>NC_045696.1:109886398-115091551 GCF_009834535.1 Camelus ferus | reverse complement strand
GACAATGCCTATGTAATTAACTGCATATTTTTGACACTTAACTATTAATTCACCTTCTCTTCCTGGATCAGCCTGATGAGGTAATGGGCTGAACAGTCAGGTGGTGTGATTCGCAGCACTGGGGCATTTAAATGGAGCCGTCAGCATTTTATAAGTGTGATCATTTGTCACTGGGTGTGAAATTGGACTAGACAACATTTCGGGTTCTTGTAAACTTGATGATGATCTGATTCCATGAGTTCCTCTGCTTCCTTTTGTAACTTCTTCTGTTTCTCCACGGTAACAGGGAGACAATTCACGTAGCAGTTATTCAGTTATGTCTCTGACTTCACTTAGGGATATCCTTGTGATCAAAACTTTTTTATGAGACGATCTGAATATCTTATATGAAATAAATCTCATTTCCTCAGCTACGCCTTCACTCACTGCTTCTTTTCAATGGTAGGACACATTCTACTGGTATCAGGACAATTTTACTCCAATATACTGAAGCTTGTATCTGTTTATCCAGTTAACAAATGTTTATTGAGTACGTACTCTATCAAATACCGTGTTGTCTTGGATACTAGGAACTCAGCAGAGATGAAGAGAGGCAGGAATTCTGTACCATTGAGTTTTCTTTTAATCAGGTTTTTAGCCCGGTAGCTTTAATGGGCTGAAAAGTGGTCCCAAAGATATGTCCATATCCTAGTTTCTGGAACCTGTGATTACTATCTTATATGGCAAAAGAGTGAATATCATTCTTACATAGCAAAAGTTGTCATTAAATTAAGGATCTTTTTTGGGGAGGTGCATGGAGGTAATTAGGTTTATTTATTTACTTTTAGAGGAGGTACTGGGGACTGAACCCAGGGCCTCATGTATGCTAAGCATGTACACTACCACTTGAGCTATACCCTCTCCCCTAAATTAAGGATCTTGAAGGGAGGAGTTTATCCTGGGTCATCCAGGTGCACAATCAGTTGTATCCTTATAATAGAGATGAGGGGGAGGTTCAACACTACACACTGTGGAGAAGACAATGTGAGTCCATCAACAGATGACTGGGTAAAGAAGTTGTGGTATGTGTATACAATGGAATACTACTCAGCAATAAAAAGTAAAATAATGCCATTTGCAGCAACATGGATGGACCTGGAGATCATCATTCTAAGTGAGGTAAGCCAGAAAGAGAAAGAAAAAAATGCCATATGATATCACTCAAATGTGGAATCCAAAAAAAAAAAAAAAAAAGAAAGAAAGAAAGAAAGAAAAAAAAAGGACATTAATAAACTCATCTATAAAACCAAAACAGGCTTGCAGACACAGTAAACAATTTTATGGTTACTGGGGGAAATGGGGTGGGAAGGGAAAATTTGGGAGTTTGAGGTTTGCAAAAGTTCACCACTATACATAAAAATAGATTAAAAAAAACAAATTTCTTCTGTATAGCACAGGGAACTCTATACAATATATTGTAATGACTTTTGATGAAAAAGAATATGAAAACAAATACATGTATATATATGTATACTGGGACAGTATGCTGTACACAAGAAATTGACACATTGTAACTGACTGTACTTCAATTAAAAAAGAAGAAAGAGGAGGAGGAGGAGAAGGAGAAGAAGGAGGAGGAGGAGGAGAAGGAGAGGAAGTGGAATAGGAGGAGGAAGAGGAAGAGGAAGAAGAAGAAGACAATGACAATGTGGAGACGGAGCAGAGAGAGGAGTGGCCCCAAGTCAAGGAATCCCAACAACCACCAAGGCTGGAAGAGGCAAGGGACAGATTCTGCTGTCGAGCACGCCGAAAGAACATGGCCCTGTAGATACCTTGATTCTGAATTTCTGGCCTCCAGGACTGGGGAAGACTACAGTTCTGTTGTTTTAAGCCACTCAGTTTATAGTAATTTGTTACAACAGTTCCCTAAAGCAAAATACTATAGAAAATTAGGACTCTGTGGAGTCAAAGACTTGGGCACTCTGAACTGTGCAACCTAATAAATCGATGACCTCAAGCATATCAGTTAATCTGCCCAGTTCTCAGGTCAGTCTGTGAAATAAGAAAATGCTATCTACCTCCTATTTAAGCGTTTGTTTAAAAGGTAGTATGTGTTTGAGTGGTAAATGTAGACCATAGGAAGCATGCAATCATGGTATACATCTGAATATTCTAGATAACCAGTACCCCTTTTTCCCCTTAGTTACAGTTTGCCATTTTATTTCTTAGTCTCTTGAAGTGCAACATCCCTTTCCTTCTTTATAAAACAATAATAATAGAAAAAATTTGAAGATTTGCCTCTAAGTGAAATACTGCAACACATTGATTATTTTCAATTTTTTTCCCATTTCTCTTCCAGGCATTACCCATATGCATTCTTTTTAAGAAAAATAATTTTATGTTTTGTGTTCTTTGCACCATTACAAAATGTTTTCCATATAGTTTTAATAATGATTCATTATAATGGCTTTATAATGTTTGAGTTACCATAAAATTACCATGACGGACTTAGCTATAACTTTTAAATTCATATTTGAGTAGTTTCAAGAATTTTAATAATACTATATTTAACATATGTAGCTTTTTCCCTTTCTTTCAACACCTTTACTGAGATATAATTCACAGACCGTGCAATTCCCCCATTTAACGTATACAATTCAGTAGTTTTTAATAGATTCATGTTATTTTGTATGTCAACTATATTTCAATTAAAAAAAGAGTGATTACAAAATTCCAAGCTGGGAGAAGGACTCCACTTTGTTCCCCAAGGCTCACACCTGCTGTGCTCAGTAAAGCCAGAAAGCTTTGACCAACTCCTGCAAAGAGCTGCCCTTTAGAACTGGGTAAAGAGAAACACTCGTTGTCACCATCCTAGCATTTGAGGTGGTCAAGGGAATTTGTGGGGAGCAGTCAGAAGCAATCCATCTGAGTAAGGCTCATATATTAGCTGGTTTTCCCATCTGGTGCTCTAGCCTCTGGAGGAATAGCAGCTAATAAAAATAATTTTTTAAAAAAAACCCATGTTAAAACAACAAAGTTAAATTCTTACTCTTAAATTAACACACACTTTAGGAAAAAAAAATACCCACTGCTAGGAAGGTTACAGACATTTGAGAACCCTTTGGGAAATCAGTTTGAGCAATAGGTATCGAGGAGCATGCTGTAAAAGGTTCTTATCTTTCAATCTAATAATATCTTTAGAACTCTTGGATTAAAGGAATATTTCAAAGAGAAAATCTACACAGCCTAGTAATTCTATTCCTAGGACTATACACCCAAGAGACATGAAAACCTACTTCCCCATGAAGACCTGTACATAAATGTTCACAGCCGCATTATTTATACAGCCAAAAAGTTGAAACAAGACAAATGCTGTCAACTGATGAATAGATAAAGTATGCTATATTTATATAATGGAGTGTAATTTGGTGATAAGAAGGAGTGAGCTTCAAATATGTGCTACCACATGGATGAACCTTGAGGACGTTTCGCCAAGTGAAATATGCCAGACACAAAACGAAAAATAGCACATCTATGAGGCAGCTGGAGTAGTCGGATTCATCAAGACAGAAAGCAGAATGGGGGCTGACAAGGACTGGTGGAGGGGAATAGGGAGCTGTTGAAAGGATACCGAGTTTCAGTTTGGGAAGATGAAAAAATTCTGGAGATGGACAGTGGTGATGGTTGCATACCATCTGAATGTACTTAATGCCATTGAACTATACACTGTAAAAATGGCTAAAATGGTAAATTTTATGTTATGTACATGTTGACAAAATTTTTAAAATGGAGCAAAAAGACCACAGATTGTGAAAGTCCATTTATATGAATTATCTAGAATTATCTAGAATTGTCTAGAATCTAGGCAGAGTTATAGAGAGATTAGTGGGTGCCTAGGTTTGGGGCAAATGGGAAGTGACTGCAAATGGATATGGAATGATGAAAAGGTTCCCAAACTGATTGTGGTAATGGCTGCACAACCTAGCCAGCAGTCATTTTAAAAATTACATGAAAGATAGTTATTTTGGAGAAGTTCCACTGAAAGTAAGAAAAAGTCATTTTAGGATGACTTTAGCGGTGACAATGAAATTAATAACCACAAAATCTTTTATCTGGTTGTGATCTTTGTTAGTCATAACAGCAGAATAAAAATAAGCCAAAAAAGGAAAGGGGGATAGAGTTGTTCTGTAACATCAGTCTCACTGTATTTCATACACAGCCAGCCAGCTAATGTGGACCCTGCTGTTAGTTACCTGACACCTATTTCCTTCTCTTTCTTTCCTGAAGTACCCTCATTATGTTCAAATAGGCACACAGCCCACGAGACTCACCACTGATCTCATCTCATCTTGACCTCCAAGTCCAGGTACCAAAACTCCATCCCCTGTATGAAGGATTGACTTGGGAATAGACACCTGCCATGATGTGACCAATTGGACACAGAGAAATTTCTCTTTGAAATATTCGTTTAAGCTAAGAGTCATAAAGACATTATTAGATCAAAGATAAGAACCTTTTACAGCATGTTCCTGGGTATCTATTGCCCCAACTTTTTCCAAAGTGTTCTTTGTGGGCTTCTTAGAAAGACCTTTTTTGTTTACCTGGAGAAGATAACAGGAGATTCTCTTTCTTCCATTCAATAGGAATGAGGAAAGATGCAACTTTTGCCATCCCATCCTATGAAATTTGAGGAGGAAGTTGGCACTTCAGACTTCAGAATAGATGGTTGATGATTCTATCCCTGACCTTTTGAATCAGTCAACACTGAGCTTCACTGTACACGTGCCTTCCTAGTTAGGCATGCCCAAAAAAGGATCACTTTCTAAAAAGCAATTTCATTATACTTTCTGTTATTTGTGTATATCCTAAGTGATTGACTGGCCTAGGAAATGCTAAATAAATGGCCTTACATAAATCCACTTGTTCACTCACAGATAGTCCTGGCTTTAAATAAACATGGATTTACAGCATTTTAGTATTTATTTAAATTCAGATCTAATAGAGGCAGTGTCATAAGTGAGATCTAGCCAGAAAACAGGAGATTCTCAACAGCTAAGAAGGAAAGATAAAACACAGTGAGGCTATCTAGAGTTTGTGTATTTGTTTAGGTTTGGGGGAAAAGAAGCAAAAAGAGATGAAATTCATAGTGCTAAATAGATTCCGTGTGACCATATAGCAAATGGCTTACATTTTTTCCGTTGTAAAATTTGCTTAGAACAGTTTTCCCTCCAGAACGTTGTTATGATAACATATGATTCCTCCAAAATTCTCCAGTTGGATGATGCTCCCTGCTGAATGACCCTCAGCGCTCTCAGGAATATAGCGAACACAATGTGATTTGGAAGTGGGATTGAAATGAAATTACTTTTTAAAAATACCTAAACCAATACATATGTTCACTAAGGTGAAATACACAAGTAATAAACATTAGCATATGGTCTAATCGGGAAAGCTAAAAGAAACATGGGGAAAGAGGCATGCAGCCCAGAAGAGGGAAGGATTTATATGTTATTTGGAAAGTTTTTGGTAAACCAGAAATTATACTTGAAACTATGTTGTTCCAGAGAGAGAAGTTGTTTTCTCCTCTTCCTTACATTACTAATGGTGCGTCATTTCCAGAAAAACAAAAATTCTTCCAGGTCTAACAGTTTTGTTTCTCTAACCAAATGTATCCTTTTCAAAAAAAAAAAATATTGACATTTATCCCTTCCCCACCCTGTTTCCTTCCCGGTAACGATAGGTTTGTTTTCTATGTCTGTGAGTCTGTTTCTGTTTTGTATAAGTTCATTTCTGCCACTTTTTAAAAGATTCCACAGATAAGTGACATCACATGGTATTTTTCTTTCTCTTTTTGTCTTACTTCACTTAGAATGACGATCTCCTGGTCATCCATGGTGCTACAGATAACAATATTTTATTCTTTTTTATGGCTGAGTAGCATTCCATTGTAAAATGCTCAGTATTGCTAATTATCAGAGAAACACAAGTCAAAACTACAATGAGGTATCACCTCACACCAGTCAGAATGGCCATCATTAAAAAGTCCACAAACAATAAATGCTAGAGAGAGTGTGGAGAAAAGGGAACCCTCCTGCACTGCTGGTGGGAATGTAGTTTGGTGCAGCCACTATGGAAAACAGTATGGAGGTTCCTTAAAAAACTAAAACTAGAGTTGCCATGTGACCCAGAAATCCCACTCCAGGGCATATATCCAGAGGAAACTCTAATTCAAAAAAGACACGTGCACCCCAACGTTCATAGCAGCACTATTTACAATAGCCAAGACCTGAAAGCAACCTAAATGCCCATCGACACATGACTGGATAAAGAAGATGTGGTATATTTGTATATTTAATGTCTTCAAACAACAGCAATTTTATATACATATAAAATATTTGTGTGTGTGTGTGTTTTCAATGTGTCTTTCAATTTGGTATCCTTAGATTGCATTCCATAATCCCTGAACTGTTGTAGAAGCAAAGAAAATGAATAGATTCTGAACATGACTTTAAAAGAACTCATAGGCTGCTTTGGAAGCACCTTCTGAATGAGGGTGAGAAGGGGGAGCCTGGAGCCTGGGAAGCCAGGCAGGCGAGGAAAGATGTGTCTAGACTTTTTAACTTATATATTTATCTATTGTCGATGACACCACCACAGTAAGAGCTTCTGAAGAACTTTTAATTGCTGATGATGGAAGCAAAGAGGAAAGAAAAATTTATTTTTTCAGGGCTGATGCTGTTAGTTGTTTGCTATTCCTGTCCTTCAGAAATAGCTTTGGTCCATAAACAAAAAAGGTATTTAGAAGAGGTGCCAAGAGAGAAACATAAAGAAGGAGTTTTTAAAGTCATTTCTTCAATTGTTATCATCCAACACTTAATCTGGGATTTACTCCTCTCTGGCTCTCTCGCCCCACCCTCATCTCTTCCTCTAACCAATTTTAGGACTTAAACACCTTTACCCTTCTCCTCATGAGACCAACAAGCTGTCAAGACTGTGAAGATGAGGTGGAGAAAGTCAGCTGGGTGTGTTTATTTATGGATTCACAAATACAGTCATGGGATAAAATACATTACATCCACCTAAAAAGAAAATGCTCAGATCTGCATTCTAGACCAAGAGTTGGCACATTTTTTCTGGAAAGAGCCAGATAGTAAACCTTTTAGATTATGCGTACAATATCCTTTATCACCACTACTCAACCCTGCTATGATAGTGAACAAGTAGGCTTAGACAACACAGAAATGAAGGAGCGTTGCTGGGTTCCCATAAAACTTTCTTTATGGATGCTGAAATTTGAATTTCATATAATTTCCACATACCATGAAATATTATTGTTCTTTTGATTTTTGTCTTTGAATCATCTAAAACCTATTAAAAAAGTCTTAGCTCAAGGGTGCACAAAAACACCTTTGGTGGGCATATTTGGCCCCTGGCCCATAGTTGTCTGACCTTGTTCCAGATCCACCCCGTCCTAAAGATCTCAGAATGATGGGAACCAGGAAGAATTACCCAACTGATTCTAGGATTCTCTCTCTTCCCATTCCTTGAGCCCATCATATTACTTTTGTACATCGCAGTATGAGCAATCTTAAGCAGGGACATAAAACTTATCTAAAGAGCACATTATGATTTTTATGAAAGGGGTGTAAAAAATTCAAAGTATTCATCTTTATAGCTCTATAAATTGTAAAGCCTTTCACATGGCACAAACACTAGAGTGATAGGAACAAAAATTCAAAAAAAAGTTAAGGGAAACTTTTTTTCGTGTTTCATGGTCACATTTCTTCCTATGGGCCTTTTTTTTAAAAAAGTCTCTGATTTAGGGACGTATGTTATAGCCTTTGTTCTTTCAGTCACTGACTGGTGTGTAAAAACCACTGAATTTAATGTCTTCAAAGGACAGCAATGTAAGATGCCTACAGTATGGTGGGGTGGCCGTGGGGCTCTTCCCTTGGTCTCTTCTGGGCTTCTCATGTAGCTGTGTTCGGCTGGTGGGTAGACAGGAGCCTGGACTCACCTGGCACGTCACTCTCTCCCCATCCCAAGCTTAGGCTCAGGGCAGCATTCCAGGTGAGCACAGGTCGAAGCTGCAAAGCCTCCTGAAGCTCAGGCTCCAGAATTTGCAAGATGTATCATCATTTCCTCTATATTCTACTGTTCAAAGCAAGTCAGAAAACCAGCCTAGATTTAACAGGGAATTTGGGGCCACCAAACACCCTACCATACCACACTTAACTCTGGGCTTCTTAAGGGGCACAAATTATTGCTTTTATTTTGAATCATTTAGATTTTCATAACTGCATATTAAAGTAATAGGGAAGAACAAATCTGACTCCATAGGAGATCTCTTCCTTTAGCTCTAACTTTGTGCTCTGTTTCCTGTTCTCATTCAAGCTGGTTCTGCACCTTTTGCAAAAGAATGTTGCCTCGAGCCTGAAATACACAAGATAGCCCATTTTCAAGGCTCTGACCTTTAAGGATATAACACTTTTCTGTTCATATAAAGATAAAAAGTTGCAGAACCAAAAATAACATTTGTCTTGTTGGAGGTTTACAGGGACACCATGACCTATGTGAACAGCTGCAAGGACAAAGGATTCCGATCTCAAGAAGTTTGCAATAACCAACCATACTCACCCTCTTTCAGTATAAAAAGAAGCCAGAATTCTGATTTGGGGAAGATGGTTCTCTAGGACATTAGCCTGCCATTTTCTTGGTTTGCTGGTTTTCCAAATAAAGTCATTATTCCTTGCCCCAACATCTGGTCTCCCTATTTATTGGCCTGTCATGCGGCCAGCAGAATGAATTTGGACTCAGTAATGTTAAGAGAAACAACTTCAATGATATGGTTATAAAGCTTAGCAATGAGCTTTCAGAAGAACACAGAAGAACACCATTTACAAGACTAGGTGTTGTCACAGAATTGCTTTATCTTGGCTCTTGTCACTTCTGGAAAACTTGGAAAGATGTCCTGCTGAGTCAATGCAGAGGATGAGCATGAAGGAAATGCTCGTAGGAACCTCAGATATGTCAGGGAAAGGCTTTGAGGCAGGTACTTGAAGAAGAAATGTAGAAACAAAGAAAATGGGAACACATTCGTCATGGTCACGGTCAGAGCTGTGGATCCAGAAGAGCTCCCACAATGCACTTAGGCATGAGTCAATAATAAAATGGCCAGCCTCCCTTGTTAGAGGGTTTCTAGTTCAGATTTAAGACCTTCTTTGTCAAGAATACCCCACTAGCTCTTTACGAGACTGGAAAACACATTTTCAAAGTCACTAGGAAACAGTTGGAGCTCTGAGTTTCCATAGTTCGAATGACAGGGAGGAGAGATGAAGCCAGGAGTACTGCTGTTGCAGGATAGGAGACTGACCCATCCTTCATGACCTGGTGCTCAAGTCAGCCCCATGCAAAAAGCTGTCAGTGGTATTAATAATAACTTTTCTTCAAACCAAGCTGCCATCTTTTGTAAGTTGCATCCTGATTTATAAACCATTCAGTATACAACTATAACTGTAAAGTGTCACCAGTTATAAGATGCATACTGATTGATTTTAGAGATAAACTGTAAGAGAACATGCATTTTAGAGGTAATCAAATTTGCTAGTAATAATAGCAACAAACACATGAACTGAATGACGAGCCTAAGAACGCGCTAACAACTTTCATGTCTTCTTCTATCAATGCTGATAATAGTCCATGACAAACTTTCTATTATTCTGATTCTAGTGTATCGATAAGACCACTGAGGCCGAAGAGATTAGCTCAGAGGTCACCTATTCAAGGTCAGATGGCCAGTAAATGCAAAGCCAAGATTCTATCCTTGGTCTTCCTGACTCCAAAACCTGGCCTCTTAATCACTAAGCTCTGTGGCTTTTTCTGCAAATTGGCCATGGACCCGTAGCAGGATGTGGCTCAATTAGCCCTCATGAAAACAAACAAGTTAAAACAAATCAAGACTTCAAAGACATAAAACTAAAACAGAATGGGGAAAAGTGCGATCACTGTCACTTTTCCATCTCTCAGAGGGCAGAGGAAAGAACGTGATCATTACATAAAAGGCCGTGAGCTCTCTATTCCCAGACATCTTCATAAGGACATCTCGTTCCTTCCTTTCCCCCTTTTCTTATGCTCACTAAAGTTTGAGCACCGCCATCTGGCAGGTAGTGTTCAAACTTGACAGAGCATGTGAATTGCTGTATACAAGATCCTAAAAAATCTGTACTTTTTGAGCAACTTGGAAATATTCAAGAAAAGTTGTGTCTTTAGCCAGTGTTGGTGTGCAAAGGTATTGAGGATTTCATCAGTCTTAAATGGGATACCACTGCTTAAGCCAGAAAGTACCCAGCAGATGATACTTGTCAGTATTCAGTGCTGTTCCATCTAATTCTAATATTCTACCATTACTTACTTAGATATTAATTTTTGGAATGGGATTGGACCCATTATTTTTTTATCTATTCAACAAAGTTTGATAAATTCCCCCTTAAGTCAGATGTGACATCTATGTACCCTGCTGGGGATGCTACAATGAAATATTTAGTCCCTGGTTTCAAAGAGTTGGTGGCCTACAAACAACCAGGCGTTGAATAAATGGCTGTGACTGAAGTCTGCTCAGGATAACTCAACAGCACAGATGACAGACACATGTCCCACCTGGGTTGACCAATTTAGCTTTCCTGACAAGTGGAGGCACCCGCTGAATATTTTTAAAATGTAAGAATTAGCCAAGATAGATGATGATAAATGGCTTGCAAGTAAGAGGGGAAAAGCAAGTCAAAGGCAAGGAGGCAAGAACGTTCAAGAGCAAGGGTGGCGCCAACACTTCACGTTACTCTGCAGCTTGTGTTCTCCACCACCCATCAGGATACAGCCTACAGACTGGGTGAACCAGCCCGAGCTCGCTCTTTTCAGAGGCTCCATGGGAATCCCAAGACTTGACGCACACGCTCAGTCACCTAGTCCTCCACGGATGGACACTCAGATTATTTCAGGGCTTTGCTACTACAGACAATGTGGCCATAAACATTCCTTTACGTACAACTAAAGGCTTAGGTGTTTTGATTTCTCCCGAGAGCAATTTCCAAATTTGACACTGTTGAGTCAAAGAATATTACTGAAAAAAAGAAAATGCCAGACTAGTGTATCAATTCATCTTCTTACCTAGCAGTGTAGGTTACAAATCTTAATACATTTTGCTAATTTTATAAGCACAATAATAACTCTTCATTGTAATTGGTACTATCCTGACCATTGAAGAGGTTGAAAATGTTTCCTTTTCTATGATTATCCTATTTAAATCAACTGAGCATTTTCCCCATTGTCTTTTTCTTGTCATTTTTAGCGGTTCTTTTGAATACTTAGGTTATCAATCACTTTTCTTTCAAATTATGCACACTTCTCCTACTGTTTGTCTTTTGACTTCTTAATGATGACTTTGACGTTGTTCACTTCATTTATGATGTATTTTGTTATAACATTATTTTTAACTTCTGTACATTTATAAGCATTTTTCTTTGCTTTTATACATTTTTCAGTTTCTGATCTTTCTCTAGAAAGTCTCCTATACCTTGAAGTTACATAGAGATTAATTTTAAATTTCTTCTAATGCTATTTCTAACATTTAGCTTTTTTGTACACCTTAAGGCTATATATGATCTTTCAGATTAAAAAAAAAGCAAAGAGAGGTAACTGGTTTTGATATAAATAATAACTACATAGATAATGGTTCTCACCAGTACAGGTCGACTTGGACCCCATTCTACTTTGTTCTGAGGCCAGGCAGACAAAACAGACTTTCTTTGGTAGGATGGTAATCTGGAATTCCTCCCATTTTGGATGGATGTGCTAATAGGGTGATGGAGTAAGGTAGGAAGGCAAATGAATTTTATCCCCAGATCTGATCCTTATCCGATCTGAGTCCCACCTTATTTCCAGCAGTTTGAATTGAGTTTGATCCATTTTTGAAAAGCCAGGCAATGACTGGCAAGCGTGAAGGAAAACTTCAGACTCAATTTGGTCAACCAGAGGTTCTTGGGAGCCACAGGGGATGATTACGGTGCTATTTCTTTATATTGATGCTGTAATTAGATCTTTGGAGTGGTTGTGTATATATTAGTCTGAGAATGTGAATTTATAGCCAAAGGGTTGTTTCACAGTTGTAAAACTTTGAAAGTGGAATAAAAGTCTTTTCTTGCTTAGCTCAGCCCCACAGTCAATCCATCACATTCTGAATGCCAAAATGGTGCAGAAATACAGTACTTTTCGGCTTTGGTTACTTTTATATTTGATCTGCTGTCAAACAGCAGTTAGGCTGATGCACAAGGATTATTTTGATAAGGCCGTTTCTAAAGACGGAGTTCAAAACGAGAACATTATGGTCTTCTCCACTAGTGCCAAATAAATGGTATTCTGCCAGGCATTGTTGGGGCGCTTCTGAAAATCTGTTCTCCTTCAAATTGCACTGCATCAAGTTTTCTGAAGAATGCTTGGTCCTTGTTTGAAATAGTTTAGAGTAAAAGCTTTTAAGAATAGTTTCTTTAGAATCTGGGGTGGCTTTTATAGGAAACTATGGTTTATCCTAGAGAGTAGTTTCCGGATAATTGCTAGAGAATGACTGTGGTTGTATTTCAGAACAAGCTGAACAGACCACCCCTGTGTGGAGAGCTCTGAACAGCTGGAAGATGGTGTAAGGATGATGAGCTCTTGGGTGTGGGGAAGAGGGTTTCAGAACCGGCAGGTGAAAACACTCAGGTCAATCTCAGGTCCTTTATCACTTTGCTCTTTGCTGAGGGTTTTTAAATGGGTGTCATTAGTGGCCCAGGAGTCATCCTGGCCATTTGATTTACCCCTAAGGCTATGTTTCAGCCCAGGAGAAAGGCAAGCCTATTGTCTGTTTTAGGTAAGTGGGTTCTGGGGGTACAAAGCTATTTATATCTCTTATGCTCTGTGGTCCAAGTAAGTAACAGGCCAAGTCTGATTCAAGGGTGGTAACCATTGAATACATTAATTTGTTAATTCAACTAAGATGTATTGAGCTCTTAATATATGTAGGGCATTATACTAAGCACTGCAGAAAAAACCAAGGCGCTACCTAATAGTGGACCTACATTAAAGTCAGAATGAGGTAAAGAGGAATAATCAAGGCATTGCCAATTTTGAAAAGGAAAGAAATCCCAGTAGATAGGTGAATTCTTTGTGCGTGTGTGTGAATTCTTAATGAAAGAGTTATTTGACACGAACATGGACGGGCAGAAACAATTCCCAGGATCCCAGGTGGAGACAGGAGGACTGGTCCTGCTAAGGTGCGAGGAGTGTATTCATCCTAACTTTCAGTCGAGTGAGCACCAGCTCCATCCAAAGCACCCTGCTTCTTGCTGAGGGATACGGTAGAAACAGGCACGGATTGCCCAGAAATGAGCTCCAGCACCAAGGAGTTTACACATCACACATCAATAAATGTGACACAAGAGTGAAGGAAATGCATTACCCAGGAAGTACAGGTCCTTGTTCTGGGAACTGTGCTGGAATTTAGAGAGATGATACTCAGCACGACAGGAGGCTAGAGACTGGGGATTTGGAGAAACGCGCGCATCTTACAACATTCTCACTATGTTATCAGGTTGTCACCTTACAAGAACCATAAAAGGTAAAGAATGCATGACATTGCATTACCCGTTATCCTTGTTTTACAGATGAGGAAATTTGGGTCAAGATAGGAGAGTTTTTGTTATTATTTTTTGTTGTAGATTTATTTTACTCTTCAACATGTAGTTTCATAAGAATATTCTCGCTAAAGGAAATTCATCTTGAGTTGGGACTTACTTTATTCTAATTCATCAGCTGATGGAACATTATGAGTGATGCTTTCTTGGCATTTTTGATTGGCAACCTGGATGCTGAAGTTGTCTAAAGTGGGAGTGATAAAGCTCACCCCCGCCCCTTACAAAATCAAATAGGAAAGCCCTTTACAGATGAGAAATCACCATCCGAAATAAGGTGTTAAGTTTTGTATGCTGAACTTTCGGTCAATATTTTCAGTGCAGTAAGATCATTCTTAAAATTCATCTCAGTGAAAGATGCTAAAAATTGGACATATGGACGCCTGTGAGGAGTCTGTCACAATCAGCAAAATGCACTGTCGCTAAATTGTTCCCATTCTAGTTGGAGCTAGTATTTTCATTTAGCTTTGAAAGGCAAAAAAGTTCAATTTTACTGTCATTTTACAGAGCTGTCTTGTTCCGCCCCACACATAAACAGCAGTGTGCAGCACCATTGTGATTCTATGAGATAATTTAAGAGGTCCTGATGGACTTTACAATTGGTTTGGCAGATATTGGTTTCACTTACACTACTATTGTACTTGTGACACTTTAAAAGATGTGTTGATGTACTGCTAAACCATGAACAGAGGGGGAAAAAAAAGAAGAAAAAAACAAAAGAAAAACAAAACAAAACAAAAAAAAAAAACCCACCACCAACAAAGAAACAGAATTTGCTAATTTCTGACACAGGTGTTTGTATTACTTTGCAACTTCTTTCTTCCAGAGAATCATTTAGAGTTAAAATGGTTGGAGCTATTATTTGTCATTTAGTCTTCAGTCTGGTTCTATGAATGCCAGATCACAGGTCGCATATCTAAGCTGCAAGTTTGCTGTCTGTAATAGAATAGAGCTTCCCGAGATTACAAATAAAGGGGGACAAAGAGTGTGGAGATTTAAATTTGCTTAGTGGCAATATTTTCTGCACAGAGTGACTTCTGGTGTAATGGAATATCATAGGGGCGATAATTTTGGTGGTGGCATGAATCCATGCATGAAAGCACCAAGTGCACTGTAGCTCATCCAACCAGCATATTACAGCCTCTTTCTTCCTCTCCATCTTCTTCCCTTTCTTCTTTAAATCCCTATTCCATTTGTCGGGGAGGGTATAGCTCAGCAGTAGAGAGCAAGGGTTAGCATACCCAAGGTCCTGGGTTCAACCCCAGTACCTCCTCCAAAAATAAATAATTACCCCCCCACAAAAATAATAAAAATAGAATATTAAAAAATCCCTATTCAGTTTGGAAATATACTCTATGAACTGATACGGAGATCTTTCTAAGCAAAGATAGATTTGTTCAGTGTTAAATCTTAGAAGGATGAAATGAACAAATCAGGCCAGTTCCCATTAATTCAGAAAACATTTCAGCATTACCATCTCTCCCAAGGTAGGACATTTAAAAAAAATCCTCTAAAGGGTTTTTTTTTAAGTCCTGTAAGTGTTTTCCGACGTACAAATATACCTCCTGAAAAGACACCTGAATAACTCCCGCTGCATTTGCCCTATTATAACACCAGGCTGTTCAGCGAAAGGGCTTAAAGGACTTGGTTATTAGAGATAAGCTTTTTGTGGTTAATGAGGGCTCCTAAAATTCAAAGTCTTTGACTTCTAAAGGAGAGCTTGACTGCGATTTCTACATCAAATGTCAGGTTAAGAAAATAACACCTGAATATAGGAACATATTTAAAGATCCACACAAAAACAGGCCACTAGAGCAAAAATGAATCAATTGACGATGACCATGAAGTAACTCTATACGACATATAAAGCATCCAGAGCACAGCTAGAATTGACAACTACACCATAGTTCTGATTTCTGGGGACCCTGTTAGTAACATACAGAGCACAATTCTGCTGCAAAATCAGAATGAACTGAGACAGGAGGGAAGGGGGCAGTGCATAGCCATTCAAGGAATGACAGCAATTAACACCAGAATGGCAGAAGATTCGACTCCCAGGAGGCCTTGAGGCTCAAGATGGCAGGAGATTTGACTTCTAGTAGAACTTGAGCTTCATTATATGCTCATTGTAATATATTAGCGTGGTAAATGACATGCCCACAGGTGTTCCAAGGCTGACCATAAAAGGTCAAAGAGTAGGTGGTGGCCCAATTCCTGGGAATCCAAGCCCCTTTCCCAGGGTAGTTGGAATAGCCTTCCCACTTGTAGGCCTGTGAAGCTACTGAGCCCATAAAATCTAGCGACACCACACCTTGTGGCCGCCTCTCTGGCTCCCTCATCTTCAGAGATGGCCCGCACTCTGTCTATGGAGTGTGTACCTACTTTTACTTTAACCTTGAGCACCCAACCCCCACACCTCATGGCCTTTCTCTTGCCTTCTGAGACAGCCGGCACTCTGTGCAGTATGTTTCTCTCTAAATAATTCTACCTTTACTAAAGTGTGGCTCACTCTTGAATTCTTTCCTGCACGAAGCCAAGGACCCACATTTGGCGGGGTGAATCCCAGGGGCTCAACTGAGACCTGGGACATGGCCCTTCTCATGCCTCACATTCGTTTTTCCTGCATCATCACCATTGAAATGGCCATTTCAACCTGGGCCGTGGGATTTGGAAGAAGACTGCACATCAGCCTTTGTGACAGAAAGGCTTCCTAGTTATCACTGTACAGCTGGGGAAACTGGGGCCAAAGATGGTAGAGTGGAGGATTTGGGAAAAGTGTTTGAGAAGTAATTCTCAGTTCTGGGGGTCTCTAGAGGCTCAAACCCAATCAGTATAATCCATAGCCTTTCCTATATTCACACATAAAATTTCAGCCCAATCCTGGAACAGGTAAGACTCAAATTATTTAAAAATTTCTTAATGTTGGGGTAGAGTTTTACAGATTAAAAAGCACTTCCCCATAAGCCAGTATAGTGAGAAAATTAATGACATTAAGTTGTGTATGCTCTCTTGGTTATTTTTGTGTTTTTTGTTTTCTCATGTCTTTGAATCCAAGCAGGCAGCAAGAATTTGCAATGCATTGCTTTAGGGCCTTCTGCCATGAAGGGGAGGTGAAGCAGCCTTTTCGTCCAGGTGTATGAAAAAGCAGGAACTTATTGAGAAACCTATGACATGTCTCTTGAAGGGCAGGAAGCAGCAGAGGACCCTTGTGATGTAGGGGAGATCTTGGAGAACGGAGAACTGCTCCCGGGACTTACCCATTCCCAACACACACCTCAAGTTGGGAGAGTGAGAATGGGAGAGGCACCAAGGAGTGGCTTAGTGGTACCCAATCACAGCCCAAAGCCACACACACTCCGAGCCTGGAGGGACCCCGCGCACTGAGATAGTGGCTGTCCCAGCAGAAACGTGTAATACTGATATCTGATGCCCACTGTACTTGATTTTCACAACCCTATGGATTTATGACTTAAAGATCATATGACTAGTTGAAAGTAAAGCAAAAGCAAGAACCCAGATTTTCTCAAGCCGTGACGCAGATACCTTTCTGTTCCAGGCTCCAGACTCAACTTTTCAGATGAAGCTCGCTCTAAATTCTAATCTTACATCATCTGCCAAAGATTTCACCTCTAGAAATACAGCTGCTAAAGCTATTTTCATGAGTAGAAACATGGAAGAATTTATATTTTTATGACTCATTTCCCTGAGATCCTGAAAGAGTAAAAAAGTGATCCATGCAAAGGGTTTTTTAGTAGTTTGGAGGCATTCTATTATTTATATTCAAAACAGTTGCTTCTGGGGTTGCAGGGGGTTGAGAATCGGATAAGAAGGCATATATGCTTATGATCACAATTTCCAAAGAATAAGAAAATAATAAATGTATCCATTGATAAGGCTGAATCAAGTAAGTAAAAGATTGCACTTCTCTTGCTTTTGACAGGAATAACAGTAAAATATTTTAGTAACTCAATTGTTTTATGCTGATTAGAGTCTTTCTCAAGCTCTTAACACATTTTAGATAACTAGGAAAAAAGTAAACAATTATATAATAAATATGGTTTGTTGAATCGAATAATGATTTTGCAGTTTTCCGCCTCATTTGGGTAAGTGAGTGTTGATTTTAGTGAAGTATTATTTACATACGATAAAATCCACTCATTTTAAGTGTAGAAGTTTTGAGTTTTGTTAAGTGCATAGTTTCCTGTAAGTACCACTACAGTCATGATACAGAGCATCTCTAGCACCCACAGTAAGCTGCCTCTTGTTCCTTTGCAATTAATCTTCTGCCCTACCCCTGGCCTTGGGAATCACTGATTATTTTTCTTTATTTTCATTTTCATTTTATTTTGATAAGAACACTTAACACAAGATATGTCCTCTTATCCAATTTTAAGTGTATAGTACAGACAATAAGCACCATCATACAGCAGATCTCTAGAATTTATTCACCTTGCATCGCTGAAACTTCATACCTGTTGATTGTCAACTCCCTGTTTCCCCTCGGCCTCTGTCCCTGACAATCACGACTATATTCTCTGCTTCCATGAGTTTGACTATCTCATATATGTGGAATCTTGCAATATTTGCCTTTCAGTGACAGCATAATGTCTTCAAGGTTCATCCCTGCTGTCACATATTGCAAGATTGCTTTCTTTTTTTAAGGCTGAATTACTTTGCATTGCATGTAGGTACCACGTTTTCTTTATTCATTCATCTGTTGATGGGCATTTAGATTCCTTCTACATTTTGGTCACTGTGAATAGTGTTGCAGTGACCATGGGAGCATTAATATCTCTTTGAGATCTTGGTTTCCATGCTTTTAGATAAATACACAAAAGTGGAATTTCTAGAGCACATGCTAGAGAATAATAAAGATCAGAGACAAAATAAATAGAGAAGAGAAAAATCAATGATCATCTCAATAGATACAGAAAAAGCATTTGATAAAATTCAACATCCTTTCATGATAAAAACTCAAGAAACTAGTAATAGAGGGAAATTATTTCAATATAATAAAGGTAATATTTAAAAAGCTCATAGCTAATAGCATACTCAATGGTGAAAAACTGAAAAATTTTTCCTCTAAGATGAGGAACAACACAAGGATGCTCACTGTTGCCACTTCTATTCAACATAGTACTAGAAGTCTTAGACAGAGCAATTAGGCAAGAAAAATAAATAAAAGGCTTCTAAATTAAAAACAAAGAAATAGAATTGTTTCTGTTTGCATATGACATGTTCTTAGATAGAAAACCCTAAATATTACACACACACACACACACACTCTTTAAGAATAATACAATTATTCAGTAAAATTGCAGGATATAAAAGCAACATACAAAAATCATTTGTGTTCTATACGCTAAGAACAAAGTGTCTGAAAATAACATCAAGAAAACAGTTTCATTAACAACAGCATAAAAAGAGTAAAATATTTAGAAATAAACCTAACTAAAGAGATGAAACACTTGTGCATTGAAAATTACAAAACACTGATGAAAGAAATTAAAGACACAAACTAATGGACAGACATGCTGGGTCCATAGATTGTTAAAGTCCATGCTACCCATAACTGTCTACAGATTTGATACAATTTTTATTAAAACCTAAATGGTGTTTATTACAGGAACAGAAAAAAATCCTAAAATTTCTGTGGAATCACAAAGGACTCAGAATAGTGAAAACAATCTTGAGAAAGAACAGAGCAAAAGTCCTTATACTTTATGATTTCAGAACTTATTACAAAGCTACAGTAATCCAAACATTATGATAATGGCATAAGGAAAGATACACGGACTAATGGAACAGAATAGAGAGTCCAGAAGTAAATCCATGCATACACAGTCAATTGATCTTCAACAGGGAGCCAAGAATACACAACAGGGAAAGAATAATCTTTCAACAAATGATGTTGGGAAAAATAATGAAATTGGATCCTCATCTTAACACCATACCCAAAGACCAACACAAAAGTAAATTAAAGACTTAAAAATAAGACCTAAACTATAAAATACCTAGAAAAAAATCATAAGGAAAAACCTTCATGACACTGGTCTTGGCAAAGTTTTCATGAATCTAATTCCAATAGCACAAGCAACAAAAGCAAAAATAGACACGTGGTTTGTTTTCTATTACTCATTTTGTTATTAGTCTCTATGACTTCATTTTACATGGACTAACACAGGATGTACTTTTCTTGTGTCTGACTTTCACTTAGCACAGTGCTTTTGCTATTCACTCATATTGTTGCAAGTACTCATTGTTTGTACTATTTATGCCTGACTACTGCTCCATTGTAAGAATATAACGAATTTGTTTATCCATCAGATATTTGAGTTGTTTCCAATTTAGTATGATTTTGAACAAAGCTTCTATGAATATTTATAAACACACTTTTGTGTGGACACATGTATGTATTTTTCTTATACGACCAAAAGTGATACAGTGCTTTGTATTCTCAGTTTTCTGAATTTTAATTATTCTAGACGGTGGATAATAGTATCTGATATTGATTTAATTTGTGTCATTTAGTGATTAATGATGTTGAACATTTTTAATGTAAATATTTGCCACCCATATATCTGGTAAACTGCTCAAATAGTTTGCTCATTTTTAATGTGGGCTGTTTGCCTTCTTTCCATAAAGTTGTAAGAGACATCTTTCATGTCATACAGATTGGAAGGAAATAAGCAAAACTCTTTTTATTCTAAGATAATTTGATCACCTATTCAGAAAATACTAAAGAATTTAAAAAATAAACTACTAAAATTAATAAGAATTACAGAAAAATTGTAAGATTTTGTCAATATACAAAATCAACTGTATTTCTGTATATGAATATGACCAAATACATTGGTAATAATGCGTAAAACCACAATTTACTAAGATATAAAATTAAAAGGCCTTGAGTATAAAATGAGCAAAACATACAATATCCATACACTGAAAGCTACAAAAAAAATTGCTGAGAGAGTATTTTTTAAGATACAAGTTAATAGATATATTTGCCCATGGACCTAAGATTTAAAATTGTTAAAGAGTCAGTTCTCCTCACAATGATCTATAGACTCAAAGCAACCTAAATTAATGTCCCAGTAGACTTTTTTTAGGCATATAAGATATCTCTATAAAAATTCATATATATATTAAAATATATATCATGCATAAGTGCAAAGGACTTAGAATAGTCAAAATATTGGTAAAAGGAAGAATAATATTATAGGACTCATACTTCATGGTTTCAGGGATTATTGTAAAACTATGTTAATCAAGACACTGTGGTACTGGGTATAAATAGACATATGGATGAATGGAACATTATAAACTGTCTAAAAATACATACTTTGCCAACTGATTTTTGTCAAGGTGCCAATGCAATTCAATGGACAAAAGATAATCATTTCAATTAGTGGTGTTAGAATAACTGCATATTAATATGCAAAAAAATTAGACAAATAAAACTTGACCCTTACATCACACCATACACAAATATGGACAAAGGATTATAGGCTTAATTTTAAGAGGTAATATTATACAACTTTTGTAACACAAAAAAGAAGATATTAGTGACCTAAGGTTAGGAAAGACTTTTAAAATTGAACATAGAAAGCATAAACAATAGAAAAATTTAATACACTGGATTTTACCAAAGTTAAAAGTTTGTCTCTTCAAAAGGAAATGTTAAAAAAGAGGAAAAAGTAAAGAATAGCATTTTTAAAATATTCAGGTCCATATAAATAGTGGAGAAGATGAAGCAGTGGGACTCATCTGGTGAAATCTGAAGAAATCCTACGTAAGGTGGAATTCGATTCTGAGGGTTGCTAGACAGTTTCATTCACCTTGTGTAATGAACAACTTTCACCTGACTTCTCTCTCCCTTGCATTTTTTTCCCAAATGTCTGTGCACAAGCATTAGGATTCTACAGCAAAAGCAAAGACACATTTCTCAGGCACCGTGTTTGGATCCTAGAGAGAAAATCCCTTCCACATGTGAAGCAGGAGTCTTGGACTACAAGTCTGTTTGATTATGCCTTCCAAGAGCTCCTTAAACCTTGAGCTTTCAAGATCCCTGTCTCCAATTTGAATATCAGCAACATTGACAGGTTATTATAGTCCCGAATAGTTCTGATCCAGATCAATACTGTTAAACAACAAGTGAAAGTAAATTGACAATAGCTTTCTTTTCTTTTTGGCTCCATTTCTCCATGATCTGATCTCACATGAAAATTTGAGAATAATTATTTGGCTTTTAAATGATGAAGAGACCTTTCAGATAGTTTTTCAGGTATCATTTAAAATTTTTTTCTTTTTTTGAATTCTAGATATTGCCCATAAAATCTCAAGGGGAAAAAAAAAACATTTTTAAAGCACTGAAGTCAATGTAAAGTGGATTTCTTTAGGACTTAACAATAGGCATTAATTAGCACTGGAAGTACCAACAGGATGGTGCTATCTTACTTTAAGGATCTGCTCCCTCACTGGGTACACGGAATATTATATTTTAATCAAGTTGTAGAGTAGCTGGGATAAAAATGTTCCAAAGTCACATACACTCAGTCACTAAATAAATCAGACACCTTGAAAACGGACTGGTTGGTTAGCCTAGAAATTTGAAGGCTCTCTTTATCATTATATAGTGTCTCTTTCCCTTCAGAAAACAGAACATAACTAGTAATATTGCATTTACTAAACTTATGATCATTTTCTCTGGCCCGAAATGGACTCTAAAAATACCAACAGACATCAGATAGTCTTCTTGGTGAACAGAGATCATGTTTTTCTACTTCAGAATATAGCCATTATTACAGGGACATAAACATTGTCTTGTAGGAAAATTTCATTACTTAAACTCATTTAGGACTCCTGTCTTAAGGTTTTATTAACAGTGTAAAAACACTTCTCTATAATCACTCTCATCATGCCTGCATTTTACAACACACTCAAATTCTACACGATATTAGTTGTTGCTTGTATTATTGGTACTTGGGATTATACATATTCATCTATCTGTTACACCTGTATTTTTTATGCAAGTTATTTTACTATTTTTACATATTGTAAGTCTTAAAAATATTAATGTCAAAGTAATTTCTTTTCAGAATATCTAGCCCTACTTTATGCATTTTAGGCATTCAATATAATAGTGCAACTTCTTACATGGTAAGAAAGAGAAGTCTAAATGAATGCTAAGGAGTGAACAAATACCTAAGTATTATTTCATATTTTTATGAATTACATGCTTAAATATTTACAGATCATTAATGGCATGTTGTTCTATTTCGTTTTTAACACATGAGAATGTGAAATCTAAATACTCAAATTGCCCTTTCTCTAACACCATCATCTTTTTTTTTTTTAACTTAAAGGATAAAATATACAGCACAGATCCTAAAATGGGACCTTAAAATATTGTTATTACTATATTTAAAGATTTAAAGGAAAACATGAACAAAATGAAAATATAAATAGAAACTACAAAAATAGAACCAAATGCAATTAAAGTGGCAGAAAATACAATGTCTGAAATAAAATTTCACTGGATGGGCCTCGGAGCTGATTAGGAGCTACAGAAGAAAAGATTTGTGGACTTGATGAAAAAGCCTTACTGAACCATTTGAACAGAAACAGAGAGAGGTGAAAAAAAGTTGAAATAATAAAGAAATATTCAGGAACTTGTGGGACAATATCAAAAGGCCCAGCATATATGTAACTGCAGTCTCAGAAAGGAGGGGAAAAAAAGTAATTTAAGAAAATAGTTTAAAAAAAGAAAAAGAAAATAGAGGCCAAAAAAATGTTTCAAGTTTGAAGTTTGATAAGAAATATCAACCCACATATCTAAGAAGCTCAAAGAATCTTCAGAAAAATAAATAAACCAAATAGAACACCAAGATGCATTTTAAGAAAACTGTTGCGAACAGAAGATTAAAAAGAAAGTAAAACAACTATAAAAAGTATATTAAATATAAAGAAACAAAGATAGTATCACTAGCTTCTCATCAGATCAAATGCAATCCATATGACAATGAAATGACAAAAATAAAGTAATTGAAGGGAAAAAATAAACCTGGGTTTTAAAATTATGCTACCAGGAAAAAAATACTTCAAAAATAAAACAACAACAACAACAAAGATATTTTCAGAGAAACAAATGCTGAGATATGTTTTCCCCAACACAGCTGCAGTAAGAGAAACGTTAAAAGTTTTTTAGGCTGGAGGACAAGTATGCCAAACGGAAATTTGAATCAACCTAACGGAATGAGTAGCATAATAAATAGAAATGTAGAAAAATATAAAGTTTTCCTATTACTAAATTTCTTTAAAGGCAATCATGAGGCTTAAATGCCTTTAAAGGCAATTGGGAAGTTTATATCAAATATAAAAATAAAATGTCTGAAAAGAGAATAAGATGGATAAAAATTTAAATGTGTTATTATTAAGTTTTTTCTTTATACATGAAATGGTATGGAACATCTCCATGGAAGGTATTTGACGATATGTATAAAAGTTACAGAGGCCAACACCATTTGATGCAGCCATTCCACTTTTAAGAATTTACAGGACAAAACTAGAAATAGACTTACCATATGACCCAGGAATCCCGCTCCTGGGCTTATATGCAGAAGGAACCCTACTTCAGGATGACACCTGCACCCCAACATTCATAGCAGCACTATTTACAATAGCCAAGACATGGGAACAGCCTAAATGTCCATCAACAGATGACTGGATAAAGAAGATGTGGTATATTTATATGATGGAATACTACTCAGCCATAAAAACCGACAACATAATGCCATTTACAGCAACATGGATGTTCCTGGAGAATGTCATTCTAAGGGAAATAAGCCAGAAAGAGAAAGAAAAATACCATATGAAATTGCTCATGTGTGGAATCTTAAAAAAAACAGGACATAAATACAAAACAGAAACAGACTCATAGACATAGAATACAAACTTGTGGTTGCCAAGGGGAAGGGGGGGTGGGAAGGGACAGACTGGGATTTCAAAATTTGTAGATACTGACAGACATATGCAGAATAGATAAACAAGATTATACTGTATAGCACAGGGAAATATACACAAGATCTTGAGGTAGCTCACAGCAAAAAAAATGTGACAATGAATATATACATGTTCATGTATAACTGAAAAATTGTGCTCTACACTGGAATTTGACACAACATTGTAAAGTGACTATAACTCAATAAAAAAGTAAAAAATAATTAACATTAAAAAAAGAATTTATCAGACAGTGGGGGGAGGGTATAGCTCAGTAGTAAAGTGAGCTGCTTAGCATGCACGAGGTCCTGGGTTCAATCCCCACCATATACAAAATTAAACTCAAATGTATCAAAGACCCATGCATGAAAAGAAAATTACAAAATTTCTAGAAGAAAACAGGGGAGATATTTTTATGTTCTTGGATTAGGCGAAGTTTTCTTAGATCACAAAAGGCGCTAATCATAAAAGAAAAAAATTAATAAATTGGATTTTATTTAATTAAAAATTATCTGGTTTTCAAAATTTCTCCTTAAGAAAATGAAAAGCAAGCCACAGAGTGGAAGAAAGTACTGCTAATACATATACCCAAAAGGAACTTTTATCCAAAATTTTAAAAAGAAATTTATAACTCAATTAATAAGAAAAACGACCTATTTTTTTAAATGGCAAAATATTTTAACATACACCTCACAGAGGAAGGTATACAGATAGCCACAAGAAGAGATTATCAGTATCATTAGTCATCATGACAATGCAAATTAAAACTTTAAAGAGACACCAGCATTGCACTACTAGAATGGTGATTATTAAATGTTCTGAAAAACAGCAAGTATCAGTGAGGATGCAGGGCAGTCAGGGCTGTAACACTTTGTGGTAAGAGTGTGAAATGTACAACCACTGTGGTGTGGCAGCTTCTTTTAAAGTTAAATAAACATTTTAACAATCTATGGTTACCAGTGGGGAAAAGGGGCGGGAAGGGATAAATTGGGAGTTCCAGATTAGCAGAGACTAACTACTTTATATAAAATAGGTAAACAGTAAGTTCCTACTGTAGAGCACAGGGAACTATATTCAATATCTTGTAGTAACCTGTAATGAAAAAGAATATGAAAAGGGATGTATGTATGTGTATGTATGACTGAGACATGATGCTGTCCACCAGAAATTGATGCAACATTGCAAACTGACTATACACTTCAATACAATTTAGAAATTATAAAGAGTTAAATATACATTTAACAAATGACTCAGAAATTCCACTTCTAAATATTTACACAAGAGACATGAAAACAGATCTCCATGAAAAGACTTGTATGTGAATGTGCATAGAACCTTTATTTAAAATACAAAAAAACTAGAAAATTTTCAAGTATCCTTAAACAGCTAATGGATAAACAATTTATGGCATATTTACCTAAAAGAATACTTAACAGTATAAAAAAATCAACAAAGGTGATCTCTTGTGATCATAAAACTCCATGTGTTAAATTTTTCTTGTGGTTATTATTTATAGCTGATTAAAAGAACATAAAATAACAAATGTTACTAATATTAAGAATGATATAGACTTCAGCATTAATTCTCTTTCTATTTTTTGTGTGCTTATAGATTATTATATTCATTTTGTGTGCACTGATTATTATATTCATTTGCATAAGTAGATGGACAATGGAAGTTTTGTTCTGGCAATAGTACTGAATTTTTGGATCTCTCTCTATGTCTGCAATCACGTTGTAATCTACCAAAAAATGTTTTCAACAATCTTGTTAAAGTGAAGAATTGGAAATCACCTGATCTGCAAAAGAATTTGTTATTCCGTGACTAGAGTCATTCACTTTTTCTGCCAAACCCAGTATTTCTAATGGTCTCATAGTTTGGTGTCCTAGAGGGTTTTACCAGGGCGAGCTATATACCCCATAGTAGATTTTGGGTGGATAGGGGTGAAACTTTCTTTTATAAATTGTGAAAGGGGAAGTGAGAAAGTAGAACCTGCATAGAGTATTTTCAGGAAGGCCAGTTTTAGAAAAGAGTGTATTGGAGAGTTAAAGAGCTGTCAATCAATTCCCTGAAAACAATGAGTGCCACATTGTCCCCTCCAGGGTGACTACCCCCAGCATGGCATCCCAGCCTGAAGACAGTGCTTGGGCCGCTCTCCATGAGTACCTCATGCCTCCTGCAGTCCATTCTCCTGACAGCAGCAAGTCTAAGTGATATTTCTGACAATGAAAATCAGATTAAAAAAAAAGATTCTTCCTCACAGCTGTTTCTTCAAAACCCTCCTCTATGTGCCCATTGCAATTAGAATGAAGTGCAAACCCCTCAACTCTGAAGTTGGTTACACTCTCCTCTCTCATTTTGTACTTTTCTCTTTCTCCATTTCTGGTTTCCAGGTATAGACACGCTTCTGTTTCTCAAATGTAGCAAGTTCATTCACACAGAGGTCTTTGTCCCCCGGTTACTCACGCAACCTAAAGCAGTCCCTGCACACACTCACTCCCTGTCTTATTGCTCGGCTTCACCTTCCCGCCACTGGTCGCTGTCTGCTATTGCTGCTCATTTCCTTCTTCTAAGGTGCTTCATGACAGCACAATCCAAACCTTTCCTGTCTTTCATTTTTATTTGATTTCTCTCCACTACCTCGAACTGTGCTTGGTGGGTTCTCAAAACGTATTTTTTGAATTGATCGATAAGCCAATGAGTGAATATTGAGTCGTTTTTATAAGCATTCATATTTAGAAGACACTTTGGTGTTGCCGAACACCGATTCCGATGTGAATTTATCATTTTCTAAAGCTACAGGTTGCACGCCATATGCCGTATGTCTCTGAATTGACTGAACATCTATCTCTAAGGAGTCTATGACTGCAAAACAATTAGAGAAGGTAGAAATTTCAACAAGTTCAATTAATTGCATAGTAGTTTCCCATAGGATATTTTCAACACCATTCCCAGGTTTTACTCATAAAAGAGCTTCCCTAAGTGATTGTAATAGACAGCATTCGTTTGAAAACTGTCACCTCTGGACCTGTGGCTTTATTGATTTTTACACTGCTTTTACTTTTGAGACATCAAAGTCAGAAACAAAATGAATATCAAGCTAAATGGTTGATTGTAAAGAGGATTATTTTCTCAGAATAATTCTGAAGAAAAGTGGCGATTCTGAATAGGATAAGATTAGGCGGTAATTACTGTCTTGAGCTGAGCAGTGGGTTCTATTATTTCTACACAAGTATTTAGGACAAGATGGTGCTGTAATTACTAAGAATTGGCTAAGAATAGGCTAAGAATAAAATGCTGGATGACAGGAGAAGTTATGAATTGAGGAACTGTTTCAAGGGATCAAGGTCAGTGTGAAATAATTGAACCTTAATGGAAAAGGCAATAGAGCAGGGTTAGGATATGGAAAGATGAAGGACTCTGAAAGAAATTGTATCCAAAGAGAAAATGTTCCCCCTTCAAGCCCCTGATAAAGTCATCACAAAATGCAGTGGGGTAATGCCATGAGGACAATAAGTTAAATGTACATGTTCAGCAATATTGTGGGACACCGGAATTCAGTTCTAATTTTTTGCATCTGTTCCCTCAACACATTAATGCAAAAGCCATTTGTACCTATTTCTAAATTTCCTTCCCCAGGGGTCAAAGCCAATTAAAGTTCAAAAAACCAGACCTCTAAAGAAATTGAAAGTGGTTTGTGGTAAAACGAAACAAACAACAAAAGATACACTCAGAGCAATGTTTTAAAAATCTAGCAAGTACGTGTTAAAATTAGGTGTCACTGAAGTTATGTATTCTTACCCACTCAAGGAGATGAAATTTTCCTTATTGTTGGTAAGCATTTCCTACAGTTCTTTTCAGTGAAAGGAAAGTAAAAGGGGTAGAAGAATGTATCTGATTTTTTTAAACTATCTTTTTCCTTTTTGGTGGTTTAAACACATTGTTTTAAAAGAAAAAGTGTCCATGTCTATTACCACAGAAGTCATATGTTTGGGAGGCAAGCCACTTTCATATTTGTAGCATGATGATGATTACAGTCATTACTATTGGTTGTGAAAATGCTAAATTGTTTTAAAATGTAATTTTTCAAAATTTGCAATCCTCTTTCTTTTGAGTTCTGGAATGTTACTTTATCAGTTTATAAATGCCCAAGTAGGTTGTTGTGAAGAAAAAAAAAAGGAAGGGAAATTTAGTTTAGAGTGGGAAGAATGGATTTTGAGCCTTGATTTTATTACTCGTTAATTATGTGATGTGGCATGTTATTTCATAACTATGAGTATCAATTCCTTCCTCTGTAAAATGGAGGACCAAAAATAATTTTTTCCTAGTATTGCTGTAAGGATTAATTGAAAATCTGGCTGTGAAGTCATTCATTAGCTATAAAGGTGCAAAACAAAAAGAATATATACTGTAAAATTCTATTTAAATAAATTCAAGAAACACAGAACAAATTGCTAGAGACATCAAAACAGTGATTATGAGAGACTGGGCTACTGACTGGAAAGGAACACAAGGGAACACTCTAGGATGATAAAATATTCTATACTTTTATCTAAGTGGTGATCAAAAGGTTATACACAATATAAAAAGTCATCATAATGTGCTCTTAAGATTTCTGCATTTTGTGGCAAATTAAACCTCAATAAAATAAACAGAAGGGAGTTATCACTGTGATACCCAACCGAGTTCCTTAGCATGGACACTGCTCCTTATCTACTTTTCCATTTTCAAGTCTGGCCACTCCATCCTCTTTCTTCCATCAACTTTGGAACCCATTATTTCCTGCTACAACATTTGCCTTTTTACAGTTGAAAAGAAATGTAACAGATCCACATCTTTGCTTCTTTCCATCCTGTTGTTGTTGAGAATTACTATTCACTTCTCTGACTCTGTGAATTCAAGAACTCGTTAAATTATGACTATGGCTTTTCCATTTTTAATCTAAGAACCTAGCATAACTCTTAGCATTTAATTGGCAATTAATGAGTATTTGCTGACTGATAGATTAACTAACTGACCCACTAATTGGATGAATTAATTAATAACAGAGTGAATTAATTAATGTTATTAGGCAAGGGAGTGATACGGGCAAACTCAGAAATGATAACAGAGTTGAATAATAAACTGAAAACAGTCATCACTCATTAATCAGATCTAGACATTTATCAACAAACATTAGGTACCTACTCCATCAGATGACTCGATTGGCTGGAAATCTCATCTAGCATTTCCTCTCTTTGACAGCCTGATTTGACTGCCCTCCTCCTCCTATGTCTGGGCCAAAGTAAGAGAGGTCACTGCCTCTGAGCAATTCATCTGTCCCTGAAGACCATGGCAAGGACTCAAGGTGAAGTTGGGCAGAATGATCTAGGCATGATGCTGCATAGTGTTCAAGTTTACGTTCTACTTTTCCTTTAAACACTATTCATCGTATATCCTCATAAAATTATTCCTTGGCAACTCATTTGGCAATTAACTCCTTATCAGTGGAGTGAGAAACAGAGGACAGGAGAAAGTGGCTAGAGAGATGGTGTTGGCTACATTGCAGTATCCATTTTGTTTCAGAGGTCAACCCTCTATAAGGCAACTGTTGGAGACACTGTGATTTTTCCCCACCTCCAAACTCCACCAGAGTCCTCATTGAGCCTTTCTCATGGCTTCTAGGTCTCTTAACAAATGAGCAACGCTGTTGCCAACAGCCACGTTACCCATCCCCAAGCCCATCCCATCCCCATTCCGGAAAGCATGACTTAGCATGTTGTTATCTTCTCTAAGAACTTGCTTGCAATCTAGTCCTTGCACACTGTTTCAGATTAACTTGCTTTCCTTCCCTTAAGAATTTATTCGTTAGTAAAAACATTGCATTCTTTGGCATCCCACACTGCCACGCTCAAGCTGAGATCGTGTCTGCACCACCCAGGGAATCAGGCACAGCGACTCTCCACTGATGGCTCAGAAGCCGCACTCCTCCTTCACGGCAATAAGCCACCAGAGGCTCCGTGTCATTGACCTTCTGTGGAACTAAGGTCTTCCTTGGCATTTCTAGTGTTTGAGTCCTGTGAGCCTAGATTTCATTTCTTTCCTATTTTTGGAGGAAATTCGAATCACTACATTCATCACAGTCCATTGAAAGCACAATCTCTAGTTTTCTTCCTTCCCACATATACCAGGAAAAGCCATCCAAATGAGTTGTAGGCCCGTATGGACCAGAAGTCCTTCCCCTCGCATTGTCACTTAATCTGTCTCAAAGACTTTTTCTTAATCATTTGTGCGCGACATCGAGAATGAGTACCTGTTTTTAAAGTAAACTTAAATGAATAACTTATGTAAACTTCTGCGGAATATAAATATACTTTAAGGGCTATGACCTGATCTAGGTCATGTGTGAGTGAGTCTTTGAGCTGTGGTGACAACTCTTAATATACAGTGATGATAATTCAGTTTATTTATATCTTGCTAAAGGTTTTGAGAGGATGTAGCTAACAAAAACATACTACCAAATACAGGACTGGATGAAATCAATGATCTCTCTATCCTCACACACACCTACATAGAATATTTTATGCTACTTATAGTATATGTGTGTATATATTTATGCTTATGTATGTCCATTGATAGTCTGTATATATGTGCATTACTGTGTGTGTGCATGTGTAGAATCTGGTTTTAAGGGTCCTACTAGCTGAAAAGTGGAACAGAGGACGTTACAGAATGCTCATCATGGATAAACATTGTTCTTGCGATACTCTCCAAGAGAAATTACTCATACGGGTGTTTCACCGCAGTGGCTGACATCCAGCTTTCCTAGCTCTCTTCCCCACTCCCTGATCATCTCTGCACGGCCCTTTTGGATGGGTGTGTTTCAACAAGCCAAGTGTAGGCATTGGGGTATTGAGGATGATTTCAAAGGATCCCCTCCACTTCTCTGTCCACTTTCACTTCCCCATCCCATAGGTTCTTGGTTTTAAGCAACATTCTCAAATTTTTATCTTCTCTCTGGGCCCCTTCTGTGAACTCCGAACTCAGTTACCTCTGGGGCATCTCCATTAGCAGACCAATACACACGTCCAAATGCACCTGTACAATGGGAAACTCCAGACCTTTCATTCAAAACCTCTAAGAGGGGAGGGTATAGCTCAGGTGGTAAAGCACACGCTTAGCATGCTTGAGGTCCTGGATTCAATCCCTCGTACCTCCTCTAAAAACTAAATAAATCTAATTTCCCCCGTCCAAAAAAAAAAAAAAAAATCCTCTAATTGTAGTTGGTTCCACCCTTACAGCTGCTCAGGTAAGAAGTCTTGGAGTTTTATTTTTTTCCTAATTCCTCTTTCACACGCCACATATAACCCACCAGGAATTCTATTGGCTCCACAGTCAGAATAAATTCAGGATCTGACCACGTCTAACCCCTCCACCACTGCCACCCAGTCCAAGCTGCCATCGCCTTTGGCCCAGATTACTGCCTGTGTATTCCTAACGAGCTGACCCATTTCTTCCCTTGCCTCTATACCCCTGAGAAGACAAATGAGGAATGACCTGCTCCTAGGTGCTCAAAATAAAGAGCTTTTGAACCAATGCAATGCAATGTCCTAAAAATATGGTTTCAAAGGGAGCTTGGAAATGGACTCCAAGTGACTGTATCAGAAATCTTAAAAGCAAAAATCACAAACATAAAATCAAAATAAAACTCAAGGGAGAAATTCCAAGTGGAAGTAAGAGAAGTAGGTAGGTTTCACACATCGTACCTGGCTCCACCTAAGGTGAGTACTATTTATAACAGAAATACAGCTCACATGTGCCTTTCTCATGGAGACCTTCCCTGGCCACTTGATTTAAAACTGTGAGAACCTGATCTCAGCCCTCTCCAGCTCTCCTCTCCCTCCTCCCTTGATCTTTTTTTACATCGCTTCATAGCACCGCTGACGTATTCTATATTTAGTTATTTATTTACTTTCCTATTTTTTATTGTTGTTTTTCCCTATGAGAGTATAATCACAAGAGGGCAGTGTTTTCGGATGTCTTGTTCACGTCGTATCCCCAGATCTACTGCAGTTCCTAGCACAGAGGAAGTCGTGTGGTTCACGTCCCAGCAGGAAATGGGACTCCTACTCAAATAGTAAGGTGCCTGTGTTTTTGTTTGTTTTCATTTGTACTTACTTTTATTTATTTATTGTAGGCAGTACGGAGAGAGGTGTGAAAGGAAATCGACAAGGGATGTGGGGCACCCGGGAGCAGCAACTTGAGAAGTCCTTATAAGTCAGAGGCAAGAGTAAGGGGGGAGGCTAAAGGGGTGAGCTGGTCAGGGAGAGCTGAGGCCGGGGTGGGGGTGGCCCAGGAGGAGTTGCAGTCTGAGGGGAAAGGGAATGGCCCCGGTCCCACAGCCTGAAGCAGGAGAGAGCAGGGGATCCACACCCTGACCTCTGTGGTCTCCTGGGGATGTTACCCACTGGCCAAGCCCCATGGAAAGCCAAGATCAGTGGAGCCCAGCAGTTCAGGCCAGAGGTGACGTCCGAGGGCACAGCACCAGGCGGAGAAGGACGGGAACGGATCTGAGGGCCAAGTGGGAAACCACCAGCATGTAAGAACTTAATAAATAGCCATGGGACAAATGCAAGGCTTTTAAAAGAAATCTAGCAATTAAATCCAAATAACTGTTTATCTCAGAGACCTTTAAAAAATGCCAAGGGCATAAAAATCCAAATAAAACAGAATAAGCAAGTCTGGGGTTAAAGGAAGGAGGCAGTTTCAAATAGTTTACTGTGCGCCACCGAGGAAGGGTCATTTACACAGTGGAACCTTTGGTCCAATTAAAAGGTTCACGTGGATACGCAGATATCTATGTCACCGAATTGCACAGTCCTTAGTTCTCAGTTTAATTAGGTGGCATCCAGGGGTTACATCACTGATCCAACTGCCTGTCATGCTCTATGGTGTCCTTCTAGGACGCAGGCAAGGCACACAGACCTCAGGGTGACAACTGATCAGGCAGCAGGGACAAACTGCAAATGCCAAGGGGCTCCTGCTTTCCTCGATTGTCTGCCCCACTGCTGGTGAGCTCTGCTTCAGGTCAGGAGATACTGATTTGACATCGGGAAACCAGAGCAGCAAACATCACAGCCATCGCCCCTGCACGTGACAGGGGAGAAAAGGTAAAACTCAACTTTCCTGTCTGAGATTTGAGGAAGGGATTCTTTTAAATAGTCGTCACCCCTGGAACTAGAATTTATTATTTCTGTAAAGAGTAAAGAAACACAGGTAACAGATGAAAACCGCAAAGCATCCACTGAGCCCTTCCGCTCCAAGGGATCACAGAAGCTCAAAGACCTCCCCTCCGCAAAACTGCACTTCAGACTCTGCACGTTTACTTTTGCTGCAGGAAGAAAGCGTGGAGCAGACACAGCCTGTGGAAAGGCCTGAAGTTGGAGAGTCAGGGGTTACGTATGTGTGCATTTATCTTTCCTCCTAAGTAGCTGGGTTTGGAAGGAAAGGAATAGAAAACGATGGAAGACAAGGCGAGAATGGCGTTGCCCGTTTTAGGATTCTGTAGAGGAAAGAACGTTCTGCTTTTCCTCGCTTTGAGGAGACCCACTGAATAGAGCATTCAGGAAAAAAAGAAAAAAATAAATAAAAAAGACAAAACATCGTGTCTCATCCACGTGAATTGCAGGTACATCAATTCAGAGGCCGCGATGCTCGCCTCCCTGCACAGGGCCCTCCGCTCAAACATTATCTCCGGCTCTGACTCCAGAAGCTCTAAAGGCATTTCCCCCGCCCCCACTCCTGCAGCTATGAGGTGCTGACCACACTGCTGCAACTGGGAGATAAGAAAAATGTTTCAATCCACATGTTAATTATTGAAATTAGACCTGCAAACAAATATTTTGGGAAACTGCGAGTTGCTTCCAAACGTGGCGCTTTCCATTTTCAGCCCGAAGTGTAATTGCGGATTCAAGGGCTCAGATCTTCCCCGAGATTCATACATTATGTATGCCGCACTTCCCCGGGACACGGCGGATGTCACGCTCCGCGTCCTGCCGAAATGGGGAAATCATTTGAGACAGAGTTTGACTTGATAAAGTATCAGAACTTCAACAAAGAGGAGCAAATAAAAAAAAACACAAAACTCGGAATCCACTTTTTGGAACTCAGAAACTTTGCAAATATAGAGTCTCTCTAATGGGTTAAGAAATAATGTGAAATTAAGATGAATGTTGAAATGGCACCTTAAAAACTGCAGAAGTATATTCTTTGATTCCCCCCCCGCCCCCAAAAAAAATTCTGAAGGAGGTTGTTACTGACCAAGGTTCGGCACACTTCCCCTGTAAAGGGCAGATACTAAATATTTTAGGCCTTGTGGTAACATGGTCCCCAACACAAATACCCAACTCTCATTGCAGTGAAAATCTGCCTTGTGTAAACAAGGGGGTGGGACCGTGTCCCAGTAAAAAGATGTTTACAAGGACAGGTGCCAGACAGAGTTGGCCCACAGGCTGTCGTTTGACCACCCCAGATCAAAATATACTTTCACAGATTAATTAATATTTTTACCAGGCAATTTCAATATTTAAAAACATACAGTATTGCCTGCTTTTCTAAATTGATTATTCCTTGAATAAATTCCTGGCCGCTTTCCTCAGCCGGACGAGTATGGATTTACTCACAGCAACATTGATTAAGAAGAGAGACGTTTACGTTGCCAAGATCAAAGTGCTCCTGGGAATAGATCAAAAACCCTCTCCGTATTAGATTTAACATTTCCATCGTCAGGTTTCATCAAGTCTTAATAGTTTTCAGTGCCAGGCTCACACACATTTTCTTTAACTTCTGCCTCAAAATCATAGATTAATTTCAGCCATTGGTACCCAAGGCAGCTTCATCACGAGGACTTTCTTCTGCTCCAGGGGAGGCCAGGCTAAGGGAGCTTGAACATCTGTCTATAGCAACGTCACTGGGGGTCTCTCTTTGGATCTTCCTGTCAAATCAAATGAAAAGGGGCAGAATGTAATAACATCCCTTTAGATTCACTGCTTGATTCTCATTTAGCTGTCTTGAGTTCTTTTAGTCTCTCGGCACAACTGCCAGTGCTTATTTTTATGGCTGATTTATGGTAAAGGTTTGATTAAGATACCTCCAAATCTTACCATGCTTAACATAGACAGCATGGAGCAGGCAGAGAGGAGTGTTTAAACTGTCAGTTCAAGGTCAAACTGAAATATTTGAGTTCATCCAGCCAAGCCAATGAGGTTGACCAGTCTATTCACAGACAGCCTTCTGCTCCACCCTTGATTCATCTGGGAAACCCAAGGAAAACAGACTGTTTTTAAAACAAGTTCTATTTTTTGGCCATGCCATAGTACAGGTGTCTCAACTGTATCAACACTGTCATAGGGATACAGTTCACCGGAAAATTTAGAATAATGACAATTTTTCTGTGTTCAGAAGTAGGTGAAAATTTTCATTTAGGGGTACTGGTGGCTGCTCCTGAAAATGCACTTATCTCATTGCCTTCCCTCCGATTACTCAGTGTGCTGTACTTTGATGACATGTCTAGTATGACCAGGAAAACAGGCAAACTCCTCCTTGTGTGCAGAGTGGGAATTTAGATGAATGCAATTAATTACAATCGGTACGGGGAAAATCTGACCAGTTAGAATTGATTTGAAACAGCTTAACACTCAAATCACCGACCAGGCAGCATTGCTTTCCAAACTCTAGCTGGGAAAGCCAGACGGCACATGGTGGGAGAATCTGTCTAACAGCTGCAGGTGGGTGCGGCTTCAGTAGAACAGGAGAATGTAGTGAGTCCTGTGTTGTCTTCTCAAGAGTCTTTCCTTCTCTTGTTTGATAAAATGGGGGAATTTGTGGGTAGGTTTTTCCATGTCTAATCTTATCTAGGGATTCCCATCCCACTGTCACAGTGATTAGTTGAGGTAACCCGTTCTATGTTGATCAGAGCATCATAGAACTCCCTGGGTACCTGGCACATATAATCAGGGCCAGTGAGACAGGAAGAAATGTTCTGGCAGCTCGATGAAAAAAAGTGGTTATCACACATCAGAAAAGCCATGCCATGCCTTGAAGACATCATTGCACAGTTCAATTAAACTGACCCTAAAACTAGACCATCTGGTTCTATGACCTAAGTCATCCATTTACTATTTTATAGGTATAATTTATATATTTAAGTTATGAAGTGTTGCAAATATACAGAAAATCAGAGTGAATCCTAGGACAAATACCCAAGGATCTCACTTGTACTAGGGAACCTCAGCCCTTTTCTATACTGATATCTAATCCCTTTTTAAAAAGAATTTAACATGTTGTAGAATGTCTTAACTCATAGTTCTGCACTCAAGTAATTAGAAATAGAAACAGCCTCAGCTGGGAAGAACTACTGATGCATTCAGTGTCCCAGAGGCAGGGTATCTCTTATTTGTCCACAAGTTCAGGTTACAAGCCTAAGAAAAGTGCTCTAATACAACAGCTTTAATACTGAGAACAGAATCAAAGCAACACGGATCAGCAGAAAATGTGGACCGCTTGGAAGAGTCTCAGATCACACTGGGATTATAAGAATGGAAAATGAGCAACAGAAACAGGATAAAATATGTTCCTTTATTGTTGCTGCTGATCGAAGACACACCGATACTTTGATAAGGAGACCAGAGGTCACTTCCACCATTGACTCATCATGTGGGCACATTTGAATGGGGCGTTCCCGTCACATCATTATTCTGTGTGAATGGGAAGCTGGCCTGAAGACTTAGGCTAAAGAGAGGTAATTAAATTAGAAGGAGCCAAAAGATCTCAGAGACCATCATCCCACAGCCCAGATGGAGTGTCCAGGCAAGCAGCCGTCCTCCTTCTGAAGGTCCTTTTCCTATTTGCATGGGTCCTGTCACATCTGCCACCACAAATCAGACAGTACAGTGTCAGCCACCCTAATAAACTAGGACACACCTAACTTCCAGTTAAACTGAACCCTTAGCTCAATTACAGCTGGTCTCGGTGGTTTTCAGGATTGCTGGAGCCTAATGAAGGTAGACTCCTATCATCCCAGACTCCACCCAACTTGGTTTAGTCTGAAAAATCCACTTTCCCTTCCTTCCCTGACTTTACCTCATTTTGTGCACAAATACATGAAAATATATGCAAATCATATGCTTGCAAAGCGGGTATACATATTTGAAAACTATGCACATATTCAGAGTCCTCTGTCCTCAAAATCCCAGATGCAAGTAGCATAGAATCACGCTGGGAAACTACATTAGATTAGAGCTCATTATCTAAGCAAAATAACTTACTGATATTGGATGAGAAGTACCATTAAAAAAAGAAAACTAGACACTGATGGTTTAATTTCTTTTCCTTCTGTATTTCATCATTTGTCCCATTTTTTCCTCAATTTCATCAAACTAAATGTTCAAAGTTGTTGACATTCTTTTCAAAATAAATATCAGCACTTGATTATATCTTGTAATATATCTTCTCTTTTCTAGGTCATTGTAGATACTTGTTATTTATTAAGTGTTTGGATGGGTGAATAAATTAATAAATGTCAAAATGTTCATATTGACCATTTGTCTGCCTTTCTGAGTAATATTCTTGGCTGTGAGAAATAAAAGGAGTATTCACATTTACTACACATAGGATAGTCATGAAATTGTAGGCATTAAACCTACATTTCTCAGAGCAAACCAGTATTTAACCAAATAGCATTTAAGGCAAGAGTTGGGGAAATTGAATAGTGGAGATGAGATAAGCTGTGGAGGTTCTACTGAATACTGGAAGAGAGCTGTTCAGCAAGGATGTAACTCAGAAAATGACAAAGACTTGCAAAGAAACACAGTCAATATGCGTCAGTATGATTGATGCAGAAAGTCCAGAATTTAAGACTGGACTCATGTTGCGGGCTGAGAAAGAAACATAGAGCTATTAGTGTATCTGTGCAGACTCAAGGAAGTGGCCAGCTGGAACCAGACATCAGTAGGTATGAACACAGTGAGTTAACAGTGTTTCTCAGACACCGATGATCTGTCACCTGGAAATCTTGTTCAAAATGCAGATTCTGATTCACAGTGTCTGGGGGAGATTCTGTGTTTCCAGCAAGCTACCAAATGATGCCTACGCTGCTGGTTCATGGACTGTACATCTGTAGCCAAGAAACAGGACCTCCGCAATGAGCAAAGGAGATCCAGAAAATGACTATGTCTCAGCAGTATATATGTTGTGTATATAATAGGCTCGTGTGCATGCACACACATGCACAAAGTTTATTTCATAGCTTAGTTCTCAAATAGTCCTTCCGTTTTTGAAAACCTAAGGTTCAACAACCCAGGTCTTTAAAGGAAAGTTACATGATATTTGATCCTTATCATGAGCTCTGATGGGTTGGTCAGGTAAGCATCCTCGTCGTAGTAACCCTGTTTGTGATAAAAAGGGAATGCACTGGATAAAAGTTACAAATTCTCTGAGCATCAATTACAGTCACCTTTGATCTGGCCTGTTTGCCTTTCCTTTCTGAGTCCTTGCTGCTCTGATTCCAGCAAAGGGACTGGAAAAAATTTCTTAATCCTTATGAATCCTAGTTTCACTATTTTTCAGTAATGGATAAAATACATACTTTTGAAGATCAAACAAGCTAATACATTTAAAGGGCTTAACACAGCCTTTGGCACATCCAGAATGTTCATTGAATGACTGTTATAAATACTAGTAAAATAATCCAATACAATTATCCATTTCCTAAAGGACTCCGCAGGTTTATTATTATCGCTATGACTCTCAAATTAGTCTTTTGGCTGTGGGCGTGTCTGAAGGTAATTACAAAGATTTCCATTCTATTATTTATTCTCTTCTGTCCCCTTGTTTAACTCTGTTCCTTCTATCTTCTTCCTAACAAGCTTGGTATCCAAGCCTAAAAAATGTCCTCGTAGCACATCATTCTTTATTATGCCAATAACACAGAAATGTAGGTCAAGTAAATATAAGTGCTGTGTGAAATGAAACCTTCAGAGTTAATAGCGCTGCTGACCGTTTGTGTGATTACAACAGCCCGGAAGTGCCGGCCTGCCTTTGCAAACAACGCTTGTCTCCTCTTTTGCAGCAAATACTCTGCGGAGATGCGAGGAGGCCATTTATTTATTTTCAGAAAAGCCCGCCACTTGCTATATATACTTTCATTTTTGGTAAAACGCGGTTATTTTTCTTCACATCACTACTTATAAAATTAGCCTGCCGCTAGAACTACAGGTGGTTAGAGCACTCGCTACACATTATGGGCTTCCGGGGCCCTTAAGAAACACCCTGAATCTGCCACACAAACTTATAAATGGATGGGATCAATACACAGTGAAACCTCAAAAACTCATTCTATGCCAGTTTAGAATTTGTGATTTATTGGACATAGGTCTGACTGATTTGCTTTTTGCATTATCTATGGAAGGAAAAAAAAAAACTTTGCTAAGCAATTTAACAAGGTCATTTGCCTTTCTTAAAGAATATATTATTATTGGGGGTAAGATATAGCTCAGTGGTAGAGTGCATGCCTAGCATGCACAAGGTCCTGGGTTCAATCCCCAGGATCTCTGTTTAAAAAAAATAAACAAATAAATAAACCTAAAATTAACCTCCCATTAAAATTTTTTTAAAAATTAAAAAAATATATGTTCTTATTAAGGTATTTTAATGCACCCAAGAGGATACTGTGTGATACACACCAACATTACATACATTAAAGCAGATTCTGCAAATCTTCCTTGACAATATGGTTAATTTACATTCTTGACTATTACAAAATAAAGTTTTAGAAATCACTCAATGTTTTATTGAGAACTTGCTAAGGTAGGGTAGGGAGCTGGACACCTCTGGGTACACTGTTAAATTAGAAGTTTACAGCTTGAGGAAATTTGTGGATGAACTTGAGCTTTTACCTACATGGACTGAATTTCTTTCCCTTTAAAATTACTTTGCTCAGTGCCAAGGCAGCTGAAGTTCAAATACTGCATAATTGGTCTTGTCATTTTATTCAAATGTGTACACTCTACTACTTCAACACCGCCAAGAGATTTTTAAGTGTAAATATAAATATTTCATTTGCAGCTTAGAGCTTTCATTTATCCTGTTTGAGCTACGAGATGTATGACACTGCAAAGGACATTCACGAAGTGCACATCATTGGGCTTCAAATGATTGAACCTTCGTTTGGGAAGTGATACTAGATTGCATTGTCATTTATGATTCTAAATACAAAATGTTGGTAGACTTTAATATGTATCTATTTATAATATTATGTATACATAAAAATATGCACATTGGTAATCTTAAAATAGTAGCAATATAGAAAATTGTTTTATTTTTATTTTATAATCTGGAATTAAAAAAATAAAAACTGCTAGGCTTCCTGAGTGCATCACTCTGCATCTGGTTCTCTAACTGGAGCTGGCATCACACTCCACTGCAAGGAGGCTTGTTGAATGTTTTTGATTCAGGTGGCCTGACATGGAACCCAAGATGCTACATTTCTAACACATCCCACAGCTGAAGCACTGCTGCTGGTCCTGGCAACCACACTTTGAGATCCACTGCTCGAGAATACCTCATTTTTATTTGGAGCACACAGTAGCTAGATGCTCCCTTTTTGATTCTTATTTTTCCCCATTGTAGCAAAGATTTATAGAATTTGGCACTATGCTTTTATTATCGTATTCTTTAAATCAATTATTAGAATCATCTGTGTATTTTTAAAAATATATGAATTCTGGACCTCACATCTTTAGGTATGAGGTAGGGCTAGGAATTCTACATCAGTGGTTCTAAAACTTGGCTGCTTATTAGAAACAACTGGGGAGCTATTAAAAGTCCCGACACCTAGGCTGTAGCCTGTGCCAACTCAGTCAGAATGTCTGGGGGTAGGACTCAGGTCTCGCTGGATCTCCAGGTGATTCCAGGGTGCAGCCAAAGTTGAGACCAAGCATCATGCTTCAGAGATGCTGTTATTAGACAGTTCTGAGAGCTTAGAACAGAGCTGGCCAGTAGAACTTTCTGAGTCAATAGAACTTTTCTGTATCTGCTCTGTTCAATACAGTAATCACTAGCCACATGTGGCTTTAAAGTTTAGCTAGTGCACTGAACTTTAAATTTTGTTTAATTAATTTAAATTTAAATTTAAAGCAGCCACATGTGGCTAGTGGCCACCATATTGGACAACATAGCCTTAAACAATAAGCTTAATCTAGCACAAAACTGGACGGCAGTGAGCAGTAGGAAATAGTTCCTAAACTTCTGGTCTTACATATATGTTCTAAGCTTCTAATATAGATACACATATTGTATATATATATGGTATATATATATATAATTTATATATATTTACATATAAATGATTCTTGAAGATTTACTATGTGCTAGACTCAGTGTTAAGGAATGAACATACATTATTTCACTTGATTCTCATGATAAGCAGTTGGTCATTTTTTTTCTATAGAGCCAGAGAGAATTTTAAACTTTTGAGATTTCAAGTCATGCAGTCTCTGTTGCAGATTTTCAACTCTGTTGCCAAAATGAAAGCAAACACCGACAACTGATAAAGAAGTGAGTGTGGCTGGGCACCAATAAACTTTATTTATAAAATGGGCAGCTGATGAGATCTGGCCCATGGGGCATAACTGGTAGACCCCTGTTCAGAATAATTCTGTAAATTTATAGGTTTAGAAATAATAGCAGAAAGTGAGGGCATAGCCACTCCAGCCAGAGTATTATTTCTCCTTCACACATTTACTGCAACTTTCCCCTCCCTAACTCTGATTATCATCTGACTAGAACCAAAAGAGGCAACTTCTTGGCATGAATTATCCATAATAAGGAACTTCTTCCTACACATTTCTTCCTGGTTATCTGCTCAAAGACAGACGTCCTCATACTATTGTTAAGCCCACTATTGTAATGTTCTTATAAGCTGGAACTTTATGGCACAATTCTTGGTTCCAGCTACTGGACAGATGGGAGAGTTATTACACAGCAGTTAAACGTTTATATGAGTGTATGTATATTATTGTTAAATAAGCAGTAAGATGCTCATCTTTCATGTATGCAGATTAATTCATCTAACAGTAATTAAATGCCTATTATGTTCAAGGTACAATGCTGGGTACCATTGTGGGATTCAGGTAAATATAGCATGATTCTTCCCAGAGCACTTAGAGTTTGTGTAGGGAGATGCAATGTTCATAAATTACTGCAAGTTGACTTAAGAGAGGTGGAGGCTAAGTATTTTAGAGATGCTAGAGATCAGTTTCACTAGAATTCAATTCAATTCAATTCAATTCAATATGTTCACCTACTAAATGTCTACCTTGCCCAGAATTTTGCTAGGCTACTGGAAAAATAATAATAACAAAAATGATTAGACTTTCTGCTTCTTTAGTTAAGATATTAAGTCGGAAAAGCATGAATACATGAGTGCACTCTTCAAACAACTGAAAGATATTCCAAGGGCCTAGTTTCAAAAGTACCCTCTACCCTATATGACATAGCTAGTCAAGGGAATCAAACATAAGGAAGAAAACTGCAAAAGGTAATTAGCCCATGAAGACTCACACCCTATGGAAGGACCAATCTACGGGGCTAAAAAGTTTGTCTTTACACAGGAAGCCATGTCATAATTTATTATCATGTGGATATCCTGGTTTACAATAAAAAAGAGTTCTAGGTCAGAGAGATGTATTGTCACCCAGCAATCAACAGGGTCAAAGACCTTCAAGTCTTCACATTGTATTAACTAAAATAAACAATGTCAAATAAACAGTCAACACAGATATCTTAGGACTTTCATGGAAGAGTTGTAGGATGCATATGGTGAAGGCTTTTGTGGTAACTGTGAAGAGATGAAGAATGGTGAAGTCTTCAGTAAGTGATTATTTGATTATTACTGAGACATAAGACAATTTGGTATATAGCTGCTCTAAAGCACATAGACCTCAGTACAGCAGAAACAAACCACGAACAGGAATGGAACAATAACAACAATTAGAAATCCATTGCATCGACACTAATTTATCATCCACATTAACAAAAAGTGGCCTTCAGTATATTTTTGTTATCTTGGTATATTAACAATATATTTTTTTCTTGTTTCTCTTTCTCATCCTCATTTTTCTTCTTCTTCCCAATCCTTTTACATGAGCCATGATGCCATTTTCAGGAATTACTTGTTAACCGTATTAGACATTTTTTTTCTTTGCCATTTAAGTTAATTCTAAATATACTGGCATTAATCTAAAATGTATATTTAAGATATCACAGTGAAGTAAGGCACATTATTTCACACATGTAAATCTAATGGCAAGTAAAATTATTTTCTCAGCATCTAAACAGGTTGGTAGAAAATGGTATAATTTACCTGAATAGTGTCCTTAATTACAATAATATTTTCTTTAACTGCATTCTGATTTCACTGTGTACATGTTATCCATCTGTTTCATGGGCGCTTGAAGCAAATTATGCCTTCCTGAACAAAACTTTATTTTCAGAGGTGAAATTTTAGGCTCTCTCACATTCTGCAGATTGCCTAAAGCATGAAACATTAAAATGCCACAACAACAGCTCGCAAGAATTACGAAAAAAACAAGATTCACTTTATCTCTGTTTCAATTGGAGTTTATTATTATTTTTTAATTTAAAGTGCCTGTTTTCCCTCCTGCAAAAGTTGTGGGCTGCATAATAATGCTTTGAGGGACCCAGAAATAACATTATGTGCTCATTAGCACGTAGATTAAGCCAACAGAAAGAGATTATTGTCTCGCTTGAAGACTATCATCCCAGTGCTAATGGGTGGGTGTATTTTGACAGAGCAGAGGTGCAGTGTCAAATGGTGTAACATTCTATAACACCAGGATGAGACTCAAAACCTTCTTCAGAAGCAGGATGCACACATTCTATTGCCAGCTTCCCTAACACATAGTCATCAACTTATGTTTATTATTCTTATTATAGTTATTGTTATTAAGTATAATGCCCATAGAATCTACCACTAACCAAGTCAATTATCTCTTCAACAGGTGACATCCCCACCTCCCACAAAGATGTCTTTCCTAAGGTGGGAATATAGATTACATTCAGAGGGCAACCCTGATGTTGTCAGGTTTGAAGGTCAGCAAAATCCACTAAATTGAATAAGCACCATTAAACTGTATTCTGAGGGATTAAAAATGAATAATTGACAAGCTAAATACAGGCTTAAGAAGTATTACACATTCTTATTGATGCAGTTCAGATGCACTCTTAAGTGAAAACGATTGTATAATATTCTTATCTTTTAATGTTCTATAGGAAGAAAAATAAATATTTTATGCATTGTAGTGAAATTTGTTAATTTTGAGTGCAGATTAGATTCTTATACCATAAAACAGAAAATTAAGCTTAGAACCAATCTAAGATATTATTTAAATAAATCTCCTGTCAGAGCAGTTTTAAAAGCAGTTTAATAAAGTAGTTGTAGGTTTCTTAAAAAAAGGATGGCAACTTAGCATTAGGGAAAATGTCTCTTTAACTTAGATGAAAACAGATAAGCTCAAAACTGATAGGAGAAGGTTTGTGAGTAAAGATGATAAAACAAAGACACTGTGCTTCTATATACTGTTGTGAAATTAAAACAAAATCTCTCAAATGTACAGAATACACATTCCCAGTTTTAAATTTGAACAGTCAATCCAAAAACATCCACTAAATAATCTACAGCTACAAATTTAAAGAACATTTCAGTGGTGGAGTGATAAATATTTTAGAAATTATTACCCCCCTCCCCCGCAATGGAAGTTTATATTCTTCTTGACCAAGGTCACAATTTTTAACAAGCATGGCTAAGCACTTTGACCCTTCTCATCAGCTATAAATTACAATGTCTATGCATGCAGAGCAGAATATAAAGAGACAGAGTAATTCCTCCCTGAGATTTCTTTTTATTTAAATGTTAGCCTTCAAGTAAAGGGCAAACTCTATCTGTGGTTTCATCATGGTCACAGTAAGACTGGATTCAAGCTATGCTGTCTGCCTTTCTATCCCAGTAAATAAATCAATTTACCATTGAGTAAATCAATTTACCATTAAATAAATCAATTCTTCCTGCTGGCATGGCTAAAAAAAACAAAACTACAAAGTGTACATATGTGTGCTTCTTGTGAAAAGTAGCACTATTATAAACCTGATGTCTGACTTTAAAACTTGCAATGTGGGGTTCATATTTACAATCAATGATCTCTTTTTCTGTGGTATCTTATTTTGTAGAGAATCATGTGTCTCGCAAGCCTTGTGTTCAATGTAGTCTTACTGGTTTCAGACTATAGAATCACCTGGAACACCTACAAAAAAACACCCAGACTCTTGGACCACACCTCTAGAAATTCTGATTTAACAGGTAGGTCTGTATTTCTAGCAAGTTCACAAGTGGTACTGCCGCTTCTGTTCTGTAGAATACACTTTGAGAAACAGCTAGAGGATGTGTGTCTATCTGGAGGTTGACTGCGTATTTCTTTGAAGGTATATAGTATTTTCTCATTGAACAGTCCAAAGGGCTTCCCAAATAAATTTCATTCACATGATGGAGGTTCCATTTAAGTTCAGGTTGTTTCAAATGAACTCTTCTAATTTGATGAAATGCTGGTTGTCGTCATTGGACGTGCTAACGAAATGGCAGACAGTATTAATAAACTAACTAAAATCCCTTTTCCATAATGTGTATAATGATTTGGTTAATATACAATATTGAGAAATTTTTAAAAAGAAATATGGAAGCTTAAACATTATTAATGGATGAGTAATTATACCCAAATCTTCACATCAAGAGTTACAATTCAACTACATGTAGAAAGAACTTAAAAGACTGACATCTGGCATCAGCCCCAACAGGTAATCATTGCGAACCTGACGACATGAAAAAAAAAATAGCTGAGCAAACTGAAATTCAATGACTCTCCTTAGATCCACTTCAGAACTGAAATTACAGGACAAACTGCCACCCTCAAATCTAGAGAGACAGGTAAACACAGAGAATCACACCTGAGGTCAGCTTACCTGAAGGGGAAGCCCCTGAAGCCAGCAACTGACAAGAATGTTTACATGGCAATTTTGATGACTTGCTGGAGGCTGAGAGTGGATGAGTTAGAAAGTTAAAGAGTTTTGAAGGCTGAGTTTTAAGAGGGAGTTCCCATACTCTCATGAGTTTTCCCTCTAAGAATTTCATCAGGTTCTTCAAAACGAAGATTGGAGAAAAATCTACTCTTGTGTTGGGCAGACGGAGGTGAAAAGTAACACTTTTGAAATATACCTAGGGCATCACACAATTTATTCTCATTCCCTCTTTTTAAGTTTATCTGTATTTGTATCAAATGGCTCTTGATAACTTCAAATATATTTTGGAATGAAAAAAGCACGTATGTTTAGGTAGACAGCTAGATGATCAAAAGATAATGCTGTGGTTTCTGGACACAGAAATATGTGCATATATGTGTTCATGAAACACATGTGTGATTAAGCAATTTACATGTGTTGCAGCACTCAAAATCGCAGTGAGCCCATGAGGTGTATGTTCTGTTTCGTTGTTTTGTTGGTGTATATTCTTGTATTTCTTTTTTTTTAATTGAAGTATAGTTCATTTACAATGTTGTGTTTGTTTCAAGTATACAGCAGTGATTCAGTTGTACCTAAGCATATATATATTATTTTTCAGATTCTTTTCCATTATAGGTTATTAAAGATATTGAATATGCTATACAGTAGGTCCTTGTTGTTTATACCTACTTTATATAAGGTACTGTGTATAATCCCAAACTCCTACTTTATCCCTCCCCGCCCTTTCCCCTTTGGTAATCATAAGTTTCTTTTCTATGTCTGTGAGTCTATTTCTGGTTTGTAAATAAGTTCATTTGTATCATTTTGTTTTGGATTCCACATATAAGTGATATCATATGATATTTGTATGCCTGACTTACTTCACTTAGTATGACAATCTCTAGGTCCATCCATGATGCTGCAACTGGCATTATTTCATTCCTTTTTTATGGCTGAGTAGTATTCCGTAGTATATGTATGAGATATAATGTGTGTGTGTGTGTGTATATATATATATATATACACATACATATCACAACTTATTTATCCACTTATCTGTTGATGGACATTTAGGTTGCTTCCCATGTCTCAACTATTGTAAATAGTGCTGCTATGCACATTAGGATGTGTGTATCTTTTTGAATTAGAGTTTTCTCTGGATACATGCCCAGGAGTGGGATTGCTTATGGAGAACACTATGGAATTTCCTTTAAAAAAATCCTAAAGATAGAGATACACATTTTTTAAGTTAGTTTACTGATAAACTAATCTCCTACAGTTGAATGATCCAAAGGCATACAGCTAGCAAGTGGCAGAGCCATGGTATCATCTCAACTCTTTGCTTTTTCTCACATATATCATACTGATCCATGTATTTCTACTTATGACTATGTTTTCATGGTTTCAGTAACCTTTCATTTTCCCATCCTCATCCTCCCAACAGATCTCAGGTGCCATCTTTCTTCACTGTATGTTTTGCATCCTTTTAGATCATCCCTTCTGGATCCCACTTCAGTCACTCCAGTTTAGACTCTTTTCACCTCATCTCTTAAATATTAATTAGTATTCCTGCTTCGAGGTATCCCTTCTGAAGTTGTCAAATATAGCATCTCTAAGTACCACTTTAAGCCTGTCACTCACCTGTTAAAACCCCCATATCCTTCAAGATATCACTCTCCAATCTTACTTTCTGAAGGCATTTGATCTTCTCCACTGTGAAATGGTCTTCATGCCACCATGTGATTCTAACCTCATCCTTTCTCAGGCTTCCTCATACCTGTACCATCCTCTTGCGCCCCCCTCAACCAGCTCAGATCTGGTCTAGCCTTTGAAACCCAATGATGGGCCCACTGTATCAGCAGCAGTGTCATCATAATTGTATCATCATGTGGTCATCATCATCATCACCATCATCACCATCATCACCACCACCATCATCACCATCACGATCACCACCATCATCATCATCATCATCACCATCATCACCACCACCATCATCACCACCACCACCATCATCCAAGTCCTATTTGTATAGACACTAATAGCATTACTACTCAAAAAGTAAACCCTTGGAGACCCAAGCCAGCTAGCTAATAGTTTCCTACTGCTCTACAACAAGACAAGAACTGAAACCTAAAGAAAGAACTTAAAATCTTGACATCCCTTTAACATTCCTGTGATATGGAAATTCGAAGACTTAAAAGTATCCATTCTCAATGGATTAAAATTAAAAACTAAGAAAAAAAATCAAATCCTTCATCATAGATGGTTTGAGAACTGTTGCTTTATGGTCTTTCAAACATTTTCACACATAATATAGCATTCAATTTATGCTGAGATATCAAGAATACCATTTTCATCTTATAAATGGGAAAAAAGCAAAAAACTTAGGGGCAGAAAATGTATGTGATTTGCCGAAACACATATCTTGTGAGTGGTAAGAAGTTTTTATTCCAAATCTGCTCCTTCCTCTCTGTTCTATTACATATTTCTAGAGAAACTGCACAGTGATTGTCCCTTTCTGCCTGGATGAAATGAGAGAGACAAAATAATTTACCTTGGAACCCTGAAGAGCCACTAGCTGCCTAAATAAATTTCATCTATCAATACACATTAATCAAGCATATGTCTTCAAGAAAATTAAAGAGTAAAATATGTATTTATTCTTTTTACTAAGAATTACTCTTCTCATTCATTTTTCAGAGCAGGCAGATATTTAGATGTGAACAGAGAAAGGGAGCTACAGGTCAAATGGCAGGAAACCATACATCTTGTAAACAATGGGGATCCTTGGGTAGAAAAAGAAAAGCAAGAACCTCTGACTGATATCATACAATTGAGAGTAACAGTGTCCCAAAGGCAGACAAAGAAAGGTAGGAAAAGGCAGGAATATCCTTTGTCTAAATGCAACCTTTTGCTTATTATGCTCTCATTTCAATAAAATTGGCTTTGTAGATTAGAAGTACCGATCATGCACCAATGCCATGACTCTTCCGATAAAGACGAAATAGGACAATAATCCCTTCTCCCTTCAGGAAGGTGGAGTTGGGATGAAAATCAGGAAATATGACCCCAAACCCTTCCTTCCCCAAATGAATATTCCACCCATTCATTTTTACACCCCATATAACCAGCTTGCCAAAGAAACTCAAGGCAGCTACTCACCTGAGTCTGCCCACTCTCCCCTTGAAAGAGTTCTATCTATTGCTTAGTAAATCCTCGCTTTACTTTCTTGACCTCTATGTTTTGTCTCTGAATTCTTTCTGCAATGAGATTGAAACCTAATCTCTGGCAACACACTCATTTATCCTTTCAATTAACAAAATCTTATTACATTTATTGACCATCTACTATATCCCAGGCCTTGTACTCAGCCAGTTATACATGAAGAACAAAATAGCTTTTCTACAATGACTCACAGGTAGAAAATAACATAGGGGTTTGGAAAAGTTTTCTCATATTTCATGTAATTTGGTGTGCCCTTTGGAATCACTGGAAACTCCTTTTTTCTATTGTCATAGTACAAAATCTTCAAAAGGATTCCATATAATGAGGGAGGAAAATTCTGCACAATCTCACCCTGCTGCAGGCTACTAAGCTTGAGCTTCAGTCTAAATGTTCTTTCTTTCTCTTATTGCTTTCTTTAGGATTGCTAATTTTCCAAAGGATCATTGTTTACGTTATGCCTTCGCCCATTAACCAGAGGAAGGATGGAGAGCAACTGTTAACACAATTAAAGCTCAGTTTAATTTCTACAATCTATTTGCATTTGCAAGGAAGCACCCTGACTGTGGACTCCTGGAGGGATGTGCATGCCACAGAATCTGGTTTGTTCTCCTGCCCTTTGTGACCTCTACAGCAGGGAGGCCAGACTTACCCTGTGGACCACCGAAGCACTCAGATTCCATAAGTAAGGTTATCTGGGATGTTCTGTTTGCATGGGAATAAGCATTATAATAACTACCCTGTTTCGACTCTCTGTGAGGCAGAGACTCAACTCAGCAGACACTGGACCCAAAGATCTATTGCAGCCTGAAGTTGCAAAAACACAGTGGACCAGAATTTTGATCCACTAAGAAAATCAATTCAGGAGCAGGCAGGCGCCCTCAATATCTGACCCATTCTCTGAGTCTGTGATTCTAGGGAGCACGCTGAGTCCCAAGAACCTGTTAGATTAGAAGGATGACAGGGGTGTCACACAGACTTCGGTAGTTACTGAAAGCTAATTAATTTAACCCGACCTCTCCCTATAACGCTAGGACACAATAGACCGCTAGTGATAATTGATTCTGGAGAGCCTCGGAAGTGGGTCAAGGAAAACACAGCTGTGCTGTGTAGCCATTCTTGTTTGCTCTGGATTATAAACTATTTTTGGTACTTAGTTAATAAAGCTGATTTTCTTAAGGGGCCTGCAGTGGAATGCATGAGCTGCTGTGTCAGATGCTGTTGGAATTGGGATTTGCAATGGATGAACGCAAGGAAATTAACTCCACCCATGCCGCCTAATTTTTGAGAGCCGAGGCATTGCTGTGCCAGCTGTGGGGATATCCAGTGAAGGGGGTTGTAGCCTGCTTCATGATTTCCTAAACTAAATCGACTTTTGAGGTCACAGATGGACTCAGTAAAGTCTGTCTCCCTTTTCTTTATTTTATGCATTAATATTTTATTCATTTTAGCTATAACAGCCATAAGTGAAGAATTCAGAATACAGTGAAAAGCAGCATATATAAAGCGCCACCTATAAATGCTTTGGGTATATTTTTCCATTTTAAGATACTCCTGTTTCCCCATTTGGGCATCTTTGAAGCTGATGATGTATCATAATAGTGCATCTTAGGGCTGATAACATCTTCGGTTCAGTGAACTATGACAAGTGATGTCATCTTCTCAGCAAATCTATAAAGGAGGTACCGTTTTTAGTCCCATCTTATATTTGAGGAAAGTGAAGCACCAGGGGAGCTTAAGTAACTTAATCTGATAGATCTAGTAAAGAGGAGAGCTGCGATTTAAGTGCAAGCAATCTGGTTCTAGACTCAAATCCTCAATTACTATGGGATGTAGTCTCGTGGACCCACTTAGATATGATTCAAGTGACATTTGAACAAACCCTCATAAGAAACTGCCACTGCCAGTTTCAGGTATAGCCCATCAGTATGAAAAAGGGCATTAATATGTTAATAGAAAATACATCATATTCTGTGTATTTTTACAGATGAGTGTATCCTACTGTGCAAATATTCATATTTTACTTTCATCATTCAATAGTAATTTTGCATGGGGTCCTTTTTTACTTGTTAACTTCCTTCTTAACTGCTGTATAGTATTCTATCACACAGATGGGCATGTATGTGATTTTCATGTTTATACAAGTATAAACAGCCCTGTAATGAAATGTTTAAATAGTCTCATTTACACAAATTATTGTCTAGATAGACATCACGAATCATAATTACTGGGTCATGGATACCCTTCTATTAGCTTTTTAAAAGATGTAAATATTTTAGCTATGATACACCAAACCTCTCATATTGCACTTTGTTCCTAAAATCAGCAAGTTATTTGCAATGATATATTAGAACAGTTATTTCTTAAACTCCCTTGTGTTATGCAGAGAATCCTTTGTAATACCATTTTTATTTAGATTCAGACACACCCTAAAAATATTTTGTATAAAAAACTGTTGATTTGAAGATCAGAGGGTTAGGACGAGACTTACTGCCAAGAGTAGTCTCCTGTGATATACTACCAGAATAAAAATAGGTCCCCCTGTGATTTCTCATCACTTAAACCCCTCTCAAATTTGTAAAACAACTTAAAGACGGCACCATTTTGCTTGTCACAAATGACACTAACAAGGATCAGATGATTAGATAATTTACCTCTCATTGGACCAAGAAAATTATAAATGGGGGAAAAAATCCTGTTTGTCATATCCTTCCAGGGCAATGAGTTTAGTCCTCTTGACTCCAAAGTGTTGGTTTTCATGAATTATTTCTGCCACACTGCAGTGGCGTCTGAAAGACAGAATGTGTACTCAAGAGAGGACGTGCAAGATCTGTTTATTCCCATCCCTGGATTAGAAGGCTGGCTCTCAGCTACTTTTACAGATGCTTCTTGTCTGTGTTCTTAATATGGCTGTTTGGCATCCAGTAAAGTTATGTCATTGTAACACCTAGTATGAATAGCAGGGCTGGGATCTTGAAATGGTATACGCTTCTGTGTACTCACGGATCCGCTCTAAACCAACTTTTCTTCAAAGGCAGGAAACTATTAAGGTGAATTTATAAACTGAAGTATCAAGTCCTTCACACACTCTCTAAATATGACACTTTGCTCACAGCTGGTGTAACTCACAGAAGCACTTCACTTAAAAAATAAAGAGTCACATAGTTTAGGAATCACAAAACCCAACAGAAATAGCTGTCTCTGAGGCACATCTAAAAGGGCACCAGAGGGTCCTCATTTGGAAAGTTGCTTACAAACTTCAGCACCAGGGAACGCATGAATGTACAAGGCTTTAGCTGGTTTCATTACGTTATCCCTTTGCTCTTACGATGGGCAGAGGGGAGGCAAGTTGACAATCTTTCCTCCTTCTTGATGTCTTGACCTTTCAAGGAAAACAAACAAGTAGGAGAGCAAACCCCTCCCCCATACTCCCTTGAACCCTTAAATCAGTCCACTTTGGTTTGGCCAAGTTGGCAGTGATAAAGCTAATAAATTGAACAATCTTTAAAGACGTAAGAAATACTACAGGTGTGCTCATCGCATGTGCATCAAGCCACTGAAAGCACTTCAAATGGGCACACGGCTTTCCACGCCAGCCCTCTTTAAAGGCTCCAGAAGTATAAAAATGACTGTGACAGAGTGATTCTGCTCCTTAAAATGCGGTCTGGACTAGCGACATCAGCCTCACCTGTGAGCTTGTTAGAACTACAGACGCCGCGGACCGATTCCGGAACTCGTAAATCAGGATTTGCACTGTAACAAGGTCCCCTGATTCTCATACGTTAAAACTGAAGACACATTGCTCCACACTATAGAGTCAGAAATAATTCTGTTTTTAATGTTTGTTAGGCCAAGTACATGAGAAATTGTCACACCAGGTTTTGCTTAGCTAATTAGGTGAACTTTTTAAATAAAAAGCACAGCTCATTGGAAACTTTCCCAGTTTCTCCACTTTGTCCTCAAAAAAGGTGTGGGGGGAGCCTTTAGATGAAGGTAAAAACTGATTAGGAAAATCCTGCTTATGGTGTTTGTGGAGAATGGAGTACCATTTAACAGTTCTCACTATTTAACGAAATCCTCATTTAAAGATAATTCTGAAAAAACACTATTTATGGTTATTTGGAGGGGCAGATTTATGCTCTGTCTCCTACCATATTGAAGAAGTGTTGTAAGAAAACACCATACATCATCTATGGGTTAGTTTTTATTTATAAAAGACCATTATTTCATCCTTTGGTACAGATTTATAACAATATCTTACCTCTTTATCTTCTCATCAACACTCTACTTTTTATTTTATAATCATTTGTTCTACAAGAATTAATCCAAGGTGGAAAAGTCAAATTGACTTAAAGTTAGAAATAGGCATTAATAACATGAAAATAATGGTTTTTTAATCTTTAAAAATAAACTAACAAACTCCTTTTTCCTCCATAAAAAGAAAAATAAAACTGTTTTTTTTTTTTCCCAATGAGATAGTGTGTAGCCAAACTGATCATGTTACTTCCATACTCTGTCTTCATTTTCCCATCTAAAAAATGAGGAGGTTTTACCTCACCATGAGGTTTCAGAATACACATTCACATATTTTTAAAAAATTGTGGTTATATGATTCTACCATTTATTCTCAGTCATGCTATTTCACAATATGAGCCACACATACAGTTTAGTGGAATTTCCAAAGATTCCTGAAACTTGACATGGCACAAGTTTAAATAAATTTACTGGAAATAATGAGAAATGGGTTTTTGGTGATGCACGATGCTTTCTGCAGAGAAAAATAAAGCATATTGACTACAAAAATGAAAGTCATTTCATTTTGATTGTGTTTCAATCAGATTGTTGCACATATAAGGGTAGAATTTATATACGTGGAAAACGCGATTGCTTATTAAAGCAATGCATTTCTATCAGCATCTCTGAGGTGCTCCCAGCAGCTAATGAAGGCTGAACCACAGGTGAGAACAATTGGTCTCAGACTGAGACGTGCTACACCATCTCTCCCATTTCACCATCCTCAGCAGGAAATCATAGCTACTAGGTCAAATTTCTTGTCTTTCAAAGGGAATCAAATTCATGTGCCATTTTATGGTAGCTTCAGTGCATGTTAATGGAGGAATGCTAAGGCTCAGTGTTGACATATAATAAAAGACACACGGTCATGAGGCGGGGGTTCTACAGAGGGGTAAAGATGACTGAGAGCCGGTTACCTGATTGCTTGTGACCATTTTGCAAGAAAAAAATAGCATTGCTAAATTAAACACTTAATAAAACCATTACTATGAATTATTAATATTATTTGGGCAAAATGTAATTTACCCATGCAAAAATGACCCTGTCATACAGGTAGTCTACAGGCAATCTACAAGTTATGAACACAGTGTTCTAAAAACATCCTTTTTAAGTTGGCTGCTTGGAACCTGAAATTTATTTTCCCATAGAAATTGTGTTTTAAATGATAATTATATTTTCTGGTCAAATCAGAAAATTCTTCTCAACCCAAATGTTGCTAAACCGAAATTATCAGGCATTTAGTACAGAGTGCCTTGAAAATCAGTAGATAAATCTGAAAGTAGCACTACTGAAGGAAAGCACTCCTTTATTGTTATTACTTTCTGAGTTTCCCTCCTAGTGTCTTTATTCTGTATCTGTGTTTCTAACCCATAGTTATCCCCTGAAATAGTTCTGTGACCTTGACCCAGATATTAAGCTGGTTCTTGACCCTGGCTTGTGGTGTGTTGGAGCTTGTACTAGTCCACAGGAACTAATTTTTAAATTTTTAGGAATTTTGCATGCCAGCTGTACCAAGCCAATATTAAAAATGAGATTATATATTCTTACAATTAAATTATATTAAAAACAAAGGTAACAAGTGGTTGGAACTCATCAGTTCTTAATTATTTTAGTCTATTTTACTGTGTCTGTTCTATTGAGGTTATTGGTGTATATTGTGTCTGTCTAGTGGAAACACTACATGATGGGGTGGTACCGAACATCTCTCTCCATCCAATTGTAGGACCAGCAGCATCATGTTGGTAGCATGAAATCAGCCAGGATGGGAAGATGTACACCACAGACACTAGCCAACACTGCCAATCAAGGATCGATTCCTTTGATTGGTGATCTCTAGGTGAGAGAAAAAGATTTTAAGGAATTAGTTTGCATGAGCATAGAGGTTTGGTAAACCCAAAATCTACAGAGGGTAGACCCACAGTCTGGAGAACCAGGGAAGAGACCAAAAGAAGCAGCCTGGCAGAATTCCTCCTTGCGGGAGGACGGTCCATCACTGTTTCTATTAAGGCCTTCAACTAACTGGGTAAGGCCCACCCACAATATAGACACTGATCTGCTTTATTCAAAGTCCACTGACTTAAAGGATCATCTCATCCAAGAAAGCATCTTCACAGAAATATCCAGAATAACACTGACCAAGTATCTGGGTGCCATGGGCCAGACAAAATGACACATATAAAGTTAACCACCACATACATAAATACATGATTTTTTTCCTTGAAGTGCCATTTAAATATTGCCCAGCACACACCAAACCTGGCCCGCCCCCTGCCCTGCACATCCTCTAGACATCCCTTGTTTCATCACACTGTTCAGCGTCCTACTTCTACTTTGAAGGCACAGCTGGAGGGTGGGTGAAGTTCCTCTCTCCTAGGGGTCATGGTGTCTATGGGGTCACACTCAACTCACTGCATCATGGTTGTGGATGTAGTGGCTGGATCTGGGTGGGGCTGGTGCATGGAGTGGGGAGAAGGAGGAAGAACCTTTATGCAGAACTGAGCAACCTTTGAAGGTGAGTTATCTGCATTTGGATCCTCTCACCCTCCTCTCTGAGCACTGCCCTCTCTCACTGATGTCCCTGTCACTAGCTCTGGATTTTATCCTTTCTGAACAGATATGGCTTCTGGTAGAAGTGTGAGAGATGGCTCAGAAAATTTGTGCAACTTTGAGCCTGTGCAGGCCTCGTCTTGTTAAGTTGTAGAATGCTTCCTTGTCTGGATTGAATTGGAGTGCAATTACACAAAGAAATGGAAACATGAACAGCCAATATGTATGTATGGAATTCTCTCTGGTTTACATTTGGCAAAGACTATAATAAGTTGATGAGATCCGAGTTCAAAGGCATGAGTACCTCTGGCCCTGAAAAAGCACGTCGAACAATGAGTTGTGTATGTGTCTTTTTTTAATAGTTCTTCCTACATAATGGCATTAACTTAACCTTTAGCTGTGGTCATGATTGGATCCACAGTGTCCCTATGGGTCCCCTACAGGCATATTCCTTCATTCACGTGTGTGGGCCACCTGGCTAGAACGTCTGTCTCCCCATTTGATGCCAGACTTTTTTCAAAAGACTTGACAAGTGCTCCTTCCCTTCCTTGCCTCTCCAAGGATGTCCCTCCAGAAGCATTTATTGACTCTTTCTTATAGACATTTCAAGTGGCACCACTGCCTCATTGGAGGAAAGAATTGGTCCCTGCCCTCTGGAATTGGGGGGGTGGGCATCACATACAAATTATTTTGGGGAAACTTTTACAACGACAAAATTTTAACTTAGGTTTTTGTATTTGTAGACTGTCAATTGTGGAGTGACAATTTATTTCACAAATTGAAATGTCACGAAAGATGTTTAATTTTTGTGGAGTTAGTCTGAAACACCAGAGTTTTTTTTCTGAGTGTGCCCTTTAGCTATCTACTACCAATAAGTGATTCTAACATTTTAGAAACCATTCAAGGAGGCATAACTGTGCTGTTTAATGGCATAGTTTAGACAAAAAATGATATTATGGAATGAAGAAACAATACTTGTGCATGGAGGATTTACAGCAAAAACAACAGCAACAAATAAAACTTTAAAGTCTTATAAATTGAGTAGCCTGATAAGTGCTATAGAAATAAACATAAACAAGGATTATGTTTTAGTTTTTAAGAAACATTTTTATAACAATTATGTATCAGCTGCCGCATGTTGGGGAAACAAAAATTGAAAACACAGATTGTAGTTGCTCCCCCGCAAGTTGTTTAGGGACAAAACTGTGTGATAAAAACAATAATAAAATAAGTAATATGAATAATAACCATTCAGGAAGGGGAATAGGGAAATTTTAAATTTTTAATCATTTAACAAAGTGGTTAAAACTTGGCCTAGGCTTTGATGATTTCTAAATAAAAAATGTATAGAAAAGTTACTTCTAAGATGCCTATTACCGTATCCTCTATTCCCAGGACCAACACAAGGAATGGAAGAGAGGGGGACAAAAGCATGACTAATAAATTGATAAAATGATTTAAAATGTTGCCTTTTAAAACTTACAACAGAATGTTTCCAGATGGATGATATATTTCAACTGAAAGCATATTACTATATTATAAAATAACAAGTATTTAATGAAGCAAATTATATCACAATGAATAAAATTACTTTGAAAACACAGAGCTGAAATGATCAAGGATTTACTTCCCTTTCATTTTTCTCCTTTTAGTGAAACTCAATCATCGCTCCTCTTTTTTGAGAGACAGTCTTCTCAAATGTTTGTTAATCCTAGTAGGTAATTCTTCCTCCATTGTCTAGATTGTTAAATGTTTGTATCAAAAATAATAGATCAAAATTGTCTGGCTTCAGAAATGTTCATTAGGTAGTTAAATAACAATCTGGGATTGAGGAAAGTGAGCTAGTATGCACCTTTAGATTTGGAAGTGATTAGAGGGGGGAAAAAAAACCTTTTAGATTGGGTTAGACTGCAAAGAGAAAAAGAAAAAAAAAAAAAAAAAAAAAGCTGGTGCCAAGGAAGAAACCTGAAGGCCACAGGCATTTCATAAGGGTTAGAGGAAGAGGCAGCTTTTGGCAGGAGGTAAAGACAACAAGAAAGGGAAGAGGTCAGAGAACACGGGGTAAGAGTTTTAAGAAGAAGGAGCTAGAAGCTGCGGATTTGCCCTTGAAGGCCTGTCTGCAAGGGCAGAAACACCTCGAGAGCAGGAAGACGGAAGGAAGGGAGGCCGGACAACCCGGCCTGAATCAGAACTCTAACCAACCCGATTGTGGGACTTTATTGGGACAAACCCTTCCCGCGGGCCCTCACAAAATCAAGATGGCTTTTAATGCCAGCCAGGTATTCAGAAACACATCTTACAATGGTGGCAATCAAACAGGACTCGGTTGCTTCTTAACTTTCTTCTACTGGAGGTAGAACGTGGGAACATACAGAAGGTTTTTGGTTTTTTCCCTCATGTCACAGTGGGCGTTCCCTTCCTAGCCTGCCATAACAGAGTCCCACAGACTGCGTGGCTAGAACAATGGAAGTTTGCCGTCTCAGAGTTCTGGGGGCGGGAGTCTGTGATCAAGGTCTCAGCAGGACCCTGCTCCTTCTGAGGACACCAGGGAAGAGTTTGTCCCAGGCCTCCTTCCTGGCTCTTCTGGGAATACCCAGGCGTGTGGCAGCATAACTCTTCACGTGGCAACCGTGCGTCTGTGTGTGTGTATGAAATTGTGTCCAAATTTCCCCCTTTTGAACAAAAACACGAATCCTATTGGATCAGGACCCACCCTGATGACTTCATTTTGACTTAATTACCTCTTTATAAGGCCCTATCTCCAAATAAGGTCACATTGTGATGTCCAGGCAGTTAGAATGCCAATGCATTTTTAGGGGGTCAGTGAGGGGGGGATCATATTCAACCCATTATACCTGACAAGTCCTAATTTTTGAATATGCAGATTATATAAACAATGGAGGAAATAATCGATGTAGAGTGGAACGGAAAACCCATAATCTCTTGCTCTGTTCTGCTAAACAGTCTTGAAAAACATAGCATACCCTCGGGCGTGACATCTCATTCCCTTGGTCACATTCTATGGTTAGAAACAGGTCACAGATCCTATTCCCACTCCAATGGAAGGGCTTACACAGCGGTGAGAACACCAGGAGGTAGGAACACTTGGAGGCCATGCACGTCAGGGTCTGTCTGCCACAGCTGCAACAGGGAGTCCTCAGTGAGTAACCAGTTCATGAAGCTGATTTTAACTGGATCTGACTATTCCCTCATCCTCCTATAATTATTAATAAATATCTCCACTTCCTGTTGACCGCCAATCACGTTGGCTGTACTCATCCCAGTGGGTGGGGAAAACATGGTTTCAGTGGCCCCTGTTACAACCTTCTATTAAAAACAAAACCCAAAATAGCCGAGCACAGAATAGTCCATCAAGGGACGCTTGTAAATCAAATAAAAAAAGGTATTTCCAAAACAAAACCTTAATCGTCTTAAAAGAATAAAAGTTCGGCATCAAGGAGACAAATGTGCAGATAAAACAGAAAGCCCACCAAACGTTAGACTTCTCTTACCGAATCCCATCATCTTAGGCAGTTTCTAGAGAAAGTTCTTCCAGGTTGTTCAGAGGCAACAATGAACATTAAATGGAAGTCTCTGATGAGGGGTGTCTAACCGCACATCATTTGCTAGGGTTAGGCACATAGTGTTCTAACTCCCCTTCACAGAAAGTGCAGGGGCAGTGAACTGGAGACATAGTTAGCGAAGGAAGAGAAATGCATTTTGAGACCTCGAAGCACAGATTCCAAGAAAGGGTATGACTGGTTCAAATACCCCTTCCTCAGAAGGGTCTCTGCAACCGTCCTGATTAGAATGCCGCCCCAACTTTCACCTTTCACCTTTCAACTCCATACCCTGTCGTTTTTTCCCTGGAAGTCTTTATCAGGACCAGATACCATAGTATGTGATTATTATCTTTTTTCCTAACCGGAAAGTAAATGCTGTTAAGTATGGGCTTTGTCTGTTTCACCTGTGTGTGTCCAGTGCTGAGAACAGAGTAACACACAAGAAACACAAATGTTCACTGAAGAAACCAGTGCTATGACTTCATGGCACCAGCAAATAATCAGCTAATGTTCTACCCAAGTGGTTGAATCAATCTGAAATCAGGTTGAGACGTCTTGAAATTCTCTAATTATCTGTGATACAAATTAACAAGGTTTTATTCCCACTCTTAGCATTACTAAATGGTAATAAATCTAAAATTCTGAAGATGCAGTAAGTTTCTGTCTGTTTAAAATCTATACCAATTCCCCAAATTCAGAAATTCAAAGAAGTCTGTGATCCGTCATTGATGTGGTTTAGAAAAAGTCCACTCTCTGTTGAATAGCCTTTTGAAATAGAGATCTAAGCTGATCACAACATACTAAAACCAAAGAATACTACCAACAGCAACAAAGATACCATCCTCCCGGTGTGTATGCAAAATATCCATTTTCATTCAACTGTAGCATATACAGTATCGATTCATTTCACGGGCGACTGAAATTTACTTTAAAAATTAAGTACCAATACCTGTCTCATGGGGTAGGAAGTAATCTGAATGAAAATACTACCAAAAAAAAAAAGGGGGGTAATTAAAACACCCGGAAAGGCACTTTATCCTAATAACTAAAATGGAAGAAGCTAAGTTTTTAGAGAGAGAGAGAGAGATGCTTACCTAAATTTCTCAGGCCCTGTAGTTTCCAGCCTTGAAAACACACAGTGTCAGGGATATGCTGGTTCAGCAAAAAAACCTCAAGGGAAAAACCATAGTAAATAATGGCCTCAGGGTTGCTCAAATAAATTCCTCAAGGAATTTCTAAGGACGTAGCAATCCAGAAACATCATTCTCAGAAGGCTTGTGCTTCACTCAATGTTGCTTCACCAAATAGACTGGTTTTTGCTTTGCTCTCATTAGACTTAAAAATCTTATCATCCCTACTGACATATTATCCTGACTTTGGTAAAACTCTTGTGACTGTAAGCATGACTTCTCTCAAAATACACTTGAAAAAACATCAAGATTAAGATTTGTTGGTTTTCTTCCACAACGAGAGCCCTGTTTATATTCAGAGGAGCTAAACATAGGTCTTTAATGGATTTTAAATTTAAGTTTAATTTCATTTAAAAGACACCCTCTCTTCATGAACGTTCCTCCTCCTCTTACCTCAGCTCGTCCATGACCCCCGAGGTTAATTTCCCAAAACTATTTATTTGCACCGCAGTGTCAAGTCCAGCAGTGAAAAATCAGGGTTTCTCTAACCACAGGTTGTGACCAATTTGTGGATTGTGAAATCAGTTTATCGCTTCATGTCTTGTAACATGACACAGAGCAGGATAGAGTGCAAAGTATCAGAGTACATGGTAAGCGGTAAACCCAAGAACTTTTTGAAAATGTTTTCATTGTGTGTATCTACATTTGGTCCCATGTAAAACGTGCTTTTTAGAAGAGATTTGAATCATAAAAGTTTGAAAAACCGTGGAACAGGGAAAAGAATGGAAGTTAGAGGCAAATATCCCTAGCCTGAATGCTGGCTCTACCACTCGCTGTTTGACATTGACTACATAACCTCTGGGAGCCTCAAATTTCTCATCTAAAATGGTGGTGATAATTCCAGGTGGTGAAATGGAAAAATATTGGTAGATTTAGAATCACCTTGAACGTGAGACAGAGCAAATTCGATTGACATCATATCTCATCCACGTCTGCTTTTATCACAGAGAGGCCTCATTCCAAATGTGAATTGTATGTCTATGAAAGTGAGGGAGATCTGGAACAAAATTTTAAACACTGGTAATACCGACAAGCAAAAAAGATGTCTTGTTCATTGCAGACAGGAACCTGAAATTTTTTTTAAAGAGCTATCATTTGATTTAATGTTTTACTTTTTTTTTTTAATTGAAGTAGTCAGTTACAATGTGTCAATTTCTGGTGTACAATACAATGTTCCAGTCATACATATACATACATATATTAATTTTCAGATTCTTTTTCATTAAAGGTTATTACAAGATATTGAGTATAGTTCTCTGTGCTATACAGAAGAAATTTGTTTTTTATTAATCTACTTTTATATATATTGGCTAACATTTGTAAATCTCATACTTCCAAATTTATCTTGTCCCACCCCCTTTCCCCTGGTAACTATAAGATTGCTTACTATGACTGCAAGTCTGTTTCTGGTTTGTAGATGAGTTCTTTAGTGTCCTCTTTTTTTTCTTTTTTTAGATTCCACATATGAGTGATATCATATGGTATTTCTCTTTCTCTTTCTGGCTTACTTCACTTAGAATGATGACCTGTAGGTCCATCCACGTTGCTGCAAATGGCAATATTTTATTCTTTTTTATGGCTGAATAGTATTTCATTGTATAAATATACCATAGCTTCTTTATCTAGTCATCTGTTGATGGACATTTAGGTTGCTTCCTTGTCTTAAGCCAACTGACTTTTAATTGGTGTCCAACATGATCCTGTTTTATGATACTGGACTGTGGTCCAGGAGCTAGCACAAGAGATATGCACAAGTGAGGCATGATCTCCATGAATGATATTTTAAAAGGCTAAACAATAAATAACTTGGCATTTATATGAAATAGCAAAAGTCTTTAAGTGTTTTCATGGGTCCTCAGATAATTTAGCTCATTGAATATTTCTCCACTGACCTCATTCCAATGAGTTATCTTGAGAAGTCCAACTGAAATGCTGCCCAGAAAGGGACCACTGATAATGTCCCAAAGGTTGAAAGTTGTTTTATAAGAAAACTTTTATACGGAGAGCTGACAGCAATTGGAATTCTGGTTGTCAGGTCTAGAACTTAGAGAGTTAATAACGAGACATTCCCCATTTTTTCGAAGCCACTGTTACAAATTCTAGTCCCTTTGCCAAGGAATCATCAGTTTCTATTCTGTGCAGATTTTCAATAAGAACATCCCTTGAGACGGAATTCATTTTTTGATTTTGTCATCCAAAAAGAAAATTATTTTGATTGTACAAGCTGCATATCAATCTAAAGATAATCACTGTCTTAAGTAATTTACAAAAGCAATTTTTTAATATATTTGAAACTTTCAGCTGCACTTAGCTAGTTCTGAAAGATCCAGTGATGGAATATTTGTATGTGTGTCTCTAATCAATTAGATATGTTTTGCATTTCTTAAAACCTCTAAAATTTCTGAACTTGCATAACATGTGTATTAAATCATATTTAAAATTGCCTTCATCTAGGGAATTTCTGATCTCCTTTTGAACACTATAACAAGAGTAACAAAAGCTTCATATCCATAATAATTAATTAAAATGAAAAAAAAGTCAGGCCACTAAGTTCATAATGAACCATTCCAAATATGAATACTGTCTTAAGAACTGGTATGTCATAATTAATTGGTCTATTCATCTAATATCACGGCTTAGAAAACATGCTTTTAAAAAAAATAAGTTGAAAGATTATACTACCATAAATGCAAAGAAAAACTGTTGAACTAATGCTTCAAGCCAAAAACACTCCTGATTTTTGGATTTCCTATTTCTTTCCCATTTGCTTTCTCCCTTTTCTAGAAACATAACTTGTCTTTGTGGTAAAACAAACTTGAAGCTTTATCTGATTTCCTTTAGGATTACAGAGTGGTTACTATTTTAGAACTCACTTTATTTTAAATTTAAAGATCTACATTTTAATTATTTTTAAGTAGTAGATTTTGTGAGTGGTAATAATTCTCTAAATCCATGGTATATGGGCTCCCTCCAGTGGCTAATTTAGCATCCACGAATCTCTCGAAATGGCCATTTTAAACTACTAAGCTGATTTAAGCAATGATCAGCCATCGTTTCAAAATTTCTGAGTTTCAGTCTAATGATAAATATCAGTGAACACAAAGCCATACACTGTTCATCTATTTATTCATTTAACAAGAAATGGCAGACATAGTAAATAATTTCATGGTTACCAGGGGAAAGGGGGACAGAAGGGATAAATTAGGGAGTTTGAGGGTTTGCAAATGTTAGCTGCTACATATAAAAATCGATTAAAAAACCAAATTTCTTCTATATGGCACAGGGAACTATTTCAAGATCTTGTAGCAACCTATAAGGAAAAAGAACCTGAAAACGAATATATGTATGTATATGCATGACTGGGACACTGTGCTGTGTGCCAGAAATTGACATATTGTAACTGACTATGCCTCAATAAAAAATACTACTTCTTTGAATTTTTTTTAAAAAAAGAAAGAAATGACAGCGTTTAAAATATATGCCAGGAACTGTGCCAACCTCTGGAGATTCAAGACAGGAGGCAACCTCTCTCTAGGAGCTCAATTTAAAGGGCCGACACAGCGGCGTATAAACAGGCACCAGCTAACACAGTGAGGTGAGCACAGTAATGACGCTGAGCGCAAACTGGAGTGGAGTCCCCCCAGAGTCAGAGAATAACCCTGGGCACGCAGACCAGGGAAGACGTCCCAGTGGATCATAACCAGGAGATGTGGTTTGAAAGACAGGACATTCCAAGCAGAGAGAACAGCACGTTCAAAGGCCCAGATGCACACAATAGTTGAGAACATGTTAGAGCAGGCAGGTAGCTAGATGTGAGCTGGGGAAGAGGGACACGGGCAAATGGCAGAAAAACATGCATCTTATGAACAGCGAGGGTCCTTGGACAGACCGAGAAAAACAGGATCCTCCGGACTGATAAAAAGCCATACCTTCTGGGTTGACAAGTGTCTTGGAGGCAGAAGGGTGGGACAGGACAGGAATCCCCACCATCCGAATGTAACCTTTCGATCATTATGACCTTCGTCCAAATGTAACCTTTTGCTTGTGATACCCCCATCTGATTGTAACCTTTTGTTCATCATGACCTCATCCAACCTCCCAGTCAAGACTAAATAAGGACAGAAAATCCCTCCTCCCCACCTGGGAAGGCAGAGCTGGGAAGAAAATCAGGAAATACAATCCCAAGCCCCGCCCTGCCAATGAATATTCTGCATATTTATTTTTAGACCCATGTAATGAGCTTGCTAAGGAACCTCGAGGCAGCCACCCGCCTGGGTCTGCCTGCTCTTTTCTTGACAGCACACGACCTATCCCTTAATAAATCCTTGCTTTGCTTTCTTGACCTCTGTGTCTTGTTTCTGAAACCTTTCTGCAACAAGACAAGAACTGTTCTCATCAACAACAAATATATGCGAAATTAAGTACGTCTGTTCGACTAATTAGAGATCACTTGGTAACTCTTAGGAGCTAAGGATTTTTAGGAAGATGGGGATCAGAATGTGGAGGATGCAAGATTCCTGCAACGTAGCTGGAAGATACCTTCTCGGTATGGATGAACGACTGGAGTGAAGTGTTCTTACAAGGAAAGTGACACGGACAGATTTTCACGTGAAAAAAGAGAAGTGTAGTGGTGTTGTGAGGGGCAGATTGGAGCAGGGAGTAAAACTAAGTTCAGGGAATTCAATTCGGTCATTTTTAGGAAAAAAAATGGTAAGGAAGTGAATGCCAGAGATTACAAGATGGAAATAAGCATAGTCAAAAGATTTTAAGATCTTAGGTTTTGGCAGAGAAAGGAAGCTGTGTCTATGATGTCTCCCAGAAGCCTCAGTTATATTAAATTCAAACATTACATACCCGATTTGTAGAATTTCTAAAATTAAAAAGTTATCTCATTTCTAAATGATAATGCTGTCCACCAGAAATTGACACAACATTGCAAACTGAATATACTTCCAAAAATTTTTTTTCAATTATATCATTGAAAATTTATGTAATATCACCAATGAGATTTATATTAATAAATGAAATAGTTATTTGGACCATATCAAAATTAAATTTGAGGCATGAGCAAAGGGATTTCTCTCTCTAACATCAGGAACCAGTAATGTTCCAGAGGTATCTCTGCTCCCATGCCAATAAAAGAAATTTTGTGACACCATGCATCGACTAGGAAGCATGCTGATGGGAACCAGGGAAACAGAAGTTTGGGAAGCCTGGGATTCCAGCACCTGAAAGGTTTACTCTACAAATATGTGAAGTTTCAGTGGGCAATAGCTCATCTATGGGGAGCACTGATGCTTGAATACATGTCACTCATGGCCACCCCAAAACTCCATAATTTGATAGTCCCCACAGTGTAAATGGTACCTTCCCAAAGTAGAATGAAGGACAAAATCTTCTTTTCACTGCCTCCCCTAATGCTAAGACACATACGTGTGAGTTGGGTTCTGCAGTCATATGGGAGACTCTGAGTTTAAACTGAGATACGGGGCGGTGTAGAGGGGATGGAGAGCCCGAGGTATCCCTTTCCCCTGTTGTACTTGGTGAATAGGTAGCCTGTCTTTGGAATTAAGGGCTTTAAGAGGGAGCTCCCTGATGAGGGGAGAGGTTGAGTGCTTTTGGGGCCGGCATCTGTGTGGTGGTTTTCTGATGCAAACAAAAATGTGTGGCTGTGACAGAGGCCACAGCTCCCTCTTGGGAGTGGTGAGGGTTGGGGAGGTTAGGGACGTGAAAGAGGAAAACACTCTTGACCTTCACCCTAGAGTCCGTTTCTTTTATTTCTCCAATGAATTCTTAATAAATGTATGTTTAACCTAGGTAAAGGTGAGTCTGTTATCTGCCATTAAGAATTCTGACCCATACACAAACTGCTCATTGAAGTCATCGAAGGCAGCAGAACCTTAAGGAAACAGGAAACTGGGATTGGTTTTTCTGATTGGTTGGGTTAGTAGGCAGTGAGGAACCAGTTATCACAGAGAAGGGAACACGGGTAATTCAGGAACAGCAGTCACGACACAGCTACTGAGATGATCTTTCAAGGGCACACGCAGAGCCTACGGAAGGCAAGACTTTTGGCTGATTAGGTAGAGGGGTCAATAGACTTGCCACTTGGGGCTTTGCTAGCTTAGAGGTTTTTTAAAACCCTGAATAAGGATGCTTAGATCAGTGAACACAACAGTGGTTTTCCCAGGACTGCCACGTGGTTATTTCAGACAACTCATGCTACTGAAAACTAGGCAAAAGGGAATTAATATGTTACCTGGGTGATTACTCTTTATTATCAAGTGAAAATAGAATGTTTTACAATATTTAGGAAAGAAAAATATATTTTGAGTCCAGAAGGTCCAAAGAGATTTTTATTTTTGCCAGTGGATGTAACCAGTGTTCCAGGTTCTTGTTCCACCCCAGAAAGAATTAAGAGAAAAGACTTAGTGGTTAAGAAAAATAAAGTGAGGATTTATTAAGGGATGGATGGGACACTCTCAAGGGGAGAGCGGGCAGGCTCAGGTGAGCGGCTGCCCTGAGTTTCTTTGGCAAGTTAGTTACACAGGGTGTAAAAATGAGTGGGTGGAATATTCATTGAGGAGGGAAGGGCTTGGGGTTATATTTCCTGATTATCATCCCAACTCCACCTTCCCAAAGGAAGGAGGGATTTTTGTCCTTATTTAGTCTGGATCAGAAGTGTCATGGTGTCGGTGCATGATGGGTACTTCTGTTCTGCAAGGCTAATTTTATTGAAATGAGGGCATAATGAGCAAAAGGTTACATTTGGACACTGGAAATTCCTGCCTTTTCTCACCTTTCTTTGTTGGTCTCCAGGCCAAAAGGCGTGGCCCCTTATCAGCCCCAAGGTTCCTGCTTTTCTTTCTCTGCCCAAGGACCCCTGCCGCTTACATGGTGTGTGGTTTCCTGCATTTGGCCTGTGCCCCTCCTTTCTGCCCAATTCCTGCCATTTGGTCTGTGTCCCCCTTTCTCTGCTCATATCTAACTCTCTGCCTGCTCTCACATGATGAGTATTTATGACCTCATGTTCAGAAACCAGGACTGTGGCAGCGATCCCAATTTTCCTCCCTCCTTACTGGGTCATGTATTTATTTACACATGTTCACTAATTCCCCTTTCTCCTACCTCCCACCTCCTTACTGTTTCATATAGGGTGTGCCGGTTGTGGCTAACTTTATAACTTATTTCCTAGATATCAGAACACTGAAATAGGATTGTTGAAATGGAGCAGGACCCTGTGGGATCCTCCCCAGTACAAATACTTCCCGAGTCTTCCATTTCTAAAATAAGGACTAGGCTTTATTCAGCCTTTTTTGACCTTCCCTGAATTCCAAAGGGCAGATTCAAACAGTTGCTAATCAGGAAAGGGAGGGAATGCAGAATAAAAGGAGGAACAGTCAAGAAATAACAGTGCAGCTTTGGGGCAGGGTCCTGGTTCCTTCTCAAGAAATAGACATAACAATAACTTTTAAGTTCTTCTGCAGGTGGAGGATGGCGACTTCAGGCTGAGCGCAAGATTCCTGGAGCCCCGCCCTGTTACCTCCCCACCAACCAATCAGAAGGAAGTCATACGCCCTGCTGCCCTCACCCCAAATTTTGCCTATAAAAACTCTTCCCCCAAAACCATCAGGGAGTTTGGGCTTTTTGAGTGTGACCTGCCTGGCCTCCTTGCTTGGCCCTGCAATAAACCTTTCTCTCCTCCAAACTCTGACATTTCAGTGAGTCTGGCCTCACTGTGCCTCAGGCACACAAACTTTAGTTCAGTAACATTGTGACTGAGCTGGAGGAGAAATGAATATCAAACAGAGATTCTTGACTTGAAATTATTATTTGGATTGTTACTGGGAAGTGTGCACAACTTCATCTGGATGCATTCATGTGATCATTATATTACTCTAACTAGGTCTGGGAGTTAATCTTACCACTGGGTGTATAGGAAAAGAGTGAGCTAAATCCTAATCAAAATCGGACATGGATTTATTCGTTTTTGTTCTTATAATATGTTAGTTTTAAATAAGCTAATTCATCTAGCTTCTGTCGTATTAACCACAACTTACTTGCTCATTTTTACCCACTGTAATTTTCCTTTCATAACATAGATGACTACATCGTGACCACTGGAATTGTATTTTTGTTCATGCAAATGTTAGATAATGAAGTATTTGAATCAAAATGTACAATTTTCCATTTCTCTAGTATTTAAGTATTGCTTTTGAGGCCAATTATTTTAAAACAAAAGTGGAAACAATGCACAATAAAGAGATAAAATTACATTTCAGTGGTGTTCAATATCACAAAAAATGTCATTATTACTGAACAGCAAGGACACCTGGGCACATTTTCACTAATAAAAACCCCTGAAGTCAGCATAATGGCACTACTCTCTACTGAAACAGCTCATTGTGATAGAATGTTCCTAAAATAGATATCTGAATGTGATTTCTGGAGAGTTTCATTTTTATTGCCATTGGAAGACAAACTTCATACATAAACACATAAAAAATGTAGTTCATGCATAAACTACTTCCAGGTTATCTTTTCTGCATAGTTTAGAATTTGTAAATGCAATGTCTCCAGTCTAGAGCATACATCACTTAGGATGTTTTAGCTCCAAGGAACACAACCAACTAACAATTACAAAAACAACAGGTTATTTCATTTCATCAAATAACAGGAGGACTGATGGTGGCTGTTGTCCAGACTGATTGATGTAGGATTTCAGTCGTGGCAAATTCCCTCTAATCTTATGGGCATTTCCCTGACGGCACAAGGGCTGCCACAACTCCAAGCATCCCATATGCAAAAGACAGTGCCCAAAGAGAAGTAAGAAAGGAAGCTTTACTCCTGTGCATCTCCAATTTTACTAGAATGAAAAGCCTTTCCCAGGACCTCTCAGAAGTCATCTCCTCAGGTTCCACTGACCAGAACTAGGTCCTATGGCTCTAATCCCATCATGGATAATCTGGAGTGGGATTATGATGCTCAGATTAGAACAAATATGACTCTTCCCCTAGGGCAGTGATTCCCACCAGAAGAAGGAGATTCTTTGTCTCCCAGAAGGATAACAGCCACTCCCTGGAGACATTTCTGGTTGTCACGATTTGGGAAGTGGGTTACTAGATTCTAGCAAATAAAGGGCAGGCATGCTGTTATGCTCCCTGCAGAACAGCCCATCACAACAAAACTTTTCAGGCCCCAAATATCAATATCAAGTTTGATATCAAAATATCAAGACTGAGAAACTTGGTCCCAGGATTTCACTCACCTTCCCTGGTTAGTATGACTTTTGAGAAGTGAACAAAATCAAAGGTCTATTAACAATAAATCAATAGTCTCTCCCAGGAGGGAAAAGAGTCTATTGGATAAGTGGTTCTCAAACTTTAGGAAACATCACTTATCCAGAGGGTTTGGTAAACCCAGACTGCTGGACCCCTCCCCAGACATTGTGATTCAGTAGTTCTGGGGTAGATGCTCAAAAGATTTGCATTTCTAATAAGTTTCCAGATGATGTTTATCTTTTGGTCCCTTTAAAACACGTTGAGAACCATTGTGTTAGCTTGTGCCCCAGGAGGTTGTGAATATGTGTTCATCAGACTGTGACACTGGGCAACTAACTTAATCTGTCTGCTTCCTCACTGGTGAAATAGGCAATATACTAAAGGTACATTGCTTTATACTTGAACTTTTACTTCTCTGTAACCAAATTTCCCATTGGAATGATGCTCTCCGCCCCCATGGTACTGGTTGCATTGTGTAATAGAAAATCAAAAAAGTTGAAGATTGTGTTTAAGACACAGTAACATTTGAGCCATATTAAAACAAAAACAAAAGAACAGACCAGTTGAAGTTCTTCTAAATAGAACGCCAAACACAGCTTCCATGTCAGGGGAAGCAGTTGAAGTTAAAGGGTTAGGAAGCTGGTAAGACACTTACCCCCTGCCTTTTAGTCAGATACAACATTTGAAAAACTTCACTGGGGTCTGAACAGGCTATTTACAAAACAAGAAGTGCAAATTGCTAACAAGAAAATGATAAAATGGTCAACCTAACTGGTAAAGAAATGACAATTAAAAAAAAAAGTGAGGTATACTTTCTATGTTTTGACAAAGAGCAAACAAGGAAAACACTGGATGTTGGTGATCAGGGAAAAAATCACTGGAGCCATGCCTGACACGATTTGGCAAATCTCGGTCTGGAAGGATGATGGAATAAGAAAGAGAAAACAAATGACTGAAGCACTCAAATACGAAATAAAATGAGATGGTTACTAGATTTATGGAAGAATGATAACCAACTTCAAAACAAAAGAACAACATCCACCTGTTTCATCATGACGATGTTGACAATGATGATGATAAACCCTTGTTCATGAATATACTACAAGAAAAAGGAAGAGATGTTAGACAAACGTTCATTGAAATATATTAGAAAGGTAGGCAATATGCATACATTATAAACACTCATTTAGGTATAAAAGAAAACAAACAAAACAATAGACAGGAAAATAATAACGGACAAGTCACTCAAGATGAACTATAATGTGGAACTCAGCCAAGAAGGTAAACTGGAAAAATAAAAAAAGTAGTTAATACGGTGGTGTCATTGTGCTTGATATATTTATATACGTATATTCTGTGAAATAAAATTCACATCTTATTGCAAGACAAAAAAAGTTTAAATACAAAAATCTCTGTCCTTTGGCCTCCTGTCGCCCCCGACTGTGCCTTCTGTATCTGCATTATAATCGACCAAACCTCCCCCATCCACAGAAATATAGCTTGACCATAAAAAGCAAAGATGTCCTAACATCAACAAAACAACTCTTTGATAACAAGATAACAAGATAAGATTCCTTCTTGATCTTGTAAGGACTCCACCCCCCACCATGAACCTTAGATCCGGATTGTGTAAACTTCATTTAATGTACAGCCCTCTGCCTCGAAAAACTTACATAACTGTGCCTTGACTTCTACCGGGCAGAACAGTTCTCAGACTTTTCTGAGATGCTCTTCTGGGTTATAATCCTCAATTTGACTTGAATAAAATTTTCCATTTCTTTCCTGGATTGACTGATCCATTTTTTCATTGGCCATCCAGACATGTGAAAAGCAAAATGAGCCATTTGTTCACTAGGTAGGCCTGGTAAGAAGTTTGTAATGACTGACTTGGACAGAGATAAGGACTGGTGATTACTAAATTCCTGGGCCGGTGCTTCATGGACATCACGTAACTCAGTGCATGCAACAGCCCTCTCAGGAGAGCATTTATCTCCATTTTAGACACAAAGACATTCATGTTCAGAGACATGAACTGACCAGCCCAGCCCTGCTTAGCATCAAAGACTTTCTACTACACTTATCTTCTAGATCCATATTTTTACATATCTACTATATCTCTTTCTACTATAATTTTGACATTGTCCTTGAATGGTGATAATAAACATCATAACATTAAAGACTAACACTTGTTGAGTAGTAAGTGCTGTGCTAGGTAAATTGCCTGCATTATCCCATTTAATTCTCTATATAATCCTGTTATCTGTTCCATTTGTACATGATAAAATTAAGAGGATGTGTTCAACGTCATAGAACTCCTACAACCACGTCTGCCTGATTCCAAAGCCTACACATGAACCACGTTTTCCTATTTTCTTTTTTAAAGTAACTTTTTACTTTTTAATAGGAGGAAAGAAAGGAGGAAAAAATCCAGAGGGAAAAACAAATTCTCTGCTGATAATCATCATAGAAAGAAGTATTTGTCCTTCTGTTAGGGATTAGGGAATCTGTGGGAAGGCTCTGTTTACCTGGGTTTAGCTCTTAATTTCCAGTCTCACCTCCCAAACCCTAGACTCTGGTTTAAATTGAAATCTTCATTGCTAAATTTACCAATGGTTCAGTCTCTAAAGTTTGGGAGATTGTGGAAAGTGGGAATTAAAATGGATTTAGAAGCTGCCTGTCTCTCTCAAAAAGTACATAAATAGCTGGTAATATATACATTAGATAGGGATGTGCTAACAGTGGAGGTTTGACCATTACATAGCGATACCGAAGGCCGGCATGTACCACGAGCATACCAGATGCCAGACTCTGTGCTGTACACTTTAAAAACATATTGCCACTAATTCTCATCACCGTCTTCTAAGGTACATCATTACCTCCATTTCACAGGTAAGGGAAGCGATGGTTAGGGATGGTGAAGTGACGGTTCCCTGATGGGATGGTTTAGAATGGATAAGTAACCAGTTGACCGGTAGAGTTAGGAGTTGATTCCCCAGCTATTTAGCTCCCATGCGTATGCGCTCAACCAGCGTGTTAAAGGGCAAAACAGACAGCTTTGTAGAAAGCTATGTGAATGAGAAGCGTTAGCACACAAGTCAGTAAAGAAAGACCCAGACTGACAGGTATTTTTGAGGGTGAAAAGGAAGGTGGGAAGACTTTGATAATGGGTGAAGGATCTCTGCAGAAGGAAGGAAGGCCCAGATGAGCCCACAGCCTGGTGTTGGAGCCCCCACGTGGAGCTTGCTTGCCAGTGTCAGCTTCCGGGAACAGCAGGGGTGGTCAGAGTCGCCTCCACTGGGCGACAGGCTGCTATTCTGAGCTCAAGCTCTGCCCTTCCATAGAAGGGGGCCCGAGTCCCATCTACCTACGCAGTTAGACCCAGCGTTGCTTTCCTCCACTTCAAAATGTTTGTAGAAGTATATATTAACTATCTGCATTGAAAACTTCATTCTATTCATTACAAGTTCACTTTAAAGTTAGTGCAAAATCTTCAAGGATACACAAGTTTGTGTATCGGTCTTAGAGGCCTCAAACTACTGATCATTCCACATGAAATAGTTTCCTGTCTGATGGGAATAGATCAAGTTATCTGACTTCAGGTTCTGTCCTCATTTTACAAAATAAAGTCATTTTAATGACAAAGAAATGAAAAGAAAGGAAGCAGGAATGAATAGAGTTTGGGAGTAGAAATGAGTGGTGCTTATGTAACAATCAACAGATTGATGTCACTGAAAATTATTTTTCCTTGGGTTACTATTTGTATGTATGTATGTATTTTTAAGCACAGTTGATTTACATTGTTGTATTAGCTTCTGATGTACAGCAGTGATTTGTCATCCATCTATATATAGGTACACGTTCTTTTTCATTATGGGTTATTACAAGTTATTGAATACAGTTCCCTGTGCTAAACATTAGGACCTTGTTGTTTATGTATTTTATATACAGTAGTTTGTATCTGCTAAGCCCAAACTCTTAATTTATCACTCCCTGCCTTTCCCTTCTGGTAACCATACATTTGTATTCTATGTCTGTGAGTTTGTTTCTGTTTTGTAAATAAATTCATTTGTCTAATTTTTTTTTAGATTCTACATATAAGAGATATCATGTGATATTTGTCTTTGTTTGGCGTACTTCACTTAGCATGATCATCTCCAGGTCCACCCATATTGCTGCAAATGGCATTATTTCATTCTTTTTTATAGCTGAGTATGACCGACTGTATTTATTTTTAATATTTTAATTTGATTTTCTAGGAAGCAAGGCAAAGATGTCTGAAATAAAAAGACATTCAAATTTGTGATACAATTATTAGATAAGAATAACTAACTGCTTCACTTTGTCTTTACAGAATTATAATGGTATCTGTCTTTTAATTAGCCTCATCAATGCTAGCCGATTTCTTTAGTTTTTGAAATGATTCAAAGTTCACCATTGGCCTGGTGGAAGGATAACTTAGTTTCCGGCATGGTGATTTGTAAATAAACAACCTTGCAGGACTAGATTTGCAGTTCCACACCTGTAAAATGACTGCACCTGTCACACGGTGACGTGAGGTCTTGAGATCATAATATGAGCCAAACCATCGTCATCTTCTAAAAAGGAATGACCCATTTTAGTCACTAGTGATACGCACAAGCTCTTTAGTCTTAGGGCAGAAACTGATCATTAGAAGGACTTGGGAAGGCATTTCCTCCTCTTTCAGACACAGCATCACAGAATTAGATGTGTGTATGAGGAGGCTCACTTCAAATAAGAACCACTGCCGGGGGCAAAATACAATATTTGATGCAATGATTCAGTCATTTAAAATAGGACCCAAGTTCCATTGTGTCACATTCACACCTGTGCTCTGTTTTAAAAAAGATCCTTGGAGTCTGTGAGGCTGGCTTAATAGCACCCTCTCAGGCAGGCAAAAGGCCATGAGTCTAAGCGAGCACTCTATGAAAATCAAAATTGATGGCTGACACAGAACTTTATAGGTTGATGGAATTTTCTGTATTTTGGTTGTGGTGGTGGTTACATTGTTGGAAATATTTCTCAGAATTCATTGAACCATGCATTTAAAATAAGTATGTTCCGTTTTAGGGAAATTATACCTCAATAAAGTTGATTTAAAAAAATGACAGCTTTCCACGTTGACCATGAACACATGCCTCTCTGGCAAAAGCAACAGAAGCCATGAAGTCCGCTCTGGGTGCACACGAATAGAGATTAAATATGGCATTTCAGACTTGTGCAGTCATGAGCAGAAGGTCATGAGAAATTAGGGGATCGACATTAGAGATCTATTGGGAACTTTATCTTACCCTCAAAGACACACATCGTCACTCAACATGAGCTTTTCTGGAATTTGTTTTTTCCTTTTTCAAACCAATCAAGAGTGTGTCAGCATGCTCAATGGCTTTCCAAAGTTGGTATCCCCATTTATGCATATTAACTATGAAGAGTAGATCTTGCTGTTTCAAGAAAACAAAATGTAGTGCATTTCTATGGGGTTATTGAGAATACATCTAAGACGTATAGTTACGAAGGTTCATTTCCTAAATGTGTAATACTGTATGTACAACACATAGTCCAAGAAACCACTTTGATTGTGTGACCTTGGCAAAGTCCTGTCATCTATCTGGATTTATGTTTATTTTCACTTCTGTACAATGAAGGGGTGAGACCAGATAAAGCCCCATGACGTAGAACAACATACATCATAGTTATCTTATGGATCAGAAGCTCTATTCTTATTAACTAGACATTTTCTCTTTTTATTATTACCTAATACTTTCTTTTCTTTTGTCATACTAGATTTGGAGAAAGGACAGGTGCTAATGAAAGAATGCGGTCCCCTTGAGACACAGAGCTGACACTCTAAATATATCCATTTCTCTTCAGTAGAATGGATTTGACAGAAGGAATGTTCCAGAAGCTGGGGTTGTCGGGAAAACATTAGGAAGAAAAAGAACAATTGAAAAGGGAAAAATAAAGAAAGGAGGCTAGGATTCATCTCACTAACATTTTAACAAACAATCTAAAATAGGTAAAAAATACTTTTCAGTGAATGAAGTTGAACACATCTTTGACTTTTGTGGAAACAGCTGTATGTTAGAAATTATGCCTGTAGAGAACCTTGGATTTTCAAAGGACCTTGATCATCAATACCATTTTCCCCACTCAGAGTCCAAGAGTGGCCCTTAACATACGAGACAAAAATGACTAAACCTGTCTTGATTATTTTACTTTTGTAAAGAAAAAGGCACAAGGACAACTTCACATCACTGTCCCTCTGCATGTTTAAGCCAAGCTGTGATTAAGATTTTAGAGAAGAACATTCACAGACGGCAGCAGGGCTCTCTCTCATCACGTAAAGGCTAAATTTTATCCAAGGCTGCATTTATTCACGTACTTTAACTTGTCAGCGTCAGGCGATCTTTCTCAATTTCAAGCCAGGGTGCACTTCTCAACCTACGAAGGGCTGATAGAATAATGGATTTGCCCAGGGAATCTAAACCCCTCTGAGGCTGGTGAAAAAACTGTAAAGTTGGGAAAACAGATGATAGAAGTCCACAGCATCAGAAAAATTATCTCAAACTTGGACACAATGTGCAAAGGTGGTAGCATATCATTTCAGTGTCATCTGGGGACAGAGGTCAAAGACAATCTACAGGAATATGCTCAGCTCAGCACTGATTTACGGTCGATTAAGAGTCTCAAACTTAGCGAAGTCACCGGTTTACTTGTTCACTTAATGATTTTTGTCTCAAAGAGGTCCAAGTTTTTTTTTTTTTTTTTCCTGAAGCAGATAATTCCAAAATGTATGGCCTTTTGGACGCCAACCAGTAATTAAAAAAAATTTTTTCTCAACTATCTTAACCTAATATGTCTTTGTCAAATAGTCCTATATAACTAATTTTTCAGATGCTCTCTGACTTAGTCATGACATCTTACTTCTTGTATCTTTAACTAATGGGTTAAATGACATAAAAGATTCCACAGGTTCGTTCCGTATTTGCCCGACAATCATGATTTTACCTTTTGGGAATTATATTTTAACAAAAGGATCAAGATGTTAAATGGAGACTGCAAATTTCTGGTTTTTTAAAAAAAGAAATTTAAAACAAAAAGGCTGAAAACAAACAAAAAAGAATCTGAAAAAAAAAGTATATGTTTATGTATAACTGAATTGCTTTGCTGTACACCTGAAACTAACATTGTAAATCAACTACACTTCAATAATAAACAAACAAACAAACAAATAAATAAATAAATAAAAGGGCGGAGCCATGTAACTGGAGGTTATATGAACCACGAGGACTTGGGACAAAAAGCTACGAAGAAATGTTGTGGAAGTGGATTCCAGCCCTGAAATAGGATGCCGTGTTGTGCATATAGCCCCTTCGACACAGAAGGCACTTCCCCTCCACAGGCTCGGCTCTCATAACCCAGCAAATGACCCTTTCCTCTGCAGGGTTGTCAGTACTCCCCCAAGTTTTATTTCCTTCAAATCATTTGCTCCCTCCTTCTTCAAAGCACCTGCTAGTTTGTACTGTCATTGATCTGTTTAAGTGTGATGACAGGCTCCTTCTCCGCTCCAAGCCCGTGGTGAGCTCCCCTCCACGCAGGGCCAGTGTTGGCTGGCCCAGCACCGACAGAAGATGAACATGGAAAGAGGCACAGTGTTGCTCCTTGACTTACGGGTTCTCAGCTGCTGGCTTCCCAGTGGGGCTTTTTCTTGGACAGTTTAAGCTCTGCCCTCCCCCTCCCCGGGGCAAAGACCTAAATAAGAGATCCCCACATGACCGCCCCCCCCTCCAGTCTTCACCACCACCTACGGCCTGACGAGCATTTGCTGTAGAACTTTCAGGGTGGATCCAGTTCTCGCCCCCGCTTTCTTCTCTTACTTCTGATTTCCTTTCCGTGGGCCAGCGCCCCTCTCTTCCCATGCCCAGCCTTGGCTCCGGAACCACAGGTTTGGCCAGAGACTCAGGCTGTTCAAAAGTTAAGACAAATGAACTTATTTACAAAACAGAAACAGGGTCACAGGCATAGAAAACAAACTATGGTCACCAAAGGGGAAAGAGTGGGGAAGGGATAAATTAGGAGTTTGGGGTTAACAGACACACATTATTGTATATAAAATAGATAAACAACAAGGACCTACTGTAGAGCACAGGGAACTATATTCAATTTCTTGTAATGAGCTGTAATGGAAAAGAATCTGAAAAAAAAAGTATATGTTTATGTATAACTGAATTGCTTTGCTGTACACCTGAAGTTAACACAGAATTGTAGATCAACTGTAATTCAATAAAAATAAATTTAAAAAAAGAAAAAAAAACCGGAACAACAGGCCCAGAAAGACTTTTTCTCATGGAAGGAAAACAAACCATGGAAATAAAAACAACAAGGGGCCTGTGAAAGGGCAAAAATTTTAAAGAACAGAGGACATTATATTCAACATGAAGAGGCAAAAAAATATGTTTAAAATAGTACTGATAAAAACTGGGGAAAAAGTTATTTGTTTACTTTCTTAATATATTTTAGGAAAGCAAGAACTTTTGGAAACAAGAAAAGAAAGATAAGACCGGAATGCAAGATGCAACGGAATGGGTTGAAAATTAGATGGGGATTATGAAACATCGTGAAGAAAAGAAAAATGTCATGGCAGGATGCAAAGCTGCCTTGGAAACAGGAAAGAGTCTGCCCTATTGACATTACCTAAGAAGCAAGTGCCTTTTCTGTTGAAAATGGTGTTATGCTGTATATCATTTGTCTGTTCTAACAAACAATTCCGGATGCCTACCGTGAATGTCAAATGTTGACGTTCAACATTTGAGGATAAATGCTGAGAATCCCAGTTTGTAAAGAAATCACCTGCAGGGGGGGAGGCGGAATGGACACATTGTAACGGGCTGAGTTCTCAAATTACTGAAGGTCTGTGAAGGAAGCCTGAACTATCCATGGGGTGAGGGAGGTCTTCACATAGGATGTAACCTGTAAATTAGGTCTTGTGAAAGAGACAGACTTGGCCAGACTCTGGAGGGATGAAGAAGATTCATGGAAAGAAAACAGCAGGGGCAAAGTTCTCAAATCCATCTCCACCTAGATTTCGTAACTCGTAGTATCCTGGTTATTAACATGGTGAGGCATCATTTTAGCTCCTTCGAAAACCTTGGCCTGAGAAACACACCCACCCACGTGTCAACGTTATGACAATTTCAGCTGGCAAAAAATGGTAGTTGTACTGCAGAATGGGAGGCTTATTTTTCCCATGGGCTAGCTCTATTTCATATAGCAAATAATCACAAATTTTGTAGCCTATTAGAAAGTTACAGAAAACTCAAACTATTTTTTTAATATGGTAAAACAAAGCAGAGGTGCAGGTCCCATTATTTAAACTACTTTTTTCTCTAAAGATCTCAGTGTCTAAACAAAGAGTTAATTGCTCATCGATAGTTCATGTGTAGAAAACACAGATGTTCAAGTTCTTTAAATAACTTCTCTTCCTACAGAATGGCCACGTCCTGTGAGATAGAAGTTCATCCGAATGGAATATGGATTGCATATGGAAGCAATCACATCCTATTTTTGGAACCACTTGGCAGAATTCTGTCACCACACAAAATACTACAGCCCCCACCCTGTGCCCAACTTTCCGTTTTTTATTTTTTGGTATGCAGCAAGTATTCAGTTTAATAACACAAAATAACTCTGATGTTCTGAGAATCCAGCAACATTTCATTTTCCATTATGTCAGGTGGGGATAAAATGGGACTAAACATGGCTGATAAGAGCATTAGAAAACGTGTCCTCTTGCAGGTGGGAATCATTACTGGTCACGGAATCTTTGAAACGATCCTTTTATCTCTAAATATAGCTGCACATTGAGCTCCCTAGTCAAATTTTAAAAAAGAGAAGGTTAATTGATGGGCATTCAAACTCTGTTTCATCCTGGGAATCTCCTGTTCAATGCTCTGAATGAAGTGCCCTGAAGTCACCACCCAATCTCCCAAGGGTACCTGCGGCAGGACCTGGTGGTAATTGTCAGGGAGAAAGGACGCTGTGTGTAGAGGAGGAAGACACTTAATTCCGAGAATTATTTTTTAAAACATCACTAAAACTTAATGGGTTTCAGTTTCCTTAATGAAAAACAGGACTACTAGTGAGACTGTACTATGCAACAAGGAAAAATGAGAATATATACGGGCAAGTCTTTATGAATAATGCATCATTCTTTGCATGTGGGAGAAGAAATGGACAAGAAATTGCTTTTGAGCCCCTGACAGTTAACACACAAAACTAAAGATGGCTGGAGAAAAGGTATAAGCTGATTTTCAGATACTAATACTGTTTAGCTAACTGCTGCATTTCCAAGTGTGTGTAGACCCAACTAGCTATGGGTTAAACATGTATTTAACACACACACACTCACATACACACACTTCCAGTTGTCTTCCTTCTTCCTGAACCATTACTGTCCTATTTCACTCTCCAGTAGGACTGCTCTGCCACCCAAAGAGCGATGTGGCTGCAGGGTTGCATTCAGCCATTTAGTTCACTGTTGGAAATGGTAAGTTTGCCAGACATTCTACCCGTTCCATGTGTTTATTATGTAGGTCCCATCTGTTCCATGGAGTTGTCAGGTCTCTGAAATTGGTAAGAGTTGCTTATTAAAAGCTGTTAAAATAATCACCTTGAAATTTCTCAGCTCAGCCACCTTTTAAGATGTCAAAATACAGAGAGCTTTTGCACTTTAAACTCTTTTAAACATTGTCTCCTTTGCTTGCTGCTAAAAATACAAATACTAAAAAAAAAAAAAAAAAAAAAAGGAATTTACTACTTTCAGAACACTATTAAAATTTTTATTTAAAAAATGATATCCAGTACCCTGTAATAACTTATAATGAAAAATAATATGAGAAAGAATACATATATGTAGTAACTGAATCACTATGCTGTACACCAGAAACTAATACAACATAGTAAATCAGCTATACTTCAAGTAAAAAAAAAAATTATATATAACTGCTCCAGTGCAATGAGTTAAAAGTCTCTTAAAGTCTAACCAGCAATCCGAAAACACATTCAGAGACCAGTAATCACTGCCTCTCAAGCATAATAACATTCATGTGTGAATGAACAGGTATGATTGATAGGTCAAAATCTGGATGTGGAAACCTGGGGTGGGACATGGGTTAAGGGACGGGAAACAAAAGAGGCTTTTGCTGGAGAAAGCAGGAGTGAACGCACAGAACGTTACATATATTTCCTGAAGAGAAAATGATGGCATTTGCAGAACAAAATAAATATGACTCATAATTGCAAAAGGTAGGGTAAATAGGCTTTAAATTACATTTAGTTGTAGACTTTCATCAGGTTTGATGGCTAAGTATTTATATGCATTTGTTTAAAAGAAAAAAATAAATATAATAATCTTTAATTAGTATTTGAAAAACTGCACTGTATTTTCTAAAATTCCCAAGAAAGAACTGTGTAGTGTTTGGACTGTGCTATGTGTTGAGAGAGGATGCTAATGAGGAGAAAGGGGAAATTTCTGTGTTTTTCAAATAATAAGGTTTAACAGTCTCTTAGACATAATATTGAAGCTTCTAAAACGCAAAATGATTTGTGAATAATAATGATTCTAAAAACTGCAACTATTTAGGTAATTATCAACCATAACAAAATTGCTGTTTTTAAATAAACTTAAAAAAATAATTTGATGTGCTCTCGTTAGCTCTCGTTTTCGTATGTAATACATGGTATAAGAAATAGTGGTAAAACTTATTGCTGAGCTTCTAAGTGAAATCGAAGAAAATGTCGTGTTTTGTAGATTGCCGGTTTCACGGTGACACTGTGCACCCTGTGATGAGGCTAAGTTGTGTGGAGGCTGGACACTTGAGTTCACATTCTCACTCTGCCATCACAGGATCTTAAGGTTTTGTATTGGCGGTCCGGCATATTCCTAACAGTCACCTCGTCAAGTTGTTTTGAGAATCAAATGATCTAAAATGATACCCATGACTCATTCAACAGGACAAATTGGAAGGGCTCAGCATTTTTTAGCATTCTTTTGAAAGAGCTACATTGCAGAAGCTGTACAGTTGTTGGTTTTTTTTTAACATTTTGACTGAATCGTATTTATTTTTCAGCTTTATTAAAGTGTAACTGACATCTAACATTGTATCAGTTTAAGGTGTACAACATGATGATATGATACAAGCATACATTGAGAAATGATAACCACAAAAGGGTTAGTTAACATTTCCAATAACTCACATAATTACCTTTTATGTCTGTCTGTGTGTGTGTGTGTGTATGTTAAGAACATTTAAGGTCTACTCTCTTAGCATTGTACAATTTTTACTTCCATTAAAATTCAAATTAATGTAATGTTTCCCTATTTCACTATTCGCCAACAAGTTATTTTATCAAAATTAGAGTGATCTGAAAGATTTACTGTGTATCAATAAGTAGGTATTTATCATACTTGGAAATCAAGCCAAGGTTTAGAGAGACGTGTATTTTGTAAGAGATTTCTAAAAAATTGCAGTGTGCTCACTCTTGTTAAGTTTCTCAGAAGCCATAGAAGATAGTAAAATGGATATTTATGACTACATCAAACTAAAAACATACTTGAGAGTGATTTGGGACTTTGGAAATAAAATTAATGAGAGTTGAAACCAAAATAAGATCGTATTTCTGTGTTAAACAGTACTCAGACTAAACAAAATTAACCTAGTTTCATGCTCCACAGAATACTTGCTCCTGGAGTCTAAGACCGTAAATCATCTAGAGCTTATTTACCAAGAGTGTTTGCTTATTAAGACTCACCTTGCTTTGCTGTCCCCATCAACCCATTTCTCTGCCTTGCAAGACCTGTCAAAATTGTCCAGCCCCGTCCTGACCACTGGTTGAACGCCCTTCCCTGATTTCCTACTCCGAGACGTTATTAACTCTAAGTGATACACTCCTTTGCTGTAGGAGCTCTCATAACCTTAGCTTGGCTTCATCAACAGATTTTTCTAGTGCGCTTTCAGAGAGTCGACAGTTGACTTGAATTTTTAAGACATCTCTTGTGGTATCTGGGGAGATAAGATATGGAAATCTTACATCCTGTTGATGTTCAAAGGGGAAGTGTTCCTCCCATTGGTGTATGGATGCACCCTGATACGTGCAGGGGAAACTGAACAGTCATGCTTTGATCTGGAAGCTGGGTGCCATTCAAAGCAATCCAGAAGATTGCTCTCTAGTGCACAGAAGTCAGGAGATGGTTGTCTAACTGTGCATCAGTAGGAAATGGATACCATTAGAACTCCCCCCCTCCCCCGCTTTTGGAACCTAAACAAGAAAAAAAAATTCAATTAATTATATTATATTTCACAATATACTGAGAGAAATTATGCTACCGCTACAGAAAAGCTGTTATAAGGTCGACCAAATTCCTACTCCATCATTTGCCCCGTGACTCTTGAACACTCCTCTGAAATAGCACTTGGCTCCCTACCAAGAATATGCAGAAAGATCTTAAACTCTCTTGGTTTCGAGACAAACAGAATTGCAAAAACGATAAGAAAAGAGTAAATTGTTCACTTTCCTGGAAGGGATTCTCACTTTTTCTGACCAGAGGATAATCTCTCTGGACCAGGGTTCTAGAAAAGCCCTCTGGAAGAGCGACTGAACCAAACTGAGTCTTCTCATGGCGAGGCAATGTTCCTCCAAGTGTGCATAATTGGCTACCTTCTCACCAGGAGAAAGAATCCTCATGACCATGGGTGAAGGAAGGTCTGGGAGAGGAGAGTGACACCAGGCAGTGTTGCAGGGTGTCTTCCTTATAAATGGGACCTTGACCTACTGGATATAATTCTCGTAGCTCTATTTTCTACATATAAAACTATTTCCTCTCGTTACATGGCTGCTGTTGTATGAAACGACTCACTAGAAAAATTCATTACACTCCACTTCCCAAACCTCATGTCAGAGGGAGCCTACCTACATGAATTTCTGAGTTTCTTATTGCTAATGCATTGAAAAGCACTTCCTAAATGACTGACTGTCTTCCAGGTATTATTGCCATCCTTAAAGTGATGGCTTTTCATATTCCTATCATAATAGAAAAGAACAAGCCTGACTCCATATTAGATCTGTTCCTCTGGCCTTAACCCTGTGCCCTGCTTTCTGGGCTTAATCTTGCTGGCTCTGCACCTTTTGTAAAAGAATGTTGCCTACAGCCTGGAATATACAGGAGAGCCTATTTTCAGGGCTCTGACCTTTAAGGATATTAATACTTTTGTACGCATATAAAGATAACAAGTTGCAGGATAGAAAATAATGTTTGTTTTGTTGAAGGTTTTACAGGAGCACCATGACCTGACCCACGTGGACAGCTGCAAGAACAAAGGATTCTAAGGACAAAGAATTCTGACACCAAGAAGTTTGCAACAACCAACCACACCCCTCCCTTTTTAGTATAAAAGGAGCCTGAATGCTGACTTGGGGAAGATGGTTCTCCAGAACATCAGTCCCCCAGCTTCTCGGTCTGCCAGCTTTCCGAATAAAGTCATCATTCCTTGCCCCAACACTTTATCTCCCGACTTATTGGCCTGTCATGCAGTGAGCAGAAAGAATTTGGACTCAGTAACACTATAGGAAAGGTGGATTTCTACAAACCAATGCTCATATCATTTTATTTTGGGGAAGCCTTTTCAATCAAAAGCTTTGTCTTTAGGAAACTGTAAATCCAAAGTCCTTTGCCGTTCCTTTTGTTCATGCAAAGGTTATTGTGTTTCTGTCAATTTGGGATGAAAGTATCAAATGCTTGGTTTTTTCTACAGAGAGATTAGAACTCTTCCTTGGTAAGGATTAGTCATTCCATCTCCCTTACTACCGTGGCCATCCTCCCAGCCTTTGATCACAATGCTAATTCATCATAGACCCACACCTCATAATGATCCATCTGTTTCGATTTCCTCATCAGGAGTTGTTAAAATTAGGCAAGGATTTGTTGGTTGGTTATTTTTATTCACAGTCACATTAACGCAAGCCCTAAAGTAATCAGCTTCTATTCTGTGGCCTTTCATGCCGGGTGAACAGATTTGCAGCTTTTTGGTTTATCTAGGCTCATGCTTGCAAGGCAGCTGTTAGGAATTTAGTTAATAAAACCCTCTTCCTCTGGGGAACTGGGCTCCGTCCAGTCACAGGGAGACACATGTAGCCCACAGTTTCACACTGAACGCATTTGAAATCACTCTTCTTCTGGTTTGTTTGTTTTTGTTTTGGGGCTTTTTAAAAAACAAAGCCGGCTCCAGAATTTTGGTGGGCAGGCTCTCTGAAACTACCTGATTCAAGCACATCAAAACATCGCCACTGTGTTTCTTATTTTAATTTTCCTGAAGGCAGAGGGTGGACACATCATATTACATTTTTGAGATGAATCACTTTGACTTCAAGTGTTAGGAAGTAGCTGATCTTAATGTTCTTAAACCTGTCTTCTGTTCAGTGTTTCTATTGAACATTTTCTAGGGGGAGATCGGTCTTACCTGTCTTTTTCAAATATTGAAGAAATGAAAATATACGAGATTAAACCTTTTCTCACTTTGATTATGTCCCTGCCAAAAGATCATATCAGTGAAAACTCATTCAAATACCTCATTAAAATTCCATCCCTAGATGCACAAACTTAATTGGCATGAAGTCAAGATCCATGATTATTTAAATTATGAACATTTCTAGAAACAGAAGGTTATGATGAAAGGCATGTATTTATACTGGATCAGTCTACCGGGTTGGAAGGGACAATAAAAACAAATGCTGTGTATTTTTGCCAAAAAGAAAGTAAAATATAAAATTATGAACCTATAGCATCTTTCAAACAAAAGATTTTACTTAAAACCTCTTAAATGCTCTTTGGTTTATTTGTATTGAAAGGAAGATAAAGTCTTTCTTGTATGAAAAGTTCAGATCAAATCTAACACAATTGTAATAAATTACCCTGATGTTTAGCAAAAATAGTTTTGAACATTAAAAAAAAAAGTTAAAAAAGTCAATGCAAAGCATTTTCAAAATTAGTATGTGTGCAGATACCACGAACATGGGGGGATGTTTGAGACTTGGTTAGTGAGGGGTCAGTGCAACTATGTTCACTAGAAAACCAGAGTGTGAAAATAAGAATTAGTAAAAACATTTTGTCATTCTATTCATATGGAATATTTTTCTTGGCACCCAGGGCCCTGGGGTGGTATATCTGCACAGTACTGTAGTTAACTGGGTATAAGATAAATACTTTCAAAATCTCAGAGAAAGGGTTAATAGGTCATTGAAATTCCACACACTGTAGAACCACTGACACTGCTTTTCACTTCCCAAAAGGCATCTTGGGTTGAAATTATTTTTATTTTTTAAAGATTGGTATTATTATGATCGTAGGTATTTGTTACTGGGAGATGATGCAAATAAAATTATAAATATGAAACACGATATCACATACGTGGAATCTAAAAAAAGACACAAATGAACTTATTTACAAGATAGAAACAGACATACAGACAAAAAACAAACTTATGGTTACTAGGGGAGAGGGAGTGGGAAGGGATAAATTAGGAGTTTGAGATTTGCAGACACTAATTGCTATATATAAAATAGATAAACAACAAGTTTAATACTGTATACCACAGGGAACTATATTCAGTAACTTGTAGTAACTTACTGGTGAAAAAAATATGAAAACTAATATATGTATGTTCATGTATGACTGAAACATTACACTGTGCACCAGAAATTGACACAATATTGTAAACTGACTAGACTGCAATAAAAAAAAAAAACTAAAGAAAACCGAAACCAAAAAAAAAAAAAAAACCCAAAAACCCCATGGGACAGCTTTGCGTATCTTGAGAAATGCTGTCATGCTCTTCGTCCACATAGGTGTTTCTTTCTCATTTTCATTCCTTTAATCTTGTTTTAACTATTATTTTTTTCTGTTATCAGGGAAAATGAATTAATAGGTTTCCCTCTACATACTGTCTGTATTGGTGATTTGTATTAGTGGTTACAGGAAAACAACTGGTTCATTCAAGAGACTGGAAACTACTCCCCTCTGTCCCACAATAAAACGAAAAAACACCAAGACGAACAACAAAAGTGGTACATATCCCTATACGCGGACACCAGGGGGGCCGGCTGGAGGGAGCTCAAAGACGGCAGAAAAGCCAGGGTAGGCTGGTCAGCAGAAAGCAAAGATGCTGTTCATACTTCCTACCTTTTATGGAACTCGGGGCAAAGGGAGGGCTATTGGAAAAATTCTGTCCCTAGTGTATGAGCCTCCAACATATACAACAAGAGATGACTTGAAAATGATGGTTTCCTGGGGAAGGGAGGGTTTAGCTCAGTGGTAGAATGCGTGCTTAGCACGCGCAAGGTCCTGGGTTCAACCCCCAGTACCTCCATTAAGTAATAAAATAAATAAGTAGTTAATAAATAAATGAAGAAATAAACCCCCAAAAAAGAGATTTTCCTGCTGAGACCACCATGGCCATTCATTGCTCTTATTATATCGGTGGCTTAAAAGCAAAACTGGTTCCACAAAATTCTAGCTTAAAACCAAAAGGGATAACCAATGACAGCCAGGTATACATTAGATTTTGTTTTTCTAACCTCTTTCTTTAATATCAGAAGTGATTCTCTCTAAATTTCCACAAACATTGAAGGTATGCAGGGCTACATCAAGGTTTAATATAGATAACAAATTCAGTTTGATATCAATCTAAAAATTTAGGTTAATGTAAATATTAAGAAAAATGACACAAGTGAACTTATTTAGAAAACAGAAAGAGACTTATAGAGATTGAAAACAAATTTATGGTTACCAAGGGAGAAAGGGGGGAGGGAGGGAAAAATTGGGAGTTTGGGATTAACACATACATACGACTATATGTAATATAGATAAACAGCATGGTCCTCTGGTATAGCACAGGGAAGTATATGCAATGGCTTACAGCAACATGTAATGAAAAAGAATATGAAAAAGAATATTATGTACGTATAACTGAATCACTATGCTGTACACAAGAAACTAATATAACATTGTAAATCAAAAAAAAAGTTTAATATAAATCAAAAGGTAAAAACTCTGTAGGTAATATTCTGCTACTTGAAGGCAATGAAACAAACTCTATCATAAAAGAACAAAGAAAATTAAAGTATTTGGAAAGTAATAAAGGTATCCTGGCTAGATATTATCAACTTAAGTAATGAATCTTGTGTATACATTTCTGTAGTATTTGAACCTGATTTCTTATTTGATTTTTTGTTAGCTCCTTAAGCTGATCTTCATATTATTTATTTGATTTTCGGTGGGATTCCGATTCTGCACATGGCTCCTTTCCATGCATATTTGTCATTGCGCATTTATATTTAAAATATTGTATTTACACCGATAATACCTACTATATAGGTTTTAGGAAATAGAATAATCACAAAGAAGAACAAAAATGATCATATATGCCTATACCCAAAAGGAACAATTTTAACCACCGAGAATATGCTTGTATATACTCATTTATCTGTAGGAACACATTTTTCTAGGATAGCGTGTATATGCTTTATAATTTTAACACTCTACTGTTAGTCTTTTCAAGTAATTAAACATTCTCTGCAAAAGCAATTTTGATTGTTTCATACTAACTATTGTAAAGACCTACAACAATTTATCTACCCAGTCCTTTTTGTGTGTGATATTTGGGTATTGGAAGAAATGATTATGGTGATTGTTATTAGGTTTGGTTCTTTTATTCAGGAATGCAACAATCAGAATCAGTGACTTTTCCAGTGGAGTTTAATTCTAAAATTTCCTTTCTTGATGTTTCAGAAAATTGGAGGTGATTTGCCTGAATGATAAGCATTTTTATTCAAGTCAGGGAATGTATGTGAAACATTCATAATTGTCATTTTGACACTAATGTCAATAGTTTTAGTGATTAGTGTGTCTGTCATGAAAAGCAAAATAATAACTTATGGGATTAGGTGGTTTGTGGTTAAGAAATCCTACTCATTTCTTTTGACATCTTCCCTCTCTCCCTCTTTATTCCAAAATCATTTTCTAATTCGACAATGTATTTAATTTTTCTCTTTATTGGCTGAAGTGTGTGATGTGTAAGTCATTTGATCTTCCTTTAATTTTTCATCATTTAACTTAAATTGCCAGCTTGCCATGACTTTTGACAGGGAGATCTTGTGATATTAATCAATGTCTTTATCTTCAGGCTCAGCCTTTGTTATTTATGAGCTCCAAGGTTATTTCAAATGCTTTCCCTAGATGCCAACAGCTAAGAGGAAATATTCAAATCCTTCCTACTCCTATCAGATAAAGACAGCCTTAATTTAAAATCTCTTCACTAGCTATCAGATGGTTTTATAACGTATTAAATGCTATCAGGAACATGGTCTTCTGTAATAACGTTTGTTTGAATGGTTGTCTCTCATATCTTGTCTTTGATAGTTTTGTTGTAAAATTGCTGAGGGATTTAGAGAATGTTGAAGAATAATGACAGCATTTAGTTTTCATTCCTTCATTTTTCAACAAGTACTGCATGATGGTCAACCATGATCAGGAACCAAGCTTGACACTAGGAGTTCAAAGATAGAATAATCTCATGTTGCCCGGCACCAAGGAGGTGGGCATTCTAGCTGCAGACTTAGGCAATTACAATGATAAAGCACTTTGAAAGGTGCAACCCTGGGGGCTGGAATGTGCCATGGAGGTGCTCTGTCTCTATTCACCTAGTGTATAATGCGGGGCAAATTCATTTGCCTAAGTCAGTGGTCAAATATCTAAAATGATAATTACAACCTTACATAACCTATGGACTTGTTGAAAAGGGTTAAACAACATACTTATGCAAAGGGTTTAGCACAAACTCGGGCACACAGCCGAACACTCACTAGGTGTGAATTATTACCATGACTGGCATTGCCACCATTTTTGAGAGAATGAAATATACAGCCGTGTGAAATATCGAACCTGGAGGGGATTACACTGTTTCTTGATATGGTGAAGGCTTTGCAGGGGAGGGAATAACTGAGCTGGGGCTTTAGGGATAAGGGAGCGTTCAACTTGAAGTAAAGAAGGGAAGAGAGGACTTTTCAGCAGAGGGTCCAGCCAGAACAGAAGCCTGAAGAGGTGAAAGTACATGGCAGGGTACACCTGTGAATAATTAAAAATAGGAACCAAGTCGCTGCTGAACAAGATGGCGATGGTTATATAAATGACTGTATCAGGGTTTGGCAAAATTTTCTGTAAAGGCTGAGAGATGATATATTTCAGTCTTTGGGAGTCAAACCGTTTCTGTCACACCTTCCCAACCCTGCGCTGGTGGTGAGAAAGGGGTCACAGGTGGTGCTCAGACAAATGAGCATGACTGTGCTCCAATAAAACTTTATTTACAAAAACTCAACTGTGAATTTGATAAATTTTCATGTGTCATAAAATACTATGTTAGTCCTATTATTTTGATATTTTCCCATATTTCAAAGTATAAAGCCCATTTTTGGCTGATGGGCTGTACAAAAAACAGGCTGTGGGCTGGATTTGGACTGCAGACCCATAGTTTGTCAACCTCTAGTCTGTATAGTGACGTATTGCACAGCAATTAAAAATATTGTATCGATTTAGAAACATACATAATAGTAGACCAAAATGTACCTGCTTAATAAGCTGAAACATAAAGAAGAGACTAGGAGAAAAAGCACAAATAAGTCAACAGTAACTTATTCTCAGTGTTACAGATGGTACCATATTAGAGTGGTTGTCATTTTTATTTTTTTCCGAATTTTCTAGACTGAGTATAAATTTTAAAATTAGAAAATACAGTTTATATATATTACTATGGACTCAAAGTTAATTGCTCAGTGGTCCAATTTGTTTTCAGTGTATGTTCATTCAAAATAAAATTCAAATATTTAATTCCGAAATAAAAACTTAAGACCCAACAATTTTTATTTCTTTCACAATTCCTTTTACAATTTTCATTTGCATAGAGTGAAAAATGGTCAAAGATGAGTTTGAGAACTTATGTATAAAAATCTGGGTTAATATTTAGGATTTCTTTTCAAGTCTCACTTTTGTGCTTGCATGCACAACTATTCTAGGAAAGGCATATCGGATGGTGGCAATCAGTCTTGGACATTATTGACATCTGCTTATGGATGGTGGGAGTAAATGCTGATAAATAGGAACACAAAGAAAATACAAAGGGCAGGAGGAGGATTTTAGGTAAGCATAAAATCTGGGAGGAAATAATTTTGGTTATCTTATCTTAAAATGCTAAAAATCAATAAACAAACTCCATAGAATCATTAAAAATGATATATGGTACTTCCTGAGAAATATAACCAATTTCACATTTATTCCTTTCCAAATATTTATGAAATCTCAGCTATGGGCTCCACATTGCTATAATCAATGAAAATAACATTGAGACAGTCATCGTACTTAATGGGGACATTCCTGTAAATCAGCAGTGAAACAAGCATTCCCACTGCCACCATTTGCGGTCAACATGAGCATCCCCATTGGTGTAATAACAGCTGTGAGAACAACAGCTTCAAAGGCACAAAGGTTTGCAAAAGAAAGCAACACAAATGTCACAGCTTGCCAATGCACTCTAGAAAACCCTAAGAATCTATAAATTATCAAAAATAATAGTAATCGGCACTGCAGCTAGATTCATGATCAACATAAAAGTCAATTCTGTTCTTAAACGATGACAGTGGAGAGTTGAAAATACAATGAGAAAAGAAAGATAGCATTGCAGTAGCAACTTAAATATAAGGTGCCTTTCAATGGAGCCATAACAAAAACTATGCAGGATCTTTACAGGGAAAAGAGTATTAAAAGACATCATAGAAGACATATATAAGTAAGGGCAATCTACATCATAAAGTGTTCATTCCCTTACAACTGAAATATAAATTCACTTCAAATTTAATCTAAATTCTCAAACAGTCTTGTGAGGTGTTTGAGAAGATGACAGTAAAATTTGTATGGAAGACAAAAGGGCAAAGAATAACTAAGACAGTTTTTAAGATGAACTGAATGAAGAGACTTGCTGTATCGGATGAAAGTGTTATTATAAATTCATAGGAATTTAGAGTATGTAGCATTAGTTATGAGGATAAAACAGATTAATGGCTGTAGCACAGAATGGGGAGCCCAGAAATATACTCATGTTCACTAGTGCTTAAAAAAGCTATTCAATAATTCACCTCGGAAAGCATTATTAGAACCCTACATAACACAACACACAAATATAAAATCTCTCCACTCTTCTATAGATATGTCCCTGGTAAAGGAGTAAAAGAAATCAGTTGGGCTCTGATAGTAGGTCTTTAATCTGGATTTTGGCTGAAGAGAAAGGACTATTATTGAAAGTCAATCTGAGGGGGAGGGTATAGCTCAATTGATAAAGTGTATGCTTAGTATGCACGAGGTCTTGGGTTCAATCCCCAGTATCTCCATTAAGTACATAAATTAAAAAAAAAATGAATTACCCAAATTACCCCCCCCCCAAAAAAGGTCAATCTGATGGCATTTTTATCATTAAGTCCCAAGATTAAGGGCACTCTGATTCCAGGTGCCTTAAGCTTTTGATGCCATGTCATTCTTTTCGTAGTTAACACCAAAAATTCTCAACTAAACCATATAAGAACACAGAAGTGGGACTCACTGAAGATGCTCTCGGGAGCCCTCATTTCTTCTTCCCCCAAATGACATGGAATCAGCTCCAAGTCCTCAGGTTCCTTCTTCCTATAAAATCCTGGTTTTCTAACAAATCGACCTCCCCCTTACCTCATACAGCTATTGTTGAGAGGAACTGTTATTCTCCTGAAGATTATGAGAGACCCTACTGAACCAGATTTGGACCAGAGTATTACCTGACTCTAGAGACACTGGGCTCCCAATGTGGCCAGTAACATGATGCTGAGAATCTGCCTGCCTTTCTTGGATGAATATTCCATGTCTTGCTTCCACTGTAGGCTATGTGACTATAGGCATTTGCCAATACTTATGGAACTGTACATTTAAGACCCACTTAATTCCTTGTATGTAAATTATATCTCATTAAAAAAAAGGTTCTCAAGGAAAAAAAATAAAGTGGTAGGTAAGGGGGGGGGCTTGGTCAAAGAATTTTGGGAACTGTATCTTTCCACACCCATCTTTCCTCTCGGAGATTACACAGTGAACATGAATATTAAAGTCTTAATAAATGTTGCAGGAAGACTTGAGACTAGCCCTGTTAGTACGGCATGATGCTGGCAAAAAGACAGGCAGAGGACAAAACTGAGGCCAGAAATTAATCCTTGTATTTATAACCAATTGATTTCTGGCAGTGATGCCAAGGCAGTTCAGTGTGACAGAAGATAACCTTTCCAAAACTTGTGCTGGGAAAATTGAATATTCATATGCAGACCATAGATTTCAATCCTTACTTCACATCTCTCTCAAACACACACACACACACACACACACACACACACTCACACACACACACACACACACACAACTCCCAAATTTACCACAGGCCTAAATGTAAGAGGTAAACTATAAAACATGTAGGACAAAGCATAGAAGAAAATCTTCAGGATTTTTGGCGAGGCAAAGATTTCTTAGATATGACATGAAAAGCACAATCCTTTAAAAATTTTACAATTTTGACTTCATCAAACTATAAAACATTTGTGCTTTAAATGACCACATGAAGACAAAGAAAAGCTAAGCCACACAAGGTGAGAAAATATACACAAAGTGTACTTGGGAAAGGACTTGTATGCAGACTATATAAAGAACTTTTACAACTCAATTATAAAAAGACAACCCAATTTTAAATGTGGGCAAAGGATCTGAATATCAAAAGGAAATATACATGCGGCTAAGTGATAACCAGAGGAAGGATGCTTAACATCATTAGCAATTAGGGAAATGCAAGTTAAAACTCCAGTGAGATGATTTTTCATCTGACAGAACAGCCATGATCAAGACAGACAGCAGTAAGTGTTGGAGAGCATGCAGAGAATCTAGAACCTTCACGCAGAGCTGGTGGGGATGGAAAATGACACAGTCATGTTAGAAAACTATTTGGCAGCTTAAAAATTAAACTTGTCAGATGACTCAGCCATTGCATTGCTGGGTATCTAGCTAAGAGAAATGAAAAGCACATGCCTGTACAAAGATGAGTATGCAAATGCACATTACAGTGTTGTTTATAATAACCCAAAGTTGAAACAATCCAAAATTTCCATCACCTGGTGAGTGGATAAACAAAATATTTTTGATTCTATCCATACATGATTCAGCAATAAATAGAAACATACTACAAATTGGATGAACCTCCAAATCACTATGCTACTGAAAGATGCCCAGATGGAAAGGCACACACATTGTATGATTTCATTTATATGAAAATCTGTGGAGAAAGAGAGAACATATTGGTTGTTCCCTTGGGCTGGGAGGGCGAGCGGGAATTGACAGCAACAGACAAGAGGGGTATTTTGGGGATGAAAGAAATGTTCAAACTGTACTGTGCTGATGTTTGCAGAATTCTGTAAATGTACTAAAAGTCACGGGATTGTAGACTTAAATGGGTGAATTTTACGGTATGCAAATTATGCCTTAATAAAGCTGTTAAAAACTTGAGTGTGAGTTGATCAGAGCAAAAGAGAAAAAAACCCTTTATGATACAGGAAATGACTGCCTGAGTGACGTCCCTACAGTAAACACCATAGTGAGCTGACTTGGTGAATGTCCCTAACTCGAGGCCTATGAGAGCAACGTGAAATGAAATTAGCAAAAGCAGGTTTTCCTGTCCACAATGCAGCCTTCTGACTGTGGCTTAATATGGGGACAGACTTTTTTTCACATTGCAGCTGTGGGCAGCATCCCCTTCAGACTAGCCGCAATAGGTATATCTCTCCACCCAGCTTTTGATTAAGTGTTAAATAGCGGTGGGTTGACGTTATAATCCTTGACAAGTATCTGGAGTGCAGTCATTCCGTGAGGCTGATTAGGTGGGGAGCCACGAGCTTTCACAGTCAATTGAGCTGAAGTCAGGATTACTCTTTTCTTGAGAAACTTAAGTAGCTTGAAAAAAAAAAACCCAGCTGCGATAGAAAACCACTCCACTTTATCTCTTGACTTTCTGGTTTCTCAAAAAGACTAGGTGAGCAAAGTCTCAAAATCACCTACAATCCAGTCGTATCTGCACTAGAAAGATGCCACAGAATAATAACAACACAGAAAACAATTTTACAGCCATACTTGTTCCTTGTCACGGCCGTGGTTAGGATTTTTCTTTTCTATTAACGCTGACAATAAGAACAACACAAGGATTGTTTCCTGGACCAAATGTAAAGTATTTACTGAAATTGGCTTTAGGGACAGGAGGTCACAGGATTGGAGAAGACACAGGGCTTTTTCCAAACCAGGCTGGGCAAGCTTCCCCTCAGGATACAACACTCTGAATCCAACGCAGATAAAAGGAAACTTGCTGAACGCCACGTCTCTGGTCCAATACCCTGGTGTCACGCCCCCCAGGTGCTGCTGACAGTCTTTGGTTCTCTGGTTGTGACACCTGCCTTGACTTGGGGACTAAGATATTTAAATGTTTTTATGTTGCTCTTCCTCCTCTCCCTCCACACCTTAGGCTTCTCCAGATCTCTGACCGAAAGGATTGAGAAAGCTTCTTTTGTTTCTGGGGCCTTCAGAGAAATTTCTCTGATTTTGTCTAGATTGTGGTATTTCACACACGCACTTTAATTCATAGTGCAACTCCTGTGAGCTGGTTTATAAATATATAATAAGATTAATGTAGTAACTAAAGGAGATATGAATATAGAGAATTTTTACCCACTTACTGAAAGGCCAATGCATCTTAGCTATAATTTCCTTAGTATCTCAGGACCAAAACCATTAGATCTGTATGTATCATTTTTGTATCCCTTGGGGCTAACCTACTGGTGTTTAACCTAGACAGGGAAAACAAAAACATAATATTTACTCTTTTTTTTTTTGAGAGAAGCCAGAGAACCTTTATCAAGTTCTGTATTATGTGGCAAATACTAACAAACAGGTCTGATAAACAGGTGCCCCTCTGCCAGTGAATCTTCAAATAAATTAAATCTGATTGAGAAAGTCAAAATATTTCCAAGTCAGTTCAAAGAAGCCTGAAAAAGTAAAATGTGAACGACTTTCATATCTCCTGGTCTCTTAAATATTAGCACGGAAGTTCTCTTAACCACTGCTTCCTCAAGTCCAAAACGGAATTAATTTTAATTCCACTTAGATTACAAGATTGATAGGAATTTTGAATGAAATAATATATATAAGGCACTCTGCAGAGTTGACTAGTGCATTGTTGGTTGTAAATTAATTATTTATTATTATTATACATAGTAACTCATTGGTAATAATAAAACTAGTTTTGGCAGAAAAAGGGCTGGAAATGAAAAAGTAGACAGGAAATTATTTTTCAGTATTAAAGAAACCTGAGTACGTTTTTTTCAGACAAAGAAGAACCAATATTCAACATATCCTATACTTTTTTTCCTTAGCTCTAAGAGGCAGATGTTACTAGTTTTGTTGGGTCTTATTTTGAAAATCATCAGAAGACAACTATTGTATTATATTTCTCTTTTTAAATAGGGATATCTTTAAAGTGAGGAAAAATCTACCAACCTGGAACATGAAGGGCTGTACTTGGTTGAAATATGCTCTAAATTATCTATACCCTCCCAATAAGAAGTTGGTTAGAAATAATTGTTATTAGATTATCTGAGTTCCAAAAAAATCTATTTTGCTGCTTTTTAAATGACTAGCATCCATCATCAATTATTTACTCTGAGGTTTGTAATAAATCACCTTCTTAAGTATTCAGCAGCATGTAAAGATCTGGAAAAGTTTTTTTTTTTTTTTTTTTTACCAGATAAGCCTTTCATGCAATCACATATGCAGAGATTAGATGTAGCTTAAACTCTGAAGACCTAAACTATTTACTGACTCCATCATAAAGACATTAAAATATATCCATGATCAAAAATTGGCTCCAGAATGATAACACGGCATGAGGAAATCCTAGTGATATAATAGAAGAGTTCAGATCTGGGGACCAAATTGCTCCAGTTAAGAGATAATTAAACAATTTCAGCCCGGAGGAAGGCAGATTTGGCAGGCAGCTTGACTGTACTAACAGATGAACTTGTTTTGCCAGCAAATGAGTAAACAAATCTGTTAAATATAATTAATTTGGTGTGTACACATTGTTCTTCCAATTTTTTATTTACCAAATCATTCTCATCTCCACATAAACACAGAGGACTGATTACACAAATATTAGCTACGGCTTAAATGATGTGAGAAGGAAATTGAGTAAAACCTGGTTTTACTTCACCGTCCCATAGTGTTTGGCACATTTGCATTCTTAGTTGTATTGTCACTGTTAAGGATGCTCCTTAAATCTACACTGCAATTAATTTGCCCCATTTGTCTAATAAGTCCTCCTTATAGATGATTTATGTAGTTAAATGTGCAATTATCTAGTAATAAATTGTTCCGAAGTAGAAGGCAGTGGAGGAGTATCTGTCCTCTGATCATGGCAAGTGTACACCATTGGTGTTAATGGATTAACAAGTCGATTTTTAGCACTATACGCATCTTAAAATGATCTGCATGAGAACGCTGTTTTACTAGAACACAGATTCATCTATTTTATATAGCAAACACTTACACAGCACTGACTAAGTAACACACGTTGTTCTAAGTATTTTATTAACTCATTTATTCCCCAAATAACCACAGGATTAGGTATTAACCCCATATGATGAAGAAACCAGGACCTGGACACGAGGTGAAGTGGTTCACTGAGGTCACAAAGCTAGGAAGTGGGTTTGAACCTAGGTAGTCCTGTCACACGACGTGGCTGGTACTTTCAGCCTTGTCCCCTTAGAGTTCCTTTCAGAACTGTGCACTTGAGAGGTTTGCTGACCAAATACAACTTCTCGCCGGTCTACTTTCTCGGACAGACTCCAAATTGCTTGTGTGTGGCCTTTAGGTAGTGGCCTTTCTAAGCACAGAATGAAGACTATCAGGGAAGACTCAGATTTCCTAAGAGATCAGTCCCAGCAGAGCAAAGTTAAACATTCCCCTTCCAAGAGGTTAAACTCTATTAACTTTTCACCTGTTATAGGTTCTTAGATGTAAAATATGTACGAATACAAAAGGTGGAACAGACATTGGGCCTGAGTCTCAGCTCTAATTTGCCACCTTGTTCTCAGCTGGGCACACTCCACAGGAGAACCTTCTCTTGCTGGCTCTTGACCTATAAGTGTCCTAGGAACCCACACCATGTGATGTCTTGGAAATTGTCACAACACAGTGTCAACAGAATTTGGTTTATTTGAGTTGAATCAGGTCTGAAAGGACCCTGAATGTTGAGTTTGAGGTGTTCAGTCTGAATGTAAAAGCCTAGGGGGCCACGAAGATTCTAGGAGAGAGATATGACAGCTGGAAGCTATGCCTTTGGACCAGTCTGTTGAAAGGGGCAGAATGAACTGGAGTAGGTCATAGCCTGGCCAGGGGGACCAGTTACACAGGAAACTTGGGTTAGGAGGCCAGAAAGGGAAGACAAGGTGGAGAGACAGGAACAAAATTATTCCAGAGCTTCAAGTGTGGGTCACTCGAGGACCATCCTTTGACTCACATCAGCAGATGGAAAGAATCTCTTTTGGGAAGAGAAGGAAAGGGTGGTGGCCTAGAGTTGGAAGAGAGAAAATCAATGTGACTTTTGAATAACACACATACAGGCTTATTTCAATCATCACTTAGCATCACAAGGCTAAAAATCCTCAAGCTTTGTAAAAGTGGAACTTAGTTGAGATTTTTTTTTTTTGGCTATGTCAACCTTGGTCTGGATAGAGAAGCTTTTTTCTCTCTCTTTTTTTTTTTTTACCAATTCCCTCACTGTAACTGTCTAGGAGGGAATCAATCTAAAGTGGTCCCTCCTACTACTTTCTCGTGAAGCCCCTATGGTTTTCTTCTCAGCATTTATCATAATTTGTAATTATATACTCATTTATATGTTTGCTTGTTAAATGCCTGTTTCCTCCACGAGACTGAAATCTTCATGAAGCCCTGCACTTTATCTCCTTTTACAGCAATGTATGCTCAGTTATTAGCAGAGTTTTGGGCACAAGGTAAATAAACAAATGATCCAAATCCCTTCCCCTCACTAAAAGTCAAGAATTTAAAAATCTTGTAGGTTGAAAAAGGTAATTACTAAGGTAATAACCTGAGAGACGCATTCATTTTGCTGTTAAAAAAAATGACATCAAAGTCTGTAAATTTCCTGGACTCTTATTAGAAATCAAAGATGAGGAATAGTTGCAGGAAGGTGAGCAGTGAATTGCCACGTGTAAACATCCTCCTTCCAAGTGGTTAAACTCTATTAGCATTTCAACCATTCCAGGATCTTGGATGTAAAGTATTTGTGAATACAAAAGGTGGTAATGTGACAGTGTAATAAGGAGAGAGAAAAGCACTCCTCTGGAACAGAGAGACTAACATTACAGCTAACAGAAGAGAGCCTCCCAGCTGGGATGCTGCAAGAAAGAAAAATACTTCTTGAAATGCAGGGGAAAAAATTTGTGTTCATAAAAGTTCAAATACTTCAATCAAAGTATAGTACGGCATACACTAATTTTTTTCACAGATGAAAGACCCAAAGAAAGTAAGCTTTAAAAAAACCAAAGTACAATAAAGGTCTGTGATCCAGAACATCTTCAATCACAGCCTCTTATTCAGCTCTGTCATCTAATTTCACCATTCTCCACTCCACTGCCTTTGACCTTCGGAGAACAATAATGCCAATGACTTTTACAGTTACTTGCCTCATTGTCCCACTGTAATTGAGTTCACCTGAGGACCTGTTTGACATTGCATTAATAATTGTTTGTGCTAGAGGTATTTTAGCCACACTAATAAGTCTTTGTAAAATCTAATCAAAGAAACTTAAAGGATGTTTTGCGTCATTGATGATGAAGCCTCTTCAACTGTATTGAATTTCTCACTATTATGTGGATTTCAAAAAAGTATTTATCATTACACTTATGTTTAGAAATAAAAACACAAAGGACGTTGGTCCTTTATTATGTTCTTTTGTCTTGAAATTGAAGGGAAATTTTTCCCCATAAGTGTTCTCACAGTTTGATATTAATGAGTAAACAAGTAGTGTTTTCCTTTTGATGAAGAATAAAATGTGCATCCTGATTTTCATTGTTTTATACATATTCTCAAAGTTCTTATCATCCCAACATTCTCTTAATATATATTCAATATAAACTGTATAAACTATAAACTATATATATATATAACTATGTATATATATATAGTTTAATATAGTTATATAGTTTTATATATGTATATATTTTATATGGTTATATATTTATATATAAGTATATAAAACTTATATATAGTTTACAAACTACCTACATAATTTATATTTAACATAAATATTTATATAGTTTATATGTAACATAAATAAAACTATATTATAGTTTTTATATAAAACTATAAACAGCTTAAAGTAGTCCCTATAAAACTAGCATATCTTTTTCTTTTTTAACATTTTTTATAGATTTATAATCATTTTACAATGTTGTATCAAATTTCAGTGTAGAGCACAATTTTTCAGTTATACATGAACATACATATATTCATTGTCACATTCCTGTGACAATGTCCTCTCTGTGAGCTACCATAAGATCTTGTGTATGTTTCCCTGTGCTATACAGTATAATCTTGTTTATCTATTCTACAATTTTGAAATCCCATCTATCCCTTCCCACCCTCCACCCCCTTGGCAACCACAAGTTTGTATTCTATGTCTATGAGTCTGTTTCTGTTTTGTATTTATGCTTTGTTTGTTTTTGCTTTTTTTTTTTTTTTTTTTTAGATTCTACATATGAGCAATCTCATGTGGTATTTTTCTTTCTCTTTCTGGCTTACTTCACTTAGAATGACATTCTCCAGGAGCATCCATGTTGCTGCAAATGGCGTTATGTTGTTGGTTTTTATGGCTGAGTAGTATTCCATTGTATAAATATACCACTTCTTCTTTATCCAGTTATCCATTGATGGACATTTAGGCTGTCTCCATGTCTTGGCTATTGTAAATAGTGCTGCTATGAACATTGGGGTGCAGGTATCATCCTGAAGCAGAGTTCCTTCTGGATATAAGCCCAGGAGCGGGATTCCTGGGTCACATGGTAAGTCTATTCCTAGTCTCTTGAGGAATCTCCATACTGTTTTCCACAGTGGCTGCACCAAACTGCATTCCCACCAGCAGTGTAGGAGGGTTCCCCTTTCTCCACAGCCTCTCCAGCATTTATCATTTGTGGATTTTTGAATGATGGCCATTCTGACTGGTGTGAGGTGATACCTCATGGTAGTTTGGATTTGCATTTCTCTGATAATTAGTGATATTGAGCATTTTTTCATGTGCCTTTTGATCATTTGTATGTCTTCCTTGGAGAATTGCTTGTTTAGGTCTTCTGACCATTTTTGCATTGCGTTGTATGTTTTTTTTCTTATTAAGTCGTATGAGCTGCTTATATATTCTGGAGATCTAGACTTTGTCAGTTCCATTTGCAAAAATTTTTTCCCATTCTGTAGGTTGTCTTTTTGTTTTACTAATGGTTTCCTTTGCTGTGCAGAAGCCTGTAAGTTTCATTAGGTCCCATTTGTTTATTCTTGCTTTTATTTCTATTGCTTGAGTAGACCATTCTAGGAGAACATTCTTGAGATGTATGTCAGATCATGTTTTGCCTATATTTTCTTCAAGGAGGTTTATTGTATCTTGTCTTATGTTTAAGTCTTTGATCCATTTTGAGTTTATTTTTGTGTATGGTGTAAGGGAGTGTTCTAGCTTCATTGCTTTACATGCTGCTGTCCAGTTTTCCCAACACCATTTGCTGAAGAGACTGTCTTTATTCCATTGTATATTCTATATTCTTGCCTCCTTTGTCGAAGATGAGTTGACCAAAAGTTTGTGGGTTCATTTCTGGGCTCTCTATTCTGTTCCATTGGTCTATATGTCTGTTTTTATACCAATACCATGCTGTCTTGATGACTGTAGCTCTATAGTATTGTCTGAAGTCTGGGAGAGTTATTCCTCCAGCCTCTTTCTTTCTCTTCAGTAATGCTTTGGCAATTCTAGGTCTTTGATGGTTCCATATAAATTTTTATTATGATTTGTTCTAGTTCTGTGAAATATGTCCTGGGTAATTTGATAGGGATTGCATTAAATCTGTAGATTGCCTTGGGCAGTGTGACCATTTTAACAATATTGATTCTTCCAATCCAAGAGCATGGGATATCTTTCCATTTTTTAAAGTCTTCTTTAATTTCCTTCATCAATGGTTTATAGTTTTCTGTGTATAATTCTTTCACCTCCTTGGTTAGATTTATTCCCTAGATATTTTATTACTTTGGGTGCTATTTTAAAGGGGATTGTTTCTTTACTTTCTTCTTCTGTTGATTATCAGTTAGTGTAAAGAAATGCAACTGATTTTTGAACGTTAATCTTGTAACCTACTACCTTGCTGAATTCTTCGATCAGCTCTAGTAGTTTTTGTGTGGACCTTTTAGGGTTTTCTATATATATATATAGTAACATGTTGTCAGCATATAGTGACACCTTTACCTCTTCTTTTACAATTTGGATCCCTTTTATTTCTCTCTCTTGCCTGATTGCTGTGGCTAGGACTTCCAGGACTATGTTGAATAGGAATGGTGATAGTGGGTATCCTTGTCTTGTCCCAGATTTTAGTGGGAAGCTTTTGTGTTTTTCACCGTTGAGTAGTATGCTGGCTGTAGGTTTGTCATATATAGCTTTTATTATGTTGGGATATGTTTCCTCTATACCCACTTTGGTGAGAGTTTTTATCATAAATGGGTGTTGAATTTTATCAAATGCTTTTTCTGCATCTATTGAGATGATCATGTGGTTTTTGTCCTTTCTCTTGTTGATGTGATGTATTACATTGATTGATTTGCATATGTTGAACCACCCTTGTGTTCCTGGGATGAACCCCACTTGATCATGATGCATAATCTTTTTTTATGTGTTGTTGCATTCTATTTGCTAATATTTTGGTGAGGATTTTGGCTTATTATGTTCATCCGTGATATTGGTCTATAATTCTCTTTTTTGGCAGTGTCTTTGCCTGGTTTTGGTGTCAGGGTGATGGTGGCTTCATAGAATGAGTTTGGGAGTATTCCCTCCTTTTCAATCTTCTGGAAGAGTTTGAGAAGGAATGGTATGAGTTCTTCTTTGTATGTTTGGTGTAATTCCCCAGTGAAGGCGTCTGGTCCTGGACTTCTATTTGTAGGGAGGTTTTTATTGCTATTTCTATTTCATTTCTAGTGATTGGTTTGTTCAAGTAATCAGTTTCTTCTTGATTCAGTCTTGGTGGACAGTATGTTTCCAGAAACTTGTCCATCTCCTCTAGGTTATCCAGTTTGGTTCCATATAGTTTTTCATAATATTCTCATATGATATTCTGTATTTCTATTTTATTTGTTGTAATTTCTCCATTTTCCTTTCTTATTTTGCTAATTAGTGCTCTCTCTTTTTTCTTCTTTGTGAGTTTGGAAAACAAGCATATTTTTCAATCATCAAAGTCTCAAGTAAAAAAAAAAGTATAAATAATATTTTCAAAAATATCTCTCCTCCTTGCAACAAGTGTCCAAACTTTTCCATATGCCAGACATGTAATTTACAAAAATATTAACACAATGCCAAATCCCCAAGTTAAAAAATAGGATAAATATTTTCAAAAAATATCTCTCCTTGCAAGTGTCCAAATTTTTCCATATGCCAGACATGTAATTTACAAAAATATTAACACAGTGCCAGATCCTCATAAAAAGGGAAGGTCCAAGTTGTTCTTAGTTGCTTCAAGGAATACTCAATGCAACAAAACCCCAATGCATAGAATATTATGGACAGCTTCATTTTTTTAATGTGATTTTCTTTCTCCACAGACCAGCTTTAAATGCACTCATTTAAGTTAAAAAATACCCTGCCTTTTAAGTAGAATGTGAATTTATAGCTGGCAAGGGATCCCTCCCAATCGGGCCAAGTTCTGAGTAACAAACACCAGGAATGTTTTTGTGCACTGACACTGGTGAGCTTGGCAGATGAGACTGCCTTGGGCGGACTGTCTCATACCATCCAAGTGTATCAGATCCAAGCCTGAATGAACCTCTCACGGGGATGTGTGGACTGCAAGTGTGAGGAGGGCAGTGCCTGGGGAAGGAAAGCAGGCAGGATGTTTCTGGTCACTGATTGCCCCCTCACCGCCCACACAAGAATTAGTCCTTTGTCAGACAATCATTTATCATATGCTGTCCCAGATGATTAAGTCATTTGTACCTACTCTCTCCTACCTCACAATAAACTTTTGTTTACATCTATAAGCACATCTATAATTTGGCCATGTTCTTCCCCTCCAACTGGGACAGACATCTGCCGTGTCAGTCACACTTCCTGTCCATCACCCACAGCACACACTGAACTCCTTTATTCCTCACTGTGCTGTAGGTGCACTTTGCCTTAACACTCATTTCCATCCCAATACCCGAATCTGAAATGCACTCATTTCCATCCCAATACCCGAATCTGAAATGTCCCTCTTTCTACCTGTATTCTGCACTAAGTCCTTCATCCCCTCAAACCAAGATCAGAGTTGGGAGATCTGCTTAAGTAAAGCATGGTCTGGTTCAGATGACATTGAGTAAGCTCCTCTGACAAAAGGAAGAGTCCACATAGGCATGATGGATGGACAGCTGGAAAATGGCCCTAAGTAAGAGAAAGGCCAGCCCTTCTGGACTAGAGTGGTAGGAAATGTTGGAGCTAGAAGAATTCTCTCTGTGCCTGCATCACATCTTTCCAATTCATTCCTTTCTTCTTTTCCTCCCTGAGCCCTTCTCTTTCAGGTCTTTGGAAAATCTCTCTCTGCTTTAAAAAAAAATTTTTTTTTTTTTAAGTTTCTGACCAACCATGAGCTGTGACATTGTTTGCCACTATTTTTCTCTCCTCCCTCCACTTCCTTTTCTTTGTCAACATGTGAAAGAAAAATGTTTAGAGTGCAATATATTATCAGATAATGTGATGTAGCAAACAGGTGTTCACAAGATTTGAAAGCAGCCAGGGCTGAATTTGACTTCAGTTCAACTGCTTAGAGGCAAGCTGCTTCCTCTCTCTGTATCTCACATTCTTAATCTACAAAATATGGGAAATATTAACTACTTGACAAGTTTGATGCAAAAATTGGACATGATGTATGCAAAGCAACATTTTGTACAATATAAGAAATACAATATTAATTCTGGGTATCATCAGTTTGTTCAAGATCCATGTCAGAAAGGCTTATAATTCATGCAGGAAGCCCCCTGTTCTTATTGTAGTAAAGCAAAACAAACAAGCAAACAAACAAAAAGCAAAACAAAACAGAACATAGTCTACGTGCAGTCAAGGAACTTACATTCTAGTTAGGGAGACAGAGAAAAATCAGATTATAAATTTGTAAGATAATTTAAGCCATAGTTAAGTGCTTCAAGGAGCAACAATAAGCAAATTAAAAGGACAGGAGTGGGGTCAGGGGTGTGAATAGTTCAGACAAGGGGGCCAGGGACGTCCCATATACGTAGTTTTTTTAGGATTATTATGGTTATTTTTCGTGATTATAAAGTGCATTTCCTTATCCATGATAATGTACTCTTTTCTAAAACCTCATTTTTTTCAGGTATTAATATAGTCACTACAGGATTTTTTTTTAAATTAGTGTTAGCATGGTATATCATTTTCTATCCTTTTACTTTTATCTTATTTAGGTCTTTTTAAATTGAAGTACAGTCAGTTACAATGTGTCAATTTCTGGTGTGCAGCACAATGTCCCAGTCATGTGGGTACATACGTATATCCTTCAGCATAGTGCTCTTGGCTCAATTCCCTTGTGTTACCAGTGACTTTGTTTTTATTGAAGTGTAGTCATAGTCAACTTACAATGTTGTGTTAGTTTCTGGTGTACAGCATAGTGATTCATATATATATGTAATATATATATGTTATATATATTATATATATTCCTTTTCATATTCTTTTTCATTAAAGGTTATTACAAGATATTGAACATAGTTCTCTGGGCTATACAGAAGAAATTTTTTTTAAATCTACTTTTATATTTAGTGACTAACATATAGATTTGTTCTTAATGAAGAAAATATCACATGTAAGGATATGCTACATAAAAATATTGGCCAACAAAGTGATGATTCAGAAGTAGTTTCTATATAGTTGAATACTCCAAAAATGTTATCAACTTTACAAGAATTTACTTCAGATAGAGATGCATCACAGAGTATCTGTCCAAGTACTGATAATCAGGATGTTATCCATGGCTGAAAGATGAAGAATATTATATCGAAAGTGTTTGAAACAAACAACTAACTGATAATGATCAATGAGAAACAAAGAAGAAAAATTGTTTTTGAAAGCGTGACTTCCACCAGTGGAAAATTATGATATGTTTCCTTTTAAGTACCAACTTTGTGTTGCTTCAAGAACAAACTATTAAAAAAATGACCTGGGTACTGTCTCTATTGTGTGGTGATTCAAAGAAAAGCTTCAAGAAACAAAATACCTGGGTTCTCAAGCTCTCTCTCTCTTTTTTTTTAGCTGTGTGGTCTTGCTCATCTAACCTATATGTTGCCATTTTGATGATGCTAATTTTGTGGAAAGTTCATTTTTATGAAAAGACCAAAATACCCTGTGGCAAAAATGTGGTGTTTTTGGAAACAAAATAGTATTATATGCATGTATGAAGCTGAATCAAAAGCCAGCTATAATAAAATTTCCTGCTTAACTAGAGCAGGTAAAGAAAATAATTGTCTATAAAATGTACTGATTAGGCTAGATATTTTCTGTAGTCATTTCCAGTTTTACTTCCATGACTTTTAATTTGCTTTATGTATTATGGCCCACCTCACTCTACAATTAATTTGAGGCAACAAAAATCTTTAAGCTCTGTGATTGGAAAGAATTATGAAATAAAATACATATTGTGCTTGTCCTTTTTCTTTTATAGACTCCGGTGCTTTTACCAAGTGGCATAACCAGATACCATCAGGTTACATACAATTATCCTCTTTGATTTTGGGAAATTCTACTTGGCCACATTTTGTTTTTAATAAAGAAAATGTATACAACATACACATATGGATGTGCATGTGTAGGTGACAGCTCAGGACATGACAAAACAGTAACACTGTAACTTGATGCGTTGGTATTATTTCAAGCAACTGATAGTTTGTCAACAATTTTATGTGATACTTTAAAAAATTCTGATATACTAATAAATCCTCATTTTCAGAGAACTGATACCTACTTGGTACTCAAGCAGCCTGTATTTGAAATAAAATGATGCTTTTTTTTTTTTGAGCTGTCAGAGAAGAATAAGCAAATAATTATTGTTTCAAGTGACTTTCCTAAAAGTGTGCGCTAGGGAAGGGCTCTTTAATATTCTGCTCCAGATTCAAATTTCTAGTGAGTCATCCTTCTGTCCTATAAAATATGATACAAACAGAATGCAAGGACTCATCCGCCAGCTAATGCATTGTTTAGAGACTTACTAACTTTGGATAAGAGCACATGGCCATGAGAACACAGGAAAATCTAAGCACTGCAGGAGCAACCACATAATTTGCTCCTTGATTTATTACATCTTTGGCAGGCAATGCTCCAAGCTTCCATGCATATATGGGCAATTGGGGCATCTGTGATGAAGTGCTGTTGACAGAAGTATGGCCCGTGGTAACACGATTGCTATAATAAGGAACCATGGTAAGTCGGACAGCTGTATCAATGGTTATTCTCTGCTTTGATATTTCAAAATGTCAACGCACCATCACAAACTGTCAGGGTTAAAAACGTTAAGAATGTGCAGAGAGGAAAGAACACTTCTATCCACAGCTGTTTAATCAAGTCATTGTTTGCGATGTCCCTAATCACAGGTACAGGATACACACGGTTCTGCTGCTTCTCTAAAAAATGAGAATTTCACCAAAAGCTGAATGTCAAGTTCATCAGCCTTATTTTAAAGTCATCATTTATTTCACCTTGTAAGACGGGACAACTTAACCCTTCCAGGTTCTTACTGGAATCTTCCTGACAACATAAAATACTGATACCTGTCATAATACTTCAGGTAAAAATATATTTCTAATAATAAAAATTGGATCAGAAAAGCCATAAAAAGTCTTAACTTTAGGCTGAATTTAGTATTTTATTTCTGAAGATCTGAACACGAGGGAAGGATTAATTTAGTCCACCCATTCCACATTTTGGTTCTGTCTATCCTATACAGAAAAAAAAAAAGATCTTAAAGAAATAAATAACTCTTCCTTATTTGATTCATCCTGTCTCACTAGCCCCTTTCTCTGTACTCCAACTTATCAGATATTGAACTTTAAAGTATTAAATGACTTGTGCTGTAATGACTTCAAGTCAGCAAATGATGTATCTACTGACGAGTTATAACATATTCAGTGTATTTCATCAATCTTTTAGTTCAGAAATTAGTCCACACGATAAACTGTAGAATAAATTCTGAAAGAGAGATGAAGGGCAATGTGTAACCGACAAATTACATAGCAATTAAAAAATTACTTTATAAGGAAAGTATCTTCTTCCCAGATGTATATAATATATAAATACACTTGTAGGTTACTATACTGTGCTGTACCAAATATACATGTGTGTATTTTTCTCCACCAGAGTTAGAGATTTTTACCAACCAGATATACTTTTTCTAGCAAAGGAGAAGGGAAAGACGGCACACGAACAGTAATTGAGTTCTGGCAGTTTAACTAAGTCCGAAAATACCGATGCATTTTGTTGCGTATGGAAATACAATGAAATCATTAAACATTGTTACATCCCATGACAAGAACTATGATTGTACTGAAAATTCAATCAGGTTTCCTTGCCAGTCCAATAACGATAATTTTAGAATGTTCATACCAAAAACCCAGTGAACCATGGTATTGCATTCAACCAACGGAATGAAGCCGGAGAGAGACACGAAGTCTATGATTTAGAAAACACAAAAGAATATTTACTATTTCTTTGTTTTCAGCTGCTTTGGACTGAAGCTAAGTAAAAGACAGTTTTTCAAAACTGGAATAAAAATTCGTATGTATAGCAGTCTGCTTTTTTAAAATAGTCTTAACACAGTAACTTACCCAACAGCATTGAACTTGCTGCTAATGAAAAGCGTGCAGGCTGTACAAATCTTCTTAAGTCTCCTGTGGCCAGAAAACTATTACAGAAATGAATAGAAGGAAATCTCTGGAGCTTTTCCCCTGCCTTCTTGTTTTATCAAAGGCTGTTAGGATCACACTGAGAACTGTCAAAGCTGAATAAACCACTGGCAATTGGGTTTATACCCTTTGGGCAGTCAGGCTCTCACAGGGGATGATTTGACTTTGACCAAGCACCGATATATTAGAAACAATGTGCAACCTCCCAGAGACTGCAGCCTGGTTCCTAACTGTAGACAAAGAGGCACTTTGCTGCTGGTGCTGTGCGCGGGAGGGCTTGTCAGAGAGAGTTAATTCAAGCAGCCTAAAATTACATCAACCCCGGACATCCATGTACTGTTAATCTGCAGCTTTGCACATTGTATTTTCAAAGCTGTTCAGCTGCAGGGTGGGAGAGCAACTAGCTTTACAGAATCATTAAAAAATGTGAAATTTCTTAACTCCCATCTTTGACAAGAAAATGCTCATTAAACTTTATGGGGTGAGGTGGGAGGGATGGCTTCCGGGCTATCTCTAGGAAATTCTTTAAAAGTCAAATTCAGATGATTATTTTATAATACCTTCTGAATACATTTACTTTTTTTTTTTTCAGAATAAATGAGTAAACTCCCTGGTAACTAGAATTGTAGAAATACAGACATATATGGAAGGTACTTTGGAGGTCAAGACCTCCATCCTCATTTCACAGATAAGTATATTTGAGTGGTTCACAGTGAGTTTTGGAAATCTCTTTTATACAGAAAACATTAAAAAGATATTCTAAATATAAGTAATTAAAAAGTCTGTTTATTTTCAATTCTAAGCTGACTCTTCGAAAAGATACATAATAATGTTAAGATTTCTCAAACACTCAATGCATACAGTAACTGACTCTATATACAAACGTGCATATATGTATGGTCTCAAGTCTACAAAGAGAGAGAGAAGGGGAGAGATCTTCCTGTGCTAAGCAAGCACTGCCTGGGACAGGAAACCAGCCTCTGACTCAATAGAGTGGCTGAATGTATTTCTAGCTTCCAACGTTGTCTGGACTTCAGAAGCATTTTCGTGCTCAATGCGGACGTCCATGCCTGTTTGTGGTGAGATTCACTTAGTGGTTTATGTTTTCTTAGCTGTGTGATCTGTCAACTCATTTAAAAAATTTAATCTCAACTTCTACAGACTAGAAATACCAATGTTTAGTTACACGACTGTCAAGATTAAATTATTTTGCTCATGTCAAAGAATACGACATGAAGGAGGTTGAATAAATGTTGGCTTTCCTGGGCTAAGACTTTTACATGATGGCAAAAACTCATCTTCAAAAACGCATTTTCTACTTATAACAGAATGTGTGTCTGCTCAATGATCCCACGCCTAACTGACATACCGTCGTAATCATACCCTAAACTAGAACGCTCATATCAACCTAGATGGACAAATTGCCAAACTTGGTGAAATAGCTTAGAAGAGAAAATGCTTCAATATGTGCACAGCTACATCAAGTTTATGACCTGGGACTATGTGTTCATGCCGGAAACATTAGTAACCATGCTTCATTTCCTCTTTAAGGAATTCACATTAATAAGGATAAATTCCACATCCTGCGTTCTCCTGCTCAATTTCATAGCTCTTTAAGAATTAAGAAATCAATTCACAGTAATATGAATTTAAGCTGAACCCGGTAATCATCTCTTAATTTTACTTCATGCAGTGTGTATATTCACATGGCAAATTAGCTGATTTAGCTGACCCTTGCTCAGCTCATGGATCAGTTCACCTAGTGTATTTATGTATTTCTCCAAAGTCATATACCGGTGAACCACAAAATTAGGATCTTTTCTTTTGAGGATGTGCTGGGGGCTTAATTTTCCAACTTTTCCCTTTAACTTAACCATTTCCATCCTTTATTTAAAATAAAACAATTAGAGAAAGAGAATAATGTATAATTGTTTTACATTATTTATAGACCCAACTATTTTTATATCTATCTATTCAATGCTTTGCATTATGTACAAAGAAAACCAATACGTGAATTAGTCTAAACAGTCACCTATTAATTTCTAGGCATCTCAAAGTTGAAACGGCATTTATTATAGTCTTTATATATATAAAGATGCTGTTTTAAATTTTTCTTTATTTTCTCCTATACGTATTTTATTTTATTTTTTTAACATTTTTATTGATTTATAATCATTTTACAATGTTGTGTCAAACTCCAGTGTAGAGCACAATTTTTCAGTTATACATGAACATATATATATTCATTGTCACATTCCTTTCTCTGTGAGCTACCATAAGATCTTGTATATATTTCCCTTTGCTATACAGTATAATCTTGTTTATCTATTCTACAATTTTGAAATCCCAGTCTATCCGTTCCCACCCCTGCCCCCTTCTTATATGTATTTTAAATAGAATTTCCTGAAAGTTGGTTTTTTTAACTTACACTATGCTAAGAATGGCATTTTAACTTTATAAAATCTTCTATTAAAGCAATTTTAAAGAGACCATATAGTATTGCAATGGGTAGACCTACAATGATCCTTTTAAATAATTGTAAATAATTGTCTGTCTTGGATTTGTGATTTTTATTCCAATTTGACCCTCCTGACAAAACATCAGTTTGAATATTCCTGAGAAGTATCTTTATAAATCTCCATGATTCATTCCTTAGTGTACATTTTTCAAAACAGAATTTTGGGGCCAAAGGTGATGTGATTATTTCAGTTTGTTCTCAATAGTCCGTATGCCACCTGTGTTGAAAATGCCTGAATATTTTACATATAACTCGACACACGGTGTCAAGTAGACAGATTAAAAAAATATTACATTTATAATTTAAGTATATTTTTCAATTGCTCGTTTATCCATGTTGGCAAACTTACATTACACTAGCTACTTTCTAATGAATTCACTTTTTTTTTTTAATTATCAGAGCTCTTTCAAGTGTCTTTCAAATTATTTTCGAGTTGTCATTTCCAGGAATTTTGGGAGGGGATATATTGCTATATCTCTACACTCATCTGTCTGTCTGTCTGTCTATCATCCATCTGTCTTTGGTGTTTCTGCATTTGGGATGCCTGGAAATTAATAGGTTTGGACTGAATCATGCATTGGTTTTCCTTGTATGTAAGGCACAAAGTTTATCAATCTTTTCCTTTGTTACTTCAGTCATTGGCTTAGAAAGGCCTTTCTCAAGCCAGAATTATGTGTTTGTCAATATTTAACTTTAGAATCTCATTTTATGTGTTGCTTTTGAACCAGGATTTCACCCAGTTTCCATTTTATCATAGCTTATGAAGCAGACATCCACTTATTGTTAAATTTTCGATATCATTAGTTTTTTGCCCTGATACCATTTGGAAAGAAAGCTCTCCTTATCTACTGATTTGAAATGTTGCTGTTGTATCAGAATTATCATATACATTTGTGTCTGATTCTGAACTTTGTACTACCCTCCACTAATTAATGTCTACCTTATTCTGTCAGTACCACACTATTGTAATTGCCAGTGTTTTTTTTATAGCATCAGATCTGTCAATCCATCCATGTTGCTCTTCTTTTTTCAGAACTGGGTGGGCTCTTCTCATTTCTGAATTATTTCAATACATTTTCTCAGGGTGCCCATGTTTAGTGTGATTGCACCTGAATGCTGCTGAGCTCAAACAGTTGAGAGGCTTCTAAACTAAACCACGGCCGTCTCCTGCAAGTCCAGCCCTCACCTCCAGTCCGAATAAGGGCTTCTGCTACAATTTCTACTATTTGCTTTCCACAAAAATGCTCTGCTGTGGGTGCACCCAGACAGTCTTTATTCTAGACATATTTTTTTTATTACATATGAAAATAAGCCCTCTAAAATTTTAGTTGTTTTTAATACGATGCCTTTTCCAAATTCTTGGCTTGAACGCAATTGTTTTCCACCCCTCTCTCCACATTTCACATTTATATTCTCTTATTTAGCCCTTGTAAAAAGAAAAGAAAGAAAAACTTTCTGTAGCATTTGCCTAGAAGGTACCAAAACCAAATGTGACATTTCCCCAGAACCAGTTCTAACCAGCTGAGGTTGTTAAAGAACCCTGAACTCTGAGGGACTCAGTGTATTGGACCCTCGTTGGACTGAACTGCAAACTTTCTTGAGCGATGAAACAGGGCTTGGTTTAACCAACCAGTGAGCTCATTCCTCCCTGGCCCAGAAAGCTGCTTTTCATTCCTTGGACAGAACAAGATGATGGAGCCTCCTTCCCTCTTGGGACTCAAAAACCCTGACTTGACCCCTGAGCAAAACGCTCAGTGATGTTGGTCACTGATCTGTGGTCCCCTTGCCTGGAAGCTTCCCCACCTCCAATGCCTGGTGGTCTTCCTTCACTCTCTAATATCCCATTTCTTTGACCTAAGACACTGTACATTTTTAAGACACATTGTGGGTTTAATAAAAGGCTTTATTGTGGGAAGGCATTAATAAACACAGCATAAAGTCAAATTATTTACACTAATTTGAAGACACAATCTGATTTGAGAATTGTTGAAACGTGGGAAAAAATAAACACGAGCTCTAAGGTCAAGTGAATTAGATTCAAGTCCTGACTCCATGACTTACCGTCCAATGATCTTGGAATCTCCCTGGACCTCAGTTTTCTAATTCTTAAAATGGAGCTACCAATAGAACTGAACTCAGAGAGTGGTTGTGATGAGCAAACAAAATAGCTCAAATCGAGCACCTTGGCTCACCCATTCAATAAACTGATTACTTATTGGTAAAATTAATACAAGTGTAAATTAATTCTTGAGGACAGATATCAAAGTTTTATTATGCAACAGTATAATAAAATGGACATGATTCTTATTATCTTCCATGTTGCTTTCAAAAAAGTTCTAAAAGTAAGCGTATCCATTTAGCACGCCCTTCCACAGATAAACTAAAGCCAAGGAAAGAAGTTTAGACACCAAAGGTAGCGTTGTTAGGACACATGAAACATGTCGATGACCTAGGAGCTCATTTCTGAGACTTCCAGATGCCTTCATGGTGCCTTAAACACTTTCTCTTTCTTTCCACTCAGTGAACACATTCAAGAAGCACCAAGTTAACACTGCAGGTGGCCCACTTCTTTATTTTCTAACTTTATGTTCTTCCTTAGGTTACAAAGTACCACAATTATCAAACCTGAATACCCTGCAATATCTCCTCTGCTATGTGGATTTTTCTCAAGTGTCTCCTTACCCCCATCTCTGCCTAATGAAATGTAATAAAACATTTGTAAAGGGCATGTGGGAATTGCTCATTGCAAGTCACAGCACTTACAAACCAGAGGCTCTGAAAATGCATTTTTGTTTTTCCTCTGAAAAGCCACATCAAGCTCAATGGGTAACTACTTAGTTTTCAAGCAGCAGTAAAACATCTGGAAAGAAGTGGAACTGATTGGCGCTTAGAGTTCCATTCTGATTTTTCCCGACATCATGATCCTGTGACTCACCTTTTAGGACTATCTTCATTATGATGTACCTGAAGCCTCCTGAATAAATGTACCTTCAGTAAGATTAAATAGTGCTCTCCAAATCAAACTTAAAAGAAAAAATTCACCAAATGGTTAAAAGACAATATATGAAATAGTTTTGGTTATTAGTGAATCATTTCAAATAACATAGCTTCCATAAAAATGACCGAAACTCCTTTTGGTTTGACACAAATCTTGCATTTTCTAAACATCCCAGGGATACAGAGTGATTTTACAATTTCATTTAATTTTTAGCAAATAATATACCCGGCCATTCATTTTTTTTTAATGTTCATTTAACTCATGAATATGGGGGCTGAGAGAGCAATTTATTTACGCTTTCGCAAAGATATCTCTGTAGTATTTGGAAATTAGAGGAAATTAGAACAGGCGATTTCTAATTGTCACAGTAAACACTCACACACACACACACACACCATGAAGGCACATGTAGTCTGTGACAAAACACTGCTGAAGACTCCTTTTAAAATGAGACATTTTATGATAAGTTGGTAGTTTCAGATTTGCAGATACTAACTACTACATATAAAATAGATAAACAACAAGTTCCTACTGTACAGCACAGGGAACTATATTCAGTATCTTGTAGTAACCTGTAATGAAAAAGAATATGAAAAGGAATATATGTTTGTATACGGATGACTGAAGCACTGTGCTGTACACCAGAAATTGACACAACATTGTAAACTGACTATACTACAATAAAAAAGAAAGAAATAAAAAATGAGACCTTTTACAACCTGTTTTGCTAAGCCATGTTTATAATATGATGAACAAATATGAGCTGGCTGCAAACGTGAAACAATGACAGAGGTTTTTTAGGTTTTTTAAAAGTTATTTCTAATTGAATTCCTTAAGGTAAAAAGTCAGATTGGAGTTTAGCTTACTTAATAACAAGATAAGAGCCACCCTCCCTGCAAAATAAAAAAGCCAGGACATATGTCATCAAAATGCACAATTTTAAGTCATGTAAATAAAGCTCTCTGTGCCTGTTTATGGGCTGTGACAAGGATCTTAAGAAAATCGTGAAAACTTCAAAGGCTGAATATTCCATTTTAACACATTTTTATGTGGTAATGTTTGACCTGCAAGGGAGCAAAACTTGCCACCCCAAAAGTCTCTTTGGCACGCTGATTATTTTGAGCTGAAAATAACAGGGTCCCAAGGAGTCAGGAAGAAAAACCTTCCTTCTAACTGCCTAAAAGAGTGTAAACAGAGGACCTATTCCAGGAAGGGAGCATCACTCTAGGTACCCACTAGGTGTGCAGACAGGGAGCAACCCAGCAAAGTCGCCTCCTTAAAATGCCCCTCTGTGTCCCTCGTCCCTGCTGGCCCCGCAAGCATCAGTTTACCAAACATTCACTTTTCTACCTCCATGTCAATTTCCTCCCTCCCTTTTGAAGTCCCAAACCATTATCCCCCACTACCTTTCTTGTCTTTAGTTGAAGATGATGTTTAAGGGGAGGGACTCAGCCATTTTGGTGAATTCCTCAGTTTTTCGGGGTCTCTCCCAGGGATCCATGTTATTAGATTTCTGTGTGATTTTCTCTGGTTAATCTGTCTCATGTCAATATAATTCTTAGACCAAACCAGAAGAACTTCAAAGGGGAGAGAAAAATTTCTTTCTCCCCGACAGACCCATAGTAGATGGAATTTGTCTTTAAATAATCCATCTCATTTTTTGTTTGTTTGTTTGGTTTTCGCTTCAAGTAACCACATAGGGATCAATTTGCTCAAAATTGCAGTTTTTGATACCTTCTCATAATGGAGATTTTTCAGTTATTTCATTGACTCACGAGACTCTAAAGAGCAACGAAAATAAACTCCTTAAAAGGTTTCCAAACTTTCTTATTTTGTGGCACTTTTAGTGTCTTAATAAGTTTTACATGATAGTCCCAGGTCAAAAGAAATATATGAGTCCTATTTATTAAGCAATTGGGTCCAAATAACTTAATAAATATTTATATCCTAACAAGTAAGTAGCTAAATGACTAAATAACAGATATTAATGAAAGTAAAACATTATTTTTTGCTTCATTCTAAAATGACTACAATTACATGATAATGGAATGCACATGCCTATCTAACTCAGGGACGTTTTCTCAGATAAGATTGACTGAACACCTTCAAGGTCATTTTTTGATCCTTGTTGACTTTTGTGGTGTCAGTCAACGAGGGTCAGTAGTTTTGGTTTTGGGCACAAAACCAAAACTAAGCTTTGTAAAACTATGACGTCACGAAAAGCAATTACATGATCTCGTGTAGAAACTGTGAGCATCTTGATCAGGTGGCGTGTGCAGTGTCTGACAGGCTGCGTTGCCTTCGAAAATTTTAAAGTATCTAGTGATGCCCCAGTGAGTTTACCAACATCCTTTGAACCACTTTGCATACAATTTAGGAACTGTGACCTTAAACGATTGTTTTTGATCGTGAAAATTCAAGGCATTTTATCATCACCAGTTGAAGTTTTTGGAGCCGACTACAAGCAGAGTGTCCCTGTGGAAAGTGATGCCAAGTTCTTTTCTCGAACAAAGAAAAATGACCAGACGAGCTCTCTCCTCCTCATAAGACACAACACAGTAACACACATTTGGATGTGTTGACTGACTTCTCATCCTTCTTCTTGACCCTGTTCTGGAAATGCCTGGGGGGAGAGGGCAGTAGAGGAGGTGGCAGCTTAAAGTTCCTACTTTCTCATGGGTGTGGGACAGGACGTGAAAGGGGGAACAAGGCTGGGTGGGTATTGAAAGTAACTCTACTGCAAGAAATGTGGTGGGGGGGAATGGGTCCTGCATCCCCAGGATTCTCCCACCCCCATCCCCCCAAACCTGGCCAACATGTATCAACTAAACAGATGACTCTCAAGGCTCTGATGGCAACCAGGAAGCCCCAACGGCCCAGTTGATCCATTATCCCCTCTATCAGTACTTAAGCCAGGGCAAGCAAGCATCACTAATTGGTGCCAAACCAAACAAAATGTTACACTTGTCTAAAATTTTAGATCTATTCCCAAATTCCTAGCCAGTCAATTGCATAGGCGAATAACCGAGCAGGACCCTGTGGGGACTTCCCAGGACAGACCCCTCCCCCAGTGGATCCAAGTTTGGTTCTTTGCTGTAACTCCTCTCTGAGGTACCCAGACAACAATAGCTGAGGCATATTTCCTGAGTTGGTTTACAGATATGAACTGCCTGCCTCAATCACCACCAAATGGAAGATGTTAACTACGTATGATCATGAGCAAGCAGCCCCCAGGCCTACTGGAACCTAAGGGTTGATGACATTGACCTCTGTGATACCCCACCTTTTACCTCACCATCAGTCAGTCAGAGAGTCGTGCACAGCTAACTACATACCTGCGACCTGCCTCCTTCATCTGGCCTTTGAAAATGCTTTTGCTGAAACCCATTGGAGAATTCAGCTGTTTTGAGCACTAGCTTCCTGGACTCCTTGCTCAGTGCCCTGCACTTTCCTTCACTGCAACCTTGTGTCAGTAGATTGGCTTTACTGGGCTTGCGGGTGAGTGGACCCAAGTTTGGTTCAGTAACAGATCCATCCTGGCTATTTTATTAATTCACATTTTACAGAAGTGAATATTCTGAATCCACTCACCCAGTGATGGTGGTCAAAGGGTGCGCTTTATCATGTGTTAGGTGTCCACTGCAAGTCGGTTCTGCACCTGCGCCCGCTAGGTGCTCCGGGAATGACACAGACAATTAACTCTTCCATAATTCAGAGAAGAGACGATCTTCGAGGGTTTTCATGGGTAGACAAGTACCCGACTTGGTTCATCCAGAGCTCTATCCATGAGCCAGATCCTGGTCTCCAGCTCCAACGTGGCCCAGAGATGAAGCACGCAAACTTCCACCAATAGGGCCAGACCCTGAAGAACTAAGAAAGCCTGGTGGGCTCTTCCCATGACGCCAGAAGACACCTCTCCACCAGGAGTAGGATGTGGGGTCTCCTTCTCTAAAATATAACTGAGCGTGTTTTGAGTACGTATAGAGAATATCACTGATTTTCCGATATTTATTCTTTAACCAATCATTTTATTGAATTTGTACTGTTCCTGAATAGTGTTTTGGTTATCATATCATTGTCAAATTTGTGCTCCTTTTTGGTAATATTTACACCTCTTATTTTCCCTTTTCTAATGGATTTGACTAGGACATTCCAGATAATTTAAAATGCTTTTACTGGCAGTGAGCAAATTTAGATCAGTCCTGAAGTTAATGGAAATCCTCCTAGCATTGTAATATTAAATGTATTTATGCCAACATGTCCCAATTTAAAAATGGTGCAATAGGTATGGATATATTTTATATTTCTCTTTCATTTACTCCTATAAATGCACAATTTTTTGTCAGCATGATTGTATCTAAAACAGGTTAATTTTTCAATGAAGTACATTCCATTCCGTTAAAAAATCTGCACTGCAACAGAAAACAAATTCTATTAATAGTACTTTGTTGTCTTTATTAAAACAACAGTTGTGACAAGTGGCATTCCTCAAGACTTCTCTTTGTATTTATTACTTTTTATTTTTCTAAGAGTCAACATTGGAATTTATGACCTAGCACTGACTAGTTATAGCTGAAAATTCAAACTGGACCCACTGACCCTTTTATTTAAATGAGCTCATTTAAAAAAATCAATCAGCAGAAATGCTTATGGTAACAGGAAATATTAGACAATTTCAGTTGAATATTGTTCTTTTTTAATCAAATCAAAGCAAGTAACAAACAGGTCAAAACATAGACATCAGAGTTTTCACCACGTACCAGATGGTGGGCAGACTGCAAGACAGAGATTAAGACTCAACTCAGTTAATTTTGCTACTTGTCACCTGCGCTGATAATAGGAGAGGTGGCAGAAACTGTTTAAAGGAGGTGATGAAGTATCCCATTTATTTAAATGATACAGCCCTTTATTAGTGGCTATTAATCACAGATAAATTAAAGTAAATGGCGGGAATAGTTTGTAGCCATCATTAAATAGGTACCAGATTGCCAGGGCCCAAGAAAAATATTACAGTGACTCTTAAAATATCAGTGGGTCCAAAAGACTTAAATCTCCTCTTAATCATTGCTGCATATACACGAAAGCATATAGGTCCCATGTGAAATATTTTTCTTTGAGTGTTTTTTTTTCTATTTCTCCCCCAATATTTAAAAATACATGCTGGCTTCAGACATCTTTTAGTTAAGCGATTGTCAGTAAAAGCCATTTTGTTGAAACTTCTTCCAACTTACAGATGAGAATTAAGGATATAAAGCGCACGACACAATATTGTAAACTGACTATACCTTATAAAAAGGTATATAAACCATGTATGAATCATATTTCTGAAAGGTTATTAAAACCTGTGATGATCAACTTTGACTTACTAATGTCCTAAGGGCTAGATGTAGTGGAAACTGATTTGTTTCAGCTTTTACCCTAAGATGTAGTATTGATTCTGTCCAGTCCTATCATTTGGAGCTTGTTTGACACATGTAATATTCTTGCTCACTTTTAAACTGTAAAATAGTAATACAAAGAAGATGGAGGCAACTTTAAAAATGATGAAGTTTGGGTGCGGTAGGAGAGGAAGGATTGACCCTCGATAGAGATCTAATTGTAAACGTTGAAAAGGGGGACAACTAAGACGTTACCCTGAGAAAATTAAATAACTTTCCGTCTTATTTAGCTTAATGAGGACAGAGTTCCTGATCAACAGAGCGACATAGTTAAAACAATTCGTGCATCAGAGAAAGCCGTTCACAGTGATGGAGGAACTTTCCGCTTTCAGATAAGCACCACAGTAAAGAGGGGTTCATGGTTCTGGCCATCTGAGGGAGTGTTATGCTGAGCATGGGCTCCCAAAATGCCCATGAAATGAGCCTGCTTTCAGAAAGAGGGATGCATCACCAGAGCAGCCGACGCCAGAGCTTCAGTGAAAGCAGACCTTCAGCAGAAAGCAGTTGGTACTCTTTTAGCCTGTGATGGGCAGTCTCTCCTCAACAGATGATCCAGTTTAACCTTGACTTGAGGTTTATTGTCTCTGGATATTCTGTATCCCTAGCTTTGCTTCTCCAATCCCTTCTCGCATTAAGGCTGTCCTTACCCCACAAGTAACCTAATCCAGTAATTGTAGTTCCCAACTATCCTCTTCCCTTAACATTCCACTTCTGTTTCACAAGTTTGTTCTGGTAATGACTCCGAGACAAGTTTACTGCTTCCTGGTTTCAGAGCCCCAGGTCCTGTCCCATCAATCAACTTCACGAATCTTCCTACCTTATGAATGATAAGAATCCTTGGGGGTTACAGCAGCTCTCACCCATGTCGGCAAAGGGAGGACATTCTTGCAGGAGGCAAAGCTCCTGCTGCAATCCTACTGATCAGTCTTAAAAGTAAAACCATGCTCTTTTCTAGCTCCATAAACTCACGGGGCACAAGCCTGCACAGGTCCCAGAGGATGTACGGACGATACTGCTGAAACAGCGCGCTGCCTGGCTTTGGAATCACTAGGGCTTTGTCTCCAGACCTCGGCCTCTGAGCATCACCATTTGTCCTCCCCTTACTTCCATCCCACTTCCTCCCACATGGATCACCCCCCTCACAGCTTAGAAGATGACAATGCATTTTAGTCCACCTGCCCAACTCCTTGCTTTGGTGTTTTCCCCTCCCATTCTCCATTAGCCCGTAAGACCTCTTTCCAGCCCCTACCATCATCACTTTACTGATAAATAAGATGTCCCAATAATAAACCCAGTAGTCCCACTCGGTGTACTAGCTGACCACCAATTTGCGGATGCCAGCAGCAGACAGCCCCTCATGCAACAGTTCCACTTAAGTCATCACCCTGATGCTCAAGATCACCCCTGGTGCCCAAGTGTCGCCCCACACACTTGCACGCAGGCTCGTACTCACACACACCTAAGCAGAAGGAGGTGTCGGGGGGCAAGGCTACTCTGGAGACATCCTCTTTTAATAAAACTGCTGTAATTCGTTGATGTGGTACATGTGCAGGCTGATCTCTCCTCTCAGAAAATCTTTGTCTCCTGGTGGTTTTCAAAATTCACATAACTAAGCCTGGTAGATCATATTCCATCTTCTCTACCTGCAAACACCAGCTTGTGCAAATGATCCGCAAAATCATCTCGATCACAATAAGAAGATCTAAATTTTGTAGTTAGGGACATTGAGTAGTGACAAGTGTCAGGAACATGGGCTCTGCTGGCAGACAGACCAGGAATCAAATCAGTACTTGCTTTCCAGTTGCAGGAATTTGTGGAAGTTTCATATCTCAAAACCTCAGTACTCTCATCTCTAAAATGGGGGTAACGATGTTTCTCCATTAACTTGCTGTGAGAACAAATGAGACCACATTTCTATAGTGCCACTTTGCGGGGCACGTGTAACATAACTAATAAACGGGGACTCTATTTTACTGCGATTATCATTATTGTCAGTGACAAGAAGTAGTATATCTAATAAAAAAATCAATTGCTCTCAGTCAGTGAAAATGAACACTTTCACCTGTAATATAATCTCAGAGTAGAAGAGTCTGCTAGCAAATTACGTAATAACTGGAGAACTTATTTTTCTAAATTATTACAAAAAGTTCCACATTTGAAATACGAATCCAAATAAATATTAAGCCAGCGAGAGATGGCTTGGGGTGTAGCAATCAGAAGATTTGCTAAATATAAACCAGGGATGTTTATAATGTTATTTTTTTTTTGCTTACTACAACAATGTGACAGTATTTTTTTTTTCCATTACAGATAATCCAAGGAAAAGAAACCATGGAAGGCAAATGAAACACTGTGTTATATTTTCTACAAGGGGAAAAAATACAAACCATAATGTTCTCCTCTTAAAGCCCTGAGATTTCATAATTCAACATTACAAAATAACAGCTGTGGGGATTACAGCATAAAATATAGGTTCCTAGTATTTGCTGTTTTTATTTCATGTAGTTAGTAAAGTCACTTTTCAACTGATTTTGCAACCAATAATTCAGTTACATAAATGCCTTGGCTCTGGTCCAGCACCACAAATAACACATGACATCTAGGTCAGAAATTTAGTTGTAACAATTTGAGCTTTCTGTGCTCAAATTTCATCATTCAGAAATGTATTTAAACTAGCCAATCAGAATTAAGCTTAGTGCTTTCAACAGATAGGAGAAAAAAACATACTTCAAATAGGACAAAATGAAGTCAGAAGCAAATGAACATGCTGAATGCAGTTAAAGAAACGCAGCTGGTCCTTAAGATTTTGTTCTATTGGTTAGGCTAAAATGAGAAGAGAAGAGATTTCATATAGTTATAAAGTAGCACAGTGTTTCTGATGAAAGAACGAGAAAGTTAAAAACAAACTCTCTCTCTTTGGCCTCCAGCTGAGAATGCAGGCAACTGAGGCATTCATTTCAATGTGATATTTTCAGAGCCCTGGAATCAACCATCTTAAGGTTCTTACCCTGACTCGAGTCACAGGAGTTGAAATACTCAAAGCTCATCGGTGCGATTGGTGGGGGGGTGTGGATTTGTCACCCAGTCTGGTCACATGATGGACGCAGGGAAAAGGAGACTGGGTCAGTGTGACAGCCAGGGACAGGGGACTCTGGAAGGATGCTCGGCTAACTTCTCGCCTCACCTTAGGACAAAACGGAGAATCTGACCCAGAAAGAACACGTGACTTGCACAGGGTGGGCGTGAACTCCAGAAAGGGGAGCCGCCTTCTCTGTCTCACTCAGCTCGGGTTTGCCAGACGCTAGAAGAGTACCCAACATGTGAAAGGTCTTGGTAACTAGCGATTAAGTGAATGAATGAATGACTCAGGGAGTGATTTTTTCCTGTCATCAATTTGGCCAATTTATATCACACATGCAGAACACTGGACTTCACAAAATTTTAAATTAACATTTGTTTTCTCTGCTCTTTTTGGTTTACAACAGGTATTTTGTCAAAAGTCTTTTTTTTTAAAAAAAAAGCCAATTTAATTATAAATACTAAGTAACTGTAGAACTTGTTCAATTGCCATGAAACAAACTATGGCAAAAATTTCCATAGATGAATGGTAAATTAAATGAGTTTATTTTGCATTTTAATTAGAACGCCTTTCATTTGCATAAAACTATAAGGGTTCTAAAGTAAGGCTACACACATTCATTACATTGTTATATTTCACTTGATGAATAATTGATTCCCTATTATTTTGGAAGTGAATGGATTGCAGCTTCCAGACAATGGGTAATAATTAAAAATAAATAAATGTACATATGACCACCCCAAAAAAAGTTACCCCAAATTCAGTGTGGCTCGGAAAGTTGAAGCATGTGAGACCAACAGAAAAGTAACTCCCTGTTATACTAGAATACAAGGGAGATACAAAATAAAACTAGTAGAAGAAAGGAGAGATTCAAGTTATAGTTTGAAAGCTTAGAGAGATTATACTTCTGCAGTAAATTGACTTGAATAGAGATGAAAAGAGCTCATCTTTGAAATTATTGTTAAATAATAAAATTAACAAAAACTTAGGTTATCTTTCAGAGTCCAAGCATGTTCAGATATTTATAGAATGAGGATTCATGCAGGTGTACAATTATTTTTTAAATTACTCATCCACTTATCCAATCATCATCCATCCATCTACCCAACCATCTACCTATCCATTCATTCAAGCTTCTGTTCATTCAGTCAGTTACTAAGTGCCAAGCCTTGTGGACTTACTGCTGGAAAACACCATCCCTGTCTTTCTTTAAATCTAGTGAGACAAACATTCAATAATCAATTAACCAGTCAAGTACTGGCTGAAGACTGGGACAAATACTACATGTAGAAATGTAGAGCGCTGTGGCTGCTTATAGGAGGGGCTTCTGAAATTATCTGGGGGAAGGAAAGTCTTTCTTGGAGACATCGGTTCTGAAGAATACATACAAAACCATTATTTAGTGGGAGGGCACGGTGCACTGGAGCTATTTCAAAAGAAGGAGGAATATTTGCAGAAGTCTGAAATGCAAAGGACCATGGAGCCTACGAGGAATTGAAAGAAGATGAATGTGACTAAAAGGAAGAGAGAGGTCACCCGAAGGGGAGGTGAGCTGGGTTGTCGGGATCACGGTGGGTCCTGTGGTCAGCTTAGGGAACGGAGTCTTAACACTAAAAGCAATGGGGAGACACTAAAGAATGCAAAATGGGGTAAGATAGGGCCATATGAGTGTCTTTCAAAGATTCTTTTCACCGAGTGATGATGTGCGATGTAAAAAATAGGCAGAAGATGTTTAAGAGGCTACTGCTGGAAAGAGATATATGTATTTCATTAGAATCCTGGTGGTAGAGGGAGGGAAACAGCTCAGGGGTAGAGCACGTGCATAGCATGCATGAGGTCCATGGTTCAATCCCCGGTACCTCCATTAATAAAACTAAAAATAGAATCCTGGTGGTAGACAAAATGAGAAGTAGATGAACGGGGGTTTTCAAGGTAAGTATCCTGATGTTCAGAAAGAGGTTGTGCCTGGATTTTAAATAAATAGTAGAGAAAACTAGGTTCCTTACCTTTTTTAAGAACATGAAACTTGGAAGTACTGATTCCTTTCAGACAGAATCCAGCAATTCAGCTCCTAGAAGGGAAATTTGGTACAATATGTACGCTGGGGGCTGGCCATTTTTGTTAGGCTGGCGAGGTGTCCAGCCCTCCATGGAAATGCATTTCTTTCTTTTTTTTTTTTTTCCCAGATGATAATTTTGGTTTTCTGTGTTTTTGTTCTAAATTCTTTCTTTGCCTGGCATATATTCTCATGGTTCTGTGGTTTTCAAAGCACATTTCCTGATGAAGGAATATTGAAATGAACTGGGGAAATGTTTCATTAACAGAGTTAAATTGATTTCGATCTTGCAAGGCATCTTAGAGTCACTATCAGTCTAATACGTGAGGGGGACAAGGTGGTGACATCATTCTCTAATTATTTGAACACGAAAGTTTTCTTTCCAAGATCATCTCTTACAACTTAGTGTTTTGTGAATTATATTTCGGGCAACTGTTAAACAGTAGTCTCTTGCCCCAGGCAGTGTCTGTCGCACAATTGTCCTCTCCCAAGAAATTCAGTAGGATTGGTCTGGAAATTCTTTAAAATGTTCACTTGCTTTTCTGGCTGTTAATGCTTGAGCAAACAGCAATGTGCCACTTATAACTCTGGTGCACTGATATTTGGAAGAAAAGGTTTATCATCTGTTCAGCAGGTCACCTTTCTTCCCTGGTGTGGCATTGGCTCTGTGCCCAGCATATCTGGAGGCTGTGGTCAGGAGGGTGATTGGTACTTCAGACAGTTTTTCAGATTTTAATGAGTGATCTAGCCCTGGTAGTTTGTGGAAAAGTGTTAAGGATAGAGAGGGGAAAGAGTGTGTTGCTTTTTCTAGTCACTTCTTCCCATCTGTATCCAAATTAATATCCTTATTGCCAAAGAATCTAAACATAGTATCACTTATATAAAACTTTCTAAGTTGAATCTACATTCTGGGAGTCCATACCGCTCAAAACACTGAACTCCACTTCCAGAAACATTTTGTTTTATAATTTTCTGTGGTCAAATAATTTCTCCATCTATCTGTCTTTAAGGTATATAATACAAAATGCACATGCAAGAGGTCTCTTTATGAAAGCTTTATATATTTCTTCCCTTTGGTAATTAAAAAGGTATGTGTACCGAGGGTTCAAGAGATACACATTAAAAGCCACAAATTATAAATGAAAACAATAGTCCTGGCGATGATGCTGATCAAAATAAAAGGACAAATTTAGAGCAAAAATTCAATGACACAGTAATTTTAGAAGGGCTGCTAATATTAATATTATCTGCTATTCTGAATACAAGGTATCATGAAGGCATTAATGCAAAAAGGACAAATATTGCTTGAAAGATTTTAAATAACTCAGTGAATTGAACGAAGTGTTCAACGCAGTGCCTGGAATACAATAAATAAATGGTACATAAATGCTATTGTTATCACTACTGTTATTTAACTCTTCAAATTCAATTTTATACTGTAGTGCACATGGCCAACAAGTCAACTTGTAATCTTGAGTAAGGAATGAATCCATATATCATTAGCCATGATAAAATAACCAGATTAGCACGTTTAAACTCTTACAAATATGAAACAAAATTTTGTATATCTCTTTCTGTCTTTTTCATCCACAAAAACCAGAACTTGGCATTATTATATGTATCACAAAGTGAAAACATTTTCAGAAATGGGAAAAAAAATCCCTGGGGCTCTTCATAAAACACTAGCTTCTGAGAATTCTTCTCAAGTGCTTGCTCTATAGTTGGTCCATCAAAAAAAGGAAAGAAGAAGAAACTGCAATTCCAAAGACTTTGAAGCAACAGGGTATCTTGCTTTGTGTTCAAAAGTAAGTTTTTCTCTTATTATAGACTCTGTATGGAGACCAGTGATGTGAGACTGTGAGATAGCCTCAGAAGCTCCTGAACTTGGGAAGATGCACCTGTACACGTACCAAGCAGATGAAAATAATCTTTGCCCTTAGGTTTATTTCATTCTGTTCAGGGACAGTTAACCCTTAATAGATTCCCAGCATAATGAATTCCAACGTGGACACTAGAACTGGGAAGTCGTATGCTCAGAAGACGGAGAATTCTGTACTCAAAGAGAATGAGAACAATGCAAAGAGATTTTTGAACAAGAGAGAGATGTGGCTTCCCCGTCACAGCACTGTAAGTTAATAGCTTGTGTGATTGTGGTGATGACTGGTCTCTGATCCTGGGTTTCCTCATCTGCAAGATGGGTTTAAAGACGATTAGATTTAAAAGTTGTAGCAAGGATTCAAAATGAAAGAATATGCCTAAAGTGCATGCCACCTATAAGCAGTCATTTATTCAAAAACCAATTACTGAGCAACTATTATGCCCCAAGACAGGGTCCTAAGGACAAGGAAACACAAGTGGACATGACCAATACATTTTTCTAGACATACTCTACCACGGCATCCAGAAACTCATCCAGTTTCATGGCAGAAATACAAAGTGAGGAATATTTTTCAGAATAACTGGCTTGTACTCTTCACAAATGCAGGGAAAGGAAATGTAAGGTTGTAGGACTGTTTCACAATAAATGTCTAAAGGACTTGAAAACGAATGCAGCACGTGATCCTAGGTTGGGTCCTGGGTGGGGGATAAATGGCTGCAGAGGGCATTGCTGGATTAGTGAACAAATCTGAATATGAACTATGGATTTGATAATAGTATAGCAATGTTAAATATCCTGATTTTGATAACTGTTCAAAGAGGCTGTCCCTTCTCTTGGGAAAGACACATTAAAGTATTTAGGGGTAAAGGAGCAAAATGTTTCCAACAACCCTCAAAAGGCTCAAAAACATGGAAGGAAGAAAAGAGGGAGGGTGCAAGGAGAAGACATAACAATAAAGCAAATAGGCAAGATGCAAGTAATTAGTGAATCTGGGTAGAGTCTCTTTGAGAGTTCCTTGTACAATTCTTGCAAATTTTCTGTAAGTTTAAAAGTCTATGAAAACCAACTTTGATTGAGAGATAGGAGAGAGTTATTCAACAAGCATTTATTCTCTTTTTCCTTCTTTTAGAACCTACTTTTCTGGAGTAGATTTTACTAATCATATATAGAATTTCAGCAGAAGAAGTAGAGACTTCCACTACTTATATATCCTCCATATTGAGTTCTACCTCAGTGGATTTGGTGAAATCAATAATTTATAGTACAGAACTTTAGAAGAATTATGTTACTGACTTGAATGAATTGAAGAGCATCCTTAAACACTTGGCACAGCTTCTAAAGTTGGTGCTTTAGTTGGAAAACCAACTCAACGTGTAGCAAATTTAAAAAGCATATTGACATCTCAAAGGTTAGGAACTGACTTCACCTTCATTTTCCATAATGAGAGAGGGAACAATGAAGAACTTCAGGTTAGAAAAGATGCATCTGTGGCTTTCAGTTTAATTACTGCAGCATTTCTTGGACTGGGTCAGACCTACAACATGCACGCATGCTCTATAACCAGAGCTGCTCATTATATTGATTTCTCAATTACTCTAATTAATAGTGTCGCACATAAACCCGTTGGTGTCCACCAGCAGATTCCCTTCTGATTTTTTAAAATAAGTGCACGTGCAAATGCACGTGAATGGATGAGTCTGTGTAGTGTGTGTTTTTAGAGCAAATAATCATGGCAACAAATCTAAAAACACATAGAAACAGGTAAAAATGCTTACAGTATGGGGGAAAGTAAGGTCAAATATTTATGCGAAGTACTGTGCATGATATGTTCTAAAAAGAAAATTTTTACCTTTGGCTTATGAAAAGTGAGTACTTGTGAAAATCTAAAATCTAGAAGTACTGTAACGGTCATTATTGAAAATTTTCAGCTTTGGCATTGTTGGCCTCTTTTGACCTATTTCAGTCTTGGGCGTGGAAATAACATCTGGTCTATTTTACTCAAATTCTTTAAAAGTCTATAATGTAAAGACCATTCATTTCTCCTAAATTTACTGTCTTAAATGTTGGTAGCAGCTTTATCTTATTACTCTTTGAGTATTTATTCTAAAATATAGAATAAATAAAAATCCAAGCCTGGAACTTCCACTTCCAGCTACATTGGGGTATTTTATTGGAGACCAGTCATCCTGCTAAGAATGAAAAATTACGATGAAATTTTAAACAGTAGACTTGAAACAATAAAAGAACTGCTGAAGTAGCCAGTTTTGAAGGGCCAGTTCCTGGAGAGAAGGAAATCTTACTAAATTTTCTGTACATTAGCTTTCTCCTTGGGACAAATGATTCTTGACATATGCGAAGATGCACCTAAGCTGGGTAAAGAAACTGTAACAGTCCCAAAACACGAGAGAGCTTCTGGTGATTTCACAGGGTTTGGGAAACCCACATTGGAGTTCTCGTATGACAAGACATCTGGGACTTGCTTGACCATAACTCCAATCATGAATGAGGGTCACAGAAGTGAAACTAGCACTCAAGACTTGTTGTCCCGTTGAGCTCTCACCTTATTAAGCTACTCAGGAAAAGATGCAAAGTAGCCAAACAGAAAATATATTAAAAGGAGCCAAATAATGGCTAAAGGGTAATGCGGAGTTTTCAGCATTCCCACAGTACTAGGGAGACCAAAATCACGTTTCAAGACCTCCAAGGAGGACTGGCACTAACAAACCCTCCAGGCTCTCTTTGGGATCTTTGGAGAGATACACCATAGGTTGGGGGGTAAACCAGGAACAGACGGAACCTTACCAAGACTGCGAAGTAGCATTAAGTTAGTTCAAGATCTGACTGGATTTAGGTGCTACGTCTCTTTCTGGCTGCCAGAGGATAGGGCAAATCATCATTAAAAGATGTCATATGCAAGATTGATAGTGCAACCAAAATTGTTTGGAATGTTAAAACATGGGACCAGAAGAAAAAATAAGCACTACAATGAGACACAAATAATAGAATTATCAGATGAAATGTTTAAATAACTGTGATGAATATCTTTGAGCAAATAGATGACCAGGTGGGAAATTGTAACAAAAAATTAGAAAAGGGTCAAATGAAAACTTTTGAATTGAAAAATACAGTAACTAAAATCATAGCATGAGATGTGCAACACAGGTGAAGGCAGGGTGAGTGAACTGGAAGACAGGTCAATAAGAAATATCTGGATTATAACACAGAGGGCAAAAGAGATGGAAAGTACAGAGAGGAGCATAAGAGACATGTTATATGCAAGAGATAAGCATAAAAAACTACATTGTTCATGTTTGTATTATTTATAATAGTCCCCAACTTTGCACCAACAGTAGTATGGACATTTTGGTCTGTTCATATAATGGAAAACTATTTAGTATTGAAACATATTGAAACATGGCTACATATAAAAACATCAATGAGTCAAACATAATATTACAAAAAAGAAGCCACATACAAAAGAGTACGTGTGGATTCATGCTGTTTACGTACAATTCAAAAATCAGTGTATTGGGGAGAATCAATCTATTGTTATTATTAGAGACGCGTTAATTACTGGGCTGCTTGCTGTGAGTGCTGTGAGTGACTCAGTGGCGAGTCAACAAGCAGATTTGCTTTGTGAAAATCCATTGAATCGTACATTTACTTTTTGTGTGATTTTTGTGTGTGTATGCTGAACTTCAATTGAAAAAAGATTTTATGCAGTTAAAGTCTGAGTGTGTAAAAATTAAAATAAAAGTTTTGTGGGATAATATCAATCGCTTACATTCTCCCACAGCTAATAAAGTCCCTTTGGAGATTGATTGTTTCTGGCTTTCAAAGAATGCAAAGAATTAATCAGGAGAGAAAATGTCAGAAATGGGGAAAAAATAATAGGAGGTTGGACGAGGGATGTGTGTTTAATTGAAAGACTACTCAGAACCCCTGTATATCTTTAAAGCAATGAGCAGAGCAGAGGCTGCTTAAGAACAAGCAAACTGTCCACCAGTCCTTCCCTCTAGCAGTTCAGCTAATGGAGCCAAAGGCAAGAATCAGAAAAAACAGATATTAATAAAGTCACCACTGTAGAATTTATAAACAATAAATCTAAGTGTTTCCAGTCTTCTTTTCCAGATGAGGACTTAAAACTATTTTTTTCCCTCTGTGTTTTTTCTTTTTTTTTTTCTTTTTGGTTTGCTTGCTTGCTGGTTTGTTTCATCATTTCCAGAGGTACAATGCCCCAAATGTATTTGGAGCCTCTTTCCCTGTTTTATACCCTTTTGATTAGGTTCTCTTGATTCTAGACCCCGAGGTCCTTGGGAATAGAATCTGTTCCCTAGTTACATATCCACATTCTCTAATCAAGCACCTGTCGAAGAGCAGGTACTAAAGAAACATGTATTTTCTGTTACTAGTGAGATTTAAATTAGGGCTAATACTGTAGTATTTTAGATATGGTACATGCTTTGCCTTTGTTTATTTATTTTTTCCTGAAAGGAAAGAGGATAATAACCCAGGAACTACGCCATCACTGGCAAACATAGATTATGCTATGTTTGGCCTGATGTGACATAAATTCATGCCAGATTTTCCCTGAGATTAGAGATTTTGTCTGTGATCTGACACATATGTTTGTAATCAGATTTTTCCTTTGTCTCTAGACCAGACTGGATATTAGTAAAACTTTCCATATACCTTTTGACCCGATTACTCTTTTGTAACTACAGAGCCTTTCCACTAATTATGTCTCTAGATGGCTCCCTGCAAGTGTAATCAGTAAGAAAATCACAAATTGGCAAATTAACACTTTGAAAATTCTTCCTGGGGAGTGAGGCTAGATGGCATATGAAAGCTACCTGAAGGTGTTCAATATTTACCACAAATGTTTCCTACACAACTGACCTCAATTCTATAAACATAGGCTAGAAGAATGTAAAGTCTATGAAGAAACAAGACACATTTGCTTCATGTCAGTATCAAAATCAGAACTTGAGGTTTAAAAGCTTATTTGCTCTGGATACAGCTTCCAAGAATCTAGGTTCACCAGCTCCAATCATCTGCCATTGGACCTGATGACACAGAGGACAAGAGAAAGTAGTCACGTCACTTCCCTGTACAACTGCACCAAATAGAAGGGAAAAATTTTGGTTTTGTACAATTTAATCCCACAGATCACTATCAATCATAATCATATAATATTTTTACTATTAAATAACACCTTAGTGGCAACCCTACCATAGAAATAAGGAACCCTGAGGTCTGGAGACTGAGCTTCTGATTCAACACTTGACAGTTAACTAGTAACTAAGCTGAATCCCAACTTAATTAACTCTGATCAACAATAAGGAGATTTGTACTGAGCTGTTGAAGTATCTCTTTTCAAAAAGATTTTGTGATTTTGAGGTCTGAAATAAATAGGGAAGGCATAAAACTCTTGCCCCACTCCACTAAAATGTTTACTTTCTAACATGGGAAGTTCAGTAATCATCGTCCCTTTGGCCCCTGGAACTATGACTACTTTTCAGATGCTCCATCTCAGCAGAAGTGTGTAGAAGAGAGAGATGAGGAGGAGACACGTAGTCAGAGATAGAGAATACCAGGGTGAAAGATTACACATCAAACCTTAGAATTAGGAACTTGTATTGGAAATACCATATGAGTATCAATCATATTTGCATTGAGAGTAACCATTGCTATTGTGGTGGTTTAAAAATGCATCCATAAATTCTTTGGTACTCCTCTCTTTAAAAGGCAGAAATGAATTCTCCTCTTCCTGATTTTGGTCTGGACTTAGTGATTCACTTCTAATGAATAAAAAAAGTATGGTAGAAACGATGGTGCCTGAATTTCATAACTATGTCCTAACAGGCCTTGTGACTTGCTTTCTTTCTCTTGGGTCTCTTGCTTTGGGTCAACCCAGCTGCCATATTGTGAAAACAGTAAAGCAGCCTTGTAGAGCACACACTGTGGCAAGGAGCTAAGGCCTCCTGAACACAACCAGCGCTAACTGGACAGGCATGTGAGAAAGCCACCTTGGAGATGGATTTACTAGCTCCGGTCAAGCCTTCAGATAACTGCATCCCTGGCCAATATCTTGATGGTAACCTCGTAAGAGATCTTGAACTAGAACCACTCAGCCAATCCACTTCTGAATTCCTGACTCTTAGAAATGGTGATATAATATATGCATTTAGTTTCAAATGATTAAATTTCAGGATAATCTGTTGCACTGCAATAGATAGCTAATCATGTCATGCTGAAGTGAAGAGCAGTCATAAAAATGATAAAACACAATTGCTATGGGGGTAAACCATGTGAAATTGCTCCTTCTGTAGGTCACAAATCAGCCATTCCACATGGTTCAACCTACTGTACCGTTCTACCAACATGTTTCATTCCCGATTTGGACTGGACTTTGGTCTCCCAGGATGCATCTGTTCAATGCGTTTGCCATTTTTCAAATTATAATCACATGGCAATGGAGTCATGATTTGCTGACACAATGGTCTGATGCAACAGTTGGAAATCAATTATTTGTGGATTACCTCTTGGTTTAGACATGTAAAAGATAATTGTTAGCAAATGATGCTCTTTCTCTCTTTCCAAGGGTATTTTTGCTTTCTGGATTTGGAACAAATGTTTGAATAAATGATGAAATGTGCTTCAAGTTTTTAAACCATCCTATGTACAGAAAGTTATTTTCCTCTGATCTTTAGAAGCACTGGGTGAATGTTCTTAGGACATTATGTTGTCTTTGCATTACACACACACAGGCACACCATCCAGTATGTCTGTATGTAATTACTTTGGGGTGAGCCTCTCATTTTAATCCCATTAAAATACTTCAGCTGGACCAGGTAACACAAAATTAGCATCTTGGTAACAGTATCTTTTTTGGCACAACCTTTGCCATTTCTGCATTTCTATTGAACGTATATGACATGCTGTTGAGTGAGAATTGATTTCTTCTTCCAGTCTCCCTCGAGTGTTCATGCACCTGCCTGACTGAATGCAAAGCTGTCTGTGTAAACTTTCCAGAACCAGATCACATCAGTTTCTCACTTATCTTCTTCATTTTCAGCTTTCACTGAAGACAAATCTTAAATGGGGAGGTACAAAAATTGGTTTCACCCTGACCCCAAATACAAGATTCTGCTATTATTTTCAAGGGCTTTCATCAATGATCTTTTTTAAGAATTTGCAGAGATGTGTCACTTATGAGTACCTGCTAGAGGTGCTTGTTTTCTTTGAAAAAGGAATCCCTAAGCTAAAATTCCTGATTTTTCTAGTTAAATCACTCTGTCGTCTTAGGCAACTGCTGACAGTGGAACAAGTGTGATATTTACTTCTTCTCATAATTATATCCAACAAAGGTTTGGCCAATACCAGTGATTAAATGAAAGCAGCAGAAACTCTTCACAAATTTAAAATTAGAAATCACATTCCATTTTGTATATTACCAGAGCATAAATTCACCCAACTTCCTAGTAAAAGCTCATAATGATAACTATGCTTTTTTCTTGGTAGTGAGATTAGAATTGATCTTTACTAATTTCTGCTCATTTCTATTCCTTAACATTAATTTTAAGAGTTAATACGCATTTCTATTCTATTCTAGTCTATACATATGAAATTATTAACAATCATATTTGTACTTAATATATGATCTGTATATTATAAATTCTATCTTTGTGTGAACATAGTACCTCTATCCGGCACATTGATACTAGAGATAATATATAAATGTGTCAGTTGACTCAGATGTAGCTACGGAAATTTTACTGAGCATTTTCCTTCTTTTCTTTTGACAGAGTTCAGCTCGGCCTACCTGTCAATCCTCTACAGAGAAAGATTATGAGCTGAAACATCTATTCTACCCACGTGGGGAAATCCTGAGCTTCTTAAAACTACTAACAGATAGTGTGTACAGCTTGGACTTCTTTTGAAAACAGAATGCTACATTAAAGGACAACAAATCTTCTGGCAAGAACTCAAATTTAACAGGTTGCTGCGGCAAATCCATTTTTCTAAATAACCAGCGTGTGATCCAACCGCAGTATCAACAGTGTACTGTACCGAGAATCCGAATTGCTGTATTAAAGCTGCTAATTTGCAGTGGCTTTTATGGAGGTACAATTTTCCATTTAAAATGAAAAATTCCCTGTACAAAAACACTTGAATAATTATGAAAATGTAAGTAATCGTTTGCAAAAAGTAATTATGGTGAGGGGGACATTCCTAGGCCTTCAGTGTTTTATGCATGTGTTTGGTTCCGTCTGCAAAGTAATTAAAATGTTGCAAGACATACTGAAACGCTGGCAGTTTAGAAGGAAAGCAGTTGTACTCCTGGCAAAGACTGTTTCGTGTTTCTAAGAATTTTAAAATTGGGATTATAATAAACTACTCAGTCAAGCAAACAGAAAACAAGAGCCAAAATCATGTTCTCAGCTTTGAGATCTGTAGCTACATGCCACCCCAAAGCCGTGAATTTTCTAAGCCTGAGGTGAGACAAAAAGCATATTTGTTTTGTGAGAAAACATTTGGAGCAAGGGGAGATCAAATTGTAGCATTTATATAGTTCGAATAAAAAAAATAATTTGGAAGTCGTCTTACTGTTTAAGGCTGATTGTTTCCAAGATTTAGAAATGATTGGCTGAATGGCTGCCAATTACTGCTCTCGTCCCAAACAGGAGCGCTCTAGCGCCACCGCTGTTACAAAGAGGAACTGCATTAGGGTGCTGTCTCAACAGTAGTTGATTGACTTGAGAGTCCAGGCGGGGAAAAGCAGCTGCAAAATGATTATCAATCAGCAGGGCTGCACGCAACACACTGCTTTTGGATTTTGCAGTGTCCACCTTCTCCACTTTAGCCAGTCAGTCAAGCTTCGTGCAACATTTATCGAGTTGTCACTCTGTGCCAATTATAGCAGGAGGAGGTGGAGGTCTAGGAGTCTGTGTGTCCCATACGGTGTCTGCCTGCACGGATTTTACAGTCCAGTCTCTCTAGAAGCCAGTTCAGTGTGCTAATGAATTACGGACTCCAGGGCCAGCCCACATGGGCTTGAATCCTGGCTTGTTCACTAATTATCTGTGTGATATTGTGCAAATTATCTGATCTCTCCAGTATGTTCATCTGTGGAATGAGAATAATTATAGCCCTGCCTCATGCAGTTGCTATGAGAATTAAGTGAATTAGCCTGTGTATTAATGTATAATGCCTGGCACTTAATATTATATAGATTATTTGCTATTATTTTTTACCTCCACTCCAAGCCAGCAGGGCTATACATGTTGCCTACTGGATAAGATACTGTCTAATTTTATAGCATCTAGATATCCAATAAAAGTCAAAGATCAGAAAAGCCTCTGGAAGTTATGGCTGTGGGCATCTGAAGCCTTTAGTCTTTGCTCTGCACACAGACTATAAAGATACACTCAGGCTGTTACCCAAACAAGTTCATGTTAAAGAAGATAGAAGACATAAAAATAACAGCCGACAGCTGCAGGAGGCAGTAGAAGACCCATCTCTATGTGACAGAAGGAAAAGAGCAATTTGAAAGTGTTAGAGCAGTCAGGTAGCTAGGTATGAGCAGAGAGGTGGGGGGCACTGCCAAATGGCAGGAAACCGTACATCTTGTGAACAACAGGGGTCCCTGGGCAGACAGAGAAAAGCAGGAATCTCTGGACTGGTAAGAAATCACATATTTTGGGGTGACAAGTGGCCTGGAGGCCAACAAAGAAAGGTAGGAAAGGCAGGAATCTCCAGAGTCTGAATGTAACCTTTTGCTCATTATGCCCTCATTACAATAAAATTAGCCTTGCAGATGAGAAGTACCCATCATGCACTGATGCCAGGACACTTCCTATCCAGACTAAATAAGGACAAAAATCCCTCCTCCCCTTGGGAGGGGGGAACTGAAATAGAGATCAGGGAATATGACCCCAAACTCCTCCCTCCCCGGTGAATATTCTACCCGTTCTATTTTTACACCCTGTGTCACCTACTCGCCAAAGAAACTCAGGGCAGCCGCTCACCTGAGCCTGCCCGCTCTCCCCTTGAGTGTGCTATCCATCACTTAATACATCCCCACTTTGATTTTTTAACCTCCATGTCTCTGAATTTTTTCTGCAATGAGAGGAGAACCAAATTGCCAACAATAAAAGTATACCATCATCATCCATCATATCATTTATTCAACCCTGACTATGGGACCAGGCACTAAACTCATTAAATGTCATTCCTATCAACCCTCACAGCAACTGTATGGAGCAAGGACTGTTATTTTTATCTATTTTATAGGCTGAAGCTTAGATGCCTTAAGTAACTTTTCCAGGGCTATAACAGATAGTTAGCAAGGACATAATAAGAACTTAGGTCTCTCTGAGGCTAAAATGCATGTTTCATACCCTACTGCAATCCTTATGTTATTATGAGCATGTTGACCTGTCATTAAATGTTCTTCCCAAACATGTTTTCTAATGACTGCAAAGTGTCCTAGTGCATCATAATTTATTTATCCTTTTCTGTCCTGTCAAATATTTAGGTTGTTTCTAGTCCCTTAGCTATTGCTATTACTTGCAATAAAAATGTCATGTATAAGCCTTTGTATACATAGTTGACTAGTTTCTTAGTATAAATTCCAAAAAATGGAGTTACCAGGCCAAAAAATTTGAACGTTTCTAAAACCCATCATGCAAATCTCCAAGTCACCCACCAGGAACGTTGCAGTGATTTGTTCACTCTTCCGCAATTTGTGAACATGTTCATTTCCTTCCGTCCTTGCCAATCCTGAATGTTTACAATAGATCTTTTTCAAAAGTTTCTTATCAATGTGCCAGATTTTTAAAACGTCTCCTATTGATTCAATTTGTATTTTAATTTCCACTAGGTTGCTTTGGAAGAAAAGTATCACTTATTAAAAAAAAGAAAAAAAAAACATGGGACAATGCTTTAACATTCATATCTGTCTCTTATCACTCAGCCTTCTCCTATATTCAACCTTTGTTTTTTTCTTAACAGAATTTTGTAAAACTCTGAGTCACAATTTAAGTGTTACGATATTTGGGAAGTTTTCCCAACTTGTCTAAACAAAGTTTGTTTGTGCCATTATGTTATCATTTATCCCACCGTGGTGCTTCTCTCTCGCCTCTTCTAGATTATGAGCTACTGCAGAACACAGGCTCTGATGATTTGTTGGATCCCTAGGACCCAGCAGAAGACCCAGAAGTCCCATAAATACATTGAATGAACGCTTCCCACAAAAGCATATTGACTCTGGACTTCAATTTTTCACTGTTTAATTATACTACAGATTTACTCAACATTAATCAATAATGTTCTTGACTAGGTGCTGTGGAATACTTTAAAAACTGAATAAGGACATGTAGTGGAATTACCTTGTTCTAAAAGAACTGTACTGTGAGAAAGAAAAAAATCAGTCTTGCTGGTAATCAGAATGTGGTGTTCCTACAAAAAGAAAACCAATGTTTCCAACGTGACATTGATAAGGTCACATACAAAATGTTTCAGTGTTCTCCCAAGGTCAAATCTCAGCTGCAGAATGACTAACACCACCATTTTTCGGGTAATTTCCAATTACCCATTGGCTTTTTACCAATGCCTAATGTAGCCCTGTTTCATTCATCTCGTCTCCTCCATGAAGTCACCCAACAGTTAGGTACCCAACAGCTGAGCTCCCCGTGCCTTGATTGTATCCAATCTGGAGTTGGTTGCTGCATTCCCAGACCCTCATAGGAACCATGCAACAGAATCCCAAACCTATGTAAGCCCCTCCACACACCCGCTTACTGAGAGTCCCAAGATATATCTCTGGGATGTGGTTTCCCAAGTTTAATAAACCCAACTTTTTTTTTTTAATTGAAGTACAGTCAATTACAATGTGTCAATTTTTGGCGTACAGCACAATGTCTTGGTCATGCATATACCTAAATATATTTATTTTCATATTTTTTTCATTAAAGATTTTTACAAGGTATTGAATATAGTTCCCTGTGTTATACAGAATAAATTTGCTTTTTTAATCTATATTTATAGTGGCTAACATTTGTAAGTCTCAAACTCCCAAATTTATCTCTTCCCATCCCATTTCTCCTGGTAACCATAAGATTGTTCACTATGTCTGCAAGTCTATTTCTCTTTTGTAGATAAGTTTCTTAGTGTCTTCTTTTTTTGTTTGTTTTTTTAGATTTCACATAAGAGCGAAATCACGTGGTATTTTTCTTTCTATTTTTGGCTTACTTCACTTAAAATGATGATCTCTAGGTCCATCCATGTTGCTGCAAATGGCATTATTTTATTCTTTTTTATGGTAATAAATCCAACATTGATTGGATACGAATTCCAGGTAACCTCCAGCTGGTGAGCCTTAGGGTTTTTAGGTCACTACATGCATATAAACCTACATACTGTTTTTACTTCAACAGTATTCACCAACTGATTAGATACTTGATTGATAAATGGAGATGATTCCCAACTTTTAAGCCCGAAAACCTTGTCAGAATGCTCATGCCCTTATTGTAAATGGGGAATTAGGAGAGCTGGTTTTGAGAGAACAATAGTTCAGTGTCACACTTATTTTGTTTGATTGCCATTAAGACTTTCTCACTCATCTGTTCAGTGGGAAATGCAGAATTCTACTTCCTGAGGGAGGATTAGATTCAAGTTAAGGATTTAGAAATCATAATAGTAATGTCTGGTCTTCATCTTGCACTTGCAGGGTACACTTACTCTATGCCAGGGTCCTTGCAAGGCACTGTATATTATATATTGCATATATAATATATATATAATATATAATATAATACACACACACACATATATATATACCCACATGTGTATATAATTTCATTGACTTAAACAGTCATGTGATACAGCTGCTATAATTTTCATTCAATCAGCAAGAACACTCTGTTAGAGACACTGCTTAGCCTCAAGGTCAAAAAGTAAGGGTAGAATCATATTTGAATATTAGTCAGGCTGACTTTACAAACTGTGCTTCTGTCTTCCAATAACACAAAAAGAGTTTGAAGACAGGAGGTCCATGGATGTTGATGATGGTTAAATCATTTCTCCTCATTCTGAAGAACTGGACTCACAAAGTGTTGGAATCAGCTGGCAGCATTACATATTCCCATCTCACACACTGAGATCATATTAACACTTGTCCATGTTAACCTCAGACACGGCAGGAAGAAGGAAAAACAACGTGGTTTTGCCTTTGGTGACCTTTCAGGTGGAAGCAACAGCAGTGAAGATACCAAGCTCATTTCATAGAACTCGTTTGTCAGTGAGACCGTTAGAAGTTATCTTTTCCATGCGGCATTTTCATGCAATGTCATATTCTTGGCTTTTTATTGATAAAACAACAACCCTTCCGCAAGGGAGATGCTGCATCTCCCTGAGCTGGACTGATGTGCAGGGCTGCACTGCTACACCGCTAACATAAAACTCAAAATGAGAATGTTTGCTAACAGTAGACAGGACATCTGGCAAGACCTTTGAGAAACCTAAACCCAGGGAACCCAGGGAACCAATTCTGTATTATTCTTTCCCCAGGAGCATGCACTGCAAAAGGAAATTTCTGCTCTAATATGCTTGCCTAAATATATGCAAGAACTCTTCAGAATGTGTGTGTGAGTGCCTGCAATAGACTCCTTTGGCAGTCTACTTAAGCCTGCGTACCCCTAATAATGATGGTTTCAAATACCTTAAAATAAAATATTAAAATACAAATAGTTACAAAGGAAACCAATTACATCAAAATACCATTATCAAGATATTTTTAAAATATGACATGGTCATACATATCCTTATTTATTAACACATTAAATAAAAGATTTTGTGGCAGGTCTAATAACAATCATTATTTCAAGGTGGAGATAAGTATAAACAATAAATCAATATTTCTGCACCAACAATAAATTTCTATTATGTCTATTGGTGACAAAGCCACAGGAATTGTCAATAATACCATGGTTTGTCATCAACACTCATAATTGAAAAAAAATGCTATACTTCCCTTAGAGGCATTAAAAATAAAGATGTGATATTTCAAAAAATTTCTTATTACACATACCCCACTCCATCACCCCCACACCAAACAACAGCAACAATATCAACAAAAAAAAAAAAAAAAGAGAACAGAATTTATCCACAGACCCCAAGTTAAGAACTCCTCTTAATATGTTTCTAATTTGAAATACAATTTCCCCTTTTCCTTAAAAGATAAAGCAAATTAAATTACCCTACTGGGATTTCAAGTAAACAAACTTTGATCACTTAAAGAAGAGAAGAGCTGAGAGAAATGAAGAGATGCAAACACATCATCACAAGGAAAAAAACAAACATTTTCCCTTTTTTTGGTATCTATATAAGCTGGTGGATGTTCACTAAACTCACTGTGGTGATCATTTCACAATATATATGCCAAGCCACTATGCTGTACGCCTTAACCTTCCTTACACGGCGCTGTATGTCAATTATATCTCAGTAAAACTGGAAGTAAAAATGCAGACACACGAAGCATGCTGTACATGTGGGAACTAATTTAAAGTCAAGTTTGGAAGTGGAATAGTTAAGAAACCTCGTAGTTCAGGCGTTCTTCACTGATCTTTAGGGTCTAGCAGCTGTCCAAAGAAAATACTATCATTTTGTTGTGATGTTTTAGATTTTACAACATGTTGCCAAAAACATATGATCTTTTATTATTTTCCTTTTGCCAGTCAGAGTCATATTCACTCTTCTTTTCATACTATTTCTTCTGCAGGGATAGTTATTAATATATTATATATTATTATATATTACACATGTGTGTATTAATAAGCTAAAAATACACATGGGAAGTAAACGTGTGTTAGTGAGGGTTCACTCAAGCTAAGTGCTTATGCTTTGAAAATGATGAATTATTCGCATAAAATGTGAGTTTCAGCAATTGCAATTCAACATTCAACATTCTCCCCCTCCAACTCCCCCAACTCCCACAACCCACTTAAGGAATGGTCGTCCAAAAGCCCCTCTGAAAATCTAACATAAGGAGGAAAGGAGCCACCGGATAATTTTTAGAATGCTAAGTGTGAAATATCAAAGTGCTACTATTTTACTGAAAATGCCCATGCCTTTTTTTCCAGCAGACATTTGTAGAAATGAGCTTTAGAGTATTTAGAAACAGAAACAGAAATGTACAAAAAGCCATTATTACGAGATCTGTCTCTACCTCTAATAACTGACTATTCACAGGTATTTAAAGTTCTCAAAGCTTTTTTCTCCCCTTTTTGAGATTTGACTATAAACGTAGAGGAAAAGAATAGCTTTTCCATGTATTCAGTGGAGTCCAAGAGACACACCTTCTGGTTCTAATTCCTCAAGATTGTCTGGGCTTGAATCATTCTTCAGTCTTTAGATACATTTAAAAAAAAAACAAACCAGAGGCAAAATGAACACATTTTAGATAAATTTATGTTTGGCTTAACTTTTTTGAGAAAAGGAGAGAAAGGAGCTTAACTAAATAGTGCTTCTGAGAAAAGACAAAATAGCATCCATATTGATAATCCATTTCAAAAAAGTCAATTGCAAATGGTTTGAGCGTTTTGTAGTCGCAAGATAATCAGGTCATGTTTCTGTATTTTTTTTACTTAATGAAATACTTGTGACACACTATTTCAAATTTTTAACTCTAGGAAGATACAGGTGTTTTCAGAGATGATTTTTCAGATGATCTTTCCTGATTATATAAAAAATGACCAGATAATTATCTCTTTTTGGTTATAGAACAAATGATGACTATGGACAGACGTGAGAGAAAGGACATTGAATCCCAGATTGAAAATGAGAAATAAAATATCAATAAGATCAAAAAGATAATTATAGAAGGAAAAGAGAAGTGGGTTGGAAGGGAAAGAAGATTAAAGAGACATCAAGAAAGAATGCCTTTTATTTTCGGCAGTAGAACAAACTGGATTTGCTGAAAAACTTCTCTTTTGCAAAAACATAAAAATTTGTATCAAATACAATAAATGTCCTTTGAAGTACATAAATTTAAGTTAATAATATGAAAAACAACAAGAAAACTCAAGGGGAAAAACTAAGTAAACACTGAGGATGGGGTTTTAAGAGTTCATCAAGGAAGACATGAAGACCTTGGGCTTAGGTGAAGCGGGGAGCTGTTTATGTGTCAATTAGACAAAGAGTTAGGCTCAATTTTAGTTCTTTATTTTTATCCTCATTTAGTAACAATGTTTCTGAGAAGGTAAATTGCTTAAGAAAAACACTGTATCGGAAGTATCCCCACAGTAGTCCCCCTCCCATCCATACACCCCTTCTCTCCTGTTTTCACCCCCTCCTAGTAATAAGCACCATCCTTACTTTTCCTTTCATCTTCCCCATGGTTCTTTAAGCAAAGCTAGCAACATTTTACTGCATCTTGATTTTTTTTCTACTAATCAGTTTATTCCGGAACTCATGCCATAAAAGCTCCTAGACACCTACTTCGTTTTTTTAACATCTGAATCATAACAGTCTTTTGGGAAGGTCTCCCATTGTTGATTAAAATCGGGCTTTTATGGATATTTATTTAGGTTGTTTACAAAATTTTGCTGTTACAAATAACACAGCATGCATCGCCTTGTGTGTACGTTGTTTGGTATGGGTGGAAGTTTATCCTCAGTGTGTACAGCTATAAATGACATCCATCCAATGGGAAATGCTTGTGCACTATTGATGAATATCACAAATCCTTCCCCAGAGTGCTTCTGTGTGCCCATCAGCAATGTGTGAGTAAAAATTCTTCACAGTGTCATCAGTGGAGTGTACTTCCCAGCTTTTGAAGTCTTGCCAGTCTGATAGGTGAGAAATAATAGTTCAGTGTTGTGTTAGTTTACATTTTAAATTCATAAGCAAAATGTAGTAATCATCATTTGGGTAAGGGCCATTGATATATGTTTAATTTGAATTGCCCAGGTATCTTGTCTACTTTCCTATTGCGTTTTCAGTAATTTTTCTTGTTTTTTAGGAATTTATATTTTTGGGATATTTATCCTTTACCTGATAAATATATCATATACACACACACACACATATATAATGCAATGTGTATATATTATAGATATAATATTTTCTCTTAATTTGTCATGTATAATATTTTTGGTTTATAGAGTCTTTTTTGTTGTTGTTGTTCATACAAAAGTTTCTTTTTATAACTTTATGGGGTCAAATTTGTCAGTCTTTTCTTTATCACATTTGAATTTTGCATCTTGTCTAGGCTTTCTTAGATCCAAATTATAAAGAAACTGAGCCATCTTTTCTTCTAGTCTATGTATAGTTTATCTCCTTACATTTGGATCTTTGATGACTTTGGAGTTCATTCTGGTATTTGGTGAGAAGTAGGTTTCAGTTTTGTTTTTCACAAAATGAGTATTTAGTTGGTCTACCATTTATTTTCTTAAATAACTACTTTTATTTAGATGGGCATTGGAACAGAGACTCCTCATAAAATTCAGATCTTCTGAATGTTATGCTTTCAAAATAAGGTAGACTGGAAAAATATCCCCTTGGAAGCAAAAAGAGATGGCAAGGAAACTTGATTTTATCAGTCTGGGTTTTGGAGAACATAAGGCAGAGCTCAATAGATGTAATCACTTTCATATAGACTTTATTTTCCTAACCACAATGCAAGCTGGAAAGCAAGAACAAAACACAACAAAAAAAAAATGCAACAAAAACAACTAAAAGGTGTGTGGAAGTTTTTACACTTGTTACTTCAAGTAATAAGAATTAAAATCAGGAAATGCTTAAAATCAAGTAACTATAAAACTATTGCAAATCAAGACAGGTAGTGATTAATGAAATCAGTGTGCATGATTAAAAATTGTAACTTTAAATTCTATTAGAAAAAAAAGGAAGTCTGAAAATTAAGAGGAGTGCCTAACACAGGAGGAAAGAATTAAAACCACAGAATAAATTTTTAAAAGTTGGAAGAAAGGAAATACAAAACAGCATGGCATAGTTACAAAAATAGACATATGGATCAATGGAACAGAATAGAGAGCCCAGAAATAAACCCACCCACCATGGTCAATTAATCTTTGACAAAGGAGGCAAGAATATATGATGGAGAAAAGACAGTCTCTTCAGCAAATGGTGTTGGGAAAGTTGGACAGTTATATATAAATCAATTAAGTTAGAACAGTCCCTTACACCATACACAAAAATAAAGTCAAAATGGCTTAAAGACTTAAACATAAGACAGGACACTATAAACCTCCTAGAACAAAACATAGGCAAAACATTCTCTGACATCAACTTTAGCAATGTTCTCCTAGGGCAGTCTACACAGGGATAGAAATAAAAGCAAAAATAAACAAATGGGACCTAATTAAAATTATAAGCTCTTGCACAGCAAACTATAAACAAAACAAAAAGACAACTTACAGAGTGGAAGGAAATATTTGCAAATGATGTGACTGACAAGGGCTTAATTTCCATCATATACAAACAGCTTATATAGCTCAATAACAAAAAAACAAACAACCCAATCCAAAAAAGTGCAGAAGACCTAAACAAATATTTCTCCAGTGAAGACATACAAATGGCGAGTAAGCACCTGAAAAAATGCTCAATATCACTAATTATCAGAGAAATACAAATCAAAACTACAATGAGGTATCACCTCACACCAGTCAGAATAGCCATCATTAAAAAGTCCGTAAGTGATAAATGCTGGAGAGACTATGGAGAAAGGGAACCCTCCTACACTGCTGGGAATGTAGTTTGGTGCAGCCATTATGGAAAACAGTATAGAGATTTCTTAAAAAACTGAAAATAAACTTGCTGTATGATCCAGGAATCCCACTCCTGGGCATATATCCAGACAAAACTCTAATTCAAAAAGATACATGCACCCCAATGTTCATAGCAGCACTATTTACAATAGCCAAGACATGGAAGCAACCTAAATGTCCATCTACAGATGACTGGGTAGAGAAGTTGTGATATGTATATACAATGAAATACCATTCACTCATAAAATAATGCCATTTGCAGCTACATGGATAGACTTGGAGATTGTCATACTAAGTGAAGTAAGCGAGAAAGAGAAAGAAAAATACCATATAATATCACTTAAATGTGGAATCTAAAAAAAAGTGGCACAAAAGAGCTTATTTACAAAACAGAAACAGATTCACAGACATAGAAAATAAACTTATGGTTACCAGGGGAAAAGAGGGGAGGGGGTTGAGGGATAAATTGGAGTTAAGGATTTGCAGACACTAACTACCATATATAAAATAGATAAACAGCAAGGTCTTACTGTATAGCACTGGGAAATATATTCAATATCTTTTGATAGCCTGTAATGAAGAAGAACATGAAAAGGAATATATATATACATATACACACATCTGAATTACTGTGCTGTGCACCAGAGATTGGCATAATATTGTAAACTAACTGTACGACAATAAACTCACTCTCTCTCTCTCTATACACACACACACACACACACACACACGTTAAAAAAGCAATTATAGAAAAAAGAAACAGTAATTACAGAAATCAAAACATTGCAAAGTTGTACGAATGTTAATTACTAGGAAAGATATGGATTGAATTCTCAGACACTGAGGTGGGCAACTTGGTCATACTACTTTGGAGAACACTTTGTATATCTAATTTACTTAAAAACCCAGTATACCCTAAGCCATGCAATCCCCAGAAATCTTACTCTTACGTGTACAGTGTGTAAAAATATATGCGAGAATGCTGATCCTGTAATGTTCAGAATAGAAAAACTTGTACCAACCAGAGAATGAGCAAATAAATTGTAACATATCTAAACTCCAGAGAATTATGCAATAGAAATGAATCTCAAAAATTTTTCAATGAGGAATTTAAGTTGTAGAAGGTTATGTCAAATAGACGATTTTTATAAAGTTTAAATATAAAATTAAATACTGAAATATGGACTTTTAAAATGCCAGTATCTGGTTAGCAGCTACTTCTGGTTGAGGAAGAGTCAGGGAATTTTTAGGTGGTACTCAGGGGTCATCAGCTGCATTGTCCTGTTTTATTTCTTAAGTTGGGTTATGGATATACAGATTTTGATTATACTGAACCTATAATTTTATAAGTAATGTCATATCAAAATATTACAACACAAAATATAAAAGAAATGATAAAGGGACAGGATGCAAGTAGAAATAATGGTAGGAACAGAAACAGTAGCATCGAGATAAAGGGCATTAAGGAACAGGAGGCAGATGGATGAACATACTGCCATCTGACCTGGTGTCAAAGTCCTACAATTAGACTAATCACCGACCTGACTGTGTTTGCCGTTAGTTGCCTATTGCACAGAAAACAACCAAACAAATGAAACCCTTAAAAAAAAAACAAACAAAAATCCTCTAAGAGATTTCAAGAAGTTTGCAATGAATAAAATAAATAGAAAATGTATTTCTTTTATTTATTTTAAAAAGCAGCATATATGAAAAAAGAGGGTGCACGTGGAAGGCAGCATAACACGAGGTGGAAAAAAGATCAGGAGACATTTAGCCATTGTTGCCATAAATACACAATCAGCCTATGTCACAGGACTCAGAATATTTAGAAGACCAACTCTGGGGCAGAGCAAAACTAAGAAGAGTTCTATACACATAATTTGCCAATGCAATTCTCTCTGCCTCGGCAAGGAGATGAATACTAGCTCCAGGAACAATTATTTACTCCTATACCAGTTCACTTCAAAACCAGTCCTTGAGTTTGCTGAGGGGGTAAAATACAGACATCCATTGAGTTTGCTCTGTTTGGTCTCAGACCTGCATCCTAGCCAGTCGGGAGACTGGGAATCCAATATGATGTGGTTGGGATAACTACATTTCAAACCTCAAAATCTGCACTCTGAGACTCTCTGGTGGCCTCTAGAGAGACACCAGGCTCCCAGGGACTCAATACCACAAAAATATTTTGGGGCCAAACTGGATTCTACAAATGCACCTCACCCCACGGGCAGAAGAAAACCAGCTGGACTTTGTTCCAGGTGTATCATTATGTCTTCCTAAGAATTCAACAATTTCTGTGCTTCTGTAGAAATAATTATTTTGACAAATGTTGTTTATATTTTTTACAGGGAAATTAATGTAAGGAGAGCTTTTTAAATAAATCTTGTCTGATTTTTTTTTTCTTTCCTTCCTTCCTCCTGCCCCCCCACCCCCAATGACAATATTATCTATTTAGAACTAAATGTACATGACAGAATCCTGGACCGAATATTTCATCAGATCATAACTGAAAAGTTTCATTACTAATATAACTCATTGAGGACATGATACATGGCTTTCTACAAGTTTTGTTAATGAATTCTCCCTGAACTATTCCCAGAAGCATAATAAATAATTACGGAGAGCTATCTGACTTATTTTTGCATACAACTACAGTAATTTATGAGTAAATTCCACTGTATATTGTTTCTAAATAAGTTTATGCAAGCAAAAACGTCCCAAATAAGAAACTTTTAAAGGGAAATAAACACTAAATGTGGCTAGATTGCTATTTTAAAACATTTAAAATATTGTAGAACTGTATTCTTATCCTTAGAAAAAACACTCAAGTCTGTACTTCATCAGAGTTTTATTGCCTATTTCCAACTGTATCTATCATTAAAATAGAAGCAAACTGCCCCGGAATGGACCCAAAACTGGGTCATTACCCATTGGACTTCATTTCTTCACGCTGATGGGCTTGGAAGTCGGATGAAGACAAGAAGAGGACAACTCTTACTATCATGGAATTTAATGGACATATAGAGAAGAGAAACACAAAATTACACAGTTTGATGTTTCTTAGGAACTTTTAAATTTTGATGCATAAAGTAAAGTCTTGGATGATTAGAAGACGTTTTTGGAATCTAAATGACAGTAAATTAAGAATGCACTTGATATTGGTATTGGGGCCTCCCCAAAATAACTGAAAAAAGTGAATTTTCCCAGTAGAACTTTGAGATAGCAGGGTAGCAGGGTTGGAAGCAAAATCAGCCCATAGGTTGACAGGTGGGAAACAATGAAAGGAGCTGATTGGCTGAGAAATTCCAGCCAGGCAAACGCTTTAAGTACATCTTGCTAAATCCAGTGGGAAGTCCCCTAGGAGACACAAAGTGGATGACAGGCCTGAGGGATGAAGGTGGTCCTGACCCCAAGGAGCATGTGGACACCAGGTTGGCAGAGAAGACCCCATCTTAGATCATAAGTGCTCCACAGTCAAAGAAAAATAAGCCACCTGGACCCAGGTTCCCAGCAGCGTCCTCTAATTAACCACACGGATCTTCAAGAGGATTGCGTTAAGACCTTCCATCAATAGCTTTGGTCAATCAAGACCCTGATTTTCACATATCAACAAACTGCCCAAATCATCAAATGCTTGAGGAAAATCATTGGCAGAAAAGACCACCAAAACAAGGATTAACCCTGAGAGACAGGGCTAAATCAGAAATGAGAAGAAATCTTTGAGAAAAATAAACGTATAATCTGTATCTTCAAAGGGTTTCAAGATGCTATCACATAACTAAAATAGAAGGTCCTGTTACTTAAAACACATAACCAAAAAAACCCAAAAAACAATTTACCTTTCTTAGAAATTAAAAGCATGGCTGCTGAAATTTAAAAAGGTGAGGGGGAGAAAGAGAAGAAAACTCAACAGAATTATAGAATTACTAATGGCCAAAGATTAAATCAGTGTATTAGAAGTTTAAAGCAAGGAAAAGAGTTCTTCCAGAACACAGAAGTATCAATACATCCTCACGCCCCACACTCCTGGACAGTGAAATAGCCAAGGATAAAATCAACAACCCTACAAGCTGCCAGAGAGAAGAAAGATGATACCTATGAAGAAATACGAACCAAACTCATTTGGTGCAGGAAATGTTAATAAAACAAAAATAAAAATACAAGTTACCAGAATAGCGATATGTAAAACTTGCTAAGACGAGGTTTTGAACCTGCAATGTACAACCAACTTCCAGAATATTCAAAACAGAGACATTTCTATGCATGTAATTACTCAGAAAAATTACCATCCATGGAACTTCAGAAAAGAAACACGTGTATGCAAACAGAAAAATGAATCGAAGTGAAAAACAAAGACATGATGTACAGGAAATAATAATGAGCAAACAAAACTGCAAAGAACAGTGATTAACTTAATATATTTGTTAATAATGGAATTTCTATGTAAATATACACAAAACAGAAATGCAGAATGCAATAAAAATAGAAATTAAAACATGTTTGTCGAAAGTATCTCTTTGGAAATAGACTTTACACAAATTAAAAAAAAACCCTAAAAGTAAACTACAAAATAATCTGAAAATGGTTTACAGTTTTAAGTGGCTCTTACAGAGGTTTGAAAGTGAATTAGGGGCAGAAGGAGAGAGAATTCTCATCTTTATGTATGTCTTTATTGTTTGAATTATTTATAATGATCCTATAACATTCTTTTTTTAAAACATCAAGCATAGCCGTGGCCATAGGATGGGTCTATTTGCTGTTTGCCTAAGAAAATAATTTATAGAAAAAGATGCTAAAGAATTAATCTCCTGCCAATTACAGGATTCAATTCAAAGCAAATAGGTTTAGTGTCAAGCATTATACAAAATGCCAGTGAATCCATTTTATAGCTTCACGTTATGAATTTATTATACCATGAATTAGCATATAAATATTGGTAACAGCTAGACTGCAAACCCATCCATTGCACTGTGATTTTTCCTTCCCTATGCTCCAGAAGGCATCTCAGAAAGATACAGACCCTTTTGTATCATTAAGGCCAAAAGCAACTTGAAAGAACTTATCTAGGTTTGTGACAATTTCCACCTGATTATCTCCTTTCTCTCCCTGTAGCAGTAATGCTGAAGACCTTTGTCTCCACCTCCTTAGGTAGCCCCACTGCTTCCTGAAATTCATTTCCAGTAGCTGAGTTTACCCACTTGGTTTTTGGTGGCCCTCATCACCATCCTGTCCATTCATCCAGTCAAGCATCCTTGTACTTACATCTCTCAGCCTGGAAATCTGAGCTGTGAACACTTGACCGGGAGTGAACACATACATCAACACTTCTAGTTTGTTTCCAGCGACACGTGCTTTATGGCAGAGACCATCTGGCTCCTGCCTCTTGATCTTTCTCATGTTTTCACTGTCCCTGTATGTTCTTTCAGCGTTACCTCTGGAAACGGATCTCCATTTCCTGGCTTCCCTTCAAAGGTGGGCTTGAATTCACTCTTGTGATTTGATGTTGGAACCACCTTGCCAGGGTTTTAGGAAACGTCCCAAACCTGTATTTTTCTGGCTGGCACTTTGATGGATGTGTCCATATTCCTATCAAAAAGGGGTCTTTCCCACTGACTCAGGAAACAACGGACATTCTAGTAGAGCATAGCATTGTCACCCTTGTGGGAGCAAATCAAAAAGATAAGGGAGTGTTTCTCAGATTGTTAAGAAGGACTTTGTAAAGGTCATGGATGGATCAACATAGTTTTGGAGATAAACATTTCTGTTTTCAGCACGTGCTACTTCTTATGAAACCTCATAGATTTACCACCTACTTTATAAAGTAGATCTTTTATTTCATTTAGACCAGTGTTTTCCAACCCATATCAATTTTCCCCTAGGGAACATGGCAATGTCTGGAGCTACTTAGGGTTGCCGTAACTGGGAGATGCCACTGGCATTGAGTGTGTAGAGGTCAAGGATGCCTGTAAACATTCTACAATGCAGAGGGCTGCCCTCCACAAGAAAGAATTTTCTAGTCCAAAATGTCAGTAGTGCTGAGGTTAAGAAGTCTTGGTCTAGACACTATACTTAACGGCTGTCTCCAGAATGGCAGGGAAGTCATGCTCTTGTCCACTGAGCTGAACATATCTTTCTGGATCTTTCTTCCTGCCACCTCACTGCCTATTTGAGGTTAGATGTGACCATCTGAATTTCTTTCATCAGTGGAAGAAAAGGTCAATTGAGAACATTCAAGAGCGAGAACCTGTAAAAACTGGCCTGTAATTTTTTTTTTAATCTTCTCATTTTCCCTTCCGCAAAGACCAAACGTTTGTGTTCCAAAAACTGGAGAGACTTTTGTCTGCCCACATCGGGCTGAGAGCCATGGGACCTTGCAATGGACTTTGCATGAGCTCAAAATAACCCTTTGTGTTAAAACACCAGGGTTTTTGAGGTTGTTTCTGCGGCATAACCTAGCCCATACTCCTGACATTCATCTTACATGCCAAGCTCCTCACCTGCCTTCATGGCTGGAAAACAGTAGACATTAAAAAAAAATATTCATTGCATTCATAAAGTTAAACATATATGCATATATGTATATACACATATACATAAAACTCTAGCTTAGTTCAGGTGAACTCTGGGAACAATAGTTTCCCAATTTTTAAGGTGCAACAGCCACTAAAGTTTTTTAATGTCATTTAGAAAATATTTTGAACATTAGGAAGTCCAAGGAATAGTATAAAAGATTCAGTGAATCTACCACTCAGATTTAATACAGGTTAACATTCAGTTGACAACATTCCGTTTGACCCATTTTACAGATATTATTGTCTTAAGAAATTACATGACAGGTAAAATTGAAGCTCATTTTTCTTCCATGAATGTTTGCTGTATATATTTGGTTTTTGGCTGTGTTGTTAAGTGTACATCTGTTTGGGATTCCATGAAGACACAGTGAATTATTCCTTTTCTTAGGACAAAATAACTCCACATTTTGGGTAATACTTTTGTGAAAGTCCATTGTTTCTTATATTAGTGTTGCTAAACAGTGCTCTTTTGGTTAGCAGAGTTCTTTCCAGTTCTGTTTTGACTTTTCTGTTCATTATCTTTTAGCTGTATCCCTTGTAAAGATATCAAAATTCTACTATTTTGGGTTTCTAATTTCACAAATAATTTCTGTCTTATAACTGGAAAATGAAATAAAATGAATATTTACTTTGCTTGATTTAGATTGAGTTCTACCATATTTTTTTTGTTATCATTGCTTCTTCCCCATTTTCCCCATTCCTGATAATCTATTGGATTTATAGATTTTAATTTATTCATCTTTCCCCTTCATATTCATTTGCAGCAAATGAATTCACTTTTTTAAAAATGCTTTTAGCAGTTGCATTTAATTGTTAAGTTGTACGCTTGGCAACAAAGTCTAACGTTAATAACATATTTCTCCTCCTATTTTCATTTTTATGGCTTTCTACTATTTTAGCATGCCTTGTTCTTAACAGTCTACCCAAATTAAAATGTTTTTCATTGTACAACCATCTATATTTGGATTTAATTATATGTTCACCTGTGTGTTGGAACTGAATTTCTCCTTGCATCTAACTTGTTTGTTACAGATTCAATTTATTTCTTATAGAACTACAACTTTGGACTTCTTTCAGTAGAGTTCTCTGAGTGGAAAATTCAGGGTTTTATCTTGTCTTCACTTCAAATTTCCTATTAAATGATATTAAGCTGGGTATAGAATTTTATAATATTTATTTCCCACTAGTGCTCTGAAAATAATCTTTCATTAACTTGTGCTTGATATGAATTCAACTGTCAGTCAAATTAATTTTTTTGTAGGTAAGTTCAAGTTGTCTTTTTTCTTCTGCTTTCTTTTAAAATGTTCTCTTCATTTTGATTGTATTTTGAAGATGTTCTGCACTGTCAGTTACTCTTTTTAGAACTATGTGTAATTATTGTCTGGGAAGGATAGATGCCTTTATGTGAACAATTTCAGAAAATCACTGATTAGTTTTTTTCTTTATTGTCTCTTTTTCATTTTATCTCACTATGGGCAGTCTGTCATCACATAGATTGTACCTGATCTTTCTAAACTCCATTTCTATTAATGGCCCTTTTAGAATTGTCTTGTTTTATAGCTTTGTAAGTTCTCCTGGTGATTTCCCCCTGTGTATCTTCCAACAGACTAGTAATTCCTTCTTCAAAATTGTCAAATCTGCCTATTAATTTACCTGTTGAGTTTTAAGTCTCTCTATTGTATTTGCATTTGAAATTGTCTGATTAGTTTCTCATTCTCTAATTGAATTACTCCAGTTCTCTATCACACCAATAATTTTAGAAGTTACTGTGCAGAGTTTCTTTGAGAGGGTTCCCTTTGACCCAGTTTTCAGATGTGAGTCCCCGTCCTCCTCGTGTTTGCCTTTTCCCCCTCCTTGTGTTCTATTCATGCGCGCTGAACCTTAATTTGGGCTGCATTGCCCTGGGGGACCCTGTGTGCCCCGGGTAGAAAGCGTCCCTACAAAGATATCTGACCTTTGCTTTTACAGGGTGGTCAGTTGTTTCGTTGAATTCGGTGGAGTGTAAATGTTCATTTTTGAAATTACACTCACAATGCACAGGCTGTGTGAATTTGGACTCTATACTTCCAGAGCCCAGGTTTGGAAATGTAATTTCCACCCACGCCCCTCCCTTACCCACACACACTTACAGCCCAGATAGAAAGCCTCCTGGCCACTTCCAGTTTCGTGGGTAGAGTTATTTAAATCCCCTTTTATGGAGGAACTACCCCTGCAGGGTCCTGACCTCATGCAGGAGCCTCTAGTCACTCTCTCGTTCCCTGTCCATGGGTGCGTAATGGAGTCCCTAGGATACTGGACCTGTATCTGCTCTGAAATCCTCCAGATCGATGCATGTGCACCTTGTTTCCAGAATAAGAACTTATTTAAGGTCAAATACGTATTCTTTTAAAATTACTCTTACATTTTCACATATTTTCATCTCTGTGGGCAGAGATGGGAAATTTCATTTTAATGCATTCAGGTAGGTTTAAAACAGGGCATCGATTATGTCAAGGACAACTTTAATGTCAAAATAGATGCCTAACTCCCTGACGTAGTAATGGTTGGACTTCTAGCATTTATGAATTCAGGGAAAGATGTTAAACAGAATAGTGTTTTATTAATCACAGCTACATACACGAGAAACATGAGCATGGCTATACACACCATGATTATTCAGCCAAATTCGAAAGGAAATCTTTTGATATCTGTATTAATTTCTACGCTCATTACAATAACCAAAAGATTTCTCAGGTACGTGTGATCAACACGTTCAGTGCTACGAACCCTGCACTGTTCTGCTGAATCATTTTGGAGACTAAGTTTCTGTTTCAGTGTGTACCCTCCACACAGGACCAGCTGTTATGATCCTAGGCTCTTCTACGTAATCTGTGGCAACTGGCAAAAAGTGAAAACTGGAGACCCTTTTTACAAATTATTAGGAATTCTAAGACAGGAGGCAGAATGTTACATGCCTTCTGAGCCAGGAGCCCCAGGTGACTGCACAAGTGACAGGTCCAGGAAGCAGGCTGTGTGTGTGTATCACTCTGCATACTGCTCCCCGCTCCAGTACACCTCATTCATTCATTTATTCAACGTGTTTTTAGTCATTTTCCATGTCTCAAGTGCTGTGATAGAAACTGAACAAAAGGCAATGACATCTGGAATTAAATGACGGCGTCTTTTCGGTCTTACTAATCAAATTAAAATGAGCAACTCTGTTGATTTTAAAGACAAAATTTCAAAAGTGCCATACAAATATTTACTTTGTATTCCTCGCTATGAATCTTTCACTCATGGGTGCTCAGGAAAGCCTGACTTCCGTGTACCTATCTCATGATTTGCCACACAAGATGTGATTAGGGATCCTTAAAGTGTGTGCAGAGTTACAGAGCTACTAACAGGCATTAAGAACATCACAAAAGAGCTCAGCAAGCAAGATCTCCCATAAAAGGAGACTCAGGTGGGAGGGGCAATGCTGGACGCACAGATTTCAAGGATGTTGGTGGTAGATCTTTTTCTTTTCTTTCTTTAATTTTTTAAGTTGAACTGCACGGGGAACTCAAGACAGAGATAGTTTCTGTGCTCCAGCAGTTTCATCGCAAGAACAGCTGGAACCTAAATATAGATAAGACTCTAAATGCAGCAGTTAGCATGATTAAGACTCTAGACCTGGGAGCAACCGTAGTTGTGCTAAATTTGGATGCTCCCCAACCTCAGAGCTTCGGGAGGGGGCAGGGTCAGCAAAGAGACCCACAACACAGACAGGGTCCCAGGTAGTCTAAAGATGGAGACAAAGAAAAGGGACTTCAGAATAGAGACAATCAATGTTATTCCCAGATTCCAGCGTCTTGGGTTTGAGTCAAGCCAACTTGCGTGTTGAACACTGGCTCCATTGCTAACATGGTCTGTGACTTTGAGCAAGTTGCCTTAATTCTCTCAGCTGCAGTGTCTCGTGTACTTTATGGGAGGATTGAGTCAGATAACCCAGATACAGTTCGCAGGTCAATGCCAGGTTCACGATAAATATGCAAATACGAGTGAAAGCAGGAAGATTCTTTTGGGAATCCCCAACCAACTAGGGGTGCCTGGTAGAACGCAAACAGCTTAAGAATGCATTTCTTTTTTCAAACATTTCCTCTAACTCAGTGTTTTCCACGACTGTCTGCAAATTGGGATCCCATGGGGAGCTTCAGAAATTACTGACGCCTGTGTCCTTCTCCCTGGGACTGTGACTTCATTAGTCTAGGGTGTGGGCTGGACCCGGAATATTTTAAAAACCCTCAGCTGGCTCTAAAGCACAGAGAAGTCTGGGAACCCCGCTCTGATTTGTTCTGTGAAGTAATGAAGTTCATGAATTCTCAGCCTCAGTTTCCATATCGATGACATGCAAGGGCGGAGGGAGGCACAGAGCAAGAACTCTGGGTCTGGTTAAAGGCAGCAGGCTGGAAGGCAGAACTCACTGACTGTGAATAGGTTTTAGTCACTGACTCTCTCTGTACTGAAGGCAGCTTAATTTCTCTGTGGTTCAGTTTTCTCATCTATAAATAAGGCATCTAGAGCTGTAACACCCAGAGGGTTGTTATAAAATCTAAATAAGATAACCCATGCAAAGTTCAATACAGAGGCTAGCACATGGTTCTTCTAAAGACTGTTAGCCATCACTATTAGCATCATTTCTAATTCACAGGCATTTCACAATTAAGTATTGAATGGCTAATTTCACACTCCCATTTCCACCTTGATTCAGTGACTCCAACATTGATTTTATTAAATAGACCCTCCCTAAATTCTAACTTTCTTCACTGAGGGTTACTCTGTGAACTTTCTGCTCTCGACTCCTCGAAACTTCAGAGAAAACTAGTATCGTTAAGAAGTAACACACTACTCTATGATCCTAGTTCAGCTCCTGGTACCTAAAACAAATACAACCCACAGAAAATCAACAAAAGAGAAATGACACCTCAAAAATTCCTAAGATCAGCAAATAAACAGCATGTACACGGAGACAGCAGACCCTGGATCGTATCAGAAATCTACAGTTCTAGGAAAAAAAAAAAAAAAAGCCCTAAGCAAACTCAACATTATGGAGTAACTTATTATTATTTTTTTTAAGAATGAAAGAGGGATAGAAAGCAAATTAGAAAAGAAAAATTTCCAGGAAAACACTTAATTTTTTTAAAAATTACTATTCAAAAATAGGATCTATTCTCTCAAAAAACATACGCAAAATAGTCACCAGGAAAAGAAAGTGCATGTTTTCAAGGGTCAAAAGGCCACAGTGGCTTTTTGTTGTTGTTGGTTTTTGCATGGAAGGCAGCAATGGATCACACAGTGAGGATCAGGGAAGACGCCAGACTGAAGATGAAAATGAGGAGAATGGAGGAGGGAAATAAAGAGAAAATAAAAGCGCACAGCCGTCTGTACCTCAAAAATAGTGTGCATTTCAGCCTGCTCTTTACAAGCATTCCCCCTTCTTTTTATTGGCTTTTTAAAAATATATATGTTTTACTGAAGTATAGTCAGTTTATAATGCTGTGTCCATTTCTGGTGTACAGGACAGTGCTTCAGTCATACATGAACATGCATATATTCATTTTCATATTCTTCTTCACCATAAGGTACTACAAGATACTGAGTGTAGTTCCCTGTGCTATACAGTATGAACTTGTTGTTTATCTATTTCATATATAGTAGTTAGCATCTGCAAATCTCGAACTCCCAGTTTATCCCTTCCCACCCCCTTCTGCCCCTGGTAACCATAAGTTTGCTTTCTACGTAGCCATTATAGAAAACAGTATGGAGATTCCTCAAAAGACTAAAAATAGACTTACCATATGATCCAGCAATCCCACCCTTGGGCATATATCCAGAGGGAACTCTAATTCAAAAAAATACATGCACCCCAATGTTCATAGCAGCACTATTTACAACAGCCATGACATGGAAACAACCTAAATGTCCATCCACAGTTGACTGGATAAAGAAGTTGTGGTGTATCTATACAATGGAATACTACTCAGCCATAAAAAAGAATAAAATAAAGCCATTTGCAGCAATATGGATGGACCTGGAGATTGTCATTCTAAGTGAAGTAAGCCAGAAAGAGAAAGAAAAACACCGCATGACACCATTTATATGTGGAATCTAAACAAAAAAGACAAACGAACTTATTTACAAAACACAAACAGATTCACAGACTTTTTCTTGGCTTTTATTGTTTTTATCTCTCCTACCCATGCCTTGTCTAGGGCATGGTATCATGAACCTTTCAATTAATGCGGTTACATTGAAATAAGATGGTAGAGAAGTAGCAGAAAGAGGTTGTGAGGGATGAAACAAAAGCAAGAACAGGAGGAAGTAATGGAGGCAACTGAGCCTGGCCAGGACCCACCTCAACTCATTTACACTTAGTGCCACCAATTAGCTCCGTCTACTCGGAGGCCGTACCCCTGAAACTCAAAGACCAGGACTGATGGAACCTACTCACAATGGTATTCTCATGCACATATCACTTTTATATTAACATTTGAAAGCCCAGCAGCATAGAACTCTAAAAAGGTTCACACTGAGAAACTACATCTGACTTCTCCCTTCAAATTAAAGTTTTACATCAAAAACCCATCCTCCCTGAGAATAAAATGAAGTCATTTTGACAATGTTTCTTCCCTTTGCCCATTTAGATAAATTACACAGCTGATTCAGGCCACAGGCAAATGAAGAGAAGTTGATCAAAACAAACAAACAAAAAGACATTCTACATATGGTTTGAAAGTTAAGAAATGTATTTTATATCAAAATGTTGATTCGGCGAATTTCAGTAGAAATGACTTTATTCTATCATGGATTCCGATTTACTGGAGGTTGAGTCAGATGAATCCCATATTGCTGAAAGATTCAATTTATTATAGACAGAGGCCAGAAGTAAGGACGTCAAAGAGTACCCTGTAGCTGGCGTGGGGTGAGCTGGCTGCGTGAGGCCAGTGATGCTGAGTTTATGAAGGAACTCGGTGTCTGTAAGCGCCAAGCACTGCTTAGAACTGATTAAAGAAGTCATTTTCTCAGGTCTAGGTGCTTAGATTTTAACCAAGATCTACCAAATTGACTTACAAATTAACCAATTCAGTAAGATCAGGGGTGAGGGTAACTGCAGTCAGGTAAGTGGTAACTGACTACAATGGTCAGATTTAAAAACAAAACAACAAGATTAATAATATCAGCACTTACCAATACTTACTATATGCTATGGATTGACTTAGGTGCTTTAGATGCAGGAATTTTAATCTTTACGATATGAGGCAGAGATCTATTACTGCCCTAATTAAGCAGTTCAGAGTAGAGGCACAGAGAGGTGAGGTAACTTGCCCAGGGTCCCCTGGCTGGTGAACAGTGGAGGGGACATGTGAGCTACACCACCCAGTTCTGAAGTCCTTGTCCTCAGCCAGCACAACCAAGGGAAGGAGCCTGAGCTGAAATCCAGAGGTTAAACTCTCATCCAAACAGGGCAGTTGGATGGGATGAGGTCCAGGCGTGGAGGAGGAACAGGGTGATGTGATGAAGACAGAAGCTGACAGAACCAGGAAATCCTGGGAAGAAAAGGCACGGACTATTCATAAAAGACCTCGAGTCATAAGCACGTAGCAGGAGGAGATGTTATCTGACTGTGTTCAGAGAGTCACTCCACTGGGAGGACCACATCCTGGAAGCAAAAGGTAAACTGAAGTCACTCCACAGCTATTGTCATGGAAACCAAAGTGATCATACCAGAAATAAAACAGATAACACTTTCTTGAACAATTTGTGATCAAGAAGAAATTAATTAAAAAAAAAACATTAAAACTTATTTGACCTGTCTGTATTAGGTTACACCAGAATATCTTTAATACTTACTTCAATACCAAGAAGCATGCCTAAAAATGCTCTAAATGAAAACTGTAATTACAATCAGGATGTAAGGTTGCTGGTCATCCTGGTTCACCTAGAACTTATTTTAACCCTAAAAATGCTATATTCCCAGGCAACCCCTTTCTCCAAGCAAACTGAAATGGTTTTCCTGGGGTAACTGGAGGTCCTGCTCCCAGAGAACACTATTAGTCCTGGGTAAACCAGATGGTTGGTCATTTTATCAAGCTAATACATTAAATTAAAGTTCTAGTATAATTAGCATGAACTGGACCTCAAAAAGGGGGATTTACATGGTTAAAATTATTGACAGAGAGACATTTAAGATGAGGAAGAAAGAAGTCAACTTGAATACAGTAAATGGTAAAAATATGTATCATAGATTTAAAACAGTGTGCACCAAAAATAAGTAGATGATGGAGCCATCAAATGATCTCATAAGCAGTATCCTGGAATGCTAACTCACCCCAGCTTTCTCACTGGCATGCTATTTTCAAAAATACTGTAATTGGCACAAATGCTTTAATTCAAAAATAAATCAATAAATGTTTTTAAAAGTAGCATGAAATATGAATAATCAGGGAAATAAAATATTGCACATTTTAAAGCATTCCTTGATATTCCAGGCAAAAGACATTTATATGAGAATTGAATAAAAATAGCTAAAATCAGTGCAGAGACGTGCTGAATTTATCCTTTAGTATGACAGTATTGCAAGATATAGGTGTCAAATACTTTTAAACATATGTCTAATAGGAAAAAATTTAAAACAGTGTCACTTAATCATTTTACAGTGTTTTTAGGTTACCCAAAAGATTTGCACATAAAGTCAACACTGCAGATTTATATACTGCTGTCTGTGCAAGAAAATCACTGAACATCCAGTAGTCTATTGTTAGCCTGCATCTGGGTATCAATGAACTGTACAGTGAACATAAAGCGTTCTGGATGGAGTGTGTTAAATCACTTATATCATTTAGTCTGATCTCCATTAAAAAGCAGTCAGGTTGAAAACGATCAGTAGAGTAAAATATACTAGAAGGCAAGACATAACTTTCCAACCCTGTCTTCATAGGACCAAATAAGGCCATTTAGATTCGCTTGGAGACACAGAGTTGTTCAGCCTTGTTCCCAAGTGCTCATCTAGCAAAATCTCTCCCCATCCCTTTTTTTTTTTTTTTTAAAGATATTTTGAATGTTAAGCCAAGTGCCACATGAAATTCAAGCATAATACCGTTTCAATTAAAAAGTTACTTATCATTTAAAAGCAGAGTGTGACAGGACATGTACAAAAAAGGTGGTATCTTTAAAACATTTTAAAATTCATTTTAAAAGGTTGTTTTTTGTTATGAAACACTGTGATCTGAGCCATAAGTATTTGCTAAAGTAACTGTCTTTGAAATGTTATGCTCATAGTGAAAACATGGCAGAAAGAGAGGAGAGACAGGAGACGTGGCCTGCTCAGCCTCCAGAAAACAGGCCCCCAAACTCCCAACTAAGCAGGCAGACTTTGGTGGAAGAAGCAATGGGCCAGTGTCATTTCCAAGGGGAGTTTTTTGAAAGAAACAAGCAGTTGTGGTTCATTCTAAGATGCAGCATGCAGACAACCAAATGATGACCACTCTGCAGAAAAATGAAGAGAATTCTGGCACCCAGGAGGGCTGTGGATCCTGCTGTGTGGCGTGCCGGGCAGCAGAGACATGGAGTTTCCAGGCGGCTCGCTGATGACTGATTAGGGAGAGTCAGCATGAACAGTCCCAGGGAAAAGACTCAGCAAAAAAGTGAAAAGCAGAAATAGAAATAGTCAGAGTGAAATGTTTTTCTAGGCTCTGACACTTAGGATTAAAAAGATATGTTGCCAGCAAGTGGTAGGGTGCCTACCACGGAGACAAAGGCATGCTGCTCCATTAGGAGCATTTAAAACAACATGCACGAAATGCAATGATGCTCAAAGGTTAGAGAAAAGAATTCAGATAAACAGAAGGAGCCAGATCAGCTGAGGACCCATGGGTAATGGGAAGCAGATTCATGGAGGAGAAAGTACACAGTTGTCCTCAGGAGTAAACAACAGGGAATACAGACATAATCACTTTTCCCCAAAGCAGAGAACGGTTAATCAACCAAATGACTATATTTTATTATTTTTTTAAACTTTCTTCTTTTTTTTAAATTTAATTTTTAAAAAATGGTCTGTTCAACTATTTCATTTTTTAATAGTTATTTATTATATTTTCATTTTGCTGGGGGGAGTGATAATTAGGTTATTTGTTCTTTTAATAGAGGTACAGGGGATTGAACCCAGGACCTCAGGCATGCTAGGCATGCACTCTACAACTGAGCTATTCCCTCAGCCCCTTGATGACTATATTTTAAAGCATGCTGCTAACTGTGAGAGCACAGACACCACCACGTTTTGGTCCAATGAGAGTAATGATTGGAATGTGTCTTCTATGTATGAAATGGTCCCGTAGGACAAGCAAGAGAGATACATCAACGGACAAGAGTATTGACCTTTAGAGAAAGTCACAAACCAAGGGAGAATGAAAGAGTGGGAAACAGGTGGATGAGAGAAAAAAGAAGAAAAAGCAGTAGTCATGTGACAAGCAGGGTGTATGGGAAATGAAATGAAATTTTGCCTGGAGTTTTTGAAGCCCTAACCGAGAGCCAAGTGTCGGACTAGGATGAGTAGGAACAGCAGGGTGACTCATGCATTTGAAAGAAGGCGTTTTCTCCACAGACACCGCAAAACATCCAAGAGAGGCAAAACGTGTCAGTGGCAGGCTCCCTAACTTACCTGGGGAGACTCTATAAATTATTGGCTTAATTCATGATTCCTGGATCGAATGGCCTCCCTTAGAATCCTGGCTGCCCCTCTTGCTGTCTGCATGCCCTTGGACTTGCTGCCTAATTTGTCCTGACCTCAGTTTCTTGATCATTAAAACAGTAGAGCTGTTCAAGGCGATTAAATGAGATAATACACTGTTGGCATGGAGCCTGGAGCAGAATTAACACTGACAACTATTACTAGTGTTGTTACTGTTGTCATTATTGCCCTAATCCACAGACTGAAGTAAATTTTATTCCACTTAAAGCATGAATTCCAAACACATTCTTTATTTAGTTTCCTGACAGCTTGATCAATCAAAAGTTTGGTGAAATTAGCATGATGTTGTGGTTTAATTCTAATTCTTTTGATTGTAACCAAAAAAGAAGTAGTTAATATGCCGATGGCGAGAACTTCAGGTCTAGAAAATAAATGATAAGCATCAGAGATTCCTACATGTTGAACAAAGAAATATATATCCAAGGCTCTGTAGTTAAACTTGTTTCTTAAATGTACACCCGTTACCCCAAAAGGGGAAGGGAAAAGACAGACCCCAGTTCTTGTCATATCTGAAAGGTAAGAACTCAGACAGGAGACTGACCCAGGGGAGGGTTTGCCCCTCCTTGTATACTCTCGCTTAGAGGTGGTCTTTTGATTGACAGCTCTTGCCCCTGGAGTGCTTAGTCATGCTTGTCCCCTTTTGCACATGTCCTTACCCAGACACACAGGAAAACCCATGCTAGGGCACTAAACTGCAATGTTAATTATATTACAATGAGCACTGAGTCATGTCCAGTTAAGTCCTTTCTGCTACCGCACAGTCGCAGCTGTCAGGTGCTAACCGGTTTCTTGCTGGCGATCATTTAGAGGAAGTAAAGTCTTTTTATGCTGGAGGTGGGCATGACCCCATCTTCCAGACCATCCTCTCTCTCCTCCACCTTACCTGCCCAGTGCCCCCACCTGTCTAGCTACCTAACACACTGACTGATGGATATTATCATTACTAGCTCCATCGTATTGAAAATAATTATAATATATATGATTAGGCATGATCCTACAGATGAAGACTCCGAATTACCATCAAGTAATTTCGTCTTTCATTTCAACAATGCCTTGTTATTTTGTTACCAAATGCAAATTCGTGTGCCAAATGGACAGTGAGGCCAAACCATAACAACAGAGTCTGGAGCAGAGAGAGGTTTACTGCAGGGCTGAGCAAGGACACTGCCGCGGGCGGGGCGGGAGAGGGGAGGGGGTGGCCCTAGAAATCCCCAAACTCCCCGAAGGGTTTCAGCAAAGCATTTTTAAAGGCAAGGTGAGGGAGAGGCATCCCAGAATAGTGATCAGCTGGTGCACAGTTCTCTGAATGGTTAATGTTGAGGTAACAGGGCAGTTAACATTATCAGTCCTTAGGTGCCAGAAGGTCTGGGGGCTACGTGCTCATGATCATCAAGTAGTTAATTTCTTCCCTTTGGTGGTGGGTTTTAGCATCTGAAAAACTCAGGAAATATACATGAGATACTATTATCTGGATCCTTCAGAGAAGAGCTGCAGCAGAGGACACGGGGGAGGGTCTGTCCCTGGAAGGCCCCCCAGGGTCCTGCTGAGTTATAATTTATGTAGAGGTCTAGGGAGGTTTGGGGCTCTCACAATGAAATACTGACAAAATGACTATAAAAGATCCCTATGCAGAACATGAAAACGAACCAGAAGTGGGAGCACATAGCAAAGCTATTGCCAAAAGTAGCTGAAAACCTCTAAGGATGCAAAATGACTGATGTAAATAAGGCATGGAGCCTTCCAGAACTATTAATAACAATGCAAACTTTCTGTCTGGCTATGACCCAAGCAACAGAAAGGATATATAAGACACAGGGAGCAGGCCTGCTCATCGTCAGAGGCAGAAGGCATGCTGGCCCTACAAAGTGTTACCTTCCTAACATCAGGGCTGATGGCGTCACACCCCAGACGTAACATCTTCAGCAGCTTCTTAGCGAGTCCACGTTGTGTTTAGAACTTCTTATTATTGGCATCCAGTGTCCTTATCGACCTGTCCTCCGTCTACCATTCCAGCCAAATTTTCTATCATTCTCCTTTACTTCAAAGTGTACCTTAACTCCGAGTCCCCTCAGACAAGAGAAAGGTCAAACTTAGCACATGACTTTGAACTGTATGGAAGTACAGGCAGTAAGCTATTTTTGACCATCAAAATGACAATTTCATGTGGCTCAACCTAATATACAACATGAAAGGGGACTTAGGTTAAATTTTCTGCAAATCTAGGCTAATTACATTCCAAGATCACTAGGGAAACCTGAATAGGTTACTAAATGATCTTGGTTTGAAAAAACAACATACCTTTTATTAGAGTGTACTATTTCAGGAGCTGAGCTTTTGCTGGATGAATGCCATCTGCTTATTTCACACTCTTCATGCTTTCCCACCCTTTTCTGTGGACTGGGAGACTAATCCACATTGACTGCACCAAGCGGCTTCCTTGTCCTCTGGCTTTTAATTGCATTTAGCCACTGGGGATCCTTGGCAAGAGATCAGAGGGAGGGAGGAGCCGGAGGTTGGGATGTGGTCCCCTGCTCCCTGCATGCAGGGTTGCCTGAGGCTGGCTGTGCTTCAGTCCCCAGCTCCCGCTGGTGGCCACTGCTCTTCCCAAGGTTTCTGTGTTTACTTGCCTCTACTTCTGAGCTCCTGCACCTGCCCCCTCCTCTTGCTGCTTAAACCTGTGGTGTCATCGACTCCACCATTATCCTCATGGCTCCGCTGCCCACACCTTTGTAACCGGTCCCTGTATTGAAGCACTGTGAATCACCCCAATTTAAATGTGTCATCTGTTGTGCGCTGGCATGCTAACTGACACAGGGATAAATTCTTTATACGTGTTATTCATATTTAACTCTGATCACCCTTTGAGGAAGGTTTAATTATTATCCTCATTTTATGGTTAAGGTAACTGAAGCTCTGGGAGGCTAATTAACCCACCCAACATCAAATCACGTATTGCAGAAATAGTGCTGGGGTTTCAACAATCTGACTCTAGATGCCATGGTTTTGATGGGTGATGGGAATCTGCTATCCTGATTTTCTGAAATGATGAAAAAATAAATTTCAGAAATCATACCCCGATACAAAGAAAAGACACTGGTCACAAGTTTTTAGGGTGGATTATTAACTGTCTAGATTGTCTCATACCGTATGTTTTGGGGAATGGTAGAGGATTATGAGAATAAGGTCTTAATTAGACTTTAGGAGACTTGTCATCTGATGTTCCAGATTTGTGTCAACAACTTAAGAAAATACAAAGACAGACATTAAATGTGCTGATGATTCAAAGATGGGATAGCATCAGGATTTCAAAAATGTCAATGGGCTGGAAAACTAGAGAAGGCAAATGAAATGAAATTGCGTGGCAATAACTGTTGCACCGAGCTATGCTTGTATTAGTCAATTGTCTCGCTTGCTAAAGGCAGAGATCCAACTCAAATTGGCTTAAGCAGAGAAGAGCATTTACTGGCTCGGGTAACTGCAGATTCTAGAGGTGGGCATTACATGAAAATGAATGAAGGGTCTCAAAAGATGTCATCAGATCCTCTTCTGTAAATTTCTTCTCTGCTTCCTTCTATGTTTGCTCTTGAGAAGGTTCCTGTTACTATGAGGGTTGGTATTTCGTCTCTCAGGTTCAGGTCTGGTAGAAGAGAAAACCTCTCTTTGAAAGATCTCTACTATTGACCCAGAACTGTAGATCATTGGCTCTGAAATCGAGCAACTATAGCTGACTGGGTTGTAGCCAGAGGACTGCGGTGGGTGCTCTGATTGGCCTGGCCCTCATCACATGCCCACCCCGGGGGAGGGGGACGAATCCACACAAACGCATGAATACAAGTTAAAGAAATGTGATAACATCAGAGAAAATCAGGAAGACGTTATTAACGGAGTAGGGGTTATAACGGGCAAAAACACAGTGAAAAACAATAGCGAAAACAAAATTCAAAACAATTTCAAAAACACAGAATATGAAAGACATAGCTCCACCACAGTATTATTAATATGAAAGAAGCCTTGGGGTCTTTAGATGACATGACGCTCAATATGAACCCACAGAGTGACCTGGATGCTTAATTAGGCTCAGACTGAACTGATCCGTGTTCATTATTCACAGTAACAGAGGCCACATTTAAATTCAGCTGCAATGATCAGCTTGCACCTGGAATATCATTTTAGGTACTAAACATGTATTTTATGAAAGATTGAAAAACTGGTGTCCACTGAATTGAGACTTATGAATGGGCCTGGAAGCTATAACCTGTGAAGAAAGGTTAAAGAAACAAGGACATCCTGATGGGAAAAATGAGTATTTTGGTGAGGGTACAATATTTGTCTTCCATACTGAAGAACTCCCATGTGGAAAACAAAGTATATTCAAACAAAGTAAAGCAGAATTAAGAGCAGTAAATATAAAGTGTGTTTCAGCTGTATTTCAGTGCTTTATAGAAGTTGGAAGTGTGTATAAATAGGAGAAACACAGGAGGCCAGTAGCTGCCTCTCCACTTCCACATGTGTTGGTGTTAGCAGAGGTTAGATAATCAGCTCTCAGACGGGTTACCAAAAAGATTTATCAGATTGGGTTAAAGCACTGGACTAGAATTGGCCTTAGGTGCTTCCAGCTTGGGTATTCCATAAGGAATCCTACTGGATGGACCCATACTCATCTTTTATCGTTTCAGAGTTATGAGGCTGTGGGCAATGACTTCTCCTCTACCAACCTCAGTTCTCCATCTATAAAATGAGGATAATGGTTTATCCCTTCCAGATATTAAATTATTTCAGTATTAAATTATTAATACCCGCCAGGTATTTAGATTGGTGTACAGCCCACACTATGTTCAAAATTAACCATTATTATTACGACATAGTCGATCATGGGTACCTAATTTTCTTTGCAGCACAACTGGGTTACTATCTAGTTGAAATAGAGGGGTTTTTTTAAGTTATTTTGTTGGTGTCACTAAACATATAGTTAGTTGAGGGCCTTAAATGGTTGTTTGACAGCAAAAGAGACTTTAATAAGAGGTTCATGTAACCCTTTTGTAACAAGCTATTTCCCTGAGCTTGGAGTCAATCAGGTCCCAGTCCTGACGCTGCTGTGAAGCCTGGTGATGCACTTCTCTGCTGGGAAAGTCCATAAAGGAGCCATAGTTTGTCTTACAGCATTTCACTCTACAGAATCCAAACTCTAAGCTTCTCATTAAAAAAAAAGACATTGGCCAGAAGTCAATAAATGCATCCTCAGCAATTGCTATAAAGAATCAATTTAAGAAAGAACATGTAGATATCTGTAGAGCTTTAGCATCTAAACAAACTCTCATGTCTGAGACTTGACTTGTTTGGGTACCTTTGGAAAATCACAGACTTGGGTCAAATACGAACTATTCAGCCTCTTTTTGCATTGTACAAGAGGTGTGAGCTTTGTAATTACCAAATCAAGGGACTAACTTAAAATTCGAATTCTCACAACTAGGATTGGTCATGGTTCTCCAATTTCCTGGACCCTATTAATGGACTATAGTTCGCAATGTCCCGGAGCTGAACAAGGCTTCAATCTGAGAAGTCCACCGTGGCTGATTCTGCCACACAATTATCTCCTTGACATCTTTGCCACTCAGAGAACAGAAGCCACTGTCATTCAGTTTAGAGGGGACAAAGGAGAAAACTCTCAGGATTGTATATCCCCAATGCGTACCTAGGAGCATGGAGTGTACAAGAAATCTGTCATTTTGTCTCAGTTTTGCTGTGAACCTAAAATTGCTCTAAAAATAAGGTCTTTAAAAAAAAAAAACAAAAAATACATATAGAAGACAAGGACTTCAGCTGAATGTGAGGAATGAGAGAAAGAGAGGAAATGAACTAGTCCTTTTGTTGACAGAAGAAGGGCTGAATGCGAGAAATTCCTTGTCATGATTTACTGTAAGCGGGATGAGAAATAAGGTGCAGAATGAGGGAGGAAGAAGCTGTAAAGAAAGACTCTTTTGCTTTTGTGATTTAATATAGTACACAGATAAACGCGGGCACGTAGAAATTTTCTTGTAGAGAAAAGAGATAATTAAAGGAGAGGGGTTTTTGAGAAACAGAACAGGAGATACAAAACTGAATTTGGTCTTCCCTAGTATTGGGGGCCCTTCCCCCCTTGTCAAGCTGGGAAGAGGATGCTACCGGCTCCTACCTCCCTTCTGATCTCCACTCCATTTCCAGTTGCTGCAAAGCTATTTAGAGATTCAGAGTTCTTCCTGAACAACTCTTTCATTCTACCACCACCCCGCCATGTGGGAATCTCTCGGCAATCTCCATGGCCATTTCCAATGCTGAGGTAAGGTGATATTTAAAAATCATTTTTATGGATAAAATGCTGCAATCATTTTAAAAAAGTTCTTCAGAAAATCTTGCTTCCATTTTTTTCTCCCTCTGTAATTTGGTTTTAGAACTTTCCCTCAAGCCAGTGAAGCTGGGAGACACTGAGGTCATGAGCAGTTTGTCTACATGTGGCTCCTTGGGACCCCAGCTGCTCCTGAGAGATGAGACTCACAACTCTTGGCCATTAATCAGAGATAGGATTATAACTGAGATGTAAACACATTCCTGTAACTCTAAGCCCCAGGTGAAGAGCTGGGGACTGTTCCTCTCAACCGCCTCCAGGGAAGAAAAATAATGAGGGAGGCCATTTGAATGACTGAACATTACTGAACAAGCACTTGTTAGTATAATAATTGTCAGCCTTGGCAGATTCAACTGGGAGGAAAATTGATGACAGTGGCTCAGCACAACTGTTCCAACCAAAATGACAGTGGAGCGGACGGCAGGGGATCTGCTAAGTGGAATAAACAAATGGCCACTAAGAGGAAAAAGTCGAAAGAAAATATTCACTGAGGGCTGCAGTTCTAAGCACCACTACACGTTTTTGCAGACCAGATCATCCTGTCTAACACTGCTCACTTTTGCTGCAGTTTCATTAAGCACACATTTGCAGGACTATTATTCCTCGCTCTCTTTCTCACTGTTCCAGAATACTCAACAGAGACATTCTCTAAGAAATGCAATGCCTCAGCAGCCCCATGCTACCTATGTTCATATCAAAAGGACATGGTGGAGTAACTAAAATCCCCTTTGAGGTAGTTTGCTGGCATTTAGTCAAAATGGACAACCTGCCAGCCATTTTTCCTCCCGAGTGTGCTATCCGGGATGCCCAGAGAACTACCGCTGGAGGAAAGCAGTTCCCTTCTCTTCTTCTGTTCATGTTTCCTCCTTTCATTTCCTTCTCTAATTTTCATTCACATAAGTGATGGCAAATATCAGATTTACTGAATGAGTTACTTTTAGGCCTGTGAAATCCATCACTTGTTCATTAATTCATTCAAGATAAGTTACATTCCAGTTATGATGGCTAGAGTTGAGTGTCACCTTGTCCCCAGGTCAGTATTTTATTTGGAGCACGTCGTAAAAGAGTAAACAACAGGTACTTTTCTAAAATTGTGTGGGGAGAAGTTAACTTATTTTATGGAATAATCTTAAGGCTTCTCCAATAAAGAATAAAGGAAAAGTTAAAACAAGAAAAATTTATAACAGATTATACTGCATGAGATCCAACAGGTAACTAGGAAATAAATGTACATATTAGATTCCCTTTATTTAGAATAAACAAAGAACAATTACTAAAATTTATATTAATTTTCATGTGACCAACATTGAAGAATCTGAAGGGTAAATTACACTCAGAACTGGACTATGAATTAACAGTTCACCAGAGTTCTCTATGCCAACAGTAAGGACTTCTGATGTTTGATTAAATTATTAAATAGATACAAGAGGAAACTAAACAGGTTTTAATGAGTTAAATTCACAGATCAAATCTATTTCTAAGATGCTATTAGTCCATTGAATATTATATATATTTAATGTTACATAGATATGTTATATTATATAGATATATATTATATTATATGAATATATTATATATCTATATAAAAATTCTAAAATTCTATTAATCCATTACATTATAATGTATAATATAATGCAACATACTATAATAATATATGTTTATATAAAATAAGCTAAATAAAGACAAGCCAAAATAGTGACAATTTCTTCTTGACTTTCATAATCCTTCTAGGTTTCAGACCCTAAAAAATTCATTATGTGGTACGGATCTCTACAGAGTAAATTTAAATCAAGAAGGAGACAAATGAAGTACAGCGTATGTGAGCTCAGGGGCTCTCTATTACAGACTATGGCCAAGGTCACAAGCTGAAATTCCATCAAGGGCCAGGTAGGTGGGAATGTACACTGGTGAAAGAAACCCCAGGATGAAGTGGTTTGAGTTTTGGGGAGCATGGCACCCTGGAGGGTACTTGCCCTCCTAAGGCCATTCACATTAGGAAGAAAAGAAGTTTAAAAATGATTCTGACCAAAAAACAAAACAAAACAACAAAATATAAAACCAAGTCTACAGACTCAATTCAGCCAGTGCATCTTGAAAGTCTTAATTCAAAGTCCTGTTCCACAGCATCTGTCACCAACTGCCTTAATAATGCTGTGTAACAAACCACAGCAAAATCAGGGAATTATGACAACTGTCCTGTCTTCTCATGCTTGCATATCTAAATACATTGGAATCAGCTGATCTCAGCAGGTTTTCCTGGGCTTGGCTGCAGGCTGTGGGTTTCCTTCAAATCAGCCCCATGGGTCTCAGGGTGGAGCCCAGGCAAGATGGGCAACGGCCACTCAGAACAAGAAGGCAAATGCAGGAGGTCCCTCCATCCACCATGAAGCAGAGATGTGAAGTGAGACAGCAAAAGATGAAATACTGAAGCTAATAATTTAACCAACCACATCTGATCAGTTGCTCTATGACCTTGTGCAAGATATTTGTGGTAAAATCTCAGGCACCAGAGATACACAGACCTGATCCAAAGGCTAGCCATGCCATTCGCTAGCTGTGACCTTGGGCAAGTTCAATAAATTCTCTCAGCCAAAGCTTATTCTTTCTTAAAACAGAAATAGCAATACTAATCATATCTACCGCCTAGATTCTAAGCATTAAGCCAGATAATCATTTTAAAGTGACTAGCACCACTCTAGGAATACAGTAAAACACTCAAAATATGTTAGATCACATCATTATTGACTGCTTTGGAGGAGAACTTGGACTAGGAAAATCAGTATTTTGTGTTTACTGTATCAAATGATCATTGTAATCCCATTACTTAAAAGGGGATACGAATTACCCCAAAGCGTTTTTTTTTTTTTTTTTTTTTTTTTAAGCCCAATGTAGTTTTTCTGGCCTCCAAACCCTGGAAACACCAAATTGGGAGATAATTAGATCAGCTGAAATAAAGAATAGTAGAAAAATGCCATTACAATTCACCGTTTTCCTCTGCCAAGCTGGGCATTTAGGCCATAATCGTGTTGATTCCAATCAAACAGTATAATTAGGGAGGGAGGGAGGGAGGAAGAAAGGAAGAAAAGAGAGAGGGAGGGAGGGAGAGAAACTAATTTGAAATCATTCCAGTGGATCATGCAGAACCTCAGGCAAAGCTACACATGCTGACAAAAGGCAGGAAGGAATTGTATGTTGGCTGAAGGACAGGTGGTTTCTTAAAATACCTGTGAATCAAGTTTTGTATAATTCAGCTTGATGGCACCATATCGTCCCATTTCTTGTTGGACAAAACAAACTGTATTAGAATATTTTTCACTTCAAAAGAGAGACAGGACCCAATGAAGGAGCTTAAGCGAAGAATAAGAAATTCGGAAGAGGATCTGATATGAGCTCCTTCCAACAAGCTGTCGTGCACTGTCAGCAGCTGTCAAGGACCCCAAGCTCAGGTAGCAACACTCCCGAACTCCTGACTTGACAAACCGGGTTTGGCCCGCCCCACTTCTCACATGCCTAGGGCCTCTTCACAGAGCTGGATAATGGATGTCCCACAAAGTCAGGCTGCGTTTCCAGCCCTCGATTGGTCAGGGGGTCTGGGAGACAGGGAGTTTATGGTAGGGGCAGGTGCATGAGTGCTACCAAAGGATAGTTCAGGATGGTGAACTAATTTGAGAGTTATTGTAATCGAATAATTTAGTGATGCTTCACAGAAAAAAAAAAAAAAAGACCTCACCATGTGTTTTCTATGTTTTCTTTATACTTTTAAATATTTTAAATGATTTCATTGCAAATCTGCGCTATTTCAGATGTATGATGTGGTATATGCGTTTCTGAAAGCCAGCCTGAAATTTTAACCTTGATTTATAATTTGTTTTGTATATTTGAGGGTTGCCCTGTGACTGTTGCCGGATGACTGACTGTTGGACCACTGCCCACCTCCAGGGCAAAAAGTTTCGTATCTCCCCTTAACACAAGCTCTTCCTCTAAGCATCATTTTCAGGGAAACTTATGAGCCATGAGTATAACTGAGCTCCCAGGAGATTGATTGATTGATTGATTGATTGATTGATTGATTGATTTCAATTTTTTTTTTAATTGAAGTGTAGTCAGTCACAAGGTGTCAGTTTCTGGTGTACAGCACAATGTCCCAGTCATGCATATACATACATATATTTGTTTTCATATTCTTTTTCATTAAAGGTTATTACAAGACATTGAATATAGTTCCCTGTACTATACAGGAGAAATTTTTTTTTAATCTGTTCTTATATATAGTTATTACCATTTGCAAATCTCAAACTCCCAAATTTATCCCTTCCCACCCCCTTTTCTCTGGTAACTGTAAAATTGTTACTATGCCTGCAAGTCCGTTTCTGTTTTGTAGATGAGTTCATAAGTGTCTTTTCTTTTTTAGATTCCATATGTGAGTGATAGCATATGGTATTTTTCTTTCTCTTTCTGGCTTACTTCACTTAGAACGATGATCTCCAGGTCCACCCATGTTGCTGCAAATGGCATTACTTATTCTTTTTTTTTTTAACTCCTAAACCTCCTACTAGCTCTGATTTGAGGGAAGGAAAAGAACATCCATGTCACGCATCACTCTGGGGACAGCCAAGAAATCACTTGCAGATCTGGCTGGAGAAATAAAAACTATCAGCTAATCCCAAACTCCCAATTTATCCCTTCCCACTCCTTTCCCTTTGGTAGCCAGAAACTAACACAGCATTGTAAATCAACTCTACTTCAATTAAAAAAAAAAAAAAACAACTGTATGTTCATATGAAAAAAAACAAAAAAAAAGAACTAGCCAATCAGGAGTCATGTCTTCAAAACGGCATGCTTCTGGTCAACACTAAACGATAATAAAAAACCCAACACTTCTCTTTTAAGTAGCAGGTGTGTGTGTGTAAAGAGAGGGGGTAGAAGGGGGAAGAAGGGAGGGAAAGGGAGAGGGAGACAGGAGCTGTGTGGGTGAGTGTGTGGGTCAGCTGTGAGCAAGACCTAGAGGATTAGGGTTATTTGCTTTCTTAACATCAACACCAAGCTGGCTGTTGGCACTGGGAAGATTTTCCTTCATGAAACAATGCACGGAAGTAAGACGAGTAAGGCAAGAGAGGAGGAAAGGGGATCCCTTCCTTGTGCAAAGCTGGAGAAACGTCCTTTGTGGGAGGGCTGTGGGAGGGAGGGATGGGCAGCAATCCTGTGCCAGAACTTTCTCAGGTACCTCTGTTTTAGGGAACATAATGCACAGAATTGAACACCCGGAAATGAATTCCCTTAAAACCATTCATCAGCTTTTTGGAATGTCTTTGGTTCCTCCAGTGGGTGTGTGGACTCCATTTGAAGACTGTATGTAATTTTCAAAGGGCAGGGAGGGCTTATGTCAGTATTGTTCAGTGCTCTATCCCTGGACCCCAGCACCCAAAATAGATGCTCAAGAAATAGTCATTGAAAAAATAAATGACAATGATTAAATTCAAAGTGAATTTCAGTCAACTATCAATATATACTCTATTTTCCATAACCAAATGAATAGAGTAATATGCATGAAGGGAAAAAGGTAGTCAAGCCTTTTACTAAAGGGGAAATGAAACCATTACTTGGTCAGTTAGTTTTAATTTTGTAAATTGTATTTCTTCTTCGGAAAGAGAAAATGCACATTCATATACTAAAAGCTCTAGGAATTTCTGAGAAATTTTCTTTCTTAAACTTTGTTTGTATTTCTAAAACTTATCTGAACCATGAATCCATTTTAATTCTCGTTTAAAACATATTAACATCCATGGAAACATCTGATGTTAGAGCATGAAGGGATAAAGCTTGGATTACTTAAATTAAAGGTAGATAGATACGTAACATTACACAGTAGATTACTATTTGATTAACGCCACTCAATTAAAAAATAAGATAGAAATCTAATTTTTTAAAAAGCCATCCACTTGAGAGTTTTTACAAAAACAGTCGACTATTAATTAAAGAATTTTTGAGCTCCAGTTCTAATGGCTTCATTATTTGATTACGGGATGGAGAATATTTTGGCTTCTATAGTAAAGTATAAACAAGTTATTGAAAGAAACTTTACATTGATAATAAACTTAATTTCATACCAAATTAAAATTAAATAATGATGTTTTATTAAATAACTTATGATGAGCTAATAATCGTGGATATTTAAAGGCTTTACTGATTTCTCATCCTCTGAGGGCAGTATTAACATGGTTATGGATGGGCAGTAAGAGAAATGTTCATGTAACAACCTGGTAGTTGTAAAGAACTGTTTTCCCCAACTAAGTTGTTCTCTAAAATTTCTTCAAGGGGGAAAACAAGATCTGAAAACATTTCAGCAGTGACCATAAAGTACAGAGGAAAGCGATCATTTATACATTAACTGAATAGTGTCCCGAGGTCAGAGCCTTCGGGTCACGCGTTAGCCCTGCATTTCTCTCCTGTACAAATGTTTCTGGGTCGAACCATCTCTTTCCCCTCTTCTGATCCCAGCTCTTCTGACACTGTCATCTCCAGATCCCGTGGTCACCTCCCAGCTGGGAGTCCTGCTTGAATTTTACCCACTGGAGTTTATTGCCCAAAACGCAACTATAGTCTGGCTTTTACATATACGTTAGATCATGTCACTCTCTTGTTCTCAAGCCTCCCTTGGCTGATGTAACATTTAAAGTTAAACCCAAAGGCTTTACTTCCTATAGTCTCCAAGACTCTTGGGATCTGGTCCCTGGACACATTTCCAACCTCATTTCTTATCACTCCCTTTCAACATTTCAGCTGTACCAGCCCCCATAGTGCCCCAATTTGGCCTCTCAAACATTAACCTGTTCACCAGAGAGGTCCTTAGTAACCAAAAATATGCCCTTCCCAGGCCAAAATATCTCCCCCTACCCTCTCCCACTGTCCCTGCCCACATACACTTCACAGCTATTACCTTATCCTGACTCACAGCTCATAATCTAGATTATTTTCTAAACTCATCTGCCTACTTGTTTATTTCTTATTGTCTCTGCCATTAACAGGCAAGATATAAGAAGGCATAGAGTGATCCTTGTTTTGTTTGCTGCCTTCTCCCCAGCACCTAGAACAGTATAGGTGGAGAGCAGGCACTCAATACATATTTACTAGATAAATCTGTGAATAAAATAATTTTAAACATGCAAATATTGATTTCTGCATTAAGACAATCTTTTACTTAGAATATTTAAAACTGCCGTCAAGAATTAACATCCATTTCAATTCACACCATTGTGCATGAGAAAAATCTATATTTATAACTAAGTAAATATTGCATATAAAGGGCCTGCTTCTTAGCAATTAAGAAAGTTGGTTCAATTGTAGTGAACCCAACTTGGGATGAAAATTTGGAAAGTAAAGCATATATGGCTACTTTAACACACTTAACATTGTGATTGATGGTTTTAAAACATGTCCACAAATTCTTAAATTACTCATCTCCCTCCCACCCCTCTAAGGGACTCTGTGTGACTTGTGAGATGATGTCACTGAAGATATTGCCACTTCCTCCTGCTCTATTGCCAGCTGCCATGTTGTGGGAACACAACAAGCAGTCCTACAGGGACACCCACGATGCAAGGAACTGAGGCCTCCGGCCAACAGCCATGCATGAGTCAGCATGGAAGTGGGTCCTCCAGCCCTGGGCAAACTTTCAATGACTGCAGCCTCATTTCTTTCTACTCTTGTCCAACATTTTAGCCACAGTAGCCTCCACAGCGTCCCTCAGACATCTCAACTCCAACCACGTGAGGATCCCTGAGCCAGAATCACCCAACTGAAGTCACTCCCAGGATGCACAGAAATTACATAGACATTGTTTATTATTCATTCATTAATTTGGGGGCAATTTGTTACACAGCAATGTATAGCTGATACAGACATACACCTTTTTCAGTAAAGGAGGGAATTCTTCAAGCAGCCATTGATATGTGATTTTGGCTATTTATTTAACCTCTCTGAACCTCAGTTTCTTTATCTGAATAATGGGAATGATCTTATCTGTCATACTGCTTTAATGTGAAGATTAAACAATTTATTTATGCACACAATGCCTAGAACCCTGTCTAATTAATTTTGGCTTATTTTTTTTCTCAATGAGGAGCCCGCAAACATATTATGTCATTTTGTTCACACTTGTCTGAAAAGACTGCTAAACATGGAGTGAAGCCCCACAGCTACAGAGAGCGTAATTTCTAAATGTATCATGATATGAAATGTAGTGCATAAACTGTTTATTTGAAATAGATTTTCTCTTAAAAACTTTTAGGTAAAAAGAGTGTAACACTTGGAAAGCCCACTAAAGCCTATTAAAACTTATAAAGTCCCTCAGAGTAGTTAAACTGAAAATAACCATAGAGTGGTCATATCTTTGTAGAGGATTTTGTGCTCAGACACCCCTTCAATACAGAAGGAATTGGGTCCAACTTCTGACAGCCCGCGCTCAGCCTTCTCCAGGAATGGTGCTCAGCTAAAGAGAACTGCCCTCCCCAATGTCACACCCCTTCCCTGGGGCAGCCGGCAGCCGGCATCCAGTGACTGGTTCACATGGGGCTTAGAGGTCCAGCTCCCTGGTTCCCAATCAGCACAGCTCTGAAGAGGCATCCCGGCTCCAATGGTCCCCTTGGGCGGCCAAGACCTTTGTTGTGACTGCAGGTCATGACACAGGAAACTGCAAATCTTCTGTTTGCCCAGAAGTTATTAATCCGGAGAGCCTGGCCTGATAAACTTCTGGCAGGCAGATCTCCATCCCACAGTTTGCCTCCTGGGGAACCCAAGTTGTGACATTTTAATGTGTGGGCCTCCTCCTGCTGGGTCCCACTCTGCATCTCACCCTTAGGAATCTGCTGGGATTTGAGCCTAGTAGTGCGTTCTGAGGCACAGGGGGGTGGTGAGGAGATAAAGCATCATCTTGTACAGTGACTCAGTGGTAAGGGAGGCCATTTCTGGCTCCACAGAAAATGCAGGGTTAATCCCCTCGGAGGGGAGTGGAAAGACACTGTTCTCTAACCTAAGTCCTATTGTTTAAAGAGTAGGAAACTGGAGAGAGCAAAGAGGCAGAGATTTCATGATGATTTACATGGTAACTCAAGGACAGTTTCAAGAGCTATTAAAAAATAGAGCATTTGTGGAGTATTATATGAATTTCTTTAACATTGCTATGCACCCCCAGTGTTAGTGTATTAATAGTATGACTCACCTCGGCATGCATAAATCTGGTTTTGACAATACAGTGTGTCAGCATTAAGAATCATGGCCTTCAGAATCTTAGAAACATGAGTTCAAATCCAAGTTAAGCTACTTACTGTCTGTCAATCCTTAAATAAATTAGATAACTGTTCCTGCCTTTGATTTTTGTATCCATATGATGAGGAATCTACAATCTGCCTCTTAAAATTATTGCGATCACCAGCTGAGATAAAACCTGTAAACCACCTGGCTGTTTGCCCCATGTCTTAAAACCTCAATACTTGGTGATGGTTTCTGTTTTTATGATAAATGCAGAAAAGCCAAAATACTAAGAGAGGTTTTCCTGATGTTTGCACTGGGTCATCTTAAAAGGCCGGGTAAAGAAGAAATATAACAAAACACTGGATGGCCCTTCCCGTATCTCAGAAATCTGGCTGAAGCCTCCAAACATGGGAATGATTGATAGAGCCCTCTGTATTCCAGATAAACCTTCACAGCGTTCTCTAACTGGCCTTCCTGCCCTTATTCAGTAAGTACAAATATAATAGAAACATAAATAACAGAAATATAGAGTATGTGTAAATAGAAAGATAAATGTTAAATATATATCAGGCCAGGCTGAACATTCTGGAGTCAGCAAGTCTTAGACTCAAAGAGCAAGCTGGTTGGCTATTCTCATGCCCTCCTCACAGGACTGGGAGAGACCTACCAGGGGAAGCACCAGCAGAGAAGGAGACCCTCAAGGGGGTGAGATAATGGCCCAGACCCCAGCTAGAGAGATGCCTGCAAAGCTGCAGAAACAGCCAAACCGACATCCAACTGAGATGCCTGCAGAGGGCTTGTCTCTGCTTGATTGGAAAGACTGGTGCCTGCTTCTCCAGAAAGTTCTGAAGGTGGGAAACAGCTGGGACATTCCCCAGTGCAGAGTAAAGAGACAGTGCAACAGGAGTGCATGGCCTGGCCTCCTGTGTTGGTGTGGCAGGGATGCGTGAGTTGGCCCTGTGCCGGCTGGGTGCATGATAGCATCCCCGGGGGAGCCAACTTGCTGGGACCCCGACCCAGGAGGACAGCTTGCTAGGGCAGAGCAAACAGGTCGACTCGCCGAGGGAAGGAGTGGGCGTGAGCATACTCAGGTGGTAAGTTGAGCATGAACTGCTCCAGCGAGGCAAACATACAGGATTAGGAATCTGGGTGTCTGTTAGTGGGCAAAGTGGGTCGTTCCCAAAGAGCACAAAACACACTGCCATAGAGAACAAGCACGTCAACACCTATCGTGACTGAAGGGCACTCGTAGCCAAAAATTGTACTGGTAACAAAAGAAGTTTGTCCTTTTTTCTCCCCCTAATCTCTACTCTCCCTATGTTGATTCTGGAAAAGTCAGAAGGAAAGGGATAAGGAATAAAATACATTGGGAATTTAGGATTGGCTGATATAAACTGCTGTGTACAGCATAGATAAACAAGAAGGTGGTACTGCATGGCACAGGGAACTATATTCAATAGCTTGTAGTGACCTGTAATGAAAAAGAATATGAAAAAAAAATCTACTGAATCGCTATGCTATACACCAGAAATTAATACAATGTTGTAAATCAAAAAAAAAAAAAAAAAAAAAAGGAAATGCAAAATAGACCTGGGAAAAGGAAAAAGAAAAAGAAAAACAAAAACCTAAAAAATAAAATATAAGCTGGAAAAAAAAAGACTGAAACACAGTTCATAGCTCTGTCTGAAATGCCCAAGTGAAGTGAGTCTAGGGAATCTGAACAGTATCAGCAGCTCAATTTTGAAATCAAATCACCTAAGGGTTATTTATCCCTGAAAGTGAGGCTTATCAAAAGATAAGATTGTTCTGATAATGGAAAGTGACAAGAGAGTCACCATATCTTTTGGAGATGCCTTCAGTCCCAGGGAAAGGAGAGACAACAGAAGAAGGCTTAAAGGAGCAACGGAAGAGAAAATAAAGTCTGTTTCCGTGGCATATTATATTCAGCTCATTCAATAAATCGAGTGAGGGTTAAAAAATATTTCCAAGAAGGAGAAAAAATAGACCGTTTATGAGACAAGAAGTGTAGTTCTGAAAATTCAGTGATGATGAAAGGGCCAAAAGGATACAGTGTTCAGTGTACCTAAGGAGAAAAAAAAGAAAAAGGTGAAGATGCTGGGTGAGATGGTTCCCTACCTGTGCACCAGGGGGCGCTGCAAGATCGGGACAGCTTTGTTGTAAGCAATAACCAGACCAGAAGAGGGAATGGATTAGGGAGGGACTCCTAATAAGGTGAGTGGTGTGCACCTAGCTGTTTACGTTTAGCTCATGTTCTCTCATTGGTTGTTCATGACCTGAGATGTAAAGCCACAGGAACAAGAAACTGAGAATCTATTCCTTTGGAAACATAATCCAGACTGCTAAATAAGTTTCACCTCCTCTGGGTGCTCCTTCAAAATCAATGATGCCTGTTATCAGAAGCGCCCCATTCCTGTTTAGTTTCCCTGCTTTCCAAAACCCATAAATTCAGCAGTGGATCATGAAAGTCGAGATCACACTCAGGCACCTAATGTGACTATAAAGAGGAGTTCTTTCCCTCCGCGGAATTACTGTTTTAATGTTCCTGCTTTCCAATTTACATCAGTCAGAAGCTGTGAGAGTAATGGCATAGGCATTAGAAAAATAAAAGGAATATGGCAAAGAAGATTGCTGGTGTCTGGTGTTTTATTTATCACATTGCCTGTCGCGTTTATATCATGGCTTCAGATTTACCCAGTTTCTTTCCTTTTATGACTGGAGACGTTAAGGGCAAGCTGTCAGCTCTGTAGAATAACATTTGTAGTGCTCTAAATCTTCTCAGTGTAATCTTCAATAACTGTCTTACGTTCAAGTTGACAGCAAGCAATAAAATGTTTAATATCGTTTTATAGGTCACATAATATAACAGTTAATTTTAGTTCAACAGGGCAATAACAGATAACAGATAATGAAGTCACTATAGATTTGTTTAACATAGTTCCTGAGTTGGCAATGGCTTCAGCAAAGCCTTAGAAATCTTCTTTCGAGCTACAACAAAACAGAAATGCGTTTCTCATTTTCTCTCTTTCTAATGATTCATAAAACTAGAGCCCATCTCAGAGGTGGTGAACTTTAGTTTTCAAAACTTGATGTATATTATTATATAAACAAATCAACTTTGTAATAGGAAAGGATTTTTTTTTTCCCTCCCAGAACTTCAAATTACATAAGGAAAGAAACAAAGACTCAATTAGTTTACAAATATGTAGAACTACAGAAATATCTAAGACGGCTCCGTCCAACCACTGGCCACCTGTGACTAATGAAATAGAAGTAGAAATTAATTGAAACTCAATGAAACATAAAGTCCATTAACTTTAACAAGATTGTATTCTTTCTTAATTTTCTGTTTGTTTTTAGTGGGGGATGGATGTAACTTGGATTATTTGTTTTTAGAGGAGGTAGTGGGGATTGAAACCAGGACCTCATGCCTGCCAAGCCCACCTTAAGCTATACCCTCCCCTGGTTGTATTCTTTCATTATGGCTGCCTCCCTTTTATCTACTTTGTTTATAGTTCTCAAATTTTCCTTTAGGGTTTCAGTTGTAGAGGAACTTTTTTTTTAAAAAAAATGCAAATGATTTTTAAGTCTCTGATCCATTGTTCTATACAGAGAGCAAAATTGAACAAAAGAAGGAAAGGAATGGAAGTTAGGAAGATGGAAGGAAAGAAGGGAGGGAGGAAGGGAAGGATGGAGGGAAGGAAGGAAAGAATGGATGTGGGGAGAGAGAGAGTAGGGGAAAGAAAGAGGGAGGCAGGTGAGAAAAGTCAGATAAGAAGAGAATGTAACAGGAAGAATAAATCTGACCCCATATTGGATCTGTTTCTTTTACTTGAACCTTTGCATTCTATTGCTTTTGCTACAAGTTAATCACTAAAGTGTTGTTGCCTGAGGCTCAAAGTACACACAATGGCTCATCTCCAGGAACCTTGCCTCCTAGGCCTGAGCCTTATGCTAAAATGTCTTTGTTTAGCTCACAGGAAACACCCTGACCAGCCGCACCTGCACATGGCTGCAGGAAAGAAGAAATTAGCACATTCCCTCTGGAATCAGGTCAGAGCCAGGAAATATTTGCAACAGCTTATCCCTTTTTTTTTACTTTACCTCCTCACCTTCCCATGTTTGCTCTATAAAAGAAATGAACATCCAAACCCAGGCAAGATGGTTCTTTGGGACACTAGTCCACCAACTTCACAGTCTGCTGGCTTTCTGCATAAAGTTGCTAATCCTTGCCCCAACACCTCATCTCTTAATTTATTGGCCTGTTGTGTGGCATCTCGGTAAAAAAGTGCAAAGGAAATGCTAAAGGTTGGAGGAAGAGTGGGGCGGAGGAAAAGAACTAAGGACAGTAAGAACAAAAGGGAAGGTCGAGATCTGATCCCCAGTGCTTCCCTAAGGCTGTGCTGTTTGATTCTGATGGAGGTTCCCTGGAAGACTCAGGCTGAGTGAAAAGCTTCTGCTCTAGAATCCAGAGAAGCTGGCGAGCCTGTCATTTGGTTTCCAGGCACTTTCATTCTTTTCAGAAGTTCAGATTTCTAGCCCCAAGCACCTCAAATCACCATTGAACCAGAGAGCTCTCCAGTCATAAGAAAGCTGCTTCCCTCAGGGCAGAGGCAGGCAGGCTTGGTTAAGTTGAAAGCGACCTTGGAACCCACCTGCTGGAAACAACACTAGGCTCTGGTCAAACTCCAGACTTTTCAGTCGTCTTTAAGTCCCACATTTTTAATTAAAATCATAACTTAGAGACAAATCTGATAAAATTGCTCTTCCAGGTCCCTGCTTTTCATTTTCTAAATTACTATTTAAGTTAAAATTAGTTTTATGTAAAGAGGAGACTGGTAAGGAGAGGATAATTTCCTGAGAAGGAGGTTGGACTGAGAAGGATAAAATGCCATGATTTCTCCCCTGTTAATGCTTTACGCCTTAGGGTGTGAGCAGTTTAAATTTTTAGAAACTCGATCTTTCCTGAAACTTAATAATTGCTTTATTTTTTTTAAGGAATGTAAGAAGCCACATTCAACAACTCTTCTTAAGGAGGAAAACATTGGCAAGGGATAAAAAAGCATGAGTCTTACTTCCGGGCATTGCACCCATCACAAGACTATGCAAAGAGTTTAGGCTTTAATATTTCTTAACCTGTAAAAGGAGCAGAATGCAGCTTTCCCCTCTATCTGAAAGGAGAGCATTCCTGAGAAACCTTTCCCACGTGAAAATGGCGTAAAGCAAAGAGGCGATTACCGAGGATGCATTTTGCTAACAGATGTGCAAAATAACCCCAAGCAGGGATGCTCACAGACACAGTTCAGAGTCATGGTGGCTGAGATGCTGAGTGTGGTTCCCAGGGAAGGAGCTCCCAGACAGCACCACTTCGGCTGCTGGCGTGGGGGTGGGGCATGGGGGGGGTACTGCTTCTATAATAAACAGCTACTGCAAAACAAATGCTGAACGCTATTTTCGCTTTTCAGCTTTTCTTTTTGTAAAAGCAAAAATCCTCTTTGGATTTCTTTCAGTTAGCAAAATTACATAAGTAATAAAAATAACGTAAACCTTTCTTAAAAGCAAAGTGACGCAAAGCAAACTTTTGAAAGGTGGGGAGATGCCTGTAATTAGCTTCACGACTTTTTTCTGTTTGTGGTAAGCTCTCTGAAGAGGCAGAAGCACAATTTTTAGTGCCATAAAAAATGCAGAAAGAGGTTAAATGCCAATCCCACACACCTCTCCCATCCCATACACCTGATTTCTACCAAGAGAAACATTTGTCTTTTACCAAGCAACTTTTTACAAGCCAGATGATTTCATATAATGCAAAAATGGTTCTGCATCCTTTAAAAGGGCAGTTTATCCTTGTGTGTTGAAAGAAAGGTACTTATTAAAAATCTGTTACTTTGATTTTTTTTCTGCTTATACTAAAGTACATTGATTCAATGTTCCTGCACATTTCCAGGGATCTTCAAACCTAGTTCCTGAGTATTCTGGTACCCTATGTAAATCTTAGTAGAGATTAATATTTCCCTAGGATAATTTTTTTTGGGTCTCTGTACCTACAAGATGAAGACATCTAGAGTGAAATTCTCAAAGGGTTTACAAAAGCAAGTGTCAACAGCTGCATGATTTGCTTGCCTGTGCCAGCTCATCAGCTCCGAAGAGAAAAGGCAAAAACAAGCTGATCCCACAATGATCAGATGGAGTGAAGACAGTGATTATGTCAATGCAAGAATAATTAGATACATCGTAGCCATAAACAGCCTTTCAAGTGTTTCAATAGCTATAATTCTACGAACTGCTATCATCAAGCTGTTAGCAGAGAAGCCAACTCTCAATTTGTCTATGGATGGGTCTACGCAAAAGGGAATTGTTCCATTGTCTAATATTAGATTACTAATACGTGGTGGTCAAACAAGAATCGTATATATGGGACATTTCTGACTGCTGTAAGTGAAACTTATATAAGTAGACTGTTTCCCCTTTTAATATTTAGACCTCAAATCGGGACTACATTTCTATAGTTTGCTTAATATTCACAATGTAAGGAAATGACCATTTTCTTTCTTTAAACTTTTATGTTCCTATTCTCCACCCAACTCATATCTGATGACCTTACATGTACTTCAGTGAGATGGCCATGTCCTTACCTTCCCATCACAGGCCAGTCATCCTTTTCCCATCATCACTGCCCCTTCCCATGATAATGGAGAAAGGGGACCTCTGTCCATCAAGGGTGCTTCCTCCCACTGGTACTCTGGACCCCTTCCCTTTCACACCTTCACATGGGGTACAGTAGTTCTGTTAGCTCAATGGTCTCAAAATGTGGTCCTCAGACCAGCAACATTAGCATGACTTAGGAACCTGAAGGGAGGGTCACACTGAAGTCCTGTAAAATCTGAGAAACCACTGAATTAGTTCAGGGGCCCTCAACAGTAATTAAATATTTGTATCACATGGTGGATTTTTAAAATACCAGTTCCGGGACCTCACTTCCAGATATTCTGATTAACTGACCTGGGATTGGCCCAACCATCAATACTTTTAAAATCTTCCCAAGTGATTCTAGTATGACACCAGAGCTGACACCACTGAAGGCTGAAGCCTTTCCCTCTCTTTTATTTTCAGTCTCATTCCTAGAATTAGATTATTCCCACTGACATAGATGAACACCCTAATCACTTTTAAAAATTACCCCTCCAGATTCTTGCAGGATTCCCCTCCAGACACAATGTACTTGAAACTACACATAATCACCTCCCTTTCCTCATCCCCCACTCGCTTTTGCATGCACTCCAAACTGAATCCTTAACACCATTCAAAGTGCTCTTAGAAAAAAAACCATGTGATATCACTCATATGTGGAATCTAAAAAGGGAAAAAAAAGAGGACACTAATGAAATCATCTACAAACCAGAAACAGACTCTTGCAGACATAGTAAACAATCTTATGGCTACCAGAGGAAAGCAGGTGGGAAGGGATAAATTTGGGAGTCTGAGATTTGCAAATGTTAGGCACTATATATAAAGATAGATTAAAAAATTGTTTCTTCTGTACAGCACAGGGAATGATATTCAATATCTTATAATAACCTTTAAAGAGAAAGAATATGAAAATGAATATATGTATGTATATGCATGACTGAGATATTGTGCTGTACACCAGAAATTGACACTTTGTAACTGACTATACTTCAATTGAAAGAAAATAAGAAAGAAAAAGAAAGAAAGAAAAAGAAAAAAGAAAGAAAAAAGAAAAGAGAAAGAAAGGAAAGAAGGAAGAAAGGAAAGAAAGAAAGAAAGAAAGAAAGAAAGAAAGAAAGAAAGAAAGAAAGAAAGAAAGAAAGAAAGAAAGAAAGAAAAATTTGCCAGTGAATTGGATGTTGCCAAATCCAAAGTTTGCTCTTCTGCCCACATCACCACCCTTCACTTCTCCTCTCTCTGTAACAAATCTTCTTTCTTGGATTTCCTAAGGAAATCCTTTGTATTTCCTCCTCCGGAAGGACCGCTCTTTTGTGAGCCTTTCCTTCTCTATCCAACTGCCATAGCTTGGAGAATTACATGGCTTAATCCTGGGTTCTCTTTCTTTCTTGCATACTTTTCCCAAAGAAGTTTTGATCTATTCCCTTGGCTTTGAATATTACCCAAGTAAAAACCTTTTATCTATTCCAGATTGTTGTCTGAGATTTAGATTCAAATATTTAATTGCATTTCCCATTGTCTCTTGTCATTCTCACAGACATCTTCTTCTTCACACGCTATAGTTCACATTGAGTGCTTTCCGTGAAAATTGTATCAGTGTTTTATTTCTCTACTTCTCATTGTAAGCTGCACTGATTACGTATAAATTTACCTGCAGTAGATTCTATTCCCATTAAACTTTTTGCTTAAATTTGGCTCTTACTCTGATTTTTTTCTACTACACTTTAAAGAGCATCTTTGGTATTAGAAGTGGAACAATTTTAAAACAATCCTAGGTTTAACAGAGAAGATAAAATTGAAACTGTGCAATATTGTTAATCAACTGAATACACCATCTATGCCAAAAGTGAATTTTGTCCATTTCAGCCATGACTGAAATACATAAGGGACAGACTATTCCAAAAGTTGGTTGTCTTTTGTCTTAGCAAAATCCCACTGAGGGTCCTGGATCTATATACAAAGCAAACTTTCTATTTAACCCTTCCCTGGATAGAAAGAATCAGATGAACATTTTATGTTTTCTGACACACAACTACTCTTTAAAAGAAATCATGTCATATACCCTTTTCAAAAGTTATCAATGATACGGTTGTTATGTTGTAGGGAGAGTTTCCAGTGACTTGGGGTCTGTATTTTTAGGAAAAGGTTGACAAGTCAAAAACTTGAATGATTACCTAAATTTGCAATATGACCGTAAGTGGTCATCATTTGGTGGCCACAATAGATGACGTTGACGAGACTCAAAAACTGAGATGATCCAGCCATGAGCGCCACCAATCAAGTGCCTATGTGTCCTGATTTATTTATCACTTTCCTAACTGTCAAATGATGAGTGGATGTGGTATTGAGATGTTTTGTCTCCCAATTTCCCAGATGAGAGGATTTTGCAACACTTTGTAAACAAAATCACAGAAGGCTCAATGTTTAGCAAGGAAAGAAAGTCCAGCAGCAAAGTCAAGACTGCCTGGTCACTTTGTTGACATTATCTTCAAAACAGAAATCTCCAGCAGTGACAGGAGAGGGCAACTGGTGTGTTTTTCAGCTACTTCTCAGCCACAGCTGTCAGGAAACTGTCTCATAAAGTAGTGGCAGGTTATGGGAGTAAATAATAAATTTGCAAAAGTGTTTAGGGAAGAACTTTTCTATGTAGAGTATGGTTTCAAGCTAATATGGATAGACAGGTGAGGATAAGTTCCACAATGCTGAAAATGTAGATCCTGAGACAAAAAATTTGCATGCAGTCACGCTGTTTCTCAAAAAGTGTATTGTGTCAAAAATAGTTGCAAATTAACCGATTTTCCCTTATTTCAAGTGCATTCTTTAAGATTCTTTATGCTTATCTTAATTTCTAAATAGCAAAAACTCTTGTCTTCAGAATAATCAGAACTTAAGTGAAAGATGTGAGACACAAAAGAGGATTCAAAATTAGTCAAGATATGCGAGCAAAAGTCCTGATAAACAGGAATAAAAAGGAATAAACCAGGTTCTCTGGGATTCCTGGCAACCTAATTTAGCCAACCATAAACTTGAGTGTCACCGCACACACACAGCTGTGACATTTACTCCACGATTAAAATGAAATGAGCTGATAACATAAAAATATTCATATTCACAACAAGCCACACAATTGTTCAGAAGATGGACTGATCTTATTAACAAGCCTCCAGAGTAAAAGGTGTGACTGCAAAACCATCATGTAAGAATCTTCAAATGAATCCTATGATTAAGACCTTCTAATAGAAAACTACTTACCAAGTACAAGTTGACTAACAATGATATTTAATGAGGAGGCTGTCTCTTGAAAGGCTTTTCTATATTTCTGAAAGCTGGGGTTCCCTGAGAGTTGTGCTTGGAAACTGGGAAAGGAGAGCTTTCTGAAGTGAATTAATGGTCATCACCGATCAGTGGGCAAGATCACAACGGAACAGTTCTGCAAGGCAGGTAAGAGCTTTTTCATTACTTAGAAATGCCAGCATCCTTCAATAGGGAGATACCGCCCTCAGGAAGATAATTTCAGTTCTCCTTGACGGCACAGGGTATCCGACATCAGATTACTATACGCCTCTACTGTATCATTATCTCTTTGGAGAATGTTTTTTTGCCTTTGATTTTTAAAATTACAGCAAATAGTATATCCATTGAGAAAATAAAGACAGAAGAATAATGGGCTTTGAAAAGACACTTGTGTGAAATGCATAAGGAGGCTGATTCTGATCTTTGCGTGCGTTTAAATTTAGGGATCTACATTTAAATGTATGCAAAGATCAGACTCTATATATCTATATCTTTATCTCTCTCTCTATATATATATATATAGCATCTTAAAGTAACAGAGCAATCATTTAAAATATATGCTTAGGGGAAGACTATCAAAGCCGATAAAGTCTTTTTACTGGCAGACAGCCAACCCAGACCTGTGTTAGCGAGGACACAAAATGTTCGAGGATCGTCTCATAAGACGTTTTTGTCATCATAGTTTGTCATGTAATCACTTTAGGAAGTCATATAATATTCCTTGTCTACCCATTTACAGCCAAGGGGTCCTGAAAGCTCATTCTGTTTCATCACACAAGTTAGCGCTGTTGACGCTGAAGGTCCTAACAGCTCCAGAGCTATGACAGTCTCGTGCCAGTGACCCCGGAGGCTTGAATGCACAGGCAATTGCTACAGTTATCCATGCAGCAGATTCAACTCGCAGGCTGAGAACACTCGTTCCACTTTTGCCTTTAAAGAAGCCAATGTCCATGACCATCAAACAACAAATAAAGAAATAAAAGATACCATTCATCTTACATATTCATAGAAACTCATCAAGTTGAAAGAAAACTAAAATACATCATGCAATTCAAAGCTGTAACAGCTATTTGCCACTCAATATATTTATCACAGTGGTTGTTTTTATATGTTTGTATGCATGTACCTACGCAGCTGTAATAGCTCTAGATTGTATATAAACATACCAAATAGTATTGATTACACATATGTGATCTACATGTATATGATTGCATGCAGGTATTAAATATTACATTTATGTATTATGTATCTCCAACTAAATTAGAAATCTCTGAAGATTAACAAGCATTTCATATCTCTTAATATTTATCCCATTGCCAATTAAAATGTAGCAGGTGCTCAATTAATGAGTTTTAAATTTATTTTTTAGTTGAAGTATAGTCAGTTTACAATGTTGTGTCAATTACTGGTGGACAGCATATTTCATTCATACATATACAGACATATATCCCTTTTCATATTCTTTTTCATCATAGGTTACTGTAAGATATTGAATATAATTCCCTGTGCTCTACAGTATAAACCTGTTTATCAATGAATAACTTTTATTAAAAATTTGTTGTTAATTTGGGATAGTTTACTAATATATTTGCACAAAATTCTTTCCGTCCATCCACTTGTGGGTTCTAATTTAAGATGCTGGAAGTCGTGCCCTACGGAACTGGTTTGGGAATATGAGTTTAATTCCACACTCTCACATTTAATAGCTCCATTCCCTTGATCAAGCTACTTATCCTCCATCTCCAACAAAGTATTGTATTAATAACCAAATCTTCTAATTCATAGGTTTCAGTGAAACATACAGATACGTGAACATGTTTTTAAAACCGCAAAATAATATTAAAGTTCAGAATTGTTACACTAATGGCTGAGGCAGAGAGGAGCCAGCCATTCACCAAGGCGAATTCCTCGTCCCCCAAAGCACACAGCCAGCCTGTGCTCTCCCAGCAGATCGGGTGTTCTGGAAGACAGAGTATTTCAGCCACCTCGTTGCCAGAAACACCCACATTAAGTCAAGACCAACTCCTGACAGCTACCGGTTTGGGTAAGGGCAAATTTACTGGAACATACACATTCTCACTCATGCAGGAATTATCCATGGTTGCTTTCAAGCTAAAATGGCATTGCTGAGTAGTTGTGACAGACACTGTGTGGCCGGAAAACCCTAAAGTGTTTACTATCTGGTCCTTTGCAAAAAAAGCGCTGGTCCCTACTTCCGCACAAAACCGTTACTCTATAGATCCACAAAAATGGTTAGATCTGCTTATTGTAGTACATGGTATTCCTACAGCTAGCACAAGGGTCTTACCTTCTCTTAAAGTTTCTCTGCATTCCCCCCTAATGCTCCCAAAGGCAGTTACTTGCTTTGCGGACGTGTTTTTGTCTCCTTTCTTACTTTTAATCTAACAAGCCAAATAAATGGTTCAGAGCTAGTGTTAGGAATTTTCTGGTTGGAGGATGTTCATCAACACAGTGTACGGTTGTGAGCTATTCTTTGAACAGCAATGATTATTTGAATATCGCAAATCATTCTTGACAATTACAAGTCTTGTACTGCAAGCTGGACTGTCAAATTAAACAATATTCTGCTGTATCACGGTGGCCACCATCTGTAAAATATGCATGTGACCAAGACTGCTAATTGTCTGCCAATATCCATTTCCTCGGAGCCCTTCGTTGCTTTAGCGAAACACATGGATATCCAGAAGAAACAAAAGAGATTACATTATCCAGTCTCCCTTGCAAATAGTGATGTTATGTGACTAGGATCTGGTCAGAGGAAGTAAAATGAGGTCTACAAATTCCAGAAGCGGAAAGAGGATGCTTTCCTCTTCCTTGGCTTCTGTCCTGTTGGCTGAAATGTAACATGCTTACTGGAGCCAGGGAGTTTTTCTCGGACCTTGGAGTAGAACTTAGTTATTGAGGATGATGCTATAACAGGGGAGAATCCTTGGTGATTTCTAAGCCATTCCACAAATCCAGGACCTCTTATTTCACATGAGACAGAAATAAACACCAGTTGTTTTCAAACTATTTTAATTTGAGTCTTGTCACTTGAGACCAAACTGAATCCTATTTGACAAAACAGATGAGTTAGAAATTAACAATATATTAACAATGAGAAAAAGAAACGAGAGCAGTGAGGTAAGAAACAACAGAAACCAAATAGCAGGGTACGGCAGTGATTATCCAAAAGCCCGGGTAAGGGGATAATGTTTCTGAACTCTGTGAATGGCCCTTGCCTCTCATATTTCCTTTAATCCACATTCTTGCTTTTCTCCCAGTAGCATGTATTTGACTGGAAAAGTTTAGGGTGCTTACGGCAGGCATGCAAAAAGAAGGGATCTTAATAATCAGCTTCTGACACCTAAAATAGAATCTTGTAGCTAGTATTGAAGTAGGGCTTTGTCTAGAGCAAGAAGATTTTACAAATTTAATTAACTTAATAAATCAGAACCAGAAACCATAGATTTTTCCCTCATGTAATTATAAATTATATCCTTGGGCAACAAGGCTTGTAAACATGGGTACAACATACACATGGGGTAGAGAGAGAGAAAACCCAGCGTTTCTGTGAGAGGAAGAAGGAAAACGAAGTAAGAGATAACCCGTGAGGGGGCTCTGGACAATTTGCTTCCCATCCTGGCTTTACAGGTGGCAGCATTAGACACATTCCAATGAGTGTGAGTCTGGGGAGCTGCTTCCTTCGTTGCTGGGCGACTTTCAGGTCCGCATTCAGCCCGGCACCATCCACCATGGCACACAGGCAAAGGTGTGCGTGAAAGCACCTGAGGCCAGGCTCCTAGTTTCCTGTGGTCTGAGATTGCTGTGGCAGAGACTTAAACATGCCCTTGGGCTGAGGATGGGCACCAAGGTAAGAGGTCTGGTGGAGCGGCCGCTTGGGAGGTGGAAGGCGTGGGCACCTCAGGAGGAGATTTTGTCTGGGACTATGGGCTCCATCAAAACACCCAAGACAAAACTTTAGTAGGAAGAGGAGAAAACCAGACAACATCCCAGCAAGATCCAGTGAGAATTCAGAAAACAGTGACCAGTGAGAACTGAGATTCATCCTTCCCTACTGCAACTAAGTTGCCTGGCCTTTACACCTACACACCATCCGGAGAAGAACACAGGAGGGGAGAGGGGCAAAGAGACAGAGCACTGGACTTAAAAGGATTGAGTTTTTATAAAAGGACATTTTTCTAAAAGGTTTCATTAAAGGTGTACATTGTAAAATTTACATTTGTATTATGGGGTATCACCTCACAACATTCAGAAGAGCCATCATCAAAAAGTCTACAAGTAAAAAATGCTGGAGAGGGTGTGGAGAAAAGGGAACCCTCCTACAATGTTGATGGGAATGTAAATCAGTGCAGCCATGATGGAAAACAGTATGAAAGATCCTTAAAAAACTAAAAATAGACTTACCATATGATCCAGCAATCCCACTCCTGGGCATATATCTGGAGAAAGCTCCTAATTCAAAAAGGTCCATGTACCTAATGTTCACAGCAGCACTATTTACAGTAGCTAAGATATGGAAACAACCTAAAATGTTCATCAACAGATGACTGGATAAAGAAGTTGTGGTGTATATACACAATGGAATACTACTCAGCATAAAAGAATAAAATAACGCCATTTGAAGCAACGTGGATGGACCTAGAGATGATCATACTAAGTAAGTCAGAGACAGACAAATAGCATATGGTATCACTTATATGTGGAATCTGAAAAATAATATACAAATGAACTGATTGATAAAACAGAGACTCAGACATAGAAAACAAACTTATGGATACCAAAGGGGAAAGGAAAGGAGAAGGGATAAATTAGGAGTTTGGGATTAACAGATACACACAACTATATATAAAATAGATAAACAGTAAGGTCCTACTCTATAGCACAGGGAAATATATTCAATATCTTGTAATAAATTATAATGGAAAAGAAAAAAAACTTACGTTGTATTATTGTTTCCTTTAACCAGTAGGTAGGGATCAGAACAAAGATCAGATCAGCTAAAAGAACCAATGGAAATGTACATTTTTTTACAATCTAGGTGTTGTATGAGTTGATTAGCTAGATCATTATATTTGCAAAGTTCAAAGAGAAGGCATGCCAGACACCACTATCCTTTCCTTTAATTGTACCAAAGTGTTTTCAAACAGACTGTTTTCTTAAAAGACTAAAATGCTTTATCTGTATATATCTTACTATTTCTGAGATGTGGAAAAGAGTAAAACAGCTATATCAAAATGAAACCTAAGAATGAAGCTGAATAAATTCTTGGAAACTCCCTTCAGGTGACTTCAGAGAACAACCTATCAGTTCCTTCCAAGTTCAGTTCATCCGTGTCCTCTTTTTATCCTATAAACATCTGTTATAATGTCATGTTGGGTGGGCCACCTATGCATTGAATAGATTCAGTTTTCCTCAAAGATTCTCTCTTTGGTTTCTACTGTTGCTGTTGTTTCTGCTGTTGTTGTTATTATTATTACCTTGCGTCTATGTGGCTCTAATAATAATATATAGATTTCTTCACTTGTTTATTGTTAGGAAAAAAAAATGCATCACTCTCTTACATTTTCCACATCGTACTAGAGCATGTGTTCATACTTGCTGGGTAAAACTATCTGAAGATATAATCCCAATGGCTATCACTGTATTCTGTGATAGTCAACAATTTTTATATTTCTATTCTAAACCCACCCTTCATTGCCTGTCGTAAATAATGGTGATGGACCCTGTAAATACTTTTCTCATTTGTCAGTGGTGTGATGTTAAGCTTTGTCAGCAGAGGGCGCTAAAGGGGCCCAAGAAGAGGAAATTCTGGTGAGTTCTGGGACATGCTTTTGTAGTACAGGGTTTCGTCCATAGCTGGATTCCCTGGGGTGCGTGGCTTCTGCTGCAGGGCTCCTAGCAGCTCCAGGGGCAGCCACATGGCATGTTCTCTGCGGGCAGCTTCCCTCTAAACTCCTGCAGGTGGCTCAGAACCTCAGTGAACTTTTTGCTCTCCCATGAGCCGCAGGTGTATCCCTTCCAAGGAGGCTTAGATTTCAGCCTTGGGGAAGGGGATCTCCCAGTGGGCTGCACTATCTCACCTTAAGGGGTAAAGGGCACTCCTCCTATATTTTTTAGACTCTTTGTTAATCATTACTAGCCTGTCTCCCATTACCACAACCCTCTGTTTTAACTAATATGTATTTATATATTTATATTTATGTTTAGCCTTTCCTGTTCTAATTATATGAGGTTTTCTGTCCCAGGAGTGGTCCCAGGTAATAGACCTGCAAAGATGGGCTTCGGGAGATGTTTGCTTGTGCCCTTGGACCTGATTGCAGTGCTGAGCTCCCTGCTAATGGCAAATGGAATTCTAGGAAGCCAGGGCACACAATGACATCACACTTAATCAAACCCGCACCTGTGGTGTAGAGTGATGCAGTGCCAACTGAAGCAAGTGTCTTGAGAGCCCAAGTGGCTGCTGCACTTGACCGTCACAGCGGTAATGATGACCACAAGGACTGTGGTGCAGGATAGATTTTGCTAAGTGCACTTGAGCATCTGCAAAAAAAATCAAAAACCAAAAAACAAAAAACCAAAGATGACAAGCTCTCAGCCCAAGTCACATCCTGAGACTCTGGGAGCTACCTTGAAAAATTATTTTCTTTATTGTAGCCAGAGGGCTGATACTGCTAAAAATCCAGCACAGTATTTAATTGTGTGAATTCCTAATGGCAACACAGTTGCAAATCCACAATCTATTGCCTTCTCCAGGGCAGTGGAGCCAACCCTGGGAACACGTGTCCTTTGCCAGTTGGCACAGTGTTAAGCTTGGCCAGTGGACAGCACTAAGGGAAACAGAGGAGAATGGGGGTCTCTTCTGGGTCCCGGTATGTTCCGGAAGCACCTCACGTCTGCGCAGCGCCCTGCTCCAGCCACGCCCACGGCTTTGCAGGGACAACTCCGGGCATTCAGGGGAGTTCACTCGGGAGTCCTCTCAGGTGGATCCTGGGGCACTGCTGCTGGCATGACATCTCCTGTGCGTGGCTTCCGCTGGCACCCTTGTGAGTGGCTTTGCAGCCTCAGAAAAATCTGCCATCCAGACAGTCAGGGCTGTGCCCTCTCCGGTGACGTTTGCATCCTAGTCTGAGGTACGGGGTCTTCTTCCAAATCGTGCTCCATCCACCGGGCACTGTTTAAGTCCCAGCGGTCGTGGTCCTATTCCTGCATCTGTTATTACTATTCCCCTCACCTTCTGTTGATTCGTTGCTAGCCGGCCCTTTGCCATAGCTCATAATTTTTGATGTTCAGATTCCAATGTGTTTTCATCTTCTGAATTCTGACTGATACACTTCTTTAAATTTCAATATTTTAGTTGGGAAAAAACAAAGTACTAAAATTAAGATCTGATTTACTAATCTCCCAAGAATCATTGATGTTTAAGTTCTATATCATTTGCAGCTCATCTAGTCTTGAAGTCACCTAAAGTGAATTCGATGTAATGAAATGATTATTTTAAATGTTATTTAAGTGAAAATGAGTAAACCTATCAAAACTTAGGACAACCAAAAAGCCTCTATAAGAAGAATGTGCAAGATTCTATTTGGTCCTACTTAGTGATAAAACTAGTGAATACATTAAGAGTTTAGTGAAGCCAAGAGCTTGGAAAGGTCTGTTAAAAGTAAGAGCAAAAATTTTATATATGTAGTTCTGAAGGAAAGATTAAACAAACACAACAAATCAGATACAACTGAAATATAATTTTAGCTTTGCTTTCCTTTGCCAATATTCTCATGAAGTTCAGGGGAAGCCCATTTTTTGCTTAGTTCAGGAAGAAATCTTGGAATCCAGCACATCCCTTGACTTATTGGCTGATATTTTAAAAGTAAAAATTCCTCTTATTATTTTAGTTATAAACACAAGGTCAACTGAGAACTCTCCAAGAACTGGTTTCATTTACTACATCTAAGGTAAAGGGACAAGGGCCCTCCACTCCATTTAGGATGAAGATGGGGTTCATGTTACCCCAGTGACTCTTACAGAAGTTCTCAAAAAGTCTTCTTCTTTTTCTGGGCATTCTTGTGAAATTTTTATTTCTTTAGTCTGGTGTAGGATTATTGGATGAGGGGTGTAAAAGTAGTGGAACTAAATACAACTTGATGAGTTCATATTATGATTTGATATTTCATTTTTGTAGGGGCATCTTTTATTGCATCTTGATGCCTTGCTTGCAAAGACAAATTTAATGGTATATAGACATATGCCCACACACGTATATAGTTATATACATATTTACTATTTTATTTAATAAAATATGACATTTTGATTGATAATATGAATTCACTTGAAAGAAATTCCAAATTATTGGAAGTTTCATATTAAGTAATTTTTATAATGGAGAAGTTAGGAAGGACTTCTTAATTGCTTCTTATTTTTTATTCTGCAAAATCACTTTTAATCTTTGACACATTTGTGTTTTTACCAATTTCCTATTTTGGCATGCTCTAAAAGTCTCCACAGGTAATCATGCTAAAAGTAAATATTTAGTTAATATTTCATCAAATTACATCTTTTATTTCTGTATACAATTTTTACTTCTAAATTCAAAACCATTTTGGCTTTTACAGGCATATTTTTTTATGTTCCTATAGAAATCAACATGTAAAACATTTGAACAATGTATTTTAATTTCATGTAAGCAATTATAATGCTTATTATTGTCACTTTAAAACATATTATTTGTACCAACTTCATGCATGTTCATAAAAAAGAAAGAAGAAAGCAAATCTACTTTCTTTTTTAAATGAAGAGATTTAAATACCCCATGTTTTTATTTTGTTTTGTTTTCAATTAGATTGAGGTTCTCTGGTCATTAAATAAAATGTATTCTTCAGGGAGAAACAACAGATTAAAAGTACAAAGACTATTCTGCAAGGCATCTCTTCATATGTATTCATGGTTACTATACATTGAAATTGTAAGGAAATAAGAAACATTGCAAAATTGTATTAGTTATGAACAGCCTTATTCTTAGCCTAAAAAATGAAGAAAAACCCTGATTATAGATTTTTAAGGAAATTTGTCAGAGGCAATGTTCTGTAGAAGCCAAACATTAGAAACTCACAGAGAAAATCTGTAGGCACATAAAAATGTGAATGAAAATCCAGGATCTTACTCTTGGCTCTCTGATTGCTGCCTGGCTAGGGAAACGTGAGGTCAAAGCACTTTGTCATTTGCCTGTCTCTCCCAATATCATTATATCTGATATTAAGTACAGGTTACTCTTTCAAAAATTTAAAACAGATGAAAAAATCAGGAAAGAAGTAGCAAACACCTCTAATTTTAGTAATTTATAACTTATTTTATGTATTTAATCATAAGGTGTGTCTTCACCTGTTTCTGTAATTTAAAATATGTTCATACAACTGAGTAAAATCGTGCTGAGCATGGCTTCATTCATTCATCCATTCACACACTCATGTACCCACTCATCTGTGAGTTATCAAGGGCCCATTCTCTCCAATGGCCAGGGGTTCTGAAGATGACTTTAGAATCCTGGTATTCAAATGCTTAAATATTAGTGAGAAAAAATTTCATGTAAAACCAAAAGAAATACAAAAGTGTAATTAAAAGGATTCCAAAGGAAATGCCAAACGTGCTTGGAAATGCAGAGAAAAAGAAAAGGCCTGATTTTGTTAGGAAGGGTAGGAGAAGGCACAGATACCCACGAATGAGGTTCTGTTTGAGCTAAGTCCTCTAAGAAGAACAGGTTAGATTCCCGTGGATAAAGAAGAAATAATAGGGAAGAAATCTTTGAAGTCCTGGAGGTGCTATATTTGGAATACACAAGGAAGTGTGTGAAGTCATGTAGGGAATGAAGCTGGAAAAATAAGAAGGGCATGGGCAGCAAAGGGCCTGTTTGACTTGTCAGGGATTTGGACTCTGACCAATAGGCCAGCATTTTCTAATCTGATACCTTGAGGAACACTTTAATGATTTACCTCCACCAGAAAAGAGTCAAATGTCAATACACAGTTGATAAATGCAAATGCATATTAGCATAATGTATCAGCTACTGTTATCACAACAATGCTGTGTAACAAACAAACTCAAGTGGTACAAAGCACAAGTACTTATTGTTCTCTTTTCTAGAGTCAGCTGAGGGTTTGGCAACTCTGTTGGTCAGGACAACATTCATGCACAAGCTCATATCGTGTGTCTGATGGGGACACATCTGTGCACATTTTATGGCCCAAAGCATGTCACATATTGAGCCCAGTGTCTAGGGGCAGGCAGATCATAGCTTCTCCCCCCTCCCCCCCCCCAGTGCAGGAGGATGATGTAAAGTCATGTGACCAGGAGAGTGAATACTGGGAGAATTGAAGTCTTGGGACCATGTGATAGGATCAATCACATGTAATAAAGAACTCAAAAATCTCCCCAAGGAAAAAAGTCATTCAATTGTGTCTAAATCATTTATTTAGTTTTAAGACTAATGACTTTACTATTCTACCATTCTTCATAAAAATGAAGCATACTTCTTTAAAAAGACCAAATCACCTACCATTTAAAGCTCAGAAAGTAGTCTTTTAATGTGTGAAAATCAACCTGGCCATCAACCTACATATAGATACAAATTTTAAAGGATGTACTGTCATTAGATACATAAATAGTTGTAAATAATTTGATAAAAATGCAATTTGAATAAAATATGTTAAATTTATTTCAGTTGATTTTGCCAAAAGTGACAGAAATCAAAGTGAAATAGAATGACGGAACTTCAGACAAATATTTCTTTTCCACAAAGGGTATTATTAAAAGGTCTATTTATGAGTAAAAACATTTTGAAAAGTACTAAGAGGCTGAAACGCTTTGTGACTTCAACAATAAATTTTAGTCTCATCCATTATATAAAGTGAAGAAAATGAGAAAGTTAGCAAGTATTCAGCTATATCTTCCCACCTAGCCTCTTCCTAATTCCCATTTTATTACTCACGTTATTCATTTTTTTCCCACCCCTCCGCCAGGCTTAGTAACATTTGAATTATTTTCTGTAAAGCTGTTCAGGCTTTAGTTTATTATTCAGTTTCATAAATAAATTCATTTGTATCATATTTTTAGATTCCACATATAAGTGATATCATATGATATTTGTCTTTCTCTGTCTGACTTACTTCACTTAATATGATCTCTAGTTTCATAGGAAACATAGAAAACAAACTGTGGTTACCAGTGGGATAAGAGGTGGGATAGATTAGGAGTTTGGGATTAACGGGTACACAGTATTATATATAAAATAGATAAACAACAAGGACCTACTGTATAGCACATGGAAAAATATTCAATATCTTGTAATGAGCTATAATGGAAAAGAATCTGAACAATATGTATGTATGTGTATGTATAATGGCATTGCTTTGCTGTATGCCTGCAACTAACATTGTAAATCGACTACACTTCAATAAAAATAAACAAATACATAAAATATTCCTGCTACTGTGTCAACTGATGTGGGAAAATGTATCATGATAATTTTTAAGTAAAACAGCAAATGACAGAATCATATGGACAGTGTCATACCGTTGTCATCACGGCGTGCTTACACACATATATAAATATATCTCAGTGAACATACTTTGTGAAAAGGGAGTGATGACTTGTGGAAGAGTGCTGAAAGCCTGGAACAGACACGTGGTCCATGAGAAAGGAAGCAGACCAGGTATGGCTAATGTAAAGGGATTTTTGACATAATGGAAAAAAAATATAAGTTGCGATTAATGATCAGATTGTTATAGTGAAATTAGTCAACCAGAATGAGCAAGATTCCTCAGCTTGTCTCAAACTCTTGATATAAGAATTGAAGAAGGAGATGCCTGGATTTATCCAGAGAGGTTGGGATTTATAGGAAAAGTGTGAGTAATGACAAGTGCTTAAAAGGATAGACAAAATGAAGTGATAAACCTAACTCAGTAGAAATGGAAATGATCCCTCAGGTGTCCACACCCAATAAACGCTAAGGTAAGCTGTCATCCTGGGGTTTATGGAAGACATTGGACTTGCAGTGGACCTTGAAGCATAGGAGGGAAACCAACAGATGGTCGGAGTGAATGGAGACCCAATCCCAGATACCTGCGAAGGTCAGTGTGTCCTGATGGGGGTCCGTGGAAAGGCTAGAAGCCCCGTGTTTACGCTGGCAACCAGTGGGAGCTTTTATGACAAGGATAAACAGATTGGGGTCTGGCTGTAGAATCCTTAAATGCTAGGTCACAGAACAGAGAGTCTGGTAAGTGCCCTTTATCAAAACTTTTCAATATTAAATGTCAGCTTTTAAGATATTTTCAGGAATAAGCCTTGGAGTGTTGTGCTAGAGATTTTAGTAATAAGTGAAATGGGAAATGGGAAGGCAGGCAACACTGCACTGAGTACAGATGCTCAGGTGTACGATGCATGGGGTTTGTTAGAGATGGGCCACCCCCAAAGCTCTTAATGCTATGGTTTCTCAGGTGCATTAGCTTGATGTTAATAGAAGCTTAGAGGAAATGAGATTTTGTTGAATCCTAATGTTCATAAGTAATAAAGTTCCATTTGGACTACCATTTTTAGAAAAATCAATAATTTACTGTCGTTTCTAGCCGTATTCTGAAAGCTTTTCACAATTAAAAAGCACCTAAATTTACCATGAAGTAATGAATACAAATGCTTAGGTTACAGCAAAGTACAAGACAATGAGATATATTAAGAGATCTTTTTATCTATCTAGACTTTCATGACTGTGTATGTAAGATGCTGATAAAAAAGCAAAAATAAAGGGATGTCAGTTCCATGAGCGGGTACCATGTGCCAGTCTGTGTGCTAGGTGTCCTCAGAGAGGTGAAATAACACATCTGCTGGCAGACTGGGAGCAAGCAGCAGAGATGGGGTTTAAAATTTAATCTAAACGACTGAAAAATACCATATTATTACTCTCACACTAAACCGTTTTGCTGTAAGTGCTGTTTATAACGTGCGAAGACTGGCAACATCAGAATAGAAACTGACACATTTGGTTTTGCCAACTGTAGCTTCTAAAAAAAAAGCAATAAGAGGATGTAAGTTTTGCAAAGTTTCAGTTCGGTTATAAACCACAGAAAGGATTCTCTGGCGCAAAAAAAAAAAAAAAAAAAAAAAAGTCAGCAGTGTTCTTGTGCCCATAAATTGTGGACCCAAAAGAAGATGAAATCAATTACCCCCAAAAAAGGATACACTTCTTGGAAATCTTAGAATGAATCCAAGGGCACATTTTAAATCATCTGGTGACTGTAGACTTCTACATTTTGCAAATGAGGAAGCTAGAGCCTAGAGAGGCAAAATGATTCACTTCCAGTAACAGAATGAGTTAGTGGACAGACTGGGCTTCCTGAGAGATCAAGTTTTACGGGACTGAGTATCCTGTCACCTTTTTCATATACCACGTCAGTTTTTATTTCTTAATGGAATAAAAATAAAAAAGTGTTTACATGGGAAAGTGTAGTCCTGATCTGAAAGAAAACTGTCAATCATAGTAAGTTCTCCTTTAGAGCTCAAATGCCCCACAATGGGTGGTCAAGACAGTTGAATTATCTGTTTCCCATGGGGATACCTGTGTCCACTGAGGGCCGCCAGTACTTCTAACCTGAGCCAGTCCTTACTGAAACACTTGATATTTGCCAGACTGTGTGAGGCGCTTTAAATTCATGATTTTGTTTCGTTCTTCTAGTTACCATGTGAAATAAGTACAGTTATTTTTATTCCCATTTGAAAGGTTAAGAAACCAAAACAGAATGAAGCTATGAGCCCAAGATTGCTCAGATAACAAGAATGAGATCTGAATCCCAGTAGCTGAAGCCAAGAACCCTGTATTTATGGTCATGCTAAGCCAAATTTCTATCTCCCACATTATTGAGCTTCAATGGACAATGTTTACTCAAATATATATATATATATATATATGTATTTAATTGAAGTATAGTTGATTTACAATGCTGTATTAGTTTCTGGTGTACAGCAGAGTGATTCAGTTATATACAAATATGTATTCTTTTTCACATTCTTTTTCATTGTACCTCAGTACAACATATTGAATCTAGTTCCATGTACTAGACAGTAAGACCTTGTTGTTTATCTCTTTTATATATAGTAGTTTGTATCTGCTGATCCCAAACTCCTAATTAACCCCGTCTCCCCTGTCCCCCCTGGTAACCATAAGTTTGTTTTCTATGTGAGTCTGCTTCTGTTTTGTAAAAGTTCATTTGTGCCATTTTTTTTAGGTTCCACATATAAGTGATATCATATGATATTTGTCTTTCTCTGTATGACTTACTTCACTTAGAATGCTAATCTCTAGGTTCATCCTTGTTGCTGCTCAAATTTATTTTAAAACTGCAGGAAGCTGGCCTTTGAGGACTGAGAAGCTCCTAGGAAAGTTAACAACTTTTTTGGTGTCCTTGGCCAAACAAGGTACAGGTAGAGATGAGAAAAATATACATTGACAAAAGGAAAACTGGGAGGGAGAGAAAAGGGAAAGATGAAAGGCTTTGCCTCATCTTTAAGCTAAGAGGGTGTCTCAACTGCTCTCCAAATCCATGTCAGCTCTAAGATTAAAGAACAGTCACGTGCTTTTCTACATTTGCACATAGCCCTTTGTACATACTTCTGCGGTTATTCTGATAGGATGATTACTTGCAATGGGGCCATTTTTCAAAATATGTGTCTCTCTCCTGATAACCTCTAAGTTTCTTGAGGTCAAGGGCCAAATCTAAATTATCCTTAGCTCACCAGTGCCTGACATTTTGCCTGGAACAGTAAGTGTTTGGTAAATGTTTGGGGGAAAGTAAAAATAAAATCATATGGCTACAAAATAAATACCTATCCCATATACCTCCTAAGACTCCTAAATGGCCCAGGTCTGCCCTAGAGGTGATATCAATGATTTGACAATTTGGATGTGTTTTCAGTCTACCTCAAATTGAGTCTGAGGATATGATCTCAGGGTATCGAGAATTTCTCTTCAGTCATTTGTTTTTGCATTTTGATGATCTGGAAAACCTACATAACATTTTGGGTCATCTAGGAGATCCACAAAATTAAAACTGAATCTTGTTTTTCAACTTCAGTGCCCACATTTGGGTTGGTGCTGGTGGTTACATTTGTACCGTGTGAAAACCAAGCAACACCATTGATGAGATAAACATCTTATGATTGTACAACCAGAAACAAGCGGTAGGGAATCGGGTCCTCGTGTGGTTCATGTTGGCATAGCACACTATGCCTTAGAGTAGTCATGAGGGGTAATTTCACATTGGAAGGGGTAATAGCGTCTTGAGAAAACTCTAACTTCCATCCTATTAAAGTCACATGGTTAACCTGAATTGTATGGCTTTAAACTTTTATTTGAATTTAATAGGTAAATTGGTTTTGACTTTAGTTATGCAAAATCTACTGGGACCAGGAATTTATCTTCATTTATAATCATATATGTAAACTGCATAAATATATACATATACTATATAAAGAAAAATATATAAAAATACATTATATATGAAAATCATGTGATAAATATCATCTGCCTACCTTGGGGAAGGAAAAAGCTGTGAAAGTTCCCTTTTCTCCTTTAACAGGTGTCCACTGTATCATTCAAGTTGGAAGCAAACGGGTCCAGCTCTTAGGGAAAATGCATTTCGGCCAATGCAATTGACATCACTGCCATGATGGATTCCGGCAGTTGCATCTGCAGAAGCCCTCCCTCTCCCCACACATGGCGTCCTCTGTAGAGGGCCATCACTTCTGGCTTTCATGTTCACTAAAATTCACCGAGTGTGCCTCCTGCTATCAAAGACTGCTGGAAAAGAGAGGATGTTTTATCACTTGTTCACCATAATCTACTTTGTTGGTTCTTGTCATTGCCCTCCTTTAGGGGAAAAATAACGACATTCTTCTGCAGGTAGTATTATGATGCTTGGACTCATTTTTTTTTAACATAGTGATTTCTTCTATTTCCCTGACTGTAAATGTTTCATTCAGTACTTTACAACCCCCTGAGTTTGGCAGGCAGTTCTTGTTGGGACGTATACTTCTTTGCGGTGTTTCCCTCGCTTCATTTTTCAGAATTATGAATTTCTAGTGCACTCTACATAAAAACTACAACATGAAACAGTGGCATAAAAAGGAGCCAAATGTTGTTTGTCTCTTCCTACCCATGCTAGGAAGAAAAATGGTTCCAACCAAAAGCACTAGAAAATAAAGAATTGTTACGGTAGATAAATTGCACCGTCTAGCAAGTATGAATCATACTTTGCACCACAAGGCATAGTGCCTGAAAGTATATAGTCTGAAATAAAAAAAAAAAAAAAAGAGATTCTATGAACTCAAATGATTTAACTAAAAGGAGATTTTCTCCAGGGAATCCAGGGACGGCTAGTATACCTGAAGAGAGTTCTGAAGAACAGTCAGTGTTTTACTAAAGTCTGTTGCTACCTGCCATGACATCTTCACATTGACCTAGTATTATTAGAGAATCAAAGGGGTTCAGAAGATTAAAATTGCTGACATGTTTGAAACTGAACTCTGTTTGCACAATACAAAGAAGTGAAATCCCTTTATAAAGAGATTTGGGAAGTAGGAGAAGTATTCGCTCACACTGTATTCTTAGACGCTGCTCATTCACTCATTTGCATAAGGACAGTAAGCAGAAAAAATTTTGATCATCTGTGATATCAGAACCATGAAACAGCATCAGGAGAATGACACTTTCCTCTATTGCGAGCACAAGTACCAACTAGTGCGTTTTAGCACAGCTAAAGCAACGGATCTCTGATTTTCACATAAGGCCCCCTTTTTTTCCTTCAGAGACTATTTTAGTAGTTATTTCAGTTCTAAACCTGACGACTGATCTAATTAAGTAGCATAAATCTGTTACTATTGTGTTACTTTAAGGAATCATAAGTCATTTTTGCGTCATTTTTCTTTAATCATAAGGGATTCACTATTATGGTCATTTTAAATAATCATAAGTAGCTTTTAGTAAATGAAATAGTGTCACCAACACATGCTTAGTCACTCTTTGCAGGATAAAATACCCTTGGAATTTTATGAAAAATAGGGATCCTCGCACTTCAGCCCAAGAAGTTCTAATTCAAAAGGATTAGGAGATACTTACTACTATGTGTCAAATAGATAAACAGTAAGGCCTGCTGTATAACACAGGGAACTACTATATTCAATAGCTTGTAACAACCTACAGTGATAAAGAATGTTGAAAAGAATATATATATATATGACTGAATCACTATGCTGTACACCAGAAATTAACACAACGTTGTAAATCAGCTATATTTCAATTTAAAAAAGAAAAAAAAATAGGACTGGGATAGAGTCCAGATTTTTGTGGCTAAAAAATACTCCACGAGCTACTCTCACTTGCTACCTGTGTTGAAAACTCACCGGTATAGACATTAGGTTACAAGGAAACTAGTCATCAAAAATAACTAAGTCTTCCCAATACCAAATGCATCACTTAATACACATTATTCATTGCAAAAAACACTTGTGTGAGGTGCGGGCAGTCATTGCCCCCATTTGACAGATGAGGAAACTGAGATGGTCCTGGGTTCAGCTGCAGGGACTACACATGTGCAACTTACGGGCTCAGCCTCATGCAACAGAGAGGATCTGGATGGGCAGCCCATTAGGACCCTCTGCTCCAAATGTTTAGGAGGGTCTAGAAAGCGTTTGCTGTCCTCTCTCCTGGTGTGACTTTAGTCTGTGAGTATCTGCTCGGAGACCCCTGTGAGTCACTTTGCGTCTCTCTCTCTTACCATTCCTGCTTCCTTGGTTCAAGACCGGTCCCTGTGAGCCTAGCCCTGAACCTGAGCCCAGCTGGCGGAAGACCTGACCTCTTGGCTAGTACTTGTTGGTCCTAACCCTTGCAACGGACCTGTCTTCCAGAGTCCCCTCAAATGGCCTCAGGCCACCCATCTTCCTCTAGAATTCCCTCTTACTTACAGCTGAGAAGCCTGCCAGTTTGGGTCCATATCAACACAGATGAGACTCTGAGTCACTGCGATCCCTTAACTTAATGATCTGAACCCTTCTTGGCTTGAGAGGCCAGATCATCTTTTTTCGCTCCGGCCAGTCCTGGCTGGTTGCTGCTCTCCCTCGAACAGCTCCCTAATAGGAGCTCCCAGGAGTCCTCATCTAACTTCTATGGCAGCCTTATCTAATTATGCAAAAAATGTGCAATTACAGTTTTTAAAAGGCAATTTCCCTTTTCGACAGGAAATTATGTTAAACTTTCTCGAGTCTTTCTGAGAGTGGGGATTGTAAAATGAACAATTGTCTAGAAAAAGGTATGAGAAAAAAGCAGAGGTTCTATGTGAAAATATAAACTGTCAAAACTTTAAAAAAAATCTACAGTTTTCTGAAACAAAATGGGGCCAGTTAGCAATTAAAGGTTTTATATGCACATAAGAATTTAACATGAGGTGACTTCTTTAATGACTATACATTTCAGAACTTTATTTATACTATAAAACAACATATGCTTATTGCAAAAAAATATGGAGTAATGTCACCCATAGCTAATTGCTAACAATTGGTCTAATTCCTTCTCTAGACTCCTTTATTCTGTGCATATGTTTCAGGATGCCAACTATATGAATGCATGCTATTTTACATGTATATAATACTATATTTTAATTTAAAATTATACTAGAGATAAATCATATTTCATTTAATATTAAATTAATAAATATTAAAATACTTAATTATATTAATGATAAGCTATATTTAATTTTAATAATGTTGCTTAGGTAGATATTTATAGAGAGAATGGACAGAAATATTTGTACATTTGCATCTCTGTGGAAACTCAATATCATAGAAAATTGTTTTCTAACCTTGTTTTATTTTCAATAGAAATTTCCCTTTCATTTTAATTCACAGTTTGGTCAGAACAGCTGTCAAGTGTGTGCTTTTCTCCCAAGAGGTGGTTTCAGCACAGAAGCTCTATGTATAATGGAGGTTCTTTTGCATAGTCTGTTAAGGCATAACATTTTTATAGGAGGGAAGAAGTAAGAGTGTGTGAAATGAAACTCTAGTTTGATGGAGAGAGATAGAAAGATCTAAATGACTGGGCACGTCTTTTTATCCCTACCTACATGACCTGATGGCCAAATTAGTGCACTGTGTAGAAACTAAGCCTTTTGCAGTACATTAGAGCTCAAATACAGGCTTCGTAACTCGTTATCAGAGTGGCCTTAAGGAAAGTCATGGCACCGCTTTGGGCTCAGTGCTGTCATCTGTGAAATGCATATGCTCTATAATTACCTCGCAAAGTGGCTAGACAGTCTAAGTAAGATTAGTATGCAAAACATTAAGCAATGGTGCTTACACAGGGTAAGGACTCCACATACAGTGGTTACCATTTTTCTCCTACCTTCATACACTGCTTCCTTGAGGTGTGCCCATCAGGGAAGGAAACTCTACTTGACTTCTGCTCCTTGAAGCTATAGAGAATGAAAGTCAACTCTTGCTGATGGTGGGGCCATTTTGAAAGGATGGCTCAGCCAGAGGTCAAGTCCTACACATTCATTTATTCACTCATTTATTCATTTAGTCCCTTCCCTTATACATAGTCACTCAATAATGATTTATTAATCTCCTAGTATATCCCAGGCATCACAGGGATAAAAGAATAAATATAAGACACTGCCCTGCCTACAGGCATATCTTGTACGCCTCTAACATGTCAGAGCTACCATTACAGAAGTACGTACACAATAAGGCTTGAGCTATTTAAGGATGGCATTACAGCTTCTTATGGGTAGCAAAGAGAAATTTTTTAGAGCAAATAATTTTTGAACCAAATTTTGGAAATGAATAGGTATTTTCTAGATAGATGCAGCTAAAGGTAGAATAATAGGATTTCTTCACAGAGGAAGGAGTGAAGGTGAAGGGAATGTAAAAAACTATTTTTAATTAATTATTTTTTATTTCAGGGGGAGGTAATTAGGTTTGTTTATTTCTTTCTTTTACTGGAGGTGCTGAGGATTGAACCCAGGACCCTGTGCTCACTAAGCACGCTCTCTACCACTGAGCTATGCCCTCCCCCCGGGAATGTGAAAAATTATTGAGAGAACTACAGGTACAACAAAGGGCATGGGGTCCTATCGAGGGGAGTAGAGCAAAAGATGCCAAATGAGGCAGGATTTAGCTGAGAGTCTGGTACATAAGGACCAGAAATGTGAAATGGATTCGATAGATGATTTTTTTTTTGAGCAATTCATAGAACTTTGTCCAGGGCTGGGAGAAATGTGACCTATATTCAATCGGAGTAGAAATACTTTGATAAACACTAGGGTACTTAGTAAAGACCTCAGCAGGATAACGCTTTAATAGTAGAACTAAACTCAGACTAAAGCAAAAGCTTCCCTAGACCGAACCAAACAAAGTTTAAAAACAAGTCACCAAAGAATGAAGCAGATCCACAGATAAACTTCAGCACGATGAGAAGGAAGGCATCTAAACTCAGAAACTTAATCATGTCACATTAACATCATGTCTTCAACATCTATAGACGATTTTAAAAAGTGATGCACTGAAGATGTTGGAGCTGTGGTGCGTCGTGTCATCAGGTTGCTTGAGAAAGGCCACTCTGGTATCATTGTGAGATTAAAACAGTGTAAATTCACACCCTGGGACTAAGACTGTCATAAGAATTCAGCCTTAAATGGATGAGTGTTCAAACTAAGGCAGGGATGTATTGGGGCTCCATATTGGCTTTTAAACTCTTTGGAGAGTGTCTTATACTTTCTGAATGTGGAAAGGAGTCTATAATTGGCTCTATTTATTTCGGAGTAACTCAAGAAAAGACGAGGAACATCTAGAAAGTGCAGATCTGCCCTGACTGGGAACTTGATAAATGTAAGTTTACTCAATATGCATGAGAGCTTCAATGTAGCCAGCTCAAACAGATGCAAACAGAGCATCGATCAGGCTGAGGACACCTGGACTGGACACAGCAGGAAGAGGGTCCTGCTGCAGGAACTGGCAAACTCCTGGGACCAATACGATGATGGAGTTAGCAAAAGTCATTACCCTCAGATGGTGAAAATGTCACACTGACATGACTGGAAACTGTTGGATTAGGCACTATTTGGCCTTTTCCTAATTTACCATCTTGACATTTTGCTCAGCCACTGCTGATTCCACATATATTTCCTTTCAGTGATTCAGTGAACTGAACAAATGATTTTGCTGTTAGACTTCCACTGTCTTGGTAGATGGCAAGCTTAACCCCATTAAAAGCAGAAGCATCAAAATTTATCTATTTTCTCTTTATTTCTTCTGACCATTTTCTAAATGCTTTTGCTCTCATGAAAATCTGAGCAGTGGAAGATGGCGTTAAGTCGACTGTTCTGTTAGTTTTATAAAGGATAGAGTCACATGCTGGGTTTACAGAACAGAGAACACACTACCACCGACCAAGGAAAAGCACAGGAGAAGCTACGTTCGGTTTTAATTATGGCTTGTCTGTGTGGATCAAATGCACTCCAGTCACTAAAAAGTAGAAAAGCTGGCGGCAATAATATACCTAAGTTAATCAGACTTTTTAAATGCCCATTTATCCTAACCTCAAGGGCTTGCAACCAAATTTACTTGACCTCAGTACTAATAAAGAAAAGTCAAGATGCTGCATTAAAAGCCAATAAATAGACTATAAATTAACATGGAAATGCAACCAAAATAGCAGTTTCCTGAACTTAGAAATGGTTAAGGCTACTGTTTAATAAGGTATTATTTATTATCTCCATATTTGATTAGCTTTAGCTACAAAATTAAGTCCCTCATTTTTGCATAAATTATAAGTAGAATGATTTCTGAATTTCACAGCCTGGGAAATAAATATAATTCATGAGTAACTGCACAAAATCTTTTCAGTTATTAATAATTTTAGGCTGACTGTTTTCCTCTAACCATCAGAAACCAAAAGGAATAATGCACAAAATATTATATGACATAGAAGTTCTAGAGGACACAGAGTGACAGCAGTGTGTGTTGACTCTACTAATTACACTAATAATTTCTTTATTTCTTGTTGATAAACAAAGTGATATTTGTGAATGTTATCAATTTATTTAAGTCATCTACGAATATATTTTACTTTATTAGGATACTGCACTTTCAGATTTAGCTTCATTTTTACTTTTTAAAAATATGCGAGGGCTGGAGGTAAGCAGATGCAATTTGGAACAATCAACTTAGGTGCTATATTGAGAAAGCTATGCACAGAGAACCAAGAGATATGAGTTCCATTCTTGAAAAGGGTAAAAGCTTTGATGTAGTGTCAAGAAACGCAGATCCCGTTCCTGGGTAAGGCTTTGTTTTACTCAGGCTGATCTGTCACAGTTCCCAAGGGGAAAAAAATACATAAGCAATTCTCCACCAAGTTCAAGTCCTTTTTAGTGAATCCAGAGATGAATCACTGATGCAACACACATGGCAGTGAAAGCAAAGATGCCCAGGAAGTAGGGAATTCTGTTCTCTTCGTCCGCTAAGCAGCTGTGTGGCCTGGGTCAACCCCATTTATCTCCCTGTATCTCATGTGTAAAAATGAGGGAGTCGGTTAGGTCCAGGCTGACAAATCATTTTCACATCAGTGCCAATGATGGTGGGTTGGGAGACGCTGCTTGGTGTTCTGTGTTGAACCATATTGTGAGCTTATATTATTGCTCAGCAAGGAAGGATGGGGAAGTGGTAGGGGCTTCGGCAATTCAAGTGTAGTTTATTTGCCATTTTTGAATTGGTTTATCCCTGGGTAATTTCTATTTCTAAATATCTCAGGCTCCATAATTTAATATCAAGAAAACTGGTAATGCTGAAACACATAGGAAAGAAGGCAACATTTTGGCAGACTTCAGGAAAATTCCTAGCACTTAAAAATATCAACTTCAGTTGCATTGCTTTATTTGCAGTTGTTCACATTTCTTTAGTTCATCCCTTTGGCTAAGGTGATGAAGACAGCTATTATCAAGTTGAACTTATTACCATCATTAACACATTGGTTCAGATTAATTAATGGATACAGCTAACATACGATGATAGAAGACCTTGGGACAAATTAAATCTATGATTAATATGTGTATATAAGTAAAAAGTAGAAAAAAGTCTTCTGTTTGGGATATTACTGTCAGTAAGGATAGCGCAGACTGAAATAGACTGTGGGTAATCCAGGAAACAGGAGATCACAGGTCTGGTCTTATTGCCAAGAACCAAGAGGGTGTCTCCAAGTCAGGGATGTGGGTGATGGGAGACTGACAACGAAAGAATGCATGTCTATTTCCACGGTGTCACTTGGGGCGTGCTATGCTAAAGCAAGTAAGAAAACTTGGCTGATTTTCAAGAATGACTATATCAATGGAGAGCATATCTACTACTCAGGATTAAAGGGTCTGGTTCTACTTGTCTAATCTAGGTCAAAAGAATGAAATGGAAATACTAGAGTTCATTCATCAGATCTAGAGTCACCAGTCCTAGCCGTGGCATTGGTTAGAGGTGCTCCTTTGCCCTTAATAAACTCAAATTGAGAATAATTGGCACTACATGTTTGTATAAATGTTATAATTATTATCAGTATTACATATGCATTAATAGATGTTTAACAAGGAAAATGAGAAAACATAAATCATATTCTTTGTGAACATTTAAAATTAAATGTTTATAGTAATTGGATGAAAATGTAAAACTGTCTCAGTTTCAAATTATTGCTAGAGGCTAAGTGAGAATAATTATTTCTGTCTGTTCTATATTTATTTCTCTCTAGAAAACATTATCTATAGCTAAAGATTTATATAACATTAAGAATATTGATAATGACAGAAATATAAATATACATGAGTTCAAACATACATTTGCATATGTAAAATGTGAGTAGTTCTATGTGATACACAGACTATGTATGTATGTATAAACATGTAGGTGGCTACACAGTTTACACATATGCACAGGAACATGCAGTTTTAACAAATTACATTCAATTATTTCTATATTTGAAACAGCAAATAGAACTAATCTCTTTTGTCAACTTGATCTCATTGGTAGGAGCTTTCAAGAGACATATACCGAGAAGGATTTGAAGAATGTTTTTTCTCTTAACAGGAATTAACACTCTGATCAATTACTGAGGTCTGCCACAGACACAGCAGTGCACTGTGAATACTCCCTTCATGTATTTGATATTCCTATTCTGTGTACCAAGGTTGGGGATAACCATCACTGAAGAAAACATTTTCAATCTTTCAAATTATATTTTAATGCTCAGACCCAGGATGAGTTAGAAATGATTAGTTGAGAAAACAGCAAAAGTATGAGGGAATAAAAAAACCCTCAAATCTCTAAGGAAATAAAAACTTCAGTAATAACCATTAGAATAATTACATGGTATTGATAAGTCATAAAAAAGTCATAAAAGCTGTAAAATTTCTGGAATCAAGTTGTAGAGCCATATTAGAGTCATTATGATGTAGTATTGGAGAGATTAAGAAACACTTTGCAAAAACTTTTATGTAACAAGCTTTTCTAGAAATACAGCTAGTTTTGTTATAATACTTGGGAAAATACCTTAAATTTTTTCAATTTTATGTTGTTCTTGAAGTGCAAGTCTATTCAGAAGCTATGGTGATCAAGAATTTAATGCTAAAATGTTATTTTACAGTATAACAAAGCATATTGTTTGTTTTACACTAAAATGTTATTTTTCATTTTTACTCACATTGAACACATAACAATTGGATTTTTTCATATAAAATGATTACATAGGGTTTTCTGAAAATATTTACTCAATAATAGTAATATTTTCAGTGATCCATAGATCATTGATCAGATGACTTCTTATAAACTGCAAAATAGTGTGTGCCTTTTAATCAGAAAACTTTCAGAAATGACACCATTCAAAATTTTAAAATAAAATCCACTGTGTATAGAAATAACAGACACCTTTTTTTCCTTCATAAAGATTTCTCTTCTTACTATAGCAATTACATTGCATTTATCATACTTAGAGCTTTAAGTGACAACATCTTGGCAGATTGATCTTTTGCACTGAATTCAATTCAAAGTACAGGATCAGTCCTCAATAGATAATCTGTGCAAAATAGCTATACTGCTTTTTACATATGAAGGACCAGGCACGTTTCTCCTCTCAATTACTAAGAGGAAGGACATTTTATCTACCTATTAAATTATCTTATGTTGATATTATATGAAGCAAAGATAATTTTGAGGAAACAAAAACGCAGCGTTTAGACAGGTACCTTAGCTGATTGGCTACTATCTAGTTAATATTTTCTTAAAAAAAAAAAAAAGAATACTTGATAACTGAAGTAAAGGCATAATTTATCTGCATTTACCCATCTACACACACACCCATCCGTTTCCTCCAAGCATCCATCCATCCCACATTCACCAAGCACATATTGTGATCCTGGCATATACAATGTTTTACTTTGTATTTCCCTAGAAGTAGACCCTGAAATAGAGACTTGCGTGCAGGTGGTTCATTTGGGAGGTGATGATCCCAGAGGATACTATGGAACTGGGGAAGAGAAAAAGAAAAAGAAAGGAAGACAACAGAAGGTGCAGTCATGAGTCGATCACTGATGTGAGGAAGTTCGGCTCCATCCCACTGGTGGCCATTGGAAGACAGTTTGTAGAACAGACTTAGGAGTTCTCCCAGCTAAGGGGTGAGAAATCTCTGGTATTTTTCTAGCAACTCCCATTCACTCTTTTTTTTGGAGGGGTTGCTTCCTTTTTTGGGGAGTGGAGGTAATTAGGTTTATTTGTTTATACTTTTAATGGAGTTACTGGGGATTGAACCCAGGACCTTGTGCATGCTAGGCACACACTCTACTAACTGAGCTATACCTTCTCCCCTCCATTCATTCTTGATTGAGGGCTTACCCTGGGGTGTTAATTCTCTGGCACTAAGATTGCTTAGGGTGTGTTCTCCCATGGCCCAAGGAATCCATGGGAAAAGCCACTGTAGGGCTGGTAGCAGGAAGTCATTGGTGGAAGGTGAGAACCTAGCAGGTTTGGTCAAGGCATCAACAATATTTGCCACGTCCAGGGAGAATGCTGGACATTGCAGAGATAAAAAGGAAACATAGACTCTGCCTTCAGGGAGTTTCCAGTAAAATAGGTACATTTTGGAAATCAATTGTTATAATAGAGTAAAACAACAGAAAAAGAATGAACAAAAATGAAGTTGCCGCACAAAGTAAAAAGGGAGTATAGGTGTCCTCAGATTTCCTTAAAAAATTCACTCTGATACCTGAGCCCACATTATTTTGTATCCTATGGTTGCTCCCTCTAATCCTTAATTTTGTGGCAAATGGAAGAATAGCCACTCCCAACATACAGCAAAGGATGAGACCATCGTGCTACAAGACCCATCATTAACAAGGACAAAGACAACTGGTGAGATGTCACCAATCACAGCAAAGAAAGTGAAGGAGACTTTGCCAGTTCTGAAAACGCAAGCTTCCTGTGAACCGTAATGAGAATCTGGAGAGCTTAATTAGCCTTGTTGCAAAGCCCCCAGTGTGATCCGGTCGTAGGTTTCCTAATTTCAGGGAAAATATGAGCAGTGGAGCTTTAGTCCTGTGACCTCTGAAACGGCTGGGTGATTTGAGTAATTATCAGGAAAAACCTCCAGAGGCAGGGTTACAACCTCACAAGGCAAGAGGCTTTTGCTTTTTCCACATAAAATGATCTTCACCACATTTGATCTTGATAGCACTCTAAAGCGAGCTGATGGCCGTGCTGAAGGCTCTCAGAGGATGCAGTCCTGACCACTTCCAGATGAAAACTGGAGGGTTACCAAGGGCCTATTTGGGGGTGAACGTTCCTATCTCAGAAGCAGGATTAATTTCTGTATTTTTCTGTGTGCATCTAAAGGATGCAAGCTTTGGGAGTTTACATTTGATGCTGTACATTACAAGCATTTACACATGAATATGATTTCAACTGTGCCCGGATAGGATGATAATCCTTATAAACTAGTGAATTTTTATAATATACAGATATTCGGAGTGAGAGAGCTGGGAGAATCAGTTCCTCAAATTACAAACTTTCCTTTGCATTCATCTCTTAAATGCATTACGTGTAGGATTCTTGTAGATCTACATTTTGGGTTTAATACCAAAAGATACTTTTTATTGAGGCCATAATTACTAGAACCCACAGAGTGAAGTATTCAGGGGTCAATATATACCACCTTTCTTTCAATAAGTTAGAAAGTATGCTCTTCAAGAAGCACTCAAATTCATTTTGATCATTTGCCTCTATGGACGGTTGCCCTGCAAAACCAGTCCAAGAAGAAATTTAAGGCCTCTTGCAAAAATATACATAGTAAAATGTAATAGAAGTGTATTAAGAAAATAGAAAAAAGGGGGGACTGTGTATAAAGGAGAAGATATAAAGAAATACAAGGGGTTAAATTATGCAAAATTTGCTAGAAAGGAGGCAGAAGTTTGAATGTAAGCTTTCTAACAACTGACACAGAGACAGACAATGAATTCAAAGTGATTATCAGAAAAGCCAATTAATTGTCAATATAATCTAAGGCATGGTAGTGCGCAAATTAGAGACACACTCCTTCCATGGGGCCTGGTAAGATAAGGAATATGTCCCTGAAAATTTTATTTCCTATAAATAGGACAATAGGTTTATAAGACTATTTCTAATAGCATTTTTTTTATAGAAAGTACATGAAACACTAAAACTAATGAACAGAAACATTTATTGAGTTGCTCCTATATGCTAGTCACTTTATTAAGTGCCTGGTCATTTACCCATCATAACCACCCTATATACTAAGCAAAATTATTATCCTCTTTCAACCGCTTGGGGAAATGGCTCAGGCAAGTGACATAATTGTCCAGGGTCACTTTTCCATCAGTGGCATAAACAGGATTCAGGTTGGCAATTCCAAACTCAGGCTCTAAGATGCTCGGCTTTAGAAATCCCCATTGGCTTAGGTCCAATGTCAAGGTATCTAAGTGGTTATGAAGAGAAAATCCAGCAATATGAAGCTTATAGAATTATCTTAAATTATTACAAGGAGAAGTATGCTTTTGGTACCAGGAGATCTGTACTCTCCTGGAGATGAGAGTAAACAGGAACTCAGTAACCATTCACAAGCCATCCTTTGAGCAATGTAATTTCATAATGGTCCCTCCAAGATGAGCAGGTTGCAGAAAAGGCTTCTTGCAACTGAGTTAACATGATACTATTAGCAATGAGCCAAGTTAAAAATAGGGGATGGTTATACAAATGATAATTTTGAAAGTAAGAAAAAGCTTATCTTTCTGACTTCAAGAGGAAGAGGTGAGACACAGGCTTCTTGCTCAGCCAAAATGAGTATCAAACAACTAAGTAACAGGGCAAATAGAAAAGCCATCTGAATTCACACTGATTTATCCAACTGGATTTTTTTTAATGAACACTTGATATTTTCTTAATTAAAAAAATAGACCACTTACCATATGATCCAACAATCCCACTCCTGGGCAAATATCCAGAGGGAACCTTAATTCAAAAAGATACATGCACCCCAATGTTCATAGCAGCACTGTTTATAATAGCCAAGATATGGAAACAACCGAAATGTCCATGGACAGATGACTGGATAAAGAAGTTGTGGTATACATTGGAATACTACTCAGTCATAAAAAAGAATAAAAGAATGCCATTTGCAGCAACATGGATGGACCTGGAGATTGTCATTCTAAGTGAAGTAAGCCAGAAAGAGAAAGAACAATACCACATGATGCCACTTATATGTGGAATCTAAAAAAAAAAAACAAACCACAAATGAACTTACTGACAAAACAGAAACAGACTCACAGACATAGAAAACAAACATGGTTATGGGGGTGGGGGAAGGGGGGAAGGGATAAATTGGGAGTTTGAGATTTGCAGATACTATTATACGTAAAATAGATAAACAACAAGTTCATATTGTATAGCACAGGGAACTATATTCAATATCTTGTAGTAACTTATGGTTAAAAAGAATATGAAAATGAATATATGTGTGTTCCTGTATGACTGAAGCATTGTGCTGTACACCAGAAATTGACACAGCATTGTAAACTAACTATACTTCAATAAAAATATATTAAAAAAAAAAAGACCAGAATTCAATATGTTAAATATTTACTTACATGTAAACTTAATGATCAATAAACATCTAACTGGATCAAAATTAATAATAGTAATATTACCATTGATTATTATTAATGAAAAAAAATCTACATGAGAGGATGTTCACTATTGCCAGAAGAAATTAAGAAAAAATATTTACTTTTTTGTATTACAGCATTTAGCTGATAAAGGTAACAATTGCTTTAATCTAAAACAAAATAGTAATGTGAAGGTTGTGGATTTTTAAAAACATAATTTCACATGGCTCAATTTCTTAAAGTCTGAACCAGATACTCTACTGCCCTCTCATGGATATTATATAAGTAGCATGAAGAATAAATACATCACCTTAAGAAGGACAAACAAAATGAATTTTGTTTAAATAAGGCCTATGACAAGTAACAGAATCACCATGAAATAGAAAACAATGTTGTTTTCTTCCTGAAGAATATTAGAGTTATAATAAATGTCACAAAATATTTAGACACAGACACTTTCAATAGCTGTAAAGTAAAATAAAGGCAGTATACTTATGGCATTATGAACTGTGGAATTATGAGCTATGGTATTATGAACTATAATTCTAAAGTCTGCTATCACTTCCCTGAGTTTAGTCATCTCAGATGACTAGCAGAAAATAAATGACTTCAGATTGGTAATCCCTCCAAAAGTTAAATTGTTTTGCCATAATTGATAAATTCCTTCAAGAAGCAAAAGGTAATAAATCATAGGAAATCACAAGACAAGTGGAAATACAAGCTTGTTGCTTAGCGTAAAAGGCTGTGGTTATGGGGGTGGAGGGAAGGAGTGAGAGGAAGGTTGCTGCGTACAGTTGTACAGGTTGTAGACTGAACATCTCCAAAGGGTGTTGTATACACAAGGTATTTTTAAATGACAATGCACATACAAACTATGCCATTCGAACTTCTAGTACTTTGAGTTAAGAAATTAACATTTTTTTCCCAGTGATGTCATCAGGAGGTTAAAAAATCCATTGGAACTGGAGTAAAAGTGCAGCCTACACACTATTCAGGCGAGCAAAGCCCTGACAGACACAGTGTCTCTGGAGCATAATATCCTTGACCTGACTTAGCACATCCTCAGCTAATAGTAACAGTTCTGGGTTTAGACTTTCAGAGGTCTAAGAACACGAGGTAAGTGCTATTTTAACACTATTTCTTGCTTCATTCCAAATGTAGAAATAGGAGCATTCCACATGGACTTTCTACTACTGTTTTTTAGATAAAATTTTTTAGAAACAGTTACCAGTTTTGCAGCCTTGTCAACCAAACTGAAAACGCTTTTAGTTGTTTAGCATGCACAGGAAATTGTCACCTCCTATCTGCATTGCTTCTTCAGGGATTATCTAATTCTAAAAAAAACCCAGAACATTAATTTTCTTATATAAGATGAGCATCAAGTCCAGATTAACTGTTCTAGAGGAGCTACAGAGCCCACAGATGAGCTGTCCACGTGGGCTGCCAAGAATGCCACCTGCCACATGAACTTGGCCACCGGCTCTGCCTTCAAAAGAGATTTGCTTGGAACTTAATACAAGATAAATAACTAGTCAGCTACTCAACATGGATTAAGGATACAAGTCAACATCTTCATTGCTGTAAAACGAAGTCAGAAGGAATCCTGAACAAACACAAAAAGAAGGCACTGACCTAGGCCAAATGTGAACAGATCGACTCTAAAATCGCACTCCTTTGGCATATGAACTGGAACTCATTCTAGAGTAATTCACTTCCATTTTCATCTGAAAACGTGTTTCATTTAGAAAGCCCTCGGAGGGAGGATGCTTGTGCATGTGCAGGCTCAAATCTTTTTTTTTTTTTTAAATTAATCACATTTAATTGGATCTGTTCTGCAGCAGGGCTCCTCTTTGACTCCATTTGCAGAGTCGTTTCTCGCCTTGGGGCCACTGGGTCTCTGTCCATTGCTTCTGGTCATGTCCTCTGCTTCCAGGGACTTCTTATAACCCCTTCAGTCACCTGGCAGGTCTGGAGGTTGGGGCTTCTCCGGTAGGGGTGGATTTGAAAATAGGTTGCTTACTGTCAATCCAGTAGATCTGCTGTCGTAGGACTGGTTGGGATCTCTTCACATTGTTTTAGGAGGCGTCTGATGAGCCTCTATTAGTGAATTTTTATTCAACATCTGTTGCGTACTAGAGACTGTGGCAAGTTAAAAAGGGGCCTTCCAGCACCGGGGGCAAAGGTATGGTGTCCCGGTCAGCTAGGGCTGCTATAACTAGTGACCCCAGGCTGGGAGGCTTAAGCAGTTCTCACCGTTCTGGAGGCTGGAAGTCCAAGATCAAGGTGTTGGAGGCGTGGCTTCTTCCGTGGCAGCTATCTGTGGCATGCAGAGGATTGCCTCCTCGCTGTGTCCTCACATGGCCTTTGCACTGTGTGTCATGTCTCTGGTGTCTCTTCCTCTTCTCATAAAAGCATCAGTCATGTTAGATGAGAACCCTATCCTTAATGACCTCATTTAACCTTAATCACCTCTTTAAAGGCCTTATCTCCAAATGCAGTCACGTTGGAGGTTAGGGGGTCAACATATGAATTCAGGTGGGGGCACAGGATCCAGACGGTAAGGTACAGCACAGCATGTAAATGTTCCAGCTCTGAATTCAGGCCACCAGAATTTGGTTCTTTCTCTGCCTCTTACTAGCTGTGTGATACCGCACATATCGTTCAAAGGAAACTAAGCTGTCTTTACCTCGTCATCTATATTTTGTGAATATTAATATAATCTAGTTCATAATACTATTGTTTATCTCTTTTAATACTCATAACAACCCTAAGAGGTAGTTTCTAAAAAAAAAAGAATTTTTAAAATGATTTCTTATTCAATTTCTATATTCCTAGGACATTATATATGACTTGAAACAAACAGGCTCTTGAAAAATATTTATTGCAAAAGGAATACAATATTAGAAACAGTGACTCTTAAAGGTAGAAGGGAGCTTTGAAGCTTTGAGACCATCTATACACCCATAAACCAAAATGAATTACCAGGTTTGTGTTTTCCCTCTGACTGGGCCATACTCAACATCTGGAAGCCTAGTAGCCACAGATGCAGACATGCCTTATATGAAAATTATTTTTTATGTTTTTATTTAAAGAGACCCTGATTAAGCCTCCTGGTTATTATCCACTGTGACATGTCTGCTTCTTTAAAACAATGTGTTTTTATTTTATACCCTCAACATTCACGCCGAGGTCTAAGCGCAGGAAATTCAACCTCCTGCTTTCTCACCTGCTCCCAAACAATCACTGTCTCAGTGATCTGTAAATAACTGACCAGCCAAACCCTGAAGCACAAAAGCAAATAGATCAATACTCCTCCTGCAAGAGCTCACAGCACGGAGAGAAGCCCTTCCTGCCTTGCTTCCCTACCACTGAGGCCCTCAACACGACTCAATTCACTGTCTGAAGCCCCCACGTTTAATTCAGCAGGCGTAATCAGCAACAATTGCTGAAGTCTTTGATTAAACTTTGAAATTGCCTCTTAATATGATGTGAATGGAAAAGGTATTGACTAAAGAATCCTGAAACAGTAACCTGTTCAGATGAGAAAGAAAAATGCTTTGAGTCGGTGCGTCTGTGTGCCCGGATGCACAGCATGAACAAGGCGCAGAGGATTTCCACCGCACAGATACAAAGCAAGCAGCAGAAGAGGCTTCTGGCCATCACGTTCAGGGCACTGAAAAACTCTGAGAAAGTTGTTGAATGGAGTGGCCTCAATTTATCATGAAAAATGAGATAGATAACCAACAAGACAAAAATCCCCAAAGACCTACGCATGATTTGATTTGTAACCTGGAAAATTCTTTGTTGTTGTTTTTTTTTTCCTATTATCATTGATTCTAGATTTTACACAGTAATGAGCTGTACATGTCATTTTGCAATAGTATTCTCTCAAAGTTGTACCAATTATATCAAATGAATTCTTTTCTTACATGAAAAATTGACTTCTTCACCCTAATTACTCTAAAAACATTACTGAGCCTCCAATATAAGCTGGAGTGTTTTCTAGGTATTGAAGAGACAGCAAGAAACTGACAAAATCCCTTGTCTTCGTGGAGTTTAGGTTTAAGTGAGGCAGAGAGAAATTAAATAAAATAAACAAGGGCAAGAAATGCTTTGTTGAGTAAGTCCTAAGGAGGAAAGGGAAAAGGCAAGTATGTGGAGGCGTCACAATGTGGGTAAAGAAAATATCGAGAGAGGTCGAGGGAAATGATGCTTCATAAAGAGCTAAGTTGGTAAGGAAATGAGTCGTGCAGTTTTCTGGGAAAAAAGTATTTTAAACAGCGGCGATAGCAAGTGCAAAGGCCCTGAGGTGAAATCAAGCTTAGCTTGCAATCAGAGAAAGAGTAAGCATGCTGGTATGGCTGGTCTGCTATAAGTGAAGGGGAGAGGGGCAAGAAATGAGGTAAAAAAGAGGGAATCAGATTATATTGAACTTTGAAGGCCACTATATGGACTTTGCCTTTATTCCAAGTTTCCAATAAAAAGGCACTGGAGGAGTTTGAGCAGAGGAGGGGCCTAATCTGACTTCTGTTTTGATAGTAACACTCTGGCTGATATATTGGGGGCAGATTGTTGGGAGTTATTAAACTATACTATATTACATAAAACATACTATGTAAAGGATGGGTACAATGGGATGGGTGAGATGAGATAGAATAGAATAGAATAGAATAGAATAGAATAATAGAATATAAAAATAGAATGGAATGCAATAGAACAGAACAGAACAGACTCCAAATTGTCATGAAGGTAAAGGGAGCAGATCTTAAAGAGGGAAGATTAGGAACTCAGTTTTGCACATGCTACATGTGAAAGATGATTGATTGATTGATTGCATATTAATACAGGCATTAAGTAGCAATCGGCTCTATGAATCTCACATGGCTACCTCAGTTCAGGGGTGAGATCTAGGCTAGAAATATAATTTGGAAACCACCAATGTTTAGAAAGCACTTAAAGTCATAACACTGTATGAAATCACCAAGGAAATAAAATAAAAACAAATGGATCGTCCCAAGGGTTAGGGCCCCGTGGCCCTCTGACATTTAGAGGTCACGGAGGTGAGGAGCCAATGAACAATGAAGATGTGCTCAGGGAAAATCAGATTAGAGACCGAGTGAAGGTCATCTTTCAATGAGAAAGGAAAAATCTCTTTCTAATGTCAGGTAAAGTGAGGGCTGAGGGTTGACCTTCAGATTTACCAGTGTGAAGTCATTGGTGACCTTGAAAAGCTGAACAATGTTAATGACAAGGTGAAGGAAGCAACGTCTGCTGGAGTGGATTCAAGGAAAAACTGGGAGCAAGAAATCGGAGACAGTCTAAATAGATCTTTCAAGGAGCTTTTCTATAAAGAGAAAGAGGTAAGTGGGGTTGAAGGTAGAGAGAAAAGTGAAGTGAATAATTTTAAGATAAAAGAATAATACGATCTTTGGACACTGATAGGAAACGCCCAGCAGAGAATGAAAAAATGATGTTGACAGACAAGACCGACTCCACTTTGGTGATCTGCTGCCATTTCGGGACAAGCCGAGCAGACAAGCCACAACTTCCGCCTTCTGCCAGTAAAACCCTCCCCGGACCAGAGTGAGAACTACTGGTGGGAGAATTTATCTGACATGCCCCTTTGTCTTTCAAACATGCCCCTCTCTTTTTCAGACACGCCCCCTCTCGCTTTCAGCATCACTCATTTGCATAAGAACCCGCCAATCAGCTCGTACCCTAACCCTGGCATAAATAACCAAGCCTGTAGGCAGAGAACGGCTCCAGTGTAACTGGAGACCCCCTCTGCAGGTTTCTCGCAATAAACCTGACTCTGCCGTTGAGCAGTCTCTGATCCTTTCTCTCCGATTCTAACAGATGTGTCAGGAGAGACTGGAGTGACTACTGCAGGGTGGACTGGGACCAGGAAAGAGGACAGACCCTAAGGCCCGGGGGGAAGGGAGAGGCAAGAGAACAGATGTTTATCCAAAGAACACAAGCGGGCAGATGCAAGTTGGTAGGAGGAGGCCAAAGGGGAGCTCATGGAAGTTCTTGGCTGATCCCTTCTATTTTTATAGTGAAACAGGAAGCACATGCATTAGCAGAGAAAGAACACAGATGGGGAGAAGGCCATGATGGTCAGTCCTGAAGCAGAGGGCTATATGATTTAACTAGAGCCCACATTTTGCCCTCCAAGTGAGAAAGGAGGAAAGACATTGAAGGTACATGCAAGGGAGTGACTGTAATGGTAAAATGCATAATTTAAGCTGCACAAGGTGAGAATTAAGAACAAGATGATGGAAAGTTTCAGTGACTAGATGGTACGATCAATGCAAGAGATTGTTTAAGACAAATTTATTTCAAAATACACCTCAATATACGACATGACTAGTGTTCCATTAAATGCATTTTATAAACACATTTTTGTGGAGGAATTGCAAAAACATTACTGAATAATAATAATAATTAATGGTCTTTAATTTATCAACATTGCAGCAACTTTCTCCCTAATGACTGAGTGCCTAGGAAATATTAATATTTTAAAAATTTAATAATGTACCCATATATCTTTAATAGTAACTTATCTAAAAATCAGTAAAAGTATATTTATAATAAATTATTAGTGATTTCTTCCTATTCTGAAATTCCAGCAAATGTACTTTGTATAAAATGTTTGATTTTTCCACATTTAAGGAAGAGATTAATTAGTCCATCTTACTCACTGAAAATTCCATTAGCTTACAAAAATATAACACAATAAATTCAGACTGTGTAAATATTATGAAGTTGCCTTACATTGTTCCTTTTTAAAATGAAAGAATTAGACTAGGAAATCACTATAGTCTAAGGACTAAAATTCTAGATGTTTATAAAATCTCTTAAATGGCTTATTAGCTGGAAGTGCAGTTAATTAAGCTTTTTTAATAAAACACTAATTAGTTTTATATACACAATATTTTTTTAAAAGCCCTCAGATATTACTTTCCTGGCAGGGATAAACAAAGGTTTGTATTTTAAAATACTTTTTGGCTTCGGGAAATACTTCATAGCTTCAATAGCCCTTTTTCTTCATCCTCAAATAAAGCTTCCTTAATATCTTACTCCATAACATGAAGACTCTGAGGTTTAAAAAAGCAATTCAGTCAGAGGACGCAGTCGAAGACCAAACATGGACTCCCTGTGTGGGATGCGCACATGTGCATGTGCCTGTAGGGGGTGGGGGTGGGGGTAAAGGCTATATAGAAAATGAACAATCCAAAAAAACTGCTATGATTTTATTTTACACACAGTACAATGGCCACACGAGAATAATAAGAATGAGTAAGAATTTGGTACAGATCACATTCCTAGTTTGAGGCAAGATGAAGGAAACACGTTCTACCCTATTGATCCTGTATAGTACAACTAAAAACTCTGGACAAAATACATAAAGCAACCATCGGAAAGTTGAAAGAGAAGAGAAGGTAGAGTGGATGGAGACCTCAGGACTCCAAGATCGGTCCTTGCAGCCCTGCCCACCCTGCACTACCACTACAGAGGATGCGTCTCCTCACAGCAAACGTGGAGACCATGGGAAGGAATCTGGTTGATCATCCTCACCATGTCCATCGTGAGGTAAGTAAGGAGAGCAAAGAGTAGCACCCCCCCCCCAACTACAGAATAAAGGGAGGATTATATAGATGAAATTGCTGGGGAAAGGGATTCTTTAAGCTGGGTATAAACTTCTGAGCAGAGGGGCCCATGTAAGAAAATGAATAGAATGTTCAGTGACCTACAGGAAGGCAGAGAAGGGGAAACAGAGAGAACAAACAGAAGACACATAATCAAATGACAAATGTATAAATGCTAATATATCAAACACGTCATGAAATGTAAATAGTTTAAACAAACTAATAAAGACAGATTATCAGAATAGGTTGAAGGATTGACTCAACTATATAAAAGCTATAAGAAATTGAAGATTTTCAAGTACATGGAAGGTCAGCACTACTAACCCCTGTGCTGTTCAAGGGTGAACTGTATTTATACACAATGGAATATTATTCAGTCATAAAAATAAACAAATCTTGCCATTTGTGACAAAATGGGTGGACAGTAAATGCATTCTGCTAAGTGAAATAAATCACACAGGGAAAGACAAATATGTGTGGTCTCATTTATATGGGGAATCTAAAAAAGTCAGACTCATAAAAATAGATGAGTGACGGTTGCCTGGAGCTGGGGGATGCTGGTCAAAGGGCAGACACTTTCAGTTATAAGATGAATAAGTTTGAGGATTTAATGTATAGCTTGGTGACTATGGTTATCAATACATACATGACAGTTGCTAAGAGAGCAGAAAACCACAAAGATGGTACTTATGTGAAGTGATAAAAGTGTTAACCAGCCTTTTAGTGAGAATCACTTTGCAGTATATACATATACCAAATTATCACATTGTATACCTTAAACTTACACAATATTATGTGTTAATTACATCTCATTAAAGCTAGAAAGAGAAAAAAAAAGAATAGAAAAAGAAATTACATATAAACACTGATCAAAGAAAGCTAGAATGCCATGGTAATATTAGACAACATAAAATCCATAACAAAGAAAATCACCAAGGGCCAATTCACCAAGAAGATATAACAAAGCTAAATAGCTATGCATCCAAAAATAGAGTTTCAAAATATGTAAAGCAAAATTTTTGTATAGTCCATAAAACATCTTGGTCCATAAAACAAACCTGAACAAATTGAAATTAATTAAAAATAATACAAATCATAATCCCTGATAATAGGGAATCATAGTAAAAATCTTAAACAGAATGAAAATATTTGAATAGGCACTCTTCCCCTTCCTATTCAATATCATATTGTAAATCTTAGCCAAAGTAACAAAGCAAGAAAAATAAGTAAAATGTATACAGAGCCAAAAGGAAGAAATAAAATCTTGCCTATTTGCAGATGATATAATTAGTTATATAGAAATTTTCAAGTAATATACCAGAAAAATCCTAGAACTAATAAGAAAGTTTAGTAAGGTTGATACACACATAAACACATGTGCACATACACATCAATCTTATTTTTATATACAAGCAATGAACAATTGAAAACAGAAATTTTAAATGAAATCTATGATAGTTCCCAAAATTATACTTAATTATAAATCTAATGAAACATATATAGAATGTATCTGATGAAACTACAAAGATCTAAGTAAATAAAAAAATGGAGAGACACACCATGCTCATGGCATGGAAGTCTCCATATAGTAAAGATGTCAAATCTCTCCAAATTGATCTCTAGGTTCAAAGCACTCCTATCAAAATCCTAGCAAGATTTCTGCAGATATAGATAAGCTGACTCTACTGTTTAGAGGGAAATGAACTCAAGAGTTATCATTACTAAAGCTATTCTGAAATAAAATAAACTTTAAGTCACCACATTACCCAATACTAAGACTTACTATGGAGCTACAGTAATTGGGACACTGGTAATGGCAAAGGAATATACACATAGATCAAAAAATAATAAAATACAGAGTCTAGAAGTAGACCCACAGGAGTGCAGCCAATTGATTGACAAAGGTAAAAAAACATAAATAATGGTTAGCTGCTCAACAAATAGTGTTGGAACAACTGGCCATCCATACGCAAAACAACAACAGCAAAAATAACAACCTCAACCTCAACCTGACATCTTACACAAACATTAGCTGGAAATGGATCAGAACTCTTAATGCAAAACGTAACACTACAAAACTAATAGGAGAATATGTCATAGTATAGCCACTCTGGGAATCGATGGAGCAGTTTTTAAATAAAATTATACACACAAGGACATCCGTCAGTATCTGTGGGGGATTGGTTCCAGGACGCCCACGGATACAGAATTCCATACAGACTCAAGGCCCTTAGGGTCAGTTCTCCATATCCGCAGGCTCCACAATTATGGTACACAGGGTGGGCCAACTGTATATTTATTGGAAAAAATCTACATATAAGTGGACCCATGCAGTCAAACAAACATGCAGTGTTGTTCAAGGGTCAACTGTATTACCAAACAACTCAGCATTTGCACTCCTGGGTATTTATCCTCAAGAAGTGAAAACTTATGTCTATGCAAAAACCTGTACATGAATGTTCATAGAAGCTTTATTTACAGTAGCCAAGTGTTTTTCAACTGGTGAATGACTGAACAAACAGGAGTGCACTGACTCACTAGAATATTATTCAGCAATAAAAGGGAATGGGTTATTGAAACACATAACTTGGTTAGTGTAACACTCAATCTCAAATTCATTATGCTGCATAAAAAAACCTGAAAAGGTTATATACTATATTATTCCATTTTTATAACATTCTTGAAATAACAAAAGTATAGCTATGGAGAATAGATCAGTTGCTGGGGAAAGAGGGTAGAGACTAGAATTATGGGGAGGCTGGGAGTTTCTTTATGGTCATAGAACATTTCTGTATCTGGCTTGTGGTGGTGGTTATACGACTCTATCCACGTGATAACATTTCATACAAAACAACAGGAGAACAGCGCATGTAAAAACTGGTATAATCTGAACAGTCTTATAGTCTATAATCATTTAACAATAGTTTCATAAAGTATGGTGGTTGTCTAAGATATTATCATTGGGAAAGAGCTGAGTAAATGTCTTAAAAATTCTCTGTACTATTTTTGCAACATCTTATGCTCTTTAATTATTTCAAAACAAAAAATATTAAAATGCATATGGAAAAACAAAATAAAGTTGATAAATCTGTAGGAAATTTGAGTTAATATACACCCTCTGGATGTTGCCATTTCTAAAATTATTTTCTTGAAGGGTAAAGTTAGGAGAAGGTTGTGCTAGAGTTGTTTGCATTTTTATCCAAGGACTAATGGGACTCTATTTCTTTAATCATTCATATTTGGGGGCTGCTGAAAGTACATTGAAGTTCATATAATTGCTGAGCTTAAATACAAATTGTATGAAACCACTGAGATTTAAGCCCTAATCAATTTCACATACAATAAATACTCAGAGATTAAGAGATGTACTGTAATGTATTTAGAAGCCAAATATTTAAAGAGCAACACATTTCATTATTTAAAACAAGAGAGGTTTATATAGCAGAGGTTTATAAAGAAACTTTTAAAAACTTCACCAAAAAAACAAAAAATCTCTTTGGATGCTGTATATATAAATGTAAACAGTCTAACAGTCCCAAAGCAATATTTTGTTATTAATAAAAACAAATCACTGGCAGACCAGATCTTAAAGACTCTATTTGCTTTCTCTTGAAATCATCTCGCTGCGCTGAGCAAAAAAGACACCACAAAAGAATAAGTTTATTATTTAAAAATACATACTTTGAATTGGTTCCCCGCCCATCCGTTCTAAATCTTGATTTGTTTACATCTTGGTTAAAGGCAAAGCAGGAATCCTGGTTACTTTTTACATTTTGCTGAACTTTATGAGATTAAGGAGGCCATTTCTCAAGGATTTGCACTGATGGAGGAGAGCATTGTCATGGAAAGGAGAAAATGCTTAAAACTCAGCCTAGTGAATCTTAGACCTCCAGAGCCTCCGTGGTGAGAGTAGCGACAGTTTATTTGTCTGCTGTTCACTTCTTGGAGGCAAGGATCGGATGAAGACTAGAAAGCGCTGCCTGGGGGTAGGCAGGAGAAGGGGCAGCGCACCCAGGGAAGAGGTGTTACCTGTGTTGAACAAACATTATGCACCAACGCTCATTACGTGTTATCTCAGTGAATTTACAGTGAACCAAGCAGTTGTTATTCACCCCTCACTTTTATAGTTGAGGAAACTAAGACTTAGAGATAGTAAATGCTTTGACCAAGGACACACAATTAGCCAAGTCAAGCTCAGGTCTCTTTATTCCCAAAGCTGGTACTCTTTGACTTGTGGTATTTTATTGCTTCTTAAACAGGTACAGATCGTAAGACGCTGGGTGACTGAATGTCAGCGTCTATCCACATAATTCGTGGGTAAACAATAATGAGTTTTACAGATGGTGAAAAAGCATCATCAGGTTGACAGCTGATCCAGAGTAACTGAAAATTCTCAGGCACAAAAAGACATGGGGCTTGAAAGAACCTTGGAAAACATCCAAGCCTGCCCTAGGAGATGTCTCTATTTTTAGTAAAATGTTTAGCCCACAGTATTATTGTGGGAAATTTTTTTGGTCGTTCATTTGTTTTGTTTTTCTGTTATGTTTTGGGGGGATTTTTTTTTTTCACTAGCTTTTTAACTAAACAAACCTAAGTTTTGGTTTTTTATTAGGCATTTTCACTAGTTTTATTTTGTTTTATGTAGGATTTCATTAGGAACTTATTTGTATAATGAATTTGATTCTTTGGGTTTCACTTCAAATTCAATTTTTTTTTTTTTAAAAATCTCCAGAGCGATTTTCCTTCAAGTCTGAGAAGGGCCAAATTTAAATTGATGATGTACAATAAAGACTAACGTGGAAAACCAAATCAGACCACAAATTGGGGCAGTTATGCTGAAGTTATGAATGAAATATACCTATAAAATTAATTTGATTCTGCATGTGCATGTATAAATATTTATTTATTTGAATTTTATTGATAGTGTTTGTTTGATCCTATAGGTCTTCTTTCTATCCTTCTTGATCTTGGTCTCCAACCAGAGAAATTCATCTGTAAAGAATTTATCAGTGGCCTTCCTTGTTTCCTGGCAGTTTCAAGAGCCCCAGAGGAGCTGGGAGCAGGAAGGATGAATGAGATCAGGAGCTCAGTGGTACTGTGCTATTTCATTTCCCAGCTCCTGCCCTGTGGGTCACGTGGGTCGAGCTGTGTCTCCAGGCCTGCGGGTACAACATTCAGAACAGCTTTCTCCACAGGCTTTTCCCTGCCCTGGGTTCCAAAGAGCTCTCTGCCCTCACTCCTTCGGGAATAGCAGTGGTAATTGCTCACTGTACATCCCCAGTTTTCCCTTTTCACGGTCCACTCTTTAGAGTGTGTCATTTGTACCTTCTGAGGTCATGAATGATAACACTGATAATGAAATATTTATAGAGAGAGAGCAAGAGATTCCATTAAATCATGCATCTTACAGATGCATTAAAGTTAAAACAATAAATACAAAGCAAAAGACCTTTGCATCACACCCCAAGCCTCTGTGCTTCCCCAAAGTAGCACCTGTAACTATTGCCTACGTGCATACCAGATGGATTTCTACCCATTTACACACTCACACTGGCAGGCAATTTGTTCTCTTTGGTATACTGGGATCACGTAATGCACATTCTTCTGACTTGTCTTTAAATATTTCTCTCATTATGGACATTTAGATTTATTAAGCTTTTATACTGTTACTAACAATAATGTAATGAACGTCCACATGTGTGATTAATAAATTACTTCCTCAAAAATTCTTACCAAGATCATGTTCTTCTTCATTAAATAATTTTATTAAAGTTGTGATCTAGTAATTGAATTTCATTTGGAGTTGATGTTTATCTTTCAGGTCAGTAAAAGTTTCTGACCCTAAGTTCATATAATATTTTAACTACTAAACTCTTTACTTCTCTACAAATACTATCACTATTTTTTTTTAATATTAGTTTCTCAGGAAATTTTTAAAACACTTTTTTTTTTAAGAACAGGGGCTCAAAATAAATATTATCAGCTACATTATTTTTATCCTTCTTTGTTTTCCCAGATTAGCATTTCATAGAAAGACTGATTAAAGAGTAAAATGTTGCTTGGAAGATCATCATTATCTGACGTTTTTTAAGTGTGGAAGCGTACGTGATAAACAATATCTGCATGGAATTTAATGATTATTCAAGATTCAATTTTTAGTTAAAATTGAGCAGTTGTAATTTCACAAAGAGTAACTACAGAACCAGGATTTCAAAAACAGAGACCATGCTTATGTGATAAATATATCTTTAAATCATTTAAAGGTATAGCAATTTATACATTTCAAGAACTCTTTTCGAATATTTACATTTTTAGTGAATATGATAGTGAATTTAAGGTAGTCTTAATTAGTTGATATCACCAATACTGCATACAGATCAACAGTACTCAAAATACTTTCTGTGGTTTTATTTTATATATATATATTATACATATATAATTCAACTAAAAAAGGGCACAAGTCAATATTCATATGAAGAGGACTTGAAAATTAACAAAATCGAGTTACTGTTAGGTTATATTTTAAACATTAAAGTCTTAATGATCATTTATAACTTTATTACAACTTGGTTTGTGAAACTTTGGTTGAGTTAGGTTGCTTGATACAAAATGTAAAATGTTTAGAAACATCAATACTTCCTTGTTTTAAAAATAACCATAATTAGGAGAGCTAACTCTAAGAATGAGTTATTACTAGAGAGTTGTCTGTGAATATTACTATAATGTGTTTTCAGCTGAGTGAATATTGCATTTCATTCTTTCTATATTTTTCTCTATTCTTCACAATCATAAAATATGGCTATAATTTCCTAAGTCTAATGTTGAACATACAGAGACCAAGAAACTAATATGTGCAACCCTACACAGCTTGCAGGCAGACCCTTACTTGAATTTAAGTTCCCCTGTCTTTAAACCCCTGCTCTGAACCACCTCACGCTCTCTCTTCTCATTAGACAGACTCTTCACCTGTGGAGGGAACTCAAGTCTCTTGCAGGGAAGCTGGCCGTAAGCACATGGCAGAATACTGTTTTCAAAATATTATTCGAGGCTTCTTTTCTGGATGCATCCTCCAACCCTTAGCTCTCCTCCCATGTGACATCCCCAGATTTATGTCTACAGGAAGAGACAGCCCAACAAGATACAAAGAATAAATAAACACAATTTCTGGGTTTTGAGTTTCAGGAACTAGCTTTGATTGGTTGGGGATGAAGTTGGCAGGGAAAAGCTCAGACATGAAGAACACATACATAGGAGTAAAGATTCAGCCATTCTGCATTTTGACCAGAGAATAATGATCCAGAGTGCTAGAGAGCCTAACCACAGTGTTTAGAGGCCAGTGGTTCCTCAACAAGGAACACTGTGTCTTAGCCACTGACCACAGTGTCCACTAACATGTGCAAGTCATTACGGGAGTTGGAGGGGCATAACCTCCAAGTAGTTAGGGATTAGAGAGAAGGAAGCTTTCTTCCCCACGAAGCAGAAGATCATGGTTTCCCCCATCCCAGCTGGGGTAAACGACAAAGTTACCATGGATCTTAGAGCAAAAGGGATGTAATGATAAAAGCCTGTGTCTAAAGAGTCTGGCTATTCAGTGAAGGGAGAATGGAACAGCGAGGACTCATTACCATGACAAATGCACCTGACTCAAAACAAAGGAATTGTGTTAGCCACAACAAGCACAATGAAAAAGGGAGTCCCACAAGCATTCAAGGAAAAGATTAATTAGCCTGAGAGGGGAACTATCTGGTCTACTAAAAAAGCAGAAAAGATCAATTTTTTTTACTTATAAGATTTGACTTAACATTTCTACAATGTTTCATTTAATAGAAATATACAATGCTATTCGATAAATAGTTCCTATTAGAATTATTTTATTTCCTATTATTTAATTACGCTAGCTAAAAGTACAAGCACTCCATAGGTGTTCTCCATTAATATCATAACCATTGTAAGCCAAAGGCTACAACAATGGGTTCGACAGAATAAAATTTTCTGTGTGTCTTTCCCCTTTTTCCTAAAGCTTGAGACTGCAATAAATCATGTTGAGCAGCTAAAACAAAATCTACATAGTCCCCATACAACCTTATACTATGCTGGCACTGTATTATTACAAAGTAATTTACTATGTTATGGTGTCCCTTTTTGTTGAATGTCTCTACTTGCTAAATTATAAAGTCATGAAGGCAAAGAGTTCTGCCTGGAAAAAAAAAGAAGTTCTCTATAAGAGTTGTTGAATAAGTGAATTACCACCTTATATAAGATGTTTTTAATAATAACATTTAGACATTGATTCTGACATTCTGGTTCTCCTGAGATTGTAAACCGAAAAATCTGTGCATCTTTGAAAAACATCTTCACAAAATAATTTAGATGAATAAAACACTAGATTTCAGAGCAGACCAAAATAATACACTTCAATGATTATCTTACAAAAATAAAGTAAAAAGTAAGCCAATATGTCTAGAAGTTCCCCTAAATTGTTATGCAAATTATGTGAAGATTTTTGTTTTGTTGTATTTTTTGGGGGGGAGGTTGGTTTATTATTTTCAAGAGATTGTTTTGTTTTTAGCTTTAAAAATTTTTACTTTTATACAAATCTGAAAGGTTACTTTCCATTTACAGTTATTGAAAAATACTGGTTATATTCTCCATGTTGTACAATACGATTTTTAACTATTAATGGGAGATAAAACAGAAAATTAATAGAGTAAGCTCTTCAGGTGAGACAAAAATTTTGGTAACCAAAAGCTACATGCTAGTTGTTTTTGAACCTGATATTGCATTTAGGGTTAGTAAACTAAAGTTATAGTACTAACTATTCCAACTGCCATTCTATAAATGCTTGTAGTTAGGAAGACACCGAACAACTTAGAACAAACATAAGGATGTAGCTAAAGTCCTAAAATCAACAAACTTTAAAAATAAACAGCTGTTGTTTTTGCCTGCCCAAATCTAATTCCTTATCTTCTGATAAGAGGACCTCAATTTTTCTTGGAAAACCATCCCTTCTGACTCTGAGTGAGATTGATGTCAGTCCTCAGGGGAGTGATGTGACCCACACTTGGCTTATCAGAGAAGAACATATGGTTCTTGGCCACAGGGACTGACCACAACCCAAAGCTTTTGCTGTAGTAACTAGGAAAAAAATAGTTCTTTTGCTGAAACCTAAAGCTACTGGTAAAAATGGCGTCAGTAGAGAGGAAAGCTCCCTTGAAGAGTGGGGATTTGGAAAGGGAAGGTGGATGGTAATACTGCACGCACTCTGTGTATCAGGGCTCAGTCAATCACTACAACACTGAAAAAGGAACATTATTATACACATTACACGGTGGAGGCTAAAGGACTTTAAGTAATATTTGTAATATCATAGAGCTAGTAAGTAGTGGAACCAGGACAGGGTGACAACAGAGGTCATGCTACTAAACATCGCTGTGCTCAAAGCCAGGCATAGTCCAGTTTCTGACCTCCACCCGTGACTCTAATTATTGAGCCAATAAACTCAATTTTTAAGTTGTCAATTTGATTTTTTTACATTTGCATCTAAAAGTTCTGATAATACAGCACCCATATTGATAAAAATAGTAAGTAAACTGAGGTAGCAGAGGGTTACTGTAAAATTATCCTCTACTTCTCCTCAAACAAAAAATTATCATAGGACAGATTCTGTGTGTGTGTGTGTGTGTGTGTGTGTGTGTGTTTTAATAAAAAGAAAACTTCTTTAAAACTATTGCTGTCATGGGGAATGTAATTTTATTTGGAATACACATTTCCTTTCAAGTCTTTAAAAAGAGTAATCATTTAGACATGATTAGTCTCTAAAATGCTATAGTTTCTCTGTTAGGATATCTCTTAAAATAAAATTAACTTTATTTTCAAGTAATGTATTTTTTTAAGGTTCCCATTTTAAAATAAACCCAGATCAATAACAATGAAACTTAAAAAAAAAACTGTTACTGAGAGTAAACTAATGTTTATACTAATAGAAAACAAATTCGTTACTCAAGTACTCAATAAGAGTTTTGGATGCAATTTTCGAAAAGGGTCAGGATGTTGCAGATTCTGATGATTTTTTTTCTTTTTTGAGGAATAATATGAAATTGAAAACCAATGCCACCTACGAGTGGAGTACTCATTTATAATTTAAAAAACCTTCTAAGTGCTGAATATTAAAATCTAAACTTATAAAAGGACAACAGGCAATAAAACGTTTCTGTGCTGAAAAATTAATTTTCTTAGCAAAGGTTCAAATTATTTAAAATCCAAATAATCAGCCAACTCCTGCCTACAAGGTATATAAAACTGAGGCTACAACCTGATGTTCTAAGAGGGACTTTTCTTTTCTTTTCTTTTCTTTTCTTTTCTTTTCTTTTCTTTTCTTTTAATTTTATTTTTTTCTGAGTCCTGATTTTATTCTGTAGCAGAATGCCCAACGTAGAATGTAATTGCAAGTATTCGGCTGTGCAGAAGAGTAGTGCTTAAGTACAAATGGGAGACATGGTTTTTTTTAAATGAATACTTAAACACGGGTTGGTCCTACAAGCACCTGGAGTCTAGGTCTGCCTTGGTGGAGCTGCCTCACCTGTGGACCCACGAAGATGCCATGATTCCCCTCCCCCTAATAAATGCATGAACTCTATACAGTACAATCTTGTTTATCTATCCTACATTTTGAAATCCCAGTCTATCCCTTCCCACCCCCTGCCCCCTTGGTAACCACAAGTTTGTATTCTATGTCTATGAGTCTGTTTCTGTTTTGTATTTATGCTTTGTTTGTTTTTGTTTTTGTTTTTTTAGATTCCACATATGAGCCATCTCATATGGTATTTTTCTTTCTCTTTCTGGCTTACTTCGCTTAGAATGACATTCTCCAGGAGCATTCATGTTGCTGCAAATGGCGTTATGTTGTCGGTTTTTATGGCTGAGTAGTATTCCATTGTATAAATATACCACTTCTTCTTTATCCAGTCATCTGTTGATGGACATTTAGGCTGTCTCCATGTCTTGGCTATTGTAAATACTGCTGCTATGAACATTGGGGTGCAGGTGTCATTTTGAAGTAGGGCTCCTTCTGGATATATGCCCAGGAGTGGGATTCCTGGGTCACATGGTAAGTCTATTCCTAGTCTTTTGAGGAATCTCCATACTGTTTTCCACAGTGGCTGCACCAAACTGCATTCCCAACCAGCAGTGTAGGAGGGTTCCCTTTTCTCCACAATAAGAGGCACTTTTAAAATCTAGTACAAGCTGAAGTACTCTTTTGAGTTTGTAAAGATTATGTGATTCTCCTATAGAAATCTTTGAAAGGGGGTTTTAGTTTTAGTCCGTACAAAAGCTTGGTTAATGTTTATTATCCTTTAAATTTCTGTAATTCCTTATAAAGACTTTATAATTGTAATTTTCCAGGTACCTCCACTCAAGAAATATTTCTTCCACAGTCAGAGAGTCAGGATTGACTCCAGACCCAGACACCTATTTTTCCTCAGACTTGCATTTGCCATAGAATTTGGCGATAAACAAGGCTTTTCACCATAATAACCAAGATAGAAATATTCTCTTTTGTTGAGCTAGGAGTTGGGATAATGGTAGCCCAAGACTGCTGGCAATGGTGGCTTCCACACAGAAGGTTGACCCAAGGAATGGACATTTAAAACCAATATTTCTGACGTTGACATTGAATAAACATTTTATTTCTGTGATAATTGTTTTTAGGGCTGTTTATTATAAAAATATAGTTTGATGATAGTTTATTCTTATGATTAAGCTCTAACCACCTAAGACTAAGGTCCATGAACAGAATTCCAATTGCATAATAACCTTAATATAAAACCATCTAATATAAAGAAACTCTACTGAGTTAAAAATTTGTGCTTTTTAAATTTGCCTTCAGCCATGCATGATGGAGGAATCAAATTCAATTAAGTACAAATTCACCAGCCCTAAAAGAGCAGAGTCCAAAAGCAGTGACAAGTCTCCCGCATAAATGGGTTCCACTTAAATAAGCTGTGTTATTTCTAGTCTGTCACACAGCATTTTTAAACAATTAACTGTGTTGAGTAAAGGACAGACCCACTTTCTCAACCCCACCCAGCTTCCTTTATTAAAGTGTAGACCGTATGTTCAGTCGCTTCTTGGAAATCCCTTCAAAATGCAGAAGGTTGGGCTGAGCACAATTAGACACAATTTAATTATTGAAAACTCCCCCTTGTGGCATCGCTGTGGCTACACACCAAAAACCTATATATATATATATATATATATATATATATATATATATATATATATGAACAATTAAAACTAAGCTGAGCTTCAAAAAAAAGAAGCTCCTTTTTAAAATTCAAGTGAAAGTTTTACTAGGCGAAGTGGGATCGTGGACTCTTCCAGAAGGCTCTGCAAAGTAAGAGCTACATGGTGGCAGTTATCCACGGCTTGTCCAACGCCTTTGTCTCACTTTAATCTAGTCCAGCTGTACTATTTGTCTCCTTCTGAAGGTATGTAATTAATTGGAAATGACCATAAAACTTTAGGAATTTACGGCTACTTTCCAAACTCTCTTTTCTGAGAAGTACTGAGTTGTTTCCTAAAGACAGATGGACACAAGCTACAATGTGAGAGAGCAGATGACACGAACCCCGAGGAGTGCCAACTTGGTACCCACCTTCCATCCTTTGGCTTTTCTACGAATACTCAGATTTGTTTCTGATTGCTTTGGGGGCTTAAAATCATTGTCTCTGAGATGGTACTTAATACACAGGGCAGGGATTCTCAAACCTAGCCTGCCACAGAAGCATGCAAAGGACTCTAAGATACAGACTGCTTGGCCTGCCCTCAGTGTCTCTGGTTCAATAAGTTTAGGGGTGACTCCCAAGAATTGGGTTTTATCAAGTATTCAGGTGATGCTGATTGGAAGCGCTAACAGAGAGACCCCCAAATACAAGCGTCTGTTAATTCCACTGCCTGAGCCCACATCTCAGATGCAGGCTGATTCTTCACACACTTTGACACATTTTCCTGGCTAGTTCTGGGGCTCTGTTTGATCTCCTTTCCTTCCCACAGTTGTCCCTGAGTCTTCTCTTCTCCTAAGGCCACGTGTAAAGGGCGTCCCAACCCTCCTCCTCCTCTCTCTCCTTGACTAAGTCTCACATCTTTTGGCTTTGATGGTAACTAAGCACTGCAGAGCAATGGCTAATCCTTGTGTGTGAAACATTCCAGAAATGTCACACATCCTCACAGTTTATTCCCTTGGCTTTTCATCTAGGTTTTAATACGGAATTCAGTTCCTATTAAATTCTTGGAGCTCTTTTTGTTCATATAACTCAGAGATACTTCAGAGGAAAAAAAACTAATTAAAATTTACATTTTTGTATGAAAGGGAGATTGTGGAAATACTTCCACCTACATTGCCTCTTTTGTTTCTTTCAAGAAGTTCATTAAATAGGCGAGGTAAATAAAACAATGCCATGAATGATTAGAAGGAATTGAAAACAAAGTAGCAACAGAAAAAAAATGTCTTAGTCTAGGAAGATCCTCCCTACCTAATACTTGTATTTCCATCTTTCCCTACAAGTTCAAACAGGGCCATATACGCGTCTCAAAGCTACACAGTAATTGGTAGTTATTTGTGTTTGTGTGTGTGTGTGTGCATTATATACACACATAAACATACATATTTTTAAAATAAGGGATCATCTCATCAGTAAAGAACATTGCTGTGAAAATGGAACTTAAAATTTTAGATGTATGTGACTGCTTTGAATTGCCGAAATGAGAATATCATGTGATTCTTAACAGCACATCTTGTCTTTTGACCATTAAGACTCCATCTGCGCCCCTTGGATCCATTGCAAGCCTTCAATGCTCTTCAAGCTTGCAGGGACATGTGGTATTTGGAAATTGTGACTGAGATGGTCCAAAGATATAAATAATGACAATGCATAAAGTTATGGGAGATCAGTGTGGGAAAAAAAAAGCTTTATTGCTTTATTTACATAAACATTCCTCAGTAGGAAAGAGTTATGTTCATACTAGATTTTACTTAAAGAAATCAAGTGTTAGATGCTTGGAATAACATCCCCAGAAATATGAAATAGGCAAAAAAAAAAAACCCTTTTTTTCCTTAAATCAACAATTAATACTGAGAAATCATGCTTTCTTTTTCCCTCCTCTAGCTTCTGAACAGGAATTCTTTACATAGAAGACATACCTTTGAGGATTAAGCATTGAGTATTAAGTAAAAAATAAATATTTTTAATTTCTTCCTTCAGGCCACTAACCCAGTTTGTCTGATCATACATTAAATGACACAAGAGTAGGACTAGTTAAGACACGCTAAACAAGCTTGCTGTGAACCCACACAGAGGTTTTAAAATATTTAATATGCGAAGAGGAGCACCCAGAGTAAAATTTAAATAATCATAACAAGGGAAGCTTTAGCTTAATCTGAGCTGCACTCATGTGAAAGTGCAGGCGTATCTGATCAGGCATAGAGTGCATCTGGGTCTGATGCCCCCTCGGGAGACAGTGGACTGAGCACTGCGCCTCCTAGGAAGGCTGGTCTCCCGGGGACTCAAGTCGCCCCTCTGGGAGCGAGGGAGAAGTTGACATCTATTTATGTTGTGTATCTACTCACCAAATTTCTAGTTATTTTTAACACATTTGCCTTTTAATTTTTCAGCTGGACTTAAAAGGGATTAGCCAACACTAACACAGCAAACAATCTTATGTTTACCGGGGAAAAGGGGGTGGGAAGAGAGAAACTAGGGAGTTTGAGATCTGCAAATGTTGGCCACCACGTATAAAAACAGATTTTAAAAAACTCAAATTTCTGCTTATAGCATAGGGAGCAATATCTAGTAGTAATCTTTGATGAAAATGAATATATGCGTGTATATGCATGACTGGGACATTATGCTGTACACCAGAAATTGACACCTTGTAACTGTACTTCAATAAAAAATTAAAAAATAAAAAAAGGTAACAGTCTATTCCGTTTGTGTGTATATCATACTGTTACCAATGAGTTTCATACTTTCCTGTGCTCTCATGTTGCTAGTTTATGTCATTTGATCCAGCTTGAAGGGTTCTCTTTAGCATTTCTGGTATGGCAGTTCTAGTGGTGAGGTACTCCCTCAGCTTTTATTTGTCAGAGCATGTCTTTATCTCCTCTTCATTTTTTCCAGGTTTCTTAGCATGATTGGCAGTTTTTTTGTTTGTTTGTTTTCCTTTTGGCACTTTGGACGTATCATTCCCTCCCTTCTGGCCTTCGAGGTTTCTGCTGAAGCCTTGTATATAACAAGCCACTTTCCTCTGGTGACTTTCAAAATTCTCTTTTAACTTTTGACAATTTGATTATAACGTGTCTCCATGGGGGTCTCTTTATATTCATCTACCGTATGATCTGGCAGTTCCACTTCTGGGCATATATCCAAAGGAAATGAAATCATATCTCAAAGAAACATCTGCACCCGCCATGTTCACTGCAGCACCATTCACAACAGCCGAGATACAGAAACCACCTAAGTGCCTGTCGACAGATGACTGGGTAAAGAAGATGTGGCATGCACGCGCATGTGTGTGTGTGTGTGTGTGCGCATGTGCCTATACTAGCTGACCCTTGAACAACACGAGTTTGAACTGAATGGATCCACTTATATGTCAACTTTTTTTCAGTAAAGACACACGACAGCACTACAGGATCTGTAGTTGGTTGAATCCACAGATGTGGAACCACAGATATGGAGTGAACACTGTCAAGTTACACACGGATTTTCAACTGCCTGGGGAGGGGGTGGTCAGCACCCTTTATACCCATGTGGTTCAAGGATCAGCTGTGTGTATGTATATAGACACACACACACACATGCTAATGTCATTGCTTAGTGGTTTTGAGAAGCATGCACAAAAAGATGAAGTGTGACATGCCTGGGGTGGAGCTATAGAAACTGTGAAGGCAATTTAAATAGGATTGGCTTCCAAATGCAAATTAAATTTTTTAGGAAATGGAGATTCATATCTAAAAGTATCTAATACCCACTAGCTCCGTTCCTATGGGCAAATTATTTTTAGGGGAAATATAAAGGAAATAGGTCAAACTAAAAAAAAATACTTTCAAACCTAGTAAAGTGGAAAAGTGATTGTTTAAGATTGGAGAGCAGAAAAACACTTGGACTGGAAGATGTTGCTGTTGGAAGTGCTTAGTGCCTGAAGGAGACAAAAGTTGAGGAAACAAGGCTTTTCTACCTGGGCTAAGCAGACCTGGAGTTCACACGAACAACAACAGCAACAAGTTATTCTGCACTCCCAGTTTATACGACCACTTGTCTAAGCGCCGACGTCGCGCAATTCCTCAAACGTCCCCAGGTATACAACCTTAGATACACACAGGAACTCACAAATGGAAATCTCTTCTATCCCAAATAAATTCTGTTCTCAAATGAAATGACATGCATTTAATTTATTCTTTTTTTTCTCTTAAAGTTTACCTTACTGGTCATTTCATCTGACTTTTCATGGATAACAAAAATCATGAAAAAGCAGTGTACACTTTTCTAGGGCACAGACAGAGGTCAGGCTGGATTCTCAGCCTCAGGTGGTAAAACTTCACCATCATCCCAGTAAAGAAGAGTTTCTAAAGGACACAGGTTGGATAAAGAAATCTCTGTGTTGAAAAAGATGCTATCCTGCAATGGGACTGATATTAAGTCCAGGTGAAGCAAGGAGCTAGTGCCTAGAACTCTACCCTTTTTGGAATGTTCAGTGTGTTTTCTCTTCAGAGAGAAAAAAGTCGATAACCAAAGCCAGAAACCTACTCAAAATCTGAAGGCATTAAAATTAACATGTGTCAATTTCTCCCATATTTTTATCCTTCGGTGATAAGAAAGAAACCTAGAAGACTCAAACAAGGACAAAATATCTTATCGCCTAATGTTGGGCAATTTAATATCAGCATATTTTATTGTCTCCCTTGGTTGCAGCTTCTAAAGCATAAGGTCGGTAAGAGATAAGTATGAACAAAGCACTATCCTTTATTGTCACACTGCAGTCTGACATATACTAATATGGATAAGACATTATTAAGGAAGCAGTTTTCATTATCAAATAAAATGATCCCAAAAGGGATCCACAAATGTACTGGCAAATTCTAATTAGTTTATTGACATGCTATAAAAGCACAGAAAATTCTTGGAGATTGAAAGGTAAGACAAATTTATATATAAATGAGAAATTTACATTTTATATATATATCGAGGCTTGAAGTATCAGAAAATTCTATGAAGCTATTTTGCTTTTATTAACTACCAGTGTTCCTGGAGAAGGAACATCTTGCAAACTGAAAATCTACTGACATTTTACACCTCATCTGGGATAATTAATGGAAAGAGAAAAGAGAATGGATCAGCAAGAGCTAGAGAGCAAAATTTTATTTGGCTTCCCTGTTAAATAAAAGAAAATTTAATGCTAAGAGGATAGATATGGGTGGCAATATTCTAGATTGATGGCTTACAAAACAATGAGAAGCAAGAGTCTAGAATACTGTTAGATAAAACTGAATTATTTGATAGTAGCTTCAGCCCAATAAAAATAGACAACCAGGCTTAACAAAATAACTCAAATATGACAAAGATAGTGTGAATAAAAGGAAGCCGCCACCATAGGTCAACCTGCTACTCAATCCTTCAAGAAGCATTAACAACAGCTTCATCACGATGAGCACATGAAATTGAATTAAACTAATTGGCCAGAGGCGCCTTAAACATCCTGAAAGTTTTACCTTTTGCAATATGTATTCCAAAATGCTCTTATGAATCAAAGAAGCATTTTTATTCTAATGCTCAATTTCTGTCTTTTGATAAAACTCCATAAAATATTTCTAATATCTTAATCTATAAATATTTTAATATTTCATTTCATTAAATGTTAAGATTTTCCCACCACAGAATTTATCACAGAGATGGAAAGCAAAATGATAAATGTGAGCAAGATCTCAACATTCAGTGAGAAATCGCCACTCCATTATTAATTCCTTTACGGTAGTTTAAAAATATGTCTTCCTAAAAGGGTTCTCATCTGCAAACACTATTATATTATAACGCATGTGCTAGTGTACATGTAATATTACTCTTTCGTATTCATGTGCGTACTGTGACAAAAAGATAAGAAGTATTTGCCTTTGCGGGATTCTTGGTGATTTTTGTTTTATTTTGTGTACAGCCCAGATAGAACAATATTACTTTTATCATCAGGTCATCAGAAAATAATCATTATTTGCAAAACTTACATTCCTCATAAATATAACATCAAAGCTCTTTTCCTAAGAGAAAGTAAGGTATGTGATTTGTACTGGAATTTCTTTGATTTATAGTTTTCATGAAAGGGGGATGCATGGAGTCTGAAATATGATGAAGTCTCCACATTTAAGCACCTTTTAATTACAGACTTCTCTTCTGCCACTTCTGTATCTCACTTCATCTTCAAAAGTGTGTTAACAAACATCAATGTATTTCTGGAATAACAGAAAATACATAGTGATAAATCACAAAAACCGATGTGTTTACATGACTATACTGCACACAATGTTTCAATAGGTATGTTTGGTGGAAAAAAAATTAAGAAAACAGATTAGTTGTAATAATATTAAGTTAAGTGCTTTAAAAATGACATAAACTCAATAATGTAAGAAAATCCTCAAACATATGGCTTAATGTTGTTGACAGTGGGATGCAAGTTTGCCATGGAGATAAGTCTGTTGCTAATAACGTAGACGGGGGAATCTACGAACAAACAGAATTAGTCGGCAAGTCTCTTAGTCCCTCCGATCCCTGGCTGTCTTCTTTGTAAAACAGAATTAACAGCACTTGCTTTGCAGAATTGCTGATTGGGGTTCAATAGATGATGTATGTAAAATACCGGGAGCAGTAAATACTAGTTCACTTTTTGCTCTCTTTTCATTTTTGATGATAAAGCTTGAATACAAGCATTAGATGGAAAATACATAGGGGGAAGTGCTAAATTTTGTTGCTTTCGCACAATGAAACATATTAGGTACATTACTTATGAATATACAGGAGGCATTGGTGGTGTCTCGGGTGGATTCCCAGGAAAACAGGCTTTGAGAGAAAGATTATGTGGGCAAGAGGTGGACTCGATCAGTAACAGAGGCAGGAGGAAAGCGGACCTGGTAGAGGGCAGGTCGGACTGTGATAGGATTGCAACAGTGACATCAGCAAATCTGAAGCAGGAAAGGCCTTTTCAGGCAAGGAGCGGGGACATTTTGCTCCAGTGAGGGAGCAAGTTCACAAGAGGGCAGCGCTTCGGAAAGAACTCAGCAGGCAATACTCCCAACTCAGCAGGAGGGACCCGGAGGGCTCAGGACAGCGTGCCCGCAGGTGCTGAACATGTGTCCTAACAAACTTTGGTTCTGCAAAGACTGCAGCAACTGTCAAACACTGAAGTTAAGTCTTACCTGTGGGAACAGTGGCCTCTTAATTAATTAGCACACCTGACTTATTTTTTTTTACTGTGATCTTTGAAGATCATTTTCCTTAATAAGTCAGATGATATGAGAAATGCTGTATTTTGCTCTGAAATAGAGAAATCCTATTTTGGATATGATGAGGGCTCTGTTCATCCTTGTTCTTTGAAATACATATTAGGATGTACCTCTGGGCATGTAATTATACAATGTTCTACAATCACTGAGGACAGAAGCGATATTAATTTTTTTTTATTTAGAAAGTCTAGAATGAATAATCATAAAAATTAGTTCCATGGTCGTTATGCATTTGATTTGCAGTCCTAAAAAATAAGTTATATATAAGGTTGGATGAATCCAGGTAACTATCTCTGTTGTCTTATTCCTTTTCTTGACATGACTATATTTAATTGCTTCCCATTTGAAATCTAAACCGAGATGATTTTCTGAGGATGGAAGGAGTTCACAAGCAGTCACGTGTGTGTGTGCATATTCAGGGAAAAGGCTCTCTCCTTCTATGACCCAGCTCTTTCTCTAAATAAACTAAAAGTAATAATGGTCTTGACTAAGAATTTATAGGATCTGTTATTCTTGCAAATTCCTGATTTTAGCTTGGTCTCCATGTAGGGAAGGAAATGACAGTTAATAAGAGTATATAAGACTCAGAATTTGGCTCCTTTCTTATTCCCAACAGGCCTGAAAAAAGTACATTTTTAGAGTGGAGAGATGAGGGGGTATGTAAAAGAAATAATATGTTTCGATATTAATATAAAGTACTAACTCAGTTGTGAGTTTGACTGCCTGTAGTTAGATCTGCCTGTAGTTAAAGCAGATGGTGCCTCTGAAGTATGATTTCAGGTCAAGTGCTCCCACTAATTCATGATTATTTTCAGTGACTTTTATTAATAAGACACTAAAAAGAACCTTAGAAAATAATATGCATAGAAAATGTAGCAAGTGTGTTAAGCACCATCTTAATCAATGCATTGTTGGGAATATGATAGAATTTTACTTTTTATATGTTCTTAAAATATTTTTTCTCCTTGAGAAATGAAAGGCACAATTTCTACAGAATATTCACTTTGCGGACACAATATGCTTTAGAATGAATACAGCTATTTAATAAAATAGGACCTGAATATGATTCCTAGCTTGAGCACCTAATAGTTGGGTGACCTTCAGTACATCATTCAGTTGACATTATCCTCAATTTCCACGTCTGTAAGAGGGAGACAGTGACAATATCTCTCTGGTTGTGAGGAAAAAATAAATAACAAAGTGTGCATAAAGCCTTTAGTACAATACTAGCCTATAATATATGCACTGATGTAATTATTTTAAAATACTTGACTTGAGGTCACTCATTCCTAGCATTGTGATTTGAAAGTCCTTGACCATCCTAAACTGTGTCTGGGACTAGCTCTGATTTGAGTTCCTAAACCAGGTATGTCTTTTTTTTTTTTTTTCTTTTGAGTTTCTGTCTATGATATAATTTATTGCTTCTCCAAAGAGGTTTGTAAGTATCAAGGTAGGTGAAACAAAAGTAAAACACCAAAGCCGACACCACTGCCATTGACAACACCAACTTAAAGGAAAACAACCTGAAATTGAATCATGCTGCCCTTCAGATGATTTTACCTAAATCTCAATGATAACGAATAGGTTTTCCTTAGGAGGTTCAAAATAGAGACTATGAAATACATATTTTTAACCCGACTTACTAAGTACATTTGCCTCACTAATTCATCTTGTGCCGATAGAATTTAGCAGTTCTTAATTACTTTCTGATGACTATTTTTATTTTTTACATCTCTTTGACCGATAAGATCTGTGATTAACTATTTGTCATACAAAAGAGAAATACGGAGTCCTTTCTGTTAGAATATTCCAGCTCATTCATTCTAAAAAATACAAAGCAAGGTAGAAATAATTTCCTTTTAAAAACATATACTGTTTTTTTCATTATTTGATAACCTTGAAGCAAACCACAAAATTATATTTAAAAATCTGTAATATCAAATATTAGAACAGATTAAAATTCAGTCTTATATTTCAATATCATTAAAATTTAGACGAAATGGATCTTGTCTGTCAAACATAAAACATTCACCCAGAACACAATATTGTAATTCTTCGGCGTTACTATTGTTTCAGCCCTCCAAAGCCCAGCTCCTCCCCCTCACCTCTCCATGCTTTCTCTAATGACCTTCCATTTCTTTCCAAAAGTATGTGTGTGCTATTTTTAAAATCTGCTTACTCCTAAATTCAACTTTTATTTTTCAAAAATAGTCTAAAGTGATTAAACAAACCACGAATTTTCACTAGCAAATTTAAACAATCTGTGTATAGTAATAGACCGTATTCTATTGGTTAAAACACCTACTTGAAGAGATAGGTATTTTTTCAAACCAATTGCAGTCTGGCTAACCAACTGAAGCCCCAACATGCACAAAATGAACATAAAAACCATTCTTTTATATAAAATGTAAGAGAATGCCCATTTCCAAATAACTATCTTAAAGGCAAGCATTAAGAAAATCTAATGTCCAACTTTCAAATTATCACAAATGTCCTGGTGGGTCATGAACCCAATTTTAATACACTTAAGCATAGACAACAAACAAAATTTTCCCCTCCCCCAAAAGGCTGTCAGAAACTCTTTAACATACTATGATGATAAAGCTTTTATGTAATGTTACTTCCTGGTTTTAAAAATAGAGATTAGTCCATTCTTTTCTGTTCATACAGACAAATCAATTATATAAAATTGAGAATATATCTTTAGAAAAGCTTACCATTGTCATTTTTCACCATCCCGTTGCTGAGTTGTTTTAATCTCTTTTGATGCGATTTGCCGTTGTAGTGGATTTGGGCTTGAGCAGCCGAATTCAGCTGAATGTTACACACATTACACAAGGTGAAGTTGGTATGTTTCTTTTCTCTTTCTGGCTTTTCTTCAAAGTCGTCAGGTAAAAACTCAGCCTCACTCTCTCCATCTTGTGCACATGTGGAATCTAGGAAGGGACAAAGAAAGTTATGAACAAGCCAATCAGGATTCCTGGATTCCTGTGAACACTGGGGTGTGTGTTTCCTTCTGAATTAGAGTTTTCATCTTTTCTGGATGTACGCCCAGAAATGGGATTGCTTGATCATATGGTACATCTATTTTTAGGTTTTTTAAGGAAACTCCATGCTGTTATAGTGGCTACAGAATTTACATTCTCACCAACAGTGAAGGAGCACTATTTACAACAGCCAAGACATGAAAGCAACCTAAATATCCATCAACAGATGACTGGATAAAGAAGATGTGGTACATATATGCAATGGAATATTACACAGTCATAAAAAAGGAAGGACACAATGCCATTTGCAGCAACATGGATGGAAATATCATATATCACTTATATGTAGAATCTAAAAAAAATGACACAAGTGAACTTATTTACAAAACAGTAATAGACTTACAGACATAGAAAACAAACTTACTGTTACTAAAGGGGTAAGGTGGGAAGAATGATAAATCAGGAATTTTGGATTAACAAATACACACCACTATATATAAAATAGATAAACAGCAAAGATTTACTATACAACACAAGGAACAATATTCAATATCTTGTACTAACCTATAATGGAAAAGAATCTGAAAAAAAATATATGTACGTGTATGTATAACTGAATCACTTTGCTGTCACCAGAAAGTGACACAACATTGTAAATCAACTATACTCCAATAAAAATAAATAAATAAAAATTTAAAAGAGATTCCTGGATTACTTCATATTATTAAATTTAGTAGCAAATAAGGATTGCCCTAGACACTTAGAATTCAAAATTCTCATTTCTTCCTATTTTATAGGGTGCATCTCTATTTAATAGGTCGTATCTCTATATCTTTCTTGGAATCCAAATGGCAAACGTTTCACTTTGCTTCTTCTGCGTTAAATACTGTGTTAAGTATCAAGTGTTAAATGACAGATGTTTAACACGCATCACCTCATTTAAGCATCATAGCAATGGAAAATAAAACAATGCAAAGCTATAGTTTTTCCTGCTCTTATAACTGAGGAAACTAAATTTAGAGTGCTTATGTAACCTGCCTAGGATCACACACCTAATAAATGGTACCTTTGGGATAAGCACTTGGTTTTATTTACCTTCATATTGCAAGCTTTTAAGTATTATGCTGTTCAGTATGTATTAATGTATTAGATATCCCTTTTTTGATTTCAACAACTAAATAAAATGCTCTTATTTTCATATTCCTTTACCAACTAAGTAAAACCATTTACATTTGGATAGACACATCCTATATGTCCAAAAATGTTAAGATAGTTTCTATACCTAAAAATGTATGCTTTCTACCTCAAGTACAAAAGAGGTTCTGAATATTCAAGATAGCTTCATCGTCTGGGTGCAAAAACGTGTGACTGATACAAGGATGACATTGGAATATGTTATTTTTGGATACATACATCCCTTGTATTCGCAAATCTAAGAGAAAAGGGCAACTGCCAATTCCAGGATTTCTGACCGTAAGATGATATTAATCAAAGTAACTATTGCAATACAGGTTTTACTGTTTATTTATAAATCACTTGAAATAGCAGACTCCTTTCTAAATTTTTTGTGCTTTCAATGCACAGGACTCTGCATAACTTTTATAGTCCAGATATGATTTCTCCATCCTGATTTTCCAGACTCTTCAGAGATCTTTTCATAGTCTTTGGAAATATTGGTAGAGGCAAACAATCATCACTTCAGCACGCATTTATTACTTGGTTACAGGGTGGCAGGCACTCTCCTAGGTGCTGAAGATAAACTGATGTGCAAGACAAGGATGGTCCTGCTGTTACACAACTTACTGACAATTATGGGAAGAACATGGGCTTTGCATCAGGCAAATGAGATAACAAATGCCAAATAATTTTGACAATATGTAAGGCTTAGTTTGTCAGTGAAAGTTTAAAGACAACCCAACTACTTACTCAAGCCAAATACCCAATACTTGACTCTCTAAAAGGATACTGAAATATCTTTCAAAAAGACTAAAAGATTTTGAGTATGTAGTTCATTCTTTTTTGTGGACTAATTTATACAAAATACATTAACCTCTTTAAACCTCTCTTTAACCTCTCTTTAAAAAGGAACCTTTATCACTCAGGTAGCCCTTATTAGAATAATATTAAATATACAATTTAAGTGGCCCTATTTAAAAGAAAGTGTATACATTCTATAAAATTATATAATTTTAGTTAAAGAAAACTATATAAATATACCTATTAGCTTTTCCTCTTTCATATAAATAAAACAATTTAAGTATCTACTACAGGTTGTATTCAGAATGTGGCAAAATTTCTTTTTCCTAGAGTTGACTCACATTTTTGAAGTCTTTTATCTCAAATATCATCAAGTAATGAAAAAGATTAAGGAAACAAAGGCACATTTAAGCACTGTGATATTCTTTAGCCAATAAAAGCAGATTGGGAAAATTTCATAACATGAGAAATTACTTCTATACAAGTGAAAAACAAACACACGATGTAAATTTACATATAATCTGTTTACAGCTACGTGAAACACAAATGGGAGGCTCAGGAATAAATAGTAATAGTAGTTGATTCTGAATGGTGAGATTAGAGTTGGCTTTTTTCCCCTTCATTGTCCCATATTTTAAAAATTCTACCTGATGACCACTTATTACATTTATTATGAAAAAGTAAATCAATATACTTGAAAGAAATAAACCAAGAAGAGAGCTCGTACTGACCTACTGAATAAATGGCTTATGCTGGTCAGAAGTAGGCCAGACTATACAGACAGTCCCAGTACATGAGCCCTGGTGAGGCATCATTTTTACTAAATATATTCATATGTTTGGAAGGCAGTAGTTTCTTCCGTGATTATGTCCACCTTGACCTATAAAATAAGACTGTCTGCCAACAATTTAGCAGGGGAAAATACTGGAGAAGAAATTTTCTTCCAAGGCCATAAGATTTATTTGCTTACACATGAGGGGATCCCTGATCACAGTAAGAAAATGAAAATTATATCAACTGAGTCAAAAATTAATTTTGCACTGGGAAGGGGACGGGCAAGGATAAAAAATCTTAAAGGAAATGGAAAGTAACATATGTTCATAGAAGAGTAGGGGAAAAAGGGAATCTCAAATTAATTCTTGTAACTGTGCTGTGACATCACAAAACATTTATAGATTTTGCAAGAAAACTGTGGTGTTTTGAATGGCACTCTGTGAAGTAGGTCACAATATGTTTGAGTGATTTTTTACTCCCAATATGGTAAAAGTGTCATTTAAATTCTGGAAGGGAAATTTTGCCCATTTGAGTTACACCGAGAAAAAATTCAGGAGTCATCATCCACACACTCTTGGCAACTGGCTTGAAACCCAAAATATTTGATCAATTTATCTTTTTTTCCCCACCTAACCTCCACACCCAGAACCACTAAGATACTATGAAAGTCTGTGGCTGCACACAACAGTGTGCTTCTAGACTGTATCATGTGAAAGGTTTAAGGACTAGAATTATCCTGGGAATGCCTGCTGTAGTAATCTGGTGTTTGCCTGTGGGCGCACGTGTGTGTGTGTGTGTGTGTGTTTTAATTTTGCAGATGTGGAGCTTAATTTCATCCTACAGATTCTTAGAAATAATTAAAAGTTGGCGTAAGCAGAGAGCGCCTCTTTGGTAAGCTATATGAAACAATGTATCTCTGCATAACTTGAAAAAAATAAAACTGGAAACAGTATTTTTCCTAGGAGGCAACATGTCTTGAATTTGAGTTATGTGCATTGTTTCGACCCACTCTTTTTTTGAGACAATTACTGAAACATCATCACTTGTACCAAACCACCAGCTTTTGGTATCAAGACTGTCTTGAAAAGTGCTAATCTTCTCTTCTTCTACCCGAACCCAGGGTAACAGGTTGCATCCCAGGTGGACCCTAAATTTGGTGTAATTCAACTGGTTAATAATTAAAAGTTGGAGAACAGACACAGGTGCCAGCTGAAGGAGCTCCCGATGCCCAGGGCTAAATAACTAAATAACATATTATTTAATTATAACCCAAAGTATAGTGTGGTCATTTTGATAATGTTGATTCTTCCAATCCAAGAGCACAAGATATCTTTCCATTTCGTTGTACCATCTTCAATTTCCTTCATCAATGCTTTATAGTTTTCAGAGGTAACCCCCTTGGTTAAGTTTATTTCTAGGCATTTTGTCATTTTTGATGCAATGGAAATATTTATGCAAGTTATAAAATTCTGGTTTTTGAGGTGAAAACAAAAGTGAATGAAGGGATGCAAATGGCAAGATATCCTTCTTTCTTATGGATGAGTTGTATTCCATTACATATACATGCTGCATCTTCTTTATCCATTCATCTATTGATGCGCACTTGGGATGCTTCCATATCTTGGCAATTATAAATAATGTTGCTAATAGCAGGGTATATGTATCTTTTTAATTAATTCTTATTTTGTGGTTGGCTTTATTCCTTTGATAACTATGTAAGTTTAAAAAGCTAAAGCTCTAATTGTTCTTAGAAACAAAGAACGGTACATATACGTAAATTTTAAAAATATGTGCAGCATACTGTGTATATGTATTTACATGCAATATAATGTCTATGTGCAGTCAAATATTAACAATTCTAACAGTTTTCCAATAAAACTGAAAAATGAAAAAAAAATTATAACCCAAAGTATAAGATACATATCAATGAGTACATAATGATTTAAAAAAAAGTAAATGGTGAAGAAGATACAACCTCCCATATAGGAGTATTCCGAATAATTTAAATAGATGTGCCCCGCAGCAAGGAGGGAATGGTGCATGACTACCCATCCCTTAAGTGTAGGCTATATGCCTACTGGCCTGCTTCCAAACAGCACAGTAAGGAGGGAGAAGAAAAAGTCACTGCACAGTGGAGAAACCTGACAAACACTACCTAAGCCAGCTAACCAAGGCAACAATCGTGGTAAGTCATGTTGGTGTGACATGTATCTCTGATAGGATGCGTTGAGAACTGTGTTCCACCTCCGCCATCTTCCTCATAAAAACACATAACCCAAGTCAAGCCACGTCAAAACATCAGACAAACCCCAGATGAGGGCTAGTCTACAGAAGATGTGACTATTACTCTGGAAAGCCATCAAGGTCATTAAAACAAGGAAAGTCAGAAATGATCACAGCCCAGGGCAGCCTAAGGAAGTATTAGAATAAATAAAGTGTGGTGTCCTGGATAGGATTCCTGGAAGAGAAGAAAAATGGTTAAAAAAATCTGATAAAATCTAAATACAGTATAGAGTTTCAGTAATATCAATATACATTTCTGGTCCATGGGTTGTGGCCAGTGCACCGGACTAACCTGCCAACCGCAGAGGAAAGTGTGTGGGTGGGGCCTATGGGACCCTGCTCACTTGGCTTTTCTGCAAATGTAAAACTATTCTAAAATAGGAGTTTATCTAAATTCGAAAAAAAAAAAGTTAAGGATTGGTCAGGACCTTTCTCTCTTTCTCTCTTTGACCCATAAGACAAAAATTTCTTTAAAGTGTCTGCTCTGGGGAAGAACTAAGAAGCTTCTCTTTTCTTTACCCCTCACTCAGTCCCCTCCACAGCAGGACAAGTAAACTGTGTGACACAGAGGGTGATGAAAATGATCCCGGACTTGAGTGGGGCCACCATCTTGATGCTGTACTTCAAACTGGCTTAAAATTACATTCTCTTATCTTCTCCATCACCATATGCAAACATGAAGTGCAAAGGCCTCCCACCCCTGGTTTCTCCAGGTGCCTGCATGTGACTGAGAGGTAAATTCAATTTAGGGAGTAAAAGGTGGGAAATCCAACATAGACTGTGGTTTCAAGTCATTTTCTCTAATTCAGTTTAACTTTGTCATTTTCTCTAAACAACTAACTCGCCAACCCATTAACAAAAAATCTAACACACCTCAAACTGAGTTCTCGTGTCTAATAATGATGGGTTCCAGTGCAGATGAAGGATGGGCTGTTTTCAGACACACACACACACACACACACAAACACACACTGTGTTATCCAGCCAGTCTCCATATAATTAAGAATTCATAAACTTCATTTTTTGTTTTAGTAAGTCAACCCTATCACAACAATCAACAATCATTAATATCAAATTAAAAGTATTTAAAGAAGTGTATATTAGTTGACAACCAAACCTAATTTATTGAGTGGAAAACCCTCCTTATGAATAACATCAATGTTTTATTTCAAAGCTAATAAGCCAGGTTCCAGTGTTTTGCCTATGATTGGTTTTATCCCTTTGGCTTTATCCCTTGTTCTTGGACCTGCTACCTTGTCAAAATGGCAAGCCTCTAAGAGCTCCAAGAATCTTGAGACTCTACAATAATTTGTACTGACAATGAGCTAATAATAAATGACATCTGCCAACAGGCAGGTTAGAGCACAATAAAGCATATTTTGAAAAGGATTTTGCACATGACCTATAAAGGCAGACAACTGTAAACAGCCTAAGTAAACCAAAATGAAATATTCTTGTTTTTGAAAGAGCTTCTCCTGCCACAGATTACTTTTAAATGAGGTAGAGGGGGACTTATAAATGTCGATCACATTTAGCACAGACTTGCTTCCGTAAATAGTGGTGGAACCAATACTAAACATAAAAATCCCTCTAGAAATCTTAGTCTGACAATCAATTTTCGTCTAGATGAAAGTAAAATAAAAATCTGAACTATAGATATTTCATTTTGATATGGCTGAATAATGACTAGGTTAAGGTGGATGACAACCTAATATTTAGTAAAAAAAAAAAAAAATCCAGAAGTTCATTTGATAAAATGCTTTAATTCTTTGAGTTTTAATAGTATTTATACAGAGGGTGTCAGGTAAGAAGTTTTGGCTATTTCTTTCAAAATTAATCTCTTTGAGAAAATAAAAGTAAAAGTCTAAACATTGCCCAAATGTAAGACAAAATTTGCTCTCAAAAAATTATCTCTCTGAAAGGAGGAATCTACTGATACTGAATTCTTCATGAAGTCTAATATAAAGAGCTTTCTCAATTACTTTATTGTGAAAAAAAGTGATGTTTGGGGAGGACATATCAATCTAGAACACTTCACTATAGGGATGCTGTACTTTGTATAATCTGTGCAAATTGTTATGGAGTTTGTAGTTCTTACTCAAGTTTTCTTGACTAGCTCAATAAAAAAGAAAATAGAGAAAATAATAAAGATTTAGTCATCATTTGTCAGGATATGACCTCACAACTGCAACTCCAAGTTATCATTTTGAAGAAGCTGTTCAAAGGTGATCCTAAAAATTAGTAAAAGATTATGGAGATCATTAATAAGCATTAACGGTGTGAAATTGTTAGAAAAAAATATACTACTACTGTTATGTGATTGGATACTGGTTACTTGGAATAAAGTTCCAGAGACAACCCCATAAATGGATTTTAAAATCATTCATGTAATTTGAATTAACTTAGAAAAAAATGAGAAAACTATTAGGAATTTGAAAGGTGGTTCCAGTGATGACAAAGACATTGTTGCCAAAGGTGCCTCATGACATTAAGTTCATAAATGAAATATTACAAGTCAATATTTTAAAATCTAATCCTCATTTTTTAAACTTAAGGAAGAAAATTAGCCATTCTTTTGTCTTTTGTTAGAAAAAATCAGGGATTAACTTTTATATTCTGTATTTCCTTATAGTAGGATTTATATGGCATAAATTACATCTATGTATACAAATCTATATGTGTGCGTGTGCGTGCGTGTGTGTGTGTGTAGATGCTGTGAAGCCAAGCCATTTCATCAGTGAGTTTTCCTCTATTTTTAAGACCAATTTAGGAAAAAATCCTATTGGACTATAATAGCTAAATATAAAATATATATATTATACAGAATTTATAAATTATATTTATATCATCTCACCCTTGAGAAAATTATAGATGACAGCAGTCTTTTCACACTTCATTTTAAAAGTGTAAATAATCCATAATTAGAGCTATAAGGTATGAACATAAGAAAAATTTTGCATTGATCTCATTCCCCACTAGAGTGCAGTATGAATTTAGAATTAAAACTACAATATCAGGAGATTCCCATAACACTAGGCATAAAAATAGCATTATTATAATTTTGTGAATGTATGATATGCACATATTTATATGTATATGTATGTGTGTGTGTATATATACATATATATACATATATATATATACATATATATATATATATATATATATAATATTCAGCTTTGGTGGCCTGTATATATAGTTTATCTAATGAATTCTGCATTAATTCACCAAAATATACCTACAAAAATAAGACAATTAAAGATAAATTGGAGGAAAGCAACAGAAAAGTGGCCAAACTAAATCAAACATATGTTATCATAAATTCTTTATCAATAAGCAGCAATCGTTTTATACAGAATCCTGACTTAAATATCACTTTTATACCTTAAAAATGAGGATATTTAAATTAGTAATATCTTACTTTTATAATAGGAAAACATTATAGATTGCATGAGGCAAATCAAGATTGACAGATTTCTATTTCGATTAGTTTTTATTACATCATAACATCAAACTAAATTTATGTGTTAGTAAGATTATGATTTTTCAAAAGGTGTTGGAACACTTCCTGAGTGTTCAAGGATTCATAAACAAAATTAAACCAGGAATAAATACAGAATGAAACTTTTAAATGTATCCTTTTCCCTTTTTTAAGCAGTGTGCTTTTAGTATTGTAAACTCAGAATCAGAATTTCTATTTTGAAACCTGGTATAAAGAAAAATTTACCTTACTCTTTAAGAGACTCATCATAAAATCATGGCTAGTACATCTTTGAGACAAAAAAAAAAAAGAGCTCAAAGTTTAATCTTAAAAATAAAAGAAAAGGCAATTTTCACAAGGTCACTCTTCAATTAGAACCTACATTTAATAATAGGTCAGATATAGTTTCAATTTCAATGTAATGAAGGTTGTCCCTCAAAATTTCAAAGTCCTATAAAAATTACATTACTATCTATCATTAGTATTTTTACTAACGAGGTGGAAATAGTTTTTCCTGTATTCTGACCTATTTTTCTTATTTTTGGAATCTCTGCTTGAATCAGTCATGTCCTCGGGGCCTCCTTGACAAAACATGACCCCCTGAAATTCACACAGCCCAGTGTCCCCGCCATCCTAGCAAGGATGTTGGGAATGAATTATGAGCTGTGCTCTTAAGTTCTCAGGCCACATTTTTACAAGGCTGCTTTAAATATTAACCCCGTTCTCTTGAGACTGCACCAAATTTCTTTGTGCTTTCATCTGTACCCTACTTTTCAACTAAAACGGCTTATATAAAACTTAAGAGTGGTTTGCCCCAGAAAAACTTCTGAAGACCTAAATTGGAGAGAGATTGTTTGGGCTTATATCTGGTGAAAAGTCATGTCAGGGAAGGAACCAGGGGTGCTAAGAATCATTGCAAAGTGATTTGACAAATACTGTTTAATAAGCATCTCTTTTGTGTCCAGCACTCTTAAAGGCACTTGGGATACTAGCACATCCAGTTAGCAAATATCCTCTCCATGGAGTTTGAGAAGAGGGTAAAAATGTAGGCTACATTGATGTCAGAATGACTTTTGATAATCAGTTACATGCTAAGGAAGAGTAAAACTGTGACATTTATTGTGCTTAAGATTTGGGGTTGCAAATTCAGCAGTTGGATGACTACATGGTTCAATTATTTTAAGAAACAGCTTTGTTTTCTCTCTTATTCTTGATGCTTAAAGTCCCAGAATTTTGTCTTCTTTTTTTTTTTCATGGACTGTATTTTCTTAAAATATATTCTGATATGTTAGTGATTCAGCTTTTGTCTCTGCCAAGTCTTTTTTTAATATATGCATTTACTCATAGTATTACCTGCATCCAGTTTTTTTCCCATAAACATTCTTAAGAATGACATAATTACTCTTAGTTTCACATCTTCCCTTCTCTCAGTATCAGAGGAGTAGGGCAGACACTATTGTGATACAGAGTATCTTCAGGCGGCCTGAAGACATTTTATCCCAATAAGAGAAAGCTCTCTGACAAATGTACTCACACCAGCTGGGGAGACATCCTGGATGGTGGTCCCTAGGATTTCTGCCTCATGGTAGTCAGAAATTTGCATAGTCTATTCCCCTGGAGAACCTGTGACTTGCTTTTACAAATAGAATTTGGTGAAGCTGATGGGAAGTATGTGATTACATGGGCATGATCATGTTACATAAGTTTGTATCGCCTATTTTTTGAGGGGAGATTCTCCCTTGCTAGCTTTGAAAAAAACAAGCTGCCATGTTCCAAGCTTCATTACAGAGAGGACCACCTGGCAGGGAGTTCAAGGTGGTCTTTGGCCAACGGCCAGGAAGGAACTGAGGTCATTATAAGTACCTGAATGTGACCAACAACCATATGAGCAAGGAAAAGGCTTCCTTCCCCAGTCAAACCTTAGATGAGACCACAGCCCAGGCTGACATCTTGGTAACCAACTTCTGAAAGAATTAAAAGGTCTGCCACAACCTCCCTTCATTGGTTTTCTTATTCAGTATTTTGTATACCCATTTCCTCTGTGCTCTCAGACCATCTGTTTTGTTTAGAGCCGTTTTGCTCCAAAACATGTAAGCCCACACAAACTTACTGGTATGTTACTGAGTAATCTGACTCTGAGTCAGTGCGTTTCAACCAGCCGATCAGATGACACTTTCTTTAACTTTTCTCTTCTGCTCATCAGCTGCAAAATGTCAGAGGATCCAGATAAGTGATGCCTGGATTCTTGATGTTCAGAAGCCATAAAATAATAAATTTGTGTTGTTTTAGCCATTAACTTTGCTGTGATAATGTACAATGTCATGCAGCCATAGAAAACTAGTGAGCCAGTTAACTCTCAGGTATTAATAGTATAATTGGGAATTAACTGAAATTTCCAAGAAACTATATCTGTTCATCAAGAAAAAGTTCCACAACAACTTACCACTTAAGCTTTTTAAAAAATGATTTGTCTTTTTTTCTTAAATGGTTCAAAAGCTCCCAGCTGTATCCCTAACCTCAAACATATAAAGCATACTAGACTAAAACAGCTATAAAAATAAATTAATTATTCCCCCACGAAGATTTCGATCACCTGATGTACATCCCTGGCAGACAACACTAGTCAATCATGACATCCTTTCCTTCAGAGTCTGGATTTGGTTTCACATACTCAACACATCACTCTAGGGATCTAGGAATTGCTCAGATTTGCCATATAAGATAAAAACCTATTTGCTATACTAGATACCAGATATGAAAGCAGCTCTTTAGCTCCTTTCCTGTTTGCCCACTTCTGCCTCCCTCAAACCTTGAGAGAACCTAATTATAGGAATGAGATCACTTCGCAATTTGACTTATGCTCTCCTGAATGCATACCATGTGTTTCCTAACCTGCTGATTCTTTTCCTAGATAAAAAGAAGAACGAGGAATTAAGAAGTTTAAGACTAGCTCAGTACCCCAAAGACCACTGTTAGCAGTCCTGCAGGGAAATCACACAGGCAAGGTAACATCTGAAGAGACAAGCAGCTAGTCTGTCTGTCTGTCTGCTGATACAGAACCCAACCTCCTGCCCAATGATTCACTGAGATTCTGCCCTCCTCTAATTTTTTCCTTTAAAAACTGTCATGGCTGGGCAGAATCTTCTGAGTTGGTCTCGGGACATGAGTCCATCTTCTCCTCAGATCGCTGGCTTTTTCTGATTAAAGCACCTTTCCTTTCTATTGACACTTGCCTTTGAATTACTGGCTTTTGAGCAGTGGGCAGCTGAACCTGAGTTTGGTAACAGACACACTGAGAAATATATCAGATTTGATTTAAAGAAGAGTAGATATCCATTCCAGTGTAAATACATAAATAAAATTATGCCACAATCATTTTCACTATAGTACTATTTAGCACTCCATCATCTGAGTGATAAGTTTGAAGACTGTTAAATGTGCAGAACTCAATAATTCTAGACCCTGCAAAAAGAATCAACATTGAGAATGACACTGTTAAATTAGAGCAGTTATTATAAATAAAAAAGCAATGCAGGGTGGTAAATTTAAGACAGAAAAGAACTGCATAGTACAAGAGAGATTTTTTTTTATGTATGTGGAAGAGTTTAGTGAAGATTTCCTTATACTCATGGTTCTCAAATGTGTTATATTCATATTTAAACTCCAAATAGAGGCATGATAGCTGTGAATACAGGTTTAAGAAGAAATGTGAAAGATCATTAAATGTTAGACAGTAGATTTATAAACTTAAATTATAAGAAGTTAGGTTTCTTAGACCTAAAAGGAAGACTAAGAAGAACCTTAATAACAGTTTTAAAATATATTGAGGAATATTACTAAATTGAAGGTGATTTTCAGCTTCCATCCATTTCTATTCATATAAGAACAATAATATATGAGTTTAAACTACAGCATGAAAAATTTAGGCTACATACAATATTTACTTATTTAAACAGGAGGCTCATCGGCTGGCTTTTTTAAAATAGGTTTTCACCCATCTGGGGTAGTTAACCTTAAATCGTTTTAAAGATAAGAGAATAGATTCTTCTCTTTTCAAGTGCTTTGATCTTCAGAGAACAAAACGTTTAATAACAAGGGACCTTGCTAAAATTAAAAGTTCCTTATAAAAGTATATTTATTTTCCACATTGATATATTTTCATTAAAAATAGTTTTAGTAGTCAAATAAACTAAATTCCCCCCTTAAAATGCTGCTTTTCAATTAAAATGGAATTTAGCAAAATACTGGGTCTTTGGACAATTAGTCACTTTTGTCACCTTCTTTGTAGCTTTAGTCTTTTTTTTTTCAGTTCAGTTTTCAACAATATACATATTTCCCATGTTTATATTTACCTTTTAAAATTGAAATGTTAATTAAAAAATAAAATTCTAATTTTTAGTTAGGTTAAGGTTTTATCTGAGATGTGGGATACAAAACCACAAGTTTCTCTTTATCAGTACTTGAATTTTACCTAAATATCAACTCCAATTCTCTGGTGAAGTCAAAGATTGCTTTAAGGAGTTCTGACAGTGATTTAGCGTAGAGCAACGCTCATCAAAGTGCACTGATCCTAACGTCTTCCAGATGTGTGGTCTCCAGAAAACCTTTCACCCCTCTGGCTATGCTCCCTCATTTGTAAAACGAGGTTAGGTGGACAGATAATCTCTGATTTTAAGGGCTGATTAACCATTTCCACAAAATTTTTCTAACCTAATTTTCCTCTAAAATGATGCCGGATCTCAAATTGTCAGCAATGTGTGTATTAATTGATAAGACTTGCATTTTATTGACGCCCCTCAGAATTAAACTCTCGGAATTGACCTACTCGGGCAAAATCTTGATGGCTCAAGACTCAAAAATGTGGACGTGCGCTAGATTGCCACGAAGTCTCTTTACGCTCCAAGATTTTACAGATTTGTGATTCTATGTATCTCCAATTTTAACCTCTATGTGGCTATTAAAAAAAGAGGAAAAAAAATCCTTTCTTTTATCCAGTTTTATTCTAATTTTTGAGATACATTTACATTAAATGTTTTAAAGACATGGCTTTCCTTCCAGAAATTCTGAAGGCAGCAGGTGCATTGCTGTACACTGACTATTATTCACCGTCCACTTCGGTTCATTATACCTGTAATTTACCAAAGGAGAGAGCGATCTACTTTTTCTGATCTGAAGTGCCAGTGATGAAAATGGAAAAAGGCTGTGGAATCTTTAAAATTATGCCTTTGTGGGAATAAATGTATAGATCAACAGTGAACTAGGAGAGAAATAGAATCCTAAGAGAAGATTTAAGTCAAATGAAATGGCCTAGTAGACAAATGTTTAGATATAGTATTCTCAGTGACATGCTCATTTCTAACTCAATGATGCTTATCAGTAAAACAACTTTTATTACAGACTTAGTGCAAGCTAGACAATTTCATGTGCAAATAACATGCATATCTACAATCCTTTTTCCCCAAACAATTCACAGATATTAAATACGATGCAAACCACTACACTCCATTTTTTTCGAGACAGGATCCCTGTCCCACCTGGAAAAGCCTCCTGGAAAGGGAGATGTTAGTTACGTTGTGTCTGAAGTCTGTCCAGGAAAGCAACTTATTGCTGATTGTCCTCTAGATATAAGCATGTGTTAATCTGAGAACAAATTCTCTTGCAGACAGGCAGGACAATGGTTGAAACTGGCATGAAAGAGAACATTTGTACCACACTCCTGCTGGCCTATTTTAATGCAACTTTTAATAATAATATTTTGCTAAATTGGAAATAGGCATAACTTGAGGCTTTCCTGGTCAAACAGTCACATTCTTTTTAAATAGCTCAAAATTCAGTTTGCTTTTATATTCCCACTGCTTCATCAAGCAAGCTGACTCAATGTTAAATAGCATTAGAAAGTGAGGTTTCTTTTTTAGGAACTGGAAACTAAGGAAAGCCTCTGAAGCATTAAGCTTTGACATGAAGACATAATGGGTCAGAAAAGAGCTTTGCAAAGTTACAGAGGAGAGAAGAATGCTTCCAGGCCAACAAAAGTTCAGAGGAAACTTGAAGTGGCCGGAATAAAGGCATCCAAATGTATGAAGAAATCCTGACCGCAAGGAACCGGTCGGCCAGGAGAGCACGTGTGAGAGTCCGCTAGGAAGTGTGACTTGGATGTATTAAGACACTGTCCAGGGAAGGGGTACTGCCCTGGGACAAGACCTGGCTGTGGGTATGACCATCTCTGTTGAGAGAGATGCTGCAGGCTTCAGTGTCTCAGTATCATAAAACTCTTGGTTCATCTCGCTCTCCCTGTCCTGATGACATGGCCACCAAGTGACCATTCGATATTGACCTGGCTTTGCTTACATGAAAAGATGAGTATACAAGTGGAGGATGAGCTGATCACAGGGACGTGATCTGTTTTGGGTCCCGTGGCGGTAATTTCCTGCCAAAATCCTGGCATCTCTTTTCATCCCATGCTCTTACTGGATGGACCGCACTCCAGTACAGTAGAAGAGTCTTATTCATAACTAGTGTCCAGAGTAATTGGCAACAATACCATATTTGAAATGTGTTCACAATGAATGGCTTTTTATGAATAACACTTACAAAAATGCCCATTTTTTTTGTTTTTAGAAATACTAATAATTTAGAAATACATTTTTTTTAGTATGTGTTTTTTTGAAGTATAGTCAGTTTACAGTGTTGTGTCAATTTCTGGTGTACAGCACAATACTTCATGTATGGGAACATACATGTATTCATTTTCATTTTTTTTTCACCATAAGTTACTACAACATATTGAGTTTATTTCCCTGTGCTATACAGAGTAAATTTGTTGTTTTAGAAATACTTATAATGTAATTTACTAGGTGCTATCACAGTTGAAGTACTTTATAAATATTAATTCATTTATCCTCAAAATATCACCAATGAGGTAGATCTTATAATTAACCCAAATTTATAATGAAGAAATTGCAGCACAGCCAATCAGCGGAAGAGCTGGGTTTTGAATTCGGGTTCTGGCTCTCGAGTCAGAGTCTAATAATATCTCCAATCTTGTAACAAAGCAGGAGCTTTCTACAATCTAAATCCTCTCACATACAAAAACGCATGTGTAAATTCTTAAGAAAGTGTATGGTCCTTCTTTGTTGAAATTTCTTCATTTCTGTATTCAGTATCTTTTTCCAGCAGCAACTTTGATCTGTCATCTTGGATACAGTCTGGCTACACTGCACTCACTTACTTAATTGAGATCTACTAAAATAAGGTAGCTAAACACTAATTAACACCGTATGTTTTTCAATTAACTGACATTACGCATCTATTGCTCAGGCTCACACTAACTAGTTAATAGAGCACCTTGGATGGTTTAGAACTATTTGAGACCATAATTAATTTACAAAAGTCAACTTTTAAAATACAAAAGCTCTCCTACAGTGACTAATTTCTCTCTCCTCTTCTCTCTCTAAATAAACATACATACACACACTCTGACACACCCACACATGCATACATATATGTGTACTTTTTAAATGCTACACAAATATTTAATTCATTTTGTATGGAGAATGGAGTCAGCAATGAAACCAGAAGAGAACAAATTTCCTCTCATGAGGAATATCTGTGGCAATTCATAGTATTCAAACTTTGCTTAAGGGGGAAAGTTACAACTAAGGAGAAATTTGAATCTGGAGCAGAGAAACCCAAAAGAGGAAGAGAGTGAGGAAAGGAGGGAGGGAGTTGTGATAATATTGGGCAAATTTGGATAGGTTTGTAGATTTGCAGACCCAAAACTTTAATAAAGGCATTATAGGAATACAAGTCTTTATCCTCCTCCTCAACATCAAAAAAAAAAAAAATTTTACATTTCAATTCTGTCTTTTTGCGTCTGTCTTTAGGTGATGCCAATAAGCCAAATTTAAGTAGCTCAAAGTTGTTTTGTGTGGTATTTACAAAAGCAGTGGTGAATAGACAGAGGACCTAAGTGGATGATTCTACATCGTCTTATGTCTGGTGGACAGTGTCCCATTGTTCACTTAAACACAAAGACTGCCTTCCAAATGATAGTAGTGAAGTGGGAGGAAAGAGGGCAGGGCACAGCCACTGAAGGACTGACACAGCAGTGAGGACAGGACAGACTGGTTAGAACCAAGATGGCGGAAGAGTTGACTTCCAGTTGACCTTGAGCCTCATGGCACAGCCACAGGGACAGGACAGTTCCTAGGCTGACCATAAAAGGTCAAAGTGTGTGTGGGGGTGTTTCCTGGAAATCCTCCCCCCTTCCCCAAACTAGTTGGAATCCTCCTCCTACTCATTAGCATATGAAATTACCAAGCCCATAAAACCTAACAGCCCTGCACCTCCTGGTTGCTCTCCCTCTTGCCTTCCGAGACGGCCTGCACTCTGTCTATGGAGTGTGGATCTGCTTTTACTTTAAACTAAACCCTCTATACCTCTCAGTCTCTCTCCCTCACCTTCCCGAGATGGCCCACATTCTGCCTATGGAGTGGGTTATCTCCTAAGCCGTTTTCCCTTCTGAATGAGACAGACTGCACTTTGTCTGTAGAATGTGTGTCTCTGTAAAGAAATTTGCTTTCTCTTTACCGTGTCTTGCACTTGTATTTTTTCCTGTGTAAGGCAAGAACCTATTCTCCCACAACAGTAGGAGATCTTAGAAAGTGAAGTCTCCTTACAGAGCTCTCTGCTGCCTCTCACACGCCATCTGTTAGACTTGACTCATTCTAACACACTCTTGCCCTGATGTGTTTGTATCGTTTGGAAAATGAGCACTTCCCCACGATATTCAACCATAAGAATGGCCCAGTGGGTGCAATGAAGCAATAAAAACAGTATTCTTGTAAGTGTTGCCATCACAGTTTGAGATTTTATATTGCTGCTGAAGAGTAATTTCTAAAACAATTACTTGTGGGCAAATATATTAATAAGATTCAAATCCAGTCAATGTTGAAAAGCCAATCTACAAGATGGGAAATGTGAATTTCAGACTGACATTCTGTCCGCGACACGGACCATCCCCTGGGCTCAGATCCCACAGCTGGTGTTTTTATTTTATCTTATTCTGACCTGTGCCCTCTCTGATGATAGCTGCCTTGACCAGGAGGAGCAAATAGATTTTTTGAGCACAGTTCTTTTCTGTTACTAATTTATTTCTTAGTTGACATGTTGGTAACCTTGATTTCATTTTAAGTAAATAAAAAAGTCTTTTTGAAATATCTAGAGGGAATTTCTCTGAATATATGTGTTAACTGTGGTCACTGAATTTAATGCCTCGTAGTCCCAAGTTCAGAAAGGAACTGTTAGTATCAGGACCTCTAACGGGTCAAGGTTATGCAAACAGCAACCAGGCAGCATGGAACAGGCCCACTGGTCTAGCTGAAGGAACTTGATATTGAGGTAAAATCAAATACTGATACACATAAATATATATAAAACTGATCTCTACCCATTACCTTATGCTTCTCTACAATTTCTCCACAAAGTCTGCAACCCTTTAAACACATCCATCCATACAAGGTAAAAGATATGATATGGAGATGCGCTTTTTCCCTCTCCACATGGATAGCTTTCCATTCCTGCAATTTCAGGTGCAATTTAAGCTAATTTAAAGTAACAACAGTGTGAGCTACCACTTTACAATTACTATTTACAAAGGATGTTCTGCGAAATTCTAAAAGTTAAAATGCTTGAAAAATACCTGAAATTCATATTCAAACAGGGTTTTTTTTTTCGCTGATGACAAGACACCTGGTGTTCATCTCTAAGAAAATATGCCCAATTTTAATGAAATTGGCAGTTTCTATTATTTCAGTTGCTGACTTATCACAGTGAATTAAATGCAGTTTTCTCTATTTTCTTTATAAACACAGAGAATGCAAAGCAGAGATTGCTCTCCTATATTGTTAATGGGACTTGATAATTATTATTGGTCTAGTTAAATGCATTTTTAAATTGTGCATTATACTGACCTTATAGTGCTATTTTGTCTAGTGGGAGCACTTAAGAGTTATCCCTAGGGCATTTTTTTCTTTTAGAGGTAAGTCTAGCTGAAGCATATTATGAACATTTGGGTTGTATGCATTTCTCTGTTGTTTTTAAGCCTTTAAGCGGATAAAAAATAATTTTTCAAAAAATCAAGAGACCAACAAAATGTGTAGTATATGCAAAATAATAATTAATGAATAATTGCTTTTGATACACCATCTAAAGAAATATAATTAAAAGAAAGATTGTATTTTTTTAAACTTTTTTTTATTGAGTTATAAATAAAAGCAAGAAAGACTGTAATTCAAAAATTTCTGTGGAGTATAATGATCCAGACATTAGTACTGTAAGCCTTCTAAAAATTACACTTTATGAGAAACACAGAAAAAGTGTACCAATAGCTTACTACTCATGCTTACAGAATTACTCTGAAGTGCCAATATCTTAAAAAAAAATCCTTGGCAATGTCCAGACCCATTTAATAAAGGAAGATTCTTCCCATATAGAACTTTCTTCCACACGGACATTGGTAGGATGAAAATGATAATAAAGATGTAATTGTCTTCTGTCCAGCCACCTAAAAACACTGAATCTCATTCCTCTCCTTCTCCACCCACTTACATAATTCAGGTGAGTCAACCAACCACAGTCTCCTGCCCCTGACCTCGGTGTTAGGCACATGACCCCAGAATTAACACATCATGGTGACTTCTTCCACAGGAGGCTATACAACCCAACACAGGGCCAATCAGAGACCTTCTGTGAGGTTTGATATTCAGATGTTGAGTTATTTTCTTTATTCTCAACAGTCAGCTCTGATGCCAGAGTTGGCTGTCAACAGCTTTACTTCCCCCTAAATGAAGACATCCTTTTACAGCCTGAGAAAATGAAGCTGTGTTAGCCAGATCCCAAGATGGTTCCCGATGACTCTCCCCTCTTAGTATTCACGCTGTCATGTATTCCCCCCTCCACAATGAGTAAGGCTAACATATTTCACAGAAAGGAAATGCTGCAAAAAGCAATGATGTGTGACTCCTGAGGTGAGGTCCTAAGACTTCTGCCTTGCACCCTCTTGGATCATCTATTTGGAGGGCAAATCAACTGTCACATTGTGAGGACACTCAAGCCCTTTCAAGAAGTACCCATGGCGGGGAACTGAGGCTGCCTGACAAGCCTTTACTTATAAGCCACGTGTGTGAACCACCTTGAAAGTGGATCCTCCAGCCCCGCTAGCCTTCAAGAGATGATTAACACCATGGCCAACATCTTGACTTGAACCTCAGGAGAAACCATGAGCCAGAACCGCCCAGCTAAATTGCTTCTGAATTGCAAACCTACTGAAAATATGTAAGATAATGAATGTGCATTGCCTTACGCCAAGTTTTGGAATAACGAGATGCACAGAGGTTGATAGCTAATACTGAAGTTCAGTTGAGTCAGGAAGAAAAGAGAAGCAGAAAGGGAGAGAGACTTTTAGAAGAATTCAACCTTGAGCCCTGTTTTACTTCACTTTTCCTTCTAGTCTTTAAGGTACTCTAAAACTTCCCATTTGTGTCAATAAATTTCTGATTATTTTTCTTGCTCAGGTACTTGATTTGGTTTCAGGTACACTTGCAAGTTAAAGAGTATTAATTGGTTTGTTGATGATGATGAGGGTACAAATGGAGAGCCTCTAGGCCCGTCAGTGTCCTCAGTGACATCTCTAATGAACTGGCTATCTTATTAATGACTGAACTATTCTATATAATCCTTTAACAACTCTGCTAGGTTGTCATCATGATCAACTCACAACCAAGTGCTTAAATATGTTAATAAACAAAACTAGGTTATAGACACAGGTCTACTTAATACCAAAGTGTAAGTTTTTTCAGTATGACTCTACAGTTCATATTTCCATTTATCTAAACAGGAATTAATCTTAGATAAGGGAAGAAAATTTGTTTGTATCACTCTATCTTCACAGGAAATTTCTATCACAACTTAAATTTAAATCAGTTAAAAAATTAATAATGATTCCTTATAGATTGTTCACATCTCAACCAGTTTGAGCAAGTCCTTTATTTTACTTAATGCCTTCTTCCAACCCTTCCTCTCGGGAAGAGTTAATTTTCCCATCATTCTGCTCACTCAGAAGTTCATTCATAAGGCTAACAGAAGTCTTTCACAGTGTAACCTTTATTAATTAGAAATGGGCTTCTGTATGGTAATCTTGTATCCTGATACCTTGCCAAATTATCTTAACAGCTCTAGTAATTTTTCTGTGGAGCCTTTAGGGTTTTCTAGACTAACATACAGTAATCAGTTGCATTTTTTTACACTAACAATGAAGTATCAGAAAAGGAAAGTAGAGAAACAATCCCTTTTAAAATTGCATCCAAAAAATTTAACACTTAAGAATAATTCTGACCAAGGAAGTTAAATACTTATATGCAGAGAGCTACAAAACATTGACTAAGGAAATTAAAAATGGCTTAAGGAAATGGAAAGATATCCCATGTTCTTGGATTGGAAGAATTAATATTGTTAAAATGGCCACACTACACAAAGCAATCTACAGATTTAATTCAATCCTTATGAAATTACACATAACAATTTTCACAGAATTAGAACAAATAATCCTAAAATGTATATAGAATCACAAAAGACACAGAATTGTCAAAGCAATTCTGAAGAAAAAGAATGAAGCTGGAGGAATAACCCTCCCAGACTTCAGACAATACTATAGAGCTACAGAAATCAAAACAGCATGGTATTGTTAGAAAAATAGACATATGAATCGATGGAACAGAAATAGAGAGACCAGAAATAAACCCACAAACTTTTGGTTAATTAATCTTCGATAAAGGAGGCAAGAAAACTCAATGAAATAAAGACAGTCTCTTCAGCAAATGGTGTTGGGAAAACTGGACAGCAGCATGTAAAACAATGAAACTAGAACACTCCCTTACACCATACACAAAAATCAACTCAAAATGGATCAAAGACTTAAGCATAAGACAAGACATTATAAACCTCTTAGAAGAAAACATATTCAAAACATCCTCTGACATAAATCACAGCAATGTTTTCCTGAAGTAGTCTAACTAAGCAACAGAAATAAAAGCAAAAATAAATAAAGGGGACCTAATTAAACTTACAAGCTTTTGCACAGCAAAGGAAATCATATGTAAAACAAAAAGACATCCCATGTAATGGGAGAGAATATTTGCAAAAGATGAAACCAGCAAGGGCTTGATCTCCAGAATATGTAAACAGCTCATACAACTTAATAAGAAAAAAACAAACAAACAACCCAATCCAAAAATGGGCAAAAGACCTAAACAAGCAATTCTCCAAGGAAGACATACAAATGATCAATGGGCACATGAGAAAATGCTCAATATCACTAATTATCAGAGAAATGTGAATCAAAACTACAATGAGGTATCACCTCACACCAGTCAGAATAACCATCATTCAAAAGTCCACAAAAGATCAACGCTGGAGAGGCTGTGAGGAAAAGGGAGCCCTCCTACACTGCTGGTGGGAATGCAGTTTGGTGCAGCTATTATGGAAAACAGTATGGAGATTCCTCAAAATACTAAAAAAAGACTTGCCATATGTTCAGCAATCCCACTCCTGGGCATATATCCAGTGGGAACCTTAGTTCAAAAAGATACATGCACCCCAAAATTTATAGAAGCACTAGTTACAATAGCAAGACATGGAAACAACCAAATTGGCCATCGATAGATGACTGGTTAAAGAAGTTGTAGTATATTTATAAAATAGAATACTATTCAGCCATAAAAAATAATAAATAATGCCATTTGCAGCAACAAGGATGGACCTAGAGATTGTTATTCTAAGTGAAGTAAGCCAGAAAGAGAAAGAAAAATAACATATGATATCACTTATATGTGGAATATTGAAAAAAAAAGACAAATGAACCTATTTACAAAACAGAAACAGACTCAGAGACAGAAAATAAACTTATGGTTACTGGGGAAGAAGAGGGTGGGAAGGGATAAATTGGGAGCTCAAGATTCGCAGATACTAACTACTGTATATAAAATAGACATTTTATCTATAACTACAATAGATAAAATAGATAAACAACAAGTTCATACTGTAAAGCACAAGGAACTACATTCAATATCTTGTAGTAACATGATGAAAAGAATATGAAAACGAATATATGTATGTTCATGTATGACTGAAGCATTAGGCTGTACACTAGAAATTGACACAACGTTGTAAACTAACTATACTTCAAAAAAAAAAAATGACCATCTCTCTGCAATAGATTATGAACTTCTAGAGGACAGTAATTTGAGCTTACTCATTTTTTTCTTATGTATTTTTCTATTATGAAGCAATACACTCATACCAATTTTGAAAAAAGAAAAACATTAAAATCTTAGTGCAATATTCTAACACTTCTTTTCCCAAAAATCATTATATATGATATTAGCATGGGAAGTATGAGATCTAAGGGCAAATTAAACTGAAAAAACTATAAGTTAAACAAAGTTAGGCTGAGATCTTTCCTTCAGGATAGACATCTTAGAATCCTTAATATAGATATTTTTATGGTGACTTTACAAATGAGGAATATAGTATGCAGGATTTTCCTAATTTATTTGACCACTGGTCCTTTTTATCACAAAGCATTTGGTCTAGTGTTCCTTGGATCGTTGGGAATAGGTGCAATATTCTGTTACATATTTAGGCTCTTACAACTTCTTCAAGTCCAGGGTAAAAATCTTTGGGCATTTACACATTGTTTTTTTTTTTTTTTAATACCTTCTGGATAATTTCCTTATATTGCAGTCTCAAAGATGTAAGTATTGTGGCAAAGATTATGAGCAACTTAGGTTTTTCACCTGTACTGTTAAATGGCTTTCAAAATGATTAAACCCGTTTTTACTCTACAGAGAAGGTATGAGGATGTCAGTTTCATTGAACTCTGGTCAGCATTGGGTATTATACTTTTCCTTAATTTTGCTAGTGAACTGAGTAGAAAATAACACACAGCTATGAATATTTCTGTTCTTGTTTTATTATGAGTTATGACACTTCTGTATAATTTTTTTTGTCAGTAAAATTTCCTCTTTGTGAAATATATATATCCCTTCATCATTTAACCCATGTACACATGGGTAACTGCTCTAAAAAAATCAAATCTTTGTAAAAAAGTACTATAAAGATTGAGGCAGAAACTATGAAAGAAAGAGACAAGTTTTATATTTTAGTACACTAAATAAGAATTTTTTTCCTGCTTTTTGAACAAATGACCCTGCATTTTTATTTTGCACCAGGCCCTCATATCATGTAACCCAAACTGCTGGCTGTAAGCTTTGCAAATATTTTCTCCAAGTAAGTATCATGTCTTTTCATTCTCTTAATAGGGTCATTTGCAGAGCAAAAATTTTAAATTTTGATGAAGTGGAATTTATCTGTTTTTTTTTCTTTAATGGATTATGCTTCTGGTGGCATGAATTGAGAACACTTATCCTGACCCAGTTCATAGAGATTTTTCTCCTATGTTTTCTACTGCAAGGTTGCTAGTTTTACATTTCACATTTAGGGATCTATGAGCCAAACATTATGAGCAGCTTACGTTTTTCCATCTATATTATTTCCACTCAAGACTCTCTCTTCTTCCGGGACTATACTTATGCCACTTTTAGAACTTGTCTCAATGAAACATATCTGCATCATTTTTTTTCTGTATTTTCACAATTTTGTTTCCTGCCAGTGCTTTATTCTAGATGTTTCTCCTGAGTTGTATGACAGTTCAAAAAACCTCTCTTCAGCTTTGACGCATTGGCTGGTCAACCCATTTAATCGAGCTCTTAATTAAAGATTATGCGTTTCAGTTCTAAAATTTGAGTTTGGCTTATGTTTGTAGATTCCAGTCCTCTGGTGAAATTCTACATCGTATCATTTATTTTTGTCAACATATTAATTCTAGTTCTATTTTATATCTCCAATATCTGAATAATCTCTGCTCCATACCCCTATTTTTTCTCTTGGTTCTTGGTAATTGTTCCTGATTGGCTCGAAAAATTGTATTGATCGTGAGGAAATGTGTATAAAAATTTAGAGGGATTCTACAAGATATTTGTCTCCTTCAGAGAGGATTGCTTTTCTTCTGGCCTTCTACTAGAATTGAGGAAGGTCTTCTTGATTCAGAGAGTGAGATGTTTAGAGTCTGGACTCTTGGCCTTTACCCCTAGATTATGAGTCCTTCTGAGTCTCAGATATAAGTCAAGGGGTCTAGCCCAGCTTTTCCTCCAGACCACGAAGTCCAGCGTTTGTCTCTCCTGCTCTGTGCATCTGCCAGAAGCTCTCCTTAATATCAGCCTCTTTGCACCTTCATTCTGTTTAGTCTCTGTTACTCATGACCCCTCAAGGTTTAGGATTAGACAAATAGCTTGATAAACAAAAGCTGCTTAAAATATCTCACTTCTTTTTGGTTTCCTTTTCTCTGGCATCTTGCTTCCAAAAGTCTCTCCTTCCTTAATTGTATTCGGGTTTCAAAGAGCCATCTCTTGTTACTTTATGTGGTTTTCAAAGTTGCTTGAAGGGACGGTTGGCTTGATACAAACCATATATATACATGTGCTGTTATTCAACATGAATTGATTATGTGTGAAGGAAATTAAAACATTTTAATAACCCAAAATAAAACACTGGGGAACAGACACAGAAATTATGTACTGAATCATAAAGATATGAGAAAATTTAAACAATGATCCAGAAAAGAGAACCACAATGAATGAAGAACTCCTAATATCTGGATTTGACAAGTTCACCTCGTTTAAAAGGTTTAAGACGTAAGATTCAGTCTAAAGATAGAAAAGGGACTTCTGCTGATTTCACATTTCCAAGGAAGAGGACAATAGTGCTCTCAATTTGTGGTGTTTGAGGCAACCACTGATATATGCAGCCAAGACATATGAAACTTGATTTGTGAAAGGACATTCAGCGAGAGACAGCTTCAGGATAATTGATGACCTGGTACTAACCATATTGTGAAAGAGAGCTCTAAGTCTCTTATACACAGGAAATAATTGAGGAGTCTTTGTATGTACAAATAAACCTTCAGGGAATGGGTATTTGAAAATGAGAGAGAAGTTGGGCTTTGTTGTATCATTGAATTGCAAGTGTTTGTAAAGCAAGGGAATAACAAAAAGTTTATCTCAACAAAAACGCTGCTTTGGCATGTTGAAAATCTTTTTTTAAGATTCTTCATACTGTTTTTCTTTCTTGTATTTCATGCTAACACAAAATTTAAACAAACAACCACGTATTTGTATTACGATTATTAAAATATATACTTGACAGCAAAACCCAGCAAGAAAGCACACATTTCATAAAGAGGTAAACAACTCAACAAATATTTTTCTCTTGGGCTTCATGTAAGAGAAATTGCTATCTTCCTCCATCACTAACTTCCTTCTCTTAAGTTAGATTTTACTATTTCTTTTAAATAGAAAATGGTGGTTTTAAAATTTACCATATTGTCCTCAGGCTACATATAAATTGTCGGAAAGACAGAGAAAGGGCTTTGAACTTACTTGAATTGAAGTATGTAAAAATTGAAGGAAGTACAAACTTCCTTGTTGTGGTAAATTTCATCGCCTTCCTTAGCGACTGTCAAATTATGAATTCTGCACAATCTACTTCTCGTCAACAGTATCTCATGATCATTGACAGTTACAAGTATCACTTTTCCTTGGCCAGATCTCACCTGCCTTGCCTCTCTTCTGAAATTTCTGATAAGCCCAGAATTTCTTAGTTCTGATTTGGGGGTAAAAAATCAGCAAACAAAAGACACAATCCCATAATCTTATTTCCACATTATTTTATTACATGAAGCCCCTCACCCTGCTTTTCTCTCCCTTTGTTTCTCCAAGCTAAAATTGTTTGCCCAGTGTAGATTGCATTTTACATCTCAGATCAGGGAAATGAGTAGAAGGAAATGTAGAAGTTATAAATAACATGATTTGAATGTTTTATTCAATGCATACTTAAACAGGCAGCATCAGTAACAACACTGATTGACAACAGCGCTGAACACAAGGGCTATCCGGAAAGGAGTGTTTGTCCCCACAAAGAATAAGATGCTTGGTATGGAAATATTCAAAGTTCAAATTGCCATTAGCGGGTTCCAGATAGTCAAGGAATAGGATTGCTGACTCCAAGTTTAGCATGACTAAAGCATGTCCACATTCTTTCAAGCAGAGAAGAACTATGCTAATCCTGGAAATCATGTCCTACCATCATCCTCATTGTTCAGCTGGGAAAACTAAAGCCCAACATGTTAAATAAATTTTCTGAAACAAGACAGCTTTTTAAAGCCAGAGTTCTGACTTACATGCGGTATGGCTTACAGCAAGGCCAAGAACTGAAGAGGATTAATACAAAGATATGCATATATGTGAGGTAGAGGCAGAATTTATGAATTCTATTTTAAATAGGAAGCAGGATAAAATGCAGAGGTTTATGGAAAGAGGCTCAAATCATAACAGCAATAATGAATATTTAACATCATGGATATTTATTATATACTAGCAACTCTTTTAAGACTTCCCCTGGCCTGATGTCTTTAATCATCAATGAAACCCTCAGGAACAGTAATCCTCTGATTTTATAGGTGGAGACCGTGGACAGAAGGTCACAGCAAGGTCATATCATGTAATAAGAAGCTGTCAAAGAGGGAGCTGGAACCTCTAGAACCCATTCCTGACCATCATGACCATCACGACCCTTACAGCACACAGCCTGGAAATTTCACATTGGAGGAGTTCGATTAGGGAAGCAACAGACAGAGATCAGCTCATTTTTTATTCCTTCTCAGTCATGGGAAGATGATAGAGTCAGTTGAGAGATGCTTTAAAAACACGTTTTGCTTCCTTCCTGTTTTCACCCTTAAAGTTTAAAAAGCATCCAAATATTTTCCTACTTTTCTAGCCATAAAGTCTTTACTTATATATAAAAAAGGGAACATGGCTATCCTAATAAAAGAAATATAAAAATCATTTTAATCTGATAATTTTGACAAAGTAGAATTATTTTCACAGTTCCCCCTTTTGAACTTAAATGTAAGGAAAATCAGTTGCTAATCAGAGGAAAATATATACAAAAAACCCCCACAAATAAACAACAACAATAAAGTGGCTATGTTTGACCAATTGAGATATTCAGTGAGGCCTTACAAAATGAGTCTAAATGTTCTATTGATGGCTTTTGCACCAATTTTTTTCAGGCTTTCTTTCCTATTTGACTCAGCAAACTGGGAACCTGGAAGATCTCAGACTGATGACGCATCTTCTCTCCTAGATTTATTTCACTTTATTTACTATATATAAGAACAGTTAACCACTGACACTTGACTGCGGTGATGGAAGGACTAACCAAATGAAAATACAACATATAAGGAACTTCATGGTCGAGCCTATTAATAAACTTTACTGACAGCATTGTTCCTGGCTTCTGATACTCATCTTGTGAAAGGTCTTTGGAAACAGTTGGTAGGGCATCACTGGGATGAGCTCAGATTCAGCCATGTCTCCTTTGTCTCAGAAGCCGGTGGGGGCACTTTTCAAAGAGATGGCAGAAAATGGTAGCAGAATCTCCTGGTGCTGTCAGGGAAGGTGTGTCTGGGTGAGGAGAGCTTCAGCAAGGGCTCTGGGGTCTTGAAATTACTTCTTGTGCATGACAGCCTTCTGAAAGTGTTGTCGACCGTCAGATGAGGGGTGATGAGCAGTTTCCAAAATTTACAAGCTGGCAAAACCAAAGAAAGAGTCGAGCTGCATCACAATACTTAAAGCCGAAAAGGATCCTAGAGATTCAGGTGATGGCTTTGTAAGGAGATATCAGGGAATCTTTGTTGCCAGTTCTGTAATGTTTGTCGCCAGCTTATGGTTCCACTTGAAAATTCCAAGGTGATCCCCACGTTATGAGACTGTAACTGTTAAGTGTCTCAGTCTTTGATGGGGCCACCTGGAGTCATTGACAATGGTACTAGGGTGGAGAAATGCAGGCCATAAAAGCATCCTGCCTCTCAGATCCATTCAGGCAGCCCCTACTATTTACTCAAGGTACACTGTGAACAAAGCATGGTGCTGTATGTATCCTGGGAGAGTTACAGAAAGAAGAGAAGTTATGACTCCTTCCATAGAAAACCTCAAAGTCACAAAATAGAAAGCTTCTGACAGACATGTCACAAATGCTCCCATTCACGTTTAGTCTCATAAATACAAATTAAATAAGCTGTTAAAATGAACTTACCAGTGGAAGCTAATTAAAAAGACTGGCGAATACAACAGGAGTCAATCCAACTCTAGAGTCTACCAACACTTTTAAGGCATCGTATTTAGTAAAAGTATTGTGTCTATTATTAATGCTCTTAAATTCCTCTATTCTACATCTGGTATTATGTTATTTGTATTAGTATATTTTTATAATTAAGTCAGTTTGAGGAGGAAAAGTATAAAAATGAACTATGAGCAAACCACTTTCTTTTCTGTTTATTGGCAAATTATTTGGTAGTTTTCCATGACTATTATAAGTATTGCAGAAATAATTTTATTTCTTCACATTTTTTTTGAGTATGCTAGCAAAAAAAATCAAGTTATTGCTGACTCTACCATCATGCTCCTAAGGAAAGTCATTTACTTGGTTTTCCTTTGTGATTTAATCTTCAATAAAACAATGATTTCTCTCTTTTTTTTTCACGTAAGTAAGCAACAGTACAAATATACACACATAAAAGCCAACTCAGGATATATGTGGCAATTATAAAGCAATTATATATTCAGCCTTACTGTTGAGGGGGTATAAACATAAATATTCATTTCAGAAGGTTAATTGTTTACCATAGTAGTGGGACATGGGTAATTTCTATTCTGAAGTTTTAGGCTTCTTGACAACTCCTTTATCCATAATTATATTGTGTTATATTCAATTAAGAGTATTACACGCTGGATCATATTTCTACTAAGTAGATCATATATCTACTAAGATGTCTTGAATGAAAGAAATCTACAGGAAACTAAAGAGCTAATTCTGAACAATATGTATCAATCAACCCCTAAGAAAAAATTCTGGGGAGGGAGTCATTGAGTGGTAATTATACTGCTTAATATTCATTTACAGACCTGCATTAATAATCAGTAAGTTATATCTCCAAATGTTAACTACATATCATGGTTTTACATTCACTGTTAATTTAAGAAGCTAATGTTTTAACGGGGATAAATATTTTTCTATTTCAGAAAGCATGAAAAATAATAAAATATCTATAATAATCCTCTTTTTGTATCTCTGAAGCAGTAGAGGCATCCACAAGTGAACTGAAACTTGGAAAAGTCTAGTTATATGTAACATTAATGAGTGTAAGGGCTTAGTCAGTTAAAACATATTTACTGATCACCCAAAGAAGCCAGAAACCTATGTGAGAAGAACATGTTTGGATTCTAAAATACTATATTAAGAAAGAGACAATTTAGGTTAAGAAAACACATGGTTCTTGATCTCAAGAAGCATAAAATCTACTGGAATGAAATAGATATGCATAAAATCAATATAAATAAGATGTGTCTAGCATTTGATTTTTACTACACATATTTTTCAGAAATTAACTCTTGTCAATGCACAATAGCCTTATATTAAGAAGTAATTCCACTTCTGCCCCACCCAGCCAAACCATTTTCCTTTGCCTCTGCTCAATTCACACTTTATGTTCTAGCCATAAGGCTCTATCCATAAGGAACAAGAACTTGTCCCCTCATATCTCTGGATTTATTCACTTGAAAGCAGACTAATACACCCAAAATCAATGCATTGAATTACAAATTTACTAAACATCAATTTCAGCAAATAATCAATTCAGTAAAATTATAAAACTCACTAAGTAGGCATCCATAACCAAAATGCATTTATGTTAGTGGTATTGAAAGGATGATATCTGTTAAAACAAGTTTTGATAATAGGCAGGCTTGGAAAATGGATTTTTTTTGCTGAACTGGCTTTTTGACAAATTGTTCTTTTTGACAGTTGATCATCAAATGGACTCAGATCCTGAATTTTATCACTCCCTATATGGCTGTCCCCACATTTCTCAATCTGGCTAACTTCTACTCATCTTTTAATAGATGGCTTATCTCCCACTTGTTTTTCCAGGAAATCTTTTGAGCCCCGTCCATACTCCTCATATAGGCACCTTGTGCTACCCAGCTGAAGAACTGATTTCAGGAGATTCAAAGTGTGTACAGAGTTGTCAGTCTCAGTAGACCATAAATTCCTTAAAAGAAAGGACTGTATCTTATTCATCGTTCTATTTCTAGCACATCTCAGATGCTCAATAAAGCGTTTGGTGACTGAATGAATATTCTCAATTTCACAATGACTGGGCAACTAAATGAATGTCCTGAATATGTAAACATCAGTGGCCACGTTTCTTATCTTGGTCTCCCACTTCTTCAGATAATCTGGTTCCCTGAACTCTCTTGCACAGTCAGTGGGTCTCGGAACGTCCCCCCAGAGATTGCAGTTCATTTGTGTCACAGGTGGGCAGCTGACCTAAACCAGGACAATCTGATTCTATCCCATCAGCAACTGGAATTTACATTCAGAGACAAGACTTGGTGTTTCCTGTGGGTGGCTGACCTAGGAGGGGATCAGAGTAGGAGCCATTGTGTGCATTCTTCCTGAATATGATCCTGAGAAATCAGATCTACAAAGAAAGCAGAATGAAGTCTTGGGGCAGAAAGAAATATGGGGAAAGATCAGGAGAGAGGGTAGGAAAACAGAATGATGGAGACAGTGGGGCAGAGATTGGGAGTGGGCAAGAAGGTTCCATTGGTTCCTAAATGTCTTATATTTTGAGGACATACTTTTCTAAAGACTTCACAGAATTCTTGTACAAGAGTCTTTAAGACGCTCTATATACGTCCTTTAAATTCCCTTGTCTCCCTTTTCCTTTCTAAATCTAGTTTGTGTTTTTTAACTATTTATTTATTTATATCTGACTATTTTTTTTAATGGAGTTACTGGGGACTGAACCCAGGACCTTGAGCATGTTAAGCATGTGCTCTACCACTGAGCTATTATCCACACCCCCAACAATGTTTTTAGTTCAACTAAATGATCCCTGGCTCTGGCAGCAGATACCTAAGCAAAGTGTTCCATCCAGAATTCTCCAATTTTCTCATCCCTGCAAATCCTCTTCAGACATGAGGTGATTACATCTGCACAACTGGTAACTGTCTAAGACGTGGCGGCAACAGAGAAGAAGTGACATTCACACAGCATCAGTATAGCATCACTAGCTCTCTTCTCTGCAAACCTGTATTTTCTTTATTTAAGGAAGGTCTGGCAGGCTCCTGCTCAGTTATTCCCAATGGGCAGCAAGACACAGAGGAAGAGGAAGACGAGATGAGTAGAAGAAGGACCATCAAATACTGCATCATCCTGCGACCTACCCCTGCTCAGCTTCCACTCCCCCATCTACCAATCCCTGCTCCACAAAAGGACAAAAACCATGCAAAGCTTCTATGCCTCCATCTCGTCCTGCCATCTGGCTACATTGCTATATGCTTGTGTCTTCCTGTAATGATTTTTCAATCAAGAAGTTTGGAGGAAAAAAAAGAAACTGATTAGACCAGATCAAGGGGCTTTGATCCACCTGTTATAAGGTAATAAATCGTTGACCTTTCGGAAACACATTAGTGATGCTTCACTTAAGAGATTCTCTTTTCTTGGAACTAATATGTCTCTAAAATGTCAGGCTTTCTTCCCTCATCATTAAGCAAATCAGCCTTAATATGTTTCCCTTTCAAGTGACTATTTTAAATAAGTCAAAAAGGCCATTTCTAATGTCAATATAAAGAAGATTTAGGTGGGAAAACGTAAAGGCCATTAAAAGTTCATCTTAGGATTAACTAATGTATGAGTCTTGTTTTTTAATAATTATAAAGGTAAAGTTAGAGCAAAGCTAAGAGTATAGAACTATTCAAACTAACAGCATCAAATTGATCTCTTATTTATAGCCCTTCTTAACTAGGTTAAGATACATCCAAATTGATTACATTAACTAGGAAAAGAACGTTAATTTGGAACAAATAAGAGATTGTTTAAACATAATGCTTAGATTGCATTTATTTGGAGGTAGTGAGTAAGTTGCTAACTGAAATATTTTTCTTCAGTTGCTGCTGAATAGAATGCAAGTTCATTAGTCAAAGTTTATAAATCTCGTTCTTTTCAGAAAATTTCTTTTATATGGAAAGGAACGGATATAATTACAGGAAATTTGTCACACGACACTCTAATTGGTAAACTGTAATAATGTCATAGTTTAGCTTGGTAATAATCTAAGGCAGGGGTTGACAAATATTTTCCATCAAAGGCTACATAGTAAACATTGTAGATTTATGGGCCATATACAATATCTGTTTCACAACCTTCTCTCTTTATTGTTTGTATCTGTTTGTATTTACAAGCTTTTGAAAATGTGAAAGCCATCCTCAGCTCACGGGCAGTACCAAAACAAGCCATAGACCATCTTTGCTCCATAAGCCCACATTCGTTGCTCTAAAGCAAATGGATGATTCGGTGGTCACATGACCGGATACAGTTTCCCTCTGGAGGGAAAATACTGTGAGTATCTCACATTAACGTTGGCTCCTAATTGGAAAAACCCCGCTAACTTAGAGCCCGTCACTGACAAAGCAGTGGGTATGCACTGCAGATATCGGGATGAATCAGCCTTAGATCCCACATTCAAAGTTAGCATGGCAAGTTGATTTCACCCCACCTCTCAAAGTGTAACACAAGGTAGAAAGAAACACATGTCACGAGGAAGCCTCAGGCCATCGGTGTCGGAAATACATTGTTTATTAGGTCACCGTGACTCCAAAGGTTTCAGAAGACACATTTTCCGTGGACCAGACTCTGGTCCTCGGTAAGGAAGGCAGTCTCTGCAGTGTACCAGAGGTGAGACATCTCAGTGTGCATTAAGTACAATCATAAGAGACCGATTGCAGTCCCAAATGTCAAATGCTTGTATCTCTGTGGCCTGAGTATTCTCTGGTCCTTAGGCAGATTTATTGGGAAAGCCAGTTTATAAAGCAAAAGTTGCTTGGCTATTATGGAATTAGAGCGAGAGGAATTCGGTTTTTGAGTCAGATTTTTCAATTATTAAGAACCATTCCATCAAACACGGAGTATACCTGCCAAAGGCGAAGACTGGACGGCTCTGTAGGTCAGAGCTAAGGAGCTTTTGCCAGTTCTGTTTCTATGACCTTGCAATGTTCTCTGTTCCAGGCAAAATACCTTCCTTCTGACTGACTCTGTCTTCTCCCTTTATCTCCTCTGACTCACTTACACTCTTTAGCCCTTAAAGTTACACCATTTCTTCTGAAACAGCTTAGATCTTTAAGCAGACTCTGCCTTTGATCACTCTTTCTTTTTGCCAAAATCATTTTCTCCTTACAGTAAAAGAATTTTTAAAATATTTATAAAATATGATAATTTGATTAAAAATTTGATAAATATGTCCAGAATTCCATAAATATAAACATTCCTTTAGTTTTGAATTTATGGCTCAGACTTTTACGGCTGTCTTGTCCACAACACTACCCTTGTGGATAAGGTCTTATGGGACTCCAAAAGAGTGCCAAGCCCTTCTTGTCTTAAGTCCCGGAAGGTACAGCTCATGATGGCAGTGACTCTGGAGATAGGTCTTTAAAGATAAGTCACATCCTTCATGAAGACCTAGGCGTGAGGAGGTTAGGGTTTCAGGTAGAAGGAAATCTTGAGCATTGATTCAGATGTGAAAACACACAAGGAAAATATGTGGAGAATCAACGAAATTCCTTAACTATCAGGTATTTAGGTTATTTCAAATGAACGTACATCCACTATTATTATTTCCCACAGATCCAGTGTTAGGAGAAACACCAGGTCAAGAACGGAAACACTTTGCCAAATTGTTTACCAACAGTCTGTCCAAATTTACAAGACTGACATACTCGATAAATGTAAAAATATTACCCATATCTCTTCAATACTGAGTATATGGAGGCCAAATTGACAAGTAGTATTTTGCTTTAATTTGCAATGATTTGACTTCAAGGGAAGACGGTCTTTTCTCCTTGTTTCTGTTATTTATGGCTCTTCTTTCGTGAACTGCGTGTTCACATTATTTACCTATTTTTTGATTGAAATGTTTATTCATATTTATTTCCAAGAGCCTTTCAGATGACAGCAATATTGTTATCTAACTTTTATGTTTATTTAAATATTTTTCCAGAGTTGCCATTTGCCCCCTTTTTTTTTTCTTTTACTTTCCTGGTTCAGAAAAAAATTACATCTATGTAGTTAAACCTTAATTAACTGAGTTATTATGATTTCTTTTATTGCTTCCATGTTAAAAATTCCTCTCTATCTCAAAATTTAGTGTTTGTTCATAATTTTCTCCCACGCCTTTATTCTATGTTTTTACTTCTTCACATAAACTCTTCAAATGATCAAAACTAATATTTCTATGAGCGGTCAACTTTCAACATCGTAAGTTTTTACCCTCCTGATAATTCTTTATTGCTCTCAAGAAGATTTTTTAAATATATATTTTTGTCCAGAATTTGTTGCCCGTAGTGCAAGGACTCATCTGAATTATCTAGTCAGCCATTATTACTAAGGCCCCAGTTTTTTTCCACTTAAAAAAAAAAATCTTGAAGACTAATGTTCCCCTCAGCTTAGCTAAACTTTTAAGTTTCTTCTTGACTGTAGGTCTCCAACCTCACTTTTCTTAGAGAATGTCTCCTTTAAAATGTGCATCTTCTCCCAGCCTCTTGCCAGATTTGCAACCCAGGAATAGTCTTGCAAGGTCCTGGGGGCCATTCCTTTGGAAAATAACCACCAAGAAAGATAATGCCTTATCTTTGGAACCTAAAAAATAAAACAAACTAGTAGACATAACAAAAGAGAAGCAGACTCACAGATGTAAAGAATAAACTAGTGGTTACCAGTAGGGAGAGGAAAGGTGCGAGGGGCAAGACAGGGGTAGGGGATTAAGAGGTAAAACTATTATGTATAAAATAAATAAGCTACAAAGGTATATTGTACTACTTAGGGAATATAGCCAATATTTTATAACTATAAATGGATCATAACTTTTTAAAAACTGTGGGTCACAATGTTGTACACCTGAAACATATAATATTGTACATCAATGATACTTCAATTTAAAAAAAGTTTAAAAAATATTCAAAGTAAAAAAACAAAAAAGAAAAAAGATGGTGTCCCTATCTCCAAGTCTCCTTGGGATGGTAAAAGTCTAACTTCGGTAAGTATCAATTAGCAGACACAGATGGCCCAATCCCAGTGACCGGCCCCCTCTCCCTCATAATATGCTCCGGTATATTCCCACTAGCTGACCCCAGTGCTCCAAAACCCTCTCACCTGTTGTTTCAATGGTGAATTGAAACATCTCGATTATAATAGCCTTGACATCCACTGCAACAGTATTGAATAAAATCTTCCTTGTCTGTTTAACTCTTTAAAGCACGATTAGTCTTTGACACATATTGGAGTATAAAAATAGACCTCACTCTTTTTATTACTGAGAATTACATGATAAAAATGTATCATAATTAATAATTCCTCTTTTGAGGGGCATTTCAATTGAACATTCTCAAATCTTAAGCTACAGGCAAGGCAAATCAATGGACATAACCCAGTCAAAATATATGGTGATGAGCTGGTCTTACTGCAATTTTTTTTTTCTTGGCTGAGATACATTTTTTTCTGTTTTATGTATCCTGGAACTGACTATGAAGGGATGTTATTCTTTGAAAATGTGAAATAAATTTGGTAGACATTTCTACAGAGATGCATCAGAAAGACTATGCTCATGAGAGAATGCTTTCAATGCTCTCCTGGTTGTTTTTCACATTTTTAGTCTTTGTTTATATTTCTTCCTCAGAGTCGCCACCATCAACGCTTTCATGTGCATTCTAGTCAAAGGACTATAAACAAGCTGAGCACTAGAGATCTGGAAATAAAAAAGTCCAAAGTATATTCTGCCCAGTCTACATGTAACTCAATCATTGATCATTTTGCCCTAATACCATTCATTTTACAACCTATTCTCCTGGTAATGCCAGGGAAAGTTGTACTTAAATTTTATAGAATTATTTTATGCTGTAAGAGACCAGGTTGCATCTTATTAATAAATGACATCCTATTAAATAGTACTATATGTCTATAATTCCTATCAGAAACTTTAAGGACTAGATATATTTTGGTATTCAGAAATCTTGGATGTTATAAGATAATGAGGTATTATATAACACTTTCAGCTCTTCCTAGGGCAATGACTCATAATTAAACACATTTTTTAATATTTCTGCATCAAATGGATGAATATCTGTACTAAGTAGGTTAAATAAAGATTTTTGAATAGTCTTGGTTCATCTCAAGAAATGGTCTGCCACTAAATGAGTTTTGGTAACAAACTGATGAAAAATTTTCTGGTTTCAGAGATTTGCAGATTTTGGAATTGTAGATAAATGATTATACAGCCCTTCTCCCAAGTTAGAAGTCTAAGAGTCAGTTTTTAATACCTTATTCCTCTTTTCTCACTATATTCAATGTGATGATCTAATTATCTTTCAATTTATTCTCGACTGTCACAGCCTTAATTTAGACCTGGGCAGTTATGATTATTTCCCAATAGATCTCTGACTCTAATCTACCCAATTTCAATCAGAATTTTATAGCAATAATTGCAAACATGACCATCTAAAACTAAACTGAACATACACCCTTTCGGTTTTAACCATCCATGGAACTCATCTCCTATAGGTAAAAGTACTTGATCATCTAGATCTCTCTCCTTTCCTAGATTTTTAAAAATATTTTCAATACACATACCATTCCCAAGTCATATTAATCTTAGAATTTTCCATATGCACCACTATCCTTCATAGACTGCCATGTCTTCACACTTGTGGTTGCCTCTGTAAGGAATTCCATTTCACCTCTCAATCATACAAACTCTTACAGATTCATTCAACATTAAACCCCTGAAGTCCTTAACCATCCCACATCACGAACCACCACCATCAACATCATTTTCACTAAGTATTATTTCTATGATGCTCCTATAGTTATTTGGAAGTTTCCTTGTTGTTATTGTTCACAGAATTTAATTTTTAATAATTTTTGTCCCGTTACCACAAGTATGGTTTATTTGTATTCCACAAAGACATTACTAGGAAAATGTATTATTTCTCATTTTTTATTAGGAAAAAACTGGTTCTCACAGAGACAGTTAAAATAATCTCTGGAGAACAGAAAAATAAATTTCCTTTCATCTCTACATATGGTAGACTAATTTCTTCCAGAACATTGCAGCAGTAGCATGTAATCAGATCTGAAATATTTATTCACCATGCTTTCTAGCTGGAAGCAACATGCATGTGATTGTGTGTGTGTGTATGTATTATGGTACATTAGAATAATAAACTTTTTTATTTTTTACTTTATTTATAGAAGTAGTCAAATTATTATGATGAACTTTATGTATTCATTGTCCAGCTTCAACAATTATCAATCCATGGCCAATCATATTGGATTTTCACTCTTATTCAATTCCTTACTCTGGATCTTATTTATTTTGAAGCAAATCCAAAATATCATAGCATTTCATTTATAAATATGGTAATTTGTATGGACATTAAGGTTTGATAAGCATTGCTTTGAGTGTTCTTAAGACTGAAAATTTTCACTAATTTTTCAAATTCACAGAGGCAATTTTGATAAATGATGGTTTAATTTCATTTTGTTTTATTTTATTGAGATTTCTAATCACTTCAGGGCTTATGAGAAAATAGATTTCTTTGTAGCTGTGTGCTTTTGATCTTTTTAATAAAAAAGACAACTCATTTGTTCTTTCCAATTGTCAATAGAGACATTCTAATGGTGTGTAGTCTGCATGGCTGACAATAACTAAATTACAGACTGGTACAAAAAGCTCGTGTGAAGATTAAAAATTTTTTTAATTTAATTTAAATGTAAATTAAATTCCTCTTTGTATGATTGATTCAATTTAAGCTTTGTCTTCTTTATTCATCAAAGCCTCAAAGATATCCATGAAAGAAATATCTCCATGACAGTAACAGACATGAATGCCCTCGACAAATGCACAGAGAAGCCATAGGTTTTCTAGGATCTTTTTCAGACCTATTTATACCAAAGATTTCATTAACCACTTTCAATTCTGCTGACCATAGAAGCCACATAGTCTTCAGCAGCCAGTCCTAAATTTAAAAAAGAAAAAAAGTCAGTCTTAGTGGATGAATAGAATTTGTGTCCACTGATTTAGAAAATTATCACAGAAATATAAAAAGTTGTGAGGTCAAATATATTCAAATTAGGGGCCCTGAAAGGAAAAGATCATTTCTCCATATATCTCCATAAGGACAAGGACAGTAAGAAGTGAAACAATCAACTTCACGTTGAACTTGCTTTTTGGTATAGTTGGAATCGCACTGGACTTGCAAAACAAGAGACAGGCAGGGCAGTGCATTAGCTGTATGGACTTGGGCAAGTCACTTACTGCTCTGAGCTTCAGTAGCTCCATCTATAAAATGGGATTAACAACATGGCTGCTGTAAAAACCAAACAAAAGAATGGATGTAAAATTGCTCTTGCAAATTATAAAACTCTTAAGTAAAATGTTGCTTTTTACTTATTATTGAGCAACTTGGAGCATTCAGGAATTTTGAGAATGGGATAATTGCTCTGCATTGCTACTAAATAAGAACAAGAGTCTTTTTAACATGACAATGAAAATCTTGAGACTGTTAAACCCCTTTTATTGCTGATGGTGCTCATTTAAATATGCTGTGTCAATATTATATAACTCAGTTAATACAACACACTTTGTCAGTTTTGTGTCGATTTGTTTTAATCATCTGAGAATTATCCCTGAACTCTTTCCTGTCCAATCATCCTTTTTCCAAACTCAGTTCACCTAGCTGAAACCCAGCAGGACCCTGTGGGACCTTCCTGCGGCCAGAACCCCCTACCACTATGTTCCCTGACTCTCATTTGTAGAAAAGCTTTAGCATCCAAGGCTTTCCCCAATTTCCAGAGAACAAATTTAATTAGAGAAGTGAGAAAATGCAGAAACAAAGGAAAATAGTCAAGCAAGACAAAATAATAATGGTTTAGCCATAAAACAAAGTCAAAGACCTTTAGCTTCATTTCAAGGCCCATAGATAATATTCTGAGCCATCTCCTTGGGTTGTTTTTCAGATAACAAAACCCCCACCAGGTGGAAGAAGTTAACTGCATGCCGACCACAAGCACACAGATCACAGACCAGCTGGAACCAGAAGGCTGATGACAGATACCTGAAACATCACTCCTTCACCTCACCACCAACCAATCAGAGAATTATGCACGAGCTGATCAGGTACCCTGCAACCTTCTCTTTCACTCTTTAGAAACCTTTCCCTGAAAGCCATCAGGTTGCTGAGGTTTTTGTGCACTAGCTGCCCATTCTCCTCACTAGGCCTTGTAATAAACACTGTGCTTTCCTTCACCACAACCTGGTGTCACTAGATTGGCTTTGCTGTATCTCCAGCAAATGGACCCAAGTTCAGTTTGATAACATAGATATGCCATTATTTCTATTTTTTAGAAAATATTAAACACTTATTTTCACCAATCTATAATTTTAATACAATATCATTTAAAGTTCTGAATATAAGATTTACAGTAATTATATTTCAGTTCTCTTCAGAAGCAAATATTTAAGCTTTAATTATACTTGTTCAGAAGATAAGACAACTAATGAGAAATTTAACATACTGTGTTTTTTTTCCCTTCATGTTTTCTATATCTGGATTATTTATTATAGAAACTGTTGGTAATTTTCATAGGTCTACCTATAGCTTCTGGCAAACTGACCTAACATGAGCTACTCCATAAAGTGTTTAAGAACGTAGGCTCTGAAATGAAACAAATCTTTATATATTTTTGCACATACACTTACTTGCTGAATATTATTTAATTTTCCAGTGCCTCAAATATTTTACCTGTAAATTGAGGATAATAATAGTGGTTGCATCATAGGATTATAAGGAAGTTAAATAGGGATGATTGGAAAGTATGTGGTAGGATTCCTGAGCCTTAGCAAAACATAATATATTTAACATTAATAAATACTGTTTATAGAAAGCATACTATGTACCAGCCACTGGACTTAGCACTAAATATACTTCATTAATTTTAAACAAGTCAAATGCACAAGACAAGGAAACAAAGATGTCCAAGAGTATGTCAGTAGAAAATAAGGTGCATGAAAAATTTGAAAGTTAAATTGAGTGTGTGTAGCTTAATGATGTTGGAAAAATCATTATTATTTGTAAAGTTGTAAGAGATGCTATATATTTTCATGTAACCAAAAGTATCCTAATCTTTTAACTGATTGATTTTTTTTTTTTTTTAAGCAGAAGCCAACTTCACTAAAATGAAGCCATGGAAAGTCAAGTACTTTGCTTGTTTTATTCACTGTCATACACTGCCTATCCCCAAGGACCTGATACTTGGTTCATAGAATAACTCCACAAATAGTTGTATAAAGAATAAATGCATCTTAAAAATGAATAAAATCCTGCCCATTCCAAGTATATGCAAGGCACTGGCCTCTTTTGAGGTAATCAAAGATAAACTGGTCATGAATTTGACCCTCAACAGAACAATGAGGAGAAAGGATATTCATAAAGAGATAATAAGAGATAAATATAAATAAATTCAATCTAGGTAGATTTCAAAGGAGGAAAATATTATTTCATCCATCAAAGACACATTATCAAACTGAGGGGCTTTTTAAAAAATATTTTTAATCTTCACTGGAGTAGAAGTCACAAACTAGCCACTTACAGGTTTAGCATAACCCACATATACATTTTGCTTGAGTGAGTATTTAAGACATCTAAATTTAAAAGTCCTTAATTAAGGCATGTATTCTCTATTTTACCTTAAACTCTACCTCTCTCTACTGACATTACCTTCAAGGCACTTCAAATGGTTTTACCACCCTTCCGAGCCTGAAGGCATGGCAGACAACCTACAGTGTTGATTAAACAAAGCTCTGCATTGATTTACAAAGGGAACATCAAGTGATAGCGGGATAGTGGAAAAAAAGGTGAGACACAGTGATGCCCAAGTTGGGAACCCAAAGAAACACTACAGCAAAGACAAGAAGTGGATGACCCTTGTAAGTAAGGCATAGCAAGATCCAATCAAAATTGAGCTACTGCTAGTAATGTTATCCATCACAGACAGGTGAAGCTTGGGATGATCTGGTCAGTTGGCTTAAGACCTGCCAAGACACTAGCCCAGCCCGACTGACTGAGCGAGGAGCCCTGTAGGGCACCACAGACCCACCCGGGAAGCCGCCAGTGCACCTCCGTTCATGGCAGTTTGACTATAAAATTTACCCATCACCAAACTAGAATGTACATTCTATCATCAGAATATCTGATCCCTGAAAACACACCAACCTGTTCCTTAGTATATTTTATTCTCCAGAAGGGGAAAGAAAAAAAAGTCTGGTAGATTTTTAATTAACAATGCATGTATATTTACAATGACAGCTAAAATTATGTTCCCAAAGTTTTGGTCAGACTTTCACATCTGTAAATTCCTGACTTCAAACAGTAGTCATTTGCTCCCTTTACTTTCCTTCTTACATTCAAAACTAATTCTGATTGAGTAGCATATGGGTGCAGAAAAAGCTGATAGGTGTGAACCGGAATTCAGTACTATGGTATGTAGCAGACGTAGACGCCGTTGTTATCCCACTGGGATCCCTCCATCCTCGCCACTTCACCGTGCACTAGTCAGATGCCCAAGGGCCAGCTCTTGCATTTCTTTGCCTATATCTCTCCTTCCTGCACCCCAAGCTCACCTTGCACCCATGTGCCATGCCAGAAGTGCCTGAGAAGTAAATTCCTGTCTTCAGTGGAAGCAGCTTTTGATTAATAGCTGCTGAGAACTGGTATGTAAATACTCAAGCCCCCGCCCCCACTGTGGATGCGGGTGGGTCAGGACTGTGAGGGACAGTACTGACAAAGGCGAGGTCTGTGTTCTACGCTGGCTCCCACGGTCTCCTCAGAGGCTTTAACAGCAGATGCCCAGCACAGAACTGCAGGATAACACGCCCCAAAGGCTGCCTTTCCCTCCCCACCCCTTGTTTCCATTTCTCTATCAGTATTTGCTGGATTCAACACCTAAAAAAACTATTTAACTTGATATCCTTGCCCCAGGTCTAACTCTGGGGGAACCCCATCTAAGACAGACTGGTATCAAATGTTCACACTCATCTCAAATGCAGTAAGCACTTCTTTACAAGACTGACACAAATGTGATCTTGTTAATGTTTCCCAAGTGATCTTTGCCCATAATACTAACACATCCGGTGTGTTTAGTTTAGCTGTAATAACTTTTGCACACACAGTTCTTTTCGGTAGCTTCTACTGTATCTGAAGGAGCATGGGAAGCCTTCTCTAAATCACTCCATCCACCTTGACCTACCACTGACGGCCATTGAAATTAAAACCCTGCTGCCTACTCCTATAGCATAGTCATTGTACCTTCACTGCAAGGTCCAACGTGGAAAGAAACTCAAAGTGGAAAAAAAAGCTCATCCCTCCAAAGGAAATGGAAGTGAAAAAAAAAAAAAACCAAAGTTAGCGAAGTACTGCTCATTTTATATTGATGGTCCCTTTACTAAGTTGCATCCCATAGAAAGAAAAAAAAAACCCCTCAATTCCTTTGTCAAGAGCGTTTGCTTTTACCACAGCTGGACACAAAAATTATAAGCAAACTCTCAGCAGTGAGCAAGGAGCTTAGAAACATGGGGCCTCAGCAGGACAGTCCACTGAAATCTTAGAATCTTAAACAGACCATGGGAATGAATGTCATTGGAGAAAGCAACGCAGCACCAGCAGAGAGAGCTCAGCAGAAAGTAACGGAGGGTTCCCTGATCCCTGGAGGATGACTGTGTATCCAGCCTTCAAAAGTTATCTTCCGAAGCTCAGCTGTTTTGTTCTCCTGTCTACAGGTGAGAAAACACGTTTCAACTGTGCAAACAGGAGCCTTGGCTACACGTGTAATAATTACTTTGTGTTTGTTCGGGAATTTGTTTTGCAAGTTACTGAGCAGAATATGAATTTCCTGTGTTTATGATGTGTTTTGCTATTCCTTTCTTTCCCCAGGCAAGCTTTCAACAGTCGCCTCTTTCAAAGTCTAGGTCATCGATTTATTTATAGCCTCCTCTCCACACACTTGTCAGTCATAATTTTATTTTCATCTCATTTTTTTTTTTTACCCTCTTCACTGGTCTTGCTTTTCCCTCTTCCTCATCATCTGTCATTTTATTATATGGTGTGAGTTAGCATCTGTGTGGGCTCTCCTGTCGGGCAATGCATGGCTGACAACTCCGATGACCTCAATGTTCCCTCCATTCAATCTCCCCACATGTTTAATCATGTCTTTGAGCTCATTCTTCCTTGACATATTGCTGCTTGCAAAGACCAAGATGGAGAAGTGCAGGCTAGATCCTTGCTACTCCGAGTGTGATGCAAGTCCATCAGAATATATTGGTAGCTTCCTAGAGATGCAGACTCTCACGCCCCCGTCCAGGTCTGATGAGTCAGAACCGGCATTTAATCAGACGGGTATTCATTATTCACATGTACCTTAAAGCTCCAGAAGCTTTAATGTAGGTGATCCAGATGGTAATGGATGGAATTCATAGTTGTTTTAAATATGCATCCTAAAGTATTCGTTACTGGATTAGGGTCAGGCGGTAGAGTGGAAGCTGCAAGGACCTCATAGAGACGGAAGGAGAAGCAGTGGGTCACAGGGCAGTCTTGGAGCTCCAGACTAAAGAGAAGGGCGGGCACCGAGTGCAAGGCAGCACTGAGTTTTCTGAGGAAGTATATGTGGTTCTTCTTCCGAGTCCAAACTCCCGCTTGCCATGTGACAGGTCAATAAATCAGGAGACAAGGTGTTGGGTCAAGGAATAAAGACTTTATTCAGAAACCAGGCAGACTGAGAAGATGGGGACTAACATCCTGGAGAACCATCTTACTCAAGTCAGAATTCAGGTTTCTTTTATATTAAAAGGGGAGGGGGTGTGGTTGGTTGTTGCAAACTACTTGGTGTTAGATTCCTTTGTTCTTGCAGCTGTCCACATAGGTCAGGTCATGATGCTCCTATAAACCTCCAACAAGACAAATGTTACTCTCTGTTCTGCAGCTTTTTATCTCTATATGAATGGGAAAGGGTTCCACCCTTAAAGCTCAGAGCCTTGAGAATGGGCTCTCCTGTATATTTCAGGCTCTAGACAATATATATATATTTCTTTTTTTTTTTACAAAAGTTGAAGGACAAGCATGCCTCAGCTCAAGAAACAGAGCACAGGGTTAGAGACAAAGGAACAGATTTAAAATGTTCTCAGATTTGCTCTTCCCTTTTACAGTTCCAATCGCTTAGTGTAATGGGCCGTCAGAGAATTCTAGTTCAACCCAGGAAGGCATCAATCACCCAAGGACCCATCTCACAGAGAGGAGACGTTGGTGTCTAACTATGGACCATTACATTCACCCGAGATTCAGCGGATTGGATGCTTTCAGATTCTCCATGCTTTTTCCTTTTCCCTCATGCCAGAGGGAACAGAGAGGACACATTGGTGTCTAACTGTGGACCATTACATTCACCCAAGATTCAGCGGATTGGATGCTTTCAGATTCTCCATGCTTTTTCCTTTTCCCTCATGCCATTTCCCTTCTTAATCTTCTCATCCATCAACTTCCTGGACTCTTCTTCCCTCTCAATTTAGGTTCCAAAATTAGGTCTTAAATGATGCTTCCTGTAGCTCACTGAAATCTTTCACTTTCTTGACCTCCTATGTTACTCCCTGTGCAGTTCCCAAATATAAGATCTTCTGGGAGGATCACCCCTCTCCTTTCCAAATGTTGCTAGAAAAAGTAAGAAAAGGGCTGAATTTACTAAGAAGTCACTAGCTGACTCTACGTGCCATGTTCATAAAATGAGATTATTGCTTTTCCTCAAATTTCTAACCCTGACCCTGCATTTCTCACTCTCAGAGAATGGCTGCAGTTTCTTAAAAAAAAAAAAAAAAGGTCATTGATGTATGTTTTCTCCACCTTCTACCACAATTCCTGACATATTCTTTATATCCTGAAATTTTTACTTTAACTACATGCTTTATTATTTCACCTCATTTTTCTAGTCTGGTTAAACAAACACTTTTTTTTGTCCTGTTTTTTGGTTTTGTTTGCTTGTTTAATTCTAAGGGTAAATTTCCTATTTGCACTCACATTTATTTCATAGCCTTTTCCTCTTATAACCTATGGTCCCCTGAGAATATTTTAATCAATTAATTAATTTATTTATTTTAACCTTGGTGAATATTTAAATTTTCTTTATCTCCTGGGAATGTTTAAAACAAAATCCTTCCTTTTCAGTATTACCATTTAGTTTCCGCATTGGATCCTTTATCTGCTAATAAACACCCTCAGATTTCTGCTATCTCAAAAGAAGCAAGACATTTGTTTAACACTTATCTCTTATGGCTTATATCTCGCCTCCCTAATAAAACTGCTCAAAACCATATTCTACGTCCTCAGCCATAAGAGAAAATAGACTACTGACACACACAGCAACATGAACAAACCTCAAAATCATGCTGAGTGCAAAATGCCAGACACAAAAATTTACCTTCTCCAGTACTGCATGACCACACTTACAGGAAATTCTAGAAATGACAAATGTAATAAGTGGGGAAAGAAAGCCAATCAATGGTTGCCTGGGGCAACAAGTTAGGGGGTTGACTTGAGAAGGGTCATGAGAGGACTTTTTGGAGTACTGAAAATATTCTATATCTTGATTGTGATAGTGTGTATAAATTCATCAAAACTCATTGAAATGCACATTTAAATTTGTGCATATGACTGCATGAAATTTATACTTCAAGAAAGTTGATTTTTTAAACATTGTGTCCATAACCTCAAAACTTGATTATTAACCCCCAGCACATCTGGCTTCAGCATAATCCACTTCACTGGAACTATTCCAGTGAATGTCACAAACAGGGTCCTAGAAAGCCTCTATCTTCTTGAAGTTTTCCCTTGTTTTGAATTCTAGGGCAAAATGGCTTAGTTACCCCCTTACTTATTTGAACATTTCTTAAACATCCCTTCCCCTAAATCATTCTCCTCTACTCTTATTTGCAGTCATTCAAATTCAAAATTTCAAAATAATTTTAACTGTACTGATTCATACCAAAGAGCCACCAGGTATGTAAATGCATTACTCATATGGACTTTCAAATGCAGTCTACTGTCCATTCCTATTACATCTATTGAACTCACGCCTTTTTTTCTGCTGTCTTATGATTACCACTGGTCTCCGTCCCTCCAGAACTCTCATTTTAAACTGTATCTCCTCAATGCATTCTATTTACTGCCATCAGATTTATTGCGTAATATGCATTGTGGCAGCTGTTCCACTTAGCAGCCCAATTCAACCACAAAGATCACCCCAATGCCTTGTGAAGACAGTCTCAAATCTTGAGCCCTTGACAGTGTCTCCCCTTGTAGCCTTATTAAATTCTATCCTCAAATCCAAGTCATACATTTCATCCTGTCTGAGTCACTGCTCCCCAAAAATGCCATAGATTTTTTTCACTCCTGAACTCCTGTTTTATTCTTCTCTTTGATGGAAAAGTATCTGACCATAATCTCAGCCTACAGATGTCTTGTGATGACTATCAATGCCTTGATGACACTGAAGGTGTCAACCCCTTAAAAACAACCTCAGTTGTGAAAAGTTTCTTTGTGTAGATGTCCATTAAACAGCTTACAGTAAAACAGATTTCATCAAAGTCAGTTTGTAGTCATGATGCAAAATAATCACTGCCTCAAAAACAACTATTATTTCAGTTACATAAAGTGCCTCCTGGATCCCTCTGCTAAACATTCAGTCATCCAATTGACACATTTTGACACATATTTACTGGTGTAAGTTAAACATCATTAAAAAGGACTGTTAGATATATGGATAAAGAAGATGTGGTACATATATACAATGGAATACTACTCAGCCATAAAAATGAATGAAGTGATGCCACTTTCAGCAACGTGGATAGACCTGGAGATCATCCTTCTAAGTGAAGTAAACCAGAAAGAGAAAGAAAAATACCATATAGTATCGTTTATATGTGGAATCTAAAAAAAAAAAGAGAGAGAGAGAGACACAAATGCACTTATCTACAAAACAGAAACAGACTCACAGACATGAGAACAAACTTATGGTTACCAGGGGAGAAAGGGGATGGGAAGGGATAAATTGGGATTTCATAATTTGCAGATACTAGCTACTATATGTAAAATGGATAAACAATAAGGTCCTATTGAATAGCACAGAGAACTCTATTCAATATCTTGTAACCTATAATAAAAAAGAATATAAAAAGGAATATATGTATGTATATGTATGACTGAAACATTATGTTGTCCACTAGAAATTGACACAACATTGTAAACTGGCCATACTTCAATAAAAAAGAATGCAAAAAATTGGGAATGACATTTTAAAAAGGACTTCTTAACACTTCCATCTGTAAGTTATCATGGCAGCATGTCCTGAAAGATGTTTTAGGATACAGTGTTTTTCACAGCAGCACAGATTACCAAAGAAGTATGCAAAGTGCTAAAGGAAGAAGTTTAAGAACCTTAAAGATAGAATTTAAACTTGGGCTGGCACTGCGCATTTACTATTTCAATATATTTGAATTTTTTAAGAACAGAGAACAAAGCTTCATACAACTTAAACTGTGTAAAACAAAGAGTCTGATGACAACTGGAAAAAATCATTGGGAACATGATCAATAGAGAATGTGTTCTTATATGTAATAATGAAAGTGTGAGCAATGCAAAGAAAAATGGGGAAAAAGATAAGTATACAAAAAAGCAAAATAGGATCTACGTTAGCCAAAAAATCTATAAAATGATCTCTTGAGCATCAAAAATATTTACATCCAAATTGTAAACCAGCTCTATGTATTAAACTGAAAAGGGTTAACCACATGGCCACAGTGGTAAGTTGTAGGAAAGACACTTGCACACCAACAAGAGAAAACATCCTCATTCTGGAGGACAACCTGACTATAATCTAATAAGATCTTTTACACTTGAAAAATGTTTTTATTTTTGACCAAGTAATTACCACAGAAAAGAGAAGTGAGCAAAGGTTTACCCACAAGGATTGTAAACTTAGGATTACATATATTAACAAAAATACGAAGTTGCCTTCACGATGATGTAAATCATAGTTTAGCCATATGAGAGAAGGCAGACTCTAAAAATTAAATTTCCAATGATTGTTTAATAACATGGAAAGGATTTCAGGATAAATGTTAAGTTAAATAAAACTATAAACAAAATGTGATGTATATAATACAATGCCACTTGTTTAAATATAGCGTATGTATGCATGGAGAAGCTTGGAAGAATATAAAGACGTTAAGAGTGGTGGGTGCTGGAGCAAGATATGGTATGATGCATAATTACTGGGACTCTGGAATTCAGTTCTCTAGGGTTTGAATTCCCTTTACCAATTCAGTTTAGCCATCTTAACTGATTGGCTTCTTTTTTGTGCTTCCGTTTCCTAACCTATAAATGAGGTTTATGATAGTAACTTTATGCACATGAGGTTATTAGAAGAATTAAATGAGATAATTCATGGATAAAATGTGAAACAGTGCCTGGTGGTGCTAAGTGCTCAATAAATATTAGGTGGTACCATTAAGAATGGTTTTAGAATGATGGCAAATTTTTATATTCTCAATATATTTCTGTCTTTTCCAGTTTTTTGAAATGATAAATAATTAATACTATCTAGACTTTCACACTACAAATCTATATTTTACTGATGGCATTTAACTTCAAACGATAAACCACTTGGACCTCCAAAAGATGGCAACGGTTTATAACTAGTCATTGCTACTGTCTTTAAGCCATTTCAAAGTATATTTGGTGATATCATTGGAATAAATTTCTTTTCTTTTTTTTCTAATTCCAAAAAGGAACACATTTTATTTATTTATTTATTTATTTATTTATTTATTTATTTATTTATTTATATTTATTTATTTATTTATTTATTTATTTATTTATTTATTTATTTATCACTGCTATTTTATTTTATTTTATTGTTATTTTTTCTTGAAGTATAGACAGTTTAGACAATGTATCAATTTCTGGTATACAGTATAATGTTTCAGTCATACACATACATACATATATTTGTTTTCATATGCTTTTTCATTCTAAGTTACCACAGATATTGAACATAGTTTCCTGTGCTGTACAGTAGAAACTTGTTGTTTACCTGATTTATAGATAGTAGTATCTGCCAATCTCGAACATCCAGTTTATCCCTGCCCACCCCCTTCCCCCTGGTAACCATATGTTTGTTTACTATGTCTGTCAGTCTGTTTCTGTTTTGTGGATAAGTTCATTAGTGTCTTCTTTTTTCTTTTTTTAGATTCCATATATAAGTGATAATCATATAGTATTTTTCTTTCTCTTTCTGGCTTACTTCACTTAGAATGATAATCTCCAGATCCACTCAGGTTGTTGCAAATGGCATTATTTTATTCTTTTTTATGGCTGAGTAGTATTCCATTACATAAATATACCACAACCTCTTTATCCAGTCATCTGTCAATGGATGTAAATTTATTTTCCTGTTGTAATCATCCCTTCTGCTCAAGGCTTCATAGTTTACTATATTCAATTTTACATATATTTTACATGCCTTTACTTTTGTCTGCCTTAAAAAAAAAAAGCTACTAGCATTACTTTCCATACACTGAGATGAAAAAATACAATAAGGAAAGCAATGAATCATCAACATTTACTTATAATAAAGAAAAAAAAAAAAGGAGAATGTCTCAAAACAAAAGAAAATAGCAAAATTTACAAATCGCTAGATTTTTAAGGATACTTTAAGTGTTGCTTACTAGTTAAGTTTGTTCCCATCAAAACTGTAGATAGTGTATCAAATACACACACACACACACACACACACACACACACACACACACACACACACCAGCTTCAAAGAAAAACAAAACAAACCTGAGCCTGAACAATGGTGTCTAGTGTCTGGTCCAATGTACACAGGGCTAAGGGCTCGGCAAACTTTCCAGTTTTCAAAATGTACCAAATGATTCAGTTTCAGGCTTTCCAAAACTCCAAAGTGGGAATATTTATTGCCTTTTATTTTCCTCAATAAATACTACCCCTTTTGAGAGGAATTTTAATAATCATTTAAATCAGATTTCACCATTTTTATTTCTTTATTTCTTTTATTTCACCATTTTTATTTCTCTCTAAAGTTACACTTTCTAACCTAGGAAGTATTTCAATAGATTAAAGATAATTCTTCTATAAATTTGCCTCATTATGAAAATGATTTTGAGGGTTGGCAAAGCCATGTAGTTCATGCATGATGTGTAACAGTAAAGTTTGTGCACGTGGGTCTATGTTTAAAAAAAAATTACACACATTGGCACAATCTCCTTTTCGCTGTTATCCTCCAGAAGGTCTCCATGACCCCCATTCTAAAAGTAAGCACTCCCTTTTGCTCTGATATCTTAAAAGGCTTCTGCTGCCTCGTCTCACTTTTTTTGGCAAAACTTTAAAGAAATGACTTTTAATATTTTCCCCAACTCAAAAGTTAATGCATACATTAGCAGAATAAGAGAAAGATTATAGAAAAGTATAAAGAAGAGATTTTAAATCTTCTGCAACACAGTAACCCAGAGTAATAGTTTTCAAATTGCGATGGTTTTGCATCCATTTTCTCTCCCTCCCTCCTCCCTTCCCTGCTTTTCTTCTTTTCCCACTTTTGCTTGTCCTTCTGAATTTCCATTTAGTCCCTGAGGATCCCCATTGCACTATACCTACACAATAGATACTAGCTTATCTGTGTCCAGACGATGAAGCTGCAGGGAGAGGATTCCATCAACAACCAGCACACATGCCACCTCCTCCCAGAAGCCTTCTTTGACTGACCTCCCCCAACTTTACCTCTACAGTCTACAGATCTAATCATTTCCTTGTCTGTAGCACCTCCATCTTAAGTGCATGTTTCTAAAGTGAAATATAATTGGTTTGCTTGCACAACCATCCTTTCTACTAGATGATGAATACATCCCACCCACTCTATACAGAGTTTAGGCCATCTATGAATGCCTGCTCCAGTAAGTAAACATATGCATTATGAATCCTGACCACCCAGTGAGGAGCTCATATGTAACAGATTTTCAGGATGTGTTTGCTGGATGATTAAATGAATAAACTTTCTCTTGTATTCTGAGAAACCCAGCTAGCCTAACTGCTCAGAGACATCTTCCCCTCTCCCCAAAATAAATGTCAACTAACAGTCTCAGAAAACCAACCACAGCACTGAAATAAAGCTGAGTGTGGCGGGCAAGTTGGCAGGGCTCTGGGCTTCCAAATAAAACCAACTTCTAGAGGGCTCTGTCTCTGCTCACTCATCCTCCCTGACTTCAGGTTTATTTCTCATGTCTTATTTCCTTGTCTGTTCTCTCTTGGCCTTGATCTCAGCTATTCTTTTTCACAGTCTCTTTGTTCACTTTTTTACTTGGTTTATCTCTTGTCCAGATGATTCTGTTCTAGCCCATTCCTCACTCAGTTTCCAAATCACGGGCAGGATTTATTTTGCATGTTATGTTTACACACTTGGAGCGTTTGAGTTTTGCCTGCTTTAGGTTGGGATTTGTTATTTCTAACCCTGCAGCACTCTGGCCCTTAATGAATTCACTTGGCTTTTTGGCTTGGGAAAAGATACTACACATTCATTCTTTCCTGGAAAGGAGGCAAGAATGTTTTCATATTGTTTTACCTTATTTGAGGCTGAAGTGAGGAATACCGAAGAAAACTTTTTTTCTCTAGAAGAAAGGTACACAGCGGTTCATACATATTGTATATGGCAATGTCCATCTTTTGCAATCCCAGCCATGATGTATATAACTCTTGAATATTCTGACTATAAGACTTATTCTCATATTTTATCACAGTAATATTTATTGTAAAGAGCTTCTCTTAAAATGAGAGACAAATATTCTAAATATTTATACCCTAAGGAATAGAATATTATTTGTGGATTGCACTAAGGGAGAAGTTTAAGTTTAGCATGGAAACCATAACAATTTACTCTGTAGTTAAGAGACTGCTTCTCAGTTATCAAAACACAGCTATAAATTCAATGAGGAAAGGATATCCTTTTCAACAGACAGTCCTGGAACTATTGGACATCCACAGTTAAGAAAATGAACCCTAACACAGTCTATGCATTTTATTAAAAAATTATATATCATAGACTTAAGTGTGACATGTAAAAATATAAAACTTTGAGGAGAAAACAGAACATCTTTGTGATTTTGAGCTTTTTGACAAGACATCAAAGTCATGCTCCATAAAGAAAAAAATAATTGGGACTTAGTCAAAATTAAACACTTTTTGTGACAGCTCTATAAATGATATTAGTAAGAGAATGGAAAATAAGCTATGAATTATAAGAAAATATTTGCAAATTATATCCAGGTAAAGGACTTGTAACCAGAATATATAAGGAACACTTAAAATGGAACTATAAGAAAACAGGCAACTCAAATAAAAAGAAAAGCATGCAAAGTATCTGAACAGATGCTTCATCAAAGATGATAAATTAATGACAAATATGCATATAAAAGTGGTACAGTATAATTAGTAATTAGGAAAATACAAGTTAAAACTATGAGATGCAACTGCACACCTCTTAGAATGGTTAAAAACAACCATGGAAAAATGGATAATATAACGTGCTGACAAGACAGAAGAATGACTGGGCCTCTCATTCATTCCTGATGGAAATGCAAAATGATACAACCACTTTCAAAAGCTGTTTGGTAGTTCTGCTTTTAATAAAATTAGACGTGTGTTTGCCATATGACCTAGCAATCCTACTCTTATTCATTCATGTAACAAGCATGGATAAATCTTAAATGCATTTTGCTAAGGGAAAGAAGCCAAACCCTAAAGGATGATGCATGCAGTCATTTATACGGCATTCCCAAAAAGGCAAAATTACAATGAAAACAGATTAGCAGTTGACAGCAGTTGGGAGAAGGGTATTGACTACAAAATGGCCACACAAAGGAATGTTTAGAGTGAGGGAAATGTTCTGTGTGCTGTCCTGGTGGAGGATACATGACTATGAATTTGTCAAACCCCATACAACTGTACATCACAAAGAGTGAATTTGAGTTGCAAATTTTAAAAAATGAACTGATAGCAGGGGACCCCAGGACAGATTGTTAAAATGAATCTAACTGTACGGCAGTTGTTCAATGTGACCTCACTGAAGGAGATGGGAAAAAAGGAGCAGTTCCAAGTAGTTTTGGGAAATGATGTTTTGACTGAATACTCTAAAATTAAACATAAAATGAATTGTACATAAGCACTGTATGGATTAGTAATTCTGAAACCACTTTTAACGTAGTTTAGGGCTGAAAAAATAATTATATAGATTGTAGTTAATGGGAGCCATGTTTCACACTGTTAGAGAGAGAGGTAAGCAAAGGGGGAAAGGCTAGAATGAAAGCCCTGTGGGGCTAAACTAGACACAGATGTTTAGTTTAATAGATAAATAGTGATATTACGCATGTGTATTAGTATACATAAATCCATTTTAAATACATTTTCTAACTCAGGAAACTGAGCTCCTTGCACTGAGCAGGGTGAAAAGCAACGATATTGTGAGCACACCCAGCACCAGAGCTTGGTGCCTAAGATCATTTTCCAATAAAAGGCTCTAGGGTCTGTCTTAGGAAGTGTGAACTATTAAAAATTACCATAGACTGAGAGGCTTATAAACAACAGTTTTTTTCCCCCCACAGTTCTGGAGGCTGGACATCCAAAATCTGGGTACCAGCAATCTGGTTTCTGGTGAGACCCTCCTCCTGGCGTAGACTGCCAACTTCTCAATGTCTCCTCATATGTCAGAAATACAACAAGCTAGCTCTCCATGCTCTTCTTACAAGGTCATCAATCTCATTCATGAAGGCTCCAAGCTCAGGACCTAATTGCCTCCCCACAGCCCTACCTCCAAATAACATCACACTGGAGATTAGATTTCACCATGTGAATTTTTGGTGGAAAACAAACAGTCCCTTTAGAAGAATGGCTGATTCTAGGGCTGGGATAAGACAGGATAGGATACAGTATTTTACAGTCAGAAAGTGAGGAGGTGATTAAACAACCAGAAAAAGAGGATAGGGCTGTGTCAAAAGGAGAGGCCAACATGGAAAAAAAAAATGGCCAAAACTAGAATAATTTGATCAACAAACTAATAAAGATATCATTGTTCATAACTCAAACAAGAAAGCAATATCCATATGTCCATATATATCTTAATAAATGATGGAATTCATACATAAATGCAAAAGGAGTGAATCTTCCCTAAAGAAGTATTTCAAACAATAAATATAAAAGGAAGGAGAAAAATAGAAGATCACACCATTGGAACACTGTAGGAATAACTGCCACCGGCAAAAATGCATACAAGAATGATAAAAATAGTGGACGAAACTCTAAGAAAAAACAAAATATTTGCTTATCCTTAAAGAATCTCTCCTAAATATGTCTTGATTACTGTAGTATCTTTAATACTTGTCTATAAATTCTTCTTGTTTCCCTCCAGGAGGTAGAGGTTAATTTTCATGCCCTTGAGTGTGGGCTGGACTTAGCGATTCCCTTCCAATGAGTAGAGTATGGCAGTGGGGTAGGGGAAGGAGGGTAACCTTATGGTGGAAAACCTGGCAAACATCACCTTAAGCAGCTGATCAAGACTGACATCACTAGCAATAAGTTAACCTGTCATTTTGTAAACCCTGCAATGAAGGGATTAAAAGGCAACTTGGCCTCTGTGGTACTCTTCTCCCAAATCCGTAACTCCAGTGTAATTATGAGAAAACATCAAACTCAAAACAAGGGACAGTCTACAACACAGCTGATCAGTACTCTGGGAAAATGCCAAAGTCATGAAAACAAGGAGAGATTGAAGAACCTTTGTAGATTGGAAGACACTGAGAAGACGTCATAACTAAGTTTGACTAAGTAGATCCTGGGATATGAAAAGGATACCACTGGAAAAAAAGATAAGTAAAATCCAAATAAAGGCTATAATTTACTTACTAGCACTCTACCAATTGTAATGTCTTAGGTTTAAAATGTGAATCACGATCATGTAAGATGTTCTCATGTCGGAAGTTGGGTGGAGCATACATAGGGACTTTCTGTTCTGACTACACAACTCTTCTATAAATCTAAAATTATCCCAAAATCATTTTAAAAGCAGGAGCACATCCAGGATTTCTCCCAGAAGCATTGTGTGTTCACAGCAGTGTCAGAAAGTCTCTTTGTAGAGCTGATTTAAAGTTTAATTGTACACTGTGTAAATAACATTTTTAAATACAGTTCATGAGGTGATGCTCATGCAGACCAGGGCATGTCATCAGAAAATACTGAGTAGTAAAATATCCTAAAGCCCTGGGCTGGTCCCCTGCACTGAGAGAGAGATAAGCCGCTCCTTAGTTAAGAAAATAAATATCCTGTGATTCCATGACATGAATCTATATGAACAGCCAAACTCGAAATCTTCCCAACCTCTGGATTTTACCAAACCTGTCAAAATGTGCTGCTTCTTCATCCAAAGGGATGCATAACAGGTAATTAGCAAGAGAAGAAACAATTTACAGCGTAAGAAACTTTGGAAGTCAGAGTTCAAAAACATTAGAGATGTGACGCAGTTGTAGGGTCTAGAGCGATTGGTTTGTGGTCCCGAGTCCAATGACAGATTTGGAAAGAAAAGGAGCTCTCGGTGTTTAGAGTACAGAGTCCAGTTAGAGCACGAACAGAAGCACACTTGCCCGGGGACCAGGCAACTTAAAGGGAGTGAGAAACACCCCAGCTATGCCTAAGTGAGTATATATCTTGCTCAAGAAGCCCCATTCATATACACTTTCTAGCCTTAAAAGCAACACCTACACATTGGCAAACCCAAGGGTGACACTGAAACACAAAGAACTATTAGAAGCAAAAGAAAATGACACAGAAGAAGTGATTTCGTGTTCTGTTTGCTCCTAAGAGCAAATGTAAAGCTAAGAAATGAACACAAACACACCCATCTTCCTTCACTACTAGAGCCTCCACGGAGAATTGCGAATCCATGATATGGTGCAAGCGAAGATGCTAAGTTCTGCTATTAACTAAAAACAAGTAGGTAATAATGGGCAATGACACCCTCAGGTGCTAGATCTTGACTAAGTTAATGATGCAAGTCATCGTTAACTATCCATTGAAGCGATCCTTTGAGGAAGATGCTGGTTTCCATTCCTGGTGTCTCTAAAGGCAAAATTCATATGTGTGTCTCCTTAAGATGGTTTCCTTAGGGATTCAAGATTCTTTGGGGGAATGTAAGTGTGGGGAAAGTATCATATACCTTGTACTAAAAATAAAGGGAGGAAATGTGTATTATCATGGTCACCAAGTAGTTCTGTCTCTCCCTTAAAGCTAGAATATAGTTTAAGAACTATTTCTTCCTTTAAGTAGCTGTATTTGTGTGCATGCAACAATATGCAAAGGAAAAAATGCCATTTTACTAACAATCCTGTGTTGCACACTGCTTGCGGGAAGAGCAAAGCATTCTAAATATTCGTGCTGAGGAGAGGGCAGTGAAGGCTTCTCGGGGAACTGCCATGTAAGAGCATATTTTAGGTGCTTTATAACTAGCATTTCATTTAACCTTCAAAATAAACTAGAAGTGCTTTTATATGTACTTTACAGATGAGGAAACAAATGAAAGTTTCAAATAGTCAGGGTCCCTCTTGACTCCACATTTCTCTATTAGCCTAAATAAATATTCTGCACCTGGGTTGGCACGAGGCACTCCAAAATACCAAAAATACCTGGAAGTGCTATAAATCTTATCTGCACAATTTAAAGTTTACTATATTTGGCTTTTTTTTTTTTTTTTTGCTTAATTGAAACAAAGGAATGATTACCAGCAATTACGTAAGGCACTGCACTAGAAAATGCAGGAAATGCAAAGAAAAAGAAAATTTCCTGTCTAACCCCACGAACCTTAAGATCTTTAGGGGGAAATAAAGTGAAACAGTGAAGAAGAAATATTAATATTTTTAAAACAATTTGTAAGACCACAAAATGAGAAATCTCCTAAGAAGAGATGAATTCACAATTAAGCATTAAACGAACTGCCCATAGTGGGGAGACAAAATGAAATAAATTCAGACCTTGCAAGTTAACACTTAAGAACTTCTATAGTGATTTGACAGGAAAATACTATGACTGTTGATTTTTTTTTCACTTTTCAGTTTTATTGGGTAGAATTGTTACAATTTGATTGCATATATACAATATATTGCAGGTAAATACATATATACAATATACTGCACATATTTTTTTTAGTTTACATGTATGTACTGTTCATTGTGTCTAAGAACAGGTTAGGGCTTTAGCTTTTTAAACTTACATCGTTATCAGAGGAATAAAGCCAACCACAAAATAAGAATCAACAGAATGCAGTCATCCAATCACAAAGGACAGTATAAGTATTGATTCTTATAAGATATTTGGACTTGCATTATAAATATTTTTGTTGCATTCATTCCATTTTTCTAATAGTTCACTTTTATTTCATTTTATAAAAGTGTCAGCTCTGCAGCCAGTGGGGAAATAAAAACTTAAAAAATTAACTGGTCCTTTACTACAGATGGTTTGAGAAGGGGCTTACTACAGTTCTTGGCCATCGGGAGAGGGCTGTCCTCAAAGAAAAGGCTGCTGAGAAAAATCTCAAGGTACAAATCAGCCTCATGCGTCCTTACGATCAGTAAGTAAGAAGCCAGCTACTTCCAAAGGGGGGCCAGTTGTGAGCTAAAACTTGAGTGACGTTTCTTCTTGCTCTCTTGTCTACATAGTCCCTCTGTTTCCCTTCTTCAGCCCAGGGAATATTAGACCATCTGGGAAAAAGGAAAACTTATGTTCCAAATGTCTACCCATTTCTTTCTATTTTACACCCAAACCATCAGCACTTAGGCTTATGTGCTAATAACGTACCTGAGTGCTTTAAATTCTGTGCCTCTGCAGTGACTAACATCTGGAAAAGTACTTGGAGATGCATGTTTCATTCTGTAAGCAGATTGGAGAAGTGGGAGGTATTTGGGGTTGCAAATGAAGAAAATCATTGAAACCGATAGGAAGGGCATCATTTGTATTACTTAATTCTTGGAAATACCCCGCCAGAAATGAAGCAATAATTTCTGTGTCAGTTCAGTAAATTATTCTAGGCTGAGTTACCAGGAAAGTTTCCATGGAAGAAAGCAACTTGGAGAATGGACGGAAAAAAATGAAGAAATGTAGTAATTGTGTAAGAAGAGAAAGAACATTCTGCAGGGTGGCCAAAATATCTGGGAAACTAGGAAAATATACAAAAAATAATTTATCTATGTTACGTGTAATATATTCATAGTCTGTTCAATATGTAACAAATTCACGGTGTTCAATATGTTGTCCCTCATTGGCAGTGCGCAGAGTTCACTGCTTGTGCAGTGGAAAACTACAGAAACGGGGTGTGTAAGTACATTTCCATCTGTCCCAAAGTATGTATCTGTGATTTGAATTTCTTCAGTGAATAAACTTGGGCCTAGAGCGTTACTGTGAGCAAGTAATCAAGAGGCTTCTTTCAGATCTGACAAGCCAACAGCCCACTCTGCATGGCCACAGCGGCCAATCCAGGTCTGGAATTGCCCCTTATCACTGGAAATACTGGGTGGTGTGTCACCCAGTTCGAGTCACTCAAGGTGACCTTCCCCACCTGAGACCATCAAAGAGATGCATTATGTAGTCACTTAACATGGTCAAATATACCATTGTCTCACTGTAGATGGCCACACTACACATAAGCAAATGGTATGACCTGAAGCAGAGAGGCTGGATATTTTGAAGAGAGGAACAGGGAGTTGTCAAGGGTCAGATTTGACTATTTTGATATGATGCTAAAAAAGGCAATTACACCCTGAATTCCAACCTAAAAAGATACAGTCTTATCCTATAGCAATAGGGAGTCATTAAAGATTCTGAGCCAAAGAAGACTTAAAAGGGGTGTTCTGAAAGGTGGGTTGAGTTGAAAAACAGGGAGAGAAACTAGTCCACTATTACAGCAGTGGAAATGCCATGAATCTTTGCCCCAATCATTTCAGGGTAATGGAAATGAAATCAAATGGTTCCAAACACCAGAGAGGCAAAAACAGGCCTAAGTACAGGGGCTCACTGGATTGTTGAAAAGGGCAGAGGGAGAGGCAACTCTTAGTTTTTGAGCCTGGCAAGATAATGGCACTGTTCCCAGGAATGGGCAGGTCGGGTGGAGAATTTGGCTCTGGTTTAAGAGGAGATGTTCAGAACTTTGGACGTGGCAAGCACGGAGTTCAGCAGTCCATCAAACGGGGCATTCGAGCCATTTGAAAATACAGGACTTAAGCTCAGGAGACAGGTAAGAGCATCTTTGGAATTTATCCATTATCTATTTCTGATCATGATGACTGGAAATTTACAATCCACAACAGCCAACCTTTCATTTAGTAAATTTCTTCCTCAACTCTGACCTCCTCCACCTGAAAAACCTCTTGAGATTTTTTTTCCCCTTAGTAAATAAGCATCTATATCTATAGTTCCAAAAAGTGTTGGTACCCTGTGTGAGAATCTTCCTAAGGGAAAAACTAAATTAGCCATTATTAAACTTTTTGCCCCAGGGTTTACAATATCTGCTGTTTGCCACGATGTGTTGCTTTGTTATGGCCTCCTAAGACTTGCAAAATGATTTATCTTGAAATTGTGTTAGTCTTTGGAGAGCTTCAAGAGATATTCCTTACTTAGCTTTGAACCAAAGTGATACCAGACAACTGAACATGAAAAAAAAAAAGAAAAAAAAATTGAAAGTATCAAAAATCGACAAGTGGAGTGTAATAAAAATGAGGTATATTCTCATTATCAATCAATCCAGGAAGAGGAATTCCTTCTTTATCTTTTGCTTCTTAACAAATACTCTAATCAAAGTGAAACCCTTAAGTACTCTGAATCAGGATCATCAAATCTAAAATGAGAGGCTTAGAATGATTAATATTTAATGTCCCTTCCAGGCACACCAGTTCCCAAGGTACAACTGATAAGTCTGAAATAAGATGGGTTTCAAAGTGTGTTTAATATCCCTTAGATACAAATGATTTCACAGTGTATAACTCCAAAGTCTATACACTGAATTTACTATGTCATGGAACGTTCCAAATGCAGGTATTTTGTGCCTCACGGGTATAGTCAAACATAATAGCAGGTACTAAAAACATTCTACGTGCAGCTATGTTGGGGGGTAAGTTTTCTGGATAAATTTTTCAGCTCATCCACTGTACAAGTTGGCCTGGCAGGTACCCAGATGAATAAACATCAGATCATAGAGTCTTCCAAGGTCTCCCTACCAGCTGTGATTCCCAAAATTTACGCTTGAGGAACTGTGACCTTGGCATATCCAGGATTCAAAATGGTCTACTTTCTTTTTTGTTTTTTTAAGTTGTCTGCACTTGCATCAAAATCACCAGATAAATGAGGAAATGACTTCCAAGTGAACAGTAGTAGATCTGTGTTCTATATGTTTTAACTCAATGGCAGACTAGAAATACTGTGTTATAGACTAATTGTGTCTTTGCTCCCAAGATTCATATGTTGAAATCCTAGCCCCCAATGTGATGGTATTAGGGAGGTATGGCCTCTGAGAGATAGTTGAGTCATGAGGATGGAGCTGTCATAATGGGATAAAGAAGAGATGTTAGGGTTTGCGCTCACTGTTTGTTCTCTGAATGTAGGAGACAAGAAGCCAAGAAGCAGTCTGCACCAGACACCAGCATCCTAACCTTGGACCTCCCAGCCTCCAGAATTGTGAGACATTAGTATTTGTGGTTTAAACTGCTCAGTCTATTATGTTATTGCTGCCTGAGCTAATGCACCACTGTCTAACGCATTCAAGGAAGCTTTGAGGCTCCAGAGTTTGAGAAGAAAGTCAAAATAATAAATTGGTTAACTTTAGTAACTTTAGGTTACTCCCGATATAAAAGTTTTAATTAAAGATGGCGTCACATTAAAAAGAGAGATGGCATTTATATCTTGGTTTATTTCACCAGCATCCTGGCCTCAACATCCCTACCACATGGCACAAGGGTCCTGGGGCTGGTCCAGGTGTGATCTCTGCTTTGCAAGAGAAGCAGACTGCTGTTTTCACTGCAGCAAATTCCATATAAACCAGTGTGTTCCCAAGTAGTTAGCAGCAGTGCAATATGACTCAGCATTTTGACTTTGCAAGGACAAGATAGTGAAAAAAAAAAATCAGAAAAAAATTTGGAGCGTGCATGTCTGCTTCTATTCTCCTTACTCGGCATTTTAAAGTCACCTGGTGAAAGCATTTTAATTTCCAAATGGCTAGTTCATTTAAGATTTAACAGCTCACCAAACACAGAATAGATGGATACGTGCGGTTCAGCAACTATAAAGAATTAAGTGAAAACTGCAGAGAGGAAAGTCGTGTAGCAAATTGATCATTTTCTTTTAATTAAAAAAAAACATTTTTTTAGTCTATGTGGAAAATATTTAGTCACACCTGCCTTATCAGGAGGATGATCAACTTTCCAGATCTGCCATAAATTGGAAGGAATTGTGACTGAAGTCAAACCACTATGATCAAGTAATCATCGGTCTAAATCATTTCCGGGAAAGTCTGTAAAGTGGCTTGGATTTAAGTGTCATGGCTCAGCCTGAGCTCCTTATGAAAGAAGTCTCAGTTCTCAACCCGTCTCCGTGACAGCGACAGTACTAGGAGGTGGCCGACCACTACCGTTACTTCCTGATACCAAGTTTGGCCAGGGAATTTGGACACCATAAGTGATGCTGAGATCACATTCATGAAACCATGGATAATGAACAAATGTAAAGCTTATCCAAGCATTTGATTACAGTTATTTTAAATGGTTCATACAATAATAAATAGATTTCTTATCAAACCTCTCTGTCCTTCTCCGGAATAGCTCTCAATTGGATCTATACCTTTTTATGGCTAATAGCAAAACTATTTTTCAGTCTTGATTTTCATACAGAAGGACTAAACGTGGTTTTTTGTTTCTTCTGTCCACGGTTAAGCATGTTGCCTGCCACAGCCGAGATGACTCACCTCGTGTGTTAGAAACACCTTCCTCAGCAACAGAAAACACTAATTGAGTGACGGCTTGTAGGTGGCCCTCAAAAACCACACAGTCACATTTGCCAAAGGAAACGCAACCAACAGCTGAGAACCATATTCTGAACCACCCTGATGAACTTCAAAGATAGATTTTCTTTCACTCCAAATCTTAGAACCGTCTTTGTTATTAAAACTAACCGAAAAGTTCTGAAGTGTTAACTTTATGATATAAGATTCGAAATTGGTGTCTCAGTTGCCAGACACACACACTAAGTCATGCAAACAACACGAAAACTTCAAATAGCTTTCATTTTCCTAATCTATGATGAAGGGGGTAGAAGGAAGAGCATTGCATGTTTTTACTCTTGTGATGAAGATCTGAAAAAAAGGTTATCCTTTCAGAAATAACTTGAAGGGGTATTCTACCAATTAATTCTCTTACGCTGTTTAAACACGCTTATTCTCAAGTTTATTTCATTTTTCTGATAAACCATATCTGCGCTTCCTTAGAAATCCTGTAGTTCTCATTACTAGGCTTAACCTCTCAATTTTTTTTTTTTCAGAACTAACATTCTCTGTTTAGATTTATTTGTAGCCTATAGCATCATACCTTTTGTCAAATGTATATACAATACTCACACTGTTCAACTTATATACACACCTAGTTTAGTCAAACTATACACACACATACAAAAATTTCATTTATACACTTACATAAAATTCTATTTAATAGGCGCTCAGACTTCCACTTGTTTTTTTTTCCATTAGGTTTAAAATTTCTAGGTACCAGGAAGTTGAACTATATTGGTTATTTCATTCAATTATCTTGGGCCATAAAAATGCAGCTCTATTTCTCATTTTCTTTGTTACTTGTGTCCTTTGGAAGGCTAATTATTTCATATATGAAGCTGACTGATTAAGAAAAAATTATATTTTGGCTAATTTTAAAGTCAGAAACATTTTTCCTAAATTAAATCTAAAAACTTGTGCAAGTGGGCATGTTTAACATATAAATATAACAACATCTAAATTTGATTTTTAAATTATGTGAAAAATTGTTGCTGATGACTAATTTAAGCACCATGTAACCTACACCTCAATTACGTCAATAAAAAAATATGAGATCTTGAAATTCATATTTTGATGAAGATTTGTTAGAGATGTTTTGAAAACCAGTGTTATTCCTGAAAGTCACACAAATTAAACTTACTTTGATTTGTTTTTCAGTGTTTAATATATTGCTATTTGTAGATCGAAGCTTTCACAATTTTCTAATATGACAACTCGCAAGGCAGAGTTCCCATGAAGTCAAGAGTATATGCATAAAAACAAAACTTTCACTGTGTGCTCTATACAAATAAGTTAACAAAAAGCATATAATAAAGTTTTAACTCTACAAAGAAATTTAACAACACTATTTGGTAGTCCGCCATCATGAAGCTGATGCAATGGTTCATTAACAACCCAAATTTGCTCTCTGAAGATTCTGTTTCTTGGAATCAGACGAAACTCAACATTTAGCATTCCAATGTAATCAAGGTTATTCTAGTCAATCATTCACTTTGCTAATGGAAGAGAAATCCAGCAATCACCAATCACCTGCAAAAGGTATAATGACCACACGCCCCCTGCAGGACCAATCACTGTAAGCCCTAACTCTCAGGCTTGATAAACTGAACTTTCATTCCTTCATTCATCCAATAAATATTTATTGTGCTTCGGGGAGATAAGGAAGAAAAAGAACACAGTCTTTGCGTTTCATGAAGAGTTAGAGGGGGAGGCAGAACATTAAAGAAAATCACACGAGCAATTACACATATACAATTACGATCAAGATTATGGCAGGGAAATAGAAGCCGAGCCTCTCTCAGTTGACTGGCATCCCTTTTCGCGAGACACAGGCTTTTGGATTTGGATTCTGGTTTCGGCACTTACCTGCTCTGTGAACTTCGGCAAACTATTCAACCGCCTTTTGTCTCCTCTTCTTCAACTCTGTCATGGGAGTTAACTCCTATCTGTGGAGGTTTGAAAGGGGGACTGACAGTTGTTTGTCATACCTCCCGTGAAAAGGTGCCCTTACATCTCCTCACCCAAAGCTAGGTGGTGCGTGCTGGGCCCTGCGCAGCACCGTAGGAGTGATGCTCCCCCTTCAGGTGAGGTCAGGAAGGTCACGCAGCTACACCTGTCTCCCTTGGGCGCTCCTTCTTGGAAGGCATCCGTCAGGCTGGGAGAAGCCCGAGCTACAGAGAGAGGTTGTCTCTAAGTTTTCCGGTTGACAGTCCAACCTAGCCACCCCTCGTGTGGAAGGAGAAGCCCTGTAGAAGTAGATATTCCAGAAGTTTTTTGTTTGAGGCAATCCCACTAACTTATTTTTGTTTTTGTTGCCTATGCCTTTGGTGTCATATCCAAAACTTCATTGCTGGGAAGCTTTTTTTTTTTTTTTCTTTTAGAAGTTTGGTGGTTTCAGGTCTTATATTTAACTCTTTAATTCATTTCAAGTTAATTTTTGTGTATGGTTTAAGATAAGGGTCCAGTTTCATTATTTTGTATGTGGATACACACTTTTCCCAGCACCATTTCTCGACAAGACAATCATTTCCTCACTGTATATTCCTGATGCCCTTGTGAAAAGTGAGTTGACCCTAGACATGTGGGTTTATTTCAGGGCTCCCCATTTTGTTGCATTGATCTATGCGTCTCTTTTTATGCCAGTACCATACTGTTTTGATTACAGCTTTGTAATATGGCTTGAGATCAGGACATGTTATTCCTCCAGCTTGGTTCCTTCTCAAGATTGCCAGCCCTGAGACTTGTGTTCCTGATGTTCCCCTCACTCCCTGCCATTCAAATCTCCCCACCTGAGAGCCCAGACTTGTGAAACAGACAAGCCATGTCCACTCTGAACTCCTTAGCTTCAAATCTATGAGCATAACACGCACGATGGCTGCCGTGTTACGCCAGTAAGTTTTGGGTCGGATGTCACATAGCAATAGAAAACTAGAACCCCCTCCTCCACAGTAGTAACAGTGAATCATTTTTAAGCAGTCAGTATAGTGTCTTGAACATAACAGGCACTAAGTAAAAGGAAACATTTTCATTATAATGGCTTGTTAGAAACTCGAAAAAGCACCATTTACACGACAGCAAGAGAGTCTCCTAAGCGATGAGCTGGTATCTTGCAACCCCCAGAGCTTCCCACTATCATAATTCTGATTTGTATGTAAGGGACCTGATATGTGAAATACCGTTTTTCTTTTTTTAAATGTGTGTGAATAGAAGAATGCAATGTACATCCTAGTGTACCTCACTCTTCAGCAGGGATGAGGTCAGCAGTCTGACTTCTTATGCTGGAAATTATTAAGAGGAGAGACTGATATCCTATAGAGAAATCCATAAAAAACCGAAAAGCAACAGCAAGTGTTTCTGACGAACCCTTTCAAAGCTCTGAGAAATGTACAAATGCACATGATTTGAAATTACGCTGAGCTTCGACTTCTAAATGTTGGAAGCTAAAATAACGTTGTCTCCACTTATACTTAGGTCTAGAAGAGTCCACCTGACACAAAAGAGGGATGTGTACGCCACACCAGCTTTTCCCTTGTGCAGAGACTCCTCCCCATCACGTGCCTACAAGGATATTGATCACCCTTTCCAGGCTAACTGGGCACCATGGTTTCAGGGAGATCTTATCCCAATTACCCAAAGCAAGTACGCAGAATGGAAACTGGCTTCTGCCAAAAAACACATCTCTACCTTCATATAGGATAGTTAAATGAGGCTCTTTTCTAAGTATTTACAGTTATTCACTCTCAAATTTGTCATTTGGGAAAGAACAAAGCAAGGATGTAATAAACTTGAAATATTTTCCTCTAATTTTATTTATATGTAGCAAAACAGTGCTGTACAATCATATAAGTTACAATGAAAAAATTAAAAATATCTTTATATAGAGAGAAATTTCTAGTATTCCCTGAGTGGGTTGTAACCTGGTTTTTTTTTTAATTGTAAAAAGCCCTTAAATTTTTATTCTTATTTTAATAAGGATGTTAAAACAAATGTATCCATTTAGATTTCAACCAACACTGAGTGAAATGATGACGTTTTGCAGACAGATATATTCTTGGTTATGGCCTTCTCTAGGCTACCCCTGTCTCCTCTTTTTTTTTTTTTTTTAATTCTAGGGGAAAAAAAAACAAACATTTTTTTTCCAAGTTGGAATGACTTTGCTTTTAACTGATTCATTAGGACAGCATGTGAATACTGGCCCCAATACTCTGCTCGTTCAATCTGACAATACACAAAGTGTACTTATTGTAGAAGTACCAGGTACATAATTTGTAAATCCAGTGCAAGATGAAAATATGGGCCCCTGGTTCAAAAGTCAAGAATGTCAAGATAATGAGAGAAGAGCCCCCAACAAAGCATGAGGTTCTTCTAAGCACAAGGCACTGTGTCTCTGTACAGATCATGTGTGCATGAAGCCATGTCTGCAAAATATTTAAAGACTACTGCATAAACAGAACAGTGACCAACAGAGCAAACGGCCAAACATTCTCTCTGTGGGGAGTAAGTGTGGGTATGTCAGTGGTTTTAAAATTGAATTCTTCTTACTAAGAAAACCTTCATGGAATTCAAAAACCCATGAAGAACTTTACTAATTGAGGTTTGAGAATCTACTGAACACTTCAGCAAAATGGGTTTCCACACCCGTTGGTCCATCTAAAGACACTCAATGCATAAATCTTGAGATCAGGGAAGGTGAAGTGATCACTCTTGTCTTAGCAAAATGAACACATCCAGCCCCCAAATGCATTAGACTACTGAGACACTTGCAATTTCAATATAAATTCAGGTTAAGAGGAGTTCAACACCAAATTTAAAAAGATTTATTAAAATGGTCCTCCAGCTTCTTAACGTACAAAGCTACCAAGCCCATAAAAACTGGCAACATAGCCCCTCGTGGCCGCCTCTCTCTCCCTCCTCTTTGGAGACGGCCTGCACTCTGTGTAAGGGGTGTGCACCTACTTTTACTTTAACCTGAGCACCCAACCCCCACATCTCGTGGCCTTTCTTTTGCCTTCTGAAACAGCCTACACTCTATGCAGTATGTATCTCTCTAAATAAATCTACCTTTACTCAAAAAAAAAAAAAAGATTTAGCTGATGTCCTTTTGCTAAAATAATCAAGATCACGATTAATTATCCCTGAAAACCTGAGATTTAAAAGTAGATGTGTCAAATTAGTGTCCCTGCTTAACTTGGCTCCCTACAGAAGTGTCACCTATAATCCTTCTTCACTGAACAATTAAGAGTTTTTCTTGTTTTCAGTTCTGTAAGAAGTATTTCCATGATAATGGCTGTAGTTCACAAAAAACAAAGCAATACCATATTTTTCAAGGCTTGTTTGTGTGCAACCCTTCCCCCAACCATTTTTCTATTTGGGAATCTCCTGAGTGAGTCTTTGTCTCGCTTTCAGAAGTTCCTCTGTCTTTAGCTTAGACCAAGGTTTCTTGACTTGGGCACTCTTTTGGACATTTAGGACCAGGTAATACTCTGTTGCAGAGAGCTGTCTCGATCCTGTCCTTGATCAGGGTCTCTGGCCTCTACCCACTAGATGTTAGCAGCGTCCCCTCTCCTAGTTGTAAGAACCAAAAGTGTGTCTAGACGTTGCCAAGTGCCCACTGAGGGGCAAAATCGCCTGCCGTCTCCTTTGAGAACCAGTGGTTCAGACCTACTTCTACAGTGATGTGAACAGACCAGTGGCTCAGGGTTGAGCCTGGGATCTGATGGACACATTCTTAGTTCCACGCCTGTCCCTTCGATGTTATGTGGACCCAGGATAGTCACATGGCCTCTTTAAAGTTCAGTTTCATCCTTGTAAAAAAAAGAGTTTGTGAAATTTACTTCATAGGACTGTGGCCAACACGGAATGGACAGTGCTTTTCAAAGTGCTTAGCTTAGTCCCTGGCACATATTAAAAATTCAATAAATGTTATTTAAAAACTGCAATTGAAACGCAACCTAATTCAAATCGATAAAATGAGAACAAAGAACTCAGGGAAGAGAAAGAGAGGGAGTGAGACATTTCCAAAACTAAGACTTTTGTTTTCCTCAATCTGAATGTGAACTTTTGACTGTGGCATTATTTGCTTCAGAATTAAAAAGTAATAATAATTTAGAAAGTTTCAAACACCTGTATGCTTTCTTAGCACATGTTTAGTTCATCCTTGTAAAGGTAAATTGGAAGGAAGAGCACTGGTAATTAGAATTTATACTAATATACTGAGTTTTCCGCAATTTGAAAATTGTTTTGCTACTCATTTATTTAATCAGGAAAGAGTAAGCAGTCACCAGGCTATGAGGAAATAAGCCAAATAGAAAGCCACTTAAGATGCATATCATACCTTCTTATAAATCCTAGTCTTGGTGTGGGATAGATGTGTTAATGTGTAGACACCTGTAGATGTATATTACATCTATATATCACAAAGTAAGTGATATGATACAGGCATAAACAGGATCCGTGGGAGCGAAGATAAGAAAAGCAATGTTATTAAAAGTAATTACCATTTATTTAGCAATTATTAGGGACTGAGCATTGTGCTAAGTCCTTCATATATTATCTCCTTTCACTAACACTATGTGGGTGGCTGAGGCAGGCAGCGGAAGGTGGCCCTCAATATTGAAGAATGAGTCACGAGTACATCCAGTGGAGATGAAAAAATAGAGAAGAGCATTATGGGAAAAAGAAATTGCTTTGCACATAGGCGCTAAAATGTGTGGCATGTCTGATTAAGTTTAACAAGTTTAAGGTGGTGAAAAGAGAGGTGTATTTCCGAGTTGAAAAGATAGAAATTAAAACCAAGAGGCATATTGGCCAAGATTGTAAAAATGTCTCTTACTCCAGGCTAAAGAGTTTATTTTATTTTGTTTTTTTTTTTTATCTCTAAGGCATCAGAAGGAACAAATGATTTTCGTAAGTCCCAGCATGACACAGTCAATTCTATTCTTAAGATGATGATTGTGGTGGCAGAGTGTGAACCTGGATGGAAGGCCAACAGGATCCGGTAACTGGCAGGACATCAGAAGGAGAAAAAAAGGAAATGTTCTGGACAAATACCCCTCCCCTACCATGAGGGGATGGATAGACTGGGATGGCAGTAACTGAGAGAAAGAGCACTAACATGCAAAGATCACATTTGAGGACTGGAAAATGTTAAGTCTTGTGTTTGAGAGATTCCTATGAAGGGCTGTCCACTAGGTGGCTGGAAATAATTGTTGAGTCTTGGTGATGAAGTGGGGAGGAATTAGGACTAAATTAGGACTGGTACAAAAACTTCTGTAGCATTTATTGTAATTGAAACCGTATGGTCAAACATAATCCAGGGAGTAATTAAGTTGACCAGTTCACCTGTTTTGAATTTCAGTTTTGACTTCCACATCTAACGAACTGTAAATTATAAAAGTGTTTTCTCACTAGCCAGCCATAACCTTCAGTTACAAAGATTGGAGAATTTTCAACCAAGACAATAGTAACAGGATAAATTATTCTATAAGTTGGATAAATTCCTTTTAATGGTGAGGGTGAGAAACAAAAATCTGCCTAATGGTAAGATACCACTTTCCCACTGATATGGCGATACTCACCAATGATAAGCTTCCAATTTTGTAGGTAATTAAATTTTATAGGTTTAATGCAATTTAATTTGAAATCTCAAATGAGGTTATTTTGGACTTTTTATCAGTCGTTCAAAGTCTGATCTGAAATTCTAACTAGGTAATGGTAGCCAGGAAAATACTGCATAAATGAAACATTAGAAATGTAATTACTGAAAAAGTGCAGCACTGGCACAGGAGTGGCCGAACACACTGTTAGAATATGAGAGAAAAATCCAGAAACAAGCATAAATATGATAAAAGAAGCATTTCAAATCAGTAGGAAAATAAAACATTATTTAATTTTTGCTGGTTTAACTATTAGGAAATAAAAGTAAAATGTTATTCCCTTCTTATTCAGCATACCAAATTAAAAAAAAATCCTTTCCTAAGCAAAAAAAAAAAAAAAAAGAATTTTGGTAGTTATGATTACTAAAAGCTATTTCTTTCTGTGTGCTTACAAAAAAAACCACTATAAATGAAAAGCACATAATTAACTGGGAAAACATTTGCAATATGTATAATCTTAATGTGCACAGTTCCCTTATGATCACTTAGAGAGAGAGAACGTGAGAAACAGAGGCAATTGCAGCAGGAAACATATGTAAACAATTTATAAATGAAGGAATGGAAATGAGAAATAAATATTTCAAAACTTTCGAGTCTCACTCACAATCCTAACTGTGCAAATTAAAGAAGTAATGACTAATCTGTTTATTAAACTGGCCAACATATATGCACACATTTAACTTTATTGCTCAGTGCAGGCAGAAGACATTTGTGTAATACTGGCTGTTCTCTCCATGGACAGCCACCTGTGTTTGACAGTTTTAATCAGGAATATTTAATTTGTGCCTTTTCTTTGCCCTAGCAAGTCTCTTCTGTGTTTTTATTAAGGTTGTTTATTTTTCCATTTCTTTATATATTTCATTATAAAATATGTGTTGTTTCCTGAATATACAAGTAAATTTATGTATTGTATAAACTTTTAAAAGGATCAATAAGCAAAAACACATTTTATAATCACCAACAACCCTAATCAAATCAATGCTGACACTGATTTTATAATCATGTAAGATGTTCCCCTGCAAATGGGGTGTTACAATTCTATTTTTAAAAACCTGTATTTTTTCCTCCTTTTATGTAACGTGAACATCAGTAAATTGCAATGTGTATCACTGTTTCAGTTCTGGGTATGTTTCATCCTATAGATATGAAATAATTTCTCTAAACACTTTAATTTAGCATTTGGGGCATTTCTCTTCTTCTTTCTATTCTTAACAAAGCTGCATAAATATTATTGGCTATACCTCTCTGTAAACTTTTCAATTATTTCTTTAAGAAAAATTCTTAGCCATAGCATGGTTCTGTTAAAGGTGGTTATCCAATTCATATTTTGGAATGTAGCAAAAGTACTTCATCTATACTTCCTGTTTTTGTCACTAGAATAATAAAAAGATGTGTATACTTAAGGTTTGAGATTTAATACAAGTACTAAGTTTTACTGCTTTATAGGAGGAATTCTTAAATAAAACCAGAGGATTTTTAGGACCGTGGAATACTATGTATGATACCATAATAATATATGGTCATCACACATGTGTCCAGATTCATAACATGTACAACACCAAGAATGAATCATAATGTAAACTATGGACTTTGAGTAATTATGATGTGTCAGTGTAGATTCATGAATGATAACAAATGTACCACTCTGGTGGAGGATGTTGATAATGGGGGAAGTTATGCATAGAGGGGTTGGTAGAAGGTATATGGAAAATCTCTGTATCTATCTCCCATTCAATTTTTTTTTTAAACTTAACACATGGAAGCAACCTAAATGCCCATTGATAGATGAATGGATAAAGAAGATGTGCTATATATACACAATGGAATAGTACTCAGCCATAAAAAAGGATAAAATAATGCCATTTGCAGTAACACGGATGGAGCTGAAGATTGTCATTCTAAGTGAAGTAACTCAGAAAGACAAAGAATAATATCATATGATATCACTTAAATATGGAATCTAAAAAAAAAAAATGACACAAATGAACTTACTTACAAAACACAAACTGATTCACAGACATAGAAAACAAACTTATGGTTACCGGGGGTAAGGATGGAATGGAGGGATAAATTGGGAGTTTGGGATTTGCAGTTTCTAACACTATATATAATATTAGATTATATAGTATACAATAGTATATAATATTATATAATATATATAATAATAATAGATAAACAACAAGGTCTTACTGTATAGCACAGGGAACTATATTCAGTACCTTATAATAGCCTACTGAAAAGGAATATATATATGTATATATATGTATAACTGAATCACTATGCTGTACACCAGAAATTAGCACAACATTATAAACCAACTATACTTCAACTAAAAATAAAATAAAATAAAATGTGCTGGAAATTCATTAATAATAAAAATATAAAATAAATGTGCTGGAAATTTATTAACAACAAGAACAAAAAAACTGCTCTTAAGAAAGACTTAATAATAATAAAAAAAAGTTTGCACACAGTGTGAAAAATCCAATAACCACTAGTACAGTTGGTGCCACTGCCTTGATTTGTGCAATTCACTGGCATTTGTAATACCCACCACATTGCTTTGTTAACTATCAGTGAAAATGTCAACACAGTGAAAAAAAGCAAATAAAAAGCATGGTTTTATTATGAAAATAGGTCTTCCCTCTCGGGCTGTTTAAAATAGAATAATCTACCTTGTGCTTCTCTACTTTAAGAAGCTCAAAATCCACATAAAAGAGAAAAGAGTTGTTGAGATATAAAAAGATAATAAAGAAAACAGAGAAATTCAATGTGTGAAAGAGATACATACCTAGTATGTACATTTAATAATGTAAAGACCCAATTTATCAGGTTATTTTCAATATGTTCCTAGGTAGTAAGTTACTCAAACACATTTCATTCAGGATTTCTGTGCTAATACAGACTTTACAGAACAATTAAATTATATTCTAATTAAAAGTTATTAGAATATAGTTAATAACTTATTGTATTGTATGTAAAGTTAATCACTTACTATATTCAGTAAGTTAAAATTACATTAGAATCAGTTTTGATAGGTTGTAAATCACTTTGTAATCTCCTCTAGGAGGAATAAAATGGGTATGAATTTGATAGTTAGATATTTTAGAATTTCTATTTAATACTGAACAAAGCTTCATTAGTAAAATGGTTATGTCTGCCATCTCTCAAAAAAGAAGCATTTTCACCTAAGATAATAAATATCTTCTCATTTTACCCTATATAAAAATGCTACTTCCACTATAAATTTTTGGTTATGGTTTTAACTGTAAATGTTGACTGTGATATTCCTATTATTTACCAAACTCAAAAATTATACCTGGACTTTCAATTCTGAAGAAAGGTGTTTTTACCAATGTTTCTGTGGAAATAACTTCCAGTGAAGCAATATGATTAATAAAACTAGTTTTTATGCTATTATTTCCACAATTACACTTAATACATTAACCATGGAATCCTTCAGAAACTTAAAAAAATTAAAAGTGGCATTTTAATATTATTTAAATGAGGATAATTATTTGACTGTTACGTACAAGAAATAAGCCGCAATCAATTTTACCAACAGTGTTTCTCCCAGAATTATTATTTATCTGTCTGTATTCTATTAATCTGCCTACCCATCTTCTTACCTATTTATTTATATTATCCCCAACTCCCTGGTCTTCCACATTCCTCCAAAAGCAAAGTATAGTCAAGGGGTAAGAGGAAAACTTGAGATCTAGTTAAGGAGTTGGAGAAGAGAGAGACCAGCCAGAGAGACTGGAACAGCCCAGTTCAAGGCTGGGCGGAGACTTTTGCAGTGTCCTTTCAGGAAAGCAATCCTGGCCATGGGATTACAAAGCGAAGCGGTGTGCAAATGGGTTGAGTGGCATTTGATTTGAGAAGAGGTGGCTGAATTAGCTTGGGAAGGCCTGCCCAGTAAGCATTAAAAATAGTTTCAGAGGAACAAAGGAGGACAGCTGATGAAAGATGCTCCAGGAGCTAATATTGTTTGAAAAACAAAGAAACAAATAATTGCACTGAGCCCCTTCAAACCCAGCAGCCTCCCAAGCCAGGTTCTGTCATAGCCTCGGGATGTCCTTGTCACCTTCTGCTCCGAACTCCTCAGAAAACAGACATTATTTTTCCTTTCAACTTGTATTTTACTTATTAAACACTTTCTATGTGCCACAAACAAAACTAAGTTCTTTGGATAGAATGATGAGCAAAACAGACCTGGTCCCCATTCTCATGGAGCTGACAAACTTGTGAAGAAAGCAAGTGTTAATAAATGGAGTTGCAAATTGTGGTAGGTGCCCTGGAAAGAGAAGCTAAAACTACAGCCAGAGAGAGTTACAGGGTGACCTAGTCAGATAATAGGATTAGCAGAGACTTCTTGGAGGAGGTGATGTTTAAGCTTAGACTATTTAAGGGTCAAAAAAGCCAGTGTTGGAATTATTTTTAAAAGAATCAAAACACTCTAGCTTTCATCAAGAAATTACAAAATCTTTTTGTGCAACATTATTAGCAGACGCGTTTCAATCAACTCTTCTGCATCCGAATAAAACACATTTGTAGAGAAGAAACATTTCAAATTCTCCAGGTCTTTTAAGGTTTCCACCTACCAGAGGAATGGAGTTGATTACTTAGAGAGGAGAGCAAATCGAACTCAACTGACCTTGTCCCCATCAACCTGACACACGCCATCAAGTCGATTTTGTCAGGGAAGGATTATGACACAGGGGCCGTGAGTCAGCAGTCTAAAGTCATCGAGGGATAGAATTATGGACATGACAGGATGGTGCAGTCAAAAAGGACTGGCATCAATATCAACATTCTTGGCCTTCTTTTAAGAAGGGGCCGCATCACTGATCCAACACCTACGATGCCTCAGGTACCTTGCTAAGTGTTTTAACATTTCCTTTCTCATTTCAGCCTGTGTGTAATAGGTACCACTTTTACAGGTGGAGAAAAATGGTCATGTAGAGGTTAAGGCATTTACCTTGTCATCAGATAACTGGTAAGTAACTAAGTTTTGATTCGAACCCAGTTCTATACAGCTCCAAAATGCGTTTCTTTTGATTTTAACATGCTGTCTCCTCTATTCTGGAACAAGCTAACTTTACAGACCATCTTGGCCTCTGCCTTCCCATCTGTAAAATGAGTGAGCTAGGTTAGATTTACTCCAATAAATCTTACAGCTCTGGACTGCTGTCTGTGGTTGAGGTGTCCCTTAACACATTTGATATCCTCATAATTCTACATTTTACAAAAACGCTCTGTCCATTTGGTCCTTAATAAATTTCAATGCCTCTTTCATTTGGAAGAGAGCTATGTCTAGAAATATTTCCCAGTCATGCTATTTATCATTCTCTTTTCTCCAAACTGGTGCACATTGCAAGAAGCAAGAATAAAAGCAAGAAACTCATATTCACTCCGGCTCATAATACTTCTTAGTGCTCTCCTCTTGATTAGAATGTGGAAGCAAAATTAACTCTGTTTTCCCTGAGAGCTAGAACTTCAACAAAACCAGCTCATAGAAGAAGAGGTGTGTGGGATAGAATTCTTGTTCTGAGATACTGGCTGGCCCACTGACATTTTATATGAGCATCACATCGGAGAGACGACTAGGAGGATTCTAATTAATAATAATGCCTGGGAAGATGACTGAGAAGCATGAGAAAGCATTAGAAATTAGACAGGGCATTGTAAGAGCGTCCACCTTAGGAAAGTTTGCCAATCAAGGACTCAACGGAACGGTTAGGACAGGGACGCAGTATGCAATGGAAATTTTCTCTTCCTGCTGCAAAAGTACTATTTCTATAATTTGAAATGTATTTATATTTCATGTCCCAAAGCAACACTCTCCTTGGCCACTGTTCTCAACTTCATCATTATTTGATAAGGCTGCTCAAATATTATCAAGGAGTAAGGTCCTGAGTATATGATGATGTGCAGGTATCCAAGTGGGGTCAGTTTCTCTTTTCAGGGGAAGGCAGTGCCATCCATCATTTTCACCCCATTCACAGAACTCAGCAGAACAAAGCAAACTTCCCTACCAAGGATACGCGATGGCAATACCCATAATACCCAATGTTTTGACACAATATTCCAAATATCCAGAGCTTACAGGCATCATTGAACGCAAGACATGAATAAATCAGGCAACTTGCTTCTGAGTTTTAATTTTACAATATAAAGAAGTCAATTTAATTATTCATATACTTTCATAAATGAACTGAGTCATGACTTTCTTCAGAGAAGGACCCAGATAGATGAACTTGCATCAAATGTCCATGGGAAAAAATATTTGAGAAGTAGCTACTATCTGTCTAAATAAACTAAACAGTTAAACATCAAAGGAAAAACAGCAGACATGATCTACTCTGCTCTAAGTGAAAGTTACGTATGTTGAAACTCACAGATTCTTTTTGTCATAATCTAAAAGAATCAATCTCTGAATTCCTAATTCTAACCAAACTCTCTTTTTTCATTACATTTCATCACAGAACATGATTTTATTTAATTAAAGTATAGTTGATTTACAATGTTGTGTTAATTTCTGGTACGCAGTATAGTGATTCAGTGATGCATAAATATATATATTCCTTTTCAGAACATGATTTTTAAAACTGCATATTTAGATACCACTTTTTCTTTTAAGAAACAGAAGGCAGAGAATAATTTGCAAAGTTAATAGTAATTATAAGTCTTTCTTATTTAGAAAGGTTTGTATTTTTCCACTTTCAAAACTTACAGTTTCAGTGAGAATAAGATCAATAGTTGAATCAATATTTCTCAGTAAGAAAGAAGGCCTCACAACCCCAGATAAACAATCACAGAATGATTAAGAAAAAAATTCCTTTTAACTGTATTAAAACCCCATCATTTTTATTTTAATTACACTTTAATTTATTTGTCATGTAACAAGAGATTGTACAAATGATTCATGGCTTTCCCTAAATGCACTCCCACATTAGAATGATGCATATACAATCAAATGCTCTCTTTTGATTTAATTTCAGCTATTAAGTTATTAAAAACAAATTAAGCCCTGAGTAATTAAAGTAGTAAAAAAAATACATGCTCAAAGCATACTTTTCATATTTTATGTGAAACAAAATAGAAGGCAGTAAAAAGCATTGATGGAACAGGATAAATATTGAATGTACACCCATGTGTAGTGAAAAAATAAAAACAAACCTAACCTGGTAATACTTTGTGTTTTTTGAGTCTTGAAATAAGGCAAATATTCTCTCTCTTCTTTTCCAATTATAGTGCAGGTATGCACTACGAGAGACAAATTACGATGCAAATTCATTTAGCAGTTTCAGGTCATGCTAAATAATTGCTAACAAAAATGTATTATTTAGTAACCTATAATGAAAAAGAATATGAAGACAAACATATGTATGTATATGTATGACTGAACTATTATGCTGAACACCAGAAATTGACACAACATTATAAACTGACTGTACTTCAATTAAAAAAAAAAATGTATTATTTAGCTTGGGGACATGAAATAGCAGTAAAAGGAAATGGTAACTGTTGTGACTTCATGGATGGAAGCTCCAGTTTTCCAACATCAGGACCACAGAAGCCATCACTAGGGCACTCAGCAATGGTGCACACCAGCCACGGTCTTTGAAAGAAAGAATTATTTATCCTCTGATTCTGACTGAGACCATTTGAAAATTATATGACTGGTTTATTACATTGAAGATCTGGTATATCTGTCTTCGCTTTCTTTTTTTTTAATTGAAGTTGAGCTGATTTACAATATTATGTTAGTTTCTGGTGTACAGCATGGTGATTCAGTTTTATATACATATACATTCTTTTTCATAGTCTTTACCATTATATTTCCCTGTGCTAAACAATATTGATTATAGTTCCCTGTGCTAAACAGTAGGGCTTTGTTGTTTATCTATTTTATATAGAGTAGTGTGTATCTGCTAATCCCAGATCCCTAATTTATCACCCCACCTTTTCCCTTCAGTTGTATTTGTTTTCTATCGACCAGTTTTTTTTCTCATTCGGCTTTGTTACAGGTAAGCTCAACTATGGTATCTTGGACACGTCTTAAATATCTGTATCTTTTCTAACACAAATGACATACTACATGGCAAAATATATTCTAAATGTTCATATCGTTTCTCATTTAATCCTTCACTTGTGGCCAACTTTCAGGAACTCTCAAAGAGGACAGAGGAACATGTTAATGATGATCATCTTCACTTACACACCGACTGCTGACATTTCCTAGATATACAGCACCTTCTTATGCTAGGACCAAGGTCATTATTTAACTCACAAATGAAACAAGTTGAGGAAAGAGATAGGATAAAAAGAGAAACAGATAAAACAAGGAAAGGAAAAATGTCCTAAAGTAACTAAGAATGTTTTCAAGGACCAAAAAGTAAACAAGAATCTGCAAAGAGAGTCTATGATCCTCAATGGAATTCTTCTGCAAAACTCCTAAAAACTCAGTAAACATTGGTTACATGAATAAATGAGCAGAGGGCATTGATTTTCTTTGTAGGCAATTATAGCATTTATATTTTACCCTAGAGCAAGGTTCCCAATCAGCGGTTACTTAAAATATTCTCAACAGGACCCTTGGCAGTGCCTGGAGGCATTCCTAGTTGCCACATATCAGGAGGTACATCAAGCAGGTAGAGACCAGAGAAGTTGTTAAGTATCCTACAATGCACAGAACAGCCCCCACAACAAGAATTATCTGATCCAAAGTAGTAACAGTACTGAAGATGAGGAAACCTGTCCTAGAGAGAGGAGTGATAAAAGATAATTTAAAAAAAAAACAAACAAGAAATTTACAGAACATTGTAAACTGTACTTTAATAAAAATATATATTAAAATTTGAAAAAAAAATTTAAAAAGGTTGACAATCTTGATTCTCATAATATAGATATAAAAATGAATATGATTTATAGTTTTTATTCCAACGAATCAATGGAGAAACCAGGAAGATGTTGTAAGTGGTTTAAAAGAGAATCTGAGAAACAGACACATTTATAGGTTAGGAATTTGAAACGAATGTGCCAACAGAGGCAAAACTGTCTTTTCACAGCATGGGAAATGAATTCAGCTGAATTTCCACTGCTTCTGTACAGTTTATCTACAGCTTACAGAATTGTAGAATAACTCCCACTGGGTCAGAATCAGGTAAGACAGAAAGGTGTGCTATGGGTGCTATGGACAAGGCATAGTTTTTCACTTAAGGGCACTTTTTTTTTTTTTCACAGAAAGCAGGAAAGGTAGAGTAGAGACATTGGTCACCATCAAATGCTACCATTAGCCAAGTACATTCTTGGCTTTTGGGTAATATACACCAGAGTATAAGTTTAGTTAGCATATAAACAATATTTCTATCTATCTAATATTTCAAGTTGACTGATTCTAATTCAAGAATCTCCTCAAATTTACCACCTTATCCTGGAAGGGACACATCTAAAATGGACTTTTTAAAATTTGATTTTATTTTCTTCACCTCCATCTCAACAAAACTTAAGTCCCATCAGAATACAGCACAGAGGAGAAAGAAAAAGTAGTAAATGGTATTTTATGGCCTCTGTCTTCCTAGACACTAAGACTAGAATCAGCTGTTTTGCCTTTTTTAAGCGGATAGTATGGAAGAAGATCTCATTTGTCATTGTAATTTAACCATGAGGACACCATAATATCTCATAATAATCTATATGGAGGACAAACTAATGATTCACAGAAAATCATAGGCCTGGAAATAATGACTGAGACAATAAGTTTAACAAAGACTATTCAGAGTGTCCAGTATAGACCCCGAAGGAAGCATGGATAATTCAGCCTCCTGTAAATTGGTTATGATTTTTAATGACCCACCACTTAACCTCATTTATGTGTGAACTGTTTCACCAAGGTTGGCCAAGAGTGCATTGCAATCAAGATGTTAAATTCCTTTGGCTTTCTAACAGTTTGGCTGATTGAACATGAAAATAATATCTCCTGCTGATGATGCTAAATGTGTTCATTTTACTAATTTTGAAAAAAATGGAAGTAAAATATGTATGAATGAAACCCTCTGCACTTAAGATAATCTTTCCTATTTAGTCATCTGGTAGAAATGAAAAAGTTGGCTGGGATTCAAACAAAGTTAATTTGCATGGTTTTAAATGTCTTCTTTCTTAGTCCCTTTAGTTAAAATATTGAAGTCTTCAAGAATATTTTAACAAGACTTCAGAATGACAGAGCTATCAAAAATACCATCAAAATTGAAAACGTTTGTGATCAATGTAATAAATTACAACAGAATTTGATTGGATAAGAAAACAAGAGGGGTGTGTACACCACAGACCTATTGATTAGAGGGTAAGGCAAACCCAGGGGCCAGCTGTCATGCTTATTGAAAGGTTCTTTCATTGAACCTGAATCCCATGAACCCACGGTTATCACTAATCTAAAATTTAAAATCAAATGTGCCACATTTGTCCGCTGGGTTTTATGATCATTCTATTGTTATTTCTCAATTACGAATACCTAGTGGTACTACATAGTGAAGATAAATGCTTCCACTATAGTAGTCAGAGCTTATGTTCAGCGAAGGACATTTAACATTGTATTCTATTTCCTTAAATGATTACTATGGCATTAATCAAAGGGAAACCTGATTAGCAAATTAAAAATCTGATGAGCTCTTGCAGAATGAAAAAAAAAAGATATTAATCAGAGGCTGTCAGGAGGGTATAACTAGTCCTCGACTTCAACCAACACCTGCAGGATAGAAGCATGGAGATGATGGCTGATAACACAGGAGGGTTTGAGAGCCCTCTGATTGCCATGAAACCATTTTTATTCATCTTTAATCAGGGTAATTACAGAGTACAATGGTTCTTTGAGGCTTATATTGTATTTATCAGGGTGAAATTGAGGTGTTTTTAAGACAGAGTTCACTTATGCCAAGGTTGAAAAATGCACTCACTCTATACCAATCCTGGAGTTGTAGACTTTTTTGGCCACGTCAAAAAGTTAAAAGCCAGATTAATATTCTTACCTAAGCAAATATATTTTACCTTTGATAGTAATGTTTAGAATAGGAAAAAAGCAAAAGTGGTATTTTTACGAACTTTAAAAATGATAGAAAATCCACACCTTACGTGATATCAACAGACACTCCTGGCACAATGCCAAAGTAGACAACTTTGAATAAATTAACGTATTAATTTTCTTTAAAGAATTATGAGAATTGAAATGGTGATAGTCATGATGGGCACTGGCCAAAGAGAAAAGGAAAACTGTTTCTTCATGAATGAATCCCATTGTGTTTGTGGCGTGGATGTCCTTGCTTCTGGGTTGTCCATGGAGGAAGCACTAGGAATTCAATTCTTTATATGACAGTTCAGAATTTAAATTAGGAAGATTCATCCTCCAATAAGAGTGTGCTTTAATTGACCTGGACATGATAATTTGTGATAGCCACTCTTATGATTTATATACTTTAATGATTTGTACACTTGGTAAATGCTTTGATGCTGCTCTCCCTGGCAGAGTGATCTCACAAAGAGGTAGAGAGTCTAGCAGACACAGGCCTGGACCAAGAATCATAAGACCTACACTGGACACCCAGCTCTACCAAATCTTTGGCCATTTAAAGATGCTAAGACAAATACTGTATTTGAAAACTGATGACGGTGATGCACTCCTTGCTCGTATCAGTGCTACTTTATGGATTAAGTGGGAAAATGCATTCAGGAAATGTTGGAAAAAAATCACAATAAAGAAATGTGACTTTCCTAATTATTAGCCTGTATTTCACTACTGCTGACACAAACGCATCTCCCCTCCCTTTTTTTTTTTTTTTTTTTTTTTTTTGGTTCATTAAACTGAAGTACTGCCCTTTGCTGCTTAGGGAGGGTACTCTCATAGAAACCAAAAATTATCACTATGAGTACATCAGAGGCAAGAAATATTGAATAGACTTATATAACAAAGGGCAAAACTTTAGCCTCTTTTTCTGTTCCAAAATTTCGCACCTGAAAATAGACTGTATGAGTCAATGATCAGAAATAACAAGAGATTATTTCAACCACATGTTCAACTATTACTTTATTTTACATAGTTGGTAATGACAGACAGAAATTATAAACACAAACTATTTAAACATAATGTCACATATCACTGCATTGCATTTATCTGTGCTGATTTTTTTTTCTATCCTTAGAAAGCCTGAGACAGCTCAAAATTCTAATTCTTGGCAGCAGATTTTACTTTTTCCACACCAAATCTACCTTAAAACTTCCCAAAACAGAAGTAAAAAAATAAAATGAAGACAGAGCTGGAAGAAGTCGGGCAGAAGAAGACAGCAAAATTGGTAGCGGTGAGAGTAGAACCAGGGCTATGGGTCCAAGAGACCCAAAGGAGAAAGAGAAAAACGTATAAAGAGAAAGGCTGGGATAAGAAGATTCAAGCAGCCTCAAGAGGCTGAGCTGAGAAGTTTCCCTGGACAACATCCAAACAGGGGAAGGCATCTTTATGGAGTGCCAGGACCCAGACGACTGTAGTTAAAGAGAGCAGACCATCATAAGTGACCTCATTAAAGAACATCAGATCCAGTTACAGGAACCTCACCAGCACTCCCTGCCTTCTTCTTAAAGATGTAGACGAGTTCCAGGGTCACAAGCGACTGGAAATATATTATTCTTGTCAAGAGATTTCTCTCTTCCTTTCTTGTGAGGTCATTATGATGTGTCTGGTGGTTCTTTTTATTATGGGTGGATATTTGGCTATAATTTCAAGATGACAAGAAAATTAACTAACATCCAACATCCTCTTACACTTACTTGAAACAAGATACTACGATTGCCATTCTCCATCCACCAGTGAAGAGGAATCCTCTCCTTTACTTAAGTATTATCAATAAGCACATGTTATCTCTTAAATGCTCTTAACTTTTTGCACCGATTCTGACTGGTATGGCAGACCGCAAAGAATAGTGATTCTTCTAGAACCTTTAGACACAATGGCTGATTTTAATTTCAAAGGCACAGCCACAATTGAAAACCCTTTTCATTACATGTGAAATGAAGAAAAAGCAAGTATGAGTCAACGACATCGCATCCACACCGAGTTATTTCCCACTTCAGCATTCCTGCTCTATGAATCATTCATTCTTGTGGAAAGAAACGAGAGGAAAAACTCAGTCATAATTCAAGAGTGTCAGGGCAGGGAAGAAGAATATGAATCTGGTAGGCTTAAAAAAGAAAATCTGATCTGGGAGAGAGTCTCATTTTGACAGACCAAAATCATTTTAGATAGAAGAATATTTTATTCCATTAAAAGGGCAGACAGGAAAAAGAAATGGCACAAAGAAGTGAAGATGGAAGGAATGAGAGGCAGAAGGAAATAAGCAAAGAGGAGAAAAGGTTACAGAATAAGTGTCTGAGTTCCTGAATGATGAGTTAAATGTTGCTGAGTAAGTCATTGGGAACTGGCCTTGCGCAAACTCAAAAGATAGGAAAAGAAACTTTTCAATGGTGATTAGAGGTCCTTGGTAAACCAACTGAGCCATCAGTTTGGTGATTAAGGTTACGGTATCTTCAAGTAGACTACCTTGTCAGTGCTTCTGAGTTGAGCAGCAGTGTTTTTGGTGGTAAGACTCTCACTCAATGCTCATCCTCCAGTTCACCCCTCTCTATTTTCAACTTCATGGATTTAAGTAGAGACATTCGATGATCACAAATGAAAAATATTTTCCATGTAGTTGGTGGGAAAATACTGGATATATTTGAAATTTAAGGGCTTACTTTATGTCATGGTTTCCCTACTGAGGAATTGAAAATGAAGTAGGAAGAAATTGTCTAATTGGAAAGTGATATTCGCTTGACTGTCCTGCAAAGACTGGGCTGTCAGCCGATAGGAATTTGCTCTCATCCAAGTGACAAAGTGTCCCTAAACTACATCTCTAGTATTAATATCATCATTTAATCCTTGAAGAAGTATTTGGTGTAAATCTTATTGCAAAGCATATTCCACCAAACAGAAGCGACACATAAATTCAGGTGACCTGGTCCCCTAGGAATCAATCAGGTCTTAATGTCTCCCCAGGGTATTTCTTTTTAAATTCATTTCCTTTATAAACAGATAAAGGAAGGACACAATGGGAAGGTTTAAAATAAGAAACTACAGGAGTGTACAAGTTAACACTCTAATCTTTCTTGATTCAAGGTATTGATTTTTTTATAATGCGTAGGGCACTTTTGGAATTATTATTTATCAATTTATAAAATCTGGCAAATGTATTTTGGGTTTAACTTTAAGATCGGCTAATTGACATTTTCCTAATGCTGCTTCTACAATGTGTAACGTACGAATAATACTTGCACTCTTATATAAAGCATGATGAACAAAACCAAACAAAATCTTATTTTTAAAAAATACCAGTTAGTGGAACCCTGAATTCCTGAATGTTCTGGAAATACTCATTTTGTTTCAATCATCTCAATGAACATCATTTAAAAATATAACTGTGGATTCCCATGCACAAAAAGAATACATTCACTATAAATGAAATTTTGTTATTGGTATTATTGTCTTGTTGCTTGAAAGCATTTGTGCCCCCTCAATACCATAAAAGCAAACATCAGGGGCCATTGTAAATGTGGATGTAATAGGTTTAGAAATTCTGTGTCAATAAACTGTCCGAGACCATGCCCTGAAAAGTTGATTTTCACACACGTCGGCACACATGCCTGTGATCTAAATATGTGCTTATTTTCTGATGATTTACCTGTCATAGAAAAAGGAGAGGAGAAAAATATTTGCCAAGGTTCCAAGCATTTGGAATCTCATTAAGAACACAAATGAATTTTCATGAATACAATGAAGCTTAGAAGGAAGAATTAAGAGGCTCTCTTTTTCCGGGTGTTTTTCAACCTTGGATGCACACTGAAATCATCTGACCAATACATCAGAAAAGCTTCTAATCAAAGGGAATTGCAAAGGGAGGGTCCTTCATTTTCTTTCCTTTTCTGACAGTATTACTATTCAACGATCCACAGAAAAATCTTTAAAATTTTATTTATGATCTCTTACACAATGCATAATTTGCATTATATCAGCAAAGCATGCAGTTTTAAAAAGAATAACATTCCCTTCCATTAATTAAAAAAAAAAACTTGAATATTTGTTGCTTCTCTTTTTGGAGCTTTGAAAAAATTTCTTTAAGGGATCTGCAAAAATTGCTAATTTAAAATTTCCATATGGAATGTCATACATGTATCTGGCCATGAGATTATACTCCACAACATCCCAACTTTCCCACCCACAGTGGTTTTCCAATTTTGGAACTACTTCCAGAAACTCTTATGAAAGCAATTTTTATGAACGTATATAGATTCTCAGAAAAGGAAGTGAACCAGGAATCACAGCCAGATAGTTGGGAAAGACCAGAAGCGATAAAGCTGATCAGACACTCAGGGAAGAAAGTGTGTGCCTTCCACTAAGCACCTCTGTCCTATACCAGTCTTGTTTGCAGAGCTACAGGGAATGCAAGCAGGGCTGGGAGGAAATGAAGAGGCAAAAACAGGATACAAGAGAATTTTCAAGTCAGCGGGAGCCTTAGAGATCAGCCCATTTAACCACGTCTTAAAGGTGTATCAAATTTTTCCAAGATGCATCAAACTGAAAAGAAGCAAAGTTAAAACTACATCAGTGAAGAATCTTCCAAGGTATATTCAATGACTACTAAGTAAAAGTGTAGCACACACTATGTGTGCAAGTTTAAAATCTTCCGTTCTCTTTACAAATATGTTCTAGGCATTTCAGATCTTGAAATCTTTGAGAGCTCTGTATGGTTCTAGAGTACTGCATAGCATGGACCTGTCAAGATTTTCTTAATCATGTCCACTAACCAAAATGTATATTTGGGTGTGCCCTTGTAACTATGGCCTTTGGATAAATTTTTAACAGAGAAATTACACCAAGTCGATGTATACACACATATTTCCCAGCCGCCTTCCAGAAATACACCAATAGCAAGAGTGCATAAAGCCCATTTCTTCACATCTTTACCAGAATTAGTGTGTATTTCTGTGTGTGTTCATCCTACCAAAATTTAAGTTAACAAATGCTCACTCACTCATACTTCATTTTACATTTTTTATTACTACCCTATTTAAATATTCTTCATACTGACTACATTTATCTTTCACAAATCATGTACTAATGACCTTTGCCCACTTTTTCTATTGAGTGTTTTAATTTTTCCCTTTAATTTATAAGATGTCTTCATATATGACAAGCTTTTGATTTTTGTCATATATTTTGCAAATTGTGTGAACTGTTGTTTTTGCTTTGACCACACAATTTGAAATAGTAACCCAACTTCCACATCCCCGATATTAACTAATTACCCATATTCCATTTTCTAAATATCTATTCTTTTCAATAGCTTTTCTATTATATTCTAAACTCTACTGGCTTCTAGGATCTTTTTTCTGTTAAGTTACCTGCACAGTTCTCTCTATACTGATAGTTCATTTTCATTGTTTTTGTAATAGAAAAGAACAAATCTGACTCCATATTGGATCTGTTCCTTTGCCTCTAACCCTCTGCTCTGTTACCTGCGCTGAGTCATGCTGGTTCTGCACCTTTTGTAAAAGACTGTTGCCTAGAGACTGAAATATACAGGACAGCCCATTCTCAAGGCTCTGACCTTTAAGGAAATGACACTTTCCCATTCATATAAAGATAAAAAGCTGCAGAACAGAAAATAACATTTGTCTTGTTGGAGGTTTACAAGGACATCATGACCTGACCTACCTGGACAGATGCAAGAACAAAGGATTTTAACAAAGGATTGCAACAACCACCTCCTCTTTTTGGTATAGGGGGAGCCTGAAATCTGACTTGGAGGAGATGGTTCTCCAGGACATGAGTCTGCCATCTTCTCAGTCTGCTGGCTTTCCCAATAAAGTCATTATTCCTCGCCCCAACACCTCATACCCTAATTTAATGGCTGGTCATGCAGCGAGCAGATGAGTTTGGACTCAGTAACATTTTTTTCTCCTTCCTTTTTCTTTCTGTCCTTCTTTCCTTCCTCCTTCTTTCCTTCTCTTCTACCTGCATTTTTTCTCTTGCTCCCTCTGCCCCTTTTTTCTTTCCCTTCCTTCTTCCCTCCTTCTCTCTTTCTTCTTTCTCCTTTCTCTGCCTTTTGTGTACATCTTCCTCCTCTCTTTATTTTATCTTATGTCTTCTTCTCTTTCCTCTCTGATGTTCCTGCCAGAAATCTGCTAGTAATTCTGTGCAGTGTTCTTCTTCATGATCCAGATCTGGGCAAAGCATTTAGAAATTTGCAGCTGCATCGACCATGTCTGTCAGTTACACCAAACTGAAAACCTCAAATCAATCCCCAGTGAATAGGTTGGAAAGGGAAAGGACAAAAACAGAATGTAACTAAGTTCATTGGTGCTAAAAGTCCATCCATATTAAATATCAGACCATGACAAATTGAACTAGATCTGCCACTCCATCCTTCCTTATATATACTAAATATTTAGTTACTGAATTCAGATTATCAGTGCTTTGATGATTTTAGCTTTATTTCCTTTTTTCTTAATGCAATCCTTACTTCCTTCTCTTCTATTCACTCTTACACTTCTTTGTCAAAACTGTCTTCAGTATTATTGATTTATTTTTTTTTCAAATAAACTTAAATTCATTTTGAAAGCCTCCTTCAAAAAAAACATTGAAATATTCATTGTGATTTGCTAAAAATGTATGTTGATTTGGAGAAAAATGTTGCACTATTACATAACATTTTCATCAAGGCTTATTATCTGCCCCTTTGAGCTGTTTGTTCATTCGTTTATTTTATATCATTTGGGTCCCATATATTTCTTGATAATCTTATTTCAAGGTACATTAATTTAATAGTAAATTATTAAATGGAGTAGTTTTTCTATTCAATTTTATATCCTACCATATGTAAACATTAATGATGGCCCAGGATAGCTTTTACAATGGAGTACCTTACTGAAGTGTATTTCCAATAGATGTCAGTTGATTAAATATATTATTTGCAAATAATGACAGCTTTATATGATTCATTACAATAGCTAAAATTATCATGCCTTTTCACTATCTTATCCCACTACCAAGAACTTCTCGCGTTGTTTTAAACGTTGTGAAGTTTGTGATAATGGCTATCTTTGCTCTTTTTTTCACTTTAGAATACTTTTTATTGCATGATGGGATGCTTTATAACAGACTTTGTAATACTAAAAATGTTCGCATTCCTCAAATTTACCCTATTCAGGTACTATTGCTCTTTATGTGCAAAACTTAGATTTTAATATTTTATTTATATATATTTACTTACTTATTTCAATTTTCACATGGGGAATTGGTCAGGAATTTCCTTTTCCTCCATTATCATTCCCAGATTTTGGTATCATAATTGTGTTGGATTTATAAGATTGATTAAGAATTGGTTAATCTTCACACAAGATAATCACATACTGTGTTCTGTTATCTCCCTAAGAATATCACATATTGGATTTTTTCCCTGAGTTTTGGATGAATTCCTACCATTGGTTTCTGCTACAGACTGAATATTTGTGTCCCCCCACCAAGCCCCCACCAAATTCATAGGTTGAAATTCTAACCTCCAATGTGATGCATTAGGAGGTGAGGGGATTAAGTCATGAGGGTGGAGCCCCCAGGAATGGGATGAGTGCCCTTACAAAGAGACTCAGAGAGCGCCCTTGCCCCTTCTGCCATGTGAGGTGACCGAGAGAAGGCAGTCATTTGTGAACCAGGAAGTGGGCTCTCACCAGACACTGAATTTGGCAGTGCCTTGACCCAGCCTCCAAAGCTGTGAGAAATAAATGTTGTTTACCCTACCCAGCTCATGGTGTTTTTGTTATAGCAACCCAAACAGATTGAGACAGTTTCAAACTGACAAATTCTGCAGTGTCTAATGTACTTCCAATCACCTCCATTATTTTCTAACTTCATCTCTTGGTAAATTACAATATACTTTTGAAAGTTTTGCTGTTGTTAGTTTTTTTAAAGAACGGAATATGGAAAGTTTACCTTCTGAGCACTGAGACAGGTTTGTAATTTTTTTGGCCACTGTTGCTTTAACATATAAAATAAAATGCTGTGTATTGGGGTTCTTACATTTTCATCCCCTATTTCTTTATTTTTTCCAATATAATTTGAAATTAAGTGTTGAACAAAAGTCAAAGGCTTTGTGTCTATTTATAGATGACCAGATTGCTTTAATTTAGATATTGTGAGGTTAGTTCATCTCGAGTTAGGTTAATTCGTATATTTTTTGGTTAGTTCACCCTTAAGGAGAATGGCACTTGACTACCCAGCGCTGGGACTACTCTGAGGAACTACTTGGGAAATTCCGTAAACCTCTACCTGAAAGTAACATGCCCATGTGAGTGTCAAAATGAACATTTTAGATCCATTCATAGTTTTACATGGACAATTGAAAGATCCAAAGTCGTCAACAGATAAGAAAAGGGGTCACCTATGAGTATAATTTTGGCATAATTTCTGTATATGATAGCCAGAAATTAAGACGGATGCAATAGAGTCCCACTCCTTTCCTAGCATTTTTTTTTTTTTTTTTTTGCTGTTGACTCTCTGTTCTATTTCCATTACTCCCTGGGACAAAAATACTATAGAAATAACACAATCAAGAGATGATTCTAAGTAACAGCTGCTCTGTTTGTTTCGGTTCTGAATCTCCAAGAGAATGCATTTTTGTCTTTTGCCCATCCTGGTGACCTGTTTTGGCTTTCCCCAAGACATGAAGCCAGTGAGCTGAATAACGGATATATGCAGCTACATGACATACCATCTCCAGTGACTTGAACATTTACCTGGAGAAGCAGTGAGTGAGTAGTATCAAGAAGCTTTCTCACCTGTGTATGCTAAATTTTACTCTTTCATGTACAATTTAAATATCATTGCATCATCATGTGTGCATTATAAATCCTTCCAACAAGCCTCCACAGAAATCCCCCCAAAGAGGATCTTTGTTATTACTTTCTTCATTACAAGTGTCATTATAATTTCATTACCTTGGAGAGCAAACACATTATTAGGGCAACCAGGGGGCAGAAATATACTAGATATTTCACTATTTCTGATTAAACTCCAACTATGTCTGTAGTTTACCTCAATTAGACGTTAGCATGAATTTTTAATTTACTTTTTCTTTGTCTCTCCATAAGGTTTTTAATAAATTATACATCTTTCTTTTAATGTAGAAACTTTAGACATTCTCTTTCTTGTCATTAACCTGATGCCTTTTCCTGAGCCAATATAATAGATTGCTCCTTGATGAGTGATGCCTTCTCAGTAACTATTCTTACAAACTAACTGTGGCAGTGTCCACAGTTATGCCCAGCCTAACATCCAGGCTCAGTATAAGCTGGGAATACGTTCCATGGTGGTATATGCGTATCTGGATGCCATACATTATCTCTCCTGCCAAACGAACACTAGCTAGAGATTTCTCCCTAGTGCTCCACAGCTTCACTTCTCTGTGTTGGCCGCGGGTCTCAAAGTGTGGTCCCAGACCTCTAGAATCAACTGCATCATCATTGTCACCTGAGATCTTTCTACACTTGAAAATGTGTACTACTCCAGAACTACTAAATCAGAAACCTTGGGGGTGGGGCTCAGCCTTCTGTTCCAGATCATTCCAGTGCATGCTCAGGTTACCAAACATTGGCCTGAGGGTTCAGCTGTGTTCCTTACATATTTGTTCATTTCACCTATTCTAAATGTGGAGTCAGTAATTGTTTTTTCTTTTTTTTTTCAGACCTTCCCTGGACTATGGTACTTACTGATACTTTTTTTCCCCATAATGTATTACACTCTCTTGGGTATTTAGAGGAAGAGTGTTGGATACATATGTTCAAGATACCTTGACATCACCATCAATATAAGGCTGATGCGACATCATCTGATTAATGTACTTCTACTGTGTAGTGTAAGAATACAGTCATGGCAGGAAAGCCTGGAGAAGTGGCTCTGATAGGAGGTGGATGCAGCTTTAGCTTCCCCACAAATAACACTGCTCTTAGTGCCTCTTTGTACAGTTTCTCTCCTTGATCAGCCTCCAGTATAGAGTGACATTTTTATCCTATTTGCCACCAGGATCTCTCTTGGTAGGAAAATTTGCCTGAGGATCTATCCTTATTCTATTACTAGGGGATATATTTCCATTCCTTCATGAGCCTAACTGGCTAGCTAAATGGATGCATTGATTTAATTGAATATTTCAAGGCTAAAATATATCAAATCAAAGAAAATACGAAATTCAGGGTCAGAGGGAGCAGGATTTGAATACGAGTGCTGGTTATTACCAGCTGTGTGTTGGTGGGTGAGCTACACAACATCTCTAAGCTGCTAGTTTCTCAACTGCAAAAAAAAAAAAAAAAAACAGAAAGAAAGAAAGAAAAGGTAAAGGGTGAAGCAAATTCTAGATTGTTGCAAGAATTCAACAATGTACCAAGACTTAGTAAGAATTGGATGAATTCTGGCTTTTATTACAGAGTTACTAAATAGTAAATCTTTACTCTATTACCACTACTAGATATCCTTTGTGTTTAAAGGGAGCATTCAACATATTAACCCAAAGGAGTGGGAAAATTAGATACCTGGTTTCAATTATAGGACCAAAGGAATAACTATCCATCTCTGTCTATCTATTTATACACACACTCACACACATCTTCACCCTAGGATGATAATTGGTTTCAAAATGTTTGCTTATGGCCCATTAATTTCTATTATTATTAGTGGGAAAACTCCAGTGTTCCTATTAATGGAAAAGTCATCATGCTGGTAATAACAACAACATGTGTTTGCAGTTACATACCACAGATAACCATAAATTCTTTCTTTACACTTGAATAATAAACTGTAAAAATTCCTAAACTAAAACCGGCAGTCTTTCAGAGGCTGGATAAATTATAGTAATATCATACTTAGAAAATCCCCAATATGTTTGGTTGTAATTTTTGCACAAAATAAATGTGATATTCTGGGGAAAGCTTGAATTTTGATGTAAATGCATGGGACATAGAGTGGAAAAACCAGTCACACAGAGGAAAGAAACCAATGACAGAGCCTACTTTCCATGCGCCGAAAGGCTGTGATTCAGCTCCAGGCTGCATAGGAGAAATGCACAGAATACAATAAAGTAAAATAAAATAAAGTAAAATAAATTTTTGCAAAGTAAACTGGACATATATTTACGTGTATGGCTTGGATCGCCGAAAAGTCACAATAAGAACTCAGAAAAGAGTGCTGTACCTTAAAAAAAAGAAGTTTTTATCGTCAGTGGGAGGATCCCAGGGCTGAACCCAGTGAAGAGGGTGGATCTGAACCTTTGGCTGACAGAAAACCATGAATATAAAAGAAAACGCACCACCTTTTTCGATTACTTTGCACATCCCACAGCTGGCCTCTGATGTTCCGGGCTCATATTTAACCGTTTTTCACTTCACAATTTCCATCGCCCTCTTGGCAACCGCTGAAAGCCATAAGCTTTGGAAGATGTGATCAGAGGAAGCTCCCCCCACCAACCCCACCCCATGGTCTCTCCCAAAGGAGATTCTGATCAAGGGGTAATCTTTGAAGGAGACTGACATTAGAAGGTGGGAAAAGAAATAGGAGAAAGTACATAAAAATATTCCAGGCAAAAGGGAACAGAAGAGATAGCAAAGTTTCACAGGAACCAACGTCAGACTCAGTTATAACATTTGCAAGCACAAGCGGAGGTCCACAGACCAGATACCTAAATACTTAAACATTTAAAGGTTACAGTCAAGCCAGTGCCATATGTTTTAGGCTTCTTGTTATGATGTCCCCCGTTCAGGGTAACAATTTTCTGTTTCCATTATCTGCTGCGACAGACCACCCCTAAAATGGATGGGCCTGAAACCACTGCGCGAACATTTGCTCGTCCTCGCGCCGTGTGGCCTCGGCTCGGGCGGTCTGGATGGCTGGGGGAGGGGCGGAATGACTCCGCGTGTGTCACCTACTTGAGTCCTAGGGTCTTGCTGCTGGCTGATGCCTGGGCTTCTGTGCCCACTGAGTCCTCCAGGAGGAAGAGAGTGAGATGCAGTTAGGGCGAAGAGCAGAGTAATGCCCATGAAAGTTAAAAGGGGAGGAAGCCGAATTGAGAAGGGAATGCCTTCTGACCATGATGCAGGGTTGGTGCCTACAGAAGGGGAGGCGGTAGGAAACGGAATGGGGCAGGAAGAGCTCTTGACTTTATTGCAGGTCTGACATCAACGCATCATGGGACTGCACAGCAAAGACTGTCATGGTGGGCCAGAGCCCAGCCTCCCCAGTCTGCTCAGCCGTTGGCTGGGGGCCGACTGAGAAAAACACGGCACCATCCTGAACCCTGAGGTGGAGCCTGAATAAGCTTCAGCCATGACTTTCAGCTAACCGCACTCCTTACTGATGGAAGGTTCCCTCTCAAAGGAGGGTGCACCTCTGTGGCTGCCACAGGAGCCCCTGTGTGGCCTCCCCATGTGGTTACCTTGAACTTCCCCCCAGCACGGTGGCCTCAGGCATGGTGGTCCACTTATCCTGGGTGCCACCTCTGCCGTGGCCTATCAGCAAAAGCACATCAAAGGGTTTAAGGGGAAGAGGACATACAGGGATGAAAACACCAGGAGGCATAGCTCACTGAGGGTCTCCAGCTACATGGAAGCATTCACGTGGGCAGAGCCTGATGTACAAGTAGTAACTGGGGTGCTCTGAACCTCTCCCAATTATTTATGTTGCAAACTGTACTTCTGTATATAGTGAATTTGTAAATTATTAAAATAGTTGTATTCTCCTATCTATCTTGACAAATAAAATCTCCTAAGGACCTGAAAGGCCAGATTCAAATTTAGAATTCTTGAATTTCTCAGGTTTTCACGCTAGAATATGGTGGTAGAGGGGGACTAACTGGTTTCTGATTCCGGCTCCCAGACGGGGCCCATCCACCTTTGTTCCCAGCCTGAGCTCCTTCCAGTAGGACCTATAACACACCTGTCCAGACACCCCGGATAACACATGCCAAGTCCATTCACCTCCTCCACCCTCCCCTGCTGAAAAACGCTGTCATTTGGCCGATCCCTGGCACAGCCACCTTTGGGAGGATGGCCCGGGGAAGAGGCACCCACAGACCTGGGAGAGATTCCAAGATCCTGTGTACCCAAGGCAGAGTCTAAAGTGACAGATGTGGGCTCTAAAAGGGCAGGTTCCTTAATGCACAAACTTCTTACCTCCCAGAGTTGGGCTTGGCAGAGGAGGGCTTGGCAGAGGACAAAGCCCACAGCAGAAATCCCCCATGTCTGGGCACTACTGGCCAATGAATGAGAGGAAGGAGGCACTGGGTGACCCAATGTCCCCTCCCTTTCTCATATCCTTCTTTGAAACAGTAAACACACCTAGGAAGATATGAAAGTGGACATTTTCTCATATAGTATTTAAAAGTATGTATAGGTATGTATCTCTTATTGATCTAGAAGCACATGATAAACGATTGCATTTCAAAAGCATGTCTAAATGTGCAATGTATATTTTTGACCAATACCTACAGACAGTAAAACCAATCCAAAAAATAATCTGTGCATCTGTACCTGTGTTTTGACAGCCTTGAGCACAGAGAATATTAAGCAGCGAGAGTTACCAGCCTATTAACACTGATCACTTTGTGGGGTGGATTGGCAGGGGGTGCAGGATTAGGGAGAGGGAATGTCTGAGCTTCTTCAAAAACAGGCATCCACACTTTCAAAACATTAAGTCAAATAACTGTAAGGTTAAGGAAGACGGAAGCTATGAAAGAGAGCACTTTTTAAAAGGTTGTGAAGAATTTCAGACACAGACAGTAGTCAAAGAGAATAAAGACTCAGGAAAGGTCATCCGATGTGGTGACTTAAAGGTCACTGTACAACGTGCCATTTAAGCAGAGAAGGGGAGAGTGAGGCGTGAGAGGTGACCACCACAGCCCTCTCTTGTGAGCTACATCAGTGCCTCTCCACCTGCATTCTGGGACTAACACCAAGGGGCGTGTCCCCAAAAAACATAGATACAAAACAAAATGAAAAATTATAAAAGCTCAAATTTCGATATGGGGGATTCAAATTTTCAAAGCATCAAAACAATATAAGGCTCTGAGAAACAGTACATCGTTTGAGGGGGGGGTTAGGAAAAAAATTGTTTTTGTTGGAACGCATCTGAACATCAGCTATACCTAGTGTCAGTTAACAAGACGCTTTTGTACATTTGATATTGATGATGTCAAAACCAAAACACGAACTGAACATGATGGGCAGAGATGTTGAGAAACCAAGCTTAAAGTTTCCTGAAAGTATTCGGGCATGGACTTAACGATCTTTCATTTTATTTTTCTACCAAACCCATGCAGTTACAACTGGATTATGTCAGACCGTTCTCAAAAAAAGATTTGGCTCCACTTAATTCCAGGAAAACATGATTTGGCAGAGGAGACGTGGGCAGAGTCAAGACTCTTTTATGATTAAAACATATTGTAGAGTAGTTTCCACCATCATTCAAATTTTGTGAGCTTGTGTCAGGAAGAGAACACACTTCTATCAATAATGAACTGGCATCTCCTTCTCAAATTGCTTTCAGGGTTCACTGCGCCTGTGGAAATTAAAGAGGCTGATGGTGACTTTAATAACCAATAAAATGACTAACACCTACACAAGTCTGCTGTGGAAATGACTATGTGCTCTTTTCAGATTGTAATTTATATGATGATTATAATTTAGAACAGTTCGACAAGAACTGAACAGAAAAAAAAAAAAAGGCAAATTAAAGAAGTCCACTCTCAAAATAACATTGGAGGTCACTACTTTCTTTACTAGGAGCTGAGGGACTCAAATGCTGGGAATATTTCCAACCCAAACGAGGCTAATGCTTGAGACGGAGAAGAGAGGAATCAGGGAGGAACGCTGAGCAAACTATACTCAGAAAGACAGCAAAACTGCAACATTCTATAAGAATACTAATGAAAATAAATTATTTTTTTGGTGTAAAAAGGTTTAAACATACAAAAAATTAAAGGGAAAAAGCCCTATTTTTTTTTTTTTACCAATTAGCTTAATAAATGAAAAATAGAAAATAGAGTTGAATCTTCTGCCCTAACACACTCCTTGCATAAAGAAGACACCATTATCATGCATTTAGGGTTTATCGTTTCAAGCTACTGGACACGAACTTGGCATTTTATAGAAATATATATTATTGAGCAGTAGATATTATGCTCTTATACACTTTAAAACCTATATAAAGTGTATCGCGCTGCAAATATTCTCTGTAATTTGCTTTTCTTTGCTCTGCACTGTGCTTTTGAGATTCTTTCCTGTGCCAATGCATGTGGATTCTTCATTTTGTTTCACTAATGTATGTATCATTGTTTATCTGGGGTACACATTTTATGATACACCCATTCTCCTATCTATGAAGCTTTATGTTGTTTCCATGTTTACACTTCACAAACAACACTGATATAAACCTTCTTAAGGTAGCAGGACAGTTTTTCTAAACTGTACTATTGATTCACAATCTTAGAACATAGGCATGGAGATTTTCAATTTTACTGTCTCTTGACAAATCCATCCCCAAAAACCACGACACCAATTTCCCCATGACCACCACTTGTCTGGGAAAGGTCTTAACAGCTGCGCAACCTCACCCACACTTAACATGGCCACGGTTTTAACATTTCTGATTCCAATTTCTGTGTGTGAGTCAGTTTCTCATTGTGATTTTTTTTGTATATATCTTTTTATTGAAGTATATAGTCAGTTTACAACATTGCATCAATTTCTCGTGTACAGAACAATGCTTCAGTCATACATGAACATACATATATTCGTTTTCTTATTCTTTTTCACCATAAATTACTACAAGATACTGAATATAGTTCCCTGCACTACGCAGTATGAACTTGCTGTTTACCTATTTTATGTATAGTGGTTAGCATCTGCAAATCTCAAACTCCCAATTTATCCGTTCCCATCCCCTTTTTCCCCAGTAACTATGAGTTTGTTTTCTATGTCTGTGAGTCTGTTTCTGTTTTGTAAGTAAGTTCACTTGTCTTTTTTTTTTTTTTTTTTTTTTTTAGATTTCACATATAAATGATATCGGCAGTGATTGTAATTGCAGCAGTGAAATTCTGTAAGGCACCATTCTTTCCCATCCTGTGTGACTGTCCTGCGCATATTCACTGCCCTAGACCAGCTCCCTCACGATCCATAGCATTTACACGTATGCTCAGATCTGTCCTTTAAGGAAATACTAGTCTTATGATAACACCCCGTCTATATTTCCAAATTGTTCTGGCTTTTTTGTTTTGTTTTGTTTTGTTTTGTTTTTTGTCCTTTCTCTTCCACTGACATTCAGAATAAAATTTTCAGTTCAGACAGCACATCTCTGTTGGGGTTTTGATTGGATTACATTGAAGGTGGAGATTAATTTGGAGAGATTTAAGGTCCTTACCATTTTATCCTTGCACATGGATTTATCCCCGCTGGCTTACATATTAGCAACATCTTTCCAAATTTAGTTCAAATATTTTGTTATAAAGTGTCACATGACTTTCAGCAAATTTATTCTCAGATCCTTAATACTTCTGTTTTTATTTTATTTTGGTTTGGTTTTTTATTTTATTGCATTACCTTTTTATTGCAAATTTTTATGCTTTGCCTAACTTGAGGATGAGTAAACAATTATTTATTATTTATATATTTTCAAATTTCAAGAGAAATACACATAACAAAATTTAGCATCATAACCATTTTAGGTGGATAGTTCAGTAGTAATATGGACATTGACATTGTTGTGCAATCTTACTTTTATTTTAAATGTAATATTTACACTTTTGTCTTATTTCTCCAGCTAAGGGAAGTAGTTAAATGTCTCATAGCAGCTATAACCACAAGTTTTATTCTATTCTTAGTTTCCTAAGGGTTTTCATGAAAATTTGAATTAAATTTTTAATTAATTCTCTAATTTCCAAATTTGAAAGGCAACAGCCAATCTTTTTTGTTAATATTGCCAATTTCACTGTATTCTAACAGAATGTGATTAATACACATGAATAGTTCTTTGACAGTTGTCAGGATTTATTCCACACACCAGAAACTGCCATGTGTCCCCCCAGAGCCATTCCCTTTTTCAGGGGTAATAAGATCTTTGGCCATACTTGCTGCTGAAGGTGACAACCACTTCCCCAGGCTTCCCTGCAACTGGCTACAGGTACTGCCTGCAGTAGACCGTGTCTGTTCACAGACTAGTCAGTGGGATCTCCTATGTTGCACACAATCGGGTCTTGTCCCTGCCTCAACTCCCTTCCTACACATATGACTTACTAAAAGCAAACTTTCTAGCCACCGCGGGTCTGCTTGTGGCCAGGACAGCTGTTAACTCTTTCAATTATCTTGATATCCCTTTTGAGCTTAAGAAGATTTTCTTTGACTTTTATCAGTTAGTCTATGTATTTAAAGTGATTTTTAAAGCATAGTCTTTATGGTATTTCTAACTTTTCTGTCCCAGGACAGTTTACAATTTATCTACTAAACCATAGGGCTATATATAGTTAAAGTCAAACCACTGATTTTATCTTTTTATGTTGTATATAAGTTAATGGTAAGTGAATGGTAGAAAATTTTTAATTTTAATTCAAAATTAAAAATCAGTTTGTTTCTGAAGTCTGGGAGAGTTATTCCTCTAGCCTCTTTCTTTCTCATCAGTAATGCTTTGGCAATTCTAGGTCTTTGATGGTTCCATATAAATTTTATTATGATTTGTTTTAGTTCTGTGAAATATGTCCTGGGTAATTTGATAGGGATTGCATTAAATCTGTAGATTGCCTTGGATAGTGTGACCATTTTAACAATATTGATTCTTCCAATCCAAGAGCATGGGATGTCTTTCCATTTTTTAAAGTCTTCTTTAATTTCCTTCATCAATGGTTTATAGTTTTCTGTGTATAATTCTTTCACCTCCTTGGTTAGATTTATTCCCACATATTTTATTACTTCAGGTGCTATTTTAAAGGGGATTGTTTCTTTACTTTCTTCTTCTGTTGATTCATCGTTAGTGTAAAGAAATGCAACTGATTTTTGAACGTTAATTTTGTAACCTGCTACCTTGCTGAATTCTTCAATCAGCTCTAGTAGTTTTTGTGTGGACCTTTTGTGATTGCCAGTGGGGCGGAGGGTGGGAAGGGATAGACTGGGATGTCAAAAATGTAGAATAGATAGACGAGATTATACTGTATAGCATAGGGAAGTATACACAAAATCTTATGGTAGCTCACAAAGAAAAAAATGCGACAATGAGCGTGGATATGTCCACTTATGACTGAAAAATTGTGCTGAACACTGGAATTTGACACAACATTGTAAAATGATTATAAATCAATAAAAAATGTTATTAAAAAATCAGTTTGTTTCCTCTTCTTGTGATTTCTTTTTGGCCACTTATTTCTATTTCTTTTTTGTTGCATGGATCTTCCAGTATAATTTTCAATAAAAATGCTGAGAGCAGTGTTTTCTTATCTTCTCAAATGAATGTCCCTATCACGCATTTTCCTACTATGGATGACTTTTTTATCAAAAATGCATTTTGAATGTAACAAACAACATTATACTTTGTGATTTAATAGCTATAATATTTTAAAAGTCAAATTTTTTTTAGTTGTGATTTATATCTTGTCCAATTCAAATTATCTACCTTATATTTAAGGTTCCAGGATACATTTATTTTAGCTGACATTGACGTGCAATGTTCTTTTTTTGTTAGTTTTCTGCTTTTAATTTCAATGCTGTGTGAACACTGCAAAGTGTGCAGAAGACTTTCTACTTTATGTGCCAGAAAATTTGAAACAGCCTTTAAATCCATCACCAAATAGAAGAAATTAACTACTTGGTGATCATGAGCCCCTAGACATTCTGGTGCCTAAGGGCTAATCACCATCAACCAACCAGATAACTGTGCACAGCTGATCACACACCCTGGGATGCACCCCCACCCCTCAGCTGGCCTTTAAAAATGTTCAGCTGAAAACTTTCGAAAAGACTGGGGAGTGGGGGGAGTAGAGAGGGGAGAAGGGGAGGTTGAGCATGAGCCACCCATTCTCCTGGCTCTGCCCTGCAGTAAATCTTTCTCTGCTCCATCCCACCTCAAAAAAAAAAAAAAAAAAGGCCAGAACCATGATATCATGGAGATAATTCTTTGATACATTTCTAATATCTTTCAAGTTTAGTAATAAAGTCACTCTTACCATTGCTTCAAGCACCAATCTTGACAATATATCTTTTCTTGAACAAGAATTACCATGAGATTTTCAACCATATTTAAGATTCTCTTTTCAAAAATTTTTCATATTTATGCCTAAAATATTCTACTTATTGTTATTTTGAATGTTTCTTAGTCTCTCTGTTTACATAATTAGGCTTGTAAGAGCTACTTTTGATTTTTATTAGCCAGATGTTTTATTTGTCATTGTTACTCTGTTTCCCTGTATTTCAACTAAAATGTGCTTCAAAAGTCATCAAATTTATGTCTTCTTGTTGTAGTAAAATCATTGGTTTATTTATTTTACTAATTTGTTTTTATGATGAAATCATTGAGTCCTCAATACAGTATTCTTTCTCTTTTTCTATATTGTCAGTTTTGCTCATTATTATACCCAATAAGGCTTTCCATTTTACTTTTGCATTTTTATTCCACAAATATTTTTTCCTTTGATGGTTCCATATAAATTTTATTATGGTTTGTTCTAGTTCTGTGAAAAATGGTATATTTATACAATGGAATACTACTCAGCCATAAAAACTGACAACATAACGCCATTTGCAGCAACATGGATGCTCCTGGAGAATGTCATTCTAAGCGAAGTAAGCCAGAAAGAGAAAGAAAAATACCATATGAGGTCGCTCATCTGTGGAATCTAAACAAACAAAAACAAAAACAAACAAACAAAAACAAAGAGTAAATACAGGACAGAAATAGACTCATAGACAGAGAATACAGACTTGTGGTTGCCAGGGGAGTGGAAGGTGGGAAGGGATAGACTGGGATTTCAAAATCGTAGAATAGATAAACAAGATTATACTGTATAGCACAGGGAAATATACACAAAACATTATGGTAGCTCACAGACAAAAAAAATGTGACAAAGAGTGTGTATATGTCCATGTATGACTGAAAAATTGTGCTGAACACTGGAATTTGACACAACATTGTAAAATGATTATAAATCAATAAAAAATGTTAAAAAATATTTTTTCCTTATCTCATCCAGCTCTTTTTTAATCTCAGCTTTCATCATAGGCAGCTTCCTTCAATCTTTTTAATAACTTTATTCTCCATAATCTCTTTATTTGTGAATTACTGCTTTAATAGATTTTATTGAGAACACAAGGTAGATATTTTCTAAATGTGCATAGAATTCTCCACTTTTTCCCTAAACTATGTTATTATTTATCTGCTTCTAGAGTATTATGCTACTCATTGTACTGTTATTTCAGATTATGTTTCCTAAGCCCTAGAGTTCTTTTTTTTTTTTTTAAATTCAATAATTTCTGCTTGAACACTAGACTTACCAGCTCTTGAGTTGACCAGTGATCTCAGGTTCTGATACAGTAAACCACCGGCTCGCACTGCATGTTCACATTACAGTGTGCACTGGGCTCTGCTTCATGTCACCACCACAGGGAACCTCAGGTGTATGGAGCCTCCACCAGGCATCAACCCACAGAGAAGAGAACACGGTGAATGGACACACAGCTCTCACATACTTGTGCCGGAAGTGATGCATGTACGCTGCTTCTATGTCACAGGCCTAAGCAAGTCACGTGACTACACCTAACTTCAAAGCAGAAGTTTCTTGTTTTAATAAAGTCCAGTTTCTCAATCATTTCTTCATAAATTGTGCCTTTGGTGTTGTATCTCAGCTTTTAAAGCAATTTTCACGTATATGAATTTGGCAGAAAGACATCTTCCAGTTTTCCGGCAAGTAATGAGTCTGAATCTTTTATTTATGGATATAAAGTGTGGTAACTTTTTCTCCTCTCTGTGCTTAAAAGCAGTTCTTTCTTCAGCACCTGCTTTCCTGTTTCAAGACCTGGAACACACCCTGTATGTGAAAGTTCCTCCAAGAGAACGCATATTAACTGACTTTCTTATTTACCAAGGCTGGTCTGTCTTCATATCTTCAGTTTTATCTGTTGATCAATATTTATAAGATAATGGAGAGAAAACTATGGCTCCATTAAATAACTACCCTCAGAACGAAGTAAGAAAAGCTGCCCATCTGTATGGAGGGAAGGGGAGGGGGCACTGAAGTTGGGACTGATCAGAAAGCTGTTGCTCTAATAGGGTGGGGGGTTGGGGGTCAGCAGCTTAACTGGAGGGAAAGCCTTGGACTGTTCCTTAGTCTGCAATGTAAGGTGACTGGACATGTGATCATTCAGATAGTCAGAGAGATGGGATCTGCTAACAAGTGGCTGTGAGGATTAGAGGAGAATGGACATGAGCTTTCTAGGCTAGGCCTACCGGATATTTAGAAAGAAAGGAGAGCAAGTTTACATGAAATGATAATGGCCAAAATGTTAGACATTAGATTTTAGAAGAACCACCCCTGTCATCAAGGCATCTTCACTATGATCAGGGAAAAACCCAACTCCAGAAATAATGCAAGGCTGACTGTAGTTTTCTCAGAGGTCATGCGTCAACATGCATTACAGCTCCAGCGAGGTGAGGATGATATCCCACTGGTGGCGGAAAGTCAAATGAAGGAACTGAACCCCTTTTTACTCCTCTAGAGTCTAGGGTTTAAACTATAGGGACAGACCTGTGCTTTCTGAGCATGGGAGTTGAGTCCCGAAGAGTGGAACAAGGAGCTAAGTGAAAGACAAATGTAAGTGCCTGAGAAAGGCCTTCTGGGGCAGCGAGCTGTGTTTGAGAGTCAGGTTAATTCAATCAGGCAGAAGAGGAACGAAAAGAATGACGATGAGTCTGTAATGACAGACTGGAGTTACAATGCAGAAAGCCTTCAATGTCACAATAAAGACATTAAACTTAATAAAGTGGGTAATAAAGAGTTTCTGTCATAGCACTGGAGTTGGGGAGCGCAACTGGGCTGAAGGTGGAGAATTTGGAAAACTTTGTGACAGCCAGGGTTGAACGTCAACCATCTGGAGATGAGGACTGAAGGTCTGGGAAAAGATCGGATTATCGGGGGAATATGGAAGTACTCTGTGTGTGTGTGTGTGTGTGTGTGTGTGTGTAGGTGGGTGTGTGAGTGTGTGTGTGTGTGTGTGTGTGTCCATGTGAATGTGTGCATGTGCTGTTCATCCAACCACATGCATGTAACGTGGTATTTTTTTGGAAATCATAACACAAATGGACTATGGTGGACTCTTCAGTTTCTCAAATAATAGGTGTATGTGTGAGTGTGTGTGTGTGTGTGTGTGTTGCTGACTTAGAGGTAAGAGGTAAGGTACTTACTTGTTTGTTTTAAAGTCATGTTCTCAACATATCCAGAATTTATTCTCTTTACTTTTTTTAAAATTTTAAAAAAATTGTTTTCTTAAGGTAATTTAAATTAGGCAAGTTTTAAGGCAAATACACAAGACATATGCAAAGAAGCAACGCTGCTTATCTGTATGGAGGGTTAATAACATCACTGGTCTCAAAATATGTTTCTAAGGGGAAAATTATAAAAGATCAATGAGGCTCTTTAAGCTAAAGGAGATTAAAATAATTCTTAATTTTTTTATACTCAGTTGAAACAGACTTTTTTCAATGTATAATCAAATTCCACACTATATTTTATGTCTCTTTAGAGCTTCATTTACTTTTAGGTCAGGAGAACAGAGCAGGAGGTAGCATAGCTTAAAACACTGAAATAGTAGTTAAAGAGCTCTTTGGTGATCTTAAGAGTTACTGCAACTTCCAAAAGAGTGCATATTATTTAAAGCACAAACAAAATCTACTTTTAGGTGCAAAAAATGCTGAAACAATTCTTACATTAGAAAAGAATTCACTCCAAGTTGTGTTCTGTTCTGTATTTCAGGTTATTACTCACCTCTCTAAATTAAACTTTAAAATTACAAAAGAGAGAGAGAGATCATTTTTCTTTCCTTGATATAAATTCCAGACTTTCTTCATATAAATTCTGCAACATTAACAGCTTAGTTTACCATCCTTGCTAAATCAATTATTTTTTAAAAACCACATTCTTATAATGAAAAAAAAATTTCAAACCTTTTTTAAGAGAGAAAGATGGAACCATTGCCTTGAATTCCATTAAGTGATTTCTAGTGAACAAAGAAGGAAACTTAGTGATGGAAAGAGTAGCAAGGTCCCTGACCTCTGATCACTGCTCCCTGGGCACTGTTCAGATGGAGCAGAGATACAGACGAGGAGCCCCAACGGAGGCAGCGTGGGAAAAAGGCCCTGAGATCAGAATTTATGGATATGGGAATTTATTAAGAGGGGGACCTCCTGCCAGACTAGAAATGTTCTGCAAAAACAAAGGAATGACAAAAAAAAATAGAGGTCATGCTGGAGAAACAAAACATGGAGATTTTAACAGGGCTTACAAAAATATTACCCTGTAGAATATGAACTTGGGGTTAAGTCATTTTTCATGTAACTTTCCCATTTCCCTTCAGCAGAGAGAAAACAAATATAGCCAAAATCCTTCTGCAGATTGTGAATTAATAAATTTTAAAACTTTGCTTCATAATTTAGGGAATTTTTTTCTAACTGCAAACTGATTAATCCCTGCATTGCTTCTGCAATAAAATGGAGGCTATAAAGATAATTTTTCCATTTTCTGTACTTGTATTAAAATACTGCCAGAAAGGAAATAACAACCCAGAAAACCACACTGTGCAGCTCTAAGGATGCCAAAATATTCCACTATTGGATTTGAAACAAAAAAAAAAAAAAAAAAAGAAAAGCAGCCGTTGTGTTAATCCCCGGGCTACTCACCATTTTGAATAAGTGTGCTAAAATTTAGGAAGGAAGACGGTATCTTCCTGACTTGAGAAAGTCAGCACCATCTTAAATTCTCCTCTGCAGCTTATTTAAATAAAAATGAGTTTTGCTTGTAATTATTTACTTATCTCTGCCCTGTACATTTAAAACTTTAATTATTCATGTGGTAATCCTTCCTATAATAAATCATCTGAAGGAAAAGAGAAAGCAAGTATAAATAAGACTCCTCTTGGATTTAGGAGGATATGACCTTGTCCCAGTTTCTTACTTCGAAGGGTCAAAATAAGGACATCAAATTATTCTGGTCTAGGCAATATATATACACACACACACACACACACACATACACACACACAGAGAGAATTAATATTATTACAAGGTCAAAAAATATATTCTACTTAAGAGTTAAAGGACACAAGCAACACTTAAATGTAAAAGACAGGCTCCCGAATAAATCATGGTCAGGTATACAATAAACTAAAGTGCATCTAGACAGCTTTCTTGTATGTTTAAATCATTAAAAGGTCAATGGCAATAGTTGACAATTATGCTGACCAGAGTCACAGGACATAATTAAATTTCCTGTTTCAGATACATCTCAAAGGTCAGTCACTCTTTGGAAAGAGTATTGTCCCCCCTCACCCTCGTAATCGACTAATGTATTTTAACCTTCCAAATGTCACTCTTTTCATACTTCAGTCTTCCATTCTTTCTACCACCCATCTTGGCACTGCATGCTAAACCAGTCTTCATATCCAAGAGAAAAGGGTACCAATGGCCAGCAGGGTGGAATTTTACATCCCCAGCAGGCACAGACATTACAAGATCTCAAAATAAACCTGCCAACGTCCAATAAAGACTTGGAGGCTTAATGTCCAATTTAACTGAGCAAACAGTACCTCCCTTGAGAGGTTAGAGTTACTGGACCAGAACCAGAACAGGGGTTGACCTGAGCAGAGCTAAGACCCCAAGTAAATACTTCTGCTCATCTGGATCTTACACTGTTTTAAGCACAGTATCCCATTTGTTTCCACCATGTTGGATTGTGATCATTGACCATTCTGGTGTCAGCATAGCACAGATGTTAAAAGTGCGCTCTGGAGACAATTTCCTAGATTTGTAACCAGGCTTCACGAGTTACTTGTTGTGTGAACAAAGGGAAGTAATTTAACTTCTCTGAGCTTCGTTTTACTGTGCTTAAAACAGAAAAATTATCTTTCCTGGCTGATGTGAAAATGATGGGAGGTATTACAGCAAAGTCCTTAGCATAGGGTCTGGCACATAGTAAGTGACTTTTACTTGCTAATCTTCATCATTGTTCCACAGTTTAAATTTTTAGTGGAGGGGGGGCATAGCTCAGTGGTAGAGTGCATGGGTTCAATTCCCCAGTCCCTACATTGAAGTAAATAAATAATTATATACCTAATTACCTCTTCCCCAAAATTTTAAAAGTAATTTTTGAAAGCCACGTCAGTGCTTCTGTTTTGGGGTATACTATAATGTGTTTGACTCATTATTGAATTTTGAACATTTAAGCTATTCCCAGGCTTTCACTCTTGTAAATATTACTGCAAGTAACCCACAGCTGCATCAGTGATTCATGCTTACAGCGGAGTCCTAGAAGCAGAATTCTTGACTCAAGGAAAATAAAAATAAACATCTTTAAATATTTTGATACTTACTGTCAAATTGCTTGCTTGAAAGGAAAAATAAATTTATGCTTCTACTAGTAATTTATCTTTTCATCTGACCATTAGTAACATTTTCTTTCATTGCTCAAAATTTGCAAGTGAAAATTATATGTGCTGTTTTCATTTGTTTCCCTTTTAAGATTGTTGAAGTCCAACAATTCTTTCATTGTTTTACTTCTCAGTTTTGTACTAATATATAATGTTGTTCATCCACTTGTAACTAACATTTTTTTCTTATTGATTTGCAAGTACACTTTTTATATTAAGGACTTTGGCTCTATTTGTCATGTTAGTTCAATACAAGTTTTTACATATGAAATTTTTAATGTTGAGGAGCTGTTCAATATCGTGAAACCAAACCTATCCATCTTTTCCTTTCTAGGATCACAAAATGACATAATGGTTAGTAAGTCTATCTCGACAGAAATGATTACATGAATATTAATAATTTTATTTTATACTAAAAGCTTTAATTCATCCTGGGTAAAATTATATATAGTGGAAAACAAAAAGATAATTTGATTTTCTGTGAATGTGATTTTTTTTCCTCTCCCTGACATAAGATGTTTAAAAGACTCTGTATTATGTTGCTTTCTATGTTAACATTTCTAACATTTTATTGCTTTAACAGTAAATGTAGGTTCATAATGTGTTTTCATTTTTGGTAGGCAAAGTCTTCCTTTATTCTTATTTTTAAGAATAGTATCAGATATATTTAACTGTTTATTCTTTTACCTAAATTTTGTTTTTAAGCCAAACCTAGGCAAAGACAGAGATAGATGGAAAAAACTCAAGGGAAAAAAACTCTAAATGTATAGATTTAAACGACAGAATTTTATACTGAGTGTGCCTATATAAACTTCCAATATAATTTCTGATATAAAAAGAGTAGATTTATAAAGTGCTTGCCACACCAAAAAAAAAATTGAAACTGTGCGAGGTGATGGATGTGTTAACTAACCTTATTGTGGTAATCATTTTGTGATAAATACATATATGAAATCCTTACATTTTGCATTTTACACAATGTTATATATCTGTTATGTCTCCATAAAGCTGGAAAAAAATTCTGGTTGAAGCTATGATGAAAAGAGAGAAGAAAAAGAAGACAATATTAATGCTTTGCTGTTTCATAATATGGTACAAATCTAATATTTGTTTAAAGCTTCAGAAAGTCAGCTTTGCTACAACGAAATGTGTCCATTTTTACTATTATATTCCCCATAGGCTATGAAATCAGTATTCCCAGAAGCGCTGCTATCCACCTACAGTTTCGTCAAATAGCACACTTGCCTTCAGTCTGACGAAGGATGATCACTCCGGCACAAATTAGCCTTGATTTATGCATTATGCATCAGGACCTCCCTTGGGAACACTGGAGCCCTATAATTATCCTTTTCTCGGTACCAACCGTCATTCTGGACCACTGTGCTGGAAGTCTCCACACTACCCACTCACACTCCACTCACTCAAGTGGCAAAATCATCTAAGTGTGTAAGACTCAGTTAATTCATCGTTTACAGACTTCTGATTCATTTCCCTTTGGGTTAGGTGGACTTGTGTGGATATTATTCTGATAATCAACTTCCCTCTTCTCTTCAGAAACGTTGAGGGAAAATTAGATATGTACAGTAATTTGCCAGTGAAAATGCAATTAAATCAATTTTCTTGAGCAGTTCATATTTTGAGAGCACTCTCCTAGAACCTGGAGATACAAAATTAAAGTGTTTATTAAAAACTCCAAAATCTCACCATCTCACGAAAATATAGACATATCAAAAAAATTTTAAATGTAATAGGAAGAATATTAAAATTAACTTATGGATAAATTTCTATTACAGTATGGTATGAGAGAAATGCATTGAAAATCATAGTATACATGTCATATTTAACATGTCTTAAAAAGAGGAATTTACAGTGCAGAAACTCAAGAGCATTATGGCTAAGAAAAAAACTCAAGCTAAAACAATGAGGCATGAATGGACAGTTTATGATAAAATTGAAAGAGAAGATGAGTAGTAGAGAAATATGTAAAAACACTAGCAGAGTCAACATTCTTAAGGGTTGTTACTGTGGACAGTGATTTAAAAAAAAAAAAACAATGGCTTAAGCAAAAATGGAAATTTGTCTACATCATTAAGAAGCCTAGTGTGAGATTTTACTTGAGAAATAGCTGTATTCAGAGGCACAAGGATGTGATCAGGACCCAACCTCTCCCATCCATCGTTGGCTTTGCTTCCTCATTTTGACTCTGCTCTCAGTCACATTCTTGCTTTGCAGCACTAGAGGGCTGCAGAAATTCAAACCTAGATTTCTTTTCTGATCCCAGCCCTGCCGGAAATGAAAGCATTTCTCTCTTACTGTCACCACAGCTCAGTGTTTCTCAAGCTTCTTTCATTATCATTCCCCTAAAGAGACTTCTAACATATTTTTTCTGGTTTCCCCTTACTTCTCAGGAAAGTAAGGGAGAAGATTTTGTCATGTAAGGTTGAGCTGCAGAGGGACGTAAACTACGGTGAGATTGAAGATTTTTCTCATCCCTGGGGGTGATATCACCCAGATGGAGAATGCCTGAGTGGAAGTCTGAGTGGCTCTACCCCTAGACCAGTCGACTGGGCCATTTGTTGACTGGCCAGGCCCAGATTACGTGCTTCCCTGCAGGTGAGAGTGGAGTCAGCCCCACAGGAAAAGACAGGTGTCGGAAGGATTGCGTAACAAAAGGAAACTTACAAATCTATGATCAATGGATGTAGAGTTAGGGTTAAAAAGGTTAAAAATAAATAAAGGCTCATCACATCTAGATTTTTGAAGAAAAGCCTGTTTATGCAAAGCCACTATGGTGAAGACTGAATTGAATAAAGGGAGGACAAGAGACAAGCAAAACCGGTGACTGTGATGGGTGATATTTACAAAGGGAGATGGTGACGTCAGGGGCACAGACACGAGACAAAGGGACAGAGATTCAGGAGGCAGGACCACACTGAAACAGCACCAGTGGGATCTGGTGACCCATTGATTATGGGGGATAAAGAAAAAGGAGAGGCCAGGGCATCTCAGCCAACTGAGTTGATGGCAATGTCATTGATGAAAACAAGTCAGGCTGAGTGAATGAAGGTTTCAGGGGAACAGTGACTGGTTTTATGGATATTCTGATTGCCCTTAGAGATGTCCATGAGGCAGCTGGACATTTGGGTCTGGCTATTAAGAAAGACTTTGAAGTTAATGCTTATAACAGGGAGACAATGACCTATAGATGGTACTTGAAACCTTAGGAGAGGATGAGATATCCAGAGGATAGAGTACGTAGCAGACAGAACACAAAGACAGAGCCTTAGGGAACACATTGTCTGGGGAGAAAAAAAAAATACTAAGGGAAGATGAGTGAGAGAAGGATTGTTGAGAGACCATAATCTTGGAGGAGTCTATGGAGAAGAGAAATTCAAAGAGGAAGGAGTTGTCTCACTGACGACAATGTCAAACACCAGCGAAGTCCAAGCCAAGACAGAGTTTTACAGGAAAGAGGTCTACATCAATGTGTTAGACGTATTAATGGGATCCGGCAGTAAATCAAGAATAAAACATTTAAGAAATCAAAGGTATATTTTTCCCCCAATAAGCTTGCTAATGAAAAAAAAAAGGGGTGACAGCATGGGGTTTAGTTCTCATATTTATTAGCATGTAATGGCTTTAAAATGTTGGCTCTGGAGTCATACAAGCCTAGAATTGAGTCTCAGTTTTGATATCTGAATAAGACTCAGTATGGGCATCTATAAATGGAAATGATAATAATATTTGCCACATGGGATTCTCCTAGAGATCAAAGTAAATAATGAATATAAAATGTGCAGGCGAGTGTCAGTCCATTGGGAGTACTCAAGATGTTCTGGGTACTATTATTTTTTACCTGCAAGGAAGAATTCTGAGAAAATTACAATACTTAAAATGCCAAGGGTGGAGGACACGGGGGCAAATGGCAGTAAAGACTGGGTTGAATGCCCAAGTGGAAAGCAAGCCGGCAGTGGGACAAAATAAAATTCTTCGGCAAATAGAAGAGGCAAGACCAAGAAAATGGATGAAAAATGCATAGAGAATCTGAGGTCGAAAGGAAAGCCACGAGGAACACAAACATCAGATAACCTTGATAAATTAATAAAGAATCAGACAAGTTGTCTCCAGAGTGAAGAGAGTTAGGTCAGAGGCTGGACGTAAATGGAAAATTATGGAGCGAGAGATGGGGAGAATAAACTAGGAGACAAATTAAAATTGAGGTTAAGTGTTTCTGATGGGGAAAAGGAGCCGAGATGAATTAGCACTAAGCGAACTGATGGGGGAATAAATTGGCCCACGGCCTGACATTTTCAGCAATATTTTGGAAACAGCAAGCAGAGAAGCAGGTATTAAGTGGCAGGAATTATCCAAGATTGAGTATCAGCAGCACAAAACTAAAAGGAAATGATCCCAGGAAATTCTGAGTTTTTGAGAAAAAAGGAATCATAGCCTATTGGACTGAACATCTTAAAGCCGTTACATGCTGTATTGGAAATGAAGATGGACTGTGAAAAAAGACAGTGACCAGGGAACTGGAGGTCACAGTGAGGATAAACATAAATATTATTAGAAATAAGGGAAGTGGAAATTTGGTAGCTTCAGCCAGAGAGGAAATACTCAAAGGTTAAGTTCCCTCGAATGCATTTTCTTTTAAAGGTAGAATACTTTGCTTTCTAAACACACAAATATTTTCCCTAAAAAGGGCCGAAGAGGTTACCTAAAATACCTGCAGTACAGGCTTTTAGAAATTGTTCCATTTCAGAAAATACGCAAAAAATTAGCACAAAGTGAAAGCTAAATTTATAAATCATGCAGCTGCCTAATATGAACACCTTGGAGAACAACAGATAGTAAATCATCTTTGAAATATGGGAAATTTAAAAGGCCAAAACTATATTTTAGCCTAATCTTTACTACATGTAAAGATCTTTACATAGTTTTGTCAAATATTATCTGGGACATGAATCAATGAAATTTACATTAATTAAATACGTATTGCTTAATTTGAAAAGCTCTTTTGAATGGGTATTGATGTTGAAAAAAGTCACAACAAATAGCATTTAAAGACTAACAGGCAATATTAGAATAGGGTTGTGTGAAAAGAACTTGCTAGGAATCCTAAAATTGGGACAAACTATAAACTACTTTAGGAAAAGAAAACAGAACCAAAGAACACTGGGTGGGTAGGGAAGTTAGCAAATACTAGACACTAGGAAAGATGAACTTCAAATGCCAGGAGCAAGGAATATCACAACCAAATGCACTCAGAGGCTCACAGTCGCATTTTCCTTCATAGATCTCTTTGAGAATATAATAAAAGTCCTGGATTTTCCACCCAGAAAATGCCATTAAGCACAAATACAGATTGTTGCTTACAGCATCAGGGGAGCCCCAGATTTCCATTAGCTCGTGAGCTCTGGTTTGTGAATCCCTGCACACTGACTCACCATCTCCTCCTGTGAAAATCTGTGCTCCCGAGAAGTAATTGGATGATGTCCTCTGTAAACATCCACAACATTCTTTAATTCAAAAGGACAAGGACAAATTGAGAATCAAAAGGCCACAACAAGTGCCAAGCTGATATTAGAGACCACTTTCCTTAATCTGGACCTAAAGGAATTGGCTTTAAATTTATTTAAATTTCTAACAGATTTTTTGAGATGATAGCAATGTCGTCATGCATTTTCCTTTGAAGGCTTTTCTCATTAGTCCCAGAACTTTTAACAGAAAACATCTATCTTACTGTTTCTTATTTCAAGATTTCTTATAATCAGAACTGCCTTCAATACAGGCAAAAGGGACCCCTGCCCAGGGTACTTTATGGAGCACTTTTCATATCACAGAGCACATGCACTCAAATGCTTTCTGGAAGAGTACGTGTGTGCTTCACATGGGGTCCGATGGTCTGCACAGGGATATCCACTCTCGTGACTTAATAAGTCAACAGTAAGGTCCCAAGGAAGACATTTCTGCCCATCTCCTAACCTATGTCCTCAAAACGAAGAGTGACTCTCTAAATGTCATCAGGGTTTATAGGCTGTCCTCCAGCTAATGCCAGAGATGGGCACTGCTTAGAGATCAAAGAGGATGTGACAGGATTTGTACTCTAGTAAAAGAAAAGCAAAAAACTTTGTCCCAAACCCTTCCTTTCAGTTGCTATAAATGCAATAAATTATCTCATGAGAGATCATTTCCCTAGTATTCCCAGAATACTAGAAATATATGAGAATGAGAAATTTTATTTTTTAATATTTAAGAGAATAAAATAAAATTTTCAAAAATTGATTTAAACATCAGCTTTCTTCAGAGAATATTATTATTTCATCTTTTAATTTTAATAGGTAACTTTAAACACTTTCAAAGGAGGATAACTATAATGATCATATGAAAATTAATTTCAATTTTTAATATTTGCATTAATTTGTTTTTGATGAAAATAGAAATGTACACTTTGAGTGTAAATACTTTTTAATTGTTTAGATCATGTGTCTTACTATAACAAAAATTAACTATAGTAATATAATTAAGCATTTTGTTGAAATTAAAGCAGCAAAAATTAATTATAGTAATACAATTAAGCATTTTGTTGAAATTAAAGCAGCAAAAATTAATTATAGTAATATAATTAAGCATTTTGTTGAAATTAAAGTAAGAAAAATCAATTTATGGAAAAATATAATTAATAAATTGTGCTATGTGATTTGTGCATAAGCTCCTGATTTTTGTGAGTTCCACAAATTGTACTTTCTGTCATCATTTAATATCACATTTCATTCTGTTTGGAATTTTTAACCCTACATTTCACCTCTTCTGATATTAATACTGCTGACCTTCTTTCATTGTTTTTGGTTTTGGTTTTTTTTGCCATTTTCTGATATTTTGCCACTACTTTAAGTTCAAGCCTTCATTATTGTTTTATTTTACCAATGTTCCATGTAAAAACACATATCCATTTTATTTTTAACCCTTTCTGCAGGAATTCAGGCTACTTGTATTTAATACAATGACTTGATATACATTATTCCTTCCAACATGCTTCATTACTAATTTCAAATGCTGTTTCCTAATTATTTCTTTTACTTTCATTGCCTAGTGTTAATTTCCTATTCTTTTCACTCCTCCCCTTGCTAAGTAGGAAAATCTATTTTGCTTTTCTACTCCTTTAATGGTCTCCATTCTGTTAATAAGCACACTTTCCTTTTGGGTTTCTTAATACTAATACTATTCCTTTTTCAAAATTTTCTATTGAAGTCTAGTTGATCTACAATGTTAGTTTCAGGTGTACAGCAAAGTGATTCAGTTATATGTATATGTATATGTATAATGTTTTTGTGTGTGTGTGTGTGTATATATATATTTCTTTTCAGATTCTTTTCCATTACAGGCTATTACAAGAGACTGAATATAGTTCCCTGTGCTCTACAGTAGGTCCTTGTTGTTTATCTACTTTATACATAGTGTGTGTCTGTTAATCCTTTTTGTTAAGAGTGTTATTTCCCTGACCTGTACAAGCTGTTCATCTCACTGTTGCTCATGACTTCTCTTCCTCATGTCTGTTCCCTTCACATCCCCCATAAAATGAGAGCTTTAGAAAACTTTCTTCCTCCCCTAACTCATAGTTTTGTTTTGTTTTGAGATTGTTGAGTCCTTCTAGGTCTGAGCTACTACTAAACTCGGTTAGCATGTATCTTTTCTAGAATCCTTCACTCATAATCACAGACCATGTATTCTCAGACAATCTCTCTTTACCCATATCTACATACCATTTCTCACCACTGTTTTCCTTTCTTCTTTACCCTTCCCTAACTTGGGCTACCTGTTGTTTGCTATTTATTGCACTTTCTTAAATACTTTCTTCAGAAAGAGGCAAAGAATATACACTTTGAATTATTTATAGCCTCAAAAATTTTTTTCATCTAAATAGAGGAAAGATACCTTGACTGAATAGAGTAAAATTACATTGTAAGACCTTTCTCTCTGAAGTCTGGACACTGTTATGCTCTTCTCTATCTCCCAGTGCTATAAAGAAGCAGCCCAGTGAGTCTGAAGTTTTTAGGAGACTTGACTGGACTCTGCAGAATTTTGTAAAGTTTCTCCTTTAACTTCATACATGAGGAATTTTCAGTCTATCCCAGCCTTTTCTCACCAACACAGCCCTTCCAATCTACCCACTCTTCTGTTTCTTTAGGTTAGTCTATTATTTAATTTTTACTCCTCTTTCCTGTTTATTTCTCTCCCACTAGAATACCACTCTTCGCATAAAACATCTACTGTATTATCCTCCAAGTCTCTTCCAAACACTTCCTCATGTTTTGTTTGGCTTTTCCAATTGCTCAACCATTCCATGATTTTCTTCTTCTTCAACTTTTCTCCGGAATTATTAAGCTCAAAAATATTTCATGTGTACCAGACATTCTTCACTTAAGCACTTTTCACTTATTTTTAATTGGGTCGTCACTGCCTCCCCGAGCAGCCCTAGCTTGGTGCTCTGTTTGTTCTGCTCTGTCTCCCCTTCTCATTGCCGGGGCACCTTAAATGGACTTTGTTCTCTTCCTCAGATGGGACCTCGTAGGGCTGTAGGTGGCACCCTTCCTGAAGATGGTGGAAAGTAGGCAGTCTACTCTCATGGCCAGGAAATGTGGAAGACCTGGGCAGAGGAATCTTCTTGGGTCCTGGTCCTCCTCTACCCTTAGGGGCAGGAAAAGCATGCCCAAAAAACATGCCCAGACTCTTTGTGGCTTACAGGGAGATCTGGAATAAATATTTGGCGTTAATATCAATCATTCCCACAGCACACCCTCAGCTTTCTGTAGGTCAGGCTCTTCCTACAGTGTATCCCTTTCCCGTCCTTGCCCGGGGCTCTCTGTTGCTGGGTTACAAAGACAGGGCTGGCTCATAACTGAGAAAACCTCTCACATTATCTCTGATACTCATAAGGCCCCACAGGGTTCAGGAAAACAAGTAGATGGGAGTGGGGAATGGAGGAGAAAATGGGCGAAGTGCTGGACCAGCAAGGCTCCCCCACAACCTCCCTGGCTTCTGATCACGAGCTGATGACTAACAATGCTCACACACTTCGTTATAACAACCATCCAGACTTGAAACTTCAAGAGTACAAAACTGGGAGGAGGCAGGGGGAGACTGCATGTGGGATTCAGCTAAAGATGGTTAATTTCTACTCTTCAAGGGAGGGAATGCTAAATGCTGTTATATTCTTAAAGATAATGAAAAATAGACTTTTGAAAAGAAAAGCCAATGCCAAAATCCTACTAAACAATTTCATTTCTGGATAGAGCTGCAAAATCGTACCTAAAATGAGAAGCTGAATCTGTCTTTTAATAATAAAAATTACAGGAGATAACCTTCACTGTGTCCTTACAATGAGTCAGGCAAGGTGCTAAGTGATGGCTATGAATCATTGCCCCCAACTGTCTAGAGCTAATAAGGTATTTCAGTAAGGTGTCTGTTTGTGAAATAAATATGTACAGTGTAATGACTCTTCTGCATACCAAGAACAAGATTTATAATATAATGGAAGTCCATTCATAGTCACAACACAAATAAAACCAGAGATAAATAACAGAAAGCACAACTTAAGTGAAGAAATACACAGATTTGCTGACTAATACAACAGCAGAAAATGAAACGGAAAAACATTTCATGATCCTATGAGCAGTCTCAGTATTTTAAAGACTTCAGTTCTACTCGAATTACCTATATATTCCGGGCAACCCCAATCAAAATCTCAACAGCATTTTTTAATGGAATTTGACAAGCTAATTCTAAAGCACACTTGGAAAAGGAAATGTAGGATACAGCAAGAGCATTTTGGAAAGAGAGATTCTTTTACCGTCCCTTACACGTCTTGACCTCCACTCATCACAAGTGACACCTCTTCAATCACTCCTCCCTTTTGATTTATTATCATCACTATCTGTGCTGAGCATGAGACTGACAAAGTGGTCTTTTTCGAGAAAGTGAAACATAGTGAGTAAAAGCAGAGATCTCAAACTGCCTGGGTTTGAATCTGAGCCCCACCACTTGCCAGCTGTGTGACCCCGGGCAGGTCACTTAACCTCTCTGTGCATCAGATTCTTTTATAGTAAATGGAGATAAAAGTTATAATGATAATACCCATTTCATAGATTTGTTGTGATAATTAAACAAATGAAAATATAAGGTTCTTAGTACAATGCATGCCAAAGAGTGCTATATAATTGTTCATTATGATTATGATTATAATAAATTCTGAAGACAAGGAAGTTCAGGTGTTTTGGCCTTGAGCTTTTTTAGAAAATTGTTCCAGGATTTTTTAAAGTGTGAGAGGAACAATAAACTATTTAGAAAAGTCCAGCTTTAGCACTTTTGAATAGTTTGGGATGCTGGGGTATTGAATGCACTTTTGTTCTTATTTTAGTGGGGAGAGGGGGCAAGTGGAATTGGTCCTTTAGTTATGCAACAACAAAGCCCCCAAAAAATCTATCATAAATGACAAGTTCTGGAAAACTGCTCTATAAATCTTTGTATCTTGATCGATACATGTAATCTGTAAAACTGGGCCATCTTGCCCTCTTTTAAGGCCAGTCTGAGTATCATGAAAGATCAAAAAAGAATCACAGTTTTTAGTCTAAAGCCTAGTAGTTCTTTTCATTTATTTATTTTTTGATGTAGAGTTGATTTACAGTGTTGTGTTAGTTTCCGGTGTACAGCATAGTGATTCACCCACTTTTTCATATTCTTTTTCATTATAGGTTATTACAAGATGTTGAATATAGTTCCCTGTGCTATACCATAGGGCCTTGTTGTTTATCTATTTTATATACAGTAGTTTGTAGCTGCTAATCCCAAACTCCTAATTTATTCCTCCTCCCCTCCTTCCCCTTTTGGTAACCATAAGTTTGTTTTCTAATGTCTGTGAGTCTGTTTCTGTTTTGTAAATAAGTTCATTTGTATCATTTTTTAAGATTCCACCTATAAGTGTTATTATATGGTATTTGTCTTTCTCTGACTTACTTCACTTAGAATGATCATCTCTAGGTCCACCCATGTTGCTACAAATAAACCTAATATGTTCTTAACTGGGAATGCTGTTGAGAGGTGGCAGGGAGGAAATTCACCACATAACACAGGGCATAATTTCCCAATAATAATCATTATCCATCTCTTCCCCCCAAGCACCATACGTCACAGTGGTCATGTGATCTCCCCTTTCTCATAAACAGTTCACCACACTGGCGCCGCTTCCCCTCAGTCACTAGTTGCCAAAAGCAAAGGTAGGTCCATCCCCACCCCTCCCTCCCTCCCTTCTGTTTTCCCCTCCGGTGAGGTCCTAAAGGGCATGACTCAAATTTGTCTCTTTGAATTTGGACTTAAGTCTGAATCTCCATTCAAAATATGACAAGCGGAAAGAACCATGAACACTTATATTCTAATTATTGTGCCTCTGTCTTACACAAGAGGGTGCATCCATTGTGGTCAAACTTCCTGACTGCATCGACTTTTGCAGACTTTCGGGTAGACCTGAGTCAGAGAGGTGACGGGGAAACTCCCCTTCCCAAGCCCTAGAGAAATCTGGGGGCCTAGAATTCCAGAAAATACATCAGAGAAGCTCCTGTGTGCAAGGGAAGGGGGGAGGTATCTGGGCTGCACAACATGATCCCACCCCACAGGCCACCAGAGGGCCAGCCAAGAGCCCTGTGCTGAGGGCTCAGGCCCTGGGATCTAGCTCTTGCCTATCTCCTGGGCTTTTTCTGCTTGTGGTTTAATTCTTTCCTGTTTTTCATGAGGAGAGTTTTATTAAACTCTGTTCTCCTCTGTGTTGAGCACTAGAGGGAGAGGTCTGAATCCACAGGCAGGGTGAGTAGAGAGTAGGGACAAGTTAAAAAAGCACGAAGAAACCAGCCAAGAATGGGGCATCAGTATCAGACAGAGGGTCAAGACATGGGACAAGTTAACACCTGGATAGATTCGTGTTTTCAACATATAAGGCAGCATTCTGATTTCAAGACATTTTTAGTATTCAGTTTGATACCCTTTCATAGACCAAATAAACACAGCCATGGAGGGAGCACGCAGTTGAAGAAACAGAACATTCTCAGAACCCCAGAAGGCCTTCTTCTGCTCTCCTCTCATCACTATGTGCCCCATGCAAGGGAGGAACAGAATCAGAGTGGGTGTAATCTTCTGTGTCAGGCTCTCAATATGTATTTGAGATTCTTTCCTGGTTTTTATGTAATTGTAGACAACTTGTTCCTATAGCTTGATAGCATCAAGAAAACATTCTTTAGGAATACTCAGAAATATCTGAGAAGAGGAAACTGATACAGTATTGTATTTGCTACCTTGAAGTGAGAAAAAGGAAGGGCTAGTGTTTCTTGGCTACTTAAGAGGAAAATTCTGTCTTTTATAAAATCTCACTTTCCTGAAAAGGGGCCAGTGACTATGTTAACCACATTAAATAAATTTTCCCATTCTATCCTCCCAGTGACCCTGTAAATGATGATGATGATGGTGATAATGGTGATAATGTCATCATTCATTTTAGAGATCAGAAAATTAAAGTTTAGGAAAGTCAGGTAAATTGCCCAAGGTCATGCTAGTTATAAACAGCATGAAAGCTGAGATTCAAATTTAGGTAGCCTATTGGCCGAGTATTCACTAAAACATAATACAGCTTGTAATAAACCATATTGTACTCTAAAACATAATATGACATTAGTCCCCAAATTAAGCACCATATGGTGGGCTGATCTCAGAGCCATATCCAGGGTGGCTTGGTTACTAAACCCAAAAAGACCTCCTTAAATCCAGACTTTGTCTTATTATAAAAGCAACTGCATATCATATCACATAAAATAATACAATAAAATTGCAGTGAGACATTACACATTTGTTTTTATTATGTGAACTTTTATCGAGTTGTTTCCCAAGGGGAAAAAAAAATAAGCTTATGAGAATAAAACACATGAAGTATTTTATACTATTTATTCACACATATTCCTGCATTTATCATAAGGCTGAAGGTTCGTAGATAAAAGCAGCTGGGGTGCCAGAAAATAGGAAATTACCTCATGTTTAGACTCCTTGAGCCATTTACAAGGTTCCAGATCTTTTGTTTTGGGTCATTAACACCTTCGCTATATGGGATAGAGGGACAATAATGGAAGTGAAATCCAGGTGATTTATTTTTGAAACCTGTTTCAACTTCTTGTAAAAAAAAAAATGAATAAGGAAAGCGTGGAAGTTATTGGCTAAAATGAGGTTTGGAGATTATCGGAGAGTTTCTTTTTATCACTCCTCCACCCTAATTTGCAAGTATAAGTGAGAATGGGCCACAAAAGCCAATTTGAAAGCTGGTCGTTGGGAGTGTTAAATCTTACAACTTGAATAATGTAAGGACCGCTTTAGCTGCAAAGAGAATAGGGGGAATAAATTGTCTTTCAGATGACAATTATTGTAAAATGAGAAACCTAATTTCCTAAGTTAAATTATCAGTAGGGAAATTTCACAGAAATTTCACAAAAGTTGTGAAAGCTTGCTTCTCTGTTCTCTTTTGTAGAGTCCATGGGCATTCATTAGATAACCAATCCTGGAGCAGTGGTACCACCGAAGCATAGGAGACATCAGCCCTTCCCAAATGCAATGACAGTGACTGACCAGCACACTGGAAAACACACAGAGACACATTTTTGTGCATCACTCCAGGGACTCCAAGGATTTCCTTAAATCTAACACAAATCTGCATGGGGACCCAGCCACCCAGTGAAGAATCTCTTCTCTGTGTGGAGGTCTCCACAGAGCAGGTGGTGCCACATCCTATTTTGCTGGCCCCGAGGCAGACTGCCCATGGCCTGGCAGACGGGGAGCATCCGATGTGTGTTTAAACTGAGCTCGAGGCCAGGGCAAAGGAGCCCTCGGTTAGCGAAGCCTCGTGGAAGTGACACATCACTTTGGCCCCTACGCTTTGTAAATGCTATCCTTGGACAGGATGTAATGTTGTTATTTCTTAAAGCATTTCTCTTCATTTTGTCTTTGTTTCAGCAGTTTAAGGGATAAAATAAAGAGCCTAATCATTTTAATATGATAAAACAGATCAGCAGGTAAAATGTCTCAATCTGTCTTCGGGAGGGAGGTTCTCTTCCCACTCTCCTCTCACCCTGGTTCTCCTAGCTAGCCCACGAGCTTCTTTTCACTGCAGTGTTCACTCCATGCAAGCAGGGATTTGTATCTGCACAAATGCACACCCAGCACAAGAACGGTACTGGAGGCAGAGTAGGGGCTTGTGTAGTTACTGAATGAATTGTCAAGTAAATGGAGAGTCCAATCAAATTCTTGCTTTGAAGAGCAAGCCTATCTCTACTTTGCACTTTTTGTCCCTAAAATCTATAGGTTCAACTTTAAATAACCACTCCCAAGTTTAGAGGCAGAGGTCAGAAGGCCTGTAGTGTCAGCCCAAAGTCTGTCTTTTTTCTGGTCTGTGCCCATGTTTACTTTACTGTGTTGCTTCTCCTGTCATTTGTATATTTGCTTTCTCTGTCTCTCTGTGTGTCTCTCTGTCTCTCTGTCTCACATTATTTCTTTGTCTTAGTGTTTATTTCTCATTGCTTTGTGTTTGCAGCATAGAAGATTTATTGAAGCTTAAATTCCATGTGCCAACTTTACCGTAAGTTGATTTCAGAGCAAGCTATTCATTAAGTATTCCTGTGACAAATATTTCAGTGTCTTTATTCCAGATTTCATTAATGTTGGCCACTTATTATTTTTTAGTTCATGTCATGCTTTATGATGAAAGGGCTCACTTAGGTTATGCAATATGAATAGCCCTGAAGTCTGTCCAGGAACACACTAATCAGAATAATTTATAAGAAGTGTTTATTTCTTAAACATTCATTTAATAACCTCCCTTTAAAGTTCTTAGCAATTCATATAAACAGATTGTAGAAAACCTAGTAACTGTCATGCAAAGTAATGTGAATGGAGCAATAAAGCCTTTATAATGAGATATTTACTTTAACGGCTACATGTAATTATAACATTAATGAGAGCTTACTACTATTATTTCATGAAATTAAATTACGTAAACTATACCTGTAAAGCAACAATTTTGTCGTTAATACTCATGGGGTTTTTAATCACAGCGCAAAATTTCAGACACAGCTCTTTCCAAAAGAGGAAAGAAGACAGCCTCTGCAATGGAGAAAGAATAAACTTTGTGAAGGGCTCCTTTAGCTAGAACTCAGAGTGAAATTTGCATCAGCTATAGATTACCAAAATATGTTGCCCCATGTGTATTTGCTAGGAATTACTTAAGAAGTCCTGCTGATCCACCTAAGTTTTTCAAAAATTCTGCTAAGAAAGGAACATCATTGATATAGTAATTTAATAACTAAATTTGTAATTCTTAGATTCAAAACTCATATCTTTTGGGTTTAAGTAACTTCTAAAGTAAATTTAGGAAAATATTTTCTCTAGCTTCCTGGTACATGCACTTGATTTAAAATTTGTGATCTCACTTTTCTAAATACCAATTATTTGATTTTTGTTTGAAACGTATTAGCTGGAAACAATTTAAGACTGCAGAACACGTAGAAGAATAATACAGTGATTACTCATGGAACCTTCACTAAGTTGATCCAGTTGTTAAAAGGAATATTTTGCTCGTCATCAGGTTAACAGTCATATCACTACTTATAAAATACATCTTTAATGTTTTATTTATCCGTATTGACTAAGAGACGATTCATGAACACCTAGTTGTACCAATTTTCAGGATATGTGGTTTATTGTTGCCCAGCTCCCCAGTACCTGTGACTACAAGTTCACCTGAGGGCTAGGCAAATTCAATATCAGAACTTTTATTTGGATTTCGTTGATCATTTTCTATTAATCGAAATTCATGACTGTAAGTTTTATGTTCTTAAATACATGAAGATGAGTGGTTTTAGAGTTGTGCCTGATGAACTGCATGATCTGCAGTCCTGTGAGCCTTTCACCTTTGTCTGTGGTTCCGCTTGGCTCTTCATCACATTGTCTTGTGAGTGCACGTAGCTGGTTATTTTTGGATTGAGTGTAGGATGTTGGATTTGAAAAATTGTAGCCATTGTTTGAAGTCTAATAAGGTGTTATCATTCTGCAAGAGACTTTGCTTTTATATCTGGCTGGTGGCAAGAGTATTAGCCATCCTAGACCATCTTAGTCCAAACAGAGAGGAAGATGATTCAAAGCTGGTCTTTAGTACGTGTGGGGACTAGTCAGTGTTGGATTTGCCTTTACTTTGGGGTCTAGTCCTTGAGAACTCAAATCAAAGCCCTGGGGCTCCAATTTTTATTACCCTAACCACATCTTTTTGTTTAAAGCTGTGTCTACATCTCATCTCTTTAGCTTCCTCCTTTGGAATCATCAAATGAGGTCCCAGAGTTAGATCTGCCCCTCTGGGCTTTCTTTTGCTCCAGGTTTCTAGTTTGATAATTCTTTCATTCTTTGATCATTCTTTAATGTCCTCGAGTTTTTTTCCATTTTTATATTTGTCCTAGGAGGGTAGATCCCAATTATCTAGTCCATCAGGTGGGAAGTAGAATTCTCATACGTTTTATTTTTTTTCATGATTCTTTTCTGCATTCATCAAATTTTCTATAATATGCAACTACTTTTTGTTAAACAGTCATATTCATTCAACAGATATTAAGTAGCTTCAGTGAGCCAAGCAGATTTCTAGATGTCAGCAATGGTAACAATAAATGGAAAAAGTTTCCTGCTCTCATAGAGTATCAGCTTTTATATTGAAAATAAAATATGACCACAATGTATGAGAAAAAGAAAAGCAGCCCCTGTGACCCAGTGCCCCAGCATGGTTACGCGTTGACCTGGCACTCACAGGCAGGCTTGCTCTCCTGCAGGATGCAAATAATTTCACAGGACATCAACATCACATAAGGACACTCTAGGACCATGATGGTTCCAGACAAAAATAAGATCACTGCACGAGGTCTGAACACAAATTACAAGGATTATCAGACTACAAAAATGACCCAGCGTTCCAGTATCCTGGCTAACGCGAGGGATTATTCCTTCTTTACCAATTACAGTGTCAGTCTCTGTCTGGCCTTCCCTCCTTCTGGATAGATTTATTAAGATGATCACAGAATTAGCCCTGTTTCCTGACAGCAACCAATCCAAAGCAAAACCTTACTCCCTTAAACCCTCCTCCAAATCACCTAACCAAAGCCTAAATCCTACCATCAGTCTTTTCTAATACACTTTTCTACTCCTTTCTAATACTGTCCTACTCAGCAGTTCCCCACAGAATATACTCTTCCTCAGTGCAACAGGTAACAAACCCAACTTGTTCAACCATAGGTGTGTTCCTGAGGGTCTTTGCCTCAAGGGGATCGACATACATAAACATACGTGTAGAAGTAAAACCACAAGAAAATTAACCACAAGTTTTGTCATAGTTATTTCTGGGGAAGATTTGTTTCTACTTTCATTTCCCAGATTTCTATTAAACATATATTTCTTGGCAAATTTTAAAAAGTGATGTAAATGTGTTAATTCATGAACCTTTATTAAATAGTATTACATAACTGTGTATAGGATCTCTTTCCATATATTTTGCCTACAGTGAAGTAACCTTTGTGTTGCCAAATAAAATGAAAAAAAAAAATAAGTTTATCTGGGTGGTGGGTTTTTGGATACTTCCCATTTTTACTTGGGGCTTTTCTGAATTTTCTAAAATATGTATGTACTCAGTATTCAGAGTCCACTAAAACAAATCAATTCTACTTTTTAAAAAACTATCTGGCACTGATGTTATAGATTAAATATACTAAATTACTGATCCAGATTAAATTAAGTAATACAAATTCGTGTGACTAATTCTCACCCTCAAAGGAACCTGGACAACATGTCTTTCTCCTCCCTAGATAAGGTTTACACAGTTAAATTGTTGACTAGAAGTGGAAAGCGACAGTATTAAAATAAGGAATTCAATAAAATCAGAAAATTTAAACATTCTAAAAAACAGTTCCATTATAATGCAACATGGAACTTGAAGTAAAATTTTTAAAGTAGAGCTGTCCTCCTAGGGTAATAACTGAAATCATACTGAAAGTTGCACAACACCAAAACCTAATTTTATTTTTATCTGTTGGAACCCAAAAGCCATTCAACTGTATCAGAAAGAGTTTTATGGAACTGACTTATTCAGCAGTAGTAACTCTAAGTTAGTGTGTGACTTCTGATTTTTTTTTTGTCTTAATTACACTCAAGCTATTTATATACTCCATGTGACTTTTGCTGGAGAAATCTCTAAGTTATTATTTTCAAAAGTTAAGCTGGTGACCTACAGAGGAAATTACGTATTTTTATCTCATCACATATGACAGCTGTTTTCCACAGCATTTTATCAAGTATTTCACTACGTATCAAAGTTCATATTTACAACTGGCTGAGGTTAAATATCAAACCAGACTAAAATTGTCTCTATATTATTCTCATTAGGAAAAAGAAACTTTGATTATAGCATTCCTAAAAACAGAGTCACATTTTACCCCAAGTCTTAACATAATGTGGCTTAATAATCTGGAAACACTGAGCTTAAATATATAGCACCTGCAAACCCCAGGGAGCTGCCGTGTGTGCCTAAACTGGTTTATTGCAGACATAATGGTGATGAGTGACAGCTTTGAACCCATTGAGCAAAGAGTGTTTTGTTTTCCTAGGGGGGGGAACCTTAGTATTAGTGGGGAGGGGTTATTTTATGCACCTTTAATGAACACCTCTAGTAGCTTTCTTTGCCTATAATAATTCAAATAAAGAGTCTTAAAAGCCCATTCATTTGCTTGCTGCTAAACAGTGGAAAGTCATTAAGAATTATACATTTAGGAATACTTTGTAAATCATTCTAACGACGTTTTATGAATCATTTCAACACTGGGAAATAAAGCTGAATTTTTTTCCGTGACTTTTTTTTGTTTCTAATGTGCTATGTTCATTATAAGAATGGATAGATCTACATCTTATCAAAACAAATACAATTAAGATGCTTGCTTGGTATTACAAACCTCCCACAAATGACCAATCCACTCAGTGGTCGCAGAAAAGTAACCCAGACTTGACATGGGCTTTAAAATATTTGTTGATTTTAAGATGAGACGGATACTGATGGAAATTAAACAGCAGAAATAATGGAAAGATTCTATTTTCTCAACCTTCTGTTCCCCTTTTCCTCTTATATTTGTAGGGATTCACAACATTTCAAAACGCCAGGTGAGGAATGGCCACACACTAGTTTTATATCCTCAAGATGATGGGAGACACTTATAGATGACCAGAGCTATCAATGGTTTACATCCAGTTATTTATCCATGGACCAGGGCCTGGCCTCCTGGAAATAAAGAAGGTGGATTCTGCAAATTTCCAACAACTAACTTTCCATACAGCAAGTTGACTGAACAAAGAAAATGCACCACCTCTTTCCCAACCAGAGTTGGAGGTGCCGCAGGGTAGGAGTTCTGTGTTATCCACACGTCATTTGTCTCAGAGCCTCTAACAAAATGTTGAAAGCACAGAAACGTCCATTAAAACTTGGTTGAAATATTTTTCTAGTAAGTTGAAAGCCTGGAGAAGGTAGGAGAGAGTTCATTATGAACACCCAAGAGAACAGGTCCCTGTAAGTTAATTATCTTAAGTAATTACGCCTTAGTGCATGCTTAATTTTATATACGGCGTAAAATATAATGAAAGCAAATGACACTTTGAAAATTCTACTTTCTGAGAAAAAACTTGGATTACTATATGATTTCTATACAAATTTCTAGTTGAGTAATTTGAAGAGAGGCATAAACAGATGAGAGAAAATATCTCAGTTTTGATAACACAGAACTCCATAATAGTTTAGTCATTCAAGATCTGTGTAAGTGTAGACTGAACTTCCACTGCAGGGAAAGCAGTGTGAAATGTGTGATTTTTACAATGGATAAACACAGAATTACAGAAGCATCAATGTGGAGTGAATGGAAATTGATGCTAAGTCAAGAATAAGTTTAATACACATGGCTGTAGCTACCTGTCCTTTCTCCTTTGAGAACTGCTTCCAGACTACAGAAGGTAACAATATTTTTAGTCTCGAAATTCATTATAAAGCAGTACAGAAAGAATGAAAAGGAAGCAAAGGTAGGATGCACCAAAACGATGCTTACTGGACTTCTAAAAAAGAAAGTGTTGTCAATATTTAAATATGTGTGTTGACAGGTGTAGATATACAGACACACATCATAAATATGTACACACATGCATATGCACATTATATATGTATACATGTTTATAAAGTGTGTGCTCCTGAATGCTTCCTTGCTTAAAAACTGTCCCTCCCTGTTTGGTTGGTTTTCCATCATTTGTAAAGTTTAGCAGATTTGGTGAAGCCCAATAACTAAACGTTATAAAAGCTTGATACCACAAAACAATTACAGTAAATGAAACAGCCAAAGTACACAGCTAATATTTGGAAATTACTCATCGTCTATTAGTATAGCCACGTGTATATACAGCCATTCTTTCATTTTCTTTGTCAGCAGGACCTGGTTTTTTTAGCTCAACTTAATATTTATCAATATGCTCTGTGCCTTATACTACGGTATGTGCTGAATACCTAAAGATTATTTAACCATATCTCTATCCCCCAAGGGCTATTCCAGACAAAAGACATGTAATAAAGCATGCAGTACAGAAATCTGAGCTGAAAACTCTCACTATACTTAATAACTGCTAGGTATTAATAAGTCACTTTTCACTGGTCCTCCTTCCACTGAGTGTTCAGATATAAATAAATTCCTCCCTCTAAAAAATAAAGGTGACTGCCCCTGATACTTATCTAAGCTCCATTTTAATTTCTCAGGTTTCTGGAATTAATGCTCACCTGCTCTATTTGTTCACTACCACGACATCTACACACTTCCTGGCTTCGGCGTATTTAAACATCACCAAAAAGGTCACTGATCACCTCTGAAGTGTCAGATCCAGAGATCATTTCTGCAGCTTTTGATACTGTTCAATATTCACTATTTTTGTTAACTCTTCCCTCTGAATCTCTGGTTCTCAGAATCACTGGTACCTCCTCCCAGCTCTGTGAGCACTTCGCTACCCCATGTGTGTCTCTCTCTTGTCTCTTCTACTCTCTGGGGATATTTCTCAAAGTTGATTCATCAGTTATGTACCAATCCTCATTCCCCTCTCTGTGTCAATCAAAATTAGACATTTTCACAGGCTCAGTGAAACATTCTATTTTAAAAAAAGTAAACTATAATTAAATATTGTCTATGAATGGAAATGGAACACTACCTGATTGGGGAGAAATTCAAGATTTTGCTTAGGAAAGATAGATTTCAATTAACTATAAATTATAAGCAAACCTGTTAAATTGCTATGTTGACAACAAATGTTTCAGCTATATTAGACCAAAAAGAGGGTTCTAAAAGTGGAATAGATGAAGATTTACACCCAGTTCAAATTTGCTTTTGTTTTCTATTCAAAAACCCCATGTGAATAAGACAGGAGGTACAGATTCAAGGGCATAATAGGTTATGTCTTCCTAAGGTCTCCTTAGCTCCACAAGGATGCGCTACCAACATGAGTGATTAATTGCACCCACATGGAGTGAGGACCCCACCAGGATACAGGCATCCTGAGTCATGGTTTCTATGCCCTTAGGCTAAGGAAGGAGCCCTGTCAGACTTAATGTCAATCTACTATCACAGAAGGGAATTCTTTGCTGTGCTCCCGTGACATATTTCTCTTCCGTATTCTATCTTCCCCCACGTTATCAGGTCAATGGTGGGTCCAGGCCACGGCCTGTCACATCGTGTAACCCTATCAGTCCGAGGTCTTTTGAAACAGAGCATCAAGGCATGGTGGCTAGAGACCTAGAATAAGAATCAAGGGAACAAGGCAATTTATTCCAGTTCCAGCCATATTTTGAGAAAGTCTTGGACTTTCCTTTTACTTCTGTTTTTCATCACCTACAAAAATGAGATCGCACCTCATGATTACTGATTCATCTTCAAACTCACTGATTTGAGAGAGGTGATAACACTTTTCTCTCCATCAGCCACGCAGATCTGGCCTGCCATCAGCTTTTGCAGATGAATGTGATTGAAGACACAATCACACCCATCTATGACACGTAACTTAGGGCTTCTTTCACTACAAGAACAAAGTTGAGAAGTTGGTGCAGAGACCAGATAGCCCAGAAAGCCCAAAATATTTGCCTTCTGGCCTTTTACAGAAAAAGTTTGCTGACCTAACACATCTACAAGGCCTCCTCTGATGTCTCCAGAGGTCAGTCCCGTATTTTCAACTCACTGTTAGGTTAAGCAACACTTGGATGTGCCACCAACACCAGATATCCAAAATGAGCCAAAAAATATATATTATTTAGATGGAAAAGCGGCATTGTTTTTCTTTCTCTCCCATTACTTTTCATTTTTAGAGGGAAGTGCCACAAAAGTCAACATTATACAGAAATGCAGTCATATCTTTTAGAGGCTGTAAAGTATGCTGGTCATGAGTCTCAGTGTCACAACTGCCAATGGAATCAAACTTCCTAAGTTACACTCTGAGCTCTTACACTTATCATTCACTATCTCCTAACGTGTTAATACAGTGTAAGATTTAAAACAACACTATTTCCTGTAAAGCACATTTATCAATTTCAGACACATAGTAAGTGCTCCATAAATTTCAGCTATTATTACGAATAAATGGTAATATCCTCAGCTTCTAGCACAGAAAATTCTTTTTTTTTTTAAAAGATTTGAAGTGCCTGGGCTGTATCTGAGACCCTTGTGATCATTCAGGGAGATTGAGCAATTTTTTTAAAATACATTTTACTGAAGTACAGTCAATTACAATGTATCAATCTCTGGTGCACAACCCAATGTCCCAGTCATGCATATACACACAGATATCCGCTTTCATTAGAATAGAAAACTCTTAATGAATTAATTAAAAGATTGAGTTAATTACGACTACTGATAATTTCATCTTACTAGTTACTCAGGCCAAAAGCTCAGCCCTACCTTCGGCTTTAATATCTCCAGTAGACCCACAATCAAATTCTGTGGATTGTTTACTGGTAGACTGTATGAATCTGAGTCTCCAGACTTTTCTCCTTGCATGTAGAATTGTCTCCCTCTCCTTCTGTCTCAATAAATCCATTAGAAACTCACATATAACGCAGGAATTCCACAATAATTTGTGAAAGAATCCTATGACATCTACATCAAGAATAAATCTCTGTAGCAGAATAGATCTTAACCTATACGTAACATACAGATGCTGGAGATTTTTAAGCAAGAAAGGGAAAAGAGAAGCAATGCTGAGCTACTGAGTCTCCTGTATGTTCCCACGTGATCTTCCATGAATTATGTTAGATCACTGACAAAGAATATGGGACACAATAATCTAGCACTTGCAGAAATGTCTTCACTGGGTTACAATTTAGTCATGTCCTCTAAATGTTTTTGTAAAGAACATGTCCAAGAGACCTCTGTCTGAAAAGCCCCCTGAATATTCCAAATCACAATCAAAGACGCCTAATAATTTAAAATTTCTGTCTAATGGTAGCAATTAGCTCCACATAGCTACTGCGAACTTGATATATGACCAGTCCAAATTGAGATGTGCTGTTAAGTGCCACACATACAGTTGATTTCAAAGACATAATAAGAAAAAAATCATGTATCTCATTAATAATTTTATATTGACTTTATGTTACAATAATACATTTTTGGACACTAGTTGGTTAAATAAATTATTAACATTTCCTTTTTATAATGTGGCTAATAAAAACCTAAACATAGATTGTATTTTATTTCTATTTGACAGTATTTGTATAAAGAGATGCGTCAATGACCCGTTATTAAAACCATCAGTACAAGTCTTTCGCTTCTTTGTTAAGTTGATTCTTAACTTTAATTTTATTCTTTTTGCTGCTATTGTAAATGGGATTGTTTTCCTTTTTGGATCATTTATTATTTGTGTATAGAAACACAACTTATTTTTGCATACTGATTTTGCATCCTGCAACTTCACTGAATTTGTTTATCAGTTTCAAGTATTCCTGTTAAGTTTTAGAGTTTGCCACGTATGTAATCAAGTCACCTGCAACACAGAGATAATTTTACTTCTTCCTTTTGGATTTGGATACCTTTTACTTATTTTTCTGGGGGAAGGAGGAAACAGAGAGATGTCGATTGGGCACGGGGTACGAAAGTCTCAGTTATGCAAGATGAATAGCTTTAGAGACCTTACGCTCAGCAATGTGAATATAGCTAACTTATCATGCTGTGCACTTGGTATTTGCTAAGAAGGTAGAACTTAAGTGTTCTTACCACACACACGCAAGAAAAGAAAATGGTAAATATGTGAAGTGATGGATATGCTAATTAGCTCCATTGTGGCAATTACTTCATAATGGATATCAAAACTACAATCTGTACACCTTAAGGATAAACAATATTTTTTGTCCATTATACTTCAAAAAAGATGGAGGAAAAAAATCAGTATCTTCGAAACCATTCACTAAACAGAAAAACAAAACAACAATACAACTCAGCAATAATTTTGGCACATCTGTCTCATTTTATGGAATTTTTCACTGTGGAAGCCAAAGGTGTACAGATATACCCTCCCTTTCTTCTGTGGATCTGGAGTTGAGCATGTGACTTCAGCTCAGCCAATCAGATTCCTGCCCCGGATTTTGGAACTGAAGGGACCAACAGACCAACCAGGTCCCTAACTAGTTACAGACATCCTATCGGGAGCAGCAGAACACGTCCACTGGCAACGGTGTCTGTGGCAGGACCCTTGGAGCATCCTAATGATTGTACCTGTGACTTGACCTGAGCCAGGTTCTCTGACACCCTTGGTTTTGCCAATTTCCTTCACCTCATTGCCCTGTGATCTCACTGATTCTATGAGCCCCCCAGTACCCTGCTAATAAACTCTCTTCCGGCTTAGGTTAACTAAAGCCAGCTTCTAGGCTTGCATCTACGCACACGGAATGCAAACACTTAGAATATTTTACTATTTTTCTTTTCATCAGGAAATAATGTCACATTTAGTGCCCCCTAGTACAAGGGTTTTTATACATGCATGTACTACACTGAGATCCTCTGGTGGGCTTGTTAAAACACAGATTGCCGGGCCCCACCCCCACAGTTTCTAATTCAGTAGCTGCGGGCGGAGCCAGGGAATCTGCATTTCGACAAGTTCCATGTGATGCTGCTGCTGGTCCCCGGACTTCACTTTAGGAAAGACAGTCCTAGTAATTACTGTTCCCGCTGCTTCTTTTAAATGGTCTTCTCAATAAATAACATTTTCTTTCCTATTTTTTCTAACTTGTTTAGCTTATATGTTTTAGAATTTCAACAAGGCATTAGATAGTGAAAATCTTAAAACCTTAGCCTTAAAGAAGAGGTACTTCACTATCTGATTCAGATGTATATTGGCTGACAATTCACTTATACTCTTGGTTTAAGCAACACCAATCCACGAGTGTGCTGTGTGCATCAGCTCACGCAGGGATCTTGTCGGAATGCAGGTGCTGATTCAGCAGATCTGGGGTGTGGCCAGAGAGTCCGTTCGAACAAGCTCACGGGTGATGCTGATACTGCTAGTCTGTGGACCACACTTTGAGTACCAAGAACACAGAGCATGTATCACATTTTACCACCTCTAGTTTTTTTCTTTTTTTTTTAAGCTGAACAAATGAGAAGATTTCTACTTCTCTCTCGTTATCTACTTTCCAACAAGTTAAGATCCACCTCAGCTCTCCTTCCTCATGACCCCCTCCCAGAAGAGACAGATTCCATTTCTCAGCGACCTTATCGGATGTACTGTGCACTATCCCTGTGAGGATGAGTAACAAACTCCTCTATTTTGTCTGTTGAGTTTTGCTGAATGTTTGCATGCACGTGAGCTCTGGAGTCGGAAATGGACTGGAACTTCATCCCCACTCACTCCTAACCCCAGGGCTACTGATTCCTCTGAGCTCAGTATTACTTTTAAAAGCAAGGATAACAGCATCTACCTTTCAGCCTTCTTGTTTTTTTTTTTTTTTTTTTTTTTTTTTTTTTTGGCTAGGATTAACAAAAACTAATAAAGATCACCCCTAACACAGTCCTGGTACCAAACAGGTGATGAATAAATGCTGGTGATGTTTCCCTGCTTTCCCTTCTCTGGTCTGTATATCAACTCAGCAACTCATCACTCGATCTAAAACTTTAATGTGCATCAGAGTGACTTGGGGGGATTTTGCAAAATGCAGTTGCCCACTCTACCTCAGTGAGATGCTTTGGACCCATAACTCCTCCTTTCACACGATTCCCATGTGATTCTGTGGCTCAGGGACCTTTTTTTTGAGAAATACTAGCTCCAAGTTCCTACGAGGTGTTGTAATTTTGTTTATGACCAGCTGGTATAGTATTTCCTATACGCTGTTATTCTAAAAATGCTGGCCATGTGATACACTATTAGCTATAATAGTAATAGCAACAACAATAATAGCAATAAGTGTAAACCACATGAATAATGATTGATGGCTTTATTGTTTTTATTGTGCATCACATTTGCAGTTCTCTGTTAACCCAATTATTTTACTGTCCAGGTAATTTCCCTACTAGATCTTACTAGATACAGAGCATGAAGTTCCCAACTCCTCAGTCTGCCTTAACAAGAATAAATGTCTTTGGACTTCAAAACTAAAAGCACCTACTTGTCCAATGATTAAAAAGTATGTAATTACTTGCCCCATTACACATGGAGTAAAATCCTTATTTTTATAATATGAAGGCTTCAAATTCTTTCATTAAAGATTTTGGACTACTTTTTATGACTTCAAGAGACCACAATGTCCCAAGTACCCTTTTAGCCAATGAATACACATGAGCCACGCTCATTCCTGCTGGCGTGGGGTTTTCAATCCAACCAAATAAATAGGCACTTAATATAACTTATATAAGAGGAGAATACAACAATTACGTACAGAAGAGTGACTGTGTTGTGGGCTCTAGGCTGTACCACCCAGATCCCCCTGCAGGATTAAAGGACTTCATTTTTCAGCTTCTAGAAATTCTACTGGTTGACACGCAGCTGTCATTCCTCCCCAGTTATTTTGCTCAGGTGGAGAGAGCTTCCTGGCCCAAGGTCATGTCCCCTTTACAGGACAGTCAGTATCCAATGACTGGCCAAGGTGGGGATATAGTTTGGACTCTTGCACCGACTTAGGGTACGTCTGGGCCACCCCCATTCTAGAGCTCATGGTTTGGCTGAGCTCTTTGTGTGACTGCTTCATAACCCAGCTTCTCCCTGGTTCCAGTCCTGCTGTCTTCCCTCCCCCACCACGTGTTGAACCCCAGTAAACTCCATGCACACTAATCTCCTCCTAGAGTCTGCTTCCCAAGAAGCCCAACTGCAATGGGCTGCACATGGAAATTGAATGTCGGCATGCCTCCCTTGGCATCCTCTTGCATACCAGCATTTATTTCATATTTCCTACTCCCATTAGCCTTTGCGCTTACAGAATGACTTAATTTATAAGCCAGGCTCCCTATAAATTCACGTCTACCACTTTATTCAGCTCAAAAAATAGGATCCACTTTTTGCCTCAAAGAAAAACTCATTACTTTCGCCAAAAATATTTGCATGAAAGACAAATGATGACTTATTTGTTGGAAGAAAAGAGAGTCTGGCTTATTTGAGGCACTAGACTCAGAAATATCTCCCTTCACTCTGCTCTGAAAGGTTTTAATAAGAATCATACATTTATAGAACATTTGCTCTGCATCAAATATGTGAAGGGCTTTTATATTCATTCTCTCACTTTATCCCAAGAAAGCCTTCATGAGTTACAAATTATTATTATCCCATTACACTAGGAAGAAAACTGAAGTTTAATGAGTGCAAACAAATGTGTCCAATGAAACAAATCTAGTAGGTGATGAAGCTTTAACTTTAATTCAAACCCAGACTGTGGACACTGACACTTAGGTACCATTTACAGGCATCCTGTAAACCACTTAGGGTCTTCAAAGGGTTAAGTGCCATTTCATATACTTATTTTTAAAACCCCATTCTCTTTCCCCATCTCAAAAGGAACCCAGCGCATTTTACACTAATCTTGAAAACTGAAAACAACCAGGTAGTTTTCAAACGTGTAAATTTTAAATACAATCCAACACTTTTTCCGACTTTAAAAAGAAATGGAAATTTCCTTTTTTTCCCCTCCACCGGGGTGTTCCACTCCAGTCATAATGCTACTTTTCATTCTGTTCTGGTTTATGATCATTCAGATGTTGTTAATATGCTAGTAAGGCAAGGCAAAAACCAAGTTTCCATCTGAGGCAATGACTATTTGAGATTTTTAATACCACCTAACATAATGTTGAAAAACGAGTAAAATTTCAAGTGTTAGGGTAAGATTTTGCAAAAAGGAATATGATGACAAGACAGAGAGACACAGTACATTGTCTACTATGTATCATTTTTTCATTACCCTTTTCAAAATCTATCTCATTTTCAGCTACAGAGTAAAATCATATGGTTTGGCCCACAATATTATTGTCTGTATATTAATCACTCACCCTTAAATAATGCATTTAATTAAATTTATCTTGGATTTTGAAAAACTAGATTGGAAAGAAACTACAATTTACAGGAAAATATATCACTGGTAGCATCGGAACACAGTTATTTTAGGTCAAACCACTGCAGGGAAGAAAGATGCCACTCCCCGAGTTTTGATCTACGTAGCTCTGAACTGAAGTCCAAAAGTCTCTCCTAGAGTCATAATAATAAACTGCACTGGATCAGTAGCCCCGCAGGAAGAAAAAGTAACATTGATACTGAGTCAGTTTCAGGAAAGACTAGCTAACAGTAGAAAGACTGCAAAGTTCCCAAGCAATCAGACTTGGCAGTAAAAATTTAGACCATTTACTGCTTGACAAAATCAAAAGCTGAGTTGGAAGCCAAATGAAAATAGATTCTTCTACCTGGTAGTGTCATTAGAAAGGTTAGGTTAGATTGTCTGTACATTTATAAAATGATAAGAAGGCCGTGTAATTTTATGCACGCCATATCAACACAGAATTCACCTAAGGATGAGAATGGAGGAAACACCATAAAATCTTAGAAGCAAATATTTCAAAGACCACACTCATATCAGTGTGTGTGTGTGTGTGTGTGTGTGTGTGTATATATTCTCTCCAATAATAAACTTAAATTTTGCATATAAATAAAGTCTAAGTGTCTTATTTTTATAAACTCACCCACCACCCAAATAACGAGGCTGGATAACAATGGAAGGTACAAAATCTAGAGCTTGCCTGCATCATGATCGCTGTGTCTCTTTTCATCTAAAATTTCCAGAAGAAATTACAGTACCTCCATTTCTGGAATTCTGAGATGGCTACAACCTGTATGAAATCTAAATCAGGTCTCCAGTGAAAGCATTAATAACATACGGTATGTTCTTGACCTGGTGTGTATCGTCTACGGGGCTTACAGTAATAGGAGAAAAGAGGCAACTAGTTGGTTCTGTAACAAGCTTTTTAAAAAAATAATATAAGCCCATTGTTAGGATAGCACTGTTATGGAAAGAGTTATGTGCCCCCAACCCAAATTCATACATAGAAGCTTTAACCCCCATTGCCTCAGACTGTGATTATATTAGGAGAAAGAGGCTTTTAAGAAGTAATTAAGTTAGAATGAGGTCATTAGGGTGGGCTTTAATCTGATATGACCGGTGTCCTTCTAAGAAGAGGAAATTAGGACACAGACCGAGGGAAAACCATGTGAAGACACAGGGAGAGAGCAGACATCTACAGGCCGGGGAAAGAGACCTCAAAGAAACCAACCCTGCCGACACCTTGATCTCAGACCTCTGGCTTCTAGAACGGCGAGAGAATAAAGTCCTGTTGTCTAAGCCACTCAGGCTGTGGCGCTTTGTCACGGCAGCCTTACAAACTAATGCAGGCGTGAGACCCAGCTAGTTGTCACACGACCTAACGGCATAGAGCTGTTTACCCTGGGCGTTATCTGAGAGTGAATGATTCCATCCACAGCAAATGCCAACTGTTTGTTACATGTATGACTCAAGCACTTAACCAACCTTACTATCTTACTTATCTAATCAGTCTTCTTTTAGGTTCACATTTGCTTGAAATTCAGGAGTCTGTGACTCCTCCACCAGACTGTAGATTTCTCAAAGGCATAAAAATAGGATTTATTAACCTTAGGAGGTGGAGTATTAGAATGGAGCCCAGCGCGCCATATAAATGCTTCAAGAATGGAAGGAGTCCTTGGAGGGGTGAGTGAGCAAATGCTCTCTGAACAGCAGCAGCAGCAGCAGCAGAAGAGCTCCAAGCTGAACCAGGAATAATTACAATGTGAGTTACCCATTCACCATGTTCGCTGTTGGTGCAAACACATGGCGGTACCAGGACCCCCTGTTTAGAAAAACTGTGGTGTAACAGAAAGACTGCTCAGTGCGGAGCTAGAAGTTCGGAGATTTAGTGGCAGTGACATGCTCTGAGTAATCACTTGAACTTCCCTGTCTCTTCACTGGGGCTCCGGTGAGATCCACCATCCTTACCCAGCATGCACTGAGCATTTACCCTTCAAGGGTGAGAAACAAACAAGATAACACAACTGAACATATTTTGTAAAACATCTTTTATGAGGTTTGACATTTCTGGGACCAAACCCAATGTTTTAGTGTTTCTGGCATCCCTCATCTTAAAAATCGGAAGTCATATAGGACCAGGGATTGGGGAAAGATAATAAATGCACTGGACAGTGAATCAAGAGGACGTCTGAGTGCTCCTGTGGTTTCCAAAGTAGTATTTACAGTCTAGCCTAACCACACTTATTATGAGAATGAAATGAAGATGACGATCATGTATTCAGAAGCACCAACTTCTATCACCTTCTAGGCATGGGTGTATTTTTCTTTTAATTTTCTGAATTATAGGGTAGGGCATTAATCCATTAAAAATATAAGGTGTAAAACATGCATAGCACTGTAAGAGAGAGGCCAAAGATAACCAAACAAGAGTGGAAAAGTAATAATAATGCAATTGTGTAAAATGTGAACTAAAACTTGGCTATGTTGAGCAAAATTTCACACACTTGAGTTCAGTTCAATTGCTTTGGATAAAATCACAAAATGTTCAGTAGAAACTACAGAAATCCTCTCTTATCCTGTGAATCCACAATGCTTAAGTTCTGGATGTTCAATGCATTTTACCCATGACTTGAGGCCAAGCTGTTTATATGTAAATTATTTTTTCTTATTTATGGATGACACTAACACAAACACACACACACACACCCAACAGCTTCAGCACATTGGCGTCATTTTTATTTATAATTGTGTCTCTACTTTGCATTATTTTACGTCTTTTCACTTGAAATTCAGTATTTAGAAAAAAGGAAAAAGAAAGAGTGTGTGGTTGGGAAATCCCTCAGTAATGTCTGTGTGTGCGTGTGTGTGTGTGTGTGTGTGCAGCTAACCCGTTAGGTTTGGCGCTACCCACGTGTTTAAGTATGCACCCTTGGACCCAAGTGTGGATGACATCTTAATAAAATACTGACCATGAAAAATATTCTTCATAATCAGTCAAAGTCCAAACTATGAGCATTCAGAGCACTAGCCCAAGACAAACCTATTTGTGTAAGCTATAGATTTGAGCCTTAGTAAACCTTGGGTAAACCTTAATTCAATTAATATTTGTTGAGGACACACTGTGCAAGATACTATTTAGCCATTATCTTCATAGACTTTATAATTCAATAGAGAAGATAACCATATATTCAAGTAACAATACCGCCAGAGGTAATATTTCTTAAAAGATAAACATTTTGAGTTTTTTCATATGTAATTAGAGCCTCTTTTAAAGAAAGGGAATCAATACTCATTTTAAATGTATAAATGTTGGGTATTTTCCGTTGTGTTTTGCCATGTGGGAGATGTATTCTTCTGTGATTTAAAACAAAAACTAAAAATAAAAAACAAAGAAACTAAAGTTCATCACAACACTTTAAAGATGCTTTAATAATAATCACTGTTTAGTAAGTGGCGGGTGCACACTACACCCTGAGTGCATCTGAAGTCATGCTGAGAGGTCTAAATTATTTTTCACATTTCACTTTCAGTGGGGCTCCCGAAGATCCCATAACTAGGAGGTCTTAGATCAGATTCAGCAGACCTGCTTCTCTCTGACTCAGCACATACTCTTATTCACAATGCTCCACTGGCATCTGCAAACAGTCATTAGTATCATTTCTTACAAGTGCATGTGTACCTACAATTATCTCAAAATAAAAAGTTTAATTAAAAAGTTAATTAGCCTGATAAAAGAACTACCCAGGTTATAAAAGAGGGATGCAAAGTAACCAGAATTGCTTGTCTGCCACAAAAATAGCAACTTTGGTTTAGCCAAACAAATGCACTGCATTTTAAAATCTCTAAGAGTCTACCAAGATCCTCATCTAAAAAGCACAGCCATACAATGCTCTCTCCTCTGGTTTGTATTTAGACCACTCTTTTTAGAACTTTCTGGACGATTCCATGTTTCAGAAATGAACAGTTTGTTCAGAGACAAGAGATGTTTAGGCACAAGAAATAGAACTACTAAAAAGTATCCAGCATGATTGCTGAAACACATGGCCAGGCTGGCTGGAAAACACTGTAAGGGTCACTTCCCCGATGCTGCATTTCAAAACTCTGAATTAGCTTTTTATGCACCAAGCTGCAACAGAAGCACTATGCTTCCCTTAACTAAGGTGCTTCAAGTACAAACACAGTCCCAGAACTCTATAATGAGAGTCAGCTGAAAATCCAATGCAAACAAGCCAACAGTGAAAAATGGTAGTAGTGTAAGACTAAATAAATACCCGTCAGCACAAGGCACATTTACGATTAATTCATATCTTCAGCACAGATTTCAAGTCATAGTACAATTACGGGATTCACAGAATTCATAGCCTAAAGATCTAAATTGCTTCCTCCCTACCAAAAAAAAAAAAAAAAAAAAAAAGGCAATTCAAAAATCAGGTTAAGTATGAGTGGGAAATTTAAGCCAGTTTTCCTTCCAAATATAGAATGAAAACAGTGCCAACTGGAAGAGAAAGAATTGCTCATGCTCTTGTCATTGACCCTTAAGTGGGGCTTTCTTTTATATATATTTTGTATCATTACCTCATATTGTTCACGTAGCCAACATAAAAGGAATCCCTGCATATTTCCTTCTCTGAGCCAGCCACAGACCTTTCCACCCAAACAAGAAAGAAATCACTCACAGCACAGACTTGCTTTTTCCCTGCAAGGCTGAGAAGTCTGTATGTAATTCCTTCAAATCGGTGGGAGTTTACGATCCTCACTTTTCCTGGCATATATAAAATAAAAACTGATGAAAAAAGTAAGACAAAAATCACCAGTTTCCTGCTTAAAAGTCTATGATGCAAAAGAACATATATACATATATATGACTGTATCACTATGCTATATGCCAGAAATTAACACATTATCAGTCAACACTACTTCAATAAAAAAATCTATGATGAAAGCTCCTTTCATTCTGCATCTAAAAAGCTTATGAAAATATTCAATTATGTACACGATGAGAGTTCACCAAAGTACTGCTAAATGTTTGTGACAGAGTTCGTATCCATTGAGGTTAGCAGAGCCCCATTCTCACAATGACACGTGATCCTGTCCCTGCGTGTGACATGGTGTGACTGAGGTTTGCATTTTCCAAGGTGAGAGTGTCATTCACAGCCCAGATGGGAGAGTGGTCTTAAGATTCTTGGCTACCAAATTAAAAGATTTGCTTGGAGCTGTGATTCCTGCAACATAATTACTGCCTAGCAAGTTTTTAGAGGAGTGGCTTCCTGCTGACTTGAGGACACGGCCACCATCCGAGTCTATAAAATTTTCTGTCACTGAAGATTTATGGGCCAATGTCTCAGATCTTAAGGATGCAATAGCAAATTGTAACAGAATCTGAGTTGTTCATTCACTCCACAGATATTCAGTCAGTGAAAACTGAGGGACATGCATAATTTTCTAAAAACTGCTAGCAAATATTTTTTTGTTGAAGTCTCCTTTTCTATTAGGTAACAGGCTCCCTTAACAACAATTCAGTCTAATTCTATAACCTATGAGTCCTCTTCAGTTATGAAGAATCACTCATATCCATTTTAAATGTGGTTAAAAGCTTTCCTCTCTCCTTCCAAACTCTGAAGGAAGTTCTGTGTGAAATGACACGAGGCCTCATCTGATGTCACAGCTCCTCCCCACCCAGAAAGCTTCTTATTCCACTGGAGATGAGGAAGGAAGACGAGGAAGAAAAGCTGTTTCCTGCTGTGCTGGCCCACGGAGATGTGGCTGTCTTCTCCTGTGATGTTCCTTCCTTACTTGAGAAATCTCACAAAGCACTGGGGAGCTTATGGATTCCTTCCTGTGATTTCCTCTGTATGGGCAGCATCCAAGGGGGCTGCATTTTTCACAGCCAATCCCACTATCTCAAGCTATTTCCTGGCATGGAGTTGTACCCTCAGCCTTCAGCCTCTTGCTGCTGGAATCTCCTCTGCCAGTCTCCATGGAAACTCACGGATGTCAATGATGGAGACACAGAACACAGGAGTGTCCGTTCCCTGGACACTCCTTTTCTGAGTTCCACCATGTCTCTTGGACCACATTCATGCCAAACAGCATTAAGTTCTTATTGAGGTCAGTGGCTCAGTAACTTTTATATGAGATGCAATCACTCCTCCCTGATTTAGTGTTGTGTAACAAGGAAGAGCAATCTGACTCCACACTGGATTTCTTTTACTTGAACCTTTATATTCTATTGCTTTTGCTACGTTACGAATGTTGTCTATAGCCTGAAATACACAGCAGAGCCCATTCTCAAAGCTCTGACCTTTAAGGGTAAAACACTTTCCCATTCATATAGAGGTAAAAAGATGCAGAATAGGGAATAACATGTGTCTTTTTTGGAGGTTTACAGAAACATTGTGACTGGACCACGTGGGCAACTGCAAGAACAAAGGATTAAGGCACCAAGAAGTTTGCACCAACCAACCACACCCCCTCCCCTTCCTTTTAGTATAAAAGTAGCCTGAATTCTAACTCGGGAAAATGGTTCTTTGGGACACTAGTTCACCCTCTCCTGGGTCTGCAGGCTTTCTGAATAAAGTTCCTATTCCTTCCCCAACAACTTGTTTCTCGACTTACTGGCCTGTTGCAGCGAGCAGTATGAGCTTGGACTCAGTAACAGTTGGGATCTCTGTACTATTTGGAAGCCCCCCCAAGGGCAGGAAATATGCTCAATTAGAACTTACGATGTCCTGACAGAACTGCCTACTATGTGCCAGATCCTAGTGTTACAATAAACATTGGAACATGGCAACAGAGCAGAACTTCATACCTCATCAATCCATCTCCTTCCTCACTGCAGTCACCCACAACCACTGCAAGAGTTCAGCTCCTGGCTTACAACCACTGTCTCCAAAATTACTCTTGTAAAAACTATTCTTCGTGGTGATTTCGTGCACACAGAGGGTGCTTCCAACGCCGTGTTTTCACTCCTTTGCCCTGGAGTGATCTTTCCCGTCCATCCTAGCTCAGCCACACAATTCTCCCACTTACCCCTAATCTTAATTGTGCAAATAAACAAACCTCCTGCAAAATCTCAGACATCCCACTCTCTGACCACCACCTCCTACCTTGCCCACTCAAATGTTTCGCTACCAGGACCGAAAAGATTTTTTACCCCCTCCTACTTTTTAGCGTCTCTTTTCTTTCTGCTCTCATTTTTCATCGTACCGAATACAATTTCCATGAACAACCATTCTAATTACAGACACACATGAACTTTCAAGTCCTTTACTTTTTTCTCCCTTTTTTTTCTTTCCTAATTGGCCAAATCGTAACCGTGTTTAATTCTAATGCTCCACCTGCTTCTCACTAGCCCCCTTCTCTGCTGAATGTGGATGGAGAAACACAGCTATGCTGATTATGGGGCTTTTCTGTTGCCTGGGTTTGAAAGCCAGATTTTCTCCCCCTACACCCTTATTTTCCAGCTGAGTGATCTTAGGCAACCTATATAAATTGTCTGTTCCTCAGTTTCTTCATCTGTCAGATGGAGAACACATTAGTACATATTTCAAATACATACTGTAATGATTAAATGACTTAATATATGTAAAGCCGTGCCTGGCGCTAAGTCTTAATAAATATGGACTGTTTTGTTGCTATTATTCAAAATATTTTTCTGTCCTTTAAAAACACAAACTCATTCCAAAAGACACAGGCAAATCACTGATGAAAATTTAATTATTTTTGAAATATGACAGGAATGTCGGTAGGAAGGAAGTGAACACTCTTTAATGCATTATTAAAAGCTCAAATAATGATTCTGATACCATGGTTTTGATAATCTAACAATATCCATTAGGCATGTTTTCTTCAAAATAAACCTTCCTTGATTGTTTGCATTTATAAATATCATTAAAAAATTATAGATGTCAAAAAAATAAGGAAAACCTATGATCAATGATTCTCTAAAAGAATCCACCACAAATAGCATCTTGGGTTGTCATAGTCGTCCTGACCTGTGCCATCCTGGATACTGTGATAATTTAAATTAACAAAATTAAAAATTCAGTTCTTTGGTCACACTAGCAACAGTTCAGATGTTTGATAGCCACGTGTGATTAGCTACAAATATAGAACATTATTACCCTCATCACAGAAAATTCTACTGAACAGCACTGTCTATACCCTTTTTATTATACATATATAATTATAAAATTGAATAGAAATTGTAATCTACATTTGTTTGTGATTCCTTTCATCTCCTTACAATATAGTAAGAGCAATTCAATGTCCATAGGTATACTTTGGCTACCTCCTGTATCCCACCATGCTTCTGGAATGTATTTTGAGGTTTTTTTTATATAGTTTCCAATTGTCTTACAAAAAAGGTGCAATTATGAATGTATCATTAAGTTTGTATGGGTACTGTAATAGCTTCATTAAATAAATGCATTTTAGAAGAAATTCCCATATGTTTGCAACCACTAATGACATATATATTTTTCTTTTTTTTTTAATTGAGGTATAGTCTAATGACATACATATTTTTTAAGCCTTGGATAGACTTCGTCAGGTGTTGCAATGACTCAGCTCTGTTTTATATCACACACACCACTTCTAACATAGTTACTTGTTCTATATTCCAGTAAAATGACAGTAAGATCCAGGAAAATGATATGGAATGGAAGAAACAGAAAATGTACAACAAATAAATATAATCTCAGAGTGGAAGCTGTTTAAGAGGCCTAGAAAACAAGATGTCAGTTAAGACCAAGATGTCGGTGAAGTTTCCACAAGAACTTAAAGAAGGAATCTTGAATGGATTCTAAGAAATTAAGAAAAAGCTGGACAATGTTAGTAAGCTGAGGAAGAAAATGATCTTCCATAAAAAAAAAAAAAAAAAAGAAAGAAAGAAAATTTCCAGGAAAGCTTTTCAAAGCCACAAGAATATCAAAACCAAATATGAAGCAAGTAAAACGTACTGTGACTTTGAATAATTTGTAGAGTATATGAAAAGACCGTTCATTAGTGCTCAACCCAGGAAACAGCAACAACAAAAAAGTTTTCTATATACTATAAATAACCATATTGCAAATTTTACCATAGACCCTGTTGAAAAGACAACATATTCTCAAATCACAAACTACAGAAGCTATGCCACATGAAAAACTATGCCACAAATAGACACATAACTCAGTAAATGCTTTGTGTTATCCTTTCAACGGTATTTATATTTTCTGCATATAAACTTCAAATACTCCAACTCCTTTCCAAAGATCAAACATGTTAAAAAATATGTGGAATAATAAAAACATTTAAGTCACAAGTGTGCAGTATATGTGTGCGTGTGAGCACGTGTGCATGTTTTAAGCAGTTTGACATTTGATTACTTTGCATCCCAAGGACTAGTTGGAGGTGGAAGTCAAGAGACCAGAACCATGAAAATGCTTTAGAACTGAAGCATCTGTATCATACATCACAGATGCCCTGCTTTGCTTTATTACTGAGCATTTGTAAGGTGGGCCACACGTGAAACAGCAACTTCACAGGAGTATATTTTGATGAATACGGCGTGTAAAATTTGACATGCTTTGCTGTTTTGAGGGTTATCTTTGTGTGATTCTTCTTAGAGTATCACCCTTCTCTATTAAAGAAAGAGTTTTATATGGGGCCTATGGAGAAGGGGAAGCAGATAGCAGATAGGGAAAGCAGAGCTAAGAAAAGTGGAGAGAGGAGAGGAAGAGAAAAGAGGACAAAAACAATGGTGTCCTTTCCTCGTGGCCCCAGAGACTCCTGTCTTAAGGAGAATCCAGCAGGCCTTCTATGCTAGAAGTCTGTTTCCCAACTGATTACAAAGCTCAGAGCTCAAGGAAACATGAAAATATGGTTTCAAGTATTAGAATTAGTTTAGGTAGGTAGGTAGATAGATAGATAGACAGACATACAGACAGGTAGATAGATAGGTAGGATAAAATAAATGATAGATCGATAGATAGATAGATAGATAGGCAGGCGACAGACAGACAGATGGATGGATGGCTAGATAGACAGAAAGGTGGGCGGGCAGACGGACAGATGGACAGACAGACAGGTAGGTAGGTAGACAGATAGGTAGATGGATAGATGGACAGATGGATGGATGGGCAGATGGGCAGACAGACAGATGGATGGATGGATGGCTAGATAGATAGATAGGCAGACAAAGGGATGGATGGATAGACAGACAGACAGACAGATAGGTAGATAGAGAGATAGATAGATAGATAGATAGATAGATAGATAGATAGATAGATAGATAGATAGATAGATAGATAGAAGAAAGAACAGAAGATAGAAAGAATAGATGCTAGATAAATGGACAGATAGACAGGATGGGTGGTAGATGGATAGATAGGGATTGTTATGGCTTAACTCCTTAAGATACAGGGGCAGAAGCATATATGACAACTATGAGCACAAATCCAAGAGAAGGCCACTCCAATGGGATATTTCTGAGTTTAGTCAATTCAAAGTTATCCTCAATTACAGACAATTATACATATTACAAAGTAAGTCTTTGATGAAATATTTAAAAGAGAGGAAAAATGATATAAAATATCAAGAACTAGAGGCAAGAGTAGTAACAAAATCAGAGTCTACCATTAAGTGAGCAAAACATTTACTCTGCAGACAATACCCTCTCTTCAGCACGTACGGGAAGTGAGACAGCAAGTTATGATAGGACCTATATTATTGTGAGGATATTAATTATATGAAAAGTGCAGGAATAAGCATTAGCACAAAAAAAGAAAGTTTCATCGCCAAGACTATCAAGAAGTTCACACACATAATTACATAGTGCTTTTCCAGTCTTAACACAATGAAGCTTTCAGATGGGAAGAAAAACAGACCAAAGCGTATCATTATCCCCGAATCTCTAAGTGAATTTGTAATGTTTTTAAAGTTTCAAGAAGTTTATGAAGGAGGAAATACAAACTTTAAAGTAGACCTGACTTACAATAACAAGTTTGTTAAGAAATATATATAGTTGGTTAGGAATCGATTTTCTCACAGACCCACTACTTCCTTTCAGTTAGATGCTAAATTCAACCACTTATTGACTACCAATTATTTTCACACAGTTAGGAATTTTTTTAACATGGTAAGTTTTAAGGTGATTTTGCTACATGCTGTTTGAAAAATCTAGTAAGGAAGCTTAACAAGTGAAAATATAAATGCTTGTAAGCACAGGGTTATATTTTCATAGTACTTTACTTATATTACCATATAGCATTGTATCAGTTAGGATAGGTTAGGTTTTGTAGCAGTAACAAAATCCTAAAATCTCAGTGACTTTAAGAAGCAAAGAATTCTCACTCATACAACCTCAGGTCAACAAGTCTTCCATTCCTACGTATCCTTGCTCAGGGTCACAGGCTACAAAGCCTCTGCCATCGGAAACACGCTTCATCGCTATGATGGGGAAAAGGACCTAGCAAACCACACACCAGCTTTGAATGTCTTCCGCCAGAATGTGACACATCACTTCCATTCATATGTTCTCAGCCACAGCAAGTAACTTTTCAAAAGCTACCTTCAGGAGGTGGGTAACTGCAGTGCTTCCAGATGACTGGAAAGAGGAGAAGAAGAAACAGGAAACAGACTGAATCACTACAGCATTAGATATGCTCCATTTTAAATGTTTTTTTTTTTCCAAAGGGAATCCTCCTACACTGTTGATCGGAATGTAATTTGGTGCAGCCATTATGGAAAACAGTATGGAGATTCCTTTAAAGATTGAGAACAGAGTTACCATGTGATCCAGCAATCCCATCTTGGGTGTATATTCAGAAGAACTCTTGATTCAAAAAGATACATGCAACCCAATGTTCACAGCAGCACTATATATAATAGCCAAGACACGGAAGCAACGTAAATGTCCATCAACAGATGAATGGATAAAGATGTGGTGTGTGTGTGTGTGTGTATATATATATATATATATATATATATAATATATATAAAGTAATTGGGTCCTCCTTGCATAAATACATATATAAATATATACATATATACATATACACACACATATATACATAGACACACACATATACACATAGACACACACATATACATATACACATATACAATGGCAAACACTCAGGCATTAAAAAAATGAAATAATGCCATTTGCAGCAACATGGATGGACCCAGAGATTATCATACTAAGTGAAGTAAGTCAGACAGAGAAAGACAAATATCATATGGCATCATTTACATGTGGAATCTGAAAACATGACACAAACAAACTTATTTATAAAACAGTCACAGACATAGGGAAAAAAAGTCCTGGTTGCCAAAGGGGAAAGTAGGAGGGGATAAATTAGAAGTGTGGTATTTGCAAACTACTATATATAAAACAGATAAACAATGAGGTCCTACCGTATAGCACAAGGGAACTATATTCAATATCTGGTAATAACCTATAAAGAAGAAGAATATGAAAAAGAATATATATGTGTATATATAACTGAATCACTATGCTGCATACCAGAAACTGACACAACATTGTAAATCAACTATACTTCAATAAAAACATAATAAATAAATAAATAAATAAATAAACAAACAAACAAACAAACAGTTTCTTTCCTCCTTTCCCAGTTAGCTTTGAGTTCTTGGAAATAAAATGTTGAAACGTATCCATGTTTCCAGGATTTGTACCTTGTCCAGTACTGGGTACTCAATAAGTATTTACTGCATGAAAAACAAGGGCAGTCAGCCAGTCAAATATTCCAGCATGTTTAAGAAGAAATGATGCTGAAAAGAGACCTCTGGATTTGACACAAAGTTTACCCGCCATCATTGAAAAGTGTCTCAGAAACATGAGAAACTGAGGTGAGAAAATGAAGGGAGATCGTGGAGGCTGCCCTTTCCAACAGTTTGACCATGATTCCAAGGAGAGATTTAGGGCAACAGCTAGAAGGAAGTTATTCTGTATGGATCGGGTTGTAGATCAGGTCCGGAAGGAGAGAGGAAAGTTGAGGAGATAGGGCGAGTAACGGATGAAGGGTTTAAGAGGCACCAGGGGGGGAATGTGACCATAAATGGGGACGCGAGCACTGGGACAGCAATCCTTCTGAGACAGAGATGTGATCTGGATGGTTATCAGTAAAGCTGTGCCTTTGAAGACGTGCCTGCCTACTGGTCTTCATCTCATGTGAGAAGCTGAATCCAGATCATAGTCTGAAGGTAAGAGCAGGCATTGGGACAAAAGACTTGACGTGCAGGACTAAATTACAGGGGTCTTTATGCAAGGAGGACCCATCCCACTGGAAGAATTGGAAGGAAGGCTGTGCAGCACTGAAAAAGGATGTCCAGTTGGAGGCAAATTTTAAATGGGACTGAGAACACTCATCTCCACAGCTACTAGAAACTTCTATAGGATTTAGTGACTCGGAGGCATGATTCTCCAAGCCAGCTGGTGACACGTCCAGGCCCAGACCCAGAAAATGCAAGCAAATGACCCCTTTCTAACATTTAACAAGAAGTGTGATGTGCTGACTCCCTGTACTCCCCCCCCCAAAAAATCTAAAACTATGGCCATTTCGACTTAATTATTGGGAACAAAATGAAAAAGTAATTGTGGAATGACTTCTGTAAGTGGCCACTTTACAATGTACTCTCACTGAGTAATGCTAGAAGGAGACTGGAACGGATTCAACTAACTTAAAACATGTACAGAAATATTATTGTGCAAATTCCAAGAGATTTTGTTTTCTTACTTGTGGAATCCAGTACCTCCTGGAAAATGAGCTGGTCTTACCCTTTTAAAGGAAGAAAAAATAAAAGACAGCTTTTGCATTTTTCTCAAAAATGAAGCTAAATCTTCCTTGAATATTTGCAGACAGTCTGCCACCTTGGGCATATGGATGGAATTTAGTATTGGTCTCAGCAATAATGAGATCAGAAAAATAACTGTAATGAAGTTACTAATTATATGTCCTTTTTTAGGTTCCCTGTGATTCTGAAGGTCTGACAATAACAAAGCAATCATGGTAAGTCATCCTAAGTTGAGGTTGGTACCCACTGTTTAAATGTGCAGAAATCTTTAAACTCTGAGAAAAGCGTTTTGGTACTGAAGGAGTCAAGTCAAAAAGATGTGTTGCTGAATTTAGGAGTGAAATGAGGAACTCAGTTGGAGATGAGAGCAGGAAGGCCAGTGGAAATGACAAGAAATGATGTCCTAGAGAGACAGTAAATCTCTCCCTGGAAAGGAAATTAGTTATGAATCATATGTAAACAAACCAATGTACAGTATCTCTTAGGATGTTTCGTCCATAGTAATGAATTTGTTTACATAGCTTATAAGGGAGGATTAGATATATGTGTTAAAGGCAGCGTAATGTTCAATAAAAAGGTATTTTTAATGTAGGTTTAAATTCTCAAAATTGTTTATGGGACCACTTCTTCACTCAAATGGAAGGCAAAAGAAGAGACACAAAGAACATGACAAGCGGAAGTTGGGATGACCGTGCTTACTGAAGTCACAGCCACGGGACCAATATCCTCTTTGGGGACATTCCTGACGTCATCTTGGAATGTATTCACAGTTGAACTCTTACCACTTGTTTCATTTTCTGAAAAATGTCAGGAATTTATAAAGTAAGAGCTAAATAAGCCTTTGCTAGACCTATGTGAAGAACTTATTTCTTTCTTTCAAACATGTGCCTGGTAATTTTATTCTTTTCGACCAAACTACTTTTATGACTTTCCACACAAGTATGCCAAGCCATCCTCAGACTATCCTCTCAGTGACTTTCAAACTACTTTTTTTTTGAAGTACAGTCAGTTACAATGTGTCAATTTCTAGTGTACAGCACACTGTCCCAGTCATGCAGATACATACATATATTCATTCTCATATTTTTTTCTTTAAAGGTTACTACAAGACATTGAACATAGTTTCCTGCGCTATACAGAAGAAACTTTTTAAAATCTATTTTATATATAGAGGCTAACATTTGTAAATTTCAAACTCCCAAAAAACTACTTTCGTTTGTAGACACACATTACACTCCTATACACACACACACAGCCGTATTCGCGACATCAGTATCAGGATTCTAGTTTCAGACACAAGAAGTATTGCATAGCACTTGGCAGTATCCCAAAGGTCAGTCCTCACTACGTTCTCTATACACATTATGACAATCAACCAAATTTCAATAACTTATTACCATCGTCACTAATTAGACTCAATTTATTGACGCCCCAATAAAAGCCAGCTTCCAAGATTCATTGCTATTTGTTTTAATGACAAACCAATGACATGGAATTGCAAAAATTCTTTCAACGTGGAACGAATACCAATGCCCTTGTCTGCCCTGTTCACTGTAGGGGGCGTCAGAGGCACGCTGTATTGGCATACGTTGTCTCGCTGTGTGACCCTCTGTTCGCCTCCTGCTTTCACTGTTGGAAACAAAGAAGACTTCAACTTGAACGTTTTGACTCTCCTTTAGTGGGACTTGATGAAACAGAAATGAATAACTGTATTCCTAGGAGACTCTGATAATCAGGGTGATCACTCAGATGGCATATTTCTGTTTCCTTCAGGTTAGAAAAATTGAGAGCCTTCCAATCTTATTTGATTATGCCGCCCCTCCAGAGATCACTAGCTATCATTACCTTAAACCTTTTATTATTCTGAAACACACGGTGTCAATTATTAAAATATTCCATTGGATTTATAAGGATGAAAAAACACTGCGCTCTTTGGCTGCTCAAAACAAAACTAGTTGATCTTGCATCACAACACATTTGGTGAAGTAAAGTTGCCAGGTTTCAAATTATTACAGGGATGAGGTAAGAAACAAATTCATTGAATAACACAGAATTTCCAAGCTCAGCTAATGGACAAGATGATTCATTGTTCTCATGTGGCAAGTCAAAGTGGAAAGCCAGTGGCTGGGAAAGCACAAAATGCAGAAACTGGAAACTTTCAATCTTGGGCATGGAAAGCAAGCAATTTGCTGTAATCAGAACGTAATAGGCAGCATTAATTTACAGAAAGATGCCTTTTGGGAGTACCAAATTAGCCTAATCAGTTTAGAAACTTATTAATGGGCCTGACAATTTTCCTTAAGGACCACATCAAGGTATATAAGATAACAGTTAAAGTCACGTTGGCATTTGCATAAAATTAGTTTATCTTCACATCGAATCTGAGTGTGGTTATAAAACTTATCTTAGAGTCCCTTTTGGAGCAATTTTCAAATTAAAGTTTCATTAGTACTCCCTTAATACTGTTGTTTATTGATTGTTCTTATTTCTTTTCCATTCATATACCATCATTCTCGTAAATCATTCCAATGTATGATAGACTTAACAGAAGCTATTTCCTTGCTTATGTGGCAAGAAAAGGAAGCTATTCGGGGGCGTGCAGGGAACCTCGGGGTTTGATTCAGACATGGTTAGTTCACGATCCAGCTTTACCAGCTACAAGTTATCTAGCCTTGCAAAATCACTGGAGCTTTCTTGATTTTGTTTCCTTATCTTGACAAAAAATGTAAATTTGGCTAATGGCTAACACTTACTCACCTAATTGTGGGAAGAAATAAATGAGAAATTGCACATGCCATTTTTGAATCCTGTGAAGCACTATTTCAGTGTAAGATTTTAGTACATGCATTAGTTGAAAAAGATGAAAAAAAGTTTTACTCTGAATAGACACAGAAATGTGAACCCCATCATTCCTAATTGTAAGCTTTTCTATCCTGAATATTATTTAGTTTTTCTCAAATTTTCTTACACATGTTAAAACATCTTAATTAGGGAAGCTTTTGCTCTTGTTAAAGGCAATCTTTTAAGAAAGGAATTATTTCTTCTGACTTGCTCGGAATTCTTAGTAGTTTCTCTTCAACTTTGAAAATCCAAATTAAGAAGATGTTCTAATTTATGATCTAAAAAGAGAAAACATTTTTTTTTATTCTCCCCCTAGTATCAGCTCTTCAGGTTAACTTGTTCTGGTTTTTTTATTTATGAAGAGTCAAAGAAGCATCAGACATAATTTATGATTAATAAATAATTAAGAATCATAATACTAATTAAAAAGGAATTTTACAAATCAAAGTGCTCAGCAAAGTTCATGGAAACCAAAAAATGGGCTTTTGAAAGCAATTTCCAGAGGTCAACTCTTCTTCATGAGATACAAAAAATACTTCACTCAACCTACAAAAAGCCATCAACTAACCAGGAACTGAGTTGTGTCTCTTTTATTCAGGAGAGAGAAAATGACAAAACATATCAAAATCTAATAGATTATTATGTTGTATTTAAGGCAATTTTCAGAGTATCTTTAGATTCTGATAGCTATTTAGCTCAATTTTCTACAAATTCTATGTCTATGACATGGCAAAATGTAATTGTTTATTCATTCAACAAATGTTTGAGACACCAACTTTGTTCAAGACACTGACAAGCATTGCAGGAAGTAGAAAGATTAATAAATCGCAGTCCCTGCCATAATGGGATTGTTATCTACATAATGGGATTATGTCTATTTTATCTTGATTATTGATGCTCAAGGAGACCCCTGAAGAACTAAATTATCAAGGGAAATCCAAGTTCATTCACTGTAACTTACTTATTAATTTTTAAGGCAAATATAGACTTGCCAACTGCTCCTACCTTAGAATGTCTCTACCATTCCTGAAGGTATCCATTTTCTACGATTCCCAGAGAGTCAAGTTGACTCGAGCTTTCAATTTATCACAAAGAATATAAGTACTTGAGATCTGTCAAAGTTAGTGGGTTCAAGCTCATTGCTACACAATCACAGCCAATGTCATTAACAGGAGCAAAATGCAGGAGGGAGGGTATAGCTCAGTGGTAGAGTGTGTGCTTAGCATGCAAAAGGTTCTGTGTTCAACCCCTAGTACTTCCATCAAAAATAAAAAATAAAGTAGCTTAATTAACCCCCACAAAAAACCCAAAAATTTATACTTCAATAAATATATATACACATATATATGTGTGTGTATATATATATATATATATATAAAACAAAAAAAATCAATAAAATAAAAGGAGCAAAATTTATAAAGCATTGTTTAAGGGGTGCCTAGCCCTCCCATCCTTCTAGAAACGGAATTGTTTACACTTAAGCCAGACCAGAAGGCATCCCAGTAACTCAAATGCTCAGCCCTTTGTAAGAAAGATTCCTATGAAAGTCTCTGCTGCGTAAGGAACAAGGATGTTACTCTCTGTGCTGTTCAGTTCCCTCTCCATGAAGACTCCTGGGAAAAAGCATTTTCAGTCTCAGTCTGAAGACTGGTCTTTCCTTCCTGAACAGTAGAGTTCTGATGATAGCTGGTTCTACAGGTCGGGTGGTTGTTCAAAGACTTAGGTCAAATTTATCGGCCATGTCCTCACAGTAGATTCTGCTTTAGAACGTGAGTTGGAAGACTTCTTCACTTATCTTTCCTGCTCTTAAGGAAATTTCTTTTCATCCTGAGCTTCTGAATGATTCATTGATTTCTAAATTTTTTGGATCATAATTCAAATACAGAGAGGTGCATAAATCGTATATTCAATTTGATGGATTTTTACAAGTGAATAGACCCATGGAATCACCACCCAGATCAGGAAACAATAAATATTTTCACACCTTGCCTCCTCCCTCACCAATAACTATGATGTAATCATAAGTCAGTGTTGCTTAATTTTGAACTTTACATAATAGAATCATGTTTTGAGGGGTTTCTGGCCTTTGCTTGTCAACATTACATTTGTGAGATCATTCGTATTTTAGTCTGTAAATGAACTTGATTCTTTCTCATTCTAGTCTTTTATTTTTTAATTTAATTTAGCAATATTTTACATTGTTTTCAAAACATCCTAAACCCATTACCAAAAAATTTCCAAATAAAATACAGGCAATAATCTCTTCATTATGATACCAAAGGCACAGGCAATAACAACAACAGAAATAGACAAATTGCACTTTTTGGAAAATTTTTTTAATTGCCCATCAAAAGACACTATCACCAGGGTTAAAAGGCAACCCACAGAATGAGAAATATTTGCAAATCATATACTTAATAAGGGATCAAGATTCAGAATATATAGAAACTCCTAAAACTCAACAACAAAAAACCAAACAACTCAATCAAAAAACAAGCAAAGGACTGGAACAGACATTTTTCCAAAGAAGATATACAAACGGTCAATAAGCACATGAAAAGATGTTCAACACACTAATCATCAGGGAAGTGCAAATTAAAACTACGGTGAGACACCTTCTCACACTCATTATAAGCTTTAAAATAGGCTACTGTATTGAAAAAAAAAAAAATGAAAATGAGAGTTGGCATGGATTGGAGAAACTGGAACCCGTGTGACCAGGAATGTAAAATGGTACAGATGTTACCCCAAGAGGCGAAGGGAAAAGACCCCAGTTCTTGTCTTACTTGAAAGATAAGAATTCAAAGGGGGAGATGAAGCGCTGTGTAGTAAGGGAAAGGGAAACCTTCGAGAACGGGAGGAGGGCTAATTCCAAAGGCGCATAGCAGTGTTGGTCTTTGCTTGCCCCCTTCTCTTATACCCTTGCTTAGAGGTGGTCCATTGATTGATTGACGGCTCTTGCCCCTGGAGTGCTGAGTCATGCTCATCCCCTTTTGCACATGTCCTTACCCATGATGCACAAAGAAAAAGCCACGGGGTGGGGGCCTAAACTGCAATGCTAATTATATTACAATAAGCATCGGGTCCCATCCGCTTAAGTCCTTTCTGCTACCTTGCAGTTGCCACTGTCAGGTTTTTGCTGACACTCATTTTGAGGAAGTAAAGCCTCTTTACGGTGGATGTGGGCATAACGTCATCTTCCAGACCATCCTCCCTCTCTTCCACCTTATCTGCCCGGTGCCCCCACTTATCTAACTACCCAACATAGCTGCTGAGGAAAATAGGTGGTTTTGAGGAGGTGGCTCCTCAAAACATTTAAAATAGAATGACCATATAATCCAGCAACTCCACTTCTGGATATATAGAATTGAACGCTGCCTCAAAGAGATGTCTGTACACTCTTGTATGTAACAGCATTACTCACAATAGGTTAAACGTGGAAGCGACCCATAGACAGATCCATGTCTACTGATGGATGAATGGATAAGCAAAATGCAGTGTATACATACAAAGGAATACTTTCTTCCTTAAAAGAAAATTTCGATGCGTGCTACAACCTGGATGAATCTTGAGGCTGTTATGCTAAACAAAATAAACCAATTACAAAGAGACAAATACTGTATTATTCCACTTGTGTGATGCACTTAAGAGTAGTAAAAATCAGAAAGCGGAGTGGTGGTTGCTGGGGAGGTACTGTTTAATGGGTACAGATAGAGTTTTGGTTTTGCAGGAAGAAAAGAGATCTGGAGATGGGTGGTGGTGATGGTTGCACAACCATATGAATGTACTTAATACCACACACTGAACTGTACACTTAAAAACAGTTAAGATAATCAAATGCTTAGAATTTCACAGTATGTGGATTTTACCACAATTAAAAAAGTAGGGGAGTATGTATGAGTAGGTGGGGAGGGCTATGTGCAAACTCTCTGTATTTTCTGCTCAATTCTGCTGTGAACCTGAAACTGCTCTAAAAGAATAAAGGCTATTAAAAAAAAAAGTTGGGGGAAAAAAGGTAAAAAATAACTAACTAAGTAAATAGTGGCTATTCACTAAGGCCATGAAATTAACTAATGCTGTTATGGAAAAAAAATGTTAAAAGTAAACAGTTCCAAAGGAAAGTTCTTAACTTCTCAGCTGAACCGAAACCCCAGTTAACCAAAACATCTTACTGATATTTCTGATTATATCGTGTGGCTGATAAAATTCTGTTATCTGTCTAGAAGTTTATTTTTACTTATTTTGTTAAATTTCCTCCTGATTCTTTATTATATTTCAAAGTACAACCAGAAGGAACAGAGTTCAAAAGTTGTCCATTCCTGGCCGTGTGTATTTTCTTTGGCTGAGTTCCTTATCTCTAAAGTGACTTTAACAGTAATTCTTCACTCCTGAAATTTTGAGGTTAAATATAAAGAGCCAACTATGCTTAACAAACGTACTTGTTAAAAGGTAGTAGTTGTCTAGAACGGTGCTTTTATTCATGCACTAGACACCCATGAGCCCAGGGTCCTGCCTTTCCTGCTGGTGTGGGTCGTTTCCAGCACCAGCATTCTGTAAGCACATAGTAATCGCTCATCAAATAGTTACTGACTGCATTAGGATAAAGTGACATGAACAGAAAATAATGAATTGCCCTGAAGTCTATGATCCAGAATCTGGTCAACATTTGAAAGTAAGTTAAAACAATAGACTTTTAAACTATTGGAGATGTCTAGTCCTTTCTGCACTTTCCTACCATTTAGTTATGTTGGTTCTGCTATCTTCTATATCGAGCATGGTATAAAAATAGGAGGATGATGATTGTGGTAGGCAAAATAATATGCACCACCACCCCCACCAATTATATCAGATCTCATTCCCTGGAACCTGTAAATGTCACTTTATTGGGGAAAAGGGTCTTGCAGATGTGACTGATTTAAGGATCTTAGCGTGGGAGATTATCCCAGTTTATCAGCGTTGGCCCAAGATTCAATCCCAGATGTCCTTAGAGAAAAGTAGAGAGAGATCAGACTCGCAGAGGAGAAGGCAATGGGGAAACAGAGGCAGAGAGGAGAGCGACAGAATCACAAACCAAGGAATGTCAATAGCCACCAGAGGCTGCAAGAGGCAGGGCAGATTCTCCCCTCCAGCATCCTGACAGAGCACCGCCTCGCTGACATCCTGATTTCAGCCCAGTGATACGGATTCCAGCCTCCTGACCTCCAGAGCTGGGAGAGAGAACATCTCTTCTGTTTTAAGCCACCAAGCCTGTGGTCATTTGGTTCATTAGCCATAGGAAACTAATACTTGATGATGTTTAAAAATAGTTAGCATCTTATTGTAAATCAACTATATACTTCAATAAAACATTTAAAAAATAGTTAACTTCTATGGCATATTCAATTTGTACTAGACAGTATTTGAAGCACTTAGAATGTATCAGCTTATGAAGTCTTCAATCAATTTATGTGATAGATTGCTTATAACATCACCATTTTATAGACAAGGACACTGAGGCAGAGAGATATACAATTAGCTCACTAAATTCTCACAGCTTGCAGGGAACAGAGCAAAGAGTCAAATCCAGACATTCTAGTTCTTGACTTCAAGCTCTTAAATGTTACGCCAGGTTAAATGACTATTTTGCCTTTATGACTTTAATGTCATAGTTTAGTATGGATGTAAAATGTGTAGCCACCTGAGAACTCAATCTAGTACTTTAAAACCTAGATGATCCTTTATTCTTTACATTCTAAATAATCTCGATAGATTTGGTACATGGACACTAACTCCCAGAAATTGTTCTCAACAAAATGCAGCTTGAAAATCTCAATTTTTCAAGATGCCTTCTGGAGTTTTGTGTGTATTCCTCTGTTTAAGTGAAGTAAAGATGTTATAGAAATATTCATTAACTTTTCCTTCCTACCTGAGGGTAGATGAGAGATTGTTAAAGGAGAAAGAACTCTCTAATAATTTTTAATAATATATTATAAGAATAGCAGTGAGTAACTCTCTAGATGTAAAAACAGAACACATGACAAGATCAGGAAAAAACTGGATGGCCAGCATCTGACCCCATCTTATGAGAAACCCTTAGGAAAATCCCCAAATGGACTTCCTTAACCCTGGACTGTAATAATATTTTTTCTTCTCGTGGAGACAGGTGTATACTCAAGATATGCCAAGACTGGTACTTTTTGCCAGAAGAAGGGCTACATTAACTATATAGAAGGCAAGTAAGAACTCTTTTTCACTGCAAACCTCTCACTGAAAACACCTGCTTAGAAAGACTGCACACTTGTTTCTTCGGATGACACTGTAGGCAAAGTAATAAAGCCACTAAGTGGTGAGGAGTCCCTCTCCCAATCTAGAACTGCCTTCTTGTATACTCTCCCAGTGCTTCAGTAGTTTAGGAGTTAGATTCTCTTTGAAACCCATCCTTGGTCTGGACAAAATGCTAAAAATGGTCTAGGATTACCTAGATATGATTCAAATCACATTTAAAATGGGATGAAGACTTGATGAAGGAATCTGATTCATCTCTGCCTCTCAACATCCTTAAACTTGTTTCTCATTGCAAATTCATTAAACTTAAAGCTGGGTTATTCCAGAAAGGGGAGTTATTGCTAATTTTAGCAGGCCCTAGGAGATAAAAATTAATACATTTTTAATGTACTGGAATTTTAAAATTGATCTCCAGCGTGTTATCCACTTGTTCAAAAGATTAATTAAACTGGTGAATTTTAGGCCTGCGCTCTATTTTAGCTGCTCCAGGTTCCCTAAGAGGCTATTTAAGTGCTCGCTTGATTGTCAACCCACAGGCTTCATTTTATTCAAACTCTCACTTTAGAGCCCTTGTCAAAAAACTAAGTGTCATCCACCTTCAGTTCCAAGCTCTTGAAATATTCAAAATTGCAAATCTTTCCCCAGTATTAGCTCCTTCAGTCTGTGATGGCAGTGTAACTCAGATCTTTATGGAGGTTAAAACACCTTTCAGAGATCTGATTGTTCAAATCACCAAATAATATCAAATAAACTGTTAGTCTTATTGTGCAAATATTGAACTGAAAAAAAACTGAAAAACACAGGAGGACAAGTGCTCTTGTAATTAGAAGTTTAGCTCATTTACAAGATTCCCACGTAAAATACTTTGCCATTCAATAATTCCAGTTTATAATTAGCTTCAATATTTTACTACTAAGGTTAACTATCTTAGCTTCTATAACAACCTTATTGTTCCAAAAAAATAAACAAAACCTCTAGGCAAGTTATTACTATGCTATTTTTATACTTCTGCTAAAACGTGTTCATATTCAGAAACATGTTTTCCAGTCAGCAAAATATGTTTTTTTAAGACTTCAACTGTATCAAAAGACAAAAATGTATATTTTATGCAATGTTAAATTGCTACTAGAAAAAAACAATTTAACCCTAAAACAAGAGAGAAACCATGACAATAGCCACCAGTTTATAGTACAGAGAGATGTAGTTTTATTTGAAAATAAGATACCATGCAAGTACAATGAAATATAGTAAAAGATCTTTCTCAAAGATTCTTTATTTCCCAAAGCTGTTCCCACTTTTGAGATATTGATATCATAGTTTCCCAATGGATTTATACACTTTTCTTTGGTAATTCCAGGCAAATCAAATCTGTGACTTATCACTATTCCCAAAATGAGAATAATTACAGCTTGTGAAGAAACGTGACAAATAACATCTCATTTGTTGTTCTTGCTCTTAGTTTTAAAAGCTTCAAAATCTTCAGACAAGCACTGGCATAACTTACCTGAAGAACTCAAGAGTAATGGATTTATAAAGTTGAAGAGTGCAGGAAAATAATGGAAGATGTGTACCCAGCTCCCTATGTACACTTTGCAATGCAGTGAGAAACTCAGCTGTCTTAATTAAATTTCAAATAAAATAAGCCCTAAATTAGGCGTGATTCTCTTAGCCAGAGTCGTTATCACAGATGAAACACTGTATTTTGTTGAACTGCAAACACGTTTCATTATTGAACTTTTGATGCACCTAGTAAATAGCAAATCACAGCAGGAGGTGTAATTGTTTTGAAAATACTGTTGAAAAGAAAAAAAGGAAACTCTAAAGCATTCCACTAGTATCTCTTAATAGAAATTCAACATCCTGTTAGGATCTGAGCATTAATTATAAGCTGGCTAAAATATAAGAGTGTCCAAGTAGATCTCAGAATAACTATATAGTCATTCAAAGGTGATGTTAGCACCAGGTATGCTTGATGTTATAAATTGCACACCTTTAAGAGAGGGTTTTAATTTAGTTCTATTACAGATTTAGAATAAAGGGTTCAACATAGAAACGTCATCAAGGTAAACACCAAGACCTCAGCATTTAGCCCTCTCTAGAGCTGGCAGGCTGAATTACATAAATGTCGTGCAATTTTCACTTGATTTCAAGTCTCAAGTTCCTCATTTCTGTAACATTGAAATAGCTATGGATGAATCACTCTCTGATACTGTCATCACCGTACTAACTTTTCATTAGAACTTAGAAAGATTCTCCTTCCACTCTTCAAATGAGCTTCAAAGAGGTTGCGTAATGGTTAATGGAACTGACCTGTCCCAAATTTAACATCTCTTAAGCCTCCCTTTCTTCATCCACAAAGGGGAGATGGTAAAGATGCTACCTTCTTGGGGTTATTAAGCGTTTGCAAGGACAATAAAGCCTTTAACACACTGCTTGGTGTACAATGAATGCAAAACGAATATTAAATGTGATTATTACTATTATTAGTAGTATCATTATGATTAAATGACTCCAGAAGTCCTTCAGTCACTTCATCATAGAGCAGACATAGCCCAGAAGTCCTAACTTTTGGCTCAGGTCACTTTCTCCTAATCCAGAGAGCTTCCAACCCTTCACTTATTTAAATCTAAGATAATACGTTAACTCTGGATGTCCGTCCATTCCCCCAGTCTATATGTTAGCTCCATGAAAAGAGGGTTCAAGTTAATTTCTGAGGAACATCTGGAAGGAAATGTGAAGAGATTGCAGCAAACCCCAGCCACGCTATGCTGCATCAATCTACATAATTTGAAATGACCCATATTTGTCTTTCATGCTTAGGGACCATAGAAAAGTGACTGAATTGCCCAGTACCCGGGCTGGGGTTCGCATGAAAACCCAGAGGGAGATACATCTTTCTAGTCGATTGCAGGGGTCATGGTGAACTAGAATTGAATGCACACGTGAAAGGCACGTTTAACAGACCAACTAGCAAATTGCCTCAAAAGAAGAGAGAGAAATTTCTCCATCACATTTCCAGAAAGCACCACAGGAATGTCACAGAAAAGCGCCAGCTGGAGGGACCTTAGTTCCACCTATGGAACGTAGTCCAGTTTTCCAAGTCAGTTCAAGGTTCCAGAATTTGGAGAAACCCAAACACCCGGGAACTGCGCGTTACTCGTTACTTTAGCTGCAGCTCAGGCTAAAGCAGACATAAACACAGTCCCCAGAAACACGTGATGTGAGCAAGTCCGAATTGTAAGGGAGGGACAAGACTGATGAGGTACTGGGCATTTCACACGGGGTGACACCATATTGGGCGCAGCCGGTTTCCTCTGACCCCGATTTGCACGCACAATAAAACTTCTCCCCTAAGGCAAAAAGTCTCCAGGTGAGGAGACCCTGAGCTCTCACTTTTAATTCTGTCTCCTGGCCCAGGAGGGCGATCAGATTTAGGGACACTGGTTTACCCTCAGCCTCCCAACTCCACCCTAAATATCAAAAGGATATTCCTGTAACTCAACAGCTTCTCACGGAGAAAGGAAGCAAATGAAGACAAGACAAGTACCAAACTGTGCTTTCTTTATCCCAACAACTTCGCCAGGTTTCCCGAGGAGGGAGCGCGCCCCTCACACACCCTCTAGGAGACAGGCAGGAGGCTGGGTGTCCATCCTCGGTGGCTCAGCCGTCGCCTAGGATGGCCACAGCCAGGCTGACCCTGTCGCCTCGCCGCTGCGTCCCGATCCTTTGGTCCCTGCTCGACAGCCCCTTGTGTCCGGAGACCCTCAAGCTCTGCGCTCTCCACTCCGGCCCCACAACCTCACGTCTCTGCTGGGCGCCGAGCAGAGGAGGCAAGGAGCAGGGGTGGGGACGGAACGAGTAGGGCACGGGGGCGAAGGGTCCGAGGGACTGGGGGTCCCGGGTCCGGCCGGTGCAAAAGCCCATTCCGCGCGCCTCGCCTCCCGCGAGGGCGCACCCCCAGCGCCGTGCCCAGCATCCCCGTCAACTCTGCCACCCAAGCCGAGCCACCTCTTTTGCGCTCAACTTACCCTGGCCGGGCTGAGCTTTCGGAGAGCCCAGCAGCTTTTCTCTCCTTCCTCCCGCCGAGCCCTTCATCTTCCTGCTGGCGGCCGCCCGGCGCCCCGGCCCTGGCATCGGGAGGAGCGGCCGCCGCGGCTGGCGGTCCCCGGGGCGCACGGCTGCGCGCCCGCAGCTTCGGCGGCGGCTGCGGCGGCGGCGGCGGTCGCCACGAGGTGTGAGCGGCGGCCGCGAAGGACCGTCCCTGAACGCCGGGAGCGCGGTGCCTCGGGCGCGGGCTGGAGGTGGCAGTCGTCCGGGGCACTCGGCACGCCGCCCGCGCCCGCCCCAGGTGCACCGGCCGGGAGAGGTGCGAGCCGGCGCCGAGGGAGGGCCGGAGGGAGACGGCGGAGAAGGCAGAAAGCAAGCGGGAGGCCGGGAGCTGGCTCTCACCGAGTGAGTGGCTCGCGGTGTTCAGGGCAACGGGAGGAGGAGAACTGCATCCAGAAACTAGAAATAATTGGAAATGAGCTCCAGTGAGCTGCTGTAGGAGGCTCGGGAAAGGGGCTTCCCTTCCTTCCGTGCTTAGATCCTTTATCCTCAGCGGTTGGGGACAGTTACCTGACAACCACTCCCCCACTCCACCCCACCCCATCCGCAACCCCCCTCTCCTTTTTAACAGTTAACCTCCAACCTCAGTGCCGATGCACAGAGATGGGAGAAGAAGCTGCTGCAAATATACAGGGAAGTCCCTCCTCCCCCAAACACGAATGCTCACCCCTCTTGGGGGACCGTGTCCTCTTGAGATTTGTCTACCCTCACCCGATCTTCTCATCCGCCCTCCCCCTCTCTCACACGAGGTACAATAATACCCTGGGAATGAAAACACCCCCTCTGTTCTCCTAGTCTAGGACCTAGAGGAGTGTTTCTCCAACTTGAATGTGCAGAGGAATCACCTGGAAATCTTGTTAGAGTTCAGATTTGGGTCCAGTAGGTCTGGAATGGGGCCTGCGATTCTGCATATCTAATTGTGGGTCTGAGGCTGCTGATCTAAGGACCACAATTTGAGTGGCAAACCACAAACGAACAAACAAAATAAACCTTCTTTCTACTACCAGCCGAGCCCCTATTTGTAAGATGATCTGGAGTAACATGTCACTAAGGCACTCACTGCCATGGGGTTTTAGGTTGCTGTGGAGGCCAAATAACTTATAAACATGAAAACAGTGCAAAAGGATAAAATGCCCCACAGATACAAGACTATCATGATGGACATTAATAATTACTATTGATCAAATCATTAGGAATGCTGATAAAAGTGGAGAGAGAGACTGGCAATTTGCCACTCCATGTGTTCTCAAGAGAAGCTCTAAAAATCAACCAACAGTGACCATCCCTCAAACACAACTTTATTTTGAAAGAAAGTGCTAAGTAACATCCTCTAAGGGGCAGTCTATGCCTCCTCCTGGGAGCCAGTTGTTTAACTTTCCCAGATACAGTGCTGTTCAGGTGTGTATTACCAAGTAGTTAAATTGCTTATCAAGCCAACAGATAAAGCAAACCAAGAAGAGCAAATGCCAAGAACAAGGAAACAGAGAAAAACAGCCAATGTGCCGAAAGATATGTCCTGTTTTGACTTGGCATGACTATTAGCTTTGTTTGACCCTCGGTCTCTCTCTTTACCGTGTTTTCACCTGGATTTAAATACTCATCCCACCACTTCAATTCAGCAAGTGTCCATGGGAAAGGCCTTTCCTGAGGGTGAGCATGATTTGACACAGTTCCTACTCTGAAAGAGGAATTTGACAATATACAGATAAGCACCCTATCTGGCAGCCTCTGGTGCCAGAGGCGAACACCAAACACATTGCTACAGAGGGTTCAAACACCAATGAGGTTTGGGGAGACTGAAGTCTTTCCATGAATGGAAAGGAGGTCATTTTAGATGAAACTTTCTTTTTTTGAGGAGAGAGGTAGTTAAGTGTATTTTTTAAATTTATTTTTTATGGAGGTAGTGAAGATTGGAACCCAGGACCTCAGGACCTTGTGCATGCTAGGCATGCACTCGACCACTGAGCTGTATCCTCCCCGACTACATAAAACTTCAAACATGATATGATTCTCCCAGGCAGAGGTAAAAAGGAGGGACCTTTAAGGTGAAAAAGTGAAGACAGAAAAGCATGGGGAGAAGTGGGCCTTTTGGCCCAGAACATCCAGTGGATGAAAGAAGGGAGAAGAAATGGTTTGAGATTGGCAGGGGCTATGCATGCTTTCCTGAGTGTTTTGTACTTCACTTGAGAAGTGTTGAACAGGGGACCGCCATGACCAGAAATGTATCGAGGATTCTGACCTAATACAACAAATGAATAGAAGACCTAGAATCAAAAGATGGCGGAGCTGTAGAAAGTACTTAGGAGGACGCCGAAGCCATAAGGAAGGGGTCACGTAAGTCAGAACAATGATAACCCTTGTGGGAAATGAAATATAAAAGTGTTTATCTGAGACACACTGACCAGTATGCAGCAGTTATGTAGGGGAGAGAGATTTGTTCAAGGTCTCTCTGTGGTTCTGTGTCCAGAAGACTAGAAAAATGGTGACACCATTAACCGTTGAGAGCTTAAGAAGGGAACCTCCAGTTGGTTAGGTTTACATTTATGTTGTTGTGGGAAAGGCTATTAGTTAATGAGTTCTCTTTGGACATTTTTAGTCAGCACGTTGAGGGAGATGTTCAGGTGGTGATACTTACACAGTTTGTAATTCAAGCCTTGCTCTGAGGAAATGGGTTCTGGAATAGAATTTGTGTTTGCTCACATGTTTGAGAGACTTGGGTGGGTACATGGAGTTAACTTGTTGGGAGAATGTGAGGTTAGTGAGGTGGAAGGGAGAAGGAAACACACCATGCTGAGAATAGAAGCTTGGAGCTCTGTGACCTCCCTGTCCCTCAGTATCATAACCTGTAAAACATGGATAATAGCTCACTCTCCATAAAACTGTTGTGAGGATGAAGTGAGATAGTGCACTGTTTTCTCATTTATATTTTTTGCACTCACCTGTAGGGTCTGAGAAGACTGGAACATACATACATGGGAACATATCACATGCAGCCCCAACATCTAACTTAGTGTTTAGCACATAGTAGGCCCTAAAAATGTTCATTGGCTGAATAAAGTAATAATTCAATAAAAAGAAGAAGAGTACAACCAAAAAATGGGAAGAGGTGGCCAAGTAGGTTCTGTTAATTTAGTGTCATAGAAACCACGTCAGAGAAAAGCTTTGTTAACAGAGATAGACACTGGTAATGAGGGGGGTGCAGAACAATTAAAGGGGAAATATTAATACATATTGAGAAAGCTGTTGGTTTTGTTTTGGGAAAGGACCTGGTTTAAATAATTAATTGATTATATTCAAGAGAATTACTGTACTAGAAAGGTATCACTATTATGAGTGGCAAAGAAATTAAAGACAAATGTTAGTCAAATTTCTTTAAAGAATAATCTATCAACTGAAGATGAAAAGGCGAGATTGGGGGTCAAGGGCTAGTAATGGGATTGAGGAAGTCTGTTCTTCAGTAAAAGGAAAGTCCAAATACATTTTGTTGATGGCGTTAAGGGGCCACAAGTCTGGGAGAGATGCTCCAGGCAAAAGAAAAGGAGACTTGATTGAGTGATATCTGAAAAGAGAAGCAACTAGTGAACCAACGGTGTAGGTAATCAATCTTAGCAGAGAAAAGGGTCACCTGTTCCTTAGAAGCAAGAACAAAAGAGGGAACAAGAAGATGTATCGAGATTCTAAGGTACATTGGCAGGAAGTGAGAAAGGCTCATGTCCCTGTGTCTCCAGGAAAATAGAGATGAGCCTTTACTGATACCTTGTGATCAACCAGAAATACCACTGTGAGCTAGAAAAACATGGAGAATACTGTAGAACAAGTTTTAACAGGTATAGAATGTGAATCCGCAAGAGATGTGAAGAAACTCCACTGTGTGGTCCCACCAGGTATGAGCCTGCCTCAGGAGTGAAAACATAATGTTTATTATAATGAAGACAATCAACGTTTTTATTTGTTACTCTCCCAGCAATATTCAAAGACATAAGTACAGAAACAAACAAAGCATGCAGCAGGGTTTACCCAAGTTTAGTAATTAATGAAGTAGAAATTCTAGGAGATCAAACTGTAATCGAGCAGGGTCCTATTGTCATCATCGGTGACCATCTGGTCTCTGCAATGGTGTTTGTAACTGCTTAACTGTATAATGGCTTAAGGGGTTTTTCTCTTGCTCTTGCTGACCAGGGTTGTGCTGGAGAGGAGGGAGGCTTGGGGGATCTGCCCAACCCCCTTGTGATGCTACATGCTGGCATCATGCTTAGTGCCCTCCTCTTGCCCTCAGTGCTCTCCTCTTGACCCCAACATCTCAGAAACAGCAGTCGGGTGTTTTGTGCATCTTATTCATAACACACCCCAACTGCACATGTCTGCAGTTGTTTTCAGCCCCTTATGACTTCCTTGTATCCTGTTGTTCAAGGTGCAAGTCTTAGCCTGCGGCAAGAGGCCTCAGGCCTCAATCTGCCTAAAATGCTAGAAGCATTTATCAACCTGACTTTAAACCACACAACATTTTCTCTAGAGCGTTTTTCTACAGACCCCCTTCCTATGCAACTTTTGTTCTAGGTACAAGAATATTAAGAGTCTCAAAGCTGGAGGTGAACTTCATACCTAGCAGAGGGAAGAGGACCACTGCACCTGAAAAAACAAGAACAACTTTGCAACAATTTGTAACCCTGTATGCAATCTCTGTGGAAACTAGCTCCATCCCTTAAACTCCTGAAATTTTACTATAAAACTCCCTGCTTTTTCTCCCCAGCAGGCTCACAGTCTTGGAGGCATTAGCGCACTGTGACCTCCTTTGCCTGGCAAAGAAATAAAGCTGCCTTTTCTGCTTCATCCAAAACTCTGTCCTTGAGGCTCATTTGGTAAGCAAGGTATGGGGGCCGTGTTTTGGCAACAAAACAAATGAGGGATTTCATGGAGTGGAACTTGAGAGAAGGGACTTTCAAATCTTTCAGACTTGGGTTTGGTTTACCATGCTGCCACCTGCAATCGTGAGGTTTGCACAATTTACTTTACCTCTGTAAGCCTTAGTTTCCTCATCGTAAAACCAGGATAAGACTATGTACCCTTCAGTCTTATGTTTTGGTGATAAAATAAGATAATATTGGTAAAGCAGTGGTTCTCAAACTACAGCTTTCCTCAGGGTCATCTGGGGGTCTCGTCCAAACACAGACTACTGAGCCCCACACCAAGAGTGAGTGGTTTACTAGATCTTGGGTGGGTTTCAGAAATTTAAGTTTCTAACAAGTTTCGCAGTGATGCTGATACTCCTGGCCTCGAGAACCACCCTTTGTAAACCCTTGTCTTAAAGCATTTAAGATAATGCTTGGTACATAGTTAACTACTAAATAGAGGAAAGCTAGTGTTTAGGGTTGGTGGTCAACTTACAGTATGAAAGCTGAAGATGAAGACAAAACTGAAAATGTTATCAACGCAAAGTGAGTGATGGGCAGAGGTTACTGGGAGACATAAGAATTTCAGGTCATCAAAATGAAGACCATGTTTAGTGTGAGGTAAGTTACAGGAAAGACTCAAGAGAAAATTCAAGAGTTCAGAACTTGGAGCTCAATTTAGCCCAACACTTTCTGAAGTGCTGGTTTATAAAGAAATGTCAATAATACTTAAATAAATGTTATGTAATTTATATTAACAATACAATCAAATCATAGAGAGAGAACGCTAGGACCAGGAAAGCTGGCAGAGCTGTCCACAGAGGAGGTCAACGCCATTGCTGTTGGAAGCCACTGAGAAGTAGGAGTGGGTGATGCTACGTAACTCTCATTGTCTGAGGAAAGGGTTTGTAAGTCCCAGTCTCTCCTGCTGGAAAAATTGTCCCTCCTCTCAAACTCAGAGGAAAATGTCACCCCTGGAACACTGAGTCCCCTGGAATTCATGTGGCTTCTTTAAGAGGAAACTTCAATACAAATGAAGGGAGTGTTACAACATAAATCCATAACCAGCACATCTGGGAGGGGGTAAGAAGATGTGCCTCCAGTGGTGAGCCTTCCAGTGAGTCAGCTTTATGCAGTCATGAGCCTCCACCTACGGGGCACTTGTATGGGAAGGACTGTCTTTAATCCTAATAAAATCAACTCTTCAGAGATGAGAAAACAGGCTCAGAGAGATGAATTCCCTGAGATGACACCTGATACATGCCCATCTCTCTGATTATAAAGCATATATAATTTCCCTCCTACAATATTGTCTCTAAAAAAGTAAAATAAGATTACTTAGTGTCACCTGTCCATGCTCCTTTTGTCTTAGGTTGGGTTCTTCAGGAAACAGACTCTGGAGATGTGGAAATCTGTGTGCAGGAAGTTTAATGAGGAGAGCCCTTAAGATCCAGAGTTGTGAGATACTAAAGGAAGCTGGGTTGGGTGAAGGGAAAACTTGAACTTCAATGCAGTCTCAGCAAAGGCCTCAGCCGATTCCAGATTCCACGGGCGCTCTGGACTAAACCAGCCCTTCAGAGTTATCCTGAACTGAGGACAGAGAACCAAGAACCCTGGAATCCCCAGTTATTTTCAGGCATCAGAATTTAGTTCACAGAGAATCCTGTAGAACTAACCTTCTCAAGTATTTGAATATTTAACCATCACTGCTTTATAGAAACCCAGAGAAGACTATCTTGAATACAGCAATTATTTTAATAAACATTATTATTTGCAAGGTCTGGTGATGGATACTTTGGAAGAACACAAATGTATTGAAATCACATGCTTGAATTCATATACATTGAATTTAGAATATGCTTAACCTTGAACAACACAGGTTTGAACTGCTTGGGTCCACTTATATTTGGATTTTTTTCAGTGTTGACTGTTACAGGATGACAACATCTGCAGCTGGTTGAATCCATGGATGTATATCTGTGTATAAGGAGGGCTGACTATGAGTTACACAAGGATTTTCTACTGCGTGAAGGGTAGGTTCCCTTAACCCCTAATTTGTTCAAGGGTCAACCGTATAGTGAACTATACAGAAGAAAATTGTCTGTAAAATGGATATTATAATAACACCTATCTCATAAGGTTGATTTGAAGATTAAAAAGGCTGTCACAAAAATGCTATCATAGTATTTGAATTTTTTTCCTCCTAACTATAATAGGTGGAGATGAAATATTTAGCAAAATAAAAATAGCAAAGTAAAAAAAAAAGTATGTAGAAAGTTTAGGGTAAGAAGTTACCTTATCTGAGAAAATTTATGAAAGGGAAGGAATTTAGTTGAATCTTCAAGAAGGGGCGGACTGGGAGGAGGGTATAGTTCAAGTGGTAGAGCACATGGCTAGCATGCACGAGGCCCTGGGTTCAATCCCTGGTACCTCCTCTAACAATAAATAAGTAAGTAAACCTAATTACCTCCCCCCACCAAAAAGAAAAAAAGAAAAGAAGAAAAAAAAAAAAAAGGGACTGGACTTTGACTCTGAAAAGCAAAAAGAACAGTGAGGGTAAGAATGCAATCCAGGGAGAACAAATGTGTTGGACATGAGGGTTTAGAATTTTTTAAGGAGCAGCAAATGAGCTAGTTTGTCAAGAACGCAGGGGAAAAGTGGGGGACCCTGCTGATGATCTTCAATTTCTAGTTAATTATTAGGACTGTATTTAGAAGCAAATGAAGAGTGAAATTTTGGAGTAAATTAGAAGTATAAACAAAGTTCTGTTTTATGAAAATTAACCTATGCGCCGTTAAAATTGAAAGAAACGGAAGTAAAACATTCTTATTCCCTGTTCCTGCCTCAAGCTAACCTATCTTTTGGGGGGCTGTTTTTCTCCCTAAGTGTTGAGCAGTTCTCAAAGTGTTGTCACTGGACCAGAAGTGGCAGCATCACCTGGGGACTTATTAGCAATGCAGGTTCCCCGGCTTCACCCCCGACCTACTGAAGCAGAAACTCTAGGTGTAGGTTCCAGCCGTCTTTGCTTTAACAAGCCCTTTCGGTGATGCTGGTACATGCTCAAATTTGAGAATCGCTGCTCAAAGTGTTTCTGTAATCCATTTCTCTCCTGGAGCAAATGTCCTCTGGAATATTCTGAAGCAATCCTCTTCTCCAACTCTCTGGAGAGTGTGATCGCTGTCTCCGAACATCTTTCCAGACTGCCTCTGGCCAAATGACTCAGCACTGAACCATGCTATGCTGATGTATGGATCCGATTGTTTTAAGCAGCTTTTCAAAATAAATCTTTAATACAAATTTCCTTCCATTTGATTCAGATGTGGAATACCTGAGAACAGAAGTGTCAATTTCAATAGAAGATAGCAGGGAAAAAAAAAAACCCCAGGAAATAAACCTCACGGTGTATCAGAAAGGGATCACTGATACGTGTATCTTTTCATGACCAAAAAAAAAAAAAAAAAAGAAAGAAAAATATTTTCCCATTACTAGTAAAACTCTGGAATGGCTAATGAAAATACATATAAAATTACAGCCCCCCCCAAAAAAGGGTTCAGAATAATTAGAGCGTGGATATTAAGGAAAGGATCATAGTCAGTAGAAAATGGTTCTAAATACATGTTAAATAAGAAAGACCAAATACACAACATACTTGGAAGTTCCTGGGGATACTGGATCTTTTTAAACCAATGGATGGGAAGTTAGAAGAAAGAAACTCACAAGGAAGTGAACTGATGTTGGGGGGAGGTCATGGAGAGGACTTGATCGCTGGTTGACCTGAGAGCCAGACCTGACAATCAGAGGCTCCTGACCCCTTACCCCACCCTTGAAATGTACACTCTGCCCACCAGTCCCACAGTGGGAGCCCTTTGCAAGGACACAGCCTTGAGTGAACACTTTGGTAATGAGACCTTCTGGACTGGATACGTGGCTGAGCACAGTAAAGGTCTCTGTATATACTTTTAAGATTCTGGCAGGTGGATGCAGAGATCTACTCATTTTGTGGTGCCCAAGGCAAGCCTTATATGTAAGTTCCTTTGCTTATTGCACCTGCCACCTACCCATCTGGAGAGGTCTGGCTCTTTCTTTGGTCTCTCCCTGCCTCTTTGTGTGGGGACCAGTTTCATATGACACCTGGGGAGCTGATGAGTGAGTTTCCAAACCAATAATTTAGCACTTGGTCCATCCAGTCTGGGTGGGGACAATGCTTTGAACTACACAAGGCAACCTCGTGGACTGGCATGGCTGCTGTGAGCTCGACACATTTTGCAGACATAGAAAAAAATCACACACAAGCACAATGCGCTACGTCTATAATCCATTTGTGGTTCAAAACATTTTTATTTGGCTATCTGATTACAAATCTCTCCCAAAGCTCATTCAGTGGAGACTGAAATTTGTCTTAAATACAGAAGCATAAATTATGTATATTTCAGCTCGCTCATCTAGCTGTCTTCCCAGGGAGATTTATGGAAATTTCCATTTTTGGTTTTTTGAGAACAGTGCTATCCTGGATGTCTGGAAGGATGAATATGGGAACCCGTAAGTCCCCCCCTCGCCTCAAACTCTGTGTGCCTCTTTCCGCAAACTCTCCTCCCATTGGCTCCTCTTTTGCTAACAGTGGTATCCCCATTCTGTCAGACTTAGACTCTCAAAGCCATTTTTCATCACTGTCTGTCTTTCACCTTCACCTCCAGCCAAGCGGATTTTCCTCTCACAAGAGATCCTAGATTCTTGTCTACTTCTGTCTCCTAGTTAGAATACCAGTACCCTGATTGGTCTCTTATTTGGATTAATTGCCTGGATTAATTTATAAATCTTTACTCACTGAATTCCCAGCCTGAAATCTTGCCTTTCCTCGAGCTGAGGTAGATCAGTGTCAGATAAATCTGCCCAAATCATGCTTCTCACCGTGTTACTCTCAGTCCCCCCTCCCCACTGCCTTTACCGTATAGTTCAAGTCACAGATCCACGTCTGAAGCCCCTGTATGCTCATCCCAGCCTGCCATTCCTGTCGGTCCATCCTTGACTTCCCTGTGGCCAAATAGTCCCCTCCCTGTGACTCAGGTGTGCTTTTGAAAGCTGTTCCTGATGCCTGGGAAGTTTAGTCCTCCTTCTCTACCTGGGGAAATCCAACCCATCTTTCCTAACCAGGTTAACAACATCAGGCAGTCAGGGAGGAGGAAAATGAAGGAAAAAAAGGTGGGGGGGGGGAGGAAAAAGGAGAGAAGGAAGAAGCGGAAAAAAGGGAAAATAGGAAGAAAAGCTACAGGGAGGGAAACAAAGGCAGAAAATTAACATTTGGTTGGCTCCCACCACCTTTACCTCTCACACGAGGAAACTAAACATCAGAGAAACGAATCGATGACCTGAGCTCCCAGGTAAAAATGAGCAGAGCAACCGTTCAAGCCAGATTGTTGCCTGGTACAGTGTTGTCAAACCTCACTGCACGAAGGACTGCAAAAGCACAAACAGCTCGGCCTCAGCCCCAGAGTTTCTGAAAAAGGAGGTCTGGGGTGGAGTCTGAGAATTTGCCTTTTTAACAGATTCCCAAGTGCTGCTGCTGCTGCTGATCCAGAGTCACAATTTGAGAACCACCGGCCGAGCAACTCCTCCCACTGCCATCACTGTTCATTGACACATGGTAATCACCCCCTCGCTCTCTGTTGAATAGATGAATATCTATGAAACCCACAATTTCTGTTACATTCTGAAGCCTTTCCTACTCGGCGCGGTGGGCAATTAGAGCCCCACTTCTGAAACCCTCTCATGAATATCGTCCCCATCACGCCATCTGCCCTTACCGTTCCTTGTCGTTCTGTGACAGGTTCCCCAGAGGTGCATCCTGAGTGGAGCAATTGTGTGCAGGCGGTTTGTGAAGGGAATTCTCCAGCAGAAACCAGTAATAGAGTGGGAGAAACAGGAACAGAAAGAGGACGAAGCCAGGTAAGGGTGGGATGTCAGACAATGTCCCGCAGAAAGGGGCTTCAGCCTCATCCCACAGGGCAGCTCTGGACTGGGAGCTGGAACTTTCTATTCCCACGCCAAGCATGCCGCCTCTGTGGTGCTTCCCAAAAGGATGCGCATTTTCGGGCACTTGCAGCTCCCTGCGTGGCCAGGCATGGTGGCTCCAGTAGCCCAAGGACAGTCCTCCAAAAAGAAGCCACAGATGCTGGCTGAAAGTGAAAATGTATTTTTTATCTATTTTCTCAGAGCTATCCGAGAGAATTAAGCTGAAATACCAACATATACACTGACTTGTACTGCCGTTTTTTTTCCCAGCATATAGGTATATTTTAGCTCTCTAATTGGATTTTAAACACTGGAGACTGAAGGCTATGCTGTATAATTTTTAGGTTGAATCATATGAAATTGCTAGTATTTAACCATTTTGAGAAATAAAATCGGTAATTGCACATTGCTCAACTTCATACATAGATCTTGACTGATTGCCATCCAATCAATGGGACTAATAAATTAATTGATAGCCTTCAGTCTCCAGTCCTATCAGATGCCCCCCATCTCTGAAAGCTCTCAGCTGGCCAAAGGCTACTTTTTAGTGTGCCTGCAATCCCTGTGAGTTATGTGGAATATTTACTGTGATTCAGCCGGTTTTGTTATCCTTAATTTCGGTTGGCCTTTGGAAACACAGGTTTGAAGTGTGCAGGTCTGTTTGTATGCAGATTTTTTTCCATAATAAATATTACAGTACTATATGAACTAGCAATTAGTTGAATCCAAAGACATGGAACTGCGAATACAGAGGAACTAGAGATGTGCAGGAACCCCGTGTATGGAGGGTTGACTATAATTTGACTTTGCAGAGGGTCACAATTCAATTCCCTGCATTGTTCAAGGTCAATGATTGCGATTATGCATTTTAGATAAAAAAAAAAGCACAAACTGATGAAACACAAGTGTGAAAAAGTCATCTTGCCTCTATGAAAATTAAATGTAATGCTTTGAAATTTTCAAAAAAACCAAAAAAAAAAGGCCGCTAAAAAACAAACCAAAATTGTGCTCTTGAATTAACTGTCAGTGAGACAGTTGTGAAAGATTGGAGAAATGATAACAACCTGAAAGGATAGTTCCCATACAGTGTCTTTATAAATGTCTTTAATGTCTCATTGCCAGAGACAACTCAAACTGGAAATTGTGGAGTTTTAATTAAAATGCTTTTGGCTGGAAATCACAGAAATTCTACTTGAAAAGTCATAAGGATGGTGGAATTATTATTCCAGTTAGCTAGAAGTCCTGACTTAGAAAAGTTTCAGGGTTGTTCCATACGGCAACGTAAGTCATTATAACTTATTTCCACCTTTCTGTCCAACCATTTTTATACTTTGTTGACAACCTTCCTTCAGGGTATCAAGATGGCAGCAGCAGCTCAAGGCATCTCATCCTCATAGGTCAATAGCCAATGGCCCAAAAGAGTCTTTTGGATCACTTGTGCATGGCCTTTTAAGAACACAGGCATCTTTCAAAGAAGCCCTCTAGGTTTCTTTTGTGTCTCATTGGCAAGGAGCAGGCAATATACCTAACATCACTCACAGAAAAGGCAGAGAATCACCCAGTCCACTCCAAGGGGAGGGCACTAGGGATAAAAAAGAAAAAGCAGTTGGAAGCATGGAAGAAGGGAGTAGCTGTTAGACAGGAAACCAACACTGTGTCTTCCAGGTAGGTTATGCATCGTGGATTATGCAATTAGGTGACAACGCACACCCATACTGAAAGGAAGATCATTGCCCTGCATGAAATAGTTGGTGAATGAAAGCACATTCATGTGTGTTAAGCTAGAAATAAAAATGTTTGTTATATATGCCTGATTTTAACTGACTTTTAATTGATCTATTGACCCTGATCACATCAGATAAGATGGTTCTTAATACATTTTCTATACTTCATTGTATTTTTTTTATCATAGGCAACACAGAGTCTCATACACAGTACATAGTCAACAGTTGTTACAACAGTGGTGATTTTACATATCTGGTATAGCAGGACCTCAATCAGCAGCTCACTTATAGATGAGGAATGTTATCTATGACTATTAAGTGGCTTGCCCCTACCTGGGAAATCATACCTCGTACCAGGAAAATGTCTGTTCTACTTCAAATGTTAAAAACTTTTTGCGTTTAAGATGGTTCTTCCTATTACTAATTTCAAAACTTAACAGTGGCAAAAAAAACTGCTGTTATATTAAGCAAACCATCTACTTTTCCTCCTGGGAAGATAGAATAACTATTTTCTCCAGCCCCCTGGCATCTAGAAGAAGCCTTATGGTTATTTTTGGCCAAGGACATATCAACAGAAAACATTGGCCCCAAGTCTTGGCCTCCAAAACCTAGGATTTGTATGCGAACACCTGTTCACTCCTTTTCTCTCCTCTTGTCATCTGTAGATTTGAAGCAGAGGGACAATGGAGGAATCCAATTTCCAAGTGTCTGACAGGGTCAGCATGTACCTATCAGAATGTGATCTTTTATTAAGTTCAAGAGACAGGGTGGTCATTACAGTAGCATCCACACACATATAGAATAATAAAATAGAAATGGCTGGAGCCATACTTGTGAAGTACAGGACATTGGCTTTTAGCCCCACATGTCTCTCCACTTGCTTTTCTGAAAATTTGCCTTCCCCCCTACAACTTTTAATCTCTGACTTTGTATATTTCATTCCAAACACTTAAAAACATTTGTGTTCCTATGCTGAGGAAAGAATCCATCTGATATTTGCAGCCACTCTAAATTGTAAAGAACTTAATTTGGTTGCACTCTTCCATGTGCATTTGCATTTTAAAAGGCCTACAGAAAGACCACAATGCTTGTACCTAGAGAATGAATCACTAATGGTTGAATTTTAATAATCAGAGAGAGAAAAAATATTACTATGCAAATTATACCATATAGGCAATAGCTGGAATTCAATTAGAATTCCAGCCCTGAACAGAAATGAAGTTTACTTTTTTCTTTTTTTTTTTTTCTAAAATAGCATACTTTTAAAAAGACAGTTCTATTTACATCTCTTTTCTGCAGGGCTCTCAATGCATACTTATTTATAGTATACTAACTAAAATTCTTTAAAACTGGAAAGTTTTATTGTATTTATTGTTATATCTCATGAATTTTAATATGTCTAAAATAGAGAAAGATGATTAAGGAAAAGATTGCATACAATTTAATTGTGCAAATGAATAATATTCCCTAACTATGAATGAATTTAGAGTCACTTTACTTATACCAAAAATGTTTATATTGATGTTAGTTTTCTCTGTTTTCGATTGTAAGCAATTCCAGGGCAAGAACTTATACTTTACTCTGTCCTTGCTGGGTGGTATCATGTATAAATTCCTATTAGGATGAATTCCTAGCCTTTGGAAGAGATGGCAAATTTTATATATGTGGTGAGATTGAAATTCATACCCCATAATTAAGATGTGTAAAACAGACACAAAAAAGTAGCTCATCTCTTCATTGAAATCCAACAACTTCCTGATGAGTCCTCACCCCTGCTTATGGAATGTGGGGGGAAGGGGGGCAGCAGAGAAGAGGGTGAAAGACTTAAATTTAAAATCAAAGTTAACTTAGTCTCTTTTAGTTTCAAATAATCTCTTTTGAGTAACTAGTCGACTCAAAGTTCAAATTTTCTATGAGGTTGATTTTCCTCTCAAACTGCCTTCCTGTTCCATATTCCTTCCCAGATGGCACCTGGCTTCAGGGGAAGGTTTTGAAGTTTTCATGGCACTGTGGGAGGCAAGTAGCTGGTGGGCTCTGACTCCCTCCTGAAATTGGTGAAAGATGTCCTTCTGGAGGAAGGTAATCTCTTGCCATGTCTGGGATTTCAGTCTCCACTGGCCACCTTGGTGCATATTTACAATGGTACCCAGAAGCCCTGAACACCTCTCATCTGTTGAAAAATTATTTTTAAAATGTCCATTGACAGATGACTGGATAAAGAAGTTGAGGTATATTTATTAAATGGAGTACTATTCAGCCATAAAAATGACAACATAATGCCATTTGCTGCAACATGGATGTCCCTGGAGAATGTCATTCTAAGTGAAGTAAGCCAGAAAGAGAAAGAAAAATACCATACGATATCACTCATATGTCGAATCTAAAAAAAAAAAAAAAAAGACAAATGAACTTAAATATAAAACAGAAACAGACTCACAGACATAGAATACAAACTTGTGGTTGCCAGGTGGGAGGGAGGTGAGAAGGGACAGACTGGGAGTTCGAGATTTGTAGGTATTGATGGGTATATATTGAATAGATAAACAAGTTTATACTGTACAGCACAGGGAAATATATTCAATATCTTGTAGTAGCTCATGGTGAAAAAGAATATGAAAATGAATATATGTATATTCATGCATGACTGAAAAACTGTGCTGTACCCCAGAAATTGACACAACATTGTAAACTGACTACAACTCAATAAAAAAAAAAAAGAGGTTCTTAGAGATAATTTTCAAACAGCCAGTTGTTATTCAGGCAGGGTGAGAGTCAATGCATGACCACAAAGTATTATAAAACAGTAAAGCTAAATTTATCTTTATATTGTCCTGAAAAGGGAGGTGATGGGAATGGTAAAGGTTAACTACAAACATTTGTCTGATGTGTTGTGCACTGAGTTAAGGGTTAAAATTCCTAGATCTGATTTTGCTCTTGGTTAGTTTTGGCTTTCTCTAAATTCATTGCTTAACCAAGTGGCTATTAGCTTTTCTGTAAAATGAGTAATAATGTGTCTACTTCACATTATCTTAAGTATTGGCTATGCTAAGATATTTGAAAATTCTTTGGAAATGGTAATATCTGATAAGGATGGAAAGTGGTCTTTCTTGTATATTTGTATGCCACCTCCTATCTAGATTGTAAACTCTTTGGGGACAGTGACAGTATCTCATTCTTCCTTGAATCACCACAATGCTCTGCACGTAGTAAAATTTCACTAAAAGTCCCATAGACTGATGATTGATTTGCTAAAAAGCAACTCAGGTAACTATGCTAGCTGGTATGGAAGAGCAGACAGTCTGATACAGGAACTCTTTAGAGGGGAAAAGAGGTTCAGAAATCCTTTTCTGAAAGTTGATGAAACACTTTAATAACAATTCAAAATTAAATATTGAATTTTGCTTATATTAACTAAAGAAGGTCATAAGCTACAAAGGAAAGAAAGTCAGCTTAACAGTGGTTTACACCAGTTCTCAAAGTGTGCTCCCTACACCATCACCACCACATCAGCATCACCTGAGAACTTGCTAGAAGGGCGAATTCTCGAGCCCCTTTCCAGACCTATAGAATCCGAAGCTGCAGAGTTAGGGCCCAGAACTCTTTGTTTCAACAAGATTCTGATGGACACAAAGTGTGAGAATCACTGGCTTCAAGTACATAAGCACTTATTTTCTGATGCACAGAAAGACAGATAGTTGATTACAAGCACTGGTTCAAGTGCCAGTCATGGTCCCTTAAGTCTTAGGCTCTTTTGGATTATTCCACTCCTGTCACCTTAGTTTGCTGAATTTTGGACCCTCATGTTTTCATCTCAAGGTTGCAATATAGTTGCCATAGCCCCAGTCATCATATTCTCACTCAAGTCAGGAAGGAACGAAATTAAAGGAGAAGGGACAGTACTAGTTGCAAACATCACTCTTACTAGGAAACTAAATGCTTTCCTAGAAAGTTTCCAGCTGAGTCCTCTGAGCATCTCATTGGCCAAAATTGAGTGTCATGGCTACCCTTAGCTGCCTTTCAGACTTTATTTTGGAGGCAGGTAGGGGAGAAAGGAATTGAGAAGTGGTATTTGGTTACCTAGACCACAGTGTTCTCCTAAAAATGGAGGATTATAACATAAACCCAACAACTGAGAAGCTTTATCCTGGAAGCGAGAAAACATATGGAAAAGAGGTATCTGCCTTTAAATACTGTATGTGAAATTCTGCCATGTGGAAGAAAGTGCAAATGTTATGTGAAGCTCCGTGAAGCAGAAATAATAGGTGGAAGTTAGACATCACAGACGTTGACACAACAAGAAAGAATTTTCTAATGATTAAAACTGTTCTAAAGGAAATCAAATGCTTTTGGAGTACTGAGCACACTATGACCATATAACTATTTCTCAACAATACAGTAGAGAGAATTTCTACACTGGGTCTCCTCCAAGTCTAAGACTGTATGTTCTAACTGACTAAAATTGAAGTATGTTATGGATAATAATAATGACTAGCACTCGATGCATGTTGACTCTATTTGACACAATATGCGGTGCTTTATGTGCATTATCTCATTTTCTACCATAATAACCCTGGGAGATAAGCACTACAATTATTTCTCTTTAAAGAAACTGAGATATAAAGAAGTAATATACTTTGCTCAAGGTCACAGAGCTGAGGTGTGAGCCCAGGTACTATAACTTCAGCTGTCAACCTCCTTATTCTTGCAACCGTCTCTGGGCTTTGAAGCAATGCCAGTTTTGAACATTTAAGAACTAAATACAAATTCCTCCTTTAGCTGTAAGAGCAGCGTTGTACTTCCTCCTAGTTGCTCATGGTAATGCAGCCCAGCCTCTGAACGCTCTTTTCCAGCGTGCTAACATATCTCAGGACTTCCTATTCACAGCTCCCACTTGGATCATCACTCTTCTAGAACCTGGTTCAAGCCATTAGAGAACCCGTCCTGGTGGGTTAACTTGGCTTCTCCTCAATGTTTTTCTTTGATAAAATTGTCCCGTGAGAATGATTGTCCCTCAATATTTCTGGGTACTTACTTTGGAATAAAAATCCTGACTGCTAAGAGTACTTTCAGAGAAGAAAGAATCTTTATTTCTGACTCCTGAGCTAATTGGAGAAAAGTTTTGGCAACTCTTGTATTGCTGCTCCCAGTTTTCAAATGCTCATAGCAGCTGACACTGGATAGGTATTGACTGGACGGTCCTTGAATGAAATACATTCCTAGCTCTTAATCCCAACAGCTTTTTTTGAAACAACATATAATCTCACACATACAAATCTTCTGATCATTTTTACAGGGCTGGATACTAATCTAGAACTGATGGCAGACCACTCTGCACACACGATTTGGCAAAAGCAAAACAAAACCACTTGTTTTCATATGGAAGGGATAATTATGTACTACCAATAGGGAACAGATCTACAAGTGTTACCATATTGGAATCCTGTAAGCAAAACAGGTAATGTGAGGATGCACACCTGGAAACCGACACCAACCTGAAAGCTGGACCCAGTCTTCCAGAACCACGCCCACAAACATTAGAGGAGCTTTACGTTCAGAAATGAAAAAGTGCATATAATTTTACTAGTTTCTAAATAAAGAATAAAGGTTAAAATGAAGACAATGGATAACAGGACTCCTTAGCTTAACAGAAGGTGTGAGCAAGAGACTAGCAGCCCTAAAAAGCAAGAGGTCAACTAAAAAAGCTCACACAGGAGCCACGGCAGCACCACCACCCACAATCTTTTCTTTTAAAAAAATTTTTCTTATTGAAGTATAGTTGGCTTGCAATGTTGTGTTAGTTTCTTGTGTACAGCATAGTGATTCAGTTATACATACATACATACATACATATATATATATATATATTTCTTTTCATATTGTTTTTCATTATAGGCTATTACAAGATATTGAATACAGTTCCCTGTGCTATACAGTAGGACCTTGTTGTTTGTCTATTTTATATATAATAGTTAGTATCTTCAAATCCCAAACTCCCAATTTATCCCTCCACTACCCCATTCCCCCCAGTAACATACATTTGCTTTATCTTCTATGTCTGTGAGTCTATTTTTGTTTTGTAAACAAGTTCTTTTGTGTCATTTTTTTAGATTCCACATATAAGTGATATCATATGGTATATTTCTTTCTCTGTCTGAATTACTTCCCTTAGTATGGTTATATCCAGGTCCATCCATGTTGCTGCAAATGGTTGAGAAGTATTCCACTGTGTGTGTGTTTGTGTGTGTGTGTGTGTGTGTGTACACCACCACTTCTTTATACAATCATCTACCAATGGACATTTAGGTTGCTTCTATGTCTTATTGTAAACAGTGCTGCTGTGAACATTGGGATACATCTTTTTGAATTAGAGTTTCCTCTGTATATATCCCCAGAAACAGGGTTGCTGGAACATAGGGTAAGTCTATTTTCAGTCTTTTGAGGAATCTCCGTACTATTTTCCATAATGGCAGCACCAAACTACATTCCCACCAGCAGTGTAGGAGGGTTCCCTTTTCTCCACACCCTCTCCAGCATTTATCATTTGTGGACTTTTTAATGATGGCCATTCTGACTGGTGTGAGATGGTACCTCATTGTAGTTTTGATTTGTAAGCCTCTTATAATTAATGACTTTGAGCATTTTTTCATGTGCCTATTGGCCATTTGTTATGTCTTCATGGGGAAATGTTTGTTTAGTTCCCCTGCCCATTTTTGATTGGAATTTTTGTTGTTGATGATGTTGTTATTGAGTTCCCAACCACAATCTCTTGAACTTAACAGTATTTGATGCTAAAGAGGTCCCTTTTCTAACACTGATGCTGCTAATATCCCCATTAGGACCATATATTTCACTGTTCACTTAAAATATTTCTGAAAATAAATATGCTGAAAGAAGAAATAGATTTTTGCAAGAAGAAGCTTATCCTTATGACTTACAGCAACAATTATAGATATCAGGATCATGTCCCCAAAATAGGTGCAGTTAAAATTATTGTTAGTGTTATTTAGAAATGAATACCAGTGTGAATGCATAAAAATGGAGTTGTTGGATCATTTTGCCTTTTGGCGTCAGACAGAAACAAAAATGAACTGGATTTGTAGGTGATATCTGCAAGATTCCAATAAAATGCACTTAAAAAATAATTTTGCCAACTAAACATGTGGTTTAAAAGTCAATGCTTAAATGCCAAGCAAAATCAAGTGCCCTAAACTCTTAAGCAAGGACCATGTGTTCTCTATTTTTTGTGTACAACACCAACTAGGTAGATGAAGCACTTCAAGGGCACACACAAAGTCCTAAAAACGTTCAAGTTGACAGCTGCGAAATTATGGCAGACCCATCATTTTGATGTACAGCAATCAGAAATAAGTTGCTTCACATAAAATAAAAACCCTCTTCCATCAGTTATTCATAGAAGACAAGTTGTAACTAGGGAATTCAGGCGCAGAAACAACAATCTATGTGCACAAAAGTGGAAAGGTCTGCAGATGATGAATCTATCCCTACAATGACATCACTGACCTTCGAATTTTAAAGCTGGGAGGGAACTTTTGAAGGTCCAAACTCTTCACTCAGCTATTAGGGAAACAGGTTATCCAGAGAAGCCAAGTGACTTATTGAAGGTTAGCTGTCTAAAAACAGAGCCAGTTCAATCTTCTGATGTTCTTTCTATCCATTAGGGAGATTTTCCCCCCCTAATCATGAAATGGGAAAGGAGGCAGGTGGGAGAGGGCCTAATTAATTGCCCTTCAGCATATCATCATTCTCATCCATACACATATGTGCAACTGAGTCCCCCTAAAACTGAGCTGAGTTCATGATTAACCTCTCTTTCTAAAACTTTTCTCCCGTTCTTTGTCTGAACCTGTTCCCCTCAAGATTGAGAAGTACCAAAGATAAGAGGGGATTGAAACTGTATACAAGCCCCTGTATTCCTGTCCTTAGGAGTAAAAGGCTTTGCTTTAGTCTCCAAGGCCTCCCTTGAGTCTGTTTCAAGAATGAATGATTAGGAAATGTGAAGACCTAGAAACAAAGAATAGCTGTTGGGCTGGAAAACTGGTTACAATTTAGACTATAAACCCACCACATAGCAGTATCACTGAGCTTCCAGTTCCCTGAAAGATATGGATAAATCTTGACACATATTCCTAAGTTGTTTTTAGAGGAAGTGAAACCCCCACCAGATGACAACTGCTGACTGCAAGCACATAGACTCTAGACCTGATTGAAACCAGAAGTTTGATGATGCTTGAAATCTCACCCTGATGCCAACCAATCTGAGAACTAACCATACATGAGCTGATGACACAACCTGCAGCCCCCTCCCTCACACAGCCTTTAAAGCCCCTTCCCTGAAAGCCATTGGGGAGTTCAGGTCTTTTGAGCACGAGCTGATTGTTCTCCTTGCTTGGAGCCCTGCAGTAAACACTGTACTCTCCTTCACTACAGCCCAGTATCAGTAGATTGGCTTTACTGCATGTGACCCAAGTTTGGTTTGGTAATAGCACCAAGGCTTTGTTAGCTTGGGGAACAAAAAGATGAAAGGTGTCATACCTCTCCTCAAGACGCTTATTTTTTAACTGGGAAATTTATGACTTGGTGGGGGTAAATTATTATTTTCTTAAAGGCTAGAATGGTGCCATCTCTGTCAGTGTGAAATGGCCTAAGATATCGTCTCCTGTCACTCCTGGTCCTCTGTGACACTGATTCTATTGTAATTCCTGCTTTAACCTTTCTTTATTTTTTAGCTTACATTTATTATGATATATTGTAATAAATAAAAAAGAATAAGGAATACTTAATTTTATAGCAAACAGCTATGTTCCCACCATGCACCTTAAGAAACAAATTATGAAGTGCCTCCTGTGTTCCTTCCCACAGGCTGTGGGTCTAACTTTTTGCCCTTGGAGTATGTATTTATACACACACACACACACACACACACACACACACACATGCGTACATACATGCATACATATATGTTCACAGTATGTTAAGTTTTGTATATTGTGGACTTTATAAATGGTATCATATTGTATATATATTTCTATGATGAATATATTTATCCAACTTTGTATTTTCAAGATTCAATCATGCTTGCAGGTGAACTCCAGCTCATTTTCTCTGTTGTATATAATTACATTGTACACACATGACATGCATTCATTCATCAAAGAATAGACTTTTAAGTAACTTCAGATTGTTTTTACTGTTTTACTGCTTTTCATTTTACTATTAGAAACAATGGTCACTCCTTTACAGATCCATTGTTTCACATTTACAAGAATGTCTTTTGAGCATGTGCAAGAAAATATCACAATCCTTTCCTAAGTTGTATTGAGCATGTACGCTTGTAGAATCAGTAATTAAGACTTTCAGTTTCTCAGTATCCTCACTGCTCTTGGTGTCATCTGACTTTTAAAACTTTGTCATTCTGGTTAGTGGGCATTGTATCACAGTGTGGCTTTAACTTACATTTCCCTGTTTACTGATATTGAGCATCTCTTTATATGTTTATTAGCCAGTCAGACGTTCTCTTCTGTGAAATGCAATTCATGCCTTTTTTTTCAAGCAATTCATGAAATGCAATTGGCCATTTTTCTTATTTAGTTGTTTTTCATTTTTTCTTATTGATCTGTAGCAATATTTTTCTCAAAATTAATGAGTCATTGTTTATATGTGTTGGAAATATCTTCTGCCAGATTAAAACTTGCATCTGCAGTTTTTTACATTGTCTTTTGAGAAATGGGATGTTCCATTTTAATGGAATTATACTTAGCATCTTTTTCACTTACGGTTAGTGACTTTTGTGTCTTGTTTTTGAAATCTTTCCCCACAGTGAAGTCATGAGGAGAGTGGCCCATCCCTTCCTCCAGACCCTAATTTAATTCTCGTCCTTATGAAGCCCTGCCAAATGCAACAGCATTCCAGATGATCTCTATGACTTCATTATTTTCTCTTCCTAAATCTATATTCCATATTGTAGCCAACTGCATGTCTTGTAGCCACCATGATGCAATCCTGCAGTCAAATCCTTCCTACCTTGCTGATCTTGGGTCTTTTACCCCCTTGATTCATGATTGATCTGATTGATCTGTGCAGTAGTTGTGTGAGCTGACTCCTCAGAAGCAGCTCACAGGCTTCCGCTCTTTTTCCACTGGGGAACACTGGTCAGAGGATGGAGGACTCTTTCCCCTCCCCCCAAGCCCCTGCCCAACCCCCTGCCTAATGACTCAGCAGCATCTTGGCAACAGCTGCTTTGTTCCCTCCCCAACAGATCAAGCTCAAACAGATCCAGTTTCCATCAATAATTCTGGGTTCTGAGGTTCGGTTACCTCACCACCCTCCTCTGTGCCCCTACCCTGGGGCACTCGTGACCCCCTACTGTGATGAATGTCTGGACCATCTCACTGTTCCTTGTTCAGTTTTCAACTCCTCCATTATCAGCAGAGATTTTCCTCCTGAAGGAAACACCTAAAGTCTATTGTGTTTTCTTGGTTTAGACCCCAAGTGATGCTCTCCCCATAATCCACATTCTAATCATCTCACATTACTTCCAAGCCCCTTTAGAATTCAGCCCCATTTCCCTCTCCAACTTTATCCCCTGCGTCTTCCTGACCTTGAAAATGTGTGATAGAGAAAAGCCAAACCTTATTTGCTTCTTCTTCTTCTAAAAATCATTCCATGGCTTCTCATCCTGAAAAGTGTCACCCCCACAACCATCACCACCCATGTTTGTTTTTCTCATCATCTTGAGAAAACTATTCACTCTTCAAAACTCTGCTTACCCCACTGTGAATCCATCTCTACACCTCAGTCATACAGACAGAATTAATCAGGTCCTTTTCTTTAAGAACACATAGCTGCTGCTGTTCTGTGTAGTACGGGGAGAGGGGGTGTTACAGCATTAACACTTAAGCACGCTGATGCTTCAGTCAGGTTTTCATTGGTTCAAATCCCAGCTCTTCTGCTAAGAGCTATACTACCCTGGGAAAGTCACTTGACCCCTCTGAACTTCAGCTTCATCCTCACAAAATGTGGGAAATAGAGGTACCTACCCAAGGGGAGAGTTATCATCCTGTAATGAGCTAATTAATGCATTTAACATTCTATAAAGGTACCTATTAGTATAACTTTGTGTTGTCTTCCACTTCCAGCTTAAATGCCTCTGCACATTTGATGAGTGTGTCTGTGAGCTCCTGGAGGATAAAGACCACAGCTTGTTGTTGTCTGTTTAGCAGCCCTATCGCTGAGTATTTTGCCTAGCGCCTAAGAAGTGTTCTATAAATATGCGTTAAAAAGTGCAAATCTGCTCCAACCGTGGCATGGGGTGGGGCAGGGAGATTGGAGGTCAGGAAGTATCCACGCCGCCCCTGCCCCTTCCACTTGTCACAGCCCGTTAAGGGAGTTTACTTTCCTATTCTTACACATCCAGTCCCTCAGCTCCGAAAACATATAAATAGCAAGAAATCAAACAATATGCCTCATTTACCTCTCAGGGGCAGTGGACAAGTAGGAGATGCGCTATGTCTGTGAAACCTTCTCAACACAGGAACTGCACAGGAACTCCATTTACAAGACACACTAGTCTCAGAAACTAAGGGAGGTTTTTGCTTTGTTTTGTTTTCCCCTTAAATGTTATCTGCAGGAAGCGAGAAATTCAGCAGGAGCTCTCATCCCTGGTGATGCGCAGATGCGAAGGTGAGAACCAGGCTGAGCCCCTCAAGGCAAGAAGGTGATGCAACTAGCAGAGGCTGCATAAGGCAGGTCACCTGGAGAGCGAGGAAGTGCAAGGGCCGCCCAGATGACCAGTTTCTAGAAGCATCTCCCCAGATCAATAAGCTGAATAGCAAGCTTCTCTCAGTACAAGACCCCACACTGTGTCACGCTTTACAAGTTCCTCCTAGAATTGAGAACTAATAACCGAAAAATGTACATGCATAAAATTAGGGATGACCTTTCCCATGAATCAAAAATCTATATCCTTAAAATAGGTAGTATGTAATTCCTAAAGACTTTGAAGCAACAATTACAACAGAGGTATCGATTTGGTTGCCAAGATACCAGAGGTTCTTCAGGCTTAACAACACAGGGAAAGAAATTATCCAAGTTAGAGTTAACATACCTAGGTGATGCCAGTTCTAAAAGGGAGCCCTGCCATTGCTGAAGCTAAGAGGAATCTCAGCCCTGTAGTTAGTTACTCTGTGGACCATGGGCCGGCTTCCTCCTTCCAACATGCTGTAATTCAGGGGCTGAAGTGCGAAGACAACTCATTAAGTTCTCTTGCTCCTAGCAAGAAAGAAGCAGAGTGTCATGCTACTATAAATTAGGCTAAAAGTTGAGAGATTATAGATTAAAAGTACCTACATTCCTTCCCTTAAAGTTTTTGCACGTGATATACTTTGTAGAACTGAAGTTGATAATATTCACTGCAATTAGGAAGGAGGAAATGAATCAGCCAAGCCAGCGTAGGACTTCTACCAACACTACTGACCAGCGAGTTTCCCAGCATCAGTAAACTTCTACGGAAAATTAATTTCATGCTTGTCTGCTCTGGTAAAACCCCAAACTGCGTTGTTATAAAAAGAGGAAATTGAGATCGGCTGTGGGAATACCAAAAAGGGTTGATGCAGCTAAAAAGAATTGTCATGTTTGCATGTATTATTGCCTTGGGACCCACACACACCTAGAACCTTGAGTAAAGTTGCCTTTCTGCCATGAGAGCTCAAAACTACAGCCCACATGAGTCCTCACAAAAATTCTGGAAAGATGTATGCATACCCCGAGTAAGTAAGCAATAAGAAGAATGATGATAATGATGACGAAATTATTAACCCATTTAAAGAACAGATGGATAAACTTTCTATGTGAGAAACAAGCTAATCACTGGGCAATCTGTGTAATATGTACTGTACAGAGCTCCTACCTCTGTTCTCTGATATTTGTGTTTGCAAAGTCCAGGGTGCATTAATCTATGTTAGGGAGCTACATAACTTTTCAAATTCTGTAGAAAAAAATTTTTAGCAGAAACTAAACACATTGTTTTGTTTCTCTTAGGAAACAATTTGTCTCAAGGTGAAATTTCAAGAAAATTCACCTTCCAAGTGATTTCACAATTTTTTTCGTTATTATGCATTTGAAAACAGCTTGGGCATGACATACCACACCTTCTGCTCCTCTAAATAAGACCGAGGAACAGATGGCTACCGACCTTTATCTCCAATCACGTTCTGCCTGCCTGCATATTATCTTATTTGTAAAAATTAATCTTCTTACCTTCCAGTGTTTTCCAGATTGGAACAGTTGATTTAAGAGCCTATCAGTAATCAACATAATTATTAAAAGCTTGACACATAGGCATATATTCCCACAGATCCCTGTTTAGGAAATGAACTTTTGGTGTTTTTAACAATCAAAAACCCAAGTTGGAGACAGAAACGAATAAGTTATTTGCAGAAACAGTGTGCCCACCCTAAAATGCTCTGGTATATTATCAGACCAAATAGGCAAATCATTCAAATGTCAACACTGGAAAAACAATTTTCAGTGGTCTGGGTCATACAGAAAAAAATGACTGGTTGGAAATAAAAAGCGCGATCCTCATTCTAAAGCATGTAATTATTAACTAGAAAAGGAAGGCACATATATATGAAAATCCTTTGTGATGTATACTACTTCTTTAGTAATTAAGAATATATTTTATGAAAATAAAATTGATGGGCTTCACAGGAGACATGTCTAAGAACTTGAAGTTTATGTCTACATGCCTACAGGCCCACAAAGACCTAGGGCAGGGTTAAGGCAATGGTAAGTCTGTGCTTACTTAACAGGTTACACGTTCTTTCACACACACTTTCTCATTTCATCCTCACCTCTCAAGTGGTAGATATTATATTCTGGCAGGTAGCAATTTATAAAACAAATATATATTAAAATGTTTGCAGCGATAATCTATATACTTCAGAAGACATTTTCTTAGAACTGAAAAATCCAGAAATTACCTCAAATTGTACTTTGCACATGAAGACCCAAGCATAGTGTGATGTCTTCCGAGAGAATACAAAATAATAGTATAATATCTGAAGAATGTGACTGGTTGAGATTTGTGTGATTGCTTGACAAATTTTGTCAACTAAGTTTTGTGGTCAGAAAAGCATCTTCCCCAGATTAACACTGTTTGGTAATATAAATGGCCACTGGAAGAGGAGTTAAATTTTTGTTCTCTCCATGCTGGTATATGTTTTATAAAACAATTAAGTCAAGTTAAAAGATGAATCTCTTTGGAAACAAAAGTCTTAATGTCACCTATACAACTTTTTGCGTAGCTGTTTATGATTTTTTTAATGATGCATCATTATCCTGATATTTTCTACTGGAAAAGAAAGTAAATTTACAGGGTGAACATTGCTGTGGAAATTTAATCTCTTACCAATGTGTTTAGAGATTCAAGTCAGTATGATAGTTTACAAATCACATGAAAATGTTACTCAACTGTATGGGAGTCTGTTGGAAATTTTCTTTTGATCCCAGAAGTAATTAAAATAGTGTAAATGATCAGGTCAGGGTTCAGAATTCGACCTGCATGAGTTTTCCTGAGACTCGACTACAAATATTCAGATACTCTTTGAAAAAGGAAATCGTCATTGTTCACCTATCTTGGCCTGTTAATAGCTTAAAGCAAAACTCAACAATTTAAGCTGCAATTATAAAAAAAATAATGACACTAGTATTTCCGTAAAGAGTTACTGAAAAAAGAATACTGGTTCATCATTAAAAGTGCACAGTGGTATTGTCAAGATAATTAATAATTTTATGAGTAAATTTTGTTTAATGGCATTTCCAAAAAATCTAAAAGGGATGGGTCTTAGGAAATAACTTGACACATTTTTATCCCCAAATAAAAAACATAGATTTGGTCTAATCTGCACCTAGATCCAGTCAGGTTAAGATGAACTTGACCAAGGCCAGCAGTTACACAATGTTACCTCTAAGGCAAGAATTCTATTCCTTGATTCCCAGTCTATTTCTTTTTTACATCACACTTTGTCCCAACAAATCAGTATTTGTGGCTCCAAAATTTAGGAAATATGGATTCTAATTCCAGTTTCACATGGAAACCTGCTTATAGCACAGCTTGCTATTAAATAAATCCAGATATTATGTAAATTAAAATTAATCCCATCAATATCCTTTCCCTAAAGAACAAAAAAAGTGTAAGCAGAGAAATCATTTTTATCCTAAACAGTTGTCTAGTGCCTTGAAAATGCCAGATGATTCTAAATCTAAAAAGTAAACCATGGGAAAGGGAGAGAAGACATACAAGAGGTGGGAGGAAAAAAGAAAATCTTTAATAATGAATATACAAACTAACATTGATTGAAACTTTACCCCATTCCAGACACTTTGATAAATCCTTTACAAGGATTAATTTCCTTGGTTCTCACCATAACTGTATGAGGTCATTATTATTAATGTCCCTAGTTTTGCAAGTGGGGAAAATTTAGACTATGAAGATTTAAATAAAAGGGTGTACAAGTTAAGTAATTAGAAAGTAGTAGATACAGGGTCTGAATTCAAAGCTGCAGAGAGCCTAGGCTTAATCACCAGGCTCTGTTCCTTGCAAAACAAAATGGATTGCTGCAAACATAAAGATGATCCCATTACAAACCAGAATGATTAGTTTACCAACTAGAAATTATAGAAGGTTCAGAACCATTGCCACTGCCTGTCACAAGGTGGTCAACACGAAAACTTAGACACGTGGGAGATTAAAAAAAACCAAGAAATGCAGGCTCAGGGTGAAAGAAGTGAGAGAGACAGACTGAAACAGTGACAGGGCTAGAAGTAGCAGAGGTAGCAGGTTAAAAAGATCAGAAGTCTCAGAGAAGGTGAGCTTGAAGGGGACCTTAGCAGCACGGTCATGAGCTACAGACCCTGTAGCCAGAGAAACAGGGAGTGAAAATTCAGGAAAAAAGATAAAAATTCTGCAGTGGAGTGATCCATGATGGGGAGGCAGGAAACATGTAGATTGCTGGGAGGTTGGAGGATGAGGAGAGGGAGGGAGCACAGAGGGTGATATTTTATTCCATTCATATGAGAGCAAATAGTGATGCTCAGAACTACAGAGTGACAGGTGTGGGCTGTGTCCTACCAGAAGATAAATTGGAAAAAGCACAGAAAATTGGCCCCCACAAAATGCATGAGCATGTGATTTTAATTTGAATTATTTGTCAGAATTTTATCATTAGATATATCCCATAAAAATCTAGATTGATAGTGGGTTTTTTTTTTAAACTGTAATTTTTGGCGACCCTGGGCCTCTCTGGTCTCTTAGAATAAACACTATTCCTAGGTCAACACCAACACCAGTGCAAACTTCTAAAACACATATTCTTTGTCATCCTCATACTTGAAATCATTCAAACTCCAAATTCTGGCGAGATGCTAAAAATCTTCGGTGGTCTGGCACTGTTGGCTTCTCTATAGAGTTACTTCTGTCTGTTTCTCCATATGCAACTCCACAGAAAGGAATTACAAAGCCTCAAAAGCACAGAGCGCTTTCTGCCCATGCACTTTTATACAGATTGTCCCTTTCATCCTGAACACTCCTTTCACTCTGTTGACCTAACTAACACTATCACATCCTTCAAGCTCAGAAATCACCTTCCCAAGGAATCCATTAACCCAGTCTTGTGATTTTCCATGTCACAGCACTCATCTCACCTACAATTAGCACCTGTCTGATCATTTTGCCCAAATTGTCCAAATCTTTATCTCCAACTCAAATTGCTTGTTTTCCACTTATGTTCCATATCCGTATTCGTAACTTCTATGTTCATAGGTCCACTTTGTTTATTAAGATGTGCCTCAGTCACATACAAGCTAAAACTCTTGTCCCCAAATATCTCCCAGGAACTGACCCAGCTCCTCCCCAGCTATTCCCTATTCTAATAAATGTCTCAGATGCTCAAGTGAGAGCAACCTGGGGGACATTCTTGATGGCCTCCATGGTGACCATGAAAAAAGCACAGGTCACCAGTTACAGGGCTACAGGTGATGCACTCGAAATCCACCCCCCTGTTTGTGCTGAGCCCCTGATTCCCAAGAGCCACTGATGGTGAGCATCAGGGGTGCCATGGTAGAACCATTCTGGGAGATGAGAGACTTCAGGTGGCTAGGTTTAGCTTAGATTCCCCAGAAACTTTGCAGAAACTTCTCCAGACTGTAAGGTGATCTAAGACACCCCTACTTAACATTCTCCCTTCTTCACTGGGGGTCAGACTTGCATCATTCTGCTGGCTCTCCCACCTTTATCCAGCTCTGTCCTTATGTCCTCTTACATGGGTGCTTCATCCAATAAAATTCTTTCAGATTCAATCCCATGCTTGCTACTGTCTCTTGGAATATCTGGACCCTATATTTTCCCTCTTATCTGAGTCCAGCTTATCTTTTTTCCTAAATGTGTCTTGAATTTATTCTCATTGCCCTTAATATGGTAGACAAGACCAAAGCCAGCTGCTTGTGTCTAGTTTGTTTTTTTTTTTTAATATAACAGCTTTACTGAGATATAATTAACATACAGTACTATTCATTCATCGATGAAGTGTCCAATCAATGATTTTTAGTATATTCACAAATTGTGCCACTATCACCACAATCAATTTTAGAACATTTTCTTCACCCAGTAAGAAAGCCCATACTCAGTTAGCAGTCACTTCCCATTTCTGCCTGGTACATTCAGCCCCAGGCAATTACTAATCTACTTTCTATTTCCATAGATTTGCCTATTCTGGACATTTCATATAAATAGAATCATATGATATGTGGTCTTCTGTGATTAACTATTTTCATTTTGAATGTTGTCAAGGTTCACCTTTCTTGTAGCACATATCAATACTCTTATTTTTACTGCCAAATAATTTTTCATTACATAGATATGCTACATTTTACTTACTCATTCATAAATTGATGGAAATTTGGGTTGGTTCCATTTTGCGGCTGTTATGAATAATGCTGCTGTGAATATTCATGTTCAAGTTTTTATGTAGACATATCTTTTCATTTCTCTTGAATGTATATGTAAAAGTTGAATTGGAATGTCCCGTGGTAACTCTTTGCCTCACCTTTTGAGGAGCTATTTTCTATGCTTGTTGCACAATATTACATTTGTACCAGCAGTGATAAGGGTTCTGATTTCCCATCTACTCCCCAATGGTTGTGACTGCAGGTCTTTTTGGTTATATTTATCTATTGAATATAAAGCAGTATCTCGTGATTTCAGTTTGCATTCTCTGGGTGGATAATGACATTGAGCATCTTTTCATGTGCTTATTGCTAATTGCGTATCTTCTTCAGAGAACTCTCTTATCAGGAGACCCTTTCCCATTTTTAAATTAGGGTTCTTTGTCTTTATATTGTTGAGTTGTCAGAGTTCTTTAAAGTTTTCTAGATATAAGTCACTATCAGATACATGATTTATAATATTTTCTCTCATTCTGTTGGCTGTCTTTTCATTTTCTTGGTGGGGACTTTTAAGGAACAAAAGTTTTAAATTTTGATAAAGTCTGTCTTTTTCTTTGTTGTTTGTATTACTGTAGCTTTAAGTTAAGTTCTAAAATCAGGAAGTGTGAATCCTCCAACTTTGTTCTTTAAAACAAGAAGGTTGTTTTGGCTATTCTGTGTCCCTTGAATTTCTGTATGAATTTTAGTATCAGCTTCAATTTTTAGAAAGAAACTAGCTCAGATTTCAACAGGGACTGTGTTGAACCTTCAATTAATTTGAGAGGTATTACCATCTTAATAATATTAAGTCTCCCAATCCATAAATATGCAATGTCTTTCCATTTATTTAGGCCTTCGTTAATTTCTTTCAACAATGTTTTCTAGTTTTTAGGATATTTTATGCTTTTTTAAATTAAATTTATTCCTAAATATTTTTGATGCTGCTAAATAAATGGAATTGTTTTCTTAATTTCATTTTTAATTGTTCAATGCTAATGTATAGAAATACACTTAATTTTTGTATAATAATCTTATATCCTGTAACTGTCCTAAACTCATTTATTAGTTCTAATAAATTTTTAGTAATTTGGCCTAGATTATTGCAATAGCCTTTAACCTTGCCTATAGTTGTGTTTCTGTCCAGTCCATTGGTCAGTGTATCCAGTGATCTTTTAAAATATGTGTCTGAATTCATGGTGCCCCCCAGCTAGAATTCCTCAGTCACTTTCCATTGACCTTAAGATAAAGTCTAAATTTTTCAATATGATTTATAAGCTTTGGATTCTTCACATAGTTTTTATGCACTAGCTTCTCTCTACCTTCCAGGCTTGCTCCTGCCTTCCCCTCCCCACACTCAATGCACCAGCCATACTGATTTTATTTCAGCACCACAAACACATCATGCTCTTTTTTCTTCAGGACTTCCAACATGTTGTTCCCTCTATCCAGAGCATTAATTTTCCCTCCTCTTTACCTGCTATATCTTCTTATTTTCCACTCTGCTTAATTATAGTTTTCACTAGCCATCCATTAGCCTTGAATAAGAAATCCTATTCCTATCCCATCACAAATCTTCTACCAAAGGAAGACCTTATTCTTTCTCATTTTCCTTTGTGTAGTTGCCTGTTTTCCATAGAAAAATTTTAACTCCATTGCTCAAATTACTCTGCTTTCATTGCTAAATTTTTCAACAAATATGGTAGGTATATGGGTGAATGAGACATTTGTGGGTTTTAGACTCATAGAATTTACTCTCTAAATATGTTAATTTAAACAATCGAAAAATGATTGCAAATTGATTAAACCTACAGAGAACATAAGTTATAAGAACTGAAAACAAACTTTTTTTTTTTTCTGTTTGGTTCATTGCTATATTTCTGGCACTGAGGATAGTCCTGTTATATCATACGAGTGCAATAAATATTCATTGATTGAATAATATGGAACTCAGAAAGAAGCAAAGAACTGAGGAGACCAAGGAGATATTGTGAGAAACAGCAACAGAGAAACCAAAATATAGGAGAGGAGAAAAAGTCTGTTAGGGAATAAGGCATTTAGACTGAGCACTAAATGCTATTTAAAAAGGGAAGTTCTAACCAAAGAGAGTAGCATTTGCAAAATTCCTGGGAGATGATGGATGGACAGATGGATAGATGGATAGGAAGGCAGAGAGATAAAAAATAGCTATAGAAATGTTCTCTGCATTTATCAAGAGTGAATCACAAATGACTGGCCTTGAATCTTGGAATTTGGAGTAGGGCTTTAGAAACTACATAAGCCAAGTTTGACTTGTAGACAATGACAATGGGCTCCTACCCCCATCCCAATATTTAGGTCTATAAGTGTTAGCCAAATATGTCTTACTCTCCTGTGGCCTACAGTCCACCAGCGCCTCCCAGTGTATTGTGTAGTCCACACCACCCCCACTCCATTGGGGGACCAGATTCCATGTCCTGAAGCAGCTGTCATGTACCCATTTGAGGTCAGGACCTGGAGTCCCCTGTGACAGTGACCTATTCACCAAGTAATATCTAATCATGTCTTTTCTGGTCTCAGCCAAGTCCTAATTGACCACACCCTTTGGACAATGTATATCAACATCACCTGGGGGCTTGCTAAAAATGCAGATTCCGAGAACTACTGAATCAGTATCTGCATTTTAAAAGAATTTCTCAAATGATGTGTGTGCACATTCAAGTTTGAGAAGCAATTGCCCTAATTTGTCTCCTCCTCCAAATTCCTTCTCTTGTTTTCAACATCCTAATTCTTTCCATGGGCAGGTCTATATAAGCACCAGAGTGGTTCATGTGGGACCTTCCTGAGTTTGGGCATTCCTGAGGATAATTTCTCTTTTTCTTTCATTCAAAAAGAAAAAAAAAAAAAGTCTGTTGTCATGGTTGGTAGGGGTTGGGGTAGAGGAAGGAATTAATTCTGGGGTGTTGCTACAGCAAAAAAATAAACACTGTTTTGATAGCAATTTGAACAATCCATGTTAGTCTGGTTAGCAGTAATCCACATCTACAGCAAATGAGGAAGGGTTTTGTTAAAACTAAAAGGAGGTGGGGCCAGTATAACGTCTTCATAAGCTCTATAATAGAACGACTTTTAAGTACTACTTCAAGGCCTTTGGTCCATTCTAAGTTCACATGAGTTACTTAGGGGACTGTCCTTTTTTAGAGCAGAACCTTCAAATGTATGTCCATCACATCACCATTATAATATATTTGCTATGCACCCTTCGTCTAGAAACGAGGTATCTGATAGGCTTGTGAGATTCTAGATAATCTCTTTGCTAACAGCATCTGCTGTAAGTAGGTTTTAAATACCACCAGGAAAACCCAAAACCTGCTATCAGCACAGACGCCCATAGTGAAGAGCCAGGCCATCAGGAACCGGTATCAGGACCCGCCATGGTAGCCTCCTGTGCTCATCCATCAAACTTGGAGCCCTGAAAGATTCAGGGGCAATTTAGTGAAAGGAGAGGTCAGATGAGTCACAGACACTTGATTCATTTCAACCACATATTATCTATCAAGACTATGAACTCAAACACAACCCTGGTGCGAAGCTGAATCAAAGACACTGAATTGGGAGTTCAAGATGGGCAGATACTAATTACTACATATAATACAGATAAACAACCAGTTTCTACTGTACAGCACAGGGAACCATATTCAATATCTTGTAGTAACTTATGGTGAAAAAGAATATGAAAACAAATGTATGTATGTTCATGTCTGACTGAAGCATTATGCTGTACACCAGAAATTGATGCAATGTTGTAAACTGACTATACTTCAGTAAATATATATATATATTCAAAAAAAAAACATAAGACCCTAAAGATTTCATAAGCTCCATTCTTTGCAAAATAGCCTTCAGCCCCCTCCAATTCCTTCTTTCTGGCCTTATCACCACATACATAATAAAGTGGGAGGAAGTGATTTTTCAGATATTTATCTTACCCAAGGGCTTTATCCTGTCCTTTGATTTCCATAATTTACACCACCAAGGAGTCTAGCCAGAATCCTCATCACTTCAGGTGATAAATCCAAAGTCTCAAGCTGCACAGATGGTATTATACGTACCAGTGGGGGAAGCACACACCTTTCCCCTTCCCCAATCGCATCCTTGTTCATAGGACACCAAAGCTGATGCTAAGTACCCTTTGAAGGGAACTTTGTGTGTGGAACATAATCTTTATAATCACAATGCTTAATTTCTCTTAAAATCATAAATACATTTTTTTTCTGAAATCCCCTAAGCTCAAATTACAAATTTTCCCATTTTACTCATAAATGTCATGATTGGGCAGTTAAAATTAGCAATACTCATTTTCACATTTTTTCTTTGATTAATTTATAAAGCTGATAGTTTTATGTTCCCTAAACATTTATAATCATTATCATATTTAGTTAATTGAATTCCGTTAAATAACTTAAACATTAATCATAATTTCTCTAAGCAGTTAAAGCACCTACAATTTAAATCATGGTTTTCCTAAGGATTAAGAACACCTTAAGTAGCAGAAAAAAATCAGCACAGATTATAAAATGTTTGCAAAAATTAATATAGTTATAAATGAATCAAATTTGGGCTCATTTATTTCTCATCTATATTTTTACTTCCATACTTTCACTGGGATTGTAAAATCACTTAATACTCATGGAGAGTAGAACAAACAGTATTAATTTCAACCAAGTCTAATCAGTAGAAAATTCAAGACTAGGATACAATTACAAATCTGGGCTATAAATCAAAAAGCTGTAAATAGGATCCAGGGTACTTTCCAGGATAATTTCAGAAGTACTGGCATATGAGGGCTAGTGCCCATAACTGGTTTTTCCAAGTCCACATTTTTTCCTTCAAAGATCCATCTTACACCCTCTGGATGTTCTTGTTTTTTTTTTTTTTTCTTTCATAATTATTAGTATGCATAATGGTAATTTTAACAACTTAGTGTCACTCATTTTGACTCCCCAGGCCTTTTGTACTACAAATCAGTGTTACAACACTTTACATCTGGTAGTGACCATAGTTAGTTGCCTATCAACCACCCATTACACCTGCCCTCCTTTCTAATAGAATCTGATTTCTTTCAGGAATTCATCCCATGTAATCAGAGGAGTCTGCCCCCATCCTTAGATTCAAGGGTATTTCCTAATGAATCTCAGTCAAGCCAAGAAGACCCCGAGAGGCTCTTGTTGGCCATCTGGAGGCAGGGATGTGGCCAACATGGTCCCAGACCGATTTAAGAGCAGGAATGACTGAGAGGTTCCCCTCCTACTTTCCGCAGGGAGCCGTCCTATGATCACTTAGGGTCATGAGACAGCCAGCCTTGTGAGGACGCCAACACAGTGCATGACCAAATGACAAGGAAAGAACAACAGGCTTAGTATTATGGGTATTGGGGTTCAGCCCACCTCTGGATGGTCTTTTATGTGAAATAGTATTATTTTTAAGTATTGAAGTATAATGGAAAGCTATAGAATTTTGCAAAGAGATTTTACCTTCAGATATTTAGCAAAACTTGAATGTGTACCACACAGCTTAAGTCCCTTAATATAAACGTTTTCTTGATAACGTACTGGAAATTTATGGCCGCTTTCCTTTTAAAATGTCTCAGGTAATAATTTTCCCATTTTGAGTATTATGAAGGTCTCACAGCTTTGAAGAATTATTGTTTTCTTTTTGATGGTCAAAAATCTAACATCTTCATCTGTAGAATCTTTTTTAACCAGGCTTCATCGTTTCAACAATAACCTCCCCACTTTTTTAAAAAAAATGTTTCTCTCTGGAAACAAGAAGGTCCTGGATCATCCTGAATTTCCTGTCACAGGGAACTCTGGTTCCTTTCGGGTAAAGGACCGTATTAGAGACCAAAATCTAAATACAAATAAGTTGTTACACATGATTAATGGTAGTTTTTTAAAAAGTGACACCTTTTATAAGCCCATTTGTAGTAATATAGCTAGGAAATATCTTTAAAGGTGATAAATTCATATTGATATGACTGATGTAACTCTTAAAAACTAAATTAAAAAAAAAACCTTATACCAAAATAAAAATATTTATGACATGCTTACTTAGATTTTTTAACCTCTCACTCAAGTTGTACATAGAGTTTTCTTATATTTTAGAACCCTTATCTGTCCCAAGAGACCCCAGTCTGTAGTCACTTTATTTATATTTATAACAGATATTCATAACAGTGATTACCTGCAGGTAAAAGTAAAAATAGAAAGTTTATTTTGTATGAAAGGGCCTTTAAGCTTTAGAAAATCTCCAAGATGAGAGAGAGAGAGTAGATTCAAGCTTTTTGGCTAACAGCCTCACTGAAGGAAACTGTCAATAGATTTCTTAAATTACTCTCAGAAGAACTGAGGACTTAAGTTAGAAAAGGAATCAGCATGATTCCATCTGATCCAGGCTTTGAACTAATTTACTTGAACTCAACAGCATATACGATGCTTGAAGGAATAAAACTGACGACTGCTTTGAGCCTCTAATCAAAGAAGGCGCCGTTGAGTCAGTTACACATGGAAATTCACCAGCCGGGGTCCCAGGAATTCCCTCCATCTTGAATGCTTTGTCTTTGAATGCTTTGCCAAGGTGGGCTTTAAGAAGGTCACAAAAGGATGATGTCCTTGTGCAGCACAAAAACTTTACTATGTTTCGGAATCAGTCCTATGTGGGTTCAGATCCTAACTCTGCTAACACTTAGCTGCGTGAGTTTGTTAAGAGACTTCAGTCTCTAGACCTCATTTTGTGTGTGTGTGTAAGTAAGCAGGATAATAGAGCTTGGGAGCAAGGTTGGAGGAAATCAAAAATATAACATGCAGAAGCAAATGGCAGAATATCTAAAGAATTAAGAATTATTTATAAAACCAATATAAGTTATCCATCCAAAAATGATAGAAAAAATTGGATTTTTTTCAAGGGCGCATTTATCATACTGCCTTAGCCATAATAATCTATGGAGCATATCCAGAAATTGTTAAATAAAATTATTTTCTTCAAGTTGTACCTGATTTGGATGTTGAGAAGAGTGCCAAGGAATGTTAGCACGTGTGTGTGTATATTTGACATAATTGATGAACGTAATCTAAAACAACACTCAATAATTCATCCTGAATTTTATCAATATTAAAAGCTAGGGAAAAATGAGGTACTCTGAGATGCCTCTTAATTAATATGTGCATTAGTTATCAGTTGCTACATAACAAATTTTCCCAACACTGGCAGCTTCTGTGGGTCAGAAAAGCAGGCATAGTTATTCTGGAACTCTAAAACACCACTTGGAATACACATGTAGAATAAGGGAAAACTCCATATGCTTCACAAATGTCAATGTTAATGTCACTGGGTTTCCTACAAAGTGGAGGAACATAGAGAGAGTCAGGTTTTGCCCTTGGTCTCAGATAACATGGAACACAGGATACCAACTAATCATTATGGAACATGGGAAAGGCTACCATGACCGCTGTCCTAATGCTCACTGCTCTGTCCTCTGGACAGCGGACACTCCCCAGGGCTGGTAAGACAGGTGGACAGACTGCCTCACTGCCATTGACAGTTCCCTCAAAAAAGCTTCCGTTCAGGCAGAAGCTGCCTAGGCGGTACACATACTTAGGCTTACAAAAGTCTACTAAAGCTAAAAGTGAATAACCTATTTTCAGGAAGTAACTTTATCCAAAGAGTGTTGTTTATTTCTTTCCCATTCCTTGTGGTATGTGCATTACCTTCAGACAGAAGGATTTTGTGCAACTTAAAGGTTATCCATACATATCCTTGTTTATTGGAAGAAAGAAAAATTAGAGTGAAAATTTTCACCAAGGAATTTGAGGTTGATACGGTTTGGATTTAGATTTTTTGATAATTTTGTATTTAGAAAATTTGGATACATAGATATTCAAAATCATGCAAAGTATAGGAAGTTCTCATTTACATGTGAACTTGCTTTGTGGTAATATTACTGAGTTCAAACTCATTCTGCTTGCCGCACGACAGGCCAATAAATCAAGAGACGAGGTGTCGGGGCAAGAAATAATGACTTTATTCAAAAAGACAGCAGACTGAAAAGATGGGGTACTAATGTTCTAGAGAACCATCTTCTCCAAGTCAGAATTTAGGTTTCTTTTTATACTAAAAAGGGAGGGGGTATAATCGGTTGTTGCAAACCTCTTGGTGTCAGAATCCTTTGTTCTTGTAGCTGTCCACGTGGGTCAGTCACGGTGTCCCTGTAAACCTCCAACAAGACACGTGTTATTTTCTCCTTTGCAAATCTTTATCCCTATATGAACGGGAAAGTGTTACACCCTTAAAAGTCAGAGCCTTGAGAATAGGCTCTCCTGTGTATTTCAGGCCCTAGGCAACATTCTTTCACAAAAGGTGCAGAACCAGCATGACCAAGCCCAGGTAACAGAGCACAGGGTTAGAGCTGAAGGAACAGATCCAATATGGAGTCAGATTTGTTCTTCTCTATTACAGTAATAGTACAGATAAAAGAATACACTCTTTTTTAAAAAAGTTAACCCTCAGAAGCTTTTTTGGACAAGCCTCAGCTCACCTTGATTTTTATTTTAATTCCTTGTATCTTCAACATTATATGAGTTGACTTTTTTCCTCATCTGTTTCTTTTTAAATGACTTAAGACTTTTCCTGAGAGAATGTCCTCTTCAAAAAGTTTAGATGTAAATCCTACCCTTTTGTGTCCAGTTACTGCCCAATACAGCCCTCGGCACATAAGGAGCACTGCCCTCACTTTGCTGACTAATTGATTGTAAGAGTTTGAATTATTGCACCAGATTTTCTCATCCATAAATTATTACTTGATCGTAAGTTGACCAACTCATAACCTGCATCAAGTTGACTAGGACAACAGAACCTCGTCTAGAAAATTACACTTCAGATTTATGTAGCTTCCAAAATGCCCAATTAATTCTCAAGATGTAATTGACTCCCTGGAAGAATCTATCATATTAAATTTACATTCCTTCAAATTAAAAGATTATTTTAAAATAAAGGATGTTGCACGCTCAAAATCTCTTCATTCTCCAGATGAGACACATCAAATGTGGCTGGAATTAGCTTAATATTTTTCCACAGTGCTTTATAGTTTTTCAAGTTCTGTAAGCCAATCAGACACAGCATTTTTTTTTTTTTAGTTTATCTGATGATGTGAAAAATGATGACTCAGAGAAATAAAGCGATTTTTCTGAGGTCGCATCACTAATCAGAGGCAAAGCTAGCACCTGTTCGGATGCTCTTGGCTTTCTCCCATCAATACTTTTTGTAATTTTAATACACTCCATATGAGCCTGTGCACCCACACATAGTTTAGTCATAGGCTAATGGAATGTCATTATTTTAAAACTCTCTTTCTATGGCAAGAAAAAGCCACCTGCCTCTAGTGTATATATTTCTTCTCCTGCAGCAGCAATGTTCCCAAAGTAAATATGCATTTAATGATGCCTGGCTGAGCAGGGGATGGAGCTGGTGGAGGGGGGGGGGACCCTCCGCCTGTTATAAGGACCTCTCCACCACTCCTCTTCTCCACTCCAATGCCTATGCCTGGCCTGAGAGAACAAATCAACACAGCTCACCTTCAGCCAGCATATTTGTAAATGAGCAAAAGTGGGGAAAGAATGTTGTCTTCCAGAGTGGTACGGGGGCAAAGCTAGAGGAGAATGCGGAAGCAAGGCTCCGCCCTGTCACAGGTTCTTATTCTTTCTGTGCTCACAAGGGCTATTAACAGATGAAGGCAGTTCAACAGAACTTAATTTGAATTTGCCTCTTGCAATCCTGTCAGACTGATATATCCCAATAAAATTAAAAACAAGTGGCAGAACAAATGTGACAATTCCATTCTGAGACCGTAAGGTAGGGACTGCCTGGCAGCTGTTTTCAACTAACAATTTCAGTTGTGACATCAAAGAATTGGGTTCTTTTTTTTGGCTACCTTTACTTTAAATTCTCAATAAAAAATGAAGGGAAAAAAAATTCATTATTTAAAAAAAATAGACTTCTAAGCTATATTATCAGAACTTTTCTGAAGGGGCCTCAGAAGCAAATGACAGAACTCATAAAACAACAATATAGCAAAGAAACCCAATTCGGAGTTTTATATTCAGGATAAAAAGTTAATAAGAGAAAAAAAATTTAATGAGCCCCAAAATATAAAGTTGTGTTCTTTCTTTTGAATGATTTTTGAACATTTTCCCTCTGGAAAATGTATTTTTAACATAATTTAGCTGAGCAAGTCACTTGACCTCTCGAAATCCCAGTCTTCTCACCCTTGAGTACTTGAGTGAGTTTCCATTAGAATTAAGTCGAAGTATGGAGAATTATTTTTGAATTATACCTGCTTTTACCCTTCATTCTGCTGCCTTTTCAAGACAAGGGTGTACATACACTGGGTGTGCAGTCGTATGATCCAGGCCCATCAGACTCCTTCTTAAAGGGGGAGGGTATAGCTCAGTGGTAGGGTGCATGCTTAGCATGCATGAGGTCCTGGGTTCAATCCCCAGTACCTCCTCTAAAAATAAATAAACATAATTACCTACCCCACCAAAAAAAAAAAAAAAAAAAAAAAGTAAATATTCCTTCTTTAAAAACTTATGTTTTGCAGTGGCATATGTGGCTTTTTTGGCTTACTTTAAAGGTTTTGATGTAACTTGCATTTTTATTTTAACATTTTATAGAGTAGAGTATCTTGGTTCAATCAAATGTGAGACTCAGACAAGCCTGCCACCTCACCGTGTAGAGTTAAGTACAGCTGTGGTCAGAAGTCTATGGATACATCAAACAGACAGGGTTCTGTAACCAACTCAGGAATATTTAAGCCCCCATCAATACGCAATGATTTATATGGGGCCCTCAAGTCCTGTGGGAAAGCTCTTGAACTTTGTCTGCAATTTAGGTTCAGACATATCCAGACTGACTGGGGCTTTGGGAGGCTTAATTACCACAGGCGGCCACTGAAAGGACCAAAGGGGCTCTGGAGAGGAAAAGTCCTGTGGGTGAGGAGAAAATTGGACAGCGTAGACTAGAGGCAGTTGGGTTTCTGAGGGAGGTGAGTCCAAGTATAATGTGAGGGTATGTGTAACCAGGCTTCAAACTAGCTCTTCCTACCAAAATCCTGTTCAGCCTTGGAAAGCGGGGAACAGAGGCAGCGATGGAAGAGCTATCCCCTCAGGAGCACAGCCAGCAGTGCCAGGAGACCACCCTTGTGTGGGACTTGACACAGGGGAGGAGAGATTTTTTTTTTATTTATTATTGTTTTGCTGTTGTTTATGTTTCTTGTTGGCTAGAAAAAGAGGTCCGCATTTAAGCTTCATGGACAGATTCTCTCCTGAAAAGCTCTGACATGGCAGCTCAAGTTCATGGACAGTCAGTCAAGGCTCGCGAGACCAGAAAATCTAGTGAGTTCTTTCCACAAAACCCACACGTCGATATCCTATTTCTACAAATATCTGCTATTGTACTAGATACAAATACAGGAATTGAGAGAAGTAAAGAAGGAATTTTTAAATTTGGTGTCAAGACAAGCCTCCCATTCAGACCCAGCTGGATGAAGACACTTTTACACTCATGTAGCAAGTAGATGTAAATAGAGGGTAAGCTCCAACGTTCAGGATCAGCACAGGTTCTGCACAGCAACAGCTTGTGAATCTTTTCAATAAGCTTTATAGTAAAATTTTTACTGAAACCCAGCACATAACTCATCAAACTAGTTCCTTGCTTGGTTTTATGAACATGGTGGTGAAATGGCAGATACCTTTAAAAATACCCACGGAATTTGCCTCAGGGGTTGGAGACCGAGCTCTCCACGTGAACCAGAGACAGCCCACAGCTTTAGGAAGAGAAGAGGTAGCAATAAATACTAAGTAACAACAGTAGGTGTTCAGATACTAAGTTCTCCAAGGTCACTCCAGGGGTCAAAAAGGCATTAGCAACGGTATATGCACATTGCTGGAGATTCAGAAGGTCACTAACGATGGGGCAAGCAGTGGCCCACAGTTAGCATAATGATCAGTGGTACAGAGATGCTTAAAAGGAGACAGACTTTGCAAATGTTAGCCACTATATATAAAAATAGATTTTTAAAAGTTTCTTCTGTGTAGCACAGGGAGCTATATTCAATGTCTTGTAATAACCTTTAATGAAAAAGAATATGAAAATGAATATATGTGTACATATGCATGACTGGGACATTGTGCTGTACAACAGAAATCGACATATTGTAGTTGTACTTCAATTAAGAAAAAAAAATAAAAGAGAGAGACAGACAATAGTCCAAACCACAGAGGTCAAGAACTGAAGGAGAGAGAACACAGCCATTCTTGTCCAAATTCCCTTGTAGGGTCTGTAACCCCACAGAAACAAGATATCAGGGACAGAGAGACCCAATATGGTGGCCACTAGCCACATACGGCTATTTAAATTTAGATTGCCTAAATTTAAATAAAATTAAAAGTTCAACTCTTTAGTCCCACTAACCGCTCGATGACCACATGTGGCTAGTGGTTACCGTGGGGGACAATACAGATATAGAACAGTGCCATTATCGTCACAAAAAATCCCCTTGACCAGCACTGATCCAGAAGTGATCTCACTTACGACCAAGAAACTACTACATAGAGGACACTGTGTTAAACGTGTAAGACTTTTAGGTAATACCTAAATTAATTGTGTGCTAAATAAATGCTGAAAAAATGAAATAGGAGAAAGCATTAAAAATACTAGATTTATTACTTTCAAACAGATGAGAAAAAGAAGTGTGAGGCACTGACACGTTACTGATAAAGTGACCTTTAAGGTGCAAGCCTGGAATGTGCCAATGATGTCCAGATGCCCTCGTAACAATAATGATGATGAATCAGAGGCCACTATCCCTGTGTGGGTTTTAAACGCTGTTTGTATATATAACTTTCCTATTGTGTATGACTGCATACTGCAATCACCATTACAATTTGGAATGGAGAAAAAAAAGTAAAGCTATTTTAAAATAGGTTTCAAGAGTGTCTTGGCAATGGCTTTTGGGTGCTTCAACCCTCCTTCTCAGATTTTGGCAGTGAAAAATAATCCTGTGTCTTAATGAGCTTGGTAAGACAAACATTAAGAATTCCCTCACCTTCAAAGTCAGTGAGTATATTTACAAGTGGGAAATGCTTCTAACCTTAAGTTTAGATAAATATTGTCAATGTTCTATGTTAGTAAATATAAAGTTTTGTTTTAAAAATTACTTGACACAAGGAAATATTATTAAATCTAAACATTGTTTTATGAAAGTAGACTCATTGGTTTCTTTACATAGCAAAGATCAAGCAACAGAAATCAATTCAAATAAATAATATTCAAACAAGCTTTAAATGTATTCCTAATACTGATGTCCAGGTCAATTAAAATACAGATGTGAATGCTAAAAGGAACAGTACATCACCTTATATATAATCCATTTTTAATTTCCTTTGGAGCTACAACACCCAACATTTCTACACAAAATAGTAGTTATCAAAGTCTTAGGATATTCAGCATTTCTCTGGCTTATCTGGACTGGAAGGGCATCTCATTCAGGTGAACTGAAATGGAAATCACACCCTGACCCAAGGAGAGAGAAATAATTAAGACCAGATGCAAGGTGCGAAAATAAACTTTTTGATCAGTTACTCCATCCCAGTAAATTCAACAAATGTACTTACACAACTACTGTATTATGCACGATCTAAACTGAGATGCACAACAAAACATTCATCACTCATAAATGTGTTTGGTTAAAATGATGCTAATGTGGCAAAATAAAGGAGTTTCTATGCAGAAATCAGATTTACAGAAAGAAATATCTGGCCCATACAAAATAAATCTTCTCTCTTGGCTTGCCTTCTCTCACATTCAAAGCATTGACCTCAGCGTCACTGCGATAAATCAATGCATTTACTTTATTTGTTTAACAAATATGAATTAGGTACTTGTTATGGCAGAAGTAAAAGTGCTCGGGGCGGGGGTAGGGTAGGTGATTTTAAAAAGGGTGGCAAAGGAAAATCTCCTTCGGAAGGTGGACATTTGAGCAAAGATGCAGATATAAAAGGTGAAGGCGGCAGCAGTGAGGATATTTGGGGAGGGTATCCCAGGAAGAAGGAAAAGCCAGTGCAAAGGCCTCAGGATGGAGCGTGTCTGGTGTGCGGGAAAGAGCGAGGAAACCAGCGGGGCAGGCACCAAATGAGTGCGGGAAAGAGGTTTTAGAAGAAGCAGAGAAGTAGCAGGATGTCCCATCACGTGAAGACATATGAGCCATCATGAGGAAATTCGCTTTTACTCAGGGTGAAAAGGGGAGTTATTGCAGGTTTAAGGAAAGAGAGATATTATTGGACATGCCTTAAATATGATCACTCTGGCTTCTTCATTGAGAGTATAATGCAAAGGGCCAGGGGACAAAGCAGGGAGCCCAGCTAGGATGCTACTGGCACAACCCAGGGCAGAGATGATGATGACGGGGACTGGTTTGGTTACATTAGCTGCGATGAAAAGTGGTCATATCATCCATCTATTTGGAAAATAGAGCTAACAGAATTTCCTGATGTCAAGTATCAACGCTGTCTCATTGGAAGCTAATACATTCTTAGGAAAAATATGCACATATATATTCATGACCAATATTCTGATATCACATCCTGATTATAATACTTAGAAGGGATGGTTCCATTCCTTTCCAGAAAACTGTCAGTAAATCCTCTCTGCCCCACAAAAGTGAGGTCAGAGCTTTAGCCAGATCAAGAAAACTCTTCAAAAAGATGAAGCTCTTTTGTGACTAAATACACTGAGAATTTCCACGTGGTCATGAGGAAATGAGATGCCTCTGCGGTTGGCCCTTGGGTATTACAATAGTAAATGAAAATGTGTCACAGCGTTCGTTGTCTTCATTCAATAATATTAATAGCCCTGGTCTCAATTTTTTAATTGAAATGCTCCTGCTCCCAAGGATATGGTAGATTCCTAATTGATCCATTTTTCAGGTTATGCACTTCTGCTTTCTTTGATATTATCTTTTAATAGCTAAAACTGTTTTACATCTTCCCCTTGAGAATATCTGAATCTCACTTCTTATTAAAAAGTCTTTGGTTGTCTTCCTGGGATCTTGATCTTGTGAAAGAAAATAAAAACCTCCAAAGGAGAGACAATTTGATTAAAAAAAAAAAGATGTTTTTAGATGTCTACCATTGATATAAGATTCATAATAAATAATAAAAATCTCAAAGATAAATTCGTTTTTAAATTTAATAACAATTATAGAAAAAAATTGCCCACACACTCCCCTTAACCACAATTCTTTCAGAATAAAATTGACAGTCAAATAGGACCCCCATTAAAATGCAATGAAATATATTTTAAGAATATGACTAACAGACGGTATTTTGAATGTAGCATAAACTTTGGGGGTTTGTTATATTAAAAACATAGGGGAGAAAATGTAATTTAAACCTGTACAAGTAACTTTCTTTGCACAGGTAAGAGACAAACTCAAATAGCTTAAACACTAAGGAAGAAAATCTTCTGCGACTTGAATTACTAATAGGAAACAATGAAACTTACAGTATTAATGAAAATCAGATTTAAAACATTTAGGTTATTACAGACAATTGGAAGGCTTTTATATGTTGGAAGCAGAAAGTCCTCTAAAATTGGTTTAATGGGACAATAGAAAGCCAAGTGGTGGAGGGTCTAGGAAGCTGTCCAGCTCCCTAAAAATGTTCATGCACACATATTATGTAGGAGTGGACAAATTTATCAAACTGTTGAAATGAGAATAACCAGGAAAATACCACAGCTGGAAATTTGCTGTAAAGGAATAAAGGTGTAAGGGGGAGGGGGGGAATTCCACAGTGCTGTTTGTTGTTTTGTGGTTAGCTAATAATAAATTCCTGTTCATGATGTTATTAACGACTGAAGGCTGGTGCTTAGAATGGAGCCATCTCAGGTATCCCAAAGGAGAAGGTGAACAACCTACTACTTGTTTCCCCAGAAGCCAAGGGCTTACAGAAAAAGCAAAGCTACCCCCGAAATTAAATACATAGAACTCAGGAGAATCCAGCCAGCCTTCCATGTATTTGATCTAGCCAAGAGTCTTCATTATGTATTCCGAAGGGCTGTTAAAATGCAGTGTATCTGATGATTTACCCAGGAGGAACAAAGAGAGATTGAATTGCCATCCCAAGGCCACAGACTAAGAAAGAAAATTTCCTCCCATTTTAATCCCTTTAGTGATGTCAGTAAACCATGTCATGGACAATCTCAGTGGATTGAGGTATAACCCAATCTAATAATGATAGCCGAGGGAGAGTATAGGTTTTCAAGGTTAATAAACCAACCCATTATAATCTGAGCTCACATAATGTAAGGGGTCCTCATGCCACCTGACCAGCTCTGTAAGATCTAGTTTTAGACTATCTCCACCACTATAAAAGGTCTGAAATATAAACCCAAATGTGGGCTTCTGTTTCTAACAGAGATAACAAAGATGTGTTAACAGTAACTAGATTTATGCTCTCATTCCAAAACAACCCTCCCCCAAAAGATAAAATATTTGACAAAGATGATTTTCAAAATGGACTGCAGATAATGAAAGACAGTGGTCCTTGAGAAATGAGAAACAAGGTGGGTCCTATCATGGCCCCACCTTGAAGGCATTTCAAGGCTACAGTGCAGGGAAGGGGAACCAGGCAGAACCTGGTGATCTCAGTGGGTTAAGGGGATGGAAGTTAGTGTCTGGGGAAAGCAAGGCAGCCAGCATCGCACAGCAAGAGAACCCTGGAGAGCTGCAGAGAGACTTGACTATTTAGCAAAGTACTAACCAACACAAGTATGTGGGGAAACTGCTCAAGGCCTGGAAAAGAATCATCTGGAAAGATGAAATGGAACAGTGCATGGCACTCATGTGGGGTTAGGGATGGTGCCCACTCCTGCTCCCACTAGCCAGACTGGAAAAACTCATCACTCATGGGCAGTGTCCTCAGGAAAGTCTTGCCTCAGCAATGGAAATAACTAACTCTAGACAGATCGTCAATTCAGATACACCTCACAAATCATAAAGCAAGACCTGAAAAGATAAGATAATTTCGAAGACATTTAACTTAACCCAGGAAGAAGCACAAGAATATTTACAGGAATATAAAAATATTCAGTACTCAACAAAGGGAGACTCACAACATCTGCCATCTAATCAAAGGTGACCAGACACGCAAAGAAGCTGGAACACATGCCATCATGAGGAAAGTAATCAAATACAAATGCCTCAGCATTGTGACAGATGTTAGAATTGACAGACAAGGAAATTTAAACATTACAATTGTATTCCACACATTCAAAGAATTAGAGAAATGGAAGATATTTTTGGGGAAAAAAAAAACTTCTAGCCATGCAAACTGCAATATTTGAGGTAAAATATATACTGAGTAGGATTAACAACAGAGCAAACATTCCTGATGAAACCAGTAGGAAACTTGGCAAAAAAAAAAAAAAAAGTAATAAAATGATCTAAGCTGAAACAAAGAGAAAAAGGAAAATTTTATAAAATAAACACAACTTCAGTGAACTGTGAGACAACTTCAAGCAGGCTAATTTACATGTACTTGTGCATCCTCAAAAGAGAAGGACAAAAAAAATTGAGGAAATGATGGCTGAAAATTTTCCAAAATTGATCAAAATTATAAACGTCAAAAATCTATGTCGCTCCACAAATCCAAGCAAAATAAACATTAAGGGACACACCATCATCTTTACTCAAGACCAGTGAGAAAGAGAAAAATGTACAGCCAGAGTAAAACAAGGTTATGCAGGGAAAAGGATGATAGCAGATATGTCATGAGAAACAATGCCAGCAAAGTGACAGTGGGGGAATGACTTTAAAGCAGTAAAACAAACAAACAAGCAAACACCCCTATAACACCAGTCAAGAGAAAGCCGGAGTACTTTGTACATAGATGAAGTAAGTTTTGCAGCAAAGCACATTAGTAAAGATACGAGAAGTTCAATTCACCAAAAGGTCATAACAATCCTGAATATTTATGTACTTAAACTGGAGCTTCAAAGTACATAAAGCAAAGTGGATTGAACTGCAAAAAGAAATAGATAAATCGACAATCACAGTCACCTATTTCAACACCTGCACTCCGTAAGTGATTGAGTAAGTAAGAAATACATCAGCGAATGTGCACTAGACTTGAACAATATTATCAAACAGCTTGATCCAAATAAATGTCTACCCAACAACAGCAGCAAACACATTTTAAAAAACATATCTGGAATGTTTACTAACATATTCTGAATCTTAAAGCAAATCTCAATAAATTCTAAATGATTCAGATCATAAAAGGCATGTTCTTTGACCAAATGAAACAAGTGAGATGCAAATAACATAAAGCTTTCAGGAAAATATACAAATATTTGGAAACTAAATAACACACTTCAAATAGCCAATAGGTCAAAAAGGTAGTCAAAGGGCAAACTAGAAAATATCTTATACTGAATAAAAATAAAATGCAATATGTCACAATTTGTGGAATGCCACGAAAGCTGTATATAGAGGAAACTTCAAGGCAACACACCCTATATTCAGAGAAGAAAGATCACAGATCAGTGGCTCCATTTTACACCTAAAGTTACTATAAAAATAGGAGCAAATGATGCCCAGAGTGAACAGAACAAAGAAAAAAATAAATACGGAAGTGGAAATCAATAAAATAAAAACCAAAAAGATGCTAGTAAAAAAATAATGAAATTAAAAGCTGGTTCTTTAAGAAGATCAGTAACGTTGATAAATCTCTAGACAGACTGATCAGGAAAAAAAGATAAAACACAAATTACTGATACCTGGAATGAGAAAGGTGACATCTCTCAGATTTTAAAGACATTAAAAGGAAAATAAGTATTAGTTACAATTCCACTCCCATCAATTTGACAACTTAGATGAAATGAACACATTCTTTAAAAGCACAAGTTATCAACGCTCTCTAAAGGAGAAATACATAGCCGAATAGCCCTGCATCTGCTGATGAAATTCAATTTGTAGTTTAAAAACTTTCCCTAACAAAGGACTCCAGGCTAATATGTCTTTGCTTGTTTATTCAAGGAGGAAATATTACCAAGTCTACAAAATTCTTCCAAAAAACTGAAGAAGATAATTCCTAATGCATTCTATGAGATCAACATTGCTGATACCAAACCCAAAGACACTAAAAATAAAACCATAGACCACTATCCCCACTGAACATAGATATAAAAATTTTAACCAAAATTTTAGCAATTTGAAAGCAACAATATATATAAAGGATACTATATCACAAAAAATTATTGTTTATTTCAAGTTAACATTTGGAAATCAATTCATGTAATTTACCATATTGAACTACATTTAAAAAAAAACAGAAATCAAAACAAAATGTGTGATCATCTCTACAGACATCGGAAAAGCATTTGACAAAATCTGAAATCCATTTTTGTTTAAGAAAAACCAAGCAAACTAAAAATAGAAACTTTCTTAATCAGAGAAAGGATTCTCCAAAATCTATGGTTTCCCCCTAAGATCAGGCCTAACAAAAGAATTTCTGCTTTTACAATTTCTATTCAATATTGCACTACAGGTTCCAGCCAGCACATTCAGATAAAATGAAATAAAATAAAATAATATAATGTAAAGAAAGTAGAAAGAGAAAAAAAAGAAGAACGGTCATTCAGACTGGAAAAGAAGACATAAAACAAACTTTCTTGTAGAAAATATGATGGAATCAGCCAAAAAACTACTAAATACAAAATATCAACATTTTATATACTACAATAAATAATAAAAATTCCAATTAAAAAGATAAATCTGATAATATGTGAGAGATCTATGTACTGAAAACTGTAAAACATTACTGAGAACGAAGGGGTTAAAAGACTCAATAATTATACAAAAAATCAACTCAAAATGGATTAAAGACTTAAACATAAGACAAGATACAATAAACCTCCTAGAGGAAAACATAGGCAAAACATTATCTGACATACATTTAAAAAATTTTCTCCTAGAAGAAATAAAAGCAAGAATAAACAAATGGGACCTAATGAAACTTACAAGCTTCTGCACAGCAAAGGAAACCAGAAATAAAACAAGAAGAAAACCTATGGAATGGGAGAAAATTTTTGCAAGTGAAACCGACAAAGGCTTGATCTCCAGAATATATAAGCAGCTCATACGACTCAATAAGAAAAAAATAAACAACCCAATCCAAAAATGGGCAGAAGACCTAAACAAGCAATTCTCCAAGGAAGACATACAAATGATCAAAAAGCACATGAAAAAATGCTCAATATCCACTAATTATCAGAGAAATGCAAATCAAAACTACAATGAGGTATCACCTCACACCAGTCAGAATGGCCGTCATTCAAAAATCCACAAATGACAAATGCTGGAGAGGTTGTGGAGAAAGGGGAACCCTCCTACACTGCTGGTGGGAATGCAGTTTGGTGCAGCCACTATGGAAAACAGTGTGGAGATTCCTCAAAAGACTAGGAATAGACTCACCATATGACCCAGGAACCCCACTCCTGGGCTTGTATCCAGAAGGAAATCTACTTCAGGATGACACCTGCACCCCAATGTTCATAGCAGCACTATTTACAATAGCCAAGACATGGAAACAGCCTAAATGTCCATCAACAGGTGACTGGATAAAGAAGAAGTGGTACATTTATACAATGGAATGCTACTCAGCCATAAAAACCGACAACATAATGCCATTTGCAGCAACATGGATGCTCCTGGAGAATGTCATTCTAAGTGAAGTAAGCCAGAAAGAGAAAGAAAAATACCATATGAGATCGCTCATATGTGGAATCTAAAAAACAAAAACAAACAAAAACAAAGCATAAATAAAGGACAGAAATAGACTCACAAACAGAGAATACAGACTTGTGGTTACCAGGGGAGTGGAGGGTGGGAAGGGATAGACTGGGATTTCAAAATGGTAGAATAGACTACACTGTATAGCACAGGGAAATATACACAAAATGTTATGATAACTCACAGAGAAAAAAATGTGACAATGAGTGTGTATATGTCCATGAATAACTGAAAAATTGTGCTGAACACTGGAATTTGACACAACATTGTAAAATGATTATAAATCAATAAAAAATGTTAAAAAAAAGACGCAATATTAAGATATCAGTCCTCCTTGATTCAATCTATAGATTCAACGCAATCCTAATCAAAATTGCAGCAGGCTGTTTTTGGATATAAAATCCAAAGTTATGTGGATGGAGTCAGGCATCTTTAAAGTGTAAATGCTGGTTCCATGTAGTACGTATTTTTCAGACACTGAGTAGAGGGGAAAGAGGGCTGTGTCCCTGGGTTCCTTTTGTCCACTCAAAGGAACGAATCTGAAAGACCTAAAGGACAAGTTTGTCTTGTAGTAACCTATGTTGAAAAAGAATGTGAAAATGAATATATATATATATATATATATTATGAAACATTATGCTTACACCAGAAATTGACACAACATTGTAAACTGACTATACTTCAGTGTATATACGTAGATTTTTTTTTCAAAGGACAGGTTTGTTTTTTCTTTTCAAAGAGTGTGGATTGTTTTATTCAAGAGTAAGAGAATCAAGATTCATTGCATACATTGTTTTGCAGAAATTAATGTTCTCATACACACACAGGTAGCAAGAATAGGTAGAAAATAGAGTATGCCCCCCCCAATAGACTTACTGGTGGAAAAATACTCCCCCAAAACAAGTCACCTCTATGATAAATTGTATGACCAACAATCTTTTGGGTGAAAGGGTCTTTGCACATATGACCCAAATACCCCGCCATCTCCACTTGCATTCTTTTGACATTTATTCCCAGCCTTAAAGCAGTGCCTCACAAGTCCTCCATGTAAGCCCCTCACCAAGTCATTACTGAGAATTGAAGAAGTGAGCAAAGATTTCTTAGAGGGACCTAGGAGAGAATTTACCAAAACAGAGCAAGTCCCGTAGGAAATCCACCTCCATAGTCAGCATCAGATAAGGCAGGTATCTAGTCCTTTGCTCACACACCCTGACATCTACAGTGCTCCTTCTCTGCCTTGTATCTCACCTTGGTCCCCTTCCCCAGGCCACATTCATTTCACTGCCAAGCAAAACAAATACCCTCTAATTAGTGGAACAGCTCTTCCTCCTTCAAAGATAGCTACTTTTGAGTAGGCATGCTCTGGGAGTTTCACCTCCTACTCCAAATGACTTACCAAAGTACTCCTTCTAACCACAAGCAAGTCTAGCCTTGAAAGACTGCCTCCATGTCCTTATATGCTATGTAAATAAATAACCACATGTGTTATTTACGTAACTGTCCATTGACACTCGTGTGCACTGCTATTCACATTTCATGGTGGGGAGGCGTAAGGGGTTGGAGGTGTTAATTCTGTTAGAGTCACTCAGAAAGCCAAAACATCAAGGTTCATGAGTGCATGGTTTCGATTACCTTTGTAAATAGTTCAATCTTGACCACCTCGTTCATAGAAATATTCTGGCTACACTTTCAGTCCTGTTGCATCACATCCCAGGCATTACAAGATTACCCATCTATTTCTCCAACCACATCACACATGGGAGAGCTATGCTCCAGGCTGTATGTCCTTTTGGACTTGATTAGAGTACTTGACAATGTGGATGAAACTCTTGGTTCCCAGTTCAAATTACAAAAGAAGAGAGAAAATTGAGGGGATACCTAATTTTAAAAAACTCACACATTTCAATCTTTTAAAAGACTTCTTCAATTTCAGTATAATTTTTTCAAAAGGAAACGAATTAAGAACATATCGCCTTTATTTAAATGATTGTCTAATGCCCTTTTCCAAATAAAATAAGGAAATAATGCCCCCCAAAAGAACAAGATCTTGTCCAAATTTGAAGCACAGTCGGTGTAAATAAAGCCATTGGGCTGGAAAATCATACTTTGAACCTGAAGCCAATTGTTCCCTTATTTAGTTTTAAAACACACCATTGAAGCCAGTTTTCTTTTCTTTTTTTTTTTTTTTTAATACTGAAAGAAAAATTTAAGAGAAGTGGTAGAAAAAAAGAAGTCATATCTAAATTTACATCGACTGACAATTAAGAATCCCTGAAAGACATATTGGTCTCTTCGTATTTGTATCATGTTTCTAGGCTTCAAAAGATGATAAAATATGTTTAACTGCATCATTGCATGTTTCAGAAAGAATTCATTAAAGTGAATTTTAGCAGATCAAGATATTATATTATCAAGAGTTTATTCAAGAGAAAACATTTGTAACAACTGTTACAGAGAGATAATTACTGCTTCCCGAAAGTCATTTGGAAAATAATATCTTATGATTTGTTTTCATCCTTCATTCTGATAATTTGATCTCTAATGAGTAACATTTTTTCAATATGCAATAAAATATATTTATTTAATAAAACAATACATAAATTGTATTTCACACGCATCTAGTTTGAAAATGTAGATTATTTGGCCAAACTGACTGAACTCTTAAGTTCAATAGCCCTGATATCAGAATCTGCCTTTTATTTACCCAAGTTAGTCACTCACTTATTTATTGACAATACACACACAAGCATTAACTTAGTAAGCTGATATTGTTAATCTCAGTCCCTAGGGGGAAAACAATATCATTACTGTCAAATTACTGGCAGCATGGTGTCTGGTCAAATGAAGTTAAGTTTCCTGTTTCATAATAAATCAAGTTAATATAGTTTGCTTTGCAAATCAAATTGTTAAAATTAACCGTTCAATGGTATAAAACCATTACTTGAAATGACATAGTTTGAGGGTCAAAATAGTGTTCATTGATTTTACCTGAAACCTGGGTCTGGGCAAGTCACAACAGATTGTGAATTGTGTTCCTTACTTTTAAAAAACAACACATCTGGGTTTTTTTTAATTAAAACCTTTTTGAGTATGTCAGCTGTGTGTGTGTGTCTGTATGTGTGTGTGTGTGTGTGCATGACAAGGAGAAGACAAGGAGACAAGAAGACAAGGAGAAGCAAAAAATTCTTAGAACCATCTTCACATCTTGATGTGCATCAATTTATGTATTGAGTGTGTACCATAGATGAAGGTTCTGTGAAACATGCTGGGACTTTAAGAACAAATGAGCATAATAATTCCCGTTTCTGTAAGCACAAAACTAACAGTCTTTTAGAGAGTGCAGTGACTGGGAAGAATGTTCAGAAACAGGAGATTTCTCATGCAGTTTGTTAAGTGTGGTGAGTGACTGAGTACAGGAGCCTGAAAGAGGAAGGTGATGGGGAAACTCTCCTGAAGAAAGTGATGACGCTGAGCTCTTAGGATGTGTAGGCATTGAACAGGGGAAGGAAGAGTCCGTGTCTGAATAGGGCTGGATAAGTGATGGGACTACGGTGAGCTTGTCGCAGGCAAGAGTAAAGAGTTTGTGGAAAGGCTCCTTGTTCAGACCATTAACAACAGATTTCAAAAATTTCGGTGTGAAAAGAGCCTTGAGTACGATGATAAAAGGGCAGGAAATAAAGCTAAAGCTGGGACCAAGTCTATAACATTTACAATTCTCTTCTCCTATCGTAATTCTCATATCGCAATTAATTGTCAACCTGTTGGTAAATGGATTCATTGGCCATTATAAGTCCTTTAGCCATAGTTTCTTCATTCAGCTTTGGGTGGGTGAAGTTTGTCATCTGCTGTCTTTGAGGCGGTTATGCATGATCAAAACTGTTTGCTGAATGTTTGAATGTCCATTTGGTTCATTACAAACTCTAGAGCACATCAAGTTTCATTTCCCTAAAGATGTCGAAGGCATTTTACCACTTGTCTGCTTGCCCAGAGAAGCTGAAGGCCAGATAGATTTGTGTCATCTAATGTGTTTCCCTTGTGAAATTTTATACCAAATATCAGGGAAAAACTTATGCTTTCATATTCCAAATTTAAAAATAATTTATTTTTAATAGGACAGGGAAAAAAAGGATAAGATTCCCAAAAAACAAACAAGCAAACAAACAACAGTTATCAGTCAGTAGAGATTTTTAGCCAAGTTCCACTGCCTGGAAAACAACAGGACCATAATTCTAGGAGACACAGTTTCAGGGCTGCAGAGTTACACATATTACATTCACAATTCGGATAAAATGTATTTTTATTTTACATTCCCTTAACTAATTTTATCTTCCTTTCAACACTTTATTAAGTAGCAGGGAAACATAAGCCTTTCAATTAATAATATTTCTACCACATGCTGGTTAAATAGTGTTCTGTTAGTTTAAAAGATTCCTTTCTAGAAAAAGCTATCAGTGTTCAAAGGTTCCTCCCCTCCAATTTTTGTCCTTAATGGCACCTATGAGTACAGGAGTGGGTTGGAGTGGGTTGGATTGGGAGGGTTTGTTCTTAGATCTGCACATTTGTCATCGAGGTCCTTTGCAGTGTCCCCTGTCTTCCTCTCCAGGTGGACTTCACCTTTCTCTCTTGGCCTCTCGTTTGCTAACCCCAGTCCAACTACCTCCAAGTGTGGAGACTGGAATCAACTGGCAGAGGTTGTGTGTAGATGGGAAAACAAATAAAAGGCAAAGAACTTAATCAGGAGTCCATTATAGCAGTCCAGGAAATAAAGATATTCTACACTAAGGAAGTAGCGGTAGGAATTGTTGGCTGAAAAAAAAAAAAAAGCACAATGTGAGAGTTGTGAGTTACATTTTATTTGGGGCAAAATAAGGACTATAGCCTGTGAGACATCATCTCAGAAAGCTCTGAGGAACTGCTGCGAAGAGGTAGAGACGGGGCCAGTATGCCTGTGATTTTGGTGAAGGGGGTAGGTGCAGTCAAGCACACATTTTTGTAGAAGGTTGCTGCTAGTCTCCTGAAGGTTACTGCCAGTCACTAGGAGCAGATGTCTCTGTTAACGATTTTAGTGCATTTTTAGATATGAGGAGATGCAAGAATTTGGGCTCATAAAATTTTCTCCTGAAAGTATCTATCTGAAGGCCTAGACTGCCAGTTTTTCCCAGAGCACAGGGTGCCTCATCCCTGATTGCTGCCCTGGACTCCGTTCAGTGTGTGTTGAAGGTCAGTGGCTGTGGTAGCTCTGATTTAATCCTTGTAGAAGCAGATGGTAAGTGCCAATTTCAGTTGGCAGACTCTAGCCACAAAAATTACAAATATTGTTTTACTTAACTCTCTCTATTACCCTGAGTGCTATGTACTATTATACCTACAGAGTAGATACAAAAATAGGTTGAGACAATAAGTTGCACAAGACCTCATAGCTGATATATCGATCTACATGACCCATGGATGAGTTTCTCAGTTAGTCAATCAACAAATTGATGAATGGATGAAAGACATGTGTGTCTGGAGCTCAGCAGTGAGGACCTTCAGCATATATGTGGTGCATGATTCTGGAAGCCCTAGTGGCAATGTTGCCCAGCAAATGTATGCAGGAAAAGCTAAGAAGGGAACTTTTTTAAAGGTTAAAGTAAAAGGATATGGAAGATGCAACTGGGATGGACAAATTCAAGCTATTTAGATTATTATTTCTAAACTTCTACCCTAAAGAAATTCTGTAAGTGGAACTTAACTTCAATTTTTGTTTTGTTTTACCCATCAATGAATTACAGATCAAAAGAAGCCTGGATTCCTGGTCTTGCCTGAGAGAAACCAGTCAGATCTCTCCAACACTTTAAGCCACAGTAGGTTGCTTTGTTTTAATTTTCCAGATCCAGGCAGTTTGCAGTTGAAGGCAGGTATGAATTTCCCTGTCATTTAGAATTCTATTTGTTGAGTATTATAATTCTACAAAGCCTTATTGGATGCTTTGGTTTGTTGTTTTCTCAGTCTAATGATTTAGCTATTGTCTCCTACTTGTCTGTTCAAATCTCTCCTGAATTCCAGTGACACACTCTGATTAAAAGATAATGACATTAGGACTGTAAGAAATTTAAGATGAATCAGGTTTTAACATTACACAAGCTATTCCAACTTTTGTATTAAACATGAATGACTCTCAAAGAAAACAACAATTAAAAAAAAATCCTCCTGATCTCAGACTAAGCCTCTCTGAAGTCAAAATATATCCTTTCCTAGCTTTTTATACCTATTGAATCAAGGTTTTATGAGTTTCCTCCACTAGCACTGATCCACAAAGAAGTCATATCTGCAGATGTGGCTGGGTTATCAGTATAATCTGTTGTAAAACAAAACAAAACAAAACAAAACCACAAAGGAGAATTAACATAACAATGAGATACTCCTATTAGAATGGCCAAAATCCAGGACACTGACAACACCAAAAACTGGTGAGGATGTGAAGCAACACAAACCCTCATTTACTCCTGGTGGGAATGCACGATGGTACAGTCACTTTGGAAGACAGTTTCGTGGTTTCTTAGAAAACTAAACATACTCTTACCCTATGAGACACTCCTTAGTCTCAACCCAGAAAGAGTTGAAAACTTATGTCTACACAAAAACCTGCTCATGCCTGTTCCTAGAAGCTTTATCAATAATTTCCAAAACTCGGAAATCAACCAACATGTCTTTCAACAGGCAAATGTGTAAATGAGTTGTGGTATAGCCACACAATGGAATATTAATCTGTGCTAAAAAAAAAAAAAAAGAGAGAGAGAGATCTCCAACCACAAACAGATATGGAGGAAACTTAAGCTTATGCTGCTGAGTGGAAGAAGCCAGTCTGCAAAAGCTACATACTATATGGTTCCAACTGTATGATATTCTAGGAAAGGCAGAACTATAGACTGTAAAACCGTGGTTTCCAGGAGTTTATAGGGAGGGCGGGTGGAATCGGTGGAGCACAGGGGATTATGATGGCAGCAAATTGTTCTGTATGAAATTCTAACTGTGGATACATGCCATTAGATATAGGTTAAAGTCCACAGAACGCACAACACAAAGAAGGAACCCAAAGGTAAACTATGCGTTTTAGTTAGATTATCAGTCTTGGCTCATGATTTGTAACAAGCGCACCACACTGATGCAAAATGTTAATAAGAAAAAATGGGAAAGGGTGACAGGATATGGGGGAATTCTCTGCACATTCCACTTATTTTTCTGAAAACTCTAACCTCTTTTAAAAATAGTTTATTAATTATAATGCAGAGAGAAGGTCCCTACCTCCTGTAGCATTCCATACACTAAGAATAACATTGTATTATTTTCTTTTAATTAAGCAAGTTTAAAATAAGTATCTCATTTTTGCTCATTCTTTGACTATGGAGAGTCTACCTTTGATAAGAATATTATTTGAATGATCCCTTTATAGAGAAATGTGTAACTTCTGCCAGTTTTAGGCACTGGGATAGACCCTTTCTATAGGACATAAGACAAGGAGTGGCCATAAGTTCCATGGATAACCGTTCACATTTATTCACAGATGCTAAGAAAGCAAGGCAGCAGAACCCATAAGAGCATAATAATGGAAGAAAATAACCTGTCTGACATCATAAAAGCATTTCTGATCCACATTCTTATCTCAGGTGAAGAGCGCTATTCTCAAAAAAATTCACGATGGCATGATAATGCATTTTCTGAGGTACAGAAATTCACTCCCTGAATATAAAATTCGACACTTTTGTTTAAGTTAGGAGGAAGGGAAAAAAAAAAAGATGTTTTCTTTATTTTGAAGATAGCATGTGTAAATTTAACACAACATTGATGATAAATACTAATTCTGTCATAATTTGACCTTCTCTTTTGACATTAGCCCCACTCATTTTATTTTATTTAGTTGTAATATATCTGCCACATTGGGGGTCCGTCCAGCACTCGCTGATGTTTATAAACATTTTACGTTGGGCTTTCATTGATTAATCAAGTGTATGTTGAATCATAGAGTAGGGAAATGTCTCACAGTTGGAATAATTTAAAGTAGTTTAGTCGAAGACATCACACAAGTTTTTCTTAGGTACTGCTCATCCAGAGATCTAGGCAATCCCAGAACTGGCTCAATTTTTATCCAAAAATATTATGGGATAAATTTATTTTTCTTTCTTTCATAGTGTTTCTTATCCAACACAGAAAAAGAGAAAAAAAGTTCCCAATTTTATTTCTATAAGTTAATATAAAGTATTTATTATAAAAAGTTAATATATTATAAAATATGTACAAATGACATTACTCTATGCATAAGGTTTGGTTTCTCTGTCATAGCAAAAATTTTCTAAATAAATAAATTAAAGCTATAGTAGCTATCAGGAACGACTATTTTCTATATTTCAAGGATTTTACATATATTAACTTAATCTTCACAAAAGTCTAATCAGATAGATATAATTACTTTTCTGTTTTACAGATGAGGAAACTGGATAATTGAAGGTTAAGCAACGTGCTCGAGGTCACGCCAAGTGACTGGAGAACCGGGATTCAAACTCAGACAACTGGACTCCAGTATTGGTACTTCAAACTCATGAATTATGCTTAATGCCCAGAACAAAGAGTTTGCAGGCATTCAGAGAAATCGCTGAAGAATAACTCTAAAGTGATTCAAATGAAACTTTACATAGCAATAGAAAAAATCCTATGTCCCTACCAAGGGCAACCTGATTTTATATCCACTCAATTTTACACTCAGAAGGTTTTAGAAACATTTATTCAAATATTCTTTTTTGCTAGTATGAAGATAAGATTTAACCAAGTGTTTGCATCGCTACTTATAGTGTATTTCTACTAATGTAACCGAAAAGTGCCCAATACTTTCAGAAATATGAAGAACATCCTTAAGGCCTTTTAAAATAAAATGTAGGTTTCTGTTTTTGTTTTTTTAGAAGCCAACTCAGTGAAGTTTTCTACAAAGGAGAGCATGGGAAAAATAAAATTACTTCTATGGTTATATCAAATGCTGGTTATCCACTGTTATTATAAAACAATTAATTGAACATTTATTATATCAAGAGGTATAGAAATAAGAATATGGCCAAAGACAGAGATAGATATGTAGTTACAGGTACGTGGATAGGGATATATGATATTGATAAATATGTGATTGTGGATAATAGACTTAATAGACAGTTGGATGCTCACAGCAACCCTGTGAGGCAGGGTTTATTATCTCCACTTCATAGATGAGGAAGCACAGAAAAGTAAAGTAACTTGCTCCAGGTTACACAGCTGGTATTGCCAGGATTCCAACCTAAGGCTGCAAACACCATGCTTTTCAACACCAACTCCCTTTAAGATGTTTTTTCCTAGTGAAAAATAGAAAGAGAAGCAGGCATCAGGTACAGTGAGAGACCCAACTCTTTGCCTCTCTCTCTTCAGGGTGCTACAGAGAATGATAAAAATGAATGTGGGCATCACAAATGTGAATGCAGAGTCTTGGGGCATGCACTGAGGTACATCACTGGGAATATACGTGAGATGAGAGGCAGGCTGGAGATTTGCCTGTGAGTGAGATGGACCTAGGACAGGGAAATCAGCATTGGGATGGGGGTGAGGGAACCAAGAATCAGGAAAGGAAGTAGCAGATGCCAGGATTTTCTTTTTCCTCTTCCTTTTCTTGCCACTTTAAATGGACTGTGAGTTAAGACTAGAAGACAAAGATTGAGAATTAAGCTTCAGCATCTGAAATAATTAAAGGGAAAACAAAACTGAAGACCTCACAAAAAAACAGCAGCAATGGAAAGGTACTGAGTCCCAAGGCTGCCCAGCCAGAGCAGAGGGTGCCTGTGCACGTGGGCCCAAGGTCCTTGAGTATCTTTGCAAATTGATATACATGCTGGCAGTGGCTTTGAAGCATTGGTTCTCAACTGGGGATGATTTTGTCAACATCCACCTCCACCCCTGCTGAGAACACCTGACAATGTCTGGAGACCCTTTTCATTGTCAAGACTCGGGGAGGGGTGCTACTGGCACACTGTGGGCAGAGACCAGAGATACAGCTGAACATCCTATGAAGCACAGGACAGCCCCTCAAAACAAAGAATTGTCCAGCCCCAAATGTCAATGATGTCACTGTTGAGTAATGTTATGTCAACATATCTGTTACTTGTGTCTTTCCTTGTATAGACTGAGGCCCCTCAGAGGAAAGTTCAGGAACTGACAGAAAGAATGAATTGGGTCTGTTCTCTTTCCAGTCTCTCATGTAAGAGAGAAAAAATTCAGAGCTAGAAGCTGAAACAGCTGTTTTTAGGGGAAATGTTTTGACCCTGTGGGTATCAGCACTGCTACCTAGGAGATCCAGGAACAAAACACAACCAAAGACTGGCGAAAGGGCTGTTTTCTCCACTTCTTCTTGGATCTTAGTATGGATCGAGCATTTTAAGGATGTCTTTGGCTTAAGCACCAGTAGTTTGATCATGGTAAACATCAATGTATATAGGTCCTTAAAATGACTTTGCAAAAAGGAGACAACTTCAAGAGGTAGCTGGGGCAGGATAGGAGTGACAAGGTTGGTAGCAATATGCAGTGATATTTGGGTGTATGAATATGCCCCTTAAACTCTCATCCTCCACCTCCATGTCTGCCAGAAATACTTGAGGGAAAATTTGAATAGACTCTCTTTGATCTATCATATTGCCTTTGCCCCTTTGTGAAAGATTAGTTGACTATATTTATGTGGGTCTATTTCTGGACTCTATTTTGTCCTATTGATCTATGACTTCTGTCTGTTGTTTCATCTGTACCTTACTGTCTAATTAACTGTAGCTTTGTTGGAAGTCTTCAGGTCAGGTAGCATCAGTCCTCCAACTTTGTTCTTCTCCTTCAATATTGTGTTGGCCATTCTGGGTCTTTGCCTTCTCCATGTAAACTTTACAATCAGTTTATTGATATCTACAAAATAACTGTCTAGAATTTAGATTAAGATTTAATTGAATCTATAGATCAAGTTGCAAAGAACTGAGATCTTGACAATATTGAGTCTTCCTATTCATGAACCTTTCCATTTACTTAATTCTTCTATTTCATTCAGCAGAGTTTTGTATTTTTCCTCATATAAATCTTAGACATAGTTTGTTTGATTTGTATTGGAGTATTTCATTTATAAGGGGTCTAATTTTAAATGGTATTGTGTTTTAAATTTCAAATTCCAGTTATTCATCGCTGGTATATAGGAAAGCAACTGACTTTTGTATATTAACCTTATATCCTGCAGCTTTACTCGACTCACTTACTAGTTGCAGGAGTTTTTTGGTCAACTCTTTTAGATTTTCTACAGTAATGATCAGATCATCTACAAACAAAGAGGGTCTTATTTCTTTCTTCCCAATCTATATATCCTTTATCTCCCTTTCTTGCCTTATTGCATTAGCAAGGACTTCCGGTATGATGTTGAAAAGGACAGATGGGAGGGGATGTCTCATTATTAAGTATGATGTCAGCTGTAGGTTGATTTGCAGATATTCTTTGTCAAGTTAAGATGATTCCTCTCTGTTCCTAGTTTACTGATAGTTTTTATCCTGAATGGGTGTTAGATTTTTGTTGAGTAATTCTTCTGCATCGACTGATAAGACCATGTGATTTTTCATTTTTAGTCTGTTGATGTAATTGATTATATTAATCTATTTTTGAATATTGAGACAACCTTGCATACTTGGGGGTCCTTAGCAGCGCAGGCACTGAGTGTTTGTAACAGCAGGGAGGGCTGTTGGGATCCTTGGTGGTGAAGCCTTCTAGGGTCTTCCTATTCTCTTTTTCCCTCTTGGGTAGAAGTCATAGCCAAGAGAATCTCTCTACACTGGGTGGGGCATATAGGTATGCAGGCAGAGGTGCTGGGGTCCAAAACATGGGCATGTGTGGAATGGCTGCAGATCTGGGTTCAGGGCATGTGCACAGCTGTGTAGAGGTGGGAATGGATCATGGCTCTTGTCCTGGGGTGGTACAGTTCTGATTCCTTCTCCAGGAGAGTACAGCATGGTGGACTCTGGGCAGCTGCCATCATCATCAGTGAAGACTGAGAGGATTCTCAGGGCGAAAAGTCTGTCGGTGTCCATGGTGTTGGCAAGAGCTTCTAGGGTCCTTCCAATGTCCTTTTCTCCCCACAAGGAGAAGAATTCCATGAGGTTCCCTCTTAACGTCAAGTTGTGCTGGATTGGGGAATGAGGTGACATAGGCAAAATGCAGCCTTCACTTTTCTACATGGCTGTTGTTGCTGTTTTTGCTCATCTGGGTTATTGTAGGTTCTTCACTGTGCTCTGGAGCTCCCACAGCTGTTTTCATTGTGATACAGTTGTCTATTCATTGACTTAGTTGGGTTTTTCTTTTTTGGGAGGGGGTGGTGATGAGAATTGGGACCACCTTGTTCACCATCCTGTTGCCATCTCTTTGAATTTTCTCTTGAAACTTTTCTCTAGGTTTGGAATTATTTCAAAACTAGAAGTTACCAAAATAAACAAACAAAAACCTTTAATTAGAAGGTTTTCAATGATCAATGACCAATTGTCAGGGGCCCAGAAAACTCACCACTGATTGAAAGCTCTGTGTTTATAGAGAAAACATTGTTTTTCACCTCATGGCTGAGTCTAGAAACACCTAAATGTCTTGGCAAGGATGTTCTAGGATGGTGGTATGCAAAATAACATAATGACAGAACACATGAGCTTCACTTTTGGGCAAAAATGACTCTTTAGAAAATTGCTCAGAGGGTTGATGCCCCTAACCCCTGTGTTTTCCAAGGGTCAACTATACTACTCTTTAATTTTAGCCTATTTGTCATGTATTCAGAAGAAATTCTGATTCAAAAAGACACATACACCCCAATGTTCATAGCGACATCATATACAATAGCCAAGACATGGAAGCAACCTAAATGTCTATCGACAGATGACAGGATAAAGAAGCTGTGGTATATTTATACAATGGAATACTACTCAGCCATAAAAAGAATAAAATAATGCCATTTGCAGCAATATGGATGGACCTGGAGATTGTCATTCTAAGTGAAGCCAGAAAGAGAAAGAAAAATACTATATGACATTGCTTATATGTGGAATATAAAAATAAATAAATAAACAAATAGAAAGTTTTTTCTCTCTGGGTCTTGCTTCCTCCGTCTTTACAACGAGAGTCAACAGCAGCAACAAGCTCTTAACATCACTAAGAGGATGAAATTAGGCAAAGAAAATAAAGTGCTTGGCCACTGAATATTGGCTCTTATTATCCCAAATGTCTCCTAACGCATGCCTTAGCTTGCTAAGTATATCAAGCAACATAGAGAAGAAAAACAAAAGTATTTTGAAAGAAAAGAGAGTAAAAGGATAACATATTTTTCCCAAGCAGAAAAAATATTAATTAACTTTTAAAAAACCCATTAAAGTAATCTGTTTTACTCGCGCACACAGCGGAGCATGCGTCAGTACACAATACTGGGATGAGACATATGTGTGTATAGAATATGGACATTTCCCATGTCTCTGTGACCCAATCTTAGCTTGGCATGCTGACAGTCTTATTCCTGAAAAGCCACACATGGATTATCCTAAAGAAATGATCTAATAATTGTGGGAACAACAACATTACTTCTCATTTATTGGGCATATTACCCTAGGCCAGGTGCTTTACATACCTCTTTGCATCAATTAGCTTCTTATGGCCTCGTAAAAACTCTTTGAGGTGGGTATTATTATCCTATTATGCAGCGGGTTGGCATAGTTGAATTTTGAATCCTGATAATAAGATTGTGTAGCCTTGGCTCTTAACCAGTATATTATGTTTCCACTTTTATCGTCTTCCCAGTGAGTAGCCAGAGCAGAGTCACGGGAATCCCATGTGGGGAAGGGAGTGACGTTTAAATATCTAACTTGGAAGTTTCAAGAAAGTCAAGCAGAAGCAGCAGGACTCTTGTGGTGAGGTAAAGGACACTGGAATCCAGTTCTTGGACAGGATGTATGTGGAGGTAAACTTGGCGATGATAAATGAAGACTTTAGGTCTATAAACCCTGGACTACACAGCAAAGTACCAGGAGAGGACTTAAACTCCTGAGCAGTTTCAAGGAGGAGAATAGTAAACCATCTCCACATTGGACTTTATTTTCAGATTCTAGAACATTGAGCTAGGCCACAAGCTTTGACGTGAGACCATCTTGATTGGAATTCCAGCACTACCACTAAAGGGCTGTGAAATTGTGTACAAGTTACATGAGATTCTCAGTCTTAACTTCCTCATGTGCAAATCACATGGAATAATACATATTTTACACTATTATTGAGAAGACCAGAGACAGTTGATGTCTAAAAATCTAATTTACTATCTGGCTTTACTACAAAATAAATACCGGTAGAGATAAAGGGAAAGTCTGGAGAGCTGTGGCATTGATCTTGGCACGAAGCTGAATCTTACAGGGGCCAAGGTGGTCTGCAGTGCACTATAGGAAAGGACGCCATGCAGGGATCTGGACGTGGAGCACAGATTATAAAATGAACAGCAAAAAGATTTTCCTTCCAAAAGTCACTATTTGTTGCCACTCATCATTGATGTGTCCTTCTTCTGGGGACTAAACCCTAACTGACTCCTGCAGATTAATCCTTCTCTACTCTCAGTCTATATGGTGTGAGTGGAACCAACCATTCTTCCTCCTTGGGAGACAGACGTGGGACCTCACCTCACCCGGTCAGAACATCTCACACCCCCGGCTGCTGTGAATGACTTGCTCATAGACGTGTGACCCTGGTAGAGCCTACAGGGTGCCCAGAAACTTTTTCTAAAACTTCTGGGTCAGAGTTTATGGTCCTTTACCACTGAAACATGAACCTGAGAGGATGGGTGCTCTGGCGTTGCTACTTTTGGGGGGAGAACTCGTCCTGGAGTGCAGCCAACACAGAAGAAACAGAGTCCAGAGATAAAGAAAAGATACCAGGACCCCAGTAGCATTATTTGAATGCCAGCTTTAAGCTGTGCCTCATAGTAATCCCATCCTTTGATTTTCATAATCCCATCCTTTGATTTTCTACTTATGTGTATCAATGATTTTTTTTTTTCTCAAAACAATTTGGGTCAGACTTTCTGTGACTTCACACCTAAAGATTCTAAACCAATACATCCCTCACCTAAATAAAAGGAAAGAAAGGGCTACAAGCCTCTTATTCACTAGCTCTTGTTTTCTCCCCTACTAAAATTTCAATTAGAAGAATCAGAACTTTGAATATGGGTATAAGCAATACTACATTCTCATGCTAAGAGTACCATTAAGCACATCCTTGTGGTATTTTATTTAGGGACATTTATTCATTATTCTATTTTCATATACATTATGTATGTATACGTGCACACAGTGGAGTGGAAAAATCCATGTAAATAATTTTAACAATTACTGGGTAATAGATGAATGAAATGCCATTGACTTTGATGGCCTCTAGTTGACATCTCAAAAACAGTAATGAAAGAGATCTATTGAATGTGCACTCGGAATGAGTCTGTAATAAACAAACCACATTATATTTTTGAAAGAAGCTTCTTTGGATGAGTATGGAAGGAAGTAAGGAAGGGAGGGAGGGAGGGAAGAGGAAGGAGAGAAGGCAGGGAGAGAGAGGAAGAAAGGAAGAGAAACAAAACCAAAACTGACATGAAGCCAAGAAGAGAAATCAGCGGGTGTTTTCTTTCCAGCCCAGTGTAATAACACAAGAGTAAACTCAATGGGACCCCAGTGGTCCGAATGGCCTTCCAAAAAGAGTTGGATTTAGAACTGGGCACTGGTTTGGTAGGCGAAAGGAAACTAGAGCGCATTACTGAAATTCAAAACGGCTCCACTTTTAGTTTAAAGCCTTCAGTCTGTAGCAGATAAAGAAAGCAGGTCCAGATATTTTTAAAACCCAGAAATGACTGAAGTAAGAAATTAAATGAAGTTGTAGTACTAGGACTTTTGTGACATTCAAAATTTGATAAAGATTTGTCACCTTTTTATTGACATAACTTGTTCTTGCACAAATAATCACAATGGGAGGATTTGTTTCTTTAGCTGTGCTGCAGGCTTGACTACAGTTAGAGGCTTTGATCTAGGGAGGCTGGACACGGGCTGTAGACAGTGAAGTAAAAGATGACTTGAAACTTCCAGTTCAGAGGTGAAATCTAGGCAGACCTCATCTTTGAAGTGTGGGTCTGAAGAGAAGAAGCCAAGGTACAAACATCTAGACATGACTCAGTAGACAGAAATATGTCCCAGACCACACAAAAGCTATTAGGGACATGGAATAGAAACCAGATAGCTGGAGAGACTCTGTGAGCAGAAAGTTGCAAATTGAGAAACAACTATTTTGGATACACAACCCACATACCTACCAGGGCCAGACAGAAAAAGCACACAAGGACAGAGGGCACAGTGGAAAATGATCTCAGTCTGCCTTGTACATTCCCACCTTCGGGAGAGGATTCCTAACACAACATCGATGGTAGAGGCATGACGGTAAACAAACTGACAGCTAAATGCGTGGGAAGTGAGCAATAGAGAGTGGTGGAGACTGCAGAAATAGAGCGTTCACCCATTCACTCATTCATACACACGTGTTTAGTTGTTTTTTGCGTGTTTGTTACAGAACCCCTTTATGTTCTTTAAATTTTCCGAGGAATCCAAAGAATTTTTGTTTACATGAGTTTCACCTATTGATACTAAAATCATTAGAAATTAAAAGAGAGGTTAAAATATGTTTACATATTATTTATTTTAAAATAACAATAATAAACATTACATGCTAATGTAAAGTTTTACATAAGTAACTATATTTTCCAGAATGAAACAGATTGGGCGAGAAGAATGTTATTGTTTTACATTTTTTGCATAATCTCTTCAAAGGCTGACTTCGTTAAGCAACAGCTGGAATCTGTTAGCTTCTGCATCCTTTAATCTGTTGCAATGTCACATGTCACGTAGCCTCTAGAAAACTCCACTGTACACTCGCGATAAAATGAGTCATACGCAAAATGTTCTACTGTTATGAAATTAGCTTTGACGTTGTGGATGCCCCGGATACACAAGGGGTCTTGGACAACACTCTGAGACCTGCTGTTCTAGAACATTCCTAGTTTTCATGTCCTCATTCTTGAATTTAATCCCAGGCAAGAGTGTCTGCTTGCCTGAGCTCCAGATGCCAGAGGTCAGGAAAAGCAGGCATCTGGTCTTTTTTGTTTCTCTGGTAGTGAGAGATCACGTTCTGCTTTTCACCATAATTCACATACTTGTAGATTCCTAAACCAAAAGAATATGTTTCAGACACTGGTCAGTGGCCCTCCCGCACCAAAAAAAAAAAAAAATCATTGCAATGTTGAGTTTTTACTAGAATTCATTCTGGCTACCACAGCTGCCATTGCAAGGTTACGTGCAGAAGAGCAATTACTTATCTAAAAGGGAACAACACTAGGGGAGAAGGGAAGGCCGAGGAAGACATGGCTGGTAAGCATCCATGCAATGATTCCTGATTTGGCAGATACTGGAGATACGGGGTGGTAATTCACCTGTAACTTAGAATCTGCCCTCCGTATCCGCAGTTCCTTCACATTCACAGAGTCAACCAACCACGGATCATGCAGTGCTGTTGTATTTAACGAAAAATGTAGGAGTAGAAGTGAACCCTTGCAGTTCAAACCTGTGTTGTTCAAGGGTCAACTGTCCTCAAAACCAGCCCACTAAAGCTGAATCTATTATTCTCAGAATAGCTGCTGGACAAAGAAATGTGCCATGAATCTTAAAGCAAACATAAGATATTAGACCACTTGTTGGGGGGAAAGTTTTCCTACCCAAACATGAACATTGTTGTATTCTCTTTTTCTTTTTTTTTTTTTTTAATATTTTTATTGAAGTATAGTCAGTTTACAAGGTTGTATCAATTTCTGGTGTCCATAGCTCACAGTGAAAAAAAAGTGACAATGAATATATGTACGTTCATGTATAACTGAAAAATTGTGCTCTACGCTGGAAATTGACACAACATTGTAAAAAGACTATAACTCAATAAACAAAAATGTAAAAAAAAAATTCTGGTGTCCAGCACAATGCTTCAGTCATATAGGAACATACATGTATTTGTTTTCATATTCTTTTTTACTATAAGTTACTGTAAGATATTGAATTTTCTAATCAGGATAAGATTCATTGATCAGATTCATGGATCACAAGCTATCTGCTTCGTTATCTTTTTATAATTACTCTTTCATTTTTCATCCTTGGGGATTGTTCAGAGAAACATCCCATATATATATTTGTATCCTAGCATATATTTTAAACTGGTTCAGGGCCTATTTTTAAAATTATTCACATTACATTGGGCATTTTGTGCCAACTACTTTGTTTTCCAAACGAGTATTTCTTCTCTGCCATGGCAGGGTTAATCCTGTTTAGACACTTGACTCTTCGTTCCGTACTTAGAAGCTATCTTTAGTCACAATGGAAAAAGCGCCTGCAATGTAATAGCTTCTTAGTACGGGTGATGCCACCCTAATAGAGCTGTCATTATTATTCTGAGCATCAGGCAAAGGGGGAAGAAGCGTGTTCACAGAGCCACAGGATCGAATGGTTCTCCTTCAGGTGTGTGGAGGTCGGCCTCGGGAAGAATGCAAACTAGTAGGAAGCTTAATTTATGAGCTCTCTAAGTACAAAGCTACAGAGGTAATGGACTTCAAAATCGACTCCTTTAAACAGCTGTTTCTTCAGCTGGCGACAGCGTGCAAAAGAGTGGAAGAAAAAGAATAGACTGTCTTTGGAAGAAAATAATGTGCCACTGTACCAGGGTATGAACAGCTGGACATAATCGTCCCATTTCATGTCAAATGCGAAAAAAAAAAGTCAGAGAATTATGTGTTGAGTGGCATATTCTTTTTGGTATTTGTGTAGATATTAAGCAGTAAATAAGATGCCATCTTTAGATTCAAAAACATAATTAGATAAAGTATATTTAGCATGGTATTAGAAATTGTAGCGTAGTATGATAATATGATGGGAAAATATCGGCATGGATCATTGCTCTTCAGTGAAGACGATGTTTTCTCCACTTCATTTCTCCAGTCGTCCCACTTTAAATCACGGAAGGAGCCGAGGGGTCAAGACTATTCCCTAAAGATGAATTAATATTCTTTAGGCATTAGACTACCAGGTCAGTGTTCAGAGTCTTGATAAAGTGTGGATTTCCATCGGAACTTTGCCGTAATCTCCAGTGAGCAGCCAAGGTCCTGACACACGTGCCTTTCCTGCTCTGGGGATCCCACAGGCGATCTTCCAAAGCACTGAATTCCATTCAAAATATTTACCTGTGAAACTCACCTGCCAAAAGCCTAGGCATCTACAAAAGTGCATATTCAGAAGGTAAAATCTAGCAGTAATTTCGGATATAAGAAAACTCACTCCCCAGAAGGGAGTAACTGACAAGTAGCAGTAAAAATTAGCCAGAACCAATTATGTCTGCTGTAGAGATGGTTTGCTGTTCTGTGAGCTAATCTGGAAGCAGTTGTATGCAGGAAGGAGAGTGATATGGGAAAGGAGGTGAACAAAAATAGAATTTAATATTATATAACAAATATTCCAGGGTAATAGAAGGAAAACAGAGGAACATAAGGCAGGTCAGATCCTTGGGGAATTTAGAATTGTGTCAGAGCGATGGCTAATTCCTAGAAACATCTATAGAGCATATGAAATGATCTGTGCAAATGCTCGTCATTCTAGAATTAAACTACAAAAATGCTACTGTTCCCACCATTCACAGAGCTTCTGGTGGTGACTATTTGGAGAGACACAGTGGCGATGGAATGAAAGGTAAGCAAGGATCTTTGCCACAGTGAGGGTTACGTATCTTACCTTCGCACTAGAGCTTTCATATTGAACCCTAGCCCAGCAGACGGAGGACACACATGTTTGTGTAGATCAGACCATAAGTTTATTAAATAGATTCTGGAACTACTAGACAAACGAAAATGAATGTGCTGTCTACACATTTTCTATCAGCAACATAGTTTCCATTTCAAAGGATATTGCTTCTGAAAAGCCATAAAGAATAGAAACAAAATCTAGAAAAAGTTCTTAAAGAGAGGCAAAGGGTAACATTGATTATCAAGTAAAGTTCATAGATACAGGAGATCATTAATTTGAAATGTCAATACCTGTGACAAGTTTCATCTGATGAAGCTAGGTAAGGTAACTCAAATTCGTTCTCACTCTGTGTGTGTTTTGAAGTAGAGTTGGTTAACAATGATGTGTTCATTTCTGGCTGAATCACAGCATAGTGATTCAGTTATACATATATATTTTTCATATTCTTTTTCATTCTAGGCTATTACAAGATACTGAATGTAGTTCCCGATACTGTACAGAAGGACCTTGTTGTTTCTCTATCCTGTATATAGTAGCTTCTATCTGCTAACCCCAAACTCCCAATTTATCCTCCCCTTCTTCCCCCTTTGGCAATCATAAGTTTGTTTTCTATGTCTGTGAGTCTCTTTCTGTTTTGTAAATAAGTTTACTTGTGTCATTTTTTTAGATTCCACTCATACATGATAGGATGTTATGTTTGTCTTTGTCTGACCTATTTCACTTAGTATGATCATCACTAGGTCCATCTATGTTGCTGTAAATGGCATTATTTCATTCTTTTTAATGGCTGAGTAGTATTCCATTGTGTGTGTGTGTGTGTGTGTGTGTGTGTGTGTGTACACTCCTACTCTTTGTTAGGCTCTAGAAGTTTGAGGTAACCACATTCTACAGGGAAAACTGATGTAAAGCTCTGTATTTGTTATTTTCTAGCACTTAATTTTTTAAAATATAGTTGAAGAGAACATGATAAGGGTCTAGAGTGGGAGGTGATTTTTCTAAAACATTTGCCCCACAGAATTATATATTTCATCTGGAAATCAGAACACCACTTTGGTGTCAGCCTCATCTTCAGGTGCCATTGAAGCAACTGTCCTACTAGACCAGGGTCTTTAGCATCTCGGCCCCAAATCAGATACAAATTCTTATTACTCAGTCTCTCTTGGTGAACCTAATGTTATAAAAGGTTCCTACCCATTGATGTGTTAGGATTAGTTACTGTGTGAACTGCCTCCAGCAAGAAAAGAGAGTTTCTAGCCAGTGCATGGACCACGCTTGTTACAAAAGAAAAAAAATTCAATTTCACGATAGCTCTTTCACTGAAGGGGGAACTAACTCTAAGTAGAACGTAAGTATTAAACTCCATTCTGTTAAAATGAGAAAGAATTATAGCCCAGACAGATCTAGTGTGAAAATACTTTGAAAGGTCAGTTATCTCCTGTGTGCCCTGATCAGTCACGTGATCTGATCAAGAGCCCATGAATAGATTAAATATGTTCATCATTTTGCGACAGCTAAGTATGTCGTAGCTTAACCCAGAAATTTTGAGCACAAATTACTCCAAGCAATTACATTTTCAGTCTAAAAAACAAAGTCTTACAATAACCACAGAGAGGAGAGTGCCTCCAACTTCCCCATTCCTGAATTAAGAATTACTTACCATTAGTTTTTGGGAAAAGTCTTACAAATAACTTCATGACCTCTGATTGATCTCCATCATACTAGCAAGATTGCGGCAGCAAACAGAGCTAAGAATTCACTTTCTAAAGGGAAAGCAACAAAAAAATTCTGCCACAAAAACTCAGGCTTATTAGAGGATTTTCACTTTTTTTCTCTTTCTTTTTCTTTTCTTCGTTTTTTTTTTTTTCTTCCCCTTTTGTCCTCACTTTCAATAGGCCTTGGGTTTGTTAGCCTGGCAAAAATGAACATGTCAGCTTTCATTGCAAATCACTGCCCAGCTAAAATGAGATTTTGAAAAGATGTGCCACCTGCTTCATTAATAATAACATCAAATTCTTTTTTCTTGGTATGCTTTATAGACATATCTTTCTCAGCTCCACAAATCATCTCTTTATGTGACGGTGGATCAAAAAAAGAAGAAGAAGACGGAATTTTTTTCCTCTGTCACCATGAATTACATAAATAGCAAAGACTTTCTGCCTTAAATACCAGGAAATCTCTTCCAAAAAAAAAAAAAAAACCCAAAAAGAAAAAGTGGGAGAAAGAGGGAGGAACAAAGGGAGGAAGCAAGGGAGGAAGAGAAGGAGGAAGACCCTCTACATAAATAAATCTATAAACAACAAGTTCATACTGCAGAGCACAGGGAACTATATTCAATATCTTGTAGTAACTTAGGGTGAAAAAGAATATGAAAATGAATCTATGTATTTTCATGCATGACTGAAACATTATGCTGTACACCAGAAATTGACAAAACATTGTAAACTGATTATGCTTCTGTAAAAATATACATATAAAACTTTTTTTTAAAAATCTAACCTATAAAAGTAGTATTAGAAGTAAGTATATCAAAAGACTGACTCAATTCTCAATAAAAAGAAAGTTGTTAATTCAATCGGTTACTTTTTTTGCAAACCACTTTTATTACTGATAATGTGTAATTTAGAAATCAGAATAATATCAAAACTCAAATGATTTGCATAATCTCCCATCCTGGGAAGTCTGCACAGGGCAGTACTTACAAGCGCAGATGGGAGGAATTTTAGTATAACCCCAATAACAATTAGCTTCTGTCAGGCTATGTAAGTTATCTATGGTTATTACGGATTGCTACTTTTTTTCTTCATCAGCATTTGTCTGCTGTTTGCATGGCCTGATTAATAGATGGCATTTGTAATTTCACGGGTACAGCCGTCAGACCCTCATTTTTGCCTCCAGGTAGACATACACCGTCTGAGGCCATTGTTCTTTATAATTTCCATACCGATCTCTGATTGATGGAATGCCAGGGCTATAAAATGTTGTCAGGAAAACAAAAACTTGGTCCAGGTGTTTTGTGATTTTTATGATCTTGGCTTTCAAGGGCAAAGCACTGCCTCTGCAGTCGAGCTGCATCACAGCTCAAGGGAAAAGTGGGGAAGTCAGATTCTTTCTTGGTGACTCGCGAACCACAGAGCAGCAGCCTTGCATCCCTGCAAGAATTGCAGAGTCTCAGGCTGAGCCCAGACCTGCCACTTCAGAATCAGCATTTTAGCAATTTCCAGGGGATTCAGGGCTCATTCTAAATTCTGAAAAGCCTGCTAGAAAGCCGGCCCCCAAGCTTACAATATATTCCAGAAATTCACTTCAGGTGGACTTCAAGAATGACCCTGACCAATCTGAATCCTAGGTTGTGTTTTTATTTTATTTTATTTTATTTTATTGAGTTATAGTCAGTTTACAATGTTGTGTCAGTTTCCAGTGTTGAGCACAATTTTTCAGTTATACATGAACATACATATATTCATTGTTGCATGCAAACTCTACTTCAAAAAGATGCCTGCATCCCCAGTGTTCATAGCAGCACTATTTACAATAGCCAAGATATGGAAACAGCCTAAAAGTCCATCGACAGATGACTGGGTAAAGAAGATGTGGTATGTTTATACAGTGGAATACTATTCAGCCATAAAAACCGACAACATAACGCCATTTGCAGCAACGTGGAAGTCCCTGGAGAATCCTAGGTTGTTTTAACAATGCCATTTGTATTGATGGATTTATCTGTCTGACATAATCCAATAGAAAAATGACTTTCTTGTGTATGCAATTTTTAGAACCACTCTGTCAATTAATTATCCAGTCTGATTTTGACTTTTGAAATTCTTTGACTTTAGTTTTTAGAAATTTCACATTCAGTAAACTTCATGAGCCAGCGTTCGTGGGAATACAAACAATAAATGTGTCACAAAATTACTTAAATTTATTATTTAATTACACATGCATTTAAATGAGATGTTTGCAACCTTTTTTTTTTTTTTTGTCAAGGGCCAGATAGTAAATATTTTAGGCTTTGTGGGCCAAGAGGCCATATCACTTCATTTGTATCCAAATGTAGTATTCCCAATCATCAAAATGTAAGAATTGTTCTCAGCTCTTGGTCATACGAAAATGGGCAGTGGGGAAGATTTGGTTCATAAGCTGTAGTTTTCTCATAGGCTAACAATCTAAACTAACTTAAGGGATGACAATCTAAACTATACTTAAGGGATGAGGGTCTGAGGGCTGAGAGATGCCTTTCTGGAACAGAATCCAGAAGCCACTGCCATATTTACTCTGGAGAGAGATGTCTGCTTGTTCTCTGCGGCCCTCACCCTGGCCAAGGCTTTGGTCTGGTGAGGCCAGGAGGCACAAGGAGACATTTCTATGATCCTGAAGAGAACAGACAGCATAACACAGATGGAGGTATCACATGTCATCATGATAGAAACGAATGTGGACCCTGTTGATATGCAGAGGATGTCAGTGTCACTAAACAAAAGAAGACCCTCTCTCTAACATGGGAGCAAGCTTACTGGTCTGTGTACAACACACCCTGATGAGGAGGTTTGGTTTACAAACTGCTTTTCTGAAGAGAAGAAAGATATTAAAGAGCAATGATTAAAATGTTGTTCAGTATGACAGCCGAGAAATGTATAACTTTGCATTTTCTTTATTGCAAGAAGTGTTCTGCAACTTCGTTAATGACAGGCCCCCAGACAGGTGATGGTCAGGTTCAGGGGAAGTATTCACAGTTGTTCTTCAACTTTGGAAGTTGGTTTTAGGGGCTCCTGAATTCTCTGAGCAAACAGCACATCCCACCCCCCCAAGCCTGAACAGAGCTCTCCAACAGACTTCAGATGCATTCCAGGGGGAGCCTGCCACCCTCCTTGGGCTGAAGACAGACTTTTCCAAGTGTGGGGCTTAGCTCTAGAAGCAGAGAATGTGGTGGGGTGGGGAGGAGAGTGAATCTGACTACTGTATTGACTCTCCCATCCTCTGTGTCCGTGACCGGCATGAGATCCTGGAGAAGCCCATCCAGCACCGTATATCTCAATAACCCAGTGAAAGGTGACCCAGCTTCCCCAGGAAGCCCTGCCCTGGGTTCCCTCTGGTTCGGCGGTACCCAGCTCTCAGCCTACACTACTTCTCTGGCATCGCCTGGTGCCCACCGGGCAGCAGTAAATAGGGCTTATTCTAAAAGTATCATCATGCACAAAAATCTAATTTTTGCAATGACTCTTTAGGTTCTGTTAAGGTTTTTATTGCCCCAGTTATCTTGGGCAAAGCCCATTGGCAGATTTTTTGGCATTTCGTCAAAAAATGACTGGTACCAACATCTGTAGCTTTGATGTAGCAGAGCTGGGCTCTGTTTCCCTACATGTGTGAACCCACAAGCCCCGTAGTGAACTCTCTACCCTCAATAGTGGAGGGAAAGACAATAAAGGCGAGTGAGAAAAGTTTTGGTCGGGCTAAAGTGTAACACTCTCTGGCTTTCTCAAGGGAGGTGCAAGAAGGTGACTGTCATCTCAGTGAGCGTGGCCTTGACTTTTCTTTCTGCTAGTCAAGAGACTTGGTATTCTGGTAGGTTGATTTCTGTGCGCTCACAAGTTTGTACAGGAACCACAGAAAAGCACATTTGTGCTTTGTCTCAGAACTCTGCAGTCAGAACTGTGTTCCTCTCCTGGCCCCGTGTGTCAGCCCAGCTTAGACGTCTACTGATGCTTGGCTCCTAAATGTTGACCGGTTTGGGTTCTGTTCTTTTCATGTCCTCTCTCTTGGGCTGCGTATTCCGGCTTTGAGAGCTACCCTTCAGGAAATGATTTCTAATGTTCTTGCAGCAGCTCATAGTACCTATGTCACAAAGCCTAAGCCAAAAAGTCATTACCTGCCACTCATGCCTTGTCCCTTAACCAATAGCTGATGAGAGACAAAGAATGGAAACCCACCTGGGACACTCAGCTCATGGCGAAGTCCAGAGAGTCAACAGCATCTGCATGGAGCCCAGAAGGTGTTCAACCCTCTCATTTCCAGAATGAATGAAAAGCATTCCAGGATTTATGTCATACTGGCCGAACTGGGTAGTTTCTGGGTACATTCAGGTGGGTGGTTCCTATTATAACTTCATTGATGTTTGGTTCTACGGTGCTGAAAACCTGAGCAGGAGTTACAGCCAATCTCTGGTTTCTTTACAGACCTGCACGGAAATTCCGGTGAAGAGTCCTGACCCCTTGCCTAAATTCACACAGCAAAGAAAGTCCTCTGATGGTATCTAGTCACCAAGCATGCAAGCCAGGGACTGTGCCTTTAACCAGAAGTAAAGACGGAGGAAATGATGTGTCACCAGTCAGATGGCTCAAAGGACAAAGGTGGAAGGCGAGCGCAAAGCAAAGTCTCCTCAAATTACCTTTCAGATTGCCCTAAGAGAGAAAGTCTCATTCAAAATGTAAGTTAGATAAAGGGAAGTACGAGCTGAGTTGCTGTCCTCTTCCGTTACGTGAGAACACCATCGTCAGCTACCTCAATCACTGGCAAGTACACATTGAGAATACACTCTTGGTCCCACTCAGACTTTGAAGATTATTTACCACGGGCAGGATCCTCCTCCTTTTTATACTTTGTCCCCACTTTTAACCTAAAACCTCCACGATCATCTGAAGATACAGATACACTCTCTAGAAGGCATGTTTCCAGTTAAGGTTATTGACGTATGAAACTTGGCAAGTGTTTATGGAGCACTTACAACGTGCCAGGCATTATGTAGACGTTTGGTATTCCCAGCGAATGAAACAAACACCCCTGCCTGCATGGAGCTGCCATTCTAGTCAGGGAGAGGGAGAGTGAAGAGGGGCAGAGAAAAACTATAATCAGTAGAAATGATACATGAATAAATACTCTGGTAGGTTAGACCAGAGTCAGAGGGAGGGGAAGTGCAGAGTGGGGAGGATGCTGAAAGGCCATCTATTACAGACTGCAGAACCCAGCTTGCCGCGCACCTGTAGCACCTCACAGCTCTTATTTATTCCTGTCTTGTATGCTTTCCCGCCAAAATGTTCACTGAGACAGTTTAGCACCTAAATTGGGAGTCAGACCTAAGATCCAATTCTTGGCCCACTGTTTAACAGCCATGGACTAATACATTGGATAAGTGATGTAACATCTCTGACCCTTGATTTCCATCAGTCTTTTATGGGTTTTATGAGGAGTAAAGGAAATTTGTTTTAATTGGCACCTAAACTCATGCCTGGACATGTGAAGAACTAAACAAATGGTACATAACATTATCTTCTCATTGAAAGATGTTCTGTACTTATAACTATGTGTCTGCCTGTCTTTTTCCTCCTCTCACAGATCCGCAGAATTCCCGAGAGCAGGGCTACAACCACCGCAGCAGCATCTAAAAGAGGGATCCTGAATTCATAAAAAATAGGAGACTTATACATTCTAGCCTCAAATCTGTGCTGAAGACTTCTCTATCGGGGAAATGAGAAATTTCTAATAAATAATTTACCAGACTGATAACACCAATTAAAGTATGAAAACTCTGTTGTGCACAGTAAATGCTCAAACATGTCTCCCGAAGTGAGTCAGTGAAGACGGTGCCTATAATGGATTTGACCGGATAGAACATTTTCCTGATAAATAGCTTATGTTTATTCTCTGTAGAGAAAGGAAGATTCAACACCGATAGTCCCCTCATCTTCTCTGGGATGACAGTGATTCTTTAAAGAAGTCTCTGAGATAAGACTTTAAACGTGGCCCCTTTGCTGCAGGAAGTGGATATAAAGCTGCTGGGTTAATTTCAGCAAAAGGAAATGACACATGATGAATGGCCCCAGCCAAAGCTTTTCCTTAAACCAAAGTGAGGTTCCGGGACACCATGGGGAACTAAAATGCCTGGTGACTTTTCAGAGAAGAGAGTGTTGTTATGAATACCAGGTTTTTGCTCCTGATAATCTTTTGGAATTTCCTGGATAATGAAATATTGCTTCCTATATAATTCTCTTTCCCACTCTCCCTGGTAAACTGGCCCAGAAGCACCTCCTCTGCAGCCCAGACGCTGCCTCGTGACTCGGTGTGTGTGTGTGTGTGTGTGTGTGCGTGTGCGCACGTGTGCGTGTGTGTGTGTGTGTGTGTGTGTGTGTGTGTGTGTGTGTGAACCACCCCCGCCATCCTTGCTGTTACAACTGCGATTACCGGCTCACTGCTGTGGGCAAGTCTATCAGAAAATAAAACTGTTATGGAAGTTAACAACAGTCTGTCAGCGTCACAGTCAAGGCACAGCTGTGTAACACACCCAATGATGGGCTAAAAACCTGAGTACAAGAAGCTTCATCACCACTTAATTGAATGGAAACAACATAGACAGGGCAGGAATAATTCTCGGCTAAGCAAGTCATGTGCGTGGGACAAGAAAATACACTGGGGAAGAAAATCACTATGGGACATATTGTCACTTTAAAATTGTCTTTCCTTTCTGGAAGTGAGGCTGTAATTTTTATTTTTTTTTAGACTATCAGAGTTTTCAAATGAGCAAAATCATTATGTGTAGCTCATGTATTAAACTGACCACCATCAGTATATCTTCATTTAATTCTTTGTTTTGATCCTGCCTCATAAGGGACTCTATACATTTTCTGGTTCACCTTCTTTTCAGGCACATGGGGGGGATTGTATTTTCTTGACCTCACCCCCCTTGAAGTTAGACGTCATCCTGGGACATTTCAGTCAATGAAATATTAGTGAAAGTAATGTACGTCACTACTGAGAAGTTTCAAAAACCAGCACAGGATTGTCATATCCCCTTTACGGTGATCACAGAGGCACCCGTGAGATGGAAACTCCATCATCCTTGGTTCCGACACATTAGCAATGGATAGAACCCCATCGATCGACACAGCAGGAGAGAGAAATTGGGTTTTGCTGGTGGTGCTGTTTGGCCACTGAGATTTTGGGGTTGATTGTAACCACAGCAAAATGTAATGAATCCTGATTGATGTAGAGGTCTACTCATTAATTTTAAATGACTGATTTTAAAGCATTTAACGCAATCTTGGTAATGGCCTGGGTATCAAGGGTTTTAAAGTAGAAAGTCTTCAGTGAAAGATTAGGAAAACACAGATCAAAGCACGTCTCCAAAGTTCCCAGCTCTGAATAGTTTTGAAGCCGAACATGTGATGAGGTAAAGAGCCCTTGTCCGTGAATGGCCAGGAATGAAGACCCTCCCTCCAATCCATCCTCTGACAATGTTCTGTCCAGTTAAAGGCAGATGCCTCAGCCAGACCAGTTTAATTCTGTTTAGAACCTTTGATGAGGGATGAGAACTTAAAAGAACCAATTGTTAGTGAATAGAAAAACCAATCCCCTTCTCTGTGACTGCATTGGGGGAAGAGATAAAAATACCTGGGCTTATGCTTGGTCCCAGGTTCCTTGAGGTGGAGCCATGGCTGGCAGTGAAATGTAGAAAAGGAAAAAAAAAAAAAGAAAAGGAAGAGGGACAACTCACTGAGCTGTACACATGGAAGGGCTGTATGTTGATTATACATCAGTTAGATAATTTTTTTTTTAAAGCAAAGAGGCAAAGGAAAGAGCTTGGATAAAGAAAATAAGACTTTAGAACAATATTTCAATAATAGTAATACCACCTCTGAAAAAGCAAATTTATTACCTTCTTACCTAAACCATTGTGATAAAATATCTGTTACGAAATTAAAGAGAATAATCACCTTACACATAAGCAAGGTTGACGGAATTTAAGATGGAATAGGTAACTAGTCATAAGAGGAATATATATTCTTTAATAGAACTTAAAATATCAATGTCTTTGGCAAGGATGAAGGGTGAGGACGTTTAAAAACCTGTGGTTCAGAGTTGTGAGAATCAGTAAGTATGGGGAAGAAAGGTTTCTCACAGGTTCATGTGCTGGCGAAGGGGTACAGTGTTAGTTCTTACTGTCTTACAGAAGAATCAGCTCCCTGGGAATTCTAGGAAAGCTGTGACAATCCCCAAGGGGCCGTTATGTGACTTCATCACTGCTTCTCAGGAGGAAGAATTAAGTTTCTCAGGTTGCTCCAATATGTGTTTCCTTATGAAGATTCAGAATTGGGTATTTTACCTGATAATCATAGTAAAACTTACAGTGAAGTATAACTTAAAAATGACAGTAATTTTCTGAAGTTGATGACTTAGAAGATAAAACAAATATGGTTTGCAGTTTTATTTTGCAAGTTTGTGTTTACTTTTAAGTAAATATTTGGTATGTGAATTACATAATTCTAACAAAACCTCATGCCTTTTCATTACATTGAATTCAGGCTCTTAACTTGTACCAAGCATTCTATAACTTTCATGTTACAGAAAGTTATAGAATGCTTTCTTAAAGATGCTTTAATGCAAAATATTATGAATTATATAGATACTCGTATTGATTTATACCTCAGAAATCTATATACTTGTCATATTAATTTTTTTTAAAACCTCCTAATTATCTACATGACTGAATGGCATTTAAAACAAAAACTCCCTCACAAAGGGAACTATATTCAATATCTTATAATAGCCTGTAATGAAAAAATATGAAAAGAAATATATATATATATATATATACACACACACATATATAAAACTGAATCACTATGCTGTTCACCAGAATTCGCACAACATTGTAAATCAGCTATACTGCAAATATAAATAAATAAATAAATAAATAAATAAATAAATAAATAAATAAATAAATAAAATGAACCTGCAGAATATCTGGTACCTTTGTTCAAAATGTTATCCGTTTGAAACTGTTAGTCATCCACATTAAGGATCCATAAGAAAATAGTTTAAAATTGTATCCACTTTTGGATTAAAATAATAACAGTAGTAACACCAAATGTATATGGGCACAAATTATTTGCCAAAATTTCTGAGCTATGACTGATCTTGGAAATCCATTAGCACAAACCTCCATACATTTCACTCGATGACCCAGACTTAGGATGTGCACGAGAGCATACGTCCTCACCTGTAAAATTCACACATAATTTCTTCCAGTAATTAAATAATAAGGATGCATTAGACCCGGCAGAAGCCTTAATGAAGTGTATGACTTCCTAACATGCTTTGGTCTGTGCTTTACGAACATGGAAAAGGGAATTGTAAACTCCTCCAGCAGCCTTTAGTCAAAAAGGGGCAATCAGAATTGTAAAGGCTGCCCTGGTACAGCGTACTGTTACAAAATTAATAGTGACAGCCCTAATGAAATCCTTTAATGCAATGATTTAAAAGATCCTATGAAATAAAGTACAAGTATAAATTTTAAGAGGCATTCTTAGCCCTGGAGAAATGAAGGTTAGGCAAAGGATCTGAGCTCTTAAAACTTCTTTTCCTTAATAAGAACTCACATTGACATAGGCGTTTTAACTTTGTCGAAGTGCTTTTGTAGCTTCCGTTAAATTATATATCCTTATACCACCGCAGTTAAGGAAGCACGGAGGGAACTGCAATTCCCATTTGCCACTGAGGAGACGGCTTCCGAAAGAGATTATGAGAAGACTTGCTCCGGGCCAAGCCGATCAGTGGGGAGCTAGCCTCCAATCCCAGCTCTCTTCCACACAAACCAATTCCAGGGGGGAATAATGTCTCTTGCTTAGAGATAATCATTCGTCTAAAGAAGATTGCCTGCTATTCTGGGAACCACCACTTGAAATAAGAAAAAGGAAAGTTGAAGATGGTTTGAGAAAAAAAAATGATAAATGTTTGAGAAATACATACTAGTGAGATACACCCTGAAACTGATTTTGGGGGGAAATTTTAGCTCTGTGGGCAAGAAACCAAGAAAGAACTTGCTATCATTAACAACACACAACTTTTTCTGTTTAAAATTAAAGGTACGTTACATCACAAGATAGGGTCGTGTTGAATTGCTAAGAATGTCCTAGAATAGGATTACCAGATGTCTGTATTATAAAGTGGTTTATGCCAATCTATTCCTGAGAGGCGTTAAAGGCTGGGTAGAGAGCATAGCCAATTTGGGTGTAATAGACTCCAAGTCAAAAGGATGCGTTCGGTAAACTCTATCCCATGAAGGTTCACCGCATCATCTCTGAAGGAGACTTCAGTCTGAAGGGAATGGAGGCTTTCTTGAGTCATACTGAAGTTCAGTAACTCTGCTCCACATATAGAGACATTCATTCAGAATTTCCAGAAACCTCAAAAACTAACCAAAACCAAACAAGAACTTGTAGGATCTGCACAAATGTATATCCATGCATGCAAACGTGAGGTGAGCATACATGAGCTAAGTCAATAGCACTAACCCTGGTCTCTGTGTTTGCAGTCGATCTGGGAGCACAGTGTGGCAGCTCAGTACATGGTCACAGCATTCACATGAATTGCAAATCCTTGTAACTATAGTGATCAGTGATTCCAACAGAAGTACTTTATGTGAAGGGAATTTTAAAAAGATAGTGACACCTTATTTTGAAATACAAATACAATAAGAAAGCAAAGACAACTCAGATGTGTTTCCAACTCTAGGTGTCGTCATCCCGACCAATTGCCAAGAAGAAGTCAGTCAATTCAAGCAGCATCATATTTAACCCATGTATGATATATAATGATATATCTAGGAACATTCTGAAGGTGTCAATAGGACATGTTGAAAGTGACGCATCTCCCCTCTGGAATAAGAACTGTCAGGTAGTTTATTATACACACGACTACATAAAATGAACTTAAAAAAATCGGTTTGAAATCAGTTTCTAGATCTCCACTAAAGACCTGTCCAGCCCTTTAACTCTGTGCATAAGAGAATAAAAATTTAGTTAATTTAAGGTATTTCTGCACTTCATAACTCCAGATCTTAAGTGTTGACAATTTAATGGAGTTCCAAGGAAAGATTAAAATATCAGTTGACTGAATGATTTGCTCAGCCCAGTAATGACTGTGATGATCTAGTCCTCTATCCCCATCTAACCTGAGCCTTCTTCATATTCTGTATCTAGAGCAGAGATATATTAAAGTTGGTTTTAAAAGTTTCTATTTTTCACTTACCATATGATCCAGCAATCCCACTCCTGGGCATGTATCTAGAGGGAACCTTAATTCAAAAAGACACGTACACCCCGATGTTCATAATGCACCATTTACAATAGCCAAGACATGGAAACAACATAAATATCCATCAATAGATGACCAGATGAGGAAGTTGTGGTATATTTGTACAATGGAATACTACTCAGCCATAAAAAAGCACAAATAATGCCATTTGCAACAGCATGGATGGAACTGGAGATTGTGATTCTAAATGAAATAAGCTGGAAAGAGAAATAAAAATACCATGTGATATCACTTATATATGGCATCTAAAAAAAAGACAAACAAATTTATTTGCAAAACAGAAACAGACTCTCAGACATAGAGAACAAACTTGTGGTTACTGAAGGGGGCCAGTGGGGAGAGGTTGGGGGTATAAACTGGGAGTTAGAGATTTGCAGATACTAACATATATATATAGAATAGATAAACAACAAGTTCATGCTGCATAGCACAGGGAACTATATTCGATATCTTGTAGTAACTTATGGTAAAAAAGAAAATGAAAACAAATATATGTATATTCATGTATGACTGAAGCATTGTGCTGTACACCAGAAATTGACACAACATTGTAAGCTGACTATACTTCAATAGAAAAATATACATATACCCAAAAAAGTTCCTATTTTTCTGGTCAAAGATGCTATTAACTTATGATTTACCACCAACTTAGTTACCAGTAATGTTTGTATATTGGCTGGTTTGTTTGTTTGTTGGGGGCACTGCCACTAATAGCAGAGCTCTTTAAAACTATCCAAGGTTATTTCTAGACTTGAAGAACCATGGTTTTTTCTGCTTATAATTAAGTTGAAAACTAATCATCCAGTCTGTTGTACCCCATCTCTCCCTAAATTATCTACAGACCTCTATCCCAGGACAGGAGTTCAGTGCGTGGCTGGTGTCCCATTCTATGTGCAATATTGTGATCACCACCCAAGACAGGAGGACCCATGCAGAATTATTGTACTATTTGAACAGAAATCCACTTTCCTTACTATTTCTGTTCCCAGAGCCTTTTCTATTACTTCCTTAGATCTCCTTCACTTGAAGATCAAGTTTAACCAGAAAGGCTTTGTGAAGAAGTGAGTAGAAGAAAACATATGTTGCCATTTTATTAGGAAAAATATACAGTCAATTTACTATAGGGCGATTATGCTTACCTTATGAGATTGATGTGAGGATTAAATGAAATAATAGAGCATTTAGCATTGAATTAGACATTTAATAAGCAATCATTAAGTTGTACCAACTGTTACTTTTCCTCACACTCCACAGGTCCTCCAGAATTTCTTGTAAAGATATTTCCATTTTTCTAAGAAGCCCACCATTTGTCTACGAATTCTGTACCAAAATGGTCCAGAGTAGTTGGTCAGCAAGGGAGAGGATGAACGTGAGACAGCATCACCAGAGTCCCCTTTGGTTGATGGATAAAAGAAAGAACGGTAAAACCTAACCACTCTTACACATTCTGCCTGTCCTACCCCTGCGAGGGCTGGTCTTCTGTGGGTCGAGGTTACATGACGAACAAGACAAACCCAGTCACTGCTCCTCACAGCTCTGATTCCAGGCCATGACCCTAAGTACAATGAGTTTGTAGCAAGAACCATAACTTAGTCCGTGTTTGTGCATGGCAGTGGGAAACGCTGAGGAAGGATGGTCAAGAAAAGCTCTTCTGAGTCAGATTTATGTTGGGATTTAAAAGAGGAGTTGAAGATAAGCAAGTTTCTATTGTAGAGCACAGGGAACTACATTTAGTATCTTGTAGTAACCTACAATGAAAAATAATCTGAAAAGGAATATATGCATGTGCATGGATGGCTGAAACATCACGTTGTACACCAGAAATTGACACATTGTAAACTGTAACGCATTGTAAACATTGTTAACTGACTGTACTGCAATTTTAAAAAGGAGAAAACAAGAAATAAAAAGAGAAATTTGACATTTGGTGGTGAGGTGCATACAATTCAGAAGAAACACCACATGTAACATAATGACCTTTCCAAATGACCTTCAAATGCTGTCTGTTAGTGTGAATGAGACCTGGAGGGGGAGCACAGGTAGGGGAGGTGAGCTGGAGAGGTAGCAGGTGCCAGGTCACTCAAAACCCTGCAGACCGGATCTTTTGGTGTAGTGGCCAGTGCGCTGCAGGTGCACACAAATGCTTAACAGCTGAGGAGTGAATGACTTCTGGAGAGCAGAAACCTATCCTGGCTGGAGAACCCCTTTGCAGTAACTGTCTTCCAGTCTGTTCTGATTCTTCTTTCCCTGTTGCCCCTTTACGCCATCTATTCTTGCTCTGGGCTGCGTGCCTGGTAACAATCAGTGCCACTCAAGCAGGTGACCATTGTGGTAGATACATCACCATCTATGGAGTCAGCCAGGCCCACATTCAGTCCAGGAGCCAAGGGAGGCAAAAAGAGAAAGACAGGACATGTGTTGTGATGGGTAAAGATGAAACAAAGGTGGCACAAGGTTGGTAATTACTGAAGCGATGAGGACGCAGGGTCCTTCACATTATTCTCTCTGCTTTGGTGGGCCCTTGAAAAATTCCATAATAAAAAGGTTTTTAGAAAGCCAGGTTCCATCACTTAATCAGTAGTTTAACCTTGAGTGAGTTATTTCCCTCTTCTGAACCTCATGCCTTGAGTTATAAATGAGGGAAGTGCCCACCGCACAGAACAGATGTAAAGGTGAAACGAAAAGATGGAAAGAGCTGGGCTCAGGGAACTCTAAGGCACCAGGACCCCTGGCATTCAACAACCAGAGGCCGAGCACTGAGGCCAGTCTTTCAGCCCGCTACCCCTGCCCTGGTTCTAGAACCTCTCTAACCTGAGACAGCACGTGAAACACCTGAAGATCTTGTTTAGTGCAGATTTTAATTCAGTAGATATTGAGGAGCCCCAAGATACTGCATTTCTAACAAGCTTCCAGGTGATGCTGGAGACACTGAGCCACAGATGACGCTTTGTGAAGCCAACCCTGACTGCTGCTTTATTTCTGAGACTAAGCTTCCAACTATTCTCTCTTCTGATGGCTGTATTTCTGTCATGGTCTTCTGCTCTGAGTCCCTGGCTAGTTAATTCCCCAGAACTGTCATCCCTCCAGGACTGAGGTCCTGGATCCATGCTAATATATCCTTCGTCTGAAAGCTTGTCCATAAGCTTAGGAGTGGACATTATCTCTCTGGCAACAGTGCCCTAGACTCTGATTTCCTTCTTGGATCCCTGAGGAATTTGTGCTTCTAAAGCCACTAGTGCTGTGCTGCTGCTCATTGTCTTCTGACCCTGCTACATCTTTCTTTTTTAGACCAAACTGGGCACCAACTCTCTCCTGGAGCATCACTGATGGTCTTGGCACAGTGAGGACCTGCCCAGTGGAACATCTCCAACTTCTTGCATCTCGATTTGTCCCTTAAGTGGTTCTCAGCCCTAGCGAGCAGTTTCACATCCAGATTTTTTTCTGCAATCCCCCCTCCCCACCAATGCTTTCTGGCAATCTTGTGCTTCCCGACTCACCTGTGGCAAGAGAAACCATTTCAATACTGAAAGAGGAGGAAGATGCTTAACTCCATCGAAGGTAACTCCATCCGGAATGTGTTTTTCTCGTGAGCAGATGCCTCATTTGAAAGCAGTCTTCAGTGTGTGAATATGAAACTCATTTAAACTAGTTTATGCAGAACTCTAGACTAGGCTTTGAGTTATTTTTTCTAGTTCACCAATTATAATCACTCTTGTCACTTTCAGATGAGCTGGAGGTGTACATTCTGAAAGCTTGCTAGGAAATTAAATCCATCAGCTCTGTTACTCGTGCTGGATTATAGGATTATATTCTGGCAGGGTTAATGGAAAGAGTCATCTGCTGTGTCTCTGTCTCTGTCTCTGTCTCTCTCTCTCTATATATATATATTTTTTTTTTTCCCATCTCCCCAGGAACAATCACAAAAGCTGTTAAAAATCATGGCAAAATCAAACATTGAGAAGAATGCACTCATGTTTAAACATGGCTCTTCCATCTGACAGGAGCAGCCTTGACAAGCTGTCACCCATCCCCGCTTCCTAAACTGATAGGGGTGTTCCACATCTTTCTTGCAACATTAAAAGACAGTGTGCAAAATTATCAACTTACAGTGAACTTGACGGGGAGTTTCTCAGCCTAATAAAAACAGCATCTCAAGGTTCACGGAAATTCAACGTTCATGAATAAAGATGCTTCGCATACATAACTCACACCTGCACTTAGGACTCAGTCTGTGTCTATTTTTCCTCTCTCACGAGCTTCACTTTCCTGTTAGAATGAGTTTATCTCTTACTTTTGGTGCTTGCTGTATTTTCATTAAAGGACACACAAAGTATCACGCCATCTAGGCGATGAGTTTATTGGCAGCTGCCTTTTGAGAAGTAAACTTTACAGACTTATGTAGTAATGATGGATGTTCACTGGGTTTTAGCCATCCAACATTTATTTCCCCACATTCTTTTGGGAAAAGTAATTACCAGTTACACTCTGAGAAGGGCTGCCTCTGACCCCAGCCATGGAGACATCTTTGGAAGTTGGCTGTTGTTGACTCGACTCCCAGATGGATTCGATTCAGCCTTGACCTGGCCAGAGGGATGGGTGCAGAACAGCTGAGGGATAAATGAGACTTCTGCTGGACCTCAGGAGTGAGGCAGGTGCGCTTTGTTTATTTTGAACAAGGGAGGATACCGACAGGAACTGCTCTAGCCATCTCGCCATCAGGGAGGAAGGGCAAACCTGACCATTCAACCAAGAGAGAAAGAGGAGAAATGAGAGATGGAGCGGGTGCTTGAGAGTTGCCTGACTTCCTGGCCTGAGGCAAGCCCCAGTGCTGATTTTTTAATTACTTGGATCAATAAATTCCATTTTTTCTTAATCCGGCTTGAGTTGGATTTTCTGCTACATACAGTCGAGTGGAATACTAATTAATGCAGTATGTTAAGTGAGGCTAGAATGGACAGATTGAGAATACATAAGAAATACAATGCTTTTCATAATGTACCAAGTCTAGACAAAATCCTCAATTACCAGTGTGTAGAGAACACGGAGAAAGAATATAATCACATTTGAATATTACTTCTTCTTACAATTTTATCTCTATGAGCCAAAGGTCTTTTTAATTACTTATTTAAAAGGCAAGCTAATTTATTTGGTGTCATTTAGACATACACATGTTAGTTATGAAAACAAATTGTGTGGAAGTCACATCAATGCAGATGACAAAAACTCATTTTTGGAGGAAAATTGCAACTTAGAAATGTCATTTTATTTAAAGATTTTACCCAGAATCAAAAGAAGAGTTGGGCTAATATCAGCTTTTTGAATATTGAGTCTCTCATAATTATTCTTTTCTTATTTTGTAAGATATATGATACCTGATAGCCAGTTAGTATTTAGCAAGTTGTTTTGCAGATATTATGTTGTTTGAGTCTTATCTTTTAAAAACAGGAGATAGATATTATGTACACTCTCCATCAAATTCTACCCCCCATCTACCCAAATCCACAAGTTCCACTTCCCAAATTCTGTAACTGCAGACAATAATATCAGGAGTAATGGAGTTCAACAGAAGAGCCACATTTTAGCAAAGTGTGTACACAGACCAAATGTTAGATGCGGAATAATTTAACTTACAGGTTAAGATCACTACTTAGTGTAGATAATGTGCCACATGTTTCAGATCCCTAAGGTGGAGAGAAAGGAGTAGTTTAAGATGATGGAGTTGTAACTCTGCTATGGTATTTGCATGAATTTGGAACTAAAGTACAAAGCCTAGTTCAAGAGAACATAATAATTTCAGGTGGACTTTATCTTTAGAAGATAAAGAAAAGGAAGAGCTCAGACTTGAGTCAGAAAGATCTAAGAATCTAGCCACACACACTTACTGCTCTGTGACCTCGAGCAAGTTAATTCTCTAAGCGTCTCTCCGCTCATGGTAATAACGAGATAATCATAATAGATAACTATAAAGTTATTGCTATGATTATATAAGATAAACCACATACGCCCCTTATGTGCCTGATTATGGGGGTCCCCTCTTCCGGACTGAGGCACACATGCCTCCCTGCACTGCTGCTGGTGGTTGATGGCTCACAGTTGAGTCTGGGAATCACCCACAGCCAGGGAGCTGTCTCTTCCTGGGGGTGTCCTACATCCAATGTTTGGTCAGTGAGGCAGCAGAAAGCCACAGCACTCTTGTGTCATTTCAGGAAAATATCTGATAGGCCAGGTGTGGATCTTTTGCCCATGAGGGCAAAAGAGACCTCTACTGTGATGACACTGAACCCAACCTCTCCTTCTGTCTCATTCTGCTTTGCTCATTCTCTTTCAGGTCTTGATCACAAGACCACTTTCCAATGAATTTCCTGCACATGAATCTCCATCTTAGAGCTGATTTCTGGGGAAAGCTGACCCAAGGTACTGCCACACGGAAAAGGCTCCATCAGTCATCGGATGGTGATAATGATGATGAAGCTGAAGGAGGTCTAGAAACATGAACTTGACCACTTTGTTCTGATAAAGTCACCCATTCAACATGTACAGAAACTGTCTCCTTAAATTATAGTTTCCAGTAGGGTAGGACCAGCTCCATATTAAAAGCAGAGCTGCTGACAACTATGACTGGCTACTTTGCAGCAGATCGTATCTAAATTGACACTTCAATTCAGTGATTATTTGCGTGGCCATTTCTATTTTGGAGCTTTTATCCCATTGAGTAGGTCTTCATCAACAATTAAAAAATAAAATCCTCTTCAACAACGCTTTCCTCTGAAGGCCCTTTAAACTCAAACATCCCCTGACTCTGTCATTGTGATGATGGCGATACCTGAATAATACACTCTCTGGGAAATAAGGTCATTTAAATACCAAAATGGTTCTTGAAAACAACACCTCATAAATTATGCAAAGCAGCAGTAGTGTGAAACAAATACTTCAAATGGCAACGTGCAAACTGCAACTGAAAAAGGCAGCATCGGGGGGGGGAGGGTATAGCTCAAGCGGTAGAGCGCATGCTTAGCGTGCATGAGGTCCTGGGTTCCATCCCCAGTACCTCCTCCAAGAATAAATAAATAATAAATAAACCTAATTACCTCCCCCCACCAAAAAATTTAAACAAAAAAAGACTCTGAAAAAAAAATGTATGTATATATGTACATGTATAACTGAATCACTTTGCTGTACACCTGAAACTAACGTTGTAAGTCAACCACACTTCAATAAAAAATTTAAAAAAATAAAGAGAGAGAGCATCAGGAAAAACAATCCAGGTTTTGTCCCAATGGAGCCACAGGAGTAACGATATGGAGGACGACCCAGCCTTGGGTGTTGGAATAACGTCATACTAATTGTAGCCCAGGAATTGATGATGATGTCACATCTTCTTTCTTTATTGATAAATAAACTGAGAGCCAGTAAAACTAAATTACTTGGCCACAGTTACACAGTCAGCAAGGCCGAGCCTGTCCTTTGAGCCTCCTCAACTCTTCCCGCCATTCTACCTTGACTACACCTCCATTCCTCAGACCTCTGGTTTACCCAAGCAAGTCCTTCTCCCTCATTCTTTTTACTCTCATCATTTACTTGCTGCTCTCTGCCTAAATCCAGGCGGGTCTTCTTTTTTCTAACATCCTTTTGTAAAATTTCCATCTGGGAGTTTCTCCAAGATGTATATTTTCCCCATCACAGCTCAGATAACGTTAGCTATTATTAAGTCATATATGATACCATAATACATATAGGTATGCACTTTAAATAAACCCTCTTGCATTATTATGTGATTTCTAATAAGAGTAAAAAAGTTATAGATAAATGTAGTGAGTTTTTAAAAGTCTCCTTCATTTACAAATTTACTAGTAGAGTCTTTAGAGCAAAGGATAAAGGAAACTAGTTTGCCTGGTTCACAAAACACTAGTTCAGTTTAAAGGCGGGCTCCCGTTACTAGTCAGAACCAATGTGACAGAAGATTTTGGAGATGCTTTTCCTAAGCATTTTATAAATTTTGATAAGTAACACTCTAAACTTTAAAGTCTTCTCAAAGGCTATTAAAAGGCACTGAGAAAATAATTTAGAGGAGACTGGATATTAATGTTTTAAATAATTATTTTGGGGATGTGCTAATAAAAAATGGTCTTCGTTGGTTTGGGAGATGAGACTTTAAAGTTAAAAACAGGATAATCATAATAAGCTGAAATGGAATCAAATGTTCTGCAGCAACAAATGGGTTTCCAGTAGAAGTGAAGAATATGACACAGTTTAAGTTAATCCATAAGATATCTTAACATACATGAGTTCTCTACACTGAAGACATCCCCTGAGGCACAAACATACCCTGGTGGTATATTTACCCTGGTGGCAGTTGTGAAGGCAGATGTTTCTTAAAGAGGTGACAGGAAGTGCAGCCACTACACCTGCAGTGAGTCTCATGTGACACACACGCCATCCCCGTGCCTGCAGTGAGTCTCGGGTAGCCCGTATACCATCCCTCTCCTTTTAAACTACTCACAAACTAGTCCTTTTGAGTGTTTCAAATGCTTCCATCTTTATTTGATAATTAAAACACATGCACACTGCAAATGACAAGTACATTTTTTATTTCCAAATAATCCTGGGTGAAAAAAAACCCACTCATCTTTTTCTAATCAATTCATTCCAAAATTTTTGCTAATTTTCCTACATCAGTTTGCTTTGGCAGAGATAAAAGGTGGGGAGACAGTCTATCTTGTGTTTAGTTCTTGACATTGACTCATAAAATGACCAGCATATGTCCTCCTTTTCTTATTTATTAGTCTCCTTGATGTGTACCACTTATAAAAACATATGAAGAAATAAACCTTTTAATCAATATTTTTCAATCCAGCTTTTTGTATGTTGCTATGTTCCTGTGGCTAAGTAGCTATCAGAGTATTTGCCCTGTGTTAAGGCTGCATCAATTAGAACCCCCCCCCAAAAAAAAATCACTACCAGTCAAATAAGCCGTTTCAATCTGTGGTGGGAGGAAATCTATTAAATGTGGTTAAAACCAATCAGGTTTAGTCTGTTGAGTTAATTATTCAGTTAATTCTGTCAAACTTGTCAGTTTGGTAAACCGTTTCATAGGTATAGTTTTAAAATGCTGATATTTGTGTTTATTAATTTTACGACCACCACACCAGGTTCTGGCTTAGCTGTTTCACTACACAGTATTACTAAATTCCCGCGACACTGTTGCAAGTTAGATGGTGATGCTCCCATTTCACATAAGGGTCAACTAAAAAGTAGGACGAGAAGCTTGCCCGATGACAGACAAAAGGAAATGGCTGAGCTGTGCTTGAAGCTCTTGGCTGCCTGGCTCCAAAGTTTCTACCATTTTCTTTTTAACTTGTTGCTTTCTTTTATGTCATGTTCAAGGATTAGAACAAAAGTATAAAAGTCAAACCCCGTGGCAGGGCTGCCTCTCCCCCGACCCAGGGTCTCCCTCACAGTCCTTCCCTAGTCTCCCAATGTCAGGCTGAAGATGGAGGCAAAGCTGAGTGCGTGTGCAAACACACAAACACACACACACACACACACACACACACAAACACACTCAAAACATATTTAATCTCCACGGGATTGTGATAGGTCCGCCCTGACTCAAAACACAGCACATCACAAAAGGGCTGGAGGCACTGCGTCCCCTAGTACAAATTTTCCTACAGACTTGGTCAAAGGCTTAGCGCGTGTCTTCCCTAACCGATACCCCTTTGAGCAATCCTACATCCCAAGTTACTCTTATGTCCTATTCTCTGAAGCAGCACCTTGTTCCTACGCTCATCTCCTTTAAACACCTTCAAGAATTTTATGAATCTATCAGGGTCTCCCAGACCCCTTCCCCGAGAGCCCTGTTGCGTTATTGTCAGGAGCTTCATGAGAATAGTCCCGCTTCTGCTACAATAGTTCAAGAGAAGCAAGTATCCTTATGTCTCTGCTTTTTTGCCTGTATCTTGATGGATAGTGGTTTGATTATTTTGATGCAAACATGAGTTTGTTGTGCTGTTCTATCAAATAAATGAATTTCCTTTCTGTCCAATGGCAAAAAAAAAAAAAAAAAAAAAGTCTTGGGGAACTAGGATCAGACATATTACAAACCAAAATTCAAGGATGCCTCAAATCCTCAAGCATGGTAAAAAGTAAAAAAAGGACACAAAATGAATGGGAGTGGGAAGAACAGTATGGTTCTGTTTTTACGCGGATCATTCCTGAACAGCAAACGTTGCTCGCTGACAGTTTTCTGTTTGAACACCCCTGACGGCGCCTGAGAATGACTAGTGCCTACGTGTTGGCTGTGTAAATCATGGGCTCTGTTTGTCTTTTGTTGATAGGTTTGGGTGTCTGTGTGTGTGAGGGTCCCCACAATCGGTTGCTAAAACAAATCGTTATACCCTGATTCACGATGTCCCCGTTGCGCTTTACTATCAAATCAGATAAGAAAGACAGGGAAACAGGAACCAAATATATGCTGCTTATTTGCCTCTATAAGTAGAAGCAAACACCCGCTGCTGGAAGCTTGCTTTGCTCAGAGTTTACTCATTAAAAGAGAGGTTAGATGTGCAAAACTCAGATTAATTACCCCCAAATGACTGGCTGAGGTTGAATAAAATAGAGGCTCATTAACATTCAACAGTGCTGCTTGGAGAGTGGTTGGGAAAGAAAGATTAAAGTAAAAAGCCTATTTTTGGTGTTTGAGTTGAGTTTTTCAAGGGTGAATTCATCCTCTACTCCAAACCAAATTCTGTCGATAAACTATGCATGAAAAGGCAGACTCCGGTGACGGATTCCTGGGGTTCAAAGTCTCGATTACTAACTGCATCACTTGGGCAAATTACTCAATGTCTCTGTGCCACGGATTCTTCATCTGCAAAATAAAAATAATGACACTAGTCTCAGGTTGTCTTGATCATGAGATGACTTTAAACTCATAGGACTGTTCCGATGATGAAATGACGTTGAACTCATGTAAAGTACTCCTTGCCTGTAACAGAGCTGTTTGTGAATTACAGCAGCCCTGACCGACCTAGAGAATCGTCCCACCACGACGTGGGGCAGGGAGCTCGCTGCTCTCTTCCTCCTGGATAGTTTCAGCTACATTTAGCCGTGTTTTATTTCCAGAGTGTTTTATTTACATCTCCTTTTATTAGGCAAGGTTTTTGTTGTTGCCACTGTTCTTTTGAGAGCTAGCAAACATCCTTTTGGATCAAATAAAAAGCCACGGAGGAGGTATTTTGAAAAGCAAGAGGTGATAAATACGAGTAAGGAAAGGGTAGTGACAACGGGAAAAACGTACTCGTGCCTTTTAGTAAATAATTTACTTTTACGGAGATAACAATAAGAAAGATTCTACCACCTGTGGCTTCTTACCAACAGTTTTTAAGCCACTACTGGGTTGTTATCTTCACACAAACCGTTTCTAGAAGAGAATTATGCTATCTACCTTAATAAAAGATACAAATGCTGGTTATCTTCATTCCTCACTTTCCAACGAGTAACTCGTGATTTCGAAACATCAATTTGATTTCAGTGCTGCTTTCTCTCTTTGCTAAGGCTGATAGCACTGCTGACAGCGTGTGGGTGTCCTGCCGGGGGGAGCTGTCTGAAGCCCATTTTGCATCCTTTGAACATTCTCTTCATTTAGGTGATGACAGTTGAAGATGCCAGATAAGAGACAAGGGAAGTGGGTGAGAACCCAAAGGAAGGAAAATAATCATTAATTATGACTGATGTCTACATATGGCCAATGTAGGATTTTAGCATCACACCTAAACATGACTGTGCCAATATCATAATTTCAGAAACAGTTTCCTCTTATTTGGGCGTTAAGTTCACCTGGTTAATATAAGCCTTCAGCCCAAATCTTAGTCTGTTTGGGCCACTATAAGAGGATATAGTAGACTGAGTGGCTTATCGACAACAAATGCATTTTTCACAGTTCTGGAGGCCAGGAAGTTCAAGATGCCAGCATCTCCTGGTTTATAGATGGTGGTCTTCTTCCTGTGTCTCCACGTGGTGGAAAGGGCCAGGGAGCTCTCTGGGGTCTCTTTCAGAAGGGCACTAATCCCACTCGTGAGGGCTCCAGCTTAATTGCTTCCCAAAAGCCCCACCTCCCAATACCATCACATCACCCATTAGGATTTAGTCTATAAATTTGGAGAGGACACAAACATTCAGTCTGTAGAAGCCTACAAAATTAAAAAAAAAAAAATCAAATAGTGTAACAAAAAAAAATGTGAAGCCCTCTGGGCTTTTAGATTCCTGAGATGAATGAGCACAATGTCTCTGAATTAGCCACTCCCTAGCATACACCGTATATGATCAGCCCCTACACCAGGTGAAGCTTTCCTGTCCTGAGCTAAGTCTCGTTGAGAGACCCGGCTTTTATGTCGCACAATGGAGGGCAAAGTACAGAGGCAGCAATCCTTGGATTTTAAAATGCTGGGACAGAGCCAGAAGTCTGAAACCTTCTTGCCATTGCTTATATTCTAGGCCTTATTTACTTGCTGTGTATTTATTTATTATCAGTGCCTAGACATACACCTTATTTCCATGTCCCTCCTACCTCCTCCCAACCCACAGCCTCAGAAATTTATCATAGATATTTTTCTACTGCTATGAATAGACAAACAGAAAATTTCATTGGGTAGAAACTAATTTCTTAACAACCTATGCAATCTAGAAACTGCATTGGAATTTCATCTGTATCACTATCCAAAGAGAGGACCTTATACTCTTAAATTTATGGCAGCGTTACTTTCTCCACTCTACAGCTTCAGTGGCACCAAGCAATAACTCAGGGCTTCCAGAACACTGAGATAATTAACACTTGAAAATTCCTGCCAAGGTGTAATTACCGCCCTCACCTTTGCAGCCCTGCATGATCGCGCTCGCAGGAGAGGATGGCCAACGGCTTCTGGACACGTTCTCCTCTCCCGTCTTAAAGTGATGACACTTTCCTATCAGCTGAGCTGGCAGGTGTCACAGAAAAAGTTTCCTGGGAAATAAGCCTTTGGAAAGACGCTTTACAGGGAGAGCGTGGAAGATGATGTGGACTTTAAAGTTCTCGCTTTCATTTCTTACTGATGTATTTGAGTCTCTGAGCCTTAGGGTTTTTTTTAAATTATTATTTAGTAAAATAGCTTCAACAATTGTTTATTTCATAGGGCTGTGGAGAGAACGACAAGAAATCAAAGATATAAGCCGTAAGGTATACTACCTATGTAAGAGATGGTTATTTTTCTACTTCTTTCCCATTTTTTTTCCCCCCAAGAAATACAGATGCTTCCTCACAAGGCTCTGGGACATCTTGGCTGCTGAAAAGACAAAAGTAAATGAATGAATGGTCCTTATGCAGCTGGATGCCGCCCAGGTTGGGATTATTAAATAAGGCAGCCTGAGTTCCTGGCTGAGAGCGTGGGCTTCTCCTGGAGAGACAGGGCGGATGTCTTCACTCAGGAAAGAAGATGCATGAGAGATAGACAGGAAATAGACAGTGTCATTTATGCTGTTCAGTCTGGGGTCTTAGGTAAAATTCAAGCTTCCCAAAGCTATTCCCTACCCCAAATCAGAGAGGTGAAGTACAGAGATTATCCAGATTAGAGAGGATCGAAGGGCTGAGAAGCCACACAAAGAGTGAGGCTCTTCAGAAAGACATTAACAACAGTGGCAGGCATTTTTGAACAGCATGTAGAAGATGGAATTATCTTAAATTCTACGAATACACATCTATACCATAGCTGGAAGTGTGAAAATGCAGCTGGTGAGGACCCTGTGTTTAACACTAGACTTTTCAGAGACTGATAATGCTCTGGGACTGATACAAAGCGTCTTGGCAGCAGACTTATATTGAATGTACAGGAAGCTTCTATCTCTCTCAGTTCTTAGTGGGGTTTAATGACTCATTACAAAGTCCTGAGTTGATGAGAGACAGATAGAAATATACGCCTGATTAGAACTCTTAATTGACAGATGGAGATGCCAGACTAACTGAATAATCAAGCAACGCTGATTACAGAGTGGGGGTTCTTACCAAAGGTTAGTATTACCCGCTTCGGCTACAAGTTATATTTACTTTGTGGAAACTAATTTCTTGACAAAACAATCTACAGAAGGCAATGGGATCTTATCCACACTACCCAAGGACAGGACCTTAGTGTCAAATTTATGGCAACATCATTGTCTACACTCAGCAGCTTCTGTTGTGCCAAGATGCTTCAGCAGGACAGACATTCTGGGTTGTCTGAGCAAGGACGGGCACATCTGGGTTACCCGGAGTGCACGTCTAGCTGTAGCAGGGAGTCAGGCTACAAAACTCTGCTAAGTGGTCCATATGTTGTAGCTGTCGGGTCCAGGTGGGAAGTGAAACCCACAGCCTTAGCATCAAAAGGCAGAACCTTATAACCAATTGTGCTAAGTGGTTTGCACTACTAAAACTTAGCCAAGGAGAGATGCCATGAATCATAAGTGTGGCAAGTTTATTTCTCCTGGAGTACTTACATGAAGCCTAAGTTTTTGCATAGTTTTCTTTATCCATTTACAGGCTTAAATCATTTTTCACTTGAACGAATCACATATTATTACTATTTTGCTTTCTTAGGATATATTCAAGCCTGTTTTGTACACCTCTTTCATAACTTTGGGTGAACACACACACACAAACGCACACAGACCCACACATGGCTGCAGTCGCTGTATCACAGCGGGGCTTGAATAGGACACCCCAGGGGTCTACCTATGGCAGGACGTTTTTTTTAAAAATCACATCCTTTCTAGCACTTGCCTTTCATCTAACAATTCTATTCCCTTTTAAATTACATTTGATGCTTTCTTTCCCTTGATACCTCTGTGTGTATCTCAATTCTGGGGCACTGGCTTTCCTATCACTTTTTTTCCACTTAATATATCCAACGGAGGAATTGTATCATCAGGTAAAAATAATATTTCTCCACCTCTTTTCTTTGCTCCTTCTAGCTTAACTGATAGGATACCTTACAGACATGAACCTTGCAAGAACCAGGGGCTCCAAAAACCTTCTCAGAGCACCTTCACTCTAAAAATTAGGTTAAGAGAAAAATGATAAAGCCTATGGGGTCTTAGTAAAAATACAGCCAACAACTTGGATTTCTCCCAAGCTTCTATACGAAATATTCCGTTTAAAAATAACTACTATGATTAGAAATGCAGAAGAAGGAGAAGTTCTTCATTTTCATCTTTAAATTCTGTGTCATTCTCAAAGCACCTGCCCCCCGCCACTCCCCAGGGGAACATGGAAAGTCTGTTAATTCAAGCAGAAAGCTGAAGAATTTATTTTCAGTATTTCAGAGAACTTAATAAAAATCACTTTTTTTTTTTTTTCCCAAGCTGGAGATGGACAGACTGATTAAAAGGCCACAGCCACAGTACATTAACCTAAGGTAGTAATTCATTCTCCCTCTTGGTCATTAGAAACAGTGGCTGCTAGCTCACGTGTTTGTAGATTTCACATAAAGAGGAGAAAAATGACTTATTACTTGATAACATTTCTTGCTTCCTGGGACCATTTCTCAACGGATCATACTCATTCAGAAATATATAATTCAAGACGTCTTCACTGAGAGAAAACTTAGAAAAAGATGAACCCCTTCGGATCCGGTCATTTAGTCTCACTTTGATATTCCTTTAGTTACATGCATTCCAGTTATATTCCAGAAGTCTCCTGACTTGCTCCCCAGCCCCACCACGTATATTCTCAAGATAATGTATTCATACCACTCTTTTCAATCCTTATGTAAACTGTCTAGAGTTCAATATTCTCCACCTGTAACTCCCCATCAGTTTAACACACTCACTTCTCAAAAATTCCAGGAAAAAAAGAAGAGCAATAATATATGAATCAACATGCTGGCTATTTCTGACTCTTTCCCTCTCTCCTCTTTGTAGTATTAATTGACTCAGTTCAAACCACAGCACACATTCACTAGTATTTTATTTATTTACTGTCCCAAATCAGATCCTTGGCTGAAATGTGTTTTTATTTCTGTCCCTCTTTCCAACCACTCCATCACAAATGACCTATTTTGCCTCTCAGTCTCGTAAACACCTTTTGTTAATCTATCCTTGGTACGCAGTATTTTCCCTCTAGGATAGGTACTATTTCTGCATTCTTAAAATAAGCAACCTCCTACTTGTCTGCTCCAAGTTTCCCCAAATGTCCCCTTAGAAGTTATAATTTCTTAATTTTGATGCCAATTTTCTGACCCTGCCTATACATTGCCTTTGTGAACATATGCACAGCAGCCGCTGGACTAAGCAGGATTCTGCAAAGTGTGAAGAATCCTAAAATAACAAGAATGACACTACTTAAAACACCTCACTCCCACGGAAACATCTGAGACACAGCCATGGCAAAAAAAATCCACCTCTAAGTTAGGATACATTGTCAAGAGAAAGATATTCTTTCCCGGGAATCAAAAAAGGGCAAGAGATGAATCCTAGAAGCTGGAATGTCACTGTAACCACATCATAAATGCTGTAATTTTATGAAAAGGTTTTTAAGTGTTCTTTTTTTTTTTTTTTTGGAAGTACAAAACATCTTTAATAAATCGTGAAACAATCACAGCTAAGATGGTGAAAATGGTGAAGCAACCATAGCTAAAACGCTGAGCGTTTTTTTTTTTAATTTATTGAAGTATAGTTAGTTACAATGTGTCAATTCCTAGTGCACAGCATAATGCATCAGTCATACATACACATACATATGTTCCTTTTCATATTCTTTTTCATTATAGGTTACTACAAGACATTGAATAGAGTTCCCTGTGCCATACAGAAGAAATTTGTTTTTTTTAAATCTGTTTTATATATAGTAGTTAATATTAGCAATTCTTGAACTTCCAATTTGTCCCTTCCCACCCCCTTTTCCCCACTTTTTCCCCTGTAACCGTAGGTTTGTTTACTATGTCTGTGAGTCTGTTTCTGTTTTTAAAATGGTAAAGCAAGAATGAGATCTGAATGAAGCATCTAGACACGAAGTTAAGCGTCAAATATATGCAGATCCTAAATCATGAAAGCTTGGTGGGGACTGTGAGAGCAGTCAGTCAACTACTCCGAGGGTGAGAGAGGGGGATTTGGCACACAGTTGGAGCTTATAACCTTAGAACCAATGTGTCCAGGGGTGAGTCGGCAGATGTTACACACTGCCCAGATTCTGAAATTGGATTCATTAGGAATTAAGGAAAACCAGTGTGTGTCCCCTCAAAAATCTATATAGAGGAACAGAAACGTACAAGAAATCTAGGATAGAGAGTGAATAACTCTTAGTTGTAGCTCTGATCATTTTAACAGTAGTTCCAAGTCATTGGCAAGCCGGAAGGTGGCCAGCTGGGAAGAAGTGAGATGATTCCCTGGGTCTGCAACAGCATTTGTATCCAAGCCATCATTAGCATGCAACCGTCAAACTCGGAATGTACCCTGCAGGCAAACCAACCTTCAAGGCACCACCAAAGTACCTGCTTGGGGAAGAGCTCTGGGTTTCCTAACCAGGAGCCACCCCCACCCCCACCCCCCACCTTCCTCTCACACAAAAATCTTCTCTCTCTTCACAGCTTTTATGCTCAGGCCAAGTCTCAACCACCCGAAAATCAAAGTAAAAGCCTTCTCTGAATTCCTGTGCCTTCAACTCCTTCCCCAGTGCTGTTTCATTTCCGAGTTATGCTTTTCAACAACCCCTAGAAGCCCATCTTCATTTTAATACTAGCACGGTCTCCCTGACTCCAGTCTACAGCACTCAACCAGCTCCAAATGGTGGAGTCTACTTCCGTTTCCTTCCCCTTTGACCGTGGTTATTCAGCACCTCAGAAGTTATTAAACCCTACTTACTCTTCCTCCAAATACAACTTTCTGATTCAAGCTGTCCTCATCAGGAAAGCCCTGTTCCATCCCTTTACATTCTACTTGTGGAAGCAGCCTTCTTCGAGTCCCCGTCTCTGGTTCCTGCCCTGTTCTGCTCCATTATTCACACATGGCTGCCGGAATAACTTTCCCCAACACTTTCCATTTCATCCCGTTAATCAAATACCACAGAGGTGTCTTCTCTGGTTAGAACTTGGCAAATTGAATACATGTGTTTATCTCCATTACTTCTTCCTGAAACCCCATTAAAATGATAGTACGGACATTTCAAAAATATATATATATGGTGAGGACAATGAAAACAGGAGGAGAAAAGGAGCAGAGGAGGGATGTCCAGCAGGGTGGCGAATCTGGGCAGCAGAGGGAGGAGTGACATCTGACTTAACGGATTATTGAATGCAAGCACCTTAAGGTTGTGGGAGGTGGAGGCCAGTCGTAGCCCCAGAGAATCCCTTTAATTTAACCACCAAGAGGAAAGAGGAGAGATGGGTGATTAATTGAAAACAAGAGGACTGTTTTAGTCTGTTCCAGTAGCTATAACAAAAATATATTCTATACCATATATTCTATACCATAGAATGGGTGGTTTAAGCATTTACTTCTCACAGTTCTGGAAGCTGGAAGTCCAAGATCAAGGCAAGGGCAGATTCTGTGTCTGGTGAGAACCCACTTCCTAGCTCACAGATGGCCATCTTCCCACTGTGTCCCCACATGGTAAGAGGGCTCTCTGGGGTCCTTTTATAAGGGTACCAATTCCATTCACAAGGGCTTCATTCTTATGGCCTAAGCATCTCCCAAAGATCTCATCCCCTAATGCTCTCACCTTGGGGGTTAGAATTTCAATATACGGGTTCATGAGGGACACATTCAGCCCACAGCACAGATTTTTCAAAACTCAACCTAAGGGACTCCCTTAGGTCTCCTCTCCTCTTCCAGCTCAGACAAGTGACAAGGTGCATAGATGTCACACAGTCAAAAACCAGCAGAGATCCACGACAGGAAACTCACTTTAAAAATAAGTGTGTTCCCTTAGCAGTTTTAATATTATTATAGACCATCGGAACAGAAGTAGATCTTTATTACCCTCCACACCAACACTGCTCTAGAAGGATGAGGACATGTACGCCTCTACACGGAAGGGCCCTGCTCAAGTCCACTGTCTAATCATTGACAAAACATAGGTCTCAACTCCCCATCCAGCGCTCTGAAGCAGCTTTGCAACTATAAACTTCAAGACGGTAGCACGAGACACGATGTCCACATGAGAATGCCACCCTGGTGTTAAGAAGGAGAGTGGAGAGTGAGAACGAATGAGCACTTTTCCTGCAGCAGCTCTAGGACGTATTTTTAAAGGACTGGATGCAGGTCTTTAGATAGATAGTTCCAGAGTTTATAAACCTGGATTCCACGATGCCTCAGGGGGGCTGTAAAGATTAAAGAGACAATGAATGTGAAAGTCTTCAGCAAAGCATATCACTTACAAATATTTGTTCCTACAGCTGGAAGTACAATGTGTCAAAATGGAGGGTAAAAATTGCATAGAAATTGGAATTGGAAGACCAGGTTTCAGAATAGGTACTGTTAACTAAGAAAATGATTCAAGGTCAGTAATTTGACTTTTCTGAACTCCATTTGTATCACGTGAAAAATTCATTTATTTGACAAATATTTATTGTGAGCCTTCTATGAGCCAGGCAGTGTTCTAGAGTCTCGGGAGACATTAAGAAACAAATCAGGAAAGGATCGCAGTCCTCACGGGATGGAAATGACTGTAAAACCTCCCTCACAGCATTATTGTGAAGTTTACGAGAGATGCTTAAAGGGGAAAGCAGTTTATGAGTAAAGTTGTGTTCCACCGATGTTACTGTTGACTGCACTCACAAAATCAGAAGCTGGAGTGGCTAATGCCTAAGATTTCATCAAACAATCTTATTCTAGAAATTAGGAAATGGAGAGTTAGCTGAAATACACAATCATGTAGCCATAGATTTGGTGCAAAAATATTTGAGTATCATAACTACCACAACCTTAATATAGTCGGGTAACAACTGTGGGATGCTAGACAGGTGAAGATGATAAGGGGGGGTGCATTTGTGGAGATTTAAAGGGAATAAAGCCAACTAAAAATTAGCCTGCTTTGTGGATGCAAACATATTTTTACAATGTTCATAGCAGGATTTTCGCAGTCGCAAAAAATGGAAACAATTCAAATGTCCATCAATGGGTAAATGGATAAACAAAATGTGGTATCTGCCTACAACGGAATATTATTCAGCCTTAAAAAGGAATGCAATTCTGATATATGCATATACAACATGGGTAAAAGCTGAAGACATTTTGCTAAGTGAAATGTATCAAACACACACACAAAAACAAATACTACATGATTCCAATTATTTGAGGTGCCTGGAATAATCAAATACAGAGACAGAAGGTAGGATCCTGGTTGCTAGGGACTGTGGGAAGAGGGGAATGGGGAGTTATTGCTTAGTGGGTGCAGAGCTTCAGTTTGGGGTGATGAAAAATTTCTGGACATGGATAACAGTGATGATTGAACAACAATGTGAATGTACTTAATACCAATGAACTGTAAGCTTAAAATGGGTAAGATAGATGATAAATTTTTTGTTTATTTGGTCACAATACATAAAGGAAAATTGTCTTTTTTTTTAATCATCACACTCCAGCAATTTTAAACAATGTCAGGAAAATTCTCCATTCCCCTGTAATCTTTCTTTCAAATTCTGAAAAATTGCTATGATTACTCTTGAGATTTAAGTGGACAGACGATCAATGTGTACAGATCTATATAATTATGTAATTACACTTCTATATAATGGATAAATATACACGTGTCTATCCTCCCAATGAGCACATTTTTATTATGATGTTTTAATAAGCTTACATTCTCTGTGGAAGTTAATTTGGAGAACTCTTGGCCACATAGTCAGCCTTCAACACATGTGGCCTCAGTGACATGTGCTCATTGTAAGAGTAAGTTCATACAGTGAGGAACCATCCAAACCCACTTCAGGCATAGTTCGTGTCTGCCACCCCGGTGCTACTGAGATTTCTGCATTTAAACATTAGATTTGAAATTAACAAGAATAACACAATGAAGGTAAAGGCAAAGGCATGGAACTTGGGTTAAGTCAATTCTATCATTCCATCTGACCACTTCGAGTTTTTATTTACTATTTAAGGTTTAAAACAGTGCAATAGAGTGTACACTGTATGGTATGATATTTTGGTTTGGTAAGTGCACACTTTGTGACAGAGGTATGTATATCTGTTTCACTTCATCATCGTTACTGAAAATTATATTGAACTACAGAAGCGGTGAGTGGTGTTGAAAATGGTCTGCATCAAGAGGTCAAATATGTTAGAGCCATGCCTTAATAAATGCCGAAAAATGCAATGAATGAATGGATAAGAAACTCAAAACGTAAATAATAATGTCAAAAACGTATCGTCTAATCCTCAATTGAAGTAAGTAAATCGTACTTTTGGAGGAATTTATTGTTAAAAATTCAGAGATTCTATCTAATAACAAGATCTCTGGAGCTGTAAGAGAAGACCCCACATGAAGAAGACACCATCGGGAAGTAACATTGATTTTTTTTCTTTCCCATAGTAAGGGAGTATATGCTCTGAAGGCTCGAAGTATCAGCCATGCTTATGAATTCTCCTGCTTGTCTCTGTACTAAGGAACACACACAAACATGCATATATTTTTCTGCTGAGGTTTCAGTCCCATCCTGCTAACAGAGTTAATATTTTTTGTAAATTTTTTATTGAAGTGTAGTAGATTTACAATGTTAGTTTCAGGTGTACAGCAAAGTGATTCAGTTATACGTATACATACATATATTTTTTTCTTTTCAAATTTTCTTCTGTTTTATGTTATTACAAGACGTTGAATATATTTTCCTATGCTAAACTGTAGGTCCTTGCTGTTCATCTATTTTATATATAGTCCCCTGTGTCTGTTAATCCCCAACCACTAAGTTATCCTTCCCCACCCTTTCCCTTTTCCCCAAAAAAGAATGAAATAATGCTATTTACAGCAACATGGACAGACCTAGAGATTATCATATTAAGTGAAGGAAGTCAGAGAAAGACAAATATATGATATCACTTATAGGTGGAATCTTAAAAAAAAGATACAAATTCTATTTACTAATCAAAAACAGACTCACGCACATAGAGTCGATGCTTGAATACCAATTGTATTTTTCATCTTGAAGAGAACAATGAAGTTACCCTTCCCTGGAAACACGTGGGTCAAGTCTTCTCAAGGTAAAGAGGACCATTGGGCTCCCACGGATAGATTAAACAGACTTGAAATCTCCTGCTACCCCAACTTCTCACACACACAGTCCAGGATCAACTTTAATCAATTAAAACAATCTGTAAAGCAAAAGACTGGCTGGCTTTCATTTCATCTTCTTGCAGCACATGGCGTATAAACTTTAATTGCTTTTTCTTCTTTTTAGAGACGTCTGCGGAGGTGAAGTTGTGCTGTCTACCGATCATGTCACTGGTTTATTTAGTTCTCTTTTCTATTTTTTTTTAAAAAGCAGCTATTGTTTACCTACAGGGACAAGCTCACAGTAAATCCCTGAGGCTCTAAGACCAGATCAGATCACTCAGGGGGTCAAAGCAAACACTTTGAACGGTGCACAAAAACGTCTATGTTATTGTCCCACCGGGAACCAAATCTCCTTCATTCATAAAACAGTGTGGATACTTACCTTAAACCACTAGAGAGAGAACGGGCAGCTGGAACCCCAGCCCTGCTGAGCCTGGTATTGATTTGAAGAACAGTATGTTAGGCAGTGTTTGTTTTTGGCCTGGGAGGGTATTTCTTCAATCAGTAACCTACTGTGTCCCAAACACTGAATTATAGAGGTTTTTATTCCTTTCGATTCGTTTTATTCTCAAAAAACACAAACAACACTTTTTTTAATGTAAAATTAAATGTACCCCCAGTTCCTGTGGTGCAATTTAAATATGTTTTCACTATTTCCTCCAGAAATTCACATCGAGTGGAAAATGATGCACACAGCTTGAGTTTCTTTTTTTATTGACATAGAATTAACTCTGCTGACTTGATAAAACAAAACTAAATGAAGCCAGAATTACATTTATTTTGTTTAAAAAAAAAATAGCTGCTTCAGTTAAGATAGCCTTAGTGGAAATACCCATTTTATGCTTTATTTAACCCTGTGGAGTTTTCCACTCATTTGAGTCTAACTATTAAACTGCTTCATTTGAATTTCTTTCTTTGTTTATGTATTCATTTGGCAAAGAAGTGGTTAGGGTAGCAATTTTTGTTTCCGTTTTATGAATTCAAACCTTCCAAAATGTGAAGATCATTTGGGCTGTCTCAGTCAGACATTTAAAAAAAAAAAAAAAGAACTTGTATTAGAAGTGAACGAGGATTAATAAAATGGGCACACTCAGGCTAACAGAGTGCTTGTTCTTATGCTCGCCCTTAAAACAGCTAACTGACCTGACTGGCTGGTTGCTGCCCACAGCTCCAGGCCTGTTGTTAAAACTAAAGCTATTGATCTTACTGTTCCTACTTTATTCCGGTAATCAAAGCTATAATCATGCTGGTCTCCAGGGAGAAGGTCACAGGACTGTAACCTTACAAAGTAGCCTGAATTACCAAGAAGACAACACCCTGAGTGCTTAGGAGATAAGAGATCTAACCACTGGCCTCTATAGAATTGGTCGCCTGGAGGCATCATGACGCCACTCTAAGGCTTCTGATGAGAAAATGATTCTGTCGATTGTTATCAATACTTTATGGTTTGAACTGTGGCTGTATAAGCACCCCACCCCATCCCCAAGGGGGGTTCACAGTTTTGAAGGCACCAGCCTGATCTGAGTCCTCTTTGCCCGGCAAAGCAATAGAAGTTATGCTTTTCTTCTAAGCTCCAAGACCTTGTCTCTGGGTTATTCAGTTCATCAAGGATGGGATCCTACCTTTCGGCAACAGAAGTTTTAGTAACTTCCATTTCCCCTTGAATGCAAAGAATTCTTACAAATACAGAATCGATGATACAGGTGAACAATCCAATTCCTCCATCTCCTTTCCTTAGCAGAAGGTTTCTGACAGAATATCCACCTTGGAATCTTGCTCTGTGATTGGACTTCACAACTAATGAACAGGAGATTTTTTTCACTCACCATTGTTGGAGACCATTTCATGAAAAAAGCAGAATATCCACCCCCCACCCCCCCCACCCCCCGCCGCGTTCCCTTGGCCTCCATGTGAGAGGCCCATCACCACAACAATGTTGTGTAACAAACAGCCATAAAACCTCAGGGCGTGCCAGGAGGGAGCAGTGCTCCTGCAGGTGGGGGCTTGGCAGGGGGGTCCTGCAACCTTGGCTGGGCCTGTTCACTTGTCTTAGGTTTGGATAGCTGTCAACTCCTATAGGTGACCCTCTGCTGGGAGGACTGGGGCCACTCGGCTCTGCTCTACTCCAGCCCTGTGTATTAATTTTCTATCCCTGCCTTAGCAAATGACCCAACTTAGCATCTTAAAACAATCCACATTTCTTCGCTCACAGTTCCCTAGATCATAAGTCTGGGTTATCCGAGCTGGTGTTTCTGGTCTGGGTTTCACAACATTGAAATCAAACTGTGGCCACCTAAGCTCTTATCGTGGGGCTATTGGAAGAATCCACTTTGGAGCTCCTTAAGGTTATTGGCAGAATCTACTTCTTTATGGCTCTAGAATGAAGGTCCCATTTCCTGGCAGCTGTAGCTCCCAGAAGCTTCCCTCCGGTCCCTGCAGTTAGGTTCCTACATCTCAGAGCCAGCAGTGGTCCCTGGCCTCCTTCTTAGTCTTGGAAACTCTTGACTTTCCGTTCTGCAATCTCTCTCTCTCTCTCTTCTGCCCATCTTCTGACTCCAGCCCGAGAAAGTTCTCTGCTTTTCCATTGTGATCACATTGGTCCCACCCAGATAATCCAAGCTAATCTCCCATTTTAAGGCAGGTAACCCTCATTACATCTGCAACATCTTTTGTATCATAACATATCCATGGGTTTCAGAGACGAGGGTGTGGACATTTTGGGGGGCTGTTCTACCTACCATACCTAAGAATTCTGTCTTGCCACGGCACACTGTGTCTTTTATGGAAGTGGCTAAACCCCAGTCACATGATGAAGCCCAGAGTCAGAGTGGGAGGGTACCATGCAGTTATGTGGCAAAGGATGTGGGTGCAGGGAGGGTAACTAGCCAGGGTTGCTGTTGTATCTACCGCAGCTTCGTGAAGACAACAGAAACATAGTTATTGGTGAACATCCGTGGTGACTGTGTCAGGCATCTCAGCTGTCTCTAAAAACCATGTGGTGGACGGGAGTAAATGTCTTCACAACCTGGAGGCGGTCCATGGGGAGAATCAGCTGCACAGTTAGCATCAGCTGTAACGCACTGTTAGCAAGTAGGAGCCAAAGACTGTACTGTGTCTTGTTCCTCACTGATGCCTGGCATATAGCAAACGCTCAAAGTAAAAATAATGCGCATACCCTAGGCCAGGAACTGTACTAAGCAACACACATGCGTTAAACAGTAGCACTGTTATACGTTAGGCACTGTTATGTCCCCTGCATGCACACATCTCACAGATGGTAAAACTGAGGCGAAATGTTGCTATGAAGCTTGTTTAAGGTCATACAACTAGTAGGCGGTAGACTCAGGATATGGACCTGGAGAGTAAATGCATAATCGATAAAATATGGGTGGACCTGGAGATTGCCATTCTAAGTGAAGTGAGCCAGAAAGAGAAAGAAAAAATACCATATGGTATCACTCATATGTGGAATCTTAAAAAAAAAGAGACACAACTGAACTTATTTACAAAACAGAAACAGACTGACAGACATAGAAAATCAACTTAGTTACCAGCAGGGGAAAGGGGGTAGGAAGGGATAAATTGGGAGTTCGAGCTTTGCAGATACTAATATATATAAAATAGGTAAACAACAAGTTTCTTCTGTAGAGCACAGGGAACTATATTCCATATCTTGTAGTAACCTATAATGAAAAAGAATATGAAAACAGATATATGTAATTACATGTCTGACTGAAGCATTGTGCTGTACACCAGAATTGACACAACATTGTCAACTAATTATACTTCAATTAAAAAAAAAAAGAAATCAAAAAACAAAGGAAGATCTGTCTGAGAGTCTCAAAATCCTTTTAAAGTATAGGATCACGTTGTTTGAATTTCAGGAAAAAATGTTTGCAATGGCAATTTTTATTTTAAAAGCACTTACCCTAAACTTTAACACCGCTGGATAACAAGTCAGACATACCAAGGGTGGAATCAATCAGCCATCAGTTGTTTGTGGAATGCATCCCCTGGGCAAAGCCCCTTGCTCGGTGCCGTGAGGTCTTTGAAGATCTGTCACTGCTCTGAAGACTGCTCCGGTGCATACTAGAAGCTCCAAGTGCCAGTGGGTGCTGGGGAGCTGCACAGCAAAGGTGAGCTGGCGGGGCAGGATATGTACCTGCAAAATGAATACCAACACCACAGCACAAGGGCCAGATGTGTGACTAGAGGTAAAGGACTGGAGAGGCTAAGGACAGCGTCACAGAGAAGGTAGGACCCAAGTCCAGGCAGTAAGGAGGGCCGGAAAGGAACTGGGTTTCTCTAGGAGGGGCTGCTTAAGGACAGGCTTTGGAATTTTGTCCTGAAAACAATGCATTTCAAGACCTGGGTTAGATTTGTTCTTCCCTCCTCTGTATTCATTCATTCATCGACTCATTCAAAAGGAGTTTATTAATTGCCAGGATTTATCTAGGTCTTGAGAATATAATGAAAAATGATAGATACAGCCCTCACGGGACATTTATTCTGGTGTGGGGACAGACATCGTGCCAGTGAACCAACAGACACGTCAAACAGTTACAGACTGTAGTAAGTGCTGTGAAGGAAGGATTCAGGAACAGAGACTAACAGGGCGGGAATTTATCACAGATGACGCAGTTGCCCAGGCCCCAGCGAGAGGGTGGTTTTAGCTGAAACATGAGAAAGGGGGCAGTCGTGGGAAGAGCTGGGGTGAAGGCCCTCCAGGTGAGAGAAAAGCACCTGGGAGGCCTGGAGGTGGGAGAGAGCCAGGAGAGTTTCAGAGCCTGCCGGCAGGTGAATGCAGCCATAGTGCAGGGAGTCCAGAGGGCAGGGGGTACCCACGACACTTCAGAGGGGATACGAGGCCAATCAGGCCAGATCCTGCGCCCATGGAGAGAAACCTGGGTTTCTAAACAAAGCATTATGATTGTGATTTTATTTATAAGATCCGTCAGTGCTGTGCAGGGAGTGGATTTGCATAGAGCAAGAATGGAAGTTGAGAGGCCAAGTGGCAGACTTTGGTGCTGATGGGAAACCACGGTAGCCCTGGCCAAGCGGATGGCCGTGAACACAGGGAGAAATGGGCAGGTGTGAGATCTCCTTTAGTGACGGAGTCAGTGACATTATCACTGAGTCAGATGGGATGGAGGAGGGGAAGAGAAAGGAGAATTCTAAGACAATGCTTAGAAGTTTTTGCTTGGATATAGTGAGTGACAGTGGCACCGAGGAACGATACAAGGAAAGTTGGAGTAGAGAGACAGTTGTGTGGATCGGGAGTGTGATTTAGTACTTCTGTTTTAAATACGTGATATTTAAGGTGCAGAAGAGGAAGTATTGAATTTGCAGACTTGCAGCTCAGAGAAATCCAGACGAGATCCAAATTTGTGGGTTATCAGGTAGAGATGGCATTTAAACCTTGGAAATGGATGAAATCACCTTGGGGGAGGAGGGATGGATGGAAAGGAACAGGAGGAATTCCAGAGCCCATAGAATATTCACCTTTACAGATTAGATAGAGAAGGAAAAGCCAGCAGAGAAAACTAAAGAGTCAGGGAAGAAAAGAGAACAAGGTAGTGTTGTGGACGTCAAGAAGGTAAAATGTCTCTAGAAAGGGTGACATTGACTGGAACATGCTTCTAAGAGACTGAGTTAGATTTAGAAAAAGACATGTCTATTGATTTTGGAACTGAGATTGGGGGCGACCTTGAAAAGGACTGTTTCTATGCGGTAGGACTGAAGTCAGATTAAAATGTGGGAAGCGAGGACAAGCATGGACACCGCGTTTGAGGAGTTTATCTTGGATGAGAACAGGGAAATGGACAGCGTTGGAGGAGGACAAGGGGCCGAGGTGAAGTTTGGTTTTTGTTTTTGTTTCTTTTACGTAGGTTTGCCAGAGCAGTGGTTCTTAGACTTTTACATCAACATTAACTGTACTTACTTAAAAAAAAACCACAGTTACTGGGCATTTCTGATTCAACAGGCCTGGGGTGGAATGTGAGGATTTGCGTTTCTACAAGATCCCGGTTGGTACTGATGCTGTTGATCCAGGGACCACACTTTGAGAGTCACAAGACACGTGCTCGTACTGCAGAAAATGGGACTGTGTAGAGAAAGACTGATGATGCCAGGGTGCGAGAACTTTAGGAGTGAAGTTCTTGAACATGTATGAGGATCTGGGATCCAAGAAACAAATGCCTGTGATCATTGTAGGGACATCTCTTCCATGGAAACCAGAAGACACATCCAGGGTCCCTCAGCACCTCCCTGTGGGCTCCTCTGCTCCCAGATCCAGGTCTAATGTGCGTCCGTCAGGTGGGGCTTACAAGCCTGAGCTGGTTCATCACACAGGGCCCTCAGGACCACATGCTCAGTCGCTCTTGCTGCTAGCACTCGTTTGACCTTCTGCCTTTCCCTCCCTCCCCAGCTTGGGCACCTGTACATCTGCCATGTTCCTTTCAACTAAGACTTGATATAGGTTTTGTTTGGGGGAAACCTAGGGTTGTTGAGATATTACTTTGGGGATAACCGTGGGGTGGAGACCATGATGACTTCAACCAGAGCATCTGCTGTCATCTAATATATCTACTGGGGTTCTGAATATTTCACTCGAAATTGCAGTGAAAGATTTAAAAGCCAGTGCTGGGTGAAGGGTATCACTGAAGAGCACATGCTGAGCATACACAGGGTCCTGGGTTTAGTCCTCAGTGCCTCCTCTAAAAATAAATAAACAGACCTAATTACCTCCCCCACCAAAAAAATAAAATAAGGTAAAAAAGAACTATATATTTAAAATAAATAAATAAAAGCCAGTACCTTGTAGATGACTGTCTCTAAGTCCTAGCTGTCTTCTCTAATGTGAGTCCTTATCTTCATGACTCGTCATACTTCTGTGTCCCAGCATAGGTACCTGCCCCTCAGCATTGCCCAGTGATGAATCTACTCCTAGACCCCAGTTTTCTGTTTAGGACTGTTTCCTGCTGACATCTGCCTGCATGACTGTCCATGTGCCCGAATTCTTATGCCTGTGGTCGGCCTGACTGAAATGAGACCCACATCTCTCTTGGTTGGGCCCTTTCAGTGCCCGCTGACGTCTGGATGGATACCAGATTCTGCCACTAGACTCTCCCAGGTTAAGCTGCTTCCTGGATCTTTCTCCCCTGTGTTCCCTCGGCCACCATCGGATGAGGCTGGGTTAGGACGTCTGCTTCTCTACTGATGACTCCAAACGTGTGGGATCTGCATGTGGTCCCAACCCTGCAGTGTCCTGACACACTGGGAAATGGGCCAGAAGGGAAAACCATGGATGACTTGGGGCAGAGGTTAAATAGGAAACTCGCTGGTTTAGGGAAACTTATTTTGTGACTGTGTGTGAGATGGACAAGGGCTAGGAGGTGAGGAAGAAGAGAATGTTCTGGTTGAGGTTAAACAGCGGTCTAGGTGAGCGGTTCAGGAGGCTTAGCCAACAAAGGGATCGAGGGAAGGAAGAGAAAGAACGAATCAGGGGAAACCTGAACACAGAGAACTTCGAGGTAACGGTAGTTCCTGCGGCACGAGATGGCTGTCCTTACCTGCCCTTTGAAGTTAGATGTACCCTATGATTTGCTTCAACTGAAGAAACGTGGGTAGAAATGATTTCGTAATGTGCAGGTGAAAGCATTGAGAAGTGCTGGGAGATTCTCCACGGCCTCTCTGTCCCCCACCACCCGGTAGGCATGTATTGTTTGCAGAAGCCAAAGTCACAGAACAGCCTGGAATCCGGACCTCCAGCAGAATGGCCCTGGAGAGGCACTCAGATACCCATAGAACATTGCGTGTTATGTTGAACCACCGTCTCAGGGGGAGACGAAGTGAGAAGAGATGGTTTCTGCAGCACAACCCAGCCCAGTCTGTGTAACAGCTATTTTATCAAAAATTATTTTATTTCTTGGCAAGTATGACCTGGAGTATAATTATACACCACCCGCCTTGCCTGCCAGCCAGACTCTCACTTGCTCATATATTTCCTGTTTCGTCTCAGAAAGCTGAGTGCATAATTTTTGTTTTTTGTTTTGTGTTGTTTTTCAATGCCCTAGATAAAATAAACCTTTACAAACACTGGCTGTTTTAACATCATGTAGTATATGTCCTTATTTCTTTATATACATCTCTCATTTCTGAAGTATGACAGTCTTTAAACATTTCTTGGATCAGATCTCATAACTCCTGAGAAAGACAGAAATTCTAAGAACGAGCTGCCTTTTTTAAGCTTCCTTTTCTCTTCCAGTTTCTTTAAACTCAAGTTCACAGTTGGGCCAGGCAATTTTCTAACAGATTTTTGTCTTTCCCTTGGGCCATTAGTGACCCAAGATCTTCTGGGTTTGCAAGAAGCCAAAATTTTGGATCCTTTTCTGAGGTTAATTGTCTTTCTACTTAAATCTGGCAACAAAGTCTTTGTTGAAATCCTTTTTTTGAGGGAGAACATTGTTAGACAATAAAAGAAAACTGTTGGTCACACACACACAAATCTGTATTAATCCTCTTCAAGACACCTTGACCTTGTCCTTCCCTGAGAACTTTCTATTTCTCTTTAGGTAATGGTTAAATAGCTTTTCCCGACAGTATTTTATGTCACTGGCTAGTTCGAGCATTAGAAAATGCTTGGCATTGTGCAATGGAATTATTTTCTAAAAAATGTCAACACGTTGTCAAGCGACAAAATGTTGACAATAATGCCACAGTGTATCTGCAAAGGGAAGGAAAATCCCAAGGGAAGTGTAACTAAAACGGGGGAAAACACAACATACAATTTATTTTGATTAAAAACGCAAGTAAATTTTTGTAAATTGCTGATGTTTTAAAAGATACGTGTTTTAAATCATATTCTAAGACTCCGTGAAAACTTAGCAGATAAAATTGCCTAGCTTACAGCCAGAGAACTACTCATCAGAGCAAGTGCTGTGAAAATTGCATTATAAATGCACAGAGACTCAGACTTGACGTAGCAACCACATTTTGATAACACTCATTTACTTTTTTTTTAATGAAACACTCATTCTCCATGTGATGTGAAAACATGACAGGATTCTATTCCACCTCTCTGTGGCTAAGTTGGCTGTGCAAGGTCTGATAAGAATTGTGAGGCCCCCTATTGTTTTCAAAGAATCCCTCATTGTCCCCATAAGGATGATGATCTGTCATGAGCGATTATGACACTGATGTGGTCAAACCCCATGAAAATATAATATCATGGAGGAGGGCACGAAAGCCCTTCTCAAATGCAGAACCCCCTGAGGTTTGCGTTTATTTTGTAGCACTTTTCAAAGAAAAAGAGCTCGGGAGACTTAGAGACGTCGTGAGAAATTAATGCGTTAACGTTAATTAACGTACACAAACTGCAGCCTGGGTTGATTCTGAAATCAGTGCAGATGAGGATAGGGACACCCAAACGACCAGCAGTGAATTTCTGGAAAGTGGTGAAGAGCCTGAGATATACTGGGTGATGGCTAAGACCTTGAAGTTCAAAACGTGGTCCACGAAGCAGCGGAATCGACATCATCTGGGAGTTTGTAAGAAATGCGGACTCTGGGGTCCTGTCTTACATTTAAGTCTTTATGGCATTTTGAGTTTATTGCAGTGTATGGTGTGAGGGAGGGTTCTGACTTACATACAGGCTCTGGCATCAGACTTTGCTTTTTAACTACATTCCCAAGTCATTTTTTTTTTTTACATTAAAATTAACAGTATTCATTTGTACAGAATTAGCCTTTAGAATTAGGTCCTAAAAGAAATCATGTTGCTTCGAAATTAAACTTTGGGCCAACTAACAATCAGTGGTTCTAACGAGACATTTATTTCAGCTACTGTTTGCTCCTGGTAAGGCTGAGCAAGGTACTCCACTTAAACTGTCAGCAATACCTCGCTAGGCTTTATGCTGTGGTAAGGATGCTGAGATGGTAATTCTTTTTCTTTTTCCTCAAATGAGCTGTGGATAATGAAATTAAACAAGTAATACGGAGGGGAGAAGAGAGCCAATGAATGTTACTTCCATTTTCGATCCCTTCCATGGTCTGTGCTGAGCATTTTCTATTCGTTCATTTATTCATTCACCCTATTTTATTGAACACGTAGTATGTGCTGGCACTGCACTTGGTACTGGGAACACAGAGGAGAAATACTTTCTTCAGCACCACATGATCCCCTTCTCTGTTCAACATAAGAAAACAACGGGTAGTTTTCTAGAAGGAAGGGGGCCTTTAAAGATCCTATTACTAGATAGTTTATTTTCAACCTCTGAGATGATAGGTCGCTTTGTTTTTAACAGAACAACCTGAGAAGAATTTACAGTGTCCTCTATGCTCTTGGTATGTCATCTTGTTAACTAGACCACACGATCCTCAGAGCAGAGGCTCCCTCTTCATTGGACCCCGTTGTTTGCAAAGCATCTGACTCAGTAAAGTGCCTTAGACTGATGTTCTGAATTGGCTTCTTTCCAAAAGAGACCCGGAAATCCGGCTTTGGTCTGAGTTGATGTTGACCACCCTGATGTTAGATTCAAAGGGACCACTTGGACAGTAGCTTCATGGCTGATGCCACTGCGTTGGTAGTGTTAATCATTTCTTGTACCTGAACGATGGATAATAGATTAAACAAGCGGACTCCACCAACAAGAGCTACTATTAACTGAGCAGCTATTAGGGTGTAACATTACGTTTTGAACATACGTTAATATTCACAATAATGTCATGATCTATTGTGTGACTTATGAATTACACATCTTTTACAGAGGCTATAAAACTTGTACATCATTTTTAAAACTGAGGCTGAGGAAGCTTAAATGATTTGCACATCATCAAACTACTAAGGGGCAGGGTTGTTATTTGACCCCAGTTCTGTGTGGTTCCTAATCCTATACTAATTAGCTATGCACGTCAACATTCATGCCAACAGTGATGATGAGCACTTGTATTTTTATATCATTTTTAAGGTATTATATTTAGGGGTGGGGAGAGAAAATCCATTTCCTTCGGAGATATCAGAATTTTGAGAAAACTTCTCCTTGCCCTGAGCAGTTAACATGCCTTAGGAGGACATCAGGAAAGGCTTCCCTAAGCAACTTTCAGCCTCATCCTTTCAAGGATAATGTTTTATATCCATTCATTAATTCATCTAACAAAGAAATTCAGAGACTGAGTTTACCAGGCGTTGTCCTAGGTGCCAGGGCTGCCACGAGGAACAAGATCCAATTCCTGCCCTGGAGTTGCTCACGCTATTGGAAACAGACCCCAGGACCCACAAACCTTAAAGTGTTTACTAGCCGGATCTCACAGAAAGCATTTGCTGACTCCCCCTGATACACTGATGTGAATCTCAGGGCAGATGTCAGAGCTGGCAATCATCAGAGAAGAGACGCGACTCAAAGTCATGAGGCAGGATAAATTCACGGGGGAAAGAAAAAGAGAGCAGGGATCTGAGCTCTGGATCACAGTGTAGCCAAAAAAAAAAAAAAAAAGAAGAATTAAAAAGAAAAAAACATATGGTACTCAGTGCAGATTGTGAGCAAGGAATTTGATGTTAGAGGCACAAGCAATTGAAATACATCTCAGCCAATTATGAGTTACATGTAACTCGGGCTAAACTTTATGTACCCAGGCTTTCTCATAAGTAACTTGTGATTAAAGTACCCAACTTCCACTGAGGGCATGAGTAACAAGAGGGCTAATTCATATCAAGTCTCCGACTGTCATCCACAAGAGGTGGAGTACAGTGTTCGGAAGCACAGACAACTTGGATGGAACCAGAACTCTGCTACTGACTCATTCTGTGAGGTTGGCAAGCTCTTTATTCTCTCTGAGCCTCCTTTTCTTTATCTACTTCAGGAATAATAGTAATACTTGCCCCCTCAGTTTTTGTGAAGATGACTGAGTTGATGCAAGGAAAGCATTTAGAACAGTAAGAGTTATAAAAGAGTTGCTTTCTTAGTCGGTTCACAAGAGCTGTTGTTGCGATCTGGTAAGGAGATCATGTTTCTATCTGCAAGGGCTTCTGCACAAAAGAAACATACTGGGGAAGAACCCACAGGGGAAATCACAGTGAGCTAACCAAGCAAGCTCTTTGCCTGAAGCAGAAACCAATGGGCGCTGAAAAGAGGAAACTTTCATCAGACCCGAAAAGAACAGCCAATCAGGCAAAATTCAATAAGGCCAAGTTCTGCCAAAACAAGCTAAGTCTCGGAGAGAACATGCTTTAGAGGACAGTGAACAATAGAAATTGAGTTTTGGGCAGTGAGCCACAATTGGAGTGGTTCAGCACGCAAGCCAGGACCTGGTGGTGGAAGTTTGCATCACTGGGGCAAAAGGTTTTACTTTATAAAGGCATCTCTCACCATTATCCAGAGATTATACTTGGTTTTATTCTAAACTAATAAATGATGGGCAGTCAGTGCATGCATTCCCCCTGATTTCCCTGAGTAATTACTCTGTCTTTTCTATAAATACTCGTCATTCAGGGAGTCTGTGGCTGTTTTCTCACTGGCTTACCAACCTTTTGCCAGGTCAGTGGGACTCACTCAAATGGAAAATGTGAAAAATACCTGAAGATTAATGGATGAGAAAATTTTAAGCACAAACTCCATTTGGCACAGCACATACATCAACTTACAGAATACCATAAAAAAAAAAATTAGAACCCAAACACAGCTCTTACTCACATTTCAAGGTCTAATACAAAAAGGATTATGAAAATGGAAAGCTTTTTTAGCCTATGTGCATACCTTCCTCCCAAGGTATTATTTCAGCAACTCTGTTCCCTTTCTGTTCCTTGTTACTTGGGAGGGTCCTACTCATCCTTCAGTACCCTGGCCAAGTGTCACCTATTAGATGACGCCTTTTATGCTCCCAAAACGGAAGTCGTTGCGTTTTTCACTAGGCTGGCTTCAGAATCCATACTTTCTCAGTTATTACGTAGAATGCCGTGTTGTGATCGTTTACCTAGATTCTCCTCCCACTAGACCATTAATTCCTTCCTTCAGAACACAAGCATGTCTTGTTTGATCTCCACTGCCTGTTGGGATACTAATGTGACCTCCCAAACCTGAAATTGTGGGTCAGAAGACGCTGTATTCTTGCCGTTAGCTGGAATTCACCCAAAGCCACAGGGAGAGCAGAGTATTCACCGGGTTAAAAAAAAAATCCACATCAGAATCTATAGATTGTATGAGAGCCTCAGGCTGTGTACTGACCCACTGCTCCTGCAAAAGTACCACCATTCTCTTAAAAACACCTGAAGTCCTTCCTCTCAGATCAAGGATGTATAGTTCCAAGGTCTAGAAACCCTTTGTCATTGTTGGCCTTTATGTCAAAAAATCCATTATTAGGGGAGGGTATAACTCAGTGGTAGGGAGCATGCGTAGCATGCACAAGGTCCTGGGTTCAATCCCCAGTACCTCCATTAAAAATAAATAAATAAACCTAATTACCCTGCCCCCAAAACATAAATAAATAAAAATAATAATAAAAACAAAAAACATTAAAATTTAAAAAATCCATTATTACTCTCATCTGTTTCACTAATTTTCTTTCTATTTCCAACCATGTCTATCTAAACTCAGTACAAGTCTGTAGAATGAAAAAGTAAGTAACCGAAAGAACTCAGGGAAGGCTTAAATCTCGTGTCACCTTGAGCATATGTATCTGAAGAGTATCTCTGTGAATGCTACTCCTGATACATTCTTGACAATTACAGGACAAAGGATGTGAAAGGAAAAAGTAGGGTCATCCTTATAACACGCTAGTCTGGAAAATAGTAAATTTCTGAAACAGGAGAAATAAGCGTATCTGTCCTGAAATCAGCATGTTTATTCCCCCATGACGACACAGCCCAGAAAAGCTGTTACTCTTTGCCTTGCTCTGGCCCCAGAACAGAGTCATTTTTTTATACTGGTCACATCTGCTGGTACAAAAGGATTAGCAGCCAAAAAACTGAAGGGCTGTGGATAAAACCTAACATCTAATATTCCAAACGCCTAAAAATCTTGCAAGTCAGAAATTAGTTCTGTCACATTCCATAGGTGTTGAAAGAAGAGATTTTCTTTTTCTTCCATAAGACTGTATTTATACTGGATCTTTTATTTTTAAAAAAAAATACTGACTTAAATAGCTTTTCAAGAAATTCTGAACTATTTGGTCTTCTCTTTTTTCACGGTGTCAGTGACAGGAATGAGCAATTTTTTATTCAGTGTATATAGTGTTGTGAGTACCTTTGGGCACACAAACAACTCACTGGACAGAATTCAGTCATTTCTGTAAGCAGAAACCAGTTAACCAGCCTCTCTTTTTTTCGGATCACACAGCACCAAATATTCCTAACCGGTCGAACATTTTACTTTTATTGTTTAATAGAATATTTTATTTTCCAACTAGTTGTCTTGCTGACACTGACATACAGCCCTTTTCAAGATGAACTTTCTAGCCAAGCATTTGACTACGTTTAGTTCTCTTTGTAAAACTGGTTTTTAAGAAATCAAGTTACTGAATATGAGAAACACGATGGTTTTTTGGCGTTACTGAATTGCTGGGAATGATCCTGCCAAACGTAAGAAAAAAGCTAGTTATATAAACATGAACGTTCCACGGTAGCCAAAACCTGGATGATGGAAGGTATGTGTACATGGTCCTACTGCCAGACAGAGCCGCCTACAGATTCCCACCCAGATTCTCTGCTGAGCCTTCTTAAAGCACAACAAAGAGCAATATATATATACAATCTAGCTTCGACTTAATCCACATGTATCTGGTGTTCCAAAATTCCTGAACGTCTCCAACAAACTGGGGACTCTGATCTGCTAGGAACCAATTTTCATGAGGGACAGAGGATGGCTTCTAAATAGCAACTCTAGAAGATCGAGTCAGATACAGAGGTAGATGGTGCCTGTAATACGGCCTCGTTCCTCAGAGAAGAGGAGGGATCCTGGTCAGGCAGGTCAGGATGGTGGAGAAGGCATTGCCCTCCAGTCCCCCTTCATGTACTCATATCTGGATGCAGGTGGAAGAGAAGCAAGAAGGAAGGAGGAAGCAGAAGGGAAAAGCTAAACCAAGTCACACTCTTAAATTTCGATAAAACACCGGGGCAGAAGCAGAGCTGCCTTGGTGGTCCTCTCAAAGGTAAACCACCAGGGGGAGGAGGGTGCAGCCCAGCGGGAGAGCGTGTGCTTAGCACGCACGAGGTCCTGGGTTCAGTCCTCAGTACCTTCATAAAGAAGAAGGAGAAGGAGAAGAAGAAGGGAAAAAAAGAGTAAACCGCCAGAAAAGAAGGTAAGGAATCCTCCCTTGACTATACAGCATCGGATGTTCCAAGCAATCTTGCTGAACTCCCATGAGAGGACAGGCAACAACTGAAAATGAGGGCAGACTACACCGGGAACCTGAGACAGAATGAAACCGGGTCTTGGGAAGATGACACATTTCCCAACATGATTTCTTGTGCCACGGAATAGTAGAAGCAGAAATAAATACTTCTTGGACTAGATTTCCAGCTGCTGGTTTTTGTTAATTATTACACTTCTCTATGAATATATATTGGACTTTTTTCTCTTCTCCAGAATCTCCTGCACATTCCTATAAATGAAATTTATTATTTTTAATCATATTTACTTATTTTGTTTCAGGTAAAGAAATAGTTTTTTGGGGGGTGAAGAAATTAGCTTCCTGGTAGGAGTCACACATTACTACATATTGTATAATCCCAGTCTTGTCAAAAATCTAGAACAAGCAGATCTAAGCACAGAAAGGGGTTGCCAGGGGCTGGGGAGGAAATGAAGAGTGACGGCTGATGGGAACCAGGTTTCTTTTGCAGGTGATGAAAATGTTCTAAAAGTAGCTTTTGGTGATGGTTGTGCAACTCTGCTAACATACTGAAAAACATTGAATTATACACTGAATATGTGAACTTTACGGTGGATAAATTGTATCTCATTAAAACTATTTTTTAAAACTAAGATCTCTTTCAGTACATAAATAAAACTTCAAATTAAAAGTCTTTTAATATTGCCATAATCATATTTTATGCCTTTTTGGCTAACATCAATTGTTTAAAAAATAAAAAATGTGCAATGTCAATGGGAAAAACATTTGAAATACTAAAGCATGGAATCAAATGTAATTTTGGAAATGCGTGTGTTTAACCAAACATGCCCTTCTAATAGTTCTTATAACTTGTATATGGTATTCAAAAAATGATGATTTGTAATCTATACTATAAACTATATAAAATGCTTCTTCAGTTTCCAATTTTCTTATCATCATACAGAATTAATTGTGATTTTAAAATTTCAGAAAAGAAATTAGTAGAACTGCCTTGTCTAATACAGCAACTACTTGGCATTTATATCTATATTTAAATTAATTAAAATTAAATAAAATTAAAAACAGTTCTTCAATCCCAAAGTTCTCAATAATCACATATGGCCAGATAATAGAGCATTTCCTCATGACAGAAAGTTCTGTTGGACAACACTGTTCTAGAAATGCATTTACTGTCTTAGGTACATAAGATTATTCTGCTTTGGGACTCAGTTTTCTTTTTGTAATTCTTACTTTGTGAAGTACGTTCATTATTGTTATTTAGATTTTTACAACTACTTTATAAAACTCTCATCTGAATGCAGAAAAACAATATTGCTGGTCATTACTCTCATAATCATTTGTTAGTGAGATTATGAATTGATATTTAAGACAATCCCAGGTCCTGCCTAGTGACCATGACGTCATCTTAGTCTCTGAGATGATCGCTGGTCATGCCAGTCAAATAATTCCCACTCTAGTCATAATATTCAAGAGGAAACATCCCTCCCAGGGGCTTGGGAGTTGGCAAACAAGGGAGATGATTAGGGAGGAAAATAAAACCACAACAGAGAATTGGAAAGAAAAGAGCTGGGAAGAATAAAATAATCACTAGTTCTAACTATAACTTTAGGGCACCTCAGGAACTGGGACTCACGGTGCACTTTTTAAAAAGTGAAGGATGGATAGTCCATTGACTTCTGTTGAATACCAGAGGGACTTCCCAAAATAACCAGTGCATTCGATCACACCTGTAAGATGTTTTGATCAATAACGAAGTCGCAAATTTTGAGTGTCATTCGTTCTCTGACTTCCCTAGCTGTTTCCGATCACCTGTCCCCAGAGGCTGTTTAGTCCTTTGTCGGACACAGCGTGTCATGCTCATACACAGAAAGCCGGACCTCCTGAGTATTTCAAGGGTTGAAGGGACTGGGGTTGGTTGAAGGGACTCTCTGCCCAGGTCTAAACTCTCATGTCTGCCTGTCTTTCATGACTCATGATGTTGAGACTACTCTAGGTTTTGTTTGGTTTTGTTTTATGATGTTACATTGGTCTTTTTTTTAAAGTCATAAATACAAAACAGAGTTTACCCTGTTATGAATACTATGTTCCTTATCCATGAGCTAATATTTCAAAGCACTTAGAACAGTGATTGTCTTGCAGTGAGACTCCATTAAGATGACAGATAGTTAGATAGACAGATAGATGGATAGATGGATAGATAGATAGATAGATAGATAGATAGATAGATAGATAGATAGATAGATAATAAAGGGAAGACATAAGTTCACTTTTTGTAAATAATGACTGTCAGCTGTAGGACACTGTGATCCTGTTTCAGTCATAGTTTTTCCACAGGCCCTCCTTTTTTCCCTTGCCCAAATAGGACAGAATCAAAAGTATTGAAGTTTCTTGAACACATGTATGTAGATACATTTGTTAGCAACGTTTTCCCTCCTTCCCAGCCAGTCAGGGCTAACATATCATCATCATTAGGATAACTAATATAAACCAGATCTCTCTAATGTCTGTCTTCTTAGGAAAACTCAGGATCAGTATGACCGGTAAAGTTACTGGATGAATCTATCCCATCATAGACATGATGATCCAATACATCTATTCAGCTGACAATGTTTATCTCTTGGCAAAGAGTCTTAGGAGAAACTCTCAGTGATTCAAGATATTATCACTGAGGCTGCAAAAACCACCTCAAATGAAAATTTCCTGCAATAGGCTATTTAGATCCAATTAGACTAAACATTACCAGCTACATCAGGGCATTAATAATGAAGCACTCCATAGATAACGTGAAGTTTTGAAGTCCCTGAAACCAATTGCCAGAATTCAGTTAGACAGCCCATCTTTGCCAAAAAGAAAGAGTGGCATTTGGATTATTTTGAATTTCTAGCTTCTTATAAAAATATGTGCCATTTCTTACAAGGAGCATTATCAACTAAAATATAGTCAATAATATTTAGTAGGTAAACTCGATTATGTTCTAGGGATTTACCATGGATTTTACACATTGAGTCAAAAGTTTCTTTATATGTATTTAATTTCTGATTATTTTCAGTGCTCATTCAGGTAGTCATTTAGGGCACCTATGGATTCAGTCAACCAAGGAGAATCAAGTAAGTTGAGCGTGCAAGCTCGTAGATAATTTTTTTTGTGGCTGAGTCACAATAAACTTTCCTGGCTACAGTCCTCTGAATAGCTTTTTGTACATTTACCAGAGGGGAAGGCCAATGTATGGTTTAATTTGAAGCAGATGATACACTTTGAAGTAGCACATTAAGATCTTTGGGTTGACTCACAAACTGGCTGAAAATTAGAATTTAAGTGTGTTTATTATAACTGTAAAATAATGTGGTAATGATAAGCCAGTTTATCCATCCTTCTGTCCAGCTAAGTATAAAGAATGTAATCAGCATTTCTAAAGCCCTCTAAAGTTAAACTGAAATTGTAAATAGAAAAGCTAAGCAAAAAGACAGCCAAAGAACGGCTTTGAAATTCTGTTAGGTTTGGGAAGAAGTGAGCTAAATTTTGCCAGATCCATATAAGTAAATCTTAGGGTAATTCTGTCCTGAGAGCTGAAGGCAGGGTTGGCTGGGGCGGTGAGGGGAGTTCAGTAGATAGAAGGGGTAAAGGAAATTTAGGAAACAGAAATAGGACAGCAGCCCTGGCAATTAAGACAGGCAATGACCATACTAAGTGAAGTCAGAGAAAGACGAACACCATATGCTATCACTTATATGTGGAATCCGAAACAATGACGCAAAGGAACTTATTTACAAAACAGAAACAGACTCACAGACATAGAAAACAAACTTCTGGTTATGAGTTTCATAGTGAACGCTCCACGTCACCACCCAAGCAGGCAAACACTCGTGAGTCCAGGTGAGCGATGGCAACATAAGGATGATGCATCCTTTATATTCTATACAGGCGTCACATTTAAATTTTTTTTTTCTTCCTATTTTATTGAGATATAATTGACCTACAGCCCTGTAGAAGTTTAAGATGCGCAGCATAATTGTTTGATGCACATACATCATGAAATAATTACTACAATCAAGTTGGTGAACATCCATCATTTCACATAGATACAAAATTAAAGAAATAGAACAAAATGTTTTCCCTTGTGGTGAAGACTCAGGATCTTCTCTCAACAACTTTCATATATAACGTACAGCAGTGGTTATGGTATTTATCATGTTGTACGTTACATTCGTAGTACTCATTTATCTTACAACTAGAAGCTTGCACATTTCGACTTAAGATCCTAAAAGCTTACATTAAGGATTATCATCATATAGAAATTAATTTTATGAAAAAGTCTTTGCTATGTTAAGTTAAAAAAAGCAGATTATAAAACTATTTACGTATAACCCGGTATTTTATAATTGGGTGTTTATATTTCTTTAAAGAATCAGTATATCAGAAAAGATTGGCAGACCATCTGTAAATATGCATGATCTTTTTATATAATGAATTATAAGCCCTTTATGACCTGAAGAAAAAACATCAAATGTTATTTTCCTGTGGCTTGCCTTCACCCATTTAATTCTTAGCTCGTTAACAGATGGCTTTCTGGGAGAGACGGCACAGTTAAGAAGCTCTGACTCTTTCTTGGCTCTGAGACTAATATATTTCCCAGAAAGTCTGAGCATAAATACCCTACAAAGAACATCATTTTATGGGAGGAAAAGGTATGGATATTGATATGGGGACCTATATAGATAAATACATACTCAAAAATTAATGTGACGGCTCTTTTTAACAGGTGATAGAAGCAGTGAGCAGGGCAGGAAAATGGAGGATTAGATTAAATTATTAAAGTAACTCCTTGATTTAATACATCCATTCATCACTGGCACATTCTAGAAATACATCTCCACTTTAAGACTCAGTCCTTTCAAGAGAATGATTGCTTATTGATGGTTTGTTTTAATTTTGGGGGGGTTTTTTAAATTAGGAATTATTCTAGAGATAGAGGAAAGGTCAGAGGGTAACAAAGCACAAAGCTCCCTATCTACCAGGTACACATATTTGACGAATGTTAATGTCAATTAACCAGGTTTTAAAAATAATCTTTTATTGAAGTATAGGATGCAAAAAGTCTGTTCATCAAAAACATACAGCTAAATGACATCCCATACAATGAACTATCCATGTAACCCCCACCGAGCTCAGGAATTTAAGTTCTGCCCATTCCAGAAGCACTCGCTGGGTACATCCTCGCGCACTCACCACTACATAACCCTTCGCCATGACAACCACTATCCTTCTGATACCATAGGATTTTGAGTGTTTTTAAATTTTGTATGAAATGGAATCTTTTTTGTTCCTGGATTATTTTGCTAAAAATTGTGTGAGTAAAATTCATACAAGCTGTTGCCTGTAGGAACAGCGCAATTCATTTTCATTTTCGTAGAGGATTCCATGTTGTAAATATAACAATTTTATTCATTGTGCTTTTTTTTAATTTTATTTTTTATTGTAGTGTAGTTGATTTACAATGTTAGTTTCAGGTGTACAGCAAAGTGATTCAGTTATACATATACATATGTACACATTTTCAGATTCTTTTTCATTATATGTTATTTCAAGGAATTGAACATAGTTCCCTGTGCTATACAGTAGGTCCTTGTTGTTTATCTGTTTTATATATAGTAGCATGTATCTATTAATCCTAGACTTTTAATTTATTCCTTCCCTGACCTTTCCCTTTGGCAATCATAGTTTGCTTTCTATGCCTCTGAGTCTCTTTTTGATTTGTAAATAAAATTTGTATAATTTTTCAGATCCCACATATAAATGATATCCTTTGATATTTGTCTTTCTCTGTCTGACTTACTTCACTTAGTATGATCATCTCTAGGTCCATCCATGTTGCTGCAAATGGCATGATTTCATTCTATTTTATGGCTGAGTAGTACTTCCTTGTGTATCCCACTCCAGGGCATACATCTGGAGAAAACTCTAATTTGAAAAGACGCATGCATCCAGAATAGTAATACCAGTTTTTATGCCAAGTAATGTATGAGAATTCCAGTTATATGTCAATATGTCTTGTTAATATGTAGTACTGTGAATTTTTAAAATTGTTCTGGCAAGTGTTTCAGTATTTTGTTTGGCTTTAATTGAACATATTATATTTGTTGGTTGTTTGGATATACCCTTGTGAAGTGTTTCTTCATCTCTCTCGCCTATTATTTACATGTTCTGGATACAAGTACACTGTGAGTTTTATGTATCTAGGATATATTCTCTCTATTGCTTGCGTTTGTATCCTCTTAAAGACACTAGAGACATTTCTTTTTATTTTCAAGGACAAATTACATATTAGTTTTTTTGTATGTATATATTTTTATTGGAGTGTAGTCAGTTTACAATATTCTGTTAATTTCTGGTGTACAGCATAATGCTTCAGGCATACATGAACATACAAATATTCTTTTTCGTATTCTTCTTCACCATAAGTTATTACAAGATATTGAATGTAGTTCCCTGTGCTAGACAGTAGAAACTTCTTGTTTATCTATTACATATATATTAGTTAGCATCTGCAAATCTCGAAATCCCAGTTTATCCTTTCCCACCCCCATCCCCCTACCGGTAACCATAAGTTTGTTTTCTATGCCTGTGAGTCTGTTTCTGTTTTGTAAATAAGTTCATTTGTCTTTTTTTTTTTTTTTTTTTTTTTAGATTCCACATATAGGTGATATCACATGGTATTTTTCTTTCTCTTTCTGGCTTACTTCACTTAGAATGACAATCTCCAGGTCCATCCATGTCACTGCAAATGGCATTATTTTATTATTTTTATGGCTGAGTAATATCCCATTGTATAAATATACCACAAGGTTATAGTTCAAGTGGTAGAGTGTATAGTTAGCATGCACAAGGTCCTGGGTTCAATCCCCAGTACCTTCTCTAAAAAAAAAAAAAAAAAAAACGAACCTAATTACCCCTCCTGCCAAAATAAAATAATTAAATGATACAATTATAGAGAAATACAATTTAAAAAAAAACAAACAGAGCAGGCAGGCAGCCCTGCAGAAAGCCTGCCTTGGGGTTGATGTGGGTCCTGATGGGGGAGGATCTCTTGACATGGGGGTGGTTTGTGGGGCACAAGGAATGCCCCCAGGTACTCCCTTATTTTTTAATTGAAATACAGTCAATTTACAATATTGTGTTAGTTTCAAGTGTACAGCAAAGAGATTTAGTTATACATATTTTTCAGATTATATTCCATTATAGGTTATTACAGAATATTGAATATAGTTCCCTGTGTTATACAGCAAATCTTTGTTGCTTCTCTGTTTTATGTATAGAGGTTTGTGTCTGTGAATCCCATATTTCTAATTTGTCCCTCCCTCTCTGCCTCTCCCCTTCAGTTTGTTTTCTGTCTGCAGGTCTGTTTCTGTTTTGTTTGTAGATTCATTTGTATTATTTTTAGATTCCACACTTAGATTTAGATAAGTGATGCCATATAGTATTTGCCTTTATCTGTCTGACTTACTCCACTAAGTAGAATAATCCCCGGGTCCATTCTTGTTGTTGCAAATGGCAATGCTTCATTCTTTTTGTGGCTGAGTGACATTCCACCACATACACAGATCACATTTTAAGCCAGTCACCTGTTGGTGGACACCTGGGTTGTTTCCATGTCTTGGTTATTACAAATAGTGCTGCTAGGAACATTGCAGTGTAGAGTCTTAATTTTAATTGTAATATTTAAATGTAGTTCAGCTTACCTGTTTTGCCTTTCATTACTAGTAGTTTTGATGTCAGGTTTGAGAAAACTTTTCCTACCGCAAGGTTTTTTTTTTTTTCCTCTTCTCAAAAGCATCTTTGTGCAGTCTTTCTCATTTAAGTTCATAGCACACTTGACACAGATACCTGTGAGTGATGTTATAAGTCTGTATCCATATTTTTGTGGCTGTGACATTGACCCTATTGTGGAAACAGTTCTTTTCCTTCTGTTCCAAAGTGCCACTTTTCTGTAAATAAATTGCCCATCATTGTGAAAGTCTGCTTCTGGATCTTCTAATCCCTTCCATTGTTCTTTTTATCTATATCTGTGCGAATAAGATAGTCTTAATTACTATAGTGTTGTGAAAAGACTTGATGGCCTGTAGAGGAAATAAAAACACTTTGTTCTTTTCCTTTAAGGTTATCTTGGGTATTTCAGCCCTTTGAATTTCCCAACAAATGCTAGAATCAAATTTTTACATTCCAAAAAAATCCTGAAATTTTGATTGAGATGGCATTTTATCTTCAGATACTTTCGTAGAAGAATGGGTGTCTTCACAATATATGTTGAGTCTTCCAAATCATGAATAAGGTATATTCCTCAATTTGCTTAACTTGTTGATTTTTTTTCTCAATTATATTCTTATAGTTTGTGTAGACTTCTTAACGTGCTTTATTAGATTCATTTTTTCGGTATTTGATGTTTTAATATTATATTTTAAAAATTTAATCTTCCAGTTCCTTGTTGCCACTATGTAGAAATATTATTGAGTTTTTAAATGTTTATATTGTATCCAGATGCCTTCCTAAATTCGCTTAATAATTATAACATTTTGTCTGTAGATTCTTTTGGATTCTCTAGACACGATTATATTTTCTACAATACAAACAATATCATTTCCCATTCTAATTCTTGCAATTTTTAAATGTTTGGTAGCAGAGTATGCTAAACAGGAACCCAGAAAAACATTCAATAAAAATTATATCAAGTATTTCCGTCTTACTCCTAGTATCAGGGGAGAAAGCTTTAAAATTTTGCTCTTAGGTATGATAGCTACTCTAAAAGCTTAGCCATATCATTTATTAGATTTAGAATGTATCATTCTTGTCTGAGGATTTTTAGCAATCAGTGGGCACTGAATCTTATCAAGAGCTTTTTCTACATTTATTGAAATGTCATAGAGCTTGTCTTCTTTTTCTGTACATGTGGTGAATTACATTGACTGATTTTCAAATAAACCACTGTCATACTCTTAGTATAAACCAAATTCTTCATGATATAGTTGCCTTTTTATGTAACATGACATTTGTATTGCTAATATTTTTGTTTAGAAATTTTGCATCTATGTATATGAGAACAATTGGCTGTAATGTTCCTTTCGTGAAATTTCCTCAACAGTCTTTGGCTAGCCTCAAAAAAAATGGGTGAGGAAGTGACTTCTTATCTTCTACTCTCTGGAAGAGTTTTGATATTTCTTCCTTAAATTCACTAGTGAAGCCATCTAGTCCTGGAATTAGTTTATTTAGTTTGTGTGTGTGTGTGTGTGTGTGTAAAGGTTTTTAATAAAATTTTTGAATTGCTGTGGGACAATTCAGACTTTCAGATTCTTCTTGTGTTACTGACTTCTGTTTTTAGATGTGTTTATATATCGTGTCACTTATTTCCAAAGGTATATCAATGTATTTCTAATATCATTTATTTGTGCCTTCTTTCTTCATTAGTTTTGACAAGTCTTACCAAATTTACTAGTTTTTGAAAAAAGTGAATTTGGGTTTCTTAGATTTTATTGTGTTTTCTGTTTCATTAACTTCTGGGCATCCCTTTATTCTTTCTTTTTTTGGGTTTAAATGGCTGTACTTTTGCTTATTTCTTGAGCTGGATCTTAGAACACTGGTGTTCAGTATGTCTTTTCTAATATATACATTTATGGTTTATTTGTATCTCACAAGTTCTTATGTCACATATTATTATAATTTATTTCTAAATGTTTTCTAATTTCCATGTCTGTCTTCCTCTTTGACCTATGGGTTTTTTAGAAATTCATTATTCACTATTTGGAAAATTTCCAGTGTCATTTTGGCTTTGATTTTTAGCTCATTTTCATAATTGTCAGAGAATATAGTCTGTATGCTATAATTTTTTAAAAAATTTGTTGTGACTTGCTCTCTGGCCAACCCATAGTCAATGTTTGTAAATGTTCAAATAATCACATTTTTCTTTCATTCTTCCCAAAGAGTATTTGTGTATTGCTGAAGAAATGTACAAATAAGTTTTTAAAATATTTTGATTTACTACAAGGGTTTTAAAGTAAATAAAACGCAAAAAGGAGAGCATTTGGACTTATGAGAGCTCCGGGCTTCACAATAAATTCATATTGTAGATGAATAAAAATGTGACATAAATAGAAAAACACTGAGAGTTGAACCTCATGGAACATCTATCATTTACTCACAGTAGCACTAACCCATTTATGGGACTGTCTGCCAGAGAACAAGAGGAGAATGAGCAGTAATGATGGGTCCCTCTGCTGTCTTTCAACAATCATCACCATAACGCTCAAAGCTGGATCCATTGACAGATGGCTGATGTGCTGAGATAGCTGAGCGGTCATTTTGGATCAATGATTTGCAACTTAACCTACGGAGAAGCCCTTTCTGTAAGGCACAGCAGCTGTATGACTGAGACCCCAAAATTGCGAGGCCCACCTTGCCTGCTGGCTGGAAAGAATTCACAACGGAGGCAGAGGGACAGAGTGAAAACTGCTTTTATTTCTCAAAACGCGAAAAGGAAGGAAAGAGCTTGGGCAGGAGAAGGAAAGAAAAGCCCTGGAGTGAGGAAGAGACACTGGAGTGGGGCTGGCGGGGGGTCGGGGGGGGGAGCTGTCACCCAGGATGGGCATGGAGACAGTTCCCCCGGGCGGGGACACGCGGACGTTTACGGGAGGCCTCTGCCATCATGTTTGCCTTCCAGGTGCGATGGAGCCAATCAGCCCTTGTAGTCAAAGTATAAAATTTGCAAAGATTGATGTTTGTATGAATTAGCACTGATTCAAGATTAATCTGGGAGTAACATCGCTCTCACACTCCCTCATCTTAAACGTGCTTTCTCAACTGGCAGGGAAAGGGCAGAGTTACAGCAATGACCAGCAACCACCACTACAACTGCTCAGAATCGCACGCGGTCTTATCCATCCAACCATCGCAGGGACAGACATCTACAGGTGTGCTTTACGTAGGATGTTTGCAAATGATCACTCTGCCTTTTAGCTGTGACTTTATATTTATTCCTGAATTGACTTTCATTTCTTCCATGGATAAATAGTTAATAAGGAAGAAGGCAGAAATAAACGGAGGTGGAGTGATTAGAGCCGGTTTAGTCACCATGCCTTTCAGGAAGAATAATGCTGGAATATCTCTAAAGAGACGAAACAATTTTATACGTCAAATCAAATTCCCACCTGAAGGAGCTCAGGGGCAGAAGGAGAATCCTGTTTTAACTTGTGTAATAAATAGCAGTGCCTGGAGTTATCAGGACCTTTTAAATAAGGCCAAGTATGTGTTCCCATCTCCCTGCACTGAATTTCATTGTACTTACCAGTTAATCTAATGCTTATAAACAATATTCAAAGGGGAGGGTATAGCTTAGTGGTAGAGTGTGTACTTGGCATGCATGAGATCCTGGGTTCAATCCCCAGTACCTCCATTAAAAAAAAACAAACAATCAAACAAAAAAACTTTAAATAATATTTAAGATCTAGCTCCAACATTAACCAGCATCACAAACTTCAGAAGGTCCAGAATCTCACTAAGCCTCCATTTCCTCATTCATAAAGTGAGATGTGTAGGCAGGGGTCATCTCTCAGACCCCTTCTAAATTTAAAATCAGACAATTCTATAAGCCTTGTGTTCGTTACCGCCTGTGACTTGCTGTTTCCTGAAGTACAGTTTCAATAACAGCCACCAAGTAAATAGCCATCCAGACACTTTCTGCTTTAATCACCCCTTTCGCCAGACGTTACCCCAAGGGGCTCTGAGCACCTCAGTGGAGCAAAAGACACAAGGGAGTCGGCCAGACAGCTCTCTTCTAGCTGCCTTCTGCTAAAATGCCTAATCATATCTGCCACATGCCAGCAGCCATCCAGCCCCAGGCACAGAACACAGGCTAGCAGCAGAGCACTCCCCGGTGATGTCTGTGTTCCACAGGGCTGGGAGCAGGAGGCTCATCTTATTACAGGATCTTCTGGGAACTAAACTGAAGCAGACTCCCGCGTATTGTTTTAAAGGCAGCAATAGTTCTTTACAGCCAACTAGCCTTGATCCAGGAAATACAAGTATATTGATTTAATTGTTTAAAATTAAGTACATCCAAGGAAAGCTCTTAACTATCCATGATACATAAGAACCCCCCACCCCCCAAAAAAGTGCAATTGGTCCATGAGTCTTTGGTTCCATGGATAGGCAGTCTACAGAAGATGTCTGAATGACCAAGATACTCAACTTCATGGATGCCCAGGGAGATGCAAATTGAATGCACACTACGATGCCACCACAAAATTTTTTTAAAATGGCTGAAATTAAACAGATTGGCAATGCAAGTCTTAGGGAGGTTGTAGGTCACTGGAACTCTCATACGCTGCTGGTGGGAGCAGAAGTTGGAACCATCACTGTGGAAAACAGGTTTGGCAGTTTCTATCAGTTTAAACATTTGCTTCCCTGATGACTCAGCAATTCTGATCCTAGGTATATATTCAGGAGAAATGAGAGGATATGTCCACAAAAGTATTTGTAAAAGAAGATGATAGTGGATTTTTTTCTCACAATATCCAAGAGCTGTAAACAGCTCAAATATCTAATTGGAGGAGAAAGAAATGAAATACTAATACCTGGATGAACCCAAAAATATTGTGTGTAGAAAAAGAAGTCAGACCCAAACGACACAGTGTATGATTCTTCTTATTTGACATTCAAGAGCAGACACAACTGATTCATGGTTATAAAAGTCTGAACAGTGATCACCCCTGGGTAGCATGGAGGACAGTGGCAAGAGGCATGAGGGATCTTTTCAGGCTCTTAAAAACGTTCTGTATCTTGACCTGGGCGGTTATTCCACAGGCACATACCTATGTAAATATCCACTCAGCTGTATGCTTCAGAGCTGCGCAATTTCTTCTCTGTAAGTTATACCTCCACTTTTAAAATTGAAGGATAGTCGATTTACAATGTTGTATTAATTTCTGGTGTACAGCCTGTGATTCATTTATACATGTATATATATTCCTTTTCATATTCTTTTTCGTTTTAGGCCATTACAAGGTATTGAATATAATTCCCTGTGCTATACAGTAGGACCTTGTTGTTTATTTTGTTTATAGTAATTAGTATCTGCAAATCTTGAAATCCCAATTTATCCCTCCCCACTTACTTCCTCCGAACCCCGCCCCCAGGAAATCATAAGTTTGTTTTCTATGTCAGAGAGTCTGTCTCTGTTTTGTAAAAAAGTCCATTTGTAAAAATCTTTGGTTCTCTCAGTATGGTAAGAAGAGGCTGGATTTGTTTTCTCATGTAGACCTACCCTGGCCGTGCTGATTTTCTTCTTGAAGCAATGTTCCCAAGCAAGTTGGACCCTGTTAGTTCCACCTCACATAAAGGGACAGCCACAGTCCAGACTGATGGGAATTTGATGAAAAGTCAAAGGCAATACCATCCATAAGAACACCTTCCATGTATCAAACACTTTCTATGGACCATATACACTGTGTCCATCATGATTTCCCATTCAGGACAAGAATGAGGTTCTTGCAAGGCAGGTACTATTAATGGCATTTTCTAGATGGTAAAACTGATACTCACAGCATTTAAGTAACCTTCGCAATTGAATACAGCTTCTCAAGATGGAAGATCTGAGATTCAAATAGAATTTTGCTTGAATACAAACCCCTGACCCTTTTTTTAATGCACCTTGCCCCTGAACCCAGGAGAAATGCTGGAGGCCACCTAAGCCACCAGGGGATATATCGATGCATCTTCCTTTTTGCTATTTTGAGGATGGCTTCACTGGTCCTCCATCAGGTGCAAGTAGGTCAGAATGTAAGCACCTCAAGTGTGAAACAAACCTCCCTCGCATGAAGTGAGAAGAAACTAATGAATCACCCAGGCTCCCGCTGGCAAGGCATGGTCTTCACACCTGTTCAGGGGAAAATGAGCAACAAAGCACCCCCAACACACACACACACACACACACACACACACACACACACACACTAAAGTAAAAATTGCCATCTTTACAAATGTGCTCCTTTGTGGCTTCACGGGATATGCATTTTCTTCTATTAAAAATATGAACACCATTATTTCTAACTATAATCCTCATTTTTCTCCACTCCAGGTTGCCAAGCATTCAGGTCAAGGAACTTTCTTGTCTAAACTTGTTTCAAACCAAATAGTTCCTTGGGGATGGATAGCTGTGATTAAACCTGGCAACTATTAGAAACTGTATGAAAAGGAGGCTGAAATGAATGTTATTATGTTACAAATCTCTGCCATTCTATTCTTTGTGCCTTTGCAACAATTTCTTAAAGGTTGTTATAACAATTATATTGGGGCTGGCTATAATTATAAACACAGAGAAAAATAATGAAAGCAAAACACACCAAGTACCCACAGTAATTTGAACATTATCATTGCTGCTGCAGTGTGTGTGCTAGAAAATGCTTCGTAAAAGGCTTGAATTTTTAAGGTAAGTTTTTTAATCTTTTGGTTATTATCTGGTGCTTCACAAAAGCCAGTGGTAATAAGGAGCCCAAATTGAGTGCTAACAACTTTTTGGACCTTAGGAAAAGCACAACTACAGTAACACAAACCACAGCAGCATGCATGCAAAGAACTCTACAATCATTACACATATCACTACAACTCCTATGAACTGAAATTATAAATATGCACCAAACATATCTAGGAAAAATTAATTAATCTCATTGGACAGACAGGTTTATGCAAATCAATAAAGTATAGATTCTAATCATTTTTGGAAATGCCATATAACTAACCTCTATAGATTTATCTTCTAAAAAAATGTATGTACTGCTCTGAAAAAAACAGCTCAAGAGTTAGTTCCGTCATTAATCAGATCTGAGACCTTGGGCAAATCTCTTGACCTGTTAAAGGCTCAATTTTTCTTATCTACCTAGCGAAAGTAATAGTAAGGATAAAAGGAATTAAATGCAGGCAAAGAAAAATAAAAACAAATGTCACAGCTGTGGGCTGCTAAGAAAAAGAAGGCTTTGTCTCACCTGTGAACGAAAAATACTGCAAACCATATCAGTGAACAAAGAATGCTGAAGCCATCAAGCCATCAGCAGCTGCCGCCACCCCCCAGTGAAGACAAGCCTGCAGCTCGGCCTCTGCAGCCACTCACAGTGGTGCACCCTGAGGGGACCCAGAATGAGAAAGGACAAGATACTGGCCCTAGATGGCTAGGTGCTTGTCAAAGGAATGAATTCAATGAGCCCAAGTGTTTGCTTCCTCCCATACATAGAAAAGCACTAAATTCTTTAATTTGAGATGCCTGGTTTTGTTTAGTGTTACAAGTCATCTTTTATTGTTCCAACTACCTGGTCTTTGTTGTAAAGCTTCTGTATATCCCAGCTCCTCCCCTACCTCTTTGGAGCAGTCCCTCAGAGCGATCTGAGGGGCTGTCACCCGGCTCGAAGGGGTTTGAGTCCTCAGAAATGTCCGCCAAATAAAACGTAACTCTCAATTTTTAGGCTGTGCATTTATTTCAGTCGACACACCAAAAGCTGAGGATGTCATTTGGAGCACAAAATACTGAAACCAGCTCCCCGGTGAGTGGGTTGGGGCACATTTGCACTTGAGGCAAAACAAGGTTTTTTTCCCTGAGTATAGCCTTCATCTCCCAGGACCAATTTATCTTTGAATTCCCAGACACTGATCACTTTAGGAAAATGAGCAAAACAAGGGACAACCTATCCTTAAAAGTAAGCCAAAAGAGTCAAATAAATAGTCCAATAAATTACAAGTGAATTTCTTTCACACTGTGAACTTCCACTTGGAATTATAATCCCATTTTCTGTACCATATTTTAAAGGGACATTATTTACAGCTGAATCTGTAGACTCTGACTAGGCAAACTGCAGGCTTCCAAAATCCTACAAAGAGCCTATTATTCCAAAAATTCTAGAGAAATCTCGTGTGCCCAGTATGTCTTAATAAAACACCAGGCGTCCGTTGGTTAATAACATACAATATTTCACTATCATCTGGTCTCCTCTTTCTCTTTTTCACCCCATCTTTAGCAGTTACCATCCAACACCTTTCCCATCTGTGGACCACAATGGAGTTGTCCTCTTTGGGGTGATCTCTTTGGTCCCTCCTAGGTGATCAACACACGTGATTACCTGAGAACACGTGGATCTGAACACAAATGCAGCATCTCCCGCAGACACAGGCAGCCACCCACACGGAGACCAAAAGACATTAAAATTAGTCAGTTGTATCGAGCTGGCCCGGCTCCTGCCAATTACAGGAACAGAGTGTGTGCTCGCAAGAACACTGAAAATTGCAGCCATTCATTCTCAGGCTATTTGGCATTTTCGATCTCTCACAGATCAACCGCTACACAAGGACAGACTGAAACCTGCCACTGAGCTGGAAAGCAAGACTGCAGCCCCACGCTTCCTCCAGACAGACCCCCAGGCCCAACGCGCAGAGCCTGGGCTGGGGGTCACAGGCTGCTGCAGCTGTGGCTGTCAGTGCACCTTCCAGATGTCAGTATCCTATTGGTGTCGACTGAAATACACGCACAGCCTGAAAGTTGAGAGTTACGTTTTATTTGGCGGACATTTCTGAGGACTCAAACCCCTTCGAGCCAGGTGACAGCCCCTCAGATCGCTCTGAGGGACTGCTCCGAAGAGGTAGGGGAGGAGCTAGGATATACAGGAGCTTTACAACAAAGACCAGTTGAAACAATAAAAGATGACTTGTTAACTAAAGTAAACCAGGCATCTTAAGTTAAAGAATTTAGCTCTTTTCTATGTATGGGAGGAAGCAAACATCTGGGCTCATTGAATTCATTCCTTTGACAAGCAACCAGCTATCTAGGGCCAGCATCCTGTCCTTTCTTGTTCTGGGTCCCCTCAGGGTGCACCACTGTGAGTGGCTGCAGAAGATGGGCTGGGGGTGGCGGCAGCCCCTGACGACTCTATGGTTTCAGTGTTCTTTGTTTACTGATATGGTTTGCAGTCTTTTTCATTCACATTAGCATGACCAGAAATAACGTAAACTTGATGAAACTGAGGTCCCTCTTCTTTCATATTTATCACTGCTGCCCCTGCTACTCTTGGCCATGGAGTGTCCTGCCTGCAGATAAGAAAGAAGTAGATCTAGCCTCTCTGATGGTTGGTTTATATCTTTCTTTATTCATTCTCATGATGTACATGTTTAGTTGATTTCATCTCAGAAACTCAGCGTTTCCCATAGTAACACGAGCCTTCTCACTGGGTGTTTATGGACCAGACAGTGAACAATAGATCTACTGGGTCGAAAGACCTGGATGGAGCCCCCACCATGGACCATGCATCAGGAATTTTCTGAAATCATTTCACAAAATAATAGAAGAGAAACCCCATACTCTGCATAGGTCATTGGCTTAGTTTTCCATTGTTGCTGTAACAAGTTATTATAAATTTAGGGGCTTAAAAGAACACAAAGGGATTATGTTGCAATCATGAAAGTCAGAAGTCTGAAATCAGTCTCAGGGAGCTAAAGTCAGGGAGTCAACTGAGCTGCATTCCTCCTGGCGGCCCCGCAGGGGTGGGGATCATCCCTGAACTTTACCAGCTTTTAGAGGCTGTCCTCATTTCTTAACTCGTCCTACATCATATTGCCTACCATCCCGGCCTCCCTGCCACCATCCTTAGATTACCTTCTCTCCTTGTCTCTGATCCTGCTGCCTCCCTCTTGTAAGGATCCTTCAGGGTAAGCCAGGAAAATCAGGGGTAATCTCCCCCTCTCAAGATCCTTAATCCTATCTGCAAAGTCCCTTCTACCGTATGAGGGAGGGCAATCACAGGTCGAGGGACCAGGATGTGCACATTTTCACTGGGCCACTGTTCAGCCCCCCCACAGTCACCAACCAAGTGAAGCCCCTTTTATATGGGTCCTTATTTATTAAAACTGTACATGAATTTAGGAGAAATACCATTTACAGAATAGAAAAAAATATTTGCATAGTAGACAAAACCCTCTGGACTTGTTCCATTCACACCACTCCTACAGAAAATGATGGATTTTACTGGTCTGATGTGAATTTAATTAATTGCAGGTGTACAGCAAAGCAATTCGGTTACACATATACCTACACATATATACATATATTTTCAGATTATTTTTGATTGTAATTTATAAGATATTGAATATAGCTCCCTGAGCTATACAGTAGGTCCTTGTTGTTTATCTATTTTATATACAGTAGTGTGTGTCTGTTCATCCCAAACTGCTAATTTACCCCTCTCACCCCCTGAAAAGGTTTTTAAGTGAGGGAATGACATCCACAAACCAGGCTTTTAGAAAATTGGGACATTAACTGGAGGAAGAATTGGAGTGAGAAGACACTGAAGACGAGGAGGAGATACTGAAATGTTTCCAGGGAAAAGGATAAGGATGTTTATTTAGGAGGGTTTAGATATATCATCTGTATAAATGTTTGAGTTTCACCATTAGATGTGCAGTCATGGCCCCCTGGCAGGCATACAAGGAGCCGTTCAAGCAATATGCACCTTTGTTATAAAAATAAAGGAAGAAATAGCCCTCTCTGGAAATCTAAAATATGTCTACAGAGGCGAGACAAGGCAAAGTGTAATTTAAACACCCTGATACAAAATCAGGTAAAACAGTAAAAGAGTAAATGAGCAAATAAAATAGAGGTGAATGTGTAAGGAACTGATAAGGATGTTTCTACTGGCAAAGGTATTAAATTAACAAAAAAAAAAGAAAGAAGGAAAACTAGCTTTTGTGAAGGAAAAAGTCACTTGGTGCACAGTTTTGTTTTGTTTTACAAAAGAAAGAAAGGTATTAAAAAAAAATCATTTACAGCCAATTGAAAAGTAGACAAAGCAGAGGCCCCTGCCTGGAATTTCAGAGAGGTCTGATTTGCACGTATAAAATGTGCAGATTAAATAGCGACCAGAAAATTAAATTCCTTGTAAAAATTGTTAGAGTTCCAATAAATAAAGCCATCATTGAAGGAGAAAATTACTGAGTAGGTAGAGGAACTCTAGGGCCATAAAGGATGCTAAATAAAATCTATTAGCAACCATAGGAACACACACGCATACATACACAACTGTTTGTGTGCTCAGCAGATATTTACCGAGCACCTTCTAAGGATGGAGATACAGCGATGGATAAAACTGATGGAAATCCCTGTCCTCAGGAAGCAATCATTCTCATTCCTTTTACAATCCACTTGTTCTTTAATGTTGCCATCTTACTCCCCCTGCCTAACCTCCCCATCATGAATTCTGTAGGAGAACAAAATTCGCCACCCCCAACGTCAGATTATTTCCAGGTGAAAACAGTCAAGGCTCAATAAGATGCTGGAAGAACCTCTGACCTCCCCCCGCAACTACCTAAAGTAGATAGAGGGCACGTTTCAGGAAGGGAGCATCACCAGAGATGACTATAGTATGAAGTAGGCATGTGGACTGAGCAGAACCTAGCAAAGTCTGTTTGTCAAAATTCCTGTCTGTGTCCCACTGTCTCTGCATGGCCCCACAAACGTTTGTTTACCAAACACTTGCTTTTTCATCTCCAGGTCAATTGCCTTCCTCTCCTTTAAAGTCCCCAGTCCCTACCCACAGCATCGTCTTTGGTCTTTACTTGAAGATGGTGAATAAGGTGAGGGTTTCAGTCATTTTGGCAAGGTATTCAGTTTTTCTGGGTCTCTCTCACATATGCACATTATTAATTTTTATTTTCTCCTGTTAATATGTCTCATGTCAGTTTAATTCTTAGACCAGCCAGAAGAACCTAGAAGGGGAGAGGAAATTTTCTTTCTCGCCAAAAATCTCTTACTATTGTTGACTAGAAAAAAAAAAAAAAATGCACAACCCAAAAGTTGAGGCTTGTGTTTTTTATTCTGCAGACTCACTGAGGACTTAAGCCTGTCAGGCAGCCTCTCAGATAGCTCTGAGACACTGCTCTGAAGAAGTAAGGCTGGAGCCAGGAGACGGAGGAATTTTTGCAACAAAAACCAGGTGGTGGGAACATCAAAAATTACTGTTAATTAAAGAAAACTAGACATTTCAAGTTAATGAATTTAGAACTTTTCTACGTATGAGAAGGTGCAAGATTCTGGGCTCATTGAAATCATGCCTTTGATATGCACCTTAACTATCTGGGGCCAGTCTTCTGTTTTTCTCCAAACTGAATTCCCCCGGGGTGCATGGTTAGGGTGGGCGGGCAGCTGCAGTGGCTGATGGCTTGATGACCGCAACACCCTTTGTTTACTAATATGGCACGTGACATTTTTCATCCACACTACCCCACCTCACCCTTCTGTTCCCCCCAACCCTATTTTTCTCCATTTCCTTGCTTCCAACAGGCCTAACAATCTGGCCGTTATGTTCCTCAAACACTTCAAGCTTATCCCTAGTTTAAGAGTTTTTCTCTTGTCCTCATCTGCCTGGCAAGACATCTCCAGATACTCACATGATGGTTCCCTGGGCCCTGCAAGCTCAGTTCAAGTGTCTTCCCTTCGGGGACACTTTCCAGGCTGCACTAATTCAGAGAGCTTATCACTTCAGAATTATTAGTTTATATCCTCTGAGCTCCGTGAGTGAAGGAACTGTGACGAGAACATTCAACAGTGTATATGCCCAGCGTCTCTTGAGACAGGAGGGCAGGGGACAGGGCACAACCATTAAAAGAATGACACAGCCATTGAGGATGTGACACATCTACTGGTTAGAACCAAGGAGGCCCAAGATGGTAGGAGGTTTGACTTCCAGCAGACTTGAGCCTCATTATACCCTCACTGTGATACGTTACTTGCTGTATGGCACACCCACAGGTGCCATGACAGCTCCCAGGCTGACCGTGAAAGGCCCCCAGGTGGGTGGGGCCCAATTCCTGGAAATCCCTCCCTTCCCCCCAAATAGCTGGAATAACCCTCCCACTTGTTAACATATGAAATTACGCGGTCCCTAAAAACTAACCACCCCACACCTCAGGGCCGCCTCTCTTGCCTTCTGAGAGGGACCACATTCTGTGTATGGAGTGCGTATCCCCCTGAGTAAGTCTGCTTTCACTTTACTATGGCTCGTTCTTGAATTCTTTCCTGCACGAGACAAAAAGCTACTCTCCAGCAACATTATGAGTGCTTGATGGACAGGAGATGTTAAAAAAAAAAACAACAACAAAAAAACACTACTTGTTAAATGGCTGCAGTGTGTGTGTGCGTGGTTTAGTGGGAGATGGTCACACTAGACCATTGCAACTTAGCCAATTACACAGCCATTTGGGTCCAAAGAAAGATCAGCGATCAGCTCTTTCTACCAACCCCTGCTGCGTATGCTCTGCCCCATTCAGCAGGTTCTCAAATAAACCACTGGTGTGTGGTGGCAGCGTGTAACGTTTGTGTGGCCTTTTGGACCCGATAATGTTTAAACTACACGTGCTGAGGTTCACTCACATGGGTAAGATGCCATCTGAGCCGGGAAAACACACTCCCGCATCTTCCATCACCCTGTTGATTGCCAGGTGCTGCGCTCACATGTGCTGGCTTTTCAATGAACCATCTTTGTGTCTGCCAGCTCAGAAAGACAGCCTCTGCTACATAAATGTTCCTGGCAATCAACCTGGGGTGCGACAAGTTGCTTATAAAGGAAAGAAGGAAAAAACAAAAACAAAAACCAGACAAACTGCCTCTCAGCCTCTATTTTTGTGATAGAATGGAGGGCTTTAGATGCTTTCAGAATGATTACAATTTGTATAGACTAGTGGGATTGGAATGTAAAACTAAAATACAAAAGCATACAAAGTAGCATTCATTTTAGACTAAAATAAAGGGCAGTGTCACAGATACTGCCATCCCCATCCTTGCCCTCCTCTGAACAGGCTGAAAAGTGGGAGAGTGGGGCTCCCCTGCCCACACGGAATCTCCCCTGCAGACCCAGAGAGGAGGCAGCAGAGACGCGGTGCAAGCCAGCGGGTCACGTGACCCTGGGCAGTATCTTCGTGACTCATCCCCTGTGTTCCCATCCGTGAAACGAGAAAGTTGGAGAGGAACTCTGTAGTTCCCATCCATTCTAGCATTCTAGTAGCTTGTCTTTTATAACCTGAAGAAAATCACACATGGGGGAAAAAAGACACATTTTTCTCCTTTCAATGAGAATCAAACGTGATTTCTATTGAGATTAAAAAAGACCAAATAGAACGTGGCCCCTTCTCCCTGTTCCTGGTTTTCCCAGTAATATGTTTTCAACCTACTTCTGTATAATTCGGGACCTAAAGATATTTCCTCCCAATTTGCACCTTGCAAATGTGCTACTTTATAGCATTTATATTTTTAATGACTAAGTGTGTGTTTTCTTTAAGAAGCTGTGTTGGGTGCAGAGACCACCATAAAAGGACATCTGTGTTTGTTTTTTTTTCCTCAGGGATTTGAGACTATAAATATATAAATGTGTGCAGATTTTTTTTAAGTTGAGGTTTATATAATATTATATAGAGACTATCTGCCTTAAGACAGCTTCCTTTATGACCCCTATATTTGTAGGTATTTTTTAAACTTATAATTGCAACACTGATCAAAGTTCACATATACCATTGTGCAAAGATGGATACTAAATTACCCATTCCACCGCGGGATATAGGAAATTTATCTACAGCACGTTTGCACAGTGAAAACATTTATTTTATAATTGGCTTTTTATTTTCGTAGATTTTTATCAATGTTTGAATTTCTTTTGCACTAAACTATATTTGAAATGGGTAACATAAAACATGGCCCATAAAATTAAGCCCGTCCCCACAAAAGTTGATGAAATCTTTTATTTCTGAAATTAATGCCTGATGATTCGAGTCAACATGAATCAAGAATGAAGGATAATGAACCCACCGCTCTTGTAGGATTAACTGTCCCATTCTGCAGTGAGCGCCTCTTCCAAGGCAAGGAAAAAGATACTTGGAGCCAGGCCAGTAGAGAGTCTAGGATAAGACCCGATGGGAAAATTTTTATTCTATTTTCCTAGAATTAGATGATGTGATTTACTCTTCCTCTAAACAACAACATTAAACAGGCTTGGTGACACTGACACCACAAAGCTTTTAGCGGAACAAGAGAAGTTGGTGGGTCCGGCATCAGAGTTCAGTCCTAGATCCATGAGTGGAATCTGGGAGAAACTCTGCCCTGAATTTGGTCAGGATTTTAAAGACTTTGCATCGTGTACTGGCAAGTAACACTGAAACTGTAACAAATGATGTCAGGTAACAGCCACAGTAAAGATAGATAAATTAGACTACATCAACATTGGAAACTTCTGTGCATTAAATAAAGGACACAGTCGGCAGAGGGAAAGGGCAACATACAGAATGGGGAAAATATTTGCAAATCGTATATCTGAAAATCACCAAGTAAGTAAAGAACATGTGCAACTCAGCAACAATAAAAAAGCAAACGACCCGATTAAAAAAATTGGCAAAGAACGTGTATAGACATTTCTCCAAAGAAGGAGTTCAAATGGCCAAGAAGCACAGGAAGAGGTGCTCGGTGTTACTCACCATTAGGGAAAAGCAAGTCAAAATCGCAGCGAGATAACTCCTCGCACCCATTAGGATGGCTAATACCAGGAAAAGAAAATAACCAGTGTTGATGAGAATGTGGAAAACGGGAATTCTTGTTCCCTCTGAGTGGGAATGTAAAATGAATATACTATGGCAGTGTTCTTCACCCAGAGTTTTGTTACAATATTTCTCTACTTTTCCACTTTTACTTGAGAGGATGGGGATGGAAACTAAAAACCATGAGGAGTGCAGGAAATTTTATATACTTTATTCCATATAATCTCTCCGACAGCTGTGTAATGTGTTCAGATTTCCCTTCTACCAATAAAACTGATGTACAGAGTTTGAGTAATTGACTTTTATCGTGGAGTAATTCTTGGCCTTATTGGATTCAAGTTTTTCTTGTAAGTTCCTACAAGCTTTTTTGGAAGTAAAGAGAATACGTAAATAAATAATGTAAACCAGTCATTTCAACATCAAAATGTCATTTTATTTAGTGCTGAGCACTAAAGGCTGGAGGAACATTAGAGACAGAAGGAAATCAATCAGCTCTCCAGCTCTGTCCTTGACAAGCGAGGCCCAGGGAGGTGACCCAAATGACCCAAAGCGTATGATCGGCCCTTGGCTGCATTTCCATCTTCCTTTTCAAAAACAGAGTGGAATCATCCTTTGTGGTTCATTTTTACTTTCTGTGCAAGGATCTCACTGCCTGTTAGTCTCAGGATCTGTGACCTCCTAAGGAAAGAATGAACATGAGATTTAAACATACTAAAAAGATCAGGGGGAGGGTGGAGCTCAGTGGTAGAGCACATGCTTAGCATGCATGAGGTCCTGGGTTCAATCCCCAGTACCTCTATTATAACATTAAAAATAAGTAAATAAATAATCTCAATTACCCCCTCCCCTGACCACAAAAAATTTAAACATATTAATAAGATCAATTTGTACTAGAGCATAGTACCACTATATGAATAATAAACATTAAAACTTTATGTGCAAAAGTCATTCTTATTATTCTTCAAAACACTTTATTTTAAATTACCCGCTGTTACCATAATAAGATCTCTAATCTCCAGGCTTGTTAGCTGTTTTCCTTATATCCTTGAGAAAAAAGCACTAATTTAAATTGATACCTGTTACCATCTAATTTACTTCTAGAATTTGTCTTAAGGAAATCAATAGGAAACATATAAAACAAGTATGTATAATAATGTTAATAAAAGTATTTGCTTTTTTGAATGCAGAATGTTTTTTAAAAAAAGATACAGTGGGAATCAGGTGAAGTGTCCAATGATGAGAGATTACTGAAATGATACGCAAAGGAATTGAGAAAAGCAATCAAAACTCATGATGCAGGGCTCTATTGCTTGCACAGATAAAAGATAATCCCATTTATCTAAACAAACAGATATTGTTAAGCTTTAAGATATTTGACAAGCTTTTATGCTTCTCAAATACCTAAAAGAATATTCTCAAATGCATTTGGAGTTGTCTCTATATGACAGAACGAATGAGTTACTACTTTCATATATATATATATATATATATATATATATATATGGTCTTTTTGCACTTTTTACAAAGAAAAGGTAACATTTTATCATCAGTAAAAGGACAGTTAAGCTATTTCTATCCAGGAAAAGTTAACTATTTAAATACCTGTCCCAAATCAACTTACTATAATGAACTTGGCTTGAAAATCCCCAGCAGTCGTCACAGATTTTTACAAACATTCATGATGCACTAATTGAAAAAAAATAAACAAATGAAGTCAGTCAGCATAATTAAAAGTCTTTATGTGATATCTTATGATTCAGTGAGATATATTCCATATTTCTCTGATTTTACTTTGTTTTCCTTGCCTTTGCAGTCGGAATAATATTCCCGCTCCAAGATGCCCATATCTTATAAACATGACTGTCAAATGGGAGAGAAGAATTAAGGTTTCAGATAAACCAAGGTTGATAATCAGCTGATCTTACCGTGGTGAGATTACCCTGGATCATTCAGGTGAGCCAATGTATTCATAAGGACATTTTGTTTTCATCCAAGAATATGGAACCTTTATTTTAACATGATCACTGTACATCTGCAGTATGGGAGTGATCCCTTTAGAAAGGGAACTGATTACTAGAAGAAACAATGACAAAACCCATCTGATATTTAATGTGAATCCATAGGAGTTTAAGCTTCAAATCCAGCCAAGAAGTTGGTTACCATCTCTTTCTGTTTTGCGTCTGACTCTTCTGAGATCTTTCCATCAGCCCTGATTTTGCCCAGTAGGCTTTGGTGCTGGCTGATAACATGCGACAAGAAAGCATTCTCAAACTTCGTGATCTTGCTGGGCTCCAGCTTATCGAGATATTCCCCGACATCCACATAAATCAAGCCTCTGCTCTTCAACAGCCACGGAATCATCCTGTCCTGGCTTCAGCAACTCAGTCAGATGCACACCATGACTCAAGAGATGCTGAGTAGTATTCTGTTGTGTAAACATACCACAACTTCTTTATCCAGTCATCTGTACAATGGAATACTACTCAGCCATAAAAAAGAATAAAATAATGCCATTTGCTGCACCATGGATGGACATGGAGATTGTCATTCTAAGTGAAGTAAGCCAGAAAGAGAAAGAAAAATAGCATATGATATCACTTACATGTGGAATCTAAAAAAAAAAAAGACACTATGAACTCATCTACAAAACAGATACAGACCTAAAGACATAGTAAACAATCTTATGGTTACTGGGGAAAAGGGATGGGAAGGGATGAATTTGGGAGTTTGGGATTGGCAAATGTTAGCCACTATAAATAAAAATAGATTAAAAAATAAGTTTTAAAAAAGAGTTCTTGAGTAGCAGCATTGAGATCAGAACCAAACTGGGCAGAAGCCACAACCTCAGGATACTGAGCCAATGCCAGTTTCATGTACCTGCCACCTGCTTCACCGCCCTGGTTGAGGCAGCAAATCCGACAAGGGAAACAGACAAACTAGCATTAATGGCAGGACGAATACCTTTGTAGAACAATTCTGTTTTCAAGAAGATCTGTTAGAAGTTGGAAGAGGGAGGTGGAAGGTCAGTGTCCAAGTGATGCTTCATAAGAAAGACTGGACAAGCCACTGCTGGTTTGAAGACGGAAGAGGGCACAAGCTAAGGGGTGCAGACAGCCTCCAGGTGCTGGAAAAGGCAAAGGAAGGAAACAGATTTTCCCCTGGAGCCTCGAAAAGGAATGTAGTCCTGCCAAAACCTTGATTTTAGCCCAGTTGGACCCACTTCAGACTTCTCATCTCAAACATGGTAAAATATTAAATAAATATTTAAGCCACTAATTTGGCGGTAATTTGTAGTAATCAGAAACCAAAACAGAACTTAATATTTTCATATGATTTTGAAGTTACATGTAAAGGTTCTGCTCCTCTTTTAATACTAATTAATACTAATATATTTATGATTGTCATAAATATAAAACATGTCCTTGGATCAAAAAGTTACCCTTTATCTTATTACGTGTCATTTTACCTGGAAATCACACACACAGACACAGACACATACACACACGCAAATCACACTTATATCTTTGATTCATTCCTTTATCATTCATTTGTCTTTTCAACAAATTTTTATGTTATCTTAAAAGTTCCTTATCTGAAAAGTTTCCATTCATTCCTAGTATTCTGATCTCTTACAGAACAAATTAAGCAATGACATTTCTCTGACCTCCCCTCTACTCCCCATATCCTCGCCCCAGTTCTTAGTGAACTCCGCCTGACCAGAGAGTGCATTTCTGACCCCAGATTCATTCTCACCTATTGAAAGAATCAGGGTCATTAGAGGAATTCGGATGCATCTCCTGCTGCAACCACAAGGGGGTGCCCTGTCCACAGAATAGTGCTTGATCCGAAAGATGGAGCCAAGAACTAATTAAGGAACACTTTTGATTCCTTAATTCCTGCTGGACCCGGGGGCTCTGACACAGCACCACTCACAGACCGAGTCCACCATGTTGGATGGCCGTCCATTTGCCTTCCCAGTCTCCACTGCAGCCTTCTCAGAATTCTCGGTAAGAGGGAGCCAAGTAGTCACATGGCCACAAAGCCAGAGCCTAGAACAACATACACCTTTCTTCTCCCAGACTCCTCCTTGGCTGCTCCTTTCTGACCTTTTGTATTCAAAATATCAGGTTACAGTTCCTTCCCGGACAATGGCTTCCTGGCCACCTCTAACAGCAGGGATTCTTGTAAGACCCTCTACCACCCAGAATTCCCTGACTCTCCCTTCAGGTAGGGACTTACTGGTCCCTCTCGCTTGAGCAAAGGAAAACAAATGAAAAATAAAAGCAAAAGGACAATCTCCAGAGTGCATCCCACGACATATAGCAACTAGAATATTTACGCTGTTTTAAAAGACGAATCCTATATTCCCACTTGCTTAGTTTGTATTATTATTTCAAAGTGATTGAGTATGTTACCCTTTTCTTTTAGTAGAAAACTTTTATTTTCTCAGTCAGCTGATTCTCTAAGGCCAAAGAAGTTTCACAAAGCAGGCAATGTTTCATGTCTTTATTCACCCCGTTCATAAAGGAAAGAGTGTTTAATAGCTGAGCCTTGAAATACAACTTTTCTCTCTCTTTCCCACATTGTTCTTGGAAACTGTGGACAAAGCATGTCACCTGCCATTTCAGTAAACAAAGGGTGTTGCCGCGGCCATCGAGCCATCAGCCACTGCAGCCCCTCCCTCACTGATGGTGCACCCAAAGGGATGCACAGCGGAGAAAAACAGGATGCTGGCCCAAGGTAGTTAAGGTGCACATTAAGGAATAATTTCCATAAGTCCAGACTCTTGCATCTTCCCATACATAGAAAAGCCTTAAATTCATTAACCTGAGATGGCTGTTGTGTTTTATTTTTTTAATAATTGGCATTCATCTTTTGATGTTGGACTACCTGTTTTGATTTTTTTTTTTTTTTTTTTTGGCAAAAATGCCTACATAACTTGGCTTCTATCATTTCTCTTAAGAACAGTCCCTCAGAGCTAGCTATCTGAGAAGCTGTCTCCCAGGCTTAAGTCCTCAGTAAGTCTACCGGGTAAAAGATAATTCTCCACTTTTAGGTTGTGCATTTCTCTTCTGTCGACAAAACCCACAGCTGTAAGTCGGTTTTCTTTAAAACTGTCAAGCTTAATTTTCAAAAAGTTCAAAGCATCCCAGAGATGTAGAATATCTGTGTCAAAGATATATTTATTCACAAGTGAGGGATCCCACAGGATGGTAGAGCTGGTTCACACTGCGTTTGAGAAACAGATTTGTATCACCTGTCTGAGAAAACCCACAGAAATAGGTTGGCTAAGTTAGAGAAAGGACAGGTTAACGTTCTAAGGGCCAATAAAACTGTAACCATTGTGGTTCCCTACTCATTTGCATCGGTACCAGAAATCATCTGCTTCTGCGTGACACGAAGCTACAATTAACATGTCACTTCGCGGAGCCTGGGCCGGCCATGATCAATAGTAAACCAAAGCTGCATTACCCTATAAAATAAAATAATCTTTGTCTGGGTTTGTTAAACAGTGCTCAGGGATGACACCAAAATCATATGCTTTCCTCCCTTTGTTTTGTTTTTTTTCCCCAAGTTTTTGGTGGTTTTTCGCTTCACAGTTAGGTAGGAAATCTTATGTCCACTTCACTCTTTCCCCAGGATTTATTCTTTCCCAATTCATGTTTTAAACTTCTCCATCTTTGGTCTGCCTTTCTATTAAGGGTGAACTCATTCACCTAGTAGTCTTTTAGCATCTTCCATTCGCCAGGCCATGACAGATGTGAACAACAGTTTACATGTCACGAACTGCCTTGATACCAATAGTCTCATTTTTCTTTACTATTTAAAGAGATACAGGGTAATTCAAGAACTAAACAAATTCAAAAAATGATCACTCAGTAACTAGGTTTTATATAGTTATAAAAATGGTTTACTTTTTTTTACTTCTTGGATCCTCACAAAAAGTTTAGAAGATAAATTTTTGTTACAGAGCAAGAAACTGAGGCTCAAAGAAGGTCATTTCTTTGCCACACGTGAGCAGAAAGGTTTCAGTGCATCTGCGTTTCCCACAGGCTTCACTGCTTTGAAGCTATTATTTTTCGAGCATTAGGATTGAAGTTTTCCATTTCAAGTTTAGGTTTATCTTGACTGTAGTTTAAATGCCAATCTGTGATATAAAAAAAAAAATTAAGAGATAGTTCAAAATCACTTGCTAAACGAACTTCTATAACTGACAGTTCTTCTAAATTATAATTGGGGTAATAATTGGTAAAACGCTGCTCTTTCCTGACATCCATCAAATCTGTAATTTTCTGTAAGATGTGTGGCCCAGGAAAGCATCTTTTTTATTGTTTAGCCTTAATTATTGTCAATTCTGAGTTAATCAACCTCCCCAGGTGTCTCCCTTGAAGTTTGAGTGTCTCAAAGTCCCTGGAAACAGTCCTTCTGTTAAAAAAAGTCATATATATATGTATATATACACACATACACACACACACACATACACACACGTATATATGTATATATATAAAGATTGTTTCTTTATATATATAAATGTAAATCCAATTCTGTCTTCAACTGTTACCTATTTTATTTGAGAAAACATCTCTTTACATATTTATATATAAATGTTTTATATATTCAAATTATATATAATATATTTATATAAAGTATATATATTCATATATAAATATATATAAATTACATATTTCTATAGACTTTATATATATTTATATACATTATATATATATTTATATATAAAGAGGTGTTTTCTCAAATAAAATAGGTAACAGTTGAAGAAAGAACTGCACTTTTCCAAATTCTGAGATGACCTGAGGGTTTCTGTTCACTGACCGTCCACATGTTAGAAGGCACAAATGAAAGACAGAAGAGGATGTGGGCTCAGCATGGGAGGCGGAAGCTCAAGAGTGATTCTGAGCCAGAACTCACTTCATCCCTATTGACCTTACGTACGTCAGCTGAGGAAGCTGTGAGCAATGAGCTAGATAATGCACAAGAAAGCTCTTAGTAAAATTTAAATGTAACACAGATGCCGGGTGTGACCCACGAGGATGCAAACCCCAGCACGCCCACTTCCGTTAGATCCTGAAACTGCACGTGTTCGTCCGGCTCACGCAGGAGACCTGCGCATGCTCCTTCCAAGCCTGGGGCCCCATCCCCACCACCTTCTGTCCTCCACCTCCCGACCTCCACCTCCCCTCCCGCTGGCCTGGAGACTCCCGCAGAGAGAGCACTTCCTCTGGAAATTTTCCTTTGTCCCCAGTTCTGGGTTGGTTGTCAGCAAGCCCTCTACTTCCATCAGGATGTTTATGCAGTCTCATTACTCGCCCACCCCAGCAGTACATTCAGCTTTCTTAGAGAAGAGGTTGCATCTATCCATATCCCCATCACTTCAGCCCGTTCACAGGGTATGGCAGTCACTGGATACATATTTGTGGAGTGAACTTTAATCTGCCAAATGACGTATCTCCATCTGTTACATCTGGACAAAATGTGTTGACCCCTGAATACTTCACAAAGAAAATATATGAGGTTTAAAGGATATGGTCCCTACTCAGTAGATGATGTACTAAAGTGTATAGATGAAAGACATTTACAGAATAATGATATCGTGTTTACGAACAAGTAGAGAATGCATCATACAGACAAGTAGGGATGACTGTGGATAAAAAAGGAAGGAAACGTTTTATAAGAAATGGGAAAGATTGATGCATCCTTTCAAAATAACCTTAAATCATCAGTATTCAAAACTACAAATTCAAACTCTTAACGTCACGCTGAGGGCACCTCTGGCAGGATAACAAGTGTGGGCTGGAGAATACGAAAGACATTTCACAGAGGACATGGAGGAAAATATTTTGTTTACAGTCATTATTTGGCATTGTTTCCATAAGAACCTTTGTTGTTGAACTTAGAGGGATTCATTCTCAGCACATAGTCTTTTTTTTGTCAGGTCATTATTTTTACATGAGCAAATCTTCTAGTCTATCCTCTGTGCTAACTGCTTTTTAGTTCCAAGCATCCTTCCCACAAAGGTCCTTGATTCACCGAAACTCCCTCTTCTCCTCGATGCCATTGAAGTGCTTTGAAACAAATTATTTGCACTGTGGCAAGTGCTGGAAGAAAATCTACAGTATATTTGATGCAGATCTATCTTTCATTATTTTTGGCAATAGAACTGAATAAATACATTTATCGTTACAGTTTTTAAAAATAACTTTAGGATCTGAAAGAAGGAAAAAGATGGCTTTAAAGCCATTCCTTCCTCCAAGGCTTTGGATAAAACAATCACTTTAGAAAACCGTGTTGTGTTTTCTATTGATACGCCTTCACACATGTGTCAAAGTGTACACGTGAATTTTTGTTTGTGAGTATAAACACATATATTAAGTTATATACACATGCATCAGATACATGTATTTTCTATCCATGTGGATTATTCCTTGTGAGTGGCCATCAGTACACACCAGAGATGCCCCAAGATGCTCTGTTTTATAACATTATAGCATAAATATACACATCAACCTGATAATATCTTCCTTAAGGAATGAATTATATTGCCAAAGTAAGGAAACATAAAATGCAGTGTTAGAATATTTCCATCAGAAAGAGCTAAATTTTTTTTAAAAATGTTTATCCCCTAAGCCCAAGTGTGCTCTTCAGAAATATGGAAGACCCCGACTGTAGAGATCCATATGGACCCAAGAGTCCAATGGCAGACACTTGTTCCTTTTCTTACCTCCTCCTCTTCTACCAGTAGAATACCTGGGAGTGCTCAAGGATGCATAAACGTTTTAGGTCATCATTTAAAACATTCTGTCCCTGATTGAAAGAGTTTGGTACTTTGTAAATTTGCTTTATGATTAAAAAAAAAATCACAGGTGCTAAAAATATGGATTTGCAGAAACCCTCTAGAGCATCAGAATCCATGGGAGAGGACCTCAAACTTAGTATTTTGGACAAATGTCTGAGGTCAGTACTTCTCAAACTTGAATACACAAGCTGATCACCTCTCCAGGTGTTAAATTCTTGTTAAAATGCAGATTCTGATTCAGTAGCTCTGTGATCACACCTGAAAACTTGCATTTACAGTGAGCTCCCAGGGGATGCAGAAGCCACTGACGAAGACCCACACTTTGAGCAGCGGAGGCCTCGCTGATTGTCCCCATCAGGCATGAAGGAACTGGTGGCCTAGTCACTAGTTTCCCAAAGCATCAGACAATAGCTTGCTTGGATAGTGTGGAGGCAATGAATGGGGTTGGTTAAAAAAAAAAAGAAAAGGCCTAGGAGGAAGGACGGTCTTACCGGGTTGTGTTGCTGCCCCCCACGCCTAGGCAGTCACGGTAGAACTAAATATGATCTGGCCAGCATTTCTTACTTTTTTAATTCTATTTTATTTTTAAAATTTTTTAAATTGAAGTATGGTTGATTGACAATGTTGCATTAGTCTCTGGTGTACAGCGTAGTGATTCATTTATATATATTCTTTTCATATTCTTTTTTATTATAGCTTATTAAAAGTTACTGAAGAGTTCCCTGTACTATACAGTAGGACCTTGTTGTTTATCTATTCTGTATAAAACAGTTTGTATCTGCTAATCTCAAACTCCTAATTTATCCCTCCCAACCTCTTTTCTTCCCTGGTAACCATAAGTTTGCTTTCTATGTGACTCTTTTTCTGTTTTGTAAATAAGTTCATTTGTATCATTTTTTTAGAGTCTACGTATAAATGATATTGTACGTCATTTGTCTTTCTCTGTCTGACGTACTTCACTTAGTGTGATCATCTCTAGGTCCACCCATGTTGCTGCAAATTGACCAGCATTTCTTAAAGCAATACCTTTCTGTAACTTACTCTGCATAAAATTGTGATTTTTCTCTGTTCGGCTGATTTTGGAATTTTGTTCTTCTTGTTGTTTAATTCTCAAAAGGCACCTTTATTTCTTAGTTTCTTCAGTCTATATGTATTGAGTACATACCGTGTGGAAAGTTCTAGACTAAACGGTACTGGGAGTCTCAGCAATAAACAAGGCACAGTCCTCACCCTTCAAGGCATACGCAGCCTAGTGGGAGAAACAAGATGTGACCTGGAATACCTTAATGCAGGGTAAGATGTTATTACCACTGCGACAGAAACACAAGCACCGTTGTTATGAAAGTTCAGAGGAAAGAGACGTTTCTGATCGCAGTGTCAGGGCAGGACACAAGATTTGAACGCACAGCTGTCTGACTCTATTACCACATCGAAGAAGCCAATGGGGGCCCAACGGTCAAAGCCACAGAACCCTGACCTTGTCCTCAGGCAGCTAGGGTGCTGGCAAAGGTTTTGTTTAAGCCTGGCCATCTTGACACCAGCTGTGAGTTTAGAAAACAAACATGAAACTAACCAGAGGGTCATTCAGGACCCTGAGGGAATCGCTGTTGAGCAGATATAATTTGGGGGTGCTCACTTGGCACTCATTTCGCTGCTGTGTAATCTCCATCTGTTGATATCACCCCTCTAAGAAGTATAATTTTTTATTGTATATCTTGTAATCCTAAATCTTTCCGTTTGTTTAGCCTTTTTAGCAAACTGATATGCGAAGAAGTTGTCATGTACTATATGGGGGGCTTACAGTCACTTTTTAGTGCTCTGCTGAATTACAGCATTATTTTGTATTCTATAACAAGAGGCTATGAGAGAATAATATAAGATTATTTCTAACATAATTCAAAACATGCAGAACAAACAAATCTAATTTGTGCAAACCGTTCTGACGTATAACTTTACTTTCACAAGAAGCCTTGAAAATAGGTTCTCAGTTGAGAAGGAGTTACTTTAGCAGGGATAAATTATGAAACAATTTACCAGTTCTATGAAGAAAAAAAAAAAGGTTACTTTGTATTATGTGCCTAAATCTGCATAATTCTAAAAATAGACTATTAACAGCTATATGAAAAATAGAATTGTATGTTTTTGTGCATGAAGCAACATATATTTATGGAAGAAAATATATGCCAAAATGTTACTGCAGAAGGGCAAGATTTAAAAACATTTCAGCAACAAGACAATCTATTCTGACAATGGGTATTTACGATTCACCAGTGTATCAAGATAAAACAGAAGGCATACATTTTTAAAAGCAACTCCCCCAATCGCTTCCCAAATTAATCACCTTTAGAGTGTTCCAAATCATAGACATTTAATGCTGTTTGGTTTTGACAATGTTGATCGTGGGATTTTTCCTATAACCATATGTTAAGCAAGCAAAGTCACCTGTCAAAAAGAATAGCCGTTTGAAGACTAATTTCATCACACATAATGGGTAAATCATCATATTGATGGTTTGCAAAAAAAAAAAATTTCATTCATACTCTGGCTTTGGTGCTGAGTCCTGGGACAACCTATCATTATGATGGACACTTAGCTTACAGGCTTTAACATCCTGAAAAAAATGTTGGAAAGAGCTCATGCCAACGCTGAGGAGCATGAAGGGCAGCGAATTCGGCTCAGAACACTAGGCTAGGGTGCTCAGAAATTGTGTCATACCCAGTAGATGTTCAGTGAACATCTGTTGATGGAACAACCTTATGCCAGCTCTACACTGAAAACACTGTCTCCAGCACCTGCACATCGGCCACGTCCTCATTCTGCTGCGTGGCTATTGTTAACTCTGGCCATCTCTCTGCCAAATGCACAAGGAAGCCTAGTGAGTTACAAATCCCTCCAGCTCTCCAAATGTAAGCCATGATTGGACCTAGGCACTGATGAAGACAGCCCTGAACTTCTCTATGACGAAAGTGGAATTATTATGAAGGTACAGAAACCAACAAGCCATTATGTTTGTAAAATCTCCTTTGTAAAAAGGGTTCCAAAGAAAGAGCATGTGAGAAACAGAAAATTCACAGAAAAGGTACAATTATAATGATGGAGATTTCTACCTAAACAAAGAGGGAATTATTTTTCCTCAAAAATTCTCCCTTAGCAAAGTCTCTATGAAGTTGTAATAATATCTGGGCAAACCTTTTCAATTGTTTTATTTATAAAGAACAAAACTGGAGAAAATACATTGCCATAAAATCACACCAATCGATGGTAATTTTAATGTTTTTCAAGGTCACTTGACAGAGTCAGTAAAAACAGATCTTAAAATTTAGCATACATTTAGTAATTAGTATTATGACATCACCACTGCATCGTTGGATATAATTGTAAAGAAGTCTTCCAAGAATGCCTTAAAAAGGCATTATAACAATGAGCAGTTACTATGTGGAAACCGTGTATATCTACCCACAGTAAGAATGGGTAAATAATAATGATACTCTTATACAGATGGGTTCTTGTCACATAGCATTATGATCTCAATTTAAATGAAAGTGAAAACCAGGGAGCAGTCCGAGATGATGGCACAGAAGGACCCTGAACTCCCCTCCTTCCATGGGCACACGAAATCTTCAGCTGCACATGGAACCACGTCCTCAGAGAAAGAACTGAAAAGAGGCTGAGCTGCTCCTGCAGAAGGAAGGATGAAAGGACCACATCAAGATGGACAGGAGAGACAGAGATGCGTTCTCACCAAAACCCCACCCGACGTTTGGGCTTCTCCCAGAGGATCAAGGGCTTTGTGCCCCACGGCAGGCACCCCAACTCTTGAGATCTGCTCCAGAGAGATGGCTACGCTTTTTATTGGTGTACAGCATAGTGATTCAGTTATACATATATATATTCTTTTTCAAATTCTTTTCCATTATAGGTTATTACAAGGTATTGAATATAATGCCCTGTACTGTACAGTAGGATCTTGCTGTTTATCTATTTTATACATAGTAGTTTGTGTGTGCTAATCCCAAACTCCTAATTTATCCCTCCCTGCCTTCCCCTTTGGCAATCGTAAGTTTGTTTTCTATGTCTGTGAGTCACCTTCTGTTTTATAAATAAGTTCAATTGTATCATTACAGGCCCCCCTTATGTCTGGCTTAGAAAACTCTGGGGCTTATGTCCAAGGGGCCCAGAGTGCTGTAGGGAACTAAGATTCTTCTTGTAAAGAGTTTGCTGTGCACTCAGTCACTGCAGGACCCAGCGCAAAAGCAGCAGTTTGAAAAGTGCCTGGTCTAGGTGAAGAAGACTCATTTGCTAATCTTAGAGCATCTGCTGGAGGGGCAGGGGACAGAAGCACTGGAGGATGACATTATTATACTCTCCCTCTACCTGCCAGCGTGGGCAGGTATACATGGACATAACACACTCTCTCTGCCTTGCTAAGGCCAGTGGGGACAGGCCGTCAGGGCACTCAACCACTGTATCGCTGGGGCCAGCAAGCACAAGAGGTCACAGCGTTCTCCTTGTCCCTTGCTAAAGCTGGCTTATGCTCCCAGAATCTGTGTGCTGTAGCTGGCGGGTGTGTGCAGTCAAGGCATGTTCCCACTGCCTTGATAGCATCGGCAGGTGTGCCCCAGCTGCCTCACTAAGGCAAGGGGACATGTGCAATACACACAGGGCATGCCTTTGATCACTTGGCCCTGCTGGCTAAAGGAGCTTCAGTTTGGGGGCTCTACAGGATTGCAACAATTGAAAAGGTAGTTCTCAGCAGGGCACCAGCCCAGGACACTGGACAGAGAGCAGACTGGAACACACCCAAGTCTTCCTGTGAAAAAGGTCTATTTACTTGTCCTGGAGCTTCAGATTGAGGGACAGGCTTCAGGCTTGCCACATGTTTAGAGGCTATGGAGATGCTCCCAGGGACTGTAAGCAGGGAGACACCTCCCTTCACACCCCTTCAGTCTCATGGCAGCTAGATGATACCTCCCAGGACAGGGCTTGTACACTTGTTTAGAGCCCCAGGTTGTATACAACTGTCATCCAGGGGACACTTCCAGATCTCCTGCTCTGGAGACCAGTGGGAATTACAATGGTGGCCCCACAGGACTATACATATGTTCATACTTTAAAGATACTGCCTCAGGAGCTGGCTTCCCATAAGCCTGAGACTAGATGCTGACTGAGATCTCTTTCTTTGGAACAGGCAGGTGTTAGCACAACCTCAGCAACTGGGACCTACCACGAATCAATCAGGCTGCTTAGACAATCACAAACATTTGAGAGACAACCAAGAGCCTGGGCAAGGCTGAATTATAAGGTTCATCTCCCACACAAGGCCACTTCTTTAAGACTGAGAGAGGTAGCTGCTCTGCCTAATGCCTAGAAACAGAGAGTCAGGCAAAATGAGGAAACAGAGGAATAAGTTCCAAACAAAAGGATGAAATTTAAAAAACACAGGAAAAAACTTTAATGAAATAAAGATAGTGATTAACCAGATTAGAAATTCAAAGGAATGGTCATAAAGTTGCTCACCAAATGTGGGAAAGGACAGGTGAACACTTCAACAAAGAGACAGAAAATATAAGAAAATGTAAGACATCACAGAGCTGAAGAATACAATAACTGACCTGAAAAATACACAAGAGGGGCTCAACAGCATACTAAATGAAGCAGAAGAAGAGATCAGCGATCTGGAAGACAGGGCAATGGAACTCACCCAAACAGAACAGCAAAAAGAAAAAAAGAGTTTTTAAAAAGTGATGCTAGCTTAAAGAACTTGTGGAACAACACCAAGCAGAATTACTTTGCATTATAAGGATCCCAGAAGGAGAAGAGAGAGAAAGGGGCAGAAAACTTATTTGAAGAAATAATGGCTGAAGTTTTCTTAATGTGGAGAAGAAAACAGACAACTAGATCAAGGAAGCCCAGAGAGTTCCAAAAATGTAGAACCCAAAGAGATCCACATCAAGACACATTATAAGTACAATGTCCAAAGTTAAAGAGAGAACGTTAAACGCAGCAAGGAAAAACAACTTGTTACATGCAAGGGAAATATTATGTTTCCTTCTTTTAGCAGAAACCTTTCAGTTCAGAAGGTGGAAGGGTATATTCAGTGCTGAAAGGAAAAAACTTCCAACCAAGAATACTCTACCTGGTGAGGTTATCATTCAGAATTAAAAGAGAGATAGTTTTCCAGATAAGCAAAAGTTAAAGGAGTTTATCATCACTAAACTGGCCTTGCAAGAAATGTTAAAGGGACTTCTTTATGCTGGGAAAAAAGTACTAATTAATGACAAGAAAGCATACAAAAATAAAAAACCTCACTGATAAAGGTAAATATATAGTGAAGGTAGTGAATCAATCACTTATAAATTGAGTATGAACATTAAAAGACAATAGTAGTAAAATTAACTAAAACTACAATAATTAGTTAAGGTATACATAAAATAAAAAATATAAAATGTGACAGCAAAATCATATAACATGGAGGGTGAGTAAAAATGAAGCATTTTGGAATGACTTCAAATTTAAGTTGCTATCAACTTAAAATAGATTGTTTTATGTGAACCTCACAGTAACCACAAAGCAAAAGCCAATGATAGACACACAAAAGAAAAAGAGAAAGGAACCTAAACATAACACCAAAGAAAGTTATCAAACCACAAGGGAATAAAAGAAGAAAGAAAAGAGAGGAACTATAAAAAAAATAGCCATAGAACTATTAACAAAATGGCAGTAGGTCCATACCTATCAATAATTACTTTTACTGTGAATGGACTGAATTTTCCAATCAAAAACATAGAGTGGCTGAATGGGTACAAAAAACAAGGCCATGTATATGTTGCCAACAAGAGACTCACTTCAGATGTAAGGACACATACAGGCCGAAAGTGAAGGAAGGGGAAAAGATATCCCATGCAACTGGAAACAAAAAGAAAGCTGAAGTAACAATACCAATATCAGACAAGATAGACTTTAAAACAAAAACTGCAATTAAAGACAAAGAAATGTATTAAATAATGATAATGGGGTAAATCCAACAAGAAGATACAATATTTACAAATATATATGCACCTAACATAAGTGCACCAACATACATAAAGCAAATATTAACAGACCAAAAGGCAGAAATACAACACTAGTAGAAGACTTTAACACTCCTTACATCAACGGATAGATCACGCAGACAGAAAATCAACAAGGAAACATTGGCATTAAGCAACACATTAGATCAGATATATTTTATAGATATAGAGAGAGCACTCCATCCAAAAGCAGCAGAACATGCATTCTTTTCCAGTGAACATGGAACATTCTCCAGGATAGATCACATGTTAGGCCACGAAACAAGTCTCAATAAATTTAAGAAGGTTGAAATCATATCAAACATCTTTTTCTGAACACAATGGTATGAAACTTGAAATAAACTAGAAGAAGAAAACTGAAAAAAATCACAATATGCAGAGATTAAACAAAATGCTACTGAACAACCATTGGGTGAACAAAGAAATCAAAGGAGAATTTTTAAAATACCTAGAGACAAATAAAAATGGAAATATGACATTACCAAAATTTATGAGATGCAGCAAAAGCAGTTTTAAGTTAAATTCATAGCATACTGGTCTACCTCAAGAAAAAAGAAAATCTCAAGTAAACAAACAATCTAACTTTACACCAAAATAAACTAGAAAAAGAAGAACAAAGCCAACAGTTTTAACAGAAGGAAGGAAATAATAAAACTCAGAGCAGAAATAAATAACATAGAGAATAAAAAATGGATATCAATGAAACTGAGAGCTGGTTCTTGGAAAAGATAAACAGAATTGACAAACTGTTAGCTAGACTTGCCAAGGAAAAAAAGAATGAGGTCTCAAATAAAAATCAGAACTGAAAGAGAAATTACAAATGATACCACAGAAATACAAAGGATAATAAGAGATTACTACAAACAATTATATGCCAACAAATTGGACAACCTAGAAAAAAAATGGATATACTCTTAGAATCATACAATCATCCAAGACAATCGGGAAAAAATAAAAAATCTAAATGGATAAATTACTAGTAAGGAAATTGAGTCAATAATCATAAACCTTTCAACAAACAAAAGTCCAGGACCAGACAGCTTCATTGGTGAATTCTACCAAACAGTCAAAGATTTAATACCTATCCTTCTCAAAATCTTCCAAAAAATTGAAGAGGAATGAATGTTTCCAGTCAAATTTTACAAGGCCAACATAACCCTGATACCAAAACCAAATAAGGACACACAAAAAAAGAAAAAAAAAAAAAGGAAATTACAGGCCAATATCTCTGATGAACACAGATGCAAAAATCCTCAACAAAATATTGGCAAATCAAATTCAACAATATATTAAAATCATCATACACCATAATCAAGTGGGATTAACTCCTGGGATGCAAAGGTTGTTCAACATATGCAAATCAATCAACCTCATACAACACATTAACAAAATGAAGGATAAAAATCATATAATCATCTCAATAGATGCAGGAAAATATTTGACAAAATTCAACAGCCATTTATGGTAAAAAAACAAACAAAACAAAACCCTCTCAGCAAAGCAGCTGGGTGTAGAGAGACTACACCTCAACATAATAAAGGCCACATATGACAGACCCACAGCTAACATCATCCTCAATGGTGAAAAGCTGAAAGCATTTCCTCCAAGTTCAGAAACAAAACAAGGACGCCCCCTTCACCCACTTTTGTTTATCGTAATTCTTGCCAGAGAAGTTAAACAAGAAAAAGAAACTAAGGCATCCAAATTGGAAAGGAAAAAGTTAAACATTCACTATTTGCAGGTGACATAATTTTATATACAGAAAACTCTAAAAGATGTCACCAAAAAACTGCTAGAACTAATAAGCAAATTCAGTAAAGTGGCAGTGTACAAAATCAATATACAGAAGTCAATTGCATTTCTGTACACTAACAACTAACTATCAGAAAGACAGTTTAAGAAAACAATCCCATTTACAATTGCATCAAATACCCAGGAATAAATTCAACCGAAGTGAGAGACCTACACACTATAAGTCATTGATACAAGAAATTGAAGAGGATATAATGAAATGGAAGATATTCTGTGCTCATGGACTTGAAGATTTAATACTGTTGAAGTATCCATATTACTGAAAGAATACATAGATTTAATGCAATTCCTATTAAATTCTAATTTTTTTACAGAACAAGACAATCTTAAAATTTGTATAGAATCAAAGAAAGACATCAAATAACCAAAACAATATTGAGAAAGAACAAATCTGAAGGCACCACCCTCCTTGATTTCAAACTATACTATAAAGCTATAGAAATCTAAACAGTATGGTATTAGCATAAAAACAGACACATAGATCAGTGGAACAGAATAAAGAACCCACAAATAAACCCACCCATAGGTGGTCAATTAATTTATGACAAAGGAGGAAAAACTATATGGTGGGTAAAGGATGGCCCATTAATAAATAGTGCTGGGAAAACTTGACAGCCACATGCAAAGGAATAAAACTAGATCACTGTTTCACAGCATGCACAAAAATCAACTCAAAATGGATTAAGGACTTGACTGTAAGATCTAAAACCATAAAACTCCTGGAAGAAAACATAAACTATAAGCTACTTGACATCAGTCTTGACAATGAATTTTTAGATGTGACTCCAAAAGCAAAGGCAACAAAGCAAAAATAAACAAGTGGGACTACATAAAACTCAAAAGCTTTTGCACAGCAAAGGAAACCATCAACAAAATGAAAAGAAAACCCACTGAATGGGAGAAAATATTTGCAAATCATATATCTGATAAGGAATTAATATCTAAAAATATATAAAGAATTTGAAAAACTCAATAGTAAAAAAAAAAATCCTATAAACAATAAAGTTAAAAATGGACAGAAGATCTGAATAGAAAATTTTCCAAAGAAAAAATATAGATGGCCATCAGGCGCATGAAAAGATGCTCAACATCACTAATCATAAGGGAAATGCAAATCAAAACACAATGAGAGGTTACATCATACCTGTCAGAATGGCTATTATCAAAAAAACAAGAAATAACAAATGTTGGCAAGATGTGGAGAAAAGGGAACCCTAGCACACTATTGGTGGAAATGTAGTTTGGTGCAGCCACCATGGAAAATGGTATGGGGTTTCCTAAAAAAATTGGAAAAGGAACTATCATATGATCCAGCAATTCCACTTCTGGATATTTATCTGAAGAAAATGAAAATACTAACCCAAAAAGATATCTGTACGCATATGTTTACCACAGCATTATTTACAATTGTCAAAACATGGCAACAACCTAAGTGTCCATCAATAGATGAATGGATAAAGAAGAAGTTGCATACACACACACACACACACACACACACACACACACACACACACAAAGGAATACTACTCAGTCATAAAAATAACTAAATCTTGCCTTTTATGACAGTATGAATGGACTTAAGGGAATTATGCTAAGCAAAATAAGTCAGAGAAAGACAAATACCATATTATTTCACTTATATGTGGAATCTAAAAAACAAAACAAAATGAAACCAAACTCAGAGATACGGAAAACAGAATGGTGACTGCTGTGGGGAGGGAGGGTGAAACGGGTAAAGGTGGTCAAGAAGTACAAAGTTCCAGTTATAAAATAAATGTCATGGGAATGTAAAAACATTCTGAAAACCATATTCTTAATCTGTAAAACTGATGAATGTCATGATTTTTTGATTTTTAAAATTGCTTTTAAAATTGCACGTACAAGTTTGAATAAAATGGTTTTTGAAATGTGAGATGAGAAAAGAGGAATATTCAAAATTGTTATTAATGTGTATAATATTAAATATGCATATACGACTAAGTGAATTGCATATTATACTGCTGTAATGATCAGAGTTTATATTTCTATGCAAACAGAGATAGTTATATGTTTTCTTTACTATCGGATACCATGTGCATCAGACAGCGATTGGCATGTGCTGGGCATTAAATGTTCATTGAATGAATAAATACAGTTGGTTTAAAACTGTCCTATAATCTCTCACTGAGAAAGAGTGAATTTCCTTTCAGGATATCATTATATCCAAACGTATACAGTAGGATCATACTTTTGTTGAGTTTGGGGTGTGGATCCACAAAGGAACAAAAATGAAAATAGATTTATACTGCTTAAGATCTGTTTATGGTGTGATTACTGATAACTCCATTATTTCTTCATCTCTCTTTTAAAGTGTTAGTACCATTCTCAAGACATCTAGGTCCTCTTCCTGTGAAATTATGTGAATTGAACCAATTAAATGTATTGGGTATTTTATAGGCAAATATTCTAAAAGCAGATAACATGAGCCCTTCAAAGTTTATTCTTTTTTTTCCTCTGTTGTTTTAATGAAGGATGATGGGTTTTTCTACATGTATGGAAGCACCAATTCAGAAATAAGTCTGTGTTGTGGCTAAGTCTATCCCCTTGATCAGTTTGGAAGGACTGCCAGCTGACCAGTAAAATTAATGAAGTGAACCAACCAACTCTGAGAACAACTTTAGGGAAGAAAAAACATGTTCTGAGCTACAGTTTCCTCACCAGTAATAAAAAAAAAAAAAGGAGTTGGAATAAGTACTTTATAAAGACCATTTCAGCTCAAAATTTTCCATATTTCTAAGCTACTTGCCAGCATTCTAGTGTATGTAAAATGAGATTCTTTGTATAATTTGCTAGTTACGTTTTGTATCTTCAGCAATTACCACTTTGAGGCTGTCCTTTACCCTGATTAAGGATGGATGAGTCATTTCCACTAAAACCCAATCATTATACAGAAACCCTTACCAGAAGCCTTTGCATTACACAAGCTATAGAGGGTCCTGGCCACTCAGCATGCTTGTGCATTCAGTTAGCATGTCCTTCAGCATCAGTAATTGTCAGAAAAGTTGAGCAAGGCTAGAATTCCATGTAGTCACAGAAATGATTGCTTTTTATATTGAACTGCTTCCAGGACGTCAGTCTTGCAGTAAGCTCCTGTATAGTGAATACCTACTTTGCCCCAAGGGAAGTTCTATGCACCATGGGAAATAATAAAATAAAATAAAATAAAATAAAATAAAATAAAATAAAATAAAACAAAACAAAAAAGGAAGGCACAGTCCTGAGCAATACGTTCTTGGACTGGAGTTTCTCTTTCCTATTTGGTTCTCTTTGGTTTTTAGAACGTCAGTCACGTTCACACACATAGAGAAACAACAGGGAACACACTGCATGGGGTAATATGCTAGGATTCCATGTCACATAAAGCCAAAAAATGATCTTGTTGCTCTTAGTAACAAAAGCAGGTTAAAATTATTCCTTTAAAAACTATTTTATCCATTTGTAATTTTATGTGAGGTGTAGCTAACTTTTAACAAAGTAATGTGAAAGATTTCTTTCTTTTTCTATTAGTTTATTTCCTAAATCATCATAAATATCTGGTTTCTTATGGAAAAAGAGTCTGAATGAAATTTCTGGAGCTACAACTCAATAAAAACCTACTCTGAACTACTAGACAGAAAATCAGTGAGACTATAGACTTGAGTACCACCATCAACAAACTTGACCTAACCGACATGCAGAGAACCCTCCACCAACACAGCAGAATTTATACTGCATACTATTTTCAAGAGTAGAATATTCTTTAGGGTAGACCACACACTTGGTAATAAAACAAATCGCAATGTTTGTAAGAGGATTTAAATCACGCAAATAATGTTCTCCCAATACAATGGAATAAAATTATGAATACAATGAAAGAAATCTGGGAAATCCTCAATTATTTGGAAATTAAAAACCATAATTATAAATTACTAATAGATTGAAGAAGAAATCAAAAGGGAAATTTAAAAATAGCAGGCTAAATATAAATGCAACTGAATAAAAACAAGCCATATTAACATTTATGAGAGGCAGTTAAATCAGTGTTTAGAGGTAATGTTGTATTTTTAAACACTTATATTAAAATAGAAGAATATAATCTGGATGTGCTTCTTAAGAAGCTAGAATAAAAGGAAAGAAAAATCAAAGCCAGGATAAAAAAATGAAGATCAGAACATAAATCAGTAAGATACAAAATAGAAAATAATAAAGAAAATCAATGAAACCAAAATTTAGTTCTTTGAAATGAAAAATTGGTAAAATTTTACTTAAACTGACCAAGAAAATGAGGTGATACAAATTAGGAATTAAAAAAAATCACTATAGAACACAGAGAAATTTAAAGGATTAAATGGAAATACCATGAAAAGCTTTATAACAACATATTGAACAGCTTAGATGAAGTGGAGAAACTTCTAAAAAGACATAAATTACTAAAACTGACTCAGAAGAAATAGAATATTTGAATAGACCTATATGTTAAGATATTAGTAATGAAAAATATTGTCACACACATAAAAAAAAAAAAAAATCAAGGCCCAGATGACTTCACTGGTGAATTCTAACAAACATTTAAGTAAAAATTCATACCAATCCAAAACAAATACTCGGAAAATAGAGAAAATTACATCCCCAATTCAATTTATGAGGCCAAGATTACCCTAAATCCAAAGCCAGATGACATCAACATTGCAAGAAAGGGACACAATGGTGGTAATACACCACAATTTGGTGGATTTGCTGGGGAGAAGGGAGATGTATCTTTTCAGATTAGTTAGCGGTATCTGTTCCCCCAAAGAGATGGAAATAACTTTCACTTGGCTGCATGAATAGATACGATAGAACTCGTTTTTGAGCAGTTGCTCTACACTAAGCACTGTGCCGAGCACTGGGAAATCAGAAGCAAGTGCTAGTCTTTATCTTTAAGTTGCTCGCCCTCTTCTAGAAGAGGACAGAATGTAATCGAGCAGCTGTTCTTATGTTCCTAAAGCTCTATAATAATGTTGTGGATTGCACTGCTATATAAAAGGAAGGGTTCAATCTCAATGATATTAAGAATTGCTTCAGAGAAAAGAAGAAATACTTAAACAACCTTGAGAAATCTTAGAGGACACTCATTTTTACGGTCAGGAATTTGGACTTTACCCTGAAGTTCGGTGTTTCTGAAAATATGGGGAAATCTCTTAAGTTAGATAAAGCTGAGCTGTTTGAGCCCTGACCCTACAAATATGGAATCAGAATCTCTGTGGCACAGACTAGGAATTTGTAACAACAGTGAGTTTTCTAAAGTTTGAGAACCCTGTATTTGGTAATGAGGTAACATCAAAGGGTTTTGAAGGGGTTTGTGATAACATGAACGAATTCTGAATTCTCACTTTGGTCTCTGCTCAGTTGGCTCTCCTACCTGACTGTTCTCTTCTTGGCTTTTCTTAACGTCTTGCTTCACAAGCACCAGCTCTGTCGCTGTGACCTGCAGTGAGTCTTTGCATCTTCCACCAGGCCAGCTGACCTCCCACGTCTTGGTCTCAGGTCTTAGGGAATCATGGTTTTACTAACTGGGTTTATTAAACCCGGCACTCAAAGTCCATCACATCCATGCCGTTCCATCTTCACCCAGACCTTGATCTTCTTGGCAAGTGCACAATGACTCTTGGGCTGGCTACCCAAACCTACTGCTTCATATTTCCTCCCTCTGAAGGCCCTTAATCATCTTTACAGTTCTGTTTTCAGGAGCTATCTTTCAATATGACTAATGAAATTAGTTATTTTGCATAATTATGCATAAGAAGAGTTAAACAAAAATACTGTATATGGATACACGAGGTGGAAATATTTGACAATAACCTGAGAATTATCAAGAAGTAATTTCTATGCAGCAGGGAGCAGAGAGAAGCCCTTTCATAAATCGTATCCTATTGGAAAAATGTTTTTCCATCGAAGGAAAAGCCACTGTTTTTCAAGGCAGAGGAACGGATTTCAGACTTGCAAGCGTTTAGAACAGAGAGAGGGAACAAGCTATGATTAAAACCCTCAGAGAGGAAAGTCCTCAGAGGAACAGATATGCAGTTCCTAAGAAAGCAAACTTCATTAGATTCCAGAACTGAAGTGAAATTTATAGTAGGTATTAATCAGAGGAGGAAGCTATGCACATATAGTTAATGAAGTTGCCATATTATCCATATGAACTTTGAACACTACCGACAAAGAGCTGAAACGTCTCTGCAATTAAGATGAGGAAGGCAACTATTCAAACACAGACATCTTGGGACTTGGAACAGATGGGACTTAGAATAAACTCATTGAATGACAAAAAACCAGAACAAGAGAAAAATAGCAGGACAGAGATATTTCCCTAAGGTTTTCGCCGGTTCTCTGTTGAAAATGCACTAAAAATGTAACATCAGAATTACAATCCACATGGAAGAGTTTGTTGTGCATAGTTTATAATCATGCATACTTGACGTGCTAGGTGAATTTTACCTCATACATTCTTCATAGAAGTTTAATTACTCAAAGTCTTCTTATTGTCTTTAGAAACTCTTGATTTAAGATGTTAATGATGTATTTCAGAGTTTTATTGACTTAACTAACAAAAACAGTAAGACTCTGGTCATCCAGGGTGGGAGAGAAGAGAGACAGTCTGCAATACAGAATAATGTCTTACTGAGGTCTGAACACTGATGCTGGTCTCAGTCCCATGTTCACCCTGGTACAGTCTTAAAGTTGTCTCAACTGCAAGCTCCTTGACTTGACTTTTCACATAGACACTCATCATCCCCTCAACATATCTGCACAAGGCATTAACCTCCTGATCAGTTTTGGGTTGTGTTATCCAGTCTTTCCGGGAAGCCAGAATCTCTGAGCATCTGATCCAACAGAACCTAGATATGGGAGAGGCTGAGGCTCCGCCCATGCTGGCTCAACAGAGGCCATAATAAATCCCGTCCTGCATCCATAGGGGAGGCTGAGCCAGATGGAGGTATTAGAGAGGTGGTCCCCAAATTCTAGCACACACCAGAGTCACCTACAGGGCTTATTTAAACCTGAATTGCTGGACCTACTTCAGAGTTCTTGATTGAACAGGTCTAGGATAGGCATAAAAACTTGCATTTATTACAAGTACTCAGGAGACGCTGTTACTGCTTTTCCAGATACCACACGTGAAGAATTATTGTGTGAGGAGTAAGGTGACAGCAGTCTAACACATGGGCTTGGATGGGACTGAGTAAATGGGGGAGACATGTCAACCAGGTCCAGTACCCACACACTTCATTCATTCATATACACCCTCAGAGTGATTGCACATGAACTGGGGTACCCAGTGGGGTGATCTAGAGAGGAATCTGAGGAAAAGCTAATGAGACTACTTTTTTCATCCAACACACATTTGTTGAGTGCCTGCTGGGCAGTAAGTGCTGGGCTAGGCACCAGGCATTCAGAAAGGAAACGTTATCCTTGCTCTTGTGAAGAGCATTCTATTTTGAGATGTCTAAAACAATGATTTTTTTTCCATCTCCATAAATCATGTTGCCTCTGGCTTCTGATTTGATGACTTTTCATTTCTGAGGCAAGTCAGATGCTGCTTAGAAAAAAGAAATCATTGTTCAGCTTTAAGCTTCAAAAAATTTTTTTTTCTTGAGTCCATAGCAGGATAAGAGTCTTGAAAGCCCAGGCTTTGTTTAGAGACAAAATCCTTTGCTAAACTCCAAAGCCTGGCTTTTACACAACAAGAGCAAAGCTTGGAAGTCTGAGCATAGAGTTTTTACTCTACAGAACAGGGAGAATTTGATACATGTACGGTTTCTGTCACAGAATAAGGGAGAATACAAATCCCACGGGTCTCTGGAAGGAGGACACAATTAATTATAGAAAGAAATTTCGACAAGATAAGACCAGGGTAGAGTCATTGTTTCTCTGCAGCTCAGTGTCCTAATTCCCTGAACATGAGCCCAGAGGGGCAATAGATTTCTGATGACAGAAACTCAACAAAAATCCCACCTAGCTCAAAGAGAATCCAAGAGTGGCTAAGCTGGTGTTCAGCTTCTCCTCCAACACGTCCAACACATTGTGAGGATGGTGGAGTATTATTCGTGGGGTGAATTGTCTAGATTATGATCCAGAAATACTACCTTACTCTTTCCCTCATGCTTACTCATAGCCTGGTGAAGATTCAGAAACACCCACATGACCGTAGGAAGGATGTGCGAGGTAGCTGGAAATTTTAGACCCTATGTGCCTATGGAAGGATCACAGTCGTGGAGGGCAAAGCGTTCCTACAATCCAAGCTGAGTACCGGACAGTCCAAAACCAGGAGGGTACATCAGAAATTGACACATTGTAACTGACTAACTACAATTAAAAAAAAAAATGGGGGACATGAAGCACTTGAGTTAGAAAAGTGTTAACAGCACCTGATGGGGCCGAGGCAAGGAGCCGGGCAGCAGAGACAGATGCCAGCGCCCAAAGACTCAACTTAAGTGAGCTGTGTCTCAACCAAACACCATCCACACTCCCAAAAGGACCCAAGCCCCCCGCCCTCCAGCCAGCAGCGTGAAGTTGGGTAAAATTTCTCCTACACTTTGATGACATAAGAAAAAAGAAAGGGGAGACAGGAAAAAGTCTTGAAAGACTGAGTTGTTACTGAAAAAGAAACTGCGTTTACCAAATGGAGACTCCTAAACTGAAAGAAACAGTTTATCCAGAAGACACTATTTTAAACTGGAAGACACTGGTATATCTTTAATGAACAAGCTTAGATTGTAGTGTTGTTTTTGCTGTGGTGGTTGGTGCTGCTGATGAGCAGGAATGGAGATTTCAGAGGAAATATTAGTTAGAAAATATTTAAAAGCTGAGATCTGTTTTATTATAGGAAAGGAAAGAGGGAGATTCCTGAATTGCTCTGAACAGATTTCAAACCTACCACCATTACAGGAATTTCTAAAGTGTTTGGCTCATGTCTCTACACAGAGAGTTACAAAAATTTCACTCCTTTAGTGGTTAAGTCGGGGGAAATTCAGGCTCCAGCTGAGACAGAAACCTCCAGGTTGAACAAAGAAGTGGGACCCAGCGTTGAGAACCAAAGAGTCAGATCTGAAGGAGCTAAACGGGTATGTTAGAAGAAAATGGTGACAATGATTATAGAGGCATACAGGGTAACAGGACAGGAACTGAACACGCCATCATCGCCGTGGGGACACTACGGCTGCCAGGCACATAGTAGGTGCCCATTAAATGTGTTGAAATAAATGACGAAGTAAAGTGTGGAACTATTAACTGAGTTCTAGAATGAAATCTCTGGGACTTTTACAGGCTAGATGTAAATTCATGAATAACTTGAGGGGAAAACCAGAGGGACTATTAGCCATTTCAGCCACCCTCCCTCACCTACATCCATTTTCCAGGGTAATGGGCTTGGTGGAAAAGGTGAGGTCCTATGGATGGTGGGAAGTAAGCCTCCCACAAGCACCTCTTTGGGGTTGTATTTTTCCCCAATAAATTTGTGGCTAAATCTTGGCCAGGAATCTAGCACCTCTTAGTAACGTGTTCTGGTTCCCCACTCTACACTCCTGAAGTGGTCACAGGGACGTAGATTCTGTGTCTGGCTCTAACAGGGAAGAATGTGATAAATCCCCAAAGAGGAAGCAATAGGATTCCAAAGGCCTTTGGATTATGACCATGGTCCCCTTAAAAAACACCCGCTGTAACAGAAACAGACTCATAGACAGAATACAAACTTGTAGTTGCCAAGGAGGCAGCGGGTGGGAAGGGATAGACCGAGATTTCAAAACTGCAGAATAGATAAACGAGATTATACTGTGTAGCACAGGGAAATATACACAAGATCTTGTGGTAGCTCACAGAGAAAACAACGTGACAATGAATATATATATGTTCATGTATAATTGAAAAATTGTGCTCTACACTAGAATTTGATACAAAATTGTAAAATGATTATAAATCAATAAAAAATGTTAAAACAAAAAAACACCCACTGGGTGTCAGCACTGGCCATAAGCATGTATGTAATTGGAAGAGAGCCAGGGCCATCCCTGAGCTCCCAAAATGTATAAATCATGAGACAGAAAAGGGTGTCTCTAGGATACTTCTGCCAGAAACGACCTCCTTAGAGGCTTTCTAGTGTTCTCATTGGACCCAGGAGTTTCAGGGGAGAGAGCAAGATGGAAGCCTCACAGTGAGAGTGACAAGTTTTTCTGCCTGATGCTCCCTCCTCCTCTCCTCTCTTATTCTATCTTGATGAACCCACAGAAAAAAAAATAACAGTCAATAACTCCATTGGGTTATCCTGCTATTGAGAAAAATGCTTCCTAGTTCACTGCCACAAACTGTAGCCCAGAGCTCAGAGTGGTTGGTTTGGGATTTGAATTAACATCTTCTTGATTCCAAAATCTTACATTCCCCATGAACGCCAGGCTGTTGGCCACCATATGTCTGAAAATTCATGCCTCGCGTTAGTCATTTTTGAGGAGAACCTGTAGGCTTTTATTTAAAGCCTTCTTTGAGCATTGTTTGGTTTGTTTTGGGTTTGGGGTTTTTGTTTGTTTGTTTTTGTTGTTGTTGTTTTTGCCGAAAGGTATTTAAATTAAGTCTTAGATGACTCTAGAGAAATAAAAGTTTGTAACAAAGGGGCTGATTTTAAGCTGGAGATACTCCGAGGAACAGAGCTCGTGATGTCTGAGAATGCTGGAGACTTGCGTTCCCTGCCCAGGCCTGTCTTTCAAGTAGAACTGATTGTGTGCTGAAGCAGTTTAAGCCGTGCCTCTGATACACAGCTGGGAAAAGGCTCACGTCAACGATAAGCAGTGCAAACTACAGAAGAATCCGAGGATGATGTGGTCAGCAGAAGGGAGTCAGCGTTAGATAAGAGTCCTGGGGAGCGTGGCCGGGCGAGAAGAGTGGCAGATGAGAATTCAACCATCCAGCTTCAATTCCAGCCCCCAGCACCCATCCCTAGGGTGACTCTTCCAGGACAGCACAATTTCTCCTGCCTCAGTTTCCACATCCGCAAAATGGATCTTACAGCCCTTGAAGACTCAGCAAGCTTCCTCCTGCCCTGAATCCGTAAAACCTGAGGGGTGAGGGTACCATGTTCCGTCTAGATGTTTTCTCATTTCAAAACCGCAGCGCTCTGAGTCTCATTAATTAGAGTGTTAATTAATAGCACTCGTCTTTACTGGAATTATATTTTGGTAAAAACAAACGCATTGTTGGTCTCTCTCTAGTCTCGGTTATCCAAAGCTGAGAAAATAAGGGCTGCTCATGCCTCGCCTCCACCATCTGGGATTTCTGGGGTGATGCCAGTTTTATGTATTATATTGAATCACCCATTCTCATCATGATTTGACATTTCTAGCATTTTGTCATCCAAACAACATCTCCCTGCCTGCCATTTACTGCCATTTACTGCCGTTTACTGCCAAAAGTGGCACAACATTACTGTCAGAGATGTTTCCCGCTTTTTGCCTTGGAAAATGCGTTCCCTGTACCCAGATACGGGTTCTGTCCATGGAGGGTAACAAGAATCAAAAGATGTGCAAGCAAGAAATAATTGATTCCTGTGGTGTTGTGGGAAATGTAGCACTGTGATGATTTGTCCTCAACATTAAATAAAATACATGTGACCAAATTGTCCCTTTGGACCCTCCATCTAGTAAGTCCAGGGAAGTTTACTTTAATATTTTGTGCCTACGTGTCTTGGATCAATTGTCCCTCCTTGTTAACTCACAGGACGCCCCGCCTTCGCCCTTGCTGTGTGGCTTGGTTTGTTGCAGGGAGGAGCATGTGTAACAGACAAGCCCAGCCGTGGACCGGCTCACCCATGCCCTTGGCAGCCATCACGTGCAAGGTCTGCAGTCCAAGGGCTTGCCCCAAGCAGAGAAAGCGAGGCACTGACTGCACTTAGCTTGTGACACCTTGTGAAGGTGTTGACACTTCCCACCAGCGCAGACAGCGCTGTATCATCATTTGTCTCTGGATTTCCACCCTTGCTGTCTCCAGGTGAGATGTCAACGCCCCTTCTCATGGCCTGTGTTTAGAAGACATCCCATAGCTGAGTTGGGTGATTCCTTTTAATCCAGAGCCATTTATTTTGTCATCCAGTCTTGTATTTGTTTTCTAGGACTGCAGTGACAAGTTACTGCAAACTGGGCGACTTACAACAGGGGGAAAATTTTTCCTTACAGTTCTAGAGGCCAGAAGTCCAGAATCAAGGAATTAGCAGGGCCAGGCTCCCTCCAAAGGCGTTCCAGAAGAATCCTGCCTTCCACTTCACTTCTGGTGGCTCCGGCTGTTCCTTGCTTGTCACAGCATCACTCCAAACATCACTTTTATCTTCTCCAGGTGTCTCTCCCAAGTGTGATACTCATAAAAACATTAGTTATTAGGTACAGGGCCCATCTGGGTAATCCAGAATGACCTCATCTCCTGTTCCTCAACTTAATTGCATCTGCAAAGACCCCTTTGCCCCAAAACATCAAATTCATAGGTTCCAGGACATATCTTTTTGGGGGCCACCATCCAAACCCCTATAAACCTCTAATGGTGTGAGAGGGTTTCCCAGAGGAGCTTAGATGTGTCATGATACATTTTTGTCATTGTACACACATCCGCCTTCGTCAGAGAGCACGTAGGCACGTGGACCACAATGCCAGGTCTGCTTGGAAGCACTGCTCCCCCTTGACCTGTAGACCCCGATGCTGGGTATAAGGCAGCATGCTGCAGCTCCTTCTAACCACTGGCTGTTTTGCTTAGGAGCTGTCCTTCCCTGGAGTGTGATTTCTACCTCTCTTCAAATGTCTGTTAAGAAAATCTTTACTTGTCTGAACTGCGAAGGAAGGTACATTTCAAGTTCTTTCTCATAGAGCCTTTGGACCCTAGACAACCAGAAAATATAGATATATGCTAATACACGTGATTATAAATACATATGTATATGTATTTATATACACATGCTGGCTTCACCAAGTCTGTTCAACCATGATGCCCCGTTATCTGCACAATTTATACACTTTAGAAGCTCAACAGGAAGCAGACAAGAGTCATGCTGTTTCTTTAGACATCAAATAGCAAGAAGTCAAATCTCAAAATGTCTTCTGCATTTCTGGTTCTTAAGATACAGAACTACGATAATTGATGTACTAGGGGATAAAATCTGGAGTCCTTTTTCTTTAAGCTGGTTGCCAGCAACAATTTTCTCCTATAAGTTTTCATAAAGTTAATTTGAGATCAGGATAAGGAAAAATACACTTCCATGTCTAATCTCTGATCTTTCTCAACCCAACCAATGACTTCATTTCTCTTCCTGTTTTCACTCTTACTTTTAAGAGGGAAGCTTGGGCTTGGATCAATGATGATTGAGGACCAACAATGGGAGTATGAAATGTAAGTAAATATTTGCTTCCAAAGGCTGCCATGAGAAATTGCCACAAACTAATGGCTTATACCAACAGAAATTTATTCTCTCGCATGGATGTCAGAAGTCTGAAGTCAAGTTGTCAGCAGAAACATGTTCTCTCTAAATCCTCTCTCCAAATCCTTATCTTTTCCAGCTTCTGGTAGCATCAGGGGTTCCTTGGTGAGTGGCTGGACAATTCCAGTCCCTGCCTCCTTCTTCAGATGGCCCTCTCCTCTGGGACACTTGTCATTGGACAACCCAGCGTGGTCTTATTTCGAGATTCCTCATTACATCTGCAAGGACCCCTTTTCCAACTAAGATCACATTCACAAGTTCTGGGGATTAGGGCATGGACTTACTCTCTTGGGGACACTATTCAACCCACTACAATGGAGATCAATGATCAAGGAGACAAAGAATGGAATCCTGCACGGACCTGCACCTGAGAACTCGGTACCATGACTTTAACCAATTATTTGTGTTAAGTTTTCTCTGTTAAATTAACTGGTATGGTTTCTGTCTCCATCACTGGACACTGACTGATCCAGCAATGAATAGGTCTTTCCCCCTCCCCCCAGCTTTATGGGAGGTACAAATTTATACAATGTTATTTGTCATTTAAGGTATATAACATGATGATTTGACATATGTATACATTGTGAAATGCTTACCACAATAAAGTTAGTCGGCACATCTGTCACCTCACATAGTTGCCATTTAGTGTGTGTGTATGTGTGTGTGGTGAAAACATTTAGAATCTACTTTTTTTTTAGCAATTTTCAAGTATGCATTACACTATTGTTAGCTATAGTCACTATGCTGTACACTAAATCCCTAGAAGTTAATTCATCTTAATAACTGAAAGTCTTTACCCTTTGACCAACATTTCCCCACTTCCCCAATGCCCCAGCCCCTAGTGATCACTAATCTATTGTGTTTCAATGATTTTCACATTTTTTAGATTTCACGTATAAGTGAGATTATACAGTATTTGTCTTTGCCTGTTTGACTTTTTTGACTTAGCACCATGTCCTTAAGTTGCATTCATGTTGTCACAAATAACAGAAATTTCTTTTTTCATGTCTGAATAATATTCCATTGTGCATGTGTATACATGTGTGCCTATATATATATATATATATAGGCACACACACACACACCCCCACATTTTCTTTATCCACTCATCTGTTGATAGATAATTAAATTGTTTCCATGCATGGCTATTGTGAGTAATGCTGCAACAGTCATGGAGGAATACAGATATCTTCTCAAGATAGTTATTTTATTTCCTTGGAACATATACCCTGAAAGAAGATTGCTGGATCATATAATAGTTCTATTTTTGATTTTTTGAGGAATCTCCATACTGTTTCCATAGTGGTGGCACCAATTTCCATTCCCATCAACAGTGCATAGGGTTTCCCGTTCTCCACATCCTTCCCAATGCACATTACCTCTTGTCATTTTGATAACAGCCACCTTAACAGGTGTGAGGTGATAGCTCCTTATCGTTTTGATTGGCATCTCCCTGATGATTAATGATGCTGAGCACCTTTTTAATGTACTTGTCCATTTATACGTCTTCTTTAAAAAAAATGTGTATTCAGGTCATTTGCCAACTTTTAAATCAGATTACTTGTTTTTTGCTATGAGCTGTTTGAGTCCCTTATATATATTTGGATCTCAACCCCTGTATCTCATATTTACTTGTTCAATTAACATGAATGGAGGCCTTCTGCATAACTATCACAACACAGTCACTGTTCCTATAAAGATGAAAATAATAGTTCACAAACCTGAAAGTCTGCTGGTGGCTGTCTGGAGGAGAGAATGAAATGGCGCTGCCTTCTCCCACACAGTGAGAACAGTGAGACACCCAAGGGATTCTCTCGAATTGCTCCAGTGATCTCCCTTCCTCTGCTCCAAAACAGTTTCAAAAACTTCTTTGTTTTTCCAACATACTGACTAACATACACTATTAACCACAATTGGACTCTGATCTTTACCTATGTTTTTGTAGTCAGCATTTAATGCCTTTTATTTTAAACCTGAAGGTTCAATTTGTTAGCTCATTTATCATCTTTTTTTTTTTCTTGCTACATGAGAAGCAATTCTCCTAAGTGCCTACAGATACCTCTGGGAGGGCCAGCTCCACAAGTCCCTAACTCTAGAGACAGACTTTTCCAAAGATCTCTAACGGGGTGCCACAATTAATCACTATATCGAAACCTGTGCTTCTGATGTAAGCTCAGCTTTCAGACTGTTACTTCTGAGACTAGAGACTCTCACTGGGAGAAAAACCAAGCTTGTATCAATGATCCCAACCCCAAGTTGGGCACATTTCAAAGACTCTCATTTATTAAAGTCAATGTCAAAATGGTGACACAGAAATAATTTGCCTCCACCTATTTAAAGGGCGATAGGGTATCTTCAAATTAAGTACACAATAAAAAAAAGAGAGGCAGGACGTCTAGAATGGCAGAATGAGGAGCTCAGCAAAAATTCTCCCCAGCAAAATAAAAATTTAACTGAGGGGAAAAAAATTTTTTTAATCATTTAAAGTCTCTAGAAAGTGTCCTGAGAGAATACATTAAATGGAGAAACATTCATTCATGAAAACCCACTAAATCTTAGTAAGAATAATGAGTCTCTGGCATTTAAGTCATGACTCACCCTTACACACACTCCTTATCCAGCTCTGTGTACAGACCTCTCCGCCAGGCAGGTACAACCAAGGCCAAGTCACCAGACAAACAGCCAGGTAAATAAAACAACAATTCCTGCAGGGAATCAGTATCCAGAGCTGCTACAATATCATATCTGAAATGTCCAGTTTTCAACCAAAAATTATAAGACATATAAAGAAAAAAAAAGTGTGACTCATACACAGGGAAAAAAAAAAAAGCCAGGTAGCAAGATCTGCCTTTGACGAGGCCTGGAAGGTGAACTCGGCAGCCAGGGCCAGCCTGAAAGCAGCATTAAAATGATGCTAAGAGTACAAAATGAAACGATGCTTGAAGAAATAAAGGTATCGTGACCACACCGCTTCAAATAAAGGTCAATACAAGGATAAAAATCGTGAAAAAGAACCAGATAGAAAAACACAAAACCGAAATTAACAATTCACTGGAGGGAGTCAGCAGTACACATCAGTTGGCAGAGGAAAGAATTAGCAAACTTGAAGACAGATCAGTAGAGATGATGTGATCTGAGGAACTGAGAGAAAATAGTATGGAGAAAAAATCAAGAGTCTCAGAGGAGTACAGGACACCATACACACAAGTCAACATTCGCATAACAGGAGAGGACAAAGAAGGGAAAGAGGAAAATGCATCCAAAGAAATCATAGCTAAAGTCTTCAAAATTTGATTTAAAAATGACTGATCTATATTTATCACACGCTATTCGGTGTCTAAACTGCTTAGTAGATACCCCTCTGTGGTTATTCCAGCCCTCCTGCCATCCTTGACCCTGGGTCCCTGTCCAGCACCTTCACTCCTGAACCTGTTCCCTCAATCCTGCCAAGCCAGATTGCTGGACTGTCACTGCCTCGCTGCCCTGTCACTTTGGGTTGCATGTCACCTCTTCTCTTCCTGAGCTCATATTGACCTGGCAACCTACACACATCAGTTCCCCCTTTGTTCTGCGTTTCCCAGCCCACCGAAATAAACTCTTTGCTCCTAGGTGGTACCAGGTGCCAGCCCTGAATCCCAGCCTTGGTCAGAGCTAGGAAGAAAGTCCAGATGTTAAGAACCAAGCCCTGTATTATCTCTAATTTATAAAAAACACATCTGCAAGCAGGTACCGTCTGCCCATTTTGGAGATAATATCAAAGTTTAGAGAGACTGAGTACCTTGCCAGGAAATGATAAAGCAGGGAAATGATCTGACCTTCCTAGTGTACAAACCACCTCCAGGTCTTACAGCTCAACTTCTTTGTTGTTCCTACTATCTTCATGGGTTGCAGAGTTCAATAGTTCTCTATCACTACTATGACAAATTATCCACAAACTTATTGGCTTAACACAACACCAATTTATTACCTTATAGTTCTGCAGGTCAGAACTCTGCTGCAGATCACACTGGATTCAGTGAAGGTGTTGACAGGCTGCAGTCCTTTGGGAGAATTAGAGGAGAATCTGTTTCCTCGCCTTGTCAGCTTCTAGAGACTGCATTGCCTCCCTTGGCTTACGGCCCACTTTCACATTCATGGCTGCTTAAGACTTCCTCACATAGCGTCCCCCTGACACTGGTCCCCCTTCCTCCCTCTTCCACTTTTAAGGACCATTTGATTACTTTAGGCCACCTCCCTATCTTAGGGTCAGCTCATTAGCAAGCTTGATTCCATCCTCAACCTAATTTCTCCTTGCCTTGTAAGGTAACACATTCACAGGCCCCTGAGATTAAGATATGGGCATCTTTGGGCTCCATTCTCCTTCCTACCACGTAGAGTGAGCATGGCTGGTCACTACATCTGAGCAGCAAGCCCAGATCCCTTCCCGCAAGTCCTCCTTATTTTTTCACCCCGTATCTTACCTACTCCCACACCCCCATCCTCCGTTAGGTTCTGTCTTTTGACACACTTCGTGGATTGCCTCACGTTCCAACCGCTTTCTTGTTCGCCCTCACATCACAGTTCCCGTGTCATCTTCCCCGTTCATTTTGGTTTCCACACATCCTGGCTCAATGGAAAGGCTAAGTTATGCTAAAACGCAAGTGATGATACTAGTTTGATGTATTACTCCTGCCAGAAAACACTGACGTTTTAGTAGAGTCCCTACCCCCTGTCTCAAAGCAAAAGAAAAAGTAGATTCAGTCTGATTATGGGATACTTCAGGGGTTTATCTGTTTGTTTGCCTTTATTCTGGGAGCTCAGGTTTGAAAGAAGTCCAAGTTTTGTCAGTCGGAATGCTCAGGGGCTGTACCAGTTGAGGTTCTTTGCTCCTGTTGCCAGTGATAGGAGTGGGCTTGCCAGTCATGTTTTGCTGTGGCCAAGCAAAAGGAAAATTTCTGAGAGAATGCAACAGGTAGGAAGCGGGATTGGAAGTAGAGCAAAAACAAGGTGAGAAGGAACCTTTAGAGGGTCTTGTCAGGACACTTGCACTGGAAAGAAAAAAAAATTCAGAATGCTAGGGGTTTTGTTTGTTTCATTTTTATGCATCAAGGGAAAGAGCCGGAAGGTTGCCAACCGGCCAAACTCAGCGTCATGCTCACCCTTGGTGCTACCGCGGGAGTGAGAGGACCTGGTGAGAGGAAACAAAGGGCTGCTGGTGCATCCCTCCGGCTTCATTTGTGAGAAAGTGTGATGGAAAGGTCTACCCACCAGGGTTCAGCTAGAGAAGCAGAGCCAATAGGACATATATAAAGAGATTGATTGCAAAGAATTGGCTTACATGATTGTGGCGGCCATCAGGCAGGGCAGGCTGGAACTCTCGGGCACCGTCTGAAGCTGCAGCTCACCCTAGGAATTATTTCCTTCCTGAGGGAAGCCTCAGCTCCTCTTGTAAGCTCTTGCCACTGGTTGACGCAGGCCCCACTCAGATTACTGAAGACACTTCTTACTAAGATTCTACTGGCTTTGTACTTCAATAACATCTCTGAAATATATTCCCAGCAACAATCTAGATTAGTATTCGATTAGTAACCGGGGACTGCGGCCAAGTTGACACATCAAAAAACCATCACAGAAGAGGAGTAGTAGGACAGGGCATCTCAGTTTGCAGACTCACCAAGTATTGCCCACAATGTGGGACAGTGATGGGAGCTTATTGGAAAGAGCCCATGGATTCTGGGCAATGGAACACAAATGCCCACTGCAGAGGCTGGCGAGGACAGTGCAGAGTGAGTAGACACCTCATGGGGGCAAGGGACTCTTCTACTCGCCTGGGTCTTCCTATCAAATCTCCCTCGCCATATGTTCATCCAATTATACACACACACACACACACACACACACACACACACACACATATATATATATATATATATATATATATGGCATCATAGTTTTACTTCTCTTCAGCTCATATAATGCAGAGAATTTTTCATGAAGTAATTTAGGATTATCAGGCACATGGTAAGCTTAGCTCTAGAAATTATTTTGAAAGCATAGATGCCTACGGGAACCCTCAAATTATAACATATTGAAAGTTACTGTTTCAGCTTATGGTCAAGTGCTACTTTGAGTTATAAAACCACTGAAGTGTATCAGTCTTTCTATTAACAACCTGCCCATGGGGACTGAGAGAAACTCAGCATCTTCAAGGGGAACTACTCCGTGTTATCAGCACAAAAGAAATATGAGACGGAGACGTGATAAACCTGAAGTCACAACTTCATGCAGTGTGTCTGTCGAAGAATAAATCCAGGGGATATCTGAATTCCTTGGGATTTCTGAAAACGCAGAGGATAAAGTTGAGCTGGAGTCTCACCTTTGTCTGTTCCATCAACTGAACTGTTGGTTTTTTCCTCTCCCACCTTGCGTTTTGCAAGTTGGGATAAACTCTCCCTTTCTTGGTTGGCCTATCATCTCTCCCGCTTTCATTCCCTCTTTAAACACCATTTCTGCTGCATCTTCAAAAGCTTATCTCCTCTCCACAGCTGTCTGTACAAAGTTGAGAGCCTGGCACTGATTTAAACAGCTTGAATTGCACTGAAATAAATTCCTCAGGGCAGCGACCAATTTCTTATGCATTGTCAATAGCAAAATATAGTGTTGGTGTTTCATAAACGCAGTATGAATATAAATAACAGAAGGTCCAAAAATATGGTAGTAATTTCTGTATATTACAAAATTAAAATCTAATGCTTTGGAGTGAACTCCGAGTTCCCCTAAAACTTTATCAGAAGGTGATATTCTATTATTCTACTGAGTGGGAGATAGAGTTTTACAAATGGAAACTTACAGATCTTTTCAGCATGATGTGAATGTCTAGGGAACTGACTTCTTATTCCACTATGCCGAGACCCTCCACAGTAAGGAATATTAGTTGTTCACAATTATCCCTTTCCCCCATGGCCCCCCTGCAGTAGCACAGGCTTCCCAGTTCTACTGACTCGGGGCTTACACATGTGGTTTGATTTGGCTAGTGGAACATAAGTAAACATGGCACGAACAGAGGTCTTACTTGTGCTTGTGTGTTTTGCTTTAGCTTCTAGACCTCCTGAATTTCATCAGAGGTTCAGGACCCTGTCATAGTTCCAGAACGAGGAGACACGTGGAACACACCTGGACCCACCCAAAGCCCAAATCCTAATCCAGCTGACCCCAAATGATCCCAGCTAAAGCCAGCAGAGTCACAGCTGACTTAGAGGCAGGAAAGTAGGAAATAAATGTTTATTATTATAAACCACTGAGATTTAGAGGTGGCTTTTAACATAGTGTAGTTGGAGCAATGACCAGTTAATATATTCCCAAATCTTCAAATAATTTCAATTAAAAGAAATGAAACAGTAGGAAATACTGAGTCTAAAAGGGTCTCTGCTCCTTGCTGTGCATTCCTGGGATCTCTCAAGCCAATCTCATTTCCAGAAACACAATCTCAGAAAATTTCAAGCCACTCCATGTGCTGAGTCTGTGGTCCTTTCTTCACACATTTTTGCAATAAAACATCTGTGGTCCTTTCTTCAAACATTTTTGCAATAAAACAAAACATGCCCAACTAATGCATAATCATTAGTCTGCACACAGATATGAATGCATACTCCTGGAAGAAACACTATTATTCATTGTGGTAGCTTGTCTTCTAGATGGCCCCCCAATGAACCATGCCTTCCAGTGTTCATGCATTCATGGAGTACTTTTCCACATTGAATCTGAGCTAGTCCTCTGAAACAAAACAAACAAACAATGCAGCACGCAGGGTGCTTTGTGACTTCTGAACTATGTTATAAGAAGCTTTGTAGCTCTTCTTTGGATTCTTAGAACACTCACTCTTGAGTCCCAAGCTACTATGTAAGGAGTCTGCCTCTTCTGCTGGAGAGACCACATTGAGAAGGCTTGGAACTAATGTAGGAGAGAGACCAAGCTGAGACCCATCTTTTAGCTGACCCTCCCAAGCTACCAGACAAGGTGGGACCCCCAAATAAGTGAAGCCTTCTTGGACTATCCAAAACCATCCCAGCTATGAGCTGCAAATGACTGAGTGACACCAAGGGTCCTACACCTTGCCAAGATCCACTCAATTCTTGACTTATAAATTGTGAGCATAAATAAAGTGGCTTTTGTAGGTTTTGAACTAGTAGGTTTTGCACAGTTTGTTATACACAAGTTGATACCTGGAACATTCATTTATATGATTCCCCAACATGACATAATAACTTGTTATAACAATCGTCAACATTTACTAACTGTTGGTATATATATGCTATGCAGCACGTATCATTATTTAATTTCTTCCTCGCATTAATGTGAGCACCTGTGAAATATGTAACATAATGATTGCTGTTTGATACATGAGAAAGTTTAGACACAGTGATATTAATTAAATTGCCCAAAGTCAGATGGATAGTAAAGTAGTAGAAACAAGGTCTTATCTAGGAAGTATCACAAACCTTGATTTCTAACCACACTAATTAAAAGTTGGGGAAAACCTAGAGCTTTGGTTTCCTAGGGGGGTGCTTTTTTCACCTAGCAAGTCTATGGAAACCAGGCAGCCAGTTTATATGCTTTTTGATAAATGTTACAATGTTGGCGTTTGTGCAAAGAAACAGGCGTGAAATTAAATTACAACTATTAAAGGAACGGCCGGTTTCAACCAGTTGAGGATCTGGTTCCTTAAGTCTTTGAGATGTTAGAAGAAGGCAAGCAGCCAAAAGAGTTAATGCAAAACAAAATGATATTGCCAGTTGGCAAAAAAAAAAAAAAAATAGTATTTACAACAAAGACAACCACTACTTGCCAGTTCAAGAAAAAACAGCAGAATTGAGAAGAATTATGAAGCTACTTTTCCTTTCTGGGTAGACTTGTCACTAGGGCCTGATTTAGCTGAGTATGAAATTTGATTACATAATTGACCAAGGTTTTGACAAGGATGGTACCTCAGGTATAATTACCTTTATGTCCAACAAGTAGGCAAAAGTTTTTCTGGTTGTTTATAAATAATAAACATTGTAAATCTAAGAAGGGAGCAGGGAATCTAAGATTTACAGGTAATATGGAAATGATAGGTTTTCTTCTATAGGCTGTGGCTGATGGCAGGAGGTGTTCTGATTTTTGTCCACAGATGGTCTTGAAAGGAAAGCCCCTGACCCAGGGGTCCATCTAATTTTGCCATTGAGAGGCCTCAAATCAGTGTGTAGGTCACTGCTTGGAAGGAACTTCAGAGAATAATAGGTCAATCAAAAGCATGGTTGAGAATGCCTTCAGTTACAGCAAGCAAACCAAACCGACGGACAGCTGACAGAATAACTGGTCTCTCCTCCTCAAAAATGTCAGCCTGATAAAAATCAAGGAAAGACTGAGGAATTCTTCTGGATGAAAAAAAAACTAAAAAGACATGACAATCAAAAGCAACATGGTATCCTGAAGTGAACCTTGAACCAGAAAAGGAAATTCTATTCCTCTGTTGCTTAATAAGACATCAGTGGAACAATCAGTGATTTTCTGATACCATAGATAAGATAACAATATGCTATCAAAAGTAATTTCCTGATTTCGATTGTGATTTTGATTGTATTGCAAATGTTTTTAGGAAATACATACTGAAGTGTTGATGGGTAAAAAGACATTGACTTTCTCTTAAATTGCTCAGGGAAAAAAAAGATCTTTACTGCACCTGGAATTTATTTTTGCACATAATGTAAGATGGGAGTCTAATATTTTTTCTTCCATATGCATAGATCACTGAGTCAGCACATTTTATCAAATAATTTATCCTTTCCCACTAAGTTACAATATTGCCTTTGTCATATATTCACCTATATAATTCAAATCTATTTCTGGAATGTGTATTTTGTTCCATTCACTCCTATGCCAGTATCATTGCAATGTGACTTTGTAGTGTGTTTTAATATCTTGGAAGGCAAGATACTCACCTTTTCCATGTATCTTTTCATGTATATATATAGATATGCACACATGTATCCATAGTGTAATTGATATTACATGTGTGTACATATTAATGTATATATTCATGTGTGTATATTCATGTGTATATGTATTTATATGTGTATGTGTGTTTAGCTGTGTGTGCATACATTTTGTATATATATTTTTTATACACATACTGTATATGTGAAAATGTGTATATTGCTATGCTTGGGCATTTCCCCAAAATAACCTTGTAATTCTAACTGCATGCATTGAATTTATGTATTAATTTTGAAGGAATTAAAAATTTTATATTATACTGTTTTTTTATCATCCAAGAAACTATAATATTTTACCATTTAGCTCTTGATTTTATCCTTACATTAAATTTTATAATTTTCTTCATGTAAGTCTTCTGTCTTTCCTGTTAATTCCCCATATGGTATGATTTTATTGTTCTTATAAAGAGAATACTCTGAGTCTATTTCTAAACACTGATGGCTAGAATAGAGAAAATGTGTTTATTGCCACCTTACCAAATTCACTTACTTGTTTTAGTAGTTTTTTACTCTGTTTTCTAAACTTGCAGTCAAATCATAGCAAATAAGATGGTGTTACATCAATCAAATGTTGGCCCAAAAAATCCAAATTATCTTTTTTTTTCAGTTTTTGTTTTAGTTTCCCTTCATTTCTTGTGTTGCTTCATTTTCTTGGACCTCTAAATTAATATTGAATAAAAATAATGAAAGTTTTTTTCCTATCTAATCCTGACTTTAATTATTTTAATTTCCATTTAATTGATTCAGCAGTTAGGATTACATTTGCCTTTGTTTTTTGGTAAACAGATTTTCATTACATTTGGTTTCCTTCTAATACTCCTTTACTTTGTTTTAATAGGAAAGGCTGCTGGATATTAAGTATTTTTTAGCAGCTTTTGATGTTATTATACCTCTAATAGGATTATGATGATAATTTTCCTAAAGTTAGAAACCATTATTTTTCTATATATTAATATTACCTTGCTATGACAGTTTAAATGTTGATCAATTACTGGATTCTGCACACTGATTTTATGCAGAAGCTTTGCCTTTATGCTTGTATGACATGTTTCCTTCTTTAGACTATAGTTTCTTTATCAATTTCATCATTAATATGATGCCACTTTTATGAATAAAATGGGGTAATTTCTATCTTATACTAGAGGATTACCATAAATAAAATTGGGATAATCTATTTTTAAAGATTAGATACAACTTAGTTTTGAAATCTATCAAAATGGGTGCTTTTTTCAAGGCTAAATGTCATAACTTCCACCACTTTTAATCAATTATTCAGTTGTCTATTTTCTCTTGGAATAATTTGGTAATTTATAATTTTCTGAGAAAGTATCATATTTGTCTAGTTTTTCAAAATTTCAAAATTGCTGCCAAGACTCTTCTTGTAGTCAGAAAGGTTTTTTCTATTGCTTTATCCATGGTTGTTCTTTTCCATCTTGTATTTTTATAATTTTGCTTTCTCATCGTTTTCTATAGACTCTTTTTATTTTTACATTTTTAAATAAGCTTTTTTTAAAAACAATTTTTGAGTTACAGAAAAATTGCAAAGATAGTGCATAGCTTCAGTGTCTCTTGACGTTACCCTCTTACATTTACCGTGGCATATTTGACAAAACTAAGAAACCAGCTCTGGTACATTATTAACTAAACTCCAGGCTTAAATCACATTTTACCAGCTTTTACATCAGATTCCACTTTTTAATTACCGAAGTCCAATCCAGTATCCCACATTTGCCTTAGCTGTTACGTCGCCTTAGTCGGCTCAGGTCTGTAACAGTTTCTTTATTTTATCAGTAAGGACCCACCTAACCCCAACCTTCAGTTGAACCCTTCTTAATTATATAATATCATAGACCCTAAACACCACAGGAAACATTAGTCCAAGGAAGAGAAGTATAAACACTAAGAATAAGTGTGACACGAACACTGCCACCACCACTGAAGTGGAGGGAAGGGGGCAGGCACAGCCGCTGAAGGACTGACACAGCAGCGAGCACAGGCCAGACTGGTCAGAACCAAGATGGTGGAAGAGTCGACTTCCAGTTGACCTTGAGCCTCATGGCACAGCCAAAGGGCCGTGGAAGCTCCTAGGATGACCGTAAAAGGTCCAAAAAAAAATGGGCAGTGGGGGCGTTTCCTGGAGATCCTCACCCTTTCCCCAAAGTAGTTGGAATAATCCCCTTACATCTTAGTATATGAAATTACCGAGCCCATGAATCCAGCACCTCCACACCTCGTGGTCTCTCTCTCTCTCACCTTCTGAGACGGCCCGCACTCTGTCTACGGAGTGTGTGTCTCCTAAGCCATTTTCCCTCCTGAGTGAGACAGACCCCACTCTCTGTGAAGTGTGTATCTCTCTAAATAAACTTGCTTTCACTTTACCATGCCTTACTCTTGAATTCTTTCCTGTGTGAGGCAAGACCCTATTCCCCCACAACAATACTACTACTATTACAAATAATAGTAATAATACAATATGCAATAAAACTCATTGCATACTTAGTGTCTGACAGTAACTTTCCCAATCCCTTTGCTTAGGAAAACACTTGTATTTCACACTTTCTTTCGGTTGGGGAAATAGAAGTGTGGAGAGAATTAAGCAACCTGCCCCAAAGGACCCAGCTAGAAAGTGTGGAATTTGAACCAGACTCAGTCTGACAAGGGGGGCATCCTCATCTTCATGTGCTCTAGTTTTGTGGTCATCACGACTTTCAATCCACACTTTCTTGATGCTCTGACGACCTTCACTAGGAGCAAGCAATGTGATTTGCATTGCTAGTAAGAGCTAACTTGAATTTTTCTTCTGCTTCCACTGCTAATCAATTAGGCCAAAACACAGCTTCTGAGCCTGGATATCCCCCTGTGTGAAACAGCGGAGGTTGCTAGCTGATCTCCAAAGCTCCCTTCTACCTTTAACGCATATCATCGAGGGTGAATGCAGTAAATAAATCTCTGTTGGTGAATCATGATGCTAAAAAAATACAATTTTGACCATAAACAAGAAGAAGTAATATGAAAAATATATTACATTAAAAAAAATCTTTCTTTCCTAGGAAATGAAACCCTATGCGTGATGAACTCTACCTTTATTTCCTAGGTTCTAACCATCCTTGCTGCACTTCATCGATGAGCCATAAAGCTGTAACCCCCTAGTGAAGGATGAAACGCTCAGAGTGAAATTCAGTGTGGTATTTACACTCTTAAAATCAGATGCCATTCCGTCATCATAATGGGGCAGGCTAAGTTCAGAGAGGGAGGGTACGACTGAGGCGATTTTCAGACAGGTTTACCAAAAGCTCTCAGTGAGAGGCTGGAATTCAGAATCAGATCAACTTAAATGATAATTTGACATCCCTAGAGATGGTGCTTATTCTGTGAAAAGAATGAGTATGTTATGTGATTTCTTCTTCTCTAAGAACTGAGCACAGAATCTGAAGAAAGAGAAGGAGGAAGGAAGGGGAAGAGGAAGAGGAGGAGAAGGAAAAAAGAGGCTGAAGAAAGACGAAGGAGGAAGAAGAGGAGGAAGGGGCGGGAGAGGAAGGAAGAAGGAAGACGTACCGCTGTCTCCGCAGTTGGGGTGCTGTTTCACACAGGTTAGTCCTAAATTGGAGATAAAATAACTAATTCTCTGTTGCTCTCCCCGCTTCTTACAGATGCCAAGCTACTAATGGAGAGAGCCGCACTATTTAACACTTAGAGAAAACGAAGAGAAAAAAAATATTCAAATACACGTGCAGACACACACATTTAACGCATGTTTGATGAGAAAAGAATTTCTAGAACTGTGTCCCAAGCTGTCATCGCTATGAAGTTGTCCATTATCCATGGGGTAATGGGAGAAGGCAGAGTCTGCCAAGTTTCCCCATTTCAGGTCTTTTCCTCAGACCTAGAGATTCTCTGTAACTGTAAATTAAGACATGTGTCAGGAGCACCGAAAACAAACGTGAAATGTTCGCTTTTGAGATGTCTCTTCCTATTTTAAGAAAAGAATGTCGAAGTCCTTTCTCAGTGTGTCTCACTGCTCCAGTAAGACATAGGAAGAATCCCCTGTGGAAAAAAAAACAAACAAAAAAAAAAAAAACGAGTAGCAGTGTCATTATTCATTTAGGAATAAGAACATTCATTTTCTTTTATGGGGCTGATGCCAGCAGGGGTTAGCTCAGAGTGGATTAGAAATAAGTTCTGAGGGCAAGAGGCAGAAAGCACAACAAAAGGTCAATCTGGGGCCTTAAATATTTAAAGTTATATGATTGAAAACACCACAAAGTGTTTTCACCTTGTGGTGTTTTCAGCCCTAAGTGCATGTCTACAAGAAGCAAATACATCCAAGCATATTGATCTGTTTCCCTTCCCCTGATGAATCATTTTTACTAGATTACCTAAGTACATTCGTTCAGCAAACATGATTTGGGAATCTACAATACTGATCAAAGCCATAGGTATGATAAACCAAACATAGATTTTTTTCCCTAGCATATTCATACAAGAGAGGAACAGAACTTAGCTAACCACACGCTAAGATCGGTAACAGCTATCGTGTAGTGACTGCTTACAGCATGTCAGGCAAGTAGGTACTCATATTATCTCTGTTTTAAAGATGAGATATATTCAATACCTTGTAATAGGCTACAATGAAAAAGAATATAAAAGGAATATATGTATGTATATGTATAAGTGAATCACTATGCTGTACACCAGAAATTGACACAACATTGTAAACTGACTGTACTACAATTTTTAAAAGATGAAAAAAATTTTTAAATAAAGATGAAGAAACTGGGACTAAAAAAAAGCAACTGTTCCCACATGTATATACTATTAAAAAACTGGCATGTACACTTCAACTTTAATTTCCACTTTTAACGGTTGTGCAAAAGGTTTGTATCTTCAGAGAACAAGCAAGCATTATGTGAGTTTAGATAAAAGGGAGATTTGCAGCTGGAAGGATCAGAAACGATTTCCTGGAAGAAGTAGCATTCAGCCAGGTAAGGGTTGACTCTTTGGAGGAGGGGCTACCGTGTCGATCATTGCAGGTGAAGCAATTACACCTGCCTGTTTCATTTAGAAATGCAAGAATCTGCTGCTGGTACAGGAATTTTTTTTATCACATCCTCCCGGGGGTGGGTCTCAGAGCCATCTATATGTTGTAGATTCATTCAGAAATTAGGGGCTCGTTCCCGTCTTCTCCCCTCCTCTGCCAGCATCCCCGGGTGGCAAGTCATGCCACATTGGGAGTCCCTGTTGCTGCTAGCCATGTTCAAGCATGCTGGGCCTGAGCGGAGGGCAGGGCATCTTGCTATCACAGTAACATGCATGATGGACCACGGCAGGGAGCAGGACTGCCAAGACCACAACAGAGGGGCAGGCTCAGGGCAGTGACAGGAAATCTCTTAGCCACTAAACGTCCAGCCAACTGTATAGTACCATACTTCACCCTCCCACCATCCCTCAGTACCTACTGTTTTCCTTAAAACACGTGAGCTAATGCAGATACTAAAATGGTAAATAACCTTGCCCAGGCTTACCCAGAGAGTACAGAGGTTTGAATTAGGATCTGTCTGATAAGAACACCTAGGGCTGGTACCGCAGCCCAGCCAGGGTCTCCATTAGGTCTTACCACAAGGGCAAAGGAAAAAGCAAACACATGGTGGCTGTTTGCAAGAATGTGTCTGTCTTACTTGATGAACAGTTTGGTATAATTCTTTTATCAAAAATACCTTACCCATCTCTAGCTTTAAATCCACTGTAAGATAATAATGAAAACCAAAATAAAGGACATTCAAAGATGGAGAGGGCAATAATGAGCCAGAGGAGAGAGGGAGACACGCCGTCAGTGGGAGAAATGCTTGGGAATGAACACTGAGGGCTTGCCTAAGAAAACCTCATCCCTTTGTGGACTTAATCCCTTAAGGACAGTCCAATCAGGAAAGCACTCTGAGTGCAATGGAATAAGATGCTTATTATAGAAGTTGGAGCTTAGACAAGTGTTGGAAGGCCTGGAGAGAGAAATTTACAAAGAAAGGAGAAAAACACCAGCAAAGGGGCAGGGGAGCAAGTTTCAGTTTTCAGAGATACCTGGAAAGCTTGGCATAAGCTGCTGGTGGGTTCATAGCAAAGTGTCTTCTGGGGGGTGGGGTCAGGGCTGGACACATCGCTGGCCTTAAGAAGAGCTGGGCACTCAGCAGGATGACCTGGAACCTCGCTCCATCTCTCACCACCTCCCATCATCTCCACCTGCCAGAATCCTTAACCTCGTGATGGGGGCTGCTTTCCTTAGGCTCCCAAAATCTCAGACCTGTTCCAGTCCAACACCCTCCTGGGATGGGGCTGTGGGAAATGTAAGTCTCACCAAAGCCAAGTCGACAAAGGAAAGCTGGTTAGCAAAGCAGGGCTGCAGGCTCAGTCCAAGCCATCCTCTGCTTTTGTAAATAAACTTTTCTGGAACACAGTCAAGCTCGTTTATTTATGTAAGGTCTTTGGTTTCTTGTGCACTGCAGTTCCAGAGTAAGTAGCTGCGACAAGACCAGGAGACTCACAAAGCCTCAAATATTTACTCTCTGGCCCTCTAAGGAACAAATTCGTTAGCCCTGCAAGAGAGCAATCTGGAAGAACCTTCATCACACCTGCAATGGCTCATTCAGGGGCAGACTTCCCCGCAGTGAACCGAAAACTCCTCATGGGCAGGGAGCGTGTCTGTCTTGTTCCCACTGAATGTGGTTCAGAGCCTGGGGGAAGGGGACACTCAATACATGTGCTCCAGAGACAGCAAGTCTGACTTGAGGTGGTAGAAATCTGAACAGGACTCTCTGAGGAGCAGGTGTGTTTAGAGTCTAGGCAGGCAGACAGCGTGGGGGAACTCTGCTCAGAGGGGGCCCCCCCACCTCGTAGGCAGGGCCCAGGAACAGCACTCCAGCGCTTTGGAGGGGAAACTGACAGTGGCAAAAGAGGACTCCAGCCACAGAAAGATCGGGATGCTGAGCAAGTCTGACCGCGGCATTTCCCATGGAGAGGAGGAAGGCAGAGGCTAACGGAGACCCAGCCCATCAGGCCCCCCAGGTTGCAGCAGTCTCGCCTTTGGGGGCACTTGGGCTGGAAGCGCAGCTTCATTGCTCACTGGCTGTGCCCCCCTTGGCAGCTGCTTCACCTCTCTGGGTCCGTTTCCTCCCTGAAAACCTGAAATAATAGTTCTCACCTCCCAGGACAGTTTCAAAGATAACCTGAGATAATGCTTCCTATACAATCAGAACAAACTAAAACATGAGGCTCTCAATAAATGGTCATTCACTCATTTGTACACTTAATCAAATATTTATTGAGCACTTTGAGTCCAGGTACAAGGTCGAGCGCTGAGAATACAAATTATGTCAAGTCCCTGTCCTCATGAAGCTTCCATTCTAATTTGGATGAGGCCAAAAATAAATATCCAAATGAGTAAACACTCAGTCTTTCAGAAAACTGTAAACTCCATCACTGAGAATAAAGCCAGGTTAAAGACACAGGGGTGCCTCCATGTAAGTATGTGCATGCGTGGGTGTGACGGCGGTGCAGCGAAGGGAGTCACCCTCCTATATAAGATGGATGGAAGAGTCCATTGATAAGTTGACACTTGATTGGAGACCTGAAGGCAGCATGCAAGTATCTAGAGATGAAGTATTCTTAGCGGAGGGATCAGCACATGCAAGTAACAAGAAGGCCCACTAGTTTGGCAAGTTAACAACCACAACCCCTGTTTTCTAATGTTGATGGTAGCTCCTAGCTTTCAGATAGATGTACTTGATCAGTAGATCTGCCTAACGCTAGACGTGTGCCTAGATTTGGGAGGGAGGGAAAGGGGTTACAAATGGTTGCAAGCTTGGGAAGCCGGCAATGACCAATATTTGATCTAAATATTGCTCAGATATTCCAAGTATTGGTCCAAATAAGTCCTGAAACTAAAAGTTATTTACTTAGAGTTCTAAAATATAAATTGCTAATTTACCTAAAATATCAGCTCCAGCAACCTAATCACTTTCTCTAACGCAATTGTTGAGTGCTTACAATATGTCAAGGAATTTCCTGCTGCAAAAGCAGGGGATGGTTGTGTTAGGCTCCTTGAAGGCTGGAAACCCCAGACTCAGGGATGCTTCCAAGTGAGGAAATACACGTTTTCCACTAAAATTAAAATATTCCCTTTCCTACAGTCCCCAGGCTAGTGTATATAATTTAATCTCATTTGTATTTAGTAGGTGGTTAGAAAAACCTCTAATAATAATTTTATTATTATTATTTTTAACTTTGGCTCCAGAACATTGGCACTCGACTGTTAAACTGATGTTCCCAGATTCTTCTGAGACAAGCAAAATATGCATCCTGGCAGTTTTATGTGAGTTTATGGCCTCCTTTACTTTAATGATCCATTAAATTACATCACTCGCAGTCAAAACTGCACTACAGAATCCCTCTAGCAATGCTCATGAGTCCAATCCTGTCCTTGCGGAACTCCAGGAGAAAAGATTCTAGAATTCTTTGCTATACTGTCACCAGGTGGTCAATGGAACTTCCAATTACTCTGACCTACCCCATAAAGCTCAATGGACTGCAAATTGTTTTTGGTCACTCCAAAAATCCAAAGGAAACAAACTAATATCCTCAAAATTTTATAACCTAACTTTTAAAATGTTGTCATTGCCATTTCTAGCCTAAATCCCTCATGCTCTATTGATCTAGTCAATAAACACAGAAAGCATCTAAAATAAATGAGGCTTTATTTTCAGTACTTAAAAATATTAACTTATTTAATCTGTGATCATGATCAAGTGGGATTTATCCCAGGGATGAAAGGATTTTTCAATATCCACAAGTCAATCAATGTGATACACCACATTAACAAAGTGAAGAATAAAACCCATATGATCATTTCAATAGAGGCAGAAAAAGCTTTTGATAAAATTCCACATCCATTTAGGATAAAAATTCTCCAGAAAGTGAGCACAGAGTGAGCATAGCTCAACATAATAAGGACCACATATGACAAACCCACAGCTAACATCATACTCAACGTGAAAAGCTGAAAGCATTTCCTCTAAGATCAGGAACAGGGCAAGGATGCCCACTCGCACCACTTTTATTCAACACAGTTTTGAAAGTCCTAGCCACAATAATCAGAGAAGAAAAAGAAATAAAAGGAATCCAAATTTGAAAGGAAGAGGTAAAACTGTCACTATTTGCAGATGACATGATATTATACATAGTAAACTTTAAAGACCCCCCCCCCCAAATTACTAGAGCTCATCAATGAATTCAGTAAAGTTGCAGGATATAAAATGAATATACAGAAATTTGTTGCACTTCTGTATACTAACAGTGAATTATCAGAAACAGAAATTAAAGAAACAATCCCCTTTACCATCACATTAAAAATAATAAAATACCCAGGAATAAACTTACTAAGGAGGTAAAAGACCTGTGCTCCAAAAGCTGTAAGACACTGGTGAAAGAAATTGCAGTTGACACAAACAGATGGAGAGATATACCATGTTCTTAGATTGCCAGAATCAATATTGTTAAAATGACCATACTTCCCAAGGCAACCTATAGATTCAATGCAATTGCTATCAAAATACCAATGGTACTTTTCACAGAACTAGGACAAAAAGTTTTAAAATTTGTATGGAAAGACAAAAGACCCTGAATAACCAAAGCAATTTTGTGAAAGAACAGAGCTGGAGAAATCACCGTTCCTGAATTCAGACTATACTACAAAGCTAAAGTAATCAAAACATTAAGGTACTGGCACAGAAACAGACACATGGATCATTAGAACAGGACAGAGAACCCAGAAATAAACCCACACACTTAAGGTCAATTAATCTATGACAGAGGAGGCAAGAATAACAGTGGAGAAAAGACAGTCTCTTCAATAAGTGGTGCTAGGAAAACTGGACAGCTACATATAAAAGAACGAAATTGGAGCATTCTCTAACACCATATACAAAAATTAACTCCATATGGATTACAGACCTAAATGTAAGACTAGCTACTTTAAAACTCCTAGAGGCAAACACTCTTTGACATAAATCACAGCAATATTTTCTTGGATCTGTCTACTGGAGTAATGGAAATAAAAGCAAAAATGAACAGATAGTACTTAATTGAATGTAAAGGTTTTGCTCAGCAAGGGAAACTAAACAAAATGAAAAGACAATCTAAGGAATGGGAGAAAATATTTGCAAATGATGCAACTGACAAGGGATTAATTTCCAAAATATTCAAACAGCTCATACAGCTCAATATCAAACAAACAAACAACCTAATCAGAAAAATGAGCAGAAGATCCCAATAGACATTTCTCCAAAGAAGACATGCAGATGGCCAATAGGCACATGAAAAGATACTCAACATCGCTAATTATTAGAGAAATGCAAATCAAAATTACAATGAGGTATCATCTCACACCAGTCAGAATGGCCATCATTAAAAGTCTACAAATAATAAATGCTGGAGGGGGTGTGAGGAAAAGGGAATTCTCCTACACTGTTGGTGGGAATGCAGTTTGGTGCAGCCACTATGGAGGACAGTATGGAGGCTCCTTAAAAAACTAAAAATACACTTGCCATATGATCCAGCAAACCCACTCCTGGACATATATCTGGAAAAGATGAAAACTATAATTTGAAAAGATACATGCACCCCAATATTCATAGCAGCACCATTTATAACAGCAAGACATGAGAGTACCCTAAATGTCCATAGACAGCTGACTGGATAAAGAAGATGTGGTATACATACACAATGGAATATTACTCAGTCATAAACAAGAATGAAATAATGCCATTTACACCAACATGGATGGACCTGCAGATTATCATACTAAATGAAGTAAGTCAGAGAGAGAAAGACAAATATGATATCACTTATATGTGGAATCTAAAAAATGTTATAAATAAACTTATTTATAAAACAGAAACAGACTCACAGACATAGAAAACAAACTTATGGTTACCAAAGGCAAAAGGTGGAAGAGGGATAAATTAGGAGTTTGGTATTAACAGAGACACATTACTATATATAAAATATATAAATAAGGACCGAATGTAACACAGGGAACTATATTCAATTTGTTGTAATAACCTGTAGTGGATAACAATCTGAACAAGAAAGCATATATATGTGTGTGTGTAAAATTGAATCACTTTGCTGTACATCTGAAACTAACACAACACTGTAAATCAACTATATTTCAATTAAAAAATTGAGAATTAATAAACAGAAACCCCACTTAAATAATGTTAAGAGACCAAAAGGGGGCAGGCTCACACCCCACAACAACAGCAGAGCCCAACAGGAAAAAGAAAAACTTTTCTTCTTTCTTGTCAAGGACTCAGCCAATGAAAAATACAGACTCTGTTTACTACAGCCCTCCCAGCTTCGTTTTCTTCCCTGTAAAAGCATTCTCCTTCCTTTGTCCTTCCAGGACTTGCACTGTGACTCACCATGATTGCATATCCTGAATTGCAATTCTCTGCTATCCCAAATGAGCCCATCTTTGCTGGAGAAATATCTAGCAGTCAGTTTATTTTGGGTCAATGAATCCTTATGATGTTAGAATTTTCACATACTCATTTCACAGATGGGGAAACTGAGGTATGGAAAAGCTAAGTACTTGCTGAACCTCATATAACCCAAAAGGATCTGAGCTGGTACTTGAACTCAAGCAGCCTGGCTCTTGACTAAGATGCTCTAACATGAATCACTTGGTGACTAATCTGACTTTTTAAATTCTTTCTTCTGATTCCAGTTGTTAACAGCTGGGGAGGGGGTAGTGTCTGGAGGTAAAGCTAGAAGAGGAATAGGAGGAAAGAATTTTAAAATAATGTGTTTTTTTCCTATTATAAAAAGTACTTATTCATGGCCAAAAAGTTGGCAATTATAGAAAAGAGAAAAAAATGAAAGTCATTATTCTAGATAATTACTATAAATATTTTGTTATGAAATCATTCTGCTTTTTTTTTTTCCATGTATATCTGCCAACAAATGTGAGTTTCAGAGAGCTGGAATCTTACTATCTTCATCCATTTTATAATATAGCATAGACATTTACACAGTCATTGAATATTCCTTGAAATATCACTTCCAGTGGCTGCACAGCTTCAATTCATAAGGATGTGTCATAATTTATTCTAATTTTAAAATGTAGACCCAATCTAAATATTTTGCAGTTATAAATATTAGCACAATAAATGTTTGTGCCCATCTCTGCTAATTCCTTCAAAACATGTTTCCAGGAATGAAATTATTGGGTTAAAGGATATATAAGCTTTTAAGGCTTTTTATAAACTCCTTAGTATATTGCCCTCCAGAAAGACTGGCAATTCAGAGGATAAAGTTAATTATTTTCTCCTGCTGCAAGCATCTTTAGATGGGGTCACATCCCATCTAAGAGACATCCCAAGACAGCCACAGGGAATGTCCTTTCGCACAATTCTCCTTCCCACATCTCCCATCCAGAGTGAGTCTAATTCACTACTGTTCTATGGTAGCAAACGCAAACAGAATCAAAGAGAATGAAGTAGAAGTTGGAAAAACACTGTTAAGGCTTGGTTCTGCATATTTAGGACTCGGGGCTTAGAAAAGCGCTAACAGATTTCGATTAGCCATCTCCACTTTACAAAAAGATTTACATTCAATTAATTTGGGGCTCTCAGCTCAGATTCTGAAAGGATCCAGGCAGATCACCAATGCTGACTAGGACTAAGAAAAAAGTAACATGGGGAACTTTTTACCTTTGTCAAGACTTAACCCTCCTGAAGGGAACAGTCTTGGCTTGGCAACAGTGAGTTGCGGCCAGAAGGCATCTCCATGGCTACAATTTTCCAATTTGTTTTCTTTTTATTGAAGTATAGTTAGTTACAATGTGTCAATTTCTGGTGAACAGCACAGAGTCCCAGTCATGCATATACATGCATATATTCACTTTCATAGTCTTTTTCATTAAGGGTTATTACAAGATATCGAACATAGTTCCCTGTGCTATACAGAAGAAATATTTTTTTAATCTATTTTGATATATGTAGTGACTAACATTTGTAAATCTCAAACTCCCAAATTTATTCCCTCCCAGCCCCTTTCCCTGGTAACCAGAAGATTGTTTACTATGTCTGCGAGTCTGTTTCTGTTTTGTAGATGAGTTCACAGTGTCCTTTTTCTCTATTTTTTAGATTCCACATATGAGTGATATCATATGGTATTTTTCTTTCTCTTTCTGGCTTACTTCACTTAGAATGATGATCTCTAGGTCAATCCATGTTGCTGCAAATGGCATTATTTTATTCTTTTTTTATGGCTGAATAATTTTCCAGTCCTTAATGGGACATTGGGAATCTGGGATTTGTGTGTGTGTGTTGTCTGGGTATGTGTTTGTGTGTATATAATCACCCAACTTTAGAATACTGGTAACTGATTGAATTTTTTTTAAAATACTGCACTAGATAGAGAACGTATTGTTTCTACTTTAACCTTTTAGGGTTCATTCCATTTTACTGTACTCAGTTTGGTACCAGAATCTTCAATATAGCCAAAGTAGTAGCTCTAGACAAGTGGTTTTTGTAACCAGCACTCTGTCAAGGAAACAACTTGTACAGGTTCTTAAGAGGTGCGACCACCTGTCTTCCTCCCGGGTGTTGATTATTAAGATGAAACGGGCTTTAAAGAAGGTGGCAGACTCGATGGAGTGAGAAGAGACACTGACTTAAAAGAACTCCATTACCACCTACGGGTTTATGAGTGGCTGCCACTTTGAACCTATCTGGTTATAGCCGAAACTTCCTAGCAAAAAACCCATATTACCTACAACATGCTGCTGGCTTATCCGTGACAGTCACTGGAACAGCCTCACCATGATCTATTTTAATATGTCTCTTGACCGATTTTTATATTCTAGCACTGAAAATTTAAACGGCTCACTTACAGAGCCTGGGTGTGTTATTTTCCAATAAAACACATTTTACAAGTAGCTTTCTCTCCCGCTTTCCTTTTTATGGGATAGTTTCCATCGTACGGAGGAACTGATTGATCTTCACAAACTTGAAAAATGGAAAAAGTCTTTCATGCATTGTAGCCCAGATCCTTAACTTCTGTCAGCCTGGAAATCACTTACAGTACGTGCGTGGCCTCTGATCTTAATTTTTCCCCTTTTGTGGGAATAGTATTATGCTGGTTATAAAAGCAAATAACACTGAACAAAGCTCCTCACATTAGTGCTCAGGGAAAAGTGAGCACATTGATTTCAATTCTTTGCCATCAGAATTCTTTCCTTGGCGCCCGTCCAGGTCATTATTCATTTCACTTGCATCTCCATTACATGAAAACTGTTCGGGTAATTGAGCTGTCTAGCTTCCAAAAAATGTAGAGGAGTAGACTTTTCACTGTCCCGGAGACTACTTCAGCTCACTCACATTTATCTAGGCTTGCCTAAAAGCCTCACAATCCTGATTGACGGAGAGAGTACATCTGATCTAGTGAGTGTAACACAAAATTAGCTGATCAAAATGGAAAGTTACTGAATTCAAGATCTCTGGTCCTGACTCTTTTACACAAAATGTTTCAACTTGTAGAAAAGCTTAGAGTTTACAGATTTTTTATTCTTTGTTAATAAAAGTGGAAGAAATGTAGACTAATTCAAGCCTTGCTTGAGGTTTTAACCTTATTTTGCTTTGTAGAAACTCGAAATTGTTTATGTAGCCTGTTCCAGGCTAGTTGAAGTTCAGGAGAAAAGTCAAGTGATGGTAACAGGTAGGAAGGACTCTTCCAGCAAAACCCTAGCACAAAATAAGAGTTATCAGATTCATCATGAAATTGCATAATAGCCAACTGGCCATCAAATGAATTTCCAAAGCGAAGGGAACATTTAAGAAGAATTTTACCCATTTTAGGCAGCAATAAAACATCTAATGATTAAACCACTGTTTCCGTTGTATCTGTAAAAGGAAGGTGGAGCATTGGAATGATTATCTATCTTGTATTTCCTCTTCCACTAGCAGCCACACTCATGAAAAAGCATCAGCATTGGGGTAGGCAACCATCCCAAATAAGAAACCAACTTGCGTATTTTTAGATCATTCAAGGTTTGAACCAAGCATGTGGCCATCCAGTGATATGTACCAGGGCTCACAAAAAAAGGAAGTTGCTAAGTGGGTGTCCAATGTTTTTAGGAATGACCCATCTTGTTACCTTCCATCTGGCTCTTTAAACTTCCTGCCCTCCCACATCCATTTCATCCCCAAGAAATGAGATCTTCATTACCACCACCTTATCCCAAGCCACCATTACCTTTTGCTTGAACTGGTGCAATATTCTCCTAACCGAATTCCCTGCTTGACTTCAATTCTTTGCCATTGGAATTCTTTCCTCAATACCCATCCAAGTCATTATTCGCTCCACCTGCAGTCCATGAACAAAGAAGCCAGAACGATCATGTAACAAATAAAAATAATGATGATGCTTTTAAAGTTTACAGTTCAGGGGCATTTAGTACATTTACATGCTGTACAACCTTCAGTTCCAAAACACTTTTCCTCATCCCAAGAGAAAACTCTGCACCATTTAGCAGTCAATCCCTATTCCCCCCTCTCCCCAGGTCCTGACAACCACTAATTTGCCTTCTGTCTCTAAAAATTTACCTATTCCAGATATTTCATATAAATGCAATCATAAAATATGTCACCTTTTGGGTCTGTTTTTTTTTTTTCCACTTAGCATGTTTTCAAGATTTAGCTGTGTTACATCATGTATCAATACTTCATTTGTTCATATGACTCGATAATATTCCCATATGTGCATATACCATATTTAGTTTATCCATTCTTCAGTTGATGGCCATTCTGGTTGTTTCCACCTTTGACAATTATGAACAGTTCTGCTGTGAACATTTGTGTAGCCATTTTTGTTTGAATACCTGTTTTTAATTCTTTGGGGTCCAGACACAAGAGTAGGGTTACTGGCTCATATGGTTTAAGTTTGTGAAGAACTACCAAATTGGTTGTCATAGCAGCTGCATCATTTTCCACTCCCACCAACATCCTCCAAGGGGACCAATTTCTCCACATCCCTACCAACATGTGTCATTTTTGTTTTTTTTTTTAATCATGGCCAAAAATATATATATAGCTAAAAGGATCTTTTTATAGCTGTAATTCAGATGATTTAATATCCTTCCACCGGCTTCCATCCTTTAGAATAAAATTGAAAACCTTGACCATGCTTCCAAGGCTCTAAGAGATGGGGGACCTGACTCTCTCCCTCATCCGTCCTCCCACCACTTGCCGTTTTTCTCACTTCACGCCGACTGCATTATCCTTCTCATCAATCCTCAAAAGCACCAAGCTTGCTCCCACTCGAGGGTCTTTGCACTTGCTGTTTGGTGTGCCCTTCTCAAAGATCTCTTCATCTTACTCCCTTATTTAAGCTCCAGCTCAGATGGGATCTCTCCTACAAGTTCTACCCTGATCAACCATCAGGGTACAAACCATCTACCACAGCACAAATGCACTGCCTGAGCCTGGGTTCCCTAGAAAATATAATTTGATTCGGGAGTCAGTACTAAGATGTGTTGTTGAGTGGGTGGGGAGCAGGGTTGAAATCCTAAAGGAAATAAGAGTATAAAAGGGAAGTGAGATAATAATAAATTCCACATGACAGGAAAATGTGTTATTCAGCTGGTCGGTTTCTAAAAAAAAAAAAACCATAGCTGGTTACTTGGTCTCACAGAGTCCCCGGAAGGGCTCACTGAAGTTTACGAGTCTCCTAACAGTCTGTCGAGGACAGTCTGTAAAGAGACAGAGAGAGAAAGGATGAGTGATTATCTCCTAACGCCTTCCGGTCTCCTGTCTGTCATTATTTGAAGTCTACCTTATAAGGTTTTGCTTTGTTTTGTTTAATTGCGGTAAAATATACATGACATAAAATTTACCATCTTGGCCATTTTTAGCTGTTCATATCAGCACTGCCAAGTGCATTCACATTGTTTGTAACCAAACTCCAGAACTCTGGTCTGCTTGCAAAACTGAAACTCCCCACCCGTTAGGCAACAACTCCCCATCTCTTCCTCTCCCCAGCCTCTAGTTACTTCCATTCTCTCTATGAATTTGACTCCTCTAGGGTCTTCATATAAATTAAATCATATGATGTTTATCTTTTTGTGTCTGACTGATTTAATTTAGCAAAATGTCTTCAAGTGTGTGAGAGGATCGCCTTCTGTGTTAATGCTGAATAATCATCCGTCATATTTATAACCACATTTTGTTTATCCATTCCTCCATTGATGGATGCTTGGTTTGCGTCCCCCTCTTGGCTATCTATAATGCTGCTAGGTACCTGGATGTACAAATCTCTCTTCAAGACCCTGCTTCAGGTCTTTTGGACATACACCCAGAAGTGGAATTGTTGGATCATATGGTAATTCTGTGTTTAATCTTGAGTAACTGCCATACTGTTTTCCATTGGAACTGTGCCATTTTATATTGCTATGTACTGTGCCCAGGGGTTCCAATTTCTCCACATCCTCACCAACACTGGCTATTTTCTGTCTTTTTTTTTTTTTTTTTTCAGTAGTAGCCTTCCTAATGGGTGTGAGGTCCCACAAGATTTTAACTTCTCCACACTTTCAGGTTGTGTAGTGTGGCCCTCCCAGGAAGCTGCTGAACAAGCTAGAAACTTCAAGCAACCATTCCTGGTAGGGAATGGACAAGAGCCTTGTCTTCCCAGTTGGCACCACGTGTAGGGTCTCTGGACTGTGGTAGTTTTATTACTCCAGAGAGTTATAAGTAAGCAGTTGTTAGGTCCAATCCAGCCAATGAAGTAAATAACAGAATGGGTATAGAATTAGGTAAGGCCAGGCAAACCCAAGATGGGGCATAAACTAGGCTTAATATATCCATTTACCCTGCTTCATTTTCCCCCACGTATTTGCCTTTTATCTAAAGCTAAATATTTAGGCATAGTTTATTTTCTTTATGTCCACTTCCCCCAAAATATGTAAGGCTCATATTTGTCTTGTCCGTCTCTGTATTTCCAGTGCCTAGAACAAGCCTTGACATATACCAGGGAGAGGCAAAACTATAGAAAGAAAAATGAGTGATTTGTCTAACTTCCTTTTTGCTTAAATCAAAGTTCACCTAAGCCTTTTCCTACCACCCATGTCTCAGATTTGGATGCAAGATTTCCATCTCCAGTCAGCATGGAGAGAACCACAAGAGACTATCTCTCTTGCCCTGACAACAAGAACAAACCAGAAAATCTACAGAAGCAGAGTTTCAGAGAGCTGACAATGCAAAGAATAAAAAGGGAACCAAGTTTAATGAAGTGAAAATCCCCTCTGAGGAGACGTGAACGCCACTGTCTTTATCCCTAGAGGAGCAGTGGGAGGAGAAATCCACCATTAACAGAGTAAGAATATGCCAGCGGAACTTGTCTTGGTTGCATGTGAATGAGCACGAGCAGAAGGCTCGAAGCCCTGCCACAGGCGTAGGGCAGAGCATCAGGGCAAAGAGGGATTTTCTCAGGTGCAAAAGTTGGAGGTAGGACTGGAGAGTTAAAAGAATGGACCAACTCCCAAACAACTACCAGCCTGGCTATAAAGCAGAAGGATATTTCCAGGGTTCTACTGGAGGTCAGATCCAAAATCTCTTCCATCCACCAGGTCTTCACCTTGGCTCTTCACCAAGTGCACAGGGTTAGTGTGCCAAAGACAAGGGCAGAGCCACTGAGAGATCTCTCTGAGGTGTACAAGACCCTCTACAAGTGCAGGGCAAAGAAACACCTGCTGAGACTCACAGACAGAGCAAACAAACTTACAGTTACTGGGGGGAAGGGAGTGGGAAGGGATAAATAGGGAGTTCGAGAGTTGCAGACACTAACTACTGTGTATAAAATAGATGAACAACAAGAGTCTACTGTAAAGTACAGGGAACTATATTCAATGCCTTGCAGTAACCTATAATAAAAAATAATATGAAAAGGAATATATGTACGTGTATGTATGACTGAAACATTATGCTGTACACCAGGAATTGGTACAACATCGTAAACTGATTATACTTCAACTTAAAAAATGAAATAAACTGACTATACTTAAATTAAAAAAAGAAAAATTAAAAAAGAAACACTTCCTGAAGACTTGGCATAGCAGAAGAGTTGAGGTGAATCTCTCTAAGCACAACAGCACTTCACAAGGGTCAGAAAACACCTGCCAAAGGCTGGGGTTGAGGCAGGAGAGCTAAAAGACATTTGTCCAATGCACGGAGCCATTCCTTTTAAGGTGTAGGGCAGGTCATCAGGGCAGAGAGAGATTTTCTCAGATGCAAAATTTGGAGGTAGGACTGGAGAGTTAAAAGAATGGACTAACTCCCCCAAAAAACAACCAGCCTGGTTATAAAGAAGAAGGATATTTCCAGGGTTCCACTGAGGGTCAGATCCCAAAATCTGCTGAAGGAGAAGTCCTGATTCACCCTCACAAGTGAAGCTACTGGTGAGCTGTTTCTAAACAAGAGGTCAATGAAGCTTTAACTCACATCAGCTCTAGATTTGATTAACTCAGCATGTCAGAAACGGGACAGAAGAGGAAGCCCTTTTAGGGCAATCATCGTTTATTCTCCGCTGCACTTTATACGAGATACTCAGTGTACGGTACAAAATTATGAGACACGTAAAGAAGCAAGATAAGGTGACTGACGGCCAATACAGGAAGCCGTCAACAGAAGAAGACTCAACCCTGGCCCAGGTAAGTAAGTTAAAGGATATGTTGGAAAGAATGACCAACACGCATAAATAAATGCAGGATTGCAGCAAAGAGAAGGAATTTATAAGAAAAATGAAATGAAACAAATTAATAACTAATTCCATGGGCTTATTAGCAGGTTGACACAGCAGAGAAAGTGATCAATGAACCTGGGGACTCAGCACTTGTCCTTCCCTGTGTCCGGAATGCTCTCCTCTGCACCATGGGACTCGTCTCTCACTCCCTTCAGTTCTTGATTCAAATGCTATTTCAGCAATGAGGCATAGCCCCTATTATTTTTAAATAAACCTACCCCTTTATTTTTTTCAATAACATTTTATTATATCTGAAGTTATAGATACAGATGCACAAAGAAGCACACATATATGTGTGTATGTCTACTCATGTACAGTTACTTATTTTAAAGCTTTATGTTCGTTTTCCCATGTCAAAATGTAAGTTTTTGAGCTAAGAGGCTCTGTCCATATTGTTCGTTGCTTTACCCTTAGAACCTCCATTCTCTATTGGGAATGCAGTAGCTATTTAATTGATAGATGAATTATGGAATCAATAGATACATGAATGGAGCCAGGGAGTCTGGTTAACTGATGTCTACTGTAATTGAGTGCTTACTGTAAGGTGTATTTGAACAGTAGAAAGAAAAATAGAAAGTCATACCTCAACAGTTTGCAGTGGTCAAAACCAATAAGGACAGCCTTTAAGAAGAGGTTCAAATGAGCAATTCTGTGTTATAAGAGGATAATTCTGATGGCAAAGTAGTAGAATGGAATTGATGGGGAAGAAACTGAGATGAAGAAAACCAGTTAAGCGTTTATCTGCACAGCAAAGAAAACCATCAACAAAATGAAAGGGCAACTTACAAAATAGGAGAAATATTTGCAAATCATATGTCTGATAACGGATTAATATCCATAATATATAAAGAACTCATATAATTCAATAGCAAACAAACAAACAAACAACAACCAAACAATCCAATTAAAATGGGCTGAGTATCTGAACAGACATTTTTCTAAAGAAAATATACAGATGGCAAACAGGTACATGAAAAACTGCTCAACAACACTAACCATCAGAGAATGCAACTCAAAGAGATATTACCTCACACTGGTCAGAAAGGCTGTTTTAAGTTCCCTGCTAAGTGACTTTCTTTGAAAGCAAGATCTCAATGATTACACCTTTCAAAAAATGCTATGCTAAATATTATGTGGGAAATCCAGTCAAAATTTAAGTTTTTTTAAACTATAATTTCCTTAGATTGGAACTGCATGTATTTAGATGACCATTTTAGCCACATAGTGACTTTCTCCAATATTTAATATATAATTATATAAACCATTTTGCAAAAACATTATATAGCCTCTTTATAATAGTGTAGTTCCTAAATTCTAAGGCTCAAATAATTGTACTGTTACCATAGAGTAGGCTCTTGTCTTACAGAGGAAAGAATTCAAGAGCGAGCCATAGTGAAGTGAAAATAGATTTATTCAGGGAGATACACACTCCATAGACAGAGTGGAGGCCACCTCAGAAGGCAAGAGAGGTGGCCCCAAGATGTGGGGGTGGTTAGTTTTCATGGGCTGGATAATTTCACATGCTAACAAGTGGGACGGTTGTTCCAACTCTTTTGGGGAAAGAGTGGGTATGTCCAGGAATTGGGCCCCTGACAACTTTTGTCCTTTTATGGTCAGCCTAGGGACTCTCATGGAACCTGTGGGTGTGCCATTTAGCAGCTAATGTATTACAATGAGCCACAATGAGGCTCAAGTTGCCCTGGAAGTCCAGTCTTCTGCCATCTTGGGATTAGTTGGTTCTAACCAGTTTATGTTGTACTGTGTCTGTGTACTGTGGCAATGGCTGTGTCATTCTTTAAACTGTTGTGACCTGTGCCCTTCCCTTTTGTCTCAGTAAGACGTATTACTAATATTGTGGAAACATTTTTGGAAAGAATACAAACATTTTCACATTTAATATACGTATCAATTTTAAGTATGTGAAGGATTAGTGCAACTTAGAATTGAAGAAATATATTAATGAGAGCATCATTTGGAGACTAGAGAGGCTGTGTTCTTGACTCAAATGTAAGCCTTAATGAACACAATCAGGAAGCTGAACAAACATGTCCTGTGGCTGTGTGCTCATGGGAACTACCCTCCAGTGTCTTTAAACCTGTCAATGGAGTGATTCACCCCTGCCTGCACCTAGTGAAGATAAAAGCCTGGGCCACTTTAAGTCCCAAGCATTATCTCAATTCTATAGCTAAGGAGTCCAACTGCATCTCAAAATCTAGACCTACAGGTTGTAATGTCTCCTTGAGCTAGTCCTTATTAGAGGCTGATTTCTTGAAGAAGTACTTCTTATCACTGTCTCTGAAACCAGGAGGGTCAAATTAGTGGGAAAGGAAAGAGAAATTGGCAAATCCTTACTTAACTGGACATATTTTAAGCTAGCTTTGTATTCTGAGCCTCGCAGATGTTTAAAGTTAATTCCTTCACTTTTAAGTTATTTTGTGTTTCCTTCAGAGATTTCTCAACTGGGAACATTTTGTTGTTTTTTCCCAACATCCAAGAGATCAATATTCCCACTGTTCCAACTTAGCCCACTGAGTTTTAGCCACTTACCACACACAGACTCTCTTTGGGGAGCCTCTTAGAACTTCCAAGAGACTTTTTCCACTGTATTTCTAACGGCTCCAGGTTGGTTCTCCCATTTGGCCATCCTCTGATCACAGGTGAAACTCATCCATCCCCTTGCCCAGAGAAACTCAGGGAGCACAGACCAATCCAAACCCATTCACAGAAACACTATGGGCAAAGCAACTAATGATCACATACCAGTCCTCTGTGCCTGCACTACAAGATCCCATCTCAAAATCTTCATGGTCCTGATGAACTGCATTTCGCTAGGTATGCTCCCCAACCCCTGACAAGGTCAAGGGCAAGAATCACTGTACATCTTACACCAAAGAAATCCTTTTCACCAAATTCTGAATATTTTTCAACAACCTCATTCTTGCACCACACTTTTTGGATAAAGATATCTTAGAATTATGAAACCCTTTCCCAATTTTTTTCCTTTGAAAATTTGCAACTCACATTAGAAATTCCTCTCTTTTATACCTTGATTCCTCAGCTGAAACTTCCAGTTTCTGAAATATAGAGTTGCATATTACCCTAATATCATTCTTAAGTATTTCACTGGAGCAATTTTTGTTTTCTGATACTTTTGGTTAATAAGCAACTGAAACTTGCTGTTTCCTTGAAATTCTGCTGTAAGGGAAAAGAATCCCTAAAGAAAGAAAGAAGATACATACAGCTTATAAATGAAAAAAAACTTATGATTTCAACGTAATACAAGAGTTCAGGAAATTGTCCAGGGTCAGGTCTTTGGGGTATTTCTCATTTAGAATGTTGCACTAGAGTATATAACCTTTCATTCAGACTCTTTTTAAGCCAAATTCAAGTTTGGAAGGCAGTGTACTTGTTTTTAGTTTTTAGGTACTGAGACTGTATCTAGGGAGAAAATATTACTATCTTCTAATAGATAAATTGTACTTTGTTTTATAAAAAGGCGTTTAGTGGAGTCAATAACAAATGTTTTTCAAAGGCGTAGAAAAATTTATCACTATACCTTCTATGTATATTTGATATAAGAATGGGAGAGCTGACTATGAGAAGAACAAATCCAGGAATAAATATTGGCAATATTTGCCTCAGTACTTGACCCATATAATGCCTGTAAGATTGAATGAATGCAGTTAGATATAGAAATGTACATAGTCTTAGAACCATCAAGATGGGTTAGATCATAGTATGATGATCAAAAAACTCCAAAATCTAATTGACTCAAAACTGATCAAAGATTCATTTCTTGCATATATCACAATATATTTCGCATATCTCATACCATTGAGATCCTATAAGAAGGTTCTGATTACAGCAATAACTCAGGAACAATTCAGACTGATGGACGTGAACACCATCTCAAATGTCTCAAATGCTGTGCCAAGGGAAAGAGCTCTGGAGTCTCACATCAGTAACGAAACCCTCCACCAGGAGACATACATCATTTCCTCTCATGACAGGAAAATCATGTGGCACCATCAACGACAAGGAAGCCTGGACATTCAAATGTACTGTGTGCCTCAAAGTCAGGAGCCTAAAGGATTCACTAAGAACATCAAAGATGACCACAGTTTTGTAAATAGGCAAGCAAGAGGACCACTAGCTATCCGTGGCTACCTCTGACCAATTCAGTAATAGTGTCAGGAAAAGATAATGTTTGCTGGTACATCTTCCCAAGAAGGAGTCCTCATACAAGACTATCCAAGCTTCCATCAAGTGTCTGTTGCCCTTTGGACACGCCTCAGTCGCGTGGCATCCCCCTCATAGATGTTTTGTCAATCACATGGCTCTATCTTTCATCACAGTGGTGGGCACATGGCCCAGGCCTTCCAATCAGAGGTCCCCGTTACACATCCTAGTAATTCAGTAGGAGATAGTGACAGGAACCAGTCAAAACAGTCAAACAACACTTGGAGGACTTTCCTGATGCCATCTAAGAAGCCCTGTGGTTTCTCTGCTATCACTACCTGTAAAGGTAATAGAATTCTTGATGTGATGGAACCATTTTTGACTCACATAAAGCATGTCTGAACATGAAATCAACCAAGCAGAATGAAAAGCTTACAAAATTTAAAAATGCCATCTTGATGACATAGATTAAGCCTTTATATTCAGTTGTATCTAAAGTAAGCTCTATCCTTGGCCTTTTCAGTTAAGTGGCCCATTTACATCTCTCCTGCTTTCGCCTTAAAAACAAAAACAGAGGTTCCCCTACCCCCTCCTGTTATGCTGTTCATTGAAAAAGAAAGAAGTATTTCTTTGCTCTATGTAAGTTCAAATCTAAATAAACTCCTCAGAAACAATATTGATCATTCCTCTGAAGTTTGTTGACTTTAAAAGATAGTAAAATGTTTCAAGTTATTAGAAATAGAGATTTTTGGCCATTTTTCTCTCAATTATCCCTGAAAACAGAACCATTACTAATGGCAGTAATAACTTTACCCCGTTCAGCAAATTCCCGTTCTTGTATAACCTAAGCCTATAAATTAGCAAAATATTTTCTCCTAGAAAGATAAATTCCAACAGAACATAATATATTGCCCTAGAATCTTCACTTTTAGAAAGTGGCCATGTTATACACAATATTCTAAACATTTTACAATGCTGCCACCTAACTTTTTGGGACCTTAGTGGATAAGAAGATCATTTTTTTAACATCCATGATTTATGCTTCAGGACACCACTAAATTCTAGTTCATCACTAGTTATATAATATGCAACTAACATTATGAATGTGAACTCAAATGTAGGCGTGTCCAGGGACAGTGTATTTTTTTAGTCCCTTTTCTCTGTAAATGTCAGATACAGTAATTATGGGTCTACAACATAGTAGCACCAGAGATGTGTTGATTAATTATAAATCATGGGTATTTGTTGACTGCTTACCACTTATTTCCATGCCTTTACCTAGACTCTCACATTTCTTCTCTATTATAGATCACAGATCATCTTATTACTACTCATATTTCTAAGCATGATGTCTAAGAATGTGCACTCTGAAATCAGATTACCTGAGTTTAAATCCAGGATCCATTACTTCTAAGTTGTATGGTGAATTTCTTCTTTACTATGGATCACAGATCATTTTATTGCTAATCACATTTCTTAGCATAATGTCTAATAATGTGCACTTTGAAATCAAGTTATCTGAGTTTAAATGCAGGATCCATTATTCGCTGGTTGTGCAACCTCCTGAAATTACCATATTTTTCTGGGCCTCTGTTTTCTCTTCTGTGAAATGAGAATACTAGCAGCTGACTCCTAGATGGTTGTGGCAAATTAAATAATCTATTAAAACATCTAGAATAACACATGACATATAGGTGATCAGTGTAAGTTTTACTTATCACAATTCTCACTATTATTATACATTATACAGAAAGTCCTCATTTTCCCTAAGCCTGATTTCTAAATTACCCCCCCAAAATAACTTCCACTTAAGTGTTCTATTTCCTTAGAAAACTTACAACTAAAAGCATGGGAGTCATGATTTAGAGATCTTTAGAGATTTTAAGAAGTAATGGATTCTAAATAGTACGATAAAAAACGTCAGGAAATCAGATATGAAGTTAACCTTAAGGAGTACATTGGATCTTTAAACATGCTGACAGCACTTTTTCTGTTCATCTCTTCCCATTTCCCACTTAACCCTTTCCATCTTCCTGTATAGAGAGCCTAACGTCTTTCAGACAGTAATGCATCTGCACTAAATCAGGAAAACTTTGGGAGGCTATACATGTTTCTGTTTATAGAGACAGTGTTGACTTATATATACAGAAAAGGCATAGTAGAAACTGCTCATAACTATTGCATTGATTCAACAATGAAAGTAAATTAAAACTCAAAAAGGTACTAAACCAATAAAAGTATAATTCATTAGCTACAGCAACAGAGCATAAATGAAGATGTTATTTTGCTGAAATGAATCCAGAAGTCACAACCCAAATATGCTACTAATTACTAGGACACAGATGAAATTTTGAGTTCTATACTTCACTACTTTCTGCTTTGCTTTAATTTGATTTTCTCAACACTCTTTTCTAATGAAAGAACTAGGAAATCTTTCTTGGGATAACCTGGAGGGAAGACATTTGCTCCTCAGTTGATATCTGTTAAGTCTGACTCTGATTTTTACATATTGGGACCTGACAACAGACATAGTGCTACTCAGTGTCAAACAGCCAAAACTTCAGACACTGAAATATCTAAGCAATATCCTGCTTGTAAGACATTCTCTTTTTTAGATTCTACATATGAGCGATCTCATATGATACTTTTTTTCTCTTTCTGGTTTACTTCACTTAGAATGACAATCTCCAGGTTTATCTATGTTGTCTAAGAAAAGGGACACATATGAACTTATCCACAAAACAGAAACAGACTCACAGACATAGAGAACAACTTTACGGTTACCAGCAGGTAAAGGCGGTGGGAAGGGATAAATTGGGAATTCAAAATTTGCACCTCTCAAGGAGTGATGGAAATGTTTTCTATTTTGATAGTGGTGGTGGTTTCATGGGTATATACATCTATCAAAATTCATCAAATTGTTCATCTCAAATACATGTAGTTTATTGTACAAGAATCATGCCATAATAAAGACATTTAAAAAAGACAGACATTCTCAGATGCAAGAGAGAATCTCACATTTAACTTTATTATAATTGAAATCAAAATAATTACATTTCCACAGAGAATTGTGAAAACATATTACACAAACTCCCAGACCCAGTAACACTGCCTTTTTCTTCCCACCTAGCTAATCAAGTAGAGAGAGAATTCATATTTTTACTGGGAGAAGTAGATCACTTTGAAGTAGGGTGACCTACTTGTCCCAGTTTGCCCAGGTCTCCCCTCTTTTTAGCACTGAAAGTCCCAGGTCCTGGGAACCTCTCAGTCCAGGGCCAGTCAGGAGGGTCGGTCACTCTCTTTTGGAGCATAGAACTCTCGGTGTGTTAACAGAAGCCTGCATCTAATTCCATGATGGGAGACATAAAGGGGTAAGTGTGCCTGACTAGCACTGGTAGCTTCTTCCTTACTCAATCCCTATGAATTCCCTACTCATGTCCTGGAACCAAGAAGAACTTAGTCCTCCCCTGGCAAGACAGTGAAGTTTAGAAAAACATCTCCTATGAGCAACCCCTCCCCCAGCCACTTGTTGAGTAGGTCACTCCACAACCTGACTTGCTTCTGTCCATGACCTTGATCTCCAGGTTTCTTCCCTTTAGCCTGGGTGCCAGCACTCAGGGAAGGGAGACTTTCTTGTACTTCAGCTCAGTAGGGCTTGCTTTCAGGCTCCAGATATCCCCCCTAAAAGAAACTAGAGATCAATACCTTTTACAAATACAGTTTCAAAAATCACCAACAAAGTACTGTAAATCAAATCTAGCAACATATCAAAAGGATTAGTATTCATCATGACTAAATATGATTTGTCCTGGGAATGCAAAATTGGTTCAACATCTGAAAATCAACTCATGGAATACATCACACTAATAGAAAATTCTAAGGAAATCTATTAACTTTTAAAAATTTTTAAATAAAATAAAAATAATAAACCATTAACATAAAGGAGTTCAGAGAGTTTGAAGGATGTAAAATCAACATAATAAATTCTATTGCTTTTCTATACAGTAACAATAAGCAAACTGAAATAGAAATTAGAAAACAATTACATTTAAATAGTCTCAATAGAAATAACTAAAGAATAAATTTAACAGAAGAAATGTAAAATTTATACCCTGAAAACAGTGAAACACTTTTGAAAGAAATTATAGAAGAAAACAAATGCGGAAACATCAGAAGTTTAATATTGTTCAGTATTGCCAAATTGATCTGCAAAGAAAACAGCACATTATGTAAAAAGTAACAATTCAAATGACTGAAGATTGGTCAACAAAAACCAGAAACAGAAACCAGAACAGAAAACTGAGGACAGTTGCATTACTTTTCAATTCCTGCTTTACAAATTACCACAAAATTAGTGGCTTTAAAGAATGTAATTTTCTTATTTTACAGTTTTGTGGTTAGAAGTCCAATGTGGCTTTCACTGCTAAAATTAAAGTGTCTGTAGGACTGCTTTCCTTTTGGCAGCTTCTAGGGGAGAATCTGGTTCCTTCCCTTTTCCAGCTTATTTTTTTTTATTATTTGTTTCTCTGATCTTTAAAAAAATTTTAACTGAAGTGTAGTCAGTTTACAATGCTGTGTCAATTTCTGGTGTACAGCATGTTTCAGTCATACATAGACATACACATATGCTTTTTTCATATTTTTCATTATAGGTACTATAAGATATTGAACATAGTCTTCTGTGCTATACAGAAGAAATCTTTTTTATAAATCTATTTTTGTATATAATAGTTAATATTTGGAAATATAGAACTCCCAATTTATCCCTTCCCACCCCCTTCCCCTGCCAGTAAGAGTAATTTTGTTTTTTATGTCTGTGAGTCTGTTTCTGTTTTGTAAATAAGTTCATTTGTGTCTCTCTTTCTCTCTTTTTTTTTTTTTGATTCCACATGTAAGTGATATCATATAGTATTTTTTATTCTCTTTCTGTTTTACTTCACTTCTAATGACGATCTCCTGGTCCATCCATGTTGTTGCCAATTACATGATTTCATTCTTTTTTATGGCTGAGTAATATTCTATTGTATACATACACACCACATCTTCTTTATCCAGTCATCTGTTGATGGACATTTAGGTTTTTTTACATGTCTTGGCTATTGTACATAGTGTAGCTACGAACATTGGGGTGCCCACGTACTTTGTTTTGTGGTTCCTTTCCTCCATTTGCAAAGCCAATAATATTATATTTCTCTGACCACTTATCCACAGTCCTGTGTCCTCTGAACACAGCGGGAAAAAGATTCTCTGCTTTTAAGGACACATGGGATTAAACTGAGTCCACTTGGAAAACCCAGGATTTTCTCACCACCTTAATTGAGTTGCAGAGTTGTAAATAAGATAACCTATTCTCGGGTTCCAGACATTAGAATGTGGACATCTTTGGAAGGAAGATCAAAATGGAGTTGATATTGCTAACAGAGCTCTCTGAGGTGAAGCCAGGAGACCATTAAAGAAGTGTGAATTATGTATATTTCAGCCCGGATGGAATCTGAACTTTTGGCTACTTATTGTCCTAACAAAGGCATCCAGAAGATCTGCCAGAAACTCAAGTGAATTATTGACACTTACTTTAAAATAACTTGTGGTTCCTTAAGGACAATTATTTCCTAACTTATGTCAGAGTTAATCACAATTCTTATTAGGCAACTTTAACAAACTTGTGGGGTTTTTTTGTCTTGGTAAAACCTATACTCTTTCTCTTCCATGCAATACTCTCAATTTTACCCAAATCTGTGTCTCCTGAACTGCAGTTCTTAAGACCCCAAATAAAGCTCTTTCTTCTTTGTAGCCTTGATGCTGATCATTGGCTGATGTATTTTGGAGGGGCTGTTTCTCTGCTTGGCACAACAGTGGAACACCAGTTTTTTTTGTTTTGTTTTGTTTTGTTTTTTAATAATGAGTAGAGTATTTATTTATTTATTTATATAAAATCTGAGGATGTCTTTATTTCATCTCCATTTCTTTTTTTTAACTTTTTTTTATTGATTTGTAATCATTTTACAATGTTGTGTCAAATTCCAGTGTTCAGCACAACTTTTCAGTCATACATGGACATTTACACACTAATTGTCACATTTTTTTTCTCTGTGAGCTACCATAACATTTTGTGTATATTTCCCTGTGCTATACAGTATAATCTTGTTTATATATTATACAATTTTGAAATCCCAGTCTATCCCTTCCTGCCCTCCACCCCCCTGGCAACCACAAGTCTGTATTCTCTGTCTATGAGTCTATTTCTGTCCTGTATTTATGCTTTGCTTTTGTTTGATTGTTTGTTTGTTTGTTTGTGTTTGTTTTTGTTTTTGTTTGTTTAGATTCCACATGTGAGTGACCTCATATGGTATTTTTCTTTCTCTTTCTGGCTTACTTCACTTAGAATGACATTCTCCAGGAGCATCCATGTTGCTGCAAATGGCATTATGTTGTCGGTTTTTATGGCTGAGTAGTATTCCATTGTATAAATATACCACCTCTTCTTTATCCAGTCACCTGTTGATGGACATTTAGGCTGTTTCCATGTCTTGGCTATTGTAAATAGTGCTGCTATGAACATTGGGGTGCAGGTGTCATCCTGAAGTAGGGTTCCTTCTGGATACAAGCACAGGAGTGGGATTCCTGGGTCATACGGTAAGTCTATTCCTAGTCTTTTGAGGAATCTCCACACTGTTTACAATAAACCTCCTAGAGGAAAACATAGGCAAAACATATCTGACATACATTTCAAAAATTTTCTCCTAGTAGAAATAAAAGCAAGAATAAACAAATGGGACCTAATGAAACTTACAAGCTTCTGCTCAGCAAAGGAAACCAGAAGTAAAACAAGAAGAAAACCTACAGAATGGGAGAAAATTTTTGCAAATGAAACTGACAAAGGCTTGATCTCCAGAATATATAAGCAGCTCATACGACTCAATAAGAAAAAAATAAACAACCCAATCCAAAAATGGGCAGAAGACCTAAACAAGCAATTCTCCAAGGAAGACATACAAATGATCAAAAAGCACATGAAAAAATGCTCAATATCACTAATTATCAGAAAAATGCAAATCAAAACTACAATGAGGTATCACCTCACACCAGTCAGAATGGCCGTCATTCAAAAATCCACAAATGACAAATGCCGGAGAGGCTGTGGAGAAAGAGGAACCCTCCTACACTGCTGGTGGGAATGCAGTTTGGTGCAGCCACTATGGAACACCAGTTTTAAAGTTCTGGGGTAAAAGAACTGTCAATCCAGAATTCCACATCCAGCAAAAAATATCTGGGAATAAGGCAAGAATAAGAAATAAAAAATGTACAGATTGGAAAGAAAGAAAATTGTCTCTATTTATAGGTAATATGCTTGAGGACACAGAAAATCTCAAGAAAGCTACCAAAAAGCTCTTATAACTGAGTTTTCACAAGATAAATGGTTGATATATAGAAATCAATCACACGTCTGTGTACAATCAATGAATAATTTGAAACTGCAGTATTTCAAAAGTATAATTTACAATAGATATAAAAATGGGACCCATATTTGCAAAGTTAATAAAATATGTGTGGGATTTGTATACTAAAAATTATAAAACACTGATGAAAGAAGTCAAAGACAGAAATGAAAGAGGAAAAGTTCCATGTTCATATACTGGAAGGCTCAGGATCACAGAGGTGTCAACTATCCTCAGATTGATCTACAGGCTAATGATACCCCAATAAAAATCCCAGAAAGACTTTTTTGTAGGTATTGACAAACTGATTCTACAATTAATGGAGAAAAGCAAAGGGATTAGAAACCAAAAGAATTTTTAAAAAGAAGAAAAAGTTAGAGGACTTAACACTACTTGATTGGACTTTGGGGCTTGCTTACTATCAGGTACACAACTCAAAACTAAATTGTATTGGTAAAAGGTAGCTGGGTAGACACATAAACAAATGGAACCGACTAGGGAATCCAGAAATAAACCCACACATCTAGAGCCAACTGATTTTTGTCAAAAGTGGAAGGTCAATTCAGCAGAGAAAAAATAACCTTTCAACAAACAACGCTGGAACAATGGGATATTTATACATCTCATACCTAACACAAAAATAAACTCAATAAACGAATGGATCTAAATGCAAATCATAAAACTATAAAACGTTAGAAAAAATAGATGATCTTCACAACATTGGGAAAGGAAAGTGTTCTTAAATACAACACTGAAAACACAATCTACGAAAGATAAAAATAATCAATTAGATTTCAAAACTAAAAGCTTTTGATCTATGAGAGATATTGTTAAAAGCATGAAAAGACAAGCTACAAACAGAGAAATTGTTGCCAACCTGACAAGAGACTTGTATATAGAATACATAAAGAATTCTCAAAACTCAGTTTCAGAGAAAACAATAAAAAGAGGGCAAAATAGTTAACACAATTTCATCAAACAAGATAGGTGGAAAATAAGCAAGAAAAGATGATCAACACGATGACTTGTAAGGAAATACTAATTGAATGCATGATGAGATACCACTTACCTATTAAAATGTCTGGGAAAAAACCGACAATATCAAGTGTTGGTGAAGAATCAGCAATAGGAATTCTCGCTCATTGCTTGTGAGGATGTAAATTTTATAGCCACCTGGGAAACCATTTGGCAATTTTTTATAAAGTTAAACATACAATTACTATACAACTTAGCAATCCCATTGCTGAATATTTACCCTAGAGATCTGAAAATTTATGTTCACACAAAAACCTGTGTATGAATGTTTATAGCAGCATTTTTCATAATTGCCCCAAACTGGGAATCGTATAAATATTCTTTCAACAGAAAAACAGATATATAAACTGTGATACACCCATACAATGAAATGCAACTGGGCTATAAAAGGAAGGAGCCATGATTTCATTTGCATAACATTCTGGAAGAGGCAAAGCTGTAGGGATGGAAAACAAACCAGTGGTTGCGATGGTTTGAGGGGTAAAGTCTGGGTTAACTAAAAGAGCAGTGTGAAGAAATTACTTGAAGTGATGTAACTGTTTTGTATCCTAATTATGGCAGTGGTTATGCAACTCTTTTCATTTGTCAAAACTCTTAGATCTGTACATCAATAAAAACGAATTTGAAAGTTTTTAAATAAAATAAATGTTGGCAAAAAAAGGAGATCATGAATGGCTTTTTTTCAATAAATTTGCACATATATCTTACTTAAGACATTTGTAATATTCCATTGCAACAATATACAATCATTTAACTAAACTTCTATGGTTTGATGTTAGATAAATATTAAAAATGCCATCTGTTTTAAACTGGGACTACCAGCTGTCCACACATGTACACACCCACGTGCATACAAGGTGACATGAACACACACACACATCCTCATACACAAAGTAAATCTTTTAACGTGATCCTCAAGGTGTGGTGTGACCTGGCCCTAACTTCTAACCTCATCTTTTATGTTCTTTCTTTGCTTAACAAGTAAGGTATTCTCTTCCCATGCTGTTTCTTGAAATGTTACTTCCTGAAGGATCCCTGCTTGGTTCAGGAGTCCCTGGACCTACTTTCACTCCACCCTGTGCTTCCTTGTCAGGTGCTCATCACAACTGTAATTAACTACCTTTTTTGTGATGACCTGTTAAATGTTTCTCTCCCTTCTCTACTCACTGAAAATTAGACCTATGTTAGTAGAGACTGTTGGTTTTGATTTTTATACCCAGGAATTTGCACAATACCTGGCTTATGATAGGCTGTCAATCAAAAATATGTCAAGTGATTGAATAAATGAGAGATTTTGTTCAATGCTTATTATCTTACAGGCTCTTACACCTGCCGTTCCTGGTTGGAACCAGGAGCCAAAAGCAAGTTAAAATATTCAAGCAAAATACAGGTGCCTGATCTAAAAAATGGCCTGGTGCACACTAGCCATTCTTCAGCTTGTGGGTCCCAGAATCCTCTTGCACTCAGAAAAATTTTTGAAGAACTCAAAGAAGGTTTATGTAGGTTCTATCTCCAATTATTTACCGTAGGAAGAAATTAAAGCTGATCGTTTTATGGAATATTTTGTTATTCATTCTTTTAAACTCATGGTAAAACTACATGGATTAAAATAAAGACCATTTTTATTTAAAAACAAATAGTGAGAAGAGTGTCACTGTGTTAAATTTTTGCAAGTCTCTTTAATGTATGACTTGATAAAAGGCAGTGAGACCCTCTACCTGCTTCTGTGGTCAACCTGTTACATTAACTCCACTACACATACATAAGTGAATGAAAGTGAAAAAGGCAAATAACATTCTAGAAGATAGAAACCCTTTGAAAAGATCGTTACATGATACTTTGAAAAACACTGATGCAAACAAACCCCAGAGAAAAGCTTCATCTAAGAAAAAAACACATATAATTAAAATATCAAAGCCCATTGATTAAACAGTTATTCATATACAAATGGTGATCTGTACTGAAAACACGGCTTGAAGATAAACTTAGAGAAAAGTCAAGCCCCGGCCCAGAAGGGAGCCTCACCTTTCTAACTTCAATTTCTTCGATTATATTTTCTTAATCCTCTGAGGACTCCTTGCTTTATTAAAATCCGACTTTAATTTTCTTTTCCCTTAACTTTCTCCTTAGAATGCAAAAGCAGTGCGTCATACTCCCATCGCAAACCTCACAGGCTAGCCAATGTTGGAGTTCTTCGCATAAAGGAAAAGGAAAAAAGTGAAAAAATAAACAATTATTTTATTCTTTCTGTACCCAGTTCCTAAGACCTAAGTTTGCAATTAGAGCTGCTTTCTTCCACTCTACACACTTCGTTCTTGTGGGAAATGAAAGAGTGGTCTTGTCTTTATTGGGTTGCCACTTTTTTGATTCACCGGGACTATTGAAAGCAGGAGTCTCAAAAGGAGCTCCAGTGAATTCCCTGGATCCCAGATATGGTCTTCTTTGCCTGCACCACAGGAAAGCAATCCAATTTCTGATCACTGGCATCAATCCTCCTGGCAATCCAATGATGATACTCTCTACCAGTTGGTTCAGTGGCAGAAAAAGCCCAGAGTACACAGAGGATCAGTTCTTGCCTCCAATCCATGGGAACTACAACTCTGCCACCTGGCAGAAGTATTCCTCCCTTGAGCACTAAAACCTCCAAATTCATGGGGCCCAAGGGCTCAACAAAGAGCAAACAAAAATTGCCCACAATGAACCATTAGATGTAATAGTGAAAGGTGTTCCTCCCACCTCCACTCACTGGTTCCTGATCCAGGCATTGACCATAGGATAAAAAGCATGACAAATGTGTATATGTGCGTGTATGTGTGTGTGCCAGTACGTGTGTATGTAAGTGTGCATCTGTGTGTGTGTGTATCCCAGTTCCCTTCTTACTTGCTTTAGGTGAGTCATCTTGAGAAAAGGATCTTATAAGGACTTTAATAGCTGTCGTATATCCTGATGTGTGTGTAAGAAAGATAAATGAAGGACCAAATTCATCAAGCCCACTTAAGACAAATGGATTCACTTCGAGATGTTTAAGGCTGTAATTAGCTCACAAATTTTTGTCCAAAACACTGCACGACCAGCAATGGGTTTTATAAAATCTGTTATATAGAGAGAAAGAAAAAACGAGTAAATTGAGCAAGGAAAATGAAAATACAACAGAGAATGCACAGACTCCATTAAATGATTACAAGTTTATTAGAATTTTAAATAGAGGAAATTTATCAAGTCACTAAGGTAATAAGACTGCCTAAAACATCAGTTTTTGACAAGTGTGTCTATCACAGCCCACAACTTACATACATTTATTTCTCTCAGGTTAAATATTTGGTTATTTGCAATATTTAACAATTATTAACATATACTTAAGCTTCTTTTCTCTACTTTCTTACTAAATTTTGCTAAAATTGCTTTCCCTTATGGCCTTTTGCCTTGTATCTTACTTTGCATATCAGTCTGGTTTCAGTACATTTTAATGAAAATGTCTGGTTTTAAAAAGGAACACTAAGAAATCTGTTAAATGTTATGTTCCAAGAAAAGTGTCTCTTGTGGCAGGCAAAGGAACAAAAGTATGCTAAATTTTAGATTGTAATTTCATTTTTATTTGACCAGTGAAATGCCAGAAACAAGGATGCAAGTATCCGAAATGGCTCACTCATTCATATGTTCATTTATCCAATATTTGGGAACATCTATATGTACCGTCTGCCATGTGCCCTGCAGGGAGCAGTGAGGATGAGTGGGGTTGACAAATAAATCAAGCATAGTCTTAGCACTCAAGGAGCACAGAATCCAATATGAAGGATTTGAAACATGAAAGATGAATGCCTTATTCATTGCAAGTATATGGTAGTGATAATTTCCAGAAGAACAGCAGGTATGCGAGTTCGAAACAGGAGGCCATTTTTGTTTGTGGGTTTAAGGAAACCCACCTTTGGGGAGAAGGTTCTCTCTGAAAAGAAAGAACCCCTGGCAGCTGAAAATTGGCCCATGAGTTAAGAGATTGATGAGGCGGAAATATTGACTTAAAAGCTATTTGCTTTGAAGTACTAGTTAAAGCTAGAAGTATATAAAATCATCCATGGAAAGAATATAAAGATAAAAGAGTTCTATCTCTTAACCTGGGATATAGGGGCATGTGTTGGTTGTGGAGGCTGGAGAGGTGGTCACCCAGGATTAAATATTTGAGTCCAGGGCAGTAAGAAAGAAAGGCTCAAAGATAGTTTAAGGTAAGCTCCTATTGTGAAAGTGTAAGTTTCAGTGAGAATTTCAGCTGGTCAGCCCCACTTAGTCCTTTAACAGGAAGCAATGCTCCCAACATGCAGTGGGAGAACAACCTACTCATGGAAGATGTCCCAGGTCCTCTAAAGCCCTTCCCCCACTGCTGTGTATCTCACACTCTTCTGCCCTGATTGTGTGCAGGCTTCTGGCTCTAGTTCCCCTTTGGCCCCACATCCAGCCCTTAAACCTGACTTGTTCTTTCACTCAATGATTTTGAAAATTTCAGCATCTGCAGACCACTTATTCAGCCTTTGGTGCACACGTAGATCACCAATTTTAGATTGCTTTTAAAGCCTTTTAAAAGCAATAAAGTGTTCACAGCAGTACTATATACAACAGCCAAGGCATGGAAACAACCTAAATGTCCACCGACAGATGACTGGATAAAGAAGTTGTGGTATAGTTATTCAATGGAATACTACTCAGCCATAAAAAAAGAATAAAAATAATACCATTTGCAGCAACATGGATGGGCCTGAAGATGGTCATTCTAAGTGAAGTAAGCCAGAAAGAGAAAGAAAAATACCATATGATATCACTCATGTGTGGAATCTAAAAGAAAAAAAGAAAAGAAAAAAGAAGACACTAAAGAACTTATCTATAAAATAGAAACAGACTCACAGACATAGAAAACAAACTTATGGTTACCAGTGGGAAAGGGGGTGGGTAGGGAAAATTGGGAGTTTGAGATTTGCAAATATTAACTAGTATATATAAAATGGATAGACAGCATTTCTTCTGTAGAGCACAGAGAACCATATTCAATACCTTGTAGTAACTTATAATGAAAAAGAACATGAAAAAAAATATGGATGTATACATATGACTGAAACATTATCTACGAGCTACTCAACATGGCATCTTACATAGGTACTTTTGGAAAATTTGCTGAAGGAAAACTTCACTCTTCATTACTGTCAAACTAGTGGTAGAAGTAGCAGTAGTTACAATATGGCTTTATTGCTTTTTTTACTGAGATATTGTAAGGTTACAATGTGTCAGTTTCTGGTGTACAGCATAATCATCCTTTTTAGTATGAAATTAATGAACTTGGTCACTTGGTATGGAGAAAATGCCAAACTACAACAGCATAATCAAAGTTGTACCCCTCCTAACAAATCAAGTGATTCCATCAACTTTGGAGAAGATAAAAAAACCAGACAAGAGGTAAATGATTCAGTATAATGCTCAAAGAAAAAGTAGAAGAAGATTTGGAAAAGTCCTCTGTCAAATGACGCTGTTGGCTATTTCATGATATAAAATGCAGTCAACATGAAGATACAGTTACTCTCATGTATGTAGCAGCAGATATTCACAAGGGGATGAACCCACAACAGTGGATATAATGGATCAGCTTCCAGCTCACATTGATGACTAAAGGTGGTGAGGGTGGCATAGCTCAGTGGTAGAGCACATGCTTAGCCCACAGGAGGTCCTGGGTTCAATCCCCAGTACCGCCATTAAAAAAGAAAAGAAAAGATGAACATAATTACAAACGTTGAGTCCTCCTAATACCAACTCCATCTTCCCTGACACGGAGGTTCAGCATGCTGTCTCTTGCAATTTTGAAATCATCCCTGTCCCCAGAGCATCACTGATGAAGGTGAGAAGCCCAGCACCCCTCAGAGGGAGGTATTATAGCCCCGACCGCCAGCGAGTCCTCCCACTAAGGAAGGAGGGTCAGGTGTCTGTATGCATAGCTTTTCTGCACTATTTAAAGAGGCCCTTTTACTCATATGAAGCCTAGCCTGGATGTAAGGCAGCATTCCAAAGAGTAAGGTAACTACTGCTTGCTAAATCTTTCAGGATACCTTTCCTGCATACGTGAGTCCATTTGAATGATGTCAGTGACAACCTTTCCTCTATGCTGATAACCCAGCTGTGTCCAATCTCTTTTCCATCCTTCACAATTTGTGGGATTTTAAAAATTATAATGCAATAAATATTCATCATAAAAAAATTTACCAAAAATTTACATAATAGTTTAAAGAATGGAGTGAATTTCTGTTCTCTTAAGAAGATGAATTGTGTGTTAGCTTCTTGGGTCGTCCTTCACACTGAGACACCTATACGTAATTGAAGAAATTCACAGAAGTTACCATTCACTATACTTTCTTTTCTTTGGACGTTTCTCTTCTTTTATAAGAGGCAGGTGATATACTAACTCTTTAAGCCAACATCTTTTCTCTAGAAGTAATAGATTCAATTTATTTAAAGGCCCAAGGGCAGAATAATCAATAGAAGGTTCAATCGAAAAAATTGTCAAGAACATGAATCAGACGATATTTCTACAGCGGTCTACTTAATCATCGATCTTGATTGAGTGGACCAATTAGTTGATTGAAGAATTAATCAATGCACCAAATTAAATTATTTTATCACATGGATGGACCAGACAAGTAACTTAAATGAGGATACTAAAGGTAGGGAGAGGAGAAACTACGGCCAGTTGAAAATGGAAGGTTTCATATGAAGGAGACAGCTACCATTCTAATCCTCCCTTGAAACGTGGAGACAAGCTTGGCCATCAGTTTAGATTTATCAGAAGTCAGAAATCCGGTTTTTAAGCAAAATACCCAAAATGTTTAAAGTTTACAATAAATTTATAATTTCTAATATCATGATACTGTTCAGAAGATTCAGTGGTAGGAAGAAGTGTGAGCAAAGACACAAGGGAAGTTGGGGAGGAAGCCATGTGTATTGGAGGAAAGAGCTGTCCAGGCAGAGGAAATAGCTAGTGCACAGGTCCTGAGGAAAGGATGTGTTTAGTGACCATCTGAGGAACAGCAAAGAATGCCGGTGTGATTGCAGTAGAGTAAGGGATGGTGGAAAGACCATAGAGAGAGAGAGACAGCGTCAGAGAGGCTGCAGGGGCCAGAATATACAGAATCCCATGGCCGCTGTAAAGACTTTGGATTTGATTCTGAGTGGACTATGGGATCCTTGAAAGGTTTTTACCCAGAGGGTGACATTATCTGTCATATTTGGGCCAAATGACTGGTGAAAATGTAGGTTACAGACGAAACTGAGCAAAGATGGAAACAGGAAACCTCATTAGGAGGATATGGAAAAAATGCAGAAGCGAGAGAATGGTGGCTTGAACCAGAATAATAGCAGTGGTGGGAGAGGAAGTGCTAACCTCTAAACATCTTTTCAAGGTAGGGTCAGCTGGATTTGCCAGTGGATTAAATGTGGGGTACAAGAGAGAGAAAGAAAAGTCGGGATGACTCCAAATTTCGACTTATGCAACTGACAGGCTGGACTTGCCATTTATGTAGTCAAGAAGTCTGGAGTAGAAACAGAATTGAGTAGGGAATAAAAAAGATTTAGGTTCAGATATATAAAATTTGAGATCACTATGAGATGTGGAGATGGACAGGTTCAGGAGTAATTGCGCTTAGAACCCGGATTTCAGAGACATTCAGGCGAAATATATAAAATGGGTGCTTTTCATCATATCAATTATATTAAAAGCTTAAAGAATTAGTGAAATTACTTGACACTGATTGAAAAGAAAAGTAGAAAAGTCGCTCGAACAACGAGCCCTTAGATAATGCTACATGAAGCGGACGAGGAAACGGAAGAGGATGTGAGAAAGAGGACTAGCAAAACAGAGATCGAAGAAGCAAGCAGTGACAGAGTAGGAAAACTAAGAAGGAGGTGGTAACCAGAAGCCAAGTGGAGAACATGGTGCAAGGGTGTAAGCAACTATCTCTAATGGTGTTGAAAAATTAAGAAAGCTAAGGACCAAGAATTAACTCTTGGATTTACCGGTATTAGAGTCATTAGGGATTTTGATGAGAGCTGTTTGGGAAAAGTGATGGAGACTAAAATCTGTTTGGCTCTAGTTCAAAAGAGAATAGAAAATTTAAGCCATGCTTGGAAGACTGATTTCAATTGTGTCGCCATTACAGCTTTGTGACCACACAACCTCCTTGAGATTTTTTGCCTTTACTAAGTGTTCCAAAGCTGTGTCTAAGAAAGAATGCCCTTGGCTATGTATATGTGTGTGTGTGTGTGTGTGTATATATATATATATATATTTTATATATATATAAAATCTCCATCTTTGCTTTTATGAAGCTTAACTGGGTAAAATACAGAGCTTCAGAATAACTCAGCCATTAGTGCCATAAATATTGTGTATCCTTTAAGGACTTGAATCAAATTTAGTCCCTCCTGTGACTGCATTCGCTGCAAGGAGAGAGGGCAGTCTATAACTACCACTTACTTTAATGAAATTAACTATAACCTGATTTTTTGCTAAAAGTAGCAGGAAATTGCTCTGTAATCCAAATGTATCTTAGGTAACAGTAGGAGACAATTACATGATGTTCTCTTTGGTAACTTGAAGCCGATGAAAGCTTATTATCTCTATAAAAGATATAGACCTAGTCCAGTGTGTGAAGCAATGTTACATTGACATACAGCTATTTTTCCCTTTAAAAGTCTCCAAATGTCGATTTTCACTTGTCGACTCTGAAAATGCCGTGGAGATTAAAGTAGGGATAGCTGGAGATGTGAAATGTGTTCTTTCATTAAACACATGAAAGAAGTCATTACTGCTTCCTATTAAATAGGCCATATTCTTTGTGGCTTACGGAAAAGACCAGTGGCTTCTTATGGCTCCCTGAGAGTCTGTGTCGCTTCAAAGAGTCATTAGCTTGCGGGAGAAAATCACCCATCAAACCCCTAAGAAGGGGGGATATTACACAAATAGATGGTTTCCATCATGAATGTCTTTCTCTTTCCTATGATGTTTCCATAAGCCAAATTTGAGGATAAACTTTTAAGTCATAAGGATACTTAAGCTCCATTCCCATATCACCCCCCGCCCCCAAATAGTGATACAGAAGGAAATGTCTTTGAAGGGACTTCAGACATATTCGCTAATTATAAAATCTTCCTAAAGGTGGGGGAATACTAATTATACACCAGGTAATGTACTACTGTTTAAAATTTACTTTTATCCCTCCCCCCAGTTTCAACAGTGAAATGTAATAAACCCTATTCTAAAAGCAAGTAAGCTAAGGCTCAGTAAGTTTCAATGATCACCCCGTTAACATAAAGTGACTCAGACCCAAGGGTGGTATTCTTCATCTATAAATAAGGACCCTAAGTGGGGAGGGTGTAGCTCAGTGGTAGAGTGCATGCCTAGCATGCATGAGGTCCTCTGTTCAATCCCCAGTACCTCCTCTAAAAAAAAATAAATAAGTAAACCTAATTACCTCCCTACCAACCCCCCAAAAACAAAAAGAAAATAAATACATAGATTGCTTTTTTTTTTTTTAAAAAAAAGGAACCTTTATGTGACTACATCAATGGGTACAGGAAAAGATTTTTTTAATTAAGCTAAGTATAGCACCATGGAATCTCACGTCGCCATGGATCAGAGAAAATGCATTTGGTCTAATTTAAGAAGCATTATTTGCTTTAAGGAAGAAGACATTATTAAAATCCTAAATCATTCTACTCTATTGAACCACGACCATATTTTCCTCCTCTCAATTTAGGTAAATAAAAATTGAGGATTAGGAACTGAAGAAGAGATAACCAAAACCTCTTAAGATTGGATTTACCAAGGCAGCCACCCCTGTTCTCATTAATAAACCTCATGATGAAAGCACAACCCTGACTTCCCCAGGAAGTTGATCCTTGAGCACATCATCCACGTACGTGGGGGCCCTGACTTCCTCCCACCCCCTACGCTTTCCACTCTGCCCCCTGGGCTGCCTCCCAAATGCTCTGTCTCTTCTCTGATTCTCCATTGAAACCCGGCTATCTCCTGATCAAGTGGCTTCTCCAGCTCTCAAAAGCAGTGGACGTTTACCGTGTGCACTGCATGCCCTTGCGTGTCCAGAAGAGGGACTGCCACCCTCCTTGCCAGTCACACCTCCACACCTCTGTTCATCATCTGGTTGAAAATTCCATCCCTCCAATGCTCTTTCGTTCATTCACACCTCAACTCATTCAACAAACATGGAGTTACTTCCTGTTGTGTGCCAGTGGAGACATCGTGGGGCTTAATCCCGCTCTTTTGCTCCTAACTGCAGTCATTACAAACTTCTGGTTCATGGTGGATCACTCACAGAAGATTGTTCTCTGTCATAACAGTCCTACTCTCCAACTCGTATTTGCTTACAGGACAAGTTTGCTTTCATCTAGACAGAAAAAAAAGAAAAAGAAAAAAAAGATGGATGACCTGGCTTAAATTCCTTTTCAACTGGACTTCTGAAGAGATTAATTATATTTTGTTTGTAGAATGAGTCCTTCGATATACAATGGCCTTAGCAGGATGACTGACGATTACTCATCTAAAAAAAAAAATGTACCTGTGAAGCATGGCTGTCTGGAAACTGTCAGGTAACTTGTATAATTATCAACATTATAAAATAATCAGTATTATTAAATGCTTTCTGCTGTGTGATGTTAATAACCCCCGAAGGTTCACTTGGTACCATCACCTATTAGTGGCCCAGAGGGCCCATGACCAAGGAAGGAAGAAAGGGCCTGTATAGCTGTACAGGATGTCTCAGAGCTTTCTCTTACTTGTTTTAGTTTCTTGATTGCCTGCATTCTTGAATTATTTGCAAAGCTGGACAGTGAGTATGAGACAGATATGTACAAATCCAATTTGACAGTCCAATCCTGGTGTCGGCTAAGGCTGCAACAGGAGGAAGGTTTGTCCCCACCCCCTCCATCCCCCAGGACATTTGGCAACATTGGGAGACATTTTTTCTTTCTATCACAGCCAAGAAGGGAGTGCTGCTGGCTTCTAGGTAGGACCAGGGATTCGTCCTACAATGCATGGAACAATCCCCTACAACAAAGAATGATCCAGTCCACACATCACTAGTGCTGAGGCTGAGAAACTCTGTTCTGTTCAATCACATCTAGCTTCTAGGCTCCATGCCATTGGCAGCAAATTCTCATTTCTGTGCCTGATGGAAGTTTCAGACACATATATCAAAATCTCTCTCTCTTACCCGAATGTTTCAAAGGCACTTCAAACTCAGACTCTCTTAGAACAAACTTGTAGTTTGCCCTGCAGACTTGGCTCTGTCACTTGGTGTTTTATCTTAGCACATGGCACTCATCCAGAAACTCAGCAGCCATCTTCAATGCCTCCCTCTCCTCCCACGTGTGCAGTCCATCACCACGAGCTAATCATCTTACTTCCCGAATGTATCTGTGGTTGCTCCATGTCTTCTCATCTCCATTAATAACAGCTTCCTTCCCTCAAGCTGTCATCTGTCTCTCCTTTGGAAGGGTGCCATTCCCTTTGCCAATTAGCAGTGGATTAATTCCTTTCCAAATTATAGAGCATTCCCTTCATGAAATTCAAAGATAAACATAACAAGCCCCTCCTTCAAAACAAAGAAACAAAAAAATAAAACATTCCCCATTGTTCCCATTGTAAAGACTAAAATTCTTCATGTGATTTATAGGTAAAAAACCAGGACATTTTAAAGGGTGCACATGTGTGCTTGCATGCATGTGTGTGTTTGGGGAGAGGAGATATTAAAATTTATTCCAAAGCAAATATAAACAAGGAATGTTGCAAGCCAGTTGGTGCCCTGTCCACAAGGCCTTCACTGCTCTGATCCCACCTGGCTCTCCAAGGGCCCCTCACATTGTCTTGCTCTCTTTTTGCCTTAACAGATAAGGAGCACTTTGCACCACGCTGCCTACTTTTTGCTTCTTTTGTGCCATATTGCCATGTACCACAGGGCCTTTGCACATGTTTTTCACTCTGTGTAGAAAGTTCCCACCTCCACGCCTTAAAAACTAATCAATCTCCCTCATTCTTCAGTTACCATCTGAAATATTTCCTCTGAAACATTTGTCCTGACTCTTCAAAAGCCACAAGTTCCCTTTTATATGCTCTCACATCTCCATGTATGTTCCCTTCAAAGCACAGCTACAGTCCTACTTGTGGGTTTTGTTCTGTTGCTTGGATTTTTTTGTTTGTTAGCTAATACTTGCACCCAAGAGATATAGCCTGTGTCTCCCAGATGCTTAGGGTTGACATAGTTAAGCTAATTCATTAATTATCTTGGCCAAAGCCAAATAATAAGTAAAAGGAAGTCCAGGTCAAACATCCCAGGTGATGTGTACTTACAGACTACAACGTATAGCTGCTTCTTATGTTTATATCAATATAAAAATAGACTCTTCAATAGAATCTGTATCACCCTTCAAGCAAATATATCTTGGAGGTAGCAGCCTAGCAGGGCCAAACTCTTGTGCACATTTCAAGAATAACATAATGAAAGAGAAAAGTGTGCTCCAATTATGTAATACAAGCACCTATTCTTAAGAGGAAACTTGAACCCAGTAGGAAGCTTAGATTTTGTTTTCTAAACTGTTAAAGACCCCTAGCTAATTATAAAGAGAAGTGAAGAATCACGCCTTCACACAAAGCATTTTCTGATGAAAACAAGGGCATGATGGAACTCAACAGAATTGTGACTTATCATTGGATGATGGAAGAAACTGATATGTTTCTTCACACATAGGCTCTCATATAAATGAAATCAGTTGCAATTTGCTTTTAAACGTTTCTGGTATTTCTGTGGGCTTTACACACCAATTAACTAGACTAGGCTCAGGTCCTTCACTTAACATCCATTCAAAAGCCACACGTCCATTTCTCTGCTGTAATATTGCAATGATTTCAGCATTCACGATGGTAATAATGGAGAAAGAGCTTCCACGGGGAGAACTTTCTCCTTTATCTTTAATAATGAGAAGCTGATTGTTGATTAAGTAAGACAATTAAAGCTTTTATTAGGGCAGACTGATACAGGTTTATTCCTCCTCCAAGACATGAGAATTTGATTCAACTTAAAAAAACAAAAACACCACTCTCACAGTTCCCCTCCTCCAGTTTCTCCTTCTTATATTGCTGATGTTTGAAAATACCAAGTAGATACATTTGCTGTTTCTAAAAATATATGAGGATTTCTTGATTTTTTTTTAATGTAGAGAATTCTGTTCAATTTTATCTTCACTTAGAAATAAGCAGATCTATTTCCAAGGAGAAAGTGTGTTAGTCTGCAGTTATAATTGTGCTCCAATCACTAAACATCAGTAGGTGGCCCATTTAGTCTCTAGCAGTGCATTTTACAGCTGCCCAAAACTTTGAGGGAGTGAGTTGAAATATAAAGGAAACAGCAGTAAAACGGACATAGTCAGTGAGTACTGAGAGCCTTCTAATTCTGTATTGTCCATTCAAATAGTATTTATTTCCTACAAGAATTTTTGTGCATCTTACAAAATGCCAAAAGCATGCCTTTTCATTTAGAGTAACTTAATTTAATTTCTAACATTTTAACACAAATGGCTTTAAAAATAAAAAGGAACAAAGTAATTACATTTAATTTCATGGTTTTAGGTTCCTAAAAGCCATTATATTCTCTTGGGTAGTTGAAGACTTCCATCAAGTGGGGAAGAACGAAAAAATTGTGAAACGTTTACCTTTCTCTTGGAACAAAAACAAGAAGAATTTATGTTGCCATTCCATTTAATATTTACTAGGGAAGAGGTCCGTGGTGATTTTGTGTTGCCTAGAAATGTAGAAATCATTCAAAATAAAAGTGGGTCCTAATTCGATTGGAAGAATGCCTCTTAATTTCTTCCTTAACATCAGTTCAACTTGAAAAAAAAATCTGAGAAAGAAGAGCAGTCTATTTTGGGATGACTCTCTACATCGCATGGAATTTTACACTATATTCTGAAAGTAAGAATTCACTGATTGACACCTTGAAAGATCATCTGATAACCTTTGTTCCTGCTATTCCGTTCCCGTAGGAAAGTCAGTAAACTTTAAGAGTCAACACAGCTTTCAAAGGAAACTCATTTATTAGAAGTAACCAGGCTGGACCCTTCCTCAGCCGAATGAACACTCCTCAGCCTGCACTCACCTCTAAGAGCTCTCTTTTTTATCCCTGGAGAACTTCCTGATTATTTCTCAAGGCTTCACTAAAATTTCCACCCCGCAGGAAGCCTTCTCCCACCATTCCAATTGGAATTAATCACCACTCTAGGAGTTCTCATAATTTCATAACTCACTCTGGGTATTTATCATGCATTTTCATAAAATCATAAATATTTATGCACACAGCTTGGTAAAGGGTCCATATAACCCTTTCTTCTAGTCTGTGGATAAATTTGATCTTGTGTGAACTTTCTAGGTATGTTCCTTGGAAATCTGAAGAAGATAGAAAGTCAGATTTGTCACCAGTTAACCTTAGTTATGGCAGAAATACCCCTTATTGATATGCTATTTGGGATCTTTTGTGTTTCCATACAAATTTTAAAGTTGTTTGCTCTAGTTCTGTGAAAAATACCATTGATCTTTCAATAGAGATTGCATTGAATCTGTAGATTGCCATGGGTAATATGGTCATTTAAAAAATATTGGTTCTTTCAATCCAAGAATATGATATATCTTTCCATGTTTGTGTCGACTTCAATTTCTTTCATCAGTGCCTTATAGCTTTTGGAGTACAAGTCTTTTGCCTCCTTAGGTAGGTTTATTCCTAGGTATTTTATTTTTGATGTGAAAATAAGTGGGATTTTTTGTTTAATTTCTCTTTCTGATAATTCGTCGTTATAGAAATGCAACACATTTCTCTATATTAATTTTGTATCTTGCAACTTTCCCGAAATCATTGATGAGTTCTAGTAGTTTCCTGGTGGCGTCTTTAGAGTTTTCTATGTGTGGCATCATGCCATCTGCAAACAGTGACAGTTTTAGCTCTTCCTTTCCAATTTGGATTCCTTTTATTTCTTTCTCTTTGAAAAGAATAATTTTAAAATATTAAATTTTAATTTAAAGTATACTAGTCAAAATAGGTAAAAAATTTCATATATGAACTAAAATTTACACATTCCGAACAAGAGTATCTCTTACAGTTCACACTGTTTCACTCTTTTAAGTTTTAAATGCATGTAAAAACTTCAAGTTATCATGTAAGATGACAGAATTAAAAGTAATTCAAGTTCTACTTCACTTTTGCAATCTCTGTGTTATCATTGCTTATTTTTAATCTATTGTTTCAAGGCAGGAATACGCACTATCACAGGATTTGGAATTTCAGCTGCCCCTAAAGCAAATCTGAATGGCCTCAAATTATGTAAGCTTACCCTTGAAATAAACACATGGACCTGATCCGCAAGCTTAAAAGGCTGACTATACAGAGAAGAGTTTCTCAGATTCATTGCCACATAGAAGATAGTTTACTGAAACGTAAGTAATAAAAATGTGTTACTTTGAAGATGATGTACATACTTAACACACTTTCACTTCTACCCAATATGGAGTTACAGGTATTGTATTTACCCTCCTACCTAAATCAGTTTGGAAAACTACAATAGAAAAAAAATATATCAAGCAATAGTTTTTAGACACTGGACATCAAACAACGAAAGTTACTGGTAATCCGAGATGAGAAATAAAGAATGTCCTAAAAGTGCCCAGCTTCCTGCCTGTAGACAAAGTTTTCACTCTGCAGTGTTTATTAGAAACAGTAGGACAGAAACTAAAACAATTTTTAAGGGAGTACAGGCATACCTTGAAGATACTGCAGGTTCAGTCCCAGACCACCACAATAAAGCGAACATCGCAGTAAAGCGAGTCACATAAATGGCTTGGTTTCCCAGTGTGTATAAAAGTTATGCTTACATTATACCGTAGTCGACTAAATATGCAATAGCAGTATGTCTAAAAAACCAATGTGCATATCTTAATTAAAATATACTTTATTGCTAATAAATGCTAACTATCATGTGAGCCTTCAGAGAGTCATAATCTTTTGGCCAGTGGAGGGTCTTTCCTCCATGTTGATGGACGCTGAAGGTTGGGGCAGCTGTGGCAGTTTCTTAACATAAAACAATGAAGTTTGCTACATCAATTGACCCTTCCTTTCACAAACAATTTCTCTGTAGCACAAAATGCTATTTGGTAACATTTTGCCCACAATAGAACTTCTTTTAAAATTGGAGTCAGTCTTCTCAAACTCTGCCACTGCTTTATCAGCCAAGTTTATGTCATATTCTACATCCTTTGCTGTCATTTCAACGGTCCTTACAGCATCTTCACCAAGAGTAGAATCCATCTCAAGAAACATTATCTTTGATCATCCACAAGAAGCAAACTTTTACCCATTCAATTTTTATCATGAGATTGTAGCAATTTAGTCACATTTTCAGGGTCTACTTCTAATTCTATCTTTCTTGCTATTTCCAGTGCATCTGCAGTTGCTTCCTCCACTGAAGTCCTGAACCCCTCAAAGTCATCTGTGAGGGTCGGAATCAATGCCTTCCAACCTCTAGATAAAGTAGATATTTTAACCTCTTCTCATGAATCTGAAATATTCTTAATGACATCTACAATGGCGAATCTTTGCAGAAGGATTTCAATTGACTTTGTGCAAATACATCAGAGGAATCACTACCTAAGGCAAGTGTAGTCTTACAAAATGTCTTTCTTTATAACAAGACTTGAAGATCAAAATTACTCCTTGATCCATAGGCTGCAGAATGGATGTTGTGTTAGCAGCCATGGAAACAACATCAATCTCCTTTCACATCTCCCTGAGAGCTCTCAGGTGACCAAATGCATTGTCAATGAGCAGTAATATTTTGAAAGAAATCTTTTTTTCTGAGCAGTAGGTGGCAACAGTGGGTTTAAAATGCTTAGTAAACCATGTTGTAAACAGTTGTATTGTCATCCATGCTTTGTTGTTCAATTTGTAAAGTACAGAGTAGACTTCAAATAATTCTTAAGGGTCCTAAATTTTTCAAAACGGTAAATAAGCATTGGCTTCAACTTCAAGTCACCAGCTGCATTAGCCCCCAACAAGAGAGTCAGCTTTTCCTTCGAAGTGTTGAAGCCAGGCATTGTCTTCTCCTCTCTAGCTATGAAAGTCCTAGATGGCATCTTCTCTCAGTATAAGAATGTTTTATCTACACTGAAAATCTGTTGTTCAGTGGAGACACTTTTATGAAGGATCTGAGCTAGATCTGGAGAACCGGCTGCAGCTTCTACATCAGCACTTGTTGCTTCCCCTTGTACTTTTATGTTGTAGACACAGCTTCTTTCTTTAAATCTCATAAGCCAAGTTCTGCTAGCTTCAAACTTTTCTTCTGCTGCTTCCTTGCTTCTCTCAACCTTCATAGACTTGAAGAGAGTTAGGGCCTTGTTCTAAGAAGGGAATGTTATGGCTGGTCTGATCTTCCATCTGGATCACTAAAACTTTCTTCGTATTAACAATAAATCTATTTTGCTTTCTTAATATTTGTACAATCACTGGAGTAGCATTTTAAATCTTCTTCAACTTTTCCTCCACATTCACAACTTGGTTAATGGTTTAGTGCAAAAGGCCTAGTTTTTAATCTATCTCAGCTTTTGACATGCCTTCATCACTGTGCTTTATCATTTCTAGCTTTTGATTTAAAGTGAGAAACAAACTTTCTTCCACTTGAACACCTAAAGGCCATTGCAGGGTTATTAATTGGCCTATTTTCAATATTGTTGTGTCTTGGGGAATAGGGAGGCCCAAGGAGAGGGAGAGAGATAGGGGACATCTGGGAGGTGAGCAGTCAGAACACACACAACATTTATTAAGTTCACTGTCTTATATGGGCACAGTTTGTGGCACTCCAAAAAACAGTTATAATAGTAATATTATAGATCACCATAGCAAATATAATAATAATGAAAAAGTTTAAAATATTGCAAAAATGACCAAAATGTGACACAGAGACATGAAGTGCACAAATGCTGTTGGAAAACGGTGGCAATAGACAGGCGACACAGGGTTGCAGGAAGGCAAAGTGAGAAAAAACAAGGCATGCCTGTATAATTGACATGCTAAAGGAGGAGGGCAAATAACATCACATAAAATGCTCAATTAAGCCTTAACAAGAAAAAGATAAAGACTTAACTAGAATTAAGCAGAAAATAATGAAGTTGAAACCAATAGAGAAAATCAACAAAATCAAAAGCTGGTTTCTTAAAATTAATAAAATTTAGTAGCCTGTAGCCAAGCCAACCATGAAATAGAGAAGACATCCAGAAGAAACCAAGAATAAAGAGAGATATATACACAGGAAAAAATTAAATTAAAGAAAGGTCATCACTATCAATTCCATGAATATTAAAAAGGCAATAAAGGGATATCATGAATAATTCTATTGCCACAAGATTTGGTAACTTAAAGTTACCAGTTCCTTAAAAGACACATGTGACCAAAATATAAGGATAAATAATCTGAATAGGCCTAGAACTATTAACAAAATTAAATAAAAAATTAATAACTTTCCAAAAAAGACAGAAAAGGCATCTATGTTTTAAAAGAAGCAAAAACTCTCATTTTCAGATAACATGATCTTATACATAGAAAATCATAAGGAACTCATTCAACAGCAAAGTTGCAGGATGCAACATTAATATACATAAATCATTTATATTTCTATATACTAGCTGTGAACAATCCAAAAATGAAATTTAAAAAGCCATTTATTTATAATAGTGTCAAAAATAAATTATGCAGGGATAAATTTAACACAAGATGTGTAAGACTTGTATGTCGAAAATTACAAAACATCTTTGAAAAAAGTTAAAAAAGCTTGTGAATGGTGATTAGATCATGTGGGTGGAGACCTCATGAATGGGGTTAGTGCCTTCATAAAGAGACCCCAAAGAGATCCCTTTCCCCTTCTGTCTCTACTCAATACACCACTACCAAACCAGGAATTTGGATTTTTTCCCCTCATTTTCTTGGATTGAAAAAAAAAAAAAAAGAAAGAAAACCTTAATTCCCTTAAAATCCTTAAAGAAATTAAATCCATAGTTTTAAAAAATACCCATAAAATATTCTTATCCAGGTTTTACAGATGAGTGCCAGCAAAAATTGGGGAACAGGTAGGTCTAATTTTACCTAAACTTTTCCCTAGAAGGATTTTTTTCATTTTCAGCTCATTTACTAAATCCAGTATAACTCATACTCAAACCAGGAAAAGATTGCAAAAGTAAAATTGCAGCCCCATCTCATTTATTAGCACATTGTTTTATGGCCAAACCAGAGAGTCAGGATGGACCCCCTATTCAAAATTTGTTTTGAATGTGAAGATTGATGATGCCCCCACTCACCAAGGGGTATGAAATGATTAATTACTCATATAATGAGGTTTTTGGGAGACAGCAAGTCAGGCTTCCCAAGCTGCTCCAAAAATGAATTGAGGGAATAAGGAAAGGAGACTGGCTTGGGGTTTCACTGTGGCTAGGGAGTGGGGCTGGAGTGACAGTTCTCATGCAGGGGCAAAGGCTTGTGTGGTCTAATCTCCTAGCTGCTCTGGAGGAAGGAGAAGCACCAGGCTTTTTTTTTTTTTTTATCAGTTTACCCAGATGCAGAACAGAGGGAAGCAGGGAGGGATGAGTCTTAAATGCTGTCACAAGTCAGACACCAAACATGAAAAGATAGAGTCAGATACCTTGTTACAATTCACTCCCGACTGACCACCAGGCCATCTCCAGTCTTCGCTGCTGAACCAGATTCTGGTGAGAGTCCATGCTGTGCCTGCAGGGTGGTTTCAAAGCACACATATGAAAACCCTAAGCTAAATTTTAGCAGCAATGCTTACAAAAAGGCAACCAATCATGACCAAATTAGGCTTATTCCAGGAATTCAAAGCTGTTCTAACATCAGATAAATTTATTAATATAATTTATTGTGTTAACCAATAAAAGAATAAAACCAAACAATTATTTAAATAACCATTGAAAGAGACTTTGACAAAATCCAACATTTGTGAAAGCTGTAATCTTCTATTGATTTATAAATAGAAGAGTATTTTCTTAGCATTTTAAACAACATACAGAAAAAAAAATCCTTACAAATACTTAATGGAAAAAATATTCAAAGCATCTCCTTTAAAATCAGGAACAAAATAAGAGTGCACATTATCACCACTCTTATTAAACACTGCACTGGAATTTTTATCTCACACAAGAGAATAAGAAAGATAAATAAAAGATATAAGAATTGAAAGGAAAAGCTGATCATGTTCACAGATAACACTCTTGTCTATTAAAAAAAAACAAACCCCAAGAAACAGCAGGCATACTATGAAAATTAATTAGTGAGCTCAGCAAGGTAACTAAATATAAAATCAATAATCAGTGTTATTCTAGACATCAGTAGCAAACAAAAAGAATATGATAATAAACATAAGCTCAAAAAATATAAGTAACATAAGAATAAATCCAGCAAATATACAAGATCTTTAAGGAGAAAATTATAAAGCTAATTAAAATACATTACAGAAGATTTAAATAACTGAAGAGACATATTGTGTCAATAAACAGAAAGACAACATTGTAAAGTTATGGAATCTCTCCAGCTTTATTGCAGAAGCTAAATTAAGTCCTATCAAAGCCCGATAAGATTTTTAATGGAACTTGACAAGTTCATTCTAAACTTTATTTGTAAGTCCAAAGACTTAAAATAGTCAAGAAACCACTGAAGAAAGAGAAAGAGGGGCCACTGACTTACCATGCTTCAAGACTTATTACAAAGCTATAGTAATTAAGGCAGTGGGATATTGGAATAGAAACAGACACAGCAGGTCAGCGGGAAAAAATCCTCAAAACCCCCAAACAAACTCACATGTGTGGACATCATATACAATGGAGGTGGCCTTGCCCCTCAATGAGACAGTGAATAGGACTGGAACAACTGGCTATCGAATGGGGGATAAAAATAAATTAACCTTAACTCAGACTGTAAAAAAATCAATTCCAGGTGGATTAAAAATAAAACGTATAATTTTTATAACAAAATATCAACTGCTCTGATAATTTCAGAAAGCGGAATGCTTATTAAACAAGGACTAAACTTAAAATCCTTTTACCCCATATCCATCAGTCACTGAAGGGGGACCACTCTGAAAACGGAGCATGAACTCGGATGAGGCAGGTATCAACAGCTGAGTCCATCTTACAAAGAGGCTGGTAGCTAAGGTCAGCCTTGCAGCAATGGACTCAGAGAGAAAGTCCATTCCCGAAAAGGGTAAGAGGGGTATTTATATTACTCAGGATCCATCATAGAAGTGGACAGAGCTGCTACATAAAAGGAAATTCGTTCCTAGTATCCACTATGCTCTGGGGACTGGAATTGTTTTCAGATTTCCATCCCTTCAACATGGCCCCACTATTTGACTTTTCTGCAGCAAAAGCTGGGCCAGACCTGTGACACATATCAATTGCTTGTATCTGCTTCCTCCTCTCCTAACCTTACCCTAGAACTGTCACACTGGCTTCTGGATCCATTTGGAGTCTGTTGAAAGTTGACATTTAGAACTTGGCATATAGGAAGTTTGAGTCTGAATTTTGGCCATCTTGAACTTCAATGTCAATAACCAGCATTACTCTGGTCACGCCCACCAAGCCCTCTCCGCCACCACCTAACCCCCACCCTTGGAATTAACCCAGAGCTGCCCTCTGGAGCCCTGGTTTGTCTTCTATCTTTCTTCTCCCACTCTCTGCAGGATGGGGAGTAAGATGAGAAAATTTACCGAACACAGTGGTGGTTAAGCAAAGATTTATTCTTCTAGAATGAATTTAATTCTCTGGGAGGCTTTTAAAATAAGATTTATTCTTCTCTAAAAAGACAGCTTCCTAAACAGTTATTTACAGATGGCACTTTGATCCTGAGAAGGCATATTAAATTACAAACAAGAAGGTAAGTTCCTAGATGACTTTAGATTTTTGATACTCTTTACATATGAATTTAGAATCAGACTCAAGAAGAGGGGATGGGAATAAGACATTTCACAATAAGCCTATGACAAATCCAAAACTAAGAGACTAGATTTTTTTTCCCTTCTAAACCAAGGAGCCAAGTATGTTAGTGCTAATTTCAAAACCCCTAGGTCTCAAGGACTACGATGTCCCAATTACTTTGTTTGCATTTGCATCAGGGAGTCATGCCTGAACTCAGATCAACTCAGTGGTTCCTGGAAAAATGGCAAAGCTTGAAAAGAGAAAAAAAAAAAATGAAAAGGTGCCACTCAACCTTTAATTGGAAACTATTTTTGTGATCAGAACACAAATTACCAGTTTATCCTTCAGCCCGAGCATCTAGAGAGGCAGATAAGTTCTTCAATTAGTAAAATCAGTCAACAGAGTGAGTTTTGGTCATTGTTGAGCAGACGTGCTCTCAGCCAGGGGCACCGATGGGAAACAGACTGCATCCCATTAAGTCAGGGAGCCACCTTGCTCTTCCCAAAGAGGATTAATTTAGTGAAACAAAGAAGGGAGAGGTATTTGTTCTGCTTGCTCCCCAGTTGTTCTTCTCTAAAGAAAAAACGATGAATGCTTAGAATTTTGAATCAACCACCACATCTAACTCTGTTCTTTTAGCCAATGTTAGCATTAATCCCACCTGAATACCCTGGCATTGTTTTAAGTCTCAGACACAGAAATGAAACAGTGCAAATTTACCTTCTGCCAGATTTTCAGGGTTTGAGTGGCACTAACTTTCTGATTTGGCTAAACACAAAAACATGACTTTTTTTAAGGAAATTGTTTTATATCAATTTCAGTCCCGTGGACTGACATCTGTTAACACAAATTCTGATTGTCATGTTTACATTTCTCCATTCTTCCTGCCTTTTCGTCCTCTCTCCTCAACTGCTAACTTGTTCTGAAATCATCCCACGACTACAGCCAGCCCACAAGAACTATTTCATTTTGTGCCCACACTGGAGTCTCACAGCCCTCAGGATTCACATTTATGTCCCCTGAAGCATCTCCTTTTTCCTGGTGGGTGACATGGACTTCTAAGTCCAAGTTTCTAAATCTTCCATGTTGCCTCATATGATTCTGTGTATTCATCAGGCATCCAATTTTTGTATTAGAAAATTTTTGTTTTCCATGTTCAACTGCAAATTAGTAAATTGAAAAATGAACCAGATCAAATTACTTAACACTTATTCTTCCTGTAAGATTTCATGTTCATGCCCACAAGAGGGGTGAGGATGGAAGCCCTTTCTTCATGTTTAAAATTTGGGGCATAAGTCAAAGAGACCAGATGGTTAAATAACCCAAAATGAAGGGGACATAGTTTCGTAGTTTCAGTGTTGCCAGGAGAAGACCCTGAGACAAGAATCTGAGGGCAAATGGTTCACTTGGGAGATGATACGAGGACTAGGAAAGAAACCAATAAAGTCTGCATTACTAAGTACGTTATCAGTGTAATTAACTGGAACTTAACCCTACTGGGCAGCTCCAGGAGCCAATGTGTAGAGTGGAGTCATCTCACCTACAGAGCGAGGGAGCAGGGGTACTTATACACTGACTCCCTTTGGTCCTGGAGGAAGGGTTGATTTCACACACTTCCATCTTGCCACTGGGCATGGAGAAGGCAGAATCCAATGACAGAGAAAGCCCCGAGGAAAAACGAAAAACAAAACATAGATATACATGCTGGTCTTTAGAAGTCAAACCTGAATGTAAATAAGGGATGTCAGTGAGGCATCAAGTCTGCTAAGTCAGAAGATCAATCTACATAATCTGGACTCTAAAATTAGCCTGCCCAGCTCCCTTGCTTGGCTCTCTGTATGTACAACGCTGTATTGCTGTGGAGAGAGAGAAAGACCTGCACTTAATGTTTCACCAAGGAAAACGCAGTGCAAATTTAAGGTATGAAATGGGATGACAGAAACCACAAAACAGGATGAAATGAGTTTGCCAGCTATGACAGAAAGAATGCCAGGAAGTAAACTAAAAATAAATTTTTGAGCAAATTCTTGAATTCCTCTAAGACAAAGAATAAGAAATGCTTTTTTTCCCCCCTCTAAATCAAATCAAATCTAGGCTTGAGGCCATACTCAAAAACTGAGTGTGAACTTTCAAGTTAGTCACTTTCAATAGTTTACTCTCTCACCTCGGGTTGTACCAAAACCTTAGGACTCACACAACACCAGACAATTAGGGAAGAGGCCTGGTCATGACCCCATCTTGTCTTACAGAAAACTGGTCATTGTCCAAGCCATGCTGGTCCATTTAAAGACACCAGCCTGGAGTCATCTAGTCTTTGTGTCAAACTTTGCCACAGGCACCTTTACCAAAAGTCCCAAATCCTAGGCAAAGTGGTTAGAACACAGTCATTTAAGGAGTCATCATTCAAAAAGGTCTAGGGTACTTAGTCCTGAAAGATCACTGCTCTCTACCACCCCTGGAAACCACCCTCCATCCTCTCAGCCCCCTGGAATCTCACTCTTTTGCCCTGTGGTCAAACCAGGTCTCATTCCCCTCAAAGCACCAACTTTTTCAAATGCTCCAACCCTGTGGGTTCAGACCAGTTGTTCTCAAACTTAAGAGTACTGTGAAAACACAGGTTCTTCTGGTGTTTGGGAAGTAGGTACTCTAAAGAGCACACTGCAAAATCAGTTTGCAGAAACATGATTTGGGGATATCTCCAAATTGGCAACTTCTTTTTTCCCCCAGAAATACTAAAAACTGCTAACTAACTTTGTACCAAAGAAGCCCAGCAATCAAGAAGACAGCACTTTGGCTGCCTTCTCTGCGAGGAAGAGTAAAAGTTCATTAGAAAACGAGGCACCAATTAATTCATTTCTCAAGAACTCACTCTGTTACACGCTTATCGTCATTTTGCCAACCAGAGCTGGAGGGGGAAATGGGAACGCTTACCAGAATTGTCAGTTTTGCTCCGGTGATTTTTCTTTTCGCAGGCAATGCCGACTGAACTGACACAAATGTGCCAAGTTTGCAACATGCAGAGGAGACATTCTCTGTTTTCATAGAACCTGAAATCTACACATTTAATTCTCAGGCAACCGTTAACGACTCGTGCAAATGTGGGAGAACCTTGGTAAAGACGGAAATAGAAATAAATAGCGAGTAATGCAGGATTCAATGCATTTTAATTAGATATGAAGTCCATGCATGTTTTGCAGCAGATTTATTTTCCTAACCTGCTTTAAATGTCCGCAAGTATTAAACCTGAGTTGCATTCCACAAGGCGTCTCCCCTGGACGATTGTGGAAATTGTGCCTGGAGTGTACTGAGGAGCGGAGACAGCAGCGGACTGACCTGCCCGGGGAAACCCCTGCAGGGGCTGGTGCGCAGGCGCACTCAGAGTCGTGTTTGAGTAAATGAAAGGACACCGGAAGTCACAAAGGCGCTCATGATAGCGTCCTCGTGGATTATCTAGGACAGTGTTTTTCAAACATTGACTGCCTGAGAACTACCCCGGGGGCTTGTTGGAACACAGAGTCTGGGCCCCTCCTCCCCCAGAGTTTCTGACTCAGTGGATCTGGGGTGGAGCCTGGACTTCGCATTTCTGACAGGGTCCCTGTTGGTGCATTGCTGCAGGTCGAGGGACCACACTCTGTCATATCCCCCTCATTCGCCATCTCTCCAACTAAAGCATGAGAAAGCAGCTGAGAAACTGGCTGTCCTCACGTCCACATGGCTCATGGAACCACCCCCGGTTTTGGACTGGGGTGAGCTGGGCAGGCTGGTGTCAGACCTGGGTTTCCTGGGAACTGAGCTTTGGTTGGATGGAGATCTTAGTAGCTGTCTCCTCCACGGTTCCATCTGGCTGCCTCACAGGTAAACATTTCAACAAATGACATTTTTTTCAGATGCACAATCTGATGGTGGTCCCCATCCTTCTCACGTATAACCCACCAACTTCATCTGGCTCTTGAGGGCAAAGATGCCTGAATGCCTGGATAATGGACTCTTCGATCTAAATTGGACTGCAATGTGAGTGACAACAAAGCTTTATTTGGTCAAGACCTTGAGGTTTGGGGTTTGTTTTTTAACACAACTAGGATGATTATTCCAACTTGTACGATCTATTGTCTATAGGGGAGATTACAATCAAACTGCCCTACCTCCTTATCATGGCTCACTCTGCAAATGAGAATTTGGGGTTATTTTGAATTATCCCAGAACTCCAGGGATTTAAACTGAGAGACCAATCCTCTGATGACCTCATAATCCTCCACTGTGTCTGTGCCTTAGAGACATATGTCTAAGAGACAAAATTAAAGTAAGTCAGTCACTTCTACACAAAAACCTGCTGGTGGATGTTTATGGCAGCTTCCCTCATTTAAAAAAAAAAAAAAAAGAAACTTGGAAACAACCAAGATATCCTTCAGTGAGTGAATAGATAAATAAGCCATGGTACATTCAGACAATGAAATATTACTCCACACTTAAAAGAAATGAGCTATCAAGCCATTAAAAACTGGGGAAGAAAACTTAAGCATATTTTGCTAAAAGAAGCCATTCTGAAAAGAATACGTACTGTATGACTTCAACTATACAGCATTCTGGACTTTTCCAAAACTATGAACTTTGCAAAACTATGGAGGCAGTAAACGATCAGTGGTTGCCTGGGACTGGGGAGCAGGGCAGAATGAATAGAGCACAGAGGATTTTTAGGGCAGGGCATCTACTCTGTGATACTCTGATGACAGATCCATGTCATTATGCATTTGTCCAAACCTATAGAATGTTCACAAGAGTGAACTGTAATATAAACTATGGACCTTGGGTGATTATGATGTGTCAGTGTAGATTCCTCAGTTACAACTGACAACTGTACCACTCTGGTGGGGGACGTGGATAATCAGGAGGCTGTGCCTGTGTGGAGGCCGGGGATATATCTCTGTACTTTCCCCTTAATTTGACTATGAACCTAAAAATGCTCTAAAAAATAATCTTAATTTTAAAAAAGGACGTGCAGAACACATCACATAGCATGCTCATATTGTACAATTAAACAAAGCAACAAAAAATAAAATAAAATAGTGGATATTGAATTTCCCACCATCCAGATAACATAGTTTCTTGCAGTCAGATTTAATTAATTAAGAAAATTGAGTAATGTAATTTTTTTTGCCCAGCTAAGTGTGTGGAATAAGAATCATTCCAACTAGAAAGAGGAAGATGTAACAAAGAGATCCATTTTTACGTGGGTTTCAGTCCTCACTACCAAAGCCTTTGTTTAACCTTCTCCACTTGTGTCTGCTTTGAAGTTATTCCGTTAGTGCGTGCGTGTGTGTGTGTGTGTTTGTGTGTGTGTGTGAAGGGACCTCCAGAATCCGAATGCACATTTTGAAATGTCTCCCTATGTCTTCTATGTAAGAATATCAACTTAGCTGAGCATAATATTCTTGGGGGAGTCTTTTCCTCATTACTTTGTAACTTGGCAGTTAGATCATGGTCATCTCTCAAAAGCAATTAGCAGGAAGCAGTGCATGCCCTTGGGAATAAAAGAAGATTGGGGATGTACCTAGTCTTACTTGTGTCTCCGTTTCAATCCAACCTTTAGGGAAAAGCCAAATTCTTTTAAATGATAATTAGGTGGAATGGGCTGTGTCCCTGATACTTGCTAAAAGAAAAAACAAAAGGCAAAGGGCATATCTGGACTTGCCGTGGAGAACACTCACTAGTGAATTCTTCTGTAGTCAGTAATTTATGCTTTCCGTGACTGGCTTCTAGAATTTCTCTTTGTGTAACAATAGCCAGAAGAAAACACATTTTAGCCTTTATTAAAAGGAAATATGTGTCCCCTTATCTGAGACTTGTTTTCCTTGCAGAAATATGGACTAAAGGCTACAGAGCACTTCGGGCTTTACACCTAGGAATATTAGAGTAGGTTGATAGCAGGGCATTAACGAGGATCTGCTGCCTGAATGAGCCTCAGGCGTGTATCGTATTCAAGAGTTGTCCTTTTGATTAACTGTTCATGGACTGAGAGACCCTCAAATCTAGGTCTGGGCGTCTTGGAGATGTGTCTGAAGACCTAATGGACAACAAGCCTCCTAGGATTGGAAACCCACCTCTTCCCCGCCACATTCACCAATCACCTTCCTCTGGAGTTGTCAGCATCCTCCCAAGTCTCCTGCTCCTCTGGAAGATTACTAAGTGTAGTGATATCCTGAACAGCACAGATTTTTAAGATCCGTTAGGAACTATTTAGATGATGTATGCATTTCTGGGGTGAAGTGTAAAAGAATTTTGTCTTAACTATTTAAAGTCAAGGTTAACTTTTTACACTACTATCTTATAGTAAGTCTGTACCAACTGCTCAAAGCCATATCCCATGGATCTAAGTCATGGAGGAAAATTTGTATGTTATTCCACCAAATAAATAACTTTTATCACATTCATTTTAAAAGGCAAAAGGGGCTACCACTTGACTTTGTTATTTTTTTCCTTAATGCCTACTGCTTCTATGAAATGTTTCATGATTGATACAGTGATTCATATCTAGATTTGATCTTTTTTCCCCCATCAATTCCATGTGATTGATCTGCCAGTCTTGTGAAAATGCTTTTTGAAAAATCCATGGAGATTATATAAGTTTTTTCCCCAGCTAGCGGTTCCTTATGTTTATTAATCATTGCCTGAAAAGGAACACATATTGTTAGTAGCGAGTATTACAATGGTAATCTTCAATTTGGCTGTTTAAATGTGCTGGCCAAGTGCCCAAGGGATAAAGAGACTATAATAAACAGGTAGCAGGTACTTCAGGAGTTATTGTATTGAACTGCTTCTTTCAAGAGAGACCATTAAATTCACTGTCATTGCCGCAAGCACGGAGGGCTGCATAAACCAAGGTCAAAACCAACTCCATTGTTGTCCAGTGGATTCATCATCGCTCATTATGACCATATTTCATGTTACGTGTGGGCAGGAAAACTGAAGAGCTGTTCTTGTGTTCCCTGGTTGGAAACACTGCTGGGTTTTGCTTGGTACATCTATAAATAGTTGCTGTTTTTCTATTGAATACATTAATGATACTCAGTAAATATATACTTACCATTTAGGGGACGGCCAATATTCTGGCCCCAAGTAAGCACAGCCCAGGCACAGAGTTTGTAGAAGCGTTAGGTTTGAGCGTAGGAAACTGACTCAAGGATACTGGGTGAGTTTAAAAAAAAAAAATGTGATAAAAATTATGTCTTGCTAGCACAACATAGCACTTTTCAGAAGCCGTGACCCACAGCACTCTGAAATCCTGGGTGAAGATTTCTGAAAGTGGGAGACTTATCCTGGACAACCTGGGTCTGACTGTGGAACACTGAAGTTGGACTCCCCCAAGCTTCACTCTCCGAAACCACAACGCGTCAGTCAGGGAAATAAAAGTCACTCCGACAGGAGGGAATTCAGTAGGAGCGCTTTTAAAATTCTGGGAAGGGCTGAAAGAATGAGGAACATAGAAAGCGCTCCACACGCTCCACACGGCGGGAATTTCAAGCAGAAAGCTTAGAAGGGCAGGCGTGGTGCGAATTTCCAACAGCCGCCATCTAGAACATGATTGCATCTGCTTTGTTTATTTAACCAAAATTAGCATTCGGAAGACGTCTGCTGAACAACCCATCACTGCTTTTGGAGGAATTCTTCCTGATAATTTTTGGAGGAGATCTCCTTCTTGCGATTGAGTTACCTGTCCCTTGCAGTTGTCCTACTGTGTTGCAGTTATTTATGTTTATGTCGTTTCCCCAGCTAAGATCCTTGAGGACAGGTTCTGTAACCCCACATACCTATTGAAAAACACGGTTTGTAATAAAAATAATATCTACTGTTTATTCATCACCTAGTCATCAAGCACTGCTCTGTTCTGCCTTATATTTACTCAATCTCATTTAATACCCATGACAACTCTATAAAAAAAAAAATTCCCATTTACAAGTAGGAAACAGACTCTGAGAGAGTCACTATTTAGTAATGTAGTAGCGCTAAGGATTTAAGTCTGGTCTGTCAAGCCCAAAGCCCATGTTCTTCCCATGTCGTGTCAGGACTGCGATGTCAGAGAATGACGGTGTTAAAGTGTGGCCTAAATGTTATCATAAATATCTCCAGTGATGGGGGATCATGTCTCAAATAGCGCATTCAATTATGGGAAACTTTATTTCTCAGAAAGTAGTTTCTTCCAATGAGCCTTACAGGGCGTGATACCCTCCATTTGGGTGTGCTCCAATTTGACCATAGTGTGTAGAAACTGCAAAGAGGGAGGAAACTGTCTTTAGGTAAGCTTTTTGGACAGCCCAGTCTATCCTCTGCACTATTCCAAGGGGCACCAGTCACATAGATTAGCATGTGAATGGCGCCCCCTGGAGTTGTGCAATATAATGGCCCTGACTTACGCCAGAAATGAGAATTTATTAGGCACTTGACAAACATTGACTGCAGATGCTTACATGCTAGTACCAAAGAGGAGGAGAGAAAGTTAAAAAAAAAAAAAATTATTTAATAGTCTGGGAGCTTATGGTATGAAATAAAGACAACTAGTGTACCTACTTCTAGGGTGGTTGTAGGAATTAAATAAGTTGTTACATGTAACAACCTAGAACAATACTTGGCACATAATAAACACCCAATAAGCACTAGTTATTTCATTAATAATAGTTATTGTTTGACACATGAATATTCACAGAAGACACGATGGAGACTAAGACAAGGTCTCTACCTTCAAAGAATGTTTACACATTATTATTCTCCTAAACTTTATTGCCTCTATAAGGAATGGGGTCTCCCTCACTTCCTCCTTCTGAAGTTCAGTGAAATGCTACAACTGTGAAGAATTCTGGTTCTTCATCCAGAGATGAGAATAAGATGTCCTACTCTGGTCCACCATGTTTCAAAGAATCAGGAGAAGAGATATATCTTTCTCAGGAGGCTACTCTGATTATTCGGTATAAACACCTTTCTCAGGGTCATTTCCTCTGAAGCAGTGAAGCAGTGAAGGAGGCAGGGAACTAGGGAATCAAAACTCGGACTCATTGTCTAGAGAATCCTTTAAAAGCTTCAATTTAACCTATGCTTGAGGAGATACTTTTGCTTGAGTGATGGAAAAAGTTATCCTAAGGGAACAGCATGTCCTGCCTGCTTAATCTTGTTTGACCATATTGCTTGAGGGTCTTGCCTGCTTAATCTTGTTTCTGCAAAGTGATCACTCTACCCCAGAGAAGAATGAGTAGAGGAATGAGCACAGAAAGGACAGCCAGTGAGAAGAAGACAAGAAGCCTCAAAGAACAGATAAAGGGACCCAGCCAGGACCCTAGGGGTAGAAGTTCTTACATCAAGCCACTTGAGCTTACAGCTCCACAGCTGGAGCAGCATTTTTCCTTCCCCTTGGGTAAATAAACCAGCTTTTACCCTGCTCTGCTCTGCCCTTCTGCCTCAGCTGTGACTTCTTTCCAGCTGGCAGGCAAGAACCCATCTTTTGGGGGATCCCCATTCTGTGGAGAAGTTTTGCATCCGCTAACAGCGGCACCGTCCCACATTATATCAACCAGGCACATATGACTATTCAATGCAAATTTTCATTATTTAAATTGAAAATCAGCTCCTCTGTTAATAGCCACATGTGGCAAGAGACTACCTGTGGAACAGTGCAGACATAGAACATAGCCATCATCACAGAGAATTCTGTTACCACTCTAAAGTGATAGCAAGTCTCTCACTGTGGGGTGCAGTTACCAAGCTGGATCTCTGAGACATCGGCTCAGGACCACAAACGACTACACACATACCATGAGCTCTCTGGGATCAGGCAGCTTTGGGGATTATGTCACTAAAGACAAATGCTCATAAATGTTTTCTCACAAGCTGATGATTTTCACTGAGCCTGCCAAAGTAGAGGGTCCCACCCTGTTGTCCTTGCTGAATTTACCACCAACACCCAGAGCGGATGGAGTGATAGGAAGGCTAGAAAGCAAACTCAGCTAATTCACAAACTGTACTAACAATGGGAACCAGGGCAAGGATGCAACGAAAAATTGCTGATATCAATTTGGAGTTTGGGACCAAGGACAGCAATTCTGAGTTCCAATACTTTGTGTGACATAGGTGAGGTATTTACCCTCACAGCGCTCCAGTTTTTGTGGTAACAAAAAGCGAGTGTGATCAGTTTTTGGGGAAGTAAAAATAAGCTCCTGTATGTAAAACACTTTTCATAGTGCCCGGCACAAGGCAGGCTTTCCGCAAAAACAGGGAAGGTCACCTTGTGGGCAGCCAGCAGAAACAGGGAAGGTCACCTTGAAATGGAACAGGACCCTGTAGTGTCCTCCCAGGTACAGATCTTTTCAGTGTCCCCCCTTTCTTGTTTGTAGGAAATTGGTTTCATTCAGCCTCCTTCACCTTCACTGACTTCTACAGGGCAGACTCAAACAGTTGCTTATCAGGGGAGAGAGGGAATGCAGAAACAAAGGAGGAACAGGTGAAAAATAATCGTACAGTCCTGGGGAAGGGGGCTGGCTACTCCTCAAGGAAAATGTATGACAGTACCTTTGAGTTCTTCTTCAGGAGCTAAGGTCCCCACCCAAATGAAGGGTGGTGACTGAGCACAAGAGTCCTGGACCACCGCCCTGTTACCTCCCCACCAACCAATCAGAAGAAAGTCTGCACACAGTACAAGATAACAAAGACTCTGATCCCTTCCTCCCTACAAATGGTTCTCCCTTTACAAACTTTCATGGTCCAGCAGAATCTTTCGGAGCTGTTGTTTGGATGCTAGTCCTCCTTCTCCCCAAGTTGCTGGCTTCCTGAATAAAGCAACCTTTCTTTCCCAGCCAACACTTTTCTCTCAAGTATTGCCTTTTGAGTGGTGAGCAGAGGAACCTGAGTTTGGTAACAATCTGAGCCTGTGAGCAAATCATTTCTTTAACCTGCACTTCAGTTTTTATCTGATCTGCCTTGGTTTTTATCTGATGTTCACTTTCCTCAGCTTTGTTGCAAAGATAACATAAGGTGATACATGTGAAAGTAGGTATAAATTTTCAGATAACATAAAAATATGTTTTGCTTGTCCTATCTCTTTAATGAGCTTGATTATTTTCCACGCCTATCTCACATAGATTGTTGGTATATATATATATGAGAGATTTGTGGGAGGAAAAATGAAAAAGAACTACTTCAATGCTATTTTTAATGCTCTACTTCATATGGGAAAACTTCAGATTAATAGAAGCACTTAAATTACCACTTGACAAAAATGAGCGTAAGTCACATTAAGCCAGCATGCTTTGGGGACCTAGAGTGTGCAAAGCAACTCTCCCTTTCTCTCAAGAGATTAGAAGTTTTTCCAGAAACAAAGGAAGTCATTAATCCTTGGTCAGCAGTATTTTGCATGTGTTAAGACAGCAAATTCAGTTTGACATTTTCTATTTATTTTTCTAGCTGACTTAGAGAGCTCGTGGATGATTTGAAAAATTGTTCTGAAGCGGCACCTGACCCATTTACTGCTGCAAGTAGGGTTATCAGGGAAACCAGAGAAATGCCACAAGTCAGGGAGACATCATCTTAAAGTTTTGCTCTTTCTATTTTAAAGAAATAGAACTTGAATAAACCCTGAATAAAATTAAAATGTCATATTGCCAGTCACACGTCAATGTTAATTCTCTGGTTTTCTATGAGTCCACTGGCTGACTTTATTCATCTCTTGTTCTTGCCACTGAGGGAAGAGGGATAAATAAAAAAAAATGATATTCTTTTAAAATGAAGAAGTGAAGAAAAGTGTCAAAATCTAGGTCTTGGCCTTTATTACCAACTCCGAAACTTTATTCCAGTGGAGAAAATAATTGCAAAGATTGAAAGTAACACAGAAATGACCATTTGATTCAAAAAGTGCCACTTACTGTTCCATTAAAAGCCATAACATTTACTATGAACCACATAATCAGGTGTAGTTATTCACCTTCATTAATAGCAGTTGTCTGAATTATATTGACATTTGAAAGGAGTAGGCTGTCAGGAATGCCAAAATCTTCCAGGTCAATGTCCAGGGAATTTTATTACAGCTACTTTCCCCTGGTCTCCCCTAAAACAGGGGATTCAGTTAGAGAAAGTAGCCTCCATTTAGATGTTCATAGCTTTCTTCATTAACAAATTCTCAATGGTCCCCGTGGGTAATCTTGTCAACCTTTGGGAACTCAGCCTTCCATACCTCAGACTTTACTGGTCCCATATGTGAGTCCTTGCCTAGTGTGAACTATCTCAGTTCATTCATTCATTCATTCATCCATCCACCATTTATTCATCCATTTATCCATACTTTCATTATTCATTTTCTTCTAACGTGTATCAGGAGGTGCTGGGAGTAAAACAAAGCCATATCCTAATATTGGTCCTCTCTGCTTGCCCTTGCTTGCCCTCATCTCTAGGATTTATCCTAGACAATTGAAAAAGTTCACCTCCAGAGGTGAATTTTGATTGGGAAAGCTAGTCTTCATGATAGTTTTTTAAATTGCCTGTTGATTTCCTAGCACATGCCATATAGTTCCTGTTGTAAATGTCTTTTCTCTCCAAGTCTCCAATTTTAATCATGAAAGATGCCTGTGTCCTCCATGTACAAAGAAAAGATAGGATTTCCACAAGGACTTCCATGTCTCCTTTTCTTAACTCATGCACAGAAATGCCATGAATAAAAGAAAGGAAAGAAGGAAGGAAGGAAAGAATGAAGGAAGGAAGGAAGGAAAAAGAAAAGAAAAGAAAAAAAGAAAAGAAGAAAAGAACGGAAGAAAGGAAGGAAGGAAGAAAAGAGAGGGAGAAAGAAAGAGAAAAAAGAAAAGGAAGGAAGGAAGGAAGAAAAAGAAAGAAAGAAAGAAAGAAAGAAATCCCTCCTCCCTCCTGCCTCTGGATCGCCGGCCCCTTCCTCCTCCCTCCCTCCCCCTCCCTATCCTCCTCCTTTCCTGCCTCTTCGCCCCGTCCTTGAGAACCATCCCGCACCTTGTTGCTGTTAGTTTTCCTGGAGCCATCTCTTGGATCGAGAGTAATGTAAAAAATTCCTCTGAAACCCAGGACTACACATTAGCATTCCTAGAAAAGCCACAGTGCCAAACCCAGTGCTATAAACTAGAAACCCAACAGGTAATGTTGCATAAAATTAATCAAAGGGAAACCTTTGCTCAAGATTCAGTAAGTCCCCCCACAAAGCAAGCAGGTATTTGCAGTGAGAAGAGACATTAGGATTGAGTTTCAAGAGCAGAGGCTCAAGGCAGACTTGTGCATAGCTCAGAGCTCAGAACCAGGATTAAAAAGAGAAAAACTGTAAGAAGTCAGATCCTAGATAGGAAGAAGAAACTTTGAACACATCCAGTTTTTCAGCAATGAATCTTGCTCATCAGGAATACTTCTCTAATTGCCACAAATCCAAACCCCAAAGCACTGTTCTTAACCTTGGTGATGGCAGTGAGATGTATTCAACTATAAAAGACAGAACACCTGACAGCTGTCTTTAACATTTGTCTCTTCCTCCTCACCAACCTACCAACATATCCAAACCATCACCAAGACCAGCAAATACCTCCTCTTGGATATCTCCCCCAGTCTGTCCTCAAGGCTCCATTCATGCTCCTAACCCCCTAGTTCAAGCTATCATCATTCCTTGCCCAGATCACCCTAATAATCTCCCATCTTGTCTTCCCCCTTCCACTCTTCCTTTTCTTCAATCTATCTTCCCACAATATCCACAGTCATCCTAAATAAAGATCTCATAATAGCCTTTCTCTGCTTAATGCCTTTCTGTGACTTCTTAGTGCTGCCTTTGGGAAATTTCAATCTAATTTTATCTAACAAGCTCAACATGAGCCCACCCCTCTTTCTTACCCTGGTTCCATAATGCTGCCGTGTCTGCCTTCCACTGCTTTCCAAATACTGGCCTTCCTTCAGTTACCTAAACATGCCATGCTTTTCTCATGCCGGGAACTACACACTGTTGGTTTAGAGATTAGACCAGCTGCCTGCTAATCTCTTACTCGTCTCTGTGTATGAGTGTGTTGGAATGAGATAGCCAAAAGCAGAAGGCTCCAGCTACCATCTGATTCTAAAGAAAACAGCATTTCCGGGGGCTACAGTATCCCTTGTATCATGATCTCCATAGCACTTGGAAAATTTGACATTTCTCTTTTGGGTCCCACCACTCTTTCCTTTCCTCACCTCTGTTTTCATCCTTCTTAAAACCACCACCACCATCAAAGTCCACTGGATGCAAAGTTTACCCCACCTATGCCAGTCCTACCTGGGTACCTCAGGCTTTTGCTCTAGTCCTTTCTTCCACAGCCTTCATCCCCAAGTTCCTTTCTCCCCCCATTCGTCTGATCCCTGCTATCTATTCCCACAGTAAGTTGGTGAAGTACAAAGAACATGGAGAATGGTAAAAGCAGGGTTCTTGAGCCTGAGACACTGAGCTGATACTCCAGCTCTCCTACGTGCAGGTCCTCTGATACCAGATACATCGCTCTTTCCTCATTCCCTATGCTTCATTATAACGAAACATTTTCAGCTGCCCTACAGCATCTCTACCTCTCCAGGGCCTTCCGTGTGTTTTTTTCCACACCCGGGCTCACTCTTCCCACTGCTCCCCTTCCTGCCTTACTCTTACTTGGATGATCCCTCCCCAAGGAGGTCTTCCCTTAGCCCCTGAGTCTATGTTTGCTGCCCTTGTCTGTGACCCCTTGCCATCCTCCACTTCCCTCATAAGTGCACTTAACATCCACAGTAATTATCAACGTTAAAATTCACTTTCCCTCACTAGCTCTCAACTCCAAGGAGGCAGGAGAGGAAACATCTTGTCCACAACTGTATTCTCCAGGGCTTGGCACCATGCCGGAATAAGCAGTCGATGTATGTTGAATGAATAAAAATGCTGAAGGGACACTCTCTTCACTCACCTCTAAACTCCACAAAGTGGTTGTGGAGATTTATTTATTGCATTTTTAAATTTTATTGCATCTGCCAAATGTGGTGCCTAGGACAACATAGCTATTTAGTTTTGTCTAGCAAATAGTAGAGTTTCAATAAATACATTTATTCACTCACCCACAGGTATTTATGGCTACTATTGGATAAATTTATTATTCTCTGTAGAATAATGCATTTGAAGTTTACATGTACCTTTCTGGAAATACAAAGTCTTAATTCATTGGATAGACTTAAGGTATCATGGCAGGCAATCAGTTTAACATCTGGGCAGGGGAGTCTTTCTGACCCTTAAATCACAGCACAGTGGATAGACCCCACTTCCTGTCTATATGGGGGTTAAACTTTGCCAGGAGGATCCCCTGAAGTTATTAAAGTCAGGGTCGAGCTGCCTGGTGTGACTGACAGAGTTCCTGGGGAGGCTTCTGGTACACCTGCAGCACCAATTTGAATGACACCTGGAGCAGGGCAGAGGGAAGCAATGAGAAGTCAGCGGTAGCCCATAGTTCAGTGAACAGTAGAAATCTACCAGGTAAATGGATGCTAATTTCTACCACTACTGGGTCCCCTTGACTTGTGTGTTTCCACTTGCTCCTTTACTTCCTGGTCCGTCCTGGCATCATCAGGCTCCCTCCTCTACATTAGTCTGGTCCTCCAGGCTGACTGTCTGCCTTAAAGTGCCTGATCTCGGCCAGAAGCAGTGGCAGTGACGAAGAGAAGCAGACTGCGTCAGCAAGCTTCAGTTCCCACAAAGAGCTGACGGCTTCGTTTGTGGTCCATTGCCTCTCTGGCTTCTTCCGTCTGCTTTTCCCACCAGCTGTTCTCTTCTCCTCTCCTTTGCACCCAAGTCTCCCATCACTTGTCTTTCATCCTTCCCCCTCTGCTAATCCTGTTTCCTCCATTACTTTCCTTCGATCTTTCTCTGCGACACTCATTTTCACTTCAATTGCTACATGGGAAACACACTGAACAAAAAATTAAAAAGATAAATCTAGCAACAATAAAGAGTATAAAACTATACTTTTTCCCCCTAAGTATACCTTTCCTTCTAGGAATCAGAAAAAGTTCACCTGAGTTCTATCCATTTAAAATTAGCATAGCAACACAACTTCATTGCCTAAAGGTGTAGACCTACTATTCTAAGAAATACATCTTAACTGATTTCAGAACTGGGACCATATTTTTTTTTAAATAAAGCAAATACCATCTAACTGGAATAATTCCTCACCCTTTCATGAATTAAAGGAAAAGAAACCTTGATCTGCCTCAACTGTTAGATTCTCCTGTAAATGGCTCAGAAACCAGAGAATTACAACCAACCCTACAGAATGAGTCCACATTGATTCCTGCCCTTCCATCCCACATATGTGAGTCTCAGAAAGATCCACTGGGCTACCGGCCAGAGGAGGCTTGGTGCCAGGGTTTGAAGGCTACTGACCAAGCTTGGGTAAAATGAGTATTTATATAAAATAGAAAGAAATGAAGTAAACAGAAAGAAAAGCTAACCCGGTGGTTCTCAAAGGGTGATCCCTGGACCAGGAGCCTCAGAATTCAATCCTTGGAAACACTTTAGAAATGCAAATTCTAGGCTCCCACTCCAGACCTGCTGAATCAGAAGCTGGTTCTGTGGCCAAATTGACTCTTGGTCTATAGGAATCAGACTTGGCTTGAGGTGCAGATGGGATTGAAAATAAAGCTGAACAAATAATCATGGCTTAGCAATGACAAGGGAAGAGGAGGTCCATGCAAGGGAAGGTCTTTTCCCTCTTTATTTGGGGCCTGACTTCTTACACCTCTACTCTGGTCCGTGGTTTCATATAGGTGATTGCTTCACTATCATTTTTAATTCATAGTGATATATTTAGTCACAAATTTTCTCTACTCTAGGGAAACAATTGTCTGGTAAGTTTCTTACTCTTTCATTTATATTTCCTCTGTTTGTCTTGTAGCATCATTGCATACCCTCTACACGAATCCTTTTTACTATTATTTGTCTTTGATGAAGTGAATTCCTCCTGGACCACTGGATGGAAGTTCTTTTTTTTTTTCAACAATTTTTTTTTATTTTTATTATTATTTTTAATGGAGGTACTGGGGATTGAACCCATGACCTCGTGCATGCTAAGCATGCAATCTAGCACTGAGCTATACCCTCCCCTCTGGATGGAGGTTCTTGTCAGAGAAGAACTAAGGTCAATATTCCATCTTAGCAATAATTTTTCTTACGACCAAGATTTGGGTGTGAGTGCTTCAATATTTATTTCTTGCCGCTGGGAGAGATGAACACTTGCAGAGTGGATCACAGGTTAGGCTCTCTCCCCTCCTAGCAGTCTCTCCAATGGTTTGCTGCAAAGATGACTTGTGTATTTGCATCGCCTCCTAAACCTAGCTTCCTGCTTCTTGTGACTCAAGTGAAACTGAATCCAGGGAAGGTCCTAGGTTAATCTTCCCATGTACTTATAACGTGTAACAGAGGATTATTGGCTTTGAACATCAGATATGCCACTACTTAGAGGAACAGATACATGCCAATGTTGCCTAGGTTAAGAGCCACAGCCATCCTCTCTAGCACATTCTGACAGCTTTTCCCCCTTTAATTTCATACCATTTGGCAGCCCTTGTTCATATATTGTGCTTTGGGGTTATCAAGGCTTTAATTTCATCAAACGTGTATTGGCATGTTTATGCTTCTTCTCCGTGTTGCTCTGTGATGATTTCTGAAAGGAAAGTGAGAAATCTAGAATACCAGCCCAACAAAAACAGGAACACATGTCCTATCGATTCCATCTTCTCTCAATCAACGTAATCTCCTTCTATTCCAACATCCTTCATCCTAAATTTTCACTTCTCACCTCGAGTTTGGAATATCCTCCTAATGGGTCCCTCTGCCTACAGTTGGGCCTTTTACTAACCATTCTCTCAATATTGTAGTCTCTTTAAAGTTCAGAATTATCATGTTCGCCTCTGTCGAGAATCTTCCAAAGACTTCCCCTCACTTAGCTTCCAGGACAAAGTTCAAATACCTCTTCTCAGCACCAAAGGTCACTTGTGATTGACTCTCGCTCATCTTCTGCTTACATTCTTTAATTCATATCTCACATTCATTATTGAATACCTTCTATTTGGCAAACCCTGAACATATAATAATAAACATATGCCATGGTGGAGCTCCTGAGCTGGTGGAGAAGAAAGATATTAAACAAAGAGATGGCTACATTTATATCATTAAAAATTGTGATAAAAGCACTGTATGATCAGGCCCCCAAGATGGCTGTTCTCTTGCTTTCTGTACAGCCTCTGTTCAACCAGTCCCTGCTTCACCTACACCTACTCACGTGACCGACCTACCCTCTTAATCATAAAGCCTAATTGGCAGATGCCTACTTACTTGCCCCTGGCCCCACCTAGTGATTACTCTAATTCTTTAGATCAGAACATCTCTACCATGATAGTTTATCAAGGGATGGTGAGAGGTGTGCCTCTCTGCTGGTTTCCCTGGTAACCAATTAGCCAACCTGACATCAATCCCCCTTATAACTGGTAACTTCCCTCTCTACCCAGGAATGAAGACTGCTGCCATATCCTGCCTGCCGTGTGCAGCACACAGTGGGCTGTCGCACTTGCTTCAGACATGTAAGACCCCCCACTCATCCATTAAACCACTAGTCTCTGACTCTGGGCTCTTTCTTTGGTCTTGAGGCTGGGCAAGTGCAGGACCTTCAGACCTGTGGGGTGCAGCCCAAGAAGCATTAAATTAAAGACAAGATTCTATGGACTAAAAAATCATGATAGTGAGGAGGTGTGCCGATATAAGGCAAATTGCAGAGTGGTCAGGGTTTGTCAGTCTTTGAAAATGATACTTGAACTAAGATCTAAAGAATGACCAAGAGTTAGTAAGGGTCCTCCAAGGAGAGTACTCTGAAGAGGCACTGTGAGAGAAGATTTGAGAGGGTCAAGAACTCGGTACATCTAAAATACCATTCTGCACAGGCATCACTGCCTCCAATTATATCAATTTCCTCGGAGTTCCCTAGGTTAGAAATATTCTTTCAGGATTTATTGTCATCACATGCTCTGTGTCTCTCCTTGGAATGTTCACCTGATTCCTGTTCACCTTTCAAATTCTCAGCTCCTTTATTACCTCCTGTGGTAGACAGAGGGTGTTGATGGCCCTGAATCTTCACCCTTCCCTCGGTGGACAGTGTGTTCAACTCATGCTGAACTTGGTTCCAGAATCATGCAGGGGATTTTCCTTGCCCAGTGGACTGTTAACAAACATGGTGGAAACAGACATGAAGAGCATCTCCACCCTGGCACCCATTCTCCTGCTTGTTTTTACACCTCTGCCTCCACCACCAGACCACGTCTAGGCAGCCTGATGGAGGCATGAGACAGAAATGAGGCAGAGTCGAGACCATCCTAGAATAGCCGACAGGTACCTGACCATCAGGTATGTGAGAATTCTCAGCCAAGATCAACCAGGCTGCCTACCTGACCCTCACCTGTGGCAGACACGTGAACGAGCTGGGTCAATATCACCAGAACCAGCCAGCCAACCCTTACATTTATGAACAATAATAAATTGTGGTGGTTTAAGTCACTGAGTTTTGGGTAGTTTCTTGTGGAGTGTCAGTTGTGATGATAGCAAACTGATATTCCTCCTCTTAAAACCCTCTGGATCAACACAAGCAGAATTAATTCTCCTGCTGTTCAGTCCCATAGTGCTTCGAATTTCTCTGTCATTGCCCTTTTCTCATGGTGTCAAAGCTTGTTTGTTTACTTGTTTGTTTGGTTTACTTGTTCAGCTTCTCCATGAAGATAGATTCAATACCTAATTTACCATTGTCTCATCAGGAATCAGCAATATCTAACTTTCTGGCATTTAATAATAAGCACTTTTAAGTGTTTCTAATTTTAAATGTAGATATTCATTTTTATTTATAATTATAGATGAGTGAAAATCTCAGCTACTTAACATGTACCCAAATCCCTCATTATCTTCATTTATGAGGAAAACTTTGGATACCTTCTAACCTCTTGAGTTCCAGATTTATCAAAGTCTTTATATTTCTTAAATAAAAGAAAACTACTTCTTAAATTAATCACTTTTTTTTGCAAATTTTATTAACACCCATCATTTCACATTTAGAAGCAAATTTGCTAGCCTCACTCACTGTTCCTAGAAGAAAGCTTCATGTAATCATTTAAAGGAGGGGACCCTCTTTGATCTTAAACATCCAATTTAGTTCCTTTACCTCCAGAGAAGACTCTAAGATTAAACACTGTGAAGAGCCAGAAAAGTCATGGTTCTGGCTATTTCCTCCTTCTCATTATAGCTGCCATCATAAATAAGTTTAGTACAAGAAAACATTTAAACTCCTTCCCATCATTTAAGAGATCCATCAACAAAAAGACTCTCCTGCGAAGGTCACAAAAATAAAGTTTCTTTTATACTTGATTTTTTTCCCCAACAAGCCTGGTTTAATTAGACAAAGCTAATTTCACAAATATTTAGCTAAGTATAGTTCTACCCTCATTTCCCAAAGCTTCCTATTAAAAAGAAATCTTAGCAATATTTGGTTATGTTTATCAAGAAAAGTTCATAGTCTTGCATTTGTTCTGAAGTTCAAGGACTTCCAAGTACAGTTTTTAAGTAATCTTATGCACAGAGACTTCTTACTATTATAAGAAATAATAATAATAGTAATAATAACAACAGTGACACTAACAACCACTGTCAACATGCACTGAGTTCTTACTTAGTGCCAAGCACTGTGTTGTGTTTCACATGCATGAGTTTCTTTAATCCTTGTAACAAGTCAATGAGTTTGTGTAATTGAGCACAATATATGCAGATAGATTTGCTAAAACTCAATTTAAGATACCTAACAAGATGCCTAAAACACAAGACCTCTATAAATGCTAACCATTGTTATAATTGTGTAGCTATGTTTCAATAATCTTACAAGCATAATAATGAAACACAGTTTAGTGAAGGTGGTTCTGAGAAAAGCTGAAATAATGTGTTCCAAATAAGAAGGCTTCTGGTGGTCTAATTGGTTTAGGAATTGTCGGGAGGAAGAAATTTTCCTCCATCCTTCTAGGTTCTTTTGGCTGGCCTAAGAATTAAGTTGACATCAGGCAGATTACTAGGAGAAAATCACACAAAAGAAAAAGAAATCACACAGGCTGATAACATGTACACATGTGAGAGCCAGAGTTACTGACCCAGATGGCTAAACCCCTCACCTTAAATACCATCTTCAGCTAAAGACAAAAGAGGATGTTGAGGATAGGGGTTTGGAACCTCAAAGGGGAAGAAAGCAATGGACATGTCAATGGAAAAGCAAAGGTTTGGTAAACAAATGTTTGCTGGGCCAGCAGGGACAACAACAGGACAGAGAGGATTTTAACAAAGGGATCTGGCTAGTTTCCTCCCTGTCAACACAGCTAGTTCATACTATAGTTATCTATGGGGATAGCTATTCCCATAATAGGCCCTCTATGTAAAATCTTTACGCAGCCAAAGAGAAAGGTAAGTTTCTTCCTGAGTCTTTTGGGCCTTGATTATCTTCAGATCAAAATAATCCTTTATGGCAGGAAGAAGCCAGTCTAGATATGTTTAAACTCTATTCTGTAGGGAACAAAATGAACACCCCAAAGTGTCTCTTTGGCACGTGGATTATTTTGAGCCCAGAAGACTTTGAAAGAATCTTTGATCTCCCCTCAGAGCTCCTAAAGAATGCAGGGAGAGGACCTGTTCCAGAAAGGGAGCTATCCCCATAGATAACTACAATATGAACTAGGTGTGTAGACAGGGAAGAATCCAGCAAAATCTCTGTATGTCCCACCGTCTTTGAATGGCCCAGCGAACATTTGTTTAACAATCTTTTGCTTTTCTCCATTAGGGGAGGGGAAATTTTCCCTCTTTCCTCTCTTAATTCTTTTGGCTGGCAATTAAAATGGCATAAGGTAGATTAACAGGGGGAAAATTGAATTTATTAAATGCACACAGAAAATTCATATAAGTATGAAGCATTCCAAATTCTGCATGACAAGATAAAGTATATATATTCCGGACTAAGGAGAAAGAGGTAGGGATCTGAGGCCTCAGGGGGAGGTAAGGTGACTCATTGGAAGATAAAATGAGTTAATGTAAGTGTAACCGGGCCATTCAAAGACAGTGGGACACAGAGAGGATTTTGATCAAATGGGCTTAGCAAGGCTCTTCCCAGTGTATCACACCGAGTACTTTATATAGAGTTATCCATGTAGCTTCTTCCTGGGACAGATCCCCTCTCTTAAATTCTTTTAGGCAATAAGGGGGAAGTTCAAATATTCTTCCTGAGTCTTTTGAGCCTTGATTATTTTCAGCTCAAAATAATCCAAATGCCAGAGTGACTCATTTTGGAGGCATGCCTTTAGTCTCCTCACCATCTCCATGCCGACTGCCTTCCTTCCCTTTGGGGTCCCAAATCACTATCTCTAACATCCTCTTTTGTCTTTAACTGAAGATGGTATTTAAGGAGAGAGTTTCAGCCATTTTGGCAAGTTACTCAGTTTTTCTGGGTCTCTTCCACATGTACATGGTATTAAACTTTTGTGTAATTTTCTCCTGTTAATCTGTCTACCCTAGAAGGGTAGAGGAAAATTTCTTCCTCCCTGACAATGGACCTTAGTCACGCAAAACAATCATCTCAATATTTTCTGCCTAATTCCTAATATATCCACACTGTGCAAGGAAAATATAAATGTATCTCCACACTGACAATGAAAAAGCCTTGAGAGTAAACAATAGGTCAGTTGCATGATGTCAGGCTATATAAATCCAAGTCAAAGAGAAGAGATCACATTAGGTGAGAAAATACTGATTTGGTTGTGTTACCAAACTCAGATTCAGCTGCTTATTGCTCAAGATCCAATACTGAGAGACAAGTGTTGGGTCAAAGGAAAGACAGTTTTAATGAGGAAGCCAGCAATCCTGGGGAGAAGGTGGACTCAAGTTCCAAAGAACCAACCCCCAACTCCCCAGATTTTGCTTGGAGATGATATAGGGGAAAGAGGAAGGGGCTAAGTGCTGGGCAGTGGGTAACCTTCTATTTTCAGAGACGATTGTCTCAATCACATGTCTCCAAGTAGCCATCAGTTCTTGCTTGTGGTTGGAACACTACCTGAGCCATAAATCTTTGGTTAGCTAGTCCTGGAGAATAAAGAGCAAGGGTGAAGCCTACAGAACAACTAATCTCCAATCTCAACACACATCAACAGTTTTTCCATCAGCAGCAAGCTGAGCTAAGTCAATGGTGTACTAGGGTAGAAGTCAGGCATATCATAACCAAGAAGTTGAGTTGGAATAATATGAGGACATAAGAGTCCCTAGTTACGGTCTCCCTTCCTCAGTTACAATCCTCACTGTCAGATTTTCTTCCAATTTCTATGGAAAAGAGGTGAAGGTCCACCTTCTGTCACTTCTTCAAGCTGAGCATGGGCCACAAAGGATTCTTGGAGTGGAATGACCTGACGTGGTGTAAGAAATATTCTTTGGTTCCCTTACATGCTGGTTGAGATTCCAAAAGAGACATCTCACTACTAACCTTTTAGTAATTCTTTGGCAAGGAGTAACAGGCCAACTACGATTCCCTCGACTAGAAGATAAAACCCCACAACAATTAGTAAAAGAGTCAGTACCAACTTAAAGATTCCTTCAAGCATAGACTTAATCCTAGAGGGAATCTAAGAAGATAGGTTAGTAAACCAATCCTCCCCACCTTGAAATAGGGGAGTATGGTGGTCTAAAGTCTAATCTTCTCAATACCAGTCTCGACCTGTGAGGAGGTATTTATGTAAGAGCAGCAGGTGGAGTCTGTGTGCAGAACAGCACAGTTAGCTCCGACAGTCGTCCTGAAACTGGTCATGTGGCGGTCTGGCCACTGTCACCTTGACTGGCTTAAGTGCAGTTAATCTTCAACTCCAGGGTCAGTTTGCTCCCATTCTCTTGAGGCCAGGTTCTGGAATTGTACAAGTCTTAGATTCAGCCCAGCTCAAAGTCTCATGTCTACATTCTGGTCATCATGCAGTTAGCTTTTGCCCTCTGGTGACAGTTCCAGTATCTGTGAACCAACTCAGGAATGTATGTCAGACAGTTATCTATGTCCTTTAGGGAGGAAATAAAGAATCTGTGACTATATCGTCCTCATCATTGACTTTTTGAGCCTGCTCTTTTGTGACTAACTTGGGGCCTGGGAGACTACAAACAAGAGACAGGGGACATGGAAGGGCTTTTGTACCTGGGAAGTCCCCATGGGGTTTTGAACTTTATTCTATGAGCAATGAGGGACACTGAAAGCAGGTCTTTGAGCGAGGAAGAGACATGCTCAGAGCTTTAAAAGAAAGATCAATAGGACAGCAATTATAAAATGAAATTTGTGTCATTATTACATAGTAAACAGAAATGGAAACATTCAGATTTCAACAGACAAGATCCCAGCGTAGCTTAAGGAAGACATTTTCCCCCCTTCCTAATTATTGCTTGGTGTCAAAATACAAACTGGCCAAAATGCCAGACCCAAGAGTGATAGTCATTATAAAAACAGTCATATACATAAATGATATTTTACTAAAAATAAATATATTATTCTCCGTCAATTAGTGTATTTTCCAAAATGAACTCTGCTTTTACTGTGACACTTTATTAAAAGTTTTATGCAATTATTTTCAGTTTCAACACTTGTATTAAGAAAATATTTTAGACATAACCCAATTAGTCCTTGAGCAATTTAAAACACTTACTGTATTATTTGTCTAAAGCACTCCTAGTGAGTGAATCTAAAGCCTAATAATTGTAATAAAAACAGTCTCGCACCAGTTGTCAGCTGACTCAAATAAGACCAACCAGAAGCAGATGTCACAGTACTGAGACGTCCTAACAAACGTACATGAAACACCTATTAGTGTCATGTGAAGTATCACTATAAATATTTCACGTCTAAGTGTGATTTGTTAAAAATAAAGTGCATTGTTGTCCTACATTGCCTGGGGGAGCTTTGCATAATTTCTTATCCACAACGTTGATCATTGCTAGAGTGGTTCCCAGTCAGTAGTGAAGAGGAGCCAGGAGCCCATAAGAGCACATTCCCATGTGGCTCTTAAATGCAGCAGCCACGTGGCTCCAACTTCTGTTTTAGTCTCATGCTAGCTTATTCAGAACATCCAGGAAAAGACTTTAACTGTTTTATTTTGGGTCTGCTAAAAATGAAATGCTAATTGAAAAAAATAACCCTCAAGCCCCTAAATAGCTACATCATGTGAGCTAGAACTAAACTTAATGTTTAAATGCTGAAATGGGTCTTGAAATAGAGGAAGCAGAAATATACTAGGAAAAACTGCTGATTTCAGAATGGAAGCAGAGTGGTATTTTGTTGGTAATCTGTAAGTAGGTTTAAAAATATCACACTGTAGTGAGAAGAATTTGGTACTTGAGCTCATCTGATTTTGTATTTAGGCTCATCAGATTTAGCACTATGTACAGACAAAATCTGAGCTATATAAATCAACTACAGAAAAAAATTCCAACCTCAACTGGCTAACAACAAGAGATTTACTCAAACTGTACATTACCATTTTAAAAAATAAATTGATTTGTAAATTCTAAATGAAATAATTATATATTTATCTGAAATATTGTTGCATATATACAATATGAACAAATACTCCATATTAAAATAGATTTTGTTATTTTTACCATCCCACCCCACTGGCATTTAAATCATATGACAATAAATGTCTTTTTCACTGGCTTACTATAACATTATATGAGAGGAACTCACAACATGCAGTACTTAATATATCAATATTGTTATTTTTCCCTTTATAAATCATACCTCGAAATATATTTAAAAGTATAGCACTAAAAATGTACATCCAATGATAAGATGTACCAGTTTGCAGAAACTAATTCATATTTCAGAGACAATATCCCTATTTTTTCCTGGAAAATACTTTTGAGGAAAACTTAAATTCTTTAAGTTCAAAGGAAACGCCAGTCAAAGAAATGTCTTTGGAGCTCCAAGTAGCATTTCTAAGGAGATAGAAGCATGCTGGACTCTTCCAAAAGGAAATCAAGTGGAAAGCTTGTATGGAATATTAATTCAGCACTACAGAGACAATGCTGAGAAAACAGAAGCATTGTTTTCAAAGGAAATTGGTTTCTGTAACATAAAGAAGATACAACTCAGTGGGTGAATTGTTATGATGGAGATCACTCAACAGGTCACCAACCTAAGCCATCACCACTTGGAATCAAAGAATGGGAACACGACCAAGACTCTCTGGGTAAAATACCAAAGGCCACCTGGGTAGCATTCATCTCTCCTCTTTTTTTTAAACAAGTAGCTACAAGTGGTGTATTAAAGAGGAAAATTGTTAACTGGTACATATTTTGCTTAGATAAGCTGATTGGAGAGGAAGAAGTCATGATGGAAAACAAATTTGGATGAAGTTTTGTTTTGTTTTGTTTTTTAATTTATAAAAGCATTATGTTCAGGCTTCAATTCATTGATATCTAAGTATTTGGGGAAACATTTTTAAAGAAACTATACAGATTCAATCCAAAATCTCATTGGCACAATTTGAAATAAGGTTAATAGTCATGGGAAATCTGTGAATGAGAGAGCCAACTGTAGGAGGCTGTTCAGCATAAACCAGTGTAGGGATTCAGAATGTGTCACCCCAAAATATGCCACTATGGCATATTAATTATTTTGAATTAAAGATACATGAGAAAGAGCTGGCTCAGGAAGGACACTCTGACCCTCCTTTGTTCCTCTGAAAGCAGAAAAACCTCCCATGTGAAAGGTACCTTCCTTATTTGGGGAGGGTAGAAGGAACCTTTATCACCAGGGACAGGGAATTTAGGGCCAAAATCTGTAAAAGTAAATCTTGCTACTTCTTCACCATTTTATAAAGGTTTTGGGTCAACCTAGCCCACACCTCTTTGTCTTGTCAGTTTGTCACAAATTTACTTTTTCTTTGAAAGCTCTGGTCACTTTTTTGAGTCTCATATCTTTGTGGGGCTGCCACATTTACGTACGTAATTAACCCATACCTAACGTCATACTTAATAGTGAGAGGCTGGAATCTTTCCCCAAAGATCAGGAGGAAAGCAGAGATATCCTTTCTCACCACTGTAGGGGTAGAAAACAGATCAATGGTTGACAGAAGTTTGGGAAAGGAGAAGTGTTTGACTAGGGGAAGCATAAGGAATCTTCTAGGTTGGTGGTACTCACCGATATACTATACATATGACACCATGCATGTGTCAAAACCCATAGACAGCACAAAGAATGGACCTTAATGTAGGCAAATTTTTAAAATACTTAACCAGGAAATTGGAGGATCCTAGCATAGAATGTATACTGAGACAAAAGAATCTCACTGTATTGCAAATACATGACATAACCTCACTGAAAGGAATGGAGAAAAAAAGTGCTAATCTAGTAACTTTGGAGAAACCTTAAGATTAAAGACATAGGAACTTCCCATTAACATTGTACTCTAGCTGATAAAGTTGTTTCTCACAAGGTATAGATAAACAAATACTTTAATAAAAGGAACACGGCTTCCTTGGAAAAATGATGGATTCAAGGGTTGGATCATGAAATAAATCTTAGGAGACTGGAGCATTTTGTATTGCTAGAAAGTGAGGAAAAGCTCAAAAAACAAAAACACGGTGGCATGGCCAAAGGACATAGGAGCCAAATGAAAGATTTCCTAATGGCCAACGCCGGAACAATTTCAGCAACAAAATAAATATCAAAGATTCGGGGTAAAATCTACAGTATAAAGCAAATATTCATAAGTCTGTGCTGATTTCAATAAATGATTGAATAAATAAATAAACGAGAAGGGACAAATCTTTAATGCAAACAATTCTAAATATATTATGTAGATACTCTACTTTCAAGGAGGTGGAGCCTAATTCCCCACCTCCTGAGGAAGGGCTGAACTTACTGACTTGCTTTCAAAGAGTAGAGTGTGGAGAAGGGAAAAGAAAACTTGACAGTGGAGAAACCTAACAAGCACCAGCTCAGCCACATGGGCAAGGTCAACAGCATCAGAGACAGGTCATGTTGACAGCATATCCCCTTGATAGGATAGCAGAATGGCATTCCACCACATGGTCTTCCTCCAAAAAATCTATGACCTCAGTCTAACCATGAGAAAACCTTCAGACACATCCCAGCTGAGGGATGTTCCATGAAACACCTGACCAGTACTCCTCAAAGCTGTGAACGACATCAAAAACAAGAAACTCTGAGAAACTGTCACAAACCAGAGGAGTTTAAGGAGACATGACAACTAAATGTAATGTGACATCCTGTCTGGGACCCTTGAACAAAAAAAAAAAGAAAGAAAGAAATTAGGGGAAAACTGGTGATGTCTGAAAGCAAGAGCAGTAATAGTCACGTACCAATAAGGTTTGTTTGGAGAGTGTTGCGTGGTAATCTAAAATGTTAACAACTGGGAAAACTGGGTGAGGAATATGGGATCGATTCCTCTGTTTTATTTTTGTAAACTTTCTGTAAATCTAAAACCATTCTAAAATTAAATATTTATTTAAATTTTAAAAATAAGGCACTGGTTTTGGGACCTCCTAAAGGAAAATCTTCTCTCAGGCTAAAATATAATATCTAATCTACTTCCTCTGAGTTCTAGTATTTTATTTCTCTTCTTTTCATCTTGTCCACATCTAAGGCCATGGTTTCCCCAGGTTGTCCCGCTACAGACATTGTTTCTCTCTTCCATCTCCTTGGACCTCTCCTATAGCATTTTTGTGGAATTCTTTTTCTCCCAAAGATCTTTATTTAAAGCTGCAATGAATCATCTACTCCTCTGGGGGTCCTGAGTCTCATTATCAATGAAATGGACAAAGGTCTACATCCAGGGCACAGGGATAGAACAGCCATTCATGCCCCAGGAGCTCTTTAGTACAAAAGAACCAGCGACAAACAGTGAACTCCATCAATACCCTAAGGCCCTGAAGGACCAATACACTAAGTATTGCTTACAAAACAATCCCCGTGGCACAGCAAGGGGTCAGTGAAAACGTTCTAACTTGACTGCACTCTGAAAAATGGCTCCTAGTTAGATAGTGGTACCTCTCCTTACACTTCACAGTCCTTCTTCTTACTCTTCCCAGCCTTCCTTTATTCTCATGCCATTCCTAGGTACTTAATAATAAATGGTAATAACATCTTCCATGTATTTAGTGATTACTATGTGCTCTGTACTCTCCAGATCATTTCCTTCAATCCCTGTAATAAGGTGGCTACCATTATTATCCACAAACTACAAATAATAAAACCAAGTTCAAAGGGTGAAATAAGTTAACCAAGGTCACACTTGCAATTGGTGGAGCCAAGATTTAAACCAAGGTTCATATGAATCCAGAGTCCATGATCTTATCCTCTGTACCTCCTGCTTCTTGTCTTTCTATCTTCCCTTCTCTCAGTTACCTTTATAGAGATTTTAACATTCATCATTGGTTCTCTGTCCACACCCATTCAGGTGGCCAATTTTTGGTAATCCTGTTTTCTCAGCACATCAGTGAGGTCACCAAGAATCCAAGCAGAAAGAGAGAGAGAAAGACATCAAACTGAACAAAATCCTATAGTTGTTTCATCCCTTTCCACTTCCAACTCATTCTTTACCCTTCTGGTCAATTTACCTACCTAAGATTCTCATTTATGTTATATTCAGTTTGCCCTCAAAACCTAATAAAAATATCCTTTAAAGAATGAGGCAAAAAATTACAGAATAGCAATGCTTTAAGATGCCTGCACAAGTTCCGTTGTAGGATATGTGCAAATTCCTGAAACTCTACATAAATGCATTTCTATCACCATTCTATAGGAGATGGTGGTGACTACCTTCAGCCACTAGGGGATTTAAGACAGATGCTCTAAGCAATTTTAACCACTCAAACCTAATCAGATTTCCCAAAAGTTCTCTCCCATTCACATTAGAATCAAGAAAATGTATCTGTTCAATTAAGAAAAATAAAATCTAGCTAGAATAGAACAGATTACAAATGTGTTCCTAATTTTATCAATTAAATTCCTGAGTTATAAATTATTATTTTAAATACACCTATTTAAAGATGAAAGGCACCACAATTAACTAAGAGAGTAGTCCCATAAAGCACAGAGTGCCTTGCTCATAGGCAAAAAATTATTATATTTTTTAATGTTTATGGATAATTGTGTCAAAAAATAAATCCTGGGCTCAAATTCAAAGTGTTTGAGACTCTTTCTGGTCATTAAGCAATTTCAAGAGAGGAAAAATGATGTCAACTGAAAAGCATGGAATCCTTTCCCACACATTTTCATAAACTGCTCTGTAAGACTATTAAACAAACATGAAATGACCTCTCCTAAAGCACATCTAACCTTCTTAAGAATGCCAAAACTTTCTACACTGTTCGAACGTGACAATTGTGGAGATATTTATCAATGTTTTATTAATAGAAGAAAGTGAATCTTTACTACTACCCACTGAGACAAACCAATACCCACCGAATAGAAAGTTATACTCAAGCTGAGTATGCCAATTGTAAAGCGTGGAAGTCTCCTGTGAATGCAGATTTTCCAAATGTAAGCACCTGGTACAGAATCTGTCTTATACCATTTCCTCCTCATCACTTTTTCCTGACATGGAATTAGAAATCTCTATTTATGTGCTCAACTGAGTGGGCCATTCAAAGGTGCTCTAAAAATCAGCCACTATACGGCCAAACAGGTGGTCAGACTCATTAGATGGCTGAAATCACCAGGCTACATCTTGGATGCATTTGATTCCAGTTAAAATATGGGAGGATGTGTTCAATCACATATCAAACAATAATTTTTATAATCAAAATACAATTCACTTATTTTATGCAGATTAGTATTATCCTCAATTGACTTGAAATGGAAATGTTTTCTAAAATGCCAATTCATTGCTAGCCTACTTACTAATATTCAGAGATATTTTCATCATATTTGATGTTACTTCCAGTCATTCAGAAACCCGTTCTTCACCTCAAGCTGTGAGTCACAGCACTGAATACTCTTGACCACAACCCCATAGGATAAAGCTGCCCACAAGAGGAAGACGTCACCGGGGAGAATGCCAGTGCGCACCATTTGGAAAATAAAAAAATGTAACTACCCTAAGATAAATATACCTTGGGCTAGTATCTTACTTGTGACATGGTTTTACATTTTTTTCTTTTATTATATAAGGAATACATGAGTTCACTGTAAAAGAAAAAAAGTCAAAATTAATGCAGACGTGTATGTGAAAATCTCTTTTTGCCACCCCTCCAACAGCAATGCTGAATTCTAATTCCCTACGCTAAGGAAACCTTGGTGTGTGTGTGTATTGATCCACAACAGACATACAGCTCACTCCTACACAGCTACACACACTTTATCTTTCTTTTTTCAAACTTTAAATCCGTAGATGGTCATTGAATTGAAATTTCAAGAAGTGTATGTAATTTTTTCCCCTAAATCTCCATACAGTGTTCTTTTCAATATGTTAACTTGGAGGTGATGGTGGTTCTTGCTGTTACTATTGTTTTTAAATGAAGTTTGAATAAAAGGCTCACTTGCTCCCCAGTAACCTTCATCCCTATAAGCCTGGTCTCAGGCAGCAGGACTCTCATCGTAGAACTGAGAGCGAGGTCTGTGTTTGCCTTGTGGCCATTCACCCCAGGGATTCTTCAAGACTGGACTTGGTTTTTGTAGCCAGAGAGAACCAAATACAATGTGTGATTTGTTCAGGGTCACTTGGCAGCGTTCTTCAAACAGTTCTAAGGTTTACACACTTTACTTTGGAAGTCCCAGCTGTGATGCAGGAAAAACGGATGTGGAGAGTGAGGAGGGCTGTGTCCCAGACTTCAGTTGAGCCCCAGGGACGTGGCCCTGCCAAGTGTGGGTCCTTGGCTTAGGGCAGGAAAGGATTCAAGAGCAAGCCACAGTTGAGTGAAGGTAGATTTATTTAGAGAGATACATCAAAAGGCAAGAGAAAGGCCATGAGGTGTGGGGGTTGGGTGCTCAGATTAGAGTAAAAGTAGGTACACACTCCACAGACAGACTGCGGGCCGCCTCTGAAGGGGGAGAGAGAGAGAAGCAGGGTGGCCACAAGGTGCCGTGTTGCCAGTTTATGGGCTTGGTAGCTTCATATGCTAATAAGTGGAAGGACCAGTCTAACTAGCCTGGGGAAGGGGCTGGGATTCCCGGGAAGTTGGCTGTTTCCCACTCTTGACCTTTTGCGGCCTTGGGACTGCCCTGGTGCCTGTGGGCGTGTTATTCACCATGTTAGTATATTACAGTGGGTGTGTAATGAAGCTCAAGGTCTGCTAGAAGTCACATCTCCCACCATCTTGAGCCTCAAGGCCTCCTGGGGGTTGAACCTTTTGATATTCTAGTGTTAATTGTTGTGTTATTCCTTGAATGGCTGTGCCCTGTCCCCTTCCTGTCTCAGCTGTGCTCCCACCACACATAATTCCTGTACTCACATCATTCCATTCCTTTTTGTCCTCTCTAGAAATTGCATCTTGATGAGAAACCAGAAAAGATTCCCTAAAGAGCCTCAAAGCTTGCAGTCCGCACACCTCAGAGGCAGAGTTTGTACAGAGCTGGGCGAAATCAGAACCATAGCATGTGCCCAGAACTGATCACATTTCCTGAGTACCACTCAGAAGAAGGCAGAGCTCATGAGAGCATTTTTTGCTGAGGAATCTTCAGAGAACCAAACAAAGGCAGTCTTCACTATGAGAGGTCTGGTCATGAAGGACTGGCCAGAGCAAGGTGCCACAGACCCTTGAATTGGATCTCCAAATCAGCTTGAGTAAAAGCACATCAGAGTTTCATTCTTCCTGACCCATCATGAAGAACAGAAGTAGCCAGGCTGTTCTCCAGAGGCAAATGGAACTGGAAATGTTCTCTGACCTCGCTCAGCCCCGATCTCTTCAACCGATAAAATGAGAGCGACTGAACTGCCTCCCGGGGAGGTTACTGTGAAATGAAATCATGCACATAAAATGCTTAGCACAGAGTCTTCAAAACGATGCTTATAACTATACTTACTACTTCTATCATTAGCATCTTGATTCTTCGGGAATTCAGTTCTTAAAGCTTATATTACAATGAGTCCAAACATCTGTTTTTTTGTGTGGGAAGGTAATTAGTTTTATTATTTATTCTTATTATGTTTTTAATTTAACTAAGGTACTAGGGATCAAACCCATGACCTCATGCATGCTAAGCATGTGCTCTACCACTGAGCTCTACCCTCCCTCTGAGCCCAAACATCTGGATATGAGAAATAAGATTTTTTTCTTCCCTGATATCTTTATCTCTGTCTGCTGTAAGACCAGCACCTAGAATAGCAAATACCAGACGAGTGAATGAATGATCAGATGAATATGTTTTAGCACTATTGTATTCTATGTTAGTTTCTTTCACATGTACTTTGTGGAATCTTGTATCCTTTATGGTGAAATGATGATCTGTTCTCTGTTTCTTCCCAGCCTACACCAGAACACTCTAGTCTTCACATAGCTTTTACATTTGAAATTTTAAGGGGGCTATTTTCCCTCTACTGCCAATAAGTGTGTTCCTACAAAATCCATTTATGCTCTCTATCGTGAGCACAAAGATGTATTGGAAAGTAAGTAATAATAGCAGGTAAACTGATCTTCTTCAAATTCTCTAAAATTACTAAATGCACTGTGCTTTTCTTCCACATAAAAGATTACGGGGTGACAGAACCAGCACATTAAATTTGGAAAGACAGCTCAGTCACACAAGTATAGCCAATTGAGTCTATGGTGCAACTTTCCTGTAAGTCTACCCTGTAATCAATTATGTATTTGCTTAAGATCCAAATCACTGCAGAAAGCTGTCTGTTAATCTGGATTATGATCCTTCATTCTATACATCCAAAAATTTAATGGGGGGAATAAAAGAAATATCCCTTTTAAAATTGACTTACCAAGACATTTTCCTATACTTCAAGTTCTTTGGCATCACATGAATTAGAATAAAATTGAATAAGATTGCAACTCAAGGGCACAGCATTCTAATTTCTCCCATCTCAATAATCTCTCTGTTCTAAACAATTCAGGAGAAAACTGAGTATTATTCCAACGTCACAAAGCATTTTCACATGTGCTATCATAAAACTAATCATTGCTCAAAATTTAGCTTAATCTTCCATATCCTACAAAATAGTCTGTTGAGAAACTACTATTTATCTTTGAGGATGTTTGTTACTGCCAGCATCCTATTGTGATAAAACACAAACAGCAGAAATATAAGAAAGGCCAAAGGAGATAGAGTTGAAATTTAGTCTGGGAAACAAATGCTGCTCATATTTAGCAGGAGAATGGAGTTGAAAAAAGTTAACAGAGAATAGATTGGGCCATTGATTCCTCCTGAGATATGAATTTAAAGTGTGTTTTTCTGCTTAATATCATTAATTACCAGAGAAGTGCAAATCAAAACTACAATGAGGTATCACCTCACATCAGTCAGAATGCCCATCATTAAAAAATCCAGAAATGATTATTGCTAGAGAGGGTGTGGAGAAAAGGGAACCCTCCTACCCATTGGTGGGAATGTAATTTGGTGCAGCCACTATGGGAAAACAGTATGGATGTTCTTTTAAAAAAATAAATAAAATTGAGTTACCATATGAGCCAACATAATGGATTAATAATGGAATATTACTCAGCCATAAAGAAGAATTAAATAATGCCATTTGCAGCAACATGGGTGGACCTGGAGGTCATCATATTAAGTGAAGTAAACCAGAAAGAGAAATAAAAATACCATATGGATATCACTTATATGTGGAATCTCAAAAAAATAACACAATGAACTTATTTACAAAACAGAAGCAGATTCAAAGACATAGAAAACAAACTTATGGTTAAAAGGGGAAAGGAGGTGGGGAGGGATAAACTGGGAGTTCAGAATTTGCAGATACTACTGTGTGTGTGTGTGTGTGTGTGTGCACGTGTATAAAATAAACAAGGTCCTACAATACATTGTAATGGCCTATAATGAAAAAGAATATAAAAAGGATATAATGAATCACTATGCTGTACACCAGAAATTAACACAACATTGTAAATCAGCTATACTTCAATAAAAAAATAAATAAAATTTAGTGTGTTAGCTTCTTGTTACTTTGAGTTTTTGAGTTTTTTTCTTTTTTTACTGGAGGTACTAGGGATTGAACCCAAGACCCACGCATGCTAAGCACACGCTCTACCACTGAGCTCACCCACCATCCCGTTATTATGTTTGAAGTGAGGTGATTGATCATCAGGCATTCCCCTATGGCACTGATACTCTGGAAGCATATTTCTAAGCCAAAGACAAAAACTAATTTAATCCCACCCGACTAGGATTCTTCAAACTACTTTTCTGGTACAGGCAGTAGAATAGATACTGAGTCAATGAACATAAATGGCCTTTGTAATAACTGCTATATGGTGATTTTTATACCACTCTCTAATTGGTAATTATGCCACAGGAACAAAGGCACACTATGGCGACCATGAAAACACACCTCTCAGACCTCCTCCTGGAAGGAGCATCACTGGCAATGGCTCAAGCCGCTGCATCCTGAAATCCCTCACTGTGTCTGGGGGGCGGGGCACACTTCCCACCACTGCTCCCAGCCAGCGGCTGAAGCCACTCCTGTAAGATGCAGTTGTCCACTGATGGGAGGACTTGGGCTGGAGGGCTCCCCGTCAGCCTTGCTGAAATTGTCTTAAAATGGCACTGCCGTCTAAGACCTTGCTTCCTCCTTCCACCCTCCCTTTCTCCCTTCCCTCTCACCATCGGAAGGGTCAGACCTACATCATGGTCTCAGAGTTCTTCCCATCTCTTCTGTCTCCCCACCGCATGTTCCCTGAAGAGCATTTTTCTCAATAAGTCTAATCCTATTTTGGTGACTGCTACTCAGACAACTGTGACCTACCTACACCTGTGCCTCACACAAAACAAAACTGGGGCAGAACTATTTTTCATAAACACATTTTAAGGTCACGAGATAAATATATAAAACAAGCAAGAGGATCTTTCTCTCCCTCTCCCCTTCTTTTTTGGTTTATAATTATGACCTAGTTAATGTTTGGTAAATTCTGGTTTCTGTTTATTAGCTTTCATTCAAGTTCAATACCACTGTACTAACCTCCCTGATGCCTTGCAGACATCCTGACCCCATAACACTTCAAAAAAAAAAAAAAAAAAAAGGAGTGTTCTGTTTATTTTTTAAATTCCAATAAAATAGTAAGTTTCTAAGGTGGGTTTGAATAAACAAGTACAGAGGTAGATATGGCTCCTCTCAAAAGGAAGTTATTTCTTTTTTTCTTTCCTTTTTTGAGGGTTGTGCTGGGGAAGCAGTTTGCGGCAGAGAAGGCTCGCTAATCACTGAATCCCTTCCCTTTTTTTCTGGATGCACAGCCACCAGACTACACTTCTCTTGGTGTGGCTGGGTGTGGCCATGTGACTGAGTTCTGGCCAGGGAGATGTGAGTAGAAATGAAGGACACCGTTTCCACCTCTGGCCCATTAAACTTCTCCCATGTGATTCTCCATCCTCTTTACGTTCTCATATATCACTGCCCACAAGCACAGCAAATCTGGAAACTACAAGTGGAAGATGAAAAAGTGACAGGACACAAGGAGCCTGGATCTCCGAATTACCCATTGAACAAGAGCTGTTTTGATCAGGAACACCAGGACTGCTATGTTAACAAGACTTACACTTATTGTGAGAAGCCTTTGTGATTTTGTGCTGAGCTCCTTACCACACCAAGCATTACTCTAGCTAGTCTAGTTGGGTACCACAAGTACACCCAACAGCATTCATCACAGCGATCAGCCCTGCAAGGCAGTGATGACACGTAGGTGTGGTAAACGTCTGTGAAGATGGTCACTGGTGGTCCCTCCCCTTTCTGTGTAAACAAGCCACTCCTCTCCTCAAAGAGGTTGATTTCCCCCAGTCCTTGAAAATAAATGGCCCTATGACTTGTTTTGACCAATGGAATACTGCAGGGACCATGAGCCAGTTCCAAGTCTAAGATCCCAGACATCTTTTACTCTTCAGCATGAACCCAGTGACGACACTGTAAGGAAGTCCAGGCCGTCCTGCAGGAGGCAGGGGCCACTTGGAAAGGCCCTGGAGGATGAGATATCATGAGGAAAAAGGGGCCACATGGAAAAGAAAAAAGTTGGCCATACCCAACTATCAACTCCAAGTCTCCAGGCCTTCTTTCCAACCCAGCCCCTGAGCCAGCTGAACGTAGCCATGTGGGTCACCCCAGCTGATACTGTATGGAACAGAATGCTCTCGTCAACTCACAGAACCATGAAAATAATAGATGATGGTTGTTTTAAGCTGTTAGGTATTTTTTAGGGAGTGGGAGTTGTTGCTACACAAGAAAAGAAAATGATGCATTAGAATTTTAAGTGAAGAGTTTGGAGCAGGAGACAGCCTGAGACGCAATAGTTTCTCTATTGTGTTCTCAGCTTAGAAATTCAGAAACATAATTCTTTTACCCTTTTAAAATATTATTGTGTTCTCCTGTGAAATAAATGACCAATAAGCATCTTTACCTATCTTTACCTAGTAACAAATACATCTTGATTTCAACACAAACAAAAGTAGCAATACACATAACATTCTTTTTTTTTCAATGATGAGAATTTTTAATGGTACAAACATGTTGGAAAAATGAATTTAACCCTACAAATTCTGCACCAACAAGATATCCTGTGCCCAGGATTATACTGAAGGGGAAAGAAGGTCCACAAAATGTGTCCATACATGCCTAAAGCAACTTTCACAGTTCACTTCCATAACTGATTTATATTAGTTACCAATACTGTCTTGAGAAATGAGGTCTAATGAATATTCGAACTAAGTAAAAGATACCCCTCACTTACCACATTGCTTTCACCACTAAGAAGATATAACCCAAGTATTTGATGAATGCAGAGAAAAGTCATTTCGTGGTGTGATCTGAGAATTCCAGTATATTTTAGATGAGAGAAGTTGACCATGGAGGAGCTCACTGTTGGGCACAGAATGTGAAGTTGGAGGAACTCTGATTAAAGGAGGGGCTTGCCCTGCTGCCACTGGCTTCAGTGCAGCTCAGGTGTTGATCCTTTGAAATGGATTCCTGAGTGGAGGGAGGGAACAGCATGTCCTTGATATCTAGGCCGAACTCTGGGAAAAGGATAAACAGGGCTTGGTGCTTGGTCCCCTAAATGGTTTGAAAATGTCCCTTGGGACGTGTGGATTCTCATGACCTCTTCCAGGAATTTGAGCACTTTTAGCATCTCTGCCATCTCTTCTTCATTAGACTGCAAGAATCTGGGACCAGTTCTTGGACCAGAGAATTGAATTCCTTCCTCAAACACACGTTGACCCTCATCATTTTTCTGCCAGTATCAGCGAGGCTAAGTACACTGAATGAATCTCTGTCGAGCCTGGCATCTCTACAGATGTCTCCATGCCAGCATTCTCCTTTTTAGCAGTACAAATCTCGTCAATGAGTTGGCATTTCTCTTCAATCAGTGCAGCCAGTGTTTTTACCAACTTCTCCTCACATCTCCCATAAAGCTGACTTCTACAAGACTGAGCAAGTCTGAAAGTACATAAGACACTGATCAATAAGCTGATGACAGGCATTGTCTGCCCTTCTAGGTGCTGGAAAGTGAACCGTGAGCTCAGATCACTGGGCAGCAGCAACACCAGGACCTCACTCAGCTTCCCAAAGAAGAGCCCTAAGCCAAGCTCCACAGAGGACGGCAGCCCCCGCACGGCACTGACCCAGCACAGGGCTCTGCCCAGTTACCACGGATCCACCAGCCACACAAGCCCCGGGGAACACACCAACATTCCACCTGGAACCCAACCAGCAGCTGACATCCTGGATTGGTCAGGTATCTTGTCAGTGTCGGGGGAAGGGCTGCATCAGAGGAGAGGTTTGACCTCAATACACAATACAAATGACATTCTTGTTATTTTAAAATAAAAACACAAATAATATATTTCTCCCCAAAATCAAATTCTACAGAAGGAGAGTGAAAATTCCTTTTCCTTCCTCTTTAACGATGCCAATTTCACTTCCTCTCCTATTGGCACTACTGAGGACATTCCAATTTCATGTGTTTTATTCTTCCAGGTTCTCTTGATGCAATGTCTATGTACTTGTGCATTGCGTAGTTTTCTGTATTTGAATATTATTGGAACAGACTGTGTTATTTTGCCACCCACAGGATTTATTTTTGAGAACAAATGTGCTATAACAGATTCTATCGAGGGATTTATTTTTCACACATGCATTTTCTTTTTTGTTAAGTTCACATTTAGAAGCTCTCTCCTCGAGGACCACGAATGAGCCACCAATGGCATCTCTCCTTTCATGTAAGCGTACTACCTAAGAACAAGGTTTTCTGAAATACGGTGACTCTTCCCAACAGAGCAGTTTTTCATCTCTTTGATCTTGAGGTATTTTCATCACATGGGTATTTACTTTTCTTGTTTCCTTGTCAACTACTTACTAATAGTCTTCAATTAAAAAAAATGATGGTGAAGGACAAAGCTCTGATGTCCACAGTCATCAACAACTTACTGGTAACAAGGATTGTAGGGGCATGGGAATGCTTCACTGCCTTAAAATCACTAACACTTGTCTCAATCTTGGAAAAGGGAGAATTAAATAGAAAGACACAAAAACATAGAGAGACTTTTCTCTTTAGAGATATCTTTGCACTCAGTGTTCTTGAATAATGTATGTCCTCAGAATCTTGAATCAACATTGGAAAAGCTAATAACTCTACAGAGAGATTTCTTGGGTCAAAATTGGCAGGTTTCTTGAATGTCAGGCATCTTTAGAAATGGATAGTTTTGTTGTGGGCAAGAGGTTCTTGTCACAGAAAGAATTCAGAAACAAGACACGGAGGTCAAGAAAGCAAAGCAAGGATTTATTAAGGGATAGATAATACACTCTCAAGGAAAGAGTGGGCAAGCCCAGGTGAGTAACTGCCCTGAGTTTCCTTGGCAAGCTTGTTATATGGGTGTAAAAATGAACAGGCAGAATATTCATTGACAGGGAGGGGTTTGGGGTTGTCTTTCCCAATCTTCTTCCAAGCTCCACCTTTCCAGTTTGAGAGGAGGGATTTTTTGTCCTTATTTAGTCTTGATCAAGAAGTTGGATGAGGTCATAATGAACAAAAGGTTACATTCAGATGGGGGTATCATAAGAAAAATGTTACATTTGGACAGAGGTCATAATGATTGAAAGGTTACCTTCAGATGGTGGAGATTCCTGTCTTGTCCCACCGTTCTGCCTCCAGGACACTTGTCAACCCAGAAGGTATGTTTTTTTTTTTTAATCAGCCCAGAGGATCTTGTTTTTTTTTTCCGGTCTGTCCAAGGACCCTCGTTGTTCACAAGATATATGGTTTTCTGCCATTTGGCCCATGTCCCCCTTTCTCTGCTCATATCTAGCTACCTGCCTGCTGTAACAGTCCGACTTCTTTAATCACAGAATATAATGCATTTCCTTCTTTGCAGATGAATACAATGTTGAAATGCATTTCCAGGGCACACAGGAAAAGGTGGTCCTCTTTTCAAGCAATAACTCAAATTAGACTCCTTCATTAGTAACAGAATATGAAGTAGGACACCTTTGCATCTGGTGTCAACAGAATATGTATCATCTTTCAACCAACAGCCTAAAATTACTCCATTTGTGAGAAAATTCCACAGAGTTGATTACTCTTTAGCATTAGGTGTTGGCCTGGGCACAACACAAAATTTCCGTTTTATTTCCTAAGAAAAATATGCTTAGCACTATGTTTCTTCAACTGTTGGTTTATATTGCTTGAGGTATAGAACAGTGTCAAGAAGTCACTAGACAATAATAATGACGGTGAATTGTGTTTTCTAAAGATGGTCTAGATAATATTTCCCAACCCACATATTCCTGTTACAATGCAACTCTATCCAGTAGAAAATGAAATCTATGGTGCAGCCACTATGGAATACAGCATGGAGATGTCTCCAAAAACTAAAAATAGACTCACCATATGATCTAGCAATCCCACTGCTGAGCATATATCCAGAGGGAACTGTAATTCGAAAAGCTACCTGCACCCCAATGTTCATAGCAGCACTGTATACAATAGCCATGACATGAAAACAACATAAATGTCCATCGACAGATGATTGAATAAAGAAGTTGTGGCATATTTACACAATGGAATACTACTCAGTCATAAAAAAGAATAAACTAATGCCATTTGTAGCAACATGGATGGACCTAGAGATCATCATTCTAAGTGAAGTCAGCCAAAAAGAGAAAGAAAAATACCATATGATGTCACTCATATGTGGAATTTCAAAAAAAAAAAAGAGAAAAAAAAGGACACTGTGAACTCATCTACAAAACAGAAACAGACTCACAGACATAGTAAACAATCTTATGGTTACCAGGAGAAAGGGGGTGGGAAGGGATAAATTTGGGAGTTTAAGATTTGCCAATGTTAGCCACTATATGTAAAAATGTATTTTAAAAAATTTAATTTGTTTTGCCTAGCACAAAGAACTATGTTCAATATCTTGTAATAACTTTTAATAAAAAATATGAAAATGAATATATGTATGTATGTATGTACATGACTGGGACATTGTGCTGTACACCAGAAATTGACACATTGTAATTGACTGTACTTTAATCGAAAACAAATAAATAAAATATCATGTTATAAAAATGAAAAAAAAATGAGTGGTCCATCTGAATCTTCTTTGATTTTTTTTTTCCCAACAGGACCACATGTAGCTTTTGTGGAGCCTGAGGCAAGAGTACAAATGGAGACTGTGTATCGTGTGTCTAAATATTTAAAAATGATAATTTATGCTGCACCCTCAGACTGGCCTGCATTCCCACCCAGGGACCCTATAGCTACTTCTAAGATGTCACCAGGGGACCCAGGGGCTAAAGGAGTTGCACTGAGTGTGAGAAACGATACAGGTCTGTTGGGCAGAGCAGGGTGGATACCTGCCTACTGACTACACTTGTTCACCAAACTTAAGGGAACGCTCTGTCACTAGGCAGTGTATAGCGGTTTTACATATGTCTGCAGATTCTTTGATATTTCTCCCATGTTGGTCTGTTTGGACTGCTATAACAGAATGCCATACACTGAGGGGCTTATAAACAACAGAAATGTATATCTCACAGTTCCTGAAGGCTGGGAAGTCAAAGCTCGAAGCATCAGCAGATTTAGGGTGTGGTGAGAGCCTGCTCCTGAGTCATGGATGGCTTCTTGTCGCCGTCTGCACGTGGAAGAGGGGCGGGAGGGCTCTCTGGGGTCTCTTCTGTAAGAACACTGCTGCATTCATGAGGGCTCCACCCTCAGGACCTAATCACCCCACGAAGTCCCCACCTCCAAATGCGATGGCATTAGGGGTTAGGATCTCAACACAGGAATTCAGGGAAGACACAAAATTTCAGCCCATGACACCTCCCATCAACAGGTGGAGTCTAAATCCTCTCTTCTTGAACATGGCCCAATCACAGTGACTCAGTTTTAATTTTAAAAAAAATCATACACGTGACTCTGTATGAGTTCCAAGAAAGAAAAGGCGGTATAACTTCCTTCAGGGTAGAGATCCCCTGTGTGTGTCTGTGTGTTTGTGTGTGTTTGTGTGTGTGTGTATGTGTGTGTGTATGTGTGTGTGTGTTTGTGTGTGTGTCCCACCGGACTCTCGGAAGTCATAGTCTCAGAGAGGCCCTGTGCAGGTGTTCCACGTGGCAGCCCCAGCTGAAGCGCCACCAGACGTGTGACTGAACGAGCCTTTAGATGACGGTAGCCGAACAGATGCCTAGTGCAGCAGAAACAGGCCATCTCCACCAAGCTAACTCTGCCCAAGTGCCAGAATTATGGGCAAAACTGCTGCTGTTGTTTTAAGTCACTAAGGTTTAGGATGGTGACACAGCCAGAGAGAGCCAGAACACAGTGCTAAATATTGGTCTCTCTAATAGACATGTTATGATGATGAACGCCCCAGTTTCTAGGGCAGAAGATCTGAGAACTTGAGTCAAAGCACCATCACTACTTACAGTGTGGATAATAAGTCATGTACTATTTATCAGCCTCCATTTCCTCATTTATATGATGGGATAATAACCCTCCCCCAAGACATCCAGAGTTTTCCAGAAACAGACTCACAGACATAGAGAACAGACTTATGGTTACCGGGTGGGAAGGGATAAATTGGGAGTTCAAGATTTGCAGATACTAACTAACATATATAAGATAGATAAACAACAAGTTTCTACTGTATAGCACAGGGAACTATATTCAATACCTTGTAGTAACCTACAATGAAAAAGAATCTGAAAAGGAATATATGTATGTATATGTATGACTAAATCACTATGTTGCACACCAGAAATTGACACAACATTGTAAACTGACTATACTTCAATTTTTAAGAAAATGCTCCCCACTCATGCCCCTTAAGGCTCAACTCTCATCTGCTCTGGCTACACCATCAGAAGGCTCTGCAATCTTAAGAATTACTCAGAAAAACAGATTCTGACTTGAAAAGTTGACTTTTCTGGAAGCTAAATTTCAGAGATACTAAGTCTTTTATTTTTTAATTTTCCTTTAATGTTCTCTAAATGGCATCAGAAGATGAATTTCAAAGAGGTAGAATGTATTTAAGATTTCACTTACCAAACAGATGCAGTAAAAGATGATATCAAACATCTGCAGTTTTCAATCACATCGCTAGCAAAGAAGCACAAAACAGTTTTAGCGAAGTGTGTAATTTGGCATCCTTGTCATCAAAGGCAATTTTAAACACATAATTCAAATGCCCATTGACAGCAGGACTCTCTTGTTGGGTATTAATCTGCCAGGATGAATCTGGGAAAACATCAGTGTCTCTCAATTAGAGGCATAAACTTTAAAAATGAGAAATAAAATCATGGTGGCATGAACAGGACACAGGTGGGTAATTGGCAAGCTTGCATAATGTGGAAAAAATCATAGGTTAGAGGAAAAGTCATAACAATAATATAAAGAGATCAAAGCCCTTTACACACATTATCTCCTTCATCCCCCTGCTCCCCGCTGCAGGGATGTCAGGGCAGATACCCACTGGGGTGATTCTGTGGCCTTCGGCAACCTGTGCAGCCACCTCGGGTGAGTGCTATGACTTCCCTTCTCTTTTCTGTAATTAAGTGTGAGATAACTTTCAAGTCACAGCTGGAGAGGTAACGCAGCATCAGTTCTTAAACCAGTTTGTCCCTTTCCCCAGCTCGTCACATGACACAGATAACTATCCAAAATATTTCCATCTACAGGTACATTATTAATGGGCTGTAACTGTGTCTCTGAAAGAGAGTTCAAAGACATCAAAAGCATCTGTAATGACTAATTAGAGACTTGCTTAACTACACGAGATTGTTTCAGAAAGCAGGTTGGCTGTGGGACTCATTGGTTGCTCAACACCCCAGACATTTCAGACGTTGGATTTTTTCAGCCAGTCTCCTCAGACCTCCTATTTGAAAGATTATAGACAAGTTAGAGTCGATGTCTGAGTAGATTTGTGAAAAACAGTGAAAATAAAACACTATTTCACTATCATTCATATTACATTTTCTGCAAGTCAGATTACCAAAATCATATTTCACATCTCTTTATTCACTGTATTTCAGGAAAAAATAAGCCTTTATGAAATACAACTATTTTTCAAATGTTACTCATTCATAGATATCAATCAAAACTGGCAAGCTACAGCTCATCTTCCTTTAGGGAGAAAAAAGATCACCCTGGTTCAGAACCCTGTCTCTGTGATCTACAAACCTTTATACATGCTAATAATTTTACTATATCGGAAGATTCTATTGCGTGACTATTTCCTTGATAATCCATCCAAGAATTATGTCTGCTACCTAAAATTCTCTTTGAAAATAAAGTGTTAAAACTATGTCTGCACTGAAATTTTAAATCAGTGACTTCACTTCCAAAATATAATTAATTAGGAAGAAGCATAATTTTTTAAATTGCCTGGGAAATACGTATCTTGATTCTGAGGTACACAGCAAAAGGAAATAGTTGCCTTCAAACTTTGAGTCTGTGTCTGCGTGGAGCTACTGCCTTGAATTTTTGTATAAGATAAAATCATTGGTATCCACTTGAGCTGTAACACCCACATTTTCAGGAGAAATGTCACTTTCAGAAGTGGGTCCCTTACAAGAAAGTTGCAGAGGCACTTCAGGACCGTAATTACTAAGTTTCAGTACTCCTTGATTTGATTAATTTAAGCACTATGTGTAGGTTTTGCATTTACACTGCAATCCAATTGCTTTTACGAAAGGCTACAGCATCGGTCTGGCATTTTCGGCTACCAGTCACTGAGACTGTTGCTACCCTATGTGTGGTCCTGGGCATCAACTTGGATTCCTTAGAAATGCAGAATCTTAGGCTCCACTGAACTAAGGCCCCAACCTATTGAGTCAGAATCCGCATTTTAACATGATCCAAAGGTGACTGCTATGCACATAAAACTTGGAGAAGCACTGAGTTAAAATACTCTCAGAAAACTAAAACACAAAATTCAAGAGATGTTGCAACACAACTAAAGTTTCTGAAGCAAGGTGGCATATTCGGTCCAACTCATGTTTCCTCCATCAGATCACTGACACCATCCCATGCCCCTTCTCCTCCATTTTCAAAATACGCCTTGGTCTCTTAGGTAAATCGAGCAAAAATACAGTCAAAGGGCCATCGTTGGTCCCCTTGTGGATTTTCAGCCATGACATGTTCTGCTTCAATAGCTGAGAAGAGAGACTTTATGTCATACCAAGGAGGGGAAGGAAATCCCAAAGCGGGAAGGAAAGCAAGAAAGAGCTGTGGCTTCCCAAGAGGAATCTACAGTTTTGCTTTGCTTCAGATATTGTCTAGTTCTTCCTCTCCCTGATTTCAATTAACTGGCTTCCCATCCTCCAGTGTGACCTACTAGTGTCATCAATGGAAATGAAATGCGTTTGAACTCTTCCTTGCTTCTGTAACATTTTATTGGCCTCATGTCATTTTACTATGAAAATGTCACTGAACTCTTCTAAATATTAAATTCTAAGCAGACACTGTAAATCAAGACAGTGTCATTCTTCTGGATGTGAATAAATTTCACAGAGAGATTTGACAGAGAATACTCCTATTGACATGGAAACAAAGAGTCAGTAACAAAGTGAAAAGTTCCACTAGATAAGAAAGGTCCTCAGAGATACCTCAAACTATCCAGGCAGAATTTTTCAGATCACAGGGAGGAATTTTAAATGTTGTGCTTTCTCCTCAAAGGTCTTTTAGAATTTATTTCATAGAAATTATTTCATAATTTATTTCCAGGGAATGTTTAGTACCAACAATCAACACTTTTAAATATTTGGAATACATCTCCCAGGTCACATAGGTTATGATTAACTCACCTAAGGTCACCATTAGCCGCATTTGTCTCATGGTTGCCAGATACTGTAAGCAGTTTTCAGGGCAGTAATTTCCACAATTCCACAGGTCCTTTACTTCAGCCTAAGAAATTTTAATATCTCTATAATTTTGTTCTGGAGCTTAACTAACCCACTTCAAAATAACTTTTTAAAAACCCATCACAGACTCTATGCTCACAGATTCTGTGAGTCTCAGGAATTCAGACAGGTCATAGCAAGGGTGGCTTGAGTCTGGCCCATGATGTTTGGAGCCTCGGCTGAGAAGTCCTGCACAGTTCAGGGTGCCTCAAGTGGATGGGGAATGGGATCCCAGAGCCTGGGCCGGGGTTGCTGATGAACTCTGTGAACCATGTACAGACAGCATCTCTGTACATGGCCTCTCCGGGTGGCTTGTGCTTCCTCACAATATGGCGGCTTCAGGGTAGTCAGACTTCTTACCCTCCCTCGTAAGCTCACGGCCTCCAGAGCAAGTGCTCCACAGAACAGAGCAGAAGCTGCATGGCCTTGTATGAGTCAGCCTCAGAAGTTGCCTAGTCTCGTCCACCACACTCAGCTGGTTGAGGCCGTCACAAACCTGCTCAGACTCAAGGGGAGGGGACACAGACTCTAACCTCAATGAACATACTGTCAAAGAATAAAAAGTACTGCAAAGGAATAAAATTTTGTGAATATTCCTCCCACATATTATATATAGAGTTGGAGAGAAATTTTCTTAGCCCCAATACTTCTCTCTATAATTTAAAAAAGTAAAAGATAAATTGGCAAATTTCATGATGCTAAGTTTTCAAAGAGTGAAGTTTGGGGTGAATTCTTGGGTGGTTTTAAAAATCTTTTCTTTTTTTTTGCCCTTGGATGCACATGGAAAATGCTAATTTTGAAAAAGATTAATGAAATATCTACCAAGGTTGCATACAGGCTGAAGGTGACAATGACAAAACAATGTGTTTTTCAAACAATGTAACACATGTATAGGAAAGCAATACAGCAAAGCAAAATGAATTAAAATGTGCTATACCCTTAATTGAGAATTTCAATGGGTGACAGCAGAAGAATGTAAAGCTGCCTCATGAAACCCAATGGAAAGCATCGATAGTCCAGAAGACCATAGAAGATAGGTAAGAGGAAGAACTATTTGGAAAACCGGGGCTGAAAAAAAAAAAGAGCCTGCCAGATCATTCTGCAAGAAAAAACATTGAATGTTCATTTTTCTAAAAAGTCAAATTCATCTAATTAAAAGTTTTGAGATAAATGTAGACACAGCATAAAGGATATTCATTTACGTCTTTCAGCACAGTCTTAATGAGCCAAATGATTTGGTCTAATAAACCATATGTTTTATTGGAGTTCTTATTTTTTAAGGAAACTTCTAAGCAAATTTTTAGAAATACTGCCTTAAAAAAAAAAGGAATGAGTTAAGGAGGCAGCACACATAGGCACTGTGATTTAGCAAAGCTAGTTCTGAAGCCTGCATCCAGCAGTTACTAATCGTTTGACCTTGGTGATTTTCTTAATCTCCTTGAGCTTTGGTTCTCTACCCTTTAAAATGAATTTTAAAACATTCTTAATATTGTTGTGAGTATAAAACCAAATAAAGTATATAAAGTATTCATGTTGCCTAACACAAAATAAGTGCTTAATACATGCTAACTACCACTATGATTTTTTACTTTTATTTATACAATTATTACTCAAATTCTCCAAAATAATATAGGATCACTTGTGGTCTGCAGTGGACATCTTTGATTTGTGGTCATCTAATAGCATTTGAACTCCCTCTCCAAACTGTGATAGTACCCACATTCCAAAACCTGCCTCCTTTACTTTGGTATCCAAAATACTACATTTCCCAAGACTCCTCGCATTCATGGTGCAGACGCGGAGCCAACTTTCCCCAAGTGAGATACTCATGGGAGACCAAGATTCAGAAGTGAGTTATGAAAGGAAACTGAGGGCAAAACACACATTTTGATGACACAGCATATGATTTTGAAATCAGTAGAAAGAGCCAAAGATTCTGGCGTTGACAGTGGGAGAGAGTTCCCAATTTCCGGCAGACACGGTGTTGGGGCAGACACAGCGGCTCCCTTGTCTCAGGGACGTTGTTTTGGAAGCTGTTCCTGGAAGCTTGCCTCACAGGATTATTAGAAAGCTGGAGAAACATACCATGGCTAACTGATACCCTTAATAAATCCCTCTTGGGTTAAACCAGCTAGAGCAAATGCTGTTGTCTATCACAAATAACCCCGAGTCACGGAAGTCCCAGTTTGGAACTGATTCTGGGGTGAAATTCTGTCTTGTTTGGCATCTGTGGATGGAAGTGAGGAAAGCTCAACAGGTGACCATTTGCATGAAGATCCTATTCTAAGAACACAGTCTCAGTGAGTCAAGAGAATCCAGACTCTCGGGTATGACACCAAAGAAACCCCTCCACATTGCAGGGAATGAAAATTTACTATCAGAGACAAAGTGCAGGATGCCAGTTCTTTGGAAGATCTCCCAGCCCAGCCTCTGCTTTCGTGCTTGAGTCCTAGCAGAAAAGCTTTGAGAAAATACTGTGTTCTTTTACAAATTCTGTTTAAGATTTTGAGGCCCAAAGGCCGTGCATCTTTGTGGTCTGTGTGACTGAGGTCAGGACTACAGGAAGGAGAGGCACTGTTTCTCACTTGGAGATTTCTCTGGAGAAAGAGCATCCAGAGCAGATTTCAAGGCAGGTGAGAACAGGCTCCTCCTTGACCAGCCCAGGAAGAGGAGAGGAAATGGCACTGATGGTTGAGCACCATCAGGAGATGGTGTTGTCAAGTTTCAAGGGCTGCTTCACATCCCTTGTGTGGCTGCAGGCATCAGAGAACTTTCTAAAAGTTATTTTTCTTTCCAGGGGACCCATGCAGGATTGAAAAATGGATGCCTCGTTGTAGTCAACAGTCAAGAACTGTTCATAAGCGCACATCTTTTGAGAAACAGTTCTGACAGTGGCACAAGGGAACAAAAGGTAGACTCACTTATATCTTGTTGAAATCCCATTCTCCTTCCTTCCCATGGCTCAGCGTTGTTCTTGGGCTGGTGGATCATGGGGAAACCTAAGCTGTATTGGGGGAGTTTTTTTCATCAAGCCGTTTTTCTTTAAAGAATGCAATGAGAAAAGATCACGTGGTCCTTAGAAACGGAGCTTGTCATGAGTGAGTTGCGGATGTGACCTTTTCATCCTTGCAGTCTGGCTGGGTTCTAGGCTGAAATGACAGCGCAGAGCCTGCTGGAACACGCCATGAGGTACAGGGAGCTACCTGCTCTTTTGTGACATTGCATTTACACGTCCCACCGGAAGACTTAGACTGGGTTGATTTGCCTCCACGTGGCAACACAGAAGACCATGACCAGATGGAGTTTCAACAAAGTCAGTTCGGAGGTACTTGGTCTGATCACCCAGCCCACCTCTGGTTTAGCTTCTAATCCTTTTTCTTTCTTTTTTTTTTGTTCATTAAATATTATTACAAGATAGAATATAGTCCCCTGTGCTATACAGAAGAAACATTTTTTAACTATTTTTATATATAGTGGCTAACACTTCTGGTTACCAGGGGAAAGGGAATGGGAAGGGATAAATTTGGGAGTTTGAGATTTGCAAATGTTAGCCACTATATATTATTATTTTTTTAAAATGCAGATACTGGGGATTGAACCCAGGGCCTCATACATGCTAGGCATATGCTCTACTACTTGCACTATACCCTCTCCCCTTCTAATCCTTTTTCTAATCAATATATCCCAGAGTACTTGTATTAATTTCCAGCCAATGAGCAATAGCAACTTTTATGAGAAAGAATAGATTCGGAACACAGAGCGATAAGGGTGCTGCAGCACTCAGACCTGCAGGGTCTCCTCCGTGGTCTGCCAAGAGAATTCTCATCTAGGAGAATTTAAAATTCTGGCACAGCAGCCATCTACTCTGTGCCCTAATTACTACTTTTTGACATTTTTCCAATGAGTCTGGCTGAAATCGTGTGTTCTGCCCACCCAGTGGTATAAACATACACTCAGAGATCATTTCTTTGGAGAATACACCAATGGACTGTAATATTTTAAAGCAGAACTTGCCAACTTCTACAGAACATTAATCCCACCTATGCTATTCTCAAAAAGGGCTCCATGTTCGGTCAACTTCCAATACGAAACACTGACGTCTAAAGAGACCGATCCCCTATCTAGAAAAAGAGGAGGACGTAGCCTAATGTGGCTGATTGCTAAAGACTTCTGAAGGTCTAAGCCTGGGATTGCAATGTGAGGAGAGAATCATTATGCTGGGACAGAGGGCAGAATTAAGGGGCATCAGATTTCTCATGGAAACATCAAATTCTAAATAGTGCAGTATGCTGTGCCAACTCCTTCAAAGAAACTTTCGAATTTTGGCAGACACACACCACTGAGATGCTGAGTTTCTGGTAGCTAAGAGAAAAAGAAGAACAGGAAGCCAATCAAAAACTTCTTGCTTGTCATCTGCGCATTCTGGATAAACAATGTTCCATAACTTGGCTGGCAGACTTAGGGACACTTAACAGATGGTGACATGAATTAATCTTTTCAAGACTCATCAAAAGGAGAAGAAAAAGTATTGTTTATTTATTAGGACAATACTAGCTGTTATAACACAAGAAATACGTATAATGAGTCAAACAGAACAGGTGTTAATTTTTTGCTTATAATAAGTCCAAAATGAGAGGGATCGTGATAGAGAAAAGCTCTGGTTACTGAAATGCATCATAAAATCCTGGTGAGAATATTCAATTCCCAGCCGCCCAGGGCTATTTCACTGTACTGACTTTGCCCTGTAAAGCTGTTATAACCTGAGCAAATTCTTGCCGAAGTATGAAATGGTAAGTCCTACCATTATTTTATTTTGATTGCAGGCACAGTATTCCTACATTATAGCAATTTTTTAAAAAGAATAATTCAGTAAAAGTGCTCAATCTCAAAAGAGGTCAAGAGTCACTCTGGATCAGACATGATAATCAAAATATTTAACAACTGGTCCACCATGGGCACTGAGCACCATACACATGTGAAGTAATTAGACAAGAGGCTAGCCACCATCCTGGACTATTCATACCAGCTGATATCAACTTGCTCTCTGTTCACACCAGGGGGAGAATGCAGAACTCCTCCAGGTACTCCTCCAGGTACCTGACCTCAGGCTATAGGAGGACATCTGGAATTCGAGGATCGCTTCTGATCTAAGGTAGGGAACAGTCAACCCAACCAGGCTCAGCTGTCAGCGCCATGCAGCCCCCAGCTCCTGATGGATTTGAGTGGGAACATCCATAAACCTGGGAACTCCTTATTTAGGGAATAGGCACCTGTTCTCCAAGAACCTTTGTGGAGTTCGGCATCTTGATAGGGAAGAAAAAGGAGCTTATTCCATGCAAGCAGAAGTTCATAAATATGACTGGGATCAGGACCGACTTACCTCATCCCTGGGATACAGGACAATGGACACAGGCCCACCTTGTTTGGTAGGTGCAAATCAAGACCGAAATTAGCCAAGACCAGGAAAAGTATATGAGCATTCCAATGAGATGTCTCTGTCCTCTCCTATCCCTCTGTGATGGACTTCTCTGAGATAACCAGAATTGGTTGGGACCATGTATTGGAGCTCACCCCTCAAGTCCAAGTTGTGTTATCTTGGAGTAGTGGACATCAGTGTGCCACTCAGGTCCCCTCAGGTCTCTATTATATCACTTTTGTGCACCCCATCCCAGATATGGGGTTTTCAGCAAGCAAGACCTGCACCTCATTGGAAGAGGAGACCTGCCCTCAGGCTACTGGAGCCACTTTGCCTGCTGGAAGTGCATGTCCACCCGGATGGGACTTCAGCCAGTGCACAAACACGTCCCCTTGCCCAGCTCCTTTGCCTTGGTTCCTGACAACTCTGAGGTGGAGCTGGTACCCCAACATTTCACCCAAGGATGGAGGCAAAGTTGTCCTCTGTGGAATTCTGCCTGAGACTTCACCTTTCCTCAGCATCTTCCTCTTTCTGTCCCAAGCCCCTATCCTTTTCTACTTTCCCTCAGACACTTCTACAATAAATCACTTGCACACAAAATCTCATCTCAGGATCTGCCTTTGGGGAACCTGACCTAAGATGCTTGGGATTCAAAAGACGACCTTCCCTGTAAGGGAGGCAGCTCACACTCGTGGATTTTGCAGAAGCCTCACCGATTCCTGGCAGCTCTGAGAAGTCATCTATTTTGCCCCTTAGAAAGACACTGAAAACTACTTAGAATTTGTTCTGTATGAAGAAAAGATAAATGATACATTTTCTTTTAAGTCTAAATAATCATACTCTTTTGGCCGAGATGCCTCTCTCCAACGTTCTCCCCTTGAAGTATCCAGTAAATAAGTAATCTAACATTTGAAGACAAAACTAAGATAAATGTGTCTCCTTGAGTTTCTAATGAATAGAACTGAGAAGCTGTACAAGAGAAATAGAAGATCCAATAAGGTCTTCAAGCGAATGCATTTAATTAGCTGGGCTAATAGAGCGGAAGAAGTCCATCTATAATACAAACCAAGAGATTATCCAAAAGTAATTTATATTTGCTTTAGTTAAGCGGGTTCATTTTCCTATTTGTCTTTGCTTTAGGCAAATATCCAGGTGAGATTTATTTCCCTGAGCACACATCCACTGGGACCAGGAAGAGCACGGCAGAGCATGACTAGAAACACACTAAAAAGTAAGGGTAAACAGGTTTGCTGCACACAGATGAGCAAGAATTGAATCCAAATCATTTAAGTACTAGAAATAAAGACATTTCTCACTACGTTAGAATTCAGTCAGGATCACTCTACGACTCCAGGTACAGAGAGATGATGTAGTGTGTGTAGGTACTCAAAAGTCCCCTTCCAATCAGGAATGGCTAAGAACAGGAATGGAAGTTTCCAGAGAGCAGCTTCATTTTTACTCCATAAGAAAAAAAAAAAAAAAAAAGTAAAAGATGGTGCTAGACTACAAATGGAAAATCTGACATATATATTCTTGGATATAAAATGGGTAGCAAATTTTAAAAGGTTAATGAGAAAACATTTTGCGTGACTTACTGTGGTCAAGTGATTTTATTTATTTAGATGACATTTTGGCTTATGATGGAATATTGAAACTGAAATTAGATTCTCCCTAGTGGATATTGTAAAGACTGTCATTTTAAAACTCAATTACAAGTGTGGAAAACAGCTTCAGAAAATAATTGATTTAGTATGCTTAATTAGTAATAAAAGAGCCTTTGGATGAAAAGAGGCTACCAGAAGGGCAAGTTGACTGAATCCTGTTGATTTTGAGAAATTTAGACATCCACATATTGATTTGTCTTGTAGTTAGGAAACAAACTTAAGACAAAGTTTGAAAAGCTGAAAGCTTTCAGAAAAAAAAAAAAGGCAAGGAAAGATTTTAAGGGAGACAAATTATTGAGTAAATAAATCACTTGCTGTTTACAATAATATTAAATAAAATAGGCATCTGTGTCTTTACCTTATCACCTTTACTTTGATAGGGCATTCCAGTGAGTATTAAAGAGAATGCTTTTGCCTTTCATCAGTAGGTTATTATTTCTACAATACTTACTTCTTTGTGGAAAAGTCTAACACCTTTGACCTTGGCCCAAAGAAGCCAGCCTTGAGGAGGTCACAGTCACATGGGAAGGTACACAGTGACACCTGGGGAGATTCTCCAACGTTACTTTCCTTACTCACTGGGATCCCGAGATTATGAATTATCACCCACCTCAAAGTTGAATCACTGCCCTAGTGGCCTACAATTACTAAGAGGGGTGCGGTATTTTTCTCTGATATACTGAATGGATAAAAAGTTGAGAAACACAGAAAAAAAAAATCAATACATTAAACATTGTTAGTCCTTGAGATTGTTTTATCCAGGAATTCAATTGAAGTCTGGAGTACCTCCTATGTGCTAAGCCTTTTTCAGGGTGCTGGGACACAGGTGCTGACAAAAGAGGAAAGATCTCTGCTCTCCTGAAAAGCTTTAGGGTCCATTACTTTGATTATATTTGCATTTATCAAATTCAGATGTGCTGCTTATGTGCCAGGCATTGATCTCTGAAAATAATTCTTCCTTTAACCCTCATAACAACTTTATCAGGAATATTCCCATTTTACGGATGAGGGAAATAAATCATAGCTAGTAAGGAAGAACCAGAGTTAACTATAACCACATTTCTCCTGAATTTGTGCTTTTAACCACTATGTTATGTTTCTTCTAGTGGAAGAAGCAGCCAACAAATAAGTTGATAAACAAACATGCCGTTTATACGAGCTACGAAGGAAAAGAAAAATCTTGTCTATCTCAATAAGGGCTCGACCAGAGAAGCAGAACCAGTACATACATATGCTCTCACCATGTCTGAGCTGGAGTTTGAAGTCACACAGCAGGCGGGCAGGGAAGGAAGATGAATAGCAGGCTGGAATCCCACAGGGACAGAGTGAAACCCATGTCCATTCTTGTTGTCTCTGGCCTTGATGACAAGAGAATCCTGTAAGAGCCAGGACTCTTGGAGGCTGAGTCACGCATCTGGCCCAGCGGCTGCTTCACACCGAGGAGGCAAGTCAGGAATCAGCAGTAACAAGGTGTGTACGCCGCATACAAAACAGCTGCAACCTCCCTCCCAGTCTCCAGCTCTGGAGAGAAAATTTCCTTAATCACCCTCCTTAACAAGAAATACACAAGACAGGGAATGTGGTCCAACCTAGCCAAACTGATACATCACAAAGCCATTGTGTATGCTCTGAAATGGAATAAGATGAGGCGGGGCAAACACTATGGTAAACCAGTTCCCTGACCTTAGAGAATCCAGAATCAAGTGGGGAAAACAGACACTGAAGAAGTAACAAACATGATGAACGTCAGAACAAGGGTCATAAGATCTGCTGGGAAAACTTGTAACTTGTAGAAGCATCAGAAGGTCAGCACAGGACTTGCTGAAGAAATGACCTTTAAAACTAGAACTCAAGAGATGATCAGGAATTACCTGTTGAGGACAGAGGTTGGGAGAGAAGAATGAGGACATTTGAGGCACAGGAGATGTACAGAGGCCAGGAAACAATAAGAGTGCGGCTGGAAGCAAACATTAAGAGGAAGATCAGGCTTGAGAAGTATGTTGGAGCCAACATTATACAAACATGTAACACTTAATCTTTCCAGGATAATGATTGGATTGCCTGCTCACTATAAGGTTTTTAAAGGCAGGAACTCTGTCCCCCATCTCTGTATCACCAGACATTTACTGTTAGGATTTATGATATGTGTTTAGAAATTGTTAATGAACAAGTAAATCAATCAATCAACGGTTCCTGCCATAGGATTTATCATATATGTACAGCATGCTCCCAAATAACTTTTACTGGTTGAAATAATATTAAGGTAATCTCTTTTGAAAATAGCTCTGCCCAACAGATTTCTATTTTAGGTCTGTAAAAATTTTTGAATCATGAGAGCATATCTGCATGTCATATATCTGATAAGGGATTAATATCCAAAATATATAAAGAACTCCTACAACTTAACAACAAGAAGTTAAACAATCCAATTTTAAAATGGGCAAACGACTTGAATGCACATTTCTCTAAAGAAGATAACAAACGATCAGTAATTAAATAAAAAGATGCTCAACCTCACTAATCATTAGGGAAATGCAAATCAAAGCTACCATGCTAACTGGGATAGCTAAACACATATACACAGAGAGAGACAGAGAGAGAGAGAGAATAACAAGTATTGGCAAGGATGTGGAGAAATCAAAACTCTCGTACTTTTCTGACAAAGATGTAAAACAGTGCAGCTTCTGTGGAAAACATTATGACAAATCCTCAAAAAATTAAACACAGAATTAGCACATGATCCAGCAATTACACTTCTAGATGTATATTCCAAAGTAATTGAAAACAGAGTCTCAAAGAGATATTTGTACAGCCATGTTCCTAGCCGTCTTATTTATGGTGGCCGAAGGGTAGAAGCAATCCAAATGTCCAGTGATGGATAAATGGATTAAAAAATATGGTATATACCTCCAATGGAATATTATTCAGCTTTAAAGAGGAATGAAATTTTGACACATGCCACAACGTGAATGAAAGTTGAATACATTACTGCTAAGTGAAATATGTCAGACATTAAAGGACAAATATTGTGTAATTCTGCTTATATAAGGTACTTAGAGTAGTCAAATTCATAGAGACAGAAAGTGGAATGGTAACCACCAGGGGCTGAGAGAAAGGAGGATGGGAAATTATTATTTTATAGGTACAGAGTTTCAGTTTAGGAAGATAAAGGAGATTATGGTGGTAATGGTTGCACAATATAAATGCACTTATTACCACAGAAGTGTACACATAAAAGTGACTAAAACGGTATGTGTATGTTACCACAATTTTACAAATATTTTAAAGATGTGTGTCCTTGAAGTTATTTGCTTCAAAACAATTAAAAATCATTAGAACATATTGTTTTCTACAATGATATCTTTAATGTGCAGAAATTAAAAATAACTAAGTTTTCTTCTAAGTTATACTACCATCCAGGAGAGAGGAAACAAACACATGGAGAGCTGTCAGTGAAAGATTGCACCAGATAGAGTTAAACAGACAAGGAAAACTTCGTTTGAGACTATTGCATTATGGAGAACGGTATGGAGGTTCCATTAAAAAACTAAAGCTAGAGTAACCATATGATCCAGCAGTCCCACTCCTGAGCATTTACCCAGAAAATATGAAAAATCTAATTGAAAAGACACATGCACACAGAACCAACAGTTATTGTAAAACTCTTCATAACAGAATATAGTATATCACATTCTATTTCCCCAAATTTGAAAAACTCAAAAAGAAACTTGTTAAAGAGAGTTTAGAATGACTGAAGACTGCTCTTTTAATAAAACAGCATGTGATTATTCTCCCAAATAAGTTACATAGTTTTGAGGAAAATGTGTTTGTTAGACAAAGAGGAAAGACTATTGAGTGGCATTAATCTTTATAATATAAACCAAGCTGGGCGGCAGTATCCATGGATTAGTAACCCAAATCAGAGTTGATAAAATGTTTATGCCTAAATTTGATGAGCGCAAGAAAAGCAAGTAAAGGATACAGAATTTAAAGTTCATTATGGAGTGGAAATAGAAAGAAGGACTTTTTTTTTTCAAGAGTTATTCTCGCCAGTTGGCATGGCTGTTAGAGCAATTTGTTGATGGAATGTAAAGTCAAAATGGTACATAACAGCAGATGGGACATTTCTATTTATCATGGACAGACTCATCAATTTATTCTGCTGTTTCATAGGAAGAGAAAGTGTCGGTCATAGCAGTCAACTCTGAAGAAAATCCTCAGGACATAGAATCAAAGGGGCTACTTGGGTAGACCAGGCTCCTGCTTTCAGGCAGGCATGGTCTTCATGGTTCACTTTTATCAGTGAGATAAAGTCTGTCCGTGGCTTCACCAAGATGCCGCAGGTGACACGAAACATTGTATCATCAAGAGAAATGGAAGCTTGAGAGTTACCCTGCTACCTGTTGACTTGTTCCATGTATATCATTGAACCCTTATAAAATTTGCTTTATTGAGGACTTTTTGTCTGCAGCAAAAAAAAAATTTCAAGAATTTATTAAATCAATACTTGCCCTCAGAGCATATTTATCCAGCTTGTTACCTAGGAATTTGTTACAGGTAGAAAAATAAAATTGAGTGCCAAGAGGAGATAACTGATATTATGGGCACTCAAGCATCTATCATTGTCAGCAGTTCATTTTTGGACAGTATATTAAAAGTGAATCCTTAAAAAGTCAGGATTGCTCCATTTGATGTGTTAAAGAAAAAAAAAGGAATGCTAATAATAAAATACTTAAATAGTCAATTTTTGTTGTTTTTTTCTTTGAGGAAATTCCCAAGATGAATTATCTTAAAATATTTGCAAGTACTAGGATAGTTAAAAAAAAAAAAAAAAAAGACTAGTGGCCAAGCTTCATTGCTTTCTGTGAACCCCTAGTAATGAATAAATTTCTTTGAGCAAAACCTGCACACAAAACCCAAAAGAACTCAATAACTGGGATGTCTCGGTCAGGGAATGTTCTGCTTTATTAAACTTCTTATGGCCTTAGGTTTGACTATAAACCCCTTCCAGGTACGGGCTCATTATATACAGCCGTTTTCAGTGAACATATATTCGAAGTCATCACTATGAATGTCAGTTATCAGTGTGTTATTTCTTGGGCATAAAACAATCCCACCCCTCTACTGGAGTTGCTAATTTCTGATCTGAGTTTATTTTCCATTTGCCTCTTTCAGTTAAAATCAGAAGTAAAAATGATTACCACTCTGAGGGTTTCAGTGAGTCGAAATTTTTCTGTACTCTGACCTCTTTAAAATGTTAAAATATGACTTAGAAATCAAAGAACAGTACATCCAACAAAAAAAAATTTTGGAAAGTTGTTTTTTACCAAGTGTTTATGCATGCATACTTATTTGATTGTCACAATAACATTATGAAATAAATAAGAGTGTTCACTCTCTCTCCCCGGATTATTGCATCAGCCTTTAAAGAGTGTTCCTGTTTCAAGTCACTTCTGGAATCAGCAACCATCTTTTTAAAAGATCAGCCAAATCATGCTGCTCTTCTGCCCAGAAACCCTGCCACAGGACCCCTGCACACCCGTCTCATGTTATGGCTCCCACCTCACCTCCTACCATTTCCCTTTTGCTCACCTCGCTACAGTCACCCTAGTCTGCACCATGTTCTTCAAACACACCAAGCCTACTCCTGCTTTGGACCCTTTGAACTGGCTTTCTCCTCTGCTGGACCTCTCATGCCTCCAATATTCACATGGTTTCCCCTCTCACCTACTTAAGATTGCTCGGTTCTCACCTTCTGGATGAGCCCCACCCTGACCACCTGTCTAAAATGGTGATTCTCCTCAGGAACTTTGCTTGTTTTTAACCATACACTTATGACTTCTCTGCTCTCAAGCCCCCCACCCTTGACCCCCTGTTAGGATGAAAACTTTTGAAGGCAAGGATTTTTTATCATCCATATATTCCAAGCACCTCAAACAGCTCCTCAAGCACATCAATCTTATGATGAAAATCTGCTAAATAAATCCACTCATGGAAACATACCTGTGAGGTGTTCAATTGCATTATTTTTGTTGTTGTTGCTGTTGTTTCTTTGTTTTGTTTTCTTGGCCAATTGTCTTAGAACATCACTCTTAAGACCTGGGGACTCCTTTATCTGGGATGATTTATAACACCCGATGATTCAAAGAAATGACTGAGAAAAGTGAAAAATAGACAGTTCCCTGAAGTGATCTGTGAAATCTAGACCATTTAGGATTTTCAATTTGAAGGGGTAGGGCTGAGTTTTCTCGTGGCCCCTGGACAAGATAGTATCAGAAAAAAAATTCCCTCTCTCCCAAACCACCATGTGAGTAGGACTGAGTGAAATGTAAATTGGGAGGAGATTTGGGGATTTCATTAAATTTAAGAGTCAGGTAGACACAGGAAATTGCCTGATGCCCAAAACACATTGCTCAGCACAGGCTAAGAAAATACACAGAGATACTTCTGGTTAAATGATCTTTGTTTTCTCCTGTGTTAATGTGGAATCCCCAGGTCCTATCTGTGGGTGGATGGCCCCTGGGAGCTAGAATAAAAGCATTAGGGACTGCGGATCAGTGATACCCATTGCCATTCAAAATTGACCATGCCTTCCCCTTACTATAAAGCCCCCAAACAAAAACAAATCAAACCAGAAGTAAAAGAAAAGAAGGAAATAGAGGATTGGATTCCTATAGAGGACTCAGGGCACCCTGCATTCTGATTAACATGAAGAACCACGTTTACAGTCTCTCCAATCCCTGTCTCCTAAAAACATTTAAACAAAATTTTCCAATGGGTGCCCTGTATTAATTTTTTTCTCTTGAAGCTTATAGAGAAAAATGATCATCTGTCTGATGGAAAGATGTTCAATCAGCTTTCTTACTGAAATAATGCTTATAATCAAAAGGATGCCTTTCAACATCTAGAAAATACTGGAAAATGGATTTTCATGCTGGTAATGGGTAATCCTTCAAGATACGCTGTCCCCATAAAATTAACTCTATTTGAGTACCAACATCTTGATTTAAGCAGACACATCATTTTAGAAACCTGATTTTTAAAGGAATTGGTAGGAATAAAATCATTTAAGCATTCACTTGATTTCGGCCAACTCCATAAGATTCACCCCAGAACTTGAGCTTGTCAGAAAGAAGGTAGAGCTCTTGAAATTTCATTTGTGAAAAACACTGTCTGGTCTTAAAATCTAGCTAATGCAATCAATAACTAGAAAATGTGCCTGGCTATTGGAAAAATGTAACTCTTCTGACTGATTCAGTCCATTGTTTTTTACTCCATAGTCTTTATGCAAGGACTATTTTCAAGTTCTTTCATGAAATAATACTGTTTAGGAGAAGCTACAGTATATTTTGTTCACAGAAAGTCAACTTTGTGTAATAGAAGCATATGGATTTTTCTCTTTTTTTAACATTTTTTATTGAGTTATAGTCATTTTACAATGTTAAGTGTGGATTTTTCTGTTAGGCAGATATGGGTTCAAATCCCCCGGCACTATCATTTACTTGCCATGTAATATTTGGTATATTATCCACTTAAGTGAGTCTCCGTTTTTTCATCTGTAATATGGGAATAGTTGTGACTTACCTCAATGGGTTGTTTATGGTGATTACAAAATGTATGTAAATCATCTTACATATAGAACACGTTAAAATAACTGGGAGGTGTTGATATTCTGGAAAGAAATAATTCTGTTACGCTAAAATACACTCGTGACCTAGAAGAAATGAAGACGATCTATCTGACAAAAGGATTATGGTTTCTTTGAAAGTTATTCTTATTTGATCTTTCTTTCTTCACTGCTATCAGCCCTCTGTAAACGGCTCTCCCTCTTCTGATCATAAAAATGCCTTCCTAATACTTCTCTTCGTTCTCACCATCCTAGCTCCAACATACCTGGTTAATCAGCCTCCAGACAAATCTAACCAGTAAAATATCCTTTTAATAATATCCCATCTAACACTCAGTTATCCACTCAAAAAATGCGAGACTTCATCTGATACTAAATTATCAAATTAAATGTTAAATCTGATATTAAAGGCTCTTAACAACTTTGCACAGATTACTTTTTCTGTCTCATCTACACATGTCTTGTATTCCAGTCGTTCTGACCTACTCACTGTTCCAACCGTATTGGGGCAGGGCGGGGCGGGGGCGGAGAGGCTCATAAAAGGTAGAATAGAAATGCAATAGAGGTGAATCATTCTGGCTGTCTGGCTTAAGGAGAAAATGTCTAAATTTGGTAGCTGTTTACCACTAATTCTCTCTCCAGAAAGAAACTCCATTTTCTCTACAGTCTTTTTGTTTTAGAGAACTGTGTCGTGTCCGGAAAGATCGGGGCTCTATGAGGTGGTCTGAGCTGGGATGCTTAGGACTGAAGTGATCTTGGTGTTACAGAAAACAGGAAGGAAACACAGGGGTCTAAGTGACAGCCTTTGGCCCAGGGTGAGGAAAGCAGCTAAATAACCTGCTCCCAGAAAGGTTCTGTACAGCAGAAAATGTCAGATGCCCATCAGGGAATGACAATGTCCCTAATGAGAGCAAAAAGCAAATATTTCCAAACTGTGGCCAAGGTGACAACAGTACACTTTCACTTCCTAGCTTTCATAATACCACTTTCGATTACCCTTATTATGAAATATGAGTTTTATTGTGCAATTTTATGCTAAAGTCTAATGCAAAGAACATGAGTTGCTCCTGCATCAAAACCTTAGTCCTACACTGCTGGTGGGAATGTAGTTTGGTGCAGCCATTACGGAAAACAGTATAGACAGCCCTCAAAAAACTAAAAATAGACTTACCATATGATCCAGCAATCCCACTTCTGGGTAAATATCCAGAGGGAACTCTAATTTGAAAAGACACTTGCACCCCAATGTTCATAACAGCACAGTATACAATAGCCAAGACATGGAAACAGCCTAAATGTCCATCAACAGATGACTGGATAAAAAAGTTGTGGTATATTTATACAATGGAATACTACTTAGCCATATAAAAGAATAAAATAATGCTATTTGCAGCAACATGGATGGACCTGGAGATCATCATTCTAAGTGAAGTGGGCCACAATGAGAAAGAAAAATACCATATGAGATCACTCATATGTAGAATCTAAAAAAAAAAAAAAGAAAGAAAGAAAGAAAAGGACACTATGAACTCATCTACAAAACAGAAACAGGCTCATAGACATAGTTAACAATATCTTACAGTTACTGGGAAAAGGAGGTGGAAAGGGATACATTTGGGGGCTTGAGATTTACAAATGTTAGTCACTATTATAAAAACAGATTTTAAAAATAGTTTCTTCTGTATATAGCACAGAGAACTATATTCAATATCTTGTAATAGCCTTTAATGAAAAAGAATATGAAAATGAATATACATATATGTATATGCATGACTGGGACACTGTGCTGTACACCAGAAATTGACACATTGTAACTGACTGTACTTCAATCAAAAAACAAACAAAAAAAACCTTAGTATGATCTCTAAGCATCATGACTTGCTGCCATGGCGACGGCAGCTCCCATAAGGTCTCAAAACTCTGACAGCAGGTCAGGGCAGCCTCTTGATTCTGTGTGTTCCCTGGGGAATCAGGGAACGTTCCAGCTGCTGAGGGGCTTAGTACTGTACTAAAAAGACACCGTCTGAGCGTTCTGGCCTCTGCAGGCCTGTCTGGTCATGACTTCTGCCTGTGACTTGCCCTGCTGAAACCCTTCCCCGATGTCTGGATCCAGCTCAGGGGCACATCCACCAAGAAGCACCTCTCCTTCCCGACTCCTTTTCCCTGTGGAAAGTTTCTCCTTCTTCAATTCTTCCTCGACGTGATAGCACAATGTCATAGTTATTTGCTCTTGTGTGGCAGTCCATTTTACACTTGACACAAACACCTCAAGGTGGTCTTGTTGTTGGGTTTTTGAGAAATCTCCATATTGTTTTCCATGATGGCTGCACTGATTTACGTTCCCACCAACGGTGCACGATGGTTCCCTTTTCTCCACATCCCTGACAACGTTTGTTATTTGTGTTCTTTTTGATGATGGCCATTCTGACAGGTGTGAGATGGTGTCTCATTATGATTTTGATTTGCATTTCCCTGATATTTGGTGATGTTGAGCAGCTTTTCATGTTCCTGTTGGCCATCTGCATTTCCTCTTTTGGAAAAATGTCTGTTCAGCTCTTCTGCCCATGGGCTGTTCGTTTGTTTGTTTTTTAATTGAAGTACAGTTGACTTAAAAATAAATAAATAATCTGGGGAAAAAAGGCAAGGTTGTTGATGTGGGTTTGGGTTTGTCATTTTATTATTCCTCTAGAGTTCCTGGTATAGGGTCGTCCATAGCAGAGGCAGTCAGTAAACACCAGCTACAAAAATGATTCAAAACCACGTACACATCAGCTCCCTCGGGCACTTCTTGGAACTCAGGGAGCTGATGTGAAGTGAGGAAAGGACAATGGACAAAGGGAAGGAACAGACATAGTAGGAAGGTGTTGTCTAGACAGAAAGAGTTCCGTGTGCTACGGCCGGGAGGTCAGAAACGGTGCACCATGGATGGGAAACTGCAATTCATTCGGCAGGACTGGAGGGCAGCAAATTTTTCTCCTATTTCAGAAGACACCAAAAGGTAAGTCTGAAGTGCTAACAGGAATTGTGGAGAACATTCCTCATGTGGGGAGATGTCAGGGCTACAATTCATCTCATACCCTTTTCTGGGGCTAAAATTATTTCAATAAGGCCGTTTACTGAAAATAACTCCCACGGTGGCTGTGGACACTGTTTCTCTTGCTTCTTTTTATTCTCTTCCAAACAGAAGAGAACTGATAACACTTCCAAACCACTAGTCAGAGACCTGAGAGTCTTCCTGAATAGTGGTACCACTCCTAAATTCTATCATAATTCTAATACCAGCCTTCTCCAATAAGCAAGTAGGTTCAAACTTCCAAATGTGTTTATAAGTCAATTGTCTGGAACTCAGAACACAGACACCATGAGAAGGTGGCGGTTAATCTCCAAGGCTCATTCATGGTCTTTGGGGTTTGGGTTCAGTGATTTTTTTCCCCACTGTTCTATCTTATCTCCCATTTTTCTTTCCTTTTCTGCTTTAGCTTTCACTAAAGTCCTGTACTCTTCACTGAAAATTGCATCATTTTACACAAGCAATGTTTGGAAGCACTCACTTTAAGAACACAGTATTTTCAATATATCCATCAAAAGTCTTGCCACAGAGACTGTCACAAGTATGTAACAACATAAAAGGACATCTAATGATTTCCACATTCATAAATTATTGGCACAACACTATCAAAGTCCCTGAAGGGTGTCACCCGTGGATGTCAGTGAAATATACCCAGTATTGGCAGGAAGATTATGGTTGTGTTTAGATTGGTCTCTGTTCCCTCACAAAACTATCAAAGCTCTTGAAGCTCCTTACTTCAAGTAGGGGCCGGTTATCATTTAGTGCTCTATGCCTCGTTGTTTAAAAACAGCTAACATGTACTGAGTCCCTACTATGCGCCACGCACTCTGCTGATCATTGTCCATGTATTTTTCCAACCCCGATAAGTTAAATGGTACCAACACCATCTTCATGCTACATTTAAGCAGGTGAACTAAACTCCCCGCAGCCATCTAGTTCATTAGCCAAAGGTCCACCACTCAAATCCTAGCCCACAGATTCCAAACACCATGCTTCTTCATTCTATGTTATGTTTGACCCTTCTCACCTGCTGCGAGAATTTGCATGTTCAATGATTTATGGAATAAAGGAAAACAGTGGATTCATATCAGATAAAATTCTTTATTTCATATGTCAGCAGAGGGATCAGAGAATCCTAAAACTGTCACCCTAAGCCACGTGACAGCTAGATTTCATCCCTCACCCTAGGTGTTTAAAGGAAATTGACTTTTGCATCATGTTGTTAAATTACCTCACTCTCAGTAATTTGCAATATTTTTTGAAAAAAAAAAAAACCTATGGAAGGAATCAGTTCTTGCCAAATTGATCTATAAATTCAATGCAATCCCAATGAGAATCCTAGCAAGCTATTTTGTGGCCACTGACACACTGATTCTAAAGTTTCTATGGCCAGGCAAAAGACCAGAATAGCCAACACAATACTGAAGGAAGAACGAAGTTGAAGGACTAACACTACCTGACTTTAAGACTTAGTATAAAGCTTTCTTTCCTTCACCAATTTCCACAAGACAGTGTGAAAAAATACACAAATATTAATGAACCAGAATGGAGAGCCCAGAAACGGACCCACATAAATATAGTCAACTGATGATTGACAAAGAAACAAAGGCAATACAATGGAGCAAAGCTAGTCTTTTCAACAAATGGTGCTACAGCAACTGGATGTCCACATGCAAAAAAAAAAAAAAAGATAAATCTAGACACAGAACTTACTTTCTTCATAAAATTTAGCTCATAATCAATCATAATCTAAATGTAAAATGTGAAACTATTGAATTTCTAGAAGATAAGATGGGAGAAAAGTCTAGATGAACTTGGATATGGTGATGACTCTTTCGATACAACACCAAAGGCACAATCTATGAAAGAAATAGTTGGTAAGCTGGACTTCATTAAAAGTAAAAACTTCTGTTCTGCAAAAGGCAATGTCAAAAGAATGAGAAGACAAGTCACAGATTGGGAGAAAATATTAACAAAAGACGTGTGATAAAGGACTGTTATCCAAAATAACATAGAACTCATAAGACTTAACAATTAGAAAAAAAGCATTCAAAAATGAATCAAAGACATCAATGGACAACAAACCAAAGAAGATATATAGATGAAAAAATAAGCATATGAAAAGATTTTTCATGTCATAAGTCATCAAGAAAATGTAAATTAAAACTAAAGTGCAATACCACTTCACATCTTTTAGAAAAACTAAAATCCACAACAGTGGTAACACCAAGTTCTGGTGAAGATGTGGAGCAGCAGGAACTCTGATTCATTGCTGGTGGGAATGCAAAATGGTATGGGCACTTTGGGAGACAGCCTGAAAGTTTCTTACAAAAATAAACATACAGTCATAATCCTTGGCATTTACTCAAATGAGCTGAATATTGTGTCCACACAAAAACCCATACATGGATGTTTACAGCAGCTCTATTTATTCATAAGTGCCAAAACGTGGAAACAACCGAGACGTCTTTCAGTAGGAGGATGGATAAGTAAACTGTGGAACATGCACACAATGGAATATTACTCAGTGCTGGAAAGAAATGAGCTATCCATCCATGAAAAGTCATGGAAGAAACTTACATGCACATTACTAAGTGAATGAAGCCAATCTGAAAAGGCTGCATACTGCATGATCCCAGCTATATGACATTCTGGAAAAGGCCAAACTATTGAGACAGTGAAGTATCAGTGGCTGCCAGGGGTTTGGTGAGGGGAAGGTTGAAAAGGCAGAGCACAGAGGATGTGTAGGGCAGTGAAACTATCCTGTGTGCTCCTACAATGGTGGATATATGCCATTAGACATTTGTCCAAACACCTAGAACAAAAACACTAAGAAAGAACCCTCATGTAAACTATGGACGTTGGGTGCTGAGATGTGTCAGTGGAGCGTCATCATTTGTAACAAATGCACCCTCTGGTGTTGGTGGTGGAGGAGGCTGTGCACATGTAGGAGACAGGGGCATAGGGGAACTCTCTGTCCTTTCTGCTCCGTTTTGCTGTGAACCTAAAACTGCTCTAAAAACTAAAGTTTGTTGTTGTTGTTGTTTTTTAACAAAAGAGAAGATTCAGTTAATAGGTATTCTTGGGTGGTAAGACATGATATCATAAAGAGGTCATTGCCCCCAGCGTGAATTTATGAGTTTCGCACAATCTCAGTCTAAACTCCCATGAAATGTTATTTTGAACTTTGACAAAATGACTTTAAGTTGATCTTAAAGAGGAAGCAATTAACCTGAGGTCTTAATCAAAGAGTCAAAGGCCAAAGGAGATGATCAATTCTGTAGGAGTAACGTGAGGACTGAAGGAACGCCAAGGGAGGAGACTCCAAATGTCTGGACTGGAGGAAGCTCACATATTTAATGTGAGCTATTCTAACCATCATTCGGCTCAGAATATTACTGCTCTTGATGCTATTCTCCTCAAGGCAGAAAAAGAGAATTAGCCTGATCTGACGTGAAATATCTGGGACTAACATATTCCGGTAGGAAACGAAAGGAAGGAAAGGGTTTGGGAACCAGAGGGATTGTTTTAGGACAAAAGAGATTTAAAAATATATATATATTTGTGAGCTTTGTGAATGAGTCTGTGGAGAGAGGGAGAAATGATGGTAGGAGAGAGGAAGAAGGCACTTTCTGGAGCCTTTTCCTTGAGTAGATTATAGGACTGGAGCATAAAGAGCGTGCATACAGGGCGGAGGACTGGTCCTGCTCTGAACAAGGGGGTGGCCTATCGGGGCACAGACACCAGTCGGGAGGCCAACAGTCACATCTGGTGGATCAGCGTCTGTGGGACTGAGGCCCAGCAACTGCATTCTGACAAGCTCTCTAGATGATCCTTCTTCTGGAGAAGAGTTTAAAACCACCGATCTGGACAGCACAGCCATGTGATACATGGAGAAGCTGAGGCTCAAAGGAACAGAAATCATGGCCCGTGGTCAAACAGCCCTACTGCAGCATCACCAGAACCAGCTTGTAGCCTTCTCCATTTTCACTATACTAAATGAATCAGTAAAGTAAAAGCAAGCTTCATACAGAGTTATTAAAGGTTATTCCATAACCACTCAGCCACTTAGATGTAATAAGGACAATCTAAATTAAATTTTACAGCTTTTACAGTTCACCGTAAAATATGACACTAAGTTAATGACATTAAAACCTAAACTGATGAAGAGTTACTTGGCTTGGAAACTCTCAAACCCCAAAAACATGAATGGGAAGAGTCCCCTATTATAGACAAATAATTCCATTTAAGATTTCCATTTAGGACCTACTGTCTAGCACAGGGAACTATATCTAATTTCTTGTAATAACAGATAATGGAAAAGACTCTGAAAAGAAAAAAATATATATATATATGTATAGGTATAACTGAATCACTTTACTGCACACCTGAAACTAACGCTGTAAATCAACTACACTTCAATTAAAAAAAAAAGATTTCCATTTAGCATAAGCCATGTCTTTACTTGAAAAAAAGTCCTGCTTCGCCATTTATGAAAACTTGCTGATTGATTGAGGATACAATTTTATAGTTAGGGACAAAAGACCTTCCCTGAGACGTAGATTAAATTAGCGACTTTATTGCCTTACCAGTTCCAAATTAAGTTCACTCAGAAGAATGACCCCTTCAGGAGTAACGGAGTCCTCACACTTTTAATGAAGATTCCCCTTAAATGCACGGCCTGGAAAGCCTTCTCGTAGTAATATTTTCTAGTCAGAAATCTGGACTAGATTCTTCCACGCACCATCACCTTCTCAAAAGGGTCACAGAGAAAGGTGAACAATGTTAGTATTGAGAGAGAAAAAGTAGAAAGACACATAAAGTGGAGCCCACATCGCTGAAGACGCTTAGTATGCGGTATCTGGGAACCAGGCTACCCGTTCACCGGGCTGCAAAGTCAGTCTGTGGGTGCGAGAGCTGGTTTCCGTGTGTGTGTGTGTGTGTGTGTGTGTGTGTGTGTGTGTGTGTGTGTGTGTTTTGGTTAGTGATGAGACAGCCAAAAGTTACATCATGGAAAACTACCCTCCACTATTAAAAATGTAAATAAATAAAAACCACACAACCATTCGGGAATCAATTACTAACATAATTCACATTTCACACCAAGCTGTCAGTTAGTAATGAGTTTTAACAGAAAACTCTCTGTTGGTTTCAACCCTACATTATATGAAAAACTCGATTACCAGGCCCTGAGCTATGCAAATTCATTTTATTCCTTTAGTGACTAAAAGTGTGTTTAAAAGAATGAGGAGTGTAGAATAAAGAACAGAGTCCAAGAAGCATTCAAGAAAAATTTTTTAAAAAGCCAGCAGCAGCAGAAGTTATGAACAAGCAGAAAGCAGCCAGCGATATAATACAAAAAACAAAGCAGAGACATCGAGCAGAATGGTCCTTTTTTTTCCCCAGAGCCACTGGCAAAGTATTAAAGAATTGCTCTCAGCAGAAGAGGAGGGATGGCGTCCAGAAGGTTATGTAAATCTCACCCCCCAGGGTAGCCCAGGCCTTGGAATAACGTGGAGATGCAAAGAACTAGGCCCCTTAACTTCAGGTGCAATTTGCGCCACGTGGGAAGATGCTGAAGCTCGTCCCCAGCCGAGGAGCTCCGGCTTGCTTCCCTCCTTCCCTCACTCCCCTTCCCCAGAGAGCACGCCTCCAAAACTCACCTGCACAAGAACCCCCACTTCTGGCGCTGCTCCTGGGTCACCTCACTTCAGACCCGCTGAGTTTCTTCTGGGTCCCAGACCCAGTGCCAGGCCCCAGCAGTGGGGAGACCACAGAAGCTCAGCTCTTCCACCTAGAACATCTAAATTTGGTAGGAGACGGGAGACAGACGATTACACAAATACTTAACATCCAGAAAGTATTTTATGAAAATGTCCACTGCCTCAATGAAGGGAAATGACAGCTATCAATGAGAGCTCACCTTCGGAAAACTACAAAACTCTGAGTCAGCTATGAGAGTCCAGATGGGTGATTAAATAGTACATACCTAGCACTGAAGACGTTGGCTCACGGCCGCTGAGGAACAAAGAATTACCTTCTGTTCTTCCTTTACGTACCATCTATTGAAGATAAGCCCAGGTTTCTAAACCCAATTCAGGGTGTCACTTCATTTCCTTCACAATACAGACTTTCTTCCTTTTCTGTCAGTCTAAATAAATACAGTTTCAATGAGAGACCCAAATAATCTCTGCCCAATGCATTACATAGCTGCCGGAATTCAGTCAGTAAATACATGAGAAGAGAAGTCATGTGTACGCACCCTGGGAAAATATGTAGTATTGAAACCACGTGTTTTCAGAAACTTCTACAACTTCAGTGGTTCCCCTACAACTTTTACACCCATAAGAGAGTTTAAGGACGTAAGAACATCTCTGCAAAACTAAAACCCAAGGGGTGCAAAGTTGCAGTAGAGTTTTAAGGAAGCTAGCATTCCCTGGCTAATGGGGTCAGTAACCATGATGATTAAATAAAACTATTTCCTTAACACCTACAAATTCTTTTTAATTAGGTGAGAAAAGGCAGCCTGGCCACTCCTCTAGAATCAGAGCCGATATATATGTGAGTCCAAAGAGTTTAATTTTACAGGAGAAAATGAAACACAGATACATGTGAACGTGGCTACAGTAAAAGAGCTCCCGTGAAATTGCCAGGGGATTCGTTTCCAGTGTCCTCAAGCAGTAATAGACTCTTCTCCACTCTGCATCTTTCAGGAGACACGGTTTACTGTCTACACCTCTGAGACTTCCTCTGATGAAACTGTTCTGTCTGTGAAAATCTTCCCAAAGGAGTTCACCACTACTGATCTCCTTTCGCAGCAAAATTTCTCAGAAACAGCACTGGAATCATGCCCAAGGGGAAGATTTTCAAGCTACTGCTTGTGTTTATCAAGGCAGATCACTCTCAGAGTAGAGATGTTAAAGGCTTTTAAAACACAGAGGTTAGTCTTGCTTTTATCTGCTTATTCATATTAGTACTGCTGGACCCTCATTTTTCTTCGCGGTACCCAGATCAACTGAGTGTAAGCTAGGCTTTCTAGAAGGCTTTCTAGAAGGGAGACAGGATGAAGGAAGATGATCTGTATGATGGTGATGCTGAGGAACACAGCATCATGGGCTCTGCAGTCCAACAGGACTGGGACCAAGCCCAGTTCTCCCACTTACTAGCCGAGTGAACTTGAACAAGTTGCTTACTTTCTCTGTGCCTCAGTTTCCTCACTTGTAAAATGGGATTAGTCACAGGCCTATTCACAGGTGGGTGGTGATGATTAAGCACGATCTTGAAAGCACAGTGATCATCGCGTAAGAGGTACTCGACAGCCTCCTTTCTTTAACAGACATTTATTGAGTACCCGCGCTATGTCAAGCATTACACTTTTCCTGCACGTATGAAGTCAACCTTCTAGTAGAACATTATGGCGAGATGATGATGCTGGTGATTATTACAGTGGGGTAGCCATGGTGATGAAGGTATGAAACGGGGCACAAAGGAACCCTCCTACATTGTTGATAGGAATGTGAATTGGTGCAGCCAATATGGAGGTTCCCTAAAAAACTAAAAATAGACTTACTAAATGATCCAGCAATCCCACTCCTGGGCATATATCTGGAGAAAACTGTAATTCAAAAGGACACATGCACCCCAGTGTTCATAGCAGCACTATTTACAATAGCCAAGAATTGGAAGCAAACTGAATGTCCATCGACAGATGATTAGATAAGGAAGATATATATATATACAATGGACTACTACTCAGCCATAAAAAAGAATGAAATAATGCCATTTGCAGCAACATGGATGGACCTAGAGATGATCATATTAAGTGAAGTAAGTCAGACAAAGAAAGACAAGGAGCATATGATATCACTTACAGGTGGAATCTAAAAAATGATACAAATTTTATTTACAAACCAAAAATAGACTCACATAGAAAATAAACTATGGCTCCCAAAGGGGAAAGGCTGAGGAGGGATAAATTAAGAGTTTGGGATTAACAGAAACACATTACTATATATAAAATAGATAAACAACAAGGACCTACTGTATAATACAGGAAACTATATTCAATTTCTTATAATAACATATAAGGGGAAAAGAATCTGAAAATATATATGTATGTATGTGTATAACTGAATTGCTTTGTTGTACATCTGAAACTAACATTATAAGTCAACTATATTTGAAAAAAAATTTTTTTAAAAAGGAAGAAAACAGAGCACAAATAGGAAATCAATAGGTATCCTTAAATAATCATAGTGATTTACTCAAAGTTTCACCTCAAATACTCTTAAAAGTCAGGCAGTGTTGTCATTGAGATTTAACTAGCTCACTCTTTGGGTTGAGACTGAGCTGAATTTGATCCCTTGTTCTATAGCCACAATGGTCCTGCTAAGCTAATCAGTGCTACAAACTAGATGGGAGGGGAATTTGCCTGCATCAGAGAACAGTTATTTCCAAGCTCTTCACCAATAATTTTCAAACAAGCATCCTAATTGCAAAGTAAGCAGAAGCCAGCATTGCTAAGCCTGGCTTTGTAGTCATTACCGCTCACCCTTATCCTCTCATTAATGCTGATCCTGGAGCTGGCAAAAGCCCACTCAGCCTCATCCCAGTTACTGTGCTCAAATGCAATGGAGCAAAATGCAATAAAAGATTATATAACACACTAATTCAAAACTCTGGGACAATGCAGTAGTTAAGACCACTACCACTGGAGTCCACCTACAGGAACTCAAGTCCAACTTGAGTCCATCTTGTCCTGCACAAACTCAGTTAGCTTATTTCATTTTCTTGAGCCTGCAATTTATCCCCTGTAAATGTGGATAATGATAGTTCCTAACTAGTAGAGTTATGATCAGGCTTAAAGAGATAATCTATGAAAATCGTTTAGCATAGAGTAAACCCACAATAAACTCTGTGTCTGTCTGTCTGTGTGTGTGTGTGTGTGTGTGTGTGTGTGTGTGTGTGTGTGTGTGTGTGTGTGTGTGTGATGGAATACTACTCAGCCATAAAAAAGAATAAAATAATGTCATTTGCAGCAACATGGATGGACCTGAAGATTGTCATTTGAAGTGAAGTAAGCCAGAAAGAGAAAGGAAAACATGTGATATAACTTACATGTGGGATCTAAAAAAATGACACAATTAGACTTATTTACAGAACAGAAACAGACCCACAGACATAGAAAACAAACTTGTGGTTACCAGTGGGGAAAGTGGGTGGGAAGGGATAAACTGGGAGCTTGAGATTTGCAGATACTAACTACTATTTATAAAATAAATAGCTAGGTCCTACTGTACATCACAGGGAACTATATTCAATATCTTGTAATAATCCATAATGAAAAAGAATATGAAAAGGGATACATGTATGTATATGTGTGACTGAAACATTATGCTGTACACCAGAAATTGATGCAACACTGTAAACTGACTACATGCCAAATAAATAAATAAATACATAAATAAATTTTTAAAAGAAAATCTAGTTGCTCCCTTTTTTTTAAGCATGATCATCAACATTCAAACCATCAAATAGGATCATTGAGACCATAGTGCATCAGGAAAGACCCACAGTTTGACAGAAAAGTGAAAAAGGAACCTCCAGATTTTCAGAAGGAGAAAAAGTGGACAAAATTAGAAAGAAATCTCCACGTTCAATCACCCTTTTGAAAGTTGCACTAACAGACTCGAAGTCTCATAATATCCCAACAAATATGTAAACATCTAAAGGCAAATTATAACGTTCCCTTGTATCAGCAACCTCCATGTTAAAATGAATTAATGTAATACCAAAAAGAATTATTTGCATCTTGCTTGCCAAAAGGCACATTTTTTTAACTTATTTATTTGGTCAAGAGAGGGAGGGGGGAAAGAGCTGCATTTCTCAAAGTCAGGTTTATTGATCGCCTTCTAAGTGCATTATCCAGCTAAGATGTGTAGTCACCAGCTGCTTCGTACTAGCTGACTCTGCAAGCAAGCCCAGACCCAAGGGAATTCGTTTTCACCTTAGAAAGTCAACTTTCAAAGTCAAGGTAACTTTGTTAAGCTTTCATAATGTATTCCCCTTCAACTAAATCCACGGTATCAGGATATTAACTTACCAGTGGGGAGAAAAAAACTGAAGTTACTTTTCTAAATTTTTGAAATTATCTACTGCTAAAACATGTTTCTTAGCTTCGGTGTTTTTCTTTCAACCATTCCAGATCAGGAAAACCTCCAGATTCATTTCGAGATGACAAGACTGTAATTACATGCAGAGTCCTCTAATGCAGTCATATTTCATCTTTTTAAGCAGAAAATATTTTCACATTTCTGAACCAAATTTTGAAAAAGCCACCACACAGCATTTTGTTTTGTACTCCTCACTTGAAGTCCCAGTTGGATGTGGAGAGTTCCTCCGTTACAAAGAGTCGTTTTTTGTTTTTTGTTTTTTTTTTCCCTCCAGGAGAATATTCTATCTGCTTTTCACCCACTACCTTCTCCCAAGTGGAGTCATCCTTCTCCTTGGAGCAGCACTTTGAACACTTGAAAAATGTCGTTTCATGTTGTTCTTTTTAAAATGATCTGGGACCTGGGCGGCTTCACTCCAGTGCTTGACAAATAATCATCCCTGATTGAGAACTAGGAGAAAGCTTCCCGTAAAACGGATTTAAAATGCGAGGCTGCGGCACCAAGAGCTATAGAGTAGCAGCTGTTTCATGAAGAGGCACCTAAGAGTAAACCCACGGAAGTCAGGATACTTAGCCCCCGGTGATCCTCTTTTCCTCCAAATCAGGAGAGCAGGAAAACTTCAAAAAAGCAAGAAACCTGGTCTTCGGGCTTCGCAGCAAGTACAAAGAAGCACCTAGTTCACCGTGACCTGTTTCTCTTGATGCAAGCTGCTCATCTCACAGTCATGGCTGAAAGGAGACTCACTTTCGCCCAGAGCAGAAGTTCAGAGACTTCACTTCCAGCTAAGCAATCAAAAGGGCAGGATTCAAGATGATTAATATGAGGAATTTAACATAAACAGGAAGAAATCCTGAGGCAGGAGGGGAAAAAAACCTCCTCCACACCCATTTAAAAAATGAAAAAAAAAATCATTTGTATATTTATAATTTTTTTCAAAAAAAGATAATTCAGTTCTTTGAATGAGCAACCACAATTCTATAAATAATCAAAATAATGTATTGTCCTTCTGGGTATATATCCTGAGGGAACTGAAATGCAAAAAGATACAGGCACCCCAATGTTCATAGCAGCCCTATATACAATAGCCAAGACATGAAAACCGTCTAAATGTCCATGGACAGACGACTGGATAAAGAAGTTGTATATTTACACAATGGAATACTACTCAGCCATAAAAAGAATAAAATAATGCCATTTACAGCAACATGGATGAAACTGGAGAATGTCATTCTAAGTGAAGTGAGCCAGAAAGAGAAAGAAAAATACCATATGATATCACTCATATGTGAAATCTAAAAAAAAAAAAAAGGACACTATGAATTCACCTATAAAACAGAAACACTCATAGACATAGTGAACAATCTATGGTTACCAGGGAAAGGGGGTGGGAAGGGATAAATTTGGGAGTTTGAGATTTACAAATGTTAGCCACTATATATAAAAATAGATTTTTAAAAAGTTTCTTCTGTATAGCACAGGGAACTATGTTCAACATCTTGTAATAACCTCCAGTGGAAAAAATACATAAACAAAATAATGTGTTGTGACTCAAAGTAGACAGAAAAGGCATTGCTCTCACACCTGTAAATATAGTAAGAGTGCTTTATATTTTTAATGACACTTGTCATGATTTTATGAAATGCCCTTAGTTTATCAGAATCATATGGAATGTGTGTGTGTGAGTGTGTGTGTTTGTGTGTGTGAGTGTGTGCATGTATTCCCAGTCTCCATACTAACCCATCTCAGAACCCTCAGGTTGCTGACCAAAATCTGTATCTCTTTACGTTCTTCAGATGATTCCAGTTTGAGGACATCTAGTTGAAAGTATATAACCGAAAGACTGAATCTTTCACGCTGTCATGTCTTGACTCCTTCTGACTCCTTCATGCACCACAGATCTGGGAATACTGACTCATCCCATTAATGGGACTATCAAATATATTGCTCTGAATAGGTCTTGGGCAAAAGAATCTCTTGATCCAGTGTAATACATTTCTAAGGTCCATGTAACTCTCAATAGGTGTGCTTTTCTAACAAGAAAATACTGGCATTCTGCTATTCGAGTGTCCCTGTTTGGCTGTAATTTACTGGTACTGTGCTATAGTTTTGTCATCCCAACAGGGATTCTTCAAGCTTGCGAGAGCACAGTAACATGTAAAGGCAAAGCTAGCTTAAAAATAATAAAAACCACATTCTGTGGTAAAAGATGAGTGGTGGGGTGGATGAGACATAGATTTTAAGGTCACAATAAGCAGGTAAACACTTCCTACCCCCAACAAGAAGAAAGAGAAAGGAAACCCCAAATTAGCATTTATTATCATTACTATGTGCCAGAGCCTAATTTTATAACATCATGTGCATTTATCCTTGACTCTAGCCCAGTACTATTTTTTTTAATTGAAATACAGTCAATTACAATGTGTCAATCTCTGGTGTACAGCACAATGTCCCAGATATGCATGTACAGACATATATTCGTTTTCGTATTTTTTCCATTAAAGGTTATTACAAGACATTGAACATAGTATTAACTCCACCATCTTTCTCAGATTGTTAAAAGACAAAGATGTCCACAAGAGGTTTGAATAAGATGCTTTACAAAGACCAGCTAATAATAAGCATTCCAGCTCATCCTTTGCACACAACCAGACAGCACTGGTCTTGCCATTCCTCTCTGGGAATAATGGATAAAACAGCCAACTGTGCTCTTCCCAGAGGCACTTTCTATATCCATGGGCATGATCCAAGAAATTGGATTTGTTTTTACCTGCAACATTCAGACTATCTCTTGTAGTCCTGGGAGACTACTTCTGGTAGTAAAGTTGGCAGGAAAAGAGATTTTTTCAAAAGACAAGATCCTACCTGAATACCTTGGAGAACACTGAAAAGAAAACAGGAGAAGCTTTCCATTCCCCATGGATCAGAATGACTTTCCATCCAAACCCTCAATAGGAAGTGGGAAAAGGAGAAAATTTGCAGGATAACTTGATCCAAAAAAGATCTTTTATCATATTTCTTGTTTAACTCAGTTTATCCCCAAATGTATGGTTTTCTACTTTTTAAAAACAGATGCATGCATTTTCAGTAACTTCCTTATCTGAATTATATTAATTTTTCCCATCACTTGGCAGATATCCTAGGTTAAATATCTGAGATTTTAAGGAGCCAGAAAAATCAATAGCTTCAAAGAATCCATACCTAAGAAATGCTCATGTCACAGAAAAGCAATATTTAGATGTCTGTACTCCCCATAGCTGTCAGCACATCTAAATGGTTCACCAACATAATAAAGTATGTACTTTAATGAAATTTTCAAAATAGTTCCATTAACATAGTAACACAGACATACTAAACAAACTTATTGTTACCAGGGAAGAAAAGGAGTGGGAAGAGATAAATGGGGAGTTCAACATTTGCAGATACTAACTACTATATACAAAATAGATTAACAACAAGTTAAGACTAGGAATAGACTTACCATATGACCCGGGAATCCTGCTCCTGGGCTTATACCCAGAAGGAACCCTACTTCAGGATGACACCTGCACCCCAATGTTCATAGCAGCACTATTTACAAAACAGCCAAGACATGGAAACAGTCTAAATGTCCATCAACGGATGACTGGATAAAGAATAGGTGGTATATTTATACAGTGGAATACTATTCAGCCTTAAAAACTGACAACATAACACCATTTGCAGCAATATGGTTGCTCCTAGAGAATGTCATTCTAAGTGGAGTAAGTCAGAAAGAGAAAGAAAAATACCATATGAGATCGCTCATATGTGGAATCTAAAAAACAAAAACAAAAACAAAAGCATAAATACAAAACAGAAATAGACTCATAGACATAGAATACAAACTTGTGGTTGCCAAGGGGGTGGAGGGTGGGAAGGGATAGACAGGATTTTAAAATTGTATAATAGATAAGCAAGATTATACTGTATAGCACAGGGAAATATACACAAGATCTTGCAGTAGCTCACAGAGAAAAAAATGTGACAATGAATATATATATGTTCATGTATAACTGAAAAATTGTGCTCTACACTGGAATTTGACACAACATTGTAAAATGATTATAAATCAATAAAAATGTTAAAAAAACAACAAGTTAATAGCACAAGGAACCATATTCACTATCTTGTAGTAACCTATAACAAAAAAGGATATGAAAATGAATATATGTATGTGTATGTATGACTGAACTATTATGCTGTATACCAGAAATTGACACATTGTAACTGACTGTACATCAATAAATCAATCAATGAATAAAATAATTATTAATGAGATACTTGACATTTTTTATGCTAAGTCATTGAAATCCCAGGAAATCTCAATTTGCACTCGCCACATTTCAAGTGCTCAGGAGGACATGAGGCTATTGGTTACCATAATGAACAGCACAGATGCACAACATTTCCATCATTTCAGAAAGTTCTACTGGATGATGTGATTGAGGGTATTAAAAACTTTAAAATGGAGAAATCACTGCACCTGGCCTGAGAGGGTTGGTCTGAGGACAATGCAGTCAGCAACCCTCAGGCATTTTTGTTCATCCTCTATGCCCAGTCTCTGGGGCTAATGATTCCACGAGTTTAGGGAAGCTCAAATTTTCCCTTCTACAACATGCACAGAGGAGAAATAAACTAAAGGGCTCGGAACTGATGGTCCCCAAGGTAGGTCCCTTTCAGTTCTCACCACATCCTTGGCAACGGCTATAGAAATCTGTGTGAACAGTATTAACTAACCTTAAAAGAAATGGCTTGATTCAAAAGGAGCACGTACAGAGCATTGTTTCAACATCTTCTCCATTGTACCTATAGAGAGACACAGAAATGCTTGGTTTGAACTTGGCTTTTTCTTCTCCTTTCGGTTGATCAGTGTTTTCCCCAGCAGGGACAGGCACAGAGCCCAGGAGACACCCTCCCTTGGAGTTTACCCAGGAGTTACCCTGCAGGACACTACTCTGGCTCAGAAGTTCAAGGGCAAAGCCAGCAGCCTCTTTCTTCCCCCTCCTTAAGAGAAGTTGCCTACAGAAATGACTCTCCCCAAAATAGCTATTATAAGAAGAAAACATATGGTTAAATCATTTAACGAAGTCACAAATTTGCTGAAGTTCTGCCACTGTGGATATTTAAATTTGGTGAATTCAAAACTATATATTCAGCAAGAAACAAGAATCCCTATATAAAGAGAGCCAGCTCTCCCACTTGCCTTTCCACTCAGTGAGCATACGGCCTCAGAGGGAGCAACTGGTTCCATTTTCCTCCACATTTGAGCATCTTTTTGCCATGAGTATCACCTAATCTTTTAAATAAAATATTTTTGTTCATATGGCCCTTAAACTCATCAGTGCACATTATTGCCTGGTTAGAGGATTAATCTAGGACATTTTGACTGTGCACAATTTTTGCCTGAAGACTTGGTTATGCATCCTACCCCCTGAGTGAGATGGCATTTTATGTGCCATGTTTCATATGGCAGGTCTATCCAAGATGGCCTCTTGAAACTGGCACTGTGGTAGAGAAGATAAAGTCAAGGACATAAATGACTATCAAATTAAGCAGAAGCCATAATACCTGTTAGACACTTAAAAAAAAATATGGAAGCCCAAAACAACAAAGTAGCATTTCTGCCAGTTCAAGCAAACACTTCTTAGAGGAGGTAGCATTTGAGACAGGTCTTTTAGGAAAAGAAGGAGTTCGTAAAACAGGGATATAATGAAGCAACTTTACACCCAGTAGGAAATTATATAAATAAATCCATAACAATAAGAACTTAGATTATGTGCTGAAGAAATAGGTGGTATTCCAGTTTGGCCAACATGTATAAAGCATTAAAAAAAAAAAAGTGGGGAAATGTGTGTGTGGATAAGTTGGTTGTAATAAAGTAGGCTGTGGTTATAAGTCCCAATGTACATAATGGCTCGAACACAGTAAATGCTCATTTTCCATTCATCTAACAATTTCCAGCAGAAACCTAGCTTGGTGGGTACCTCTCCTGACATAGTAATTCAAGGACCCAGGCTCCTTCCACCTTGTGGCTCCACCAACCCCTAAGGGTGGGATACAATCTGGTTTGGTACTTCAGTGAGCTAAGAATGACTTTTACATTTTTAAAGAGTTCCAAAAAACTTAAAAAAAAAAAAAAAAAGAGACCATTCCACAAAGCCTAAAATATTTACTATCTGGTCCTTTCCAGAAAAAGCTTGGCAACTCCTGCCTTGGGGCCTCGTTGTCTTCTGTATGCAGCAGTCACAAAGAGAAAAGTTATATAAAGGTGCCTCAGCCCCTTCTTAAAAGTCTTACCCCAAAATGACTTATATCACTTCTGCTCTCTTTCCATTGGCTAGAACTCAGTTACATGGCCACTCCTAATTCCAAAGAAGGCTGGGAAATATAGTCCAGCTGTGTGTCTGGGAAGAAAAGGAAATGGGTTTTGGTGCACAGCAAGCAGCCTCTGAACACCCTTGTTTAGATTTTCTTCAAAATGCAATGAGGAGCCACAAGGAATTTTGAAGAGAGAATTGATGTGATAAAATTGCCTAAGAGCATCTCCTTCCTGAATTTGTTATAAGCAGCCACCTGCAGGAAGCAGGATTCAGGTATTCTCAAGTCAGTGAGGCACTAACACAGACTTAAGTGCACCTGGAAAATGGCCCAGACCATTTTTTTTTTTTAAACTACCTATTTGTCAATTAAACTTCACCATGAGGCAATTAGCATACTGATTTTTCTTTTCTAAGGAGCACAGGCTACAGAGAACAATCAGGAGTTGTAAGGATTTTCAATAACAGTAATTCTCATAAATGGTATATGAAAAATATCAACAGCACAGTATAGATTCAAAGATAAATTTCCTTCAGTAGAGAAGCATACAGCAGACATCAGTGGAAACACCAGAGAATATAAGGAACTGGCATTTCAGGACCTGCCAATCTATTCACCATGCTGTGAAATAAACTCAGGCTTTGACATCAGAATGACCTGGGTTCTCATTTCTGCTCTGAAACAAGCTATATGACTGTAAACACTTTGTGTCTCTGTCAGTGTCATCATCTGTAAAACAGAGGTAAAAGGAATAAAAAAAAACTTTTTTTGCAAACTGTTGTAAGGATTAATATTAATATACAGAAAACAACAAAACAGCTGACACAGTGCCTGGCACAGAATAAGCCCTCAATAAATTTTAACTACTATCATTACCATTATCATTATCATGCCCATTTAGGCCTCTTTTGAATGAAAATGAAGTCATTTGTATCCTAAAATGGCTTGCCAATGACATATAATTTACAAACACGTTAAAGTATGTGGTTACAACTGGCTCCTTCATTTCAAATTTATAAGAGAAGGAGCAGAAGTTCAAAAAGCAATTTCCTTAATTAAAAATAATCTGCTATTCAATTCACGAATAAGGTTTTAGAGCCATTAAATGAACGACTCCAGTCCATTCTTCATACGCCTTTGTGGTTCTCAAAACTACTCTACCTTTGAACACTTAGAACCTAGTGTTTCCTGGGTGAGGGTTCCAGGGAGAGTCAGTTTCCACTACCAGATACTTGTATGAGTCACATGATTAATCGTTTAGTAAAGACAGGAAATAAAAGGCAATGTACAGAACAAAAGCATTCTGTGACCTTCATGAGAATCTTTGCTCCATGACAAAATCAATGACCAACTTATTCAAACTTATGCACTATGAACTTCATAATTGAAGCACATAGTAGGCATTCTGTGAAGATATGTTGTTATTTGATAAATTGAGCTGGACCTTAGGCCTGTGCTTTCTTTATGAGTCCCCCTTCTTAAAGGCCCCTGTCACTTGCTTTCAAAGTTGACATGATCCCCGCCTTAAGCTCAGAAGTTCCCTCAGAAGCAGATCTGAGACAAGAATTTGAATGCTCATGGTTTATTTTTGAGGTTACTCCAGGAATAACCAAGAGGGAAGCCAGGAGGTAAGATGCAGAAAGAGAGAAAGCAAACTGATCAAGTTTCATTGAGGTTACCCCTGCAGGCAGCCAGGGCTCAGTCCTGCTGGGAACCTCTGGGGGACATGCCTCAGGGTCATTCCACCAGAGGGGAGGAAGCTGAGGTACTTACCCATCAACTCCTTTTGCCACAGGTTAAGGACAACGCCTGAGGGTGTTAAAACGCTAGTAGTCCAGCCTGCCCAGTGAGGCCAAGTGCCTTCTCATCCAACAGCCAGAGGAAGCCCTGTGGTGGTGCCGAAGAGGAATGGGTGAGGTGCTAATAATGTACATGAATATACATCATTATATTATATAATATAGAATTATGTTATATTATACATAATATATAGTATACAAGTGTTATTATATTATATATAAAATATTACAATATAAATATATAATATAATTGATGTATAATATTAACAGTATATTCATATTTAATGATAATATAAGCTATGTATTGTCCTCATCACTGGTACTTTACCCAAGAAGAATTATTTTTATCTACCCTAAACCATTCCAGAAATTCTGATTGTCCATTATATTGGTCAGGGTTCTCCAGAGAAACAGGAGTGATGGGATATATGTAGAGACAGATAGAGATAAAGATAAAGGTAGAGATAGAGATGGGGATGGAGGAGGAGGTGGGGATGGGACTGGAGATAGGAATGGAGATAGAGATGGAGATGTGGAGATGAAGATAGAGATGGAGATAAGGATGGAGTTGTGGAGATGGGGATGGAGATGGAGATGCAGATAGAGATAAGGAATAGGCTCTCATGATTATGTTACAGAAGCTGGCAGGTCCCAAGGTCTACAGGGTGAGTGGGGAAGCTGGAGACCCAGGAGAACCGACAGTATAGTTCTTGTCTGAAGGATGTCAGGCTCCAGATCCAGGAAGAGCTGATGTTTTAGTTCAAAACTAAAGGCAGGATAAAATCAAAACCCCAGCTCAAAGGCCATCCAGCAGGAAGAATCCTCTCTTACTCAGAGGAGGGTCAGCCTTACGTGTAATCAGGTCTTCAACTGATTGGATGAGACCCACCCACATTAAGGAGGGCAACCTGTTGTATTCAATCTACCAACTCAAATGTTAGTCTCATCCGAAAACACCCTCACAGAAATACCCGAATAGTGTTTGAGCAACTATCTGGGTACCCTGTGGCCTCGCCAAGTTGAAACATAAGACTAACCATCACATTCATTTAGTGAATGTCGCCATCAGTACTTATTTTTCAGACTGAGAACTCAAAATATTTAAATTGCTTCGTAGTTTCACAATAGACAAAAACTAAACCAGCTGAAACAATTGTAGGAGAGAACATTCAAACTAGTCTCCACTGATGGAACACGTTATGACAATAGCTCAAACGTTTCTGTCAGTCACACAGTCAGTCAGTCCAACTTGTTTTTAGGGTCAAGGGTCACAGATCTGCTGCCAAGGGTGTTCATTTCAAAGAGCTCTGGATGGACCACAGTGGGAAGGAAGATCAAAGAGTGCACACCCTTTTCTTATTATATGACAGAGAAGTTTCTGTAATAAAGCAAGAAATGCAGAGGCCAGCCTGCTTTGGAGATACACCCATTTCAGAATCAGTGACCTAAACAACCCTGAAGTTTAAGTTCCCAGGTTCATATAAAGAGATTCATCCAAATCTAGTTAATGACAAATTTTTGTTATTTGTTATCTATTAGATTTTATCTTTCTAAATATTGACTGTTATCCCTGACACCCTCTGCTTAAAACCCAGTAGGTCAGCGGGGTGAGGACTCCTCACTTTCACGTCTGTGTTCTTACTGGAAATCACGACGAGTGAGTGAGGACGTCTCTGCTCTGGGTACACGTGTGTCAGGAATCACGGGCTCTCACAGCAGACTTTACCAGCTAAGTATATATTATGTCATTTGTGTGTGTTTTTAATACATTTGGTGGTAAAAATGGTATTTTTATCAAAAAAAAAAAGAGAAATGGGGGAAGGAGGAGTTGGTGTTTCCTATTTAATTGTTTTCTCTTACCTAAGTGTCAGGTAAGAAGAAACTAGTCAGGGATTCATTCCAGGTCCTGGGATGTAAAAGAAAATAAAATAGATTAAAATGTATGCCCTCATGGGTTTTACACTCAGGGGACAGGGAAGAGAAGATAAACGTCAGTCACTAAAGGATAAGCAAGTGCTTAAAGAAAGGGAAGTTGTGCAAGAGGAACAGAAGGCATGAAGCAGAGAACTTACTGGTTCACTGAGGTGAGGCTCACTGAGGTCAGCAGAGCAGATGTCCTGAGTAAGTGCTTTCCAGGCAGAGGGAACAGCCAGGACAAAGGCCCTGAGGACACTTGCTTGGCCTGTTCAAGGACCAGTAAAACAACGGGGAGAGCAATAGGAGGTGAGACCAAAGGAGATGAGTGCAGTGACCAGTTCCTACAGGGCTCTGTTGGCCATCTAAGGACCTTGGCTCTTATTCCAAGCACAGCTGGGCAGGGATGTGAGCAGAGGAAAGATGCTATCTGTCTTATGCTTTAACAGGACCACTCTGGTGGTTGCACTGAGCCTGAAAAAGGTGGAATGAGAGGGACCAATCAGGTGACTAGGAAGGTGATGCAGCTGAGAGAAGAAGGCACTTCATTCCAGATGATAACAATGGAGTTAGTGAAAGGGTCAGAGTCTGGAGCTATTTTAAAGTTAAAGCCAATGTAAGTTGCTGGCAGGTCCTGTGTGGGAAGTGGAAGGAGAGATCCTTCCGAAGTTCCAGGCGTGAGCTCCTGGAAGGATGGAAGTGCTGTCTCCTGACGTGGGAGGTCTGGGAAAGAGGAACTTCGCTCTCAGGTGGAAAGTCAAACAAACGGCCAGACACACAGGTCTGGGGACAGAGGAGAAGATCATGTGCAAGTGTGGTCTGGGAGCATCATTGGTAAAGATGGGATCAAAGCTGACACTGGCTGAGGTCACCCAGGGAGAGCATTCACAGAGAACAGAAAAGAAATTCAAATAGAAATGTTACTGAAAATACCACACAACTAAAAAAGTATCATTTTTCCATTTTACTTGTATTGATTATTTTATGAGGGGGAGGTAATTAGGTTTCTTCATTGATTTCTGCTTGGAGGAGGTACCTGGGATTGAACCCGGGACCTCTTGGGTGTTGAGCGTGCGCTCTAACACTTGAGCTATACCCTTCCCCCTCATTTTTCCATTTTAAATCCATTCTTAGTAATTAGAAAGTGAATTTAGAAAAAATACAGTATACATAAAAGCCTAATGAAGAAAATTTAAATCACCCATAATCCCTAGTACCCAGAGACAAACACTATCAATAGTTGGTATATTTAGATAATTAGGATAATACTACACAACTATATTATAAACCACTTTTTTCACCTAATAGATCATGAACTTTTCCCAAAGTAAACTACCTATGAATACACCAGTTCTTCACGTTGTTGGACCTTCAGAGTATTGCCAATGTTTCACCATTATGCACAACACTGCAATATTATGTATGTAAATAAATCTGTTTATGAATCTCCAGTTATTTCCTTACAACACACTCCTAAAAGAAGAATTGCTAGGTTGAAAGATGTGTACCTTTTAATATTTGGGGATACAAAGGGCCATATTGCTCCCAAGAAAGATTGCACTAATTCACACGCATAAGAATGCCTTCTTTTTCCCACCCTTTTTGCACTAAGTGGGTAGTCAAGTGTTTTCCCTTGTAAATTTGAAATTTAGAATATGGTGTTTCAAGGCTGTTTCATTCTTTTATTTCCAGAGAAGCTAAAAAGTTTCCATATGTTGATTGGCTCTTTAAATTTCACATTTTATGAATTATTTTGCTCAGATGAAATACTTGCTCATAACCTTTGCCCACTTTCCTGATAAGGTGGTCATCTTTTCCTTATTTAAACGTAAAGGCTCTTTATTTATTACATATAGCAAGTTCATTTTTGTTTTGGTTTTCTGAGTTCTTTTATGGAAAAATAAATCAGGGTCCCCCCAGATTGTGATGCAAATACCAGAAAGTACATTGTTACATTCCAAACTAGTTCTAAATTCAAAGCCTTCAGTTCCATTCAGGGGACCCACGCTGCTTCTAAGGCAGCTGCCAGGAACACTAAGTGTTTTCCAAAAGGTGATTCTTAGAGCAGCTGCACCAACATTTCCAAGGAACCTTTTTAGAAATGTGGATTCTTGTGCACCAGCTCGAACCTGCTGAATGAAAACGACAGGGAATGGGGGCAGACTGAGAATTTGCTTCCTTGACAAGTTCTCCAGATGATGTTTCTGGCACAGTAAAGTCTGGAAATCACTGACAGCAAATAGAATGGATAATAGAACTACCTCTCTGAACTCTAAGATTTTTACAGACTAACCTTAAGATAGAAAGTTAGATGTCAGCTGTAGCGCGGCCTGTGATACTGCCTGGCTCTAGACTTACTCACCTGAGGGATTTTCTCAGAGTCCACAGCGTGAGCCTGGATTGGCAAATGGCCCAATGACCATCATGGCGGCCCCTCACACCATCTAATAGGCTATCCAGATCTCTGTAGCTGCAGACACAGACGTACAAATCCTCACACAGTGCCAGAAAGGCCATTCACAACACAGTGGAACGTGCCAAGGAAGAAGCAGTATCTCTGGTTTGAAAATTAAGTTACTCTGCAAATTTCCCTATGGCCTATAGATAGCTGGGACAAATACCATTTTCCTCCCTAATGTAGCATACCATAAATTACTAGTAGTACAAAATAAATAAACACCTTAAAAAGAGCCACACCTCCTTTATGCCCTGACACATATTTTCATATCTCACCATTTTGCTTAGGTCATTCCTGTAGCGACCCACTGTGGCTAGGGAACCTGACAGCACTCTTTCAGGTTTAGCTAGGTTGGAGCCCTGCCAGAGGCTGCCAATGAAACTCAAAAATGCAGGGAAGTTAACACCCTTAGGGCAGCAGTTCTCAAAGCATGGCCCCTGGACCAGCAGCCTCAGCATCACGTTAGAATGTTCTAGAAATGCAAATTCTCTGGCCCAACCCCAGACCTATTGAGACTTAATAGAGTTGAGTTCAGGATGCCCTCAGCAGTCACCACTTTAATCACCAACCCTTGGTTTGGCTTTACTTCTCTGTTTTGTCCTTCCATGCCCCATGCTTCAATTCTTTGGGATCACTTCCCAAAATAAACAACCTCCATAAGTCCTTGTCTCATATGCTACCTTTTGGGAGATGGCTAAATAGCACCGGTTCCATCAATGTCAACACACAAGCTTACTGTCCTACAGACAGCAATCTTTCTTGCACTACCCACTTGTTCAGTGTGCAACTCACTCCTCTCTTATTTTAACAAGTGCTCATATTTGTTTCCCTTGGTTTTTCCTTAATACTCAGTAGGGATATCCCAAATTCTGCCAGAATCATCCTTCATCATGCTTTAATAGTATTCTTAAGAAGAAGACAAATGAACTTAAATACATAACAGAAACAGACTCATAGACATAGAATACTAACTTGTGGTTGCCAGGGGGAAGGGGGTGGGAAGGGACAGACTGGGAGTTTGAAATTTGTAGATACTTACAGATATATATAAAATAGATAAACAAGTTTATACTGTATAGCATAAGGAAATATATACAAGATCCTGTGGTAGCTCATGGTGAAGAAGAATGTGAAAACGAATATATGTATATTCATGTTTGACTGAAAAATTGTGCGGTAGACCAGAAATTGACACAACATTGTAAAATGACTATCACTCAGTAAAATTAAAAGAAGAGTATTCTTCCTGTTTTCATTCCCAAATGAACACCTTCTAACCCCAAAACCCTTCAATCTGAGTATCTATGTCATTGTCAATCAATCAATATCAATATCTATGACAGAATAAGTGCCACCAGAATACAGCATCCTGGTGACATCTGAGGGCTGTGACACATCCTCTGGAGAGGATGACAGTAGATTACTCATATCGCCCAAATGGGGCTGCTGATTAAGAAGAAGGCAAGGCTCTTACTATGTTTGCAATCATAAGTTCCTTCTCCCTGGGATGTCCCCATGCCCTAAGATTCCTTCCCCCAAAGAATCTTCCTGTGGGATTTTAAAAAAGGATTTAGTCAGTGGGATTGGTGGACCATATGGCAGCTCTGTTTTTAATTTTTTAAGGAACTTCCAGACTGTTTTCCAGGCTCCACCAATTTACATTCCCACCAACAGTGTGGGAGGGTTCCCTTTTCTCCACACCCTCTCCAGCATTTATTTGTAGAATTTTTGATGATGGCCGTTCTGACTGGTGTGAGGTGATTGTAGTTTTGATTTGCATTTCTGTAATAATTAGTGATGTTGAGCAGCTTTTTATGTGCCTTTTGGCCATCTGTATGTCTTTGGAGAAACGTCTAGTTAGGCCTTCTGCCCATTTTTTGATTGGGTTGTTAGTTTTTTTAATATTGCATTGTGTGAGCTGTCTGTATATTTTGGAAATTAAGCCACTCCTGTGCATACAGCTGGAAGAAATGAAAATTCTAATTCGGAAAGATACATGCACCCCAATATTCATAGCAGCACGATTCACAATATCCAAGACATGGAAACAAACTAAATGTCTATCAACACATGACTAGATAAAGAAGATGTGGTATAGATACACAATGGAATACTATTTAGCCATAAAAAGATTGAAACAATGCCATTTGCAGCAACATGGATGGACCTAGTGATTATCATAATAAGTGAAGTAAGTCAGACAGAGAAAGACAAGTATCACATGATATCACTTATATGTGGAATCTAAAAATTAATACAAATCAACTTACTTACAAAACAGACTCAGACATAGAAAAAAAACTTATGGTTACCAGAGGGGAAAGGGGAGGGAGAAGGATAAATTAGGAGTTTGAGATTAACAAATACATACCACTATATATAAAATAGATAAAGAACAAGGACCCTCTGTACAGCACAGGGAACTATATTCAGTATCTTGTAATAACTTATAATGGAAAAGAATCTGAAGCTGTTCACCGAAACTAGCACAATATTGTAAATCAACTATAGTAAAATTTAAATTTTTTTTTTAATTTAAAAACATTTTACATAAAGGATTTATTTATACCAAGGTCTTCTATGGCCGAGAAAGAAATGCACCAGGAGTCAAGAAAACCAACAGGAAGTTTGCCGCAGCTGTGAAACAGAGGCGGGTAAACCAAGAAGTGTTTCCAATCCCAGGTCTGCTGAGAAAATTTTCCAGCCTCCTTTAAAATTGCTGAGATGAAAAAGGAGGCTCAGAAAGAAGTTTTGAAGTATATGTCTCTCTTCCTCCTCTGGCCAGGATATTTTTGTTAAAAACAGTTTAGCAAGAGAAATAAGATTGATCAAAAAGGGTCTGTGTAAAGAAAAAAGGCAATGAAGCCTGGAGTCTGTTGTTGTGGTTGTTACTATGATACAAGTGAGAAGACATTGTGTTATTAAAGTGGAGGCCAGTTATTAAAATGTGGCCTCCACAGCAGGGAGGAAAGACAGGGGTCCGAGAAGGCTAAATAAGACCAGGGAACTATCGCTGGCAGAAGAACTCTGGATCTGTGCACTTAGTAATTTATAGCATCCTGACATGAGATAAGTCATCTTACCTTTGACTGTGGTTTTTGCCTAACTCATTTATTACCACAAATGACTGGAAACCCCAGAGCATTTGATTTATTTGTCTATCAACTTGCTCAAGCCCAGTCTAACCCAGAGAGGAAACAGGGATGAGAAAAACATCTATCATTTTGAATTAAACACTTGTTACCAAATCATGAAAATGTGTCCTTTATCCAACCTGCGTCCAAGATCAATAATAAAAGGTCGTGACTTGGGAACAAGGTGACCTGAAGGCTTTAACTAAGTCTGTAGCCTTCTGTGAACTTGAGCTTCAACCTTCAAAGACAACAGGGCATGGAGTTTGGTAGCAAGTGATCCAATAACTTTCATGCTGATGTGAAAATTGTGACTCTCTTAACTCAAAGCATTGTTTCACTGTGAATATTTCAAGTTTTGTTTTGATTTTGGCTTTTAATACTTACTGATAAGTATGCAAAAAGAGATACTCTGGGACTTCTTTATTGCCACATTGCCTATTACTGCTTCTGTGTTTAAAAAAGAGAAATCTGCTTATTGCAAGCAGGGTGCAGTCAATTTGTGCATCCTGGATTTAATTTTCTACTAAGCAAATAAAAATGCCTAAATGCAATTTACAGATCTTTTTTTTTTTTTTTGCAAATATTGTACACGTATGTTGATTTCTAGCGCCATCTGAATGACCCCATGCTGAAAGGTTTTCCTTTTGCATTTCAAAATACACAGGACCCAATAAAGGAAAGAAATGTGAGTCACACTTTAGATAGGAAAGAAAATGCTCCAATCAGAACCCAATGATGTTACATAACCAATATGTCCCTGGCCTCCTCAGCCTACGACTGTAAAATAAGGTCACAGTTTCTTTCGTTTACCAAACTTTTATACCAAAGTCCTTTCCTAAACACCAGAAATTGGCTACTGTTCACACCCCTCCCCTAAGTGACCTTCAGCTGTCTCTGGGAATGTCCTCGACACTATCAGTACGTAGCAGGGGGCTGTCGAACTTTGGGATCCTGCCATTCAGCATCTTGTTTTTGGTTGTGTTGTGAAGTGCACAGAATACTGCAAGGTCACAGCTTCCAATTGCCCAACATTGAACCTGAGCATCGGGAGAAATTTCCCCAAGCTTCTTTGGCCTCGTCAAGAGAAGTGTGGAGACCCCTCAAAAAAAATCAGTCCTTATATCCCAAGAATCTCTAGTACAAGGGTCAGAGCTACAAATGCTGCAGGCTCATTAATTCTGGCTTTAAAGGAAGCAAGGTCTTAGAGTTGCCCATTACCAAAACCTAGGCTTCACGGTAAGTACATACTTCAGGTGCTATTTAAAATCTGACCCTTACAATCTCTATAGTAGCAACTCTTGTTTGGACTTCAGTGTCTTTCTCACAAAACCAGGAATAGAAGAACTCCCTCCTGTGGGAAGAACTACAGAGACCTCTGTAACAGGGCCAGGTCTCAGAGTATCGATCTCAGTGATTTCCTTATTGTTTCCTCTCTTTATTCTCTCTCTCTCTCTCTCTCTCTCAGGTCCCCAGGGCAGTGGTTCCCAACGCTGGCAGTACAGAAACAACATCTTGGGAGGTTCATCTAAAACTGATTTCTGGGTTCCACCCACTGGCATTCTGATTTAATTGGCCAGGTGATGGGGTCCAGGTGTCCAAAAAAATTTAGGTGATTCTAATGTGCAGCCATCGGTGCCCTTGGCCCATATTCTCTCCCTGAGCTCACACAGAGACCAAAACAAAAATTTAGTAGAAACTGCCCATCCTAGAGCAAAACAAAGGCCTAGCTTTAGAGCAAGGTTTTCTCCTCAGTGAGATGAAAGGCTGAGGCTGGGGAGAAGGAACAAGAAGATGAGGGAAGGGCTATAAGAAGAATAGGAACTCTTGAAGTGGGAAGAAGAGGAGTTTCTGTTACAGAGGACCTGAGATCGGGGTGGAGGGTTTTCCAAGGTCAGCCTGGCCTCCAGCAAAACACTCCCTTTCCACCACCTGGAGTCAACCTGGCAACCAAGGGTACCAGATTCTTGTAAGCCCTCCAGACAGCAGGTGGGGATTTTAGGCACCCTGTGTTAAGAGGTGTGCACGAGGGGAGACCCCACTTCTGACTTAGGTGTGTGAATGAAAACAGAACAAAGAGTATAACTCATCATCCAGTTTACACAAAGGGTTAAGTCACAGCCCACTGCAGCTACCCATTAACAGTGCTCCTGGAGGGGAATTCGGGAGGAAAACACAGGCTGAGGCATTCTGTGCTTTGGATAAACTGGCCCCTTAGGTAGTCAAGATGCACATCTCAGGAAGAATTCTATGACCCCAGGTACTTACATCTTCCTATACATAGAAAAACACTAAAATCATTAACTTGAAATGCCTGTGCTTTGTAATGACTAATAGTCTTTTACCAAAATGTGTGCTTGGCTACAGGTATTCCCTAACCAAAAATGTGCATGTGTACTGTGTCCTCCCCTAGGTCTTTGGAGAAGCTCCTCTGAGCAGTCTCCCGTGCTATAAAACACCCTGAATAAAACTTAAATTCACAACCCTTATGTTGTATATTTTTCTTTAAGTCAACAGGCAGAACTTGAGACTGTTGGTGAGGAAACTCTCTATAGTCTGACCTTGACCTTGTCCACATTTCTTTGCATATATTGAAGGGGAGCAAAATAAGCCACCCCTGAACGTGCCGCTTGGCACGTAGGCTGTGTTGAGTCGAAGTTAATGAAGACCCAGCGGACACGAGGAAAACTTTTTAACCTCTCCCTTCACTGCCTAAAGGAATTGAGATAAGGGGGCCTGTACCAGGAAGAGAGCTATTACCAGCTATAACTTTTTATTTCAGAAACACTTATCAGCCTGGCCTGGCAAACCCTTGTTTACCAGACATCTGCTTTTCTCGTCTTCCTTTGAACTTTCATTCTCCCCTTTGAAGCCCCCGACCCGTGTCCCCTTCTCCTTAGCTCTGGGTGGCACATAAACCTCATTGTCTGACGGCCTTTGATGCTCATATTTTCATGGGACTACTGTGCATACGAAATTTGTTTTTCTCCTGGTAATCAGTCTATGCCCACTTAATTATTAATCCAGCCAAAGAACCTAGAAGTTCTCTGTCCCTGCAATATAAATGAGCCCAACACCCACTGCTGCCCTCACCTTGAAGGGACCTTCACAGGAAGGACAAACATTTAAAAAACCCACAACCTTAGTTCTATCTCAAGAACTTATATCCCACATTTTCCCTCTGACCATAAGTTGCTTTGTGATTGAGGGTATTTCAAAGAAAAACCAGACACACTGACTAGCGTGATTTTACTTGGTGGCTATTAACAGCCTCACAGAACTTCAGATGACCATGGGTTAATCAGTTCAGGCTCACTGCAACCCAGGGATATTTCTGCAACATGGTTTATTCAAATCTAATCTATTCCTGGAAGTGAATTAGGCAGTGAATTTTCAGCGGGGAGACTCGATCCCATTACTTTAAATGGAAAAGTAAAGATGTGTTCCTGGCTCATCCAAAATCCCCAGCACACTTCCCTAAATATCACTAAAATCCTTAGACACCTGTATAATAGCACACCAAGGATCTCTGCAGAATGCAAACATTTCAAACACCAATTACTGAATTATTGAACTCTTAATGAACTCATTAGTGGGAATGTTTTCTATGTAGTACTTGTAATTATAAACAATATTAAATGTAAAATATATTTTTCTTCCAGTCTGCCACAAATATGTACTGACTGTAGTAAATAAGCAATATATTAAACATACTAAAGGAGAGCGAACCACTATTTGAACCGGACCAGGCTGGTGGGGCAGGGGTGGAGGGGGAGGTGGTGCTGAAAAGGGGAGGAGGAAAGGGGTCCAACAACAAGCCAAGCTCCACAGAGGGTACCTGTGGCTTAACTCCGCAGGGTGCTTGGAGACCACATGGTCACACTCAGAGCTGCTCCCCATGGGGGCGAGGGAGCTGGAGTTGGTTAAGGGCTTGGTTAAGGACTGCCTTTGGGATGCCTAAATCCCCAGGTACTTCTGACTCTCCATGCATTCAGACAAAGCAGAGTCTCGAAGCCTGGTGGAGATGGTCCTTCGACCTAGAGGAGTTGACTGGTGGTGGTGGTACCCAGGCTGAGCACAGCTACCTACATTCCCTATTGAAGCAGACAAAGTCTCCAGAGATGAAGTAATTTGTCACATGATGACTGAGAGGTTTAGACAGAACCAGCAGGGCTTTTGACTTCCTTCCTATTTATTTTATTATTTTTGATCACATAAGCTCTCTCAGCTTTCATTTTTCCTACCTGGGAATCCTAATCGCTTCGGTTTTCACTCACACAAAAGCAACCCATTGACTCTTGACCTGGGTTGTCTTAAGCACTTGTCTTCAAAACTGGCCTGTTGTGTCTTATCTTTCTAACCTTTTAAATTCAATTGACCAGAAATGGTCCTAACACTTCAGGGGAGCCACAAAAATCAGCTTTGTACATGAGGAAGAAGACTTCCTCATTTTGTTACAAGTCAAGGGGCATAGAATTACAGTCATCCTTCAGTAAAAATAGAGGGTTGGTGACAAGACCCACCTCCACCCTGGCTGGGGACCCCACAATGCCCAGATTCTCAAGTCCCTTATATAAATGGCATAGTATTTGCACACATCCTCCCGTATATTTTAAATCATCTTTAGATGATTGATAATACCAATACAATGTAAATGCTGTGTAAATAGCTTCCGACATGCAGAAAATTCAAGCTTTGCTTTTGGGAACTTTCTGGGTTGTTGTTGTTGTTGTTGTTTTTTTTCTCAAATATTTTTGATACGCAGTTAGTTGAATTCACAGATGCAGAGGGCTAACTGTAGATTCATCCCTCATGCAGCTGGAGAGAAGACAGTGAATATTTGCTGAGGAATGACCTAATCAACCACAAATGATCCGCATAAAATCTCTGCTGTGCATCTGTTTTATTGCATGGTGAGTCTGACTCCTTGGCAACCCAATGAGGCTGGAGGTATAGGAAGAGACTTGAAGCCCATGTTAATGACAGTAATAATTATAATGATAGTTAACACTTACAACAGCAGGATCCTGTAGGTCATGATGGTAGCAATTGTTTACTTTCCTCTCATGAAAAATCTTCATCTCATCTCCTTCAATGTCTTAGGTACGTATCTTTCAACTTGACACTATTCCCTCCTGTCTTTCCCATGTAACCTTCTATTTGTCCATTTCTATGTAGGTTTTCAAAAATGGATCCAATTCAATATTTTCATTGAGCCCTGAAACACAAGTGGTCTTTGGACTTTCATCACCAGGAAAGAGATGTAAGCAGAAGAAAAACAGAATGATGGAGTGATACAGTTATGATGTACATCAAGGCTGAGAGAGCCCACCTTTCTCATTTTACAAGCAGGGAGAAAAAAAGCCCTGAAAAATCAAGGGCCCCAGGTTATGGAACGATTCCTCCAGCCAAAACTAGAACTTGGGTGGCCAAAATTGAACATGGCACACAAAAGGCATTGTCTAAATCTGTGATCAAAGAAGTACCTTCCCCCAACACTACTCCTACAAGACATATCAATTCTATTTGTGTTTTACTAACCTTCATAAAATGCCTTTCAGCTAGAAAAGGAGCCGAGGCGGGATGGCAGAACCAGAACTGGAGAAGGAGTTCCAGGGTCCTGTCCTGCTCCTTGCTCTTCCACTCGCTGGCCAGGACCTGCGGTGCGCCACTTCATCCTGTCACCCTCAGTCCTCTCATGCTGGGAACAGCACCACTTGCTTTGCCGTTGCCAGAATGGGTTGCTAAGATCCAAGTAAGCACGTGGCTGAATTGTGTCATGATACAAAAATGCAACTTGTTGCTGTACACCTCACAAGACACGCCTCTGGTATTTCTTCCCATGTTGGTTTTAAATGAGCCAAAGACTGTGATGAGTTATGAAATATTAAAAGCCTTATCATTTACCCTCAGGGAGATTACAGAGAAGAGAGAATTATTATAAATTCATCTACATGATGCAAAAATAAATGACTATGGGCAAAACCAACTAGAAACTTCTGACTTAATATAGAACCAATTTCTCTACAAAGCTATAAAATGTTCATTCACACACAGCAAAATGTTCACTGAGCTCCCTCCTACGGGGAGACATTGTTCCAGGCATTGGACTATAGCAATAAATGAACAGAGCAAAAAGTACAATTTAAAGTTGCCCTTTTGTAGACACTGACAAGCATATGTAGAATAGATAAGCAAGATTATACTGTATAGCACAGGGAAATATATACAAGATCTTGTGGTAGCTCACAGCAGAAAAGAATGTGACAATGGATATATGTATGTTCATGTATGACTGAAAAATTGGGCTCTACACTGGAATTTGACACAACGTTGTAAAATGGCTATAACTCAATTTAAAAAAACGTTAAAAAATTAAAAAAATTTTTTTAAATAATAAAGTTGCTTTTTTGCCGAGAGGCCTGCCAATTCCGAGAACAGAAAATTAATAAATCGATCTGAGTGAGCAAAAGAGACTGAAGGCCAGGCAATGTTTTCCCAGGTTCTGACTTTCTCAATTGTTTGTTTGTTTGTTTGTTTATGTTTATGTTGGCTTGAAACCAGAGCCATCTTGATATCCTGTGTTAAGATGTATCTGCTTCCAAAGGCCATTGACTCTGTGACTGATTTCAATTAAGCCTAAATAAACACTGATCCCAACTACGGGCCATTTGATCATACGAAGAACGGTCTATCAGTGTGTTTGTAGCAGGTCTGGACGTAGAGATTTTCACACATTTGTAAGTGCCCAGAAGAGGCTGATAGGAAGAATCAGAGACAGGCAGACTGATTTAAAAAAAAAAAAAATTGCCAAGTGACCATTTCATGGAAATCTTTATGGAAATACTCTCTAAAAACTCTAGTCTAAAATTTCAATATGGAGGAAGTATAAATTAAGGATAACGTTGGGGCATTTTCTGCAATTTCAGATATCCTCATGACTCTCATACAAAATAAGGAAGAATAGCTTGTAATCCGCCCAGTGAGGTAAAAAGCACACCATTAAGTGCCCTGGTTTGTGGGGCAGAGGAGGAGGAGGCGCGTGGGAGGGTATCCCTTTATCCTGTATCCATGTACACTGCCAGCTCTAAGTAAGTCCTAGCCCCTCGTGCACGGGAGGGACTGAAAGAGAAACAGAAGGGCAGTTTAAAACATTGCCCAACCATGTGGTATTAGGGGCGTTTTTATTTAAAGCTGGGGGTGAGGCTCGATCATTTATCTTGCACCTAAATATAAACGTTCAGTCCTCCACTGAGCTCAGAAGCTTCCTGCCCTCCAAGGAGCAGATCCAAGTGAGCAGAGACTCCCGCCGTACTACGCACACTCGCAGCCCTGAGTCCCCTCTCAGGGCACTTACGTTATAGGATCAGGATTATTTGCTTTTCCCCTACAGCGCCCTCTAGGCTAGGCACTCCCTAAGAGCGGTTGTGATTTCTATCTTGTAACTACTGTGTGCAAATGCATGGCCTATGTTTCGTATGCTTTTGTGAAATTACTGGAGAGAGGAATGAATGCTGAAAGTCAACACTGCAGAACATATATGCCAACACCTTCTGAGCGCTGCTGAAGGTAGCAAAACACAACAAAGTTCTTCAAACTGAGCTCCTGGGAGACAAGGAAAGGATTAAGTGGGTACCTAGACTGTCTTATTCATCATCATCTCCCCAGCCTATGGAAGATGCTTAGAGAATATTGATAAATGTACAGCAAATGAATGAGCCATCGGCTACCTAGAGAAGACAGAATAGAACTCTAAGGGTTTATCTCATTTAAAAATGTGTCCCAAATATTGTTTGCTTAACTAATTCTGATGCCTACTATGAATCTTCATCCCTCATAATTAGCTCTTATTCAATCTCAAAAAACAAACAAAAAAAAGGCAATTAACTTCCCCAGTAATTCCTTTCCTAAACAAATCGAAGAATGGAGACTTCTTGGCTCTTTCTAAAGCCTATCAAAGCAACAATATAAATCTCTCCTTTGGGCATGCCATTGTAAGTCATCCCAACGGCCCTCTTAATTTTAATCATAATATTTTACTCATTATTTCATTAAGTGATTCCCTTAAGGAAAACAAATATAAACATGATCGCCTGTGGCTGCATCCACTTTGGCCTTAATAGGTCACTAAGATATGGAAGAATCTTCTGGTTACAAACAGTGTCTCTGTCTGTGTTTCTCTGTGTTCTCTTTCTATTTCAGCCCACTTTTTGGTAATTCAACTGGTATTCTCGAATGAGAAGCCACCTCTGTGGAGTTGATCCAGTAAAAGTTACTAAAGAATTAATCTTTTGCCTCCCTGCCCCCCCAACCAAAAAAAATATTGAGATAGATTTTTACCACTTCTGTCTATTTTTTTTAGATGATATCATTTTAGACCTGGAAATCTATGCTTTGCTCTGAGGAGCCCTCCTTTTCCTTGCCCAAGTCCAATTACAGGATGGGTCCAGCCCCTGGAGAATCCAATCTAACTCTTCCAAGTCCCCAAAAATCATCCAGTAGACTCTAACCATATTACAAATAAAATGAGAGGCAGGATGAAATTGAAACCTTTTTCTTTTATTCTCAGCAAGTCAGGATTTCTTCTAAATCTTTTTTTTTTTTTTAAGTGTCTTAAAATATGTTAGCCATGTGTTTGGGAGAAAGCTAATGAATGGGTTTGTTGAGCAGAAAGCCCTTCTTTTTTTGAATGTGATTTTCTATTTCCTAGATTTTTACCTCACAAATGGCCTTCGGGACCACCTCTTGTATTCGGATCTCTTGTGCTGGCATGTAAGCAGAGGAACAACTCTATTGTTAAGTGGGCCACATTTGCTGATTAAAGTGATCTATGGCCTTAATTTTGCCATCATAGTGGACAATGTCAGTGCTCCTTCCAGATCCTGAGATACCATCCCAAATGATACATCCTCATATTGTCTCTTTGTGTAACACACATCGCCTCCCAACCTTAAATTTCACTCCCTGCAGCCAATGCCTGCAGTAATTTTTCAGGACACTGTCCTCAAGCTACTGGAGCCTGCTTTAGCCACAGTACAGGTCTGGAAGCACCTGGGAATTTACATGTCCCTTGGTGGGTGAAGAGGGAGTAACAGGGATTTACCACTGACTGAAGGGAGCGGGATTATTAAAGCAGAGCAACACTGAGTCATAACTTACTCTCCAGAGTTCTGTGGGATCAGGCTGAAGCTATCCTCTAAAAGACACATCCTTCCTTGGTTCTCTCCCCTGCCTATCTCGCTTCCCCAACATCATTCGTAGTTTCATTTGTGAGCACTTCATTGACAACTCACTATCCCATCAGAGTCCACCTCTAAGGAAACTTTCCTAACACAGTCAAAAAGAAATAATTGTTTTGAAAATGTCAGAGATCATCCAGTAATATAAGCAGTGGGCTTGTTATTATCACAGTATTGTTGCTCAGATTTAAAGGGATGACTTTAGCTGTATAAAGAAATGAGGAATTGTAACAAAAAAGAACAGATCTGACTCTATATATTAGATCTGTTCTTTTGTCTTTAACTCTGTGCCCTGTTTTCTAGGCTTAGTCATGCTGGTTCTGCACCTTTTGTAAAAGAATATTGCCTTCAGACTGAAATATACAGGACAGCCTATTCTCAAGGCTCTGATCTTTAAGGATATTAACACTTTCACACTTATATGAAGATAACAAGTTGCAGATAATGTTTGTTTTGTTAGAGATTTTACAGGGGCACCATGACCTGACCCACGTGGACAGCTGCGAGAACAAAGAATTCCTTCACCAAGAAGTTTGCAACAACCAGCCACACCCCCTCCCCTTTTTAGTATAAAAGGAGCCTGAATTCTGACTTGGGGAAGATGGTTCTCCAGGACATTAGTCTGCCATCTTCTCTCATCTGCTGGCTTTCCAAATAAAGATGCTATTCCCTGCCCCAATACCTCGTCTCCCGAGTTTTTGGCCTGCCGTGAGGCAAGCAGAACGAGTCTGGACTCTGTAACAGAAAGTTTCTAAACATTACTTTAGAGTAATTAATAACATATATTGCTAAATTTTAAAAGAAAGATGTGAAAAATTGTGTGGCTACTATGCTAACATTTATCTAAGAAAGAAGTAGAAATAAAATGCATATATATACTTGTTACAATCTGAATGTGCCACCTCCCCAAATTTACATGGTGAAACCCTAACTCCCAGTGTAACTATGTTTGGAGACAGGGTCTGTGAGGAGGTGATAAAGGCTCAATGAAGTCATAAGAGTGGAGCCCTAATCTGATAGGGCTGGTGTCCTTGTAAGAACAGGAAGAAATAACAGAGCTATCTCCTTGCCGTGGGAAGGCAGAAACAAAATCAGCCAGAATCTTGACAAACTTTTAGCTAGACTAAGCAGGAATTAAAAATATATATATATATTAAAATTAAAAATTAATTAGGGGGTATCACTATTCACAATAAAAAAAATGGAAGGATTATAAAAGAATACTATGAACAATTTTATACAAACAAATTAGATAACCTAAATGAAATGAACAAATTTCTGGAAAGACATAAACTATCAACATGGACTCAAGAAGATACAAAGTAGCTAAATAAAACCACAAGTAAAGAAATTCCCTTAATAATCAAAACAATTCTCACAAAAAGAAGCCCAGGCATAACTTTGCCTCTAAATTCTACCAAACTTTAAAAAAAAGAGTCAACACTGATCATTCATAAACTCTTCCAAAATATAGAAGAAGATGAAATATATTCAAACTCATTCTATGAAGTCAGAATTACTCTGATACCAAAGTGCAAAGATATCACAAAAAAGAACCAACAGACCAATATCTCTTATGAATATAAATGCAAAAACTCCAACAAAATAATAGCAAACTGAATCTAGTAACATATAAGAAGGATTATACACCATGACCAAGTGGGATTTATATTCTGGAGTACAAGTTCAGTTTAACATACAAAATGTAATCAAAGAAATACACGACATTAATAAAATAAAGGGCAAAAACCTATGATATTTCAATAGATGCAAAAAAAGTATTTGTCAAAATTCAACATTGTTTTATGAGAAAAACACTCCATAAACTAAAAGTACAACTCCCTCAGCCTCACAAAGGGCATCTCTGATAAACCCACAGCTAACATCAAACATTTTTAATGATCATTGTTAAAAAGATTTTTGCTATTTTTACATAAAAAATTCTGAGAAATCAGCTTGCTTCTCTAATTCCATATTCACCAAAAAAGAACCAAACTTTCTTGGAGAAATGGCTGATTCCAAGTCAATAACAGAAAATGTACAAGATGAGCCTGAAAGCTCATATGATGAGAAATCTTAAAGATTGGTGGGGTCATATCTGAAAAATTTGGAAGCCAAATGGAGCATGCAGAGGTGTATGGATGTAACATACAAGATGATTTTTTTAAATCCCTGAATTCATAATCATACTCAAAAAATTTAAAAAGAGGTACAAACTATTAAGTAAAATGAGCTATAAGGAAATATTGTACAACACAGGGACTATAGCCAATATTTTATAATAACTATAAATGGGGTATAACCTTTAAAAATTGTGAATCACTTTATTGTACACCTGTAACTTACGTAATACTGTACATTGACTATACTTCAATAAAAATAGATAGATAGATAGATAGATAGATAGATAGATAGATAGATAGATAGGTAACTTATTGCTTATCTTTGGAGAAAGCTAAGGAATTAACTCATTGAAAATGGGTTAATGATGGAAAAGAATCAAACATACAGGCTACCTTCCTGCGTAAACTGTACTGCAGGGTAATCAGTTAATGAGGGTAAGTTCATCTTTGTAGAAATAATCTTAGCTAATAAAGAAACAAATGATAGAATAAGAACATCAGCATTTTAAACACACCTAATGACGCAATGAATAGGCAACAATAATCCATGGCTGTTAACACGAGGAAAAGATTAATCGGACTTTCTATGCCTCCTCATGAAGGTATATGTAGTAAAAATCATAACTGTATGACCAAGCCCCTAGTTTTAACAACTGATTAATTTAAAAAATACAGAAGACAGAGGGAAATGTTAGCCTAATAGCTATGCAATAAACAAACTCCAGAATGTGGAAAACTCTACAAGACAAATGGTCTAGTTTCTTCAGCAAATAAGTCATAAAGTAGCGCAAAAGATGAGAGGGAGGAATGCAAGTATATTTCTGTGAAGTTATACATGAAGTGGAATGAGAGTAAACTATAAAAAGTCACTGAAAATATTACAAAATGAAGTATGATTAATTAGCCAAATGGAGATAAAATAGAAAAATGAAAAATTTTCAAATAACCCAAAACCAGGTAAGGAAAAAAACAAACAATAGACTGAATAAACAGAAAACAACCCATAAGTTAACGGACTTAAATCCAACCACACTAATAATTAAATAAAATGTAATAATGTGAGTACCCAAATAATGGCAGAGTTTTTCCAGATTGGGTACAAAAGCAAGATCCAACTATAAACTGTGTACAGGAAATCTCAAGATAATCAGTTAAAGGTAAAAATGATAGAAAATGACATACTCTGCAAACACTAATCAAAGGGAAACTAGAGTGGCTGTGTTAATATCAGACAAGGTACACGTCAGACCAAGAAAGATTATCTGTGGTAAACAGGTTCATTTCATAATGATAAAGAAGTCAGTAAACCAGGAAGACATAACAATCCTAAATACATATGCACCTAACAGCAGAGCTCCAAAAAGTGAAGCAGGGAATTGCAGATCTGAAAGAAGAAACAGACAAATCCACAATTATAATAAAAAATCCAACACCCCTCTGTCAGTAATTGATAGAATTAGTACACAAGAAAATACCACAATACTATAGTACAGTATGGATACAGAATATATAGACAACAGCATCAAACAACTTGACTAAATTGACTTTTCTAGAACACTTCAACCAAGAAAACCAGAATACACATTTTTTTCAATATTCACCAAGATAGACCTCATTCTAGGTTATAAAACAAATCCAACATTTTAAAGACTTGAAAGTATACAAAATATATTTTCTGACTCTAAGAAGTTCATCTAGAAATTAATAACAAAAATATCAATACATCTTCAAATATTTAGAAACTACTAACACACTTCTAAACAACTCATAGGTCAAAGATAAAGCCACAAGAGAACTGGAACATATTTTAATTGAATGAAAATTAAAACACAACATACACAAATGTGGGATGCAGCTAAAATAACACTTAAAAATAAATATATAGTGTTAAAGGCTTATGTTAGAAAAGAAAAGTGATCTCAAATCACCGATAAAACCTTCCACCTTACTAGGAAAAAAGAGCATTTTGCTGTACACCAGAAATTAACATAACATTGTAAACTGACTATACTTCAATTAAAAAAAATCCGAAAATGAGCAAATTGAACCCAAAGCAAGCAGAGAAAGAAAAATAAAATAAGCATAAATCAATAAAACTGAAAACAGAAAAGTGATAAAGAAAATCAATGAAACCAAAAGCTAGTTCTCAGAAAAAATCAGTAAGAGTGATGAATCTCTAGGAAGACTGACCAGAGGGGTTAAAAAAAAAAAAAAAAAGACATGTACCCATATTGGGAATGAAAGAAAAAATATCACATTAGATCCTAGAGGCATTAAAAGGATAATAAGGAAATATTTTATGCCAATTAACTCAACGAGTTAAATAAAATAGACAAATTCTATTATTATTTCTAAAAGAAACCAGCTATGAAAGCTCACTCACAATGAAATAGAAAGTATAATACAGTAATCCTGTATCTATTAAAGAAATTGAATTTGTGGCTTAAAACCTTCCACAAAGAAAACTCCAGGCCCAGATGACTTTACTAGGGAGTTCTACCAAACATATAAGGAACAAATAATATCCATTGTACACAAACCCTTCCAGAAAACAGAGTAGGAGGGAACACTGGCCAGTTCAGTTTATGAGGCCAGTATTGTCCTAATACAATTACCATGGAAAATATTACAGAAAAAGAAAACTTCAGACCAATATTTCTCATGACACAAACACGTCTCACCGAAATATGAGCAGACTGATCGAGCAGTACCTAAATTTCAAGGGACAAAAATGAAAGAGGAGTCAATTTAGGTATTAAAGGAGATTTAGGGTACATATCAACTGGAAGTTTCATGTAGATCATGTATGGATCCTGATTAAAATAAAACAAAATGAAATCAGAGAAATTAGAACATTTATTCAATTTTTGTTGATATTAGAGGCTTATTGTCAATTTCTTCAGTGTGATAACGATAATGTGATTATGCTCTTTGAAAAGAGTACTTTAAAGAAACAATTAGCTATACATGCTGGGGAAAAGTACAGATCACATAACATCATCTCTAGGATTTGCTTTGAAACAATGTATGTGGTAGTGGTGGTGAGGGATGGGAGGGGTACAGATGAAACAAGATTGGGCACACATTGATATTTGTTGAAGCTAGAACCACTACACTATTCTCTCTAGTTTTACATATGTTTAAAAATTTCCAGAAGATACAATTTAATAATATAACTTTAATATATAGAGTTTTAAAATAAGCGGTTGAATGTACCACACTCCTTACTACATTCTTAAGAGGTTCATTCCACTGAAGAACAACAATAGACTTGTTGAGCTAAAGGTCTTTTCTTTTCCTTGAAAGGAAGCTATTCACATCTAAGCTTCAATCTCATGTCCCCTCCCCCCAGACTCCCCACCACTGGTTTACTAAGAACATAGTTAAAAGCCTTCATATTTCAAGGCTTTTATACAGAGTGGTGGTAAATTAAAACTTACTTTCTTATTGATAACTTCTTCTGTTCCCATCCCAGGAAAATCACTATATGATTTTTTTTTCTTGAATATTTACTAAGGGCCAGGAAGTCCCAACTTTACAGAGATGTCAAGTTGAAAATAAAATAAAGAACACCTTTCTTTTCAGTGTCTACTGTGCAACAAACTAACTACAGTGCCTGTCATTCCACTGGGAGATGGTATGAGCTCCAATTTGCAAATGAGATAGCAGTTCAGTAATTTGATCTGTGACCTAAACTATGTGTCATTGTTTAAACGACTCATTTATAAGGGTAGATAGGGTGCCAGATAATTTTGTTGGTCTTTGTTTTGTTTTGTTTTGTTCTCTCTGCACCGGGGGTCAGCAAGCTCTTTCGGCAAAAGGCCAGGTGATAAATCTTTTAGGCTTTTCAGGCCATGTGTCATATATTCTTCGATGTTTTCTTTTGCTCTGTTTATAGGCCTTTAAAAATGAAAACCATTCTTCACTCTCGAGTTTAAAAACAGGCCAGATTTGGCCTGTGGGCCGCAGTTTACCAACTGCAGAACACTTCGCTTCAATTCATTTATAATATCTTGTTGCAATTAAAATCACTGAGAGACTCTACTGCACTATTCAGGACTAATCACAGCAGAAGGAAAATCACAAATACTTTCTGTGTTTGCCATCTGATCACTTCTCTTTTCTAGGCATTTACTAATGGACTCAGAATGTTACAAGCAAAGTGATGTCACATGGTAACCTGGCCTGGAGAGCATGATTTTTAGTTGTTTTGTCAAGGGAAAAAAAAAAAAATATGCTTATCTCAATTCTGTGAGTTTATCTTAAATCTATGAATGAACTTGAGTCATTCTATGACCACAGCAACAGATAATAAAAGAACTTGATCAAGATAATAAAACATGTTTGTCTTCACAAGGGAGATAGGAAGTGAGGAATCAGTATTTCTTACCCAGATACTCTTAAAGCACAAAAACTAAGCAGGTTATTTTTAAACCTTCTCTGCTGAGCTAACCACATCATAGTAAAAGGTGCTCTCAGTTAAAATACATGTTGTGAAATAAGATGTGAAAATTTCCTAATTGGCCCCTCGATCTCCCACGCTGGTTCCTCCGTGCCCTCAGAGGCCTCACTTGTCCTTTGGAAGATTAGGATTGCTTAGCAGGGGTGCAAAAAGAAAGAAAGACTAATACTCGGGTCTTTAGTTTCTCAAGCAATTTTAAAATCTGTAACAGAGACAGCCATCTCAAGAACAAAGCATTTTCTTTTCAAAGGCCAGGCTTCCTGAGAGAACCGTTTGAGAATCTAAACTGCTAAGAACTGAAGTCAGCAGGGCCTAGAGGTCGTGCCACAAACAAGAGATGGGAATTACTTGAGTTGCAAGAGGAAAGAGAATGGAGGAGAGCGGTGTGGCCTTGGGGGAAGAGGAGAATCCACTTTAAAGGAGTGCCAGCCTCTGCCTGCATAGACACTTCCTCTTCAACGCTGATGGAAGTACACTGCCCTGTAAGTGAGCCCTGTAAGTGTCCTTGTTTGTGCCTAGAACGGCTCGATGTGCACTGTCCTTTGACCATGGCCTACAGGCTCTTTGTTGATCATCTTTGATGCCCACTGAAACCCTGAGAATTTGCTCAGCACAATTCAAACAAACAAGGTAGGGAGGACAGACTGGAACTACTTGAAACCCCTACTCTCCTCCATCCACAAAGCTCCCTTGAGGGTGAAAATCCTACCTCCAGGTGTCACGAGACACCTGAGGTTCAGAGGGAGGGTCATGTACACAAGGACACCCTGCTAGCAAGTGACGATGCTAGGACTTGCCAACTAAAGTAGGTCACTCGCCACCCAGCTCTTCCAAGGACTGAGTCATGAGCCACTGCAGTCACTGACCTTTGACACACCCTGAAAGGAGCTCAGGGTGGAGGTCAGTAATGAGGCATTCTGTGCTCTGGGGAAACTGGCAGAACAGGCCTTCAGATAGTGATTTTCAGGAGAGATTGTTTATGAATCTGGACACTTGCATCTTCCCATACTTAGAAAACATTAAAACCATTAACTAAGATATCTGTTCCCTGTGACTAGCAGCAACCTTCTACTGACGTGTGTGCTTGGTTGCATGTACCCTTTTCTGCCCAAATCATATATATGCTGATCTAACCTCTTTGGAAGAGTTTCTAAGAGCTCTCTGAGAAGCTGTCTCCCAGGCTATGGTTCTCAGTACGACTCTAAAACACTCAACTCACAGCTTTTATGTTGTGTGTGAGATTTTTTTTTTAAGTCAACATATTTAAGCCCAAGTTGGTCTTGCTCCAAAGTTACTGCTCTTAAATACGGCAGTATACTGCCTCCCAAAATTCATTTTTTATCTAAATTTCTACAATGCTATTTGATCAAAGTCCTTCTACATATAATACACATAAAAGGATGAAGTAATTTCATCTGTATTATCAATGACGTACAAACATCCTTATACACATCCCTGGTATGCCAGAGTTTCTTCTCTATGTTAGCTCACTGAATCCTCACAATCCCCTGCAACATAAACAGTGTTGGAGATGAGAATTGGATGCTCAGAGAGGTTAATTAATTTAATCAAGATCACACAGCTATCTGGGAACTGAGCCTAGATCTGGCTAATGCCAAAGATATTATTCTTTCCCGCTAAAGCAAATCTACAAACAAACATATATAGAGAATTTATAAAAACAAATCGCATTGTATGTTTAAATTTGCCATTTATTTCATGTAAAATAAACTGTCTACTCAAATTCCTGTCCAGCATCCTCCAATTTCTTGGCCGACAGCTAAATATAAACTTAATTTTGTTCTGCTTACAATGCTGATCTTTCACAAATAACTTGTCTTAATAGATTATGTTCTTGACCTTAAAGATTTATGTACACTAAATTCTCAGCACAGGGTTCAGATAAAGAAGTAGTGAGAAAAGAAATAAAGGGAGAAGGAAGTAAGTAAGGGAAGGGAAAAAATGTAAATGACTAGAATTGGGAATAAAATGATTGTAAATATCCATCTAGAGTAGGTAGGCTTAAAAAATAATAAGTAATATCTCAGGATTTCACAAATAAGTTTATAATATATCCTTCTAAGTAAAATCCTCCATACTATTTTAGGGGAACAAAATTCGCCACCCCAAAGTGTCTCTTTGGCATGAGAAATATTTCGATCTGGAAACAACCAAGACACAAAAGACTCTGGAAGAACCTTTACGTCCCTCCTTAGTGCCTAAAGAATGTGGCTAGTAATTCCTAATGAGGAAAGGAAAACTTCAGTTTTCAAATGTCCCTATAAACATTTCAGTACCTCAGGGGACCTGTTCCAGGAAGGGAGCATCACCGTAGATCACTGTAGCGTGACCTAGGTGTGTAAACGGAGGAACCCAACAAAATTAAAATTCTGTTAAAATTCCTCTCTGTGTCCCATTGTCTCTTCATGGTCCCACAAATACTTATTTACCAAACCTTTGCTTTTCCACCTCCATGGGAATTGCCTCCCCCCACCCCAATGAAGTCCCAGACCACCACCCCCAGCATCCTCTTTTGTTTTTAGCTGAAGATGGTGTATGAGGTGAGGGCTTCAGCCATTATGGTGAGTTACTCAGTCTTCCTGGGTCTCTCCCAGGAATATCTGTCATTAAACTTTTGTGTGATTTTCTCCCATTAATCTGTCTCATGTCAGTTTTAATTCTTAGACCATCCAGAAGAATGTAGAAGGGTAGAAGAAAATCTCTTCCTCCCTGACAGTATTTTTTATGTTCCATGTCAGTTTTAGCTGCAACCAACCAGCATAATTGTGTTTCAAGACCAAATGCTCTGTCTAGGAACCAACCCACTAAAGGTGAAAAAGCCTTCAACAGCGCCTCCAAGTGGCCACACACCTCAAGCACTGCAAAATTTTCCAGTTAAGGTTCAGTGTTACTCAGTGGATCTTAGAAAAGTTATTTTTTAAAAGAAATCCTCCTTGGCTTTATTTACAGTTCTTTGTTACACAGCAACTTATTTGTGAATTAGGAATTTTTCGTCTTTAATGACATAATATTTGTTGAAGATTCACTAATTTCTAAGGTATTTTGCTTCTAGATCACAGCCGTAAAATATTTACTGGAGTAACTAATGGCAGGTGCATGACTTGGTTGGGCAGAAAAAACCTAAATTCCTCTCTAGGACAAAATGAAACACATTTCTTCCATCTGAATTCACTGAATCCACTTGAACAAAATCATGTAGTGATTACCAGTCCAGTGCAATTAACAGAAAGCATCAGTCACTCTGGCAAACCCTCTTAGCCAACTGCCTACCTGGTGCAGGTTTTAAATCTCCCCTTAGGACTGTTTGCCTTTTATCTTTTGGATGAACTTGTCCGGGTCAGTACTAGGGAAAGTCGTAAGAGAAGACATTTCCTGCTTCCATGCCTCTATTTTCACTCTAGGTGACTTCATCCCAGCTACAGGACCACCCCTCCCTCCCCAGGCCAGTCAACGTCATTCTCATCCACACTGCTGCCTCCATTCTAATCCATGCAGGTCATGGATGTGTATGCATACGAGTTTAAGTGTCTGTGCCCTCGGAGTAGTGGAATGTTTATAGGGACACCTGAAAACTGAAGTATTAATTAGGAATCTCAAAAATGCTTGGACTCAAGGATCATGGTATTTTTCAAGCCACCACAAAGTGGGAGGGACAGGAGCTGACATAAATCAACATACTGTATTTTTAGAAGAGGCCACCTTCATTGCCTCCTTTGAAGTAGAAAAGGGCTGAGCAACTCTAACATTGAATGTGAATAAAACGCAGCTTCCCCAAATCGCCTTTCATTCGTTCAGTTCCTCCCAAGATGCCGCTCTCCACCCAGGCTCCATGCTAGGTGCTAGACAGACCACACCACGCTTTTCCCCAGGGGTCAATAATGGTGGGGCAGCCACATAAGCAAGCAATTATCCTGTACTGTGGTAAGTATTTAAAAATCAAAGTTACCTAACTCAGACTATGGAACTGGGCTGAGCAGAGGAAGAAAATGAGGATGGGAGGCTTCAGGGAAATCTTTCCAAAAGAAAAGACATCTGAGCTTTTTAAATTTTATTTTATTTTTATTTTTATTTTTATTTATCAGTTGAAGTATCATCAGTTTACAATGTTGCATCAATTTCTGGTGCACAGCATGATGTTTCAGTCATCCATACACATACATATATTCCTTTTCATATCCTTCTTCATTATAGGTTACTGTAAAAAAGTGGGTATAGTTCCCTGTGCTACACAGTAGGACCTTGTTGTCTATCAGTTTTATACATAGTAGTTAGTATCTGCAAAGCTTGAAATCCCAATTCGTCCCTTCCCACCCTCTTCCCTCTCTGGTAACCATAAGTTTGTTTTTTATGTCTGTGAGTCTGTTTCTGTTTTCTAAATAAGTTCATTTGTGTCTTTTTTTTTAAGATTCCACATTTGAGTGATATCATATGGTATTTGTCTTTCTCTTTCTTGCTTACTTCACTTAGAATGATGATCTCCAGGTCCATCCATGTTGCTGTAAATGGCATTATTTAATTCTTTTTTTATGACTGAGTAGTATTCCATTGTGTATATATATATATATATATATATATATATATATATATATATACCACAACTTATTAAATTCAGTCATCTATCGATGGACATTTATGTTTCCAGAACATCTGAGCTTAATGTCAGTACAGAGTGACTGAGAGACAGTGAAGGCACAAGGGGTGGGAGGAGGAAGGGTGGGAAAGTGGAAGGATGGAGGGAGGCAAAGCAGATTTTTTGTTTCTGAACTTCCATTCCAGGGAACTCTGGAAGCAGAAGAGGAGACAGGGGTCATGTAGCATCTCTCCTGATTTATTCCAGAGCCTCAGCTGCTGTTAACCATGACCACAGCCCCAGAGGATGAACCCAAGGTTCCACATGCCCACCTTCCTCTTACTGCCCCTCACCACCCTGCTATGTCTGGGAGTCAAGCTGGTGTCCCCAACCTGGTCTGTCAACCTAGCTGACTACCACTCAGATCCAGAAGATTCCAATGTGGGACTAAGGTACCTCCAGAATTTTTCTTCTCACAGAATTTGCCTTCAGAGGAACAGTGTATTCTGGGTTACAAAATGCCAAACTCCAAGCCAGTTCTGACCACATATTTTGGGGAACACAAATCCACATCACCTTTGTTTTGTTTTGTTTTATTTTGTTTGTCCACTAAAATCATAATTCAGAGCCTTCTTCCAGACGTCACCGAATTCAGTTCCTATTTCAGGATGGTGGACGTATCTAAACCCTGAATACAATGGGCCCAAGTTGAAAGTCTTTTCCCAAACCGGGAAGTTGTCTTGCCTGGTAGATTTGGTGACTTTGAAATCGTCTTAGTTTTGTTTGGCCCTGCTTTTGCAAACAATGGACCAGAAAATAGTTCTCTCTGGGTGAATCAGATGGCCACGTTCTTGTCAGCATCATGGAGGCTGCTGATGGATGGAGACCCAGAATAGTGCTTAACACTGATGCCATCAGTGCTGTGTCCCAACAGCCCATTATATGGGCTCACCTGCGACTACTCCCATCACCCCTGCTGCTCTCTTCAAGTTCAAGAAAGGACTGGCTCTGTTATAAATGGTGGTCACAAAACTCATCTTTTATTACTCTGTTCTTACATCTTTTTAGTGAAAGAATGTTGGAAAACAGTAAGTGTTTGGGGTTTTATGAAAGTGGATATATCAGATTTTAATGTTAACCAACATTGGAAATGTCCTTCATTAAAATAACTGCTAGGTATCAGTGTCTCAGTCTTCTAGCCCAATAGTCTGGATGGCAACATTTTACTGTTTAATTAAGGTTCATTTGACCACCAGGGATTGGCTGATATGTGCCCAGTGCTTCACTCCACCATCACTGGACAAGGTCATTCACGAAAGAAAATGATACATTAACATTTAATCACTTACCCCAAAGCACTGCGCACACACCCCAGTTTTATGCCAGCGAGTTCTCAGATTAACTAAGAAATTGGAAGACATAGACCACCCAGAAAGGCCTGGAGATGTTTTTTCCAATACCGTATATATTAAGAGCCAACCAAAAGTGATGTTAAAATACGATTTTACCACAACAATTTTTAAATAAGGTGACTTCTGACTATCCAAAGGATGAAAAAGTAGTTAATCATTTGAGGTTAGGAGGGGACAATGTCATTTTGGCAAAACGTTGAGTCCTCTAGTTAAGCAACTCCAGACGGAAACCTGGATAAAATTACCTGCAAGAAGTTAACTCAAGTGGTGTCATGCTATAAACAACACGTTTCTACTAGGACTGTATTCAAAAGGGATTTTACAGCACCAATCTGCATTCACGTCCATAAAAGTCAAAGACTTCAGGCATACCTGATTTGATTTTTCCACTAATGAAATTTTTGTGATTTCGTGAAACAAATATAAGAGAATTACACTGAAGTTTAATACGATGCCTGCGGGGAAGCAACATGGGAAATTCAGCATGTGAATCGTAAGACCTCCTTTACCACAAAATGCTCAGTATCGATTTTACGTAAGCTCATGCAACCCATCTTGGATTGGGGATGATGACTTTTTTTCATCTACCAGGTATGCACACTGACCTGAAAAAGCCCTGTAATTTCATACCTGCTTAAGTTGTTAGAAATCTTAATCATTTCTTTCACCCTTCAGTGAGAGGAAGAAGCTGAGATCCAGAGAGGCTGGTCCAAGTCTCCTTCATTTGTTTTCTCCCCTTTCACCCCTCTCGCCCTCCTCCTCCCCTGCACCCTCTTCCTCTCACTCCCCTACCCCCTTTTCCTCTTCCTCTTCTTCCTCCCCTTCACTCCTCAATTCACAACCCAATCTGTCTCCCCATCTCCACCCCTATTTCAGGAACTCTCCTCCCAGTGACACAATTGATTACCTTCTCCTGGAGAGTCCCTTCCGGTCACTCAGCACAACAGTCCCCTGATTTGCATCCTGTCCCTGGTGACTCTGCCTTCGAAGCCTTTTTTCTTCTCCCTCCGTCTTCGATGTTAACGATCAGGGCTCCATCTCAGATGCTCTCTTTTCTCCATCTACATCCTCTCCACCAGGCAAATTTAACTCTTCCTGGAACTGATAGTCCGCAGATCTCCATCTTGACCCCAGACCTCTCTCAGAGCATCAGACCCCTGTCCCCAAGTGTCTGTTTGAACCTCTGCTTACGTATCCCACAGATTTCTCAAATTTGGCTCATCCCACCATGATGGGCTTCTTCCCCTCATCTCAAATCCACTCTTCCTCCCAGGTTTCTTAGAGCCTATAATGAAAAAGAATATATATATAACTGAACCACTATGCTGTGCACCATAAATTAACACAACATTGTAAATTGACTATAGTTCAACAAAAAAATTAAAAATTAAATTAAATTAATTAAAATTAAAAAAGAATCACTGAGATGCACATTTGCAATAAATACTTGAAAATGTGCTCAAACTGTCCTTCAGGGTGTCAGTTCTCTGCAATTAGGAAACCTTCCACAAGAACTCCAGAATTCATACTCTGGAGATAAGGAAGACTTTCAGAAGCTTCAGAAAATATCAGCATACCAGTCTGACCAGACCCAGCTGGCAGGGGTAACAATCCACAGCCAATCCCTCACTCATCTGGAAAAACAGGAAATGCCAGGATGTAACTCTATGAAACAAACAAAATCTTTAAAAAGAATATAAATGAAGATGGTTACTATCCTGACTTCTGATGACAGAACAAATAGGCGATTTTTCCATTTTTTAAGAAAATGTAGATATTTAAAGAATGTCAGTTTTAAGGAACATTGTATGTATTTCTCGGATTTTTTGATATGTTACTTTTATAGTAAATAGTACGTCTTTGGATTCACTTATTTGCAATCAAATCTTTGCTCTGCCCCTTACTGGTTGGATAATAGTGGTACTAAACACTGGGTCACTGCTTAATCATTTTTGTTCTGAATTGTATCAGGCTGGTCAGATGTAGAGAAAATTATTTCATATGTGTGTAAAGCTTCTAACACAGACAAATAACTCAAAAATTGCTCTATTTTCCTTAATACACCAATTATCAGTTAAGTGGCCAATTGCCCTGGAGAAGAAGCTATTACTCTTCCATCTTAAAAGGAAACAAGAATGTCGGTCCACAGTTGCAGATTCCAAAGCCTCTTCATCACTCCTCCTGATACTGTAATAACGCGTATCTGCGGTGCTAGCTTCCGGCTGCGTTAAGCCCACAGGCTGCAGTACACATCCATTTCCTTTTTCTATCATACAAGACAGAGAATGGGGCACATGCTGTATCACAGACTGTCTTCTAATACGAAGAGACAGCAGGGCGCTGGGGCAGCCACCCAGCAAATCAGAGACCTGTACAAGGCACCTGTAGAGAAAGGCTTGCTCTTTTGCCTTATTCATGATCTCCACTGGGGAGCTCTCTCGTTGCTTCCTTGGGGTTACATAAAAGTAGAGTTTCAGACACGTTGTGCTGAACATCCCTATGATATTGGGGTTTATCCGCTCAATACCGATTTCCTAAGAACTGTCTTTCTCCTCCATCAGTATAATAAAATCCAGAGCCCCCATCTTAATAGAAGTTCACTGCAGCAACCTGGTGCCAGAAGTAGCTGCCAAGGTCAGCTGAGCCATGGATCCCTTCCCCAGAACTTGGGACAAGAAAACACTGGAGAATAGTCTCTCTTCACCTGTTCTGATAGCTCATTATTTCCCATTGTGTGAGATGACTTGTGTGGCATGAGAAGCAGAGGTGGGACATGGCAGGACTACATCCCTGGTTCCAGCTGCCTCAGCCCCTCTGCACCCTTGCCCTTCCCAAGGCTTGCTGTTCAGTTCTTCTCTGATCCCAGGAGAACCCCCTTTATCTTTCCTTTGTTTTTGCTAACCTGAGTCCATTTCTGTTATGTCTATCCTAAAGAACCTAAGCACTTAATAGTGAATATTTAATAATTGAGCTTACTGTCTTAGGTATCTAAGTGAAAAATACACCACATCAAAATCAATGGTCTGATCAGATTTTTAATCTCCTTCTAAAAGTATTTCTAACCATCCAACCAAGCGTATTAGCCCTACCTGTTCTTATTTACATAGTGTGAACACAGTATGTGTACTACATACAATTCCATATGCAGACAGTTCCTGACTTGCAATGGTTCAGCTTGAGGTATTTTTTTACATTTCAATGATGCAAAAGTAGGAAGCATTCAGTGGAAACTATACTTTGAATTCTGAATTTTGATTTTTTTTCTCCTGGGCCAGTGATATGTGTCTTGATACTCTCTGGTGATTCTGGGCAGTGGCCACGGATCCTAGTCGTATGCAATCACAAGGGTGAATAACCAGTACACTTACAACCTTTCTGATTTTCACTTTCAGTACAATATTCAGTAAATCACGAACGATGGTCAACACTTTATTACAAAACAGGCTTTGTGTTAGATGATTTTGCCCAACTGTAGGCTAATGTGTGTGTTCTGAGCACGCTTAAGGTAGGCTAGGCTAAGCTGCGATGTTCAGTAGGTTGGATACAGCAAATGCATTTTTTACTTAGGACATTTTCAACTTAGGGTGAATTTATTGGAATGTAACCCCATCATAAGTCAAGGGAGATCTGTATGGTTAACAACCTAATCTCTGACCCCACTAACATCAATGGACAGATCTTCCAGATGGGAAATCAATGAGGCAACAGAGATCCTAAATGCCACAGTGGAACAGTTAGACTTAAGATCCTGAACTCTGAAGCCAGACATCCTAGCTCTGAATCACAGCTCTGCTCAGTGGATCCTGTGTGACAAGGCACCCAGATCCTTCTTCAGAACTAAGAATTGATACCCCCAGCTACAGACAGTGGTGTCAACAGTCAGCTGTCTAGGAACTGTCTTCTACCGAAGACATCCAAGGTCACAACACTGTCCCGGGGACAAATTTGCTTAATATAAAAACCTGTCCTCCTGATCCCAATTCTGGAAAACTATGCAGAGCCATCCTTGCTCCAGAGCTTCCCTTTGGGGTTGACTGTAGCCTTTGCTGAGATTGAATGACACCCCAACTTCTCCTTCTGCCCAACCCTGCCTGCTTCCTCCTCTGCCCCAGGTGTTGATTCTGGGAGCACTGCCTAACACTTCCTGCATGCACACCCCAATGCCAGAACCCACTTCGTGGGGCACCCAGCCTACAACAACTCACTTGCTGTGAGATCGTGCAAGTCACTCAGCTTCTCTGCACCTCAGTTGCCCTATCTATAAAATTAGGATAATATTATGACCCACTTCACTGTCATATCATGAGGATTAAATGAATTAATGTGTGTGTGTGTGTGTGTGTGTGTGTGTGTGTGTGTGTGTGTGTGTGTGTGTATAGTGCTTAGAACAGACCGGCATCCAGTATAGCGTAAGTGCTAGTTAAGTTGCAGCTACTCTTATATTTATCACACAATTGCAAATTGACTTGTATTTCTTTTTTGTACAACTTTAATCAGTTATTAAGATTAGACAAGTTCCCAAGTGACCCTACCTTTGAACACAAAGAAGTTCAGGCTTACCAGGTCCCTGAATCAGACATTTCCCTTCTGACTTGGTTCATTAAGAGTCCAAGGATGCAAGCCCTAAGGGCTCCCAGAAGGAAATTCATCTACTGGCTGGCACTTGTGCCTGAGACAGGTGACGGGGGTGAAGCCTGGAGCCTGATTTTTGCCAATCTGTTGTTTTTGTAAGTGGTGATTTGTACTTGTGCCCAGAGGTGCTGGTGATGAGTGCATTGCTATAAAAACTAGACATAAAACATGTGAAATGGAGCCTAAATCATAAATACAAAAATTGTAACAGCAGGTTAGATTTTATGGCTCTAATTTGTCTTAAACTGTCATGTTGCATTGCTCTTGGCATCACTTTGAGTTATGCACACAAATCAAAGGTAAATATGTGCCCCAGTAATTAAATTTAGCTCTGTGGTGAGGTCAATATTGATAAAGGAGTACTAATCATGATTCCTGAGGAAGGGATAAATTTTCTTTTTATTATTCTGTTGTGAAAGATAAGTAACATCTTTTACACTTGCATTCACCTAGAAAGTGATTATTGGATATTTCAATGAAAGTTTCATATAAGTCCAAGGCAAAAAAAAAAAAAAAAAAAAGAGAGAGAGAGGAAGAAAAAGCAAGAAAGCAAGAAAGCAAGCAAGCAAGCAAGCAAGCAAGCAAGCAAGCAAGAAAGAAAGAAAGAAAGAAAGAAAGAAAGAAAGAAAGAAAGAAAGAAAGAAAGAAAGAAAAAACAGAAATGGAGATTCTGTTAGGAAAAAAAGGCAGAATCTGAAGCACCCAGATTTTGTCCTTCTTGCAAGGTGAAGGCATCACTGGCTGAGAGTCCTGATGTAACAGTGGAGTGAGACATGGAGGGAGAGCAGGTATCAAAGGAGGCTAGCTGACTGCAGCTTTGGGAAGAAGGTCTCCTAGGCAGTAGCATTAAAGTCCGTTATATGTTGTTATCTCCCAAGTCTACACTCATAACCTCTCCTGTGAAATAGGGGTCTCCTACTGAAAGTCTCCTCGAATGGCAAGTAAGTATCTCAAATACTGCATGATGCTTGACTTTTCCTCAAAATCTGCTTCTCCCCTGGGTCTCCCCATCTCAGTGAATGATACCAGCATCCTTGTGGTTGCTCAAACCAAAAATCTAGGAGTTCTCCTTGGTTCTCTTTTTCCCCACACCCAGTTAATCTCCAGACATATTCGGAATCCCTGTGCTACTTTCCACCTTCAGCCCTACCTCCCAAATCCTTCTCCCACAACAGTCTCCTCTCATATGATGCTCCAACACCCCTGACTTTCCTGCTGCTCCTCAATTACCAGTTCTCCATTCTTCACACTAGTTATCTCAGGTCATCCCTGCCCTCGTGCTTGTTAACTCTGTCCTCTGCCTCGATTGCTTGTACTCCTGGTCTGGACAACAGAAGCTCCTTCTTGTCACTCAAATCTTGGCTTAAGGGTCTGCTCCTCAAAGATGCCTTCCCTGACCATGCAACATAAAGAAGATATCAGGAAGTTTTATTGTATCTCCTTATTTTAACTTGTTGCAAATCTGTCATCATTATCTGATAGTTTTTTTTTTTAATGAAGTATAGTCAGTTACACTGTGTCAATCTCTGGTGTACCAGTAGTACATATACATACATATATTCATTTTCATATTCTTTTTCATTAAAGGCTACTACAAGATATTGAATATAGTTCCCCGTGCTATACAGAAGAAACTTGTTTTTTAAATCTATTTTTATATATAGTAGTTAATATTTGCAAATCTCGAGCTCCCAATTTTATCCCTTCCTATCCCTTCCTCCTGGGCAAGCACAAGATTATTTACTATGTCTGGATGTCTGTTTCTGTTTTGTAAATAAGTTCATTTGTCTTTTATTAAATTCCACATGTAAGTGATATCATATGGTCTTTTTCTCTCTCTTTCTGGCTTACTTCACTTAGAATGGCATTCTCCAGGTCCATCCATGTTGCTGCAAATGGCATTATTTTATTCCTTTTTAGGGCTGAGTAGTATTCCATTGTATATACAGCTTCTTTATCCAATCATTTGTCAATGAGCATTTAGGTTGTTTCCATGTCATGGCTATTGTAAATAGTGCTGCTATGAATACTGGGGTGCATGTATCTTTTCAAATTAGAGTTCCCTTCAGATATATGCCCTGAAGTGGGATTACTGGATCATATGTCTATTTTTAGTTTTTTGAGGAATCTCCATACTGTTTTCCATAATAGTTGCACCTATCTGATAGTTTTTATTGTTTATTTATTCAGTGGCTTATTGTCTGCCTTTCCACCTTATAAAAAGACTAGAGACCTTGCCTGTCTTTGTCCCCACTGAACACTCAGTGCCAAAAATAGTGCCCTGCCTAAAACAGGAGCTCAGCAAACATTTATTGAATGAGTCAATGAGTGGCAGCCACTGAAAATTGGATAATCAGGTCTAAAACCAGACCTACAGATAAAGGAATGCATATACTCTGGGCTCTATGTTAGCCACTTTTACATGAGTTATCTTTTTTAATTAATCAACATTGCTCTGCAGTAGATTGTATTATGATAATCGCCAATGTCTAAGTCAATGAAACAAAAATTCAAGGAAGTTAATTTGCCCAAGTTCAAACTGCTAAGGAATGCAAAGATAAGTCTGACTGTAGAACCCAGCCCCTTCCTACAGTCACACTTGCTGGCTATCAGATCATAGTCCTTCATTCATTTCTCTTTTTTCTTGGCAATGGAAAATAGGCATTCAAAATCAAACTATTATTTCTTTATCATACACTAGCAAAATTTCTCACATTCCAGCTATATTTTATGCAAAGAACTACCAGCTATCTGCTTTTCATACTAACCAAGGAGAAAGGAGATTTGTATAGCAATAGAAGTTTAATAATAAAAATATATTTCACATTTGTCTTTTAAAAGACACATATATATATATACTCAGCTCATTGGGCTAAGCTGTCCTTTGGCTGAAGCTTGCTAATAAGCAGCCTGGATTCAGTCTCTTTCCCCTTCTTCCCTTCCTCCTCTTTCCCCTCCCCTCCTCCTCCTTTTTCTTTCTCTCTTTCTCTTTCTCATTCATATTGCTGTTGGAGTTTAAACCATATCACACGAATGTTATCTGGGGACTAGAACCATGGGCGAGAAACTTGGCATCTCCATGCTTTAGTTTCTTCCTCTACATACACCCCAAGGGCTCCCAAGTTTTCCCACCTTTTGGGGGACAGTGGGGAAAAAAGTATTTGTGGACCAGTCCAGTTTCTCAAAGTAAAAAAGATGGTCATTCCCCACAGATAAATTTCACTGCTTCTCGGGAATGTAGAAAATACACCAGATTTTAACAAATAGAGCCATTTTTATCTTTTGGCCCACTACACATGAAGAGAGGGGATGGTACCAGATGGCCGCTGAGACCCCTGCCAGCCCCGGCCTCCCAGGAATCAACAAGCAGAATGGAAAGAACACAGGCTTTTAAGGAAAACAGACCTAAATCCTAACAATGAATCTCTCAGAACCTCCATTAGTCTGTGAAATCGATGTAATAAATTTACTAATCATCATGGTTGTAAAGACTGGTAAGGGCTTAGTACAAGGACTAGCACGTACATATTTTAAGTGGTGGTCATCTTGATTATTATGGGTGGACTTGTGTCCCCCCCCCAAAAGAAAAAAGATACATGGACACCCTAACCCTACACACCGCAGAATGTGACCTTATTTGGAGAAAGGATTACTTCTTTTCAGAAGTAATCATGTTAAATGAGGTCATGAGGGTGGACCCTAATCCGATATGACTGGTGTCCTTATAAAAAGAGAAAATTTGGACACAGAGACAGACATGTAACAGGGAGAATGTCCTGTGAAGATGAAAGCTGAGACTGGAGGGACCAAGGACTACCACAGCCCGCAGCAAGCTCCCAGAATCCAGGCATCAGGCACGGGACAGGTTCCCCACAGCAGCCCTCAGAAGGAGTCGTTTTAACAATGTTGATTCTTCCAATCGAAGAACATGGTTCATCTTTCCATCTGTTTGTGCCCTCTTCAGTTTCTTTCAACAGTGTCTTATAGTTTTCAGAGTACGGGTCTTTTGCCCAGCCCCTCCCCCCAGTAGGTTTATTTGTAGGTATTTTATTCTTAAGGTAAATGGGATTATTTTCTTTTTCTAATATTTCATTGTTAGTGTGTAGAAATGCAACTGATTTCTGTGTATTAGCTTTGTACCCTGCAACTTTACCAAATTCATTGATTGATGAGCTCTAATTTTCTGGTAGCGTCTTTAGGATTTTCTATGTATAGTGTCATGTCATCTGCAAAGAGTGGCAATTTTACTTCTCCTTTTCCAATCTGGATTCCTTTTATTTCTTTTTCTTCTCCGATTGCTGTGACTAGGACTTCCAAAATCATGTCAAATGAAAGTGGTGAGAGTGGGCATCCTGGTCTTTTTCCTGACCTTAGAGGAAATATTTTCAGCTTTTCACCATTGAGAATGATGTTAGCTATGGGTGTGTCATGTATGGCCTTTATTACATTGAGGTATGTTCCCTCTATGCCCACTTTCTGGAGAGTTTTTAATCATAAATGAATGTTGAATTTTATCCAAAGTTTTGCCAACACCTTGAGCTTGGACTTCCAGCCTCCAGAACTGTGAGGCAATCAATTACTATCATGTGGCTAAATGTTCCTAGTACATTTGTAAATTTTTTTGCACCTAGAAGTCAATGGTTTTCAAATGTTTTTGACAGCAAGCTCAGGAAACAAATATTTTACAGTCACAAGTAATATAAAATGATACTGTCTGTTATGATCTAAAATGCAATCTGATATTTTCTATTCTGTTATTTCCAATCTGGATGTGACCCACCAATTTGATTTCACAATCTCTAGTAGTTAAGAACACTACCCACTGAGATATACGAGGCTGGACTACAGACTCCTTCAGAGCAAAGACACATCTCTCCTCCCATGACACCCAACCCAACCCTGGACTTGTTATTAATCACATAAATCATTAACGATTGACTTTCAAGGCCAAGATATATTTGATAACTTTTTATGCCACTACTTTGGGCTTCATTAATAAACCTGGGCCAAAATAGTTCAATACCTGTAGGAATTTAAAAATTGTTGTTTCCTAGTTCTACCAGAAAAGTGTGTGCCAATGATTGGTGGATGTTCTTAGATCCAATCATATTAGTATAAAAAATGCATACTGGATGCTTCTTTGATACAAGATTAGTTCTACCCTGGATGGCATTAACTCTGTCCAAGGGCACTGATATTCCTCATGCTTTGTATCACCCCCCCCCCCCAAAATCAGTGTATGTAAGTCACATGTCCATGTAATTAAAAGATAGCTTATTTTTTTCATCAGAGTATCTATATGTATTGGGGAAGGAAAGGAATGCATCCCAGCATTTCATGTCACTTTATTACATTTTTAAACATATTTTATTGATTTATAATCATTTTACAATGTTGTGTCAAATTCCAGTGTAGATCACAATTTTTCAGTTATACATGAACATATATATACATTCAGTGTCACATTTCTTTCTCTGTGAGCTACCATAAGATCTTGTATATATTTCCCTGTACTATACAATATAATCTTGTTTATCTATTCTACAATTTTGAAATCCCATACATTTTAAAAGAAATTATGCTAAATAAATATGAGATAAAAAGTGATCAACACTTCTCACTGGTGAAGTAAGATGCTAGTCAAAAGATGTGCTGTACTTTTGAGAATGTCTGTGAGTGCGTTAGGTATCTATGTGTATTCCCTTGATTAACAACTCAAAAATAAATATAAGCCAATAATAAAGCAACAAATAATTATTCAGTGACTTTTATTTCTGCAAGGAACTATGGTTAATATAAAATTATATGACACATAATTTCTTCTCTTGAGAACTTGCTTAAAGTTTAGTGGAACTGAAGGGATATAGGGCTCCCTGACTAGGTGCCATGTGACTCAAGTGCACCCCTGACTGCCCACTGCCATCGCCTCCCAAATCACCTCCCAAATCACCCCCATCCACCATCACCACCAAAGTAGCTCCCAATGAATTAAATGGTATGAGTAGAGATAAAACTACATGGACATTAAAAACTAGGGTTGGGAATCATTCATATGCCAAAAAACTACCATTACTCCTGACACCACCCCGATGGGGACCACCAGCTTATGCCTCCAACTTTTCTCCCGGTGTTGGCAACCACATGATGAAGAAAACACCCCTCCCTTCCGTCATCCCTGGGGCAAATATGAGTACTTCAGTGCTCCACCTTCAAGGCCCCATATGTTCAGTTGGATATATGTTTTGAAAACTTACAAAAATAAGACATTTTAACTATGTAACAAAAATAAGATATTTTAACTATATATTTCTACTTTGACTTCTCTCCTTGATGTTTCCTTTAATGTAGGGTGATGTGGGAGTGGCCTTAGGCAACCTGGCCAGCCAAGGAAGAGTGGAGTTGGGGAAATATTTGGTTTGGATTTAGTGGGATCTATTTGTGTGATTCACAGATGATTCTGAGATAGTAAAGTTAATCCCCCAGTGGAATTCTAATGCCCACCATGGGAACTTACTCAGTATCAGGACATAAAGTTGGAAGACAAAAAGTTGCATCATGATGTCAATGCTTCTATGCTTCCTACAGTGCCCAGCACCAGATGGACGGGAGTTATGGAGGAAAAGCAAGTATTAAAATGTAAGAAGCCAGAAGTCAGTCTGTGGCACACTCTTCTACAACTTGTCTCTCATAGATGAAAGAAACTTGATAAGAGCTTTGCCAAATCTGACAACACTAAAAATACACATATTAATATCCATAACAAGTTGCGAGAAAGAGACTTTTCAAATGATGAACAATGAAAAATTAATTCCATAGAACATTAATTTAAAACAAAAAATTAAATAAATAAAAAAGAAACACAAGCAATCCATTATAAAGGAAATACTAATGTATCTTTCTAATCTCTTTGAAATAGTGATTGGAGTCAATGTAGGCAAAAAAAAAAGGTGAGAAAATTCCTAGAGGTGTGTCAAGAAGTAGAGAGTCAGCTTCATGGCAGGAGATCTCAGAAAATGCCACATACACACACACATATCCTTTCTGGAGAAAGGGTTTGCCCTGAAGTGAAACCTACATATTTTTCAATTGCCGAAGGATGTAAGGAAGACAGGTAGGAGACAGAGAAAGGAGACAAATACAAAGAAGACTCAGAAAGAGCAGTGAAATAATCAGAGGCCCAAATACCTCCTGACACACCAGGATAAATGATCTTCCTAAAAGGAATGCCTATAAATAGCCAGACCAGGAAAGTGCAACTCATTCTTCCTTGAAAGAGTAGTAAAAAATTGGTACAACCTCAATACACCAATATGACAAGAAAAATGGTGGGGAAAAGTAGCAACGCTTACCAGACAAAAACATCCACCAGGGAAAGGTTGTTACAGAAGAGAGGAAAATAGTGACCAAGTATTTTTGCCATAAATTTTTTAAAGCTATTTATCTCTAAAAAGTAAGCCCATGAGGCAGAAATGCAGAAACTTAGAGAACAGAAAATAAGAGGAATTGTTGAGCAAAGGAATGAGATGAGTTGAATATTGTGAGAACTCAAGGGAAAAGTTAAAAGAATAAAGGCATTATATGAATGAGAGCTAAATTTAAATGACTGTAAGAGAGAGTAAATATTATGGAGGGGGAAACAGTGATTAATATCAATTATGGATAGTAGAATAGTCGAAACAAGACAAACAAGAGTTTAAAAGGAAGAAGGAGAAATTGTAAAATGAAATAAAAAACAGGCAAATTTTTCGACCGTAAATATACAATCAGCCCTCCATATCCTTGGGTACTGCTCCCACAGATTCAGCCAACTGTGGATCAAAAATATTAGGGGAAAAAATTCCAAAAAGTTTCAAAAAGCAACACTTGAATTGCCACACCCCAATAACGATATAACATATACGTTGTATTAGGTATTGTAAGTCATCTAGAGATGATTTCGAGTATAAGGGAGGATGTGTAGGTTACATGCAAATACTACACCATTTTATATAAAGGACTTGAGCATCCTTGGATGCTTTCTGTATTGAAAGTTGGCCTTCCATATTGAAATGGCATACTGCATGTCTGAGAAAACTTACCCAAGATAGTTAGGACCAAGAAAAATCCTAGCCAAATTATTGGAATTTGAAGTTTTAAAGAAACCACTTTGTCAGGCAAATTGACCTAGATACCTCTAAGGGGAAAAAACAAGCCTCCAATCAGATTTTTCTACAACATCATTCAAAGCCAAAGACAGCAGAGCAACTTCTAGAAGACCTTCAACAAGAAAAGCATGAGCAGAGGATCTTTTAGACAGCCACGCTGTCTTTCTGAACAAAGCCTACAGAAATACAGTGTTGCACATGTAACTCAGGGAATGTTTTTCTCGTGAGCCCTTCTGAAAGTAACATCTAGACAATAAATTTTAGCCAACCGAGAGATGACTGGGGAAACCATGGCAAAATGACCGACAGTGTACATTAAGTAAATTTAACTGCAGAACCAAGGTTTAAAGAAGTGTGAGGATCATGGGGACATCAGATTATAAACATCAAATAGGTAATACTCTGTGCCAAGCAATTGTCTTCATGGCTGTATTCCCTAAAGAAACAATTGTATACAAGAAGTTATCTTCAAGAATTTTATTGTGGCATCATTTATTTTAAAACATTGAAACAAACTGAAGCAAAAAAAAAAAAAAAGAAATCGAAACAATCTAACTGTTCATGAAAATCCAAATGCATGCAAAACAGCGCTACCCAATGCTTATGGATAAATATATAGTTAAAATCAGGACTGGCTACATAATTTGTAGGGCTTAGTGCAAAATGACAATGTGGGGCTGTAATACAGTATTTCACAAGGGCTGTCTTGACCTAGTTTTGAAGTTGTGTCTGAAAACCTCAATTTCCCTTACCAGCAGTTTGCTAAACCCCCACCTCAACCACTTCCCTTGTCGGAGTCTCACTTTCTGGAGCCACTATGCACACACTCAACCACCTCCCTTATCAGGGACCCCACACTCCAGGGCCAACGACCAGACCACGAGAGGCAGCCCCTTTGCCCCGTAGCCTGTGAAATTATTAAAATTAGCCAATCCACAGGGTCAGGAGGAAACCTAGCTCACCCCATCGCCAGCCCGCCTTACATACGCTGTTACAGTGAACACCTGCAGGCCACTGTTACCCTATCAGAGGGCAACCTTCTGTGTGGCCCCGATGGGCAGTCTTCTCCCATCTGTGGCTGTAAGAAAGAGTTCTGCCTTCCATCTGAGAGTCCTGTGTGGTGTATCCCACCAGCAAAAGAATCTTTAAATCTTACAAAACAGGGGCCACTTGCCTTGTTCAAAAATAAGAGCATTAAAAGAAGCACGGGGGCAAGAAGGGTACAGCTCAGCAGAGTGCGTGCCTAGCATGCATGAGGTCCTGGGTTCAATACCCAGTCCCTCCATAAAAATAATAAATAAATAAAGCTAATTAGCTACCCCCCCCCCAAAATGCACAAGACCCTTCTAAACATGATCATATGTGTAAAGCTGGCCCTGGTTAAATCTTTGAAACACGTGTGACTCACAAACATTGAATTCAGAACAGTACTGATTTCTAGAGATGGAAGGAAAGCAGGCTAGCAAAGAGAACTGTATCTAGGACCTTCATTTTGGTTTATAAAAATATCTGAGTCAAATATGGCAAAACATTAAGGTTTGATAAAGCCACAGGTGATGGATAAATGGGTGTTTCTCATATTTTCTGAACACTTGAACTATTTCACTTCTTAAAAACTGGTTATTACAGTAGTATGATTCATGCAGAGAACAGTTTACAATTAAATGCTAGGTCAGTGTTCCAAATTCTTTACAACGCATTTCAGAGCCTACGAACTTTAAGTTAGGTATTGAAAGCAGACTGTAAATGAAGGGAAACGAATTTAGGAGCAGGGAAACAGAAAGTGGAAAGGTGGCCAGTGGCTGGGGGAGAGGGGAGGGGGATGCAGTTCAGTGGGTACAAAGTTTGTCATGTGAGATGAAAAAGTCCTAGAGATCCAGTTTAGTACATTGTGCTATTTATAGTTAACCATACTATTCACCATACACTTGAACATCTGGTAAGAAATTAGCTCTCATGTTATGTGTTTTTTTCACCGCAAGTAAAAAAAAAAAAAAAAAAATCCACCTTGGAGATAAGTTTATGTTCCCTAAGCTTTAATTTACCCAACATTTAAATGACATTAATAATTTGGTGTATTTTTAGCATTATAGTAAAATTTAAAGAATATAAGTTAATCATATAATACAGTATTTTTAGCATTGGTAAATATTATTATTATCACCATGTCATTGAAAAATGCAAGTGGTTCACAAACAAGGAGAAGACAACAAACAAATCAAAAAAGTGGGAAGAAACATTATCTTAATATAAAGTGCAAAGAAGGATGAATCAAAATAAATTACAAATATCCTCCCCAAAATGTAAAGAAAATACATATACTTGTATATGTGCTTCTTTCTGAACTTTCTCCTTTTCTAGCATGAAAATAAAATCGAGATTCATGATTTCTCTGCATAAGGTCTACCATCTATTAATTTTTTTAAATATTTTTCTTTTTTAACTGTTATCTGAAGACAGGAACATGTATTGGTGCCAAGATTTATGAGAGAACAGCATAGGTAAGACTGCTTGATTAGAACAAACGGCAAAATTTAGTAGATTAGCTGCCGTCTTCTGGGTTTTTTAGTTTAGTTTTTGTGTGTGTGTTTTTTGTTTGTTTGTTTGTTTTGAGGGGGGGGGTATGATTATCTGTTTATTTATTTTTAATGGAGGTACCGGGGATTGAACCCAGGACCTCATGCATGCTAAGAACATGCTCTACCATTGAGCTATGCCCTCCCCCTAGTTTTGTTTATAAATTCACTATTCTTTAGGAAATGCATGCAGGGAGAATGTCAGAAATTTTATTTAATATTGCTGGTTCCCTGTCCGCCGCAGAGAGCAGAAATGACCACATGGCAAATTGTAGCGTCGAGTCTCAGAAGGCAGGATCCCATCAGAAACACAAGGTCTTCATGTGATTTTATTCCTGGGGGTGGGCGTTGCCAGGGCAACAGGATGTCTTCCGTTTGCTCGTCTGGGCCGCGCCACGCCCTCCCTTCTCCGGGGCTCCGGGCTGACCCACGCGCAGCTCGTCAAAGGGCGCCCTTGCTGCCTGTGGCTTCCAGATGGTTTGGTTTTAGTCAAGCGGGGACAGTGGCAGGAGACTGGAAAGGGGGTGATAGTGAAGTCAGGTATTGGCTGCTACCTCATCCCCAGTTTGCAGTTTGAATCCCACACCTTGACTCCTCCGCCTGCAGTTCCATGGGCAGCCGTCTCTGTAGAGCTCCCCGCCTGCCCTTCTTGTGCAGAGGTGCACGTGGTCACCCCACAGCTGCTCGCCTCGGGGCGCTGCACTGCTCTTCCCTGACTCCTGCATACCCCTTGATTAAGCTCTTCTCAAGGCACCCGATTTGAGGGTGCCATTGATGTCTTGCTGGGACAGGGAGGAGAGGAAAGTACATTATCAAAATGAGTGCCCCGCAGGTGACTCAGCCACCCAGCCCGCCCCCACCACCACTGTTAGTGCCGCTATTTTAGTGGGGGAAAAGAAAGTAGAATTAAGTAAATGCTATGCAGTTAAATATACTAAATTATTGTGAGCACCATAATTGTAATTATTCCATGAGTCTGAAACAAGTTTGTATTTGGCAGAAGGCTTTAAATCATGTAATTTACCCCCCATCCCCGAAACATGTAAGCAGCTTAAGACAGATACTAGTCACTTTTAAGGAGATGAAGAAACAGAGCGCTGGCCCAAGACAACTAAATGATTTGGAATACAAGGGTTGGAACCCCCGTTTGGGGGATGTAAACTCACTGCGCAGATTCTAAGTGGTTTCAATGACATTTCCATCTCACTCAAACTACCTACAAGCTTTAATATGCCTGACTTAACGCCTTTGTTAGCTCAATACCGTAAATAATGGCTTTCACCACCTGACAACCTGTGTTGCAAAAGGAGAGGTGAATAGAAATTAATAAGACCTTACACGGGAAGAGTTGGCTGCCGGGTCATTCCCACTCCCAGTTAAGTATTCTGGGCCAAGTTGAAACTTCCAGAAGGAAGGAAGTTAGTCCCAGAATTTTTCATCTTTTTTCTTTGCGAACTGAACCCAGAGTGCCCCCCTGTGTATAACGTGGAAATAAAGCCCTACTGTTGCCATTATCATCAAGCGAAGTTTAGGTACGAGTGCTTATTCTTTTGTTGGAAATACGTAATTGTGGTGGTAGTTTTTAAGCACAGGTTTAACCAGTTGTCATATTATTGGCATCATTATAAGCTATATATTGTTTATAGGTGGAGTCACAGGAATCTTAGAAATGTGGACAAGTCCAAAAACAAGCCTCCTTTTATTCTAAATTAAAATTAAAGACTCAGATATCTAAATGATATTCACATCTTATAACTAGTTATAATTTGAGATTAAAAATAGTTAACATAATGTTTAAAACATTGAAAACATTGCTAGGAGAAAGTTAACAAACCCTCACTGTGGGTGTCAAAGACTTTCTCTCATCAGAGCTTTTACTGTAATAATTTTCCTGCGGTAACTCCCTTCTGCAGCAGAGAACCCCGAACCCCTCAGGTATTTTTATCTTGAGCCTTATCAAGTTCTCCATTATCTGAGGGCTTGTCAGACAAACCCAGTTCATCAGCCTGCAAAGGACTCAATTTGTCTGTCAATGAAGATTTAAGTAAAGTTAGACTATTAAGCAGAACTTTGGAAGCAAATTCCTACATAAATGTTCAAGCTATTAAAATAATTTCTCCATTTACCGCTTGGGGAAGCCATCCATCAGCCACTTCTAAAATTACAACGTTGAAGGACTAGGAGCACCAGTGATAGAATTTGTTTTTCAGTAGAAATATCGATAATCAGTCACACTTTATAGTTGGAGAGCCATTAGACTTGAATTTGGAGAATAAATGGTCTGATTTTGTGTGGAGGATTTACTTTCAGTTACTTACGTATTCCTACAGCCTCATCTATTTGTTGTGCTCTAGTGTCCTCCAATGGATATTCTTGATAGTACTGGAATTACAGAATCTATTTGAATTTGAAGATCACCAGGAGGCTGGATGGTACACGAGCTTCTTTAGCCAAAAATCCATAGAAGAAACCCAGTTCTCTCAGCCTGAGCTGAAATTAATTAACATTTAGGGCACATCTGAAAATCATTCTGCTTGATAGGCAATGAGTTCCAGGGTCACTCATATTAAGTTTCCTTTATCTTATCATATTGAATAATCTTGGAAGGAGTGGACCCAGATATATGAAAGTTGCTGTTGAAAAATGTAAAAAGAGTATGATTTTAGAGATACGTGGTACAGAGATAGACTTTGGATGTTGAGTAAGACACAATTAGTATTCTTTTATTAGCCTAGAAAATAACAGAAAGTGTTTTAGAGCACATGGAGTTTGATTCTAAAGAAGTGTGTTATGCAAAATGTGAAAATATAAAGAAAAAAACACTATTACTTGACATTAGTGAATAAATCAGTCTGAATTATTGAAAAGTCTCAGTCGGAACATGTAATTTAAAGAATGTTGCTTTTATATTTTCATGGCCACAATTAGTTTCAATGGATAGTCCAAGTAATTGTAATAAAACCCAGGACTGTTCTTGTAAATTGATTGTGTCCAGGGGTATTTAACCACAATTTCTTGTTATTTCTCTTTTAAATAACCCCTCCTACTCCCACAACAGGTGTTGAATGTTGTATTTGGTCAAGTGTCCCAGTTTTGACCCAGAAAATATTGTGACTCAAACTGTGGGTGGAAGGAGGCGGGAACATGAAGAGGAAGCTGAGTCTATGGGATATACACAAATAACTCCGGGAAACAACTACGAGTGTGGGCTACACCCTGCCTCCCCACAGAGACAGAGGAGAGCTGGTATACGATGCTTTCTGCTATCTCACAGGGACATACATTTCCCCAGCGCAATTACAGGAGCATTTAAAATAGCCCCATAGCACTGTAACTATCCATAGGGGCAGTATCACAGGTGTAATTCTCTCACTTACTCCTCTGTTCCATCCATGGAAAATCCAAAGACCTGCTGTTGTGCCTACAAAATAGGAGGTCTGGGAAGTTTCTGAGCATTGGATGGCCGTCAGATATTTTAATCAAATGATGACTTGCAGTCCTCCAAGAGCTCCACCAAGTAGACGTTAATTTCAGATTCTGATTACTGTCTCCTGAGCTGAAATAAAATAACACCTGTGGCACATCATAAAGGGAAGCAAGGAATAATCCTCGGCAGGTTGAATGCAAATGTGACAAGTATATAGTCTTGCAGGTACCTTCCCGTGGGAAACTGTTTCTAGTTCTATACCCAGGACTCTGAGTCCCACTGAGCTGGCCCATCAAGCTGCTTATCGGCTCCTTCTACCATGTTTACTGGCAAACATGAGCTACAGAGCACAGAAGAGCACATGAAGCCACATTTATGCACGTGTGCGTGTGTGGATGAGTATGAATAGGGAAATGGCTGAATCAGTAACTGCCCAAGACCAGAACCTAGCACCTCCTGAAGGAAAATCCACCAAGGTTTTGAGAGTCTACGTGAGATAATTAGCAGAAATAGAAGAGTAACTGGTATTTCCGAAATGTACTGTACCAGTGTCTGCACATGTACACTTTTCATCACCAAGATGGTTAAAGTTCTCCTCCTTCTGTGACATGGTACCCAGCACAGATCCAGAGCAGCTTACATGTGGAACACTTAGAGGCAGGCATTTGAGCTCCCAGAAGTTCTGGTGACTCACTCAGGCATCGTTCACAACTGTGCTCTTCTGGTAAGTCTCTTGGTGTCCAGAAGCTTATAACTTTTGGAGAACATAGCTGATCCCTCTGCTAAGTGTCCTAACTACATGGACGTCCTTCTTTATTCTTTAAACCTTGTTTTGTTCATCCATGAACTGTCTCCATTTCTGCATCCACCTGAATCTAGTATTTTCATTTGACAATGCAATGATCACACAGTAATTCAAAGAACGCTAAAACCTACATATAAATTTCCATTAAGAATTTTCTTGTAATATATACACTCTCTCTTGTGACGATCACATTTATTCTGGTGACTCAGTCGTCACACACTTCAGAACAACCACAGCTCCAAATAGCCAACTATTCAAGAGACATTTCAGGGTGACTGTCCTGTAGCATGAGCGCCTGTCTTATTCTGTAGGGCTACTGGATGTATGTTCTTTTCATGAAAATGGAAGAAGCTCAAAAACGAAAACCCAACCATGCAAGGAAGTCCATTGACCAAGGCAAGTTACACAGCCAAGCCCAAAGTCAGGGATCAGGGAACTATGCCCACCATGAAGTGATGGCCAAGAATATGAATATATAAAACGACTATGGGGGGCCTTAAATAGTATGAATAATTCAATCTTCCATGGTCACCAAGGTAAACAGGAAAGAGAACTAGACTAGGAGATAGAAGTCCTGGATTCTGTCTTGTTCACCCACTATTTATCTGAGCAAGGGCAGAACCTCTTTGAGTCCAAGTGGGTAGGGAGCAATGACTTATAAAGCTTTGTGGGATCCCAATTATTCTCTGAGCTCATTATCTGTTACTTCCAATCAATTCCCTTGCCTGTCATGCATCTTGTTTTCAAAGTCCCCAGCTCAGGATCAATAGATTAATGCTTGGTTTCTGTAACTGTGCAATGACTCACTCCCATCAATCTCCTTTCTAGTATATTTTCTACAAGCACTGCACTTGGCCCCGCACAGACACTCCTTCCTGTCCTTGAAATTCAGCAGTAATCCTTAATTGTTGAAAGAATGTCCTAGAAGGTGTGATAATTCTTATATCACTTAGCCTAATTAATTTTCTCTAAAATCGGCCTTACTCAAGTCCACATCCAAACCTTTAGGGAATTCTTCCCCACCATTTCCCACCAGTCCATATTCATTAGTCTGCCATTCAAAGATCTCCGAACTCTCCTCTGATTTCTTTTTGTTGTTCCCTCCATCCACTGGGCAAAATTGTCCAAGTATGCTAACCTTCCTTTTGTTAATAAAAACTCATCAAAATTTAGACATAAAGCAAAAGGATGAGTACCACGTCCTTTCAATGTCATTTGGAGGCACTGCGTAAAAGTTTCACCCAGAGATTACTGAAAGGCATATACTTTGTTCAACTCACCGTTTACCATTAAGTAAACACCTAGACAGAGTGAAGTCGCATGCTGACATGCAGATTTTTATCAGTAGAAAGGATAGCCCAGTGTTACTGCACATTGCCTTGGAGAGCATTGGCTGGTTTTGTCTCTAAACCCAGAAATCATATCCTAACTTTCTTATATTAACTTCCTAAGGATATCTAGCTCCTCGAATGCTTTTGGAACCAGTCACACCATCATCCTGGTTTCCCCATTATTTAATGAGATGAATATTATCTTTGACATGTATTCCTTTTAAATTTGTAAAACAGCTATGTTTTTAATGCTTCAAAAGGTGTACTTTAACACTAATTGCTTTTGGAAACCATTTTTCATTCTTCCTTCCATCGCTCAGACTGTTGCCCCTGTCAGAAGTGTTTGTCACTTCTCTAAGCTTATCAGAATCCTCCTTCTCCTTCAAGTTTTTGTCCCTGTCCCAGTTCCTAGCCAGAATCTTATCTTCCTTTAAACTGATTGGGCATGTATAGCCTGGATTACATTTGCTTCTTTGTGATTTCACCTATTTTTAAATGTTTGTTTTGTTTTCTTGACCCAAGCAGGGAGATCCCAAGCACTATGCTGTTGAATTTGAATCATAACAAAATTAATTCAAAATGTATTAAACACTAATATTTATCTATAGAGAAAAAAATGACTGTTGTGTAACAATTTATAGAGCTTTTAAAAGACATCATAATTGTTACCTTCGTGTCTCATAGAATATCACAGAGTATTAGACAAAAAAGAAAAAAGTTGAACAAGGAGACATTCAACATCAAAAATAGACTAATTAACAGTTTCACAACTTTCCTAGATCAGCTTAGAAATGATCTGGGAAACACTCTGAATAAATAAAGTCTTTGCAAAGTGAGAAAAAAATCAGCACTAGAAAGAAGGTGCCAGACACAGTTGTGGAGTCAGCCTTTTGGGAGAAAGTCACTTTTATAGAATCACTGGTAAATTTATGCAGCACCAAAAGCACTGTCATCTCAGAAGAAACCCAGCGCAGCAGCTCCCAGGGCGGGAGGGCGGTGCTTCCGGCACTCGCTGGTCTGGGGATCAAAGTCCTTCTGTGTATATATTTGTTTAAGATATTCTACTTCAACACCTAAGTATGGGGACAGCTATCCTTGGGCAAAAAAAAAAAAAAAAAGGGAAAACTCAATTCTGAGATTCACTTATATTTTCCTTAAAAATTCCTTTTATTATTAGCTAGTTGCTTCAGCTGGGAATGTGATTGAAAGACGCTACCCAAAATAAAATTGAAAGAGGCTGAAATTCTACACTTTTTAAGTTAATTTAGAAAGAAAGAAGATATCTTAACTATTAGCCTTTTAACCAAGTTTCCTGCTCTGGGGAGTTCCTGGATGGCTACGCTAGGTAAACAAAGAGAGGTATTAACACCAAGTTTCATGTATCAGGAAGCCTGCATGGATTACCCCCAGACGATGTCTCATCTCCAAGGCTTTGTTCTCTCATTTCCTGCTCCATCTTTGAAGAACAGACAAACTCCACAGTAGAGGGGATAAACCCTCCAGTTCTGAAGGGGAGATTTTGGCCAGTGCTGTCCAGCATCCACAGCTAGATCTAAATACTGAGACAGCTAACGTCCTTTCCATTAAGCCCTAGGGTTTGGCTTAGTTTGTTTGGATGAACACTCGTTAATTCCATAAGGCAAAGAATGGTTTGTACCACCATATTTCTTGTATATCATTCCTGTCTGAATTCCTGATGCAAGTCTGAAACACGTATCACAGTGCTTCCCCCAACCCCAGGAGACTGTATTCTCGAAACAAATTAAACATGTTTTTGTATCTCATCCTTTGCTCTAATGGTCATGCTACAACAAGAATGATAAATGGAAAGACTTAAATTTAGAAAATAATGAGGAAGAAGGGGAAATATGCCCAGAGTCATACTGTAGGAAACTTCATTTTTATTGTACATAGGAAAGCACCTAAGGCAATATTTTATAATATAAAGGATTCTGAAGAGTCAGCAAATAATCTGGCAAATTTGGACGAACAGGATAATTCAGGGTCCTGCATAGATTTATTTGTCCCTTGGGACTAACTCACTAGTTTTGATGTCTTTGCTTTAGAGTTTATAAAGTGCCTTCACATGCATTATTTTGTCATTTTATCAATGATTCTGCAAAATAGCTTAAAAGTATAACTGCCTTGATTTTTAAAGGTACCAACTATGACCCAGAGAGCTTAAGTGATCTTTTTCAACATCCCACAATGAAGCAAGAAGAGTGGCCCCTTAGTCTTCTTATTCTAAGTGTACAGGCATGTCTAACGGCACACCAGCAGATGTCAACTGTGACACTGGGAGACTGTGACAAGTATTTGTTGCTGGAAGCAAAATGAGAAGCTTGAAAATGATTGACTTTTATATATAAAGAGGGGTTGTCGGCATTAAAATCTATCTCTTGCTCATTTGTGTTCAGAAATGCTTTCTCCAGTAGAAGAACATGTCTATAGTGAGAAGAAAGTTTAGGGCTTTGGTAAGCCTAAAGGAGTGTGTCTGGCATATAAATGTCATTTATCAAGTGAGTCTTGGTGGCGTGCTGCATGGCATCACCCTGCCTCTAAGATCTATGACCATCTTTCCCCCTTGATATTTGCCTCTACAGACAGCTCCTGAATTTTGGCTTCACCTCTAAAACCCTTTTTTGAGATAGAGTTAACCACATACGAATTGCCTAAAACTACTAATTAGCTGCTTATAGGTTTTACTAATCAAAGTTAGTAAAGCCCAGGCTCTCCCCTCCTCTCCTCTCCTTCACCATGGAATCTTTCGTACCTGATTCTGTGGCATGAAAACACTTCATCAATAAAGAGTTTACGAAGCGTAGAGGACTAAACTCAGAACAATGATGAAAATATTTATCTATTAGCAATGGCAGAATTGTACCCACATATCAAAGACCAGCATTTCAACTACATGACAGATGACCAGGAATTAGAGAAGACAGGCAGAGCAATCACCCACCAAGAGCACTGCAACATTTCTAAAAATACATTGGTCATATTTTGCACACAATAGGACTTCTAAGGAACAATAAGATGATAAAGGAAAATCAATTTCTAGCCAGCAAACTTCAGGTAGTCACAAGAAACTATAGAACTTACAGTATATATTAGGGTAAAGAGAAGTTCTCAAATCTTTCTAAACATCCTTCCTTCAAAAGGGGATATGCATTTCTTGTTAATATAACACTGAAAATAAATCAGATAGGATACATAATGTTGATAAAAGAGAATGAAGCTGATTTTTTAACAAGCTGATTCCAAAATACAATCAAATAAATCAGTACCCCTTTTAAGAGGGGTCACCCAGAAGGCTGTACCATGGATGACTCAAACTTAGTGACACTTATTTCAAAAGCTATACAAGAATATTCGTAAATGCATCTTCCCGAGAGGGGAAGGTATAGCTCAAGTGGTAGAATGCATGCTTAGCAAGCATGAGGTCCTGGGTTCAATCCCCAGTACCTCCTCTAAAAATAAATAAGTCTAATTACCTCCCCTCCATAAAGACAAGTTAATAAAAAAAACATTTCCCTATGGATTAATGGATAAAGAAAATTCAGTACGTATATATATACACATATATATATATTCACATATATACAATGTAATATTATTCAAATGTGCCCTTTGTGACAACATGAATGGACCATTATGTAAGTCAGACAAAGAAAGATAAATGCTGTGTGATCTCACTTATATGCGAAATCTGAAAACAAAAACAACAAAAACAACAACAACAAAAAAAACTCACAAACAAAAATGAACTCATAGATACAGAGAACAGATTGGTGGTTGTCAGAGGCAGTGGGGAGGGGGTAAGCAAAATGGGTGAAGAGGGTCAAAAGGTACAAACTTACTTATAAAATAAGTAAGTCCTGGAAATACAGTGTATCGCATGTTGATTATAGTTAACAATACAGTGCTGTATATTTGGAAGTTGTTAAGAGAGTGGATCTTAAAAGTTCCCATCACAAGAAAGAAAATTGTAAGTATGTGTGGTGGTGGATGTTAACTAAACTTATTGTGGTGATCATTTCTCTATACATGCGTATATTGAATCACTATGCTGTACACCTGAAACTGAAACAATGTTATATGTTAATTGTACCTCAATGAAATGAATGTCTCCCCTTTGTAGTCTTCTCTAGGGCAGTGATGATAACTGATATAAATTCGGCAGAACATTTTGTAACTCCTTTTTGTGACTGTCTTCAAAGCAAATAACAATAACTGCCAATTACTGAGCTTTTACAGTATTCGACTACATAAATCATTTTACATACATCACCAGACACAATCCTTCACAACAGCTGCAGAGGTGTTCCAGATGGGAAAAACTGAGGCTTACGGAGATTGCAAAACTTAAAATGCCAAGTGGTCCCAAATCACACAGCTGGCAAGAAAAGAAGCTGATATTTGACCTGCCTTTCTCTTTCCAAATCACTTCACTGTGCAATCACACAGGTCACATAAGGAAGTCAATCAAATTCATGACTTTGCACACTGTTTTGCAAGCTCATGTGGAGGTCCCCTGATTTTCCAGGCTCCACTCCAAGGATGCCAAAATGTAAAAGATAACAAGTCACCAGAAGATTAGATACAGGTCATCAAGCAGCTTACGACCTGGTGAAGTCGCTCCTGATTAGCACCAGGCTCTTGCCAAAAGATAAATCCACCTGCAAAGGACAGAGCTTTGCTACCACTGGAGATGAATTTTAAAATGAGGAGACAGGGAGGTTGCTGATGGGAAGCAGTACTCAGAAGACAGTGCCTGAGAGATCAGTCACAAACTATGCTGAGGACTAAAACCAGTGTCACAATTACGGAAGTTACTCTCAGAGCAAATCCTTTAAAAAGAACAACATTCACTTGAAGTTCTGTTATGTTGGTAGAAGTCCTATTGCTTTGTGGTCTCTCCTCAGTTTATGACAGTGACTTTGAAAGCACTTTTGAGTGAATGTATCCTTTATTAACTGAATTCATAAATTTAACTGTTCATATAAACCTGATTTCCTTACGACTTTATTTACCTTGAGTACCAGCTGCAAGTTGGGCTCACTTATTCCAGTTACGTTTCCCCTTAACTGACTTTTAAATGTAGAATATTATTTTAAATGCATGTGAATACTGATTTTCCAGAGAGTAACAACACATTATCAGTTTGATAAAATTTGTAAAATGACATGAGCTACTGTTAGACTTCCCTTTCAAGCATACTGTAAGAGAAATAAACAGATTTTAACCTAATACACTTTTTAATTCTTATTTTTTATTGAAGTGTAGTCAATTTACAATGTTAGTTTCATGTGTACAGCAAAGCAATTCAGTTATACACACACATGCATATTTTTTCAGATTCTTTGCCATTATAGCTCATTACAAGAAATTGAATATAGTTCCCTGTGCTCTACAGCAGGTCCTTGTTGTTTATCTATTTTATATGCAGTAATGTGTATCTGTTAAAAGGCAGCAGAAGGAAGGAAATTATAAAGATTAGGAAGGAAATAAATAAAATACAGATTTAAAAAACCATACAAAAAAATCAATCAAACCAAAAGCTGGTTTTTTGAAAAAGTAAATAAAATCAACAAACCTCTGGCCAAACTCACAAAGAAGAAAAAAGAGAGAGCACAAATTAGCAAAATAAGAAAGGAAAATGGAGAAATTACAACAAATAAATAGAAATACAGAATATCATACGAAAATATTATAAAAAACTATATGGAACCAAACTGGATAACCTAGAGGAGATGGACAAGTTTCTGGAAACATACTGTCCACCAAGACTGAATCAAGAAGAAACTGACCACTTGAACAAACCGATCACTAGAAATGAAGTCAAAATAGCAATAAAAAACCTCCCTACAAATAAAAGACCAGAACCGGATGGCTTCACCGGGGAATTCTACCAAACATACAAAGAAGAACTCATACCAGTCCTTCTCAAACTCTTCCAGAAGATTGAAAAGGAGGGAATACTCCCAAACTCATTCTATGAAATCACCATCACCCTGATACCAAAACCAGGCAAAGACACTGCCAAAAAAGAGAATTATAGACCAATATCACGGATGAACATAGACGCCAAAATCCTCACCAAAATATTAGCAAATAGAATCCAACAGCACATAAAAAAGATTATACGTCATGACCGAACTCCTAACCTTAGCAATTATTTTAAAATTTGCAGCACTTACATTTGACATCAGAGCCCAGGGAGATGGAGAGCACACTCCAAAGAATGACCAAAAACTGATGAATATAATTCACCTTTAAGTTTATGGCTGCATCTTCTCACCTCCATAAGAAACAGAAATCAGTGAATAAAAGCTCTTGACTTTTACAAAATCAGCAACACTTTCTAGAATTGTTGCAGAAGATCACAAAAGTCTGTCTCTTCTGGAATTAGAAAAATTCTAGGAACTTAGAGTTTTGGTATGAATGTGGATTTCTGATGGCTTAGAGAAAAATTGGGAGATAAGGCAAATCGATTTGCAAAACTGACGATCAAACAAAAAGGTGAGGCATGAAAAACAAAGAAGTGAGAGGCACATTTCATGGTGTGGTGTTTGTGGCTTTGTCTGAGATTTTAAGATTCATCAGTTTTAACATCACACTCAAGAGAATGGCTTTCAAGTTGTCTTTTTAAAGTTTTCCCTACAAAATCCACACTTCCAGTAAGAGTCAGTAAAGTCTCTATTGCTGAGAAATCAGTTGTATCTATTTAATCCCCTAATGTCACTCAAAATAATGATTCAAAGTAAAAGTAAATGCAAACCATTATGAATAACAACAAGCTATTAAAACTTGGATAACTAAATTCTTCATTTTAATGTTTTTTTTTCCTTTGTAGGGGGAGGTAATTACATTCTTGTTTACTTATTTATTTTAATGGAGGGACTAGGGCTTGAACCCAGGACCTCATGCATGCTAGGCACACACTCTACCACTGAGCTATCTCTTCCCCACTGGATAACTAAACTCTAAAGTTTTAACCCTCCCAATGTAGCCTTACAGTACAATAATAATTTCTTGCAAATTACTGAAATGCAGTATAATTCTAGAACGACTAAGTATGCTTCTTTAAAGTGAGGGGGGAAATTATGAGTAATTTAAAAAGTCAGATAAGTCTACAGATTTTTTTAAAAATAGTTAACTGCAGTTTGTAGTTTACCAAGTGTTTTCACACCTAATCTTATTTACAATGACTTCCTAGGACATTTATTTTATCCCATTTTACAGGTGATGCTGAAATAGGGTTATAACTTGTCCAAATTTATGCAATTTCAAAATGCATTGAGAATTGAAAATTAAATAGGTAGAACAGAGTTGGGATGAGTGAAGAATTATTCAAGCTAGAGATATTTAAATCTCTAGGCCCAAATAAATTATATTCTTGGGCAACTAAATAATCATTCAAATTTTTCAGATAATCAACAGCTGTCATTTTAAGTATCTAGGAAATTGAGACATTTTCTGGAGACTAGAATATTTAAGAAATAAATCGCCCCAAAATCTGAGAAAAAATTTCCTCATTAATTAAAAAAAAATTCTTTATTTTGTATTCCTAGAGAATGCTAGATTATGAAAACTTAAGTCAATGAGGCAAGTTTTCAAAAATCCCAGAAACTTGGTAAAAAAAAAATAAATCTTTTTGTAAGTAACAGGTTAGCTCAGCTCAATCTAATGTACTTCTTATCAAAATAGGAACAAGGGGATACAAATGGAAATATCTTTACTTTGATAGTTTTTCTTATTGTTATTTCATCCTAAATGAAGAAACACATGTAGGGTAATTATAATTCAAGTCAAACCACTAGGTGGTGTTCTAAAGATTGGCGGCCTTCTGGATGAAGGAGAAAGTATCAAATGATGGTCTTGATGCATCATTGCATAGCTTTTATTTTTTTAATTGCTATTATCATTTTTTAAAAAGCACTATATCTGATTACTCATGTGAGTCATAGACTCATGCAATTGGAACGGGGCAAAAAATGCTCCTTAGACAGGCTGGCTCTAAACACAGGAAAAATAAATTCACATTGCCTACCTTTGGCTCATAGAGAAGTTTGGTCGAAGAAGCCCTGCCTAAGATGCAAAGTAAACCCCATATTTTCCAAGCGCTGTCCGTGCTTTGCGTCCTGAAACACCTCTTATTCATGGGTTGGCCCTGAAACAGCTATACCGGGGTTGTTAAAATGTTTAAATACCTTCCTGCCAGCTTATAAATAAATACTATGCTGACCACCCCCACCATATCCTCCCATCTCCTAATCACCCAAGATCCTCCCCTAAAGTCGCCTCACCTCCAGCTAACAAAGAGTGAAACCTGCCTCGGTATGAAATCTCTGGCATTGCTTCTATCTGGTTATTAAATATTGCTAATATCATCCCTAAGTAGGGGCCCAGAGTTGACAGACTTATTCAGAGCATTTTAATGGCAATTTTTCTGGCTATGCAAAGGAAAACACAGAATTATTTTGAGATAAGGTGAGAGAAGGGTCACTGCGTAAGTATTTAACAATTATGTGGGGGTTGGAGGAAGCCAAGGAAGAGAGCAAAGGAAGGAAGGAAAGGGGCCCTGAGTAACATGATTCTTCAGTATGAGGAGCGAGGGCTAGGACAAACTGTCTGTTGGCACAGTAATTAAGGAACTTGAGACAATCATGCTACATTCAACTGTAGTTTTTGTGCTAAAACCATGAGGTAATCCTCTACAGTAGTCCTCCAAGGAGTTCAAACACTGGAATATTGCAATGTATTACTAGTGTTTGGGAGAACAAAGAAAGTGAAGTGATGCTCTATGACTGAAATACAGAAAATAGATTCTAAATATAGAATCAATGATAAGGGTGTAACACAAATGACATTGTAGAAGAAATAAATGAGCTGGAAGATGTAGCAGCAGAAACTATCCAAAAGAAGACACAGAGAAAACATTAATTCAAAACAAAATTAACAGAGGTCCAGTGAGCTGTAGGACAATTTCAAATGGTCTAATAAACATGAAATCATTTTCCAAAAATGAGGAGAGAGAGAATAGAAAAAATATTTGAAGATTTAATGGCAGTAGGTGTATACAAAATTCCAGTTCAATGTCAAGCACATACACATCAGACTTAAGAAGTCTGGATGGGGATATGGCTTCAGAAGGACAGAATGAGGCCAAGGGGAACTTCAGGTGCAAGGTAATAATGGGATAACCAAAGGCAATGGCCGACATTGAAAGTGGAGCCAACAAGAGTCAGACAGAAGAGAGAGGGCCAAGACTACTGGGTGGCATTCATGTCTGATTACACTGGTGTTACAGTATCTGCACATTTACCTTAAATACTTTCACCAAAGGAAGCATGGTATTATTCATTTATTCTTTAAATCTAGGGGCAGCCGGATGCCCTGACTGAGAATTCACACTTTAGGGAAGGTAAGCAGAAATTCTACTAGAAATACCTCACTCCACTACTACAAAAGGTTCCTGCTTAATCTCAGATTCCTCAGTCTTGATAATCACCATATCTAGATTAAAACCAAATTCTCTGATCATTAGAATAGTGAATATCAGAAATCAGTTTTTATTGGTGAAACATATGGCTTAAATACCATAATGAATGTTAGCAGTTGCTTTCATTGGTGAAATAACTAAACGTTGAAGACATGTGAATTGGATAAAAGTTGAGAGATGCTCTCTGCCCTTTCATGAGGAGGGAATAAGACTCTATCACGGTCTCCAGACTGACAACCTTAGAAATGACACCAAGTCTTGGTCCCCAAGAGACTCTGTTTCAACCATTAATTAAGAGGATTTTTCACCATCTGGTTCCAACCATAAGAGCACAGAATTCCTTCTCTGGAATATTGTCACATCTGCCCTAGGTAAACTTCACGCAAGCTGATGGGTGTGGTATCTAAATGCAGAGAGAGCTGAGACTTCCTTAGGTTCATATAACAGGTTACGGGAACATACTGTAGCTAGTTCCTAATTAGAATGTGTTTAACAACTGAGAATCCAGAAGCTGCCACCCAAGAATGGCATCAACGCCAAGAGTTTTCTTATATGACAGCTTCTGTAACGCCCCATGGGTAGAAAACTTGAAATTACTTCCAAATCCCATTTTCTAGTGGAGAGAGAACCATGGTAGGCTTCCAGTGTACCAGGGATAGTAGAGGGCAGCCTGTCAGTGGTTCGTTCATTCATTCAGTCAACAAATGTGTGTTAAGCACCTGCTAATGGGTTAAACACTGTGGGTTAGGAGCTCATGTGGTCATCTAAGTTGGGGTCAGAATAAACAATGACAGGCCACACCTCCATCAAGATCATCCTCTAGGCAAAAAAATGGAAAAAAAAATATGAAACGGTACCTCTCCTTATGCATGAGGACTGCTCATCAGGAAAACCAAAGATAAGAAACAGACTTCTGATTCCTAGGGTCTTGTGATTCTAGCAAGCAGTGGAACTTGGCAGTGGAAGCCCTACCATTGGCATCATGTGAACTGTGCTGTGATCTGTTAGGCATTTACCGTCAGCCCTCCTGCATTCACTAACAAAGATGATTCCCCAGACAGCTTTCAGTCAGCTGGGTTACACAGCCACTTGGGAATTTGCATTCCATCATCAAAAATTTCCTGACAGTATACTGTTTTCTCCACTTTGGTATGTATTTGAAAGTTTTCCATAATGAAGTATTTTTAAACTTTTTTTATTTTTTAACATTTTTTATTGAGTTATAGTCATTTCACAATGTTGTGTCAAATTACAGTGTAGAGCACAATTTTTCAGTTATACGTGAACATACATATATTCATTGTCACAGTTTTTTCGCTGTGAGCTACCACAAGATCTTGTATATATTTCCCTGTGCTATACAGTATAATCTTGTTTATCTATTCTACATATGTCTGCCAGTATCTACACATTTTGAAATCCCAGTCTGTCCCTTCCCACCCCCTCCCAATAAAGTATTTTTAAACCCCTGACATACCAGGAGGCATCAAGCATCATTCGAGCTTTTCCAGAGGTGCGATCTTACCACTTCATAAAGTTTATATTGAGCTGAAACTTGACTTCCTGTCATGTCCATCAATTGATCAAAGTTCTCTCCTGTGAACTACATAAAGTAGTTCTTCACACAAAAGTAAATCTCTCAACAGGACAGTCCTCCAAATTACAAGACGGTTATGAGGTAACTATATAATTTATTATCCAAACTGGGGACAGTTTTGAAGGTAAAAGATGGTACTAAAATAATGAATTGAATATTAGGTTTTAATGAAGTGGGAGATCTATTAAAAAGTTCTAATCCAAAAGCAGATGCTAAACCAGATGGAACACTGAGAAACAGGCATGAACAGGGTATGACCCAAGCGAACCCAAACATATGGTCCCTAGTTATCATGTCTCATCATCATTTTCCTTGTTCAGGTTGAACATCCCTAATTATTTGAACTCTGGATATCTTCAGTATCCAAATTCATTTATTTGACAATATCCACTTAAAGCATGGTACCAAAAATAAGACAATATTCTTGATGAGTTCTGACCAGTTCCCATTACAATGAAGCCATCATCTCTTTTAATCTGACATTATATTATCCTAACACTTCCCTCAGATTGCATTAATCTGCCCGGCAGCTGCAACTGTATTGTTGGCTCATACTCAGTTTGTAATCAACTGAAATCTTCTGCACATAAAGGCCTACTAAACTCAATCTTCCTCTTTATAAACCTTCACAAAGGATTTTGTTTTTCATACCTAAATTCAGGAATGATATCCTGTTAGTTTCAGATCATCATTATCAACTATTAATATAGCTTTTGATGAACAGCTTGTCATGTAATATATTATCCATTCTTCCAATATTTTGTGACACCAAAAGTTTGTTAAAGAAATTCCAGGTGACTTTCATCCAAATTTTAACCAAAATGTTTAACAGAACAGGGCCCAGACTAATCTGGTTGACCCAACTAGTTAACATTTTTCTGCTAGGTAAGCATCCCTCTATCTACCCTGACACTGGGTCCGTATCTCTCCATTTAGTCCCAAAGAACATCAAGAGAGGTACCAAATAAGCCAGATACTTCTCTCTGAATGTGAGATGATAGAATCCTCAAGATGATTGTTTATATTTTCCATGAGGGGAGAAGGTTCATGATGGTGGTGTAAGATGATCCTGAATTCACCTCCTCCCATGAACACATCAAATATACAAATACACATAGAACAATTCACCACATTCTAGCTGTAGCATTCTATAATCAGGAGGGACCACAAAGGTGTGGATCTTTTCCATGATGAAAAAGGAATTCAAGTTCCACATCAGGCTCAGATCCCAGATCCTGTATAGCAGAGACAAGCCTCCAAAACACTTTGCTTTAAAAAACCAACTAGAAATACACACAGTAAAACTATAGAACTACAGAGAACAGAAAATCCACTCTCAAAGGACACATTCACAAACTCACTTGACCCAAAAGTCAGCAGAAAAACACTAGACTGAAAATTACATGGACCATAGGTGAAGGGGACCCACTTACTAATCTTTAAGTATCTGCCAGAGAGGCAGGAACCAGTTGGGATACTCCCTACAGACAGAGACACAGAGGAGCCAGTTTTGCAATCTCAGGCTACCTTGCTAATTCTGACACTGGTGGATGTCACTTTGGAATTCTCCCTCTAACTTGTTAGTGTCAGTGGCCATAACCTGCTGAGGATACCATCCACCCCAGTACCTCAGACAGGCCTGTCAGCAGGCAGAGCAATACCCTGCCCATCAACACACCACGCAGCAGCAACAGCCCCACCACAACAAAAAGGCACATGCAGCTCACATGGGAGAAACCCTTTAAGCCCCTGTCTCTGGTGGATAGACAGGATTGTACTTCTCCATCCCACAGGACATCTTTCAAAGAAGGCCATTCCTTCAAGACTGGGAGAGACAGCTGATATACATAGGATGTTATGTATGAACCTAACAGTAACCACAAGGAAAAAACTTACAGTAAATACACTAAAGAAAATGAGAAAGGAATCTAAACAAAACACTGACAAAAAACACCAAAATGCAAGACAAAAACAGAAAAAGAAGAAAAAAGAAACAGATAGGAACTATGAAAACCAGTCAGAAAACAGTAAGATGTCAATAAGAACATACCTATTAATAATTACGTTCAAAGTATGTGGACTAAATTTGTAAATAAAAGACATAGAGTGGCTGAATGGATCAAAAAACAAGACATATATATGCTGCCAACAAGAGAATCATGTCAGAAGCAAGGATACACAGGCTGAAAGCAAAGGCATGGGAAAAGATATTCCATGCAAATGAAAATAAAAAGAAAGTTGGAGCAGCTCTACTCATATCAGACAAAAATAGACTTTAAAACAAAGACTGTAAAAAAAGACAGAGAAGGACATTAAATTCTAATAAAGATATAAATTCAGCAAGTTATAACATTTATAAATGTATATGCATTCAACACAGAAGCAGCTAGATATAAATCAAATAACAGACTTGAAGTGAGAAATTAAAAGCAATATAATTGTAGTAAATGACTTTGTCATACCATTTACAGCAATGGATAGATTATCCAGAAAGAAAATCAATAAGGAAACACTGGCCTTAAATGACATACTAGATCAGATGAACTTAATAAAATATACAAAACATTCAGTCCAAAAGCAGTAGAATATATATTCTTCTCAAGTGCACATGGGACATCCTTTGGGATAGATTACATATTAAGTTACAAAACAAATATCAGTAAATTCAAGAGGATTGAATTCACATCAAGCATCTTTTCTGAAAACAATGTATGAAACTAGAAGTCAATTACAGGAAGAAAACTGGAAAAAAACCCACCAAAATGTGGAGATTAAACAACGTGCTACTGAACAATCAATGGCTCATCAAAGAAACCAAAGGAAAATCAAACACGTAGAGACAAATAAAAACGGAAAGATGACATACTAGAACCTATGGGATGAAGCAAAAGCAGTTCTAAGAGGGAAGTTCATAGCAATACAGGCCTACCTCAAGAAACAAGAAAAATCCCAAGCATTTAACTGTACACTTAAAGGAACTAGAAAAATAACAAAAAATAAAGCTCAAAATTAGTAGAAGGAAGGAAATAACAAATATCAGAGCAGAAATCAATGAAAGAGAGTCATTAAAAAATAGAAAAAAAAAAAGCAATGAAACTAAGAGTTGGTTCTTTGAAAAGACAAACAAAATCAACAAACCTTTAGCTAGGTTAACCAAGAGAAAAAAAGAGGACTCAAATTAATAAAATCAAAAATGAAAGAAGAAAAGTCACAGCCAATACCAAAAAAATACAGAGGCTCATAAAAGACTACTATAAACAATTACACACCAACAAATTGGACAACCTAGAAGAAATGGATAAATTCTTCAGAAACATAATCTTCTAAGAACAAATCATGAAGACATAGAAAATCTGAATGGATCAGTTACCAGTAAAAAGATTAAAACTGTAATCAAAGCTCTCCCAAGAAATAGAAGAAGAGGACCAGACAGCCTTACTGGTAAATTCTATGAAATATTCACAAAAACACTTAATAGCTGTCCTTCTCAAAATCTTTCAAAGGAGGAGGGAAATATTCCAAACACATTTTATAAGGCCAGCATTACCCTGATACCAAAACCAGACAAGGACACCACAAAAATAGAACATTATAGGCCAACATCCTTATATATGCACATCACATCACATGCATTAACACTTACATCACATTAACAAAATGAAGGATAAAAAGTATACGATCATCTCAACCGATGATCAAAAACTCTCAACATAACAGAGGAATAGAGGAAATAGAGGAATAGAGGAAACATACCTCAACATAATAAAGACCATATACCACAAACCCACAGCTAACATCATACTCAATGATGAAAGACTTGAAAACGTTTCCTCTAAGATCAGGAACAAGACAAAGATACCCCCTTTTATTCAACATAGTATTAAAAGTCCTAGCCACAGAAATTAGGTAAGTAAAAGAAATAAAAGACATCTAAATCAGAAAAGAAAGAAGTAAAACTGTCACTATTTGCAGATGATATGATACTATATATAGAAAAATCTAAAGACTCCACACACACACACACACACAAAACTGTTATAACTAAAAAATTAATTCAGTAATATTTCAGGTACAAAGTTAATATACAGAAATCTGTGGCATTTTTATACACTAATAACAAACCATCAGAAAAAGAAACTAAGAAAGTAATCCCAATTACAATTGCATCAAAAAGAAGAAAATACCTAGAACTAAATTTAACCAAGGAGATGAAAGACCTGTACACTGATAACTATAAAACACTGATGAAAGGAATTGCAGACAAAACAAATACATGGAAAGATACTCTGTGCTCATCTATTGGAAGAATCAATATTGTTAAAATGCCCACACCACCTAAAGTGATCTACAGATTCAATACAATCTCTGTCAAAATTCCAATGGCATATTTTGCAGAACAAGACAAATAATTCTAACATTTGTATGGAAACACAAAAGATCCTGAATAACCAAAATAACCCTGAGAAATAAGAACAAAGCTGGAGGTATCAAGTGCCATGATTTCAAACTATACTACAAAGCTATAGTAATCAAAACAGTGTGGTACTGGCAGAAAAATGGACACATAGTTCAATGAAACAGAATTGAAATAAATCTATACATATATGGACAATTAATTTACAACACAGGAGCAAAAACATACAATGGAGAAAAGGTAGTCTTCAATAAGTGATGTTGGGAAAACTGGACAGCCACATGAGAAAGAATGAAGTTAGACCACTATCTGACACCATACACAAAAGTTAATTAAAGCCTTGAATGTAAGTCCTGAAACCAGAAAATTCCTGGAAGGAAAACGTTGGTGGTAATTTCATGGACATGAGTCTTTGTGTTGTTTTTCGAAATCTAACTCCAAAGGCAAGGGAAACAAAAGAAAAATAAATAAATGGGACTACATCAAACTAAAAAGCTTTTGCATAGCAAAGGAAGCCACCATCAAAACAAAAAGAGAACTTAATGAATTGGAGAAGATATTTGCAAATCATATATCCAATAAGGGGTTAATATCCAAAAGATATATAAAGAACTCATACAACTCAACATCTAGAAAACAAACAACTCAATTAAAAAATGGGCAGAGGATCTGAGTAGACATTTTCCAAAGAAAATATACAGATGGTAAACAGGCACATGAAAATATGTTCAGCATCACTAATTATTAGGGAAATGCAAATCACAACCACATGAGATACTACCTTATACCTTTATCAAAAAGTCAAGAAATAACAAATGTTGGAGAATAGGTAGAGAAAAGGGAGCCCCTGTGCACTGTTGGTGGGACTATAAATTGGTGCAGTCACTATAGAAAACAGGACAGAGATTCCTCAGGAAAAAACAAAGTAGAACTACCATATGACCCAGCTATTCCACATTTGTGTATATATCCAAAAAAACACAAAAATACTAATTTTAAATATTTGATATGTACACCCCTATGTTCACTGAAGCATTATTTACAACAGGCAAGATATGGAAACAACCTAAGCGTCCATCAATGGATGAATGGATAAAGAAAATGTGACACATATAGAAATGGATATACATATACAATAGAATATTAGCCCTAAAGATGAATGAAATCTTGCTATTTGTGACATGAATTGACCTTGAAGGTATTATGCTTAGTGAAGTAAGTCAGACAGACAAAGACAATACCATATGATTTCATTCATGTGTGGAATCTAAAAAAAAAAAGAAAAAACTAATGAACAAACAAAACAAAAGACCCACAGATACAGATAACAGATTAGTGGTTATGAGAGATGGGCAAAGTGGATGAAAGGAATCAATTGTATGGTGATAGCTGATCATTAGACTCTTGGTGGTGATCACTTTATAGTGTATACAGATGTCAAATTACAATGCTGTACACCTGAAACACATATAACTTAACAAAGCAGATTAAATAAACCACTTGCCCTAACAATCTACTCATAAGAGTTTGTCTTGTAAAAACTATGAAACTTCTCCAATAGTGAAAGATATCCATTGTACAAAGCTTACCACACAATCCAACAGCTCATTTAACAGCTGTTAAATGTTGCCTGATGAAAGCATAGCCCAGAAAAAAAAAGTGGAAGGTATGTGGAGTACATCTGGCAACCAATTACTCTGATTCAGTGCAGATGTTACATCCTCCATGCTCGTCTTCACAGCATCTTGACTCACTGATAGGCCATACTGAGTTGTTTTCTATCCAAAGGTCACACCGAAGCGAGGTTGAAAAACAGTGACAAAGACCCACCATGACTCAACAGAATGGGTTGATTTGAGCCAAGAATGAACACACAGAACCAGGGCCAAGAGAAATGTCTGATGAGTGTATGACTTCACCTGCAGAAACAGAAGAGAAAGGACACTGGAGATCTCTATTATGTGCATCCACAAAAACAACGAAAATTCACTAATAAAATCCAAAGTGTCTAGAATCTGAATCGCTCTAGATATACAACAGTAGTCTCCATAAAAAATGTTCAAAGAAAACTGTAACTGGTTTTAATTGTAAAAGATTACGGGGGAAGTGTGATCTAGAGAAAATGTGCATCTCATCTGAAATCAAGCTCCAATTTGTTCACTAACTTGTTACGTGATTTAGTGTTTCATCATGTACTCTCCCTAAGCCAAAATTTTATTACCTGTAAATGGAGCCCTTTTTTCAAGCCATTCCACATCACAAAAAAGATCTGCCCACCTCATAGATTTGCTATGGAGCCCAAATGTGAAAACATAAATAAACACTCCATACAAATACATAGTCTTATAATAACTAATCAATCATAATATTATTAATGCTTGGATATTTTTACTGAATTTGATTAAATGTGTCTCTTAAAGGTTATGCTAGATAGGTAGACAGATGGACAGATGAAAGCACATAGAGAGATGATAGATACAGATGCATTTATGAAAGCAATGAACTATGTTTACATAATGCTATTAGTACATATTATTATAGAATAACAAAAATTTGAACCTGGAATAGATTCTTGTTTCACAATGTTGTCTTACCGATGAGCAAACTGAAGTCCAGGTGTGTTTAATGACTTACCCAAGATCAAGTTAATGAAAGACTAAGGCTAGAACCTAGCTTTTCAGACACCCAGCCTATATTCTTTCCATTCCATGGGAATGCTAATTCCATCAGTGATGACACTATCAGAATTTCCCATTCAGACTGTCACTATTCAAAAGATAAATAAAACCAGTGCTTTCTCAATACTGCCAAGACACATAATGAAACTTACCTTGGTATGAAGCTGCATTGCATAACGCAGAGCTGGTGAATGCAACACATAATTGCCTCTACTCTCTTTTGTCTCCTATGGGCCAGAAAGCATCCTCATACTCTTGAAAATAATAGTCCAGACAGGCACTACCAATCAGTCAGAATTGCCATGTTAGATAAAAATTATCTATACTTCTTAGATATATTGGAAAGATATTGAAATGAGAAACAGGAAACTTGAATTCTAGTCCAATGCCTGCAACTCCCTAGCCACGTCATGACAAGCAGGCACAATGTGGGTATGTCCTCATCTGCAAAATGAGGCATTTGGACTAACTGACCCCTTCCCAGTTCAGATGTCCTCTACCCCTATGACTAATGTCTGCAGTCAGCTTAAGTTAAATATGAGAAAAAAAAAAAGATCAAAACTATTACAGATAAAAGTGTACCCTAAGAGAAAAGAAAATGGTCTCCTCTGTGATTTATGACACTTTCTCATTTTCAAATCAGATAACTACCAGTGTAATAGCTAATAAGGTTGACTCAAAACAGTATGGACTGGCACAAAAACAGACACATAGATCAATGGAACAGAACAGAGAGCTCAGAAATAAACTCAACCAACTATAGTCAATTAATCTAAGGCAAAGAATATAACATGGAGAAAAGACAGTCTTTTCCATATGTGGTGCCTGGAAGGCTCAACAGCTCCATGTAAAACAATGAAATTATAACATTTCCTCACACCACATTCAAAAATAAACTCAGAATGGTTTAAAGACCCAAATGTAAGATCTGAAACCACAAAACTCCTAGAAGAGAACATAGAACATTCTTTGACATAAATCATAGCAATATTTTTGGAAGTGTCTTCTAAGGCAAAAGAAATAAATTCAAAAATAAACAAATGGAACCTAATTAAATGTAAAAGCTCTTGGACAGCAAAGAAAACTGTCAACAAAACAAAGACAGCCTACGAAAAAGATAGCAAATGATATGACCAACAAGGGATTAATATCCAAAACATATAAACTGCTCATACAACTCAGTATCAAAGAAAAAAAAAACCCAATCAAGAAATGGGCAGAAGACATGAATAGACATTATTCCAAAGAAGATATACAGAGGACTAACAGGCATATGAAAAGATGCTCAATATCAGTAATTATTAGAGAAATGAGGTATCACCTCACATCTGTTAACATGTCTATCATCACAATAATAAATGTTGCAGAGGACATGAAGAAAAAGCAACTCTTGTACATTGTTGGTGGAATGTAAATTGGTGCAGCCACTATGGAAAACAGTATGGAGGTTTCTCAAAAAAACTAAAAAGAGAGCTACCAAACGAGCCAGCAATTCCACTCCTGGGTATGTAATTCCCCATCAAGAGATGAATGGATAAAGAAGACATTTTTATTTATACACACACACACACACACACACACACACACACACACAATGGAATACTACTCAGCCATAAAAAGAGTGAAATTTTGCCATTTGTGACAATGTGGATGGTCCTGGAGGGTATCATACTTAGTGATATAAGTCAGACAGAGAAAGGCAGATACTCTATATTATCATTTATGTGTAGAATCTAAAAAAAAACATGAATATAACAAAACAGAAACAGATTCACAGATTATAGAGAACAAGCTAGTGTTACCATTGGCCAGAGGGAAGGAAGGAGGGACAGAACAGAGGTAGAGGATTAAGAGATACAAACGACTAAGTACAAAATTGATAAACAATAAATATATATTGTACAGCACAGGGAGATATAGCCATAATTTTGTTATAATTTTAAATGGAGTATAATCTGTAAAAATATTGGATTACTACATTGTATACCTGTAAGTAATGTAATATTGTAAATCAGCTACACGTCAGTAAAAAAGAATAACTAAAAGAGTTTACATTAGACAGGATAGGCCAAGCATTTGTAACAAATACCCCAAAATGCAACAGCTCCAACACGTAAAAGCTTAATTCTCTCTCACAGGATGGCCCAGGCATCAGGTGTCTCTCTTCCACATGGTGATTCAAGGACCCAGACTGATACAGGCTCCACATGAACAAGTTTCAAGATCAGTATGGTCACTGCATAATCATTTTACAGTGTTGTGTCAAATTCCATTGTAGAGCACAATTTTTCAGTTATACATGAACATATATATATTCATTGTTACATTTTTTTTCACTGTGAGCTACCACAGGATCTTGTATATATTTCCCTGTGCTATACAGTATAATCTTGTTTATCTATTCTACATTTTGAAATCCTAGTCTGTCCCTTCCCACTCCCTGCCCCCTTGGCAACCACAAGTGTGTATTCTATGTCTATGAGCCTGTTTCTCTTTTGTATTTATGTTTTTTTTTTCTTTTTAGATTCCACATATGAGCGCTCTCATATGTTATTTTTCTTTCTCTTTCTGACTTACTCCACTTAGAATGACATTCTCCAGAAACATCCATGTTGCTGCAAATGGCGTTATGTTGTCAGTTTTATGGCTGAGTAGTATTCCATTGTATAAATATACCATATCTTGTTTATCCAGTCATCTGTTGATGGACTTTTAGGCTGCCTCCATGTCTTGGCTATTGTAAATAGTGCTGCTATGAACATTGGGGTGCAGGTGTCATCCTGAAGTAGGGTTCCTTCTGGATATATGCCCAGGAGCAGGATTCCTGGGCCATATGGTAAGTCTATTCCTAGTCTTTTGAGGTATCTCCATACTGTTTTCCACAGTGGCTGCACCAAACTGCATTCCCACCAGCAGTGTAGGAGGGTTCCCTTTTCTCCACAGCCTCTCCAGCATTTGTCATCTGTGGCTTTTGAAAGATGTCCATTCTGACTGGTGTGAGATGTCCATTCTGACTACCTCATTGTAGTTTTGATTTGCATTTCTCTGATAATTAGTGATATTGAGCATTTTTTCATGTGCCTATTGATCATTTGTAGAGACAATTTTTGAGCCCCTACTTATAAATCCCTTCCACCTATGAACTCCACAGTGGCTTGGCAATTGGAAATTTACTCAGTTTGATCCAAGGAAGCAGGCTTCCTGCTTTTGATTGATTATAGTGACCCACAGGTAGCCATGTCTTTGAATCGTGAATGGGATCCATAGCTCTAAAGAGAAAGGTGGCTTTCCCGAGCAGTTGAGGCAGAGCAGTGAACAGTCCGACCGGCTAAGACTGAGCGGCACTCAGTGGAAGTGTGTTCATCTGTTACACTTGGCAAGGTTGCTGATGCACAGTGATGTTGTTTGTTATGTCTCTTCTTTAGTTCATCATTTCAAAAAAAAGGAAGACGTAGGATAAAACAGAACCACCACCACCCCATTCCGGCAGGCCTCTCTTCCCTGAGCTGCAGCTCTTCTGCTTGTAAAACACAGCAGATGGAATGTTAAATCTAAACGAGAAAGTCTCTGGCATTCCTAGCTGTCAAAACAAGCCATGTGCCTCCTGAGTCTCAACTCTAATCCACCAAACGCAATGAGACTATTTCAGACACAAGAATATGCACATCCAAGCCTGTTTTAGGGAGTTATTTTTTTTTTAAGTGTGGCTGTTGGAAGATGAATGGGTGAACTCAAGTAAGAAATGTGTCCCAACTCAATGAGGATTTATTGACATTTTCATTACAACTGCTGTGACAAATATCAAGACCAGTAAATGTCAATACTTCTCAGTTGTGATCTGTGCTAAACATTAATATATATTAAGATTGTGATAGTCTTTATTGTTTAGAACAATGTTATGCAATAATTAATATCACGCAAGTCACAAATGTAAGCCACATCTGCAGTGTAAAATTTTCTAATAGTCATCTTCAAAAAGGGAAAAAGAAACAAGTGGGTTAATTTTAATAATATATTTTATTCAACCCAATATATCCAAAATATTATCATTTCAATATGTAACCACTATAAAAAATTATTAAGAAGATATTTTATACTCCATTTTTCATACTAAGTCTTTGAAATCTGGTGTGTATTTTGCATTTATAGTATTTCTTTGCCCTAATTGGACAAGCCATAGTTCAAGTGTTCATTAAGTACGTGCTACAGGTTACCATATCGGTCAGTACAGGTTTAGAGTCTCTTAGAGCTTTTATTTTTTTTTCAGGACTTGAGGCTTATATAAAAATTAGATAAGGAAGTGTGCTAAGTATTACAAAGTAAATAACTGGTAACTTAAACCCAAATTCTAGATCCAGACACACGGTGATTAAAAATGCATGCATCGAGAAGTTAATGTAAATATTTTGAATGGTATCCATGGCCAAGCCCACCACAAGCCCTAAACCCTTCACTCACACTTGCAGCCCAAATCTTGATTGTTGTTAACAGGCTCTAAATCAAGCAGCTAATGCCTCCATCCTTTAAGAAATCCCAAAATATGCCCAGTTGATGAGGCAGACCAAAATGCACTTATATTTTAAAAAGGAGAAAGTTAGGGATGCCAACTTCTAGAAACTGAAGAGCACCCCAGAGCAGTTTTCAGGGGCCGAGTTCATCATATAAATGAATGACTCCGGTCATACAAAACAGAGTAAGAGGACAGACAAGAGGAAGCTGCAGCAAGAATGCCCCATTAGCAGGCTTCACACTGAAAATTCATTCAACATTGTGTAAATTATTGGGTCTTACAGAACCTGAAGGCTGAGCTGCATATTTATGGTCCCTGATAGCTCATTACCACCTATAAGAAAGTTTCCCACGGTGTACAAGAGCGGGGGACATCGGCCAAGATTTCAGAGGAAATATGAAACTGCGAAAGAACCAGTTTCTGTTTTAGAGCTTCATTGTGTGAACAATCTGAGAAATGAATCAGCCCTCTTGAAGATCCCTTGGATGTAAATAGTAGTAAATGGATTTGACGAGTGTCGGATTGCGTTACTGACTAAATAAACTCAGAGATGATTTTTTAAGAGAGCTACTTCACACGGCATTCTCACCTAAACTGAACAAGTTGAAAAAGAATACTTTGCCCAGAAGACTTCCAAATGATCCTGTTACACGTGAGTCGTGAGCCGCCTCTTCCACAGAGTATAATTTTGGTAATACAGGCAAAACGTTCTTGTGAAGAAATGACTTCAGATAAGTATTCAAAAATGTCATACAAAGAGTACAACGGGGCGACAGCCAAGAATCATGTTTACTCAGCACACCACTTCCTTGAAAACAATATTATTGATATTATGAGCATCATTGGAGACACTAACAGGAAGCATCTTGAGTACTTGTAAAGATACATGCCCCTGTAGCCAGCAAGCATTGACATTATTCTTCCTGTGGAACTAACTTGGAAACAAGATAAGACAGGCCAAATATGTTTCTGAGTCTTTAATAAAGAAAAGTTGTGCAAAAATGTTCTCCAAAAATCCACAAGGAAAAAACAAACCAGAGAGACTCACCAAGTTCCCTGAAAGATATGTGATTTGATGGCCCCTGAAATCCACCATTTTCCTAACACCGTTTAGCCTCTCTGTGCTTCAGTTTCCATCTATAACAAGAATAATAAGACCTACCTCATAAGCTTCTCGTGAAGATCACAATACTTAGAAAAAGATCCAGCACACAGAAAGCATTCAGTAAGTATCAGCTATTACTTTTACCGTTAAAGATAAAACAGTGGAGAGTCTAGGCAGAGAATTGCACTCAGAAGTCACACAAATATATGGGCTCTGGACTCCTTGCAGGTTCTGAATGTTCACAGTCTACTTACAGCACAAGTTTTGATTGTTGGTAATAGGCCCTCAATCCAGCAATTAACTCCTCGGTCTTGTGAAATGCTTTGGTTTTACAAAGCCGGTCTCAGGAAACATAATATGACAGGGAAACCCCTGTCACGTACCCATCACGTGCCCAGTTAGCAAAGTGGCCAAAAGGAAGCATGGCCTTTAAAAAAGAAAATAGATAAGGATTCAACTTCTAGAAGCTGAAGAACACTATTGTGATATAAGTAGATGGCAGTTCAACCAACAGCCATCAAAAGCAAGCAAACAAACAACAAACAACAAACTGTCCACCATTGAGGCAAATTGATGTCACAGAGAGATTCTGTGATTTCATTTGTTTAAGAGAACAAAGGAAACCTCCCGGCTTCATCTTGAACAATCCAGTCGTAAACCAATGGGGTGTGGCAGGAGCCCGATTCCTGAATGCCTGGAGCAGAGATGATGGACCAGATCCCAGTTCTCCAGTCCCTTGCAGTTGGGTGTGTTGAGGGGCTGGGTCCTGACTAGAGAAATGTGGAACAGAGCTGAGATCAGCCAGTGGTGGGCCCAGTTTTAACACGTGCACATGACCCTCCATACCATCTCTCTCTGAGGACGTTTCGAACGCTGAGATGGTAAAGGTAAATGGTGGGAGTCCATCTATGAGAACGAGAATGAGAAACTTACTACAGAAAGCCACTAAAACTTGGAGATTGTTGTAGCCGCTAGTGTTAACTTACCTTTTTTTCACTTGTTCATATCCATGGTGATTTAAACCCGACTTGGATTCCTGCCTGCAACTTCTTTAGCTGATGTTAACAACACCACCTTTTTCTAAATCACAGGCTTGCAGAGGCAATGAAAGCCAGGTACTAGTGTCTCACTGCTTAAGCTGATTTAATTTGCTTTTTCCTGATGATATGCAGACTGGTACACTCCCATTTCAAAGGGTTCCGTGCCTTAGTGATTGTTAAGATCTTGAAGGTCTCCTCTTTCCCTCTCCTCATCCATCACCCTCATCTCCCATCTGGACCATGGAAATTTGTTCCCAGCTGGTATCCCATTCTTCACACAGTACTGAGAATGAATCCCTGCTTAAAACCTTCAAGTGGCTTACCACTGGCATATCGTAATCCAGATCCTGGAACTTGGCCTCCAAGATGCTCCATGCTCTGGCCCCTGTCTGCTCCAAGATCGTCTCTCTCTACTCTCCTGTCGGATTATTGTGCTCGGCCACTGTGGTCTTTGTTCAGTCTCTTGAACATAACATGTTTGGCCCTATCTCAAGACATTAGTACTTTTCTTCTTCACCTCCCAAAAAAATGTCACCTCTGAAAAGAATTCTTCGAATCCCCCAACTGAAGTAGTGGCCCTGGAAGCCAATTCCTATCACATTCCTCTATTCTGTTTTCCTCCAAGCATGCATCGGTATCTAAAGCAGTCTCACTTACTTACGTTTATTGTCTGAATGTCCCACCCCCACCCACCTCCAGTGGAAGAAAGCTCCATATGAATCTGTCCGTTCATAACTGTTCCCCCAACACTGTGTCCAGTACCTGGTGCCTAATGCACCCTCAGAAAATATATGATAACTGACTGATGAAAGCTATAAGCACGCTTTCCCCAAATGCATTCACTGACAAAAAAAAATTTTCATATTATTTGATAGGATTGTGAAGTCCCTGAAAGCCATACATGTACTAGGGATCCATGAACCCTAAGTTAATAAGCACAGAAATCAAATTTTGAATGAATAGATCAGGAAGTTGGGCTAGCTCAAGTCAAACTTGGGCAATCTTGGGCTCAGTTACTATCTACATCTTCTAAATGACATTGATTTTTCTTCTAACTATTCCATCAGTTATTATGAGTGGGGAATTGAAGTCTTCAAAATATTTTTGTTGAATTACCTATTTCTTCAATTCTGTCAGTTTTTGCTTTGTGTATTTTGGGGTTTTGGTGTTAGATGCATATGTGTTTATAAGTGTTATGTTTTCCTAGAAACCTTTTTATAATTCTTTTACTATTATAAAATATCCCTAATGTGGGGGGCTATTATAGCCTTTAGTTGGCTCATCTAATATAAATATTCATGCTTGGTATAAATCTCAAAATGAAATATTAATGTTTGATTATGGGGTGCTGCCCCAGACTTTACCAGGAACATTAGAGTTGATGATATTTGCACCAGATTTCTTTTAAAAATTAAAAAACAAACAAACAAAAAAACCAGCTGGCCTCAAGAGTTTTAGATAAGCTTTATTGGGTCAATCATTTGCTTGAGGTTTAAATAGGTACCAGGCACTGAGCTAAAAGTGTCACAGACATCTTGACATTTTGTCTTCTGGATTAGCAGAAAATTAAACCACACTTCAGTCACTCAGGTCACGAGAAGCAAGGTGCCTCTAGTTGTTCTATGTGATGAAGCCAGACCAGCTCCACAGCCCAAGAAGATCACGGTTGTCTATTCTATCACAGGCATGTTCCAGTACTGCAAGGCCCCACAGACTTTTAGAATCCTGGTGCAAGAAATCACTGCTTGACATCCCCACTGGGAGGGAGCATCAGTCCCAAGAGATAAACCCAACAGAGCTAGGAGCTGCTGTCACTCAAGACCTAAGGCTATTCCTCTTGCCACCATGATTTTAGCTTCACAACAGCTTAACACAAGTATTTGTCTGTTTGTTTATTAAGTAATACATTTGGCTTTTTCCTCAATGAGATCAGCTTTACTGAAGGACCAGCTGTTGTCAGCATGGAGCCATAGGTTCTGAGCAGTATCTTTCAAATTATTATCTCTGGAACCCTGAGAAACTACCAAGGTGCTTCCCTGTTCCACAAAGCCTAGATTCAAATTTCATTTTTAACTATATGTATATTCATCTATTTAAAATACTGTCATAAAACCAACATATACACTTAAATAGCATATCAAATTGAAACATTCAAGAGACCACATTAATTGTACCACCACAAAAATTTTAATTGTATGCAAATCCTGGTAAGAAAATTCTATCATTTCTTTGCGTTTAATTAGACTTCCTATAACTGTGTCATTGATTACAGTAGTTGTAGTTCTGCAGTGGTCTATTTTTTTCATTCAAGCCTACACATGTCTACAGTGTATAAAATTGTGAAATTGACTGCATGGTTACTAAATATGTGTGAGCTGGGATTGTCTTGATGTGTGCAACCAGAAGAAAATTGAGAAACAAATTGGATGCAGTAATTGTTATTCATAACCCTCAATTTCATATATTATGATTTTCCTTTATTAACTTTTATTATATTCATGAATTTAGGAAATAAAATTATGCCAGTAAAATGTTGCTGTTATCTATTTTAGACCCAATACCTAACCCTTACTTTGTTTTGACAGAGCCCAGTGTTTCCAGCTACCTCCAGTGTAACCTGGAGGTTGAAGCTGGGGCTGGGGGTGGTATTAGTTATATATTGCTGCAAAGCAGTTACCATCATCTTAGAAACTTAAAACAATCATCTCACAGTTTCTATAGGCTGGAGTCTGGGCACAGAGTAACTGAGTTCTCTGCTCAGGGTCTCCCAGGCTGAATCAAGGTGTGGGCTAGGACCGAGATGCCACCTGAAGGACATTGTCCTCTTCCAAGCCTATTCAGGTCACTGGTAAAATTCAGCTCCTTAGAACTTGCATTAGTTTTCTATTGCTGCATAATGAAATATATTTTAGTGGCTAAAACAAACCCATGTATTAACTCACAGTTCTGAGGGTCATAAATCCAGGCATGGTATCCTGGGTTCTTTGCTCAGGGTTCCATAGGGTGAAATCTGGGTGTTAGCCATGCTACCTGCTTTTATGGAGGCTCTGGGAAAGAATCTGCTTCCACATTTATTCAGACTGTTGGAAGGGTTCATTTCCTTGTGGTTGTGGGCATCCGTCGGGCACTGCTTTTGGCTCCAGTAGGCCACTCTCAGATCCTTGACATATAGGGTCCCCTCTACCTTCAAAACTAGTGGCCTAGACTCTTCCTGGTACTCAATCTCTTTCACATCTGCAATCTCTCTCTAGTCTGCTATGAGTCTTATGTAATGTGATATAATCCCAAGAGGGACTATCCCACCACAATTTGCTACATAACACAGTCAAGGGGATGACCATCCTATCATGTTTACTGATTCACCCACATTCAAGGGTCAGCGATTACACAAGACGTGTATACCAGGAGGTGGGAGTCGTAGAGGTCATCTTAAATTCCACCATCACAGGTTCAAGGAGAGCCCTATACTCAAATTCAGAGTGAATTTTTCTTTGTATATGTTATTTAAAACAGCTATTTTTAGATTTCATATTTAAGTGACAACATACAGTATTTGTCTTTGTCCATCTGACTTAATTCACTAAGCATAATGCTCTCTAGGTCCATCCGTGTTGTCATAGATGGCAAGATTTCATTCTTTTTTATGGATGAGTAGTATTCCATTGTGGTATATATATATACACCACATCTTCTTTACCCATTCATCTTTTGATGGACACTTAGGTTGCTTCCATATCTTGGCCATTGTAAATAATGCTCCAGTGAACATAGGGGTGCATATATCTTTTCCAATTAACGCTTTCATTTTCTTCAGATAAATACCCAGGAGTGGAATTGCTGAATCCTATGGTAGTTCTAGTTTTAATTTTTTTGAGGAATCTCCATACTGTTTTCCACAGTAGCTGCACCAATTTGATTCCCACCAATAGGGCATGAAGTTTTTCTTTTTCTCCACTTCCTCACCAACACTTATTATTTGTTGTCTTTTTGATAATAGTCATTCTGACATGTGTGAAGTAATATTTCATTAAGGTTTTGATTTACATTTCCCCTATGATGAGTGATGTTGAATAACTTTTCATGTGCCTGTTGGCCATCTATATGTCTTCTTTGGAAAAAATTCTTTTCAAATACTGTGCCCATTTCTAAATCAGATTGTTTGCAATTTTGATGTTGAGTTGAGGTGTATATTTTGAATATTAACCCCTTATCAGATATATCATTTGTATATATCTTCTCCCAGTCAGCAGGCAGCTTTTTTGTTTTATTGATGGTTTCTGTCACTGCGCAAAAGCTTTTTAGTTTGACATAATCCCATTTGCTTATTTTTGCTTTTGTTTCCCTTGCCTGAGGAGACAGATCCAAAAAAATATATATTTATTACTAAGAGTGATGTCAAAGAGCTCACTGCCTATGTTCTTTTCTAAAAGTTTTATGGTTTCAGTTCTTACATGTAAGTCTTTAATCCACTTTAAATGTATTTTTTTGTGCGTGGTGTAAAAAAGTGATCCAATCTGATTGTCTTGCATGTAGCTGTCTGGTTTGCACACAGCAAAATAGAAACACAGTTGGATACAGAGAACAAACAAGTGGTTGCCAGAGGGGAGAGAGTGGTGGGGGGAGAGAAATAGCTGAGGGAGATTAAGAGGCACAAACTTCCTGTTGCAAAAAAAATGAGACAAGAGTGTGAAATGCACAGTGTAGGGGAATACAATCAATAATTATGTAATATCTTTGTGTGGTGACAGATGGTAACCAGATTTATCATGGTGATCATTTTGAAATGTATAGAAATATTGAATCACTATGTTGTGTACCAGGAACTAACACAGTTTTGTGAGGCAGTTATACCTAAAAAACAAACAAACAAACAAGCTTATCGAAAAAGAGATCAGATTTGTGGTTACCAGAGGTGGGGAGTGGGGGGACAGGGTATTGGATGAAGGTGGTCAAAATGTACAAACTTCCAGTTATCAGGTAAATAAATACTAGGGATGTCATGTACAACATGATAGATATAATTAACACTGCTGTATGTTAGATATGAAAGTTGTAGAGAATAAATCCTGAGTTCTCATCAGAAGGGAAAAAATTTTTCTGTTTCTTTAATTTTGTTAGATACATACAGATTTTGTTAGATCTCATATAGATGAAAATAGATATTCACTAAATTTATCATGGTAATCATTTCATGATGTATGTAAATAAAACCATTATGCTGAACACCTTAAATTTATGCAGTGCTATATGTCTATATAGTCTCAATAAAACTGGAAGAAAACATAAAATTTAAAGATTAATAAATGGGAGGAGGGTATAGCTCAGTGGTAGAGTGCATGCTTAACATACTGGCTTCATTCCTCAGTACCTCCATTAAAATGAATTCATAAATAAATGAGTCTAGTTACCTCCCCCTTAAAAAAAAGAAAAAAATGATAAATTAACAAATTTTAAGTTATCCAAAGCTCCCCACTCTGATCTGAAATTCATTAATATATTATATACCTGCTATCTTTCATGCATAATACTGGGAACACAAACAATATCTTTCACTGAAAGCCTCACAAATCATGATACAAAATCGTAGGTCATTATTAGATAAGATAGTAAACAGTATATTTGAGATCTGAAGAAGGTATCATGGGCACACAGAGGAGTGAGGGATTTACTGTATCTGTGAAAGATGGAAGAAGGTTTCACGAAAGGGATGAAATTTGGTCTAGGACTTGAAGTTTGAATGGAAGTATCTTAGGGAGAAGAGGAAAGAACATTCTAGAAAATGAATGTCATCTGTGTATCTTGTTGATGCCGGAATCAGTAGGTGATGTTATTTTGGTAACATGTACAAGAAAGCATGTCAGCTCCCCACACTGGCACTAAGTTTGTGCTCACCGGGAATCTGAGGGTTGGTGGGAGCGGCTGTCCAGTCCCCTCCTAAAGCTCACAGTTGAAGCAACCGTGTTTGGGGCTGGTGTATCCTTTGGAGCCAAGGGAGCTTCTATTATCTCCTATACAAAGACTATCATTTGTGAGAGTAGATATTAGGAAAGAGAAGCTTGAAGAGTATTCAAGTCAAAGTAAATGCTTTCCCCCTGGAAGTACATCACACGGAACCCAAGACTTGTGTCACACGCTGCTGTCCTGTGGGAGAGCTGTCTTTTAACTTTACCACAGGTAAATAATCTTTTTCTCTTTGCAGTTCACTCTTATCCCGTAATAAACCCAACAAGCTAAACCAGAGTGGACGGTTCCCTTCTTTTTCTAAACAGCTGTTGTTCACTCCACTGGTTTTCTGAACACGACACTCAATAAGGCTCCCACTGGGAATTTCAAACAGTAAGACACACTTAAATTGCCTTTTAGAGTGAAATGTAAAAAGAAAACATTGATGCTTGTCCACTCTCCTCCCCCTCAGTTAAAGAATACTTTGTATGTGGCTTCTTGTGTTCCAAAATGGACATTTACTCAACATTCCTGAAAGACAGTCTGAAAGGCGCTGTGAGAACCATGCTCACCCAGTTGCTTTTTGCAGCAGAGGTAAGGCTTTCATAATACCACCTCACATTTGCAGAGTCCTTCACGTGGCAAAGTCCTTTTGCATTCAGTGTCCATTTTAATTCTCGAAGTCATCTTGGGAAAAAAATAATAACGCTTTTACACATGAGCAAATTGAGTTTCTCAGACCAAGATGCTCCTGGAGATACAACAGCCAGTAAGTCACAATCAGAATTTGAATGCATGCTCCGGACTTGTCCTCTATGAACTGGCCATAGTTAGAATCCTCTGGGTCATCCATGGTCTTGACCAGCAAAGGGAATCCCTTAGTGTGTGGATTAATGGCATGGATTTTGGAGACTCTAATCCTTTCCATATTAGCTGTATGTCCTAGGGAAATTTATTTGTGTTCTCTCACTTGCTTCCTCATCTACTGTATATTCACTAGGGCTGCCATGACAAACTACTGCACACTGGGGGCTTAAACTACAGAAGTATTTCCCCTCACGGTTCCACAGGCTAGGAGTCCAAGAGCAAGGTGTTGGCAGGGTCAGGTCAGCTTCTTCTAAAGGCCTTTCTCCTTGGCTTATAGATGGCTGTCTTTGAAAGGGTATTTGCACATGGTCTTCTCCCTATGTGCGTCTGTGTCCTAATCTCTTCTTTTAAGGACATCAATCATTGGATCAGGACCCATCCTAGTGACCTCGTTTAACTTTAATTACCTCTTTGAAATCCCAATCTCCAAATACAGTCACATTCTAGGAATGGGGGCTTGGGGAGGGGATTAAGATTTTAACATACAAATTGGTGGGGATACAATTCAGCCAATAACATCTGTAAAATGCAAAGATGGAAAGAGTTAATATATAAAGGTCTCAGCGTGATAAATTGCAGCAGTCTATGATTGCTGTAACAAATTACTACAAACTTGGTGACAACACGGATGTATTATTTTACAGTTCTGTTGGTCGCACAGCCCACGTGGATCTTACTAGGTTGAAATTAAGATGTCGGCAGCAGGGCTGCATTCCCTTCCCTAGGCTCAAATGGAGGCTCTGTGTGTTCCTTGTTCACTCGGGTTCTTGCAGTTGTAGGACCAAGGTCCCCATTTTCCATCTAGCCATCATTTGAAGGCCATTCTCAGCTTCTAGAGTCATCACATCTCTTGGCTTGTGGTCCCGTTCCTTCATCTCCAAAGCCAGCAAGAGAGGATTGAGTCCTTGTCACAGTCCATCCCTCTGACCCTTATGCTGTGACGGCATTTCTCTCTTACCACAGCCTAAAAAGGCTTTCCTCTTTTAAAGGTGTGTGTGATTAGATTGGTCACACTTGAATAATCCCAGGATAATCTTCTCATCTCAAGGTCCTTAACCTGAATCACATTTGCAAAGTCCTTTTATCATAAAAGGAAACATATTCATAGGCTCCCAGGATTAGAGTGTGGACCTTTTTGGGGGGAACAGTATTCTGCCCACTACTTAAGTGCTTGATGAAAGACAGCTTTTATCTCTTTAATGATTGAAGAGAAAACTTTGTAAGCCAATGAGCCCATTTAAAATTGTATTGATTGGTTTGGCTAAGTGATTCCAACCAGGGGACATTTGGTTATGTCTGGAGACATTTTTGGTTGTCACCACTGGTGGGGCGGGGGGTGGTGACACTGATCCCAGGTAGGTCAAGGCCATGGTTACTGCTCAGCATCCAACAATGCACAGGGCAGCCCCCCCACAACAAAGAATTAGCCAACCCAAAATGTCAATAATACCATGATTGAAAAACCCTAGTTTACCTGAACACTTTGAGAAAATTTAATTGATCTGAATGGAAATGAAATTTTTATTATTACCAAATGGACTCTTATCAATGCTATATCAAGTGGTCTCTTTTGTTCCATGACAGGAAAAAAAAAGTTTCTTCTCCAGTTAGGAAAAAAGGATAAGATATTATTCCACGATATCCTTATTGTGTTTGAGACATGCTATCAATAGATAGCTGTATGGCTGTTTTAAATTCAACCTGGTCTACGAAAATGGGAGTTAACTTATTCTAAATGTTATATATATGTGTGTGTTTTTTTAATTCATTCCTTTATTGAAAAGTTAGCAAGGTCCAGGCAGGCACTGTTCCAGAGATGCAGGTACATCTGTGAACAATACAAACATTCCTGGTCTTGTAGATCTGATATTCTAGAGGAGAGAGATAGTCAATGGGCATAATAAATAAATAAATGATAAATTATGTGAGAAGATGAGAAAGGCTCTGAGAGTCAGGCAGCTCGGGGCTGCAGTGGGTCAGGAGAGGCAGGGGGGAGCCACCGTGGAGGCATCACATAGGGTGGTCAGGGCAGGCAGCCCTGGGAAGTCTATCTTGTCTAGTTATGAAGACCAGATGCCGTCTCATTTTCTTAACCTCATTTGCAAAGTATTTGCAAGTTATATTTGCAAGATATAAACATGGAGAGAGCTTTGCATTTTTATTGAATGAGAAAAATCAAGTGGAAAGGAGATAAACCCATTAATATCAACCCATCATAAACAACAGTTCAGGGCTTGGAACTGGAGCCCTTGAGTGACAAAATCACCAGTCTTTTCTCAAAGTCACCCTGCCTTCCCACTCTACGCCAGGGTCAGGAACAAGTCGGCACATATGCGTGTTGATGCTCCCAGTTGTGGCGTGACCCCTGCCATGCCCCACCCCCTTCTCCAAAGCCAGGTTCAAGGACAGGTCAGGTGAGTGACAGCTGAGTGTTTGTTTGTTGGACCCATCTAATGACCTTTGTGCCAACTGCACTGTCTTTGTCACTGAAGTTGAACGAGGTGAAAAGAGAAAAACAGATGCTAGAGGAAACAATCCAAAATTCTACTAAACAGTTTTTCCACTGATTGGTCTATGCCCTAAATTCTAATTTCCACCTTTGACCAATGACTTCAAAGATAAAATAACCAACAACTTCCAGAAAAAATAGCTAAGTCCTAAATGGCAGTCTGTCCCGAATTCCCAGAGTTATATTCCTCCATAATGATTTCTGCTTGTTTTATTCATCTTTTTCATTCTGGGCTTAAACATTTGGTCCATAAATATTTTGAGGAATATAGCCATGTGTTCTTCTAACATAAAAGAAGGATCCAGTTCAGGATACAATCGGGTTCCCTGGTATAAGCTGTGTCTGATGAAGATCATGCTATGAAATTCAAGTCAGCAAGTTAAAACTCGTTGTGGCATTTACTGCTTAACAAATCAAGGAGCTAAATCAATAGTTTCCAAACACAGCCCAGGGGGAGAGCCATAGAAGGGAAAGGAGGGTTATTCTCAGTCTTCTAGGGACTCCAGACAACAGGGTGGGAGCAGACATTAAAAAATTAGCTTTCTCCAAATATCCTTTTATTGGCTCATTTTGAAAATATTTCTGGTTACACATTATCCTGCTGTTTGGCTACATTTTTTTTTAACACTTTCTAGTTCCAAATTCATTCCAGTGGGAGCAGCCCATTGGCAGGGGCAGCCTGTGATTATCTCACTGTATGGAATTCATTTCACAGCATAATCTGCTTTTGCGAGTGCTGTACAGCACAAAGGGAAACTGCCAAGATGAGCGTCCCAGGATCACGCACCTGCCCAATAGGCTTAGCTGCTGAGAAGAGACTCCTTAACAAGCCTTCTCACGCCCCGTGCTGCACAGAGGACGCTCTCCTGAGGCTCCCCCAATGTCTTGGGAGGCACGGCTAATATTTCTTTTTTAGGAACAGGATTAGTACAAGCGGTGTGGTGACCCAGCTCCCTACTACTATGCTGCTCAGGGCAAGGACCCTGGACAGCAGCGTCAGAGACCCCTGGGAACTTACTAAAAACACATAGTTTTGACAAATATATTTAAGTACATGCATGACTGGGACATTGTGCTGTACACCAGAAACTGACACATTGTAACTAACGATACATCAATTAAAAAAAAAAAAAGAAAGAAAGAGAAAGAAAGAAACACACAATCTTGGAACCCTCCCCAGCCCAACCTGCATTTTAAGCAGATCCCCAGGTGACCTGTAGTGCACTCCAGCTTGAGGAATTTGTCTCTGCTGGATGCAAGACAAGATGGCCAGAATTCTTCTCCAGTTTTTTCTGAGTTGTCTCTATCATTGCTGGTTTTTATAAACTCTGGATTTATGTCTACATCATGGCATGTATCGCTTTGCTCCCTGATTATAATTTGCCACATAACTGTCTCACCCACCCTCCATCATCTATTAAGGTACTTCTATGTGTGAGCTCTGGATGATGCCCTTGTCTTTGACTTTGCACCATTCAGTGGCTGTAGGTGATTAAGACAATATTAAATGAGAGCAAATAATCCTTCCTAGATGCTCAGGGATACTGTTGGGAACAATTCTTATTTAGCTTTCCCACTGTCCTTCCCACTTCCCTGAATCTCAGCTCTCCAATTTTCCTTTGGGAAGCCACCCTGCTCCAATCACAGGCTGTGGGCTTCAAACTTCCCAAACCATCTGCTCATAGGCAGACTCATGAGGGCTTCCATCACCCCAGCCCCTGTGATCAGGGAGCTCCAAGGAGGCTCCAAGCCAGGGCCCCATCGACCACAGCACACTTGCGGGAGGGAGGGAGAGGAGGACGCTCTTCCCTCTATAGTTGCTAAGCTGGTAAAATGAGAGCCTAGAACTGCCAGGGCCTTCTCTGCTTCTTCCTAAGAAAATCCTGACTGAAAATGAAGCCAACACAAAGTAGAATAGACCCTTGAGATGGAGGAAAATTCCAGAAGCCATTGCTTGAGCACTGGACTCATCCTATGCAGACCTGAATTCTCTCTCTAGGCAAGGGGCAGCCATAGCAGTGTGGCCAGGACTTCTCCAGGACCCCCCAAAAGAAGGCCCTCCTGTGGTCAGAAGCAGGCCTGACCTGGGCGTTCATTCTCCTGGCTTTCCTCTGACTGACCTGTGACTGAGTTTCCTGAGAGCCCCATGTTGTGAGCGTCCTTTGGTTTTAACAAGGAGTAGCCACCCTTGACCAGTACCGCTGGCAACATAATTGTCTCCCCAAGGCCTTTAGCCTCCTTCCCCAAAAACCCTTCTCCATATACTCTGCCTCAGTCAGATTAGGGGTGGTGTAATTTGGAAAGTTACCTAGACAGCACTTCTGTCAATGTGCTGGTACCGTGGTCTGGAAACCCCAGGTGAACAGGCATCCTGCCACTTAAATGCCCGGCAAATATCTCATGCATGAGGAATCACCCCCAAACTTACACACAGGGCATCTGTCATAGAGTCCTCTCAAGCCAGAGGCTGTATCAGCAGCTGGACCTATGGACCTACACCAAGTCTTCAGGGCCTACTAAGATTGTTTTAGGTTCAACTAAATATTCACACTCACAAGACTGACATGGGCCACATTTGGCACCCATCTACTAGGTTATAGGACAAAACCCAAAGCTTACCAAAAGGATGACTTTAGATGTCCTAGTTCTATGATAACCCTTGGAGCATTCTAAGAGCTCAGCAGCCAGGAGATGAGACCCATGTCAGGCAGGTACAGGACCCACCCTGTCTTATATCTGCTAACCGATAGGATCAGAGCTTCCAAGGTCTCTGCAAGACGCAAGCCCAGATCTAAGAGTCACAGCTCTCAGGGAAGCCCAGCACAGCTTCCCTGTCAAGTATTTATAGCTCCTTTATAGCCCTTCCAGGTCAGCTGCAAGGTGCCAGTCAAAGGTCATTTTTAGCACAAGCAATCCCGCCTAGGAACATAGTTTGCCCTCTGTCATTGTCAAGTTACCAGGGGAACTGAGCTAGAGAGTTAACCAAAGATCAAATTCTCATTCAAAAAAAGGGAAGAGTTTTGTTAATAATCTATCCACAAAGTTAACAGAGGTGGGAAATACCCTCGGAAAACGTAGAGTGATTCTTTAAGAGAACTATGGTACCCCATAATTTAAACGGATACATTGGCAAAGAAGATCAAGGAAAACAAAGGTAAGCACAGCCACTTCCCTCCTAGAAGAAGAGGATCATTTCAGTGACAGGACCAGAGTCCTCCAGGCGAGGGCACCACGCGTGCGCTGCTCCCCTGCCGAAGAACAGTCAGAGCTCTGTCTCTGACCGCTGGATTCGCTTGGCCAAAGTAAAAAAAAAAAAAAAAAAATCCGATATTTTTATACATTTATCAGCGCTTCTTATACAGGCTGAACTTGGGCCTAGAGAAGGTGTTTTTTTCGTTTGTTTGTTTGTTTGTTTTTTCTGAAAAATCATGAGAAGAGATGTAAGAAGGTCTCCACTTCTGGTATCTCTGCCAATTGGACCCAGACTGGCATGGCCAAGTCTGACCTGTACACAGACAGGGCAATAGCCAGGAATCCCTTATAGCCTTCCTGTAGTGTGTGGAGGGGGAGGGCATGTGTGTGCCCACGTGTATACATATAAACACATATAAACAGTGAGAAGAGACCCACCAATGTGTCAACTTACCCGGTCTAGCAAGAAACCAAGAACAATGTATATTTAGCTTCCTTGGACACTTAGTGGCATTGAGAGCTGTCATTTAGTTATCAAACTGTGGCAACCTGGCAGAAAATCTGAGTTCCCTAGCATGTCATGTGGGTCATCATGTGAAGTGCTGTCTACACAGTAACCACCTTTTAGCATAAACTCCATAACCATCAAAAGCACAACCACATCATTATCAAAAGCCATAAATATTAGCTACATTGCTATAAATACCTCTAAGATCCACCATCACTGAGCCCTCAGTACCTAGAACCACAGGCCACTATTATCTAAAACCATAGTTAATACAACCCAGAGCCACAAAACTGACAATATCTGAAACTGCATCGTTACCGTCACCCAGAAACACGTGTCCAATAGCATACAAATTAGTGATTGTCACAGTAATGCTGCATAACAAACCAACTTGAAACTAAGTGGCTTTACAATCTTGAGGAAAAAAGACCAAGGCTGGAGATATCACACTTCTTGATTTTAAATTACACTACAAAGCCATAGTAATAAAAGTAGTACGGTACTGGCACACACAAAAAAATTAGACACATAGACCAATGGAACAGACCAGAATGCCCAGAATTAAATCCCAGCACATACATCCACTAATGTTTGACAAGGGAACCAACAAGACCCAATAGAGGAAGGATAGTCTCTTCAACAAATTACCAGAAAAACTGGAGAAGCACATGCAAAGCAATGATATTGGACTCCAGTCTCACACCACTCACAAAAACTACACCAAAATGGATCATAAGACCTACTACTCCCAGAAGAAAGCATAAGGAAGAAGCTCATTGGTATTGGTCTTGGCAATGATTTTAAGGTCGTGAAGCCCAAAGCACAAACAACAAAAACAAACATCAACAAATGAGATCACATCAAACTCAAAAGCTTCTGCACATTAAGAAAAACAACAAAATGAAACAGCAGCCTACAGAATGGGACAAAAATTTTGCAATCCATATATCAGACAAAGAGTTAATACCAAAAATATATAAAGAACTAATACAGCTTAATGAAAAACTTATTTTAAAATGGGCAGAAGAACTAAATTGACATTTCTTCAAAAAGGATATAAAAATGGCCAACAGGCACATGAAAATATGCTCCACATCACTAATCATCAAGGAGACACGAATCAAAACCACAATGAGGTATCATTTCATTGTGAAGAAGACAAGAAACAACAGGCGCTGGCCAGGGCATGGTGGAAAGCAAACACTTATACACCATCAATGGAAATAAAAATTAGTCCAACCACTATGGAAAACAACATGGAGGTTTCTCAAAAAATTAAAAATAGACCTACCATACGATTTAGCAATTCCACTTCTGGGTATAAACCCAAAGGAAATGAAAACAGGATTTTGACGAGATATATACACACCCATGTTTATCACAGCATCAGTCACAATAGCCAAGATATGGAAACAACCCTAATCCCCATCAATGGATGAATGGATAAAAAATATACACAATGGATTATTATTCACCATTGGGAAAGGAGGATATCCTGCCCTTTGCAACAACATGAATAGAAATTAAGCATGTTACCCTAAGTAGGATGTAAATCAGAGAGAGAAACACAAATACAATTATAATATCACTTATATGTGAAACAAAAAATGTCAAACCTGAAAAAAAAAAAAAACAGAGTAAAATGGTGGTTACCAGGGAATAGGGGATTGGGGGATAAGAGGAATGGCATTTCAGGATACAAACTCTAACAAGTAGCAAATAAGCCATAGAGAGCTTTGTTTTTTCCATTTTTTAAAATTGAAGTATAGTCAGTTTTACAATGTGTCGATTTCTGGTGTATGGCATAATGTTTCAGTCATACATATACATGTATTCCTTTCCATATTCTTTTTCATTATAGGTTACTACCAGACACTGAATATAGTTCCCTGTGCTATACAGTATAAACTTGTTTCTAATGCACGGTGTAATGAATATAGACAATAATATTGTACTATAATGATGTAATGGGGTAAATATTGTTTCAATGGCAATCATATGACAATATATAAGCTATCAAAATAACATGCTGTACGACTTAATTTACAAAATGTAATATGTCCAATTTATCAAAATTTGAAAAAACTTCAGTGGCTTTAAGCAGCAATGATTTATAATTGCTCACGATTCTACAGATTGAGCAGGGAGTTCTTTGGTCTGGCCCAGGTTCGGCTGATCTTAGCTAGACTTGTTCATTGGCTGCAATCAGTTGGTAGGTTAACTAGGAGCTGGCTGAGCTAGGATGCCCTCAGCTGGGATGACTCAGCTCTGCTACAATCTGTCGCTTGCCAGCAGGCCAGCCCAGGCTTGTTCATGTGGAAGGAAAAGGGACTGTGTGAGCAGAAGTACACAAGTCCTCTTGAGATCTAGATGGAGAAACGACATGTCATCTTAGCTACCTTCTACTGCCCAAAGTAAGTCATAAGGTGAGCCCAGATTCAAACAGGGGGAAATAGACGCCACCTCCTGATGGCAGCTGTTGCAAAGTCCCACTGCCAAGGGTGCATGTTTAGGGATGCGTGGAGAATTAAGGCCATTTCTACGATCTGTCAGTCAAACCACCGATACCTTGAAACATGGTACCATATGTTCTTGGAACTAAAAGGGACACCAACACCCATTAGTGACAAATATTCAACATCACAATTATGTCACCTTCACACGTCACCCAGAAACAATATACATCTTAACATGTACCTTTATCAACTACCTAAGCCTGTGTACCACAACATTACAGATTAAAACACCTAAATCAAAGACTCCTTTCTCCTCTCTCCTCCTTGCTGTTTATCTATTTTATATATAGTAGTGTGTATCTTGCAAATAAGTCATGGCAGGCTTGGGGGCTCTGCTCCCCATTAGCTGTGACCTGTGAGAAGAAATCAGGAAGTTATTTCAATTATACTTATTCTTCCCAACTCTCTAAGAAATACAAGAGCATTTTTTAAATGCCATATCCTGACAAAGTGATCCCTGAGAGTAATCAACAAAATATATGCAAGCATTCACTTTTTTTGCTGTTATTTTAAAATATGTAAGCATGGTTTTTCGAAGTCATTCCAACAAATAATGTGTCAACTCTCTTCCTGTGAAAGGATCAAATATACTTCTTTGGGGAATCTTCCATGAGTACATTTCCATAAAGTAAGTGTTTATTTTCTTGGTAAACAAATGTAATGCTTAGAAAAGGTTTCTTGGGAAGATGGAGAAAATGAATAAGGTTGAGTAATTGCTGATCATTACTGGAGGAATCAGAAACTACTTTATAAAACCCAAACATAAGGTGAAATGTATTATATCTAGTGAAATAGAACTCTTGGCACAAACTCAAGCTTAATGAGTTTTAGGATGTGGTTTTAGCAGAGCCAGGAATTTTCTGGGAGAACTCACATGAACATGAGAGCTGTCCTTTTTTTCTTTTTTTTTTTTTGTACGTATATTTTTACTGAAGTGTAGTCAGTTTAGAACATTGTGTCGATTTCTGGTGTACAGCATCATGTTTCAGTCGTACATATACGTACATATATTCGTTTTCATATTCTTTTCACCATAAGTTACTATAAGATATTGAATATAGTTCCCTGTGCTCTACAGAATGAACTTGTTGTTTATCTATTTAATACACATATCTTGATCTCCCAGTTTATCCCTTCCCACCCTCTTCTCCCTCTGGTAACCATAAGTTTGTTTTCTATGTCTGTGAATCTGTTTCTGTTTTGTAAATAAATTCGTTTGCCTTTCTTTCTTTCTTTTTTTTTTTTAGATTAGCATTTAAGTGATATCATAGGGTATTTTTCTTTCTCTTTCTGGCTCACTTCACTTAGAATGACAATGTCCAGGTCCATCCATGTTGCTGCAAAAGGGGCCGCTTGCCCTGACTCTAAGGTAGGCTCCAGGAAAGAGAAGGCACCAGGGCCTTCTCGCAGGCCTGTGTGCAGAAGGACAACAGCTCCAAACAAGCCAGATGTCCTCCGCATCTGCCAGATGGGGTCACTGAGAGCCATTTCTATCAGCACCTCTCATGTGCTGGTGACGCTGCCAGAGGTGAGTACCACTGATGGGGCCCGAGACACCGTTTTCTCAGAAACAAGCTCACGTCCTCACAGGTCAAATAGTACCAATAGTATATTCTGCTTAATTTTAGTTTTGTTTGTCCAGCAATGCTCTTAGTGAACTGTCCTGGGGGGTCCCTTCAGATTTCATTGTGTGATATTGGCTGCCTCTTCTTGGGGGCAGTAGCGAACAGCATGCGTGTAGCCGGGGAATCAGCAAGTGGCCCTTGAAACCATGAATGAAGGGCATTTGAGGTACAAGACAATATTTATATATTTTTTAATGAAGTATAATCTGTTTACAATGTTGTGTTAATTTCTGGTGTACAGCATAGTGATTCAGTTTTATATATATATATATATTCTTTTTCATATTCTTTTTCATTATAGGCTGTTACAAGGTATTGGATATAATTCCCTGTGCTCTACAGTAGGACCTTGTTGTTTATCTATTTTATATACAGTAGTGTGTATCTGCAAATCCTAAACTCCCAATTTATCCCTCCACCCCCCAGGAGACTAATTTTTTTTAAACTGTCTCCATAGATGTTATTTCAGGGCCACACTGGCCCAGCCACGTTCTCTAAGTTCCAATTATAAAACCTCATTCATTCAACAAACATTTGTTGCACACTTACTTTGTGCCAGGAATTGTGACAGTCTTCGTGGATAAAAGAGACACCATTCCTGCTCTAATATACACTCACAACTAGAAGCCAGGTAATAGATGAGGGCTCGTAAATGACCAGCTTGTGAATCACAGCTTGGGATAAATGCTAAGGAGGAATGAACAGAGAATGGGGCTGGGAAATGGGGGTGGGGGGCAGGGCAGCCTACTCTTAGTAAGTGTCAGGAAACAAGGCTCTAGAAGGTGACTCTGAAGCTGAGTTCCAAACGATGAGGAGAAGGCAGGCGTGCCAAGACCGGAAATAACAGAGGAAATCAGAAGTCCCTAAGGCAGAAAATGAGCCATTCGAGAACCTGTCAGAAGACACATGCGGCTCCAGCAGCAGGCCCAGGGGAGAGAAGCATGAGATGGAATCAGAAAGGGGCGTGGGAACCAAACAAAACAGGGCCTAGCCAAGGTCAAGATCATGGAGTTAATTCTCAAAGTGAAAAGAAGCCACAGGAAAGCTTTAATTCGAGTGGCAAGATCTCGTCTGCATTTTTTAAAGAGCCATCTTGTTGCTCGGTGAAGAATAGATTATGCCTATGTGATCATAGTTATTTAAATATCCTGACACAAACCAGCATATCAACAGAAACACCCCCAGAGTGATACTAATTTGGGCAAAGGGCCAACAAATCACCTCACCTCCATTTAAGAGTAAATACCGTCTTAACGCATTACCAGAAGCAGCGCAAGCCACACTTAATAGCGTGTGTTAATTTCCAGTTTGAAGCTTGGGCTCCTCCTGGTGGCCGATGACTGTGAGCTCCTTGGTGGTGTCAGTCTCACACAGTGACCGGCGACCAGCAATCTTTTTTTTTTTTTTTCCAAACCTACCTTGGTTAATAAAATGCACAAAGCCTCAAATGTAGGTTTGATATCTAATCAGTGCATTTGGAAAAATAAGTTTATCCAGATATACACTACTATATGTAAAACAGATAAACAAAAAGACCTACTGTAGAAGCACAGGGAACTATATGAAATAAATTGTAATCACCTGTAACAGAAAAGAATCTGAAAAAAAGAATATATACATATTAGAAAAAGAAACATATATATATATACCTAAATCACTTTGCTGTACATCCAAAACTAACACAACATTATAAATCAATTGCACTTCAATTTAAAAAAAATAAGTTTACAATTCACTATTACAAATTAGTGCATATATATATATATATACATATATATATATATACACACACACACTGCATAGTACATGGTATCATATGGTTACATTCCCACTGAACCCTACTGTTTGCTAAAACATTTTTGCCAACATCTGGTACAAATTAGAGTATGAAATAAAGTATTTGCCTCCCCTCAAAAATGATTTCATCAAATAAGGAATGTCTTTAACAAATCTGAAACAACACAACAAAAGGAAAAAATCTTAACAGTTCACCCTCAGACTAAAAAAAATGAAGTGAGGCATATTTATCTGCTGTGGAAGATGTGGATTCAAAGTAACCATCCTCTCCATTCACCACCACACACAGCTGATGACTGACAACTTGAATTAGAGAGAGTCCCAACCAATTGAGCATTAGGGACTTTTGAACTGTTGTATCCCTTACTTACTAAGAATTACAGCTTTGGAAAATTGTTCTCAGAGGCACATTTGTTTCCAAAAGTCTCATTTTCAATCCATTTTGATGTGTAGAAAGCTTTCATGGCATGAGACACCACTTGCAGATGCAAGCCAGAGGGAGGAGGGCAACCGGCTCGGCCCCGGAGAGCTGGGATGCTTCAACCCCGAGAATGGAGTTAAACCGTTACCACTTTATTTCACCTCGCACAGGTCAGAACGGCCATCATTAAAAGTCCACAAACAACAAATCCTGGAGAGAGTGTGGAGAAAAGGGAACCCTCCTACACTGCTGATGGGAATGTAAATTGTTGCAGCCACTATGGAGAACACTATGGAGGTTCCTTAAAAAACTAAAAACAGACTTACCATATGATGCAGCAATCCCACTTCTGGGCATATATCTGGAGGAAACTCTCATTTAAAGATCCTTGCACCCCAAGGTTCATAGCAACACTACAATAGCCAAGACATGGAAGCAACCTAACTGTTCATTGACAGATGACTGGATAAAGAAGTGTGGTGTATATATATATATATATATATATATATATATATATATATATATATAGACAATGGAATACCACTCAGCCATAAAAAAGAATGAAATAATGCCATTTGTAGCAACTAGGATGGATGTAGAGATAATCATACTGAGTAAAGTAAGTCAGATGGAGAAAGACAAAATACATAGAAAATAAACTTATGGTTACCGAGCAGGATGGGGTGGGGGGAATAAATTAGGATTTGGGGATTAGCAGATACAAACTACTATATATAAAATAGATAAACAACAAGGACCTATTGTATAGCACAGGGAATTCTATTCAATATCTTGTAATAAGCTACAATGAAAAAGAACATATACATGTATAACTGAATCACTTTGCTGTACGCCAGAAACTAATACAACATTATAAATCAAATAAACTTCAATGTAAAAGAAAATTTGAATAAACCTTTACCACTTTAATTCTCTATATCTCTTTTCTTAGCTCTACTTATTATTCCTAATGTATTTCCAGTGTGTCTAGAATTTCCAAGTAGAGGCACTTGGGTGCATAATGAAAAATGCCATGAACTCTGTCAGGCTGTTAGCTAACAGGTAATCATGGTAATATCACCTGCCCTTGCACAGGTAGGAATATCGTATGGATCTTGTCTGAAGCCTAAAAATGTCCTCAAAGCATGAGTGACAGTCAGTGACCATTCAAGGCGGGAAGTCATGTTAAACTTCCACTAATGTCACACTCCTTACACATGGCTGACACAGCCCATTGGACCCCCCGGGTGTGATTCTCGTAGAAAAATTGTACTTAATCACAAAGACCTGCTCTGAAATAGCAATGAGGCAGAAAACTGCTATGGAATTCTGTTCCTGATCACAGCTCAGGAGGGTGGGAATAACCTAAAGAAATTTATGAGTGTCTGCAGTTTCTTGCAAAAAAGTAACTGTAACATTGGGAATGTGGATTATTATTTCATGATGCATTGTTGCTTTATGATGTATGAAATGTGGAACATTTCAGTCATTTTGCTGTTTCTGTCAAAAGAGTAATAGTTCCCTAAAAACTGGGAATCAATTTTGTGTGGAGTTGGTTTACATAACGAATTCATAAAATGCAAAAACATTTGCAACAAAAATTAAATAAAACCAAGGAACACAGAAATACTCAGGAGTTAACATGAACATGTTGTCTCTGAAAAGCATGATAATTTAAACTTATTGAAAATATGAAATTAAGACACAAAGAACTGCAGATTACTTGACTAGAAACACCATAGTCTTTTCTGTAGATTTAATATAAGACATTGTGAGAGAAAAATGCTGTCTGTCCTCTGGGATCCCCAGGACCAGGAATGCCTGTAGTTAGTTCCGTCTGCCTCTGAACTGAGCTGCATAGAGGAAGACATCTGTAGCAGAGTGGAAAAGAGAGAGAAGTGAATGAAAGAGAACAATTTTGATTCTCTGTGGTCCTCTCCATCCTTGTATCCTTATATTTATGGGGAAAAAAACATTGCACTAGCTTGAATTGAGTTCTTATCATTTACACCGGAAGCATCCTGACTGATCCCCTAAACTATGCTGGGATCATGCTTGCAGCAGTCCACATGAGACTACAGTTTCTTCTCCCTTTTGAATTTTGATATCCCTTTGCACATCATTATCAGCAGTGACAAGTAATTCCCAGTCTCAATGGCTTAAAACATGTAAGTTAATTTCTTGCACAACTTTCACATCTAGTAGGGATCAGCAGGGGGTTCTAATACACACAGCTGCTCAGGTATCTGGGCTGATCGAGGCTCTACCATATTGTGGTTTATTTTTTGATCTTCTCAGAAATTTAGTAGACGTCTTTCTGTTGAATTCCCCAAAATGTCATGGACCCACAACTTCACCCATAGTTCTTTGTCAAGCATATTTTCAGAAAACAGTACCTTTTCCAGTCTTTTCCCTTGGAACTAATGTCATTAGAATATGATCTGCTGCTTCTCTGGATCTAGAAGATGACAATATTGTCAAACACTTTGCCACTACGTAAGAGGGGCTGCCATTCTCCTGGACACTAAGATCATTATCTTTATTGCCTTTTGGCCATTCATTAACCGAATACTAAATATTGTGTGTTTTTATTATGATAGCACCCTACTTCCTGTAAGACCCATGTTATTTACAATAGCTGCATAACAAGCCATCCAAATCCTTGGTGGCTTGACATGGTAAAAGTTTACATCTCACATATGCTACCTATCTAGTTCACAGTAGCCAGGGCTCTGCTCCACACAGTCACTCAGGGACCCAGGCTGGCATCTCTACCATCTTGGAGCAATGTCACCTGTAATATGCTGCCTTCTCAGTTGCCCCTGCAGGGGAAGGAAGAGATTAGCAAATTACTCATCAATGTTTCAACACCTCATTTCAGAAGTAACACACAGTACGTTCACATTTTTTTGTCCAGAACTAGTCACATGACCCATCTAACTGAATTAGTGGTTGAGAAATGTGTGAGAGCAGTTAGAAAGTTTGGTGAGTACCAGTCTCTCTGCCTTGGTATCCCATTTAACGCTTACTAAAATTCTCTGATGTAGGTCGTATTATCCCCACTCAACAGATGAAGAAACTGAGACTTAAAGAAGTTGGACAAATTATCCAAGGACACAGCTAGTAAGCAGAAGATGCAGGACTGAGATCCCAAAATGATGGGACTAGGCAGAGGAACTGCAACCAGGGTATACTATCTACACTGTTTAGGTACATCTGAATTTATCCATTTATCAAAAATTCATTGATTCACCACACAAAAGTCCAAACTTCACCGCCACAGTGTGATTTCGCACCACTTACAACTTCAGTCCCACAGAGCTTATTACAGCAAGAATAAGAAGACACCACTGAACCTCAGTTTCCTTACCTGAGATTAAAGAAAGTGGACCAGCAGTACCCCCTGCCCAATCACCTCGATACCTGTGGTTCAGTTCTAAAACTCCAACTCAAAAAGACACCTGCACCCCAATGTTCATAGCAGCACTATTTACAATAGCCAAGTCATGGAAGCAACCTAAATGTCCATTGACAGATGACTGGAGAAAGAAGAAGTGATATATGGAATGCAATTCAGCCATGAAAAAGAATGAAATAATGCCATTTTCAGCAACATGGATGGACCCAGAGATTATCATATTAAGTGAAGTCAAACAGAGAAAGACAAATATCATATGATATCACTTATATATGGAATCCAAAAAAAAAAAAAAAAAAGACACAAATGAACTTATTTACAAAGCAGAAACACTCACAGCCATAGAGAACAAACTTATGTTTACCAAAGGGGAAAGGGGTGGGGAAGGATAAATCAGGAGTTTGGTATTAACAGATATACACTATTGTATATGAAATAGATAAACAACAAGGACCTACAGTCTAGCACAGGGAACTATACTCAGTATCTTGTAATAACCTATAATGGAAAAGAATCTGAAAAGAATATATACGTACATATACACATAATTGAATCATTTTGCTGTACACCTGAAACTAACACAACATTGTAAATCAACTCTACTTCAATAAATAAATATATATGCATATATAAATAAAAAATTCTAAGACCAATGTGAAATTGATTTAAAACTCGAACGTCAGTCCTCCAGTGGTACTGTTCATCATTCACAGAACTGTGGTGGCCTGAGTGACATACGGTGAGAGGCAATCAGTGTTAGCAGTGCTTCTTTGTATTCACTAGAAATCTTTGAAATGTTTTATTTCTCCTTTTCTGGGGTTAAGACCTTGATATTACTTCCAACTGAGAGCCTCTAGATAAGAAAAGTTAAATTTCCGTTGCTTCAACCCATTTCAAAATTGAGCATCAGAAGAGAGGGCAAAGAATTTTTTATCCCAAGGAAAATGACTTTCATGCAATGGAAGAGGGTCATAAATAGTAGCCCTCCGAAGACACCTTGGGAAGTGAGTGCAAGGCAGGGGTCAGAAAACTGTGGCCCGCCTGCCAAATCCAGCCTCACCCAATCATTTACATATTGTTGGTGGCCCGATTTCGCCCTCCCAGGATGTCCTCCATTAACCCAAAGCAAGTTGTGTTAAGGCAGAAGTTCGTGATTATCGATACCACATCAGCACCACGAGCAGAACTATCAAAGCCCCCTCTGAGTCCTACTGAACGCTACTGCTATCACCTTGTGCACCATTTCCGAGTTAGCTGAAGTCTCAGACTCAGTTATTACAATGGCTTCCTACTTGGACTCCCAGTTTACAGTCTGTTCTGCACAAGTCAGCCAGAATGACTCTTTTACAGCTGAAGCAAAAGCCTGTCATTCGTCAGGTGCAATCCTTCCAAAGGCTTCCCCTCTCGCTCCCAGTGAAGTCTCAGTCCTGCCAGACCCCTCATGATCTCCACCACCACCCCCCGCCCTACTCTCCTCTCTGACCCCATTCACTGCTCACCCCCCACCCCACACGCACACCAGCTTTCTTGCTGTTCCTCACACGCCCCACCCTGCTGCTGTTTCAGGGCTGCTACCCCAGTTATCTGCTGATGCAGAACCATTCCACACTGAGGCAAAATCATCATTCTATTCTACCTCATGATTCAGAGGGTCTGGAGATCAAACGGGGCAGCAGTGGGAAAGGCTCGTCTTCACTCCATAATGTCTGGAGCTTTGGCTGGAAAGAGTAGGAGGGATGGAGGTGATCAGACAATTGGGCACTGGAATTATCCAGAGGCTCACCACTCACATGTCTGGCTGGCATGACTCAAAGTCTGGACTTAGACAGGACTATTGACCAGAACCCCTACACGTGCCTTCTCCCAGTGAGGCAGCTGGGTTATGAGAGAGAACAACCCAAGAGAGGCCACCTGGAGAGTAAATGCTCCAGGAGAACCAGGTGGAAGTGTGTGGTGCCCTTTGTGATCTGACCTCAGAAGCCACGTAGCACCGCGTCTGCCATAGTCTACTGATCAAAGGAATGATTGACTTATTCAGATTTTAAAGGAAAGAACACAGAGCTGAACTTGACTGAAGGAAGACCAAGGAATTTGGAGCCATATTTTAAAACCATCACTCATGCTTCCCCACATCGGCCTTGCCATCACCATCACTCATGCTTCCCCACATCGGCCTTGCCATCTCAAGGACAGCCGGGCCTCCTGGCAGCGGACACATAATTGTTGAGGCTGTGATGTCCAGCTGAGCCCAGCTGGTTTGTAAGCACATATGAGATACCTTCTGGGGACACCTAATTGTTGAGGGACATCTCACCTAAGGAACCTAAGATCCTATGTGCACAGGAAGTGCAAAAGCTGAGGAACCAGTTCATTCTTAATAATACAGTTTCACTTGTAAGCACAGGCTGGAGAAACCTGGACACAGGGTAGAAGAAATGTGGCTTATACTTAAGAATATTCCAATACAACAGGGCAACCAAAGAGGAAAGCCACAGGGACGGTAAAAGACAGGAACTAAAGCCCCACTTACCACAATGCTACCCAATTCCAGATGGCTGCAGGTTGCAAACTAGATGAGCTATTTTCTTCTGTTGAAATAAGGAAACAAGCTGTGCTTTTCAAGCCAACTCATCAATGCAAACTTGAGTCTTCTGTAAAGAATTGCGAGCACGATGCTCTTCAGAATACCAGCCACAAAAGCTCGTGGAAAGGCAAGTTTCATGTGTAGAAGTGGAGAGAGGATTTCACGTTTGGAGTTGGCTTTTTGGCCATACATACATCCCTCCCGTTTTTAAAAATAAAACAAACCACACAAAATTTATTTCCAAGCACTGGAGCATTCTGAAAAAATCAGAGGGAATTTGAGCCAAAAGGGGGAAAAGGAACCCTTCTCCATAAAGGATAAGTATCTGCCCCATAATTTATGGAGAGTGCAAATCATCTAAGCAGCAGTTTATGGCACTGACTGTCATTTCATCTAATTAAATGGCTGTAAAATCCTCAGAACGCCACGTCTCCTGCCAGCTGACCCTCTTCCCACAACCTTCCCTTCTATTTCACAGAGTTCAGGGGAACATGATACTTGAGAAAGACACTGCATTTTAACCTGGAGGAAAACAGATTTTACATGAAGAGAGGGTTAGATGGTAAGGGATTTTCCCTTGCTTAGTTTGTGCCATTGAAACCTCTTTGATTACTGCACTTGAGAAACTTATGCTGCCTTGCTTAAAAAAATAAATCAGAGTACACTCAGCCTCATTGCTTTTTCATTGTCATGCAGCTAAATTCTGCATGCAGTGTGTGTCACTGTTTATGCTGGCCTTTTTTTTTTTTTTTTTTTTTAATTCCACAGTTCAGCATTTCCTATGCTTGTTTTTGTTACTAAAATCTTGACTCTTAAGCAATATTGAATATCCTGAGTTTTCTTTGGGCGCTAGAGTTGTGACCCCATGATTAGGCTAATTATGTCTTAGAGGAAATGTAAGTGAAATCTCAACGGGAAGTTTCGTGCAGGCTTCTCTCACCTACTCACAGAGCCCAAGGATGATGGGTCCATTCAGTGTCGACCTTCAAGGAACCTGCACAGTCTCCCTTCTTTTCCCCCATCACCCCCTCCTCAGGCATTTTCACGGCTATTTATGGACTTTCAAAATATTTTTATTGAGTTGTATTAAATATAAAAGGGTATTCATTTTCACACATGTAACACAGAATATTTTCATGTTCCCTCCTAGACAATACCTTCCTCTCAAAGGTAACCACTGACTTTAATTACTGTACATTAGTTTTGCCTGTTTATGGTCTCCAGGTAAATGGAGCCATATAGTATATGGTTCGTACATGATTGCTTCCTTCAGCCACCATTATGATCACAAGATTCATCCTGTAGCAGTGTTTCTCTCTTCCTTATATTCCATGGTATGAACATTCAACCGTTTATTTGGAGACATTCTACTGCTACAGCCCCACTGCATTGCTGGTGGTGCTTTCAGTCTTTTTTTCTCTACTTGTTATCCTCCCCAGATGCCAGCTCTATTGCCAAAGGAGATCAGATCCTTCTAGAAGTTATGAGCCATTCCATGCTCCACGACGTGAGGACGAAAAGAATATACATTCAAGCCTTTAAAGTCCTATCCTGGAAGAGATTTGGGGTCCTTTAGTGTCTTCTAAGTGAAACAACCAAAAAATTTAAAACAATAAGCATGTCCTTGCTAATGTTGACCCCTTTCAAAGTTTAATTTATACGTTCAACTAATGGGGTTCTTTTTAGCACCTGCTGTATGCCAGTTATTTTTTAAGTCCTTGGAATGAAGCACCAAACAAGACAAGAGAGACAAAGATTCTGTTCTTCCGAAGCTAACCTTCAAAGGAAATATCAGATGGTGAAATAAGCTAGGGAGAAAATTAAAATAGGACATTGCAATAAAATGGCCAGAAAAAAACGTCTCTGGGGAGGCCACAGAATGACAAGAAACAGTCAGCTGTAAGAGGACTGGGGGAAGCCATCAGGAAGAAGCATATTCTAGGCTGTCAGGGCAACTAGATCAATGCTCTTAGGAATGAAATTGGCCTTCTTAAGAATAGAAGGAAGGCTCATGAGGCTCCGTGTAGTGGGCAACATAAAACAACAGAAGATAAAATCAGGGAGGTGAGCAGGGATTGGATTGTACATGACTTCAGGGTAACGAGCATAGATTTTATTCTGAGGGCTATGGGAAGCCATTAGAGGGCTTTAAGCAGAAGAGTGACATTGCTCTGGAAATTGAGTGGAAAATGGTTTAAAAGGGATCAGGAGTGGAAGCAGAATACCAATAAAGAGGCCACTTCCCTCGGTGATAGATGATGGTGTCTTGAACTAAGATGGCAGCCAAGGAGGCAAAGAAGTGGACAGAATTCAATATGTTTTGGAGAGAGTCAATAGAATACGCTGTGGGAAAGATGCTAAGCAAGTTTGTGTCTTCTTACTAGGTCTTACCCAGGACTCCCTCTGTGTGCCAGGATGGTGGATGGGAAAGATAATCCTGTCTCACAGGAATTGCTTCCACTGGCCCATGGCTTGCAGAAAGTACTCTCACATATGCATTCTTATTTGGTTCTTACAACAATCCTATATGGGAAGGGAGCAGACTTACTAAGTTCAGTTTTACAAATAGAAAGCTCGGGAATTAAAGATAATAACGTACTATTCCAAGGATACACAGTTAGTATGCTCCTAACCCAGGACTGGTTCCCATCCTCCTGCTGTCTGGCCCTCCGTACTGTCCTCCTGAGATATCTGCTCTAGGGAGCGTAATAAATCCTTACTTTTACTGAGTGCTTTCTCTCTGCCGGACAAGGTGGTAATTCATGCCATGTCTCAGCTCTTTTAATCCTCCAGTGCAAGTGCCATTATGTCATCCTTATTTTGCAAACCTGTAAACCTAGCGCTCAGAGACTTTAAGTCAGCTTACAAAGCTGTCACGGCTGCTGAGTGCTGGAACTCGAACTTCAGCCGAGGCAAACTCCCTCCAAAGCCCACGTCCCCAGTCATCATACTGCACTACTCTGGACAGAAGAAGTAGCATCTGTTGAAAAGCCCATTTGCCACCTCTGATGCTAAATATCTTAAAATAATTTCAGAAACCAGTATTCTCAGAAATCTTTAACAACATCATCCTGACACATAAATATACACACATTCTGGACATTTTCTCCTTGCCCATGCTGTTCATTAAAGGATCTACTTCTCAGCGTCTCTCCCAAGCCTCTGAGAAGTGTTCACAACATGCAATCTGGTGATTTGTCCTCTTACCATCTGATCCCTAGGAACACCTATCTATAGCCACCAGTGTAATTAAAGATGTGGCAAAACCTCCGGTCTGGCGGCAGGACTGACTTTATCATTTGCTCAGAAAATATGAAGTATCCACTACAGAGCCAGCTCTGCACGAGTGAAAACATTCCTTGAATACAGATACGTTAACAACAGACACACCAACTCATCCAGATTAAAGCATCTATCTGTGAGATCTCCTCCAAGATGTCTCCTATTATTAACCAAATACTACCTTACTTTAAAATATATATATATAATATATATATATATAATGACACTCTGGTTAAAGTTTTCTTTTGGTTTCATAAACCCTGTATCTGCTATTTAAACACATTCCATTAAATTGTTATTATTTAATATATTGTTGATATATTAAATAATTAAAATATTGTTAACATATTAAATAATAATATATTATTAATACATTAAATAATTAATATATTATTCAACATATTATATATTTAATAATTAAGATATTGTTTATTATTTAATATAGTATAAAATTTAATTATATATTAAATTATTTAATATAATATATATTAATGTAATATGTTATATATTTATAATATTATATTATAATAGTACAATATATTATTTATATATTTGTAATAATATAATATTATAATAATATAATATGATGTAATAATTATTTAAATTATTCTATTAAATTTAGAGTTAGAGGAGACATTTGGGACTACGTAATGTAATGGCCTCAGGGTATAGACAAGGAAGATTAGTTCCACGGAGTCACTGTGTTCCAGGGCCCCCCAGTGAACTGATGGCAAAGCCAGGACTGCGTGGCCCTGGCCTCTGACTTTCAGCACAGAGACAATGTTTCACCATCTCTCTTTATTTTTACTAGCATAATAACATTCTCCCTCCCTGATAAAAAAAAAAAGTCTAGAAACTTAGTATACAGTTATCTATATGGCCCTGTATATAATCATATAGTGACCTATATAAACAGATTTTCATGTGCTTTAGAGTTGGGTAAACTCTTCCAGATCCAGTTCAGATGGAACTGTGGTCAACTCCATCAGACAGAATAAGTCACACTGGCCCAGAGAGTTCTCATGCTGTGTTCTAACGTATCCATTTAAACACGTGTCTCCTCTACAGGACTGTGAGTTCATCTAAACAAAGATGGTGCCTCAGTCCACCTCTGAACCCCGGTCCCTTGCATAAAGTATGCACTCAGCAGAAGTTTGTGTGACTGAATGTGTTGTGGAATCAATCACTTCTTAGAGATCACCTTGCTCACTCCCTGAACTCCAAGAGATAGAACAACTGGCTTACTGGTGTAATACAAAAATACCTTGGTATAAATGAGTCAGAAATAAAGCAAAGCAGACAACTGAAGAGATTATTCCGGGCAGAAAAGGGGAGGAGATTGTATCAGTCTGGATCCAATTAGAAAATCAAGAGATAGTAACCAAACAGAAGTTTAAGATAAAGAATGATTAAACTCTGATAGGACAATAACCACAAAGATGTAAAGAGAATTCTAAAGGAGACCTTGGACCAAGGAATATAATACCCAAGGAAGGACAAGCTTGGAGGGAAAGTCCCCTCTCAGAGGCTGAGATCCAGCCTCAGGGAAGAAGACACACTTGCAGCCCACGGGTGGGAAGACGGTCACTGCATTGCCTGGACCGGGGCTGGAGCAGAGCTGCTGAGTAAGTAGGGCACAGGCAAGCCGTGGCTGGAGAGTAGGCATGCAGAGGGAGGCTGGCGCCACTGCAGGTGCAAGGTCTGGAGCGTGTGGTGTCCACGCCGGGTCAAGGGCACAAGCCAGGTTGGTGAGAGGACCAGAGACAGCATCAGGGATGTCTGTGTCAGGAGGACCAGAGCAAGGTGGTGCCTGGGCCCAGGCTGGGGCTGCAGTTTGCTAAGGGACAGCCCTCTCATGGTCACAGCCGGGCAGAGCAGCACCACCAGACGTCCCTCTATACACTGACTGACCGCAGCAGGAGGAAGCAAATGCAGCCGTGGAACAAGGAAGAGCACCGCCCCCCTGCAGTGTCCCTCCAGCTCCTTCTACCCACCAAGCTCGACATCACCCCCTGAAAAGGAGAAATGAGAAAAAGCCCAGCCCATCATCACTGAGCAAATTCTGAAGGACAAATCTGGCGCCCAGAGACTAGAAACTGGTACCAGCACAGGGACCCATCACTCAGTAAATAAATGATGTTTGTACCTAAATTACAGTGGCCTCCAGCTGCTGGTTTCCTCATCTGCAGAAAGAGGAGGGTAATATTACCTACCTCGTAAGTCATGTCAAATAAAGCAAGAGATGTGGGTACTTAGGGCAATGACAAAGTTTGTGCTGATCACCATCAGCGCCTGGCACGTAGTAAGAACCAGATAAGTGTTTGCCGTCATCACTTTCATTACTTGGAAAAGAAGAAGTAGAATAAGGACCCAAGCTCCATCCCCAGCCCTGCTGTTCAATGACCGTGGACCGCAGAGCCATCCCACCCCACAGGGCTTTGGTTCCTGCTGCTATAATTTGTTTGTTGAAACTGTTTATTTTCAGTCGATCTTATTTCCACTTTCTTGTTAAGAGTCTGTAAAGAACAGCCTAAATTCGCTCAGTGGTTCTTCCTACCTGGGCCATGGGGGCTGTGGACCCATCCTCAGCAGGGAACCCTGGATGGCGCAGAGGTACCTGCTCTTTCAGACTCGTCTGCAACTCCAGGTGGAGTAGCAGTAAATTCAGGAGCTGGAGCCCGCTGTTCACACTGAAATTCCTCCTGGGTCACAGCCTTTCAGCAGTGGCCTGCTGTGCCTTCCCCATCTCTTCAGCATCTCTGTCCAGGCAGAGATCACATGCAGAACCTCCCAGGCCAGCACCCTTGTCGTGGTCCGCATGGTGGCATCCCCACCCCAGGGAGGAGAGGCTGTGTGACGCAGAGCCATGGACAGATGAGAGGCTGGGGTGGGCCCCACAATCAGGAACCCCCAGGGGTTTGAGCTCCTAGGAGGCTGCTTGGGTCTGGTAGTGAGGTTCCAGGAGCGAAGCCGCCAGCAATAGGAGCCATCCCGCTGGTAGCAGGAAACTTGAGCACAGCTGGCTGGCCAGCCTTCCTGGAGGAGAGGTCCCTGAGGTCAGCTCCGTCATAAGGGCAACCACGGTGTGAGCCAATAGCAGAAGATTCTCCCAGGTTCTCTTCAGATTTATGCTGAGGCCATCACCTTCCCTTTTGTAGATGTTCTGTCCTGTTTGGAAGTCAAGGTGGGGGCCTCTACATGGGTCCCTGCTGCAAGGAATTTGAGGACATCCCCCTCCTTCATTTGCTCTGGACGTTGTGAACGTCCCTTTCAGCTATGACGGGAACCCAGAACAACACAGAGTGAGTGGCTTGGACAACAGATTTGATTTCTCGTGGCTCTGGAAGCTGGGACACGCAAGACCAAGGTGCCAGCAAGGTAGGTTTCACCCTGAAGCCCCTTTTCTTAGATTGGAGGCAGCTGCCGTCTGGCTGTGTGCTCACGTGACCTCTTCTTCATTCTCATGCTGGGAGAGAGAGCAAGCTCTCTGTGACTCTTCTTACAAGGGCACTAATCCCATCATGAGGGCCCCCCCCCATGACCTCATCTAACACTGATTACCTCCAAGTCCCCATGTTCAAATACCATCACATTTCAGGGTAAGGGCTTCAACTGATGGATAGGGCAGGTAGGAGGGCAGGGATGACACAAACATTCAGTCCAAAACAGTCAGATATTTTGAAAGCACTGGGTTAGATGTTTATATGAAGCTCCTTCCAAAATTCCTAGGTTATCTGGGATATGAGAGCACATTCCAACTATTCTCAGGCATTAATTCGTTAGGAAGATCTGGTTTAACTAGTGGACAGTATGGCCCCAAGCAAACAGGGCACCAAGAAAGTAGGTTTTAAAGACACTTTAATACCATATGAGATTGCTCATATGTGGAATCTAAAAAAAAAAAAAAAAAAACAGCATAAATACAAAACAGAAATAGACTCATAGACATAGAATACAAACTTGCGGTTGCCAAGGGGGCAGGGGGTGGGAAGAGATAGACTGGGATTTCAAAATTTTAGAATAGATAAACAAGATTATACTGTATAGCACAGGGAAATATATACAAGATCTTCTGGTAGCTCACAGTGAAAAAAATGTGACAATGAATATATATATGTTCATGTATAACTGAAAAATTGTGCTCTACACTGGAATTTGACACAACATTGTAAAATGATTATAACTCAATAAAAAATGTTAAAAAAAATAAATAAAGGGAATGTGGGGAGGAGGGGATAGCCCAGTGGTAGAGCACATGCTTAGTATGCACGAGGTCCTGGGTTCAATCCCCAGTACCTCCATTAAAGTTTAAAAAATCTTAATAAAATAAAAGAAATGTGGGATTCCGTCTAGGAAGGGTGAGGTGAGATGTAATAGAGTGGTAGAGCAGTGCTTCTCAACTTTAATGTGCATGTGTGTCACCCTGAGTTCTTCTTATAATGCAGCTTCTGATTCAACAGGTCTGGGCGGGGGCTGAGAGTCTGCATTTTTAATGAGCTTGGTGGAGGTATGGGAGCAAGCAGCCCAGATATTCAGGGACTTCGGTGCCCATAGCGTTTGATGCCAAAGACAAGCTTTTCAACTTAGTTTTTGCTTGGAGTCAACGACACCATTGCAGAAACCTGAGTTCCAAAATACTGTCTAGTAGAAAAGGGCCTCAGAAATGCCAGTCTCTGAACTCTGTTGCTCCCAACATTTTTAAATAACTTCAAAAACACAGAAGTTGAATTAGCTTAACACGTCAGAAAGTGTCTTATGTGATCATCAGGTTATACCAGGGATTCCCCCAAATTTCTCACTTTCCAGGGATCCTTAAGTGACTTCATAATTTTTTCATGGCATCCCTAACCTGGAAGAAAGAATCAACTGCTTTATTTACTCGTTGTGAGGTCCATAAAACTTGGTAAGGTTCTTGTTTTGGTTTTGATTTTTTTTTGTTGTTGTTTTGTTTTGCTTGTCCTACCAGCTTAGTAGGCATTTGAAAAACTAATACACATAAACTAAAAGAAAATATGGGGTTTTTTTTCATACTTAAATAACCACAAGCACTTACTAAACAGGATATGTGCCTCCTGGGCCCTGCACAGATTCTCAAGCTTTGGAATCAGATTGGACACCATCATCCTTACCCCTCATCCCCTTTGAGTCTCATGCAGTGGTTGCTGTGAAACAGCAACTGTCAAAATGCAACTTTGTCAAAAATTGACATCATGGAGAGAAACATAGTAAATCATACTGAAGAAACTGTGAACTTTCTTGGGGACAGTAGTTTATGCGATTTTCAACAAATACTGCGTATCGAGGTACTTCCCAAAAAAACCTGGAAAGTTTTGGAGCCACCCTCAGGTAACTTGGTCCAGTCTGGGAACTGCTGGCTTATACTCTTGACAAAGGACTAATTGTGACCAAAGGCAAAGTAAGAATTCTAAAAGAAGAGAGAAATTTTTGCAAGGAATACCTACAAACAGTACAACAAAATTTCCTTTAGTTTTTCAAGAGAAATCCCACCTTCTCCATCTTGTTAGAATGAAAGCATACCCTTCTTAAATTAATATTAAGATCCTTGAAACAAAATGTTATAATCTTTTGAAGGAAAATGATCTTCTTATTTCCTCAGTAACAGCACATCACTTTCTCAACAGAAAAAGAGACTTAGCTTGTAAATGTTATGGTTCTTTTATTTTCTTCCATTCACCTTCTATTTCCTTGATGTTTGATTTTAAATTAAACATAAGGAACAATTTTGAACATTCAACCTTCACCAAAAAAAAAAAAAAAAGGAGAGAGAGAGAGAACCTTGATTGATTCGGAGTTTTACTTTATGTACTTACAATTTCCCAGTAGTCCTATTTCTCAATCAGAATTTGAATAATCTTTACAACTTGTATTCCCCCCAAACTCAGATTTAATGACTCAGTAGGTTCAGAAAGAGAGATAACAGCTGCAGCTCATCCTGCTGTGCGATTTGGTAATGACAACGTTATACCACATTAGTGATCGTGACATTAATAAAAAGAAGCCCATAGGATTAACCAAAGACAGCTGACTTTAGTCAAATGTAGGTCAGGCTTTGTTTGCTCAGAAGCTGGTAATAAATTCCCAGGTAAGCACTCTCAGGTGTCACACATATGTGTCAGGAGCAGAATTTCAGATCCACTAAATGTTTCACATTTTTTACGTTTCCGTAAGCCACTCCTGAATTATTCTTAAGCATTTAATTCCACCGCCAAGCCTACAGGCTCTTTAAAATTATTAACTTATGTGACATCACAGCGTATTTTTCCTTTAGGCACCACTTAAGAACACCTCAGAGGATTTCATGTTCCCCTTCCAGATACTGAAGTGCTTACCAGAAGAGGCTCAGGGGTCACCCCCTAATTTATAGCATAATTAGGGGGGAAATGATGTTGATGGCTAGGCCAGCCATCTGTAATTGCCAGGACCTCACTGTCACAGGAAATATCACAGTAAGCTTAATGTGTATATTGCATTCTTAACCAAGCCTTGTGGTAGGCTTTCTACAAATAAGACATTCAGAACCACACAGTCCTAAAATACACTATAAAATTGAAATGCTTCAGGAAACAGTTTAGTTGTTTCTTAAAAGGTTAGACACACACCTACCATATGACCCGGCCACGGCTCCCGAGGTGCCGGTCTAAGAAATGGAACCATATGACCACAAAGAGACCTGCCCCAAAATGTTCACAGCAGTTCTATTCACAATGGCCCCAGCCTGGAAACAGCCCCAACCAACAGGAGGGTGGCTGAACCAAACAGCGGCGTATGCGTATACGAGAGCACTGCTCAGCAACATAAAGGAAGGAACTAGGGCGCTATGGAACCATCACGGACAAACCTCTAAAACACGGTTAGAGGAGAGAACATCACGTACGAAAAAGTGCACATTGTGTGATTCCATGTATGAAATTCTAGGACAGTCGAAACCAGTCTCTAGTGATAAGCCAGGATGGTGGTCGTGGGGTACAGAGGGGTGCAGATTGTCTGGGAAAAGCACAAGAGCACGTTCTGGGCGATGAAAAGTTCTCTATCCCATTAGGGTGAGGTTATGTGCATGTATATGTTTGTGAAACTCATCAAACTATGTATTTAAGATCTGTGTGTAAATTATACCACATAAAATAAAATAAAATGTATGTGGGTGTACTGTACGTTCTTCAATTTTATACTTAAACTTTATTAAGCCTTTATTAAATTCTTCAGGAACTGTAAAACATTATGGGTCTTTTAGATATCAGCAAAAAGAGACGTCACCTAAAAGAGTTACTAACCCAAATATTACCCAAGGATCATAAACAGTGTATTAATCTAATGGGTTAAATAGATAGTTTCAATTTATTTACATTTTCATTCTTTCCATCTGCAAATGGCATAACTTGAGAGCTGTGTTTATAAATTTTTAAAATCAGAAAAATATCAGTTGGCATACATACAATTAGGTACTTAAAGCTAGTTTAGATTAATGTGGAAAAGAAGTTGCAAGATTAGCCCAAAGCAGTAAATGACACAAAAATTATGTGAACTTCTAATACCAAGCAGAGTCATTATCACTCAGATTCAGGTCCTTGTTATCTTTTTTTTTTTTTTTCTTTAAGTACAGCAGATTCGCACCTGGCTTTCCTGCTTTTCATGTCATTTTCCTTTGGTCCCTTTAATCGTGAGGCACAGCCTGAGCATTTCCTGCAGGACATCACAGTCACCGTCAAGTTCAGGTTCCTCGCCTGGTATTCAGAGGCTGGTGTTGGTCTGACTACAGTCCACCCACCACTGTACCTGATCTCATGGCCACGTTTTCCCCAGCTCCCATCACCCCGCAGATCGCTGCCCTGAGGTGCCTCCCTTTCCTGCCACAGGGCCTTTGTTCATGCTGTCTGTGCATCTGACTTTTGTATCATTTGTCCTCACCTCATCATGACCAAATTCGTCCCTGCTTTCCAAGCCCCCTTTCACTATCCCCTCCTTGTCATGGAAGTTTCTCATTGTCCTCACCCAGAGTAATCTCTCTTCAGTATAAACACTCATCATGTTGGCTGCCCAGTTTCTTAGCATATTCACCAGTGTCTATGAGGAACTATCAGGATATCACAGGAGGTTGGAGGTGGGTAAATTTTGCTGCAGTTTTCAAAATAGGGCATAAGTTAGGTTTTCAAAACTGCAGAATGGTGGTGTTAATTCTAGGCAGGAAGAGTCTGGTGGAAAAACAAAACAAAGCAAAAGACAAAACAAGGAGAAGTCGTCTAGGTACTGAAGAGAAATGAAAACATACGTCCACACCAAGACACACACATGAGTATTCAAAACAGCTTTATTGATAAGAGCAAAAATCTGGAAGCAAATGTCTACCAATCAGGAAGTAAATGAAGAAAATGTGTTCTGTGCCTACAGTGGAATACCACTCGGCCATTAAAAAGGAACAGTCCTGGAAGAGCAGCAAAGCACCTGAGCCTCAAAATCATTGTGTTGAGTGAAAGAGGCCAGATACAAAAAAGTACATACTGTATGATTCCATCTGTAAGACATTCTAGAAAATGCAAGTAACCTATGGTGACAGATCAGGGGTTGCCTGAGGACTGGGGATGGAAGGGAAGAGTGATAGGACAAGGATGTGAGGAAACTTTGGAAGGTGGTAGAGATGTTCTGTGTCTTACTGCAGAACACAGAGAACTATAATCAATACCTTGTAATCGCCTATAGTGGAAAATAATATGAAAAGGAATATATATATATATGTGTGTGTGTGTGTATAACTGAATCACTATGCTGTACACCAGAAACTAACACAATGTTGTAAATGACTGACCATACGTCAATTTAAAAAAAAAATGAAATGTTCTGTGTCCCAATTATGGTGATGGTTTCAAGGGTTTATCCATGAATTGTCAAACACTATACAGAATATGCAATGTCTCATTTGAAGATCATTTCAAAATACTCTATAACCCTAAATTTTATTCCTAAGTGTATGCCCCAGAGAAAGTCCTGTGTGTGATAGAGCTTATACAAAAAAGACATACTGTAGCTCCACTTCCTGATGGAGGGGACTGACAAAGATTTTGCAGCCTTCTGTAATCCACCACAGTCCCCAGAGACACATCTCACCCTGTTTCACCCTTTCCCTCTCCACTTCGGTCTTCTCTCAGCTGAAAAGCCCTGGTTCCTTTCCCACTACTTACATGGCATCAGTCCAAGTCTTACCAAGATATGGAAAACATTGCTTGAACAACAATAATTATGGTTATGCCAGGAATGGAGACAGGTGTTCATGATGCTGCAGTGACCTAAGACATGGACCCTGTTCTTAAGAAAACTATAGACCATAAATATACTGGCTTTTTCCTCCTCTAATCTAGTTTTAATTCTTTTTTCCTCCTAAGTACCCTACAAAGAACATGATGCAATATTTTAATGTAAACCCATATGGAATATAGAACAAGATTTTCACCTCCTTTCCCTTAAAGCTTACATCTTGCTTGATACAACCCAAGGTCCTGTTAACTTCCTTAAAAGTTACATTTCATTGCTAACTGACACTGAACTTATTATTGATTATGACTAAGGCTTCTTTTTCTAATCTCCTCTTGGTACTGCATGGCACTTCTATCTTATACTGAGAAAGCTGAATTTTAGACTCAATTCAACTACTTAATAGCTGTCCTTGTAAAGTTTTGCCTTATTAGATCTAAATGACTGCTCTACCCTGTCAAGATAATTTAGATTGTCATCTCTTGTCTAACACAGCAATGTTCAGTCAACACAAATCTGATGGCTGTGCCCTTAGTGAATCACTTAGATGAACCACTTGGATGATTCTTATGTCATCAAACTACCCTGGCTGACATCACATAGAGCAAAAATGAGCTTTTCCCCACTGAATTTTGCCAAACTGCAAGATCATTAGCAAAAAAGTTACTGTGTTGAGCAGGGGTTGTTTGTTACGCAGCAAGAGAAAACTCAAATAGTAAGCATCTTCAAATCGATTCATGAAGAGCTGTCATAGACATGGCCCCCTGGGCTAGAATTAGAAACAATATGAAGAATTAGAACCAATACTATAACCTGGAGAGACTCACAGAAAGACGGACTGGAACTTTCAAGGTAAGACTAGGCAGAGAAATCCAGAAGTACCAGAGTTGTGGGACTTATCTGGCATTGGGACGAACTTCGGGGATATAAATCAAGAATCTAGATTAGAATGCTCAGGGGTACCTGACTGGCTTAGATTCACTTTCAGATGGCATCAGTGCCTAAGTTTCCACCTGCAATAGTAACAGATGTGGGCATCACAGTACTGGGGGTAGGGAGGGATCATTCAGGTTGAATCCATCCATCCAATGCCTGGGATAGACAGATGGGAAAGGGCTGGAGGGTTGTCAGGGCCCCAGTAAGGGAGAGATTCCGACTCGGGTAACAATCCCAGAGGGAAAACCAGAGAGAAGCAGAGGCACAAGAGATGAACAGCAGAGTGGGTGCGTGAAGGGTGTAGCTTGGATAGGGGCACACCTTAGACCTGTCAGATGTCAGTCATGGTCTGGATCCCATCCTCTGATGGGAATGCAAATCCATCAAGTTGCATTAAGACTAGCTCAGGAACCAGCCAGCTGAGGAACTGGCTCAGGAATTGAATGGAAAAGTAGGTGGAGAGTGGCTCTTCAGATCAGACAAAAGAATTCTGAGGGGAGCTAGTGAAAAAGAAACACAGGAAAGAACTTTCTCAGTCAGAATGGTGTATTCCTGTGATTCCAGAAGCCTGAATTCCCACCTGCCAGGAGATCTATAAAGAAGATGCATTCATCTGATAAGAACTACATCAACTAACTTATAAATTCCCAACCAACCTAAGATTTCCTGACTTAAAAACACACAATATGGGGACAAACTGCTTACACAGAGTACAAAGGTGCTCTGCAAGGAAGGGGTAGATGGATGGACAGATGGACACATGTATAGGCAGATAAATGAGTGGATGGAAATGGATGGATTGATAGATGGACACACAAATAGACAAATGAGTGGATGGAGACTGATGGATGGCTGGATGGACGGACATACATATGGATGGACATTGGATGGATGGAGACGGATGGATAGAGGGACAGATGGACACATGTATGGACAGAAAAATGGGTGGATGGAGATGCATGGATGGATGGGTGGAGGGATGAACAGACAGATGGACACATGTATACACAGACAAACAAGTGGATAGAGATGGATGGTTGGACAGATGGACACACATATGGACAGACAAATGGGTGGATGGAGATGCATGGATCGATGGATGGATGGGTGGATAACGCAGTCTGCCATTTTCAATACTCCGCACCACCTGTTCAAGGACACATCAACTCTATAAAATAAACTGAACTCCAGAGAGGGAAAAAATGTATTTGTGCCTCAAAGAACACTAATCTTTGAGTGCCCAAATATATGCTGCATTTCTGTGCTTATGAAAACAATTTCCTAAGAAAATTAAATTTCATATGAAAATCTCATTGTTCCTGGCTGAATCTGAGCAGCATCACCATCACCCCATCTCATAGGGAACTCGGTAAATTCAGTGCAGCTCTGCTCAGACAGTCAGGAGCCCCAAGCCCCAGTGGAAAAAGAGAAACTTGAGCAGCAGAGAAGCAGTGACTAGGGTTTTCTGAAAGTTCTACTGGCCTCCCTCTCAGCTGACTTCTCATTCACCTTTGGCCAGGCAGGCCTTGCACTCTTTTTTTTTTTTTAACCTCCTTTCACACACTGTCCAATATAGGACCTTTCTGCAGGCTTCTGAAGCCGAGGGTACACGGTCCCCTCAGTAATAGGACTCTTTGGGGCAAAGGTTCTATTTAAATAAATTTTCTAACACATTCAAACACAAAAAGCATCCTGCTCTCTAAGGCAGAAGATGATGCTCTGGGTTGTAGGGAGGAGTCCACAAGTTCCTTTTTTCTTTAAAAAAAACCTAACCCAGATTCAGAAAAATGTTTTACATCACAACCTAGTACTTGGAATACATATAAAACACTATTTATCTATGTGTGATGAATTCTAATATTTCCTATTCTATTTTATCTTTAAGCCACTGGTTGGAACCCACTATTTGATTTTACAACATACTAATGCATGGAGACTGGCACTCTGAAAAGCACTGCTTAAGGAATGATTATCAATCAGTGTTTGCAGGGAGTGTGGCGGTGGACCAAGGGCCCCCAAAAATGGTGTGATCGATATGAGAAGTAAAGCCCAGACCCCTCAAACCTATAAATAATGTAACCATTTTCTAAGAATGAAATTAATAAGTTAATACATAATGGATGAGATTCACTAAATGTAGAAATTAATTTAAGCCCATGTGGGGCTGCAGGAATTTAAAAATATTGAAGTCCAGTCATAAGTGTCCAGGATGCACGGAATGACAAAGTCTTACTGGATCATAATTCTCACATGAAAATTGGAGACCTGGCAGTTTTGTGTGTATGTTTTTTAATTGAAATCCTATTAACAGCAGAAACTGACCTATTGGGATCTTGTAGGTGGGGAGTCAAAATGCAAGGAGTTTTTGGTGGGTTCCCCTCCAGGGGCTATGAGCATGAATAAGCAGCCTGCTTGGGACAATCCGGAAACAGCATCCACCTCGTGGACCAGTGACACGCTTCACTTTCTCCTCATCTGGCTCCTTTAAGTGACTTGTGATTCAAACGTTTCTTTCCCACATGTGTTTTCCTAAAGCGGTAAGAACACCCACCCCAACCCCAGCGAATTTCTCATCTGTTCGCCTGTTACATTTTTCATTGTAAACGAATAGTTTGGGATCTTGGTTAATATTCATCAGTCTTGTGGGTTTGAGTAGATGATCCTTTCCATGTGGAACAAAATAGCAAGGTTCTGTAAGGCGAAGACTCAGACCCAGGCTGGGGCAGCCGCGCTGGGAAGACCACATCCAGAGACAGCCTGCCTGGGCAGCCCGCAAGCCTTCCTCTCTCAGCCCATCACTCCACCTGTAACAAGTTATTCAGGGGGTGGTAAATGACAAACCAAATAAAAATGGATTGGTTTTGTGGAGGAAAGCAATGGCTTGGCATTCCTTTAGCCAGGGGATTGAAGGAGTATCACTGAGACCCTTCCCGTTCGCTTTCTGACACTGGGGCTGTGTGGAGCCAACCCTACATGGGCTAAAGTGAGTATCTTTAAGAGAAGACAATGCAGCCTGTGTCATAGGGTCTGATGGCCATGTCGCACCTTATTTAGTATTTCAGATCAGCTGTAGGGCCAGGCCTTCTATTGCTCCTCGACCTCATTCATTCGTTCCACACATCCCATGAGTTCAGGGGTCACAAAGATGACAGAGTTCTACCCTCGAGGAGCTCAAAGACTGGAAGGAAGGGTGAATACTGCTGTCAGGGTAAGGGACAGAGTTATACGCAGTATACCGTCATGCATCGAGTAGGATCAACTCAACCTCAGGGAGGAAAGTGAAAGATTTCACAAGGAGATGTTAGAGGTGGGTTCCAGGGGGAACTGGAGATGGAGAAACAGAGCAGTGAAGACTTGCCTGAAGGGAGCGCACACGCAGGAGTGTGCGCTGGCCCGATCACGGTGCTTCCCAGGTGTCAGAACTACAGCGTGGTCTGAGGGTTCCCTCCACTGCTTCTGTGGCCTCTCCTCTTTACCTTTCCCTGGCATTTCCTCCACTGAATTTCTTGCGCTTCCAATTCTGTCTTGGTCTGCTTCCTGCAGGACACAAACTGACACAACTCCCTTGGATGTCTGGCACATGCCCCAAGATGGAAGTCTGGTTAGTTCCCCAGTCTGAAGATCTTACATAGATTGAATTTCAATCAAAGACTTGACATCTGTCAAAATATTAAGTCAAAGTTTTGTACTTCAGGAAGTAAATGTTGCATAAAGGATTATTACTGATAGCATTTTAGAAGTGACTGTTTATGACCTCCGAAGGATTTAGCATCAAGTCATATCTGTCTGTTCCCTACTGAATAAGCCCAGTTCAATAGATTGTTATTCCTGTTGTTTGCTCTTTTCCAACAAAGAAATCACAGTGCATAGCTGCCAAATAATAGACTGCAATAGTGTCACAATGCAAGTAGAGCGAAGAAGGCCACCCAGGCATTCCGTATCAGGAGAGCTCTTGGTTACAAGCTGAAGCTAACTTAAGCAACAGGGAATTTATTGACATGATAGTGGGCGAGGCACCGGAGACTGACAGGACCAACAGGAGGTGGGGGCACCAGGTTGCAGATGGATGAGAAGAACCAGAAAAGCATCAAGGGCCAAGAAGCTGGGAGCAGGACTCAGCAACCATTGCGTGATGAGAAATTCCAGACAGGACTCTGCCAGCATTTTGGCCATTGCTGCATTGCCACCTGCAGCTACCTCTGACATCCCTGTGTCCAACTGGTTGAGCTCAGGTGAAACAGCTGCCATCTGGCCGCACCAGGGAAAGGGAGAGAAGAGATCCAGAAAGTTCGCCGTAACGATGGAAAGACAGGCACGACTGCTACCGTGGCTAAGAACCAAGGGAAGAAGAAATTTCTCAAAGGAAATTAAGGAGGTGGTATGAACGTGCCGAGGGCTGGAAGGGAAAAAGAAAAAAGACAAATGCCACCACGCACTTCTAGATCTCAACCCAAGCCTTTCCCATCATTCAAAAAGCATGGAAAGTTTATTCAAAGAAAATGTCAGAGCAGTGGTTCTCAATTTTGGTTGATGAAAGAATCATCTGGGGATCTTTTATGAATCCTAATGCTCAGGTCAAAATTCAAACCAGTTAAGAATTCAGGTCGGGGGGGAGTGGGACTCAGGCATCAGACCTTATAAAGCCCCCCAGGTGGTTCTAATATGTACCCAAGACTGGAAACAATCGTCCTTCTAGGAGAAATTCCGATACATAAAACAAAGCAGAGGCCAGCGGGGCGGGGAGACTGCGCCACTCCCACCCCCACCCCCCCCCCTGCGGCACCTCTAAGGAATCCTTTGATACCAGCACTTAAGATGAGTAGTAATTATACATTTGTCGACTCCTTTATTTTTCCCACACCCCAAATCCAGCCTGTCAGTTTGGCTCAGCCTTCAGGAGATAATCAGAATCTGATCACCTCTGCTCTCCTCTGCAGCCTCTCTGGTCCAAGCCAGCATCACCTCCCACCTGGACTGTCGCAATAGCTTCTGGATGGGTGTCCCCACCTCTCCACCTGCCCCTGCCACCTGCCCGCAACACAGCAGCAGGACTGATTCCCACGCAAGTCCCAGTATGGCTCGCCTCTTCCCAATCCCTGGGACAGCTCCCATTTCATTCTCCCATTTCTCCAGACCAGGGGTCAGCAAACTTCTTTAGTGAATATTTCAGGCTATTTAGGCCTCATGGTCTCTGCCCCAACTCTTCAGCTCCGCGGTGGTAGCAGAAAGCAGCCGCAGGGGAGGCGTTAATACACAAGCCCGCCTGTGCGCCCTGAGACTTGATGCACGAAAACAGGCAGGAGGCTGGACGTGGCCCACGGACCGTTTCACCAACTCTTGCTGCACAAACCAGACCCCCAGTGCCTAAGATCCTTCCGCCGCCGCCTCGCTCCCGTCTTTGCAGTCGCGGTGGCCTCCGTGAAGCTCCAGGAAGGTTCCAGGCATCCCTCTGCCTCGGGGAGCGTGTCCTGTGTTCACTGTGCCCTTGGAGTGCTCCTCTGGCTGGTCCCTCACCTCCTCCTCTAGGTTCACATCTTACCTTCTCAAGAAGGCCCATCACGACTGCCCTGCTTCACACAGCACCCGCCCGCCACATCCACCACACGGGCGCCCTACATTCGCCCCCGACCCAGCTCTTTCCTTCTCTAATTTTCTGTCCATCGCACCTTTCCCTCTTAAACATACTTCACCATTTACTTACTTATTACACTGTTTAATGTCCATCTAGCATCTAAACCGCCTAAGACCGAAATACCCGTTAGAGTCCGATCAGAGCAGTAGAACCACACGGGAGAAAGAGAAAGGGGACTGGTCACAGCGATAAGTCGCTGTGCAGTTGTGGGAGCAGGTGGCACTACTGTGCGGGCTCTTGCCTCTGCATCTGGGGTGGAGCCTGGAGTCTCCCTGAGTCAAGCCCTCCAGCAGTCAGGAGGGAGACCTGGGCGTGCATGGGAGCAGGGACAAGGTGGAGTTCATGGGGACAACCTCAGACAAGGGTGGCCCAGTGACTCCAGCCCCGGTGCTAAGAGGGGCATCTCAGCAGATGCCGCCCTTCAGCCCTGGAGCCGCAGCAGGCTCCATGGAGGCCTCGGAGAAGCAGGAAGTGGACCCCAGCAGGCCCTGAAGGTCACCACAGCACCAGATGGCGGCCAGCAAGCCAGCTCCCGTGCCACGAGCTGCACCCACACTGACCTTTGGAGACCATGGCTTGCCGTCCAGATCTACAGGACATGCCGGTGGTCATCTATATCCCAGAAATGGTTAGAGAAGGAAATTCTGGGAGATGAAGTGGCAGCCTAAATAGTTTGGCACATTATAAAGCCACCACAGGCAGGAATCATGTTGTCTGTTCTACCAATGAATCAGAATCCCCCAAAACTAAAACCATTGGTTAGCACACTGTAGGTGCTTAAAAATAGTTAATGAATGAATGAATGATGAATGGATCTGTGACGCTTTGGTGGGTATTTGATTCATATCAGCCCCCTGACTAGTGTGCAAGTTTCAGAAGGGCAGAGAGGGTGTCTTTTGTTCCTTTGTTGTCCCATCAGCACCTGGCCTGCACCGCCAGTCTCCATGCAGACCCTCATCCAGGAAACCCTGCCCAGCAGCCAGAAATGGAGAGAAATTCCAATCCTGATGGTATCTCCGCAAGAAGGCCAAAGGGTGTCTAACACAGACCCGCAGCGACTCTTCCTAAAAATCCTTTCTGCAGACCCTCAGGGCCTGTGTTCCTGGGCAGCCTCCCCAGGCTTTCTCCCCACTCCCTCACTTCCCCATCCTCCTGAAAATGGCTCGCTCCCACCCTTCCCTCCCCTCCCCTTCCTGCGTGGAATCTTTCCTCCATCACTTTTCTCAGGTGAATCCCCCATCCCCGGCTCCCCGCCCACCGCTGGCAGATGCAGTCTCCCTTAGAAGAATGTGTGTGACTGTGGATGGCTGTCTATATGTATATAATGGTAATATAGTCATTACAAATAATTTTAACCTGTGTACAATTTCTTTTCTTTTCTCCCTTCTACCAAATGAATGAACAAATAAACAATCAAACAGTAAATGAATGAATTTGAAAACCACTGGCCTAAACTAATGTTTGCTTAACCATTTAACTGCCCTGCAATTGCATGAACTCTACTGCCAATAATCAGAAATATAGGATAAATTAAGTCCCTTTCAGTACTAATATAATAGAATTAAACCAGATGATATTTCAAAGATATATGTATATTTTGTATATATGTGTGTGTGTACAGATAGGTAGACAGATAAGAATATTCTGCAAATGCTTGAATCATGGTAACATTAAAAATATACCAATTAAGGATTATTGAGAAAATGACACACATGCTAGCAGATATCAACTTGTCATTTAAAATCTTTTAAAAGGAAGATTCTGTCTTTATGCCTTTGTGTTTATTTTATCTATTAAGCAACAGTATTATAAAGTCAAATTTTTTCACTTAATAAAGAAATGGATTATATAAGAATATTTTAATTTGGCTTTGAAAGCATCGTATTATATATTTTGGCAGCCAATTTGCAGTTCTAATGATTTTACACTAGTATTGAAATGAGTTTGCATTTCGTAGCACATGTTTACATTTAGGAAAAAGGGTCTAAAATTCAACCCTGGTAATTCACAAAGTGGATAATCCACAGGCAAGAATAATCCAGCTTTAGCCTTCTTCAAACAGAGAATTAAATGTTCTCTGGATACAATAGACAATAGAGGACAAAGAACAGGGCAGTATGTCTCTGACACATTTAGAGCAGAGCAAAGAAACTCCCAGGAAATCCCCAACCCACTGCCACATTTATTCTGAGCCAAGGTCAAATTCAGGAGGGAGGTAAACCATGCACCCTTAATGCTTCCTGAAGCCTATTTCCTAGAACAAACGACTTTCTCTAGACTTCACCTCCAAATCAGGGAACAACCTCATATTATTTAAAAGATGATTCAATACGTGTGAATAATTATAAAGCCAAGGTTCAAATTCCTCTCCTTCCCCCATGGGGCTTGTGATAAATTGATTCTGGAATCAGTCATCTCCACAATAAACTTTCCTGTCTTGAATGTCCTGAGTGGGTCTTGGTCTTAATCCAGAACAGATCCCATTCTATTAACAGCTTCTGGGACAAACTACACAAATGGTTCTCACTAGTTCCCCCTCACTCTAGAGCGGCTAGAATAGGACAGCCGGGTGTTGTTTGTAACACAAAGCCACTAAGCATTGCTCAGCTGAGCAGCCACCCTCAGAGCAGGCTGCTCCTACCTGGGGAAACAGCGTCACTCAGCAGTGAGTGAGAGTCAGATACAAACACCTGTAAAGCCAACTTGGTGGCTCATTGTTAAGCAGTCATTCTAAAAGCATCAGGGTTATGAATCAGTTTGCAGTGAATCCTCTATCATTTAAAAACCAGACTAAGTGCATCACATAAATCCAGGAGAATGAAGTGAAAAATCAAGAAAGGGTGAGTCACACCAATGGGAAAATGAGGCGAGAATTGAATCAGATTGCATGACTGACAGACACCAGGAAAGACACGTTATCCCTTTGGATATTAACTCGTGGCACTGCCTGATACAGGGTGAAAAACACCCGTCTACTGTCAGGTGCCCAGCATGTCCTAAATGCAGGACCGAAGTTGTTCGCTCAGAGAGGCTGACCAAGCTCCTTTGAGCTTATAATAATAATTGTCACAGAGAAATAATGAACTCGACATCCACTTTGAATGAACAAAACAAGATGTTTCTTAGGTATAAAGGGCTTGCCCTTTGAGAAATGGAATGAAGGATGGATAGATAGATAGATAGATAGGTTTTGCTGCAATAAGATTCTTTCACCATTCTTACACTAAATCTTTGCCCCATCTATTTGCATAATCAATGCTGTTTTAAACTTTAATATTGTAGAGAGGGCATCAGAGGGAAATACAAGTTCTCCCTGGATGCTTTGGGAATATTTGATTTTTAAAATATTACCAGGATATATCTGGATATTTTTTCACAAATATAGGCAGAAGCTGCATTAGCCATTTCTATATCCATAATCAGGTTTCCCATAGCTCAGGAAGGTTTGCTTCTCTCATACATTTGAATGTCACTCTCATCCTTTTGCTCTGGTCTCCTTTTTTGAAACCTCAATTACCTCTGCTTAATCACTACCTTCTGCTCCATTCATCATTATTTTTAACTTTTTGTCCATTTTTTCTACATCCAGAAGAGTGGATTCTATGTTTTCCTGCTTCAGAATCTTTCCATCCGTTCCTTTGGTTTTCCTCTCCTTATTCCTCCTAGAGGAAGGTAAAGCTTACTCTAGTTCAGTGTTTCTTCCACAAACTGAAAGACTGGGTTCACCTATTTCTCCCGATTGTCCTTGGACGCCTCCTGTCAGGCTGCAATGCAGAGGGTTGGTTGATGTCAAAGTCTATTTCCTATTCAGCCTGAACTAAATGGTAGGCGGTGGCAGCCAAGGGCATCCCCAGTGGAGAAATGTCTTTGCACAGCTCTTGCCAGCGTTGGTGGAGCTGCAGGGCCTCCAGCTTTCTGCTGCTGGCTTGTCACTTGCCAGGCCTCCATGCCAGGTGACAGCTGTGCCTCTGCCCACCTCCGTCTCTGCTGCCAGCCAGCTGGGGCACAAGCCTTACCAGCGCACTGGACTCATGCACTGTGGCTGCTGGTGAAACCAGCTGCCCCCTAGCGCTGCTCACTCCAGCTCCCTGGGCTGCAGAGTGGGAGAGAAACCCAGAGGCGTGTTCTGTGTGACCCCCAGCCCACCCTGCGCATCTCCAGCCAGTGATGGACAGGTTGGGGTACTAAATTCTCCCAGGGTCTCCTCGACTGCCTCTGAGTGCAGCTCCTCCTCCTCCGGGCTGCCCTTCAGCTCAGGATAGCAAAGTACTCAGAAGCCCTGGGGATTCCCTCTGCCAGGAACGATGCTGAGCTGCAGATACAGAACCCAATCCGCCACGTGTGTTTTAGGTCCCGAATCCAGTCTGTCAACACACCACACCACGTATCATCACCTAGAAACTGCCACGATAGGCCATCCGCTTGCAATGGTGTTGGTCCTCTCAGTACACCTGAATATTCTACCCTCAGAAGAATGACAAAGCTGGAAAAACGAACTTCCTACTTTCCTCCTAGCCCTAAATCCAACTGAGGTGTCCTGGGTCAGAAATCCATAGCTCAGCTGCTGTGAGAGACACAGACACACAGCTTCATCTTATCTGGTGTGCACAAACACAGACATCCCTTTGTGACCAAACTCACACAGAGTTTGCCAAGTGCGTGCACATAGGCTACTTCATGACTCTTCACGAGATGCACATAAGAGAGAGATCATTATGACTTCTCTTGCACATGAGGCAGGAATACTATGGACGCCCATTACGGCCCTGCCCCACCAGCGCACTTCCCCCTGACATCCTCTAAGGAGTTCCCGTTGCTGGAATCTCCCCGACTCTGGCAGTCTCTCCAGTTCTCTCCAGTTCGCCTCCCAAACGCGCCTGCGCAGTCTTACAGCATCTCTGCTGCGAAAGCGCCGCTCTGGGTCAGTGCACCCGGGCTGGGCACTGCAGACGTCCCTCCGCTTCTGCCCTGCCCTCCCGCGGCCGCAGCCCTGCCTCCTGTCTCACTCTGCTCTGTGTCCTCGGCATCGGCATCGAAGCTGTGAGCCAGCCCTGCTCACTCCCACGCCTCGCCTGGAAACTCAGTCTGGGCCAAGCCCTGAACTCCCCCGTTACCTAGGAGAGGAAGACAAATATAGATGAGGAAATTAGGCCCCAGGGGAGGCAGAATGCACCGTGAATACGTGATCCCCCAGGCCTGGCAATCCAAGCTGGAAAAGCAACCAAAGTCATCTACTAAGTGTGTGACTCTGGACGCGTGTCTCCACGTTTTCAAGTCTCTATTTCTCAGCTATATATAATGCTATAATGCTAATACACCTCCTTCCCAAAGGCTCTTTGCAAATATTAAAGGAGATGGTTATAAGTTAAGTGCTAAGCACAAGCTTGGGACCTGGTAGGCTGTCATAAATATTAACTGTCATTATCACTATCATTATTAATAAGGTCAGAGAATGAGTAAGTGGCAGAGCTAGGAATTGAATCTTTATCTCTTTGTTTCATTTTTAATAGCACATAATTACAGAAAATTAGTATACGGTGGTAGACAAAAATGGTCACTTAATAGCTTTGACTAACTATGGAGATATTTGATGGCGTTAAGAGCTTACCAGCGGTCAGGAAAATATTCCTTGCCCTGGATAAATATTACTTAGTCATTTCTCTTATTTTGTTAGACTTCTGACAGGGAGCTCTAACGGAAATATCACTACTGACAGGTGAGTTGAAGCACATTTTCTTGGTCTTTGTTGTTGTAAGTAAATACACATTATCAAATCCAATGTCTTGATAGCACTCTGCTAAAAGCATTCTGGGTGGAATTGCTCTCTTGCGGGTAAGTTCTGGATGCATTGAACAGAGTCATCTGTGCAATTACCATAAGCAATTTTGCAGCTTCCTTGGAAGCTAAACACAGCCTAAAAAGGCAAGGGTATTTTTTCTCTTTTTTTTAATTGAAATATAGTTGGTTTACAATGTTGTGTTAATTTCTGGTATACAGCATAGTGATTCAGTTATATATATATATATATATGTATATATATATATATATATACACACACATATATTCCTTTTCATATTCTTTTTTGGTATAGGCTATTACAAGATACTGAATATAGTTTCCTGTGCTATATAGTAACGCCTTGTTGTTTATCTCTTTTATATATAGTAGTGTGTATCTGCAAATCCCAAACTCCCACTTTATCCCTCCACCACCACCCCATAACCATAAGTTTGTTTTCTCTGTCTGTGAGTCTGTTTCTGGTTTGTAAATAAGTTCATTTGTGCCTTTTCTTTAGATTCCACATACAAGTGATATCGTATAGTATTTTTCTTTCTCTTTCTGGCTTACTTCCCTTAGAAAGACATTCTTCTCCAGGTCCAACCATGTTGCTGCAAATGGTATTATTTTATTCTTTTTTATGGCTGAGTTGTATTCTATTGTGTATATACCACGACTTCTTTATCCAGTCATCTGTTGGTGGACATTTAGATTGCTTCCGTGTCTTGGCTGTTGCAAATAGAAAGCAGGAGTATTTTTGATGACCCTGGACATCAGGACAACTTCAGGCTCTTTTCTGGACATAATGGAGCAGGAATATGTGTTACAGTGCACAGTCCAGAGGCAGCATTCAAAGCACTTCACAATACATGTGTCAAGGCCCATCCGGTAATTAATCATGTGTATTTCAGTGAAATGGTCTCGGCCCTTCCAGCTCCTCCTAATAACATGTCTGTAGTAGGGTTTTCATTTTATTTGACAAACAAATTGGCCAAAGTATTTACTGTGGGCCACAATCTTTACGGATTTGGACAGATTATCTTTTGATAGTTTGTGGCAGACGCTGCTACAGGAGAGGAGATGTGTTCTTGCTCAGATGATACACATCTTCTATTGTGCAAGCTTTTAAGGTCTACTTCCAGATTGCCTGGCAAGGAGATGAACTCTGAGGCCTCCAGAGCTCTAAAGGATCCAGATAATCTCTCTGTAAAGAATGCTTAGTTATGGTTCCACAGGGTTTACACATAATAGTCTGCTCTCGTGGTCCTAAGGTTCAGCTGGGTGTGATTTTATTCTGCTCATTCTGACAATAACCCCGAAAAGAAGTAAAATCCATGGCAAATTGAATGTTTGCAAGCAAACCTAATCTAGACAAGAAACTAACCCCTCTGGGCCAGGGACTGTTAATAAGCATTTCACACTCCCAAGTTCATTTGATTCTCATTACAGCCCTGTCGTGGGGGTGCTATTATTAAGCCCATTTAAAGATGAAGAAACTAAGACTCAAAAGGGTTAACTAACTTGCTCAAGACCAAACTGCAAGCAAAATGAGGAGGAGGACTTAGCCAGATTTTCTGATGCTAGAACCCCCACCGTCTCCTAACCAGGGCCTACCATGTTCGCCGTCCTTTATTTTGATTGCTAAATGTGCCAAAGCAAATCCCACACTAGGGGCTTAGCCAACCTTTGCCTCAGCTGTGAACACGCTTCTCACAGATGGCTTCCTGTTATCGCCCCCCGCTCAGTGTGAAGCGGCTCAGCTCCCTGCCTGGAGAACATAGGGCGCTGGGGGTCGTTCCAGCAGGGACGAGGCTGCCGAGGTACCTGTCCACCATGTACTGTCCATCGCTGGCTGAGGACTGCTCCGGGGGCCCCCTGTCCAGCTCTGTGTATGGACAGAAGCTGCAGCTGCACAGGAATGAATGACAAACACTAAAGAGCAGACATTCAACGGGGGTTGGCTTGGGGTTCACGCCCGTCCTCAAGAACCGGATAGCTTCCTTCCCTACACCCAGCTCTCCAGAGTGTCCATTTCTTACACAGCCACAGGCCAGCTCCCAGGAACACTCGCATCTTCTTGCTTCCTTGTTCACATCTAACGAGAGACAGACCGTCTCTTCCTATGAAGGGTAGAAAACTTCACAGACATGTCCAGAAAACTCTCCTGCACACCTCACTGGTTCAGATCTGATCGTATGCCCCACTTCTGAACCAAACCCTGTGGAGAGGAGGACCCCATGCGCTGATGGCCATCTGCCCAGATTCTTTCTTTGACCAATCACTGGCAAGGGGGTGGTACTACTGTGACTGGGAGATATTAACCAGGGCAAAGCATGGGGCTGGGTCACTCAGCTTTCCCTGAGACTCATGACCACCTGGGAAGTGGTCTGTTTAGGAAGGAACAAGGGGTACGTGGATGCCAATAGGCTATCAAGTCCCCACTTCACTTAGTAACCTTGGCATATTTCAAGAATTTGCATAGGCAAACAATTACACCTTCTCAGTAACCCCCCAGTCAGTCAATATTACATGTCCTGCTTCTATTTATATCATAGCATTTATCATTATCTAATATATACTTGTTTGTTTATTGACTTAGCCTCTTTTTTCCACTAGGAAATAATCCCCAAAAGAATCAGGATCTCATCTGTCTCATATACTGCTATAGCCCTCACCCATGGAGTGATGCCTGGAACACAGTAGATGTTAAATAATAAATAACACTTGCTGAATGCATGCATGAACTAATAAATAAGCCAATCAATGAATAATGCATCCTTCGACACAAAGCCAGGAGGTAAGAGGAAAGTATGTTGAGGCCACTGATGGAGATTCCCTTAATCCCTGGCAGTGCTAGGAGAGAGTGAGACCCTGGGAGAGGGCCAAGGGAAAGGAATCCTGCTGCCCGGGTCTCCTGAGCCCCCAGCTCGGGTGGGGACAAGGTGCAAGCAGCCCGTCTCCCTCCTGATGGATAGCTCCCTGCTGGGGAGTGGCTAAAGCTAGGATGGGGCAGATCAGGGGTGGGTCCCCTTTTTGGGGAGAAACTATATAAGAGACTGAAAACCCAAGCCCAGGGAACAGTCCTGAGGTAATGGAGACCCCTGTCCCGAGAGGCCCGCAAAGCCCTACGCACAGCCTGGGACCCCACCACAGAGATCCTCAGACAACAGTGCCTCCTAAACATGCTGGAAGTCATCCAGGCGATGCCCGAGAGACACAAACAGTGCAGACCCCATTGGCCTGAACAAACTGACCATCACTGCAGATGCCCTGAAGAACTAACAGATCAGTTACACCTGCTACACCAACCATTTCAGACACACCGGCCACTGTGGACAGAATGATCCCATTCAAAATATAGACTTGCTGGGATTTGTGAGCTGGCAGGTGCACTGGCCACTCCAGACAGCAGGACCAGCCTCCCAGCTCTATACAGGTTGGAGTTTAAGGGGGAGGTGTAACTCAGTGGTAGAGCCTGTGTTTAGTATGCAAGAGGTCCTGGATTCAACCCCTAGTACCTCCATTAAAATTAATTTAATTAATTAATTAATTAATAAGCTAATTAACCCCCAAAGTAAATAAAAATAGTAATTAAAAGATACTTTTTAAAGTTTCCAGTCTCCATACAGGGGAGCACTAGAGTTGGAAACCCGGTTAGGCATGGGGGCTTGAGGATTGTCGTGAAATGTAGCGTGCACACCATTCTCACATTGATATGTGACAGATATTGAGATGCCAGATCTGCCACTATACACCAACCACTCTGGAATTCTGACTGCTCCAGGCACCCGTGAAGCCTTTCTCAAACACATATATCCGCTCACCGTTACTACTCTGGACACAAAGCTCTACTTGTTTGGGCTCTGGTTCCCCAGACGATGGGCCATTGCTGGCTCCAGCACTGTCCAGGGTGCTGCTCTCTAGAGTAGATATAGAGGACTTGGTGTCACCAGAGGAGCGGGAAGCAGAGAACACTCTGCATTCAAAACAGTACCTGTGCGAACCTTCCTACACTGCTGGTGGGAATGTAAGTTGGTGCTCTGGAGAACAGTATGAGGTTACTTAAAAAACTGAAACTGAGTTACCATATGATCCTGCAATCCCACCCCTGGGCATATATCCAGAGAAACTCTAATTTGAAAAGACACATGCACCCCAATGTTCACAGCAGCACTGTTTACAATAGCCAAGACATGGAAGCAAACTAAGTGTCCATCAACAGATGACTAGGTAAAGAAGATGTGGTATAGATATAACATGGAATACTACTCAGCCATAAAAAGGAATCAATAATGACATTTACAGCTTTATGGATGGACCTGGAGATTGTCATGCTAAGTGAAGTAAGTCAGAAAGAGAAAGAAAAATACCAAATGACATCACTTACATGTGAAACCTAAAAATATAACACAAATAAACCTATTCACAAACCAGAAACACACTCACAGACATAGAAAACAAACTAATGGTTACCGGTGGGGACAGGAGGTGGTGGAGGATAAACTGGAAGTTTAGGACTTGCAAATACTAACTACTATATATAAAATAGATAAATAATAAGATCCTACTGTGTAACAGAGGGAACTCTATTCAATACCTTATAATAGCCTATAATGAAAAAGAATGTGAAAAAGAATACATATATGTATAACTGAATCACTATGCTGTACACCTGAAACTAACACAACTTTGTAAATTAACTATACTTCACTTAAAAAAAAAAAAAAACAGTACCTGCACAGCAGCAGAAAAGCCGCACAGAATCCTGTTGGTACAGTGCTTGTTCTTTTTTTTTTTTTTTAACATTTTTTATTGATTTATAATCATTTTACAATGTTGTGTCAAATTCCAGTGTTCAGCACAATTTTTCAGTTATTCATGGACATATACACACTCATTGTCACATTTTTTTTCTCTGTGAGTTATCATAACATTTTGTGTATATTTCCCTGTGCTATACAGTGTAGTCTATTCTACAATTTTGAAATCCCAGTCTATCCCTTCCCACCCTGCGCCCCCCTGGTAACCACAAGTCTGTATTCTCTGTCTGTGAGTCTATTTCTGTCCTTTATTTATGCTTTGTTTTTGTTTGTTTGTTTGTTTTTGTTTTTGTTTTTTAGATTCCACATATGAGCAATCTCATATGGTATTTTTCTTTCTCTTTCTGGCTTACTTCACTTAGAATGACATTCTCCAGGAGCATCCATGTTGTTGCAAATGGTATTATGTTGTCGGTTTTTATGGCTGAGTAGTATTCCATTGTATAAATGTACCACTTCTTCTTTATCCAGTCACCTGTTGATGGACATTTAGGCTGTTTCCATGTTTTGGCTATTGTAAATAGTGCTGCTATGAACATTGGGGTGCAGGTGTCATCCTGAAGTAGATTTCCTTCTGGATACAAGCCCAGGAGTGGGATTCCTGGGTCATATGGTAAGTCTATTCCTAGTCTTTTGAGGAATCTCCACACTGTTTTCCATAGTGGCTGCACCAAACTGCATTCCCACCAGCAGAGTAGGAGGGTTCCCCTTTCTCCACAGCCTCTCCAGCATTTGTCATTTGTGGATTTTTGAATGATGGCCATTCTGACTGGTGTGAGGTGATACCTCATTGTAGTTTTGATTTGCATTTCTCTGATAATTAGTGATATTGAGCATTTTTTCATGTGCTTTTTGATCATTTGTATGTCTTCCTTGGAGAATTGCTTGTTTAGGTCTTCTGCCCATTTTTGGATTGGGTTGTTTATTTTTTTCTTATTGAGTCGTATGAGCTGCTTATATATTCTGGAGATCAAGCCTTTGTCGGTTTCACTTGCAAAAATTTTCTCCCATTCCGTAGGTTTTCTTCTTGTTTTATTTCTGGTTTCCTTTGCTGTGCAGAAGCTTGTAAGTTTCATTAGGTCCCATTTGTTTATTCTTGCTTTTATTTCTTCTAGGAGAAAATTTTTTAAATGTATGTCAGATAATGTTTTGCCTATGTTTTCCTCTAGGAGGTTTATTGTATCTTGTCTTATGTTTAAGTCTTTAATCCATTTTGAGTTGATTTTTGTATATGGTGTAAGGGAGTGTTCTAGCTTCATTGTTTTACATGCTGCTGTCCAGTTTTCCCAGCACCATTTGCTGTAGAGACTGTCTTTATTCCAATGTATATTCTTGCCTCCTTTGTCAAAGATGAGTTGACCAAAAGTTTGTGGGTTCATTTCTGGGCTCTCTATTCTGTTCCATTGGTCTATATGTCTGTTTTGGTACCAATACCATGCTGTCTTGATGACTGTAGCTCTATAGTATGGTACAATGCTTGTTCTTGAGGCAGATGAGCAGCTGACAGTGACAGGAGTTTCTCCTTCTCGCTTCCCAGTGAGCACGTGTGGTCTGTTTCTGTGGGCACAGCTTGGGTGCACCGTCTATTGCATTTTTAAAACCAATCCATCAGCCTTGTATTTTGCTGACATTTCTCCAAGATTATGGCAATAGGTTGAATAACAGGTCCAGCTTTTAATACTAATTTTCCCTTTGCTTCGTAAGGACTATGGAGAGCCACTGGCCTGAGCTGCGTGAGAATCCATTCGTCTTCCCAACTGAGCTCTTCCAAATGAGTACCTGCCCACATGCTGACATGTACAAGGCTCTCTTCATGTTCAGAAGTACGTTTCCCCCTCCATCTGCAAAGAAATGGTCCTTTGTCCTTTTCTATTTACGGTTCCTGAATTGGGTTTCTCTCTCTCTCCCGAGACATTCTTTTTTTTTTTTATGTTTTTTTTTAATTGAGGTATCACTTAAATACGTAAATTGCACCCAGCTTCACAGTTGGGCTTGATGAACTTACATAAGGGTATACCCATCCTCTAGATCAAGAATATTTCTGTCACTGGAGAAGCCTCCTTGGTGTCCCCGCCCTGTCAGTATCCCCTCCTTCAAAGGTTACCATTACTTCGACTTCTAGCAGCATAGATGAATTTTGGTTCAGATGTGTTTTTTTTCATTTTTTTTTTTTAGGAACAAAATGCCCCAGACTTCAGGACACTTCAATCTGTCCCCATTGACTCCTTGTCATAAAAAGTGAAAAAAGTGAATATTATGGTAATAAAAGATGGGACAGAGGGAACGCTCAGGCTCTGGCTACTCCAGTCATGTAGGTCCTAGCTCTCAACCCAGGGCTATTCTGCCCTTCAAGGAACTTGGCAATGTCTGGGGACATATTTGGTTGTCACAACCAGGAGTGAGGGTAGGGAGTGCTACAGCATCTACCAAGCGGCTGCTAAACATCCCACAGTCCACAGAGCAGCCACCCACACCAGAGAGTTATCCAGTCTAAGGACCAGATGTGACTGTCTTTTTTTTAGTTTCCTCCCCTTTTGCCACTTTGGGTCTTCTCTGTGCATCTTTTTGGGGTACCATACCGGAAGCTGGGAGAAGGCTGTCAGACCAGCCTGCTACTCTAACCCTAACTCTAGTGTCAAAAGTGCCAAGGTTGAAAACTCCTGACTTAGAGAATGGTCCCCTTTAAATAGGGGTTGACTGAAGATCTCTTCCTGTCATCTTGGGCCTCTTTGTATAGGTCAGATGCCACAGTGGGCAGGTGATATGTAGCCCAAGAATAGGAGTCTTAATTTATCTCCATCGGTGGTAATTAGTAGACATTTCATGCAAAATTTGACTGGCTGTCTTCCTTTTAGTTTCCTCCTCTGTTGCCCATTTGGGTCTTCCTCATGCATCTTTTCGGGGTATCACACCGGCGGCTGGGAGAAGGGGTGTCAGATACAGCTAGCCTGCTACCATAATAATCTAGAGGTCCCTTTTATATTTACATGTATAGCTTTTTATTAAAATGCAGTGAACATCAACACTATTATTTTAAATGAAATTCTTTCATGACTATGAAATAGGGAGCAATTTCACCTCATGGGAGTTCCAGGAGAGTAGATGAAACTGAACAAATTGTTTACTTAACTGTCAACTTTAGCTTTTTCTAAGGAAAAGCTGTTAGCAAGGTCCTCTTTTCACACTGTGTTATTGATCAGTCTCCCAGGGAAATTTGCTAGCTCTGCAATGTAGGTCAGGATCACAATTTATAAGTGACCACTGATGCTTTTTTCCCTTGGAAATAACAGATGCTGTAATCAAGGGCGATCCATTCTAATTTCCCCTCCTGGATCTTAAGAGCATCTCTTGAGCCTGTTTTCACTAAGATATAAATTGTTCAAGTGTGTAAGGAACACAGAAAGAAAAGCCTCACAGAGCCAATGATCATTTTGTTTTATTTCCATTTAGTTTAACCAGACAATAAAAATTATACAGGGAAATATCCACACTCTCTATCTCTATCCCAAATAGCAAACTTCTTTATAAAACACATCTTATTTATCAAGCTTTATTGAGAAATTACGTAAACTTTTCAGGTAAATGAAGCAACGTTTTAAGCAGCAATATTCATTCTTTAAAGCGTGAAACCTTACCCTATCTCTGCCCATAAAAATGCTGCTCATGCTTTAAGGCACCTTCTCCTCCTTCATGAGAAATGTCTCATATTGACCTGATCAAAAAGAATCTCTTCTACTTGGAATTCCTGCTGTATTTTAATTGCATTTCCATATGTTGCACTTATACTGAAGGTCACTCCAAGAACGTGTAAATAAAATTAATGAGTTTGTTCCCTCTGATAGATAAGCTATCAAACCAACACATGTTGGACAAAAATGGAGATAGAGGCATTTTAAAGAGGATTAAATGAGTTAATGTATTTAAAGCACTTGGAACAGTGCCTAGCACATCATCATAAGCCCTAAATAAACATTACTGACTAAAATTATTGATTTTATTATTAGAATTAAATAACATAGATTGCTTCTAGAGAATAATGCATGATTGTAGTGGAATGTAATGCACCCATCAGATGGAAGACTGTCCATCCTTGAGAGCCCAGAAAAGAGAGATGCTAGAGGCAAACATTGGCTGGACCCATCCCGCAGTGTCCAAGGGAGAGGATGTCCTTGCCAAGGAGACATCTGTCAGACCAGGGGCAATACATCTCATACTGTGGAGGTGGTGATTCCTGTAACTAATTCAACTCTTCCTCCTCTACTCATTCCCTGCTCATTGATCAAGAATAAAAATCATTTTTCCCAGTTGAGAGGCTTCACAGAGACTACATGCCAAATAGACTGCCATGTGGATATATTTTCTTAAAAACTGGGCTAGCTGGCATTCAAATGATAATTTGGCTTTCTGCATCAGGTTATCCATGGACAGAAGGTGACAGCTGGAGGACAGGTCTGGACTCTTTGGAAATTTTCCTCTTCCTGTGCATTGGTAAAATGATTTTGTTCTTCAGGCTCTGTAAGTTTGGTTATTGTGTATCTATTCCTGAAAATTGAATCCACTCAGTAAGCCAGCAAACGGTGTTTCTGAGTCAACTCTGTCGTCTGGGAAGAGTTCACTGAGGCATCCCAGAGGCTGGGTGACCTCCCTTCCCGTTGCCAAGCCCCACCAGCTATTACTTCTACAAATTCAGCTATCATTCAGGCATTATTTTTATTGCCTTATATTACAACCATTTATATACTTGATGACATTCAATTATAAATTCCATGGGCACAGTCATCATTCATTTTTATCATCTCCAATGGTATTTAATAAGTGAAGTGTTGATGAAAGGACAGAAATGAATATTTTTTAATCTATTCCTAGAAGGTAGGCATGCCAATTGGAAAAATATTTGTAGGGAAGAATTAGGTGGTATTCATCAAAATTTCGTATGTGCATACTCTTTGATCAATTCTAAACTCTCGAAGTCTACTTTAGAGAAAAACTTGTAAGTGTGCAAAAAGGGATGTGTATAGGCTCTGGTTTAGCACTGTTTCTAGTCCTAAAAAATTGAAACAATCTACATTTTTATTAATCGGATGGATAAATAATTCATAACCTATCCATTCTATTGAATACCAATCGTCAAATTAAAAGAAGGAGGGAATTCTAATGTTCTACCATGTAAAGAGCTCCAAGTCATATTGTTGAGAAGGAAAAAAAAAAAGGCAAAACACACACACACACACACACATTTAAACAAGGGTTACATGGTACAGTTCATGCAGACAAAAAAATCATGACATGATTCTATATGTCTTCTCTGGATACATTTACATATGTGTATATCTATATATATATGTGATATGTAGAAAAATTTGGAGATTGATAATGATGGACAGCTGTAAGGAAGCAAAAGAAAGACATCTGAGTTTGGGATATAGAATTATTTGTAATGTTTTAATTTTTCAACAGTAAGAGTGTATTCATATTTTGACTATGTGGTTACAATTAAGATTTTGAAAGGAAAATAACTAATACTAAATTGCACAAGAGCAGACAAATAGATGGAGAGACAACATAGGTAATCCTAGGTAAAAAAAAAAAAAATTCCACAAAGATGTCTATACCTCCCAAATTAATTTGTAAAGTACTCAAATTTAAAATCCTGGTTATTTTTGGAAATTTATAAAAGAATTATATGAGGAAACAAATTTGTTTTGAAATAAAAGAATGTCAAATTTAGCATCTATCAAGGAATTTTATTGTGTTAAAGGAGTTTTTTTTTTAATACATTTTACTTTAAGGATTCTACTTAAGTTCAAATCAATGTTACAGTTAAAATCAAAAGAAGATAAAGTTAATATTTTTCTGCAATGACTACCTACTTGTCTTTTATTGAAGTTTAAGGCGCACACATGAAGATCATAAGTATGCTCAAAGAGAAGAAATCCAGGTCCAGAAGCAGAAGGTCACCAGCACCCAGAAGCTCTCCCTGACCCCTTCCCATCACTAGCTTCTAACCCCCAAGATAACCACCATGCTGACTTCCAACATTCCAGCTAAATTTTATCTTTTTTGAACATTACAAAGATAGAGATCATACAATATGCTTTACTTTATGTCTTGCTTTATTTATTTAACATTACACTTTGAGATTCAAGCATGTTGTTACCTGAAGCCCTCAGTTCATTTTCAACACTGTATGAGTCCCATTGCGTACATATCACATCCATTTCACTGTCAATGAACCTGCCTTGTTTCCAGGTCTACCTATTAAAATAAGATAGAACAGCAGACACTCTCCAACACTGCTGGTGAAAGTCTTAGGAGGTTTAGCCACTTTGGGAAACGGTTTGGCTTTATCCATCAAGGTTGGACACAGCATTCCTCATTTTCCAGCAGTTTTGCTCCAGGTATATACCCAAAAGAAATGCCTGTCCTTGCTTACCAAAATAAAGGTACAAGGAGTGTTCCCAGCAGCGTTTTTCCTATTTTATTTTATTATAATAAACATGGCAATTACTACACTTGTCATGTGAGTTTGAGATAAATGGGATGAACATAATGAGGATATTTATATTTAGAAACATGGCTTGAGATGCTGTGAAACAGTGTTTTACACCCTATGTGACTTAGCTAAATAAACCAAGACAAGAAATGAAACTAAATATTAAACTTCAGCCTGCTGGAAATAACACTTTGTGTGGGACTGTCACCTGTCAACCTCGCTATTGTGCTATTTTATCAAAAGAGCTACACACACACACACACATATACACACAACTGCACAGCACTTGGAACTAAGATTTTATTTCATCATGAGCGTCGGTATTACAGTGCATTTTCCATTTAATAATTAGCTCTACTAATGATTTAATTGTCATCTTAAATTACTGTTAACTGAACCTGAAATCCACTTCATTAACTTTAAAAATATAAGGCCACGGCTAAATTGAATTTAAAATGTCAGCAGCTAAAATAACAAAGAAGAAAGATAATTCACTCAGTGGTTTTCAAACCTCCTGCTCCACAGAAGATTATTTTAAAGACAGAAATAACTCCATATGTTATATGGTCTAAAACAATCATTTAGAGAACATCTCCTTTTTAAAGACATTTTTAATCAAATCACAAATTGAGCACCAAGAAAAAAGCCTATGAGCATAGAAAAATTCTCAATAGTGAGAAATGCAAAGACATTCCTTATTAAGTTAAAATGTCAAGTATATAACAAAAGCTAGTTTTACAAATTTATATTTAATAGCAAAATAATCAAAATTATTTGGAGGTGGCAATTTATCAAAATAAATTCAAGCTGTAGGTTATTCTCACTTTATTTAAGACTTGGAAAATTAATTTAAGCATAGATTTTCAAAAGACTCAGAAATTCCATTCCTCCTCCCCAAAATTTCCACCCATGAGCAATGAAAACACAGGTCCACACAAAGACGTGTATGGTAATAACTTAAGCAACTTTATTTGTAATAAGCAAAAGTGGGAATAATCCACATATCTATCAACTGATGAATAATACATAAAATGCTTATACCCATGTAATGGAATACTGTTCAGCAACAGAAAGCAGTGAGGTACTAAGGCATAGATGGGCCACAAAAACATTACGCTAAGAAACCAGGCATGAAGGACCACATACTATGTGATTCCATTCATATGACATGTCCAGAAGAGGAAAATTTATAACAGAAAGTGTGTTCGTGGCTGCCCAGGGATGATGGGGAGGAAGAGCAGTGTCTGCTGGTGGACATGAAATCGGGGTGATGGGAAGGTTCTTCAGGGAGAGTGCGGCCAGTGGCCTAACCCAGTAAATATACTAAAAACCACTGGATTATTCACTGAAACTGGTAAAGTGTACAGTAGTTAAATTAAGCCTCAATAAAGCCGTCTTTAAAAATAAGATAGCGTTTTGCAAACAAGCCGGGATGTTCCGGGTCAGTTGCTGTTTGACATCAGTGCAGGGGATGCCTTCCTGTTTGCCTTCCCCAAAGTTCTAATGTTGCATCGTCTGCCTTTTCATAAATCTCACTATGCAAAGAACCATAAAACATAACAAAAAGTTCAAGAGATTCCATTAGCTGATAGAACAAGGAATCTAACAGATTCAATGAGGTATTTATAAACTAACGTATTTTAAAAGAAATACATCCGGGAGAAACAGAATTTTTGTTCATGAGGATTGTCTTTTCGCTACCTCCTTCCTCATCCTCACAAGTTCCTTCTCCATTCAGGATCTATAGCTAATTTTTTAAAACCTAAACCAATCACATCATTGCACTTTTAAAAGCTGCCACCCATAAGAACAATCTCTACCTGACTCATCAGCCCAGTCTGTAAGGCCACTATGTTCTCACCTTTGTCTACTCTGTGAACTCAGGTCATATCGTGTTACGGACACCTGAATAAACACCAGCCACCTTTGGGCTTCTTGCCGTCCTTCGAAAAACTCTTGTTTGTTTCAGCCTCAGGGCCTTTGCACTGGCTATGCCTTGAGTGGCAGCAAAGCACAGGGATTAAGCATAGGACTCTAGCCCCACATTGCCTGGCTTTCTATTTAGATAAAAGCAGTGTCACTTTGGGTGAGTTATTTAATTTCCTTGTGCCTCATTTCCTAATCTGTAGAATGGGAATAATAATTACAGATACATCATAGGGTAGTTATCATATTAAATGAAATAATGCTTGAAGAGCTTTCGTATAAAATCATTTTTCAAAAGTATCTTCATGAAGTAGTCTTTCCCCAGATCTTTTCAGAGAAGGCCTGTCATTCAAGACTCATATATCATTAAGTGTTTCCCAGCCCCATTTATTCAATGCTTTGTGCCGGGCACCATTTTGGGTGCTGAGCAGCTACCATGAAGAAAACCAAGATCATCGCCCTTGTGGAGCTAACTTTCTCGTGGAGTGAGGCGGGTGATCAGTGATAACCACAGCGAATCCAGCATGTCAGAAGAAAGGAAACGGGGTTGAGGGTACCGGAGGAGCCGGGAGGAGCAGTTAGCATCACCCTTGGGGAGGTCAGGGACCCTGAAAGGTGGCATAGAAGCGACGAGGTGAAGGAGAGGAAGGAATGCAGGGGCTGTGTGCAGGGTGCGCACTCCATGCCGTGGGAACAGCCAGAGCTGAGGCGGGAGAGAGCGTGACGGTCCAGGGGGTGCGGGCTGGAAAGGAGGCGCTGGGACGCTGGCGGAATGGTGGCCAGAGGGGTGCGCCGGGCAGGGGAGAGTGTGTGGGGAGTCCAGGGTCACGTAAAGCATTGCCTTCTTGTCTCAGCAGCAGATGGAAGCTGAGAGAGGACCCCCACCACCACCGCCACACACACACAGACGATCCCTGACCACTGAAGCAGCGAGATGCAAATGTGTGCTGGTCCAAGCCGCTAGTCTGTGCTGGTTTGTTGCCCAGCAACAGATACTGAAGGGTGAGCGATGAAAGGCTTTGGAGCAGAGGAATTAAGTGACCCGGCTCGTGTTGCAGAAAGACCTCTCTGGGCGTTGCGTGGAGAATGAACTAACAGAGGCCAAACTGCAAGAATCCAATCGAGACAAGATGGGGGCTTGGACTAGGGCATAAGATGGTGAGAAGCAGTCATATTTCCTCTTTCTCATTGATCTTCTACCTAAAATCTTCATGATTTTTTATTTCTTTGCCATAACCTCTTTCCTTCCCCAATCCACTCGTAAAAGAATGAAAGTCCTGTGACGACCAGCACCTTGTCCATCTTGAGCGTCATCTTAAAGCGCTACACCTACAGCACGTGGCAGGTACGAAACGAGTGTGGAATGAGTGAACGGAAGAAGGAATGAGTGAGTAAATGAAATGGAAGAATATGAGTTCAAATCCACTTTTTATGCTTTGTGAACTATACATATGATTTTAATATATGATAAATGAGACATTTCAGATTGATGAAAGGGCTTTCAAAAGCTGTTGCCTGAATAGCTAACAATTTGGAATAAAAATTAACTAGATATCTAGCTTATTCTATACACTAAAATACGTGGCAAATGGTTTAAAGCGTTTAATATTTTTTTAAAATCCTAAAAGAAAAACAACCAAAAAAACTTGATGATTTTGATGCAGAAAAGGACTTTCCAAAGGCAGAAACTATTTTTTAAAAAAAAGATTGATTGGTTTGATAACAAAAATGTTCTTAGCTTCTATACAGAAAAAATATTATAAACAAAATTTTTAAAGTTTTTTTAATTTAACTTTTAAAATATTTTATTTGTTTTTGTTTGCTTTTTTGTTTTTGTTCGGGGGAGAGGGTAATTGTGCTTATTTATTTATTTATTTATTTTTAGTGGAGGTACTGGGGATTGAACCCAGGACCTTGTATATGCTGAGCACGCAGTCTATGAATGCTAAGCGTGCACTCTACCACTGAGCTACACCCTCCCTCTTCCTCAATATAAACAAAATTTAAAACTCAACAACAAACTGAAACAAACATACAAATTGTCCTTATATATGGGATAGTGGGATACTATCCTTCACAGATAAATGACACTCACAAATATATAAAGGAAGAAAATCCTCCATAGAAAAATTTGGCTAAAGTACAGGAGTTTTAAAAATTATATTAAAGATATATAAATTGTTCAGTACACATAAGAAATATTCAACCTTACTATAAATCACATATATGCAAATTAAGGCACCTAAAATAACAGTTTTCACCCTATCAAATATCAATTTCTTTTACTGCTCATACCTATGTTGGACAAGTCATTGGTTAGTATCATGCACCCTGGCCCACATGAGAATGAACTGATACACTAATTCAAGAGGTGAATGAGAAGTCACAATACCTTTGATGTGTCCATAGCCACTGGCCACCTAATTCTACTTACTATTAAGAAATCCAAGATGCACATAGTGAGGTACTAGACAGGCAAAGTGTAGTCATTATAGGAGAGATATTCATTGTATTGAAAAATGCTCTCAATGCAGTATATTGTTAAATGAAGAAAATACTTATAAAGTAGAATATACAGAATGTTCCCATTTTTTTTAAATGGACGTATGTAATTTTTATTGTGGTGGTGGTTACATGAATATATACATGTGACTAAAATGACAACTATACACAAACGTTGTACCAATGTCAATCCCCTGGAATTTGATACTCTACTATAGTTAAATAAGATGTACTCATTGCATGTAACTGGGTAAGTGTACACCTGTGTAACTCTACTATTTTTGTTAACCTCTTGTAAATCTATAATTATCTCAGAACAGAAAGATTTCTTCTGTACATATACTTTTTAGAATATAGGGAAATACAACAAACTGCTAACAGTAGTTTCCACTGATTTTTAAGACTTGGGTGATTTTGATTTTTATCACACTTTTAAACTTTTTGTGAATAAGCAAAGATTACTCTTATCATTAGAAAATGTTATTATATTGTTTTGAGATAACATGAAAATCTAAAGATGTCCCAAAAATTAAAATCCTTTTTTTGAGTGTGTATGTCTGTATAAGTGTATATATATACATATGAGGAAAGATGGATGAATAGATGATTAATTAATAGATAGATAGGTAGATGGATAGCTAGACAGATAAACTGATATGGCCATTTACAGAACTTACCAGATAATGGAATGGATTATCACAAAAACGTTTCTGATAATGTAAAAAACATGAATATGTGAACCACAGACAGAGTTTTCATATTAGTAGTTAATGAGCACGTTGTTAAATAAATTCAGTTAATAATCAATCCTTTACATCCATATAATTTTGTATTATATGGTGTATTGTGAGCAACTACAAATATAGATGTTGACGTCAACCAATGTCACCTACAAATACCATAAGATGGTTTTGTTTCTTCTCCCTTCTCCCCATCAGTGCAGTGTCCTTGACCGGTTTCCTTTTCCTTGACACTCCTCCTCAACACAAGGATTATGATGAAACATTTTGAAGTGGAAGAAACCACAATATGCATCTGGTTTCTTCTCATTAGCATCTGTGGTCCTGGGCAAGTCTCTTATCCTCTCTGAGTTTCAGTTACCTCTTCTGTAAGATGGAAGTACTAATGCCTACTTCAGAGTGGTTGGGAGGATTAACTGAGCATATACGTGCAAACTGGACCAGTAGGTTCTCAGTAGTGGATGTGAGTACCTTCCTTTTTCTTTCTCCATTTACTGTGCATGTCTTTACTTCCTATTGCCAACTCTTTGAAGCCCTTACTTTCTGAGAAAACACGTGGATTAAAAAAAAAAAGTTGCATAGACTAAGACACTAATTTTTCTCAGCAAGCTCCCATTTTAAGCATCACTGAGGGCTCATTTCTTTGGAGGAGATGGGGTAGAGGAAAGGACTGGAGGAGGAAGAGACTAATATTGTTTGTCACCACTGAGAGTCCAGTGCTGTATGGAAGACAGCCTCTCCCACTTAGAACAGTTTTCGGAGATCCAGTTTTACCGAACCAACCAAGAGTACACGTCTCCAGAAGCACTCACAACTTTAAAGAAAACCAAGAGAAATTCTATTCTCGAAGCACTATTTCTTCTCCATGTCATTTTCACTGCTGCTGAGCACCATTATGCAATGATTTTAGTAGAAGACAGCTTTTCAAAATAGCTTATTTTCTCACCTGGCCTCAAGAATTCAACTTATGGCTTAAGAGGCCTCATTTCAGGCTGTTACACCAGTCAGACTAACACGTGGCCTCAGACTTGGTAATTTCCAGCAGGAGGGTGGGAGATGAAAGGGCTTGTCTTGCCCATACAACACGGCACAGCCTCAAATGTTAAGATCCCTCACAACCTGCGTTTGCCTCCTCGGCAGTTCCAAGTTGCCACAGACTGAACAATTCCCGTTGGGGTCAGATAGCCCTTGTTTCCAGCTGACTTTCAAAGCCTCCTCAGCGCAGCCCTCGGTGGTCATTCCCATCACTTAAGTAAATAACAACAGTGTGTTCTCTATAAACAGCAACCGATGAGATGAAATCAGCTGGTCACAGCCTACTCGGTGCGGCACGCGCAGGGAGCCTTGGTGGGCTGGTCTTCCTCTGTAATAACATCTCTGGTTCAGAGCTGCAGGTGTCCTTTCCATTTATATCAGTGGCTGAGTTTTTCCTCTTTTGGCATTTTGGCATCTCGCCCATATCTCCTTTCTCTCAGTTCTAATCTAAGAAAATAGACTAGATTCTGCAGAATGGAGCAGGTAGGTCTAATTTTTAAATGTGCACATATCTAGGTAGAAATCTCTAGTGTTTCATTGTAGTGGGCATTTGTTTTCCATGTTCTGAGCCTCGTTGGCCCATCCTACCCCCAACATCCTGGGAGCTGCCAATGTTTCCAGTAAACTCCTTTTTTGTGAAATTTAGCCAGAGTCAGATTCTTGTTTGATAATAACCTTCAAGACAGCATGATACATTCTCACAATCTAAGATAATGCAATAAAAATATGTGGAGAACTTTAGATGAGTCCTAAAAAAAGAATACTTGAAAGAAGAATGTTAACAAAAGACTGTTGGGGGGAAGCAATTTACAAAACAGTATGTACAGTATGGTCCCATTTTTGCAAAAGAAAAAAAATGTATATTTACATGTCAGAAAAGACTAGCTGGATACATACCAAAATGTTAATGTGATAATCTTCGTGAGAAAGTATGCCTGAGATTCTCAGCTAATTCTTTTAGCATCTCCATACTTACTATATTTTCTGCAATGCAGATGAATTCCTTTTGCAGTATAAAAAAATGATAAATGTTATTTTAAGAAATGCGTGTTCAAGGATGAACTTAAAGAATAATTAGGGGTTAGTTACTGATTGAAAACTATATGGGCAATTAATGAAATGTTATTCCAAAGACCCGCCTTTGTAATGGCTTTTGAATCTTAATGATACCACTGGCGTCTCTCACCTGTTGTTACCCAATCCTCACAAACTAAACATGTACACATAGGTCATGTTGTTAATCGTGACTCACAAAGATGAATCATGGCATACAGCACATGCTGCTATGAAAAGGCTGTAGTTAAAACGTACTATCAATCTACATATAAAATTACCCATGCTATTTTGAGAATCTGAGTTGTTTTTTTTTTTTAATGATTACTACGTTGGCTCGGTATTTGAGCAGCCCTTGCTTGTTCGTATGAGTTAAAACAACACATCATAACTGCAGAAACACAGGATAAAGAAAAATATGAATAAAGGAAATGAACAAAGTAGTAGTTAATTTAGCTAGATTGCAATTTCAAAATAAAAATAGGAATTTTTGAGAAGCTTTCAAAGGTCACTAGTTAAATTCAAATGTTATCCATATTTTAAAAGACTGTGCCATTACACAGGCATGGTCATTTCTTCTCCTCTCAATTCCTCTCCTGCTAGGATTCTTTAGAAGTATTAGTCTGTTTTTTTCCTTTTCATTAATTATTCTGCATTTTAGGTCTGGTTTTGCTCAAGAGGTTGGAGGCAAAATTCTTAAGTGCTCTTAGAATTTATTCATTCTCCTTTAAAAGTGTTTGCAGTCAAGTATCCATAATAGTATAGTCTGTTAAATGCTAAATGATCACTAGAAATTCTACATCTCTTGGCTGAACCATTTCCAAGGGTTCTGTCCAGTCCCTCTTCTTCTACATCACAGGTTCCCAAACTCCTTGATCTCAGGACCTCTTTATAGCTTAATAATTATGTAGGACCCAAAAAAACTTTCTGTTCATGTGGGTAAATTTTTTTTAATTTACCATATTTGAAATTAAAATAGAAAAATTTTGAATTATTGATCTATTCATTTATACATTGCAATAAGAAACCCATCATGTTACCATAAACAGCGTATTTTATGAAAAATACCTATATTTCCAAAACATGTATATTTTCCAAAACAAGAATAAATAGTGACAGAATAGCATTGTTTCACATCTTTGCAAAATTTTTAAATGTTTGGCTTAATAGATGACAAATAGGTTATCCTATCTGCTCCTGCATTCACTCTGTTGCAATATCACACATCACTTAGTCTCTAGGAAAACTCCACTGCATACTTATGAGAAAATGAGAGTGAAAAAGGCAAAGAACATCTTAGTATCATTATGAAAATAGTTTTGACTTCATGGACCCTCTGAAAAGGTCTCAGGGAGCCCACTCCCCTGGGTTCCCCAAGCCATCAGAGACACGAACGAATTGATGTCATCTCATGGTTGTGCAGGGGCTAAATCAGATTAACACGTGGCACTAAATGTTTTCTGGGTCAAGGATTTCTTTTCTGGTGGCAGCTGTTTATCTTTTAAGCCACTGGAATAGATAAAGGTCTCCTCGGAACTTTCACTGAGATGCAAAGAGATTGGCCCCACCTCCCCAATTTTTAGCTAGGACAAGAATCAAGGCTACAAGCATAGTGTAGTGGACCCTTTTTTTTGTGGGGGAGGACACTTCCCAACGCTATTCCTCTATCTGTGACTTAGGTAGGGAGGGTGAGTACCACTCAGTGGTAGAACTCATCCTTAGCATGCAGGAGGTCCTGGGTTCAATTCCCATTACCTCCATTGGAAGGAAAAGAAAAGAAAAAAAAAGAAAAGAAAAGAAAAGAAAAGAAGGAAGAAAGAGGAGAGAGAGAGAATGAAAGAAAAGAAAGAAAGAAAAGAAAGGAAAGAAAGGAAAGAAAGGAAGAAAGGAAGAAAGGAAGAAAGAAAGAAAGAAAAGAAAGAAAGAAAGAAAGAAAGAAAGAAGAAAGAAAGAAAAAAGAAAGAAGAAAGAAAGAAAGAAAGAAAGGAAGGAAGGAAGGAAGGAAGGAAGGAAGGAAGGAAGGAAGGAGAGAGAAAGGAAGGAAGAAAGGGAGGAAGGAAGGGAGGAAAGAAGGAAGGAAGGAGAGGGAGAGAGGGAGGGAGGGAAAGAAACTAAAATAATGTTTGTCCCTAAATAACTGAAAGATCCCAAATATTTCTAAGGAAAGGAACAACTTCCATCCCCATCATAAACTATCCTAAAGACAGCACCTGAAGCTACATTAACCTTCTCATTAGTCTTCGAGGATATGGATTAAGATTTAACTACTAACGGACTGGTCAGACATCCTCTGTGTGCCTTACAATGTGCTCACCATTTCATAGGCATTTTCATATTTAACACAAGGAGGAGTCCTACCTTCCTCTATAAAACTAACTGGTAAGTAGTTAGGTAAGTGGGGACACTGGGCAGATAGATGGAGGAGAGGAAGGATGGTCCGGAAGGTGGAATTATGCCCACCTTCAGCATAAAGGGGCTTTACTTCCTCTAAATGAGCACCAGCAAGGAATCAGTTAGAACTTGACACCCGCAACCAGGCGGTAATAAGAAGGACCTAACCGGGCATGTCCCAGTGCTCATTGTAATATAATTAGCCTTGCAGTTTAGGCCCCCTTATGGGTTTTTCTGTGTGCATCATGGGTAAGAACATGTGCAAAAGGGGACGAGCATGACTCAGCACTCCAGGGACAAGAGCCATCAATCAATCAATCAAGTGACCACCTCTAAGCAAGGGTGTAAGAAGAGGGGCAAACAAAGACCATCACTTTTCCTCCCTTGGATCAGCCCACCCTCCTTCTTGGCGGTGTACTTTCCCTTTCTTAAATAACACTTTCAAAATCTTTCACTACACAACACTCCGTCTTCTGTCTAAATTCTTATCTTTTGGGTAAGACAAGAACTAGGGTTTTTTCCCTTCCCCTTTTGGGGTAACAATTACTATTTGATGAAAACACTGTAGCCACCAGTCTTTAATGCAATAATTGTTCCAATGATCCATCACAGTCAGTTGTCTAAGCTAGAGGACCGAGCTGAAAAAAACTGAGTGTAGAAAACATGTATGGAAGGGCCCTTCTATCTGTTTTCCACTTACGCACCCATCACAGATTGCCTGAAGCTCTCCCAGTCCCTCCAGAAAATAGACTGACTGATGCCAATGGTATGTTGACCAAAACCAGCACACACACACACACACCCTCCTCCTTAATGACAGGGATTGTACCAGCTGAGTTACATTTTAACAAGAGTCAGTTAAGTTTGTCTCCAAATTATTAATGCCAGTTGGACTTGTTATTATAATTACAGAATTTAATTGAATAGTCTATAAACTGGTAAGTATGAGGGTGGAAATAGTCATTTACATGAAATCTCAGCTGAGTGATTTTGGAAAGGCTCAATAAAGGCAAGTCCCTTAAAAACAGTAGAGTCAAATCAAACCTGGGTGAAAGAACTTTGAAAGGACCAGAGGAAAAGATAGAATGTTAGAAGAATTCCATCCTTCAATTTCTCTAAAAGATGGCTTTTAATGTCGTGTTCAAAAAATGGAAAATTAGAGATTCATAATGGGTGAACTTCATGCAAGGAAGACAATGCTACTTCAGTAAACAAACTTGTACTCCAAGAAAAGAATTTTGCCTTATAATCAAAGATTGAAAAATGAATATCCATTTACATTCTAAACAAAAATAAAAGGTTTGTTAGGTATGTAACTTTTAAAAAATGATTCTCTTTAGCCAGCTTTTGGAGTACTTCTTACCCGATCATGACTTTTGAATCCATGGATATATATTAAAAATGTGCCAGTTTTAATCAGAGGAGGGCTTGCTCGTAATAAGAAAATAAATGAGTTGGTCCCAATGAAGTGCTAGTATTGATTGCAGTCTGTAAATTACAGTGTTTGTTATAAATGCTGTAAAAATTCAGAAAGCAAACACTGTGCTGTGCTGAAGTCATCAGGAGGGCATCCTGAAGGGAGTGGGACACAGCTAGACCTTCAGGATTGGAGAGGAGTGGCTTCTGTTTCTGTAATGTGTGACCAAATGATGAGGTGAGGTCAGTGAGGCACTCACGACCATCTGTGGCAATACCTTACCATCACACTAAACCTCCCCATTGCTCTGTATTTCCTCCACACCAAAACCTAGCACCTAATAACATATTTGACGGGCACTGCTTGTTTGTTTCACCTTTGGCTTTCTGAAGTTCCCACCTTATTGTTTTGCCTGTGAAAATTCCCCTTCCTTGTGTCTTTAAAGTCTTTAAAGTCTCGCTCTTTAGTCATTCTGCAACTTGGACATCTTTTCCTCACCTTTATTTCTTACCTCCCCACCCCCTGTAGTGTCAGATGTAGTGTCAGAATGACTGTTCTAAACATGTTATGATATGAGTGTAAAGAAAATAAAAATCACACCTGACTCTACTATATTCTGTTTTTCAAAAGTATTCCCTGTATCTACCCTACTAAGCCTCTTGTGTGCTAAAAGAAATTTCAAAGATTGTCTGTTCCTGTTCTCCTGGCTGTTGGAAGGGCTGGCTCCCTCCCCTCCTTCAAATCTCCTAAGAGATGCTTTGTGCAACCCTCCAGGCTGTTACCCTCACCTCCCCTCTATGCCACAGCCCTCTGAGATCACACTTACTACCCTCTGAGCACTTATCAATAATGTCTAATTAATTTTATTCATCTGTTTACTTGATAAGTGTCTGATTTTCCTCTAGAATTTACATGAAGCATGTGTTTTGTTTGCAAATATTTATCCAGAGCCCTGCACAGTGCCTGACATACAGCAGGTGTTTGGTAAACATGTTTTGAATGAATGAATGAATTCATAATAAATTCATAAATTCAAATTTTGTGTCTAAGAAGTAATCACTTGTAATTCTTTAGTGAATTTTTCCTACATGTGCACACATATATTTTTTTCTTTACAAAAAAACTAAGATCATTCTCTGTATTGTCTATTCTGTTCACCTAAAATCTCTCATAAACAGCTTTTTATGAAGGCTCTGCTGGTCTTTATCTTCACTCACATGCCACAGAGATTCCAAAACATGGAGGCTAACTGATTACTTATTTTTGAGCATATTGGATGATTTTTTAAACTAGTTTAGATATATTAAATCTGGTGTTTTTTTTTTTAGTGTGAATAAAGTATTGCCTCTCTCTTTTAAGACTACTCATTCATTAACTACAGTAATTTTCCCTTTTTACTTTATGTTGTCTGAGGACTCTTGTTTTCTATTACTCTATGCTTACAAAAAAATCATTACACTTTCTGCTTTAGTATTTCTCTTCTTTGTATTACATCATATCTCATATTATTTCAACACAAGAGAAAAATGGTTAGTTTTTCTCTCAAACTGCAAGAATTTTCTATTCAAACTGCAACATTTTCTACTCAGATAGCAACATTTTTTTACTGACATTTATTCTTTATGCCTCTTTTTACTCTGGCTTAATCATTTCACTTTCTTGACATTTCAACATTGAGGTTTTTCATTTTCATAGAGTATTCTCTCTTGCCTGGCTTCTCACGAGTATACTAAAGGGAATCCCACATTTACAGTAAGTGTTCCCCTCATTACCTGGGCCATATTATTATCTTTCAAAATATAGCTCACATTTTTAAAATTTTGTGCCATATCAGTTAGTCAATCACTATTTAAGTCAATATCTCCAAGTCCCAGATAAGTTTTCCCTGAATTGTCTAAAATATCCAATGAAACTTACACCTCTTTGCTCCAGACTCTTGTTTGCAACTCTATTCTCTACTTCAGACATACTTTTAGTTTGTCTTATGTTACTTTTCTAATTAGGAAAAATACTGGGGCTGCAAAATGTGGTCTCTAAACATCCAAAGGGCAAAAGCAGACATTCCATGAGAGCCAGAGAGAAACCGAAGCACCAAAAAAAGAATGATGACTCATCCACATGAGATCCCCCAGGAAATTATTTACACGGCTGTGAATGTGTTTTATAGGGAAATGTGGCAGTAGAAATAAATAAAAATAAATAAAGACATGGATATCCTGCCACAAAGTTTCTCTAGTGGTTAAGTAAGTAGATAGATACAGACAACTAGAGGTATCTATCAATATCAAGGGATGTCATTACCCCCAAGAGGAGGCAGAATTCTGGCCATTATTGGAATATAAAGGGCATTTGGTACAATAGAGCAATGTGCACACTGTCCTATTGAAAAAGGACTTGTTTAGACTAGAAAAAAATGAGTGACAACACCTACCCAAGGTTGATGGGAAAGTCTCCTGCTGTGGAAGATGGTAAATCCCGCATCATCCAAAAGGTGAAGCCAGGATTGCTCATGTCACAGAAACTCTCTGTCCAGTAGAAAATGTTTACTTAGAATTGCTCAGAGGCAGGGGGAGGGTAGAGCGCATGCTTAGCATGCAGGAAGTCCCGGGTTCAATCCCCAGTACCTCCACTAAAAATAAAAAATAAATAGGTATGATTAAAACGTTATGCTGTTTATGACACAACATTGTAAACTGACTATACTTCAATAAAAATGAATGCAAATTTTTAAAAGATAATAAAAAACAAAAATATTTTTAAAAAAAGAATTGTTCAGAAGAAACTTTTTCTGTGATTTCTCCATTTTGACCAAAACAAGACATGTACCTGTTTTCTTGCTTTTTTTCAACCAAACCTCACTCATGAAGTTTCCTACCAAATAGCTTAGTTGTTGCTGTTTAAATTTGTAGTAATAATATGTGTGAGTATTTAAGCTGTTAAAATTGATATCATTTTTGAACTCCCACTGTGTACCAAGAAATAGTAAGCACTGTCTAATATTTCTTCTCCAAAGAACGAATGTACAAAGCAGGCATTACCCTGATTGTACAGAGGAGGTGAAGTAAGTTTGCCAAAATCTCCCAGTCAGTAAGAGAAACGAAGGCTTGGAACTCAATTCCGACTCCCCAGATACACACACTTCCCACATCCTCCTGCCTTGTCTCCGAGTGTAATACTTTGACAGCACGCAGCCAGGCAATTCATTCATCCATTGACATGGGAAAGTAGGATTCATTCATTTTGTAATCATTAAACTAATTCAAAACAATTACACACAATCTAACTAAACTTGTAAGGGAAATAGAAGTTTCTAAAAAAGATGCTTTCTACCTCTGAAATGCACAGGAGACTGACAATAATCCATTGTTCCCTGCTATTTAAGTTTTGCCATTTTTCTGTCTGAAACACTTAAGGATGAGGTAGAAGTTCAAACCAAATTTTATTGGAAAAGGGCAGAAACTCCATGTATGCTTACTAACCCTAAGGCAGCCAGAACTTTCCTTTCCCACTGGCCCACTGCAGATCTTTAAAATCAATTTTCTTTTCTACAATATCAAATGTCCCAGGTCTACATCCAGCAGTTAAGGACTCCAGCACACTTGCCTTCATGGGCACCATGTGAAAGTAGGCGGTATTCACGTTCGTGGTACTTACAGACATACTCCCTCATTTGGAGCTAGTTCAGTGTCAAAACCGCTAAGCCTTATCTTATCCTGTGGCATTGCTTCTTTTTCACAATAGGAAAAACTTTATTAACCAGTCAAGTTATTTGACCATCCCCTGGAAATACTCTGAAATTATCCCCCCTAGTGATAACTGGGGCTGGAGCCAATTCCAGCCTCCTAAATGATAGCCACAGTCATTTGGTATAAAAGTGATTACACAGAGTTTGCTTTTGTGAAATAATGCAAAAGAAAAAATAATGAAAATTAAGCCATTGACAATTTCCCATTACAACCATTCACAGAAATATTCATGATGAATATCTTCACTATATTTAAATTTGCAAATTCCCTCCTCTAGTTAGAACAGCTGAACTATTCCTAAATAACCATTAAACTGGCATTAAGAGTAAACTATTTAAAAATTAAATAACAGCCATACTCAGACATAGTAAAAATGACACCTATTTAAAAAATATCCATTACTTAGTGTTTTTTATTCTACTCAGATGAAAACCAGAATTATTAATCTGTTATATATTTTTTCAAAAAACAGTTAACGTGGTTAAGTAAAGGATCGCAGAAAGGGGGAAACATGGCAGAATATAATAAATACTTGTAAAATAAATCATTTCACCCTTCTCCCAAACAAAATTAACAGTGAAAACCTACAAATTTATTTGCACGTATTCAATTACATAATAGTCCAACTTTGGCTAATATCAACATTGTCCAGCGAGACTTGGCATTAGAAACCACCACTCAGTTCTATATACTGCTGTTGTAAGACCTGAATTAGACTAGGCACAGCAAGGTATGGCATGCACAGATTAATAAAACATCCTACCTGCCACCAAGGTGTTTACTAAATAGAACGATTCTTAAAGCATATGAACCAAAATTACCAAGCATATAAGAGAGGCACAAAAAATGCCATAAAAAATGAAATGTTCATTTCAGATGAGGAAAATCAACAAAATCATAATGAAAGACTTAGTGTTTGAGCCTTGCTGAGAGTTTGGGTAGAGTTTCAAAGGCTGAAGAAGACAGAACACTGTGAGCACAATATGAAGACAGGAAAGGGAAAGATAGGTTACTAAAGCCAAGGGACAGACTTGGGGATACCGGCTGCAAATCTAGACACTGTAAGCTTACTCTGCAGGCATAAGAAGCTTTGAAGGTTCTCATTTCTCTTTGAAACCTTTGGGGAAGAAGGACATACTGTGACTTGTCCTCAAAGAGAACACAAAAGGTCAAGATAAATGTTTTGGAGAGAGGACAGACTGGTCAGAGACTCTTGCGATGGGAGAAGTCAAAAGTCTAAAGGACATAAACTAAGGCAATGAGCTAACATAACCACTTAATCTTCCCATCTTTCAGTTTATCAATTCGTTGAACACACACAATACAGATATTCCATCCTACAGCTGTATCCTCCATTGAAACATCAGCAATAAAAAGAGAAGCCCATTAAACAGTTATCTCACCAGAGAAGATATAAACATAGCAAAAAAGCACATGAAAAGATGCTCCACATCATATGACATCAGGGAAATGCAAATTAAAACAATGAGATACCACTACACACCTATCAGAACGCCCCAAATCTGAAACATTGACAACACCAAATCCCGGCAAGGGCAAGGAGCAAGTGGAACTCTCATTCATTGCTGGTGGGAATACATGATGGTCAAGCCACTTTAGAAGACAGTTTGGTGGTTTCTTATAAAACTAAACATACTCTTACCATATGATCCAGCAACCAAGCTCCTTGGTATTTATCCAGAGGAACCGAAAACTTATGTTCACACAAAATCCTGCACACGGACGTTTATAGGAGCTTTATTCATAATTGCCAAAACTTGGAAGCAACCAACATAACATGTCCTTCAGTAGGTGAATGGATAAATAAACTGTGGTACATCCAGACAATGGAATATTATTCAGTGCTAAAGAGAAATGAGCTTTCAAGCCATGTAAAGTCATGAAGGCAACTTAAATGGGTATTTCTAAGTGAAAGAAACCAATCTGAAAAGGCTACATGCTATGTTATTCCAACTACATGACACTCTGAAAAAGGCAAAACTATGGAGACAGTAGAAGGATCAGCGGCTGCCAGGGAATAGGGGGAAGGAAGGATGAATAGGCAGAGTACACAAAATTATTAAGGCAGTGAAACTACACTGTATGATATTGTAATGGTGGAAATACGTCATTATCAATTTTTCCAAATCCACAGAATGTACAACAGTAAAAGTGAACCATAATGCAAACTGTGGACTTCATGTGATTATGTGTCAATGTAGTTTCACGAACAGTAACAAAGGTACCACTCTGGTGGGGGATACTGATAATGAGAGAGGCTGTGCATGTGTGGGGGCAGGGGATGCATGGGAAATCTTTGTATCTTCTGCTCAATTTTGCTGTGAACCTGAAACAGCTCTAAAAAACAAAGTTTTTGTTAAGCCCATTGACTAAATTCAGGAACTTAAAACAATGCACACAAAATTCAGGTGCATTGTAGAAAACTTAACAATCAGCTTAGAAATTTCATTTGAGGAATGTATATAGATTTTTGTACTATTAATAATTTCTACAACAATACTAAACTCATTTTGGAAGTGAATTAGAAGTAATTTTTAAGCTATATATTAAATGTACTTAAATTCTCTAGTGTGAATGTTTAATATTCATCTTACTACAATAAAAATTATTCACATTTAGCAAAATGTTTGGAAAATCTAGGGCTAGTCAATCTGTAAATGTTTTTTTTTAACATTGTGTTGCTATGTTGAACACTTATGTCTGTGGAGTTTTTATTTTTATAGATAATTACTGTGTATATGTGGATTTCTTTCCTCATAAGGTTATTGTGGGATGCCACTAATGCTTGGTAAGGTTTAAGGTATAAATATTAAAGAACTGTATGGTCTTAGAAGTGGAAGGCAATTTATGCATTTATGAAATAAGTTACACTATGTAATACATAACTGAAATTAATGTGAAATTGCTGGTCAGTTACTCTGAGTACAAATATCAGGGAAAATGGAAATTCTTTGCACAATAGCTTATAATGAATTTGAATTGAAATTTGCTAGTGACTTTTCAAAACTCTAATAGGAATAATTCTCTCTCTCCTTCACCATATCTTTCATAACAAGAATAAACATTCCACAATAGCAGTGACGATTTATTTTTAATACAAAAATTATACAAGGCATGTGAAGAAACTTAACTGAGATAGTAAAAGATTTAAGTAAATATATATTAACCATATCTCTGGATTGGAAAACTGAAAATTGAAAAGATATCAGTTCTCTACAAAATAATATGTAAATATATAGCACAATGCCAAATAAAATTCTAAGATACTTTTGGAGGGGAAGGGTCTTGAAAAAAAATCTCGATTTGTTGAGACTAAACATAAGAATTGAATATTCAGAAATTTTCTGAATTAGAAGAGTAACAAGGCGAAACCTATTGTACCATATGTTAAAATACATTTTAAAGTTATAGAAATGAAAATGTCTTGACAAGGGAGCCAGGACAGACATATACATCAATGAAGCAGAACAAATAAGTGATTAATGATGAAAAAGGGAGACTATTGAATCAGTGGGGAAAGGATAAATATTTAGTAAGTGTTTTGGGGAAAACTGGAGAAAAACCATTAAAGAAAAAAAGAAACATGTATCCTTAAGTCATACCTCCATCCAGAATAAAATCCAGGCAAATTAAAGGTATAACTATTAAAAATGTAATTGTAAATATAACAGAAGAAAATTCTGGTGGTTATTTGCACAATCAGGTTGGGGAAGAACTTTCTAAATGGGGCATAACAAGAAAAAGATCCAAAATTCTGGCTGCATGAAGCTATTTCACAGTGAACTGCAAAACTGCTGAAAACAAGGTTAAATGACAAATTTGGAAGGAAATTGTAATATGAGGCAAAATATTACCATAAAAATTAGATACTACTTTTTTAGATCTATTAGTGAAGGGCCTGGGGGAAAACAGGGCACAGCTGAGCAGGATGACCAGGGAGAGTTTAATGTCATGAGTTTTTTATACAAGTGTGAGGAGTGATGGTAGAGACCAACTGGGGCTGGTGAAGGTCCAGGGTGAACAGCAGCCCAGGAAGGAGACATCTCCCACCCTAAGTCAGAAGTAAGGGAAGGGCAGCCCCCGGAGACCATCAGACAGGAGCCGGGAACTTTGGTAGAATGCAGTCCATCCAGCCTCGGCCTGGCAGAGAGGGAGCAGAAGAACCAGTGCTTCGACCTCACACTGCTCCCATTTGTCCTGCCAGTGACTCTGCTGCTGACCCATGAGGAGGTCAGAGGGCAGGACACCTGCTGATGCCCCAGAGAACAGGGCGGAGAAGACAGAGAGTGAATCTGGACATGGAAATGGAGTGCTTGCTGTTGGCAAATAGTAAAAGGATGATTAACACTGACACTATTGAGGGTGCAAAGAACTGGAGATTCCAGTACACGTTTGTGGTTGTGTAAATATTTCCACCCCTCTGGAGGTCAAGTTGACAATACGAACTGTGCATATCTTGTAACTCGGCAATTCTACATCAAAGTATCTACCGTTCAGAAGTAGAGTAACAGTGTGTGTGTGTGTGCATGTATACATACATACATACACACACATACATGAATTTTCATCACAGCACTATTTATTATAATCAAGATTTTATAGCAACCTAAATATACTCATCAATAGGGAATTGGTTAAACATATTATTTTATTCATAAAATGGAGCAGTATACTGACATTAAAACTGATTCTTTAGGCTTATGTTTCCTTTTTATCTCAGCTTTTTTGAAGTGTAATTGAGAAGTAACTGGCTTATATTCCTTAATAAGGAAAGATGGTCATAATAAACCATTAAGTGACAAATTAATACAGAGAATAATGAATATGTATGTACAGAAAAACAAATCAATGGGATACACGCCAAGAGGAAAGTGGTAAAATTATGACTGATTTTTGTTTACTATTTTTATTTTCAGTTATGTGTATTTTCTAATTTTTCAAGCAATGAATATAAACTGTTTGGGAGTTGAGGCTTTTTTAAACAAAAAAGAGAGAAGTTTGAATGTAAAACTAACTCTACCATTAGATATTTGGGGCTCTTTGCGATTTAGTTTCTTACCAGCTTCCAAAAGAAAAATGTGTACCCTTTATTAACTGAAAAAAACTAGATAGAGGGCTGCATCAGGGTAAATGAAAGCCTCTGTAACAGAAAGCCTGGGGAATGGAGAGCTATAAATATTTATGAGCAAATTGTATTTGGTGAGGGAAGGAGATGTTTTTAATGATAGAAAAAGGTACATTATAGAGTTGCTTCCACACAAACGTGACAAGATCACCAGTCATCAAACTAATCTTTTGCTCCAGCTTCTAAAACACAGTGCCAACTTCACAGCATGAAGCCCATTATAAATTGCAGTCCTAACTTTACATTAATACCAAAATAAGACTAAGAAATTTTAAGTGTCAAGCAGCATAGTGCAATGGCATCACTTGTGTCTCATAGATAAACTGAAGTTTCTTAAAATCCTTCAATATCAATCAGATTAAGGTTGTTCTTTGCTATGAGATGAAGGCAGTTTATTCACAGATGTAATCAGAAAATTAGTCCCATGGAGTAAAATTATGTTCCATTCTGCGAACTGCATTAAAAAACACAGTTTCTGGCTTCAAGTGAAAAATGACAAATTGACCAAATACGGTTCTCTTTCCTTCCTCCTAATAAGTCACTAATGATAGTGAAGGAAAAATGTATACACTTATCATGAGAAAGAGAACAGAAAGGAATCGACTGGCAGGCGAAAGATTTCCAGAAAGTTCTGAGAAGGAAGGAGGCATTTGGCATAGTGTGTACATAGAGGCAGATAGGGAAACAGGGGCACACAATTGCCTGACTTCTTGCCAGAGTCCCAGGGGGACCTCGAATTAGAAACTAAGTTACAAATCAGAGTAAGATGTAAAACTGAACACAGGAAGACAAACTGGAAGTCAGTGTGGTGGCCACCATCCAAGATGACCTCCAATAATGATTCTTAGCTCCTGCTAGTCATTGGTTTAGTACCCTCTCATATTAAATAAAGGATGGCCCTACATGGCCAACAGAATATAGCAGAAGTGACAAGGAGTGATTTCTGAAGCTTAGTCTGGAGAGGCTTTGCCACTGCCACTCTGTCCTCTTGGATTGCTCTCTTGGGAGAAGCCAGCATGCTGTGAGGATGCTCAAGTAACCCTGTGGAGAGCCCAGCCTCAGCACCGACTTTCCAGGCATCAGAGCAAGCTGACATGGAAGTGGGTCTTCCAGCTCCAGTCAAGCCTTCAGATGACTGTGGTCCCAGTTTATGAGCAATCCCAAATCCAAACCACCAGTCAGAGCCACTACCAAGTTTCTGACCCACAGACACCTTCGGAGGTGATAAATGATAGCTTTAAGCCACCAGGTTCTGGGGACACTTGTTACACAGCCATAATGGCTAGAACAGTCAAGATAAGGATGATACAGACCACATCTGTCACACAGCATCTTTTGCACAGGAATCTGCTTTCCCAGGCAGGAAATCGGAAACATTTGCTTCAGACGCGATCAAGCACCTCCCCATTATCACAAGTGGGAGCATTCTAAGGTCCTGGGGCTGGTCAGCTCCTTGCTCCATAACTCTCTACTCAGAGGCACCTATCCACAGCCTCTCACCTTCCAACAAAACTCCCAATCAACTTTCTGTACCTCATTTTAAAATATAAAGAGGTGATCAGGAACCACCAGATGTTTGTAAAAAGTCTTCCACATGAAAGAGAAAGGTCAGTGTGAAGAAAGGGATGTTCATTTTAAAAAGAAAAGAAAAGTAAAAGAAGAAAAAGTGCTTGAAATAAAAGAGAACTTCAGATATCTCTAATTGCTGGTCTCCTCCAAGCCACACCCTCTGAAGCCTGCACTGCCCTAAAAGATGCCTAACCCTGGCAAGGGAAGAATGGCCAGTCATCCACTCTGATCCAACTAAGCAAGATGGCTAAGCCCGTTCAAAGTCCCCCATCTCCTTCCCTCCAGCAAGGGGATCTGTTCTCCTTAAGGAGAATCACACAAAATTCAAGCTTTCTTGATTTTTCCTGGCTGCCTCTCCTCTCGGGCATTTTTTGTCTTTTCCTTCTCTTTTGAGGAGACAATCCAATCTCACTGCCCCGTAACTGCTGAGAGAAATTTGCTCACTGATATGCAAACAAGGAAACTGAGTCTCAAAGAAGGTGAATAATTTGTCCCTGGTCACAGAGCTAATCGCATTGAAGATAAGATTAAAATAATGCTGTCTCAGACTCAACGGTTTGTACACTCCATCAAACCTTCAAAACTCTGGAACCTTCCATGAGCAGCCTCCCTGATCTCCCCAGCTGCCTCGCCTCCACACCCCAGGCAACTACAAACCACCTCTGGTACACACCCTGCCTTCCACATGCCCTTTCTTTCCAGAGGGAGGAGGCAGTCAGTCCAAAGCGTCATGCCCTGGACTACACTTTGGTTTCATTAAAAGTCACAACTAAACTCAAGTCTTAGAAACACTTGCATTTTTTTCGCCTTCTTCCTAAAAATATGGCCTCTAGCAAAATTCTATAAATATGGAACAAATTCAAGGGGCACATCTGTCTGGAACGGGAAGAAGGAATATAATGATGGTGCACTATTTTGAAGGAAATGAGGCTTTGCCATGGTCATGTTCATATACTGATTGGAATGGGACATGCAAGCCATATTTGGAAGCAGATCCTAACTTAATGAATAGATGAGAATAATTTGAATTAGCAAATCAGAGCACCAATCCAAGCAGCTACAAAGCTCTGCTTACAAGTCATTTCATCTTGTCTAGTAAGTACAGTTACCGAAGTTCTTTAAGTTATTTATTCTCCAAAGTGAGTAAGTATCTCTTTTTATTCTTGCATATACTATTCATCACTTAGCTATGTTCTTTTGTTTCTTGAGATAGCAAAGAGAAGCCTTAACATCCTTCCTGAATAATCACAAATCAAAAATCGCAAATCACAGACAATCACAGAATTAATGAAATTGTAATATAATACCAGAATTATCTGTAGATTTTAAAAATAGTTAACATCTTAATTTTTAAGTAGTACTCCCCACCACCTTGGAGCATTAATAACCATATATTTGCTAAGAACAAAAAAAGGCCCCCAAATATGACTGTCATTTAATTAATCCCATTCTTCTTAATTATATGATTGTGTGGAGAATTTAGACTTATTTTGATCATCTTTTCTAAAGAAGCTTTTTGTTTCCACTAAATTTTCTTTTCTAAAGTGGTTATTCTCAATGTTACATAAAATATTTTATTGTTGATCATTTGATTTTATTAGTTCTTCCTTCCAAAAGTGTTCAATAGCCTTAATACCAATCATAGCCAAGAAAACTATGAAATTTTTGCCCAAATGGGAGCACTTCTGAGCTCAAAAGTGGGCACTATTAACAAATACACCAGGCATGGTCCCGTGGGAAACCAAGAAGTATGGTCAGCCCAGCCCAGTAACACCCATCCAGAGAATGTATCCTGAGTAAAATGTTGAAAGGATAAAACTGAATACACAATATATAAAAATAGATTTAAAAAACAAATTTCCTCTGTATAGCACAGGGAGCTATAATCGATATCTTGCAATAACCTTTAATGAAAGAGAATATGAAAATGAACATATGTATATAAATGCATGACTGGGACATTGTGCTGTACACCAGAAACTGACACATTGTAACTGACTATATCTCAATTTAAAAAAAAAATTGAATACACAAACATTCTCATTGGTATAGAGCCTATATTAGTGAACAATGAGAAGCAACCTAACATGGGAAAAAAATAAGGTAGGGGAATGTTAGCTTCATTATAAATACAATTAATTTAATACTATATACCCATTGCAACTAATCATCATGAAGATTTTACCACAGCATAAAATGGCATGAAAAACACCTATCATATATTTCTGAGTGAAAAAAGAACACAGCTTCAAATCAGCCCTAGACTCACAGCTATCTAAAATTTTATGCAGATATATACATGCATAAAAACACAACTAGCTGCGGAATTTGTGAGGCCCTTCAGAGCATGGGGCCCTGTACCACTGCAAAGGTCATGTGCCCCTGAAGCCTAGGACATACGAGCTGGAAAGAGAGAAAGTGAAAACAAGTGAGTTGTTCATAAGGGTGATGGAATTTGTAACTGCTACTATGATATTTTTCCATGAATTGAAAGAGAAAAATTTGGTTGGTAATTCATCTGTAAGTTATCATAGTGAGCTAAATTTAAATTGTTTTGACAACGTGGGCATTTTCTGGCATCCTGAAAATGGACACATTCTAGGGCTCTCGTTCTGAGTCCTGTCCAAACACCAACATCTCCTTTGCTGCTTTACCCATTTAAGGTCCACTCTTCATGCATCAAGATTTTGATGCAGCGGGTCTGAAACAAAGCAACTGAAATCCGGCTACTTAGCGTTCCAAACGGTTTTTCCAACAGAAGGACTTCAAGTGTTGGTTTTGGCTTTGGGGCTCTCATTAACGTTCAAAAATAACAGATTTTTCATAACTTAATCATGACGACAAGTCATGTGAGGGAAGGGGTAATGGTTTGTGGTTTTGACTTTTATATTCTGTTTTGGGTTTGTTTTGTCCATTTTTATTCACTGAACCTGGAGATTTGCTTCCTTAGGTAGGCTTTCAAAATAATTGATATACAAGCTATGAAATTCTGGGGTAAAATAACATTGTATTTGTGAGAGGGCCAAGAGGAAATGCTAGATACAGAGATGGAGAAATTTGTTTAAGGGATTGTTGAGGTTTTTCCATCTCTATGTCTTCAAGAAAAGATCTGGAATAGCTTTATATGGGGTTTATTGGGCAAACCATAAAACATACGGATAAGAAAAGTGTTCCACACAACAGGTAATCAACCAAAGATACACGGAAGCTATCTTTATCCAGGTAAATGGTACACCCACTGTGTATTTCTCAGCACAGTCGTCATCTCCAAGCAGATCTGTTACGGGCACTGAGAGAGTCAGAATCAGGGTGAGGCAGGTGAGATATCTGCCCAACCCTGAGAGTGAGTACCTCCTTAAATCTTGTGCCCTAGGTATCGGCTTGCCACCCCTGACCTCAAGAAGTTCTGGATTTTTATAAATTTTATAAATGTTGTAATCGATCTTCTTGACTCTAGAACCAAATAACATTTTTTTTCCCCTTAACAGATTGTGAGAGAAAATTCTCAATTGTCAGGATTATTTGAATTGCATGTTATTTTCAGGAAATCTGACTTTCAAGTATCCATTAACAATATGTCAAATTATGCCTAATTAAATCCTTTGATGACATAAATGGAATCTCTGTACCATTTACCCTGTATTTTTAGACCTAAAATGAGCTTTAAATAAAATGTTATCCATTGCTCCCCCATTCTAGAGAAGAACCAGAAGCCCTTTTCCAAACAAGCTAGCTTTCTGTACTCTGCTGGCTTTCATCACTCTGAGAGTTAAAAAGGGGTGTGAAAAGGGGGGAGGGTATAGCTCAGCGGTAGAGTGCGTGCTTAGCAAGCACAGGGTCCTGGGTTCAATCCCCAGTACCTCCAATCAAAATTAATTAATTAAAATTAATTACCTCCCCACCCCTCCAAAACAAAAGGAGTGAGAAAAAAAAAGAATTCTCACAGAGGGGAAGGAGAGATAAGATGATCATTGTCCACCCTGGCTGCCCTCAGCTCATCTCAGTCCTGGGCACTGATGTCTTCCACCTTCAGCCCCAGTCCCACCAAGTTAGGTACTACCTCTCTTGCTGTTCAGGGCTTGTGGAGCAAACTGCACCCCGGCAGCAAGCACTGCTGCTGGAAATGTTTGCTGGAAATGCAGAATCTCAGGTCCCACTCCAGACCTGCTGCTTCAGTACTTGCAATTTAACACGATTCCCCAAGTGATTTGTAGATGCTTTCACATTGTGAAATAGAGGCATGCTCTATTCCAGCCCATTTCTCTTCCAACAGACTTTGAAGTAGTATTTCTGTCATAAGCAAACAGACCAGCACATCAGAGTGAGCCCAGGCTTACCAAGCAGCGGGGGCCCTAACCCTTGATGTGTTCCCCCAACCCTTACAATGCGTTTCTACTGAGCTTCCTAATTAGCAGACCGAGACCAGCCTGTGTCTTAATACACACCCATTCTGGGCCCCAGAGGACTTGGGAACTTGGTGGAGGCGATTTGGTGTTGTCACAGGATTGGGTGTGCTATTGATATTTAGTGCGCAGGGGCTAAGGATAATAACGTTCTGCAAACCATGGGAGAATTCTGCCTACAAAGAATGGCCACGAAAATTTTAAGTATCCCACTAGGCATTCCTGTAGGTGAAAAAATACGTCTATAATTATCTGAGCCTAGAAATAAACCTTGTTTCACAGATGAACACAGAGCATTTTTGCAGGATTGCAGCTCACTATGCAAGTCAAGGGAAGTGGATCAGGTTTTAAACCAAGAATTGGTTCGTGAATTTCCTGAATAGTCATATTAAAAATGGCATCATCACTCCCAGTAACTCAATGGCCAATTCGACATGCCTGTGTCAGGCTACGTTTGTGGCTATCACCTCTCCTCGGGTTATACCTCCCAGGGCCAAGCTATCCAAAGCATATGGCGGGTACCAGTAGCCCCAGCATCACCAGGAAGCTTGTCAGAAATACAAGCTCTCAAGGCCTATTCAATACCTACTGAACCAGAATCTGCTTTTTAAAAAGATCCCAGGAGATTTGCATGCAGTCCAGTTGAGGACGCACTCTCCTGCACTATTTTGGGAAGCACTGTTCCAGTGTAGTTGTACACAAGCATTATATATTAAAATAAATATTATCAGTTAATTTTTAATTTCTTTTCTATTTCATAGCTAGGGCATACCGATTTTTTTAAATTGTCTTTGTAGATTATTTTATCAATGAATGTTAAGTGGGCATAAAAAATATTTGTTTTAAATAGAGAAAACATGGTGTCAGGGTTGAGAGCCACTCAGTTGGTACCTGGCCTCCTGTCCTGTCATGGATGACTAATTCTCTTTAGCTCTTACAAACACTAGCTGAAGACTTGGAGCCACAAAACTCATGGTATCTCCATTGACAGAAATTCCCGTTGCAGCCTCCCACTAAGCAGATGGCTCGCCTTAGATAAGCACACCATTCCAAATCAAGGTCAAATCCCAGGATTCTTGGCACTTTTCCCTGGCTGCCATCCTCTTTCCCTTGGTGTTCAGACCCACAGCCAAGGTAACCCCACCCTGCTATAAAATTTCCCCCATACCCCTATGTTTTTCAAATCCTAGTATGCTCTGCGAGTAAGCCCACCAGAGCTGTGAAGAAGATACAGGTATGATCTGGTGGCATTCAAACTTAAGGATGGCATATGAAGCTTTCTGAGCTTCCAGAATGTTGCACCCCCCCTACATACAACTGAACACAAAAGTTCATCTCGAAAGCAAACGTGGCTGATTGGGCGAGGATGAGAGGGGCCCGTGCTAATGCTTGTATAACACATTATCTTTCCTCATTATGGTAAAAACACTGAAGAAATTGTTTACTTCCATTACAAAGCTAAATGATGTCATCTTAGTTCGAACTATGCCTAACTTGAAATTCTATCAAGAGGATTTTAGGAACTGAATCACCCAAACTTCAGCTACACAAACTACCTAAGACAATCTAGTCACTCCCAAACACAGTGATATTTGACATTGTGTATACAAAGCATGCTATAATTATCGCTTGGGCAAAACTTTTCTGAGGACACATTATATATTTGTGATGCTCACGGCATTACTATACCTTTTGATGCAGTTTCCAGCAATCCAAAGAGGAGTACCCAATTTGCTAGTTGCATCTCCTGGTTAGGGGCTTAGTATCAATCACTTACACTGATAGCACTATCAAATTTTTCATTATATACTTGAAATACTTTTTTATTCCAGCCATCCTACTCTAAATCCTCACCTCTAAACTTGAAGCTTAACTGATAGCATGATTTGTTCTACAGTATAACCTGTAGGCCATTACTGAAGATGGCACAGATATGAAGCAGGAAAGAACACTTTAAAAAGTCAGAAAGCCAGTGCTTAGCCATTGTTTTGCCAGTTAACAGCTCTACGATTTCAGCTCATACATCAAGCTCTGCCAGTCAGTTTCCACTTCTACAAAAGAATAGAGTGGACCAAATGGTCTATAACTTTCTTTCCAGCTTTAACAGTCGTGGTGGTTCCAAAAAGCAAACATAAATGTGGTCGTTACCCTGTACGGCAATTTTATAACATTTCTAGATTCAACCTTGATGTCAGATCACTTGATGATCTTTCAAAGAATTATAACTATCAGTTCTTGATTATACATGTTCATGGAAGGAAGCAAGGGACTGGAAATGGCCAGCAGCAAGGCAGAGGTCCTGTACACTGTACAGTCACTTTACTTTGAAATAACTGCAGATTTACAGAAAAGTTGCAAAAATAGTGCAATTTCGATATACCCTTACCCAGAATCCCCAAATGTCAACATTCTATCACAATTGCTTTATCCTGTCTCTATGTCTCTCTGTACACATACACATGTGCACACATGCACAAACACATCTGTCACTTATACCAAAATTTAAAAACACTTTTCTTTCTGGTCCAGAACTGAGCATTGCATTTACCTGTGTTTCCTTTAACCTGGGAGAGTCCCTTGGTCTTCCTTTGTCTTTCATGATCTTTAAGGGTCCAAGCCAGGTATTTTGTAGACTGCCTCTCAATTTGGGTTACATCTGATGTTTCCTCATGATTCAGTGATGCATCTTCATGTAAGTAAATATATATGTGATGACATGGAAGACCTCAAGATGTTTTGCTAATGGAAAAAGGATGCATGTTTGTCACAGTCACAACAGAAAGCAGACAGCCCACTCAAAGGATGAAACTAAAATTATCTTCATGAAGGGATGCTTTTCAGAGGTGTGGGCAGGTTAAAGAAACCGCAAGGGATCAAGAGAACCAACACATGATGGTAATACATCCTGAGATTAGCCAGAGTGGGTGCTTTACCAGCACTGAGCTGAAGGAGCATGCAGAAGGAACCACTAGGGCTGGAGGGAAGGGCACCTGGTGGGAGCTTTGGCCACAGAAGAACATGGATTGGGAGGGAGGGTCAGGGTTATAAATATCCCAACTTCCTTCTCTACCACTTTCTAGTCTCCAACCAGTGCTTTCCATTAGCCAAAACTAACCAAGACGACCAAGACTAAGCAAGAAGACCAGGGAGCCAAGGTTGTACCATCCATAGCAATTGGCTTCCCAGGGCACAGTGTAGAACAGGGAACAGTGCAGAAGAGGACTTGGGCAGTGGGACAAATAGAAAACAGCCAGCACAAGGAGCAAGTTCTGGTGTCTAGGGATATTTTTTTTAAAAGATGTCAAATTGGTTTTTCTTCCGGTGCAAAGCTGCAGCTAAGGATCAGAGCTGAAGACAGAAGGCACTAAGCTCTCCATGTTCGACGTGCAGAAAGCAGCCAATGCTGAGAACGCCCCCACAGATCTCACAGAGAGATGCAAAAATGCAGAACTGGACCTCCTGCACCCCCACCACATGGCCCTCCTCTAGTCAGTACAAAAAGAGAACCAAAAAGGGGAAGGTGACCCGCTTTAGAATAGCAACTTAGGGGAAGAATCTGTTCTCTCTGCCGTGCAGGAGAGAGACAGAGAAGGTCACCTCCCCTCTCCAAAACCAGGTAGATGATCTCTAATGAGGCTCCAAAAGAACTACTTGTAAAGATTGGGGGGTGGCTACAAGAAGCAGGGGTTGGCATTTTATTCACTGTCCGGATAGTTGGTTGACCAGCAGACCTGATGATCACTCCGTGGTCCCTACTTACCAGAAGAGACTTTTGGAGAGAGATGGCAGCTGGGGGATGGGAGGAGCACTAGTGGAAAGAAAGTCAGTTCGGCCCCCATCCCTTCGGGTTCTTGATTTCTGACAGACACAGAAGATGAGATCCCCCAGGTGTCTGCAGCCTTAGCAACAGTTTTGGCAAGTTGAGCCTGGAAGAATTCTTAGAACCACCAGAATCAGGTATTTTACGAGACAAAGGTGTGTCCTATCAAAGAATGAGAATGGATGCCATGCTTGGCTGGAAGAGGTATCCAAACATAGCAAAGGGCTACACGTGTTTACCACACTGAGTGGAAATGAGCCACCCTTAGGAGGAGCATGACGATGCTTTCAACACCATGGAGCTCACAAAGGTTACAAGAGCAGACATGGCTGCGGAAGAAAGGCTGTAGGCCAGCTCCCCACCCCCACACCCACCCGGACCAGCAGCTGGAGTCACCCGCAGGTCTGCCTTTCCCTGGGCTTGGGGAGGAGACCTGCTCTGAACTGCATTTAAGACTGAAGTTTTCAAACAAATAGAATCCTGAATACTGAAATGAAACCATCCCAATGACTGAAAGGAGCAGGAATGTGACAGAACGGAGCTGAGATTTCATTAAGGAACCCACCCACCTAATGAAAAAGGGAAGTTTAAAAATATCACAGCAGGGGGGAAAGTCATTTTTAAAAAATGAAATCTTTTTATATTCATGTTCCAATTAATTGTGAGCCTCAATGATTACCTTTATATTTAAAAAGTTAAATATATACATATATGCAAATAAAAAGAATTGGAAAGACATATCAAATTGCTCATAGAGATCCCATATGTGAAGGACAGTGAGATGATGGAAAGAGACAAGGATGGAAGATAAATTCTTTGGTGTTTGAAACAAAATAAGCATGTATTTGTGTTACTTATTAAATTCTTGTAAGGAAAAAACAAAAAAGCTTTCTCGCACTTTCTCTATGAGGCATTGCGAGCTCCTCAAAAACATGAATGGTGTACTGTGAGGCTCGGAGGAAATCTTCCCTGCAAAGCCTTTGTCCTAACTCCTGGCACAAAAGATGCTCACTTAGTCTCGTCCCCTTGGCCCTCTCATTACACCTCCGTCGTTAGCATCTTGCACTAAATGTGATGGCCCAAATGTCATTTTATGTTTTAAAAGGGAAAACATTAGAATAAATACTGCCAATGCAATTATCTTAATTTGCGTTCCCTTTTTAAGGCTCAGTGTTAAATATTTTCTTCACAAATTAACTTAGCGTTTTTTCAGTGTTTTCGGTAGATTTGTATTTACTTCATTCTTCCTAGTTCCTTTTGCCGTCTTCAAAAATGTGCTTTCTGCTTACCATAAATACAGCCAGGACTTAAAGTTTTCCTTAATCTGCATGGTTCCAATGTGCCTTTTCCCTGATGAGTCTCTCCGTGCATCCCCTCTGATACCTCCCAGAGAAGCACTCGTGCAGTTCGCAAGATGCAGAACGTACCAGAAAGCCTCAGCAACTTCTCCCTGTGTTCCCGTCCCCACAGCCCCATCAGCTTTCTCCTGCTCCCTTTCCTGACTCACGTCCGATTCCACGTCTAGTACTTTCCCTGCTGAGCTGGCCATGTACTCAGACAACTGAGTCCTACTGTTCCACACTTCATACATCCCGCAGGCATTTACGAGGGGGTTCTCTGTGTCAGTCTGTATTGCTGTTGGAAGGTAGCAATGAATGAAACACATTCAGCCCCTGCTGGCCACACACCAAGGCCACAACTTCCCCCTGGCTTATCAGTCCCAGGCCGGCCAACTGTATTCTAAGCTTAGCATGAATATCAGCTTTCTTATTCTTCATAATTTTCAAAAGTGACTACCATGATGATCTTTGCTGTTAATATTATACTTTAAATTGGTCAGCAAAAAAAAAAAAAAAAAATCCAAGCTACAGTGTATTTGCTTTCACACTTTCTGCCTGTGATAACCCACCTCTCTGAGTCATAAAATGTTAACAGAGTAATCTTAATTTTATGAGCAGTGAGAGCTGTGAACAGTAATTTTTTAAAGATGTGTGTTTAACATAACACCACCAGACTGGACATGACTGTGGCAGAGGGCCCCGATCCAGTGTGAGATTGTCACCACCTTTAGAATGTTGTCACAGTGGCTACCAATTGTTGAATGGGCTTAGATCGGCTTTGCAATGAACTTCTCTGGCGTAAAGATTCACGAGGGACGTGAAACAGACTAGAGGTTTGCTCTTCTCAACTCCCTGGAAGGCTACAAAATAGTCCAGGGACTTTAGCTGGAAATCCCTGATTTACTTTGATTGTCCCAGCTCTCTGCTTACTTCTACTTTTGAACAATGTTAATACTAAAGCAGCAATTCAGGTACAAGCACATCTTTAATTAACTTTTCATTAATTCCTCTCTTATCAAAATAAAGCCTTCAAAAGCATTGTTTCTCTAAATTTAGTTTACATTTTGAATATCTTGGAAACAAAATTTCCCAGAAAATGGAATGTACAGGCTGAAAAGAAGGCACATTAATAAGCCCATGACATGTGAAACTCACCTCTGAATCTTCCTCTTGGGGTCAATTAAATATTGTGTCTGTTGAGAGAACATTGGGAGTCATCTTTAGAATCATGCTTGGGAATAAATAGTCCTTCAATATTTCAAAATCCTGGATAGTATGTTTGCTGGATTTTCTAGAACAGTAAATTGATCACCAAAAATGTTAAGTAACATATTGTACTATTCTCAGGCACGTTGACTCACAACTAAAACCAGAAACCTTCTATTTAGATAGGATGGAATCACGACAAGTAATTACAATTTGTTGGTTTGAAACCATTGCTTTTTTGAAGCTTTAAAATCTGTTCCCTTCCTTCCCTGCTCAGCGTGATAGTGACTCCTTACCCCCACCCCCATCCTCCCTCCTTCTCAAATCGCATTCCTTTCAAGTATGAGCTCACTCAACTCTTACCCCTCAAGCAACTTCTTACCAAGCTATTCTTTAACAATATTTCAATCCAGCCAGAACCAAATTCCAACAGAAGGAATGTGACTCCGAGCCAGAACCTTATCTTTTTATAGAACAGAGTAGAATCCACAGCTATTTGACTTGTACTGTAAATGGTGTGCACCCAGTGTCATGTGCAGGAGGGCTTAATTGAGACAATTTGATGATGAAATACCTTGGGCAAGAAAGCCGTAAGGAAATTCCAGAAAAAGGAGCAGGGCCAAATCCTGCAACAAATTTAATTTAGCCCACCAAATCACAACATGTAATTGGTAATAGCAGTGAACAAAGAAGAAAGGACCAAAGTTAATCCTTAGGCACTACACTTGTGATATTCAATTATAGCATGGAAAGTACATGTAATAAAATATACCAGAAGATTAACATTTATAAGACTGTTAGCCTATTACATTTATCCTAAAATACCTAGTAAGGCATTGAGTAGAAGCCTTTGAGCAGTTACAGTCCAAATTACAAATCTGATGTCCTACAAATCGGGCATTAACAAATACAGATGGTCATTTTAATATTCACATAGACAAATTGCACAAGCTACTGCTTCTCTAGACCCCTACAAAAACACAACCTTGGTTTGGAAACATCCCTTATTAATAGCATTACTGATTAATAATCTGTAAGAAATTATAGAAAACAAGAGAAGTACCAAAAGAACTTTTTAATAGGGTAAGAGGTGGATTCTACAAATTATATGCAAAGGCTGTTCAATGGAAATATTATAGCCACAATAAAAAATGTTAATAGTGTATTTAATTTAACTCCGTATATCCAACACATTACCATTTAATGTAATAATTTTTTTAAAGTTAATAAGACATTCTCAATCCTTTTTTCTAACTATGTCTCCAAAATTTGACATGCATTTTTGTTGAACTATAGCTCACCTACAGTACTATAATAGTTCAGGTGTACTACACAATGATTTGATAACAGAAATTATGAACTGATCACCGTGCTAAATCTAGTAACTATCCATTCACATACAAAGTTATTACAATGTTTTCAACCATATTCCTTATGCTGTATGTTATACACTGTAATTTATTTATTTTATAACTGGAGGTTTATGCCTCTTAATCTCCATCACTTATTTCTACCCCCTACCCTTCTGGCAATAACCTGTTTGTTCTCTGTATCTACGGGTCTGTTTTCATTTTGTTTTGGTTGTTTTGTTTTTTAGATTTCACATGTAAGTGAGATCATGCAATATTTGTCTTTCTCTGTCTGACTTATTTCACTTAGCACAAATCCTCTAGACCCATTAACGTTGCCATAAATGGCAAGATATCATTTTTTACAGCCAAGTAATATTCCGCTGTATATACACACCATATCTTCTTTACCCAGTCATCTGTTGATAGACACTTGGGTTGCTTCCACATCTTGGCTATTGTAAATAGAGCTGCAGTGAACATAAGGGGGCATATATCTTTTTAAATTAGTGTTTTTCTTTTCTTTTAATAAATACCCAGAAGTGAAATTGCTGGATCATATGATAGTTCTCTTCTTAACTTTTGGCTGAAACTTTATACTATTTTCCTTAGTTGCTGCACCAATTTACACGATCCCATCAGCTGTGCACACAGTTACCTTCTTCTTCACATCCTATCCAACACTTGTTTGTTGTCTGTTTGATGATGACATTCTGACAGGTGTGAGGTGACATTTCATTGTGGTTTTGATTTGCATGTCTCTGATGACTAGTGACACTGAGCTTCTTTTTATATATCTGTTGGCCATCTGTATGTCTTTCTTGGAACAAGGTCTATTCAGGTCCTCTGCCCATTATTTAATCTGGTTGATTGTCTTTTTTAATGTTCAATTGTATGATTTCTTTATTTTGGATATTAACCCTTTATCAGATATATCATTTCCAAATACCTTCTCCCATTCAGTATGCTGCTTTTTTGGTCTGTTGTTAGTTTCCTTTGCTGTGCAAAAGCTTTTAGTTTGATATAGTCCCATTTGTTTATTTTTGCTTTTGTTCCCATTGCCTGAGGAGACATGTCCTAGAAAATATTGCTAAAACCAATGTCAAAGAGTATATTGCTTATGTTTTCTTCTAGGAATTTTATGATATCAGGTCTTACACTGAAGTCTTTAATCCATTTTGAATTTATTTTTGTATACGGTGTGAGGAAGTAGTCCAGTTTGATTCTTTTGCATGTAGCTGTTCAGTTTTCCCAGCACCATTTATTGAAGAGGTTGTCTCTTCCCCATTGTAAATTCTTGCATCTTTGTCATAGATTAACTGACCACATAAGCAGGGGTTTATTTTGACTCTCTATTCTGTTACGTTGATCTATGTGTCTATTTTTGTCCCTGCACCATACTGTTTTGATGGCTGTAGCTTTACAGTATAGATTGAAATCAAGAAGTGTGATACCTCTAGATTTGTCTTTCTTTCTCAAGATGGTTTTGGCTATTCTGGGTCTTTTGTATTTCCATAAAAAGTTAAGAATTATGTGTTCCAGTTCTGTGAAAAATGCCTTTGGTCTTTTACTAGGGATTGCACTGAATCTGTAGATTGCCTTGGGGAGTATGGTCATTTTAAAATTATTAATTCTTCCAATCCATGAGCATTGTATACCTCTGCTTGTGTCATCTTTAATCTTGTTCCTCAATGTCTCATACTTCTCCAAGCACAAGTATTTTTTTCTCCTTGGTTAGATTTATCCCTAAGTATTTTATTCTGTTTGATGAAATTGTAAATGGGATTGTTAATTTCTTTTTCTGATAGTTTGTTGTTATTGAAGGAAATGCAACAAATGTATGTATATTAAATTTAATCCTTCAACTTTGCTGAATTCATTTATTAGTTATAAGGGTTTTTTGGTGGCATCTTCAGGATTCTTTATATATGGTATAATGTCATCTGCAAACAGTAATTGTTTTATTTCTCCCTTCCCAACTTGGATTCCTTTCATTTCTTCTTCTTGTCTGATTGCTGTGGCTAGGACTTCCAATACTATGTTGAAAAAAAGTGGTGAGCGTAGGCATCCTTGTCTTATTCATGATCTTAGAAGAAATGCTTTCTGTTGAATATGATGCTGGCTGTGGGCTTGTCAGATAAGGCCTTCATTACATTGAGCTATGTTCTCTTCTATACCCACTTTGTGGAGAGTTTTTATTATAAATATATGTTGAATTTTATCAACAGCTTTTTCTGCCTCTGTTGAGATGATAATGTGATTTTTATTCTTTAATTTGATAATGTCATGTATCACACTGATTGATTTGTGAACATTGAAACATCCCTGCATCTCTGGGATAAAACCTATTTGATGGTGGTGTATGACCCTTTTTATGTATTATTAAGTTCAGTGTGCTTATATTTTGTTGGGACTGTTTGCATCTATGTATATCAGTAGTATTGGCCTGTAATTTTCTTTTTTCATGGTGTCCTTGTCTGGTTTTGGTATCAAAGTAATGCTGACCTTGTAGAATGAGCATTCCTTCCTCTTCAATCTCTTGGAATAGTTTGAGAGGGATAAGTGTTAACTTTTCTTTAGATGTCTGGTAGAATTTACCTGTGAAGCCATCTGGTCTTGGACTTTTGTTTGTTGGGAGATTTTTTTTATTATTAATTCAATTTCATTAGTGGTAATTAGTCTGCTCATATTTTCTTTCTTCCTGCTTCAGCTCTGAGAGATTGTACATTTATAGTAATTTATCCATTTCTTTTAAGATGTCTGTTTTATTGGTGTATAATTGTTCATAGAAATTTCTGATGATCCTTTGTATTTCTGTGCTGTTTGTTGTACTTCTTTTTCATTTATGATTTTATTTGGGTCTTCTGTATTTTTTTCTTGATGAATTTGGCCAAATATTTATCAGTTTTGTTTATTGTTTCAAAGAACAAGCTCGTAGTTTCACTGATATTTTCTATTGCTTTTGTAGTCTCTATTTCATTTATTTCTGCTCTGTTCTTTATTTCTTTTTTTAAATAACTTTGGGTTTCTTTGTTCTTTTTCATATTTCCCTATTTTTTTCTTTTTTTAATTGAAGTATAATCAGTTTACCACATTGTGTCAATTCCTGGTGTACAGCATGATGTTTTAGTCATACATACATATATTCCTTTTACTACTCTTTTTCATTATAGGTTACTACAAGATATTGAATATAGTTCCCTGTGCTATTCAGCAGAAACTTGTTATGTATCTATTTCATATGTAATAGTCAGTATCTGTAAATCTTGAACTCCCAATTTATCCCTTCCTACTCCCTTTCCCCACTGGTAACCATAAGTTTGTTTTCTATGCCTGTGAGACTGTTTCTGGTTTGTAAACAAGTCTATTTGTGTCATTTTTTAGATTTCACTTATGAGTGATATTATATGGTATGTTTTTTACAGTTTTTTTTCCTATAGTTGAATTTTAGTCAAATGATTGTGGTCAGAAAAAAATACTTTGTGTGATTTCAGTCTTCTTAAATTTACTGAGACTTATTTTGTGACTTAGTATGTGATCTCTCCTGGAGAAAGTTTCATGTACATTTGAAAATAATGGGTGGGTATTCTACTACTTGGGGATGAGATCTCCTATATATTAAGTCTACTTGGTCTAAAGTGGCATGTAAGGCCCAGTTTTCATTACTGACTTTCTGTCTGGATCATCTGCCCATTGATGTAAGAGGGGGGTTAATGTTCCTTACTATTATTGTGTTACTGTCAGTTTCTTCCTTTTTATTTGTTAATGCTTGCTCTATTTATTTAGGTGCTTCTGTGTTGGATGTGTATATTTACAACTGTTTTATCTTCTTGATGGTTTGTTCTCTTTATCCTTATTTAGTGTCCTATGTCTCTTGTCACAGTTTTGTTTTAAAGTCTACTTTGTCTGATATAAGTATTGCTACCCCAGCTTTCTTTTCATTTTCAGTTGCATAGAATACATTTTTTCCATCCTTTCATTTTCAGTCTGTGTTTCTTTAGATCTGAAGTGTGTCTTGTAAACAACATATAAATGGGTCTTTTTTTATTCATTCAGCCACTCAATGTCTTTTGATTTGAGCATTTAGCCCATTTGGATTCAAAGCAATTATTGATGTTTATGTTCTTACTGCCATTTTATTAAATGTTTTGGGGTGGTTTCTGTAGTTCTTTTTTAGTCCTGTCTTCTTCTTTTGCTCTCTTCCCTTGTGGTTTGATGACTATCTTTAGTATTATTTTAGGATTCCTTTCTCTTTTGTGTGTTTGCATGTATTATGGGCTTCTGGTTTGTGCTTACCATAAAGTTCATTTATTACAATTTATATATACATGATTATTTTAAGTTCATGATCTCTTAAGTTCAATTAGTCCTAAAAACCTCACATTTTTACTCCCCACACCATGTTTAATGTCTTTGCCATCAAATTTTACATGTTTTTGTTTACTGTATCCTTTACTTACTGTGGATATAAATTATTTTATTGCTTGTGTCTTTTAACCTTCATACTAGCTTTATAAGTAATTGTTCTACTCTCTTTACTGTATGTTTGCTTTATCATAAAAATGTTTCCTTTTGTAATTTTCGTATTTATAGTTGTGGTTTTTCTTTTCTACCTAGATAAGTCTCTTTAATAATTATTCCTAAACCATTTTAAGGGTACTGAACTCTTTTACCTTTTGCTTGTCTGGGAAACTCTTTATGTCTCCTTCATTTCTGACTGATAACCTTGCTGGGTAAAGCATTCTTGACTATATGTTTTTTCTTTCAACATTTTGAATATAAAATGCCACTCCTTTCTTGCCTGCAAAGGTTCTGCTAAAAAGTAAGCTGATTGCATGGGAGTTTCCTTGTACATAACTAATCACTTTTCTCTGCTGCTTTTAAGATTCTCTGTTTATCTTTAATTTTTGCCACTTTAATTATAATGTATCTTTGTATAGACTTCATTGCATTCATCTTTTTGGGGACTGTCTGTGCTTTCTGGACCTGGATATCTGTTTCCTTTTCAAGTTAAGGTAGTTTTCAGCTATTATGTCTTCAAATAAGTCCTCTGCCCCAGTCTCTATTTTCTCCTACTGCGACCTCTATATAATGAATGTTAGTATGCTTGACATTGTCCCAAAGATCTCTTAAACTATCCTCATTTATTTTCTTTTCCTTTTTTCTGTTCTGCTTGCATGATTTCCACTATTCAGTCTTCCAATTCACTGATCCATTCTTCTGTATCATCTAATCTACTATTGATTCCTTCTAGTGCATTTTTCATTTTGTATTAAATTCTTCAGCTCTGTTTGGTTTTTCTTTATATTTTCTACCTCTATGTTAAAATTCTCACTGTCTTCATGATTCTTCTCCCAAGTTCACTGAGTATCTTTATGATCATTACCTTGTACTCTTTATAAAGTAAGTACATGGCTTATCTTCACTTTGTTTAGGTCTTTTTCTGAGATTTTTGTTTTGTTCCTTAATTTGAAACATATTACTCCATATGCTCTAGGGGTGCCCCCCTATGTGGGCTGTGTGGGCTCTTTCGTTGTGGTGGGCCAACTACTGTTGGCATCAGTAGGCAGATCTACTCCGCACCCCCATCAGCTGCCAGGTTCTGCTTCATGCCATAGCTGCCAGCTTGGTGTTGGATGGGTCCAGATCCCCACACAGCTGGCGGTGTGGCTCTGGGGGGTCCCAGACTGGTGCTGCTCTCCTGGTAGACAGGTAAACCCGTGCACTAATAGGCTAGAGGAAGGACTCCAAAATGGCACTTGCCAACACCAGTGTCCTCTTTACAGAATGAACTCCCCAAAATGGCTGCCACCAACATTATGTCCTGAGAGGGAGTCCCATCAAGCAAGTCTGACCCAGATACCTTCCAAATTGCTGCCTCTGAGCTAGGACTCAGAGCATGTGAGATTTTGCATGAGCCTTTTAAGAGTGGAGTCTCTATTTTCAATAGTTTGCCTGTACACAAGCTCTGCTGGCCTTCAAAGGCAGCTGTTCTGGGGCTGGACCCCAAGGCTAGGGAGCCTGATATGAGGCTTGGACCCCTTACTCCTTGAGTAGAAGCTCTGCAATTGTGAATATCCTCCCATGTGCGGATCTCCTACCAGGGTTGTGGATCTTGACTATAGCACACCTCCACCCCCTCCTACCTGTCACTTTATGTTTCCTTCTTTATATCTTTAGCTGTAGAAAATATTTTCTCCTATTCCTTGAGTCATTCTCATCAATAGCTGCTCTGTAAATAGTTTTAATTTTGGTTTGCCCATAGGAGGAGATGAGCTTAGGGTCTTCCTACTCTGCCACCTTGACTACACCCCTGATGTATATCTTATACATACACGATATCATAATTAGGACCAGCCATGTTTCAAGTGGTCTATTGCCACATGTAGCTCTTGGCTAGTATTGGGTTGTGCAGCTACTGGTCTATAAGCTACCAACACTGACACAATTCTATAACTATTATATCTTGGCAAAGCCTGAAATAAAAGCTTATGCACTGACCACTTCACTAAAGGTGCAATAGCAGGAAGCAGAAACGAGGCAAAGGGGGAGTGTAGTAGGGAGGGAAGGTCACTGAGTCAGCCATGGCTTAAAAACAAGGACAGTTGTTTGTTTCATCTCATACACTCCTCTTCTGAGAGAGATGGACTACCAGGTTTCAGCAGCAGGAAGGAAGAATTTATCAGCTAGCTTCCATCTCACCTTGACCCAAGTTTACTTCACAGACCATTAACTCCCCCACACTTTCAGGTTCAATAGAACATGATACCAGTTTAGATTCCATAGCATCTCACACCTTAGAGATTAGAACAGCAAGCAAGTAATGTACAGTAGGAGCAGGAAGCAGGGGACTGTTGGGTTGTGCCCATGTGAAGCTGGTTGCAATAGCAGCTGGGAAAACAAATGGCCAAGGGCCCCAGAGAAAGGAGTGACAGAGAGGATGTGAGGTAGTGGATAAAAAAATGTCTGAGGCAGTAAGAGAAGAATGTACAAATGACTAAGATTTGCCACTGATATATCCAGACTGAATCACGTCAAACTAAATTCATACGATGCTTTATTTAAAGCATCAGTTGGGTAGATCATGTTATGACTTGCCTGGATCTCTACCTATCCATTGTCCACGTAATCTTCAAAACTGATGCAGCTTATTCTTTTGTACAAACTGAGCTTTGCCCTCCTCAGATTTCTATATGGAAGGCATTTAAAGGCCACCAAACCAATAGCACCATGTCCAGAGAACTTTGCCCTGATTCTCTTCTGATGCTGGGGCCCAGTTCTGGTGACCAGGTTTCTGCACTGTTACTTTGTTTTTACCATTTTCCCCTCTATCTCTTTCCACTTTTCTCAGAGCTGGAGACCAGGGTCTGCCAAGGTCCATCAGCCCGAGGCTGGGGTTGTTCTACCTGCCTCCTTTCCTTCATTTCTTTGTATTACTAAGTGCTTGCTTCTCAAGGCATTGATCCACCTGAAAGCCGGATGGCTTGTCTCATTGGGTCTTCCAAGTGGAGATGCTTCCTTGGTGTCTCCCTGTCACCCTGCTCTCCTCAAATTGCCTTTCTCAGCTTTATTGGACTTCCCACGACACCTGCAGTAGAATCTATCCCCCAACTCCACCTTCCCCATGCCCACCCCCTATGTGTTCATTCTACTTTAAAATGACGTCTGTTCTCCCAAGTGCAGAGATCTGCTGTCTTTGGTTTTTCCTAGCTAGGATCTTCTCTGAGGGTTTCTGCTCTCCATTCTGTAATTTGCACACCCCTTCCTCTGGACAGACACAACCCCATACCAAGGTTCACAGCTTGGTGAGCAGAAGCATCTTTGTGCAAGTCACAACCTGCCCAACTGCACCTTGGCCTTCACTTTTGCTGCCTGGATAACATTTCCTCTATACTCTTCCAAAGACTTTCACCTCATCTTTCCAGTTTCTGCTTAAATGTCCTCCCTCAGAGAGGCCCTCTGTGGCCACCCATTCTAATGCAGACCCTTATTACTATCTGGCATTAAGCACTTGTTATAATTTATATATTATACACCCATTTGCTTATTTACTTATCTGTCTTGTATTTCAGACTGTAAGCCAAAATTACCAATGTACATCCAGCCCTACTCATAGTTCCAAAATAAATATTTGTTGAATGAAAGAATGAATGAATGATCTATTTATCTAGCAATCAAACTTCTTATATGAAAAATCAAGTGAATGACAGAGACTAGAGATTAGAGCCTCAAAGGAGTCAGGCAGGTAATATAATATGAAAACCACTGATTTCCAAAACCAGAAAGTAGCAGGTTTGTAGCAAATGGCACAAAAATCTATACTTCCTAAAGACATTCAAATTCACTTTACTCTTCCTCAAGGAGCCTTTGATGACCATGCCCCACCTTCTCCCTCTCCTGTGTGTTCCCACAATGCCCGCCCAGCATTCCTTTTACCTGTCAGTCTCCCTGCCAGACTCCCCTTAAGGGAAAGGTCTGGGACTCATGCCTGGCTTTCTCCTTGGTGCCCAGCACAGTGTTTGACATAAACTAGAATTCCAACTATTGACCTGATAAACAAATGACTCCACCATAGGGATTCCTAGCTCATTGAAACACACTCCTTTGGAAGCTAAAGCATGGATCCAGGAGATACTGATGAAGGTGGCTAACGCGGCAACACAGACTCCATCCTATAGTATCCTTTGTGAACAGCTCTGCAGCAGGCAAGCTTCGCTCTGGTGTGTGAGGCAGGCAGAGCCGGGTAGAAGAGTCGGTGTAGAAGAGCCAAAGGAGGGGAGATCAGAGATCGTGTCTGTGGTGAGTGTGGGTGGCGGCCGTGGTTTTGTAAACCACGTTGGAATGTGTTTGTGAGTGCTGGGGAGGAGTGAGGGGGAGGAGGCGTGGTCTCAGGCAGGAATGTGCATCTCTTTATTGGATTCTCTTACTGGTGGTTTTACAAGCCAAAGCCTGGAGCAGTTCCAGGTGTTTCACTTTTGTTTTGCCACAGAGCCAATAAGGGCTATTTTTAAAGTAGCATTGCTGACAGGATCCTACAAATGTATCTGTGTGCACCTTTCTCACCCAAGTGCTCGATTTATAACAGCTTAGAGTTCGAACACAGCTTCCTCTCTTCCCATCGTATATGCCTAAATACAACTGGTTCGTTCTCCCTTTTAAATAAATGTACTGATTTCTGCTTTATTCTGCAATTTGATATCAGGATTGCTAGATGTCTATTAAGGTTTAGGGGAATAGAGTTGATATAAATGGGGCCAAGAAACCCATATATTTTAGATGATGGCAAAAACTTCTAATGCAGCCTCTAAAATCTACTCAGTGGAACCCTTCAGGGTACTAGCCTTCTGTAACTTACTGTCTCATGAATGCCTCCCTCCAAGAATCATAACCCTTAATGTGATTGTGTTTGGAGGTGAGGACTGTGGGAAGTGATTAGGTCATGAGGGTAGGACCCTTATCAGAGAGAGCCCAGGGAGCTGTCTTCTTCCTTTGGTCATGTGAGGACACAGCGAAAAGATGGCTGTCTATGAACTAGGAAGAGGGTTCTCACCAGACACCGAAACTACAGGCACCTTGATCTTGGACTTCCCAGCACCCAGCACTGTGAGAAATAAATGTTTATTAGCCAGTCGGCCTGTAGCATCATTATAACAGCCTGATGGACCAACATAGTGTCCCTAGGATTAAAAACTCAACCATGCCTATCAGTATTGAAATGTTGAATCTATGAATGTTAAAATGACACCAGAAGCCTAATGCTGTTTTCAGAATGTGCATCCAATATTTTTTATTCCTGCAAACCTGCTTTTTCTGTAAAGGTTTCTTTATTAGAGCTGTTATATATAAAAGAAATATGCAATCAAAATGGTGAAAATATACCTAAATAAATTGCCATCATTAGGTAAAAACAAACTTTGGATCTTGAAAAGCAAAATGACGGAGAAAATGAAGGAATAGCTCTCCAAAACTGGGATTTTCAATTGTACTGTCTCATTAGCTCACCCCAAATTTATCCTTATATGAACCAGTGGTTGAAAGCACCGTCTTTAGGAGTTTGCTTCTGGAAAAGTAAGCTGGACACAAAACTTAAATTCATGAAAGATGGCCAAACAAGCTAAGCAGTCCTAATTGGCCAAAAATAAATAAACTCCAAATACATGAGAAATGAACAGAAACACTATGTAGTCTTCTAAATATCCCGGGTTTTATAAATAGTTCCAAAACCCTGATAATTTCTGATAAATAGCAAAATATTTAAGGTTGCATTAAAACTGGCAACATTTATCAAGATGCACAAAATTACCAAAATATGACAAACTTCTATGATTGAAAAGATTTATTTTTGACCAATTTTTTGTTTCAGTCAATTCCCCTGGAGCCTCCAGTACAGTCTGACACATGGTAAATGTTTGAGAAACATTTCCTTCTATTTATCAGTATGCCCGCAGTATTGTTAAAGGAAGAAAATTCTAACAGTTTTCTGAGGCCCAACTCCAAGCCCAAACCATCGCCAAACAGACACTATTGGCAAAAAGCCCAGTTATGGGAAATCAAATGGGAGGGTTGCTCTAAAGTGCTTTGGGATTGTTAATGCAAGAACAGAACCCCAGACAGACAGGGGCAGAGTTTGGACACTGAGAGAGCCAATCAGTGCATCAAATTGGATCACGGTCCAAAAGTCTAGGTCGTATCCCCAAAATGGTAAGGTCTATGAGGTCTGGAAACAGTGCTTGGAACGAACAGACAAAATGGAACAGCTCAGAAGCTGAATCTGTGACTGCAAATCTTTCTTGAGGCACTCTTTTTACTAAACCAGACATAGAATCAGAGCTGAAACCTTATGTAGTCAGAAAAGAATGGACAAAGTCCACCTGAAGCCTCTGATCTCTAGCATAGTTATAACCCTGCAATGGAAAAAAAGGATGACTCAGTAACAGCACATCGCAATGAAAATATGTCCTTAGGAAGAAGACTCAATTCCTTTCACATGGAGTTTGTGTTCACAGATTTTGATGATTAATTTTTCCCAAAGATCTTACTAAACATGAGATGCACTGACCAGTGAACATAAACATTCTGGTTTTGACAGCCTCAATATCCAAAACGCTGCACTGCACAGTGCATTCCAGCTTACTGATCACGAGGGAATTAAGTCAATGGGAACCCATATTTAAAGGCGTAAGACACCAGTCACTATGCTTTGCGCATCCTCTCTGGAGACTCAACCCCAGGCTCAGCCTGAGACAACTTGCCAGCTTCACATTCCTATAAATGTATTCTGTGCTTGGATGTCAGTGGTTACCACTGAACTCTGAATCCATTAAACAAATTCTTTTCACATGGCTAGAGGCAGTTCTGTTTGGGGAGTTGCTAAGCTGCTTTGTCTCCTTCCTGGAGACCCGTGATTAGCTGTTAAATGTCTTGGCCTTGCTGGTCCCCCCATTGCTGGGGTGGGGAGTCTCCTATTGTTAGGCAGTGGGGTGGTAGCTCTGCCCTAGACAGCAGCTGTGCCACCTTTATTTGAGAAAGCCCATTTGCCAAAGTTTTTTGAGACATGGCAGAAAGAAGATGCTGTGAATTTGGCCCAGTGTTCCTCTTGGCCAGAATGATTTTATTTGGAAAGCTTTGGTCTAGATTTAGAGGTCTCTGCCTTCTTAAAGCATAAACAATGACCTTTTCCCAGGAGCTTCATGCCTTCAGGTTAGAACTTGTCAGAGAGCCACAAGGGTGTGCCCCATCTCCAGAATTCCCTCTTGGATGACTCAGGTTGTGTTTACCCAATGGCATGCACAGTTCCAGCAAAGTCAGCAGTGCGATAACAGCAGAACCCAGTCTGCGGAGCGGCTAGTTACATTTGTTTTGGATGGCGAGGAGGAAACGTTTTCAGTCGTAATGTATGCTCTGCGACCAAAATATTCACGTGATCTTGGTCTTGATTACCTTGGCATGAATGAATAATTAAGCATATAAAAACATAGCCCAAAACTTCAGGACCAGATCTTATGTTAAAATACAGTGTTAAACCATCACACCAAACTGCCCAGCACACAAAACCATCCCATAAGCATAAGGCACCTCTTCTCACTACATACCCCATGACTGGGGAATGGGACAGATACTTCTAAGCCCAGATGCACCTCTTTCAATCCCTGGGATACTGAGCAAGTCACAGATCCTTTTGCACTTCAGAATTTCTTGAGATAATAAGCTCAATTTAACAAGTAGTTGCTGAGTGCCTGATATATACCATCCATTCTCTTAGGCACTGGCGATACAGAAACAAACAAAAAAAAGAGACAAAAATTTCAGCTTTTTAAAGACTAGATTTTTTATTTCTCAAGATTGTTTAGAAGAGCAGAAGAGATAAGAAAACAAACAGAATGTTATTAGCACTCAGTAAGTACTTAATGTTGAGTCCTCCAGCTAACTCCCTCATTCAGTTTGTTTCACAAATATGTTGCTACAAACAACAAATTACTACTGTACAGCACAGGGAACTACATTCAATATCTTGTAGTAACATATGGTGAAAAAGAATATGAAAACAAATATATATATGTTCTTATATGACTTAAGTATTGTGCTGTACATCAGAAATTGACGCAACATTGTAAACCAACTATATTTCACTAAAAACATATTAAAAAAACAAATAGTTGCTATGGAGAAAGTAACAGAAAATGTAGTGTGTTATTTCTGAACTGCATTTAGAAATTTAAAAAAAATAACCTGACCTAGACTAGTATATCTTTCAAAATTCAAATTCTGACATATTAGTGAGTTGTAAAATCAGTTTAGTCTATTAAGACCAGTATTTTCTTAAATTAAAAAAAAAATGGAATGATGACACGGAATAGTATGGAAATGTAGTAAGGTTAAGTATCGATTCCTGAAGGTTTTGTTTCAATTGTGTGTGTGTGTGTGTGTGTGTACATTGGGTCAGGATGTAAAATGCATCTCTGATTGTAGGTCACAACAAATTTTGAAAGCCATTGATCCATATATAGCTGTAAAATAAAGGAAAGAAACTTTCTTTCCACTTTTGTTATCCCTAATTAATACCTCACTAACTTCTTAGTGTTTACAAAGATAACTACCGTAAAAATGAACATCAAGATAAATAGTCTTTTTAAAACATGAAAAACTAGTCTGTAAAATGGAAAACTGTTTTGTACAACATTTTGAAAGTCATGTCCTATAGTCCCATAGACTTTGTTTTCCAGAATACCCAGCCCAGAAGTGGAATAGGCAGAGAAGGGACAGTCAAGAGGTGTACTTGCCCTTTCTTTCATTCTTTTTTTTTATTAAAGTAGAGTTGATTTACAATGCTGTGTTGATTCCTGGTGTACAGCATAGTGATTCAGCTATATATATATATTCTTTTTCGTATTCTTTTACATTATAGGTTGTTACAAGATATTGAATATAGTTCCCTGTGCTAGACAGTAGGTCCTTGTTGTTTATCTATTTTATATACAGTAGTGTGTATCTAATAATCCCAAACTCCCAATTTATCCCTCTCCCACTTTCCCCTTTGGTAACCGTAAGTTTGTTTTCTATGTCTATGAGTCTTTTTCTATTTTGTAAATAAGTTCATTTGTGTCATTTTTTTAGATCCCACATATAAGTGATATCCTATGATACTTGTCTTTCTATGTCTGACTTACTTCACTTAGTATGATCATGTCTAGGTCCATCCATGTTGCTGAAAATGGCATTATTTCATTCTTTTTTATGGCTGAGTAGTACTCCATTATATAAATATACCACAACTTCTTTATCCAATCATCTGTCCATGGATATTTAGGTTGCAATGTATTTGTTCTTTCTAATCACATTTTCCCAAAGTGACATCTTCTCAATAATTTATAAATTAATACATTTACAGGATGATGTTTAAAATTATCATGAAAAAAGTCAAACTGAGATGTGAAAGCAAGATTGCATAGCAGGAAAAGAAAGTAGGCAAATGCTATCTTCCTCCCCTCCAACAAATGGGAGAAGTGTTGCCCTGCCTTCAAGACACACAGCTGTGCCCCACCTCCAGAGGCACTGCCTAGGATTTTAGAAACTTGACATGTCTCTCATCCATCTTAGAATCACCCAGCATAGGTACAATATAATGGCTCTAATCCACGACCATATTTTTTCCATTAGTCTTACTCTCTGTGACACTACCTCTCCACTTTATAGGTCATTCACTGCTGGGAACTAACTTACTTCAATTTAGTCATGAACAGCTAGTAGGCTTTTTTTTTTTAATATAAATTGTGTTTAAAACACAGATATTCTTAATCATTTTTACGTCTTTTCAGAATAACATTTTTAAATGCATAAAATAAAGAGCATAGGGATCAAAAAGAAAGCAAAATATATCGAAATACAGTTGTTGAAATATTTTTAAATATCTGTGATATAAAAATATGCAGAATTTTCTATTAATAGAGTAAAATTAAACCTACCAGTGGTTCTACGACTGCCATAGTTTCAAAGTACTGATGAGATTAAATGACATGTTGAGATATCCATGCAAGCAATGTGTCATGAAGATAAATGGGGTTTCTATTAGTGACAAAGGAAAGTTAGCAACACCATGGTATATTGCCTACACTCATAATGAAAGAAAATTTTATATTTCAGTTAGAGTTAGGAAAGATGAAAATGTAATTTGTTTTCTTATCCAAGAACACAGGCTCTTTGAATGCTACCTATACAAATGGTCCATAGACTGCAGGTTAAGAGCACCTAATTAGTGACAGGAAACAGTTCTAGGTCTTCCTACAATCTCCCTACAAGGTAACAAAGAAGGCAAATGTCTCACAGAATCCTGCCATTTAATTAGCAGGTAGTCCCAAGAAAATCGTGTATCCTGTTCTTTAAACTTGATGAAACCCCAGCTCTCTGTCTTTTTAGAAGTTCTGACAGCACCTCGCAAGAAAGTATTACCCAAGCCAATGTGTCAAAATTCAAACACCCAGCGTCCACTAATCCTCAAATAAAGTTAGACAACCAAAATTCTTTCCAATTAGTGGCTGGAAATAGGACTGCTTAGGAATCATACCCAGGGCATTGTTCAGAGCTGCTGTGTACAGTTGAGTGGTTTGAGCACTGTATCACCCTATAACCAAGTTGCCATCCCTAAGGGTAGACAGCTGAGCCCTTTCATTCTTATATCTTGTTCTAAGATGCAAGGCTCAAACTTTCAGCATCAAAAATAGCACAGATTACCCAATCAGAAAGGATGCTGAACATAAACTACTAACATCCACATAATAAATATGTCCTGGCTGAATTTTAGCCTTGCCTTGTTCATGCAAGGGTGGGGGATGTCTTCTAGATAATCCTTATATCTTGACAATTTCAACAAATAAAGTCCATTTCTAACCAGCATGTACTCATTAACAAAGCCAGTGGTACTGATCAGAAATCAACATAGGTAAAATATCACTCAGAGTAGCTATCTCTGGAGTGTCCCTCTTGAATAAATGCTGGCTAGTCACTTCTGGAGGGTAAATCCAGCAACAATCTCTGGAATATGGATTAAAATGAACAAAAATGTAGATATACACCATACAGATTATACCAAAATTTTTAATAAGGAATTACAAGCCAAATACCCTATTATCACTACTTTGGTAAAAACAACCTGTTAGTTTATTAACCAGAAAAAAATATTTCAGAAACAAGAAAGATCTCTTATATTATCATTGAAAGGATTTTTCTTTAACTTTATCTTTGAGTTGAGATGCTGCAATTACCCTCCATTAAATCCTATTTTGCAAGCTTTGAGAAATCCCCAAAGTTTAAAGGAATCAAATCCAGGAGGGAGAGCCTGCCATCCCCTTTATGAAGCATGAAGGGATCCAGTGAAACAAGCCCATCTTAAAAAACTAAAGAGAACCAGAGATCAACACATGGAAAGGTCATGATGAAAACAGAACCTCAGAAGAGGGAAAAGTTGTTGCTCTTTGGATGTGACGAGTTGGAATTGTGTGTGTGAGAAGAAGACATTAGTGCAACTCAGTTCAAGAAGCAGAGAAACGATGAATGAGATTGAAATGGGAGACATCTGGGCTAGAGAGAAGGGCAGGTTGCACAAGCTCCCTCCTCAGACATCAAAGCAATCTTCAATGCCCTGACCGCTGTGCCACATTCTGCTAGGCTGCACCGAGTGAAATACAGTTTACAAAAACAACCAGAGTAGGGATCATGTGAAGGAAATGTGGAAGCTAAGTCCTCAGCTAACCCAGGAGTCAAAAAAAAAGCCCAAATAAAACTCAGTGTAAAAGCTATAAAAAGGAAATGGCAACTACAAAAAAGAAAGAGGTAGTGGGAAGGGTATAGCTCAGTGGTAGAGTGTTTGCTTAGCATGTACAAGGTCCTGAGTTCAATCCCCAGTACCTCCATTAAAAAAAATAACTATATCAATAAGTAAGCCTAATTACCTCCCCCATTCAAAAAAATAAATAAAACAAAAGTAAAGTAAATAAATCTATTAAAAACTAATTTAAAAAGTAAGCATGCAAACTAAAAAAATGATGAAAACAAAAAATATTTTTTAAAAAGAGACATGTAAGTTTACTAGTTCAGATTAAAAAAGTTTGAAATAAAGAATGATGTTTCTAATATCAGATACACTCAATTATGATCAAAACAAAGCCAACTAGAGTGTCAATGACTCAAAAAAGGGTCAAGATTACATTAAGAAAAAACCTTTTTTTTCCCTTCTGGGACAAATCTAGACTACATTTCCCAGCATCCTTTATGATACTGTGCGCCAGGTGACTGAGTTCTGACCAGTCAACTGTGGAGGAAAGTGATACACCTCACTTCACATCTGGCCCACACAGACCGCTCCTGCACACCTCCACACCTTTTCCAGGTTCCTGAAGAACTGCATAGAGTAAAAGCAGTGTGAAAAGAATACAGTTACTCATGAACAGGGGAATTATGAGCAACCTATTTGTACTTCTTTTCAACTTCCTGTACTTCTCAAAATTTGTATGATAACCCAATGTCATAAAATATTTTATGACAGAATAAATTAATATATATACACAAGTATATGTGCAATATTTTTTAAAGTAAGTTATCCCCACTTCCTTTGACAATTCCAGATGGCATGGATTTTGGTGTGCTTGTTCACTAATACATCCCTAGCACCCAGGACAGGGTTGGGGATACCAGCATAATAAATGTTTGTCAGTGCTCCTCTTAAAATGTGACAACATCAACTAAATAAAATACTTAAGACAAAACCAAAACACTTCACCTATCTTCCTCATGGTGCAAAGTAACCTATGACTACTATGTTTCTTACTGTATATCTGGACTATATTTATACAAACATGGCCCAAGATTGCACTTGATATTTTTTAGTTTTGTTTTCACAAGGGACATCACACTGCTGGCTCATATTGATCTTATAGTCAGCTAAAACCCTCAAGTCTTTTTCACATAATTTGTTGTCAAGCCTGATTACCCTCATTCTGCACTTGTACGATTGATTTTCTTACCCCAAAATGCTAGACTTTAAATAGATCCTTGTTAAGTTTTATCTGACTTGTTTTGGTCCATTATTGGAGTCCACTGAGGTGCTCTTGAATCCCTAAATCTGCACTCTTTTATACTACCTATCTCTCCACACATCTTCTGACAACTTTATTAACTTGTAAGTCTCCAAAGTTGAGAATAAAACTATTAAGCTGATAAGAAGCAACAAGAGAATTTTGCTGAACACCATTAGAAATTTCATCCAGGCATTAACACCTGTGAGACGAGTATCTTGAGTTGTTCAATTTGAAAGAAATCATCAAACTTATCCAGTTCAACTTCTAAGACTTACTCTAAGCTCCACAGCCTATTGATTATTCAACACTTGTATGACCCCACCTTTACAGGCATGTTCATTGTCCTTTCTATCCCATTCATTCCAATTTCTCAGAGAAAAGTTCTTTCATATAGAAACTAATTTTCTCTATCTCTGGAGGGGGTCATCCTATTTATGTATGTGTGACTTCATTCTCCTGAGCCCAGCTGATTAGAGTAAGGAGGGACACCTAACAGAGTAGGAACGCATCTAGAATTCAGGACTTATTCATTTATTTAATAAATATTAACCAAGCATCTATCATGCACCAACCATTGTCCTAGATCTTTGCAATATATCAGTGATCAAAGTAGACAAAAATTTCTGTTCTTGCATAATTTATATTATATTAAATATAATACTTACATATATTTTACATTATAATAGAAAGTGATAAATCATATGAAAAAGAAAACAGTAGAATAGGATAAAGGAATTAAAGTGAGGAGCAAAATTTTAACTAGATTGAATAACTATTCATTAAGCAGGTGACATTTGAGCAGAGACTTGGAGGAAGTGAGGGAATGAGCCATGCAGATTTGTAGGAAAGGAGCATTTTTGCAGAACAAACAACCAGTGCAAAAACACTAAAACAAATGGCAAATGGCATGTTTAAAGAACAAGAAAATCAATGTGGCTGCAGCAGAGTGAATGATTTGGGGGAAACACTAGGAGATAAGATCAGAGATGAAACATGGGTCAACATAAGGACTTCATATTTTGAATGAAAGGGAAAACACTTGCATAGTTTTGAACAAAAGAGTGACATGATCTGATTCATATTTCAAGAGAATAACTTTGGCTGCTGTGTCTAAAGTAGAAAAATAAAATCTGTTAGGATGTTATTTGGTAATCTAAGCAAAAAATGGTAACTTAGACCAGAAATAGTAGCAGTGAGGAATGGTAGTGGTGAGAAAGGGTCCGACTCTACTTTTATTTTGAAGGTCAACAGTATTTCCTGATGGACTGCATGTGGTTATGAAAAAAAACAGAGAGGAGTCCTGCCAAGTTTTTTGGCCTGAAACACCAGACAGTTAAAGTTGCTGTCATCACTATGACAAGGAAAGCAGGAGGTGGAGGAGAAAGATAGATTGGGGATAGAAAATCAGAAGTTCAGTTTTGGACAGGTTGGAAGTACAAGTCTTCAGTTTGGGAGAGAGATCCAGGCTAGGGATACACTGAAAGTTGTTGGCATATAGATAGTTTTTAAAGACACAAGACACATGGAGCTAAAAAAGGAGGAAAGTACATACTCTGAAAACTGACATTGATGAGGAAAATTGACAACAATTAAATAAATAGAAGTGGGTTCATGGATTGGAAGAATTAATATTGTCCATACTACCCAAAGCAATCTACAGGTTTAGTTCAATCTCTATCAAAATGCCCAAGACATTTCTCACAGAACTAGATGAATAATTCTAAAATTTGTATAGAACTGCAAAAGACTCTGAATAGTCAAAGTGACCTTGAGGAAAAAGAACAAAGCTGGAGGTATGACACTTCTTAACCTCAGACTATACAACAAAGCTGTAATAATCAAAACAGTATGTTACTGGCACAAAAACAGACACATAGATCAGTGGCTCAGAATAGAGAGCTCAAAAATAAACACACACACATATGGTAATTAAGCTACGACAGAGGAGACAAGAATATTCAATGGGGAAAACAATCTCTTCAATAAGTGGTTTTGGGGAAAGTGGACAGCTACATATAAAAGAATGAAACTAGAACAATTTCTCACACCAGATACAAAACTAAACTCAAAATGAACTAAAGACCTAAATGTAAGACCAGAAACCATAAAACTCCTAGAAGAAAACATAGTTATTTGACTTTGGTCTTAGCAATATTATTTTGGATCTGTCTCCTCAGGCAAGGAAAATAAAAGCAAAAATAAACAAATGGGACTACATCAAACTAAAAACTTTTGCACAGTGAATTCAACAAAATGAAAAGGCAGCCTTCTGAATGGGAGAAGATATTTGAAAGCTATATGTCCAATAAGGGGTTATACTCAATAAATATTAAGCACTTATACAACTCAATATTCAAAAAACAAACAACTTGATTAAAAACGGGCAGAGGATCTGAATAGATATTTTCCCAAAGAAGACATACAAATGTCTGACAGGTCTGCGAAAAGACAAGCAATGTCACTAATCATCAGGGAAAAGCAAACCAAAATCACAATGAGATATCACCCACACCTGTCGGAATGGCAGACAAGAAATAAGTGTTGGCGAGGATGTGGAGAAAAGGGAACCATCATGTACTGTTGGTGGGAATGTAAATTGGTGCAACCACTGTGGAAAATAGTACAGAAGTTCCTCAAAACATTAAAAATAGAACTGCCATTATGATCCAACAATTCTACCCTTGGGTATTATCTGAAGAAAACAAAAACACTGACTCAAAAAGATACATGCACTCCAATGTTCATAGCAGTGTTATTTACAATAGCCAAGATATAGAAGCAGCCTAAGTGTCCATAAATAGATGAATGGATAAAGAAGGTTGGTATTTGTATATATATATATATATATATATATATATATATATATATATATATATATACACATATATATATATATATATATATACATATACATATATATGTACAATGGAATATTAGCCATAAAAAAGAATGAAATTTTGCCATTTGTGACAACATGGATGGATCTGGAGGACATTATACTTAGTGAAATAAATCAGAAGAGAAGGACAAATACTATGTATTTTCACTTTTCTGTGGAATTTAAAAAATAAAACAAATGAGCAAATACAACAAAACAGAAACATACTCACAGACACAGAGAACAAACTAGTGGTTACCAGAGGGGAGAGAGGTGGAAGGTGGGACAAAATAGATTAGTGGATTAAGAGGTACAAACTACCACACATAAAATAAATAAGTTACAATGTTGTAATGTACAGTACAGGGAATATAGCCAATAATTTATAATAACTTTGTATGGAATATAATCTATAAAAAATCAAATTACTCTGTTGTACATCTGAAACTAATACAGTATTGTAAGTGAAGTATACCTCAATAAAAATAAATAAGTAAAAATGAAAAAAGAGTGGTTTCAGTGATGCCCTGAAGCTGAAAACTTGACTGGGGTGGTTCAAGGGAATGTAAGTAAAAGAATTGGAGACAGCAAGTTCAAACAGTATTAGAGGAACTTTGCTCCAAAGAGGAACAAAGAAATGGGGCATAAAGTATTGATGGATATGTCATTAAGAGGAGGGTTTTTATAACTGAGAAATAACAAATGGAAGTGATCCCGTAGAGAGGGAAAATATTGATGATGTAGGCAGGAGAAAGGGGAATTTCTGAAGTGACGCTAGAGCAAGAGGATATGTAATGGGGCACCCAGGCAAAGGGAAAGTAGATAAATGAGTTCAGGTGGTTGTGGTGGGTGGATATGGTGGTGGGCTCTATGGCAGCTCTCTTCTGATTGTCTTCATTTCTTCTACAAAGTCAAAAGCAACAACATCAGCTTAGATCAAAAATGGAGGAGGAGATGGCAAAGCTTTAAGGAGAGAGAGAAGGTAGAATGATTATTCTAGGAGAGCAGGACAATGAATGGATAAGGAATTTATGATTTCCTGGCAGCATGAAAGGTGCACTTGAGATCCCCAATCATGAATTTATAATCAGAATAGCCAGTGTGGTTGTGAATTTTTCTCTAGCCATGTTCAGCTGCATGGGTACAAGTTTGGAGTAACTAAAAAGATAGAATTAACCAGTGTTATATTTTTTGCCTATTGAGGATAAAGAAGCAAGATATAGGCAAAGGAGATGAGGCTACATGCAAGGAAGTGATTGCAATGATTGAATGTACAATTCTACCTTGATAAGGTAGAGAAAGGACATCAAGGAATTCAGGGATAAAAAAAGTTAATGCTCAATGAATTGAAGTTTAGGGTAGAAGATTAAAACCCTTTGGAGTTGGGTTCTTGGAGGGAATGAACTGAAAAATCTTTCAGATGGTGGTAAGACTGAGATGCCTGAAACAGAGAGCATGAAAGATTTAGTTATCAATAGACTATGGGAAGGAGGGGCTGAGGTAGAATGGGGGACAAGATTTTTGGAAGAGATGAAGGCAAGGAACTAAAAGGTCAGGGGGTTGAAAGAACCAATGCCATATAATATGTTTAAGTCACTAAGACATACGATAAGAATCATGTTAGAGAAGGTGGGTCAGAGTCTAAAATCAAAAAGAAATCTGGGGACTTACCCCATAATCTAAACTCAGTGAGTGGGAGTTAGTGGATAACACAGTTTGATGATCGTAGATTCAAAGTGGAAGAGAAAAGGGAGGAAGAAAATGGTCTGAAAACAGCAATGAGGAGATAAAAGGACCTCTACCCAACCCCCAGGCTTTGAAGTAAGAGGATAGTTGGAGAACCAGCCACTCCTGGAGAAGGCTACAATAGAAATGGTATCCTCAGAGGCCAGACACATTTCCACTAAAGCAAAATGGTGAAAAATACATTGACTGAAGAGGTAAAAGATACAAGGGATTTTTCTGATAGTGGACTATGAAATCCAGAGAATACCAGGAAGTGTTTCAAGATATGAAGATGAGTCGGGGATGAGAATGGATTAGGGGGAGTTCAGGGGCTTGGGGGGCATCAGAGTGGGGAAGATGATGGCAGCCCTATATGCCTAAAGGTTCCTGCAGTGACTTTCATTAGCAGGGATAAAAGTCACAGTAAGATTGGTCCTCGTGGATTCAAGGGGCCAGTAGCAAGTCTGTGAGTGTTCAGTGATAGGAAGAGGATTTCACCCTTGATGATGAGAGGTAGAGGCTGTGGGAAAGCAAGTTCTTAGTCCCAGTGAGCAAGCCTCTTCTTGATTCTAAATGATGGGGATAGAAGGTTTAGGGGAGGTGTGCTCTTAGTTCCATGGCACAGATTCATTCTGGACCAATAAGAGTGTGGTGATAGCTATAATGTGTCATATAGGAATAGCAGGTGAAGGAGCATCTCTCCTTTGGAGAGAGAGAGAGAGATGAATGAATCAGAGCTTTAAAAGAAGCAGATAAAGGAGAAAATGGAGAGACAGACAGACAGTCCTTGGTTTCTGGTGATTTGCTTGTTTACTGTCCTTTGTATCAACACTTTGCCTTTCTAAGTACTAAGAACCATCAGGTTAAAAATGTTTTCTCAGATTTTTTTGTTAGACTTTTAAGTTTACATGTCTTTAGTTTTTTTTTTTTTAATCTGTATTTTCCCCTTTTAGAAAATGGTATGATTGACTATGTCCTCTCGCTCTCAGAGTCTTCAAAGATTATCCCTCAAGATTAAGTAATCCCACATGAAAATTCTGTCAGTATCATGGAGTAATTTACCTGAGCCTATGACGATTTCCTTTTAAATACCTAGCTACCCTCTTATTACTCATCATCTATTCCAGGTATCAATTCTCTCTTAACTACAATCGACAACTATTCTTTTTAATAGGGAAGGCGAAAGTATACATGAAATTAAGCAGTCATGCTTTCTCTCTGTTTTCTGTCAATACTGCACCATATGCCCTTCGATTGGTAGCAACATAGCTGGTCATTGACCTTTGCATTTTATAAGGCCCAGCTGTCATTACTGGAGTGAGCTTGGCCATGAGGTATCCTGAGAACTCACACACAGTGGGAAAGAGAGGAAACCAGTTTTGTGGCAGGAGACCTGGTTCAGCAGTAGGGCTGGCTCTTCAATGAGAGTAACTAGTAATCCAATATTGAATATCCAGAGGGTTTTGATTGGAGCTGGTGTCAGTATTCAAGAGTTTCTAAGCCTGGGGGATTTGTTTAGCAGGCAAACACTCAAAGCCAGATGGCATATGGTCCTCACCCCCACTGATAACGGCGGATGACCAAGGAAGGCAAGGTCTTAGTCTCAAGGAGTGAAACTCCCAAATTATGGTGCTCTAAGGCTAAGTAGAGGTGTGGTCTTAGTCCCAGGACACGGATTCCCTCCTGGCCCTTGAGAAAAGGTGATGAGATCGTGGTTCAGCATGATTCTTTCAAGCAGCCCCCCAGTATGCATGTGGGATTTAGGCAACTAAGAGAAGACAGTCCCTTAAGGCGAGAGTGAGGATATGGTCCAACAGAAAGTAGAAATACCACATTAAAAAACCAAGATGGTGGCTTCTCATGAAGATTGAATTGTTTGGCAGAATCAATGATTCAGATGGTGCCCCAGACTAAAGTACATAGCTAATTCCTCATCAGCTGCACCGTCCACAGGACACCACCCACGAGTGGGATAGAAGCTCTTAATCCTCCTCCTGCCGCAGTTAGGAAGGACTCAAGAACGAGCTTCTTAAGTGCAGCTCCACGTCTGCATCAGCAGGTGCTTGCCCCATTTCCCCTCTAAAGCGTTACTGGATTTCAACGCATGCATCTTATTTTTTTAATCTACTGCCTCCCTTGATCTGGATTTACTTTTGCCTCTTCTGGTTATGGAATCATCACGATTGATTCTCTAAAAAGTTGGAATCCACTTCCTTGTGAGGAGGGAAGATCCTGGGCCCCTACCATCATGTCCTATCCCTTCCCTTGCCCGCACTCTAAGATGAAACTGTCGCATCCTTGTTAAGCTTTTAGGATTTCCATGCTCCCAACCAGCTCTCCCTATGCACCAGGAGACAATCATTTCCTTCACTGCTTCCTCTACACTGTGGAAAAATAAAGTCAGCAAAGTCAAGAATTTGTGAAAAATTCCAGGTTGCAGAAAAAAATTCCAGAAGCTATCCGAATAATTCGCATCTCATTTTATTCCTGTTTCTTATTCCTTTCCATTCTGAAAGCCCTTCCCATAAAGCCTATTCAAAGCCTCCATTCTGCCTGAGCATCGGTAACTCCTACGTGCCATTATTCCTGGACTGTAGAGAAAAATACATGCACAAGCACGAATACCACTGGCATAATATAAAATAAACTTTATAATAAAAAATAGAAGTTAACCAACCATCTTGGTTTGCCTGGGACTGAAATGGACTTTTAGGATGTGGGACTTCCAGGGCTAAAAACACTGGGAAAGTCCCAGGCAAACCAAGTTGATCACCTTAAAACAGTAAATAAATAGGGCACTTACCCTGAAAACCACTAAAAGTTTCCTCTAAGTTCCTATTTCCTGGGCTTCAAATTGAGCTGTATTCTTTTATTGGTTTCCCTAAAGCTGCTGCTACAAACAACAAGCAGGCCTGACTAAAATGGGGGGAGAGGAGCATCTTCAAACGCTTCCTTTAAACTTGTGTGCTCTCAACCTTCCTCCCTCCCTCCTAATCTCTGCAAGATGTTGATAATTAGAACTGACTCAGCCTTAAAATTTTTACCAAATCCATCTACTTTTCTCTGCCTCCACAAGCACCACCCTGGTTGAAGGCACAATCACTCAACACAAGCCTGGGTTACGGCACTCATCTTCTCCCCAGGGTTTCTCAAGCTACCTGCGATGAAGGGAGAGTTGGTTTCCGTTTTAGTTTTTGTTTTGTTCTGTTTTGTGTTTAATTTCCAGTCCATTATGAGCCAACACTTCTGTAACACACAATCAAAATGAATTACTAGGAAAAAGCTCACGCACTTGAGTCTTGAAACAATGTTGAATTTGATCTGAGTTTCTAAACGCTTCCTCTCCAGTTCCGTATTGACTTTTGTCATGGACGGGTAACAGAGGAGCAATCTAGGACCACACTTGGAGAAACACCATTCTAACAGATAACATCACTTCCCTGCTTTCTTCCACTCTTTCTACCAAAAAGAATCTAGAACGACATTTCAAAATGTAAATTAGATGTCCGCAGCTCATAACATAACTGAAGGAGGGGGACGGTTGAGAACAGGGACTTTGGAGCCAGACCACCTGGATTTAAATTTCTGCTCCCCACTTACAGAGTTGGCGAGCCTGGGCAAGCCACCTAATTTCTATGTGCCTCATTTTCTTCACCTAAAAATTGAGATATGTGCTGTACACCAGAAATTGATACAATATTGCAAACTGACTATACTTCAATAAAATATATATATATATACACAGAGAGAGAGATAATAATAGTGTCTACTTCACAGGGTTGCTGTGAGGATTAAATATGTTAATTTTTGTAAAATGTCTAGAACCTCTAAGGCATAGTTAGTGCATTTGCCGCTTCTGCTCTTCCTTCTTATTAGCATCCCCTACAACATCCTGCCTTTATAAATGCTATGTATCATTGTTATTGTTATTATTATTATTATTATTATTATTATTATTATTATTATTATTATTATTATTACTACTATTATTATCATGACCTACAAGTTAGTCTCTTCCTATCTCTCTGACCTCATCTGAACAACTAAGGCATGAAGCCGGCCTCTTACCATACAATAAAAGAGCAATACATTCAAGGTTTCATGCAGATCATTTGAGGGTAGATTAGATCACTTTCAGCAAATATTCACTCCTTCCTCTCCACTTATGGGAGAACTATATACCCATCCCATTGCATGGGGCCATGAGACTTGCTGCAACCAACGGGATGTTAACAAACATGATGTAAGCAGAGGCTGGCGCAGTTGGGCTATGCCCTTGAGCTTCTGCTGTCACCATGAAAAGAACAAGTCCTGGGTAGCCCCCTGGCCCCAGAGGATTAAGAGCCCCCTGGGTCAGACCTGAATGGGGCTTGCAGTCTGGGACCAAGCCCAGACCAGCCCACTTGAGCTCAGCAGACCAGCCCTGGCCAATCACTGTGTCACTGAAATTTTGTGTGTGTTTGTTACACAGCAAAAGCTAACTGCTCACACTATCCTACCTCTTCTCTTTTTCCTTTACTTTAAATTCTACTTCTTAGGATTTTGTCCCGTTTCATTGCCAGGAAACCCCATTCTCATACACTATGGTGTCTCTGGAGAAGGAGCACATTCGAAGAACAACTCCTAGTCTATCCCATGGTTTCAGAATTTGAGGAAGCCCCCAATGTTTTACTTTGGGCTCTCAAAATGCCTGGTTTGTTTGTTTTTTTTAACATTTTTTATTGATTTATAATCATTTTACAATGTTGTGTCAAATTCCAGTGTAGAGCACAATTTTTCAGTTATACATGAACATATATTCATTCTCACATTTTTTTTTTTTTTTGCTGTGAGCTACCACAAGATCTTGTATATATTTCCCTGTGCTATACGGTATAATCTTGTTTTTTCCACATTTTGAAATCCCAGTCTGTCCCTTCCCACCCCCACCCCCTTGGCAACCACAAGTTTGTATTCTATGTCTATGAGTCTATTTCTGATTTGTATTTATGCTTTATTTGTTTTTTGTGTTTTGTTTTTTTCAGATTCCACATATAAGCGATCTCATATGGTATTTTTCTTTCTCTTTCTGGCTTACTCCACTTAGAATGACATTCTCCAGGAGCATCCATGTTGCTGCAAATGGCGTTATGTTGTCAGTTTTTATGGCTGAGTAGTATTCCATTGTATAAATATACCATTTCTTCTTTATCCAGTCATCTGTTGATGGACATTTAGGCTGTTTCCATGTCTTGGCTATTGTAAATAGTGGTGCTATGAACATTGGGGTGCAGGTGTCATTTTGAAGTAGGGTTCCTTCTGGATATATGCCCAGGAGCAGGATTCCTGGGTTAAAGGGAAGTCTATTCCTAGACTTTTGAGGAATCTCCATACTGTTTTCCACAGAGGCTGCACCAAACTGCATTCCCACCAGCAGTGTAGGAGGGTTCCCTTTTCTCCACAGCCTCTCCAGCATTTGTCATTTGTGGATTTTTGAATGATGGCCATTCTGACTGGTGTGAGGGATACCTCATTGTAGTTTTGATTTGCATTTCTCTGATAATTAGTGATATTGAGCATCAAAATGCCTGGTTTTTAATAAATATCTTTAATAAATGTATATATTATGTGTACATGTGCATAATTTTATAAACAAGTAGAGGTAAAGCCCTCTCTTAGTGGGTGCTTTGTGAAATAAATCCAGAGGAGCAGGACTTGAGGTTGTCTCCTAAATCCCCATCATCTCAGTATGAGCTCAGGCTTATATGTAAAAGCTGAGTATAAGCTGAGTGCAGAATACAAGAAACAGAAGGGCAACGGTTTCCATGCCAAGAGAGCCACTCATTCACAAGCACAAAAGGAAGACTTGAAGTCGTTATCATTTCTGTTCCTTTCCTCCTAGATAATATAAAACAGAAGCTAAGTCACTCCACAGATCTTAGATCAAATCTAAAATTAATTCCCACACATGCCAGTGGTATTCAAAAGGTGCCCACTAATTTGCAATCAGATTAATGTTTGCTGTAATATTCAAACATTTACTTATATAGTTCTCTCTTAGCATTTTTATATAAATATGTACTCTGGATCATCTGACAGAACTGTGGTACATTTTGGTCTCCTTTTTCCTGCAAGAATGGAAGAAAATGGTTACAGTAATGGTTTCTGAGACCCCTGCAGACAGCTCCTCTGGGTGAATGCAGACTTGGGTGTGGACTACTGAGGTGCATCGTTATCTAGCCAGCTCACAACTCCTGTGAATGTTTGTGGATATCAACTTGCTGCTGCGATGGATTTGCTTACTATAAAAGCTTAGCTTCTCACTCCCAATTTTATTCCCACATGTCAAATGCATGACCATTTAAGAAAGCATTTTGAAGTTCGACTCTGATGGAAGCTAATGACACAATGAGTTCACATGAACTGTGTTATTTTTTTAACCAAGAAATACCTTGTTACTTTGTCCCTTGCTTTTTACCTTGTGAAAGTAATGGCATTTTACTAAGAACAACTTGCCTTTTGAATGTGTCATGGGGTGGAGGAAGGGGAGCTAGGCTATTTGAAGTTAATACCCCTCACTTGTATAATTCATTGGCCTGTGTGAAATGAATGCTGCAATGGTTTTTTAAGGTAGATTTCAAAGGTTTTCTCAGTTTGGCTTTTGGCTATGACTAAGGTTCATGGGATTTATGTCTGCTTAATAAAATAAACAAAATTCCTCCTCGAAGGTCACCGCCGGGCTAGTGGTATAACAATTATATTGCAACTTGTTCAACCATTTATAGCTAACAGACAGAACTCAATTTACCTTCCCTTTGGAAGAGCTGGTCAATTCTACCCCTCCTCCAGTCCACATAAACCAAAGTGAGAGGGGTGGGAAGCTGGCTTCAAAAGCCTACTGGTGAAAGTACCTTAAACCTGGAAGCATCTGGTGACAGTACATGAAAGATTCCAAAAAACAAAACAAAACAAAACTGCTCTGAGGATCAAAACATCACGGCCCTTTAAGTTTGGCAAACGAGCTGATTGATTCTGCAGATCAGTCTCTACAGTAAGTGACTTTCCTTGAGGGTTTTTGTTTTGTTTGGTTTGGTTTGGTTTGGTAGTTTTTTGTTAGTTTGTTTTTGTTTTGAAAGGGTAGAATCAGGATTCTTTAGCCCAACACAAATATGAAAATATACTTAGCATTAAAAACTAGCAGAGTTGAATATTATCCTTAGTCTAAAGCAAGCTCATGATAGTAAGTAAATTGCAAATGCTCTGTTTTCTCAATTACTTTTCTTTTTTTCTTTTTTTTAATGGAAGTACTGACCGACAACACTATGTTAGCTCCAGGTGCACAACATAGTGATTTGATATTTCTAAACATTCCTAATGATCACCAGAATAAGTCCAGTTACATCTGTCACCAGTTATTACAGTATTATTGACTATATTCCCCATGCTGTACATTTCATCTCTGTGACTCATTTATTTTGTAACTGGAAGTGTACTGCTCTTAATCTCCCTCACCTAATTCATTCATCCCTTGACCCCATGCCCTCCTACAACAACCTGTCTGTTCTCTGCAACTGTGAGTCTATTTCTGTTTTCTTACGTTTGTTCATTTGTTTTGTTTTTTAGATTCCACATATAAGTGAAATCCTATGATATTTGTCTTTCTCTGTTTGACTTATTTCCTTTAGCATAATACCTTCTACATCCATCCATTTATCACAAATGGCAAAATTTCCTTCTTTTCCAAGGCTGAGTAATATTCCATTGTGTACATACACATCTTCTTTATCCATTCATCTATTGATGGACACTTAGGTTGCTTCCGTATCTTGGCTCTTGTAAATATGCTGCAATGAATATTGGGATGCATATAACTATTCAAATAGTGTTTTTGTTTTCTTCTAGTAATATCCAAAAGTGAAATTGATGGATTGTCTGATAGTTCTATTTTTAATTTTTTGAGGATCTTCCATATTGTTTTCCATAGTGGCTATGCCAATTTACAATTCCATCAACAGTGCACAAAGTTTACCTTATCTCCACATCCTCACCAACACTTATTTGTTGTCTTTTTGATGACAGCCATTTGACAGATGTATATTCATGCCTCCTCTGTCATGGATTAATTGACCATATAAGTGTGAGTTTATTTCTGGGCTGTCTATTCTATTCCATTGATTTATGTGTCTGTTTCTGTGCCAGTACAGTACTGTTTTGATGACTGTAGCTTTGTAGTGTAGTTTGAAATCAGGGAACATGATACTTTCAGCTTTTTTTTTTTTTCTCCTTAAGTTTGTTTTGACTATTCAGGGCCTTTTTTTGTTTCCATACAAATTTTAGAATTATTTGTTCTCATTCTGTAAAAAATGCCATTGGTATTTGATAGAGCATTGAATCTGTTGATTGCCTTCTGCAGTATGGTCATTTTAACAATAGTAAGTCTTTCAGCCCATGAGCACAAACTATCTTTTTTTGTTTGTGTCATCTTGAATTTTTCTCATCAATGTCATAATTGTCCAAGTACAAGATTTTTACGTCCTTGACTAGATTTATTCCCTGGGATTTTATTCTTTTGATGCAGTGAGGCTGCCAGCCCATTTGTCAGTAAGGTTGGGTCCTAGGGCAGTTGGCTGTGGGACACTGGGGGCCTGGGGCTAGAGCTGGCTTGCTGGCGGGATAGGGCTAGATCCTGTGCCTGCTAGTTGGTGGGTAAGCCTCCAACAGTAATAGGCTAGGGGGAGGACTCCAAAGTGGCACTTGCATATGAGCAATAAAATGAAAGGAATGGTCTGTGAATCATTCCAGAGAAGAGAACACTGAGCTGGGTTTTGAGCAACCTGAGTTGTAGCCTCCTTTCCAGTGTCTTTGTGGTAGAACAAGCTTCCCAAGAATGGCTGCCACCAATGTCTGTGTCCCCAGGAGAAGTTCCAGTTACCACCTGCCTCTCTGGGAAGCTCTCCAAGATCAGCAATGGGTCTGACTCTGGGCTCCTTTCAAATTATTGCCTCTGTACTGGGGCTCATAGTGTGTGAGATTTTATGTGAGTCTTTTGAGAATGGAGTCTCTGTTTCCTACAGCCCTCCAGCTCTCCCATATGCAAGCTCCACTGGCCATCAAAGCCATGTGTTCTGGGGGCTTGTCTTCCCAGTGCAGGACCCCTAGCCTGGAAAGCCCAATGTGGGACTTGGACCCCTCGCTTCTTGTAGAAAATGCCTGCCATTGTAATTATCCTCCTGTTTGTGTGTCACCTACCCTGAGGCCCTGAAGTGTGGTTCTTGACTGTTCCACATCTCCACCCCTCTTACCTGTCTTGTGGTTCCCTCTTTATATCTTTAGTTGTGGAAGATTTTTTCTGCTGTTCTTCCAGTTTTTGTCATCAATAGTTTCTCTGTAAATAGTTGTAATTTTGGTGCGCCTGTGGGAGACAGTGAGCTCAAGAACTTCAAACTGTGCCATCCTGGCCACTTCTGTCCTTCTTGAGCTTGGATGTCTGTATTAGTTGACAAAGAAGAGCTTGAGCATAACAATTTACAAGAACTCTGCATCTAACGCTTCCATAAAACATGGAAAAGTACGTATCATCTATCTTCCCTCTTCTAAGCACTATTTAGAGATGAAAAAGGAAATTATGGGAAAGTCATATAGCTAGTAATGGGATTTACATATTTTTAGGGACAAATTCTGTCAGGAAAAAAAAAATGCTCCCAATGGAAGTCTCCTCTTTACAAATAAAACACATAAGGTTGAAATGGCTGATTTAAGACACACTTGGCATGGCTTTCTAGTGCGTAGTGTAAAATTATCAATCAAAACAAAGATTGCAATGACTACTGAGGACAACTCTTGCTGAACAAAGAAGAGGAAACAGCAGCTTCCTGCTTAGGAAAATAGTCCTTACATCTGACACAGAGACCATGCTGATGGACAATTCTAAAATGAATGCTGAGCAATAAAATGAAAGGAATGGTGTCTGTGAATCATTCCAGAGAAGAGAACACCGAGCTGGGTTTTGAGCAACCAGAGTTGCAGCCTCCTTTCCATCACTGATTGGCTGGTAGGCTTTGGACAGATCAAGAGAGACTTGCAGTCACTGGAGTTTTTCTGCTCACAAAGTGCTTTTACCGGAATCACTGTGATGAACCACATTCTTCTTCAAAATACTTACTGCCCTTCCCTGCAGGCAAGCCCTTCCCTGGGGGGAATTCATACTTTCTGCTCCTTTCATGTCAGGCTAAGCTTGTGACTTCCAAGCAGAAGCTTTAAGAGCCAGTATTTGCTTCGCCATGATCTCTTTACCTCTGTGTCAACCAGCAATGTCTAGGGGCTGCTCTGCCAGCCTGGCCCCAGAATGACGATCATCACCAAGGGAGCCACACCTGACCCAGCGCGGACCGGCAGCTTGAGCAAGAAATAAGCCTTGGTCACTGAAATTTGGGAGTGATTTTTCACTAAAGCATAACAGCTTAAGCTGACTGATAAAATCAAACTGACGTAACTTAAGATTTAACTGAAACCCATAGAAGTTATGTTTCACATGCTTAGGATAACCAGCTAGTATTCTTCTCCCCTCCCCCCTCCCTCCATGGAGGGGCAGATTCCTGCGATTGCATAGTTTGGGCCTTCAGTTCCTCATCTACATATTGAAAGAGTTAGAATAAATAATCTATAAAGCTCCTTCCAACTCTAACCTTCTGTGTTCCTCTGATTTCTCCTTTCATAGACTCCTGAGCTTCACAAGGGTTGCTTAGGTGATATTTGCCTCTGTGAGAAGTTATCCTAGGTATATTTGCTTGGGTGAGATCCAAAATATTTGCATATTATAAAAATTCCACAACTGTTACTGCAAAGTTCCAGGGCATATTGATTTACACTCCTTGATACTTTACTTTGTAAATAGGTTATTCAGGTTTTTATATATTTGCATACCACCTGATAAAATTGCAAGCTTCTCTGTAAGGAAAGAACGTTTTCTTTTTTTTTCTTTTAACTTGCTCCCTATCATGCCTCACCATATTTTAATAGGTGCTAATGACCTTGCCTTTTAGCCAATGAATCCTTTTTTTTTTACTACAAAATGATGGAAACTAGATTTAACAATAACATAAAGCATTCATTGTAAAGATCTTAAAGATGGCAAATTGTTTGATACTTCTCCCATCAAGAGATAGTCAACTTCCCTCCCATTGATTCTGGGCTAGCTTGAGTGAATCACTTCTCACCAGGACAATGCAGCAAAAGGGACATAGTGTGGCATCTGAGACTAAAAGTTAGGAAAAGTCATGCAGTTTCCATCGTGTTGACTAGAACACTTATTCATGGAGCCTTAGAGTGTAAAAAGTGCAAGTACTCTGAGCCACCACATTGTGAGGAAGCCCAAGCCACATGAAGAAGCCACACGAAGAAGCCACACGGCACACACTCCAGGAGAGATATCCAGCAGAGCTCCGTTTCAGGTCATCTTAACGCATGAGCCAGACGTGTGATTGAATGAGCCTCCAGATAATTTCAGCACTCAGCGATTAACATCACCCTCAGTTGTTTGAGTCTTCCTAGCAGAAGGCCCCAGATGTCATGGGGTAGAGACAAGAAATCCTTGCTCTGCCTAATGTAAATCCCTAAACGCACATAAAAATCCATGAGCATCATAAAACGGCGGTTTTTATGCTACTACATTTTAGGGTGGATTGCTATGCAGCAGTAGATAACTGGAACATATGGTTTCTGTAAAAGTCACCCTGAGCCACCGTGTTGGCCCAGGCAAGTGTCACACAAAGAAGTGTATGCAACCACACTCTTTCTCTATGTTTATTTTTATTAGGGTGCAGCAACCCAGTAGGGTAAACACCTCTCCAGCAAGAGCAATCTGGAAGACAGGAGTATTAAAACATCAGGCAGAGATACAATCAAATTATTTGCAAGCAATTGCAACATAAAAAGGGTAGGTGCTGACAGCATCTCAGAACCTATTACTGTACCACGCAATTGCAACATAACAAAGGCACCCAGTCAGAGATGTCATCACAAAGACAAGTGAAATCAATACTGACTCTAAAATACATTACAGCCCACTTTTAAATAAATATGGAAAATCTGTTTTAAATTGATTCTAGATCTGTGGGGAGCAAACTGCTGTAACAATTTTTACATACAAAGCCCAGCGACAAGAACAGGGAGAAAACACCTGGGACACGCTCAGCTTGGGGTGGAGAGATGTTCTTTCATTTAAATTCACTCTGTGATAGTGTTGTCCTTTATACTCAACAGCAGATTTCACCTTATGGATCTCAAAAGCTCTGCTCTGGGAGAGAAAAACCAACATGTTCAAACTATAACACCTAGAAAGTTGTATTTAAAAAAAAGTCAAGTGCTCTTTAATGTTAGTTCAGTTTCCTAAAAAATCTACTCAGAAGGAGCAATAAAAAGTGTTACATTTCTTTTTAGTTGTTTCGTTTGAGCTTGTTTGTCTGGTTGGTTGGTTGGTTGGTTGGTTGATTGGTTGGTTGGTTGATTGGTTGGTTGGTTGGTTGGTTGGTTGGTTGGTTGTTTGGTTGGTTGGTTGGTTGGTTGGTTTGGGAGGCAGGTACCATGTTAGTTTATATGCACTTAACACAGGCTTGATGACATCTCTGTACTGGGTAGTAGTCTAGGCACCATGGATATAAAAGATATGAAAGGCGCAATCCTTACCCTCCAAGAATTTACACGTCAGGAAGGGAGAGATCGGTGTACCTAAAAGCAGCTATTGGGCAAAGCAGGTGGTTCTAAGAGCAGGAAACAAAAACTGGTGAACACAGACCTGTATCAGAAAGTTTCAATTTAATTTGGACATTAAATAATCCAAATCATATCTTAGATCCATGACTGTATATTCACCCCTACCTCCATCCTTCCTTCCAAAATGGCAGCCTCCTTAGAAAAAGTAACCTCAGATTACAATGTTTTTTTAAATCCCTCACCACGTCCTTCAGGTGTGTTGCTACACAGCACTGCTCAGTAAATCTGTGCGGAATGAATGAGTGCAGGGTACGTGATGTAAGACCCACCTCTACAGAACAGCTTGGTGTCCGGCCTCTCCCTACCTATTTCTGCAGTGTCCATTGGTCTTTTTCTCATCTCCCCATTTTTAGAAGCTGTCAATGTCATTTTAGTAAATCTCGAGTGTTACTGTCAGAATTTTGTATTTTGAGTTTTACCATGATTTGTGCAATGAAATATTTGGTTCCCTGGACAAGAAAACAGCTCTTCTCCACGAATTTGAAACAGAGAGATGACCATGTATTTCACCTGCAAATGACACGAGTCCTGGCTTCATTATCCTACTTCCAGCTAAATAGTGGCCCCACAGTCATGGGGTCCACAGTCTACCAGCTTTGCAAGGGCCTCTGAAATGTTTGTGACCTAATGAAAGATTTATTGACTCTAATATATGAAAAGAAATCTGCAAAATAGAAGTGAAAACTGGTTAATTAAATACCTTCAATGGATAAAGTCACATTACCTAGATGATTACACCTTAGCTTTAACACAGTTGTACAGAACGTAAATTCAGTGTGGACAATGGGCACCTTTTAACACGTGCTAGTAAAGGAGTGAACTGTCAGGTTACAGAGGGGACTGTCCTTGGCCTCCAGCCTTCGGTCCACCCACCCTCTGGTTTTTCCTAACAAGGCTCTGGTTTTGTTCAAATCCCCAGCCCTTCCTCAAGCAGCTCTGTGCCTCGGGGGAAACTGACCCCAGTTCTAGAAATAAACTTTATAGTCTAATGGTGACATCACTCCCTTTAGCAGTGGTTGGTTGAGAAATTGGCATACAACTCAATTCTAACCAGTGAGATATGAAAAGAATTCTACTAGGGGAGGGGTGTTCTAGAGAAAGTTTCTTCTCTCCTAGAAGAGAGGCAGTCCCTTATGCCTGAAAGTTTTCTGTCTGAACATGATGCCTGGACTTACTCCAGCCATTCTGCTGAACCCTGAAGAAAAAACCAACGTGGAGGAGGGCTGAATAAACAGCTAGAAAGTCCTTGGGTCCTTAAAAACATGGCCAAGCAGTTGAATCAACCTATCCAACTTGGACTTCCTACCATGTGAAATAAAAATGTCTCCTCTGTTTAATCCAGTTTCGCTCAGTGTATCCTCACTGCTTTACAGGTACCCTGTCAGCCTAACCAACCAGTACCCTGACAGCTTACTTCCTGTCATCATCTGTCTCATATTCAGAGCCATATTCAGAGAATGACAAACGCCTTTCTATTACTGGCTGTAAGTCACCTAGCACAGGGATCACACTGCACTGGTCCCAGGTCAGTTAGTGGTGCCTGTCTGAATAAAAGATATTCTTTCACATAGTAATACAACACACTCACTGTTGACAATAGCTAAGTTCAGCCTTGTGTCTGCGTTCAGTAAATTGTTGCCCATTGGCTATAATCTGAGGACCACTGAGAAGCTGATGGACAATAATATCTCACCATTAAAGGCAGTGGAATACACTAACCAAGTATCGACTGCTCTTACCTAAGAAATCATTTGTGAGTCTACCTGGAATTTTGAGCTACAGAACTGAGTGATAATAAATGGGGGTTCTTGTAAGCCAGTATGTTAGTGATCATTTGTTACACAGCATTAGAAAAGAACTAGAGTGTAATACAAATCATAAAAAAAATTTAAAACACACAAAACTGAGAATATATGCTAGGGGTCAGCAAACCACAGCCCATGGACTAAAGCAAGCCCACGACCTGTTTTTATATAGTCCACAAGCTAAGAATGGTTTTTACATTTTTAAAGGTTCACAAAAATTAAAAAAGAATATATGACAGACTATGTGTGGCCCACAAAATCTAAAATGTTTACTGTTTAACCCTTTACAGAGAAAAGGGGCCCCTGTGATATACTATTTATTATGCCTTTATGTATAGGAACATGTATCCATAACAGCTCAGGCTCCATGCTGTGCTATGCTGAGTCTTTGCTGCATTTGCCCACTCTGGTCCATTCCCCAACTCCCTCCTCACCCTGTGAGGCTGGTCTGTATGGACCACAAGGTGTTTCTTGTTCCAGAGCATGGACAGCAGCAGCACTGCCAAGCAGAAAGCAGAAGGAAATTGAGGCTAGGGTGTCCATTGACCCCTTCTCCTGCAGCACTGCATTGACAGGTATGTTCCTCAACCAAAGGGCACAGCTTCTTTCAAGGCTGAAACTGGCTGTCTCTTTTCCCTTTTGGCTTAGGGTGTCAGGCCCCAGACATCCATTGTGATTTCCCACGTTCTGCCCACACCTGTGTTAGTGCCTGCTCATTGCACACTCCGCCCCTCACCCACCTCGGCTGGGACGCCTGATGATACACCCACTAACTTAGCAATCATGATTACCTCTGGAGTGAGGAGGGGCAGGAATGAGAGATGACAAACAGAAACATGCATTTGATCTGTAGGGCCAGCTCTCTTCCATTCATAAAAGGATTTGAAGCAAATATAGCAACATCTTCGTAATGGCTGATTCTGGGTGGCAAAAACAGACACAAATATTTTTTTCTAGCATTTATATATCTTTTAATATCTTAAAATTAAACGACTTTACAAACATAGAAAACAAACTTATGGTTACCAAAGGAGAAGGGGGGAGGGATAAATTAGAAGTATGGGATTAATAAATACTCACTATTGTATATAAAATAGATAAACAACAAGGACCTGCTGTAGAGTACAGGGGACTAAATTCAGTATCTTGTAGTAACCTATAGTGGAAAAGAATCAAAACACACATATACACACACACATATATATGTATATGTATAACTGAATCACTTTGCTCTACACCTGAAATTAACACAATATTGTAAGTCAACTATACTTCAATTAAAAAAAATTAAGTGACTTTACCAGCCATTTTTTTGTTAAGACTGTCAAAATCACCTATTGAATTCAAATTGTAGAGTCTTCCTGAGGGACCCCAGTTTTGCTTGATTGACGGGGGCACCTCCTAACTGGTAACTTCATCATGACTCACAGCACCCAAATCCCCACTGTCCATTCTGCTCATCACCACCCAAGGTGCAAAGCCACAGAGGCTGCTCAGCCTGGGACTGACTCAGCATCGTGATAGTCAGCACTTCTCCCAGACGAGCAGTTCCAGTGGCTCTCCTCCCCTGAACCTGCCCAGCAGCCCTCTGTGCTGTTTGGAGAATGAAGTAATAAGCCTTCACTGCCAGTACTTATAAAATGTTCTGGCTTTATGGGACAGCATCTCCTGCTGCTTTGGGAACAAGTCCAGTTTAAGCAAGGAACCTGGAAGGAGAGCAAAAAGACAATTTTATAACCATTGCACTAAGGACAGTGGAAAAGAAAAATTAGGTGCTTGATGAAAAAATCTCATCTTTAGAACAAATACAAAAAATCAGACTACTAGCTTGGATCTGTCCAATGAAGTTATAAACATGAAATTCTAGAGTTAATCATGAAAGAAAGCTTTATGCGTAGTAGAAGACACTCCCCCTGAACAAACACCAACAGAAGGATTTGCCATCACTCCGCCCAGTACTATGAAATATGTGATCATCACTGCCCAAACATATCCTACTTCAGATAATCTGTCCCCCTCATCTGAATTCTGATCTTAGAGAAGTGCCTTTTGTGAGTTGTGTATGTTCAGTGGTTTTACGTGTCCTTCATTTTTTACCAGCTGTGACAAGATTTTTTTATCTTAATACAAAAGAAACCAAACCTGTGCAAGAACAAGCTGTCAGGAATACTTACAGCCTTGCAGTTAACTCTCTCTCCGAGTGTGATTTAATCAGCAAGGTGCTGCTGACAGTGTGTAATAGAATACTGTAAAACCTACAGGTTAATGCCTCTGAGGGTGCCAAACGAGACTCCATAAAAGGTTTGGCAGTGAAATGAAAAATGATGATTATTTAGCATTTATTAATCTTAGGTGGTATGCTAAGCTTTAAAGAACATAGCGTAGACGGGAGTGGGCTGCCTTTCAAGTTCCATGCTTTCCTTCATAAACATGATAGAGCCTTTTATAACACTATCACTATGTAAGAATATGAAGTAGAAATACCTTGACTCCGTGGACAAAGGCAGAAAAATACACAAATAAAAGCCAAAAGGACTTCTGAGGCTTGTGTCCTTCATTCATAACCTGCTCCCATTTACAGCACAATCTTAGACAGCTTGATCAGGGGTCAGCAAGCTGCAGCCTGTAGGTGTGCCACCCATTACTGTAAACAGTGTTTCATTGGAACCCAGCCATAACTATTTGTTTACATATTGTCTGACTGCTTTTCCACAACAACTGAGATGAGTACTTATGACAGAGACCACATGGCCAGCAGAGCCAGAAGTATTTACTATCTGGTCATTTCCAGAAAAGGTTTATTGACCCCTGATCCTGACTGACCTGGAGAAAACATGCACCCGATTTATAATAATCTTAATCGACTTAGTTCTTAAGGTACTTTTATTCATGTAAAGTAAAATTCAATTTAATTTATTGGTTCCTTTAATTTTTTGGTTCACCTCTTCTTCAGCATGGGAGAGGAATGTGCATTATCATGGTGAAGTCTAACATGTCATCCCTTTGGAGCAAAGGCACTCTGCCCTGATGGAACTATAGGAGATTCCTGCAGGGAAACCTAGTTTCCCTCTCTAATTTGTTCTGAAAAGGCCAAAGATCCAGATAGTTGAATGTGGTTGAATGGATAGTTAATCTAAGTAAAATTATGCAAGACATCATGCTACACAGGATAATGGTTTATGGTTTTAATTTCTGGAACTGTTCTAAATAAGATTTGAAAACTTCTTGGAACATTAAGGTACTTATTGGTTTTATTTCAAAGCACATGAGCTCTTGAAAAAAACTTACTTCCAATCCACTTCCTAATTCTGTGGTTATAGTACATTTGAGCCACACACTCAACAGTGTGATAAAATTCAAATGGCATTTGTTTATTCAGAGACCACAAATGGCTTTCTTGATATGAAAGTAAACATTGAAAAGTTCTAGCCTGAAGGATTGCTTTTTAACTTTTCTTGGAAGAGCCACTTTTAGGACTCCAAGAAATGTGGACATTGGAAAACTACTCCTTCGTCTGAATAGGCCAATAAAGGCGTCTAAATTTCCCAGATGCATGGAAAAAACGGAAGTAGGAGTTTTCCAGCACATAGATGGTGCTTCAAACAGACATTATATTTTTCTCTACAAGAATCGAACACTATGACTTAATTTTACCTGTTTAACATCCAAGATCTGTTTTAGGTTTTTGGCAGCTAACATATGCTCTCCCATGGCAACTGCATAATAACATCATACAGTTTGAAGAGGAGAAAAAAGAATTCAAAACCTTTCAGAACCAATTACTTCATGAAACTATTTTACAAGTGTCTTTTTATTTTACAACAGTTTTAAAGAATCTATTTGAGCAATTTATACCTATCACCATGTGTAACACTGAACAAAAACACGTTTTTCACAAAGAACTATGAAGAAGATATCCAGGCTTCTTCAGAGAACTGATAATGGATATTCTTAAGCAGAATCAAAACCAGCACTAAACAGATGGGTCAGGATTTGAGTTTTAGCCTTGGCTGAGTTAACCAACGAGATGAATAACCTTGACAAGTTATTTTCTGTTTTGGGCTTTAGTTTCCCCATCTGTAAAAGCAAGTGATTTAAATCAATCTCCCCGAGTACTTCTAGCCCTGAAGGCAATGATGACTAAAGCTTGGCATTTATTGTGGTTCTTAATAGTATTACTTCTAACCTCCCAACCTCATTCCTATGCATGGTAGAATGCCAGAGAAAAAAATCACAGTAAATCAGACATGAATTTGATTCTCCCCCTCTAATCTGGAAGGAGTCATCAAGATATTGCTGGACCACAGAGAGACAGCATTTCTTTGTCCCTTTTCCAGCACTTCATACAGGATTAGACCTAAGTCCATTCTCAACTTATCTAACTACGTTATTTGAAAGAGTAGAACTGAAGAATGATTTTTTAAAAGAACTTAGGACCACTGAGAGTCTTATGAGTCAACACATTGAAGATTGCAGAAACCACCTTGCCTAAAGCACAATGCCTAGGAGCTCTATAACCTGTCCTAAAAAAGGATGTGGAGTTACTAGAACTTTCAGATTTGGCAGACGGAAGGAAAACATGGTCCTGCTTTGGAGAGTTGTTTGGCTGATTCTTATAAAGCTAAGCAAACACGTAACCATCTGTGATTCAAACAGAATACAGCTGTTAGAATCACAGTGTTTCACAAAAAACATAATATAACAGTAAACCCTTCAAGTAAAATGTCTAACACAAGGGTTCTGAAAAAGTTTGGTTGTAATACTAAGCATCAAATGATGATTTCATCACAAACTTAAATATGTAGATTCTTCGAAAAAGAACACAGTAAGCAGACAATCTTTTAGAACAACAATTAGGAAGAATTAAGAGTGTGAGAAAATGACTTATAAACTCAATTTCTTAAATGACCAGGCTGGGGAGCTTTGTGAAGATGACTTAAAACAGTCAACATTTTCTCATATCAATAAGGACTATCCAAGCAAAAAGAAAACAATTAAGCAGACTATCTTTTCTTTTATATTATGAAAGGCCCTCCAGGAGGTAAGGGGCCCCAGAGAGGAGCTGATGGTATAAGAAATAATTAAAAGCAATGAAGCACATACTGCATAATGGCTATTTTCTAGGAATTTTTTTTTTTTTGCTTTACCTCAGAGCATTAAAGGAAACAAAGACAATAGTGATATCCTTGAGCAAGAATTCTTGACTTTTCAGTCATCTTATGCAAAATAATAAATCCAGAAAGAGAGAAGCTTCAGTAAAAGTAAGAATAGGAAGTTGTTTGACAATTTCTCAGACCTGCCAACAACAGTAATGAATTGTGAAAAAATCAGACAACATCCAAACATTTTATACTTTTACAAGAAATAAACTCCAAACTCTTCCCCCAGCTTTAAACGCCCATCACAGCTTGGCTTTGGTTCACTTCTTGGCCTCATCTTTGTGCCACTCTCCTTGTCACCCACTGGGTTCCAGAATGTTCCTAGGACTCCCTCCACTTGGTCCAGCTTCCAGGTTGTTGCACCAGCCTCGCCCTGTGCCTGTAGTGCCCTGTCCCCCATCCCAGCATGATGTTTTTGTATTCCAGCTCTCAGCTTAAAGTGGTCTTCTGTGATCACCCAATCTAAAGAAGCCCACTCCCTACATAAGGGGAAGACTTAACATATTTGGGGTTTTTTTTAATGTTTGTTTGTTTTTATGTAGTTTTTTGGGTTTGGGTTTTTTTTTTGTTTATTTTCTCTCTACACCAAGCTAGAATTTAGGCTCCATGAAACTAGTAACTTATTTGTTTTGTGCCTGATACTATTAAAGAAAAAATTATTTGTTAAAAGTAGTAAGGAAGACTTTTTATTCAGGACTACTGCAATAGGGTATTGCAAAAGAGAGACATGGAGCTTAACTCCAAATACAGCGAAGATAGTGGGGGTTTTATAGTCTGGGAGCATGCTGAGGTGGGGGAAAATTACTAAGAGGAGACATCAAGGGTAGGGGGGATGACTTAGCAGGATTCTGTGCGAAGATTGGGTTGGGAAGACCAAAGACAGGATGGGGACCAAGATTACAGATTAGTCAAGAAGAGGGCTTGGAGGAGCCTAACTAAAGTTTGGTCAAGAAGAGAGTTTTTGCCAGCATATAACAGAATCTCAAAAATTATTGACTAAATGAATGCATGAACAAATTCTCTCCTTCAAAAAGATTTGCTATTTAAAATCTTTTTTAAATTGAAGCATAGTTGATTGACAATGTTGTGTGTAGTTTCTCGTGTATAGCATAGTGACTTAGTTATACATATATAAATATATTCTTTTTCATTAGAGGTTATTACAAGATATTGAATGCAGTTTGCTGTGCTATACATTAGGACCTTGTTGTTTACCTCTTTTATATATAGTAGTTTATATCTGCTAATTCCAAACTCCTAATTTATTCCTCTCCCCCTCCCCCCTTTGGTAACTGTAAGTTTGTTTTCTATGTCTGTGAGTCTCTCTCTGTTTTGTAAATAAATTCATTTGTACCATTTTCTTTAGATTCCTCACATAAGTGATATCATATGATATGACTTTCTTTCGCTGTCTGACTTACTTCACTTAGTATAATCTCTAGGTCCACCCATGTTGTTCAAATAGCATTATTTCATTCTTTTTATGGCTGAATAATACTCCATTGTAGATGTATACCACATCTTAGCTCAATCATTTGTTGATATTTAAATTTTTAATTGCTTTACTTTTCCATTTCACCTTGCTATCATAATTGCTGTTAACAACAGGGATAAACATGGAAAGAAAGCCAGAAAAGAAACTCTCTACTCCTTTGCAAAGTAGAATGCATAAATCTTCACAATTAGTGGTACCTTTTGTTCTGTTCTTTATTCCTCAAACATTTATTGAGAGCTCACTCTGATGCACTGGTTACTCTTCCAGGCCTGGACAGACAAATCCAAAGGACACATCCCTGCCTTCAAGTTCATTTTCACTGTCTGCTGAGTGACAAACACATGGATAGAGTAGGGTACAGGGAAAGGAGTAGCTGAGATGGGTAAAGGGCAGCAAGGACCCCTCCTGAAATGAGGCCAACAGGAGAAAGACTCAGGAGGAGAAAAGTGTGATGAGAACTTTCCAAGTGAAATGCCCTGTCACACCCCTTCTGTGGGAAACCCTGCCTGCCTTCCACAAAATTCCAAGCCCCAGAACATCCCTGGTGTGATTCCATGTCCTGCGGGAGTCAACAAAGGGGCCAGGCGGGGCCAAAAGTTTGTACAGGGCTTAGACTCAGCCATGTCGACAGAAGGGCAGCTGCCCTTCTGGGTTATGTTAATAAATTGGAAATGCATGATTATAAGTAAGAAAAACATTTAGTTCCACTACTCCAGGACTGATGTCAAAGGGGGAAAAATGGCATAGATGCCCATGAGGACGTCATTATTCTTCCTGATGAATTCAGAGGGGTGAGGAAGAAACATGGCCCCACATGCATGCACTGCTGCCCCCGAAGGCCGACCATGTGCATTGCAATCTCAGTGGCTCTAGCGAGAGGGCAAGACATCAGAGGCCAAAGCTGAGATGCTGTCTCCCGATGCTGCCTTCTGAGCATGCTCCTAGCATCAGCGGCACCCTCAGCAGTAAGGAAGTTTAATTACCAAACTGAAAATAATGTGTATTTTTAAATTTTAATATAACCCATATCCGAGGCTATCATGATATTTCCCAATAAATGGAGAAAAAGCTTTTCCAATTTTTAAATTTGATCTCGGAAGCGTAACTGAAAGCTAACTAGGTGATCTCAAACAGTAAAAGCAAAAAGGCTGATAAAGAGAAGACTAGATCAATGTAAGCGAGGTGATACATGGTGGCAATGATTTCCAACACATGTTCATTAAAAAATTGTGCTAATTGGAAGCTTTGCTTCCTCCAAGTGAAGGCAACTATTAAGAAGTTGATGACAGCAGAATCAGGCACCGGAACCCCACAAGGAAATTACAGATGTAATAGATACCTCTGGGTGCATGCAAGACTTTTAAATCTAAATTGAATCTTTATTTAGAAATCAATTTATGTGGGTACACTCTTTGCCCAAGGGTATTTGTTTGCTATTTTATGAATGTTTCAAGCTAGCAGTTTTTTTCTTAGGGTTGTAAATGCCTCTGACTAAATAAAAGATAAGGATAGATTTGTACAATAAACATGTCTCTGAGATTATCTATTTATTCATCCATTACAATGTGCAGACTTTATGTAAAACAGTTATTTAAGTATTATACTATTTTATGAAGTAACATTGTCTATAAATGACCTATTTTCCCCTGTGTTCTCCAAAGGAGTTAAAATAGTGAGACTTTAATTTCTCTCAGGCATTATGAGGTTAGTCTGAATCCCCACTTTGAGCCTCTCCTTTCCAAATAAGGTAAAGTCTACTCAAATTTATTTAATCTGTTTTACTTACAGCAAAATACTACATAATTTATTTCAAAGGAAAAGATAGACATGTCTATCTAAAGCTTTAGCAATTGCTCCTTTTTAAACATTTCCATTTCCTGAAAAAAAAAAAAAAACAATGGGGCCATAACTCAGGCAGAATTAGCTCTAAACAAAGGCTGGCAGGGCAGGGGGGAGGGGTGGCGGGAGGACGGAGGAGTTGCTCCCTGAGTCGAATAGAAGCAGGGTTAGGGAACTGCTTCAGCCTGGGGTGAGCACTGAAGCTGACGGTCAGCAGTCCACACTACAGATTTCTTAAGAAGAGAGTGAATTTGATGTGGTTGGCATGGATACCCAAGGAGCCTACTTAGCACTTTCACTTATCAGCAGCTCAGGAAAGTCAACGGATGACAGTCTCATGAAACTGTGGTCCATCTGGTTTGGAAAAAGATTCCAACGAATAGCAGGGAGTATGGAGATCCACCACTCAGCAAACGTAGATTTGTCAGTGGGATTTAGGGCAAGATTAAGTCCCAATAATTTTCTGTTAGGAATCAAGGAAGAAGCACATTCCTGTTGGCTGGACAAGGTGAAAGCAGAGGAACTTGGGCACAAGGGATCTGAGCATCCATGAGCTCCACAACCTCTCAACTGTATATAACCACTGGTGTGGACAGGTTCATAACTCAGGTGCCTGCCTTGATCAAAGTCAATCCCCCAAATGCAGAGGATTAATCAATTGTGCTGCCTCTTGGGTTCCCTGGGATGTTGCAACAGGTAGACTTTGCAAAAGGAAATGAGAAAAACTCAACTATCTGAAGAGAAAATAACATGGAAATCAATGCAATAGCTATACCCAATAATAAGGCAATAATTTTTTAAATGAATATCTTTCACTGTAACTACCTGGGATTCAAAGAGATGCAGTGTATTAGCCGCTCTCCCCCAGATGTCAGGGCTTAGAAACAGCCTTCAAGGCCCAATTTCTCTTGATCATTGAGTTTCATATTTAAGGTTCTCTTTTCCAGTAGAACTCCTGCTGTGCTTGAGAATTTCTAAATTACATTTGCAAGTTTTCTGCTATCATGGCAGAATACTACAGAAAGTAATTATGGAGCTAATAAAAACAATGAAAAACTTTTTTTTTTAATTTTCCCCAAAGCATACAATAATGCGAAGTTGTAAACACAGACATAAATGATTTGCTCCACATTTGTCTCAGAAAATTAAAATGCCATCTTCCCTTTGTGAAGAAAATGGAGACAGTAAAGATAGAACACAACAAATTAATGAAGTAAGGCAAGAGATTGAATTTCAATCCAAAATCACTGGTGGGATTAATTAAAAGCAAAAATTTGACAAATCTAAGTAATTTCCAAAATTGTTTGTTGTTTATAATTAACATTATAGCGAATGTTTGTGGTAGAAATCTTGGAAAACATAGAAAATACCAAAAAGAATTTTTTTTTAAAAAAATCCAACATCAAAATTAGACAAAATTCATCTGAGGACACATTTTTTTCTATTCATATGTAAAAGCATTTTCAAACTTGGGGAATCATAGTATACTTAATGTTTTTGTAAACTGCTTTTTCCTCAAACAGAGATTGTGAAATTTTCATGTCATTGAATAGTCTTTTACAGCATTATTTCTGTTCATTATACAGTATTTCATTATAAGAATAAACTATGATATATTTTACTAATCCCCTATTGTTGGATATATAGTTTGTTTCCAATTTGTCCTTATTGTGCACTCTACTTTAATAAATTTTCTTCTACATTTATCTTTGTGCACAAACATAACTATTTCCTTAAGTCATATTCTTGAAAGTAACATTGTTGTATTAAAGGATACAAAAATGTAAGCTTTTTGCTTCATGTTGCCAAACTGTTTTCCAAAAATTTTGTACCAACTTATACTTGCCCTCCCCACCACCATAAATGAGAGTTTATTTCCTGGTGCCACAGATCACATTGGCTTTATTACTTCTAATTATCTTCAAATTGATAAAGTGAAAATAATATCCTTTTGTATTTTCATTTCTCTAACTACCAGTCATGCTATTTCTTCATATTTATCAGTCATATGAATTTCTTGTTTTGCAAATTGCCTGTCCATTTCTCTACTGGATTGTTCAATTTTTCCTTACATAGGAATGTTCTATCTAGATTATTAAGCTTTTTCAATAACATAATATAGATGTTTTTATCCAGTTTATCACATGAATTTCAATTATCTTTCTGATGCTTTTTGACAGACAGATTCTTTTCATTTTTAGATAGTTAAACATACTGATAATTTCTAATCTTTTACTTTGTTTATAAAGCTTAGAATGGTTTTTCCCAACCCAAGATCAAAACTTGCTTGCATTGTCTTCTTTGGTTCTTTCATGAGTTTAATTTTTTACATTTGGTCCATAATCCACCTGGAATTTCCTTTGGCAATGAAGATTTTAACTGTATTCCTTTCCATAAAATGAAAAACTTGACCAAGTATCTTCTATGTCTGTGATTTTTAAAATTCCTTTTTGAAACAGTGGAATGCTTTCTCCAAATGAAATCTGACATGAGAAGCCATTGTACGTATCACAAGTAAAAGTGGAGCTGTGTCCACTGAACCAGAGGCAGGGACCAGAGAACAAGGAAGGGATATCCTGCACCAGCCAGCAAGACCTCACAGAGCACCGTTTGCAAGTCATTTCTTTCTCCCCACAGATTTGGAATGTCACTATTATGTTATATGATCTACATGACTTGGGTCCATTTGAACCTTTCTACTTTGTTCTGGTCATCTGTTCGTATATGTTTTATCTAGCACCCTATTATTTTAAGTATTGTATCTCTGACATGCTCTCATACCCACACTGTACACACACACTCTCTTTTCCTCTCTCTCTCTCTCTCTCACACACACACACACACACACACATATTCTTTCTCAATAATTTCTTGGATACTGTATCCACTTATTTTTCCATGTAAACTTTTTAATGAATTCATTTCCCCCAAAGCTGCCAATAATATTTCAGGAGGATTACATCAAATTTAGAAATTATTTTGGGGCTAATTAACATTCTAATTTTAAGTCTTTTGATCATAATCCATAATATACTTTTTCATATTTCAACTCAGCTTTTCCTTTAATGAAGTTTACAGGAGTTTTATACACCTCTTATCATGTTTTTAACTAAGCATTTTATATCTCATTTGTTATTGGAATCATTACAGTACATTTTCTTTTTTTAAATTTTATTTTATTGAGTTATAGTCAGTTTACAATGTTGTGTCAATTTCCAGTGTAGAGCACAATTTTTCAGTTATACATGAACATATATATATTCATAGAGACATTTTTTTCTCTGTGAGCTACCACAAGATCTTGTATATATTTCCCTGTGCTATCCAGTATAATCTTGTTTATCTATTCTATATGTACCTGTCAGTATCTACAAATTTCGAACTCCCAGTCTGTCCCTTCCCACCCCACTCCCCAACAGTACATTTTCTGTATGGTTATTATCAATTGATAGAAAAGCTATTGATCTTTTTCTGATTCTTTTAATGATTTAAAAAAAATTTGTTGATTCTTTGGGGTCAGTAATCACATCACCATCAAAGGATAATCTGGCCTATGCTTCTTATTTCTTTTTCAAATCTAATGGCATTGGCTGAACATTCCAGAAGAACTTTGTCTAGGAAAGCTGCCAGTGAGAATCCTTCTTTTAACTCTGACTTTGACAGGGATGCTTACAGTGGAAGTCATTGAACATCATATACACTGTTTATCTGAAAGAAGCATTCCAAGATATTGATAAGAATGTAGATTTTTATCACAAGTGTGGTAAGAGTTAAAAAAATAGATGTTGATTTTTATCAAATCCTTTTATTAAATCTCAGCATCTGACTTTTTTCTCCTTTCAACTATTTATGTGATTAATTACATTGATATACTTTCTCATTATCAAGTCATTTCTGAATTTCTAGAAGTTATTGCTTAATTATATATGACTTTCAATATAGTGCTGTGTTTTATTTGTGAGAATCTTATTTAAGAAGATTCTGCATCTGTTTCTAAGGGAGAAATGAGCTGATGATGTTTGAGTCTTGAATCTTTGTCAGGTTTTGGTATTAATGTCAAGTTAGCTTCAAAAAATGATTTAGGAAGTTAAATCTAGTGTGATGATTTTAGTAAATTATGTGCTTCTAGGGTAAATTGCAAACACCCTGTTCATTACCAGTAAACGATGAAATATTCCATTTATATCAATGAAACAAAGTTTCCCCAGCAAGGTTAGGCAATAAGTGGTCTGAGAGTCGATGGTAAAGACTTTGAGTACAGCCAACATAGAAACCTACCAGTGGAGTCTACCATAAAAAATGAGTATTGAATTCCAATGCTCAGTGCTCACATTGATACAATTTGCAGGGCTAGCATGCTTGAAAGGGTTGTAGTAGTATAAGGATCATTGAAAATATAAAAGCTCAAGTCATTGGTAAAGCAAAGTTAACAAAATGGAAATAAGCAAGTTAAATTCCATTTGGCAAAGATCTACTGAGTACAGTTATTTTACCAGACACTATCCTAAATGCTTTAGGATAGTCTCAAAATTCCGCTTGGGATACTTTGTTAAAAGCAAGATTCCTGAGCCCCAACCCCATTTTGGTTGACTTCTTGAACCCAAATTACAAGAGGGGCGTCTAAATTGTCTGTTTTTTAATAGGCATTCAGGTCATTCTCATCATCTGTAAAGTTGAGGAAACGCTTGCTGTAGGAGACTCGGAAATCAGTGGGATGTTTCCAGTGGCCTCACCAACTGTGCTGCAGAGCCCCGGTCCCTGGGACGTGAGCCGGGCATCCAAGATCTAGACACTCAGAAGTCTCGGCCCCCATACGGGCCTGAGGGGACACCCCTGAACCACAGACAGGTCAGTAGCAGCTCCCTGGAAGGACGCAGGGATGCAATCGGTTGTAAGTAGGGGCAGTGGAATTTGTCTTACAACTTTATTGCTTAGCAGACTCACTCTTTGTACTTAATTGTATGTTTAAGTGGAGTGGCTTTGGGAGGCTGATGGAAATTACAGAGAGGCTGAAGCTGTCCTAAGCCATCGTTTGGCATCCTCACTGCTAGAGGAGTTGAGCCCGTCTCCCAAAATAGATTTAGACAAAAACAGCCTTCCAGGGGGAAAAAAAAAAAAAGGAAAAAAGCAAGCCTTCCCCCTGGGACAATTCGGAATGGAAACAGGAAGATGCAAGTGAAAGCAGCGAAGCAGCAGCTTCAGAAGGTCACGGGGAATGTGACTGAGTGGGCTGGGTGAAGTGAACAGCGCATGCGCAGAGGAGTGGGGCAGGGGGAGCGCAAAAGTGAGAAGCTGCGACTGTGACACAAGGAATGTGGGGTGGAGCAGAGGAACCAGGAGAATCTAGAGGTAGCAGTGTCAGGAGCGGAGGAGGGGAGGGCCAGCAAAAGAGAGGAAGGATGACGTAAGGGTGTGGTCCAGCTGCTCCGACCCTTCTCAGCGGGAAGGCTGGCTCACTGCCTATTTTCTGTCCGTCACCTTAGCTAATTCAGCCAAGAGAGGAAGAGTATTAGCAAGCTTAGCCCCAAGGAGGGACCCCTAGAGCTATCCCCTGGGCATTGCTCAGCTCTGCAGTGTGCCCAGGGTGACTCCTAGACATCCCAGTGACCACCAAGCTGTCACCTTCCCCTAACCAGGCTGACTCACCAGTCTTCTCATGCTCATCCCAGCTCCTCCAAACGAGTAAGCAGCTGTCTACTTTTTCCCTGCCTCTCCTAGGAAGCAATAGATCTAGACAAGAAAGGGCATAGAGCTGCAGCTCCGCAGAGCCGGGTTGGCAATCGCTTTCTGGTGCTCTGCACTTGAGGGCCAGTCAGCTTGACTAGAGGAGAGAGAATCGGCCACCTCTTCTGGAGGTCTCAGCTGCTCCGCCGTAGGGCAGCGTCCTTGAGAACACCCTTGGGACTGAGCAGGGCTTCTCAGAGTGCTTTGCTGGGATCTGTAGCATCCACATCACCTGGGAAGTTGTTAGAAATGCACAGTCTTGACCCTGGCCTAGGCCTACTGAATCAGGAACTCCACAGGCAGGGCCCAGCAACACCGTATTAACAAGGCCCCTGGGTGATTCTGATTGGGCTGAAATTTGGCCTATAGGAAGGCCGGATTGATGCTCAGTACTCCTTTCTCTGGCCCTTCTGGGTATCACCTTGAAGTAATCATCCCTGAGTTCCACTGGTGACTTGGTCCTGCTCACCCCATCCATTCTCATTGGCACTGGTCCCTCCTCTGAAGGAGGCGGTGGTCCAGCCCCTCACAGTCAAGTAAGAACACCCGGTTCTGATCCCACACTTTCATCTGCAGAGTCAGATAGGATCTTCTAAATCCCATGTAATTCCCAGCAAGCCTCCCCCTCCAAACCCCCCCTCAAAATTCACAACCTCCAACTATTATCTTCACTGTGACTCTCCATGCTAATTTCATCACACCTTTACTCCTTCATCCTTGGACTCTAGACCCCATACAGACCTGCACACCCCATTTCCTGACACCAGCTCCCACCTCTCCCTAACTCCCCACAACACATCCACAAGGCCCTCTAGAATTCACCATTCATCATCAAGCAAGACCCTCTAAAACCTGCCTCCTCTCTCAGTGTCTGCTTTACATTGTTGCCACTGAAGTCTCTAGCTTCAGGGGTTTTGAGTGATGACCCTCGTGCCACTGGCCTGAGTTTGAAGCAGGTGTCCCTATGCCCTTCCCTGCCACTCCCAGCCCGTTCTCATGCCTTCCCCTTGAGCACGCCAAGCTTTAAGTCTCATCTCACTGTAACACCCATTTCCCCTCCTTATATAGTCATCTGCCCACCTCCAAGTGACTCCAACCACTCTTTGAAGATTTTAGCTGTTTCACAGCACTGCAGTGACAATGTCTCAGGAATTTCACACACATAGGATCTCTTCACTACCCTTCAATGGTCTTATTATGACCTGACCTTGACCACTCACTTCCATGGTCATATCCTAGATCTTGTAATTGCCAGTGACTCACCCCCTCTGTGATTTCAGTCCCATGCATCCCACTCTGGTCCTCATTTCCTATCTTTCCAGCTCACTTTTAGTTCAATTCCAACAGTGCTCTGATCCCAGCAGAACCTCATCTACCTCATGTAGTCCCTTCCCTTCTTAACCAGCCTAAGATTCATGATCTGTCCTATTAGTCACTTGCACACACCCTCAACTGTCTTGTCCCTCTCTCACCTCGGGCTCTCAGTAGTGGAAACTGCAACGCTGTTCAAATACAACCCTGCAACCATGGTAACTCATCTTCCTGGAAATTCATGGGCTCTTAATGCTGCCCATAGGTAATACTGTACTTCTCCTGTCCATTCCCAGCAATGTCTTATTCCATTGTGTGTATATATCACATCCTCCATAAAGGAAGAGGTCAGAAATCCTAAAAAAGTGCTCTTCAGTAGGAATATAATGTGAGCTGTCAATGTAAACCACCCATCTGATTTTAAACTTTCTAGTAGCCATGTTTAAAAAGAAAAAGGTAAAATTGTGTTAATTAAACTCAGTTTATCCAAATATTATCATTTCAATATTGTCCTCAACATGACACTATGTTTCAAACAATATTATATCAATTGCTGAGACAGTTCACATTCCTTTTTTCATGCTAGGTCTTTGAAATATAATGTATGTTTTAAACTCACAGCACATGTTAGTTTGGTTTGTTTGTTTGTTTGGTTGTTGGTTGGGGTTTTTTCTTTTTTTTTTTTTTTTTTTTGTTTTTCTGTTTCTTTTTTTTTCTTAGTGCATGTTAATTTGGGCCAGCCACATTTCAGGTGCTCAGTAGCCACATGTGGCTATTGGCCACCATACTGGACAGTGCAGGCCTACTTAGCCATTAGTAAGAGGAGGGAAAAATAACTGAGGATGTGGATGGAGATTATGTACTTAAGAAGAGGGGAAAATCTAGAATACATGTGGTTTGGGATCTATCTTGAGTAGCTGATGAGAAAGAAATTATTAGGACTGACAAGCAGAAGTTTATTTCTTTGCACTGAAATAAGACACCATAAATCTTTATGAGTGTACACACGTCGGGTACAGAGTCAGCATCTGTAATTGGGAGACCAGCACCTGGCATCATTCAACATCAGTAAGGACTTAACATCTCCTCCACAAAATGCCTTAGTCTGCCTATAGAGCCTTTGTGTTAATTAACTGAATTCATTAAATTCATTAAATTCAATTATTAGAATTAATTTTGAATTAATTCCAGGTTGTCTCCTTGCTGTCCACCCCTTGTCTGATTTCCAGTCATGCTGTTCCCAGTTCTCAGTTACGTACCATCTCCTCTCCAGCCTTGACCCCTTTCTCCTCATTTTGGACCCCCACTGACCTTGGACTCTGTGGCCTTTGCCCTTTCCACCCCTACAGCTCTGCCTCAGCCAGGTTTGTGAATAACATGAAACCACATATTTCAGATCACGTGTTTCTGATCATGTTTCAGATCAGTGGGATCTGACACCAGAAATCATCCCACTCAATACCTACTATTCAACGTGGCCTCCTTTTTATTTAACGTCCTCCTTTCACTTAAAATTTGCCATCTCTTTACTAGTGAATGTTCATTAAGGACCTAGGATCCAGAGAATTGTTTAAATGCCATTTAGATGAAGAAGCACAGGCCAGTTGCCTGGAGGCCTGATTGGAAGCTAGGAGTTAGAAAAAGAAAGCAAAATAACTAGGGAAATGTATCTCTATAAATATATTTTAAAACTATGTAGCAATATAATAGCCATAAAATTGGATCTCCTTCCCTAGGGGAAGTGGGTAACTTAGTATCAGAGGCCTTGACAGGCAGAAAAACCCCCTTTTCCAAGTTGGAAGGTATCATTCTTTGATCAAAAAACATAAGATCCTTTCATTTTCCCAACTACAGTCAGTGTTTCCATTTCAAAGGCCACTTGCTGTTTCTGATCTGTTATCAGTCAGGCAGACTCAACACAGAAAAGCCACTTTAGTGTAAGCGGCTGTCTCCTTTAACAAACGCAGGCTTCAGGCTCCCATCCTGCTAAAAGTGTACAGCTCAAGACAAAAAAGGTGGAAATGAGAGGAAAGCCACCTTCACCATGGGAAGTTGGAAATCGATTGAGAGAAGCAGAGACGTCCAAGGTAGGTGAAATGTGGCAGATTGTGTGGCTAAGAAATACCTTTGTTCCAAGCTACTTTCTCTCCAATGAACTGCCCAGAGAAAAATGCCCGGATGTTGTGGGGCAGGTGTAGCTATGACATTGCAACTAGAAAGGAGGGTACGGGAATATACCCTAACACCCAATACACATCAGCCTCTGTGCTGGCTTTTTAAATACAGTGAACCCCACAATCACTTCTGATGAGTAAAGGGAGGCTCAGAGAGTCAGACACTTGCCCATAGGTTTACTCTTAAGTGGAGAAGCCATTAGTCAAATCCCTAGCTCTCCAACCCCGAAGCCTGAGCTTTTCCTTCTCTCTCTCTCTCTTTTTTTCCTCATGTCTCCTACAGCTTACTGCCTCCATGAATCAGAGAGAGGCTTGGATGTGCTAGTCTGTGGACTGGTTGAGGCAGGACAAACATTTGTTTTCATTTTGTCCCTTCTGTGTACATCATAATTGCGCCTCCCTCAAAAAAAAAGGTTTGGTCAAATAAATCCAAGACACATGGAAACATCTCGGTCTCATTTCCACCACATAAATCATACTTGCCAATTGTCAACTTTGCTGAATTGGTGGTTCACCAGTCAAACTACTGATTCACTCACATGCTTCGCTTCAATGGGACCACAATGTAATGTTCTCCACCTGAATTTTTTTCAGGGGCTCTTTTTGCGGGGGGTAGGTAATTAGGTTTACTTATTTATTTTTAGAAGAGGTACCAGGGATTGAATCCAGGACCTTGTGTGTGCTGAGCATGTGCTCTGCCACTTGAGCTATACCCTCCCCCCTTTCAGGAGCTCTTGATATCACTTATTCATAGGATTCATTCAATAGTGTTACTCAATAATAGACAACCGGGCAAAGGACAAAAAGAAAAATGACAGCTGGGGTGGAAGGACAGTTGGAGTTGAGCCCAACATGAGCTGGGTCTTCAGTCCAACAATAAATATAATTTCTCAGCTAGTTCTATTTCTGATTTATTTACTTCTCTTTGTTTCCCTGCATGAACTTCTGTGACTGGATTCATGTTTGTGGGTTTTTTTTTTTTTAATTATAAAAGTAATACAAACTGTAGAATTATATACTTGCTCAATTCTCTGGGTTAAATTTGGTGTTGCTTTTTTCATACCTTTCTCCATACACTACACAAACGTTCATAATTATAAGAAAAAATTTCCTACACTCTATTCAACAATTTTTTTTTTAACCACATAGTACATCATGGATTTTTTTTAATTGATTTACAATGTTGTGTTAGTTTCTGGTGTACATCACATTGATTCAGTTATCCATATACATTCTTTTTTATATTCTTTTTCATTACAGATTATCACAGGCTATGGACTATAGTTCTGGTGTTATACAGTAGGATCTTGTTGTTTATCTATTTTATATATAGTAGTGTATATCTGCAAATCCTAATTTATCCCTTCCCCTCGCTTTCCCTCCTGGTCGCCATCAGTTTGTTTTCTATGTCTGTGAGTCTCTTTCCATTTTGTAAATAAGTTCATTTGTGTCATTTTCTTTAGATTCCACATGTAAGTGATATCATATGGTATTTTTCTCTCTCTTTCTGGCTGACTTCACTTAGAATTATGATCTCTAGGTCCATCCATGCTGCTACAAATGGCCTTATTTCATTCTTTTTCATGGCTGAGTAATATCCTCTTGTGTGTGTGTATATACATGTATTTACATCAGAATTGAAAGGGAAACAGAGTATGACTATGAGTGACATCTTTGGGAGAAATGACCACAACCAGATGTAAGTAAATTTTTCCCTGAGGAGAATAAGGTACATTTCCAGGCCAGCATAATAGCTATGACTTCCTTCCATTCTATTATATAAATGTGCCACAATGTTCATTTCTTTTTAATTATATGAGAATTCCATAATATATTTAACTATGCTCCCACTGATGAATATGTACATAGTTTCCAGTATTATTTTAATTACAATAGATGACATTTCAATAAGCTCATATCTTTATGCTCAAATTTACATGTACTGGAACTTCTTTCATCACAGGATGTAGCCCCAAAAATGGGATAAAGAATTTTAAAATTCTTTAAATTTTTTATTTTGTTAGATGCTGCCAGATTACCTTCCCAGTAGGTAATAACATTTCACACTTCTACTGGCCCATTTCCCCGTATCACTCTGAGAAGCTCTGTGAATATCAGGTGTACTGACCCCTAAATGTTAAATACTCATTCATGGAGCAGCACCAATAAAATATTAAAAATATACATACTGAGCACAAACTTTGTGTTGAGCACTTTGCTGGGCACTGGTGATAGAAAGTTAAACAAAGCCTGGCCTTCATCCTTGAGTGGCTTACAAATCAAATAAGAAAAGCAATTTGATTTTTGCAAGAAGAAAAGGTTTTGCATGGTGCAACAGGAGACGAGATTTGGGAAAATCAGATTGGAAGATCTGATTAAATATGTGCAGCCAAGTACTTATAAGTGCTTGTTTCGAAGAAGTAAAAGTTAGTTGGATAAAGAAGAGGAAAAGAATATTCCAGGCAGACAGAAGAGACTAGGAGAAGCCACGGAGGCATTAAAAAAACTGCCCGTTCACATCAAAGGAGATTCCAGGGACGTGGCAAAAACATGCAAGGAGGGATCACAGAGAACAACCCAAAATGTGCTATAAAAATTGGCAAAACTTGAATGAGGTCTGTAGATTCTGTAATACTATTTTACTGGTGTTAAATTTCTTGAGTTTGATAACAGCCCAATGTTTGTGTAAGTGAATGCCTTTGTTCTTAGAAGATAGATACTTGGTAAAAGGGGCACAATGTCTATGATTTACTCTCAAATGGTTCAGAAAATAAATAGTACTAAGATAAGATAGACAGATGATAGATAGGTAGTTGTAGATGGATGACTGGAAGGGTGACGAAGCTAATGTGAAAAATGTTAACAACTGGCAAAATATAGATGAAGAATATATAGGATTTTTTGGCACTGGTCTTGCCTTTTTTTTTGTAAATTTGAAATATTTCAAAATAAAAGTGTTTTTTTGTATCACCATTCAAAGTACAAGAATGCCTTCACTGACCATCAGTTGGTTCTCTATGACTAGCATGAATGACAGAATGGAAAGTAGTGAGTCTGAGGGAGAGAGACAAGTCCAGGCAAATTCTTGAAAGGCCTTGTGCTTGCTGAGAAATTATAATTTTATCCTGAAAGCCATGAGGAGGAAAGGAATGCTAAAATCTAATGGAATTTTTTAAGAGTACTTTAGCAGCTTTGCAGAGATGAACTTGCCCTGGGACCAAATGAGGGGCAGAAGACCAGCTGGGAGGTCACCACCATCCATCAGACAAGTGGAGGTCTCACAAGGCAACGGCTAAGAGGTGGAGAAAGGGCACAGCAACCAAAATGGGTTACGATTCCTCATGACCCAGAAAGTGGAGGATGTGGGAGGGTTCTGGCTCAGGAAACTGGTTAGATGGTGATGCAAGTCACCAAAATAGAAAGTAGAGGTAGAGGATGAGTGGGGAGAGAGCAGATGTATTCTGGACTGACTGTGATGAGTTCAAAGCACACATGGAAAAAATCAAGGGGAGACATAGAACTCAGAGAAGTCTGGACATGAGATATAGACTTCAATATCGTCTGCACGTAGATGGTTTGGGCTTCAGTAAAGGACTGGTTCTTACAGCTTTTTGCCTACTTCACCACTGTCAAATTAACATCTTCTGAAAGTACCCTATTTTCAAAAGTGGTAACTTGTTACCCTACTATACCTGGGATGCCTTCTTCCAAGTACTTGTGGAAACAGACCCAGCCAAAAAAATATATTAACAAGTGCTCTAGATTGAAAGAAGATTATGTGTCACACCCTAGAGATCTTTCCATTAAATGCAGCAGTGGTGAGCTGTTATGCAAAATAATGTCATGGCTCACTGCATCATTGGAGCCAGAAGAATGTAGCTCTGAAGAAGGGGGCAGATCTGATCCATCTGCATAGGTCCCCCTTAGCTCATCAGGGGCTTCACAGACACCAGAACCATCCAGCCTGCCCCCCCCCCAATCCCTCACCAGCACCACCCAGCAGCACTGTTTCCTGAAGCTGCCTGTGTGGCGCCATATTCTCTGGTGACAATTGGGAGGGAAAGCAGGAACCTGGGAACTTGCTAGAAATGCAAATTCTTGGGCCCCACACCAGACCTACTGAATCAGAAATTGGAGTTGGGCTCAGCAATCTGTGTTTTAATGAGACCTCAGGAGATTCTGCTGCACAGCAAAGTGTGAGAACCACTGTCACAGACTTAAAGGAGGAAAACGAGCCTATTATGATATCAGTCCAACAAATGGTCCCACCCAAAAGCTGGAAATGATGAGCTTCTCAAGATGCAACCCCTGTCTTTTAATTTTTTTAAGTCCCTATAAAGCCAAAGCTAAATGTATTAATTCAATAACTAATTCCTGGGTACTAAATGAGTCTGTTCTTAATTAATATGAAGGAAGGAAGGAAGGAAGGAAGGAAGGAAAGAAGAAAGGAAGGAAGGAAGGAAGGAAGGAAGGAAGGAAGGAAGGAAGGAAGGAAGGAAGGAAGGAAGGGGGAGTTGGAGGAGGTGAGGAAGGAGGGAGGAAGAGGAGTTTGGCTATACAAAATCTGTGATTTCAAAGCTATCCCAGACTTTTAAAAATCCATCTTTTTCTGTCATTCTTCCAACAGTGGCCAAGAAGAAATAACCACATGAGGGTGCAGGAAAATGAGCCAAGATCCTATGGGTGGTTAAAAAAAAAAAAAAAAAAAAAAAAAGGAGAAACCAGGTGAACAAAAAAGTATTTCTCAAGGGGGTGTGGAGAAAAGGGAGCCCTCTTATTCCTTTGTTAGAAATGTCATTTGGTGCAGCCATTATGGAAAACAGTATGGAGATTCCTTAAAAAACTGAAAATAGAGTTACCCTATGATCCAGCTATCCCACTCCTGGGCATATATTGAGAGGAAACTCTAATTTGAAAAGATACATGCATCCCCAATGTTCACAGCAGCACTATTTACAATATCCAAGCCATGGAAGCAACCTAAATGTCCATCAACACATGAATGGATAAAGAAGATGTAGAATACTACTCAGCCATAAAAAAGAATGAAATAATGCCATTTGCAGCAAAATGGATGGACCTGGAGAACCATAATCCTGAGACCCAACCTCCCCTGAACCTCAACTTCCTTGTCTATACATTTAGCATAATAATAGTCCATGCCTTATTGACTTCACAGGTGCTTCTAAAATGCAAATAAGACTATGTGTACAATATATACCTTTGATGCAATAAACATGATGTGATATTGGTTTTTAACAGGTAGTGAACTTAAAAATGTGCACTGATGGCACACAGAACAGGAACTAAGTCTCTCTACTTTATTAACCATTCTTAAGGAAGTAAGATAAGCTTTGGGAAAGAGTACTCCTCTCTACACTAGGTAGAAAGCAAAATCAATACAGCCATGATTGTTTTCAGAATTAAATAACAATTGCACAGTATGTGACTTCTAGATGGCATTCAAAAGTGTTACTTTCCCTTTCCCACAGCCATTTAAATGTCTTATTTCTTCCATCATATGCTTTAAATTGAAGTATACCAGAAAAAAAGTAAAGAGTACTTAATACTGTTATTCACTTTGATGAAGAATGAGCTGTCCTAAAGAAGACTTGAGCAAATGCAAAAACATCCTTTGTTCTTGATTAGGATATCTCAAAATCATCAATATACCAGTTCTAAGGACAAGTATCCGTTTAATGGGATCTCAATAAAAATATCAACAAGCTGTTCATGGAGCTAGACAAACTGATCCTAAAGTTCACACAGTGATTTTAAAAATCCACAAAAGAATAGACAATAAAATACTGAAAAGGAAGAGCTTTTAAGGAAGGATTGCCCTGCCAGTCATTGGAGCATTGTATAAAGCCTTGATAATTAAAACAGTGTGGTGCTGGTGCATGAGGAATAAAACAAGTTCAGAAATATGCCCCACAAAATGCAGAAATCTGGATACAATCAAAGTGGCATCTCAGATCGCTGGAGCAAAGTTAGTTTCTTAATAAGTGGTGTTGAGATAACTGGATGACCATTTAGGAAAAAAAAAAGATAAAATTATATTAATTCCTCAAACCGTACCCAAGCATAAATTCCAAATGTATCTGAGACCTTAATATAAAAAGTAAAATCATACAAATGTAGGAGAAAAACAAGTGAAATCCTCTTTAACCTGAGTGTAGGGAGAGTTTTCTATGACAAAAACTCTAGATGCAGTAAAAGAGAAGTCTGATAAATTTGACTGTAAAAATTAAGAATGTTTGTATGGCCAATTTTTTAAAAAACACCAAAATAGGAGAGAAGCAATATGGCGGAGTAGAAGGATGCTTGTAGCTCACCCTCTCCCACAAATACACCAAAACTCACATCTACGGACCTACTCAGTCACCCGGAGAACCTTTCAAACTCTAACAGAACATCTCCCTCTTCAAAAGACAAAGACGCCAAAAATCTGGTAGGAGAAAAGGAAAAAAGAAAGAAGAAAAAGCAAAACAGTGCAGGGCCAATCCCATGGGGAGGGAGTGGCAAAGGAGGACTGGCGCTTATTCACTGGGCTTTCCCTCTCCAATGGAGAGGCCAGTGGGATGGAGGGGGAGCCTCCGAGGCTCAGATCTGCCCCAAACACCCCTTGACCAACAGAACTGAGTTAAACGGGCACAAAGGGTCCCCATGACACCCAGCCCGAGACGTGACTCAGTAGCTGGGGCCGGGGCAGGTGGCCCAAGCCAGGCGGAGGACTGGGGCGGCTGCACTGAGGCAGCCCTGGGGGACTGCAGGGTGCTGCACACCATGGCTGGGAAGGGATACAGAGCAGAACCACCTCGGTCCCCTATACATTGCGAAAAAGCAAAGCAACACGGCTGGTGTGCCCTGGGGGGAGGGGCGCTGTAGCCTTTGTCTCCTCAGACCTGCGCCACCATTACTGGCACTTCTTGTGAGAAGAGAGGCAGGGTAGAGACACAGCAGCATCTTCTCCTGTGCACAGCGCCTGGGCGGGGGCGGGCTGAGACCTGAATCCACACCTGGGGGCTCTGCAACCTCCTAGGCAGGACTAAGACTTATTTACAGCCCGAAGCAGATAGGATCTTTCTGCCCTGGCACCTCAGAGAACTTGTGTCACCAAGACAAACAAGGAGCTGAGATTTGACGCAGAGCAGAGGTGGGGCTGTTCTGCGGTCTTCCCCAGCCCGCCTTTGGAGCACTGAACCAAGGCAGAGCGGGCAGCTGCACAGAGCAGTGGAGCAACCAGCCCCGGGAGAAGGTGGGTGGCAACCTGCCTTCCTGGCAGGAACACAGCACCTGACCACGGTGCTGGGAGGGGGCGTGATCCGCCCACCTGCCTCACCCAACCGCAGCATCTGACTGCAGCATCAGGAGGGGGAGTGACCCACCCACCCACCAGATAAGAGCTCAGCACCTGACCCAGTGTTGGGAGGGGGCGTGATCTGCTAGCCAAAAGCCACTAGGAGCAGCACAGAAGAGGGCTCCAACAGAGGGCCTCTGGAAACAGCAAGCTGAGTTCGCAAAACAGGGCGAAGACACAAAGACCTCTCAATAAAATCATTAAGAGCACAGCGTCTCCAGGAGAACTAGATAACTGATACTCCTTAAGCCAGTGCCAGAGAGATATGAGCAATATGAAGAAGCAGAGGAACCACTCCCAATTAAAAGATCAAGAGAAATCCCCTGATGGAATTCTCTTGGAATTCCTGGAATCATGGAAATAGACATTGGTGCCCTGCTAGATCAGGATTTCAAAAAAAGGAGTGATCAAAGTACTGAACGAACTAAAAGAAATAGTGTTTAGAGATATAAAATATGTCAAAAATGAAATAGAAGCTACAAAGAAGAACCAAGTAGAACTGGTAAACTCACTTGCTGCGATGAGAGCTGACCTAAAGGCTGTACAAATCAGGCTAGATAATGCAGATGAACGAATAAGTGACCTAGAAGACGGGACAACAGAAAGCACCCAATCAGAACGGCTGAGAGAAAAACAAATAAAAAACAATGAAAACAATATAAGGGACCTAGGGGATAATATAAAGCGTGCCAATCTATGCATAATAGGGGGTCCAGAAGGGGAAGAAAGAATAAAGGGGATTGAAAAGGTATTTGAAGAAATCATGACTGAAAACTTCCCAAACCTAAAGGAATCAGATATCCATGTACAGGAGGCTCAGAGGGTCCCAAACAGGAAGAACCCAAACAGACCCGCACCAAGACATATCATAATCAAGATGGCCAGAGTCAAGGATAAAGAAATGATCCTAAGGGCAGCAAGAGAAAAACAAAGAGTGAGTTACAAGGGAACTCCCATAAGGCCCTCAGCTGATTTCTCTGCACAAACACTACAGGCCAGAAGGGAGTGGCAAGATATATTCAAAGTCCTGAATGAAAAAAAGATGCAGCCTAGGATACTGGATCCAGCAAGGCTATCCTTTAGAATAGAAGGAGAGATAAAGAACTTCACAGATAAGCAAAAACTAAAAGAATTTAGCCACACTAAACCCATGCTGAAAGAAATATTGACAGGTCTACTTTAAATAGAAAAGAAGCAGGATGCTACAGAAATGAGAAACTCATAACTGGAAAGGAGATAACTGCCATGAATATCAAAAATAATAAACACAAAATTGTAAATAGAAGATATCTAAATCATTAAGAGTGGGAGAGGGAAGCAAGGAAAGCCACTGTGGAAAGCAGTATGGAGATTCCTCAAAAGTCTAGGAATAGACTTCCCTTTAACCCAGGAATCCTGCTCCTGGGCATATATCCAGAAGGAACCCTACTTCAAAATGACACCTGCACCCCAATGTTCATAGCACCACTATTTACAATAGCCAAAACATGGAAACAGACTAAATGTCCATCAACAGATGACTAGATAAAGAAGAAGTGGTATATTTATACAATGGAATACTATTCAGCCATAAAAACCGACAACATAATGCCATTTGCAGCAACATGGATGCTCCTGGAGAATGTCATTCTAAGTGAAGTAAGCCAGAAAGAGAAAGAAAAATACCCTATGAGATCGCTCATATGTGGAATCTTAAAAAAATAAATAAATAAATACAAAACAGAAACAGACTCATAGACATAGAATACAAACTTGTGGTTGTCAAGGGGGCGGGAGGTGGGAAGGGACAGACTGGGATTTTAAAATACAGAATAGATAAACAAGATTATACTGTATAGCACAGGGAAATATATACAAGATATTGTGGTAGCTTACAGCAAAAAAAAAAAAATGTGACAATGAATATATATATGTTCATGTATAACTGAAAAATTGTGCTCTACGCTAGAACTTGACCCAACATTGTAAAACAACTATTACTCAATAAAAAAAAAAAAAAATGTAAAAAAAAAAAAAAAAGAGCACTAGGACCATCTCCTGGTCTAATATTGGGTTTTAGACCCTGGATCTTGACAGGGAGCCCCCAAGTCCCTTGGAATTTCCTGGGTGATAGGGGTGTCTTTTTTTCTAACAAGGCAACTCTTGGTAGGCTCCTGGGTAGCTTCAAATTGGGGGCTGGTTACCAGAAAGATCAAGCCATGATTAGAAACTGGGGACCCTCAGCCCTACCCCCAACCCTCTGGGAACGGGAGAGGGGCTGGAGATTGAGTCAATGACAGATCATGCCTATGTGATGAAGCCCCCAAAGGATGGGGTTTGGAGAGCTGCTGGGTTGGTGAACACATCCAAATCAATGGAAAGATAGTGCTCCCCAGCTCCACAAGGCTGGAAGCTCCTGGGCTTGGGACCCTTCCAGATCTTACCCTATGTACTCCTTCATCTGGGTGTTCATCTGTATCATTATATAATGAAATGGAAAAATGGAAAAAAATAAAAATAAAATAAAAACACCAAAATAAAGTCAAAGGTAAATGGTAAACTGGGGGGTGGGGGAGCGGGAACACTTGCAACATATTACACAGATAAGGAGCTGAGAAACCTACTATACAAATAATGCTTTAAAATTGAGAGGGAAAAAAACTCAAAAATCCTAAAGAAAAATAAAGATATAAACAGGCAAAAGTTTTTAGGATATAAAAATGGTGCCTATACATATGAAAGATATATGATACAACTCACAATGAAGGAAATGCAAATTAAAACTATAGGGAGATACCATTTCTCATCTATTAAACTGGCAAAGATTAAAAAGCATGGCAATGTACTCTGTTTTTTGGTGAGGCTTTGGGGAACTGGGATGTTCATGCATTGCTAGCGGGAATGCAAAATGAAGGCAGATTTGTCTGTAGAGGCAACTTCAGCAGTATTTAATAAAACTACACAGACAATTCCACTTGTAGGAATTCATCCTGAATATTATGCTTCCAATAATATGAAAATGCACAAGGTTAATCGTTGCAACATTAGGTGCAGTTGCAAAATACCAGAAACTATAAAACTATATAAATGCCCAAGCATAGAAGATTGGTTTATTATCAATCAAGCACTGTGAAGCTGTAAAAAGGAAAATGATCTCTACGAACTGATATAAACTTATCTCCCAGAGATATTGTTAAGCAAAAAAAAAAAAAAAATTTTTAAAGTAAAATTCAATAAAGCAGTTCGATAGGTGGGGGGAGGGGAAGGGAGAGAGAGCGAATGTCCCCTTTAAGGAAAAAAGAATGGGAATTAAAATAACATACATTTATCTGTTGTCTCTTCCAAAAGAAACACAGGAAGGATAAGAACACAAAACAAGGATAGGAGGGGACGAGGTGGAAGGCATCTAGGAGAGAGAGACCCTCCTGACAGTAACTTTTTGTATGCTTTTGAACTTTGGAAGCAAGCTACTGTTCTAGATGGTCATAAATGACATCAACAAAGATGGGAAGGAAAACAATCTCAAAACCTAAAACCGAAAGCAAACCGAAACAGTGAACTCGATTCTATTTCAAGTGAATACCATGTTCATAGTGAACAGGGAGAAAAAAGGGGAAAAAAACCAATCTAAGAAACAAGATGAGCAGAGTATCTGAATTCAAATATATGTCTTCGATCTTGTGCCAGGTTGTGGAGTTGAGGGGAACTGCACACAAAACCTAAACTCTTTTTTTTTTTTTTTTTTGGTTTGTTCATTGTAGTGGTATGAGCGAAGTAATTCTGAAAGCATCCTGGGTGATAGCAATAAAGGAATAAATGTGTCCCTATGGTTGGGAGGCAGGGTTCTCACTACCAAAGCAGGAACATCCAAACTACAGAATGGCAGAGGGTGGAAAAGAACCCTCTGGAGATGGACTGGATTTGGAGAAACTGGTGAACCTATGTTTGTGCGTGCATGTATATGTAAGGATGTGTTTGCATACATGTACATATGCACATAGATTTATTCGCTTTGTATGCCAAAAGGCCTTAGACACAAAGATATCTCAGTGGCAATGAACACACCTAGCACACAGATCTTGTTTTTAATACCACTCCGCAGTAAAAGGAAACAGGGCTCCTCAGAAAATGGCCAATTCCGGGGCTGGGAAGGATGGATTCAAGACGACCTTGGAATATCTTATAAGGAAGTGCTCCCCAAAATGGTGAGGCCAAGTCATAGATGTGAGTCAGCTTGAAGGGGTTCCACTAGCCAAACCTGGGGAAATTGAGCACCAGAGGTTTAAGGGCAGTAATGAATTATAAACTATTGAGAGGGGGAAAAAAAGGAAACTGTAAGTTCTTACTGCTAATAAATTCATAAAGAAATGAGAAAGAAAGGGGGGATCTTATTTATGGTAGAATGTAGGTGTCAGAGGATACATGTGGAATACCAGAGTTTTGCTCATTTTGCAACCATCAGAGAGAAAATCAGTTCAAGCAAGAATCATCAACTGATGCTAAATCTAGGAGAAAGTTTGATGCGGGGCAGCATACTCACATGATCTTAGTGTGTTTCCCACAGATTGCTTACTAGCTGTAAGGAAAAAGTTAGTAACTACACAGTGGAGACAGAGGACAACCCTTGACCAGGTGACCAAAACTGACACGACTAACATGGAGCAGACCAACATCGTGGGCCCTCAGTTGACCCCTGAGGTATCCAGTGTCACTTACGTAATATTCCAGCCAGGAACGCATAAACTGGCTAATCACTAGGAAACATCAGGCAAACTCTGAATGAGGAACTTCCGTCATAAAAGGCAAAGAAAGGCTATGAAAATGTTCCAGATTAAAGAAGATTAAAGAGACAAGACAGCAAGATGCAATGCCCTTTGCTGGACAGGCTCCTGGACTGGGAGCCAGGCTGAGGAGTGAAGAGGGAGCTAAAAAGGGCATACTGGGTCTGTAGACACAATGAGGGTAGAGATGAAATGCACACTGTGGCTCTGGGCTTCCCCCAGTAAGGCACCGTGATGTATGCAACTGACTCTAGCTGATCCACAAAGAAATATGTACTTACGTCTGCGTGTACACATATACACACACACACACGCATTATACAGAGAGAGAGAGAGAGAGCAGGTGCACATGGGGGAAAATGTTAACAATACATGAACCTGAATAGAGGAAATCTCTTCTTTCTACTATTCTCATTCTTGAAAATTTCGGTGCACTTAAAATTATTTCCAAATAAAAGTTATTTAAAAAAAAAAAAGAGTATGCTATCAACTTTATTTAGGGAAGACCAAAAAAAAAAAAAAAGTCTAGGTTAGCACAAAACAGCGTAGGTTAATATCAAAATAAGCTAGAAATTCATTTTAATCTAGATCGAAAAAACATTGCAAGCTAATTTTAATTAAATGACTTTAATATTTATAAGGCCATGTGCTGAAGTAGTTTTAATACAATAGCTTGCAAATTATAGTACAACCAAGAGAGTAGAGTATATGTGATAAATAGCAATGATTTAACAATGTGCCGTTGATTAGCTGGTGTGTTCCTGAGAGCCTGGCAAGAAAGACCTGCTTAGTGATCAGAAAGATATTGGGGTGTCTAATCAGCAGTCTTTATAGATTTGGAATAAATGTTTTAGCTACATTACTCTTAAAATTATATCACATTCCTTTTTCGTATTTCAAAACGATGTCTTGAGACTCAGCAGTAGTATCTTTTCAATTTCACATTTTTAGTGCTTACCTTTACCTAGATATTAATGTTGAGGTTCTGGAGACACAGAGGGCTGACATCAGAACATTTTTATTTCAATATTTGCTTCCTAAGGACCAGTGTAAACAGAATATAAGCTATTGCTTGCCCAGTATTCAGACAGCTTATATTAGCAGGTCAGCTCTCCCTTTTCTCAAGGAGCTGAGGCTGGATCCCAGAGGGCTGGGCTTGCGTAACGTGACCCCAGGCTTTGTTTTCCTGCATTTGTTTCATTTTAAAGGAGCCAAATTTGTTCTAGATCTGAGATATTGTTAACTTCAAAAGCTTCCTGTTAATATACCATAGCAAGAAAGTATAATTTACTTATTCATGAATTATCTGCTACTTAGAGTTGAATCAAATGAGCTAATTCTTTGCTTGTTTACTTAATAGGCTAAGTCAAAACAGTCATTAGTGGCCATTAGTGAATGAAATAGTATTTGTTTTTTTTTCTTTAATGTTTTCTAATTCCACTCTTGTATTTCACATGTATTGATTTTATATAAATACACCTCTGATGAAGGCATGCCTTTTAAAAAGCTCACATTTAATATCTCGAAATTGCCCATAGAAACAAAAGGAAAATTCATAAGTGATCGATTTTCTGTGGTTGACATCAAATCCTGTCCTTGCAGTTGCAATGAACTTGGCTCCGTCAGTCTGTAGTGATTCCAGCACTGGCAGGGAGACAAGAGAAGGGAAGAAGTAAACGCAACGTAGGAATAAAAGAATGAAGAGGAAACGGGAAACAACAGAGGCAGGAGAAATGGCATGTCAGTGGGAAAGAAGATAGAAGAGATGTTAAGAAAAGAGAAGAAAGGGAAAATGAGAAAGAGGCCGAGAAGGAAAAGTGGGAGATTAAAAGTTCTCTCTCAGCTGGAGGGCTAATGAAAAGACCCTGAGCTGGAACCACTCTATCCACATTTTGATGACAGGGAGTGCCAACTAGATCAGTAAGCAGAGAAGACAATTTCCTGTATTGCCCATTGCTTCTGTTTGTTTCATATCGATTTATTTTACGTAAGTGAGAACTTAGCGTGCATGAAAGTCTTCCTTAATACTTGTACGACATGTAAACAGTTGTTCTAGAGCTGGATGCTAACGATAATGGATGACTGGGTTGAGCAGAGGCCCTGCAACATGCCTGGAATGGGTAAGAATTGCCAACTATTAATAAAGCAGTTTTCTTCCTGTTGTCGTTGTATGCCGTTCTTTGAAGCATTCCCTGAGGAATATTTTTAAACAAGCTTAGACAGAACTTGTCATGGTCTCATATAACTGCTATTGAACTGTTCTGAGCTTTGAATCAGCCGCGTATCCTTTGTATGACAAAGAAAAACAATCTGTCACAAAAGTGCGTGAAAGTTGACAAGACTTTCTCGAACAGCTATATCCTGGGAATACATATTTATGAAGGTTTTTAAACACTAGCTTGGAAAACACATACTACATCCTCAGATTGTTTAAAATAGGAACCACTGCCCTGAACAATCCGGACAACTTACTTTGCAGCTAAACCTGTGGTTTTCCGAGCATCAAGGAGCCTGTCATGTCCTGCATTCAAGAAAGAGCCTGTGTTTGTGTTTGCTTTCAGTATTTCAGTTTATGATTAACTATAGACATTAGTCAAAATAACTGTCTCAACTTGTCTTAATGCTTATCTAATTTCCTTTCAGTATTTTAATTTATGGTTAGATATAGACATTAGTCAAAATAACTGTCTCCATGTGTCTTCATGTTTATAAAATTTTCCCAAACTACATCAATTATTCTTTAATATTCTATCACTATATAATGAAAGCGATGGGTTTATCCAAAGGAAATGAGAAAGCAAAAAAGTCAAATGAGGAGATCATTTTTCCCTCTTGTCTAAAAAATACTTTTCTCTTTCAAATCTTACAATTAACCCATATAATTTTTTAAGTGGACATCTATCCTGGTTTTAAAAGTACTGAAACTGCCACAGAGTGATATATGAAGGCTCTTAGGACACATAAAATTTTACACGAGAACAGGTGACGACTCTAGTTGGGTTTACAGAAGCCCGTAGAATAAATGGTATCTTTGCTTTTAATTGATGATGGAGTTTATTTCAGGATTCCCACTATTGAGCATACACAGCCTTCTAGCAAAACACCACACTATGTTATACTCTTAACAAGAGGCAATACAATTCCAAGGTTTCCGTATAATAGTCAAGCATAACTGTTACCACTGTCCTTGTTTATCTGCATAGCATTCATAATTACATCTCCCAGGGTTCTTTCTTTGACTTCCAAATAATACTGTCTGCCTTTTGAACAAGAGTCATCTGAGACAAAATGATATAAAGGTAACTTTGCCACCAATTAATTTAAGGATCATTGTAATTCATGAACTTCTAATTCCTGTACTTAAGACACCAAGATACTATTTCCTCCCATCTCTGCTTGTGACATTTATCTCAGATGAGAACTAAATACCAAGAAGACCTTAAAAATTAAGGCCAGTGTCAAATGCATTAGAATATAAAAGCATAGATAAGAAAGTATAGAATTTTTGAGCTGATGGAGACTTTAAAGATAATATAACCAACATTTTAAAAGAAACTGAAGTCCAAGGATATGAAAAGACCTTCCAAATCTTGCATAGCTCATTGTGGGCTTGAAGCTGATGTGAGAGTAAGTGGAAAGGAGACTCAGTACCTTGATAAGTACATGAGGAAGGATAAGAGAGAAAACAAAGTCTTGGCAATGTAGGTAACTGGACAGGATCTACCGTATCCCCATGGGGGCAGCATGGTATGTGGAACACTGCCCAGGGCATACCCTCTAACACAGTTGTGAGCTGAAATGCTAATCTTCCAAGGTTGCTCCTTGACCCCAAGCAAGAGCCAATGGGCTTTTCACCATCACTTTGCATACACAATCTGTCCCTAAATGCCATAAGCAGCAACTACCCTGAACTCTGACAGGTCTAAATTTTTTTATCAACAGAAAATACCAGGCTTTAATCAAATGCATAAAGAAAATGTTTTCAATAATGAAGTCTATTCTTTGGTGTTTTTTTTTTTTTTTAAATGAGTCAGGAAGCAGAATGGAAAGGAAGGATGTATCTCAGATAACACAACCTCTATGACTAAGGAGGAGAAGGGAAAACCTTCCAGCTCTCCAAGTGAAAATCCCCTTCTATTTTAAGGAACACTCTCTTACTTGAAGGAAGCTCTCAAATGAGTAACTAGGGTTGGATCATATTCTCCTGGGACATCTACTTTCCAAAGAATAAGCCTTTAATGCATCGATAGGAAGGGGGGAAACAGACACTGACAATTAAGAAGGAGACACATCCATTTCCAAACGCCCTGTGCATTCTGCTCTGCTCACGTGCGCAGAGGCTGGATGAAGCCAGCAGAGAGCAAATTTCCACTGTGTGGAAGGAGGAAGTGTCCAACACGAGTTCTCAGGTCCCAGGGCTTTCCACGGCCGCTTTTTTGGAGCTACTGGCCTCACCAAGCCTCTGCTTGACCTTAGAACGACGTGTCCCAGGGGCAGAGACATGGGTGGAGATGATGGTGCTTTGAAAACTTTGTCAGCTTTCAGGGTGAAATCATAAGTGTGTACTTTAAGTCAGACTGGACAGAGACACGTATGAATAGCTGCTGTGTTATTGCTCACCCATTTAAAATGCAAATGATGGAACCAAAAATTACCAAAGCCCACACTCCAGATGTTCTCATTATTCACACCGCTTTTTCTTTTTTCTTTTTTCTTTTTTTTTTTTTTTGGCTACACGTATCCTCTCCTCCATGTCTCTGAATTTATAACCCTCTTTATGAAAACTCCTCCTTGTTTCTTAAATAACTTTGTTGTATATATTTAAAGAGTTGGAATGAAAAAAAATTAAACTCTCATTTTCCCAAGTAACGAGGAAAATAGATCTTCATCTCCACATCCCCGAAGTCAGTTATAGGGAAACAAACTAACAAGAGCATAAAGCGGCAAACAGTCAATTTATGAAGAGACATGCGTGGCTCAGTGGAAACAACGTGGCCCAGTTTTACTCGAGAGCAAGCGAGGAGAGGAATGTGCTAGGACCCATAAGGGAGGAGTTAAAGTTCCCGGATTAGTGCCCAGCTCCCGCCATGAAATTGCTTAATTCAGTCTTCTTGAACCTGGGGGAACACACATCACACACATACAAACACACACACACACACACACACACACACACACACACAAGAGAGCCCCTCTCTTTCTACATGACGGGAAAACCCTGCTGCTGGCCATAAACCGGATCTGACTCCAAGCAGATCAAGAGAGAGCAGGTCCCTTTCCTCCCAACCCCCACCACAGCAGGAGAATCTCCCTCTGGGGCCCCTGACCAGCACTACCTGTGGACCCTGGAGTGGGATGGTTAATTTCCTCGGTCCCCAGTGTCCTGGTCTGTTAGCTGGGCAGTCCCAGTAGTCCTTCCTTCTGGACTCACGGGGAGAAATCGATGAACGAGACATGCCACGTACACAGACAGCCGGTGTTCAGCAAATAACTTTCTCTATTATTAAAACAGGGGACCTAGGAGGAGAGAGGGCAGTCAGAGTTGTTGGTCTGATGGTTTGTTTCTGTTTTTTGAAGAGGGTAGGGGGAAGGGAGGAGTGAGTTGTTGTAACCATGGTGAGTTTCACATCTTCTAAAACAGTTTTATTTCACGTGGAGAGAATTGGAAGTGTAAGTCTGGACTCGACTGAGAGGTCAGAGCTAAAGGGTAAACAGAATGAATTTGTAGTAAAAATATTTGCTCGGTTAATGTATAACTTCTTCTGACAACTGCCAGCTATGCAAGGCCATGAGCAGAAAAAGATAGGTGTACTCATGGCTCAGGTGGGAGCTCAGGAACCGACAGATACGAAAGCTGTGGTTGGCAAAGCCCAGCAGCCACCCGAATCACCTGGAGGGCTTGTTCGACCCGAGAGCTGGGTGCCGCCCAGGAATTTCCAAAGCAGGGCCGGGATGGGAGGGCTTGAGGATGTAACAGGCTCCCAGATGGTGCTGATGCCACTAGTTCAAGGCGCACTCTCTGACTCTGAATAGCACCGGTCCAGAGAACTAAGAGCAGAGCTGTGATCCTTGTTAAGCCTCTAGTCTAGATTTAAAAGGGTGAAGAAACTTCACGGTTGAGTACCTACTCAACAAAGTGCCAAGACTTTCACAGGCGTTATTAACTTCATGAGGTCAACACTCTCAAGAAGTAGATGCTATCATCCCATTTTTTTCAGATGCATAGATTGCAACTCAGAGTTTGTCCCAGGCTCTCATGGCTGCCTGTCATCCTGCCCAGTCTGAACTTTTAGAAACCTCGTCCCTTCCTATTGGCAATCGTAGTCATGAAGAGTCTGTGAAAATGCTTTGGGAGAATTGGGACCTTCAGACTCTACCTCGGAAATCTGGAAATCTCAGAAATGCACCTCTAGGATGACTCACAAGTCTGACCCTGCCTACCTGTCTGGAATCTAACAAGGAAACCCACAAGCACCAGCTCAGTATTTTTTTCCTTAGAATTCGGCAAGCCATCATGATCCCCTGGAGCAAGGAATCTTAGTGCTGCAAGTAAAAGTGGTGATTATCCACGCTGGCATTGTATTTCCTTAAATAGGAAAAAAAATGCTTGCAGACAAGCTGGGTGGGGAGCAGAGACAACACTCTCCGGTGCTGCTGGGAAAGCCCACTTAGTGATGGCTCTGAATAGCAGCAGCAATAATAGAGGAAGGGGAGGAAACACCTCTCCCAACCTCGTCTCCCTGCCTGTTGTGATCCTAAAGCCTTATTTTACTCTTTCGTTCTCCATTTATTTTTTTTTTCCAGCAAATATTTTTTTAGTGCCTATCATGCCCCAGGCACAAAGCAGGTCTCAAGTGAAAAAGGCTCTGTCCTTCCTTCCAGACACTCAGTCATAGGCAGACACACGCATCATGCAGGATGTGCACAGTATGTGGCGTGATGGAACTGACAGTGACCGGGAGACGCACAGGAGATGGAGAGGAGCCCCTAACCCAGCTAGGGACAGTGGGAGGGCAGCAGGAGTGAGGTCTCAGAGAAAACTCAGATGAGAGTGAGCTGAGTCTTAATGAATGAGTTAGTCAAGAGTGGCGGGGGGTGGAGAAGGACAGCATCATGAGTAGAAAACACATTCAACAGAAGGACCACAATTCGGGGAGGGTATGGCTCAGTGGTAGAGCCTATGCCTAGCATGCACAAAGTCCTAGGTTCAATCCTCAGTTCCTCCATTAAAAATAAATAAATAAAATAAAGCTAATTGCCTCCTCCCCAAAAAAATTAATTAAAAAAAATTTTTTAAAAGGGCAGCAAAAATCAAGGCTGCCGGGATGTAGCTTGGCAGGTAAAAGTGGTGAGCAGAGAGCCTAATGGGAACCAGATCATGTAAAAGTTTTTAAGCCGAGTGAAGAAACTTGGAATGTATCCTGTAGGCGATGCCCGTGAAGAACTAGCAACACATTTTATTCAGGAGAGTAATGTGATCTAATTTCCATTTTTTGATAGATGATCCCAGCAAGCTGTGTGGAGGGTAGTTTTTAAGAGGGCAAAACAAGTCAAGAGACAAATTAGATGAAAGATTGAACTAGAAAGACGGGAAATGGTGGCAAGGAAAGAAAGGAATAAATATATTTGAGACATATTTTGGAGGTAAGTCAGAATAACTTGGGGATTCCCTGGCTGGACAGGAAGGAGGAAAGGGTGCGCACAGAGCTAGAATGGGCTTGGCAGCTGCTCACTGCACAAAGTGGGTGGTGAGGTGGAACCACTGGTGATGGAAAGCAAGGACAGAGTAGGATTGGAGCAACCCATGACAAGAGGGCAAGGATGACCTCTCGGTGGGGAGGCGCCTGTGACAACTGAAGCAGAGCCCTGGAAGGACCAGGTCCGGCAAGGGCCCGGAGATGCAGCCCAGGCCAGGCTCCAGGTCTAGGACGGGATGATTATTTCTTTACTACTTTTTATTAAGCAGGCAATAAGGACTCTGGTTAGGATGTAAACCACAGGAGATTGTGCCGTGGCAGCAGAACCTTCTCTTGACCTGACTTCAACTCCGTCCCCTTCAGACTCTCTGAACTCTTCTCCCTCCAACATCTTCTTGACACCCTCAGCTCCCACCGTCCTCACGGATCCTCCCTTTTGATTCTGGCACTTTGCTAAACCCCTACGGTTATCTCACGTAATTCTGCTTGCCTTGAAAAGAATCCTATCATTTTTCTGATCTTTTCTAAGCTACCTTTATGCTGGGACTCCCGGCAATCCTTTATGCTCTCCAGCTTGCCTTCAAAGTCCTCCAGCTCTTCTCCCCACCCCCCAGCCCCTCTTCCCCCACCCCCATCTTTAAGGATATTTTTGTAGTTCTCATAGGGAAATGTATCTCTTATTAGGGGTCCAGATAGATGCCTGTCTGTCTTTTTCCATGAATATATATTATTTTGGATCGTATTATATGCACTTGAGCTTTTTTGTTTGTTGTTTCACATAGATCTCTCGTATCTTTTTGTGCACGTATGTAAAAAAAAATTGTGGAATAATAAAAAAGAATCAGTGGAAGAATAAAAAAATTAAAATTCAATAAAAACACCCTCAGAGATGGAATAAATTATTGAGTTTTTTTTTTTACAAGTTAGAAAGGGGGCAAGAAGAGATAATGTGTAATTTTGGCAAATTTTATCACATTATCACATGCAAAATGTTGTATGAATTTTAATCTATTTTTCCCTTAACCAAATTTAGGTAACAAAATGCTATTTCCATTCTGGTGCTAGCAGCAAAATGGATATGAAATAAGACCGTATGGGGATAAATATATATCCCCATGGAACATATATGTTCTCTATTTAGCTGTATATTTAATATATATATTCTTTATTTAGCTGTATATTTACTATATATATAGAAAGAGAATTTATATAAAATATGTATACAGAGAGAATATATATTCTGTATTTAGCAATGTAGAGGATATATATATATTCTCTATTTAGCTGTAGTAAAATCTGCCAATCAACCCCATCATTCTTGCAATCTTATCCCATGCTGGCCAGCATGTCTTTCCACACACACACACACACACACTGAAATAATCACCACCAACTGTATTCAAGTGAGAAGTTTCATGCATTGCTCAGTCCACTCAGGCTGGTAGAATTCCCTAGACACTTTCAATATGTGTCTTATTGAATGTTTGCACAAATTTTCTCTGTATGCATCTGGTGAGCTGCTACTTAATTGTCATCCTTTATGCAACAATTAAACCATGAATTATTTTTAGATTTGAAAATTTGTTTTTTAATATAAACTTAAAAACTGAATATGCAAGCCCACATTGCCAGGTCTATCTGTGCATTGCAATTTCTTTCCAGAATAGTAATTTAAGCAATATTAAGCAATTACGCAATTTAAGCAATATTAAATGGTAGTCAATTCTTCCACATTCAATTTCTTAAATAAAAAAAAAATCTAAAGAATGACAGGTCAAAAAGATTATTATCTAGATTATTTTAACCAAAGAAAAGTGTCTGAAGAACAAAAATTCTGAGACAGGAAAGAGCTTACAGAACTCTGTTTCTTCTTCATATGATTTTTTCATCAGTCAAGTAGCATGACTGCAAAACTCACTGAGCTTTCAAGCTCCTTGTATCATTTCAAAGGAGCCATGGAGGGTGTACTGTCGGTGTCCCCACGGGATCATCTTGCAGCCAGGGTCCAGCTGAGACCACATCCTTGCTTCCCTCCTTCCGTACCCCATCTTGCTTCCATGCTCCCATTCTTCTGGGAACACTCCCCCCATAAATCATTGAAAGAAGAATCCCATCCCGGGCTCTATTGATTTAACGTAGGTTCTAGGCAAGAAATTTCTCAAAAAGAACCATTACTGGGGGACCTGTATTAAACCTCCAAGACTGGTCCTCTCCTCTTTGTACTTTTTTTTTTTTTTTGCATATTTATTTATAACCCTGTCAAATCAATTTTTTATTGAGACATAATAGACATATAACATTGTATTAGTTTCAAGTGTACACATGATGATTTGATATTTGTGTATTTTGTGAAAAGATCACCATAGTAAATCTAGTTGATATGTGTCACCATACATACTTACAAAATGCTTGTCTTGTGATGAAAACTTTTCAGGTCCACTCTTTAAGCAGCTTTCAAATATTGCAGCACAGTATTATTCATTGTAGTCACCATGCTGTATATTCCATCCCCATAACTTGCCCAGTATTTGATATATAACACATAAAATTTATTTAATAGCTATGATATTGTTTAATGTCTGTAGTGTTGTTTCACATCTAGGACATCAGAGAATCTTAATGCAGCAACGACCGTCTGGAGAAACCTCTTACTGCCATTCACTCCCCTTTGTAGCCACATGGATGGACCTAGAAAATACTATGCTTAGTGAAATAAGTCAGAGAAAGACCAATACTGTATGATATCAGCTATATGTGGAATCTAAAAAATAAAACAAAAAAAAACCCAAATGAATGTATATAACAAAACAGAAACAGACTCACAAATATGAAGAATCAGTGGGTACTAGCTGGGAGAGGGAACAGGGGAGGGGCAAGTTAGGGGCATAAGATTAAGATATACAAACCACTATGTGTAAAATAGATAAGCAATAAGGATCTATTGCATAGCACAGGGAAGTATCACCATTATTTTGTAATAACTTTTAATGGAATATAATCTGTGAAAATTCGGAATTGCTATGCTGTACGCCTGAAACTAACATAACATTGTAAATCAACTAGACTTCAATAAAAAAAATAAAGTAGCAAAGCTTTCACTCATGTACTTAGAAGTGGGCAAGGTAGAAAGAAGGCACCAATTAAAAATACTTTGCTTTGAGGAGCAATTAGACTGCATACAAGGGCAAGAATTCAGCTGCCAATGAAAGGTCCAAAATACATGTCCGCAAAATTTTTAGACAACAGCGGTGGTTTCTGGGCTGTTCTTCAGTCTGTCAGTAGCTGTATGCTCTAGGTACAGAACCTTTAAAAGTAGTGATGATGTCTGGCCAAGCCAGAGAAAAGGGGATGATAATGAATCACCGTGACCTGGACTGAGTTCTTGATGTTGTTTTTACGGCTCAGCCTTCCTCTGAGCTACCACATCCTTTGACAGAAGGAAAGAAATACGTGTAGCCAACTTTAATAGAAGGTATCCAGCTTTAATAGAAGGATTCTTTATTCCACAAATATTTATTGTGTTCTTGCTATGGGCATAGCGCTTTGTTAAGTTCTGTATGCAGCCCAGAAGAGGAAATAGGCTGAGGGGACCCCAGAGGTTGGCACAGAAGCCAGCAAAGAAATGCGTTTGGCTCCGGCGTGTCCTGCCTTGCGGAACACCAGTCCACATCCACCTGCTAGCATGTCTGCCTGAATTCCTCCCTCCTTCCTTCTCAGTTCTATTTTCTCTCACACATTACATTTTCTGCTTGTTTTACTCTCTCCACTAAATTATAGAGAAATATTTCCTCTTAAAAAGGTATGTGGCAGCCTGAACTTCTGTTTCTGCTTTCATTCTCGGCTCCCTCTACTTGAAACCCTATCCAGTCCCCTTCCTTTTACGCTTCTGGAGACCAGAGAGTAAATAGAAAGGAAGCTATTTGGCCTAAAAAGACATCACGGATTGCCTAGGCAGGGTAAAGTGAGCTACAGCCTAGGGTCAGTGAAAAGCACCCATCTGCAAGGAAGCCAAACGCTTCTTTTAACCTTCCTGGACTTGGCACCTGTCAAGGATGGATCTAGGTCATTGGGAGAATGAATGAGCCTAGGTAATGAACTCTTGTATTTACCTAGCAGTACAGAGGTTACAAAATTCTGTCACATACATTACTCTATTTAATTTTCACAACAACCTTGTGAGGTTAGCTTGTTACATCAGAGGAAACGGGGGTTCAGAAAGGTTAAGTTTGCCCAAAGTCACTGTGTAATAAGCCAGGGCTTGAACCAAGTCTTTCAGCTCCAAGCCTTTCAACTAGTCCAGTATTACATCCCTGAAGTTCATGCAAACCCTAGATTCCTTTGTTTTTCCCTACCATTCCCCTCCCACTTCGCAACTTCAACCACTACCTGAACCAGCCATATAAGTGTCCTTCAGAAAAGCTAGTCTCTGGAATATTACAACATACTCCACCCTCCGGACCACCCAGTTCTTTAGAAATTAGAGACGTAGCATATGAACCACCACTGCAGGGGCAGTAATTATATTAACTACCTTCCTTTTTCTCTCCACTTAGCAGGTAACGATGCTGCAAGACACAATATTTTACTGACCAAAATGGTCTACAGGAACTACCAGAATTGAGATAGAGAAAACTGATGCAAAGCACATCTTGCTAGGATTCATACACTTTTTCAAAAAATAAGAACCACTCCGGAACACTACAAGAGGAGGAAAAGAACTCCTCCCACAATGAAACATATTTGGGTCACTGAATGGGTGCCTTATTTTGGTATCTCTTCCGTGACTTAACTCTTCTTTTTCTCATATGAATAATGAAGGGGAAGGAGATTGATGTTTAAAACTTGGACCAGACATTGAAATGACCTGGACATGTTTTGTAGGACATGGCTTAAAGTATTCATTCATACATAGCCTTGTACTTTACATCAATATTCTCATGTATTATTCACTGATGACCAGGGCCTAGAACTATTACTGTTGATAACCATTGCCTGCATCCATGGACTCATTAGAGTTACAGAATGATGATATTCTAATTCTCATATTCCTTCTAACAGTATTCAAAACACTAAAAATTTTTGAAAACACACACATAAAAATGATATGTATGACAATAACCAAACACCAAAAAAATTAGTACTTAATTCTTTTTCGGTTTACAACTTCTTCTAAGCCAGGGATGGCAAATATTTTCTGTCAAGAGCCAGGTGACAAACATTTTAGTTTTTACAGGCCACACATTCTCTGCTGCAACTGGACAACTCTTCCCTTGTAGCGTGAAAGCAGCCAGAGACAATATGTAAATGCATAGGTGTAGTTTATTGTTTTCTTATAAAATTTTATTCACAAAAACAAGCAGTGGGCTGGATTTAACCTGAGGGCCATAATTTGGCTGACTCACAAGATAAGGCCTTAAATTTTGGACACAATTTTTTATTTTTGACTTTTTCTAATGAGCAATTTCAGTCATATACAAGAGTTGAAAGATTAGTGAAATGACTTGTCAGTATCCATTATCTGGCTTCATCAGTTATTAACTTAGGACTAACCTTGTTCCATCTAACTCCTTACCTATGTCCCTTCTTCCTGTGCTATTTTAAAATATGTCCCTTTGCTATTTTAAAGCAAATCCTTCAGGGGAGGGTATAGCTCAGTGGTAGAGCTCATGCTTAGTATGCATGAGGTCCTGGGTTCAACCTCCAGTACTTCCATTAAAAAAATAAAAAATAAAATTTAAAAAATAAATAAACCTAATTACCTCCCTCCACCAAAAAAGAAAGAAAGAAAGAAAGAAAGAAAGAAAGAAAGAAAGAAAGAAAGAAAGAAAGAAAGAAAGAAAGAAAGAAAGAAAGAAAGAAAGAAAGAAAGAAAATTCATGGAATGCATTTAAAGCAAATCCTTTTTATTTTATTCATAGATATTTATATTCATTTCATCCATGAATACTTCAGTGTCTCTAAAAACATAGCTATAACGTAATTATCATGCCTAAGAACATTAACAATATAAATGTTTTTAAATATGTGATTGAATCAAGAGCCTAACAAGATCCATTTTCAATTGACTGATTTGTCTCAAGTCTCTTTTACTCTATGGGTTCCCCCTCTGTCTTGTTTCCCTTACTCAATGTATTTAATGAAGAACTTGGATGATTTGTCCTTTAGAAGTTCTCATAGTCTGGACTTTGATTATTGAGTCCTAATGGTGTCATTTAGTGTACTCCTCTGTCTTCTAAATCTTCTATGAATTGAGCTTTAGAGACTTGATGAGATTCTAGTTTAAGTTTTTGATAAGAACACTTTCCACGTGGTGTTGTGTACATCCACCAGGAGGCCCATTTTGTGTAGTGCACAGCTATTAATGACCATTGCCTAGAGCCATTGATTTATTAGGAGTGACAGAATGGTCAGACAGAATAAGAGAAAGGGAAGGTCAAGACAGAGCAGAATTGTAACATTCTTCCTTTACTTACTGGAGGTAATATTTCGGTAAAGAGAAATTTTCCCTAAACAGCTATTTAACTTTCCTGACAGTGTTGGTATATGGAAAGTGGGATGAATACATGATTTCCCCCTTTATTTGGCAGACTTTTCAGTAATTACTTGTTTCTCTAACATCCTCCAAAGGTGACCAATGAATTTCTTTCGAATGGGCATCTCCTCAAAGTACAGTATTTACAGTCAGTAAAATATTGTGTCTTGCAGCATCATTACCTGCCAAGTGGAGAGAAAAAGGAAGGCAGTTAATGTAATTACTGTCCCCACAGTGATGATTCATGTATTATCTGTCTAATTTCTATAACAGTAGGTCTCCTGCCACAGACCTATTGAGCCAGAGTCTCCAGGGGTAGGTCCTGGCCTCTGTGCATTTAAAAATCTTCCTGAATGACTCTGAAGCATGGTGTGCAGCCCAGCCACTGAGGATGTCAGCCCCAGATGGCTGCTGAAGTTCACCCCAGAATTACCAGTCTGCAAGTTTATCATGTGCAATTAATTATAGATGGCTTATGTTGCTGCTCCTTGTTCCCCTCTCTCGAAGAGAACTGGTGAAATGGGGTCAACCAGATGTTCACAGAACATGCAGCTATTCTCAGTAGCTTGGCAGCCAGTTCCTTGAAAAGCCGCACAGTTAGTAAAGAATACTTGTATTTCCCACCCAAAGGGTAGAGATTGGTACCTTCAGAGTTACGAGGAGTTAAGGACATCCCTGAAATTCTTCAGTTCTCCAGTGCCACATGCCCAGAGATCACAGGCACATGGTTTAACACCTTAAATTTACCCCCAGAGCTGGCTCTTCCCGCCATGAAGTATCCATGAAGACAACACACAAGAATGAGATTCAGGGGCCAAGCCAACAAGCCAAAAGACACTCTAGTTATCTGCCTACTAAAGCATAAGAAGTATGTTAATTGACGTCTAGGTACAAATTTATTCAAACCCTGCCTCCCTTACTTAGTATATGAGTCATGGTAAACTACCCTACTTAATCTCTTGTGCCTTGGATTCACTGCCTCTAAAATGGGGATAACAGTAACTATTTCACTGAGTTAATCTGAGGATTAAATAAATGTAATAAATATAAAATGCTGGAAACAGTGTTTTGCACTTAGATTGCTAGCCACTATTATTAGTATTTAGAGCCAGGAATGTCATGTGTGTTGACTTAAAATCAATAACAGGATGGATGGATACAAACTGACCACAAAGTGTGGCTTCCAGTAAAACTCAACTAATGTTTTAAAGACTCCAAGATCAAGAACAGAGTAGAATATAATTCTCCTTTTCACACTGTGCGTGGTCATGTGAATACTGTCAGCTGGAGGGAGGAGGGTTACAGATCCACAAATCTTAGTTAGAACTGGTTCAAACCACCAGCACTCCCCTAATTCCACAGTTTATGGGAGGGAGTTCAAGCCCCCTCTGACCCCAACAATACTTCTTGCAACTTTATGTGACCAATTCAGGCTCTAACTTCTTGCTTTTGAAATACATCTTATTTACCAAGTCATGTTGACCTAGGCAAAAATGTAGCCCCTTCCTAATTTACACTTACCCCTACAGAACATTCCTGAAATTAGTGGTCTTTGCTGTCAATTTGGGGAAAGACGAAAGAGAGCATTTACCTTACATCAGCGTTTTCACCACCTCCATCCTAAACTATTCTTTGACTCAGTCCTGACCCATAGAACTTTCTATGGTGATGGAGATAGTCTACCTCGGCACTGTCTAATACAGTCATTACTAGCCACAGGTGGCTTTTGAGCACTTGAAATGTGGCCAGCATGACTGAGAAACTGAATTTTTCATTTGTTGAACTGTAATGTATTTAAACTTAAACAGCCATACGTGGTTATTGGCTGCCATGTTTATAGCACCACTCTAGTCCGTTCCCTGTAGCACCATGGGCATTTTACCCCAGAGTTCCAGACTCCACCTTTCTCACTCTGCTTACATCTTTTCAGATCTTTCTTTAATTCAGACCCAGCAGTTTGTCCTTCTACCACGACGCCTTAGCACCTACAAACAGCCATGTCTTTGGATTTCTACTTACTATGTGACTCTTGACCAATTCCTTTCCCTCTTTGTACCTCAGACTTGTTGTCTCCTACAATAGGGTTAATAATAATAACTATCTCACTGAGTTAAACAGGGAACTAAATATGCTAATACATATAAAGTGGAAAACATATCCCAAATGAGCTTACCATAGGTCATCCTGAAGGCATTTTCATACCTAAAAGGAACTTTGATGATAAGTGTTAGGAAATACAACTTTCACTTGATGCATAATTGTAGGCTGCACAGTCCAGTGCAGTAGCCACTGGCTCCGTGAAGGTCTTTAAATTTAATTTAAATTAATTAAAATTAATATTCAGTTCCTCGGTTGCAGGAGTCACATTTCAAGTGCTCAACAGCCACATGTGGCTACTGACCATGACGTTGGACGTGGCAGATGTAGGAAAGTTCTATTGGACAGCAGTGGAACTTGATTATCTCCTTATATATAAACTCAAGAGAGAAGAATTGCCACAGTAGGTCAGAAAATCAATCAAATTGGGGAAAATCAATCAACAGCAGGTCTGCCCCCTTTATCAATCTCACTGTCTCATTCTTGCCCCCCAAACTGTATTCCTACATTTCATTTTTTTCCCTTCTATGACTTCCTCTCCCATCCCGACAGTCCTAATGAAATGCATTTAATAAATATCTATAAAGTACTGTAGACATAATTTTCAATGTTATCAAGCACACTTTTTCAGAATTTATTTTCTTCTAAGGCTTCACGGCAGAGGAGATTATGGCTTTCTTTTTATTAATACTATGTCATATCTGGCAAAACACCAGGCATAATCCTATTCATTTTCTGCAGCCATAGCACAGCTAGTCACAATAGATAACTTAATGAACATTTTTCATTCAGTCCTATTTGCTCATAAGTTGACAGAGCCAGACATGAGTTGGTGAAGGGAGGAGAGGATCCGCTGTGTGTATGAGTGTGAGTGTGTGTGTGTGTGTGTGTGTGTGTGTGTGTGTGTGTGTCTGTGCACAGTGTTCAGCTCCATGGGTCTCTTCTGTCATTAACTGTAGGTGACAGAAACTTGTCTGGAGAGCTCATGAATGTTCTCCCACGAAGCTGCTGTTTGTTCTCTTGGGCATCTGCTCCAAAGGGAAATATTATCATTTGTACATGATGGAAACTTTCTTCCAACTTACAGGAGCTTATCCTAAGAGCACACAGTATTGCTTTGACTGTTGTTCTGAGTCTAGACTGCCAGATTACTCCTGTTTTAATCTTGGTGAGAGCACAAATAAAAAGAAGTTGTATTTAGTAAAGAAAAGGTGAATTTGGTCCATCATCTTGAAGAGAATTTAGTGTTTGTTTTCATGAGAAGTAAAGAAAAAGAAGTAAATAAAAGAAGGTATTTTAATATACCATTAAATAATGAAAATAAAAACAACTCACTACTGATCTTTGAAAATAAAATTTAGCCACATATTTTGGGGTTTCTTTGTGCAAGTGGAAAAGGACTCAGATTCCAACCCAGGTGGTTCGAGTCAGTCGTTACCGGCTGTGTGACCTGGGGCAAGCCACTTCTCTGAGACTTTGTTTTCGTACATCTCTAAACCATGGAGTTCAGGCCTCCCTTTTTTCTCTCTCAGGGTTGAAGAATGTCTTAGGTCAGTGTCCCCAGGAAACAGATTTTGAGATAGAGATTCACGAGCAAGGGTTTTATGGAAGAATGCCCTTGAGAAGACTTGCGGGGAGGAAGAAAGGCAGGGTGTGGGGAAGAGGGAGAAACTGGGTTACAGCAAATTGCAACAGAGTCAACAGCTGATGCCACAGGAGCTCTGGAAGTGGGATGGCCCTTCGGAGTTGTCTCACACGGAGCCAGAACCCAGGGGGCCTGGCCTTTGAACTCCCACGTTGACCAGCCATGCCATGAGGGTGATCTTTTGGCTAAAGACAGTTTACAGAGTAGGACGGGAGCTGCCAAGTTTCCCAGCAGCTGGGGAAATGAGTGTGTAGGTCCTGAAGGAGAGATCTGGGCAGCAACCACTAAAAAAGTAAAGCCCGTCTCATTACCCGCTCCAGGGCTGGTGCCCATTTTATTCAGGTGTGTGGGCTGACCTCCAAGGACCCAGGCAAGGAATCACAAGGGTCTGCAATGAACTGCCTGTCTCAGGAGGGGTTCCCAAAAAATGGACCCTGACGTGAAGATTCGTGTTAAAGTGATTTATTAGGAAATGTTCCCAGAACGAACCAGTAGAGATAAAAGATCAGGAAAGGAAGGAGGCCAGCAAGGCTATTAAGAAATGTCCTACAGCTGGTCACTTTGGCTCAATTCTACAGGGGAGCTTTAGCGACAGTACAGATACATCCTGAGAGTTGTCCCCATCAAGGGGCAAGGAAACTGGCATATTTATACCCCAGACCCATCAGGGGGGTAGGGACTGCCTCTGGGAGAACTTAAATGCCTGGACATCCCAGCTCCCCAAGTGTAGGCAAACTGAATTCCAGCCACTGGGGCAACACTTAGACAAAGACACAGATGCTGGCTTTATTGGGAATGAAAGCACGCGGGCAGCCCGTGTGCATTAACGTGGTAAAGGGATGGGAGGGGCCGTGGGTGCAGAGCTCCCAGCCCAGAGTCTGGGCTCATCAGTCTTTAATAACTTCCCAGGTGAAATTACTCAAGCTGCTCCTTCCTGGTCACTCTCTCTGCCCCAAAGTGAGAAGAGGAGGTAATCAAACTTGCTAATGACGCCTTTTTTTAGCAGGATGATACATTCTCTTAAAAACAATTTTTTTTTTCATCTTTCCCCAAATTAGGAGCAAAGACGACTAATTCCATGAATGTTCTATAGGGGTGATTGTAAATTGGGGAGGGGCTACGTTTCTTTTTTTTTGTTTTGGATGGGTTTTGAGGGTGGCTTCTGTATATATATATGTTTATTGAAGTATAGTTAATTTATAATGTGTTAATTTCTGGTGTACAACATAATGCTTCAGTCATACATGAACATACATATATTTGTTTTCATATTCTTTTTCACAAGTTACTACAAGATATTGAATGTAGTTCCCTGTACTATACAGTATGAACTTGCTATTTATCTATTGTATATATATATATTTGTTACTATCTGCAAATCTCGAAGGGAGTGGGAAGGGATAAATTGGGAGTTCGAGATTTGCAGATATTGAATTGCTCTTTAAAGTAATTTTAAAGAACGTTGTACAATGATATCTATTACAGGTGTTTATGGAGTCATACTCCCAGTAATGACAATTATCGCTGTGTTAAAATTCTCTGCCTCCTTGTAAAATTTTTAACTCATTCATCAAGTGACTTCTATCAGCGTCTAAGGCTCATGTGAAGGAGAGTGATTTCAGGCTAACAGCTCATTCCCAAATAGTTTTTGGTTCAAAATTTAAAAATTGAGAGAGAGACCCTCATAATAGGAGAAACACTGTGAGGACCTGGATGTTAGGAAATTCTCTCTTTTATTGGCAACAATTTGAGGGTCCAACCCTTGCTTTATAATGATAAACAAAATGATAGGACGCCAACATTAATCACACATTAAGTGTTGATACCCACCTGCAGGTAGGAACAGGGGATGTCAGGCAGGCACACAGCTTTATTAGACCTGCTGTAAATAAGCTTTCTTTCTCCATCTTTTTTTCTTATGGTCTCCTATAACTTTATTGATCCTGTCTACAAGTACAGTACTAAACACATTTCTATACAAAGGCTAAGGAAAAGGGTTTCGCTTTCACCATATGACCATTTTGAAGAAATGACTTAGGTATGATGCCTCTAATGTCACACTGAAAATAAAATGCTCTGTTGATTATTTTGCTTAATCCTTATTATAATTTACTTGAAAAAAATATAATTTCTGCATAATAAGCATGACATTTTCTCAGTGTCTAGATAAGAGATCTATATACTTTTTTAAACATGATTTATCATAAAAAAATCAGAGACCACTTTAAAGTAAAGGCAATTTATAAAACATCCTGCAGACTGTTTTATGAGGCCATCAGGTTAGAAATTACTAATGAACTAACTTTTTGTTCCATTTGCCAAATAGGTAAAGTGGAAAGTGTAAATATATTTATATTTGGCCAGGTAAATACAGTTTAATTGTATTCAGGGATTTTAGAAGAAAATTGCCATCTGAATTGGAAAGTATATAGGATTACCTGTAATTTGTGGATAATTAATTTTTTGCTTAATTTGCTAACATTCTATTGTTGGAATATTTATTTTGTTTTGAAATAGTTTATGATTAAGTGTATAAATTACTACGAGGCACATAAGCCTCTAATCATTAAAAAACTGCAGTGGGCTCAGACCATTTGGCCCTGCTATAACTCAGATGTCTTATCTGTGGGAAGGAGAGACACGACGTCTTATCGCCTGCGTTTTATCTGATTTTGATTGGGAATTCAAGCTATGTTTCTTATTCTGTTGAAGACATACTGAAACCAGACAAAGGATCTCAAGGTAAAGAACAGGAAACGGGTATTGATTTCCCTTATCCACCCAGTCTCTTCATATCTTTTTGTATTGTACTATGATGGATTAGGTGGACAGGCCAGCAAATGTTTCACATTTGCTACCGATTGGATGGGCTTTGGGAAAAAGGATTTGAGGCATATGCTGGTAGAAAGAAGATCCTTAAAACCAGGTCTGGGTCAGTGTGATAAGTCGCAAAGCGTATGTTCCCTACATCAGAAGGCCCCCAACCTCCTAATCTCTCTCTTACACTCCACACACACCCCCCGCTAGTGAAACAGATACTGATGCTTTTCTGAATCTAAGATTTCTTTTGGTCATTTCTGTCTTTCCTTTCTCTGGAGTCAGTATGGTCATCAAGATTATGCTTTCTCATTCTCACCCCTAATCTGCTAGGTCTGCTAAGTGCAATCTATGGAGAAAATGTATCCAAACCACATGGGATAAAATGCTGATCTGATCCTCAACTAATAGAAACAGAGTCTTGGGAGGGGCCCAGGAATCTGCATTTCATCACAGGTGTCTCGTGCACCCTTGCGTTTGAAAGCCATGGCTATAGTTTGTTATGGAAGGTATAAATGCTAAATTAAATACACTGAGGGACAGCCCTTCCAAGAGCTCTTTGACACACTCGTAAAAAACATACAAGATTCAGCAGCAGTGGCACACCGGCTTTCCAGAGCTCTGAATCACCCCAGCCCCCTCCTCCCTACTCCTTTAAGGGCTTGGCCATTCTTCTTTCTCAGCAGTAAATTATTTACAACATAATTAAGCGGTCATTGTCTGAATGTTTCCGGGCCCCTCACCCTATCCCACTCCACCTTTCTATTTTTTTTTCCTGACATTCTCTTTCTCACTGCGTTTAAGTTCAACGCATTGAAAAACTAAAGACAAAATAATTATTGTAGAAATGTAACAATAGAATGAATGGCTCTCCACCAGTCATCATCAGGGGCCATTGTACAGCAAGCGTCTGGTTTAGCCTCCCTCCCTTCCCACCTCCCGTGTCACACTGGCTCCTCTTCCTCCAGCCACCCCGTGACCCAAATGATGTCAACAAAGTAGCAGGACACCCAAACTTCCTTCCGGAACACTGCATCTCAGGAATCATATCTCGAGTTTTTCTCTTCTTCTCATAAAACCTTTTCTGATCTGCCTTCCAGGGGAGCTGAACGAATGATGAGTGAATCAAGGACATTTTCTGTTTCAGTATTTTTCATCAGGCATATAGTTTTTCTTTCTAAATCAACTTTTCTGAAGTATAATTTCATAGAATAAAAGTCATCCACCTTAAGTATACAGTGAAAAGGGTTTTGACAATGTATGCCTGTGCAAATATCTCCAAGGTCGAGATACATAATAACCATTACTCATCACCCCCGAAAGCTTCCTCCTGCCCTTTTGTAGTTAACTTTCCCCACACCTGATCTCTCAGCCCCAGGCAAACACCTATCTTCTTTTGGTCACTTTAGATTAATTTCACCTGCTCTAGAGTTCCTATAAATGGAATCATACCATGGAGACTTTTTGGGTCTGGCTTTTTCTCCACAGGATGCTTCTGAGATTGACTCATGTTATTACATGTAAGGACATACCACAGTGGTTTATCCATTCTCCTACTGAGGGACATTTGGGCTGTTTCCACTTTGGAACTATTCTGAACAAAGTTGTTATCATTACTGTGAACAATTCTTTCTTGGGCATATATTTTCATTTCTCTTGGGTAAATACCTTGGAGTGGAATTACTGTGTCGTTTAGTAAATTTGTATTTAACTTTATAAGAAACTGCCAAACAGTTGCCCAAAGTGGTTGTATATCATTGACATTCCCACCAGCAATGGATGAGAGTTCTGGTTGTTCCACATCCTTGTTAACACTTAGGATTGTCAACCGTTTTAGTTGCAGCCATTTGGATGGGTGTGTAGTGGTATCTCACTGTGGTTTTATTTTGCATTTCTGTGATGACTTATGATGAGCATGTGCTTTTTTCACGTGCTTTATATTCCCATTCATACAGTTTCCTTTTTGAAGTATCTTTTGCCCATTTGGAATAGGTTGTCTTATTACACACTCACACACATGCACAGTATTTCCAATACTGAACTCAAGGGATCAATTCTGACGGTAGGTATCAGACTTAGAGGTAAAAGGTGGAGTCTTCTGTACATGGGGGATGGAAGTTTACCCCATATAAGCTACAAAGTACTGGAACCTAGTATTAAACTAGTCCCTGCTTTGTTTTGGCATAACACAGCGATTAGACAGATAGACTGGAAACTCACAGCCTGGGTTCATTCATACACAGGCTCTAAATGCATGACACTGGACAAGATGCTCAACTGAACTGTGGCTGAGTTTCCTCTGCTGTAAAAAGAGGCCATGCTTAGCTCATAGTGAGCTAAGTGAGACCATTAAAACAGTTGGAATAGTCCAAATACAGAGTGAGACTTTAGTAAATGTTGGCTGTTATCAGGATGAAGAATCTGAGTTTCATTCATTAAAGTGCTCACCCAACCACATTCTTTCCAGAATCCTTATCTTTACAGCATCATTTCTGTCCGCCAGTCCTCAACTCTATTTCTACAACTGTTTTCTAGGTAAGCAGTCTCTGGAGACTTACTTTCCTTTTGCCCTCAGGGGATTTGCAAAAGCACTGGTAGAGAAGGAGGTACTGTGAGGGTAAGTGTTACCCAACAGAGTTTAAATTTTGTATCAGTTTATACCCATTTGTTCTTGGAAGTCTAATTCTTTTTAGAATATTTCAACAAAGACCTGAGCTAACTTAACACTTAAGAGAGGGAAGAGAAACTAGACTCATCCCAGCAGAAGGCTGGCAGTAACTTTTGACAGTTAGATTATTTTATTTCAGGGCAGACAATTAGTGGCCTCCAAGACAAACAGAGGAAGTGAAACTTTAACAGCTTTTGGCTTTGAACTTCAGGAAGCCCTAAACATTCCTGAAGGCACATATTAAATGAAAAAAAAAAAAGAAAGAATTAGGATGTGTTAGACTAGTAGAATAAAAGACAAAAACCACATGATCATCACAATAGATACAGAAAAGGCATTTGAAAAAAATCCAACATTCATTCATAATAAAAACTCTGAAACTAAGAATAGAACTTCCTCAATCTGATAAAGGGCAGCTATAAAAAACCCACAGCTAACATCACACTTAGTGCTAGAATTGCTGAATGCTTTCCTTCTTAGATCATACACAAGGCAGGGATGTCTGCTTTTGCCAATTTACTTTGACCTTGCACTAAAGTTTCTGTAACTAGTGCAATAAAATTTTTTCTTTTTAAATTAGGGCCATCCAAATCAGAAAAAAGAAGTAAACTGATCTTTATTCACAGATGGCCTGATCCTCTATGAAAATCCAAAGAATACGCCCCAGTTTTACCAGAACTAACAAGATTACGAGAGCAATAAACAAAAATTAGTAGTATCTCTATATGTCAGCAACAAACAATCAGAAGTTGGAATTAAGAAAACAATCCCTTTGATGAATATATGTATGTTCATGTCTGACTGAAGCATTGTGCTGTACACTAAAAATTGACACAACATTGCAAACAGACTATACCTCAATAAAAAAATTTTTTAATAAAAGAAAAAAAGAAAACAATTTCTTCATAAGAACAGCAAAGAGAGTAAAAATATTCAGGAATAAATTTAACGGAAGAAAGGCAAGACTTGTGCCCTAAAAACCATAACACATCATTGAAAAATATTAAAGAAGGACTAAATAAATGGACAGACATTTCATGTTGATGGATTAGAAGGCTAAACACTGTACTGTTAAGATAGCTATTCTTTTCATATTGATCTCTAAATTCAGAGTAATCCCTATCAAAATCCCACTAGAGAGGCTGGAAAAGTGAGTATCCCTGTTAGCTTATTCAAGGGTACAAGGAGGATGGATGGATGACGGCCACAGTCTGTTCTCTTCTCCTTCCAGGTACTGGCTCTTACACTGTGAGGGGCTTCATGGGTGTATGGGTGTGTGTGTGTGTGTCCTTGCCCATGGGTATAACTTCCAACCTATTCCCCCAATCCCATCAGAAATTGCCCATGATGGTCATCCCTTCAACCTAGAGTGTGCACACTAGAAACAAAACTCCCTTTTAGGAGCACAGACCCAGGGCAGAGGATCAAGCAACTGCTTGGAAAAAGCTCTTTCTGAGCCACTTGGGCAGAGAATTCCACAGATCTGTTCACTAGAGGCATGGTCTGGGAGCAGAGATGTGAGATCCAGTTGGGCACATGCCCTCAGCCGCACTGAGCACTCTGAAGGGAGCTGGTAAAGCAATGCTTCTCAAACTTTAATATCAAACAGATCACCAGGGATCTTGTTCAAATGTAGGTTTGGTAGGTCTGAGGTAAGGCATGATGGTCTGTCTTTCCCATGAGCCTCCATGTGATGCTCTGTTGCTGGCCTGTGGACCACACTTGGATCCCAGGCCCCATCAGAGGCCCCACTGAACTGGCTCTAAGGGCAGAACTCATTGTGGAATAGGAGTGCCAACTCTAGGAGTGAAATGTTGTTTGGAACTATCAAGCCTTCATCACCTCCGACTGGGTGATGACTAACAGTGACCCAACGAACGGTGTTCACAGAGCTTGTTCATGAGTTCATGGTCTACTGGGCTAGTGAGATGTGCATAAATAATTGCAAGACATTGCACAACGGGCAGATCGGCGACACAGCAGAGGTGAGTAGTATCTGAGCAGAACCTTGAGGGAGGAAGTGGGTTTCACAGAGAACAAAGAGGGAAGGGGATGCGAGGCAAAGGGAATGAGATATCTGTGACAGATTGTATTTTCCCAAGAGGGCCACAGCAATATCTCTGGTCCCATAAAACCTTCTAGAAATTTCCACACCCCTAGCAAGAGGTTTAGTTCCCTTCTCTTTGAATGAGGGTAGATTTATGATGGGCTTCCACCAATACAATGTGAAGAAATGACATGATGCGACTTACGAAGTTAGATTAAAAAAGAGTAGGTTGTTTTTCAGTATGGAGACTCCTCAAAAGACTAAGAATAGACTTAACATATGACTCAGGAATCCCGCTCCTCAGCATATTATCCAGAAGGCACCCTGCTTCAAAATGACACCTGCACCCCAATGTTCATAGCAGCACTATTTACAATACCCAAGACATGGAAACAGCCTAAATGTCCATCAACAGATGACTGGATAAAGAAGATGTGGTATATTTATACACTGGAATACTATTCAGCCATAAAAACTGACAACATAATGCCATCTGCAGCAACATGGATGTTCCTGGAGAATGTCATTCTAAGTGAAGTAAGCCAGAAAGAGAAAGAAAAATACCAAATGAGATCGCTCATATGTGGAATCTAAAAACAAACAAACAAACAAACAAACAAACAAAAAACAAAACATAAATACAAAACAGAAACGGACTCATAGACATAGAATACAAACTTGTGGTTGCCAAGGGGGTGGAGGGTGGGAAGGGACAGACTTGGATTTCAAAATGTATAACAAGATTATACTGTACAGCACAGGGAAATATATACAATATCTATGGTAGCTCACAGAGAAAAAAATGTGACAATGAATATATGTATGTTCATGTATAATTGAAAAATTGTGCTCTACACTGGAATTTGACACAACATTGTAAAATGACTATAACTGAATAAAAAATGTTTAAAAAATGAAAAATAAAAATAAAAAGAGTACGTTGTTTTTGTTTGGTTTTCTTGGGCTGCTTGCATTTGGAACCAAGCCACCATGCTGTGAGGAAGCCAAGAAGCCTGTGGAAAGTCTTGATGGGGAGGAACAGAGGTCCCCACCCAGGAGTCCTGTTGGGCAACTAGTCAACAGCCAACACCACCTTGCCAGGCATGTGACTGAACCATCGAGACAGCGGGTTTCCAGCCTTCGGTCAAGCTGCTCCCGGTGACACTGGGTGGAGCAGAGATTAGCCATCCCACCAAGCCCTGGCTTACTTTCAGACCTGCGAGCAAAAGAAATGACTGTTGTTGTTTATCAGCTTTTGGAGTGATTTGTTCCGCAGCAATAGCATTCAGGAATAATATGTAAAGATAAAGAAGTGTGAAACCACTTGGTGTTTCAAAACATGGCACAAATAAGGGTGTGTTTACATATAACTCAGTGGTTAGAAATAAAAACATAAAAATATGGGAAAGGTTGGGAACATTGAATCTGTGATGTGGAGAGGGAAAAGTTTCATCCACAAAGCATTAACAGTGTAAGTGTAATAAAGTTGCCCCGTGTGGTCAACCATGCTTGGATTAATTATTCATGGCTCTGCCAGAAAATGTTCTAGATGTAAATGTATTTATAGAACAAAGTTTCCTTGCCAGCAAAAGCAAATTCATAACGAAAAGAAAATAACAATATTCTGTGTACCCTCTGTAAATGAAGCTCAAGTTGACAATTTTCAAAAGATATCAATTTATAGTTTTTCCTACCAAAACGGAAGTATGATAGAATTTCCAAAACAAATTAAATATTCGCCTGGATTCTTCCATGGGGGATATACCCCCCTATATTTGGGATAAAAGTACACAACTCTGTCCTGCCATCAGTCCTTTTGGTTTTCCTCCTAAATACCTATTTCTAAGAGAATCAACCAAGTGTTTCTAAAAGAGGTAAAATTTAGGGCTATTCTTGAATGCTGACAACCTTATTTTCTATAGGCCTGAGGAATGGTGGGTGCATGCTAATTGGAGGGAGAAAGATTTAGAATGTACTGGATTGATATGTCAAGATTGTCCCCTGGGCTGTGAGTTTCCTGGAAAAAAAATTCTTTCAATTCTTTGACCCTAAACTAGTGCTTAGTTAAAAGAGAAATATCCTCAGGCAGCATGGGGATTTATATTACATTTAGGAGTTTGGAATCAGAGAGTCTTGGAATGGAGATAACAGGTGATGAATGGCTTCCTTCTGCTCTCAACTAAGCCGACTCCTCCTGGAACATTGTATTCCGTTCCTGACAATGCATTTTAACAGAAACATAGACAAATTAGGGTGCATTTGGAAGAGAGTGACTTAAGTAGTTGAGGAACACAAAGCCATGTCACATGAGGGACAAATGAAGAAAAGGGGGATATTTCCTTTAAATAATGAAAGCGCTTTCCTGCAGAAGAGCTGTTAGCATGACTCTGTAGCCCCAGGAGCATAACGAGAAAAGGACTGGGAAGCAATTTAAGGGTGAAGAAAGTCAAACTATGCAAAGATGGAATTGGCTATCAGGGAACGCAAGAGGTCCCACCACTGGAGGCATTCAAGCAAATTATTTTGAGAGAATTTCTACATAAGGTAGTGGTTGGATTGGACATCCTGAAAAATCCTTTCCACTACTACCAAGAGCGGTGAACTCCTTGAGAGTCCCCCATCCCATCACCTCTGGGCATTATTAGATGTGGTTCCACTTGTGCCCATAATACAGAAGTCTCTACCTCTGGATCCCTTGAGTGGTGACATTTCCTGAAGCCTCCAAAGCCTATGAAATCCCAGAGGTAATTTGCTGTCCATCACTGATGGCCCCATACAGCACTGTACCATGCCTCCCGGGGTAAGAGTTGCACCCCCGTGCCAAGCCCGCTTCCTCTGTACTGATGACTCCCTCAACACTCAACATGGCAACACCTGACTTCCTCCCTTTTCTGGTGTTACCCTGTGCAGTTGTTGTCAAGCCAGGATCCCACAATGTCAAACAGATCTTATGGGCAAATATCTGTCACTATTTTCCTCCCCTTGGACTTAAGGTCAACAGGGGCTGAGTTGGAATAATCAGAGAGCAACAGATTTTATGTCTTGCTTCAAATTGCCTTTATCCAGAGTGACGTGCTCACTGACCTCAAGCCATCTTCCGAGTCTCCAATCTCTTTTTCCTTCAGGGTCAGGGCTTCTTAGGACACGCCTTGGCCCCTCATGTAAGTATCCCTGCCTCTTCCCAAGGGCTTGATCTACCACGCCTGCCACATGCCTGACGTTCTGAATCCCAGGTTCAGACAGATTAGACTCAAGCTGTGGCTTTTTCTTCTTCCCTTTCCCTTACATGAGTCTGTGACTGAGGAGTGAGAGCAGAGAATGAGGGAAATAAAGGTAACAGATGAAGACACGTGTCATGGAAGGGGAAGGGAAGGGGTAGATGGTGTGGCTGGCTGAATTTAAAAATTTTTTAATGAATTTGGTGAAGTTTTAAAAATTCAGTGTGATGTTTATACTACTAAATAGTAGGACTAAAAGAAGTACTCATGTAATTTAGCAGTTTCTCTGTGATTGGTCATCTTCCATAAGATCTCACTGAGATAGGGTGGGGGAGGGATAAATTAGGAGTTTGGGTAACAGATATACATTACTATATGTAAAGAAGATAAACAACAAAGACCTACTACTGTATAGCACAGGGAACTATATTCAATTTCTTGTAGCAACATATAATGGAAAAGAATCTGAAAAGAAAAAAAAAAGTATGTATATGTAAAATTGAATTGCTTTGCTGTGTACCTGAAACTAACCTTGTAAATCAACATTTCAATAAAAATTAAAATTAAAGAAAAATTTTAAAACCTGAATGTAATGTGGAAAAAAAAAGATTTCACTGATGAAAATTTAGTCTATATATCAGAGAAAAAAAAAGTATCCAGCAGCTTGCTAATGGTATTTGCAAAACAATTTTTATTACTCATTCAATGCTAATTATAAATTTTGAGAGTCAACTTAAGAATAAATTGCATATACACTTTCTAAAGATATTTACACACGTACCATGTGTATCAGTTCGTATCCTCTAACTCGTAGATTAAGAAGCAGTGTGCAGGGCAGGGTATAGCTCAGCGGTATGGTGGATGTTTAGCACTCACGAGCTCCCGGGTTCAGCCCCCAGTACCTCCATTAAAAATGAATAAATAAATAAATCTAATTATCTCCTCCCCTGAAAAAAAGAAAGCAGCAGAGTGTTGTCATTACTATATATAGAACAGATTAAAAAAACAAGGACCTACTGTATAGCACAAGGAACTATATTCAATTTCCTATAATAAGCTATAATGGAAAAAAATCTGAAAAAAAAGTATGTATATGTATATGTATAACTGAATCACTTTGCTGTACACCTGAAACTAACATTGTAAATCAACTACACTTCAATAAAACATGAAATTAAAAAATAGATTCCAAGAAAAAACAAACAAAAAGAGAAACTAACACAATATTGTAAATCAACAATACTTCAATTTAAAAGAAGAAAAAAAGAAGCAGTGTGCTGTGAGCATCCTTGGAAGGGCTATGCTGAGGATAGATGGAGAGGGTGGATGTCCGCCCTCACTGTGGACAAGCAGAGAGAAAACTGTTTAGTTCTTCCATCGAAACTTTCCCACAGGTGTATAACTCCTTATGTAGTTTGGGAACATGTCAGGGGGAAAAAAGCAGACTCTGAATTCTTACATATTCTTCAGCGCATCCTTCAGTGGGCCCATTTCTCATACCTTTAAAAGAGTGAGAAATGATAGGAATTAACTAGAAAGCTACTACCCTACTCACTGTGACTAAACCACCAGAGAGCTCAGACATTTGTTTTGATTCTTTGAGGCCAGTCTCATGGAAGTTGAGCACAGCATGGGATGGGACACATCAGCTGTTAAGCAAATGCAAATGGAAGAATTAGGGGCCGGATATCAGCTGTGATTGAAAGCACAAGTTCATAACTTAGGTGGAGGTGGTGAGTAGTAGCACGAGTGCAGGAGGTCATCCAGGTGGGCAAGTCCAAGGTGGATGGACAGACAGAAGTGTAGCGCCAAGCTATGTCCACGCATGTGCAGTTCTGATGACAGAGACGCAGGAGGAGCTTGTGACCATGGAGATGCGTGGCTTGGACCCCTCTTCAAGCAAGAACTCACCCATCTGATGCAGGGAGTGCAGTTAGCTGAGAGCTTCCGGCTGTAAGTGCCTTCAGAACCCACCTTACCTTTTGAACCGAGGACATGCTCCCTGGGCAATTTCAGCAAAGGACTAAGCGCGATGGAAGCACTAGGATCTGGGGTTTTCCCTGCCTCCTTCTGCTTTCTTTTCCCTTTTTCTTTCTTAGATAAATAAATAAATCTGTGGCGCCTTTAACTTCATCTTGTCTATGTCCTGGAAGGTGCAACTCATATGCCACCGTTCTAGAACACAACTTGAATGGGGCCAGGCCAGTAAGATAAATCTCCATTCACAAAAATTGTGCCCTCCTGTGAATAAGTGAATATATGGAAAACCATTGAATTATACATTTTAAATGGGTGAATTACATACTCGGTGAATTATATCCTTTTTTCTTTTTCAGTTTTATCACATAGAACTGTTACAATTTGACTGCACATACACGTTATATTGCATGTAGATACATATATACAATTTACCGCACATATTTTTTAAATTTTACATATATGTACTGATCATTGTTTCTAAGAATGGATTAGAGTTTTAGTTTTTTAAACTTACATAGTTATAAAAAGAATAAAGCCAACCACAAAATAAGAATCAACAGAATGTGGTAATCCAATCATAAAGGACAGATGTGCTTACACATATTCGAGAAATCGATCATCTAAGTTATAAATAGTAAGTAGTTCATTTGTGTCCTTATTTTTAAATCTTATTTCTTTTTTAGATTCCACATATAAGTCATATTCTATGGCATTTTTCTTTCTCTTTCTGGCTCACTTCACTTAGAATGACGATCTCCAGGCCCATTCATGTTGCTGCAAATGGCATTATTTTATTCTTTTTTATGGCTGAGTAGTGTTCCATTGTACATATGTACCACATGTAAATTACATCTTGATAAAGCTGTTATTAAAACACTGTGCACTTACAAGCATAGAAGGGAGTGCAAAGATGACTGTAGAAGAGAAAAAGCAATAAGCTAAAGACAGCAAATAGTAGCTTTTTCATTTTGGCCACATATAAGGAGATTCAGTAATTTTTCTTAATGGAATCTCCAGAGAGGGCCAGAGGGTTCATAAAACTCAGGTAAATATTCATTAATACAGTTTCTGAATTTATAACAAATAGTAAAGAGCTTATATGTTCTTTGAAATTGTTGTTGAAGTGAAAGTCATAGCAGAATATTTATACCTACCTCCCCAAATTCCGTAATTTGAAGAAAGGCAGTTGAAAAGCAGGTATATTCAGTAATGTGACTGTCTCTATGGGATGCCTACTCTTTATCCTAAAGTGTAGACACACAGATACTTAAGCATGGTCTCTGCCCTTGGAGAGCTCACAGCAAAGGAGGGGCTTTTAAATACTAAAGGATGCAGAGAGGCAAGAGGCGGTGACTACCTGGGAGGCTATTTGCAAGAAAAAGTAGCAAACTCAAGTAAGATAATAGCACCCAGGCTGCAGAGTGACATGACCTCCCACCTACCAAACCACTAGGAAGGCTCCCTCTCCTATGACACCTGTTTTGTTTCAACCTCTCTTTAAATTGCTTACGTATACTAGCTTGTTTAATCTTGTCCTTTATACTGTGTAAGTATTAGTCATTAAAATCAGCCCCATTGGTAGACAAGGAATCTGAGTCAGTAAGAAGTTAAGAAGCTTGCCCATGATCACAGTAAGGAAGTAGAACCAGGATCGTGAGTCCAGACAGCCCAGCTCCAAAACATCTCTGTCCTGCAAGAAAGGTGCAGATCAAGGCAAGGGTTTCCCTCCTTCTGTCTTTGTTTCCTTCTGAGCTTTCCTTAAGTTTAAAATATCTTTATTTATTGCACCCATAACAATATGATAACCACAACAAAGAAATCGTGTCTATAATCTCATTGCTTAGCACATCTCTGACTCTTAGGTGTCACCATTCGCTCCTTTGTTCTGACAGTCTTTCTCCGAGCTGAGCTGAGTCTTCCTTTCTTACTCTTGTGAGGTTGAAAGAAAGCCACTCTGAACTGCTTTTCTTTTTTTTCCATTCCTGGCCTATGCTCTCTCTTGAGACTCTTTATCCATATCTCAGCACCTACTTAAGCCCCTCCGTGTGTCTGGGATGTCAGATGCAACAGCTCATTTCAGGAGTGAGGGAGACTCCTCGCAGGCAGGAACTACTGCAGTTGTAGCATTCTTGGTACACGGAGGACTCGAGGAGGGAACGTCATCATTAGAGAGCAGGGAGCATGTGTGTTCACTACCTATTGCTGCACAACAAATTACCCTCAAAAATTAGTGGCTGAAAAACATTGATTATCTCAAGGATCAAAAGTGGTTTCACTGGGTGTTTCTGGTTCAGGGTTTTTCATGTACTGCAGATGTCGAGCAGCGTGGCATCATCTGAAGGCTCGGCTAAAGTTAGAAGGATCTGCCTCCGAGCTCACTCGTCGGTGGACTTCAGGATGAGGCCTCAGTTCCTAGCCACGTGGGCCTCTCTCTAGGGCCACTCACAATGTGGCAGCTGGCTTCCCCCAAAATGAGCGATGAGAGAGAAAAAGAGAGAGAGAGAATGAACCAAGATGGAAGGCCTAACAATTTTTATAATCTCAGAAGTGACGAACTATCACATCTCAGCATTACATCAACTAATCCTGGTATGATGTGGGAGGTGACTACACAAGGGTGTGGATACCAGAGGGGACAGGGATTTGGGGGCCATCTTTGAGACTGACTATCATACTTGGGCAGGGGTAAGACATGGGAGGAACAGCCAGACTTCTCTGTTTGCATCTTCATTTATGTGAATGGTGCTGTCTGACATTTTGCAGTGTGCAACATATACAGTTGTACATAGTGGCCCATTTGGCAGTGCCCGACCAAGTGAGAAACTCAGGGAATGGGTCCTCAGCACTCTTCCATTCCCTGTTAAGAATTCAGTCACACATTCATTTGTGCAACAAACATTTGCTCAGCAGCCAGCCGGTGCCTGCCTCTGTATCAGTGCTGTACTATGTAGTGGGGTCTTAGGGTCTCAGCTTTAATGGGGCTTCAGTTTTCCCACACCAGTGTCGTCCTTAAATATCTAAGACATTCAGAATGATCCTTTCAAGCCAGGCTGTAAGCAGAAGGTTATTGTCTTTCACCTGTTCTCTCAGGGTCCTAATCTTTGGTAAACTGAAACTAATAATATTTCCTCCAGGGGGTACAATCCAAATATTTAACCACCTCTGGCCACTGGGAGCCCCACAAGAATGGAAGCAGCCTAAACAAGAGCAGATCTACCAGAATGATGTGTTTTGTAGAAATCCAGCCCAGGTACCCCCAGGGAGGTCTTTTCTGCCACACTTCTTGTCAAACTGGAGAACTAATTGTGAATCTACCTACTCACAAAGTTGGCAGTAACAAAACTTCCAAGAAATCTACAAAAACATTCCCACCTGCTGGATGGAGGGGGTAAAGTGTAGGCTCTCTATTAAAGCCCAGAAATAAGAAGTGTAGGGAAGGAGGGAGGGAGGGAAGCTCACAATGACATGTTGACGGACCAGAGCAGGAAACAGAAGGAAGGTGAGCTGTTTGTTTTGGAGACCAAGTTTAAATCTCAGGGGAGAGGAACTGAGAAAATCAAGTAAATCTATGCTTGTAACACTGGACTCATGCTGAAGTGTTCTGAAGTTCACAGACTGTAGAGCCGAACTGCTGATTCCAAATCCCAGGTCTGCTGTGTGACTGCAAACAAGTGATTTCACGTCTCTGCCCTTTAATGTTCTCATCTGTACAGTGGGGTTGACTGAATGAAACCAACCTTATGGGGTGTTTGTAAGCTAGTATATGTAAAGGGCTAGAATGTTGCCTGTTACCAGTTAAGAATACACTAAGGCTAAGTGCTAATATTATTATTGAAGAAATTAGAATAATGTCTATCACGCTAGCAACTGAAAGAGGTCAATTTCATTCACGCAACCGGTATTTACTGAATATAAATAGCAATGAACTGCAGCCAGTGAAATATCTGTTCCCAAAGTGCTTAAATTTGGAGAGAGGGAAGGAAGAGCAGAGGAGAAGGGGAAGACGAAAATAGACAAGTTAAAAAAATTATTTCCGATTTATTACGATGATCAAGAAGAAAATTAAAGCAGAGAAGGGAGAAAAGGAGGTGCTGGGGGAGGGAAGAATGTTACAGACACAGGAAACTCTAAGTCAGGTATCTTAAGTTTGAAAAATGTTTGGTGTATTCCATATTAGCAAGGAGGCTAGTGTGGCTGGAGGGAGAAAAGGGTGGGGTGAAGGTGTATAACGTGAGGTCAGAGGGGACCTGGCTGGGGGTGGCAGGTAGATCATGTAGCGACACGTAGCCACCGTAAGGTCTTTGGCTATTGGCCTACAGCAGGAAGCCACTGGAGGTTTTGAAAAGAGGAGAGACATAATCTAATGCATGTTTTAAAGGATCACTCAGACTGTTGTGTGTGGGATGATGGGTGGAGTGTGCAGGGAAGTGGAGCTGGAAGTAGAAAGATAGGGTAAAAGGCTATTATTGAGAGATGCTGGTGGCTTGGACCAGAGTATTAGCTGTGGGGAGGGAGGAGGGAAGTAGGGGATCCTTTCAGGATAGCTTGCTGATGAATTGGAGATAAGGTGTAACATAGAGAGAAGAGTCAAGGATGGAAAAGCTCTGTGAGGGCAGGCAGTTTTTCTCTTTTATCCAATGTCATATCCCAGCCACCTAGACAGTGCCTGGTAGTCAATAAACATTCCTTGCATCAATGAAAAGGATAGCTTTGATTTGTATTATGATGCCCTTCTTAAATTCAGTAAGTAGTATATAGCAGTTAAAACAGCTACAGGTAAGTGAAGTCCTGTATAGCAAGGACAGTTTCAGCATTTAAGCAGTGAAACCTCTTCTGACCCTTTCATAAAGTTGGAAGTTGCCATTGCTGCATCTCTGCTCCCCCAGTTGCCCATGACCAGGACTGAAAAAGGCAACTTGGATACTTTCTGTAATAGCAAAGTACTTTACAATAAACTATTCATTGTAAACAAACAGAAATCGACAGGATGTACACCTAAGAGTATATAAAAGAGTAGTTTATTTGGAGAAGAGCATGGAGACCCAGGAAATGGAGATTCTGTCATTCATCCTCACCAAACAGTTGCAAAACATATTGACAATCAATAAAGTGAGAATATTAATGTACAAGTATCTCATAAGGTGAGATAAATTATGTACATATTTAAGGCAGTGTATGAAATGCTTTATTTTGGTCATATTCTAAATAATAAAAAATTATGCATTTTATGTCATCTTTTCCTAATATTATATTGCACCATGTGAGAGAGATAGGTGGCTTTATAATAGATGATAATTCCAGGATACGGTCATTTCTAATCCTCCAATACACATTTTAGAGTTTAAGGGTAACAGGGCCTGTTAATGTCCTTGAGTTGATAATAAGAACACACCCACGTTTTGCTCCATGGTGATTCACCGAGGCTTCAAGTTCAGGGATGTTATAAAGTAATAGCCAAAGCTTGAAGAAGGCATTTGATAAAAGGATGTTCAAGTCTAGACATACCTACTTGCTCCTGTCCTCTGGGGTCTTGAGGCTGCTTGAGCTGATCTGGATCCTGTGGGGCTGTGTTCGCCCCTGCTGGGTCACGTTTAGGAGCTGCAACAGCAATCAGTTGATCAGAGGGGCTGGGGTGGGGACGGGGAAAATTCTGTGGAGGCAGAGTTTGCATAGCAGGCATGGTATTTGGGGTGAAGATTATAGGGGAGCCTAATGTTCCCTCGGGTCACCCGGAGCACTGTTGTCCTCACCCCTTTAGCTGGACATCACTGCAGCTTCCCACTCTCTCCCAGACAGCCTCTGCCCCTACCTCCACTCTCTCCTCAGTATCCCAGGGTTGAATGACCTTAAGTCTTGGCTCGCGGGGTACATTCTGGGCCTGGGCGCGCCCAAAGGCAGAAGGACCTTCGTGCTGCAATGTCGGATGAGGAGTGTAGCCTGGGCGAACTTTCCAGGCCACCGCGAAGTTTTCCCATCCTGGGTGCATGTGGACACCACGCGTCCGAGTTTTGCTTCGTGAGTCAATAGGGTCAGTCCTGTAGCCATTTGGAGAAAGCTTCGAGGCCAGTATGAAGCCAGGGCTGCAGTGGCCGGGGGTGAAACGCCGCCCCCGCTCAGTCTTCGGGCAACTCCCACCCCCAGCCAGCGTTTCCCTTTAACGCGCGTGCCCGTCAAGGTCCCCGCGTCCCCTCCCTCCAGCCGGCCCGGCAGCCTCCGTTTCCCTCCCCTCTCCCGGTCCCGACCGCTCCTTCTCCGTGGGACGCCCCTCGCCCGCCCCCGGCCCTGCCCGCTCGCGGGACTCGGTTGTCACTTTACTTTTCCGCGCCGCCTCCCCGCCCCCTCGCCCAGCCTCGGGGCACCCGCCGTGCGCGCGCCCGCCCCCGCCCCCTCGCGGCCGCGCGCCCGAGGAGGAGGGGCGGAGCGGGGAGGCGCGGCGCGGCGCGGCGGGCCGACGTGGGGCTCGCGCTCTCGCGGTCTCTCCCGGGCGGGCGCGCGGGCACGCGCAGTCGCGGGCGCGCGCGCGGACGGCCGGGCGGCGGCGGCGGCGGCAGAGGTGGCTCACGGAGGCGGTGGCTTCACTTTCCAGGACTCAGGGGCGGCCACCGCAGCAGCCGCGGGCAGCAGCCTCGGGAGCCGGAGCTGGAACGGCCGGGGGCGGCGGCGGCGGCGCCGGGGGTGAGTCCGCGCGCGGCGGGGACAGGCGTGGCCGGGCGGTCCGGTGCGCGGGTCCGGTTTCGGTGACTGGACGGTCCGCGAGGACAGCTCGTCCCCGGGGCCTCCTCGGCGCTCCTTCCCCCCGCGCCTCCGCAGCCCTCTCTCCTCGGGCTTGGGCTCGAGCCCGCGACCTGCGCGGACGCCCCTCCCTCAGGTACTCGCCGGGCCGCGCCGGTGCCCCCGCCTCGGCCCGCTCCCCTCAGCGCCGCAGGTCTCCGCTTACGCCGCTGGCGCCCCGGGTCCCTCCCCGCTCCCCGCGTGCCCCTCTCCCCGCGCCCCCTCCCTCGAGCCTCCTGCCCCGGTTTCTCGCCCTTTCCACCCCTCCCCCTCCTCCCCATCCACCCCCCTTCTGCCTCTCCCCTCCCGGCCCATCTTCAACCCCCTTCCGTTCTCGGTTCCCCATCCTTCGCCACCCTCCCAAGCCCCTTGCCTCTCCCAGCCGCATCCTGGAACTAAGTCTTCGCAAAAGTACAGGATAAATGTCACGGTGGAAAGTGCCCGGCTTGATCTTTTGCTATTTTCCCTAATTGCATAATTGCTGCACATGGTGTCTCTCCGGGCGAGTGCCGGGTCTGGCTCCCCTGCGCCGCCGCACCCCCGTGGACCGCCCAAGAGACCTTGTGGGGTGTGTTGGTGTGTCCCCCGGTGTGGAGTGTGTGTTGTCTTGGTCTTTTGTGAAGCCCAGCGCTTGTCACAGTTTGGAGCCGAAGCCCATTTTTCTCTGGTCTCTTCTCTGCAGCCCCCACTGGCCTGGTTTGAAACTGGATTCCTCCCCCCACTCCCCCTCCCTCTCCCCCTCTCTCCTCTCTTAATGTTTTGATCCTTTTGCCCTTTACCATTTCTAATGAAGATAAAGCGTAGCTTCTTGTGGTTTTTTTTTTTTTTTTTCTCACGACCAACCAGAAATGTCCAATCCATCTTCCCTTAAGGAAATTAAGGCCGCTTTAGAAAGACATCATCCTGTGCTCGGTGGCTGTTAGACCTATTTGCATGTTTTCGAGATTCATCGTTTTGCATTGTGTATTCTTGAGAGTCCCCTCAAATATTTTTATTTTAAAGTACAAAAGGAAATGCTAGGGTTTACCTTAAGAGTATCTCGCTTTTCAGAAGGATTTAAAGTTCTTAGTTTTTTATCCCTGATTCTTAAAAAAGTATGTTTCTGAATATGTGATAATTCACTCTGGACCTCGGGAACCTAAATATTTGTGTTTACGCAGTTTGGATCCTCTTTGGCTCTTCAGAGTTTTGTATGTGGGTTGGTGCTGATGACGGAGGGTTTTCCCATATTGTCATATCCCATTACAGAAAGGTGCTCCCCCCCAGGACAGAGAACCTTTTCCTCAAAACTTAGGTGTTCCAATATTATTTCCTGCATAAATATCTTTGCAGGTAAGTTAAAAGCTGCTTATTGCTAGGTATTCTGAATATAATATAAATTATTTTGTTTTACGTTTTAGAAAAGTTTAGAAACGTGAGTGGGAAGACAAATGACAAAAAATCAGATGAGAGAGTTAAGTGTTTTCCTGTTGTCAAAGCTCAAACGAACACTTGCCTTTGCAGTTTTATACCATACGACACAGTTATAAGGCTTATCTAGACAGTAATCCGGATTTATGGAGTGACTCTAGTTGCTTTTATGGTATCGGTAATATTTATAACCAAATCGTTTCATTTTTATGGAACTTGTGAGTTTCATTTCGCATGTTGGTAATTTCCAGGACTGTAATTACAACGTAATTGTACAAAGCTAATACAGGGTTAGGTAATTTGTGTGTTGAAAAGGGAACAATGTCTAAACTCTTAATAAAACATGTATTTGAGGAAAGTTTATTTCAATATTTAATGTTTAGAAACCAAGTTTTACTTTGAGTACAAAGTAAAAATATAAGTTTAAGTGTCTTAGTATCTTTGGAACTATGGAAGAGTAGCTCTATGCTTATAAATGTGTGATTCAAGGTCATCTTTACTCTAGATTAAATAATTGGATCAAATTAGCTATTTAAGAATTAATCTTAGAAGATAATTTTAAAATGCTGATTTAAAAGATAACATTTAGAGAGTTTTAATTCAGGAATTTTTATTCATTTGTACTTCAGAGAGACAAAACACTAATCATAACTAATTAAAATGCTTATAGACTTTTTCTTCATAAAAATTAGTTGCCACTTATGTAGTGAAATAAGTTTTACTGTAACCAGGCATTCAAAAAACAAAACCAACAGAAATTTCTCTTACTGTTGATATTTGAAAAAGATATGAAAACTTTGTTTCTAAAAGTTTCTATGGTGGTTATTAGTGGCCTCAGGGAAATTTATCACTTGTAGGTTAGAATTTGGATGAAATAAAGTATCTCAGGTCAAAAGTGGAAATAGACTTTTTTTCTTTATTGTGAAGCTGTAAAGATTATACATCTATTTGGGTATTTTCAACAATTCTCTAGTGAGACTAATTATAGTCTTCTGATAATCTGGAGGGATTCATGAAATTTGTGCTTTAGATTATGGTTCGGATTATATTGAGTAGTCTTTCAAGTAATTGTATATACTCAGCGTTATTGGAGATGATGTAAACACACATAAGAATATTAAGAAGAATGTGTACCTCTATAACGTAATATTCAACTGAAATTCTAGAGGCATAGTTTATTAAAACTGAAGCTGGAGCTTCAGTAAAAAAGATTTTTGATTTAGGTTTCCAACTATTTTTTATATAATGGATTACTTCAGGTTTAAGATGTATAAAATGATTTCTCAATCATTTCACATTTCTCAAAATATTGCCAGCAGCATTTTGCTGTATCTGAGTGCCTTTGCCTGAGTACTGTTCTCTTTCTTACTCCAGTGCACATCTGCTCCGACATGCTCTTATGTACATACTTAATAAGGTTTGAAACTTCTGATATATTTTAACTGAAAGGAGTAATCTGAAAAAAAAATCAGTGTTAAATCCAAGGATAAAAATTTAAGTGGAATAAAAATGAAAAAAAAAGCAAGATATATGTTAGGACTGTTAGAGCTAGATGTGAAACATACTGATGTAAAATTTCAGTATTCTATTAAGTGACTTTAGTGCTCGTAAAAGATGTCACAGCTGTGGAGACTGATGCTCTCCATTTACAGGATAGGTAGAAGAGCAGTCAGATTTCCCTGCATGTTTCGGAGCTGCCTGGACAGACCTATTTTTATTTGGCGTGGGAGAAGGGAGCTGTTGAAGGTGTGAGGGGTGGTGATAGTGTGTTTTGTGTGATGTCTCATTGAAGGTATTCAGTATTTTCTATTGATTGTTCACCCCTCTGTGCTCCTGGGTTCTTCCGTTCTCTTGCAGTGCGTTTTGGTTTGTCTTACCATAAAAAATTTCAGTCACTTAGAGGTCTGTGTTATGAAGTCACTTCGATTTAGAGCAAGCTACAAGTTAAATCTTTGGTGATGATGAATTTTAATAATCATTGTCAACTAGCTATACATTTGGACTGATCGTAGTAGTAAGAACAGTGCTTTATTTGAGGTATCTTTTACATATTCTTATTCTTGATATTTCAAGTCCAATTTGATTAAGAGTAATATGGTATCTTTTCCTAAAGGAATTTGTTCCATTTATCTATGATTTTTAAAGGTCACACCTTGAAGGCGGTTTTATCTTTTAAAGAAGAGATGCCTCAGGAGGTGGCCACACTGTGCTCAAGTGGTTATGAGGTGACAGTAACGTGGTGAGAGTCTGGGCATCGGTTTGTCCGTTTGTTTTTGGATTTGTCAGTACACTCCATGCTAGCTGGGTCACAAGGGATGTGTTCATTGTAGTCAAACTCAGAAATTGATTATGATAGAATGACAGTCAAGAAGAGAAAACTGCAATTCGTTTGGGTGTTATCTAGGTCATAACAGCTACCTACATATCAAGGTAGTGAGGAAATTGAGTTGGTCATCAGAGTTGCTCGCGGAGCATGAACTCAGAGCAAAAGGGATTTGAAAGCCTTGAGGGATATTTTCTGTGGGGAAAAAACAAGGAATCCTCCAGTGTCTGCACACAGTCTTCATCTCTTGTGAAACGTGGTTGCTTAGCATATTGCTGGATCAGTGCTGACACCATCATACAATTCAGTTTTTATTTAGAATCGTGGAGGCCTCTGTGTTCTTCTGTTATCACAAAGGTTGCTTAAAACAATTGACTGGTTTAGAGAATTTTAACCTTAGCCTAGTCCGAGGATATATTCATTTAATATTGATGCAGAAGTGTCTCCCATTTCCCTGTTCCTGTGACTGTTTTTCCTAACCTCTGTCACAGCACTTAGCAAGTTGGCTTACCCACTAGACCAACTTTCTCATGCTTGTGAGACCAGAGGGCCTAGAACAGTGCCTGGTGGAGAGGAGGCCCTAGATTTTTTTTTTTTTTCGGTAACAGCTTTATTGACATGTAATTCATAAACTATGAAAATCCACTCTTTTAAAATGCAGTGGTTTTTAGACTATTTTAGAGTTGTGCAACATTACCGATGTCTAATTTAAGAACATTTTCATCACCCCAGAAGGAAACTTTGTACTTACTTATTTGCAGTCCTTCCCCATTTTTCCTTCACTTCTAGCCCCTCCCAATCACTAATTGACTTTTCTGTCTCTGTGGATTTTCCTATTCTGATCATTTCGTATAAATAGGAATCAGGCAGTTTGTGGTCCTTTGTGACAGGCTTCTTTCACATATAATGTTTTCAAAGTCCATCCATTTTGCACCATGTAGATACTGTATGTCATTCCTTTATATGGCTAAGTAATATTCCATTGTTTGGACGTAACACGTTTGGTTCCTCTGCTCATCAGTTAGTGGATAGTTGAGTTGTCCCCTCTTTTCGGCTCTATGAAGAATGTTGCTATGAACATTTTGAGTATAATTGTATATGTTTCCATTTCTCTTCTCAGTACATTTTGAATTCATCGGATGAAAGAAAAGTTTTGGCAACTCCCAAAGCTGTTTTGTAAATAACCAACCATTCATTTTATAGTAACTTTACTTGTTCCACTCTAAGATTCACTTTCTCTGTGTTCTCAAGGTACCTTACTGTAGTCCTCCCACAACTGAATATGTGATTTTTGACTCTTTAATCCAGGATCTAAAATGTCCACTGAGGCACCAAGAGTTGATGACAGTCCGAGTACTAGTGGAGGAAGTTCTGATGGAGACCAGCGTGAAAGTGTCCAGCAAGAACCAGAAAGAGAACAAGTTCAGCCCAAGAAAAAGGAGGGGAAAATATCCAGCAAAACAGCTGCTAAATTGTCAACTAGTGCTAAAAGGTACCACAGTTATTGTAACCTTTCTGTTTTTAGTATCAATTTGTCATCTTTTAAGTTCTGTGTTTCTCTTGCATTTGATCATTTTTCTGGGATGTGGACCATGAAGTTTATGGACTTTTCTTTCTTCTTCAGGATTATTTCTTTTTCATGGTTTTAATTGTACGCAATATGATCTTGTCAGTTAAACAACGTGGCAGATTTATAAAGCACGTATCCATAGTGTGCGTGTTAATGTATTATTGTTAAGTGAGCACGTGCAGAAAAATGCATATGAAAGTGTGATGATTCGATTTATAGTTCCTTGACCGTTAGTATTTTATTCTGTTCAGTAACATAGAATAGAGAGTGGGAATCTGTTGAAATAGTTACTGAGTGATAGTGTATTTTCTACTATTTGCTGTTAGTAAAGTGAGAAATGCTGGAGTTAGCAACAAATGCATCTTGGTTTCATTATATTAGGCAGTGATTCGTTCTTGATACAGGTTTTCTTTTTCTCCAGAGAATAGGCAGATCTGGAAGGAAGATATTTGAATGATTCTCTATTACCACATCAGTTGCTTTTGATGATTGGCATGCCATTGGACTCAGCAGAGGGAATCTGCTTTCATATTGTTACAGTAGAGAGTATCTCTTGGTAAATAATTTAAAGGTGAATTGAATTTAGTAGAGTCTTTCCTGGTCCTGTGATGTACTGTTCTTGTTTTGTTTTAATACCTTTTTTTATATGAAATAGGAAGTGTAAATAAAAGCAGCCTGTAAATTTTAGGCGTAGTGGAATGTCTGAATATTGAATGATAGCTTTGTACTTCACTGGATAGTGTGGATTAGGGGAACCTGTCCTGAAGATCATAAACCATATGGCCTAGTACACTTTGTTTCTCTATGGCCTAGTTAGTCCACAGCACTGGGAAGAACCTTCTGAGGCCTCCTGGGGGCATGACTTTCTAGGGGGAAATGTTGGAGTGATGGTGAGTGGTCGGCAACCCATCCCAAGGGGCTGGGATAGTCAGTTTCCCTTTCTAGGAAGTGTATTGCTGATCCCTGACCTCTGTGGAAGGAGTTGTGTGAAAGTCAGATAGCCTTGAACTTTAAACCTGTGAACCTCTGTACGCGAACATGCTAGCATGGGAGAAAGGGTTCAGTTTGTTTCTGCTGTCACACCACAAATCCAAAAGGCCTCAGTTGGTGGACCAGTCTCTCTGCTGCCTGGCCACAACACAAAGTGACGTGCTGCTGGGACATGGGGGTGGAGTTAGAGCGGATAAGGAAGGTGGGGATGGAGAAAATATGACATTTAGATGAAAGAAGGGAGGCTAGGTGTGGGAGGGTAAGAGACATTCAAGTACAGGTTGCGGCCCGTGTAAATGAGTCTAATTCAGTCTTCAGCTTCTGACAGTGAGGGTTTTCTTTGGGCCTCTTCAGTTGTCAGGAAAGGGAGAGGGTGGCTGGCCAGGTCTGTGGGGAGTAGGGTTTGGAAAGTGCTTCTGCTGGGGCTGTGCTCCGCTCTCCTGTGACTGTAAGTTAACAGACTCCTGTCTGCCTTTGTGAGGTCCTGCCTTTTCCCCTGGCTGGGAGCACCACCATAAATACCTTAAAATCATATTTGTTGGGTAATGTGGCAAAGACCAAATTCTGCCATGAAAGAGAATGATCTGAGTAGTGTGTAAAAGTGAGGATTGCATGAATTTTTTCAAGTACCTGTGTCATTTTTTACTTCATTTTCATTTTCCTACAGTGTGACAAAGTATAGTTTATATGTTCAAACCTAGTTTTCCTCCCCCCTCCCTCTTTAAAAAGGGTAAAACTTAGTTTTGAGATGGGTTGTGAACGACCCAGGATGGTGCCCGGTTGGCAGATAGTAGAAGTTGGTATCACTGCATTGGTGAAAGAGAGAAGTATCTTTTGGATTGCTTCCTAGCTGGAAAAAATCCCTCCATGCGCAGATTTATTCTTCTGCATCTCGGACTTTCAAACTGTGATGCATGACCTTCCTCTGGAAGGTCTCTGGGTGGTTTATGGGTGAGTGTCTGAAGTGACTTAGTCATTTACTATTTGTTTTAAATATAAAAATGCTGCTTCACTGCTAATTTTCTAAGTGACAAAATTCCCTTCCCCCAATTTAGTTGACAGTGAAGTTGGTTTTTTCCCTCATCTCTGCTTAAGTTCTAACAACTTAGGGAAAAAATGGGAATCATGAGGGCAGCGGCTTACATCTTTTCAATTCACCACTATATCTGCAGTGCCTAGAAGAGTAGGGTCACCGTATTTATTGACTAGTTGTCATAGAGCCTTGAGGAGGGGTTGAATCTTCCATGGATATTAGAATCCCACTACTGACCTGTTCCCAAGATTCAAAGTTAGAAGTAGTTTCAAAATAAAATTCTAACTTACTTTTATTGAAAATTGATTTTTATGCAGATGAGATGTCTTTTCCAAATAGTGTCATTTTGTAGGAGAAAGTTAATCAGTAGCAATGCAGAGCTTGGACTCTAGAGACAGGATCCAGGTTGGATTCTAGGGTCTGGCATTTAGTCACTCTGTGATCTTAGATACATACTTTAACGTTTCTAAGCCTCAGTTTTCTCTTCTGTAAAATGGAGACATAATAGTCCCATATTCACAGGGCTGTTGTGAGGACTGAATGTGCTAAAGCATTATTTGGCACATAGTAAGGTTTCATACACAGATGCTATAAGTCTACAATATTTTTCAAGTCCATTTGATAAACTTTAGGGAAATGAGGTATATGTTAACCTTTGGGGACTTAATGCTATTTGTTAAACTAGAAAAACTCAAATGCTATAATTATATACATTTTGTAGTAACTAAAGAAAAGTACTTTGCACATAAATGTTCAATTACATGAAATGTGCTATAATTGTAGACTTAATATTAGATGTAGAAACATGTTTTCTTTAAAAAAATCTGACTTTTAAGATGTTACAGAAAAGTAATGTTGGATACAGAAAATACTAAGTGGTTATTTTATTTAAACAATGGTATGAATTAATTTCTGTCTTTTGGAGTTAAGAGGGAGATTATAGTTACTTCTTTGATGCATTTTTGCTCTTCTTTGGCATGAATTTGTTTCTTTAAAAATTGGCATGCTCTTATCAAGATATGTTCTCCTGAAAATGTCTGTATCATTTTTGTTATGTTTGCTGTATATCTGATTATATTTGTTATATATATTTCTTTTTGTTATATTTGTAGTTGAATTATGTCTGCAATGGCAAATTCTGATGATTCTGTTAAATGGACTAGTCAATTCAGTAAAACATTTATTTTGAGCTCTTCATTGAATTGACTCTACTGCTTTTTCCACAGGTTGACACACCTGTGAATGCGAACTTTAAATCATATTTGTACCATATTACTTTTGTTCAGAGTAGACATTGTGATTTTTTGGACACAATGTAATACTGTTGTGGGAATGACACTTGATTTTTAAACTAAATTTTTGTTGGGTCGAAAGGTTGATCTCAGTGTATTCCAGCGTGAACATTTTATTATATGGCCTCATCTAACTGTTTTCCACATGAGAATGAAGTAGTATTCTTTATAGATCTTTTGTAATTACTGTTTTTTCTTGATTCTGAATGTGCATTTAGAAACTTTTTACTGTTCCTGAAATCAAGATGCATCTTACAGTTGATATGCACAATCATTAATCGAGGGTGTCTTAAAAATCAGTGGTTTTTAGAATCACAGCTACGTGGTATATATCACCATTCAGAATTAAACTCTATGTTTATTATTTGTGGTGGCTATGTGTTTTCTAGATTAATTCAGAGACTACTTTGAGCTTTAAAAAGTTTTGGTAATTAGTTACATGATGTTTTCTTCTTGAGAATGAGTTCATTTTGGAGGGTGTTGGCTAGTTGATTGAATTGGTTAGAATAGAAGTCCTTGGGTAACTGAGGAATGAGGACCGTAGAGGAATACAGGAAGTCATCTAAGTGGATGCAGGGTTTTTTAAAAAATAACTGTTGAGAAAACAGCTTTGTGAATCCCTATGTCTGTCTATTCATGTTCTACTTGGTCCTGAGTGAGTTACTGAATTTATTTAACCTAATAAGTGTTTGTGTTCTAAACATGTCAGTACCTCTACACTGCTTCATTTTTCTGAACCATTAATCCAGTATGTTGATGTTAAAATGAGTGCTTCATATCTTCTCCATTTGTGTCTAATTTTGGTACCGTACTCTTCAGTGAAGTCTGAATGAGTGATGATTGCCCCCTGTCCCCAACTCCTCTTTCTTTTGAGTAGGTGACAGTCACATGCAGTACTTAACCATTCCTGGAACATTTAAGGTATTAGGTGAAGTCTTCCAAACTGAGATTTAGTCTGTGTTTTGCTTCTGACTTGTTGTCTCGGGAACTTTGTGTGGTTGCTGACTTCTGTGTCAGAATAACTAAAGAAGTGGCACTGCGGGACAGAAATTGGAAATTTAGGCAATTGTCTAGTTGATTTATGTGTAAAGAAATAATTTTGTCTTAAAAGATCTGAAAAGAGAGAGGTCTGTCTGTTTGACTTAGCAAGATAATTGCTTGTCTTTTCACCTTACCTGTGTATAGTAACTAGCCTTAGTTTCCTTATCTTTTAAGTGGGGACTGATAAAACAGTAATACTTAGAGAATTCTGAGAGATTTATTTAATTCAATTCTAATAGCCTAAGATCATCATGTAAAAGGTACACTGTAAGTGTGAATTATTGATGCTTTTTCATTTTTCCTCGCCCTAAGGGACGTTGCCTGAAATAGCTATCTTCCTTACTCCACGTGTCAAGACTGAGAAACTTAATACATAACATGATCACAACTTTTGAGATAGAATTGAATTGCTGTCATTGAAAACAGCAGGACATCTTGCAACCGTTTAAATAGCAATTCTTAGTATAATCTTTTCTTTCAGGAGAAATACAGCTGTTCTTTGGTAGCAGGTGACTCAAAATATATTGTAATATATTGACTTGCTGCTCAGAATTGTCAAGTTTATCAGTAAATTGCTTTTTGTATTGAATAATTAGATTTAGAATTATAGACATCTGGAGGGGTTTCAAGTTTCATTATAGAATTCTGTGACAAAATTATGACATCAGTTTTTTAAACCAGAAGGGACAGTATAAGCATAAAGCAAGATGAGTCATTTGAAAATCCCAAAGAAGTTCTTTTATGTTAAAAATAGTTTTATTTGACAGTTTAAGCAATCTCTTTTGAATGCCTGTCCTTTGGTCCCCTTAGTTTAAAAACAGTATATCAAAATTATTCATGTTTCTGGCAACAAATTAAATAGCACAGAAACATTTTTTAATGGAAAGCAACAGTTTTCTGTTGAAACACTCTCCCTATCCCAATTCCATTCCCTCTTGGCCATCTCTGGTTTGTCTTTCTAATGGTTTTTCTACATAAGGCTAAATAATATACTTAAACCTGCTTGTGGAATTGTTAACCTAAATTATATCCTTTGACTCCTTGCTGTGAAATTTGAGGATGTAGTTTATTTGCCTGCTCTTCCTTTCTTTTCCCTCTTCCCAGTCAAGGATAGTTACATTTCTTTAAAAAAAAAAAAAAAACGAGAGAGTACTGATTGTCTTTCTAAACTATTTAGTCTATATATGTAAGCCGCTATTAATTATTCCTTCAAATTTCAGCGGTATTCCTTGGCTCCCTACTTTGTAAAGTGGGGATATTAACACTTTTGTTCTTTCCATCTACTCACAACCATCCCCTGTCCATTTTTAGTTGGTTTCTGTTAGCCACACTTAACTTTGCATCTTCAAGGTTAATAACATATATATTGTGTACTGCAACTACAACCTGTCTTCTGTGCTTTATCTGTAAGTAGAAGACCAATAAATTATCTGTAGATTTACCCAACAGGGTGTTAGGATTGGATTTCCTGCAAGTCCAATGTCATGATCGCACAGCCACCCAATGAGTCTTGGCATTTAGGCAAAATAGATCAAATCTCTTTTTTCAATCCCTTAATGTCTGTTACTTTATTAAACTTATTTCAGATTTTAGTTTCTTTCCTATTTGATCTGTAGTTTTCTCATACAGGTGTTTTTCTTTTGGGATTTCTGTCTTTTTTCCCTTGAATGATGTGTCTTTATGTCCGTGTATGTCTGCAGCTCCTCTTGACCATCTCAGCCTGCTTGATTTACACCACCTGCTTTGTCTTCCAGAAGCACACTGAAATTTCTCATCCATTGGTGACCACCCCCTTCTCTTTGCTATTTATTCCTTTTTGTCCCACCTGTGGCAAAACCTGTGCCCCACCTTATTTAATTGTGTGCCATATGTACCTCATATGCATATTAACACATCTTATCACCCGTATTAGAAGGAAAGCTAATGTTTTAAAAATAAGAGATCATGGAATTTATCCTAGTTAGCCTCTTCATTTCATAGGGCAGAAAACTGAGGCCTAGAGAGAAAGCAGGTGTGAGCAGTCTTTTCCCCCAAGAACTCTAAATTAGCAGAATTAAAATGAAGATTTTTGGGGGGCTTTACATCTGTTAGTCTTGCTCTGCTTCGTTATGTCTCCCCAGCCTTGAATCATCGTGTTGAGAGGTGAAAATTAGATCTGTAGCATGCAGTTCATTTGGGAAGTTGGGGCCAGTCATCCTGGAGGAGTCGCACCAATTCTGACAGCTTTGTTTGTTGTCTTGAAAAAGACATAGAATGAAGTTGTTTGAGAATTTTTTTTGTTCAGAGTCTTGTTTTTTATGGTACTTTACTTAACTGTCATCCATATAATACCGATAACTACCAGAGAGCAGGCAGCCAGCTGTTAAGTCTAATAGTTTAAAACCAAGGCAAAGGAGAAGAAATGGCTTTGAGAATTAAAAAAAAAATTTAGTTTTAGAAAGCCTACGGTTAAGGGAGAAGCAAGATGGCGGAGTAGAAGGACGCTTGTAGCTCACCCTCTTCCACAAATACACCAAAACTCACATCTACGGACCTACTCAGCCAACCAGAGCACCTGCTGGACTCCGACAGAACATCGCCCTCTCCGAAAGACAAAGACGCCAAAAATCTGGTAGGAAAAAAGGAAAAAAGAAAGAAGAAAAACCAAAACAGTGCGGGACTGATCCTGCGGGGAGGGAGCAGCAAAGGAGGACTGGCGCTCTTTCGCTGGGTACCCCCTTCTCCAACGGAGAGGCCAGTGGGACGGAGGGGGAACCTCCAAGGCTCAGATCTGCCCCGAGCACCCCTTGACCAACAGAACTGAGTTAAATGGGCACAAAGGGTCCCCGCAACACCCAGCCCGAGAAGTGGGCCCACAGCTGGGGCTGGGGCAGGTGGCCTGAGCTGGATGGAGGACGGGGGCAGCTGCACTGAGGTGGCCCCCGGGGACTGCAGGGTGCTGTGTGCCGTGGCTGGGAGGGGAAATGGAGCAGAGCAACCTCGGTCCCCCATAAATTGCAAAAAAGCAAAGCAACACGGCTGATGTGCCCTAGGGGGAGGGGCGCCATAGCCTTTGTCTCCTCAGACCTGCGCCGCCGTTACTGGCACTTCTCGTGAGAAGAGAGGCGGGGCTCAGCCACAGCTGCCATATTCTCCTGTGTGCAGCGCCTCGGTGGGGGCGGGGCCAAGACCTGAATCTGCACCCGGGGGCTCCACAACCTCCTAGGCAGGACTCAGACTTGTCTACAGCTGGAGGCAGATAGAATCGTTCTGCCCTGGCACCTAAGAGAACTCGCCCCGCCAAGACAAACGAGCTGAGATTTGGCATGGAGCAGAGGCGGGGCCGGTCCGCAGTCTTCCCCGAGCCCACCTTCAGAATGCCGTCCCGAGGCGGAGCAGGCAGCTGCACAGAGCAGTGGAGTGACCAGCGCCGGGAAAGGGTGGTCGGCAACCCGCTTTCCTGGCAGGAATGCAGCACCTGACCACGGTGCTGGGAGGGGGCACGATCCGCCCACCTGCCTCCCCCAACTGCAGCATCTGACTGCAGCATTGGGAGGGGGAGTGACTCGCCCCCCCCACTGGATAAGAGCTCAGCACCTGACCCAGTGTTGGGAGGGGGCATGATCTGCTAGCCGACAGCCACTGGGAGCAGCACAGAAGAGGGCTCCAACAGAGGGCCTCTGGAAACAGCAAGCTGAGTTTGCGAAATAGGGCGAAGACACAAAGACCTCTCAATAAAATCATTAAGAGCACAGCGTCTCCAGGAGAACTAGATAACTGATACTCCTTAAGCCACAGTGCCAGAGAGATATGAGCAATATGAAGAAGCAGAGGAACCACTCCCAATTAAAAGATCAAGAGAAATTTCCTGAAAGCACAATCAAGGAAATAGACATTGATGCCCTGCTAGATCAGGATTTCAAAAAAGGAGTGATCAAAGTACTGAACGAACTAAAAGAAATAGTGTTTAGAGATATAAAATATGTCAAAAATGAAATAGAAGCTACAAAGAAGAACCAAGTAGAATTGGTAAACTCACTTGCTGAGATGAGAGCTGACCTAAAGGCTGTACAAAGCAGGCTAGAGAATGCAGAGGAACGAATAAGTGACCTAGAAGACGGGACAACAGAAAGCACCCAATCAGAATGGCTGAGAGAAAAACAAATAAAAAACAATGAAAACAATATAAGGGACCTAGGGGATGATATAAAGCGTGCCAATCTATGCATAATAGGGGGTCCAGAAGGGGAAGAAAGAATAAAGGGGATTGAAAAGGTATTTGAAGAAATCATGACTGAAAACTTCCCAAACCTAAAGGAATCAGATATCCATGTACAGGAGGCTCAGAGGGTCCCAAACAGGAAGAACCCAAACAGACCCGCACCAAGACGTATCATAATCAAGATGGCCAGAGTCAAGGATAAAGAAATGATCCTAAAGGCAGCAAGAGAAAAACAAAGAGTGAGTTACAAGGGAACTCCCATAAGGCCCTCAGCTGATTTCTCTGCACAAACACTACAGGCCAGAAGGGAGTGGCAAGATATATTCAAAGTCCTGAATGAAAAAAAAGATACAGCCTAGGATACTCTATCCAGCAAGGCTATCCTTTAGGATAGAAGAGAGAAAGAACTTCACAGATAAGCAAAAACTAAAAGAGTTTACCCACACTAAACCCATGCTAAAAGAAATATTGACAGGTCTACTCTAAATAGAAAAGAAGCAGGCTGCTACAAAAATGAGAAACTCATAACTGGGAAAGAGATAACTGCCATGAATTACAAAAAGAATAAACACAAAATTGTAAAAGAAGACATCTAAATCATTAAGAGTGGGAGAGGGAAGCAAGGAAATCCATTGTGGAAAGCAGTATGGAGATTCCTCAAAAGACTAGGAATAGATTTAACATATGACCCAGGAATCCCGCTCCTGGGCATATATCCAGAAGGAACCCTACTTCAGAATGACACATGCACCCCAGTGTTCATAGCAGCACTATTTACAATAGCCAAGACATGGAAACAGCTTAAATGTCCATCAACAGATGACTGAGTAAATAAGAAGTGGTATATTTATACAATGGAATACTATTCAGCCATAAAAACCGACAACATAATGCCATTTGCAGCAACATGGATGTCACTGGAGAACGTCATTCTAAGTGAAGTAAGCCAGAAAGAGAAAGAAAAATACCATATGAGATCGCTCATATGAGGAATCTAAAAACAAAACAAAACAAAACAAAACATAAATATAAAACAGAAACAGACTCATAGACATAGAATACAAACTTGTTGCCAAGGGGGGCGGGGGTTGGGAAGGGACAGACTGGAATTTTATTATGCCAACTAGATAAACATGATTATACTGTATAGCACAGGGGAATATAAACAAGGTCCTGTGGTAGCTCATAGCGAAAAAAAAAATGTGACAATGAATATGTTCATACATAACTGAAAAATTGTGCTCTACACTAGAATTTGACACCACATTGTAAAATGACTATTACTCAATAAAAAATGTTAAAAAATAAAAAAATAAAATAAAATATGGATGCCTGTACCCTAAAAAAAAAAAAAAAGAAAGCCTGCGGTTAATACATGAACGACAGTTAAGAGGTTGCTTAGTCTTACAAAACAGTATAACACTTAGCCTTTGTGTATGTATATAGGAGTTAGATGCAGTTAAAAATAAAAAGTGAACACATGAGGGCGAAAACATGTTTGTAAAAAAACGTTCTTTTTTTTTTTTTTCATGAAGCTCACACAATTACATTAAAATAATTATCTACGTATTATTAGGATAGTTCCAGCAAAAGGAGTTTTAGTAAGGCTTATTGAACTCGAAAGCTGCAACCCTCTGCGGCCTGGAGGCTTCTGGGAAGACTACCATTTATATTTTGCTAGCAGTTTCAGGTATTGGAATGAGATCCTGATAATCCTTTCTCCACCAACTGATTGGCTCAATCAGGATGCTTGGATTCAACTTAATATGATCATCTTTGCATCACATATGGGGTATTCTAGTGCAAATCAGAAGTTGGAGTGATCTGTACATTGTGTGGCCAACGTTTCCAGTTTAAACTAGAAATTATGGTTAGTGTTACCAGTGGTTGAATGAAGTTTTAGCTTCCAAGTCATAGTGTTGCCTCCACAGGCTACACATGTCGACAGTGGCCAGTCTCGTCACTCTGTAGGCGCGTTGCCGAACACGTGGCAGAAATTTCTACTTTGTTGGTATTGTATGTGATGATTTATACAGTGCTTCAAATAAAAAGCATACAGATGGGAAATATTAGTGTAAAAGTGTAACATTTTAATGGAATATTAAGAGAGTGAAGACATTTTAATGTAACTTTCTTTGTCTTTATTTTAAAGAATTCAGAAGGAACTTGCAGAAATTACATTGGACCCACCTCCCAACTGTAGGTAAGTACTTATGGATTTATTTATTTGTATCTTTTGCAGAAGATATAATTGAATTGTTGGTCTGATGTGCAACTGTGGTTGTAGTCAGATTAATTGGTAAAAACATCATGTGGTTTGGACTTAAATGACTGTGGAAGATAGTGGTAGTGATTGTCTCTGTGCAGAAATGAGATATTCAGCAAGAATGTTTGTGGTGGTAGCGTGGAATTGCCAAAAAAGAAGTAATGCAGAAACAATAAGATGATGAAATTATAGGGTGACAAATACAATGATCGTTTAGTGGAAGAAGTGTTGGGGTTGTAAATGATTTGTTTAATGATGGAATAATAGTATGACTAAAATATTTGTTATTTGATAATTGTTCAGTTGTTATCTTGTTGGAAATTGATTTTTTAAAGTGCATTAAACAGTTTCTTCATGGTTTACATTATTTCTTATGTCATTGGTCGTGGCTAAGTAAGAATGGGTAATTGGAGGCAGTGGTGTTAAATTTTAAGCACTTTCTCCTTTATGACCACAACCCTGAATTTTCTGGTCAGAGCTTACTTACAGGAAGTTAAAGTGTGCGCCTGGAAATAGTTAATGATATGCAGGTTCATAGAGGAAGTGGAGAGAAATAATCTACTTTATACTATCTTGGTGCAGTAGTTGAAAGACGGTGTTTGGCTATTTTAAGGTATTTCTTTCTTTTTTTGATATGAGGTCAGTATTGGAACCAGGCCAACATGGAGTTTTATAGTTTAAATTGGTAGGCTTGTGCATTAAAGGTGAGAGGGCAGATTTCCAATATTGAATGCAAGTTTGAATGCAATATTGAATGCATTATTTGGTATGATTTATGATTTTACCAATCTTATTTTTATATGTAAGCAAAGATAGCAACTCTCATTATTAATGAAAGTGAAAATATTGCAGATGGCTGGTGTGGCTGGTTGACAACTATTTTGTATAGGGAAGATTCTAATAAGACTTGATGTTTGTGGTGAATTTAATATGGTTCTTTACATAAGAGTCATAAATGGTATATAAACTTGCAGTAATAATGTTCAAAGACTGTTTCACTCAGCTAGAACAAATCATTCTTTGTTAGGTAAAACTGTTGAACAGTTAAGAGTTTTCTGTCACCCTTAAGACTGTGTTTCATCAAAGCTGTTTCAGATGGCAGACTGGTGTTTAGGCTTTGGTAGCCAATTCATATAAGTGGATTGATTTGTGGAAAAACTTCAGTTTGAATTAAACTTAAAATCCCTTGTTTCTTAGGATAGCATTTGTTTTAATGGTTTGAATTTTTAAAAAATAGGCTTTTATCACATATATTATTTTTGTTTCCTTTTTACAAACAACTGAACTGGAAAATATGTGAACTTAATTTATACACTTACTTGCTCAAATTTTGACAACAGATTATTGGCAAAATAAACTAACTGCTTTTGAAAAATGAGCTTATTTAAGGCTCATTTTTGATAAATGAAATCCACATATAATATCATGTGATGATTAGACTGTTTGCAACTTTACTATCAGATATGTTATTTTCTAATGCGTTAGTCTAATTTAGCCACAGATAATGATTTAACTTTGATTAAACCAATATATTATAAACATGCATGAAAACTTAAGAGTCTGAGGAAAGGAATTAGAATTATATAATGGTAACTACTTAGATAAATGAAAACATACCAGAGATCTATTTAATGTAAAAAAGAGAAGTTTACCTATGGTGTCATCTGAAATTTGGGGATTTACTTTTTTGTTGAGCCTTAGTTAATGTGTCATTACTGGTTATGTAAGCTCTTTATAAATAATGCAAAATATACGTAATAATTTTCATTTTTAAATGTAGCCGTCACATATAATAAGCCCTGCAGACGGTTTCAGGAGAGATAGCTACTTAGTTGTATTTTTTCCCCACAGTGTTATTGAGATATTGACATGGAAAGATACCTCCTTTGGTTAATTTGTTGGCTTATGGGAATTTGTAATGAAGTTCTTTAAACAGTATGGAGATTGCATAGCTAGTTTGCTTTAGAAGCAAGGTCTACTGGTACAGTGGCTTTGGCTCCTTTTATTGATCCTCAAGTAGTTGATTGGACTGATCAGAGATAAAGGTCATATCTACCTCCATTGTACGTGGTACTCCCCTTTTGCAAGCAGAAGGCCCTCTAGGCTGTGGCTAGTGGGGATGTGGGGTGAGTTCCACATTCCCTGTGTGCTTGTGCTGCTTGATACAGACGTTCAGTGTGCTTGTCAAGTGGGTTACTGTGGTCTTTGGATTTTTTGGTGTCAAACATTTGATTGTGGTTTATAGTAAATCTCCCTGTCTGTATTTCAGTGAGAATGTGGTTACTATCTTGAGAAAGAGAAGTTAGAGAATAATTTTAGTTTGGTTTATTTTTGGCACAAAACAAACAGTGCTCTTGTGGTTGATTTTAAAAGCTCTGTGCTGCCTTCATGTATGTCCTAATGACTATAATGAATTAATTTATAGAAATGTGGTAAATTAAAGCCATCTGCCTAATAGAAAGAGTCAGAATTCCATTCACCTAGTACTCCCTTTGTGTATTGCCTTTCCTGGGACACCTGCCTCTCAAAATCCTACCTTTTGGTTGCTTGGGTAGTTATTAACTCACTAGCACAGATAAGGCTTGTGTGTGAGGATTGTGGATTTAGGCAATCAGAGGGGAGAGGATTTTATCTATTAGTTGTCTCCATGAGGGTGAGTGTGTATCACATTCCACCTGGAGTGGTTTATTCTTTTTTCCTGGAACCTTAAGAAGCTAGTCCAGCCTGGTTCTGTGTGTATGTCATGTTAGAGATGGGACCTCAGAATTTCCGTTCATCTCTTATGTGATGTCCGGTCAAGCAACTGCTGGGTTCATATTGAAGCAGATGGCATGTGGTTGTCCTCTCCTGTAGTATTGTTGAAGATCTTTTCAGGTTTTGAATGAACTTAAATATTTTAAAAGAGCATCCACAAAATAATGTGATAATAGGTTAAATTATTTCTTCTTATAGGAAACACATGCCTGTACATCTTCTGGTTTTCTTTTCACATTTTTTGTTGTCCTTGAGGTAAAAATGCAATAATACAGTTTTTTTAAAGCTGGGTTGAATTTTTTATATTATAGCATCAGAGTTAATGTTTAAAAACAAAACTTTATGGTATATCTAAGAAAAAAGTTTCTGTTGATAAAATCATAGCATGTGTAGGGCCATAGGCTTAGAAAGGTGTACATAATTTGGGTGAAACTTGGTTATATACTTAGAGTATTCTCTATAGAAAGTAGAATACATTTTTCTTGGCCTTGGTGTTTATGATTGGTAACATAATAGACCCATGACATTTGCAGGGTGCCATCCAGAGGCCTCTACAGATCCATAAATGTTTTCATGACCCCGCTGAGTTGGAGGTGTTAGGCTGTTGGCTAGAGTTGCTCACAACCTCAGTGCCCTGCACACCAGCTTAGCTTGTACACAACTATGATGTGACTTTCAGGATTCTTCACAATTGTCAAAAACAGATCTTAAATCTGTAGTGTCCTAGTGTGTTCATTTCTATTTCCTTGGTGCTGGTGGAGAACTGGCAGCTAGCCAGAAACATTTTCAAATTAAAAATTTTTGTTATCCAAAGGATAACCTGTTTCTCTGTATTGCAGAGAAGTTAAATCCAAAGTTTATTATGATCTGATAATGCCCAAGTTTATGTTAGCTTTATGAGCATGGAAATGACAGAGGTCCTTATTACTTTTTGAAAGTAGTTTGACTATGGTAAAATGATTCATTTTGATTTTGACTTTTGATTTAGTAATTGAGCAGATAATAGGAGAAAATACTACAAAAGAGGGTGTGCTTCAGTTACACTAGCAGTTTTCACTTTTTATTGCTGTTTCAATGATCTCATTGAGCACAGGCTCTGCTTTATTTTTTAATTGTAACAGCTTTATTGAGATACAATTTAAAATGTAAAATTCAGTGCTTTTAGTGTATTCACAGAGTTTTATACCCAGAATAGTCAATTACACATTTTGATCAAACAAATCAATTTTACATTTTGATCACACTAAAAAGATACACCATACCTTTTATCAATCACTCTTTCCCTCTTTCCCAGTTTTACCACCATGGAGCCCTGGGCAACTATGAGTCTACTTTCTGTCTCTATAGATTTGCCTCTGGACATTTTGTGTAAATGGAATCATACAATATGTGGTCTTTTGTGACTGTCGGGTTCTTTCATAAAGCATAATGTTTTCAGGTTTCAGCTGTATTGTAATGTTCATCAGTGTTTTACTTTTTTTTTTGCCTCTGAATAATATTGCATTGAATGGATATGCTACATTTTATTTGTCCATTCACTAGTTCATGGACATTTGGGTTGTTTCCACTCTTTGGTTATTGTGAATACAACTGCTGTGAACGTTTGTGTACGAAGTTTTTTGTGGACATTTGTCTTCATTTCTCTTGGATAGATACCTAGGAGTATTGCTGGGTCATATAGTAATTATGTTTAACCTTTGGGGGAGCTGCCAGACTATTCCAAAGCGGCTGTACCATTTTACCTTCCTACCAGTAGTGTATGAGAATTCCAGTTTCTCCACAACCTTGGCAGTTGTTATTGTCTGTGTTTTTGATGATAGCCATCCTGGGAGGGGTGAAGAATTATGTCATTGTGGTTTTGATTTGCATTATTCTGTTGAATAATGATGATGATTACCATCTTTTCATATGCTTATTAGAGATTTTTGTATCTTCTTTGAGGAAATGTGCATTCAAATTCTTTGAGTAGTTTAAAATTGAGTTTTTGTCTTTTTGTTGTTGAATTGTAAGTGTTCTTTATTTATCTTGAATACAAGTTCCATCAGATATATGGTTTGCAAATATTTTCTTCCATTTTGTGGATAGTGTTTTCACTTTTTTAATAGTGACCTTTGAAGCTTTAAAGTTTTAAAATTTGATGAAGTCCAATTTTTTTCTTTTGTTGCTTTGTGTATTTAGTATCATTTTAAAGAAACAATTGCCTAACCCAAGAGTAAGATTACACCTACATTTTTCTAATAAGAATTTTTTAGTTTTAGTTTCTGTATTTTGGTCTGTGATCCATTTTGTATGTGGTGTGAGGCAGAGGTCCAACTTCATTGTTCATCTTTTGGATACCCAGTTGCTGAAAAGACCATTTCCCCCCTACAGTTGTCTTCATATCCTTACTTGAAAAATCAATGGATCATAAATGTGAAGGTTTATTTCCGAACTCTTAATTTTATTCCATTGATCCATGTCTGTTCTTAATATAATCTTATCTTAATCTAATCAAGACTATCTACCAGTCTTGATTACTGTACTTTGTAGTAAGTTTTGAATCAGAAACTGTAAGTCCTCTAACTGATGTACTTTTCATTGTTTTAACTCATTAGTTAAAGCATTCCTGGAAAAGAAGAGGCCGTGACTGGCATAAACCTCACCACTGTCTCACCTTTCTGTTGACAAGAGCCATTTAATAGAGGAAAATGTACTTTCCAGATCACAGTAACTGAACCAGCATATAGGGAAAATGCGTGTGGGGGTTAACATTTTTCAAAGCTATATCATAAAACAGGAAGGCATTGAGATAGAAATTGGGGACAGTGTCTATATAGATGTGATCTCTACCAAGAGCTACCAGTGCAAAAATCTTAATTATTATTACTGATTGTTTTCCTTTTTGGTCATTACAGCAATATTTATATAGCATTTTATAGTTTTTAATGGATTTTACATATATGATGTCATTTAGTCTTTTCAGCCACCGGTAAAACTCCTGAGGTTCAGTAACTTGCGCAGGGCTTCACAACTAGAAATGGTTGATTTGGATTTAAACCCACATTTTCTGATCTTTCATCTTTTATTTTTCCACATGTGTGACTAGATAGAGAAATATGTTTAAAATTTTCTGGCTAGCTATTTGTGGTTCAGTTAAGAAAAAAAATCAACATACTAGGCATTCTAAGATATCATTTGTACTATGGTTCATTTTTCTGAATCCCATGGTATGATATTTAGTTGGAACATTTTGAAAATTAATTGTTTGAATATAGTGATTTCTCTGACACTCTCATGTGTGTGTGTTTGTGTGGGTATATGTGTTAGTGTTATGTTATTACTGTCACTTGTCCAGGTAAAGGATTTCTTTACATTTGACAGTTAAGTCAGTGGCTGCATATGTCTGCAGTTTTAATGCCAAACTGTTTTCCCCTGTTACTCAGCCTGACTCTAGGTCATGTTCCCCTACACTTCAGTATGTATTGTGGTAGGACAAGTGTAGGCTACAAGAAGATATCCAGGTGAAGATCTGGTTATAACTGATTGAGAGATAAGACATATAGGTGCTTAGAGAACCAAGGCCAGGAAAATGATGGTACTATTGACAGAAGCTGCCAATACCTGTGGCCTCTGCACATCTTAAAATTGATAATGCTTCCCTCTCTACTTTGATTGCCGTGAAACTAATAGCCTTATTTACTCTTGGACCTTAGTAATTAACTGCATTTTGTTTAGAAACCTCAACTCTGGTTGTATGTTATTTTTTTACTCTTTTTTCCTCACCTTATATCAGTTCTTCATTTTGTACTTTCTTATTACATAAAAAATTTTAAGCCACTTCAGAGTCTTTGTGGAGCAAGGCAGATTACTAGTAAGTAAACAATATGAATAACTGAAAGGTGATGTAAGCATGTATTTGTAGCAGGATGCTGGAGAGCCTCTTATGAGGGGTCATTAACATGATGAAATTAAATATACGTTGAGGGCCCACGTTATTTGGATACTGAATTACTCATATCCATCTCTCCTTTCTTTACTACAGATAGTCGAGGAATTTTTACTCACTCCTTTGCTGAAGCATTGAGTGATTTTGCTTAGACTTTACAAAGATGAGTCTTTAAGGAACATTTGAATTGCACTAAGTGGTTAGAACAGCTAAAGATTGTTTGAAGTAGCACCTGTGTTGGAGTAGCACCTGCGTTGGAGTAGCACCTGTGGGCCGGATGGCTGCAGAGTTGGAGTGTGTGTACGAGTGGCTAGGAATGAGGAAGCCTGGGCCTACCTTGTGTTCCACTGGCAGTTCAGAATTTCAGGAATTTCAAACTTGTTTATATTCTCATTTCCGTATCTTCTTTTATGATATTTGGTGTGCACTCCTTCCTTACTGCCACGAGTATATGTATGGTTTTCTTTTTGCCTTTACGTCAAGGCTCACTTTTCACCTGGGGCACAACCAACACAGAGCTGTAAGGGGTTGTTACTTCACAGGGTGAACTTTAGGTGTAATTGTTTGCTGTTGGCGTACCTTTACTTTAAAATTGGACTTGGGGAAGACATAAGTCAATAAAATTGCCAGGGAAATTCCTTACTTTCTTACTTCAAGATGTTACTTTTTTATATCTACCTTTAACCATAGATTTTAAAAATATTTATTTCATAATGAAAGAAAATGGTGAGTGATAAAGTGAGTTTAGTGACCATAATTTGTGTCTCTGATATGTCATTTTTTCTAATCTTTGTTGCCTTAAGAACAGTACAAGAATGTGTCTGGAAAAACATGTATTAAATGATCACATTCAGATTGTATTTTATAACAGCAGCAGAACATTTTATCACTTATTTTAGTTTTCCCAGTTTTATAACTGGTTATTATTTCATATTTATTACTCACATACTTTAGATAGAAAGTGTCATATTACTCTCTAACATGTAATATTTTAATTTCTATAGCTATTTTATGCTTAAAGATGTCCTGAAAACTATTCTTTAGTACACACAAAGCATTTCTTTACAGTGATTATTACATTCTTTGGCTTAAATCTCTTTTATCAACTAGGAATTATTGCAGATACCAAGTAAGACTTTATTTTGTTAGTAATTTTTATTTTGAGAACAGTATAAATTTGGATTTTTAAATTGAATGTTGCCAAAATTTGCTTTTTGACTTTGTTTTTTGTAAATGTTCATTTAGAACTGTTTATTTAGACTGTCCACATACTTTAGGTTAGGGACTTGATGGAATGCCTTTAAAGGTATAACTAATTACATTTTTATGTGGAAGCAGCACATTATTCTAAAATGTGTCATACAGTCACGTAATAGGCTAAAATTCACTTTCTCATCCAGCACATAGCAGGTAGACTCTCTTTCCACTGTCTCCTACATGGAAGATGAAGCCTAGTAATGCTCTGAAATCACCACGAGGAGAGGCAGAGCCCTCGTACCAGAAGTTCCTGCCTTGGCACCTGCCATTCTGTCCACCTTGAACCCAGCACTCCTTGCTCCCACCCCCCATTGTACAGCCCCTTTACCTGTTTTATCCACTTGGGTGAGAGCTCTTTCTTTAATCTCTGTACTTAAAGTTTTAGCATTTAGTTGATGTTCAGTGTACCTATGAATGAATAAATACAGTTAATTATGCTAGCGGCTAAGAGTTATTGAATGCTTCCAGTGTTCAAGGCAGGGTACTGAGTGCCTTAACTTAACAGCGTTATCTTATTTAATCTTCATGACAGTCTTTGAGGTAGATGCTAGTGTTAGACTGTATTTTATGGGTAGGAAGACAGGCTGAGAGAGGTTAAGTAACTTGTTCAAGGTCACACAGAAAGGAAGAGTCAGAACTAGGATTTCAGCCTTGGTATTCCTGACTTCAGAGCCTAGGTGTTTTGGGGGACTTGCTATGCTGTCTTCCTTTTGCAAAATGGGTACAGGTGAATCAATCCAGAGCAGCGCTTCCCCAGCGGGACTTGCCGTCACAGTGAAAGTGTTGTGTCTGTCATCCAGTGCAGTAGCTCCTGGCCCCTGCTAGTGGCTGTTTAGTACTTGAAGGTGGCCAGTCTAGCTGAGTAAGTGAGTTTCTAATTTTACTTAATTTAAATTTGGGTAACCCTATGTGACTAGTAGCTACTATATCACATAGCACAGATCTAGAAAAATAAGAACTTCTTAAGCTTAAACTTACGCTTAACTTCAGTTTTGGGTTAAGAGTAAACTACCAGGTCATTTTAACCTTTTAAAAGAGTGTTGATAGTTATGTATTTATTTGTCTCCCTCCTACCACTGTTACATTCTACGCCCCAGGGACTGCTAAATACTGTTATTTTTTTTTACAGCATCACACACAGTGCCCTTAATTGAGAAAAGGCCCTTGAAAATATTAATATTGTAAAGTATTGGTTAAATATTTATTTTTTACTTTTTAACAAAATGAGAGTGATATTGAAACCATTGTTTTTAGATAGACATACAGGATATTGAACCTGGAAAGCTTATGGTATGGCACTCTCCAGTCCAGAGAGAAAACACCAGTTCTCCAAAGATGTGCAGTTCAGTGACAGAGCCAGGTCCAGCATTCAGCTCTGACAGGTCACTGTGCCGCTTACTTCATTGACAGAATGAGCATGTTTTATACAGTTAGAAAATTGAGATACTGTTAGTATAAACAAAGAAAACTGGGAATTCTTACCCATGATCATGAAGTACGTATGAAAGAAATTGGGGTTATCTTGTCTGGGGAAGTGAGAGGTCATAATAGCCATGCCTAACTGTTTTCAGGGCCATAAAATGGAAGAGAGGTTAATCTTATTCTGCGTGATTTCAGGGGGCAGAACTAGCACTGCTGTGTTCAATTAGAAGGAAACCATTTTTTTTCCTGATAAAAGTTTTCATCTTCATTCAGAGCTGTCCAGAGAAATAGTGGATGACTTCAGGAGGTAGTATGTGCCCGTCTGTGGAGGAATTAGAGATGAATCCGTTTGCTGTGTCAGAGGGATTTCTGGGTGTCACATGCAGGGTAGTCCTGGACTGGTGTTTCCCAGCTGGTAGGCCCCGGACAAATCAAGCGTATTTTTATTAACTTTTGCTCTTCATGCATGGATGGTGACTCATTTTCCCTCTTTTCTTCTCCTTGGGGACTATTGTATGTCATATATGTAGTTTATTGGCCTGGCTATTTTAGTAAAAAAGCCTGTTTACTTGTTACCAGTTCTGTGTATGAGTTATTAAGTGAGACTTTTATTTCCTTCTTTATTTACAACTTTCAAATTTATAAGAAAATAATGATACATGAAGAACATGAGGAATAAGAGCCTGGTGTGGGGTTTAGGGGCATAAACTGATACGCGTCAGTTTCATAGGTCCCAGACCGTTGCATGTTGTTTCATAAGCTCTGCTTATCTGACATAGTCATGAAAGAAAAATTTTATTGTTAATCAGGTGCTAACATGAATTGACTGAATCATCTAGTGCAAATCTTTTGAATATTCATTTGGTTCAGTATACATACCTTCAAGTCTATCAAACTATGTAACAAACTGTTTGGAATCCTCATGGTTTCCCTCTGCTCCCTTTGGTCTTGGAGAATTTATTGGCTTCCTTAGAAATTGAATAAATACTAACGAAGAAAATATGTTTTATTTGGGTTGCGTTTTTTCTGACATGGTTTTTCCATGAGCCAGAAATCTTAGAATTAAAAGAAAATTCAAGGTTTTAAAGATTTCAAATGACAGGCTATGCTAAAGAAACTACCACTGCTCTCTTCACATGCATGTGGACCACCTGTTTTATTTACGATCTTATTAAGAGATACTTATTTTAAAACTTTTGTCCAATCTTATGAAAAGATGACTGTCACGTCTGTAGGCCAGGGCAGAATTCTGTGGCCTGCTGTGTTAGATAGAGCAGAATGATCTGAGACCTGCGTACAAATGATGAACTGGAAGAAGGTGGCAGATTCAGCTGCACATGCTGGAGGGAAGCCCTTGCCGGAAGCAGGAAAGGTTTCTGAAGAGTGGCAACCCTGCTTCTTGCTTCAGCAGTTGATGTTTTGGTGTTAGCCTCAAGTCAGCAGGAGATGGAGCCCAGCCCATGCAGTCTTTGGATTCCACATGGTCGGGGAGTGAGCAGAGCAGTCTGCAGGAGGGGTACTAGTGCTGGCCCGAGCCTCAGGCCGGAGACAGAGGTTTAGAACCTGAGAAGGTAGGGCCATAGGGGCTTGGGAGGCAGGCCTCCTCAGCTCAGGTGGGCGGGATTGGAGCGGAGAGGTCCCTCTCAGCTCTGTCTGAGTTAGCTGTCAGATCCCCCAGGATAAGAGGGAAGACTTGTCTGCTTTGCAGGCCCTTGTGCATCACTTCAGTAAGTGCCCTGCCACTGCTTGACTTAGAAATGGTGTTAAGCAGTGCTGTGGTCCGACTTTGCAAACAGCTGGAATCTGAGGTGGGGGAAAGGAACAGACACATTTTAAGAGGGGGCAAAGGAGTTAAATTTACAATCCTGTTGTATTGGTATCAAATTCTTTAGAAATTTTTTAAGTTTTTAAAAATTTTAAAAGTTCATAGAAGAGATGTTTTGTCTTAATACATTGAAACAAAACCTTGTGCATTTTGCTTTAAATTTGAGTGAGGATAAGGCACTTCTGGCACCACCCAAGTGGCCTGGACTTAATCTAAGTGGCTTTAGTTATTGTGGTACCAAAAGAACTTCATTATAAGTTAGCTTTGCCCAAAAGGTAAAATGAACCCCACAGTGTTACAAGTAGTCTTCAGTATTTGTGTAACAGACTTACTCTGTTGTTAATTAACTGTATTAATGGGAAATTAATAACTTACTATGTGGTATAAGGTGAAAATAGAGTATTTAAAAACCATGGAATATGAATTACAGTGTTCTGAATAATAGAGCGAACAAAGTGTTTTAAGTACTAAATTCATGGTAACCTCACCAAATATGTAAATAAGGGTGTTATCAAACATTTAGTAAGTGTTTATCAAAGTGATCATATGGTAGTTATCCAAAACTGATTCTCCTTCTTCAGGTTATATACGGGCCAGATGTGTCCAGCTTTTAAATCTGCCGAGCCGTTCTTCCAGTTTTTGAGCTCACCAGAGAAGTGGGCCAGTGGGTTGGTTACTGACAGAGAAGTAGAGTTGTACGTGGTTTCTGATGTCATCATTCTCCATATTTGAAATAACCTGTTATCCCTTTTCTTGCTGTCATTTTAGGAAGTCAGGGGTTTGGACTGGGACAGGACCAAGTTGAGTATAGCTTTGTAATTAGCCAGTTGGGGACTCCTGACTGGATTTTGGAGATAGTAAATTTTGGCTTTCTCTGTGGCAGGTGGTCAGAGATGGACATTAGTTTGACACATGTACATTCAGGTGGACATATACTTGTAAAATGCACCCAGTGTCCGTCAGCTTCTCCGTGGTCCAGCCCATCAGCTGGGGATCCAACTGGGAAGTTTTGACTAATCTACGAAGTGCAGACTGTATTTGAGTAAGCACACCTTTCTAGGTAAGAGATCGGGCAGGCTTAAATTGACATTTATGTGCTCACAGCATTAGTGTTACAAGTTAGGCGTGGTCAGGGACTGTGGGCATTGACACCCATAGTCTGCTGAAGACTTGGGAAGGAGGGGGTCTGCTGACATCTTGGTCCCTGTGGGCTTAGGATAAATGAGGGTCTCAGTTTCTAAGTGCTTATTAGAATTAGGGCAAGAGAGAGCAGAAATGCATTTTGCCACATTGTTAAGTGGTAGGAATTTGTCTCAGGGATAAGAATAACTTTCATGTTTGACAAAGCAGCTGGTCAGAGATTAATAGGGAAGCCTTTGAATAGGCTCAAAATGGTATTGGGCCCTGAGAAACAGCAAAATAAAACTATATTCTTGAATAAGAATATGTGAGATGCTGTTGTATTGAGAAAATAACTATTACTAGGTTAAGTGAATAATAAAAATAAGCTGGGTAGGATGCATTTTGAGGTTGATATTCATTTCACATTAAACACATTTTCTAAGGGCCTATTATGTGATCAGCCTTGTGCTGGGTACTGGGGGTGCAATTACAGACAAGACAAAAGTGTCTTCACCAGCCTATGCGTCTGTGAAGATACACTGGGACTTCTTGGGAAAAAAAAATCCAAAATGACCTCACGGGGAAGGGGCAATAAACAGACAAGTACAATGAAGAAACAAACAAGGGGTGACTTTGAGAGTGGGAGTCTACTTTTACTTTGGGTTTGGAAGGCTTTTCTTAAGGAGACGACGTCTAGACAGAGAAGTAAATTAGAAAAGATGTTCACTACGTGAGGTGTGGAGGACCCTTAATGTCACGACTTGTGCTGAGACTAAGGCAGACACGTGCTGTGGCGTTGGAGCTGGTGGGAGAGGTCTGGTGTGGCTGGAGTGACGGTGAGTGTGGAGTTTGCCCGGGTATGCTGGGGCACAAGGTAAGATTGCACAGTGAGCCTGGGGCCAGATTGAGCAGAGTCTGGCTTTTGTGAAGAGCGATCTGGCAGCTAGATTGGAGGGGCGGACAAGATTGGAGGCTAACACAGTCACCCAGGTGAGGTAGGTTCTGGACTTGGTGGCAGCAGTGGAGATAGAAAGCGGGTAAACTGAAGTGTATGTTTGATAGGAGAATCGGCAGGACTTGCTGATGGATAGGTGGCGGAGTTGAGGGGAATTTTAGAGGAATGGGAAAAATCAGGTCAGATTTGATTCTGTTGGGAAAATGGCGGTGCCTGTTCTTCGAAGGGGAAGATTTGTGGAGGGAAGTGGGTCGTGAGTTCTGTTTTGGAGGTATTCATTGTGAAATGTCTGTGAGCCATTCGAATGAAGATGTGAAACAGGCAGTTGAACGTGAGTTGGGCAGTGAAGAGCGGGAAATATCCATCTGAAGTTGTCATCATAAAGATACTTAAATCCACCAGAACTGATGAATTTATGTATGGAAAGGGAATGGAAAAAGAAGAGGACCAAGACTAAACTCTCTGAGACTGTGGCATTTGGAGATGGTAAAGGAGGAGGGGCCAGGAGGGGAGGCAGAAGGAGCTAGCCGCCCAGGGAGTAGGAGGAGGCAGGACAGAGGTCCCTGTGGGGCCGAGAGAGAGCAGGGGAGAGTACTCCGTTCTTGGTGAGTGTGTCTGCAATTGGCCATGAAGTTTTTAAGTGAACAAAAAAGTGGAATACTACAAAATTGTAGTTACTCTCACCACCAGGAAAGTAATAAGAATAGAGACTGTCAGGTTGCACTGAAGTTTCAAGAGTTTACAGTTTCTCTTATAATTTTCCAAGATTATGCATATTACTTATTCAACCAGTTTCCATATTTGGGCTCAAGAGGGAAGGCTTTACCCTTGGGAAGCCCGATGCTGCCCGTCTGAATGTTGTCTAGTCAGGCCGGGATGGCGTAGCTGGGGGCACTGTGAGAACTCGCAGCCCGACTCTGACTGTGGACTGGACACAGCCGGCTGTGCCTGAGTCATATCTGACTGTCTTTCTTCAGGCTAGTGTGCCTCTCACCGGAGAAGGAGGCATTGCCGGTAGCGTGTCTGGCTTTTGCATGCGTCTGGCTCCTGTTCTCTTGGGACATGCAATTACGTGTGGTCAATGTACATGCTTCATTTTTGCCACTGGGAAAGAGCTGTCAGGGATATTATGCTTGGAGAACAGCAGAGGCTACTGTTGAAGCCAGGGTTGGCATAGGTGTACTCTCAAACATTTCCTGTGCACGTGGGCCGTTCCTGCCTGCATCCTGTGTGTGCAGACGCCAGGCAGAGGGTTGTGGAGCCTTCCCTCTGAGGGTGCATCAGCACAGCCTTTTCTCCACTCCTTCCATCGGGATTTCCAGGCCTAGCTCAAAGGTCACCTTTGTTCTGTCATTTTCTCTGCTCTCAGTGCACCCCCAGCACGTGTGTCTTTGAGTTAGAGAGGCAGTCTTGCATGGTGGTTTCTTCCGAAGGGACTGCCTAGGTTTTATATATTTAACCTCTTTGTCTAGTTATATAATTTCTCTATCTCAGTTCCCCTGCCTGTAAAATCCCACTTGTTTGTGTGAGGATGACATGAGTTAATACATGTAAAGGTAGTGCCCGGCACATAAGGGCTAACACCGGTTAGTTGTTGATGAAGTTACTATTATTTAGAAGGGTTACGTGCATTTACCTTCATCTGTTTTGAGGATGATGAAGGCATATGACATATATAATTCACTATCTTCTCAATACGGTCTATTGCATATAATAGGTACTCAAATATTTTTGCAGTTGTTAAGGCAGAGAACTTCTGAATGCTTTATTTTTCTCTAAAAAGCTAAGCGTACACGTAAGTAAGTATCTTAGGTGTGACCCTAGATTGCTTGGTTGTTAGTATCTCTTGGTAAAGGTTGTTCGTTTTCGCTGGTATGTGGAAGTCTCATCAGCTGGGCTAGTGTCGGTGAAGAGAAGATGATGGGAAACATCATTAGGAGGTTACGTCGAACATTTTATCACTAAATTAACTTAATAGTTTTTAATGTTTACAAAACTCGTTAATTGAGGTTGTGTTTACTGTCAGCTGAAACAGCTTTTTCCCCTTAAAATATAATTTCTAGTTTTTTATGTTAATTACACTCAGTGTGGGGTACTTTGCATCATTCTCACAGGTATGTGAATCGTCTTAGTTCTTATGTCTTACAGCAAGACCTACCACCATCACTAGTTTTGTAGAATAATAGTTTTTGAAAGGTATAAGCTACTACTTAAGCTAAAAACATTCTATACAATACAGTTCTAAACAGGTTCTTAATATGTTTATTAAACATTCCTCCATGACGTGATTTGGTTTTAAGCTGTCATACAATTTCCTGGGATGGGAGGGGAAATTTTTTTTTAAGATAAACATTTTCTTTAGTGTTTTCCAGTTTTTCTTTTCTGATGATGCAGTGCGACAGCAATGACTATTTTCAGTGTCCATGGGTAGCTTGACATTTTAATCAGTTCATCTCCAAGTGTGCAGTGCTTCGGGGACCTTGAATAGTGTAAGATGTGGCTTCTTTAGGAGCTTATTACCTTAGCTGTTGAAATAAGGCTGACTCACTTGAAATAATTAGAGAAAAATATTAGGTGGTATACAGAGGAAGTGTGGCATATTGATGTAGTAAGATAATTCATCCAGCAGCCTTGTTCATTTATTCACCAAAAACCTTTTGAGCACCTCTTTCTCATTGGAGTCAGCACCTCTAAATTTTGGTCCAAGATTTGCCATTGAGAAATTGAACAAGTCCCTTATTTTTTACTGAATTTATACTCTTGATAAAAAGATAAAATATAAAAATGTGTATGAAGGCTCTTAGAACAAACAATTAAACCATCATGTGAATATAAAGAGTTGTATAATGTTAGAGGCAGACCATGTGTATGGCAGCATTTAAAATAGAACAGTGAAGGCTGGAATAGTTGGGGGGGGGTTCCCATGCTGAACCTTGAAGGGCAGGTGGGATTTTCCCCAAAAAAACATCAGGGAAAGGGCCACTTTTAAAAGCCAATACTCAGGATTGATGAAGTAGTTGGAGAAAGAAGAGTAAGGTGGAAAAATTGTCTGATTGTGTGTTTTTGGAAGATGAAGTGTTCTGCCTGAGTGAATTTGTTGAACAACTGAAATGTATCCTTTCAAGTTTTCAAGTTTTTGTTATTTTATCATTTAGGATAAAATGTGCTTCTAAAATAAGTTTTGCGTTTCCCTGCCCTCTGAAACAGTACACTGAATTTAACACTTTCTTGTTCGTTTAGGACCTTGTTTTGTAATATAGTGATTGATCATGAAACTGCTGAGTTATTGAGGGCTGTAGGGATTTTACCTAATGTCCTATAAAGGATCTCAGGCTACTATCTTTCTTTAAAATGAGATGTATTTTAAATATTGTGGAATTCACCCTTATAAAATGTGTAATCCAGTGGTTTTGGTGTATTCACGAAGTTGTGCGACCTCACCACTGCTACTTTCAGAACATTTTCATCACCCCAGAAAGAAACCTGGCACCTAATAGCATTCATTTCCCATTTTCTCTTGCTGCCAGTCCCTGGCAGCCACTGATTGACTCTCTATGGATTTGTCTGTTCTGGACACTTCTATAAATGGAATCATACATGATGTGGCCTTTTGTACCTAGCATCTTCCACTTAGCGTAAGGACAGCATTCAGTTTTATAATAAAACATACTAGTCAAATAAATTAAATGGGATGGGGAGGTTTAAGAGTTCCTATGACTGAGTGCTGGACTGGAGACCTGTTAGAGGGAGGCAGGTAGCAGACAAGGCCGGGTAAGGCAAAGGGCATGTTGTGTGGGCCCCCCAGGCCATCGTAGGAGCCTTAGCTTTTCCCCTGCCATGGCCAAGGGAGAGCAGTGATCTAACTTTGTGTTGTGAGAAGACCACTCAGGCTGCTGCGTGAAGGAGGCTGCAGAGGGGCCGCAATATCCAGGGGTCCAGATGGGCAGCCTCGGGCTATTCCTGAATTAAAAAAAGAGAGAGAGATCCCATGAGAGGAGGAAGGTGATAAGAGAGGGAGCGAGATGAGATCAGAATACATTCAGATTTAGCAAACATTGGATATCTGTAAGCCTGGCACTGCTAAATTGTTGGATGGTAACGCGTAAGAGGTTCTAAAAGGTATGTATATGCGTTTTATCCTTTGGTTGATGATGATAATTGGGCTTTGAGTAGAAAGATAGTTATATACTCTTAATGTATAGAATTGCAGAATGAGCCTTTTGAGAAGGAGTTGGAAAGCAGATTATTATAGTCAACTTCTGATTAGCATGATTTCAACCTTTATTCTCCTTGTACAGTATTGTTCCCACTTCTTCCCAGTTTCCATTTCTTGAGGTAGATAGGGTTTTTGCTCAATGATGCCAGCCTTGTTTTTGGTTATAGTTTTTTTTTTTTTAATTGTGGCGCAACCAGTTGAATTTTGAAAATATTATCTGAGAGAGTAATTGTATCTCAGTAATTTCCTTTCATTCCTTACTGCTTACTGTTTAAAATTAGGATAATTGACTAAACAACATTTATATTTTATTAACTGGTAATTCTTGTTTTTCATTTATTTCATTGACAGTCTTGCCTTCCCCCATTTCACTTAAGTTTTGATTCTTCAGCTTAGTAATTCTTATAGGGCCTAATTAATTTTTGTTTTATTTTAAAGTTGTGCCAATACACTAACCTTTCAAATAAAAAAAAAAATCTTGTTAGGTAAACCACTAACTTGGGCAATGCTTGATGTATGGCAGTGTTTGTAGCTGTACAGCAACGTGCTGACGTTAACTGTCAGTACTTAGTGCCCATGGTACCATGTTTTCCTTCATAGACAGTCAGGATCCAGTTATTTTGTTTAAGGAGAAAACCTGTCATTAAATAGTTTTGTTTCTTTGGTGTGCACACTAGCACCATTTATGATGCTATTTTGAGTCTGCAGGGCTTACTATGTCTGCAGTGAAAGATACAGATAAAATCTGACAGGGTCTCTGGACGTTTTCACCTGTAAGCACTGTACATCTACTATAGGGACACATTAAGCCCTCTGTATTGTTGAGCTGTGATTATTTGAGTTTACTGGATAGCCTAAGTATTTTCTCTGCTTACCTGTGTTCACTTGAGTGATGATGGAGCACTACATAGATGTACTAAATGAAGATTAATAATAGTGAAAATTTATTGTATTGATTAGCTAGTCAAACTGATGTTAACAATTAAGATTAAATTTTATTGTTTAAAATTTATTTTTGTTTAGCTCTCTGTAAAATAAACCCTATCATTTAAAATTTAACTTCTGTATCTAGCTGCCTATGCAACACTCCATTTGAATATTTAATAGACACCTCAAAAATATTAACTCCAAACCTGAACTCCTGTTCCCCTGTCATGTCATCTTCATCCACAGTCTTTTCATCTCAGTTAATAGCAACCCATTTTTCCAGTTAGCAAAAAAAACTTTGAAGTCATCTTTGATTTTTTTCTTTCTCTCTTCACTCCACATCCATCCTGTTAGGACATTCTTTTAGCCTGACTTTCAGAATATACCTGTAGTCTGACCACTTTTCCTGGCCTCACAGTTATTGTTCTGGTCCAAGCCGTCTTCATTTCTTGCTTGAGTTAATTGCCACAGTTTCCCAGCAGGTCTCCTCACTTCTGTCTTTCTCCTCTATAGTCTGTTCTTAGTATGAAAGACGGATCCTTTAAAAATGAAAGTCAGATTGTTTTACTCCTTGGATTCCCATTCCAGTGACCATGAAATGGTAAGTGACCAGGTTCTTCTCTGTCTCTCTGACCTCACCATGTCTTCTTTTGATTCCTCTGCTGCTGCTGCATCGGCCTCTTTCCTGTTCTCCAGACATGCCAGATGTGCTTCCTCCGCGGGGTCTCTGCTGGCTCTTTCCTCTGCCAGGACGTGCCCACTGACCTTCATTCTTTCCTCAGGTGTCACTTCAGTGAGCAGCCTACTCTGACCACCCTGCCTCCACACACCCCATTTCTTTTACTCTGTGAATTTCTTTCTATGGGACTAAACATCTGACATTTACTTCTGTGATCTACTTATGATCATGTCTATTGTCTCTTCTCCCCCTTTAAACGTTAGTGTCCTAGAGACGCTGATGATTTAAGTGTTCAATAAGATGCATGTTGTTAGCATCAGGGCATTACTAGCGCCCTGGAAGCCTCCCTCATTTTCCCTTTCATTCACACCTCTCCCCAAGTCTGATAGATTTTAACACTGTTTTTAGTATATTGGATATCGTTCTCATACAGATGAAGGTCTGTTGCAGAGTAATAGTCTGTACGTAGAGCTTTGTTCTTCAGGTGAGGTTAGAGTAACAACATCCTTTTTACCTTTTACCTTGTATTTTCCAGCCCAGTCAGGAGTCCACAAAGCTGGAATGTATTTTGGAACAGAAAGACAATTTGGGGGTTTTATGGAAATGTGTTTTAAACAGTTTCTACAGTCTTCTTTGCTTCTTACGAATACAAATGTCACAAGAACGACAGCCTTCACAGTTTTGCTAGAGCTTTATGATTTAGATGAGGATAATTTTATTCTGTTGACAATGTGGAGCACTTTGCAGGTGGATATCAAGATTAATTATCATATTGTAAAGTGAAGTAGTACATTCTACTAAATCACAAGTCTTTTCTGCTGAAAAAAAAATGGAACTGTTACCATTAAAGTGGCATTAGGTTAATAAATTGGTTAATAAAAGCAATTAAAACCACTGATTTTCTTGTAACTTGCCCTAACTGCTTTACTTGAAAATTGTTATCACTGAATAGATCTATAAAAAAAGATCAAGCAACTATTGAAGTTTAAACAAAGGGGACCGTGAAGAAAACTTTCGATGGACACTATCCTGATTTGGATTTTTGAACAAAATTATCCTTCATCTGCTGTACTAGATCCAATAACATGAACAAACAATTTTAATAATAATAATATTATCATTTGTTGAGCACTTATTATGGATTAGTTCTCATGCTTCATCTTTTATGCTCCCAACAGTTTTATAGTGGCAGATACTACAGTTTCATTTCTGTAAATATGTTTTATTCAATCTCCAAGCCTCAGTTTTCCTATCAGACCTCAAATATTGGTCCCTTTACCCTAGATTCTTTCTCCCATTCCCCAGCTTCTACCTGATTTTTAATTTGTCTTTGATATTCTGGAATTCCTCTAAAGAGCAACATATGCTTATTTTGAAGTTAATGGCTTTATTTAAGAAAACTATTTAATGTTAAAAATAGTATCTTTTTTGGCTTAAAAAATTATTTTACCATTAGTTCAGGCATAGTCATTTTAGCAAGTTTACAGCTTTTTTACAAGCATTGGTTAGGCTAATTAAACTTCTGAATAACTTTATGGTATTAAAATGTTTTAAATCAGTTGTCTATGACTAGTATTTCTTTTTCTTGGCCTTAGGGCTTTAATAATAGATTTCTTACCAAATAGTCCTCTTCAAAATATAATAGGATGTAGCAGATTTTGTTTCACCTAATGCCAAATTAGAGAATATTTTACCTTTTTATGAAAATGATGATACTCTTAGCCTGCATATTTATTCATTTTTACTTGATGTTTTAGCTACCACTATACATATCAGTGACACAGCCTTGATGATGTTCCCTCCTCCAACCATGGAGATTTTTTTCTCCAAATCTGTACAGCTTTTAATCTCATTATTACTACATTTTTAAGGGTGATTTTATAGAAAAACGTACCCTGAGTTTTATATGGAAAAGAGTAAATTGTTAAATGGGAAAAAATGTAAACACATTTAAGTTTCTTTTTTTTTTAAGTTTTAGAAACATACTTAGAAGAAACTTTTAAAGTGAATATGCCTAGTGCAGAAGTTTTAACCAAGAAAGACTAATACATTCTCACCGAATGTTGATGTATTCATATTTGCATACATTATTTGTATATGAAGTTAGATTCCTGTCTAGCTTTGTGGGAATTTTACTTTCTAATACGTATTCTTCCTTTTAACAAGTCACATGACTCTGTGCAGTCTCCTTTTCAGTGTCAGTATTCATTAGCCTCCTAATGAAGAATTTTACAGTCAAAGTGGAAGAGGGCCAACTTTTTATTGTTGATGCAACAGCATAATTAACTATACAGGGTTTGTTTATTATAGCTGAGTACTAGAACAACGCTTCAAAGAGGAAAACACGGAGAAGATTAGTGAATAACAGCGATGTGTGAGGCCAGCCAGTTGTTAACAGTGCCTGCGTTGGGTGGTTCATGAATTGGTAAGCACATGCTTACATTTTTCAGATAATAGGAACTAAAATGTCTAATTTTAATTACCATTTCCATTGCACTGTTATAAGAAAATAATGGAAACTGCTTGGAGAAATGATTGTATTGGAGAAGTGTTGTGTATACTTTGGTTCTGAAAGACTGAGCTCTTATAAATGTGGATATTGTCAGGAAGGTAATGAAAATTCACTCTAAGATACATTTTTTTTGTTTCTGACTTTGCTGAATTAGACCTAAGGGAAAATAATATATTCCGATAGTTAATTTAATAATAGAATAAAAGTTTGCAATAGTGTGCAGATAATTTAGGGGTTTGTTCATTCCACATTTTCTGGGAGAGTCCTGATTTCAGATACTCCTTGTTTTCTTTTTAATAAATACATTTATAAATGAAAATACCCTTTGGGCCTATTTATTTTGGTGTAGTAATTGTGCTTAGCCAGTATCTTAGGCAGTGTGGGGATACACAAAAAAAGATGAGATGGTGAAAGATACCACTTCCATTTACATATAAATAGAGGATCATAAATAAAAAAAAACCTACAGAGGATTTATTGTCTCGTGAAAGAGGGTATATAACTGATAATGATAAATAGTTTATACATTGTTATAAAGCAGATAAAAATAAAGGATAAAAAAGGAATATAGAGTTCTCATATGTGATAGACATTATGCTAAATATTGTCATATTCTCATTTATTTAATCTTCTTAACATGTATTTCACCTTCATTGTGCAGTTGTGGAGATGGAATCTCAGAGAGTTTATATTGTTGAAAGTCATAGCCAAAATTCAGACCCTAGCTTTATGACTTAATGGGCTGAATACTGATGCTCATGACTGGAAACCCTCGAAGGTATAGTTTCTTAAGACTTTACTGGATTGGCGTTAGATATCTGTAGTTAACAACTAAAGTTATCAGAACTACAATTAAATTATCAAAAAAGGATATGATAGGCCTTATTTGGTTCTTAAAAATACCAGTTCAGGTTAGTAGGGGACTCTTGATATTCGTAATAATGGCATGGATAATTGAAGTCATCAGAGTAATCAAGCAGTTTTGTTTAGTAATAATATGTTACATTAGAATAGCGTTTTACAATCTTAAGGGGCACTTTCATATCTGTTACCTGAGCACCTTAAGCCTTTTATTAGATCTACCAAATCATTGGTTTTGTTCCCTCTTGACCTTTCTAAACCGAGGAAAAACTGCCTCTGTAAGTCCAGAAACTGCCTTTGCATATTTGCACACATACATCTCTCACTCTTCCCCCAATTCTTATACCTGTGGCTGGGCAGTTATAGGTAAAGGGTAGATGAGTGGATAAATAAAAGGACAGGTTTCAAAAGGAGGAGTAGGAAGCGTCAGGTGTTTACCCATAAGTTGTTGAAAATGGTAGTAAAATGTGTTTTGAGCACAGACTACCTGGTTATAATCAATTAAAAATGAAACATTTCATTAGGTCTTTTTTTCTTTTTAAACCATAACAGCGTATATGTGTCTTCCCCAAGAATGGCACAAGTGTACATAGCAGAGCTCCCTGTCTGGCACTCAGTAGGTGTTCAGTCACTATTTATTAAGTGAATAGATAACCACAGTGGAGACTTTCTAGATTTCTTCTTTCTTCCTTTTATCAAAAAGCCAATTCCCAAAGAATACAAAAAGTAAGAGAATTTATTAATTGCGGAAATATTATAAAACTAGACTGGTTTTGTATTACTGTTCTGGTGCTTTAATATCTTATTCTTTATTATCTGATATTTAAATCAGAAAATAACCAGTTTACATATTACTTATGTCTATGGGTATATCATTCTTTAAACAGAGATATTTGGGCCTAAAGCCGAATTCTTCTACAGAGAGATTATTGGAAAGGCATTTTCACAGTGGGCTGAATACAGATGCTTATTTGCAAAGGCACTCCCACTGCACCTCTCCCCTAGAAATTAGCTTATAAAATAATTCTACTAACGATTATGCCTCCTTCCTCCCCTCCCTCTTTTTACTGAAGGAAAACACTAATTTGAGAGAAGAGACTAGCAAATTCGTTTGTGGTTTTCCATCGTGCCCAGTAGCAACTCCCAAAACTCTGAACTGTAAGAGTCTTAGTGGTTGTATCTTAAGAGAATAGTATTGCCATGTTAAAATTTTGATAAAAATAAAGCACTAGAGGAGTTCATTGCATAAGCCAAGCAAGTGTATTTTGTCTCCAGTTCCCAATTCTAATAAATTTTGCCCTTATTTCTCTCTGTTGCGAAAGTGTAGATAGATCATGTTGCCCATTTTTTTGTGAATACATTTTTCTTCCATCAGAAAGGCAGTTATTGATCGGTCTGATGCACCCAAGCACACGGTTCTGCAGATGATTCAGTCAAGTGACTGCCTTAATGACAGGTAAGGTTTTTCTGTTTTTGAATGTGGGACTACTCATTAGGTAGCATGATCTGAGCTACCCCACATCCTCACTGGTATTCCTCTCACTTTTATAGATAGGAAAGGAATTTCTCTGGAATTTCCCTAAGACTTCAGCTTAATTTTGTCCTGTAATCCCTGATTGAAGAAGGAGTCCAGCAGATCATATGAAATTTGAAATTGTTCCATACTCTAGCTAAATGGAATATCAAAAATTTAGAACATTCAGCACAAAAACACCTCCCGATGAATTTGTATACGGAAACCTCAAAAAGGAATGAGGCACATCGTATAAATAAGTTATAATAAATAAACATTAAAGTTGTATGGCATCAGAACTATTTTAGGATTTTTAGTGCAAACATTGTCTCACATGCAGTGTGTCTTATTTAACTTTTATAAATTCAACTGTGTAGATTTCATCTCCCTTTCAGAAAGGAGGGAGCATGCTTGGGAGAAATATAGTTGACAGAGTACAGGAAACAGTTATTCAGCCATTCCTGTCTTCTGATCAGTGAACATGTGTCCCTCAGTGAGAGATGGAAGATGTTCTTTCAGGCCTTGATTGTGTCCTAGTGCGAACACCGCCCTTTCCTGACTGTGACTTCAGTCTTCCTGAGCAAGTCAGAGCTACTTCGTCTAGTGTTCAGCTGAATGGACAGTGGTCAGACCAGGGCTAGAGGAAAATGGGCTCTTCTGGCCTTACTGAGGGGTAGTACTTTATAGGCTGGTATGAAGGAGGTATGCAAAGGTAGTTTTGGCTGTGTGCAATTTTTGCCTTTTACAATGACTTTACAATCGAATTCTGGAATAAGATGTGACTTTGCTGTTAACTTTACATGAATTAAAGATTAACTAGATCAACAGAGCTGAAGCCAGATGGAAGCATTTGAGAACAAATGGCTTTGAAAAATACTGAACATTCAGTGAGATGTGCATAGAGAAATAGCTCTCTAATCAATCAATTTTTTTTTAAGGCCGCTTAGTATTTTTTCCAACTTCTTCAAACTTTGGCCGCAGAGAACAAGTGGGAAGCGAGATTGATTCAGGATAGATGTAGTTAAATTAGCCAAGATTAGGGGTTCTAGTGACCTTGATAGTAAATGTGTGCATTAAGTAAAAGTCAGGTCCTTTAAATTAAATCTGATAGTTAAAGAGGACTCTATAGTAACCAAAAGTTTTAGAAATATTTATTCTTGAAAAACTGCATAATAACTGGTAAGTTACATATGTCAGACCCTGTCTACCCCTGTAGAATTCTAGGTGAGCCAACAGGCACTGTTTGGGGAGCTTTATGTATATTAACTTACTTAATTCTCAGGAACTCTATTGAGAGTAAAGACTTGTTGTTACAGCCTTGCAAATGAGGAACTGCAATATAGTCACAGTTGGAAAGTCATGCAGCTAGTAAATAGATGAGCCAGGATTCAAACTCAGATCGGCTCCATTTCCTGGATTCTGAACATGTCTTCTGTGCTGATTCTTGATTATCCGTTACATTATTGTGTCATACGTAAAGGCTTCAGATGCACGCTCCAGTTTATGGAAAGTGACTGCCTTGAGGATTCTGAGACTAGGTCTGTACTCAGTGAAAAATTTCTCATTTTGTATCAGAGGCTGCTATGGGTGTGCGATTGGTGGCTTAACCTCATTTCTAACCTCGTATCAAACTAGATCTCAGAAAGCTAGTTAGTTCTGTGGTTTAGTATCATTCCCTCATATTTTATCCATCTTTATAAGGTGCAGTTATATGATAAATATTTCTGCATCTGCATCGCCTATGAAACTGTCTCTCACAATGTTCAGTGTTCCTTTTATACAAATTCACATGGCAAATTCTTCAAGGATTTAGCTTCAGAAAAAAAGTTTTCTTACAATTTGGCATGCTTCCTTCTGTCAGCCATTGAGGTTTATTTAGTCCATTGTGTTTTCTCTTTGGCTGCAAGGAAGCTTGGAGTTATATTTCATTTTAATTACAGTAACTTTATTAGCCTAGGCTTTTGATATGGATAATTTCTTTGCTGGTTCTCTGTGGCAGGAGTTTTTAATCCATCCTCTGTGTATCAGCCTCAGGGAGTTCATGAACTGCCCTGAAATGATAGGTAAAATTGTTTGTGTGCATGTGGGAATCTGGGGCAGTGTCCCTGGCTTTTATCAAAATTTCAGTGACCTCCACCCCCGCCCCCCAAGATAAGGAACCATTGTTCTCTGGATTTGCTGTTCATTTTCTATTTTAATGGCCCAGTTGTATAAAGTTATAATCTGCTAATAATCTTTTCGAAGTAGGTAGGCTATATGAAGCATTTAAATCATTACCTTCTTTCTCGATTTTGTCAGAAAACTATAAACCAATTCTCTGTAATTTAAAAAATACTCAGTCTTGGAAACTTCAGTTTTTCTCTCAAATGTATTATCATTAAGTAGGTAATAGTAAATTATTTGTAAAGCAGTTGTTAACATATTTAGAATTAGCACATTTAAGCCATAAAATCTATACATGTAAACAGTATTTCTACATCTTCCTTTGTTTTGTAGGTAGACATAAAAGATTATAGCATCCTAGTCATCTCTCTGGACTGTTTATGTGTTAGGAGAAACAACTCTTCTGAAACACGTAGGATAGGGTTACCAGCAATTATTTGCCATACTCATACATTTTGGTAAAAGCTGTAACCATTAGAGGAGAGTAAGCCTGTGCTGCCAACCTCACTAGTCAGATTAATTTCCACAGCTGTCATTTTAAGTGTTTTTGTAGGTTTTCAAATGCAAATTATATTGACAGGTACACTACAGAAATGTGCTATAATCCAAGAGGGCATATATATTATGTTTTTGATTGTAGTAGGCATTTTGGTCTAATTGACTGTTTCTTCGCAACAAAATAAAATTACAATTACTCAAGTTGGAAAAGAGGAATAAAGCTGTCTACTTTTCACTAGGCGATATCTTGGTTGGTTAAATTTATAAGTTGTATACACATACGCTTTTTTTCTGTTGAAGAGTTGATGACTGACCAAAAAAAAAACCTACCAAGGTGTGTCATTATAATAAAAGTGGCTGTTTCTGTGAATCATTATACAGCATTTTGAGTTATGGTATTGATTGTAGTAAATTATTTAGTAGTTCTCCACTCGAAGGTTATAGAATCCTGTAGCAGAGTAACAGAGATCTGAGGACAGTGAATCACACTAGTATCCAGCTTGCTACTCTGCAGGCTGCATATGTGAAAAAAGAATTTGTATGACTTAACCGCAGACAGTAAAATTTGGTGTGCCAACAAAAACAGATTTTCTTAAATGATGTGATTCATATGCCCACAGTAGAGAGAACAAATCTGCAGTGTTTTCGTGTCCTTCATTATAAAGTGTATCTTACTTTTATATTTGTATTAGTTGAATAGCTTATAAAGATTCTAGTAAGGTTACTAGATAATAGGTAGTTTTTTTTACATTTTATCTCTTAATAAGAAATATGTAAAGCATTTATTGAATGTGAATAGCATGTGTACGTTACTGAAATAGGTTTTGTGGGGGTGTGCAGAGATGACATACTGCTTACCCATGGATTAGAGGGTTAAATAAAAAGAAAAATAAAGCTAAGAGAAAATACAACTAAGAGAAAGGTACAGCTCCAAATGAAAACATGTTGACTGTGCTTCAGTAGCAGTAGAAATGTTTATACCTTTTAAGTCAGTAATTTAATGTAAGGGGCTCTAGCTTATGGAAAGATAATTCAGAATAAAGACTATTCATGTAACAGTGAAAATGTGAAAGTAAACAACGTTATATGAAGAGAAATGGCTAGGTTGGGGTTAATCCTTTCTTTGGATGGTTATATATCAAATAAAAACAAATGGACAAACTATATAGTCATATGAAAAGATGCATAGAAAAACGAGTAGGCTATAATTATATGTCATATATGATTATAAGTTTATAAAATAGAAATATTTAAAATTTTTTAAAGGAAAAGAAGAAAATCTAATTTATAGTCCTTGCATTAGATTAAGGAGGTTATAGGTGATCTCCTCTCTCCGGTGGCCTCTCTGGAGTAGTGTTACACTAATTTTAAAATTTAAGTGTAGGTTTATATTTTTAAGAAGATCTAGTTTTTGTTCTTAAGGAACTGCCAGTCTAGTGGGATAGAACTACAGTGGAAAGAATTATGTTATTGGCATGAGAGAGACATAAATACTCTGGGAGACTCTTGAAATTCAGTTTTTTACATACTTGGATCTTATAAAGTCAGGTGAACCTTAAAAGTTAATGTTTCTTAATGAATAAACTAGATTTTTAAAGACACTAAAACATGTCTAAGAATCTAATACGTGTCAGTGAGATGCTGTTTTATTTCGCTTTGATTGTAGAACCATTAATTTACATTCTGTACTGTTATGCTAAATAATAGGGATTTACTTAAATAAATTTGTGAAGTACTTATCAAATCTCCTAGGCATGTATTTTTACATCAGGAATGACTTGGAATCATGGGGGAGAGGAAACTCTTAACTGAGAGATGCAGGGAAGACTCCACAGAGGCTGTGACAGGTTGCTGGACTTTGAAGGTGATAAAAGGTCATGAAATAAGCAGTGTGTTTTTTAGATAGGGGGGCTTTGAAGGCAGCTAAGGATCCATGAAGTAACTAAAAGACAGCTATAGGGAGTAGCGTGAGTGAAGTCACGGAGCTACGAGGAACCGCAGGTGCAGGGGCATCTAGGTTGCCATGTGTTTGTGGGGATGTAAGTAAGTAGATGTTCATGGGGCAGTGAGGGAGAGGTGGTAATCCATGTTTGAGAAGCTGGTCCATGCTGGTTTGTGCAAGTGACTAGGTGTACAGAGATAAGGAAGGTTCTGTTCTCAAGGAACCTGTGGTCCAGTGTGGTGACCAATAATTAACTCAGATCCAGTATATTGGCTTAAATTTTTACATTAAGGGTTTTTGTTTGTTTGCTTGTTTGCCTTTTTTAAAGTTCCTATTCACAAAATTTGGATTCAAAACATTGTGTTGTTCTAAAGGGAACTGTAGGGTATCACGGGATTACTTGGGGGTAGGGGGCTGTTTGATGCTGGTTGGGAAGGGGGTAGGAAGAAGTGACCAAGGAGGACTTGCTGTAGGAGGCTTCTTCCACTCTCTCCATGTTTAGATAGAATACTAGGCATTTTAAAAAGAATAGAAGAATTATTTGCGTGTTATGAATCCCAAAGAGAGCAGCACCAACGTAGTCATGTCTCCATTTTCCCACCTCAGATCTTGGAAATAGGGTGTTTCTATGGATCGTTGGATGGACCTTTCCTTTAGGTGGATGCGGCTTAATGGAAGAGACTGTTCGTGACTCCTGAGCCACTGCTCCGCTGTGTGGGTCTCCATCTTTCTGGGGAGGCCAAGACAGATCTCTGAGATTCTCAGCTTGTTGTCTAAGTGGGATGGATGTAATGACAGCCACAATACGTGGCTCAGGCCAGCATCCTTCTTGGTGATCTCCTCCCACCCAGAACATGATGAGCCCGTCACTGGTCCCACACCTCCCAGCTTGTTAAATCAGACCACGAGCTTCCATTCCTGTCAAAGGGCCAGCCTCCTGAGTGGAGGTCATGACGACACAGCTCTGCTGGTTAGCTTTACGGCCTTATCCTGCTGAAGGGAAGTGAAGTTTAACATACTAGGACTTTCTTCTGGCTTTTTATTTTTTATATTTAGATTCATGGTACATTTGAAGCCAGGAAATACTCAGTGTCCTAAGCATGTCAGTAATCACTTTCATCTCTTTTTTTAATTTGAAGAAATATCAGTCTTCTGTGGAAAATTTATAGTATACAGGCTGGCATCACTTTACCTTTCTTCATCCTCCAGGACTGTAGAATTTATAGTCATAAAGCAATCTACACTTCATATAATTCCTTATGTTCTGTATTTTTGTTTTTCTTCATTTAGCTCTGCCTCTTTCATTTGCTCAGCCACTGCTATTAAAAAAAAAAGATTCTCTTTCTAGGAGAAATGAGTGTTAGAAATGGATTTAAAAAGGAAAGGTTAGTGAGAAGAGATGACAGTACGTCTCTGTGATTGCTCTGTAAGGTATGAGTTAATTATGTTGATAAAGGAGGCTGCGCCTGGCGCAGGGGTGGGATCGGAATGCTAGCAGGGTGGATTGGCAACTGCACATGCAAGATTAGGGCGCGTAACTGGACACATGGAAGATAAGACTTGTGTTGATTGGGGAGGCAAGAGGCAAAACAGTAGATGCTTCATAAGGGGAGCAAAGGTGATGACTATACTAGGTGGATGTTTTTAGTAGGACAGAAAGGGAGAGATGTCACCAGCAGTTTAGAGTAGGATATGAGAGAGGGTGAGTCATGGCACTGGAAATGGTTCTGATGTAAGTGGGATTAGCAGTGACAGTGAAAGGTAGAAATGCAACTTAAACTGATTCTCAGTCTGTTGGAAAAAAGTCACCTTAAGGTACTGCTTTTGGATGGCTATTTTCATCCAAAATATGGCTACTTTGCCTTTCTATATTAGTTTTATTAATAACAACAGTCAAATGAGCTACCAAAAATCAGATCATTATGTTGATTATAACAAACATGTTTCTTTTGATGGTGATCTTCTAAAACTGGATCTAACCTCAGGAAAGGAGAATGTATTTGTCATAATGTTTTGACTTGTGTGCAATAAAAGACTTATTTTGAAACATGGAAAATACTTGGCAGCTTTAAGGTGACCATTTTTATACAAATGAAATCTGTTTTGGGTTTTTTTCCCTTTCTTTTTCTTTTTTGTACCTTAAAAAGAAAAATGGATCTTACTTTTTAGAGCAGTTTTCGGTTCCCAGAAAAATTGAGCAGAAGATACAGATTTCCCATATATGCCCTGCCCCTACACATACCTAGTCTCCCCAACTGTCAATAACCCCCCCCCAACTGAGTGGTACATTTGTTACAGTTGATGAACCTATATTGACACATCATTTTCACTCAGAGTCCACAGTTTACAGGAGGTTTCTCTCTTGGTGTTGTGTATTCTGTAGGTGTGGACAGATTCATAATGACATGTATTCACCATTATAATATCATATGGAGTAGTTTCACTGCCCTAAAATCCTCTGTGCTTTCCACCTGTTCATCTCTCCCTCCATGCAATCTCTGATCTCTTTACTGTCTCCATAGTTTTGCCTTTTCCAGAGTGTCACATAGTTGGAATCATACATTATGTAGCCTCTTCAGACCAGCTTCTTTTCACTGAGAAACATGCACTAAAGTTCCTCCATGGCTTTTCATGGTTTGGTAGCACTGAATAATATTCCGTTGTCTAGATATACCACAGTTTATTTATCCGTTCACCTACGGAAGGATATCTTGGCTACTTCCCAGTTTTGGAGTAAAGCTGTGTAGTTAACATCTGTGTGCTGGCTTTTATATGGATATAAGTTTTCAGCTCCTTTGGGTAAATGCCAAGCAGTGTGATTGCTGGACATGTAAGAGTGTAGTTTTGTAAGAAACTGCCAAACTGTCTTCCAGCATGGCTGCACCATTCTGTATTCCCACCAGCAGTGTATTGAGAGTTCCTTTTGCTCCACAGCCTTGCCAGGATTTGGTGTCTTGAAAGCTTTCTGTGGAGTTTCTGCCAATAACAATGGTTTCAGCTTTGGCATAATTGATATTTAGCTGTTCTGACAGTAATAGGCTAATAGATTCAGCTGCTTCTTGAGTCCCTTTTATGGAACATACTAATAGGGGCATGTCAACATAGTGGAGGACACTGACCTTTTTAAAAAATATATTTGGGGAAAGGTCTTATTTCAGAGCTGTAATGATTTGTGAGGTATATGTTTTTTAAAAAAAGGGTGATTGGAACACAGCCCTGTTAAATTTTAAGGAGCATAATTGCTACAGCGTAAGACCATTTTAGTTATTTTGATTTTTATAGTATTTTGGTAAAGACTTAAAAGGAGCATTAAAAGACTTGACTTTATGCTAATGTTATAGAGCTTGGTCCATTGATAGATGAAGAACTCAGGGTAAGATTTTTAAAGATACATACACACACACACATATACACACACACACACACGCGTATATATCTCTGTGTGTGTATAAACAATAGCAAAATCAAAGTGTTCTTAACCCTTTAGTGGTTTAAAAGTTTGGTGAAATGGCATAAGGCAGTGGTACCTTAGAATAGATGGGCCTAAGCTTCCTGTTTTTAGTTTTTTTTTTTTTTTTTCTTTTTTTTTTAAACAAGCTTCTAGTTTGGGCAAGCCAGACCACAGTCTGTTTGTAACTTGTGCTCCCGTCTCCCCACAGAGGACTTGCAGTGAGTAAGGACACAGCAGCGACAACAGAGGCAGCTGTGGTCAACGTTTGTTGAGTCCTTACTGGAGCTGGGTGCACAGTCTTGTCTAATCCTACACCAGCCATACCATGTAGGGACTGCCATTATCTGTGTTTTGCAGTTGAGAAAATGATGCTTCAGGAAGTTAAGTAACTTGCCAGAATTTTACATTCTGGGAGATGGAGGTGGATGCAAGCCTCAGAAGTCTGACCTTTGCTCCCAATCTCTATAGAGAAGAAATGCAAACCAGAATAAATGTCCAAACCAGGAAGAAAAAGAAAACAGTGAATGTTCATGTCTTTAGGGCCCACAGCTATTATGACTAAACCAAAAATTTGACTCTGAATTTCCTAGAGCAAAAGAAAAAAAAAAAGGTGAGGGAGGGTGAACGGGTGTGGGAGAATACCACATGAAACCATTTTCTTAGGACTTAATTCTCAGAGTTCCCCTGAGGGAGCCTCCAGAGCAGACTCACTGGTTGGGAATGATTTCTTCAGTAACATTTACTTTATTATAGGTGGTGATGGGTTTAATAGGACTGCTTTTTTTTTTTTTATCCCACAGCGAAACTTGAGGCCAGAGTGCCAAAGCATGATTCGGTAATAATTCATTGAGAATTCATGCCATGTTGATATGAACCAAGCGTGCATGGAACAGTTTGCTCTCTCTGTAAAATCCAGAATGCTGAGAGGAATGGAATAGATAGCCTGCACATTTGCCAGTTAATCCTAGGCTTTGTGTAGACTTAAGAAGTTAAAATGAGCAGATAGTAGAGTTAACATCTCTGATGATTGAGAAGTATAAGCAAGGAACATAGTGATGATGATTGTTCATTTTATTAAGCTCACAATTGAATGGGTAATTATCCCAAACTGGGGGACTACCATGGAAGCCAAGAAGGTAAATTTTCAGTAAGAAGATATTTTTCAGTCCTGTGAAATGTGCAGAGAGATGACATGTTAGATAAGGACGGAAATGTGTCTACATTTCAGAGACCGGTTTTATGTATCTTAGCACTTAGCACGCACTGGAGTGTTGCAGGGTGGAAACCCTAATATACAGGGCCCAGGAGTGAGTGCAGGGTGAGGAATTGGCCAGTCTCTGTGTAGACTTTCTTGCAGTTGCATGTTGTATTGGGGAGTGGGAGAAAACCAGAAGCTGGTGACCCCAAGGTTGAAAGAGGATTTTTGTATAAGGATTTGAAGAGGCCTGAGACTGTATATGCAGTAAGGAGAAGGAACAAATGGAGAAGGAAGAACTGAAGATAAGAAGTAACCTATAATGAAAAAGAATATGACAAGGAATATATATATGTATTTGTATGACAAACATCATGCTCTACACCAGAAATCAGTGCAACATTGTAAACTGACTATTCTGTAATAATAAAAAAAAAAAGGCAAAAGACTGAAGAAAAAAAAAAAAAACCCAAGCAGTAATCAGTGTTGTAGGGTGCATGTGATGGGGCCAAGGGGCTGGAATTTGGATCACTGAGGGAGGCAAATGGATCCGCTCCCCTGAGAAGTAAGTGACTCTCCTGCTTCACTCCTCCACCCTCCCCAATCCTACAGGGAAGTGCAGATGGGGACGAGGGGGCTTCTAGAAAAGGTGGACGAAGTCCAGATGTGAGTTGAGTGCCTGGCCCAACTGGAGAGGCGACTGGGACCAGCAGCCATTCTCTCCTCACCCTGAAAATGGGGCTGTTGTGGGAGTTGGGAATTAGGGGAACTGGCTTGGAAGATGGAATGAGCTAGAGAGTGACGGAGAAACCAACCCAGAGTCCTAGGGAAAGTACAGATGTGTTCCTTTCTGTGCTTCTTCCAGTGGTTGGTTTTGCTTTTGTACCTACTGGCTCCCTCTGCCTCTGGGCTCCCTCGTTGGGGAATGCACGTGGGGAGGGCCACGGGAGCTACTGCTAAGGACCTGCCCTGCCCGCTCTCACAGGAAGTTTGTTTTAGGTGGGCGATGCATTTGGGAGTAACTTGAAGTTGGCCTGTAGAGTTCAAAGTGAAAGACCGAAGGCCTTAGAGCGTATGCTGCCGTTGGGGACACAGTGAAGTAAAGAAATGGGGATGGTGCTCAGAGACTGAACTGCGCAGGGGCACTGCCTGCCCAGGTCAGCTCTCACCACCCAGAGGGAGAGGGCTTCAGGGCTGGGTGAGGGGCGGCAGAGAGACGGGGAATTGCAGAGGGCTAAGTAAGGGAATGTCGTCAATTCTGGGCCCCAGCCAACAGCTTTTAGTTGATATTTCAGCAGGAGCAGCAGCAGCTGAAGTAGATTGTGCAGGGCGCTGGAGCGCTTGTGGGCAGAACGCAGAGAGCCCCACGTCAGTGCACGTAGAGAGAAACAGAGAACGGAAAACCATGGGTAGCTTCATATGGTGAAGGGCCTAGTCGAAAAGGGGGACAATTTTCACCCTATTTTTAAATGAACAACATATTTTCTCAGGCCCTGGTAGCCTGATGGAGACATGAATCAAGACATAGGGGCCACAGTAACACCAGGAACCAGGGGTTCCTCCTAAGTCTTGGTTTGGAGCCTGTTCTGCCGCCTTGTCCAGCTGCAGGCCCTGAGTGGCTCACACAGTTACTGTGTGGTTACTCCCCAGCGGCAGGGTGTCAGAGAGGTCCCTACTCTGGGCCCTTGTCTCTGTTGCAGTCGACTCCTGTTTTTACTCCTTCTCCTCTGGTGACTAGTGGGGTCCCCCTGCCTCGAGATCTTCCTTATCTGGGATAAGGGTCAGAAATCTTCCTCTCCTGATGGCACCCCCAGTCATTGGGGTAGGACCACCTATGGGTGTAGGGCATGTGCTGGGATGGCGGATTTGTGCAGACCGGACTTGGCCCACTTGTCTTTGGCTCTCCCCGCAGTCCTTCCTGCCAGAGCCCCTGGGCCTGGGCTGTGCTGTTCCTCGGGGAGAAGGCTGGAACAAGGCCTCCGGGTCAGGGGAACCCTGGGTCTGACCTGTGAGCACCAGAGCTGAGGCTTGGCCCACCTCTCCGCAGGGCTGAGCCCACTGTCCTCCTAGCCGAGGTTTTGTGTGGGTCACGTATTCGACCCTGGGGAGCTGTGGAGCACATACAGATAGGAGAGGGGTGGGCTCTGATACAGGTACCAACCCAGTGTTTGTCTCTGAGTTTTCTGTCTCTATGACCCAGCAAAGGAAATCAAAAGGAAATGGTTTGTGTGAACACATCATTACTGGCTTTTGGTATTTCCAGCTCCCTGTCAACTCTTGTTTGTGTGGACATTTGTTTCCAGTTATAATACTTAACAACAGTTTCAGAAATTCATTTAATAGTTTCTCCTGGGTGTTCAGTTGTTTTTCTCAAGCAGATTTGGTTTTCAGTCACAAGTCCTGGATTAAAACTGTTAAAGAGAAAAACAACAGGCCCAAAATGGTGCCACTCATGCTAGAGCCCATGATACCAAACCTAGACTTAATGCCTGACTTAAATGCAGTTTTGATCGTCCCCGGAAATGTAATCTTAATCAACCAGCCTGGAATTTTCTTTTCAGCACCAGTTGGTAATCTGTCATGTGGGCCCTCCCCCCCACCCCACCCTCTGAAGAAGAAATTTATCTGATAAAGCCCCTGTGTTCCTGCCCAGCTCCCCCCACCCCACCAAAGACGTCCTGGCCTGAAAATAATTATTTTCTTTTGCTAATAGCTCCCTTGTCCAACCCCTCTTCCTATAAAAACCTTCCATCTGGTACATCCACCTCCCACCCCCAGCGCCCTTCTAGTTGTTGGATAGAAGGCTGCCCCATTTATGACTCACCTAATAAAGCCAATTAGACCTTCACATTTACTTGGTTAACGTCTGCTTTTTTTTTTTTTTTTTAACAAAACGACAGTTGCCTAACATTTATGAAATCATCCTGACAACTGAACCTTATACCTCATCCATTTACAGGCTGTGATCCTGCTTGCATCTTCTCTGATCTGTGAGCACCTTGGAGGGAACAGATTTTATCTTGTTCATTCCCCTATTACCTATGCTTAGCATGCAGTAGCACTCAAAAATGAGATGATAGCAGTGATGAGGAGAACGTGGACCTTGAGTTTCTGGAACTTGTAGTCTGATGGGCCTTCAAAAGATAATGCATGTGAGTGTGTTGGGGTTTGTGTGTGAGAAGGGAGAGTTGTGTGGGTGGGAATATGGGATATGGTATGTTGGTCAGGGTTCTCCAGAGAAACAGAACCAATAGGATATATGTATAGAGAGAAAGACTGATTATAAGAAATTGGCTTACCTGGGTTTGGAGGCTGAGCATTCCCAAGATCTGCAGTCGGCAGTCTGGAGACCCAGAGTCACTGGTGCAGTTCCAGTCTGAGTTGGAAGGCCTGAGAATCAGGAGAGCTCAGGGTGTACATTTTAGTCCAAAAGCTGGCAGCCTCCAGACCCCAAAAGAGCTGCTGTTTCAGTTTGAGCTGAAAGCAGGAAAAGACTGCTGTACTAGCTCAAGCAGTCAGGCAGGTGGAGTTCTCTCCTGCTCCAGGGAAGGTCAGCCTTTTTATTCTATTCAGGTCAACTGATGGGATGAGGGCCACCCACATTAGGGAGGGCATTCTGCTTTACTTAGCCTGTTGTGCAAATGTTCATTTAATCCAAAAACATCCTCACAGGCACACTCAATCATTTTTGACCAAATATCTGCCCTCCCCGCCAGTCAAGATGACACACAAAATTAACCATCACTGATGGTTTGTGCTTCTAAAATAACTTTATAGTACAAAATGCAATATAATCATCTTTAAAGCATCATGAAGTAAGTGAGTGAACTTCTAAAATTGCTGAATTAGGGATCATTCCCCCACTTGCCAGGATTATTTTCTTTTGAAGTTGATATAGTACATGCTATTAAAAAGTGATTCATATGGTAACACACTTGACTGTTACTAGTGATTGACTCATTCTTGTGTAGAAACCCTCTGATACAATGGGCAGGAAAAGTGCTGTTGATAAGAGGTCAAATGTTATAGGACAGGGCTGTTGATTTAAAAATTATCTTTTGAAAGCATAGCAACAGTGAAGTGCTAGGCTGCTTGCTGTATTTTGTCTCCTGCATGTGGTGCTGATTTCTCATCTTGGATCGTGTCTGAAATCAGTGGCAGTTTGTGAATGCAAAAAGTTAGTATTTTGTGATTGCCTTTTAGGTTATGAAAACTCATATAGTTGAGGAAATGCCAGGATTCATTAAGAAGATGAATTTCAGTATCCATATATTCATTTATCTGTATGTTTCATGATTTATTCTTTATCACTAGAATACTTTTTTTAAAAGGATACACTGAATATTCTTGTGTATAAGTATTCTGCATAGCTCTTGTAATTTCTTTACAATAAATACTGTGGAGTTAATAAATAAATAAATAAGTGGGGTGAAGCTGTGCCGAACATTGTCCACTTTTGAACAGTATTAGTAAATACTCCTAACCGCCCTTATTTATTCACTCTTATATAGCATAAATATTGATAATAATGGCTAGCTTGCATTGAATGCTGGTTGGAACCTGGGCTTTGTATGGATTGTTTAATCCTCAACCTTGTGAGGCAGGTGTTTAATATTGCCCATCAGGAAACAGCAGAGTGCCTACTGTGTGCAGAGCACTGTGCTAGGCAGGAGGACGCTGTTTGTGAACAGAACAGCCATTGTTGATGTCTGCGTCCCAGGGGAGAAGACTGAGGGTCAGCAGCTACTCTCCATGTATTTAATTGACATGTTGAGAGGGCTATGAAGGAGACATTTCAGCTACTTTGAAAGTGTATCACACAGGGTGTGGGAAGCAGTGGCAAGAAAGAAGCTGTCTTTGAAAAAACCACCTTTGCAGCGTAAGTTGAGTAGGCAGAGTTGGGGAAGGAGTGTTTTAGGCTGAGGAGGCAGCATGTGGATAAAAGGTGAGCAAGTTCTAGGAACTTAAATGGACTCAGTGTGCCTGGAATTGTGAGGTGTCTAGGGGAGAGTGGCAGGGGCTAGATCACGCAGGGTCTTTTGGCTCTGCTAAAGATTTTTGGGTTTTCTTTTTGTAAGAGCAGTAGGAGACCGATGTAATGTTTTAATGGAGGAGTTCCAAGAGGATTTACTTTTTAAAAAGAACACTTTGATAGACAAGATTATACTGTATAGCACAGGGAAATATACACAAAATCTTATGGTAGCTCACAGAGAAAAAAATGTGACAATGAGTATGTATATGTCCATGTATGACTGAAAAATTGTGCTGAACATGAATTTGACACAACATTGTAAAATGATTATAAATCAATAAAAATGTTATTAAAAAAAAGAACACTTTGACTGCTATGTGGACAATGGGTTTGTAATGTATGACACTGTCAATTGCCCTATAATTTTCTGCAGCCATATTATCATCAATTTGATAAATAGAGGTGCTTAGATTTCTTAAACAGAAACCAGAAACTTAAAAAAGAAATCCATAATCACAGGATTGGTGGTGGTGGGGCGTTGAAAGGGTGGCTTGTGGGAGAAGGAAGGAATGATTCAAGGTTTAGAAGTCCAGGAACTTCCATTTCCTTTCTGTCACGGTGTCCAGAAGAATAAATTTGCATTTGAAGCAGAAGATGTTGCCCAGCAGGTCAGATTCATTAAAAATCTGAACTTGAGCTTCTTTCTGTTCATAGTAATGGTTGCCTCCATCCCATCTGATCTCCACAGACCACAACAGAGAGGATGTCACATAAGATACTGAAGGCTTGGTAGATTGATAAGACATGCTATTAGGAAGACAAGTAGAGATAAGCTTATTTTTATTTTATTTTGTCTTACAATGTCTTTCCCTTTTATCTATCTCTTGATGCCAATAAGAGTAGGACAGCCACCTGGCATGTGCGTAGGTTGGTTGTGGAAGTTGCTCCATTATTTTCAGATACTCATTTCTTTTCAACAGCTCCTTCAATAGGTTACCTGCCTCCTACACTTTTTTCCCTAAGATACAGATAGTAAATTACAACCCATTTCTTAAGAGTTGTAGTTCTATAAAAGGTGTACTTTTTCTAATTGTTTCTTTTACATTTGTTTTACTTTCAAAAAAGAAGCCTTTTAAAAATTGAATACTAGAAAACTGTTTTGTTCTTGAGTAAGTTAAAAATAATTAACTGAAAACTTTTAATATAAAGTAAGGAAAGGTTAATTTCCATTAGCAGAGAACTTCCTTTCATTTACCTTCTTAAGGGAGGAAGTTTATAAAAACATTAATATATTTCATAATGCTTCCGCCTTCTAAAATGTATGAATCCTGTCTTATAGTGGGATCATGACACAGATTTGTTTGTCAAATGATCATGCTCCTATTTCCTTTGATTGCTTAGAGTTAAACTTGAGTGCAGCAAAGCTCCAAAAATCACAAGGAGAGAAGGGGGTTGTGTTTTGAGGTTTTTAATCATTATGAACAAAAATAGAAAGTTTTCTCAAGCAAGCATTTATACTTTTGTTTGTTTTTGTTTCTAGTCTTGATTGTGATTTTGAGATTATTTCATTATTTAATAAAGATTGATAAAGAAAAACTAATTGTATTAATATTTTAACAGAATAATTTTTTTGGACTTTCCTAAGGAAGAAGTAAAGAAGTTCTTTTTTAAAAAAATTCTTTAAAACAAAACAAAATGAAACTGAGCTAGTTTAAGCAGTTGCAGTGTTCTGGGAAGACAAAAGCTTTGATGTACAAGCTTTTGATAGTAGACGTTCTGACCATATCATGTATGCTTTCTTAATAATGTCTGACATTATCAAATTGATTAACTCAACATGGGGCCTAATCAGATTTAACTGGTTGGCAGCTGTATGCTAGAAGAAGAGTAATACAGAGGGGGAATGAAAGTAGCTTTTTGATAAGCTGTATTAAATACAAAACTAATAAGTATATCAGAAGTGTTCGTTATTTCACAGCAATATGTAACACTGTTGTTTCGCTTAGTAGTTTTCCCAGATCTTTGCTAACTTCTATTTTCAAAGATTGGCTACTGCCAAAAGCTAGACTTGCTGATTAGATTTTCATCTGATAATTGATGGTGTGGGTTTCCGGCATTTATGATTTCCTGCAAGCTTCAAAGTTCAACAAAGTTTGGATCCATATATTGTGTTTACTGTGTAAACCTCATAAACTAACCAACCCCTCTAAGAGCTAAAGCCCAAACCACTGATTACTTTTCCTACGATCAACTTAACTATTTCTCTGAGATATTAGTTATTGCAAAAATAATTGTTTCCCTTCTTGCTTTTAAAAAATATTATCACGAGAAGTTAATAAATAATACGTAAGAGTCCTAAATTAAGAGATTGTGATGAATTCTGATCCTGCCAATAACTATTGCCTCAGCCCTAGAGTTTAGTTAGATCCGTTCACAGGCGTTTAGTGAGTGCCTACTATGTGCAGGCCATTCAGGGCTTTACAGTTTTGACCAAAACAGCAAAGATATGAGTTTCTTTCAAAACACTATTTTGATGTGCTGAGAATCCCTGCGAGGCTAGCAATCATAAATTAAGCTTTGAGGGCTAATTTTCAACTATTGAGAAATAGGCATGAGAAAAATAGTCTGAATTTCTAAATTGTGTTGCATAGAGTGTATGCACAGAATTTTCTATTCCACTGGGTGTAACATACAGATTTTAATCAGTGTTCTAAAGCTATTAAGCTAATAAAGCTGTAAATGAATAGTCAAATATTATCCAGTCATATGTTATCATTTGGAACAAAGGTAGCAAAATAGCTGATAAATGAGTGGAAAGGTATGTAAATTATGCGGAGCAATTCTCACCTTCTGAGAAAAAAGTAACTATTTCAGAGGACAGTTTTTCAAATAAATATGCGGTCAACTATACTTAGCTGGCTTATATATTAACACATAATCATGTTAAATGCATGTATGAGAAATAATGTATATTAAATTTCTTGTGTTGCTTAAGATTTCTCAATTAGTATAATATCATGACTAGTTTTAATCCAGAAAGCTAAATATATTTAATTTAGGAAAAAGAAGCAATTTCTGTCATTTTAAGAAGGTATATTGCCCTCCCTGACAGATCCTCATTGTAAGATAATATAATTTTCAAAAGTTTGAAAAGTCTCTAAGTGTATGAAACCAGATAACTTACTCAAACTTAACTATAATCTTGCAGATAAGAATGAGAATAAAAATATTCCAGCTTTCACTGTAGCTTTAATTTATGTCTAGGACATGTAGGTACACAGAAGCATTTGTTGAATTTAATGTATGCTTCCTACGTGTAGCTTTCAAAAGATATTGAGCAATTGTTTAACTGTACCAAGTTATCAGTGGTAACCACGTGATTAATAATAATTTATGAAATCTGAAACTAATTCAGTATAAGAGGAATTGATTTGTGGTATTATTCAGCAATAAATTTTGCATAAGTATAGCACTAAAACCTAAATTGCCAAAACTCTAGCAGTGTAGAACCAGACATAGCAATATTAGATATGATTTATGACCTACTGATAGTTGAAACCGATATTCACATGGTCATTTTGTGGGTTTTTTTGATCATATAGTAATAAATCATTCAGCAGACTAAATTATTACTTTTTAATGTTAGAACTTACATACACTTTACTGATCAGATCTTGAGTCACTGTGTAAGTTTTTAAAGGTAGATGGTTGGGTAGAGTAAACTCACCATTTAATTTATTCTCTCTATAAACATGGTTTTAAGACAACTGTCATTCTTATTAATTGTATTATTATTTAATTTTTAGGTAATAAATTGACAGATTCCATTCAGTAGTTGAAGCGTGATTTCTGTCTTCAGTAGCTTTATCACCACTCGCTCACTGATGCTGAAAATCAATTAGTGGTCAACAGTGCCTTTCATTCACCTATTAGAAGGCCGTAAATGCAAATAAGGCTGGGAGAGAAAACATGTTTGACTTATTGCCACATTAAGATTCAAAGCATTTATACCAAATTCTTTTTCTTAGGAAGCTTTGATAGAGAAGGGAACACAGTGGGATGGGATGGAGCTTGTAGCAAAGGTAGGTTTGGGTACCAAAGATAAATAACTTATTATGACCTACTTTAAAATTTTGCCGAGGGCAGTCCCTATAAGTCCCTCTATACAGTTTGGGAGGTTTTTTGTTTTGTTTTGTTTTTGTTTTTGTTTTAAACTCTCTCGTTTGCAGCTCTCTCTGGTGTTCAGAATTGCACCCCTAAGTGTAATTTGTTAACGGTGAGTAGTTTGCTGCTGCTCGTATTCTTTGGGAAGTGAAACTGCTGCTCGTATTCTTTGGGAAATGCAAATGTACATATACTGTGGTCCCCCTTACTCTTACAGGAAGAGCTGATATGGACCAGGGTCACATTGGTGCCACTTTTAACTGGGAACTTTTGAGGTATTATGAAGGAGACTAGACATGGGCACACAGTCTCTGCTTTGTTTCACATTTTGCGCTCTTTTTTCCTGTGTGTAGTTAGCCGTTGACAGGTGTTGAGGTTGCTGTTTATTTGGGAAGCCTACTGACCTAACAGCAGCCCTGCTGACTAGCTTGTCCTTTTCACTCAGAAATGCTATCTTCTTTTAGTGTCATTTGCCATAATTGTCCTAACACACTGCTTGGCATGTCACCTTCTGCTTGGGCTCGGTTAATTTTTGTTGAATAAGGAATGAATACTGGAGACTCAGCCTCTCTCTATCTGCTTCTCATTCTCCTTTTCTGTTTTCACTGATTCTGCTCTTGTCTCCTTCTCTCTTATATTACACTCAGAACTCCCCCAGAGGAGCAGGTTGGTCAGTTACCATCCAGTCTAAGGTGACCAGCGTTCTCACACCAGCTGCCACCGAGACCTCCAGTCTCTCTTCTTTTCAGCCTTTGGTGGGTTGCCTTTGACTAGGGTGTGGAGTCCAGTTCTCACTGGCTGTGGCTTGAGGGAATGGCTGGCCTGACTCAGAACTTAGGGACTCAGTCACTCATGGGTGGGCAGGGATTACTGTGGTTGCCTGTTAGTAGAGTTTGAGTGGAAAATGCATTTTAACATCCAAACATGCTACTTATACATGAGCCCAGAAACATTAGTTTTTATGGGGGATACAATGTGTGGAAAGCATGTATACTTGTATTATGAAGGTTAAAAGTAAAGCTTTTAATGGAAAAAGTTGTATTTTTGTCTAAAGGAAGAATTTTTAGAGATGTCATGCTTATCTTAAGTGTATCTAATTATATCCGTTTGTATCTACTTACGTCCACTTATATTTTAGGTACATCCCTATATCCATATTTAGGTATATCTTCTTATATCCACCATGAGATGTCTTCATGATATTAAAAAGTACAATTGTGGTCCAACATTAATAAACCTAACACTTCATTAAAAAAATCTATTTTTCTTCAATTTTCTGTAATTTATCTTTGATGTTAAAAGTAAATAACCAGAAAATCTTTTGAATGGAAAAATATTTCTGAAAATTCCTTTAACATTAACATTATAAATCTATTAAATCCTTTAGAAATCTGTGAAATACAGAATAGTTTGAATTACTTTTATTGAAGTACTTATAGGCCAGATTTTCAAAAGTGGGTCTGTTATGTATTAATGAAGCACTCAATTTATTGAGTACTTTCTTTGTGCCACAGATATTTTGGCTATAGTTTTAATTTAGTCTTCAGAATGATCCTGGAAGCTTGGGAGAAATATCTAAATTTTGCAGATGAAACTCAGGTTTTGGGATTTGATCACTTGCTTTCAGAGCTTTCTAACTTGCAAGGTAGAAACAGCAGAGACTTGAACCCATCTTTTATTTCAAAGCCCAGCCCTTTACTCTATGCTGTATTTAATTTCTACTGTGATATACAAATGACTACACTGCAAAGAATAAAATTTTAAAAAATAGTGTTACTGTTGGAGCCTCTGAGAAATTTTTTATTACACCGCATCTTAAAAGCTTTCATCCAGATCCTTCTGTCATCCAGATGTAGTTGGCAGTGGATGAATGTTCATTTTGTAATGAATTAAGTTTTTGTCATTAGAGTAATAATTATACTTACCCTCCAATGTAACTATGTATGTTTCTGTCCTATTGTGAACAATTTTCCTTGCTGTTCTACCAGATTATTTTTTATATAAGCAAAAATGCGCACATATAAAATTCTCATGTTGATAGCAGATACATTTATAGGGCTTTTTTATACAAGAGAGTACCCCACCAAGTTTGAGTTCACTGTATCTAAGTTGTAAATAAAATTTGCTCTGTATACTTAACAGTAATACTGTATTTGTTTATCCCAAGGTTTGTATTGTACAGTGTGAAATTTAGAGTTTTATCCTCTTTCAGGATAAAAATTCTATTTTCATTTGCCAGCAAAAATGATTTAAAAATTAAAGTGAAGTTAAAAAGTAGAGTCAGTTTATTGTCAAAGTAGTGAACATGAAATTAAATAGGTTCAGCTCGTTATTCTAAACACATAATCATTTATAGAAGTCTTGATTTAAAAAACACAACAGTGGATTAATTTGGTAATGAACTAGGTTAATTTGTAGGGAAAAGGCTCAGGTCAGGGTGAGATTCGGAGCTGTAACGTAGTGGCATTAGTATATCAGAATAGGAGAGGTTGGAGAGGGCTGAAGTTCATGTTTTATCAGATTGAGTGGTAGCCAAGTGATTCCAGAGGTGGGCCTCAGACTATCAGGACAGCTGAAAAAGGCTGATTTTTGTTGTTAAAACTCTTATCTGAGGAGAAGTTAATAAACGCCACCCCTGTACCCACCCCTGTGCAGATTAATAGGTGACAATCCAAAGTGCCCCCAAGGCAACCAACACACATTTTTTTTTCTTTCTAGAAAAGTTGAAACTTAAGTTATTTTGTAGATGAAACTCAGGCTTTGAAAAATGGTCACTTGCCCTCAAAATTTGTAACTGGCAAGGGGAAGACTCCATCTGTATTGTATGGGCCTAAAGAAAATGCCAAATCATGCAAATTTGCAAGATTTGGAAAAATAAGATCAGTGGTTCTCAAAGTGTGGTCTCCAGACCAGCGGCATTAAATGTCACCTGGGAACCTGTTAGAAGTACAAATTATCAGGCCCTAACCCACACCCACTGAAACAGAAACTCTAGGTGTGGGGCCAGCTTTAACAAACCCACTCATTTCTGATGGATGCCAAGAGAATCACTGCCTTAGGTGAATTTGAAACCTTAAGAGCATAGATAAGAGGGTCTCTGTACAACATAGGGCCTTTCTTAGAGCAGTGTTAGGGATAAACCCATTTTGTGCCTGGTTGATTATAATTCAGGTACAGTCTGACTTAATAACACTCTACTCCAATTCCAGCTCTATATGGGGAAAATTTTTAAAAATCAATCCAGATAGTAGATTTGATCAAAATTTGGTTTGTCTGATTTACTGTTTTTGAAAATAGCCATCAGCCGTGATATTTCTATTTTAGACAGTGTTGCTGGGTATATAATTGCTGACTTATAATTTGGGTAAGAACTATATAGTATTTGTGTATTATGAAACATAAATTAAGTATAAAAGCAAACTTTTGTTTAGATTAAAGAGAAGTTACAATATTTAATCTTGGAAGGCAGCTATACCACCAACGCTACAATATTTAATCTTAATGAAGTTATGTGATTAAAAAAATCATCTCTTATTGGCCTTATTTGTGCTAAAAAAATTTGGACAGTTTATCAAGAGATTTTGCTAAAATAGTATTCGGTGATTTTATTCTTTCCCAATGCTTCAGTAAAGAATCTTTGTTTGAACTGACTGGATATGTGATGATATTAAGAAATTATTATTTGTATATAAGAGATAGGATGATACTTTGGGGATATTTTTTAGGGGGAGTATTTGTCTTTTAAAGATAAGGCATAATTTTATCTGTAAATATTTCAGTATATATCTTTAAAGTAATTGGAGTAGGGGTAATGAGAATTAGTACATGGGGGTGGAATAGAGACATGCATGGTCAGTCGTGAAGTGATCATCGTTAAAGCTGAGTGAGGGGTATTATGGTCTGAATGTTTTTTGCCCCCATTCCCTCCCTCCCCCCAACCCAGTTCATATGTTGAAGTCCTAATGCCTGACGTGAGGAATTAAGAAGTGGTGCCTTTGGGAGGTGCCTAAGTCTTGAGGGTGGAGCCCTCAGGAATGGAATTAATGATCTTAAAAGAGACCCCCCCCCCCCGAGCTCCCTGGGCCTGTTCACCCTGTGGGGATGCAGTGGCCACTCTGTGAGGTGCTGGCTGGGAACCAGAAAGAGGGCTTTCAGCAGAATGCCACCATCCTGGTGCCTTGATCTTGGCCTTCCCAGCATCTGGAACTGTGAAAAATTAATTTGTTGTTTATAAGCTGTCCCATCTTCCCAGCTTGGTATTTGTCATGGCAGCCTGAGGGGACTGAGATAGGGTGTATGAGGGCATACTCATCTCTCAAAGTGTGCAGTAATCTTTTGTGATGTGCAGTTGAAGAGGAAAGAACCCAGCAGTGACACTGGGTGCACACCCTCCTCACGCAGTGAAAGTTTATTACTTTGGCTGACGTGCTGGCACACATATCTTCTTACAGTGTTTAAAGAAAACTTTCCTGAGCAAAAAGCAGTTTGACATGTGGTCACTTCCAGATATAATTTTTCAGATGTGATTTATGAATAGAAATTAACAAATAAAAGCAAATCAGGAGGAGAAACTGTTAAAAACCATCACTTGAAAATACCTCACTATGTTGCCATAAATGATAAAAAAGAGTCCATTTCCAAACCCTATGTTTAAAACGTCTTTTTGATAATCTTTATGATTCTCCCCTTATACTTTTAAATATACACATTAGCTGAGTACTGTGGTATTTTAAATGCTTCCTATTTAGTCTTAAAATGTCCAAGTATTTCTTAATATTTAGTTCAATTTAAGTTGTGAACGCTGTAAAGAAATGGCACATGCCAGTGACATTACAATTAAAGCTTTTCATTAGCAAATTGTGTTAAATTGTTTTATTTAAAATCTCTATTTTAAGAACAGTTCTGTAAAAGTAATTATCCTTAATATGATAAAATTTTTCTTTGAAATACAGTCATACTTTTGCATAAAGATGATTGATAGACTTTAATTTCTCTTGCGACGTGTGTGGGTACGTGTATATTCCAAACAGACTAGAGAGGACTCATTTGAAACATTTCTAAAGAAAAATTTGAGTTCATAAAAGGGTGACTATAAAAGACTTTTCAAGTCAATTAAACCACCTAATGAAAGGTGGTTTTAGAAAATATGCCTAAGAGTTATTTGTGAGAACAAAATCCAAAGATGTGTTCACTGTGCTGAGCGGGCTGGAGCTACAAGGTGGCAGCTGCTGTGTCTGACTGGGTCCGCACAGCAAGCGAGGGAGCACTTTATGTAGATCGTGGGACGTTTCTTGAGGCCAGTAAGGCCACGTGGGGCCCAAGATTTGCTGTCTCTACCAGTCTAGGTCACTGTTCCTCAAACTTGAATGTAGGCAAGAATCATCTAGAGAGCTTGTTAAAAAAATGACGGTTTTGTTTTTAGTAGGCCTGGGAGGGGCCTCAGACACTGCATTTCTATCATTCCCAGATGATTCCAGTGTAGGTCTGATGCCCACTGTTTTTAAAAAGGAAAGGGTGGGATTATCATAGTTGTGATTTAGAGTTGTAAATTTCAGATAACATGCTTATAGGTAATATATTTCCACTGACTTTAAAGTAAATATTTTTTTAAAGTTATTTTCTTGAGCTTAGGAAAGGTTGTTTGCTTACAGCTGCTGCTGGCCTCTGCAATATCTTTTCCCGATAAGATGCAAATGCTCCTCGAGGTAGAAGTGTAGCTTGGCCAGCTCAGAGGCTGTCTGAGTTAGAAGATGCCTGCCCTGGGTAGATGGGGCCCCACGCCTGCAGGCTTGGGCCTGGGCTCTCACGCAGCCCTCTCCTGGGCTGAGGGGCTTTGCGCCATACACAGGCCTGCAGATACTCGGTGGTTCTGCCTTGTTTGACCTCTGGGGGCAAAGTCAGAGGACAGTGTGGAAAGACATTTAAAGGGATTGCTACATTATATAATAATAATTAATATATACAACTGTGTGTTATGGGTAAGTGGTAACAAAATCAGCTGCTCAGAAAGTGTATAAGCAAAGCAAGGTTTGTCTTTCCACATGTTGTACTAGTAGGACTTTGGTATTTTAATATACTTGCTTTTAAAAATGAATGTTGTTGCTGTACACTCAGTAGGTTAGCCAAGCGCAGGGCATATGTATGTATGCAAGCAACATGCCGCTGACCGTGGTGACTTCAGCAGTAGCTACATCCAAAGATTAGTAGTCTAGGGAAGTGGTATCTGTGGTATCAAGCGGAATGAGAAAAACGAGGCAATGTAGTGAGGCTTCCATATTTATAAATTTATCTGAGGGCTTGTTCATTATTATTTTTCGTGTTAAAGTATCTCCTTTGTGAAACAGTATTGGTAGTCTGTTACACGTGTATTTGTGTGCGTGCTTATGTGCGGGCACACATGCACAGGCTACTTTCGTTCCTGGCTCTTTTTAAACAAAGGGAGAAATGACTTCTCTTCCTGGTCTTTAAGACAGGAGAGGAATATGAAGGTTGAGCCTGGTAAAATTTGGAAGTAGATAAAATGGTAGCATTCTTTTACTTCTCTTGTCTCTCTGAGACCCTCTCACCTGTCTCCTGGGTGCCTCATAAACAGTTACCAACATCTCCCTTTGTTGTAATACTTCATGAAAGTCCACCTCCTCCTGGGAGCAGTCCAGGCCTTCAGAATAACGTTCCTGCCACCTGGAAGTAGCGTGGTGGTTAAGAGCTTGCACTAGACAGTTCCTGCCATTACATAACCTTGAAAAAGCTGTATGACCTATTTGTGCCTCTTTTTATCCATATTTAAAATCAGGATAATAGTACGTCCCTCATGCAGTGGTTGTGATTATTAAACATTTGGCACAGGTCTAGCCCCATAGTAAGCACTCTGCTGCTTTATTGTTCTCATCCTAATTTCAGTTGTTGCCTGGAAAGCAACAGATTAAACTAAATGAAAAATCAAATCCTTACCCTAGTTCTGTTTCAGTCCCTCGGTGTTTGATCAGCTTTCCAGGTAATTCTTATATTTAAGAGATTTTTACCCTGTGTTATATTTAATACATTATTCAAAAGATGCTCTCATACTGAACTTCATCTTGAACCGGTTTTAGCTGCTATAGGAAGGGGAAGAGATACTGAAGTATTCATTTTGTCTAACGCTGAATCCACAATGCCTAACATAGTGCCTTCAATGTGTGGTCAAACCTCATAGTCTTGTGAGAACAGTCTTTTTAAAAAATTGAGAGCAAACATTGGTTCCAAGTATGTTGCAGGGACTTTAATGGTGAAATCACTGAAGTATAAGAAAATCATCTGTAAGCATTCTTTCCATGGCTTGTTTTAAAAAAAGAGAAAGATTATATGAGCTATATTTAAATTGTAATCTTATTCTCTGGTATAAAAAATTCTAATTCAACTTTAGAAGTCATATAATAACGTTTCTTTTGAACTAAGAAACAGTTTTTAGGCAGTGAGGATGCTCATAAGTATAATCTATAAAGTAGAAACATGTTTATCTTGAATAATTGATTAGGGCACTGAGTAAAAATGCTTAGAAACTAATAGTTTCACAGTAATTGTGCAGTGATCTTATTTCTGAGTGAAGCATTTTCAACTACATGTTCTTAGAAAAAATTTAAATGTTCTTGGTAAAACATTAATCACAGCATACAGATAGTATAAAGCAATTCTTACTGAGTCATCATAACTCAGTGTCTGGTTGAACTAGAAAAAAAACGCTAGTTTTTAGCATATGCTCTTTCCTGAGGTGATTTGTGTACTGTGTACGTGGTCAACTAATTTTATAAGGATAGATAATTTGACATAGGTTTATTGTTGAGAAATCTTGATTTTCAGTTGGTGTGATGTTATCTTCTACCTTCCTGAATTATGATCTTAGATTATTCTACCAGAAATGATAAGATAATCTAGAAATGAATTCTCTGATTTCCATTGCTCTTTATCATCTGTGTATTAAGTTTAGGCGATTTCTTGTATCCTTTTATTTCATCATTATTTGCTCTGAAGATACTCTGTTCAAATATGTTACGACTATAACTATATATATGACTATAACAATTATTGTCTCCGTCTAAAAATTTACTCTGTAAAGCCAGTCACTTTACTGAATACAGAAACTGCATTGTTTCTGTCTGCCTGAGACTGGGTCTAAAACCACTTATCCCAACTTCCTCCCCTTTATTTACTCTTTTCCATTCAAATATATGTAAATATCTGTAGTTAAAAAAATCATAAACCTATTTATATGTCATGTCCATCTCTCTGCTGTTATTACTGTCATTTTCCCTTTCTCTAGCCCTTTTCAGATTCATCCACTGTGGAGTGGCTTCTACAGATCAGCCGACTCTTCTCCCAAAGGCAGTCAGAAACCTCCTCCTTGCTAAATTCCGGTGTCCACTTTGCTCACGGAAATCATCTCCTCCCTTGGTTTCTGCAGTTCTTTACTTACCCTTGATACTTCTCTCTTGGTTCCTTTGCTGGTTTCTTTCCATGCCTCAAAGTATTTTCTAAAGCTGAGGCCTTAATCCTCTGCTTCTGTTTATTTTAGAATTGCAGATTCCCCTAGAGAGGTCTGTAAGTGATGAGAAGGGATGGATGGGCCAAGTAGGGACACAAGTAATAAGAAAGCAGACCCCTGTCCAAAGGGAACACCTTTGTTTTGCTTACTCTCATGTAGGAAAAAAAAAAAAAAGGTTTACTGTAATCAGATCTCCTAATTGAGAGAAGAATTTATATGAAATACTCCAGATTTTGAGTGTTGGCAGTCAGTTGAAGTTTGGGGATGCTTGAGAGTGGGCTGACATAGTACTATGACTGGAATGGGATTTATGTAGCTTGTACACTACACAGCCTTTGAGTGTATAGTCTACATTAATTATGCACCATTTGTAATGCTGTAAGGAGTGGTCCTAGAGAGGTTGCCTTACAGCTGTATTTTCACAGCAAGTGCATATTTTGTAATTTGAATATACGTATATTGTTTGGGGGTGACACAGAGGAAAAGGTGATAGAGATCATAGGAGTAAATGCCCCCCAAGCCACTCTTCCTGCCACAATTATTGGAAGCTGATTCCTTTTTTTTAAAACCACAATCCAATCAAACATGACTATGGGCCTCTAGTTTGTGATGTCTGCTCTGAATCTTAGACAGCTCATATATATTCCCATAGCTACAAACATTTCTAAATAGAAGATAGAGAACTAAATTCTGATACCCTTTCCAGAAAGTTTTAGCTGGTTACTTGAAAGTCACAATTCTTTGGCCATCGGTTGGCTGAACTTTAAATTGGAGGCAAGTACTTCTCTACCTCAGAGCCATAGGGCCAACTCAGCTCAAGGCCTTTCTAGGTCTAAAATTTATGATTCTCAATCTCTGTTTCATCTGACCTCTCACACTAGTTCTCCTGTGATGTTTCTCACCACTTTTGGAACATTTCGCTACTTTAGTGTTTGTTTTCTTAACCACCTTAAAATTAGCATGTCTTAAATTGAACTCATTTTCCCTCCTTGTCTAGTTCCTTTCTCAGTTTCTTTGTCTTTAATCATTTTCCTGACAATTAAGACTTGTGAGCAGTTGCTGGTTCATGTCCATCCATACTCCTGGCCTCTGGCCCAGGACTTCCTGAGGCCTGCCGGCCAGAGTTTGCCCTGTAGCTTATCTCTATGATGCTAGTCTGTATCCATGATGCCCCTTCCAGCCATTCCCAATCTACTCTAGACACAACTCTGACTGGTCTGCTTCTCTTTTCAAAACCCCAGTGGGTTGATTAGGTAGGAACCTACTAAATATGTTTCTCTTTAAGATTTTCAAAGACCCTATCATCTTGCCATTATCCTAGCCAACTGTACTTCCCACTATGAGGTGGTTATTACCCCAATTTAAGGAAATGCTTCAATTACGAGTTATGCCTCCTGAGTTTATTTCTTGCTGTTTCTCCACTGCTGAAATTATTCTGCTAGTAACCCCCCAACACATCCTTAATAGCCTAATTTCATGCTTTCCAGCAATCTTCTCCAGTGACCCTAGCTCATACTGACTTCTTTCTTTGAATTTCTATTGCACCTGTTGAGTGCTGCATGGCTTATCACTTAAAATCTTAGATACTTTTACAACTGGAAAGAATTTTTGAGATCATCTAGTCATCTGTGCATTTTATAAATGATAGAAAATTTGCAATTTGCCCTTAATCATATTAGTTAATAGTGTTGTAGGGAAGAACAAATCTGACTCCATGTTAGATCTGGTCCTTTAGCTCTAACCTTATGCTCTGTTACCTGCGCTGAGTCATCCTGGTTCTGCACCTTTTGTAAAAGAATGTTGCCTAGAGACTGAAGTATATGGGACAGTCCATTCTCAAGGCTCTGACCTTTAAGGGTATAACATTTTCCCATTCATGTAAAGATGAAAAGTTGCAGAATAGAAAATAATATTTGTCTTGTTGGAGGTTTACAGGGACACCATGATGTGACCTACCTGGACAGCTGCAAGAACAAAGGATTCTGACACCAAGAGGGTTGCAACAACCAACCACATCCTTTCCCCTTCTTAGTGAAAAAGGAGCCTGAATTCTGACTTGGAAAAGATGGTTCTCCAGGACGTTAGTCTGCCATCTTCTCGGTCTGCTGACCTCCAAATAAAGTCATTATTCCTTGTCCCAACACCTCATCCCTCAATCTATTGGCCTGTTGGTGAGCAGAATGAGTTTGGACTTGGTAACAGTAGCAGAGCCCAAGCTAGATTTCTCACCTAACTTCTTATATGATTTGGCCAAGGCAATGTGAAAGCAGCCAGAGATAATATTTGAAACTAATGAATGTGGTTGTATTTCAGTAAAACTTTACCAAAACTATGGTTTATGGGCCATAACTTGCTAATCTGTTTTAGAGTATTATTAATACCTGTTGTAGGAAATATTTCTCCTTTTATGTTGGTTTTAGAACCAACACATTAAACACATACACTTTTAGAACTTTTTAAACTTTTATTTAGAATCATTATCAGATAAAGAAGGAAGTGCAATTTATTTTTTCAATCAGGTACAAATTTTCATGTTTAATTCAACTTCAGAAATCGTACAATAATATTTCTTTTCAGTTGAGAAACATTGCCCTTAGGTAATAAGGAAGCTTTTCTAAGGAAGTATTATCTATATAGCAGATACACGTTCTGCATGAATGTGGGGTGATGCCTTTCCAGTGACTAGTGTAGCATTTTAAATCTGCAGGATTATTGTTTTTCTTATACTCAGGATACTTGGAACAAAACAAAGGTAAAGATACTGAACCAGGGTCACAACAGCTTATTAGGAGTAGAACTGAGTAGCTTAGTCTGGTAATGTCTATTGAGGTACAACAGTTAGATTCTGACCACTGTTGGCCGTTAAGATCCCATGGCTCTCTTCATAGGAATTAGACTGTTAACCTGTTATCCTTACCACATTCTGACCAATATAGTAGTCATGTTTTTAGTCTTGCCCAAACTCCCTCTGTAGAATGTAGTTGTCTGAGTTGGATTCTAGCCAGGGCACTGGGTTTATTAGCACCCCTACTCTAATGAGTCTCCTTGACTATTGAGTCATTTTGTTTCTCCTGTTAACAGTTAACTACAATCCTCCATGGAAGAATTGGCAGTTTATGTTCAGTGTAGTGTATATTTGATTTCACTGTTTACTTTTTATAAGAATAGAACAGACCTTTGGTGTGTGGTAAATATGATGATTTAGCAAAAGGGGCAAATATTTTCAAATAAAGATAACTGGAATCAGCTTTAAAAACATGGAGACCTTTTTTAATTTTTAAGTCGAAAGCACTCTTTATGCCACGTTATTAAATCATCAATTCTCAAGCTTTTTTGTCTCAGGACTTTACATGCTGAAAAAATTATTGGCTTATATATCAATATTTACTGTGTTAAGAGTTAAAACAAATTTAAAATACAATTTACTTGCTCATTTGTTTAAATAGCAGCAGTAAACCCATCCCACGTTAACAGAAATTTTATGAAAAATATGTTAAGTTTAAGTATATTCTGAAAAATCCTTGAAGAGTAGCATTTACATTTTTGTGAATCTCTTTAATGTCTGATTTACTAGACCACAGCTAAACTCTGCTTTTATAGTCTCTTGAGATATGTTGTTTTACTTGAGTTATATGAAGAAAATTCTCACACATTTATACAGTTGGAAAAAGGAAGAATATTTTAACAGCTTTTTCAGATAATGTGGATATTTTTCTTTGATAATAAACTAGCAGTTGACAGATGGTAATTTTTGTCGGTTAATTGCAATATGGAAGCTGAAACCACATCAGTGGACTTTTCCTACTGTGTTACATTAAAATACACCGGTCGGTCTTACACTTTGTATGCATGCACTTATTCACTTATTTGTTAGGTGTCTGTATGTATGCATGCATGTGCACACTCGTGTTTAACTTAGATTTTTTTCTTATATTTTCGATGAATCCTTTACCCACGCGTGATTTTGTAACATCATGAGCTATGCAAACCTTCCAAATATTGTTACATTTCATTTTGCAATATAAAAAAATCAATTCTCTAATCAATGATCACATCAGAAAAATCTTTTAAGTATTGGTAGCAGATATGTTTTCCAAAACTCTGATTCTTTTGCTCAAAAGGTCAGATTGTATCATTGACAACAAATACTTTAAGTTCTCTATATGACAGTCTCATTCAGTTATTATTTTTAGAAAATACCCACTATATACCCAGGTCTGAGTAAGCATAATTTATCTGTCATCCGTTCAAGGAAAAATGGTGTTCCATGAAAAAAGCAGCTAATAGGTTGTAACTCTTGACAGATGCACAAGTGCTTTGCTTCAGCACATGCATCCTATTTAGGTATGCAGTAGAAATGCTTTATGCATGCCCAAGGGTCAATATTGAATACTTCTAATAATTTTTATTGCTTTATCAAGAATAAGTGAAGCAGTTTGTTTTTCTTTTTTAACGGTGGGTAGAACTGTTTGGTGCCATTACCTTGATTTTGAGATAAGGCACCAGCAGTTTACCTACTGTTGAGTTTGCATCGTCATTACAAACGTCAACACAGGGAAAAAGGCACATGAGATCTTGCTATTATGAGAATGTCTTGACTTCATTGACCCTCTAAAAGGGTCTCTGGGGTATTCAAAAGTTTGTGCCCCACACGTTGAGAACTACATTTATGTCCCTTGTAGGAGACAATATTTAATGTTTCTTTTCTTTTGACAGTATAAAATATAACCATTCTTTTTTCTTACCTATTTCATTTACTTTGCTGTTTTCTGAGAACATCACCATGAGACCTTCATTCATTTTCTAACACTAAGCCTTTGTTATCTGTTTTATTATTTTGTTAAAGTGGTGATACTATCATATTAATAATTAATGATTGGTTGAGCCTTCAGAAATTAAGGGTAGATTTAAAAGGGAGAGACTGAAAACAAAGTGTTTAGGAAAACTTGTACTAGAAACCTACCTAGCCACTGAAGGAGATAAAATAAACTAAGGTTTGAAGTATCTTTGCATCTTAGTTTAATGATTGAAAATCAGCTGCTTTGTTTGCCCAAATCTAATTCCAAATCTGTCTATTCTGTTATCCTGAGCAAGTCATTTGACCTCTCCAAGCCTCCGTTCCCTTAACAGCTGACAGTGCTATAATTCTGAGATGTATGTCCAAGAACTGAAGCAGACCTCCATGGAAAGAAACACAGTCCTTTACTTAAACTCACTAACAATATTTTAGTTGTGGATTGTATCTGAAGAGCAGTATCATATTAGTTCAGTATACCCCCTCCCCCTTGCCTCCCACAGAACATGTATTCATTGTATTTTCAGAAATGAATGGTGTATGTCTGAATGCTGAGCAGCTATCTATCAAAGAAGATAAAACTGTTCAGGTTATAGATATCAGTAAGATTCCAATCAAAGCAAATCAAAGAGTTGAGTAAATCACCTAGTTACAGCTCTTTCTTTCATACTGCAAATGTCACTGTTGCTTAGTGGCACTGATTTGTGATTTATGGCCAGACATGTACACCTTCTCTCCACCTCGCTACTCCTAGTTGGCTTTCTTACCGTACTGTCATTCCATCTGGATGACAGGCAGATGGACCAGTGGATACCTCTGGAGCAGAAACCACTGTTGAACATGGACACTGATTTCAGAACCTGGCCCGACTGACTAGTGCATAATGTGCAAGAGTTTTATTTCACTATTTTCTCACCAATCCGGACAGATATTCTTTAGATATTAGGTATTACATTTTAGATATCAGACTTTAGATAATATATTATTAAACATTAATTCATCAAGAAAATTAAGCAAATCTTAACTATTTGACCTAACTGATTAAAGGAAGATTGACACATTTCCTCAATATGTTCACGGGAATCCTTTTGTTTAATAAAGACATTATAGGCTTTATAATGCTTATGCAGGAAAAGCAGCAGAGAAGCTGACCTTTAGAATACCATATTCTTTATCATTCCAAGAAATTTAAAGGGAGTACGCTGCTTTGGAGATATTTTGGGAAGAAGTGGTGCCCACATTTGATTAAAATTTGTTCTGTAAGACATAAAACTTTCTGTGCCCTCTTTCTATTCTGTAAATTAAGAAATAGTATATATATGGTTTTAAGGTTGCAAATAACTTTTCTGAGTATATTGATAATAATTTTTCCTTTGTTATAGTCTTTTTCCGAGATGCTCTGTCTTTTCTGACTCTCGTCTTTTATGTCCAGTAATCCTCAGTCACTTGTGTATATTATGGGCCAGGTTTCTCAGATCCACTAAATCATCATTACTTGTTTATGTGCTTTCCAGCTTCCAGAATTTATTGCTTTTTCCAGTTCTCCCCTTACCTCCAGACTGATATATTTATGCCTTTTTTTTTAAACAAGTTTTACTCCCATTTTAATGGGGCTTTGAAAGGGAACAAATGTTGATGTGTTTGTTCTTATTTCCTTGCTCTGATGGAAATTGGCTTTTTAAAATTTGCTTATTTAAATGAAAGCATCTATACTGTTCTTATTTCAAACCACAAGTTGAGTTCAGCAAGCAAATACTAAGGTCAACACAGCAGTTTAAAGAATTGTTTTAGCAATCATATTTTTATATTGTACAGAGCCTATAAAATAATAATATGGCTTCAGTAATGTTGCTTATGAATTATAATGAGTTTTTTAAAAAGGTTATTGGATTTTAAAATTAAGTTATTAATTATTTAAAAAAACAAATTTCTTGATTTACTTAATCAATTTGGTAGTTCTCAATACATGAATTAAACAGAAATGAACATCTTAATGCCCTACACCTGAATAATTCACAATTGGAAAAGATTTGTAGGAGCACAAAATTAGTTTAGTTTTGAATATGCCTAAGTTTGCATATGTGTACACTTCTCCTGCCTGCTAATCAAGTGGCCCCTTCAAGGGAAGTAGTTTCCCGAATATTGCCTTGAGATTTTTACAGATTCCCTCAGACGCTTTAACAAGTGGCCTTGGGATGGATAGTGGAGTGTCCACAGGTGCTGGCATTAGAGTCTGGAGTCGGAACCTAGCGTTAGATCCTAGCTCCGTTACCTGTTAGCTGTGTCTACTTAGAACGACAAATTGGAAAATTGTTAATACACCTTTGCTTTAGATTGCTGTCAGGATTAAATGAGATGGAATGTTTACAGTACCCAGAGCAATGCAGGCATTCAGATATTAGTTTCTTTCCCTTGTGAGCCTGCTATCCAGTTTTTTTTTCTTCAGGATGACAGATGTCAGTTCTTCCACCATTTTATCACTGCCCATGGTTTATTCAAATTGCTGTGGTCATCCCTCCTTGTGAATTCATTGCATTCTATATTGTATTCAATTAAATTAACAATAAAACTGAAAGATGACTGGACAGAAAGAAGTTATTGTTTTTACACTAATAAATGTTGAGGTAATGACAGTGGTTTTGCCATCACTGACAATCATTATAAAATTTTGTACTGTGTATTTTTTTTTGAAGTTTGATTTTTATCATTTGAAGATAGTTATTCCTGTTAGACACATGACATCTGTTAGTCTCTCAAAATTTGCTATGTTATGGATAGACTGCAAGAGTAGCTCAGGAAAGGGAACATAGTTATGATAGCTGAGGTGCTAGGTGTTATTTCAAATACCTCATTAATTTATTCAGTGGCAACTATGTTTTCAGTGCAGGGTGCTAGAGCTATAATGGTAAAGAAATGTATCAGTTATTTATATATTACTGCATAACCAATTACCCCAAAATGTAGTGAGTTAAACATTTATTATCTCATACTTTCTGTGTGCCAGGAATTTGGGTGCAGCTTAGCTAGTTTCACCTTGGGGGTCTCTCAGGAAGTTGCTGCATAGCAGTCATCTGAAGGCTCGACTGGGGCTGGAGGATCTGGCTTCAGGGTGGCTCAGTCGTGTGCCTGCCAGGTTGGTACTGGTTGTTGACAGGAGGCCTCGTGTTTTCTGCATGTGGGTGCCTCTGCAGGTTGCAAAGACGGTGGGCTTCTAGAGCAAGCTTTCTGGAGAGAGGTGAGGGAAGGGGAGAGAGGAAGAAGTAAGGAAATGGGTAGGGGAGATGCAGGCACTATCTAAAAGGAATCCCTCAGAAGCCACATAGCATCAGTTCTATCACATCCTTTTTATCAGAAGCAGATCACTGAGTCTGGCCCACATTCAACAGGAGGGGAACTAGGCTCTGCCTTTTGAAGGGGGAATTATCAAAGAATTCATAGATATATTTTAAAATCACCACAGTAAAACATCTTTGTCTTCCAGATACTGAATTTCATAGATAACTTGAAACTACAGTTACATTGGTAACTATAGCTTAGTGTTATCCAACACTGAATTGTAGTTACTAATGTGAATACCAAAATGCAATGAGGTAAGTGCTTTAAGAGCAATATTACAAAATCCATCCTCCTTTAATAGCTTCTAATTTGGCTTTTTGACTTGAACGTCCTACCATTTCTCAAATTCAAAAGATCTATTGTCTAATTCACCAAGCACATCCCCAAACACGCTCTCTTTACTTCTTGTGGTTGTTAACAGTTTTTCTGCCAGTCACCCAGATTTGGAGCTGAGCCCCTTTGAGCACCACACTACAAGCAGTCCTCCAGAGTGGATCACACTCACCTTTTGTTTGTTTCTTTGTGTGTGTGTGTGTGTGTGTGTGTGTGTGTTTGTTTATTTATTTATTTTTTATTTATTTATTGAAGTATAGCCAGTTTACAATGTTGTGTCAATTTCTGGTGTATGGCATAATACTTCAGTCATAAATGAATATACATGTATTCATTTTCATATTCTTTTTCACCATAAGTTACTACTAGATATTAAATACAGTTCCCTGGGCTATACACCATGAAATTGTTGTTTATCTACTTTATATATGTTAGTTCCTGCAGATCTCAAATTCCCAACTTATCCCTTCCCACCCCCCACCCCCTGCTCCCCGGTAACCATAAGTTTGTTTTCTGTCTGTGAGTCTGTGTCTGTTTTCAGTTTCCGTTTCTTGTGTCCTAATCATAACCCTCCTCCTCACTGCCCTGTTACTAAGAATGAATTCTTAGTTCCTCAGCTGTTTCAGGTTCTGAGATCTCCCTTCTTCTTCTTCTTGTTTTTCCTTCTTTCTTTAAAAAAAAGACCTACTTCATTAGTCCTTTCCACCTAAATGAGAGAGATTGTACCAAAGGGAGACATTAGTAAATATTCTCAATATGTTTCTGAAGTTGTTTTTTATGGGATTAAAAAGATAAACTACTATAGCTAAAGAATTCTCTTAGACTTAAGTGTCGAGAGGGAAAAGATATTACCAAGTTGACAAGCTTTGGGAGAGAAGATCAGGAATGGAGAGGAACGAGACAAGATCTCTTCAGGTGATGCAGTCAAGTGGAAGGACTCAAACTGAAAGGAAATCTCAGTTGACAGGATGAGGCACCTTTGGACAGTGTGGATAAGATAGTGGTGATGTAATTATTCACTAGACTGTGTAACCTGTTTCTCAGTAGGAGAGAGTGGACAGGAAGAGAGGGAGGACTATTAATGATCAGAAAGACTGGGGTTGTCAGTGGCTGCCTGTGCAACCTTGGTCAAGTTGCTTACATTCTCTGGACTTCAGTTTGTTAATCTGAGAAAATAAAGGAGTTGGATTAGATCATTTCCAATGATACCATAGTTTGCCTTTGAAAAGGGAGTTAGATATAATTGAAACAATTGAATTCTCTATTTTTTAAACACGTTTCCCCATTTTAAAAATCCTATAAAAACAACTTCAGAAGTATATTCAGAACTTTTACTAACATCTCCCATTGATTGAATCTCTCTGATTTCCATTTATTAAATAGAATCCAGTATCAAATCAAATTATACTATTGTAACTGAAGTTGCTATTTAATTAACATATATTTTAAAATACATTATTAATGGATTATAATTTGAAAATATTTATTAGAGAGACACTTTCCAAAACTTACAGGCAAGAAAGAGTTAAACTGGCCAGAATGTCTATGTACTTAACAATCTATTTATATACATTGTCTTGTAAGTTAATATTTTCTTATATACTTTTGAGTATTATTTAAGATTTCCTTCTTTGCAGTGTTCCAGTTGTCAAAAAATATTTTCCTGACAAAGGAGAGTGTTAATTCTTAGAAGTCAGTGAACATTAAATGGAGAGAAATTGATAGTCTGTTACTTTATAGAGAATAAAGGATTTTCAAACCATGACTGATTTTAAGCTGTAAACCAAGTTTATAGCATAAATACTCTGAACTGACCTTATTAACCAAAGTTGATTAAAACCTGATTAAAGTTTTATAAACTTTAATCTCCCTGAGTGAACAGGGGGCAATAAGGTCTGTTGTTTTTTGCTCTTTCCCTGCCTTAGCCCTGATGAGCTCTTTGGTGTGAACTTGGCCTGGCTGTTCTGCCAGAACTGACTTTCTTGGTGAGAAGAGTTGCAGATGAGCATAACCTTCTTAAATGCTGTCATCTTTACCTTCCTAGACATGTTTGTAGGCTGAACTCGATAATACACTGCAATTCTCTTCATTTTATAGCTAATACTTATGTGGTGGTGACCACATGCCAGACACTATTCTGAGCTCTGTGATGTGAATGAACACATTTGATTCTCAGTGATGACCCTATGACAAAAAGCTGTCCTTCTCCTTTGGTATCAAGGTCATGAAAAATAGCTGAGATCCCAGCGTTCCTGGTTTGTGTCCATAGTGGGATCTGAGAGTAGTCTTTAAGAATAGCCTTAGTAGCAGCCGTATCTCAAAGCACTCTACCCAGGGGAAAACCAAGTTTTACTTGTGTTGTCACAGTGCCTTGTACAAAGATAGCCAGTGCTGAAGTGCTGGGAGTTGTCTGTCCTACCCGTCTTTCTCCCCTTAATTCCTCACATCCAGTCCTAAGTGTTGTCAGTTCCACCAGTGCAGTGTTTCCCTTTACTAGTCCCCTCCTCTCTGTGCCCATTGACTGCATTAAGCCATCACTGTCCCCAGTCTGACCTGTTTGAAGTGATAGCCCCACAATGTTCTTTATGCATCTTAGGTATTGCTCTTCTCTAATTCTTTGCAAGTTCTAGGCTGTAACAGCCTGTTTTGAGAAGTTAACAGTTTTATTAAGCTGTTCTCCCATTTAAAGCGTACAAATCAGTTAGTGCTGTATTCACAGAGTTGTGCAACCACCATTCGCAAGGAGAAAACCTGTACTCGTTGGCATTCACTCCCCATTTCCCATTCTTCCAGCCCTGCTTTGCCACTGGAGAGTTGACTGTTCTAGACATTTCATATAAATGGAATCATGTATTTTTTTTGAAAAATTTTATTGAAGTAGAGTTGATTTACAATATTGTTATTTTCTGGTGTACAGCATAGTAATTCAGTTATCTATCTATCTATCTATCTATCTGTCTGTCTATCTATCTTTTCATATTCTTTCTCATTACAGGCTGTTATAAGATATTGAATATAGTTCCCTGTGCAACATAGTAGGACTTTATTGTTTATCTGTTTTGCACACAGTAGTGTATATCTGCAAGTCCCGGACTTCCAATTCGTCCTCCACCCTCCACTCTCCCCCCTGGTAATCCGTATGTCTGTCAGTCTGTTTCTGTTTTGTAAATAAGTTAATTTGTCTCATTTTTTTAGATTCCATATATAAATGATATCATATAGTATTCTTTCTGGCTTACTTCACTTAGTATGACATTCTCCAGGTCCATTCATGTTGCTGCAAATGGCATTATTTCATTCTTTTTATGGCTGAGTAGTATTCCATTCAGTGTCTATATCACAGCTTCTTTATCCAGTCATCTATCAGTGGACATTTAGGTTGCTTCCGTGTCTTGGTTATTGTATATAGTGCTGCTGTGAACATTGGGGTGCAGGTAGCTTTTTGAATTGGAGTTTTCTCTGGGTATATGCCCAGGAGTGGGGTTACTGGATCATATGGTAAGTCTATTTTTAGTTTTTTAAGTAATTGCCATGCTGTTGTATGCAATGACTGCACCAAACTAAATTCCTGCCAGCAGTGTAGGAGGGTTCCCTTTTCTACACACTGTCTCCAGCATTTATCCTTTGTGGATTTTTTAATGATGGCCATTCTGACTGGTGTGAAGTGATACCTCATTGTAGTTTTGATTTGTGTTCCTCTGATAATTAGCAATATTGAGCATTTTTTATGTGCCTATTGGTCATTTGTATGTCTTCATTGGTGAATGTTTGTTTAGGTCTTCTGCTCATTTTTGGATTACGTTGTTTGTTTTTTGTTATTGAGCTGTGTGAGCTCTTTGTATAATCTGGAAATTAATCCCTTGTCAGTCATATCCTTTGCAAATATTTTCTGCCATTCCATAGGTTGTCTTTTTGTTTTGCTTATGGTTTCCTTTGCTGTGCAAAAGCTTGTAAGTTTAGTTAGGTCCCATTTGTTTATTTTTGCTTTTATTTCTATTGCCCTGGGAGAACATTGCTAAGATTTATGTCAGAGAATGTTTTGCCTATGTTTTCTTCTAGGAGGTTTATAGTCCTGTTTTATGTTTAAGTCTTTAAACCATTTTGAGTTTATTTGTGTGTGTGTTGTGAGGGAATGTTCTAACTTCACTGATTCACATGCTGCTGTCCAGCTTTCCTAACACCATTTGTCGAAGAGATGGTCTTTTCTCCCTTGTATATTCTTTCCTCCTTTGTCGAAGATTAATTGACTGTAGGTGTGTGGGTTTATTTTTGGGCTCTCTGTTCTGTTCCGTTGATCCATATGTCTGTTCCTGTACCAGTACCATGCTGTTGTTATTACTGTAGCTGTGTAGTATTGTCTGAAGTCTGGGAGGGTTATTCCTCCAGCCTCATTCTTTGTCTTCAATGTTGTGTTGGCAATTCTGGATCTTCTGTGATTCCATATAAATTTTAGGATGATTTGTTCTAGTTCTGCGAAAAATGTCCCGGGTAATTTGATAGGGATTGCATTATATCTGTAGATAGCTTTGGGTAGTATGGCCATTTTAACAATATTAGTTCTTCCAATCCAAGAGCATGGGCTATCTTTCCGTTTCTTTCTTTTTTTTTTTTTCCAAACATTTTTTATTGAGTTATAATCATTTTACAATGTTGTGCCAAATTCCAGTGTAGAGCACAATTTTTCAGTTATACGTAAACGTACATATATTCATTGTCACATTTTTTTCTCTGTGAGCTACCACAAGATCTTGTATATATTTCCCTGTGTTATACAATATAATCTTGTTTATCTATTCTACATTTTGAAATCCCAGTCTGTCCCTTCCCAGCCCCCACCCCCTTGGCAACCACAAGTTTGTATTCTATGTCTATGAGTCTGTTTCTGTTTTGTATTTATGTTTTGGTTTTGTTTTTGTTTTTTTTCTAGATTCCACATATAAGCGATTGCATATGGTATTTTTCTTTCTCTTTCTGGCTTACTTCACTTAGAATGGCATTCTCCAGGAACATCCATGTTGCTGCAAATGGCGTTATGTTGTCAGTTTTTATGGCTGAATAGTATTCTATTGTATAAATAACACTTATTCTTTATCCAGTCATCTGTTGATGGACATTTAGGCTGTTTCCATGTCTTGCTTATTGTAAATAGTGCTGCTATGAACATTTGGGTGCAAGTGTCATTTTGAAGTAGGGTTCCTTCTAGATACATGCGCAGGAGCAGGATTCCTGGGTCATATGGTAAGTCTATTCCTAGTCTTTTGAGGAATCTCCATACTGTTTTCCACAGTGGCTGCACCAAACTGCATTCCCACCAGCAGTGTAGGAGGGTTCCCTTTTCTTCACAGCCTCTCCAGCATTTGTCATTTGTGGACTTTTGAATGATGGCCATTCTGACTGGTGTGAGATGATATCTCATTGTAGTTTTGATTTGCATTTCTCTGATAATTAGTGATATTGAACATTTTTTCATGTGCCTATGATCATTTGTGTTTTTTCCTTGGAGAATTACTTGTTTAGATCTTTGGCCCATTTTTGGATTGGGTTGTTTGTTTAAATCATCTTTAATTTTCTTTATCAGTGTTTTATAGTTCTCAGCATACAAGTTTTTCACCTTCTTGGTCAGGGTTATTCCTAATTATTTTACTTTTTTGATGCAATTTTAAAAGGAACTGTTTTTTTTTTTTTTTAACTTTCCTGATATTTCATTGTTAGTAGTAAAGAAATGCAACTGATTTCTATATGTTAATCTTGTATCCTGCTACCTTGCTGAATTCCTTTACTAGCTCTAGTAGTTTTTGTGTGAAGTCTTTAGGGTTTTATATATATAGTATCATGTTATCTGCATATAGTGACAATTTTACCTCTTCTCTTCCAATTTGGATCCCTTTTATTTCTTTTTCTTATCTGATTGCTGTGGCTAGGACTTGCAGTATTATGTTGAATAGAAGTGGTGAGAGTGGGCACCCTTGTCTTGTTCCAGATTTTAGTGGGAAGGTTCTCAACTTTTCACCATTGAATATTGTCTGTGGGTTTGTCATAAATAGGTTTTATTATGTTGAGATATGTTCCCTCTGTACCCACTTTAGTAAGAGTTTTTATCATGAATGGATATTGAATTTTATCAAATGCTTTTTCTGCATCTATTGAGATGATCATGTGATTTTTGTCCTCTTTTTTTGTTGATGTGGTATATCTCATTGATTGATTTGTTGAACCATCCTTATATCCCTGGGATGAATCTTACTTAATGGTAGTGTATGATGTTTTTTATGTGTTGTTAGATTTGGTTTGTTAATATTTTGTTGACAATTTTTGCATCTGTATTCATCAGAGGTATTGCCCTGTAATTTTTTGTTTTTGGTAGCTTGTCTGTATTTGGTATCAGGGTGATGATGGCTTCATAGAATGAGTTTGGGAATGAGAATTTGAGAAAGATTGGTATAAGTTCTTATTTATATGTTTTGTGGAATTCCCCAGTGAAGCCATCTGGTCCTGGACTTTTGTGTGCAGGGAGGTCTTTTTTGATTAGATTGCATTTCACTTCTAGTGATCAGTCTGTTCAAATTATCTATTTCGTTTTGATTCAGTTTTGGTGGACTTTTTGTTTCTAGAAACTTGTCCATTTCTTCTAGGCTGTCCAGTTTCTTGCCATATAATTGTTCATACTATCTTCTTATGGTTTTTTTGTGTATCTGGTATTGGTTGTTATTTCTCCTCTTTCATTTCTTGTTTTGTTTATTTGGGTCCTCTCCCTTTTCTTCTTGTGAGCCTGGCCAGAGGTTTGTCAATTTTGTTTACTGTTTCTGAAAACCAGCTCTTGGTTTTATTGATTTTTTTTCTATTTTTAAAAAATCTCTTTTATTTATTTCCTCTCGGACGTTTATTATTTCTTTTCTTCTGCTGACTTTAGGTTTTGTTTGTTCTTCTTTTTAAAATTCTTTTAGGTGGTAGGTTAGGTTGTTTATCTGAGGTTTTTTAAAATTTGTTTTATGATGTGTTGCTGTATCACAGTGAACTTTCCTCTTAGGAGTACTTTTGCCATATCCCATAGATTTTGTGTAGTTGTTTTCATTGTTAATTGTCTCAGGGGATTTTTTAATTTCCTCTTTGATTTCATTGTTGACCCATTCATTTTTTAGGTACATGTTGTTTAGTCTCCATGAAGTCATTTTTTTTTTCCCCTCATTTCTCTTTCTGTAGTTGGTTTCTAGTTTCATTTTGTTCTGGGTGGAAAAGAAGCTTGAAATAATTTCTATCCTCTTAAATTTGTTGGGGCTTGTTTATGAGTCATACACATTTTTGGTGACTTAACATAATGTTCTCCAAGGTTCACTATTCAGCGAGGTTATGCATTTACCCTGTGATTAGCCAAGGGCTTGTAGCACAGAATGGCCCTCTCTGGTTGTTCCTCAGAGGGCACAGCTTTGGTCCCATGCTATACGCATGGGACCAACAGGGATAATGGTAGTTTTAGTGGGTTCTCTTTGACTGCCCTCCCCATCACTCACAGTCTCCTGCCTCTTCAGTTCTATTATCATCGCACTCAGCTGTTAGCCTCCTCTAATTCCTAGCTGTATTTGTTTTCTAGGGCTGCTGTAGCAAATTACCACAAAGTAGGTGACTTAAAACAGTAGGATTTTATTGTCTCACAGTTTTGAAGTCTAGAAGTCCACAATCAAGTTGTACCCAGGGTCATCCTCCCTCTGAAACCTGTAGGGAGAATCCTTCCTTGCCTCTTCTCGCTTCTGGTGTTTGCCAGCAGTCCTTGGCATTCGTTATCTTCTTAATGCAGCACTCCGATCTCTGCTTTTGTCTTCACATGGCTGTCTGTCCTTACATGTCTTTCTCCACATGGTGTTCTCCTCTGTGTGTGTGTGTCCATGTCCAGATTTCTCTCCTCTTGTAAGGACACCAGTCATGTTGGATTAGGGTTCACTCTGATGACCTTATCTTTAACTTAATTGCATCTACAAAGGTCATGTTTCCCAGTGAGGTCACATTCACAGATGGGAGGTTTTTAGGACATCAACCTTTTGGAGGACACAGTTAAACCCCCAGTAGTAGCTGATTTGCTCTTTTGTTTTCAGTAATGCTCTGGGGCATACACATTGCTGCACCTTCTGATCCAAATGATGTCTGGCTCCTTGGCCAGAATCTGGATGCTGCCAGTCTTTGAAGCTTGCATAGACACTCCTGGGCTTAGATCTGTGGGTCAGTCACTGGAGCGTGATGAAGGGCTCACTCTTTACCAGCTCTCCACCTGGGTCTTCCTGTGTATATGTTTGTGTGTGAAGGGGATGGAAGCTGGTGCTGCCATCTAGAAAGATCTTGCACAGCCCACATCTGGTAGTGGGAATCAGGAATGGTGAGATGGTGCTGCCTGGCTGCCACCACCTCCTTGGTGTAGGGCTTCTTCAGCGGAGAACCAAGGAAAATGGTATCTGCTGATGGTAACCAGCCGTCAGACCCATCAGGAACAGCTCTTCCACTGAAGGGCTCTGTGGGGATGAGCCGCCTGAAACAGGTCTTCCTAGCACAGAGTTGTGGGGGGATCAGGGGTGGACTCTGGCTGGAATACCGTGGCCTCCCACTGTTACTACTGAGCATTCACAAATTTTGTTAGATAAATGCTTTGCAGTTTGTTGCAAGCCCTTTGGTTAATCTACAGAGACTCTGAATCATTGTCTTTGCTAATTTTGGCCAGATTAATAAATGGGGTGTGTGTGGGAGTATGTGTGCGTGGCCGTGCTGAAGGTGGGGGAGGTTCTCTGAACTCTCCATACAGCTCTTTACAAAGTCTTGACCCTGTGAGTCATTTTAATTCAGCATCTTTGAGAGTGTGATAGTGAGACAGACACAGGAGGAATGCACAGAACTCTTCAAGGAGTTTAGGCTGTAGAGAGATGATTTCCATTAGTGCTGGTGTTATTTTTCAACATATTCACCTATCGAAAACTTTTACAACCCTTTGTTAAAATGATTGGAATTGTCTCTTACATGATTTAATAGCCTTTATTTTTACACCTACATAGAAAACATTTAAAAATAAATGGCTTGAGAAGAATGTGAATAAAGTTTCATTTCACTAAGTAAAATTTTACTTGGAATATATAATGGCCTAATTATATAATCTAAGTCTTCATTTCATTGAAAGCTGGAATTTTTCATAATGAACTTATAACACATCACTTTCGTGGGTATTTATTTGATGTAAATGTCACCATCTGGCTTGCAAGTTTTTTATCTCATTCAGTTAGTTGAAAGGGCCATCACGACATCTTGAAAGCTTTTGAAAAACTCTAAATGTATTTATGTCGGGTTAACATTCTATAGTGATTAGTTTTAACCTAGCTGAGCTCTACACTTAGAGATTTCTGATACTGGAAGCCATTATAAATCTCTGTTATTTCTTCCAGGCCGAAGTGCTGCTTTTTAGACTGGGAAATCACTCTGACACTTCATTAACAAAAAGGAATAATCACAGAGTTTTGTTTTTCTTTCCCTAAGTTCCCAGGAAGCTAGCCAGTCTTTTATTCAAATTTCCCTTTTTTTTAAACATTTTTTTATTGAATTATAGTCATTTTACAATGTTGTGTCAAATTCCAGTGTAGAGCACAAGTTTTCAGTTATACATGAACATACATATATTCATTGTCACATTTTTTTTTTTTGCTGTGAGCTACCACAAGATCTTGTATATATTTCCCTGTGCTATACAGTATAATCTTGTTTATTCCACATTTTGAAATCCCAGTCTGTCCCTTCCCAGCCCCCACCCCCTTGGCAACCACAAGTTTGTATTCTATGTCTATGAGTCTGTTTCTGTTTTGTATTTATGTTTTGTTTTGTTTTGCTTTAGATTCCTCATATGAGCGATCTCATATGGTATTTTTCTTTCTCTTTCTGGCTTACTTCACTTAGAATGACATTCTCCAGTTACATCCATGTTGCTGCAAATGGTGTTATGTTGTTGGTTTTTATGGCTGAATAGTATTCCATTGTATAAATATACCACTTCTTCTTTATCCAGTCATCTGTTGATGGACATTTAGGCTGTTTCCATGTCTTGCTTATTGTAAATAGTGCTGCTGTGAACATTGGGGTGCAGGTGTCATTTTGAAGTAGGGTTCCTTCTGGATATATGCCCAGGAGCGAGATTCCTGGATCATATGGTAAGTCTGTTCCTAATCTTTTCAGGAATCTCCATACTGTTTTCCACAGTGGCTGCACCAAACTGCATTCCCACCAGCAGTGTAGGAGGGTTCCCTTTTCTCCACAGCGTCTCCAGCATTTGTCATTTGTGGACTTTTGAATGATGGCCATTCTGACTGGTGTGAGATGATATCTCATTGTAGTTTTGATTTGCATTTCTCTGATAATTAGTGATATTGAGGGTTTTTTTTTTGTTGTTGTTGTTGTTTTTTTTAGTGTTTTCTGTAAAGCTTTGTAGGCTCTATATCTTATTTTCTAAAACTGTAACTACCTCTCTGTATACATTCATTTATTACGAATGCTTTTCATTAGAATTTTAGAAGTTTGAACGTTAGGTTTTGCTTAGTCTCACCCACCAAATGGATAAATTAATTGAAGTACTTAGAGGTTATGTAACTTTCTAAGCCTTAGAATTTACAGATAACTGTAGGGCTAGAACAAACAGTAACACTTCCCCAAATCCATGAAGCTATGTAGTCTTCTTTTTTTAGAAAGCTGTAGGAAATACCATGTATTTTCCTTGTAATTTAATACTATACTAATTATTTTCTCTAGCATTAATTTGGCCTCTATACCAAATAATTTGATTTTAGGCTTAACTAAGCCACGGAGAGCTGAGAATTTTGTATTTTTTTCGTAGTAGAAAACATTTCCTTGTTGCCTTTGTCAAAATTGATGTTTCAGTAAATCATAAGGAACTGTCAATAATTAGTATTAATATGAACATAAAATCTTATCTACATACCTCACTTAAAATTTTTTGAATCCATGAATTTGGAATTACTTAACATCAAGATTTATAAGGTCTTAATAAATTATGATTTGCTTTGTTTATTGCTGTATCTTGATAAATAAACTTAATATATATTATTATATTTGATCCTCATAGCTACCTTATAAAGACAGGTTGGACAGCTTTTATTATTTCCATTTTGTAAATGGGAAAACTGAGGTTTGGAGTTTATGTAACTTGCGTATATTTTATGACCTTGATAATTTAGTCCTATGGCTACCTATTTCTTTTCCTGTCACTGATCAGTCATGGTCGTATTATCTTATTTTTTCCAATGAATGTAAAAGTCTTGATGATTTTTATTTTAGAGAATTTAAGAGGAATAATTTCTGTAATTTGGCATGACCCCGAAGCTAGTCCAGTAGGGGCTGGGGGTTGTATTAAACTCCTCCAAATGCCAGGATTCCTTTCCTCTTCTTTCCGCAGATTCCTCTTAGTTTTAGCTCAAATGCCACCTTCTCTGTGAAGCCTGCCTTTTCTCCCAAAGGAGGCAGAACTCTCTTATTCCTCTGTGGCCTCTCTAGCACTTTGGTACCTGCCTCTGTTGGCACAAATGTTGCTTGTTGGCACCATGAGTGAGCTCATTGAAGGCAGAAGTTGTGATGTACTTCTTCACTTCTCCAGGGCCTTGCTCAGTCAGTGTTTTAAAAATCAGTGGGTGAATGAATGCTACCAGCTTGACATGTGCCCATAAGCTGTGTAAACCCAGCAGTATGTACTCTCTGATTCTGGATTAACTGTGCAGTGTTAAATGTTTGTTTGACTCCTTACTGCGTGATGTTTTGTTGTTTTTTGCTGTATTAAATACTCTGGAGTCTTCAGTTGGTGCTGGGCCAGTTGATTTCTGCTCCACTTCATCACTTATGGTTATACCAGAATAGAACGGTTTCATTGCAGTGTTACATTAGTTGAGTTTATGATTTTATTAAAAATGAAAAATACTGTTCAGGACATTTAATTTTTTACACAAATGAAGTTTTGTTGCTTGAGGTCTGTCATATTTGACTAAATTTGTTTAAGAATAAAAATCTTGGCTAAACTCTGTGCCATAAGTGAATTAAAGAAAGAACAAGCTTCCTTGTGAATTATAAAGGGAACTAGAGGTGGATGCTTCCTGAAAGGTCTGGTTAGGGTCTGATTACCCAGTTCCTGTCTTTTATCTGCTTTTCTCCTCTCCCTTCTGGCAGCCACCTTCTGACCAACTCTACAGACATGTCAGCTGCAGTATCAGAAAGAGGAATAGGAAACGAAGTTCATGTCCTTCAGTTTGTTTTTCGTTAGCAGATTCCTTAAATTTTGAGTGTGAAGAAGAATGAAAATAGTTAGGATATTTGTGCCTCATCCCTATTATTTCTGCTTCCCATTATCATAGATAACAGTGACTTATCTATAATTGACTAAAAGTGCAGAAAAGAAAAGTAGTTCAGAAGTACTTCCTCAACATTTTTTTTCACACCTTCCTTTTGGGAAAAGAATTAAAAAGAGAAAAGAGCTAAGTGAATTCTGATTATTTTCTTTATCTGTGGTATTTTATTTTGTTAAATTGTGTGTTAACATAATGAATAGTGGAATTGGGCTCACTTGTGAATTACAGGAAGTGGCTCATATGATAAAGACTGTGGTTTTATGTCTGTTCAGCATATCAAGGTGGAACTGAAATGAAACTATAAATATTTTAGCAACGCCAGTTGCTTCTGCCACTGATCAGGACTAGTCCTAATGAAAACTAGATGTGCTGATGCAGAGTTAATGGGAAGCAGGGCAGAATGGGTTCTTATTTAGTATCAGGCAAACTTTAGCAATTTTGAGTCTGCTAGGCGCACATTCATTCTGTTCACTAAGAATACAAATATTAGACTATTTTACTCTGAGAAATAGCCACAGTAGAGCAAGCCTTGATTTTCTTTTCTTTGGGATAAGGATTTACATTTACTGTGTTTTGTATTTAGCAAATGTGCATGAAACAATAATAACCTGAAAAGTAAATAAAAACATTCAATTTGTATACTCTTTCCCATAGTTTACCAGTGTGATACTGGCTGGAGGAGGGGGAAAATTCTCCAGATTTTTAAGCTGCCAGGAGTATACCATACTTGCAGAAGCTTTTTCATGAACAGTGATAACTGTTAAGATTTTACAGTTATGATTTGAACACATATAGGTCCTTTAGTCGTCTATAGAGGATGTTAATGTATATTTAATGGGTAGCCTAAGTAATTTACCATTATCATTCTTTTCTTGGACTTTTAAGTCCAGAGCAATAGATTTACAAATTTTAGACTTTATCCAAAGGAGTGAGAATGTTGCACTTACTTGTGTTTCCCTAAGCAGCTGTGAAAATCATCTTGAGTTAATTTATTTTCCAGCATGAAACTTGAATGAATAACTTGAATGCTTAGTTTGTGCAAGATAATGTGCTACTGTGGGAAATGTAATAATGAATCTTCACCTCCTCCATATCATTGAGCTTCAGGTCCAGTAGAGGAAAGAGAACAGTGAGGATAACTGGGGAGCCCACTAGGAGTCTCTCGTCCTCGTGTAATTTTTCACTTTCACAAGTCCTGGTTTGGATGACAAGTTAAATGGTCATCCTGTGAGTAATAAACATCAGGCTGCCTTCAAGCAGTAGGGTACTTCAGTCAAGTACGACATTATGAAAATTTAGAGGCGGGGAGGTTGATTTAAGTGAGGGTGGGGAAAGAACAAGTGTCTTAAATTTGGACACTTTTCGTTAGCTCCTGGTGAGGTGACAAGATTATCATTTGGTGCTTGGAAACTCCCTCATATAGCAGTAAGAATTTCCTCTCTCATTTTCATTTCTTATAAATATATGTTTTGTAAACTGTAATCTAAAAAAAGGAGGGGCATCAACCCGTGTTTTTTCTGTTTTCATGTTTATTTTTGAGACTGTCTTTTTGAGTAGCTGCTGAGATTTTTATGTTTTTAAGTTGGTTTAAAGAGAAACACTTAAGGTGTTTCCATCCCTTGATTTTTCTAAATCACTTAATCTTACTAAAAATATTGATTATTAAGTGAAAGGTCATAATGTCAGGTATCTTCTTTTAAAAAAAGTTTGAGGTTGTGTTTAGTTTTGGCTTCAAAAATTTCTCGAAGCCGTATAATGGCACATACAGTTTAATCTGCAACATGGAATCTGATCTGCTGCTGTTGCGTTCCTTCTGTCACTGTCCACACTGTCTCACTGACGAGAAACTCTTTAGCCTTGTAAATAAGGAGAAACGCTTGTGTACGCCAATACAGGTAAGATTGCTTATTGTATTTATAGCCAGGTTTATTTGTGGCTGTGATTAGTGCTGTAGACTGTCAGTCAGGAATTTATTCTGGAATCGCTTTTTCTAGTCTTTCAGGCAATGAAGGGGTATGACTTAATTCTCTATCTTTTTTTTCCTGTCAGCCAGGCAAACGTGTGTGCTTAGTAAAACACTCATTGTCTCTTCTTCGCCATGTGTAGAAAAACCGGGACTGAATACTTGGGCGACAGAATTATATAGAATTGTTAGGTAGGCATCAGGTTGGAAGATGGGTTGGGGGCAATGCTGCAGGTAGAATCAGTCTTGCTGAAATGTAAAATGAATGGTGACCTAAATAAGAGGTGATATTCTGGTGAAATAAGCCAAAACTTTAGCTTTATTTCGTCTTATCACCCTGGGATGGCTGGACAAAATTGTATAGACTAGTGAAACCTTATGCAAGTCTGAAGGAGGCATCATAAGATTCAGAGAAAACGTCTGTGTGTAAATTGGGAGTTGGTGTGGTCTAGGAGCTTGTGAAGATGAAGTTTTCCAGGTTCTGATTTCATGAAGTGTCATTTCATTTTTCTTTTAATTGTAGTGTGTAATAATTACCTCACACTTATTAACATAAACATAGAACAGTGGTCATAGTATAAATGTTGAGGACATCACATACTTTCTTTTCTGTGATCTAATATGAAATGGAATGCAACATTTCAGAATAATTTAGTTCAGTGAAAAAGAAAAGAAAAATAAAGCATGCCAGCAATCTTGACAGGCAAGTTTCCTGATTTGTGAAATGAAATATCAGATTAGATAATCTCTAGAAGTACATTCTACCTCTCTGTCTGTGTCTGTGAGTCTACAAAGTAGCCTCTTGTTTATTATGGCTAAAATATCTTGGTCTCAGTGATCTTTGTGCACGTGTGCCATTTAAACTAAGAAATTCATACTTAAGTTCTTGCCATTCTGCCCCAGGGTTGTATTTGCTATAGCAGGTGTTGATTCCTCTTGAGAATATAACAAAATAATAATTTTTGTGAGCATTTTAGTGTTTAATGATATGAAAATTAAGGTAGGAATCCACAGACATAGGAATTTTTATGTTTGATAATAGGGAATTCCAGTTATAATTAAAAGTCAAAATTTCAGTATTATATTGAAAAGTCAAATCAAGTAGACAAATATTTATGACACTTCTAAACATGAACTCGGCTCCTTTCTCACAATGGGCATCAAAAAATTTGCTCAGTGGATGCATTTTATCAGGTGCTGCGGGGGGTGAAATTGCATATTTTCTCTTTGTGTTTGCCTTGAATTTGACAGTTAAAGGCGAATGCAGTGTTTATATTTTGCCAAAATACCAGGCAGAATAGTAGGCAGAAAATTGGTATGTAGGCGGGCAAAAGGGCAGATTCCCTGCCAAATGGCTCTAAATGAGTTGATACAAGGAATTTAAATATTACGTTTTGATGAGAGATTGTTGAATTTACTCAATGTTGTTGTTTCCTTTGGTATGCAGGCTAATTAGACAACAACAAGTAATTGGAGCCAGTGGCTCAGACAGCTTGACTCCGTTGGCACAAATGCTGGCGGGTGGCACAGTAGGCTTTATTGCTGGCCAGGACGACTTCCATCAAGGCTTAACCGTCAGTGTCTGCACATCACTCCTGGCCCTCTCCTGGAGAGCCTTGCCTTAAATGGGCCATACGTAACAAGAGGTGTTCCAGGAGATTCTAACTACTTTCACTGTCTGAAGTGTTGATGCAGTTTGTACTCACCCTTTTCAGTTTACTTCAGTAATTGCAGGGTTCCCCCAGTGTAGGAAAATGGAGAGATCCCCTATTCGGCAAGAATAAAAATTATTACACAGCATCCCGCTTCTGTGTTGAGTGGTGACTTACAACAGAACAGATGATCTTAATCTTAATTGTGCATGAAAACACCCAGGAATCTTGTTAAAAATTTAGATTCTTGTGGCACTGCACCATAAATTCCAATGCAGTGGGTGTGGGATGAAACGCTTGTAGAAGCCAGCCTTTCCCCAGCTTACCCAGATTGGAGACCGCCTCCTAATATATTCAGAAGTCAGATATGATTTTAAAACCAAAGTGTTTATAAACAATTTTAAACAAATTTGGTCTGTAAATATGTACCTCAGAGCCATACTTAGTACTTCCCTTTCACAGCTCTAAATACTATACTTACAGTTGCTTGAGCTCATGTCTCTATTGCTACACTTCCAGACTGCAGCAGGACTTTGAAAGCACTCTTTTATTGTATAGAAGTAAACATTGAAAATAAGGAATCCTTAAAAGTAAATTTACTGTATGTTGCTGGCTAGGATACATTTATCCTGTAGGGGTAGATGATAACCGTCTTTAAAACTTTGACACATAATAAGTACAAGACAAATTATTTAGATAGAGTTCTGTGTTCCAAACTATATATTGAACAGGTGCACATTGCAAGGAATTGGGATTTGGGTGTCTCCTAATTGAGCAGTTTGAATTTGGATAAGGCAGAACGCCTTCCCTGGAGGTGTAGGGAGAGAGATCAAATGGCCATTTCATTGTCCAGCAACTTTCTGCGTCAGGACTGGACTAGATAAATTCTGGGGTAAATGATTTAGGAATCTAAAATGCTCTAAACTATTTAGCCATGTTTGTTTATATAGTTACTTCTTAGATCAGACCAAATTAGTACCCTAGGCTTTGAAAACATATTTGAGGTTACATAGTTATGCCCAAAGAGCTTATTTATTATTCCTCAAGAAGAATGCATTAGATAAAAGAGGATTTATTGTTACTGAAAAAGGTTAGAGCAACATTGTTATACCACTTATTTCTAATTATCCTTCTATGATTTTGAAACACTTATGGCTTATTTGTACAGTTGATATGTCAGTTGACCACCATGTAAAGCAGTGATTTTCAAAGGAGAATTTGCATGTAACTTAAGGAAATGTTTGGCAGATATTAGACTAATTTTTTTTTAGAGTTTCCAAATCCAGTTTATCCTTTGATACTTTGATACCATACACAAGCTTAAGTATCTTAATGATTTGTTTTAAAAAATCAGTGCAACTAAAAAGTTCTTTCAAGATCTAAGTGATGTCTGTTTAAAGGAAAAGTATTATCCTTTAGTTTTTCCTTTTCAGGTAATAGTGATAGGACATGCTAACATTTATTGATTACTTTATGCTAGTCATTCTCTTAAGCTTTCATTTAATCCTTAACACTGATTCATTTTTTTAAAAACACTTTTTACTGATTTATAATCATTTTACAATGTTGTGTCAAAGTCTAGTGTTCAGCACAATTTTTCAGTCATACATGGATGTATACACACTCATTATCACATTTTTTTCAACACTGATTCATTATGAAAGAAGTTAATGATTTCTTGAGTATGTACCATTCCGTTTCACTGTGTTGGATTTTTAAGTTAAACTTTTAAGATTCAGATAACCATAGACTCAAACACAGCCATGAGACAAAACAAAGAGATTCCTTGAACTTTCATTGTCTGTTCAGCTTCTTAACAGGGTCTTTCACAGAGCAGAAGTTCTAACTCTTGATGAGGATCAGCTTACCAAGTTTTCCTTTAATGGATGATGCTTTTTGGTGTCAAGTCTAAGAATTCTTTACCTAGCCTTAGGTACCCAAGATTTGGCCAGGGTGGGTTGGGGTGTTAAATTTTAAATCTCATTTCTTATTTTAGTATGATACATTTGTCACAACTAGTAAACATATATTGATATGTTATTATTAAGTGGAGTTCATATTTATTCATATTTTCTTAGTTTTCAATCTAATGTTTTTTTTTCCATCCCAGGATCTCATCCTGGATATCACATTGCATTCATTCATCATGTCTCCTTAGGCTCTTCTAGACAGTGGCAGTTGTTTAGACTTGCTTTGTTTTCATTACCTTGACAGTTTTCAGGAATGCTCTTCAGATACCTTGTAGAATGTCCCTCAACTAGGATTTGTCTGATGTTTTTCTCCTGGTGAGGCTGGGGTTTATGGGTTCTTGACAGGAGAACACGAGTTAAGGTACCATTTCATCATACCATGGCAAGGGTACCTGTGATCAGCATGACTGACTTACCACCGATGATTTTCAGTCTGATCACGTGCATGGGTTGTGCTTGCCAGGTTTGTCCTCGGTGAAGTTACCCTCTCCTGCTACCTGTGCTGTCAACTTTGGAAGGAGCTCACTCCGTCGACTCACATGTAAGGTGTGGGGAGTTAGGCCCCACTGCACACATTTTGGTTTGGTGTGTTTTCCTTTTCATTCAGTTCTATGTATTTTTCTTCACTTTCTTTGAGACTTCCTGTTTGGCACATGGATTATTTTATGTTGTTTGATAGCTAACTGTTGGAGATTTTTCTGCTTAAATTAACTGTTGTTGATTTGTAGTTTGATTCTATTATTGTGGAAAATAGACTCTGTATGATTTCAATTCTTTTAAATTTCTTGAAATTTGTTTTATGACCCAGGTCATTATCTACCTTGGTTCCTGGTCCATGGGCTCTTGAAAAGAATGTGTAATCTGCTGTTGTTGGGTGCGGTGGTCTGTGTATGTCAGTATATCCCAGTGGTTGGTTGGTTGTTCATTCTTCTCAGCCCTTCCTGATCTCCTGTCTGGTAGTTCTGTCATTGCTGACAGTGAAGTATTGAAGTTCCTAGCTCTAATCATGGCTTTGTCTTCTCCTCCCAGTTCTGTCAGGTTTTGCTTGATGTATTTTCAGATTCTCTTAGTTGGTGCCTGCATACTTAGGATTATGTCTCCCTGATGCAGTCATCCTTTCATCACTATGTAGTCTCCTTGTTTGTCTCTAGTGACTTCTTTGCTTTGACGTCTACTTTATCTGATGCTGATATAGCCATTCTTGCCTTTTAAAAGATTGTTTGCATGGTATATCCTTTTCCATCCCTTTACTTTCAACCTACTAATGTATTACATTCGATTTTTAAGGTAAATCAAAGTACAGTTTAGGTTTTAAAAGTTCTCATGAAGTTTTTTTTTAATTCTTCCAACTAAGGTCAGGCTACAAATGTGTATAAATGGTAGGTATCACTTTTAAAAACTAGAAAATGGAATATTGGTACAAATCAGAGTAGAGAGAACCTTATTCACTAAGTCAGTCTTTTGGTCATTAAACAAATATTTGTTAAATACCTCATGTGTGCCAGGAACTGTTTAGGTGCTGGAGACACAGTAATGAACAAAACATAAAGAAAACAAAACAAAATGCAGCTGGCTTGGAGTTTACATCCTAGTGGGGGAAGAAGAAAGTGAAAAAATAAATTATTTTGTGGTCAGAAGGCAGTGAATGCTTTGGAGCAAAGTCAAGCCAGGAAGAGGGCAAGACAGATACTACCAGTGAGTGGGGGTGGGGGTTGTGGTTTGTTTGGAGAGGGTAGTCAGAGAAGTCGTCTTTGATAAGTTGACATTGGAGGAAAGACCTTATGATGAGGGAGCATGCTGTGTTAATTTAATCTCTTCCTGTGGGAGAAAAATGTCTGGGGGAGAAAAGGACATGCTTGGCATGTTAGAGGAACCAATGAGAGACCAGTGTGTCTGGAGCAGAGTGCATGGTGGGAGAGAGAGAGGAGATGGGGTCGGGGGGAAGCAGGGGTAGGTCAGGTTGAATCCTGGAGGCCACAGAAAGGATGTTAGCTTAGGCGAGATGGGAAGTCACTGGAGAGTTTTCAGCAGATTGGTGATATGATGTAGCTCTCATTTAAAGGGAGTGTTTAATAATTTGTGTATAGTTATCAATAAAAGATAGTAGGGAGGTGGGAATTAAATGCATTTGATTTAATTTTTTTTTTTTTAAAGAGGAAGACGGGCTAGATAATTTCAAAGGATTTTTTTTCTCTTCCAAAATCTTTTTCACTTCTTTACCTATAACGGATCAAAAATTATTGATTTTTTTTAATTTAAAAAATATAAACGGTGCTGTGAAATAATTCTAAATGTGACCCCACTAGTAGTAGCATTAGTGAAAAAAAAAACCCTCTAACTCCTGTTGAGCAGTTTGACAGGCTGTTTTACAGGTGTGAGGGAATTCACTAGAGGCACAGATGGTATCGCATCAAGAGTAGCAAAGACTGGAACCTCTGTCACAACTGTAATCTATCCTGGTTTATTTTCAGTGGACCATCAGGCACTTCACACCCACCACAGCAGTCAAGTGCCTAAAACAATATACCTCCAGCAAGAACAAACACAGTAATTAGGAATGGTAAAGAGAGAAGAAACAGAGCTACTGATAACAGAGACTAGCTTTGCACAATTTTTAAATTGCCAGGGCCTTGTCACAGGTCTTTTTCTGATAAGTCATTTCACTTAAAAAATTTCAATGAAGATGAGGACAAGAAAAGACAAACATGAGAAAAATGTTTCTTGTAGGTAAATAAGGAAATTGCAATCACAGTACTTAAAGGATACAGGAAATGCACAATGATTGCTTTTTACAGATACCATAAAAAGTAGATTCTGCAGAGGTTGAAAATAGAGGATTTATTTGAGATATTACCAAAATCCAATCCAGTTCACCTGCAAAGAATTAAAGAACAAAGAATGAAACGGTGCCTCGTGCCTTAGATGAAGATGATCTCACTGCCTCTGTTACAACTTCTGCCCTGCACCCAGAGCAATCAACCACCACAGGCTCCTTAAATCACCGTGAATACTGTGTTTAAATTTCACCAGAATTAAAAATCCTTCTGGAGCATCTGCATGTGCATGTCTTACACTCTGCTTCAGTTTGAACCCCACCTCTACTCCTAAACCAAAAGGTTATCAGCCTCAAATAGATGACTTTCTCCTAATCCTCCATAGATGCTTGTCCTGTAGCCAGGATTCTGCAAACGCTTTCTAGTTCAGCAGCTTGGGTAAACTGTAACTGATCAGACGGTCGGGCAGCAAGACCATTAGTAATAGGAATTATAATTGTATTTTCTAATCCAAGTTTCAAAATAAAGGTTTCTGACAGTATGTCAGAATCTATGAAAATGAGTGACCAGAAAATTCAAGGTATAGACTTTCTGTATCTATAGATGAAAATACTTTTATCTCAAACTTGAAAGCCTACTTCCTGAGTGTGTAAAATCCTTGCCCAAAATGCAGTGATTAGCCTGTTTCCAGAAGTATTATCTGTGTCAAAACTCTATTTGATAATGGCTCTTAATATGTGACAACTTGCTTACGTATGCCTGTGTCATGTGGAAAATTCGATACATTTAAATAAACCTATGAAAATAAATGCAGTAACTTAATACATCTGGTGTGATAATACCAATTAGGCAAATATTTTTATTATTTGCAGAATAATCTCAGGCTTTTAAAGAATCAAACTATGTATAATCACTTTTATTCCTTTATGGACTGTCTATAGTTATTATTACAGACAATGCCAGGTAATATCAGAGAGGGAAGTAGCCTGGACATTGAACCCTGACACAGAGAACTAAATGTATTAGTGATTCTGTGTGATTTTACTGACCTAATTTTGCACCAAAGTTCAACAAAAATTTAGTTTAATTTTAAAAAGTCATATTCCAACATGCAAACTGATTTCGTTCCCAATTTGTCTAACAGTCATGTTAGTAAAAATAAAATAATAATGCTGATGCTGTTCATAGACCTACCACTTACGTGGACTACCCTTCTCTTGTGTCAGAAAACTTCCTCATCATCCAGCGTACAGGTGTCTGTGTGCTGAAGTGCTGTAATCTTCAAGAAGGCCCTCTGATGGCGATAAGCCCATGCTGGGGGTTTCTCTGAATTGCTGTGGTCAGGGCATGCATCTTCTGAAGCATTAAATGCTGATTCAGCAGCACTGGCTACATCACCTGTCAATCATGTCCATTTCCACCCAGGACTGTAGTGTTCATACTTGTACAGACTTCCCTGTCGTGACTTTCAGTTCTACTTTTCATTAACTGTTACCTGATATTAATTTGTAGAGCTCCTTATGGCAAAAATAAAATGTTTTAATTCTGAAGAAAAAAAATCCATCTCTACCACATAATCCAGCATTTTGTGATGTGGGACTTATGAAATTCCCTGGCTGTTTTCTGAATGTAAATCTATTTGCACCTAAAAATAAGCTCCTTATGGGTCAATGCCATGTTCCCTTTCCCATGCCTTCACTAATATAGCACAGGTCTGGAAAATATATACCCTTTCAGACTCTCTCATTTGGCTTTTACTGTTAATTAGGGTTCTTGTTACTTTAATTTACAAAAAAAATTATCAAATGACTGTTTTCCTTGCCTTTGACCTCAATACTTTATCAGTATGTCTCCCCTAAAAAGGCCTCGTTCACAGACACAAAGTTGAGGCTGACCTTGAAGAAAGAACAGAATATCTTTAAAGTGCTAACAATGCACAGTAATAAAATTCCTGATACGGTTCAAGCAGGTTTTTTTCAGTATATTGTAACAAATTTATGTGACTTTTTAAGTAGTGAGCTCTCCTACTGGCTTCAGTAGCTCCATTATTTTGAAGGTCATGCTGACCAGAGAAACGCGTCTCTGAATCCAACCAGAGCTCTCAAGATACTTTAAGATATCATCCTTTTACAACCAGGAAAGGTCTGAAGGAGGGGAGTCATTTAATCGGTTTTACAGCTGTGGTATCTAGAGTACAGGGTTAAATGGCATAGAATAGGCTCTCAGTACATGTTTGATCTTGTTCACCAAAGTGAAATTGCTAGGTAAACTGATAAAAAGAGTCAGGATTAAAGATGGATCATCCTGACCCTTAGTTTAAAAGCACACTCATTTAAGGAGGGCTCAGATCAAACTACGAGGTGTACACCTACGCAGCAAATGAAGGAAAGCTGTGCTCTCTGGCAAGCTGTGGCACAAAAGATCTTTTCCTTTTAAAATTGTTTGATTCCCCATTCAAGCCATCTCTTCCACCACAAAATTTAACTGTTCTGTGACTTCAGTAATAATCGTGAAAATACATAATAAAACTTACTCATCGATTTCAAACGTAAATGAGTTAGGAAAATTGGTTTGGATTATCTTTCATTAAAGAATTTAGTCTCCAGAGAGACAGAAGTTTGTTTTATTTTGCTTTTCTTTAAATAGCAATTTTGAGTTGTGATTCTTAACCCAGATTCTGCAAGTGATTAATGAAATGACTGTGGCAGCATCCTTTAATGGACTCTTGTCATCTATTAGAAACTTATTGATGAGAAACACTTAGAAACTGAATAGATCAGTTTGTAGCAGTGTTGATGTCGACCTAAAGGTAGGAATCATGTCATGACAGTCTCAAATACTCAGGGCAGGCAGCTACCATTTGTAGATTATCCATGTTCTGGGTTTCCTTCTTCTTTACTGACAGCTTGTACCATGAAATAATTTATTCTGTCTCAACAAAGTGCAGATAAGATGTGATAAAATTCCAGTTGGGTAATTTTGCTTTAGATTAGGAGCACTTTCTAAAAGTTTTGTGGATTTCATTAAATTAAATAAAAGGCAAGAATTTTTTGTTCAGTTATTTATAATGCTGTTCCTAATATAATGGGCAAATATTGGCTAAATAGTAACCAAAATCAAGCCACAGTTCTACAACCATTAAAACTATGCTTGTTGGCATCTTAGCTGGGTTGTAGTTTATAAATTGAAGTAATATATTGGTTGACCTAATTTCTTTCTTTTTAGTACTTCGAAATGTCTGTACAAGTTTCCTTATAAGCAGGCCTTAATTAGCAAAGATTTTAAGTTGCTGTTCCTATGAAGATGGGCAGAAACCAAGTCTTGGCAGATAAACTTGGCAGACTGGCAGATAAACTGACTGCAATATTGGAAACAACTTTTTTAAAAAAACTTTACAAGTTCAGATATATACATTTTGATATATAGTAACAATATATGCCAATAGAGCAGAGTTTGTGGGTTAAATCAGATATGAGTTATATTCAGTTTGTTTTGAGGGTACAGATACCACTCCAAACACAGAGCAGTAAATGTATCTCAGGACCCAAAAGTATGAGAGAATGCACTGACAAACAGAACAGATGTGTTAGACGTTAAAGAATGAAGCAGTTTTCTGAAATAGTGTTAGTATTGGCCCTAAAGTTGATCAAAACAGAACTTAACCCTGCATATGAAAGTGAGATTTGGCTCTGCTAAAGATCATATCTGATTTCTTAAGCGGTTTCATCAGTGTCAGCTGTGAGATACACTTAAGGTTAAGTGACAAGGCAGGATTATGGTGCAAGCCCTGGAGTCCAGCCAATTTATCATCCTTGAAGCTATGTGGAATGCTGGATAACACTATTGAAAATAGATGACAGAAGGCTGTCCAAACAGCTGCTGCACGGTGATCTAAAATAGGGAGATCGCAAATCAGGCCTACAGAAGACAAGCTTTAAGGGCACACTGAATCACAGCATCAAATGAGAAAACATAGCTCAGGGCAGCCAGGAAACAAATTGTTTCTGTGAATGCAATAATCAGAAATGAAGTGATTTCTTTATTGCACAGCCACTGAAAATAACATGATCCTAAAGCTTGCAAACAAGGACAGAATGTACAAGTAACAGTTACAATTCAATCAAAGAACAATTTAATACAACAACTATCATGAAAAGTATTAATTAGATCCTTTCTCTAAAGCAATTCACAAACCATTAGAAATATTTTTTATTATCAAAACATTAGCAACCTTAACCATCTTTATCTAAGCCAGAATTTTAAATTATGTTAGTTTGGTTTAAAAAATAATATCAAAATATCCAAAGACCAATTTTCCAGTGTAGAAATGTGTTTTCCTCCTCTAATATAAGATATCATTTTGAGCACGTTAGGTGCTTAAATAAATTGTGGAGTTAATGTATAAATAGGGACATAGACTATTTGTTCATGTACCTCTGAGTAAATCATATTGCTATAATAATTAGAATAATTTAGTTTAAAAGTTATATAGCATAAGAGTATATCATCAAACTTTAAGAAATGAGGACGAACTGGGCCAAATAAGGATCCAGAGGAAAGTATATTCTCAAATATGACCAGGCTTCTAGCTTAAAGCAAATTACATCCCCAGATTTCTTCAAAATAAACAACAGAAACGCAGAATGCACTTTTCCAAAGAATAATAAATAACAGGTTCACAGATTGGCCCACAGATGCTGATTTAACATGTAATGACCTAAAATATACGTTTGCATTAAAAACGGAAGATAACCACTGCAAATACATACCAGTTATTAAACAAAATGAAAAAAAATTGAAGAAAGTACTCAGATATTAACTGATTCCTTTGCAGCAAAGCCTTGAAAAAGAAATTGATTCTAAAACAATAGTTTGCAAAAAGGGACAGAGGGTGCAAATAATGGCTATATCTAAACTCAAAGGATAATTTGATACAAAGAGCAAGAAAAAGATTAGAAGAACTAATTAGAGTAGATTAAGAGTTTGAATACTTTGGAGTCTGTTTTGACATCTATAGTGGAACAGAGCAGGTATTTTAGAAGTTATGATTAATATCCTTTCAAAATGCTTTTCTTTTCACAGATAAGGGAAAATTAGAAGCCCTTACTTCTTCCTCTGCTCACTTTTTAAAAGTCAGTTGACCTCTTTCTCATTCTATATACTTGTTGATGATTTTGTCTGCTTCCCCGTATTTAATCTTTGGCTGTTTCCTGGACTTCCAAATCTCCTTATTTAGAGCGTTTTTCCTCAAGTTTGCTACCATATATGTTCAGGTGCCTACTGAATGTTTTCACTTGGAATTTCCATAGATATCTTAAATTCACTATGTCCAAACCTGAAAATGTTACTGTATCAAAGCTCTTAAACTGTTGTTTTTTGACTTCAGGTGAAGTATAAAGTCTTAAAGTTGAATTATAGTGCCCTTCGTGATTTACATCTGTTTATCCCAGTTACTCCTTAACCTCCTGGCACAGTGAAGCGCGGACCTTATAGCAGTTCAGTGAAAAAAATGCATGCCGTTCCTTCTCACGTTTGGTCCTTTGCACATGCTTTTAAATGTATAAAGAAACTGTAGAAAAATATGCAATAAACAGATAATAGTATTTGTTTTAAGTGATGTAATTTCCTTGTATTCATGTCTTTAAAGGCTTTTCAAACCATGGATTTTTAATTATCTACATGCAGTGAAGTCCATGTTGACCTGAAACAAGCTGACTGCCAGATATTTCTCCAGCAAAAATGGGTTCATTAGGAATCAGCAGAGAATTGCACTTCAGAATTGCATTACAGCCAGAACGAGCCAGGTGCAAAGTCCCAGGCAAGGAAAAGCGAATGCTCTAATGGAGAGGAAAACAAAGCTGGGGTGGGGGGCCCTAGTGAAGAGTCCATGGTGGTTCATTGGCTGAGTCCTTGCCAGGAAAGAAGTCTTTCTTCATCTTATTGGGCTTGGCTATCATTTCAGGGCATGAGAGCGCCCCCTTCTGGTCTCCCTACTCTGTTTAAGTGGGGTTTCTGTTTATTTTTTACACCCACAAGCAATGGTGTGATTTTAAAAAAAATTTTTAGAGATGCTAATTTGGTTAGGAGTAGTAAATATAAAATAATGAATTATGTCTAGTGAATACTATTTCTTCCAAAATAAAAATGTGGGGTCATTAAAAAATGTGACTATCCCCTTCTCTCCCCAAAATGCCATTGACATACCCACAGTAAAATCAGTGGTTAAGGTTTTTAAAGCATAAGTACTTATGAATAATAATATAATTTAAATTATTTTGTTGACATTTTGTGAACTATAGACAATAAAATTGTTAATACTGGTGAATTATCAGTGATAAATAAAATTAACAATCTCTCAAGTTACAGCAGCTGTTTTAAAAAGTAGGTTGTCAGGTAAGTTATCCTCAGGGTGGAAAAAAAAGTAGGAAGAGGAGGGGTCCTTAGACCATGGAGGCCTGCCAGCAAGACCCAGTGAGAATCCCCTGTGGTCAGCAGCTGCCCCCCTCCCATCTTGCCAGTCTATGCCTTCCTGTACTCCCCAGGTCACAGAGCACTGAAAAAGTGTTAACAGAACTAACACCACACCGAAGAAAACTGCTTTATTTTCATCTAAAAGTAAATCACATGCCTAAAACAGGACTTTATGAATCATTCTTCCAAAGAGAATGAATTGAGTGTGAACTGAATTCTCATTGATGGAAAAAAGTGTCAGCAGGCACTTCTAAGCAATACTTGTAAGGTGTTGTGTGGCTTCTTCTGTAAGTAGTCTGTCCCTCCTTGACTGATACTAATAAAATTCAGAAGGGCAAGAGGTGCTGTATGTACCAGAACTTCAGCCAGCCAGGGGACTGGCGGGAGGTCCTGAGGAGCTGTGCAGAGCTCCGGAAGAACGACTGACTCCCACATCACCTGGGAGAAGTTTTAAAAACAAATCTTATCCTGTGCTTGAAAAAGTACCTTTAACCTTTCTTCTGAGACATTTGCATAAACTAGTGGCTTATAATCATTTGCAATTTTATGTTCATGGACAGTGAGATTTATAATTTATTGAAATATTGGATAGCTTTTCTCATTTTGCCAATGTGTGGATTTATTTCCACACATTTCTTTATACAGTTTACCTAGAAGGAAATTACGTCTGACCATCTGATTTGAATCCAGTGCTAGGCTGTGACTTAACCTTACCTTGACCCTATAAAAATATGCTGATAATCCAATCTCTAAAGTTCTTTTTAATGTGGGAAAATAAAAACAAGAGAGAGCAACAGGGAGATTACCTAGGGTCTTCACTGGAAAAGAAAAATTAAATAAAATGCCCTTTCCAGCTAAGGGAGCAGGAAGCATGAAGACTCCGTTCACTAACACCACCAAAACATGAGTACCACTTCTGTGGACTCTCACGTGAATCACAGAACAAGGAAATTGAAAACGAAAATACAGTTAAGTTCAAGCAGTTCTCAGCTTCTACACTAGTTATGTTTCAGATCTTGGTCTGTCCACCTTAGTGCCTAGAGTCTTGAATTCACTTACACAAATTATTTTGCATATAGTTCTTAAAGTCCGAAGATCGTTCATTTAAAAAAATAATGCCAGCCACGATGTCCCTGAAATACAGAATATCATTAGCAAATCCAGCTCTGAATCAAAGGAAAGCATACTCAATGGTGCAATAAAAGACTGATATCTACACTGTTCACATGGACTGAGAACCCCTCAGATCAAAGTGATTGACCATGGGTGCATAAGCACTTCCACAGGAGATGTGAAAATGGGGCCGTGGATGAGGAAGGTTGGGGAGGCCAGCTGTCAGCAAGACCTTTTTCCTGACCATGGAGCCTGTGCATTAAATATGAAGAGAAGGCATAGGACCCAGGAGCCCTGTTAAGGGGACATGGGAAAGGGCCGACCTCACAGAGCTGCCTGCCCCCTTTCTTGATGCCATCATTGTCTGCGTCCTGTTACCGTAGACCCACATCTCTGTTTCCTTCCTGTATTTAAGGGGAACACTGGGAGGTGTGGCTACAGGCAGCAGCGGACAAAATGGGGAAGAAGAGGGGAATTCAAAAACAATGGGAAATACTGAAGGGAACTCGTGGCATTTCCCAAGTCCATTTGCCTGCAGTGAGCTAGGTGACTTGAGCAGTCAAAGACCCTATTTACAGAAATTTTAACAGGATATTTTGGTGGATTTTTAAATTCCCAATAGAGACGCTTAGCAATTTTATGGAGTATTTTTCATGGCACTCAAATTCGCCTGATAATTCTCACTGTGCTTTCAAGGTGAAGTAACAGCGCTAGCTCTGCTGTGTTTTCACTGGCAGTTAATTTCGTGGCAGGTGACACTACCTGGAAGACCCCGTCCTGCTCTTCCTGGCTCATTCCTCACCAGTCTCCCTGCGCTCAGTGAGCCCCCTCCCCGCAGGCTGACCTTGACTTTGTCTAACAGACTGCATTCCTTTCTGCCCCTGCTCTTTGCATATTTTCCTGCTACTTGGATCTAACCTGCCCTCCCCTTTTCCAGACTTTCTTCTTAAATGTCACCTCCTCAAATTGTCTCATGTCTGCCTGTCTTTCCCATCATCTGAGTGGTTCAGAGGGTAGGAACCATGTCCCTTTTGTTTACCAGCCTATACCCAAGAGTTTAGCACCTTGCCTGAGATACCAGTTTAAAGTCTTGAAGAAACGTGGGAGAATCTCTGTGGAATATTTCTTCAGGTGTGAAGAGCTACTTCATATTTTTTATTTTTAAATTTCCAATATTTTACTGATCCCCAGATATTCAATCTCATGATGAAACAGTATCAGTACACTTCTGAAAGGGAACCCCACTCCCAAAGATATAAATATAACTGCACCAATTTTAAATAAAAGGATCCTGTATCTGAGAAGTGTATAGACCACAATATAGAGTTTGCACAAATGTTAGCAAATCATTGCTACTAAAATGTAACAAAGGGAACCAGAGTTTTCAAACAAGATTAGTATTAATGTTATTCTTCTCTTAAGTAACATTTAGATCTGTCAGGACAAAAAATATTTTAAGTTAAAGTATCATCAGTTATCCACCTCTGTTTTCAGTCTCCACAACTTCAGCCAGTTATGTAACTTTTGTAGTTTTTTCTTATCCGCATACTAATTTTCTTACTGAACTTTTTAATCAGCTCACTTAAGTGAATATATTTCAAAGGGAAACTTTATCAATTCAAAAACAAGGGATCATTTTTCCAGTCAAGATGGCAGAGTGGTAGGACCATGAGCTCACCTCTCCTCATGACTACAAAAAAACCACAACTGAATGCTAAACAACCATTGAAAAAATGACTGGATCCTAGCAAAAAAGATCTTCTGCAACTGGAAACATAAAGAGGTTTGAAACCACAGCAGGATGGTAGGAAGGGCGTGCTTGTGATATAATTGGGCCGCATACCCCCGGGTGGGTGACCCACAATCTGAAGAATAGTTAAGTCGCAGAGGCCCTCCCACAGGAGTGAGAGCTCTAAGCCCATGTCAGGCTGCCCAGCCCGGGCCCCGGCATTGGGAGGAGAAGGAGACCCCAGGACTTCTGGTTCTGAAGGCTAGCGGGGCTTGGGCTTGGCTCTGGGAGCCCCACGGGGACTGAGGGAAACGGAGACTTCATTCACTTGGGAAGTGTACATGGAAACTCACGTGCACGAGGTCCAAGGGCAGAGGCAGTGATTTCAGAGGAGCCTGGGCCAGGCCTGCCTGCTGGTTTTGGAGGGTCTCCTGGGGATGTAGGGGACGGCTGTGGCTCACTCAGGGGCCATAAAAGTTGGTGGCAGACATTCCGGGATTGTTCCTACATGAGCTCTTCCTGTGAAGAGCTTTCAATTCTTGATTGAATCATTAGCACCAAGACCTAGCCCCACCTAACAGCCTGTAGGGAAGCCTCAGGCCAAACAACATACAGAGTGGGAAAGCAGCCACACTCAGACTTCCTGAGCCACCAATGCCTATAGACACAGCCCTACCCACCAGAGGTCCAGGACTAAGCTTCACTCAGCAGTGGGCAGGCACCGGCTCCTCCTGCCAGGAACCCTGCATAAGCCTCTAGTCCAGCTTCATCCATCAGGGGCAGGTACCAGAAATAAGAAACAACAATCCTAAAGTCTGTGGAAGGAATCCACAGATACAGGCCAGACTCTGCACTGGGACTGGCTAGACACTGACCCTTTGGTGACAAGAGAGGAGTATACTGCTGGGACGCATAGGACATCTCCCATAGAGGGCCACCTCTCCAAAGTCAAGAAACTAACTTACCTAAAAATACAAATAGAGAGATAGATGATATGAGGTGGCAAAGGAGTATCTCCCAGGCCAAGGCACAAGATACAATCCCAGAAGAACAACTAAGTGATGAAGAGATGGGCAGTTTACCTGAGAAAGAGTTTAAAGTAATGATGGCCAAGATGGTCAGAGAACTCAAGAGGAGTATAGATGCACAGAGCGATGTTTTTAGCAGAGTTGGAAAATATAAAGAATAGCCAGAGTTGAAGAATAAAATCACTGAAATAACACACTAGAAGGAACCAAGAATAGACTAAATGAGGCAGAAGAACGAACCAGTGAGCTGGAAGACAGATTAGTGGAAATCACTACTGCAGAACAGAAAAAAGAAAAAAGAATGAAAAGAAATGAGGCTAGGTTAAGAGAACTCTGGGACAACATGAAGTGCACTAATATTTGCATTATAGGGGTCCCAGAAAGTGAAGAGAGAGAGAAATGACCTGAGAAAATTTTTGGAGAGATAATCACTGAAAACTTCCCGAACTTGGGAAAGGGAACAGTCACCCAAGTCCAGGAGGCGTGGAAGGTACCACACAGGATCAACTCAAAGAGCAACACACCAAGGCACATAGTCATCAAATTGATAAAAATTAAGGATAAGGAGAAAAATACTAAAATTAGCAAGAGAAAAGCAACAAATAACATACAAGGGAACGCCCATAAGACTATCAGCTGATTTCTCAGCAGAAACTCTACAGGCCAGAAGGGAGTGGCATGATATATTTAAAGTGATGAAAGGAGAAAACTTACAACCAAGAATTCTCTATCCAGCAAAGCTTTTGTTCAGATTTGAGGGAGAAATGAAAAGCTTCACAGATAAACTAAAGCTAAAAGATTTCAGCACCACCAAACCAGCTTTACAACAAAAGTTAAAGGACCTTCTCTAGTCATCAAACCATAAGAAAAGAGAACAAAAAGAAAAAGAGAGAGAAAAAAAATAAGATCTACAAAAGATTGCTTTGGCTGTCGGGGGTCTTTTGTGGTTCCTTGTGAATTTTGAAATTGTTTGCTCTAGTTCTGCAAGAAATGTTGTGAGTATTTTGGCGGAGGTTGCATTGAATCTGTGGATTGCTTTGGGTAGTGTGGCCATTTTGATAGTGTTGATTCTTTCAATCCAAGAGCACAAGACATCTTTCCATTTCTTTGTGCCATTTCAGTTTGCAGAGTATAGGTAACCTCCTTGGTTAGGTTTATTTCTGGGTATTTTGTTGTTTTTGATACAATGGAAATGTTTATGCCAGATATAAAATTCTGGCTTTTGAAGTGAAAAAAAAAGTGAATAAAGGGCCGCAAATGGCAAAATATCCTTCTTTCTTATGGGTGAGTTGTATTGCATTACATATATGTATGCTGTATCTTCTTTATCTGTTCAACTATTGATGTGCACTTAGGATGCTTCCATATCTTGGCATTTGTAAATAATATTGCTGTTAATAGCAGGGTGTATGTATCTTTTTAAATTAATTCTTGTTTTGTGATTGGCTTTATTCCTTTGATAACTATGTAAGTTTCAAAAGCTAAAGCTCTAAATCTTCTTAGAAAGAATGAATGGTACATATATGTAAATTTAAAAATAAATGTGCAGTTAAAAAAAAAAAAAGAAATGAACTGTCAAGCCATGAAAGACATGGAAGAATCTTAAAAGACATTACTAAATGAAAAAAGCCAGTCTGAAAAGGTTACAAACTGTATGATTCCAACCAAATGACATTCTGGAAAAGGCAAAGCTACAGAAACAATAAAAAGATCATGGTTTCCAGGCGTTTGGGGAGAGGGAGGGAGGGAGGGAGGGAGGAATGAATAGATGAAACAGGAGGGATTTGGGGGGCAGTGAAGTTATTCTGTATGATACTATAGTGGTGGCTACATGTCATTATGCATTTGCCAAAACCCATAGACTGTACAACGTCAAGAGTGAACTCTAATTCAAACTATGGACTTTGGTTGATAATAGTGTGTCCATGTTGGTTCATCAATTGTACCAAATATGCTGCACTGATGAGGGTAGGGGAGTATGTATGTGTGGGTGGGGAGGGCTATGTGCATACTCTCTGTATTTCTGCTCAATTCTGCTGTGAACCTGAAACTGCTCTAAAAAATAAAGTCTATTAATACAAAATTTAAAAAATTTTTAATGAAAAAAAAACCAAGGGCCAGTTCACTTGCAATTAATAGAAGATGATCATGAAATTTATTACACATTAGTTTAAAAAATTGAGAGCTACCTGCAAACATTTTGATACCAACAGCTCACATATTCTGAGAAACATGAGTTTGACTTGATAGTTCCTGCAGAAGATAGGGTTTGCTTACATAGCGTACATGCAGGCTGGGTAGGATAAAACCTCATATCAGCTTTAGTGTCACATAGATGTTGTAGGTACAGTGAAAACCATAGTAGAGGTATTCAGGTGGGGCACACATGGTTTTGAATTTTTTTTTAAAAAAAAGCATTTTACAGTGAAATTGTTACACACACTAATGCAAGTAAGATGTGTATGATTTTAAAGTAAACTGTGGTATTCTTTTACTCATTTGTGGTTAGCTTTGAGTATGCTGTGCTTACCAAATTTCTCTTTTAAATAGGTATATAAACATCATGTGTCTGAGCTCACTTTGTCTTCTTATTTTAAGAAACTTGTGCGGTTTCCTGTTCTTCTTTTAATACCTCTCTGCTGTAGCCATAGATATCACAGATTAAGAAAATATGGGAAGAATAGTTAACTTTAAAACACCAAAAATAGGTGTTGGGAGTGGTAATGTCTCTGTGTGTCCTCATTAGCATATATGTAGTTACATATCTAGTTGTTTCTAGAGAGAAAGATGAAATTAACTACAGGTTTCATCTGATCTAGGTGCACATACAAGAGATGTAGAAAAGTTGAAATTCAAAATATCATTGTTAAGGTGAAAAAACAAGTAATATTTATTAAGCTATTTATTGAACTCTAATGATATACCATGTACTATGCTAAGAACTTTATCTGCTATTTCATTGAATTGTTTCAAAAACCCTAAGGGAGTTAAGGAACTGAGGCTTGAAGAGTTGTTTAAAGTAACTTGCTAGAGGTCACCCAGCAAGTAACTTGAGGAGGTGAAATTCACACACAGCTGTTGGATTCCAGAGCCTGAGCTTTATGCACTTTCAGTTCCAGATTCTGTCTTCGCCAGGTTCTCCCAGTATTCTGTATAATGTCGAGAATCTAACAGATGAATGGACCACTGACTGATCTAGTAGACGTGGAGCATTGTCCTGACTCTGCCACTTCCTTTCACATCAAGACCTCTGCAGATCCCTCAAACTCTGGTCTCCTAAAGATAGAAATAATATTGATCTTGTGGAAATATTCAGGCAACAATGAATACAATAAACAATATCATTAATGATTACCTAAAATTACTATAGTGAGGAAAGTCACATAGTAACATACTTTAGATGCACACTGACACATACAGACGCAGCTTTTGCTTCCGTGAGTTTGCTAAATGGAAGTATTTTATTATTTCTGGTATATGGGTACAGAGACTGAGCTGACTGAGTACAGTGCAAATAACACCCGAGGTCAGGGGTTTGATTTCCTTATGAGCTAGTTGGCTCTCCACCATCAGAGACAGAATTTGGGCTCAGTGCCAGACAGTTGCATGGTATGTTTGGGTGAATCCAGTAATTAGAGAAAAGCATGACTAACATCCAAATCTAGGAGAGATGCTTAAGAATGAAGCTAATAAGAACCCACATAAAATGTCTAAAACAAGCTAACTGTAGGAAAGGTCTTCAGAAGCAGCTCAGTCTGTCTTGTGATTTAAAAGACGAGCCTCTCAGTACACGTTTGTAGGTCGTGGCCTCCTCTAAATCTTTTCAATGGGAGAAATCTACAAATGCGAATGTTATGACAGAGGACATGCATGATACATACATTTAATTTATATACTTTTCTTTATATAAATACTTCTTTAAATTAAAATACTGTAATTAAAATACATTTGGATAATGTATTCCTTATTATATCATGCTTTATTAAACATTATACATATATATTACTGAATATTGTTTTACAAACCCCATATATACTCTAATTTATAGGCTGTTTATGGAATTTCCAAGAGTACTTTGACTATATATTATTTTTGCCTTATGCACGGACTTTAGAATCAGCCTACAAGTTAGCTGTGACTCTGGAATACAGAAATAGAGATTGATGTAATAACAACCACAGTAAGAAGGGACTGCTCATGGGTCTGGACATGTTATAGTTTAAAATTTTGGTGGAGTGTCTATCTAGAATGTATCTAAGAGCAAAGATAGCCGGTCCTGGTTCTCTATACAGAAACATGCAAAAAAAAATGGGAAAGATGATTTATTAACCAATAATGGCTTGAGAAATGTACTTTAAAATGCATCCACTAAAAATCCACCTGAAGTATAATTTGGCTCCCTATCTGTCAGAGTCTAAATAGCAGAAAGGAGATCTCCTCTATACATTTAAGTACTACATATCACTCATGAAGTTGCTGTAGGCTGACTTGTATTTTATGCATTGTTGCCTAAGTCCTCTCACCAGATTATGAACTCGTTGAAGATCAAGTGTTTTTCACCTTTGTCTTCCTGGTAGTGCCTGCACTGAGAGTAGTGGAAACTCAGAAACATCAGATGAATTTCTCTGGTTGTTAGAGCAGGTAGCATTCCCCGTGGCAGATTACAAAGTGATTTACTAGTTTATAAATCAGTCTCTTGTGAGTTTGGTTAGCACAAATTAATTTCCTAGTTTAATTCCCATGGATGAACTGATAAAATTGGATTTCAGTGAAATGGTACATGTAACAGGAGGGTATAGGGGACAAAGTTTCTAATAAATTTCTGGAAGTGAACTGCACATCTCTCCAGTGCATAGCAATGGGATTTCATGATAAGCTACTGCACCACATTCTCTGATGTTTTGTTACATCTTATGCCCAAATAGGAGTAAAAGTGTAGACTTCTTTTCATTTTTGCCTTCTATTATTATAGAAGAGTGTAACTCTCCACTTCTTGAATTGTTTTTAAGGTATATACATACACTAAGGGAAAAATATATAATCTACATGTAATCTAGAGATTTAAAGAATTAGAATAAAAAAAAGAATTAAAAAAAGAATTAGAATAATAAATGGACAAAAATAATAGTTTTATTTGGCAACCATTAAAGGCAGGTTTCAGTAAATCCCATCTTGAAAGTCCCAGCAAATCTGTGGTCTGTATACTGTGGGTGCAGGCTGGCGTTTTGTATAGGAAGATAATGGTTTTTAATTGACTCATCTAAGAAGTTTCATCCTGACAGGAGAGAAATGAACTTAGAGCCAGTATTAACAGGTGATAATTAAATTACGGATTCTGCATGCTTAATGTCCTAAACTAAGGCAAGATGAAGCAACTGGAGGCCATTAACTTTAATAATTGGAATCCATATCTCTTAAGGAGGATTTTATAGCACATTAACAATGGTTGGTTAGTATTAAATCAGAAACCTGTTTTCTTACTAATGCATGTTTTACTAATTCAACTTCATACCTATACATTTAAATGTGCAAAATAATTTATAGGAAGTAATATGTCTTTTAAAAAGGTAAATTAAAAAAGATAAATGTAGAACATTTGTCAAATTTTAAAGTCAGTACCTCTTGAAGGCCCATGATTGGTTACCTTTAATTATAAAGAATTAGGAAAAAGAAAAATTTAAACACTGAATTTTATTATTAAAGCTGAAAAATCCCTAATTTAAATGTTCAGGTATTCTTTTATAGAGACTTTATGCCATTTAAGTTTGACTTAATGGTTTAAATATTAGCTAGTTATTCCACATTAATTATATAGCTGTGCTGCAGACATCATGTAGGCATTATATCATAGTAATGACAATCCTTTCCAAAGAGTTTTTTTGTTTTGAAGAATGTTTAATGAACATTTGCATTTATAATACTTTAAAACGTAACTGCTACCAATTAACTTTGAAATACTTAATGTCATTTGTTTACATTTTGGACTATTGTTAAACAGTTCCCACCTCCCCTGAGAAGTCCATTTTGTTATGACTAGAGTGAACATACAATTTTTCAGCCAAACTTTTTGGGGGTGAAAGGGGGTGCTGTTAATAATAAAAATGCCGGGACAGCAGGTGTTAACCAGGATGTCTATCACCCAGCATAACAGTAGAGCATCGTTTCAGTACAGTCCTTGCGTTACTGTATTCCCCCATCACCAAAGAAATGTGTCTGGAGAAGAGCTTTCAGAATCCCTGTCTGGGGAGGTAGGAACGTGTGTTTCCATGAGATCTGGGTCTCCCTCTCCTCCAAGTCACCAGAGGTTTTCTTGTTGTTTTCACTTTGATGTCACCATGTTGGTGTTGAAACTCCAGACTGGGAGAGGAATGTGCTGGGAGGTGTGCAAAATGGTGGTTGGAAGTGAAGGGGACTAGGGGCTGAGGAACAGAGAAGGTGGGCTCTCCTTTCAGTTTAAACTCCATACGCGCAGCCTTACAGGATGGCCAGAATTAGCGCTGGTCCTCCTCCTTTTTCACTTCCACCAATCGTGTTTTACGCAGTTCCCACTCAGAGAAATACAAAGACCATTCCTAAGAGTAGTGAGTCTTTCAGTTCACTGGATTCTGGATTGGGGAGGGGACAGATCTGGGGTTCCAGTAGCCCACTTCAGTGCACCAGTTTCCCTTATCCTGCTGCTGGACACAGTTTTGAACAGAAGGGGCTCAGCATTTATAAGATAAAAGGTCCAAGGAAGGGGAGCAGGCCAGGGAAGAGGGGAGAGGGGGCAATTGGGAGAACAGGCCATAACAGATTTTAGAATTTTACCGATTTTATCATGGAGAGAGAAAGTGCTTCTGGTGTGAAGCCTCTGTCCCTGGCTAGCTGCAGAAAGAACTGTCACAGAGATGCCCCTCTGTCTGGACATATAACCTGTAAGTAATCCATACCTGTATAATTGTTACATATTTCAAACAGGTCTGTAATCTTCTCAGAAAAATAACAGCATGAGTAGGCTTACTCAATTTTTCTCTTGTTCCAGTGATTTTCACAGCAATGCCTTTCTGCTCCCAGAAAAAAAAAAAAAAAAAAAAAAGAAAGGTCTTGTAGCTTCACATTATCTTTAAATGTGCTTTTATTGTGTGCTTATCTGCACTATGGTCTTTCGGTGTACAGACCCCATGGTGCATGCACGGATCTTTAAAATGGGGAATCCATGTAAGAAAGTTAAATGAGGAAAAAAGAAAAAAAAAATCAAAACAGAGTACAAATAGCAAGGTTAAATTGAGTGCTGTTAACCCCCTGCTGACACCAGCTAATAGTGCAGAAACGACAGCAGGAATCTGAAACAGGTTAGTGCTGGGAAATTCCAGCTCAGGAGAGTTATAAATGAAATATATTGGCTAGGTTTTCTTCATAGAGTATCAGTTTAAAGAACAGTTTAACAGTAACATCAAAGATGATACTAACTGTATATCCAGTAGAAATAATAAAAATGAAAGCAGTATCTTAGTCTGAAGCACCCATTAGAATTCAAGTGAGTTTTTTCTCCTGCTTTTAACAAAGTAAGATGTCATTTACATACAACAAAATGTGTAAAGTAAAATTAAGTTTTATTTATACATCCTATAGCTCGGTTAACTTTTAAGATAGAAATAAAAACCATGTAATCAGCAATCTGATCAGAGTACTGAACATTATCACCACCCAAGAAAGTTCCCCTCCTGCCTCTCAAAACCACATCTGTTGTTATTCAGAAATTTTGGTCCTCTGGTTATTCTCAGTTCACCTCCAATTCTATATAAACGACCATATCTGTTTGAAAATTACAGGCTTGCTTTTGCATGCCTCCCGCTGTCTTCACCTCTCCCCAGTATATTTCCAGAACAATTCTCTTCTGCTTTAGGCCTTATTTCCTCAAATCCAGTTAAATGAAAAACAGCTCTTATTTTATGGATAAGTAAATAATTAAATAACAGTGACATAGTTGCCTTGGTAGAAAACTTGCTACTTTCAGAATATATGTAATTGAGAAAATGTAAGAACCAGTCAGTGACATTGAATGAAAAATATAAAATATGCAAACTGTTATATGTAGGGTCTAGGTATTTAACAACTCAAAAAACATCCATTAAAAACACTTTCACAACTGGTTGTAGATTTCATTAGAAAAAGTGCTAGTCACTCACACTCTAATTTAATCACTAGTCCATCTTTTAGAAACTTTGAAAATGTTATAATCAATAGCCTCATTTATTCTTCTTTTCAGCTTTCACTTCTACTCCCTTCCTTTGTAAGAGTCCCACTCAGGAACAGTTTTTGTTTGTCTGTGCATCTTCCTCCTGGTATCTCCCACCGGGTGTTCTTTGACTGTCTTCATCTCTTTTCCTTCCCATCTCCAGAACCTGGAACAGCCTCTCTCAGTACAGTCAGATGAGTCCAGTAGTTCCACCTCCACTGCTGGCGGAGCTTAGGATTTCCTCATTCTGCCACGAGGCCCTTAAATATGGAAATACCGTTCTCACAGTTCCTTGTTTTTTCGCCACTTTAAGGAACACATCTATCCATTCTTCCTTTCACACCATTCCTGTGAGAATATGGTAAAATTTATTTAGAAAGCTTTTAATGATCATAAATTTGATTCTACCCTGTTTCCTAGAATACTTTATATAGAAAGGCTGTATATAAAATACCAGGGCATTTGCTTTCCAGATTCCCATTACTATAGTGGGGTTTACTTTGTTTTAAATTTCCTCAGTGTTTCTTTAATTATCTAAATTACCATTACTGTCTAGAGTTAGTGCATTCCCACATTTGCTGTGTTGACTGTAAGGTGGGAGACAGCTGGAGCAGGGGCCCACTGCTCTCACACTCCAGTGTCTCACTGGAGTGAGTGCCACATGAAAGGTCGAGACAGTGACTCAGAACAGGGACACACTTAGGGCAAAGACAGAAAAGGAAATCCGGTAGAAACGTAATACAAAACTGAGAAAAGACAAAAAGTTTTATAAAGAATGTAAATGGATTAAGAGAAGAAATTAAAGAAGCAGAGTCATTGGGTCCACTAAAATAAAACAAAGCAAAACAACAACAATAACAACAAAAAACCCTGCTTTTGGTTTAAAAAAAAAAAAAGGAGGACACAAAACATGGAATACAGCAGAAATGTGTTCTGCTGAGTTGATACATCTTTTGAGAAATGTTCACAGCTCTAAAATAATGGAAAGACTGTATTTTCCACTTCCTCCATGAGAATATTGGTATATAAAGAGGCAACAGATATAAAATATCTGAGATATTTGAGAGGGTTTTTTTTTTCCATTAAACTTTGTTTTAATGGGTCTCAAAAATCTATGACAGATTGTTGGTCAGGTTGTTTCCATTGGAAAATACTGATTTGAAAAACGAGTAACTTAAAACTGCCACATACACAAACACATGGTCCGCAAAACACTCTCCTTTCCTCCTGAAGGTTTTGTGATGCACTGTAATCATTAACCACTCTTTTACTGTTAAACTCAAATGGCCAGTTGAGACAAACAGTTCAGTGATGGTCACGTAGTACTTGCTGGTCTTAAATTCCCACACAGAGGTATCAGTGGTGATACTGCACTCCTGTTCAGCTCTCAGTTTATCCAAGACCCAAGCATACTTCAAAGAGCCCCTCCTTACCTCCAGCAGCCCCCTTCTCAAAGTTTTCAGTGGTTCTTTGGTCAGTCATACCACATTTATAGATCAGATGGCCAGTAGTGGTAGGCTTGCCCGCATCTATCCAGTGAAGATGTGTTAATAGGAGTTTTTTTCTTTCCTATTTCAGCTTAGATTTAGTGGTAGTTTGTATGAAACCTGTTACAAAAAAGCGAGAGGGTTTTCGTAAGATAATATAAAATTAACCTAAAATTAATCTAAAATCCCCAATGTAGAAGCTTGGTTTAGGGATTAGGGACCTAAATAAATATAAATAGAGCCGCAATTACACTTACTAGGCTAGAATTACAAAAACCAGTCCTCATGCTTTGGAGCATAAAAAGATCACTGGATGCAATTAAAATGAAATTTCTCTCTTCTGCACGTTACTGTCCAAGTAGGCAATTCAGAGGACCTTAAAGCCTGCTTCTAATGCAAGACAGAACTATGTTCAAAGCAGAAAACATGATGGCTGGATGGATTGCTTCAGTATGGCAATTGCCATATTTCTAAGACCATGTCCAAAAAGTATGCTTAATGCCTCAGCAGGTTTGGTGGTTTTGAGACATGATGAATAAGAATTAACAATAGAGCTCGTCTCTGGGGAAATGTTGTTCCAAAAGTATGATGGTATGTATGTGAACCAATAACTTGCAAGAAACAGACAACTTTAAACAGTATAATCCCATCATTTTTCTTAGGAGGGAATTTAAGAAACCAAAAGATCTAAGCCTGAAAGACAGCTCAGTGATATGGCTTTACATGCAGAATGGGTCATCATTCAGTTACACATGCTAGGGGACAACAGTTTAAAAAAAAATCCAAGGCAGTAAAGCAATAACTTCTGAAGTTGTACTCATCTTAAGAGGCATTTTACAGGAAGGCCAGTATTCCTGGGACCACAGGGTTCTGTGTGTCTGACTTAATGGGCTAATTTTAGACTCCTTCCTCATATGTTTGATGTTGAAGAGTTTTTTTAACAATAAAAACAGCATCTTTGACCAAGGGCCATGATCAAAGCTGCTCTATGAATGAGAAAGAAAACGTTCAAACAACTGAAAATTCACCATCTGGAATTCCAGATTCCACAGTTATAAAAGACTGTAAAAGGTAGGGGAGAGTATAGCTCAAGTGGTAGAGTGCATGCTCAGCATGCATGAGGTCCTGAGTTCAATCCCCAGTACCTCCTCTAAAAATAAATAAATAAACCTAATTACCCCCCCCCACCAAAAACAAACAAAAACCGAAATAAAATACTGGCTTTAAATTTTTTTTAAAGCCTGTAAAATATGTATATTTCCTCCTTCAACTTATGAATATATCAAAGCTGAATCCTGGTATCCTAGGGTAATGGCTTATAGAAAAATACACATTGTAAAATAACTGCATTTCTAGTGGACAGTCATAGGTTCCATTAAATAGATAGACACTGGGAAATGGTGTACCATTCTCTCTCTGAAAATAGTAATAAGCTGTTAGTACTGGATTTACTTCATGAAGTCAGGTAGTTTTTTAAAAATTACTATATTTTATGAGGTTTGTTTCAGAAATCCAATTTCATTAATTCCACATGTTTCATTCCATTTTGACTCTTGAATCTGCTGAGTCAAGGATATGTATTTGTGGACTATCTCTTAATCACAAACAAGAGGAAGAAACATTTTTATGATTCTTAATAGCCAAAGTATGTAAAAATCTAGAAATGTATTCCTACGACTGTGGGCTAATCAGATTTTTATGAACTTTATATTATATGCACCAAAACCATTAACTCTTAAACTCTGAAGTGAATGCTTCTTTACACCAGAGAAAGATACTGTCGTGCAGAGCACAAACTTGAGCACTGGAATGGCTTGTCTTTAACATTTAAGACACTCACTACCCGTATGAATTTCCTCAGTCTCCTTCTCCATGAGTTCAGCATGGAGAAGGATTGCTCTTTAAACTGCCTAGTGTAGCACCTGCACGTTTTTAGCTGTAGGAGCTTCACAAGTGGCAGCCATCACCATCACCATCTGCATCACTGTCCCCATCAGCATCACCATCACCATCTGCATCACCGCAGCCATCATCTTTCTCATAGTCCAGCTGGTTTCTATGTTAGGATTATATTTTTGAAAAGTGAGTCCCATCCATAATGATATAAATAGTTAAAAGAGATTAAAGGAAATGTTCTATTGAGTGTTAAGAAATATTAAGCCATACCAGTTTCCAGTTTGTTCCTACAGTTGAAAATAAATATATATATATAAATTCACAGGGAAACAAAAGCCATTCCAAAATGAAAATACTAGTGAAGTGACCACTTACAAAATTAGTTCCAACTCAAACATTATTTCTATTTAATACCAGTGCCCGTATATATGCTCATGCTAGCAAAGACTTTGGTTTCTCAACAAACACAGGGAAAATTCAATTTGGTTGTAAAATGAAACTGGAAATTATTCAGAAGCTTTCATAAAATAGGGTAAAGCGATGAAGGACTGCTGAGATCACATGCCAAGCCCCTGGTAGACGAGAAAACCCACAAAGACACCAATAGGATCGCTCTGCAGTGACTTGACTGTCGAAGGACTAAGAGAGAGGCCCTTTGAAAAACTGGTGAAGCACCTTAATTTTTTTTTTGTAAAAAATGAAGTGTTTATTATACTGTAAAAGCCAAAAATGCTGTTAAAAAATCTAATAATGTGCTATCAAGCATACAAAAAATTATGCCAATAAAAGAGTTTTCACTCTCCTAATTAGAACACTGTTTCAGTAATATTATAGATTTTCTTAATGAAGTTAGAAATCAAGTTATTTTTGGTTTAATTTTTCACAATTTACTCTGAATGTTTATCTCAGTTTTAAGTGATTTCACTTTAAGGAGCTGTTTTGTGGAATTATCCCCAGAGAATAAGTACCTACTATACATGAAATAAAAGTTTGTATAAAAATTATTAAAAATGTTAAATTACATAAAGTGATACAGATGGTACTCTGTATTATATTTAACACTCAAATAGATGAATTTATGTAAAGTACTTCTGTAGTTGTATAAAGAATATCCAACAATATCATGAATTTACAAAAAGGAATTTCTTCTGAGGAGTTCAGATTGCTTCATACAAAAATTACAAATTGGCCCATCTTCAGCCTGAAATAACTAATTTTTTTTTTCCTCTAGCAAAGACTACTCTTCACTCAAAACAGGCAAAAATCCTAGAGGAATGACCATGGTAAATCTCAAGACAGTAATCTTTCCAGATAAAGTTGCACTTCATTCATTTATCTGACACGCCAGAAAATGAAATGTTAACTGGAAAATACACCGTGCTTCTGAAGCCAGTGCTGATGGGGCTTCCCCATACTGCTCAGAAATGGCCTGTATTCTCTCTTCTGTGCTCCTCAGTGGTGTCTCAGACACAACCAGTAAAATACTCTACTGTATTCAGATTATTTGCTTGTCTGTTTATTTGAACCATTACATAGCAGGCTCTTTGGGGACAGAGAACATCTTTTACTCAACTTTGTATCCAAGATATTCAGGACAGATTAGCATGTGGTCCATCTCTGTCACAGAAGGGAAGGAAGGCGGTAGGGAGCAGGAGGGACTCAGACTTTTTTTTTTTTTTTTAACACTAGCAATTTTTTTTTTTAACAGAAATCTTTCTCATTTACAGCACTCTCTCCTTTTTCTTACTGTACAGAGTGAGCTAAACATGCTTGTTAAACTTTTTTGGATGACTAAGGGCCATAGTTTAGAACATTAATTATCACTCTGTGCTATAAAAATGATGCTTTTCAGTTCTATTCAAATGTCTAGGTTGATCTTTCCAAGAATTCATTACTGTGGGGCCTTTCCAGTTGGGGATACCTCTTGTAATCTGCAGGAGGAACTGAAGGTTGACAAGGAAAACCAGTTACACGGGCAAGTTAAAGCAGTAACCTTAACACTGGCGACAGTCCAGGACTAAAGAGAGGGGATGGCTCTGTGGCCACTCAGAGGTCTTCTCTGTAATCCTAAGCATTCAGGGATTTGTTCCTACATTCAAAGTTTAGAAAGTTAGTTCATATTTAATTCCATTATCTATGTCTTATAAAACTTATACAAACTAAATACATTGGAACTGCAAATTTCCAAAGTGTCCTCAAGATGCAAGTATAATTTTTTAAGTAATTAAAATCTTTACTTATAAAAAAAAAATCTTAGTGCCCAGCTAAGAATTACACAAAGATAAAAATATATTTCACAATGTCCAGAGAAAGGCAAAAATAAAAAGTTCTGTATCTTAAGTATTGGTTTTTAACACACTACAAATGTTTATTTTGTAGATCAAGGTCCATTTCAAATATGCACCCATCAAAGCAGTTTCCAAAGTCCACAGATCCCAGTTTTAGAGGTCAAGAGAGGCTATTCAGAAATTACTTTTCATTTAATTCCAACAGGAGGAATGACTAGATAGTGCTTTGTTTTCTTAGAAAAGAAACTCACACAGGAAGCTGACACCAGCCCATTCACATCTGACTCAGGCCTGAGGAACCTAGGTGATCTCGCCAGGACCCACTGCCAGGCACACACCTGTCTCAGTCAACACTCTCAAAACCTGCCAGAACTGTGTTTCTCAAAGCAAATACTACAGTGGAGGTGGCAGGACCAGCACTCAGCCACCTCCCTTAGTAACACCACAATCCTGAAGAAGTGCAAGAAACGTGAGCAAAGACACAAAAGTAGTCATTTGTCCAAGTCTGAAAAGCAGCAAACACGCACTCTGAAAGCCCTGAAAGACACATAAGGCTGACAGTGCTAATGAGTTGAAAGAGGGCAGGAGGTAGGGTGGGGTCAGATGTGGCTCCTTTACCATCAGTCCTCTGACCCTGGCTCTCCCACCCCACCCCAAAGCTCAGAAACAGCCAAGTATAAAGAAAAGAACATCCATGAGGGTTCAGATTCTGCTTCCAACACTTGGTGCTCTTGGGCAGTTTATTGACCGTATCTGAGTCTCGGTTCTCACAGGGCAACAGTAGGATTAAACGAGAGACCGTGTGTCACACGCCTGACATCTGCAAACACTCGATCCACGGTGGTTCGTGGCATGTTAATTTTAAGCACATGATGTGCTTTTTTGCTTTCCTTAGAGACAAATGTTTAGGTATTTATAGACCTATTTTCAGTTCACTTGTGATATTCTGACAGCTACTATGAAAGAAAAGAGATAGATGTAAGCAAAACATGAGAGAGTTACAAGCAAGACACGGTTGTCCTTAACCATATAATTTAATAAGTTGCTTTGTAATTTATAGTTATAGAACAAGTTTATCAACTTGATTCTGACAGAATCAAGTCCTGGAAAACAATCCTAAATAAAAGTCTCAACTCTTCAGTTTTTTGCAGAAGTACTTATTAATATCTTTGATGGAGGTATTCAAAACTCATTTTCACCACTCATTCTTTTAAAGTGGCTTGTTATTTAGAATATTTTATTGCAACAGACAGATATTTCTACACTCATTTTATTGGTAGGGCTTAATGAGTTTTATGAACCATCGTGCACCAGATTTTTTAAAAACTTAGTTTACTTTGTCTATTTCGCTCTGAGACATTTCAAGAAGGCAGAAAAACTACACTACTGCATACCATACGGGCATTTTTAACAGTCCTTTCTGAAAAGAGCAACCAGTGGCTAATTCAGAACCCTGACAGAACAACAGAAGGCTACCTGGAGTATATAAATATTTTTTCAAATGGTCCTTGCCATCAGTTTTCTTCCTCTTTTTAAAACAGGTTTCTTTCTGACTTTGAAGATGCAGCAGTTTCAGAAGAGGAATTTTCTACCTAACTGTAGGTAACATGTTTAGGGATCATTAAGAGTCAGACATTAGAGTCAAGTCACCTCCCCGAGATACAAACCTACAGTTTCTCTGGTTCTTCTTAGTTATCTCTCCATTCAATATATTTATTTTCTGAAAATAGTCCCTGGTGATTGAGAGCTCTCGTGTGGAATTAATGGCTTTAATGGAAAGGCTGTGCTTCCAGACTCCTCAAATCCTCTTTGGAATGTAATTCCACATATACAATTCAGACAGATTTTTTAAAAATCCTAAATCTGCCTGTTGCAATGGGCATTATTGAGAACTGAAAGGGAATCAAATAACTTGCTTAAATATTTTCTGTGGATATATATGCACGCAGTCTCATTTATGTGGATGCATGTATATATATAGACACTCACACATATACACACTCCTCCAGACACCGGCATTCCTAGGACTCAGTCAGTAAATGCAAACTGGCCCTTTAGAAGAAGGAATTAAGTAAGCCATCAGGCAACAGGTAAGAAAAAAAGCACTTAGGGTAGCAAACATTGTTCCAGTTTCTTGCTTCTCAGAAGTCAGTATCAGCACATAAACTTTTCGTTGCCCAAGCAAGGTGTGCTGATGACTTAGTATTTATCCATTCTGCTTCCCTGTTTCTTCTGGTCCATGGAAGGATTATACTTCCCTCCTCCTTGCCGTTGAGCAAGATTGAGGGAGTTTCTGGCCAGTGGGTTTGGGGCCAGGTGAAAGCATTTAATTGCCAGTTTGAGATCCTCCACCCTCCTACCTGCCATGGTGATCAGATCATGGTACTGTAAGATCAGAGCAGCCTAGATTACAAACTACAGACATGAAGTCACAGCCCAGCAGAGTCACCCGGCACACAGGCTGTGTGTGTCATGAGAAATAAACCTTTGTTGTGTTCAGTACTGAGGTTCTGATGCTGTTTGTTACACAGCACAACTTGGCCTCTCCTGAACAGTAACAGAGATTTAGTGTTTGTTTTTCCACTGGAGGCTGCTTCCTAAAGCTACCTGAAGTTTGTATGAAGTTTACTGAAAGAAAAGAGTAGTCTTGGGCAAAAAATTTATGAAGTAAAGGATACTGAGTGAGAAGTAAAGGAAAACTTTGGTAGGAGGGATATTCAAAACAAAGGTGAGGAGGTGAAGTCAAGGAATACTCTTGGGCATTGGAATGGATGAGATAATGAACAAAAGTAAATTCTGGAGAAGAGTTTTCAGGGAACATAAGAAAGTGAAGAATTTGTCTGCAGTTAGTGTCCGAATGGACCACTCTAGTCGGACATGCGGGTGAAGCCTAGTCCCAACCTCGCATCTTCTTCCGTTGACCTAATGGCGCCTGACTGTAGGCTAGCCTCTGCCACTCTGGGATTTGGTTTTGCACGAGCATGAAATATTGTCCACTTCACAACCAAGATTTCTTTGTTACCAAGGACTCTTGTTCTTAGGTGCCTGTCTGGCTCAAACCCTTGATCATTGACTACACTGGGAACATCCCATCCTCTTTCCTGACCATCTTCCTAGGTTTCCCCGGGTTCCGAGGGCAGTCCAGACTACCTCTGCTGCGCAGAACTGGTAGCTTCATACGTCAAACAGAAACTTTAGGAGGTAGCAAAATAAATAACAGTAAAATGCAGAAAATCATAGATCATTTATATGAGAGCTGAAATTTTAGTATAGTTATAGAGGGTATGTACATATTGCATACACTGCTTTTTATGGTCAGAAACAGACATGAATGGTAACATGCTGTTTTTTATCCTTTAAGAGTTGTGCAGTTGAAAAAGGAGGAGTCACAGCATTAATCATTCAATACAGGTTTTACAGACCAGGCATTTTAATTTCTATGGGGATTGTGACAGTATTATAGTTTGATATTTTCTAGCATAAGAGGTATAAATTGGCCAGTCCCAATCTAGGGTGTGCAAAAAAGGTAACTTTATTTTTTGTAAAGTGATCTCTTTCTAGTTATAGGCTGCTATTCCAAATCATGGTCTAAAATACTCAACCTTGCCTTTTAAAAAGGTACTTCAGTATCTTCTCATCTGAAACACCTTCTTTTGACTAACTATTCAGTCTGTAAAGCTGTCTGCTCCCCTTTAGGGCTCTCCCCTCCCTCTTAATCAAGACTGCCTTTGAGTACAGGGGACGCCTCGCTCCCCTCGCTGTCCTTCCAGTGAGGCCTTTCACGGGCGTGACTTCTGGGCCTCAGGCCTGTCCTCACTGCGTCTCCCAGGCCAGTAGGAAGGTGGTGCCCGGAGGTGCAGAAGTGTGCGGTCTCTCTGTCCATAGGACGGCTGCACTCAGCTGCCTCCCCCGTGCTCTGGAAACCAAGTCAGCTTTAGCCCTGCCATCCCCTCAGCACTTCCGAACTCCATCAGGACCTTGAAACTCTTGGTTGCTTGCTCTGCGCTACCCTGGAGTTTGTGGACCCCTGTAAAAATTACCCTCTAGTCCATTAGCTGGGGAAACCTTCCTCAAACTTCATTCCTTTTTCCATTACTTCTGGGCTATGATGGACATGACACTTCGTGCCCAGCAGGACTTTCTGAAAGGCTTGTGGCTTTTGCAGGCTGTTCTCCCAGAGAAGCCAAGCAGCAGCCTGAAAGTAGAGGGATTACCCTTCAGCCTTTCTGAGGCCCAGTCTTGTTCCACCTCTAGCATGGACCTCCGCACTCTGGGCTCCTCCACTCTGAATAGCTCTCTTCCTCTGACCCTTCTAGACCTGAAGGGGGTTCAGTTTCCTTCACAAGGTACCTGGAATTGTTCTTCTCACTGTAATTATAATACCAGTAATCCTCCAAATTTGTCTTTTTCTCAAACACTCTTTTACATGTTTTTCTTGTAAAAACTCGGCTTTGGAAGTTCTTAGAAAACCGTTTAACCACTTGAAAGCCTGGTTTACAATCTTTGGACTTTAAAAAAAAATCTACTTTCAAATTCAAAGTTAAGCTTCCCTGATCTAGGTGCCATCCCTAGCAGTCAGTTTCAGCCTTATGGCTGAGTTAAGGCTGGTCCTAATGTCAGGACAGGGAGTGGGGCAGGAGTGGAGTAAAGAGAGGGAATAGCATGGCTGAAAAAGAAAAGGTCACTGGGTAACATTTAACAAGCTACTATATCGTCCTAAGTACTAATTTGCCATCACAGAGTGGTACCACTTCAAGGGAGCGGAGCCTCTGATTACAATCTTTCAGTCCCTGCAGGACCCAGCCAGGGCCTCGTATGTAACTCAGTTTTCTTTTCAGAAAGCAGGCTGAGCCAGAAGCTTTCAGAAATGAACCAGGATTTCCAGGATATAATAGGGAAATAATAGAGTCATGGATAATTACAGAGAAAACACTATGATGAGTAAAAAAGTCAAAGAAACTTGCTGAAAACTTGAGTTTTGTATTTTTCTAGTGTTATGAATAAAACTGTATTGATGCTAAAGAAAAATAGCATTAAATACAGTTTAGGGGTAGTACTTATACAAGAGAACATCTTATTAATTCATATGCAGTCTTTAGGGAAATTGTGATTGCCTTTATAAATGTATAAACTTGTGTAGCTGAAACTTCACCAGCAGTCAGTCAAAATAACATCATGTCTCAACTAGTGGACTGCTTGCAGATCTTTAACTGCTACATATATTGCACTGAAAGTTATGCCATGCATGATACTTGGGAAAATGTCATTTTCTACCCATGTGTGATAATGTGATGATAGTATCTGAAAGCAAAATCTGGACCCAGTAGGTTAATTATAAGTGTCAGTTACTAATCTTTTATATTCTAGGATATTAACAACTCAACTGAAGGCATTTGACAAATTTTCACGTAGCTGAGTATTTTTTTTTAATCATATAGAGAATATTATATCTTTAGTCTAACAACAGGCTTAACTTTTGTGGAAACTCAACAGGCTTCCAGTTTTCTTTCACTATTAATTATTAGCTTTAAAATAAACACATTGTTAGAAACCACCTTTTAAGGAAAGGGAAACCTGGAGTTAGCCAGGCTTGAAAATTATAAGGGAGTAGAATGCATTCCCATAGAACAATGCATGAATCACACAGAACTGCTTTCTGTTACAGCACCTTCATCAATTAGACCAGCAACAGCCGAAAGCCATTAGTTGCTGCTGGCTGCACTTGGTGAGATGTTTTTCTTCCTCCTCAGTATTCTGATGTCAGTTTATCACTTTCCTACCCAAACAGTGCCTGGGGCTCCGCTAACCTTAAATAATTGAGATGAATGAAAGAAAATATTTTAGTAATCAAAACGAGAATATCAGTGTCTTGTTTACATATTAATCAGATATGCAGCAGCGACTGCTCAGAAAAGGATTGTGAAGAAAGTTTTATAAAGGTAATTTAAATGCTTAGCATGACAATAAAACAGATTCTCAATTTAGCAGTGTCTAATTTTTGATGTCTATAATTTTAATTTTTAAAATTTTAGTGACTTACATTATTCTTATATCCCTTTTCTTCCATGACTATTAATTTTGTGAGTATTAATGCTGTTAAGATGAAATTCAAGTTCATTTTGTTACATAAAAAAAGTATTGATTTTGTGATAGTTACTTGCAGTCAAAATTTTGAAGAATGTTCTACTGTGTTATTTCTTAAGCCACATAAAGTAAATGATATGTAACAAAATGATAAAGAAAAAAAATTTATTGGATCCACTATGTCAAGAGTTGCTAAACTCTCTAAAATATTCTTCAATAACCTGTCTTAAATTTTAATAGCCAGTAGGAATTTAATATAGGGCATCCAGAAGAGGAGCAGCTCAGTCACCAGCAGTTCACTGACCTAACCCTTCCCAGTGTGTAGCTGTAACAGCATTCATTTTTCTGTTGGCTACAACCACAGTTCTGTTCCACACAGAAGAATCAGTTCTGATTTAAAAGCGCTCTTAGTCAGGTGGTCTCCAAATTTAAGTTGATTGCAGTTGGTTAATCTCTAATCAGGCAGAGGAGACCTGTGCAGGCGAGTGCAGCTGTACCAGCAAACACCTGTTTAAGGACCAGCTTCTCTCCTCTGCTTCCAGGAACTCATGAAGACATTGTTTTCACCATCCAAGACTGCAGCTTTGGGGAGGGTCGACAGTGGAATTCAGAACAATAATACCTCACATATGCAATGTTTTTTCTCTCCCCATAAGCTTTCCTTTTTCAAAAAATTATTTTCTCAATTCATTCTCTGATTCATCATTTATTAATCACTTAGGTGCTAGGTATACGAACTTTAATATTACAGTGTCCACCCTCAAAGGAGCACTGTCTGGAGGAGACAGACATGTTAACAAACAATTGCAGAGCATTGTACTCAGACTCCAAGATTGTGGAATAAAGATAAAAGAGAATTAGTTTTTTTCTTTAAAGAAATGTCTTTGAGAAGTATTTTTTAATATGCTTAAATTACATTTTAATAATTTGCTTAGGAGCCCGCTGTGAAGATTGTCTCCAATAAAGGATGTATAGGTGGTCCTTACTTTGCATTTCTTTACACTTTTATCACAAGTCACCGCATGCTGTCTCATTAACATCTGTACTGTAGTTCCCAGTTTTCCACCTATTCACTGATTTCTTGCCTTGGGATCCTGCAGGAAAGCAGCTCAGACAGGGGGAAGTGATGGGGGACTGGAGGTGATTATACCCACTTCTGAAGACAAAGACAATTCTAAGGCATTAGTTGCTTCCTAAAATCTGCCCAAAATTACATTAATGACTAAGTGCAAGGAGTTTTGTGGCTCTGCGGCTTTTTATACGTATGAGCTTTGGTTTCCTCCTTACAGACAGCAGGAGTTGCCCAATATGTGACCTCTGAGAAAGTTTTTTGGAATGTATTTTGACAGGTTAAGTGTCTCTGAGATTGAAAAAGGGGACTGAGCTGGTTGCCTCTATTTGTGAAAGGTTGGTGACCATTAAAAGAGAATGAACATCTCTGAACCAGATAAATCCAAGCGCTTGTGTGTGAAGAAACACAGGTTGAGAGTAACCAGTAACAAATCTGCAGATTCCTGATAAGTCAGAAGTGGGAGAAAAAGCATAAGAAAAAAATCTTGTGCAGTAATTAGCGTTGTGTATTAGTTGCCAATTTGAAGGTTGTTCATTTGAAAACTAGCATTAGTTGGCTTTTCTGGGTTTTTGATCTGTTTTTAAGTATGTAAGTGAAGAAAGTGTCATAGCCCACACTGGAAACTGCCCAAGTACCATCAAGATAGGATGGATAAATTATGATGCACTCACACAGTGGACTACTACACAGCAATGAGAAAGAATAAACTCCAAAGCACAGACGTGGGTGAATCTCACAAACAATATGGAGCAAAAGAAGTCAGACCCAAGAGAGTACTCATGGTACAGTTCCATTTACATACAACCCCAGACAGTCCAGATTCATCAGTGGTGTCAGAAGTCCAGATGGCGGCTGTTTAGAGGAGGCAGGAGGCGGTAACTGAAAGGGAGCGTAGGTGCTGGCTGTGTTCTGTTGTTAATCTGGGCACTGGTGTGTTCACTTTAGGCTCATTCTTAAAACTGTGTACTTATGCTGGTACACTTTTCTGAATGCATGCCCTACTCTGCAAAAGTTTACTTACAAAGTAATATACATGTTCGCTTCAGAAGATATTTTTATAAACAGAATATATTATGTATTTAATCTTATATCTTTTATTTTCATTTAACACCAAGTCATAAGCATATTCCTGTGTCATTTAATATATTTCATTGACAGCAATTTTAGTACATTTATTAAGATATTTTGAAAATAAGGAATATTCATTGTGTTATGTGTTCATTCACGCACGTATACACTGATATGTAGGGTTGTAACATAAAAATCACAGTTACAAACCCAACATGGGATGACTTTTTTATACTTTGTCACGTTAGACCACAAGGCTTCTACTACCAAAAGCATAGGCATCATTCCTCCAGTACAGCAACGACATTGATGGGAGAACAGTTCTCCAAAGGAACTTCTCTTTGTAATTTGTCCTGAAACATCAGTTCTTTTAACGATAAGGCCTTGGTTGCTATAGTTTGCCATAGTTATGAAGTAGGGAAAATACTATAAAAATGTATTCTTGGCCTTAAAGTTTATTAAAAGAAGTTTAATAAACTTCACTTCACTTCTCCTCTTCACTTCTCTGTCAATTTCACTTCATCATCTCAGGCTAATGCTAAATATTAATTTACCTTCCATAATATTTCCAATGAAAAATATATATAAATACGTTTTCTTGGTGTCAGGGACAAGTCAGAAATTTAAAAATAAACACATATGAATAAATAATGAATATAAAGAAATACACTGGTGTACTACAGAATGCTCTGCATTTTACAACCAGCGGCATGGTTTACATAATGTTACAATTCAGTCTGTGACCGCAGGCTAATTCACAAAACCTCACAGAGATTAAAATAAATGTTTATAAAGCAGTGAAGAACATTTAGGTAATCACATCAGCTGAGACAGATGCTCTGTAATGCCTGGATTCCCTTCCAGTCTAGAGAGCAGTAAATAGTGTTACCAGCAACACTTTTCCTCTCTCACTAACCTAACCAAGTTTGGCATTTCAAAGTCTCTATTGTAAACAATAAATTAAAAAAAAATCTAATTCTTAGGCAGGAAGTCCACAAATGTTTATTCCCATTCACTTCCCTTACTATCAATTATTAAATTTGTTTTATGCAACTATATACACAGAATTTTTTAGTCTTTAATCTTTTGGTTTCTTCATACTTTTTACATCATCTCATTTATTCCTTTTGAGAATTAAGATGAAATGATATGCAGCAGAGTGTTGTTTACCTTTCATAAGGAAGATCTGGCCAGGTATGTTTGCAAATAAATAGTTTGATCAGCGATTACACTATTAAAATTATTGAGAAAAGAAAAAGGTGAGGAGGGAAGGAAAGGGGAAAGATGATGATTTAGAATATAGCCTATGCAGATGAGAGTAGCAGTGGGAGGCAAGGTGTTACACGGCTACCTTTAATTTTTGTTCACAGCTGCAGCTGGTTTAGATGCTGATAAAATGCAGGCCTCTGCCTAAGCGTACCTGTTCTTCAATGGTTAGCTCCTGGTCTTTACCATTTAGGTGAAGGACATGAGTAGAAAAACATGTGGTAGTTTATAAATAAGTCGAAAATAAGACCTCCAGTGCTCTGCAAGTAAAATTTCAGTAGTGTAGCTCTGAATAATTATACTTCAGTTTCCTTATCTGTAAAATGATGATAGGGTTATTACCTAAAATTATGAAGTTTAATTGAGTTCATACATATCAGTTACTTAAACTAGTGTCAGGCACACAGGACGTATGCTGTAGAAGTTCACCACTATTACTAACACCACCACCTGTAAGGTCATTTGTGGCTTCCTGGTGTGGTCTCTGTGTCTAGTCCTACCACCAGTATTTAATGCTATAGGCAGCTGGAGCAGTGAAACTGTAGGCTATTAGCAAGACTTATATCCACATCCACAGTGCAAGGCCTCTGACTCTGTGATCATATTCTGCTTGGAACCATGATCTGTATTTCAAAAGAAACACTCAGTCATTTCCGTGATAAAGATAATTTGACCTATTGATTTGCATAGTCAGACGGATTTACAAATACGCTGAGTAAAGCTCTCCCCCTGGGGTTGGGGTGGGGTGGGGAGCTTCAGAAAGATTAGAGCATTGGTGAGGAAGTGCAGGAAAGGGGGATGTGGAGTAGGAGGGGAGAAGTGCGCTGTGCAGTTAAAGGTACACAGACGGCTGAAGTATCTGCCCTAAGGATCCCGTGAACCTATCATCCCTTTTTTCCCTCAAGCTTCCCCTCTCAGTTACTAACGCTGTTGGCAGACACACCCTTTGTTCCCAGCATTCAGTCTTCCCTGTTTTGACTTATTTACAGGCTACGCGAGGAAACTGAATTTCCAATACAAGCCAAGAAGGGTTTTCAGGACTAGAGATTTCAATTTTTTTTTTTTAATTCTCACCATGAACGAACGCATCTAGGATGTATACAGTACTTTTCATATGTCTTTTTTTCCCTCTAACATCTTGAAACATGTATTTTAGTCAAGTACATTTATTTTAAGGAGGATTAGGTAGGATTATGTGCTTAATAATGGCAACGTGTAATTATTTTTATGATCATCAGCTGTTCAGATTTCGTATTTGTTTTTCACGAGCATAACAGCCTGCAGTTGCTTCACAAGAAGAAAAGATTACCATGCGTGGTAGATGCAGATTATTTTTGCTCACTTGTCTAAAAACAGCTTATATATACTCTATATTTTAGCTAAAAACTCAATGTAAATAAATGTTGACAATTTTGAACTCTGAAAACCTGGTTACCAAATAGAGCAAAAAAAATTTTTTTCAGAGTAATGGCTCTTCAGAAATCCAGCACAGTGTGTGTATCCTTTATTCATTACAGTATCATAGGAACATTTGGAGCCTAACAGAACCAGATCCACACGTGGTCTCCAGTATGTTAACTATACGAACCTAGCAACACAGTTTAGCTTTTAGACTTCAGCTTATCCACATGTTAAATGGAGGTTAATGGTTGGAAATTCACCCTATTATCCTAGTATTTAAAGATTTGGAATGTTTTCCTTTTTTTTGTCCTCTTTTTCTCTAAATATTTCAATACATCCAATTATTCCCAATAATTAAAAAGAAATTAAAACAGGCATAAAATTGATCATGTTGACTTCTTTGATTATTTTAAGTCAAGTTGAAATTAAATAATTTTAGGAAGCACAATTACTGTATTTTTATAATTTATTTGAAAGATACATGGTGCTAACATAATACAAATACACCTGTTTCCAAGGTAATGTTGAAGAAGAGCATGGGAAGACTGAAGGTCCTCAAATCAGGTAAATAATCAGGGACAGGCAGACGAAAAACAAGTTTGTGTCAAAAGCAAAGAGAATGTGACTCTAGCACAGAGCATTTTTGCAGTAAATACTTTCAGAATATTTAATACTTTGATAAGTGTTTTATAATCAAAACTGAAATATAGGACATAATTATAAAGTTAAATTTAACAAAACCAACCCCACTGTATCATCTTTCTTCCCCCATTAAATAGAAGAAAGTATTTAAATCGGGGGCTCTGTGTGTCTTTTTCATTTTTTATTTAATGTTTTAGTTTTTAATTTTTAAATAATTTCAGGTTTTTAAAAAGTTACAAAAATAGTACAAAGTTTCCCCACAAAGAATTTCTATATGCCCTTCACTCAGCTTCCTCAAACGCTAACATCTTATATAAGCACAGTACAAGTATCAAAGCCAGGAAAAAATTAATACTAGTATTATTCTGTTACCTAACCCATAGACCTTTACTCACATTTTGTTCATTGTCCTACTAATGTACTTCTGGTCTGGGGTCCAGTCCAGGATCCCCCACTGCATTGAGCTGTCAACTCTCCTTAGCTTCCTTTAATCCAGTATGGTTCCTCTGTTCATCTTTCATAATTTTGACGCTTTTGAAAAATGCTGGTCAGTAAATTCATACCATGGCTCTCAATTTGGGTTTTTCTGATTTTCTTCTATGATCAAAATTAAATTCAAGTTACGCCTTTTGGGCAAGAATACCGCAAAGGTAGCAAAGCATCCCTCTCGGTACATCCTATCAGGGAGCACATGACATCTGTATGTTTCATTGCCAGTATGTCTACGTTGCTCACTTGGTTACGGAGATGTCCACTTTCTCCACGGTAAAATTATTGTTTCCCTTTGTAATTAGAGTTTTGTGGTGAGATGCTTGGTGACTGGGTAAATACTGTGTTTTTACTCATACTGTATCTTCCACTAGCTTGTGATTCTTATCTGAAACACTTACTATTCTACTATTTCTCAGTGGTGATTTCCTGTTTCTATCATTCCTTCTACATGTGTAATTGGAGTTCTGTGGCAAGGAAGAGCTTTCTTTTCTCCCCTGTATATTTACTCGCTTATATCTGGATATTTTTATTCTGTGGATTATAAGTCATTATTATCATTGCCCAAATTGTTCCTAGTTTGGCCACTGAGAGCTCATTAAAGTTGACTCCTCTGTTCTTTGACATACTTCCATCATTTTTTGAACATTTCCTTAACTTTCTGGCCCACAAGTTCTTTCTGGCTCATTCCATACCTCCCCTGCCCCAGCCGTGATGTCAGCCATTTCCCCAAGAAGCCCTGGTTTCCTTTGATCGGTGTTTTAGTACTTAGTAACCAAGACCTGTGCACCTAGGTGTACTCACTCGCGCCTGATATCATTGCTTCTAGGCCTTTTCATGAACAGAGCTAGGAAATATATACACATACATACACTCTTTTATTTCTGTTTCGAGGTCTAATCTAATACCATTTGCTTCTCCGGTTTCAGTCCAACATAACAAGGTCTATCATAGCTTCTCCCCGACAAGTAAGGAATTATTTGGAGCTCCTTTCTCTGACATAAACAACTTGATTCTCAATATCTGTATATCTATTTGCTCAAGCTTAGGTACACTTTAAGTAGCTCAGACTTGCTAACCCACACTTCAGATTTTGCTGAGTTTTAAATGAGCCTAGTTAGACTGGCACATTTTGATTTTAAAATGCACAAATGACATGCCTACATACATATTCAACTAGTGGATGTGTACCAAAACATTACTCCCAGTCTTTTTTTTCTTCCAGTTTTGTTGAGATATAAATGACATTGAGGTTTCTGTAAGTTTAAGGTTGAATTACATGCATCGTGAAATGATTATCACAATAATTTTAGTGAACATCTATCATCTCATGTAGATCCTGAACAAAAGAAATTTAAAAACCAGTTTTTTTCCTTTGTGGTGAGAACTCTTAGGATTTACTCTCAGCAACTTTCATACTTAACATATAGCAGTGTTAATTATATTTCTCATTTTGCACATTACATCCCTCCCACATCTGGTAACCACAGATCTGATTTCTTTTTCTTTGATTTTGTTAGTTTGTTTTTGAAGTATAATTGACCTAGAATGCTATGTTACTTCCTGGCACACAACATAATGATGCAATACTTCTACAGATTTCATAATGATCGCCATAGTAAGTCTAGTTACAATATGTCACCATTCAAAGATATTACATAGTTATTGACTATATTCCCCACACTGTACTTTTCATACCTGTGACTCATTTATTTTGCAGCTGGAAGTTTGCACCTCTTAATTTTCCTCACTTATATCTCTCCTCTACCACCACAGCCCCCTCTGGCAGCCACCTGTTTGTTTTCTGTACCTGTGACTCTGTTTCTTTTTCTGTTTTGGGGTGTGTGTGTGTTTTGGATTCCACATAAGTAAAAGCATACAGTATTTGTCTTTTCTCTATCTGACTTATTTCACTTAGCATAACACCCTCTATGTCCATCCACGTTGTTGTAAATAGCAAGATTTCATTCTTTTTTTGTGGCCGAGAAATGTTCCATTGTACATATAGGCCATATTTTCTTTATTTATTTATCTGTTGATTGACACTTAGGCTTCTTCCATATCTTGGCTATTGTAAATATTGATGCAGTGAACATAGAGGTGCGTGTATCTTTTCAAATTAGTGTTCTTGTTTTCTTCCAATACATACCCAAGAGTGGAACTGCTGGACCTTACGGTAGTTCTATATTTTTATTTTTTGAGGTACCTCCATATTGCTTTCCATAGTGGCTGCACTGATATGGATTCCCAGCAACAGTGCACAAGGGTTCCCTTTTCTCCACATCCTTGCCAATGCTTGTTACTTGTTAGCGTCTTGATAATAGCCATTCTGACAGGTGTGAGGTAGTACCTCATTGTGGTTTGGACTTGTGTTTCCCTGATGATTAGTAGTACTGAGCACCTTTTTATGTGCCTGATGGCCATCTGTATATCTTCTTAGGAAAAATGTCTGTTCAGAACGTCTGCCCATCTTTTAATCTGGTTTGCTTTTTTGGTGTTGAATTGTATGAATTCTGTGCAGTTTAACCCCTTATCAGTCATATCATTTGCAAATATATTCTCCCATTCAGTGAGTGGCCTTTTTCTTTGTTAATTATTTCCTTCATTGTGCATATTTGTTCATTTTTTGCTTTTATTTTCCTTGCCTGAGAATACATATCCAAAAAAATATTACTTAGACCAGTGTCAAAAAGCATAATGCCCATGTTTTCTTCTAGAAGTTTTATGGTTTCAGATTTTATATTTAAGTCTTGAATCCATTTTGAGTTTGTTTTTGTGCATGGTGTGAGACAGTAGTCCAGTTTGAATCTTTTGCATCCAGTTTTCCCAACAGCATTTACTGAAGAGGCTGTCTTTTCCCCCATTGTATATTCTTGCCTCCTTTCTTGTAGATTAATTGCCCTGGTAACTGTGGGTTCATTTCTGTTCTGTTCCATTGATCTATCTGTCTGCCTTTGTGCCAGTGCCATACTATTTTGTTTGTGGTAGCTTTGTAGTAGAGTTTAAAATCAAGGTGCATGATACCTCCAGCTTTGTTCTTCTTTCTCAACATTGTTTTGGCTATTCAGGGTCTTTTGTGTTTCTGTATAAGTTTTAGAATTACCTGTTCTAGATAACTTAGTTCTGGATAATCTGTTCTAGATAATTTAGAATTATCTGATTTGCCTTCTGTTAATGAAATGAAATATCAAATTACAACAGTGTTAAGAAATAAAATACTGAAAAGAATTCATAAACAAAATCTAGCTTTAGTGTTTTATGACAAAACTTTATTTCAAATACATGTGACTACTGCGTATGTGGGAATTTGTTGTAAAAAAATCAAAGCTTCATTTCATTTAAAAAAAATTTGCCTTTCAAGCCAATGTTTTCAATAAAGTTGTTAGCAAATCCACCTGGTTTAAATAAGAATTACTTCCTATTCATTCAAAATTAAAATGATTTGTTAAATTTATAAAATTTTTCTACTTTGCCCCCACTTAAGACATTTAATTCAGTTACACACACACACATACACAAAAATACTATAAACTGTGGGAGTCTTTTTCGTCTTGTGAGTTTTGGTTAATTTTATTTATAATAAGTCATGGACAAATGAACTAATGCATTTTAAATAAATGCTCTGCCATAATGTTAGGAAAGAGCTATATTTTCTCTTGCATTCAGGAAAGAATCAATAAGCGTTTTAAATTTTTTAAAAAATCATGACTATGTAATAAATTAAATAAATAAATAAATAAATTCTCTGCTTTCCACAAAGCATTGTATAAAATACATGTATACATACAATATTGCTTTGTATTTTAAACCTCATTTGTAAACTTTATATAAAACTTTTTCCTGATGTTTAGGTACATTATGTCAATTAGTTGACCTACAGGTTCGCATAAACTGTTTTTTAATATAGTGTTCAAATGCAAAATTTACAAATTTGAGATTTTTCTCAGTGATTTATATTTCAAGCAAATAGGGTTTCATGGCATAATTGATTTTTAAAATTGATTTAAAAGCATTTTCCTAATCTGTGAAAAGTTAATAGGTACTCTGTAAAGAAAGGATTCCATGGTGAAATGAATTTTCAAAAAATGTTCTAATCCACATCCCTTTCAATGACCATTAGCATATCTGTCTCTAACACGGCCAGTAGTAAAGACATTTGTTTCAGTTTAACTCCCTGCATTTCAGCCTTTTGAAGATGGAACCGTATTTGTATATGACATCTGCTAACATGAAATGGTAGTGTGTATTTGTCTGCTGATCCAAGATATAGTATTATCATTTATATTACTTCAGAAATCTACCCCCACCCCCAAAGCCTAACACTTCTGTGATTTGGTCAAAATAAATGTCTTTGTCTTTATTAAACCAATAGAAAGGGAGGGCAAAAATAGACTGTACCACTGAAAGCCAGAGTCAGTCTCCCTTCGTAATTGCTGACATAATTCTCTCTTCCAACTCCAAGGATTCACCAAATCCTTAGGGAAGTATATTTGAGAACCACAAAAAATGACCATTGATTCAAAGCACAGCAGAGGATGAAAGATGCCTGGATAATCCACACAACTGGAAAACCAGTTCTTTAATTTAGGAATGGTACCGATTTATGTGCATATTTGCTGTAATTTTTAAGGCCCCAAAGCCTTGTTTCTCTCAAATTTGCACACAATAGAAGTCCTAATTGTATCATAAATGTAAAGCTCTTTATAGAAAGTTCCAACAAAAAACCTGACAAATTAGCTGAATTTTAAACAGAAGAGACAGCTAATCTCAATAGCAGGTCTCCTGGCTTAATCATACAGCTAATTGGCTCATTCCAGAGCCTGTTACTGAAAGTGCTCTCGCCCAGAAAAAGACATTAGAAGGGTTTCTCCTAGAGATTTCAAAACTATCAAATCAGCAGAAAGAAAAGTATAATATACTATTAATTAGCACAAAATTGTGCTAATATGGCTTATTGAATGCTTGTCATTAATTTCTCATTTGCATTCTTGTTTAAAGTGTATCCCTGTTCAAAATTCATTCGAGATGATCTGAAAGATACTTGAGTTATAATTTCTACATTTATATATTGTTTTGAAATTTTTGGTCTTTAAAACCAGATGAGATGAATATCCCTGTAAGTAAGTACCGCTGATACTCCAGTGTAGGTATTCACTTGCCAGTGGCTGTGCCCGCATCATTTGTGATGGAGAAAGGGGTCTTGAGGGCTCAGAATACATAATAGGATAGAGATTTCTCAAAAGCCTTTCTCATAACCTCAAAAACCAAAAACAAAATAATCACTATAAAAAGTAACTTTTACTAGAATAAAGAAGATAAAAGAACTTTTAAAACCTATTTTTAAAAGAAAAATCACATACCATTTTATTACTAAAATGGCTTGTTACTATTGATAGTGCACAGTTTAATTTAAGCCTTGGGTATGGGTAGGACCTGTTTCTTTTCCAAATAATATGAAAAAGCAAGTTAATGTTGCTCTGAGTGGGCAAAATGCACCAGCAACTGGAACTTTAAATTGAACAAATGATGTCATTAATAGAATATGAGATTTGAAGGTATCTGATCAGAACTTGAGTCTCAGGTTCCAATATATATGTTATCATAGGCAAGTTACTTAACCTCTGAAAGCCTTGATTTATTCATCTGTTAAACGAGGTGATGACAGATCTATCTGTATTTCTCAGAGTTATGAGTACTCAGTGACATATGTGTATGCACACACAGAGTAAACTGTAAACTCTCTACTTACCAGATGCTACTGCTCCCACCGTTACTTAACTACTGTTGTTGACAACAGTAATACACAGGGTTATGAATACTTTTAGGTAATTTTAATACTGCCCTTCACCACTGACTGCTCTCATCAGAAGAAATGAATGCTAGGGGACCTTTATAGAAGGTCTTCTTAATTTTGTCTCTCACAAGTGAAAAAACAGTCAGGTCGGCAGGTGCTGTGATTTTGTGCCAGGCAACCTATCCTTAGGTTCTTCCTCCCCAGCGCAGATCTGGAACATCAAAATCTCTTTTTAGCCCTAATAGCTCTCACAGTTCTCCAAGGAAAGAACGTATGCACGACTGGTCACTCACATGTCAAGAACTTATTCCCTCTGGACTTTAGCCTTCCAGAGGGGCAGAGATAAGTACCATATTTGATGAGCATTGTTAACTAAGAGAGGATTTAGGTGTGGGCGTTTAAAAGTATTTAAACTGAAAAAGAACTTTTTCTTCAAAGCTCTGGAAGCTCAGGACCCTCTGCACTTGGTATCCCTCCAAGAGCCCCTGGACCAGTGTGAAAACCACTAATCTCAGAGAGCCTTCCAGGGCTGTTACTACTTCAGATTAAGGCTGAAACTGTGATGCGTTCAGTATTCCAGAACAGCACCGACAAGGAGGTAAGGGTGGGGCTGCAGACGGGGGCGGGGAAGAGCAGGATTCAGTCACCAGCATCGCACTTTTCCTGGTTTTTTCCACGAATCTCTGCCTCAGTAAATGCTTTTGTCAGCAAACGCCTCAGTATAAGGAAGCGCAGAGCTGTATTTTCCGAAGCTAACAGCACACACACCTGTCATCACTATTTAAACGTGCCAAAGGAGTCTTTTATAACGTGTTGGTTTTCTCTAAAATTATCAGAGTGATTTCAAGCTTTAGAGAAAAACATTTGGTTGGCACCTAGAAATGATTTATTGGGTACGTAAATGCTACCCCTTTCTGCAGTTGAAAACATCACCTGATAAAATTCCTAGACAGAAACTCCCGTATCTGCAGACAGCACTGGCTGCCGGGAAGCTCAAAGCTAAGTTCTGTGTCCAAGTGTGACTGTTTTCTAACTGAGCCCAGTTTTCTGTCACTGTTGTTCCTCCTTTTGTGACAAAGGTTCTGTTCACTTGTAATCCTCTACATGCTCTTGTTACATGCAGTTTTTAGATTGTAATGGCCATGTGATTTTTAATGCGTTTTCCAATGGTTTATCTTTATTGTAATGATAGTGGTGTATGCATTTCCTTTTCAGAAGTTAACAAGATATAAATAATAAATAACACAAAACAGACATTTGGACAAAAACTCGCATATATTTCCTTTACAATGATTGCTACTGGGAAGAATAGTTAATAAAGAGGACAAAGAATAATTTCCTGAAAAACTGAAACTGAGCTTCAGATGAATTGGATGTGACCTTATACATGCTTATTCCAAACCACCTGGTAATCTCCAGCTACCTAAGGAAAGTTACCAGACATTTTCAAAGAAATTAAGGCCGTACAAGCCTGCTCTTCACTGCCACTCTTTGCAGTCTTGATTCCCAGTCGTTTGTGGAGTAAATACTGTAAGACTATGAGTAAATAAGGACTGCTTACACCGTTCAGGCAGTATTTCTCAATATTTGCCTGCTTCTGTAATTACATGGTAATAATTTTTTATTGTTGACAGTAAACTATGTAGCATATTCCACAGGTGGAATTCTCACTGCTGGCCTGTTTTAACATGTTGTTTTGGGGGGGACATTCTATATGCTAATTAACACTATTCTTGTACATCTCTGGTCGTATTCAGAGAGTCCTGTTCATTATAGGACATTAAAGGAGAAAAGAGATCTCACTAGAAAACCTTATGGCAATATGATGGTGTCTATTTACAAATGTACTTTTACTGAAATGTAAGCTACTGTTAAAATGAATGAGGAATTGTAAAGCTCTTAATAATACCTTTAAATACATGTACTATTTCTTCATTTATTGAAAAGCAACATGTTAATACTCTGACATTAATAAAATATTTCATATTATTTTATAAATTAGAAAATGTAACTCTTTGACATGATCCGCTCCTGTTCATTTATTTAAATACCAAGCTAGTATTTTGGAAAGAAAGTGAAAACACACTAGAAGGCAAAAGATCAGAAGTGGTAAATTATTTTCATAATTGGTTTTGGTGTCTGTATGTATTGTTTTATTGCCCCATATTAAACTGACCCATTATGAAACTTAGACAGTGTTTTATAGAATGTGTCACATTCCCTTGTGTAGGCGTTGTATTAGTTTCTTTATTCCATTTAGTGACACTCAACAAAGCTATCTTTATAAAGTCTCAAAATAAATCCCTTCTTTCAGGGAAGTTATTCAGGAGATACCTGTTGAATGGATCTCAGCCGTCTGTTTATGCAGGTGTTCTTTGAAAGCTCTTTGTGTTTTAAACTGTACTCCAGGGTAAACAAAAGCAAATTTTGCTCCTTTGGGAAACCTAAGTAGTTCTTATCTTAAACAAACAAGCAAATTTTTTTTAACTTTCTTAAAACAATTGAAAACAATACACAAATTTACATAAGTGAAATTTTGGTATAAAAATAACTGAAGTACTGCTTATAATTGATTTAGATGGCTAATTCATGCTTTTCAGTTTCAAGTCTTCTCAAAATGTTGAGTTTTTTTTTTTTCCTTTTGCAATTTTAGACCAAAACTCAAAGTTTATAGGCATATTCCTTTGCCAGAGAATGAACTGGAAAGTGATTGAATGAACAACTGAAAGAAAGAAAAGAAACCCTTAGAGGCCTTTCTATCCAAAAGTATGTCGACTGTTCTCCACGTTCGGTTAGTTCGAGATTCATTTGACTTATCACATATCTATTAAATTCAGCTTTTCCTAGACAGACAGAAGAATGGATCAGAATAAAACAATATAAAAATCTTAGAATACACCACAAACATACAGAAATTTGGTATATGAAAAAGGTGGGAAATCCTTAGTTATATTTTAAGGACATAAACCTACACAGAAGTCTTGAACTTTCTTCGGTAGTTTCATTGTTACTGATAATATTAGTATTGTGACTTTAAAATTTTAGATGTTTATGTATAAAACATAATCATGTGATTAGAACCCAAGATTTTGAGTGTAACAGAAAATTACAAATATAAAATGAAATTAAGGAAAAAACCTTGTAATGTCAAATCTGAATCAGTACTATCAGTAAGAACTCATGATATTTCAGAAATGTATTTCCTTTCTGTCTGCCGTACGTGGCCAGAAGCAATGGCACCCCAGGAGCAGTAGGTATACGTAGTGCCCAGATCTTGCTAGTTACCATTCCCCGCTAAAAGAAACCAAAATTCCTTGGAGAAACAGATTATTCCAGACATGGCGGTGGGGAGGGGGTTGGGGATTGGGAATGAGCCTGGGATAATCTTGTGCCAAAAAGCAATGAAGCCCTCAGAGACCTGTGTGATAGTATGCTGAGCAGGCACAGGAGTCCCACTGTCGAAATGTGGACTACTTTGCAATTACAAGGAACAGTGACAACAGGATTAAAAGAGACAGTTCAGTGTAATTTGCCGTAACATTTGGGAAACAAACAAGCAAAAGAATCCGTGAGTCCCTTGTAATACTGAGACAGAGCTGACCAAAATTTATTTTCCAACTTTGGAGATTACTGTTTACCAATTCCTTATTTTGAAAATTGGTATAAAAAGGGAAAACTTTAAGTTTTCACCCTGCTTTTTTCAGATTGATGAGGGAAGTCTGAAGAATATCAGCCAATAAATGTGGATAGCATTATAGAGAAGAAAAATCACTTTTTCAAGTTCCATACCTGTGTATGTGTATGGATCCAGTGATTTCATGTCTCAAAAGTGATCCCTTTTCTTTAGATCCCGTGCCAGTGGGTGAAGTCTTTGGTGTTCTCTTAAGAGCAGTTCTTGGAGGTTCTCAGCTTTTAAGGATAAGTCTCCGGTTCCGCCTCTCCACCCTCTGCAGTCTGGAGGTGCATCAACACCTTTGCAAGCCTCTGTCTGATACCAGCAGCCCCATGGGTCTACCATACCTGGGGATTTTCTCTTCAGATCCTTTTGTGTCTTTTACTAAGCATTTCTGTTCTTCAGTTGATTCTGTTAACATTGACACAAGTCTCTGGCAAGACAGTACTTAGTTATATTTTACGGGATAATTCCTGAGGGATCAGTTCCTTAGTGAAGGCAAGCAGGTAGTGTGATCGTAGGATCGTGGTAGATAGAGCCACTCTGTAACTCAACCTGTTGTTGCTAAGTAGGAACCTGGGTATAGTTTTTCCAGTTAGTTTTTTTTTTTTTTTTTTAAGAGAAGTTAAATATGTACATCTTTGTAAAAAAAAAAAAAAGTCTTCTGGTTTTCAACTTTTGGCAAAACATGCAATTAAAAAAAAAAAAACAACTCCCACTGATTAGACAGTAAGCCAGTCTGTGAGCCGCATCTGCCAGATTTTTACAGTTCTTATAAACCATGTTCCGGGCACAGGATCTGACATACAGTAAGTTAAGACCTTGATAAACACTGAAAGAATTCGTTATGTTTTATTGTATTTTTCACTTCTTTACAAATTTTTTAAAAAGATGCATTCTGATATTAGCTGCCCTTTCTAGCTTTGTAACATGTGTAAACGTATCATTTTTGTTCTTTCATGAAAATTACCTGATAAATGTTAAAGGTTTCTGGATAAGATTTAAGGCATGCCGTGTCTTACAAGTTGCAAGTTGATCTCAAACCATTGATTAGTACTGTTTGGGTTTCAGTTAACTAGGAATCCACATATTTCTCTATCTTGTATGTCATGTGACAGCTTAGCAAATGTCTTGCAAATCTTGGTATACCACATTCTTAGAATTCCTTCAGCCCGGTAACCCTATTAAAAAAAGAAAAGTGGGATCTTTTAGTGTGACTTTAAAAGTATATCTGAATTCTAGTAATCATTGCTCCTTTTTCAAAAGGATAGGCAAAACCCATTCTTTTGAAAACTGAAGCATTTTGTTTTATTTGCTATCTGTTGGCACCCTGATTTTCTCTACAGTTCTTTAAATAATACACTAGTTCTCAATTTTTCAGTCTTATGGGAATCATTTTAATTAGAATGCTAGTTTCAATTGCCATGCCAGAGTCAGCTAGCTAGAATTAAAAGTCTATTAGCATAAAGAAGTAGTTCTGAAGCCAGAGGTCATTGAATGGGGGTGACTTGCTTAGGCACTGAATGCTTTTGAGGACTCAGTGAGCTAGGTATCTTGGGATCACCTTGAGATGAGAGAAAGTTGCATAACAGGACAGAAAGTACAAAGTTCACCTATTTCCAATTGTGATCGGATGGCATTGGGTATGTGGAAGTGTTTCACTACTTCAGATGTTAGGCATCTGGGCGTCCTGCATGCTGCTTTACGTGGAGTTGCACTGGGCTGGACAGAGCCGTAGGAAGGCACGGGCAGGCGAAGTGGAGAAGTTTATCAGCACCATCATGGAGGGTGTGTCATGCATCAGAAGTGATCCTGTCTTAAATCATGCCAAATACTGTATCTGGCATAACTGTTTATTGAAGACTGCTAGGCTTTTGGCTGTGGGTGAATAGGTGTTATGGCTGGAGTAATTAATAATCTAGTCATATGTGTTTTGTATCAGATGATAAAATCAGGTAAAATCAGTATGAGTTGTCAGTGCTCACTTAGGAGTAAGTAGAACTGTAAACAGTCTGAGGAGTAAATAAAAGGACAGCTATTGTATGATTCCACTTATATGAGGTACCTAGAATAGACAAATTCATAGAGACAGTCTAATAGAGGTTACTAGGGACCGGGAGAGGAGCAGATGCAGGGTTACTGTTTAATGGGTACAAATTTTCTGTTTGGGATGATTAAAAAGGTTTGGAAATGGATGGTTGATGGTTGTACAATGTTGTGAATATGCTTAATGAATTGTACACTTAAAATGGTTAAAGTGGTAAATTTTTGTTACATATATTTTACCGCAATAAAAATGTAATCACTCTCAATGCAAAAACCAAGGCTGGGAGGAAGGAAGGTAAAATAGAGTGCTAAGAATACCATTGGTAAGATGCCAAACCTAGTCCACCAGAAGAAAGCAGTCAAGTGGCTGGGCTGTGCAGACTGACAGCACTGAAGACCCTCTCTGTGCGGGCTGAGCGCTGAGCCAGCAGGAGCTGCCCCATCACAGAACATAAGCCTCGGCGCACCTGGGCCGGCAGGCTGGAGTCTCCACACTCCGTGTCCAGGGTGCCAGCTTAGTGATGCTGGGTCACGGGGCTCTGAATTCCCCAGTTAGCGAAGTGTTTGCACCATTACATTTGCATTTTTCAGTTGACCCATTAAACTCTTTTTCTAAAACAAACTTATTTCATAACAATTCTAAGCATAGAAATTTCCTTCTGTGCAACTTGCAAAACCATCTAAGTTACTTTTCTCTAACTTCTCAGTTTTTGTTTTGGTATTACCCACTGTCGTCAGTTCCTGATACTCTGGAGGGTTCCGTAAAATAGTTCTTTTGGGAATAGTCTCCAGGTGCTCTTTGTATTCACTTTTGGAGAAATTGTTCTTATGAAAATGATGCACTGTTACTTATTTTGTACAGGATAATATTTCCTAAGAATATGGAGATTGTATTCACATGGATATATTTTTCTTTGGCTGACATAATAGTTTGTTGGGTTTTTTTCTTTTTTGGACTATAGGATTTAGCAGGCTCCTGACAAGATTATTTGTCTTAAAATATATCTTTTAAAAAGCACTTTCTGGTTGAGTTTTGTAGATGTTTTCTACTTTGAACCGCCTACAGATTTACTGATATTGTGGTTTTCTATTTGTTATGTATTGACAAAAACATCATTATATCTTTGCTTTTGGCATTGATATTTGTCTATATCTAAATCACAATACTCACCATCACATTTTAGTAAATTAGTAAGTAATGTAAATATACAAGTTTATATTTGTATATATAACAATAGTAATATAGCAGCTAATATTTATTGGATGTTTATTTATTGTTTGTTTATTTATGAAATGCTTTATTTATTTATGGATTTGCTTTATGTACATCGGGAGCGTTTAATCCTTACAATAACTATGTGGTAGATATATTATCCCCATTCTGCATATGAGCAGTCTAAAGTGTTAGCATGGTTGGCTGCTTACCCACAATAATACTGCTAACACATTCCACAGGTAGGGTTCTTCCCCCCTCCCCAACCCCGCGTAGGCAGGGTTTTTAGCTACCTAACTGTAAGTTAACGAAAAGGTAGTTCCCAGAAATCAACCTGAGTTGCCAATTTTATTAACTATTAGTTAAAAGCTATGTATTTTTAAATACTATTTTCATCATGATAGTAAGTTTGAAATAAATTTACAGTGTACACGTAAACCATAGTTCAGGAATAAAGACACTGTATTGCCTGTGTATTAACACATTAAACACTCAACAGAATGCTGATTGGACATCTGATGTGTGCTATGTACAGGGTTGATGAAAAGATTCAGAAATATAATCACTGTCCCCAGGAGACTTAAAATCTAGTTAAATGTTTCACAGCCTTTTCTCTTTTTTTCTCAACCTAGTCCTCTCTTCGACGAACAGCCAAACCAAATACCGTGCCCTCCTTTATTTAAAATCTGAAAATAAATTGCATTCAAATATTCTTTGCCATCCAATTCTGCTTGGTTCCTGAGTTTGTATAGTGAAGGATACCTCATTATTTAAATATTTTTATTCCCTATGTTTTGGATAGTGAGTAGAAATGAAAGCTTGAATAGCAAAGGAAGACAATTGCATCTTAAAAAGCTTATTTAATTTCCTGAGTTTGGTTGGTGTAAGTTCAGTGAGGGGGAATTTGAATTGTATGTGTATCACAACTTAATAATGAAACAATACTAAATGGAATGAAGTTGTGATTTAAGACATTATTTTTACCTGTCCATCACTGCTCTCCTGTGTACCTTTGAATGTAAAGATACTCCGCAAGAATTCTTATTCCTCTCTAAAGATAATTGTCACAGAAATTTAACAACTAGATTATGTTGATATCTTCATGTTCTGTTTATGCTGGCTTATGTTTGCATGTAAGTAGGTGAAATGGTTTTTTAACACATAGTTAAAAATAGGGTCTGCAGTGGCTTATACTAAGACCAGTGGAAGGGTGGAAAGCCCTTTTTTGAAATAAGCCTTACTGTGGACTTATGAATAATATATGCTATTCTGCTAAAAATATAATCAATCAGTTCATTCAGTGAATTGAGTAATATGTGCCAGGCTTGGTGTGAACTCTGTGTGCATGGTGCCTGGCCCCATGAAAATTAAAATCTAGTCAAGTTCTCTGCTATTCAAGAGGCAGTACTGATGGTCTGGAGACATGACTTGAATTGGCATCCTGGCTCTTCCACTCACTAGCTACTTGAACTTGGGAGAACCGTTTAACCCCTTTATACCTCAGTTCCCTCCTGTAGTTAATAAAGGAGACTGGGGGGAGAAAGAGAAGAGAGGGGAATTCTAATTGCTTCTACCTCGTGGGGATTTGTGACGATTAAATAAACAAACATATGAAGGGCTTAGAACAGTGCCTAATCTAATAAATATTAGCAGTTTTTATGATTTTAATGTGGAGACCAATGGTTAGAAAAAAACTACACATTAAGGAGATCTTAGCCTGGTCTAGGAGGGTCAGGGATGACCTTCCTGAGGACGTGATTTGCGCCTGAGAAGTGAAAGAGGAATCGGGTTGGCTGACTGAAGCGGGAGGGGCGTGGAGGGTGGGAGAGAATCTCAGGCTGGGAGCAGCGAGTAGGGGTGCCGAGCCTGGTCAGAGGAGCATGAGGACCAGCACAGGCCAAAGGGCTGAGTGAGGATGAGGCAGAAGGGGTGATGGGGGCCACATCTGGTATGGCTGCTGAAATCCTTTAGAAGGATGGTTTTAAGCAAGGAATGATTTTATCTTACAAGGATCATTCTGCATGCTTTCTGCAAAATGTTTGGAGTGGCAGAGTAGGTGTGTGGAGCACAGTCAGAAGGCTGTGGGAAAGTAAAAGATGGTAGCATGGGGTGAAGTGGGAGGTGGATGGAAGTGCGTAGATCAGAATATATTTTGGACCTAAAATAATCGTGACTTCATGTTTTATTGGCTATGAAGAATGCGGGGGGAGCTGGAGTAAGATTTGGGAGAGAGAATGACATCTCACTGTAATGTTTGATTTTTGTTTGCCATGTGCATCTATTACTTTTTAAATGAAAAATCATTTTAGAAATTAGAAAGAATAAGGGAGAAAAAGTGCCAGTGAGGACTCCCAAAATGTCAGAGAGATGGTAAATATATTGCAGGTGAGTCAAGAGAGTTGAGGGAATGTTCTAAGCTGAGCGTGAGGATGTACTATCATTTGCTGATAATATTGAGAAATTTGTGGAGCAGTGGTCCTCAAGGTCCCAGCACAGGGACAATGATGAATGTCCTACCCTAGACTTACCGACTCAGAATCCCTGGGTGTGACGCCCTCCCACCTGCGTTTTCATCAGCCCTTGGATGATTCAGATGATTCCAAGGCATGCTAAAGTTAGAGAACACTGTTCCTAGAGGCGCAGTGGGAAGGTTCACGAAGAGGGGCAGATGGATGTTAGAGTCAAGGACTTAGTTAGTTTCATGGAATGACAGTGCTCTTGAGCAGGGGTCAGCAAACTCTAGCCAAATCTGGTCCACTGCCTCTTTTTGTACAGCCCACACCCTAAAAACAGTTTTTATAATTTTTGAAAATGGTTGAAAAAAACTTAAGAATAATATCTTCTGACAAATGATAATGATATTAAATTCAGAATTTAGCATTCCTAACATTTTGTTGGAACACAGTCACATTCATTCATATGTTGTCCATGGCTACTTGGCTCAGTGCAAGAGTTGAGTGCTTGCAACAGAAACCATACAAAGCCTGTGCTTCTTACTATCTGGCCCTTGCTGAGCCCTACCTCGAGCACTGGAGTGTACCGTATTTGGTGACTGGTGAACACCGAGGAGGGCTGCGTGGACACCTTAATACTCTAGCCTTGAAGGCAGAGGTTGGGTTCTGAGCCTCACGGGCAAAAACCTTAGCTTGCTTGGTTTGGAAAGATGAGTGCATACTACATGGGCCTTGCTTTGTGCTGTATGGGGGCCTGCAGTCCCAGAACCCACAGCTTTGCCCAAGGTAGTAACTTTCCTGGTGCTCTTTGTAATCAAAATAGTTTGGAGAAATAGTTTTCCTGAAAATGATTCAGTATTTATTTTGTACAGTGATGTCATCTTGGTATTAAATGTATTGTGCGTAAAAAATATTCTGTGTTTTCACATAAATGTTAGATGGTCTTCTGAGGTCCTTCAGTCTGTTGACCATGAGTAGGCCTTTGTGGTTTGTTTGGATAAGAGTCAGTCTCATCAAGGAAAAAAAATTGAACTTTGGAAATGTTTGCTTTTGATTATGGTAAATAAGCTTGCACCCCAGCCTTCCTGCCAAGAGCAGCTAGGAAAACTGGGCAAAACAGAATCTGTTCTGAAGGCATTGGAGAAGTAGTCGGTCAGTGAGCACTGAGGGGACCAGGAGCCCAGAGAACAGAAGGACAGAGCGAGGAGCTTAATGTTCTGTCCTGCTTTCCGCCCATGGTCATTTGCCTGCGTCTCAGCAGTGGCTAGCATCTGAGCGGGGGTTCTGGAACTCCTGGGCCAGGGGTTCACAATTGGAATCCAGTGATTGTTGAGAGGGAATGGTCAAGCTAAACACCTTGGGCTTTCAGTTAAGACCCCCAAAGGGTAACACCATACCCAGAAGGTCTTTAGCCCAGCCTCCAGTCAGCCCAGTCTTTTGTTGGATTGAGGTGATGAGCCCCAGAATTGCTTTGATTTTACTAATATTACCATGGACTATGAATCAGATAAAACAGTTGAGCCCAGTAATTAAGCCCTTGGTGTAGACCCTGGGAAGAATCAGGACAGTGGGGGGAAGGCCCTCCAGTTTGGAAACAGCAGGAGAGGGGAGAAGGACCATTTACGTGAGTGAACTGCTGCCCTGGTGACGGTGAGGCTTGGGGTGGGGAGCCCTGGTCGGGGAGGAGCCGCTGCTGCTTTACAAGGCGTGCAGAGAACTGCCTCGATGCCTCGCAACTGTCCTCTTAAGGACAAACCAAACAACAGAAGACGGAGGGCCAGGCAGCAGTAAATCTGGATGCTAGTGCTGCCGTTTCCCGACAGCCACCCAATGCATCCCTCTGAGACCGCAGAGACAGGCAGCGGGTGTCTGTTTCTTCCTTTTGGTTCTAGGGTGGTAAGAAGTACTTAATTTGTTTAAAACACGTTAAGTAGGTTCTGGAACATTACAATAAACCGCCTATAAATCATCCACGTTCTCTGAGAGGCTTATCTTGCACAGGACTCACTGTGTATTTGGGTGAATGGGAGTAAAATTAATTTCTCAGACAAGGTGACTTCTGAGCTTAGTCATTCTTGTGGTTTGTTGCCTCCTCACCCTGACTCCCTCCCTCATCCACATTTTGGGAGTCATACCTCTTTTTTTTCATTTGTTTAAGAATGAAGCCAAAGTCTTCTTTAGCTTCTAATGCCAAGAAGAGCTTAGTCAGTTTTCTCTCTGTTCATGTGTTCTGTGGTGACCTACCAGACCAGAGAGGAGACTGGGTGTCAGTGCTGCCCCTTCTCTCAGTCCAGGTGTGTGAGAACTGCTTCACAGCCAAGGGCATGACTTTCAAAGCAAAATTCAAGAGAGTGTTTTTAATTTGATTATAGCTTTACTAAGTATACAAGTGAATGCAATGAAATTGAATTTCCTGCAACTTAATTAAATCACCTGAGTTACTAGCATATTCATTATCCACAGCTTACTGGTAAATTTGGAAGATTTTCTTACATTACTCTTCTAAATATAATGTGTGTTCAAATTAACCATCACCTCTGTGTTTTGAAGAGTTCTCTTCTTTCGATTACTGTGCTTTTAAAAACTTTTCAGTGCTTCCTGTATTTAGTCAACTCACAATTAGTATAGTGGCTGTAATTATAATAGTTTATTCTTGTATATAGCAGGTGTTCACCTATGAGTTTATAGACAAACATTGCCAGAAGGTAGAATATCTCAAGATTTGGTTTAAACCTTGAAACTTGGGCCAATGTTAAGGTTCTCACCTTCCTATTTTCAGGCATTTATTTCTTTATAAAGTCTCAGTTAGGATTTACTGTCCTGAGGTCTCATGGTGTAATTTAGTGGGATTTAGAGGAAAGAGTGTGGTCTGAAGAATCTAGGCGATCAGTAGACCTGAGCCAGGGTCCTAGACCTGCCATTTTCTATCTGTGCGACCTCAGGCAAGCTACCTAACCTTTCTGTGCTTCAGTTTGTCTATAAAGTGGAGAGAATACTTACTTTTTCATAGGAATAAAGATAATACTGCATGTAAAGTAGTTAGAACAATGTTTGGCACGTAGAAAGCACTCAGTAAATGTTAGTTATTACTATCCCTGATGATAACAAACATCACTTTTATTACTTCATGCCTGCTACAGGCAGTCGTGGTGCTGGAGATGTGGTCGCAGCCCAGTGGGAGTAGAGAGCAGGAGATGGAAAGGTGGAAACCACAGTGTGCTGTCGGCTGTAGGGAGAGGTTAGTGCATGTGCTGTGCCACCCCGTGTGAGAGGCGCTAGCTCGCACGACCTCGCTCCACCTTCCCCAGAGAATGGTTATTCCCACCTGCAGATCCAGAGGTCATGAATGATGGGAACCTCGGTCCTCAGACCCTCAGGCTTGCCGTATATGATCATGTAGTTCTGTGATGAATGAATGTCAGGTAAAATAAGTTCGTTCTGCATACTTACGAAGCATTTTGTTCCTCTTTGTGGGAGAACACACAGGAAATGGAAGACCTCGTTGTCATTACCAACTTTATACATATGGAATGGCTAAATTATAAAAGGCAGTGCGGGCTCTGTAGCAAGATGGTGACTACAAATAACTATTAGTAAATCTTTGTTAGTAAACCTTTTTTAACTTTTAAAAAATGATAACATATTTAGAAAAGTGAAGACAATATACATGTGTGGCATAATGAATTATCATAAAGTGGACACCCAGTAACCACCACCCAGACCAGGAATTAGAACTTTGCCAGCTCCCCTCACCCCAGAAATCCTCCACCTTCTTTTTCCTAGTCTCTCCCCTTCTCTCTCCCCAAAGGCAACCACACTGTCCTGACTTTTATGATAATCACTTCCCGACTTTTCTTCACAGTTTTGCCGTCTCGTGTGCATTGCTAAGCGTTATAATTCTTTATCTATTTTTGAACTACATTTGTGAAATCACACACTGTACCTGGGTATCTGGCTTCTTTGTACATTGTTTTTAAGATTCATCTGTGTTGTATGGAATTGGAGCTTGTTCATTTAATTTACGTTGTATTCCATTTATAAATGTAACACATTTTATTCATCTGTTCTGCTGTTGATGAATATTTAAATGTAATGGTTTCTTTAAGCTCCTGATGCCAGGAAATGGCGTTTTCCTTTTCCATTCTCAGACATCATTACTTCCATTCATTTGAGGATATGTTGGCCACACAAACATAGTCCCTTGTGTGGATTGGAAAAATATTCCGTTGACCATAATCTTTCTAGAATGATAAACACTGTCCATTTTTCTTCTGGGTCATTTCTGTAACATCAGAATTTGGAGTATCCTGCAGGCACTTCTCCCTTTATTAGTTTGTGTTGGTTAAATGAGCACTGAAGAAACTTGGGAAGTAGGTTTCCTCAACACCACCTGTTTTTTGCCAAAATATTCGCTGTGCTCTGGAGTGTCTGATCTCATTGTCTTGGTCTCCCTGCTCTGTCCCTCTTTGGGAATGGCTGGCATATCCCCAAGAACCTAAGAATTCAGGTCCTAGGAGAGACCTGATAGTGACAGCTTCAGACTGGAAAAGTTGAGAAGACAAATTTCCCTTTTTCCCTGTGTACCTCTGGAGAACTCGGTAGAGGAGTGTATGTTAAAGGGATGGGTGCTGACGTGAACATTTTCGCCTCACCTCTACGTTGTCGGCAGAATGGTATTTCACTAGTTTTATTTTTTACTTCTTTACCAGTAGAGTAAGTTTTCTGAAAACTATTAGAAATGTGGTCTTTTTCCCAGGAAGTTTCAAGAAATTCTGAAGGCATAGAGTTTTATAGCCAACACCTTAACGTGGATGATGCGTCTTATTTCTTTTAAGTGGTCTGGATTGAAACCTTGAGATCAAGTCCCAGAAACACAAATTTCATGTTAAATGCTTTATTAACTAACTATTCGTGTAATTATGAGAGAACTAGTAGAATACAAACTTTTTCTTCTTAATAAAATGAAATTAAAACCTTAATGAAAATTAAAAACTTAGCCTATAAAAACCAATTCAAATTATTTACAAAACCATGTGCACAACTCAGTTTTCTTCTCCTGCCAGGCCGAACCTTTATGTTATAATTTACTGTTCACTTTTTGCATCATGAAGTACATTAATTTACGTTAACATATTGCTAGTGTGAAACTGAAAGATAAAACATTATATAGACAATTTCTAGGCTCTTTCTCCCTTTGCTGAAGTTAATTGCATCCTTGTTTGGCACTTGAGTTGAGAATTACAGTCCTTACTCTGCTACACAGAGGGGTGAGTGCTTTTAAAATTATTCCCTTCTCTTGAACATTCTAATACTTCAGAGAATGAAAAGGGCAACCCATTTCTATTTGAACTCTTACCATTCCATTGATAAAACAGAATGCTGCTGATAAAGTTTTATGCACCCCCGCTAATATAGTTTTGGAGAGATTCTGAGCTTATATTTTACAAAATAAAGAGATTTGACAGAATACCAAAGTTGGGAAATCATGTTCCCATTAGAAAAGACATAAACATTCCTACCGATTAGGATTCTTGAGTAATCTGTTTGCCTAATAAACCACACTTAGTCATAACAGAAAACAGACAAAAAGGAATACAGTGAGCCATTTAATTTATAGATGAGGAAAACTTATAGCGAGGAGGTGCCAGGTCCTGTCGGTTGGAGCGTATGGCTCGCAGTTCACTCTCAGGGCTCATCCTGAGATGTGCACGTGGCCGGAGAAGGGCATAGATGAACCTGCATGTGTGCACGTGTGGACGTGGGGCGTGTGTATGTGTGTACATCAGACCATGCCTTTCAGTGCTGCCGTCAGTACGGGAATTCACGTCATGTCCACTTAGGTAGAAAACCAGGTCCCCTACCAAATTGTAGTAACCTTTAAAGCCTCCAGTTCACTTTTTTACAGCCTCAGGTCTCTTGCCTTCCCTCTCTCCCTCCCTCCTGTCACCTACTCCTTTTTTGCCTCCTCCCTTCCTTCCTTTTTACACTAGTACTTAGAACTAGTTCTGCGTACTAGAGATTCAGTTGTGGACGTCTCTGTTCTTGCTCAATTTATATTTTAGTGTGGCAAGAGAGAGAGTACTCAACAAAAACACGCACGAGGAAACATCAGATGTGACTCTGCTCTGTAGACAGTTAAGATAGGGTTCTGCTGGAGAGTGATTCGTGTTCCCTTAGAGTGATGGTGAGCAAGGCCCTCTCTCAGGAAGTGATATTTAAGCTGTAGCCTGGTTGTCTTAGAAGGAATCATGTTAATATCTTTGGGAAGAACATTCTAGGTAGAGGAACTAGTGCAGAGACTGTAAGGCAGGATCAGGTAACAGAAGGAAAACGAAGTGGCTGGAGTATGGTGAAAAGATGGTCCAGGATGAGCCCAGGGCAGTGAGGAGGGATTAGTAAGTCATGAAAGGCTTTGTAGGCTGGGAAAGAAGTATGGATGAAAGTAATCAAATAATAATACTAGGAGCAGCTACTGTTTATTGACTGATTTTACTATGTGCCAAGCACTCTGCTAAGCATTTTACCATCTATTATCCAGTTTAATTCTCACAATGCAGCGAGGTAAATATCGTCATCCCCATTTTTCAGATGAGAAAACTGAGGCTCAAGAGAGAATCCATTCATGTAAGATCACATATCTACAGAGTAGGGGGGAAATCGAATTTTATTTGCGCTCTGGTCAGATGGAATCTAAAACCTGTCCTCCTAGCTCCCAGGCTGCGAGGAGTCTATACTATTCTTAACCTTCACTTCCTGTCCCCTTTATCCCTCAAAATCATCTCTTCTTCGCTTGTGCAAATACTAGGACACAGCCAAAGAAGTCCATTATATGCCATGGAAACTGGCTTCCAATCTTAGTTTTATTTCTCCCACTTGTCACTCTAGGCCCCTTCCTTGATAACTTACACTATTTTTATTGGCAAAGAACATAAATTTAGAACAAGACTAGGGAATCACACAGCAGTGTCCGAGCGGTGTCAGCCCAGGACAGTGCTCCTACCTGGAAACCACTAGTACTTCCAAATCAAGTACACCAACACTGGCTGGAAAGCCATCTTGACCAGAACAATTTTCACATTTTCTAGTTTCACTAAACATTAATGGGTACTCCTTAAAAAAATGAGTCCTAGGTAAGGGTCAGGATTGATAATGTTTAGAAAATGTTTTAGGAACTTAAGTCCAGAAGCTGATACTTTGTATTTCAAGAATACATTAGTTATTTTAGCTACACTGTTCTGAAGATTTTCAACCGTTTTTAGTTTGGATATCCTTTGCAGACAGAAAAAAATATATATAGATAGATAGATCACATATCTATATACACATATAATAAGACCTTCTTTCATTAGATACAGAATAGAAAAAAATAATTTTATCTGACATTTGTCTCTAGGTATATCGCTGTGATGTCATTAGGATTACAATGTATGAAATAAAGTCAGTATTCTAGTTATATGCTTTTGAATGGACGTGCATTAGCAATAGCACAAAGGCTCCTTCTGATTTCAGTAACTTTCCAGGACCCCTGCCACTGGATGCAGCACAAGAGCTTTAGTGGTTGTGACTGTCAGTTGAAGGCTCATAATGAGCTTGTGGCCTTAATCTGATGCCCACAGCTTGGATGTGGTAGAGCCCAGCCACCCTCGACGTGCCTCAAGCTTGAAGGGCTCAGGGCTGCGTGATCAGCAGGGTGCGTGGTGGCCACAGGTGCAAATTGGATGCTTCTTTCAAAAAGTAAGGAACGATGGCAGTCTGATGTGCTGGGAGGTATTGGACTTTGCTACGTAAATGGTTTATACTTAGTCAGAATTGAATTAACAAAAATTTTTAGTAAAATTAGGCAAAGTTGATCAAAAATTTAATGAAACTAAAATGAGTTTAATGTCTTGAATCTGTGTAATCATTTTTGTATAGTTACCACTTGCGCCTGATTGTACTTGATCTAAACATTCAGAGAAATACCTGTAGGCAAGGTTTCATGGCTGCTGCAGTGACTGTCAGAAGCAGATAAAAATAGCACATCTTTCCAACATCTTCAGTTTTACTTCTCTGGAATCTAGTAAACTGAGTCTTGTACCATTAATTGCCAAGGTCTAGTTTGAAAATCCAACCTTGTGTTTCGTTCAGTTGTTTGTAAATTGTGGATGTCAGATCATACCACACTGTAATGAAGAGTTCTTTGTTGGTTCTGAATACACATATTTAGCTTCCAGTGGAGTAACACTGCAGCGATGGAGCAGAATTCTGTTATCAGCGTGTTAAACCTTCAGTAATTATATGTGATAAATGGCATAGTGGGATAGTAGTGACTTTAAAAATAAACAAAGAGAACAAACAAAAAGCACTCTCTACTTGCAGCCAGGAGGGAGAATCGGCCCCATAAGTAACCAAAAGCGGACCACTGGTGCAGGTCTCATTCTTGCTTCTCTGTGTCTCTTTCTTCCTGCCTTGTCTCACAGCTGCTGCATTTTCTTTGCAGTCATATGCATGAGCTGGATGCGGAGTCCTAGTGACTATGTTTCAGAAACAGAGCCCATGGCCCTAATCTTTGGATTCCACTCCTCTGACATTACTTTCTAAGAGAATGGTGTTGGATTCCATGCGCACACGCGCATATGCAAACACACGTGCACACATGCAATAAATTTGTTTCTTAATAAACTCAGTAGTAAGGAAATTCTGCATGTTGGAATAGCATATGAGGAAAATCTTATTGGTATTCATCGAACATTGGCTTTTTATATGACTGCAGTAAGATTTGATGCCAGTATTTGAACTACTCTTCCTGCCCCTCCCTCCCCACCTAACTCTACATGACATCCATGCATCAAAAATAAATGTGCAAACCAATGGACTGTTTCTGTAATTACCTTAGACTTACCCACAGGCTTACCGTCATTCTTTATCACATAAACCAGTTGTTCCTCCATTGAGCTGAGTCTGTTTTTTCTTGTTATTTGATGAAAAGATCACTTGAGCGACTATTAGAAATACAGTATTTGGAGTTGAACAAGTAATGGGTTAAAACTGTCTATTGGTTTTCTTTTTGTTTCATTTTGTTTTGTAAGTGAGTTTGTGGTGGTCCCAAGTACTTTGTTTTGCACAGATTTTTTTTTTGAAGTCAGCATTTTTGCAGTTTAAAAAGCATGATTTTTATGCTCCGTGTTTAATATAATTACCAAATTTAGCATTCAAATATTTGTCAAACCTAATGTGTCTGTGCTCAGTATGCCTATGGCAACAGGCAGAGAGACTTTGCCTGTAAATTTCCATCAGTTTTCTGCACTAATTATATCGTGGATATATTGAATGCAGGAGAATCTGAGATACGAGTAGTTTACCACGGTCTACTTCCCACTCTTTCGCTTAGTTCAGCCGCTTTGTTAGTTTTATGAAATCTGGCTTGTATACTTTGACTCAGGTATTCAGGTGTTTTTCTGACATGAAATAATGTGTGGACGAAGTTGATGCTGCTTATAATCAGTGCGTTCTTAAGAAGCAGATTCTAGCAGCAGTTTTCTATACGGTATCCTTAGGTTTGTTTTCATTTTAAAATTTTATAGCTGGGAAGTCACATGGGACAGTGTAATGTGATGGACAAATCTAGGTCTGAATTCCAAAGTCGACTGTCTTGGTACTTTGTAAATTTGGGCAAGACATCTCACTCTTTGAGCTTTTGTATCCCTTTTTTAAAACATGAATGTTTTTCCTGCCTCATTGAGTTGTAAGAATGAAATGAGGTTATGTAAAACATCTAACATGGTGTCCAGTGCCTTTCTTTAGTAGTGACGTCCCAGATCTCCTTAATGACAAGTGTCAGTCAATAGTCAGATCTTCTGACACACAGAGGTGATCTTCGACCATAGCACATTATCAGTTTTTACCAGCTTGTAGGAAGTCTGGGTACTGGCAGATGGTTATGCCAAGTTACGACTTCTTCAACTTATTTTTCCCTGTAGCATTCTGTTAAAGGACTTTGCTCGAAAATTCAGAAAGTCAATAAGAGTTGGCAAGAAAGTGAAAACATTGAGAGGTGGCCAGGCTTTCGCGGGTTGCCTGTCAACTGCAGGGTACCCGCTGAGATGGGAACACAGGAGGAGGAAGCAGGTCTGAAGTAGACTCATCTGAGGGCTTCCATCAGATCTTTACCATTTTCTTCAGTCTTAACTTAGAAACTTTTATCGTTCTCAGTATTATTCATTTTAGAGAATTCAAAAACTTGCACAATTTGTCATTTGGAGACACCCTTTTATCCCCAATTCAAGTCTAGATCAAAATAACAGAAATTCTGGGGAGAGGGTAGAGCTCAGTGGTATGCTTAGCATGCACAAGGTCCTGGGTTCAATCCCCAGTACTTCCGTTAAAATAAATAAATAAGTAAATAAAAAACCTAATTATCTCCCCCCTTCCCAAAAACAAAAACTCAAAACAAAATTTGAACAAAATAACAGAAATTCATGGTTATGCTGTCCCTGATGTCAGTCACTTTTCTGTGAGTTTTCTATAACTAATGCCCTGTTAATCTCAGTCTCTTTTTTTTTTTAATTGAAGTACAGTCATAGTGTGTCAATTTCTGGTGTACAGCATAATGTTTCAGTCATACATATACATACCTATATTTGTTTTCATATTCTTTTTCCTTCTAGGCTACTACAAAGATATTGAATATAATTCCCAGTGCTACACAGACGAAATTTGTTTTTATCTATTTTACATATAGTAGTTAATAGTATTTGCAAATCTCGAATTCCCAATTTGTCCCTCCCCACCCCCTCAGCCTCTTTTAATGACACTTTTCTCCGTGAAGATCATCTTAGTAAGGGTCTCAATATATATTTGCTTTTTTTAAAAAATGAATAAAGATACTAACTTGAGTGTAAAACAGGATCACTTAGAAGAACTGGTTTTATATCAGCTGCCTGGAAGATGGAACCAAAAAGAAAAAGCCAGCATTGGACAGTCTTTCCAAGGTCCTGCAGTTCATAAAGATTTGGCAGTATGTTTTCCAGTTCCCTTCTGTCTTTCTTTCGCTGCCCTTCTTTTTTGATTCCTTTTTTGTTTCTTCCATCTTTGTGGAAATGAGGCAGCATCCTAGAGAGGGCAGGTCAGGGTGAGCTGGGTTCATGTCCTGGCTCTGTTCCTTCTGCTTGTATAAACTCACACTGATCCACTTGACTCTCTGAACAAGCTTCCATCTCCGTATCTGTAAAATGGTAAGAATAATGCCTCATTTATAAGATTATTGGGGGAAAATGATAAAACATTTAAAGAACTCATTTAGTTAAAATTTTTAATAATATTATGATTACACATTCAGTTGAAACTACAGGGTAACAAGGCATAATAAAGCTCAAATAAATAAATTTGATGATTTATAGGTTGCTAAATTAAAGCTTTTGGTTAAAGAGGAGATTGAAACTAACGGTTAAAATGAGTTTTCTTGAAAGTGTCCATGTGGTTATCCCTGCTAACCCTGTCTTCTGTGACCATGTTAATTGAGTTGACTGTAAGAGAGATGGAATGAGGAAACAGTTCTCCTGCCAAGTTAAAGAACATCTGTGTGCCTAGAGGCACACATGTCCAGCCTTATTGGAGAAAATGCTTTAAAATTCAGCCAGCAGTACTTGAGACTTCCCTGATGATGAATTGCCTGCCAAACCATGCCACCGAGTACTCGATTTAATTCACTTATCTCTCTTGGCATAGCTTCTTTATAAAGCCAGTGCCCTCACAGGGGGTAAAGGTCAGCAGGAAAGACCATTCCAAAGCTTAAAGCAGCCATGCTTAGTCACATTTTGAATTCTTGGGCTGTTTTCTTCCAAATTTCCCCAGTTGTTTTGGAGACATATTTTTCTTCAGTTTCACATGCCAAAGATATTCTACAAATGATGTTGTCAAGGTGGTATATTCTTTCTTTCTCTCAGGGGAGCCCTGACATTCAGAGTAGCCGGCGAAAGAGGACTGGCCACGATGCGTGTTTATTTAGCTTCTTTCTCCTCTTCCTCCTCCTCCCCCGTCCCTCCCTCCCTCATTCCAGGAGACTTTATCCAAAACTAACCTGTCAGGTTTCTTCTGTTTTTCTTTTGGAAAGAACTTAAAGACTTGGGTGTGATCTGAGACATCCTGGAACAATGGAAACAACCCTAGTTGTCGACTTGTCTATTCTTTTGGTCTGTGACCATAGCTAGCATCTTGGGGTCCACCAATGTAAAATTAATTACGTCTTAGCATCTTGATGTCTTGATTACCTGGGGGGTTCTTTTTGAAAAGCTTTAAACTTGTAATTGTGAAAATGTCCAAACATACACTGAAGTGGGGAGTTAAAGCCCAGGTACCTACTAGCTTTCATTACCATCAGCTTTTGGTGTACTATTTCCTCTGTCTTTTTATGTCGAGTATTTTGAAGAAGATTCCAGTCCTCATGCGATTACACTCTTAAGTTTCATTATACATCTCATGTAAAACCTAAGAATTTCAAGTGTTTTATCTCTGCCTCCCCTCACCCCTCTTGGAAGAAATTACCAATAATATAGAAACATAAAAAAAAAATTGTTTTCCAAAGATTTCTGATTTTGTAATAATCTTGCTTCAGCAGTTCTTAATTTGAAGTTTATAGAACCTTTGGTGGATATGGGAACCTTCTCAAATTAATACAGAAATTTGCATGTATACGTGTATGTGCTTTTTGGGGGGGGGTGCGTGGTGGATATCAAGTGGCATCTTTTATGCAAGTTTCAAAGGAGCCCCTGGCTGGGAGATTCCGAACCTGGGTATAGAGAGGGGTTAGATAGGGTCCTCACCTGATTCTGGGGCTCTGCATACATGGAAGTACTCTACATACAGTCTAACCTTGATTTAAAAAAAAAAATCTGTTGAAATACACTAGCACAGCATCAGTTTCTTTGTAACAAAACACTGAACTAATTCTGCTTACAACTCTGTATTTAAGTGAGGCAAAGCCATTTAGAAACAGACTATAAATAAATACTTGTTGGAAAAGGATTATTTGAAGCTTGATAGGATATCTCTTTATGGCCCCAAGATCAAGTAATCAGTCTCTTGCAGTGTCTGTAAAGAAATAAAGTTTTTTGGGTGTGCTAATAAAATGTTTTCAAAGGAAGGCCATTTAGTATTGATTTGGGTTAGATACTTCATTTGTCAAAAAATGGATAGAATTTATTTGGGAAAATCATTAGACCTGGATCACACTGGACATCTAAATATTTACATAATGCACAGGCAGCGAGTTTGGTCCCGCTGCAGTCTTCCCAGCCCAGTTAGACGTGAGCGCAGAGCTGGTCAGCGTGCCAGCCCTTGAAGGCCTTGGATCTGTTCAGCTGTGGGACTCTGTTGGTTGCCTCTTGTAGGTCATAAATCTTTATGGTAAGAGATACAGAACCTGAATTAGAAATGAACTTTTTCCAATTTAACACCGGAGTTGGACACTGGGAACCAAGTGCAGGTGACAGTGAAAACTGCTCCCTGGAGCAGAACCCAGCTGGGCCCCATGGCCTGTTTCTGAGAGTCATAGTTCACAAAAACTACCAGAGTTTTGCCAACACTATAGTTTCACTTTCATCTCCTTTAGGAGTACACTTGTTCCTTGGAAGATGCTTGTCACTCTTTGTTGTTTGTCTTTATTGGGATTTAATCTCCAACACAAGCAAGTAAATACACAGGGTTATATTAGCTCTCGATGGATTTCCCTCAGGGGTTAGAAATCATGCTCTCAGAAACCATGAATGATTTTCCCGTGACTCAAAGAGCAGGCCCTTGTGTTTGGAGTCATGCTTCATTTCTGCTTTTGAAGGAGGTCATCAGATCTGAGTAGCCACATACCCAAAGCCAATTAATGAGTATTACACTATAATGGATGTGGTTCTCATCATGTTTCATGATTGAAAACGACGATTCTGGTGGTGTTATGTGTTGGGCTGCAGTTCCAAGCACGGACTTTACTTTCTCAAGAGTAATGGAAGGTGGATTGTGCTGCGTCCTCGCTTCTCTGCCCCGTCTCTGTCTGAGGGTGCATGTAGACAGATGACCGTGAAAGTATCCGATGGGTGGTCTGTGTTGGTTGAACATCCAGCACGACATCACTAATGCAACAAAAAACACTGAAGAGAGGGGTACACAGGAGACTCTGAGAAAACCAGTAGTGGCTCACAGTGGTTTCTGTGACTGTGATAGACCCCCAGACCAAAATCAAAACTTGACTGTCAAGTGTTAATAGGACATAGAATATAAGGACCCTTGGGCTGAATACTTTCTAGAAGTAGCCTTATGGCTACTCCCTGATGAATGTGCTCTTAGGTGTGTGGAAGAGGAAAAGGCAGTAGAGCTGACCCATGAACAGCACAGGGTTGCCCGGTGTGGGTCCACTTCAACACCAGGATTTTTCCATAGTAAACGCTGCAGTTCTGCCCAAACGACATTTGGCCAAATCCGTGGATGCAGGTGACTCTTGGCAATTTGATGGGAATTTTAAGGAAAAAACCTGACACACTGGAGAAAGTATTGCATTATAGATGGGGAATCAAGATACTTATTGAAAAGTTAATTTAAACTTCAGCCATCACGTGGTTTTAACATTTGGCAAAAATTTCCCTTCCGCTTTATAGGAGAAACAAGTATTTCAGGCCATCAATAGGAAATTCATATCATATTGATCTCTGCAGTAGTATGGTTAATATCCCTTTAACCATAACTTTTCCTACAAAATTTTAACTATAAATAAACCTTCAGGGAAGAGATTGGAAGTATTAAATTTCAAGGTCCAACTATAGTCATTAAGATCAATCCAGCCTTAATCATTTGGTACTTCCCTCTGCCCCTCAAAGACTCATCCAGTCTGAACTACCTTATTTTCCCCAACTTCTAATACTCCTTCACCTTTGTGTGAAAAAGATTCAGTTATCCCTGCCTGGAAGCATCCCCTTCACCCACTCTTCAGCTTGGCCTACTCATTCTTCAGGTTTTAGCTTTGATATTTTGTGAAATAAACTTCCCTTGCCTTCTGTGTTCCCACAGATCCTAGGCATCTCACTAGAGGGTGCTTGCTTGTGGATTGCTCTGTGTCCCTTAATGCACTGTACGGGCAGACCTCGCAGATAACTGGGGTTCAGCTCCAGACCACTGCAGTAAAGCGAATATCACAGAAAAGTGAGACAAGTGAATTTTTTTCTTGGTTTCCCATGCATATAAAAGTTAGATTTACACTATACTGTAGTCTGTTTGGTATGCAATAATAGCATTATATCTTTTAAAACAATGTAGATCCCTAATTTAAAAATGCTTTTTTGCTAAACTGCTAACCAGCATCTGAGCCTTCAGCAAATTGTAATCTTTTTCCTGGTGGAGGGTCTTGTCTTGATGTTGATGGCTGCTGACTGATCAGTTGGTGGTTGCTGAGGGTTGGGGTGGCTGGGGCAATTTCTTAAAATAAGGTAAACAATGAAGTTTACTGCATCGATCGACTCATCCGTCTATGAACAATTTCTCTGTAGCGTGCAGTGCTGTTTGATAACATTTTACCCCCAGAAGAACTTCTTTCAAAATTGGAGTCAGTCCTCTCAAACCCTGCTGCTGCCTTATCAGCTAAGTTCATGTAATATTCTCCAGTCCTTTGTCATTTCAACAGTCTCCACAGCATCTTCACCAGGAGTGGATCCCACGTCAGGAAACCACTTTGCTCATCCATGAGAAACAACTCCTCATCCTTTCCAGTTTTCTCAGGAGATGGCAGCAATCCAGCCCCATCTTCAGGCTCCCCTTCTGATTCTGGTTCTCTTACTGTTTCCACCACTTCTGCACTTACTGCCCCCACTGAGGAAGTTTTGAACCCCTCCGAGTCATCCTTGAGGGTTGGAATCAACTTCTTCCAAACTCCTGTTCATATTGGTGTTTTGACTTCTTCCCGGGAATCAGACATATTCTTAATGGCATCTACAATGGTGAGTCCTTCCCAAGAGGTTTTCAGTTGACTTTGCTAAGATTCATCAGAGGAATCACTACTTATGGCAACTATAGCCTTACGAAATGTATTTCTTAAATAATAAGACTTAAAAGTCACAATTCCTCTTTGTTCCTTGGGCTGCAGACTGGATGCTGTGTCAGCAGCATGGAAACAGCACCGGTCTCCTTGTCCATCTCCCTCAGAGCTCCCGGGGGACCAGGTGAATTGTCAGGGAGCAGTCATATTTTGAAAGGAACCTTTTTTTCTGAGCAGTAGGTCTCAACAGTGGGTTTAAAATATTTGGTAAACCACGTGTAAACAGATTTATGTGCTGTCATCCAGGCTCTGTTCCATTTCTACAGCACAGGCAGAGTAGATTTAGCATCATTCTTAAGGGCTGTAGGATTTTCAGAATGGTAAATAAGCATTGGCTTTAACTTCAAATCACCAGCTGTGTTAACCCCAAGCAAGAGAGTCAGCCTATCCTTTGAAGCTTTGAAACCAGATATTGACTTCTCCTCTCTAGCTATGAAAGTCCTAGATGGCATCTTGTTTAAAAATAAGGCTGTTTCATGTACACTGAAAAGCTGTTGTTCAGTGGAGCTGCCTTGAATGATCTGAGCTCAGTTTTCTGGGGAACTTGCTGCAGCTGCTGCATCAGCACCTGCGGCTTCACTTTGCACTTTTATGTTGTAGAGACAACTTCTTTCCTTAAACCTCATGAACCAACCTCTGCCAGCCTCAGACTTTTCTTCTGCAGCTTCCTCACCCCTCACTGATAATTGATCACCATAAGAAATAAAATAATAATGAACAAGTTTGGAATACAGTGAGAATTACCAAAATGTGACACAGAGACACAAAGTGAGCAAATGCTGTTTGAAGAATGGTGCTGATAGACTTATTCATTGAAGGGTTGCCACAAACCTATTTGTGAAAAATGCAATTATCTGAGAAGCACAGTGAAGTGAAGCACAATAAAACAAGCTAGGCTTGTGTGCTCTGTGATGTCAGGGATTTTCTCCAGAAACTTGGCACAGCACCTGGTACACATCAGCATTCAGTACTTACCTGATGAATCACAGAAATGAATAATTGTTCCATTAGATAACTAGCAACTAAGAGGAAGCTGTGTGGATATATGTGTGTATGTATATATATCCTGTTATTACCATATTTTTGTGTATTTTGGTTTTTACATTATGTTTTGAGGGTAAAATCTTTTGTAACTCACCCCATCCCTTCCTTAAGAACTCTTCTTACATGCGCCATCCCACTTCTCCATGTTTTGGAAAAGAATAAACAGGACCCAAATGGTGATTTATCCCAGTGTACAACTCAGCATGTAAAATTCCGTTAATGAAATTGTTACGGTATAAGGAAACCTTTTGAATCTGAGACTTGCTTCTGAGAGTTTTGTAGTGAACCTTAGAGGAAATCATACTGGCCCATTGCTTCCGTTGTCAGGGGAGAGACCCTGCTGCCCGGAGACATTCAGTCTAACTGAGCCCACTTCCAGTGAGTGACAAGATCTTCCATCTGTCCGTGTGAGCCAGCACGCACCTGTCAAGCGCCTGCCACGGTGCCTGGTGTACTGCACGTGGTAAATAAATGGGACTTGCCTCCTTTCCCTCTTCTGAGCTTTCAGAAAGAAACAGAACACCATTTCCATGATGAGGAGGCCATGAGAGCACTGGAAAAATAGGGGAATCACTATATTAACTGTCAAGGAGGGTTCTCAAGTACAACTTTAACCTCAGCTTCTGAAAGCTATTAGCTAGATGTTATCATGTTTTTTCCAAGTTAAATTTCATGATGGGGATTTCTTTTTGTCCTGTTTGGCAAAAGAAAGTTATGGGTTCAATGAGTAAGGGTCAGTAGCTCAAGAAATGGTGTATTAGCCATTTAAAAAACTACATCTAGGTTTACTTCCCAAATTAATGGGTTTTTTCAATCATCACCTCCTTATGTTATGATTAAAGCTGATCTAAAGTACATGTTCTTATAAATTATGATTATTTGATATATATTTTAACAGTAGTTCCATAGGAATTTGGTATTTAGTCTTGGAAGGAAAATAGTTAACCTCGGCTTCTGTTATGCCATAAATTTGGTTTCATTTGTGGTTTAAAACTGAAACAAGATGACTAATAACAGCAGAACCAGAAAACCTAAATACCCATATTTGGTTGGTCAGATTAGCAAAGATTAAAAAATAAAACTCACCTTGTCAAGGATGTGGGTAGCATCATATACTGTTGGTGGAACTAAATTGGTACAATCCTCCTAGCTGGCAGTGAGGCAGTATGTAACCTGTGACTGTGAAATTACAAAGGAAATCATTGGGCAGGTGCCCAAAATATTTGACTATGGCTGGTCATGTAGCATTTTGTGAAGTAGTAGCCTAAATTTCTAACAGCGAGAGCACAGTGAGGTAAGTTATAGTGTATCTGTTCAACAGAATAAACAGGCAGACATTAAAATGTGTGTATATATAGATTAAAAAAAAACATGGAACAATTTGCCTAATATGTGATGGGGTGGGAGGGAAGTGGTCACATAGCTGTATGTTACCTAAGCAAAGTAGAACTTTCAGAAGGAAATACACCAAAATAACAACAGAAGTTATTTTTGGGCAGCTTTCCCCCATCTCCTTTCATCTGTATTTTCCAGAGTTTCCTTTATGGGAACATACTATTATTGTTTATTATTATTCCACTTGTTTCCCAAGAAAAGGAAGCATTATTAAAATAGCCATATTAAAACAGCATTAAAATAGGTTCTGTCCTAACCTAGGAGTCAAGGAAAATTTAATTAAAGGAAGGTTTTCCAAGGGAAATTTATTTTAATTTATTTATCTACAGAAGAACATTTTAGCTATACCTGATTTAGCCATCCTGCTGATTTAAACTTTTATAGTTTTGCTACTCAATCCTAAATTTTCCAGAAGGGAAAAGAATTTGTCTCAAGGCTGCCCCTACGAATGCATGAAATAGGAAATCACTCACCAGGTGTGATTTAAAGGCTCCTGGGGGTCTCCCTGGTCTCCATATCCATCTCACCCCTCATCACCAATGCTGTCAGACTTGAGACGGAGCCATTAAAAGTATATTCTTTAGGTTAAGCGTTTTCATCCTGTGGTCATTAATGAGGGGTGTATGTCAAATCACTGTTTTGTTTTGTTTTGGTAAATTAGTTCATCAGCTTACTCTGCGCCATGAGATGGGACTTTTGAAGCAGAAGGCAGTGCATGGGAGGGACCCGAGGGAATAGAACTGCTGACATTTGGAGAGATGGGGGAACGGGATGTCCACTAAATATTCCTACTGTCCGTTTTACTTTGCACTGGGTTAGGTGAAACCATTTGACAAATAATTAGATGGGGGAAAGATATAACTGTGATTATAGATTTACAAAGATTAATAAAAGGAGTGTGGGGGTATAGATTTCATTGTTAGTTATGCCTGTTGCCAACTGGTTTAAATAGACCTAAGCAAATTGGAAAGCCAAGTATCTGAGATGACATCTATCTCCTGCTTCTGCATCTCAAAACTTCCCGTCTCTTCTGGCTTTTACTGAGTCTTGACAAAATGCGCCGTGCGGTCCTGCTGACCTCTGGTCGCCCACAGACTGCGAGGGACATTTTCAAAGCTCTTACCCTCCTTGATCTTTCTGTGCATCTTGCTCAGCGCGGGACTCCTCCTGCTTTAACGGCTTTCTTTCCTTGGCCCCATGTTGAGGGTCTTTGTCCTCCTTATCCAGCCACTTCCTCTCTGACTGTCATCAGTCAGACTCAGCCAGGGGCCTTCTGCTCTTCTCTCAGATGCCCTTCCCTGTGCTTTGCTACTACGAGTTTTTAAACAGTTACCTCTGACCGTTTGCTCAGACCTTTGTCTCCATTTTTGTATCTGTCCACCCCTGTCTCTCACCAGAACTTTCTTCTTGGGAATATCTCACATCTTCTGCATTAAGTCAGACACACAGTCTCATGAGTTCTTCCCTCAAAGTGGGTGTCCACTCACCCCGTTCTTTCTGTCTTCCTTGGCAGCAAGCCTCCTGCGGGCACTGAGCGCCTCCAGCCGGATGACTGCTACCAGCGTTTTAACTGATCCTGCCAGCTCATCTTTTAAAAATCTTGCTGCGACATCAGCCTTTCTGAAACACCTAGTTGTTTTGTTTTGTCTTGTTTTGTTTCAATCATTTCCAGTCTTCCTTTCTTTACAAAACCAAATTTTGTACCAACTCTCTTTACTGGATGTTTCCTTTTTAGCGGTGCTTCTTAGAAATGATGGTATAATATATTCCATGGTTTCTAGTGCTTAATCATACCTGACCTTGTCCTTAACTATTTTAGGGATTTACTTGTATCCCCACTTAAAATTCAAGTTCCTATTTAATTGATTGAACAATACCTTGCATTTTTTCCCTTGCAAATAATTGTGCGGAGCAGTGGAAAACTCAGATGTTTTGAATTTGTGTGTGTGTTTTCCACCCAGACTTTGAACATAGTGGTTCTCAAACTTTAGTAACTCAATAACTGGTCAGATTTCTTGTTAAATATATTAATTGTCAGGCCCAAACCCTCAGAGAATCTAATTTAGTGTGAGTCTGGAAACCACATTTTCAGCAATGCTGCTGAGGTTTTGGGGTGGTTTTTTTTTTTTTTTTTTGAATAGTACTGTTACTCCCCCCTAACACCTATATGTGGTACAGCTAGAAAATTATTTTAATAGCACTGTTATTACATATGGTATGTGTATGGCTTTTAAAAATATTTACATAAATATGAGGCCTAGCCTCAGAGAATTCTAGGCCTCCCTGGTTGCTTTTAGGAATGCCACAGTGAGTGAACTGTTCTCTGCCAAACAGATTTAAACTGCTGGGAGCTCAATCATGGTGTTTAGATTCCTCTGAATAAAGATTTATGCCATCAAAAAGAGGGGAGGAGGATTGAAAACAATAGAGTAATAAACAGAAGGTAATGAAGAATATACATTCTGTTTAATTCCATGAGAAGGTCAAACAGATTTTTAAAGTAATATCTCACTTTAATAGTCCAAATTGTAATGTTATAAAGGATGCATCTGTTTCATGTTATAAAACAAATATTAAACTCTGACTTGACAAATTGGAAGCTATTTAGGCCTTGAATTTATTACATTTCCCATTGAGATTAGGGTTTTTTTCTTTGATAGAATGAAGTTTCTCCTGACTCTTAATAGGCTATTTTCTTCCATTCTTTTTTTTTTCTCTTCCCTATGCCAAATTTTAATTTAATACAGCATCAGACCTCAGTGGTTTGAAAAACAGAATTTGTACAAAATTGTATTAGAATACAGTAAAAATCATCCATTGAAGAGAAACTGAGATAGTTTTAGGTCCTAAAAAAATTATTTGATAAAGATCCCTTTATATAAATTAAAACACATCTCAAGTTAAATGTTTGATGAAATAATACTGATTTGTGTATTATATGAGAATTATATTGGCAACAAATGAAGTGAAAGGACCTTCTTGTTGCAGATTTAGCCAACCCAGTTTGATTACTCATATTTTTTCAGGTTCTTTTGGTAATTGTCACAGCCTTACTTCAGGTGAACTGAGATCTCAGACCAAATTTTGCCCCATGTACAGACCTTTATTATCAAGCAGACACAAAAATAATCCTAGAACCCTTTTTCAAAGGCAAGTAAATTCCCTGTTTTGTTCTTTTAAACGTGCTCGGACAAGCACTAAGGCAACAAGACAACATTCTGATGGTGGGATTAGCTAACCTTCTAGTCTGATTGGGCATCACAATTCTCTACTGATTGGGAAGGATGTTTGGTGCAGGAACAAGACCTGAAGACTTTCATGACCCTGCATGCAACTCAAAAGACGTTAGGCTTCTGGACTTGCCAGAGTCCACTCCATTCATGCAAGGGTGGAAGAGCTCGTGTGCTACTTCTGACCAATCACGTATTTTGAACACTTTTTATTTCCCCAGTAAAATGTATTGCTAAAATCTTTGGTGCTCATGGATGAGTCCTCCATTGGAGGGCAGGTAAGGATATTTGATGCAGTTAAAGACACTGGATCCAGCTACCTCTGGAGTTAAAATCCTGAATAAAGTCTTTGACGAAGCTAACTGACCACTCTCTGAGTAGTAATTCCTGATGAAGTCCTTCAAATGTTCACTTGCATATAAAGACATCATATGATCTGTATTGATATTTTTTTTCAAGTTGCAAATATGATCAGTTAGTGGTTTGTGAAAAATCAAAGGGACTGACATCTTTTGCTTATGTAATTTAGGATGGGATGGAATAGATGTACATTGCATTTAGTATTATTTTGTGAACCTTTTTCTCAGTTATATATGTATGTATCACTGGGTAATGTAAGGATGTATATCCTGCTGTGAGTCATAGACAGACATGTTTGCAATCGGCAGTTAGTGTTTTGAAGTAAATTACAGCTGAGGTACAACCATAACTTTAGTCAATCCTAGATTTATAATGGAATAGAATTTACTGGATTCTTGAGGGTTATTTTAGTAAATAAAAATCTAAGCCTTTCCCGTATTTCCAAAGTTACATTACTCTTATACAGAATCATCAGCTAAGACAGTAAGTGAAAAAGAGAAAAAAGTGTTCTTTGTTGAAAAGCAGATCTTATGCTAGGCATTCTATCAACAGCAGACTATTTTCTGGAGATGTTAAAAATTGCTGTTATGATAGATCTTTCATGGTAGCAATAGACAGACTCCCTGAATCTTGAGAACAACAGTAGAGGGAGAAGATGGGATGAGATGGGATGATTACAGCAGTAATGACTCTGAGTGCCAGATTTTGGGGGTTTTAAGTCATGTGTTACTTTGCAAATGATACTTTAATATGGATAAAATTCCCTTGGAGGTAAGGATGTTAGATTAAAGGCCTTAGCACCTGCTAGTCTTCCTGATTTTCTCTTTACAAATGTTAGTTTTCATTTTAAATTAAATTTCCTTCTGGATGTATGCCCAGGAATGAGATTGCTGGATCCTATGGTAAGTCTATATTTGGTCTTTTGAGGAATCTCCATACTGTTTTCCATAATGGCTGCACCAAACTACATTCCCACCAACAGTGTAGGAGAGTTCCCTTTTCTCCACACCCTCTCCAGCATTTATTGTTTGTGGACCTTTGAGTGATGGCCATTCTGACTGGTGTGAGGTGATACTTCATGGTAGTTTTGATTTGCATTTCTCTGATAATTAGCAATACTGAGCATTTTTTTCATGTCCCTATTGACCATTTGTATATACTGTTTACAATAACCAAGACATTGAAACAGCCTAAATGACTGGATAAAGAAATTGTTGTATATTTATACAATGAAATACTACTCAGCCACAAGAAATAATAATGTCATTTGCAGCAACATGAATGGACCTGGAGATTGTCATTCTAAGTGAAGGAAGCCAGAAAAAGAAAGAAAAATACCATACAATATCACTTATATGTGGAAGCTGAAAAAAAAAAAAAAGAACTTATTTACAAAACAGAAACAGACTCACAGACATAGAAAACAAACTTCTGATTACCAGACGGGGAAAGGGATGGGAAGGGATAAATTGGAATTTGGAGATTTGCAAATACTAACTACTGTATAAAATAGATAAACAAGTTTGTACTGTATAGCACAGGGAACTATATTCAATGCCTTTTAGTAACTTACAGTGAAAAAGAATATGAAAACAAAGATATGTGTGTGTGTATATACATATATGACTGAAACATTATGCTCTACACCAGAAATTGATACAAGGCTATAAACTGACTATATTGCAATGTTTTTTTTAAAAAAGTCACTTTTCGAATGTGCTCATTATAACCCTTGAGCTTTACTGCTTCTTGTTCTGCAGATGCTTCACGTATGAAAAAGAGTTACCACTCTTTTTGTTGTTCTGTCTGTACAGTGATGGGTTTCTCTTTCCAAATCTCCCTTTGGTCCAATGTGGGAAAACCTAGAGTGGAAGCCACTAAGGACTTGAAATAACATAGGGAAGTGTCTCCTAAGAGTCACAGAGCCGTTGTGTTACCTGAGAATTTGTTTCATTTTGTCCTGGCTTTGCAGACATGATTCCCACTCACCTGCTGTGCACAATCCTGAGAGAGACCTGAACTAGACTGTAAGCCTCTTCCTTAACATTGTGGTCTCTGTGCCTGGGACAGCGTCCAGCAGATAGAAAGAGCTGAATAAAATATTTGTTAAGTGAATGAATGAATCATTGATTTCATTAACGTCGTCTTCCCTGGAGGCCTGCTGAGCCAATCTGAATTGCAGGGTACCTGCCACCGGCAGTGGGGACACTCTCCCTCCCCACCCTCTTGCTCAGTGGGGACACTCTCCCTCTCCACCCTCTTGCACGGGGCTACCAAATCCTGAGCACTTCTGCCTCAGTCTTCAGTTAAGGGATTTCAAAACCAGCAGTCAGACTTGCAGGGATGCTGACAAAATGCCAACTGGTAGACTCCTGAGTGTTGGCCTGTAAACACAAGAACGAATGGAAAAAGAACTTTTGAGGCATTTAGCAGGAGACAGATGCTTAAAGGAAGGAGTTCTTGGTAGAACATTAGAACAAGTGGCCCGTCATCAACTGCAGAACTTAGAATTTTCTAACAGGAATTATTATCTATGTTAGTCTCAGTCATCCACTGAGTGTGAGCTCGTTGAGGGCATGAGGTATGTCTTTTGCACCTATTTTAATCATTCATTAAAATTTGACACTTATTAATGAGATACAAGTCTGTAGCAAGTATACCAATGACATTCTAAATAGGATTTTTCCTTCTATTATTTAAAAAAAATGAGTCTCCTTATAGAGGGTTGGGAATGAAAAAAAGATGCAAAAAGATGATGAAAACCACCTACAATTGCATCATCCAGAGATGGTCAGTATCAACATATTGGTATCTTTTCAGGTTTTTATTCCATTTGTACCTGTATGCAGTTTTTATAAAAATCAGATAAAATTTGTAGTTTGCTTTTTCCACTAAGCAGTTTCCCCGTATCATTAAAAAAAAACTTTAAATATATAATTTTTAATGACTTCATATTCTACTATATGAATATATTATAGTTTATTTAACCATGTTTCTATTTTTTAGATATCTAAATTGTTTCCATTTAAAGTACATAAATATAAGTATTCTTATTATAACCTCTATAACATCCAGCATAGTGCATTGCACATAGTAGGAGCCCAGTAAATGCTTAATGAAAGTATAAATGGGTTAGATTTCCCAGAAGGAACTTTATAACTGCTTACTGAGTCTCCTCTTCAGTAAAATGAAGGAATTGGATTATAAACTTACAAAAGAGGTCTTTCAGTCTCTCAAGTTTTATGATTATGTGATTTGGAAAAGTAGTTTTAAATGATAATCCCATAGTCAGAGTCACATCATGTTCTTAAGATGTACAGATAAAGTCCATACGAAGCTCTTTTATATGGGTGTTGGAACTGAAGCTTAAAGTAGTTGGAAGCACTGGAGAATAATGTAGGGAACAGATACTTGTAATCAGCAATGCCACATAGTTTGTCGTGACTGTTCTTTGTAGGGGAATCTGTAGTGTAGGGACAAATGATGTTGATAGTTCTAACTTCCATGACATGTCTTGTCAGAACCACTTGTAAAGAGGCAAGAATATCCACGAAGTGTTGAGTCACGATATATCTGTTGATATGTATGTTTGAAATTTGGTTTACATCTTGCTTCTATGAAATCTTCTCCCCAAACTCCCCTTCTTTCCAGGGGAAGAATGGCCTTTATGTGTATGTGTTTCTGGCTTTGTAATGAGGACCACAGAAATTACAGACTAGATGTTGCCTTGTCAGGAACAGAGTAAACTTGAGGAAGATAATAAGAATGTTTTCAGACATGTAGAAAGAAGGTCCTGTGGATCAGAGAGAAGAAGTAGCATCCTTATTCCCTTGGCTTTCAAGTGAGGAAGCAAGATTTTGGTTTAGTATTAGGGAGAACTTCTCTGAAAGTTAAAACTCTTCCAAAGGGTCATGGCCTACCTTATAATGTGGGAACTAATAGTGTTTAGCATCTCATAGGATTGTTCTATGGGGTATTTCTCTGTTAGCTTGAGGGTCAGTTAATAGGTCAGAGTAATTCTCAGATCATTTAAACAGAAAAGCAACAGAAAATATTTTATACGTGTTTGTGGTAGACATAAACTCCTATGTAAATAGGTAATGATCTGTATCTAGTACAGTCTGTTATACCTGGCTGGCCTAGGAGATGGTCTTATGCTAATTTAAAAGGTGAAACTTCCCTGACTTCAGACTACACTACAAAACTATAGTAATTAAAACAGTGTGGTACTAGCACAAAAACAGACACTTAGATCAATAGAACAGGATAGAAAGCCCAGGATAGAAACCCATGCACTTACGCTCAGTTAATCCATGACAAAGGAAGCAAGAATACACAATGGAGAAAAGATAGTCTCTTAAATAAGTGGTGCTGGGAAAACTGGACAGCTATATGTAAAAGAATGAAATTAGAACATTCTCTAATGCCATATACAAAAATTACTCAAAATTGATTAAAGACCTAAATGTAGGACCAAATGCTATAGAACTACTAGAGGAAAACAGGCAGAACACTCTTTGACATAAATCACAGCAATATTTTTTTGGATCCATCTCCTAGAGTAATGAAATTAAAAGCAAAAATAAGTGGAACCTAATTAAACTTAAAAGCTTTTGCACAGCAAAGGAAATCATAAATAAAATGAAAAGACAATCTACAGAGTGGGAGAAAATATTTGCAAATGATGCAACAGACAAGGGATTAATTTCCAAAATATTCAAACAGCTTATACAGCTCAATATCAAAAAAACAAATAACCCAATCAAACATGGGCAGAAAGCCTAAATAAACATTTCTCCAAAGAAGACATACAGATGGCCAACAGGCACATGAAAGATTCTTAGTATTTCTAATTATTAGAGAAATGCACATCAGAATTACAATGAGGTATCACCTCACACCAGTCAGAATGGCCATCATCAAAAAGTCTACAAATAATAAATGCTGGAGACGATGTGGAGAAAAGGGAACCCTCCTACACTGTTGGTGGGAATGTAATTTGGTACAGTCACTATGGAGAACAGTATGGAGGTGCCTTAAAAAACTAATAGAGCTACCATGTGATCCAGCAATCTCACTCCTGGGCGTATATCCAGAAAAGATGAAAACTCTAATTCAAAAAGATACATGCTCCCCAGTGTTCATAGCAGCACTAGCTACAATAGCCAAGTCATGGAAGCAACGTAAATGTCCATTGACAGATAATTGGATAAAGAAGATGTGAGATAGATAGATAGATAGGTAGGTAGGTAGATAGATAGATAGATAGATAGATAGATAGATAGATAGATAACAGCAATATGGATGACCTAAAGATTATCATACTAAGTGAAGCAATTCAAAGACAAATATTATATGGTATCATTTACATGTGGAATCTAAAAAAAAAAATTATACAAATGAACTTATTTACAAAACAGAAATTGACTCACCTAAAGACCAGGAGATTTGTTGGTCAGTGAGTGGAAACATTAATGCATAGTGTTTGCATGTAACCTGTGCACCTGCTCCCCTATCCTGTAAATCATCTCTAGATTACTTATAATACCAAATACAATGTAAATGTTATGTAAATAGTTATGATTACTATGTCAATAGCTGCTGGACACAGCAAATTTAAGTTTTTCTTTGTGGAACTTTCTGGAATTTTTTTTCCCCAAATATTTTCGATCTGTAGTTGATTGAATCCACGGATATGTGGAGGGCTAACTATATAGGCTGTTTGTTTTGGAAATATTTGTTTTAGAAGGCGGCATTCAAGTTGATGGTGGATGGTGAGTTGTCAGGAAGGTACAATGAAGGTTTTAGACAAGGCGACATTTCAAGTTCCTTCCTGTCCTGAGAGTCTTGAATCACCAAATCCTAGGTCCCTGTTTAGCTGTTCTGCCCAATGCTCACTTTTATGTTCAAAAGTGACAGAACAGCCTCCCACACTGGGCGACGGAGTGCGTTACTCTTGAAGACTTAGGTTCTCTTGCTGACCACTTACACTATGTGAGGCAGAGTCCTTGGTTTGCAGTTCTTGTTTGAAAGGTCCCTCCTGTGGTAAGGAATCACAGCATTCTGCCAAAGCTTTCGAGTCTCTGAAGCTGTAATTGCTTTATTCTTCTGACTACATGTAGACTTGTGTCATAGGTAGTGCTTCAACTAAAGCCAGTATATTGCAGCTCTAACTGCAGGTATCTCGGAAGTACACCCCACTAGTGATGTGAAGTGAACTAAAGATAATTTTTTTTAAATTCTTAACTGGAATTGTCTATACATTGTCATTGCTTATCTTAATAGTAAGGATATGTAAATAAAGCCCTGCTATTTCATTTTTTCTCATTGTATATAATCTTTTCTCAAGATCATACTCTTGTTTTAATGTTTAACAATTGTTTGTCCCTTATCAGGATGACAGTTAATATATTGCCAGCTTAGATAAGGGTTCTTGGTCCTCTTTTACTTAAAACTGCTTTTAATTACTTTACAACAAACTAAGGCTGTAATCTGTATCATGTTTGCCTGACCAGTGGATTTATTCATTTCTAAGTCAGTTATTATCATAGGTACCAGGTGCTTAAAATACATTATCTTAAACTGGAATACGGGCAATTACACTTTTGCAACATGTATGAAGTCTTTCTTAGGATACTCATGAATGTTATCAGTGAGAACATAGTCGTAAATCCCACATCCCTTCTTGAATCTGAAGATCAGTAGTACAAGATCCCAGTGCTCTTAAGGTCAGTGGTACATGGGTTCCAGTGCTACCTATCTGCAAGACTAAAGCCCATGCCTTAGCTGTGGCATGCAGAAAACAGAACCACCCCCTCCTTCAATTCACGGTGCTCAGGGAGGCTCATTTCGCCTGGCTTAGGCTGTCTGGTGGTTGACCTCTTGAATTGTGAGAGGGTCCACTACTGGGAATTTTGAGAGTGAGTGGATATTTTAAGAGTTTCCCTTCAAGCTTTTCTTCCCTGACAAATTTGGAAAGGTAAGTACTGTTTGATAACTTTATTTAATTCGGTAGTTATTTACTGTGCTAAGCTCTACAGAAAATACCCAATTAAATAAGACGTGAATCTTTAAGCTTTTCTATATTCAACCAGATAAGTCTTAAGAAATAAAGCAAAGACTACATAATTTATAGTACAAGATTAATGAAAAGACATGAAAGACTTGTAGTTATCATATTAAGGGTACAAGTGATTTCCTAACTGAATTCATTTATCTACAATCAGACATTAAAGAAGCAGTCAACTGATGGATCTCCTCTAATGGAGGACTGGGTAGCCTTCTTCCGTGGAGAGCAAATATTAACAGACTTGAATACCTTTTTGATTTTCCTGTATTTTCCTTAATAGGTACTGAATTCGATGGCTTTTTCTTCTGGTTTCTGAGGGTAAAATATAGAAAATTTAATCCTATTGTTTGGATTAATGAGCATTCTTTTTTACAGTCTTGTGCACATTGTACCATTAATGAAAGTTCCTCTGCTGCAGGCAAAATATTTTATTTGAGAATGAAAAAGCAAATTGAGTTGCCGTATTGTCTGAGAGGTTCATAGTTAAGTATTATGTCAGCTTGATCTCAGCTGGGGCTGAGGTTCTGTGATAACTATGGAGAAGTTTGGAGATGTATGACTGTGATTTTTATATAAATCAATTTGATTTATAATTGGTAGAGTTGCTGTTACTTCTAGGGTTTGGTGGATGAACTAAGCCAAGTGAGTTGGTATCAGCTTTACTTACAAGCCTTCCAATAACAGCATCAATTCTAAATCAAGTCTGTTTTCCCATCACATGATCAGCACACGGCGAAACTATACCCCTTCCCACTCTCATCTCACTTCAGATTTCAGAGCAAATCCCAGGCTTCACATCATTCCCTTGTACATATTTCAGCATGTGTCTCTCTAAGAAAGGACTCTTTATCTTTAAACAATAAACATAGCTGTAATACTGTTAGAGCTGCTTTTGAGTTGCAAGTAGGAAGTAAGGACTACTGAAGTTGAACCAGGTTCTGATGCCTTTAAGTAGCTCTGGGTACTTGGACAAGCCATTTAACTTTCCTCTCTCCATGCTTGCTTGTCTTTAACAAGAAAAGATTCAACAAAATCATCTCTAAAATCCCATCTGTCCCCAAAATTTGTAACTTAAAAAACGAAGAGACGTCCAGTTTCTGGTCCAGCCTGTAAGGAGCTTGCATGTCATCATTCTGCACTAACAAGTAAAAAGCTGAAAAAAAAAATCAACAACTTTCCTTATATCTGTCAGAGGAGTCAGAGAAGGCAAACTGTTGCCCCCTGAATTAGAGAGACAGACAGGCAGATACAGAGAATCACAACTTACTGGAGCAGAAGCCTCTGTGGAAACCAGTCCTGTAATTGATGCACTGCTGAAGGTTCAGAGGTTCAGAGTGAACAAGTCTGAGAGTGAAAAAGCCCAGTCATGATGGCCCCCACAATTCTGTGGTTTTACCTCCAGGAGCTTGACTAGGGTCTCACAGGGAAGCTCTCATGCTCCTGACAGAGGGAGGGGGAAAAGAACCATTTTGAAATTCTCCAGAGCATTCTATTCTTTGTAACAAAGGCCATCTGCAAGAGGAATTATTTATCAGAGCCTAAGCTACTGGGGGCTTATCAGAGCCTAACTGACCTGGGGGAGGAAATACTTAACTCCAGCCCACTCTCATTGTGCTGGCCTACCTAAGCCGGGGAAAGCTGAGAAGCAATGAAGCTCACAATTCAGAGGCAAAGGCTCCCTGAAAGGTTGATCTAATCATACGACTGTAGAGCCACCCCCTCTCCTACACCTCATCCCTGCGTTACTAAAGGCCCCCTGGAAGCAGGTCCCTTTACCTGGCACAGCACATCCAGCTATCAAGAAAGATACACAAGGCATACTAGAAGATAAAAAAAAAAAAAAAAAAAAAAAAACACGGGTTGAAGAGACAGAACAAGTGAAAGAACCAGACTCCAGTATATTTATTTATTTTTTAGGGGGTAAGTAATTAGGTTTATTTATTTACACGGAGGCACTGGGGTTTGAACCCAGGACCTCGTGCATGCTAAGGGCACACTTTTATCACTGAGCTATACCCTCTCTTTTAAAAAAAATTTTTTTTTGGCTGGGGCAAAGCGATTAGGTTTATTTATTTTTAGAGGAGGTAGTGGGATTGAACCCAGGACCTCCTGCATGCTAAGCATGTGCTCTACCACCCGAGCTATCCCCTCCCCACCAGACTCCAGTATGGCAGGGATATTGGAATTATCAGACTGGAAATTGAAAACAAACTATGATTAAAATGCTAAGGGCTCTAGTGGCTGAAATAGAGGTGCTGCAAGAACAGACGGGCACTGTAAACAGAGAGGGGGAAATTCTAAGAAAGAACCAGAAAGAACTGCTAAAGGTCTAAGACACTGCAACAGAAGTGAAGAATGCTTTTAGTGGACTCAGTAGTAGTAGACTACATACGGCTGAGGAGAGAATCTCTAAGCTTGAGGGTATTTCCAGAAAGAAAAGCAAAGAGAACAAGGACTGGAAAAAACAGGACAGAATATCCAGGAACCATGGGACAACTACAGAAATATTCATAGTATTCATATAATGGAAATACGAGTAAGGAGAAGAAAGAGGGAAAAAAAAAAAAAACAAAGAAATATTTGAAGCAATAATGACAGAATGGCCCCAAATTAATGGCAGACATCAAAACTACAGATCCAGGAAGCTCAGAGAACACCAGGCAGGATAAATGCCCCCAAAACTGCACACCATGGTCGTCATGGTAGAACTTCTCGTGCTGATGACTTCCAAGTGTATACACATATGTATGTAGGTATTGTGTGTATACACCCAACTCTGTTTTCTCTCCAGAGCTCCATATCCACCCGTGCCACTGCCTGCTAGATGTTTTCATTTGGACATTTTGCAAGCATCTCAAATTTTACATGTTAAGAGGGAGCAATTGATTTTACTCTCCAGACTCTTACAGCTCTCCCCGCCCCTATCTTTTCCCAACTCATAATAGCACACCATTCACCCAGTAGCTCAAGCCAGAACTCCAGGAATCAGTTTTTACCTGTCCCTCATCCCCCTGTGCTATTCCCCACTGGGTCCTACAAAATAAATCACCTGATTGTCTCCTCTTCCCAGCATCCCGTTCCCTTGCTTGCTTGCGTTCTTACCCCCTGCCCCCCATCCAGACTCTACAGAGTAGCCAAGTAAACTTCATGAAATAGAAGGGGGATTTTCTCTGTCTAGTGACGCCCCATAATGCTTGAGATAAAATCTAACTCTCAGCTCCCTGCCAGGCCCTTGAAGACCCAATGGGACCTGGCCTCCCAGTCCTCATCCTCCCACTCTTCTCCTGATCAACTTGAGGACCTCTCCCCAGTAAGTCCCCTCTCCGGGACCTTGAACGTTCTCAGTCCCTCCCACTTCTTGCCTGGCCCTTCTCACTCTGTAGGTCTCAGCTTAAGTATCCCTGTAACCTGAGGCTTTTCTTCACCACCGCATCACTGAAATAGCTCTGTCTCCCCCTATCTGTTACTTTTTTAATTTATAATTCTCATTTGGTCTGCTTTTTGGGTTTTGTCTGCTGCCATTCTAGAAGGTAAGCTCCGTGAAGGCAGGGACTGTGTCAGTCTAGCTTGCCAGTTTATCTCCAGGTCTCCAGTAGAGTCAGCTTCATACCTGACACTCTGTGAGGTTTGGAAAATACAGCTAAGTTCAGAGGAATGGAGACCGTGGAAGAAAGAAGGGGGAATTTTCTAGATAGGCATACAGGATGTCCAAATGTAGAAAAATGAGTGTAGTGGTCATAACAGTTGACCCTGACATTCATTCTACCCCAGTAATTTGTCCAAGCCATTCATAAGAGTCTCATTTCCCGTGTGGATTGGCCTGAGCAATGAGACATGAGGGGAAGTTAGCTGAGTGAGGTCTGGAGGTGTTTTCCTCCCATCCGTAAAAGAGAACACAGAAGAGGTTGCTCTCTCACCCTCCTTTGGAGATAGTCCTGCCTGGGTGTAAGGATTGGAACTCCTGGCACTGTCCTGCTGCCAGATGGAAGATGAAACCATCACAAAGAAGGAAGAGGGCCAGAGACATGGAGCCAGAGCCCTCGAGTTTGCTCTCTTGGCTTTACAATAAGTAACGCAATGAATGCCCTCTTTACTTAACTCAGTTTCATTTAGAGATTCTGATGACCTCAGTGAAACATGAGAATCTGCCTAGATGAAGGAGCACATTCATCCTGGTGGTAGTGGGAATTTATTCTGGAAAGGCTAGGTTTTGAGACTCAGGGCCCTTGAATGATAGCCTGAAGCAGTCTGTGCGGTGCTGAAGAACAAAGAACAAGGTGCAGACTCCCTAAGCTTAATCTATGCCCACCCCTTTCCGGCTGTGTGAGCACCCAGGGCAAGTTACTTAACCTTTCTCTGCCTTGTTCCTGAAGCGTCAAGTGCAGACAGTGATAACATAACAGCTGCCACATAGGGATGTTGTGAGGATTGAACAGGTTTATCCACATGAAGCTCTTAGACCAGTGCTTGGCCCACATGAAGCATTTAATAATGTTGGTTTTTTATTCCTAGTGGTGGTGAGATTTATTTATCTTATAGTTAGTAGTTCACAAGCTTCTGTGTACATAAGAACCAATTAGGAAGTTTGTGAAATGCCGGATCCCACTTTCCCAGGTGGGTGTGGATTTGGCCAGGGCATCTAACAACTGAGTGGATGAGTCTGCAGCCCAAAGAGCTCCCTTGAGAAACTGCAGAAAACAGCAGCGTGCACGGGAGCTGGACAGCAGTGGAGTGAGATGAGACAGGTGGGCTGGGAGGAAAATTGATCTTTGGGGTATCTTTACACAAAATTGGAGGTTGGAGAACAGACTTGAAAAGATTCTGAGATAATTGCTTGAGAGATGACAAAGATAATTTTGTCAGGCTTCGGTATTTAAAAAACCACTTTGAGATTTTAAGCCTGTGTCAAAGAATGATGGAAGAGAAAATGTCAGATAGGTGAGTCCACTTGCTAAGAATTCGTTTTGTTTAATGTGATGGAGGTCCATTCGGGACCGTGCTCTGTGGGCTGTTGGAAGATGCTGACCTGAATGTTTCTCAGGAGGGAGGGTCAGAGAAACAGCGGGCTGCCTCAGGGAATGGTTGCCCCCAGCCAGCCTTCACTTTCCTCCGCTAAGGCTCACACACCAAGAACCTTCCATTCACAGTTTCTCAGCTACTAATGCTGGGATTGCATCGCTTGAAATTCTGCATCACTGTGTAATTTATTTTTTATGTTTGCTGAAGTGTTGATAACTTTTCAGTGGTTTGCAATTCCCTTGTTTTTCTTCCTGTTATTTATTAAAGATTCAGTTAACTGAAGACTTTTAATTTTGTGACGTATACTAAGAGCCTAGTACACGCCCCTCTACTGGATACTTTGCCCACATTATTTATAATCCTCACAACGGGCTCTACAGGTTAAGCATACTCTTTGTATGTGAGAAAAAATAAGCCTCAAAGAGGTTAAATTACTCACCTAAAGTCACAGCTAAGCTAGAATTCAAACTGAGGTCTGTCCAGGAAGCACTTGCTCCTACGAGGTTTCCATTAGCATGTTAGGTCGTGGACCTAACACCAGCTGCTTAACTCATTTTTTGAAATCTATGAAGGGACTTTATTCATTAAGATGCTGTCATTCGGCTTTTTTTTTTTTGTGTTGTGTATAACAGGTGGGTATTACTGATGAGCAGTGGAGAACAAACAGATCCTAAGGTGCCTATTTCATCTTTTAATGAAAAAAAATTATCATTATTTGAATACTTTAACTTTCACATCTGTATATCATGTTCTCACAGGAGACACTAAATCCATTTATTCCATTTTAGCAAAGGGTGTGCTTTTTCCCTCTAGATTATTGCTCCTCTTTCTCCTTCCTCTGTCTCCATCCTCACAAATAAATTACCATAAGAATATACCTTTTCTTTGTGTAAGAAGAGGAAAGCAAAATTTGGTTATTAAAACTAAAATAAAAAAAGCCTTCTTGTCTAAAAAAGAATCTAATTTCTTTGGTGATGAAAAGGAAAAAAGACCCAAATACTATATAGTTTAAGAATCATCCAGAAACTTTCTAACTGAATTCCAAATCTTCATAGATGTTTTAATATATTAGCCAACTTTTTTTTATATCATTATAGGAATTAAATATATTGTCTAAACACTGTGGGAAAGATGTTCAGTAGAGCCTTGTGAATTAATCGGAGGGTTTTACATGCTAATAGAATTTTGATACATTTCCAGGAACTTGTGAGGCATTGAAAAGGCAATTTGAGAACACTGGCCACTGTTACTGCATTAATGGAATTAGGTTTCCTTTACAGTTTTTTGAAAGAAAATAATCCATAGTGATGTGACTGTTTTGTTACTCTTATCAGCAACCATGGATGTGGGAACAAAGATAATGACAGCCCTCTTGCCTGGCGTTCTAGAAGCACTGGTGTCCTCACTGTCACTGTGGCCACTCTTGTTAAGCGAGGACAAAGAGCACATGTGGTAGTGGGGCCCCTCCGGTCCTGAAGTGACACTGACACTGACACGTGCTCCTGAAAACAAATTTTGTTCACATAGAGCCCCACCTCTGAAGCTGCTCAAATGCCTTCCGCCTCCCGGTCAGTGCGTCCTCCCCTTCGGTAGAATGCTGACATCTAACGAGGAGCTTAAACAGCAATGCCCTCTCTTCCTTTTCTTCCCCCAGCCCTTTCCCACCTCCTGCCCTCACTCTTACCCACTCTGGATCTGAAGGGTAGGAAATGTTAGTATACGTGGGGCGGTGGTGGGTGAGGGAAATGCAGAAAAAAGGAGATAAAAATCAGCTTGTAAATTGTTTACAGTGTTTTTGGGTGTGAGGTTCTTTTTTAAGCTGCAGAACTCTTTGTCCAGACAGAATTGATCCCAAACTCCAGCACATGTAAAAGCTGGGCTGCTCCATTTGGGGTAGGAATACATGGCTGAATCCTCACTAAAATAGCCCCTCCTCCTCTGAGAAAGGGTAGCGAAAAGGGAGAGTCCTTGAAATAACTTAAAACAGCACTATTTGAAAACCACTGCTCTTCACCAAAGAATCATGCTTTTTGGAGTATATAAGTTGAGTCCAATGTGGAGGAAAATTGGTTTTTACAGTTTAAAAGGAAATCAGCAAATTTTGTTTGTGAGCTCACTATATGAAAGGTATTCGATAGCATAACTTAATAGATTTTAAAATTTGAATAATCAGACCATTAGTGTTTTTTTTGTTTGGTGTTTTGGGTTTTTTTGGTTTTTTGGGTTTTTTTTTTTTTTTTTTTTTTGCTTTTTTCCTGTTAAGATTTTTCCTTTACTTAATAACATATGTGGTCTCCAATTTTTGTTCTTCTTGGGAGATGGTGTGAGTCCAGTGTGATATGCTTACTATGGATAGATTGTAACCATTAAAAATTCTCTGATTTCTCTTGAGCTGTTAATTATATTGTCCTTTTCTTAGATAACATTACACTTAATAGAGCTATCTTAAGAGTCGCATGTGGACTTTACAGATTTATTACCATTCCTGACATATCTTTGGATGGCTTCTTAAATGAGTTTTGCAGGGACAGTAAAACAGTATAAACAGATTTTTAGTCTCTGAAAACCCCTTTTTTGTAATAACCACTATAAAGAGAAAAACCTTCCTGTGCTCAGGTAGTATTCATTTATTTGAATTACTAAGCCCTGCAAACTGGAGGTTAAGGGCCTGAGTTTGGTTATTTTGTTGTCGTAAATAGTGACATTACAGAAATGCAGTTATGTGATGCTTCTTGAAAATAAAACCTCAATATTTAGGGATTAAATGTAATTCAAAATATTTTCAATAAGACTGTGGCCAAGTTGGCCCACATACTGTAGTGCAAGCTGATAAATAATCGGAAGGTTATGATGTACAATTACTAAATAGGCTCTTACGAACAATTCATGTAGGACCACCTTTATATCGAATACCTTAACTGGAAAGCACGTAGGTAAACCCTATACCACTAATCGTGGTCACATGGAAACACACAACTTTCAGTCCAGGAAATTTGGATAAATGTTCTGCAGCTATGCCCAGAAATCGGCTTTTCAGTAATTTCTGTAGCATTTTCTCTCAGTTTGATCAAATACAGTCATTATATCACAAGCAGTTTCAAATTACAAAATGTTATGTGTAGAGAAAAAAAAAAAGCACGAGTCTTTGCCTTTCTTAATTCTGATTACCCTCATTTAGGATAAGTAGTACCTTCTTAATTAATTAATGCTGTAAGATTGTGGACTGAAAGGTGCCATAAAGTGCAAATTACCGTTTATTTGAATGTTTATTTGAATGAATACTCTTCCTGTTTAATAATTGAAAGGTGGAATAAAAGGAGAAGCCAAGAATTACAACAAATGATACCCGCGTTTAAACGCAAATTTCCAAAAATGATTATCACATTGGACTTTAAACAGACTTTTTTTTATAACATTAAAAATTATCTCACCAGATTCTAATTAAATATCTAGAAGGCTTTTTATTGTACAACTGCATAACGCAAGGTACCAGTTTTACCTTTGTGTTAGTAAATTGAAACCGTAAATCTCTGCACAGCTCTGACACAGTCTCCTTTCCTCTTTACTTTCTTTCCCCAACAAGTGTAGTATTTGAGAATAATGCTTCCTATTATTCTGTCCCAATTTAGTAGTAGTTTCCTTATTTTTGAATATTTCATATTCAATTAAAGATGACTTCAATACTTTGAATAGTCCTCCCCCTGTCTCACCCTATAGGGATGTGGTTACATATGGACTCATTTCTAGATAACAGTAACATACAGACTTCTTTTCTGCTACTTTTTTCTTACAGTTCATAATGAAATAATAAACCTTATGTGTGGTCCTGTAAAAACAGACATTGTTTGATTTTAGGATAAAGAGATTCTTGATTATGCTGCAACTGAAAATACTAAACATTATGTATTTTCAGCTTTTGATGCCTTTACCAGATACCCTATTCATATGATAAATGAATAGGTGATAAAATGGAAGCAAAAAATAAAAATTTCTGATAAATTTTTAAGCTACCTTGTTTGTAAGAGTAAAAGAGAGCTTTGTCTTTTTTTGTCATTTGCATTTAAGATAAACCATCAATGTTATATGTAACTATCTGTAATACAGCAAAAACCATTTTCTTTGAACATATAAAGATTTCCAATGGTCTGTAGCTAATATGCATTGTCTGAAGCTAATAGACTGGACAGAATACTGCTGCTGTTTGAGTAAAAGTTAATGTTTTTGAGATCAGCATAACTGTAACGTATTAGTAGTGGGTGTCCTGCTTATTTTATTACAAGCTCTATCACTGTACAAATTCCTTGTAACATATTAACAGTCAGTCTACTTTAGGCTCATGCTTAAATGTGTATTGAATGTGGTAGCCCAGGAGCTATGTTGAAAAGGATACATTAAAAATATCTCAAGATGGCATTCACAGAAAGAGAACAGACTTGTGGTCACCGGGAGCTAAAGGGAGTGGGAAGGGGTAAATTGGGAAGTTCGAAATTTATACCTCTTGGGGAGTGATGGAAATGTTAGGTATTTTGATTGTGGTGGTGGTTTCATGGATATATATACACATCTATCAAAATTCATCAAATTGTACCTCTGAAATATGTGTAGTTTACTATACAGAAATTATCCTACAATAAAGTTGTTTTTAAAAAGATGCCATTCAGTTGCTTGCTGAGTAGCATAACATGGTATCTTAGACTTTATAATAATAAGTAATATTTCAATATCCAACTAGAATTCTGAAGGGAATAAAATTTACATCCCCCAAATGAGACAATTACTAATCAGCTCTACTAAACTAGCCAAAACCTAAAGTCAGCAACTTCTTAGTCCAAAAAAGGATACCTCAAAATGAGCACCCTCTGTGTCCAAAAGGATCTTCACTATTTTAGAAGCCTCATCCTCCGTCTTTTTTATAGCTCTAAAATTTCATTTATCTATGAGTGTATGTATAAAGTATATTTATAATTTTCCTCCTCTCCAAATACACACGCTTGTATAGATTATGTCATTACATAAAAATTGAAAGGCAGGAAACATGTATGCCTTGGGGTCTGTGTTTAAACAAGGTGGGATGTGATAAAGAAGGAAAAATCTGAAGAAAAGGAAATTCCAGCAGAGTGAAGCTTTATTAGCTCCATTTTTCCCCTTGTCTCTTATCTGAAGCAACCAGATTTTTCATTTGTTTAAAAATAACGCATTTGCACACAGAATGTTAGCTCGTTGAAAAGCTTTTTACCACTATAAATTACTGCATTATTTGTATATCAAGATTCACGCAAAATACAGTTGAACTACTGTTCAGTATCTTGCAAGTGCTCTTGGTTTCATGTCTACTTTCATTATTTGCGCAAAACTCTTGTAAATTTTCATTGTAGTTCTTTTTGTGGTAGCTGGAATTGAAATGTTATTATTGCTAACAAGCCAGATTGAGTTTTAACCAAATCTGGCCAATCTGTCATTTATGTCCCCACCTATTGTTTCCAACTCAATTATTAATTTTCACTTTGGTTTTAAGTCAGTCGTGGTGACACTGAGGAGGTGACAGGGTGGGGGCAGGCTTAGACTCCACCCCAAGTCTCGCCCTGACTGCAGGACACAGTGCTCACAATAGCGTGTAAGGTGCACACTGTTAATCTTCTTTCACAGACTAAAAGGCTTGGAGGTGAAAGTTTAGTGACTTAGCCTGAGGCCTCAGTCACACATCCAGTAAGTGGCTATTTTGATCACCTCTTCACCCTTCTGATGAGAAAAAGATTCCTGCCGTGGGGTTATGGGATGGCTGAACACACAACACCTGACATGTGAAGGATGAGATTGGCAGCTCTGGGCGAAGACACTGCGGGCCACACAGGGCCACAGGGGAGCTGCCCTTGTGAATGGTGGACAGCCAGAGACTGTGGGAGGCAGGCTTTGTGGTACCCCCTGCTCCACACGGGAGGATGTGATTGGCTTGTTCGGATCATGGGTAGGTGGGAATGCACCTGAGCCCTTTGATACCGAGGGCTGGGCCGGCATCCCCAGGGCAGGATGGGAGGGCAACTGACAGGCTATTCAAGGCCTTTCTGGTTTTACCGCATGTCAGAGCATCACCTAACACTGAACCTTGCTTCTAGGACTTTACGCCACAGGGGGGGCTAAACGCAGATTCTAATTGTGGGCTTTCTTTCTTTCTTTTTTTTTACTTTTAAGGATTTTTTTGTTTGTTTGAGGGAGTGGTTTGTTTATTTTTTATTTTTTTAATTTTTAAAATTCTTACTGTTTTCATGGAGGCACTGGGGATTGAACCCAGGACCTCGTGCTTGCTAAGCATGTGCTCTACCACTGAGCTATACCCTCCCCCTAATTGTGGACTTTCTGATCCATGCCCATGATTATTCCGCTGTGGCATGGGATAGCCTCCCCTTGTGGGATCACCTGTTAATATTTTATTAGTAATTAAGTACTTTCTCTGGGTATTTTTTAGTCATGTTTTCTTAGGACTCTATACACTGTGGTATCTGTTGGATCCTCATAAAAATACTAGAACACTTCCATTTGGGAAAGAATTTGAGGACTTATTTCCCTCTTAAAGGAAATCCAAGTGTGAATTCTAATTGTATCTTTTTTTTTTTTTTTTTTTCAATTATTGAAGTATGGTCGCTTTACAGTATTGTGTCAGTTTCTGGTGTGCAGCATAATGCATCAGTCATACATACACATACATGTGTTCCTTTCCATATTCTTTTTCATTATAGGTTACTACAAGGTATTGAATAGAGTTCCCTGTGCTCTACAGTAGAAACTTGTTGTTTTCTAATTGTATCTTGATTTAGTTTTCTTCCTCCCAGAGAAAAGTTTTTCTTCAAAAATTCTACCCTCACTTCCCCAAACAAAATCTTGTTTCCCCATGTTCCATTGTTCTTAGAACTTTTCTGCCTTCCCTCTGCAGCCGGGCAGCTGGCATCCCTGAGTCTGGAATGCCCCCTTTCTCAATTGCACCTCCTCCCTTAGACCTTTTCAGCTGCTCTTGCACACGGTGACACCGTCCTATTTCTTATCCTCTGGGCTGGATGCTGCAAGAAGTAATGTAAAAACGTAAGAGATGGTTCTCCCAGTGAGTCTCTAACCCTGGAGAGCAGGACACAGGGTTGCACAGCATAAAGGGAGATGAGTGCACGTTGAACTCTGTACTCAGGGCCACGAGCCCATCCTGAGCCGGCCCCTGCCCCGCTCTGCAGCCCCTCCTCTGCTGTTCCCTCTCCCTCCCTCACTCTGGCCACATCGGCCTTGCCTTCTTTCTACTTCACAACTGGACCAGGCATTTCCCACCTCGGGGATCTCTCCTGCTGCTCCTGCCACATCTGGTTCTCTCTCTCCTCTCAGGCTGCTTCCCAAGTGTCATCCTGGACCGCCCTGCCCCGAACAGACCCTTTTGTTCCATGCACAGTGGTTCCAAGGTCCACCTCTGACTCCCTGTGTGATTTCCCCAAGATATTTACTTTTCTGTGCCACGATTTGCTAATCTGTAAAATGAGACTGTTGTAATAGACGAGGCTGTGAGAGTTAAGTGCATCGGTACAGGTCAAGCGCGAATGATCGGAATCCCCAGTACACAGCGAGCACTTGGTGAAGACAGTTTCTAATCATCATCATCATTAAGGCTGAAGAGGTAACTAAGCCATTAATGCCATAGGCGTCCAGAAAGAGGAGAAGTCCTTAAGGCCCTGAGTCACCACAAGAACCTTCCTTGTGAGGGCGGAGTTGAACGTCATCGTGTCTATATAGGGATTTGCCTGTTTCCCGCAGACACCACACCGTCTTCCTTCTTTGGATTTCCATGGCTCTTCTGGTTCTTCTCCCACAATACTGACCTCAGCCTTCCTTGTGTCATAAACTGCATGTATGTTCTCCCAGTAGCAGTGGTCCTGCCTCTCTGGGTCCTAGCAGCATTGTGCCCTACACAGTGGACGGATGACCACTTACAAGAAACACTCCAAGAGATGCCATGAACTCAGTGAGTTTGAAAGCCATCCTTTTTTATTTGTTAATTTGTCTATTCATTCATCAAATGCTATTTAAACATCTATTGTTTAAAGAACCATGAAGACTGAGAAAGGTACGGCTCTCTTGGAAATACTGTGGGTTCCATTCCAAACCACATGGGAAGAAGCGCACAGTGTGTGCATCCCAGGAGCTGGCTGAGTCTAAAAGAGCCTGGAGAAGAGAGGAGGTCCATTGCTCAGGGCTTCTTTGCCAGTCTCTCCAGTGCCAATCTGATTATACGTTCTGGGACTCCTCCGCTCTTTATCCCTGAGCTGGTAGATGGAGATTCCAGACACATCATTGCATCTTTCTGATTCTTGGTGTTCTTCTCTATAAGATCATGTCGATAGCCTCTGTCTCCTGCCTGGGCTGCCGTGGCCGTCTGAGCGGGGGATGCCCTCGCAGGGGCACGTTCACAGTGTTCTCCATCCACAGGTTCAGAGCGATGCTTGGGAAGAACCAGTGGGCAGTGATCGCAGTGTAAGCGCAGTGACTGCAGAGATCAGTTACCGGAAATGGTCCAGTTGGAGTAGTGTGGGGTGTACTGCTTAGGGGGTCTTAAGTCAGTTACAGACTCAGTGTAATTCAACAGACATTTGAAGAGCATCGTTTCATGCCCGTCTCTGAGCCAAGATTGTGGAGCACAAACATGATCCAATACAGGTTCTCCTAAAGCACTTAAAATGGATGCAGGGAGGACATGAGCAGAGAGAAGCAGGAAGAGTGTTCCAGGCACCTTTAGAACAAGCACAGGTAGAGGCACAGAGTGGGCAGGGTCCGGGAATTCAGCTTGTCTAGAAAAAAAGGCTTCCTCATTCTACAGCAGGAGGAAATAAAATGGAAGCAAAGCACCCCAAATCATGGAGGATTTAGGGGACCAGAAGCAGAACACGGGCTTTTTTCTGTAGACATTTAGGAGCCTGTGGAAGGTTTGAACAAGAGATTGGCAGAAGCCGCACTCAAAATTAGATAATACGTTCCTGTCTTCTCTCTGGAATTACAAATTCTTTGTTTGAAAAGGTTTGAATTAAAAGGGACAAACCTCAACGTACATGTCAGGCACTTTGAGTAGTTGTACAATTTTGATCTTTCCTTAGCTGGTCCTAAGTAAATTTCACAGCCCAGGGACAGGCAGTCACCCAGCCCTTAGTCTTGTGCTTTTTACTTGAAAATATTTAAAGTATTAACATTTTCCTTTTCATTATATTTTATGCATCATGAACTTGATATATTCTTGAAATATTTATGAAATTCGGTATTGTGCATGTGGTCTATCCCCCATGTAAATGGAAAAGAGAAGCGTAACGTAGTTCATGAGTTGAAATATTTGGTTTCAGTTGTACTCAGATCGAAACCATAAAAGAATCAGAATGATTGTGGGTTTCTGATTGCCAGATTTACCACCAGAGCTCCGGGTTTCCTGACTACCACATCTCAGTATTTTTGTAATGTTTGTAGCTCCTTTGCAAGTATGTTTGAATACTCACCCCACCACACATTTCTTAACTATTCTTGTCTTTATTTTAAGAGAAACATGAATATTATTAGATTTGTTCCCAGAGTGTCAAATTATTTTCATCAACAAGGCGATCTGATTAGAGCACAAGATTTAGAAGAACTCAGACTTATAAAGAGGCAGACAGAAGTATTTTCTATTTCTTGACATTGAGTTTGTGGTGATGTTTTCTTTTTATATGTGATTTAAAAAAAAACCCGACCTGTTATTTTTATAGGGTACTTTTGTGGGTAGTAAGAGACCCTGTCCCCTGATGCGCACTGCAGAAGGAAGCCACGTGCCTGAACCCCTTCCTGACTGGTCATCATGTATTGTCACTTGGCAGAGGCAGGAATCCAAGGACTAGAGGCATACAGAGTGTGCTTCATAGCACCTGTGCCAGGAGATGCTGCCAGACTCCGGGGCACCCCTCCCCAGGGTCTAAACCCTGGAATGATGCTAGGGATTCTCATGGATAAATGTTAGGATTAAGGTAGATCTGGGATGTGAAATTAGAATTTTTAGTGAGCCCTAGTGCTGGCCAGCTGCCTAAAGCCGCTAATGCTCCCAAGATGTTGAGAGGAAACCTTGGGAGATCTGGAATGAGTTACACACACCCTTCCAGTGAAGATTCTGCAGCCTCTCCTCTTAGCAGCTGTCTCCACCCCTCCCCTCAGGCAGTTTGCAGCCCCCAGCACATGACGCCAACTTTTGAACATGGAAAAGATATACTTTTATTTTAACGAGTTTTGGTAGATTAGCATCTTCAGCCAAAATGCATTGTCTTACACACCCCCATCCTATAATCCAGATGTGTAACTCAAGTACTGTGGCTCCAGGTGACCTGCCCAACCTGTGTTTCACCTGCACAGTCTGAGCGCCCACGGCCTTAATGCCTACCTGATCTCAGCAGTTTATCTGAATGAGCCACCAGTGGAGCTGGAAAAGCTGTATTTATTAATCCGAGACATGCTTATCTTTTTTAATAAATACCTAGTAAGCTGTAAAATAATGACCTGCAGTAGCTCCCTGTTAACATTTGTACCTCAAAGTCTAAACAGGCCAAGGGTTCATACTGTGTGAACAGAAATATTTGAACATCAAAAGAGAAAACTGTATTTCTTGATAAAAAGGAAGTGGTCACAGATCATGCCAGCCAGACAAATCTGTCAGAGCTTTGAAATCCAGAGCTGTTAGGTGAGATAATGAGATAAAGGGTAAAGTAAGAGCAGCCTGAACGTTTCAGTCTAGTTAAAGTTGATTTGTATGTGACTTACAAATTTCACTTTTAGAAGAATGGTTCTCAGATATTAAGTAACTGTAAAGAGGTGAGTTACCGTTTGACTTGGATTTTGTTGGAAGGTGTCTCCTGCCATTTTGTGTCCCCCCCCCCCTTCCAGTTCCTTTCCTGCTCTCCCCAGAATTTGATATTTAAACCCTGAGACTGGGTGGGCAAGGAGTCTGCTGAAACAAGCAGAGAAAATTTGAAACACCTAGAAGCTTTTAAAAACCCCTTGCTGCTGACTTTTAGTTAGAATTCCAAGGAGACGTGGATTGTGTGGACTGAGCTCTGGGGTAGCAGTGCTGGGGTTTTGGGGTCACCTCTCAAACCTCTGGAGTCACTTGGCCTGACTCTGTGTCAGTTGGGTATTTGGAAGCATCAAATGAAAACGAAATCCACTCTGCAATTGACAGGTCACTGTCATGCCTGTCAGTGAATTAGAATTGTTGGAACACCATCCACTTCCTCCAGCCTAAGTCTGAGAATTGGGGAAGGAAAGCTTAATGTGTTGGGGACGTGCCATCATCTCTCAGGAGGGAGGCAGATGGCTGTGTTATACCAACATGTGGCCAGAGCAGCACCCCCCACACACACACACCTGCGGATTCTCTTTTTTTAAGTTACAGTATCTTCAGTGTAGCTTTGGGCTGTTATTTTTGAAAGGCAGCTGACCACTGGAGGCAATATCTTGAGCTAAAGATTTTAAGTATGTCATGTTGTCTAATTACTGACAGCAACAACAGAGAATAAAACCCTCCACTTGGCTCCTCTGAAACACTTACGTGTGTCTGCTGCTGCTGTGACACTCATGTCCAAGAGTATTTCATGTTTATTTAAGAACTTTAAGAATGTTGTTACAAAGTCTTGCTTTGTGATTTAAATTGAAGTTCCCCAGTGTTCATGTGGTGAGTTAAAATTTAGATTTTAGGTCCATGACTTTTATATTGTTAATTATAGCTTTAGATTTAAGTGGCCTGGGTAATGCATGCTTTGAAAGTAAAACCTGTCTGGGAGTTAGAAGAACAACATAAGGATATTTTAATAAAGACCTGGAGTCTTGTTACAACTCGTTAAACATTAGTAACAGTAGGATTAGGAATATTGGCTGAAATAGACAGGAAATCAAAGTGAAGGTTAGGCAGAATTGATTCTTTTTTTTTTTACATTGAATTAAATAAACTAAAAGAGAAGTTCTTAATGAACTGGAGGAGAATACCACAACATTTCTAAATTTTAAGAAATTAAATTCTATGACTGATAGATATGTGGAATTAATTTTAAAATGTTAAGAGCTCTGTGGCTTCTGTGGACATTATTTCATACCTTTAGCCTTGTGATAAGTTCTCAGTGTTAAGGAAGATCTGTTTTCTGATCCTAGGTGTTTGCAAAGACATACAGAGCATTTTAAAGAACTGTCATGCCCTCCCGTGTGTAAGGAAGGAAATTTTGCTGTGACGTATAGTTTTAAGTACACTAAACTCAAGTGCCTTACTCGGGGAGTTGAGTTTTCTGTTTTTTCTATAGTATCTCCTTACAAAAGCTTGTGGTACGAGCCTTTTTTTCTTTTCTTTCGTGCTTTCTTTCTCTTTTCTTTCTTTCTTTTGAAATCGAAGCTTTTTTTTAATCTAAAAAAAAGACCTTAAAAAGGTAGAATTTTGTAAATTTACACCTTGGCCACCAGATCTTTCTCTTCTCCGCCCATACCCCCTCCAGTCTGCCCTCCAGACTCCAGTGAGCAGTCTGCTCACTGCTTACTGGTCCCTCCACTCTTGCACAATTTGCTGGAGTTTTCTTTTTTCCCCCAAGAGGAACATGATTTGAAAAAACTTCCTCCACCGTACTTGTTTGTATAGTATTTAATGTATTTGCTAATGCATTGTAACAAATGGCCATAGCAGTCAGGATCTAATGAAATTCGGCATTTAAAAAGCCGCCGCAGCTCCTGCGACGTCTGTGCCCTAGTGAATGCTGTCATGTAATTCACATCACTGCTTTCCAGTTCTCCCCCCACCTCTCTGGCCGGTGCGCAGCCTTCTAGCCAGCGTCCTCCTCATGGCCACAAATCAGGTGTCAGGCCCTCTTCCCTTCTCAGTCTGTCCCCTCTCTGAGTGCTCTCAGCTCTGCCCATGGTCCCGCTTACCACCCCCGGGCACCAGAGGAAGGACCTCTTGGATGTGATAAAGACACCACCGCTGTGAGGTCTGTCTTAGCTTCGGTACCCCAGAAAAAAAAGAGCCTGAAGCAGCAGGCTGTGTGCATTACTTCACAGGGGGACAGAGTCACAGGAAGCAGAGCGACAGGAGGAGGTGGTTTGGTAGGAGGGGAGCCAGCGCGTGGGCGAACTGTTGAATTCTCTCCCACCGCCCAGTCCTGTGAGATTGTACTCGAGACAGAAACGACTGTGTCCCAAGACCGTGTATGGTGAGAGAAGGAAGGAGGAAGAATTTTGCCGCTAGTTCCTGTCTCCCACTGGTCAAAGATCCCCCTACAATGTATTTCCTCCTCCCCACCCTCAGTAGTTGGTGGGGCGATGTGAAAGCGGGGGTCCGACACGTCAGCTCAGACGCCGAGTAGCAGCAGTTCACCTGGGGCTACATCTGAATTCCCTTTTTCTCTGTCAGTTGATCAAGAAGGGGAGAAACCATCCTCACCATCTGGAAGGCTGGGCTGCCTATAAATGTAATTCACTCGTGCCTTCTGGACGTATTCGAGCCTCGTCCCAAATAAGCCATAGTGGCTTGTTTTTTTGCCCATCTAACTTCATGTCTTAGTACTTCAGTCCCAGGGTCACTTGTTGACCGTGGTTGGATGTGCAGATGCCGTTGAGCCCTGTAACAGACTAGGGGCTGTTTTTTGTTTTTTGGGGTTTTTTTGATGGATAGTTGTTCTCTGCCGCAGAACCTCAGGGGTCTGCAATGTGAGCTCTCTTCTGGCGCTGACCAGAGACTCCACAGCGCCTTCGCCATCGCAGGTGGGTCTCGCACCCTCAGGTCCGCTGGCCCCAGACGCACCATAGCCTGGACGTGCCACAGAAGTCTTTTATATCTGTTCTGGATCACCCTTGAAACTGGCAACCACCAAGTCTCTGATACATGGGCCAAAGCGCTACTACGAAGCATGGAATATGCCTGCTCCAGAATCCAAAGAGGCCCACCTTTTTCTTAACTGCGGATGTTGGAAGAAACAACTTGTTCTCTGCCTCAGAGAGGACATTCTCAGCGTGTCCCAGAGCCCTCGACTCCCTGAGAGCAGCAGCAGTGTGCTGTATCTCTTAGTGTGTGCGGCTCCTGGTGTCTGTCTCATTGGCCAGCTAGGGTGCTCTCCATTTCCTGCTCTGGTTAATGTGCCGTCATCGGCACAGCGGACCAGAGTCGTCTGCTGAAATGGTGATCCAGCTCCCCACAGACTGTGTTTTGAGGGACATCAGGAGGGTTCACATTGCTCGGAGCCAGGGGGTAGCCCATCTCAACCAGGTGGAAGAAGGTAATTGCTGCGTTCACATATAAGCAGCTGGGTACCAGACGCCAGAAGCTGTTCAACATCCTGTCTAGCAGGACAGCTACTGTGGGGACTTCCGCCAGTTGGGGCTTACAAAGGTCCATCTGTATTTTTCCTGCAGGGTCGCTCTGAGTATAGAAAGGGGGGTTATAACAGGGGACCGCTCCTGCGTCTTTAACTCTTTGATGGTGTTACCCATCTCTGCGGTCCTTCCCGGTCAATGCAAATGCTTTTGATTTCCTGTCTTGAGTGGGGACAGACTTGTGGGGAAACATTTGAGAGGCTTATACTCAGCCCTTCTTACCAAAATGGCACTTATCCCTCATGTCAGAGAACCAGTCAGAGGGTCTCCCAATTACACACTTGAAGTCAGGTAAACCCCAAGGTGGGTCTGTCTGTACATCCATTGGACCAGGGCCAACACTTCAGTAATTACTTGGCCTCCATGAGCCCCCACACTAACTGGAGGGACATATGGTATTTAAGATTCCCCAGTATTGGTGTAGTTTGGAGCTCTGATGTAATAGTCCTCAAAAAGTCTGGAGTTCTTTTTCCTAGGGCACAGTTATCCACGCAAAAAATTCTTCGCTCTGTTCCGTCTCACACGTGCTCCTTTGTCTGGTATGTTTGCCTCCCCTCTTCCCTTGGGTATCGTCTGACCTCCCTAGTGAGGGCAGATCAATCATATATTAATTCTCCTTGATTTTAAATGAATGCCAGTCTCTTCTGAAGTTCGCAGAGGGCAACGTTGTTACCCGCTTTGTGCTCTGCTGTGCCCCTAGCTTAGTACGAGCCTCACACATCAAGAGATTAGTAACTGAGGAGTGAGTGGATTATTCGGTGGGTGAGAGAAAGCGAAGGAGTGTTTTACCCTGGCGTCAGGAGCCCGGTTGTTCTGGGGGACAGGTAATTAGATTTATATATATATTTTTTTCTTTAGTGGAGATACCGGGGACTGAACCCAGGACCTGGTGCATGCTAAAGCCTGCGCTTTACCACTTGAGCTGTATTTTCCCCCTGTCTCAGCAATTCTAAGAAGCTCTTTTGCCTCTATACCTTAACATTTCTGATAGCAATTGTTTTTGGCCAGGCAGCTGTTGTGAATTAGCTGTTATTGCCTGTGCATTCATAAGCAAACAAACAAACAAATATATACCTTGTAAAAAGAGCGTCAGCAACTTGGACAGAAATTCCCGGGGCAGGAGTGGAGCTGCGCTCGACGTACACTGCATCAGCCACGCTCTTGCTGACCCAAAACGACTAGGGTTGATGGTAGAACAGTCATCCCTGAGCTGAAAGTGATACAGAAGATTTGGAATCTGAATGTAAAGAATTTCTAGTATTAATCAGGCATTTTTTGTTCACATAATATCATTCTTGAGCACAAATAAAAAGATTATCCTCTATCACGTTATACTTATCGTGAGAGCCCATTCAATGGCATAATTTTCATGTGCTAAGAAATCACTTAGTTGTAGTTTAATTTGGCAATTTTTTAAAATTTCTTAGTGATTCATAAAGTAATAGTTTATCATCATTTTCCAATCTGTGAGATACGGCATTATACACAGTGGTCTTGAGGGCCCCCGTTAACATATATGGTCATTTTATGTAAATTAGAGAGGGGCCAGCCTTGTGGCTGGATGGGAGGTGTGAGGATATCCGCCAGCTGTCTTTGGGAGGGGGAATCAGCTGTGCTGTGGGTGGCAGCTTCTGCCAGCCTAAGTTCTACAAAGAATATGTTTTTTTAATGGAGTTACTGGGGATTGAACCCAGGACCTTGTGCATGCTAAGCACGCACTCTACCGCTGAGCTGTACCCTCCCCTCCCTAAGGATAGTCTTTTTTCTGCCAATTTTTCATTTTTTATTTTATTTTTTAATGGACGTACTGGGGATTGAACCAGGACCTTGTGCTTGCTACCCATGCGCTCTACCACTGAGCTATACTACCTCCTTCTTATAAAGAACAATTTTATCTCAGAGTCTGGAACAGAATATCACAGGTAGTTTTAGGCCTTGCTGTCCTGTTTTTGAATGCTCTGACTTGGAAGAAAGGTTATAGGAAAACTTTGCATAGCAATATGAGTATCATTCAAAACAATATGTTTCTATTTTTAAAAATCATTCTCTTTAAGGTAGTTTTTTCTAATGGATAAGCCTATTGTGTAAAAGTTTTATCTGGGCATATCAGGGTGTTTCTGGGTAGACAGGAAGACTAGCAGAATTTTAATTCTGATTGAGACTGTCCAGGTCAGTGACCTCATAATCTTTTCAGAATGAGGCTCTAACTATGAAGCATTCCAGTCCCCCTCCTAGGAACGTTGCTCAGCTCCTGAAAGGCCAGCCTTTGATGGTTGATATAGGTCTTTATATTTATGCATTTTTGTTTGCCCATATACTCTGGAACTCCTTTTCACACTGATTGTGTCTAAATTTTTAATTTTTACAGCCTTACTTTGCCCCAGCAGCTAAACCTAATTTACCCACTACAGTTACAATTTTGAATATAATTAGGAATATTCTACAAAATTAATACTTTGTATGCACAGCCTGCCGTAAGGATACTGATAAGAAGTAATCAAGAAGAATGTTAGTTCCTGTTGTGGGAAACATTCAAACTTACATTCGTTCAGTACTTGGATTCTGGGTCCCTTCTAAGTGTCTGAAATGCACTTCTATTATGAATTGGAAGATTTATAATTTATACTTTTAGGTTTATCATTACATTCAGATAGGTCATCTCATTTTATGTGGAATATCTTTTCTTGCCTGTGATTCCTTTCCCATCTCCCATTCTTACTGTAGTGCAGACAGAGCAGTGCAGTTTGTTATAATCTGACCCCAAACTGCTGTCTGGGAGTACAGGTAATTATGAGAGATTAGAGGCAAAAGCTGCAACTCAGGAGATTAAGAAGGAAATCAGGCAGAACCAGGATCTGTGGTACCTGGTGGGGAAAAATATGTCGTTCAGGGCACAGCTCCTGTTTACTTTTTCCTGCATCCCAGGGTTCACACAAACTTATAATCTTCCCAGTGCTATTTAGAAATGGGATGTGATCCATTAGCTAGAGGAATCGTAGTGTCCTAGTAAATTGGGCCTCTTACCTTACTGCCCCAATGTATGCCATTGTAAAATACTCTGGCAAAAAGAGTTTAAACTGGAGGAATTTAGGGGAGCCAGTACAGAGTTTCAGAACATCAGTAGAAATATTCCACCGTAAGTGTGCACGTTGCAGCCCAAACCATGAAGATGCTCACATTTGGTACCAGGAGAAAACGTTCTGTGACTGAAGGCATTCACGGGGGACTTTTATTGTTAGCCACGTCATTAGGTATCAACAAACTGCCTACATGGATTCCCTAAAATATGTCAGGCAAAATAACAACAGATCCTTGTTCCTTTTGGCCATTCCATCACCATTAGTTACTAGCCAAGCACAGAATGATCAGGAGAAGTAAGTGGGTGGAATCCCAACATTGCTTCTCGTTTTTAACTCTCATTTTCAGAGTTTGGATGGGGTGAGAATGAGGAGCTGTGGGATTTTGTGAGGGTTTTGTTACAGCTGATTATATTTTCTTTCCACCACTGCCCATTATTTATAATTGAAAAACAATTATCTTTATTTTTTACCTTGATTGGGAAAACCATATCCTATTCCCATCAGATCTTTTCGGTATGTAACTGGGTCTAAGGTTGAACAGGTCCAGTAACGCTGCGGGTTATTTTTCCTGGGAGACTGAGGGACAGGCGGATCATCACAGTTCGTGGTTAATCAGCTCTTAGAGTTGATCCCATATTACCCTGTTTTGAATTCACTGGCTAATCCAGTAAGCAGCATTTGTAGTATCTCAGAGAGGGAAAGACACAAAGCTGGCTAACAATGGAATTTCCCGTTTTTCACTGGCAGGAACCCCAGCCCCGTAACGGGGAAGGGCCCACCAATCCCACCATTCCCCTAGTGAGGAAATGTCCCCCTGAAGAGGAGTTCTCCTGGCCGCTGGCCCCCGCCCCCGCCACGTGAGTACAGTGACAGCTCTGAGGCCCTCGGCAAGTTCCCCATTTCTCAGTAGCCATTTATCTGATGGGAAAATTGGCCAGACCCTCTTCCTTTTCATCCTCCAAAACGTTCCAGAAAAGGACTCCTTTTTATCCCTTTCTTTTTTTCTTTTTTTTTTTTTTTTAACAAGTTTAATAGAAATTGCTGGATAGGAGGTTAAGACTCAGGTTCAGTGTGATTACTGAAAGCAAACTGTTGCTGTCTGGAGCAGTTCTGTCCAATAGAACTTTCTGCAGTGATGGAAATGTTCTAATCTGCACCTTTCCATACAGTAACCACTAACCACATGTGGCTCTCGAGTATTTGAAATGTAGTACAGCTGAGGAATTTAGTTTTTAATTTCATTTAATTTTAATTAATTTAAATTTAATTCTCCACGTATGACTGGGGGCTGCTGTGTTGGACAGTGAATGCCTGTGTTTACTGCCGTGTGCCTGAGCTGTTTAGCCCCTCTGAACATTTCCATAGATATACCCCTCCACCTCTATTTCATAACCCAGAAATTTTTGCCTTGTATAATTATATTCATCATTCTAAATATGATTCTCTAATAGTAGGAAAATCCTTAAGTTAAAAATTCTCTTTTGAAAATTTATTCTCCCATATTGCCCTTATGTAGTTTTAATTACTTTATGATATTAAGAAAATTTATTCAAGCTTAAACATATAATATATCTATTTAAGTAACCCAGCTTTATTTTCTTCTTTGCACATTTTAATTTGCAACTTCAATATATATGTAGAAGTAATTACACACATTAAAATAACTTTCCCATTTTATTATTCCTTTTTAAATGAGACTGTAAAATATCTTACATTAGTACAGTATGTGCAATGCTATTACCTAAACATTAAATTTAGCATTTACTAATATGGTACTTACCAGTTTCAAAATTTGGTTCTGATAGGTGGGTTACTGAAATTACAGATTAATTAAATTTGTAGTTTTAACTGCTGGAGTAGATGTCCTTCCACTGTCGGGCTATCATTAAAGATCACTTGCATCATAAGATGTTAGGAAGTTGTGTGTGAGATATATGGGAACTCTCTGTACTATCTGTGCTATTTTTCTATAAATCTAAAACTATTCTAAAGTGTTTCAAGTTTATTTTAAAGTATTACTTACGTCAAATTTTGTCATGCTATCTGTTTATATTCATCAATGTGCATTTATTGGATGCTGGGTATGCATCTAAAATAAGAATCATCAGATCAGCAGTGGGTAGCACTTACCTAGGTATCTCAACATGGCAACTTCAGACCATCCCTCAGAGATAATATTGTCATGATCTTACAGATGAGGAAGCTAAAGCCTGGAATACAAAGTGATTCAGCCAGGGTTACTTAGCTGGTCCACAGCAGAACCACAATTTGAACCAAGTAAGTCAGAGCCTTGAGTCACCATTATGGGTCTTGATTAGGCAGTATAAGATTTGTTCTCTCTGCCATCAGTGTGGCAAGACAAACTTTCCACTGTAAGAAATCTAAAATAAAGTAATACCCCAGTAATAAATTACTTTTACAACTTGAAAAATATAGAAGTATGTTTTATTTCTGTTACAGTGATTCAGACTTTATTTCTCTACAGTGGTTCATTATCTTTATGAGTGAAGAATCTTGACAGGAAATGTCTCTGTTAGTGGGGTTTTAAAAAATTGATGTATGCCTCATTAAGATAGTGACTAGGAATGAAAAAAAAAAAAAAATGAAGAGCGCAATACCTAAAGGGTAGGGGAAATGGATGTGGTAGGTTTTCTCCTAAAGACAAAGTTTTTATGAGACAAAATTTTTAAGAAACTTAAGGTAATTTGCGGCATATCATTTTATTACTACAGTGTTATTTTACCATTTGTCTGTCAGTGTTTTGTTTTACCATATGTTTGTGTTTTCTTCTTTTTTTTTTTTGATTGAAGTTTAGTCCATTAACTATATGTCTGTTAATGCTATTCTTCCTGTACATTAAAGTGTAGATCTTTGATTGTTAACATTTAAATATGGGAAAGGTTGCCAGTGAAATTTCAACATTTCTTTGAGATATTTTTAATGAGCTTTGGAAAGTATTTCTTCGGCTGAAAATAGGGAAGAAAAAAGATGGAGTTTTTTGAATAGCTCAGAAATTGTTTCAGATGGAATATATTGGTTCATCTGCTCATTTGATGAATATTTATATGCCCATTGGCAGATTAACACATTCAACAGCATGATCTAGCTACTGCATGGACTTAAGGTCATGCATTTACTCGTCAGCAAGAGAGACAATGTAAATGCTTTAAGGGAATTTGAATCATAAACAGGTGCAACTCTTCTGGGATCATTCCTTTTCTGTACACACTTGTGAACCAATTGGCAATCCTCTGTTGACTTTTGCAAATTATTTGGATTTGAAGGATGGAGCTTTCCTGCTTAGGATGTAGATTGTTAAATCTCTATTAAAATTTTTGTGAAAATGTAGGAAGTTCGGGGCAAAGGTCATGTTTGCGAATTAAGGAAATTTTAAATTCTAGTACACACTGACCAATGAAAATTTAGGTTAAAATTGTTGACTTAGAATGACATCCTAACTTGACATAATTATCATCCTTACCAGGCTAGGTGATTCATGTTACCTAAGGTTGGTTGGCTCACTCCTATGTAGTTCTGTGCTGGGCAAAGGAGAAGTGAGGCTTTGTCTCTGATGGGAAAATGACACTCAATGCTCTCACTTTTTAAAGGACAGTGTACAGCAAGAGATCTGGTAAGACCAGTAAGAAGGTAGAAAATCTTGAAAGACCATGATTTCTTCTCAAATGCCTATGATACAGCAGAGCTTAAGATGGACAAGTTCTTTTTATGCCATTGGGTTCCGTTCTCCACAGCGCAGCACACCCCTTTGCTCAAATAGCAACTATATGTCCTGGATTTCCCAGAGTAAGCCAACTTTCTGGTCTTCCATCCTGTTTTTTCCGTAAGTGCCCTTGTACTAATTAGAGCATATGTCCCATAAAAAAAAATCATACTTAGAAAAAATAACAAAGTAAATGATAGAGAAGGTTTGAGGGTGACATTTTGCATTGGGAAAGTAGCTGAAGTATACGTAAGACTTCGGTATCTGAGTTTGAATCTGCTTTCGTGTAACTGCTAAGTGCTGCGTTTGGTAGAATATCCTAGTTTGGTGAGTACATTTTAATTAAGTGTGTTGGTTAAATCAACCTGGTTGTGGTATTTTCTTCATGCTATTAAAAATAGTGAATTTTTTTTGTTAAAATGAACAGAGACTTTAAATTCATCCATTTCTATTGGAAACAATATGTTCTCAAGCTCTAACTTGTTTCTGCTATCAATGGTGAGCAAAAGAAAATACTTTATATCTTTTAAATTTTATTTTTTGTTTTTTAAATTTTGGGGGGGTAATTAGGTTTATTTAATTGTTATTATAATTTTGTAGTAGAGGTACTGGGAATTAAACCCAGGACCTCATGCATGCTAAGCACACACTCTACCACTTGAACTATACCCTCCCCACTAAAGATATCTTATATCTTTAACCTATTTTTAAAGAGAGGGTTGGTATGAGTATGGTTTAAAGAAAGTTCAACAGAATAAATATTTAATGTATTAACAAAAGAAAACCAAGATTAAAGTCTTAGCATACTTTCTCTTTCTACATATTCACTTCTCATTTAAAAATAGTACAACAAATACGTTATATTCAAAAGTTATTAAGAGAGTAAATCCTCAAAACTCTCATCACAAGGAAAAATAATTCTTTTATTCCTTTAATTTTATATCCACGAGTGATGTGGATGTTCACTAAACTTATTGTGATACTCCTTTCATGATGGTGTAAGTCCAGACAATATGCTGTATACCTTAAACTTATACAGTGCTCTGTGTCAATTATATCTCAAAGAAACTGGAAGAAAAAATAAATAAAAATTTTAAAATGGCACAAAAATTAGATGACTAGAACTGGTAGTTTGGGGATTTAAAAAATTACTATATACCTTTCTGAATCTGGAAGAGGAATGATTGAAGGTCCTAATGAAACATAAATCAAAATATTGCATGTAAACACTTTATAAATCAAATAATAAATAAAATTTTAGTTATAAATTTTACTAATTGTCTGCAACCAACAGAGCTTTCCTCCAGGGCAAAACGTTATAGCTTTCTTTCCAGGATGTGTTTGCACATTGGCCCAGGAAGCACCTCTTAAGTGTTAAGATGTTGTTAATTCCCTGAGGAACCTCTACCTGAGTTTATACAGAGTTACTCCCAAAGAAGATAAATGACTGAAGCAAATAGCTCGGAGGACTGCTGTGAACTAGCCTCACAGTACAGTTTGTGCCCTTTAGTCGCATAGTAGGGAGGCAGACTTTCTGAAATAATTGCAAATTGTGTAAAACTGTGATGCTAAGTTCTGCTGAGTTCAGGTACTTGTTAGGACCATAGGCTAACAGAACCTAAAGGGAAGAAGAAGAGAGTATTTTACTTTCCTCTGTTTTGTTCAAATTTGGATTTTTTATAAGCAGATGAATTTTTTAGATGCTCATTACCCGCTCTTAAACTTGATTGATTTTAATACTTTGAGTTTTAAAAAATTTTTAATACTTAAATATAATAATTTACCTCTTTCATACTGTATATGCATTAGTTGTTAATTTATACAGATGATTAGAAAGAACATATTATTTTAGAAGAACAAAGAGCTTTGAAAAACAGTAGATAAATGGTGCTACCCATGAACAGAGTCCCTTTTTTTAAAGCTTAGACCTTTAAAGGCATCTCGTATCTGAGTGCTTTCCATCTGAAACCTGACTGAAGTTTCATATACTACCTTGTTTCTTCTTTAGTCTCAAAGAGCTTTCAAGACAGAAATTAGGGTGGTAGAGCGCCTGCTTAGCACACTTAAGGTCCTGGGTTAAATCCCCAGTGCCTCCATTAAAAAGAAAAAAAAAAACTGAATAAAAGTAAATAAATAAATAAATGTAATTAACCCCCCCAAAAAAATTTTTTTTAAAAATGAAAAGATAGGAATTAGGGAATAAATTCCCAGAAAGCGTAAAAGAACAGAGTTGTAGGCTAGAGGGCTCTAGCAGATGTGATAGGAGTGAGCATTCTTCCCCGTGGCTTCACCTACACACAACACAAGGAAGACTGTCACCTCGTAAAGCAGAGAGCATGGACCACGCCCCAGCCTGCCCCCAGGATCATCCAACAGCTCTCTTTCATGCACAGGTGATGCGTGGTTGTGCTTACCTGAGAAATAATGCTGTGTAAATACATCTAGAAAAAGATCTCTTTTAAAGCTGTATTTGAACTCTGTGAGAGCCTTAAGATGCCAGGCTTTTTAAACAGCATAAAACACAACCTCTCTTTAAGCTGTAGTGTATTTCCTAATCTAGCTGCAGCCGATCTCAAATTCTCAGCATTGCGCAGAAGTTAGAAACATTCTTTTGTCTGCCTGGCTTACATTTTGCAGTGTGCTTTGCTCCTTTATGGGTCTGTCAGAGATTCTCAGAAGTCATTGAGCCCAAGTATGGGGACTGGATTCCAAAGAAATCCAAGAACTCACTGGGATTGCCCTATCTCTCTGCCATAGGCAGGCCTGGCCCTGCCAAGAACAGCTTTCTGCACGCTTTGCTCTCTCTCTTTCTGGGAAAAGACCTGAAAATGTGGGTTTCGAAAGGCTTCCCAGCCTGCAGAATAAGTAGATGGAACAGAACCACCAACAGAGCTGACATTAAGCAATTCAACTATGTTCCTTACCTCTCAGTGCCTAACCTAAATGCCAATATGAAAAGGCTTTTGTGTCTACCAGACAAGGAAAGGAAGTATCAGCAAATCAAAAAGTAAGATCATCATGAGTTGCCTTTATTTTTATGTACATTCTAATTGAATAATTCAGATTCCATCTCATTTTTTTGTAAATAGAAGTTTGAACTAGATCTCTCTTTGGATTCCATGTTCTACCTTAATTGCGGGGCCACACACACTGAAACGAAACACCCATCTTCTGGGCTCACCCCGTTATTGACTGCTGTTATGTTTCCAAAGCCTGCCAAATGCTTTTTTGTTTTTTAAATAAGCAAATCTACCCACGGGATGTTCCAGAAGGGCCATCCTGCGCTCCTCAGCGTGTGGTGCTGGAAATTTGTTTTTCATCCTTCAGTGACCTTGGAGCCAATAGAACAAAGTGAATTTTTTTCTTTCACTAGCATTCTGCTCATTGACAAGGCAGATATAGTTCAGAGAGACTAAGAAATACTAAGAGCAAAACTTGTAACTCATATGTACAGTTGAATAACACCCCAAATTAGTTCAACTGTCTGCTTAACTGACTGATTTTCGTTTTCTTCCACCCTCTCTAATCATGAGAAAATAAGTGAGATGTAAAAGAACCATAACCTTTTGACAAATGCAGACACAATTATGAAGCCACAATTAAATTAACCAAAATAGGAGAGAAAAAAAGCAAATGCTGTTTGACAGCAGGGGAGCGCTGTCAACACCTTCAGGCCCTCTGCAGTTACCTTTCTACTGCTCTGAGGTCTGCCATGCACACTCAGCATGTGAGCAAATTACTCGTGCCTTGGGCCACCTTAGGTTGTCAGGGAAGCTTCTGGAGAAGGTCCGTGGCTGTAGTGTTGAGAGCTACTGTACCTGTCTCCATTCCTCTCCATTCCATGTTCCTCAGAACTTTTGTGAGCTGTGAAAACCACAGATTAGAACGAAGCCCCCTTGTCTCAGCATATTTTTTATATAATGAATCAAATAATTGTGTTAGTTTTACATGTTGGAAAATAAAAACTATAAAATTCACTTTGTGCTAAACAGTTTTATTCTGAATAACTAAAAGATCCCCCCCACCCCCACCCCCACCTTGGTCTTGGCTCCAAGTCCTGTGAGTTTGGGTGGGGGTCAGGTGCTTTCTCCAGTTTCCAGATGAAGAGTCCCAGCACGGCGGTTAAGTGACTGAGTTGGCTGTCGTGTCTGTGGCCTTGCAGGACAGCGGCAAGCCGGTGGATGACACTTGTGGAGTTATTTTATGATTTGGAGTAGATGTGACAGGTGGGCACTTTGAGCCACTGAGCTGCCTCTCAGAAGGCCTTCGGCACACAGTTGGAGTCAGTGTGAAAGCCCGAGATACGAGATGCGGCACTTCTGGAACTGCTAGCGCTGCATGCAGAAGACCGGGGTTCAGGTCTCTGCTGGGTCACAGCCACTCAGTGACCTGTGGTCACTGGGCCCTTCTGGCCTGCCGTACGGGCTGCTGCTTGCGGGGGCCTTAGCTTAGTGCTCGGGCTCAAATCCTGGCCTGCCTTCTCTGTTTCCTGTTTCCTCACCTATAAAGTGGTAACAGTGTCTACCTCGTAGGTTATGTACAACGCTCTCAAACCCTGTGTGATTTTTGGTGTGTAATAAGCCATCTAGAGCTTATGAGTATTATATTACTATTACTATTAGTAGGATTAATGGGATGTTTCACAGCATGCTATAAACTTTATTGATACATAATCGGAGGAGATTAAATATGTAGATAAATATCTATAATATAAGGTGGATGAGGATGCTCTAAAGCTCTTTGGTAATTACAGAAAAGAGATGATTTCCATCAGGGTTATCAAGGGTTGTATTTTTGAGCTTCATCCTAAAGGGCATGAAGATTTGGACGTGCCGAGGCTAGAGGAGTTGCAAGTGGTGAAGGCCATCCCAAGGGGAAGCAAAAACGTGAACAAGGTGGAATGCTGTATCCCTGAGTTACTACATTGATTTCAAGGGATCATTACATTTCATTCATCTTTTGGCCAAGTATCTGCGTCTGTATGAACCTCCTGTTTTAGGTACTGGAAGTTCTTACAATATTTTATAATTCACAGAATACTTTAATTTCCACAGAAAACTGTGAAGATAGGTTTCGTTGCTTTCATTTGCTAGGTAAGGAAGCCGAGGCTCTCCCAGCAGGAATCAGCAGAAGGGGAGGCCCAGCGGTACAAGCACCCAATTTCATGTCTGTCTGCAGCAATACCCTGTCTCTGTCAGTCAAAGCTGAAACACATTCAAGGCCATCAGCCATCAGCCAGTGTAGTGGGCCCACGGTTGCTTTCCTAAGATGTTTGCTATGTTCACAAGGGCTGGAGAAGCAGTTTAGATGACCCCAGGTAAATCCAACGCCACTACTGTACACGTAACCCCAAACCCACAAGTTGCTGCTGACGATCCCGGGAAGGCAGCCACAAAGTAAGTGTTCTGATTAACACTGGGCGTGATCTTGCTCCATTTTGCTAGTTAGCTGAAGTTTGCCAGGTAGCTTTGATTCGGATAGTGTTGTCTTTATTAAATTGAAATTGACCAATAAATGAATTTCAGGTCTTAAAGGTATGCTACAGCGTGTTCTTGATTATTTAACTAAGATATTTGTCAAAATAAGAAGGAAGAATTTTTACATGTTGATATTAGGAAATTATAAATTCATAATAGTCAAATAATTAAAGTAGGACTTTGTTCATAGACCGTCGTCCTCTGAACAATTTTCTACTTACCATCAGTATCACTTCTTTTAAAAGGATTTTTAATATGGGTAAAATGTCATGACTTGCATTGATTATTTATTTTAGCTGATATAATAAGCCACCAAAGCTTGTATTTTTTCCGTCAATCTCCAAGACAAACATTTCTAGTATTAGAAGCATAGTCTATTTCCCATGATTGTGCTATTGCATATTTGTTACTTTTTAAATATGAAGTTAGCATATTTCTACTTGAAATGTCTTGATTACATTGCATATTCTGAAAACTCACAATGCTCTAATAAAACTGTTACTTCCTGAGTAAAATGACTCTATGATGTGACATTTATATTAAATGTGATTTTCATCTACTATGTAGGGTTTTCTGAAATTATAACAAATTGTAATTCCATTCAGTTCTGGTTGCGTTGTAAGCTTGGGAGTGAACTGAAGTGATTTGTCATAAATACCCCACTAAGGGATTGGTTTGGAATACAGTGTAACTAATTTTTCATTTTTAATAATACAAGATTAGCATCATTCAGTATGAAATATTATATTCTTATACAGCATAATTCAAAAATGTCTCCCCATTGCTGTCACTGTGCAGTATTGATTTTAACTTGATGTCTTCATTGTCTGACATTTTCTCTACTTTATATGCTGCTTATTCTTAATATTGCTAAGAATTGTGTGTGAATGTATGCCTTTGTTCCCAACGTCTGTCAAGAAATTCTCTTAGCATTTGGAAGGAGAAGGAGTCTTGCCCTCCGTTGATAGTTCTTCTCTGCCTACCCAGGGCTACAATTGTGCGTGATGAAAAACTACAACTTCTCACCACTTGGGTTTGCTGTGCACCACCAGCGCTGAGTGCCAGGATTTCTGCACCCCAGCTCAGGGAACTCGCAGTCTCTCCCTTCCCCTGGTTGCTGGATACCCAGCAGTCTAGGCCGACAGGAGGAAGGGAGTGGAGTTGGAGACAGGACAAGAGTTAAGCGATACCTGGGCAGTTTGAGGTTAAGGAAAGAACGAGACCAGCTCCAAGCCAGATACCAATGTAGAAAAATTGGGGTTGTTTTTTTTTTTGGCTCCCACCTCATCTTTTGCATCCCTCGTTCTCTCATGTACTCTTATCTCTCTGTATGTGGTTGAAGAATTCTTTTACCACAATAGATTACCTGTTATAAGCAGGGACGCTGGAGCCACTTATCAGCAGTGTGACCTTGAGCAAGTTAACTGAACCCCTCTGTGCCTCAGTTTCCTTGTCTGTAAAACTGGGATAGTGTGTAATAGTACCCCATCCTGATTGGGATGTGAAGTGTGTGTAACAGTGCCTAGCATGCAGGAGACTGTATAATAAATTATTCTTACTGCAAATTAGATGGGTGAGGCTATCTATGGGGGAGATGCCACATACACACCTGGAAGGGGCTCAGTAAATACTCGTTTACTGAATGTTCCGTTCCCCCAAAGACCTGCCTTTTCTTATAGGCACCTCTTGCTCAGAATTACCTCTCGGTCATTTTCCCCCTTGAAACTTTCATTCCTTTGGTGTACAGTCCCATAAGGGTGCTAAGAGAGAAAAGATGATCATCAAACTAAACTCAACCACTCTGAGGCAGGAATGACTAGGGACCCAGCCCTAGCAATGTTTTCTTTTAAAATCATATTAATTGGCAGGATTCTAGGCAACTTGGAATTTGGGAAGGAGAGCCTGAGCCTGTAACCTGGACGCCTGGATCAGTTTAACTTCTCACATCACAGAAGATGCGGCATCATTGTGAGCTGTGAGAGGTCCAAGATCCAGTATCCACCATATATGGACCCCCATAATCAGGAGTGGTCGTGGCCCTCACGGCAGGTCTCATGGAACATTTGGGCCATGGCCTCTTGCCAGTGACTGTGGATGACCTGGGCTCCAAGGCCCCTAGATGCCAGGTGTCTGCAGAGAGGGCCTCAGAGTAGCTTCTGAATCTGCTGCGTTGCTCTCTTCCCTCCCCATTGAGTTTTTTGGGGTTTTTTCCCTCCAACTTTTGGCTGGCTTTTTAAAAATAGTCCATAAACTGCTTATTATTTCTCCTAAATTACTACCCAGCATAATAGAGTAACCACTGGCTACATCATTATGTTTCAGACTAAACCCATTTTAAGTTTATTCTGATACAGTTATTAACTCCATGCTGAGTGATTGTCACGTATTGTAACATTTATTGTAATGTAACATGGTCCTCTGTTTTCACCTCAAAAGAATCAGAGGGATTAATGCTAGCCACGTTCATTAAGCCAATTCTGATGAATAGGTTAAGGACCAGAATATTCTTGATAAATTAAAATGTACAGAGCATCTGAATTGCATCATCAGGCCTCGTTTAAAACCAGCATGTTTGCATGTCCCATGTCACTGCTGTGGCCCTCTGATGCTCCCCATGGCCATCAAGCCCTGCTTACACTTGGCCAACAACCCAGCCGCTCTGGCAGGGGAGCACCTGGTCACAGCGCAAGGTAACAACTGTCTGTGCTGGCTACGAGGGTGCTCTCTGAAGGGTAAGCCAGAACCTGACCCGCAAAGTCAGCAGTATTGTCAGAGGATTCTGTGTCAATGGTAGATTGGCTGTTTCATCCTCTCTTTAAACGTACTCACTACTTTTTCTCCAAGGAGACAAAATAAAGCCAATATCTTACTTTTCATCAGAACAGCTTAGTTACACTATCATGCAGGGTCAGTGCTGTGGCATAACCCTGCTCTGCAGAACTGAGCCGTCCAGGAAGGATGTCTGTTCAGCATTGGAATAGTATCAGCTGTCCACATGAAAGTTTACATTCACTTTTAGTACCTTCCAAACACAGGACACTGTTCTAGAACCTGGGAAAGATGGAGAGAGAGAGAGCTGTATATGCATACATTAGTGTTAGTTTAGAAATTTTATCATGCTGAAAAAGACTTCGTAAATTCCACTTAAATCCAAAGCAAAACAAATAAACAGTCATCTTAAATCAACATTTGATTACGTAATACCCATTCCTTGATTAAGTGTGACATAAGTAGGAGTTGCTAGAGGCAGAGTTGATGTAGTGACAAGTCCCTCTCCAGTTACTGTAATTGGGGGATAATTAAATAGCCTTCCTCAGCTTCAGTTTCCTCATCTACAGAATGAGTAACACTTGTACTGCTTACTACTTAGGGTTGGTGGTGGGACTCAGATGGGATAATACGTGAGAAGGTGCTTCGTTATTTACTAGTTTTTTGTTGTTGTTGTTTAAAAGGTTCAAACTTTTTTGAGGAGAAGGGAGAAGATAATTAGGTTGGTTGGTTTGTTTGTTTGTTTATGGAGGTACTGGAGATCGAACCCAGGACCTTGTGCATGCTAAGCACGTGCTCTACCTCTGAGCTCTACCCTCCACCACCAAATGTTTTTTAAACATATATGTTTGAAGTCTTAAATACAAATGATACAGTTAGCAATCTAGACTCTAAGACTATTAACTACATATCTTTATCTTAGAAAATCGTTTAGCTAACATCCACTGAAAAGCAAGTATGTCATAACCTGAGCTTTTATCGATACTCAGATTTTCATGTTAGTTTTTGTCTCATTCAGAGGGGTACTGCTTCATATAACTGATAGCTAACATTGATGGACTTCTTACCATTTTTCTCCATGTTATTTTTACTCTTCAAGTATTATTTCTACATGTCATAGTATCTCATCCTCACAGCAGTCCTACGATGTGGGTAATGTTCTTATTACCATTGAAGGAACTGAAACGGAATTTCTCAGAGAAGTTTCCAAGGTCACACAGCTAATGAGAGGAAAAGCCAAGATGGAACTCAGATCTGTGATTCCAGAGCCCAGGCAGCTCGCCTTGCCTCTGCAACAGGCAATTTGAATCACTCTAAATTTAGTTTAGTTCATCTCTCATTCAAAAGTCAGAAATTTCTAAGAGACCTGTTATCGTAAAGTAACTTCAGAACTGGCGAGACCATAGCTTTTCCCCACAGAAGTACCCATTCGATTTTGCTAATGAAGGGAAGCTGGCAAATTCACGACCTGACTGTGGGATGAAAGTCGGTGACTCTCTGGCTTCTCGGAGACCGCTGGTGGTTATGCAGTGGCTGGGGTGGAAATCCTTTAGAGAACAGGAGATGTGGGCTCCTCTTGTGCAGCTTCCCTGGCCAGGCCTGTGGAACGCTCTCTGTCCGTCACATCTCCAAATCCGACTCACCCCTCAGCTTCCTGGCCATATACTACAGCTGACTTTATTCCTTAGCTAATGACAAGTGTAGTGGCACATTTAAAGAATTACTTAAATGATTTTAATTGAACATCTGCAAAGCTTTCTTGAACAATAGCTATCAAAGGGAAAATGTGTGTGTTTAACTGTCACTGAGAGTTATGTAGTGTGCCTCAGTTTTGACAGAATTTCTAGTTTGGCCAAACTTCTCATCTCAGAGCACTAGTGTGCGTTTATGAGTTTAAGCTCACACTCTTTAGAGCTGGATAAATTCCCGTAATTCACACAGTTATAGAGGAAGACTTCTTAACTGTCTCCTTACTAGAACACCTACAAAGGTGTCCCTTAAAGTATGGTGCTTTACCACCAGCGGTGTGCAGGGTGCTCACTGGCCGTACAGAATAAGCACTTTAAAAATGTATAATTATCTATACTAATGTTAATTTATATTGAGAAAAGTATGTAACTGGTATGTCAAAGCTATGATTTCATTTTTAAATGGAGGCTAAACTAGATCTTTATTTTTTCAAAGGTCTTACACAGGTATTTTGCTTTTTAAAAGAATTAAAGAAGATATTCGATGAAGGATACTAGAGTTAGTACCTGAATAGACGGACACACATATAAATGATACGTGGGAAACATTGGCCCATAATATGCATAGTTTGCTCACAGCTGGTTTTCTACAGCGTAGCGGCCCTTGCCTTTGTGACAGTCTCTAATGAAAGCTGTGGATTGTTTATTTGCATTATGGTAAACTCTTTACAGAATCTTTTGTCCTGTTTCAAAATAATAGCTAACCTCTGAGTCTTTTTTTTTTTTTAATTGAAGTATAGTCAGTTACAGTGTGTCAATTTCAGGCATACAGCATAATGTTTCAGTCATACTGGGTCTTATTTCCTTCTTTCTCTTATAACAGTACATTTATTACTTGCCAGCTCTTTCACGACAGGAGAGGCTCCACAGAGTTTTCTATGATGTGTTTCCAAAATAAATCCAAAGCAGCAATTCTCTTTCTTGGTAATTTAAATGAGAACTTACTATGGAAAAGGCTGAGATAAAACTTCAAAGCAGTTTTTCCCTGAAAAAATTAGATACTCAGTAAGTAAAGCTGGCCATAGGAAGTATCAGTGCTCTGTTAAAACATGAGATGTATGCTCCCCTGGGATTTCAGAGTAACTCTGAATCATATACTTTATTACATGTGCTTAGAGCTTTTGAATTTGGCTGCAAAAGAAACCTCAGGTTTAAAGGTTTTCTTTCCTTGGCTTTTGACCATTTAAGTGTGTTTTTCCCTTCGTGGTATTATGTTTGAAAATAATATAAATTGAAAAGCCTAAGATTTGTGCTTTTGTAAAGTTTTTTTGTTGTTTTATCTGTTGGTTTTAATGGAGAAATAACTGCCAGAAATAATGTGGCTTTTGGAATCCAACTGACGTGGTTCGGATACGGGAGGGTATACCTCTAGGGAGGGTATAGCTCAGTGGTAGAGCATGTGCTTAGCATGCAGGAGGTCCTGGGTTCAGTCCCCAGTACCTCCAGTAAAAAAAAAAATTTAAATAAATAAATATTTCTGGTTTGTAAATAAAATTTGTATTTTTTTAGATTCCACATATAAGTTATATCATAAGATGTTTGTATTTCTCTGACTTCATTTAATATGATAATCTCTAGGTCCATCTATCATATTGCTGCAAATGGCATTATTTCATTCTTTTTTATGGCTGAGTGATATTGTATATATATGTGTGTATATATATATATGTGTGTGTGTGTACACACACACACAATCTTCTTTATCCATTCATCTGTTGATGGACATTTAGGTTTTTTCCACGTCTCAAGGACATAGAAAACAAACTGGTTACGAAAGGGGAAAAGCAGGGCAGGGATAAATCAGGAGCTTGGGGTTAACAAGTACACATTACTGTATATAAAATAGGTAAACAACAAGGTCCTACTGTATAGCACAGGGAACTATATTCAGTTTCTTGCAATAAGCTATAATGGAAAAGAATCTGAAAATATATGTGTATATATATGTATGTATATGTATAACTGAATCGCTTTGCTGTACACCTAAAGTAAGATTGTAAATCAACTACACTTCAATAAAAAATAGAATTTAAAAATAAAGAAATAAATAAACCTAATTACCTCCCCCTCTCCAAAAAAAAAGATACTACTGATCCTCCACTTACTCTTCCTGTTACTTTGGGCAAGATGCCTGACCGAGCCGCAGTTACACCAACTGAAAATGGGCCTGACAACCCTTACTTAATGGAGTTGCAGTCAGGATTACAGTGATGTACTGTAAACGGTTTAATGCAACATCAGGACAGGGTAAATAGATGGTACCTATTTACCATCTATTTTGTCTTATTTTATTTTTGTTTTATGTTTGTTTTATTTTCAGCAGTCAACAGTGACTCCATAAATTCCAGTCATGTAACCCTGATGTTCTAAGCCTCACTGAATTCCAGGCAGCCTTCTTTCTTGAACTTCTCCTGCAGAGCCTCCTTCCCGTGCTCCACAGAGACCATTGCAGACTTTGCTCCTCACCTCCTGTACCTTCTCAAGCTGAGATGTCTGCCTTCCCCCATCCCAGGCCTTCTTGTAGTCCCGCAGGCCATTTGCCCTTTTGCTTCAGTCTTGACTACTGTTTTATCTGGACTTCTAGGTGGTGGTGCACAATTTAGCAGTTGTTTTTTTTCCTCTGCTTCCTCTATTCAAATCTTGGTTTCTCCAATCAGATTGTAAGTACTCAAGGACAAAGAACACTGTATCCTATACTTTTCCCATATTACCCATAATTATCTGGCTTAATGCCAAATAATAATAATAATAATAAAAGAGGATGTTAAAATCAGACCCATTGAGAAAATGGAAGCATGGTAGTCATAAAGTAAAATAAGAGCATGACGCATTGTGTGTGTTTACTTTGGGATGGTTATGCTGCCTTGAACAGCTAGTAGTACTCACAGCAGTTGCTAGGAGACAACATTAAAGTCGAATTAATTGGGGGAAATACCTAACTACCCAGTAATGGAAATGAGATGGAGAAGAGAAAGCACCCTAAATCCCTGATGTCAGAAGACTTGAGTTCAAATGTTATTACTCTACCAGGAAGGAGAAATACCATATGATATCACTCATATGTGGAATCTAAAAATAAAAGATAAAAAAAGGACACTAATGAACTCACCTACAAAACAGAAACAGACTCACAGACATAGTAAACATTCTTATGGTTATCTGGGGAAAACGGGTGGGAAGGGGTAAATTTGGGAGTTTGAGATTTGTAAGTGTTAGCTACTATATATAAAAATAGATTTTTAAGTTTCTTCTGTATAACACAGGGAACTATATTCAATATCTTGTAATAACCTTTAATGAAAATGAATATGAAAACAAATATATGTATGTATATGCATGACTGGGGCACTGTGCTGTACACCAGAAATTGACACATTGTAACTGACTGTACTTCAGTTTTTTCAAAAATGTTATCACTCTAGTTGCATGACCTTGAACAGCTCACTTAACATTAGGTATGATATTTAAGGGACTGAGGGGCGTGGGGAACCCAACCAAACAACTGATAAAACATCCAAACAGACTTGGACTCTGAAGATTTAAATCTTGGGTCTGGAACTGACTCACTGCCTATGTGTTCTTGATGTCATCCATCTCCTAATTTCCTCCTCTCTAAATTGAGCAGGATGAAATCCCCTGCACAGGGCTGTGGGGATAACATTAGGACATGTGTGTGTTGATGCCTGGGGTACTGTGGGCATGTAGTAAATGTTGTGTTTATCTTTAAATAAACCTCTGTGGATCCCCATTGCCTTGGTTGTGAATTGACAGACTTCAGTGAGACAGTTACCAAAATCCCTATGTCAGTTACGTCACAAGGAAGGTAAGTAAGGATACTGTTTGTTTAAGCTCATTGCGGATTTTTAATTTACCTAAAAGAATCAGTTGCAGCAAAATATGGATGCATCTACATTATGTAAGGCATTAGTAGAATTTTTTTCTGATTCACATTGTGGCTTCACCCTTGTAATCAGACTAGTGGAGACCTGTGGCATCTTCCCCTTGAGTTTTGCCTTTCCATTGCGCCCAGTGAGCAAGTACCCCAGTAGTAACTTTAAGTAGAGTTGAACCTGTCAGGCTGGCCATTCACTGGCAGAAGAAGAGCTGTATTTTATAATGCATGTGTCAAGTTTGACTTCTCCTTAATATTAACACATGACTAAATAAGTTCCAAGAGAATGTAATGTTGACTCACTCCATTTTTCAGTGACGCATTCTGTCTACTGAAGAGACAAATGTAATCTATTGCCAATTTGTATTTTCACTTGACATCCTCTGATTTCTAAAATAAACACAAAATCAGTTTTCTTTTTATTTACTTTCCCAACTTTTCTGTGCACACAAACCTTCAATATTGTCCCTATTTGACAAGTTTCTGAATAACAGTTTACAATGCCCGGTTTTATAGGGCCGGCATGTTGCTCTGTACTCAGGTGTTACAAGGCTCAAGTAGCACCAATCTGGATCTTCAGGTTAAAGGAGCTGGTGTCTGTCAGGCAGGTTGGAAAACTTCAGAGCATTACAGTAGTCAGAGGTCTCCTGGGAAAGTCATGTTTACCAGTGATCAAAGATGGTGGTCCCAACTGATAGATTGGAATCCACCAATAGATCTTTTTATAATTTACTTATTTTATTTATTGAAGTACAGTCAGTTACAGTGTGTCAATCTCTGGTGTACAGCACAATGTCCCAATCATGCATATACATACATATATTCTTTTTCATATTTTTTCATTAAAGTTTATTATAAGATATTGAACATAGTTCCCTGTGCTATACAGAAGAAACTTTTTTAAAACTTATTTTTACATATAATGGCTAACATGGCTTTTGATGTGCTTTTTTTTTTTTCTTTAATTTTTTGCAGGGGGCACACAATTAACTTTTCTTATTTACTTTATTTTTAGAGGAGGTACTGGGGTTTGAACCTAGGTCCTTGTGTGTGCTAAGTGTGTGCCCTACCACTTGAGCTGTACCCTCCCCCTACCGATAAATCTTAAAGTCAGACCTTGTAGATCTCTGAAAGAGGTCCTACTGCTTCACCTTTTCTCTCCTGCTGTGCAAAATTAGTTTGGTACTGCCCTTCTTGTTTCCTGGGGATTCTCACCATCTAGGGAAATGAAAACCTCTCTGCTTCCAAAAAGGCTACAAATCCTGATCTCTTTGATCCAGGGGGCAGACAGGCAGGTCCATGAGGTCCAATGTCATGGGTATATGATGTATTATAGTAAATACAAGGATATTTGGTTTGCCCAGGAGGAATTGTGCCTTCCTCCACAAACACTGACATTTCGGGTTTGGTTTTTATTTTTCTTAAAATTGTTCTTTTGCTTTGCCACATCTACTGCGAGAATGAAAACCATTCTCAGCAATCAGAGTGTCGACATTCCAGAAAGTGCCGACATCACTTTGAAGGGACGCACAGTTATTGTGATGGGCCCCAGAGGCACCCTGCAGAGGGATGTCAATCACATCAGTGTAGAACTCAGTCTCCTTGGAAAGAAAAAGATGCTCCGGGTTGGCAAATGGTGGGGAGGTAGAGAAGAACTGGCTACTGTTCGCACTATTGGTAGTCACGTACAGTGTGTGATCAAGGGTGTTACACAGGGCTTCCGTTACAAGGTGAGGTCTGTGCGTGCTCACTTCCCCATAAGCGTCATCATTCAGGAGAATGATTCTCTTGTTGAAATCCAAGATTTCTTGGGTGAAAAGTACACCCGCAGGGTTCGGGTGAGCCCAGGGGTTGCTTGTTCAGGATCTCAAGCCCAGAAAAATGAGTTAATTCTTGAAGGAAATGACATTGAACTGGTATCAAATTCAGCTGCTTTGATTCAGCAAGCCATGACAGTTAAAAACAAGGATATCAGAAAAACTTTGGATGGTATCTGTGTTTCTGAAAAGGGAATGGTTCAGCAGGCTGATGAATGAGATCTAAGTTGTCCAGCTACAGGAACAGCAAGATGCCTGCCCAATCACTCTTTAAATTCACTTTTGATGTTTTAAGGATGTAGTAAAAGCTATTGATTAGGGGAAAAAATAAAATAAAATTGTTCTTTGAAACATTTCATTCATAACGTCTGTAAGGGAAATGGGAATTTTAAATAGATAAGACAAAGTAGAAAAAAAATCAAATTTGGTTGATGATATCTGAGATTACTTTAAGCATGTGTAACTTTAGTTTAAATTTTCACCTTTGTTCTAAGCTAATAGTTGGACAACTTAAGAACCACATTTTATACCATAGTTGACATTCAGACAACAGATAGTAAATTAGAGAAAAATAAGACCAATAAAAACTGTTAACAGAAACATAAAGGAATATAATAAATGTATTCTTTCTCCTCAACCCTTTGAAAAACATGAGAGGGATTATTAAAAGATACGTTTTTTGCTGAGACTGGTGATGGTTCTTGGCTTAACTTACCTCTGTGAATGCTAAATTTGTTTTATGAAAGTCAATTCACTTCACTTGGGTTTTAAATACTGATTTTAAAAGATGATTCTTGAACAGTGATGTTCAGGCAGTTTTAACCACATAATCCTTTCTTCAAACAAAACATTTCATGGAACCACAATATCTCTAGTGAATCCCCTGTTTGACATGGGGTGAAACAAGGAAGACAGAGTGTGTGTGCACACAGACGTGCACACGTGTGTAAATCTCCCACAGCTCCAAGACTACAGTTTGAAAAGCACTGGTATTTGACCACCTTTTTGTTAGAATGCCTGATGGGCCCAATTCGTAGTATTCTGAAGTCGACCTTGAGCAATAATTAGTTTAAAAAATACAAACTTCAGGAAGAAGATTTCTGAAAAATGGTGACAGCAGTGGTATTTGCTCACTAATCTCCCCATAGAAACAGAGCAATTAGGGTACCAAAATCAGAACCCACAGACAGCAACTCCACCAAGCCAAGTCCCCCCACCAGCCCCCAAACACTAGAAGGTAGGGACAGACTGCCAACAGCTAAGAGATTCTTGTGAGGTCACTTACTGTGTGGGAGGGGGAAGAGCACCAGAAACAGGGCAGCTGATGTGTTGAGAAGAGGAAATCCCTCAATTGCCAGCATGTACTCACTGGGACGCGCAGCCGGCCAGAGGAGCTGTGAGAGTGGGTGAGTGTTCTTTGCAGGATCTGGTTTATAAGTGAATACGGGGGACAGGAAACGATCCAGTTTGATGGTGACAAAGCCATCTGAGCTGTATAAATTCTTGAAGCAGGCAAACCAAAGCTCCCTTCCAAAACAAATCCTTACACTGTGGAAAGCTGCTCGAAGCAGAATCCACATTGGGCTGGATGGGATAATAGGGGAGAAGAGAGAAAAGTCCAGGTTAAAAAGCAAATGGTGACTACAACATAGGTAGTGCCACAGAGTGAAGGGCTATTTTTTTTTTTTTTTTTTTTTTTTTTTAGTCACTGTGTGAAGACAACAGAAGAAAGAGTTCTAGAATCATGGAGTTGGAAGAACTATCATGAGCTATCCATTTCAAAGTACAGGAGAACTTGTTTCATTTTTAAAAAAAAAGCAAGCAAAATAAAATTAAGCAAAGATCTTATAAGGAGCAAAATGCAATAAAAACATGCTCCCAAAGTCTATGAAACAAATGAAAACTATAAACTGTTAAAATAAAACAAGGTTAAAAAAATATTTTAAATGATAGAGGATTATAATGAAAACATAAATCAGAATTGGATCAAAATTTAGGTGACTGGAGAAAAATCCATGGAGCAGCATATTTAAGATGCTCAAGGATGGAGAACCGGAGCCATTAGGTTTCTATCCAACTAAACTCACCTTCAGGTGTCATGAGTACAGACCAATAGTTATGAACACTCCAGGATCTCAAATCTCGCTCTCATGAGCCTTTGCTGAGGAACCTGCTAGAGAATGAGCTTCAGACAACCCCACCTCCAAATCAAAATAAAACAAAACAACTGGGAAATGCCAGAGGAGAGGACACAGTGACATTCCGTTTCCCAGAACTTAGGTAATGGTCCGTGGGACCGAGTTCTGGCCCCAGACATGGAGGGGCATAAACACAAGGTACTTCCAGGCACCATCCTCTACATCTTCACTGATAAGCTGGCTGGGTGCAAAGAATCCAGCAAAGTACTCTTTGACACCAGTAGAAACCACATTACTGTTACTCTAGGTAGCTCCAAGTAGTGTCTGAGCTTTGAGATGACAATAATTATTGGATTTATCAGACTAGATGAAATGTCACTAAATGGCAGCATTTAATCTAACAAGGAAGCACAACTATAACACCACACTTTTTAACACTTTGATAACTATATTTCAGTATAATCTGCTTTATTCATAATACTGGGCCTTTTATGGTATGCATTTAAAAACATTATTCTGAGAAGAGGTCTGTATGCTTCACCAAACTGCCAGTTGGGTCATGGAGCAAAAAGATGTGAAGAACCCCAGATTCAAATGGAAAGAGATGGGTATCTAAATTAATAGGCGTCTTCTCTCCATGTTGTCAACACACGTGGAAAATGACTTGAGCAAGAAATAAGCTGCTGCTGTGTTTAAGTGAAAAGGATAAAAAGGCAAAAAACTTACAATGGAAGAAAGTCCTGACTTGAACTGATTCAAATGCTTTTTCACTAGCTTTCTGTTGTTCAAAACTAATTTACATGATCTTTGCTGATTATCCCCGGGGTCAAAAGAAGCACCAGCCAGTCTTCAGTTTTTGTGGTTGGGTAAACTTGGCCAGACTCAACATTCTGCTCCATGCCTGAGCCACACAGTGATTCTAGTCCTTACTTTAAAATGCAAATTTGGGGTGTATGTATCTTTTTGAATCAAAGTTCCTTCCAGATACATGCCCAGGAATGGAGTTTCTGGAGTTTGTGGTAGCTCTATTTTTAGTCTTTTGAGGAATCTCCATACTGTTTTCCATAACAGCTGCACCAAACTGCACTCCCACCAGCAGTGAAGGAGGGCTCCCTTTTCTCCACAGCCTCTCCAGCATTTGTCATTTGTGGACTTTTGAATGATGGCCATTCTGACTGGTGTGAGGTGCTGTCTCATTGCAGTTTTGATTTGCATTTCTCTGATAATTAGTGATATTGAGTATTTTTTCATGCGCCTGTTGGCCATTTGTATGTCTTCATTGGAGAATTGCTTGTTTAGGTCTTCTGCCCATTTTTGGATTGGGCTGTTTGGTAATTTTTGTTGTTGTTACTTTGTTGTATGAGCTGTTTAACACTGTAAACTGACTATACTTCAACTAGAATATTAAAAAATAAAAAAAGAATTATGAACTAGTAGATCATTGAATACTTAAAAAAAAAAAAAGAAAAAAGAAAATTTGGTTCAAAGTATGCTTCCCCAAGGGGACTGTGAGACTATTAGACACAAGTAAGTGCATTTTGGTACATCTTAGTATATTTTTGGTAGTCTTCCATCACAAAAAATCTAAATGAGATTAGGACATAATTTTGTTATGAACTTCATTGCTGAAGGGAACTTCAGAGGGCCTTTCATCTACCATCCTCATCTTACAGTGTGAACTGAGGACCAGACAAGTTTGGGTCAGACTCACAGTCACACAGCCAAGGTGCTCCTCTAGGCTCTAGCCTAGACACACGTCCACGCATGTGACACTAACATTGTGTCCCACCAACCTCCGTCTTCCCTCACTGCCCCCACCTTTCCTCCTTCTCTCAGGTCACAGTAGAATTGCCTTCAGTAATTCTGCATATATTCCTGGGAAAACTTTCCGAGTTCTCTAGCTTTCTTTCCTTTAGAGCTCAGGAAAAGATGATTTTCTCTTTTTTGCCCCCTCATCGTAGAGTAGGCTTCTTTATTTCCGGGTAACAACAGAGAATCAGTTGTGTCCTAGGGGTACTGGCAGAACCATCCTTCAGTACAGTGACAAGAGGCAACTGAGAATTTTACCTCCTCATCTCTCATGAGTAGCTCGATGTTCTTGACCACAGATGGGGCAGTGTTTTCCAGGTCTTGAAGTCCTTTTATAACAAAACCTACTTCGAGCGACACGGAACCTTCATGGCCAAGAGGGTCATGCTGTTGCTGTGGTCTTGCACCGTCTGCATGTTTCCTCTGGGCGGCTCGGTGGGCTCGCTGGTTTCGGTTGACAAATGTGGCCGGTAAAGAGTGGGTGTGCTGCTCACGCAGAGTTCACATTAGTAACTCCCACTGTCTCTTGGTGGTCGCATCTCTGGTGGGGAGTTGTGTGACCTTGAAAATCAGGAGACCTGAAGTCCAGCCCCCACTTTGCCGTAGACTTCGTAAGATTCTCTTTTTCCTTCTTTCTTAAGGCTGTTCAGGTATTTCTTTTCTTTACCTCTTGCATTTAGTTACAGGGACTTTGAATTAAAGAAAATGAAGAAACGAAAAATAAAAAAACAGATGACCTTTATCATATACATACATTTATGCTTACATGTTGCCTAAGAACAGGTGGTTAAACCTCAGAAGACCCACAAATTTATCTGGTGGGCAAATTGCGAATGCAAAACGTTATCCTACCATTTTCTGTTTCTAGATGTCATGCCTAAAATTCCAATTAACATCACTGTTAATTATCCTACCACTGATACAGATAGCTTTTTAATCCACTTTTGTTACTCATATGTGGAAAAACGTAGAATTTTAATGGTCACGAATGCTGACAACAGTTTGAGAGCAGGGGCGTGATACACTTAAAACTTCTCTAATTATCCGGCAAGTGTGTTCTTTGGATGTTCTTTTTCGCCGCTTTGGTGATCAGCCATGTTGTAGAGTGAGCTTGGGTGCCCTGCTCAGTGTCTTTTGCTTTGCTTGGCCTGTTTCTGGTCCATATCAGCGTCCAATCTCTCCTTTCTATAAGGTTCCTTCTTAGGAATAACCCAGCGATAATTCTTTATTTCCCTGCCATAGCTTTAACATCAGGGGTAGGTGTGTTTTAAGCCAAGTTGTCACTGCTTTACTCGGAGAACTGATGCTTTTCCAAGCCCTCCTGATATTTCTGTGATGAGTCAGAAAGGCCAGTCAGACCTAACAGAATCTCATGTGGGTTTTCCTGTTCTTGGGATGCTTTCAGCCTCATTGTTCTTAAAATTCTTGTCAGTAAATCAAAGTTGAAATCAGTGAGGGTTTACAGAGCAGCGGAACCTGCCAAAATGTGAGTTTCAGCTTTCCTTAGAGTCAACTTTTCAAGCACGAGTAACTGTGAAAGGGAAGCAGATCTCAATTGTTTTGTGCTGGATGCCTGAGCTGAGACACACGGCTTGCTTTGAAATCACATGAGCCACGTTTACAAACCTAGCAGCAGATCTTTAACTTCCTCCTGGCGTTGAGACTGTTGTAGTAAAAGGAAGAACTCATTTATACCCATTTACTCTAAGAGAAATATACTAATATGTGATAATATCATAACTGTCGAGGCGCAGACCCTTCTCCTCTGGGGCCACTTATCCTCACCCTCTACGAGGCACTGAGTGCGTGGCCAGCCGGGCATCATGGGTGAACCTGTGATATGTCTACAGGTTGAGCCTTTTTAAATAGAGTGGTTAAAAGCATGAATTGATCTGTAGTCCACCATCTGAATAAGGTTCTTAATTTAAGATTAGAGGAGTTACTTGGTCTGTGGTGACTTACTGGGCTTTGGAAATGAATGACTACCAGCCCCAGCCAGAGCCTGGGACACCCAGGGATCCCCGTTCACTCTGAGTCATAAGCTACTGCTAGTGTTTGGAGCTCAGCTTCCTTTCCACGTTGTTTTTTGCGTTGCCTGAACGACGCAGCAGTCAATTTGCTTTGTAAAGTCAATTTTTGTTCCTTTATGCAACATACTTTCATCAATATTGGTTGGCCTTTCTCTGAGGTTCTTGTTGTGGCTGTTGTTTTTGAAATCTAAAAAATATGATTAGTGTTTTGATAGCGTAGATATTCTCTTAACACTGACAGTACCTCTGTGGGTGCAGACATTAAATATAATTATTATACTAGATATTGTAAGATCTATGAAATTGGCAGTAGCACATCACTAAAAGATACTAACTCACAGTTTAAATTTAATGACTCGGAACGGGTTGATTTTCCATTCTGCTATGTTCAATGTTTAATAAACTCTTCTTTGTTACTTCCACCCTGCGTATTATAAAAGCTGTTACATGAGTTGCCGCTACCCACATCATACATAAAGTTACAGGAATGAGCAGATTGGGATGTTACAACTTTAATTGCCGAGTCCCAGAGTTTAGTATTTCCAATTGGAGTGTTGATTTAGCTCTGGAAGTTTGAATTAAATTCTTTGTTGTTTCTTTTCCTAAAAAAAGTTCTCTGTCTTTAACATTGAGCTAAAGAGATACAATGATTAACACAATTACAATTTTTAAAATTCCATTGTGAATATTTAGCATGGCCCTGGTCATAAACAGTACAATTGTGTTGGCAGTGAATAAATTGTTAGCCTAAAATAGAAAAACTTCCCACATGAATTAGGACAGAATTTCTCTTGATGTTTTGCAAATCCTTAGCCAGCTGTGAACATACAACTAAACAGTATAACGCTTTACAGAGAAAGCAATTTATCATGTGCTAATATATTTTAGGAGCTTTTTTTATGATTGCTTTTGGAATGGGAAAATGCAGCTTACAGAAGTAGATAAATTTCACAAAGTAATACCTAAATGTTCCACATCTGTGTTTTAGATTTTTGTTTTCTTTGTAATAATTAGGGATCACTGCCTTCACCAACACTATTTTGTTCACCATTAGGCTTTCCACCAGACAAACTATATATTTACTTATTTGCTTACTGTTATCTTCCTCTCACTAGGATACAAACTTCATAAAATGAAGGACTTTGGATTTGTTCAGTGCTAAATGCATTATTACCTAAAACAGTGCCGGACACGTAGAAGGAGTTCAGACTGTATCTGTTGAATAAATGAGCAAGTAAATTAATTTCATTTTACATCATTTTTTCTTTTTGTTTAATGTACTTGGAGCATTTCTTCATGTTATTAAAGAGTAAAATATACCTTTTTAAAGAAGTAGTCATGGTACATTAAAGCAATTAAATGTAAGTCAAATCTGATGGAGATGTTCAAGTAACTCCACGTTTGACAAACTGAGATTGTAAACGGCATTTGTAGAGTCTATATATTGATCTACTGCACTCATTTTGGAAAAAAGTGAAAGGACAGAAGCGCTTTACATTATACTTCATTCTTTTAAATTCATGAAGATGCAGTTGTTCAGTTAAAAAAAACAACCCTCTTGAAACTGAAGAATATTCGTCATCCAGGGTACAGAGGAAAGTTGGCGGTATCATGCATGCCCCTGAGGGATGCACCTGGATGTGGTCCAGTATCATCACCCCGTGTGGAGCAGGATGCACCCCCAGCAGGGCTCAGAAGCAGGAGGGAGTGACCGACCTGCTTGAGGCGGCAGCCTCTGTGGAGGCAGCCTCTGTAGAGGCAGTTCAGGGAGGTCCAACAGGCTTGTAAAGCAGCATAGTGAGGGTCCGCTGGTTAATTAGCTAGCCGACCGTAGTTGTGGGGATTAACTTTGAGGAACAGCTGAAGCAGGTGTTCTCTGCTTTTCAGTACATTCAGTAAAATAAGAATCCCACAACTGTGTAATTTTCGATCATTTTTTTTGCCTCTACCCTACAATCATACCCAGCTTGTTCAGATGGTGGTTGAATAGCTGCTCTCCTTTTATATATATAGTACATTTTATCTAAACAAAATTAGGTTTTTATATCCATCAGGTCTTGAAACGCGTAGGACGAGAAAATTCAGTTCTGCCAGCTTTTAAAATATAATAGGAGATTGTAAACTATTCTGTCACATTTTAGTGGTCCCAGACAACTGTCTTTTACTCCTTCTTTCTTCCCTAGATCTTTATGAACCTTTCTTTTGTCTCTTACTGCCTTGTCTCCCATTGCCTTGTCTCTCCCTGTCTTTTCTCCTGAGTGAGGCTGCCGGGTTGGATGTGCAGGCAAGCCGTGGTGCCTGGGGCCCAGCCAGTCCCTTCCCAGGCCTCTCCCCAACCTTGTCATTCTCACCAGGTTTCTTTCTGTACTGATCTCCTTTCTGTCTTCACGGACAGACATCTGACAGGCAGGTATACCCAGGGAAGGGACACTCCAAGGCTGCAAAACTGAGACACGGTTTCCACAGCTATCAGGGGTTGTATTGGAGCTCATGCTGACAGCGATCCATTCTCCCCTGCTTCTCACAGACGGTGACAGGAACGGACAGCTGGACCGTGTGGAGTGTGACATACCGTACAGAACTGACCAGTGACCACTGATCGAGTCTTAACTGTTCCAAGGGTCTTTATATCATTTCTCCTGAGTACTCAGTTGACATATTTGCTTCAAACAAAATCTTTTTGTGTGTGTATATATGTATTTTATTGAAGTATAGTCAGTTTACAATGTTGTGTCCATTTCTGGTGTGCAGCACAGTGCTTCAGTCATACATGAACATACATGTATTCGTTTTCATATTCTTTTTCACCATAGGTTACTACAAGATATTGAATATAGTTCTCTGTGCTACTACAGTATGAGCTTGTTGTTTATCTACTTTATATATATTAGTATCTGCAAATCTTGAACTCCCAGTTTATCCCTTCCCACCCACTTCCCACCCTAGGAACCGTAAGTTTGTTTTCTATGTCTGTGAGTCTGCTTTCTGTTTTGTAAATAAGTTCCTTCTCTTTTTAGAGTCCACATATAAGTGATATCATATGGTATTTTTCTTTCTTTTTCTGGCTTACAAATAAAATCTTGAGTGATACAACCCCTTTGTAGTCTTTGGATAAAGGGGCTTGGGAAGGTATTTGGCGTTCCTAAAATCTTGTGGTCTAAAACACCAAAAAGTAGCCATTGGCATCCCAGCTAACTTTTACAATAGATTCATCTTTCACTGAGCTTAGTAAAATTACAAATCATATGCCGTAGAGGGGTTGAGGGTCTGGGGAGCAAAGGATTAAGCAAACTGAATTTGGACACTTTACCCTGAGTATGTATCAGGACAGATCCAGTTCAAATATCCCCACCCTGACGTCTCTCCACACCTCTCCTCACCCAAAAACAAGTCATTTGAAATTTTGCTATTTTACAAATACTGTTGGTGAGCACCGTCATATCACCAGTGTCTTGAATAAAACTAGGCTGTGGTTAATGAAACACATCTGGCAGTATTTGGGGAAAACCTCCATGTAGAGAGATGAGTAATCATACCTCCTCATTTAAAATTGTAACATTGTGCAAGCTGAACATTTGTACATAGAGGACTTTTTAAAGGAAACTCAAGAAAGACATTGTCTTTGTCATTCTCAATCTCAGTGTTTTTAATTAACTGTTTTATTTTGGAATAACTTTAAATTTATGGGAAGTTACAAAGATAGTAGAGTATTTCCATATACACTTCACCCAGTTTCTCAACTTAAGTTTTTATTTTATTTTTTTTTAAAAGAATGGAGCCTAAGGAAACATGATTGTCAGATAGTATGGTGTCCTGGATGGAATCCTGGAATAGAAAAAGGACGTTAGGTAAAGACTAAGGAGATCTCAGTATGGTGTGGACTTTATTAATTACAATAATAATGTATCAACATTGACTCATTAATTGTGACAAATGCACTATAACAATGTAAGATGTTAATTAAAAACTAAGCTGGCTGTAGGGCATATGAGAACTCTAAGCTATCTTTACAATGTTTTTATAACTAAAACTTTTAAAATAAAAAGGGTTTTTTTTTAATTTTTTATTGAAATATAGTCAGTTTACAGTGTGTCAGTTTCTGGTGTACAGCATAATACTTGGTATACAGTCATACATACACATACAGATATCTCTTTTCATATTCTTTTTCATTATAGGTTACTACAAGACATTGAATAGAGTTCCCTGTGCTGTACAGTAGAAACTTGTTGTTTATCTATTTTATGTGTAGTAGTTAGTATCTGCAAATCTCGAACTCCCAATTTATCCCTTCCCACCCCCTTACCCCCTGGTAACCATCAGTCTGTTCTCTATGTCTGCAAGTCTGTTTCTGTTTTGTAGATAAGTTCATTTGTGTCTTCTTTTTTTTTTTAGACCCCATATATGAATGATATCACACTCCCTCACACCATACACAGAAACGTTATGTTTTAAAGTGTCACCCTCCCCCAAGAAGTTAATCATGCATTCGTTCAGTATTTACTCAGCCTTCAGCACTTTTTGGTCAGTGTTAAAGTGTCAGTTCTCTGTGAATTCACGCAGTGAATCAAGAATCATTCTTTGAGTATCTGTTGTGTTCCTGACAGTGGTACAGCTGCACAGGATGCCAAGATGAATAAGACACAGTGCCCGTCCCCAAGGGACTGCAGTCTGCTACAAGCAGGAGACAGAGAAACCCGGAATGAGTGCTGTCATAGAGATGGAGGATGTGGGCTGTGGGAAACCCAGGGTAGGGACATTTATGTCACTGGGGTTGGAGTGAAACCAAGTGTTACAAAATGGCCAACTCTGAGAAAAAGGCAGCAGACCAAAAACCAAAGGAAATTTAAACAAATAACTGACAAATAGAAGGTGATGGCAAAGGTATAGCAATCTTCAGAAGAAACAAGAGACACAAGAACAACTGTATCCAGTGGTGACTAATGACATATGGGACGGAAGGATTTCTAGTCCCAGTGGGAAGGAAGTTCGGATGAGCCAGCAGTTTTACTTCCACCAAAAAACTGACAGGAAAGAGGAAAATATTAAGAATATAACCTGCGACAGAGGCACAACTCTTTGACATAAATCTTAGCACTATTTTTTTGGATCTGTCTCCTAAAGTGAAGGAAATAAAATTAGCAAAAATAAATCAATGGGACTGAATTAAACTTGAAAGCTTTTGCACAGCAAAGGAAACCATCGACATAACAAAAAGACAGCCTACAGAATGGGAGAAAATATTCGCAAATGATATGACCAATAAGGGATTAATATCCAACATATATAAACAGCTCATACAACTCAACATCAAAAAAAAAAAAAACAATTAAAAAATATGTGGAAGAACTGAGTAGACATTTTCCAAAGAGGAAATACAGACGGCCAACAGGCACATGAAAAGATGCTCAGCGTCTCTAATTATCAGGGAAATGCAAAACAAAATCACAGTGAGCTATCCCCTCACTCCTGTCAGAATGGCTGTCATCAAAAAGAACAAAAATAGCGAATGCTAGTGAGGATGTGGAGAAAAGGGGACCCTACTACACTGTTGGTGGGAATGTAACCTGATGCAGCCACTGTGGAAAACAGTATAAAGTTTCCTCAAAAATACTAAAAATAGATTTACCATATGATCCAACAATTCCACTCCTGGGCATATATCCAAAAAAAGAAAAAAACACTAGTAAGAAAGATAATGCACCCCAATGTTCATAGCAGCATTATTTACAACTGCCAAGATATGAAAGCAACCTAAGTGTCCATCAACAGATGAATACATAAAGAAGACGTAAGATATATATGTATACACATATACACAATGGAATAGTACTCAGCCATAAAAAAAGAATGAAATTTTGCCATTTGCAGCAACATGGACGGACTTGGAAGGCATTATGCTAAGTGAAATAAGTCAGACAGAGAAAGACAAATACTGTATATCACTTATATGTGGAATCTAAAAATACAACAAACTAGTGAATATAATAAAAAAGAAGCAGACATAAGTACAGAGAACAAACTAGTGGTTACCAGTGGGGAAGGGGGAGGGACAAAGAAGGAGTGGGGGAGTGGGAGGCACAAACTGTTGGGTGTAAGACAGGCTCAAGTGTGTGTTGTACAACATGGGGAGTACAGCCAATATTTTGCAGTAACTAAATGGAGTGTAACCTTTAAATTTTATGTTCATTTTTTTAAATTTTTAAACAAAAAATATATATAACCTGCAAGTACAAAAGGGTAGTATTTCTCTTCTGGATGAGAAGCTGGTCTTTATTAAAATAGGCAAATCCAATTCTGTTCTCATTTGGTCATCCTTTTACCTACTATGTGCAAAGAACCACCTTTAAATTAGATATACAAAAAATTAGAGAAGATGCAGGGAACCAAAACAAGCCTAAAAATGGAAACTAAAAGCCATTTTAAAAGCCATAAAATTGCTTAGTACAGAAAAAGATTTCTACCTTCCTAACTTTCTAGTAACTGAATGGTTAGTTTCAGAAGGGCACTGACAGTATGGTCTTTTGAACGGAAGTGAAGGGAAAAGCTTTACATTTAGCAAAATAAAATAAAATTAAGCATAAGGAAAAAACTTCCTATTTTAAAAAATATTAAGCATAACTAAAGTCAGTAATAGGAGGAAACTGCCATCTTTGATGCCCTGCCCTTTGTTGGAGGTCTAGAAATAGATCATTGTTCCCTGCTTTTCAGATAAATGGGTGCTCTTTGGTTTGAATATATTAGATACTAACAACGTTTTGGCAAATGTATAAAATATCAGTGACTGTTTTGTGATCCTAACACATAAATATGACAGTAAATTTGGATTTGGGTTCCCAAAGGAAAATTAAAATCCATCAAAACCAAAGAAGAATCCCAGCTGGCATAAGCTCTTGACAGATTCAAAGATAGGGTTTTCCTGTAATATATTCTGTCCTCAACCCTTTATTTCAGCTTCAACATTTCTATTTCTTTAAATGCTACTCGAGCCAGTCCACCTGCATCAAATGAATAATAGCTTTTTATAAGTAACAGCAATTTTTTTTCTGTACCTAGACAATGAGCACCCATCTTTAGAAGTAATTTTTTTTTTTCCCTTCGGACTCAGACTACTCTTACTTTTCTTCATTTGAACTAATTACTGGGTGCTTTCAGAGCTTTGCTTTTCATATACTACATATATTGTAGGCACACTATGTCCTGAGCATTTGTTTCAATTTATAAAGAGTACAATTAGCCCTTTTAATGCTGAGTTCAGTCACAATTAAAGCTCCCCTAATGGTTAGGGATTGGTCTTTCCAAGGCTGAGAAGGTGTTTTTAATTATTCATTCTTCAGTTTGTGTCTTACAGCAGCCTCAGCTGTGCTTTATTATTCAAAGGTTAATGCAAACTGAGAAGTGGGTAAATTAAATCTGCTTGGCAGCCGGCAACCCTCCGTACTCACAGACACTGTGGGCTGGGGACTGGCAGTAGACGTTATTTCCACCATTGCAGCACTGCCAAAAGCAAAAACCACTGAAATCCCTCAAAGATAGCCGACGTTGACAGGAATTATTAAGGGATACTACAAATTGATGGTTCTTAAGTAGCAGATCGTCAGTAAAATCTGTATTTGTTTTGCTTACAAAGAGAGAAGGCAATAGCTGGAATCTGAAGGGGAATGATGGCTTCTGTAGAAAATTGATGTAGGTTACCATGACTAATGAACTTTGTGTAATATTAAATCACCAAGTTGAGTGCTGGAAGTCACTTCTGCAAATGTTTTACAAGGACAGACTGCAACATCTCACATGAAAGCGAGGACATAATGGACTGTCCTTAGACAACTGAGCAGGATGGAAGTGCTGTCTTCTGTTTGGCTGCCTACTCTCTCTCCTCCACCATGGCGTCTCATGTGGCTGGTCTCTTAAAAATTCTCCTCCAGCTAGGAGGAGCCCAGGACCTCACAGAGCCCGGTCAGGTACCTCCCATGCCCTCTGTCTGGAGCGGACGAGATAGATGGACCAGTGCTGCCTCCCTGTCCTCACTCCCTGTGACCAGAACCTCATCTGTCTTCTGACCTTTGCTGATGGGCTGAAGGGAAGAAAGGACTGACATACGAAATCTGTGCATGTCGTTGAAAATTCTGATTTTTTTTTAACACAAAGCCTGATTCTTCCATGAAAGCCACTGTAAGGTATTAGGAAATCCAGGTTTGTGAGATTAAATAGGAGTCTAAGGAAGAGGAAAGTAAGTGGAGTCATCTCATTTGAGGGTGATAACCCACCTATACAGTTGTGTGAAGGTTTAAAAAGATGATCTGTATGAAGGTGCTGTGTGACCTTTCTCAATCTGTCCAGAGTCAAAAGATTGTTAAATACCAACTAAATATCACTCCATAAAAGCTGTTGACTGAGTTGCTGAATGTTTACATTATGTTGGGACTTAGGTGTTTTCTTCAGACCATAATGAGTCTAATCTGCTTTTTATTGATACTTGTCTATAATTTTAGCCAATTCTCAGTCTCTTCAGCAGAGACGTAGGGAGCTGTGCTGGCACCGCTTGGTTTATGATCAGGGCTGCCACGTCTTCTGTTTCTCCCACTTTCAGTCTGCGCTGAGCCTCGCCGTCAGATCCTGGTGTAGAAGGAAGGAGAGCTTTTGAATGAGACAGTCCTGGGTGTGACACCCTGTTCCACCATTACTGTGTAACCTGTGTCAAGACACTGACCTTCTTTGAGCCTTAGTTTCAGATAACAGTTCGCAGAGTGGCAGTAAGTTGAAGGAGTATGTGTTAATGGTGACAGTTACCATTTTTAAAACACCCACTCTTTCCCAGGCACTGTCCTTGACACTTCATGTGTATTTCATCCTCATGACAGCCCTGTACAGTCAGTAACGTTCTGTTTTACAGAGAAGTAGGGAAAGTGCCTTGCACAATATCCGGCTTGTAGGAGATGCTCAGTAAATGGAGGTCTTACGCTATTACGGGGATTTCATCGTGTGATCCCTACTAGAAAATTCCATCAGTGTCAACCTTTAATGTCCGTACTGGTCATCCGCCGCTCTTTTTTTAAATGTAGGCTCATTCAGTAGGTCTGCGTGGTGCTGCTCCTCTCTGAGCCACATTTTGAGGCCCTTGGTGACCCCAGGATCTGTGATGGTGGTTCTCAACCCCAGGTGCTCATTGCTCATTCAGTTCTGTTCAGTTGATCTTGACTGGGACTCAGGCTTTTTTTTTTGGAAGTTCCAGAAGCTGTTCAGACTTTTTCTTAAAGCACTAGCCTCCTTTTATTCACATGCTCCCTTTATTTACTAAATACATATGTGTACATAAAATATATAAAGTGGAGTTTCTCTGGTCGAATTTCATGTGGGGAAGGAACAGATTAGTGATCCCGAAAGACCTCAGTGGAGCCCTGCAGCTCCTGGAAGCAAGAAATTTGAAAACCACAGCTCTCCTGAATCCAGTTCCTATCATAGCATTTAAGGCCCTACGCAGCGAAAACTCAGTCACCTGTGTATATGCCATTCTCCCAACAAGGAACCCACTTCCCCCTGTCTTATTTCCATGCAGTGCCTTTCACCTGTTAGACCCCATCTCCCCGTACCTGTTGAAATTTACTTTACCTTTCACACAGTGAGGGGCAGAGCCTGGCTCTCTCATTGTGAAAGCCACTTTCTTTACTACTATGCTGTACTCATAGCCGCCTGTTCTACTAAAGACGTTTGTTATTTTTCAACAAACATTAACTAAGTATCTACGTGTGCAGTTTCCTTTTGCCGTTAACCTTTTGGTTGACTTGTTTCCTCTTCCTTTTCTGTGCTAACCTTGGCCTCCAGGCAGAAAGGTTAACATGGGTCTTGGGGCCAAATAGCAGTGTCAAGGATACAAAGAAATTCATGCAGTTTGTGGAATATCACAACCAACCTGTTCTGGAATAAATTAGGCAACTATATGACCATTTTCCTGTGGAAGAAACAAAAGATGTTCTCAGTCAGCGAAAAGTGCATTGAGTATTTTGGAGGTATATGACCTGCTTGAGAAACAAATTGCCTTGATAGTAACCCTGGATACAAATAAACAGAAAATCTTAACTATCCTAAGAATAATTCTCTGTCCCTAAACTCTGTCATCTAAACTTTCAAATGGAATTGTTACTTAGATATAGTCTAGATGTTAGAAAGTAATAAAGCTGCATTTGAAATGATACCAAGCGATTTTACATTCTGTCCCCTACGAATGGTAACATTTTTGAGAACTGAAGCATTTTGAGAAGGATTCGGCTTCCTGCAAACTGTGTGGGGGCAGCAGCAGCTTGTCAAAAGCTTGTTTAACCTGCAGATAAGATCAGTAGACACATTACAGCCTTCCTGTCTAACACTTGGGCCTATGGGGTGGGGGGGTGGGGTTAAATAATAAAAGAGCCATTACTTGCCCCACAGGCTAGCCCACAGGCCAAAATTGTTCTTCCAGTGCAGACAAGAGAGGCTGACTCTGGAGGCCTGAAGACCTTAAGAGCTTTCATATCTCACACAGACCAGAGAGAACGCACAAGAGTTGGGGTGGGCGGTGGGCACCCAAAGCAGTGTTGCCAGAAATGGTTCATTAAAGAACTGAAGAGAGTAGTCAGAGATCACTGTTTCTAGTTTGAAAAGTTAAAAAAGAAAACAAAAAAGAATTTGGTAGCTGAAATGAAAATGGCTGTTTACCAACTTCTGAATCTAGTCCTTGAAACTTGCCCGGGATGAAAAGGTGCCAGAAAATCCAAACGTTGGTCTCGACGTCCAGCCTCCTGTCTTAAGTGGAGCAGTTATCACAGAGCGGGCACACCGCTTTCCCAGCTGCCTCTTCGTGCCTTATGCGCAGCCGTTGTGTGGGCCTGGGCAAAGCCCGTCACTTTTCTGACCCTTAATTCTATCACTTTGGAAATGAAGACTTTGAAATACAAGTGATTCCCAGTGGGAGAAGAGGGTTTTCAATTTTTCAGATTACTCCCCCAGCCCCGCCCCTACCCCCGCATATACACACTAAGAATCACTGCTCTGAAGTGGGTCGTTTTTTCTGCAAAGAGAAGGTATGTTGAAAGGATAAAATATGTATATATTTTTTTTTTTTAAAGGCTGAGACTAACTCCATCAACTTAGTTCTAGAGTCCTGGCTGCTAACTATAGGATTAAAAGTTCTATAATTCAGTATTTTAAGTAATTCTGACTGATTTTATGCCTGTTGAACTCAATGGAATTCCAGTCCAGTTCTACTGCTTGCTTCTGGGTTATGAAAAAGTTGAACTAGATGGTTTCCGAAGTCTTTATGATTGTAACCTTATTTCTAACAACACACATATATAAAGTAGGATTTGGTTCCTGTTGACTCTGTGGCCTGTCTTTGTGCTTACAAGTGAGTGTGTCATAAAAATGTAGCTTAGAAGGAAAAGGAGGAGTATACTGTTTTTCCCAGAGGTCTTCCTTCCTGTTTCCCGACTTCTCTGCTTCTCCCTGCTCACTATTTCGTACCATTATGTCTCTTAATATTTTAAGTCTGTTGGAAAGTTGTGCACTCACTGCAAAACATCACACGTTGGGAAGATTAAACACATACACACATACTCCTGTATTATGTAATACAGAAAGAAGCAAGGAAATCTCTGGGGTCATGAATTTAACTGAGAGACTCTGCCTTCTTTAATAACTTCTAGAAGGTTAGTTCACCACTGCCTTCCCTGGGGATTCAGCAGTAATTGTTCTGTGTTTAAAATTCTCTTTTCTTCTTGTTTCTTCCTCTTTTCAGTTGTGGACACTGTTAGCAAAGGGTACAAAGTAGATGACAGTAGTGACGTTAAGGTTTGGCAAAAAGATAACTATAGTCAAATGAATTTCTTTTTTCATCTTTGCGTCTCAAATCTGGAAAGTGTGACTGAGGGTAAAGCTTCCTCCCATTTATTAAGGACTCATTGACAAAAAGTATAGAATGATTCCTTTTCTTGGAATACCTTGAGAATAAACACCAGACTCTTACGGGCTGGAAAGAAACTGAAGGAGAAAATATTCATAGTCCAGTTCTGCTCGGAGCTGAGTATACAGAATGGATCCATCAGCACTACTACATCCTGACTTCCTAGGATGTTATATTGGACTTTGGTGATACTGATCTTTTAGAAAAAATTACTGGATACAAACATGGGGACCTTGGGAGTTTGTGAAGTACCATTCTCCATTTGTCTCCTCATGAGCTGCAGTCCAGGCTTGTTTTCTCAACATTCCCTTGGCCATCAGGGATGCCCTGTCACCATCAGAGTAAATTCTTCTTTCCTGTGCTCCAGATAATATTGGTCCTTAACATTGCTTCTTTCCCCAATATTAAAGGGTAATATTTATGGGTAAAGAACTTCTTTATAGTGCTATGTTTGCATAGAATGTTACCCCTTCCAATGGAGAACCTAGCCTTTGGGGATAAGAAAGATGTCCTGGAGGAGAATGCAGCTAAGTTAAGACCTGAAGCACAAAGAGAATGTTTAGACCTACGGAGTGTCTTATCCAAAAGCCAAGAAACAGCCCAGCCCCATGGAAGTTCTACGTGTGGTCCCAGTATGTTTGGAGAATGGAGGTGGAGGAGAAGGAGGTGTAACGTGTGACGCCAGAGCTGGGAGCTGGAGCCAGATCTTTGTGGAAGATGTCTCATGCTACAAAGGAACCAGGGCTTGATCTTGGAGGTATTAAGAAGCCAGAGAAAGCAGGGAAACAAGATCCCACTGAAAAGATTTTCTGGAGCTTGCCCTGTCTGCACTTTGGTGGATGGATTGGGGAAAAGCAAGACTGGAGGCAGGGAAGCCACAAAGGATGCTGGTACCATCACCTAAGTGAGAGGGGATGCAGCCAGTAGACAGATGACAAACATGCTATGGAATAGGGTTCTATTGGTTTTGGGGCACTTAGAGGAGCAGAGAAGGAGGAAGCATTATCCAGGTTGATTCTCAAGTTTCGGACCAGATTGGAGATTCCGTCAGTGTTTGGTAGATTGATTGTCAAAGGATAATGAGATACCCAGATCGAAGGTGAGAAAACAGCGGGGCCGAGGGTAGGACCCCTAGGGAGGCAGACATTGAAGAGGTTGTCATTGAAGGGCAGAGGAATCAGAGTGCTACCCTATCAGACGGAGACCCTTGGAGGGAGACCTGGGGAAGAGAGTTTTTCAGGAATCTGGGGACGGAGGCTCCAGGGAGTTTTAATAAAATGAAGACAAAAAGCACTGTTGGTTTTAGCCACAAATAGGTCAGCGTCTGGCCTTGAGAACACTGAAAACATTTCCCCTCCGTACCCCCATGTGTTTTTTCTCATTTCATTCAGGCAGCTTTGTGGCATTTCCCCTCTTCAGCTGGCATTCCTATGACCCTTATCTGCAGCTAATCTGGGCCTGGTCTTTATATTTTCTTTTAAGGCATAGGAATTAGGAACGACCCTTTCCTTCCAGTCTGACACCAGAGAAACACTTATATTATTGTGTTTAACCCCAGAGGCTCAAAATCCTTGCAGCTGTTTACTTCCAAAGAGACTTTGGACATAGGTGCAGCATAGCATTTGTGTGTGGACAGCGTGCCTCCCAGCTGGAAGGAGTGAATTTTCAGCTCCATGGAGTCTGACATAAGCAGCGATGGCTGGAGCTCCTGAGAAATCCCCTTGTACTGTCTCCTCCTTACCACTTGTCCCCATCAAGTTTAGGTTCACGTTGGCATGTCCAGGAGCCTCTCCAAAGGCAAGTTCCTTGTCCCGTGGAGCCAGGATCCCAAGATTGCTCGGGCACCCTTCCTCTTTGCCTGCTCAGAGTCAGCATTAAATGAAAAGGCAGCAGACACAGCCAGAAACTCTTGGTCTTAGAGTCACAGCTATGACACAGCTCATTGAAAGTATTCAGCTATATTTAAAGAAACTTACAATCTTAGAGAGAGTGAGCACTTAGTCCTTTTCATCATAAATGTGTAACATTTCATACATACATAAGGGCTCCTGCACTGTGGGTAGCAGCATGGAGAGCTGAACACAGTTTATAGCATAGATCCTCTGAAGAATTTCTCCAAGCAGCAACTTTGGGCATTCAACCAATGTGTAATTTGTGAACTGATATTTGTATTTTGATAGGTTCATCTACCTGCATTTTATTTTGATATTTATCTCTGTTAACTGTTTTTCTTCTTTAAAAAATAAAGTCTAAAAATTTAAGGGTGTTGATCATGAAGAATACTGCAAGTGGGAAAACATTGCTTAAAAACCTAATACCTAGAAATCCTGATTGTGAATAAACATTCTATTCCATGAAAAATTGGATTTCCTGGGAGTGGCAGCTATGAATTCTAATGGTCTCCAAAGTTCCACTCTACCTAAATACTCGTCATAAGATTAGGTCGCTGGGTGATGATGATGATGATGCTGGTGGTGGTGATGGTGATGACAGTGGTAGTGATGATGGTGGTGATGGTGATGATGGTGATGGTGGTGATGGTGATGATGGTGATTATGATGATGATGATAGTGATGATGATGTTGATGACAATGGTAGTGATGATGGCAATGGTGGTGATAATGGTGGTGATGGTGGTGATGATGGTGGTGATGGTGATGATGATGGTGGTGATGGTGATGACTATTAATGTGCACAAGTCCTGTTTTCTAGTCCTGGGAGCGTGACCCCATTGTTAGAAAACCACCAGGCAGTTAACCCTTTGAGTGTGTTGGTGAACATCTGTACTATCCATGGGCATAACCACAACTGTAGTAGCAGCTAACATTCAGAGGCTTGCTATTTGGGCCTTTGCAGGCCCCATTTTCCAAACTGTTTAAGTACAGTTCTACTAAAACTTCACAGTTGCTCCATGAAGTTGGTGCCGGAATGGCCCCATTTTGCAGATCAGAAAACTAAGAGAAAGATGACATATTTATCCAGAGTCTTACAGGTTTTCAGTGGCAGGGCTAGGATTTAGACAGGCACGTCTGGCTCAGAACCTGTTCTCAGGCTTCAGCCCTGCTCTGTACCGCAGGTGTCCTCTGGCACCAACTTTCATTTGATCGGTTTAAGGGAAAAGCGATCATTAAAAGTGTAAAACAATCTGCAGCATCTGCTTCTCACTTTTTGAGTCCAAAGTATATAAAAGTCCATTCTTCTCTTTTGTATAGATCCAAGTAATTCTGACCTATTAAAAAAACATTCTAATCAGAGTGGGTCTGCACTGTCTAATACAGATCTCCACCAACCACATGGAGCTGTTGGATTTAAATGTATTAAAATTAAAGGAGATTGAAAATTCACTTCCTCATTCTCATTAGCCTCACTTCAAGTGCCGGATGGCCACCTGTGGCTGGCAGTTACCAGTGGATATGGAGGACTAGAATGTTTCCATCATCACAGAAAGTTTGGTTGGACAGCAGTGCTCAAACAGTTCTGTCGAAAGAACTATAATGTGCAGCACATGTGTAATTTAAAATTTTCTAGTAGCCACATTTAAAAATGTAAAAAGAAGTAGTTGAAGTTAATTTTAATATATTTTAGCCCAATATATTCCAAATATTATTTCAACATGTAATTAGCAAGAAGTAATGATGCATTTTGCCTTCTTTTTGCATTGTCATCAAACTTTGGCGTGGGAGGGAAAAGCGAGTAGGAAGGGATAAATTGGGAGTTCAAGATTAGCAGATGCTAACTACTATACATAAAATAAACAACAAATTTCTTCTGTATATAGCACAGGGATCTATATTCATTATCTTGCATTAGCCTATAATGAATAAGAATATGAAAACAAATATATGTACGTATATGTATGACTGAAGTGTTACGCCCTATACCAGAAATTGACACATTGTAAACTGACTATACTTCAATTTAAAGAAAAAGAACAGAACATTAAAAAATTTTTGAGTATGTGTTTTACATTCATAGTACATCTTAATTTGTTTGGGTTTTTTTTTCGGGTATTACATAATCTTTTTTTTCACTATAAATTCTTTTTTTTTTTCTTTTATTGAGGTATAGTTGATTTACAAAATGTAAGTTTCAGGTGTACAATGTAGTGATTTACAATTTTTTAAAGTTATACTCACTTATAGTTATTACAAAATATTAACTGTGTTCCCCGTGTTGTACAATACAGCCTATCTTACACCCAGTAGTTTGTATCTCCCAACACCCCCCCTTCTGTTACCCCTTCCCTCTCCCCACTGGTAACCACTAGTTTGTTCTCTGTATCTATGAGTCTGCTGCCTTTTTGTTATTTCACTAGTTTGTGGTATTTTTAGATTCTACATATAAGTGATATCATACAGCATTTGTCTTTCTCTGTCTGACTTGTTTCCCTTAGGATAATGCCCTTCAAGTCTATCCATGTTGCTGCAAATGGCAAAATTTCATTCTTTTTTGTGACTGAGTAGTGGTCCATTGTGTATATGTATCCACAATTTCTTTATCCAGTCATCTGTTGTTGGATACTTAGGTTGCTTCCATATCTTAGCCATTGTAAATAATAACTGCTGCGAACACTGGGGTGCATGTATCTTTTCGAATTAATGTTTTTGGTTTTTCCAGTGTATACCCAGGAGTGGAATCACTGGGTCATGAAGTAGCTCTATTTTTAGTTTTTGAGGCACCTGCATACTGTTTTCTACATTGGCTGCACCAGTTCACATTCCCACCAACAGTGTGCAAGGGTTCCCTTTCTCCGCATCCTGGCCAGCATTCGCTATTTGTGTTCTTTTTGATGATGGCCATTGTGACAGGTGTGAGGTGATATCTCCTTGTGGTTTTGATTTGCATTTCCCTGATGGTCGATGTTGAACATCTTTTCATGATAACACATCTTAATTTGAACAAGCTATATTTCAAGTGCTCAGTGGCTACATGGCCATCATATTTTCCAACACAGTTTTGGATTTTACACCGGGGTTTCTCAACGGGACATACTAAAATGAGTGTGGGACAAAGAGGGAGTTCAGGGACCACTGCTGTAAGCTTCGGGGTTTCTAAGATGATGGAGGAGACCAGATTTCTAAGACTCAGACTGTATATTAAGGAAATAATATTAGTTTTAAATGCATTTTAAAACACCAATCTGTTTTTCAGATAGTTTGTCACTACTAGTTTTTTCTCAAAAAAAAAAACAAAAACCCATAGTTTGGCAGCATGAACCAACTCAGAGTGATACTGTTAACCGCATTATTTATTCCACTGTTAATAAGTGCCTAGACAGCTTACTGACTTCAAAGGCCCAATAAAATTTGGAGTTCTGACTGCAAGCCAGATAAAACTTGGAATGGGCACAAATTGAATATAAGTTATCTACAGACACTGCCGAGTTGGTGAAGTATCTCCTGCCTTCTACTTCTGAGCTCCTTCTTTGCTGGCACTATTTGGCGACTCCTTAATTAGCCTAAATTAGATAACTAACTGTGATTACCGTTCTTGGAAGGTCATCTTAAAATTTCTCAGAGTGACTCATATATTATATCTGTATTTGGGAATTGCATCTCTGCACCCTGTTTCATAGCTGTGTACTCCTGTGTGTATTTTTCTAACTAAATTTCTTCATCTACCTTGAAGTAATGTTGTAACTACAAACCTATAATTTAGTCTACCTTTAAGCTCTTCCTTCTGATAAACTTATCTATTTGTATTCTGTCTAATTATAGCTCAGGGGTAACCATGTGTACTATTCATCTGAATGAGTGAGCTTGTCTGGCAGCCAGGTGCTGTTGGCAAAGTTCCGCTGTCATCTGGCCTGAATATTGTCTGTACCTCCCTGTCTGCTTCAGGGGAGGTAGGTCCATGGGCACTTGGGGTGGGAATCCTGGACCCCAGTCCCTTGACCACTGCTTCTCAATGTATTTCAGTACTGGCAATAAATTTGGCTCACTGTGGTTTTGTTTTGCATTTTACTACATCATTTTTAAATAAGAGAAATCAAGCCCTAAAAGTTTCATTGAACTCTCCTTCACCTGCCATCTTCATATTTATTTTCTCCCCATCACCCTCTCCAGCTCTGCCTTGTTCCTGGCACAGCTGCCATCATGAATTTAGGTCTGTTTTTCCAGTTCATGTCTTAAAAGACATTGATACATATATCCGTAAATGATATAAAATAGGGTTTGATCTTTCTAGTGGATACAGTAGGGTCACACTGTACATATGCTGCAACTTGCTGTTCTCGCTTAGCACTTTGATACACTTTTGGGCATACTTTATCTTAATATGAAAATTTGATACATGTATGAGAAGATCTCTAACATATAAGTAAGTTATGAAACTTAATAGTAAAACAGGTGACTCCTGGACCCGCCCTGCATCCCGAGAAGTAGAGCCTCACCGGAAGCATGGATGTTCCTGTGTTCTACTTCTCCACCCTCTGATGCTACCCAGGAAAATACTCTTTTGAACTTTTTGTATATATCCCTCAACAGTTTATTTTCTTGTTTATTTTTAAACTTTGTAGAAATAGTGTCATACCATAATACATTCCTTTTAGACCTGGTTTTTCATTTAAGATTTTTAAGATTTTTTAGTTTAATTGATCAATGTTAGTCTATATCTTTTCACTGCTGTGTAGTACTCCTTTGGGTGAATTCATCCATTTTTCTGTTGATGGACATTTGTGTTGTTTCCAGTTTTGCTGTTAGAAATAGTCCTTCCATGAACACTCTTATACATGTCTTCTGGTACACGTGTAAAATTTCTTCTGTGGTCTGTACCTAGGAATGCAGTTCCCATGTTGTAATATAGGAGAATATATAGTCACCTTAACTAGGGAAGTCCACATTCTCATCAGCGTGATTGACACACTCATCAGCAAGGATAGGCGTTCTTGTTTTTCCACGTTGTCATCAGTGCTTGGTTTTTGGCAGGCCTTTATTTTTGCCTGTATATTTTATAGAATAATATTAAATTGTAATCTCAAGTTTTATTTCCCTGATTTAATGAGACTGAGCATTTTTCATATAATTATTGCCCTTCATGTTTCCTCTTTCTGGAAATGCTTATTTGTGTTTTTTCTAATGGATTATTAGTCTTTTTTGTATTGATTTATAGAAATTTGTATATTCCAGACTGAAATTTTGTCAATTTTATAGGATCCAAGTATCTTTTCTCAGTTTATGGCTTGCCTTGTCACTCTCTTTAGTCAGACTCTAAAACTTTTGACTTTTGAGTTTAGGTGCTTAATCCATCTACAACAAGTTTATATATTTATGGAGGTAGAAATTCAATGACTCTACTGTCCAAATAGAAAACTATTTTCTTAGCCCCACGTGTTCTGACATATATCAGATTTTCATATGTGTAGCAGAGTTTGAGGATCTTCTTTGAGCTCCCAAATAGATTTTGGAATCAACTTGTCAAGTTTCAATTTTTTAAAAAATTGTTGGGTTTATTGGAATTGCATTGTATCAGTTTGGGGAAAAATGACATCCCCAGGATATTGGCTCTCCCTAACTATAAACTTGGTGTCTTCATTTATTTAACTTTCTTGAGTATATTTCAATATATCTTATAATTTTCTCCATAAAAATCTTATATACTTTTCATGAAATGTATTCATAGTTTCCTTAATATTTTTAATATTATTGTAAAAGGTATTTTAAAATACATTTTCTAATTTTGTTGGTGTACTGAAATGAAGTTGATTTTTGCCTATTAATCTTATATCCAGCTGCTTTACTAAACTTTTTTTTTAAATTTTTTGAGGGGGTAGGTAATTAGGTTTATATATTTATTTCAGTGGCAGTACTGAGGATTAAACCCAGGACCTCTTGCAAGCTAAGCACACACTCTACCCCTGAGCTATACCTCTCCCCACTAAACTTTTATTAAATTTGATACATTCCATATAGATTTGGGGAGTTTTTCTGTGTACATAAATGCTGCAGATGCTAACAGTTTTATTTCTTCCATCCCAGTCCATAAACCTTTTGTTTTTGCCTTGTGTGTTTCATACCTTGATGAATATAACCTCTGGTACAGTAAAGAAGAAGTTTCCTACTATTCTAATTTTGCCGGTTTTCATCATGAATGGCTGTTATTAAAACCTGTTGAGTGCTTTTTCTGCACCTAATGAGATTATCAGTTTTTCTACTTTAATGTATCAGGTAAATTACATTAATAACTTTCTATTATTAAACTATCCTTGCATTCCCAGAATATCACAACTTGTTTAAAATGCATGCTTTTTTTTTTGTTTTCTAATTTTTTTAATCTGTCACCATACAAAAATACTACATAATTATTGATTGTATTCCCACACTGTACATTTCATACCGTGACTCATTTATTTTGTAACTGGAAGTTTGTACCTTTTCATCTCTCTCACTGTTTCTCCCTTCCCCTCATCCCTCTCCCCTCTGACAACCACCTGTTTGTTCTCTGTATCTATAACTGTGTTTTTGTTTAGGTGAATTTGTTCATTTGTTTTGTCTTTTAGATTCTACATATAAGTGAAATCATATGGTATTTGTCTTTCTCTGTCTAACTTATTTCACTTGGCATAAAACCCACAAGGTCCATTCATTTTATCCCAAATTGCAAGATTTCATTCTTTTTTATGGCTCAATGATATTCCTGTGTGTGTGTGTGTGTGCCACATCTTCTTTATCCATTCATCTATTGAGCACTTAGGTTGCTTTCATATTTTGGTTATTGTAACTAATGCTGCAGTGAACCATGGGGTTGCATATCTTTTCAAATTAGTGTTTACATTTTCTTCAGATAAATACCCAGAAGTGGAATTACTGGATCATATAGTAGTTCTATTTTTAGTTTTTTTAGGAGTCTCCATACTGTTTTCAATAGTAGATGTACCAATTCACAGTACCACCAACAGTGCACAAAGGTTCCCTTTTTTTTCACGTTCTCACCAACACTTGTTACTTGTCTTTTTGATGATAGCCATTCAGACAGGTGTGAGGTGGTAACTCGTTGTGGTTTTGATTTGCATTTCATCATTAATGATGTTGAATATCTTTTCATGTGCCTGTTAACCATCTGTATATCTTCTTTGGAAAAATGCCTATTCAGGTCCTCTGCCAATTTTTTAACAGGTTATATGTTTTTATTGATGTTGAGTTGTATGAATTCTTGAATTTTTTGTAGATATGTAATGAATTTTTGGTAGATATGAACCAATGTCAAATGAAGAAAGAACAAATCTCTGTTGGCAGTAGAATCTTCCCAAGCACTTTAATGAGATTGCCCACTTTGCTACGGGATGTGAGGGGAATTTCTGGCTGTTCAGTGTAGGATTAGCTTGATGTGCCAAGAAGAATATAGGAGAGCTAAATTACAATCTCACTTTGCCTCCTATGAATGTGAGAGAATTAACACAGTTCAGTTGACTTGTGTGGACCTTATTTTCCTCCGTGAGTTTCTCTGCAGCTGGGGGACATATATTTGCTGCTGGTAGCCTTGTGGTTTCTCTTGATTTGCTATTAATCCATCATCATCATCATCCAACAGACATGTCCTTTGAGGCACTAAGGACAAGGCAAAATCTATTCCTCAAAGAACTTCAGTTCTAGGGAGGGGTGGAAAAAGTAAACAATTACAAAACCAGGTATAAAACAAAATGATGCACATTATCTTCTACAGTCACACTGGGTGTGATGTTTGGAGGGTGGGGGCATTGGCAGGTAATCTTTGGGTGGAGAGAGAAAAAGAAGGTTCAGATGGAATTTGATACTTGAGCTGAATCTTGTAAATGATAAGAATTTACTGATTCCCATGAACCTCATTTCTGTTCTTAGTTACCAAAAGGATTTTTTTCCCTCTAGTGTTCCTTCTGACTTTGAAAATTTATCTCTCTGACCCTATGACTATATCACCCTTTTCAGGACTTCAGAAATAATTTTATGCTTTATTAAATATGTGTGCTCCTACCTCTGCTCTATGGTCCTTGGAATCTTTTGTTTCATGGGTTTAGGGTCATAAACGGCAAAATGGAATCTTCTTGGTTCTGTTTTATTCAATTATAACAACATGTTTCATTCAGAGAATACTGATCATTTCAACAAGTGAATCATCATATGGAATTAACCTACTAACTTGGGTGTGTATTTATGGAATTGCTCAATTTATTGTTACCATAAATAGATTTTTTTTTTTAATTCCAAGCTTTATATACTCTCTAAGCACATTTCATTTGTATGTCTTATTTCAGTGCTGGACCCAAAGGAGACAACATTTATGAATGGAGGTCAACCATATTGGGACCCCCAGGATCTGTCTATGAAGGAGGGGTGTTCTTTCTTGACATTACCTTTTCACCAGACTATCCGTTTAAACCCCCTAAGGTCAGTATGAAGTATTCATCCATTTTTAGCAATATATATTGTTGCATATGTATATGTATCTATAACTATATTCTTACATATGTACATCTAAGAGTGCATTTCTATTCTGTTAGCCTAGACAACTTCCCAGGGCTGATTGTATGTAAAGGGGAGCAGAATGTGAAAATTCCTGTTAATTCCCTCACCCCAGCCCTTCACTCATGCTTCATTGCTTTTTCTCATCCTTTCCCACGCCTCCTTTCCATGGGACGTGCTTTAATGTGACAGGAGAGAGCATTTTATGAGTGGAAGTAGGATAGGGAGGTTGGGCCAGTGCTGGACCCAGAGCCAAGAGAGCCAGACCTCACCCAGGGGCGAGGGAGCCCCCCTCGAGGTCAGGCTTAGGGCACCAGCTGTGAGCTTTGGTGTCTCCATGATTCACCTGCTCACATGAGATACACACACACTGGAATGGAAAGTGTGACCCACAGAGACTTGAAACCTTGAAACTGTGTCAGTGGATGGACCTAGAGAGTCTCATACTAGGTGAAGTCAGTCAAATACCATATGATGTCACTTATACGTGGTATCTAAAAGAATGATACAAGTGAATTTAATTTACAAAACAGAAACAGACTCACAGACATAGAAACCAAACTTAAGGTTACCTAGGGGAAAGGGAGGGGAGGGATAAATTAGGAGTTTGGGAGTTAGCAGATACACACTACTATGCATACAATAGATAAATAACAGGGACCTACTATATAGCACAGGGAACTGTATTCAATATCTTGTAATAGCCTATAAGGGAAAAGAATCTGATAAAGAATATATATGTATAAGTGAATCACTTTACTGTACACTTGAAACAAGCACAGCATTGTAAATAAACTGTACTTCATTTGAAGGAAAAATCATGTCAAGAAAACTCAGTAAAGAATTGGTAATAGTCCATTAATAAGAATGATGGGTTAATGAAAAGTCATACATAAATGACTGAAGAAAGTATAAGAATACAGTGTAATCAGAACATGGTCATATTTTTACTTATTTAAAACATGGTCGGATTTTACTTATTTAATACTTTAAGAATTCTTCACATTACTTTCTACTGCCTGTAACTCAGTCATCTGACAAGTTTAAATTCTTTCTCCACTTTGGAAATGAAAAGAGGACCTGGATTCTGCTGGCCACCATACAAAATTCTCATTTGACCTGGCTTAATTTCTCAAGCCAGGAAAGTAAAACCTATCTGAGGTGTGGGTAGGAGTAAATGATTTAAAAAGCAAGACTCAGACTAGACCTTCACCTTGACTTCCTCTGATTCTCCTCTCTCGCTCCCATGTTCCCTCTTTTATTTCTCTCTCTATTCCTTTTTTCTTCCTTTCCATTCATGCTTGGTTATTGCTTTGCTATCAAAGCAAAAAGTAATAACTTTTTGGTATAATTTTACCAAATAGGAAACCGATGCACAGAGAAATGAAGTAACTTGCTCAGGATAATGAGGCAAGCAAATCATGGTGTCAGGATTGAACCCAGGACGTCTGGGTCGAAAGCCCGTGTTCCTTACTACGTTGCATAGTACAGTTTGTCCAAGCTGTTGGAGCTGGTGGCACTGTGACCTCCCAGAGCAGCATTTGATCAGTTTCCAGTGATGAAGCCATAGTATAACTAATCCTTATTTTCACCTTTTCCTGGGTGGAAACCTCATGTCTTTGCCTTCAGCCCATAAATCATCTGCATACCTGTTGCACTGCTGGTGAGGACCTTTCTCAGCAGTCCTTTCAGTAAAGGAAAAACAGATGGGGCAGAGGAGGGAAATCTCTGATCAGGCAGTTGTGCTGCTTGTAAGTCTGGTGTAGTCTATTCTGTGAAACATACATCTCAGAAAATGTGTAGGCTTACCCAAGTTCCGCATGACAGAAATGTGTAGATTAGACAAAGGTAGGAGCTTGACAATAAAAGGTAAATAAAAGTAAGTAAAACTAATAGGTAGGTAAAATAATTCCATCTCCAAAAAGGATGGGCCAGAACTCATAAGATGGAATTTCAGTGGCTAAGTGTACAGTATTTCACTGAAAAAAATCAGAAAGAAATCATGATACAGCTAGGAAAGAGAGACTTGCTCTGTTTTTTATGTAAATAGAATTTGTGGGCTTTTGACTGAGTAAAATCCTGTGGGAACTTGAGGTTCTTGAAGCCTTGAGGTGATATTCTTAGGAATACAATCTCTGGAAGTCTGAACCAGTTCCACAATATCTGGATTGCTTCACTTACTTTTTTGAGCTTGTCATTTTAAGAAGGATACACAAACTACAATGAAATATCACCTCACACCAGTCAGAATGACCATCATTAAAAAGTCTACAAATAATAAATGCTGGAGAGGCTGTGGAGAAAAGGGAACCCTCTTACACTGTTGGTGGGAATGCAGTTTGGTGCAGCCATTGTAGAAAACAGTACGGAGATTCCTCAAAAGACTAGGAATAGACTTACCATATGACTCAGGAATCTCACTTCTGGGCAAACCCTACTTCAAAATGACACCTGCACCCCAATGTTCATAGCAGCACTATTTACAATAGCCAAGACATGGAAGCAGCCTAAGTGTCCATCGACAGATGAGTGGATCAAGAAGATGTGGTATGCACGCACACACACACACACGCGCGTGCACAGACACACATACACACACAGAAGTATTACTCAGCCATAAAAAAGAATGAAATAATGCCATTTGCAGCAACATGGTTGGACCTAGAGATTATCATATTGAGTGAAGTAAGTCAGAAAGAGAAAGGCAAATGCTTTATGATGTCACTAATATGTGGAATCTAAAAACGAGTGATACAAATGAACTTATTTATAACTGAAAATAGACTCACAGACATAGAAAAGAAACTATAATTTTCTTTCCAAAGGGGAAAGGAGTAGGAGGGAGAGGTAAATTAGGAGTTTAGTTTTAACATATACACACTACTAAACATAAAATAGATAAACAACAAGGTCCTACTGTATAGCACAGGGAACTATATTTAATATCTTATAATAACCTATAATGGAAAAGAATCTGAATAAGAATATTTATGTATAACTGAATCACTTTGCTGTACACACTTGAAACTAACATAACATTGTAAATCAACTACACTTCAACAAAAATAAAAAATGTTTAACAAGTGAAGGGAATAAAGAAAAAAAAAGAAGAGCAAACAAGAATAAGCTGAGAGGGCAGAGTTATTAGCATTGTTGATTTTCTTCACTGGGTCCAGCACTGTCTAGGGTATCCACCATGCCCACCCGTTTCTTTTCCAAAACACCCTCGTAAGGCTGGGATGTTCCGTTTCACAGATGAGGAAACTTAGATGAGGCTTACAGAGGTTTTCTAATAATATACAACCAGGAATCTCCTGAACTCGGACTCCAGGGACCAAGTACTTTCCACTGAATTGTACATAGTTACCCTGGAGATGTTTACTAGGAAAAATAGGACGTAGGAGGAATGTGATATCTGTCCTCTGATGTTTCAGAAGCGCTGGTGTGGTTTGGGATTAGACTTGATCCTGGTTGGCTGGATGGGACAGAAATAGAAGCAGGAGGGTGTCAGTTACAGGGAAGCAGATTTCAATTCTCTGTGAGGAAAATCTGCCCCAGGGCTGGACAGTCTGCTTTTGAATAGCTCAACTTCTGAGACTGGGCTTCCCTTTACTGGGAGTGTTCCAAAAAAAAAAGCTGAATTCATACCTGTCAAGAACATTAACAGAAAAAAATCAAATCCCTTCAGTGAATAAATTTGATAAAACGATCTCTTAGGACAAAGAATAATCAAACTTCAGTAATCAAATTCCAATTTAATTGCACACTTAATTCGAAACCTGTGGGAAGTTTTCAAAGCAAATTTTCACCACCTAATTTATCAGTTCTAGAAATCGGGTTTTGTAGACAGATGTGATACTCTGAAGGGGGAAAGTATGCAAGTGTCTTGAAAGCTGTTAACTAAAACAAAGACTTAATAATTTTGAAGTACCACACCCATCCTTTCTAGTCTCCTGTTACTCTAAAGAGTCCATATTTGGGGTTAAGTCTTGTTTTTCTTTCTCTGTTGCCTTCATCCTTTGCTCTTTTTCCAGCAACCTTAGCCAAAAGTTTTGATCCATGCAACATTTTCTAGTGTTGGAAATGAAAAATGAACCAAGGTAGCCGTAGGTGTCAGAGAGAATTGTTGGTGAGAGCAGAGGCTCACAAATAAATCTTATTGGCTAACTAATTTTTATCAAATGTCTGCCATAAAATTAGTCTATAGCATGACTAAGTCTGCAAGATGCCTTTTCCCAAACTCTCATACATAGAATCCTGAGAACTTTTAAATACTGTAGCTCTCAAATATGTCACTTAAAGGTCAGCGGAGCGACTTGGGTGCCTCTTCTCACTCAGGAGCTTTTAGGGAGTAGGACTCCATCAGTTTGAACATCCCACACTCCAGTCCCTGATTTTTCGTGCCCCTAGGTGAGCTACTCCTATAATTTCTTCCAGAACTCACCTAAATTCTCATAAGGCAAGCACACCAAGATTTTAATGATGTGAGTAATATTCATTAAACTTAGTATAGTAGTTTTAAATCAGTCAAGTACTGCTTGTACTTTCAAATGCTGTATCTCAGTACAACTTTTAATACATTGATTTTCTTATATGATCAATATGTTTACTCTTCTTTTACTAAATCTACAGGAGTTTTGTTTGTATGACACTGGTAGTCGTATCCAATGCCAAATTCTTAGTTGAATACTTCACCACCAATGATAATATTATTTCTCTGAGAAGATAATCTGTTTAGTGAAGGAAAAGCATAATAATCACTGGTATGTTCCACAGGGTTTTTTTTTTTTTAATTTTATTATCCATTTTTTCCCTTCCAGTGTTATTGAGATATAATTAGCATAAAACACTGTGTGAGTTTAAGATAATACGGCATAACGATTTGACTTGCATGCATCATGAGATGATTCCCACAACAAGTTTAGTAAACATCCATCATCTTATACAGATGCAAAAAAAAATTTTTTTTTCCCTGTGTTGGGAACTCTTTAGGATTTACTCTCTTAACAACTTTCATGTCTAACACGCAGCAGTGTTAATTATATCTATCATGTTGTACATTACATCCCTTGTACTCACTTACCTTCCAAAGTTTTTTAACACTATTTCTTTTTCAGTATAGACATACATTTTAATGTTATAATTCAGATATCCATGTGTGAAGCAGAAATTGTTTTACATCTTATTAGGGGTTATATTTTCATATTCATATTATAGATAATTACTCCTGTGCTCCAGAGCTGCACTTTTTTTTAACCTAAGGTATAGGTGTTTAATTCAGAAACAAAATAATGGAATATGTTTTATTCCTATATTATTTTTTTCTGCTAAAAACACTTTGAAAAGATTGTGACGCACTGTGTCTGGTGTTTCATGTCTCAGAGATTCTGACAACATCTGTCCTAACTAAGGAGTCATGTTAGGGAACAGGTGAGGTCTTTTGTTTCCACAGGAGAAAGACATAGACGTAGCCTGTTCATAATTTGGCTTCTTCTGTCTCCTTGTGGATCTGGGTATTTTATTAAAAAAAAAAAAAAGTGGGCCTTCTACTCAGATCTCAGAGTAGATGGGTGGGAGCATTAAGTGTGCTTGTTTGTTTTTATTATCTCGGTCCACCCCTGCCCCAGCCAGAGGTGCTGTCTCGATGCTCAGATCTGTTACTGGAAAGCCTTCTTACCTTGGTAATGGCAAGCCAGTTTCTGCCAGGAGATATTTTCCAAAAAGGAATGATAAAATTTGTGCCTACGATGTTTAAAAAAATAAACAGGAAAACATCAGGCAGACACATTCAGGTGAGAAAAAAAAACAACTCTTTAATATTAATTATATCTAAAGGCTCTTTAATATAGCTTGTTCTTCCATTACAAATTGCACCAAATACATGTTAAAAGAAATCTTAACTTAGAAATCATTTCAGATGTGTTCTGTTTTATGGTTTGGTTTTGTGTTTTATGAAATTAACTATGGTTTGCTTACCAATGAAAAGTCAGCTAATAGGAGAGGTCTTAACTGCTTTCAGACAATGAAATAGATAATTTAGGCCCATCACATTTTCAAAAATTGTATTTGATTATCCTCATTATATTTAACCTTAAATTGATTGGTCAAGGCTAATTGTGAATAGAGCAGCTAACTAGTTCCACAAAAACAATGATACCCAGCATTTGAAAGCCAGAGAGAGATCATCACGGAGTTCCATAATTTTATTCAAGCTGGGTTATTATTAAATAGTTGTTTTGACTGCAAAGAGGAAAGTTGACGGTGTCTCCCAGTATTTCAGAGAGAGCTGTGGCTTACACGTGTGAACCCACTGCCCGCTCGTTTGCTCTGCCCTTGGAGAGAGAACACACGGTTGTCATGGAGTGACATGAATTAACTTGTTTTTAACCTGAGTTCATACAGTCATATAGACTCTGGCTGGAAATCCAGTGCTTTCACACCTACTACGTTGCCTGTTTGACATCTCCAGTCGAACATCCAACAGTCAGGCCCAAAACCAAACCATTGATGACACACCCACCAGCCTTCTGTCAATCCAGGTCCACAAGTCCTCCCCACCTCAGTGAATGGGAACTCCATTTTTCTAGCTGCTAAAGCTAAAAATCTTGCAGTCACCCTTGACTCTTCTCACAGCCACCCAGATCCAGTCTCACTGGCTCAAAATAGATCTTCAGAATAAACCCAGACTCTGAGCATTACTGAGGAACACTCCTTCTGTAACACTCTGGCCCCACCCACCATCTACTGCTCCCCTCCCCCAGATTATTAAGGAAGCCTCTTATCTGATCACCCTGCTTCTGCCTTACCCCCTGCAGTGTAGACCTGTACATCGGGTGACCCTTTTATCATGTAAGTCACATCGTGTGGATTCTTTGCATAAAACCTTTCCGTGATTTTCAACTCACTAAGTAAAAGCACACAAATCCTCAGAGACTCACCCTATTCCCAACATTCTTTTAGAAATCGCCAGCTATCACTCTTGACTCAGATGCTCCAAGCAGCTCCTTACATGGAGACTTTCCATTGGCTCTTCCTTCTGCCTGCATTGTCTTCCCCTAGAAATTTGCATGGCCCGCTCCATTTCTCCCTCAAGTGTCTGCTCAGATGTCACCTTTTCAGGGAAGATCTTGAGGAACAACACCTGACCTTGTGCTCCTGAGCTCCCCACACCACCACCACCACACTTGCTTTTTCTCCCCAACACTTCTCCCTCCTGGTGTCATGCATCTTTTTGTTTATAACTTTGTTACATTTCCCTTCCTCTGGTTATTAACATATAAGCTCCATGAGGCCCAGGGACTTGTCTGTTTTTGTGTCACTTCTGTATTCCCAGCACCTAGAACAGTGCCTGGCGATTCAGTTAAGAATACAGTAAAAATTTGTTGAATTAGCGGGGAGGGTGTAGCTCAGTGGTAGAGTGCATGCCTAGCAAGCACGAGGTCCAGGGTTCAATCCCCTGTACCTCCATTAAAGAAAATTTTGTTGAATTAATTTCATCCATACAACTTTGCCCGGGAGACAGTATTTATTCCCTCCCTTCCCCCACCCCCACTTCATAGATCAGAAAACAGAGGGCCGGGGAGGTTGAAGTGGCATGCAGGTCACATAGGAAGTAGGTGGCACTGGAATTCAAACCCAGTCCTGAACCAAACCTTTCATCTCCCAGTTGTAGAGAAAATTAAATTGCTTGAATCTCTGGAAGAAGGAACACTTGTTCTTAGATTTTACACTCTAGTATAGATGAATTCTATTATGTATTAAGTTCTCTGAACCAGTTTTTTGGGGAGGCCCTTCATATATAGAGATGAATAAGAGACACACTGAGAAGCAGGGAGACAAGGAAGGAGAGCAGCAGTTAGGGGCCGATCCAGTGGTCTAGGCTAGAAAAGGATGAGGCCTGTGCTTTGGGAATGAAGACAAGGGGAACAATATGTGAATTCTTTTTTTCATTCCTTTATTGACTAAATACGTGTGTTCCACACGCCAGCCCAGGTACCAAACATGCAGAGGTGGCCCTTACTGCACAGAGTTTACATTTGAGGTAGGACAGAACAGGATTTCCCAGCTTCAGCACGACTGATGTTTTGGACAAGCACCTCCTTTGTTGTGGGGGCCTTCCTTTGCATTGCAGCATGCATGGCAGCGTCCCAGGCCTCTACACACTAGATGCCAGCAGCGTCCTGTCCGCCCCCCCAATTTGTGCCAAACAAAATTATTTCCAGAGATTGCCACATGTCCCCTGGAGGCCCCCGGGGGACCACCTGTGGTTGAGAAGCACTGTTCTACCAGTGGCATCCGTAGCCACTGGTGACTCGTTGAGACATCAGTGAGGATCTCTGGTTTCTCGTCTGAATGACCAGGTGAGGACGTGTTTCCTATGAGGAAACCGTAGGACATCTGCGTGGGAAATATTTACCCGGCAGCCTTACAGATCTGCAGTTCAAGTGAGTGATGAGCTAGGCATAGAGATTTGGGGATTAAAACCCGAGAATAAATGACCTCACCCCTAGAAATGTGCAGTTTTCAACCCCAGCTGAGTTTTTGGGGCTATAAATTTCCAGAATAGGATTCCCAAAGGGAAGACTTAATTGAAACGATTAACAGAACTCACCATTCCTCTTTCTCATTGTGTTCTCAGTGTCTGGGGATTGGGAAGCTATTTTCCACGTAGAGTGTGCAATAACGCCTCACAAAGATGTCATCTTCTCATTTGTTGGTAATAAATCATAAAAGCATGAAGAATTAAACCAGTCAAAGAAATTAATCTTCTCACAGGTACCTAAATAAGGACTAAAATAAATCAGAATAACTTCCTGTGGTCGCACTGTACCCCTGCAGGGGAGTGGACAAAGTGACCTTCTTCAGGTTCTCCTTGGACCTCTCATTTCAGTTTCCAATTCTGTTGACATTATGATGGTCATGGAGTGTTGGGTACCAGACATCATGATGTATTTTGTACAACCTATACTGTACTTTTACTTTCATTATCCCACCTCACTCTCTTGCTTTGAGAGGCAGGTTTCTTTATCACAGGAAACAGATTAAGCAGTGTGATTACAATCACATTAAGTGCCAGGGCCAGGATTCGAACTCCTGGCCTCCTGATTTCCAGTCTAGCAACCCCCTCTTTTCACACCTGAAGTAGCTGAGCTATGAACTTGCTAATAAACACACTGTAATTCAGTTCATTGACAACAGCCATACTTTACATCACCCCTTGGCATTCTTTTCTGTAGTCAATGGAAAACATCCTTTTTGCCTTTGTTTTTGTGGAGAATTACATTAACTGAGGGGTTTTGTTTTGGCTTTTGCCAAATTATAAACCTGTATATGTAATGTATATTCATGTTTCCCCTATACTTGGCCACTAACTTATTTTAAAATCTATCCCTATAGGTTATATAAAATAGTAGTTTAGACAAAATAATAATACATAAAGCAATATGTTTTTTCAGATTATTTCCAGTTATTTTCTTCATTTCCACACTTTCTCTTCTCTTCCTCCCTTTCTTGCTTTTAAACATCACCTCTTCTCTAGCAGTTTGCTTTTAACCAGACCATTTCATTTTTAAAAACAGTCTTAAATAGATGATGGGTGTATACACAGTGAAAAGTTGGAACAACACAGAGTGTGCAGTAAGAGTAAGTCTTCCTCCCCATTGGCCAGCATTCATTCCCCTCCCAAAGACATCTTTTGTCTGCATTTGCCTTTTTTCACTCACCATCCACAAGGTTGTCCCATGTTCACATATGTAGATCAGCTCCATTATAATTATATATTATTTCATGGAAAGAAGGTACCTTAGTTTACTTAACAGATTCCCTACAATGGACATACAGGTTATTTCCACTGTTTCGCCATCACAAATAATGATTCACCATCACAAATAATGTTTCATTGAGTATCTTTGTACTTACTTTCTTGTATAAATGTATCTGTAGGACAAATTCCTAGAACAAAGTGCTAGCACAAGGGATCTCTGCATGTGCACTTGTAATAGATATGACCCTTCGTCTCCTCCAAAGAAGTTGCACCAAGTTGTACTCCCAACTTAGATACATCTGCCCTTTCCCCATATCCTTCCCCAGGCAATGTGGTGCTACCAAATAATGACCTTTACCAATCTAATAGATAAGAAGGAATGTTTAAATATAATTGTATCTCTAATAGAATGAGTGAGAATAATCCCTTACCATGTGTCTGAAGGTTGGTCTCTTATTGAAAAGAAACCTTACAGAAACCTACGTTCTTTACACTTTCCTACCATTCATCTTTTGATGACACTAAACTTTCTGGAACTTAGTGTTTTCATCTGTAGAAAGAGAAAGTTTAACGTCTGTATGGTTCCTTTCGTTTTGAACCATTAGTGATCTGTCACTGCCCTGCTTAAAGCTCTTGGTGGCTTCCCGCTGCACTTAGGGGAAAACCCACACTTCTCCCACTGGCCCCCTCCACCGCCTCATTCCCCCCCCCCCCGCCCCGGCCTCCTTGGCCTCCTTTTTGTCCTGCAGGACCCTGGGATTTGCTGATCCTTTGGCCTGGGTCACATTCGACCAGTTCTTCGTGTGGGCCACAACTTGGTGATTCGTCTGCTCTCATCTTGAGTGTCATCTCCTGAGAGAGAGGTTCATTACTTCACCACCTTCGATTAATAGTTCCACACTGATTCTCTTTGGTCACATCAACCTGATCGTTTCTGTCTTGAAACTTTTCATAATCTGGCATACTTATTTGTGGGGTGGTTTTATTTTCTGTTTACTCACTCTCGACTCAAATCTCCATGAGAACAGAGAACTTAACTGTCTTTAGCACCTGGCAGAAAGTAGTTTGGATGAAGCAAATGAATAGCTGTTTTGCCTGTCACTTCTTCGGCACTTCTGAAATCTGTGCTCCGTTGGTTTGTAATGTTGAAATATGCACTGAGAGTATGTGTGTACGTATGTGTGTACGTGTGTGTGTCTGTGTGTGTGTATGCTCTCATTCTGTCCCACGGAATTAGATCCACCTGGAACAAGGGGCTCCCTTTTCTATGAAGATGTCACAAGGGGAAAGACCCAGGAGAAAGTAATGCATTTTATGGTAAAACAAGGAAAGGGAATACAATTTAGCTAAAAATGCTTAAAGTTAAGTGCTGCAGATACTGGTATGAAACTTATTAGCAAGAAATTAACATGTTAATTTAACATGTGAAATTAATGTGTTAAACAAAAAACTTGAGTTTTTATTTCCATCTTGTTTGAAGTATATTCTTGATTTTATGAAGTATCTAGGCTAGATTTTATGCACACCATCTGTGGACACAAATTATAAGCAAATAATTTGCATCTTTAAGTATAGGTTCAAATAATACTCAGTACGTGGGCCAAATTTTGCAAACCAGGAGAATATTATAATCCAAGAACTATGTACCTTTTCCTAGAGATACCTACCTTCAGTAATACAGTATGAACACAGTCACTTTTCTGTGCTGTTTTCACAACCTCAGAATCCGAAGTCACATCATGAAAGCCAAATTGATGCATGTGTTTGTTTTCAAAGCCAGGCTCGGGCAAAGAAAGTAGGTAAACTTGGTCTTTGCTGCCACCTTGTCATGTTGTACAACTGTCACTTCTTATGCTTTATTTAAACAGAAAATTCCTGGGAAAAAAATCATGTGTAGTGGAATGGGTAAATAAATTGTAATGTATTCATGCAATGGCATAGTACATAATAGTGAAATAAAGAACAGAACAATGAGCAGTATGTATGAATTTCACAAACATATTGAGAGAAACTTCTTTCTCTCACAGTACTCATACAGTACTCTCACAGAGTACTGTATGATTCCTTGTCTATAAATTCAAGAACAGGAGTAACTAATGTTACAGAGGCAGGAGTCAGAATAACGGTTACATTTGGGGGGTGTTTATGACTGGTGACATATACAAAAGAGTTTTCTGGGGTGCTGGCAATGCTCTATATTTTGTTCTAGGTGGTGGTTACCTAGACGTGGTCACTTTGTAAAAAGTTCATCAAGCTGTGCACCAATGATCTGTGTACTTTTCTTTCAACATGTTTTATTTTTTTCATAGTTTCCGTTCAAAAGTTATTACATTTAAGCCACATCTCCTCTATCTTGTGAAAATTATTGCTTTGAACCTAACTGTAGGTCTTATTTTCCCTGTTAAATTTGTACTGTTAAACTCTAGTTTGACGTGTTTAGACCTTTTGATTCTTCACTTCCGGTCCGTGTGTTCCCTTGTCTGTTCAACTTTATGTTATCCATAGCTTTGATAAGCCTGGTTTTTAAGTCTCAATTTAAGTCATCGGTAAAGTGTTGAAAAGGCTAATCACAAATTGTCCTACTAGAGAGCTTCTTTGTGCCAATTAATTTATTTGGTCATTTAGCAAGATCTCTGTTCTACACCTACCAAACCAGATTATCACCCAGACTGGAACTCTCTGTCTCTGGCCCACAGGGATGCACTACAAGTGCTATTTGCAGCAGCCCAGTTTGCTTTTGGATCCTACTGTCTACAGTCTCACTGGTCATCGGTAATCCCTCCCCAACATACATAAAAGTCAAATTGATGACTGCCAGGCTGCTGTGTTTGCTTTGGCTCTAGGCTCGTGCCTTTGACAGTAATGAAGGAAGACAACTGCTAAGACTTTTGATTGTGTGTATGTGGAGTTCAAGTGTGGAGTACTCTCTACTTTATTCTGCTAATCTGTAGTTTTCTCACCTTGTTGAAAAGGAAATGGAGTAACCATGGCACTGTTTGGTTTTGGGGTCCCATCAATCATGACATGATTTTCGAAGTCCTAACAAATCAAATGATGTCATTCTCCTTGTTGACACAGAAATAAAATTTAATATAATTGAATAGAGTTCAAAACCTGTGCCTTCTCTCTGCCGTCTGTTAGCATTTCACTGTTATCTGCTCCAAGGAGCTGTTCTCTTCATTGAATTGCCACATTTTCCATTAGAAAAGCCTTGTTTTCTTTAGCTTTTTTTTCTTTTGTTGAATGTGTCTAAACCTATGAAATGATTTTTTAAATTAAAGTGTAATTGATTTACAATATGTGTTAGTTTCAGGAGTATAACAAATCACTTTGTTATGCTATATAGTATATAAAATGATTCAATTATACATACATTTTTTTCAGGTTCTTTTCCATTATAAGTTATAACAAGATACTGAATATAGTTTCATGAGCTATACAGTAAATCCTTGTTGTTTATCTATTTTATATTTAGTAGTTTGTATCTGTTAATCCCAAACTCCTAATTTATCCCTTCCCCTATCTCCTTTGGTAACCATAAGTTTGTTTTCTATGTCTGTGAGTCTGTTTCTATTTTGTAAATAGATTTATTTGTATCATTTTTTTAGATTCCACATATAAGTGATATCACATAATATTTGTCTTTCTCTGTCTGACTTACTTCACTCAGTATGACGTTCTCTAGGTCCATCCATGTGGCTGCAAATGGCATTATTTCATTCTTTTTTATGGCTGAGTAATACTCCATAGTGTGTGTGTGTGTGTGTGTGTGTGTGTGTGTGTGTGTGTGTGTGTGTGTATACATACCACATCCTGATCCATTCACCTGCTGATGGACGTTTAGGTTGCTTCCATGTCTTGGCTATTGTAAATAGTGCTGCTATAAACATTGGGGTGCATGTATCTTTTCGAGTTAGAGTTTTCATCTTTTCCAGATATATGCCCAGGAGTGGGATTGCTGGATCATATGATAAATCTATTTTTAGTTTTTTAAGGAACCTCCTTACTGTTCTCCATAGTAGCAGCACCAGTTTACATTCCCACCAATAGTGTAGGAGGGTTTCCTTTTCTCCACATCCTCTCCAGCATTTATAATTCGTAGACTTTTTGATGATGGCCATTCTGACTGGTGTGAGATGATAACCTCATTGTAGTGTTGATTTGCATTTCTCTGATAATTAGCAATGTTGAGCATCTTTTCATGTGCCTTTTGGCCATCTGTATGTCCGCTTTGGAGAAATGTCTATTTAGGTCTTCTGCCCCATTGACTGGGCTGTTTGGGTTTTTTTTCATACTGAGTTGTATGAGCTGTTGGTATATTTTGGAAATTAACCCCTCGTCAGTTAGATCACTTGCACATATTTTCTCCTAGTCCATAGGTTGTCTTTTCACCATGAAATGATTTTAATAACAGGATTTTAAGACAATTAAAAGGCAAAGCTATGAAATTGTACCCACCTTGAAGTAAGAGACCCAACCCTGGGCTTCATGGAACTTAGAGACCTCTGGTGGGGCAGACATGCCAATGACTGTAGCAGGGATAACAGTGCAGTGGGAACGCAGAAGAAGGAGCACCAGGAGGTGTTCTCCCTGAAGAAAAGACAGTCTTCCTGACAAAAAGAACAGCATGCAGAGAAGGCTGCACGTGCGTGACCTTTGCGGGCAGTGTGATCCATGGAGAACCAGGCGGCTGCCCAGGTAGGCAGGTGTGCCCCCTCTACAAACGTAGAATTTATCCTGAATGTGTCTGCGTGCTAGAAAGACCAGCTCTGGAGCAGCATGGTGTATGATGGCAGGAAGGAGAGACCAAAGGAAAAGGGTGTCATGAAGGAGACTAGTGCAGTGATGTCATTAGTGATGGCATTCATCACCCGCCCCGAGGAGCAGACGGGAGAATGAACAGGTGGATGGAGTCATTGAGAAGATGGTGTCCACTCCACACATGTCTCTCATGCCAGCACCCCACGTTTCTCACAGGAGGCATTAATACCACTGTGCATTTTTTCCGAAGAGCTTAGCTTTTGTGCACAGTCATTGCTCTGCAGCTGAAGGTATATGAAGCCAATAACTGCAGGTCGGTGGGACACAGTGTGAATTTTTATGTAGATAAATTTGATGTTGTCCTTCTTAGTGGGCAATTCAAGAAAGAAGCCCCCCAAAAAAGATAATCAGCCAACCCTCCTTACTGCACCCCTTCAAAGTTCAGTTTGGACCGACCCCTTCTCCAGTACTTTCTGGGATTCTTCCCAGCCAGGTACCACCTATTCTGATGGGACCCTGTGTCCTGCCGTGTCACACCTCGTGATGGTCACTGGGGGATTCTCTGTGTCTCGGCTGCTGGCAGGCATCCCAGGGTCAGGACCCCACTTGTGCATCTCAACTTCCTGCCCCACCTCACCCCATGCTCCTCCCTTCCACCCAGTGGGTTGAAGGGAGTACAGAGTCCACACATATTTGTTGAATAAATGAAATTTATCCCTAATGTTCCTTTGTTCTAGTTTTATCTTTAATTGGCAACAAGCTTTCCTCAGAGCCAGAGAGTATTTCTACATCTGTATCTTCCCTGGAACCTACTACAGACCTGTTTAGACTGCAGGCATCAATAAATACCTTCTTGGGCTGTTAAAAAACTAGTTGGTATTGTGAAATTCTTGGCGGTAAGGACAAAAGAAAGGAAAATTCATGACATATTCACTGAGGCATCTTCTCAGAAAAGGATTCTCATCTTCCTAGTTGTAATTACTTGTATAAATGCTAACGAGTAAATTGAGTTCTCTTGGAGCAAGGACTGGGGGCCTAGAAGAGGACTGGTGACTAACCAAAGTGGATGATTCTAACCAGTATCAGAACCACCATTTGGTCGTGTCAGGTGTACCCCAGCGGCAAAACATCCTAAAACATCTAAGTTAAATTAAAAATTAAATATACATCCAGTAGAAAATCAGTAAATATGTTCAGAAGAAACTTTTCTTTTACTCCTCCCCTACCCCTGCTTGTGGGTTTGGGGAGAAACCCAAGTATTGGATAGTAGAAGGCTTCTTACAGACAATGGCCAGTTATTTATTTACTCAATAGGTATATATCCAGACCTGTTAGGCACGGTGCTTGATACCATGTGTATTGCAGAGACACCTACATGCCCTGTCCTCAGATAGCCTTCAGTCTTGGTAGGAAGAAAAACAGACACACACACACCAAAACGGAAGTTTAAATGCAATAGAAGTTCACAAAAGAGACTGAGAACTGTGATTGAAAATGGCAGGAGACCGCTTCATAAAAGGAGTACCCATGAAAGATGGAGAGCGTTTCCATAGGGAAAGGAACACAGTTGTCAAGTTGCAGGATGACAGGACTTTGAAGTGCGGAAAAAGCAAGCTCGTTCTCCCAACCACGTCCTCAGCATGGCAATCTGCTACATATAAGGAACTTGAATGGAGAGATACAGGAAAAAAATTCCGTGTTAACAATTAATGAGTCTGTTCATTGTAAGTCTGGGTTTTTTAATGATAAAAAATTGAAAAAGTAATATAAAATAAAACCAGCTAGGAAGCATTTCCTCACAAAGGCATGCACACCCATGTATAGCCAACATTCTGGAACACTGGTACTGGACAAACTGGGAGTAGCAGGGGAAGACATCCTCAAGGAAATAGTATTTATCTGGCCCCTAATGGATGACCGGATTTCAGTAGGGAGAAGAGAGAATATAGGTTTATCAAGGTACAGAATGAGTGTTTTGAAGTATGGACAATCCAAAATTTCCCTTTTCATCAGACAGGGATACCGTCACTTGCTGGGAATTAGTTCAGTGCAAATGTATCACCAACATCATACACTCACTGTGAAAAAAACAAAAGACATTTGAAATTATAATACATTCTTATTAATGAGAAATAAAAATACAAATTAAAAGAAACGAACCAGATTAATTTTTCCCAAAAGTGTACTTCTTTATATCTTCTACTCAAAAAAAGATATGCATGCCTAAGTTGACATGCACGCTCTGAAAGCTGAAATGCAGGTAGAAATTGAGATAGTTGTGCTCCCAGGAATGCCAGTTACATTGCTCCATTACCACCTTCCTAGATCCAAGTTTTAAGAGCACTTTTTTTTTTCTCAAAAGATTGTGTGAAGCAACAAGTACAGGCAAAAATTTTAGAATATATATATACAAAGGCATACCTCGTTTATTGCACTTTATTGCTCTTTGCAAATACTGCGTTTTTTACAAATTGAAGATTTGTAGCAGCCCTACGGTGAGCAAGTCCATTGATGCCAATTTTCTAACAACATTTGCTCACTTTGTGTCTCTGTGTCGCCGTTCGGTAGTTCTCACTATTTCAGACGTTTTCATTATTATTATAGCTGTTATGATGATTTGTGATCCCTGATCTCTGATGTTACTACTGTGACTCGCTGAAGGCTCAGGTGAGAGTTAGCATTTTTTAGCAATAAAGTATTTTTGATTAAGTTATATCCTTTGTTTTTGGGACATAATGCTATTGTGCACTTAATAGACTGCCGTATAGTGTAAACCTAACTTTTGTGTGCACTGGGAAACCAAAAAAAATCACGTGACTCACTTTATTGTGGTATTTGCTTTATTATTATTGTGGTAGTCTGGAACTGAGCCCACACTATTCCCAAGGTGTGCCTGTATAAAAACCAGGGCAATCGCATTAAGTTTGCTCACAAAAATATTCAAAGGCATTGTCTTAAAGCATTGCACAAAACTTCAGTTTGTGAAATTACTTCTGTGAAATTGCATTATCACCATGGAGCAAATCTGGAAGACAAATTGTTGAAGGGGAGATATGTTTTTACCTCCGCCAGTGACTATTAGGGGAAGAAAAGGCAAATAACTGTAACAGCAGTATCTCACTCCACAGTATCACTAACCAAAAATATCTTGTTCTTCCACTAAGCTGGCTATAAACTAAATAAATGTGTATTATAACAGTCGACAGTGTTTTTAAAAATACTATTCCTGCATGATAATAAAGAACTGGAGATTTTACTTAAAATTATTAATAGTGAAAATGTAATAGTAATGAGATATTTGGATAAAATGTTAGATTTCTTCTTGTATCCTCTATTTTTAACCTCTTTCGTGAATTGATTTTTATGGTCAGTGAAGAATAGTTACTCCTAACCAGGCCAAAAATATCCCACCATGTGACTGTAAAGTATAGTATAGATCTTAAGTACATAGCTGAGAAATGAATCTTATTAAGTTAGAGTTTTACCACATCTAAGAAGGTAAAACCACCCATCAACTGGAACTGTAGGACCTCTGATGACACTTGTCTTTGGAAACCTCAGAACTTGCCAGTGCGGCCGATGTAACAACCTTACCGTGATGAGATGTTAGTTCTTACTAATAACAGGAGGCCAGATGCTTTGTTCTTTTAATCTATTCATCACTAAAAAAGGGAGAAAAATAATGAAAAACTGACCCAAACAGGCTTTTGAAGAAAAGTGAATTCTTCTAATATTGTCAGGACAAAAGTATGTTAATCTTCTTATGAGCGGAGGGAGAAAAGTAATTTGTTAGTCATTTTTACCAAGACACCTCAAAGTTTTACATTCTTTGTACTGTTTATTTGAAGTAGACACAACGTAGTAATATGTATCAGACTTCCAAAATGTCTTTCAATGCTGTTTTCTAATTTGAAGGAGTTATGACATAGTCTTAATCCTAACTCTACAGTTAATGTTTGAGAATGTTCTAATCTCTGCTGACTGAAATATTAATCAGAAGACTTTGAAAGTTGCCCTAAATCAAAATTTAAATAACAAAGTGACACATTTCCCTTTATAAACTTTCCACATCTGTCAGGTGATACCTACCCCCCAGGGAAAGTCTTTGTAAACCCAACTATTGGATCATGGGAAGTTCTCCTTCAGTTGTTATGTTTATGGTATGTGTGGCCTCTTTTCCAGTGTAAATATTCTGTATTTTTTCAGTTCATTTGTTTATTGAACAAACGCATGTTGACATTCTGCTCTCCCCCATAGGGGAGAAAAATCAATATCAGATAAAAATCCTTGTCCTTAAGGCCCTTATATAAATTTGTTCCCTTGATAAATAAACATTCATTGTTAGCCTGTCCACCACAATTCATTTCTAAGAGTTTTATTTAGCTCTGCATACTGCTGTCGGTTTTGTTAAATGACGTCGGCACTCTTTATTAAAAAACCCACATGTATGTCATGCAGTTGTTTACTTGTAAAAGGTAATATTTGTTGTTATGTCACAGAAGCAGATTTTCTACAGTACAAAGTTGAATGTTACAAGGGCCTAGACTCTTTATTTAAGATACTACTTCAGAGGTTTTTCTTTTATTTTTAGGAATAGGCGATTCAAGCAGCCAGAATAGAATGTTTAAAAGTAGCGGTGTATTTTTCACACACAATTCTGAATCATTGCTATTTGACTTCTCCTCGGTTACTGTTGTCTTTTCTGTAAGGTAGATTTCCATGCAGCCTTAGGGGAAATCACCCTGGTGTTTTTTTTAGGGCAGTAGTCTTACCGAGAATACCAGAGGGGAAAAGATGAACCCAAAACAACAGGCTTCAGAAAGGCTGGGCTGGGAGCCAGGAAGGTAACCCAGGAGGTGGAACCAGAGAGTAGAGACTAGACTGTGAATGAGGGCAGAGTACGAGAGGGACAGGAGAGAAGGAAAGGGGTTGCCTGGGATTAAAGACAAACGGGCATGAAAGTTTAGGAAGGGAACAAACCCACGTAGCTGTTGTTAGGTACCCGCAAAAGCTAAGGAGCCCTTCGCCGTGCTAAATATTCCTTCCGTAAAACAAAGACGTAGTTCCTGAATGCTCACCAGGAAGGCCAGGAGACCTGTGCTGGTGACAGTGCTTCTGTTCTTAATATTATTTTGGGGGTGGGGGCGTGGAAGGATGGAAACATGCATCCATCCTTCTAAGGATGCCTCAACCCAAGAATCACTCAACGTAGAGTGGTTAGCCTTGGACCATTCGGTGTTCGCCATCTTACTTGCCCTGTCTCTGTCTCAGCAGGTGGATTCCAGGGTAGGGGGATGAAGGCCGTGATCAGAAACGGTTTTGCAGCCATTTCTGGTCCTTCTTTGCCTATAGTGCCTGGTCCCTCCTTTCCCTCAACGCTGTGGCCTGTGTTGCCCACTTTTTCTCCTTCCCTCCCCTCTTCTTTTCTGTTTTACCTGTATCCATGTATCTCTTGATTTGTTCAGTTGTTCAGACAATATGCTCAAAGAAGCTTCCACGCCATTGATCCCATAAAAGCCATTTTGTGAGTTTGGGAATAAGTCAGTGTTGTCGACTGGAAGGGGCTACTTTAGGAAGGAATGCTGTGTGACAGCCCTGTAATGCATTCTGAAATCCCTTTCCTCATGGCACTCCCCTGATCAAAACTACAGAACTTTATCACCGGACAGCCAGCCCCCAACCCATCCTCCCAATCAGACTTGAGTCATATTTTACTTTTCAGGAGAGCTACCTGGCCCAGGATCATGAGTGTCAGGTCACTTTGTTACATCTGCTTCCCACAGATGTTTGAAGAATACTCACTAGGATATTCTAAATGCTAAGATTCAAAGTATTCAAAAATTAGATACATTTAAGTGACCATTTTCAAGTCTTATTCAACCATTATTTGTTCACCTTTTCTTTGACTGACTGGGTTTTTCTTGCCTTCAGCAATCTCACAGAGGTGACAGGTCATTTTGCATAAAAAGAACAGTAATAATAGTGGATATCACGTTTCTTCTCTTTGCTGAAACCACTTTAGATGAATTCTCATTTTAGCAGAACTTGAGCCAAAAAAGCTATTGAATCTCTGTATCATTAGCTTCTCTGGCTAAAAAGTCAAACTGCTGAGCTCTAGAGTTCCTGTAAGTCTCTTAATTCTCTTCCTGGTTTTTTTTCTTTTTTCTGTTATTTTCAAAAGGCTCTTTGGGGTGTGGGTTGTTTTCTTGTGTGTGTTTGTTTTGGTTTGGTTTTGTCTATTTCCTGCTTCCTTCCTCCTTATAACTTCTTTACTTACTGTTAGAACTGCCTCAACTGGGAGCACTGGAATCCCTCTGAACCTGTGTCTCAGTTTCTTTCTTTGTAAAATGAGAGTCATCACGGTTACCTACCTGGCAGGTTGATGATGAAGACCAAATTATGTAGTCAGTGAAAATCCATTAGAACAGTGCCAGGCAGGTAAACACTGCATAATTGTTAGCCATTTTTAATGTATTATTCTTAGTATGTGGAGTTACAACTTTCTGTGATGTACATGCCATACTTTTTAACGTCATGGTAGAAACACAGGGAACCAGTGCCATTACCCTCCCAAGTACACACGCCAAGTCTGGAAACTTCTGTGGGATTTATGAACACTCTGCCACTTTCAAAGAACGTCTCTGGTGTGTGTCACGTAGCACTCACTCAGAGTGTGGGCTTGCGGCCAGCTCTGTAATTGCTGTTAATTTACTGTATCATTAACAGAATTAGTCATTGTTTCATTTTAGACTGTGTTAAAATATCGTTTACTTCCACACTGTTGTGGGCTATATAAAAAATCAAATTGTCACTTCCAGCTAGCTATGATGAATACTTTGTACTGTGTTGTCTGTATGTTGAATTATTAATCTCTTAAGATAAATAACTGCCACTTGTTATGTCTACAAACATGAAATGTATTACTTCTTTCCCAAAGGATAAAGGAAGTCTGTTTATTATTTCCATTTTACATTTAGCAAATCTGTAAATATGCTACGTCTTACAGAATCGCCTTGGGTAATGTGAGACCTATAAAAAATGTAAACAAAATAAAAAGGAGAGCTTTCTCCTTATGTTTATGTTTATGTAACTGTCTTTAATTTAGCAGCAACTTTCATATGGTGGGTCATTTATCATGCACTGTCCATGGACTCCATTAAGTAGCTCAGCTGTTATGCTTTGTAATTAATTGTCATTACGTATGAGACACTTCAGCAGTTATAGAGCAGAAATGAATCACCATGTCTCAGAAACGTGGGTTCCTGGGACACCTGTTCAGTTATGTCTTCTCTGTGCGGTGCTAATTAATAAGTAAGTGTTGCTGGACCAGCACCGTCCTGCATCACGGTTTTAAGTTCAGTGTTCAAGAACAGCTGTCCCGCCGTCTGATCTGGGAGGTGCGAGGTGATTCCTCTGTGGGAAGGGTGCACTTGGAGAGGTTGGGTTCTGGTTTTGAGGGTTTTGTGGGCATCTATTGTGTGCATGCTCAGTCAGCTCCAACAGTGGGCAAGTGTAGGTGTGTCTTGTGCACACCTTTATGTTTCGATACCATGTCATCTTCACTTCCCTCTCAGCTGTTTGGGATTCAGCAGTTTTTGAATCCATATAGGACAGTATTACTGAAAATTTGTCCAAGCTATGAAAACCCATTTTTAGAAAACTCATACAGCCAGCTTTTTAAAAATTTCTTGGTTGTTCTAAAGTACTGTATTTCTTTTTTTTTTAAATAGATTTCTTTTTTAAATGACCTTTAAAAGGTTGTTAAAATCCATGCCTTCAAATGGTAGAGCTGTACTCCTAGGAATGTCCTACTCCGGGAGCTTTGTTAAGTTTCTGTATTTCCCTTTTTTTTTTTTAAACTGATTTGAGGGAGGAAACTTCTACACAAATGCCAAACAAAAATTGACTGAGCTGGTTTCAGGCTACTTTGTCTTTACCAGATAGCATCCTGTTCAGAATAAAGTAATTGAGACACTATCTAAATACAAGAGATTTTTAAATAAAGATGTAAGTGTAAGTTGACTCTTCCCAAGGGATGCTTTTATTGCCGTATATTTTGGCGCATGTAGTATAGTCTGGTCTCAAACTGGTCTTGTTCTTGAAGCCCATGAAGAAACAAATGCAAAACACTCCGCAATCCAAGGCACATGGGATTTCTACAGAAAAATAAAGAGTGCACACCGAGGATGAGCTCACATCGGAGGGGATAGTCCACACTGCGATGCAGTCCTGCCAGAAAGGAGAGTCTGCTGGAGACCATTGCTGATGCTTGAGACGGTAGAACAAGTCAAAAGAGGCAAAATAATGGTTTAAGGAGTACAAAATGGACAAGGAAAGCATAGTGAAAGAACAAGCCTCTAATTAAAAAGAGCACACAAATTTGAAAAACCAAGTTGAGCCTTACTCAATAGAAGTATGTTCCTGAAACATTCTGTACAAATTGAGGTTTTACAAGAAGGAGTCTGATCTTTGGAGTCAGGTCATTCTCGGGTCCTGCTTTGCAGGACGCGGGAGCAGTCCGTCGCTGCGTGTTTGGAAAGGGCGCTGAGAACTGAGTAAGGTGCTTCCATCTCCCAAGAGATTTGGATAGAAGACTTTTTTTTTAATTATTTTTTAAATTTTTGGGGGTGGGGGGAGGTAATTAGGTTTATTTAATTTTGGAGGAGGTACTGGGGATTGAACCCAGGACCTTGTGTATGCTAAGCATGTGCTCTATCACTGAGCATTTTCTAGTTGCGTACTTTTTTACTTCTACATTTGAAAGGAACAGCAGAAGACTTTTAAAATTTCAGTGTCTATACTATCAAGTTTTTTATTTTTAATCATTTAAATTGTACTTGAAAGCTTTCAAAAAGTATCTCTGACCCGCAGCCAAATGGAACATGCAAGGTGGAGATCATCTTCATGCATCATGGTTTCTTTTTTCTTTTTTCTTTCTGTTTGTTTTTGTTTTGTTTTTATTTTTTTGTGTGTGGGGGGGAGGTAATTAGGTTTATTTATTTCTTTATTTTTAGATGAGGTACTGGGGATTGAACCCAGGACCTCGTGCATGCTAAGCATGCTCACTGCCCCTTGAGATATACCCTCCCCCACATCATAGCAATGTTTAATTTTAATTCCCCTACTGTCAGTTATTCAAGACGGAATATATTTCCACGTTTTTTTTTAATTGGGGAGGGATTTTGTTTTGTTCTGGTAATGTATATTTCTTAGCGTGTCTTTCAGATTTGTGATTCCCCTCATTTAAATGTGTTCTTCCAGTTTTTATCGTGTTGGTAGTACTTTAAAATAACCTGAAGATGTGTTAGTTATTGGGACAGCACTCTTGAGTCAGCTTTAAAAAAGGAGCACTTGAAATCTCAAGGAGGGTAGTAGTCTGACATTTTCAAATGTGCACGAACAACCTGTTCACATAAACAGTTTCATAGGGAGCCTATGGCTGAGATCCATTTGAATGATGTTAACCCTGCTATTTTTGGACCTTTGTTACATGATTCACTGATTTATGGCACAGGGGCTCCAAATGTTTCCTCTCTGGGTCTCCATGGAAAAGTATTTTCAAGAGGAATGTAGTTCTCACTGATCTCATACTTCCTCAGTAAAATCACAGTGCCACTTATCTCCTGATCAAACTCTTTTGAAAAATGGAAGCTGTGTTAAAAAGAGAAGTTATTACTGAAATCTTATTTTAATTGATCACTTTTACTGTCATTATCAGCTTTCCAGCTTTGAGGTGTTTATTTGCTTGATTTATTTTTTTTACTTGAAGTATAGTCAATTACAATGAGTCAATTTCTGGTAGAAACAGACTCTCAGATATAGTAAACAATCTTACAGTTACTGGGGAAAGGGGGTGGTAAGGGATAAATTTGGGAGTCTGAGATTTACAAATGTTAGCCACTATATATAAAAATAGATTTTAAAAAAAAGTTTCTTCTATATTTGCTTCAAAACATTTTTCTAAATTGCGTATAGAGTCAGTTAGTCAGAAATACTTTATTAAAATGTTTTCTTCTCAGAGGAGGGTATTGCTCAGTAGTAGAGCCCCAGTAATTCTGTTTAAAAAAAAAAAAAAACCTAATTTACCCCCTCCCCAAAACAAAACAACAACAATAAAAATAAAATAAAATGTTTCCTTCTCTACCTCTGTTCATACCTTCCATGATCTCTCTCCCCTTCTGTGGAATGTTATCTGTGCTCTGGAGCAGGGGGGTGGGATAAAGAAAACACATTTCAAATGCAAGTGATGGAGGAATGATTATGTGAACGCATGCACTCTGCAGTGATCTTGTGGAATCAGGAGAGGTGAGGAAGGGGAGGGGGACTCACACAGCTTGAGCTCCTGCTGGGTGCCAGGCCTGGGAGTAGAACCAACCTTGTACTGCAGTCATCACAGCCATTAATGGGACAGCTGTTGTTTCCCTGTTTCACACGGGAAGTTTTCTGTATCACTAAATCCAAATCATGTTTTAACACGTCCTTAATATATGTAAGATATTCTGAAAAGTCCTATCTTCCTTGCCTCTGAAAACAGGACCCTCGATATAGTTTTACCTGTCCTTGAGGAATGATAGCTATCATGTAAACATCAGTATTGAGCTCTGCTTCAAACACAGCGACGAGTGCAGAAGCAGGTGTATGTCGTGTGCCACGCAGAACTCGGTGGAACTGGAGTTTTCTTTATGGTCATTTTTTATCATTAGTTTCTCTGTCAGGAGAGTGAAGGGTGCACTGCTGCTCAGCCCCCTGATCAAGATAACATGATGGGCTTTCTGGGAAACTGAGAGATCAGGGCAGTCTCCTGTAGGGTGAGGGCAAGGGGGCCAGGGTGCTTTCTCAGCCTCTAAAAATCTCCTTCTAACAGTTGCAAATCCTGTGGTATTTGTCAATATTCCAAACAGCATTTTCTGCTCTTGCATCCCAAATGTGTCTGGACTGGACTGCGGGCCTTTTATTATTCAGTTTGCCTGTATCCTCTTCTCTCTTTCCCCTGGGTTTATTGATGGGGTCTGAGAGGGAATGCTGGCTGTTTCAAGAGCTTTTATTAGCAAGTTTTTGCCTTGGTTGGGGAACACTTTTGCTGATGTGACCAGGCTACACATTTTTAAAGTTCTCTTTAGAATTTAAATAGGCAATGGCAGCAATAAAAAAAAAAAAAAAACTATTATGTCAGAGTGCTTGGCACATACTGAGTGCTTACTAAATATTGATTATTTTTATTATTGGTTTAACTGTACGAAATGTCTCCTGAAATAGGGGAGGACAGTTTAGTAACGTGACATTATAGGGCAGAAAGCTGGTAAAAATCTCTTCTGCTTTCTCATGATATTCTGCACAGTTTTCCGGCACTCAATCTATTACAAGTTATGATTCTGAAATGGTCTTTTACCTAAAGAACAGTAAGTAAGATGATACAGCCCCTCAGAGACGTGTCTGTTTAAGCACAAGCCTGTGATGTATTAGCATTTGTTCCGCCAACAATGGGCTCTTTCTGCGTGCCAGGCGCTGCATCGGACATCAGTTGAAGAGAAACACTTTCACAAATAATTCTCGGTTTGGTGAGGCGGTTCCCATGAAAGTGTAGTAATAGTGGAAATACAATGAGGGACCCCCGAAGAGATCGTGGTTTACATTGCAGTAGGTAGATGGGTGACACTTCTTGAAACTCTGGGATCATGAATTTTTTCCAGCTTCAAAAGGAGATATTTGTGGGAGTCTATAGCATTAGAACATGTGAAACAATCCATCTTCCTGTTTAATTCAGTGGTCTATTCATGAACAGCTGGAAAACTGCAGAATATCCTGAGAAAGCAGAAGAGACGTTTCCCATCTTTCTGCCCTATAATGTCACGTCACTAAATTGTCCTCCAGATTAATATAGTATTTCAGGAGAGATTTTGTACAGTTAAACTAATAATAAAAATAATCAATATTTAGTAAGCAGTCAGTATGTGCCAAGCACTCCGACGTAACAATTTTTATTGTTGCTATTGCCTATTTAAATACCAAAGAGAACTTCAAACATGTGTAGCCTGGTCACGACAGAAGTTGACAAGCATCACCAAAGTAGATTCTTTTTATCAGTATTATAAAACAAAGTATAAAGCCTTCTCTGTCTTAAAAGCCCACAAGGTTCTTTGCAAACTCATTATTTTTTATCCAACTATACTTCACTTTTAGTAAAATATCTCCCCTTAAAACACTAGAGAGTCAACAGTAAAAAAAAAAAAAGAAAAGGAAAAAAACCTAGTTAGAAATGGGCCAAAGACATGAGCATCCTGTCTCATGACAGAGGGTGTCCAGATAGCAAATCATCACATGCAAAAGTGCTCAACATCATTAGCAACTAAGGAAATGCAAATTAAAGCCTCAATGACATGTTGCTACACCCTATCAGAATGGCAAACATAAAGCATATTGATATCACTGAATGCCAGCAAGGATGCAGGAAAACTGGATTACACTGCTGGCATCAGTGTAAAATGGTACAACCACTCTGAAAAGAAGTCTGGCAGTTTCTTATAAAGTTAAATATGAGCTCACCATATAGGTCAACAATTATACTCTTGGACATTTATCCTAGAGATGTAAAAACTTATATTCACACATACACAAATATTCATAGCAGCTTTATTTGTTTTGGGGTTTTTTAAAGATTTTTTTTAGGTTTTTTTTTTTTTAATTGAAGTACAGTCAGTTACAATGTGTCAATTTCTGGTGTACAGCACAGTGTCCCAGTCATGCATATACATACGTATATTCATTTTCATATTCTTTTTCATTAAAGGTTATTACAAGATATTGAACATAGTTCCTTGTGCTATGCAGAGGAACTTTTTTTTAACCTACTTTTATATATAGTGGCTAACATTTGTAAGTCTCAAACTCCCAAATTTATCCCTTCTCACCCCCTTTCCCTGGTAACCATTAGATTGTTTACTATGTCTGCAAGTCTGTTTCTGTTTTGTAGATGAGTTCATAGTGTCCTTCTTTTTTTCCTTTTTTTCTTTTTTAGATTCCACATGTAAGTGATATCATATGGTATTTTTCTTTCTCTTTCTGGCTTACTTTGTTTAGAATGACGATCTCCAGGTCCATTCATGTGGCTGCAAATGGCATTATTTTATTCTTTTTATGGCTGAGTAGTATTCCATTGTATAAATGTGTCACAACTTCTTTATCCAGTCATCTGTCAGTGGACATTTAGGTTGCTTCCATGTCTTGGCTATTGTACGTAGGGCATACATAGCAGCTTTATTTGTAATAGCCAAAAACTGGAAACAAACAGTGGGTAAAAGGTTAAACAAACTGGTACATCCACATCGTGAAATACTCCTCAACAATAAAAACAACAAACTCTTGAAACAGGAAACAACTTAGATGGATCTCAGGGGCATTATGCAGAGTGAAAAGGGCCAATTTCAAAAAGTGACATCCCATGTGATTTCATTTATATAGTATTCTTGAAGTGACAGAATTATAGAGATGAGGAACAGAGTTGTGGTTGTTGAGAACTAAGAAGGGAGGCAAGGAGGAAGGTGACTGTGGCTGTTGAAGGGTCACACAAAGGATGTGAGTGATGGAGTGTGCTGTGTCTTGACAGTGGTGGTGGTCACACAAATCTACACATGATACAGTTGCAGAGAAACATGTATATCCGTGAGTGCATGTAGAACTGGTGATGTGCAGGCAAGGTCAGTGGATCTTATCATTGTCAGTTTCCTGTGATGCTGTACTGTCATTATGCTGGATGTTACCTTTGGGAGAAACTGAGGGAAGGATGTATGTGGTCTGTCTGTATTGTTTCTTCCTCATCTGAATCTATAATTATCTATTATTTTAATTATCTCAGAATTAAAAGTTAAAAAAAAAAGAGAGAACAGAGGCATTGAGGCTGGACTTTTGGATCAACAAAATTATGTTCAAATTCCAGCTCCACCACTCACCAACCATGGGACCATGAGCCAGGTCTTTAACCTTTCTGTTGTGATGAGAACCCTTAGGATTTACTCTCTTGATTGTTTATGTGTATAACAAATCGCAGTGTTAATTATATTTATCATGCTGTACATTACATCCCTAGTACTTATTTATCTTATAACTGGAAGTTTATCTTTTGACTGCCTTCATTTAATTCCCTCTCTGCTCATAAATCTGATCTCTTTTTCTATGAGTTTGTTTTTGAAGTATAATTGATCTCCAACTCTGTGTTAGTTCCTAATACACAACATACTGATGTGATATTTCTGTGCATTTCAAAGTGATCACCATGATAAGCCTAGTTACCATCTGTCACCATTACAAAGATAGCACATTATTATTGACTGTATTCCCCACACTGTGCATTTCATCCCCATGACTCTATATTGTAACTGCAAGTTTGCACCTCTTAATCTCCCTCACCTGTTTCTCTCCTCTCCCCACTCACCTCCCCTCTGGCAACCACCTGTTAGTTCTCTGTTATCTGTGACTGTTTCTGTTTGTTCATTTGTTTTGTTTTTTGAGATTCCACATGTAAGTGAAATCATACTGTATATTTGTCTTTGACTGACTTATTTCATTTAGCATAATACCCTCTAGATCCATCCATGTTGCTGCAAATGGCAAGATTTCATTGTTTTTATGGCTGAGTAATATTCCATATTTGTGTATATTTTTATACACACACACACACACACACACACACACATATATGCTACATCTTTATCCATTCATTTATCAATGGGCACTTAGGTTGCTTCCATAGCTTGGCTATTATAAATAATGCTGCAGTAAACATAGTGGTGTGTGTATCTTTTAATTTTTTTTTAAGTGAAAGCAGGTTTATTTAGAGAGATACACACTCCATAGACAGAGTGCGGGCCGTCTCAGAAGGCAAGAGAGAGAGTGACCTTGACGTGCAGAACTGTTAGGTTTTATGGGCTTGGTAATTTTATATGCTAATGAGTAGGAGGATTATTCCAGCTATTTTCAGGAAGGGACAGGGATTTCCATGAATCTAGCCCCCTCCCACTTTTTGATCTATCCCATCAGCCTAGAAGCTGTCATGGCTTTGTGGGTGTGCCATGAGGCTCAAGGTCAACTGGAAGTCGAATCTTCCACCATCTTGATTCTAAACAGTCTGTCCTGTCCTCAGTTGCTGTGTCATTCATTCAATGGTTGTGCCCTGTATATCTTTTTAAGTTAGTGTTTTCGTCTTCTTCAGGTAAATACCCAGGAGTGGAATTACTAGATGACATGATAGGAGTGTAAATTGGGGCAGCAACAGTGGAAAACAGTGTGGAGAGTTCTCTGTTTATTTATTTAAATTTTTCTTACAGTTTTATTAAGATATAATTGGTATATAACATTGTATTAATTTTAGCTATATAGCATCATTATTTGTTATACGTATATATCGTGAAATAAGTACCACAATAAATTTAGTTCGCATCTATCACCTCACATAGTTACAATTTCTTTATTTTTAAAGTGAGTACAATAATAATGCTTCCATCCTTGAGTTGCTTTGATGATTAACTGGCTCAGAGTAATCAATCAATATCTGATAGGTTTTTCAAATACTGTTATTATATATAAAAGTCACTCATCATTTACATTAGATCATAAAAATGTTTTATCTTTTCATCTAGCACCTAAAGGGCTGGGTACTCTCACTCCTCTGTAGGATTTTAATATCTTTAGATATTCTCTATTTCATTAACTTCTGCCCATCTGTTTCTACTTTCATGAGATTTCCTCTGTTGTTCTTTTTTCTTCCTTAGTTGGACACTTAATGTCTTTCTTCCTTTTTAATATGTGCATTTGAAACTGTAGATGTCTCTTTTTAAACTGTTTTAACCAAATCACAAATTTTGGTATTGGCAACCCAACATTTTTCCATTGTCTTTCCATTATAAACATAGCTGGTTTCTTTCTTTGATCCAAGAATTATTTGAAAATGTGTTTTTCAGTTTCCAGACGTGTAATGGGGGATCTTTATGGTCTTAATAATTTGGGGAAGTATGTTATGCTTCCTCGGTGGCTTAGCATGAGATCAGTTTTTATCAGTGTTTCTTACGGGCTTGGAGAAGAACATGTATTCTTTAATTGTTGAGTGTGGAATTTTATCTTTATTCAGTACCTTGATTCTATTAATTGGGCTTTTCATATTTTCATATCTTACTACATTTTGGTCTGGCTGACCTATCATCTACTGCAGTGAAAATGTCCCTCTTTGATTGTAGATGTGTCATTTTCTCCTTATAATGCTGCCAATTTCTACTGTTTATACTTTTGGCTGTGTTGTTAGGTATAACACATTCAGAAGTGTTATACTTCCCTGATGAATTATTCATTTCATCATAATGCAGTTATTCTTTTTATTCACATTTGCCTTAAATACCCTTTGCCTTAAGTGTGTATTTGATCTGATAGTAATATAGTCATTTAAGCTCTTTTTTTAGCGACTGTTTACATAGTATATGTGCCCAGGATTTAGAATTCTCAGGGGAAACACTTTTCTCCCAACTCCCGTGCCCAGGGTTTCTCCAGCAAGTTTCTTAGCTCTCTCTCCCACAAAGCATCATCTTTTCAGGTCCAGCCTCTCAGGCTAGCTGCTCGGGTGTCCTGATTTATGGAAGGGGTCTCAATACCAACCCCTTGTGACATGCAGACCTCAGGTTTCATCTTCTGTGTCCATGAGGGCATCACAACCCCTGGCGGCTACACTGTTAGATCAGGTGCTCACTGTAATTTTTGGTTCTCAGTTAGGGCCTCTGGGGATGCCCTCTGCAAATCAACTATGTGTTTTAAAGAATGCTAGTTATATTTTCTTCAACATTTCTGGGTGTTTGGGTGTATGTTGGGGTGGGGAGATGTCAGGGTTATCTGACCTGGTGTATTGCCAAAAGGGCAGTTCCCGTAAGGAGGGCTGCTCTAGCCTGAAAATGGTACCATGCTGTTGAACATTTGTAGAAGACCCGATCTGTCCTTTCTGACCTTGATATCATATGAATTAAGCAAATCTGTTGTCTGAGTGGATACACAGTGCCCTGGTGGGGCGGCAGCGCCATCAAAGATCTGCCATGTGTTTCTTGGTTCAAAATCATTTTGAACACAGGGTACCAGAAGGACTGGTCTTTAGAACATCAGGACTTTTTTAATATTTCAATTTGAAATTTTTGGAACATTTGTAAGCACAATATGAATAAATAGCAATAAAAACCTTATTGTTGCTTATGTAAGAAGTTTGTAAAGCAGAATTTTATCAGTTATAAAACTGATTTGGACTTAACATTTTCAGCCAAAATCCTTTTAAAGTGTTTATAACCATGTTTCAAAATTATGCTAAGCAAAGTATACTTGTGATCTAGCAATTAAAAGTAGGCTGCACTCATATTACATTCAAAATAGAGAATTTAAGGAGGAAAAGGTTTGTTAAGTTATAATTAATATAGTTTTTCTGGAAACTAAATGTATTGTTTACATATGTGCCCTACTTATGTTTTTAAACTGTAGCGTAAAATATTCATTTCCTTTTGTAGAATCGCCATGGGTTTTTTTTTTTTAATTTTATAAATGTACAAAATCCTTCAAATAACTGGCATCTGACAAAACTTCCCTTTGAAGTTTTTAGTTTTTGAAAATTTTTTTCTTTAAAGTTTTTTTAGAAGTTAGACTTAGTTTTCCCCTCATGAGCATTCCTGCAATTGTGCAGAGAGGAAAGTAAGTCCCCAGAACATTAATTAAATGATTAGACTCTTCATCAAAAGGAGAATGTCATGGTTTGGCCGCTGGCCACTTGTCTGTGCCCAGAATGACAAGTTCTAAAGTAATGATTTTGTTTATTGATCCTTCTCGTGTGCCTAAGGAGAAATTCAGCACATGGTGGACCAATGGCCCTTGGATTATTTTGTCTAGTAAAAGGTATGTCTATTTATACCAACTTTACATTCTCTTCTAGGTTACCTTCCGAACAAGAATCTATCACTGTAACATTAACAGCCAAGGCGTGATCTGTCTGGACATCCTGAAGGATAACTGGAGTCCGGCCCTCACCATCTCTAAAGTCCTCCTCTCCATCTGCTCACTACTTACAGACTGCAATCCCGGTAAGAGACCCTAAACCTGGTGTGGAGCTGCAGCCACTCAGGACTTAAATGTCAGCCCTCAGTCAATTGCTTCCTACCGCCACCACCCACCACCACTAACCGTCACTATTATTTTTGCTATTACTGATTGAAAATTTCCAGAATCTGTAACTGCTTTCTTTTTCAGTTGGGTCTGGTCATTAGTCTTTTTAAAACCTAGTATTTGCCAAGAAGGAAAAAGCACAGTGTGATAAAAATTAATGAAAAATCGTTATAGATGGGAAAGCACGTTTAAAGAGCGCATTACATCCTGCTGCCAAAGAATAATACAAATTCAAATTGAATAGCTTAATTTTTAATTAGATGCCTACCAGAAGATGTTAATTTGGGAAATGCGAGCTATTAAAATCTGATAGCAACCAGGCAACACCACATGGACGTGACCTTTTTGGCGTTTTAATAACGTTGTATCCCCACCAGCTATTACAGCAAAAAAGCCCCTGAACTAGGAAATACTTTTTAGTAAAGCAGGAAATACAGCTTCCTGGGAAAACTGAAAAGATCTTATGGCCAAGCCTTTGTGGCTTGCTGGTGTGCTAAAGACTGAGAGTTCAGGCTTCCTGTGTGTTCCTAGATATTTAGTTATATGTCTCTGATCAGCTTCTTTAACTAAAGACAAACCAATTGCCAATTTTTTACGTATTTGGGTTTATTTTGGAAAATGCAAAAATCCAAAGGTTTTTCATTTGGTGTTTTCATTGATGTTCTCAGTGAGAAATTCTTCTTAGAGTATTTAATTAATAGTCTTACTATTTTATGAGAGCCCACCTTCCATTTTTAGGAAAAAGCTCACTAGTTAAGTGAAATTTTAGACAAGAGAGAAATGACAAGTAGGAATCAAGGTCTCTCTGAGGACCCTGGCTGGTTTATAAAACATGAAGAAATTAGCATCTTTTCAAATTTTTCTATGTTTGTTATTTTTCAGTAATAAAAACTTTTTTAATGCAGAAATATAAAAATAGAATTTAATTAAATTGTGATATATGTAGAATACATATAATAATGCTTTTAATACCAAGAAGAAGATAAAATATAATTGTGCAAGATCATTATAAACTATTTTCAATTAATTCATATTTCATGCCAGATGGTGACATTCAATTATGATGCACTAATTTAAAACTGAATGGCAAATACTTGGTTCTTTCAACTTCTGTATTCCTATTTTAGTCCTGTTTATGTCTGAGACTGCGTATAGCCTCATTTGGAGGTAATGGCCTGAAAAGGCTGTGTGTGTGTGTGTGTGTGTGTGTGTGTGTGTGTGTGTGTGTGTGTGTGTGTGTGTGTTATTTCCCTTTGGGAATATTGGAACACAGAACTTCATCTGCCTCCCCACTTCCAAAAAGTACTTCTGGGGTTTGCTGAAATTTGGAGGGGTTTTTTTTTTTTTTTTTTGAGAGAAAAATTTATTTTAAGAGGCAAGTCACTTATTCATGAAACTTTTGGTGTCACGTCATTATGCTGTACACCTGAAATTTGTAGTGTTATATGTCAGTTGTATCTCAATAAAACTAGGGGGAAGAGAAAGAAAGTAAAAAACTTTTGAGACTCTACTCTTTATGAGGCACTTCCGAGCACAAGATGAGTAAGACAGCTTCACTTCTTATACACGGAATAAGATGTAATTTCTCACTTAGAAAACTTGCACCAGAGAGAGAGGCAGTCCTTACCCCAGTGGAAACCAGGCCTGCTTGATCTCCAGGTCAGCTGAAGTGGACCCATCACCCTGACTCAGCTTATGTTAAAGAGTCTGTCCTCTGCACAGATGTTCCTGCATTCTACCAAAGCCTTTTCCCAGCAATCAGAAAGGTTTATGTTGAGCAAATTAGTTTTCTTTTTCTGTATCTCAGACAATTGCAGATACATTCTGAAAAAAAAAAAAAGGAAGGAAAGAAAAAGAAAACTCATCCCTGCCTAAAGCAAAATCACATTAATAAAATAAATAGATTTTTGAAAATTAAGCTATTGATAGTAAGAAAAAGCCTAAAGATCATAATGTTTCTTACGTTTCACCAACTGGAGATAGCCCTATCCACTTAAGGCTGCCATTTGTGAAATACACGGTAACAAACTAAGCGTGCATACTTTAACACACATAAAAAAGTTTTCTAATTGACACATCATCTATATGTATGTTCACACTTCTAGAGTCTTAAAAAGAGTTACCTTAAACAAGTCAAAACGTCCACTCTTTTGAGTGATGAATTTATTTCACACTGTTTTCTGGTACACATCCTTCCAATCGCTGTCAATTTTTCTCCCAAGATTTCTGTTAAACTTCAATGTAACCTATTTTCAGATGATCACAAATGTAAGTTTGATAGAATGTGAAGAAAGAAGATTTTCCTACATTGAGTCTGTGGAACTATTTTAACACCAGAAATGCTATCAGCTCAGAAGCAGGCTTTACACAAAGATACAGGTTTAACTGACTCTTGTTCTTACATAAACTATTTTTTAAAATGTTTTTTCCTCCTTTTCTCATAATTTACATTCGTCTCTTTCAAGAATTTTTGGTCCATTTAGAAACAAATGTTTTGTGCTTCAGGGTGGGGCTATGCGGTCTTTCTTGCATGGTATTTATAGTAAGCAGATGTAGATTGGAAAACCAGCTCCATTGTTTATTACTTGTGTGATCTTGAACCAATCATTTAATGTTCCTCGGCCTCAGTTTCTTATATAATACAGATTATCAGCAGCCCTACCTAGATCACAGGATTCCTGTGAGTTTAAAATGAGATGGTGTATGTGAAACCCTTTGCAAACAGTTGTGGGTTGTTATTGATGTTACTTGCCACAGTATTTAGGACTCCAGATGGTGGATCAGTACCTCCTTAGCTGAATTTAACTGAGAGAAGATAGTAGTATTGAGTAATTTCTACCACCACCTCCTTGGCACTGATTTTATAATCTGTAAAAAAGCCTACTCCTGAATTAGTCACGCCTACTCTGTTATCTCTCGGGAAGGATTCTCTCTTGGGAGAGATTATCTTTCAGGTGGCAAATGTCCAAAGTTATCAGCCAGTTGATGGGTGCACCAGTGGGAATCATTCTGTTCCCAGTGCCATGGTCCAGGCTGGCCTTAGGGGGCTGTTCACACTCCACAGTGGTGTTTATTGAGCCTGACACGGCACTCTGATTTGTCAGACACAGCTGGCTGCCAGAGTTTGGCTGTAACACACTCGTGGGGAACAGAGTGGCATCTGAGAGGAGGAGAGGTTGATAAGCTCAGAAGATCAGCGCCAGCTCCCCAGATCCTCTGACTGTGGTCCTGCCTGGGGAACATGGTTGAATCCACGAATTGCTGAAGTTTAGAGTACTGAACACATTTCCATTTTTCATAGAATGCTTTTATTTGTTAACACTCTTCTTAAGCATGTATAAAATTGAAGCTCTGTTCTGTTTGATTTCATCTTTTGAAGTCTGTTTTTGCTATTTTGTGGCTGTTTCTTTTAAAAAAAACCTCTTAGATGTTTTATCATATTCTTCCTATGAAATCTAGTTATTTATTATTTAAAATATGCCTATATTATGGTCTCTGGGCCTACGAATAATGGGTATTTTCCCTCTTACAAAAAGAACTATCCTGAGAACACTGACAATTAGGAGATAAAACAAGGTTAACAGTTTTCCTGTTCCAGATGCTTTATTCACAGAGAAATGTCCAGAAATATTTCTAATCTTTTTTTTAAATAAATCTGCATATCATCTGGCATTATTTTACTAATCTCAGTTCTGCTTTCTACTCTGCAACTCTTGCTTTTTCTGAAGTGTTACGAGCTTGTTTGATTCTGTGTGGTTCTGATATCGTATCACTGAAAAATTTCTCCTCAAACACATGACTCTTAGGAGATCATTGGAAATTTGAAAACTGAATATCTGATATTGAGGAATTATTGCCAGAAGTGTTTAGGCATAATGAAACGGAATTGTGATCATAAATTTTTATGTGTCCTTACCTTTCAGAGATACACACTGAGTTCTTTGTAAGTAAACCCTATGTATTTCATTCCTTTATCATCTACTTCACACTATAGGCTGCCTGTGGTGCAGCCTGGACCAGGAAGGTCCTGCGTTCCTGAGCAACCGTCTCTGTCCACCACTTTTCAAACAGTGGCGGAACTGCCCAGGCCAGGTCACGAGAAAATGCTCTGAGCATCCCGCAGACATCCCACTCAGGATGGAGGCGCTCTCCACTCCCTCAACATCATCTTCCAAATCAAAATCAAGGCTCAGTTACTCCCAGTCTTAGATTTATGCAAATCTTTATTAGAACAACAAGTAGAGCTAAGAATGGCAGCCAATTAACCCTCAGCCTTACACAGTGATTAAGCCGAGGGTGCACACAGCTGCAGGCTTCATTGGTAAGAACTTTATTTTTCTCACATGGGCTGAGCAAACGGAGAGAGAGGAATCCGCTCCCCGGGGCCCGTTTAGTGTTCAGACGGCCCCCTCCATTCCCTGCATCACAGCCCTTGGTTTCAGGTCTCTCCTCTTTTTAAATGCCTAATACAATCCTTAGCTATCAGTTGTCTCAGATACACCCTAACTTTGATTGTTATTCATTGATTCTCTTTGACCTGGTTGTGAATACATAGTAAATGGTATTACTATTAAATATCAAAATTTTCTAATTGATTGTGACTACTGAGGGGGTGGGGACCATAAAATAGAATTATTTCAACACAGGTGTGTTTGTGTGGATTATATGCACGAAGTGTGTGGGCTCTCAGACTGATGACAGGGACCTAAATGGAACTTAAGAGGAAGCCATTGCTTATGACAGCTGTGCAGCCTTGCTTCTGCTTACCCCATTCCACTGCTGCCCTTGGAAACTGGCAGAGGACTATTTATCTGACCGAAATTTAGGTAAAGCTGTAAAAATGATAAGCCTACCTGTTTTCAAAGCAGGCTATCTTAGCAGAAGTGCACAAAAAAAAAAAAGCTGCTTTTTCTACAGATGGCTACAGATATAAGGTTTTGTCTGATGCCTATAACTCTTTTTTTCAAGTAAAAACCTTAGAAATACATGGTACAACATATAGCTGACTTCAAACTGTATTCCTCATTTGTGAAGAATTGGCTTCTCTTGTAGAATATTACATGCTTAATTCCAAAAGTCATTCTAATCAGTACTTCCAAAATATGGATGTAGATAGACTGTAATTTGTAGTCATTTAACTTCTCGGACACCGTATCCAAAGGAAAAACAAAGCTGTAGTTGTATGTAGTTAATTAATCTACCTGGTGTTTTAAATACCAGGAGAGTAAATAAAGTCCAAAAAACTGTATAAAGGGCTTTGGGTTCTAGCTCAGTATTAGCTGTCGGGTCCTGGGACACTGCCTCCTCCTGACCCACGAGTTCCTATGGGCTTAGTCAGATCAGTTTGGAAACATGATCTATGGGGTGGAGGTTCTAGAAAAACTGAGGCTTCTTTGAAAAGGATGAATAAAATCAGGGAATATGCATTATTAAAGAAAAGAACATTTCAGTGTTGAGAACTAAAGAAGTTTCACAGAAACCACTCTATACTATCATAAATTAGGTTAAAAAAACAGAAAATAGCGATTCTGTGATATTCACCTTGCCTATATATTTATAAATGTGACTTTTAAATACTATTAAAAGGATTGTTTCCCTTCCTTGTCATTCTATAAAAAGAAACTCTTTAGTTATCTTACAAGGGGTGCTGATATATAATCATGAAAGAGATCCATAGTACGTAGCATTTTATCAAAGAATGGTTTTCTAGGAAATAGAGAATGATAAAGGAAAGCAAAAATGACCTGACCATGGGTTTAGACTAGTGCAAAGGACTCCTCATGGCGTCACGGTTGCTAGGAAAGGAGCGGGGACTTCAGTGTGTAGGTGAGAGATGTAGGTACAAGTGTCCTAATCAGCCCCCGTGTTTCTGCTTTGTGCAGGTAAGTCTTTATTTAACCATCACTTTGCTGTCTTTCCTGAGCATCCAGTCTGCCTGGGTTAAAAAGAACATTAGCTGTTCATTATTTTTTTGATAGGTCATTGTCCAGAAATGCTGACCTAGAAAAACTTTGTTGCTTTCATAAATGTATCTCCTTAGTCGGTTTGGTTCTTTTAAAGATAGTAAAAACGACTTTACCAGAGTTCTTGCTATATGGGATACGATGCACTTAAAACGTGCCTGTAAAGTTTCACCTTCATGTCTTAACTGAAGAAAAGGGCCTTTGGGGAAGTTGCTCCGACTGGCAAAGAAGAAAATACAGCCTGTATTGATGATCGTCCTGTTTCTTTTTCTGACTTCCATTTCCTTACCTCTGGCCTAGGGAATAGCTGTGACCCGGAAAGCGCTGTGTGACAGCTTTCCTAAAGCGGCGGGCGGAACTCCAAGGCCAGCACTCAAAGTTCCGCCTCTGTCTCTTTTTGACCGTTAGTTAGAGAGCTGTCCGTCCATTCGCCCTTTGTAGGATTCTGATTCCCATGACAGCATGTACAGTAAAGATCTCACCATTTCACTTTGATTCAGAGGTCAGCCTGATTAGTAATTCTTTAATGAATGGTGGGAAATTCTAAATGAGTGAAGACCTAATACTTTTAAGTGCATACAGGAAATACTAGTAAAACATTTAAACTAGATGGCCAGTGGACTCCACTTTACCAAGGAAAGAGGTGAAGTTTTTTTTAATTGAAGTATAGTTGAGTTACTATTTAATTGAAGTATAGTTGATTTTTTATTGAAGTATAGTTGATTTACAACTGTAGTTTTTTTAAATTGAAGTATAGTTGATTTACACAATATAGTTGTGTTAGTTTCAAGAGTACAGAAAAGTGATTCAGTTATTTATGTACATCTGTACATTCTTTTTCAGGCATTTTTCCATTGTAGGCTATTACAAGACACTGAGCATAGTTCCCTGTGCTCTACAGGTGAAAGCGGGCTTTCCATGCTCACAGAAGTAGAGAAAAAGGTTATAATGAACCCTAACGTATCCCTCACCTAATAGAGATTCAAAACTTAGCTTTATTTGGGGCTCGGGTATTCTTAAAAGTTAGCGAGGACTTTTTTCACACAGGCTAGCTATTCTCAGATGGTAACTGCTTTATACCATTAATTTCCATGGCAGCCTTGTTTAAAAGAGATGCTACAGTCAACTTCAGAACGGGTTGTTGCCTCAGAATTGTTAATATTTATTACTGAAGGGTGCAATCTGTGTTGCTGTGGAAGATAGGCCACTGAGTAAAGTCTTGTTTTTTTAAGGAGAAATGAAGGTAAATTATTTAAATAATATGTATTTGAAATCATTACAGTGTACTACAGTGTTTTAATACGGGAAATTTTGTTTTATTTATTTTTTTATTGAACATAGTTCCCTGTGCTATACACAAGAAACCTTTTTTAATCTGTTTTTTTTGTATAGTGGCTAACATTTGTGAATCTCAAACTCCCCAAATTTATCCCTTCCCACCCTCTTTTCCCAGTAACCATAAGATTGTTTACTGTGTCTGCAAGTTTGTTTCTGTTTTGTAGATGAGTTCATAGTGTTCTTTTTTTGTCTTTTTTTTAGATTAATACAAGAAATTTTAGAATTCTGAAACAACATAATAAAACTCTTCTAATCATCCAGAAATTTACTTGTGTGGACAAAACATCAGATGATTGATTAACATTTTGCTTTTTTAATTTGGATATTTGAGATCTTATTGTGTCTTGGGAGAAATACCATAATTATGAAAATTTGAAGAATTAACATTAACCCTACCAATGTCTGGCATCCTTCACTACTCAGCAGTTGTCTTTACTTTCCCTCACCTTCTAACTCAGCCTTCCACTCAGCACCAGGCCTGGGCCAGGTGCTGTCAGCAATGGCACGTGCAGTAATTCTTATTTTAAGAGAAGATGTTTCTAAAATATCGGACCGAGATGTTGTGTCATTCCTACACAACAGCGATAACTTCTTTCTCTTTTCTTCTCTGTATGTTTGTCTTTTAAGAGATGCTGGAGCCTAATGCTCGTTACAGGTGTTGCATTTCTGGTTGTGTTAATACTGGTGAAGAACTTTCATAATAAGCATTATAAGAGTTCCTTTGAACTGTAGGCATATTTCTTTCCATGACAGGTGTGGTCCTGGAGGAAAAAAATTGTAAAGCAAAATACTTTAGATATATTTGAAAAATTTTCTGCGTAAAAGTATACAATGGAGAAGCCAAATGAAGCATTTTTAAACTTGAGTGATGAATGCCCCCATTTATTTTTTCTTAAAAATACCAGAGTTTGGGGGTAGGGGTATAGCTCAGCATAAAGTGTGTGCTTAGCACACGTGAGGTCCTAAGTTCAATCCCCAGTACCTCTATTAGAAAAAAAACAAACAAAACAGTTTTTTCCCCTGATTCAGCACTCAGCATTGCCTTTCCTGTGAGGACATCTCCCCAGATAAATCATGTTGTTACAATATTCAAGTGCCTAGGCCAGCCTACAAAAGCTGGCCCAGTGTGTGCGTAGGTAGCACCTGTCAGGGCAACTTCACACCAGCGAGAGTGTCACCTTGTCGCCTTTTATTCAGAGCATCGTGGCCACACGCGCTCTCCAGCAACTGATTTTTGGCACAGACTGGCTCCCTTAATGGAAACATGTTTGTACTCAGTCTAATTCAAATACACAAGAGAAATTAGAATAAATGGAGGCGTGGAGGAGATGCCTTTATACTATATCCAGCTTTGAATGCCAGCCTTAGGTTTTTATAAGATAAACTCTAGGAAAGAGCACTCACCCTACAGTGCATGAATAAATAAGCCTGCATCCCTGGGGCAAAGACACAGAAGAGTGCCAGCCACGCCTGATCCTCTGTAAGAGGGTGCATTTACCTGAGGGACGTGGACAGTTTTTATCTAGGCAAGGGTCACAGATGGCTGGCCCATTGTAACTTCAGCCTTTTCCGGAATAGTTCTGTGCAGAGAACACATCCTTTCAGGGGAGTCACATTCAGAATACTGTCGATAGCTTAGAGTCGAGACTAATCAGATCTGAGTTCAAAATAGCCTGTGTTCAATTGGGTAAAAGTTTTTAGGTGAAAGGTTACTCTTCAGGGGAGGTTTTTGTTTGCTTGTCTGTTTAATTCTCTGGAAAGGTGACTTAAAAGTTGCAGTTAGCGTTACTAGGCAAAGAGAAGCCTTTGATTTCTCTACAGGAGTTGTATTTGGGGTACTCAGCTCTGGCCATGTGTGTATTCATAGTGTTCTGGGGGAAAGGATATCTTAAGGTGGGGGAAAAAAGGGTTCTAGATGTATGTAGTCCTTGATTGTGTATCTGTGCTGGCTTTTTCTTTTTTCAAAACGGAAATAACTTTATCGTTTTTTCCTCATAAAAATAATACATGCTTATTAAATTTTTCTTAAATCAACTATCCTTTAAAGATAAGTATTTGATTTTCCTTTGAGGCTCTTTGCTCTGCAAACTCCAATTCAGTGGGACTCAGCAAAGTATATTTGTCAGTTAAATTTGTCTCATTATAATCTGGTATAAATTTAGATACAGTGACCTCAACTCTTAGCCCTGGCTTTGACCTGCTTCTACTTAGCATTTCCCTATGCATATTTTATGGTCCCTTAATTAATACAAAATCTAGACGTGGATTTGCTGTTGCTAAAAATTTTGCTAAAAAGTCTACTGCTGTGCCTGCAATAATAACCTCTAATTTATTGGTTTGGAAGTTGATCTCATTAAAAAGTTGCTGTATATATATTAACTTACTAGGAAAATTCTCTTTAGTTTACTTTTTAGAAAATGTCACTTGGGGGTTTTCCTTTTTAGAAATCAGCAGTGATCTATTTTTTGTTTAGAGGAACACCAAGGAAATGACTAGGTGGTCTAAATCAGTACTTAGAAATTTCTACACTTCCTCAAACCTGAAGTCTTCCTCCACTGAAATCAATTAACGAATGTATTTCTTAGTGTTAAAACGTCGCAAGTTGCCTGTACTTGAGGTTTTTTCCTCCCTTTAAATTATCTTCAAATCTTTGGCTTCTGATGTTCTTTGGGGAATTGACTAGAACTGTTGAAATGTCTGTTCTGCCATTGTCAGCGAAAGGCTCTGAAAACACAAATAAGAAATTGAAAAGCGAAGCAGACCGGCAGTGTAAACAAACACCACCTTTACTCCTGTGGGAATGTGCCTCTTGCTTAGAACTCTGTTTCCAAAGAATGATTCTTTATCATTGTTAAATGAAGATAATTTAAAACTTAAGTTAACAGCAGTGAAAAAGGACTCACTGATTCTCTTTCTAGAGTAAAATAATGTTTTTTAAGTGACAGGGAAAGAATTACACAAGATCAGGGTCTTTCCTTTTCCCCTCGATAACCTCACCCAGTGTTGTGGGTTTTTTTTAATAGTTTAGGACCAATAAAAAGTTTGTCACTCTTTAAAATTAGTGCTCCTTTCTTCTGTAGTCACTTTTTTTTTTACTTTAGTCATCAGGTAGCGCAGCCCTAATTTAATGCTTAGTCACAGTAACTACATTAACCCGTGTAATTAGTGTGCGTGCTAATTATACGTGCTTCTTTACTACACCTCTCTCCACATTCTGTGTTAGGACTTACTCTGTTTCTGTTGCAATTGTTTTATTAAGCATATGTATTTTATTGCAAGTCGTCTGGCTCTTTTTTGGCAAAGTGAGGTCTTTTTTGGCAAGATTAAAGTCTTGCTATGGGAGGTTCGAGGAGCACATTTCATAACGACCCAGCGCTCACTATTTGGACTTATTTACAGCTTCTGTCAGGAGAGACAGAACTGTGTCAGGCTTTGCTAAGCAGTTTGTTCCAACAAGAAGACATTTTTCCTGTCTGTTGTTGCCCAGCTGTTCTGTCGTCTCTGGGTCTCCGCACACACAGGAAGGTTTCCAGTGTGATTCCCAAGCAAGGATTTGCTCCAGGGGTCTTTTCTATCACTTAAAATCTGTAGAAATGATGAGATTATTAAGTAGCTGGCTAGCATGTGTGTAATTCCCTTAGATCTTCACTACAGCCACTTTTGACACTCTAAATACTATCTCTTTGCTGGTTCATTTATTTTGCAGTTCAGTCTTGGGTCCCCATTCAGTGTGTGTTGATAATTTGGGGGTTGTTAATACAGAAGGCTTGTTACTGGTAGAGGGACTCATTCTAATCATATTTATCGTCAGCAACACGCACCTGGCTTCGAAGTACAGGAGGATTCTCACAAAATCCAATAAACAAGTTCATACTGTGTAGCACAAGGAACTATATTCAGTATCTTGTAGTAATTTATGGTGAAAAAGAGTATGAAAATGAATATATGTATGTTCATGTGTGACTGAAGCATTGCGCTGTACACTAGAAACTGACACAACAATGTAAGCTGACTATACTTCAATAAAAATATATTTTTTAAAAAAACACTTTACCTGGTTTACAAATGACATAATATGGATTTTACTTTATGTAAATTTAAGAAGTGAATACAACCTACTGTGCAGCACAGGGAACTACATTCAATTTCTTCTAATAAGCTATAATGGAAAAGAATCTGAAAAAATATATAGATATATATGTATGTTATAACTGAATGACTTTGCTGTACACCTGAAACTAACATTGTAAATCGACTATACTTCAGTAAAAAAAAAAAAAGAAAAAGTTTTAAGTGAATACAGTTTAAAATGTGAGAACAGCATGAACCACCCTCCAGGACGTTCATTCCCCCCACACACACACAGACACACTCACACACGTGGAAAGAACTGTCTGCCTGGAGGCAGTGGGCCCCTGATGGTTTTTCTCTCTTGGTACAAGTTCCCAGGTGGCTGCCACGTTCCCACTTCAGGTGGGTTCTCGGGGGGACCACCTTCTGAGGCCACCAACACCACCCCAGCAGCACTGAGGAGTCCCGGCTGTGATCACCCTGACTCTTTACAGCGTCTGTATGAAACCCAGAGGGTTTGTACGAAGCTGCTCTGGGAGCAGACTTGAGGGGAGGAGTGATGCTCTCCAGGTGAAGCACTCGACTCTCTCCTCCTGCAAACAGAAACAGCCACCTCCGCATGAGCCACATTCCACATCAGCCTGCTCGTGACCGCCTTGGGGAGACACCTCTTTCAGAAATCCTGGTAGCAAAAGCCATTAGGAGGAAGACAGTGAACCACATCAGAGGTTATCCAAAAAGGATACCAGCCCACATCATCTTTTGAAAGAGGTCGATACTGGAACTTCTTGAAAGCTTTCTTACTCATCTTTGGCCTGTCACTGTTAACCCAGGGCCACTGCTCTGTTTTACTTCCTGTGCATTATAATTTAGAAACAAAACCCTCTGCACAAACCCCATCTTCACCCCAGGCTCTGGTTTAACTTCTCCCTCCCTCCCTGAAGGATTTCCCTATCCTCCTTGGGAATCACCGAGCTGGATACAGGGCAGGTGAAGTGGACCTGCACGTATTTATTTCTTTAGGACAGAGCTTTGTGCTGAATATGTAACCTTGGTTATTCCTTCTCATTTTCCGACTAGCTGGTCTCTTCTATTTTATCTGTATTTCCAGCCTCTTGGTCTTTCTGCTGATTCTTCTTCTTTCTTTCTTTCTTTCTTTTTTTTTTCAATCCTTATTGATTACCTGCTGCTCTCCCTCTTTTATTTTTATTGAAGTATAGTCAGTTTACAATGTTATATTAGTTTCAAGTGTACAACATAGTGGTTCAATATTTTTATAAATTATACTCCATTTAAAGTTATTATAAAATATTGGCTATATTCCCTGTGCTATATGGTATATCCTGTACCTTATTTATTTTATACATAGTATTTTGTACCTTTTAATCCTCTTCTTCTATCTTGCCCTTCCCCTCACTCTTCTCCCCACTGGTAACCACCAGTTTGTTCTCCATATCTGTGAGTCTGTTTTTGTTTTGTTATATTCATTTTTTAATTTTTTAGATTCCACATATTTGTCTTTCTCTGTCTGGCTTACTTCACCAAGTATAGTATTCTTTAGGTCCATCCATGTTGCTACAAATGGCAAAATTTCATTCTTTTTTATGGCTGAATAATATTTCATTATATATATATACACACACACACATATACACACACACACACACATATACCACAACTTCTTTATCCATTCATCTGTTGATGGACACTTAAGTTGCTTCCATATCTTGGCTATTGTAAATAATGCTCTTTTAAACAGTGGGGTGCATGTATTTTTTTGAATTAGTGTTTTCATCTTCTTCAGATACATACCCAGGAGTGGAATTGCTGAGTCATGTGGTAATTGTATTTTTAATTTTTAAGGACCCTCCATACTGTTCTCCATAGTGACTGCACCAATGTACATTCCCACCAACAGTGTTCAAGGGTTCCCTTTTCTCCACATCCTTGCCAGTATCTGTTATCTGTTGTCTTTTTGATGCTAGCCATTCTGACAGGTGTGAGGTGATAACTCATTGTGGTTTTGATTTGCATTTCTCTGATGATTAATGTTGTTGAACATCTTTTTATGTGCCTGTTAGCCATCTGTATGTCTTCTTTGGAAAAAATGTCTATCAAGTCTTCCGTCCTTTTTTTAATTGGGTTGTTTGGAGTTGTGGGGTTTTTTGTTTTTTGTTTTTTTTTTTTGATATTGAGTTGTATGAGCTCTTTATATTTTTTGAATATTAACCCCTTATCAAACATATCATTTGCAAAAAGCTTCTCCCATTCAGTAAATTGTCTTTTCATATTGTCAGTGGTTTCCTGTGCTGTGCAAAAGCTTTTAACTTTAATTAGGTCCCATCTGTTTATTTTTGCTTTTGTTTCCCTTGCTTGAAGAAATAGATCCAAAAAAATTTTGCTAAGACTTAGGTCAAAGGGTGTACTGCCTATGTTTTCTTCTAGGAGTTTTATGGTTTCCAGTCTCACAATTAGGGCTTTAATCCATTTTGAGTTTATTTTTGTATATGGTGTTTTAAAATGTTCTATTTTTATTCCTGTATATGTAGATGTCTAGTTTTCCCAGCACCACTGACTGAAGAGCCTGTCTTTTCCCCATGCTGCTCCCCTCTTAACTCAGCTTTTTTTAACTTCCCTTTTACTCAGTAAAATGTTTTTTTAAAGGATGAAAAAAGTCCAAACTATTGTTTTGATTTATTTTTATTTTTTAAAAGCTTTACTTGTTCTTATCTCTATAACCATATGACTTTGCCTGTAGTGTCTGTTGGCCTAGTGTCACCTTGGGATATTCCATTTCACTTCATGTGCCAGGTGATGACTCTTGTTCTTCCGGTGTGCCAGGGCGGGAGTGGCCCACAGCTCTCAAAAGGGGTATGGTGTCAGCTCTGACACTGTGCCCAACACCATGAGTAATGTTGGAGTTGGTGCCATTCTCAGCCCGTGCACATCTCCTTAATGCCATGGCCTCTTTTTCCAGGGAAACAGTTAATTTTTTTAATTGAGTTTGGAAAATGTATTAAAATAAAGTCCTATGCTCTGTCAGTACCATTGCCAAAGCAGTATCATGCACACAGCATGATGATCTCATTCTGATGTTTTTAACATCCCTGTCCTGTATACGGATGGCAGGGTTTTTAAATGAAAACACTGGAGTTGGTCCATAGTGGAAGGTGGTTTTTATTGTTTAGCTCTTAGCTGTTGCCCTGAACTCCACTGCGTTTATGCCTGACTTCTCTAAGTCTTAGTGACACACCCTTGCCTACATCTTTTCAGCAAACCTCATGATACCCCTTGCTAGTCTCCCCAATGCCAGATAGATCATGAACACAATGGAAGTTATACTTTGCAATGTTAAAAAAGATTAAGCCAGAGGAACCAGATTATAGTGAGTTCTGAAGGTGCCAGGAAGGCTGGAGTATTGCCCGCCCTCTCACTCACTAGATACGTCAGTGCTCTCTGCGTGAAGCAAAGACGGTGCTTCTGCCCCAACTGTGCTGCAGCGTCATTGTAAACATGCAACAGGCACTGGATCCGCAAAGACTTTGAAGACTCTTGAGTATCAGTATATGGAATATTTTGAACTTAATGATGTAATGATTTCAGTCTGCTTCAGGATCCTCCTGTATCATCTGGAGAAGTTAAATTATTCGGTGTTATCCCCTGTCATGTATTAAATGAAGTATACATGTGCTTCTTTATTCCCAGCACCCATAACGTACAAATTGCATGCCCTCAGGCAACCCCATCCAGCCAGACTCCCAGGGAAACTGCCGTGTTTCATGCCCACACCTTTGTTCATCTTTACTCCCATCCCTAGTGTTCCTTTACTCTTACTTGTATAAAATACAAGTCTCAGGTCTAAAGACAGCTTAAAACATGTCAGAGCCTTATACTGGATAGCAGACTCCTGAGGACCAGAGACTACGTCTGGTTAAGATAGGGGTGAAACCTGGCTATTTGTACTGAGGTTTAAGTAAATATAATTACTGAACTAGATACACTTTATTATCCAGATTGTTTGTAATGTTTTAAAAATACATCAGAATGGATTTCTGCTTCTGGCCATGAAGAAATAACAGGAACCAGAATTACACTGTTGGCTTAAATAACTAGAAAACTAGAAATTGGGCAACAGTCAGCCCAGGACTGCCATCCCTGAAAGAAGAGGAACAAGTCAAGTGCGCCCTCCTCCCGCTGCCCCAGCTTACTGCCTGGAGGAGCTTCCAGGGCGCAGGACAGAGGGGAAGACACAGGAGAGCCCAGCTTGCTCACTGAGTTGAGGACAGAGATGGAAGTTTTAGAAGACCAAGATGGCTTGTGTTTGTGGGGCAGAGATCCAAGAAGAGGGACTGCACAGAGAGAAGGCTCCAGAGATTGAAAAGGGATCGGAATCTGCACATGTGTCAGAAGAAGCCACCTGGGGCCAGGGAAAGAGCCTCCACAAAGCAATAGACAGAGTACCTGGAGCTTACAGAAGGCTGTCTATGAGCAGAAGGACCTCATGATAAACAGGAACTCACGTAGGCCTCATATATGTGTGTGTGTGTGTGAATGATATATATATGAAAGATACATATGTGTGTGTACACACACACACAATGGAGTATTCCTCAGCCATAAAAAATGAAATCTCACCATTTGCAACAACATGGGTGGATCTAGAGGGTATTATGCTAAGTGAAATAAGTCAGAAAGAGAAAGACAAATACATATGATCTCATTTGTATGTGGAATTTGAAAAGCAAAACAATGAAAACAGACTCATAGGTAAAGAGAGTAAGCAGGTGGTTGCCAGAGGAGGTGGGGTGGATGTAAGGGGTGAAATACACGAAGGTGATCGAGAGATACAAACCTCCAGTGATGTAATAAATAAACCACAGGGTATAATATAGAGCATAAAGAATATGGTCAGTAATGTTGTGATAACTTTGTATGGCAGCAGATGGTTACTAGATTTACCATGGTGGTCATTTCATAATGTATGCAAGTGTCAAATCACTATGTGGTACACCTGAAACTAACATAATATTCTACATCAACTGTATTTCAATTTTTGAAAAGATTACCATCATGCAAAGAAGCAGGGAAACATGACACATGATAAGGAGCATAACCACTCACTTGAAACTGACCCAGAACTGATATAGATGTTAGAGTTAGACTAAATAGTGGTTGTTTTCCCAAATTTGATGAGAACTTTAAACACACATATCCAAGGAGCTTGATGAACCCCGAGCAAAAAAAAAAAAAATGAAGAAAACCACACTCAGTCAGGCACATCATATCAAATTGCTGAAGAGTGATAAAGAGAAATTATTAAAATCAGCCCCCTAAAAAAAGTCATATTATTTCAGGGAAGCAAAGATAAGAATGACAGCAAACGTCTGTTCAGAAACTGTGCAACCCAGAAGACAGTTGAACTATGTTTTTAAAGTACTGAAGGAAAAACTGTCAACCTAGAATTCTATACCCAGTGAAAATATATTTCAAAACATATCTTTTCAATAAAACATACGAAAGCTTATGAACATCCTAAAGTAAAATTTGGAATTGGAGAAAGGCCTTTATAAGCAAGATTAAAAACCCAAAAGGCATAAAGAAAAATAGATGAGCGGATTTGACTACGTAAAATGTTTTAATTCCATATGGTAAAAATACCATAAATTGTTGACAGATAGTGATCTTGCAGCATATATAAAGCATACATAGTGGGCAGAGAGTTACTATCCCTAATACAGGAAGAACTATAAATCAACAAGTGAAGAACCAACATTCAGTAAGCAAGGCTGGGAAATGACCTAAGCAAACAGTTTGCAGAACAACTACATATGACCAAGAAACAGAAAAAAATGTTCAAGCTCCAGTAAATACTAAAATGAGATTTCTCTTTTTAATCACTAGATCAACAAAGATAAAAAGATTAATAACACCCTATATGGGGAGTGTATAGGGAAAGACACATTTATGCATTGTTTGTTGGAATGTAGATTGTTGGGTTGTTTTTCTTTTTTTGAGGACAAATTGGAGGTACCTGTCAAAATGTAAAATGCACATAACCTCTGACCAGCAGTCTCACTTCTATGAATCTGTCCTGAATAAATACTCAGCTGTGCCCATGGATAAACACACAAGGGCTAATACTCCACAGCATGATTTATAATAGCAAAAAACTGGGAAACTTCTTATTTATTTTTAGTGGAGGTACTGGGGATTGAACCTGGGACCTTGTGCATGCTAAGCATGTGCTCTACCACTGAGCTGTACCCTCCCCTCTTGGAAAACTTCTTAATGTTCATCCTTACGGAATGGTTAAATAGATGATAATGCAGTCATGAAAAAGGAAAGTCCACAATATTATGTAATTTGATCTATTAAAAAAACTGGCCTTACACACTCATAAATACCCTCACACAGTGTATTTGACTATAAATGCATAGAAGAAAGGAGGAAACATGGATACCAAACTATTAAAAAGCAGATACTCTTTGGGAAGTTAGAATTTGAAGGTGTGAGGTAGGAGAGGAGGATCTTCATGATTTACTTTTACATTTGTTTTATTGTTTGAATTTTTAAGAATTAGTAAATAACTTAAAATTTCGTATAACTAAAATTTTTAACATATCGGTAAATTAAAATGAGAAAAGCTAAAGTTAAAATGTAGTTGATAAAAAGGCAACCTTGTAAGTTAGTTTCTGAAACATTATTATAGTTTTTAATTAATATTTTCAAATTTATTCAGCTCTCTTCTTCTTGAAATGTTAATGCTTTAGAATTGACTAGTTGCCATTTACTTAATTAGAACCAAAATTTTACTTGTTAAACTGGTCAGAAATTTGTGCCGGCTGTAGTAGAAATGTGCAAATAACTGCATTACTCAGACTTGCAGCGAGTTATGGTCAGTTTGTAAACATTCTCTGCAGCCTTCATAGTTGTAAAGCATTAGTCTCTTTCTCTTCACTCCAGTCACCGATGATTCATTCTTAAAGTTACAAAATCTCCTTCTTTGTCTTGAGGAATTGATTTCTTTTTTATGAATAATTACTAATGGGTATATTTACTGCTTACTTCTACTATGTTAAATTTACAGAGATTTAGAAACTCAGTAGGAAATAAAAATAATAACACATTTCAGAATTAAAGGAAAATTAATTTCCACTTTCTTCAAGGGGTTTCGGTCAAGAAGTGTTCCTTAGCTCTTCTTGGCCGGCAGCAATGTGGTGACTCCCCGAGGCACCCACTTGGAACTGGCAAGTGTAGGAGCAACAGGCATCATCTTCCATCTTCTGGGCATCAGGAAAAATGTAATCTCTTGTCCCTCTTGTGGTCTTCTTAATAGATAATTAGAATGCTTTTACGGAAGTTTTCATTTTTACTTTAAAAATGTACATTACATGTTTATTTTAATATATCATCCCAATGACATACACTGCATAGTAGTAATCAATCAGAAGACAGGATGAAAAATGTAACACCAAGAGGGAAAGTCTTAAATGGCTATGTTTTCTCCTTGAGTGTTCTCTAGTCTAACGTTCTTTAAATAGCTGTAGAGGCGGTAGGTGTTATGCCATGTAAGCAGTGATACATTTACCCCATGCTGTCATCTCACCCCCTGAAATCTATTTACTGCGTAGATTTTCTATTTGTGGCCCAAGAGAGAAAATTTAGATCTAATTTCCTGTCTTAATTATGTATCCACATGACCAAAGTTGGGTTTTCACCAGCCACTGTTTGATGATTTCACCTCCGGTGAAAATGAATGTTTTTATGGTGGGAAAAAACTTAGACCAAGGTCTTAGTTAATCTTGCTGGGTACCGAGGCCTGAAGGCTGTGTGTGGTGCAGTGTCTGAACCAAAGCTGATCCTCAGGCATCTCCTGGGGGGCCCTGCTCACTCTCAGGAGCGTCACTGAAATTGAAGGGGAAAAAACATCCTTGAAATTGTCCCTGGGGAATCCCTGACACAAACCCATCAAGATTCACCATCCAAGACAATGTGAACGTACTTAATGCCACTGAATTGCACACTTGGAAATGGGTAAAATGGTAAATTTTCCATTATGTATATTTTATCACAATGAAACAATTTTTAAAGAATCACACCATCCACTTTCTAAAAGCAGTTCCCTAGAGACCCCAGACCCCAGCATACCCTAAAGGTTAACCTGTCAAGTGACAGTTTGACTCAGGTTTGGGAAAGACAGGAAAGGAATGTTGAGACGCCCTTTCTGCTGCTTCAGCTGAAATGGAATGAATCCCACAGCACCAACACCAGGCGGCAGTGAGGGGACTAGTGGCTGTTGACTTTTCTTCTGCTGGGTTTGCTGATGGTAATGACAGTAGGAGGGGTAGGGACAACAGCCCGCAGCAGCTGCCCGGTTTTGAACCTACTGAGTCCCAGGCACCATATTTAGGGCTGTTCGTTCGTTATCTTTTTTTTTTTTAAGTTTCATTTTTCTAAATCTGTTTTTTATTTTTATACAAATTTTAAAGATTACTTTCCATTAACATTTATTACAAAATATTGGCTGTATTACCCATGTAGTACAATAGATCCTTCACCTGTCTTACACCCAATAGTTTGTGCCTCCCACTTGCCCCCACCCCTACGTTGTCCCCCTGCCCACTGGTGACCACTAGTTTGTTCTCTGTATCTATGAGTCTGATTTTTTCAGTTATATTTCCTAGTTTGTTGTATTTTCTAGATTTCACATATAAGTGATATCATACAGCATGTCTTTCTCTGACTTACTTCACTTAGCATAATGCCCTCCGAGCCTATTCATGTTGCTGCAGATGGCAAAATTTTGTTCTTTTTCATGGCTGAGTAGTATTCCATTGTGGAATAAATATGTGTGTGTGTGTGTATACACACACACACACACACACCCCCACATCTTCTTTATCCATTCATCTGTTGATGGACACTAGAACATTCTTTGATACCATATACAAAATTAAACTCAAAATGGACTAAAGACCTAAATGTAAGACTGGATGCTATAAAACTCCTAGAAGAAAACAGAGGCACAACACTCTTTGGCATAAATCACAGCAGTTTGGTTGGGGGTGGGAGGTGGGATCTATCCCCTAAAGTAAACAAAATAAAAGCAAAAATAAACAAATGGGATGGAATTAAACTGAAAAGCTTTCACACAGAAAGGAAACCATCGATGAAAGAAAAAAAGACAACCTACTAAATGGGAGAAAATATTTCCAAATGATATGACTAATAAGGGATTAATATCCAGCATATATAAACAGCACATACAACTCAACATCCAAAAAACGTGATTTAAAAATGGGCAGAAGAACTAAATAAACATTTTTCCAAAGAGGAAATGCAGATGACCAACAGGCACATGAAAAGATGCTTAGCATCACTAATTGTTGGAGAAATTCAAATCAAAACCACAATGAGAAAACCTCACACCTGTCAGAGCGTCCATCATCAAAAAGACCATGAATAACAGACAGTGACAAGGATGTGGAGAAAAGGGAACCCTCCTACACTGTTGATGGGAATGTAAGTTGGTGCAGCCACTACAGAAAACTGTATGGAGGTTTCTCAAAACACTAAAAATAGAACTACCATATGACCCAGCAATTCCACTCCTGGATATATAACCAAAAACACCAATTTGAAAAGATACATGCACCCCAATGTTCATAGCAGCATTATTTACAGTAGCCAAGATATGGAAGCAACCTGAGTGTCATTCTCTCATCTAACCCTCTTATCCATTCTCTGGGGTGTTCACTAATGGTATCTGCTATTTGCAGGTGAAGAAGCAGGTTCAGAGAATTAAGGTGATTTGTCCACGGATGGGTCAGAACTGGGGTTTACATTCAAGGGGTTTGACTCCAGAGCCCGTGCTCCTCACAGCTGGTCATAGTCCAAGAGGGAGCTCCTGTGCACGGATATTGGTGCCTTAAGTTCAGTCACTTGGTTGTCCAACAGACATTTACCAAGCTCTGGTTCAGGCCCAAGGCCAGGAAGGTGGGAATAGTTAAAATACTCAGGTTAAAGTCCCTGCTCTTGAGGACATTAAAGTGCAAGAGTTTGATAGTAACTGAATTATCACTGAAATCCAGAAGCTGGGGCCAGAACTTGTGTTCGCCTTGAAGACCACATTGACCAGTGATGGAACCCTCTGCCTTAGGCTGTCCTGCAGTAGAAGCCACTTGCCGCCAATACAGCCCCAAGGCTGGGGTACAAGGTGCCCTTTTAGGGAGCCCAGAATGCTTTTACCAGCGTTTCTGCAGTGTCTACCCCTTAGGCGGGGAAGGACACGCACAGCGCAGCTAATTGAGGGGTGGTGGAGGTGTGGGAGAGGGGGAGGGGTGGCAGTAACTCAGCCCTTTTCAGTCATCAGCTTCCCTTAGCAGGTGGGTCCTTAATAGTCAAATGCATTAGACCGAGATGGAACTTGTGCAGCTCATTCAGCACCCTTCCATCTGCCCCAAATAAGGGGGCTTGTCTCCTCAAACCCACCCTGTCCAGAGGGCCCCCTCGATCCATACAAACAGCGTGAAGAGGAAGAGGGGAGCTCTGTGTGAGCAAGATGCCAGAAGCTGGTTTAAGACAAATCTCCCTCAAACATGACATTGTTATTAACTGATGTATTCATCACAGGCCCCTAGCAGCACCCCGACATGCGCGTTATAAAAGGGGCACATCACACATCTCCAGGAGCACTGTTTTCACTGTGGGCTTAGGATTGGCAGTTCAGAGTGAGGCAGAAGCTACCTGCAGTCCTGAAGTGCCTGAGGACCTGCATACAGACGGGAGTGATGTGTGAATGCTCTCTGCACAAGTTCTGTGTAGCATCCACTTTTTCCTCAGTAGTACCTCTGCCAGTACTGGCATCTGGTGTTTCCGAGGTTCCCACATCTTTTCCAGGGTCCCTCTAGCTGCAGGGTGTCTTCCCTTGGCATTGTAACAGCATTCTGCTAGTCTTGTCTGTGAACCAATGTCCGGGGGAAAGCAATCTCTTCGAATCATTCTTCATCTACCCCCCTCTTGTAACAGTATTCTATTTACATCCTCCCCTTCACACAAACCATTCTCACAGATTTCTGAATGTAAAATAATTTTCCTCTTCGCTTTTAGTCTTTTAAAATTGGCCTATTAACAAATAGCCATTGCAGTTATTATTAATTACTCTTAATTGTAGAGATTCCTCAGACACTCCGTTCAACAGGTAATTATTTTTAGTGTCAGAAGTTGGAAGGAACCATGCTAGGCACTGCGGGGGAGCTGCAATCACTAATACCACCACAGGAATACTCTCCTGACCTCTCAGGATACAACAGAGGGCAGATCACAAATACGGGAGGTACAGAAATAGTACGCTGCCTCATTGGAGTTGGAGAGGGTGTGGCTGAAAAGGAAGGGGGGCGTCTGGGGGAGGACTATCCTACGGGAGTATAGGACATGGAAGTGTGGGGACGAGGGTGTGAGAAGGCTGGAGGACTGGGGGGCTTGCTTGTCAGGAAAGGATAATGGAGACATGAACCATGGCCTGCCCTAGGCACCGGAAAAGCAGCCTCTAAGGGTGTGCTGTGAACAGAGCTGTGTCCCCCCAAAACTCACACACGGAAGCCCCGACCCTCATGGGACTGTTTGGAGTTGGGGCCAATAAGGGGGTAATTCAAGTGAGATGAGGTCGTAAGGGTGGAGCCCTGATCTAATGGATTAGCATCCTTGTAAGAAGAGACAGCAGAGAGCTCGCTCTTTCTTTCTCTGCCCTGGGAGGATGCAGGGGGAGGTGGCTGCCTGTTTACCAGCCAGGAGGAGAATCCGTTGAGTTAGAATGTTGGTATAAACACTCCACATCATGTACAAGTCCCAGGGGACCGCGGTGTTAACCAGACCCCAATTCCCCCAGTTTACTTGAGACACAACACTATCCACTGGCCTCAAAGGAGGATCTGGGGTTTGTTTTATTTCAGATCTTAGGCGGAAGGGCAGGACGTGGCCTCCCTCCTCCTGTCACTTACTCCTCACAGGACGCCAGCATTGGGGAGGGCTCGTGGTGAACACCTGTTTAACTGAACTCAGATGTCACTGTTATCCAGGCACAAGGTCACGATGGCCTGAACAGGGAAGGTCACCAAGGAGAGGTTTTGGGTTCGGAATCCCTGCTTTTCCAGGGACTCCATCATTGGGCCAGTAGCACCGAGACCGCAGCCCCCGTGTGGGCGTTCCCCCTCCACAGCGCACTGTCTGCACAACCAGGAATTCAGGTCCTCTTCCTTATGACTAGGGTCTGGATCACTGTATCTTATTCTATAAGAACTTTTTTTTACAAATTGTACTTTTGTGCTTTTAAGAATATAAGGTTTTGTGGCATCTCCATTCGCTGACCGCATCTCTCCATCGGTTTTCACCACATGAAGGTGAACATAGTACGAAGTGCTCTTCAACTACCACTCAAGGCTTTGAACATGCAGCTGTGGCCATAAATCATCCAGAAAAACACTGCCCTTGAGGCTGACTAAAATTCTAGAAGCCTGCTTTCCTCTATTTCTTGCTATTTTCAGCCATTTCAGGTTTTTTGTTTGTTTGTTTTTTGTTTTGTTTTTACTTTTGGGGGGGTGGTATTAGATTTATTTATTTATTTCTAGAGGAGGTTCTGGGGATTGAACCCAGGACCTCGTGCATGCTGAGCGTGCGCTCTACCACAGGAGGAGGAGCTACACCCTCCTCCTCAGCCAGCCTTTTAACCACCCACGCATTTAATGTTACCATAGAGTCAGTCTTCTCACAGCAAAATGAATTTTCCCGAATGTATTGGTGGTATTTTCCACTACTGTAAACCTTAAATGTTTAAATGTAAAGAAAAAAGTTATTTATTTTCTGAATTTTAATAGACATTTTCTTGTTGATTCATAATCAGCTTGATTGTATCCACCCTGGGGTCTTACAGATCAAAGCTGAAGATGATTTCGGGGGGCGGGGGGAATGCTCTGTTTTGTTTCAGTCATAAAGTTAGCATATGGATGAAGATAACAAAATCAATAAATCACTTGACATGTTTCCATTGTTAACAGAGCTCAGAATGCTCTCTACATTTCCTTTTTATGGAATGATAGAAGCCTTTGGTCACACTTTAATAAATCAAAATGCTGGGTCAAGAAGCAATGATATTATAAATGTTACACTTACAACCTTTTTAAACAAAAAAAGATAGCTGCCTATGGGCCTGGAGTGAAGTAGTTTCACATCACAGATTTCTTGGCAGTTTCTTGGCAAAGTCCCTCGTATGCTGGTAGCCATAAGCATGGAGTCTTTGTTTTGGTCAGTAATTTTCAATCTGCCGTTTACATGAGCAAACTGACATAGCTCTGAAAGTGAATTGTACATTAACCATTCAAAACTGGACATTTGTTTCTGAAGGAAATGGTTTGGTTTTCTCAGTGCCTCTGTTCTGTTCTTTTTTTTCCCCCAATCATTGACAATATTTCTTTGGATTTTTTTATACCTGAGAAGGCTTTCTCAGAACTGTACCAGACAAGACAAGGCTACCTCAAAAATAAGCAAGGAAAGAAAGCCAATTAGAATTGTTGAAATTGTGCCAATGTTAAAAACCAGTCGATCCTAGATTTAAGATGAAACCACTATTACATACATTCATTGTTTATATGAAGTTAAGGATTTACCCTTAAAAGACATAATGCACACTTACTGTTTAGAATTTTATCCTTTATGCCACTCAAATGGCTTAACCATATATATCTCAGAATCCAGCATTTCTTCCTCTGTACCATCAAAATGTGTACTTTAAATTTACTCATAAAAATCCCACATAATTTTAAAACAAATGCCAACATTCTCTAATTCTGGCATAGCACAGAGTTGGTATGTTCTGTAAAATTACTCCTTTCTTTACCCATCAGTGATATAGTCTTACATATAGTCCATAGACTTGATGGAATTCAACTTCCTAATCATTCACTCAATTTTCCAAAGATAAAGAGCCTAGCAGACATCATCCGTAGCTTTCTTCAGAGGCCGGTTCTCCATCCTTTATTAGCAAGTTACTCTGTCACTGTATTTCTCTGCCCCCTTGTCCACAAACAAGGCTTAAATAGTCTTCCTTGGAGTTTATAGGGCTCTGACAAATTCCATTAGAAAGTCAGTCTAGCTTTTTGCTTCTCTTGACAGCAACACAGTAGGTCAGCCTGTGTCTGAGAGGAGCATGTCAAAATGACCGTCTTACTGCATTTCTCATTGTGCTTCTCTGGGGTGATACCCCTTGAAGGTTATATTATAGATTGTCTTATCAAAGGCATGTCAACAATAGTACCCAGGCAAGAGTTGGTTCCACCTAATGAGATATGTCCTCCAAAGCTACTAACAGCTTGATGCCCTGACAAAACCCAGTTGCCTAAATACTTGACCGTGACTTCAGGCTGCTCTCAGACTTACCATGTCTGATCTGTTCATTCATTCTCAGACCTCAAAAGTACATTGCTTAATAGCTTTTATTCTCTAAGTGTAGGATAAAAGCCCAGATAAATGCAAGCATGCAAACAGCATTTCACTTTATTATTGCTACTCGTCTGCCTCACACTTGTATACCTCTGAGCAGACACAGACACACAGACGTATCTATAAGTATTGTACATACATGTTTTCAGTGGGATACCTGAGTCTCAGACTTACTTAAAAGCTGCCTGGCAAATGAGTCTGGACTGTGATGTTTGGACAATCCTGAAATCAAACTGTGTCTAAGAAAAGGCGGTTCAGGCTACCAACTCATCAGCAGATTGTCCCTGACATGGACTCACCTGTGTTCAGTTTGTAGCCTTTCATCCTGAACCTAACTTGTAGTTTAGGGTAGGTGGGAGTACCACGTATGACATGGTTCCCTAGCATCCGGCAGCTGGCTGTTGCTTGTCCAAAATGACCATTTTGTTTTGCCTGTTTCAGCACTTCTGTTCACTAAAATCTGCTCATCTAATTATTTATTGACCAGTTCAAGTGCTGAAACCAAGTTTTTATAGACATCTTCCTTCCCACGATAAGTTAAGGACCGTTTCCGGAGAAATTCTAATGCGAACAGTCAAGCCATCAGAAATCTGAAGTCTCAACACAAGCAGAATGTGGTGATTTGCAGGAGGCATGAGCTGAACCTATTCCAACTCCTTGGACTTCAGTTCTGACAGACGAAAAATAACCAGCTAATGAAGATAAGCCCTAAAGTTTTATTCTTATGTTGTCCCTAGAGAAACAGTTGTTCATTTTTAGTTTGGTCTAGAACTTGATTACAAACGGCAGGTTGGCTTGTTAGTACAACCACGCGCCTTCTGAGGGATCCAAGTGCATTTGATTAAGCGTTTAACATCACTCCCGAGGCAGGCAGTCCCAAAGAGCCACTGGGCATGGGAGACATTAAACATTTGGTTTTTTGCCCTGTAATCAACCTTAACCATGACCTGTCACCCCGACGCTAGATGACCTGGGGCCTTTGTGTGTCAGGTATCATGTTCTAGAGACTTGAACTTAGTACCAATGAGAATTAGATTTAAATTACTAAGCTAATTTTCATTTCCGATTTTAAACAAAATTTAAATCAGAGCTAGTCACGTTTAACTAATACCAGCAGCCCTGTCTGTCTTGCCATGAGTAGTTTATTCAGCCTTCCTTTTTTTTTTTTTTTTTTTTTGGTACAATGTTGAAGCAAGGACAAAAACATCTACTTGTCACTCCAATAAGAATTTTAAAGCCTGTTTAAAATATTTAACATGAGTTGATACCACAATAGCTTGGCACCATGTATCTTAGAAATCACCTCTAATTAAGTTCAACGCTGAAGCTTAATTCTTTTGTTATCTTTCTAGAAATAGTTCTTCAATATTATTTTGATTTATCACTGATTTTTAGGATTATCCTAGACTTTAAATATGTAAAGCCTTATAGGGGACTGCTAGACCTAATTTGCAAGTGAAAACACAGTCGTTGTTCATGGGAGAGTAGATGTGTTTTCACTTAGTGGCGGGAAGGCTATTCTGTGTCTGTCTCAAGATCCCCACCCCCGCCCCATCTACGTATTAATACGGAGCTAGAAGTCTCTCCTCCTGTGCTGAGCACTTTGTATTATTTTCTCTAATGATTTTGTCTTTAAAGCTCTTATCCTTGTGTTTTATCTGGAAGCATAAAAAATTTTTTTGAAAAATTCAATAAATTTCAAATGAATAATTTAGGGATATAAGCAAGAATCCTCACTAAATGTATTCTAGAAGGGAAATATTGGTAAATAGATAAAAGATAAAAGTAAAAGAGACATCCGTTCTATTAATTGTATGTGCCACAAAGAGTCATTGAGGTGTATTTTCCATCGGGCTGTATATTTTATGTGGTTTTTCTAAACCTCAGTAAGACAGTATAGCATATGTCAGTGACAAAAGTTTGCTTAATGGCCTCTGGCAGAATGAAGCAAAACTTAACAGGTCTAGAAGATTGATTTAACCTTAAAAAAATGTGTATCTTTAAAATAATCCCATTCCTAAAAACAGTCTCAGCGTGTGTGCGTGTGTGTGTGTGTGAAGAATGGTTATTTAAACAAGGAAGGCATCGTAGGTACAAACGGTATCTAATTTGCAAGTGGAAATATAACTGTTCATGCGGATGTGAGTACGTTCCATTTAGGGGCAGTGGGTCTATTCATTGCCATCCCCCCACCCCCGAAAAAACAGCTCTACGTGTCTAATCACTATGCAAATCTAGTCAGCATATTTACACTGGAAGCAAATGTAGACAATCATAGAAAAATAAGTGGAAATGTTTTAAGCATTCATTAAATCTTTCAGGGCAAGGGGATAAATTAAACTTTATAAAGCTGCTGTAAAAATAACTATTTTGGAATTTAAATGCAGTTGTGTAATTTACTGCTTGTTACAGGATTCAGTTTTAACACCCAAATTTCACCGCCCAAAAATACTTCAAATGAGGCACTGCATCTGAGCACCTGTGACTCTGCCGCCCACACAAGCACTGAGAAATTAGGGTCTCAGCAGATCCCATTTCATGCACGATCAAGAGTGGCGTGTCAGTTTCCAAAAAGAATCCTCTGGTTCAAACAGTCCTAAATAAATATGGTGCTGGTTACAGCTCTGTCAGCATCCTCCCCCGGGTGGAAAGCATTGTCTCTTCCACCCATTAGCGGTTTGCAGGATCAGAGCCCGGAAGCCAGCTTTCTACAACCTGTTTCCTCACTTTGAATGATATATCTTGGAGAAGGAGTTAAAGTGGTATAGTACGAATGTTACAGTGTTGTTTGCAAAGCTAGAGCATCAAGGAGGGTCAGATCTTCATGAAGAAAGACTACTGCAGCCTAGCTACCTGAGAAGTAATCATCACAGCCAGGCTTATGAGAAGGGGTGGCAAGGATAGGGTCATGTGTCACACACTGTGCAGGGTCCCTTGGAGCAGCAGAGTAGATGGTAGCTTTCAGCGATTTGCTTTGAAGAACCCCAAATCCGTCCTAGTCAAAAAACAGAACTATGTTACACACATACTTCTTTGTTTCAATGTTTTTGTGTGTTGGTTTCATTTCTCTGCTAAGTGCTGTCTCCAGACTTCTCTTTGAAAATCTACATAGCTCCAGAAAAGATGGCCCATGAGGTGACAGTCACATTGAGATCAGATATATGATCACTTCCTCTGGGAGAGAAAGATCTGGGAGTGTCAGGAAGGGGAAATAAATGCTCCAGGAAGAAAGCCAGCTGGGGAGGGAGGCAACCAGACAGAAGCTGGGTTTTCCCTGCACTGCAGAGTGGCCAGGCAGGCAGTTAGAGAGAGGCCAGTTCTGTGCATTATTGTGCACTTACGAAGAGTGGCAGAGTTGGAGAGTTTTGATGGAGGTCCTTGTTCCAAAGTAGGCCTGACATTTTTTTTAACATGAGAGAGGCTCACGGCCATGCTGAGAAGCCTTGAGGTGAAAGGGTCAGCAGGTTACTGGGGCCAGTGCAGCAGGGCTTGTTAGGGGTCATCAAAGGCCTCGGGGAGCAGCAGCCGCCGAGGCTGGGGTTTCCACCCTCTGGAGGATGTAGGGGCCATCTGGCTCCGGAGAAGGTGGCTTAACTCTGAAAGGGTTTAAAATCCAGTTTAAAATGCGGACTAGAAAAATCCCACAATGAGCAATTTGATCTCTTTTCCCCTTTCACATATGGGACAAGATTCTGCCTGAGCAGTTCGATATTATTTTGAAGTCGATGTGCATGCTGTTACTCTGATAAGTGCTCTGCCACGTCTTTTCTCTCCTCCTTTCTGTGTTTTAAGAGCCCCCCTCATGAGATCAGTGGCTTCTGTTTTCTTCGTCCTCAGAGATGGGTCTCCCCAGGGAAGACTAGAATGACCCTGTAGACAGACCCAGGTGTTGCCAGGAGTTATTGCTCATGAGACTGTTACTGTGGAAACCACTTCATTCTGATGCATTGTTTGAATACATAAGCCAGCACTTTACAGTTTCTGAGCATCCAGTTTTTAATCAAAAATCTTCCTTTGTGAATAGTAATTTCACACTAGTCTATGTAATAGTGTTCTCTCACCTTGTCTGCCTCTTTTGAAAACTTTTCCTCCAGCAACAGTAAGAACTAACGAGGAGGCAGAACATTTGAAAAACTCTTATTGAAGATAAAAGTATGATTAAGATATAGAAAAAGTCATTTAATAGGTAGAAGCCATCTGGGACATCAGGTGGGTTATTGGCAAAGAAGCATTCTTATGCATAGTTGGCCTTGCCACTGGCATCTCGTGGTGGGGGAGAGGGGACAGTGGGAAGCAGAAGGTTCTAAAAGAGGGACCTTGTTTGACTAGGTTTGTGTCTTTAGACTAAAGCTTAAGTTCGTTTGGGAGTGGAAAGACTGAGACAGGGAGATGTTCGAGAAGGTATTTTGATGGTTCAAGGTAAGAGATGACAGAGGCCATGAGGTGGATGAGGGGAGGGGCCAAAAGATATTTGAGAATCAGAATCCTCAGGACTTGGTTTCCTGACCACTATGACACCATCACTAGTGACTGTGTGAACTTGACTGTGCCTGGTCTCCCACAAATTTTCAGGCCAGTCTTGGTGAGCAAGAAGGATGCACTGCAAGATCAGTGAATATCACTGAGTCAATTCATGGTACCCAGGGAATCAATCCTCCTGTCACCGATACCCCATTTTCTGCTAGCAGAAAAATGGGAAACAGTGTTCACAGTTTACCACCTATGACGTATTAGACTTTGTTTGAGATCAGAAGAATACGGTAAGAGTTTGAATCCTAGAAATAGACCTGCCCACTTGGCTGAAGCAGAAGTAGGGGAGAAGCACTAAATATAGTTTGGTCTACTGGTGGAACATGTTTCCCAAGGGAAGTTCAAGTTTAGGCATGATGCCAGTAAAACAGGGAGTAACTGAATACAACTAAATATAAGAATCCTAAAGAATTCAGACTATACTACAAAGCTACAGTGATCAAAACAGTATGGTACTGGCACAAAAGCAGACACATAATTGAATGGAACAGAACAGAGAGCCCAGAAATAAACCCACACACTTATGGTCAATTAATCTACAGCAAAGAAGGCAAGAACATACAATGGAGAAAAGACAGTGCTGGGAAAACTGGACAGCTACCTGTAAAAGACTGAAGTTAGAACATTCTCTAACACCACATACAAATATAAACTCAAAATTGGTTAAAGACCTAAATGTAAGACCAGAAACCATAAAACTCCTGGAAGAAAACATAGGCAGATCACTCTTTGACATAAATCTTTTAGCAATATTTTTTCTTGGATCTGTCTCCTACAGCAAAGGAAATAAATGCAAAAAAAAAAAAAAAACCCAACAAATTGGACCTAATTAAATTTAAAAGCTTTTGCACAGTGAAGGAAACCATCAATAAGTCAGGAAGACAACCTACTGAAGGGGAGAAAATATTTCCAAATGATATGACTGATAAGGGTTTAATATCCAACACATATAAACAGCTCATACAACACAGTATCAAAAAAACAAACAAACAATCCAATTAAAAATGAGCAGAAGACCTAAATAGACATTCTCCAAAGAAGACATACAGATAGTCAACAGACATGTGAAAAGATGTTCAATATCACTAATCATCAGGGAAATGCAAATCTGAACCACAATGAGATATCACCTCATATCTGTCAGAATGGCCATCAAAAGATGTGGAGAAAGGGGAACCCTCGTACACTGTTGGTGGGAATGTAAATTGGTGCAGCTACTGTGGAAAACAGTATGGAGGTTCCTCAGAAAACTAAAAGTAGAACTCCCATATGACCCAGCAGTCCCACCCTTGGGTATATAGCCAAAGAAAGTGAAAACACTAATTCGAAGAGATATATGCACCTCAGTGTTCATAGCAGCATTATTTACAATAGCCAAGATATGAAAGAAACCTAAGTGTCCATCCACAGATGAATGGATAAAGAAGATGTGTATTATATTCAATGGAATATTAACTCAGCCATAAAAAGAATGAAATCTTGCCATTTGCAACAACGTGGATGGACCTGAAGGGTGAAATAAGTCAGACAGAAAAAGACAGATACTGGATGATATGTGTGGAATCTAAAAAATACAACAAACTAGTGAATATAAGAAAAAAAAAAAAAACAGACTCAAAGATACAGAGAACGAACTGGTGGTTACCAGTGGGGAGAGGGAGGAGGATGGGCAGGATAGGGGTAGGGTATTAACAAGTGCAAACTATTATGTGTAAAATAAATAAGCTACAAGGACGTATTGTGCAGCACAGGGAATACAGCCAATGTTTTCTATAAATGGAGTATAACCTTTAAAAATGTGAATCACTATGTTATACGCCTGAAACTTATATAATATAATCACCATATACCTCAATTTAAAAAAAATAAGAATTGAAACTTGCAGGGAATAACAGGAGATAGTGGGGAAGCTTGAAGACAAAGCAAGAGGTCAGTTATAGGAAATAGATCATATCATGTGCTTTAGACTCAAAACAGAGATAGCTAAATATTAAATCTCATACACACAAAAAAATTACACCGGGGCTGCCAAACACTGTCTCAAGTTAGTGACGTGGAGAGTTGCTGATCCTATAAGTATAACTGTCATTTAGGCTCAAGCATGGGAGGGAGGAAGGATGTCTAACCAGAAACCTGATACCTCCTACAAACTGAATTCCATCCTGACCAGTGGGGTCTGATTACTTATTATTTCATTTATTACACAAATACTTACTGAATGGTCATCTCCAGTGCCCCAGAAGCTCTACTGTTCTTATGATGGAAGACTGAAAAAGACAGGGGAGGATATAGCTCAATGGTAGAGTGTATACCTACCATGCTATGAGGTCCTGGGTTCAATCCCCAGTACCTCCACCAAAAAAAATAAATAAATTTATTTAATTACTTCCTCCCTCCCAAAAAAAAATGAAATAAAAAAAAAAGAAGATTGAAAAAGAGGCACTGCCTACCCTGAAGGAAAGGAGGGCTTTGGGAGGAGGCGATGAGGGCACAGCCTCAGCCCTAATCAAAGCCCACACCTTCAGTGCAGTCACCCCTCAGCCTGGTGGCATCTAAATGACTCACCAGGCTGCCTCAGCTACAGACTGCCAGCACTCAAAGGCAGGCAGAATGACCCAGGAAACTGACACCATGACATTCTTGTCCCGCATTGGCTCTGACCTGGGTTATTTGTACCTCTGGACTCAAGTCCAGATTCCCAGATGCAGTGAAGACTATGGACAGTGTGACCGTGTCTAGGGCACGACTGCTGTTCTTGCACCCGCTCTCAAACCACCTCCTGCCCCACTCTCAGCTCCTGAACAGGAATGCGAAACAGAAAAGGCTATTTGAGGGGGAAAGTGATACATTAGAATACTAGTTTTTAGTGGGTGGAGTACATTTGAGAGGCTGTGGAATTCAAAAAGATTTTAAAAAAAATAAAAAGAACCCTCATAATGTGGTTGGGAATATAAAATGATGCAGCCACTTTGTCCAAATTTTCTTCTGCAGTGTAGTCAGTTTACAATGTTGTGTTAATTTCTAGTGTACAGCATAATAGTTCAGTCATACATATACATACACATATCCCTTTTCATATTCTTTTTCATTATAGGTTACTGTAAGATACTGAATATAGTTCCCTGTGCTATACAGTAGGACCTTGTTATTTATTTTATATATAGTAGTTCGCATCTGCACATCTTGAGTTCCCAGTTTACCCCTTCCCACCCACATTCCCCATGGTAACCATAAGTTTGTTCTCTTTATCTGTGGGTCTCTTTCTGTTTTATAAATAAGTTCATTTGTCTTTTTTTTAGATTCCGCATATAAGTGATATCATATGGTCTTTTTCTTTCTCTTTCTGGCTTACTTCACTTAGAATGACAATTTCCGGGTTCATTCATGTTGCTTCAAATGGCATTATTTTATTCTTTTCTATGGCTGAGTAGTATTCCATTTTATAAATAGAGCACAACTTCTTTATCCAGTCATCTGTTGATGGAAATTTAGGTTGTTTCCGTGTCTTGGCTACTGTAAATAGTGCTGCTATGAACATTGGGGTGTCTTTTCGAATTAGAGTTCCCTCTGGATATATGCCCTGGAGTGGGATTGCTGGGTCATATGGTGAATGTGTTTTTAGTCTTTTGAGGATTCTCCATACTGTTTTCCAAAACGGCTGATGCAGCCACTTTGGAACAGTCTGGCAGTTTCTCAAAAGGATAAGCATAGACTTATCACTTGACCCTGCCATTCTACTTCTAGGTTTATATAAGAGAAGTGAAAATAAATGTCCTCACAAAAAAACGTATACATGAGTGTTCATAGCAACATTATTCATAAGAGCCCCAAAGTGGAAACAACCCCGATGTCCATCAACTGATGAAAAAAATGTGGTATATCCATACAACGTGTTATTATCCAGCAATTAAAACAGTATTGATACATGCCACAGCATGGCTGAATCTTGAAAACATTATGCTAAATAAAAATAAGCTGGTCAGAGAAGTCGTATTCTCTGATTTCATGTATATGAGATGTCCACAATACACAAATGTACAGAGTCAGAAAATAGGTAAGTGATTGCCTAGAGTTGTAGCAGATGGGGGTAAATGGGGAGCGACTGTTACTTGGTAATGGGTGTGCATATTCCCTAAGTTAATTGGGGTGATAGTTGCATAGCTGTATGAACATACTAAAAACCATTGAATTTCATATTCTTTAAATGGGTGAATTTTATGATACATGAGTTACATCTCAATAAAGTAAGTTATATGTTATATTTATATTATAGTTATAGTTCTATTTTAAAATTTTTTAAGGATTGTTTAATTTTGAAGAAAAAGTGTGCAATACCAAGAAGTCTTATTAGGTTAATGTCATTTTTACTTCCATCAGGGTTGGAAGTAGAGGGAAGATAAAATCAGGATAATCTTTGGTCTCTCATAACAGAGACCATGAGAAAATACTCTAATTTAAGGGAAATTATTTTTCATGGTTGACAGGAACAAATGTTTGTAGAGAATATGGTATATTAAAAAAAAAAAAAAACTGGACATCTGGTGGGTATAGGCCAGTGAGTGTAGGCTATTCTGTTGTTATAATCCAGCATCCTCAGATGATAAGTGTTGGTGAGGACATGGTGAATGGGAACACTCACACATTGCAGGTGGGGTTGTGAAATCCTCTTCGGACAGCATTTTGGCAGTTCATCTAATGGTTAAGCATAGAGTTACCACATGACCAAGTAGTTCCACTGCTAGCTATATACCCAAGAGAAATGGAAACGTGCCCATGCAAAACTTACTCACAGAAGCTTTATTCATAGTATCCAAAAAGTGAAAACAACCCACACGTCCATCAGCTAATGAATGGATAAATACAATGTGGTATATTCACACAATAGAATATTATTTAGCCGTGAAAAGGAATGAAGTTCTGTTGCATGCTATAGCAGGGTGAACCTTGAAAACATGCTTTCTGAGACGAGCTAGTCATAAAAGACCATATTTAAGTGATTCCATTTATATAAACTGTCCGGAATAGGCAAAGATACAGAGACAGAAAGATTAGCAGATACCTAGGGCTGGAGGATTTAGAGGAAGGTACAGGGTATCTTTGTGAGCTGATAAAGATACTCTACAGTGGATTGTGGTAAATAAAGATTGCATAACTCTGTGATTGTACTGAAAACCACTGAAGTGTGTACTTTCAGTGGGTAAATTATACGGCATATGAATTATATCTCAATAAAGGTGCTTTTTTAAAAAAAAAATCTAGCTTTTATATCTTGGCATCTTTTGACTCTTTCCTACTTGCTGCAGCCACAGCTTTTTGCAGTGGTATTTTGGGGAAAGTTAATGTGAATCTCTGGTGTCTTAAACAAGTCCAATACTGTAAGGATATTTTCTGTGAGTTCATTAGGAATTATTGCTTAACTAAGTCTGGAATTGCAATCGAGTAGCTCCTCAGTAGGGTTGCACCATCTGTGCTGATCTGTAGATAAGTCTGTTCAAAACACACATTGAATTAGTGTACATAGCACTGCTCTGTAGGCTGCTGGGACAAGTTTCTACACTTTAAAAGATATTTTATCAACAATATGCTTTAGGTTATAGCCAGTGTATTTGTATTATTTATTGAGCTGTCTCAAGTCAGAGGGCATTAATATGGAACAGCTTTAATTTTCCCCAGTCACTGCTTAGGCCACGTTTCGTTGAATTTTGCCTTGCTATCCCTTAATGACACTTAGCTGCATTCAGGTCACTTTCAGTTAACAGAAGGTCAGTCTGGTCTGCTTTTCAACTCTCATCTCATACTAATTTAAATCTAATTTCCTCTTTCCACTCCATCAGGGTGGACAGAGCATAGTCTGGTTATCAGCTACCTCTTTTTTTTTAATTCTTATGTTTTTATTGAAGTATAGTCGATTTACAGTGTTAGTTTCAGGTGTACAGCAAAGTGATTCAGTTATATACATACATATATATTTAGTTTCTTTTCCATTACAGCTCATTACAAGAAATTGAATGTAGTTCCCCGTGCTATACAGTAGGTCCTTGTTGTTTATCTGTTTTACCTATAGTGGTGTGTATCTGTTAATCCCAAACTCCTAATCTATCCCTCGTCTCTTTCCCCCCTGATAAACACAATTTGTTTTCTGTGTCCATAAGTCTATTTCCTGGCTTGTAAATAAAATTTGTAGCTTTTTTTTTTTTAGATTCCACATATAAGCGACATACATGATATTTGTCTTTGTCTGACTTAACTTCACTTAATATAGTCTCTAGGTTCATCCATGTTGCTGCAAATGGCATTATTTCACTCTTTTTATGGCTGAGTAGTATCCCATTGTGTATATATACCACATCTTCTTTATCCAGTCATCTGTCGATGGACATTTAGGTTGTTTCCATGTCTTGGCTGTTGTAAATAGTGTCTCAGCCATCTCTTTTCCCTCCCTTTCTAAGGCCTGACTTCTAGGCTGTCAGAGGCCAGACAATAGATGAGAACAGTGTCCCTTGACCTGATCTCCTGTTTTTTGGACAAGCACAGTCTTGCCATCATGCCTTCTGGGTGACAGGTGTCAAAATGCTGCTTCACACTGGGTAGTTCAGAGAGCTCCCTTCCCAGCCCCTGGATGTGGGAGACCCAGCCCCAGCTCGACTTCCATGACTAAGCCCTTCCCCGTGGGTACGGTAACTGTCTAAGGACTGGCAGGGAGAAATAGCGGGGGTGTTACGTGCATATGTACATACATGTTTATTATACAGTTTACTGATGTTAAAGAATGTGTAGTTCACAATTTGCAGATAAAATAAAATATACAGTATTCTTTAGTGCAAATTCCACCTAGCCAATTGATTCTCAGAAGACTTAACAATGACTTCTGCAGTTGTAACTGACAAACGAGTGTCATTCAAATGTGAGTGCTGGGTAGTATTTTCATATAAGTTAAGAACTAAGACAAAAGTGAGATAAAGAAGGGGTATCAGAAGTACAATTGTTAGTGTGGTGAGCAACTGCTTTCTGAATCAGATAATAGGTTCATATGCTGGAAGAGTACATCCTCCAGTTTTTACTGTTAACAGTGTAAGACTCTAGACGTGGTACACTTTTAAATTTAATCTGCACTATTAGCATTTTCTCCACCACTTTCTTAAATGCAGATGATCAACAAAACAGCAAAGTCCTAATTTGTAGCACTTGCCAATTTCAAGCTACTTATGCGACCTTACTGAGTGCTTAATTGGGACAAGACGCACAGGAGCACACTATTTTTTCCACCACACGGATAGAGTAGACGTAAGAAAAACTCTGACAATAAATAATAGCAGTGAAATAATTAAGAAATGATGAGTTTTAAGTATTGATTACCTTTGTTTATTAATTTTTTTAATGGAACTTGATGTAATTTAATTTTTGAGAATGACTGTTTCAGTTTCTAAAAATTTAAAAATTGGCTGCCCGGCTGGCTCTGGAATATGACTGCCCTTGCACACAGCATCCTCCAAAGCTCCTCTCTGCTCCAGGCCCCCTCCCCTGGGGTGCCGACCTCCTGATGAGATGCAGAGAGACATCTTGGCTCTCCCTCGCTCCACTCAGCTCATCGGCAGGCCAGCTGCCTTGCACCCCGGGTCCGGCTTAACTCTCCACCAGGGACAGCTCCAGAGTCTCCTTACAGGCATCCCTAGCCTTTACTAGTGAGCCTCTTGGTACCCTCCTCCATTTTTGTGGTGGCGGGAGGACGGGAGATGGGGAAGCTGATGACTGCACACACCACACTCCCAAACAGGAAGCTCACTGTGCCCACAAACCCCGTTTGTTTGGGGTTTTTTTTAAGGGAAGTAAGCCTTTATTTCCTTGTTTCACAAATAAAGCTGGCTGAGTTGGTTGCTTTTTGGTGATTAGTCAGAGGCCAAATCCCACATCCTCATCTAACTCCTGAGACTCTTCCTCTGCTTCACCCTTGGCTGGGGCTGCAGCGGGTGTGGAAGCGGCCATGAGGTCAGCAGCCGCAAATGCAGATGGAACAGCCAAGAAGGCCTTGACCTTTTCAGCAAGTGGGGAGGTGAAATCAGTCGCCACAGACAAAGGCAGGACCCGCTGGTGCCCACTGATGATGGAAGGGGGTCCAGATGCAACCGCTGGGTAACTAGTCTGCAGATGGACGCCAGCGACGTGGCGGACACCTGCCAGGAAGTGAGAGTGCACAGTCTCCTCCGTGACGTCAGCACTTCAGGGTTGTAGATGCTGCCCATTGTCAAGCACCTGCTGGGTGATCAGCCCATAGGAGAACGGGGAGACATGCAGCCACTTAGCAATGTGGCTTCACTGGCTCCCAGTTGGTCTCCAGCCTTAATCAGCTGCACATCATTCAGGATGTCAGTGGTGCCCTTGGAGAGTTCGATGATGATACCTAACGCCTGGAAGAAGGGGGTCTTCTCAGGCCAGGCCCAGTGTTCTGGGAGGGCCCAGTGACTTTACCCAGGGCCATGGCACCAGCACAGGCGGCAGCTGGCACCTTAATGGCCAGCAGCATGTCCCTGATCTCAGTGAGGTCCTCCTTGGTGAACACAAAGCCCACATTCCCCTGGATGTGTGGCGGCAGTTTCTCCAGAGCTGGGTGGTTTTGCAGGTACCCTCAGATGGCCTTGCCCGCCAGCACCACAGCCTTCCCTCAGAGGGACACGCGGCTCTGCTGCGTCTGCTTGGAGCCCACATTGTCTGCTCCCACGATGAAGCATTTAGGATAACATCCAGAAGTTGGATGATCTTTAGAGAGTAATTGGACTTCCAGGTCCCTCTTTCTTCCCTGGGTATCCCAGCAGTGCATGAGGGATGACCACACAAAGTTTAAGGACGATGTCACTCACACAACGGTGCCTGGTGAAAGGAGGGCGTTTTCCCATGGATTTCTGGGGCCATCAGAGCCAGCTCACCTTCTCCCAGTGAGCTCTGAGGAAGGTATTAATGTCTCTTTAGAAGCTGGATTATCCCTACCTCTTTTAGCATCCCTATTTATTAATTCTGCAGTTACAGCATATCTTGCTAGACGTGTATGCAGTTTTATTTAGCATTCTCAATTTTAAACCTAGCTGGATAACATTCACCATTTTCTTTAAATCAGAGACATGATCATTTTCTCCCTAAATCACTTTATTAGACACGTACACACTATATAAATCTTTTGGGGGTACTTAATCTTTCTAGCCTGGGTTAGATCTATAATTAATAGTCTGGTTTTTCCACATTCCAAAATACAAAAACCTTAACTTTGTCCTACTCACTTGATTTTTAATGAGTAGACCCTGAGGGATTCAGATATTCCTAAATCTTGATAACATTCTTCAAAGAGACATGAAATGCCTATAGCCCTGGGGAGAAATAGCTTTAACTGCTCCAAGTCTAGCCTCATCAAGATTACAGTTCTCCAGATACAGTGTCACTGAACAAAAGAAACGGCGAAGGATGAGAACTTACCCCACCAGATATCAAACACACTATGAAACCTCAGCGAGAAAAACAGGAGGAGCAAATAAAGCAAAAAGCAAATTAATCCAATTTCAAGACTATCAAATGGAGAATCCAGTCCAGGTACATGTGGGGACTCATGTGTGGGATAAACTAGCATCGCACAGACGGTTACTCATGTAAATATAGGAGATTATTTCTCAATTCCTGGAGTGAATGGAGAAGGCCTTTGTCAATAAACATGACATCAAACTAAAAAAATATTAAGGAAAGACTGACTTATCTAACTGCTTTAAAACTTTAAACTTACAACGGCAAGAGACATCATAAACTAGCTTAAAGGACAAATGATTGGAAGAAAGTATTTCCTCCATGCACAATAGATAAAAGTATTAGCCTTAGTGGGGCACTGAGTTTATTTTGGCTGAACACTGCCAGCCAGTGTGAACATCAATGAACAGCCTCAGGCAAGGATGAATGTTCCCACTGAAAAATGATCTTCTGAGATACAAGAATAAATATGAAATTGTATTTTAAGACTCTAAGTAGTACTATAATATTATTATTAAAAATTAAGTATGTTTTTAAAGTTTGTCGTGATGATGTAGCAGTACAGTTTCTCAGCACCGCCAGCTGCTGGGCGGCCCCTCCTCACGGGTGCAGGGCTTAGGCAGATGCTTCCCCTGATGGAAAGCAGGGGTCCCTTTGGCTGTGTCTGCCAGCGTGGGCTACTGAGAACGGCGGGTTTGGTCTCAGATCAGTGAGCTTTCCTTCTTCTCTAATGGTAACAGAAAGGTAAAGACGTCCCTCCTCAGCTTCCAGACTGGCAGTCTTGGCAGCTGTCACGTGATCACAGTGCAGGGTCCATGCTTAAAGACAGTGTCTTCTGTGTAGAAAACGAACTTATGGTTACAGGGAGGGGTTGGGGAGGGACAAATTGGGAGTTCAAGATTTGCAGATACTAATTGCTATATATAAAATAAACGAGGTCCTACTGTATAGTGCAGGGAACTGTATTCAGTATCTTGTAGTAACCTATAATGAAAAAGAGCATGAAAACAAATATATGTACATGTATGACTGAAACAGTATGCTGTGCACCAGAAATTGACACAACATTGTAAACTGACTATATGTCAATTAATAAATTAGTTAATTAATTTTTTTGAATAAGACAGTGTCTTCTGAAGGTTTAAGAAACAAACAGAAGATTTTTGCCCTCACATTAACAGGTAAACAGAAGTGGGGCACAGAAGCCTGCTAGGAAGCCCCCAGAAGCATCTGCTGAGCTAAATGTTGAGAAGTGAGCAGCCGCCCAGCAGGCGCAGAAAGCAGCTGGAAGGAGCGGGGCCTCTTGGAAAAGCCTTGAGTCCTTGATTCTGATTTAAAGCGTAGATGGAAGAAGCCAGAAAAAGTGGGTCTAGATCGTGATGTTCTTGGGAGCCATACTGAGGACTGCGGATTTTATCTGTAGAGAATGTCTTCAGGAAGACCAGGCAGATTTATATTTTTCAAGGATGCCCGTGAATATTCATGTGCCTGCCTTCATTTTGCAAGTGATAAAAAATTTTGTATGTGCCTTACAATAATCAGTTCATTTACTTCTTGTAACAGCTATGGGGCAGGTCACTGTTTTTGTCTCCATTTTGCAGTTGAGGGAACTGAGGCAAAGGTTAAATCCTTTGCCTAGCATGACGCGGTTATCGGTGGAACAAAGGCAGGCAGTCTGGACCCCACCTCTTTCCTATCTTACACTGTTTTTGCTTGTGTCTCTTTAAGAACATATATGTTTTCTTGAGAAAAGGGAGTCAAAAAAATTTTTTTCCATGTGATTTCTTCCATGCCACCTACCAAGATAGAATGTTCTTTGGCTTCTAAATAGAATCACTTGGGCAGCTCAGCTTCCCCGCTCCCTCTAACCCTGCAGCTGCTCCTTGGCCCCGTTAGTCTTGATCCCTGTGTCCCTCCTTTTCTGGACAGGCTAGGAACTCTCTTGGCTTCCAGTGTTGCCAGCATAGCCCCAGCCAGGAGAGGCGAGGCTTGAGACAGGGTGGCAGGGGTTGCCTGAGCCTTTCTCTTCTGAATCAGTGGTGCCTATGCCACTAATCTCCACAACAGGGGAGAGGAGACAGAGCACTCAGTAAGGTCACCTTGCACTCACCTGCAAATAATCCTGATGGTCGTTCAGTCCACCACCATCATTTACTGAACAGCACCTCCTCAGGTGCCCGGGGCCGGGTTGGGAGGTGGAGGTGAGACAGGGAAGTAGAAATGAAGGGAAAAGAAGGTGTGTAGGCCACGATCGGTGATTTTTCCATCCCGGGTTCTCATCCAGGCTACGTTTCATCACTAGTATTGTGTCAACAAATGGTGGCATGATTCTTATAAGCAGATGTGGCGCTGTGGCTTAGAGGTCTAGTTGATAGAAGGCGTTGTGTACCCACCTCCCACCCCATGATTTTCCATTGACCACACTGTAAATCCTGTACGTCTGCCTCAGGGACCCTCTAATAGGTGCCACACTGCTAACTGCAAGGATCAAATATTCATAATCAGCGAACCCTGTGCTGTGAGAAGAGCAAAGTATCAACATGCACCTCTTTTCAAAAATTCAAATAATTGCTGAACAAAGGCAGAAAATGCAGGAGACTTCGATTTCAATTTACTTATTCACCGATGAACCTCGTGGTTTTTCTTTAGCAGAGGAGGAAGGCTGATAGATGATATCTCAAAGACTGGTAAAGACTTGGGGAGTAGTAACAACCTAGAAACCAAAATGATGGGAAAATTTTCCTTCTATTTTAGAAAAATTGTTCGAGAAAATCAGGTTGAATAATTTGTTGGACATTGTTATTTCATCCCTGACATACCTGTATCCATGAAACATGAAGCCTTGTAATGAGATTCAACCTTACTTCAGGTCATTATTATAAATATACTACAAAAAAAAAAGTGTCTTATTCCCCCTAATTCACTGTAGTAGTCACTGGATGCACTTTTATTGCATAGTTTCGATTCAGTTAACTTGGGGTCTTAACTTTCTTCTATTCAGCAAAACATTTTAGCATTTAAAACTTTGATAACACATGATTTTTAAATTCCTTCATTTTACACTTTTATTACTTCATTTATACTTTAAATTTAAGATTTGCATAAATTTACAAAAATGCAAGCATAATAATGTTCTTCACAGCATTATTTATAAAGCAAAAAAATTGGAAAGAATCCAAATGTCTCTAAACAGGAAACTGGTTATTAATTCAGAATAATATTAAAAATGATGCACAGAGAATATAGTCAGTGTTTTATAATAACTTTGTATGGAGTATAATCTATAAAAAATATTGAGTTACTATGTTGTACACCTGAAACTAACGTAGTATAAGTCAACTATACTTCAATTAAAAAAAAATAAAAATGATGAAGTAGGTCTGTAACTATTGATATAAAAAGTTATTCACCATATAGTGAGTTTTTTTAAAGATTACAAAAGCAGGCTGTTATCTTTTTTTTAATTGTATGTTTAGAAAAGAAGTCTAGGAAGATGTAAGTCAAAATGTTAACAGTGTGACTGACTCTCAGTGAATCTGCAGACGGTTTTCAGTTACAACTTTCTGTCTTGTGTGTTGTGTAAGGTGACTTCCTAAATTATTAATTATCATTTTTATATATAGCATGTATAATTTTGCAGATGGAAAAATATTTTTCTGTTTAAAATTAAACTTGAAAAGGTACAAGGAACTCTGAAAGAAGTTTACTGTTAATTATTTAAGCATATAAAAAATTTCTGCATGGTGCACATTAAATCAGCACTCTCACCTGTTTTTGAACTTTTCCCCCTTCCGTACCTGCTGAAATGCTATTAACACCTTCCCCATCCCACGCCTGTTGCTCCTTGTCCTTCATCTGTCCCGCTCCCCCTCCTTTGAGCTGAAACAGCAGACTCTTCTCCTCAGTATACCCATTCTCCATGAGGATGGGTTTGAGGTAGAACATTAAAATTGGCGGTCATCCTTAAGCCTGTCCTTTACCTAGACCAGTCAGTTAGGAAGTACCGATGAATCGTTGGTGCGTGTCACTGGTGAAGAGTGTACTTGATCAGACAGCTTGTCTGGAGTGACACGGACGTACGCTCTACTGAGGGTGCCTAAGTTCCGCCCAAGGCTTTGCATTCCAGAAACTGGAACAAGGTGGTTTTCTTCTTCAAAGGCAGAAAAAAATGTGACTCAGATCTCTCTTTGGCTCTTTTTAGACTCTAATAAGGTCATTACTTAGTCTGAACTGAAAGACCACAATTTTTTTTAAAGAATCTTGCCAATTCCCAGGTGTTTTGTGTCTGCCTTTGGTACTGCTGGTTTTGATCATCTTGAACCCTGGCCGGGTTGGCTCAAGTGCTAGTTTCACCATTTGGGCAAGGGAAGGACAAGATCACAAAGAGCAGGCAGAGAGGCAGACGTTCTGAACAAACCTATGTACTGGGGAGTCTATTCATTGTGGTGTATAGTGAATATAAGAAACTGGTCTCTCCCTAGAATAATTATAGCAAGTTAGGACAGGTGCAGGAAAACTTACGCAAGGTTTGTTCAAACTTCAGCAGAGTCTTGGGAGGACTTTGAAAGGCCTTGTTACCATCAGCCTCATCAGGTCATTAAAAGGCAATGTTTCTTTTATTCCTTGATTACTGAGAGCATGCTCCTGGGTCTTCCTAGAGTCTCAGAGTCTTCCCGAGGTACGGGGTGGTGGTAGACCTCAGGCGCACTTCCATGGCCTTTACGTATCTTTTTCATATTTAACATTAGCTTTTGCTAATTTTTTCCCCTTTTCCCTTTTGGTTCCTTCTTACCCACTTTCTCTAATGCAGCTGAATTCTCAACACCAAAAATACAGGAACTAAAACTCAAGGATGAAGTGAAATTAGAGAATGGAGAGAAACGGGTGGATTCTGGGATCTTCAGAAACCTAAATTACATTTTTTAAAATTGCTTTGGTTGTTTCCATCTGGGGGGAGCCCTGTCCCAGGAAGCCCCCATGTCGGAGCCTGTTCATCCCTCGCTCAGCTGGGACAGCCCCCTCCAATGTGTTAAAGTTTCCGGACGCGGAAAGTCAGCGCTTGCTAACATCTATCAGTTTTTCTTTAACAGAGAGCTTCGTGGATTTTGATGTCCTCAAATTTAGAGACAGGAGCGGCCTCTCGCCCGGTGTCACTGGGTCTCACCGACGGCTGCTGCTGGGCTGTTCAGCTTAGGTCGGCCACTGCCCGGGAATAACCCGAATCAAGGCGTCCCCCTTCCCCCACCGCCCACCTGCATTTTCTCGGTCAAATGAAGGTCTGCTTGAAGACAAGGGGAGGCGGGGGCGGGGGGAGTACTGTGGGGACAGGGAGTCAGCTGGTCAGGAAATAGGACAGGAGATATCAGTAAAAGCACAGGCAGATGCCCTTTGGGCTGCGGGGGGTGAGATGTGGTCTGAGGCGCAGGTCGATGCTAAGGTGACGCGGTTCCAGGTCCGAGCGCATCACCTCGTCTCTCTGCACACTCCTTGAACCAGACGCTCCTCTCTTCCCCGACTTGGAAGAGGAAAGGGTGCTGGTGTTGACTGACTCCTGACTCTGCTTCCTTTCCAGCTGACCCGCTGGTGGGCAGCATCGCCACACAGTACATGACCAACAGGGCGGAGCACGACCGGATGGCCAGACAGTGGACCAAGCGGTACGCCACATAGGGTCGGTGTCCCCGCACCTCGGCTCTGGTGGTCTTATTTTTATTACACTTTGAACCGTTTTGTGATGGAATGTCATGCCCCCCACCCTGTTCCTTTGTTCTCCCTCCCCATCCCTTCGCGTTTAGTTCCCTTTTTAATTTCTATTAACTTGAAAGATTTGGGGTTTTTTTTTTCTTTTTTCCCACCTCAGCGTGGCTGGGAACTTTCGTTTTCAGTGCAAACAATGTTGGATCTGTCGTAATAAGAGCTTTCTTACAAAGCTTTGTATTACCGTGTGGTTTTGTTTTTGGTTTTTTGGTTTTTTGGGGTCGTTTTATTTTGATTTTTTTTTTTCCTTTTATGTGATCTTCGGGAAAACACAGATTCAGAGTTATATCTCGTTTCTACTTAAATGTAGTGCTTAGGGTTAATTTTTTTGTACTGAAGTCTTTATTGGTGGGTGCATGCCACTGGGAACAAGTTTTTGTAAAAAAGCTTCAATCAGAATCACTGTGCATTACTGAGACTCTGTTTATCACTAGCCTTCTGTCCCCAGGCAGAAGACTATTGAACAAAATAATATGTATTTTGATTTACTTAAAGTGCTTGTAAATTTCTTAGGGACCTGCCACTTTTGACTGTGGATCAGTTGATGTACACTTGTATTATTAAAGCACTCAATAAATCACTGTGGCTGATAAATGCACTTCTGGTAACCCAGCGTTTGCTTTGCATCCTAGTCGCCGGCTGAGCCCTACGTACGAGGCTTGTTTAATTCAATTACAGATTTGAGTGTATTTTTCTTGTATTTCTGAGTGTATTTCTCAAACCTCGAATATTTCTTCACAGTCAAGTTGCTTAACATGTGGAATTTCCCCAGCTGTCAATAGCCTGATGATCTGATGGTTGTTTCAGATCCCTGTGGTTTTACATCTTGGCTGGATGGCACTTTCTCATGGACATCTTTCCTGTTACAACTGTCTTTAGGCAACAGTTAAAAATGTGTGACTCCAAAAACCGGCTTCTGGTGAAAGTGAAGTCTGAGGTGATCGTGGTGTTAGGTTCCTTTTTAATTTATTTCTCTCCTTTTTTTTCTCTTAAGATTGTTCTAATGATTGCCCTTGAGTTTGGGGGTGTTTTTTCTCCATAATTTTAGTGGAAGAAGTAAACTCCACTTGTGTTAATCACGGCTAGCACAGTCAGTGACAAGGGTATGTCTGTCTGACTTTGACCTTCAGCTATTTTAGGGATGCAGCTAAGGAGGCAGAGGAAACTCGTGTGTGGTGCAGCTTGAAAACCACACTGACATGCTGATTGATATTCAAGGTTCTTTGTGTTACAAGGCATGTTGGAAACTCCTGCTTCCGCTAATTACAGTTACAAGCCCACCATACAGCTTGGTCTAGTTTAAGGACCATCTTTCCTGATCAATAATAGGATTTACAAATGTAAGTCATTTACCTCTAAATATTTCTGATTGAAATTTTAGTATCTTTATCTGAAACGTTTTAAATATCTGATTTAGAAGGTGCAGCTTTTGTTGGGTTTTAATGGTTAAAAAGAAATCCTAAAGAAAATATGTCTTAATATTGAAAATGTTACTTTTAAACTCAAGTACCTATGGATTTTTTTTAAATAACAATTTTACCATTCATTTTATTTGGAAACACGTTCCAGCATACCACAACACTGGATGGCCTCGGTTCCAACTACTCAATTCTGTAGTTGTAGCCAGAGTAACCACAGACAATACATATGAATGAGTACAGCTGTGTTCCAAGAAAACTTTATTAACACAGCAGTCAATAGCCAGATTTAGCCAGTAAGTTGTAGTCTTCCACTGCCCGTTACAGACCACCATAGACTGGGGGGAAAAAGTCAGATTACTGTGTGTTTAACATCTCTTTCCTTAAAAATAAGCAAATAAATAAATAAATAAATGTCTTTCCTTAAAATAATATAAACATAATTAATATAATACAAGATTAATTTTTTGAAAACTACCCAGAATATTTTATTCCCTACAGACTTTCTCACCACAAGGGTTTTTATGTTTACTTTAATACCTTAGATTAAAAAAATTGAACTCTAAAAACATTGAACCATTTTATTTGAAATTTTATTAAACTTTTTTTTTTTTTTTTTTTTTTTTTTGCTTTTGACTGATTCAACCAGACTCGGGATATTAATACTGACTTTTATAGACAATATTTAAATTCAGTTTGCCTTTCTTCTTTTAAAATGTCAACTCCATTGGACACACATTTTAAATGATATATCCAATATATTTCATCTACATCTCATATCTGGTTGTACTTCAGATCATTTTAAAATCTGTGTTATTTGGGAGCCTAAGATTATAACAATTCTAGTAGGAAATCCTATCACAAATCCATGTTTGCTATTCCATGAGCCATTTTCAGGTTTTATGTCAATTTGATATGAAGAGTCTATAAAACTTCTTTCCTTATGTTATGAACTCCAAGTACTTAATGACAAACAAATGTACCCCCCACCTTCAAACTGGGAAAGCTGGAGACACTCCAGAGAGACCAACAAACTCTTAGTTGAGCCTGTTAAGTCTAGATTCCAGATAACATGGGAATTTTACTTGAAATCTGTAATCACAGCAGGCAATACAGTTCTAATAAGTTTTCAATAATGTTTGTAAAATAAGATTTGGGAGTAGTTTGGCACTCAGAAAGCTAAATAACTTTGCTAATCATTATGGGAGTAACATTGACTTTGTACCCTAATATTATTTAACTTTCCAAACCGATGTTTGCTAGTTGTGGTATCTTGTAGCTTTGTTAAATAAAAATGTTAGCAGATCTTTGACTGAAGCAGGGCCATTGGTCATTGAGAAAGTAGTTCGAAATGATATTTATTGATCTTAAATAATTTAGAAGGTTGTGGCTTCAATTTGTCATCAAACTGCAAATAAATAGAACATTGTTCATTTGTTCCTCTACAAGAGTCCATTGAAGATAGCAAATGCAGAGGTAATCAAAGTTTTCTCTTTTTTTTTCTGCTTAAAACTTTACTAATTTAAAGCATTTATTCAGGAAAGTTTTCTAAAATGGATTGCACTTTGTTGCCATTTTTTTTTCCTCGATCTTTTCTTCTTATTCCAAGATGAGAGAATAAACCTAGAAGTTTATCCTGGAATACTGGTTTGGGAATTATGAAGAAAGGAAATATTTACTCGGAATTTACTGTACACCAGGCCGTATGTTACCTTATAAGACCTGAGCCTAGCCCTGTAGGGTGAAGGTGGCTGTCACAGTCTGAACATTTATGTTCCCCCAAATTTGTGTATTGAAACCTAATCCCCAAGGTGATGGCATGATGAGGCGGGCCTTTGGGAGGTGACTGGGTGACAAGGGCAGAGCCCTCGTGGCTGGGATCAGTGGTTTTATACAAGAAACCCCAGAGCTCCCTTCCATCACGTGAGGACACAGTGAGAAGCTGCAGTCTACAGCCAGGAAGAGGGCCTGCACCAGAACCCAACCACCTTCGTGTCTGAGCTTGGACTTCCAGCCTCCAGATCTGGGAGAAATAAGTTTGCATTGTTGATAAGCCACCCAGCATGTGGCTCATACAGCAGCCTGAACAGACTAAGACAGTGGCCCTCCGTCATGCCCAGCAAACAGGGTACTATAGTGAGACTCCCACCCAAGCGTGTGACACCGGACCCTTGCCATCAATTAAAAAACCACATATGACCACACTATGAAAATTAATTGGTATAATTCAGTCTTAGAGTCAATGGGCTGTACAAGTTTTAGGTGCTGGGGGGTTTGCCATCTTCAATAAATTGGGGAAAATATCGAAGGAGGTGCAGACCTGGTATTAGGTGGGAGATCAAACAGCACTTCCAGTCTATAAGCTGCCGCCTTATGATTGGTCCAGCCGTGGGGTGACGTCACTTGGGAGACCTTGAATGACTCTGCATCTCTGTGCTGCAATAATGGGGCTGTTAACTCTTATCACACTTGGCAGTTTTTCATGTCTCTGTAATAATCTGTGCTTTAAAAAGAGCTGTGTTCAGAGTTAATACTAAAAACAGTTGAAATTGTACAAAGGAGCCCTAACAGAGGATCCTGGCCCACCCATGTATTTTATTTCAAAGTAGCTTTGTAACCTATCAAAGTGTCCCTTCTGTACCAGGCTTTTGGGGGTGCGGGGTGGGCCTCCAGCCACACGGGCATGTCCCATATCCTAAAGTAGGTCTGTCGTTGTTCTCAGAGGAGACCTACAGCAGGCCGGGTTGTCTGCTGAACCACAGCACTTTAAGCTCCATCAGATGTGGGAACTCTTGGATTTGACAGCGGCCTCGGGGGACTTCCCGTGGATGTGCCTTTGCCTCCTCCGTGCTCCCGCTGGGCCTGGAACGTTCCTCCTCCACTCTCACGTTTCCGCCATGAGCACTGGTGACGTGCAGCAGGGTGACCCGCTTACCCCTGCTGGGGTGGGGCACCCCCCGTTTTAAAACAGAAAGTCACATGTCAGTCTGGGACAAACCAGGACTGGTACGAGCTTTTGGACCAGGACTCAATTTCAGCCAAAGGGCGCAGGCATTACACAGGGCCGGTGTGGCTCGCAGAAATGTTTTACTTGAGGAATAGGGTTTTATTTGATGTACAGAGATCCTTTTAGAAGAGATGTGCCCTCCACAGCCGCAGGAAGTCCTGTGTATTCTGCTCTCTCTGGCTTTCACACCCCGACATCTTCACTCAGTCCCTGCTTCTAGGGGCCAATGAGAGATTTAAACCAGCTGCAGTCTCTCTTTACATCTTGAAACGTGACTACAGGTATGTATGCCTTTCTCTGAGGCATGTTACTGACTACTAATGAGTAGTCTTAAGCATAATATGCCTTTTGAGAGGATTTTTTTTTAAAGAGAAATTCCTGAATTTCAAAAATCTCTCACATATGAGACCCACACAGGAAAATGCAGGAGATAATGTGATAGCTTGTCTCTCTTATGATCCATTTATATGTCTGCATAGTCCAAGTCGGGGCAACCCCAGCCACTCCAGAACACCCAGCATCACGGTTTCCAGTTCTGGTTGTAGAAAAACCTTACCCAGTAACCCCTGCATCTTGGAGGGCTGGTGTGCCCCCTGATCCTACTCATATCATCCCCTCCTCCCACACAACATTGTCCTCTCGTCCCTCTTTTAAAAAAATTAGTTGGGAAGTCAGAGTTCAAGATGACAGTCACATCCTGGTTTATAATAAATTTAGACCTTCTGAGAAATTCTGTCATGCTCTGCAACAGAAAAGGAGCAGATGCTTTACAGTTGGTGCTACTGGACACGCTGAGAAACACCAAGAGAAATTCTCCCATTTAATCTGTGGCACAGGGACAGTGCAGAGGAGCAGAGAGACCGCGCTCGCCGGGGACCGCCTGCCTGTGCTGAGGTTCCCTACGCGCAGGGTGATGACGTGCTCTGTGGTCTGTTCAGTCTCCAGCGTGGAACTCCAGACAAACAGACGAGGACGGCCCCACCGGGGTCTCCGATGGTTGCACTCCCATCCTTTAGGTGGACAAACAGCTCCCAAGTAATAGGATTTAAAATCAAAGCAGGGGTCACGTCACCAAGATGGTGACGTAGGTCCTTCCTGACTGCCCTCCCCTTACAAGAAGAACAATTAACCACTCTTCAAGAGCAAGACACAGCTGAGAGAGTCCTGGAACGTGGGGTGAGGCTAAAACACTCCTGAACCCCAGAGACCAAGACAGACACACTGAAAGGTGAGAGAATCAGTACACGCTGACCACACAGCCCCTCCCCGAACAGCGCAGCACCACGCAGACAGGTCACCCCTGATCCTGGGTTCCTCCAGCGGGAAAGGAGAGCCGGGGGGGACAAGCAGCCTCCCCAGCACGGTCAGTCACTCTGTGGGAGGCCCAGCTCCACTCTCACCACACAGCGACTGCAGGGGAATCTGTGGGCTCAACCCCTGGGAATCTGACTGTGATGGAGATGGGGGAGGGGCTGGCAACAACCGGCTCCCGAATCTTGGCAGGCTAAGTTCAGACCTGCAGGCCCGAGTAGTAACCCCGAGCAGCAGCTTTGCTCAGCTGCAGAATCCAGTCAGGGGTGCACTCTGACCAGGGAACGTGGCACGGTCAGATCTGCCTGACTCGGATCTTTAAACGAGTTTTGCTCACCCTAAAACTTTGCCAGCCCTGTTTGGCCACATGCAGGCAAACAGCTTAGTCCCAGCCCCACCGGCTGTAGAGAGTACCTTCCAGCCCCCTCTGAGCAGATAGGCTGGTGACCACCCCTGGGGACTGTGCAGCCCTGTGGTGCTCAGGCCAAGAGGTGGTCGGGCAGAATGATATCCCCAGAGCAGAGCCAGAACCAGGCCTGCTACACTCAGGCAGGGGGGTTATCTCATAGCCAAGGCTGAGCGTAGCTCCTGACCCCACCCCATGAGAAAGCCTGTTTGGGAAATTGAGAGTAGCCTGGAGGGACCCCTTCCCATCCTCCCCAGATTTGAAAGAGCTGAGATACAGCCCCACCCACTGTGGGAAGGGACTTCTGACCCCGCCTGACCAGTAGGGCAGAGGAAATCACCTAAAAGCGGTGCAGCCCAGTGGCACTCAAGCTAAGAGGGAGGCGGGCAGACAGAGCCAATAGTTTGCAGAGCGAAGCCAGTGGCCCTGCTCAGCCAGGGAGCTTGGGGTGAAGGTTGGCTCGAGTTAAGACAACAAAGAGCTTTATCAGTTTTAGAGTTGCTTCTCTCGCTGCGCCCGGGCAGGGAATCCACGTTGCAGCCCTGCTCATCTCTGCATGCAGCTTTCAGCCTGACCGACCAGGGAACCTAACCAGAGCACATGGGAGGCTGCATGGCCTCCAACAGCCCTGTGCAGGCTGTCCCTTCCACGAAGAGCACAGCCCGGGGCTTAGCCCACCTGCAGAGCAAAATCAGAGGGCTTATCTGGCCAGGGAATTCACTGCACACTCAGGCCTGATTCAGGCCCCCACATAGCAGGCTATACAGGCCGTTGGCCCTGGCCTGCCACCCTTTCAGGGTAGGAGGCTAAGTCATTGCCCCACCCACTACTGAATATAGTACCCCGTCCTGAACCTCCAGTCAGCCTGACCAGAGAATCCGGGCAACTGCGGAGCCCATCCTACTGCCTCCCTTGAGTAGGGAACCAAGTCAGCAATTGTATCCAACTGTTCTCAGCCAGTGGCGCACACCCTCAACCCCAGAGCGTGAGCAGTTGCCTTGCCCAAAAATGGACCATAATAGCAAGTTCCACCTACCGAAAGACACTGCCGTCAGGCACACCCAGAAGCCCGAAAGGAGCTGACTGGTGAGGAACTTTCTCTGCCAAAGGTTTGCCAAAGCAAACCTATGAAAAGTCTGGAAGAGGTCCCAGTTACTCAAGTGCACAGACACAAACGTAAGGAAGGATGGACCACAAAATGTCAGGTAAATACAGTACCACCCAAGGAAAGTAATAAAGCTCCAGTAACTGAACCTAAAGAAATGGAGGTCTGTGAGCTGTGAGACAAAGAATTCAGAAAAATCCTTTTAAGGAAGTTTAGTGAACTACTAAAAACAAAACTAAACTTAATGAAATTAGGAAGACAATGCATGAACAAAATGAAGTTTGACAAGGAAATAGCAACCATTGGGAAAAAAAAAAAGCAAACAGAAATCCTAGAGTTGAAAAATACAGTAACTAAGAAAAATAGAGTTTCAAAATAGACTCAGCCATGCAGAAGAAAGAATCAGAGGATAGGACATTGGAAATTACCCATGCATAGGAGCAAAAAAACAGAATGAAAATGAGTGAAAAAAGCCTATGGAAATTATGAGACACAGTGAAAAGAAACAATATTTGTGTTATAGTAATTCCAGAAAGAGAAGAGGGGAAGAGAAAGGGACAGAAAGTATGTTTAAAGCAATAATGGCTGAAAATTTCCCAAACCTTGGGAAAGAAACAGACATCCAGATCCATGAGGCCCAAATAACCGCACATAGGTTGAATCCAAATAGGTCTACACTGCAACACATTATAAATTGTCAAAAGTCAAAGGCAAAGAATTTCAAGAGCAGTAAGAGAAAAGATAGAAAGTTACACACAAGGCAACCCCATAAGACCATTATGGGTGGATTTCTCAACAGAAACTTTTCAAGCTAAGAGAGAATGGGATAACATAGTCAAAATATTGAAAGAAAAATAACTGTTAATCAAGAATTCTATACCTGGTCAAACTGTCCTTCAGAAATGAAGGGAGGAGAGAGACTTTCCCAAACAAACAAAAGCTGAGGGAGTTCATTGCCATCAGACCTGCCTTACAAGAAATGCTAAAGGGAGGTCATGAGTGGAAGTAAAAGAACTCTAATTAACACCTTAAAACACACAAAAAAAGTAGTGTAAACCTTAGTGATAATAGTAAATATATGGTCATAGTTAGATTCTGCAATATGGAAATAGTGGTGTGTAACTTACAAATCTAGTTTAAAAGTTTTTTTTTAAGTAGCAAAAATAAATACAACAATTTTTTATTAGCTACACAATAATTTTTTAATGTGAATAGTCATAGCAATAACCTAAAATGTGAAAGGAAGAAGAAGTTAAAGTGTAGAGTACATGAATTCTGTTGACTTTGTTATCAGTTTGAAACAGAGTGTTACAATTTTAAGATATTTTATGTAAGCCTCATAACAACTACAAGGAAAGATCTTACAGTAATTACACAAAAGAATACGATAAAGAAGTCAAAGCATACTGATGCACATCAAAACACACACACACACACACACACACAAATTAAACAGCAAGATAAGAAACAAAAAACAATGAATCTACAGAATAACCAGAAAACAACAAAATGGCAACAGTAAGTCCTTCTCTATTAGTAATTACTTTACCTGTAAATGAATTAAATTCTCCAATCAAGAGACATAGAAAGGCCGAATGGATTAAAAAGAAAAAAAAACCCACAAGATCCAACAAAATGCTTCCTGCAAGAGACTCACGTTAGCCTTAAAGACAGACATAGACTGAGAGTAAAGGTATGGAAAGAGGTATTTCAAGCAAATGGTAACCAAAAAAGAAAAAAGCAGGGGTAGCTATACTTATATCAGACAAAATAGACTTTAAACAAAAATGGTAAAAAGAGACATGGTCATTATATAATGATAAAGGCATCAATACATCAAGAAGATATAACAATTATAATAATTTTGTGCCCATTGTTGGAGGACTTAAATACATATATATATACATATAAATACCACAAAAAATATAACAGAGCTAAAAGAAGAAATAAACAGTAATACAGTAATAGTTGGATGAATGGATAAAGAAGAAGTTGTGGTATATAGATACCATGGAACATTATTTAGCCATAAAAAATGAGGAAATCCTACCATTTGTGACAACACAGATGAACCCTGAAGGCATTATGTTAAGCGAAGTAAGTCAGAGAAAGGCAAACACTGTATGGTGTCACTTATATGTAGGATTTATATGACAAGATGGATGTTGGTTGAACCTAGTGTGGCCATCATTTCATAATATATGTAGATCAAACCATCATGCTGTACACCTTAAATTTACACATTAATATATGTCGATTATTTCTCAATGAAACTGGAAAAAAAAGTCAAAGCAATTTATGGACAGTTATTGAAAACCAATGATGAGAAACTCCAGAAGCTATTATCAATCCAAAAAAGACCCCATTCACTTTAAGCAATAATGAGAAAATTATTTTAAATTTAAGCATGACTGTACATTTTGATTTAAATGTAAAGCATCTGTCCATATTAAAGAATCCCCCAAATCTCATGTGTTCTTAGTAGTGTGTAATAAGATATCAAGATATACTTGATCTGTTCAGATTTGGGCTGTTGGATTTTGGGGGAAATGATAATATTTAGTTATTGTTTGGGATTTTTTTAACTAGTTGAATAAGAGGGAGAAAAAGTAGATTTGTATAAAAATTATGTTTTTTACTATAAAAATAAAATGTGTATAAAATGAGCGTATGTATAAAGTAGGCTTACATAAAAATGCTGCAATACAAAATAACAAAGACTATACATATTAAATTCCCAAAATGTTTGTAACCAAGTGAACTTGATTTGTTTTATGGATTAAGAGGTCAAGGAGTAAGTTCCTAGGTCAGCAGAGTCAAGGGAAATCAAAAATGCACACTAGTTAAGAAGGATAGAAATTTTGTCCGAATGGTAATATTACGATTTATAGCAAGAGGTTGCGAGTGGAGCCTCCATTTGGGGAAGATGAATAGGGAACTGTAATTCCTTCTGCGGCAGAGTCTATAAATTATGCCTAATATCCATTCTCTCTTTCTTCCTTTTATAAATGGAACCATTGGAGTTTTATCTTGGCATGTGGCCATTTAGCTGGAAACTAAATTCCCCAGTCTCCCTGTGATGGGTTGATTTTTTTTAATGGTCCCAATTCTTAGTCTTTCTGATATCCACATCTTTTGCAGCTTCCTCCATGAAAAGGTGGAACCTTTTTACCCCACCCATTGAATCAGAGCTGGCCTCGTGACTTGCTTTGGCCAGCAGACTCTGGTGGAAGTGATCTTGCGCCCTTCCCGGCTCTCTTGGAACCCTTCCATGCTTGGAAAGTGAGCCCCAGGCTAGCCTGCTGGAGGAGGAGAGACCAGGTGCACGAGAGCTGAGACAGTCCTAGACCAGCCCCCGCCCAGCGTCTGAGATCGCCCAGCCAAGGTCAGCAGAGCCACCTACGCGATGCGCAGCTGATGGCAGGTGCGTGCAGCCACCCAGCCGAGGCTAGATAAACTGCCCACCTGATCACCATATTCGTAAGCAATAATAGATGGTATTGATTTAAGCCACAAAAGTTGGAAGTGCTTTGTCACAGAGCACTAACTAGTGATACCTTCCTTACCATCAGGTGTAGCCGTGAACTAAATTCTAGCCTAAGGAAGTGAACAGAAGTGATGGGAGCAAATTCTAGATCTCACCCCGTGGGGGGCAGCTGCTCTGCCTCCGCCTCCTCGTCACACCCTCCGTGGTCTGGAGGTGGGGGTGGTGCCGGGGAGCCTGGGGGGACCAGCTGGGACCCTGCGGACAAGGGCAGCACCCAAGAGAAGGTGGAGCAGCCACAAGACAGAGAAACCCCAGCACGTGGAGATCTGAGCGCTCGGCTACACCCCAGCAGAGATGTCTAGGTCTGCTAGCCTCACTCATAATTTTTTTCTCATGAGTGTGTATTACTTTGGAAATCAGAAAGAAGGTGAACGTCGGAATGGGGTAGACGGCTTCGGTAGGAAGTTCTCTCCACAAGAGTTGTTTTAAAAGGAGAAAGAGAAAATGGGACAGTATTTTGACAGAGATGTTTTCAAACCTCAAAGGTGGAGGGAGGGTGTAGCTCAGTGGTAGAGCGCAAACTTAGCATGCACGAGGCCCTGGGTTCAATCCCCACTACCTCCAGTAATTAAATAAATAAATAAACAAACAAACAAACCTGATTGCTTCCCCCCTGCCAAAAACAAAACAAATTTTTAAAAATTAAAAAACCCAAAAAACCGCAAATAAGAGGTTTGAAGAATGAAGGCTCCTAGAGCCTACTTACAATGATGAAAACAGCCTGAAAAAGAAAGATTGAGTAAGAATCTAGTCTTGCGACTCAAAGCACTGGCATCACGGGGAGCATGTTAGAAACGCAGAGCCCCAGGCCCGGCCCAGACCGGCTGGGGCTTCTGTTTTCTGCGCAGAGAATGAAGCAGGCACGCCTTCTAGGAGACAGGCAGAGAATGTGGGAGGGTGTCCAAGAGAAGAGAGATCAAATGGTCATCTCAGAAAGGGGAGAGTGACCGGTGTGGGCCCCGCGTGCAAACGTGAGCCCAGGAGCTGAAACTCTGGGCCAGCTTGGCCCGCGGTCCCCAGCTCGGCTGTGTGCCGGGTGCTCTGGCCTGGGGAGAAGACAGCGGACGGGCAACTGAGAGGGCTGTGCTGGGCCAAGAGAAGGACAGGAGAACAGAGGAACGGATTGAGTCATGGGCCCCGAAGGCCATCCTGGCAGTGGGGGTCAAAGGCAAGGAAGAGTGGAAAGTGGTGAAGACGGATTTCATAACGCGCAGTCTGGCGTCCACACGTCCCTGGGCGACAGACTTCAGGGTTAGTTATTGACAAGACAGTCAGGCACCTGTAACTGACCCGGATGCCCTCTACTCTTTGATAAAAGGTTTACCTCCACAGGATTCCGGTTCTGGGTGCAGTTTGGGGGTGCGTGCCACTGCCTCTGCTGGCGTTGAAATCTGAGGGAGTCTGTGTTCCGAGTTCCTGGTGAAGGTAATCCCAGGTGCCCTGAGAAGGGAGGAAGAGAAGGGTTCCCGTCTTGACACTGAGTCCTTCTCTAGTCCCTGGGGTCAGCCCCGTACAAGAGGCCCATCCACCTCTGGTTTACAGGGGAGGATACAGACACACAAAGCTGAGTGACTCGCCCAAGGTCGCCCAGGATCCAGACCCTCCGGGGATTCCGAGCCTCCCCCCTGCACCTCCCGTCACTTCTGGTTGATGGTCACAGTGCACAGGGACCCCCAGGCCAGCACCCACATTCTAAAGTTCTGGCCGCCTTTCGTTTAACTGACAAAGTTGACTAGACCCCTGGGTCGTGCGCCCCAGGGGGTGAGGTGACTTGCTGAAGGTGGCGGTGCTCAAGCATATGGTAGGATTTCTTATCTGTAGATGAAAAAAAAGTCTTGGATTTCTGATCAGGGAGAATTTCTTTTAGAAGTTCTTGTGCAAAAGGCTTGAGATTCTATAAAGCTGTGAAAAGCCTGTGCTTCGGGGCAACAGACGTTGATTTCTGAAGCAGAGCAATTAGAGCTTCTTTTTCTCCTCTGACGGCTCATTTTAATTTTGCGTTTGATGAAAAAGAAGGGTGACCTGCTGGGACAGGATTCCGTATCATCGTCATCATCACTATTATTATCACCACGGAGACGACCACAGCACAGGGCGTGGAACACACTGTATAAACATGTATAATCTCATTTAATCCTTCCTAGAGCCCCCCAAGATGCGTATTTTCCTCGTCATACAGTTGTGGAAACTGACCAGACGTTTTCACAGATCCAAGTCTTGGTAACTGTGAAGGGGCAGAGCCGGGTCTCAAACCCTTATCTGTGTGGCTGTGACTCCGGAGCGCTGAGGCACCATGGACACCACCAGCCCCAGGAAACACGATGAACGTCACTGTGAATTTACTAGTTGGTGAAGGAGGGAGTTCCTGGGTTTCTACAGCCAGAGCCCTTGAACCTTGTGTGAGATGAATCAGGTAAAACAAAATACTGCCTACAGCTCCACGGGATTTAATAGCCCCACCCCCCACCCCCAAGGAAAACAAGGAGGACGCAGCGGAAGGAAGTGAGAGGTGTCCTCCTCCCAGTCAGTCTGGAGAGCACGGGGCCACCAGCCACCCAGCCAGCCAGCCCCGCGGCCCTTGTCTGCCTTCTGATGGCAGGTTTCTGCTTCTTTCTTTTCTTTCTTTCTTTCTTTCTTTCTTTCCTTTCTTTCCTTTCTTTCTTTCCTCCTTTCTTTCCTTCTTTCTTTCTTTCTTTCTTTCTTTCTTTCTTTCTTTCTTTCTTTCTTTCTTTCTTTCTCTTTCTTTCTCTCTCTTTCTTACTCCCTTCCTTCCTTCTTTCCTTTCTTTCCCATCCCCATGGGAAGTTTTCTAGTCCTTTTATAGCTGAATTTAGTAGAAAAACAGTGTTTATTCATGTCACAGCCAGTTTGGCCAGAGCACATCTCTGGTCCCTAAAATAATGCATTGATGCATTCAAGATTCAGAATGGCAGGCACAGTCCTTGCGGACGGTGGTTATGTCAGGCTGGATGAAATTAAAATATCACTTTCCTTTTTCTTTCCTGTGGATTTGCTCGAGTTGCCCTCGTTAGCCAGCACTGGTGCTCTTGGGAGAAGGGCCAGGCTTCGGAATCAAGGCCTGGCCGGTCTAACCTCATCAAGCTGCAGCCGAAACCAGACGGAGGTGCATGTGACCATTAAGTGGCCTCCCCTCGGTCTCTCTCTCTCTCTCTCTCTCTCTGTCTGTCTGTCTCACACACACACACAATCTGGCTTCCTTTCTGCCACTTTACAGGCTCCACTCACTCAAACCCACTCGCTCATCACCAAAGCCGACACCATCTCCTAGAAGCCCACCCTTAGGCCCCCAGAGCATTTCGTGCTGTGACCCTCCTTCCTGAGCTTCTTCCCCCCCTCCACCCCCCCGCTCAGGTCTGGTTCCCACGGGCCCCCCAGGCAGCCTTTCACCCTCGGAATGTCTCCGACCCAGGGTTTCCTGCCCCACCTTCCCACCTTCCCTCCCGTGTGATGGTCTCACCTCAGCGGCTTTCTGACGACCTCTCCATCACTCAGCCAGCAGCTCTCACAGCATCAGCTCTAAATTCCCCACTTCCTGCTGAAAATCGTTACCAGGAATTCCCACCCGCACAGCACGCTGTGTTTTTTTTTAAGCTGAACTCATGCGCTCAGCGTGCCTCCGTGGCGTCCGTAAACCATGTACAGTCTCAGGAGAACCGCGGAGAGAAAAGACAAAGTTCCTCCGACAGGAAACACATCGGCCTGATACCGTGTACATTTGTCCCCCAGCTGAAAACAGTTCCCCGCTCCGGACCGCGGCACAGGCAGAGCGCGTGGGCTTGGGATCAGAAGAGCTGGGGCCCGGGCAGGTCACATCACTGCCCTCGCCCGCGTGTGCCTGTCTACACACTGGAAATAAAAACACCCCGCTTGTTCCTGTCCTGTGTTCTCAACCCAGAAATAGGAAAGGATTAAAATGTAATTAGAGGAAGAGAAAAGAAAAAGAAAATGAGTTAAACAGGAGGGAGGGCAGAAACTCTGGATCAGTGGAGACTGAGGGGTTTTTCCCAAAGTTATTGATTCTGGTGAAATTCATTTCAGATATTTCATCGGTGCTCATGTGTAGGCGACATGCCCCCACACCCCGCCACCTTCATACCGCTAGCAGGGCACACACGGAAAACAGGAGCAGCGACCGCTTCCCAGGATTTAGGTTAACTGGGAAGAAAACTTTTTATCACCGACCTTTAGCGTTGTGTGGATTTTATCCCTTTGCAATGACTATATTTTCAAAAAATTAAAAGCCACCAACCAAACAGCAACACAAAACTCCCTCCAGCAAACAGTTGGAGGACCATTAGGCAACCCGTCTTCACCCCAAGTTCACCTTCTCTTTTGATAATAATAAACCAAAATGAGCTCATAAAGATGCACGGAAACACCGTCTGTAACCTCGTCACCCCCAGACAGCCTCACTGCAGTGTGAGCCTCACTTCTGACCGACGGCAGGATGCCAAGAAACGGGCTCTGGTCCCCGGCACTGGAGGCTCCAGACTGCCAAGGGGTTAACTGAACTGAAGTGAGAGCATCGGGTGGGTTCCAGCCTTGCCCCAGCACTGACCGGCCTTCACTTCTCTGCAGTTCACTGTTCTCTTCTATAAAATGTGACTTACAAGATAGTTCGGATCCTCTGAGCTGTGGTCCTGTGTCAGCAAAGTAATTAGACTCACACTCTCCCCAAAGACGCAGCAGACCACAGCCTGTTCCCACTCCCACCGGCTCAGAGAGCCTGAAATTCTCATGCTGAGCCTGCCTTCTTCACTTCTGGTGTTAGTTCTCGAAAAGCCTCCCAGCCGCACCCAGGTTAGACCACGTGTTCTCCAGAGGACATCTGCAGCCCCAGGGGACGGGGCAATGATCCGGGGTAGCTCGCTGACAAAAGCTTATTTCCATAGTTGAGTGCTTCTGTGTATTATGTTATTTCTGCTCATACCTGTGTCTTTTCTGTATTACGTTTACCATTAACACTCCTACGCCACGTGATGCTGGCTTTCCATTTACAGTATAGAGAGTTACGGTCTTGCTAAAATCTGCCTGCTAGTAGCCAACAAATAGTGGTCTAGGTGGAATATTATTCTGAGAGCAGCCACAGAGGTGGTTTGAAAAATGACCTGGAGTTTGAGGAACACTGACCGATTCTTGTTGAATTGTGTCCTCCTGAAATTCGTTTGTTTAAGTCCTAACCCCCACTGCCTCAGAATGTGACCTTATTTGGAAATAGGGTTCTTGCAGATGTAATTTCATAAAATAAGTAAATAGGGTGGGTCCCTCTTCACTCCACTATGACTGGTGTCCTTATGAAAAGGGGACACGCATGGGGAGAGCTCCATGTGAGGACTGGAGCAGCTGGGAGACAGGCCTGGAACACGTCCTGGCCCAGCATCTTCACTGGGAGCCCGACCCCACTAGCACCTTCCAGAACCATGAGACAGTGCGCTCTGCATCCGCGCTCAGTCTGTGCTGCTGTTACAGCAGCCCCAGACCAGGGCACCAGCCCGGGAGATGGAGCAGGAGGGCATGAGGTCGGAATAACTCATGGAAGCAAGGCCATGTCCCCAGCCGGCCGAGCCGGCTGTTGCTGTGAGCATCCATGGAGGTTGTCTGCATGAAAGGGCTTTGAAATTTGAAAAGCAGTGAGAGACCACCAAATATTTGCTGAGGACTTCCTAGGTGGGTGACAGTGAGGGCAATACAGGAGTGCTTAAAACCGTTTCCTTCCTGGAACATTTACTTTATATGCTTGTCAAGAACCACCACCAAAAGATGTATGTATGTTCGACAACGTACAGTTGAATTGAACAAAAAGCTAGGGTGTGCAGACAAGAGAGGCATTGCTGTCATCTGGAGAGTCAGGGAAGGCTTCCTGGCCCTTGACTATGAACAAAGATGCAGGGCCAGGTGGGGCCAACCTGAGCCGGAAGCCCAAGAATTCCGGGTTAGAACGAATGGGGAGGAAACCAGACGAGGGGGAAGCCCGGACACCAGCAGGAGGGCTCTGTCCACAACAGACTCGGGGCCGCTGGACTACAGGCAGCGGAGCCCACTGGAGCCACCAGAGACGTCAGCCCAGCGACGGCAGGGCCTGAGCTCAGTGGTGCTGAGAGGCAGGGGACCTGAGGGGCCCAGGGAGGGCCTCTGAGAATGACGGGATGGCCTGGAGGTGAAACTGCTGGAAAATGTGAGTGGTGACAACATGAAGTAAATGGAGGGCTTGGTCGAAGGTCCTTAAAATGACTCGGAGGAACCTAATCTTGTTCGTCAGTGACTGGGAGCTTTGCGGGCTTTAGTCCATTGGATGTTCACAAACCCTTGTGCGCCGAGGGCTGTCCCCCTGCCCCTGGTTTATAGGTGGGAAAACGGGCTAAGAAGGGTTAATTAACTTGGCTAGTTTCCTGCAGCTGAGCATTGTGGAACTGGAATTCAAACCCAGGACTTCCAGCCCCAAAGCCTAGAGAGTCTATTCAAGGACATATTTAATAACAAGTCAATACAAGGACTCTTGAACTCTTTTTTCCCCATTTATTTCAAACTTCTGATACATGCAATAAAATGCACAGATCTGGGATGTTGAATTTGATGAATTTTGACAATTGCATACATCTGTGTAACCACTGACCAAAACAAGATGTAAAACATTTCATTCATCCCAGAAAATTCCTTTATGCTCCCTTCCTGTCAGTCCCTCTGCGGACCCCCAGGGAGCACAGTCTGATTTCCATCTCCACGGTTTGCCTGCTGTAAATTCCGTGCGGGTGGAGTATGTGATCTGCTGGGCCTGGCTTCTCTCACTCAGCACGTTTTGAGGATTCATCCATGTTACTGCATGTATCAATAATTCAGAGCTCTGTTTAACTCTGTCCCCTGAGGAGCGGGTAAGAATTACGTTGGTCATACTTTTTGATATCATTGGGCTGTCTCTTGGCTTTCTGAGGAGCTAACCTTCATTCTCATCCACATGCCTGAGAGGAAATTAGCATTGGCTGCGGAAGGAAATCCAGTAGAAAACCCAAGGTAGGTAACTGACTTTCCTGGTAATGACTGTTGAATTAACTTTTCAACACGATGGCTCTCAAACCACATTTTGAACCATAGCTTGGTCTTTTTTTTTCTTTCTTTCTTTTTTTCCCAGTACCACTTTTCCCTTGTATCCAACAGCACGCTAAATATATTGAAATCAATGGTATTTTGACCTCCGGGCAGGCAAAAACGCATCAGCAGTTTAGTCAACACAACAGCGTCTCGTCAGAGTTTTACAGGGGGACACATGTGAATTGTGCACCGCGTCTGCATGGACCTGCCTTGCTGGGAGACGTGAACCGGGCCGGAAGATGCCAGCCAGCACCACCTAGACTCTAGGGTTCGTGTTACAACTGCACAATTCACACGTTTCCAAGAATCCTCACTCAGTCTTTATTTCTCCCTAACAATGTTTATCTGTGTATTCCTTGAAGTGCAGCTTGAGAGCAAAGTAATTGTGAACCCAAAGGTGTCATGAAAAGTTAATGCAGAAAGAAGGGTGAGTTTGCAAGGCTTTTCCCTCAACCTCTCTTACTCTTTTGGTGAGTTTTAAAATAAACAAAACCCATCTAAAAAAACAAAACATAAAATACAAAATAGAAACAGACTCATAGACATAGAATACAAACTTGTGGTTGCCAAGGGGGCTGGGGGTGGGAAGGGACAGACTGGGAGTTCAAAATGTAGAATAGATAAACAAGATGGTACTGTGTAGCACACAGAAATATACACAAGATCTTGTGGTGGCTCACAGCGAAAAAAAAATGTGACAATGAATATATGTATGTTCCTGTATAACTGAAAAATTGTGCTCTACACTGAAATTTGACACCACATTGTAAAATGACTATAACTCAAAAAAATGTTAAAAATAAATAAACATAAATAAATAAATAAATAAATAAATAAATAAATAAATAAATAAAACAAAACCCTTTGTCACCTTACAGCCTACGTACGAACTAGACATACAGACCTTCGTGTGTTGTTTATTACTTGTATGTACTTATTTTTATTGTTCAATTGCTAGAGGTTTCTACCTGTGAAAATTGTTCAAGTCTCTTGAATTGGGAGAAAATACATCATGATTTTTTTCCCATGAAAAAAATTGTTTTCATTAATGATTTTTCCCTTAGTAGCAAAATTTCAGAAGTGAATTATGTGGCTCAGCAGAGGTAGGGGGGCTTAGCTGTCTGAATTTCAAAACTGGGGTTCTGCAGCCTGCCGATGCTGGTGAATCGTCTGAATCCCTGAGTCACTCCTGGCGTCTCTCAGCATCCACACAGAAGGGGCAGGTAGAAGATCAGCGCCTCTTTGGCTCCTTCCCAGCGCGGGGAGGGAAAGGAGGAAAGAAGAGAGAGACTAAGACGCATAAAGAAGGCCATTTCCCCTCACAGGCTGTGGCTTAGAGCCACCAGGCGGAGGGGCCCTCAAAGAAAACCAGGCCAGGCCAGAAGGAGAGAGGGCACGGTGGTTAGCGCCCCCGCGGCGTCCTCAGATGGCACGGCCCCGAAGCCCACCTGGCAGGACCGGAGGGATGCTGCTCCGGGGTCCCAGATCCCCTGTCACAGCAGCACAGACCTCAGAGGACCAGGAGGGAAAGGACCTCGCCCTGAGGACCCCGCCTGCAGGGCAATCCCTCAGCGTCCCTCAGCGGATGTTCACGATGTGATGTGCGCGGACCTCCCTGGCTCTTTCTCTGCCCCTGGTCGACAGTCGACGCCCCCCGGACAGCGCCCCTGCCCGGTGACTACAGACTCTGAGCCCACAAGTGCAGGGCAGCGGGGGTGTCCAGGGAGAGTGCGGGATGGGACCAGCAAAGTCCAGCTCCAGGAGCGGGGCGAGGAGAGTGACCCGGATCTCAGTCAGCAGAGATGCTGGGGGCAGGTGTGTGTGTGTGGAGGGGGGTTGGGGAGGGAGGGTGAATTAAAAATGGTCTAGGAAACAAATCCACCACTTGCAATGCATGGACCTTACTTGGGTTCTCTTTTTAAACACTCTGTGTTTAAAAAAATTTTTTCTTAGACAATAAGACAGTCAGGGAGATTGAATAATTTTAAGGAATCGTTCATTGTCTTTGGTGTGATAATAGTATGGTGATTATGTCTTTTAAAAGCATCCTTAGAGATACATCCTGAAACATTTGTGGATGAAATGATACAGTATCTGGGATTTGCTTCAGAGTGTCAGACGGCGGGAAGCTGATAGGAGAACAGATGAAACACCATGGGCTGTGTGTTCCGAGAGTCAGGATACTGTTTGGACTACTTTTCATTATGTTCGAGGTTTCCCGTAGTACAGTGTAAGGAAAGGCAGGAAAGAGGGCGGCGGGAGGGAATGGGGCTCCCAAGTGGAATAGATGCCTTCAGGACTGGGGACAGTGAGGAAACCCCCCCCCCCCGCCCCACACCACACACACACACAAGGGGAAGGAAGCGGGGCGGGGTGGGGGGTGTCTGCAAGTAAGGGGGTCACACTCAGGGCCCACCAGTTGGAGGACAGGAGACAGGGTGCACGTGTGAGCTCTGGCTGTGGGGTTGACCCTAAGAGCCAGCGGAGCGGGGAGGGGTTTGGAGCAGCTGGAAACGGGTGTCCAGCGGTCCCTCTTCTGCCCATGAATCCAGGCGACAGCTTGGTCTGAATTGTTTGCATTATTATCTGTACCTGCTGGGACCACCAGGGCAACCCAGATGGAGCCAAAGAAATAAAACAGAGATAAAGATTTACAAGGCCTGGGGGAATTAGGTACAACTGCAGAGGATGTGGGGAGAGGCTTGGAGGGGCAGGGCAGGAAGGAGGGGAGAGGGAGGAAGAGGAGGGGTAGTTAATTTTGCTCCCTGACTAAGAGAGTGCAGCACAGAGCCTGGAAGGCGAGCATGCTGTCCAGGAGTCCCACCTGGAAATCTTACGTCTGGAGTTGGTTTAAAATAAACGCTGATGAAAGTTTGTCCTGTTTTGGTTTCTGCTATTAATAGATTTAGGATTCGTTCACTACCTGTTCCTAGGAAGGAATTCTGAGACTCCACTAATATTAATTTACAAATTTTCTTGAGAAATGTTTAGGTCTTGAAACCTCAATTAAGTCTTCCAGCCCTGGAAAAAGTTGCTGCTAAGTCTGGTTAACATGATGATGTTAGCACAGGCTCCAAAGGGTGTTTTAAACATCAAGATAATAGAGAAAAAGAAATTAAGGGAGACCGTAAGTTTATTTTCTGTCTGTGACTCTGTTTCTGTTTTGTAAATAAGTTCATTTTACCAGGGAGGGAAAGAGGGTGGGAAGGGATAAACTGGGAGTTCAGGATTTGCAGATGCTAATAGCTATATATGAGATAGGTCAACAAGGTCCTACTGTACAGCACAGGGAACTCTATTCTCTATCTTGTAGTAACCTATAATGACAAAGAATATGAAAAGGAATATATGTATGTGTATGTATGACTGAAACATTATGCTGTGCACCAGAAATTGACACAACGTTGAAGACTGACTATACTACAGTAAAAAAGAAAAAAAAAAGAAAGAAAGGGAGAAATTATTTTTCCATCTACATGTTACCTGGCCTGAAAAATCTAGGGCTCAAGACCCTGAGATGGACAGAAAATGAGCTTGGGAACCACCTACCCTAAGAGACATCAAACGTGCTCACAAAGCACAAGGGAGGGAGTTCTAGCAAAAAGAGGGTTCAAGGTCACAAAATAATGTTGAGTGTCCACCTTGGGAGAGGCAGACTTTGCTTTCCTTTGACACCAACAGTACCAATTGCATGATCTTCTTTCTGATTTTTCAGAGAGAGTGACCCTTCCCTGAACCTTTGATGGGAAGAGTCCGGCACATGGCTTTGCCTTCCCTCTGTGGGGGGACCTCACCTGCAACGGCAGTGACAGCGCTGGGGCTGTGACAGCCTTTACAGGTCCAGTGCGCTGGGGGTTTGAAGTGCAGCCTGATTCTTCTGGCCCAAGCCGAGCACCTAAAAGAGAGCCCTCGGTGGGTTTGGGATTCGGACAATGCTTCGTAGCCAGCACGGGTTTAGGGAGGCTATTTAACCTCCATGAGTTTATGAGAATTAAATGAGAAAATGTAGCTCAGACATTTAGCCCAGCGTGTCAAGTGCTGAGTAAATGAGGTCTGCGGTTGGTGCTATTGCTCACTGCTCTTGTTGCCAGCATTATTTTTTACAGGCTTCACGAATGAGCTGGCAGTGCTAGCACAGACTCCGGCCAGGATCTGACGAGGCCAAAATAAAAGCAGACGCGCAGCCCAGCCAGGGAGGCTGCGCCGCCGACAGGCCGTGCGGCCCGGGCTCCCGGCCGCCTCGGCTCCTCTCGGCTCTGCTGAGAAAGAGAGTGTGGATAAAGCTGCTTGAGCTGGGTGCCGGCTGTGTGCCCCAGCGTGGGGCCGGCCCCCCGGAGTGGTGTTTTCTAAGCTGTGGGTGGCCAGTCTGCATAAAAATATACCTGTCTGTCAAATCAGGTGTTTTCCTCTGGGGCTGCTTTGGGCCTGTTGAGGAAATTCTCCTGATGGGTCGGTGGGCTTGCATTTGAGAAAGGGGGAGCTGGCTTCCAGGCCAGGCAAGTGAGTGGGAACCGGCCCCCCACCGCCAATGCAGGGGGCAGGCGGGGGGGGGGGTGGGGGCAGGGGTGCCAGTTTCTGTGGATTTGTCATATGCTGTCATTTTGTAACATACAAAGGAGTCTGAATCTGGTGATTTTACTTCACTAAAGAAGGCAAAGCAAAGAAAATGAGTTGGGGGTGCAGAGGTGGGGAGGGGGTGCAGCTGGATCAATACAGAAAAACCCTGCCCCTCCTCGCCTTCCAGAGTGGGCTCAAAGCCAGTGTGGATGGTGATGCCCAGAGACCCCAGCTGAGGTGCTGGGGCGGAGGGGCTCTGTGTGGAGCAGGTGAGAGGCCCCGAGCCGAGGGTCACCGCCCACTGGGTCGGGAGGCTCCTGTGTTCTCAGGGAGCAGCCCCAGAAGAGCACACAGTAGGGGTGCCCCACTCCACCCCATCCAGCTGCTCTGCTCAGGGTCAGAGGGAAAGGCAAGGGGGACCCCGGCTTTCTGTTCTAAAATGTTCTAGGAAAGTCACGTTTCCAGCCTGAGTAGGGCTCCTGTTGTGAAAATGAGCTTACACTGGGCTTGTTTAAACTTTTAGAAATAAAACTTCTCAAGAAATTTGGAGTTAAAGAGGAAAAGGTTGCTCCCTGCAGAGGGTGGCGGGGTGAGGTCAGGGAGCCACGTGGAATTTGGACAGGAGACTGGACCGCGGGGTCGGTTTTCATCCTGCAAACCACCCTCTCCTAAAACTGACAGCTCATCACCCGCTCCCTGGGCAGCGAGCTCCTCTCACTTCAAGCTCTCACAAATGAAAAGAAACAGGGCTATCACCTTTTTATGGAGGAAGTGAAAAATGTCTGGGGTAGGTCATTTGAGCACAAACCAGAATTCACCAGGTGATTTTATATCATTTCCATAAACTTTTATTGAATTAAGATAATCGTGTTTTGAACTTATATGTCGCATTTCTTTACAATGAACAGAGCACACTCATATATCTCCTTGATTTGCCAAAATCCCTGTGAAGTAAGATCTATCAGGCGTGATCATTCTTATAAAACAAAATCTACATATTCAATGTTTTTGCCTTTCTCTTTAGTCCGAGATATGCTTGAGCCCTGTGAGAAATTCTTTTATTCACAAAAGAACCCCCTTGTAACTGTTAGAAGCGCTTTAGTTGTACTGTGCGACGCTGCTCTGTAACCTCCCTCTGGCTTCGCGAATTCCGGCTTTGATGCTGCAGCTTCTGAAATCCTACTTTCTCTGTTTAAACACCAGTTTCAAAAATAATCTTTTTGAATATTTAAAAGATCAGAAGAACTGTCTAAACCCCTCTCTAAGACAGGAACGTGACTGAGTGTCAATGCCCCTCTTCAACAGATGCCCCCAAAACTTTAAAAGAAACTTCTTGTCTTTTCATTATGAAGAAGAAATTACTATTGGACACAATTCCGGTTACTCTAGGGAGAAATTTAGAAAGTTGTAGCATTGTTCCCTCTTTGGGGTTTTGTCAGAGGAGGGAAAAAAAAAAAGATGTTATTAATAGAAGTGGCTGCTATCACAATCATCAAAGATTATGGGGGGTGGGGTGTAAGTTTGAGTGCAAGTGCGTTCTTAAAGAGTGCTTTTTAAAAATCAAGGTACAATTCACATATGACAAAGTTCACCTTCTTAAAGTGCACAATTCAGTGGGTTTTAGTATGAAGTTGTGCAACCATTACCACTATCTAATTCCAAGACATTCCATTATTCCACAAAGAAACCCCACATCCACTTAGCAGTTACTCTCCATCCACCCACACCCCAGGACCCTGAAAATCGCTCACCCACTTCCTGTCTCTATGAATTTGCCTATTAGGGGCATTTCATATACGTGGAGTTACACACAACGTGTTTTTTTCTATCTGGTTTCTTTCACATAGCATGCCCACATCGTAGCGAGGATCAGGACTTCATCCCATTTTATGCTAAGTCATGTTCTATGGTGCAGTTGGACCATATTTTATTTATCTCTTTATCAGTTGACAGACAGGTGGGTTGCTTCCACTTTGTGTCTATTGTGAATAATAATGCTGTGAGCATTCATGTACAAGGTTTTGTGTGCATATCTTGTTTTCAATTCGTCAACTAGACGCGTTGGAATTGCTGGATCATATGGTAACCATGTTTAACTGTCTGAGTAACTTCCAGTAACTTCCAGTAACTGTTTGAGTAACTGCAACATTTTACATTCCCACCAGCAGAGTCTGGTTTCCAGTGTCTCCACACCCTTGCCAACACTTAAGTTCTGATTGTAGCCATCTTAGTGAGTGTGAAGGTCATATCTCATTGTGTAGATTATCAGTGAAGGTTTGCAAATAGGATGTGATTGTTTTTTCCCCAGAAGACCAAACATCTGCTGCTTCATTGTTACAGCGCCTGCAACTTATTTTTAAACCTTTCATTTAAGCAGAGCAACATGTGTCTTCTGTGTCGATTACGACATAAAAACAAGTGAATGACTAATAGATCACAAAGACAACTGTCCTCTTGGGCACCACTTCCTTTACTCTCATCTCAGCCACAGCCCTAAATACGCCTGCCAGCCCCTCCCACTGTCAGCAGGACAACCACAGGGTGACCCAAACTCTGTTTAGCCAGGGGGAAAAAGGGCAGATCTTAGCACTGCTGTTACAGGGCTGTTGTCCCCAGGATCACACCCCTGCCCCTCCCTTGAATGGAAGCCAATTACTCTCATCTAAGTTTCAGGAGGTGGCTGCCAAGAAAAAAGGACAAGAGCCAGTCAGAACCAACTAGACCCAAGATGGCAGAGGATTTGGCTTCCAGTGGACCTTGAACCTCATTATGTGCTCATTGTAATACATTAGCCTGATAAATGACACAGCCCCCAGCACCATGACTGCTGGAAAAGCCCACTGCAAGGACTGAAAAGAAGAGTTGCATGAGTTCCAGGTCCAAACCACTCCCCTGTTCTCGGAAAAGTTATGAATATTCCTCCCACTCTTTCCAATTCTCCCTTTTACTTTGACCCTCCCATATATTTGGTGTCTCTGCCTGAACTGGGTTGAGAAGCTGATTTGCAAACGAGGCTCCCACTTCTCCCCTCGGGCCGCTGAATACAGCTGTGCTGTTCCAGTCCAGCACTGGTTCCGTTATGGGCTGCAAGAATCTGAGGGGAAAAGAGCCTCCCTGGCCCGGACAGAGGGTCCGGAGGACTGATTTGGTAACACTGCCTCCGCCCCCGGCTCGGCTCTGCTTCGAGCCCACCCTGGCTGAGAGGTGCCTGCGTCTGCAGGGGGTCGGGAGCTGGAGCAGGACTCAAACCCTCTGCGGGTTCCACCCACATCAAGGCAGCGGGCGGGCTTTCTCTCTCTGGGCTTCTGCTGCTTGGCTTCCCCTTTCGATGCCCAAACATCCTGCCAAAACTCCAAGACTTGGACTCCCTCCTGGAGATGGGCTAGTCTTCCTCAGCCCACAACAGTGTCGTCTTCATCCATTTTCAACGGGTTCAAAGTTGAATAGCCCTGAGTCAGCCATTCAAGTGCTCAGAGGTGGAACTGTCCCTGTGTCTCCTATTAAAATGCACTCAGTTCTAGAGTGCTTGTTTGTGCTAAAGGTAGGAAACCTAATCTTGTTGATTCAAGACAACTGGTGCTTCCAGCGCCAAAATTATGCCCTCTTGGGTAGCTGCGCCTCAGGTGATGTTAAGTGCTTGGAGGCTGTCCCCGTCCCCGCCAGCCTCTGCGGTGGGACCTGCAAGGCTGTGGGCCAGCGATCAGGCCCAGGCACTCAGTGTTCCTGCCCCCACCACAGGTCACGGCTGGGCCACCGGGACTGTCTGCAGAGGAATGCCCGGGACCACACAGAGCTCTCCAGTGGGATTCTCTGGGGTTGGGGGCTAGTGTCTCCGGCCACAGCCCAGAGAGGCAGGCGGTTACAGCTTTGCTCTCAAGTCCCCAGACCTGTCCGAGGTGTCCATCCCCCCACCTGCACCTGTCTCTGGGGTCTCACTCTGAAGCAGAATCCCAGGACCCCAGGCCTTCTCAGGGACCCCCCACGAGGTTCAGGCACTGATCTCTGTGAGTCATCCTCTCCAAAGGCAGGAAAGCTGTGTTTCCATTCCCACTGCTCCAGGATGCTGGACCTAGACCAGTGGTTCTGGACATGTGCTCCCTGGCCCAGCCCCAGCAGCGCCTTGACCACCAAGGCAGATGTGCTGGAGGGGCCGGAGTCCGAGGGTGGACCTGTCTGAAGTGCTCCCAGCAGGAGTCTGGGCACTGCTGTGCTGCTTCCTGTGTGACCACCACATCCAGGTCCTGAGAGCTTAAACCAGCTCTTTTCTTTCCTAAGGACTAGGATTTCATAACTTCTTTCTGCTTTCAGTATTCTAAGGCCCAGCCGAGAGCCAGCACAAAGCCCCACTTCGCTTTTTGACAGCCTGATGGGGAGGTACTGACCACGACCAACAGCAAGTAAGTCAGGTGTACCATTTGATAAGCGTTGACTTATATAAGCATCCGGGAAACCGTCTCCACAATCACGATGATAAACCTACCCCCATCACCACAAGCAGTTCCACATGATCAGGTCTAGTTTTGAAGGCTTTCTCCTTCCACGCAGGACGAACCTGAGCCGATCTCCAGTTTTCATGGTAAGGGGCTCCTGGGGCAGGAGGCGGGAGGAGCTGCCAGGAAAGAAAAGCCACTGGGGAATAATTCAAACATCATCTCAGGACAGAGTCCCTCGGCACTGGTACTCTGGAGGGAGGACTGGATTCTGAGCGCCCCAGAGCACGGGACGGAAACCACCCCTGACCCTGAGCTCAGGGTCAATTACAGCTGGGAGGTTCCTCAGCAGAGGGTGTGCTGAGGAGGGAAGTGCAGGGCAGCCATCCTGGTCGGGGCTGGGAACTGGGGGGAAAGTTGAGCATTCAAACCTGGAGCTCAGGCTTGACGGGTCAGGGTCAGCTCCAGGCAGGGGAGGCTGCTTGTGCTCCAGGTGGCCTGGGAGTTCAGAGGCGGCCTTGGGGCCAAGGAACAAAGCCACCAGCCACCTCCACTGCCAGCAGTTCCACACTTTGTCATCAGTTACAGGCAGCTTTACCACTTCTCTTGTGTCACTCTTTAATTCCCGCAGTGTGGACTGAAGTTTTTAGTACCCATTACCGCTCTTTTCAGTTCAGGCTGCGGGCTCCCAAGCACAAAGTCTGCAACTTGGTGTGTAACGTCTGTCACAATTATTGGTTTCACTAAATTAAATTTACTCAGCTCTGAGTCCACCCCAACCTTTCAACGATGTGGAGAAATTCAGTCTCAGGCTCGAGGGTAACTGGGCCAGTCTCCCTGCTCCCCCGGGTCCTGTGAAGGAACCAAGGGTCTTGTACAATCTGGAACACGCATCACGGAACCTCTGGTGTGGGGCTCTTAACTGACTGTCGTGGAGTTGAATGTGCACCCCTCTCCCTGCCCATTCGGGCTGAAATCCTAACACCCAGTTGGGTGGTGCTGGGAGGTGATGAGGTCACGAGGGTGCAGCCCTCCTGGTGGGATTAGTGCCCTTATAAAGGGACCCAGAGAGCTCTCCCACCGCCATCCTCCTGCCATGTGAGGAAGTCAGCTCTGTAACCAGGAAGCAGGCCCCCAGCCAGACAGTGAATCTGCCAGCACCCTGACCTGACTTCCAGCCTCCAGGACTGAGAGAAATAAATGCTTGTCATTGGAGCCACCCAGTCTCTGGCAGTTTGTGATAGCAGCCCCAAGACACAGACGATGACTCGTGAACTGGCTGTCAGAGTCAAGATGATCTTGAATACGGGAGGGTTCTGCCGACCCTGGTCACAAGTTTGGACGTGGGGTCTCTGCTGAGACTGGGAGTCATGGTGCCTTGGAGCAAACTCCCTGGGTGCACCCCAGAGCCTCTCCCTGGGACCCTGTGAGGAAACAGGTGTCCCTCGTGGATCCCTCTAAGGCATTATCCGCTTCCCAGTCTCTCCAACTCTCTCCCCAGGCTGGCCCCTTCCACCATCCCTCCATCCCTTTCCCTCTGAGCAGGCTCTTCAGAACTTTCCCTAGATGGGCCTCTCCTTCTCGCTGGAGGTGAGGCTGAGATGCTGATGCTGGACAGCGTTTCCTGGAACCCATTTCATCACCCTTCCCGCAGTCAGTGCATTGTTCTCTGTCCTCGGGGAGCTAGCCTTTAACCCGGTTCCCTGGGCTCTGTCCTGGGGGCCTTCCTTAGGATGGTAACTCCCACAGGCCAGGAGACAGGCTGGGTGGGGAACAGCGGCCTCCTTAGAGGGTCTCCTTCCTTCCGGCCTGGCCCCGTGGCCTCTGGAGGCTCCACTAGACAGGGAAGGAGCGACTGTCTTCAGCTGAAAAGCCCTTGGATAAGGGTTCGGTCGAACCACTGAATCCTGACACAGCGCCAGCCTCTGGCCCAGCACCTCCCACACCCCAGAAGGGCCGCAGCGCTGTGACCACCTTCAGGGCCCCCGTGGGGTGTGGACCAGAAAAGCCCTCTTCATGCATTTGCATCAGAAGATATCTGTTGAATTGAAGCCCGTTCCTAACTTTTATTCAAGGCTCATCTCTGTGTTCCTCCAAATCTACCTACTCAGAGAGTGAAAACTACTGGGCGCTTCTGGAAGGACTCTTGGCTGCACGGGTGAGCTCGGCTGGCCCCTCTGGGCTGGGCTCCAGCGCGCACAGGCCTCCACCTGCCCTTGCCCTGCGGGTCTGCACTCCCTCTGGGCACTGGAGCACCTCCCTCTTCTTGAGTCAGAACCTCCCAGTTTTTTTGGCCCTTTCAGAGACTTTCTTTTTCTCTAACTCATCCCCTTCCTGAACATTACACACCACTCACTTTCTAAGCATTCTATCCAAGCATCCCTGACCCATCACAAGTCTATATTTGCAGAACTGGCCATGCTCCTGTAAGGCAGCTCTGATAAAACCCCACCTTGACTCGGATTATGTGAATGGGATCTTTCAGACAGTCTGGTGCCCGCCTCCCACTTTACCTAGAGGAAAAGGGGGCCCACGAAGACGAACGAACAGGTTTGTCCTGCCCAGTGGCCTTCCTCACGCAGGGCTCCTGCCACAGGCTGGACCAGGCCGCTGTCCTCAGACTCAGAGACATATGATTAGCCACAGAAGTGTATGGAGGGCCAGTTGGAGCTGGGGTCCCAGAAGCAGCGAGACGGGAGTGATGGGCGAGGGATTCACCACCCCGGTGCTCCCAGGGGGTGTGTGGAACTGATGGGAAGAGCAGCTCAGGGGAGGGGGATGCCCTGCCGGGGCGCCTCCCCAGACCTCGGCCTGACCCCGGGGGAGCTGCGGAGTGTAAGCGACCCTGAGTGCACTCACGGGGGGGCCAGGGAGTCAGCCCTCACCCCTACACCATCAGTTCCGGGGACAGAAACTCCCATGAAACGTACACGTGGGGCATAAAGGAATCCATCCGTTTTTCCTGCGGTGTCATGTCGTGATGTGAACAGAAAATAATAGAAAAACTTCATTACTCTATGTACTTGGGGAGGGGTTCCAGTGGCCTCAGGGCAGCTTCCAGAAGAGATCACAGACCCCTGACGTTAACAACAAAGTACTGTTGACATCGCTGTGGCCACGGGGCCTGGACGGGGCAGCAGGGGTCCCTGCGTTCACCCCCAGGGGCCAGCCCTGCCCCCAGGGGCTTCCAGGCCTTGGCCTTCCGTGTTACACGTCACCCCATGGGGTTGAGATGGGTAATATTCGCTTCGATTTTACAATAGAAGAGGCAATCAGGGCGCAGAGAAGTTAAAGCACCTGCCCAGAATCGCTCAGCTAGTGTCAGAGTTGAGTTTCCAATCAGATACTCAGCTCCCCACCACTCAGCAAGTCTCAGGACAGCGTGTAGGGTGACCCCTGGGGGAAAAGAAAACACACCTGGTTATTTGTAGTACATGTGGGTGGTGGGGCGGGGGATAACCTGTGCTGTGTTACACAAAAGAGTACATTTGTGTGTGTGTGTGTGTGTGTGTGTGTAGGATTCCATTTAAATGAAGCTCTAGAACAGACAAATAATCAATGGTGGGAAAACATCCACACAGCGGTTGAGTGAGAAGGCGAGTAGGCTCTTTCCAGGGTGATGTTTGTGTTCTGTTTCTTGCTTTCTTGCTGTCTGCAATTTGCTCTGAAACTCAAAAAAAAAAAAAAAAAAGAAAAAAAAGGAGTTGGTGGGTGAATAGAGGCATGGTTAGATAGATGCCCAGATTCATGATAAAGCAAGAACAGTAAAATGTTCATTTTAGAATCCAGAAGAACATACAGGTGCTCACTGCAAAATTAGTCTTTCTGTGTATTTGAATTTTTCATAATAATATGTTGGGGGGAAAATGCAGTTACCTCTGCAGGAGCCGGGGAGGCGATGTGGGCGGATGAAAGGGAACTTTCTCTTCCTCTATATGCTTCTTAATTATTTCAGTCATTTTTCAGGCATGTATCATTTTTGTAACAATTTATTTTAATTTAAGGACTTAAGAAAAAGTGTCATAGAGATGTTCTTTCCCTTGTGGAGTTTAATGGGATGGGAAATTTAAGACACACACACACACTTTTCCGTGTAGCATTGTTGCCGGTAGGAAGGCGCTGGTTCACAACACACGTGAACTGGTGACCCACGTGGACCGGAAGCCAAATGCACCCTGCCCCTGCTCTGTCACCAACTGGCATCGGGACCTGGCCTTCAGTTCCACAGACTGGGAAACAAGAGGAGTGACTTGAGGGCCCTGGGGTCCCCTCCAGCACCGCCATGAGACATGCCTAGATGTGCGTGTGTGGGGATGGTGGCAGGAACGTTTGGGGAGATCGGAGGAGGAAAACCGTGGAATACAGGAGATTTAAAGACTGGCGTCCACTCTAAAAGGAATACAACTGTTTGCAAGCCAAATCCGGGGGAAGAGAATGCTTTAGGGTGGCTGTGGAGAGGGGTTCTTCGTCCCGTGTGACTTTCTAATGGGTGAGGGAACTGAGGCCCCCGCCGCCCGTTTTGTAAATGAAGTGTTATTGGAGCACAGCTGTGCTGCTCTGCCACATTCACCGATCAGGAGACAGTGGCCGAAGTGAGCGCTACTCGTGACAGAAGAGGCCCTGGCAGGAGAGGGGCTGTCTTCAGGCCTCAGTCTCAGGAGCACTTCTGAGGTTTTGTGAGGCCACAGCCAAGTGAACACAGAGCTGCAGAGCAGGGAGGGGTCACTGTCAAGGCCAGTGAGGGTGTAGGGGGAGCAGGCAAGGCCTGGGGAGATGGGCTTTAAGAGAAAGTCGCATGGTTGGCTACTGTCACTGTAATGCTGCATCACACCCCCCAAAACTCCTCCGCGCGTCTGCAGGACGGATGGAGGTCGGCCGATCCAGGCTGCTTGGCCAGGCAGCTCTGCTCACACGGAGGCTCTGCTGGGCTTGGCCCCCTGAGGGTGCTCCGTGTGTCCCCACTTTGTGCCATCTGGGGCAGTTATGGTGACATGGAGGCCGAGAGGGCAAACCCAACTGCACACACACATCTCAAGCCTCTGATGTGTCATTTCCACTAACATCCACTCCCCCAAAGCAAGTCACATGGTCAAGGCCAAAGTCAGGGATGGGGAAACGGACTCCACCTCTAGTGGGGCATTGCCACGTCATAGGGCAAAGCAAAGAGAGGGGAAGGACTGGGGCCAGGACTTCAGTCGCCACGAAAGGACCTCCCTTCCAGGCAAAGGGAGCCGTGCACCCAATCGCACAGAAGCTGGAAAAGGTGAGTCATGTTGGGGGAATGACAGCAGCCCGGTCTGACCACAGCACAGTGGGAGTGCTGAAAGAAACATTAGCCCCACGAGATGCTCCTCATAAACAAAACAAGGAGTTTTATAATTTTTTAAATGTGGGGAAATACTGTGCGCTTGAGTCTCTCTTTGGAGTTGTCTGTGCATCAGCATAAGGATTCTGACAAGTCCTCGGGAAATAAGCCAACTCCATGTTGTTTCATCCAGCATTTCCTAAGCTCCTGGAGCCTCTGCTGTTCTCTCAAGTACCCGGAAATGGCACATGAGAAATTCTGCATCATTCCAGAGATGCACGTCTGTAGAAAGGACCGGAAATCTCGTTGGACTGTATCATGTGGTTCTTGTGGAACAAGATGGACGGGTTGTATTTAATTTCTTAGGCGGTGGGACACCTTGAGAGTTTTAAGAAGTTTTCATTGGAAGTACTTCCTGTCTCCTCCAACCTTTGTCTCACAAAGTTTTTTTATAGACACAAATTTTTATTAGTAGTAAGGCTTCCTTGAACTAAAATCAATAAATGTCATGGGCTAAAATTGTGTTTCTGAGCTCTGGTCATTTGTATGTCATGGTCTTGAGTCTATGTTTTTTAAACCTGACTTATTTTTAACTTAAATATGCTTTAAAGGGGAACTTTGGTTTAGAACCACTACCTGTCTGTAAATGGCTGGACTGGGGGCTGGACTTGGCAGTGACTCGCTTCTGGAGATTGGAAGGAAGCAGAATAGTGTGAGACTTCATAACTGGATCAGAAAAGGCATTTCCTGTCTCTCACTCTCTTGAATCAGTTGCTCTGGGGGAAGACAGCTGCCAGCTTGTGAGAAGACCCACAGAGGGACCTGTGTGGTGAAGAACCAAGCCCTCCTGCCATAAGTCAGTGAGGAACTGAGGCCCCCAGCCAACAGCCCTGTGAAGGAGCATCAGAGAAGACCCTCCAACCCCAACCAAGCCTTTCAATGACTGCAGCTCTTACTGACATCTTAACTGAGACTCTAAGCTAGAACCTTCCACTTGAGTCCCTCCCAAGCTCCCAACCCTCAGAAACTGAGGGAGGGAGTTCACTATTTTAAGGTGCTACATTTTTGGAGCTATTTGTTATGCGGCATAGATAACTAATACACACCTTTAAATGGAAAATCAGGACCACTTGCTATAAATAGTGAATATCCTGCAAATAAACAAAATAAAGCCAAAACAATGTCATTGAATTTTCATTAGATACTCCCTTCTACCCAAGCCTCTGAACCTGAACCAACTCTCTCTCTCTCCTGGAAACAGACATTAGCATATGTTAAAAACATCATAGCTTCATATGATGAAAAACTCTTTAGCAACAAAAAGAAACAAACTACCAATATGTGCAACAATATGGGTGAATCTCAAAAACTATGGAAAAGATATATATATGTATGTATATATACTTTATATATAAGTATGTGTGTGTGTGTATATCTTTATATAACTGAGTAACTTTGCTGTACACCTGAAACTAACATTGTAAATCAACTACACTTCAATAAAAAATTAAAATAGAAAAAAAAAAACCTACATGAAAGAAAGGTACAAAGGACCACATGTTATAAGATTCCATTTATATGAAATGTCCAGAAAAAAGCAAATACACAGAGACAGAAAGCAGGTCAGTGGTTGCTGGGGGTGGGGTGGGATTGGGGACTGACTGCCAATGTGCACAGAGGAAACTGAGGGATGTAGAAAGGTTTTAAACTGCATTGTGGTGATGGTTGTGCAACTGTAGACATTCACTAAAACTCATCAAACTATATAACTAAAATGAATTATATGAATGTTATGGTATGTAAATGTTACTTCAATAAAGATGTTAAGGAAGGGGTGGGTGTAGCTCAGTAGTAGACTGCATGCCTAGTATGCACAAGGTCCTGGGTTCAACCCCCAGTACCTTCAATTAAATAAATAAATAAATAATAAATAAATAAATAATAAATAAATAAATAAGTCTAATTACCTCCTCCCCCAAAAAATAAACAAATAAAGATGATAAAAAGTTAAAAACTGAAAGATGGAAGAATGACACTTATTTTCACTGTAAGAGTCTAAGTTAACCCAGGGCTACAAGCAATACCTCACACAGCACCGGTGATGGCTTTCCATGCTCTAGGTGCCCCTGTTCCCTGCTGGTGTACTTGGTTCCTGAGCCCATCCTCAAGGTCAAAGGAGTGTTGTGGTGATGTAAAACTTCTAAAACCAGGCATCGACTACCACCGTGTTTCTGGGACAGATCTCAGGAAACTCCTTGCTTCCAGCTCTGCCAAACACTCCATGGGTAAACAGCCCTTCTTCTGGGAGGTTTCTCAGAAAGCCCTTTTGTAGAAGAAAGAAAGAAAGGAATAAGAAAGAAAGAAAGAAAGAAGAAAGAAAGAAAGAAAGAAAGAAAGAAAGAAAAGAAAGAAGAAAGAAAGAAAGAAGGAAGGAAGGAAGGAAGGAAGGAAGGAAGGAAGGGAGATAAAGAGAGAGAAAGAAAGAAAGAAAGGGAAGAAAGAAAGAAAGAAAGAAAGAAAGAAAGAAAGAAAGAAAGAAAGAAAGAAAGAAAGAAAGAAAGGAGGAAAGAAAGAAAGGAGGAAGGGAGGAAGGAGGAAGGAAGAAAGGAAGGAAGGGAGAAAGAAAGAAAGGAAGGGAGAAAGAAAGAAAGAGGGAAAGAAAAAGAAAGAAAGAAAAAGTTATACTAAATATCAGCGATCTAAGTCAGAAAAACAAATTCACTTTGGTGCTTGTGTGGCAGATTTCATTAATGGCCTGAATCCATCACTCCTCCCTGTACCCATGAACATGGTTGGCCACAGGACTTTGAAGTTCTTTTCACACGCGGTGAGTCTACTTCCCTGTTCTTTAACCTTAGGTTGGATCACAGCATGTTGGCCAAGGCTCATGCCAAAAGGCTCATGCTTAAAAAGCATTTGTGAGATAGACTTGCCCTCTTGTCTTGGAGGAAAAGTCAACACATCTATTGAGAGATTGGATGTGTGGGTAGAAATGAACAATGAGCCCAGCTTTCAGGACAGAGGAATTAGGTAGATGGTGATGTCACTGACTCAGATGGGAAGGAAATGGGGTGGGTGAGATGTGAATGTGGAGATCCGGGAGGATTGAGGGGAGAGTCAAGATCATGTTGGAACAGGTTAACTGCCTGTCAGGAATGGGAGGGATCTGAGATTTTACCATCCTTGCCTGCCGGTATTTTTGGATGCTGACAGAAAACACAGACTGTGGGTCAGAGACAGAGGGCAGGTTATCACTTGCAGCAATGGCAGTAGTCAGAGAATCAGCATTTCTTTTATTCTCAGAACTGTGTTAGATATTAGAGGGAACAGGTTCACTGACTTCTCCCCAAGTTCACTCCCACATCCCCTGAAGTCTTCCTGCTTCTTGGTCCACTACATCCCTCTTTCTACATCACAGCCAATCAGATCAGTCACACCCAGTTTTCTCCACTCCCAGCCAGCACTGCCCCCTGGTCCCACACCATTCCCCTCATTCCTGGACCACACCAAATGACAGTTCCCTCTTCTCTTTCCCTAGCTACTCTTTTTTCTTTCAGATTAAATGTCCCTTTTAGGGCAATGCCATTCTGACCAGTGTAGTTAGTGTAGATCTGTCACAGCTCCTGCTCCTGTCTTCAGGGCACCTGCTACCTGCTCTGTTTGTTTACTGCCATAACCCCACAGAAAAGTAAGTCCCCTGAGGGTAGACACCTTGTCAGTGTGTATAATCTAATTCTTAGTCCGGCACCTGGCACGTGGCAGTTTCTCAGTAAATACCTGTGTTTTCCAAAGAACAGTTTGTGTAGTAAAGGCCCACAGTATCTAGCATTCTGGTACTATAAATTCTACCAATTACAAATTCCTTGAAAAAGAGACATTTTTATGATTTCCTGTGATCTTAGTATTTCTGATGACATTCCCAAAAGCATCATATATAGCTCAAATGGCTTTTTGATGTTTTCTTGGGCCTTTTATACCAAATGGAAAATGTTCTAATGAAGTCTTAAAAGCTGTAAAATTAAATGCAGGAAATTTTCCAGGAAATACACAGTTGCTTTTCAATTTCTTTGACCCTCAAAGCCAACAACTATATGGTGAAGGCTTTATTAGTGTTATGGAAATCTTTTGGGGGTTGAGTGTTCATAAAAACATTGCATTGTTTTTGACAATACTGAATAGTCCCCGAAATTACATAAAATCTGGCAGAATGCTGACACACTGCTGGCACTTAATAATGAATAAATAAATACATGAAGTGTTGGATTATGACTAATAATACTCTTTTGAAGATAGTTTCTTTCAGTGTGTAGTGTTCCCAGAACTCCTATATACATTGACCTTTTTCTTTGATGCTCCATGTTACAGTTTAAAATGTCCAAGAAAATCTTCTCCAGTTGACTTCATTGGGTGTGAAGATATGAGTGTTTGGAAGTTCCTAAGGAATCTTCTGTTTTCCTGATAAAAGGGTTGGATGCAAGAGTACAGCCTTTCTTTCTTCACCCCTTCTTCTAGTCTTAGTTGTGGATGGGATGGCAGGAGTTCTGGCCACCTTTTTGCAACCATAGGGGAAAGCCCATAGAAATCTCACAGTTACCAGTTGTCTTAATCTAGGCCTGTCAAGAAGCAGATGCTTACATGGGATTAAATGGCAAGGATTTAACAGAGGAAATGCCTGTGTGAGGGAAAGTCAGGAGGGCACTGAAGAAGACAGGGAGAACCATCAGATTATGACTGAGTCTGACCTCAAGTGAGGAAGAGAGAGAGAGAAGGGCTCTCTGAGGTGGGTCTGTGTTGGTCCTTGTGCTGCACTGTCATCGGTTGGGAGCTGCCCATGGAAGGCATGGCTTTGACACAAAGATGGTGACGGACTTTAAAGTGCAACAGCCAGAGCCATTGGTCAGTTATGCTCCCTGAAGCTGGAGGTCTAGGAGGCATATTCCCATGGCTACAACACCGAACTTTGCATTATTGAACCATTGCTAAAAACTACCTTCTTGGGGAGGGGGCACAGTTCAGTGGTAGAGCACGTGCCTAGCATGCACAAGGTCTTGGGTTCCATCCCCAGTACTTCCATTAAATAAACAAACCTAGTAACTCCCTCCCAAAATTAAAAAAAAAATTTAAAAACAACTAACTTCTTCTGGAAAAGAAAAATAAGCTCCTAGATATCTATGTACACCATAGCTCATTTTCTGTAACTGCTGCTGAACGCATTCCTAACTGACACTCGCTTCACCCCCATAATGCCCAGCCTCAGGGCTTCCCTCCCTCCTCCTTCCCCTTCCCCCTCCTGTCTCTTCTCTTCCCTTTCCTCCCTTCAGTTTCTCATGCCCAACAACTTAATTTTCTCTTTCGTCCTTGAACTCAGGTCAGCACCCAGCCCTCAAGATCCCACAGTCAACCCCGAGGTGAAGCACCTTATCAAGTTTTCTCTCCAAAACAAACACTGTTCTCCCACAAAAGGGATTCCAGAGCCAGGTGGTAAGATAGAGATTTCAGCTCATTGCACACGTGGGTGCACACACACACACACACACACACACACCCCAACACACACACAAGCACACCACACACACCTGTTCTCTAAGCTGGGTTACTCATCCTCCTCCCTAATATGTAAACTAGGACTGAGACTATATCTTTTTATGGGTAATTTAATTTTATTAGAAATTATTGAAAAAATATTGCGAAGTATCAAGATTAACACTCACCAAAAAAAAAAATCACATGGATTTAAGAAATGTTAGCACTTTACCATATTTGCTTTGAGTCTTATTTTAAGAAACAAATTCTTACAGATGATAATAATTACAATAATCCTAACACTTATATAGTGCCAAAGATGTGCTTGGCTCTGCTCTGAATAATTCATCTGTATTAACCCTTTTAAACCTCATAAAATCTGTGAAGTAGGTATTAATATTGCCGTTATTTACAGACAAAGAATCTGAGCAAAGAGATGTTAAGTAATTTGCTAATAAGTGTAAGAACCAAAATTTAAACTCAGGCAGACTAGACTAGATGCAGCTTTGGGATCATATTTGATTTATCCTTATGCCTACAATAGGATAATTACCCCACAGATATTTGTTGAAAGAACAAATAAATAAACATGTTAATTTAGTGTGTAAGTAAATACATGATTGACTTGTGGTCCTGGGAAAATCAAATTCAATGAGACAGATGACTAAATCCTTCTCATGAAACAACCCAAGCCATAAAATCATAAATTTTCCATTGAGATCTAGTTACCTTGATCCCTAAAAGGTTTTTAATTTCCCTCACCTAGTGACTTACTGCCAGGAAGAAGTGTAGCTCTTGTATTAGTTATCACTGCTGCGTAACAACGTATCTCAACACAAAATGATTTAAAACAATAGTTCCTCATTAGTTCTCCAAGATTCTGTAGTTCATTTGGCGGGGTGGCTTGTCCCTGCTCCACAATATCAGAAGCCTTGGCTGGATAACACGGAGACTTGGAGCTGGATCATCAGAAGTTTCACTCAATTGCGGTGTTGGCTCTTGCCTGAGGCACCGTCAGCCTGAGCTTCCTTACAACATGGTGGCTGGATTCCAAGGGCAATTGACTCAGAGATTCAGGCAGAGCCATATTATCATCTTTTTTTTTTTTAAGAATTCATAAATTCTTTTATTCACTTATTCATGTATTCATTGAACATGTTCTGAGCATAGACAACTTATCAGGCTGCCAACAAAAGAGAGAGATTCCCCGTGTGTCTTCAGTGCTTCCACTTTTCTTCCTCAATTTTCACAGCAATACAGTGAGGTAGACATTCTCCCTCATTCTATTTTGCAGGTGAGGAAACTGAGCTCTCATGTAACTGAATACACAGATATGATGCACCCAGAAAACAGAACTCACTTCTGCTTTCACTCAGAATCATTGCAAAAACTCTTGGGTTTGTGCATTGTCCCAGGCTCTCTCCTGCTCTTGTTTTAGCCAACATGCCTTTCTCTCTGACCTGTATTCTTTGAATTTTGATTGGCTTCTCTAATCTTTCTGAGTTTTTCCTGTTTGTTTTTAGGAGTTTTTTTTTTTTTTGTATATATACAGTTTTATTGAAGTATAATCAGGTTACAATGTTGTGTAAATTTCTGGTGTACAGCATAATTCTTCAGTCTTAAGTTACTACAAGATATTGAATATAGTTCCTTGTGCTCGTATTGCTTTTCAGGACCTCAGAAGTCACGTGGTATCACTTCCACCTCATCCCATCCGTCAAGGCAGTTCCAAATGTCAGCCTGGGTTCAAGGGAGGGAGTACAGATCCTCCTTCTCCATGGAGGCATGTCAATGTCACAGGGTGAGGAGAGCAGGCAGGAGGTGTACAATGTACCACAGGTGCTGAGAAACAGGTAATGTGCAGGCTTTCTTTCCACTATGTTAGGACAGTTGACTTACAGTTGGATCCCACTAGAATGTATGAGAAGGGACTTTACCATTATTAAAGCAGAACGCGGGTAAAACTTACTATAGATTTCAACTATTGTACGACTACTACTATACTTTTTTCTTTCCCTGTTCAAATGCTATCAGCTCTTAGAACACCAAATATGCAGGCAGTTTAAATCCTGGCCACATCTCATTTTCTGTAATTCCGGAGTGTTTTTCCTCTCCGATGATGTGGGTCAGATCCTCCTCCCTCTGTGGCACTTTGTCTCATGAACCCACAATCAACAGGTCGTAAGGGCTGCAGACCTGTCACGCAGCACCCTTCACAGGTTCATCACTAAACTCCTGTAACTCAGGGCAGATCTAACAAAAATCAGAGGATGCTGCATTATTCCTTCATCCATGTGCAAAGAGCTACTGCCTGGCTGGCTTACATTCCTGGGATGAAGGCAATGCAGTTCCTACCTTGAAGAAATAAAGACAACATCTTATTTGACAGTTCAAAACACTTGTTCTCCTTGTCCTGATAGAAAATGTTTACTTCCCAGAACTGAGAGAGAAAACGTAATAAAGTGGAAAAGCCTCTTGAAAAAGAGGTTGTGACATCTCTGCTCAGAAAGAGAATGGCAGGTCAGTTTTAATGGTCACATCACACACCTGCTGTTCTTCTGAGAGTGGCGGTAAATGGAGTAAACTCTGAATGTTTTCTTCGGTCGTAACCAGAGAAAGTGCTAAGTGCTCCGAGTTGAAGATCATCTCCTGCTAAAGGTTTCCGGACTCCTGAGTGTACAAAACACCAAGGCTCAGGGCAGTTCCTGCCTGATCTGGAACCATTTCCAGGTTGAAAGGGGGAGATGGTGGTGTCCAGAGAACATCATTGTTTCTTCTTGTAAGAAAGAAAATCAGTCTTTCCCCGTCCCATGACCACTCAATTTCCACTGCGATTTCAGCCATAGTTTTTCCTCAGGAATGAGTTATTTAAACTTTCTAATTTAATCATCCCAAGATTATCTTCCTACATCAATTTAACGAAGAAAATTAAAATGTGTTTTCTTTTTGTTAGCATCCTCAACTGCCATCTGCTTAAAAATGTGGATATAATCAGCCCCTGGAAAGGATGAGGAACAGATCATGTTTACAAAGGCGTTTTTCTCTTCTTGAATAGTGTGTGAATATAATTTTGAAATTCCCGTGAGGGGAAAAAAATTTTGCCAGAATTCTTAGTTGAAAGAGATTGCATTTCCTAGCAAGAGCTGGTAATATAAAATGATCTCTCCAAATATAAACCAATGGCTTCCTGGTAATTGTGCTATTTTTAAGACAAATAAGGTGTTTTCTTTTAATTTATTGTTTTCTGGAAACTCTCTGCAATGTGTCTGGTGGCACTCAACGGGACTAAATTTGGGCCATCTAGCCCCATTGGTTTTCAGTCTTACGCATCTGGAAAATCATTCTAGACATCTTTACCCAATAAGGATTATTCTGGAACAATAAATACTCTTTTTACACTTGGTATAAAAGGTTTTTTTAAAACTTAAAAAATATACATTTACTTGTTTATTTTTGGTTTGGGTTTTTCATTTGTTTTTGTTTAGGAGGGGGAGGTAATTAGGTTTATTTATTTACTTATTTATTTTAATGGAGGTACTGGTGATTGAATCCAGGACCTTGTGCCTGCTAAGCATGTGGTCTACCACTGAGCTATACCCTCCCCTTGAAGTATGAAAGTTTTCTGAGTAAAGGACTTTAAGATGTTTAAACTAGGAACATTGACCATTAGTACTTTTTCTTCACAAAGGAAAACATACATTGATTTTTAAAATAGCCTTATTGAGATATAATTAACAAACCATGCAATTCACTCATTGAATGTATACATTTCAGTTTCTTAATGTATTCACAAGGTTGTGCAACCATCACCACAATCTACATTTAGAACATTTTATCCCTTAAAAAACAAAAACAAAAAAAAAACCCTGTCTCCTTTACTGTCATTCCATGTGCAGAAGTTGTTAATTTTGATGTAACCCAATTTATCTACTTTTTTTGTTGTTGCTTGTGCTTCTAATGTCATATTTAAGAAGCCAAGGGTCACCAAAAAAATTTCTTCTACGTTTTCTTGTAAGAATTTTATAGTTTTAGCTCTCCGATCCATTTGAGTTAATTTTTGTGTATGGTGTGCAGTCAGGGTCCAAATTTATTTTGCCTAAGATATCCAGGTATCTCAGTATCATTTGTTGAAAAGACTCTTCTTTCCTTATTAAATTATACTGACACTCTTGTTGAAAACCAGTTGATTATAAATGTAAGGGTTTATTTATGGGTTTTCATTGTTACTCTATTGATCTGTGTGTCTACCTCATATTAGTGCCACACTGTATTGATTACTGTAGCTTTGTAGCAAGTTTTTAAATTTAGAAATGTGAGCTCTTCAACTTTGACCTTCTTTTCCAAGACTTTTTTTTTTGCTATTCTTGGTCCCTTGCATTTCCATATGAATTTTAGGATCAGCTTATCAACTTCTGCAAACAACAATCGAGATTTTGATATGAATTGCGTTGAACTTGTAAATCAACGTGGCAAATATTGCCATCTTAATTGTTTTCTCCCTTTTGCTTGCTTTAGATTTGGTTTGCTCTTCTTTTTCCAGTGTCTTAAAGTAGAAGGTTAGTTTATTACTTGAGATATTCCATCTTTCTTTATATAGTCATTTATAGCTACTAGAATTCCCTCTAAGCACTGCTTTAGCAGCATCTCATAAGTTTGGGTATGCTGTGTCTTCATTTTCATATTTGTAGGAAGTTTTTAAGTTCAGAAATTATTTCTCAAAGTATTTTCTGAATTTCCTTTTGATTTCTTTGCCAGGTCAGGTTCACTCTTGAACCCCTCTGTGAAATCTTCAAGTTATCCTTTTCACTCCAGGATTTCTATCTGGTTCTTTTTATTTAAAAGAGTTTTTATCTCTATGTTGATACAGTAGTCCCCCCTTATTCGTGGACGATATGTTCCAAGGCTCCCAGTGGATGCCTCAAACTGAGGATAGAACTGAACCCTGTATATACCAAGTCTTTTCCTGTACTCCCAGGCTGGTAGCGTATACAGCGTGGACACACTGGACAAAAAGGTGAGTCACTGCCTGGGTGGAATGGAGCAAGACAGTGTGAAATTTCATCATGCTACTCAAAATGGCATGCAATCTAAAACTTACGAATTGTTTATTTCTAGCATTTTCCATTTAATATTTTCAAACTGCTGTTGACACTGGGTAATAAACTGGAGAAAGTGAAGTCATGGATGGGGGACTCCTGTATTTTCTTTAGTGAGACTTTGTCATCATACCTTACTTTAGTGCTTTAAGCATGGTTTCCTTTTGTTCTTTGAACATAATATTTGTAACAGCTGTTTTGGAGCCTTTGTCTGCTAGGTCCACTACCTGGTGTAACAATCCTGCAAAGTCTAGCTCCAGGCAGTGTCAGCCTCCAAGGTCCCTGCTCAGTCTTCTGCCACCATTTTTGGCCTGGCCACCTAGGAAGCGCTTCTGGGGTGCAGAAGCCAGTTATTGGTCAAAGTGGTGCTGGGGCCCCCAGAGCCCGTCAGGCCTTTACCCCGTACAGCGGTACATGTGTGTGGCGGGGAGGTCGCTGTCACAGTTCAGGGGGTTATCTTGGAGTCCTCTGACCGCTCCCTGGGGAGGAGGGCACAACCTCGGACAGCACACACTCTTTAACAGCCTGCCAGGGGCGACTGTGCTAATGTTTTTACGCCTAACTCCCCAGAAGTTGCCCTGTGTCAGAGTGGCTTAGTTTTCAGTCAGTTTGGTCAGAGGTTGTGTTTAAGGCATTGAGTCAGTGGGGCCTGCCTGTGTTGCCGGGTCTGTTGGAGTGAGGGATGCTTTCAGCTCAGCACCAGAGCCTTCTCTGATTGCTGCCCCGCCCAGCTCTGCCCCCGACCCCTGCCACGCTCCACCCCACGCCACGCCCCCACCCCAACACGCCCCGCCCCCGGCACGCCACGCCCCCACACAACACCCCACGCCCCCCCACGCCCCCCGCCCCGGCACGCCACGCCCCAGGGCTTAGAGCACACGCGCAGAGTCCATTGTGATCCCAGGAGGGCGTCCTTCGTAGCCTTTCTGCTTCTGTTAAACTTCTGGCTGCTCTGCCGCTTTTCTTGTCTCAGAGTTGCCAGCCTCTTAATTCCCTCCCAGCCCTCCATTGTTGCTGACAACACTCTTAGGCATGGAGTTCTTCACTCTGCTCCAAATAAAGGCAGCCCTCTCAGTAGAGCTCCGAGCTCTTTGTTCTTAGGCCTGCCTTCCCCGCTCCCTCCACCCCTTAGCTGAACCCCTGCACCACCGCACAGCGCTGGGGTCAGTGACCCACTTCTCCCAAAGTGATCAGCGCCCCCTCTTTACAAGTCTATGTGGGGGGTCGGGGCTGTGGCAGCTGGTCTTCTGGGCTCATCTTTTGCAGCATGGACCCTCCACTCTTATTTGCCCACCAGCTGGGCTGGGGTGAGGGGTGACAAGGACCCCAGTATTCTCATTTGGGTATAATTTCTACTGCAGGAGCAGGTGGGGCAGGTGGGGAAAGGGAGACTGGTGCTCTTGGCTGTACTGTACAGAAGAGACCTTCTGCAGCATGGGAGTGGGGGGCAAGAGCCTGCCCCTCCAAGGTGAAACCAAAGCCTCAGACTGGGAGCTGGGGCCATTCTTGGCCCACAGCAGAGGGCCCTGGGGAGCACTTCCCTCCTACAGAGCTGCAGGTGCAGGTAAGGGAGCTGGGTGTGGCTCCAATGCTATAGACCATCACTGTTCTTTCTAAGGTTTAATAGATTTTCTTGAATGACGTTGTCTCCATTTGCTATATGCCCTTTGAACAATTTCCAGAGACTCTAATGATTGCTTTTTTTATAATTTCTCTCAGTTAAATTGTTGTTTTGCTGGAAGGATTCTGTTGAGCCCTTACTCCACCATTCTAGAAGTCCTGCCCTATACTGACTCTGTTTTTACCTCTGTATTTCATTGGCTCGATGAGCCCTTGACCACTCCATTCGGGAGGACTGAGAACTGAGAAGTCACTGAAGACTGAGAGGACCGGAAATAATGATTCGTGGTCAGCACCTGACAATAGCAATGCTCAGTGCAAACGCTGGTTGCTTCTTAAAGTTTCAAATGATGTCATTTATTTTCTCTTCCTCCCCGCAAAGTTATCACACAGAATGTTGGTAGCTCACTTCCATTTTATGCCACTAATATGCAACATACAGCATTTTCAGATTGGAAGGAGACATGAAGCAAATGAAGATATAAGTCCCAGAAGAACAGACCTTGCTATTTCGGTTTTCCAATTTTTGTCTGAAATAGGAAATGGTAGTCAAACAACAAATGATGTCTTTAAAATGGTATTTTTAAATTGAGTGCTGTTTCAGGATGGCACAAATTATTCATAACTCAGCAGGGTCATAGCAAGCTTTATATTCTCAGAGGAATGCATTTTCTTTCCCAAGAGAGAGGGCCCAGTAGACAAAGAGCTGAATTAAGATACTGTCTCATATCAGCAACAATTCTGAAGTTTTAGTTTGAGGAAGAATCCAATTTGAGTCTACAGGCACTCAAATATAACATTTTAAAATAGATAATTTTCTACTTAAACAGTTACCACGTTAAAAAAAAAAAAAACTGAATCCCATTTCATTTTCTTTGGGGAAAACCAAACCACCATATTTAATAAACTAAGCCCTACTTGTTCCACTGGGAAAGGAGTGCTTGGATCTGATAAGTTGTGAATTAATTTTTAAAAATATCAATATAACTCTAATGGTGTACTTTAATATACTTTCATTCACAGAGCTTCTAATTTTTTTATACTTACATAAAAGTCTGGTATATCGCAGTGACTATGGTTTCTTGAAGATAATTTTAGCAATTTTGTCCATTTCCATGGCCATCTGCATCTCAGCCACAGGTGACTGACCAGCTGTTCCTTAATGCCTGGCAGCATTCTGTAAAACTTTCAGAACTAATAGTGTTGTGGAAAACCATAGAATGCTAAGATTGTGACCCCTGGGGAACATGAGACATAGGAAAATTAAGAGATATTTTTTCCCCAAGGCCCAAGAGCAATAACTGGTAGAAATGAAACTAAAAACCCAATCTCCTCACTTCCTAAAAAAGCCTCTCCTCTGCCTTAAGTCAGGCACATTCTGTCCTGAAAAGATAAGGAGAATGCAAGACAAGAAACAGGGCATCCCATAACAGTAGCATCATTTTGTGGCTTGTCAGTTTATAAGGTTTTCACATTCCTTTTCTAAATTTCATCTTGGCACAATCCTTTGAAGCAGGAGTAGTGGTCACTGTAGGAAGAGTGACGAGAGTCTCACTGGGAAGATGAGGACACAGAGGCTCCGTTTGCTGATTTGATGAGCATCACACAGCCGGAGGGTAGGACCAGAGCATGAACCCAGGTCTCTCCATCCAAAGGAGTGTTTCATGCAGAGTGAAAGTCAATGGGATTTAACAGACACTGAGACCAAGGTGGTGCAGAAGCTATGAGGATGGACAAGACAAGGCCTTGCCCTCAGAGCAGGGCCCCCCAGCCCAGCCCCTCACACCCCTTCCCATCACACTGTGCTGACACCACTAAGGCCTGACTCAAAATTGACACCAAGACCCTAACAGCCTTGTTTGAGGTCTGCCAACGTTCTGCCTTTGAGTAAGTTATTCAGTCTCCCTGTGCCTTGGTTTTCACCCTAAAAAAAAACAAAACACCTCCCAGCCGCAGTGTGGTGCAGCAAAGACCAGCTGATTACATCATAAATGTGAAACTTCGAAGAGCAAGGGTGGTACTTCTAGTGACGCCCTTTCTTCCAAGCATCTCTGCACCAATGATGGTCTTATTCTCGCAGTTGGACCAAGACAGCAGTACATAGTGCATCTGGTCTCAACAAAAATGCCCTGGTGTTCGTCTATATAGCTTGCATCATCTATATGAGAAATAACCCTCTTATATAAATAATATCTACACATTACACCATGTATCTGAAGAACAAAGGCTTGGAGAGCAAGAGAAGACATGACTATGAGAAATCTCACATGCAGCTTTTACTCTGCAGTTCAGTTCCCCTCTCTTCTATATGAAGGAAATCATTTCATTCCCTGACCTTGAACTGAGCACAGTGATTGAAATATGGGTAAAATAATAGAAAGAACAGGGGAGGGTTGTCACCGGGAAGGGATGTTTCAGTATTGCCGCGTAAAGAACCACCCTCAAAACTTAATGGCTAGAATCATCGATGCTTTATTATTTCTCACTAACCTGTGCTCTCACCTGGGGTCACCTGTGTGACCAAAATCCACTGCTGGCGAGGCTGGAGCTGCTGGTGGGGGCATCTTTGTTCTCCATGTGGCTCACTTGAGCTTCGGCACAGCATGGTGGCCTCAGGGTTCTAAGAGGGCAAAAGTGGAAGCTGGCGGGTCTCTTAAGTGATAAATTGTCAGGGCATCACCCCCACTGCATTCTATTGGGCAAAGCAAGTCACCAGAGTCAACTCACGTTCAAGAGGAGGGCAAGTAGGACACATCTCTTGGTGGGAGAAGTGATGGGCTCATTCAGAAATGGTGGGATTACTGGTGGCCGTCTTTGGAGGAACCTACCACAGAGGGTGTTATGAAAGTGGAGCCTCATGACTTCTATTTGTAAATCCCAGACCTGCAGAGAAGGTGGATGAGGTGGAAGTGGAAGAAGCTGTGGATTTATGTGAGGGTTTCGAGACAGTTCTGAGGAAATCTGTTCAGTGGTTCAAGTTTAGTGAGGGAATGATCTGGTCTTAGGTCTTCTGGACACATTCTTCTCTGGAAATTCAGCAGTACCGTGTGACCATGTTCCCACTCCCCTCGGCTTTGGGGAGGAATAAGGCACGGCTAAATGAGATAGGAGTATCATGGACTGAATTATGTCCCCCTTGAAATTCATACATTCAAGTCCTGACCCCCAGTACCCCAGAATACGTCAGAATGGCTACCATCAGAAAGTTTACAAATAACAAATGTTGGTGTGAGAATGTGGAGAAAAGGGAATTCTTGTGCATTGTTGGGAGTGTAAATTGGTGCAGCCACTGTGGAGAACAGTATGGAGGTTCTCAAAAAACTAAAAACAGAGCTACCATGTGATCCAGCAATCCCACTCCTGGGTATATATCAAAGAAAACAGAAACACTGTTTTGGAAACATATGTGCACCTCAATGTTCACAGCTGCATTGTTTACAATAGCCAAGATACGGAAGCAGGCTAGGAGTCCATTAAGAGATGACTGGATAAAGAAGATGTGAGATACACACACACACTGGAATATTACTCAGCTACGAAAAGAATGAAATTCTGCTGTTTGCAATAACATGGATGTAGCTGGAGGGTCCATGCTTAGTGAAATAGGCCAGACAGAGAAAGACAAATACTGTATGATATTGCTTACATGTGGAATCCAAAAAATAAAACAAACTAGTGACTACAACAAAAAAGAAACAGACTCACAGATATAGAGAACAAACTAGTGGTTGCCAGTGAGGGGAGGGGCAAGATAGGGGTAGAGGATTAAGAGATACAAACTACTATGTATAAAATAAATAAGCTACAAAGATATATTGTACACACAGGGAAATATAGCCATTATTCTGTAATAACTTTAAAGGGAGTACAATCTATAAAAATATTGAACCACTATGTTATACACCTGAAACTAATATAATATTGTAAATCAGCTATATTTCAATTAAATTTCCTAGTCCAGGGGGAGAGATAAATGTAACTCATCATCATCATGATCATCGTGAATTAATTAAGGTGAGGCCACTCAGGTGGGCCCTAATCTAATCTAAATGGTGTCCTTATAAGAAGAGGGTGAGGACACACAGTGACAGTGGGTTGTCCCTGCACAGAGGGTTGACCACATGAAGAGGCAGCAGGAGGGTGGCTGTCTGTTAGCCAAGGAGAAAAACCTCATGGACTTCCAGCTTCCAAAACTCTGGGAAGATGCATTTCTGTTGTTTAAGCCACAGGGCATGTGGTACTTTGTCAGGGCAGCCCAAGCAAAGGAATATAAAGGGGGAAGCCTGAGCCCGAGGGAACCAGTGAAACCGGAACCTGTGGGGTGATGTGATGACCTCCCACCCAGAAGCCCTGTTGGAGGCGCCAGGGCGGGTGTGGACGTGTTGATAGGTCCCGGGTTCTGAGAACCAGAACACAGACAGGAGACTCAGCCCAGCCTTGTGGAACCCACTCTGTTCTTACAGAGAATCTTCAATCGTTGCCAACCTTGAAAATCAGGAGATTTTACTCTTTAAAAGAGTTAGGATTTCCAGCTTCTCCTGGAAAATCAGTAGCGTTTTCTCCATCTGAATCCCTGTTCTGGGCACACCAGTTCTGTGGATAACAGGTGGGAAAAGAGCTCAACACGTTCTTCCAGATTACAGCCCTGTGGAATCTGGGGACTGGAAGTCTTTATGGTAATTTATGTCTTGTCATTATTGTAAAAAGCCTGTGATTCACCTGCTCAGCTCTGTTCATTGTGATTTATGATGGAGGAAGTTACATAATTGCTGTATCCAGAAGAGGTGGAAGCTTCCAGTATCCCAGGTAGGGCTTTAAAAGAGTTTCTGTGATCTTAGACTGAGATTTTATAGGTGTTTCTATTTCCGGAAGACATTGGAAGTAGCTTTAAGGGTGCATGTGTGTTCAAATTGCTTCTCACTTGACGTTCTTAGATTCGCATTGGCAGCTTGTAAATTCCCGCTTCGGTGTAATGAAAACTCTCGTTATAATTTGCATATCAAGTGGGAGGGCCCGTTACTCTAGCTGGGGGAAGTTGATTGAATTTCTAGGCTTTTGAGAAACTCATAATGCTCCTGGTTGCTAATGTTCTTTACATATAATGCCTGAGACAGAATGAACAACAGTTACTACTCAGATAGGAGTTGCCTTTCTTTCTTCCAAGGCACTCTGTGGATTTTAAAGAGGATTCCCCCTGTCCCTGGGTTAAATCAGGCACTCAGAGAGGCTGCAATCTCCCTTCCCTGGGCACTGGGTGCTTGATCTCTACCTGGGACAGCTGATTCTAGGAGAGAGGTGCCTGGCTGATCACACCTGAACCTCACGTGCGTGAAGGCACAGCCTCCTGACCAGGGTGCAGAGAACTCCCCAGGGTCTTTGTCCCCTGTTGCCTTATGCCACCTCCACAGACACCCCACTTCACCCCTCTTTGGTTGTTTCAAGGGGAAACACTTTTCCACCTCCTTTGGTTCAACCTTTCCTGTAGGAAGCCTCAGACTGCAGTGCAGGTCCCAGCCAGTCCCAGTCAGGGTGATGGGGAGTCCGTGACCCAGCACTGCTGGTGGGAGTGAGGCTCACCAGTGATGGCCCCAGAGAAGAGGCAGCAGAGCCTTCCGTGATGCTCCTGCAGCGGGAGAGTGTGGGGTGGGTTTCCAGGGCCACCATGATGGCTTAACCCAAGTAGGGCTTGAACCTGGTGGGCATCTGTTGGCATCAGGTCTGGTGTCACTACTATACTGCGGGTACGCCTGGGTGGTGGAGAGCTGTTGCATCCGCTGTGGCCACCGCATCCGCAGTCAGCAGGAGGGTAGTGGGGGGCAGCGTCTCCATCACAAACGCACAGATTTTCTCAGCAGGCTGGCAGCCACCTCCTTCTGCATCTCATGGAGCAGAGCTGCGGCAGTGGCCACCCTGCTGGGGGGCTTAGAAAGGAGTCGAGTCAGCCATCAATCACTTGTGCGCCTGCCACAGAGGCCTCACAATGGGCCCCAAGGGTGCCCCCTGCTGCTGGCACTGCAGCTCCGCACAGACTCTGGGTGGGGCAGTTCAGCCTGGACCCCCGCTGTGCTCCCAGCAGGACCTACAGGGTGCTTCTGGGAAGACACATCTCAGTGACTGAGGTGGCCTGGACGGCTTTCTAATAGCTCAGCCTGGTGAACCTTCCCATACAAATGATGCAGTTTGTTGAATCCTCCCCAGAAAAGTACTTAAATTCTCTTTGGAGGCTGAACTCTAACTGGAAGGGAAGTGACTTTGGTTGCTCACCTGGAGACCAGGACACTCTGTGTCCTCTTGTCCACCCATCCCTGTGACCTTGTGCATGAAAGAGAGGTGGTCCAGGCATCGGGACTTCCCTGTCCTCCCCCTTGTGTGGCAGCCAGAGTGTTGGGGAAGAGGATGCCAGATCCAGCGGGGGGATCCTGAAGAATCTAAGTGAATCAGAGTGATCTCACCCACTTGGTGGTGATTGGTTCAGAAATGGGCTTATGACCAGTCTGGCTCCATGAGATTCAGGGGAAGATTGCTGGGAGCTTCTGAAATTTCTGTTTTCCTTCAGAGAGAAAGCCATTGGAAAAGCTGGTTCCTATCTTCAGCAAGATGTGAACAAGAAAACCGGGAGCCTTGATTGCGCTGGCTGTCATCCTGGGAGCCAAGGAGAACCCCACTGGAATGAAGTCAGCACTGTGGACAGCAGCAGAGAGTCAGAAAGAACCTGGGTCCTTGAGGGCATCCCCGAAGCGCTCACCATCTACTGACTCCCGGTGGCTGAGCCCATTAACCTTCTTATGGTTGAAGTCTGTGTGGTTGGATTTTTCTGTTACACTGAAAGCACCCTACCTGCTCCAGGTGGTGTGCCCATTATAGAGACGAGGAAGCCAATGTCCACAGGGATGAAGTAACTTGCCTGAGGTTGCACAGCTGGTACAGCAGAGCTGGGCTTGGAACCAAGGTCTGACTCTTGGCTCCACACCCTGCGATTAATCTGTCTTTTCATTGGGATAGCTGAATCACATATTTCAAAAGTCCTAAGAATGGCTCAGACATGCTGAACTTACTCAGAAACTTGTCTTTGACTCTCCATGCCTCCTTCATGAGTTCAGAGCTGGGCCATTTCCTGTGGAAAGGGGTTCTCAAGAACATCAGTAGATTTACACAAATCACACTCATGCCAAACCAGGCAGATTTATTGCTGGTTTTCAGGGAGACGTCGGTACTCCTCCCCCACTGCTCCTCGTTTTTTAAAACAGGCAGTAATAATGACAGAGCATAAAAGAAATATATGCTGGGTAGGGGCTCCCAGTGGGTGGGGAGCCGGCGCTGAACCTTAGTGAATTTTCATACTGTGGATAAAAGGATTGTGAATGCAGCAGTGTAACCAACAAAAGTCTAAGACCTGTTTCTGGAACATCTCAGACCTGGACGGAATTGAGAGGCAGCTGGCCTAGCCTCCCCATCGCTGTGGCAGGAACCCTTCCAGAATCAGTGTTCCCTCAGGAACACTCCAGGCGAGGACAGCGGTCTTCACCTTCCTGGTCAGGAAGCTTCTGATATTGTGCTGACTCCACACTTAGGTTGTGTTATAAGCAACATCACTGTTCTTCAGAACATAATGGAGACCAGCTGGTTAAAGACAACTGGTGACAAATCATTGGTCACTGTGTCCTACTCCCAGGAAGATGTTATGATGAAGATGCCCTCAACAGAGTGGCCAAGCCCATTATCCCTTCACCCCCAAATCACTTTAGAGAGAAATGGAATTTACTCCTAGGTAACTTCAGATAGAGATGGAAATACACAGCCTGTCCATGAATGTGATGTAAGCAAGAGGTCACTTCAAGGTTTTGTTTGGTGAGAAGGTGACCTCTGAGAGGGAGAGACGGCTTTGTTTTTAATGTCTGTTTGTTGTTTTCAAAAGCACAGATTTGTTTGGTTTTAAGAGTTAAATAGCCCTACAAAACCAGCCATGAAATTAGCAGTTCCTACCAGACTCTCCCTGTTTCTAAGGACACTCTCCAGAAGCAGCCACTTTCAAATCTTCTAGCTATTTCTCCTGGAGTTTTGTCTTTTTTTAAAATATGTATTTTTATTGAAGTATAGTCAGTTTACAATGTTGTGTCAATTTCTGGTGTACAGCACCATATTTCAGTCATATAGGAACACATATATATTGGTTTTCATATTCTTTTTCACCATAGGTTATTACAAGATATTGAATATAGTTCCCTGTGCTATACAGTATAAACTTGTTTATCTGGTGTATATATATTAGTTAGTATCTACAAATCTCAAAATCCCAATTTATCCCTCCCATCCCCTTTCCCCCCTGGTAACCAAAAGTTTGTTCTCTATGTCTGTGAGCCTGTTTCTGCTTTGTAAGTAAGTTTGTTTGCCTTTTTTTTTTTTTTTTTTTTTTTTAGATTCAGCATGTAAGTGATATCATATGGTATTTTTCTTTCTCTTTCTGGCTCACTCCACTTAATATGATAATCTCTAGGTCTATCCATATTGCTGCAAATGGCATTATTTTATTATCTTTTATGGCTGAGTAGTATTCCATTGTATAAATAGACCACAGCTTCTTTATCCAGTCATCTGCTGATGGACATTTAGGCTGTTTCCATGTCTTGGCTGTTGTATATAGTGCTGCTTTGAACATTGGGGTGCAGGTGTCTTTTCAAATTAGAGTTTCTTCCAGATATATACCCAGGAGTGGGATTGCTGGATCGTATATAAGTCTATTTTTAGTCTTTTGAGGAATCTCCATACTGTTTCCATAATGCTTGCAGCAAACTGCATTCCCACCAACAGTGTAGAAGGGTTCCCTTTTCCCCCTACCCTCTCCAGCATTTGTCATTTGTGGACTTCTGAATGACAACCATTCTGACTAGTGTGAGGTGTTTCTATTTATATGTCTCATCATGTCTTGATACTGTTATTTCTTGATTTTTCTATTTTCGGCATCACCTGTTGCCTTCCTTTTGCAGGAAATGAAGAATAAGGCTGCTCACAGCTCGCCCTGCCTCCACCACCACTTACCCTCAGCCCCTCCCTCTCTCGTCTCCCCAAAAGAGTTACATCACAAGTTTTGGTTGAGTCAACATTTAACACTTACATTTTTATGACGCCGTCCGTCTTGTTCCCGGCTGAGCCATGCAATGAAATCAGGAAAGGAGAAGGAGGTAAAACTTGTCCCTGTTTACAGACGAAGAACCTGGGCACAGAGACGCTGAGTAACTTGCTAGCAAATGTAAGAGACATGACTTGACCTCACTGGCAGAGAGGACCTGAGTGCAATGCGGGCTACCGGACGGCTCTCTGGAGTGTTCCAGACAGTAACCCAGGCTGTGGGAAAGGACAGCTGGGTGGGGGCTACCCGTCCTGGGTTTGCACAGGTTGGGGCCACACCAGCTCTGGGGTTTCCTTCCTGAAGAGAGTGGGGGTATGGAGATTTTGTGCAGAGGCTGAGTAAAGAGAAGAAATGAAGGGTGAACCTAAGGCAGCAGGCCAAGGCCATAAACTCCCTTCCACCCGTGGGGGGGGCCCTCTCTGAAGAACTAGATTTTTTTTCCTTTTCCCTTGGGTTCTGGGACCAGTCCTATGAAGTATCCTGTTTAAATGCTGTTCTCCTTTGAGGCAGTTCTCTCCAGTTATTCATGGCCCTGCAGGGATTCACAAACCACACTGTGAGCTGACGTTTCAGGGTGAGCAACGGGCAAATGGCAGGGGAAGCCCTTCATATGAGTTTCCTCCGGAGTGTTCTCTGAGCTGCTGGTCCAGTCCGATACCCCCCCCCCCCGCCGGTGGCCCCTTTTGCTTGTGGCGAGGGGGCCCCCAGAGGGAGTCGGGTGGGTCTCAGGAGCACTGGGGGTGCCATGCCTGCAGGAAGGGGAAGGGGAGGGGATGCCTGTCCGCCCTCAACTCAGATAAAACAGTCAAGCAGGTTTTGTTTTTAAAATAAATGTTAAATGAATTCATTTACAAACAGAAACAGACTCGAAGACATAGAAAACAAACTTATGGTTACCAAAGAGGAATGGTGCAGAGAGGGATAAATTAGGAGTTTGGGATTAACATATATACACTACTATATATGAAACAGATAAACAACAAGGCCCTAGTGTGTAACACAGGGAAGTATGTTCAATATCTTGTAATAAACTACAATGGAAAAGAATCTAAAAATGAAGACATATAGATGTATAACTGAATCATTTTGCTATATGCCAGAAACTAACATAACATTGTAATCAACTATAGTTCAATAAAAAAAAATAAAATAAATGTTGCTATTCTTCAAAGAATTTAGAATTCAAATTCAAATGTAAATTCCTCTAAAAATATATTCAAAAAGGCACATGCACCCCACTGTTCACAGCAGCACTATTTACAATAGCCCAGACATGGAAACAACCTAAATGTCCATTGACACATGACTAGATAAAGAAGCTGTGGTATATTTATACAATGGAATGCTACTTAGCCAGAAAAATGAATAAAATGCCATTTGCAGCAACATGGATGGACCTGGGGATTGTCATTCTAATTGAAGTAAGTCAGAGAGAGAAAGAAAAATACCATATGATATTACTTATATGTGGAATCTAAAAAGAAAAAAGAGATTAAAAAGGACACCATGAACTCATCTACAAAACAGAAACAGACCCAGAGACGTAGAGAATGAACTTACGGTTACCGATGGGTGAAGGGAGTGGGAAGGGATAAATTGGGAGCTCAAAATTTGCATCTCTTGGGGAGTGATGGAAATGTTACCTATCTTGATTGTGGTGGTGGTTTCATGGGTGTCTACATCTATCAAAATTCATCAGATTGTGAAATATGTGTAGTTTATTGTACAGGAACCATACCACAATAAAGGTGTTAAAAAAACGAATAGCTTTATAGCTTTTAAGAAATAAAAAAAACAAAAAGCAAACTTAAATTCCTCTAATGTCTACCAAATACGGTAGAATCAATCTTTAAGACGTCCTCACTTATTAAATCTCCCCATATATGTTTGCTTAATAGGATGCAGTCTCTGAGTCTAACATTTTTATTTCTGCCCTAAGAAATTCTCCTTCTTGTTACCAAGTTTTTGGTTTGTAGTCCCCTGATGGGGAAAGAGAAACCTCTAGCAATTTAACGAAAAATTCTAATCCAGGGATTATTTTTTCAAGATCTATAGAAAGGCGTGGGACCCAGGAAAAAACCTTACTGCTGTTTTTTTTCCCCTTTTCTATTAATGTAAATGTTCAGATGATCTAAAAAAACAAAAACCCCCCAAAACAAGCACCTGAGCGTCCTTTTACATTTTCAAACGTTCAGCGTCAGTTTCTAATCCGCAAACGCCCTCGGCCTCTGAAACTCTCACGGCCGCTTTCCTGAGCAGCCTCCTTCGAGCGGTTCCCTTTTAGCTGCCTTCCTCTGTAGGTCTGTCAACTTGTGAAGATTCAGTTATGCAAAGGAGGCTACGAGTGCTGTCTTCAAAGGAGGGGAAAGCCAGAAGTGGATGTGAAAAAAGCTGTTTGGGCCACTGGGGATGTTTCTTGAGAAAGCTGGCCTTCCTCTTGTCCTCATGAGTCATGAACAGACCTCCACCTGGTCGTGATCTGTCAGATTTAGAGCTTGGGCCCTTGGCAATTGATTGAGCTCCACCAGAACTCAGCCAGCTGCACAAGTGACCAAAAAATCCACTTTAGATGCAGCTTCGGTCACATAATAATAGCTAACAATCGGATTGTGTGGCCTGCAAAAGGGCTTTTACACACATGGAACATCTGGAGCCTTAAGACAGCTGTGAGGCGACAAGGACGCTGCCGAACGTTTACTGCGGGCTTGCTCTGCGTCAGGTCCCGGTCGCAAGCCTTACGTTGTTAACTCGTCTGATCCACACGGTTGGTCCCCCTAAGCACTGGCATCCCCTCTTGTCACCTCAGAGAAGACGACTGAGGTCACATGGCCGGCAAGTGGCTGAGCTGGGATTTGAATCCAGGGATCCAGCTTCCAGGGGCTGTGCTCTTAACCGTCACGGGCAGCCTCCTCCCTCCCCACCCCAGGTGGAGACTGTGATGCCCATTTCCCAGGGGGGGAAACAGACCCACAGCCTATCTTGTAGAAGTGCACACAGCCAGTGGTGGTGAGGGGCTGGGGGGGGGGACAGAAAAAACTTAAAAACTCCCGGATCTTTGTCATTTGAAGTGAAGTAAGCCAGAAAGAGAAAGAAATACCATAGGATATCACTTATATAGAGAATCTTTTTTTAAAAAATGACACAAATGAACTTATTTACAAAACAGAAATAGACTCACAGACATAGAAAACAAACTTATGGTTACCAGAGGGTAAAGGCGGTGGGAGGGGATAAATTGGGAGTTTGGGATTTGCAGATACTGACTACTATTTATAAAATAGACAAACAAGTTTTTACTGTATATATAGCACAAGGAGTTATATTCAATATCTTGCAGTAACCAGTAATAAAAAAAGAATATGAAAATGAATATATGCATGTATACATATGCCTGAAACATTGTGCTGTACACCAGAAATTGACACAACATTGTACACTGACTATGCTTCAATTAAAATCAAAACAAAACAAAAAACCTCGCTGAGTCTGCTTCCAAGTCGTGGGCACTTTAAACGTTACACGGCTTTCCTTTTCTGCCTTGCTTACCAGGCAAAATTGGGACAGACAAGTTTGTCTTTCCCACAGGCCAGGCCAAGGGTGCACTGACCTTAAGCATAGAAATAAAAGGATCTCCAAAAAACTCAGTAATCAACATAAATAATAGCTATGAAATATTCTTAAAAATCAAAATGATTTCAAAAATCCATGATGATCAAGGTATCAAAAAATTTAAATAAAGACCATGTCAGTCCTGCCCCAAATTCCTTTTCAAGCCCTTTCCCCAGTGCTGACAATTCTTACTTATTCCAATTCCTTCATGAGTTGCTCTGGAAGAAACACTTGAAAGTCTTGAGATGTAACTCATTTATTCCAGGGGAACTGACATTTAATACCTTGGGTATGAAGAAATTAGATTCAGTGAGAATTGCCAGCATTGGAAAAGGGCTCAAAAAGGAATTGGGACAAGATTGAGCCTTTTATTTTATTTAGATTTTTAATTTTTTGTTCATCATGAATTTCCGTATTAATTTTGATTTTTTAAAAATATGATTGATTACTGAGTTTTGGGCAACCCCTTAGATTTTGTTTGGATTTAATCAGGGCCTGGAAACCAATGAAGATGAGTTATTTTCAAAACCAGAGGAATAACCCTAATATGAAGTTTCAAATGGTGTGGCAGGAGGGAAGCAGGACCCCTGGGGCAGGTGCTCAAGGTTTAGGCGCCGTCTCTGGCGGGCTCCGGGAGGGGGCTTGGCACACTTGCATGACAGTTCTGCCAAGGAATATGTGAGGGTCTCAGAGACGTTCAATAAGTTGCCCAAAGCCAAACAGGAAGCAAGTGGTGAGCCAGGATCCGAATCTGATTTTTCTCTTCATTGCAAAGCACCAGGCAACAGTCTGCGGTGGATCAGGAGTAAACTGGAGAGAGCAGGGTGGTGGTGAACAGACTCTTCAGTATGTATCACGAAATTCCACTTTATGGCTTTTAAATACAGAGAAAGCCCCCAAGAGACAAGTGCTTCAGGAGTCAATAGTACCTAAAGTTAATGTACAATCAGTATCTTAAGATAGTTTTTCAACTTTATTGGTGTCCATCAGCTGCACATGTGCAAGTGTAAAACTGGGTCTGTTCTGACACAGGTCTGCACCTGGGTAACACTCCTGCACCGAGGTACCATTTGCATCACCCCCAGAATTTCCTTGTGCCCTTTTGTCATCCATCCCTCCATCCACCCTGTCTCCAGGCAACCGCTGATGTTTTCTGTCACTGTAGATTTGTTTGCATTTTCTACTATTTTATATAAATGAATTCATAGAGTATGAATGACTTCTTGTTTGGCTTTTGTCTGGCTTTTTTTTACCCAGCATAATTGTTTTGAGATTTCTCCATGTGGTTGTGAGTGTCAACAGTTCACGCCCTTTTTTTGCAGAGTAGTGTTCTGTTGTAAGGATCTGCGACAATTTGTTTATCCTGCTGATGTTTGTTTTCAGGATCTTAAATTTTTAATGTACATAAATAATTGATGTTTAGATACATGAACCTGCTTAGAAAAGAATGTGTTCTCCCTGAACTCCTTCTTCCCCTGAGAGGGCGGGGCAGTGCTGGTGTCCCCCTAACCCTGCTTTGCCTTGTTGCTTCTCAAGAACATAGAAAATGCACTCCCCAGCCCCTTTGCACACTGGTAGGGCCTGATGGCTAGTTTTAGCCAATACAGTGTAAGCAGAGGAGTTGAGAATTATCTCCCAGTGGAGGGAGCAAGGAGCTTGTATACAAGCTCCGGTTTCTTTCCCTCTTCAGCAGGGAGAGTGGAGGCTGTGATTAGCTGGTAGAACCACCTGATGGAGGCAGAGGCCTTGGAGAGCCACCCAACCTGCAGTGGACTTCAGTCCAGGAGAAGTAACCTCTCCTGTGATTTGGGACTGTTTGTTACTGTGGCATAAGCCTGGCCTTTCCTGACTAATGCACTTTAGTGTAACAAACCCTCTCTTTAGAGACAACAAGGAGATAGTTGTTGACAAAAATAATCAATAATCAATCAATAATAAGAATACAAAAGAGTTTTATTTGAGCCTGTGGACTAGCCCAGAAGCCAGCTTCCCAGATTAGTCTGAGATGCTGCTCCGGAGAAGCATGGTTTCCAGCAGTTTTATACAGAGTCAGAACAAAGAACATTAAACAAGTTAGGGTTGTATTTCTTTAAGGTTTCAAAAAAAAACAAAGAAACAAAAAACAGACTAGCATGTACATGTGTGGCATGTACAGTATAGCCATGAACTTGGGAAGAGAATCTTATCATCAAGGGAGGACCGGCACTGGTGTCCCAGGAAGAGGGGCATTTAGTCTTTATTTTTAACATGGACATTCTTTACTTCTGGTCAATGAGCCTTTTTCTTTAATTAATTAAAGTGGATGTACAAGGTACGTTTGATAAGCCACAAACAAGCTGTTTTATTTAGCATAAAATTCAAGTTAACTCATGTGTAAGCCAGAATGACTTCCCTGTATCTCAGTATTTGAATATTTCTTTTATCTCAGTCCTGGCTAAATTTCTACGAAGGCTGAACAGAATCCAAATTAATGAGGTTTTTACTCTTTGGAATTGTCTTGGAAATCTACTAATATTGTACCATGACAGACCACCTTTCTCTTCGGTTCAGGGGAAAGAGATGTAAGTATTTGGAAGAGGAGTGTTGGAGGTGGGGGAAGGCAATAAAGAAAGGAAAGGGAAAAAAATGTATGACTCTTTATCATGTACCTTCAGCTCACCTACATTAACTTATTTCATCGTCATGACCCCGAGGAGATATTTATAGTCTCATTTTTACAAAGGAAAAAACTGAGACGCAAGAGGTTCCCTAGGATACACTGCTGGCAGGTGGCAGTTTCAGAATGAAAATCTACTTCCTCTGAACTCCCAACCGCCTCACTGCTCATCCCATCAGATTGTGAGATGCAGAAAGACATGGCACACAGCTCCTTCCTGGCACTGGCCACCTCCTGCTACAGGCTAAGCCAGTAAGCGACGGTCCCAGGTGGATGCTCAGGCAGAAAGCGGTGGGGACGGTTGACCCCGGTGGCCAAAGCCCACCCAGCCCCAGCCAGGCAGACGCAGTGAGGAGGTGTAGACAGAGCAGGGCCAGGAGTCAGCGCTTTGGGTCCAGACCTGTCTCTGTCCTAGGGTTCTGTGACCTAAGGCAGAGTCAGTTAACCGATGGGAGCGTGGATTCCCAGTTTCAAGCCGGCAGGGTCTGTAGAAAGCAGGCAGGAAACCCTGCAGTGCTGGTTTTGTCCCAGAGCCTCTGGGCACAGCCCTGTGAAGCAGGGGAGGGGACACCAGCACTGCCACGCCCTCTCAGGGGAAGAAGGAGTTCAGGAAGAACACATCCTTTTTAAGCAGGTTCAAATATCTAACCATCGATTATTAATGCCCATAAAAATTTAAGGTCCTGGAAACAAACATCAGCAGAATAAACACAGTGTCACAGATCTTTATGCCAGAACACTACTCAGCAATGTAAAGAGGTGAACTGTTGATACTCACGGTAGCATAGAGAAATCTCCAAACAATTACGCTGAGTAAGAAAAAGCCAAACAAAAAGTCACTCATACTGTATGAATTCATTTATCTAAAATATTAGAAAATGGTACACCAGAAATTGACACAATGTTGTAAACTGACTATACTTCAATAAAAATATATTTAAAAAAAAAAGAAAATCTTGCTCCAAAGAATGAAAATATCTAATATGAAGCTCAAATTTAGAAGAATTAAAAATAAAAATTATTAAAGGTGATAGCACTTATGATCCCCCCAAAAATAAATAAAAATAAAATAAAATATTAGAAAATGCAAACAAATCCACAGTGACAGAAAACAGATCAGAGGTTGCCTGGAGACGGGTGGACGGAGGGATGGGTGACAAAAGGGCACAAGGAAATTTGGGGGGTGATGCAAATGGTATCTCGGTGTGGGGTGATTTCGCTGTTGCAGACCTGTGCCACAATGGACCCAGTTGTACACATGCCCATGTGCAGCTGATGGACCTCAATAAATTTGGAAAAGCTATCTTCAGATATTGATTTAACATTATTTTAGGTACTATTGACTCCTGAAGCACTTATCTCTTGGGGCTTTTCTCTGTATTTAGAAGCCATAAAATGGAATTTACAGGCACAGCCTCGCTAGGACAGGGCTGAGGATCAGGTGGGCAGAGGTCGGGGGGTGCATCTCCCGGCCCCCTCAGAGAGCCATCCGGGCACAATGTCACAGGAGGAGGCCTTGCCCTCTGCGCTCTGCCCTTTTGAAGTCCACCTTGTGCAGACCTCAGGGCCCCAACTGTTCTCAGTGAGAAAACACTTGTGAGGAACCTGTCAGCTCAGGATCCTCTGAGACGGAGACCCACCTCATCCGAAGCCTTGTCCGGTGAAGAGTTTTGTCTGCTGGTGAAACTTCCTTTGCGCGGTCGTGCGTTGTGGGCCCAGGACGGAGGAGTCTCACGGAACTTGAGGGTTTGCCCCTTTCTGCAAATAGGGGTGCCCTCAGAGGTGGAGAGGGGGCATTCCTTTTTCTCAGCCATAAAAAGGCCCCAATTCCTCCACTCTGGGAAGGGGTGGTCCCAGCCCAGGGTGGTGCAGCTGAGGTAAACGTGTTCCAGGTAGCAACTTGACATCTTGCATTTATGGGCATTAAGCCATAGCTATATTATACAATATTAGATGATGAATTTGGTTAGAACCGTTCCACCTACTGTATTCTGTCACTTAGACTCCAGGAATGAATGTCTGCTCTTGCTAACTTTTAAGACTTCTTTCCCCATTCTTCCTTGTTTTTTTCTTTAAAAGCATTAGGTATGATCACAAAGATAGATACAGTAAACATGTGCCTTCTAAGTAAAGTTTCATCTTCTTAAACAATAAATAAAATGTAATTTTTTTGCATATTAGGTAATGGAACTCTGCTAAGAGCTAGGCGTAGGAAAAGGTGTTTGCTCTTAGAAATCATCCTTTTCTCAGGGAGAAAAGACATAAAAAGAAGACTGTTAGGTTGCTTATGTGAAATAATCTGAAAAAATTATAAGAAACTAAAATTAAGCGTCACCTCCTCTAAACAAACCCCATTGTCAACTGCTTGTATAATAGAACTAAAAATGCTTAATTACGTGATAAAGGTCCCAGTGTCTGGATTTTATTATCGGCCATTATATTCCAGAGAAAATAATCATTGGTCAATTACAAACGTATTGAAGCATAAAATACTTTACTAAGGCTGTGATTAATCAAATGTGGTTTCTGAACCACACTGCCTGCACCTTGGTGGGTTCACGTTCGCTGGCTTTAACTCCGTCCTCCGCGGTGCATCGGAGCTCTGCGAGTGAGTAGTTAGCATATCCACGTCCTTCATAACAAGTTATTGGATCTGTTTTATACCTGAGTCCTTGGCTGTAACCATGTAATTAGATCCCTGGGTCCATTCAAGGAAAGCTGCTTCATATAAACAGAGATAAAGTGATGACTGTGTATCCGCTGGCCCACGGTGTGTTTCCCATCCAGCACCCGTCCTGGTAGCCAGCAACTGCTCGAGGACACTGGTGACAATGGTGGGACATCATTAGATTCACCCAGCCTCTCTGTGAGTCAGTATAAAAGAGTTGTTAAGTATAAACCGATGACATTTTAAGAAGCTCTGGGGTAAAATAAATAACAGAATAATTTTATACAAGTGGTTGTAAAAACCCTGGTCACAAACTCCTAGCAGTAAGGAAACGTGAGTTTAGACCTAGATGGAAAAGAAGAGAGAGAGAGAAACGAGGTGAAAGCATTAGCTGACAACAGACTGCAGGGAGCCACGAGCTTGGTTGTTAGAATAAATAATCATTAATTAACCCATGAGCTGGTGATGGTCACAAACCTGTTTGGCACAGAAGCAGAGAGGGACCTTTGGGCACAGGTCCCCAGCTGCGGGTGGCGTTGTCACTCCTGAGGTCCGGCAGTGCGGCCAGAGCCAGTCCCCACCTCAGGCAGACCCCTCTCCCATCTCTTTCCTTTCCATTTCTTTCTTTTCTCCCCTCCAACCAATTCTGTAGTAATTTAAAATCCTATGACTATTCTGAATTGAATCCCAACAGGCAAACCTCAAACTCAATCCTCATTGTTTTCAAAGTTCCAGAGTTCTAAGTAAACCTTTCTATTAAATTTTTTTCTAATAAACAGTAAAAACACGGGCATACCCAGCACTCAGAAGGAACAACATGTTGACAGTTTGTCATTAAATAATCAAAAGCAACCGAACAAACATTACGGGTAAAATAAACACCTCCCCGCCCTCTTCCCCCCACCCTCCCCAAGGTGTGTGTGACCACAAACTCAGCATGCGTCCTTCTGGCTTGTGTTTCATCCTTTTGCTGAATGGATGTGCACTCTACCCGGTGCACAGTGTCGCTGGGTCATCACTTACGCGAATGCACTTCCTGCTTAGTTACTGTTTTCACTCAGTGCTAAGCTGCAGCCACAGGAGCACAAGCAGATGAAACCACCCTGTGTGTCCCCCGCCCCACTGCCACGAACGCTCCCCGGTGTGGTCACACACCCCAACGTGATGGCCGTTCAGGTTTCCAATGCGTGGCTATTGCGTACGCTGCTGCGACTTCACAGATTTCAGCTGCAGTCCACTTTCCTGGGTATGACCAGGTTGCGCCGCACAGCCCTGTTCAGATTTACAGTCCCTCCAGCAGGGCGTGGACACACCTGCTCTCACTTGGTTTTGTCGGACGTTTTGATTTCCGCTGACCCCATGGGAGCCTTTGGGGTTTTTAACTTTCATTTCCCGGCAGATGAGAGGTCGGAGGCACGCTCATCTGGGGATGATGGCTGTCCTGAGGTCCTCTTACATGCACCGTCCCTGTCCTTTGCCGTTTTCTCTTGGGTCGTTTGTCTTTTTCTTGTTAATGTGTAGCTCTCTGCATACTCTGCATACAATCCATCCGTCTTCATTTCTTACACATACCTTCTAGACTGCCACCAGACTTTTAACCCTTTTATGGTGTCTGCTCTAGTACAGATGACTTTCATTTTGATGAACTCAGATGGATCCACTTTTTAATCTGAGTTCTTTTTTCTTTGTATTATCTCTAAGAAATCCTTGCCTGCCCCTAAGGTTATGTAAACATTTTAAAGTTTTGCTTTTCACATACAGGATTTCACCCCCATCAGGATGGGTGAGATAGAGATCTAACTTGATTTATTTTTCCCATTTTTCCATTCCCATTTTTTCCACTGGGATAGCCAGCTGCTCCAGTATCCCTGGTTTGTAGGGCCACTGCTAACTCATCTCAAGCCCACAATATATTTAGGATGGTTTCTGGGCCCTTTATTCAGTACCATCTTTCGTATCCCCTTCTGACCTTTTCTACCCAGTTAATCCACACGGCTGCCAGGATGTAGTAAGTCTATGAAGTGGTTACTTGCTTTAATTAGATTCACTTATAAAGCCATAGGTAATTTTGAGGGGCTTAAGGACAGAGCACTGATGAAGGAAAGGACTACAATTCTCTTTGGATGGAGTTTGGTAAATGTTAAACACAACAAAGATTTAGAGTAGGAGGGGTTGGGGGTGGGAGGAAAGAACTCAAGTTTGTTGAGCACCTAGAATGGGCCAGGTGTGCTTATGAGTTCATTTCATCTGCTCAACAGCACTCTGAAATAAGTTTTATTCTGTACTCGTTTTCCAGACGAGGACATAGGAGCGCAGCGGACTTCCGTAACTTGCTCCAAGTCACATAGGGCGTGAGCCGTGGAACTGGGACTGACCCTTCAGCCTGCCTGTCTCCAGAGGCCTTCACTGCTCTGTTTTGCCACCAAGATGAAAGAAGCTGCAGCTGGACCAGGTCACCTCAGCTAGAAGTCCCTTCACCCCAGGGACATGGCCATCTGAGTTCAGGGCTGGGACCAGAGCGTGACTGTGGACCGGGCCACTCACATGCATGACCTCGTTACCTTCCACCAGCCCTGCAAGGAGGAGTGATTCCTCTACAACCGCATGTGCAGACATGACAAGCACCCTCCTAAAGTCACTCTGCTGCTAAGATGTACGACAGGGCTGCCAGAAGCTGAGGCTGGGCTGCCTTCATGTATATCAGAGACAAAAGGCAGCTCCTGGCTCTCCCTTCCACCAGGTAGACACAGCCCTGGGCTGGGCGGGCAGAGTGCAGGCTGGACTGAGCCCCCTACCCACCTCTGCCAGGTGCCCTGTGCAGCCGCAGATGGGAACACGGAGGCCCGAAGGGCTTGACCTTGAAGTGGTCTGACTCCCAGACTTGTTCTTTCTCCTACATGTCACTCTTAGATGAGAGCCTTGCCCACTCTTCTGGTTCCAGACCATTTGATTGAGACAAAAGACTCCAAAAGCCCACGCATGTCAACCACCCAAAGGAGCAGCAACTCGGTAACAGCAGGGAATTGTTATTTACCCAGACATGGGTCTGTAGCTGTGTTTACAAGGCATACTAGGTCAGAAAATCTATTTGGTAGGGAAAAAAAATAAGTCAAAGTAATGATACTAAATGTTGTCCCAGCCTCTTAGGACCTCTTAGGACTAAGTAGAGTTCTCAAATTAATAGTAAGTGAGTCTGAGTGGTACATTTTTTAAAAAGCTGAAAAACGATATATGTATATGTATAACTGAATCACTATGCTTAGTTTCTGTACACCAGGAACTAAGACAACATTGTAAATCAATCAATCAATCAAATTTTAAAAAGCAGATGGAAAGAGCTGCATTTTTGGATTAACTCACAGCCACTAGAGATCTCACTGTGAGAACCACTTATTATTTTTTTTCCCTGAAAGCAGTTGTTTTTTTTTTTTTTTAATTGAGGTATAATTGACATATAACATTACATTAGTTTCAGGTACACAACAGAATGATTCAATATTTATATACACTGCAAAATGGTCGAGTTATTTGTGTGTTTGTGTTTGTGTTTGAGATGAAGACTTTTAGGATCTACTCTCTTGGCAACATGAACCACTTCTTTGAAAGCAAAGTCAGACTATGTTGGATTTCTCCAAATTCCCAGTAGAATTCCTACTTTGGGAAGATGCAGGCGCTTTCGTTGCCAGCTCCATCCCTGAGCAATCCCCCACTCTTTCTAGATGTGGACAGTTCTCTGAACTGCATCCACAGGGGAGTCGCTTATCTAGGACCACAAACTGCAGGCGCAAGTTCAAAATGACAGCAGTTCCTCAAGTATTGAGAAGGAGAGCGTCTGGATATAGAGCTGCAAAGGGCTGTGAGCACCAGCTTCACATTATCCTAGAAGGGACGATACAAGCAGTTGTGCCAGAAATATGATAAGCTAGAAGGAGTGGAGACAAATGACTTAACTGAAGTTCTGGGAGGAAAAAAATGGATTCCACGTGTCCTAAATCCAGATATTATTCTCAAAAGACCATGTTTAATAGCTGAATGAAGCAAAGAACATAATAATGCCCTTTGGGGAGAAATGGAGAAGCTGGAACCAATCACTGCCTGCTTTGCATTCATGACTCTTCCCGATCGAGCAGCCATTGGCTCAGGCTTAATTAAGATGTTTGCTACCACGGTCGCTTTTTACCTGGCCTCCTGACGGCCACCTAAGCTAATTTCTTCAGTTCAGTACCTGTTCTCCAGGCAATCCTTTCATGAAAAAGACAGGAAAATGATGAACTTTTGCTTAGCTTCCTGGGCAAAGATGTGACAATTTCATTTGCTTTTCGGAAAGGGGACCCTCCTCTGCCTTTGCTGCAGTCCCCACGGTGGCCAGGGGGACAGCCCACAGCCTCTGGGTTTGGTGATACAGACATTCTGAAACAGCAGATCAGTCCCTGGGACCTCTTCCACTTGAGCGGAGGGCCCCGGATTTCTCTCTCAGCCATCAATGGCCCCTTTTCTGGTTCTGTTTGCTGCTGCTGCCTCTCCTCTGGTTGCACTGTCCAACTAGGTCTGTGTCCCAGATGTGTTCCCAACAATCCCTCAAAACTTGAAGGCACCTGGCCCTTGGCTCTTTTGGTCCCGGGTGGGCTGTGAATCAAGCTTATGGAAGCCGCTTCCCTGGAGACTGTTAACACGGTCTCAGCCGCAGGCGAAGCTCTGCACCTTGGCTGTCCTCACCTGTAGGAAAGCAAACTGAAGTTCCAGGTCAGCTTCGACAGAAGGGCCTGGAATTGGTTCCCAGCAATGCGTGCGGACTTCTGGCATTGCTACTAGCCCGAAGAGATGCGAAAATACTTCCCCTCGTCCCTTGCCCCTTCCCCTGAACCCCTGACTCATCAAAGTTCAAAAAGAAGTCGAATAGGATTCACGCCGATTAATGTGGACAACTAGCAGTTTTACTGTTTTGGCTGAAGAGATCTCCTATTAAATAGTGAGCGGGCCAAGTAAGGAGATAACCCACTGGCCGAGTTCACTCACCGTAACTGTGCTGGCATGCTTTACCTGACGTGGAACAACAGAATTCACCACCAGAAGAGATCTGAAAAGTCACATAATCCAGCCATCCAATGATGTTCCAACACGCTCCGTGCACCAGTGGCCCCAATACCTGGACGCACATCACAGTTACCGACAGCCCTGGTTCAAAATGACCATCACTTGGCCTCACCCCTGTGAGACTCTGATTCTGTAGGCCTGGGGTGGACTTGTTTATTTTAATAACACCCAGGAGATTTGGCACCCAGGACCCCAACATAGTACTGCAGTGTTTGGGGACTTGGCCAAGTGTCAAAAGCCTTCCTTGGTTTCCTCCAGCACCTGCCCCTCAGTGCCTTCCAAATGGCTGAATCTGGGCAGCTCTGACTGTTGAAAATTCTTCCTCGATCTCAGGGGAAACATTTCATCTTCCGTCTCCTTCCTGCTGACTCTACCGCCACCCTGTGATGCTACATAAGCCCCATCTGACCTCTGGCAGTTTGAAGGTGGCGCTCGTGGTCTGTCCTCGGGTCTTGTCTCCAAACTCCTGTCCCAGCTCCTGTGTGGCTTGGGTCTGACCTTCTCCCCAGTGGGTCTCCCCTCCTGAGGGTGGACCTACCTCCGGGCTTTCGGATTCAGTAACCCTAAATCCTAACACAGTGCTTCCCCTCCCCTCTGCTGGTTGGGGCCAGACATTTAGCCTTTGTGAGCCTCCATTTAGTCTTCTTTGGAGTGGACAAGAGACAGCCGGTGGCACAGCTGGGTTTGGGGACCGGCGCAGAGCTGGGCACAAAGCGGATCTCCGCAGAACCCTCCTTCCACCTCCAGGTTCGTGCGTCTTGCTCTTGGAAGGTAGTGTTTTAAGCAGCACCATTAAACAGAAACGGATCACCTCACACCGGTCAGAACGACCACCATGCAAAAGCTCACAAACGACAAATGCTGGGGAGGCTGTGGAGAAAAGGGAGCCCTTCTGCACTGCTGGTGGGAGTGCAGTTTGGTGCAGCCACTGTGGAAGACAGCATGGAGATTCCTCAAAAGACTGAAAATAGACTTACCATATGATCCAGCAATCCCACTCCTGGGCATATATCCAGAGGGAACTCTAATTCAAAAAGATATGCCCAGTGTTCATAGCGGCACTATTTATAGTAGTCAAGACATGGAAACCACCTAAATGTCCACTGACAGATGACTGGATAAAGAAGATGTGGTAGATAGATAGATAGATAGATAGATAGATAGATAGATAGATAGATAGAAGATATAGACACACAATAGACTGTTATTACTCAGCCATAAGAAAGAATGAAATAATGCCATTTGCAGCAACATGGACGGACCTAGAGATGATCATACTAAGTGAAGTAAGTCAGACAAAGACAAACATCATACGATATCACTTATATGTGGAATCTAAAAAAATGAGACAAATGAACTAACAAATACAAAACAAAAAGAGATTCACAGACATAGAAAAAAAACTTATGCTTACCAGAGGGGAAGGTGGAGGGAGAAACTGGGAGACTGGGATTTGCAGATACACTGTACTATATATAAAGTAGATAAACAACACATTCCTACTGTATAACACAGAGAACTGTATTCAATATCTTTAAAAGAGTATGGAAAAGAATATACCTCTATAACTGAATCACTTTGCTGTACACCAGGAACTAACATGTTATAAATCAACTATACTTCAATTAAGAAAGAGAAATGTAACGTGAGCCATGTGTCATTTTTTGCACATGTAATTTTAAACTTTTTAAATCCCATTAAAAGAGTAAACAGAAACAATGACATTCATTTTAATAATATATCCTATTTAACCCAATTTGTTTCACATCTCATTTCAACATGCCATCAATAATGAAATATTTTACATTCTTTTTTTTTTACTCTCCAACTTCAAAATCTGGGGTGTGCTCTACTCTTCCTGCCAATCTCAGCTCGGACTAGTCTCACTTCAAGTGCGCAAGGGTGACGTGTGTTGGAGACGCAGGTTTAAAGACATACCTGCCCCTAAACTCTGCGCGGAGCCCTTTCACTCTCAGGAGCCCTCCTCTTTCTGTCCTTGCCCTTGGAAAGGTTTTCTGTCTCTGAAGAGTCATCTCAGGTCAAAAGCCCAGTTCCCGTCACACATGGGCATTTTTAAATCCTGAGACAGCAACTCATTGCGCAGAAGTCACCTTTTGAACAGTAACGAAGCTTAGAACTGGGAGACACTGGCTTCTGCCTTTGGGGAGTCTGGCTCTGGGCAGGGTATTTACCCACAGAGCTACAGCATCAAGGCAGACTCACTATGTACATGGAAACATGCATCTATTGAGGACACACTTCATTGTCTAACCGCTGACAATAGAATTTCTCTTGGAGTCGGTTGCATGGCTACCGTGTAAACCCCTCCCCCACTTCCCTCACACTCACAGGTGTCAGATACGAACCTCTCTTCTCCTTTGGGTACGTGGGGGTTGGGGGTGTTCAAAAAGTGGCTGGGCTGATGCAAGGCCCACTGAGCCAATGCGTGCTTCGAAGGAGGAGCCTGGGGAAGAGGTGACGGTGAGACTGTGCCCACATCCCATATCCCCACACCTGCCCAAGACAGGTGCAGAGCAGAAATCTCACAGGCAGCTGGATAATTTCTGGCGGGACAGGACAAGGATTGAACTGGTTACATGTAGGCCAGTGGTTCTCAAACTTTGCTGTACATTAGGGCCACTTGGAACGTTGTTCGAATTCCCAAATGCACTAACTCAGACGTTCTAGAGGTGGGATCCAGGCTTCAGGCTGTTTTAAATCTCCCTGAGGGATTCCAATGCAGCGAAAGTTGAGGACTGGTGATCTTACGAAGTACTTCTCAAAATTTAACACCTGTGCGAAGAATCCGGGAATCTTGTTAAAATGCAGGTCTTGATTCTGCTCATCTGGGGTGGGGCTCTGCATTTCTATGTGATGTCTAGTCTGCTGGTCTAGAAAGTCGCAAGCTTGAGATTTCAAGAGGCCGGGAGACCCTGCTTAGTGTGGGGTTATGTGATGTTCTCTGAGGCTTCAGAGGCTGGGGAGTTTACTTCCAGCTGGGAGGACAGGTCTCAGGCAGAGGAAACAGTAAAGCTGGAACATGAGGACAGGTGGGATTTCAAAGGATGAGAAGGACAGGGGTGCATTTCAACAGGAAAACAACCATGTCTTGGTCCTACAGAGAGATCCCCCAACCCCATCGCTTAAAACGGGCATGTGTTTGGGGAAAGCGGTTCCCTGTGAAGGGTAGAAGCTGGAAAGGGACCCAGAAGCAGGTTATGAGCTGCGAATAAGAGTGGAATTCAGGCTTATGCTGATCTGGAAAGCCCGAGGTTTTGACGTGAAGAGCAGCTTCCTGGAAACATCCCATGACTTATCTGTGCAACTAAATAGCTAAAGATAGAAATATACCAGGCGGTCAGGCACTGAGGGCTTTGCAAACAAAGGATGTTTGGACATGAAAATAGATTGAATAAGTAAGAGACAGATGGGTTTTGAAAAATACTGAAGTTCTGACTTCAGCTGAGGCTCCTGGGGTGGGGCCAGGGAGAAACTGACAAACCCAAAGTAGCAAAAATACTCAACACTTCCTTTTTTTGGAAAGAAACGCTTAAGTTCCCCTCTCATCTCCCCTGTTACACTACCACTATGCACCAGAGCCAAAATCCTTAGCTAATGTGTCCAAGCAATTTGGCAGAACCCCACATTAAAGCTAAATATCTCGTATTTTCCCTTATATTCCCCTGGATATCAGTGCCCCTGCCTTCAGGCCTTTGGGTGCTTTAGGATCAGAACGTGTCATCCTGTTCCTGATCCTGTCTGCTACCAGCCCTACATGCCGGCTGCCCCCTCTCATTCAGGCAGATCCTGAACACACAAACCACACCCCACATCCCTCCTTCTGGCCCTCCTGATGCTATAAAGCAGGTGCTGACTTTCCAGAGAGCTGGGCGGGTAACCTAGACACACAGAATTTGCTTCCACCCTCTGCCCCACCATCATTTATGCTTGATTTACATACGACAAATATCTTCATCTTTGACTTTGCAGTTGCTCTGGGTGGCAACCACCTGAACTCCATTACTGAATTTGGGGGTAGTTACCCCCATATCTGTCCACGTTCCATCACAGCCACAAAAGGGCAGATTCCAGCTGCCTTCCTGCCCAACCGTGTGTTAGTTGACACGCCACACGGTTTGGCAAAGAGGGTGTTCCCAGCCAAGACTTTGAATCTGGAGATGTGAGACAGAGAAGAGGAGAGAGGGACTAGCCTTTCAAAAAGCTCCTTTTCTTCCTAAGTCAGTCAGAGCCCGAGCCCACTGTTGACAGGGTCAAGATGTTCAAGGTGGTTTCGGAAAGCCAGGAAGGGACACAGCCCCAGAGTCTGTGCGGTTGGGAAGTCCACCCATCCTGCCACTTCCTCTGAGAATCCACACCAGGGTCACTCACCATCTGGGTTTTCCTGGGACTCAGGGGGTTTCCTGGGATGTGGGACTTTCAGAGCTAAAATTGGGATGTGCTGGGCAAAGCTGGACGGTTGGTCAGCCTAGTGTGAGCCAGTGGACATAAAAGAGTTTTGGTGTCCACTTAGCTGCAAGTAACAGAGGGTTCATTCATAAGTCTTGGAGAAGGAACCCAAGAATGTCCTCCCCAGAGAGAGCCTGCTGAAATCAAAGGCTCTCGGGGTAAATGCTCAGTGATTTTATGAGTGATTCATTCAAAGAATTTTTGTATGTGTGTGTGAGCAGAGATGGATTTACCAGAAACTGGGCTTCTGAAGAGACCTCATCTGCCCTGGAATGCCCTGGGAGGGGCACAGTGAATATTCACAGGATTGTATTTTTTTTTTTTTAATTCTACAAAAGTAAGATTTTCTTTTTACTAAAATCAGTTAAGATGCCTGCCGTGGAAGGGGCACAGTGAATATTCACAGGATTTTTTTTTTTAATTCTACAAAAGTAAGTTTTGTTTTTTGTTTTGTTTTTTTTTTTTTACTGAAATCAGTTAAGATGTCTGTCTCTTTCCTTCCTGACTTCCTCACCTGTCAAGCAATGAGTGTTGGAGGTGTAACTGGGAAGAACAAATCTGACTCCATATTGGATCTGTTTCTTTTAATTTAACCTTTGTATTCTATTGTTTTTGCTATAAGTTAAGAATGTGGCCTATAGCCTGAAATATATAGGGAGAGCCCATTCTCAAGGCTCTGACCTTTAACGGTATGACACTTTCCATTCATACAGAGATAAAAAGTTGCAGAATAGAGAATAACATTTGTCTTGTTGGAGGTTTATAGGAACATTGTGACCAGACCTACCTGGACAGACGCAAGAACAAAGAATTACAGCAGCAAGAAGTTTGCAACAACCAGCCACATCCCCTCCTCTTTTTAGTATAAAAGAGGGCTGAATTCTGACTTGAAGAAGATGGTTCTTTGGGACACTAGTCCACCATCTTCCAGGTCTGCTGCCTCTCTGAATAGTCACTATTCCTTGCCACAACAACTCAATTTATTGGCTTCTTGTGCAGTGAGCTACATAAGCTTGGACTTGGTAATGGAGGGTTCAAAGTCGTTTTAGGAAATCCTACTAAGGGGACATTAATTTTAGAATACAGTTATTTTGGATATAATGGGATGTATTTGAGTAATCACAGTCCCTTCCTTGTATAATTAACCTGTTGCTGGCTGAGCTGGTATAGAAAATGCACTTACCCAGTCTTGAGTGTTTTATCCAATGTCCACAAAAGGTGCTTCTTCTACACACAGGGAAGAAGTGTTGAATTATCCATAACTTCAAAGCCTGAGGGAGGTGTGGGGATACGGGTAATGGGAAACTCTGAAAAGGATGGGAATGGCTTTGACAAGACAAGTGTGGATGTTTCAAGAAAGAGAGAGCTGGAGCAATAAACCACTTCTGTCTACACAAAGAGGAGCTTTGGGGAGCAGACACACTCCTGTCTCGGATGCTTTGTTTTGGACACAACTTGGTCGAACTTGAAACTGTTGGGGGAGAGAGCAGGTTTAGGAGCTTGAGAATATAATAGGGGCTGTTTCAGTGTGAGACAGAAGTTTAAGGAGGAATGCACATCAAAAGATGCTCGATGATGAAGTCAGAAATTGAATTAGGAGAGAGAGCAGGGAGCAGTGAAGTGAGATGCCTGGTACACCCTGGCCCTGCTGAGAAAAACAGCATTTAGCACATTTGGGGGTTTGCCCTTGGGAGCTCATCAAGGTCAAGGTCTTCCTGATGAGGCTTGTACCAGCAGCACCCAGCAGAGGGCCTGGACCCCAAAGCAGGCTCTCCAAAATGTTTACTGAGTTTAATTAAAACATCATGCAGGACCTATGACCTCTACAACACCCAGTGTGCTGCCACTTACCAAAGGTCAATAACGAGAAAATGCTCTTGTGGGAAAAGGGGACCCTGGGGCCATGGGTCCTTTCCCCTCCACTCCCAATGCCGGGCTGACGTGGGGGCTCTGTTGCCCCAGGAGAGATGAAGGTGGCAAGAACTTCTGCTCCCCTATGTAGCAGCCAAAAGACGAGAAAAAAGTGGTTCGGGGAGTGGGGGACAAGCAAAAGTGGGGAAGGAAAACAGTTGCACTGATTTGAATCCCTGTATGTCGCCACATGTGTACGTAAGTAAAATTGTACAGAAAGAGGTAAACACAAATCAATTTTCAATGGGTGGGTGGCAACATCCTGGTACCAAGAACCCTGCCCGGGGGCACTGCCCAATTTTAATACATATATGAAAACCATCTGGGCTGCAGCTGGGGACAGAAGCTGTTCTGACAGCTCTCTTCCAGGTGGAACTCTGAGCAGTGGGGCTCAGAGGAGGGGTCTCTGATCTGGGCATACCTGACATTAAGCAAAAGACACCGCAGAATGGAAACCTATCAAGGGGAAGGTATAGCTCAAGTGGTAGAGCCTGTGCTTAGCATGTATGAGGTTCTGGGTTCAGTCCCTAGTATTGACTCTAAGCACAAGTAAATAAATACAACTAATTACCTCGCCCTGAAAAACTTTCCTAAAATAAGTAAAAAAAATTTTAAATGCAAACCTGCAAACGCAGAATGGCGTTCGCCAGCACTGGGAGCACTTGGCCCCGTGAGTGTGTAACAAGGTACCACAGGGGAGTGAGAAGCTCTGAAGGGCCCCCTCTTCCAGGGAAGCGGGGTGGTGGCGCGTCCTGTGTGCAGTTAAACCTACTGACACGCACACGCCAGGAGGGGGCGCCACTGCTGCCGTTGAGGACCACCACTCACTCCTTCCTCATGTTTCCTAAAGTCATCTTCACAACCTCGGCTTCCCTGAATTTTTAAAAACTGTTTTCTTAATTCTTTTTCTTTTTTAAACTCTTACTTTTGAAAGAAGTTCAAATTTACGGAAAATTTGCAAGCGTAGTACCCAGATTCACCACTTGTTAGCAGTTTGCCGCATCTGCGTTATCATTCGTTTCATGTATGTAACGTATTATTTTCTGAATTATTTGCGAATAAGTTGCAGACATGTCCCCTCTACCCCTAAATATTATCACACCTATATCCTGAGAACAGGATGGTTTTTGGCCCAACTAGGTTCCAATGATCAAAATCTAATGTACACTTTGCACTCAAACTTTGCCAGCGGTCCCAGTATATCCTTTCTACTTAGCAGCGCAGTCCCATGGAACTTTCCGCAATGATGGAAAAGGCTGATGAGCACTTAAAACTTGCCTAGTGTAACTGCCAGAGTCTAATTTTCATTTAATTTAATTTTCATTGAAATAGCCGCCTGTCCCAGTGGGGAGGGGTCAGCAGAGTGGACAGCTCGGCTTTACATCAACCCCCACTCCACCCTCATTCCACCTTCCCAGGCTTTAAACAAACCATTGTAAACTCCGAGTGCTCTCAGGAGAGTTCCTGTTTCTCAGAGGTCATGGCCTGAGGGCTTCCAGGCTGAGAGGATCATCAGGTGTGCTTTGTTTAGCCAGCCTGAGGTTTTAAAAAGAGGTTGACGGCATGGCCTACATTTCAAAGCCGGGCAATTGCACGTGACATTTGGAATGTCTGGCTTTTCAAAAGAAATCAAAGGCCTGACCACGAGGCTGCTTCCTCCACAGGGGCCCCCCTCCCAGATGGGCCCCTCCCTGGCCAGGCATTTGACGGCTGCTCCACTGCGCCTTCCTGGGGCCTCCTGACCCTCTGCAGAGTCTCACCTCGGGAAGAAAGGCCAAGGAAGGCTGTTTCCTCTAGGAACGGAGATGGGAGAGCCGCCTGGTGGGGATGAACCTGATTCATTGGAATTAACCCCTGCTCTTTTCTCCAAGGGATTTCCTCCACTCAGGCTCAATTCCAAGAATTACCAGCTGAGCGGCCTACCTGCCTTGAAGGTGGATGAGAAGTCCTCATTTTAAAAAAAAAAAAAAAGACAAAACTTATTTACAAAACCGAAACAGACTCACAGACTCATGGGTATTTATTTCCTAGCTTGAGTTATAATCCAATACTAGTTTATTTTGTTGCTGAAATTGTTCCAGATTTGGCTACTGGGAGCTCTTCCAGTTGTCTCCTGTGTCTCTTTGACATACCTGTATCATTGTGGGGTTGTTCTTTTGTTTTGACGCTTCCTTACTTTCTGGCATTCAAGCTGCTCCAAGCTCATCTTGTGTATTTCCTGCCCCGGTCCTAGAATCAGCCATTTCTCCAGGGGGCTCTGGTTCCTTTTAGAATGGCATTAGAAGCCAAGATTTGGGCACTAGGTGTGCTTGTTACAATTGGGGTGTCTTTGCTTCTAGACCTCCCAGCTGACAGAGCAAGGTAATGTATGTATATTAACCTGTGTATATATTCATACTTATAAATAATTCCATATGTAACTATCTGTGTCTATACTAAGCTAAACATGAGTTCACACTGATGTTTCCAAGTCTAACCCATTACCTCCTGAGTTATCTTGAATTCCCACTCTCATGTTGGCCCCCTCCATCCACCAACCACTTATTTAATTGTTCAATTCCAGTGCACGTGTACGGCAATGTCAGAATGGTAACCCATAACCCCACAGAAAAATTGTATTACCTCCAGGACTGCTTACATGCAGTTTCTTTGCTTTCAGTTTTACAGATTTCATTCATTTCCACTTTTACTTATGTCAGCACTTCCCCCACCCCTTCAGTGAAACTTTTCAGATATTTGTAATAGAGTTTGTTTGTCACATGCTGAATTCCATTCTGGGATTTTTTCCTAACCTCCTAAATGATTTTTTTTTTTTTTTGAGTTTTCAGCACACATTAAGGTTCACTATTTGCGCTGTAAAGTTCTTATGTCATGACAAATGCACGTGTCATGTATTCACCACTACAATATTATACAGCATGGTTTCGCTTCCCTAAAAATCCCCTGTGCTCTGCCTACTTAACCGTCCTCCCCTCCCCTGACCCCTGGCAACCACTGGTCTTTTCACCGTCTCTATTTTTGCCTTTTCCAGAATTTCATATAATTGGAGCCATTATGTATCCTTTTTAGACTGGCTTTTCCCACTTAGCAATATGTATTTAAGATTCACCCATGCTCTTTTGTGACTTGATAGCTCATTTCTTTTTATCACTGAATTAGATTCCATTGCATGGGTGTACCAAGGTTTGTGGATCCATTCACCTCTTGAAAGACATCTTGGTTGTTTCCACTTCTTGGAAATTATGAATCAAATGTCTATAAACATTCACACATAAGTTGTTCTGTGGACAAAAGTTTTTAAATCAGCTGGATAAATACCTAGAAGCATGATTGCTGATCATATGGTCAGCCTGTGCCTGGCTTCATAAATTTCTTCCAAAGTGTCTTCCACTGTCTTCCAAAGTGACTGGACCATTTTGCGTTCCCACAAGAAATGAACGAGTCTTCCTGTTTTTCCATATCTTTCCCAGCAATTGATATAGTCAGATTTTTTGGATCTTATTCATTCTTGTAGGTGTGTAGCAGTAATTCATTGTTTTAATTGGAGTAATTTTTTTAATATGGCCCTCTGTGCTTCCAAAATGAGATGGCTTGTGATATTAAACTACATGGAAATAGGATTTTAAAAGAATCAGAAAAGAAATTGAGTGAAATGAATAGAAAATGGGTATGACCAGATAACTGGACTGGTTTATGACTGTATTTTACTAAATTCAGCTTTACATTGCAAACAGATTCTTTTATACCTGAAACGAATGCACACAAGATTACTTGGAGGGACGAAGTTTTTTCTGGCTCCAAATTTAAGTAGAAATGAATCTCGTGAACTTGAACTAATAGGCATTGGATGTCATAAAAGACGGTGTCATCAACCAGTTTTACAACCATAGCAGTATGTTTCCAGCAGAAGTTCCTTTTATCTGCCGTCCGTGGAAGCTGCCTCCTTCAGCCGCCTCTTCTTCCTAGAAGTCAGGATTTGCTGCAACGTGTGATTAAAAGCATCAGTATGTCTTACTCTAAAGAATTTTAGAACAACAAGCATGATGACCTGGATGTTTTAAACCATGATAAATACTTGTGAGTTGAATGAAGATGGTGTAGACACCATCCTACTTGGCGATGTGGGATGGTTGACCTGTCGGGTATCTGCCAGTGGTCCCCACATCTGCGACGATTCTCTCTGGAGACCAGGTTGAGAATAAAAGCCGCGTCTGCTGCAACCACAGCAGGCTTTCACTCATTTAATTCTGGCTTTTCAGCACTAACTTGGGATTTAATTCCCATTTTGCTACCCTCTGGAGAAGAGCCTGACTTTTCTTGCATTCTCTTAAAGTGCAGTGGTGTGCCTCCACTGGCAGAGACACCTAGGTTTGAAGGGAGCTCTGCATGTGAGATCTCCGCACGCTGGTTATACTTTGGGGTGGCTGTGTGTGCAAGAAAGAGCGTTTACTGAGTGATTAGTATTCACCTGACATTTGTGGACGCTGAAGACAGAGCAGTGGGAGGAAACGCAGCCATCCGACAGCCTGTTTGTGTATCTCAGCCACGAGATGGAGAGAAACAGGTGAACTAATTAAGCTACGTGCCCTGTTTTTATAAATCCACTACGCAGAGTGCACTGTCCAAAAGGGAAAAAAGCACCAAGGCTGCCAGAAGCTGTTTAGACAGAAAGACAATAATGCTCTTTCTAGAGTGGCCATTTATGCCAACTTGCTGTGAAACTTTCCAAAGCTAATGAGATATTAAATGCATTTTGTTGAGGGAAGAAGCTGATTAGTCTTTGGGGTTTTTGTGTGTGTGTGTGTTTTTTTTTTTTTTTTTTTTTTTTTTTAATGTAATTGGCAAGGAAAAGTACACGGCTGGAATTTTGGAAGCAACTTGTATTCAGAGCCCTGAGGAACACGTGATTGGCTTTGTGAAAGACGTGGAGACCTCCCTTACTTGGCTGGGAACTTCACAGCAGTTGTGACGTGTAACTAACGTCTCTGGATTGGGTTCATCCAGTGACCTTTCCTGGTGTTTGTAGGGCACCCTTCACCTCTGTTTAGATGTCTGAACATTTTGTTTTCCGACAGGACTGTCATGGCTTTCAAAGACAGTTCTCATTCTGGGAGGGGTTTTCAAACTTGAGGCTTTTCAGAAAACCCATTACATATGATTTAAGCCAGTAATTGATCATTTAACCTATATCAGACCCATAGACAGCCAGTATGGAACTACATGTCACATAACACACAGCTCATCATCTGTCTTATGGAACCAGGGGATTCTTGAAATTGATATCATTGTTATTAAACAACATTAAACCAAAATTTTTTGTTCTCCTTTAAGATGGTTGCTGAAGGTGAGTTTGAAGAATCTAAGTTTAGTTCAGCCTAGGTGGGCTTGAAAAGATAATTCTATGTGCTTAAAGGGTCGTTTCACACCAGTTTCTTAATATCAAGCCATCTATGGAAGATTCTTGTCCAAGCTTATATATTTTTGTGTGCGAAATCTCCAGTTGTGTGGGATACTAGTTACCTAATCCAAATACTGGGAGGCTAAATAGTCCCTTCAAAATATCTACCAGATGTGTAGATTGTTGTATGACAGATTAACTAGGTAAAAATAAGAACAGGAAACACACCTGAAAACGCAGATGAAAATCCTTCCAAATTAGTGAACGTGTCAGCACCTCAGAAGGCACGACTGTAACTACAGTGATGACTGTCATCACAAATGATAAATTCAAGTGGAAGCATGGAGTGCTTGAAAGTCTTGAAAGAGCTGAACAAACTTTAAAAAAAAAAAGTTTAAACTCTTGCATTACGTAGGAGTAGATGGAGGCAAAATCAAATGCATCTCCAGGCCAAGTACACATGTGCGAAGCAACACGGTCCAAGAAAGCAGGGAGGAGAGTGAATCAGAGCGTGAGAGCCTGCTGGAAGTGACCAAAGGACAATTCTACTGCCCAAGACTTCTTTGCTGGGTGGGTCTGACTCACCAGCCACCAGGTGAGACCTTGGGGGTAGAGGAGCAGGTAGCAAGTCAAATGTGAAGCCCTGTGTTCGAGCCCTGGTCCCACACTCCCTGGCTGCAGGTCCCGCCTCAGTTTACTTCTCTGAGTCCCAGTTTCCTAGCTGTAAACCAGATAGTCCTGACACCTGAACCACAGAGTTGTCTGAGGATTAAATGAGATAACATACGGAAAGTACTTAGTCTCACAGCCAGATGCTGGCAGGTCTAGGATCTCAGTCTGAACAGGGTCCAGAGCCAGGTTCCTGATTGCTCTGCCCTAGAAGAGATGAGACTTGAATGAATGCAAGGCAGTGCTGTCCAATGAAACAAAACATGAGCTAGAAAAATGAGAGTCACATGTGTAGTTATAACTTTTCTAGTAGTAACGTTTTAAAAAGGGAAGAACAAGTGTGTTGGGAAAACTGGGCAGTCACATGTGAATCAATGAAGTTAGAACACTCCTTCACCATACAAAAAAATAAACTCAAAATGGCTTAAAGACTTAAACATAAGACAAAACACTATAAACCTTCTAGAAGAAAACATAGGCAAAACACTTTCTGACAAAAATCTTAGCAGTGTTCTCCTAGGGCAGTCTACCAGGCAATAGAAATGAAAGCAAAAATAATCAGATGGGACCTAATTAATCTTATAAGCTTTTGCACAGCAAAGGAAACTATAAAAAGACAACCTATGGAATGGGAAAATATATTTGCAAATGATGCAGCTGACAAGGGTTTAATTTCCAGAATATATAAACAGCTCATACAACTTAATAACAAAAAAAAAACAAACAACCCAATCCAAAAATGGGCAGATCTAAACAAATAATTCTCCAGTGAAGACATACAAATGGCCAATAGGCACATGAAAAAAATGCTCAATATTGCCAATTATCATAGAAATGCAAATCAAAACTCCAATGAGAAATCACCTCACATGGTTAGAAAGGCCATCATTAAAAAGCCTAATGCATGACTGGGACATTGTGCTATACACCAGAAATTGATACATTGTAACTGACTGTACTTCAAAAAAACCCAAAAGTCCATAAACAATAAATGCTGGAGAGGGTGTCGAGGAAATCCTTCTACACTGTTGGTGGGAATGTAATTTGGTCCAGCCATTATGGAAAACAGAGTGGAGATTCCTTAAAAAACTAAAAATAGACTCATCATACTATCCAGCAATCCCACTCCTAGGTATATATTCTGGGAAAACTCAAAATTCAAAAAGATATATGCATCCCAGTGTTCACAGCAGCACTACTTACAATAGCCAAGACATGGAAACAATCTCAAAGTCCACAGACAGATGACTGGATAGAGAAGCTGTGGTCTATTTATACAATGGAATACTATTCAGCAATTAAAAAAACGAATAAAATAATGCCATTTGCAGCAACATGGATGGACCTGGAGGTTGCCATACTAAGTGAAGTAAGCCAGAAAGAGAAAGAAAAATACCATATGATATCACTTATATGCAAAATCTAAAAACAACAATAACAACAACAACAACAAAACCAATGAACTTATTTACAGAACAGAAACAGACTCACAGACATAGAAAACAAACTTATGGTTACCAGAGGGGGAAAGGGGTGGGGAGGGATAAACAGGGAGTCTGAGATTTGCAGATACTAACTACTATATATAAAATAGATAAACAACAAGTTTTTCTGTAAGACACAGGGAACTATATTCAATATCTTGTAGTAACCTGTAATGAAAAAGAATCTGAAAAGAAATACACAAATGTACATGTATGACTGAAACATTACGCTGTACACCAGAAATTGACACAACATTGTAAACTGACTGTATTTAAATTTTTTAAAAAAAAAAGATGGGATTGATTAGATTTCTTTTGACCGGTATCCAAGGTATTCAGGTGGGTCCTCTGGATTACATGGTTGATGAGATTCTGTGGTCAAAGAAGTTCTTTATCTGATGAGGTTATATTGATGATGGGTTTATCCACTATATATAAAGAGAGCTCACCGTCCAGATGGGACTTAGCTCGCAGAGAGTTTCCAAAGCGAAGGGGCTCCGAGCTCCAAGTGTGCTGACCGGGACCTCACTAGAGAACTGGCTTCACTGGCTTCTCCATCGATTTGGATTCTGACCCGAGGAACAAGGAGGTGTGTGAAAACCTCCCGTTGAGAAGACAGAGCGCGCGCGGGTCACAGTCTCCGGGCCTGAGAGATGGGGAACTGCCTGAATCCCCGCACCGCGGAGGATGTCTTCGTTCCCGAGTCCCCCGTGCGCTTCGGCGGGAGGAGACGCTGGGCTCGCTCCCCGGAGAGGAGACCGCGCCGCCGGGAGTCCCACCAGGCGCGAGCGGCGCCGCTGACCCTGGAGGAGCAGGTGAGGGTCGCTCAAAGGCTCAGCCAAATACAGCGTCTGCCTGCAGGGGTGTACGGATCGGATGGGTTAGGAGAAGACACGCAGCAGGAGTGTGCGATCTGTTCCATGGACTTCGTTTGCGGGGACCGCACTCGATCTCTGCCCTGCAAGCACGTCTATCATCTGGACTGTATAGACGAGTGGTTGATGCGGTCCTGCACCTGCCCCTACTGCCGCAGGCCCCCGGAGGTGCCGCCGCCTCCAACCCAGGGGAAGAATTGAGTCAGGAATCCTTGTTTGATTTCAAGCAACTCACCGTATTTATGACTGATATTTTGTCACCAAGCCCAAATAAGCCAAGGATTAGGAATTAAAAACATGCACATTTTTTTTTACGTTCCAGAATGGTTGCAGATATTGGGGAATAATTTCCCATAAAGTAGAATCTTGGGCAGGAAATAGCCTATAAAGCCTTGACTGAGCGTACAAAAATGTAATTACATGTTATTACTTATTGTTTCAGTACAGAGGAACTGTGTAATGTGTTATACTTCAATTAAAAGAAAAAGAAATCCTGACTTCCTTCTCTTTACTCTATAAAATAATGTTTCTCCCCTTTGTGGGACTTCCCTTGGCTTTTGCTATAGCCTGCTTCTCCCAAATTGTGATTCTTTGCTGTTCCTGAATAAACCCATTTTGCTTATAAATGATAAATAAATAAAGGAAGAAAGGAAAGAAACATTAATTTTTGTATTATTTTAAATTATTTCATAATTTAATTTTTAAATTATATAAATTAAATATGAAATATATAAACAACATATACATAATACATAAATTAAATACATTTGTAATCTTGCAAAACTATTTAAAAATCATTTTGTAAAATAATTTAACCCAGGATAGCCCCCCAAATTATCATTTCAACATGTATCAGTGTAAATAATTATGAGATCACGTCCATGTCTTTTCACACCAAGCATCTGAATCTGGCAAGTTATTTTGCACATCTCAATTTGGATTGTCCATATCTCCAGTGTTCAACAGTACTTGTGTGTGGTGGCCGCCATATTGGATAGCACATGTTTAAAGACTCTCACTGTCTCCCTTAGTCACCCAAAGAGCCAGGCTGCTCTTATTTTCCACAGTCAACTCCCACTGTCCAATCCGGAGCCTCCTTTAGGATGCCAGCCACTTATCAGAATGCCTGAGCCTCCCCCTCCAATCAGCCTTGGGGGCACGGGGACACCAGCCCCATGGACAAAAACCCAGATTCCACTGTCCTGTTGTCTAGATTGGGACCTCAGTTTGCCCACGGCTGGGCAGCCAGTTCTGTGGGTCCACCCTGAGCCTCCCACTCCCTTTCTGCCTGGAGTGAGTCCAGCTCGGTGAGTCAGGGCATGAGCTATGAGTAATCCAGAAGGCTCTGGAACAATTGTCTTCCTGACCAGCTTTTGAATCACCCAAGATCACTCTCCGGGATCAGATCAAGTTGGGGAAATTGGTTCTGCCCAACCAACCCAGGCTTTCAGCCAGGATTTCTCATCTGGTCCCTCCTTTCCTTCTTGGCTCCCAGACAGCCAGGCACTTGGCAGAGGAGCTTGAATTTTCTGGAATTGCTTTTGCAGGGAATTTGGCATCAGCTAATCAGCCCCTTCATGTGGCTGCCATTCTCTCAAGGTTGAGTTCATCAGGTCGTCTTCTTTTTCCCTCACTCTCTCTTTCATTTAAAAAAGCCCTAACCATTAAAATGTAAGATAACTCAGGAAGCTGGAGAGTGGTTTGAATATAATGAAAAATCAAAAGAAGATTCTGGTTACGGTGTGCTGTCAACTTCTCACTTGACTGAAACCAGTCTCTCCGCCTGAGTCCTCGCCCAGAAACTTCTGCAGGTTCTGCTCGGGGCCCCACTGCCCCTGGTATTGATCTAAATACACCGGGGCAAGATTTAAAAATTCTTGCAAGGGAAAGTGCTCCAATACTAGAGGGACCTGATGTTGAAAACAAAATATAACAATGGAGTTAATTAGCATTGCTTGGCTCACAAAGCCCTCTCCAGGGGATCCTCGATTTAAATCAGGGCTGTGTGCAAGAGGGAACAGCCCCCAAAGAGAGACCCCTTCCATCCGCAGCCTGGACCGCCGGCTCCCTGCCTCTCCCTTGGCTCTAGGAGGAGTAACAGCTGAGCCTGGAGTGGTGGGCAGCCTTTACCAGCTGCATGCTAATAGGGCCCAGCCTGGCCCACCTCCCTGCCTGCCTTCCCTGGGCCCTTTGCTGCTGTCCAGACCTTCTTAACCAGTTAGGCTCACATGTGGCCAGGCCAGAGGGGCATCAGTCATTTTCCCAGAAGCCTTTGGGTGAGCCTGGACTTTAAGACCTGAGCTCTCCTCCCAGCCTGGCCCAAGGAAGGGCCTTGGCTACCTGACCCTGCCATGATTTCCCTCGGCTGTGAGCTGGCTGTTTCACAGATTCCCTGCATGCTCACGACCACCTTGCCGGGCAGGCATTATAATCCCCATTTTACGAAAGAAGAACTGAGACTCCGAGAGGTTAAAGTGATATTTCTAAGGCTGAACTAGTGTAAGAGGCAGTCCTGAAACTCCAACCCAGATCTCTCTTGCTCCAGAGCCCTGTGCCGGGCATCCCGTTCCTCACCCCTCTCTGGTCCCAGCTGGCTGAGATTCGGGGACGGGCAGCTAATACTTTGTGGCTGGTTGCATGTTGCAAAGATGGATAACTATATAAATATAACACAGAGGTTAAACACTGGCTGAAGGGGTCTTCTCTGTGGGAGCTGTTCTATCCCGCACCAAACTCTGATTTAATCTTAAGAACCCCTCGAGGGGGTTTTATGAGCCACACAATGATCTCTATCTATATCTGATAATCTTCCAACCCAAACACTCTTATGGTGTGGCTGATGCCCCTTCACTGGGAGGTTGTCTGTTTCTCCTCCCTTGATCCTGGCTGGCCCACGACTACCCCAGCAGAGAACCCTGCGGAAGCTCTGCTGTGTGGTTTGAGGTGAGGTCACAGAGGATTCAGGCTCTCTCTCTAGGCTACAGCAAGTCACCGCCTGAATGGGGGTGGTCCACGTCCCAGCTCACTCACCTGACTCAGGACCTTACTGTGGGCCTCACCACAGGACGGCTCCCAGTATGGAAGCTTGCTTTTCTCACAAGGACTCTAAGAAATGGAGGAGGGGGTAGGGAGGGAGATGGAAGTCCTAGTCTTCTTGTAACCTAATCTCAAAAGTGATGTTCCTATATCCAAAGGAAACTCTAATTCTAAAAGACACATGCACCTCCAATGTTCATAACAGTGCTATTTATAATAGCCAAGACATGGAAGCAACCTTAAATAACCATCGACAGATGAACAGATAAAGAAGATTTTATGTATACACACACACACACACACACACACACACACACACAGAGGAATACTTACTCAGTCATAAAAAAGAATGAAATAATGGCATTTGCAATGCCAACATGGACGGACCTGGAGACTGTCATTCTAAATGAAGTAAGCCAGAAAGAGAAAGAAAAATATCATATGATATCACTTATTTGTGGAATCTAAAAAAAAAAATGGCACAAATGAATTTATTTGTAAGACAGAACAGACTCACAGACATAGAAAACAAACTTATGGTTGCCAAAGGGGAAAGAGGGTGAGGGACAAATTAAAAGTTCAGGATTAGCAGATACATGCTACTATCTATAAAACAGACGAACAACAAGGCCCTACTGTACAGCACAGGGAACTATATTCAATATCTGGTAATAACTGATAATAATAAAGAAGATGAAAAGGAATATATATATGTGTAACTGAATCACTATACTATACACCAGAAATTAACACAACATTGTAAATTCACTCTACTTCAATTAAAAAAAAGTGATGTCCCGTCATTTTGCCATGTTCTGTTTGTTAGAAGCCAGGTCCAGCCAACACACGAGAGAAGGAAACAACACAAGGGCCTGACGGCACAAGGGAGATCCCTGGGGCTCCACCTCAGAGGCCTCTGCTGATGCTCTGGACCCAGCTGTGCTGCGCTGGTTGACCAGATGCACATACTCAGGCACAGGGGACTGGACCCATCCCAGGGCAAGCAGTTAGTGGAACATGTTTCAGTGTGGACCTTCTGCCTGCTTTGCCTCTTTTTGGAGTTTCAATTCCAGGAATGATTTGCTGCAGAGGATACAGATTCCATTCAAGCACTGTACACTCTATTAATAACTTTTCCAAACTAACTCTGCATTTAGTTATTTTAGATTTGTCCGGTCCTAGGCCTCACCCTCCTCTCTTCATTTGAGGCTGCGGGGCCGTGAAGAACACTAATGGAATTTCTGGGCTTCATACCCCTTCTCCACCCTGGCCACACTTGAGAATCACCTGGGGAGGTTTAAAAGTCCAGTCACAAAGGCCACATCCCAAACTCATCATGTCAGAATTTATGGAGGGGGTATCCAGGTGCTGAGATTTTTTTTTGGAAAGCTGCCCAAGTTATTCCAAGGTGCAGTCAGTCTGATGGCGATCCCCAGGGGAGTCTGACTCAGCAGGTGGAGGGTGGGGCCTGAGACTCAGTTTCCCACCAGCTCCCAGGAGATGCTGATGCCACAGGTTCACCGCCCACACTTCGGAGGATCGCTATTTCAGGGCAGTGGTTCTCAGTCTTGGCTGCCTAGTGAATCTTTGTGGAAGCTTGAAAAATGCTGCTGCCTGGTCCCTGTCCTTGGTATTTTTATTCAGTCAGTCTGGGCTGAGGCCCTGGCATCAGGCATGACCCACATAATTCCCCTGTGCAACTGAGGCTATGCAGTCCCTGCTCTGGATGCCCCCAGGGTCTCCTTTCACACTCCCTAACCCCATCACTGCAGCCTCTACCCCAAAACTGCATCCTCCCCACCACCTTTCCTCACTGACGCTCTTCCCCGAGGAAGGCGGCTGTCGTCAGTGTGCTTTGACAGCAACAGGGCAGGCGTCCAGGCTTGCAAACATCCTTCTGCAGGTCCAGAAGCTTCCACCCTTAGCAATTCTTCTCTGTGTGCTGAGCATCACTCTCTCCTTGGAGACTTTTTATAAACAGAGGCTTCCTGAGATTAGTAGCAGATTAAATCTCCAACAAATCTCTAAAAAACCCTCCTGGCCTCCCTCCTTCCAAATGGCTTCCAACCAACATCCAAAAATGCAACCAGAAGGCTCTTCCGAAAAGGAAAATCAGATGACACCCTTGCTTAAGCCCTCCTGGTCTTGCCTCTGCTTTCTCCAGGACGCTGTTGACCGGACTGTCTCTCCCCTCTGCTGGTCACCGCGACCTGCCACATTTCAGCTGCTGCCTTCTGCGAGGTCCCGAGCTGCCCAGCTCCTGGGCCTGTGCTCCTGCCTCCCTGCCTTCCCCTCTCTCAGGGCAGCCAAGAGAGAGGAACACCCAAGGTCAGGGTCTGGGTCCCCCACTGCCCTGACCCGCTGTCCATCCACAGCACCCTAACTGCTCACAAAGGGCTTGGAAGGAAAGGAGGAAACAAATGGGGCACTTCAGTGGGGGGGGGGGGGGGGGATTTACTAAAGGATAGAAAAGGAGGCCAGGCAGGGAGCGAGCAGCCCACCCTGAGTTTTATCGGGTCATTCCATTCTGCGTCTTCAGGAGGGCAAGTCTTTCTTTGTAGAACACCCTACAGTGGACAGTGGCTCTGGCCCAGGCTCCAGGTTTTCCCGAAAAGTCACTCGAAGATGAAAGGATGAATCACAAACTTCCTTAACCGAACACATCCTTTCTGTCTGGTAACTCTCCAAAGACCCCAGGGCTAATTCAAAAGTAATGACTCAGCTTCATAAAGACTGCAAATATTTTTCACGGGAAATGAAGAGGAGTGAATCATGATGGGAGGACCACTGAACCCCCATCTCTAGAAGGAGCCTTTCCTCGGGTCTGGAGTCGAATCCCGAAGGAAGATGAAGCAAACGTCGTTTGCCCTGAGACCTCTCTCTCTCAGCCTCCTCCAGTCTGCTCTCCCTTTTCTGTCCTCGTCTGGCCCCTCTTCTCTCTCCCCTGTTCTGGCTGCTTTGCAGTGTTTCTCGATAAAACTTGAGTAACACAGAGCCTTAGCCCTGCTTTTGCACGTGACTGCAAGTCTGGCATGGAGAACCCCCGACTTGGGACACTTCCTGGTCCCGTCTGGGTCAGCTGCCCTTGGCCTGTTTTTCTGCCCCATCTGCCCTGGGTGAACGGGTCTCATTCTTGCCCTCCCAGGAGTGTATTCAGGGCTGCAGGCTGTTCCCAGGGAGCACGTCATGATGCAAGGAGATGAGAGTGATGTGGAGTCCCCTCGGATATGTTAAAAAAAAAAATCCAGTCATTTGACAGTTGTGATGTTTTAACTGCCATTAGTAATAAACCACTGGTTACTTTTCTTAAAAACAAATCAACAGGTATCCAGTGTTCTGAATCAGAGGCCTCTTAAACTTTAACTCGCATCTGAAACATTTTTTTGTACATTTTTTTTGTCTTTATTTTATTTTATTTTATTTTATTTTATTTTATTTTATTTTTTTATTGAAGTGTAGTTGATTTACAATGTTAGTTTCAGGTGCACAGCAAAGCAATTCAGTTATATGTATACATATGTGTACATTTTTTTCAGATTCTTTTCCATTATATGTCATTACAAGATATTGAATATAGTTCCCTGAGCTATACAGTAAGTCCTTGATGTTTATCTATTTTATATATAGTAATGTGTATGTTAATCCCAAGCTCCTACTTTATCCTTCCCTCGCCTTTTCCCCTTTGATAACCATAGTTTGTTTTCTATGTCTGTGAGTCTGTTCTGTTTTGCAAATAAGTTCATTTGTGTCATTTTTTAAGATTCTACATATAAGCGATATCATATGATATTTGTCTTTCTCTGTCTGATTTCACGTAATATGATCATCTCTGGGTCCATCTATGTTGCTGAAAATGTATTTCATTCTTTTTTATGGCTGAGTAATACTCCATTGTATATATGTACCACATCTTCTTTATCCTGTCATCTGTCGGTGGACATTTAATTGCTTCCATGTCTTGGCTATTGTAAATAATGCTGCTATGAACATTTGGGTGCATATATCTTTTCGAATTAGACTTTTCTCTGGATATATGCCCAGGAGTGGGATTGCTGGGTCATACGGTAAGTCTATTCTTAGTTTTTTTAACGAACCTCCAAACTGTCCTCCATAGTAGCTGCACCAAACTACATTCCCACTAACAGTGGGAGGGTTCCTTTTCCCCCACACCCTCTCCAACGGAAAATGTACTTTAACTCATGCCGTGCTTCTTTGGGGAAGATGTTCAGGGACTTGTTGAGATAGACATACCTTTAAAAACACAAAATTTTTTGAGATTTTAGTACAAATTGAGTAGCAGTGTGCTTCCGTATTGCAGAGCACAGTGTAGGACAGGGTGCTCAGTATGATTTACTTAATAATTCATGAATTGCCAGCATTTCCTTTGATGGCAGTATATCACCTGACACACAGTTGGCACTCAATAGATGACTATTGAACTGAATTGCTTGTCTGGTGTCTGAGTCAGTGAAGCAGATGTAAAAAGAAATTGCCCCACTCTGAAAACTCCCTTTGGATTTTAGCCAAAACGCTATTTCAGCAAATACTATTAGGATTAGAGGCTCACTTACTCACAGGAAAAAATAAAATGGCAAGTCACTCTTTTCCTCTCATCATGTTAAAAAAAAATCTTTTGAAAATACCCTCTGCCATTTCTTATCCATCAGCATTACATTAATATGATATGTTGCTGTGAAAACGCTTCCCTTAAACACATCAAATGGATTAACGCTGGCACTTTATCAGGTACCATTTCTGTTTCCATAAAACATCTTTAGACACATAAAAACGCCTTCAATGAGAAGTAGAAAATCCTTGCCTTCTCCCATCATCCAGTCGACTCCTTGGAGTAAGCTGACATTTCTAGAGGCTCTGGCTTTGCTCCCTCCCGCAGGAGCTGCTGCTTTGTGCAGGGGCCATCGCCTCCCTGTGAATCTCTTCTCCTTACGGGTCAGAGCTGCATGGGGAGCACAGTGAAGGAGGCAGCCTCAGGCAGCGAGGACTGGGTGGAGGACACGAGGGAGGCAGCGAAGGAGGGCAGGAGCTGAGCGGGCTCCCCTCGCCCTTGCCAAGTGCTTTGAAAACCTCCCTTGCTCTGTCCCTGGGGTCAGTGGAGACTTAGGGCAAAAGCTAACTTGGGGTCATCATGCTGGACACCCTAGAACTGCAGCCCAGCACGCCTGCGTGAGCCATTATTTCCTGGGGTACCATCTCCCTCCCCCACCCCTTCTTATTCATGCCAGCCTCTGATGCACAAGGGATACACTAGGCTGACAATTCTCAACATGTGGTGCCTGACCAGCAGCAGCACCTGGGAACTTGCTGAAGATGCCCATCCTAAGGTCTAAGATCAACCGACTCAGCAACCTGGGGATACACAAGCCCTTCCGGGGGATTCGCATGTTCAAGTTTGAGAACCACTGCATTGGCAAGCCCCCGGGAGGGAGGAAGTGCCTTCCTCTTTTCAGCTGCCAAGGGTTCCCATCAGGTCTCCAAATTCCCTCCTCGTGGTCCTTGCCAGCTGAGGACGAGGCTTGCGTGTTACAACTCCAAAGAGTTCTCAAGACGCCAGAGAGAAAAGCACATTTGCTGAGTGCCAGCTGTGGACACGGTCCCACACCTGTCATGTGTCTTGTTGATGTGATCTTCAAAACAATCCTTTCAAGTTGATGTTCTACCATTGTTAGGGGCCCAGTTGTGTCCCCCCAATTCATATGCTGAAACCCTAATCCCCAGAATGTGGCTGTATTTAAAGATGGGCCTTTAAAGAGATGAATAGTTAAATGAGGCCTCTAGGGTGGGCCCTGAGCCAGTCTGATTGGTGTCCTTATTAGAAGAGGAGAGGAGGACACCGAGGGACACATGGGCTGCGTGCACACTGAGTGGGGACCATGAGAGGGGAAAGCAGCCATCTACATGTCAAGGAGAGGGTTCTCGGGAGAAACCAAACCTGCGATGCCTTGATATGAGATGTCCAGCCTTAGAACTTGGAGAAATTAATTTCTGATGTTTAAGCCACCAGGTCGGTGGCATTTTGTTATGGCTGCCCTAGCAAACCAATACAATGGGCAATAAGGTGTTTCTCTGATTAATACAACCATTAAAAACATGAATCCAGACAACAAAAACAGCTGTGCCTGACCCTCGTCCGGTGCTCCATAACCTGCGGGTGTGTCTCACTGCACTGCTGTAATACATCACCATGTGGGTCCCATCAAAAGCCCCATTTTACAGATGAGGCACTGAGGCTCAAAGTGACTTGCCCACCTTGACCCAGCTGGTAATGGTTGGGGTGGGTTTTGAAACCAAGCAGGCAGACCCCAGGGTTGGTGTGTTCACCACCACTCCCCACGGCCTCCCTGCTGCAGACCCTGTGCTAAGAGGTTCAAGTTCATGACTTCTTATCCACAGCAATCCACAAGGTGAGGCATCCGTGGCACTCTTACAACCCCACCTTGTCAGGTGAGGAAACTGAGGCTTGACTTGTAATAGAGAAGAACAAATCTGACTCCATATTAGATCTGCTCTAACCCTCTGCTCTGTCTCCTGGGCTGAGTCATGCTGGTTCTGCACCTTCTGTAAAAGAATGTTGCCTAAAGCCTGAAATAGACAGGGGAGCCCATTCTCAAGGCTCTGACCTTTAAGGGTGGAACACTTTCCCATTCATATAGAGGTAAAAAGTTGCAGAACAGAGAATAATATTTGTCTTGTTGGAGGTTTACAGGGACACCATGACCTGACCCATGTGGACAGCTGCAAGAACAAAGGATTCTGACACCAAGAGGTTTGCAACAACCAACCACACCCCCTCCCCTTTTCAGTATAAAAGGAGCCTGAATTCTGACTTGGGGAAGATGGTTCTCCAGGACATTAGTCTGCCATCTTTTTGGTCTGCCGGCTTCCTAAATAAAGCCATTATTCCTATCCAACACCTCATCTCCCGATTTATTGGCCTGTCGTGCAGCGAGCAGCACGAGTTTGGACTTGGTAACAGATGCAGATGAAGAGAGTCATTCGAGCCACACCGCGATCAGGTTACAGAGCTGCAAATCCAGCCCAGGGCCTCTCTGCTGTCCTTACCTCACTCCTACCAGGGAGCGTCTCTTTTTCCCCAGGTTTCTTTGTGTCTTCATAGGAGATTCCTCAAAGCCTTCAGAATGCAAGACAGTACATCTCTGATGAAAGGATTCAACAAGAAGCAGGAGAATGTGAACATCAGGAATAAGGTAATAACAGCTCCCATGGTATCTCGTGCCTGCTGTGTGCCCGGCGCTGAGCTAAGACCTGGATTCTCTTACGTGACGTTGCTTAGACATGAAACACCCGCTCCTGTGGGCTCTGCGGCAGCAGAGAGCAGCAGTTAGCAAAATCCTGGCTTCCAGACTCACTAGCCGGAAGACCTTGGACGAGTCACAGTCCCTGTGAGCCTGAGTTTCCTCCTCTGTAAAATGGGAGGAGGTGGTGATAATAACAACTCCTGGGGCTGTCATGAGGAGAACTGAGTTAATGCATGTTAAGTGCTCAGAGGAGTGCCTGGCACGGGATAGAAGCTGTCAGTAAGTAGTTCCTGTGATTATTTTAAGACAGGCTGAGAAGTGCCTGTGGTGTCTTGTCACACAAGTTCTCAGGAGTCTGCATTTCAGCCTCAGGGTCTTCTAGGAGAGCTGTTGTAAAGGATGCGCCCCACTGTGAGCCCACGGAAGCTCAATTCCAAGCGCAACGGGGAAGAGAGGTTGAGAGAAATTGTACAGCGTGCGTGACGTGTCCTTGATGATCTCCTACAAACTCAGCCTTGACGAGTAGTACATAGTGCTCCAACAAAATTAAACTACAAATATCGCCCGGTTTTTCCCTGGTGCTTTCCTGCCATAAAGCCCCCGTCATAAATCTCAGTCTCATTAATAATAGTAGTAATAGTAATTAATAGTGATACATATGTTACCCAGTAGAGGTTAAAACCATAAGCCGAAGACCCCAGCAGAACAATGCAGAGGTGTGCGTTGCCAGCATCATGTGCATGTTGGTTTGTTAGAGATGTCATTATTGATAACCGAGGAGAGATCTGTACTCCCAGGGAAGGGATAGGGGCAGGAAAAGAAACCTCAGAGAAAGACTTAGACATGCACCACGACCTACAGCCAAGGATATTATGTATCCTGCAGCACCGGCAGCAACAGAGATACCCAGCAATAGAGGCTGAGTAAATAAAACTGTGGTACATCCATACAGGGGGACAAGATGCAGCCATAGAATAGAAAGAGACAGATGTAATCATGCCCATGTGAGATAAACGATACATTAAAAGAAGCCAGCCAAGCTGCAAATGAGTGAATTGTATGGCACGTGAAGTATATCTCAATAAAGCTGTTATACTTTTTTAAAAAGTGCATAGTAGTGTGTTGTGTTGCTGTTCATCTTTTTAAAGTGCACAGGTACAAACACAAATGGGTGTCTCACTGAGCATCTGGACGGACCCCTGAGAAGCTGACGACACTGATGGGGAGTGGGGGAGAGGGGTGAGGGGTAGGAGCTGGAAGGAGCTGTGTGATCCCTGTATAAGTTTGATTTTTTTTTTCAAATCGTGTTCATGTATTTCCTACTCAGTCAATTAAGACAGTCTCTTGCAAAACAGAGGAAGGGAAAAAGGAGAAACAAGTATCTACTGAATGATACCACTGTGCCAGGCACTGTTCTAAGGCATTCAGTCATCTTTATGCATTCCCGGGAACTATTACAGTTATTCCTACTTCACAGGCGGGCTAAGTAGCTCCCCCCAGGGTCTCACAGGTGGCAGGTTTGGCCAGTGAAACTTGCTGAAATTCACCAATGCCCTCCCGCAGCTTCCTGGAATTTCTGAAATCTCAGAATTTGTCTCCCCACTGGTGACCTGCAGGAATTTTCACAAGATAAAGCAGGCTAAAATATTTGTGTGTGTGTGTGTGTATGTGTGTGTGTATATATACACACACATATATATATATATACTTTTTTATTGAAGTATAGTCAGTTTACAATGTTGTGTCAATTTCTGGTGTATAGCACAATGCTTCAGTCATACATGAACATACATATATTCAGTTTTCATAAAGTATCTTAAAATGTAAAAACATCTCAAGTAAACCCTAAAGCCCCTGGTTGAAAGAGGAGCTGCTACATCTCAGCTGTGTTTGCTCAGGAGACCCCATCCCAACCCCCCTGAAGTCCCACAGCAACCCCACCTCCCCAGGCGCGAATCCGTCTGGTCCTCCCCAGGCCCCAGAACTAGGTGGTTCAGGGGAATCCCGCCAGGCCACAAAAGAAGTTTGCTTGAAAACTGACTGCAGCTCACCCATCCTTCCCCAGGGCCATAAACAGGGGTTTAATTACAAAGCAGGTGGAAAAACTGCAGAAGGAGGGGTCAGGCAGTCCGTCGTGTGTTTGACTCCTCTACACGAGAACCGCTAGCTTACGCCGCAGACTGTCTGCCCTCTGGGAGACTTACATCTCCTCCGCTTTGGCTGAGATGGCCACGCTGCTGAGAAGGAAGGGAGCACTTTTCTTGAGAAAGAGGAAACTCCAGGTGCCGAAGGTGGCAGTCATTCTGAGAAGGTACAGTTCATCACTCCACAACAAGGGGTAGTCACTTCTGAAGGAAAAACATAGTGGGCTGGGATTACGGAGTCTTGGCCTAATTTCTAGAACAGACATTCATGCAGGACCTACTACGTGGCACATTATGTAATTTAATCCTCACCCCTGTAAAGACGTGGCGGGGAAGTTGCTGCATCCTTCAAATAAATGACCCGGGAGCTCACAGGTTGATTCAGGACAGAGTGGGCCACCTCCACCAGGACTCGGACTCGTTCACTATCGTTCTCACCAGTGTCCAGGCACCTTTAGAGGTGGGGGTTCCCCTGACCCCCACCAGCCTTCCTTTATTACTCTCTGGCACTGCTGAGACATGACTGGAATGTTCAATGAGAGTGACTAAGGTCATGGGATGACGGAAGGAAAAGAAACAATAGCACAAACATGGAAAATGCAGCTTAGCGGAGGCAGCCTATTTGCTGGAGAGCTTGAGTCACTCCTATCCATAGAAGACTCCAGAAAAAGATAGTCCGTATTGAATTCCCTTCTGTTTCTCTCTTGAGTCCCCGTTTATTCTTTCATGGGTGCATTCATTTATTCCACAAGTATTTATTAAACACCTATGATGTGCTTTAAAGTAGCAGTGAGACGGTGCAAAGGAATCCCTGGGAGGCTTTATTAGCCAGCTACTTAAAGCAATGTCCTCGTAAATGGTGGTATTTATACCCATTTTCTTGGATGAGGAAATCGAGGCTCAGGCAGGCTGACTTGGCCACAGTCACAGTGGGAAGGCTGGATCACACTCAAGATTCTCTCTGGAGCCCCAGTTTTTCTCACTGCCTCCCGTTCCCCAGATTGTCTTGTCAGGGGTGCCTTTGGTGCATCCAGCTCCCTGGAACACAGGATGGATTAACCTTTGGCAGCTGGCTCATCTAGCATCCTAGCCCATTCAGTGTCTTCATCTATAACAATATACTCTAAGCTGGTATTCACAAATACTCTATGAGGGATAGGAGGGTATAGCTCAAGTGGTAGAGCGCATGCTTAGCACGCATGAGGTCCTGGGTTCAATCCCCAGTACCTCCTTTAAAAAGTAAATAAATAAATCTAATTACCTCCCTCCCCCCCAAAATAAAATAAATAAACCTAATTTTAAAAAATACTCTACGGCATTCAGCCCAGACCTCCAAAATTATGGGGGGATTTTGGCATGTGAAATACTTTCATTCCATCCCAGCAACTCTTGAAGTCTTAACTCTTTTCAGCAAAAACTCAAAAGTCAAAGTCTCATCCAAATGTCACCTAAATTAGACACAGGTAAGACTTAAGGTGCCATTTATACAGAGGCAAGTTCCTCTCCAGCTATGAATTTGTAAAATCAAGCAAATTATGTGCTTCCAAAATAGAACCATGGGTCAGGCATAGGATGGACGTTCTCATTTCAAAAGGGAGACGTGATAACGAAAGAAAGGGACGCCAGGTCCCAAACGAGTCCAAAGCTCAGTGGGACACACACAGGAAAACTTAAGGCCCAAGAGTAACCCCCTTGCCCTGTGCTCTGCCTCCAGGCACACAGGGCAGAAGCCCTGCCTTCTGGACCGTCTAGGGTGGGAGTCCTGCCACTGCATTTTGCCAGGCTGCGGCTGGTGGCCTGGCCCCTGTGGCTTGGCCTAAGGATCCCTCCCTGGCTCTGTGCTGGGCTCCCTTTTTAGCCTGGGTGGAGGCAGCCACAGCCCCATGGTTCATGCATGCCCAGCTTTGCCTGTTCCTTCCAGAGGGGTGGCCACCCCAGCCTGCACCACACAGGAGCTGCCGGAGGCAGCTGAGACACCGGGCAGGTATGGGGAGCAGAACCCAGGATGGGAGGCAGCCCCGCCAGTGAGTGCAGAGATCCCTCATGTGGCAAAACCCTCCTTTGAAAGGGCTCCAAGTCACTCTGAGTGGCTTGGGGTAGTTCCTCCCCGTCCCCTGCCCCCTCTCCTGCACAACAGCTCTCCAGCCTCTGTCAAGATGGCTGGCCCCTACTAATCTCTTTACAAAACCATGGTTTGGCCACATACTGAGAGGCTGAGAATTTTCCAAGTCTTTAAGATCTGCTTCCTTTTTGATTAATGTCTCTGAGTCCTGTCTCTCTTCTCAGATTTTAATACAAGTGGTGAGGAGAAACCAGGAGAAACTCCTAGGCGTTTTGCTTAGACAGAACTTCAGCTAAATACCCAATATCATCTGCCTTCCACAAGACACTCAGACGGAGCTCAGCCAAGCTCTTGGCCACCTATAACAAGCACAGCCTTTCTCCCTTGTCCAAGAACACGTTCCTTGTCTCCATCTGAGACTTCATCAGAATGGCTTTTACCATCCAGATTTTGACCAATATTCTATTCAAGAGTGCTTAGGTATTCTCTAAGAAGACTGAGGCTGTCTCTACAGCTCCTCTTTTCTTCCTGGGTCCCCCCTCAAATTCCCTGTCATGGTCCATGCCCAGCAACATAGGGACACGGATGGAGTTTCTAACATGGATCTCCAAACCCATCCAGCCTCTACTCATTACCCAGTTCCAAAGCCAATCCCACGTTTTAGGCATTTGTTATGGAAGCACCCAACTTCTCCCTACCAATTTGTCTTAGTCCGTTCCGGCTGCTATCACAAAATACCGTAGACCGGATGGCTTACAAACAGCAGAAATGTACCATTCTAGAGGCTGGGAAGTCCAAGTTCAAGGTGCTGGTAGATTCAGTGTCAGGTGAGAGTCCACTTCCTGGTCCTTGGACAGCTGCTTCTCACTGTGTGCTCACATGACAGAAGCACTGAGGATGCTCCCTGGGGCCTCTTTCATAAGGACGCTAATCCCATCCATGGCGTTCTGCCCTCATGACCTAACCACTTCCCAAATGCCACACCTCCTAATACCATCACACTGGGGGTTAGGTTCCAACCTATGAATTTGGGGGGAAACACAAGTATTCAGTCTGTAACACCTAGGCACAGTGACATAATGCTTCTTGATGGTGGCAACACCTGCTGGAGACTTGTACCAACCAGAGACTGAAAAAGTCTGAGACCCACAGGTATGGTAACATTGCCCCGTCTAGAGCCTTCCACACAATCTATGCTCAACAAAAGTGGTAATGCTCATGTGCTCCCTGCTCAGAACCATCCACTGTTACCTCCTCCCTTCAGATAACAAAATGACAGATAATGCTTTCTTGACTTCACACTGGGTCCATGTAGGAACTCACAGTGAGGTCCAAGGGTGGAAACTCAATCCAACCTCTTTCCAGCTGGGACTATATCATTGTGCATTCTCATTAGCATTGAGAATCTGGGGCAGATTCTCTCTCCCAGGAATTTGGAATGCAAGTTTTGAGATCTGGTGCCCAGATCTGGTGCCCAGATCTCAAAACTGGCTGGAATTGTGAGAGAAGGGCCAAAAAGTCCTACCATACTCATCATTCTTGCCCTTGCTGGGACTTTGGGATGCAATATTTTCTTTGACTCTTACAAGCTACCCTTCTTTTATAGTTTAAGCAAGCCAGAGGGGATTTCTGTTGCTTGCAACCAAAAGAATACTGAATAATATATAAAGCAATACTCCATTGTTCAAGCATGCAGACAAAGAAATTAATATATAATTACAAAATGTGATAAAGTGCCACGACAGAACAGAACAGAAACTTGGAGAGACTGACAATGGAGACCAGTTGTAGATTGGGTGATCTGGGAGAATAGCCTTTGGAGAGAGTGTATTTGAGCTGAAACCTTAAAGATGGATCAGCCCTTTGAAGAGTGGAAGAAAGATTGTTTCAGGCAGAAGGAAAGCAGGCAAAGTTGCCCTAGAGCAGGGAGGGACACATTCCAGAGAAATTAGGCGTGGGGCGAGTGCAGAGCCATGAGGCTTATTCTCTGAGTTATGTTCAGAGCAGTTTTCTTCCTCTCAGTTAAATGAATCACAGTAAATGTCTGTGGCTTTTTTCCTCTTGAAAATGGACATACTACATCTTAGCATTTAGCTGTACCACTGTGTGTGTGTTGCACAGTGATATAGTCCCAGTTGGAAATGAGCAAGTTTATTGTCCATATCACATGATTTTAGCAACCGTCTATAAGAACCTCTGCTAGACTAACCCTTAATTTCTTTTTTTTTTAATTTGGGGGGAGGTAATTATGTTTTTATTTAATTTTTTTTTAATGGATGTACTGGGGATTGAACCCAGGACCTTGGGCATGTTAGGTATGCATTCTACCACTGAGCTATACCCTCCTTCCCCAAAACTTGGTTTCTTCAGGATTCACTTGGATAGATCAGGTCATAGAAAACATAGTTCTGGGCTTTGGCCCCTTGATAGTCCAGGTATACAGTGGGGTGCATGCAGTGGATGATGGAGGAAGGTGGGAATGAGTAGAGATGTGATACTGGAGAGAACTCTGTCATACCTGTAATCTGCCTGCCCCCTCCAAGTTAGTTCAGTAACTGGAGGTGTGTATTTGTTATCTGCTGCTGCATAACAAATACTGCAAAGCTTGCAGCTTAGAAAAATGAACACTCATTGGCTTATGAGTCTGAAGGTCAGAAGTGGGGCATGATGTGGCTGCTTTTGGCTCAGGGTATCACAGGGTCAAATCAAGGTATTGGTTGAGGATGTGGTTCTCATCTGGGCCTTGTGGTCCCCTTTTAAGTTTACTGATTATTGGAAGAATCCATTTCTTTATGGTTTTAAGACCAAGGTCCCCACTTTTCCTGGCTGTCAGACAGGAACCACTCTCAGCTGCTAGAGCCTGCCCCTCTCATCAACAGCTCACAGTATAGATGTTTGCTTTCCTTCAAGCCAGCCAGAGTGTGTCTCGATGCCATCCCCTTCTGCCACCAGTTGGAGAAGGCTCTCTGCATTTAAAGAAGCTTTTGTGATTAGGTTAGAGCCACCAATCAACTGATTAGTAAACTTAACTACACCTACAAACTCCCTATGCCATGTAAAGTGACATAACCACAGGAGAAGCACCAGGGGGTGGAGATCATGGCCATCTTAGAACACTGCCTGGCACAGGCTGCCATTGCTGTCTGCCAGCTCCTGGAGTCTTTGCACGGTGACTTAACGAAAAGAGCTAGCCTCCGTAAATATGCAGCTAAAAAATAATTTCCTCACCATCTTATCTCTCCTTACACTGTGACCCACTGTATTTGTTTCCTGTGGCTGCTGTTAACAAATGATCCCAAACTTTGTGGCTCAAAATGACAGAAATGTAGTCTCATGATTCTAGAGTCTAGAAGTCTGAGGTCAGGGCTGCAGTTCTGCAGAGGCTCTGCGGGGGTTCTCTGCCTCGTCTGGTGGTGGCAGGTGTTTCCTGACTTGCAGCTGTATCACTCCAATCTCCACCTCTGTCTTCACGTCACTGCATCTCTGTGTGGGTCTGGGTCAAAAGCACCTCTCTTTTCACCTCTCTGTTATAAAGACATATGATTTCATTGAGGGCCCACCTGGATAATCCAGGACAAGATCCTCAAGATTTTAGCTTAATTACCGTTTTGGCCATACGTTCAACCCTCTGTACTCGTGGGTTCTGCCTTTGTGCGCAGAGTCGGAACCCACAGATATGGAGGACAGAGTGTACTAAGACATCTTATACAAGGCACTTGAGCATCTGCGCAGTTTGGTATCCACACTGGTGGCGGGGATCCTGGAACCAGTATCCTGTGGATACTGAGGGACAACTATATAAAGTAATATTCACTTTTTTTGCTATAGAAGGTAATATGGTTCTGGGATGAGCACATGGACATATCTCTGGGAGACCATTTTTCAATCATTCACACCCACTGCCCACAATCCTCATTCCCACAACCTAGGGACCAAGTACCAATTGTTAGGTGGCAGGTATTTGTGACGTTTTTACCTATTGCTCACTCAGAGATGCCGAAGGTGATTTGTTCTTCTCTTTGACATAAAAATAAATAAATAAAACATTCATTTAGTCTGTATTCACGTCTGCAGCTGCTCGATCTTGTTGGCAATTCCAAAGATCAGTCACCTCAGGTTCCAAAACTCTCCTTCTGGAGGCTGCGTGAACCTCCGTCATGTCTCGTGCAGACCAGGTCTGAACCTGAGATCAAGCACCTGCACCAAGTTTCTACATACCGCAGGGAGGACTTGGGGGCTGGTCCCTTCTGCTTTTGAGGGTTCTTTTTATTTTTTTTTTTTGAAATGCAAAACCAGAGTTAGCTACAGATCTCTCTTACCTTTTTCTTTTTTCTTTTTGATACTTTTTGTCTAAACTATCTATTATGCTTTAACTTAAAAGCTATCTCTTAAGAATTAAAAAAATCCCCAAAATTCAAACGATGCCTACAGACTACAGTTCAACTTATTTTACATTATGTGATTTGTGAGAACTCTTTAAATGTGATGATTTCTAGTTAAATTTGGGATCTGATTATCCTTGTCTACCACCTGGAAAATTTTCCATATGAAGAACTCTAAGAATAATGAGAGAAAAGAGTCCACGTTGATTAATCATCATGACCTACAAAAGTAACAAATTCCCTGCATAAAAGTGATCACTGCAGGGAATTCTGGGAGGGATAGGACATTAGCACAGAATGAGGGCACAGTGGTCTTAGACAAAAGGTTCTGTATCAGTAGCAACTGCCTGTAATTTTGTCTGACATAGAATCATTTTCAATGCATATTTCAATGCAATCATTTTAAACGTATATTTATTTTTATTAGACTTTAAAATACTGTTTGAGAAACATCATACAAAAAAGAGTACAGCTTAAGATTAATATTAAAATGAACAGAAAGCTTTTTTTTTTTTCAAAGAAAGTAGCAGTAGGCTTAGAAAAGCTCAGTATCACTGGGTATGAAATACTCGACATTCTATTGTGGAAATGTCAACACACAAATTATCCTTGTTCGTTTTTTATTGCCGTCACTCTGTGTTTCCCCGTTTAATGCTGTGCAAACATTTTATCAGAAACTGCGGAGGAAAGAAAACCCATTGTTAACCACAGCTGATAAGTAATTTGGTTGTTGATACCACAGTCACTGCACTTGGATGGTTATGTCGTTTTCTGTATTCAACCAGCGGCAAGAACGGCATACTGAGGGTGGTTAGGCAGAAGCAAAGTGGAAGTTTAAAAGGCAGTACTTCGTAATATTTTCACCTTGGGTTTCTGCATTTGAAGCTCATTATGAAAACATTAAAGTGGCGCAGCCCACCGGCAATCTGTGAATTTAATACAGTCCAGGAGGCCCTGGGATGCGATGGGTCTGGAGGGAGTGAGTCCCATAGGGAGACCTCAGACGGAGTTTGGTCCAGATGTCAATCAGAGAGTGGGGCCCCTCGGCTTAAACCTGGGGCAGCGCGGAAAGTCGCCGCAGGGCGGACTCTGCTGCATCGCCCTGGGGTTGAAGCCCTCGGAGGACGGCTACGTTCTCACACCGCCTGTACCTGGGTTTCTTCCTCCGTGACGCGGGCAGGATAATGATATGAGCCTACCTTCGCTGTGAGGGTAAAGTGAGTTACCACACGTAAAGCCCCTGCCGGAGGACCCGCGGTAAAGGCTGGTTTGCTGCTGGTTAGTGTTGCCAGGCCTCCCTGACTTCACCTTCTCCCTCTCCCTCCACTCCAGCCTCAAGCCTCCCTCTTTACCTCCCTCTGGCCAGCTTTGTGCCTGCAACACTCCTCCCTCCTTGCCCAGCTGTCCACAAAAGCCTCCTCCCACCCGCCCCCTCTAGTCACCAGGAAGCACACCAAGTGCCTTATTTCCTTCACGGCACGTATCACTATCTGAAAAGACCGTATTTATTCGTGTATTTGCTAACGCTCTGTTTACCCACACCCCCGCCCCTCCCCGCCCAGAGTGAGGTCACCAACTTGGTCCAGTTTGCCCAGGACTTGCCCAATTTTAGCTGCCGAGCCCCACGTCCCGGGAAACTCAGTGAGGGCAGGGACTCTGCCTCCCTCACCTCCGTCTCTCGTGCCTAGATAGTGCCCGGCACACAGCAGTCCCTGCGCAAGTATTTGCAGAATAAGCAAGTGAATCACTAAGCCTCTGGGTGAGAAGGAGGCAGAGCAGAGGCGCTCTCGCTCTCGTCATCCCGCTTGATCGAGAGAGGCCTGGCATCCTGCTTCATCGGGTGTCACACACGCCGACAATGCCGCATCGGTCCCGAAGCTTCAGCTCTGAGACCACCTGACATCCTCATCGATGTTTTTGTTCCTGTCTCCACGGCTACCGAGACGCCTCAGAGGCCAGCAGCTGTTTTGCATATGAGATCAACACACACAAGCATCTGGAGACCCCAGGCGATCCAGGCCAGGTGGAAGTTCTGGAAGCTGACACGATATCACATGTCACTTCCTCATGGACCAAATGCCTGGAGCCAGCGTGTCAAACTTAACCAGCCGTCTCTGAGCTCCGGCTGCGACACAGAAAGCACTTACAAAGAATTACGGTTGACCCTCGAACAACAATTTGAACTGCGCGAGACCGCTGGTGGGCAGATTATTTCCCACTAAACACAAACTACAGTCCGTAACCTGGTCCTCGATTGGTTCCATTCGCGGATGTGGAACTGGGGATACCAGAGCCAACTCTAAAGTTACAGGTGGATTTTCAACTGTGTGGGGGTAGGCGCCCCTAACTCCTGCATTGTTCAAGGGTCAACTGCATTCTAAACAAGAGGGAAAGAGGTTGTAAGGAACTGTTGCGAAAGGGAGAAAACAGAGGCTACCAGAAGTTTAGGAACGAGCTGGGGGAAATACTGCAAAATGAGGTTTCTCTCTCCCTATGATGATAAAAGAGCCATAGTGTTTGGCATTTTGGTTAAGAGCAATATATACACTGAGATGCAAAGGAAGCCTGAAATTCATCCTGTATCTGAAGAAACTAAGCTAGGATGAGCTGGTGAACACATCATTGGCTAGAAGTGAATATCCCTCTTGGGTGACTGCGAAATTTGTATTTCATTTTCACCATTTGTTGAGTGGGCACGGTCCTGTCCACCCTGACTTCCTCTTGGAGATGTTACACTTATCATGTGATGATCAGCCTGGTCCTATGGGTAGAATGAAGTAAACTGCTCCCTCTCAGGGGATGTGTTAAGTGGGTCCGGTCATTCCAGTTGAGTGAATAAATCAATTTGAGTTGACAGGTTGGTTTCCTGCTGTTCCAAAAGTTTTTGCAACAGGGAGAATTTACTTTCTCTTTATCAGCAGAGACAGCTGGAACTCAGAACTACTTGAGGTCTTCTAAAGAAACAGCCTGAACAATCAGAATGATACCCTAACACTGGTACACGGAAGATTCATCCTTTAAACTCTCAGGGTAAACGATTTTAGAATCTAACCTTCTAAATAAGAGGGGAAGGGGCAGGCATTGGGCTGTGCACTGTGGGATAGAGACCCCCACCAGCATCTGGGGTTCAGCTGGGGACACAAACCAAAATTTGGGTGCTCCTCTGAGGAAGTGCTTCCGAGGCTCCGACTCCCCGTCTTGCATTAAGACCTGACTTCTCACTCCTCTCCCTGAAAACCCTGTGCTTTCAGGTCTACCTTTGTTTGTCTTGGTACCTAAATTCTCCTGACATCCCAGAGACCATCAATGAAGCCCAGGTCAAATGCTGCATCTTCCTCTGTCAGGGAAGATCTCTTTATATCTCCCCTCCAGTGGTCACTACCACCATGCAGTTTCTTTTGGTCTCTTCTATAGCAATTCATAGATCTCCCTTCCTTCTAAACAGCAAGCTAGACCTTATACATTATTAACTGTTGTATCTCCTGGAGCCTAGCATGGTGAGCTATGCCCCATCGGGGCGCAATAACCATTCACTGGATTGAATCCAAGTGGAGGAGCGTCTATGAAATCTACAAGCCACATGTGAGCGGGACCCTGGGTCTGGAGGAAGCCGGACTCTGGTGCTGACAGTGGTCAGGGCTGGTTTCAGAGGTTAGGTCAGCCTTGATCTTCAGATGAGTGGGCTGTTGTTCATGCCAGAACTGTTTTTCACTGATCACCATGCTCTGCACATTGTTTTTGTGATGTCATTCATCTGGAGATGCAGAATCTTAGCTGGCCAGTGTTCCTTTCCGGGATCCATCTTTGCTCCAAGGCTGGGCATAGGCGAGCTTGGTGCCTGACTCCTGTGCAGTAGTCAGGAGCAAGGCCTGCCCCAGTTCTGTCTCAATGTCAGAGGGAACGGGAGCTCGGAATGAAAGTCAACAAAGCACTGTAGGGATGTGCTTGATCATGAGAAATCACACGAAGAAAAGCCTCCCATCTCCATGGAAAAACTGACACCTTCTCCAGCCAGCTGTGTGTGTGAAGGAGTGGTGGGGAAATTTGTAATAATTTGCAAGTTTGCCCAGAGGATAGAGTTGTGTCATTTTTCCTACAACAATCTGTGCTGGCTGACAGCATGGAATTTCTTTCTGGATTGAATTGGAAAATTATTCACAGACTGTGCAAAACCAATAAGAGTGGCTTGTCCAAATCTGCTAAGAGAGAGCTGAAAGTGGAGCATGGACAGAGTCCCCGAGTCAGAGCCACTCTGCTCTCTGACCTCCGCATTGGCCCATTTCTTCTCTCTGATTTCACCCAGCCCTCTGGCTTCACTGGCCATTTGCTGGCTAGCCTGACCTCTCGAAAAACAGTCCCTGGACAACCCCTTCCTGGGCCTGGCCTGCAGCCTCTTCTCCCACACCCATAGTGCCTTTCCTCACAGGCACCTTGGAGACAGGTGGTTCGGGAACCAGGAAATGCTGCCTGGGTCCAGCGAAAGGGATGCAGGTTTCAGATTGCAGGCAGGGATGCTCTCTCTGGTACCACAGGCTCTGAAACCAGGGAAGCCAAGGCTTCCTGATGCACCCTCAATTACAGAGTGGTTGAATAATAAGGCTGAAAGAGACTTCCCCTAACCACTAGCCAGCCTGCTCTTTCTCAACATTTCAGGCAGCTTTTTCTCTGACTCAGTTCCTCTTGGTAAGGCTCAGCTCAGAGACTTAGCCCCTGCCGTGTGAGTGTACCTATTGCCTGACGGAGAGTCAGAGGAGGTGACTTCCAGTGTCCATCTCTCTTATGCTCTAGCTCAGGGCCACTTTTACAACACATGCTTTCTGCATACTGCAACCCTTACAAATCTGCCAGAATAGGGATGCCCAAAACAAGGTGCCCAGTTAAATGTGTAATTTAAATAAGTAATAAATAATTTTAGAGTATAAGTATTTCCCAACTACTGCATGGGACATATCTATGCTAAAACTTATTTGATGTTTATCTGCCGTTTAAAATATCTGGGTACTGCCTGGAGATCATCATTCTAAGTGAAGCAAGCCAGAAAGAGAAAGAAAAATGCCATATGGTATCGCTTATATGTGGAATCTAAAAAAAAAAAAAGGACCCAAATGAACTTATTTACAAAACAGAAACAGACACACAGACATAGAAAACAAACTTATGGTTACCAGGTGGGAAGGGGGTGGGAAGGGATCAGTTGGGAGTTCAGGATTTGCAGATACTAACTACTATATATAAAATAGATAAACAACAAGGACCTATTGTATAGCACAGGGAACTATATTCAATAGCTTGTAATGGCATATAATGAAAAAGAATATGACAAGAAATATACATATATGTATAAATAAATCACTATGCTTACACCAGAAATTAACACACTGTTGTAAATTGGCTATACGACAGTTTTTTAAAGGATAAGTTTAATTAGATTCCATTTGTTTATTTTTGCTTTTATTCCTATTGCCTGGGTAGACTGCCCTAGGTGAACATGGCTAAGATTGATGTCAGAGAATGTTTGCCTGTGTTTTCTTCTAGGAGGTTTATAGCGTCTTGTCTTATATTTAACTCTTCAAGCCATTTGACTTTATTTTTCTGTATAGTGTGAGGGAGTGTTCTAACTTCATTGATTTACATGCAGCTGTCCAGTTTTCCCAACACCACTTGCTGAAAAGACTATCTTTTCTCCACTGTATATTTTTGCCTTCTTTGTTGAAGGTTAATTGACCATAAGTGTGTGGGATATATATATATATATATATATATGTGTGTGTAATGGAATACTACTCAGCCATAAAAAAGAATAAAATAATGCCATTTGTTGCAACATAGATAGACCTGGATATTGTCATTCAAAGTGACATAAGCCAGAAAGAGAAAGAAAAATACCATATGATATCACCTACATGTGGAATCGAGAAAAAAAGATACACATGAACTTATTTACAAAACAGAAACAGGCTCACAGCCATAGAAAGTAAACCTATGGTTACCAGCAGTGGGGCAGGGGGTAGGAAGGAATAAATTGGGAGCTCAAAATTTGCAGATACTAACTATTATATATAAAATAGCTAAACAACAAGCTTCCATTGTATACAGCACAGGGAACTATAGTCAATGTCTTGTGGTAACCTATAATGAAAAAGAATATGAAAAGGAGTATATATATATATGTACATGTATGACTGAAACTATTCACTACACACCAGAAATTGACACAATATTGCAAACTGATTATACTTCAATAAAAAAATAAAAATAAATAAAAAGGATAAAAAAAAAATAAAATATCTGAGTCCTGTGTTTTTTTCTTTCTTTCTTTCTTTCTTTTTTCGCCCCATCTGACCACCCTAGCCAGGCAGACCCTGAGTCTTTCCACGACTTCCAGTCCTCAGTCATCTGTCATTTATCTCGGCGGCAGGAGCTTCTAAGGCATGGAAGATCAAATAGCTGACACCACCAAAATGCTGCACAGCCATGCTGCACCTCAGAATTCAGTGGCTTAAAATAGTAATCCTTTATTCCTGTGGAATTGTGGGTCAGCAGGAATCAGCCAGTCTAGGCTTGGCCGAGGCATCTCTGCTCCACATCTCGTCCTCTTCTTGAGACCTATGAGCCGGCCCTGGCAGGTCCCCATCAGGGTGACAACAAGGAGCCAGGAAGCAAGTCCAGATGCACAAGATTTTCAAGCTTTCGGACACATCACACGAGCTAACGTTCCTTTAGCCAAAGCAGGTCCGTGGCCAAACGCACTATCAGGACGTGGAAATGTAAGTGGCATAGATCTAAGGAAGGGTGAAGAGTTGGCCCAAACACTCTCTCATATGAGAAAGGGCACAGTGGAAAACCAGGCAAGCCAAAGGCCTGACCCTACTTTGCCACTTACTGGCCGTGAATCCCTGGAAAAGTCTCTCTGATCCACTGTTTCCTTCTCCCTGAAATAGAGCTGTGACAATAGAGAGCGACTTGACTGAGTGACCACTAAATGGTAGCTATCATTATGGTCAACAACAGGTGTCACTGGGGGAGACCCTGGTGTGGCCATGACTTCCCATGTCCAGCTCCTAAACCCCTAAACTTCTCATTCTTCTCCTGAGTTTCCATGGAGACCACGGCAACAGGCTGCATGGAGGAACCGTGGGGTGTGGATGCAGCCAAGCAGTGAGGGGCCCTGTTCTGTGTCAGTGTCTCTGTCCCTCAGCCTTGCAGCCTCCCCCCATCCTCGCAGGCACTGCAGACAGGTGGGGTTGCTCACCCCCTGCTGCGAGCTGTCTCCTTCCACCTCCGCTGCAAAGGCAAGGCTGAGCCGCTTGATCTGCTTCTGAAATCACAGTTCCTGCCTTCTCCAGAAAGGGATCTGTTCCCAGGGGCTGAAGCCACCTTACAGCTCCGGCTCTGGGCTCACCTCCGGGCTTCTCTACTTACCGCCCAGGCCTCGGAGAAGTTACCTAATGCCTCTACAAAACACACACAGTGACAGAAGCTACTTTCCGCATGGTTGTTTTGAGGATTAAACGAGTGAACACAGGTACAGTCCTGTTTAGTGGAAGGCCTGTTACAGCGTATGGACTCATAAATGTTGGGGGGAGAGACGTATGTGGCATTTGTTGTTCTCTTTTTTTTTTAATGTTCATTTTTTTAATTTTTATTTATTTATTTTTATATTGAAGTATAGTTGATTTACAATGTTGTGTTAACTAAATGCTCCAACCAAAAGACACAGACTGGCTGAATGGATATAAAAACAAGACCCATGTATTTGCTGTCTACAAGAGACCCACTTCAGATCTAGAGACACATACAGACTGAAAGTGAGAGGATGGAAAAAGGTATTCCACGCAAATGGAAATATGATGTTGTGTCAGCTTCTGGTGTACAGCATAGTGATTCAGATTATATATATATACACACATACACACACACACATATACATATATATATATATATATATATTCTTTTTTATATTCTTTTTCATTATAGGTTATTATAAGGTATTGAATATAGTCCCCGGTGCTACACAGTATAAACTTGTCTGTCTATTTTCTCTATAATAGTTTGTATTTGCTAATCCCAAACTCCCAGTTTGCCCGTCCCCGCCTTTCCCCTGTGGTAACCACACGTTTGTTTTCGATGTCTGTGAGTCACTGTTATTTTCATTACCATCATTACTACTTCCTGATCTTGTTTCAAGGTTGTGATATCTTAGCTTCTCTCTCTGAAGATTTAGTTCCTTCTTTTCTTTTAAGTTTCCTTCTGCTTCCTGCATATTCTGTTTTCTCTGAATTCCTTTGTTTCTCTTTGTTTGGTCTCCTTTTTTTCCCTCAAGTGTCTGGTGGTCTTTGTTTCTATGTCCACACTGAAGAGTGAGAAGGAAGGAGATGAGGGAGGCTTAGGGGCCAACCTTCAAGATGGGACCCAGTGATTCACACCCCCTGGTATTTGCGCCCCTTGTGTAGGTCCCACCTGCAGGGACTAGAGCACCCTGTGTCCCAAATACGATACTGTGGAAATGATGGCGTGTGACTTCCAGGGCTAGGGCATAAAGGACATCTCAGCTTCCAGCCTCCTGTCTGGTACCAGTTGCTCTGGGTGAAGCCAGCTGCCGCATTGTGAGGCTCCTCAAGCCGCTCAGTGGAAAAGCCGCCCTGTGTGGTGAAGAACCAAAAGCTCTTGCTGACACTCACTCACTTGCCAGGTAAGGGAGTGAGCCGTCTTGGAGGTGGAGCCTCCAGCTCCAGCCGGCATCTTGACAGCAACCTCATGAGAAATCTTCAGCCAAGACACACAGCTAAGCCATTCCAGGATTCTTGACCTACAGGAACTGCCAGGTAATAAATATTTACTTTTGATTTAAGCCACTAGATCACTGGGAAATGTCCTATGCAGCAACAGATAACTAACAGGAAGGGTAGTTGGCTGACTGGGTTAGAGAAGGAGCTCTGGGCATCTGACTTTCCATCAGTCCTGGGACTAGCCCCACCCTACACCCCAGGGTTTAGAGGTACTTGGTCCTCCAAATCCTGAACTTTCTAGAATTCTGCCAAGCAAATACGCCCCTGATTTGTAAAAAGTAGGTTTCCGTTTTTTCTGTTCTGCAAAGTCAGTTGTCATTTTTCCATCTGCTTTCACGTTTCCAAAATTTTATCGCCATTGATTATCTGCTGCCAACTCATGCCTTGTTCTCGTTGTCCTTGTGGGCTGGTATCGTTGTTTGTAACTGACCGTCATTCAGTAGGGTGCGGGAGAGGGCGGAGCCCATGTGTGTGTTCAATCTGCCGCATTCGGCTGGAAGCCAGAGACGCTCTTGCACCGCCTGGAGAGCCTCCCTGGCTGCCCGAGACCACACCTACGGTCACTCCACTTTTAGCAGGTTGGTTGTGTGGGCAGGCAGAGCTGCAGAAGTGTTTGAAAGACCCAGCAGACCCCCTTGGTGCTGCAGTGTGCGTGTGGCTTGGAGAAGGGAGAGGTGGAGGAGGTCTACTTGGGCCCTTAGAGGGGGAGTCATGTAAGATGACAAAATGAGAGGCCTGGAAGATGCTAAGAACAAAGACAGGTAATCAGAAATGGGCCAAAACTTGAACTGTAGGAAGGTCATGTGGGATGAGGTTGTGCATGTGATAAAACTCAATTTCATCCTCAAGGTACCTGATCCTAAAGACAGACCCATGGTTTCAGACAGCATCATCCCCTACTCTACAGACGATGAAGAAGGAAAATCAACTGTATATAAGACATTGTAAGGAGTACAATACAAAAAAGGATGAGAGCAAACATCCTTGCCTTGTTCTTGATCACAGCAGGAAAAATTTCTCACCATCGCATGCTGTTGGCTATAGTCTTTTTTGTAGATTTTCTTTATCAAGTTGAGGAAATTCTCCCTCTGTCCCTAGTTTATTGAGAGTTTTATTGCAAACAGGTTCTGAATTTTGTCTGTTGCCAAGATCGTGTGGTTTTTCTCCTTTAGCCTGCTGACTGATGGATTACATAAACTAATTTTCTATTGTTGAGCCAGCCTTTCATACCTGGGATTAATTCCACTTAGTCACGGTTTGTAATTCTTTTTTTATTTAATCATTTATTTATTTATATATACATATGTGTGTAATGTTTTCACGCATGTGTTTATGTGTATTTAACAAATTATATCATGAATACCGTCAGTTTTTTTTTCTCCATTCAGTACATTGTGGGCATCCTTTTTTTTTATGATTGGCTCATCTATAGATCTGTTTCAGCCTTTTTGCATATAGTTTTATTGTAGTATAATTGGACATACAATTGACATACATGCACATTTTTAAAGAGTATAACTGGATACATTTTTGTGTATGTGTACACACATGAAATTGTCATAATCAAGATAATGAGTAACTTCTTACTCATGGTGTGTAATTCTTTTTATATCTTGTTGGATATGATTTACTAATATTTAGCTGAGGATTTTTACATCTATGTTCATAAGAGATATTCGTCTGTAGTCGTCTTTTCTTAGAATGCCTTTGTCTATTTTTGGTATTCTGGTAATACTGGCCTCCTAGAATGAGTTAGGAAGTGTTACTTCTGCTTTGATCTTCTGGAAGAAATTGTAGCGAATCAGTGTAATTTCTTCCTTGCATATTTGGTAGAAATCATCAGAGAACCCATCTGGGCCTGATGCTTTCTGTTTGGAAAGCAAACAGAATTGTTGATTCAATTTCTTTAATGGATACAGGCCAATTCAGATTGTCAGTTTCTTCTTGTGTGAGTTTTGGCAGATTGTGTCTTTCAAGGAGTTGATCCATTTCATCTAAGTTATTGAATTTGTGGGCATAGAGTTGTTCATATTATTATTTGACTGTCTTTTTAATGTCCATGGGATCTGCAGTGATGTCTCCTCTTTCATTTCTGGTATTAGTAATTTGTGTCCTCTCTTTTTCTTTCTTAGCTTGACTAGAAGCTTATTGATATCTTTGATCTTTTCAAACAACTAGCTGTTGACTTCATTGATTTTTCTCTGTTGATTTCCTATCTTTAACGAATTGATTTCTACTCTAATTTTTATTATTTCTTTTCCTCTGCTTACTTTGGATTTAATCTGCTCTTCTTTTTTCTAGTTTCCAAAGGTGGAAGGGAGCTTAAAGAACTGATTTCAAATCTTTCTTCTTTTCTAATATATGCATTCAATGCTATAAATTTTCCTATAAGCACTGCTTTGGCTAGATCTCATAAATTCTGATAAGTTGTTATTTCATTTTCTTTTAGTTCAAAATATTTTAAAATTTCTCTTGAGATTTCTTCTTTGACTCATGTGTTATTTAGAAGTGTGTTGTTTAAGCTCCAAGTAGTTTGGGATTTTCCAGCTATCTTCCTGTGTTGATCCCTAACTTAATTGCAGTGTGGTCTGAGGGCAGACATGGTGTGACTTCCATTCTTTTAAATTTGTCAAGGTGTGTTTTTAGCCCCAAATGTGGTCAATACTGGTGTATGTTCCATGTGAGCTTGGGAAGAATGTGTGTCCTGCTGTTGTTACATGAAGTAGTCTATAGATGTCAATATATCCAGTTAATTGCTAGTGCTGTTCAGTTCAGATGTTTTAAATTTTGACAAGGAGAATATATTCAGGCATTGCATGTATTATATCTGTAAAGCATCAGTGCAATAAAACAAAAACCATGAATTAAGCTTTAAAAAAAGTTTTTAAAATAATGAGCCAGGGCAGAAGGCATTTGTAGAGAGTAAGCTTATGATCATTACCACTCATTCTGCCAGCCTTGCCAATCCAGATGAGGGTGTAGCAGCTGTGGCAACCCAAGACCTTGGACCCACTGCACTGACCAGTCAGTGGAGGTGAAGTGCCAAGGGATGCGAGCGGTGGCTGGGACGAGGATGGTGTGTCTATGAACTGCTCCCCAAATGCAAGCACAAATTGCTGCTGATAGATGGCTGAAGTCCAGCCAAGCCTGTTCAACTGTGACTATAATAAAAGGCATGACATTTATGTTCAAGCTCCAGGCCTGCTCATTTGATTAAGCAATTGAAGGTTGTACATCATACTCGCCTTGTGTTTTTGGCAGGGCACTAAGCATGCCAGCTCACAGAGCTGAAGGTACCTACTTGAGAAAAAGAAGACATCACAGATAAAATTACATCTCCAGCCTTCTCTCAGGCAATTGTCATTGAACATGTAACACTCCTTGGGGTGTTTAAGTTGTTCCATCTCTCCTCCTTTCTTAAGGGAGAGGAACCATAAGAAATCCCAAACTCAACAGGAAACCATATCAACCAAAAACTGTCTAGTCAATGAGTATGAAGAGTTGAGTGCAAATCACCTAATGTTGCTGCAAGTGGTTCTACCCATCATTCCATTAAAGGTTCTCTCCTTTGCCCCTTTATGATAACACTCATCATTCAAGTGGAAGAAGTCCACTGGTAAGGAAGGGCTCAGTGACCTCTTAAATTAGAGAGTGAGGTGCTGGACAAGTCTGTGGCACTGTTTTCCTATTGTTCACATGTTCATCTGATTCTATCGATGTATTCAAAATTAAGTTTCCAGATACCAACTACAGAGAAACTTGATTTTACAAATACAGCAAGTGTGAGAGGTTAACTTTAAAACAAGTAGGACAGGAGGCAAGGGTGTGGGCATATCTGTTTGCCATGAAGAATCATGATAAAATTTCCATTGTCTTATTCCTAGATGGTTAGAAGTACAGTGAATTAGACAGTGTTTCTTTTTTTAATTTTTAAATTTTTTTGGTGGGGGGAGGTAGTTAAGTTTACTTATTTATATATTTTTAGAGGAGGTACTGGGGATTGAACCCAGGACCTTGTGTGTGCTAAGCATGCGCTCTACCGCCTGAGCTACACCATCCCCCCTAGACAGTACTTCTTGATAATTAATTTTTTAAGTTAGAATAATCTAGAATACTGTAAAACCTTTATGGCCCAACATTAGACTGACTTCGTGAGAGGAAGTGTGAGTGATTGCTGCATGTGAGCGTATGTGTCTTTTTGAAAAACATGCTAGTTTACTACATTGGTAAGGAAAAAGCTATTGAAAAAATTCAATGTATTTGTCTGCAATAAACTCATGGTTCATAGGGATCAAAAAAGTGTCGTAAATCAGTCACCATGTATACAAATTACAACGTTTGGAGAAATGATGACTTTATTATAGTTGTATGATACTTCTCAGTGAATAAATTTCTTGAATCATCTATAAATCTAAGAACTTTCAACTTCTAGATTCAAAAGCAATTTCTTTACTAATTCTGTAAAACATTCCATTGCTTTAAGAGAAGAGTTCAAATGTGTGTGTAATTATTCTAGAGAAGACCAACATTTTAAGCACTGTTTGATATGAGGAATAGTTATTTTATGAACCTGCATATAAGTTAGAGAATATAATTTTCCTTTGAAAATGTTTTCCAAAGCCTATAGAAAATTAACTTGCATAATATCGCCTTCCAACAAGTCATTAATTTGTAATTCCAAACACATTTGCCTGGATCTTAAATGTAAGTAGTTAACTTTGATTTCTCCTCTCATTGCCGCGGCCAAGTGCTGACACGGGGCTGGCGAAGACCGGACGATGCACTTGATACAGTCCTTAGATTCCCTCCGTGTGTCTAGATCAACACAGAAAAGTTACACGATTCTGAAGTTTCCTTCCGATGGTGCCATTATGTTCCTTGTGAGTGAAGCATTGCTTTTCCTGGTGTTGTTTTATAAGGGTACATATGCCCGAGAGGGTGTACTGTCAGGTTGCTGCCCAACAGCTTGCTGTTCTCAATGACTTCCAGAACGAAGGGTGGACAGGCCAAGGCTGCTTCATGAACGACTGTCAGTGAAAGAAGGAGAAAAGGGAAACTTGGTCTTATGGGTCACCGAGGATCAGATATAGCTGCATGAAACAGAGAAAGAACAAACAAGAATGCCATCAACATGCTAGAAGCCTTTTCCTACCTTCTATAAAGGAAGTTCAGAAGCAGGCATCCAAGGATGGGGGAACTCCATCTTTATTTCTGGGGCTCCATGCTTGCGCCTGGCTTCCATCCTCAACGTTGCCTCAAAGGTCCAAGACAGGCTGCTGGAGTTCCGACCACAAAGAGGAAGAGAAGACAGAAAGAGGCTCCACCCTGCTGAGTCAGCTCCACCGGACGGCCTTCCTGGAAGTCCTGCAGAATTCATCATTTTGGCCAGAAGCGAATCACACGGACATATCTAGCTATAAGGGAGGCTGGGAAATCGTATTTTACTTCTTGGTCACAATGTGCCCAGCTGAAAATCGAGGCAGATAAAAAGGAAGGAAGGAGTAAGGAGAGAAGGGATACTGGGGGTGACAACTGGCCATCTCTGCATTTGGCAAGACACAAAGGTTATGACTGGCCTTGGACATCATCTGGGCTGAAGTCGTTCTCAGCTTTCATAACAATGCCTGCATCGTCTAGGCTTTTCTGGGGTGAGGGGAAAATCCTAAAGGCTGGAGTAGCCCAGTCCTGGCAGGTAAGTTTATTAGTCCATGGACTCAGCCCTAAAATCAATACAAATGCATTAAGATTCACTGAGCATGTTCCACACGGGCCCCATCGATGCAGCCATGCATGACCCAGATGGGGGCCAGGTGGTGGGACACCCTTCCCTGAGTGGCTTGTAAGCTGGGAAGGCAGCTTACAGCCGTGCTTCTAAAACTGCTTTTTTTCCAGTTCAGAGCAGACTAGTCCATATTCCTACCATGACGACCACAAGGGATCAGGACCCAATCTAGTCTATTTCTTGTTGGAGAAGACTGATCCTCTTACCGCACACCTGGATGTCACAATGTCAGCTTTCTATAAAAATGTGCCATGTATTTGTTCCACAAGTTTGGGGGGAGGTTGGGGGAGGGTGTGGGGAGGCCATCGGCTGAGACAGCCAAACCCATTAAGACAAACTCCTTATACTCTTCTAATTTCTCATTTTCATTTCAAATGATGTTTGAAACAACATTTGTTCGTTGGATGGAGTCTAAAATAATTTATTCCACAGCTAGGTTTTTACTATAATGGTATTAGTGGCAGAGATATTTGACTGCGGAGACATTGTGCATCAATTGATGAGAAGAAACATACCACTATTTTAAAACATTTTAACCAAGGTGTAATTTACCTAGACTAAATGCACAGCCTTCAAATGTGTATTTTGACGAGTTTTAATAAGTGCCTGCACTTAAGTAATCACCTCCTTCATCGAGATACAGAACATATCCATCACCCCAGAAAGTCCCCCCACGTCCCTCTCCAGGCAATCCTCAACCCTGTGTCCCTGCTCCAGAAGCAAGCACTGCTCTTGATTCTATCACCAGAGCTCAGATTTTTTTCCTAAAACTTCTAGAACGTCATATAATTGGAGTTGTACAGTATGAATGTACTGGTCTGGTTTCAGTTTCTTTTGTTCAGCCTCCTGTCTTGAGAATCATCCGTGTTGTCTTAGCAGTTGATACCTTTGATTGCTGGGTAGAATTCCATTGTTTGAATGCTCTCAAATTTACTAATCCACTGGTAGCAGCTTCTACTTACTGAGCACTCCCTATTGCGGAACGCTATGCTAAGCACGTCCCAGACCACGTCTCATAACAACCAGAGAAGGTAGGTTCTGCTGGCCGTTTGAGGGGATTTTTATTTGTGATTCTCTTTTTTGCTGTGGTGTCAGCTCTGGTCTTCCTAGCACCTGGTCTGCCCGTCATCCTTTGTGGTCTTGGCAGGAGGTGAGATGCAGGAAATTTGAGCCTTCTTCTTGATGAAGCTGCAGCCCAGCAGGGGGGAGAAGGTGGGGTGACCTTGACCTGGCCAGTCCCATGCCCTCTCTGGGGACACCTGGGGCCTGAGTGAGGTTCCAATGCCAATGCCGAGGACAGCAGCACATGGGTCCTCCCTCTGCTGGGACTCGTGCCCGACTTTCTGCATCCTGGCTTCCTGTGCCTTCTCCCCGCCTCCAGGATTTCATCAGTTTCAGAAACTTCCTTGCTTGTTTAATTTAGGCAAACTTGCTTCCTGTACCTGCAAACAAGGCCGTTACTGATACGCTGGGTATTGTCCCCATCACACAGACAAGGAAACCAAAGCCCAGGGGCAGTGACTCCTGGGGTCACACAGGCTGCCACGTAGCAGGATGAGGAGCAGAGCTCAGCAGATCCCAATGCCAGGAAGGGAGAGGCCACCGCAAACCTGACTTCAGTGACACCAGCCTCTCCAGCCCCAGGGGGACAGCGTGAGTGCCTTCCAAGGAGAAATGCACTCACCCTTCCTCAGCCCTCTACTTCTCTGGACGAAGCCAGCCAGGGAGGCTCTGCCCTCTCCGATCTGCCAAATCCCCCACCTGACCCATCACTTCACCCTTTCCCTAGTCTTCAGCTCAGAAGGGGAAACCCACCCCAGAACGTGGTACAGCCTTCCATGCCTTTCCATGGCTTAGTCGAGCATTACCTTTAAACCCTTATTCTGATCTTTGTTTCATGTTTACAGAAGGGGATTCCTTTTATTCCTTTCCCTGGACAGGAATAATCCCTTTGGAATGCGAACTTTTAAAGAGTCGCTCCCTGGGTTATTGAAAGGCAGCCCTCCTCCTGCTGTAGAGAGGGGTCTGAGGCTGGCCGGCTGCGTGGGGACACACACATCGGGAGACTAGGGTGGGGAGAGAGAAGGCAGGCAGCCTGAGGCAAAGGGGCTCTGGCTCTCAGCTCAGATGTGGCCTCTGCCTTCCCCCAGCTTCCCCTTCATTTCTTTGCTCATCAGCACTGAGGGCAACCTAGAAAAAGACAAGGGGGGCGGGTGACAGCCGCAGAGACTGGGCGGGCAAAGGAAGATGGCCCTGAAACATCACCTGTAGCTGGGGCAGGGCGAGAGAGGACCATGTTGCAGTCAGCCCACCCTGGGCGGGCCTCTCATTTCCTGAGATTCCCTGGATATTGAAATATCCTGGAGGAGGATTACGGAGTGTGGTGGACACAGTGATTTACTCCCCAGATCCCTCCTCAGTCACCCAGCTGCCAGGAGGAAGGTGATCAGTGGACAGTCTCAGCTGTCAGCCCCTTCAGAGGTGGAGCAACTGCCACTGGGGTGCACCTGCCAGGAGTGGCCCCACATCCAGGAACTGAAGGTGGCAGGGGGTACAGGCCTGGCTGTATCGGCTCAACTCAAGATGATGTTGAAAGGCGTGGGCTCCTCCTCATTGCCTGTGGCTCTCTCCCACAGCTGTTGGTCCCCCAGGGGCTCCCTGATAAGCACTCAGCTCGCAAACTCTCTCTGAGCTCACTTCCCAGGGAGCCCAACCTGTGAAGTGGGGATGGTTGACATACAGGTTAACATCCTGACACATAGAGAGACAACACATGGGGAGGGTAATAGCTCAGGGGCAGACCACATGCTTAGCATGCATGACATCCTCAGTTCTAGCCCCAGAATTTCCATTTAAAAAAAAAGTTTTTCAGGGAAAGGGAAATAGTTCAGTGGTGGAGCATATGCTTAGGGTGCACGAGGTCCAGGATTCAACCCCTAATATCCCCATTAAAAATAAAAAATAAAAATAAATAAATGAGATAAAAAATTGTTAAAGGATTCTCAATAAAAAGACATGCACTACAGTTGGACTTTCACAGGACAATTACAAAATCAGTGTTTTATGTTGATTCACTGCACGTGGCATCGATGAATTCCTTCCATCCTCAGTGCATAGCTCCATGTCTATCATGCAGAGAGAAAAGGTCCTGAGAAGTAGGTACTACTGTTTCCCCATTTTACAGATGAGGCAACCGAGGACCAGGAAGGATGCAGGACTTGCCCAAGGTGGCAGGACTCACGGCAGAGCCGGGATTGAGCCAGGAAGCTGCATCCAGCTTCTGTGCTCCCAGCATCACTCTCACCTTCCTCTCCACACTGGGACCTCCTGGGCTGGGGCAAGAGGTCCAGGGCTGGGTCTCAATCTCGAACACTGTCAGGTGCATGAAGGCGAAAAAGCAGTGTAAGAAGATGAGAGAGAAAAAGAGGGCGAACTTGAATATAAATGACTAATTTCAAAGAAAAAAAAATTTTGAGTTAAAAGCATGGCTCTGATAGAAATATAAAATAAGCATATGCCAGACATTTGTTTCATGGCTTGTATTAGTTCCCCAGGGCTGACCTAACAAATCACTACAAACCAGATGGTATAAACCAACAGAAATGTGCTCTGTCCAGTTCTGGACGCCAGAAGCTCCAGGCCAGGTGTCAGCAGGGCCGCGCTCCCTCCAATGGCTCTAAGGAGAATCCTTTTCTGCCTCCCAGTATCTGGGGACTGAGCCTTCTTCAGCCACCCTGGCTCTTAGACACATCTCTCTGCTCTCTGCCTCTTCCTCCAGGTCTTCTCCTCTGTCTCCTGTAAGACCACTTCTCATTAGATTGAACCCAGGATGATGGCATCTCAAAATCCTTAATTTAATTACATCTACAAACACCCTTGTTCCCAATAAGGTGAAATTCACAGTCCCCAGGATTTGGACACAGGCAGAGATTTTGGGAACCACCATTCAATCCACCCCACTTGTTAATGATAGAACCAGCAAGATGGTAAAGTGAATTCAGAGGAAAATTTGAGAAGCAAGTTTATCTAGTCAGTCAGCAGCAGCGTGGGGAACAACTTTGCTGAGTTAGAGACAAATTGAAAGGTTAATGTCTCACAGGGCAATAAAACTGTAATCCTTGGGGTTACCTTTTCCCATAGGCAGAAATCTGTTTGGACAAAGATCTTGAAGTTAGCACACGACTTCACAGATTCACCCTAATCAATGGTGAGTGGTGAATTAAACAGTACCTTGCTGAGACCAGTGCTCTCCAACAGAAATTTCTGCAGTGGTGACATATTCTGTATCTGGGCTGTCCAATTCAGTAGCCACGTGTGGATACCGAGCCCTTGAAACGTGGCTATTTATGACTGAGAAACAAATTTTGAATGTTATTGAATTGTCATTAAAGTTTATATATAAAGCAGCAGATGGCTAGTGGTTACAGTATTGGGGGTGCAGCCTGAGAGAACTCAATAACCCCTCGCAGGGCCTGAGAGGCAATTGTTCGGATGTAACATTGGAAGGATATACTGTTGCTTTATTTCCAAATTATTATAATTTTTCTTAAGACATTAATGGCACAACTCAGACTGGAGAGGCCACAGGAATGATTGGATTGTGCAGAATTAGCATTTGCATTGTCCATGGAATCAGAAAAACACTTCTATTTTGTTCCAATCAATCATTGACCTGTTGCCGGAACTAAAAAATGTTTTGGGAGAAGCTGGGCATGTGGGTTTCTATACAAAATGTCTTAAAATTTAGAGACTAGCCAGTTGGTGATCTCCACTCTAGGGGGAATTGGCGCAGGGAAATTACCCTCTCGTAATGTGCTCTATTTTTCTAACTCCTCTTGTGAATATGCCACATCATCCAGCTCCTTTATGCATCACACATATTTGACAACCCCTCCCCAAGTAGTACAATTCATTTCAGTTCGACAAACATTTATTGAGCACCTACTGTCTACAGGGACTGGCCAAGAAGCAGATCATTATAAGGGTGAATAAGGCACTTCCCTTGCTGTCCCAGGCTCCCAGACTGACAGAGTCACAACACAAAGTGCTTTGTAAAGCACAGTGACAGAGGTGAGCACTGGTGTTCCTGGAGTCAGGGCACACCTGGCTCCAGCTGGGCAATGAGGCGAGAAGATGAGCATGGAGCTGAGTCTTGAGTAAGAGTAGGCCAGGTGATAAATGTCCATCAGCAGATGCCTGGATAAAGAACTTGTGGGATAGTTATACAATGGAACACTACTCAGCCATAAAAAAGAACAAAATAATGCCATTTGCAGCAGCATGGACGGACCTAGAGATAGTCATTCTAAGTGAAGTAAGCCAGAAAAAGAAAGACAAATACCATATGATATCACTTATATGTGGAATCAAAAAAAAAAAAAAACGAGACAAATGAAATTTTTACAAAACAGAAACAGACTCACAGACAGAAAACAAACTTATGGTTACCAGGGAGGGGAGAAAAGGGAGGAGAGGGATAAATTGGGATTTGGGGATTTGCAGATACTAACTACTATCTATAAATTAGATAAACAGCAAGGTCCTACTATACAGCACAGGGAACTATATTCAATACTTTGTAATAGCCTATAATGAAAAAGAATATGAAAGGGAATATATTTATATATATAAACTGAATCACTACGCTGTACACTAGAAATTAACACAACATTCTAAACCAACTATACTTCAATTAAAAAAAAAAAGAGTTGGCCAGGTGAGGCAGGATGGAACAGGCATAGTGGGCAGAGGCATCAGCACAGTGAGAGGGAAAAAGGTGTGGCTCTGGGCACAGTATGGCATATGAGGGACACTTGGAGCATTCAGCATCGTGAGAGCTTAAGATATGAGGCCAGCAGTGGCAGGAAGAGAAGGGAGAGGAAACAAGGGTCAGATCATAGAAGGCACTGTAGCCTGTGAAGTGAAGGGTGTTTTGTAGGTGACTCATCAAGACAGTGGAATGAGTGGGTGGGTGAACACATTCATTCAACAGTCTCCAGTGCTTGGCGCCGAAGATCCTGGTGATGCAGGCAACTAGAAGAGTGGGGTCTTTCTCCTCTCAAGGTTTACGTTCTACCTGGGTGAGAAAGACAGTAGACAAGTGAACAGACACATACATAAGATCGAATTCCAGACGGAATCCTTCAGCCTTGAAGAAGAGGAAGCGGGGGTAGGGGGTGGGTAACAGTGGGGAGGGGAAAGGTATAGCTCAGTGGTGGAGTGTGTGCTTAGTATGCACGAGGTCCTGGGTTCAGTCCTCAGTTCTCTGTTTAAATAAATAAATAAATAAATAAATAAATAAATAAATAAATAAGCCTACCCCATCAAGGGAAAAAAAAGTTAAAAAAAAAAAAAAAAAAAAGAAGAAGAAGAAGAGGAAACCAGAATGTAGAGGGGGAATGACTGAGAGCTGGGTGTGGGGGTAATGAGGTAGCTGCTCCAAGAAGGGGACATCAGATCTGGGACCCGAATGTCAAGAAGGAACCACTTGTATAACAACCTAGATTCCAGAAGAACAGCTGTCTGGGTTCATTTGGGAACTTTTTTTTTATAGCTAAACTTAAAAAAAATTAAATAGCACAGGGAACTATATTCAATATCTTGTAGTAACCTATAATGGAAAAGAATCTGAAAAGGAATACACGTATGTACATGCATGACTGACACATTATGCTACACGAGAAATTGACACATTCTATATTGACAATACTTCAGTAAAAAAAATTAAATAGGAAAACAATTACAGAGCATTTGAGAACAGACAAGAAAAAAACCACCTGTTATCTTACTATCTGAGCACCACTTCTATTTTTATTTAGAGTTCATGCCCTTAGTCTGGATCTGCGTGTATAAATAGTTTATATAATTGATCATAATCAACTGTATGTACAATTTAATAGTCAGCTCTTTTCACTTACAACAATATAAGCATTTTCCATGATAACCATGATCCTAACACTATAATTTTCAATTTCTGCATCACTGTCCGTCTAGTGGGGCCTCACGTCTAGTATTTATCCTTTCCGCTGTTGCACATGAAGGTTGCTTTATAAATTTTCCGGCTTATGAGCATAAACATCTTTACACATGCCTATTTTTTCCTTTCCATATCTCAGATAACGCCCTTAGGATTAATTTCTTCAAGTGAGAGATTCCTGTGTCAAAGCGAGCACTTGACCTTAGAGCGCACTGGCCACCGGACTCGGTGAGGGCAGGCGGCCGGTGTGCTGTGCCCGGTAGTGTGGGGGCAGGGCCAGGAAGGCCCGAAGCTCGGGAACGGCAGGAGTCACTGACTTCCAAGCTCAGCTTCTGCGGCTGAACTTGTGCCCCGAAGGATAGATGTTTGGGGTCAGGAACAGATATTTTGCATCACTCTGCTTTTGTAGCTTTGACTTTTGATTAAAAGAATAAATATGAGGGGGAGGGTATAGCCTGGCATGCACAGGATCCTGGGTTCAATCCCCAGTACCTCCATTAAATGAAAATAAATAAGTAAATCTAATTACCACCTCTCCAAAAAAAAATTTAAAAAATAGAATAAAAATGAAATAAATGCCTTTTATGATTGGATTAATGCATTCTATTTATTCTTCCTTGGTGGTCGGCTTTATTTCTTTGATAACTATGTAAGTTTAAAAAGCTAAAGCTCTAAATTCTTCTTAGAAACAATGATCAGTACATATATGTAAATTTTTAAAAATATGTGCAGTATACTGTATATATGTATTTACATGCAATATATTGTATATGTGCAAATTGTAACAATTCTACCTAATAAAACTGAAAATTAATAAAAATAAAAAATAAAACCTAGCCATTTGGCTTTGTATAGAAAAATAAAATAAAATAAAAATAAAAGCTCCTACTGTACAAATTTTAAAATAAATAAATTAAAAAATAAAAGAATAAAAATGAAATAGATGTTTATGGAGATTAGGTCAAGAAAGCAGGCTGGGCACATGTTCCAAATTTCTAGTAAAGACTTAAAAAATACCATGTCTTATGTTATATATTCATTTAATGTGTATGCCTTTAAGCATCGCGTTCAGCCCCTCCCCACTCGCTGGACCCAGGCTGTGGAAATGGATACAGAATTCACAGAGAGCCCTGAGCAGCCTCCACTTAACCATAGGAACAGTCCTCTACTGGATTCTTGTGAACAGCCTCTGAGAGGAAGATTTGCTGGAAGCCGGTTTGTTAGGCAGTAACTCTCCCAAGAAGAATGGTGAAGAGAGTGGGGATGTGGGATCAGGAAGAGGGGAAGCCGCTCCAGGGTCTGACAGCAAACAGAGGCCCTCGGAGGATAACTTGGGCTTAAAGTGGGGAGCTCTGGAGACAGCACAGGTCACACCTCAAAGGCGGCCCCATTGAGGGCTGCAGACCTGGAAGACGTGTATTCCTCTGTTCCCATCAGTACATGACCCGTCCCCGGGAATGCTCACTCCCAGGCACGCCTGGCTCTGGGGGACACCGGCAGAGTGCAGTCCAGCCGAGACACAGACGCTGGCTGTGCGGAGTAAAAGCGCAGGGAAGCCTGTTGAGATGAAGATGGTGAAGGAATGTGCAGGCAGGTGGATGGAGGCAAGCCAGCTCCCACTTCAAGCTCATACCAGGAATCAAACGAAAACCAGCCCCGTGGAAAGAGACGTCATATTTAACAAATGAAAGAACACACACCTGAGAAACTAAAGCTAACTGAAGAAGACAGAAGGTGTTTCAAGAGCACGTTTGATCAGTATCCTCATGGACATGGAAGCAGATATTGCATCGAGTGAGTCAATGGAGGTCTTAAAATTAAGCTTTTCATCACTGCCATTTCAAACAATAAAAAGCAGATAAGGGTTGGGAGTATAGCTCAGTGATAGAACACATGCTTGGCATGCATGAGGTTCTGGGTTCAATCCCCAGTGCCTCTATTAAGGGTGAAAATTTAAAAATTAAAAAAAATGTTTTAATTTAAAAAAGAGTAGCTGGATAGAACAGCAGAATGGGAGCAGCTGAGGAACTAATCAGCGAGCTAGAAGACTGAGCTAAGGGAGTCCCTGAAAAGAGATGCAAAGCGCAAAAGGAAAGTTAGGAACATGGAAAATAATTTCATAAGTTCCCACATCCAGCTGACAACACTTTCAGAATGAGAGGACAAAGTGGATAAATGGGATAAAATACTTAAAAAGAATAACAGAAGAAAAATTTCCAAAGTCAACGAAATACATGAGCCCTCTGAACAAAAGTGCCTGAAACACCAAAGCAGGAAAAATGAAAAAAATGCCACGTACATAGTGGTGACATTGTGGTGAGATTTTAGAACACCAGGGACAAAGAGATAGTCCTCAGTCTTCCTGAGGGAAAGGCAGATTGTACACAGGGGAGAGAGGAAGAGAAAACCACACTGGCCTCACACTTCTGGGGTAAGACAGTGAAGCCACATCTTTAACATTCTGATGGGAAGAGCTTGTGAATATAGACTTCAACTGAAAATATTACTCCCGTGGGGGATAAATAAAGGCATTTCGAACAAGGAGGAGTTCAGAAAATGCACCATCCACAGACCTTGTTTAGAAGGATGGCAAGAGAATTGCTGGAGTCTTGCAGTGCTCTACAAAACAACAAAAATTAATTTAACAGGAGCAACAGCAAAGAGAAGCAATAAGAAACTAAAGAAAAAATAAACTGGTAAAATGTAACATTGAGGAAAACAGGTATTAATCAGGAGCCCTATTTATTTTGAACGCTTACATCATGTGCCACAAAGAGGAACCTTGCTTGTGAACGCCTTCAAAAAAAGTGTCAATCCAGTGGACATTTCCAGATGGGCAGCCTTGGTAACAGCTTCAGGAACTTTGCTGAAAGTTGGTAAATGCAGAGAGGACAGGTTCACCACAGTCAAGAGGATGGCTCGGTTATGTGAGGTGTGAAATCAGGGTCTGGCCAGAGCCACAGAACAGGTGTCTGTCAACTGGACAGAGTCTTTGTCCACTGAAAGGACATCCTAAAAGATGAAACTCTAACTTGAAAAGACACACACACCCCAATGTTCACAGCAGCACTATTTACAACAGCCAAGACATGGAAGCAACCTAAATGTCCATCGACAGATAACTGGTTAAAGAATATTACTCAGCCACAAAACAGAATGAAATAATGCCATTTGCAGCAACAGGGATGGACCCAGAGATGATCATACTAAATGAAGTCAGACAAAGACAAATACCATATGATATCATTTATATGGGGAATCTTTAAAAATGAGACAAATGAGCTTATTTACAAACCAGAAATAGACTCACAGACATAGAAAACAAACTTACGGTTACCAAAGGGGAAAAGAGGGGGAGAGAGAAATCAGGAGTTTGAGATTAGCAGATACAAACATAGTTCCCTGTGCTATACAGTAAGTCTTTGTTGTTTCTCTATTTTATATACAGTAATATGTGTCTGTTAATACTATTACTGTTCCCTTTGGTGAAATAAACAAAAAGGACCTACAGTATAGCACAGGGAACTATATTCGATATCTTTTAATGACCTATAATGGAAAAGAATATATATAACTGAATCACTTTGCTGTAGACCTGAAACATTATAAATCAACCATATTTCAATTAAAAAAAAAGAATTAACATTTTTTTTTAAAGGCCAGCCTGCATAACACACTCCCACTGGTCTGTATTCTTTCTTCTCAAATCACTGATTCTATTATTTTGTAAAACTTTGGTTGACTCAGACTGAATTTGTATAATTTGCCCTTCTGGTCTTTCTATTACAGCACTTAAATTATTCCACTGAAACCTGCCAAGAGCTTTCAAACCTTTAGCCTTGACTGGGAAGTGAAATTGAATAACAAATGAGCTCAAGTCAGGGGGGAAGCTCGTGTTTGAAAAGAAAGGAAGCAGCTGCTTTTGAACGTTTTGCTCCAGACCCCCTTATTTATAACACCTCTTAGAAGTTTAAAACTATTTGCCTTCCCCCGATTGATTGGATCCTTTTGGAGTTAGCTGTCTCTTCCAGGGAGGGCGGGGAGCAGGAGGGTGGCTGGCTTTGTTTCAGGAATCGCGTCCACTGCTTAAGACAGCGTGTTTTTTTTTTTGTTCCCGTATCAGGAACTTCAGTGATCTCCCTCTCCTGAGGGATTAGAGATTGGTAATTACTTCTGGTGAAGGAGGTTAGCCCACAGCGCTGCCGCCTGGCAGGTTTGCTAAAAATAGCAGCAGTAGGTTATTTTTAAAAATCCTCATGGAGAGATCACGACCGTGAGTCACGTTTATCTCTAGAAGGAAAATCACACAACCACCTCTGCACAAGGAACAGCCACACCAGCCCGCGTAGGAGGAAACGGAGAGGTACTTGCGCGTGTGGAATTTCAAGACCCACTTTAGTTCAGAACAGATACTCCGCATCCAAAAGATGTGCACTATTTTCTCAGCACTAGCTCTTTAACTAGTGTTTGTCATGCTTCTGTAGCGGCTCTTTCTACTTCTTATTTGCTTTTTTTTTTTTTTTTCCTTTCCCAGGACTATTCGTAACCTAACGGAGAAATATTCTCTGAGGAGGAATTCCATGGCAGGAGAGGTATCTGTCTTCTCTGAGTCATCAATTTCACTTGCTTACAGAACATTAAAAAGAAATTTTAAGTGATAAATGCATTAATCTACAGCTACTTGTGATGAGGCTGTTCTGGCTAAAACAGAATACATTATCTGGAAGACATCTTTCATACTCCCAAGGCACTTTAAAATAATGAAAACATATAAAATAATATCGAAGTAATTAAAGTAATGGCAAATAAAAATGTAGCATTATATGGAATTGCCCTATTGGAGCAATACATCTCTTTTTATAAGTCCTTTGTGACATTGCTATTAATTTTTAAGTAACAAAATATTGCTCTTGAACCAAAAATGGGATATTAACTAACACATACACTATTAATTACTTTGCAAATGCAAAGTGCTAAATTCTAGTTTCTAAAAATAAGCCTCTGAGGTTCTCTAATAAAATCTGTGCACAGTGCCCACTTCTGAATCATCGAAGCCGTGGAGGAGAGTCCCCCTAGTGAAGCCATGAAAATAACTTCACAAAAAAGAAAAAAAAAAAAAAAAGAAAATAACTTCACAAGACCCTGTGTCTTTTCTAGGAGCTGATCTGTGTGCGCTGGGAGCTTCGTGTTGTCCACCCTCTCTCCCCAGCCACAGTGGTCATGTTTCCATTAGCCTGGCCCTCTCCCTGAGACTCAGGGATGATTCTCCCATCCCCTTTCAGTGAATGGGTTTTCTGAGCTACCAGGGAGACACTTCTTAAAACGATGTCACCTTCTTCTGTCCCCAGACCAGCCTGTTCTCTGGGCAACCTCCCGCCATCATGGTGTCTTTAGTGCTCCCAAGTCACAAGTAGGATTCCCTTGAGATAGCAAGTAACAGGTAGAGAGGGGAGCTGAAGAGGAAGATGACTGAAAGGTGAGTCCCACTTCCCCTCCTCTTCGACCTCCCATGCCACCAGCTCTCTGCAAGGAGCTCCCTTATTTCATGAAAACTGTATCCCTGGAACTGATGGCACGGGCTCCTCAGCTTGTGAAACAAATCCTGTGTCACACCATAAACTGCTTCTACCAGCACTTCCATAAACTCTTCAGAGGGCAAGTACACGTGTGTATATATGCATAGAGTATATGTATAAAATCATGACATTTCCTTACATTTTAAAGGTTACCAATTTTCCTCTTGGAGATTTTCAGTATAAATTAATACATTAGAAGTTCTGAGAATGCTCATCGGAGAAGAAAACAGTGGTTTAAATTGGTCTTAAGCAGCCTTCACCCACAGAACCCCTTTGGGGTGCGTGGACAGTCCCTGTTAATACCTTACAGGACTGGTGTCCTGAGGAAGCCTTGCTGGAGGGGGGCTGGTCTTTGGTTTGATACAGGAACGTGGATAGAAGTCCGCCCAGGGACCCTGCTCTACTCACCCTGTTCCCAGATCCTTGTAGTGAGGGCTGGAGCAGCAGAAGATGCAGGGACCTGTGACTCACCCCTTCCTTCTTTCACTGGCGACCACCCTCCTTTGGTGGGTCCCAGGGGAAAGGGCTCCATATGAAAGTGTGCCAGCCCCAAATTTGTACGCTATTCTACTGCCAGAGAATAAACATTGAAGTGGAATTTAAGGAGAACTCAAGGGAGCAGTCTCAGTCTGGAAATTTGCTCTCCTTAAATATGTCGGAAACAACAAAGTTAAAATCAAACAGTGGGGTGACTTAGTGCCATCCCCTCTGCTACTGATACCAATACCAGAAAATCCTGCCAATCCTGCCACCCCTAAACCTGTTGATAATTTGATAAGTCTCAGGTTTTCCACTCTGCGTCAAAGTTTAGTGACTTCAGTTAATTCCAAATTCAAGCAAACCTTGGATGTTAATACTGATTAATTGTCAGCCTAATCTTTATTCAAATATGTCAATACACTTAAGGCCAACATAAAAAGGCAAATATTTGCCCCTTGTGCTAAAGTAACCAACTTTTAAATAATAAATAGACTTTGCTTGAATCACTAATAACCATTTTTAGCCTTTTTCTCACCGGTTTTGAGAGATCTTGCCTAGCAAACTGTATTTACTAAGTCATTAATTTGTTTTCCCGTAACAAAAATTAATCCAAACACATATCACTTGGCTGCCTTCCCAGTCAAAAGCAAAGATACTTGCTGAGTTATATTTAGTCACTCAGTTTTGATTTTTTTGTTTATTTTGTCCTACTGCAGTTCGTATTGAAGTAGATGCAGGGAACTTCTGCGTTTCTGCTTACTGAACTACCTAATGAATAGGAAGGAGTGAATGCTTGCGCTGCTGACAGGTCTTTAAGAAATGGAATTCGAGCACATTTCAATTTGTTCACTCACTTGGTTTTCAGAGGACAACTCTGGGACGTCTCCTCCGGAAAGCCCGTGTCCCCCTGAAATTTCCTAGTCCTCGGTGTAATAAACCTGTCACCAAGATCATAAAAAAAACTGGTAGGGAGCGCTGATCAGATGCAGATCTGTGATGCTCCGGACGCCCCCTCCCCATGTCCTGCGGAGCCCTGCGCTCAGCCCCTGCAGGCTCCATCCCTCCCCTGCCCTGACTCCGAGGGTGGACTGCACCTCCCAGAGCTGATGGACCTCCTCTCCAGTCCCCTCCGGCAGCAGGGTACAGTCGGGAGCTTTTGGGGATTCAGGGTTTTCTTTCTAAGGTACCAGATCCTAGTGGATCTGGTTTACTTTGTCTCGGAATTCACCAAAGACAGATGCAAAGATCAAGACAGGATCCCAGCTTCCCTTGGAGCAGAGAGGACTCCAACAAGTGAGTTTCAACACTGGTGGGAGTGGGTTAACATTTCTGAGATGGCCGTCTTTACCCACACCTAGTTCTGGTTTCACCCCCTCCAACTCAGGTCTGCTGAGCAGCTGGGAGCTCCTTGCCCCCCGGAGGGCTGAGCCTGGGTTGAGCAGGAACAGTGGTACTTCCCTGCTTCAGTGCCAGGAGCTAACAAAATGCTTGTAGAAGCAAAATGTTAGAACTGATTCTTGAGGGAAGAAGACTTGTCCAGTTGGAAAGAGGAGAGTCTTGGATGAGTCTAGAGAGAGAAGCCCCCCTGGTAGAGCCCTAAGTGGGAGGCAAAACCCAAAAGATGTTCTTGGAAACCCAGTGCCCTGCTTCCCCCTGAGCCAACACAGGCAAGACTGCACAGGGGAAACGGCTCTGGCGAGTCTCTGAGATTTCTGCCCCCTGAGAGGGCAGACGCAGCAGAACGAGACCCCCGCGCAGCACAGGACCCAGGCAAGCGGGGGACAGTTCTGTGCGCTTGGGGTGACCCAGGGCCTGCAGGCAGCCCCTCCAGTGCCTTCCACTCAAGACTGCCTAAGGCCCCCAGGAAATGCGAAAACTGATGTAGACTCGGGTTCCACCACGCTAGGGAGAACAGAGACTTGGATCAGAAATTAGTGAGAGTTTTATAAATTAAGTTGCGTTCATTTTCTACCAGAGTTACAGGCTGAGATGCTGTCTCCAACCCAAGCTGGAGATAAGGGGAAAGTGGCCTCATACTCCAAGCACAGACAGGTCCCATTAGGCTCTAGGTCCAGAGCTCCCTCCCACGTCTCGCCACCCCCTCCCTCCTACTCCTCACCTGTCTTCCCAAACTCCTGAAACCCTAGCCCTCTGGGAAGTCAGGTCCCTCCTTCCCCAGAAGCCAGGGGCCTGCCTCTCAAGTGGTCAGTGTGGCCACTAAGGCTTCTGACAAAGGCAGGATGGTCTGACGTCAAGGACTTCACTTCAAAACCCATAAGGAGGAGCAGGAGGAGAGGACCAAGTCGGTAAGCCTGGGCCCAGCTGTTTGGATGTGAGTGTCAACCCAGTAACTTCAGGTGAGGAAAGACAGATGGGAGAATCTTGTGCCTTTTCCATTCACCCTGATTGCTAGTCTTCGGGGTTCTCTCTTCAAGTTTCCAGTGACAGCAAATTGAGGGTGATATGGACGAAAACTGTCACCTGCCATAACAGTAAACAGAGAATATTGCGGCCATCAAGCCATCAGCCACTGCACTTGCCCCAACTGTGCATCCTAAGGGAATTCAGGATAGAAAAAAAACAAGGTACTGGCTCCACGTAGTTAAGGGGCACATCAGAGGAATGATTTCAATGAGCACAGACACTTGCATCTTCCCATACATAGAAAAGTGCTAAATTCATTAACTTGGGATGTCTGAGTTTTTTAATTTTTGTTTTGTTTAGGTTTTTTCTTTTTTTTTGGTCAGGGGAGGCAGAAAATTCAGTTTATTTATTTACTTATTTATTTTAATGGAGATACTGGGGATTGAACCTAGGACTTCGTGCATACTAAGCATGCACTCCACCACTGAAGCTATACCCTCCCCCTCATTTTCTTTAATTAACAATCTTTTGATGTTTCAACTACCTGGTCGTTGTTGGAAGACCCCCCTATATCTCCTGGCTCCTCCCTTATCTCTTTGGAGCAGTCTTTCATTGCTGTCTGAGAGACTGCCTCCCGGGCATATGTCCTCAGAAGTCCATGGAATAAAACATAATTCTCAACTTTTAGGTTGTACATTTTTTTTCAGGCCGCAATGCGGAGAGAAGAAAAGTTTAACTTGCCCCACCTTTGAACACATTACCCGCCTGTACCCACAATAGTAGTAAGAGTTAAGCACACACACCCACACCCTGACAAAATAGCAGTTAAAGAGGCAAAGCTCATCATTTTACAAAAACAGGAAGCTGAATCCCAAATTAATACTATAGTGTCACTAAGATCGCATACGTGACAGATAGATTTTGGCAGAGTGCTTTTCTTTGGAGAGCCAAGAAAGCTTTAAAACTTAAAAGTCTTACATGTAAGCTTTTGTCTGGGTCGTAGAGTCCCTGACCACCCACCTCTGGCAACCACCACCAGAAAAAGACTAAAGCCAAGGCACGAAGACAAATGAGGTAAAAATTGCGAGATCTAGGTGCAGCTCTGCCATGAATTGTCAAATTACGCATCTCTGTCATTTCCACTCTCACACCAGCCTTCTCTTATCTAACCAGGTCCCGCACCCCTAAAGTCATTTAAAATAGGGAAACTTTCTTCCTAAGATCGCATTCTCAATTGCCCACCCAAGCTCATTAAAAAAAAAAAAATGTGTTTGTGAAACCTGAGGTAATCCAAATAACCAGTTCTGGCCATTCGTTTTAGCCTGCTCCCTCAACTGGGAGATTCAAGAGCGGCTGAAACACCAAGAAATTAATGACTGAGCTAAGTTTCACTCCTCACAGCCTACCGTCTGGTGAGATGCCAATGAGTAGCAAGAAACTACGGGCTGGAGGGGACACAGGAGTCCCCAGGCTCAAGGTCAAGCGCTAGGTTGCCTGGACTTTCAACCAAATCTGGTTTGGGTTTTATTTCTCCAGGTTTCATTAATCATTAGAAATGACAGATTCTTTAGAAAATGTTTTCCAGCTTCCCTCCGCACCCCGCTTCCTTCCTCTCGTGCTCCGCCCTCCCTCCCTCCCATCCCTCCTTCCCCTCCCTCTCCCTTCCCTCCCTCCTCCCTCCCACTTCCCTCCTCCCTCCGCCCTCCACTTCCTCCCTCCTCCCGTCACGCCATCTTCCTCCTCCTCGGGCCCTCTTGCCCTCTCCATTCCCTCCTCCCTTCCCTCCCCCTGCCCTTCCCTTCTCCTCCTCCTCCCTCCCTGGCCTCTTCCCTCCAACATCCATCCCTCTCCCTCCTCCCGCTCTCTTCCCTCCCCCCCCTCCTCCCTCCCTCCCCCTTCCCTCCACCTCTTTCCCCACCAGAAGTGTTGAGCATTTCTAGGGCACCTGTCACACCATCCATTTAACACTGGAATGCCAGGGGCCTGAAAGTGAATGTGAAACTGCCAACGTTGCCTCCAAGTTGCCGCCAAGTAATAGAACTCTGGGCTGTCAGGAAATTGCAGGAGGAAAAGACAACTCACAGGTGGCACCCTGTGTCTTTGTTGGGAACTATTATTAATATACATTTGCTGAACACTAGGTGTTTGTACTGTCTCCCTTTGAAAGCTTGACGTGTCTCTTTCCATGTGGTCCCTGAAGAATGGGCAAAGTGGAACTGCTTTTTCTGCAAGTATTTCCTTAAAAACAGAGCTCAGGACATGTGAGTGAGAACGTTAAACATCGATTTCTTTAGGGGAAACAAGTTGAAGGGTCTGAAACCTGAGTAAGTTAGACAGTGCAGAACTAATCACGCATCTGCTCTAAGAATAATTTGGTGATTTTTGTCCCAAATATAACAAGTGGGATAATGGGGAATTTGCCTTGCTATAGAAAAGGAGAAAACCCCCTATTTTGCTGTAGAAAAACCTTTATTTTGTATTTCCAGATATCTGTCTTGTTTTCCACCCTAGCATTTTATTATCAGCACCTGTAACTCTGAAAATGTGTTAGAGTGATTTTTTTTTTTTTGCTTAAATTGAATAAAAACATTGCTTTACCAGAACATGGTTATGTATGAGAACCAAATAAGCAATCCTGTCCAGTTTTACAACCACGTTAAAGTGGTCGATAACACCCTGCACGTCTTTTTCTGGGTCTCTTATAACTCCAATAACATTGAAACCATTAGCTATAAGATACTTGCCTTTTGAAAGCAAAGGAAAATGTGGAGAGTGTTTGCCTGTCTTTTTCAAGTGGATACTAAAAAGCAGAATCAGAAGGAGGTTCTGGGAAACACAGCACTGGAAACGCAGGGCCAGCATCCGGCAAAACCAGGAAGCCAGTCCCTTCATCTCCCAGATCAGCCCATTTGGTTCTCTGCCTTTCCTCCCAGTCCTTATATATTATGAAGCACAGCACCTGATAAATACAGAAAATATTTGCAAGCTATGTAAACATATAAAACCTAGTTGAGAAAGAAAGGAAAGAAAAGAAGAAAGAACCAGCATCAGAGTCAGTGAGCTTGCCTGCGAGTCCTCTTAGCTGTGTGGCCCTGGACAGGTTCTTAACCTCTCTGAGCCCTAGTTTCCTCATGTGGAAAATGGAGTAGCAGTATTTACCCTCGAGGGTTTGTTGTAAGAATTAAATGGGATGATGTATCGAAAACACATGGTTAGTGCTCAGTGGTTTTCCCTGACTAGTCCATGTCAGTTATGCTTTAATATCTGAACATGTCACTTTTCAGGGACAATTTTTACTTTTGTGTTTTCATCAGACTCTCTGATGCATTAACTCTAAAGAGGAAGCCTTGTGGGAATTTCCTACATTGTGGCAGATTGGTTGGGAAAGACGGGCTTATGACATCAGGGCCTTCGGGGAGTTTATCCAACTACACCACCAAGATATTTTTTCTGGCATTTTCAGTAAGATCCACCCTGAACCCAGGGCTATCAGTGTCACCAAAGAACTCCTGGCTTCCCTGTTTCCGTTGGGGAATTCGTTTGTGCTGTCACTAGGGTAGATGTGGCCTGGGGCAGGGCATTCAGAGGGACACTGAGGGATGAGGGTACCTTTGGGGTAGGTGCCTGCTCTTCTCCTAAGATTCTCCAGGAGGTCAGAGTTAGGGTTACCAGGTGTCCATATTTGTCTATGACGGTGCCAGGTTACTCCTGGTGTCCCTGAGTCATTATTAATAGCACCACCCTTTTCACTTTTAAAATTAACCCAGTTTGGAAGATAAATTGATTAAGGGACTGATTAGAGCAATGTTTATATGAACAAGGACTGCTAAGTAACAAAAGGGAAAATGATGAAACACACGAATTCATAGGCACAAAGATGCGTAGGGTGCATCAATTTTAAGATACACCACTATGTCATATATCATCAAGATAGAAAACACCCACTGTGCTAGTCTGCGAAGACGGCCGTCCCCAGGTATGGTAGACTGGGTGGCTTAAACAACACATTTACTGGCTCATGGTCCTGAGGCTGGAAGTTCAAGATCAAGGTGTCAGCTGGGTTGGCTACTTCTGGAGGCCTCTGTCCTTGGTGTGAGACGGCTGCCTTCTCCCTGTGTCTTCACAAGCTTCTGCTTTCCTGTGCGTCTGCATCCTAATTTCCTCTTCTTAGAAGGACACCAATCACATTGGATTAGGACCCACCGTGAAGACCTTATTTAAATTTCACTAGCCCTTTAAAGACTCTATCTACAGTTACAGACAGATTCGGAGGGACTGGGGGTTAGGGTTTCAACAAAATAACTGTGTGGGATATAATTCAGCCCCTAACACCCACCCAGAAAACCCTGGCATGCCCTGGGTTATTCAATGTATCCTGACGTCAGAGGTAACAGAATGTCAATGGCTGTGCCCATCAGAACTGCAGGGCTCTGAAACACCATGGCTCTGAGATGGGAAGGACAAGTTTTAGTCTATATGCTTTGGTGACAGTGAGCATGGAAAAGTGCAGACCTCTTCCTTCAAAGCTGTCACTTCCCCCCTTCCCCCTCCTGAGGGACCTGGGAGAGGAAGGGAGAAGGAAGCCGCCCAGATTGTGATCTTGATTGCTTCCCCTCCCTGGAGCCTCACTTCCTGCCAATTCTTCTGTAACATGACAGCTCCTTCCTTCTCCCTCCTTACGCTCGCGCCAGCCCTGCACTCACACCTGGACCGCTTGCGCAGCCTCTGAACCCATCTGCCTGCACCCATCCCCCTTTTGTTTACTAGTCCACCCTGACACAAGCATCGATCCACAGGGCAGCTCTCAGCACTGCGGCCCTGGTCACACCACACCCCAGAGAGAAATCCTCAGCTGGCCCTTCATTGCAGAAGGATAAAAACCAAACGAGTCTTAGCCTAACAGTTGGGTCAACCTGGCCCCCGGCCCCCAGCCCTTCCAGCTGTCTCGGGTACCAGCATCTCCACCTAGGGGCATTTGCATGCTCGCGCTCTGGGCCTGTCTGAATGTACCATGTAATTATTACACGTCGTGATTTATGTCTGACTTGCCAACTAACAGCCACCCAAACTCTCGAGACTGTAATGTGCTCCAGTAACCACATTGGCTGAGAAAGGACTTGTTTCTCCCTAGCTCCTCCAGAAAGAATGAAAAGTATTTCCCCACCCACTCCCATCCTCCACCCTCAGAGAAGGTAACCAGCCTTTGTGCCTGGAAGTCTGACTTCCCTAAGTGTCAGGGAGAGCTAACAGCCTTTCTGTGTGTTTCCTATGGGAAAACGGGGAGCTGGCCTCCCCCTTTGTTTTCTGAGGTCTCGGCAGCAAGTTCAAACTGGTGGCCCAGGACAGCCTTGATTTGGGCTCCAAGTGTTTTATGTGCATTTTAAATATTCCTTGCAACTTTCAAAAAGTGGGAGATTTCCTGTGAAAATCTCAATTTCTGGGTTCTCTTGGAGAACTTCAAGATTTAGCATCTCTGGGCCCTATATGCACACGGCAAAAATTGGCCAGATCCAAGTCAAGAACTTTTCAATCCACCACTGTCCCCGCCACTCCCTAAGGTCTTAGACCACTTGCATTATTCATTTTTGTACCTGTCAGTTCTTGTGAGCATCTGAGTTTTCAACCCCCGCTGAGGCCCACCAGGGGGTGAATGGGAAATATCTGAGGGAAGGATGTTGGTGGCTGTGAGCTTCAAGGGTGGAAGAGACCATGACTACTCTTCTAGCATCCCTTCCTGAGGGGGCAGGACCAGGGATACAGATGGCTGGCTGGGTGCCTGTGAGGTCTGGGCTGGAAACGATTTCGCCTTGAGAGTGTCAGTGAAAAGCCCACAGCTGAGCTGGGCGCCTGGAGTTACCCTCAGAGATACCCAACTTCAGATGGATGTGCCAAGAAGCAAATGCATCAGGAATCACATCAGCCAAAGATCCGGCATATCCCCACTTCCCCGCCTAGCATGACCGCCATGGTTCTCGTACAACTAACTGCAGTAAGTAAATCTGACTCCATGTTAGGTCCGTCCGTTTGGCTCCGACCCTGTGCTCTGTTTCCTGGGCTCAGTCATGCTGGTTCTGCACCTTTTCTAAAAGAATGTTGCCTAGAGCCTGAAATATACAGGGGAGCCCATTCTCAAGGCTCTGACCTTTAAGGGTGGAACACTTTCCCGTTCATATAGAGATAAAAAGTTGCAGAACAGAGAATAACATTTGTCTTGTTGGAGGTTTACAGGGACACCGTGACCTGACCCACGTGGACAGCTGCAAGAACAAAGGATTCCGACACCAAGAGGTTTGCAACAACCAACCACACCCTCTCCCCTTTTCAGTATAAAAAGATCCCAAATTCTGATTTGGAGAAGACAGTTCTCTAGGACATTAGTCCCCCATCTTCTCAGTCTGCCAGCTTTCTGAATAAAGTTGCTATTCTTTGTCCCGACACCTCGTCTCCTGATATATTGGCCTGTTGTGCGGCGAGCAGAACGAGTTTGGACTCAGTAACAGAAGTGGGGTGGAAGTAGGGGGCGTTACCCTGCATCACAACTTGAAGGGACCATTCATGTCATAGTCTATGGGATAACTCCCCCTGTGGCTGTTCAGTGCAAAACCTGAGTGCCCTGTTATACATATTTATATGGCCGGGGACAGTGTGTGTGTGTCTGTGTGTGTGAGTCCTCTCAAATTGACTGATTTGGACTTCTCACCAACTTTGACAGTGGGGGGCCCGGAACTTTAATTAAAAAAAATAAATGTAACATGTCTTACCAAGTGCGGTTTAGCAATTAAATTCTATAACAAAAAATAAATTCTTCTCACAGAAAGCACATTTGGTTCTCTGTACCCCTCCCTAGTGCTTTGCAAAATAAATGTGTTGACTCTGAATTACAGGTCCCAGCAGAGGATTTCTCTCCCCAGTAAAAGTTAGATTTCCCATTTTTGTGAGTGACCAGTCCTAGGCAAAATAGGCTCATGCCACCCAGATTTACCTGAGGTTCACATGTTTTACAATGAAGAGTTTATTAGTGAGTTTCCACTTGTACAGACCAGTCCGTGTGTAGTCTTTCCAGGAGGGAGTTCAAACAAAGCTCTCTGTCATTAATGCTCTGTCTGCAGCCTTTAAACTTTGAGTTCCTTTGATCAGAAATTCCTCTTCTCAGAAATTGGATCCTAAGAAAACAATCAGGAAATGTGAGCTAAGATTTAGGGGCATAGATCTTGTAATATAGTAATGACAGCAGCAATAAAAGGAAACAACCTAAATGCTCAACCACTGAGGAGTGAGGAAATACATTTCTGTGACGGAGCACCGTACAGCCTCTGAAAATAGTGTGCTCTGGGTTCTGAGTGGTACCAGAAAGTGGTCACCATATGTTTGTGAGACCTCGAAATGCTCCCAAATATGTTGTTAACATTGCAAAAGCTGTGGCTATTGTTACAAATATTCAGCCTCTTCTCCTCCTTTGACTGTGGGTTCAGTCGTGGGGATTGTGACCCCTGGGATGCAAGCAGGTGAGAAGCCAGGGAGGCTTGGGAAGCACTGGCAGGACCTGGCTTGCTCTCCTGAGACTTTGCCACCGTCCAAGAACACATCTAGGCGAGCCCGTTCGTTCTAGAGAAGGACAGCAGGCATGTGCAGCCCAACCCCTCACCCCAAGCTGAGCACCGCCTGGTTCCCAGCCCCCAGCACACCCACAGGGCCCTGAGACTAAAGTACTGTAAACCCACTGATGGGGGGTTTGTTGTGCAGCCTTTTGTGGCAATAATTGGCTAACACAAGAAGAAGGTCTACTTCAGTTCTAGAAAGATCTTTTCTCCAAAGACATAGCATTTGACAACCTGTGCAAAAAGGTCTTGACTTTTCCCTGCAAATGCCCATTTGATCCATGCTGAGTCCACTGAGGTTCAAAGGGAGAGGACATAATCCCCAGTCCTCCGTGGGAAGGACATCCAGGCCATATTACAGGAAGAACATGTAGGAGGGCGATATTTTATGACCTTTTTTGGAAAATGTAATCTACTGTTTAAAGTTCTCAGACGATTGCTTTATGAGCACTCTGTGTGAGTTCTTTTTTTAAAAATTTTATGTATGTATTTTTATTATTTGGGGGGAAAGGTAATTAGGTTAATTTATTTCTCTTTGGAGGGAGTACTGGGGATTGAACCCAGGACCTCATGCATGCTTAGCGTGCGCTCTACCACTTGAGCTGTACCCTCCCTGCCGTGTGAGCTCTTTTCATTCAATGCATATTTACTGCACACCTACCATAAACGCACCAGTTACTGGTCTAAGATGGGAAGCTGAGAAGCGAACATCACAGAGGTGGTCCACGTATTGCTGGGCGAACCAGAGGAAAGCTTCGGGCTCGGACCCGTTAGAAGGACCCCCTAGTAACTGACCAGATGAGCTGGTTGGCTGGGGGTCAATTCCTAGCGAGTAGCCCAGCCCTAGAGGACCAGAGAATAATTCCAGCTATAGAAGGATTTTGCTGTGATTGTGTCTGTTGTGATGGAAGCTTTCTTGGCAGCTTCTCTGAGTGTCGAATGAGAAGGCCAGAGCTCTCAAAGGGCTTAGAGTCCAATTCCATTTCACTTAAGCCGTTACTATAGCTTTAATGCAAAGCAGGTGCTAGGATTGTGAAAAAGGAGCTAAAGGCAGCTTTGCAGCAACTGCTGACTCAAGGTAACTCAACGTAACCCAACATGTGATCCTCAGCACGGAGTGTGGTCACATGGCAACAGCCTTGCCGGGAAGTTTTATAGAAATGCAGTCTCGGGCTCCAATCCTATGATAGTGAATCAGAATCTGCATTTTTAAAAAAATAATTTTTCACTGTGGTAAAAAAAAATACACAGATAAAACTTACCCTCGGGGGAAGGGTAGAGCACGTGTTTAGCACGCACAAGGTCCTGGGTTCAATCTGCAGCACCTCCATTAAGATAAATAAATAAATAAACCTAATTACCTCCTCCTGCCCCCCCAAAAAACAAAAAAAGGTAAAAAAAAACTTACACTCGATTTCTAAGAGTACAGTTCAACGACATCAAGTACTTTTACATTGTCGTGCAGCCGTCACCATCACCTCCAGAATGCTCTTCATCTTGCAAAACTGACTCTGCCCCCATTAAACAATGACTCCCCATGCCCGCCTCCCCAGGCCCGGAAAACCAGCATTCTACTTCTGTCTTGATGAATTTGACTACTCCAAGTACCGCGGAGAGAGGACTCATACAGTATTTATCCTTTTGTGACACTCAGCATCTTGTTTTCAAGGTTCGTCCATGTTGTTAGCAGAATCTGCATTTTAACAATGTCCTGAGTCTGCATGTTGAAGGCTGAGAAGTCCTGGTCTACTAGATGACTGGGCCGGGACGGGGGAGGGGAGGAGGTCCAGAAGGACCATCCTGCGGGGACTCAGGCTCTCCCCCCTCCTCCCGAAGCCACCCTCTTCAGTCATATCCATAGTCCCCCCATGTGTGAGAGTAGTCATGGATTCCTGAGGTCAACCATGCTGGCTCTGATCTACCAACAACTGGACGGCTAAACTGGCCCCTGGACCTCAGAAGTTCCTGGCCCACAGGAACTGCGCTTGGGAGAGTGTAATTTGTACATCACTCATGCAGCAGCAAGGCAGTTAGAAGTCTGTGGCTGGCCTGCACGGTCAGCAGCCTGCCTAATAACACACACTTGCACAGTGCCAACCATGATGCCAAGTCGTTATCAAGCTTTACCATGTTTACCTCTTGTAACAGTCCTAGGAGTAGGACCTATTATGACCCCCATTTAACAGATGGAGAAACTGAGGCACAGATGAAGTAACTGTCCTGAGGTCATACGGCTGGCAAATGGTGGAGCAGAGATTTGAAGATGGGACCCTAAGGGGTACACTCTGCCTCCTCTCGTAATTGCTGGTTGTGGGGAGGGTTCTACTTTTAATCATAGGGGTTGGTTTATATGTAAGAAAAAAACGAAGCCAGAATGTCAGAAAGTGAGTAGGAACCCCTTGTGATCTGGTGGGCTTTTTCACAGTAAGCAGAAGAAAGTTTGGGGTCCATGTTCATGTTATTAAATAATCAGTTCCCCTCCTCCTCTCCCGCCACACTTCCTCTGTCTCCTTCACAGGCTCCTCCCCGCAACCTCCAAGCCTTCCCCTCCCCCTGGCTCCCCCTCCCCCTCCCCATATGCTTCCTCCCTCCCCCACTCCGTGCTCCCTCCCTTCCCCTAAACTCCCCCTCCCCCATACTCTCCCTCTCTCTTTCCCCCCTCCTCACTAACCCCTCAATTCATGTTGCTTGCTGTGATCTGGTTTCGGATCATGTTCCGTTGCTTCCTGGTGTCTCAGTGGAAATGTCACAGCAAGATTTCAAATCCCCGCTCTGGGAAGATGAGCCAGGTTGGCTGACACCTTGGAGATGAAAGGGGAGCCCAGGGTCACAGCCAGACTGCTGCTGTATCCCAGCATCTCCCCGCCACTCCCTGCCGGCCCCAGCCGCTGCTCCCTTACACCATCCTCTCCAAGGGGCTTGAAACCTTCCTCATCTCCTCCTCCTCTTTTCCTCCAAATCTTAAGGGGTCTCCCACCTCAGAAGGTCTCACTTCTGTCTTCTACTTTGCACGTCTCACTGCCTGAGTTCAAGCCCTTATCGTCAGCATCTTCTCCTAGCCCCTCCTCTGCCTCCCTCCCCGTGCCCACCCCCCACATGCCTGGCAGGGCAGGTGTCTCCCCAAAACACACATCAGCCTGTGCCGCTCCTCAGCACTGCCTTTAACTCCCGCCCTGCATCGTGGGTGCATTTGCCAGCTGCTCAGTGAACATGACCTCTTTCCTTGCTCTTTTTTAAAAAAACAATCCCAAACTTACTGAAGAGTTGCGAGTTCTTAGCTCACAGGGGAAAAAAAAATGTGACAATGAATATATGTATGTTCATGTATAACTGAAAAATTGTGCTCCACACTGGAATTTGACACAGCATTGTAAAATAACTATAACTCAATAAAAAAAAGTAAAAAAAAAAAAAAAAAGTTGCGAGTTTAGTCCAAACAGCATTTTCGTTCCCAAACCATTTGAGAGTGTATCGCAAACTCGATGCCCTGACTATTCCAGTATGCGTTTCCCACACACTTATAGAGTCCAATCCTTTGAGAAGTTAAGAAATTAACACAGACATTGCTGCCACCTGATCTCCAAGCCCCATTCAAGGTTTGACAGCCATCACTAGCACGTCATCCTCACAGCAGAAGGATGCAGCTCCAGGTCACCTGGGCATCAGTCATCAGGCTCCTTCGATTGGGAGCAGCTCCTTGTTCTTCCCTTGACTTTTCTATCCTTGGCACTACCATCCAGATTAGCTCGAAGGTCCCTCAGTTTTAGTTTGACTGGATGTTTGCCCTTGATTAGATGTAGGCAGGAAAAGAGCCCCTTTGTCGGGACTGTCAGAGAAGCCACACTGGGTTCCTCTGGCTGCATCCCGCCTTGCGGGGCGCCAGCTGTTTGCCCAGGGCTGGTGATGTCCTCTGGGCTCCCTGAGCTAAGCGGTGTCTTCCAGGCTCCTCTTCAACAGTGTGACTCTCTCCCTGTCCTAAGTATTTCCTAGAGACCACTGAAACCATGTAAACATTTCATTCCTCATCAGACTTTCAATTGAGTCATCTGTGTATCTACCTCAGAATGGACTAGTGGTTCCCTATTTTATCCAGTGTGTTATGTACAACCTGTGACTATCATCACGTTCCTGCCCTCTTTCATCCCACTGCAATTGCCTATATAAAGACGCTTTTAGCCACATTTTTGGCCATGGAGGTTCGTGTTTATCAAAACCATGTGCTTCATTCCTACCCAGGGTAGGGTTGTCATCCGAGAATTTGTTGTTACCCAAGCGCCTACAGCCATGACTTGCATATGAGACAAAAGTCGTCATAAAAATGAAACTGTACCAATGGACCAGAACACAGTCTCTCCCTGTTTCACACCAGCAGCCATCCCCACCCATCACATCCACACCCGTGTGGTTTGTAGCAGTGTCCAAAATTACAACTCAGCTTCAATGCAAATCAGTTCCGAAGGTGAAATGACAAATCTTGCAGTGGCGCGGGGTTTCCTGAAGTCAGTGAAAGTAACTTAGCAGGACTGTTCAAAGCCTTGACCGAGTCAACAGCTACCAAAGAGAAAATGGAGAAGTAAGACGAAATAATGTGAATAACAAGGATTCAGAAAAGGCCTTCAAAATTGATGAGACCATCAAATATTTTTGCAGAAAAAAAGAAGTGTGCCTATTTACGAATGTGATGTGAAACTCAAAGATGAAGCAGAGGACAGCACACGATTTTATCAGGGGAAAAGGTTCAAATTTGTTTTCTCTCAGAATGACCACATGGCTGAGATCCTAATCTCAATTTTGTTAGAGGGTAAAGTTCCTTTCATAATTTTGGTATCTTTTTTTTTTCTCCAGGATGAAATGCCAGTCAAATCTTTTCCTCTCTATTTGCTGTAATGTTTCGGGCCCTTCCGTAAGTTGGTCCTCTGTCAATGTCCTTGTCTCGTGCCAGTTACCTGTGGGTCATGACCCCTCCTCTGAACTCAGCCAGACACTCGAAGCCACGTGGAGAGGGAGCCTCTGTCCCCTGCGGTGACCCTTGCCTGTGTCCCCCCTGCCTCCCAGTTCCAAATCTCTTTCTCTCCCCCTGGCCTCCCCAGCCCCTATGCTTGTTTTTGACTTTCTGATCTCACGTTCCTCACTTATCAGAAGAAGGAAATATCTTCAAAAGAGAAAAATGACTTCAAAAGGGCTGTCAGTTGAAATAGGTTCACGGATCATGACGGCAGTCACCACCCGATCTGCCCACGTGCTGCGACCTGCATGTGGGTTACTGCAACGCACTCTCCCCGGCCTTGTGAGGGGAGGGGCCGGGAGTCTCCTGCGTGTCACAGATAAGCAAGCTGAGGCTCCAGGAGGTTAAGTCATGTATTGCCGTTTCCTCAGTCACTGGAGAAGTGACGATTTGAGTCCAGGAGTTCAGGCTCTGGACTGCTGGGTTTTACCCTGTCTATAAACGGGCCCTGAGGACTGAGTGGTGCTCTGTGAATACAGGCATTGTCACGACCACACGTCCCCGGGTATGCTCTGATGCCCGGAAGACACTGAATGATACAGGAGGCATGACTCAAAGACACTCCATGTGTGTGTGACTGGTTCTTTAGACCCCAAAATACTCCACTACTGGCACCCAGTGGCACCCATAGGCATTGCCTAACCCCACTCTATTGGCCTTGGAAGATCCACTTGGCGGTGAGTAGAGGAAGGGAAGCAGACCAGCTCGCCCTGAAGGACATGTCACACAGTCCCCAGACCCTCCCCCAGCCTCTCTGGTAGAGGCTAACTTTGGTCATTCGGCCCTCACGCCCTCAGGCCTACGTGGGTGGGACCAGGCAGAGGGACAGAAAAGGAAGTGTGGTTTCTGTTTGATAACAGAGTCATCAAGATATTCACGGGGTTCTGGGCTGGCACTGGAATTTGCTATTGGCAAATGCAAACAGGGGTGTCAAATGCCCGCCTTAACATGAGAGAATCCATCTGCCCCCTGCCCCAGGGGCTCCTGGGGCCCACAGGTAAAGTAGGGGTATCGGTGCATGTCCCTCCCTCCCCTACAGACCCCAGGTTTGATGGCCCTCCCTCTGCTGAGGCTGTGAGCGTCTGGCCCCAGGGGACAGAAGTCCCACTGCTGTGCTTTGCGTTTTCACTCTTTCAGACACACTGAGCTTGTCCCCAGCCAGCTTCTGCAGGGGCCCCGGTTGGTGAGTGGGTGCTAATTTGCCTAACAGGCATCAAGGGGGGTTGTGTGTCACCAGCGAGGGAGGTTACAACCTGAGGACGCCCTGGAGGTGTTGGATCTGACTAAGGCAGTAAAACCGCCAATTTCACACATCTGTGGGGAGGGGGCGGGAGGTAGAAGGAAGAATTGTTTTTGTGGACACGAGCAGTGAGTGTCAAGCAGACTGGGAGGAAAGCAAAGACCCCCAAACCACCAGGCTTCTTCCCAACAGAGACTTTTAGGGGGAGGGACAAGCACTCAGGCGGGTCCTCTTGTCCAACATGTGAGGAAGCCAAGATCCAAAAACCATCAGGACTGGAGCAGGTGCGTCCGGGGGGTGAGGGACGGAGCCAGAAACCAAACCGGGTCTGGGCTCCTCCCTCCTCGGCTTAACATCACACAGCCAGGGCTGAACAAACATGAGGTTGTAAAATGGCTAATGCATATGGTCCCATGCAGAAGCCGAAGCTTAAGCCTGTCAGGCAAGAACCCTCAGGGCGAGGGATCTCTTTTAAGAGGCTTTAGGTGGTTATCAGGACATCTGCCCGCCCACCAGTGCCACCCCTTACAGTTGCTCAGTTGTCACACTGTGCAAGAGTGTTCTGCTAAAAAGGCGAGTGGGCACTGGGAACACCTGGGTTTATCTCTGCTCACTCAACCATGTGTCTCCGTCTAGGGCTGCTTTCTGCCCAGAGGAAGGTGGGTACCATCTGCCCATCCTGCATAAGGCTGCATTAGCCTAGAGGGGCTGCCTCTCTGCAATTCACAAGGGTCCCCTGTGGGCTAGCCATGGCATCCTGAATCCATTTCCCCTTCTGAAACGCCTTTTTCTTTGGGGGAACCAACCCCAACCCAAACTCAGTCCTGCAGTTTCATGGAGCCGACCCCATTCCCATCTCCAGCAACGGACCAGTGACTTAAAGCTGTAACCAGTTTAAGGATGGGCACCTGACTCAATGAGAATTAATTCCAGAACTATTGCTGGAACTATTGGTACCGAGGCAACCCTTTCTTTGGAGCTGCTAATTTTGGGAGCGTCTCCGGGAGAGGAAAAGTCGATGGCATTGCTTGAAGCCTTGGAACCAGTTGTGTGACCAGATTCATCCTCTTAAATTTCCCCGGTATATGAACCAATTCTTTTTCCCTTAGGCTGGATTGTAATGAGTTCTGTCCCTTGCAGCCAAAAGAGACCTGACCACTACAGTGACAGAGTCAAAGTGTCACCTTATATGAAAGCTCCTGTAGCCGCCACTGACAGATTGGTCAAGAGAGCTCTCCGAAGCTGAACCAAGTGTGATAACGCATCCCCATCCCCCAGGGCTTGTTAGAGAGACTGGGTATCTGGGCACGTCTTAGCACACACCTGTAGCGTCTAACCTTTCTCTTCTCCTGGTCCTGGAAGATGCTGAAGCACTCATCTCTCGTGTCACTTACAGTACTGTCAAGCAAAGACCCGCATTTTAAATTCCATTTAAGCTCTTTCTGCAGACCTGGGTAACCAAATGAGACAGCCATGGAAAATATATGACTTTCATTATTATGACATGGGAAGCAGAGCTGTCTAATTGCTTTTGTCCACTGGTGTATAAAGATTGAGACCAGATGTGTTTAAAAATTTAAAAAAAGGAAAAGAAAGAAAGAAAGAAAAAAAGCTTGTGTAGGCTGTTGCTTTGAACAAAGCAGTCTGATTTCCTCTCCCTCTCTGTCTCAGTAGGGGGAGGACCCCACAAAAGTCCTTTAACTGTAAGTTTTCATAGCCTCATTGATTTTGCTTTTCACAGGAGATAACATTGTGAAATTGACCTAGAAAACTTTATTTTCGCTTCCCTCGATTCAATGGGACGCCTGTGAAACTAAAGGGCCAAGCTGTGGTCAGCTTTGAGCCTTTCTCTCGGGACGGCGGTTGCTCTGCTGAGCCCGTGGGAGAAGGGGGCCCCTGGACAGAGCAGGTGCTCCTGCCCTCCACTGGCTCAGCTCAGGACGTAAAGTCTTCACGTGTAGGTCCACAGGAATGGCTGAGATGATGCTCATCTTTAAATAGAACCACCCAGGGCCCAGCTTCTGTGTTTCATTTTCCAGAAGAGCCCTTAAATCTGCTTCAACATTTTCTTTTTAACCTCTCCAGTTATTTTTAGCACACCCAGCCGCAGAGCCCAGCAGGCCTGCAGAGGCCCAAATGACGTCCCGAGCTGGACGGGTGGAGTCCACGTCTCCTTTGGCAAAGATGCATTTGAAGCATTAAAAGAAAGAAAAAAAAAAAGGGCAGATCTCAGAGGAGGGTGATGGAGACGCCTGGATCGTGGTCCTGATGCTTCTGTGTCAAGCAAGGGCTGCCCACTAAAAATACAATTCATTGAAAGGTTACCTCATTCTTTTCCAAATTAATTATTATCCTGAAAATTAAGAGTGTGTGGGGGTGGGGGTTAATTGGGTAAAGAGAAATCTTCCTGAGGGTCATTTCCTGAGGGTCCTGGGTCACCAAGAACCATGCCTGGGAGACTGCAAAGAAAGGAAGGCAGACTCCTTGATAAAACCTCAAAGGGGATCCTCCAGCCCTGGTCCCTGGTGCAGCCCATCACTTTCCTGGTGCAGGATCTCCTGCGCATTCCCGGGACGGAAGCCATGTCGCTGCATCTCTGAATATGTCCAGGGCTCTCACAGCTCCGTGGGGGGCCTTTCTGTGCTCCGCTACAGCCCCCCACGGTTCATTCCTGATCGAGGGAGGATAAATAACTGTAATTAATTTCCCCTCACATGTTTTATAGGCAACAAACCCTCAAGGATAATACTCGAAGAGAGAAAAAAATGTGTGAAAGAACTTGAGATTCGAAATACTTCTGCTGGAACAAGCGGACAATGTCCTCCAGCTCTCCATCCTCAGGTATGTTATCGTTCCCATCAGAGTTCCCCCAAATTCAGCCCTCTTTTCTCATACGGTGCCCTGGGCTTTGCATGAACTCTAACCTGATCTCCAAAGGCAGTGACTGAGGTGTGGCATTAGCCAGGATGGCCACCACAGAGAAGCTGCCTGGGAGAAGGCACTGTACTTGGGAGCCAGGTGACCTTGGGCAAGTCATTTAACTGCTATAAGCCTTGATGTTCTTGATGCTAGGGACCCCCTCGGGGGATTGTTAAGAGGATTAAATGAGGAATGAAAGTGGTGATGGTTAAGTAGGGCTGCTGTGATCACAGCCTCCCTTATAAGGTGACCCCTGGATTCATGCTGATGCCTCCCCCAAAGCGTGACTCCCTTAGAAAAAGGAGTTTCAATAAGTGGAACACAGTGTGAGGTACAATGTGGAGCCCAGGAACCCACCACATTCTCCATGCAAGAGAGGTCTACTCAAATAGCTCCCTTCTTTTTTTTTTAATTCTTATTTTTCACTGAAGTATAGTCAATTTATAACATTAGTTTCATGTGTACAGCAAAGTGATTCAGTTATACATACACATACATATGTATTTTTTTAGATTCTTTTCCATTACAGCTCATTACAAGAAATTGAATATAGTTCCCTGTGCTGTACAAGAGGTCCTTGTTGTTTATCTCTTTTACATATCGTAATGTGCAACTCTTAACCCCAGACTCCTAAATCTATCCCTCCCTCCCCTTTCCCCACTGGTAACCACAGTTTGTTTTCTGTGTCTATAAGTCCATTTCTGGCTTGTAAATAAAATTTGTTTTTTTGTTTTTAGATTCCACGTTTAAGTGACATCATATGATGTTTGTCTTTCTCTGTCTGACTTACTTCACTTAATATGATCATCTCTAGGTCCATCCACGTTGCTGTGAATGGCATTATTTCACCCCTTTTTATGGCTGAGTAGTATTCTGTTCTCTCTCTCTCTCTCTCTCTCTGTATATATATATATATATATATATATAGCACAACTTTTTATCCAGTCATTTGTCAATGGACATTTAGATTGTTCCCATGCCTTGACTACTGTAAATAGTGCTGTTCTGAACACTGGGGTGCATTTTTCTTTTTGAATTTGTTTTCTCTGGATATATGCCCAGTAGTGGGATTGCTGGATCCTGTGATAAGTCTATTTTTAGTGTTTTAAGGAACCTCTATATAGTGGACAAATAGCCTCCTTTTAAGGAGACTCCCTCCCCAGCCCCAGCAAGGAGGGCTGAAGGAGCGGGCTAGGAGGTCATGTTCTGAGTCATGAGCCCTCAGGTGTCTACCTGACCTAAGGTCAGCCTGTCCCAGGCTGGCCAGCACCTTTCAACACTTGGAATTTGAACTGGGAAACCTGGAAGGGCCTAGGCTGCAGCAGTGGGATCCAAAGCTGAGGGCCGTGAATCAGGGAGAGGGCGAAATGGTGGGAAGCAGGGGCAGCTGGGGAAGGACGGAGCAGACCCATTCTCCCGTTCCCTTTCCTGTCAACGGTCCCCGACCACTAACCACCTTTCTCCTGGGGCAGGGGAAATGCAGGACAGCCACGCCTGCACTGAACTGTGGCTCCAGGAAATACCCGCCCACATTGTAACGCCTGGAAACTGTGAGTGTGACCCGATTGGGAACAAGGGTCTTTGAGGATGTAATTAAGTGAAGGCTTGTTGATGACATCATCTTGGATTATCTGGTGGACCCTCAACCCAATGACTGACAGTGTCCTTACAGGAAACAGAAGCAGAGAAGACACAGAGTGACACAGGGAGGAAGGCATGTGAGGACGAAGGCAGAGACCGGAATTATGCTGCCAGAAGTCAGGTAGCGCCAGGAGCCCCCCAGAGCTGGGAGAGGCAGAGGAAGATGCTCCTCTATAGAACCTGGAGGTACTGCAGGGCTGCCCATGTTTCCATTTTGGACTTTGGACCTCTGGAACTGAGAGAACAAATTTCTGTTGTTTTAAGCCAGCAAGTTTGTGGTGATCCATTTATAACAGAAGCCACAGGAAACTAATACATCTTGTGAGCCAAAATTGCCTGACTCCAACACATAGGTCAAAATTAAGGGAAAGTTCCTCTTTGAGGAGTTATGCCTACTCTAAACTCTTCCTTAGGTTCCATCTCTGAATGTTGTTTACTGCTGCAGAAATAATAAACAGAAATGGCTACTGTTAATTGAGCACACACTATGTACCAGAAAATGTAATATGCTTTACAAAAACATGAATTCGAAAAGATTTGTGCACCCCAGTGCTTACAGCAGCATTATTTACAGTAGCCAAGAAATGGAAACAACCTAAGTGTCCATCAACAGATAAATGGATAAAGAAGATGTGGTCTATACATATATAATGGAATACTACTCAGCCATGAAAAAGAACGAGATTTTGCCCTTTGTAGCAGCATGGATGGACTTGGAGGGCATTATGCTGAGTAAAATAAGTCAGACAGAGAAAAATAAATACTGTATGATATCACTGATATGTGGAATGTAAAAAATACAACTAACTAGTTAATATAAGGAAAAAAGCAGCAGATTCACAGATATAGGGAACAAACTAGTGGTTACCAGTGAAGAGGGGGCAGTAGACGGGTGGGGGAGTGGGAGGTACAAACTATTGGGTGTAAGACAGGTTCAGGGATGTATTGTACAACACGGAGAATATAGTCAATATTTTGTAATAACTGTACATGGAAAGTAACGTTTAAAAGTTGTGTAAAAATAAATTTTTTTAAATGAGGGATACTGTCAAGAAAGAAATACATGGGAACTCTTTGTACTATCTACTCAATATTCTGTAAACCTGAAACTGCTCTAAAAATTATTTATTTTAAAAATTGTAAAAAAAATTTAGTGTGTTTTCTACTTAATTCTCACTGTGTTTTCATTAAAGAATATCTTTTTCTTTAACTCTGCACTAATGTCATTCTCATTTTCCAGTTAAGGAGACAGAGGTTTAGAGAAGTGACCAGAGGAAACCCTCCAGCCCAGAAGAACGGGCTGCTCTCTGTTCCCTCACCCCCGGGGGTCAGAGGCAGAGGAGGGGAAGGAAGGTGGAAGGAAGCCAGGCGCGAGGTCTTGGCAGGCGCACACTGACACTGTACGGGTCTACATGATGGGTCCAGGCTCCTTGGATCACAGCAGGTAGAAGGAAGGAAGTCGATCTGGATCCTGGTCCCAACACTACATACTGGCTGGGCGACCTTGGGCCACCACTGCCATCTCTGGGCCTCAGTTTCCTCTCCCCAGCAACCGGGAGTAGAGCGCTCCCTTTCTTGTATCAGGATTAAAGTAGAACTTTGTGTTCAGCAGGGAGCAGAGGCTCAGCCAAGCCCGTCAGAGCTGTCAGACTCCCCGGCTGGCAGTCCCTCCTGCACCGCCAGGGTGTTTCAGAGACCTCCCAGAGAAGTGTTTACAATCTCTCTCCAGGAGGCCAATTTCCCCCTTTGACTTTAAAATTATGCATTTCAGGTACTGCTTACCAAAATTATCTGATCAGAAGACTCACCCAGAGGCTTGTTAAAAATCCACGTTCCAGGGCCTCACCCCAGGTTCATCGAATTCATCTCCACTGTGGGGAGCATGGGAACCTGAATTCTTTAATGAGCAGTCCCAGAAGATTGTTGAAATCAGGAAAGTTTAGGAATCTCTGCACTAATTCAGGGCTTCTTAAACTTTAATGGGCTGGCCAAATACCCGGCGATCTGGTTGAAATGCAGACTCTGGGTCAGCCAGCTGGGTGGGCCTGGGAGTCTGCATTCCTCACGGGGCCCCAGGGGATCTCCCTGTGGCTGGTGGGGTGACCACACTCTGAGTGGCAAGAGCAAGGAACAAGCATGATGTAAATGGAACTTAGAGGCTTTAGTTTTCATCCTTAAGGTCTATCAGTGCTTTGCCGTCTTTGAGGACCCACGCTGGCCTTTAACCATCAGAACAACCATAGGATGTGAACATTACCTTCCTTCGGCATACGAGGGTCCCAGCACCACGGGCAGCCAGGCAGCTTTCTGGAAGGAAAATGGCAGTTTCCCACGGATGTGCATTTATCACAGCCGCGTTCACAGCGCATGCTCATTCATGCGTGTGTGCACCCCCAGAGCCCCAAGGAAATTGAGGCGCACTCTGCCCTCTCTGCCTGCCCGGGCTGGGTTTCTCTCTGGTCATGGAAGTGCTGAGGTAGCACTTTCAAGCTGTGTCATCCCTCACAGAAGTTTCCACTCTGGAATCTCCCCTTGAGCTGCCCTGCCTGTCACTCTAACCCTCCCAGTTCACAGGCGTTTACTTGACTGGATAAAGCTCTGGTCACTCCCCCACTTCCCTGAACTTAGGTTTCCTTTTCCTTCCACCTGGGTGCACACTTTTTTTTTGTTTTTTAACTTTTGACTTTGAAATAATTACAAACTTTGAGAAGAGTTGTTAAGAACAGTACACATAGTAAAATGATGCAGCCACTTTGAAAAAACAAATTGGCAGTTTTTTAAAAAGTCAAACATACTGGGAGGATGTAGCTCAGTGGTAGAGTGTGTGCTTGGCATGCAGGAGGTCCTGGGTCCAATCCCCAGCACCTCCGTTAAAATATGAAACCAAAGAGGCAAGCAAACTTATCATACGACCTAGGTATATACCAGAAGTGAAAATGGGGACTCGAACACAAAGACACACAGCAGCATTCTCCACTGGAGCCAAAAGGTGGAAACAACCCAAGTATCCATCAGTGGATAAACAGATGGACAAAATGTGGCAGATACATACAACGGACTATCAGTCAGCCATAAAAAGAAATGAAGTCTCCTGATACAATACGGGTGAACTTCAAAAACACTAAAGTCGGTAAAAGAAACCAGACATAAAAGACCACATATTGCATGATTCCATTTACATGAAATATCCAGAGTAGGTAAATCCATAGATGTAGAAAGTAAATCGCAGAGGGTAATAGCTCAGTGGGGGAGTGCGTGCTCAGCACATGTGAAGTCTTGGGTTCAATTCCCAGTACTTTCATTAAAAAAAAAAAGTAAATCAGAATATGGATGCTAGGGTGTTAGCATTAAGGGGCTGTTTAATGGGTATGAGGATTCCTTTTGAGATGATGATGATTTGAACCTAGATAGAGGTGGTGATTTGATTGCACAGCACTGTGATGTTATTAATGTCATTCAGTTGTACACATTTACATGGTTAGTTTTATGTCCTGTGAATTTCACCTCAATTGTTAATAACTGCTAAGATTTATGGGATTCTGTATATGTTTCGAGACTGTATTATATGGGACTCTCTATCTATTTTTTTCTCTTTCTCTGAACCATTTATGCCAACCAAGTATTTCAGCATGTGTCCTCTTAAGAATAAAGACATCTTACAGAACTCCAGTAAAATTATCAAATTCAGGAAATTTAAAATGAATGCAATATTATTACCTAAGCTACAGTCCACAATCAAATTTTGCCAATTTCCCAACAATGTCATTTATGGCAATTTTCCTCCCAGTGCAGGGTCCAGGATTATACAATGCATTGAATGGTCACATCTCTTCACTTTTCTTCAATCTGGAGTAGTCTCTCAGCCTTTAAATTTTTTTTCCTGTTTTTTTTTAAATTAATTTTTATTGAAGTATAAATTTACTTTTTATTGAAGGATAGATTTACAATGTTGTCACGGCTTCAGGTGTCCAGCAAAGTGACTCAGTTTTATATATATACACATACACATATATATGTTCTTTTTCCAGATTCTTTTATACAATAGGTTATTACAAGCTATTGAATATAGTTCTCTGTGCTATACCTTAGGACCTTGTTGTCTATCTGTATTGCATATAATAGTTTGTATCTGCAGATCCCAAACTTCTAATTTATCCCTCTCCCTTTTTCCCTTTGGTAACCATAAGTTTGTTTGGTATGTCTGTGAGTCTGTTTCTGTTTTGTAAATAAGTTCATTTGTATCATTTTTTCAGGTTCTACATATAAGTGATACCATATGATCTTTGTCTTTCTCTGTCTGACTTACCTCACTTAGTGTGATCATCTGCGGGTCCTTTTTTTGGGGCAGGGGTTTGGGGGGGGCGGTCTTTCCTGACAGCCATTTTTGAAGAGTCTAGGCCTGTCGTTTCGCAGGCTGTCTCTTGATTTGGGTCTGTCGCATATTTTCTCATGATTAGATTCAAGTTACGCACCTTTGGCAAGAACACCCCACAAGTGATGCGGGCTTTCTCAGTGCATCACATCCATTTGTCCCCTTACTGACAACGTCCACTTCAATCACTTGGTTCAGGCCGCGTCTGCCAGCTTTCTTCACTGTAAAGCTACCGTTTTTCTCTTTGTATTTAATAATAGTGTATGGTGTTTTTAAGGTCTAACAAAACTAGTAACTCATCATTTTTTCGGTGCCAGGTGCTATTTTTGTCTCTCATTCAATCTCTACTTAATCCAGGGAGAATATAAAGCTACATATATAATTTAAAATAGTCCCTGCCTTCAAAGAGCTCTTTGCTCTGTTGGGGTGACAGCTTCCAAAGTCCCTAAATTCTAGAGTATTGATTCTGCCCATTATATTAACTACTTCTTTTATCCATTTTGTAAGCTGAATGCAAAAGAGAGCTGTAGGAAAATCCAGGACAAATATACTCATTCTGGCCATGAAAACCAAGCACTTGTTAAACCTCTTGCAAACAGGAGGACTAAGGAATCTAGAATATTCAACCAGATCCAGCAAAGAAGTGAAATAGCAGTATACTGGCCGACACATGGAGTTTTATTGTAAATCCTGTTTCCATATTGTGTGCTTTTAAATGATCATTGCTTTTTCTTTAAGTTTACTATTTTGATGGACTGATTCTTTGAACTGTTGGAATACAGCTTGAATTAAAAGGAACTGAGATCAGGGTGAGAAGTAAGTCCCACCTGGAGGTGTGGTTAAAGGGCCTCTGTGTGCCTGTGAAGAGACTTGCTTTTACCTGCTTGTTTTCCCTTATGTGATTAATCTTCATCGTCTCCAGTGTGAATTGTCCAAAGGCGGGGGGGGGGGGGGGCGGAATCACACCGACAAAAAGATATGTCTTGTGCAACTTCCAAGTGTTTATCATACCATGTCACCTTATTCATTTTCAGTGCTAGAAAAATGATAAAAATACATTGTAGAATTAAAAAACAATGTCTATGTGGCTCAGATATTTGAAAAGATAGTTCCCATTATATTATTTGCTTGACTTACATCATTTCAGATTGATTTTACTATTTAAATTACCTATTTTACTGCAAGATACATATATGTATTTTTCAATCATCTAACAATTTCATAGCCGCTTGGAATAAATGCACTGGTCCAGTGACGTTTTCAGTGACTTTTTCTAGAAAAAATGTGCACCATGGCTACCATGTACCAGACAGAACACACAAGTAAGCAGCCCTAGGAGGCGGTCAATGGACATCTCAGGTCACTGCTTTTCAGATTTAAAAACATGGTTATTTGCTCTCAACCTGCCTTCTCTTAGGTCTGGTTACATTCCTAGGACTGTCAGCTGTGATGTAGCTTTAAAAGCAGCTATACTGGGAGGAAGGGGTGGGAAGGGATAAATTGGGAGTTCGAGATTTGCAGATACTACTATATATAAAACTAGATAAACAAGTTCCTACTGTAGAGCACAGGGAACTATATTCAATATCTTGTAGTAACTTATGGTGAAAAAGAATATGAAAATGAATATATGTATGTTCATGTATGACGGAAGCATTATGCTATATACCAGAAATTGACATATTGTAAATTGACTATACTTCAATGAAAAATATATATATATATAAAGAGAAAAAAGCAGCTATAATTTTGTACTATTTAAGTCATATATACTCACCATAGAAAAGGTAGAATACAGCACAGTAAAAGAAAAAATTACTCATAATTCCCATCCAGAAATAGTTACATACCCTGGCTGGTTACTTGCTACATCTCAACTCAGCAAGGTGACAGCACTGTCTTCAAAATTGGGGGACACACAAAAGCAAGGCACAAATCCCTCTTTAGACCTGTATGTTGGTGCTAAGGCACAAAGGCTCAAGGGCTCTCAAGGAAGTAATAGAAATGATGGAACCGTGAACAAAATCCTAGGGCAAAAACTGCTAAGGTGAGTGGTCCCAATAAAAGTGGCCAACATTTAACTAGCACAGCTCTAAGCCACTCATGTTGCAGGCCTAACTTTTTATTTTATCCTGCCTGCAAAATAAAAGCCATGATTACTCTCACTTTTAAAAACAGCCCATGAGACTTGGAGGGTGTAACAGATGCTCCCATTGCTTCACTTCATATCTCCTCACCATTTTGGTACTCCCCAGCCTGGCCCCAAATGGCCTGTCCCTGTATCTTTGTGAGAACCACCTTTAGGCTGCAAAAATCCACTTTGCCCATGAACATGACAGGCCAGAACCACCTGGAAGTTAACTAACCCCTTGAGAGGTCCTTAACATGTGCCCAACATTGTAGGGTATACATACCCCAGCTCCCTCACCCGTTGGCTGGGATGACTGTGAGCTGGGTGTTCTATCCCACTTCCCAGAGCTTCCCCGTAGGTTGAAGTGTTAGTTTCCCACTGTGGTAGCTGGTTTAATAATGCACTCTATTGGCTGCTTCTATAGACTGAATGTTTGTGTTCCCCCAAAATTTACATGTTCAAACTTCATCCCCAGTGTGATGGTATTTAGAGGTGGGGGTGCGCTTTGGAAGGTGATTAGGTCATGAGGGTGTATTAGTGCTCTTATAAAAGCGACCCTACACTTGGAACAACATGGATGGACCTAGAGATTGTCATTCTAAGTGAAGTAAATCAGAAAGAGAAAGAAAAATGCTATATGATATTGCTTATATGTGGAATCACAAAAAAGAACACAAATGAACTATTTATTATTTATGACTTAGACGATTGAGTTCTTGAATATGTGTAAGCACATTTGACTGTCTTTATGACCAGATTACTACATTCTGTTGGTTCTTTTTTTTTAAGTTGTTTTTTCTTTTTATTTATTTTTTTGAAGGGGGAGGTAATTGGGTTTATTTTTTATTTTTAAGAGGAGGTACTGCAGATGGAACCTAGGACCTGGTGTATACTAAGCATGTGCTCTGTCCTTGAGCTATACCCTCCCACTTTGTTGATTCTTATTTTGTGGTTGGCTTTATTCCTTTGATAACTATGTAAGTTTAAAAAGCTAAAGCTCTAAACTGTTCTTAGAAACAATGAACAGTACATATATGTATATTTTTAAATGGAATTTAAAAAATAAAATGAAATAAAATAAAATAAAATAAGAGACCCTAGTTACAAACTTCCAGTTATAAGATAAATAAGTCATGGGGATGTCATGTACAGCGTGGTGACTACAGTTGACAATACTGTCTCGTATGTTTGAGAGTTGCTAAGAGATTAGATCTTAAAAGTTCTCATCACAAGAAGAATTGTCACTACATGTGGCAATGAATGTTATCCGAACTTATTGTGATAATCATTTCACAATATACACACATATCAAATCATTATGCTGCACACCCCAAGGACAATGCTGTATGTCTATTATACCTCATTAAAAAAAAAAAAAAAAAAAAAAAAAAAACAGGCCTTAGCGATCTCCCTTGCCCCTCCTGCCCTGTGAGGACATAGCGAGAAGGTAGCATCTATGACCCAGGAGCAGGCTCTCGGCAGACACAGAGTCTGCAGGCGCCTTGATCTTGGACTTCTCAGCCTCTAGAACTGTGAGAAATGAGGTCCTGCTGTTTACAAGTCACCCAGGAAATGGGGTCTGTTAGAGCAGCACGGGTGACTAAGACGGCTACCTTCCCCCCTTTCCCTGGCCTGTCCCTGCACCTCCCAAGTGACTGACTGCCCCGACCCCTCATCTGGGGGTCGGCTTCTGCGGGGACTGGGCTCCAAGAAAGGGGTGAGGGGTGGGCAGCCTGCCAAAGGCGGTACGGGGAGAGACAGAGCCAAGGTTGGAAGTGTGAGGTCTCTCTGGAGCCAGCTCCTGTAACGTCTAAGATGAATTGCTTCCCCCAACTGGGGCCCCCATGGGGCTGGCAGAGATCAAAGAGGTGGAAGGAGGAGGGGGCGTTCTCAGGCCCCATCATAGAGGCCCTGCTGCTCAGCCCGCAGAAGTCACCAGCACCTTCCAGGCTCTCCCAGCACAGGAGACATTCCCAGTCAGCCTTTGTCACACACTCGTCAGACCACACGTTGACCTTTTGTCTGTCAAACGAAGCTACTGGTCCTGGCCTTCCTAAGCTCAGTCCGCGGTACCCAGACGCCCGGAGTCGGGCAGCCAGAGGTGCGCAGTGGCCTGAGGCTCACACCTAGGCTGCGGGCTGCTGCTTGGGGCAGGAGCAAGGCTGTCTTTGTTCCTGAAGGGCGTTCCTCTTGCCTTGGGCTGGCAGAAGCCCGGGCTTTGCCCTCCCTGTGGCAGATGGGCAGAAAGTTTGGGCAGTCTGCGAGCCTGGCACACAGCCCCAGAGGACACACAAATGTCTTTGTGGTGGATGCCAGGGCTGAACCGTGCCACAGAGAGCCATGTGATGTCCTTTAGAAAAAATGAGGCATCTTTCCTTTCAAAGGAAAACCCACATTTCAGAACCACTAGGGAGTAAGCCGCTGACAACATGAAATCACTATCCTTTGTCCCCCTGGGACCGAGAATGAGGTTGCAAGTTTCTCAAGAAAAGTATGTGATTCTTTTCTATAAGGCATGATTCATTCCAGAAAAGTCCACTTTGTTCTCCCAGTAACATTAGGGAATTAGAATCAGTATTTTGAACGTACAAACTGGAGCAGCGTCCCCTGTGAGCACATAAGAGAAAGAACCCAATTCTGTAAGAATCTGTGATGTGGGAGGGATGACGGGGTTCAGAGTTTTCCTGAGCATCATTACTATCTTGGATTGTGGGAAGAACCATTTTATGTAAAAATCTCTATTTTACATGCAAATCTGCTTTAACCCTTGTCCTGACCACGCGGGTGGTCCCCTGAAATCTGTCGTGGCTGCGGCTCATCTGGATTTGCAGGAAGGACCCAGGTCTGCCTGGAGCAGTAGGCAGCCCTCCGCTCAGAGGCCAGCATGCTACCTGGGCTCTCCTGGAGCCAACCCCTTTCAGGATGACCTCAGCTGCAGGACACCAAGCCTTCTTCCCAGGAGAGGCCACCTCCCCAGGCAGGTCCCAGCAGCCAGACTTCTTCCTTTCTCCCCACTGCATGGTCCTCTCCGGCTCTTGGCAGCTTCCCAGCTGCTCAAGCTGAGCACGGTCCTCCCAGCTTCCCTGTCCTCACCGCCCTTTAGAAAAGCCCACTTTTCACAGGATGCTCTTACCACCAATTGCAAGGAGATGGAGTCGGAGAAAGACCAACAAGCACAGAAAAGATTTTGTTTAAAAATCATAAAATGGCAGAATTTTGAGGGTTAAATGAGATTATATACAGAAAGTATCTAACCCAAGGAAGTAAAAGAAGTAGAATTGCCAGATTCTAATATGGGCCATGCCTAGCTGAGCTGTTTCATTAACAATGGCCAATATTCTCAGTATTCCCACACTCGGGGGCTAACTCAGAGATGTCCACAAGAAATATGATGCAGTTTTTTGGGGGGAGGGGCAATTAGGTTCTTTTTTTTTTTTAATGGAGGTACTGGGAATTGAACCCAGGACCTCATGTATGCTAAGCATGTGCTCTACCACTGAGCTATACTCTCCCTTTTAAAGAAATATAATGCAAATCACAGACGTAATAAAATGTCCAGCAACCACATTAAAAAAAAGAAAAGGAAACAGGTAAAATTCACTTTAATAACATATTTTTTAACCAAATATTATCATTTTAATATGTAATCAATATAAAAATTATTGAGATCGTTTGCAATCTTTTTTCCATATGAAGCCTCTGAAGCCTGATACGTATTTCACACTGAGAGCATGTCCCAGTTCAGTTCAGACTGTCCAGACGTCGAGAATGACTGTCATACTGGACACCTTGGGTCTAACTTGTCTTATTTTATTTCTCTGCCCTGCAAGATGAGAACTCTAACCACTCCCATTTTACAAACAGGGAAGCTGAGGCTAAGAATTGTTCAATAACTTGTCAGAGTTCATCAGCAATGAGCAGTGGTTTTACCATTAGACAGAGTCCCATTTGAATCCTGGTTTTTGCTGCTTCTGACTTCCATGGTAGGCTGCTTCAAGTCTCCCAGCCTCAATTTCCCCATAATTGAAGTAAAAGAGAAAAAAATAACATCTGCTATTCAATTGCAAGGATCAGAGATCACGTACAAGGAGGCCTGTCACGTGGCCAGCACATAAACAAAGTTGAATAAATTTTGGCTATTTGGGTAGAAAGGATGAGGCAGAAGACCTCCACTCAGGACAAAGGAATAACTGCCTCCCTGGGTCTGTGAGCCTAAAATGGGCACATCCCCTCCTTGTCAATCTTTCCTCTGTGCCCCACGCCCTCAGCATCCTCAAGCATCCCCTTGGCTGCCACAGACCAGGACTGCCCAGCCCACCAGCACCTGCCTCCCAGGAAGCCCCTCATTCCTCCCTGGGACCCAGGAATCTCTCCCAGCCCCTGTTTTTTTTCCCTTGTGAAACATTTGCTTTTTACTGGGTGACCATTAAGCCAATGGAATCTCAATATGTCTAGTCACGTTATGTATTACTGCAGAAGAATGACCGTACTCAGCCATAAAAAAGAATGAAATAATGCCCTTTGCAGCAACATGGATGGACCTAGAGATGATCATTCTAAGTGAAGTAAATCAGAGAAAGACAAATAACATATGCTATCACTTAAATGTGGAATCTAAAAAAAGACTCAAATGAACTTATTTACAAAATAGAAACAGACTCACAAACATAGAAAACAAACTTACGGTTACCACAGGGGAGAGTGAGGAGGGATACACTGGGAGTTTGGGATTCACAGATACAAACTACTATATACAGAATAAATAAACAACAAGTTTCTACCAGATAGCACAGGGAACTATATTCAATTGCTTCCAATAACCTAAAATGGAAAAGAATATAAAAAAGAATATGTATTTATATATAACTAAATCACTATGTTGTACACGAGAAACTAACATAATATTGTGAATTGACTGTACTTCAATTAAAAGAGAAAGTAGAGGAGGTGACAGAAAGTAGAGGAGGTGACAGCTCTACCACTGACAGCTCAGTGGTAGAGTGCCTGCCTAGCATGTACACGGTCCTGGGTTCAATCCCCAGTACCTCCACTTTAAAAAAAAAAAAAGAGAGAGAGAGAGAGAAAGAAAGGATTACCATGAAACTCAGTGGCTTAAAGCAACGTTTATTTTGCTCACAAATCTGCAACTTGGACATAAATTCAACTGCCAAGTTTCAGAGGTGTTCTGTGCATCTATTTGGTGCCAGGCACTCTGCAGATCTGTGAACATGGGAATGACTCTAAGTCCCTGACTCTTGGGAGCCAAGAATCTGGTGGCAGCCCTCCCACAGAGCTGCCTGCCAACTCCCCCTCCAGCAGCCATTCTGCTCCCTGTGGAGGTCATGCCTCAGAAATCCCGGGTCCATTTGTGGGCTGGGGGTTTTCATCCAGGTAACAGCAGTGTCTGTACTTCCAGGGACTTGCAAGCCCTGGAGGGAGGAGGGGAGAGAGGACTGTTGTGTCCTGTTGTGTCGAGAGGGTCTGGGTGGGACATCCGTTTCAGAAAGATATCCACAAGAATTCCCACTAAGTGATTTCATTTGAATCCTGAAGCTGGATATGTATTTTTTTTAAACTTAAGAAACCTTCACTGTGTTCCTGAGAGAGTAAATCCTAAGAGTTCTCATCACACAGAAAGTGATACGGAACAAGACAATCATGGATTGTGACAAGCTCTCTGAAAGAATAAAGAGGGTGATGAAACAGTGACTGGTGAAGGGAGGGCTTCTCGGGGGAGGTGACATCTTTAAGAGACACTGAACTGAACGAGACAATAATCCAGCCAAGTGGGGATCCTCTTGGATTGAGGGGAAATAAGTGTAAACACCTGAAAGAGGGGAAAGGCTTAGAATGTCCAAGCGAGAGAAAAAGCAACAGAACGAAAGGAAACACAGTGTGAGAGGAGACTGGAGGGCTCAGGAGCTGTTGGTCCCAGAGCAGAACGTTTGAAGTTGACATTGGTCTTGCCCAGTCAAAGCTGTGAGGGGGGATGGATGCTGGGGAGGGGGTGAGTTACTGACAGGCTGGGGTCCTGAGAGACCCTGATGAGGTGTTGACATTACCGAGAATGGGGGCAGAAGTGAAAAGGAGAGGAAGACAGTAAGCCGGGAGATTAAATCCTCAATCAGTAAAGTGCAGCAGGAAGGCAGCTGGTTGATGGCCTCAGGGAGTGATGCCAAGGGGCAAAGCTGTCCAGACCTTCCAAAGTCTTTGAGGTCTCTGAGAGAGAAAGGAGGTGGAATGGTTTGGCCAGAGCTCTGGGGAGCAACATGGGCACTGATTTCCCCTCTTGGACATTTTTGCAATGCCTAGGAAATAGTCTGGAATGATACACACCAACCTAGAAGCACAGAGCTCGGTGTGTGGACCTACATTAGGGATGGACGGAGATTTTCTCTCTTGACTCATACACTTGTGTTTTGTTCCTTTGTTTTTAACAATGAATGTATATGCATGATTTGTGTATTTTTAAAACAACGATGACAAAAAATAAGATTAATGGGGGGGCGGGAAGCAACATAAATAGGACACCTCTCCCCACATGACTATTAACAGAAGAATCTTCACAGGCGATAACAGGCCTCAGGGTATATGAGGTCATAGTGCAGGGTCCCCATGAAATCAGCCACTGGACTTCTCTGATGGGGCAGCTGTGCTCCTCTTCCGGGTCACCATTCCAACACCAGAAATGAGCCATCAGAAACTACAATGGGTCCAAGAGGGGCCACTAGCATTGATCGAGTATTTCAAGATAGTCTCAAAATTTTAAGGAGGGCTCATTGTAAGTCTATCATCTTAAAGCTTATCCTGACAAGATTAAAAAGAATTATGCTTTGATGGTTTCAAAAGGGATTTTGTGAAATGTCAGATGCTTCTGAGTCAGTCTCTATTAAAGTGCAGTATCTCTGGGTGGTGGCTTGTTCTCAGTCCCCTGTTTGCCCTCCCCTCTGGGGTGATTCCTTTGTGGGTTCCCAGGGGAACATTCCAGAACTGTCTCAGTGCCAGAATCTCTAAGGAGCCCACTCCAGGTGCAGAGCCTCTGGGTGGAGTTTGTGGTTTAGGGCGGTTTGGTTCTTGCCTGCAGGTGGTTGATGATCCTTGGGCAGGCTTTGGCTCCACTCCCAGGGCACTGGCTTCACAAGGCCGCTCTGACCCTGCCCCAAATGGAGGGGATGGAGATCTCGGTGGGTGGGGCCCAGGAACCTCCATACTTTTAACCATGATTCTTCTGCACAGTCAAGTTTGAGAAATATTGACGTAGGGGCTTGATTGAGGCTGTGAAGGGTAATTTCAGAGGGATCCCATTCATGAGATGCCCTGCCTCCTTCCTGGGCTTGTAGCTGGACAGATGCCATTCCTGAAATTAAATTATATACTTAATAAATATAAAGACGTAAGGGAAATTATCAGGCCAGTGCATTCATTGCTGCATTGTCAATGAAGTTAGACCATTTTCTAAAATAAGCTGAACTGAAACACAGCATATCTGTTTTGTTGAGTTTTGCATGAAATTATGGATTAAAAAAAATTTTTTTTATCAAGTTAAGAAAAATTCAACTCTCAAACCCTTGATTGTTTTGAACCCTGGCATTTAAACTTTAGTCCTCATACCCTGTCCTGAAGTCCAGTGGCTAAATCTGAAAAACAATGCCACGTGCTCTCCTGTACACAAACTCAGGATATTTGGTCGTCCTTAAAATAAAGCAGGAAACCCAGGCACATGGCGCAGAATCAGATCTCGGCTATTACAGAGCCTTGTTTGTGGAGCAAAGGAAAAAAAAATCATTGCATGCTTTATTACACTTCAGAATCTATTTACCACTGCTTGCTCATTCTGAGTTTGGATTTTCCTTTGAAATAAAAAGCACTGTAATAAAAAATCAGAGAGAAGGGCACTGTGTTGAAAGAATGGCAATGGAACTATAAAAAATAAAATAAAATAAAATAAAAGTCATACTATTGTTGTTCTTTCAGATTCATTCAATATTCACTTAAGAAAAAAAAAAAAATCAGGATCCAGGCCAGGTTCTAGGCACTGGACCACAGTAGCAAATGAAACTAAATAAGCATCCTTGTTCTCCTGGAGCTTTTATTCTAGTTGGGAAGGAGATAAATAAACAAAATAGAATGTCCTGTGGTGAGAGATGCTATAAAGAAAAAGAAAGTAGGTCTGGGGGTAGAGGAGGGGGCAGGGGTGTTTTTTTGGTGGGGGGAGGGGGTTACTATGTTTAGGTGGACCAGTCAGGGCGTTTGAGCAGACACCAGCAGGAAGTGAGAGAGTGAGGCAGCGGGGAGCCTGGCAGGGGGGGGGGGGCGGGGGCGGGTCTGCCCTTGCAGCCCGTCAGTAAGGCAAGGCCTGGAGGCAGAAGTGTGTTTGGTGCATAACTGGAGCAGCTAGGAGACCAGAGTGGCTGCAGTAGGGTGAGCAAGAAGCAGGAGATGAAATCAGACAGGTGGCTGGGAATGCCAGATCACAGGGGGCCGTGCAGATTTAGATTCAGATTTTGTTCCAAGCTGGAAAGCCACTGGAGGGTTTTGAGCAGAGAAGCCACCCGATGTGATTTAGGAATTGTAGATCAGTTGGAGGCTACAGGTGGAAGCAGAGAGGCTAGGGAGGAGGCCACTGCCGGAATCCGGGTGAGCGGTGATGCCAACTGGCCAGGAGGGTGGCTGTGAAGGGGGTGGGTGTTGCACCCCTGTTTTGCTTCCTCTTGGTTGTCAACTAAAGAGCTGACAAAGAGCTCTAATTCCTCTATAAAGACAGGACGCGAAGCAAGCCCACGTAGTTACTGAGCCCCAATCTATTTAGGTGCGTCTTCTAACCTGCCCACTTCTGCTGCCTTCCAGTCCTTCCAAGACCAAAGTCTCCAGGTGGCAGGGGCCACACTGCCCCATCCAGATTCTCCCTTCTTTGCCAGGGGGAGCAATGTCACCCCCGAGACCTTTCCTTGGGGAGATTCTCCTGACTTCTCTGCTCTCTATTCCTTGAGTTTTGGGGGCCAAATTCTTCCTTGCTCTTGGGGAAAACACTCTTAATAGGCATATAATTTATGGATATTTGAAAGGACAGAGAACTCAGCTCAGGAAGCCAGTTTACCTAGAACAGTAATGACTATGACCAAAGGTAGGAAAACCTTCTCCTAAAATCCCAACATCTGCATGTTTACAAAAGCTAATAAATGAAACTTGTAGCCCACCCTCCCAGGGATGCTCATCTGGGAAAACAGGCTCCCTGAAGACTGCTGCTAAGACATAATCTCCCCGTGGAACTTGAGGTGTAGACAGGAGATGTTTGGGGCCAAGGAAGAATGTGAGGAGATGCCTCGTTAATACCACTAGGCAGTTGCCCTTCTCATCCGCTTCCTCCCTTCCTTCACTCACTCATTTATTGACCCATTCATTCATCCATCAGATGTACTGGTTCCCTACTATGTGCCAAGCACAGTGCTGAGCGCTGGGGCACAGAGACTTAAACATAAAAGTGAGAACCAGACAAATTCTTACATCAAAGGAACTTGCACAGTTGGAACCCCAGCTTTTATTCCTCGCCTGATAGGTGGAGTGGCTGTGATGCCCAGAACAAACATGGGCCCCACTAAGACCAAGGCAACAGAGTCTCTGAGGCCTGCCTCCAGTCTCTGCCCACCTCCCCTCCTCTGCCCCTCCCCCCAACCTCCACCCTCCCCTCCCCCTACCTGACCCTCCCACAGCTCTCCCTCCCTCCCCCGTCTCTGTCCTCTGCCCCATTTCTCTCTCCAAACACATAGGTATATCTCTGAAATACTCAAGCCCAGGGCCATCCCGATCTTAACTCTTAAATTGAAGCAGAAGGAATTAAAATTATATGGAAAGAACTTTCTGACCCAGAGTCTGAGCCCCGGAAGGTGGCTTGTGTATTCACTGGCTTAAAGTATTTTTTAAATGCTCATCATGTAACTGTGAAGAGAAAAAAAAATTCAGGATGCAAATGTATACATACAGAATGATCCCAATTTGGTAAAAATAATATATTGAATCACAAACACATATATATAAGGAAAATACTGGAATCAAATGGAACTCCATGTTTTTGCCGTTATCTCATGATAGTGGATTTATGGGAGAACTTTTCTGTTTTCTGTATCTATTCTTCCTTTGCTAAATCTCGTGTGCTGAGTGTGTATTGCCTCTATTATTCAAAAGTAACTTTTTGAAAAATCGGGTTTCAATTATGGCTACCATTGACCTAGTGCCATTTACTGAGACTTCAAAAAAAGTTCCATAGGGACCTTTAGAAAGTGGCTGCTAAGTTCCAGTGAATTCTCAATGACAATCTTGAGCCCATCTTCGTTTGAGAGAGGAGAACCTGAGCCCCAGTAAGCAGGGCCCATGGGGGTCAGAATAAGGACGTGTGCTCAGGCGCACTAGCAGGTGTTGGCAGATCACACTGGGCGGCTGCTGAAAACGCAGATTGCCGACGCGGCTGGTCCAGGGGCCGCACGGGAGCAGCGGGTCTGGGGTCGGAGCCCTGCATCAGGATGCTGGCTCTTAAGACTGTCGCCGGGAGACACTAGGTCCCTTGCCTCTCTGTGTCTCAGTTTCCTCACCTGTAAATCAGGAATATTCTTTTCTACCTCGGGGGGTGGTTATGAAGATAAATGAGAAGATGATGTCTGTAGGGCATCTCGCACAGTGCGTGGTCACCGTGCGTTATTGAAAAACGTGGGACACTTTTCACAGACCCAGGGCTTGCTCCCCGGGTTACACCATACCCACTCTTCAATACCCGCCAGCCTTCCTGGAATCTATCAATGCCTCTCTTATTCCAAGTGCCCCAAGCACAGTCTCAACTCACCCACACGTAGATGTAAATATTGTCTAAGGGGCCTCTGTTTGCAAGAAGGCCCAGGGAAATACTAGGTCTTTCTTTGCTGGAGAAACTCACTTTGCGTTTTTTTTTTTTGTTTTTTTTTTTAAGGTAAGGGATCTTTGGTTGAAATGTTTGCTTGGGGTGGGGTGGGGGGAGATGGGAATTAAAATTTATGTTCCTGAACCCACCAAAATAATTTTCTGTGAAAATTTCGGTTTTAAAAATTAGTGCAAAGAACCTTGGAGGAAGAAAAGAAGAAAGAGTTGTGGGTTTTTTGTTTACTTCATAGAGGCTTCAAGGGGTTTCCTCTTACAGAGATGTAAGGAGGGGCGGTGTAGAGAAGATCCAGGGAGAGAGGCCCCATTCGTTCACAAAGCCCCTCGCCCCCTGTGCCGCCCCTTCTCTAAGGTCTTACTGTTGGGTGGGCTGGGGCTTCCTGAGCAAATGCGGCTTGTCTCGCTTGCTCAGGTAAATCCAAACACGGAGGAAAACCAAGTTAGGAGGGGCCAAAGGCCATTCACCTGAGTTTTGTTTTCCCTTTTGCCCTGGTAAAGATGGATGGACACCGGTCAGAATGGCCATCATTAAAAAGTCTATGCATAATAAATGCTGGAGAGGGTGTGGAGAAAAAGGAATCCACTTCTACTGTTGGTGGGAATGTAAATTGGTGCGGCCACTCTGGGGAACAGGATGGAGGGAGGTTCCTTAACAAACTAAAAATAGACTTACCATATGGTCCAGCAATCCCACTCCTGGGCATATATCCAGAGAAGACTAATTTGAAAAGACAGCATGCACTCCAATGTTCACAGCAGCACATTTACAATACCTAAGACATGGGAACAACCTAAATGTCCATCAACAGATGACTGGATAAAGAAGATGTGGTATATATGTGTGTGTGTGTGTATACACACAATGGAATACTACTCAGCCATAAAAAAAGAATGAAATAATGCCATTTGCAGCAACATGGATGGACCTAGAGATCATCATTCTAAGTGAAGTAAGTCAGACAGAGAAAGACAAATATCATATGATATCACTTCTATAATGAATCTTAAAAAATTATATAAATGAAGTTATTTACAAACTAGAAATAGACTCACAGACATAGAAAACAAACTATAGTTACCAAAGGGGAAAAGGGTTGAGGGGATAAGTTAGGAGTTTGGGATTCACAGATACACACCACTATATATAAAATAGATAAAAGACAAGGACTCAGCACAGGGAACTACAGTCAGTATCTTGTGATAAGCTATAATGGAAAAGAGTATATACATATATATATATATGTATAACTGAATCCCTTTGCTGCATACTTGAAACTGACATAACACTGTAAATAAGCTATACTTCAATTAAAAAGAAAAGGATGGATGGAGAGCAGAAAGTGGGACGCTGCCTCCCAGTGGCTCCTGGAACACACCCGCCTGGGCGGGAGCTAGCCTCAAGTTCAGCATTGATGTCAGTGATGGTTGTCTCCAGGGTGATTGCGTGGCTTCATAATACAATCAAATGGTTGGCAGTCAGTCTAGACTACCAGGGTGGTTGTGGCTGAGACTGAGCTGAGGAAGAGCAAGGGGTCTCTGGAGGTTTCTGGGGCTTCCAGGGGCTGTTTTCTGGATTCTCTCAAGGTGTGAACTGACTGCTGCCACTCCTTGTTCCACGGGTCCACTCACAAAGCCCGGCTTCGTGCAAGCCCTTCTCTGGCTCTAGTCTGTTTTGTTCCAGGAAGTGGCATCAGGGGGCCTGGAATTCTCTCCGCAGCACCTCCCTCCTGAGCACTGCAGATAGGTTCCCGCTTACTAGGAGCCCAAAGGCTACAAAGAGCAGGGGGCAGTAAATGCAAGATGAGCTACCATCATCAGATCACCACCCCTTGTGACCTTATTCGATCCTCAGGACGACCTGCGAGGGAACACTTAATAGCATCATTTTATAACAGAAAACAAGGATCAGAGATGGTGTCCGGACAATCACACAGAAAGTGAAGTGTGGAATAATCTCGAGGCAGCCAAGTATGAAATGTGAAGTAAATAACATGACACTTAATAGAGAATAAATAAAGGTTCCCCAACTTAATATGCAGTTTGGTGAAATTTATACTCTGGTCAGGCTGAGGCTATTCTAGATAAACAGCTTACTATTTATGTACCTCTGTGTACTTTTCCATTCAGTGACTGGTTTGACAGCTGTTTGCTCATTCACTCATTCATTCATTCATTCATTTGACAGATATTTATTGATCAGTTGCTGGGTGAAACCAGAGAGGATGGGAAAGGGAGAGGCACTGCCTGCCAGAGCTTTGAGGGGGAGGTGGAAAGGGGAGGGATGGCCATCAGCTGCCACCACCCCAGGGGCTCTGAGTCCTCAGGAAGAACGCCCACCGCCCACATTAGGGCGCCCCCTGCCCCTGCCCCTGCCCCCCCCGAGTGCTGAGAATCCTCTTTACAGGAAATGTGAGTCTGACTCCAGCTTCCTTTTGTGATTCAGTTCCTTGTGTGGAGCTGTTCTAGGCTCAGCACAAGTCACTCTGCTACGTGACTATTGTGCAAAGTCCTAGCGGTTGAAAGTTAGTTAATGAAAATTGTAGTCATTCTCTGTTGTCATCCACGGGTAGCTGGGGAGATGGGGCTCCGGGTCAATCCTGAGTTTGAATTCTGACTCTGCCACCTAGCAGTGTGACTCTGTTCGAGTTACTTCATCTCCCTAAGCCTACATGTTCTCATCTGTAAACTGGAGACAATAAATGCAGATGCCTTAAAGGGCTGTTGGAAAGATCAAGTGAAATCATGCAGGTAAAGTGCTTAGGACATAGTGAGCTATCAGCACATCCCAGCTTGTCTTAATAACCCTGTATGACGACCCCTCATAAGATCATTTTTAAGAGTTTTAGAGTGGAAATAGGCTAGGTGAAATTTTTAAGAAATCTTTTTTTTTCTTTTTATACCCATCCTGACATGATAAATGATAATTATAATTTTTCAATTTTGTGATATAGTTACCACAGCTCGCTGAGATTTTCGTGTCCCTTTCCCATACCAGGTTGATGTATGTATATTTTAAATCTATTTCAAAGATCTTATTGGCTTTCATATAAGCTATAGTAAATGTTTCCAGGATTAGGATTTTTTATAGTTCCCCGATTAAACATTTTGTATTTCTGATATTTGAAGCAGAATGAAAAGGTCAGGGAAAAAAACCTAGCGGCAAAGATCTCGTGAGGACTGCACACAGTTTTCACAGCTATCTTTACTGCGTGTGGAACATAAAGCGTGATGGCTCTGGCTGAGGGTTCTAGGGGTTTAGATGCCATTTGCCAAGTATGATTGCACAGCTTGGAGAGGACAGATGCTCATCGGAGAGGTTTAACCCAGAGGACCCGCTGTCAGCTGTGCCTCTTTAAAGTGCCTTGACCACAGCCTTTAAAAAAGAAATTGTGTTGTCATCATGTTTGGGTGTAATCGACCAACTAATTCTCTCGATTCAAAATCCTGGGGGGAGATCGCTGGTTCATTTTATTGGAGAGTGATATTAAAAACTGAGATCTGGGTGCTAGGTGTGCTCTTTGCTATTGGGTTACGTTTGCTTCTGTGCCCTTTTAGCTGACGGAGCAAGGAGCTAGGTGTGTGTGTACTAGTGTGTATATGTTCACGTCTGTAAATATTTCTGTACATAACCATCCCTGTAGTAAGACTAAATGTGAGTTCAGACTGGAAAAAAAAATCCTGGGGGTGGGGAAGGAAACATCTTTCACAGAAACAGCAGAACAGATCCTTCCAGAAAACACACGATCTGTTAATATTGTTTTAGGACCAAGTGAAGCTATTTGGAAATCAATATTTAAACATTTTTATGAAGTGAGCCATATGTCAAGTGAAACAGGACAAAGGGAGGAGAACTGTGAAGAGGAAAACACGGAGTGTCTGTTTCTGGCATCACTCCGTGTGTCTCTTTTCCTCTAGGCGAAGTTTTTCATTACTGTTCATGGGATTCCTTCTTCCCTGTTGGCGGTACCACCAGAGCAGGTAAGTAATAAATGATTCTGCTTGTTATTTTATATCCATGTTGTATGTCTTCCTCTGTAAATACCTATTCATTTTCTGGTTATTTAAGTGATAGAATAACATCAGTGAAAGTCTAAAAAAAAAAAAAATAAGGGAAAAACAAAAACAGAATAACATCCTTTCCATCCCCTAACACAACACCTGGCATTTCTGTGTCCACACTTTACCTCTGTATGGTCCTTACAGGATTTCCTGCCCGGGCTCTGCAGTCAGCCTAGTTGAGTTTACATCCTACCTCCCCTTCTCACCAGCTGTTTGACCTCAGCCTTGTTGCTTAAATTTGTTGTGTCTCATTTTCTCACCTGTACAACAGATAAGACTAGTACCTGTCTCTCCAGGTTAGCTGAGGATGAACGGGAACAGTGATTGGAGAGCTCTGGCTTAGGGTTTGACATTGTGATTGCTCAAAGAATGGTAGTTACTAGTGTTACTCTTATTTCCTCCAGTGGTCCTTACCACAACCCTGTGAAGTTACAGAGGTTAGCACAGTTGCCCTCAGCATCTGCTGGTTTCAAATCCAGGGATTCAACCAACTGCAGAACAGAAATGTTGGGGAGGGTTGTTCCAGAAAGTTCCAAAAAGCAAAACCTGAATTTGTTGTGCACTAGCAATTATTTACATAGCGTTTACATTGTATTAGGTATTATAAGTAATCTAGAGATGATTTCAGGTGTATGGGAGGATGTGTAGGTTAGATGCATATGCTACTCACAAGGGACTTGAACATCCTTGGACATTGTTATCTGCATGGATCCTGGGACCAATCCCCCAGGCATACCGAGGGCCAGCGGTACTGGTTTTGTCTCCCACAAGAAAACTGAAGATTGGAGAGGCTAAATGACATTCACAGTTCTGGCTTCAGGTCCAGGGCTGTTTTTTAAGAGATTTGAGAAATGGTACATGTTTCTGCTTGTCAAGAGATGCCTTTTAAGGGAGAAGTCATTGCCTCCTGGTGTGATGCAAAGGGAAGTACACAGTGTCACCCAGGACTGGACTGTCTTGCCCCAAATGTTTGACTGAAATGAATCACAGCTTCCCATGAAACCTCAGATTTACAGGACATAGAAGGGACGGAGGGGTCACATAAACGGCACCGTGAGAAAAAACAATCAAACAAATCTAGAATGTGGGACACCCTGCAGTACAAACTGGCCATGTCTTTTCTACAAGTCAAGGCCACAAGCTAAAGAAAGGCAGGAGAGCTGAAACAGCTGGGGCTTGCTCTGGATTAAAGGAGACAAAGCAAACAAAATGTGCAGGGTCTTTAACAGGATTCTGGTCTGAACCTAGAGGAAAATTAGAGAATTGAATTTGTACAGAATATTTTGACGATACTAGGGAATTGTTAGTTTTGTCTGGTGTGATAGTGGTATGTGGTTATTTTTTAAAGAAGCATATTGAAGAATTTAGGGGTAAATTGTCTTGATATTGGTTTGCTTTATTTTTTCTTTTTTTGTTTGTTTTTGTTTTCAACTTTATATTTTGTTAGTTTGCATGCTTACTTTTCTAAGTGTTTAAAATAGATTTTTTTAATTTAATTATTTTTTATATTTATTTATTTGATTACTGTTGGTGTTGTTTTTATTTATTTTGAAGTTGGGAGGTAATTAGGTTTATTTATTGATTTACTTTTTTAAATGGAGCTACTGGGGATTGAACCCAGGACCTCATGCTTGCTAAGCAGGCACTCTACCACTAAGCTATGCCCTCCCCCAATATCAGTTTAGTTTAAAATGTTGTAGCAAATTAAAAAACACAGCAAAACAAACACGACAAATATTATCAATTGAGTGTAGACGGTAAGGTGAGAAAATGGGGATCCTTGTAGTATTTTTTCTACCTTTATGAATGTTTGAAATTTTCCTGATGAAAAGTAAATAAACAAAACAAACAAACGAAAAAGAACCTTTTAAGAAAGCAGAAGCTCTGTATTAAAGTTGTTCCAGAGACAGCCTAGCACTGCACACTGCTAAGGAAAACCTCTCTAGCCATTTCTAGAAAGGGCCAAACCTAAATTATCTGTAGAATAGATTCAGAAGGGCAATAAATAAATAATGGGATGGTATCAATAACAATGTGTTCATAATGTAAACATATTGGAGCGCCAAGCAATTTTTTATTTTTAAATAAGAGAACGGTTGATGATCTTGGTAAAGATTGATCTATAAGTGGGGACAGAGTTAAGATAAAATCTATAGAAGTTGAACTCCCGATTCTGGGCTCTGCTCTAACTCATTCACTGACAAGTGAGAAAGTTTGAGCAGAGTAAATGTGGTCACCTCCAAACTGATAAAATCTTTATTTCACTTTCAAGCCAAGTTCGAGGAAGATCACAAGTTTTCATTTCATTCTCCAGCAGTTTCCAAAAATAACATCTTAAATATATACCTCTTGTACCAACCCACCATCCCAAGAATTTATTTTAAGCTAAGACACAAATGGAACTAAATAAACTCTAAATATCAGAGCCTAAATCTCTGCCTTAGGAAGGCATCCTTCTAATTTCCCTGCCTCCACCACTCAAGGACAGCAGTGCCAAGGAGTGACCCAGAGTTGTGGGTAACTAGCTTTTCAATTGTTGGAGGGTTTCTGAGTATAAATCTTTATATAATTATGTGAAAAAAAATCTATTTTCAAATAAAAGTTATGGCTCTCAACCCCTGATTATAGGAAAATTTAGAACTCTAAGAAGAGGACAAACATCCCCCCCATCACCCAGTTCTAAATCTCTCTCCTAGACAGGATAGAGCCTGAATAGCTCATAAATGCTGAAAAAATGACCTTTTCAAACCCAAAGCGCCGATTATGATGTTTTATTGCCTCTGGGAATCCAGTGTGCAAATCTTACAGAAAAGAAGCATGTTAAGTCTAAACATTTTTATCAACGTTTTTCACACTTGTCCATACTGTGACTGACAAACTTCTTAGAGAAGTTCCTTGTGTTTTAAACTTCTTTGGAAATCCCAGCTTGCCCACCTCCAGTTTCCTTTCAGACCTCTGGATTTAGCACTTTCAAGAAGCCAGACTAATGTGCCGTCTAGAAGAGAATGAGTTCCAAGTAATAGACACAAATCCTCTGAAATGACCCTTCAGCTGACAGTTTTCCAAACAATTTAAGCGGAAGCATCACATACTTGGGCCATTCTGACTCACTCATTAAGCGAGGAACATTTCTGGGCAAACCCAGTGCTTTTCTGACTTACCTGTTTGTTCAGGCTTTCAGAGGCTCCTGCCTCTGTAACCACCAGTCAGCAGGTGACCACTCAGCTCCCTGGGCGTGGCACTGGGCTGGAGCTGGAATGGGGCAAGGGTCCCGCTCCTCCCTTTGCTTACAATTTCTCCAGTGACAGGAAACAATGTGAAATCCTGTACGAGTAAAGGGTTGGCTGCGTGTGTGCTTCTGATTTATTAACTCTGGAACAGCCAGAGAAAGTCTGAGGTCGTCAGATTAAGTCTTGAAAAATCCATTAGACCAGGATAACGTGTTGGAGTCAACTGATGATAGCTACCATTTATTGGGCGCTCAGGCCGTGCCAGGCACTGGACTGGGCAGTTTACAGATATTTCTTATTGAACCTTCAAAAAAACCGTATGAACTGAGCTGTATTATCCCAGTTTTACATATGCAGCAGCAAAGGTTCAGCAGGTTGAAGAGCCTTCCTGAGTTCACTGCTAGTACGAGGTGGTGAGAGTCTGGAAACAGGTCTGCTTATTCCCTAAGTGCCCCGACCTGGGCTCCTCACTGAGATGGAGGAGTAGGGAAGGATGAGGCAGTGGGAAGACCGGGCGAGGGTCCTCCCCAACGCTCAGCCCCTCACAATCTCCGGAGAACCCAGTGGTGATCTGGGTAACCCCAGCCACAAAGCCATTCTCCTGTTTTCCTACTTTACCAAGATTTAAAGAGACTTCTTAAGGTGATGAAAGCCAAGGATGAAGAAGAGCATGTTGGAATCTTTGCTTCAATTCTCACAGTCACATATGGAGATATGATCTGCCCCCATATCACCATGAGATTAAGGATTGCCTTTTCAGTGAGTGTAATTCAGGAAGCAAAGGGTGTGAGTGTGTGCGTGTGCACTGGAGTGGTGACTGTGCTCAGCTGATGCCCACTGCTGAGGGGATGTGGAAGACTATGACACAGCCCACTCCACGGAGAGCAGAGCTGGGTAGACGGGACGAGTGTGTGCTTGCCTCTTTGAGGTTACTTCTGGCGGCTGTGGTCTCCGCTGCCACTCCACAATTGACATGTGGAGATGTGGATTCCACAGGCCCCCGGGTTCACTTTGATTTCTCCAAGGGAAAGGCCTCAGTTGTGCTGCCAACTAGCTGCCTGACCTCAGAAAACTCACCTTGCCTTTCTGGACCTCGGCTTCCTCGTCGTTAAATAAAACAGGGCACGTTCGAGGATGATCTCCAGAGCGCTTCCAGTTTGGAATTCTGTAACGCTGATGTCAAGGCTGGGAAACCTTTCCAGGCTGGGGGGCTAGGAGTCGCTTCAGGCCTCATCCTGGGGTCACTCATGCTTCTCCTGGGGAACAGTGACACAGACCGCCGCCCCCCCCCCCCCCCCCCCGCCATCGCTTATCAACGGCCTGATGGTGTGATCACTCACGCTTGAGTGATGGAACATTGGAGGAGGTGGGCAAGGGGGAAATGGCATTATTGAAGACAAGGATGCTGTTCATTCCCTGCCTTCCTGAATTGCTTACTGCGTGCCTACTAAGTGTCAAGCCCTGTTCTAAAATAGTTCTAAGCAGACATTTCTCTGCTATCGCGGGACTTAAACTCCCAGAGCTCCAGCATTAAACAGTGATTAACTGAAACGAGGGCGGAGAATTAGGAATTAGGAGCTGCTTCCCTGAGCCCAGACTCGTCCAGTGGCTTCCTCCTGCTTTCCCGACTGCTTCCTCTACTTCCTGGCTTTTCTATCGAGTGGATCTTCTTAAAATACCCCTTAGGCTAAGATGCCTCTAATGTCTTTCTCTTATACTCTTATCCTGTAATGAAATCCAGTCTTCTCAGCTCCCCGGGGAACCCTCTGCAAACTCAAGGTGCCTACTTTCCAGCCACCCCTCACTTTTCTGAGTCCTTTAAACAAATTCATCTACTCATGGTTTCCCCACACACTTCCTGAGTTTCTTTTTGCTTCCATTTTTTTGTTGTTGTTCTTTTAGTAGTTAGATTTTGGTTTTTAGTGGCTAGATTTTTAAAACATACTAAAGGAAGGCACACTTATGTTAAGTAAAACAATACAGAGGTATGTATTGAGTTCACAATCTCTCTTCCATTCTCCACCATCTCATTCCCTCTGGGGTAACCGCAATTTTTTTCCTCCAAGTTTACAGGAAATTCACACGAATGATTGATATAGGGAACATCCATGCGTACATCCTCTACCCAGATTCATTAATTTGTAACATTTAGATGCCTTTGTTTTCTTTCTCTCTCTCTCTCTTCCACACACACATTGTTATCTATTTTTCTCGGCAATGGTTTTCAGGTGTCATGCCTCTTTACCCCTTAATGATTCCCTGTATATTTCCTAAAAACAAGAATATCCTCAGTATAGTTATCGACCTCAGGAAATTGAACATTGATATGATACTTTAATCTAACTTCTGTACATTTTTCAATTGACCCAATTATGTCCTTTATGATTTTTTTTCCCATCCAGTACAGAATCTGTTCCAAAATCATTTATCACATTTAGTTCTCATGCTTCTTTAGTCTCCTTTAATCTGAGATCTCAGTCTGTCTTGGTCTTTCATGCCAGTGACACTTTTGAAGAATACAGGCCTGTTTTTTTCTTTTATTTTTTAATTATAAAATACTTTGTATTTTGCAATTTGCATATATTTATATTTTAATAGTAAAATATTTTTAGTCTGTCTGATGTTTTCCATATCTTTTTAAATGCCATTTCAATGCCTGGTAATGCCTCTCCATTTTCCCAAATCCTATTTGTCCTTCTAGGCTCAGTTATAATCTCTTCTCTCTCGGCCTTTGCTGGAGGCAGAGAGTACCCCTTAGATTTTACGTCTGCCACAGCACCAGGCACTGTGCTTAGCACACACAGGGCAGTTAATACATATTTTTTGATTAATTGATTTGGGGCTGAGACTGAGTTCTCTCTGCTGCAAAGACAGAACTCATCAAGTAAGCAAGTCAAGATTGGTATCTCTGCTGCCAATTGCTTCTGGGGTTTGCAATTATTAAGGTAATTTTTTGATTCAAAACTGGATCCTTGACTAAAGATTTGCCACACCAGGGAAGTTGCGGGACAGTTGGTGTTTTTTAAAAAGTTTCACACACAAGAGAGAGTTAAAAGTGTGAAATAAAAGTAAATTCCCCCACTATTTCATTCCTCCAAAGTTCAGTAAATTGAAAAAGTGTTGAGTTCAAGAAAAGGTTTCAGAGGCTAATGAACCAAACTCAATCCAGTATATTTGAGTGTATCGGTCCTTATGTCATCAGTGTATAGGAGATTGAAGGCCAGTTTATTTAGAGAGTAGGCCCCTCAGAGGAGATGCTAAATTATAAACAGAGAAGAATGCTTCCTTACTAAGCACTATCTATTTGTTGACATCAAACCCACCTTTCTGCCCTTGCCAGAGAAAGCATTAGATTCTTATCAAGTCTTGGTAAATTTTGAAAATCACATGGTTGTTCAATGCCTCCATGTGGTAGAAAAAATTATTTAGCTCTGTCCTAGGTTCCTGTGATGGCAACGTGCACGACCAATACAGCTTGACAATACTTAGGGTCCTTCAAAGGGGTCAGTGTTTTGTTTTGTTTCAAAGGCCTGTGGAAAAGTGACCCGAATTGAAGATAAAAGCCCCAGGTCTCATTAGACTTCATGGAAGTGGCCGTTCTTTGCAAACCTTCCTTATCCTTCTATATAGGGAATGGATTTTTCAGGCAAAGGAAAACCATAAAATAAGTGGACTGAAATCCACAGTGGGTCCATCTTTTCAGAAAAGCTTAACAGAAATTCTTTTTACATTCCAAATCTAAGTTTTTTTTTTCTTTTGACAAAAAAAGGAAATCCTTTCTATCCATTCATAAAGTAACTTAAAAAAAAGAATAGTAACAAATGTTCATTTGCTTGACAATTCCTTGGATGTGAAATTGGCTAAAGAGAATAGTCACTTTTATGTCGAAGTTCAGTGTAAGCAACAAGCCAAAAATAGGAGTGCTCCAAAGTTAGGCTGGGTCTCTTTCTTTTGAATCAACTGTATCATTTCACCTCCTCAGGATCAGTCAACACCTTGATCTTCAAGTGCTTCTACTTAAACGTACTTGATACCCTAAAGATGGCTTGAAGAAGAGAATTGGGCCATTCTGAGAATCGGGAATAGGCATTAGTAAAAACTCAAGACCACTTTTTCAAAGCCCATGGATGGCACTGTGTTGCACCACATGGGCCCTGTGGCTGAATGAGTCTTTTAAATGTAGATTGAGAGCATCCTCATCAAAGCATCCACTGTATATGCACGTATTTGCTTATGCACGGACTACCACAGAGTTGGGGGGAGGGGCAGAGGGTGTTTTTGTGGCATCCCCCTTGGTTTTAAACTTTAGGATAATATAGCAGGAGAATATGTTATCTACTTAAAATATACCCATAAACATGAAATAAAGAAATAATAAGCATTATTCTCAGAATGGAAAGTAGGGAACTTCAATAGCGGTCATGAATTGGTTCAAGTGAATGTTAGAAAATCAGATATTTGAGATTTGCAAATGTTAGCCACTATATATGAAAATAATAGATTTAAAAAACCAAATTTCTTCTGTAGAGCACAGGGAACTATATTCAGTATCTTGTAATAACTTTTAGTGAAAAATAATATGAAAATGAATATAGGTATGTATATGTACGACTGGGACATTGTGCTGTACACCAGAAAGTGACACATTGTAACTGACTGTACTTCAATTAAAAAAAAAAAAAAATCAGTGATTCCCTTAAGTTGCTTCCAATTTTTCCTTTTTCCCAACTGTCTTGATCGCTAATATGTTCTTGGAAATATTATCAGAGTTCTTTTATATTTAATATACTGTTCTTTAAAGTAATCGAGACTCTTCTCCACCCTCCAACATCGTCAGAACTGACAAAATCATCTGTGGCCACTGCTGGCCACAGCCACAATTCTGCCACCGACTAACTGCTTGACCTTGGACAAGACACACTGGTTTCTTTGCCTTAATTTCTTCACCTGTAACTTGAAGATATCTTAGGCCCCTTCCAATAAATAAAATCCTAAGATTTCTTGACCTTATCTTTTTCTTAGGAGATTTCTTATACTGCCATCAATTTGAAGTCATAAAGACCCCGCGTCCTAACAAAACTCCTGAGAAGTACGATCAGGGTGAGATTAATACTTCACTTTGCGTAACGGTTAATAAACCACCTTTATTACAGATACCCATTTGATCCTTCTCACAACTTGCCAGTCAGTACAGCGCAGATATTGCCCATCATAGATGAGGAAGTGAGGCTTAGAGAGGTCAGTTTAGCTCCTTAGGCCTTGTAGCTAAGAAGTACAAGAGGAGGGTTACAAATGAATTATTATTTTTTTTATGACTGAGACAATTGTATATTTAAAATAATCTGACCTAAAGAATACTCTTTTGAAATGAGTGGATTCTTTTCTAAACATTTTGAGGTTTTTATTTCCCTTCAGTAGGTCATTCCCAAACCATAAAGCACTAACCAGGGTTAGAGATAAGAAAGACTCTGTACACAAAAGAGAGCTAGTGTCCCTCCAGACTGGTGAGCACTTCCCTACAGAGGATGAGCCCTTCCATTACACGATTTATTTCTCCAGGGACTAATTCAATCCAAGCATCAACAACAAAACACAGACTATCACGTTCAGATTTTTTAAAAAATATTATTATAGTTAGTATCTAAGTGTACGATTAATGCAAACCAAAATTAAAGAAAAAAACTCACCCACCATCCTAATCATATCAACAAATCAAATCCTTTATTTTCCTGTATTCTCTGCCAGCCTTCGTCTTTATATATATATGTCTTTGCGGGTTGGACTTATAGTGTACATGTTTATTTTAAAGTATCAGGAACCCAAATTTTCGTAAGAGGAAGTCTCCATTTTAATAACTGTCTTTAGATTATTTTTTTCATCCCAACCAAGTTTACTTTGTGTTTGCTTATTGTTTTCTCTTGAATTTCTATCTTTTTCATCAGAAGTTCAAAAAGTATCCAACCTGGTTTGAAGGAGATGTTTTTGGGTGGTTTTCGAATAACATACAGTGGGGACGGTCATTGCTTTTATACTACCAGGACTCCTGAAACCAAACACATCTAGGGAATTTTCAAAATTTCTAGGCATTCGAGTGACTGAGGGACAGCTGTCTGGAGGTAGGAAGTTGGAGGCTGAAATGAGGACCTATATGGTTTTTCTAGCTTCTGGACCCCTTAATTCTATGACAATTCCTGGTCAATACAGGTTTCCTGGTGCGTATTGAGCAAGAAGTCTTATGTTAAGGGCTAGAAGGAGTTTGGGTGGGTGGTAAGAATGCTTGTTTTCCTGGTTAGTGAATATACCACGAGTTTTATATCTTGTGTTGTCCTGTGGTAACTGAAGCCACTGTTGCCATGGAAAAGGATGGCAATTTGAATGAGATAATTTAGAGTGGCCCATGGAAATCTGACTGGGCAGTTGCTTAATGTACCAGACATAGTAATTGTGACGTGATACATATCACTTCAGTTTCCTTCCGTTGAAATGACAAATAAGTGAGAAACTAAATTGTAATTTGATGGCTTAATTGTAAAAAAATTAATCTTGGTAAAAATGCTAAAGATGGAACAATTCAGAAGAAATTAGAGGGGTTATAAAAATACAATGATTATTTGAATAGCATTTATATCGTAGCTGAAGAAGGCACAGCAGTCCTCAAAACTTTTAATCCAATTTCCGACACTAAAAATTCTAAATCCAGTCTAAAGTCAGTAGTATAGGGTTTATTCCCATTGATTTCTCACATTTGTAAACCTGCACACATTGGTTGGTTTTATCTGTCACGAAATCCTTTATATCGCTTTTATAAAACACCACATCCTTCTATAAAAAGTGACTGGAAGAATCTAAAATTGTAAAATTGCACGTGCCTGAGCAGAAAACTCCTATCCTGGGATTTTCTCACAGGCGTGCCTAAACCGACCTCTGCTCCTAGCAGGTAAATTGCCAGTGTCAGCCCAAAGGAAACCCCGTTGTGGGATTTCTTTTTTCCCCTTAAGCTGATCACTTTTTAGGAGAAGTCCCAGCGGCATTCTCTAGTCCAAAATCCTGGCCACCAGATTACCATCTTTTTCACCTATTTGCCAACGCCCCCCCTTTCCAAAAGCCCTTTTTGGAAAAAGGTCCTCTCGTGATCACCCTGTTCCATACAGTTCCCAGCGCCCCGAGTCTCCGAACGGCTTCCCCTCTCCAGTCCACGATCCGGGGTCCCCCAAACCACTAGGGAGGAAATTCACACCCCTCGCCCCCTTGCCCCGCGTCCCGAGGAGGCGCCGGGGTCGGGTGTGGGTGGGGAGGAGCAGGGCTTCCCGGGGTCCCCCGTGGGCCCCTTGCGCCCCCCCGGAGGTGTGCAGGGGGAGGGGAGCGCGGGTGGGTGGGACCGGGCCGGGTGGGGGAGGGGAAGAGGGAGGGAGGGGGGAGGAGGAGGAGTGTGTGTGCGAGCGTGTGTGGCTGGGGGAAGCCATTGCCTGTTTAATAGTTGCTGTTGCTGCACTTCCGCTTCTCTCCCAGCGAGAGAGAGACACGAGTGGCCAGGCCCAGCCGCAGCCGCAGCAGCAGCCGCCGCGGCGGCACGGAGCAGCCAGACACAAAGAGAGGTACGGGGATCCCCCTGCCGCCCGCCGCCCCCCGGCCGCGCCGCCGGGCCTCGGGGACACCCCTCGCCGTCTCCCCCGACCCGCGCCGCCCGGGCCGCCGGGCACGGGGCCGGGGGAGCGGAGAGGGGCCGGGGAGCCCCGGGGGTCCGGGCCCGCCCGCGGGGGATGGGCCCGGGACCCCGGGCCGCGTGGGGTGCGGGGGCCGCCGGCGTCGGGGGTGGAGGGGGGCACTGGGGCTCGAACTGTCAGCGCTGCCCTGGGAGCCCCCCACTGGCCGCCCAGGGGGCCGGGAGCGGGGGAGGGGAGGCGGGGGAGCCCCGTTTTCCCCCGGGGCGGGGGCCCGCGGGGATTAACCCCTCCCGGGCGGACAAGCTCATTGTTATTCCTTCGCCAAGGAGGCCGAGTCCCCGCGCACCCCCACCCCCACCGGGGGTGCCGATCGGGCGTGTGCTCGGGACCCCCGCCCCTACCGCGCAGCCCCGAGCCGGACGGCCGGGGGGCGGGCGGCGCGGAGGGGCGTCGGGGCGCGGCGGGGGCCTTGGGCCTCGTCGCCCCGGCCCCCCCCCCCGCCGGCCTCTCCCTTCCCCCACTCGGGCACCCGCTCCCCGCCTCCGTCCCCCCGTTTCGGCTTCCTCTCTTACTCCTCTCCTTCCTCCTCTCCTCCCGACCTCGCCAAACTCTGCTCCTGGCCCCCCGCCTCCCCGCGACCCCCGGAAAGCGGACGAAAACAGCCAGAGGCCGGCCGACCGCCCGGACCTTCCCTGCTTGCCCCGGCCGGGCTCCCAGTGCCCCCGCCCGCCCGCTCCCCTCCCTGCCCCGAGGGGAGCCCCGGGGGGGGCGAGGGAGGGGCTGCTAGCTGCGCTCCCGACCGTTTTCCCACTGCGTCCCCCACTTAGGGCAAAAAATAAACAAACAAGCCGCGTCCGATTTGCGAGAGCCGAGATGGGCCTGAAGACTTTGAAAAGCGAGTGGAGGGCGGTGGGCGGCCGGGTGTACCCCGGGCCAAAGCCCTCCTGACAGCACCCGAGTTCCTTATTTACACTGGCCGCATGGTTTGTGTGTTTCTGTTTTGTTTCCCTCCCCCTGCAGGGGCAGTTTGCGGGGTGGGGTGGGGGGTTCGCTATGTCGGATGACGATTCGAGGGCCAGCACCAGCTCCTCCTCATCGTCGTCCTCCAACCAGCAAACCGAGAAAGAAACAAACACCCCCAAGAAGAAGGAGAGTAAAGTCAGCATGAGCAAAAACTCCAAACTCCTCTCCACCAGCGCCAAGAGGTACCGTAACCCCCCACCCCCAGCAGGCTTCCTATTTCCCGGACTGCCTCTTGCTGCCTTCGGTCTGCCTCCAACGAGGGCAGTTTAAAACGTTCCTCACTGTTCATGTGTTCTTAAAAAGGAAAAATAGGGCCTTGGAGGCCTTAATTATTTTTCTCTATTGCTTCTGTCTTTTTCGTTTAATCCTTGTCCACATGTAGCGTTGTGGCTTGCCTTTCCCTTCTCTTGCTGAAGTTTGTAAGAATCCTCATTACTATTATTAGTGACCCCCAAATCTGATTTCAAATTACTTATCCTGTTAATCACTAATCTGTGACCCTCCCCAAGGCTGTCATCCCACCTAATTACTAATACCTGTCCAGACAACTCTATCACAATGAATTCTTCTCACTTCCTCCTCACCTGTTGCACATATGATCTGTTTTGAATAGAGCTTTCTCCACAAATTGCATAAGGAATAAATAACTCATATTAGAGTGAAAAATTTAATAGGTGGAGATAGGTGTTTTCGGATGGAATTTTGAGAGATTTTTCTGACTTGGAGAGTTTAGGCTAGTTGAATGAATAAATGATGTAAAGTGGTTATTCTAGGCTAAGAGATTTTGGAGATTCTTTTTTGTTCTCTTTGAGAACTTAAATTTACCAAATTTCAGGGAAACTCCAATTTTTTCATGCTATTTCGTCTCATGCTGTAAATGTTTTTATTCAAGTTGAATTCAAGCAGTGGCTTTTTCTTTTCTCTCTTCCTGTCATGTGTCGAGAAGAAGGTACTTTTTACCTACATCATCCTTCAGTAATATCGTCTGATCCCCATGACCCTTAAAGTGATCTATGGCAGATTCGTGGGAACCCCACAAACCCTTTCATAAATCCTGTTGTCAGACATTCAGTCATTAAACTTTAAAGTGGCAAACCAGAAAGGTAGGAAGGATTACAAATGGTAGGTTAGAGTTATCTTAACAGCATGTAAAATAAAATGGAACATGAGGCTTTAGATCTTTCCACTGAGAAATGAGCCCAAACTCAGCTTGAACGTTCTCCCTGGCCTGAAATTTGGAAGGCTGGTTAAGTGCTTTGGGGATCTAACCATAGGAGGTTGAAGGAATGACTAGCTTGTTTTAAACAGCGTAGAGGTGCAGAGTTAAGAGGCAAGATGCCTTGGCAAGATTGTTCTCATTTTCAGAAGGTTAGGCTGATTGCATCTCATCTTCCCAGGACTCCTAACTGACCCTCCTTGGTTAGCCCTGTGCTGGTTCTCCCAGAGCCTGGCAGGTACCCTGCTCAGTTTGATGGGGCCTTCCCTAATCTCCCCTCTTCTCTTCCCAGCCTCTGGGCTCCCTGATCCCTCCTAGGGCAGCTTTTGGCCTGACCTAAGGCAGAATATTTGCTTGAGGTCATTAGTATTTTTATATTTTGCTGGATATCCCTGGTGTATATGAATATATTTGAGGATAAAGGTATGGGTGTCAAATATAAAATAGTCTGCTTTGTGTCAGCAAATTACAGAGGGGGGTTTTTCATTAGACACAATTTGTCCATTTATGCTGAGGAGGTTAAAAACTCATTTGGAAATGCTTGGGAAAGGTGTAAAAAAAAAAAATGAAAGGTGGGAAGCTACCCGCAGTAATTTTACTTACAGGGTTATTTAGGTCCCTGAGTATCTTGCTGAAAGAATGGCTGTTAGTATAAAGCAAGGCTACGGTTAACAGTAAAGATGAAAAATAGGAGAGGGATAGTGGGAAAGAGTAAGGGTAAAAGTGATGTTAGTGGGACCCTATAAATGCTGTTCTGGGAAATATATTGATTTGGAAGGTAGGTGTTGCCCATAGAATTGGAAAAGGCGTATGTACCAGGAGATAGAATGAAAAAGAAGCCTGAATTGGCAGACAGATTACTTAACTGCATATTGGAAAGTAGTTTCTAGTACACGGGTAAAGGAGAGACGCCATTGAGGGTGGTCTAGGCAAGAATTACTGTGGAGCGTATGTATGAGTTACTCTTACAAACTTTTGACCAGTACTGTCGAAACAGTGCAGATGTTTGTTACAGAGATGAAGTGGATAAAGCTGTCTGGTATTGCACTTTCCAGGTATTAAAGAAGAGACTACTTTTTCAGTGAATATTTTATAGGAGAGGTTGGATTGGCAAGAAGTGAAGTGAAGATGTATTTTTATACCAGTTGTGCACAGGGGAGGATATTTTTGCCCACTTACCTAGGTCCTAACAGATACAGTCATTCTCGTAGATGCAGGTTAAGAGTCAGGAAACCAGGGTTCCAGACTTTTAGCCTAACACAACAGTGAGTCAGACAGTGTCTCAGAACTGAAGGGTTTATTGATAGCAATAGAATTGAGCAGGACACAGATAAGTAGATGTCAGAGATTGTAAAAACCCCTTTCTAAAGTTGACCAGATTTGTAGGGGACAGGAAGTGTCCTCCAGTAGGAAAGTTTAAAGAACTTCGCTAATCACCACCCCAATCATAAGTAAATTTCTCTTTACTTATATATAGAAAAGTTGCATCCAGGCAGCCTGTCTTCCTATCCTCAGAAAACGTTTGGAAAGAGAAAAGCATCCATCGTGGTTGCTTTTAGAGTGTGTGTGTGTGTTAGCGTGTGTTAGTTTTTTACTACTGTGCTGCCTCGGTGAGCTTTTTAAGTTGTAACATAGCCCTTTAGGGCTTTATATGACAGGAGCAGGAAAGGTTAGAGAAACAGAAAGACACCGTTCAGAAGGTGGAAGAGGCTTAAAGGCCTCAAACTTTGTCGTATTAATTGATGCTCCAAGCGCCTAGGTAAGCTGGAGACAAAGGCCAGGGCCTGGTGTGAACTGCCTGGTGGCGTCGGCCTAGGCGTGGGGGATGGGCCCTTTGTGAAGTCGCGGGCTGGTGCGGAGATAGGACACCGGGGGGGGGGGGGGGGGCGGTGTCCCGGGCCCTGTGCCAGTGTGGGGTGCAGAAGTGAGAGGGGGTCCGGGCGAGAGCAGGTCCGGGCAGGTGGGCCGGGAGTCCGAGCGGGCCAAGCGGGCGGCCGGTGCACCTGTGCGGGCCGCGGGCCGGGGTGTCCCGGCGCGGCGGCGGAGAGTCGGGGGCCGCGACTTAGCCCGCAACTTCGCCCGGGGCCCGTGTGTGCGCGGGGTGGGGGCGGGGCGCGGCGGCGGCGGGGGCGGCTCACCTGGGGGGTCACCGTGCGGCCTGCACCCCCCCAACCCCGACGGCGGCGGGTCAGTCAGCGCCCGCGGGGCCTCGCGGGGAGCGGCCATGTTGGCTTCGTCCCCGGGGACGCGGGCGGCCTTGGGGGGCGCTCTGCTGGGGATGGGGGGCTCCCGAGGGGTGGGGCTGCCTGGCGGGGCGCTCTGCCGGGGGTGGGGGGACCCGAGATGTGGGGCGGCCTGCGAGGCGGGCGCGTCCTCCCGATCCCCTGCCGCGGGTCTCTGATTCCTCCGTGCAGGGCTGGCGGGACTGTGGCCCCGCACATTCTAATACAATTCTGCAAACTAGTGAGGAGCTTCAGAATGATTTTCTAAATGGAAAACTCCGAGAAATAGCGCTGCCTTAGTGTGCGAGGCGAGGTTCGAACCAGGCCTGCTGGAGGGTGCCGAAGACCACGGCTGGAACTCCCTGCCTGGGTGGGCAGGTTCTTTCCTCCACGTGGACTGCAGCCCTCGGGTGCGGGTCCTCTTCCCCGGAGAGGCGGTCGCGGCCGGCGGGGTGGGTTTGATGGCCTTGCAGGTGGAGGCCACCCACGCCTAAATGTCCTTCTCTCTGTCTTCAGGATTCAGAAGGAACTGGCAGACATCACTTTAGACCCTCCACCTAACTGCAGGTGAGCTCCCTTTCCATTTTCTTCTTGTTAAATTTTTATCTATTTTTTTCTTTTATTATTATAAAGTTTTGCTTTTGTTCTTTGGTTAATGTTTGTTTGGGTGCCAGCATCAGTTAACGACTGAAATTTAGTAACCTCAGTATAATATTTTGATGAGCCGCTGACCATTTCAGTACTGTGTTGAAGAGAAGTAATGGATTTATTTGGAGTGGACGCTTTTATATATATGAAACAGAACTGTCAGATGTATTCAAAGATATTTGCTTGCCTAGTCTTGGATCTTTGACAGGTCATAAGATGCTTAGGTAGGTTTTAGTTTAGAAAATCGCTTTGCTATCTTAATCTGTTATTCAAGTGCTTTACTAAGTTAATAGAGCATAAAGTTAAATCAAACACTGGATCCTCAAACTTATTACATATAAATTTTGTGTTGGATTTTGGGCATACCAATTCAGAAAATAATTTGTGACTTTGATAAAAAGATTTTGCTTTATTTTATAGATTTAAACTTTTCCATAGGGATGCTTTTCCTTGAAACTGCTTTACTTGGTCTGTATACGTACGTGTCTCAGTTTGAAAACAATTTGATACCAGCCTTTGAAGGGTTTGTTGGTGACTTGATTTTATTTAGACTAGCCATTTGGCTACTCTTGAGTCAAGGTGGAAGACTTAGTTTTACTGAATCAACAGTGAAGTGAGGAAGGACTTATTATATATTACAATAGAGCCATTTGAGAGCGATTAATAGTTGAATTCTATTATTCCCATAGTTTAAAAGTTAAGTATAACAGTTAACCTAATTCTTAGTTCTGAGGACTGGCATTGGAATGGGATGTGAGAGTTCAGAAGTGTACTAAACAGATAGGTAGAGGTAGCTGTTCCTGGCGAGGAAATAATTCAGATGGCTATACACAGAATTTAAAATGAGCATGTGGAAGTAAATATTCAGGTTGAAAAGCTAAGTGAAGTATTTTACTTATTAACACTGAACTTTCTAAACTGGTTAGTGGATTAAATGGAAACTTTAATATTGCCATTTCGGTAGCATGTGCTTAAATTAATATTGGTCTGGTGTAGGGTGTTCTTTGGTAAAATTTTGTCTTGTTTTGTCAGCAAAGTAAGTCATTTTGAGTTTAAAATGCTCTTAAACTATCATTCTGGAGGATTTCTCTCAGGGCGTTAAGAATCTTTTCAGACTATTGTTCTAAACAGTGGAGAAATGGATAAGACTTAGGGTGGTGATGTTTTTCTTTTTTCTTTTGGTAGAACCGCTGTTCAGGTGGAAACCTGTAGCTTCCCTTGGTTGGTTGTGTTGAATGCATGGGCGTTCCCCGTGGTGGATCCGTGCTAGGTTGTTACCACCTGTTTGGTATCATGCCTCTTCTGTGTGTGTCTCCTGTGAGTTCAGACAGCTCTAGCGAATCAAATTACAAAGTTTTTAAAGCCTGGTTTCAGAACTAGTAACATTTATCAAAGCATAAATGGCTTTCTTATGAATAACTAGTCAAATTTAAACTTGTAAACAATTTAAAGGTTTTCATGGGATTAATCACTTTTTAAAAATCAAAGAAGTACACTTTAGTTTCGTACCATTTTAGTTGAAAGTGAGGGATTTGTGCTACTGACCGTGTAGAGCTGCTTATCCTTGGAAAACCCTCCTAATTACCCCTTCGAGGTGAAACCTTTGAGTCTGACTTGGGGGTCAGGGGAAGCACCAAACCTGGTGGATACTAACTGGTGTTTGGTGGTTGGTGGCGAACCGTCAGCATACTGAAACATTTTGAAAAAAATCTCTTCCATTTCAGAGAAAACACTAGGCATTCTTATTCTACAGGAGAAATGTGTGTTACGTTGACTTTTAAAAATAAAAACTGCCTCATTTTCTGAAAACATTTTGCAGTAGGGCTGATTAGGTAATAAAAACTACATTTCCTACTTCTGGTTGGCTTACTAGTGGTATTGACAGAATGTTTTACAGTAACCCCGATATTCAGCTGACTTAAGTGAATTTGGTTTCATGGTTTGTGTTGGTACCTTATGTGATTGGCTTATTTAATATTTTAATGTACATTATTATTTGAGATGGAAATGGATAATTAGTTTGGGGAAACTTTTTGACATGAGCTTCCAATTAAAATGTTTGAATTAAATGATGTATTGAATGTATGCATGTTTATTTTTTATAATTTTTAAAAATGTTACTCAGCACGGGAGCTTGATAGCTTGGTTCTTATCAAGTTGTAATTTCATCATCCATGAATTATATTTTGAATGCGTTAAATAATTGGCTTTCAATTAATATATCTTAGATATTAATCTTTTGTAGGACTGCCTTCAGTCAGTATTCAGTGTATGGTTTTAAATTTAAATACATTAGTACATAGCAGTTGGCATGTAGCAGCTTGTCAATAAACCATTGATTATTGCAAATCAGTGGAAGAATTGCTTCTCTTGAAGGTGCACTGCTTGTGTTCAGTAATTTTAGCACTTTACTTGGCAAAAGTATTTGAGAAGTTATTGAACTTCAAAACTTGTGTGAAATGCAATTGCTAATAAAGTTATAATGTATAAACACATCAAGTTAAATCCTTAATATTCTGTATTATGTTTAGTAGATTTTTTTTTTACTTGGTCTGTATACGTACGTGTCTCAGTTTGAAAACAATTTGATACCAGCCTTTGAAGGGTTTGTTGGTGACTTGATTTTATTTAGACTAGCCATTTGGCTACTCTTGAGTCAAGGTGGAAGACTTAGTTTTACTGAATCAACAGTGAAGTGAGGAAGGACTTATTATATATTACAATAGAGCCATTTGAGAGCGATTAATAGCAGAGTATTTTGAGTGAATTTTAAAAATTGCTTTATATTGCCATTTAAATCAAATTCCTTGGTATCTCTGAATTGTTTGGTTATATGTATGTATACAGATGAAATAATTTCCCAACTCACGTACCAGGCCTTTGGTTAGGCTTTTTTCCTTGTGTTTCGGCTCTTACTCGTTTAGGAAAAAATGCTGTCTTAACTACTGTAATGATTTCCTAAAGCACTGAATTGTAAAATTATGCCTTTTAGATAGCTGGTGACCGCTGGGCCACTGGAGTCAGTTTCGTGGTGATTATTTATAGCCCGGGCTTCAAGCTCTGCTAAATTGACGAGTTATAGCTGTGTAACTAACCTGTAGCCATAAATGTCTGTAGGCAGAATGTCTGCACATAATAAATGACAAATTTTGTCCAAGTCCTTTAAACTCCAGATTTCGCTTAATAGATATACTGGAATTATGAGTAAATACTCATTTAGTGCCTTGAAAGCTAAAAATTAAGGTTGAGGGGAGGGTGCTATTTTAGGACGAAATGTCTTTGAGTTGTCACTAAACTAAATGGTGGAGGATAATAAAAGTAAAATTTTCTTTTATATGATTTGATTAGATTTTGACCATTATTTTCCTGTTTCCTAAATATGTAAACCCAACTAAGTCACTGCTTTGTTGTTTTTCTGGGAGAACTATTAAGTAATCAGATACAGTTGGTTTTAAAGTTTTACAGCTAAATCTCACTTTTTTGAAGATGATTTAAAGGCCACAGTGAAGAGCCTTAAAAATAAATGTAACACGGTTGTCTTAAGAAGTTTGCTCAACCTTCTTTTCCTGATTACTAATAGGGCGGAATGCCCCACTTGCTTACCTCAGTGTTGTAAAGTTGAAATGAGTTTGGAGTTTTCTGTGTGTGCTAACTGGTAATGTTAGAGCTGCGCATTTAGCTCATTTTAATAGCTCATCTTTTTTTTTTTTTAATAACATTGCTTTTTATTGCTTGTGTTTTAAATATAACTTTAGGCCATTACACAATTATAAGAATGTATGTTTTTGAAAAGTTGAAATGCAGAAGTCATGGAGTCAAGAGTGAGAGGTCTGAGGGGGAGGATATATAGCTCAAGTGGTAGCGCACATGCTTAGCATGCACGAGGTCTCCTGGGTTCAGTCCCCAGCCCCTCCTCTGAAAATAAATAAATACATAAATAAATAAACCTAATTACCTCCCGCCTCCAAAAAAGAGTGAGAGATCCCCCTCATGACCTCTTCTGATCCTGCCCCTTGCACAGAGATGCTCCAAGTTAGCACAGATTGTTTCTGTGAATTTGCATTGTTACATCTTGTGGTTTTATGAAACTTCCTGGCATTGGTGGTAGTAATAATGAGATGTCAGTTTAGAAATTAATGGCTGCTAACCTTGGACTGAAAAGAGATCCTTTCCTTACAACAGTTAAGGCTTGTATATCCCGTCCACGTTTACCATGTTTTAAATTCTTGTTTGGGTATAAAAAAAATGGGTTCAGCAGAAGTCATCCTTTCCAAAATCCTCTATCATCTTACCTGCTGAGAAATATCCTTCCTTTTATATGCCTCTTGTTCATCTGATGTTACTAAATGCATTAAGGATATAAATTGTGACTTCAACATCTGAATGATGTTTAGTCTCAACATAATTTTCATTTGGAAAGTACTACTCCAGTGTGCTTCCCTTTATGTGCAAAGGTCGTGTGGAAAAATAGTGAGCACTGGGAGACCAGAGTGTCAACACAAAGTAGCCCAAACCAGGATCAAGTGCCTGGAAATTAGATCAGCACTTGGGGCCCGAATGGGTGGGAGGGAAGGAAATCTATCCAGAAGGGAATTGTGTCCTAAATGAGTAGGAAGTCTTGTGCTCTTATGCTTACCAAAGGACTACGTATGTGGACAGCCTAACTGTGCTGCTGTCATTTCTCATAAAGTTAAAAAGAATGACCCAGCACTTCTGCCCCTAGTCCCAGAAGGATTGAAAACAGGGAGTCAAACAAATATTGAGGCAGTGTTCATAGCTGCTCATAATAGCCCAAAAGTGGAAACAAGCAAGTGTCCATCAACGGATGAGTGGATAAACATACCGTGGTGTATACATACCATGGAAAAGGAATGAAGTTCTTCTACTTGCTACACCATGAATGAACTTGAAAATACCACACTAAGGAAAGTAAGCTAGACACAAAAGGACAAATATTGTATGATTCCATTTAAATGAAATGTCTAGAATAGGCAAATTCACAGAGACAGGAAGATCAGAGTTTTCCAGGGACTGAGGGAAGGAAGGACGGGTAGTTATTTCCTACTGGGTATAGAGTTTGTTTGGGGTGATGAACATTTTGCAGACAGATAGTGGTGATGGTTGCACAACGTTGTCAATGTGATTAATGGCATTGAATTTTACACTTAAAATGATTAAAAATGGCAAATTTTACAGTATATATTTTATCACACAAAAAAGGTAAAAAAATAAAAATAAGAATATACCATTGTTAAAATGTATTTTGAGGTAAAATTGCTTACAGTTTTTACCAAGCAACGCTTCAATTTTTAGGGATTCATGTAAAGGATACTAATGTTAGATGCCTGTCACAAGCTGTGAGGGAGCCTGTTACACATAAAAAGTCACTGTCTTCAAGGAGTTCATTGCCTAGTAAGCGTGGTAAGAAATGCACATACGGATTTTGAATAGTACCTTGGAAACATGAATATTATTTGGGAAGGAATAAATGCGTCTAACGTGTTCAGAGGGGTGAGCTATTGGTTTGACCTGGGTGTGAGTGTTTGTGGCTGGAGCGCTTAGTGATCTGGGAAGGCTTCTTGGAGGAAGTGAGAAGTGGGGTGTGGAGGCGTAAGGACAGCTGGAGTAGAGGAAGCAGTGTGAGCACAGACACAGCAGAGGAAAGGCAGAGAGGGCCCTGGTGGGCAAGAGTGAATACGCCTGTGGCCAGAGAGCGAGAAAGTGGGAGAAAGAACAGATCACACTTGTGCTCCTCAGTGTCAGGTGAGGCTTTGAAATGTGGTTTACGGATGCTGGGGAGTCACTGAAACCTTTCTGAGCTGGAAGTGCAATCCAGGTAGAGCTGAATGTCTGGGTAGAGACAAGGTGTAGGGGTGGAGGGGAGCTCTTTGGGAACCGGGAGACTTTCAGGCTGCTGCAGCAGTCCAGGTGGGAGCCACGTGGCCTTCCTGGCTGGGGACAGGTGGTTGGCCATCAAAGTGGAGAGGAGAGAGAAGTGGAAAGCAGTGGAATCCAGAGAACTTCATTGGCCATGGATTTAGATATGGAGGACTTGAAGGGGTCAGAGCCTCTTCGGGTGTTGGGGAGGATGGTGGTGCCATTAACAGAAGTAGACACGGTAGGAGGATGAACTGGCTTAAAGGAGGTGATGAGGTCAGATCCTGCTCCCCAGTTTAGTTACTTGCTTTGTTGACCATGTAACACACAGCCTAGCATATTGCTGCCACTTAGTAGGCCCTCAGTAAATATTTGCATTTCGATTGTGTATTTAAGCTTCTTATTAATCAGCCATTGAACTCTCAAATCTGTCTAGCCTACTTTTAGATTAGATGAATTAAATAGGTTATAAACTACCTAAAAGGCAGGGACCATGATTTCTGTCTTTGATTACAATCCTGCATGATTTTCCCCCCAATTTTTTAAGTTTGAAAAATTCAAAACACAGAAGAGTTGAAAGAACATTAAGGGAACACCCATCTTTCCCCCTGATTCATCAGCTGTTAAGATTTCATCGTGTTTGCTCTGTCTCTCTTATCTCTATATACTTATTTTGCGGAACCATTTGAAAGTGAGCTGCAGGCATCATGACGCTTGTGTGTTTAGGTTTCCTTGCGGTGAGTCTGCGGTGGGCTGGCAAGTGCAGGGGCTGGCACTGGCCTGGGTGTGTACGTTAGATCTGAGGGTGGGTGATAAGTACACCCGATTGCCGAGGGGAAGAGGAGAATTGAGAACCGTGCTCTGAGGGATGCTATAAATGCAGGGTGGGAAAGCAAAGAGGACCTGGAGGAAAGAGAAGCAAAGCTTGGGGAGAGCTGCAGCCCTGGGAGGCGGGGGTTTCTGTGGGCCTTTGAGTGTACAGTTAAGAGTGTGCATTGTAGACTGAGAGGAAAGAAGTGAAAAGGCGAGAGAGGGAGATGTGATGCGTTTTGAACCTGCTTGTAGAGAAGGTGAGAGAATGGGCAACTGAGGTTGTGGGTGGAGAGCAGATATTTTGGAAGCCCGGTGGCCTGGGCTTGGCCTGGACTTGACGATAGTGGCCTTTTCTAGGGCACTGGAAGCATCTGTGGGCCTTGAGTAGCACTCCAGCTACTTGTGTAAAGAAGCAGCATCATGTTCTCTCAGGGTAGACTTTAAGTTCCTTGAGAGCAGGGACTATGTCTTTCCATCCCTACAGTGCCCAACAAAGAGTAGATAAACCATACATATTTGTTAAATTAATACACAAAACACAAAAACCTAATTCGGGTCTGATGGTTTAAGGGAATGTCCTCATTACCCTCTTCAGAAAATAATGGAAAGACCTGGGGAAATTGCTGTCGCATTTTGCAGCTGGCCATGGCTGGCCGTCTCTCTGAGTTGGCACCCAAGCGGTTCTGGCAATTTTCACCTTCCTGGAATCCCAGGAGCTCTGGGCTGCAGTGTGATACAAAAGACAGTGCTGCGGGCTCGACTGAGAAGATGTGTACGGAGAATATCAATACCTCCGATCCGCCTGTTTTGACTTTACAGGACTATTGTTTGCCAACAAATGCGCGTGGGTTTAGGGGTGCCGCGTAAATTGGGCTTCCCGGAGACGTTCCCCCATATCCCAGAGCTGTTCCAAGAGCTGGTTATGTTCGAGATGCTGGCGCCCGCCTGAGACATCTGACACATTCCCCATCAGCAGTGGAGTGAAACAGGGTTTCATAATAAGCCCATTCTTATTCCGCCTCTCTTATGCAGTCATGCTCTAAAGTGAAACAAAAGACCTAGTAACTAGTGTCAGAATATGCTTCTAATCCTCTGGGAAACTTCCTACTCTGCAGGCTAAGAAGCTCATCAGAGCTCCTTGCTTGAGAACTGTAATCCAGGAAGTGCTGTGTGCTAACAGCTCCTTTCTCGAAACATACGTGCATGTGATTGTGGATTGCTTTGTTGAGTCCACACCACAGGTCGTCGGTGAAAAAATTTGAGGAAGGCCAAAGTGGTGTCTCACCCAGGCAGGAAAGCGCTGCAAAGCCAACAGTTTTCATAGGCAGAGCATAACTGGGAGTTGTCACTGGGCTTTGCTACCTGGGGCAGCATAGGGTTTACTAATACTTTAATTAACAAAATAGTTAAAAGCTGATTTCTGTCTGCTTTCTAAAGAACCTGAATATGACAAAATGAAATTCCAGGCCAAAAGGAAGGGGCTGTATCATCCAGCTCGTACACAGCATTCAGCATTGCGTTCGTTGCAGGCGTCACGTCCGGCTTGACCGTGGTGACCTGTGTCAGTACTACACTTAAATTAGAGGATCTCCAGCATTCGCATGACGGCCGTTACGTGTAACATGTGGACGTTGGGGTTTCTGTTTAAACTGACTGATGGAAAATTGATATGGGATGGACCCAAATATGTTCTATAGAAAAAGACATGGAAGCACGTTTTCAAATAGCAATAGATAAAGCAGCTCAGAATGGCTTTGCTTAGAGAAAAGTTACAGAGTGGATACAGCTCAGAAAGTCAGAATTATAATCAGGAAGCAGTGCTGTACATGAGTGACAGTGGCGTGAGCCAATCAGATTTTATTCATTTAAGATGCAGGCAGGCCTCGTTTTGTTTCTCCAGATTGTGCTTCGAAGATAACACATTTTTTGTAACTTCAAGATTTGTGGCAACCCTGTCTTGTTAAGTGACAGCAATTTTAGCAATAAAGTGTCGTTTAAGGTGTGTCCGTGGCTTTTTTAGACATAGTGCTGTTGCACTCTGAGACTGCAGAATGGCGTAAACGTAACTTCCGCGTGCTCTGGGACACCAGTGTGTGTGACTCACTGTGTTGCTTTATGGCAGTGGTCTGGACCCGAACCTGCATTTTCTCCAAGGTGTGTCCTCTGTGTGCTGCGCTCTGTGGGTGACTGACACAGACCTGGCCTCGGGCTTATGCGGCTTGAGTTTTAGTAGGCAGTACAGACCGTATCCAAGTTAGAGGGTTAGTAAACTGTACAGTAGTAAACCGTAGGCTGGTAGGAGAAAAATTAACAGTGCAGTAATGGAGAATAATTGTGGGTGGCGGTTACTTGGAGAAGACTTAAAAAGACATTTAGGAAAAGACCTGAAAGATGAGAAGCAAGGAGATACACTTGTGAAAAGAGCACATCCTTGGGAAGAGCATCGCAGACAGAAGCACAGACACCGGCTGTGAGCTGGGGAGAGCCGCATGATACAGGAGCCTGTAGACCAGGGCAGAGTTTGGATTTTATTCTAAGAACAGTGGGAAGCCATTCAAGGTTTTGAAGCAAGGAAGTGACATTATTTCAGCAGTGATTTAAAAGTCTTTTCCTAGCCTCCTTGCTAGCTGGGAGGAAGGCACGAGTTGGCTTTATTCTGCGCAGCTGGTGATAGTAGCTAGGACTGAGGTGGTGGCACTGAAGGTGGGTTTAGAACACCTGGACATGTGGATGGATTGCATATGGCCGATGAGAGAGGACCAAGAATGGCTCCAGGTGTCTGTGGTTTTAGCCATTACGTAGATGATGGTGCTGTTTTATTGACAGGGAGAAGATTGGAATAAGGTTGTGTGTGTGTGTGTGTGTGGCAGGAAAGGGAAGTGTGTCTTTTGGATGTGTTAGGTATGAAGTAAATGCCAGTGAAGCATCCAAATGAAGGTGTCAGATAGAAGTTAGCTATAAGTAACTGGAGTTCAGAGGAATATTGTGAACGCAAGACACGTAAAAGCTTGAGATACGTATAGGGGCTCTTGACTGTCTGGGGAATACCTCTAGCTTACCTAGAAAGAAAGGGTGTGGTGAGAAGGGGACTCAGGATGAAGACTTGGACATCTTTAATTAGAGTTTGTATAGTCTGAAGGAGAAGCCAGCAAAGGAGACTGCAAAAAAAGAAGGAAAATCACGAGAATATGGTGTCAGAAAGCAGTGAGTGGGAAGTGTTTTGAGATAGAGTGATCATCAATTTTGAAATATACTGTTGAGGTGGAAAAAGATGGAGACCAGCAAGTGACCACTGGAGTTTACAACTTAACCAAATTTGTTGTTAATATTCAAGACAGATCCAGTGAGGGGCTGATTGTCAAGAAGGAAAGGATTTTTTTATTTCTGTTACTGGAAGATTTCGTTGTGTTTATCGAGGGAAGTGATTCACTATTAACCAGATTTTTAATACTAATGTAGAATTTCTTGACATTGTGTATATTATTTCCCTTTGTGAGGGGTGTGTTCTGTCATTTTCAATGGATAGTCAAAGGAGTTGAGGAGGGTTCCTTTTCTCTCCCTTTACCAGAAAAAGTTAGCTTGTGCTTTACTAGATTCAAGTCCCTTGTGGTCTTTATGACTAACATTGTAGCATGGATACTGTATGTAAGTAGTGCAGGGTTCATATATTACAACTTGATGAATCCCTTTTGCTGGACTTAGTTTGAAAATACTAAGCAGTGGGTAAATTGGAAAATCAGTAAATTGCTGCTACCGTCCTTGAACTTTTTTTTTACATGCTTTGACTTGCATCCACATTTTGTGCTCTTCCCCCTTGTGAATACACTAGAATGAGTGGGTAGAAGTGTTTACTATTAACACAGCATGTTATTCATCATATTCAGTTTCTTTTCATTCTTTTAAGATTGGCTGTTGTGTTAATGTTTTACACTGAATGTACCTGGAACTCTTAAAGCATCATATAGGCATCATGTTTAATTAATTTGTTTCAGATTATCCCAGGTACTCTTGATAATTGAGATTGTCCCCTTTTCTGAGGTTGGCTCCCAAGACACATACTTGTAAATTACATGCAGTAAGCTAGGGGGCAATAAGACACCTAGAGTTACTGCTGAGTGTGGTTAACAGCTTCATATGAGAGTGTCCCAAGATGCAAGTGTTTATCTCAGTTCTTCCCATCAGAGCAGTGTGTTTACATAGCGGCTATGTAAAAAAATTCAGATGCCAGATTCCCATTCAGATTTAGAGGTATGGGGGCTTGGGGGAAGAGTTGCACAAACATCCTGAGGGATCTAGCTGGTGTCTTTTTATTCACATCCCAAAAGTTGTCAATCAAAGCGCTACATTTTTAGTCTCAAAAAAATGGTATATTTCATTGACATTAACTTTGTTTAAAAGTGGCTTCTTTGGGTTATGATTGGTATTTTTCACATTTTAAAACGATTAGAGATAATCTTCTAGTATTCCCTAGGAGTAGATAAGTAGTTGGAGGAGAAATTATTTATGATATCCCTTATTCAGATAACTTTGACAAATTTCTAAATTAAAATTAGCGATATAGGGAAATCATTTTTATCTGTATAATGTGAAGCTTCAGACTTGAATCCTGGCTCTGGGTCACTTGGTGAGATGCAGGCAGCTGGTAGATTGTGTCCTTTGGGTAAGTCAGTGACTCAGACTGCCTGGAAAAGTGACAGCAGAGTTCTGGGAGCATTGAGGGTAGAATTAAGAAATTTTCGGGATTAGGAGACATTCTGCTAGTTCAGAGTGCTGGAATCACAGAAGCATTAGGTGCTGCCAGAGGAAAGCAAATGGTAACGTGTGGAACCACAAGTGTTTTGGCTGCATGGAACTTTCCTCCCCAAATAGCTCAAGTTTCTCCTACCACCACTCATAACCCTTCCTCCTTTATAGAAATGCATCTCTGTTTTTTGAGGTAATTTATTGGAATTGGCTTTATAAAATTTTATTTCTTAGCAGACTTTGCTAGAACACATTTATCCTAAAGAAAAGGAGATTGTTGAATTGGTGTACATCAAAGACCCTAAAAGAAAACATTTGTTTTATAACAAGCACCCAGGAGGGTTTTTTAAAGATAAGTTTCCTCTACGCTAAGTAAATATTTCAACAAATGTATGTTAAGTGATTATAGTAATGTGTGAGCAGAGACTGGCAGTAAAATAGCAATACCATATATTACTTAATAGTATGTGATACTCCTCTGGCCTTGGTGCTTTTTCTGAGTAACCTTTTGTATGAAAGTCCTCAGAATGCATAGCTTCATTCTTCAGCTAGACTGGTAGCCCCCTAGAAAGTGTTTCTTCTTTGTAGCTTAGTATTCTGAGATGTTTTCACATCTAAAATGTATTTATTATGTAGTAAACATTGTCAAGTGATATAGACCAGTCCTCATACAAACTATATGTCAAAGACACAATTAAAAAAAATTTTATTGAGTTATAGTCAGTTTACAATGTTGTATTAATTTCTGATGTAGAGCACAATTTTTCAGTCATACATGAACATACATACATTCATTGTCACATTTGTTTTCACCATGAGCTGCCACAAGATCTTGTATATATTTCCCTGTGCTATACAGTATAATCTTGTTTATCTATTCTATATATACCTATCAGTATCTACAGATTTTGAACTTCCAGTCTGTCCCCTCCCACCCCCCTTCTCCCAGCAATCACAAGTTTATATTCTATGTCTATGAGTCTGTTTCTGTTTTATATTTAAGTTCATTTGTTGTCTTCTTTTCTTTTTTGAGATTCCACATATGAGTGATATCATATGATATTTCTTCTTTCTCTTTCTGGCTTACTTCACTTAGAATGACATTCTCCAGGGACATCCATGTTGCTGCAAATGGCATTATGTTGTCATTTTTATGGCTGAATAGTATTCCATTGTATAAATATACCACAACTTCTTTATCCAGTCATCTGTTGTTGGACATTTAGGCTATGTCCATGACTTGGCTATTGTAAATAGTGTTGCTATGAATATTGGGGTGTTGGTATCTTTTTGAATTAGGGCTCCTTCTGGATATATGCCCAGGAGTGGGATGACTGGGTCATATGGTAAGTCTATTCCTAGTCTTTTGAGGAATCGCTGTACTGTTTTCCACAGTGGCTACACCAAACTGCATTCCCACCAGCAGTGTAGAAGGGTTCCCTTTTCTCCACACCCTCTCCAGCATTTACTATTTGTGGACTTTTGAATGATGGCCATTCTGACTGGTGTTAGGTGATACCTCATTGTAGTTTTGATTTGCATTTTTCTGATAATTAGTGATATTGAACATTTTTTCATGTGCCTGTTGATCATTCGTATGAAAGACACAATACTTGTTAGAACCAAAATTTGAAATTGGTTTCATTCTGTCTGGTCATATTGTTGAACCCTGTGTAGATGTAGGGTTTTCTACTACATTTTACTGTAACTGTTTACATCTAGGTATACTGGGAGGAAATTCTGTGTTGTAGTACCTGCAAGTTAAAACACATGACTGAAAAAAAACTGAACAGCTATTAAGATCTTGGAGTCCAAATTAATTGTTAGGATGGAAGTTTTTGTGGCTTGGAGGATTGGATGCTCCCGTCTCTGTTTCTGTGTCCTGTTTACTGTGAGGTGTGTATTGATGAGTGAATTTTCATCTGCTCTCTCCGCTCTTACGGCAGACAGCGGGTGCTGTTTGTCTTTTTCCCAGGCCGCTCTTGAAACCTTCCTACAGTTAGTGTTACAGTCCAACTCTCATTGCTTTCCCAAGATTTAAACTCCCCAGACTGGTAGTGAGCCTCTCCAGGGCAGTCATCTTCCAGTTCTGAAGCTTCTCTGATACCCGACAAGCCCCAAATCTAGGGCATGGTGTGAGGATGGTAACATTTACCGGTTGTCGTTTGGCCTGAAGGAGCATAAAAAGAAGTGCCATCTCGTTGTTTAATGGGCTAAGTCGAATCTCAGACACCTGGTGACAGTACTGCAGGCATAGTTGGCATTGACCTTTCTGGTTAAAATCTTTTGTCAGTTCACTGTTGCGTTTCTTTTGGTTTGTGTTTTTTTGTTTCTTTGAGGGGAGGTAATTCACTCTTGGGTTTCTGACTTTTTCATACCCTGGTTTGCTTCCTCCCCTCCCTGTCCCTTAAAGAAAGAAAAGTTAGCCAATTGGGTGAAGTTTTCTCAGAAATTTCTTCTGAACATACTCACTTGGGCCAGAAAACAGTTAGTTTGTGACACTTGACTTTTCAAGGAAGAGAGATGATTGTGTGTATCCAGACTATATATATGAATTCCTGTTGGCCTGAACTTTTGAAGGTATGATTCATTCCCCAACAGGTGTTTACCAAGCCCACTAGATTAGTAATTACGTTCCTTGAATGAGGTTTTTTTTTAAATTGAAGTATAGTCGGTTTACAATGTTGTGTTAATTTCTGGTGCCCAGCATAGTGATTCAGTTATACATATATATAATTCCTTTTCATATTCTTTTTCATTATAGGCTATTACAAGATACTGAGTATAGTTGCCTGTGCTATACAGGACCTTGTTGTTTAGCTGTTTTAGGTATAGTAGTTAGTATCTGCAAATCCCAAACTCCCAATTTATCCCTTCCTCCTTCCCCCTCTGGTACCCATCATTTACATCATGAGAATTGTCTGTAATAGTAACAGACTTTTGTTTGTTCCAGTTAAATCTGACCACCAGCTTTGCAAGTGTATTGAGGCCTGGCATGGTTGTCAGTGACTCAGCTGGGGTGGGCCGGGCAGTCTCCTGCCTGCCCCACCTGCGCTCCCCGCCTGCTTGTTTTACTGTAATGCAGGCTGAGCAATACAGATCATTGACGACACTGCCAATACTCTGGTTTGTGCCCGCCCTGGCTTACTCCACTGTATGGCGCTTTGACTTAAGATGCAGCTGTAACCAGCTGCTCCTCACCACATTCAGTCGCTCATCTTAACATTTATTGGGCATTTCCTGGTGTGCCAGGTACGGAAGACAGAGCAGTGGACAAGCTCTCGTGGAACTGACATTCATGTGGAGGGAGGGACAGTTTTAAAAGTGCATAAAACAGTTCTCATCCCAAGAGAAAGATTTTTCTGTTTATTTTTGTATCTGAATGAGACGATGGATGGTCACTGAACTTACTTTGATAATCATTTCATGGTGTTTGTAAGTCAGATCATTATGCTGTACACCTTAAACTTATACCGTGCTGTATGTCAGTTATACTGCAATACAACTGGAAGGAAAAAATGTACAAAAGTAATTGCAGAAAACAATACTAACAAATTAAAACGGGCTAATGGCATAGTGAGCGGCTGGGCAGGTTGGAGTATTGGTAGGTGCCATTTTGGAGAGATGGCCCTGAGTGACGACAAGGATCCAGCCACCAGAAGGGCATTTTTAGGCCAAAAGACACCAAATAGAAGGGTGGACATTATGAGCGAGGACTGAGTAGTAGGAGGTGAGGTAGGCAGGGCTCAGATTGTATTAACTTCAGAAAGCCATTGGAGAGTTTTAAGTAGAGGAGAGAGATACCACCATCCTTGGCCTATATTCACACAAAATTCCCAACTCATAAAAAGAGAGCTTATGGAGATACTCTTTGTAAATATCCTTTTTTTTGTTTTGGCCTTATGAACAGATTCACTGACATTTCTTTATATAGCATTTCTGTTATATCTGGATATAATATACATCTATCATACCTATTGTATCTAGATGTCTTATATCTGTTATATCTAGAAGTTTTATAAAAAATTAGACACGCTACCCCAAATTAGTGTCTGAACCTGTGAGGGGCAGTGTAGCTGTACTCAGCTTGCCCTGACGGGCCGGTCAAGTGAAGGATGCGGGCTCTGCAGTGCGCGTGCAGCGTTCAGAGCCCACGGCAGCAGCTGCTTCGTTGTCTCTGTAGTCTGCTTGCCTGGCTTCCAGCTCAGGTGCAGACAGCTGGACCCCACCGGTGTGGCGGCTTCAGGAGTCTGGCTTCTGCCTCTTCAAAGCAGGAACAGCAGATGAGAGCTTGGGGGGGCAGCCTGCTGGATTCCCTCCTAGGCCCCACGGGGTTAGCTGTGGTATCGAAGAGATTTATCTGCATGGTGTGAAGCCCCACATCTGTGTGACAGGACCGTGTAGAGTGCTCTCCAGTTTCCCTGATTTGGTAGGTGCTCTGTGGAGTAATGGTTTTGCCTACTGTTTAGTTATGACAACTGCAATAGTTGGACTAAAACTGGACATGTGGGCCAAACACTGGTGATAGGGCTAATAAACAGATTAGAGCAGGGATATGATATTCTCAGGCATGTGTCTGAAACTTTTAAGCCTCTGGTTTGGTTTGTTTTTTATGCTATAGAAATGACCTGTGAAATGAACTGTAATTTTAGCATATCTTAATAAGTGATTACAGGAGGCTTAGAATTGCATTGGTAAGAAATTACATCATTTCTTAGAGAAGGGTACTTTTTTAACTGAAGGACTAGTTCTCATGACTTGTTCAGCTGAGCTAATAAGAAAGAGTTAAGAAAGAGGCCCTTAGGAAAATTTTTTTTGCCACCTACCATTATAGAAAAAGTCATTCAAAATTCAATTCAAAATTCATACCTGTCATTCAGAATTCTTAAGGGGACAAAATTTCAGTGGAAACATAGCATGGGTATTTGCTCAGAGGGAAACTACACCAATAATACAAAATAATCAGAAACCTTCAAGTAATTTATATTTAAATTTGAAGTGAATGTTGATAATTATATTGCAGAACAATATGAATGTGTCCAATGTTCTGAGTATTCTGGGTATTTTGTATTTTGTATACTTTATACAAAATGATGAAGGAGCAACGGGGAAGCTTGATTTGTGATATTCTGGGCAACTCTTTAGACTGACTATGCACATCTGTTTCTTTTTGCTTCGTATTCTGTGCTGTGGAGATTTTAAAAATAGAATAAAGTGTGGATAATAACTACTGCAGCTAAGACTTGAGTCAGTTTATGATTTATGATTGTTACCCTCATTTTGCAGATGAGGGGAGAGAAGCTTTCAAAGGGGTCCGCAGCTTGCCCCGGGTAGCCTGGCTCTTGCCTGGGGAAGCTGGTGCTGAGGGTGCAGCCGGCAGCGTCTGTCTGCCCGGCCATCATGCCCTTCCAGAACTCTGAATTGTGGACCTCGCTTCACCTTACGGCCCGTTCAGTTTTTACTCAGCAAAACTGTGCTTAGATTTAGAAAGACAGGCTTATTTCACAACTTAGCTACTGGTATGTTTCATCAGGCTGGCATTTACCCCTCTGCACGGTCTCCAGCTTAGGCGTGATCATCATGGCATTCCTCTTGAAAACTGAGGGATGCCACTTGCCCTGAGAATCAAGTGCCCCCAGTTCCTTATGTGATACATAAATGCCTTACAGCCTGATTCCAGTTTTTCCCCGTGTTACTTCACTCCCCCTTTAACTTACTGTGTTCAGTCTGCTCCCCGGAACGTCCCTGTCCCGGTTCCCATCCTTAGAGCCCAGACAAAAGTGATTCACCCCACACAGCTCTGAGCTGAGTCCCGTGGCACCCTAACCCGTGCCTTTGCACAGCATTCAACACATGCAGTTACGGTCATTTGTATTTGTCACGCCAGCAGAATGAGTTGTTAAAAATCTGATTGTTTTATTTCTGTTTCTTGTGCCGAACACCAGGAGATGCCTAAAAACTTTGACTGATTACTAAAACAAATTACAGATTTGATTAGTAGTCGTTGTGTAAATGTTACCAGTGCATTTCTTTAGATGTTAACATCAGTCACTAAGAAATTATAGTCAAGTTGAAGTGATTAAACCACAAAGTCAGTTTTGATCTTTCATTGGTAAAAACAAAACTATTTCTGCTACTTTATGCAAATGTAATATTTATCCTTAAGATTTTAAATATAGGTTTAATTTTTAAAAAATAAACAATATACCTAGTGATTTAAAATTTAGATCCGTTTTACAGTAAGAAAATGGGATCGTTATTTGGATATTTACCAATGCCAGTTGAAGTATTTGCTAGTAAAGGCACTTGAAGTTGTTGCGTTATAGATAGAATAAGTTACTTCTGCGATAAAATGTCAGAGTAACAGCCATCATCAGAAAAAAAGATTTGAGAATTTTTGTTTGGCTAAAATTATAAGCTGCGCAGTTATGTGTGCCTCTGTGTGTGCACAGCACTGAATTAGACTGTGGAGACACGAAAGCGATAGACACTCTCAACATAAAATGACATAAAACAGGCAGTGAACAAGATACTGTATATTAAGTTTCTTTAGTGACCCTAAGGTATCTGTGTTTGATTTTTTTTAATCATAATTCCTTTTCTTCTGAAGTGTGTCATGTGACTGCAGGGATTCCCAGACCCCCGAGGAAGAGAGGAAAGCTCGCCTGTAGCTGGGGCTTACCTTCAGTGCTAGGGGAGCAGTTGCTGGGGGCTGGGGAGGAGGGGACGAAAGCCCTCCATGATTCTGCTGTGCCTGGGGGGCAGTCCCTCCCTCTTTTCTTCTTGGGGGGGGTGGGGGGAGGAAGTACTGCAGTGGAAGTTGTATAGATTGAGGGAGAAGGGAAGGTAGAGGCCTTTGAAGGATGTGAGCTGAGAAGGGAAAGGGGTCTAGAGGAGAGAGGACATATCTCTCCTGAGGTTAGAAGTGGGGTCTTGCTTGTTTTTCCCCACAGACTACATTTACATCCCCTCATTTGCTCTTTTGTACAAAAAAGATACATCTGAAAGAAGCAGGAAAAAAAGCAAAGGAGGAACCATGGACTGATTGGCTCTGCTGGACCTGTGTTCCTAGAAAGAGGAGCCCCAGAGTTTGCCCTTATTTCAGAATTTCTAGAGAAGCCCTGGCGTTGTAAGAATATGGCCACGCTACATGCTTCTCGCTTCCCTTCTCCTTACTACCTCGATAGCTACACACCAGGAGTTTTGGCTCTAGAATAATTTAAAAGACATTTTTGCCAAGAAAACATCTTTGGAAAAAATCATGTATGTATGATTTGTTTTAAACTGCTTCCTGGCCCTCAGAACTCTGTTTTCCTTCCTTCCTTTCTTCTTTTTTTTTCAATTTATTATTTTTTAATGGAAGCACTGGGGATTGAACCCAGGACCTCCTGCATGCTAGGCACGTGCTCTGCCTCTGAGCTATACCCACCCTCCTTCCTTTCTTCTAATTGACGTATATAGCACTGTATTAATTTAAGGTGGGCAACATAATGATTGGATAATTGTGTACATTGTGAAACGATCACCACAGTAAGTCGAGTTAGCACTTGTCACAACACATAGTTACAGAATTTTTTTCTTATAATGAGAACTATTAGCAACTTTCCTCTCTTAGAAACTTTCAGTATACAGTACAGTGCTGTCAGCCTCCGGCTGTATATTACATCCCTATGACTATTTTATTATTGAAAGTTTGTGCTTTTTGACCACCTTAACCCATTTCTCCCCCACCCCCAACCCCGCTGCTGGTAATCACCAGTCTGTTTTCTGTATCTATAAGCTTGGTTGTTTTTGGATACTTCGTGTTTATTAGTTTATTTTGTTTTATGATTCCATGCACAGTGAGATCATATGGTATCTTTCTCTGACTTATTTCACTAAGCGTAATGCCCTCAAGGTCCATCTGCATTGTTGCAACTAGGAGTAGTTTTTGAACTCTTGGAGGAAGAGCAGTGTGACTAACGTTGGGGTGGGGGCAGGTTTGGGGTCTTGGTTGTGCAATGCCTGGTGCTGTGGATTACCCAGCACTGCTCTTCTCGCTCCTTTACTGCTCTGCATTCACTGAGATGTGGAAGCTGCCCCTGCCTGGGGGTGGTGCTCCACTGCCCTGCGTTTCCCCCCACCACCCAGTGCTGCAGGGAATACGTGGAGCCAGGTGACTGACTGGTCACAGCTGGCGCATTGGCTCCCCCACGGGGTTGTGATAATGGGACTACAAAAGCAGTAACTCCTATTAGGCAGTTACTATTGGGAGAGCTTTAAAGTATAGCAGCTCATTTAAAATTTAAACCATCCCTATTGGTAGGTACTGTTATCCCCATTTTACAGGTGGTGAAATCAAGGCACGGGCTCTGTATAGCTGGTGAGTGGAAGAGCCCAGGCAGTCTGGTTCCAGGGCCCATGTTCTCAACCACACCACTTTGGGGAGAGTAAGGGAGTTGAGTCTGATACCACTTTTGCTGTTAGTTAAGACTCTCTATGTTGCAAGCAACAAAAGTCCAGTTCTAACTCATTTAAGTAAAAAGATAAGATTATTAAAAGGACATGGAAGAATGTGAGTGATAGCTTAAGCACTGAGATGTTCTGGTTGACAACCCACAGAAGCCAGGGATTCTTGGCATCGCTCATCTCTGCTTCTCTTGGTGAGGGTACCTTGTTTCTCCTCACACTGCGGGTTGCTGCTGGCTGCCCGCGCCCTGCCTGGAGGAACGGGACCATGGGCAGCAGGGGAGAAACTGACTTTTTTTTTTTTTTTTTGCCAATTCTAAAACTTCTGGGTGAGGAGCCAGTTAGTGCAGTTTGCTTAATTTCTGGACCAACCAGCTAGTTTGGTAACTGGTCCAAATGACACCAGGGTTGATTGTTAACTTAACAAAATGGAAGACACCTGTTCATTTGGCTCTTCATAACTGGCCAGTGTGTCTCCTCAGAACCCTAAGCGCTCTGGGGACGGGGACCACGCCGCCACCTAGCTGCACGGTGCTTGGGCAGTGGTGACTGCTTAGATGTTTACTGAGTGAGTGAAGGGCTACAGGAATAATTTTCCTGAGAAAGGAACACTTCTAAAAATAGAATTCAGTTTTCTGATTATTGTCCAGGGAAGGGCACAGATACAAATAGTCTGTTGGAACATTTTCAGCAAGGGAGAAGGGACTGTATTTTTTCTGGATTGTGAAATAGTGAAGTTTATTTTAACCGCACAGCACCACATCTCCGGCTTCTTCACCTTTCCTTCCCTTTTCCCTCGGTCTGTATGTTTGTTTCTCAGCTTTGCCTTTTATTTTGTGACTCCCTCCTCTCTCTCAGCAGAATATTACATGGAAATTTTTAATTTTTATTTTGTATTTTTGAAGTAGAAATTTTGTCCTGTGTGGTCCTAACCTTAAAAATGAGTAGTGGGTGTACCTCCCTTGAAAACAAACCGTCATATATTAAGAAGTGAGAGTTTAATAAACTTATCCTAGTGGGGAAGATTTGTTTCCTAGACACTTTTGGAAGCAGCTACATTGATGAATTAATTTACATGTAATACATAAATTAATTTAGTTCATTATTTTAGAGAATAATGTGTTTTCCCCCATTTTTAGATTATTAATACAATGATTCAGCCTGAAGCAGTAGCTAGAGTATTACATTTGATGCAGAGAGAAGGATGGTGGGGAGCAGGGGCCCCATTAGCAAAGCTGGAGGGGAGGGTAAGTTTTATGTTTTACAGCATGTTTTGTTGGCTATGTAAAGAAAAATGATGGTCATGACTGTGAAGAAAGAGGCTGATTTAAGATACCAGAAGTTTTATATCAGAAAATTCAGCTTTGATAAATAACTTAATAGGTTAAGTCTTAGTCCGTGTGCAACGTTTTTTGAAATGTCTTTGGGCAAGGCCCACAGTGCCTCATTATACAGTTGTGCAGTTATCTTTGCTGTCATGAGAGCTTGATTTTGAGTCTCACAAAATGTTCATCCAAATCTTAACTCTGCTTCTTAGCACTGTACCCTTGGGCAGATCATTTAACCTCTTGCAACTTTATTTTCTCATCTATAGATTGGAGATAATAACCCCTATCAAATTCTCCTTCAGAGGGCAAATATTTGTCACCATTTAGGGTGATTTTTCTAAAACAAGTCAAGTCACTTGACTTACTCACTTGAAGTCCCATAGCCCTTCTGCACTCCCTGCTAACCCCCTTCCTCTGGTCTGCTCTTCCCTTCAAGGTTAGACATTGAATAATTTTTTCCTTTTCAGTTTTATTTTATGATTTTTAAATAAATGTTTTAACATTTATACGATGGGTGAATTCACTTCAGGCACAGTTTCTTCAAATAGGATACATCGGGATGCTCATGACACACAAGACTCTCATAGCTTTTCAGTTGTGAGTTAGGATGTCTTTACCTAACGTGTGAGCAGGAGAACAGACCATGGATCGAACCTGTTTCTTTTCTAACTTTGTAATGTAGGAGGTCATATTTCAGAAACTCAGTTTTAATGGGGTAATTCTGGCCAGCTGTAGTTAGTTGGCTTTGGGTTTCCTAAAACCTTTGACTCCTGCCATGTCCTTTAGAGGCTTTAAAAAAGGAGGCTTTAAACATGGTTCCCTTCCCCTTCTTTTAAGTTACGGAATTTCTTTTTAAAGTTAAAGCTATTACTGCATTTTGTTTTAGAACTTGTGTTGTTCCCTGGAATGCTTACAGGTCAGTGTGAGGAATCACTGCTCCAGTTGATAATAGTTAAGAAAAATATACTGAGTTACTTACTTGAAGTAATTGCTTAAAAGCAATCTAGCATTAAGTGTTGTATGTTTAGTGCAGTGGTTCTCAGTCCTGCTGCTGCCTCAGTTATATGTAATATTTTAAAAAAATATTCAGATGCCGGAGCGCACCCCACTGAACCGTCTTCTCCAGGGGCAGGCTCAAGCATCTGCATTAAAACAGGATGCATGAGCCAGGGGTGAGAACCAAGGAAGTGATGCATATTTTGCATATGGTGGACTTTTGGTCCTAATTTCTGTTTTTATTATATAATATAAATTGTTAAGCAAAATAGAATAAAAAGATAGTCATTCAATTTTAGAAACTTATTTTTTTCATTTTTCAGACTTGTAGTAGAAAACCTCAGGGTAAAGACGTGTAGCTTTATCAATTCATAAATATTTGTTTTTGGTGAATTGAGGCTGGATTAAATTTCAATGTGAGGTTCTATGCATAATGTATAGAAATAATCCTCAAAGTGAACGATTTATTTCAATATGTAATAGTTCTATATTTAAAGGCATTAGGAAAAAGGTGGGGAAGGGTTCGGTGTTCCTCTGAGTTTCAAGCTACGTCTAACAACTTTTCAGCTGCTGCTTTTATGATCTACTTGTAGCAGACAAGATGTATGTATTTCAGAAAAAAAGTTTTGAGCATTTACTGCTGATGTTAAGGTTACTTTTTATGTTCCATGGGCCTTTTGGAATGAAAGCTACTTAGATACAGGTGAAATGTATGGAAGCAGCAAGAACGAAAGCATTTTAAAGTCTTGTGAATAAGTCTTGATAGCAGTTTTTGTAACTGAAGTTATTAGGTGTATCTCAAATGAATATCCAGCTAATAAAATCAGCCATCCATTCCTGGAATTTAGGAAACAACTGATTTAGAGTGCTACATAAAAATTATTTTCTCCTTTCACTTATTGCTTGTAAGTTTTCACCTATAATGCACTCACCCATTAAACGTCAGATGTCTTCCACGTGTCAGGTGCTTTATTGGGGAAATACATGTAAACAAGACTGGCTAGGCCCAGGCCCTGTTGGAGCTCTTAGTCTGGGGGAGCGAGGGATTTTAAACAGGAAGCAAAGGGGCTCTAGATGTTACTCTGAAAGCTGTGAGGTGCTTTGATTCTGCTGGTCAGAGGCAACTCTTGTTTTTTCTTCCAAAGAGCAATACTGACTTTTCTTGGAAATTTTAGAGCTGGAAGGGAACTTAGATCTAGTTCAGTTCCTCATTTTACAAGTAAGAACATTCAGGTCTAGGGAGGTGATGTGCCTTTCCTAAAACGGCAGAGCCGAGGAGGACTGGGGTGGGTTAGAACACCCGTCTCTGACTCCCACCCCTGTATGAGTGAGTGACGTGTGACAGGGTGGTGCCCAGAATCTGTTCATTCAGCACCTTCCAGTGATCTGCTGTGTGCTCTTTCTGTGCTGGAAGCTGGCATTGCTCAAAGTGAAGAAGAGAAAGCTCTCATCATTAAGCAGTTCCCAGTCTAGGATGAAAGACAGGCAGCTTTGAAAAAGAGTTCATAAAGGAGTTACTTGTTTAGCGTGTGGATTAAGATGACAGGTTCTGGAATTAGACTGAGTTAAAATCCTAGCTCCCTCTTAATAGATGTATAAATTTAGGAGAAACATAAATCTATGCCCCTCAGCTTCCTTATCTGTAAAATGGAGACCAGAATGCTTGTTACCTCATAGATTTGGGGGATTTAAATATATATTGCATGTAAAGCACTTGGAACAGTGCTCTGCTCATTCATAATAGCTAGTATTACTATAAAAAGCATTTTCTAAAAAAAATTATTCTATTCTTTTTTCCTGTTGTACATGAGGAAGTTGAAGCCTAAAGACATTAAATAACTTGCCTGTGGTCACACAGCAAGATATTTCAGGGGCCAGGATTTAAAAACAGGGAGTCTAACCAAGTGCTCTGTTTAGGGGGGCTGAGCCATATTGTGTTCCAAACTCAACACCAGTACTAGAAAAGCTCTCAAAATTCTAAGCATCCAGTATTCTGGTGTCACAAAAAGATAGCAATGTGTTAACTGTGAAATATTTAGTGATATATTTGCTTTCTTCTGAAGAGAGGAGTGACTAAATTTGGGGAATGTTGCCTGCTTCACCCAAGTCCAGCTTGCCACGTATTTTATTTTTAGCCACTGGCTGATCCCAACTTGAAATTCAGAGGATTTCTGGTATGTTAAAAATCACAAGTGTCTTGTTGCATTTTATAAAGCATTGGACACAGTGTTTGGTTGTTGGTTTTGGCTTTTGGCTTTTTGTTTTGTTTTTTAATTAGGGGGGGAAGCCTACATCTGATTTGAGTGAGAATGGTTTATTTGATAAGCAGCGTTTTACCAACCTCAGTCTTTTGAGGAACTTTTAACATAAAGAGGATTAAATAGTATATGGTATATGCTTTCAATGGAAGACAGACTGTTCATATGGAAAATTGAAAATCATAAATCTTTATCATTCTGTTGTAAATTTCCCTTTCTTTCTACCTATCCATTCATCTCTGTTGCTTTATACTACACAGTGATATTTTTAAGTCCCTGCGGAAGTTTTTCATATTGTTTAGTAAGTGTCTAATAAAGTGATAGCTGGTACCTGACTTCTAAAAAAATATTTAATATGGCTTTCTTTTTCAAGCAGCATATGGTTGGGCCTTTCCAATCTGACACTCTTTGTATTTAAATTGGGATGTTTAGACATTTTACATGTAATGTTATTGTAGATATGATTGGGTTTAGTCTACTGTCTTACTGTTTGTTTTGCTTGTCCCATCTGTTCTTTTTCCCCGTTTTCCTTTTTTCATGCTTTCTTTTGGTTTGAGTTTGTTTGTTTCTAATATATGCTTTGTTGGATTACTGGCTACACCTTTTTTTTTTTAGTGGTTGCTTTTCAGTTCATATAATGCATTTTGAGCATATTACAGTCTGCCTTCAAGTGATATTATGCCCCTTCCTTCTAGTACAGGATCCTTCAACATTTCTTCATCCTAACTGATGTGCAATTATTGTCATAAATTTTATTTTCACATGTTATAATCCCCATAATACTTTGTTACTGTTTTTTGCTTTAAATGCTTTAAATAATAATTTATTATCTTTTAAGGAGATTGAAGAAATAAAAAATTTATATTTTCTAAATATATTACTATTTCTGGCATTCGTTATTCCTTTGTGTAATTCCAGATACACACCTGTTATCATTTTTTCCACCGTCTTTTAACATTTCTTACAATCAGGTCTGCTGCTGATGAATTCTTTCAGTTTTTGTATATCTGAAAAAATCTTTATTTCACCTTTGTTTTTGAAATATTTTTGGGGGTATAGAATTCTGTGGTAACAGGTTTTTCCTTCAGGTGCCTAAGGATGTTGCTCAGCTGACTTCTGGCTTGCATCGTTTTCTGTAAGAAGTCTGCCATCATCCTTACCCTTGTTCGTCCATGCAATGTCTTCTTTCCCTGTGGTGCTTTTAGGATTTACTGGCTATCACTGGTTTTATGCAGTTAATTATGATCTGCCTTGGTGTAGTTTTCTTCATGTTTCTTGTAGCTTGGAGATTGTTGGGATTTGGATCTGTGAGTTTATATAGTTTTTATCAGATTTGGGAAAAATTGTTGCCTTTAATTTTTTCAAAAATTTTTTTCCTGCTCTTTCCCGCTTTGTATATTAGGCTACTTGAAGTTGTCCCACAGCTCACTGAAGCTCTGTTCAAAATCTTTTTTTTTTTTAATTTTTGTCTGTTTCAATTGAATAATATCTACTGCTGTATTTTCAAGTGTATTCATCTTTTTTTTTTTGCAGTGTTAATTAAGTGCTGTTAATCCCATCCAGTGTGTTTTTCATCTCAGATACTGTATTTTTCAAAAAGATTTTTGTTGTTGTTTTATTTTGGGTTTTTTTTTTTTTTGGTTTTTGGTTTTTGGTTGGTTGGTTTTTGGGGGGATGAGATAATTAGGTTTTATGTTGTTTGTTTTAACAGAGATACTGGGGATTGAACCCAGGACCTTGTGCATGTTAACCATGCATTCTATCACTGAACTACACCCTCCCCTCCCTCAGATATTGTATTTTTTATATCTAGAAATTTGATTTGGGTCTTTTTATAATTTGCATGACTCCACCTAGTACATTCAATTGTCTGTCATTCATTTAGAACTTGCAGAATAAAAACAGTTCTTTGTCAATTTTATTATCAGTGTCATTTCTAGGTCTGCTTCGATTGATTAGTTTTTCTCCTCACATTTTCAGTTTACTCCATATCTGGCAATTTTTTATTGAATACCAGACATTGTGAATTTTACCTTTCTGGGTGCTGGATGTTTTTGTATTCTTAAATACATTCTTGAGCTTTGTGGTTGAGATGCATTTAATTTACTTGGAAATAGGCTGGTCCTTTTGAGGTCAGCTTTTAAGCTTTGTGAATGAAGAATGATGAGAACAGCTGGTCAGGCTCACTTATTCCCTTTGCTGAGGCAGTAGTACCATTTTGAGTATTTTACCCAGTGCCCTGGGAACTAGGAGGTGTTTCTTCTCTAACTAGTGGGAACACAAACTATGCTTAACCCTGAGGAAGCCCTGGAGCTGGCCCCCCTCTCTCGTGGGCGTTCTTTCCCTGGCGCTGGGGGCATGGTGTCCTCTCGTGCGTGGCCGGCTGGCGCTCAGTCAGAGCTCTGGGTTCTCTCTCTGCGCAGCTCTCTCTTTCCCAGCTCTTGTGATCTCTGGCCACCTGCGTTCTCTCTCTCTGCCCTGCAGGGGCAGTTGTAGGCTTTTCTGTGTTCTGTTTTGTTTTTTTTTTTCCTTTCGCAAGAATCACTGCTCTGAGCTGCCTGTTGTCCAGTGTTTAGAAACTATTACTTCATGTATTTTGTTCTTTTTTTTTTTCCCCCAGTTATTTAAAATAGTAGGGTAAATTTCATCCCTGTTACCCATCTTGGCCAGAAACTGAAGTGACTTAAAAAGACCAGGACATTTTTTCGTAAATAAAAATTAGTCATTAGAAAATAGTACTTTTATGTTACTCCAGTTTTTAAACGTTTATTATAATAATACTTTTAGAAATATGGATGAACTGTTTGAAAAAACAGAAGATATGAAGTTACTGGATTCTTGTCATAATGACTTGGAGGTGGGAATTAAGCTCATCTTAAATAGCTTGTGTTAAATTTTATCTGCTATAAATGAGAAAGGAGTTTTATTTAAAATTTGTCTTGATGTTTAGAGAGTGGTACTATTTCTGGCCATGTCAACTGCACTTTGCAATTTTAGTTGTTTTAGACTGTTGGTTTATTTTTTTCTCCTCTACTATTATTGACTTAGGATAAAGTGTGCTTTGAGTACCTCTCATTCCAATATGATGTAGGTCAGGCCACATGAGAAAAATATGTGTTGATTATAGTCGGATTTAAATGGCTAGGTTGTTACAGATTACGTTTCAATTTCTCACAGATTTCTGTTAGATTTGCAAATGAAATATTTTGAATCTGATGGGGAGAAATGTAGATGTCATATATTCATCTCTTGTACTTTCTCATTTTTCAAAATTGCCTTTTCTAAACCAGTGCCACTCAGCTGTGGGGTTCGGGAGCTACATTTGTAGTCACCAGTAGCCACCCCCCCCCCCAACTACTGCCTTGAACACAGTATGGCACTGTACTCTTCTGACACGAATTTGAGATTCTGTGAGTGAGTGAAAGAGCTGCATGCAGCTGAGAGCCCCCGTTTTATATCGTTGTCCTGGATCTTTTTGTTCTGTGGAGGTGTTTGGGTGGTAGTGGTTTGGAGTTCTGGCAGGAGAGGGATGAAGGCATTCTGGGAAGGTGGTGAGGGGGTGACTGGAGGGCAAGAAAGAAGAGTCTCTGTTTAAAGACTTGAGGCATACAAGTTAGTACTTGGATTATTCTAGTGATGTTAGCCCGGAGCAGAAGATTAATCTACCTTAAGACATTTATTGTAACTAGATAAAAGTAAATATGGTATACCTTTTTCGTTTGACTGTGATGGGTAGTAAATCTCAGATTTAACAGGCTTTATGTTCAGATCAGGTAAGAAGATAGATTTGAACTATTTCATGGCCCGTTGAAGTTTTTGTGGTTTTGAGTGAATGGCAGTTTTTGTGGCATGAATTCACAAAAGTTGTAAGTACATTTTTTTTGATTTTTAAAATTTTGATCCTTAAAGTCATATGTAAGATTTTATACTTTTTGAGAGAATAATGATTCCTTATTATAGAGGGGTAAATGGAATAGACATTTATAGCTTAGACTTTTCTGAAATAGGTGCACAGAAGCTTTATTTTTCCTTCCTTGAATATTTAATCATTTTACTTTGCCCAGGGGTGAGGGAGGCCATTAGGCTTATTTACTTTTAGAGGAAGTGCTGGGGATTGAACCCAGGACCTCATGCATACTAAGCATGCTGTGTACTACTATAACATAGTATATATCCTATATATATAAATGTAAAAATATATAAGTATACTACTATAGATGACTGTATTTAATTCTGCTCATTATTATAATATACCATAGTATATAAACTATATATATTTTATATAAATATATTTTAAAATAAATATTATAGCAATATAAAGTATGATATAAAGCTGTTTTTCTGGCAGGAGCATAGTTTGAGGACAACTTTGTCTAGATTTATAAGATTAAAATTGACTTCCTTTCTATCACCCCAGTCTAGGTTTTGTTGGGGCTGGAGAGAGGGAAGAGAGGAGGCTTCTAGGTTACCAGAATACCTGGACTTAAGCTGTGTAATTGTGAAGTTAACTCCGGGTTTTTTTTGGGGGGGTTTTTTTGTGGGTTTTTTTGCAGGGAGAGGTAATTAGGTTTACTTATTTATTTTATTGATGGAGGTACTGGAGACTGAACACAGGACCTCGTGCGTGCTAGGCATGCGCTCTACCACTGAGCTACACCCTCCCCTCTAACCCTGGTGTTGTTAACCACAGGTTATGCAATTCCTGACATACTGTCTAGCACATAGTAGATGTTAAATATTTATTGATTGACATTCTGAACTGTACATAGTGTTTGCTGTTAATAAAAGTGAGTCAGTGTGTGAACTGCACAACCCTGTGGAGCACCATTCATGCAATGACGCTCTAGATTTGCTCAGTTCTCTGCTTGCTTGCAGAAATGTGTCTTGAATCATGGTGCTTCCTCCTGTAGAGTGTGATGGGGTATGAACCAAAGTTACGGATTTGGTTTCTGTTACACACAGTCTGCTTTCAGTGATTGAGAGCTGGGCTGATGTGCCCCCTCCCTTCTCCACTCTCACCTGCCAGTCTTTCCCCCTCTGCTTCCTGTTCTGTTTGAAACTAGCATCTTTTCCAGTTCCCCCGAGCATCCGTATCGTGAGCGCCGTGTACATCTTCCACATCACTGTCGTCTTACTAGTGTGTGGCAGTTAGAACAGGGGACAGGACAGTCCAGATGGCTCTCAAATCTATCTCCGGCCACCTTCACTGCCCTCTGGAGTCAGTGTTTCCAACCAAACACTGGAACTTAAACACAAAATATGTCTAAAACCTAATTCTTCTTTCATGCAAATGCTATTCTTGTGTTCTGCTGTCTCTAACAGTTCTTGTATTCTGCTCTCTTGTGTTCTTGTGCTCTCTCTTCAACAGTTTTGTATTATTTACCCAAGTTAACAGATACTGTCATCTTTATCCTGCATTCTGGTTGTACCACTACCAATTCAGAGTGTCTTTTCTTTATTTTTTTAATTTTACTTATTTATCTTTTAAGCTTTAAAATTTCTTAAAACTTACTAATTTTTTAAACTTTTTTTGTAGGGGGATAGGTAATTAGTTTTATCTAATTTTTTTTTTTAAATGTTTGAACCCAGGACCTCCTGCATGCTAAGCACGTGCTCTACCACTGAGCTGTACCGTACCCCACCAGGCTATCTTTAAGTTTGATATTACTTTTCACCACTTGTAATTTCTTATGCTTAGGGCTCCTTTAATAAAGGTCTGTTAGATACAGAACTGGAGTAAAAATAATTAGTGGTGGCGCCATGGCGTGTGTGTGGTTGGCGGTGGTCTCTCTGAGGTGCAGGCTGCTGTGTTAGTGCTCCCTCCACACACACACGAAGGTTGGGACTTTGTATGAGCTAGATTCCTTTTTTTTCTTTCCTTCTTGCCTGTTTTATTCCATTTTATCTTGATCTTCTACTCCTGTTAGCCCCCAAAGCACCCATTCTTTTTTTTTAATTTTTTTTGGTGGGGGAGGTAGACAGGTTTTTATTTATTTTTATGGAGGTACTGGGGATCGAACCCAGGACCTTGTGCATGCTAGACATGCCCTCTACCACTGAGCTATACCCTCACCACCCCAAAGCACCCATTCTAATGTGTTTCAATGTATTATTGATACGTGTTCTTACGACTTATTTAGTGTGTTTGTATTTTTAATGTACGTAAATGATGTTACCTCATTTTCTTTCCTACTTCTTCACTAAGCACAGTGTTTTAAGCTCTCACCCTGTTGCTATGCAAAGGTCTAAGTCATTGCTTTGGTCTGCTACCTAGTATCTGTGGGGTGTGTCCGTTCTGTCTGCAGAAGCCCCGGTTGCTTCTGGTGCTCCATCACCGCTGGCAGAGCAGCAGCAAGCGTCCTGGTATGTGTCCTCGTGTGGACTTCTGTAAGAATTCAGTGGCTGGGGATCATAGGGTTTGCTTAGATTTACTTAAAGTTGTCCCTCATGGCTCTCCCGAATGCTGCCCCCGTCTCCAGGCCTACTGCTAGCAGGGCACGGGCATTCTCATGTCCCCGAATCCCCTTGGCATCTTCTGATTTTTTGATGTTTGCCCATCTACAAGTATAAGGTGGTATCTTGTAGTTTGATATATATTTTTCAGGTCATACTACTTGTAAGCCTCTTATCATATACTTGTTAGATTTTTGTGTATCCTGTTCTGTGTGTTGCCTCATCATCATTTGTCCACTTTTCTATTAAAATTCTGTTTGGACACCTTAGTTATTAAACCTTTGTTCTAGACTTTCCAATATCTTTCTCTCTGACCACTGTTAGCTTTATAATATAATGATATTAATTACCCCCATTATAAATTTAATTCAATCCTAGTCTAAATTCCAGTTGGATTTTTTTTTTTTGAGGCAATTCTATAAATTTAAACTTACAAGTGGAGAATATATGCACAAACAACGAGGTCAGCCTTAGAAAAAGAAGAAGAAATTGTGGGGCTGGGAAGGGAGTCACTTTATCAGATAGGAAGACATGCCCAGTATTACACTGTTCTTACTGCCCTGGGCTTGTGGTAAGATACACCAGTGACGCTGACATAGAGTGTTTAGAGACAGATGTGTATTTGTAGCATTTTAATGTACGATTATAGTGACACTGGAAAAACGTTAGTGGAAAGGATGGATTATTTGATAGATGGTGTCAGGAAAACTGATTCACCACAGAGGGGACTAAAACTGGATTCCTACCTAATACTGCAGATGAAGAGAGAGCAAGGTGAATTAGAGACCTACACTGGCAAGGTAAACTGTAAAGGTAAAGAAGAAAATGTGACCCGTAGGCTAGGAGGAGGGAGGCCCCCCTCCTACTCAGCTGTGAAATTAGGGGCCTTTGCATGACCGTCCCCCTTCCCTGAGCATCTGTACAGGAACAGTCCCCATCAGTGTTTTCTGACTATGTTGTCTACATCAAAATTATTTGCAGTGGCTGTTAAAAATGAACATTCCTCTTTTCTCTACCTCTCCCTCCCCCACCGTTTCAGTGTGTGGAGTGGGGAGGGGTCTGCCTTTTTCTGAAGCCTCTAGAGCCAGGAGTGGCATGCTTTTTAAGTAAAGGTCCCAATGGTAAATATTTTAGGCTTTGCAGGCCATGTGATCACTATTAAAACTACTCAACTCTACTCTACTCACAGTACAAAAGCAGCCGTCGACAATGCAGAAGGGAATGCACATGGTAGTGTTTCAGTGAAACTTTATAGATACTGATAAAACGTTAGTGTCAGAAAATATTATTTAGAATTTTTTTCAATTATTTGAAGGTGGAAAATTCACCCTTCTTAGCTTGCACACGGAATAAAAATGGGCAGTGGGCCTGACTTGCCTGTGTGAGTCATAGTTTGTCCACCCTTCTCTTGAGTGATCCCGAGGCAGCTGGAGTTTGAAAACCAATGCTCCAGGTTATCTGATAGAATGAACTGTTATTGTCTACATTGTTTTGAGAAATTTCGTGTTTCATAATAATAAGAACTTCCAATACCTATGAGGAAAAGTCGTTCTCGATGCTCAGGCAGAAGTGATTGAGTAAATGTTCTATGGTGTAAGGCAGTACTTGGTTTTTTAAATTGCTCCTTAAAAAGATTCAAGAATGAGTGATAGAAAGGGAAACTGGGGAGGTTAAACTGTATTTACTATGTCCTGAAGTGTACCATTCAACGTGAGAAATAGAAACAGCCTTTGTTATCTGCAGTAATGATAGTGAGGTGTCTAGCTATGGCTCTTTTTAAATTGATTTATCAGGGTGAATAAAATAAATGCTGCCCTGAAGTAGTCTAAGGGCAGGGACGAGGTGCACTGTATGGGGTCAAAATATTAATCAACTTGTTATATACTTATTGAAACTTCCAAAAGAGGGCTTTCCTATGCAAACTTGCGTAATTTCCTCCTTAAGTTGGTGAAATGGTCCTTCTGATTGATGTTCCAAGAAGAATAAACTTCTCTTCCCTTTGGTTCATCAGTAGGGTGACCATATAGTTATCAGGATTCGTGGCAGGATGATCCTAGGCAGACTAAGGTGTGCAGTGTGACGTTGTTCACCAGGCACATAGAACACTGTGGAAATACAGGATGGGGCAGCCCTTTAAACTCCTGGATCAAAATAAGATGTCCATTAATACCATGTTTCCATAGAACATGGTGATGTCAGAATGAGCACTTTCAAAGAAAGTAAGGGTTGTGATAGATATTAGCAAGCAAGGTAACTGTAACTGAAATGAAATTTATTTTTACCCCCAATGTTGGAGACACTATGGCATTAATATTTTTTAAAATATATTTTATACATTTATGTATGTGTGTGGTTTTTTTATTTTAGTTTATGGGTAGATATGATAGATAATTCAAACAGTAGAAAGAGCTATATAGAAAAAGTAAGTTTTCCCGTGTCCACCCCCCAAAGCACTTGCCAGCGTGCATCCTGTGCAGGTTACTTTAGGTATATTTAATCTGTAGGTAAACACACACACACCTCCCCTACCTCTGTTTTTATAAAGACAAATAGTACTATGTTACAGACACTGTTCCATTACTTGCTTTTTTCACTTGAGACATCTTGGACTTTTCCCACTGTTTTTACAGCAAGCATTGGTGGTAGTATCCTGATTTATAAGTGAAGAAACTCAGAGTTTAAAACCTACTTAAAGGTAATATATATTAAGTATTTAGCTAAGCAGGTACTGAATAAATGTTAGGTCTTACCGTGTTCCCTTGCCCGAGTATGTCTTTATCCTTAAGGAGCTTGAAGGAAGATAATCACAGCACTTCAGGAAAAACAGTAAGACAATTATTAAATGTCCAAATATGGGATATGATCAGTAACTGTCCTGGCAGGTCAGACATGGCAGAAGTCAAAGTGTAGTCATGGGACATTTTTAGATGAAGGTAGTGAGCCTGGGGAAGGATTTAAACAGAAGGCCAACAGGGAGGACCTATACAAAGGGAAGAGAGAGGGTAGAATTAGCAAGAAAGTCCTGACTGGAGCCAGAGTGGGAGGTGGTGGTAGGGTGCCATCAGTGCCACGTGCCTTTTGTGGCTGGCTTCCTTCACTCAGCGCCGGGCTCTCCAGGTCCACCCATGCTGTGGCACGTACCACTTCTCGGTTCCTTCTGTGGCTGAATGATACTCCACTTCTAGGATATACCACATTTGGTTTATCCATTCATCATTTGATGGATATTTAGGTTATTTCTACTTTTGGCTATTATAAATGGTGTTGCTATGAGCATTCACATGCAAGTTCTTGTGTGTACATGTTTGATTTCTCTTGGGTTTATGTCTAGGAGTGGAATTGGTGGGTCAGATGGTAACTCTACTTACCATTTTGGGTAACTGCAAAACTATTTTTCAAAATGGCTGCACTGTTTTACATTCTCATCTAACCAATATTTGTTATTTTTGTCTGTGTTTTATTATAGTCAACCTAGTGGGTGAGAAGTGGTGTATCATTGTGGTTTTGGTTTGCATTTTTCTTTTTATTTTAATTGAAGTATTGTTGATCTCTGCAGTATTATATTTCAGGTGTACAGCATAGTGATTCAGTAATTGTACAGATTATTGATCTGCATTTTTCTAATAGCTAATGATGTTGGGCATCTTTTCATGTGCTTTTTGGGCATTTGTGTATCTTCTTTGGAGAAATGTATGTTTAGATCCTTTGCCTGTTTAAAATTTCATGTCTTTTTATGACAAATTTGAGTTCTTTGTATTCCAGATAAAAGTCTCTTACCAGATGTATGATTTGGAGATACTTTCTCCCAATTCTGGTCTTTTTATTTTCTTGATGGTATCGCTTACAAAAGGGTGTGATTTTGATAAAGTGTCCAGTGAAGTATTTTTTTTCTTTTACTGTGTGTGCTTTTGGAATTACATCTAGGAAACCGTTACCTAACCTGGAGTCACAGATACCTACTCCTATGTTTTCTTTTAAAAGTTTTACAGTTTTAGTTCTTAAATTCAGGCCACTGACCTGTTTTGAGTTCATTTTTGTGTGAGGTGTGAGGAAGGGATCCAGCTGAATTCTTTTGCATGCAGCTGTCCCACGGTCCCATGCCATTTGGTAAGAAGACTTCTTTCTCCATTGAGGAGCCTTGGAGCTCTTGGTGAAAGTCAGTTGACCATAAATGTAAGGGTTTGTTTCTGGACTTTCAAGTCTGTGCCATTGATCTATATGTCTATCCTTAGGGCAGTACCATACTGCCTTAATTTCTGTAGCTTTTTAGTAAGTTTTGAACTTGAGAAGTGTGAGTATTCAGCCTTACTCTTTTTTCAAGATTATTTTGGCAATTCTGTTGTTTGTTTTGCGGGGGTAATTAGTTTTATTCATTTATTTTTTTAAGGTGGAGGGACTGGGGATTGAACCCAGGACCTCATGCTTGCTAAGCACGTGCTCTACCACTTGAGCTATACCCTCCCCCTATTTTGGCAATTCTAGGTGCCTTGCATTTTCTTACAAATTTTAGGGTCATTGTCAATTTCTTTTTCTTTTTTTTTAAAGTATGATCAGTTTACAATGTTGTGTCAATTTCTAGTGTACAGCACAATGTTTCAGTCATACATGAATATACATATTCATTTTCATATTCTTTTACACCAAAAGCTACTATGAGATATTGGATATAGTTCCCTGTGCTATACAATATAAACCTGTTTATCTGTTTTATATATGCCAGTCAGTATCTGCAGATCTCGACTCCCAATTTATCCCTTCCTACCCCTTTCCCCCCTGGTAACCTTAAGTTAGGATCATTGTCAATTTATGTAAAAAACCCAGCTGGAATTTTTATAGGGATTGCATTGAATCTGCAGAAGAATTTGGGAAATGTTCATTTTAATTTCTGTCTTAATGTTAAATTTTGATCCATGAACATAGACATCTTTTCCATTTGTTTGTCTTGTTTAATTTTTTCAGTGATGTTTTGTAGTTTCCAGTATACATATTTTGTACTTTTATTAAATTTATTCTTAAGTATTTTATTCTTTTTGATACTAAAAATGGAATTTTAAATTTTTGTATTCTCTGATTATTCATTAATAGTGTATATAGAAAGACAGTTGATTTTTTTTTTTTTTTGGTATGTTGATTCGATACACTTGGTAACCTTGCTCAGCTCTTATATTAGTTCTCACAGTGTTTGATTCCTTAGGATTTTCTCTATATGAGATCATGTTACCTGCAAATAGAGATGGTTTTACCTCTTTTCCAATCTGAATGCTTCTTATTTTTTATTTCTTTATTTTTTTTGTTGCCTGTTTGCCCTGGCTAGAATTTCCAGTACAGTAGAAGTCGCGACAGTGGACGTGTTTTTCTTGTGGGAAAAATATTCAGTCTCTCACCATGAAGTATGGCTAGCTGTGGGGTTTTCAGTGTCTTTTTAAGAGCCAGACTTTCTCATTTTGATGAAGTACAGTTTGTTAGTTTTTTCTTCTATGGTTCATCTTTTTGTTACCTAGGAATTCTTTCCCTACCCCAGGATTGTAGAGATTTCTCCTGTGCTTTCTCTAGAAGTTTCATAGTTTTAACTCTTAAATTTAGGTCTGTTCATTTCTGTTCATAATTTAGTTTTTAAGGTTAAGTGCATATAGGAGGGTCAGCAGGGAAGGGAGGTACTTGTTGCTGATTGCTTGTTTCTTGGTAATGAGTAAATTGATGAGAATCACTAAATACCTGCAAACCTGTAGCCCTGCTTTGTACAGCTTTTGCATTTGCTAGTCTGCCAGTGCACCTTTAAAAGCCCTGATGGTGTGTTTTGAGGAGCACTACTCATGACCATCTGTGATGATCACGTGTCATCTGTCCACCTGACATCCCCTTGGGGTACCAACACCCCTCCGAGTAATCCTTCCTGTTCCATCGAGAGCCCCCCTTCCCTCAGTAATGGTGGGAGCATGAGTCAAGCCCCGCCCACCAGAGCTCTGCCTCCTCCTAGCAGCACTGATGGCTCCAGGCAGGGTGTTTGACCTCCTCTGAACTGATTGGAGCTGTGGCAGAAGTATTGGGGAGGGCTGTTTTAGAAGGTCATCCCTTCTCCTGGGGTAGCTGTTAGTTGGATGTGACCCTTTTCCAAGGCATCATTTGTGGAGAGCCTGTCTCAAAAGAAAGTCACCCAAAGTTGAGGTGAGATGCTGTTAATGATGCTGTTTGTCCACGTCTGCCCTTGCCCGATGCCCTCCCTGGGCCTTTGCAGTTGAGTGGGCCAGTGAATTCTTTTGGCTCAGGCTCATTTAAGTCAAGTATCTGTGCCTGTAACAAGTAAGATATTAATCTTCTCAAGTAAATGTCTAATATATAGGAATTGCAAATGAGTTAGGATCTGTTTTATTACAACATAGTAAAGGAATAGTAACTTCTGTATGTGCGCTGTGGGCAGAAGCAGCTCCTTGTGGTTTTTACAAAAGCTCGGAGATCCTGATAAATACCTAGGATTGTGACACTGCTTTTGTGGGAGTCCCATGGTTAAGTGAGAATTAACTGAGAAGTATATCTTCTTAAGTGTCTGCTTTTAATGAATATATGGATTAATTATTCATTTGACCAACTTCTTGATGGTATTTTATGAGAATTAAATGCATAATAGAGGCTTCACATTTACGAAGGCAGATTGTTCCCTGAACAAGTTAGGATTTTCAAGTGTCATTTTTATTACTTTAATTATTTTGTTGAGACTATAGCTTGAAGTTAAAATGAGGAATATTTTCCACCTTACAGACCTAAAATACCTACTCTGTGAATCTGTATCTAAACACAAAAAAGAGTTCATTGTGTGGTGGTGAAATTAAAGCAGGCTTAAAGCAGTCCTTGGGCTTGAAAAGGTAGCTCTCTAAAACATCTCTTTTCCTGTATTTGGTTAACGAAGGGTACGAACATGCACTTCCACCGTCTTACTAGTGTTTTTTATTTTCAATTTTATTAAATTAGTACATAGCTTAATTGATGTAAGTTAATTTTTATATTATTTGACTTCAGTGTGATACCCTCATTCATTATGTGGAATTTTACTACAATTTTGACCTGTGAAGTGAAAAGTAACTGGATTATTGGAAAGCCAAAACGTAGCTGTAGATTTTTGTGGCAGCTGTTATTGATACCCAAGTAAGCCGTCCTTATTTCTATGGAAGTTTTATTACTTACTGCTTTTAAAATAATTGTGTGGGTTTGAATAGCGCTTTGGGGTCAGAGCCACCTTACATATCGGCGCGTCCTTTCCTTCTCGAGGCTGAGCCCGGTGACGCGGTGTGAGGGTGTCATTAGCCCTGCTGTCCAGTTGAGGAAGCTGAGGGTTGTCCTGACTTTAAAGTGTACTGTGTGTTTAGTTGTATCATACTATTAAGTGTACTTTTAAAACTTTTGAAAGCAGTGTAACCCTTTCTTAAAACAGATTTTATGGAAGTGAAGCATTGAAACCATTAAAGCTTTCTCTCCATTTGGAATATGGTTTGAGTCGTTGCTTTGCAGTAAATAGTATTTTTGTAGTGTGTTGCCAGGGCCCACTGACTTGTAAAGACAGCAGGCTAACATTTCCTGCCACGTTTGTGTCAGATTCTGACTTGCTTTCTCCCTTTCTCCTTCCCTTGATGCACACAGTAAAGCTCCCCAAGGTCTCACGTGGATCCAGACGCTTCCCTGCAATGCACCTCTCTCTATACCATGGCAAGGCGAGCTCCTGCTGGCTTTGTCCCTTTGCCTTGGTAGATCAGCAGGGAAGGGGCTTTAGAAAGGGGAACAGGGAGTTCAGAGGTCAAAGGAGAATCAGAAAAGCAGTGTCATGATTGGCAAGAAAGGTTTAAGAAGGCACGGTCAGTCAGTTCTTGACAAAAAGGCTGGTGAAGAAAGCGGGAGATGTCATTTAATTTTGAGACTGGAAGCTCATTGCTAGCCTCTAAGAGACATTTACTGCAGAAGAGTCAGGTAAAGCGGGGTAAATCTCGGCGGTGGCGATGTAGGTAGAGTTAGGGAGTTGGCACTAAAGGGCAGGAGGACCCTGGACTGGCAGCTTGAAGGGTGATAGAGGGGTGTGGGGGGGTTATTTTAGGCTTTGTTGAGTTCTGTTTCTCTTTTTGCATGGGGAAGTTTGAACTTTTTGTAACCAAGTGTTAGATTCATTGATAAAGTAAGAAAGAGAAATTTGATAGACCACGTTTATCTTGGAAAGAAGCGCGTATTCTGAAATGAAAGGGGAAAAGAAGGAGGAGTGAAGATACAAACGTCCCGGTGGAAGAACTGAAGTGAGAGGGAGCAGAGAGGTGGGGCTGAGTGAGGAGCCCTTAGGGACAAGGCGCTCAGTGCTTTAAGATGCTCTTCTCCAACGCTGTGCCTTTCGGTTGCCTGTCAGACTGCAGGTGTGTGCCAGCCAGGACAAAGTCACAGTCACTCTGTTTAGGACATTGCTGGGCACAAAGGCCGCACATCCCCTGCACTTCGGAGGGGCTGTCTCTCATCCGTGTGCTGTCAGCCTGCTTGTGGTCTGGAAGCTCCACATGCCCGTGGAAACTGCGTCCAGTGTGTTCCTCCGAGGAGCGAGTCTGAACTATGGAGGTGCCTTGGCGGTGAGAGGGAGGCATGGCCCTGCCTGGGCCCTCTGGAGGGGCTGCGGCCTGAGGACCGCGGACAGGGGCTGGGCCAGAGGAGCCCCAGGCTGGGGCCAGTCCTCTCTCCCGTGGACACCGCTGTGGTGGGTACCACCCGGGGCTGTGAAGCTGTCACTAGGAGTCACCTGGCGACTCCAGCTCGTGGGGGCTTGATGCGGGCTGCTAATTTTATCTCATCTTGCAAGGATTTTGAAAACAAAACTGCAGAATAGGAGGAACTTGACATTAGAACGAAGGACAAACTTTTAGTTGAGTAAATTAAAATTTATGGAAAACATAGTACTTTATCCCTTTCCCTTTATTCTTTACCGTTTGGTGAAAGCTTTGTCTTGGACTTGCGGGTGAGAACCGCTGACTGAGCTCCAGTGCGGAGGCCGCTCGTTTTGGGAAACTTGTTCTAAATACTTGTCACAAGCGAGAGGGAAGGCGCTCTTGTGTTGATTGTGCGTGAGTGTGTGTGTGTGTGTGCGTGTGTGTGTGTGTGTGAAGGGGAGACGCCTGCCCTGGGAAGCCGTTACGTGGGCCCATTTCCGAGCCCCCTGTACTGGAGCTCACAGCCACCTGGCTCCCTTTACCCGTCTTCAGTTCACCTTCTCTTTCAGTCATCTATTGTTGGCCCTTCTAATGGCAGTTTTACATCTTTGTGAATCTTGTAGAAATTTTGTACCTTGCGTAATGTTGAACAAATACTCCTGTCTAAATAGACATTTTCAAATTGGTTTCTACGTGGAACACGTTGGGATTCATTTTGTGCTGCCCTCTTGCTGCCCTGGGTGGCGCCCCAGAGCCTCCTGACTCCCTCCTGAGGAGGCGGCTCTCTCCTGGAGCCAGTCCTCCGTGCCGTGCCACCCGAGCACAAGCGTCAGGGTCTCCCGAGGAGGAGGCTCTGGCTGCCTGCCCGCGCCAGCAGCTGTCCCCTCGGGCGCCTTCACCTTGGCCGAGCTCGCGGACCTTCTGTCCCCGATCAGGTTTCTGTGGGGTTGCCGCTGCTGCTCCAGGGCTGTTGACTGCACTGCACTAACTTCGTTGTTTTGCTAAACAAACCTCCTGCTCTGATTTTGTGCTCTCCTTTCAGCGGTGTCTTAGTTGGTCTGCCTCCCCAGGGCTTCGTGCCGGGCGTGCTGTTCACAGAACCGCACAGTGGTGAACATTGATGGCTGTCCCAGGTTTCTGTTGATGTTTGTTTTATCTCATGCTTACGTGGTGTTGAATGTGCCTGTTGGTGAGTCTTTAAACTTGAGAGCCCTGGTTCTGAATAGAAGCACAACCCAAGCAAGCTGCTAGATAAACTGTTTTTTTTTTTCTTTTTATTCATTTTGCTTAACTGTGTTTCCTACCAGTATACTTGCACCTTTATTTGCTGCAAGGCATAAACCCATTTAAACAAAGCCATAAACCCATTTAAGAGTGCTTTTAAAAGAATATTGAATACTAACTTCTTGAAATAAATAGACAAGACCTAAAATAGCAGGTACACTATATTTTTAAACCATTGCCTATAACAGCAAGCAAATCAAGCATATAGCTAATGGTATTTTCTCAGCTAAAATCAGAGTATGTGGTTTGGTTGTTTTCTGAAATGTTAATACATTGAACATACAAGATCATGTACATAAACTCAACGTTTTGTTTATTTAGCAAATAATGACGTACTAAGTGCTACTTGATCGTACTTGGAAAGGAGCTTGGGGTTTCTGGTTAACGGTATCGCTGGGAAACCAGGGAGAGACAGCGTGTGAATGTGTTGATACAGTCAAAGGATCTGTGGCTTATTGATAACCCTTCAGGATTGTTACCATGAAGTGACTTCCCCAGAGACAATTTTGTTCTCGCTGTCACTGCTCTAATCCAGATTGTTAGATTTCAAAGCCTCTTAATTAGGCTCTCTGCTTCGTTCAGTGAAGGTGGACTGTGTAGCTTTCTATTTCTGAATAGGTTGATGTTTTCAGTGTTTGGGGTTTTCATGCTTCTTAAAAGTGACTGTTTTCGCTACACTCCTGTAGGCAATGCAAAGCTATTAAAACCTAAATTGCTTGGTAGGCATTTAAGGTCCTCTGTGATCTATTCTCATTTAGTCATTCCAGTTCCATTTTTGACTAGATTCCTGCAGGAGACACACATCACATCTCTGTACCAAAATTGTTCATTTTGGTCCCCCCACCCCACCCCACCCTGAAGAAAGCCCACTTGGCTTTTTAAGCATAACGTAGATTCCGTTACACTATGAAACCTCCCCAGTTCTCCTTAGAGTGAACTTCTGGACCATCTCTGTTCCTGTGTGGTACTTCTGTTTCCATTTTAGTCTGCATTGTACTGTGTATGGTGCACTGTACGTTAAACTGTATGTAGGGAGTCCGTAATACTACGCCAGTGGTTTATGCTTAATTTCTGGGAGCCAGTTGGATGCTCATTTGGAAAAATAGCTCATAGTGCCATGTACTGTTGTGCTTGCAGGAGCTTGAGTTGATAAAGGAGCTGTGTCACAGGGTTTTAAGATGTTATCTTTGTTTTTCCTTTTCATCTTTTCTCTTAGTTTTTATTTTTATTAAAATTATATACCAACATAATCCAGAGAGTCTAATGCTTTAAGGTTTGTTTCACAGGAACAGCTGTCCAGCAGCTTTCCCCACGCTCTGCTCTCTGGGCGGCTCCTGGCACCTCTTTGAGCTGCTTGTGTTGCTCTTAGCACCCTGTTTTTAGGCGGCGTGTCCATGTTTACTTGCTCTTTCAGTTTTGGCAGCAGCTCTAGATTCACAAGAGTGAGTGGTGAAGATCTAGTTATTTCCTCCCCAGCTACCCCCCCCATACTTTCTTTTAAATGTATTTTCTATTGCTTTTTATCACCTCTCTTCTGTTATTTAAAATTCTTTTAATATACGTGTATGTACTGTTCATTGTGTCTAAGAACAGTTTAGAGCTTTAGCTTTTGAAACTTACATGGTTATCAAAGGAATAAAGCCAACCACAAGAAAGAATCAACAGAATGCAGTAATAAAGGACAGTCAGATGTGCTTACATGTATTCAAGAAATCAGTCATCTAAGTTATAAATACTAAGTAGTTCATTTGTGTCCTTTTTTTAAGATTCCACGTATAAGTGATATCATATGGCATTTTTCTTTCTCTTTCTGGCACACTTCAGTTAGAATGATGATCTCCAGGTCCATCCCTGTTGCTGCAAATGGCATTAGTTTATTCTTTTTTATGGCTGAGTAGTATTCCATTGTGTATATCTATACCACATCTTCTTTATCCAGTCATTTGTCCGTGGACATTTAGGTTGTTTCCATGTCTTGACTACTGTAAATAGTGCTGCTGTGAACACTGGAGTGCATGTGTCTTTTTGAATTATATTTTCCTCTGGGTATAAGCCCAGGAGTGGGATTGTTGGATCATATGGTGAGTCTGTTTTTAGTTTTTTAAGGAATCTCCATCCTGTTCTCCATAATGGCTGCCCCAATTTACATTTGCACCAACAGTGTAGGAGGGCTTCTTTTTCTCCATACCCTCTCCAGCATTTATCGTTTGAAGGCTTTTTAATGATGGGCATTCTGGCTGGTGTGAGGTGATAGTGTAGTTTTGATTTGCATTTCTCTAACAGTTAGCAATACTGATCATCTTTTCATCTCCCATACTCTTTTTGTTTATGTCACTGTTACAGCACCGTTTCTACTGTGTGAACATTGTTCACAGCTGTACATGGTACTGTGTACCAGGGTGGCAAACTGTGATTACTTTTTTCCTGCATAACTTTTCCCTCCTGGAGTTAATTTTTCTCTTCCTCTTTTCCTCCTCTTCCTCTCTCCCTACAGCCTCTCTCCTTCCCCACCCCATACTTCTCCATACTTTTACAATTTCAGATGCTTTCACGAATGTCTAAACCTCCTCAAAAGACAGGCAGGTGCTTTGGGTATTATATGAATTTCCTATTATCTGAAGAAGTCTGTCCTGGAGCCTCCGACCTGCTCCAGTCTAGGACTGCTCAGTCTGTGCCCGGCTATCCCACTAGCCTCTCTGGATATGCTCTCTACTCTCTGTTCTGTCTGCTCTCCATTGAACCTTGTTTCTTTTCTCTTTCACTTACCCGCAGTGTTGCTGTTCAAATCCAAAGGCAAGCTGATTGATTCCTTGTACGTTGTTTCTCCCTGAAAACTTGATATGTTTGTTTCCCCACAGTGTACTGTGCCCCTTTGAATTTGAAAACTTATGTCCTGGAAGTTTTCTTAAGTTAACCTTTGGACTTCCTTTGTTTATCCCTTCTGGATCACACTTAACTATTCAAATCTTGGACCTTTTTATGATCCTTTAATTTTTATATTTTTTCTTTCTGATTTTTAGCTGTCTTTTTTTTACTATCTTGAAAGATTTCAACTTTACCCTTTATTGCATTTTTAAATGTTTCTGTTTGCTTTATTTTTAATTTCCAAAAGCTTCTTTTTCCTTTTTTCCCCTACTTCCCAGTTTTATTGAAATATAATTGACATATAACGTTGTATTAGTTTAAGGTGTATAATGTGATGATGTGATATGTGTATATACTGTGTAATGATTGCTACAGTAAGTTCAGTTAATACCCATCACCACACACAGTGACACAATTTTTTTTCTTGTGATGAGAACTTTCAAGATCTCTCAAATGTATTATTACCTGTAGTCACTGTGCTGTGTATGACATCCCCAGGATTTATTTTATTATTGAAAGTTTGTGCTTTTTGACCACCTTCACTCACACACACACACCCATCTTTTCTGAATGTTGTTTTGTTTTAGCCATTTTGTTGTTTCACTGAAGCAGTATCTTCTATCCTCTGGATATTAATGATAAGTTTATTTAAACATTTCCTTTGTAATTTCTGATCTAATTGATCAGCTTGCAGTTTGTTTTGCTCTTTGTTTGCCATGTTTTGGGTAGCCGTCACTTAGGGGAGCCTTTAAAGTCAGTCTGTGGCTGTTTCGTTGCCCCAAGGAGCCGGCCTGGGACATGAGGGCCAGGCTGTGTGGTGGGAGCGGAGGATGGAGACTGGCCAGCGTCACTCCCCTGCCCTCATCCACGTTCGTGTCCCCGGGTTCTGAGGCCCTCGATTTCAGCCTCTCTAAAATAAACCTCAGCCTGACAGGATTTCTGTTGCGGTGTAACAGATAACTGCGACTTTAGCAGCCCCCAACCATACACACATTTAGGACGTACAGTTACCGTGGGTCAGGAGTCGGGGCACAGCGTTGCTGGTCCTCAGTTCAGGGTCTCTGGAGGCTGTGACCCAGGATGCTCAGGGTTCATGGCCGGCAGTTGAGCGGGGGGGGGGGGGTTCCTCTCCAGTCGCCAGGGCCAGTCTCCCGTGACTCTTGCTGAACCTGGCCTGACCTCGGCTGGGGTGATGCTGAGGGACAAGTGGTGAGAAGTTACCTGTCCTAGAGGGTCTCAGAACTCTGCTCGTATCCAGTTGGACCCAGTCCTTATTCTAGAACCTTTCCCTGCATCGCTTTTAACTTCCACAGGCGCCTCAAATTCCTGACGCTTCTGGGGAGTTCATGCGGCGTGATGGCCCACACAGTGTGGGCTGGTGGGCGTGGGCTGAGCTTTCCTGACAGCCAGTTCAGGGTTCTGTCTGCGATGGCTCACGTCCTTTACGACTTGTCTGTTGTCTGCCAGCTTCTGTTGACCTTGCCTCCTTTCCTGCTCTTCCCATCTTCTTGGGTTTATGCCTTTTTAGAAAATCTCTTGACTGTCCTGCTGGTGGAGCTTGGAGAAGAGATTGAAGGTGGTACATGTATTCAGTCACTGTCTTTGTGCACGTGTTCCAAGGTGGCTAATTCCCTCCTTAGGTTAGGGTTTCATTTTCCTGTATTTCTATTCTTTACCCTTGTTCTACAGTCCTGTGCGGCCTCCTCGCCTCTTAATGAGAACTTTTCTTGCTTTTTGGCCTTTTCTGTAAAGCTTATCCTGAATAGGCATATATTTCAGCAGTTAGTTCTCTGAGAGTGTATTTCGTATAAAATTGGAAATTACTAGCTGACATTTTTGTCAGGACCCTTTTCTGTTTGGGGATAATGCTTTGTACTCCCTTCGGTATTAAATGATTAGAATCATTTTAGGAAGGGACTGTTACTAGCAGGAGGTTACATATGCATTACATGTGTTCATTTACAAGCCAGAAAGGTGGCTGGCCGGTGGCCACCGGTGACAGTCCTGTGTGTCTGCTTACCAGTCCCGGTACTGGACTTGGGCGACTTGGGCAGCTGTGAAACGTCACATGTGGACGTGACACCTGGGCCTCTTCGGCACCGGCTGCAGCACCTGTTAAAGCTTCTGTTGCTCCGGCTGACCCGGAAGGGCGGGTGTAGACAGCAGGACAGACCTGGCCGTGAGATTCAGCAGTGGGAAAGCAGCCAGACCTCCCCTCCGAGCCCAGCCCTGTATTTGACACACAGGGCATAGCTTCAGCCATTCAGCCTCTTGGCCCTCTGCAAATATGAATAGCCTTCCCTTTCTCTCCTGGCCAGCGGGGGCCGAGAAAGCAGCCCACGACTCCAAGTGCAGTAAATAGCTCTCCTCACCCCTGACCTGCAATTTCCTGGTGGTTCTGAATTGTAGATCCTGCAGAGGCGCGGGAGGTTGCGGAGGCCTCAGCTTCACAGAGCTCTGAGCAGCGGGAGGTGGCGCACCCTCGGGCAGGGGCTGACCTCCGCTCAGTGCAGGTCGTTTCGTGATCGCGGGGCCTCCCGGTGCCGCTGTGAGCTAGAATGGAGCGGAGCGGAGCGGAGCGGATCCGAATTCCTGGGCTACGTCCGGGACCAAACCAACTTCTGAGCTGGGAAAGTAGGTGTCATGTTCTATACCTGTTTTTAAGCCCCCCTCTTTTTCTCTCTGCAGTTTAGGAGCATAGTATTTGGACTGTTACTCGGTTGAACTCATGCTTGTTTCCCAAAATTATCTTTTGATTTTAATTAAGCTAGAGTTTTGTGTGTGTGTGTGTTTTGTTTGTGTTTTGAGTGAAGGTAGATTTATTCAGAGAGATACATACTCCATAGACAGAGTGCAGGCCATCTTAAAAGGCAAGAGAAAGGCTTAGAAGATATTCCACAGGCAGAATGTGGGCCATCTTACTCAGAAGGGAGAGAGCAGCCTTAGAGCCTAGGTCAGCTAGGAAAAAGGAGATTGGCCAAGCTGGAGATTTTCATCATTTTTGGAGTTGTCACATTATTTGCACAATCCCCTCTTCTCCACACTAAGTGCTCCGTGTGGTATGTATATATGTTCAGTTAAGTCATTTCTACAAATAAAGGGAGTCAGTTTTTAAGAAATTTTAGTAACACCTCTTAGCAGATCACAAGATTTTCTTGTTCCTGTTTAATTCCAGCCTCCATCCAAATGGGACAGAGAAATGAAATAATAAAGTAGGAAAGGCAGACTAGTAAATGTGATTAAATGGACTTGGCGGTGAGTCCAGAGGAGGCAGTTTTATTAGAAGCTCTGTGAATACAGTGGAGAGAGTACCAGTGTAGGAAAGCCTGGATCGCATTGGCCGGAACTGTGACTTCTAGCTCTGGGACTTTGTACAAACACGTCACTTAACCTCCTGAATCTGTTTACCCATCTTTAAAATGGAGATAATGTTATCGTTCCTGATACAAAAGATTTGGGTAAAGATCAGAAAAGTCAAAGTTTATGAAAGGATTGTGGAAATGGTATGTTTCTCTGCAAAGTGTTGGGTATTTTCCGCTTTTACGTTTATTTTTTACGTTGGTTCTTGGAATGATATTTTAAATGTCCGTATATTAGGTCAGAACAAACATATCTAGTAAGTTCTGGAGAGTTGAATTCAAACTTTGTTTTGCTTGTACTTGGATAAATGTTCATTTACTTTATTAGGGTGTAATATACATACGGTTAAATTCACCCACCTCAGTCTTGGATGTTTTGACTCTTTAGATAGACTTTGGACAAACTGAACAGATGATCTTAGCTAGCAGCTGGTATTTGGTAGGCGGGTCTGCCAAGTGGTCTGTCAGATCCCCTTGCCTTACTTTGAAAAGTACCTGCCTCCTGCTGTTGCAGGAAGTGTGAGCCTCTTTGATTAGCACCATCGGGAGGGTTTGTAGTCTCTGAGCTCTGCCTTTGAGATCAAGGCAGAAAGAAGCGGGTAGGAGAGAGCCCTTGAGCTGAAGAGAGGAGGGAGGTGGCGGCAGGGCAGGGTGATGGCGCCGCTCAGCTAGGTATGTCCAAGCTTGCAAAGTGAATGTTGGTGGAAGGTTTTATGACAGGTCTCCGAGCTGGGGATGGGAGCAGTCACAGTCATTTCCTATGGCTGACTTACTTGAGCTCTTCACCCAGAGATGTGGTCAACCAGTGGGTCGTTGTGGAAACTGTCGGCCTCAATGAGCAGGAATGAACTTGTCAAGTCTCCCTCCGCTCCTTGGTGATGCTGTTCTAAACCAGTCTGTGGAAACCGGGCTCAGATAGCCTAGATCGAGTACCCGCCAGTCCCCTAGACCCTTAAAGCACTGGCTTCCTGGTCAGAAACCCTCCTCACCCCAGGGGAACCGTAGTTACTGCACTTTCTCCGTTACTTTTTCTGCTTCTGGGTGGATTAGATTCTATTTCTCCTACCCTTTGTAGAAGGGCAATACATTCTTATTGTAAAAGTGAAACATGATCATTTTTTAAATCCCAGTCGTTTAGATCTGTTTAAAGGAGAAAATAAATCCCCTGCATCTCACCCTGTAGGTGTGATCTCTGTTCACAGTTTGGATTTCTTACAGAAGTGAGGTTGCTCTGCCTGCTGTCAGGAAACCTGCTTTGTCAGTTAAGCGTCCAGTATGGATTTCTTTAAACCCTGTTTAGTGTGCAGACTTCATCTCTCTTAAGAGCTGCAGAGTGTGCATACTACAATTTATTTAACTTATCTCCTGTTGATAATTTAGCTTGTTTCAAAAACTTTTAAATCATACAGAAGGTTCTTATAAATATCCTGATACTGTAGCCACGTGCACATGGCCAGTGATTTCCTCCGGTTAAGTTCCAAGAAGCAGAATTTCTGTGTCAAAGGGTATCCTGGGTTTATATTTGAATATGTTATGCCTACTCACAAACTAAAAGGACTGCTAATTTGCTCCCCCACAAGCAATGGAAGTGTCTGTTTCATCATACAATTAACACAGATTTTCAGCCTTACATTTCTGTGAGTCCTGATAGGAAAAATGTGCCTCGTGTTTAATTTGCATTTTTCTGAGTCTGAGTAAGATTAAGAATTTGTTTATTGGCCATATACGTTTCTTTTGAGAAATGCCTGTGTACTTTTGTCCATTGCTATTAGCATGTTTAACGTTTTTCCAAAGTCAGGATGTTAACCCGTAATCATGCACTGCGATATCTCCCCCCCCCCCCCCCCGATAAACTGTTTCTGGTATCTTTCTGTGAAGGATCTTCAGTTTTCGGTAGTCACGTATGTTCATGTTTTCCTCTGTGTGTAACTTCTTTGGTGTCTGGGCTTTGGTTCCCCCAGAAGGAGACCGTTGAGGATTGGAATGCAGGTAGTTCAGTCGTGTAAGGAACACAGGTGGAGGTAGGAAGGAGCAACGGGAAGAAAAGACTGTCCATAAAGATGCCTTCTTAGCCAGCTCCCACAGCAGAAGGCACCCAAGGGGGAACTCCAGGGACCTGGGTAAGCGCTTGCCCCGGTTGTCCCGCCCAGCAATCAGCTGTTGTTCGAAGGCTCCTCTTGAGAAGTGTTCCAGTAACTTCTTGCTGTCTTACAAGAACATTCTAAATTACCAGTGTAAAACAGCGGCCTCCATCACAACCTCATATGTCTGGGGCCGACTGGGCTGGGAGGACTCAGGTGACCGGGGGCTGGGACACCTGGGGTCCTCGGTCCTCCCCCACTCTGCGTCTGTCCGCATGGTCTCTCCAGGATGTAGGTCCGGTTAGTCAGACTTCTTATGTGGGATGTAGGGCTTCCTAGGTGCACAGACAGACAGCCTGGGGGAAGGGAGAGACCATCTCACCTTCTAAAAAATGACCTAGCTTGGGGAGTCACACTGTCTCCCTTAGGGAGGGCAGTTAGACTCTACCTCTTGGAGGCGTGTCAGAGAATCTGTGGGTTGTGTTGTAAAGTTACCACCGCGTTAATTTACCTGCACTTCCTGCCCGTTGCCACTGACCGAAAAGCTTTTAGACACAGAGGTAGAGACAGGGCTGCTGGTGTTTGACAGAAGCTTGTTGGAACCTCGGGCCTGGGGACGCGGACAAGGCACCCAGGGCATCGGCTGCAGGGTGTCAAGATAAGAATGTCTCCCCACCCACAATGTAAAGCTGTTCACTTCTGTTTCCTTCTAGCACCTGTTTAAAGCTTTTAGTTTTTGTTTTGTTTCTTTTAATATCTGATGGGAATGAGTCAGACACTTGTTTCAATGGTTAGCCACTTATGCTGTAGTATTATTTTAAAATAATTTACCCGGCAGTTCTCATTTGTTTCAGGACCCCATTACCCTCCTGAAAATTATTACAAACACCAAAGAACTTTTTTGTTTATGTGGTTAATTATGGATTTTTACTGCATTCAAAGTTAAAACCAAAACATTAAAAAATATTAGTAATTTATTTTAAACTAACAAAAAACATGTTAACATATACTCCATTTTCCAAATATAAAAAACCTAGACAAATGGTACCGCTTACCGCATTTACACATTGCTTTAACGTCTGACGTAAGGACTATCCTGTGTGCTTCTGCGTTCAGACGGTTCCTGGGTCACACTGCACGCAGTCTCAGGAAGACTGCACAGTACGACTGGGAGATGGAGAGGGGAAAAGGCAAATAGTGTTTTAGAACTGTGAAAACAGTTTTGGCCTGTGGGCTTGCGGAAAACTGCTCATCTGGTCTTTCCCTGGTAATGTCAATGCCAGCTTTAGCTGAAAGCGTTTCATCCTCCAAATCCACATGCGCTCTGTGCGGAGGGAAGTTGTAGGGAGCTGGACCTCAGATGGGAGACGCCTGCTTGCGGTGTTTACTCAAAGCCCTGGAAGGAGGAGGCGGGCTGAGGATGAAGAGCAGAAAGGCAGCAAGATGGTAGAATCAGGAGCCAGGCGGGGGCTCCAGGTCAATCGGCAGTGCGGGGATGTGGCCAGGGGCCCCTCATAGATAGATGAAGTATATAACATCCAAACTGGAACACTTGTAAGGGCAATAAAATTTTAAATTATTATTAAATAAAAGCTTTATCAAACAATAAAATAATTATAGAATTCACACCATGTAATAAATGATCCCAAAAAGCACTGCAGCAGAATAGATCAGGCAGCTCCCTGGGCTCTGACGAGGTACGGAACCTCTTTTCTGAGCATTTACACTCCTGTCACTTCCCCACCTGCCCCACCTGGGGCTGCACAGACGGTAAGTGTGAGCTGATGGGAACCTTTATGATAATTGCGTAGCCAACGATGTGCTCTAGAATCTTTTCTCAGAATTGAGTAAAACCCAGTCAGTTCTTTTTTGAGAATTTTGGTCTTTAAATAGCTTTCCTTGTGACACCGTTGCTTTTGAGGACCAGCACTAAATGTGTGGAAGGTACCGGTGTTAACAGTGTGCCTTACCCCCTAAAAAGTCTAAACAGGACACTCGATTTCCGCCCAGCTGCCTCTCCTTTACCCTCAGTACAGTTAGCATCCTGATAGAAGAGCTGCTTGTGCTCAGCAGACCCTGTGGATGGAGAACTGGACTCAGTTGATTCCGGTTACAGTTGACTCTTGGACGACACAGGGGTTGGGGGCCCCTTGCACAACTTCCCCCAGATTTCAACTACTTATAACCTACTGTTGACCGGAAACCTTACTAATAACATAAACATTAACATTTATTTTATATGTTGTAGGTATGTCTGCATTTATTTTATGCATTCATGGCATACCTAAGTTTTTCTTAATTTTTCAGTATTTCTTGGCTACACAATTCAGCTATGAATTTTCTCAAACTGTCGCAGGTCTCCCCAAATTTTCCAGTATATTTATTGAAAAAAATCTGCTCTTAAGTGGACCCTCACAGTTCAAACTGGTGTTGCTCAAGGGTCAGCTGTCCTCACTTAGATGGCTGATTTATATATGCTAATAATACAAGCACTGCCCCTGAAAAGTCAGGGCTCAGCCACTTGATGCTAAGGCAGACACAGCAGCCCTGCTTTCTTTTAGTGGGAATGGATGGGTAATCACCTTAGAGCTTGTGCTCTGACTATTTTTCTTATTTCTCTGGGAAAAAAAACAAATTAGAATTGTTCTAGGTCAGGCTTGTGTAGTTCCTGCAGAAAAGAGCTATGGTCTGTTCCTCCTTAATCCTGACTAGCGACCTGTTCAACCTTGCATAGGAAGGTGGCTTTTGAGACACTGGGCACCTTTTCATTCTCCGTAATCATTCCTGTGTGTCGTCCCCACCACCTGATTTTTTAGGCCCTTGGCTTGGGGCTGCTTTGCCATTTCACTTGCTTGTTGCCTACCCCCACTTCTGTACCACTAGTCTCGAAGTTAAAGCACACTGCATAGCTCAGTTCACTAAAAACTCAGTACTTAGCCATCCCTGGTTGAGAATAAGGAACCCGATGGCCACGTGGGTTTTTAGGCCTGCAGTTCTTTCAGTGTCCCTATTGGAATATCTTTCAAATTATCTTGAAACTAGGTTTTTTTTAAAAAATTGTGTCCTTACTCTGTGTGCATCGAATTCTTTTTCAGAATTGGAATATAAATTTCCAGAAGGGCTCTGTGGCTGCTTTTTTTCTAAAGCAGTACCATGTAAGATAAAATGCCAATTGAATGGCTAGCTGGGCAGGACTGAGCTTTTATGGTGTTTTGTTTTTTCACCTATCTGGAAACGCCGTCATGTAATCTGCACAGCGGCACATGTTTTGACCAGCTAGTTAAATATTGTTAATTGCTATTAGGCCTACAAGCCCTGTAGTATGTGAGGAAAATTACTACTCTCTAGAAACTAGAATCCGATGTAAGATTGTGCGCCCACATAGCTGTAGCATTCTGTGTAAATCATCTACAGGCAGTCTGTTCTCTTCTGATTTGGAACAGATTTCAGAAATGAACTCTGCAGCTTCCGCAGGCCTCACACCAGCCTAGGGCTTCATGAAGAGTATGGTATAAATTCCTTTTAGGTTTGTCTACTTCCTGCCGGAGGAAGACCGTAGGTGCCCTTTCCTCAGTGTTGGCGTAACAGGACTTCGGGGGCTTTGTGGGGAGGCTTCTTAGGGACATGGATCATACTGTTTCCAGTTTTACGTTTGAGTTAGTTTTCCCTCTTACATGTAGGCAAACGCACCCTCTGGACCCGCTCTGTTCCGGCACACCTGCTTAGATGCACAGAGGACCACTGATGCGAATTCTTATGTGAGCACCAGCTCTTCTGGGGAGTCCCTTGGGTTGGCCCTTGGTCTGAAAGTTCTTTCCAGGGGCCAGGAACCTGACGTACATGCCAGGCTGCACCACCTTGTTTGTATGAGGAGGCTCCTCGCTTACTGGGAAGGACTGTGACAGTGGTTGTGCCCTCCTTTTTAATAGCCCTCACCAAGCCATGTCACTCGCCTGGTGGTCACTTCAGTGAGGTTTTCTGATTTTTCAAGTTCCTTCTGCTACTCACTCTTAGATTACAGGCGGCTACTGTTTTATGAAGGAATGCTGAGGACAACACGTTTTTTGTTTTTGTTTTATAAAATTCCTCTGGTTGTGTTAAATAGATCCCACGGAGAAAGGCGGCTTTCATTCCCTAGAGAGTGTGTCTACCGGGAGGTGATTGTGGAAGGTGAGGATTCCTTCTGGTAGATTGGTAAAATGGATTCATGCTATTTTATCACATTCTTCGTGAATTTCTTAGCAAAAGAAGAGTAAATTAAGAATGGACTTCGGGCGGTGTGTTTGCTGTGGGGAGCACAGCTCTGGTTGTGGATCTCTTCCTGTAAACATGCCTGAGTTCCGTGCATGCTGTGGATGTTGATCTCAACAGAGCTGAAGCAGCAGCAGGTTGATACTTGTTTCTTCCTGCGAAGAATTAGACAGTGAAGAAGGGAGCTAGATAATACAAATAGTAACTTAGAGCTAGAAGATTAGAAAGCGGAGTCGGTGTTCATTACCACTTAATGTCCTCCGTAGTTGGCTTCTCAAACTTCACTGGGCTTAGGAATCATCGGGAGACCTCGTTAAAATGCAAATTTTGATGCTTTAGGTCTGGGGTGGAGTCCAGGTCTGCATTTCTAGTAAACACCCAGGGGATGCTGATGTTCTTTGTCTGGGGGCTACATTTTGAGTAGCAGGGGTCTGTAGAGCATTGGGGCATATGCCAATCTAACTTTTAATAATAACTACTGTATAATAAATGCTTTTTTCTGTACCAGGCCCTGAGCAGTAAAACATCAGAGGATGGCACTGGAGTCGGACAGTAGAGATTCAGACTGAAGCTCTTTTCTGCTAGCTGAATTTAGAGCACATTTTCCCTAAGGCAGGATTCTCAGCCTTGGCACTGTTGACACCTGGGGCCAAGAGCATTCTTCTTGTGGGGGGCTGCCCGGTGCACCTTCCTGCGTCTCCCCACCAGGTGCCAGTAGCACCCTCCGTCCTAGTTGTGACGTCCACCTCCTGCAAGGCGACATCACCCCCGATTGAGAACCACTGCTCTGAAGCTACTGTAGAAATGTGGGGGCTTGGGGGACTTTGGGACGTGAGTGATGCACTTCATATAAGCAACTAGTTTGCTTTATTTACCTTGACACTTCTACAAAGAAGAGGAAAGCACGTGGACTAGCCAGGCAGCAGTCTGCCACATCTGTTCTTCTGGGGATGATGAAGTTCACTCCATGTGCCAGTTCTCTGTGTGTATGAAACGTCAGTCATTGCACCGTGGGATGCTGTCGGGTTTATTTGGGGTGTTTAGGTGGGTAGAACCGAGCTGCTCCTTTGGTTGGTCCTGGGCCTCTACCCCTTCTTGGAATACGCTGGCACACTTGACAGCTGCCCCCCTCCCACCCTCGCTGCTGCTGCTGCTGTCCACATGCTGCTTTGTGGCATGTTAGCTTCCCATCCTCTCATCCCTCACTTTTTTTCTAGGGTGTGAGACCAGATAGTTAAGGTTTTTAGGATTATGCTTTAAATAACATCTGAATTTTGGGTTTTCTGTGCTTGTAAGCAAGGGTCGTTGCTCCCAATAAAAATTTAAAAATTGATCGGATTGAAACATAATTTTTAAAAATGGATTATAATTTTTGCCTTGCTCTCAGGATGTTCTTTGTAAGAAATCAGTGATACCTTTTGAAAATTGAAGTGCAGCTTTGGTTTCTAACTTGAAATGGAAGCACAGTATAGTCTGGAATGAATTAGTACTGAGGATGGGAATGGGGAAGGAATGAGAAAAACATGATTTCATAACAAAACAAAATGAAGCTTAAACATTGGCCTACGTGGTTATCTTGGAAATGTTTAAGTCAATCCAGAGTACACATCAGATTCTAGTAGTAAGATTGCTCTAATGACAGTTTCTTTTAATTGGTTTTATTAATTTCTTAGGATTACATCTTAAATGACTTGTATTAATTACATTTTATACAGTTCAAATTCTACTTAAAACCATATGCATTAAGCAAAAGTTACTACCAACTGATAGCTCTGCGTTGTGTAATTACCAAGATAGTGTTAATGAGACAGAACTGTGGCCTCGGGCCGCCCTGCCCGCGGCCACCAGGAAGACGGGTCCCCGGGTTGCCGGGCGGCTGGGAACGGCCATGAGGCGGGTTCTGGGCTGCGCTGCGTCTGCTGGTGGAGACACAGGGCCTCCCAGCCAGCCAGCCCACCTTCCTGTGCCAACAACACGTTGTGGTTCCTGACAACCCCTGCATTGTTGGTGTATCTGCATGAAGTCAGAAACCCTTACAAAAAGAAAAAATTGTGTCAAGTAGAAATTATTATTTTCCTTAAAATGTTTATTTACCGCAGCTGTATTTATTTTGACTAGAAGGAAAAAACTGAATTAACAGCACAGTTCTTTTTGCCTTGTGTAAGAGTTCTATGTATTACACTTTGATTTTCAAAAGTGTTTTTGTTACAGAAAGAAACACCCTGAGAGGCAGAGGCGTGTTCAGGTTTTGCCCTCTCAGTCTCAGCTGCGTGCAGACCCCAATCACAGTCAGGGTTCAGTATCCTCAGACAGGAGTACGTGGTTTTTTGTTCCCATCTTTCCTTAACATCTTAAGTTCAACCCCCCATCTTTCAGTTCAGAACTGTCCACTTCCTCATTACTTAAGACTGACTAGTAAACTCCCACCAGTGTTTAAAATTGGAGTTACATTTCTTACTGTGAAACCAAAGTATCCTCTGTTAAAGGGAGGGGGCGGAAGGCCGGGAATGGCGTGCTGACCGAGGGTAAACACAGCCAGTCGTTCCGCAGAGAAACAGGTGGGGTGCTGGCACAGACCTTTCCCTGAACAGCCTGGGGGAGGCTCCTCCTTGACAGCGGCCTTCTGAGAGCTGCTGACTTCCACCTGCATCCCTCCCCTTCCCCCTGTGCTCCCACCAGGGCTCTGTCTGCCCACCTCTAGACCAGGAGATCCTAACTTTTGCAGTGAGAGTGGAAAGGGAAAAAAAGCAAAAGTTTTGCAGGCCGCTATACCATAATTTTTTTTATTCTACGATTCAGAAAATGCATGACAAAAAGTTAATTCATCCAATAACAGCCTTGAAAAACGGGTACCTAAAGTGTTTATTCAGGCAGCATTGCTGGGTCTTTGCAGTGGGTTCTCAGACCCTTCACCGTAATTTCCAAACTCCCAGGGTGAGGACCCACAGGTTAGGGATCCGTGCTATTGAGTCTTTGACAAAAGCTCCTGTTTTATGCTGTATGATTTCAACTACATTTGATTCTACTCCACTTAGTATTATTTTTCTTACATATACCCCAGATTCATTCTCCATTTTTGAAGTTTAAGTTATGTTTATGTTGCATACTTGATTCTTGAACTCGCATTCTCCACACTTCTATCTGAACTTTCAGAAAAGTTTACACTAGGACTAAAGCTGATTGCAGACAAGTAGTGATCTTGACTTGACGTCTAGTTACATCGCAGGGGACACGCTGTAAAATGTTAATGCTTATGTTCCAAACTGGCCGTCCTGCTTCCTGCAACCTGTTCAGGTGCTTCCTGAATGCAAACCACCTGCTTAAAGTCACCAGAGGAACTTTTTAAACATACGGATTCTTGGGTCCCCTTCTGGATAGTCTAAATTCAGCAGGCCTAAGATGAAAGGTTCAGGAAGTATTTAATTTTTAAAGTTCCATAGATTATTTTGATGAACCTAATGAAATTTGGAAACCACCAGTTTTTTGTACAATCCATAAAATCTGTAGTGGTATGCTGTTAAACCTTTGATCTTCTTTTATCTTTTTCCTGCACCAAGGGTCAGCAGAATTGGGCCCATGCCAACATGTCACCTCCAGGGCTAGACTGGCTGTGCTGTTACTTTGCAGCATGGGGGTGGGGGCTCTCAGCATCACCACGCAACTGTGAGGGAGACAGTATGGCTGCTGATGCATGTTTTAGATGCCCTTGCTGCTTCTCTTGGCCTTGGTTCCTCACCTGTGAAAAGAGGGATTTAGAGTAAATGACAGCCTTTTTGCATTTAAGTCTTAGGTACCAGGAATTAGATACAAGAGAAGAGTTTGTCTTTTTATCTGCAGCCTCTGTGTTAGTGTCTTCTTCATCTGCCTAGTCACTTTTCAGCTATCTCCAGTCTGGTAGAAGGTATCATAGCTGTATCAGCCGGTGTCTTTAGACTTCCTGCCCAAGCACACTGCTGGATGCAAACATGTAGGCAGACTTAAGATGCCCAAGGACCAGTTCTAACCTCAAGACAATCAGAAATCAGCAGTACCCTTTCTCTAGAGGGTTCACTGCATGTCTTTAGAGGGAGAGGGCTGATGAAGAGCTCTCCCTACATCCCACCGTATGAAAACTATGGTCAGATGTCACGCAAAACCGAAGTCATCCTTTTTTTTTTTTTTAAACTCAGATGGTCTCTGCTGCATGACTTAATATTCGAGACAGTGTGAATTAAATGATCTCTCTCTCTTTACATACATGTAAAACAGGTTTTTAATACTTCTTGGGAATTCCCATCACAAGGAGATACTAAGGGACAATACTGTTTGAGCCAGTGGGAATAATTATTGGTGACCACTACCGTTTAATGAGATTACCGTGGGTCTGTTGTATTATTTTAATTCTCAAAACGTTCCTGAGAGGTGGGTGGTTTACGCTGATGACTTGCTCAAGGCCACACAGCTAGTAAGTGCTCGCTCAGGGCAGCATCTGAAATCCTTCTGCCCCCTGACCAGTCTGGGCCCTAACATTCCCCACCGGCCCCTGTTCTTTGCCTTCTTTTCTCCCTCCTTTGTTGCCACACCATGTTTTTCCTCCCCAACTTTCTTTCTTCTGGTTTTCTTTTGAGAGCTCACTCCCCTCAGCTATATGTTCCTGTTGTTCCTTCCACTCAAAATTTCAGACTGAAAGGGAAAAAAACCGTTGATGGGTTTGAGGAAAGTATAGGGCTAGAGGTTAGGTTGTTTTTTTTTTTTACCCCCTCCCTTCCTCTTCATCTTCTCTTTCTCTTAAATGAAGGAATTGAACTTCATGTATAACCGGTTAGCAGAGGGACACATTGAAGACAGAGTTATCATCTTGTTCGTTATGGAAGCCGGGCCATCAGTGAGTGTCTGAGTGAATGAAGCCAGTTCACACCATACATTTATTTAAGAGTTTGGCCTGCTCTGTAGAAATTATTCTGTATGTTGACTGGGACGTACAAATCTCTCCAAGTGAGGACTTCTTGTTTGGCTCACACACATTGTTACCCTTGAAGCAGCTGTGAATGGTTAGTTAGGTTTGAGAAATGTGAAAATGCATAACTGAACACTTGACTCCACCACCCATGTTATCACCCTGCTGGGGGCAGATCTTTCTAAATGAATAACTAATACCCTTTCCCAAACTTGTCTTTTTCTCTCCTCTCAGTATCAGAGTATTGCACTTAAGTTGCTTTGACAGGCCTTGGAGTTGGAGGGTCCATATTTTTATATTTTTGTCTATTAATATGCTTGAATACAGAGAACTCTGTAAGACAGCACGATGCTCCAGAACGGTCTCTGTGGCCACTGCTGCGTAACTAAGTGTAAATGACAGGGATCTAACAGGCAACGGATAGATAAACGTCCCAACTAATCCATAGAGAACCTGATACAGGATTCAACATATACCGGAACGAAAATTGAATCACTGGATACCTGTCATCCTTCTCCCACCCAGTGTGGTTTACACTGTAAAGAGAATTGCAATCTGTTGGACTCCTTTTAGGGTAAAATTATGGAGAAACGAGAATAAGGAGGGAGAGCCCCAGTCAGTCAGAAATGACGTAGCTGTGAACAAAAATTTGTCACTAATTTATGTTAATGTAATTCTGTGTGCTGAGTGGTGTTTCCTTTTTTGGAAAGTATTGTTTGCATTTTCTTATGTGTCAAGAGGAGGGTTTGAGAACTGAGGGGATTTCCTACTTCTTCACAGCTAAGTCGGCTTAGAATGGTTTCAACATTCTTTTACCATTTACTTGACCTAAAGGCCAGTGGGTCATTGGAGCCTGTGTCAGAGTCTGAAAGGTACTGGTGTTTCATGGAGAAAATCCACACATTAAACAAAAAGGGAGAAGAGGTGATCTCCGCCCCCTCCTTTTTTCTTGACACACTGTAAGAACTGGGATGTGCCACCATCTACTCACCTTCTGACATATTACTTCACAGTGCTGGTCCCAAAGGCGACAACATCTATGAGTGGAGGTCAACCATCCTAGGGCCTCCCGGATCTGTGTATGAGGGTGGTGTGTTCTTCCTTGATATCACTTTTACGCCAGAATATCCCTTCAAGCCTCCAAAGGTAAGATGCTCCCGCTGGTTTATGCTAAAGGTACACACTCCCGTGAAAGATTATCGAAGCTTTTAAAACTGAGTTTTTAATCACAAAAAAATAGATTTCTGTTATATCTTAACAAATCTCTAAGTACATTTGAACAGGTACAAAACGCTTCTTTGGGGTGACTTTGCCTCATTTGGCAGGGGCCGTTTCTAAGAGTCAGTGCTTTGTTTTGATGGGGCGTAAAGTCCTGCTATGTACAGTAACAGTCCGCAACCCGTAAATGCCCCGTTTCCCACTTGACGGGACAAGTTTTTGAACAGATAGAAATGGTGTCAAAATATCTATGCACTAAAACAATTAGAGAGTCAGAATCTCCTACCAAAGCCTTGGGTTCTGCTCCCTGTCATCCTTTGGTCGAGTGTAGATCCTCACCTCCAGGCTCTGGTTTTTCTCATCAAGGATGGGTGGGGACTGCTCAGATCACCTGTCTCCTGTGACACTCAACAGTCTGTGGGTTTTCCATTCACACAGTCTGAGGGAAAACCTCTTCTTAGGGATGGGGTAGACTGCTAAGTAAAGGTACAACAGCAGCTGCAAGAAGTGATTGAAAGTCTGTCATTTAAAAAAAAAAAAGGTGGTAAAGTTTTAGGTTATTTTTACTTTGGAATGATTCAGTATGTTTCACAAGTAAAAATTAGCAGATTAACCAAAATAACCCTGGCTCTTGTGACCTGGCGCTGATTGATCTGCTGCTGTGGTCCTCACCCTTTTCTGGCTCCTCACCCTGCGGAGACTGTTAAAACGAATCCTGCGGTTTAGGTGGGCAGGATCTGATAGAAAGGTTAGAAACAAATCTCATCTTCAAACATAATTTTCAGATTTTTGGGTGTGTGATCATTGTTTGCTAAGCACTTTGTCTTTGTGTATCCACTATGTTGTACCTCTGAATTACGACTCTAAAGCTTGCTGGGAAGCCGTGTAGTACTAGCAGCCAACACAAGAGGTCAGCAAACAATTAGTTATTCAAACGGAAACGTCAGAAAAGTATTTAAAACATTAAAACTGCTAAAGATGAATTCAAGACATACTGAAGTTACCTTGCTTTTTGTTGGCAGACTATTATTACTTTTTAAATGAAATTGAAAATCCCTGAGATTGTATCAGTGAATTCTCTCATCTCAGTTTTATTAAGTAGTCTCTTATTAGCCTTGGTTAAACTGTTATTGTATTTCTTTTTAAAAACTTTCTTTAGAAGTTTTAATTAGGGCCACTTAATTGAAAAGATGATTTAGTAAAAAGTTTCACTGTTTGCTGTTTAAAATTTTAACACTATCTTATTTTTTAGGTTACATTTCGGACAAGAATCTATCACTGTAATATTAACAGTCAAGGAGTTATTTGCTTGGACATATTGAAAGATAATTGGAGTCCAGCACTAACCATTTCTAAAGTTCTCCTTTCTATCTGCTCACTTCTTACAGACTGTAATCCTGGTAAGAATAATTCTTTGCCTTGTTTTATTCCTCCTCACCTGGAAAATACTTTCTACTTAAACTAAGATTTTCTAAAGATACAGCTCAGATTTTATTTTTGTACGAGCTTTCAAAGGCCAAAGCCAGTTGCTTTTTGAAGAAAGTGCTTATTAAGAACTCAGTCTACTGGTTGAAAGACGCAACCATTGATTCACAGGTTCACCATTGATACATTCTGGGAACAAGCTGTTATAAACTGAAGACTTACGTAAGGCTGCTTTAGGTTTTTACATTTTCAATCATTCTCCTTTATTTTTTTCACCTTTTGCATATTTCCTGTACAGTTCTCCAGAACCACTCTTGTACATGTTGAGTCATCTGCCTCTGACCTCACCTCTGCCTTCAGGTCCACCCAGCTCTGGCCCCATGGCTGCTTCCTGGGTGGTGGTCCACTTTGAAAGGGGTGTTTCTCTGCTGTATACTTGGTGTTTACCAGACTGTGGTTTGTGGCGGGCGCTTAATTTCCTCGTATTGAAATTTTTTTCTAGATAAATCAGACGTAAATTTAATTATTAAAGATTCTATTTAGGTTTCAGGGAAACACTGTACTTAATCAGAAGTACAGGTTTTCACCTGGCAGATTTGGCTCTTTCTGGGTAAACAGTGAGGAGGTAAATGGTATTGCACTGCAACAGCCCTGACCTGAGGACTTGACGATTTTTAGTGTCATGTGTTTATTGGTGCCATTGAACAAAAGGTCAGAACATAGCTGGGATGTTCACTGTAGTCTAGGGCCGAACACTGCACACCCTAACACAGAAGAGCCAGAAACCCTCCAAGGGGTGGTGTTTGCTGCGAGAGAAATGAGGATCAAGCCAGACCAGCACTAAAGCTTGTGCCTTCTGTTTGGATGAGAATTTCCCCACTGTGTGCATGCTGGGTTTTTTGAAGGCTAGAAGGAAAAAGTCTCCAGAATGGTGGAGTGGTTTGATCACAACTACTTCGTACATTTCTTCCCAAGCTGTCACTAACTTATTTGCTAAAACTTAAAATGTTCTTTTCCTTTCTTCAAAGTAATCTACATTCTTTTCTTCCAGCCGACCCCTTGGTGGGAAGTATTGCCACTCAGTATATGACCAACAGAGCAGAACATGACAGAATGGCCAGACAGTGGACCAAGAGATACGCTACATAAATTGGGTTTTCACAATTCTTTACGTTATTTGTCTGTCACAGAGAGAGCTGCTTATGATTTTGAAGGGGTGGGGGAGGGTGGGAGTTGGTAAAGAGTAGGGTATTTCTATAACAGATATTATTCAGTCTTATTTCCTAAGATTTTGTTGTAACTTAAGGTATCTTGCTACAGTAGACAGAATTGGTTAATAGCAACTTGTAAAACTGTCATTAGTTCTGCAGTATTAGCTGAAATGGAGTACAAAGAAGAATAGACATTTGGGTTCAGTCGCTTGTAGTCTGTAAATTGAAAACAGCTTAATTTTGTACAGGTTACACACATGGCCATTTATGTAAAGTCCTTCCAAGACTACATACTTTTTTGTTTGAAAAAATTGGAATTTGTTTTCCCTTCTTGGAAGGGAATATTGATATTTAACAGCTTTTAGAGATTGTCATCTCATATATATAAAAATGGACCCGTGGCTCTAAGACACCATATAGGAAATGAGTAGTTATGTATTTTATTTTATATGCCAGTCTACTTTATTGTGAAAAGATAGAGGTATATGAATCAGGACCTGTGAAAACCTGTAGTAAAATACCTTAAGCTGTTATCTGTAAGGCGTGGAGTAGGCGTTGCTCAGTGGATTGGTTATATGTTGTGGACTACTTAAGTCTGCATTTGTTACTGTGCTAATAAACAATATTAAAACCACCACCTAACAGCGCTGTATTCATTTCCTTTCTTTTGCTTTTTTGTTTTTTGTAGTTCCTTTTTTCCTGATAGATCTTTGCTACTAAAACTACCTAGAAGTAATGCAGACTGAAGACATTGGTATTGTTTACCCAGCACCCATGTTAGGCTTGGTACGTTACTGTATACAACATCCTCGCATGATTGTGTGTGAGGTGCCTTAGAAAAGGTTAGATAATTAACCCACTGTCTTTCAAAGACAGAAGCCTACTGCATCATCTTAAAAGTATTTTCCAACTTGCAGGTGCTGTGGTGGTAAGTACATGGAGAAATCGGTGCTCATAAATAATACGCCAAATTAGAGACCAATTTGGCAGTACCTAGGTGTACGCATCCTCTCCAGAGAAACGCGCCCAGGGGCCCAGGGTGAAGGTACGTACACCTTCACTAAGCCTGTCCCAAGAATACAGTCGCTCTGTACTAACAGATCTAACCCATGTTCAGTCGAGGAGCAAACTGCAGGGCCTAGTATATTACCTATTTTTAAATAACTGTAAAAGTACCCATCTGTGTTTGAAAAAAAAAACTCAGCAGCATTACCTGGGAGAGAAGATGTAACCATATCTGACTGGCAGTATTTGTGATGAGAAATTTTATATAATTATACATCAGCTCGTGCTGCCACCACGTAAGTTCTGGACCTTCTGTATGCAGTAGTTCCTGGCTGGGACTTGCTGAACTGAGCCAACTGCGTCTAAAGTCACTGAGCCTCGCCTTAGTAAGTATTCAAGATGCTATTTGCTTATGTCATATTTTACACTTAAAATAGTTAACTACTTTCGTGGTTAAAACCACTAAGTAGCTTGCTTCCTTTTACAATTAGTTACAATATTGTCAACTTGCTTAATACAATTAGCTCCATTACTCAGGTCTTGCCAACATGTTCAGAGAACCATGGCACAAACTCAGATATCTAATCTGAAAACTATTCCAGAAGGTACTGTGTTACTTGTGGAAAGTGGAAGCTTTACTGTCCTTAAGTGCTTAGCAGTTTTCTAAAGAAGGAAGTAACAGTTTGAATGTAGTTATACCACCTACTCAACTCATGGTAAACATAATTTGAACAAAGCTAAATCATAGGTTTTGTTCTATTTAGCATGATCTCTACCAGACAAAATTTAGGTCAAATTAGTACCCACGTTGCTTGCTGTCTGTGCCGATTTGGACACACACACAGAAATGTCATTTTATAATCCTAGACATTAGAAGATTGGTGAACTTTAAAAAAAAGAAAGAAAGAAACTTACATTTGAGCTAAGAAGTCTGCATAAAGTTAACCCCAGAATGACAGCTTCTGAAACAGGTTAAAGGGGAGGGGAAGCTACCCACAGGAATATTTGCATACTACTCAAACTTTATTTTATTCTTTTGACAAGTGCAACATAAATATAAATAACAAGTGCAACATAATTATAAATAAGGCGCTAATTTCAGGGACCAGTTTTAAACAATGAGAACGCAAATATATCACTTCACATCGGGCAGTAATAACTTCGCCCCACTAACTTCACTGTAACTGAAAGCACATTAGTTACTGCCTTGGGGTTTTTCCTAAGGACCACAGGTAGGTACAAATGACCTATGTTAAGTACGTTCACGGACACCCAGAGGCAGTCAGTATACAACCAACAGTTGTGGCGTCATGAATTTTTAGTTCTCAGAGCTAGAGTTGCCTTTGTTTTTCCGCCCAGGCAAAGGGAAGCTGGACTTGCTCTGGGGCTGGGAGAGTTTGCTGGCTAACAGAGTGAACGGCTCAATCAGAGTCCTCCGATCTGTAACCGTCACCTCCCACAGTCGCACCTTCTCACTCTTTGCCCATTGCTGGGCCACTTCAGCATCCACTTGTCTCTGCTCAGAAAGGTCAATTTTGTTTCCTAATACAACAATTGCCACCTGAAAGAAAAATGGATAAAAGATCACACTTTGCCAGCATCAGTTCCTAGGCAAAATGGAGAAATAAAGAAAACTGTCTCGTTTAACAAACTGCTTCATCGGAACTGACCCTCAGATGTGACCTGAATGGTAGTCGGACATTCCCTTCACTGCTTCCTCAGTGCCTTTTTGTTAAAAATGCAGGCGCTCCACAGGTTGCTATGAAACATCTTAAATTAACAACAGGTGAAGTTACTCGTCGCAGGTGTGGGTGGAAGACACGCGGGGAAATCAGCGTCCAGGGTACCAATGAGGGCCTGACTGCAATGTGTCTGCACCGCGGTTCAGCTGTACCTGTTGTTTGGGAAATCTGCAGTGTGTACTTGAGAACATAGTGGGACTCCCGGAGCTGTGAGAGTTCTGCACCCCTGGGACCTGAGTCCACAAGAACAGGAATTTTTGTTCTGTTCACATTATTCCCAATCACAGAAAAGTGCCTGATGCAAGCACTAAGTATTTGTTGAATGTATGACCCAACGGGAACATTATACAGTAAATGCCAGGCAATCAATTCTTCACTCAAAGTGGAATGCTTACCGCACACCGACCAGAACACGTCAGTCACAGCTCTGGGGAGGGGAGGAGGGGACATCCAGATGTTCAGACAGTGACTCTTAAGATGATGGGAAAGTGGAGGAAGGGCAGCAAGGGTTGTCAGAGGGGCCTCTGGGCCATTGCTGTGTTCCCGCCTTTAACTTGAGCTCTCGGTGCTCCAATTAAGGCCCTGCCTTCCTGGCAGGATGGGAGAGCAGGCCCCAGAGCTCCGCTTTCCCGGCACATCTCATAATCCTCCATTTCTGAGCAGAAGCCCTCCTGTCATTCCCCGCCCAGATTTTCATCCCTGTGTGTATCTCCTAGTCTAGCCTTCCTCTCCCTCACTTCCCCAGTTGCAGAAGCTGTCCCACTTTGCCCCTAGACTTCAATAAAATCCCTTCCCTACGTCCCCCAGCTCTGCGCCCCCTTCTTGCCTCCTGGAAGGAGGCTCAGCACTGCGGTACTCCCACGGCGCGCTGGGGGAGCTCTGGTGTCGTCCTCATCTCAGCGCTGCCTCCGACCACGTCCCTCCCTGAAAACCCTCAAACTGAAGGTGGCTGCTACTGGTCTACGGCACCTGCTACCTGCTCCTCAGCCCACACGCTACCTTTCCTGTAATTCCTAGTGACTTCACTGGCCACATGGATGACCCTTCCGGTAACCTTTGCTTTCAGTTCTTCTCTAAAGACCTTAATTATCCTCCTGACCTCAGCCATTCACTCCCATGAACACATCTAGCTCTTGCCATTGTTCCTGCTCTCCCCTCTGATCTCAATTCCAGGAACCGGCTCTGACCTCTCCCTTCCAGTTCTAAACACCCCAAGGCCCACGATCCCCTGGCTCCACTCCCCGTATCACTGTCCTTCAACCTCTCTCGTGTCCTCAGTCCCTCACCCAGCTTAGATCCTTTTAATTCATTCCCTTGCCTCATTACTGCATTGTGTTCACCTGGTAAACCCCTTTGTTAAGTTTAACTCTTACCCTTGCTTTTTGCCCACACCATTTACTGACCGTGGCTCAAGAAAAATGCAACCCTGCTGGCTGGTCCCAGTTCGTACCGCCAGCCTGAAGTGAGATGGTGTTCTCCAGCAAACACATCACATTTCCTCCGTTTCCTCTGTAACCAGACAGCATATCCCACCTGGGCCCTCCCCCAGCCTCCGGCATCTCATCTTCCTTCCCCCTCCTTCCCCTCAGCCAACGTCTTTACTGTTTCAGCAAGAATACAGAAGCAATCAGAAGGGGAAGTTCCCCATGCATCTACCCACATCGAACAACCCTATGGTCTTCTAAGCCTATGTGTGCCTCCTCTGGAACCATCCTCTTTAACCTGGACACGGATATCACTCCATCAGTCATCCCTTCTCTCCTGCATGTTAAGTTTCTTCTCCACTGAGTCATTCCCGTTCGCACACAAACACAATGATCTCTCTCATCTAAAACACAAAACCTTTTCACATATCCTTCTCCGGCTCCTCTCTATTCCCCTTTATGGGACGATATATTCACTCTGTGACTCAAAACACTTTGAAAGAGCTAAGTTTTCAGTGCTCAGTTCTCTCACATCCAGGCCACAGAACTGGTCTCTGTTTACTAGAACTGTTCTTGTTAAGATCTCCAAGTTACCTAAGGCTGGTCACGTCTTCATCCTCAGCTTTTCTGATCTATCTTCAGCCTTGACGTAGCTTGGGCACTCCCTACTTTTAAAGTGCTGACTAGACTTGCCTTCTGGGGCATCGTTACCTCTTGGTTTCCCTCTTACCTCACTGGCCACTTCTTAGACTCCTTTGCTGGCTTCTCCTCAGTTCTCCAACTGGTAAATGCTGCAGTGCTCCGGGGCAACAGCATTTCAGCTAAACTCTGAGCTTCTCACATCCCCTCCTCACCGTCTCCTGTCAGCACAGCATCCCAAGTGACCGTTTTAAAACAAATCAGAAGATGCTCAACTTCATTCATATCAAGGAAAGTGAAACTATTAAAATACCGTTTCACCCAGAAGAGTCACAAAATCCAAAAATTTAACCACACGTTGTTAAGACTGAAGACACAGGCATTTTCATACCATTCCTATGGGCGGTAACTTGGTAAGATGTTTATCCTTGACTCAAGAACCCCATCTCTGCTGACTGATGTAATTACAACTACCCTAAATTGTACAGAATAATAAATCATAAGATTGTTCACTGCGGCACAGTTCATAATAATGGCTGGAGGTAACCTAAGTGTCCATCAATTTGGGACTGGCTAAATAAGTTACCATACATCTTTATCCACATGATGAATACTGTGCATCAGTGTAAAAAAAGGCATCTGAGTATTGTTATGGAAAGGACTCCAAGATATATTATATGAGAAATACAGGGTGCTGAACAATATGTTATACCTTTGGTACAACAAAGAGGGAAAAATAAGATACATATATTTCTATTTGCTTCTATTTATATAAAGAAACTTTGGAAGGACACCCCTAAACTAGTGAAGTGGTAAAATATAAAAAAGGCATGCTTGAGGTACAGGAACTTAAGGGGTGAGAACTGGAGTTCACCAGAGTCTTTTTATACATTTTAATTTTTGAATCATGTGCAAACATTACCCATTTGTTTTTTCAGAAAGCAAATATGAAAATAAACAAGTGCAACCCAAGCTACATCATGTCATTCTGTCATTCCTTTGCTTCCAGTCCAAAGTGTCGCCCTCACCTCCTACCACACTCCCCCCGGCCGCCCATTCTGGCCTCGGTGCCGTCCCTCAACATGACAAGCTCCTGCCGCCCCCTGCGCCCGCTGGTGCCTCCACCCTCCAGACACCAGCATGGCTCTCTCCCTCATGTCCTTCAGATCTGTTAGTCACCTTATCAGGGAGGCCTTCCCAGATCACCGGACAGAAAACAGTACCCTCACTCCCCACCCCACTCAGCTTCCTTTCCTACACAGCATCCCCCTTCACTGCCTCCCCTCTCCCGCCCCCAGGCCGAAGCTTTACGGGAGTGGGGACTCTTACCCACCGCCTTCCCTGCACCTCACCGAGAACAGGCAATGCTGAATGAACGTGCTGCTTAAATCCCCGTAACAACCATGGGAGAAAGGTACTGCTACCATCCTCGTCCTACAGATAAGGAAACTGAGGCAGAAAGGGTGAGAAGCAGAGCCAAGATTCAAGTGTCACGTATATGAGGGTTTCACTGAACTATTCTTTCAACTTTGTGGGGGCAGGAAAGGAATCTAGAGGCTACTCCAGAAGGTAAGAACAGCACTTCTCTGTCTCAGTGGGGAAGATGGGAAACGCGGGGAGGGGAGCATTCATTACTTGCCTTTCATATCTTTTGAAGATTGAACCTTATGAATGTTATCTATTCACAAAGTAAGTGAGTATTCAAAATAATAAAAATAAGTGAAATATCAACAACCCTGATGTCCTTCAACAGGTGAATGGTTAAATAAACTTTGGTACATACATACATACCATGGAATACCGGCCGGCCATACAAGAGCGAATGACGGATACACACAACCACCTGGATGACTCTCCGAAGGAAAAAAGCTGACACCAAAAGGTTACAGACTGTGTGGTTCCATTTATGTTACCACTCTTGAAGTGACAAGGTCACAGAAATGGAGGACAGATCAGTGTTTGCCAACGGCTAAGGAGGGAGGAGGGATGGGAGGGAAACGCGCGGCCATAAGAGGTAACATGAGGGGTCCCTGTAGCGACGGCCACGTTCCTGACTGCACGCGTGTCAGTATCTCGCTTGTGTTACTCTACTACGGTTCTGCACTGTGTTAGCACTGGGGAAAGCTGGGTAAGGGATCTCTACTATTTCTTAAAATTGCAAGTGAATCTACAATTATCTCAAAATTAAAAATTTAACATAAAAAATATATATATACAAATTAGGTTAAGAACATCTGGCCGGTGCTGCTAACCAGCTCATCATGTAGTGCCCTGGACAATGAGGACTCAGCCACGAGAAGACCTGGAGAGAGATCTGCGGTAAGAGGTCCAGGCAGGGGAGCCAGCAACGGAGAAGGGGAACAAAATGCTTATGCTGGAAAAACAGAAAGGAGACCAGCGTCGCTGGAGCACAGTGACAGGAACAGAATGCCAAAGATGAAAAGAACAGACCCAGGCCAGATCATCTAAGGCCTTACAGACCATACAAAGAACCTTATTTTCAAATGGTAAATGGATAGAATCCAGTAATGATTTATTAGGTTTTTTTTTTTCCCATTTCTTTCCTCCCACCTTTTTTAAAGGCTGAAGATAATCCTATTTATCCAGGGATACAATAAAAAGCCCTAGGAAATGGTGATCCCAAATAATACGAAATGAACTATGTAGTATTTAAGATATGGAGTCATTAAAATCCAACTTGTACATGGTGACAAGTAAAGGTAGAAGTCAAATGCTGGTCCTGGTTGAACTCAGTCAGCCCTGTATTTCCAGGGCTAAGAAAAATATGACGATTACAGATACTGTGAATACAACTTAATGCTTCTGTAATATTTCAATTACCCAAAAGTTCATGCTACAATTTAAACAGTGCTGTAATTCATAGTTGACATTGTTAACATACCCACTTACCTCTTTTTTGTCTTTGAACTTATCAATTTCTTTCTTCAGAAGCTCCACTCTTTGAAAGGATTCAAGGTTATTCACACTGTACACAAGAACAAAGCCATCGGCAAATGAAAAATAATGCTTCGGCAGCTCCACGCCTTCCTGTAGGCCTCTGGTGTCATAGAGATGTAACTGTTCCTTTACCCCCCGATCCGTTTCCACTGAAGCCATATACACATCCTCCATTGTTTCACAGTCTTCCATTCCTGGGATTAAAAAGAAACTACTTTTATATATACAAATAACAATCACTACGTTATTCATCTGAAACTAATACAAGGTTATATCAATTATACTTCAGTTTTTAACAAAGCAATTACTCTTTTTGGATAACTCAGTACCAACTGTTGCGTATTTTCTCGGCCTTTAGAAATTGGTTTTCTAGGTTCCATATTTACTACATACAAGAATCATATTTCCACTTACTAATTTCTTTAAAATGAAAGGTAGTTGTTACAGTAAATGAACAAAGTGCTTTTTAAAAAATATTTCTTCTGTGTAGAAATAAAAGTCATAAAAATTTGGCAATGAGATTTACTATTACCTATTTTTTAAAAGGGACTTTCAAGAGTCAAAGAACTTAATATCTAAATAAGAGAATCAAAGGCTGCTTTTCTTCTTCGTCAGAGCCAAGGACAGGACCTGGGTAAATTTGATTTTTCTCTGTAAAACTTCCACTATTTCTAGGGTCTGTTTAAAGAACTCAAAAATTCACATGTGCAGGCTGGGTCTAGGCACTAGACCTTAATTCCCAAGTACCTACTGTGCACCTTTGTACGAATGTCCTTTGAGTACTTCAAACTAACAAGTTCCTCCCCACACTTGTCACCTGTTCCTCCCCCTTGCTTCTGTCCCTTGATCACCTCCACCTGGTCAGTCTTCAGCGTTCTCTCTGAACAAGGAAAGTATGGGTGAGAGTTATCGTGTATCAGCGACTCTGCTGCTGGGACGTCTGCTCCATCCACTGCCTCCTTCCATTCCCACTGGCACAAGCCCTTAACAGTACCTCCACTGAACTACGTCACCTGAACCACACAAGCCAGTAAGGATACCTTCACCAGAACTCCTGCAGTAGCTCAGGAAACACCTGGTAAAAGCCTCCTATCCTTTCCAGACTCTGCTGAAATATCAACCCCGTGGATCCTCTCCTGACTATCCACTCTCCTCCGTTCTGCTCTTACTGTGCCTTGTACGGGGACTGCCATTTTATACTTAAATTTCCTCCTATCTGTCCCCTCCGAAGCTAGAGTGCAAACACACTGCAGAGTCAGGACTGTGGCTAATCTATCTTCATAGCTCTGAGGACTAACAAATTGACCTACATACGTGGAAAGTCCTTAGTAAATGTCTGAATGAATGAATAAATGAGTGAGCTCATAACTGATGTCCCAATTCCATCCCCTGCTCGCCTGACTGATGAGCCTTTTAAAATGCATTTTACTTTGCCCTATTTGTGCAGGTTTTGTCTCTTCAACTAGTCTGTGACTTCCCTGAGAGACAAACCTTTCTGTGTGCACAGCAAGTATTCAATAACCATTTGTTGCCAAGGGGATTAAGGTGAGAAGATTAACAACCTGAACTGTACTGATTAGGGAGAGAGAAGATAGGTATGGTATGGCCCCACTTTTAACTACGAGCTATCCAGAGGTAAAACCATCTGGACAATATTCTGTACCACTAAAACACTCTATATTACAGGTTGTGAAAAACTGGCTGTAGTTTTCCTAAACCTAAATATTGTAGCATGATTTGTGACATGTGCCATACATGAAATATAAATAAAATCTCCCAAAAGCATTAGATTAAAAGGAATAATCATGTAAGGATAAACAGGCTGGCTCATGAGAAACCAAAAATTTACTTTCATCAGCATAATTCTTTACATTAAGAAATGTTTGGGGGAAGGGTATAGCTCAAGCGGTAGAGCACATGCTTAGCACACACAAGGTCCTGGGTTCAATCCCCAGTACCTCCTCTAAAAATAAATAAGTAAACCTAACTACCTACACCCAAAATAAATAAATAAAACTTTTTTGTTTAAAGAAATGTTTGATGTTTAGTAGGGGAAAATTATTTACAGGTTTGAGTATATCATCCCGTGATAAAGTAATATCTTAAGGAAATTAAAGGTTCTTCTATGAAGACACAAACTTACTGAGCTTTGATTATAAAAAAAATTTAAAGGCAAAAACCATAAAAACTTTTGTTGTGGTGGATGTTTTATCCACTAAAAGCCAGTCTGGTTCCCTTCCTCCCCCACTTAAGAAATTCTGTTCCGCTATAAATCAGGCGAAGTTCCGACTCCTCACCAGCTCGCCCGACCTCCTCTCCTACTCCATACTGCCGGCCCCTACTGCTCCACCACACCAGCGGAAGACTAAGGATGCAGGACGTCCTGGGTTCGATCCCCAGTACCTCTTCTAAAAATAAATAAGTAAATACACCTAATAACCACTACCCCCACCAAAATTTTTTTTTAATTAGAAAAAAAAAAAGGTGTTTTTTCCTTGCCCCAAATTTTCCCCCTCAATCTCTGTTGACTTCTATGACCATTCTGGTCCCTCTGGAGCACACATCACTTGTGTGCCACCTTCCATCTTAGGTTAGTATGACCAACACAAGACCCCTAGCAGTTTCCAGAACCTACAGAGAAATTAAGGAAAAATAATCTTACCAATAGTGTGATTCCCATAAAGAAGCTGCTCCAAAATTGCCGTTTTTCCCACAGAGAGCAAGCCACAAACCACAACCTTACAGCCTTTTCCCATTTTCTCTTAGGATGTCACTGTAAAGAGAATAGAAGACCTTTAAAATTGTGTAGTTAAAAATCAACCTTCTCTTTTTCTTTCTATGTTTAAATTTAATAAGTAACACGTACAAAGGGGGAAATTTCAAATATAAAAAAGATACACAAAATAAGGTATAGCCTTCCAAACCCCATTCCTGCTCTCCCACTGGTTTCCTTAGAGCAATCAGTGTTACTGGTCTCCTATCTATCTCTGCAGAAGTAAGCTAGGAAAACAAGACGACGTTATAGATAAGAATATGTTTGTTTTCAAAAAGAATAAACATATTTTACACAAAGAATATTTCAATACTAATTAAGTCTACAGAAATCCAAACTGAATCCTAGATGAAAATAATCCTTGAAAGACTGCCTGCTCATCTGTATTTACCTAGAAAAATAAGCAAGATGTAAAAATATAAGGAGGCATGAAGATAAAAATCTGGATAGAAAATGGACGTAATTTTTTAAAGAAGCATTAACACTATCAATGCTTCTGTCAGTCTTTTCTCAGGAGAGTGAGAAATTGAATTTTGGTCTCTTTTAGTCAGACTTCTCTTTGAGTCATAGTTCTTCAAGCCAGAAAAACTGATCAGGCACTTTAAACTAAAAGAAAAGGAAAACTTATTTCTCCCAGCTTCCTAACACATCCAAGGAAGAGCAAGATTGGGTAACATTTTCTTCAGTTTTCCTCAAAACTTTTATTTTCTGGAAGGCAAGATACCAGAAGCCAAGACAGAGAGGGAAAAAAGGCTCATTAAATGTAGCAGAATAATCTGGTAAGAGAATTTAAATTTCCACATTGCCTCTGCCATCTCCCACCACCTCCTTATTTCCAATTCTCTTACCTGGCAGTGTGGAACTTGCAATAACTGACTGAAAGGGAGGCCACAGCTCCTTAAAGTCAGAAAACAACAAGAAAGTTCAAATAAGCATTCAAATAAAAGCGGTGGTGGGCATCTTTCTGTATGCGTGTATGTTGCACATTACTGTTTTTTTTTTAACCAACAGCTAAAATATTAAGCAACAAATGAACTTCCTTTAAGTCTTCTCTACTTTGTTTTCTCAAAGTCTGTAACTTTTTTATTAAGGTAGAGTTGATTTACAATGAGTTTCAGGTGTACAACATAGTGATTCACAATTTTTAATTATACTCCATTTATAGTTATTGTAAAATATTGGCTATATTCCTTGTGCTGTACAATATACCCTTGTAGCTTATTTACTTTATACATAGTAGTTTGCACATCTTAATCCCCTACACATATCTTGTCCCTCCCCCTTTCTTCTCCCCCCTGGTAATTAGTTTGTTCTCAGTATGTGTGAGTCTGTTTCTTTTTTGTTATGTTCATTCATTTGGGGTTTTTTTTAGATTCCACATATGAGTGATAACATATAGTATATGTCTTTCTCTGACTTATTTCAGTAAGCCTATTACCCTCCGGGTCCATCCATGTTGTTGCATCTTTATGTCTGAGTAATATTCCACTGTGTGTATAAATATGTATACACACACACACACACACACACACACACACCCCTTCTTTATACATTCATTTGTTGATGGACACTTAGGTTGCTTCCAAAGCTCAGCTATTGTAAATAATACCGCTATGAAGGCTGGGATGCATGTATCTTTTCCAGTTAGTGTTTTTGTTTTCTTCAAATATACACCCAGGAGTGGAATTGCTGGGTCATATGGAAGTTCTATTTTTAGTTTTTTGAGGAACCTCCACACTGTTTTCCACAGTGGCTGCAATCCCCCCCGACAGTGTACAAGTATTCCTTTCTCCGCATCATCACCAACATTTGTTATTTGTAGTCTCCGATGACAGCCATTCTGACAGGTGTGACATGGTATCTCTCTGTGGCTTTGATTGGCATTTCTCTGATGATTAATGATGTTGAGCATCTTTTTCATGTGCCTGTTAGCCATCAGTATGGCTTCTTTGAAAATGTCTATTCAAGTCTTCTGCCCACTTTTTAATTTTTTTTATATTGAGTTGTATGAGTTACATTTTGAATATTAACCCCTTATCAGTCATAGCATTTGCAAATACATTCTCTGATTCAGTAGGTTGTCTTTTCATTTCATTGATGCTTTCCTCTGCTGTGCAAAGCTTTTAATTAGCTTCCATTTGTTTACTTTTTGTTTCCTTTGCCTTATGAGGCAGATTTTTTTAAATGCTGCTAAGATTTATGCCAGAGTGTTCTGCCTATGTCTTCTAGGAACTTTATGGCTTCTGGTCTTACATTTAGGTCTTTAATCCATTTTGAGTTTATTTTTGTATACAGTGTTAGAAAATGTTCCAATTTCATTCTTTTACATGTAGCTGTCCAGTTTTCCTAGCACTGCTTATTGAAGAGACTGTTTTTCCTCCATTGTATATTCTTGCCTCCTTTGTCATAGACTAATTGTCAAAGTCTGTAATTTTTTATGACCTAAATCAGACAAAGCACATATCTCCTGACAGGAAAATTGTAATGATACCATTACTGTGGTGCCGTAATAACACAGCACTCATTTCCAGAGCAGTATACTACATTTAACCAGTAGATAAATAGTCTCTTACGTGATATAACTATTATTTCCTGGGTGGCACGCTTGGGCTCCTTCTGATAAATCTTCTCAATAATATTTATCACTTGCTTCCAGGAAAACCACTTCTCTTAGGGAATTTCCTTTTTATTTTTCAGTGTAAGTGCAACAGAAAAATTCTCAGTCTTTATAAGGGCAGAGTTTTGTGTAACGCTGATCATCTATGGTAGGGTATCACCTACGTCGGCAACGATGGCCCATCCGACAAGGTTTTCCATGCATACTTCTGAATTTGATTAATGTTATCTCCTTTATCATAGGATTCCACTCTCTATATATTGTGGTCCCCTGTAAGTTATACCATTGAATCTTTCTTTCTAAGAGTTTTTAATAACAGTTGCCACCTAACCACACGAGAAGAAGGTAAGAAAGAAATCTTCTGGAGTATAAGAAAAATGATGGCAGCAACAGAACAACTCTGTTGTTCAAAAAGGTTGCTGCTGGAATCTAAATTCTGGTTTTTCTATTATTATTGCCCTTCCTCTGAAATTGTCTTAGCCCCAGTAGAATTTCTACATACCAATCCTTACTTCCTCACCCCTTTCTATTAAATAAAAAAAAAAAAAAAAAAAAAGTCCCTTTACCACAAATTATATCAATCTTCAAAAAAAACTCCAGTGCTTTACAAGGGCAGGTACATACTGTAGTTGAGTGAAGCAGCAGTTTTAAGGAAAGAACATCCCATGATTAACAGCAATAGACTCTCTGTGAAAGGGAAGCAAATAAGAATGCTGGGGACTGAGGTGAACTGAAAAAATGCTGAAATCCACAGAATCCAGAGAAATCCAGAAATCAAAAATTCCTGAGGGTCTTTGGAAGTGGTCTCAATATACCTGCTTTAAAAGGGATATACTACAATTGTACTTTCTTCACTCATGATACTAGGATTAGCAGAGAGAGTTTGATTTAAAATATGCATTATTTTGTATTTGTGTGTGTGTAAAATAAATTGGGGGATTTATTTCAGGATTTCAGAGAAGATCTCATCAAGGGCAAACAGTAAAAGTAACTGAAAAGAGGTAACTCTAACCCTAGGTAAAGATTTTAAGGTTTTTTTAGGAAGGAGAGAGAAGGAAAGAAATACGACCGGGAAGAACATGTTAAATATTTTATAGCATCAAAAAGCAAACAGAGACGAAAGGGTAAGTGTGATTAATCAAAGCACACCTGAAGCATTCTAGGTTCCTAGGTGTCTTCAAATGGAAAACAACAATATTACATAAAACTGAAGATCTGCTACATAAAACCTGTTTCACATCAATTAAAAAGTATGAATTCTTTTTTTTTTTTTGGTTCTTGGGTTTTTATTGGATCAGGAGGGGTCTGGGTAAAAGTAGGAATTCTTGAGGTACAAACTACTATGTATAAAATAAACAAGCTACAAGGATACACTGTACAGCACAGGGAATATAACCAATATTTTACAATAACTATAAATAGAATATAACTAAAAATTTGAATCACTGTCATACACCTGAAACTTACATAATCTTGTAAATCAACCATACCTCAATAAAAGTAATTTTAAAAACTATTAATTCCTTAAAAAGTTAATATCTAAAAGATTTTAAATGAGTAACATTACATACAGATACAAAATACTTAACTCTCTATACATGATCATGATGGTAGGGGCTCACGTTACATATAAAGTACACATATGCATCTCACCCTTATATATACTCAGATTTACAAATAAAAACTACCAAAAGCTTCATTCTATAAGCATCATAACATTTCATAATTTCCAAACGCAATAAATACACACCATTTCCTTCTAAATGCAGAAAGAGGTCACCTGCAGTACCCTGAAAGGGCAGGGGATCATAGGAATAGACCTTGTGGGTGGCCAAGCCTCTTAGGTAAATCGAGGTTCAAGAGTTTGAAAGGCTCCAGCACAGATGGATGACCTTTAAGTTTCCTTCTAACGCTGCCACGCTATGAGAGCAGAAATGACTGACCCAGAAACTGCGTCAACACGAGGTTAATACAAAAAGCAGTCGTTACAGCTCCTTGTACAGCCCCTACCCTAAGAAACTGCTGGAAAATAAAATTCAGCTGTGACCTACTAATCGTTGGCTGATGTAAATGACTAAGAGAACGTGCTTAACAGGCAAAATCCAATGCAGTCTTAAATACGTACTGCTTTGCTTTCCAGGCTAATCAATACAGTTGCTAGAGAATAAAAACATGGTCTGATCCACTCTGTAGAGAACACTGAGCTGGGTCAGTATTCTCTTGGAAGAGCCATCAGAAACAGCTACCCTACGTTGCCAGTACTTCTGTTCTTCCCTCACAGACATCATTCTAGTTTTAAAATAGAACGTAACTTTTTTATGCAAACAGGAAAATATTAACACTGAAACACTGTTAACTTCAAAAGGAGATATTATAGATCTTATTACGTAAGCATCACACGAGGAAAAACTACACTGTGCATTGGTTTATGTAAACATCATGTACTGTGTGCAATGCTTTCTCTTACCCATATATGAATACATTTTATATATATAAACATACATTAAAAGAGTTTTGCAAACAATACCGCACATAATAAAATACAATAAGCAGATTCCAGCCTACCGCACTTTTATTCATTCAGTAAATATTTACTACAGTCTTACCCTAATGCCAGGCATTATGGACAAAGAAGGAGGCAAAACCAAAACCTCAGGAATCTCAAAATCAATTAAAAATACCAATCCAAATCTTCCAAATTGCTAAATGAGAAACTGCAGGCTATGAATTAAGAAACAAAACAGCAAAACCTAATTAAGAAATTAGCAGTGATGAATCACATTGCCAGAATCTTCTTTCCAAATGATTATTCCCACTTTACAATCAATTGCTCTTGACCAATGTTTCTCACACCCCACATCTGGTCCAGCAATAAACCCTCTACCTTTGAAATGAAGTAGTCCAAGGCCCCGTCTTCTCTCACTGATCTCTCAAAGATGTCCATGACATAATCCCCCAAATCTATGAGTATTCTACTTTACATGGTAAAAAAGGACTTTGCAGTTGCGATTAAGAACCTTGAGATGGGGAGATTATCCTGGACTATCTGGACCCAATGTGATCACAAGTGTGTAAGAGGGAGACAAGAGTGTCAGAAAGTGAGAGATTTGATGATGCTATACTGCTGGCTTTCAAGATAAAGGGGTCAGCAGCCACGGAATGAAGCTGGAAGAGGGAGGAGGCAGGGTGGTAGAGTGTGTGCTTAGCATGCTCGAGGTCCTGGGTTCAATCCCTAGTACCTCCATTAAAGAAGTAATTAAGTAAATAAACCTAATTATCTCCTTCAACATCCCCCCAAAAATTAGAAGCTGGAAAAGGCAAGGAAATGGATTCTTCCCCAACGCCTCTAAAAGGAACATAGACCAACTAACTTGATTTTAGCCTAGTGAGATTTCTAACCTACAGAACTATAAGGCAACAAACGTGTGCAACGTGTGCTGTTTTAAGCCAGTAAATTTGCTGTAATTTGTTACAGTAGCTATAGGAAAGGAATACCACCTCCTACCTAGTCTCTGCTTCCACATTTTCCTTTTCTCCTTTTAGCCTCAAAGCTGCAATTCAAATCATCCTTTTAAAATGCAGGCCACATGGAAGGAATTTCCTCAGGGGCAGGGTGCATGGTCCTTGGTTCAATCCCCAGTACCCCCATTTTAAAAAGTTAATAAAATAAAATGCAAGCCACATGAAGTCAGTCTCCTGCCCAAAATCTTCCAATGGTTTCCAATCTCAGAAAGTTTGAAAACCCAGAGTCCTCCTGAGAACCTTCACCTCTTTGAAGCCATCTGCTACTTTCCCTGTTCCTGTATTAACGTGGGCGTGCTCCAGTCTGGGCACTTCAAGGCTTTTCTCAAATGTTACTTCTCAAGAAGACTCATCCTGAACATTCCATGCAAAATCTCCACCCCAACCTCAACACTCCCTACCCCTTCCCCCCCTTATTTGTCCTTAGCATCTTATCACAGAACATAATAATCTTACGTTTATTGCCTTTTCCCCAGAAGCTAGAATTTCTGCCACAACCACTGCTACATTCCTAGCTGGCACATAGTAGGCATTTGTTGAATCATGTAAGGGCTTTTACAATGGTAAAGCTGCAATTAAAAAAAAAAAAAAAAGGAAAATACGAAATGGGGGTAAAAAATAACCAAACCCGCCGTTTTAGAAGACAAATGATTCTCTTAATCCTTCGCCACACTTACGCTTGGTATTTGTAAGAGAATTAAGCCATATGATTTACCAAAAATGAAAATATTCTGTAGACGCAAAAAAGCTAATCAATCACTTGTTCGTCAATAAATAACGCAACACAAAACGCTTGCATTTTCTCGGCATTTTTTCCCCTTAACACTTGCACCTGCCAACCAGATCGTGGCACAAAAATATTTCGCTTTTCTAAAAACCCGTGGTCCTGACATAGCACGTCGAGGACAAGATCTATATGCAGGAGAGGCAGGGACCGCAGGGACCCGCAAAAACACCGAGCCGCCCGCATCACCCCCCTACCCACCGCCAAACCCTTTTTGGGGCAAAATCCCTCGGAGCTGGGCCTGCGGGAGCTGAGGCCCGAATCGCCCCGGGAGGCGGGACGCGGCGCCCACAGCGAAGCCCCCGCGACACGAGCGCCCCGTTTGGGCCCCAGAGGTCCTCGTCCGTCGGGGTAAAGCAGGGGGCCCGCGGCTGCCCCCCACGTGACCAGCCCGCAGCGCGTGAAGCGGCCCCGCAGGACGCTTCCTGACAGTCCTGCACACGGCGCAGACCCCGAGGAGAACGGCGCGCGGCCTGCGCGGCTCCACCGCGGGATTCGGCCGCCGGAGCCCCGCCCCCAACTTGCCTCCTCTCGGCAGCGGGACCGTCCGGACGCGCACTCACCGAGACCTCACCGCTGACTGTCGCCCTTAGCCTGGCTCCTGCCACTCCAGTACGAACCCCGAGGAGCAGAGGGCGGGACCCTCCGCGAGGTTGCGCCCAATCCCGGCCGAACTCCGCCCACCAGGCTCTCAGCCGGAACTACATGTCCCATGAGGCTGTGCGCGGCCACCGCTCTCTACCGGAAACAGGCTCGCTGAAGTGGGGGAGGAGCGCAAAAGGGATTGTGGGAGAAAGGCTCTTTCCTTTTCGTTTGGCGGCAGCCATCAGGTAGGCTGTGTTGGGATTTTCGCTACTCCATCCGCCGCGGATCTCTCTTCATGTGGGCCATCTAGGCTCGGGGACCCTGCGTCCTTGGAGCTCCTCCTGCCTCCTGTGCGGCGCGGGTTTGATTGGGATGCGGGGCAGCGCGGGTGTGGAAAGGCGGCCCCTGAAGCGGGCTGGGGGATGCTGTGATGGCGGCGCGAATTTGAGCTGGGCTCAGAGCGTGAAGGAAAGGGAGGGAGGGGAGGCCGGGCGGAGGGCGTCCTAGAGCGAGGCCGGCGGGCTGGGTGGAATATGCTTTTCTTCGAGAACAGTCCTTGGCGGCAGCAGCTAACCCGGAGGTCTTGGCAAGGCCTCTTTCAGGCCGGACCCTGGGACGCCGCCTGCCCCAGTCATACGCCCCCTTGGTGCCCAAGGCTCGTTGCGCTCGTTCGTCCCGCAAAAACGTGTCGAGGGCCGCCCTGCGCTGCCTCCCGTGGGCGCGGAGGTGCAGGTTGAGCCGGCTGTGCCTTGCTGTTCGTGCAGAGCCATTTCATCGGCAGGGCTGTTCTCGTGGTTGGTGGGGAACTAAGATGGACGGACGGGGTCTTGTGCTTGAATGGATTATGTTTTTAACACCCGTTTATCTCCAAGGTGAGCCGAGATGGGCGCTTACAAGTACATCCAGGAGCTATGGAGGAAGAAGCAGTCCGATGTCATGCGCTTTCTTCTCAGGGTGCGCTGTTGGCAATACCGCCAGCTCTCGGCGCTGCACAGGGCCCCCCGCCCCACCCGGCCCGATAAGGCGCGCCGGCTGGGATACAAGGCCAAGCAAGGTGAGTGGTCTGCGGGGCTGCTTGGGTCACAGTCAGCTCCCCGGGGAAGGCTGCAAAGCCGCGATTAGGAAGAAGCATTTGATGCTGGAACATTAGCAGCAAGTTTGTTTTTTGTGGTTTTTTTTTTTTTTTGTCTAGGTTATGTCATATACCGCATTCGTGTGCGCCGTGGTGGCCGCAAACGCCCCGTTCCTAAGGGTGCTACCTACGGCAAGCCTGTCCACCATGGTGTTAACCAGCTAAAGTTTGCTCGGAGCCTTCAGTCTGTCGCCGAGGTGAGTGCTTTTTCAGTGGTACTTGTATTGGTCACCACCTGGAGATAGTGGGGGAGGATTAGAACGATTTTTCTGATGGTTAATTTGTACCTAGGTGAACCCTGTTGTGTTTAAAATGGGGCTGGTGATTTTTTTTCTTTTAACTTAGTGAAGAGTTGCTGTCGGAGACTCTTAGTCTTTGTTAGGAATCTCTTTGCTCATACGTAAGAAAGTGTTTTATGATTAGTGTGAACCTGTGGAACGTACTTTTCTTAAAGGGCGGTAACTTTGTACTGAACTAGTAAATGAACTATGCTTTGTTGTAGAGGTTGACAAACAAGGGCCTGTTACTCTCCATGAGCTAAAAATGTCTTTTTAAAAGAAAACAAGGCTGTGCAGAAGAGACCATGGTGGGTTTCAAAGTTTTCAATAAAAGGTGGCTGACCTATTGTAGTAGAAAAATACGTTCCAGAATACTAAATTTGGTTAGCCAGATATTCCTAGCATTCATGCCTTAGAGAGGAGGTAGTCAGAATGGTTTGAAATCTAAGGACGTTTGTGTGTTATTTTGTAGACAGTATGCCTTGTCATACTCCCTCCAGGAAGCGAATCAACCTTATGATATTTACATATGTTACAGTCTACCTTATTACACTTGGTCCCAGCCTTTGGGAGATGCTTAGTAAATACTTGAGTTGTTTTAAGTGAGCAGCCTTAGTCTGATATCTAAAGAGAATTGCTTCCTGATTGGATGCTAGGTTGTGTGGGAGGCTGACCTTGGGCCTTTTTTCCTGTTCTAGGAGCGAGCTGGACGCCACTGTGGGGCTCTGCGGGTCCTGAATTCTTACTGGGTTGGTGAAGATTCTACATACAAATTCTTTGAGGTTATCCTCATTGATCCATTCCATAAAGCTATCAGAAGAAATCCTGACACCCAGTGGATCACCAAACCAGTCCACAAGCACAGAGAAATGCGAGGGCTGACATCCGCAGGCCGAAAGAGCCGTGGGCTTGGAAAGGGCCACAAGTTCCACCACACTATTGGTGGTTCTCGCCGTGCAGCTTGGAGAAGGCGCAATACTCTCCAGCTCCACCGTTACCGCTGATAAAAGTAATGTTTGTAAAATTCTTACCTAATAAACAATTTAGGACATTCATGTCTGCTTACAAGTGGTTTTTAATTTCTCTGTTAAAACTAGTCTGCAGATTGTTTCATGAATGCATTGTCAAATTATGAAAGTTAAAAGTGCAATAATGTTTAAAGACTAAGTGATGGTGTATCTTGTTTCTAATAAGAGAAATGCTTTTGTCTTTGCTTTATCTTATTAGGGAGTTTATATGTCAGTGTGTAAAATGCTGTTTGCTACAATAGATGTAAAATAAATTCTGTTAAAGAGGAAGTGCAGAAATTAACCCTGTAGATTTGTTGGTGCATGTGATGAAACCTACAGCTTTACTGGGGTGATGCAATGCTCTGCTGGTTTACTCTAAAGTGGCTGACTTACGGAGTTTGGCAGAGACAAACTTCATAAATTGGATTTTCCTTGGAAATGTGGAAGGTGTCCTGATCCTTTACCATATGTGGAAAAAGTTAACTAAGGGCCCACATTTTTAGATGTCATCTACTATTCCATTTATGTAACTGCCACTTCTGAAAGGAGAAAAAGAATTCCACTATTTTTAAGATAATTGAGTAAACCTGTTCAAAGAGAGTTCTCATCAAAATCTGGTTAAATTGCCTTGCGCTCCGTGGTACCATTGATCACATAAAAGGTGGAAACTCCTGGTTCAATCTCATAAATAACTGGGATCTCTAGAATATTGAATTTCATGCAAAGTAGTAATGATATTTACACTGCTATGTATTGAAACTGATGAAAATTGAACATTAGGCGAGAAGGGAAATTACTAACCTTAAGGTTTGTAAACTGTAATGCCAGGATTGGGAAATTGGTGTTCGTTGATACCTTTTGATTGTGGGAGGATAGGAAAACCTAGATCAAAAACTTAAATGTTTTATCTGTAATACTACTTTGTGACCATTTTGAACCCTCTAAGCTATCTTAGAGGGGAAAATATGGTTGGTTTTGTTTAAAAGTAACATTGCTAAGTCTAATCAAATGTCATCTTGGGTCAAGCCACTTTATCCATTCCCCTAAGGCTATTGAGAAAAGTCATGTAGTTGGTGTCAATACAAGTTCATGGTTTCCAATCTAATTTTCTGTGTTGTCTACAGTTATTTTTCTCTTCCTGCTCAAATGACCCTCAAGATCTCAACCATTCCACAAACTTGCCAGGCTACCAATTGTGCCCACTTTTTCAGCATAGCACCACATTTTGTTTGCATCATGGCTTCCAGTAGACTAGGCTTCTGTTTCCCAGGGTGGGTTTGAGTGTGCAGGAAATACGGAAAAAGGAATTGCCCCAATTCTTGGTTTGCTATCTTAATAGGTGGTTTAATTTTGAAATATAATTGCTGGTTTTCTTGAACCAATTTTTCTCGTATTTTCTTCAAGTGTCTTTTGAAAGGCTCACCTAAATGACTTCCCGAAAACATGTAGCAGGCTCACAAAACCTTGAGACCTAGATTCCTTCCCACCCACCTCAAAATAAAATCTTAAACCATATTTTGTGTGTTGTAGAGGTTCAACTATATATACAGAATAAATGTCATATTAAACAAATGGACCTGCTATCTTTTGTCGTCCGATGGATGCTTTAAAGCAAACCAAATAACCCACAAAAATAAAACACATGATGGCAGAAACATTCAACAGCTTCAGGGAAAATGTGTAGTGCTTAATCTTGGGTTTTTGTTCCTTGGTTCTTTGGTCCTTGCATGAATTAGAAAAACTCATTTTTTTCCCAACTATTCAGAGTGCTAATTTAGGGAGGGGGAGGGTTGATTCAGACCAAAGGCCAGCATTAGGTATCTCCCAGAAGGGCTTGCTCCTGTCTTTGCTTACCCTGCAGTTAGTCTCCACACGCAGCTAGAGAGAGCGGGAAACTAAAGTCTACGAATATCTTCCATGATTTTCCCACTCTGCCACCACATGATCGCGTGTCCTGCTGTTCTCATTCTGTGTCATCCCATCTTTCTGGCCGTTTCTCAGACACACCAAGCAATCCTAATGCCTTTATGATGGGAAAACACAGATACTTAATGTCACCAAAGAGGCTTTCCCAGACCACTCCACAAGCTGCTCCTGTGTAGTATTTCTAGAGCAGCAGATGATTAACACATACCCGAAAGGTTGTTAGAATTTTCTTTAGAATTAGAACAAGTGGTTTCTTACAACCCCACAAGATGGAGGGTCTAATTTTAACTCACCCCCTTTGTCAATGAGCAAACAGACAAAGATGAAGCGATTTGCTCAGGGTCACACAATGGCAGTCTAAATTCATGTCCTCCATATAAACTTATTTTAAATTTTGATTAGGCAATACACTGACGTGGCTGAAACATCAAAAGATAAAAAAAAGGTCTACAGGAAAAGTCTCCCTGCCCCCTAGTTTCCCCTTCTGTAGGAATCAGTGTGATCAGTTTTTTTTCCCCCAATCAGGAGATACTTCAATAAATGTACAAATATAATACATATGTATTGTTTTCTTTTTTGCCCAAATGGTAAGATACTATACACATTGGTTTTTCTCATGTAGTTCTGCATCTTAGAGCTTATTCTGTATCAGTTTATGAAGGGCTTCCTCATTCTTAGTTGTGACTGCCTGGTATTCCATCATATGGATGTACCATAATTTGTTTAATGTGGCCTCTGCTGATGAATATTTAAGAATTTTTTCCAATCTGTTGCTTTTATAAAAAGGTTTTTGCATATATCTTAGTTTACATTGTTCATAGATTTTAGCTATTGTTACTAGTGCTGCAGTGAACATCATTACTATATGTACAGGTTTCAACCTATTTTTATACAGGAAAAATAAACCTAAAATAGAGACTCTTAGTAGGAAACTGATAAATTTTCAAAACAAAATCTGCTTCAAAGGTAGCATGGTTAGCCTGTACCTTTAAAGCTTATCATCAAAGCACTCAAATTTAATGAAGCAGCTGGAACACACACTTCATAGCCCACTCTCAAATCCTGGTAATGGGCAACCCACCATCCATCCCCCAACCCAAACTGATTGATCATTTAATTTAATTGCTATGCTATGAAGATCTGAACTCGTTCGCTTGCAATTCTCCTTGTGATTTAAAGAGAGTTTCATTATTGGGCCGTCCTAGTTGGTTTAGATACAGTAATTGATGGGTAATGTAATTATCAATCATCTAATCACTAAACTTTTTTCTATGAGACTGTAAACATACTGTTTAGGTTCCAGAGGTTGATTATTAACTAAGCTAGGAAGTTTCACTTATCAGAAAGGAAAATTCAAAAAATGATCATCCCCATTAAAGAATTCAGTCCATTGGCTCCCAGTTGGATTCTGTGGGGAGGATCTGTTAGAATCCATTGCTGTCAACACATCCCAGTATTAACATTGTGATTAGAATGAAAAATGTTTAAATGCTCTGCCTCCCCCTCCCAATTTAGTAGTTCTTTAATGTGTCCATTCTTATTTAGCTTTTGAATGGGGTACAGTGGTACAATGACTGCTCATGGATTTGCTCCTCTGTGTCCCCACTCTGTTCTTGTCCTTCCCTCTCCGTACAGTCAGTGAACTGGAGGTCCTCAAAGTCAGACCAACAACAAAGCCCAGGACAAGACCACGAAGGGCCAACCCTAAAAGACAAAAACCACCACTAAAGGTGTTAGCTGCCAACTGAAAAGCTTTCCTAGCAGAACTCATCCTACAATGTAATAGTTGAAATTAACTTGTCTAAGGCCATGAGACCACTGTTTTTATGTGACATGTAAAATACTTCTGAAGTTCTGAAAATACTTTCAGCAAAAGCATTCTCATTGTTCCCAAATGGTGCTCTTCCTCCCATTACTCATCATGAATGTCACCAGGTGTCAGAAAAGCCACTGCTTATTTTAATAAAATGAAACTTTCATCTCAAAGTCTGGTTTATTTGGAACAGGTTCCAAGAGGGGTTGGGGAGCTGGACTAGTCAAGATTCTTTTGACTTCCTAGGGCTCTTAGTGGTCACCACTGCCACCACCATGACCTCCCCTTAATACTCTGTAGAATAACTGGGACCAGGAGACATTATTTCAAGAGGATTTTACTTGAATCTAAAAGGTAACAGGAAGGAAAGAACTAGGTATACATCAAACTAAATAATCTAGTTTTACAAGATAAGGAATACTTTTAGGGACTCACTTTGATGCCTCAAGCAAGCTTCTTTGTCTCTCTTGTGCCTGAATCTCCCATGATAAACATGAGGGACAATGTGGTCGAGCAGTTAAGGGCAAGGATGCTGGAGTCAGACTGCTGGAGTTCAGCCTCCATTTCCTGGACCAGTCACCTCCAGCAAGTGGCTTCAAGTCTTTTAAGTATAAATTCTGTAATGTGTAAAGTAGGTAAAACAATACATCCAGACTTTGTCAGAATTTTTCCAATTCTGCCTGGGGAGAAGGAGTACTCTAAGAGCCTGGATGTCTATGTCTGACTTTGTAGAGAGAAATATTTCTATAGTGGAACAAAGGCACCTATTAGGTCAAGACAACTTGAGTGAAATTTCTCTTATGAGCCAGTTCCCTTCCCTCTAATTCTGCATTTCCCCAGGCAATCACTTAAACGGTAAGTCGGTCTTCCAGCTGGACCAGGAATAGCTCTGTTTCTGCAGACCATAGATCTGGATTGTCAGTTCATATATCACTGATTTAAAATGCTCTTATCTGAATAATATTAGTGCTCATTAACCCTCCAGTCCCTAATAATTGCTTAGTGAACTCACAAAAAGCTTCTAAACATATAAAGCGTTTTTAATTCCAATGTATGTCATAACTGACTTACATATAAAAATAAATCCTGTTGCATCTTGATATGACCTAGAAAGAAATTTTTATACTAATATTTTTCCCTAAAGAAGTTGAAATTTGTGATAGAAGTGGATTCCAAATCAGGGATGTGTGTGCTAGTGGTTTATCACAGAAGTGCTCTCAAGGGAAGTTGACAGGGAAAGAGAAGCCAAGTCCCAGTGTGATTCCATCTTCCAGGGGGTGGTTTCTAACTGATTCCACCAGGGAACACTGGAGTAGAAGTTATGCCTTGGGGTGTGTCTTGTAGTGAGGAAACTGGCTTTCACACTTCTGCACCGGTCGGTCAGTCATGGGTTGGGGCTCCCCTGGGAGAATGTGAGCATCAGGTAAAGTGGTACCTGTAGCTCCAGGGCGACCTCCCATGAAAGTCACAGGTAGCAGGTGGACAGAAGCTGAGGAGGACAGCACAGAAGCAGTAACAGGATCTAAAGGGATCTGGGCACCGACAACATCTGTGTCAAAAACACAACGATTTCACTTTCCTCTCTCTTTTTTTTTTTTTTTATGAAAGCATTGTCATTAGCAATAATTTCTTTGGTCAACATTTCAAGTATAATAAAATCAATGAACAATTTTGGCTGAATTAACTAGCCTTGGATGTTTTGGAGCTATTCTTAAAATTTAACCAGGTTTAGGTAAATATTTCAATGAGGTGTTCAAAATACATTTATGCCTCCAGTGGGGGCATAATTACTTAATTACATACAGTCTCTCCTAGATACAATGATTTTCTAATAGTTAACTAAATATTTTAATTTCTAGGCCAAGGATGTTAAAAAAAAAATCTTAAAATAAATGAAAACATTCTTAACAAGCTTACTCTAAATCACTTTTCATTTTGAATAAGTAGTAAAACATGTTTGACTTCCTGGCTAATCAACTGTGGAGAGTATTGTAAGGAGTAGTAAGTTGCTTTAAATTCTTGACAATATTATTTAAGGGAATATTTAAAATATCAATTAAAAATTAATTCTAAAAACCATTTTCTAGATTACCTGTAAAATTATTTCTATCTTTAAATATGCTTACAATATATGGGTCTCTCTAACTTCTTAAACATAATGCTAACAAACAAGAATTTTTTTTTAATTAGAGAAAATTTGAAAAATACAAAAAATAAAAAATTACCTGAATTCCACCATTCAGAGAGAACCATGTTATTTGGTTTCTTCTCTTCTAGGTTTTTTTTTTTTTTTTTTAACTAAAATGATAGAATTTCTACCTTTCAAATGGTTGAATCTATAATTGATAGAACAGGTAATCTGGACAACTCCCCCTCCAAGGACATCTATACAATACATTTTCCACTTTTATAATATAATATTATATATATTCACACACACATATATATATACACACATAAGGATACAAAATAAATATAAGTATATAAAATAAAGTGTATACACAGGTGACCCAGAGAGAAGACAGCATTCAGCTCTGCAGAGGCTCAGCAACACTGAGAGCTTCAGTGGGTTAGAGGGATAAAAAAAAAAAACATAGGAGAAGAAGAGGGTGTAGTGCAAGTTATAGAGTGCGTGCTTAGCATATACAAGGTCCTGGGTTCAATTCCCAGCACCTCCTCTAAAAATAAAATGAATAAGTAAACCTAATTATACCCCTCAAAAATTTTTTTAATTAATTAATTTAAAACAAATAAACAAACAAAAACCCGTAGTGACCCAGTTCCACCAAGCAGTATGAGAGGAGGGTCCTGCTAAACCCTCCGCACTAGGATTGGAGTTGCCCCAAATCTATTCTCCACAAAGCAGCAAGAGTGACATTTTCTGCAACTAGCCAGATCATGGCACTCTTTTGCTCAAAACTCTCCAGTGACTTTCTGTCTCAGAGTAAAAGTTTTATAAAAAAAAAAAATTTTTTTTAAGGACAAAAAGACTACAAGACTCCTACAGTACCAGTTTTCAACCTTATTTTTGAAAGGACCCAACATCCTTTTTTTATAATAGGAATTTATAATGCTGTCTTTACTATCATGATATGAAATTTATATATAACTAATCTACAAACAGAATTTCAGAAAAATCAATATAATGCCCAACTGTAATATGAAGGAAAAATCAAAGTGATCTATAATGAAACCATGTGTATTGCAGTATGTGAATTCCTGCATACAACTCAATCAGAAGGTATTATGAAGTAGTAAGAAGGTGTTTATACCTTTATGCAGAATTACTGGAATACAACCTGATACAGGTGTGTATGCTATCAGCCACTCAAATGCCTTTGGTGATCTGATTTCTGAACGGTTTAAAAACTTGGTAAAGTCCCCAACAAAGTCAACAACAAGTTTCTCTTCATTCGAAAGGTAACTACACTCCTAGAAAATACCATATACAAGGGGAAGGTATAGCTCAATGGTAGAGTGCCTGCCTAGAAAGGACAAGGCCCTGTGCCTCCATTAAAAAAATAAATAAATGAACCTGATTACCTCCCCCCAAAGAAGAAAAAAAAATTATTTTTTAAAGAAAATACCATATAAAAATTGTAAAAAAAAGTTCGGGGAAGGTATAGCTCAGTGGTAGAGTGAGTACTTAGCATGTACAAGGTCCTGGGTTCAATCCCCAGTATCTCTGTTAAAAATAAATAAATAAACCTAATTATATCCCCCAAGGGAAAAAAAGACCAACCAAACAACAACAAAAGCAAAGGGAGATTAAGGTTGCAGACAGAATAAGGTTGCTAATCAACTGAATTTGGGATGGGGAGATTACCTATGTGGGCCCAACGTGATCTCAAGGGTCCTTTATCATTTTTTAAATATTTGGAGGGGGGAGGTTATTAGGTTTATCTATGTATTTATTTGATAGAGGTACTGGGGACTGAACCCAGGACCTCGTGCATACTGAGCTTGCACTCTATACCACTGAGCTGTACCCCTCTCCCCAACCCCTTCTCACCTACTGTCCTTTAGATAGAGGGAGGCAGAAGAGCATGCCTGCAAGGTGAGAAGGACTTGGCCAGACATTGGTAGAAGGGGAGCGCAAGCCCAGGGCTTTGGGCAGCCTCCAGAAGCCGGGAGAGGCAGGGAAACAGATTCTCCCCTTGAGCCCCAGAGAGGAACACGTCCCTGCTGACACCTTGACTTTAATCTGGGGAGACCCGTGTTGGGACTTCTGACCTACTGAACTGTAAGACAGTAAATGTGTATTTCGTTAAGCCACTAAATGGGCGGTTACTGGTTACAGCAGCAGTAGGACCCTCCCACGGTACTGTTTTGCTGGCAGCCTGTGTCATTATTCTCTCTCCCACCCACACTTCCAGAACTCTGTTTCTCTCTACAGCCACGTGGTGAACCACTCAATGCCAGGAGAGTTTCTCAATGGGGGCATTTTGCCCCCCAGGGGACCTTTAGCAATGACTGGAGACATTTTTGTCACAACTGATGGGGGTGAGGGGGATTGGCACTGGTATCTCTAGAGGGTGGAAGCCAGGGATGCTGCTAAACATCCAGTATAATGCACAGGACAACTCCCGCCCCCTTCCCCAAAGAATTATCCAGCCCCAAATGTTAGAAGCACCACTCAGGGGAAAACCTTGCTCAAAACATACATCAGCGTATTCATAGAATATATGGGGCTGGGGGATAAGGCTCTACATTTAAAGTATTCCTGTGTTTTCCCCCTCCTCCTTCCTAACCCCTGCTTTTTCTTTCTTTTTTTTTTTTTTTTTTTCTTCTGGTCTTTATTCATCCCATGCATTTTCAAAGGGGTAGGTAATAGTGCCCTTAAGGGGTGAAAATTGATTCGTGAGGGGCAAATAAATTAGTTATTACAATAGTTTGCAGCCCTCTGAAATGCAGCCCTGCCTGACAAAATCTTATTCCTTGGTACCTCATTTCTCCCATTATGGAGAATTTAATTGACATTTAATATTTTTTCCCTTAGGTGAGTGATAATGGGGAAAAAAGGTTGAGAAACACTGCTTTAGCTAAAGTGTGTCATCAATCCCGTCCAAGGATAGTCTTTTCTTCTGACCTTTTCTATTAGGTTTAAGGGGAACTTACCCCTAAGCTACTAGGGTAGTTATGTTGCTTAGCAAAGAACATTAATAAATAAATATTTTTGCAAGCTAGTAAGTTCATTTTTATTTAAAAAAAAACAAACTTTTGGGGGTGATTAGATTTATTTATTTATTTATTTATCTTTAGAGGCAGCATTGGGGATTGAACCCAGGACCCTGTGCATGCTAAGCATGCACTCTACCACTTGAGCTATACCTCTACCTCCTTTTTTTTCAATTTAGTAAATTCTTTTTTCTTTTTTCTGTTTTTCAGAATCTCTTCTAGACATATTTAAATATGTTCAGTAGTGTTAAAATTCTGTGTGGGGGGGATAAAGTTAACATTTGGAAATGATCAATGTCAAAGTCAAAGACATTATAAACTGACAAAAGAGGCATGTCTGTCAGGGCATTCTAAAAATGTGTTTGCCCATGGAAGGTAATATTCGAAGTAAAGATAGAACCTCATAAACTTGAAAAAGAAAGTGCTCATTAAATGTTTTATCTGTTGTTAGAGAATCAGTCACACTGATTGGTCATGTGATACTGAGTCCCTCCCAACTCATTCTTTCTTTTTTTTTTTAAATTGAAATATAGTCAGTTTACAACGCTGTGTCAATTTCTGGTGTACCGCACATTGCTTCAGTCATACATGAACATACATATATTCGTTTTCATATTCTTTTTCACCATAAGCTACTTCAAGATATTGAATATAGTTCCCTGTGCTATGAACTATGAACTTGTTGTTTATCTACTTTATATATGTTAGTATCAGCAAATCTGGAACTCCCAATTTATCCCTTCCCACTCCCTTTCCCCCTGGTAACCATAAGTTTGTTTTCTATGTCTGTGAGCCTGTTTCTGTTTTGTAAATAAGTTTGTCTTTTTTTTTTTTTTAATTCCAAATATGAGTGGTATCATATGGTATTTTTCTTTCTCTTTCTGGCTTACTTCACTTAGAATAACATTCTCTAGGGCCATCCATGTTGCTGCAAATAGCATTATTTTATTATTTTTTTATGGGTGAGTTCCATATTCCACTGTATAAATATACCAAAACTTCTTTATCCAGTCCTCTGTTGATGGACATTTAGGTTGTTTCCATGTCTTGGCTCTTGTAAATAGTGCTGCTATGGACTGGGGTACAGGTATCCTTTTGAATTAAGGTTCCCTCTGGATATATGCCCAGGAGTGGGATTGCTGGATCACAAGGTAAGTCTACTTTTAGTCTTTTGAGGAATCTCCATACTGTTTTCCCTAATGGCTGCACCAAACTACATTCCCACCAACAGTGTAGGAGGGTTCCCTTTTCTCCACAGCTTCTCCAGCAAGTAAATTCATTTTTAAATGTGCATGCTTATGAATTTTTTAAAAACTACATAAAGATGATGTACAAACTTACTGTTCAGCTGCTAACATCTAACTTAAGATATTTTCCTGTTTTTACCTCTTCTTCATTTTTCCTAGGACAGGTCATTGATTTGAAGAAGGAAAATCTAGTAGAATGCCACAGTAATGAATACAGAACCACAGATACTGGAAATTCTAAAATAGAAGATTTTCAGTTTAACATCACGTAATACTTTTTGTTTTCTGTTAAGCAATACTTCAAAATTTACCTACTTATATTATAATTATTAACAATGCTTAAGAGAAGTGTTTAGAAAGGTCAAAGAATGGCACAGTCATGGCCTGAACTTTACATTAGTCCAAAAGGAATGGGGAGGGTTTCTTTTGTGTGTATATCATTTGTTCTTTCTTTCCTTCCATCACTTATGTGCAGAAACTTTTCTTTTCCACAAAGAGAAAACTAAACACCTTCTTACCTTTCCTCACCCCCGAAACAAACCAGTCCAATAAATCAAAACCAAACACAAATGTAATTGTAACCTTATGTTTTGTCCTGGATATGAAGTAAGGAGGGAGCATGCGCCTTGGGCAGCTGTGAGCCACCCTGGCATAATGACACTTGTGATACTGATTCTTTGAATGATTAAATGGTTACTCGGTTATTTGAGTGATGTCACCCTGCTGCAGGTCCTCTGGCTATTTTGCTTTCATTCTGCGAATGTATTAAAAATTTAAGTCCCAGTTTGAACTTTCATTTATGCTGAGATCAGCCCAGTGGATTGCCTCATTATACAGCGCCTGCAGGGGTGGCCCTTCTGGGCAGGCAGCCAGCGTGCTCTCGGGGCAGCAGGAACAATTTCAGCTCAATTTACAAAGCAAAAGAATAGGCTCCGGTTGACCTGCAAGGACCAACTCTGCAAGAATGAGTGCTTACCAAAATGATGATTATTCACAGCTTGCCCCTCTTCCTGAGAACATAAAGCATTCTTCAGAGATATTATCCCCCTTCTTTAAATGAAAGCACCCATCCTGGCTCTCTTATAAGAAAAAAAAATTTTCCCCCCAGAGAAAACCAGAAGACCTTATCTAATAGATTTTCTAAAAACAGATAAAAGGTTGCTAAGGGATGCATGTAATAAATGACTGCTAAATCCTGGACGAACGGTGAGGCACAACAGTGATGACTACCCAGTAGGACTCACTCCAACCTAATTCACTCACTTTTTCTTTTCTTTTCTTTTCTTTTTTTAAATGTTTTTTTAATGGAAGTGCTGGGGATTGAACCCAGGACCTCACGCGTGCTGCGCATGTGCTTGCTCTACTGCTGAGCTGTACCCACCCCATCACTTCTTCTTGTACCTTACAGGTGATGGTAAAGATTCCTTGGTTCTTCTGGTTGTCCTTGCAGGTTATGCAAACAAAGATGAACTGGGTGAAGTCAGCCTTCCAAGAGTGGAATTGAGCCTCTGTGCTGCTTACCGAAGCCCTTCCAGCACCAGAACGTAAACTCCTATGAGCTGTGAGCTCTGCTTTTCCTTTCCTCGTCTTATTGGAGTGACTTCGGGGTGTCTGCATTTGTTCTCTGTTGCTTCTGTAAAAAGTTACAAGTTTAGTGTCATAACACAAACGTATTATCTTCCAGTTCTGGAGGTCAGAAGTCCAAAGTAAGTGGGTCTTGCTGGGCGAAAATCCAGGTAACCGCAGGGCTGCATTTCTTTCTGGGGCATCTAGGGGGAGATCTGTTTGCTGTTTTTCCAGCTTCTAGAGGTTTGCCCATATTCCTCCCCTTATGGCTCCCTTCCATCTTCAAAGCCACCAGGGCCCAGTCTGCTCTTCCCCAACCTGTACCACGCTGACGTTGGCTTTCTGCTCCCCCGCATCCCAGCTGATTTAACAACCTGAATTTATTTATTTTTAAATTTTTTGTGGGGGGAGGCAATTGGGTTTATTTATTTATTTTTAGAGGAGGTACTGGGGATTGAACCCAGGACCCTGTGTATGCTAAGCATGTGCTCTACCACTTGAGCTATAGCCTCCCTGACACCTACAATTTTAATTCCCCCTGTCATGTACCAGAAGATACTCATAGGTTCTGCAGAGTCATGTCACAAAATGTGCACGCCTTTGGGGGTGTTGTTCTGCTTGCCACAGCTTCTTTGACTGTCAGGCAGCAATGAAACCATTGAAGCATCAACCATACTGCTCTCTCTCTCTGCTCAGTAAAACTCTCCCTTCTTTCTTGTTCAGACACCTTTGCACAGACTTCATCTCTCAGGATCTCTTGTACCTTTCCTTCATCTCCATTCTCCCACTTGGCCCCCCTTTCAACTGCCTTTTCCCTATCATCTGAATTTCTACTCATAATTCAATCATAAGACACCACTTTAGTGATGGCATTTCTGACTCTTCCATGACAACTGTTTCGTTCTTCCATTACAGCTCCTTCTACACATCATTCATTTATTTGTCCATTCCACAAATATTTATTGAGGAATAACCATGTGTCAGGAGAATGAAATACACCAGTGAACGAGATGTATAAGGTCCCTGCTCCCCTGTGCCCCCTATTTTAGTAGTGGTGACAATAAACAAGTATGTAAATAAAATAATTTCATATAGTGACAAGAGTTGTGGAGCAAAGGTGGCTGACATTAAATAGGAATTAGGGAGGTCTCCCGAAAGAGATGAAACAGATAAGATGTGGAGGCTAGGAGTCTCCCAGTGATGACCTGAGAGAAACGTGTTCCAGGCAGAAGGAATAGCAAATGTAAAGACCCTGAGTTGGGAATGAGCTTGGGAGGTAAGAAAAGGAGGCCTGAAATCAGGGAGAGTGGAAGGGGATGAGGTTGGGGAAAGAGGCAGGGCCCAGGTCACATGGGACCATCTAAGCCAGGGGAAAGACCTTAGATTTCATTCCATGGGAAATGAAGAGCTATTGGAGGGTTTTAAGCTGGGAAGTGATGTAGTTTGATTTAGCTTTTAAAAAGATCACTAAGAATGGATGTTGGGTGGGGGCGGGATGGCGAGAGTAGAGGCAGAGAGACCAATTAGGAGGCTGCTGTCATTGTCAGGATGAGAAGTTTATCAGGTTTTCCATGAACTAGAAAAACAGAAACCAACAGGGCTAAAAAATTAAATTCATAATGACTCTTAAATTAAAAATAAAACTGACAATGGCTAAAAGTTAACATGGTAAGTTTTGTGGTCGACTCAAAAATAATAGAATTAAATCTGGGTGAAATGAAGGTCTACAAAATTTGGTAAAGCAGATAGACTTGGAAGAAATAAGTCCTTGACAGAAATCTTAATGGTTGAAGTTCTGTTTGAGGAGAAAAAAAATCTGATCAATGAAGTAACTTTTTGAAATAAGATTTTGAGGGAGAAATTTCATTTTTAGGAAAATGATTCCAGCAAGCCAAAGTGAAAGTGTGAAATATTTGAAATAGTTTAACTTCACCATACACAAAATTGATTAATTATTGATTTGTTCAGCAATAGATTATTCAAGTCAGATTGGCCTAATGGATTTCTGTAGTTCATACTTTCTTTCTGAAAATTTATCAATGTTGGGATAATTTTGACTAAAATATTTGAATTCATAAGCTTGTCAAAGAATCAACTCTCTATGGGCTTGAAATGACTGCCATTAAAAAAATCCTATGGGTTTTTTTAGGCTAAGTTGGCAGATTCAAAACGGTAAGCTCCAGGGGCAAGGGTGTAGCTCAATAGAAGATTGTATGCTTAGCATGTACCAGGTCCTGGGTTCAATCCCTAGTACCTCCATTAAGAGAAAATAAATAAGCCTAATTATCTGCTTCTGCCAAAAAAAAGCAAAGTTGGTAGACTCTCTCTCAAAATAGTAAGCTCTAAAATTTTTTAAATGTAAAAATTAATTTAAATTCAAATTTTCAAGTATTTTCATTGTAATACTGATATAAAAATTTGAAATGTTTTTGAAGATGTACAAAGTAAAAAGAAAAAAAATCTATAACATCACCACTGAAACAAAACCATTGTAAGCCTTTTGATGGATTCTTCCAATCTTTTCTTATGCATATAATTTTTTAATAGTTGTCATATGACTTCATATGCAATTTTTATACTGATTTTCTCACTGAACATTAGATTATTGACATTTTCACGGTATTACCTCATCTTCATAAACATTCTTCTTAAAGTTTAGGGGGAATTTATTCATATTTTCTTTTGGTTGGGCAGTTAAGGATTTGCCAATTTTGTAGTAATAAATAAACAGAGCTATATATAACTTCACAAAAAGATTAGAAATATTTAGGATTATTAGGACAGAGTCCCAGAAGTGGAATTATGGGGCCAAAGGATTCTTTATTCTTTTAAATTTTATTATTTTTAGGGGGGTAGATAATTAGATTTATTTGTTTATTTTTAGAGGAGGTACTGGGGATTGAACCCAGGACCCTGTGCATGCTAAGCGTGCACTCTACCACTTGAGCTATACCCCCCCCTTTTTATTCTTTTAATTTGGAAGAAAGAGACTGATTTCCACTAGTGATACCCTGACCATTGAGAACAGTGAGAAAGCAAGTCCAGCACCTAATAACAGCCCCTCTGTACTTCTCTACCAGTATGTTCTCTACTGATTATCTTGGAAGATGGCGATGTTTAAGGGGAACTGAACAGTTTTTGTGTTTAAAGTAAGTTTTATTTTCATCAAGCTAAAAAATTTACATACTTTAAGTAATCAAATAGTACAACAAGGTTTACGACGAATAACAGGGGTACCCTGCCCTTTCTTCCCCATCCTTAACTCTTTCAGTATCTCCCTGGTATTTCTAAATGATATCCTTAAAAATGCTATTTCTTTTCTTGTTCCTAGTATGTTGTTTCTTAGTTCTTACATTCTTTATCATGATAGAATCTTCCCTCAGAAGTCTAGTGATCCACTGCTATCTGTTTATATATGAATGAAGCATTAAAATGCTGATCGGACGTGTGTGTGAGTGTGTGTGTGTGTGTGTGTGTGTGTGTCAGGGAGCTCTAGGAAACTGTTGGCTGCAATGCTACAGTATAGGATGGGATCTGTTGCGTCACTTATGCAAACTTTCAACCAATCCCACTGTTTGTAGTCTCACTTTTCACCTTGAACTCAGAGAAAATCTTTCCAGGTGTTGGCTCTACTAGGCCATGTTTATTTATCTACCTATTAGATCCCTGTGGCTTCAGGGGAATCTGGACATGTTTGAATTTTCAATGTCCTTGATCTGCTGATTGCCTCTTTTGTTAGTCATAGTCATCGATTACTGAGTTACCAATTACCCTAAATCTTATTGGCTTAAAACATCAACATTGATTATCTTACCTTTCTGTGGGTCAGAAATCCATAGGCAGCTTAACTGGGTTCTCTGCTTCAGGGTCTCCGTGGGCTAAAATCAAGGTATTGGTTGTGGCTGGAGTTCTCTTGGGGCTGAGCTGGGGAAAGATCTGCCTGAGCTCCCGCACTGCTTGTTGGCAGGATCCAGTTCCTTGTTGGCTGTTGTTCAGCCAACAAGTTCTTTACCATGTGAGTCTCTCCAGAGGGCAGCTCCCAAGGTTGCTGCTTGCTTTATTGGGATGAGCAGGTAAGGAGAGCCAGAAAGAGAACAAGATAGTCTCAGGCTTTCATAACATAATCTCAGAAGTAACATCGCATCACTTTGCTATATTCTGTTTTTAGAAGCAAGTTACTACGTCCAGTTCACACTCAAGGCTCAAGGGGAGGGGATTGTACAAGGGAGTAAATACCAGGAGGTAAGGGTTCTGGGGGACCCTCTTAGAAGGCTGCTGACCATGGCCCTCCAGAGAGCACTCCTGCTGCAAAAACTCTGTCTTCCTGTCTAGCAGAGCTGGCTTCTCAGACTTCACTGTGCATACAAGTCACCAGGAGCCCTGGTTAGCAGGCAGATTCTGCTTCAGTAACTCCAGAGCTGGGCTTGAGATGCTGCATTTCTTACTGGCCCCCAGGTGATGCCAATGCATTTGGTCCGGGACCACACTTTGAACAGGGAGGTAGTAGATGATCAAAGTGCCTCTTAGCTTGCTCCGAAGAAATTACATTTGGCCTCTTTGCTAAAATTCTCTTCTGAGACTCTCTTCCCATACAGAAAAGATCAACGCTAGTCCACAAGCCCCGTATGTCAGTTACAGATGATAGTCTTGGACCTCCCCATGTTTATCTGCAGTGCCTGTAAAACAGTGAAATCCAGATATGTAAATAATCAGTATGCAGTCTGTAGGTTAAGTGGTAAGGAATTTCCTCTCCAATTTTCTTTTATAGAAACTATCATGAGGAGGAAAAATGAGTTTTTATGTGAATTTAGAAGCTCAGAGATGGTCCTGGATATTGATCGAGATTTAAATCATCATCCTATTCTTACTACTATCGAAATATTTTGTATTTCTTACACAGCCAGAAAGGAGAAGGGTCTAAGCCTTAGAAATATATTTGTTTTCTAGATTGTTAGTAGGTAAATTTATAGATAATTGGCAAAGTTTCATTGGTGACAAGCATAATGATTTAATGATAATAGTAGGTTTCTCCTATAGTCTATGGGCAGAAATACACCCACCCCTTGAGCAATAACTGAAGTCAGAAGCCCAGGCATTGTGGGCTATGCCTTAAAGCAAAGACTTCCTTGCATTTAGAATTCTATCCTGTCGTATACCGTACATATTACAGGGCAGAAATCCTGCTTGCTTGGAGGCACGATGCAGATAACCTGGAAAGAGGCAGCCTCTAAGCTTTGTGCGCTTAGTCACGTAGGTGATACAGTGACTGCTTAAGCCGATCAGTTCTCTGGTGGTAGATGCTACTGGTCTCTAAGCCAGTGCACCAGAATCACCTGGAGGGGGTGTTAAAATACAAATTGCTGGCATCCCCTGCAGAGTTTCTGATTCACTGTGTTTGCAGTGGTGCCCAAGCAATTGCAATTCTCACAGCATCTAACAGGCTGATGCTACTGATCCAGTGGCCGGGCTTTGATAACCATTCATCCGGATTACCTTCCTAGGGAGGGAAGGAAGCACTGAAGAATCCACCAGCTGAGGAGAGTTGCTGATAAACTGAGGCTGAGAGGGGAGGAATTGATTGCTGGAAAAAGAGACACCTGAGCCTCTAAGTCGCCTGTGAGTGTTGGTGAGAATTTGGGGCAGAGAATTTAGGAGGACGGTCAGTTAATGGAGCCACTCCAGGACAGATTCCACTGCTGGGAGGGATTTCTCAATTAGATGAGTTTTCAAAAGAAGACATAGGAAAATTAGGTGGGAAAATCTGTGAAAGGACCAGCAATATGCATTGCTCCTTTAGTAAGATAACATGCCCCGTTGTTAGAGCTAGCTTTTGTACTTGATGTTTTTTTCTTCACCCCTCCTTCCCAGAAAAATTATTGTAGGTTTGTTTTTCAAACTATGATAGAGAATATTGAAGATAATCAGGCATTTCTTATTGTATTTTATGTATTGAACTGCCTTGCAACTTTTTCTTTATTTTCATATTTGTTTAGTATGTTATTAAATCAATGGAACACTTGAAAAAAATTCCAGTAGGGTATCCAGATGGCATTAGATACTTCTCCACTCTATTCAATGAGGCATCTTGGCCAGATGGTTTCTACTGTGGATGGGCTTGGATTTTTATGTGACGTTGTATACATTGCACTCATTACATGTAGACATAAAACTGTTTTCTTACTAGATTCTTCTCTGAGGGAGCTGTCCCGTTCCATCAGATATTATTGATGTTGGACAATAAAGGACTCAGAATAGGCGACAGACTGGGTCTGTATTTGAAGTGTCATTCTACTGACCTTCAGCTCCACACAGCATAACCTCAAAAATGAAAGCATCATCTGGAGTGGAAGCCTTTCTGTGCCCACTTGTTACCTGATTCATTCCTGTCTCTGGAGCATCCATTCTCCTTATCCTAACACTTAGAAAATGCTGTCAGGAGAGGGGATGAAAATGTTCACCTTGAGAAGTACAGCATCTTAAAGCTGAGACTGTAATGTGGTCCTCAAGTCAAGGTGAACTGCATATGCTACTCTTTAGAATTGTTCCCTGTTTGAACAGTGACAGCTGCACAGTGTGTTCCATCTTACATTCTATTCACAATATGACCTTGATGCTCCTCTTATGAAGAGATGAAGTCTGTGTGCCCTACCTTCAACTCTCTGTGTGCTTGTTACTTCCTTTGTAAGCAATAATGCAGCAAAACTGATGCTGCCTGACTTCTGAAGCTCAGGCAGAAAAGGTGATGCAACTTTTGCCCTGTTCTCTGGGACACTTAAAATGGAGCCCTGAGCTGCGCTGTGAGCATCGTGTTGTAAGGGAGCCCACATGGAGACACCACGTGCAGAAGACTTGCACCTACCTGGAGAGAGAGAATGGCTGGGCTGGCCCTTCGCGCTCCAGCCCCTGCTATCTGGGCTCTGCTTACTGTCTGATTGCCACTAATGAGAGACACTGAGCCAGAAATGCCCAGCCAAATGCCTGACCCATAGAAACCATCAGAGATAATAAAATAATTGCTCCATTTAAAACTGCTACGTTCCGGGGTGTTTGGTTCCACTGCAGTAGTAACTGGAATACTCCTGTAAGAGGAGAGGATGAGTGGAAGCTACATCCCTGAGGTGTCCTTAGTTACTAATAGGAGAAATAGACTCTGATGTAATGACGCAAACATAATGAGATACAGGTCCAAGTTAAGAAGTTAGAAAAATCAAATTAAAACAGAACAGAAGGAGAGAGATCAAGATAAAGAGCAGGGAAAAAAAAGCAGAAAAAAAAAAAAACACCAACAGAGTAGGGAGGGTATAGCTAAGCATGCACAAGGTCCTGGGTTCAATTCCTCAGTGCCTCCCTTAAAATCAGTCTGATTGATTTTATACCTAATTACCACCCCCTAAATAAACAATACATTTTTAAAAATGCAAAAAAAGGAGCAGAAATCAGAATTGAAGACAAATACTGCACAATGAATCAATAAAGCCAAAAACTGAGTCCTTGAAAAAGTTAATAAAGTAGATACATCTCTTATAGGACTGATTAATGAAAAAAAAGCACAAATGAACAAAATTAAGAATGATAAACTATAGAACTGTTAGCGGGGAAGAGATAATAAGAAAATTAGACACGTTTATTCCAATAAATCTGAAAACTTAAACTTCAAACATCATGGATACAATAATAATTTATCGCACTGACTCAGGACAAGTGAGAAAGTCTCTAAATCTGTAACGGTGAATATAACTACCATGAGTTACATGTGGCTTTTGACCCTTGAAACATAGCTGGTGCAGCAGAGGGACTCATTTTTACATTTTGTTTAATTTTAACTAATTGAAATTAAAAAACCGGAACAGTGTAAAATATTTTCCTGTTCAGCACGACTGTTTCAGTAAACTGTATTCCACTTTATTGCATCTCATGAGATGTTATTACCGCCTTGCAGTGCGTGTGTCAGAGGTGTGCCTCGTTTCCGGATTGCACATAAACATGTCACTCATCGTGATGGTGTCAATGGATTTACTCAGTCTGAATGATTTTTTTCCCTACACACGGATAGAATATTGCAATATGTTTACTTGAATATTTTATGAAGATACAAAATGAGAAGACATTTACACAGTGATACCTATATAACTGGTAATTAGGTTGAAATGTTTATTATTTACTTATAATGTAATTAAGTTCTTTTTCTAGTTAAAAAAAAGTATAGAAAAAATTTTGTTTACGATAAAAGCACAATTGGCAATGAGATAGAAGCTAGTACTATGACCAAGGCAGTAGAGACCAAAAAAAAAAAAAAGAGCCTGGAAAAGGGACATCACAAATATCATGATGCTGAATAGCAGTTGCAGATTGCTGTGGCAGAGGAAACGGCCAAAGCTGTTTGTTGACATGTGATGATGTCACTGCTTCGTCACAGATATGCTGTGCATGCTTGTGTTTTAGACACATCTCTGTTTTCATTTCTAATAGACAGATATCAGTAACTATAGCCCAGGAAAAAAGCACTCTGTGGTCTTCAGTAATTTCAAGAGTGTAAAGGGGTTCTGAGATCAAAATATTTGAGAACAGCTGCTCCAGGGCACAGTGGAGGTGAAACTGAAATGGGAAGGAAGTGTGGTTTGGGGAACTAGCTGGATTCATCAGAATAGTTTAAAATGAGGAATAACCTTAAACATTTTTAATTGGCCTTAGCTTTACGGAAGCTTTTATTTTTTCCTTTCTCTTTCTCCCAATGCCTCTCCTTCACCCAGGTCCAAATGCTGAAGTGCCCCTATTTCACTTGAGTTTGGAATGAGAGCACCCTAATGTTTAGGCTCTCCTCTCTTTTATCCACAGCCAGGTTGACCAGTCCTGTGTTCGGTTTCCCAGGGCGCTGGTGTCTATCACTGGGGTATAAGGGTTGATGAGGTAGCTTTCCCAGGAAATTTGCATTTTTTTTAACAAATGACTTTTGAAGACACAGCCACTCTCTAACTCTGAAGAGTTAGAGAATTCCTTACGGACTAACCCTTAGGCTCCATGGGGTTCATAACAGAGGCTCCTTAGAATGTCGGCAGCAAAAGGCAATTTCCACCGCAGCTACAGCACTCTGGGGACCGTCCAACCCGGATGCCACTCAGCATCCTCCTCTGGCACTGAGTCCAGTGGCCAATGGTGTGGCTGGTGACTGACATGGGCTATTGCTTTGACAGCTACCCACAAAGCCTCAAGGGATGGAGGCAACCTTCAAAAGATGTGAGGCTCATAGACAGATTTTATTTCATAGGCATTATCTTGCGAGAGAGGGGCCAGCTTCCTTGGCAATGGCTTATTTTTACTTCCACTCTTCTCCTTTTCAAATGTAAATGTTAGTATCTTCTTTCTCTCTCTTTTTAAAATAGACTTTACCTTTTAGAGCAGTTTTAGGTTCACAGCAAAATTGAATGGAAAAGTATAGAGTTCCCACATACATCCTGTCCCCCCAAACACACACAGCCTCCAACACCGTCAATGTCCCACACCACAGTGGTACATTTGTTACCACTGATGAACCTATGTTGACACATTATCATCATCCAAAGACCACAGCACATATTAAGGTTCACTCTGGGTGTTGTACATTTGACATTTATCCCACGCAGAACAGTTCCACTGCCCTATAAGTCCTCTGTGCTCTGCTCTGCCTTTTCATCCCTCTCTCCCCACTAACCTCTGGAAACCAATGATATTTTTTAACTGTCTCCATAGTTTTGCCTTTTCCAGTGTCATACACAGTTGGCCCTCTGTATCCACAGGTTCCACATCTGTGGGTTCAACCCACTGTGGGCTGGAATTCTGTACTACATGTTCCTTGAGGATTGGTCATGGTCCTCACTCCAGGATGCAAGCTATTGGAATAGTCACTCCCTGGAACATTGCCAGATGCAAAGAGGGCATGGTACAGCATGCTTTTAGAGCTTTTGCTCAGAAGGTTGTTGGAAGCAAGTCCCATGGGCATACAGTTAGCCCTCTGTACCTGCAGGTTCCACATCTATGGGTTCAACCAACCTTAGATTGAAAATACTTGGAAAAAAAAATCCAGAAAGTTTCCAAAAGAATACTGGCAACGATTTACATAGCATTTACATTGTATTAAGTATTATAAGTAATCTAGAGATGATTTAACGTATAGGGGAGGATGTGTGTAGATTACAGGCAAATACTATACCATTTTATATAAGGGACTTGAGCATCTGTGGATTATGGGATTTGCAGAGGTACTGGAGTCGATGCCCTGAGGACTCTGAGGGATGACTCTGGTTGGAACCATACAGCATGGCCTTTTCAGGGTGGTGTCCACTTTATGATTTCTGCCTTCTACACTGTGCATATTTGCCTCATTTTACCTGTGCAGAAGCAGATAGTGGTTGATACCTAAAATGAAAAAGCAAGCTTACAAAGTGTAGCCCAGCAAAGTCTTGCTTCAGCATCACAGAGCGTGATACAGAGCTGAGGTAGGGAAGGAAAGAGGACCACACTGAGTAGAGAGCTGTATAGAGGGGCCTGCGGAGGGCCTTAGAGAGAAGCAGGGCTCAGAGATTGTGCAGGGCTTTGTAGGTCAGCTTAAGGCACTGGAGTTTTTAAAATAAAAAAAAAAGCTATTGGAGGGTTTTCACAGAGTAATCAGATCCCATTTACATTAAAAAAAAAATACACTGACTGGTGAGAATGACTGTAGGTGGATACAGGAGCATTTTCCCTGTTAGGGAACTATCACCGTAGCCCAGGCAAGAGATTATTGATGGTGGTTTTATCTGGAGAAATAGTAATGCTGATGCAGAGAAGCATAAAGACTGAAGACATCTTAGGAAGGTAGAACAGCTCAAAATCTGTTAATGGGTTGAATGGCGTTATAAAAAGCAGTGAGCCGGGGACAGTATAGCTCAACCTGTAAAGCGCATGCTTAGCATGCATGAGCTCCTGGGTTCAATACTCAGTACTCCTCTAAGAATAAATAAACCTGATTATCTCCCCGCACCAAACAAAAATAAATAAAGTGAACTTCTAAAAAAGCAGAGAGAGAGAAGAGAAACCTGATTTGCTGACTTTAGGAAGTGGGAGATTTACCAAAAAAGTAGATTGAGATGGGATAGGGCGTGCAGGTGATGGGGGTGGGGAGGGCGAGAAGTGAAGTTTCTGGACTTAAAACGTCTTACACATTCCATTTTCTTCAACATTTTAAGCTGAAAATTTCAAAGAGCATCTTGGAAAGAATTTTACAGAGAATACCCGCATACAACATCTACAACCACCACCTTCCTATACTTCTATCCATCTTTCTTCTGTAATGCATTGAACTGGCGGACATCAGTGCACTTCCCTCTTCATACCTCAGCACATGTCATTTGTTTCTAGGTTTTTTTTTTTTTAATGTAAATCTTACATACAAGGTGAAATGCACAAATCTTAAGTGTGCATTCGCTGCATTTTGACATACATTTGAGATGCCTAAAGGACATCAAAGGGGCGTAATCAAACGGGCTGCTGGATACAGAAATCTGGAGCTCAGAGGACAGGTCACGGTTTGAAAATAAAATGTAAATTCGGCAGTCATCAGAACACAGGTTTATGTGAGCTACTAGATTGGATGAAGTCACCGAGGCGGGTGTAAAGGAAAGAGATTTGGGCTGTGTCTGCAGAGTCCCGCGTTTAGAGATCCGTCGGTGGGAGAGCGGACCTGTGGGGTGGTCAGGGGTTGGCCCAGCCCCGGGTTATGAAAAGCGGGTCTCCTCGGCGCCACTGGGCCGTCCAGGTAAACGTCCGAGGCGACCTGAGGTGTCACTAGGTGGAGGAGGGGGCAGGTCTCGGGAGGTGTACGTGGAGGGTACTCCCAGCCCGAGGCGGGAAGGTCGGCCGGGAGGAGGGAAGTGCGGAAGAGGAGGGGAAGCAGGGTGAGGGCGAGCAGGCGTTGGCGGAGGCCGGGAAGAGGAGGGGGAGGGGAGGGGCGCGGGCGGCGGGAGGGGGCGGAGTCGCCGCAGCGGCCGGCCGAGGGGCGGGCGGAGGGAGGGGGTGTGTGCGCGGGTCACATGGTCGCGGCTGCCCTCCCCGTCAGCCGCCCTCGCCGCCGCGGTGCGCTGGCTGCAGGAAGCCGCCGCGCTGCCGCTTTGTTGTCAGGGACCCCGCGAGGAGCGCCGCTCGCCGGCCGCCGCCACCCTCTGTCCCCGCAGCCCGAGCTCCGGCCGCGGGGCCTGGGTCCGGGCTTCCCGCCCGCCCTGCCCATGAGGGGGCCCCACGACCACCGCTGCCTCCAGCCCGGGGCGGCGCGGCGCTGAGGCGGCGGCGGCGCTGCCCCCTCTGCGGGAAGCGGGCGGCCTCGGCCCCCTCCCCGAGGGCACCATGGAGGTGAATGCGGGTAAGAGCAGACTGCGGCGGGTTGGGCGCGGCGGAGGGACGCGCGGAGCCCCGCGGGGCCCTCCGAGGGCGGCGGCGGGGGCCGGGGGCCGACGGGGAGGGCCGCTGCTCGCCGTGGACTTGCCTCGGCCGCGGCGCTCGGCGCCCCCCAGGCCGCCCTCTCCGCTCCCCGCGACGCCGCAGCGCGGCCCGGCGGCGCCGGCCCGGCCCCCCCCTCACATGGCCCGGCCGCGCGAGCCACGTGCGCGCTGTGTTTACGTTCGGCGGCGCGCGGGCCCCGGTTGGCTGGGCGGGCGCGTGACGCGGCATTACATAATGGGCGCTGGGGCGGCGGCGGGCGGGGACACGTGAGGCCGCTCGGCTCCGTGACCCACATTCCCGGGGGCCGCAGGGACACGTGGGGGCGGGTGCACGCGCGCCGGCCTGGAGCGCCGCAGCCCCGCGGGAGGCCCCGCCCCGCCGGAACCCTCGGGCTGTGACGTGGCCGCGATCCCCTCCTCCCCCGCGGGGTTGCTCACTGCGGAGGAGGCCGCGCGTGCGCGCCGCTGGGACTCGCGGCCCGGCTTCCCGAGCGGGCGCGGATGGCGCCGGGCACCGCCGCCCGCGCGGCCCCGAGGTGGCCCGCGCGCGGAGCCGCGGCCTGGCGGGCAGTGAGGAGGAAGCGCGGAGCGTGGGCGCGCCCGGGGCCGAAGGAGGGCCGGCGGGGAGGGCGTGGGGCTTCCCCGACGCCCGACCCTCCTCGGCGCTCGGGGGTGCGTGGCTCCCGAGCGACGCCCTGCGGACGGGCCCACGACAGCCCTCGTGGTGGTGCTGCCTCGAATTTGCAAAAAAATAAAAAATAAAAAAAATTCATTGTTTCAGTGACCTCCTCTGGGCCGCGACCTGCCTTACACGCCTTCCGTCACAAAAGCGGGCCGAAGGTCCCCTCGGGCTGGCAGCCTGTGAGCGGGTCCCACCCTTAGTGACTCAGGTGACCCCGAGTGATTCCCAGGCCTCCCGTAAGGCTGGCTGTTGCCAGTTCGCGTAATTTTTTTTTTACACTCATGGCTCGCTGGCCTTCCCCGAATCTGATTAACAAAATTTGACCTGATCAGTCCTTCTCTTGTCTTGTTTCAGCGCCACAGAACAATTCCGGGTTCCCTTCTGCCCTTTGTCTGACCCTAGACGAAGGATGGCCCTTCCCTGAAGCCAATGAGGTTGCAGAAGCAACCAGTTATTTTTTTTTAAGTTACTTTTTCTAGAAACCATACCCTCCTAACATTGTGAATTTTCCACCAACAGTGAAAAAAGTCATTTTTCTGTGTTTTCGTTACCTGTGGGCCTACTTACCCCTTGGAGGATAGTTTAAAAATTTGAGTAAATCTATCATGGAATTGAAGTTTCACTTGGTCAGAATTTAGAGATTGTAAGGTTCAACCCCCTCTAACCCAGCGTAAGTGAATTCCTCCAGCTTTGCAATCGGATAAGGTGGGCGTCCCAGGTGGTTAGAAAGGTTTTTTTCTGTTTTGAACTTTACTGGAACATTATGTCTGATGTTAATTTTGGCTTTTGTGGCTACAAATGATTACATTTCATTTGGATGATTATTGACACCGGCTTCCTGCTCCCATCCCCTGCCAGTTCTTCCATTGTTAGTTCTCAGCCCTTGGTCTTTGCTCTGTTGTTTTTTTCTGATCGTCATCCTTGTTACCCTTGGGGATGTGGCACCCAGAAGTGAACAGGCTCCTGTGGAAGTTGTTGGACGGTTACCAAGTTCCAAGCTGGGAATTCTGCTGTAAGTGAATTCTCTGCAGGCTTTGCCTTTGTGGCATATTGCTTTGCTGACTCACAGTAACCTTGCAGTCAACTAGAACCTTTTCATGTGAACTGTTTTGAAGCTAGGTTTCATCCATCGTGCAGTTAATGGTTTGACCTGAACTGTAGGAACTTGAAGTTACCCTTCTTAAATTTTCTCTTACTCCTTTTGGCTTCAAGGTCAGGTTGTCACAAGCTGTTACCCAGTATACTAATAATTTCTGCCATCCTTCTGAGGGAACTTTGATAAGCATTCCCTTTAACTTCCTCCTGATTGTTGTAAATGTTGCTAGGATGGGGCCAAGTTCAGTGTTGTGTGGCATACCTCTGTCTCCTCCCTTTGGGTGGATACCATTTTATTAGTCAATACATAGTCAACCAGTGACCAGTCTCTCTGTCCTATAAATCATGACACATTGTGTCTCTGCCCTCTCCATGACTAATACAGATGTGAAATAGTGATGTTGTAGAAATTGACTCCACATTTTTGTCACAGATTTTGATTGAGTATAGCAGTTTTTTTATTGCACGAACTTCATAACCACGGGGGTAATGCACATTTTAAAAATTAGGAAAACATTCCCACATTCTTATCTTTATAAATCTGTATTCTACCATGTTTCTCCAAACTTGAAAGAAAAGATCAGAGGAAGGTAAGAGTAAGGAAAACTTCACTTGGAGAGAGAAGCAATAAGATAGTGGGAAGAATCAGAAGTGAAGCAGGAAGTTGCTTGACTAGTCATTGGAGTTAAGGGATTCAGAAGGTAGCATGGAAATAAACCTACAGAGAACCCACTGGGTGTAGATGTCACCTTCAAAACTGAAGGAAAGAAGAATGGGTAGAGGGTTGGTTTTGTTTGAACTATTCTGATCGAACTCTTCCAGTATAATGATGGTAAAATAATAATCACCAGTATCTGTTGAGCATTTATATGCCAGGCCCTTTACATGTGTTACTACTTTGATACTTCACATGAATTCTATGAAAGAAAGTACTGCTGTCACCACTTGAAGGTGAGGGTCTAAGTAAATTGAAGTTTAGTAACTTACCCAGGCAAGTGGAGAGCCTGATTTTGAATCCAGAAAGTCTACTTGGGGAGCACAAGGTAACTACTGTGCTGTGCTAGGTTTTAGCCATAGAACATTTGAAGGTATATGCAAAACTTTGGTGGTCCTGTCTTCTTGAGGGTGAAGAAGATACTGAATGCATCCATACAGTTTGCAGTGGTATAGGGTCATAGCTGGTGGAAGAAGGACAGGGCTCAGCAGAGCCTCCCAATTTCATCATTCCTCTTTTTTTAATCTTGCTGCTAGTATGGTTTTGTCCCCAGACACTAGATTACACTACCCCCCTGCCACTCCCCCCCATTTACATGAAGACAAGAACACTGTTTTACAAAATAAGATCGTTTTGCTTTTTGTCACTGTGTTCTTTGTTTTCTTAAATAATCTCTTACATGGTATGTCCTTTAATAATTTACATATTCTTTAAGATCCCACTTGTCACCTTGGCTATGTTCGCCTCTCTTGATCTTTGCCCTCCATAGCGCTCTTGTGCCATCAGCAGGTCACAGTAATTTGTATGAAACATTGCTCACATTGCATTGGAATGAGTGGTTAACATAGCTGTGTCCTCAGTTGGCCTATAAAGGTGTTTTAGGGAAGGGACCATGTTCTCTGGAGCCCTGACACTAGCACACAGTTGGAAGTTTAGTGCTTCATTAGATCCACTCTATCATCCTGTGAGTAGAAATTATTAATAACTTACTTTTAAAATGAGAAAACTAAAGCCTTTTAAAAAAGTTTTTTTTGGGGGGATGTAATTAGGTTTTTATTTACTTTTGATGAAGGTACTGGGGACCGAACCCAGGACCCTGTGCATGTGAGGCACACATTCTACCACTGAGCTATACCCTCCCCCTGAGAAAACTAAAGCTTCTTAATGGTTAAAAATGTTTTGTTTTAAGCCACAGGCAAAAAAAAGTACAGTCATGACTTGAACATAAACATACTTTCCAGGATGATGGGCAGTGGGGAATTTGATGATGGGCAAGTCTAGAATTAGAGTAAGAAAATCCCAGTATCTGCAGGGACAGCAAGTGCTTCCCAGCAGGACAAAATTGGATGTTGACTTCTGGCTTGTCTGGAGTTGACCACTGGGTAAGCCCTAGCCTGGGAACCTGGCCCAGCTCCAGGGTCCTTTTCAACTAAAAATAGAGAAGACTCTGCCTCAGCTAATTTTAGCTGGAGGCAACTAAGATACATTCTGCCTGTTTCTGGAGGTGTTGGACTTGCTGGTTCAGGGATTTGACCTTTCTTGCTTTATCGTTAAAAACTCTTCGTGTAAAAAAGCACATTTATAAACACCATTTCTTTTCAATCTTGTAATAACTCAGGCAGATATTCCCATTTTGTAGAAGATGACTCAGGTTTAGAGAGACTGAAAGTGACTTGCTTGCCTAGGTTCTCCTCAGTAAGAAACAGTAGTCCCTGCTCTGGAATTAGACAGCCTTGACTTTTTAGCCCTGGCCCTGCCACGTGGTAGCTGTGTTACTTAACCTCTCCGAGTCTGAGTTCCTCTTCTGTAAAATGGGGTAATGGAAGCCAACTTATAGAGTTCTTGTGAGGATGAAATATGATGTGAAATTGTGTCATTTTATTCTCGACATTCTTGCTGATTTGTGTTTTTCACTTCCCTTTCTTCATTGAGTTGAGGAACTTCTAGATGTACTCCTTACCTTCTAGGAAATTAAAATTTAACCTATTTGGGTTGCTCACCATCAGGTTGGTAGATTGGTGTCTGATACGTGCTAAGACAGCCAAGTCAGTGCCAAAGGTTTTGATAAGAGAATGTAGCTGCCTCTCGGTGGATCATCTTTGGTTCCATGGCTCCTGGCGCAGATGCTTGTTGTAAATGATTGTTGAACTTCCTAAAGACAGGAATTGAATCTTAACTGGATTGATAGTAGCCCAGTAATTTTTCTTAGGTGTGATTTTGGAGCTTTTGCAAAGGCAGGCGCGATTTGGGTAATTAATAACAATACCTTCCATTGCCCAATCAGGGCTTTAATCCGGTTCTTAAGCCGCCAGGATAGCGTGTTCATTTCCAAGCGGAGGTAGAAGACCTTATGAACAGAAATGGCTGACTCAAATGCTGGCCCTAGGAAGGCCTTACTTTCTCATGTTTTGAGAGAATGAGATGTTAGTGAATTTACTACCTGAGATAGTACTTCAGACAGATAGCTGTGAATTTTGGGGGAATTTATTGAGGACTAAGGATAATATTTTTCTTTGTATCCCATTCTGAGCAAAAGCAAGTGTGAAAAAAGTAGCAGTTTGCTACCACCTGGAATTTCTAATGGGATCTTCAGATCTCTAAAGTTTTATAAAAACATCTGGCACGGTGGTTTTACCCAGCACCATGACATTTGATAGACTTCCAGTTTAAAATCATTTCTCTTTGGACTCCGTGTGTTAGGGATACTCAGGCAGTTATGTCTGAAAAATCAACCCTGAAAGCTGTGGGCCAGTTTGTGCTTGAATTCACTGGTTGTAGCCGTCCTTCTACTTCAGCGTGCAGAGAATCACCTGGAGAACCTGTTCAAGTGCTCAATCCTGAGAGTGCCTTCTCTAGTCTGGGCAGGGCCTTGGAAATGTGTATTTTGAAAAAAGCAGCAGGTGGTTCTGATGATATTTATTTTGCATAATCTCTCCGAATGGTGGAATAAATTCAAAGTTAGGAATCTCTTTCTTGTGTTTGGAGTGTTAGGAGCTTTTAGATTTTAAAATCAGTGGTAAATGAAATTCCTATTATTAAAATTCTCCTTGGTTGCTTTTTCTCCCATTGAGCACAGATGACGTAGTTGGCTTGTGACAGTGGTTCTCAAGCTTCACTGTGATTCAGAATCATCAAGGTGATTAATGTTTCTGATTGAATAGATCTGGAGTGGGGCCTGAGAACTTGCATTTCTAAGAGAGTTCCAGGTGATGCTGAAGCCGCTGGTCCAGGACCACACTTTGAGGATGACTGGCTTTGCTCTGGGCAGGTGATAAGCACATGTCAAGGGCATTTGGAAATGGATCAGACTATAGAAAGAGCAGATTCATACCTCCACCACAAGACTGATGCCAGGCATATGCTTCAGGAGTGGAAAGTGGATGGAATTGTCCACATTGTTGATATTTTTTGTCTTTAAGACTCAAGTACATTTAGTTGCATTTGTGCATATTACTGTGTATGATGATCACTGTTGTGTTTCTCTTGGCGTAGTAGGCACCTGTTTCAACTTCTCTTCTGGTTTGTAATCAAACTCCCTGAGAGTTGTGGTAGCATTTTACTTCTTAGGGGCTTCCCGGCTTGGATATGTATAATTGGTACTTAAGTATATATCTGGCTCCTAATGTCAACATGACAGACTAAAAGTGACTTAAAATTCCTTTGCCTTTTTTTGTTCTCCGTAAACAGAAATGTCTTTCTGTTCTTTGGAATTGATTTGGCTACAGCATTTTGCTCTGTGTGTGTGTGTGTGTGTGTGTGTGTGTATTTGAACTTGAATGACTTAAAAGTGTGACTCTTACCTAAAAAAAGATTGGGGAATCATTTCCCTCTAGCAAGGAAGGTTTTCATTTCAGAGTGAATGCTTAAATTGCAGTTGTTCCTTTGGGAATGTGTAAAATTCACTTTCTCTTTCAAATAGTCATCTAGGTTCTCAAAAATGCCTGTTTTACTTGTGACTTCCTAGTGATGTTTCATCTTGTTAAGGATCTGTCCATGTTATTAGATGTGGGCTTCACAAAGATAGAGAAGTAGGTCTTAGAAATCTTTATGGCAGGCTTATTACCTGTAAAGCATGTACAGAGAATTAAGAGACCCTAGGTGCTTATAGTCTCTCTTGTTAAGAAATAAATGGAAACAGGAAAACAGTAGGTTTAAATAAAAGTTCAGGACAGCGATGGAAGAAGGATAATTAACCTTTGTATCTGATGCACATTGGAAAAGCCAATACATGTTTGCTGACGATGGAGAGAGAAAAAGAAACCACGGCAGAACTTGGCAGAGAAGATGAGAATTACTTGTTTGGCCTGGGATTCAGAAAAATAACATGTTTGGCCCTGAGGTTACTCTTGCAACATGTTATTGCTTTGAGGGAAGAAGTTTGAAATTATACCCTAAGAGTAATTTTAAATGCTATTTCTTAACCTTGCAGGTTTACAGTCTCTAAGAGGTCTGGGTCAGTTTTCAGGGGGTTGTGGAGGTTACATGAATGAAGTTATGAAGAGTGTTCTGAAAGTAGCTCCGTGAAGAGGGAGTTAGCTTCCAGCGTGCATTCTCCTTCCAGCCTCTTTGACATTTACTGTAAATAGTGAGTCAGGAAAGCAAGTAGTGAGTCTGGATTCCTTAAGAGCTGCTTAGAGTTAAATGTGTCTGCAAGTCCAACGGCAGAAGTGTGTGGAGAGAAAAGAGTGTTTTCTTGGAGTTTAGTGGATAATCATAGAGTCTTCAGGGAGCATCAAAACAAAGATTTTGGGAGCAACAGCCGTGAAGGGTTTTTCATCTGGAGAAATTACTTTATCTGGAGTTCCAAATGTTAATCTGTTCTTGACTGACCTTTGTTTCAGCCAAGTGCTGGGGAAGGTAAAAGATGAACTCATTGTTCTGGGATTGAGTCATATAAAGGTATAATGAGGGAAGCAAAGAGAGGGCGAGAACCAGATTTCTTCACGGCCAAAACAACTTGTTGACCCTAAACTGTGTCACTCAGGAAGGTTTTTCATTCCTTTTAGGAATAGATTGGAAAATGAAAAACTTTAGGTTTGAATCTGCATGTGCTCAGAATGCCTAATCAGTGGGAATTATATGGCTTTGAACTTTGAGGAAGCAAGAGTAGTAGGAAATAGGGAAGGAAATAAGTTACTTTTTCCTTTTGGGGTAATTTTAATCATTAACCTGTTTCTGAAGTTAGTGACTTTACTGTTCAGATTTGCAAAAGTAGAAACTATATGTTATCGTGTGTCTAATTACCTGATTTGCCCCTCTTTTCTAGGAGGTGTGATTGCCTATATCAGTTCTTCCAGCTCAGCCTCTAGCCCCGCCTCTTGTCACAGTGAGGGCTCTGAGAATAGTTTCCAGTCCTCCTCCTCCTCTGTTCCATCTTCTCCAAATAGCACTACTTCTGATAACAACGGGAATCCCAAAAATGCTGACCTCTCCAACTCTGAAGGCATCCTAAAGAAGGATCGAATCGATTGTTCTATGAAAACAGGCAAATCGAGTGCACCTGGCATGACAAAGAGTCATAGTGGAGTGACAAGTAAGTTACGTTGGCTTCCTAAGGGTTGGTACCGCTAACTGTAGGCAGGGCTTGCTTTATCAGCTGTTCATTTGGGGGACCATTTTATTTTTGGGTGTAATTTTCACTCTCTTCTGGGTAATCATAGTTGAGTGATTAGATAAGAAATCATTGGTGGTCTTAAAATTTGCTGCCTAGGGGCTGTCATAATTGATTCTTGCCAAGGAGCAAGATATGTGGCTACGTACTCTGACCATGTTTTCTCTAGGGTACCCCATTGCACAGCACTTCGGCACTTCGGAGTCTGGTTTTTAGAACTTACTCGTGGAAAAGGGTTTGTGTTCATGCAGTTGGACCTAGGAACATTTGGAATTAGGAAACAAAGGAGGATTGGGAAAGCCAAATGAGTAGTGGAAATTTGGACCCCTGAGTGAGGGTGGAGGTAAGATGGGCCGGTACAGGGCAGGATCAGGAAGGAATGGGGCCCGTCTGGTGCCTTCAGGTGAGCTCAACTGAGTGTCTGTAGAGCAGCCTGTGGAGACACCCCTTGGCACCTTTATTGATTGACATCTCTGCCTGACTTCTTAATTCTTATCCAGCAGAATTGTTTTCTTAGTTTGGTTGCATATCTGATGTAAAGTAACTCTAAAATCAGTGTATGTTTAAAACCATCAGGAAGGGAAAAGCCAGCTCTGTGAGATATTTTTGGCAGTGCTGTAAAATGTTTAAAAGAAAACCACAATTTCTTTTAATTTGTTAATTTGGGGTAAGGATTTTTCTTTTACATTATAAACATAGATTTGTATATTAAAGTACTTACAAGTTGAACAAAACATTCAATTGGAAAGAAAACGAAACAGTTGTGGTTTTTTCTTCCAGCTTTTCACTCTTGTGTCTGTTTGTGCCTTAGAGTTCAGTGGCATGGTTCTGCTGTGTAAAGTCTGTGGGGATGTGGCGTCAGGATTCCACTATGGAGTTCATGCTTGTGAAGGTTGTAAGGTAAAGCATGCTTTTGTTTCTTTAAGCTACTGATTCTGGGATTAAAGTTAGGTTTGCCCGTTTCCACAGCTGACAGTCTGAGAGGAGGAGAGAAATCAGCTGCTCCTCTTAAAGTATCAAGCATTTTATATTCTGTATAGACATAACTTGTTTTGAAAAGTGTATTTTAAATTTGGTGAAAGTATTTCTTTTTAAGATTTTGATCACAATAAATCTGCTATCTCACTCAAACTTCAATATGGTATGAAATGTTTATTTGTTACTGTATCAGGCACTGTTCCAAATGAAACAGCAGGGAGCAGAACAGATAAAGTGCTACTGCCTGTTTTGGAACTTAGTTTAAACAAACTTTGAATAGGCCTCATCAGATACTTTGACATTCTGACATGTCAGGTACGAGGAGTTGGGATTGATTCCTAAATACTTGTGAAAATGTGGTATCAGAAGTAATCCCAAATTCATAAAAGAATCTTGAATATAAATTGAGCCCTTGGGAAAGCTCATTTTGTTTGTAAGTTTAGTTGCATATTTCTGAGTCAGATAATTCCAAGTGAGATGGCCTGTACTGCCTGCTTTTATCCAGGGACTCTCTCTCTCTGTCTCCTTTTTAATCTGGCACAGCCCTTTCTCTTGAGTATCTAAAATTAACATGGCCAAGACATGTGCTCTTGCTGTTCTTGGACTGAAAGCCAGGAGCAGGAATCCAGTTTGGCAGGATATGGTGGGCGAGCAAGATAATGAATATATATCACGAAAGAAGAAATATTTTCTAGGGTGGCTCTGAATGAATTGTGAGTTTGGTAGCTCTGAATGGTTGGGTCACTTCACAGAACTAGTCAGTATTTTATATAGATGCAGCACTTTTCCACTGTTTTAAAATTCTGTATATTTTTTTTTTTTTACAAAAATGTGAAATAACTGTGGGACAGGCATTATTCTCCCTTTATATTTATAGCTAGAGAAACAAAAGCACAAGCAAATGAGCCTAATTGTGTATTGTTGATAAAACCATACATAATTGCTCTTAAAGTTGTGTCTAGCTCAGATATTGTAGCATCCAAGTATAATGTTGCAGTAACAAAGTATAAAGATGCTGTATCCCCCAGTTGCTAATATAGAGTCATCAAATATGTGATTAGTTATGGTATTCAAGGAAACTGCAGTTTAAAATAATTTTGTTCTTGATTTTTCTGAAAAAGTCAAGGGAACCATTTAGCTGGAGATCTTCAAAGACCACTTACAAAGCTTGACCTTAAATTGTTTGCATAGTAAAGTTATTTGTAGCCATTTAGCTGGGAACTGTCTTTCCTAGCCATTAACTGGTCTGTGGGCTGTGGCATGACACTTACCTATCGCTGACAAGTAACCAGGAACACCTGGCCCATATAAGTAGGCCTGTCTGGTGTCAGCAGGTAATAATCCAGGAAAGACCAACAAGTTACTAATGTAATCCTCGGTTCTAGCAAGGGGATTATAGCTAGGGAACACATTTCTCTGTCAGCTTCCTCGAAATCAGTCATTCATATTTTAAGAGTTTTGTCTGTGATTAACACGTTGATTGCCATGTCACCCAAATCTGGGTGACAGTTGTTTCCTCAGGGGCACCCGATCCACAGTGGGCGATCAACGTGTTAAAAGTATGAGCTGGAAAATTGGCTGCAGGCAGGGCTGGTAACAGGGTAAAGTGTAGTACAAGGGATGCTTTGGCAAGCGCCAAGATTCTCCAAAGGGAAGAAAGGGAAGAAGAGTTTTGTTTGGCTAGTGGGCATAGGTAAGTACTGATACTGGTAAGAACTGAGTTAAATTCTACGTGCCAGTATTATATTTCCCTGTGTTCTATGCCAAAGTTACTTCCCAGGTAGCTAGTAATATACCTGATAGTTAGGTGTGGGGGGAACCCTTACAAGGAGTTTGTCTAGATGTTTTTAAATAGGCGGGGTACATCTTCCTGTGTTCTTAGGGTTTTTTCCGAAGAAGCATTCAGCAAAACATCCAGTACAAGAAGTGCCTGAAGAATGAAAACTGTTCTATAATGAGAATGAATAGGAACAGATGTCAGCAGTGTCGCTTCAAAAAGTGTCTCTCTGTCGGAATGTCAAGAGATGGTATGTTCCCAGTTTAAAGAGTGATCTTCTTAAAGCATATGGAGCTTGGCTTTTATTCCTCAGCATAAACCAGCGCTACAAGCTAATTACCAATGGCCCTCTTGTGCTTAGGGTGAAACAGATTTTAGAAAACACATTTTGATGCCTTGTAGGATGCCAGATTCATTATAAAGTCAAGTTTTAGCATCATCACCCCAGAAACAGCTTGTGGCTCACTTCTTTTCTTGTTACTTGCCTGTGAAAAGACCCATTTTTTTCCCTATACAAGCTGAATACTTTTTCTTTTTCCTTAAATAAAAAAAGAAGTTTTAAGTTTTTCTTTATGTGGGAACCCTTCCTTGGCTTTTTCTTCTTGATTTCTTAGCAGTCCTGAGGGATCAGTTTCCCCTTATTCTGAATTATCTCTGTAACTTCTCAGTCTTGAGATGTCTGTGTGCTTTCAGGGCAAGGATTCTGAATACATTGAAAGGAGATGCACAGTGGAAAGAACAGGAGGCTCTGAAGTGGAGGTGGTTGCTCTGCTCTGGCGCGATCACTTCCCATGGAAAACGAAAGTTGTGATACTCTGCAGGGCTGTTAGTGTTATCTGTGGATGATGTCACTGAAAGATTTGTCTCTTTTGTTGTGCTTAGGGTAATCATTTTTTGGATAGTCTCATTCTGTTCTAAGTAACATAGCAGAGGAGTATGAGGTTTTTCAGAGGAATTGGTTTAGTAGAGTTAATTAAGAATTGCTAAGAATGAACCTTGGGTTTTTCGAGGGAAGGGTCATTTAAGCAATTCCTTAGGTTTCTCTAAGATCTTACTGGCCCAGAAATAACAGTATTGCAATTAGGAGTTCTTGAATAAAAGAGTTCAGCAATTGATGTTTTGTATTTTCGATTGTTTGAAATTTTTTTTTTATAGCACTAGAAATACTGATCCAAAGTTGATGGATATTGTGATTGCCTCAAAAGAATAAAAATGACAATCAGTTGTGAAGGAGGGAGCAGAGGTAAAGTGTGCAACATGATAAAATTGTCTGTGATAGTGATAAATGTCAGAGGCTACAATTAGATGAGTAAGGCTTTCTTGCTGGGTGGGTATATTGAGTTTTTATTGTCTCTCTAAATATTAGAAAAGAAAGAAGCTTTTCTTTCCCTCATGATGAGACAGGACACATTCTAAGATAATGGAGGATGAATGATTTTATTTTTGTTTCACTGATTTTAATTAAAATCCAGGAAGGTTATTTTCCAGTAACTACATTTCTATTGACTGTGGTTTTCCTTTTTTCTTTTTCTTCTTCTTTTTCTCTCTTTTTAAGATTTTCTCTTTTAAGAAGTTGGAAAAGGGGAGAGCAGATCATTTAATAGTTGGGTCTTGTTCAGGGAGTGATTGTACTACTGGGTTCCATTAATGTTAGTGGATGTGGGCAGCTGAATCCCATGTGCCTTCTTAAGAACAGAGCTTTCAGCCCTCTTAGCAAGGTGCTGCATAGTAATGCTGGTCTGCTTCGAGCTGTGATTTTTGTTAGTTAATTTCAAATTTCTTTCTTGGACTTTGCTTATAAAATACCCAAGAGATCTTCTCCTTAGCTTTGTTTTGGGAGAAAAATCCCCCGCCCGCTTCGTATGGTACATCAGAAATACAGCCATCAAGTTTGGAATAATTTGGGCCAGACACAAATAGATGCTCTTTACTGGTATGACTAGAGGCCAGAGCTGTCAGGACTAATTTTTTGTTATGCTTTTGTACAAACAGGTCTTATTTAGACTGTAGATATTAAATATCTCTCTCTTCAATAGCTGTTCGGTTTGGTCGTATTCCTAAGCGTGAAAAACAGAGGATGCTGATTGAAATGCAAAGTGCGATGAAGACCATGATGAACAGCCAGTTCAGTGGTCATTTGCAGAGTGACACATTAGTGGAACATCATGAACAGACGGCTTTACCAGCCCAGGAACAGCTGCGACCCAAGCCCCAGCTGGAGCAAGAAAACATCAAAGGCTCTTCTCCTCCCTCTTCTGATTTTGCAAAGGAAGAAGTGATTGGCATGGTAACCAGAGCGCACAAGGATACCTTTATGTACAATCAGGAGCAGTGCGAAAACTCAACAGAGACCATGCAGCCACAGAGAGAACGGATTCCCAAGAGCATGGATCAGTATAATTTAAATCATGACCATTGTGGCGGTGGGCTTAGCGGCCACTTTCCTTGCAGTGAGAGCCAGCAGCATCTCAATGGACAGTACAAAGGGAGGAATGTAATGCATTACCCAAACGGGCATGCCATTTGTATTGCAAATGGACATTGTATGAACTTCTCCAATGCTTATACTCAAAGAGTATGTGATAGAGTTTCCATAGATGGATTTTCTCAGAATGAGAACAAGAACAGTTACCTGCGCGACACTGGAGGGAGAATGCATCTGGTATAGTGAAATCAATTTTTTGCTCATCTTGTATCAAGGAAAGCTTTTATCTGGAGGTTATACCAACATCAGGGGCAGGGGTGGGGGTGTCAGAAACCCTAAGAGGTTTTACAGAATCAGTTTTGTGCAGTATTTTAGGTCAGGTATTTTTAATAAACATCGTTTGTTGAATGACCTGGTTTCTCACAGAACGAGGTACAAGCATGTTATTTGATCCATACTATGCTTGGGATTGGGATTTTATGTAAAATACGGATCATGAAGAATTGGTCCTTTAATTCTTAGAAATCCCTTTCAAGAGTGTTGCATTCTGATTAATCATTACCTTACTAGCTTTGGGATTTTCTCGAAGAGCTGATCCTTTTAGCTTGCCAGTCAGTAGTTTCTTGATTTAGATGGGAATTATTTTCTTTAATCATTATCATGCAAAATGGTCTTTGGATACAGAACATGGATATTTCATTGTTTGAAAATTTAGGAATAGTTTAATATAATAAGCTGGTTTCTGAAGATTTTCTCAGACTTTATCTTCTGGGATGAGTTAATGTTACTCATATCATTCAAATGTTTTTCATCAAATACAGTAGTCTGCATGAAAGTACGGTGCTTCTATTCAGCCAGAAGTGTGTCCCAAGCAGCAGCACCGCGCACTCCGGTCACACCATGAGACCCTTTGATAGTGCTTGGTATTTTCTACAGACAAGTAATTAACATCTTTTTCGTTTTCAAAGTAGTTGACTCTACCCCAGTCCTTATGTTAGATTTTTTTTGTCACTTGCAAGTATCTGGAAAGTAATTTTCTATGTTATTAGACTTCGTGGCTCCCTTAAGGAGGGAAAAATGTGTAAGCATTTAAGTTCTAACTTGCGCTATTCTTCGTGGAGTCATCCCATTCCCGGTCACCTGTGGAGCTAGTGGGAATGTAAGGGCTGGGTTTAGTAATGGCGTACACACTGTGTGTTCCATAGTCCTTTCAGTGTTCTCATACCTTTTGTGCCTTCCTATTTTTCCCTCCCCAGTCCTCATTTAGAAGGTGCACCTTGTATATCCAGTTACTGTGTCCTAATTGAACAAGTGGAGGTCAGTGGCCACACCGTTGTGTATGAAATAAGTCATCAATGACCTTTTTTAAAAAAGTGAGGCATCTCACTGTTGCTTTCTCTTTGAATGACAACATTGTAGTTGTGCCTATTTAGAAAAAAGGGAGTTTTGAAATACTAAGTGTGGGGTTGGGTTCTAGGCCTGTGACTTCTAGGTGTATTTGGGTAAGTCACCAAATCTCTTAAAAGTCTTAGTTCCTTACCTGAGAAATGGTAATTATCATGTCTGCCATCACTAACTGTTGAGAACCAAGTAAATGTGTGTGAATTTGTTTGGAAACCATAGAACCAGTGTAAGGTGGCAGCAGTATTACAAAACTAACTCTTAAACCCGTGTAGCAGGTTTTGAAATAGCTTGTTGCAGATGTCCTTTGCTCAGGCTGCCTCTTTTGTGGTAAGTCAGTTGCTGTTTAAATTAGGTTGCTCTGAGGCTTTCCGTCACAAGGCAAGTAGCAAACGGAGACAGTGCTGATATGGGTAGATTTTACTGGTGTCAGGGAGGGTATTTTCACATTGAGTTTCCACTGATTGGTATGCTGCCTTTGGAATGTCTTTACCCCGTCTCACGATTTAAGAGTTTTTCTGTTTTGTGCCAATTAGGTTTGTCCAATGAGTAAGTCTCCGTATGTGGATCCTCATAAATCGGGGCATGAAATCTGGGAAGAATTTTCCATGAGCTTCACCCCTGCAGTGAAGGAAGTGGTGGAGTTTGCAAAGCGTATTCCCGGGTTCAGAGATCTCTCTCAGCATGACCAGGTCAACCTTCTAAAGGCTGGGACTTTTGAGGTAAGTTTTATTCATCCTGAATATTGATGCAGGGCATGTTGTATTTTGTTTTCATCCTTTTCTAAATAAGTGCTTGTGGTCCAGAGATAGAAACTACCAACAAAAGCATGACCATCTCAGGATCTTGGGAAGAGACAAGGTAAGTCCAGAGTACGTGCTGTATTCACAGCACACAAACTCCAAGTTCTAGAATTGCTTCCAGGTGTGAACTTGGGTTCTCCGGAATGTTAGACACCTGCTAAGAGCCTCAGCTAGCGTTTACTCTGTTCAGTGCAGAACACGAAGGGTAAGCAGAATGTGGTTTTAGTCTTTTTGGAGGTTGTAGAGTATTTGGGGGATGTGTCAGACATCCCTTGTGTACCACCTCAAGTCCTCTTGGCCTCACCTCACTGTAGAAATCTGTGGCTGCTTTTTCTACTCCAGCTTCTCTTGCTCTGATGCATTCTGCCTTGGTTTGAGGCGGCCACTGTTGCCAACTGTAGTGGGATGATTCCCTGTTGCTGCTGAGGTGGGGGAAGTCTCAGGACTTGCTCTGAGATCTCTTAAGCATCATTCTGAATTGCAGGGTGGTGGGTGGGAAGTTGATGTCTGGTGGGCCAGATCTTCGGTCTGTGGGGGAAGGGTTACAACCTTACTTCTGGATAGTCCCACAAGATTGAGCTCTCAGTTGTCCTTGATGTCATGTGGTGTCCATCTTATTAATATACCCTCTGATACTGGCTCTCTCTTCTTTCCATCTCATTTCCTTTTTCCCAACTCCTGTTTTCACATGTGCCAGCCCACATCCCACATAAACCTTTGCCTTTGGCTCTGTTTTCTCGGGTACTTGGACTAGAACAGAGAAGATGTTTTCACTAAAAAAAAAAAAAAAAAAAAAGCTATGGTATAATTCCAAAGTAAGACCTATAGGTTTTTTCTGTTTAAAGGAAAAAAACATCAGACTTAAGATTTAAAGTCAGAAGAGATGTCAGAGTTCAAGTTCAATTCACCCATCTTTGAGGTTAGGTAGCTACAGCCCAGAGAGGGGAAGAGGCTTTTCTTGGATTACCAGTAAATTTACAACACAGATCTAGAACACAAGTCTCATACTCCAGGACTATGTCTTTTTACCTTGTGATTTGTCTTAGGTTTTCTGTGTTACAGAGTTAGCACCATCTTCTTAGAAGGCTCACGCCCTTTCTAGACTGTCTTGGGTAAAACGAGTCTTTGCTTGGGAGCGTTGCAAAGTGAGGATGTGTGTTCAGTGTTCATCTGGTTTTGAGGGAAGTGCGTGACATAGATGTCACCGCTTACTGTGGTGGAGGGAGTGTTGTGGGTAAGTAACTGCTGACTAGTTTGACTTGGATTCCAGTTATAACTGGGTGTCTAGAACACTTACTGTGATAGTTGTCTTTGTGTATTGTCTCTCTGGGTTATGGGTTCTTGACACAGACTAATTGGAGTTCATCTGCTGCATTTGGTGTTCGGATGTTTCCAAGTGTCGCCGCATTGAAATCGTGCTCTTCTTACTTGGGGCTTAGAGACCATGTGATACCCTTGGTAGCTTAAGAGTTTTCATGCCTTTGGCCAACACCCAGTTTCAAATTTCTTGGCATTATTGCCTGCTTTAATTTTGAATTTGCATTTCAGAATCTTTATTAATAGAGTATCACAGGACTTGAGTACTTTGCCGCTGCTGGCTGGAATTTTTTTGATGTTGTTCTTGGAATATTTATTGCTTTGTTAGAGAATTTGCCTTAAGCAAATGGTTCTGGGTAAAAATAAACTCAGTTTTTCTTCTACAGCTTTCTCTTGTATGTAGGATGTTTCTTAACTGACTTGAATACTGAGTTATTTCTTGATATTACTATTGAACTTCTCCAAATATATATAAGTCTTTTTCTTTTTCCAGGTTTTAATGGTACGGTTTGCGTCACTATTTGATGCAAAGGAGCGTACTGTCACCTTTTTAAGTGGAAAGAAGTATAGCGTGGATGATTTACACTCAATGGGAGCAGGGGATCTGCTAAACTCTATGTTTGAATTTAGTGAGAAACTAAATGCCCTCCAACTTAGTGATGAAGAGATGAGTCTGTTTACAGCAGTTGTCCTAGTGTCTGCAGGTAAGCAAGCCGGGTCAGAACCATGCTGCACCTGGAATGCGGCGAGCAGCAGCTGGCTTCCAGCAGGCTGTGTAGAGGGGGAGGCCTTAAGGAAGATGCTAAACTATGAATCTGTTATTTCTGAATAATTAATTTCTTATGAGTCTACATCGTTACTTCATGGATTTAATTTTTTGGAACATTGTATATCTACAGGAAGGTGTCTCTGATATAATTCTAAGTTCTAATTAAAATATTATATGAGTTATTTCAAAATGTTAAAAGTATCGAGATACTGTGTTTTGTTACACAAATCAGTGACTTATGAGTTGTAGGCTTTGACCTAGCTTTGCTGCTGAGTTTTCTGTGGGACGTGGGTAAGTAGTTTTACCTTTTTGGGTCTCAGTTCCCTCATCCTCTGAAAGGAAGGGACTGTGCTGTGGGAGCCTAGTGTGGGGTCTGGCACAGCATACATGCTCATCACTGTTTGAATGAGTGGCCAAGAGTTTTGAGTCCTAATTTTTAGTGTTTGTCTGTATGAGTCATCGGTGGTGTTTCCCGGCTTCCCTGCCACCTCACATTGTGCTGCAGTTATTTCTGAGCCAAGTATTTCAATTCAGAAAATAGCTATTAAGGCACAGGTAGCAAATTGGAAATTGAGACACAGTGACTTTCCTGGGGACATGTAAGTAAGTACCAGCCGTTGTTAGGTATCACTATCTTTGTTTTAAAGCATTTGTTGAGAATTATACAGTATTTTGATATGACTTGATAAGTTTCCCATTGGATTCCTTCTAAGTAAAAGGCATTGTGTTGAACACTGTGAGAGTTGTAAGGTGTGAGTTACAGCCCCTGGTTGTGTGTCAGAGCCATAAATCAGTAACTTACCTCAGTATTCCTTAAGGAGAGTAAGTTCTTTGTATATCTTAATGGGGCTGTCCATCAGTGGAGTAAAAGACTTGATGCCATTTGCAAGCACAATTTGGCTACCTTTTCTGGATTTAGAGTCCAGAGTGCTCACCATTACACCATGGAGCCGCCTTGGCTACCTTTTCTGATCAGCTGTACCTGGGTACCTAAAAAGTCACTTACTATATGGAAATAGTATGAATGCAGTGTGTCAATAAGGGATACCTGTTTCTTAGTAACCTTGTAATGCCTCTTGCACTTATAAGTAATTAGTGATAGTTTGAGTTGACATGAGATCACTAGATCTATTATTGTGAAACTAAAGGTGATCCATACTTGTTAACTTCTTTATCTGATGAATATGCCTTAAGTTAGGTGCTCAGGGGGAGACATAGCAGGCATTAAGACACAAGCTTGTACTCAAAAGAATTTATGTTCCATTTGGAGAGTCAGAACGAACACAGAAAACCTTGTGTTACTAAACAAGTGAGTAGTTTTGGGAAGGAAGATGAGATCATCTGAGAAGGCTTTGTGGGAGGATGAAAGTGGAGCTGGAATGTGAAGGATGGATTATTAAGTGTTCCCAGCAAAAAGTGATAGGAAGGCATGGTGACAGCACAAGATGGGGAGGGGGAGGGACAGGTGGCCAAAGACTGCTGTGTACGTCAAGGAGGGAGGGACACGAGGCTTACGTTACGTGGCACCAGGTTATAGAGTGACAGCTGTGAGAACTAAACAGAGAAGACAAATACGGGCGGTGGAAAGTCAGTGTCACTTCTTGAGTAGGGGTGCGATCGGGCATGAGCAAAGTGATGCTTTAACGCTAGTTCTGTACTTTTATCCTGGGTGGATTAGACAGGTGAGCTGGAGAGTCAGGTTGAGAGGCTGTTGAAATAACTTTAGGTGGGAGGCAGTGAACTGTCCTAAAATAGATGTGGCAAAGGAGGTAGAGAAGGACGGCTACATCCCAGAGAGAGTTGATAGTTGGGAAAGAAGGGAAGGTGGAGGGTGAAGGGGAGTTCTCTGCCAGGAGCTCTGCTCCTGCATTTATGTTTTCCACCACGATTGTGACTTTTATTTTATTTTAAATTTTAATTTTTGAAAAAGCCTTGTTTTGTTTTCTGATCATAAGAATAATATGTACTCTTTGAGAAATTGGAAAATATTAAAATGAAAATAAAGATAATGTCATTACCAAAAAAGATCACTGTTAGCATTGGGGGGGTGGGTCTCTCTCCATTCAGCTGTGTCCATTTATCCATTTGCCTGCTTATTGGTATGTGGTACATAGACAGATGTTTGACATCCTAAGTGGAAAAGGCTGATTATAGAAGAACATAAGGCATTCTTATTTTTGTTATGTTTATATATGAAGATATACAAGCAAGACAAAGATACATGTACAATTCCATGCATTTAAAATGATAATGTTGTTTCACTTAAGTATATGATAGAGTTCATGTCACATTTAAATCTTGATCACTTAAAAATGACTATTGTTATTTTTAAAGCAGTATCCAGGCAGGAAAATAAAATTCAGTGACTGTAGAAGAGTATAAATTGAAAAGTCTCTCCTTGTATTCCTAGCCTGTGCTTCAGACTAGATTTCTAACCATCTTTCTTTTGAATTGTTCTGATGGTTGCCCTCCCAACTCTAAGAACAATGCTTATACCTCTTTATATTTAGTAGATGTAACTGATAAATAAAAGTACCCTCTCAGTTTTCCCTCTCAACTTTCATTAAGTTTTATTTTTTCAGTCACTTTATTGGTTTTATTTATAAATTTAATATGCTTACATTCTTCGATCATTCACTTTTACACTCTCTCAGATAGCTGAGACAGAATAATCTTACTGCATAGGGAGGTAGTACCCTCCTTTCCCCATATCCTGGCTTCTTTGCTCTACCATTTTCTTTTACATTGTCAAGGATTAAAACATTCATATTCTGTCCTATAGTTGTGACTGTTTCCCATGCTTTATTTATCAGTTGATTTAAAAAAATTGGAAAGTAAAACCAGCATTTCATCATTATTCAGTGAATAGTGCCCATGGTGTTCACACAGTGGGTTTGAAATGGTAACAAGGCAACATAAATCTCTCCCCTAAACTTGTCCTTCTTGAAGGGAAAGTTCCAAGTGTCAGATAACAAATGGGCTATTTATGTTCTCTGTTAATTGCTTAGAATTAAGCTACGTTGTAGTTTGCTTTATTTCCAAAATTGTTTCTCTTGGAATCTGCAGTTGCTTTGTTTTGGTTATTGTTGTCAGAAGAAATGTTCGTTAATGATCTCATTATATAATTTTATCCTCACAACAGACCTGTGATGTGAGCTAGAACAAGTTACCCTCACTTATACAGGCAAGGCATTTGAGGAGCAGAGGGGTTAAATAATTTGCCCAAGGTCACATTTTTAATTATTGGCTGAGCAGGCATTTGCACTCTCATTAGTCTAGCTTCAGAAGCCTTGCCACTACACTGCTTGTCAACAGAACAGCTGTAGCTGTTAAGGGAGAGAGAAATCTCAAACGTGGCACTTGCCTGGGAGACTGGAGGAATCCTGATACTGTGGAGAGAAGAGGGATTACTCCTGGAAGGTAAATTCTTCTTTGGGTTGTGTGAAACGGCAGCAGCCCCTTGCAGTTGAAGAGCAGAGACTGGAGCGTAGGTGTGAGGGAGGCCCAGGCTCATGTAGATGCGGACTGTAGCTGTCCTCGCAGAGGGTTTTGTTGAAGGAATTTAACTTCCATCTGCATCGTGGGAACAGTTGGTGAGGAGTGCAAGCTTGGGAGAGGGACGAAGAGCCAGACGGTTAAGGAACTAGAAGACAGCTGTGTCCTGAGGGAGGTGATGCAGGTAACAGTGCAGCACTCAGTGCGTCCTGTGGAAGGTGAATTTCTGTTCCAGCCTGTGCCTTCCAGTGTTGCAGCTTCTAGAGGACTGTTGCTTACGATCCAGCTAGATTTGTATGTAGGTCTTTTGGCCTTGAGATCATGAAACCATGGTTTTAGAAATTGAGGTTTTAGAAAAATTTAATATTATTTACATTTTTAGGTATAGGTGTCTATTTCCTTGAAGGGAGCTGAATAGAGGGGCATAGGTCATCCAAGCACAAGCTGTTCACTGGAGGACCAGCCTCCCCTGATGATACTAACTCCAGTATCCTTTCCCACTTGCTGTTCCTTTTTTTGCCGTCTAGATGATTTTGTTTGTGGGGGCTGCTGTCATTCTTTCCCAGGTGTTGGTGGTGTAAATTACTGGTGATGCAGTGTAAACCGGTTAACTTTCTTCTGTTAAGGTATGAGCTCTCTAAAGGAAGGAATTTTGGTTTGTTTTGTCCACTGATAATTCCCTAGCACCTATTCCAGTAACCACACACATTTAATAAGTGTGTGGTGAATGAACACATTGCAAGGATGTAAAAGGAAACAATTACTTGAATATTAAAGGCAAGGGAGTAGTTTTGCAAAGATGACCCTCATAATTGCATGGCCAAAGTCAAATGTCAAGAGATCTATCTCACTATTTTGTTTGGAAAATTGAACCCCCCCCCCCAAAAAAAGCAGAAATCTCAATAGTCAACATTCAGTTTGTTTCTTTTTCCGTAAGAATTAGCACGTAGTTGTAGTCATGATCCAAATTTTACTAAATGTAAGATAAACTTATTTTCATCATTTTTCCTATTTTCATCATTTCCCCCTGTATTTAGAATTACTCAGTCTTCCCCCTCCCTTACTATTAATTTTTAGTCCTTGTTCTGAGTGTTCGCATTGCAAGTAGGCTTTTTCAGCTGCCAGTTACAGTGGAAAACCTCCTTAATTTCCTTGTAAAAAAATTAAATAAGGGCAAATGGCCAGAGAGTTTTGCTTCCTTGGAGAAGTCTTTTTCTTATTAATTACAACTCCCTATACCAGGAGCCATTGAATATTTCTTGCACTCTACTGTCACCTATTGCAAAAGGAAGAATTAGCCCTTGTTGATGAAAAAAGTCCACGGGCAAACAACATAGTTTTGGCTAATTTTAAGATACTTTTATTGATAGCTGATTATACTAAATCATTAATTTATTAACATTTTTGTATGATGAGTTTAGTATACAGTATGCTAAATAAAAGTGAATGCAGGATGATATAACTAGGTAATAAAGTTACATACTATGCTAGTTACCTATTCCTGCGTAACAAATTACCCTAAAACTTAGTGGCTTACAATGCATACATTTGTTATTGCACACTGTCTGAGGCTTAGGAGTGTAGGTGTGGCTTAGATGAGTGTCCCCGGCTCAGGGCTGCTTAGGAGCTTGTGGTCAAGCAGTGGGCAGGCTGTGCTCTCTTAGGAAGGCTCTTCAGCGCGGGGTCTGCTTCCGGGCCTTCACAGGGTTGCTGGAAGGACTCAGTCCCTCACATGTTGTTAGACTGAGTGCCTCAGTCCCTGGCTGGCTGATGGCTGGAGACCGCCCTCAGCTGCTTAGCACGCTGGCCACGTCCTAGGGCAGCTCACACGGCTTTCCTCAGAGCATGTGAGTGGGAGAAGGCCTAGGATGGAAGCTGCGTTTTTTTTCTATAGTATTTTATCCATTAGTAGCGAGTCAGGGAGTCTGGCCCACTCAATGCAGGAAGGATGCGCAGAGCAGGGATACCAGGATGAGGGGACCATTGGGGGCCGTTGCAGAGGCTGCCACCACGCATGGTGACATGCAAATGTGGATATTATTCCTCATGAGGTAAAGATGTATTTCTGAATCACATTATTCATTTTATTTTGCTAATCAGAAGCAATTGAAATTAGATGGCATCTAATTTGAAAAATCAGAACCTAGATTTTTGTGAACAAAGATACCTAAACACTAAAGAATTTTGATCTATTAAGTGTACTATGTGATATATATTTTTGTAATATAATAGCTACAAAAATTTGCCATTGGGATTTTAAAAATTTTGTCAGTTATCTTTTGCCTTTGTTCAGTGGATAAAACCCTGTTTTGAGAATTAATGAGATTGACGAGTGAGTATGATATTTGTGTTTAGTGTCAATGACGTGTCCTCTCATCCACCTCTCTCCTCCGCACTCTCCCTCAGATCGGTCTGGAATAGAGAACGCCAACTCGGTGGAGGCCCTGCAGGAAACGCTCATCCGGGCGCTAAGGACCTTAATCATGAAGAACCATCCAAACGAGGCCTCTATTTTTACAAAGCTGCTTCTGAAGTTGCCAGATCTTCGATCGTTGAACAACATGCACTCTGAGGAGCTCCTGGCCTTTAAAGTCCACCCCTGAGGCCTTTGGTTACTCAGACGTGAACTGATTCATGCTAACTGTACACTGTGTGCTGAGAGGCTTGTTTCTGTGTGTGTACCGTGCGAGGAGGGAGAGGAGGCCTCGAAGGCAGCACGAGGCTGTAGGCTGTCTGCGATCAGGTGGTAGCCCTTTGGGGTGAGATCTCTTCAGCCATGATTAGACATTGCCCGCATTTCCCCGATAGACCAGTCAGCTGTGTTGCACTTAAACTGGAGAAGTTACACTGAATTAGAGTCACACTGAATGTTAGACTTTTTTCATCTGCCAAAACCAAAAACCATTTTGATCTCCCTGTGGTATAAACATAATGCCCAGGCACAAGTATCTGAAGACTTAAAAGTTAATCCTTTGTGGTGGAAGTTCTCTTATAAGATGGAAACTTGATTTCCCCGCAGGACCGTTTGACCTGGTAATGGGAGGCTGTGCAGGTTAGACCTCCTTGTCTGTTTCACACTGCCACCGTGAAAGTGTATGGTCCTGCGCAGGCTTGCTGGTTGTGGAAAATGAGAATCGGTTGTGTTCCCAATGGCCCACCTCACAGAGATAATAAAAAATGTCTAGAAAGCATATTTACCTCTTGGGAGATAGGCACTATGTAAATAAGGTTAAATTTTTGTTATAATTATTCATGATAATTTTTTTTTATTTCTACGCATTTCTTGGAAATCATTTCACAGTCCACACCCATCTGTTATTCAGGGTTCCTGCATATGTGTGGGGTGTCTATCTGGCACACATATATTCAGAGTTCATGGGTACATCAAATCCATAGTATGTGTACATAGTATGTATGTGAATATAGTTACACATAAATATATTTCTTCACAATATTTTAAACTGTGAAGAGCTTTATCATATAATAAACTTAAAACAGGAGGTGTCAAAAGACCCAAATTAGGTGCATTTTACCTGTTGATGATGTTAACAACCATTGCTTTAAATATTTAGACAGTAGAGTATTGAGTTTATGCTCTATTTTTGTTTATTTAAACAACACTTAATGTAAAAGTGCAACAGGCCATCAAGTCCAAATTTCAAAAAAATACGTATTTTAGAGTTCATCTTTGGTAAAGGTACTAGTTGTTTAAAAGTTCATTCAGTTTCTTACCTTGTGCTGAAAAAGGTTGCATTGCCGCCCATGATACACATGCTGCAGCTTGATGGTAGATTATTTTGATTCTTTCTGGAGAACCAACCAATGTTTAAGAAAACTGTTTAACATGTTGACGTGTGCCTGAGTGTGTGAGTGTGGATGTGCAAGCGTGTTCTGAACCCACTTGTTTTTCCCCTAAGTAACACTACAGGGATTTTTGTCAAATTAGATTTAACCTATAATTTGAAAAATCAGTGTGTGACCTACAGGCTTAGAAATGGTATATAGTCAAGGACATTTCATCCACATTTCTTATTTTGGGCTTTTGTAAATAGGTAGGATCAGCCTCTGTTTATGGCAGGTGGAGAAAATCGTCAAAAAGCTGAGGATTTTATGTATGTTTCTCTGTTGCCCTGGAAGATAGCAGTGGATTGGATTTTTAGGTGAAGATTGCCTTCTATATAATTTTTGGATTATATAAAATAGTGAAAATGAAAAGACCCCACTTAACTGTACTCAGCCTGTTACTTTAATGACATGTGAGCAGAATGCCTTATTTTGTAACCTTGTTTAACTTGTTGCTACTGGGACTTGAATTTCTGTGGCACTAGTTAAGTAAGTTAGAAAAGAGTGAAACCCTCTCATTATTAAAGAGGAAAGGTGGTGATGGTGATGTCTGTAATACAGTATAAACCATAATTGTGATTTACCTTAAATAGGTAGGGCTTTTATGGGATATACAGTATAGTTTTTGTGAATTCTTTACATGATAGCATTATCTTTTTATAATTTTTTTCCTAAGATAAATGCATAGTTTTTCTTCTATGGGGAATAGAAACAGCTTTTTCAAGTAATATTGAAAACCTCAAAGATCATGTTGTTTCTTAATTTTTGCCTTTTGCATAAGCCTCTTTATAACATATATCTTTAAAACAATTACTAAGTCTTTAGGAATGTGTAACCAGAACTATGTTAGTATTGCTTATAAAACTTTAGTTAGATTCAGTATATACATGTATACATCTAGATATAGGTAGATATTTGCATTTTGTCTTGTAAAATTTTATTTGAACAAATTCTTCCTGTAGGTAATGGGAAACAAAATTAGTCGTTCATATGCCACTCTTAGCATTTCTATATTTGAAAACGGCCCCATATTGAAACCTCTACGTCTAAACTTAAACCAGCAGCCTATTACAAGCACATTCTTTGATTGAGTCATCGGTTATAAACTTACTAAATGCGGAGAAGACAACCAATTTAGGGAACCTCTTTGGTGGGACACTGTTGATTAATAATGTACTGTATGAATTAAGTGATGCTTTAACTCTGATTTTACATTTTAAACTTAAAATACGGGCATTATGTCAGCAAACTTAAGGGCATTATGTCAGCAAGCTAAAACATTTTTTTCTGTCATTTTAATGTATCTCTTTACGTGATCTGAGAGAGGATTCAAGCCTTTAGAGAGAAATAGCTGAGGGAAAGGGGAAACGTCTTCTTGGGATGAAGCTTTTCCTTATGGCGACGGTTTAATTACAGTTTCAAAAACTAGAAGGAAACTTCAGTGGATTAAGTGTATAGCTTTCGTAACTACGTTTCAACAAATTACCATTGTAACTTGATAAGATACAGTTTATTTTATGTAAACATTGCAAAGCAAGGTGTAGAAGCTCAGCTAGATGTATCCCTGTGCACGAGAGTAGGTACCTATCTCAATTATCCTTTTTCTTTTCCAGTATAAAGTTTGCTGAATGTACAAGAAGACTTTATCACTTAGGATATAGAATTTTTTTTAGGGGTTGGGGGGAGGGGCTCTGTCAGGAAATTACCGATAAACAAAGATTGTGTTGATTTGATCCGAAACATAAAACTTGAAGCTATTCTTGAGCTAACATGGAAAAATACAATGGCTATTGTTTTAAAAAGAAATGATAGAAATATATTATTGACAAGATATGAATTAAGTTTATTTTCTACAAACTGTTATTGATGAAGACATGGATAATATCTTCATGTTTCTGAAAAGTAATCTGTACATGGGGGGAGGGGAGAATAAATATTATTTCTAACCAAGTGTAGTTTCTGGTATCTTTCTATCTTGACTTTTTTGTAAGACCATTTATAACTTACTCCTTTCCTTTGACCATAGCAGGATCTCTTACATAAATCTCTCATTCAGCATGGGGGGGTATGTATATGCAGGGCTTTTTTTTTTTTAAAGAAAGACTATAAAGTTTAGAGATTTTAACAACGATTGTTACTGTTTTCTTTAATGCCCACTGAATAGCGGTTTGCTGTGATAAGATAGTCTTTCTGGGAAGGGATGGTGAGAGAGGAAGGCAGGTGGGGTACCTGATCTAGTCAAGATTCAGCCTTGGTCTTTAATGGGATAAGGAGCCTCAGCAAGACCACCGCCTCCTTTTCCCTTTCCTTGTGGTTGCAGCCATGCTGGCAAAGTTAAGATAGTTACTTAAATGAGCATTCCCTGCACTTGTTGGCAAGACCAGTACTGTCCACTACTCTCTGAGTGTGAATTGATGTTAGGTGGAAGACATGGGCTGCTTTACTGAGTGAGTTTGGAAATACTGGGCTGACCAAGGTTACCGAGACATCTCTGTGTTGTTCCTGTTCCCTAACGAGCAAACGTGCATCGAGAGTCCTGTAAGGAAGGGCTCAGTGGGATGCTGTTTTTCCAAATAACCCCCGTTTTTTTCTTTGCTGAACTCTTCTCGGGCTCCTTGGAAAGTATGCTTTCAGGAGGGAAAAAACCCTGTTAACCATACTTTGGGTTTTGATCAGAATGTTGACCATATTCTGTGGATTACTGTACAAATTTGTATCGTATTTTGCACCTTTTTTGCATAAGAAACATTGAACTCTCAATATGTGTGGTTGATGGAAAACAAAATAGATTGAAATCCTTCCGAATTTTGGAAATGCTGCAGCTAAGTATACGTGTAAAGACAGCCAGTGCACGGATCTGGTTTCAGTTTTTGCACTCTGCTGGGCCTGTTAAAATTTGTTCCATTTGCTTTTCTTAATCCTTAGTCCATCCTAAAGCTGGGGAACAACTGCGGCCTGTCCAGGAGCCTCGTCAGAGTTGCTCTTCACGACGGGAAAGGGGGTTGCTTTGGGGTGATTTTTCAGACACTAGACTAGCAGATCCACTTAGAACAACACATTGAATCGAATGGGTGTAGGAGCCCTAATGGCGGTCTTGGAGGAAGCTCCGAAGTACTCCAGAAGGCTTTGTATGGGGCACATTCCCCAGGACGTAAACATGTGCTCAGAATTCGCATTTACCCTATGTTTTAATATAAATTACTAAAGAGGGTGAGATCAGTGTTTAAAAAAATCCGCAAGATACCTGAGGTAAGTATGGTGTTCCTAATTTGATTCCTCTCCATTTCCCTACTGGTGTACATAGACTTGAACATGATCTTCCAACGTGTCTAAGGTAAGTTGTATTGCTTCACTTTTCTCTGAACTCTCCTTATCCTTAGCCTCAGCAGTGCCTCTCACCCCCATTACTTTGTTGTTTTGCTTGTAAATTTTCATCTATTTTTTTCCCTCCTACCATAGGCATTTCATTTCCTGTTCAGGTTCTGCAGTTAAAAACAAGTAGGGTAGTTTCCAAAGTGGAAAGCACCTACACTTTCATTCTCTCTTGATCATTTGCCCCTGCAACGGCTGCTCTTTTTTCTAAGCTGTTTTATCTGACGGGATTTTTGAGGAATAGATTGATGGTTTAGCCATGCATTACTAGCACACATTTATTGAACATCTACCTATGTTTCAGATTTTTTTTTTTTAATCCAAATACAAAATGATGTTCCATGAAAATCTGGGGCACTAACCCGGTCAGTGTTGTGAAGTTGTGCTGTGCCCACGGAGCAGATGGCCGCCGGTCACAGCGTCAGGACTGATGGTTGCCAGCAACTACCGTTCTAGCCCTGGGCTGCCGGCGCGAGGCTTGAGGGGCTTCTGAGGTGTGGTGTGATGTTTCCAGGAATTCAGAGAGCTGGTTGTTAGAAACATAACCATTATTACAAATTAAATTATATAAACTTACAATTGAATTATATTTGAGAAGGTAATACTAAAATCTCATTACTTTCTAATTATTTTAAATTTATTGTTAATGCTTTTGAGAGTCAGTACCTGTATGTGTATGTGTCTGGCGTGTTACATGCATGACGGGGGTACACTGACAGTATACCCATCTCTTCCCAACGCCCTGCTAAGTGCTGGCCACGGTGGGGTTATTTATACAGTGAAAAGCTGCAAATGCTACGTATGAATCAGGGCTCGATTTTTTTGTTTGGTTGATTTTCTAGACTTAAAGTGATAGAGAAAATTTTAACAATACAGATTAAAGTTAAAAATTTTTTGTGTCTCATGTCTGTTGCTGTTAACCATTGCAAATAGCACAGAAAATTGAATAGTCCAGTATTTGAAAGCTATTATCTGATTCAGCAAAGAAGTTTCTCACATCATTGATAAACAAGTCAAGTTCTGACATAGTTTTTATTGTTTGTTTTACTGTATTAACAATACTTAACATATCAGTCAACATTCATGCCAGAACTATACTTGTTTGTCAGTTGCAACTTTGGCAAAAATAAAGGAATGCATTCTTTATTTTTTTTAATTTTATTTTATTGAGTTATAGTCAATTTACAATGTTGTGTCAACTTCCAGTGTAGAGCACAATTTTTCAGTTATACATGAACATACACATATTCATTGTTACATTCTAAAATTATTTTTTCATTTTTTTTGATGGAAGTAATTAGGTTTACTTATTTACTTACTTGATGGAGGTACTGGGGATTGAACCCAAGACCTCATGCATGATAAGCATGTGCTCTACCAGTTGAGCTATACCCTCCCCCAAGGATTGCATTCTGTGAGAACTAATTGTATGGAATTTAGAGTAAAGAGTATTATATATTTTATAAATTATGTGCTGTATATCCTTTCAGTAAAAATCACACATACATACATACACACTCATATACATTTTTCCTCCCCAGGGAGCCAGCTGTTAAATGTTACCAGCATATCTCTATTACTTAATCCCAAGAAGGGGTTTTCTAGATAAAGAAAACCAAGGCTTGGAGAGTTTAAGTAACTTATTCAAGGTGGCACAGCTGCTGAGTGGGGGGTGGGCCCCAGAGTCTGCTCTCATGCTCTCAGCTGTCAGTGCGATCGAGGAATGCCAGGCTTGGTGTCTCCTCGCAGGGTGGTTTTTAGTCTGCTTTGATCTGTGCAGGTGTGGAGCTGTTACAGGATTGTCTGGGTAAAGGGGAAGCTCTTAGTCAAGGATTCAGTACATGGTAGTTTAATGTTATCCCCCACCCCGACCCCTAATTAAGTTTTCCTCTCATCTGTAAAAAGGATAAACCATTTGAAGTGGTTGCAAGACTAAATGAGATGTACAGACATGAGGTCATTGTTTTCCTTAGGAGAGAGGAGAAAGGAGGCGTCCCTGGTTGGGGGAGGCCCTGGAGGGGCTCCCCCTGCTCAGCCTGGGTGGCTCAGGCTGAAGTGAGGGGACCCGCTACGGAGGGGGTGGTTCCTGATTTAGGTCCTTCTCAGCCGGGAACTGCGCTGTCCGTCAGGACTGACTCAGATGACCTCCACCTTCAGACACTGCTGGTTTCCAGTAGCTTCCTCAGGAGAATCTAAAACAAGGGACAGAGATGACAGTCCATGTCTCATCCCTAGTCCCTCAGTCGAGAACATACAGGGACGGTCCTCCATGTTCCAGTCGGTGTTTTCATTGTCCGGGTAAGCTGCTACCACAAAGGGCAAAAGTAACGGGCGTGATGTTTCTAGGTAGTAAAAATCAGTACCCTGGAAGGGAAGGAAGAATTCCATGTTTTTTAGTTCTGAATATTCCCCAAACTAAAATTTGACTGAGGACTGAGGATGCCTTGCTAGTTGCCTATTCTGCTCTTCAATGGCCTATAGAAGTTCCCTTCCCCTTCCTGGTTTCAGTTCTCTGTGAAGTGAGGGACTGGACCATATGCCCTCCAGCATCCCTTCCAAGGCTCACATCTGTGAGACGAGGACACGTAAACAACACAGTTAAAAAAAGAAAAAAAGCCAGAGTGTGAATGTGTTGGGGAGTGTGGGCTAAAGGTTGACAGATCACCCTGTAGCTCACTATGTGAATGGAACCGAGGCCCTGAAGTTCTAGGTGAACGGCTGGGGCTCAAGCTGAAACCTTCCCTGAACAGCATCGCTTTCCAGTTTTTGCTCCTAACAAACAAACAAACAAACAACAGTTTTGTAGTACAGGTGTAAAAGAGTGTAAAATTTTCTGTAGTTGATTCTCTTATCTCTTCTAAATCCTTTTAATTTTACTCCAACACCCAAGGAAGTCAGGGAAATTTTTATCATGTAAAACCCAAACTTTCAACCTATTGTCACTTCCAAACCCTCTTAGCTGGTCAAGTTAGGAGCATTTTACAGTGAACTCCCAGACATCCACCACCTATATTCTACCCTTCCCATTTTGTTGTACTTGTTTATCACATACCTATCCATCCTTCCATCCATCAATCCACCTTGGGTTTTTAAAAAATACTTCAGTGAAGTAGATGGCAGTCATCCGTAAACTGCCCCCTAAAATTTTCAGCTTGCATATAGCCTGCTAGAGTTGAATATTAATTTACAGTTTGTTCTTTTGATGTAAGATTTATAGACAGATGCACATAACTTTAGGTACGCTTACCACTCTGTTTTGACAAATGCATTCTCCCTTTGTGACCCTAAATCCAACTGAGACATAGAACATTACCATCACCCTCAAACAGAAAGGATTAATGTAATCTAATCTAATCTTTTGAGGCAACCCCCACCTCTACAGAGACAGTAACTACTGCTCTGATTTCTTCCACCGTGGATTAGATTGACCTGTTCTAAAACCATATGAATGGAACCATTGCCATATGACTCTCTGGTATAGGCTTCTCTATTCAGCATCTTAAGAACAGCGTGACGGTCTTAAAATTCATCTGTATCATTCGTGTATAACAATAGTTTTGTTCCTTTTTATTGCTAAATTGTATTCCTTTGTATGGATGTACCAAAGTATTTTTTTTCCTGTTGATGAATATCTGGGCTGTTTCCAGTTTTTAGTTACTACAGATAAAGCTGTTATGAACATTCCTTTGTATTTGCAGTAACTCTATATTGCGACTTGACCCCAAAGTGAAATTAGTGTTACGTTCCGAGTGGAGAAAGCAGTATATGATGGAAAGTGTGAGAAACAGAATTAAATCATGAAGAGAATTAATCCTTTCTGTTTGGGGTCTTACAGAAAGGGCAGTGCATCAGTTAGAAGATGCCTACGACCTAAGACCTATCTAAAAGGGAATAAAACAATAAGGATATTTATTACTTATTTCCTACACAAGACCTGGAGGCAGGGAAAATGCAGGTTGGTTCAGTGGCTCTAAATGCCATCAAGAACCCCAGAGTCCACCTCACATCCATTAGATTGGCTGTCATCAAACAGACAAACAAAAAAGGGAAATAAGTTTTGATGAGGATGTGAAAACATTGGACCCACTGTGGCACGGTTGGTGGGGATGTAAATTGGTACAGCTGCTATGGAAGCAGTATGGCAGCCCTTAAAATTTTTTTAAATAGAGTTAGCATATGATCTAACAAGGCCACTTCTGGGATCACCCCCAAAAGAATTGAAAGCAGCGTCTTGAAAAGATACTTGTTCATCCATGTTATAGCAGCATGATGCATGACAGCAAAATGGTGGAAACAGCCCAAGTGTCCATTGATGGATGAATGGATCCCAACATGTGGTACAGACGTGCAATGGGGCTATCACCCAGCCTTAAAAAAGAAAAATTCTGACATATGCTACAACATGGATGAACCTTATGCTAAGTGAAATAAGCGAGTCCCAAAAGGACAGATACTGTATGATTCTACTTTTATGAAGTACTTAAGAGTAGTCACATCCATAGAGACAGACAGTAGAGAGTAGGATGGTGGTTACCTGGGGGTGAAGGGGGAGGGGGAAATGGAGAGATGTTTCAGAGTTTCAGTCTTGCAAGATGAAACACGTTCTGGGGATCGGGTGCACAACAGTGTGATTGTACTTACCACTACTGAACTGCATGCTTAGAAATGGTTAAGGTGGTAAATTTTATGATGTGTATTTTATCACAATGAATAAAAACAAAACCAAACCCAGGAGCTTCTGATCCTCCTTTGTCAACTGGTACACGCTTGTAACATTGCAAGAGGGCACCGCCGTCAGGCACCACAGCAGAAGCGCAATGTCCAGAGAAGAGGAGAGACCTTCCTCTTGTTTATTAGGGGGGAGCCTTTCTCCGGAGGCCCCAGCAGACTTCACCTCTCAGCTCCCACTGGCCAGATAGAGTCTCATGCATCGAGGGACCCTGGAAAGCAAGTATTTAACATCTTTTTCATCCTCTGTAGAGAGCAGCAGCTCTTCCAGAAAGAACAAGGAGTTGGAGAATGGCCGTTGGATAGGCAACCGACAGGACTGTCTTCTGCATGGAATGCTGTCAGGGAGAAGGAAGGGTCCTCCTTTGTGAGCTCATCAATAATAGTTACAGTCAGTGGCGACCAGAGCAGCATCCTAGTTGATACAGAAATGTTGCCATTGGCTTACCTCTAACAAATGCACGGTGGGGGCAAAAACACAGATCAGGCCCCCAGCCTGCCCTGGCTCTTCTCCCACGGCTGCCTTTGTCCCACAGCAGGAGGAGCTATTTTTTCAGGAATTTTGTGAGCCTGTGGACTTCACAGTGGTATCTTGAAATTGGCCATGGGTGGGAGTATTGACACTGGAAATCAGTAAATGCTACGGATTAGGGCTCCTTAGACCACAACTACCAGCCACTGCTCAGTCTCTCACATACCCTGACGATTAGGTCCAAGCTGTGTTCAAGCCCCTTTAGCATCCTTGGGGCCCAGAGCTTTGGATACTGGCAGTGTGGTCCGGCTGGGAGAACCAGGGAAAGAGGCTTGTGCAGGGAGCAGCCCAGGACCACTCGGGCAGGGAGTTCAGATTTGGAGCTGATCTAGAAGGGGGAACGGGTTCCAGTCATGCTTGGCCTGAGAAGGGACGGCCAGAGAAGGGTCAGGCTTGGGACTTCTAAGGTGTGACTTTGCAGCAGGGGCTCAGTAAGTAGCCTGGGTTGTAGGGAGGGCAAGAGAGGGGAGTCCTTTTGTCCCCTCCCCCCAGTCCTCTGCCTCTGATTGGACGGGAGAGAACACCCCTGACCCCCACCCACCCGCCTGATGGCCTTCTCAATGCAGGAGGATTGCTGGTCTCAGTCATGGCCGTGTTTCAGTAGCGGACAGGGTCACTATGTACTGAAGTTTGGGACTGCTGCAAGATGCAGCTTTTGCAATTGTGTCCTCCCTCGGGGCCAGCACCCCGGGCCGCTCACCTCCTGTTAGTGCACCTGAGGCTTACATAGGTTTGAATCCTTCCTGTTTTAGACTCAGGGAGGAGAGACCGAGAGGCCTCCTAGCTTGACTCTGCCCGATTAGATCCAGCCTTTATCTTTAATTTGTACCCCTAGAACCATGTTTCTTAAGGAGTAGCGCTCAAACCAGCAGCACCAGCAGCACCGGAGAACTTGTTAGACATGCAGGTTCTAGAGTCCCACCCAGACCGCCTGGACCGGAAACTCTGGGGGTGGGGCCTACCCGTCTGCGTCAATAAACCCTCCAGGGGATTCGGATGCTGCTGAAAGACTGAGAACCACTACTCTGGAAGAACACAGCTTGGGGTATTAGTTTGCCAGGGGTGTGACCCTAGCGAACACAGTCATTTCTTGCAGTTCCGGATACTGGAAGTCCAAGATCAGAGTGTGGGCGGGGTTGGTTCCTTCTGCGGGCTGTGAGGTCGGGAGGTGCTCTGGGCCTCTCTCATTGGCTTGTAGAAGGTGTTCTCCTTGTGTTTTTAGGTCACCTTCCCTCTGTTCCTGTCTGTGTCCAAAATTTCTTCTTCATGTAAATGCACCAGTCAGATTGGATTAGGGTCCACCCTCATGACCTTGTTTTAATTTAATCACCTCTTTAAAAATCATATCTGCACATATAGTTACATTCTGAGGTACTGGAGGTTAGGACTTACATGGATTTTGGGGGAGGGGGACATGATTCAGCCCATAGCACTTAGGAAACCTGGTCATATAATTTATGTATCTGTCCCCCACCCCACCATTCCCCAATTGTGAGCATATAGAGATCAGAGACTGGGTATTCCTTGTTTTTATAGCTCTAGTGTCTTACAAAATGCCCTAGTAGTCTTTTTTTTTAATTGACATTTACAATGTTGTGTTAATTTTCGGTGTACAGCATAGTGATTCAGTTATATATATATATGCATATATATGTGTGTATATGCATTCTTTTCCATTATAGGCTATTACAAGATACTGAAAATAGTTCCTTGTGTTATATAGTAGGACCTTGCTGTTTATCTGTTTTATATATAGTAGTGTGTATCTGCAAATCCCAATTTATCCCTCCATCCACCCCGCCCTTTACTCTCAAACCATAGTTTGTTTTCTATGTCTGTGAGTGTTTCTGTTTTGTAAAAAGTTCATTTGTGTCTATTTTTTGGATTCCACATACAAGTGGTATCACATTGTATTTTTCTCTTTGGCCGACTTCACTTAGGACGATCTCCAGGTCCATGCATGTTGCTGCAAATGGCATTATATTATTCCCTTTTTTATGGCTGAGTATTATTCCATTGTATAAATATACCACAACTTCTTTATCCATTCATCTGTCAATGCACATTTAGGTTGCTTCCATGTCTTGGCTATTGTAAATAGTGCTGCTATGAACACTGGGGTGCATGTGTCTTTTTGAATTAGAGTTCCTTCTGGATACATGCCCAAGAGTGGGATTGCTGGATCATCCCAATAGTCTTTCAATAAATGCTATTTAAATTGATTGACTATTAGTGGAGGAGATTTCTGATGTTTTATTGGGGTTATAATCTTAAAAAACTTTTTTTTTTTTGGTGTGCAAAGTAGTCATCTCAAAGCTTAGTAAGGTCTTTGGCCTTTTTTCGAGGAAGTCTGATGTAGGACACTTATTGGCTGAGGTCTTACCACCTCCTGTTGACACAGATTTCTGAACCGCCTAACCCTGCTTGCTTCTTTTGTGCACTGTGTGTCTACAGAGGGAGCATTCTTCTGGGGCCACAGAAGAGGCTTGACATCTAAACTCTCTCAGAACCTTGTTTGTTTATTTTCTTCTTTTCTATCTGAGAGTTTTTGAAAGAAAAAAGTGAAAAAAAAAATAGCCCTGCTTCATTCAAACATGGCAAAGGATTCTAGGTGTTTGTATTTTTCAGCACTCAAAGCCAGGCTGTAATTAACAGATAATTGTCATTGAGAGGTATCACACTTTATTTGTTAGGGATTTTCCATTGTTAAGTTTCAATTTAGTTGACAGTAGAATTACGAGTTGCTATGGAAACCTATCCACCGCCCAAGCTGCCTGGGCCTTAAAGACACAGACACCACATGGTTTTATTCCATAGAGCTGACACTGTTATAAAGCAGAGTGGAGAAAAGTGAACGTAGGTGAAATTAGAGCAGACATCCTGCTCCCTCCTCTCTTTCCTTCCCTTCCCTCTTGTGGTTTCTGTGTTTACCAGGCCCCTGAATAGCCCAGTGTTGGAAAGTGTATAATTTGGTCTCTGGAGTTCTTTCAAGAAAACAACCAGGTTGCTGTCTCCCAGGCAGTTTTCTTACCTCTGTTGGAGTTAAGAAGCTTTGGGGGTGGTTGGCATGGATGTATTAAACTCCCGCTCCAATCCAAGGTTGGACAAATGATAAACTTCTGTCACTTCTGTGACCATCCTTCTTTCATTCAGGTGGGACATACAAGAAGTCTCTAGAAACTGAAGATGGCTTCTCGGGGCCTCTCCAACTTAAGAGGAGCCAGAAAGGCCTGACCGATCTGAAAAGCCATTCCTGGTTATGCCCAGAAATTGAATTAGTCAGCTAAGCTTGAGAAAATGCTGGAACCTCTTGCCACTGCTCTAAGTGGATTTTCTCATTCTTCTGAGTTTTGCCCACAGCCACTTGTGCATTATGTTACAACGCTAATTACAAAAGATCTTGAGAGCCAAAGGGAAGCTGATTCATCTGATAAACTCATTTCAAGACATACCCTTCCAGGAGGCAAGGTGCAGAAGTGAAAGAATAAAACAAGATCCATCCAGAAAACCCACGCTTCACTGTTGTGCAATTGTCTGAATTTGCAATTGTCTGAAGTTTGCCAGCTAGGAAAGTTTAGATTTTACTGGGATGTACTTATTTTCAGTCTTGCTTTATTTCTTTTCAGGCATTAGGTTATTCAGTGCTGATTTTTGTGGCTGCTTTAAGGGAGGAGGGACTACCTTTTTTTGGTGCAGGAAGTGCTTTCTTTCATTTGGAAAGTGGATGGAACCTGGCATGGGAGCGAACTGGGCTTTATCCCGCGACTTCTTTGAGAATGCAGGGAGCCTCGACCTTCTCAGTTAACCCCGTTCATGAGCCTGATGATGACAACACCAGGACTTTGGGCTGGGAGAGGATCTTAGAGACCATCTGTTGCAACAGTGCTGAGTCTTCTCTCACCAGGACACTTCACTGGTATTTTAGTTTGCATCCTCCCCAAAGCAGACGTGAGGACAGGACGTTGGGTGCTGGGAAAGGGTGCCAGGAAGCAGAAGTGAGGAGGGAGAGCTGGGGAGGGATGAGGAAAGCTGAGACAGGGTGTGCTCGAGGCCAGCCGGGCTCTTTTTGTGGTGGACCACCTGAATACACCTCCGAGCTGTCCCTCCAGGGGACGAGGACGATGGGTATTTACCCACACATTCTGTCTCTTAGTGGTTGGCAGTTGCCCCTTAGGACTGAACTTCTTCCCATCCACCAGAGGTAAGCCCTCAGGCTGAGAAACAGAGCAGCCTAAGCCCCTGCAGCGAGTCACTGGCAGCAAGCTTGGGGACTGCCCTCTGCTGCTGTAGGTGAAACCACCCGTGGGCCAGGGCAGCGACTGCAGCTACATCACGGATTTCAGTGGGAGTACCTGTAGTTATTGTGGTGGTTTTAAAGTCTCATCTGCAAATTCTCGACACACCTCCCCCTAAGAGGTTGGGATCTATGGATTCCTTTTCCTCCAGTCTAGGCAGGCTTGTGACTGCTTTAACCAATAGACTATGGTAAAGGTGATCTACGTGACTTTCAAGGTTAGGTCATAAAAAAGCTATGTGGCTTCCACCTTGGCTGCTGGGACACTTGCATTTGGAGTTTTGATCTGCTATGTGAGGAATCCAGCTGGTCTGGGATGCCACGGTGCAGAGGCCGTGTGTAAGCTCTTTGGTCAACTGCCCCCCACTGATCTCCCAAATCAATGGCTAGAGTCAGCTGCCGACCATGTGGCTGAAGCATCTCAGATATGTGCCCAGCTGGCTCTTCAGAGATCTGTAGTTTCCGCCAATATCTGACTGCAACCTCTTGAGTGACTTGCAGTGGGAACTTCCCAGTCAAAGCTCTACCTGAATTCCTGACCCCAAGAATCTCTGAGAAAAATAAAGTGATTATTGTTTTACGTGTTTATGCCTGAAGTCAGGCAATAATAGTAACTGGAACGCTTATTCAGGAACCTGACAGTAAGGCTTTCTTGGCACCTTCTGGAACAAGGAGAGGGCCTATCATTTTTCAGAAAAGGCTGTGGAAGCCCGGAGGATTAGAGAAACTCACCTGAGTGCACATTGGCAGATGTTTCCAGCTGTACCATTAGCAGTTCCCCATCTGCAATAATGGGAGATAAAATTTACTTATTTATATTGAAGTATAGTCAGCTTACAATGTTGTGTCAGTTTCTGGTGTACAGCACCATGTTTTAGCCATACATATATATACATATATTCCTTTTCATATTCTTTTTCATTATTGAATTTAGTTCTCTGTGTTATACAGAAGAAACCTGTTGTTTATCTATTTTATATATAGTAGTTAGTATCTGCAAATTTTGAACTCCTAATTTATCCCTTCCCACCCCCTTTACCCCTGGTAACCGTACATTTGTTCTCTATGTCTGTGAATCTGTTTCTGTTTTGTAAATAAGTTCATTTGTGTCTTTTTTTTTAAGTTTCCAAATATAAGCAATATCATATGTTATTTTTCTCTCTCTTTCTGGCTTACTCACTTAGAATGATGATCTCCAGGTCCATCCATGTTGCTGCAAATGTTAATATTTTATTCTTTTTTGTGACTGAGTAGTATTCCATTGTATATATACCATGTCTTCTTTATCCAGTTACCTGTTGATGGACATTACAGTTGTTTCCTTGTCTTGGCTGTTGTAAATGGTGCTGCTATGAACATTGGGGTGCATGTGTCTTTTCCAATTAGAGTTCCCTCAAGATATATGCCCAGGAGTGGGATTGCCAGATCAGATGTTAAGTCTATTTTTAGTTTTTTAAGGAACCTCTGTAGTGGCTGCACCAATTTACATTCCCACCAACAGTATGAAAGGGTTCCTTTTGGGAGATAATATTTTGACAAGGGCTTTGGGAAGAGTCTGGCAGCACCTTGCACTCATGTGGTGCCTTTTCTTTCCTTACATTGTAATTCTCCCATGTCATTTTGTTCCATTCAGTTGCTGAGAGGGTTGCAAGTTTGTTCCCACTGCTATTTCATAAAGAAACCATCTCACTCTCTTTATCCAAAGCAGGGAGACTCAAGGACAAAGGAGACAGGGGGAAGGATTTGTTTAACTATCTGGAAATCTTTCCATCATATGCATATTAAACTTGGACAAACCTTTTTAAGAACTTGATGTTCCAGTGGGGAGATAGAGTATGATTCACAAATTCTGGAACTCTTTGAGGGGCTGGAGAAGAAAGTTCTTTAAAATTTTGGCATCAGGATCATTTGAGCCTTGAGATAACTCCTTCAGAAGAGAATGTCAATGCTGTACAATGTAATACCTATAATGAATGGAGTGTGAACACATTCAACAGCACATGGGTTCCATTTTCCTTGGTAATACACTTGGGTTTAGAAGTGAAGGAGAAAATCCATAAGAAAATATGTTTTGGTTTTTTTTTAAGATGTATAATGTTAGGTAAAAAGAATTTTAAAACTCCAAACCATTCCTGACATCAGATGAACCCAAACTCCTGTCATTTTTATCCACTTCTGGTTCAAACCCCTAAGGCTGATTTATCACCTGCATCTTGCAGAAGTTGATAATAAATCTTTCCTTATGTCAATGAGAATAAAAATCCTGCGATGAAAAATGGTCAGTCTGATGGTACTGCAGGGCATGGGCTTCAGAAACTGACAGTTCAAATGGCCCTAAAAAAAGATCTAACTGAGAAGTGATCACTTCAGAGACTGCATATCGATAAACTTTTGTTGCAGATTCTAAAGTGGCTAGACTTCAGCTTTCTTCAGGATCCCTGAAATGCAACTGCGCATCTTCTGTCTACAGAACATCATAAACAGTGCTGCTTGGGACGCTGGTTTGATCTTTCTTTTTTACCCCCTTCTTTTTTAAGATGAATTTAGGTTGTAGGCACAAGTAAGGAGAAATTCTGGGAAAATGTCCACCCAAAGTTCTCAGGGTGTTCTCCAACTTTAAATACTAAATTAAGACTGTAAACTGATGTGTGCATAGAAGGTGCCTACGTGGGTGTTTATTTATGTATACCTACCTCGTCCCCAAACAGAAGTTAGTTTATTTCTTTATCCTGTATATTTCCTTAAACTGGAAATGAGATCTCAAGAACTGATTAGGTTCTGGTTAATGATTTATGTCTACAATACACTGTAGGTGACATTGCAGCTTCACGTAGCATCGTGGCTGGTTATTTAGCTCGTGGTTCTGAAGGTCGAGTCTTCAGTTTGGGCTGAGCTCCGCTGGGAAGATCTGGTCTTGGCTGGGTTTGTTCGTGTATCTCTGGTCAGCTGGTGGTCTGGCTGGGCTGCCTGGCTTCTGAAGTCACTGTGATCCAGGTGATTTTTTGATTTTTAAGCGTGCTAGTTTGGGCTCAGTCCCACGGCAGCTAGGGTTCCAAGAGCAAGAGCAGAAGCCCTCCAGGTTTCTTGAGGACTAGGTTCTGAGCTACTATAGTCTCACTGTCAAAGAAAATCTCAAGGCCAGCCCACAGGTGGAGAAGATGACTTCCTGATGGAAGGAGATACAGTGCCACGTTGCTAGGGTATCGTCACGAGGAGGGAAAGAAGGTGTGACCAGTTTTTTCGTCCACCGCATTGGATTTGTAATTTTTGCCAGGGCATGTTTTTCTCAACTTGTGTATGGGCACCAGCAGGAAGATGGTCCACGCTACTGTTGAGAACGTGAGTTTCTGAGAAACCAGGTATATGAATGTGTCAGAGTAACAGAGAAGCAGCCCTGAAAATGAGGGTATTGAGTTAAGTTGAGATGGCAAGTCAGCAGTTAGTGAGGAGCTTTTGGAAAAACCATCATGGCAACAACTTGCTGTGCATTTGCCTTTGTGAGATGATAAATAAATACAGCATTTGCCTTGGAAGATTCTATATCTTCAGCAACTCAGCTATAGAATAGGACATCCAGGTAGCTCACCTGAAAATGTAACTACCACTAAATAGAACCTGTAGCATATCGAATATATTATGGACGGTTGCAAGCTGTAGCAGTGCTATGCAGAGTAGGATCACTTTATAACAAAATACCATAGACTGGCTTAAACAACAGAAATTTATTTCTCGCAGTCCGGAGGCTGGGAGGTCTGAGATCAGGTTAGGTTCCTGGCTTGCAGACATTGCCTTTTTGCTGTGGGAGGGGAGGTGGGGAGACAGAGAGAGAAGTGGGGACAGGGGGAGAGGAAGCTCTCTGATCTCATCCTACAAGGGCTCTAACTCCATCAGGGGGACGCCACCCGTATCACCTCATCCAAACCTGATGACCTCTCAAAGGCCCCATGTCCGAAAAGCATCACACTGAGGGTGTCAGGAATTCAACATTAGAATCTGGGGGACACAAATCTTCAGTCCACAAGTTGCACACAAAATCGGATTTTCTGGTTTATACTGATTGGGGAGCGAGCAGCATTTTGAATGTCTAGGGGGATATGGTAGCGCATTTCAAATATTTAAAGGGCTCATATGTGGAAAAGTAAGTAAATCTTGTGGTGTCTCAGAAGAGAAATTGAAAATTATAGATAAAAGAGATGAAAACTATAGAAAGCTGAGTTCAGTTTATTGCAAGAAAGAACTTTGGAATCAAATCCCTGTCCTACAGGGTCACAGGCTCCATATGATTAGCTGGTTCAGAGAAGGACCCCAACCGACTTGCTGGCTATTCTATTCTATGTGGGGCATTTTGCTAAGTATTTGGCAGATGGTGGTAAAAAACACAGTTTTATCAAACTGTGGTGTAGTACTACTGGAGATCGTGTGACTTCTGCAGGATAGTTAGAGAAGGGACTATGTCAAAAATTTTGGACTGGCCATTTCTGAAGACTACTGAGGATGAGAACACTGTCACCCACATTCAAGTATTTTATCCTCTGCTGAACCCAAGGAGGGGTGATACGCTAACTCTCATTTACCCAGCAGGCGGCGCTCCAGCACTGGGGATCACATAGAAAGTCTCACTAGCGAAATGAGGACTTTTTAGTTAATGTTTGTTTTTCAGGCAAAGAAGGAAAGCTGTTAGGAAAAATAAACAGTTTATCAGGCATTGCGACAAAGACACTTGAGGGAAAAGACAAGCTGTCACTTCAAGGATAGGAAGAAAAATCCTTGCATTTGTAGAGGCATCAGATGCTGCGTGAGTGCCTGGTAAGGAAAAAAAAGTCATGAAATGAGGAAGGAGAGAAAAACAGCTGAGATAAAAGAGAAGATTAAGAACACAGAAAACAACTGAAATCATCTGCAAGCAAGGATGGATGAATGCAGCCTTGGGAGTGGGATGTGGAGGAGGGCTGTACAATTGGAAAAAATTAAAACTCCTGAAATATAATTGAGAATCATTCTAAGTACTCAGCTGTACCATTTACTTCAGATACCAAATTTCCTGTGTAATTGGTTTCAGCTGCCCAGCCCACATTCAGTTTTTGTTTCATAGCTTTCAATATTTTGAGGTCTTCAGAACAGAAACTTTTGCACCTAATGACAAGTGCCTGATTTCTGAGATAAGATTGCTTTACTGTTTTCCAAATTTTCAGGTAAGGAAAACAAAACAGCTGAATTAGGAACTAAGTTTCAGTTAAAGAGATTGGGGCAGGAACAGTAAATTAAAAGAAAAAAATACTCACTGTGAAAATAGTTGGATTTTGAAGTGTCTTGTGCTAACCTCTGACTGGGATTAGAGAAGATGCTCCCAATTTAGTCTTCACTTCCTCCCCTGTGCCATTAAAATATTTTTCTCAAGGAGAACGTCTCTACGTTTATCTTTTTGTATCAAATCAATTGTTTTGAGAATCTTTTTATAAGGTTTTTAATGCAACCTCGTTTCACTTCATTTACTTCAGTAGAGAGGTTTAATCAGCAGAATACCTTAATATTATTATGTTCACTTAGTATGATCATCTCTAGGCCCATCCATGTTGCTGCAAATGGCATTATTTTATTCTTTTTATGGCTGAGTAGTATTCCATTACATAAATATACCATAGCTTCTTTATCCAGTCATCTGTTGATGGACATTTAGGTTGCTTCCACATCTTGGCTAATGTAGATAGTGCTGTTATGAACATTGGGGTGTATGGATCTTTTCGAATTAGAATTTCCTCCAGATATATGCCCAGGAGTGGGATTGATGGATCATAGGGTAACTCTAGTTTTAGTTTTTTGAGGAACCTCCATACTGTTCTCCATAGTGGCTGCACCAATTCATATTCCCACCAACAGTGAAGGAGGTGGGGAACTTTCCAAAGGCAAACAGCTGGCAAGTGGCTGAACTGGATCTGAACCCAGGTGGGTTTGACTGTAAAGACCACCTACCACAAGAGGACTTCAGAACATTTGTCGCAGTTTGATTTGTTGAATTTTTGCAGATTTCCTTCAAACTGATCTTACATGACTGACCACAAGCAAACTTCTTAATTTCTGGATGTGATTGTTTCCATTTCTAAGGAGATAAGTGTGTCTCTCAGGCCTGTAGAAGAATTAAGGGAAACAGTGTATGTCACTGTGCCTATATAGTGCCTGAGCATAGTATGTGCTCAGTAAAGCTTAACTGCCTTTTCCTTCCTTAGAAATACAAGTATTTAAATCCAAGTTCATCTTAGATGTAAGTAAGAAGCTGTTAAGTAGAAGAGAGACACTCAGATTCTGGTTTGTCCCAGGGAACTTGAAGTATCTTAGTAGGAAGGAAGGCAGCCATTCTGTTTGTCAATCAACAAGACCTACACAAGCCTTCTGCATTTTTTTAGGGAGTCTGCCACTATATTTGCCTCATGTCACCCAGCCCCTCTGATAGTGGATGTTGTGTTGTGTCTGTTGTGAACAACTTTTTCTCACTGGTACAACCAAAAGGAACTGGACACTCTCCAGGTGAGCCATTCAGAAGCCCTGTGTATTCCAATTACTCTCTTGGTTTGGAATTCCATCATTTTCCTACACACCTTCACGTGATAATTCCATTATCTGCTATTTCTGAGTCTTTTTTTGGGGGGACTAATCTATCTCCTGCATTGGGTCACATTTTTCTGCTTCTTTGCACGTCTCGTAATTTTTTAGATGTTGACATTATAAATGATATTTTGTTGTGTGTTGAGATCTTGATGCCTAAGCAAAATGTTGATGTGTGTTTGGTAGGAAGGAAACTCACTTGCTGATCAGCCTGATCCTCCCTAGGCTTGCTTTTAAGCTTTGTTTGGTATAGTCTACTCTACTACTGAGGCATGACAATTTGGGGGCCCCTCTGAATGCCCATGTATTCAATGAGTCCTCTCCACTCTGGCTGGGGGAACTCAAAACATCTCCCAGCCCTAAATTGGCTCTGGGAATCGCTCAGCTTTTAGCTACCTGGCAGTTGTCCTTTGGCTTTGTAGACCTTTACCTAAGTGCTTACAGATTAATATTCGGTCTGTCTTGAGAAGACCTCTATGCAGATTTCTGGAAAACTTTCTTTGCACAGCTCCCTCCTCTGATACCAACTCTGCCCTATAAATTCCGGCTGCCTCCGCTTCTCCAAGTGCACCTTTGTCTCCTCAACTTGGCGAGTCTCCCAGGTTCAGTCCGGGTTTACTTCCCGGTGCCAAAGTCCAGAAATTGCCTCTAGGCAGAAAACTAGGGCAACTGTAGGAGAGCTCACTCTGTTTACTTCCTTCCTCTCAGAAATCACGGGCCCGCCCTGTCCTGCCCGCTGTCAGCTCGCTGCTCACAGGGGGAAGGCCTGTCCTGGGCCACTTACTACTCCCTGGGATGTAACGGTCTGCACACCCTCACTTGGTGGGGTCCTACTTACTCCACTTCTAAGGCTCAGTTCAACCAACATTTCCCCTGGGAAACCTTTTGGATTTCCACCAGTTAGACTTAAGGGCTACACCGTTGTCTGCTTATTTATGCTCCCTTTACGCCCCATCCCACCCCCACCCCGGACTGCAGTTACTTATGGCGTGGACTGCACTATCTCAGGGTCTCCCGCCCCTAGCAGGCCCTTCGGACACAGCAGGTGCTCAATAAACGCTCATCGACGAAATGGGTAAATTGCACGGAATTGTGTTTTTTGACTTTAAGTTTTGCCAAGAGTGCCCCTCACTCATCCTCTATGTCTAAGGCTCCTCTCTCCTGGTCCCTCTAACTCAGACACAAGTTAGCATAATCCTTCCCTCTTCGTCCGGACTCCATCTGCGCCTGCGCCAGGAGGTGGCCGCTCAGTCGGGGACTCTCCGCTCCGGTGGAACGTGGTGACGCAGGTGCAGTGCGTGATGCGTCACTTCTGACTGGCGGGGGCCCGGGGGGTTCCCCCCCCGGGGGGGGCGGGGTGGGGAGGGAGCAGACGGAGGCGGCGGGGTCCTCTTGCTGCTCTTGCTCCTGAGCTGCTGGCAGCAGCCGCCTCCCAGGCTCGTTGGGGGCCAGGCCCAGTTCGGCGGTGTCAGCGTGGCCGTGGGGCTCCCTTGTGAGTGCAGTAACCGTTGCTCCATCCCACATCCCGTTGGAAAAGTGAGGTGTGAGTATTTTCCCTCAGTTTCCATACTGCCCTCTTGAGAGCTCAAATCCTGCACAGGAAGCCTCAGCTCATGGTTTCCCCGCTCGAAGCTGGTCCTGTGCTCCTTATCCCAGCGAGTGGTGTAACTGCCCGGCCGTTCTTGGCACCTCTCGTTCTCTTTTCCTCAGCATCCAATCCACTAGCAGCTCATGTCCATTTTACCTTTTAAATATGCCGTTAATCATTCTGCCTCTGTTTTCATTGCTGCCACGGTAGACCAAGTTGTGCATCTCTCTTGTGAAGGCTTTTGCCACCCCCCACCACGTTCTGAATTTCCCCTGACCACCTACTGCCTTTTTTTTTTTTTTTTTTTCTTTTACATTGAACTATAGTTGGTTACAGCGTGTCAACTTCTGGTATACAGCACAATGTCCCAGTCATGCATGTGCTTATGATGCAGGAAAACAGATGTGGGGCATGAGGAGGGCTGTGTCCCAGGCTTCAGTTGAGCTCCTGGGATGTGCCCTGCCAAGTGTGGGTCCTTGGCTTCACGCAGGAGAGAATTCAATAGTGAGCCACAGTTGACTAAAGGTAGATTTATTCAGAGAGATACATTGAAAGGCAAGAGAAAGGCCACGAAGTGTGGGGGGTTGGGTGCTCAGATTAAAAGTAGGTACACACTCCATAGACAGTGTGGGCCATCTAGTAGGAGGAAGAGAGAGAGAGAGGGGTGGCTGCGGGGCACCATGTTGCTGGTTTTTACGGGCTTGGTGGTTTCATATGCTAATAAGTGGAAGGACCAGTCTAAGGAGGAGGGGCTGGGATCGGCGGTTCCCACTCTTTGACCTTCTGTGGCTAGCCTTGGGACTGCCATGGTGCCTGTGGGCGTGTTATTCACCATGTTAATACATTACAATGGGCGTACAATGAATCTCAAGATCTCCGAGAAGTTAAGTCTCTTCATTCTGAGCCTCAAGGCCTACTGGGGGTTGAATCTTTCACCATTTTGATGTTAATTGCAGTGGCCTTCCTTGAATGGCTGTGGCCTGCCTCTTTCCATCCTACCTCACTTAGATATATTTGTTTTCATATTCTTTTTCATTAAAGGTTATTACAAAATAATGAATATAGTTCCCTGTGCTATACAGAAGAAATTTTTTTTAATCTATTTTTATATATAGTGACTACTGCCTTTTAAACAATCCATTTTTCTACCTTGCAGTCAGACTTGATCTTTTCAAAGCCCACATTTCCTCCTAAACCTATTTCTACTCTTTTGAGTCCTCATAACAGAAAGTAGCACTTTTTGGTAGCTCTTGCCACGGTAGTAATTTTTATTCACCGGTATGATTCTTTGATTTAATGTCTGTTTTCTCACCTATTAGTTCTATGAGAACAGGAAATGTTTCTTTTTTGATGCTTATCACTAGATCTTCAATAAGTATTTGTATCCAATTGAAATGTTTTCTGAATGAGTATCCAATTGTCCCTAAAATATATCTTGAATAATTGTTCCTTTCTTTTTTTGTATGTGTTTAAAAAATTTTTAGCTTTATTTGCTTATATTTATGTAAGTGTACCTATATATGTATTTTTAAAAATCACTTATTTTTTAATTGAAGTACAGTCAGTTACAATGCATCAATTTCTGGTGTACAGCACAATGTCCCAGTTATGCATATACATACATATATTAGTTTTTATTTATTTTTTCATTAAAAGTTAGAATAATCATTCCTTTTTCTACTGACCCTAAGTAATTTTTTCTCATCCAGAGGATATTTATAATCAGTTTGTCAAATGTCATTAAAGAATCATATTAGGATTTTGGATATATTTGCATTGAGAATTTATGGATTGATTTGGAAAGGAAATGATGTCTTTACAAGAATGAGCTTTCACATCCAGGGGTGTGGAAAGTATTTCCCTTTATTCAGACTAACTTAAATTCTGGAGTAAATTTTTATAGTTTTATTCATGTAAGTCTTGGGCATTTCTTTTCAAGTATATTCTTAGACATTTAATAATTTTTGTTGCTACAGTGAGTGGAATTCTTTAAAATTACAATTTCTAATTGCTCATTGCTGGTATATAAGACTTTTAAAAATATGTTGTTTATTTAAATTACTGAATTCTATTATTTTCATAGTTTTTTTAGTTGCTGTGTTTGGGTTTTTCTAGGTTGCTTTCTGGAGTCTTTTCTTCTAGATTTTCTATCATTGCTTCTTTATTTCCACTGTGTATGCATTTTGTATTATTTCTTGTCTTATTAAGTTGGCTACCATCTCCATCCACACAATGTTTAAAAACAGTGGGGGTGAAGAAGCCAACTATAGCATGGTAGATATTTCTTGGTGTAGTGAAGCTTATAGCATATATATTGTCCCCTCCTCTTCACCTCTTTCCTGTTTTCAATTTCTTCTCTGGTGTCTCTTCCTTTTCACTGTCTTATTAGTGTGAATTCATCCTAGTTTGCCAGGGATTTCCCCAGTTTTAGCACTAAAAGTTCCATAATCTGGGAAATCCCTCAATCCCAGGCAAACTGGGACATTTAATCTTCTTTGTTCTTAGCTTGTGTAATTTCTAAGGCTTAGCCTGACTCAAAGACTTGATGCAGGTAGTTCATTTGGCAGGTACTGCCAAGGAACAGAGGTGAGGGGCAGAGGTGAGCAAGGGAAGAAGGAAAAGGTGCATTAATGAGGTCAACAGTGAGAGCCACTGGGACATGGTGCTGCCTAGAGCATTCTGACCAGAGTTTCAAATATCTCTCAGAATGATCTACCAAGGGATGAATGGAAGACTATTTACCCATCAGCTTCTCTCCCCAATCAGTTGAGCCTTGTGTGGGGTTGATAACTGCCCTGTGTGAGTGCTTGATGATGCCTCTGGGGTTTGGAATGTTGGAGCCCCAGAGCTTTCTTGAGGCCAGACACCCTCTGTGTGAAATGGGTAAAATCCCACAAGGATCTGAAATGAAGGTGAGGCTGAGCAGTGTGAGCTGGGCCCTGGGGGGTGCCTGGTACGTACACTAACCTCTGGCTTTGTCTTGAATCTGGCCTTTTACAATTCTGTCTCTGGTGTCAGTTCTCCTTGTGTATGCACATGTATGGGCTAGTCCCTGCGATTCCTTCTGAAAGTGGAGCGCAGAAATAGACGCTAACTTGCCCACTCCAGCCTGTTGTCTTCCTGTGAATCAAAGTGTGATTTAGATAGATTTCTCACTGGCTGATACATTGCTTCTTTTCCTCTTCTTTGCAGGGTGGAAGTAAATGTGTACAAGTACATGCAGAGCCAGAGAGCAAACTTTGGCCCTGAGAAGGCAAGCTAAATAATTGTGAGAAATGAGACGTATGGATTCAAGTGCAATAGACCGTGTCATTAATGACTTTGAACCTGAAGGAGCCACGTGAATACAAGTCTGTGCCAGCACAGCCATTAATCTGAGGCTGGGCTTGTTTTAAAGGGAAGGTGGCAATGTTGCAACCAGTCCAGAAGACGAGCTGTTTATAATTGGGTTGCCTTGATGCTACCTTCCAGGCTCTTTTGGGTTGAACTGGGGTAGTGGTGCCTTTTTTCCTTATAAAGAACTCGTTCTTTTTCTGTTCATTATTAAAAATTAAAATTACTTTATTACCAAAGTTAAGGAAATCAAATAGGACCAAAGGCTTAAATAACGATTCCCTGTCTTATCCAACGCCCTGATGCTGTGTTCATGTTCCTATATCCTGTCTTGATTTGTTTGTCTCTTATAAAAAAAATTATTTATTTTTATTTTTTTTGGTGGGGGAGGTAATTAGGTTTATTTATTTAACAATGGTACTGAGGATTGAACCCAGGACCTCGTACATGTTAAGCACATGCTCTACCATTGAGCTATACCCTTCCCTGCTCCATTTGTCTCTTGATTAATCAGTTTTAGTCATTACCTTATTGATTTACTGATTTCCTTTTAGGGTGGATGAGCATTTAGCTCTGGGAGCTGATGAGTCCTATCCCATCCCATCTTTCCTCTGTTTCCCTCTTCTGACAGTCTAGACAACATTTCTGGTTCCAGTAACATCAGTGTTTACGTGACTATGCCTATGTAAATATTGTTTACCTGTACATGTTGTTTACTGCTAAACCAAGTACTGCGCCAAGAGTACAGTTCCTTTCTTTTTAGTTCTTCCAGCTTTGTTAATTGCATCCATGTATCTTGCTGAGTTTTCTTTGTACCTCTTGCTGATGGGCCTCACAACCTTCAGCAGACAGCGCACTTAATCCCAGACCTCCCTCCTGGAGGCCACCACCTTCCCGCTCAAGCCTGGACTCTGTCCTCCTTGGACTTCCTTTTGTCCTACCAGTTTCCCTCCTCTCTTCTCTGCTGGGTCCTGTTTCCTGGATTCTGTGGCTTCCTCTGCCTTGATTTTCCTCCATGTCTCTCTGGAAGCTTTTATCATCTCGTCCTCATTCCTGGTGTTCTGAAATTCCACAGTGATGTATTATGGGGGTATCTTTTGTCATTTATTGGGCTGGGTTATAAATAGCTGTTTTCGGTCAAAAGATTCACATGCTCCAGTTCTATAAGTTTTCTTTTACTTATTTTTATATTTCTTTCTCTCATTTTTTTCCCCTTGTCTTTATTTCCAGAATTCTACATATTTGGATAGAGAACCTCACAGATTCAGCCTCTGATTCATTTACTCCTTTCTTTCCTTTTTGCTTATTTTATTTCCTCTCCTTGGCTTATTTATCACCCGGGCGATCTCCCTAGTTGACTTTTCTAACCCTCCCATCACATTTTCAGTTTCGACTGTCATAGTTTGAGTTTCCAAGGGCTCTTTCTCTTTCCTGTTCTTTGTTCCTTTCTAAAAATAGCAGCCTACTTTTGGTTTATGGACGTGACAGTGCCTCTGCTGACTCTGTGTGTATCATTTTTAAGTTTCCTTTTCTACAAGTTGCTTTTTCAATGTCCTGCAGAGCTCAGTTTCTTCCAGTTTCTTTTTCTATGTCTTTGCTGTGTTCTCTGTGTTCAAGGCGTCCTTTAAATGTTAGGTACTGCTGAGCCAAGGATCTGTTAGAAAGAAGGGTGAGGCACTGAACACTGGCAGGGGGGCCTGTGTGCTGGGGCAGGCTTGTTCCCTGCTGGCACCCGCTGTAGGGTGACTGGGGGTGAGCTGGCTTTTCCACTGGGACATGTTGAGACATGTCTCTGGAGCTGTTCGGTTTCTCCTGAGAAGGCTCTTTCTACCCTTGTGTTGCAAGCTTTTGTCCTTGGCTTTGAGGGTTCTGGAAGTTGGTGTGGGAACGGGTGCTTGGGAGGAGCTCTCATCAGTCAGGTTGCAGAATTTCACCACACCCTCCACGGCTACCCCAGCACCTCCCCCCACCTCCCCCTGTTCCTGGTCTTCCAGAGTCTCATCCTCTCTGGGGCATTTCTCCAGAGGGTAGAACATTCTTCCCCTGCAGGGGTCAGGGAGGGGGAAGATCCTGAGATCTAACTGTGCCCTATGTAGCCTTTCAATCAAAACTTGTCTTTCAGTCTGTTATGTCCCCTGTGATGCACCACCCAGATGCCCTTCAGGGAAGGAACTGTTGCCCCAGGTGCTGTTGGCAGGCAGCCTGCAGCCTTCGTCCCCTTCATGGATTGCCTCAGCTTAAGGTCATGCCCTTCCCTGGTGGCCCACATCCAGTGATGGATGGAGGTGAGACATGAGGGCTGGCCATGTTAGCTGCACGTGGGATGGCTCTGAGGGGCTGGCTTGGCCCCAGAGCTCACTGTGGAGTTGACGAGGCCGCTGTTGGGTCTGCCTCTTGGGCTCAACATTCCCCTCTGCATGATCCCTTCTGCTGCTGTCGATCCCAGAGATGCTCTAAACTCCACCCTGGACTCTGTTCTGCAGAGGCAAACTGGTGACCAAAGCCTATGCTCCTCTGTGTCCTCCTCCCTGACCCTCTGCTGCAGCTCTGGGCACCTCCGGCAGCTGGGCAGCAAGTCCTTCCTTGAGGGGCACAGGGGAGGCACATCATTGGTCCATGCAGCTGCATCTGGTTCTCTCTACCCAGGTTACAGTATTGGCCTGGGGGCAGTTTACCTAAAGGTCTTTGTTGCAGTGATGGGGCAGGGAGTGGCCTATTCCACGGGAGGAATGGAACAAGCTTTGGAAATCAAAGAGCCAGGTTTGAATAATCCCCGACGGGCCACTTAAAAACTCTGATTTTGTACAAGTTACTGCACCTTTCTGGGTTTCATTTTCTCACATGTGAAACGTAAAAAATGATGCCTGTCTCTTAGATCTGTTGTGCCGTTAGAGTCAATGATTCATGAAAGGGTCCTAGAACAGCACCTGGCACATGATGAAAGGCTCTTTTCCTACCTGGATGGCCTTCTACCAGTCCGTGATTCCAGAATCTTCCTGAGAAAGTATGAGGACTAAAAGCATGGTGAGGTATCTGGCTCAAAGCAGGGCTCATCTTGTGAAAAATGCTTTTGTGTCAGTTTATAGGAAAGTTTCTGGCAGTGTGTCATAGATCTCTGTCCTTGTCCTTAGAATGTTTTTATTTGTTAGTTTTAATTTTAAAAAGGTTTTTTTCTTACTTACACAAGCTATAGAAGAATATATTCTCAAAGTAATATATTCCATCAGATAAAGCGAAAATTACTCTTGACCATTGCCCTGGAGGTGATGGCTGTTACTGGTTTAGTGTCTCTATCTGTCTGTCTGTCTGTCTATCTGTCTATCCACTATTGATCATAACCTAAAATTTCTTTACTTAAGGACATGTTCCACTGGTGGTACAGAAGATAAATTTTAGGTGGTATATCAACCCAACATAAAATAACTTTGAATCAGAGGGCGAGAAAGTTATTCACTTTTTTCAACTCCCCCTTCTTTTTTTTTTTTTTGGGGGGTAGGAACATTTAAGTTCTACTCTCAGTAATTTTCAGTTATTCAATACAGTTATCAACTGTAGCCACCATTTTCCATGTTAGATTTGCAGACCTTATTCATCTTATACCTGAAAGTTTGTATCCTTTTACCAACCTCTCCCTATTTACTCCATCCCCCAGTCCCTGGCAACCTTTTTTAAAATTCCACATACTAGCGAGACCATGCAGTATTTGTCTTTCTCTGTCTTGCTTAATGCCCTCAAGCTCCACCCATATTGTAAAAAATGGCAGGATTTCCTTCTTTCTTATGGCTGAGTAGTATTCCATTATATATGGTGTGTCTTTTATAGCACTTTTAAAATGCGTTTACATAATATATGGACGTATAGAAATGTATAGCTTTTGCTTTTACGAATACGGTATCGCACTTTATATACATTCTGAAAATTGCTTTATACTCTTAACTCAACCTCATATTAAAAAAAAACCTCCCTCCCTCCCTCTCTCCCTACCTTCTTTCACTACAGAACTATTGCCCCCATTGCTTCCATTAGAGGAGGCAACAGGGGAGTAACATCCAGTGTTTCCTCCATCACAAACAGTGCTCTGAGGATGGCCCTCATCCCCGCTGTCTCATGGACCCAGGCTACCGCTCCTCTGCTGTAGGTACTGAGCCATGGAATTGCTGGACCAGAAGATGAGCGCAGCTCACATGTCAGCGCATTTTGCAAAACGGCCTCACCAAAAGCCTGTAATTTCTTTAGAGTGGTGAGTTTTGCCTCATCTTCTCTGACATTTGATATGATAAAACTTTTCAAATTTTACTAATCAAATGGGCCTCAAATGGTTTTCCATTGTTATTTAATTTGCATTTTACCGATTACTAGTAATTCAGTGCCTTTTCGTGTGTTTATTGCTTATATGTTTTTCTGCTTCTATGAATTGTTTATTCATTTATCGTTTTCCTGTTAGGTTGTTTGTGTTGTTTATCTATAGAATATTCTTGATATTGCTCCTTTGTTAGAAACATTGCAGTTTCTATAATCTGTCTCTTTTTAACCTCAATTATGATGTTTTTGTGGTATAGAAATTTAGAATTTGTTGTCAAATTTATGAATATTTACTTTTCATATTTTATATTATTATTGAGGTATAATTGACACATGACATTATATGAGTTTCAGGTGTGCAACCTAGTGATTCAATATTTGGATATATGGTCAAATGATCACAGTAGTTCTGGCTAACATCTGTTGTCATATATTGTTTCAACATTTTTTTTTCTTGTGACGAAGACTTTTAAGATCTACTCTCAGCAATTTTCAAATACATGATATCATATTATTAACTGTAGTCACCATGCTGTACATGTCACCCCTGTGACTTATTTATTTTATAACTGGAAGTTTGTACCTTTTTACCCTCTTCACTCATTTCACCCACCCCGTAACCCCCCCACCTCTGCTCTGGCAACCACCGATCTGTTCTCCGGATCAGTGAGCTTGTTTTTATGTGTTATTTTTCTTGTGTTTGTTTTGTTTTTAAAATTCTACATATAAGTGAGGTCATAGGATATTTGGCTTTCTCTGTCTGACTTATTTCACTTAGCATTCCAGATTTAATTTACCTAAAAATCTTGTTTAAAAGAGACTTTTTGAAATCAAGGTTGTAAACACACTCTAGATTTTTCTTTTTCATTTTTTTAAACTTTAAATCTTCAATCCACTTGGAATATATTTTTGTGAATGGCAGGAAATCCAATCTTTTTTTTTTTTCCAAATTGATAGTCATTTGTTCTCAGAATTATATATTGCATATTCAGCTTTTTGCTACTAATTTTATATACCACATTTAAAAAATCATATACTAAATCCCTGTTACACATGTAGGTATCTTTAGGGTTTTTCTCTTTTTATACCATTGATCTGTTTGTCTATTTCTGCTCCAATGCCCCATTTTAAAAAATTTACCAAAAGTTTTATAATATATATTTGACAGTTAGTGTGGCAGATCCTCTTTTGGTGGTCTTTTTCAAAATTGTGTATTCTCGGACATTTTCTTACAGATTTTAGAATCATTGTGTCTTTTGTGAACATCTTTTGGGTGTTTTCATTTAGATTTCTTTGACTTTGTAAGTTATTTTGGGGAGCTATATGAGGACTGCTTTCATACAATAAATTCAGTAAATTTTATAGGTTTCTTTATATAGATATTATATATTTCTTGTTTATTTACAGTGATGATAGTTTTCATTGCTGTTGTAAATGCGGTGTTTCTCTTTTTCTCCGCCTATGGATTATTACTGATCTGTAGTAGTGCTATGGATTTTTGTATCTTGTATCCAGCTACCTTGTTGCAACTTCGTCAGTTAGTTCTGGTTTTTTTCATGTTACACAGTTATACTACCACAGAGCTTTTCTTCTTTTACTTTTCTTATTGAATTGGCCGAATCTTCTAGTATAGTCTTTAAATAGAGCAGTGATATTAGACGTTGACCTGATCCGAGTGGGAAGGCTTCGATTTTCACCATTAAGTATAATCTTTGCTTTGGTGTTTGATGTTTCTTTCTGTTCTAAATTGCTGAGTCTGTCTGTCTGTCTTTCTTTCTTTTAAGAAATAGGTATTAATTTTTATCTCCTACTTTCCTGTCATCTATTGAAATGTTTATATGTGTTTCCTTCTTTGAATTGTTAATGTAATTCAGTGTATAATAGATTTAAAAAATGTGATCTCACATTGAATTTGTGGAATCAGTCATATTTTTTTCATTATTTAAATATTCTGATATGTATACATTCTGCATGTATGTTCATACGTGAGATTGGCCTATGTTTTCTTTCCTTGTATATTCTTTTACTGGTTTTGATATCAGTGTTATGCTAGCTTCATAATATTTGTTAAAAATTTTTCATCTTCATCTGTGGTTCGGACTAGTATAACATAGAAATTATAACCCTCAAGGTTTGACAGAACCCACCTATAAAATCATACAGACCTGACGCAATTTCAGGGCAGACATTTGGTTTTCTTTTGTGGTTGGTGTTCTATTTAGGTTTATACTTTCTATTTTATTTCTTCTTTTACTCAGGCATTTTGTAAGAGTTTTCATATATATGTGGATCGAGTTTTTAACTGGAGGAGGAGGAAGGGACTACCTATTTTTTTGTTTTGTGAATTTTAAATGGTGTTGTGATAAGATCTGCATGATTGTTGCTTTTTGGAGTTTTTGAGGTTTTCTTTGTAGCCTGATAGGTAGTTTTTGTAAATGTGCCACATGTGTTTGCACACAAATTGTTGATTACAGAAATCTCTTTTTTGCATTTTTAGTTCAATTCTGATGGTTTTGGTACTTAAATCTGGCATATTGTTAATTATGTTCTATTTACTTTATTTGTAGATTTCTCAGTTTGGGTATGTAAAAGACTTCTGTTGAATTATGTTTTCCTTGTTCCCCTTCCCCCTAATATCTTGGAAGTTAGATGTATGACCTCCGTTTTTCTGGAGGTTATCCTTACATTGAAAACAATCAATTTAATTTTTTTAGAGGTAAACCCCAGATGGTCCAGAACTATCTTTAGAGCCAGGTACCCTGACTCTGTCCACTCTGGATAATTGCAACAGGAATAATTTAATTCCGCAAACATTTAGCAAGCACCTGCTGTGTGCTAGACCCTGAGCCAACCCTTGTGGATGTGGAAGATGAGTGAGCTAGTTCTTGCTCCCATGGGGTTTAGAGTCTAGGGGGGAGGCTGACAAGTAAACACATTATATCATCACATGGGAGGTGATAACAGAGGTACGTGCAGAGTAATGGCGGTGTGGAAGGGTGGACATTGCAGTGGTGCCCCCAGTGGACCACACCTCCCGTTCTGTGTGGTCTCCTCCCCTTGACTCTGGGCTCAATAACTAACCTGTGATTCGTTTCTTACCAGTAGAATACAGCAGAAATAGCACTGTGACTTCCATTTCATATTTTTGATCTCTCAGAAAATTTGGGCTGCGTTCTGAGAGAATTTCTTGATTTATTCACTGCTCCTCAGCTGTATCCATTGTGCTGTTTACTTTTATGTTTTTCCAAGAGCTCTGCTTGGTTCTTCCCTCAGTGCTTCTTTTAGTGTTTCTGTTTGTTCCATTAACTTTGTTTCCTTATGTGTTACTTCTGTTTGTGGGATTTAGTACCTCTTTTTCCTGATGCTCGCTTCCTATGTGTATTAGAATATTATTCCTTCTGTACTCATCTGAGTATTTGCGATTTCCTTTTTTATATGTCACATTGCCTTTAACCGAGAGGTAAGACGGGGTGCTGCTGCGATGCTAGTGCCCAGTGGTGAGCAGCCACGTCACTTCCGGGTCTCTCTAGCTACCCCAGGCACTGTGTGGCCTCTTCCATCCAAGCATCCATCCCTCTGTCGCACTCTGCTTGGCACAGGTAGTGTGTGGTGAACCACCTGGCTGCCTTATCTCTTCACCTCACCAGGCATGTGCTCAGTCGCCCCCTCCAACTCCCAACTTTCTCACTTTTTTTTGGCCACCTCCGAGCATGAGCCAGCCTCTCCTGGGGCTGCTCCCACCTTGATAGAAGCCCCTTCTCATGCATGAATTGTGCTGGAGGTTCCTTCTTTGATCTGACTGCATCTGCCTTCTGCCTTTGTTCCTGAGATGTTCATCTTTAAGAAAAATGACTTGGGAAAAAAATATAACCCGGAATTGAGAGCTGGCATGACAGAGAGGAAATTTTGATTGTTAATTTCAGCCCAGAATTCAGACCTGTTAAGATCATTTTGAAACTTGAGTGTAATAGAAATAAATGTAGTCCTTGGAATTTAGCTTCAAAAGAGCAATTACACCAGCATAGAATGAAGAAAACCCTGTTTGGTAGTAATTCATGAAAAAAAAAATCTAGAGCCCTTAGTTTATTATATGAAGTGAAAGAAGTGATAAAGGCCTGTGAATGTGATTACTAAAAAAAGGCGATGCAGGACGTCATCAAGATGGTGAAGTCGGGACCCCAGCCTCTTCTTCCCACAAAAGGCTGACAATTAGATAGCTGTCTACCAACAAAAATAGCTCTGGGAGAGATCAGGAGTCCATTTAAGAAACTCCAGCATCACAGTGGAACAAAAAACCCAGGAAAAACTGCACAAAAAGGGAGGGAGGAACGGCTTCATTTTGCCAGCATCATCCTGTCCATCCCCCAGGCTGGCACTGCTCAGCACCCAGAGGGAACTCCCCACCCAAGAAGAGGTTCCCTTGCCAGGAGGGGGAAAGCTGGTAAGCCACGAGCTTCCCCAGTCTTTTGGGAAAGTGGACCCACTTTAGTTTCACCCTATTCAGAACCGGGCAAAACAGAGAGAGACGGCTGGGAACAAGGAAGAAAGGCAGAGGCCACCAGTATCAGTCACACCGTGGGAGCCACTGAGGTTCCCAGGGCCCTGGTCTGCAGAGGACACCAGAAGCTTTGACGCTAAGGGAACCAGTGGCTGGCACAGTCCCCATCGGCCCCTGATGATTTCACTGGTTTTCTCCCTCCAGCTGCTTGATGTCTTCCACTGCCCCTTCCTTGCCTCCCCACTGCCACTGGAGCCTGGATCTGCTGATGGCCCTGGGGCAGCCCAAGTGCAAGACTCCAGCCTAGACCCCGGGGCTGACCTTACTGCTGTGTGCACACGTGGGGCTTGCGTCTTCAGCTGTGTACCTGTATGCTGCTGGCCTGACTCCCGTCACCAGCCCGTATGCCGTGTGTGTGCCCATGGTGTGTTCCTGCAGCCATGGACGTGCACACGGAAAGCCAAGGCCCCCACAGTTGCTGTGGGCCTGGATTTGGCCCTGTTTCCAGTCACTGATCTGAGCCACTGGGCTCACCTGCAGCCGGCAGCCAGCCAGGGCCCCTGTAATTGACAGTGTGCCTGCAGTTGGCCCTGGACCTTGCTGCTGGTCCTGCCCTCACCCCTTCATGTGTGTCTCCGCCACTACACAGGCACCTGTAGCTGGCTCGTAGAGCCTAGTGTGTGCACAGCCCTGGCTCTGCCTACCCTGGTCCTGGCCTCTGCACCTGGAAGTGCCACCGAGGACCCCAGCAGCCCTTGCAGCCACTGCAGACCGCCCATAGCAGTTTCTGAGGACCACGCGGTTGTCGATGCTGTGGACCCCAGCACCGAGCCTGAGACAGCAGGCCCCGGACCTGGAGCTGCCACACGCCGCTACACTTGGCACCCTGACCGCTAGACCCAGGGCCACAGCACATGCCAACACCCCCCTCCCCCAACTGCAGGTGAAGGTCTTTTCTTACCAAAGTCAGCTCACAAAGTCTAGAAGAGGTGATACTTCTTCAGATGCACAAACACCTACACAAGGGTCCAGGGATCACGACAAATCAGGGAAACATGATTCACCAAAGGGGTACAGTAACTGTGTTCCATAACTTCCAGTAACTGACCCCAAAGAAAGGTAGACACATGATTTGCGTGACAAGGAATTCAAAATAATTGTCTAAAGATTCCCAGAAGGCTAAAAGAAAACATAGGTAAGCAATTTAACAAAGTCAGGAAAACAATACAAGAACAAAACGAGAAGTTCAACAAGAGACAGAAAGCACGAAGAAGAACCAAACAGAAATTCTGGAGCTAAAGAATACAAACCGTGGAGACAGCCTATCTATCCCTCGATGGATGAATGGATAAAGAAAATGTGAGATATATATATGTGTAAAAATATATAAAATGGAATAGTATTCAGCTATAAAAAGAGGGAAATCCTGTCTTGAGTGCATTATGCTAAGTGAAATAAGTCAGACAGAGAATGACAAGTGCTGTGTGATCTTACTTATATGTGAAATTTAAAAACACTGATTTCGTAGAAACAAAGAGTAGAGTGGTGGTTGCTAAGGGCTGAGGGTGGGGGAAATGGGAAGGTGTTGGTGAAACGGGTAAGCTTTTAGTTATGAGATGAGTGAGTTCCAGGGATCTAATGTACAGCATGGTGACTGTAGCTAACAATGTTGTATCACATGCTTGAAAGGTGCTGTGAGAGTAGAGCTTTAATCTTCTCACCATAACAACAGCAACAACATGGTAATTATGTGAGGTGAAGGATGTGTTAACTAACCTTATTGTGGTAAACATCTGATATATATATATGTGTGTGTGTGTATTAAATCATCACATGGTACACTTTAAACTTACCCAGTGTTATATGTTAGGTATATCTCAATAAAGCTGGGGAAAAAAGAAATAAATAAAAATGGTAATGCAACTTTAGGTTCCATTTTTAAAGGTGAAACATCTTTTTTTTATCTTTAATAACATTGCTTTGTATGTCTTTTACTGAGAAATATTTGTTCATACCCTGGGCCCTTATTTTGTTGGAGTGTGATGTTAAATCTTTTTCATGTTGATTTGTGAGAGTTTTATATGTATTGCCACTTTGCTGTTGCTTTGTGTATGTTTTCCTAGTTGTGATCTGAAATTTTGTGTATGGTTACTTTTGCCTCCTTAGATGCTTAAAATTTTAACTGGTAGTCAAATCTGTGAATATTTTGTGTCATGTTTAAAAATGTCCTTCCCCTCCAAGATCATAAAATATTCTGCTATATTTTCTTCTAGTGTTTTTATTTTATTTTTCTATTGAAATCTTTTATTCACTTGAACTTTATTTTCACTTACGTGTCATACAAGGCTCTGTCTGTGTTCTCTTCTGAATGGGTAACCAGTTGCTCCAACGTCATTAGGATTTTTGTGCCTAGGGAATATTTTGAGGTTCTTTTGTACTTCCTGTTTGTATGCTCCTGTGTCAGATATAGGAAGGGGACTGTGCTAGCCTTGAAAAATGACAGGGGATTTTTATGGAAGAAACAAAGGAAAATTTGCTCTGGAACAGAGTGGTATGGTGTAAATGTCACATACCTCAACTCTTCTTAAAATCCGTGGTATCCCCGTGTTCTCAACATAAGCCAGACTTTTTTGGCTGCGCTTCCAGGCCCTTTATCCCTGGGCCCCTTTTCTCGGAAGCCTCATCTCTCTGCCCCCTGCCTTGCTCCTTCCTCCCACCAGCGTAGGAAGCATTGTGAGGGGTTTTTGTGGTGTTTGCTTTCTGCTGTACCTCCGGCACCTAGAACTGACACCTGGCACATCGTAGGTGCTGGTGAATATTTGTTGCAGGACAAACTTGCAATTCCTGGGGAAAAAACAAAACACTGAGCCCTCCAGACTTCCGCATGAGCTCTTCTCGCTCCTAGGCACCTTCTCCTCACACTCTGTGCTTAGATAAAGCTACGTGTCCTTTGGGACTTAGATCTCAGCTATTCTGGGGAAATCCTCTCAAGCCTGGGCTGGGTACCCATGGAACATGTCTAGCGTGGTGCTAATCATGCTGGTTTTATATGTGTTCACTTGTGTAACGGAAAGCTGAGAGGATCTTCCTGTCTAGAACTAGCAACCGGGTCCAATGTGGGTTTGCAAGTAATTCTTTCGCAGCATAAGGAGGGCTCCCAACAGTTGGGCCTCATAAGCCTCCAGGGCTTGTTGAGGGACAGCTAACTGGAAGTGCTACCACCAAGCACGGGTCTCCAGGTGCTCAGGGACCTGGAAGGGCAGAGGGGCTTCATTTTTAGACTTGGGGTTGTCAGCCCCGGGGGCAGTGCTGTGGCTCTCCCATCTTTTCCCACGGGTGCTCTCTTCCCTTCACAAGCCACGTAAAGATGCAGTTCCCAGAGGTCCCAACTCAGCGATTGGAGGCACCTGCAAGAACAGGAAGCTGGCATCCGTTCCCCGGAGGCGGTACTGCCGAGGCAGCGGGTCAGGACTTGGTGGCGGGCCTGGGCCTACCTGAGCAGGGAAAGGAGACCTGGAGAGAGACAATAGTGTGGCTTGAAGCCGCTTGCTGGTGGCCAGGGTGAGAGGACTGTCAGCCGGGTGTGGGACACCGGCAGGAAGCTGCTGTGGGACACTGTCGGGGGCAAGGACTGAGACGGGGTCTGAAAGAGAGTGAGCTAGGGCTGGGTGTCCCATCAGGAGCCCTGTAGGGCAGAGGCCCTCCCATGCTAAAGGACGTGCCTCTTGAGATGTGGAGCATCAGTTGTAAGAGATTCTTTTCTCTTTCTTCATCCTCCCCATCCCAGCACTCGGGTGGGAGAGAAAGAAGGTGCCCCAAAAGCTGTACCACCTCTCCTCTGCCCCTCACAGTCAGTCCTGCCTCGGGGGGAAGAGAGGCACCATTTATATTGGAGTTTTAAAGTGGGATTTTTTTCTTTTCTTTTCTTTTCTTTTCTTTTCTTTTCTTTTCTTTTCTCTTTCTCCCTTCCTCTTTCTTTCCTTCCTTCTTTCCCTTCCTTCCTTCCTTTCTTTCTTCCTTCCTTTCCTGAATTATATTTGGTTTACAATGTTGTATCAATTTCTGATGTACAGTATAATGTTTTTGTCATCCATATATATATATATGTATTCCTTTTCAGATTCTTTTTCATTATAGGTCACTACAAGGTACTGAATATAGTTCCCTGTGCTCTACAGTACAAACTTGTTGTTTATCCATTTTATATATATGGGTCAGTATCTACAAATCTTGATCTCCCGGTTTCCCACCCTCTTCCCCTAGTAACCATATGTTTGTTTTCTATGTCTGTGAGTCTGTTTCTATTTTGTAAGTAAGTTCATTTGTGTCTTTTTTTTTTTTTTTTTGATTCCACATATAAGTGATATCATATGGTATTTGTCTTTCTCTTTCTGTCTTACTTCACTTAGAATGACGATCTCCGGGTCCATCCGTGTTGCTGCAAGTGGCATTGTTTTGTTCTTTTTTATGGCTGATAGTATTTCATTGTATAAATATACCACAACTTCTTTATGTAGTCATCTGTTGATGGAACATTTAAAATGGAATTTTAATAGCTGAGAATGATCAGAAAGTGATGAGATCTGCCCGACATGTTGTGATGGGAAAGAGCACTGCGACGTAACACAGTGGGGGAGAGCGTTTGGAAAACAAGAAAGCCATTTCATCTTTGTACTCTGCTTGGCCCACACTTATCAGTGAACTGATTCTACTTGTTCTCACACCTGTGTCTCTCTTGCTGTGGTCTGTAGGCTTCTGGAGGGCAAGACCTTATGGCCCCAGCACCTACTAACCTACTACATAGTAAGTAGTCAACAAATATTTGTGGGATGAGTGAATAAATAAATGAATGCACAAATGAATATAGCAGCATGGCAAAGGGAAGTGAGTAACCTGTGTAATTAATTATTTTTCATAATGATATACTAAAACTTATTATTGAGGGATGAATTGGTCTGGGTTCAATCAAGAGAGAGAAACCATATAGCAATTTGAATAGGGAAACTTTAGTATAAAGAATTATTACTATAACAGAGGATTGTGCAACGAGAGATCGGCTGATAGGAAGTAGAGAGACCTCTAAACAACGCAGGACTAGCAGATACAAGGAGCAGCCCCCACCCCGGGGCTGAGGCCCTGTGACTGAGGATGGGCCACCCACCCGGGCCTGAGCTCCAGACCTGGTCGGGGAGGCTGTGGCTCACAAAACGGTTGAGAGACTGGGGCCTCCCTGTTGGAACCTGCTGGAAATCTGCCCTCTAGGTGCCTGGCAGAGCTGCTCAGGGGAGGTTCATGGAAAGCACGCAGCTACAAAAGTGCTGAGGGGCTGCCGGGGGAGCCGGCTGCTGGGTGCTGCAGGTCAGCCTTCAGCGTGGGAGTTGGGTGCTGGGAGTCAGCTGTACCGCAGGAGCGAGAGGCTGGAAGAGCTGCCCCTGCGGCCGGAATCAGACCCTGGAACCGCACCAGAACCAGGGAGGAACGCACCTTCCTCCTGCTACCTCTCCAGTGCCCTCTACACACAAAACTTAACATCCAGCCAGCAAGATGTTAAAGGGCCCAGATTCATTTTCACAGAGCAGGAAGGGAAGAGTGAATTTCCAGCTGAGAGGCAATACACTGATAACCAATGCAAGGGGGAGTTTATACATACACATTTTGCTGGCTCGCCCTCTGAAGCAGAAGCTTGTGAACATTTCTTTTTTGTCTTGTAGTTGAGATCACAGACGGTACTTTTTGGCAATGTCTGCACTTCCTAATTTCCTGAATTCTAAAGGCAACTTTCTCTTACCTTTATTCCCCTAGCCCCAGTGTTTTTTTTTTTAAGCTTCTAATCTCCAGTATTAAATCTCTTCCTGTTCAAAATATCTAGAGTGATTTCCACTTTCCTGAATTAAATCATTACTGACAAATGTGTAACTTTACTTTTGTTAATTACTAGGATTGTACATTGTGAGGCGGGAGGAAGTTCTGTAGTTACATGCAAAATTTTACATCCTTCCCTTTAGGTCAGGTCCTCAGCCATCTCTTTTCTTGCCTTGAAAACCACTTCCCCTCCTTCCTGTAGAGTGAAAACCACGACAGTTGACTGAGCTCTTTTGAAACACTCTGTAATTTCCAAAGCACGTTCACGTGTTATCTCATTTGATCCTCAAAATAGCCCTATTGACAGAGGCAGGAAGGCAATAATTCATGTGCCCATCCATCCTGTCGACTGAAAATAAATGCACAACGTGAGAGTTGTGAGTTATGTTTTCTTTAGGGCAAAATGAAGACTGTAGTCTGGGAGACAGCCTCTCAGAAAGCTCTGAGGAACTCTGAAGATAGAAGCAGGGAGGTCAGTGTGTATATGATTTTGGTGAAGGGGAAGGGTAGCGTGCAGTCAGGTACACATTTGGCAGAAAGTTGCTGCTGGTCACGAGGAGCAGATGTCTCCATTCATGATTTTAGTGCTTTTCTAGACATGAGAAGATGAAAGAATTTGGGCTCGTAAAATCTTCTCCTTCTAAAAATATCTAACTATCTGAAGACCTGTTCTGCCAGTTTTTCCCGGAGCCCAGAGCGCCTCACTCCTGATCTCCACCCTGAACTCCTTTCAGGAAGTGCTGGAGGTCAGCGGCGGCAGCGGCTCGTGACTCCATCCTTGTAGAGGCAGATGGCGAGGGGCAGTTTCTAGCTGGCAGTCTATCTGCTCAAGAAATACTTATTGAGCCAGCTCAGTGTGCTCCGCGTTAAGGTAACGGACATGAAAGATACCATCTTTTCCTTCCAGAATGTGCCTTGCAGAGGAAACTAGACAAGTGTGTTCTTCGACCCCCTTAAGCACATTTTCAGTGGTGTTCATAGAGCCTGACTTAGGCAAAGTTGAGTTTGGAGGATATTGAGCTTTATTTGTAAAGCTTTTGGATTGGTTAAAAAAAAAAAAAAAGGCATGAAATTACATGTGACTCACCGTCACCCTGTACCCGGGCATTGTGACCCCCATAATATAGCTGGGTAGACTGAGGCTCCAGAGGGATAAAATTTACTCAGTGACACACAACTAAGGTGAAATGGCAAGGCCTGGGTTAGAACCTGGCTTGTTTCTGCAGGTTTTGAAGACTTGTTCTGTGATGGCACAGTAAGTCTTAGATGTGCAAAGCTTTTTTTTTTTTTTTTGATATGGGATCTCTGAAACAGGCAAATAAGTTACAAGTGACTTTGGTTTTCTGTGTTACTTTTTGGTCTCTCATTGTTCCTCTTTTTCCTATTTTTGGCATGGTTACCTGCACTTGGCTTCTCATCTGCCTACACGAAGGTTGCAGAAAGCTTATCCCCTTCCTCAGGTTTGACTCAGTTGAGCTGAGATCCTTTGTCAGACTGCAGGCCTAATGGCCTACCAAATACGTTTCTGCTTAGGATCCTCTCTACTGCAGAATTTAAGACATTCTGAGCTTGTCTTGAAATACATACATATAGAAATGTAGAAATGCATGGAGATACTTTTATGACTGTGAAAAGAAATCGGGCCTAAATTAGCCTTTGCTGGCTTATGTGAACAGGAAAACACTTGAGAACAGAATAAACTGTTGTTAATCTAGCGAAACACACAGAAAGTGTTATGTTTTCTGAACAAGGCTTTCTCCTTGGTGTCAAGTAGATACTGAGTGCATTTCTTTTCAAAAAAAAATTGCTAAGAAAAGACAAGAACCCTCCCTTTGCCCGCTGAATGCAAAGTCTGCAGACTGGAATTTTGCCTAAGCAGCCTTGGTGTCTAAGCTTTCGTACAGTCCGTGGTGTTGGCTTCTTCCGAGGCCTCATCTTAATCTTCATGGGTTTCTGGAAACTGAAGCTTTGCCCAGGCTGAGGCGAGCGACTCTCCCCTTTCAAACGTTAATTTATTTCTTATTTTGAGCGACTGTTTCCAAACATAGACCACTTTCTGTGCTGCTTGTCCTCATACAAGGGATTATAATTCCCTCAGAGAGGATTTTACATGAAAATGTCCATATGTTGTAGTTTTAGAAAAAAAAAATATTTTGAGCAGTGAGCTGAGACTGGGTTATCTCCAAGTCCTTGTGCAGTCTGAGAATTCCACTTAAAATACAGCCAGTACAGGCAGTAATCAGGAGGGCTACACGTGTGGGCTCTGTTGTCAGTCTTTTTTTTGTTAATTTTTTAAAAATTAATCTTTACCAAGTTACCTTTCCTCCCTGAGACATAGTTGCAGTGTCTGAAAAAAGAGTAATCGAATGACTGCATTCTGTTGATTCTTACTTTGTGGTTGGCTTTATTCCTTTGATAACTATGTAAGTTTAAAAAGCTAAAGCTCTAAACCGTTCTTAGAAACAATGATCAGGACATATACGTAAATTTAAAAATGTGTGCAGTATATTGTATATATGTATTTACATGCAATATATTGTATAGTTGCCATCAAATTGTAACAATTCTACCTAGTAAAACTGAAAAATGAAAAAAAAGATTAAAAAGTAAAAGTTCTAGCCTCACACGCACACACACAAAGAAAGTAAGTGGTGTCTCCTGTTGGTCTTGTTGATCTAGGTTTCACCGTGGGGTAAAAATTATTTTACAAATTAAATGGCTTTTTAGCACCTTCCCCTGCCCTCCATGTGAAAAGTATCCTTGGCTAGTACCTGTTTGCCTTCCCAGACAGGCTCCTTGTTCCTCTCCGCCCTGCTCTGCCCTGCACGGCTGACAGTCGGGAACTTGGAGGGCTTGGTTGGGTTCAGTTGATGGGAAGCACCAGGGAGATTTGCAGGGTGGAGGGAAGTGAGGTCAGGGTGGTTTTTTCCTGCCCTTCTCTCTGGATTCTGATAACTGCTTTCTTCCCTTGCCCCTCTAGGTGTAGTAAAGGTGTCTCCGGCTAATCTGGGCTACTTACCCTTTCTTAGTTTCCCTTTATTGGTGGGGCGATTAGGATTGATGTCCATCTTTGTAAATAGTGCCTTTGTTAAACTCTGCTCTGCTACTCCCTGGAAGGGACCAGCTTCCCGCTGGGAGCGTGGCTGATGGAAGGAGTCCAGGGCATGCTTTCTCCAGTCCAGGTGTGAGTCCCGCTGAAACAGGGGACCTCCTGCCTTCCTTCTCTGTTCCTCCCTGAAGGTCGGGAATGAACTGCATCCAGTCCATCCCTGGTGCCTGCTCGTCCAGAGCCTGATGTGACCCCAGCCCACGCTGGTGGTGTGGTCACCTCCACAAGGGACTTTAGTGGTGGGGGAGGACAGAGATTCTGCCCAAGAACCAGGGACCAGACTCACAGTGGCATTCTGCCCTCCTGGGTCTCTGGCCCTTGGGCGTCCAGGGCACATCAGTGACTCGGGCCTGACCCACGCCAGCTGCCCAGCTTGTGGTGTTCTTCCTCTGTCTCACACACTCTGCCGTCTCCCCCTGTGCAGGCCTGCAGGGCCGGGATGACTGTGACGCGTGCCCTTTCTGGTTCTCAGCCCTGCTTTGTGCAGAACCAGCCCAGCCTCTCCTGGAAATTCTTTACATGTTCCACAGAGCCCCTGGATAGAACTGTGATGCAGTACAATTGGTTTCTTCTATCTTATGCATTTAAAACATAATTCTAAGAAGATGTCTGTAGACTCCATGAAACTGCTGAAAGGGGCCATGGCACAGACGACCATAACCTGCTCCCTAGTGGGCAGCATCTGCATCGGATGAGAAACCTCTCCTTCTGGAGAGACAACGTGGGCCTGGGCATACTGCGCAGGATGGTTCGATGAGATGATAAATGGAAAGTGCTCGGTTTCCACTTGCTCACCGTCACTGGCTTGTGCTGTAACCTAGTATCTTACAAATTAGACACACCTCAGCTTCTCCATCCTATTCAAAGAAATAGTCTCCGCCAAGTGTCAGAAAATAGGAAAAAAGATCCTTTTCCTTCCCCAATTTTTCCCAGCTTCCCCCTCCACACACTGATATACCCCCGCCAGGGATTCTTTGGTTTCCAGGAGTGGGTCGGTATTTACATTGTCTCTCCTCTCCTTTCTCAGTCCCGACATATGATCCCCAACCTCCATCCCTGCCCTGCCTTCCAAGACCCAAGCTCACATCTGCCAGAAGCCAAGTGAGTAAGACACCTGACCATGAGACTGGGCTTGCAAGTTAATCTTGCTGTCATGCATTGGTGCCTGCTCTGTGCTTGTTATGGAACACCTGATCCAGGTTTGATTATTGCAGTTTTATCCATCTGAATTAAGCTGCCATGGAATGTACTGTATTTCTGACTTCTTATTTCAAGCCAGAATGAGATTCTAAAAAGTTGATGAAATATACTCAGAAGAAAACTGATCAGTAGCTTAGGAGAGAGGATAATGAGTTAATAAAAGAAGGAGACAAAGGAGAGGAGAGGAAATTGATTTCAACTTGAGTTAGACAAGGAATAGAAAAAACACATTTTGAGCCTTGAGTAAGTTTGTCTGTTTAGAATTTTTGTAGTAATTATAGTCTTGAGTTTTGTTTCCTAGAAGTTAAAGGATGGATTGAACGATGTATTATGAATCAAGAAAAGGTAAACAGAGTATTGTTTGGATAGTTGATACTTTAGGAAGCTGATTTTTGTTGTTTTAAACTTGGTCTGAAGCACATTTCTTACGAGTGAATAAGAGACCTGTGGGGATTGGTGGAACATATCTGAAAAGTGTTTTGTCCTTAGAGCACAGCCTTTTATTGGTGGAGAGATTAGGATTGATGTCCTTTATGTAAAATTTTAGCTTGGACCCATTATATTAATATTGTCCTGAGAATCCATCATGCTGGAATCTCCAGTAGCTTTTACATAAGGAATGTTAGGGCTTAATGAGCTTTTGACAAACCTGGCAGCTTTCAGAGGTTCAGTACCCCTTAGCCCTTTGGAATCTGGGCAGCACTGAGTCCATCCGCTCAGAGAATTTCCAGCCTGCAGTAAGATTTTTCATGCTTTACTTTGAGCTCCACAGTATAGTGACACATGTGTGGACTTCGGCATTAATGAACTTGGGTTCAGACGCTGGTTCTGCCACTTACCAGCTGTGTGATCTAAGAGGTTTACTTAAGCTCCTTGAGCCTTTGTTTAGACATTTGCAATAAGGGGATAAATAATGACAACCTTGAAGCCTCGTTTTAAGGGTGAGAATTAATGAAAGTCAAGCTCTTCCTATGATGCCTGGCACAGAGTCAGCACTGAATATATGGTAGAAGTCATTAAGATTATCTTTATCTCCTGTTTCTCTACAATTTTTTCAACGTTTAAATGTGTCTCTAAAAGGAACAAACACTGTGAGGACCAGGTTCTAGGTACACAGCTGGCAGAGAATGAATAATTGTTGAATTGGATTGGATGCGTTCCTTCCATTTTCAGGTGATCTCCAGCATCCCATCTAATGTCAACTTGTAAGAGTCTATGGATTGCCCCTTACGGACAAGTGGTGTTGCTTTTGGCAGCGGGAGTGTTGTGTGTGCAACCTTGTTTATGAGTACAGATCTGTCTGCAAGTTTCTGGGTGGGAGGAGGTCGGGTCGCCAAGGACAGGATGGGGTTGTCTTTCAGGAGAGTGTTTCGTCCTGGGCTCTCTTCTCTAAGGCTTCTGACACTGTTCCTCTGAGCCTGACCCGAGGAGGCTGCTGGGAGAGGCCGTGGGAGGGATCTTGAAGACTTTTCTGCCTCTGAACAGGGAATGTGTTTCACAAAGGGAGTAGATTCTGTTTTCTTTTTTAATTGAAGTATCGTTGACTTACAATATTGTATAAATTTCAGGTATATAGCATAGTGATTTGATATTTTTACGTATTATGCACCATGCAAAGTTACTACAACATTATTGAGTATCTTCTCTGTGCTGTACATGACATCCTTGGTGACTTATAACCAGCAGGTCATACCTCTTAATCCCCTCAACTGTTTTGCCCATCCCCTCACTCTCTCCCTCTGGCAACCACCAGTTCACTGTATCTAGGAGTCTGTTTCTGTTTTGTTATATTTGTTTGTTTTGTGTTTTAGATTCCACATATCAATGAAAACATATGGTATTTGTCTTTCTCTGACTTGTTTCATTAGCATAATACCCTCTAGGTTCCTCCATGTTGTCACAAATGGCAAGATTCCATTCATTTTTATAGCTGAGTAATATTCCACTATATATATGTATATATGTATATATCTACATGTCTTCATCCATTCATGTATCAGTGGACACTTAGGTTACTTCCATATTTTGACTATTGTAATCAATGCCACAGTTGAACATTAAGATGCATATATCTTTTCAAATTAGTGTTTTCATTTTCTTTGAATAAATATCTCCAAATGTAATTGCTGGATTGTGTGGTAGTTCTGTTTGTAATTCTTTGAGGAATCTCCATACTGTTTTCCATAGTGGCTGCACCAATTTACATTCCCACCAGCAGTTCACAAGGGTTCCTCTTTCTCCACATCCTCACCAGCACTTGTTATTTGTTGTCTTTTTGATAATAGCCATTCTGACAGGTGTGAGGTGATATCTCATTGTGGTTTTAGTTTGTATTTCCCTGATGATTAGTGATGTTGAGCATCTTTTCATGTACCTGTTGGCCATTTGTATGTCATCTTTGGAAAAATGTCTATTCAGATCCTCTGACCATTTTTTGGTCAGGTTTTTTTTTTTGTTGTTGTTGTTGAGTTGTCTGAGTTCTTGTATATTTTGGATATTAACTCTTTACTGAATATATTGTTTGTAAATATTTGCTCCCATTTACTAGATTGCCTTTTCATTTTGTTGATAGCTTCCTTTGCTGTATAAAAACTTTGAAATTTGATGTAGTCTCATTTGTTTGTTTTTGTTTCCCTTGCCTGAGCAGATCCCCAAAAATGTTACTAAAACTGAATCAAAGAGCATACTACCTATGTTTTCTCCTAAAAGATTTATGGTTTCAGGCCTTACATTTAAGTCTTTAATGCCTTTTGAGTTTATTTTTGTGTGTGTGGTGTGAGACAGTAGTCCAGTTTGAATCTTTTGCATCCAGTTTTCCCAACACCATTTATTGAAGGGGCTGTCTTTCCCCCATTGTATATTCTTGCCTCCTTTGTTAAAGATTAAATGACCATGGAAGCATGGGTTTATTTCTGGGCTCTCTATCCTGTTCCATTGATCTACATGTCTGTGTTTGTGCCAGTTCCATAGTGTTTTGATTTTTATAGCTTTATAGTATAGTCTGAAGTCAGGGTGCATGATACCTCCAGCTCTGATCTTTTTTCTCAATACTGCTTATGGCTATTCAGAGTGTATTTTTTTCATTTCAGTTATTGTCATCTTCAGCTCTGATTGGCTCTTTTTAATTTATATTTATTATTATTATTTTTTGATTGCTTCTCCTTCGTATTTTCTTACACTATGTTGAAGTTCTCACTGTGTTGCTCCATTCTTCTGCTGAATTTGGGGAGCATTTTTATTACTGTTGCTCTGAACTCTTTATCAACTGAATTACTTATTTTCGTATCATTAAGATTTCCTCTTAGGGTTTTATTTTGTTCTTTCGTTTAGAACAAATTACTTGATCTTCTCATTTTGTTTGACTTTCTGTGTTTGTTTCTATAAATGAGATGAAACAGTTACCTGTCCTGGTCTTGAGGTCGTGGCTGTGTGCAGAGCATCCCTACACAGACTGCCTGTGCCTGGTGGCTTCAGCGTGAGGCTGGCACTGGGACTGGGTGTGGGCTGGGGCATTTCCCAAGGCAGGCAGCAGGCTGCCAGCTCGTTGGGAGGACTGGAGCTTGATCTGGGCATGGGCTCGGGGGCTGCTGAGGCAGTCTTGGCAGGACGACGAGAGCCCCAGATGATTTTCAATCTGCTGCCTTTGCGCTAGGACTTGGGGTGAGTGACTTTGTGTGTGACCCCTTTGAGAATGGCGTCTCAGTTTCCTCCAGCCCCCAGGCTCTCCTGGATGTAAGCCGCACTGGTTTTCAAAGCCAGTTATGGAGGTCCGTCTTTCTGATGCTGGACCCTGTGCCCCAGGTGCCCAGTTCGGAGCCAGAACCCCTCGCTCCTTAAGGAGGACCTCTGAGGTTGTGATATCCCCTCCTGTTTGTCAGTTGCTGTGCCGGGGGTGTGGGTCCTGACTAGATTGTGTCTCTGCCCCTCCTGCGGGTCTCAGTGTGGTTTATTCTTAGTATCCTTAGTTGTAGCGGAGCCGTTCTGCTAGTCTGCAGGTCCTCCGCAGAGAGGCTTGTCCTGTGCACAGCTGTGCTGGTGTGTCCACGGGAGGAGGTGAGCTCAAGATCTTCCTCCTCAGATACCTTCATCTCCTCTGGGAGTAGCTTCTTGAATTGAGAATCTGTTATGAAATAATGATTTGAAATTAAAGAATTAAAACACTCAGTGTTGATGTGGATTGGAGAAATAGGCACTTCCATGCCCTGCACGTGGAAACGTACTTCCTGACAGCCTTTTCTGGAGCCGAGCTCCACATCAGTATGTACATCCTTTTTGGCCCAGCAGCTCTACCTTTAGGCACTTATCCTAAGCAGGTATTTAAACAGGTACAGAAAGATACAAAGATAGATGTATGTGAGTACACCCCCCTCACATACATGTATGTCTATAATAATAAAATAATAGAAGCAACCTTAGTTTCTAATAAGTGAACATTAAGATTCCTCAATAAATTAGGATTTGCTCATATAATAGGATACTGGACAACTGTTTAAATATTATTGTCCATTTATACTTACTGACATGTAAAGAAGTGAATGATAAAGTTGTACCAGTTACAGATATTTAGCCTTGAACTCAGGAAGGTGAAAACACGCAACACTTTTGAAAAATAACTCAACTTTATCTTGGCTTTGAGCCTTCATCTCACCAACTTTAAACAATTTCGCCACTGATTGTTTTCCTCAAACACTGAAGTGTTTTCTCAGCCATTTCAGATTTGAAGGTGGTAAATTCTGAGGACAAGGGAAAAGTAGAAGGAAAAGCACAGGCGTGATCAGTATGAAATTCTGAGTGGCAGACCTGGTTGGTAGATGGAGGATTGGGTGAGGCACGATTTAGGGTGAGACACACAGAGTATTATATTTTATTTTTAACCTGGGTTTTGGGTGCACAGGGACTAATTTTAGTAATAATTTTTGCAGAAGCCAGGCTGCAGGGAGTTGAGGGCATGAATATGGAGACCATGAACCTAAACCACTTTTTCAAGAGAAAAAAATCAATGGCCGAGGGGCTCATGGTCAAGGGAAGGTTGTCTTGCCGTGGAGGGGCACTGTCTCAGGGCTGGAAGGAGCTTGCAGTGGGAGTTGCCAGAAGGACCTTCAGGAGGCGACTCTGAGCTGCTGCTGGAGGAGGCAGCCTGGGAAAGCGGTAGAGACATTTGTGGTGAGTGGAAGTGCCATCCTTACTGCTGTGCGAGATTTGGAGGGAATCAATGCAAATCCTGAGCACAAAATTCCTAATTTTTATATAGTAAGGCTTACCAAAATTTTCCTCTAGAATGAGCAGATTTCATGTCTTACTTAAGAAATCTTTTCCAGATCTGAGGCTGTAAATTGACTTTTCTGCATGGTCTTCTGTATGTTTTCTAGTTTTGCTTTTATCATTTAAGTCTTTCATTGAGCTAGAATTGACTTTCCTGTATAGTGTGTGGCAGTGACCCGATTTCACTTTATTCATTGGATTTATTTCCAGCAGCATTTATTAAATAGCCCATCCTTTCCCCACTAACTTGCATGGTCATTTCTAGTCTCTCCTCTGTTCCGTTGGTCTGTTGGTTCAGCTTGTTCTATCAAGGTTAAAGGCCATGCACATTTTATACTACCCTGACTTAGGTAATGTATGTTTGCTATTATAAGCCCTATTCATGTGGACAGCTTATCTGTAGATGTGGATGGAAGTGGAATTTTATTAGATGCTTTTGGATGCTTTTTATGTAACTATTGAGACAAACATGATTTTTCTTTTTTCATAGTATAGTGTAGCAAATTACATTAATTTGATTTTGGAATTTTAAACCAACTTATTGCATCCTGGGATATATCCAATTTGTCATTGTAAACTGTCTTTCTTATACATTGTTGGATTTGGATTATTAATATTTCACGTGGGATTTTAGCATCTATTTTGACAAATTTTCCCTCTCTTACTGCCCTTCTCAGATTTCTGTATCAAGGTTATGCCAGTCTCTAGAAATGAGTTGTGGAGAATTCCTTCTTTTTCGTCTTCCTGAAAAATTTTGTGTAAGATTTCCATGATCTATAATTTGAAACATGAAAGAATTTGTCAAAAAAGTTTGGGGGCCTGATATTTTCTTCCCAGGAATGTCTTTTCTTTCTTTCTTTCTTTTTTTTTTTTTTAAATAGGTTTAGAGGGTTTTTAGTTCTTATTGGATTAGTGCTGGTAAGTTTTATCTTAGTGATGTACTCATCTCAAATTTCCAATTTATTGGCATAAAATTATTTATAATATCCTCTCATCTGTTTAATTTCTGCAGCATCTGTAGTTAAGTGTTCTTTTTCATTCTTGAAATTATTTATCTTTGTCTTCTTTTTTCTTGGCTAGGCTTGACAGACGTTTGTCTATTTTAGTATCTTTTCAAAGAACTGATTTTTAGTTTGTTGTTTCCTTCTCTCTATATCTATATATATCTGGATCTAGATATATAGAGATATATATGGAACAAAAGTGGAAAAGTTACATAACATATATTTATATTATATATACAAATGTATAATACACATATGTTCCATTTTACCTCATTCCATTTTTCCCTTCTGTTTAGAAGTTTTAGGTTTTATGTATATTATTTTGGTGGTTACCGTTTATATTTTAACATGCCTATTTAACACAGTCTAAAAGTTTGTATATATTTTTGCCCTCTTCCTGACAATATACATTGGTCATAGAATATAATAATACTGGTCATCTTCTCTCATTTTATATGTTACTGTTTTTCAGCGTTTTAGTTTTGTCCTGCCTTCTCTCTCGTTATCCATTATTATTATTGCTTTAAGCAGTTCATGTTTGTTTAGATTTCCTCACATATTTACTCATATCTTTGACCACTCTCTTGAGTCTCAGATCTTGGATCTGTTTCCTTAGGTCTGAAGTACATCTTTTAGAATTTTCTTTATCAAAGGTCTGTTGGTGGTGAACTCATTCAGTTTTTGACCTTAATTCTTTCAAGAGACTGACTTTAATTCTTCCTTTTTTTGAAAGAAGCTTTTTGGGTATAAAAACCTAAGATGACATTTATTCTCTTTATGCACATTAAATATGTTGTTTCATTGTCTTTCAGCTTTCATTTTTGCTCCTGTGAATTCAACTATAATTGTCATTCCTGTGTAGATGATTACTTTTCTTCCTTTTTATGATATTCTGTTTTTCCTTGGTGTTCTGAAACTTCACTGATTGGTCTCAGTGAGAATTTCTAAAAACAAAAACCCTTGTTGTGAGGATTGCTGACTTTCACCAATTCTGCAAAATTCCCAGTCATGGCTTCTTTGAACAGCACCTCCTCCTATGTCTCTATTATTCCCCATGAGACTCTGGTTGGACATAGGTTGGACCCTTTTATGTTCTCTATGTCTTCAAACCTCTATTTTTATATTTTGATCTCATTGTCTCTCTGGGATGCATCCTGGTTCATATTTTCAAAGTTGTCATTTTCCTTAAACCCAGAAAACACAGTTACTTTTCATTTTGTATTATATTGTTCCAATAGCTGAAGTCTTTGTGGCATTAACTACCTGGTCTGTTGTTTTTCCTGGCTCTCACTCATGGTACATTGTTTCTCTGTGTTTTGTACTTTTATACTGGGAGCTGTTCGTTTTCCTTGAAATTTTATGGTAATTTTTTGAGGCCTGGGATGATGGTGTTACTCCAGTGAGGGTTTGTGTTTGCTTCTACATTTGCCTTAGCATATTGCTAATCCTGGGCTGACTTTCAATGTAATTCTGTACTTGAGGGGGGTTTGTGTTTGTGTGCATCACATATTCAGTGTGAATTTGGACCACAAAGCTATGTGAGAGCTGGTCTGTGGTAGTGAATTTTTTAAAAATCTAAAAAATTTTAGGCAGATAAGGATGAAACAAGCAAGTTTGCTTTATTCTCTGTTTATTTGCACTGAAGGATGTAGTTAGGCCCTTTACTTGGGTGGCCCTGGAGGTTTCCTCTCTTGTCTGCATCCCTATAGCTTTGAGCACCAAGGCTTTCTTTCCATTTAGGCTGTTGCTTCAATTCAAATGTTTATTATCTTTCTCGAGTACTACTATAATCGCTGCTTTGTTTCTTGGTCCAAGCCTTTCCCCCTCTTATTTTTATACTGCTCTTGCTACTGAGTCCAAACTCATTCTGCTTACTGCACAACAGGCCAGTGAATTGAGAGATGAGTTGTTGGGACAAGGAATAGCAACTTTATTTGGAAAGCTGGCAGACCAAGAAGATGGCAGAGTAATGTCCTGGAGAACCATCTTCCCCAAGTCAGAGTTCAGGCTCCTTTTATACTAGAAAAGGGAGGAGTGTGGTTGGTTGTTGCAAACTTCTTGGTGCAGGAATTCTTTGTTCTTGGAATCCTTCGTTCTTGCAGCTGTCCACGTGGGTCAGGTCATGGTGCCCCTGTAAACCTCCAACAAAACAAACGTTATTTTCTATTCTGCAACTTATTATCTTTATATGAGTGCAAAAGTGTTAATATCTAAGGGTTAGAGCCTTGAGAATAGGCTGTCCTGTATATTTCAGGCTATAGGAAACATTATTTTACAAAAGGTGTAGAACTAGCAACACTAAGCCCCAGAAACAGAGCACAGGGTTAAAGCCAAAGAAACAGATCTAACATGGAGTCAGATTTGTTCTTTTCTATTAACACTGTCAGAGTGATCTTTCTAAAAAATATAATGGCTAATATGATCATCAGACAGACAGAGAAGAAACATTCGACTTGCAAGGCACTTCACAACTGTCTGTAGGCTGCAGCTGGAGTCTCCCCTCATCCACGGCAAAATCTCCAGCCCCTTATCTACCCTGTGTGTTCTATACTCAAGCCATGTAAGATTGTTTATCATTTTCTAAATAACCTTGAGCATCTTCTTGCTTTGCACATGCTGTGATTCCATCTAGGACACCTCCGAACCTCATGACTGGGACTAGGGTGAAGCAAGTGAGGTCTAGGCTGCAGAATTTAAGGAGACAGAGGCTCATGCAGGTGCTATACTGCTTCTGCCTAATGAACCACCCAATGCAGATGTCAGAGTCAAGCCCATGTGTCACCTGTTCGCCTTCCTACAAAAGGAACGTAGACTGTGCTAAATGCCACATTGCATGAGGACAGGAAGCACATCTGTGTGGCAGCATCACCAGTCTCTAGAACAGTACCCGGTGCATAGTAGGTGCTCAATTAGTATTTGGTGAATGAATGAGTAAGTAGGATCCGAGTTTCTCGGTGGCAGAGAGTAAGTCACATTCCTCTGTTTCCTGCCACCTTATAATTCATTCATGCTGGATCCCTGAGAGATGTTTGTTACTTGAACAGGTGGAGGGAGGGTCTGTTTACTCCCTCCAGGCCTGGGAAGTTTCTGAGTGGGCTCTACTCCTGTGACTCACACATTGTCTGCTTGTTTACAGCGCCTTCCTCTTGATGTTTTTAAATTTTTAAAAATTTTTAAATTTGGGGGGTCTTTTTTTGGGAGGGGAGAGTAATTAGGTTTATTTATTTACAGATGGAGGTACTGGGGATTGAACCTAGGACCTTGCGTCTCGTGCTGTTTCATGGCAGGGTGTGGGTACGGCGAGGCTGAGACTGTACAAGCTGGCTGGCCGTCAGATCACTTGGAAGATTTTAAGATCTACGTGAATTCTTGAACCCCTTTCCCAGAGTCTCTTTCTCCATTTTTCTGAGGCAAAATCCGGGAGTCTCCACTTTTACCAAATCACTGTGTGGTTCTGGTAACCAGTCAAGTGTGGGCAGCGCAACACCACAGCACCAACAGTCTAACTTTAATTTTCTAAACATTCGCTTGAGTTCTAACAGAATAGTGATTGCCACAGAGATTTCAGAATCCCTAATGTCTTACAAATACTTACACATCTGCAAATGCTTCTTAAACATGCCACGAGACATCGCAGAGTATGGAGTAGGAGGAGAAGACACGGCCATGGATAATACTTGTGTGGTTCAAATCTGATCTCTGTTTCCATCTTTGGGAGGATTCTCATGCCATCCCAGGTGATACCATCCTCAGTGGATGGACTGGAGAGTGTTGGCCAGTGAAGAGAGGAGGAAAAAGTTGGAAGTTAAGATAATTCCAGTTCCTACAGAAAATAACTTCCTCCTCAGAGAATGAATTCCACAAATAACTGAGATCGCTGATGGAATATTTCAAATATCTGAAGGAGAAACACAGATATCCAGTGTGACTCTCGACCCCACAGGGGTGTTTCGATCTGAGAGGCATCTTGCTGGCGTTTGGAAATAGTAGCTGTCACAGACGCACCACATTCAAAGACGTTAAAAATAATCCACCCCCTGAGAAGTAAACACCTAACCTCAGCCATTAGGAATTCCCAGTGAGAGACAGAAATAGCTCCTGTAGTTCCTGTTGCTTTTTCATTTCTGTCTCTACCATTTCATTATTCATCATTGCTGAGCAGTTTACTTGGTCTGTTTATTTAAAATGTGATTCCAGACGACAGGCAGCCGCCCCACTGTTCCCTTGTCTCCGCCCTGAGAAACAGAAATTATATAACTTGTTTTCAATTGTGCAGCCTGGGGAGGATTCACATGTTGGGCTTGGTGAGCTTCCAGGAAATAATTTTAAGTGTTTATCTAAAGTTTTATTCAGACTTTCTTGATCTCGAAGTTAGACGGGAAACCTCGCAGAGAATTGAGAGAAACGAGGCTCGGGGGGGGGGGGGGGGGGCTCCAAGTGGAGCCGGCAGGGCTGAACTTGACACCGCATGGCGGTCACAACCTTGGGAAGCCGGAGGCTCGATTCCAGGGCTTATGTGGCTTTGAAGCTGCATGAGTGTCAGTGGCCGCTACCATTTACTGTTGCTGGCTGTAGCTGTGTCACAAACTGCCCTAACATGTCATGGCATAAGCTTGTGATTTTGTGGTCAGGAATCTGGAAAGGGCTCAGCGGGGTGGCTCTCGTGCAGGTCGCAGTCTGATGTTTGTCCTCCGAAGGCTTTACTGGGCTAGGTGTCTGCCTCGCCAGAGGGCTGGCTCCCTCACGTGGCTGACAGGCTGTTGTCTGTGCCCTGGGAGCTCTCTGGGGTTGTTCCCTGGAGCACCTCCATGTGTCCTCTGCATCGTGATGAGCTTGGGTTCGTCAGACTTCCTACGTGGGAGCTGACTTCTCCCAGAGCAAGTGTCCCAAGAGAGCCAGGCAGAAGATGATATCCTTTCCTGGCCCAGCCATGGAGAGCATTTCCATTGCCCTCTGTGGGCCAAAGCAGTCACAGGTCCACCCAGACTCAGTGGGAGAAGACATGTGCCTCACCTCTTACTGGAAGGAGTGGGAAGGAGTTTGTGGCCACTGGGGAAAAAAAACCCATTCACGTAAAAACCAGACATTAAATAAAACATACAGCTTACTTAATCCTCACAAAACCACTCTGAGGTAGGTACTACTATTATTCAGGTTTTTTGGAGAGGAAATCTAGGTTCAGGGAGGTTAAGTAATTTGCCCTCAGTCACACAGCTAGTAAATGGTGGAGGTGGTCTGTGAACCTACAACCATCTATAGTCACATGTTTGCTGCCTCTCTTAAGTTGTATAGTGTTTTAAAGGCTCAAACTTTGTCTCAAATCTGAATCGTTGCAGCTGTTCTAGGCAACTGGAAAATTCCACCCAGTATAGCGTCTTAGTACATGAAGTGCCAATTTGGGTATCCTGTTAGTGCATTTGAAATGAGGAGCATTCACTTGAGGAGGTGGTCCTTTGCCCTTAGGTAGAGAAGTGTTCAGCCCCTTATCTGGAGAGGGAATCTGGGCTGTATGACTCAAGTAGTCCAAGACAAGATTAGAATCTTGTGTGATACTGGGGGAGGGGAAGGGAGGTTACGGGGACTCCTCTGAGGCTAATAAAGGTGAAGCAGGTGTGATCATTGCAGGAGGAGGGCCCTGCAGCAAAGATGTGAACTGGTTGTTGTCCTGTCCAGTGTGAACCATGTCAGGTGTCCACATTGGACAGATGGACAGATACGCCAAGTAGACACATCAAACCACAGAGAGTGTTTGGGGGTCTACCTGGCTGAGAGCAGATGCTGTCCCGAAGGACTCAGAGATAGGCAGGCCCTGGTTGAGAGGGGAGGAGGGCAGAGCTTGACCCTCAGAGAAGGGCAGTGAGCAGACATCAGGGGAGGGCCCCACAGAGCGCCTGTTATGGGAAGCATGGAGGCTGGAGGGTAAAGACCTTAGGGAAGTAATTCTCCTTTTCTTCCTCAATCTTTCCCTCTCTTCTTTCCACAAAGGTTTATGGAGTATTTGTGGATTGCATCCTGGGCCCTGGAAACAGAGTGATGACCTTGATAGACATCTTCGCCCTCAAGGAGCTTGGAGCCTAGGTGGGGGAGTAGAACCATTAAATTAATAATTACTCAACTAATACCCAGTAACCCTAGTGGTACGTTTTGGCAGCGACTTCTAATTGCCCCCTCCCCATCCACTCTCCTCTTCTTTTTAGCAATGACAGAGTAGCTCTTGCCCTAAAGGAATCCAGTAGTTGTATGAAAGAGTATAGTGTGAAACCACAGTGAGACCACTGCACACCTATCAGAATGGCCAGAATCCAGAACTGACAACATCAAACTGGCAAGGATGTGGAGCAACAGGATCTCTCAGTCATTGCTGCTGGAAGTGAAAATTGTACAGCCACTTTGGAAGAGAGTTTGGTGTTTTTTTTTTTTTTTAACAAAATTAAACATACTTTTACTATATGATCCAGCAATCATACCCCTTGGTATTTATATAAAAGCGTTGAAAACTATGTCCACACAAAACCCTGCACACGAATGTTTCTAGTAGCTTAACTTATAATTACTAAAACTTGGGAGCAACCAAAATACCCTTCAGTAGGTGAATGGATAAATGAACTGTGGTACATCCAGACAATGGAATATTATTTGGTACCAAAAAGAAATGAGTTATCAGGCCATGAAAGGCCTTAAATGCATATGACTAAGTGAAAGAAACCATTATGAAAAAGCTATGCACTGTGTGATGCCAACTACATGACATTCTGGAAAAGGAAACTATGGAGACAGTAAAAAGATCAGTGGTTGTCGGCGGTCAAAGGGGTGGGGAGGGGTGGATGGGTGGAGCACGGGGAATTTTTAGGGCAGTGAAACTGTTCTATATGATACTGTAGTGATGGATACATGTCATTATACATTTGTCTAAATCCACAGAATGTACAACACCAAGAGTGATCCGGAATGTAAACTGTGGACTTTGAGTGACCGTGATGTGTCGCTGTAGGTTCATCGCTTGTAACAAATGTCTCACTCCAGTGGGGGATGTTGGTAGCAGGCGAGGTGATTCATGTGTCAGGGCAGAAGGTATGTGGGACATCTGCACCTTCTGTTCAGTGTTGCTGTGAACCTAAACTGCTCTAAAAAATAAAGTCTACTGAAAAAAAAAAAAAGGCACAGTGTGCTATATGGCCAGGTGACTAGTAAGGCTACCTGATTAAAGGCTGGTTAGGACCAGCAGGTTCTGGTGGAAACAAATAAAGAGTTGGCAAAAACTACACATTTGCACAGTTTGTAGTTGTTTCTTTTACTACTGGCTTTACAATGTTCTTTGGCCAAGCCCTTTTCTTGCAGACCCCCAAAAAGCCTGGAATAGGGTTGCCAGATAAAATACAGAGGGTCCAGTCAAATTTGTATTTCAGACAAACAGTGAATGTTTTATAGTATAAATGTTCCATGCAATATTTGGGGCACACTTATACTAAATTTTTTTCTTTTGTTTACCTGAGTTCAAATTTAACTGGGCCTCCTATATTTTTATTTGCTGAGTCTGGCAAACTGAGCCTGGACTCAAGTCCCTGTGGGGCTCAAGGAGCTAAATCCTTACTTCTTGAGGTCTTTATATCCACAATGCCTGGCACATAGAAGGAACTCAATACATGATTAATTTAGCCTCTGAGATGAATAACGGTAAGTCTCTAAACATCATCTGAAATGTGAAACCAATGGAGGGTCAAAACTGTACTCTCTTTCAATAGTTTTAATTTGCCGTGATCAAAAATGCTTAGAGTTTTGATTTGTCCACACATTTTCTGAGATTATCTGTCAGTTTAGATGATCTTTAAAAAAGTAGATAAGATGGCAGAGTAGGAAGTCCCTGAGCTCATCTACTCCCACCAACACACCAGAATTACAGCTATTTACAGAGCAACTGTGAGATGAGAAAGACTGGAAGGCTAAGTGGAAAAGGTCTTGACAACAGAAGATACAAAGAAGGAATCACACTAAGATGGGTAGGAAGGGTGGAGATGTGGTATAGTCAAGACGCACACCTTTGGGTGGGTGTCCCACAAATGGGAGGATAATTACATTTTCAGAGAGTCCACATTGGGCTACCCAACCTGGGAGTCCTGCATCGGGAAGATGAACCCCCAGAATGTTTGGCTTTAAGGCCAGTGGGGCTTACTTTAGGGAATAACTCCACTTTTAAAGGATACGCACAAAATCTCACACGTTCTGGAACCCAGAGCAGAAGCAGTCATTTGAAAGGAACCTGGATCAGACACACCTGCTGATCTTGGAGAGTCTTCTAGAGAGGCAGGAGGCAACTGGAGCTCACCCTGGAGCCGCAGACACAGGCGGCATGCATTTTTGGGAGCTCGTTCTACCACGTGGACACTGGTGGTGGCAAGTGCCCCTGTGGAATCCTCCTAGCTCATTAGCATTGGGACCCAGCCCCATTCACCAGCCTACCAGGACCAGTACTGGGCTGCATAGGACGTCTCCTTCAAAAGGCCACTTCTCCAAGGTTGGGAAAGGTAACTAACCTACCAAATACATAGAAATCGGAACAGCAAATTAAGCAGAATGAGGCAACAGAGGAATATATACCCAAATGAAGGAACAAGATAAAGCCCCAGAAGAAGAACTAAAGGAAGGGGAGATAGACAACCTACACCATAAAGAATTGAAGGTAATGATCCTAAAGGTGTTCAAAGAACTTGGGAGAAGATGGATGAACAGAGTGAAAAGTTAGAAGTTTTTAACAAAGAGTTAGAAAAAGGAAAAGCCAACCCGAGATGACAACTGCAATAACTGAAATAAGAAATACACCAGAAGGAATCAACAGTAGATGAGATGGCACAGAGGAATGGATGAGTGAGCTGGAAGACGGAGTAGTGGGAATCACTGAAGCAGAACAGGAGAAAAGAAAACAGAAAAGAGATGAGGACAGTTTTAGAGACCTTTGAGACAAAATCAGGTGTACTAACATTTACATTACAGGCATCCCAGAAGGAGAAGAGAGACAGAAAGGGGCAGAGAACACATGTGGAGACATAATAGCTGTAAACCTGGGAAAGGAAACAGACATCCAGGTCCAGGAAGCACAGAGAGTCCCAAACAGGATCAACCCAAAGAGGATCCCACTGAGACTCGCTGTAGTTAAAACGGCAAAAGTTAAAGATAGAGAATATTAAAAGGAGCAAGGGGGAAAGCAACAAGTAACATATAAGAGAACTGCCGTAAAACTATCTGCTGACTCTTCAGCAGAAACCCTGCAGGTCAGAAGGGAGTGGCATGCTATATTTAAAGCGTTAAAAGGGAAAAACTTACAACCAAGAGTCCTCTAGCCAGCAAGGCTTTCGTTCAGATTTGTTGGAGAGATCAAAAGTTTTACAGGCAAGCAAAAGCTAAGAGTCCAGCACCACCAAACCTGCTTTATAAGAAATGTTAAAGGGACTTCTGTAAGTGGGAAAGAAAAGGTCACACCTGGAAACATGACAATTACGAGGACAAATCTCATTGGTAAAGGCAGATACACAGTAAAGGTAGTAAATCAACCATGTACAAAGCTATTAGGAAGTCTAAAAGACTAAACAGGCTAAAAGTAGTAGAATCATCCATATCTGCAATAGGTAGTTAAGGGATTCACAAAACAAAAAAGAAGTAAAATATGATGTCAAGACAGAAAATGTGGGAGGAAGGGAGTAAAAATGCATAGTTGTTAAAATGCATTTACACTTGAGGGATCAGCAACTTAAAATAATCGTGTGTGTGTGTGTGTATTGCTATATATACACTTTTAAGATTCTGGTGGGTGTAGAGATCTGCTCATCTTGTGGAACCCAAGACAGGCCCCCTGTGTGAGTTCTCTTGCCACCTTCCCATCTGGAGGGGTCCCCATCTTCCATCTCTCCTTGCCCTCCATGTAAAAGAGGCCAGCTTACAAACCAAAAATGATCTTTTTCCTTGCCCAACCTCCTGGCACAGTGTTAGGTGACTCTGGCATTCTTTCTGGTGGCTCCTTTGCACCCACGAAAGCTCAGTTTTGTATTCTGTGCCCTGTATCCTCCAGGTCAGTCTCATCATCACTTGAAGTGGAGTTGCCCTCAGGATCCAGAACTGAAGTTGCCTGTTTTCCACTCCTCTCATCCTCACTTCCGCTGGCTTTTCTTTGCATCCTCATTGTGACGTCTTCACCTTTGATTCTTTGATTCTTTCCTGCTTTGCTGGCCCATTACATTTCCTACCAGTGTACCAAGCTGCCCGTTTTACTTACGTCACAGTGCCCAGGCATGGCTGCCTCTAGTCTTGGCGTGGCTGGACAGAGACTTGAGAGCAAGCAGACTGGTCACACTGCAAATGGCTATTCCTGTGCTCAGGGGAGCTCACTGGTCCAGCGGTCTTCCATCAAGACTGCTGTAGTATGACATTAAATTTTCCGTCTTGGTTCTTAATCTCTCTTCTAAGATGCAATCTCACTTCCATAATTTTTTTTTTTTTACTCTTGAAATCAGCTGTGTTTACTTCCTCATTTCTCTTAAACGATGTGTTGAATGGGCACCCGTGTAGAGTACATATCTAAGACTTATTTTCACCACTTAATGTTCCTTTTAAGCCCTTCAAAAGGGGTATCCATCTTCTGCCAACAGATAAGGGAGGTCAATCATTCTTCCCTTCATTCTTAGATAATAGAAAGCCCTAAGTTACAAAACACAGCTTTGATACAGAAATCAGAACACCTGGTTATTAACATGTCAGTTTCATTCACGCACTTCTTCCCCAGGGAGGGCCAGCTCTGGGTGGGTCGTGTGGGTCAGGGGTATGCTCAGCTTCCCCTTTTCCTCCCTCACCTCCTCCTCACTGCACCAGCTGCTGTTCCTGACTTCGTGAGAATGGAAGGAGACCGGAAAGGAGAAGTAAGCAACAGGTACATGCGTACTTAACAGGCACTGCGTGAGGTGGCTTCCTGCTTTCTGGGTGGACAGATGTTTAAATCTGGCTTTTCTCGTGGACACTCTGTGGACTCCTGCAGATCCCTTCTGGGCCCCACTGTTACCCTGTGATGCGAAGCTGCTTCTCCATAGATTGGTAGCTACTGGTTCTATCTTGACTTCTGCCTCCATGGTGTATCCTCTACTCTAGGCTTTCTGGGCGACTTTGGCCTGGAAGGCCACCCTCTAGGGCAAGATTCCTTTTACAGTGGCCCCAGGCTCAGGTTCCTGCTACAGGTTCCACATCTGGTCCCCAGGACACACATCTCTGATCTGAGGAGGGTCAGTCATCATCCAGCTACGATACTACTCTGTAGCCACAGGATGCTCTGATTTGCTTTTGCAGAATCTGAAGCTCAAGCCCCGTGTCTTTTACCTGCCAGAATCACACGTCAGAGTCTCTGAGTGAGACCCTAGAAGTTCTGGTCATTGGGCTTTGGATGAAGGGTGTCTTCCCTTCCCACATTCATCCTCAAAAAAGTCTTCTCAAATTTCCACTCTCTTGATTCTTTTATATTCTTGATCTGAATGGCGATTACCCAGTTTTATAACTGCTATTTTTTTTTTTTTTGAAAGTGTGTGTCTAGCTGATCTGTTTCACACGTCTACCTTTGGCATCTGAGAGCGCCCACAGCTCAGGGTCTCAGTCACAACATCCGGTTTCACATGTTTTCCCTAGCCATGCTGGTTTGAAATCAGAGTCATCTCTGAGTCACCCTTCTTTTTTAACTCCCACATCCAATTCGTGAGTAAGTTGCACTGATTTTACTTCTCAAACCCTCCTGCTCTCCGTCACTGCCAACTCTCTACCTCAGGCTCTTGTTGTATTGTGCACATCAGCTGGTGGAGAGCTGGCAGTATGGCCTGGTGTGCTGAGCCTTGGTTAATTGTGTTTGAATTCCAGCTCAACCTCTTCTTACCTTGGCTAAAGTTACTGAGTTTCTCTAAGCCTCAGTTTCTTCATCCGAAAAATGGACATAATAATGACTACTTCATAGGGATATGTGAGAATTACATGTGATAATACATGTAGAGTGCCTTGAACATAATAAATGCTCAATAAATGTTAGGGGATGTGATCCTTATCACAACTGTCCTTGGATTGTTGTCTCCATGTCTAGTCTTACTCCTTCAGATCAACTCAGACACTATTACTTGTGGTGGAATGTTTACAGAATTGCCAGCAAAATTCCCCTCCCTCCATCCAGGCTGTGAGGGGTCCTCTCCCACACTGACTCTGGGGTTCGCTATGTGACCTGCCTTGGCCAGTGAGTCAATAGCAAATGCACCCCAAATAGAGACTTGAAAATGGCTTGCTTGTTGGGACGTGCCCTCTTTTGCTGCTGGGACCCCTTCTGCTACCATGGAAAAAAGCTTGGCCAGCCTATTGGAGACGCACAATTCATGGGCATGCAGTACCACCACCCCCAGAGCTAGGCTAGTCTAGACTCAGTGGCAGGTGCAGCTGATGACAGCCACAGGCATGAGGATAGGCAAGAATAGAAGACCTGTCCAGCTGGGTGTGGTCCAAGTTGCCAACTCACTGAATTTTGAGCTAATGAACTATTGCTGTCTTAAGCCACTAAATTTTGGGATGGCGTGTTACACAGCAGTAGGTAACTGATACAGTATCCTGTTAATTATTTTAAAGAACGGCTCTCATTTCTTTGTCTTTCTGCTCAAATGCCTATTCTGGTTTGCATGGGGTAGTCTTGATGGTCTTGGTTTATATCTGTTGTCCTGGCATAGTAATTAATAATAACCTCTTTAACTCTCAAAATAATTTGGATGACAAAATAAATAGTTACCCTACATCTGCTCAAAATCATTCCTATTGTCTGTTGTTTTATTATTTATTTATTGAAGTATAGTTGATTTACAATGTTGTGTTAGTTTCAGGTATACAGCAAAGTGATTCAGGAATATGTGTGTATATATATATATATATATATATATATATATATGTATTCTTCTTCAGATTCTTCTTCATTATAGGTTATTGTAAGATACTGAATATAGTTCCCTGTGCTTTACAGTAGATCTTCGTTGTTTATCTATTTATCCCTCTCCCCCACCCCTTTCCTCTTTGGTAACCATAGTTTGTTTTCTATGTCTGTGAGTCTATTTCTGGTTTATAAATAGGTTCGTTTGTGTCATTTTTTTTTAAGATTTCATATATAGTGATATCATATGATATTTTTCTTTCTTTCTGGCTTACTTCACTTAGAATGATAATCTCCAGGTCTATCCATGTTGCTGCAAATGGCATTATTTTATTCTTTTTTATGGCTGAGTAGAATTCCATTGTATAAATATACCATGACTTCCTTATCCAGTCATCTGTTATCTGTTGAACATTTAGGTTGCTTCCATGTCTTGGCTATTGTAACTGCTATGAACATAGTTCATAGTGATGCTATGAACATTGGGGTGCATGTATGTTTTCGAATTAGAGTTTCCTCTGGATATATGCTCAGATGTGGGATTGCTGGATCATATGGTAAGTTTATTTTTGGTTTTTTAAGGAACCTCCATACTATCCTCTATAGTGGCTGCAGCAATTTACATTCCCACCAACAGTGTAGGAGGGTTCCCTTTTCTCCACACCCTCTCCAGCATTTATCGTTTGTGGACTTTTTAATGATGGCCACTCTGACTGGTGTGAGGTGATACCTCATTGTAGTTTTGATTTGCATTTCTCCGGTAATTAGCAATACTGAGCATTTTTTCATGTGCCTGTTAGCCATTTGTATGTCTTCATTGGTGAAATGCTTGGTTTAGGTCTTTGGCCCATTTTTGGATTAGTGATTTTTTTGTTTGTTTGTTTGTTATTAAGTTGTATGAGCTGTTTATATATTCTGGAAATTAAACCCTTATCAATTGTATCATTTGCAAATATTTTCTCCCATTCCATAGGTTGTCTTTTCTTTTTCTTTTTTTATAGTTTCTTTTGCTGTGCAAAAGCTTATAAGTTTAATTAGGTCCCATTTGCTTATTTTTGCTTATATTTCTATTGCCTGGGTAGACTGCCATAGGAGAACATTGCTAAGATTTATGTCAGAGAATGTTTTGCATATGTTTCCTTTTAGGAGGTTTATAGTGTCTTGTCTTATGTTTAAGTTTTTATTATGTACCTTTAAAAAGTCTACCCCAACCATATTTGCTCTTGGTCTAGTCAAAACTGAGTCAAGTGTCAGGGGAGGGTATAGCTCAGTGGTAGAGTGCATGCTTAGCATGCATGGGGTCCTGGGTTCAATCCCCAGTACTTCCTCCAAATAGAAATAAATAAATAAACCTAATTACCTCTCTCTCATAAAACAAAACAAAACAAACAAAAAACTGAGTCAGGTGGATTTCTAGCAGTTCCCTACCTCTAGGCTTTCTTGAGTGTGCTTTATGATTTTTGATAAATACCTTTAATCTCAGGGCTGCAGTAGCCTGAAGATAGCGTCTGATTTTCTAAATCGGTAGAGAAATTAGTATTTCTTTAAATTTCCCCCTAGATTTTGTCATAAGTAAAGCCATGAGAAATGGGAAGATTTTTGAAGAGTTGGGCAGTATGTAACAGTCCTTGTGACAGAGTCTCCTTGGCTGCTGTTGTATGGTAGTTCTTTCTCCCGTAATATGTAGAATTGGACCCTACATCGGAAGGTTAACTGAAATATTTCTTTTGCTTTTGTGCTTTTTAAAAAGCAATATAGTAATTCCCAATTTAAAGAGAGCAGAGTAAAATATTTCAGTTCCATCCTCTCTTACAAAATCACCTCAAAGCAATAAGGAGAATAAGAAATGGGCAAACTCCTTTATGTCGGGACTAGGAGAAGCAAGTTGGTGTGTCCTGCAGGTCAAAAAAATTGCAGATCTTTTCAGGAGGTCCAGAAATTGATAATGAAAATTTGATAAGAGTTTTAATGGGAAGAAACTTATAAAAGAGATAATTCAAGATAGTTTCTCAGAAGTGAAGGGCATAACGTGAATTTAAGCACATGTGAATTTAAGCACAATCCTGACTGGTGCGTATCATTATAAAATTTTGAAATATCATGAATAAAGAGATGATCCTAGAAGGTTTGAGAGATTTTAAAAAGAAGTCACATATAAAGAATTGGGAGTAATATTAAACATTTTTTAAAAAAATTGGTGAGAGGAAGGAGATAATTAGGTTTATTTATTTATTAAGGGAGGTACTAGGGATTGAACCCAGGACCTCATGCTTGCTAAGAACATGCTGTACCACTGAGCTATACCCTTCCTCCCAGGAATAAGATTTCTGGAAACTAGAAGACAGTGGAGGAGGGTCTTCAAAATTCTGAAGGAAATAACATTCTAACTAGAATCCTATGCACACCAACGCTTCTCAGTCAATTGTGAGAGGGAGGATAAGGTCATTTTCAGACACGTGGAGCCTTAAGCATTTTATTTCTAATGTATAATTTCTTAGCAGGTATACCAAAGCAAGGGAGTGGACCAAGACCATGGACCCAGGAAATGTGGGGTTCAGGATAACAGATCAATAAAAGAATTTCTAATTTTATAATTAATGATGTCTTGAGCTTACAGCTGTGCAGTGGCCTTGAAAGCAGCCAGCACACTTTTGAGCAGGAGGCTATGGAAGATGTTAGGAAGGAAGTTTCTAAGCAAATAAAGTTGGAACTAATAAGTAACCGTATGCATCTGACTATGTAAAAAATACTATTGATAGAGGTTTTATAAATTTATTGGGGTGCTTCAGGGGGGAACTCATAAGAATAAAAAATACATATGTAAATGAATAATAAGTCATTTATTAACGGCTGGAAAACTAGAAGTTGTACATGAAAGGAATTACAGTACAATAATTGGCTCAGTAGAAATCAATATTCATATAACCCTAATAAAATAAACCCTGAATGTTGATTTAACCATGTATTGGTTGTAACTGTTCTATGAGAGGAGGGAAAGGAATGAGGGATGTGAGAGACGTTTGCAAGGCAGGAAAGTTGAAATTTCGAGAGCTGAAATTGTGTCAACCGTAATAGGAGGTCAATAGATAGTAACTAACATGCATAAATTCAGAAATAGCAACATGGGCACATCATTTGAGAACATGGAAGTAAATATTAGAAGAAAGAGTTGAAAGTGTTTAAAGTATTTCTTTGGGATGCAGGATTCATTAGTGGATGGAGTGGACCAGATATCTCCTACTTTATCTTTATGTTTTATTTTAAAGCCCGTGACTGTTGACTCTGGTCTCTGGATCATCTGTTGGTCTGTTTCTCTTGCCTTTTTTTTTTTCTCGTGGGCCTGTCTGTTGGCATACATGAAAATTTTCATTTAATTGCCAGACATTACATATAAAAAATTATAGCTGCTTGATTGATGGTGTCTTTGTCAAAAGTTTTTTTTTTTGTTAAAATAGGGGTACATTGTTTTTAGTCATTAGTTGACTTGAGGTTGGATTTCAGTGTTTGTAAAAGCCTTGGTAAGTTCAATTTTTACCTTAGGGTGTAAGCCTTTAGAGGTCCTAATTCAATTTGGGGATGTTTACTTGATAGTTGTGAATTCCAGGTTTTATCTTCCCGATTTTGTGAAACTGTTGACAGGTAGCTTGTTTTCCTTTCTCTTACAGGTTTCCCCTTGGAGAATTTCCTTGATAAATAACTTGCACCTGTATTCTTGGCTTGGGTGCTGCCTCTGGGATAATCCAAGTTAAGACAACATCTATTAATAAAGCAAAATTAGATGGACAGACAAAAATAAGACTTAGGGAGATGTAAACCGATCTCTCAACTATACTCAAGCCCAAACCAGCCCACATATTTCTGTGTTCTATCCTGAGGACCATGAAAAACTAAGCTTTATTTCATTTTACTTTTCTGATTTATTTTATAGCAGCTCATTTATTTCTGGATGAGCAGAAGTTGGGAAAGAAATAAAGGAAGAAATGCAGACTTAAATCCAATGTCAGATACTTTGGTTTTCGTTTGGCTCAGCTTAACTCTATTACGAGAAGCCGCAGTTAAGGACTTCCTTCGAAGTGTTTCCCGAAAGATAATTGACTTCAAAACAGTTGAATGTCTTACTCACACTTTCTCAACTTGCTGTGCACATCTGGAGTTTGCTTTTATATTAGAGAAATTTTTTCTTCCTCGTTTGTGCCCAGTTTCCTGTAGGATGGGCTTCCTGTAGGGTATGGGACTGATTATGATCTTGAAGCAACACTGGGACTCCCATAAATTCTGGAATATTTTCTTTATTATCCTTAGAGGCAGAATAATTTTAATGACTGTTTTACCCATACTTCCATTTTGACCTCAAGAAAAGCAAAATAATTTCCCTGAAGATTCGCAAATCTACATTCAAAGAGATGTAGTATAGAAGACCTATATGCAATTTTAAAGAGATTTAAAAATTGATTTTACACAGAAAAATATAGAAAAAACTAGTTTACTGTGCAAAAATCTTAACTTTGGCAAGGTGGTTCACTTATACATATACTTACTATATGTATTTTCAGATTCTTTTCCATTGTATGTTACTAAAAGAAATTGAATATAGTTCTGTGTGCTATACATTAGGTTCTTGTTGTTTATCTGTTTTATATATAGTAGTGTGTATCTGTTAATCCCAAACTCTTAATTTATCCCTCCCCTGCCCTTTCCCCTTTGGTAACTGTAGTTTGTTTTCTGTGTCTGTGAGTCTTTTTTTTGGTTTTTAAATATGATTTGCTTCATTTTTTTTTTTTTTTTAGATTTCACATATAAGTGATATCATATGATATTTATCTTTCTTTGTCTGACTTACTTCACTTAATATGATCATCTCTAGGTGCATCCATGTTGCTGCAAATGGCATTATTTCATTCTTTTTCATGGTTGAGTGCTATTCTGTTGTATATGTATATGTACCTCACATCTTTATCCAGTCATCTGTCAATGGACATTGAGTTCCTCCGTGTCTTGGCTCTTGTAACTAACTAGTGCTGCTGTGAACATTGGGGTGCCTGTGAGACAAGTTATTTTTATAACCATTTTGCAGATGAGGAAACTTGGTCCAAAGAGTTCTCTAAGCATTTGTCTGTAGAAAAGCGAAGTATAGAGCCCAAGGTTTACTGACGTTTAATCCAGCTCTTTCTACCATTTCATAAGCTAAAATGTGGAAGCGGTGTGGTAGGTGTAGTGGCTAGAATCTGGGCTTTGAAATCAGTCTGCATGGCTTTAAATGCCATCTTCACTCTTTACTAACCATGGGGTCTTGAGAAAGTGACTTAGACTTTCTAAACCTAGAAAGTTTCCTAGTTTTAAATTGGGATTTATCTAAAATTCTTATGGAAGAGAAAGGATAAAGACCAGGTTTATCCTACCTGATAGTAAGACTACTTATAAAACTGTTGGATGAGAGTGGTGTAGTGTTGGACTCGGGATAGATAACCAGGCTGAAAAAGCAGCATTCAGAGTCTAGAAGTGCACCCGCAACGTGTGGGAACTTGTAGTAAGTCAAAGGTAGCAGTGAAAACCAGTGGGGAACCCACAGATGAACTATCTGTAAAGGGGCTCATGCCAGGTGAGATAAAATTAGGCAAATACCTCACAGCATATGCAGAAATAAATTCCAGATGCACGAAACCTAAATATTGAAAGGAAACATTTGAAGAAAACATAGAAAAATTTTATGATATTTGAGTAGGGAAGGATTTCTTACATAAAGTGTAAAAAGGACAGATACCCAGCCAGTACCAACACCCACACTCACACTCACACACACACACACACCCCACCCCCCAAGGAAGCAATAGTACATCCATGTGCATGAAAGCAAATAAACCAATGATTCTATGAGCAAAGGCAAGCTTGTACTAGGAGAAGTTATTTGCAATGCACATAACCAACAGAAGAATAGAATCTAGACTATACAAAGAGCACAAATTAATAAGAAAAAGGCAAACAACTCAGTAGAAGAATAGGTAAAGAATATGAACAGGTAATTCAGAGAAGAGGAACAAGAATAGCCAATACACATATGGAAAAGTTCCAACCACATTTGCAAATGGACTTACGAAAATTGAAACATTAATAAAATACCATTTCATACCCATCATATTGGCTGAAAATTAAGAAGTTTGATAACACCTATTATCAACAAGGATGTGGAGAAACAGTTACTGTTACACGTTGCTGAAGGGAGTACAAATATATATATATGTATGTATGTATGTATAGTTTGGAGAAAGAAACTGGTAATACCTGACAAAGTTGAAGATGAACGTACTCCTGAAAGTGGAAAATAGAAAATGAACACATTCTGTTTTCCACTTCTAGGTATGCTCTACACCAGGGGTCAGCAAGTGATGCCCTCCCACACCCCCTGGCCAAGACTGGCTCACCACTTGTTTTTGTAACTAAACTTTTATTGGAACACAGCCATGCTCATTCATTTTTATGTTGTCTGTGGCTGTTTTCTACAAAAACAGAATAGTTCCAACAGAGACCATTGGCCCACAAAGCCGTATTGACTCTTTGTCCTTTCATAGAAAAAATTTCCTAATCCTTGCCCCAGACGATAGAGGAACTTGCGCATATGCACACAGAAACTTGCATAAGGATATCCATTGCAATGGTTTTTGATAAAAGAATAGGATCTATCCTCTTTTTTAAGAGAATGGATAAATAAAATGTGTTTTCTTCATGCAATAGAATACTATATACTAATTAAAATAAAATAACCAGATGTGTATGAAATAACTAATGTAGGTGTCAGCATTGATAAATCTCAACTCACTGGTAAGTAGAAAAACACAAGTTACAGAATATACTCATTTTTACAACCACTTGCCCCCTCCCTTCATGCATTGATCATTGGTGGGTGGAACTGGGACCACCAGACACTGGGCACCTCCCGATGTAATGCTTTAGGAACTACAGTCCATCTGTGAAATGTTGTTGACAAAAAAGATGAAACTGAATCTAACAAATTTCTAAAACTACCTTCCAATTACAGGAGATATGGCTGATAGAGGAATGGATTCATGTGACACTTCAGGGGAACAAATGGACATATTTGGGATTTGAGGCATTTGACAGGATTACTATATGGTTTCTACAAATCACAGGGAGAAATCACAGGGAGAAATGGTGAGTGTGAATGTGTGTGTGTGTTCCCTTTAGATTAAAAGAAACTCAAGAGAAATAACAACGAAAAGTAATGTATTGAAACTGCACTCTGATTCAAACAAACCAGCTGTAAGAGGAATTTTTAAGACAACTAAGGAAATTGGATTATGTTCTGAGAGTTATTGAGTTTTGATAGTTTTATTAGGAATGATACTGTAATTATGTAAGAAATGTTCATTTTCTTTCAGTTTTTTTGAGATATAATTGACATACAGCACTGTGTAAGTTTAAGGTGCACAGCGTAGTGATTTGACTTACATACATCATGAAATGATTATCACAGTAAACTAAGTGAACATCCATCATCTCACATAGATACAAAATTAAAGAAGTAGAAAACAAATTTTTCTTTGTGTTGAGAACCCTTAGGATATGCTCTTAACAGCATTCATATATAACATGTAGCAGTGTTAATTATATTTACATTACATCCTTAGTACTTATGTATCTTATAACTGCAAGTTTGTACCTCTTAATCTCCCTCACCTATTTCATTCCTCCCCCACCACCTCCCTTCTGTAAACTAGTTGTTTTTTCTCTGTGTAACTCTGTTTTTGTCTTGTTTTGTTTGTTCATTTGTTTTTTGTTAGATTCCACATATAAGTGAAATCACACAGTATTTGTCTTTCTCTGACTTATTTCACTTAGCATAATATCCTCTAGGTCCATTCAAGTGGTCGCAAATGGCAAGATTTCATTCTTTTCATGGCTGAGTAATATTCCATTTTGTATATGTGTACACCACATCTTCTTTGTCTATTGATCTATTGATGGGCACTTGGGTTGCTTCCATACAATAGCCAAGGCTATCATAAATAATGCTGCAATGACTATAGGGGTGCATATATTTTTTTCTAATTAGTGCTTTTATTTTCTTTGAGTAAATACCCAAAAGTGGAATTGCTGGGTCATATATTAGTTCTATTTAAAAAAATTTAAGGAATCTCCATACTGTGTTCCAGAGTGGCTGCTCCAATTTATATTCCCACCAAGAGTACATGAGAGTTCCCTTTTCTCCACATCCTTGTCAACATTTGTGATTGCTGTCTTTTGGATAATAGCTATTCTGACAGGTGTGAGGTGATATCACATTGTGGTTTTGGTTTGCAGTTCGTGATGATTAATGATATTGAGCATCTTTTCATGTGCCTTTTGGCCATCTGTATGTCTTCTTTGGAAAACCGTGTATTCAGATCCTCTGCCCATTTTTAAATTGGGTTGCTTGTTTTTTTAAATATTGAGTTGTATGTATTCTTGTATATTTTGAATATTAACCCTTTATTGGATACCTTGTTTGCAAATATCTTCTCCCATTTGGTGGGTGGCTTTTTCATTTGTTAATAGTTTCCTTCACTGTGCAAGAGCTTTTAAGTTTGATGTAGTCCCATTTGTTTATTTTTGCTTTTGTTTCTCTTTCCTGAGGAGATACATCCAAAAAAATATTACAAAGACTGATGTCAAAGAGCTTACCGCCTATGTTTTCTTCTAGGAGGTCTTTCTTCTTTCAGGTCTTGCATTTAAGTCTTTAATCCATTTTGAATTTATTTTTGTGCATGGTGTAAGAAAGTAGTCCAGTTTCATTCTTTTGCATGTAGCTGTAAGTCTTATTGTAGAGGCTGTCTTTTCCCCATTGTATATGCTTTCCTCCTTTGCCATAGATTAGCTGCCAGTAAGTGTGTGGGTTTATTTCTGGGCTCTCTACTCTGTTCCATTGATCTATTTGTCCGTTTTTGTGCCAGTACAATACTGTTTTGATAAGTGTAGCTTTGTGATATAGCTTGAAATCAGGGAACATCATGCCTCCAGCTTTGTTCTTTCTCAAGTTTGGTTTGACTATTTGGGGTCTTTTCGTTTTCCATAAAAATTTTAGAATTATTTGTTCTAATGCCATCAATATTTTGATAGGGATTGCTTCAAGTCTGTAGGTCACCTTGGTTAGTGTGGTCATTTTAACAGTATTAATTCCTCTAATCCACAAATGTCATATATCTTGTCATCTGTGTTATCTTCAATTTCTTTCATGAGTGTTTTGTAGTTTTCCAGGAGCAGATATTTTACCTCCTTAGTTCGATTTGTTCCTAGAGATTTCATCCTTTTTGATATGATTGTGAATAGGATTGTTTCCTTTCTTTCTCTTCCTGATAGTTCATTGTTGTAGTAGTTCATATAGAAATGTAACAAATTTCTGTATATTAATTTTGTATCTTGCAACTTTACTGAGTTCATTGATAAGAAGTTCTAGTAGTTTTGTTTTTCGGTGGCTTATTTTGGATTTTCTTTGTACACTGTCACATCATCTGCAAATAGTGACAGTTTTACTTCTTCTTTTTGGAATTTGGATTTTCAAAATTTCCTTTTCATGTCTGATAGCTCTGGCTTGGACTTCCAATACTACCTTGAATAAAAGTGGCTGGAGTGGGCATCCTTGTCTTGGTCCTGATCTTGCTTTAAGTTTTTTACTGTTGGGTATGATGTTAGCTGTGGGCTTGTCATAGATGGCCTTCATTGTGTTGAGGAATGTTCCCTCTATACCAATTTTGTTCAGAATTTTTATCATACATGGATGCTGAACTTAGTAAGAAGCTTTTTCTGAATCTATTGAGATGATCATATGATTTTTATTCTTCAGTTTGTTAGTGTGGTGCATCACATTGACTGATTTGAGGATATTGAACTACCATCGCATCCCTGGGATGAATCCCACTTGATTATGGTATATGAAACTTTTAATGTATTGTTGGCTTTTGTTTGCTCATGCTTTGTTGAGGATTTCTGCACCTGTGGTTTTTTTTTTAATTAAAAAAATTTATTGAAATATAGTCAGTTTACAATGTTGTGTCCATTTCTGGTGCAGCATAATCTTTTCAGTCATGCATATACACACATATATTCTTTTTCATATTGTTTTTCATTATAGGTTACTACAAGATATTGAATATAGTTCCCTGTGCTATATAGTAGAAATTTGTTTATCTATTTTATATATAGTAGTTAGTATCTGCAAATCTTGAACTCCCAGTTTATTCCCTCCCACCCCCTTTCCTCCCTGGTAAACATAAATTTGTTTTCTATGTCTGTGAGTCTGTTTCTGTTTTGTAAATAAGTTCATTTGTATCATTTTTTTTTTAGATTCCACATATGAGTGATATCATATGGTATTTTTCTTTCTTTTTCTGGCTTTCTTCACTTAGAATGATGATCTCTAGGTCCATCCATGTTGCTGCAAATGGCATTATTTTATTCTTTTTTTAGTGACTGAGTAGTATTCCATTGTATATATATTCCACAGCTTCTTTATCCAGTCATCTGTCGATGGACATTTAGGTTGCTTCCATGTCTTGGCTTTTGTAACTAGTGCTGCTGTAAACATTGGGGTGCATGTATGTTTCTGAGTTAGAGTTTCCTTCAGGTGTGGGATTGCTGGATCTATGGTAAGTTTATTTTTGGTTCTTTGAGGAATCTCCATACTGTTTTCCATTCTGGCTGCATCAAACTACTTTCCCACCAAAGGTGTAGGAGGGTTCTGTTTTCTCCACACCCTCTCCAGCATTCATTGTTTGTGGACTTTTTCATGACGGCCATTCTGACTGGTGTGAAGTGAGACCTCATTGTAGTTTTGATCTGCATTGCTCTGATAATTAGAAATATTGAGCATTTTTTCATGTGCTTATTGGCCATTCATATGTCTTCATTGGAGAAATGGTTGTTTAGGTCTTCTGCCCATTTTTGAGTTAGGTTGTTTGTTTTTTGTTATTAAGGTTTTGAATGAACTATTTATATATTCTGGAAATTAAGCCTTTGCCAGTTGCATCATTTGCAAATATTTTCTCTCATTCTGTAGGCTGTCTTTTCATTTTGTTTATAATTTCCTTTTCTGCGCAAAAGCTTATAAGTTTAATTAGGTCCCATTTGTTAATTTTTGCTTTTATTTCTATTGCCTGGGTAGACTGCCCTAGGAGAACATTTCTAAAATTTATGTCAGAAAATGTTTTGGCTACGATTTCTTCCAGGAAGTTTATAGTGTCTTGTCTTATATTTAAGTCTTTAAGCCATTTTGAGTTTATTTTTGTGTATACTGTGAGAGAGTGTTCATTGATTTACATGCTGCTATCCAGTTTTCCCAACACCACTTGGTAAAGAGACTGTCCTTTCTCCATTGTATATTCTTGCCTCCTTTGTCGAAGATTAATTGACCATATGTCTGTGGGTTTATTTCTGGGCTCTCTGTTCTGTTCCATTGATCCGTATGTCTGTTTTTGTGCCAATACCTGCATTTTTGTTTACCAGTGGTATTGGCCTGTCATTTTCTTTTTTGTGTGTGATATCTTTGTCTGGTTCTGGTATCTGGGTGATGCTGGCCTTGCAGAATGAATTAGGAAGCATTCCTCCCTCTGCAGTTTTTTGGAATAGTTTGAAAGGGATAGGTGTTAACTGTTCTCTCAGTGTTTGATAGAACTCACCTGTAAAGTCAGCATCAATGTCTTCATGGTAAGAACCAGCTCCACAAAATGACTGCCACCAGTGTCTCTCCCCAGAGTGAGCTCCAGTTGCCTCCTGCCTCTCCAGGAGGCTCTCCAAGATCAGCAGGTGGGTCTGATCAGGCTCCTTTCAAATTTCTGCTTCTGCTCTGAGTCCCGGAGTGTGTGAGATTTTGTGTGTGTTCTTTAAGAGCGGAGTCTCTTTCTCACAGCCCTCTGGCTCTCCTGCAAGTCCGTCCCACTGACCTTCGAAGCCAAGTGTTTTGGGAGCTCATCTTCCCGGTCCAGGACTTCCAGGCTGGAGGGCCCGCTGTGGCTCGGACCCCTCGATCCTTGGGCTGAACCTCTAAAATTGTGATTATGCTGCCCTTTGTGAGTCACCTGCCCTGGAGTATGAGTCTTGACTATGCCATGTCTCCACCCCTCCTGCCCATCTTGTTATGGTTCCTTCTTTATGTCTTTAGTTATAAATAAGATCTTTTCTGCTAGTCCTCGGTCCTTTCTCACCATTTGTTGCACTGTCAATAGTAGTAATTCTGGTGTGCCCATGGGAGGAGGTGAGCTCAGGGTCTTCCTCCTCTGCCATCTTGGCTGCACCTCTGGAATGTTCATGTCTTTTAAAGATATATGTATTGCATGGAATACGTAGCAGTGAAATGATATGACGTATGCTATTTACTTTTAAACAGTTCTGAAAAAAAATGCTGGTTAAGCCAATGTGGCAAAATCTTGAAAATTATTGATGCTGGGTGATGAATTTATGGGCGTTTTCTGTATTACTCTCCCTGATTTTACAATGTTTGAAAATTTTCATAATGAAATAGGATCTATCCAAAATGTGGCCACTTCTTAGTCCAAGCCACCAGCCTCTCTCTTTGGCAGCAGTCTCCTAACACATTTCCCTGCTTCTCCCCTTCCCTGCCTAAAGTCTCATCTCAGTACGGCAGCCAGAGCGAGCCTTTGAAATAGAAGTTAAACCATGACATTCCTCTGCACAGAGTCTTCCAGTGGCTCTCAGCCTTTGGAAGAATGCTCTTCACTGGGTGGCCACCAGCGCTCTCCTGCGTTACCTCCCTGCCCCCATCCCAGAGTCCTCTCTCCTGGCTCACTCTGCACCCACCTTGCTGGCCCCCTTGTTATTCTTTGGACATCTCCAGCAGGCTCTCCCTTCAGGGCCTTTCCGCTTCCCGTTCCCTTTTCCTGGGTTGCTCTCCTGTAGGACGTCCATCTAGCTTCTCCTTTCGCCTCCCCAGATCTTCACTCAAGTGTCACTTTCTCAATGAGGCCAACCCAGGTGATCATCTCTAAAGCTGTACCCTGTCTTCGAATCCTGGGCATACCCTCGCCCCCTTTTCCTGAGCTGATTTTATTCACAGCCCTCCCCTTTATTTGCCATACTGTGTGTTTCATCCATATGTTCTTCTGTTGATTGTCTTCACCCTCAAGAATGAGAACAGAGATTTTTGTCTGTTTTTTTCTGTTGTTGTTGTTCCTGGCTTCAGCCTCAGTGTGCTCAGAACAGTGCCTGGCACCTACGAGATGCTCAATATTTGAAAAAATATTGTTGAGTGAATCTCATTTATTTTGCATCTTTAATGCAAGGAAGTATGTATTACTGGAGGAGGGGGCATGACCATGGGGCAGAAGAAAGGTCTTGACTCAGAGTGGGTTGCTCTGAATTTCAGATCTGCTATTTCCTAGCCAGAAATGTGCCTTTGGAAAAAGGCACGTATCCTTTCTGAGCCTCAATTTTTTCATCTTTGCTTTTTTTTTTTTTTAATTGAAGTACAGTCAATTATAATGTGTCAATTTCTGGTGTACAGCACAATGTCCCAATCATGCATTTACATACATATATTAATTTTCATATTTTCTCCCCATTAAAGGTTATTACAAGATATTGCAATTTGTTCATCTTTGAAGTGGGGAGGACACTAGTCACTTCTACTGTCTATGATTATTATTAGGATCAAAGTGCAAATAACTACTCAAGTGTTCAGAATCATTACTAGCAGTTATATATCAATATTTATCACTTATTGAACACATAATATGCTCCAGGCTCTGTGATGATAGTTTAATATATAGAGTATAAATATACAATTTCATTTAATTTTTGCAACAACCATGTGAGCTGAGTTAAAAAGAATTATACAGATGAGGAAACTGAGACAGGGGAGTTAAAATGAGTTTGTCCCAGGTCACATATAGTTAAGTGGCAGATCAGATATTTTATTTAGAAAGACATTGTGTTGCCTGAATCTTTTACAAGTGTGTTTCCAGGCACTACATACATAATAAAAGCAAATAGAATAAAGCCCAAAGCTTCCCCAAGGGACCCATTGAGCTGGGGTGAAATCCCTCTAGATTTCTGACTCTCATCTAAAACCTTGTGCATCCCTTGTGGGTTGGAGCAGAGGTTTCTAAGCAGAAGGTCTTATAAAACACCCCTGCCCCCAACCCTTCTGACTATCTACTGCACACAGAGATATGTGCAGCAAATGATGTATGAAAAACATTTGTCATGGGTCTTTGTTTTCAATGAATGTGCAATTGGAAAGGCAAAATATATAATACAAAGTAAATATTAATATACTTGGATGAGGTCTTAGCACGGGAACTTTACCAGCCTTTCTTCTCTGCTGTGTAAAATGTAGAATTTGGACCAGAAAATCTCTAAGGGGTCTTTAGTTTAGATATTTAGGAATTCTGTTATTTTTGTTGTGGGCTGTTCAAGATTCTAAAAAAATCATGAAGGGCCAGGCCTGGTATTAGACACCAAGTCGCAGGGACCCAGGATAGAATTCAACATACCTTTGGATCACTTGGGAAATATTTCTGTATATACAAAAGTACATGTATTCTCCTTGAATATAAGATTAAGGAAGGTGACTGGATAATTACATTTTTATATAATTCTCAGCTTAAAAGCAGGAAGTACCAATGGAGAAAGAAAAGGAACAAAAAAAACAGTGAACTCTGAAAAGCTTACACACAATCAAGGCAAATGCACTCTGCTGACTACAGACTCTCACTCTCTGACTAAATAGTCAAACACTTAGGAGAGACTCAGGGCCAGCTGCAGGTAGAGATGGCTTTTTGCCTACTCGGTTGGGCTGAAAGCTTTCGGACAAGTGCTCAGGGCTTACAGATGAGAGGAAAGCAACGGATGGAGCACATGAGGGAGTAGTTAAAAGCAGAGGCATGGAGTAAACAAGTTTTCAACAAGACACTCTCATTGTTGAGAAGCCACTCCAGGCAAACCCTGCCTTTTACTTCCAGTGCACCACCGTGGGACACTTTAGGAAATAAAAAGGACCAGCAAAAGTAAACATTGAACCACAGCGCTCTTCACATATACCAGCTTCCTGTTCCTTTCTAGCCATGAATTTTTTTTTACTGAAGTATAGTTAGTTTACAATGTTGTGTCAATTTCTGGTGTACAGCACAATGCTTCAGTCATATAGGAACATACATATATTCGTTTTCATATTCTTTTTCACCATAGGTTATTATAAGATACTGAATATAGTTACCTGTGCTGTACAGTATAAGCTTGTTGTTTATCTCTTTTGTGTATATTAGTTAGTATCTGCAAATCTAGAACTCCCAATTTATCCCTTCCCACTCTCTTCCCCCCACTGGTAACCATAAGTTTGTTTTCTATGTCTGAGTCTGTTCTGTTTTGTAAATAAGTTCGTTTTGTCTTTTTTTTTTTTTAGATTCCACATGTAAGTGGTATCATATGGTATTTTTCTTTCTTTTTCTGTCTTACTTTACTTAGAATGATAATCTCCAGGTCCATCCATGTTGCTGCAAATGACATGATTTCATTCTTTTTTATGACTGAGTAGTATTCCATTGTATAAATATACCACAGCATCTTTTATCCAGTCATCTGTCGATGGACACTTAGATCTTGCCATGATGTTTTAATCTACAAGGGCTCTGTGTTATAACATGAAAATGATGTTCTGCTTCCCCATTGTAAAGTAGCGCAAATTTGAAGAAGTATCTCTGGAAGAGGCAGGACAGCAAAGGAGTGAGTAAAGTTCGGAACTCTGGCAGGCTTAGTGTGTACCCTTGGGCATAAAACTTAACCTCTCTGAGCCTCAGTTTTCTCATCTGTGAAGTGGAGATAATAATGGTAACTACCTTGTAGAATTGTCATGAGGACTGAGGATAATACATTTCAAGTGTTTAATTGCAGACCTGGAACACTGTAATACTCTCTGAGTCAACAATAGATATAACTACAATTTTATAAATAATGGTAACTTCAAAACATTTTTTTTATTTTGAAAATTGCTTTGGTATAGAAATACCAGACAATTCTGCTTCAGCAATTGTAGAGAGTAGTTTTTGGTTCCTTTCCTCTGTGACTTTGGGAATCTTTAGATGTAGTCTGAAAATTACCCTTGGAAGGACTAACTCATGGATGGCTCTCCCCTGTCCCCCTGCCTCCTGTGGGTGCAGCCACCCTCCAGCCCTCCACTTCAGCACCATTTCCTTCAGCTCACCCCCACTTCTTTCATAGCTCTTACCATAGTTGTAATTGCATGGTGATTTGTGCCATGATTTGTTGAAAGTTAAAAACATGACTTTCATCGAAATGTACAGTGAGTATATGTCAAAGATTTAACGCAGGAGACTAGAAGCACGACGGGGCTGGTTCACAGAGGTTGGTCAGTTGGGAAAGGCGTGTTGTAGCAAGTTTGCTACACTATAAGCAAAATAGGCTAATGCTAAACAGGCCAGTACAACTAGAGCCTCTGGAGTTATTTTTTGTACCAGACAAAAATCATTTGCCTCTCCACCAGACAAAAGTCTAAGTCTACAGGTTAACATATAGCTTCACAGGGGTGGCTTGTATCAATGGTGAATAATAAATCAAATAAAGGTACCTTCTACTAAAGAATGAAATAACCCCTGGGGTGGGGGCAGGGGCTGTTCAGCAAAGCCTCCATAGGACTTTGAGAAGACATGCCACCATCTTTATGCCTTATTTCCAGTATTTGGATTACTTTTCTTAACAAATGCCTATGTGCTCATTTTTATTCTTTAAAGCAATGTACTTACTACTTTTAATGGTGAAGCATTTCTCATGAAAACCAAGAATGAGAAAGCCCATTTACAAAATCATTATTTAGGAGTTCTGGCCAATACAATAAAATTAAAAATAAATGCAGTTGGGGAGGGGAGAGGATAGCTCAGTGGTAGAGCACATGCTTAGCATGCATGAGGTCCTGGGTTCAATCCCCGGTACCTCCATTAAAAAAAGTAAAACAAAATGCAACTGGCAGGAAGACAGAGTTTTCATAGTGGTGCTAAATAAAAATTAATAAAACTAAAAATACGCCATGTTATTGGTGAAAAGACAATAAAAGAAAAATACTGTTACTATAGTTGCTGTTTTACTTGTAATTTTATCTGAAAGAACAAGCAAGCAAAGTAGACAAGAAAATTCACAGAGCATAATACAAAATAGTATTTTATAAAAAAATTTGCTTTTGATTGAAGTGTAGTTGATTTACAGTGTTAGTTTCATGTGCACAGCAAAGCAGTTCAGTTATACATATACATACATCTATATATTTTCTTTTCAGATTCTTTTCCATTATATGTTATTACACGAAGTTGAATATAGTTCCCTGTGCTAGACAGTAGGTCCTTGACAAAATAGTATTCTTGACAGATATTCAAATGTTTGTAAACAAAACAAAGTGACGTTGCCTTAAAAATACTGAGATAACAATAGAAAGACAGAGAAGGTCCCTGACAGGGCTCACCTCCAGCAGCACGTAAGCTCCATGAGGCTGGGACTATGTGGTCTTGTATTCCCAGCCTTGCACAGCGCTTGGGGGTCTAAACCAAGCCTCGGGTTTGGGTGAGGCCTGTGATGTCTCTGTTGTAATGTCTTGCTGGCTGTGCCCTCTGGGGTGTGCCTGGGTCCCCTGAACGGAGCCAATCCCCACAGCTGAGTTGCTCCTCTAAACCCACTTCTTGTGTCCTAGATTTTATTTTGGATTTTATTTTGGTAATAACAAAGGAGTAAATTTTTTTTTATTTAGGACAATAATCCAGTGATTCCTTTAGTACCATTATTAAAAAGTTGAAGTATAGTCAGCCTACAGTGTTGTGTCAATTTCTGGTGTACAGCATAATAGGTCAGTCATATATATACATACATATATTCATTTTCATATTCTTTTTCAGTACAGGTTACTATAAGACATTGAATATAGATCCCTGTGCTTACAGTAGAAACTTGTTTACCTATTTTATATATAGACTCACCTTACTGTCATGATTTTATCAAGATTTACCAAAAACAGTTAAGGAGATGTAAATAAGAGGTTAAAGGGAAGATGTCATTTGTGTTTATGTAGTGCTTTATTTAGATAGTCTCATCTGATATATTCGCAGCCCTGGAAAGTGTCAGGTGTGGCATTTTATTTTACCCTGCTGACAAGTTAAGGCTGACCTGTTAATGTTTAAAATGAACTTTCCAGGGAGCATTAGTCTCTTATTTCTGATGCTAGCTGATGGGACTTCTAGGTCAGAGACAAAGGATTTTATTACTCACATTGCAGGAAAGAGCATACGCATCAGCACTTTGGGTCAGTTCCTTTTGCTCCCCGAGATCCAGCAGGGCCAGTGGATGCAGCACCAGATAGATATTGGATACATTGGTCTGGTGGGTTTGTGTCGTAGCTGGGAAACCCTGAGCTCTGGGAACCTTCACAGCAAGTCATGAGCAATCGTGCTCTTAGTTCCAGAGGGAGACCTGGTCACCCCTCAAGGCTGGTCCCTGAAGGTACAGGCCTGGGAAGTGGCCCAGGTCAAGAGTGGTCAGGGTCTTTCCTTCTTGGCACACTCTGCATGCTGTGTGAGAGGGCAGAGACTCGTGGAGAATTGTCTCTCCCGACACAAAATACATACTACTATTCCCATCTCACAAACGAGAAATGTGGGGCAAGAGAAAGTCAAACAAATTGTCCAAGGACACAAGAGGCACTAAGGCGTCAAATTCATGTATATATTCAGAAACCCATGGTCTTCCCACCATATGCTGCTGCCCGCTGGGAAGGCTGTTGGCAAAATAATTATAACACCACATTGATTTTTTTACTGTGAATCAATAAGATAACAAATGCAAACTTGGTATTAAAAAATTACCAGGAGGTGGTGGGATCTCTGATGGATATGTAAAGATATTTATTCATCCAGTCATTTATGAATCTTAGTACAAGCATTCTATGTATCTACTCTATGGTAGGAAAAGATGCAGAGAACGAAGGAGGAGAAAAATGAAAAAAAGGAATACACTGCTGCTGAGTGGAATGTCTCAGTGCCACTTAGCATGATGGTGTTCTAAATTTTCAAAGTCAAAATTTAAGAACTTTGACATCCAGAAAGGGTATTTTTCCTGAAGCCCCCAATCACTTGCAATTGAAAGTCACTTCAGTCTTTTGCTTGTGACCTCTCTGGATCTTTGGTTTTGTTGAAGTTTAACTGAGGCAGTGTCTGTGGAAATTTATTACTGCATTAAACAAGGAGATACATTTTGATTCAGAAAAAAACTTCATCTCTTTTTTAAGGTCCAAAAGTTAAAAGACACTTTCGAATAAATTTTAACGTGATTCATCGGAAAGAGTCTTTCAATGTGAACTCTCTACTCATATAAAAGGACAAACTTGTTAAGTTCTCAAATGTCTCCAGGAAGATGGTTTCTGGTACAAGTTGAGAATGAAAAAACATTTAACCCTTTTGACATCACTTATCTAAACACAACATGTATCAAAAACAATTATGGTTGTAGGCCTTGGAGCAGAGAAATTCTCAGCTTCCAGAAAGCCTAGGGAAAATGTTATTTAAGTGTAAGACTCATCCATCTGCCCCATCCCCATCTCTTCTATTGATCTGATCTTAGGATTTTATATTCCTTTTGGATTGACCCCTAGAGATCTTTGTCTGGAGTCAAGTCTATGTTGAAAATTGAAAAGCGATTAATATGCTTGTGTGTCTCTGTGCACATGAACGTCTGGAGGGGTGTTTATCCACCAAATGTTGACCGTGGTTGTTGGTTCCTTTGGTCTGCTGGGCCTTTCTGCTCATTCATTCGACAGTTATATCCTGAGTGATGAGATATGCCAGGCACTCCCTGACACTAGGGATTTAGCAGTGAACCAAGCAAATTTCCTTCTTTCATGGTGTTTACCTCCTAGCAGATGATTTAAAAAAAAGACAAAAAAATGAAAACTTATTATGTTAGATCATGATAAGTGAAGAAAAACAAACTAGAACAAAGCCGAAAGAGAGTGAAGGAAAGTGATGAGGAGGGAGCTATATTTTATCAGTGAAGAGCGAGACTCTCCCTGATTGGGTGATGTTTGAGAAGAGACCTGGAGGAGGGAGGGCAGGGCCAGACAGAAGGGCACGCAGGTCCTCAGGTGTGGGTGGCCTCCAGCTTTTCAAGGAGCAGAAGCTTGGTCAGTATGTCCAGGCAGAGTGAGTGAGCTGTGGGCAGAGAGGACAGGGGGGACCTGGGCCCCAAACCACAGAGAGCCCTGCAGGCCACGGTGGGGTGGGATGGCCTGTCCTTGAGGGACATGGATGCTACTGGGGAATTCTGAGCAGGGAAGTGAATTGATATGATGTATTTGAAAAGAATCATTGCTGTCTGGTCTACAGTTTGTTTAGAATACACTAGACAGTGAGTTCCAACACCAGTGACTTTTATTTCATTAAGGGTTGAAGAAATAAATCACCAGAGTGTTGCTGGGTATATTTAAGAATTATATTCAGTGCTACAATAGAGTAGTAAGTGACACTTTCCAGAGAAGAACATAACCAAGTAGAGATTTAGGAAGCTTTTTGCCTGTATCTCCCTGATGGTTGCAAATCTCTGTTCCCATGTGCAGGTGTATGAAAAATGTAAACATTTTCCCATACGTAGACTCCTAGTGTGAGCTCTGTTCTGCTGGGAGTTCCCTCTTATTTCTGGGTTTCACATAAGTTAGGTGGCTAGGATGCATTCTCCCAGTGATTTTCCAAGGGTGGTGCCCAGACCACATCAGCATTACCTGAGAACTTGCTGGAAACGCAGGTTCTCAGTCCCCATCCCAGACCCAGGAACTCAGGTGTGGGGCCCAGAAATCTGTACATCAGCAAGCTCTCTAGGTAATTCCAAGGCCCATTTTTATATATATATATATTTTAATGGAGGTATTGATATATTTTATATATATATATATATATATATATATATATACACACACACACATACATACATACATATGTATATTTTAATGGAGGTACTGGGGATTGAACCCTCTACCTCATGCATGCTAATCATGTGCTTTACCCCTGAGCTATACCCTCCCTGCAAGTGCCCGTTAATATTTGAGAATAACTCCTTTATGGTGTCAGGTCCTGGGTGGGGCAGCTGGTCTGTGTTGTCCTCAGTCACTGGGTCAGCTGAGACCTCCAGTGCTCCGTTGTTGGGCCATGCAGGACCCAGCACGGGCCCTTATTCCTGACTGCAAGCTGTCTCCTGTCAGATTCTCTCTCTCCCTCTTAGCTAATTTCTGTGCCATATGCTGTGCACGTGATGACTCTGCTGCTCTTGTTTCAAATTGGGCTACAGGAGGTTTTGTGGCATTGTCTCAACTCCAGCTACCTTGAGTCTCTCTGAACCTCACAAAATTATCCTATCACTTCTTTGTTCCTAGGAGGCTTGGGGGAATGCGTCCACACATGTCCATTTCTCTTATGGGGTCTTGCTGACTTCGTAGCCTTAGTTCAAGAATGGGAGGCCAGCTCCTCTCTGCTCTGACTGCCCCAACCTTAACTGAAGTTTCTCTTCCTTCCATGGGCTCCTAGACAGGGCAGGTGCAGGCTTTCTTCTCAGGACCTACTGAAATCTGAATGCATTTCACTTCCCATCTCCCCTCAACAATCAAGAGAATGTTTTTTAGTCTCAGGCAAGAAAATTTGCCTTGTTTTAGAATGACCTCACCTATAGCACAAGCAATCCACCATCAAGGTAGAAAAAAATCATCTTGGGGAAAGACTGCAAATAATATCTTCTCTCCTTTTCACTGACAGAGCAACCATGTTGTTTTTAATAATTAATGGAAAAATATAATTAATACTGTGATAAGCCAAGAATTGGAAGCAACCTATATGTCCATTGGCAGATGATTGGATAAAGAAGTTGTGGTATATTTATACAATGGAATACTACTCAGCCATGAAAAGAATGAAATAATGCCATTTGCAGCAACATGAATGGACCTAGAGATCATCATACTAAGTGAAGTAAGTCAGACAGAGAAAGACAAATATCACTTGTATGTGGAATCTTAAAAAATGGCACAAATGAACCTATTTACAAAACAGAAACAGACTCACAGACATAGAAAACAAACTTACAGTTGCCAGCGGGGTGAGGAGGGAGAAGGATAAATTAGGAGTTTGGGATTCGCAGATACAATGGGATTAGCAGATACAAACCACTAGGTATAAAATAGATAAACAACAAGGTCATACTGTATAGAACAGGGAACTACATTCAATATCTTATAATAACCTGTAGTGAAAAAGAATGTATGTATGTGTAACTGAATTACTATGCTCTACACAGGAAACCAATACATGTTGTAAATCAATTATACTTCACTTAAACAAAAAGGACTGTGATTCATCTTCTTTTAAGAATTTTACCTGTATATGTGTCAAATGCCTCTCTAGTGGTTCCTAGATGCCCCACATCTGGGAAGCCTGGACTATATCCTTTTTTGGGGTCCTAATTATCTTACAACAATTAAAGTATTATTACCTGACATCAAAGGCACTATAAATATGAGTGCAAATGAATGATTGAAACTTTGTATTTGGTTTTGAGTTGATCTGGATGATCAAAACTAGGCTTTATATTAAGTTCTGAAATTACTTCTGCAATGAAACCAGAAGTTCAAGAATTTAAAAAAAAATTTATGTATTCTTAATTGAAGTATAGTCAATTGCAATGTGTCAATTTCTGGTGTACAGCACAATGTCTCAGTCATGCATATACGTACATATATTCATTTTCATATTCTTTTTCATTAAAGGTTATTATAAGATATTGAATATAGTTTCCTGTACAAGAGTTTTTAAATAAAAATTTTGTCTACTTCTGAGAATATGTCCTCAGAAACCCCAGGGATACTTGGGTTCAAGTTAAGAATATGCTTTCTCTGAATGTCTGGGGTCAGTGGTTTTATATTTATGTGCCACAGACACCATACTTTTGAAATTGTGGGGCCAAGTGCTCCCTCCTCCCGCCCCAGTTTCCCCTTCTGTGTGAGATAAATTTGTGCATGGTTTCCGGGAGACAGTGTGGTCTTATTTCTGGAGAGAAAGAAGCTGGCACTTGGACGTGAAATGAAGGAATTCCTGAGAATGATGAGGCTCATTGCAAATGAAATGTTTTTATGACAAGCTAGATGTCACCCATTGTTGTAAATATGTGACTCGTAATCACTGTTTTGGAGGAAAGAATTGCACCCGCACAGTTTTAGTCTTGCTTATAATCTGCAGTAATGTAGAGTGGCCAGAATCTAATCATGCTCACTTTTGATAGACATTCAAAATCAGCTTCTTCTTGGCTGTAAAGTGTCACAAGGACACCACACAGAGGAAACAAAGAGGCAACAGCAGAACTTCACAATAGTACAAACCTCCTGCCCCGACTCTTTGTCCACAGCGCTCTTTTCATTCCCCAGAATCCTTCCCCCAGGGGACAACCATGACTTTGGCTCACACGAATCAGACTGAGTAATGGTGTTCTGAGATGCAGGAGAGGGATCAACTTCTTGCAAAATATTTTTTTTAAAAGTTCTGTTCTTCTCTAATCTATGAATTGCTGGAGAAACTTTTCAAACTGTCTGTTGGCTCTGATTTTTGGCTACATCATTACTCAAGCCGAGCTGATTAAGACTAATTTGGTCAAAATAAATTTGTGCTTGGGCAAACAGCTTGTGTGCAGAGTCTCAACAGATGCAATTAAACCAAGATTCATCTAATGATGGAGATTCTTAATAACGACTTTGGGATTCAACATAATTCTGATGAACCACCGGCAACATAATGTTCCCAGCATGTCAGGCAATCTGAGAATTTATTTGCTATATTTTTTTTCTCCCTTTAGAGTTGCTTTTTGATTCTGGCACATTATTCTCTCTGGTAATGGTTTCAAATCAGCCTGTCTGATTCGTGGCTGCACAGAGACGTCTTTCTCAGGAATTAGTAGGATGATTGTTGGAAAAAAACATCGAGAGACAGATGGTAGACTTTATTTTACTGGCTCATCTGCTCTTGCAGGGAATGATTATACATTCAAAGTACATGGCACCAGAAGTCGCATCTAACTGAGGTTCCTCTCGCATGTTTCCTTGGGGAGAACATAAAATATAGCATCAGGACCGCTTAAAACCTGGGAAAGTGCAGGGAGCAGGCCCCCGAGGACATGGTCATGATGTTGCCTGGGGCTGGAACAGAGGTCTGCAAGGTCACCCACTTTGGCACTTCTAGTCTTTGTACCACCTCGTTGTCAGGTGAGATGTAGTTTGTGCTTGAACACCCCGAGTGATGGGGTCCTCTCTACTTCCACTTTAGACAGTGCGACTGTGACAGAATTATTTCTTCTTTGGGGCTGGTATTAACATCTGAGTCATTTCCACTCATTTGTTCTGGCTCGTGTGCTTTCGAAGCAACCCAGAACAAGTTGATTTCCTGTCCCACCTGGCAGGTGTCTTGGAGGTGAGCTAGAATGCCAATTCTTCTGCAGGCTGAATGTTCCCATCCCTTGGATCATTCCCATTTGCAGTGGATTGGTTCCTTGTTCACAAGCTCTCTGAATTAGAGGAACTCAAAAGAGAAGTAGTTTAGTTTAAATTTGCTTTACCTACTTACGTGCACAAATAGGATATTCGGTTTCGGGCTCATAAAAATGAAAGAGGTGTGTTAATTTGGCTTTAACGTCTAGGGCAGGAGTAGTGGCCACAGAGGCCATCTCTCAGGTTTCCTATTCCTGTCCCGGGCAGCTTACCCTTGGGTCCAGGCCAGTCTCTCTGTGGACTGTTGACTCACGTGAAGGAGACTCAGTGGCTCTGCACTGGCCCTTTTAGACCTTGCATTGTCCTTCTTGCTCATCACAGACTTGGCTTATAAATGCAAGGGTTTCTAGAGAAGAGGTTTCCAGAACTTTGGTGGAGATTCAGGGAATCTTTAGAAGCAGATTTTGCTTTGAGGACTTCGGGCTGGCTGAACGGATAGACCCATTCCACCAGAGCCTGGTCTCTCCTCTCATGTTTTGGAGTTTCACATTAGGTGCCGTTCCCCGGGAAAACTGGCTTGGCAGCTCGAAGACCATTTATCACCCAGGACCTTTACCCTTTTCTCTCGTTCCTTCCCCTGGTCATCTCCAGGCTGTTCCGCTTTCATCCCCCTGGTTCTGAAGCCGTAGGTGGTGTGCCTCACCAGGTACATTCATCATGTAGTGCCCACCAGCCACACGGGAAATACTGTCATGGGGTGTCTTAGGGAAGAGACAGGGAAAAGATAATTAAGACTTGGTAGTTTTTTAGGGGGAACCTCAGGTGCAGGACTTGAGATAATCATCCTCCTCACTTCATGATGGTTAAAGCCACAAGCCTGTCATGACCCTTCTCCTGCTTTATTTCATTTTCTCTCTTCGTCTCTTCCATGTAGGTACCCAGTCTAATGTGCTTAGTATACGTCCTTGGTTACATATGGTTCGCATAAAATATATGGTGCTCCTTTGCATGCGGTTGTGGTTTACATCAGGAGTATGGTGGTGTCTTGTTTCACAGACGTTTCTGTAGGCAGGTCTAGTTCAGCGTTTCTGTTGCTACAGTGGTTTCCGTGGTAGGAAGCCCTGCACCAGGTGCTTTTCTCCTCTTCCCTGGTTGAGCCTGATTTCAGCTGCCTGGTACTGCAAAATCTGTGATGCTAGGATGACCTGTAGATCTGTGTGAGAATCTGGGGTGTGTTCCCAGGAATGGAGTCCTGGTTATGCAGAGTCATTGCCAGGAGGAAGAATGGAATGAAGCAATTTACACTCTCAACAGGATCTGAGGTCGTCATCTTCTAATATTCTTATTAACACTTGGTATTTTCTGTTTGCCTAATTTGTGGGTGTAAAGCGATGTCAATTTGCCTATTTCTGATTGCTAGTGAGGTGGGGTTCTCTCTCTCTGTACTTGTTAGCCATTTGGGCTGCTCCTTCTGTGAATATTCTATTTTTCTATTGTATTTCATGTCTTTTTCTTGTGGATTTGGAAAAACCTACCTGTATATTCCTGGTATTAATCCCATGACATTTCAGACATTGCAAATATTGTGAAAAATGTCTCCCTAATGTATCTGAGCTTGGTTGCTAATATTTGTCTTCAGACTTTTGCTGTCTTCCTTTAATTGCAGGTGAGAGTGAAAGTTGGATAAGAGAGGCTCTTACTGCTTTCCTGTGGAAAATTCCACAAGGACCTTCCATTTAGTAACTGAGCCTCATGTCTATGTGCAGTCTTAAATAAATGTATCTTCCAGATGTCAGCTAGAGCCCTATCTTCAGAGCCGGGTGAAATTGCATCGAAAAATTCTTCTTTCAGGTTTTGAAAGCAAATAAAGGAGGCCCCCCTGGATTCTGGGATAATGTATCAAGACCCCCTTTGCTCTGGAGTTCTGTGGTGCCATATCAGGACGCTAGCTGGAGATTGACACATTGTGAACTGACTATACTTCAATAAAAATGTATACATATACCAAAAAAAAAGATGATAGCTGAATATCTCCTTTAATTTATTTCTATAAGAAATTCACGTGCACCATACATTTGCCAATTTTAAGTTGATTATCTACAGCTGAGGGAGTTGTAGCATGCTGTCCCTTCTTGAAACCTAAGTGTTTGTTTTTATCTTCTCTGTAGCCCCTCAACCTCCATTGCTGTAATTTCTCCTTCCATTAAGTAGAGCACTTTGGCTCTCCCCAAACTTAATGACTCAGACCCCAAAATGCTTAGTGAAACAATGTGTCCTCCTGTTAGACTGACACCACTGGAAGTCAGTTGGGTTATAAATAGGTCGTGCAGAGAGAAATCACTCTTCATTACTGCAACACCAACGAGTGGTTTTGCCATAGACACAACCTAATGAGAGGCGAGGGAGCTGTTCACCAGGATGCACGTGTGCTCTGCGTTAGGGTAGGGGAGTCTCTTTGGAAGGGGAGTGGTAAACATTTCCAGAGCAGAGTTGCCTTTGCTCATTCTTCAGGCGCTACGTCTTTCTTCTGGTCTTACTGGTGCAGGTTGTGGAAAGGTACATGGATCTTGGGACCCTGTGTGCCCTGACACTTGTCAGCTATGTGATGTTGGATACGTTGCATATTCACATTGAGCCTCCACGCTCCCACTGTCAAATAAGGGTGCTCACACCTACTCCACGTGTGATGGATTAAAGGCAATGTAGAGGGTCCAGTACGATTCCTGACTTTGAGATGGTGTTCATTACATGGTGGGCTCTTACTACACACTCCACTGTGGCAGTGAGGAACTCTGGAAGGGAGCACAAACACCCAGCCCAATCTCTGGGGTGGCTGCTGGGACTCTTGAGTGGAAACTAAATCCTGAGTGGTATTTTTGTCAAAGTGCTGGAGAAAATGAAGGTAAATTTCCTGAAATGTTCAACTGAATTCTCACAAAGCAGCTTATTTACCAATGAGTGTTCCTTGCCAGTTTTGGGGTTCTCTATCTTTTGAAATAATTTATTGTTACAAATACTCTATTTGGCTTTGACTTCAGGTAATGGAAAGAAATCCTAAAAGCTTTCTTCAAGGCTAAAAATGCTAATGCAAAACATTATAAAAGCCTTAGAATTCAAATAAATGTGCATATCTACAACAAATACGACTGTAGCATCTTTCTGGGATTCAGGGTGAAAAGTAAGAAGTGTCTTTCATGTCTCTGTATCTGTTGGGATTTGTGGCCACAGGAATTTTCAAATTTGCTAACTTGAAGATGGTTTACTCTATGCGTCTGCCTCCCTCATTGCAATTAGTGCAAAAAAAAGTCTAAAGAAAATAAAGATGATGTTTTCATTCTTTCCTAAAAAAGAAGAGTGTTCATTACAACACCATCTGACTTGACATTTCATAGTACTGATTCCAAAAATGTTTGCACCAAAGTGAAGTTTTGTATGGAAAAAAAATTTTCTATTTGCTTCTACAAAATTTCCAGCCAGCTGTTTATATGGAAAAAAAAACTTGCCCTTGACATGAGTCTCCTGTAAGAAAAACTAATATCGTATAATTAAATGAATAGTCTTATTTAGTTGTTTTCAGCTACTGTATGAAAATGTATCCAAGTGGACAATTTGTATGACCAGTTTATACTACATGAAAAATTCCTATACATACAAATTCATGATACAGTGAAATATAGGTCTGGTTGTTGAGCTCTGTGATTCTCTGGAATGTGAGAACTGGTGCCCCCTTTTCCAGACAATCAGTAGAGCTTGTTGGTTGGAGGAACACCTGTATCAGATCGTTGCAGGTCCTCTAAGCTCCATTTATCTGCCCAGGGTCTTTGGTTGTACCTCATTGCCACCTGGGCTGTCACCAACCTGTGGGAGTGGAGATCAACTTTCCCCACTTGGGGAGTTGCTTTTGCTCTGAAGCATGAGACACCACAGGAGCTGCCCTGTGGCTAGGCATGTACAATCTAGCAGAGGGGAGTCAACCCCATTTTGATAGTGGGAGGTGAGAGCTGGTAGGTAAATTCGTATTTCCCCACTCCCACGTGAGCCATCCTGAGATGCAGTGGTTCATGTGGCCCCGGGAAGATGGCTTTGCAGGATCAGGCAGTCATTTGTGCTCAGTGTGGCCAGCTCAGCCATGCACCCTGATCTTTACTCTCCTTCCCTGCCTCGTTCTCTCTTCCCTCCATTCCTGTTTCCTTTGAAGCTGTTATCTCCAGTAAAACTATAGTGTATAAACTCTGCTTTCTGGGGAACCCAGGCTAAGACAGCTCTCTTCTCATTTTAATGTAACATTCAGGCAATACCATTTTACTGATACAGACTTCATTTATGATTTCCCAGTATGTGGTGTAAATGGATTCTGTCTTTTAAGAGTATAACATGGAGCATTTTCATCCAATAGTTCATGGATCCTTAGAGATACACACCCAAAGTGTATCTGTAGCACTCTACACTTCAGTAGTTAGTACTGCTAAGCTTTGCTTTGAGCTGAACAACATTTAATGTGTCAGAACTTGTATGCAGGAATCTAATGATAACTCCACTTATTTATAAAGCCCTGAGTAGCTAAATATGAAACCAGGATGAAATATGAAACCAATATGAGCCAACTTTGGCCTCAGGCTTCTCTTCCTTCTAGGTTATTAGAATTGTCCAGGTTTGTGACATGACACCAACTCTGTAACCCAAATCAAGCCATTAGTTTGGGGTCTTCTTTGCCTGTGTCATGGGGTTAAGAACCAGACCTAGCTGGAATGTATGTGTTAGAAACTCTCCAAAAGAAAACGAATTAAGTAATTTGTTGGGGGAGGAAATGTGTTCATTAGGGTGGAGTTGAGAGGTACATAATGTAGAGAAGAGACAAATATAAAATTTATACGCAGTCCTTTGAGCAGAGAGTGGGAAGTCTCAGAAAATGGTACTCTGAACAGATCTAGCTCAGGGAAATAATAAATGCTTGCTCTGTCTTAACCTCTGTCTTGGCCTCTTTCATGAGCAAGGTAGTATATAAGCAAACACTTCCTTTGGAGCGTTTATTTGGCTCATGTCCTGGCCAGTTGTGCTGAGCTTCCTCTCTGTTCAGGAGACTCTGTTGCTGCACAGAAAATGGATGTGCTTTCAGACTTAACTAGTGGTGTGGACATTTGTTCCTTTGCTTGCTTGCTGTTCCTCCCACTTCTTACAGTAGCAAGACTTAGAATTTTCTTTGAGGACCCATTCCTGACTCAACTCTCAGTCCAGTTTAGGTGGGGTTGGTCATCCCTCCCTTCCCCCACCCAGTTCCAGGATTTCAGAAGATGAAGCTCATTAGCATATCTGTCCTCCTCGGCGCAATGATTGGCTCAGGAGTGGGCACGTGACTCCATCTGGGCCAGTGAGGAGTAGGCTTAGGATTTTTACGGGAACCGTTGGGGAAAGGAAAGTCTCTTTCCACAGGTTTGGAGCTGTCAAGCTAATCTTGGAGCTACTGGGGGTTGCCATAAGATGAAAGCTTATGTGAGCACTACATGCAGAAATTTGTACAGAGGAAAATCTGTGTATAGAGAGAAAAGGGGCGTGTTCTGATGTGCTGAGTAACTGCCCCCAGCCATGCATGACGCCATCTCACCCCTGGACTTTCCAGATATTAGGGACAATAAATTCCCATCAGACTTAAGCCACTTCGACTTCCAGCTTTCTGCTCCCTCATCACAGAAAGAGTCCTAACTAACGTGTTCAGGGAATTGAGGATTGAGACATATACTGATAGCTGGTGTTAGTATAATTCCATGTATACTATTCTGTAACATTTTGAGATAAAAAGATGAATGTAGTCCCTTTGGCTGCAGAAACTTCACTCTTCCCTCCTCATCCCATTTATGTGGCCCCTTCCAAAGAGATAGTCTCCCATTAGCCTTTTACTTCTCGCCCTCCCCCCATACCCCCTTCCTAGGAAAATTTGCTTATTCTAGTAGATGTTAATGAAACAGATGCCTTTACATTCCTGTTTTTCTTCCTTTGGAAGCAGCACGATGAGAGGAGCCGGCAACACTGTGCCTATTCTAGAAAATAATAATTTTTAAAGAAAGAGACAGGAAATTATGTCCGTTATAAGCTTTTTCTTTTTTCTTTTTTAGAATTGTAGCTTATGAGTTTATCTACGCCCGCGATAGTCATAATTACAATTTAATATCTGCATACAAAAGCTATGTAAAAATCCATTTTTTCCCAAATATACAAATTTTCTTTTCGGATAGTTTAAAACATTTTGATCACAGATTTCAATAGAGTTTTAGGCTGAAAAAAATATTTCCAATCTAGCAATATCACTTAACACTGTTTGCAAAACACAAATCTTCCGATGACGATAAATCTTTCCCTGTTCTGTTGTAGTTTTCTGTTTCTCAGGGCATGAAAACACAACGGGGAGAAGGGTGTTTTCTCTGAAGAAAGCCTTGATAACTAATTTAGCTTTGTAATCAAATGAAAAATGCCAATTAGAAAGAACTGAAAGAAAGAAGTGGCATACTGTCAGCTCATTCATGCCCTGATGTCTTCTGTGACAGCAATACACCTGTAATTAAAGTGTCTTCTTTCGTCTTACATTGTGCTCCGTAATTTACATGCGTATTATCCGCATCCTGAGGACAGATTTATATCTGATTGTCTTGTGCATAAGGTGGGTCAGCTTTAACTGTGCAACAGAAAGCCACAGACAGCATTTTACCTGCACGATATTGCTCTGGAAGGCGGCGTTAATTAAGGTAGAAACACACTAGAAATGCACACTTTTTGCATTTGCAAACATTTGTACAGCACAGTAAAAATTCTGTGATAAGGCCAAACCTTTTTTTCCCCCTAGTCTCTTTTTTTTTTTTTTGTGTATGTGTGTTTTTAATGTATTTTTTTTTTTTAAAGATTAAAGTAAAATGTTTCCATTGTAAAAAATACACACCGGGCAAATCCTTACCTGGATAATAAATATCTACATCACAGTACAATAAAATTTCTTCTCTATAAAATTTAAATATGGATTATGGTCTATCACTATCAAAAGAAACACGATGCTAATATTTCCATATTATTAAAATAACAGGAAAAATTACAAGCTTATTTTAGAACCTGATGCCATAGCCACTGGAAAGAGGCAAAGAAATTCAAATGTCTGTGAGCACTGTCCTTTTGAAGAGGAACTGTGACTTGGTTATTCACTGCCATTCAGTTTATGAAAAAGGTTTAGCCTTACAAATGCTGGCTACATTTCAAAAACCGTTAAGACCAATGTCATATCTTATGACTCATGCAGCAAAAGGTCAACGTGACACAAAGGGGTTAGAGTTCCGCAGAATAAAAATGGGTCATGGACAGTGACATGCTTTGAGGGCGTCAGCAGTTCATGGAGGCTGCGTCTGCAGGGGACTTAGTGTCGAAGAGGGAGGGGCCAGGCCTGCCCACCTGTTCACGGAAGGGCAGGGAGCAGGTGATGCCGGAGCAGAGCCGGGCTGGCAGTCCACCTGGATGACTGCACTGCAGGGGGGAGGAGGGGCCACTAGGGCACAGGTGAGGGGCATCACTGGGCTGAGGCATCAACACGGCAAGTGTGTCACTGAAGACCGAGGCTCCTTTGACTAGGAGAAACTCGGAGGCGGCACGTGGTGTTTTGAGCAGAATCATAAAGACGAAAAGATCTTACTTTTTTCACTATTTCTAGAAACACTGCACATCTAATTGAAGAGCAAAGTACACTTGAGGGCCACACACACACACACACACACATACACACACACATACACACACACAAACACACACATACACCACTCATCCCCAAAAGGTAAGTGATTTATAAATAGGAATCCCAGTTGTACGGCGTGTTCTCTTCTGCTAGGATGTCTCCCCACGGTGAGGGGTTTCAGTCAGTCCACGTTTGATTTGAAAGTCTGGACAACATAGGAAAACATATTAAAAAAAAATCCAGAGCAAATCTCTCCTGATCGCGTCTAATTGGATGGAGGCTTGAGATGCATTGAGTACCTCAGTCAGTTCTGGAAGGAATGAGTCACTTTGACCACTGGGGCTGTGATCCTTTCAGTCCTTACAGCCTTTCCTTTCAGCCTGAAGTACTTTTAAGGCTTGTCCTCTTCAGCACGAGATAGCCAGCTTCAACAAGATTTTGAGATCCACAGTTTGCCTGTTTCAGGCACTCATATAAGGAGGCGAGGACCCATACACGCATTCGGGGCTGGCTGGGTCATCAGAGGTCTGCCGTGCCATTTGGCCAGTGGCCAATCATGGTTCATCCCTCAGGCTTTCTGATGCAGCTTTAGACCAGACTCTGTACTCACACTGAATCTGGGGGTGTCCGATTCTGGGGAAATCTCTGTCAAACAAACTGAGCAGCCTCTCCTGGGGAGACTTGCTGCCCGAGGGGTCTCTGAACCTCCAGTGCCCGCCTGCTGGCCTTCCTCTCCTTCTGAGGGAAAATGTGCCCCACAGTGGACAGCTTCTCAGAGTTACCCCGGGGCAGAGATGGTGCTGAAGCACTTGTGTTTCAGAGAGTACTTCTCCAAGGAGAGTCAACAGAGGGAGCTGAGATGTTACCAAAGTGAGGACCTTAAAGAGGCTGCTAGAGAAAACCAACCCCAAAAGAGTCTGTAGATAAGTCAGAGCAGGTTATCTGCCCGTGAACTTCATGCGCACAATTTTAACATCTTCACCTACTTCCTGTCTCTGGTTAGCAAGTTCCATAGCGCCGTTCTTGTGTTCTTTCCCCAGAAGCCAGTATAATTGCTTTAGCACATTAAATAGATACATTTCCTCCCAGGTTATCTCCGGTCACACTTGGCATTTTTTAATGCTGTTCCTCTCCTTTTTCCAAGGCCGCCCTGCCTTCCTCTAAATAACTGATGAGTACTATGTCAACTCCTGATTTTGAATCAATACAGAAATACACTTTCCTTAACTGTAAAGAGGGCGTAATCTCTGTCTAATGTAAAGTCACAAATCTGAATATGAAAGCGACCATCAAAAGGACCTGATTCCACCCTCCTCCTGAAATTGGTACAATATTAAGGATGGGAAAGATTTTGGAGTTCATGACTTACATATTTCAGGTGAAAAAAACCCAAGACTCAAGGTCATAAATCTACCCATTGGCAGCACAAACTAGAACTCAGGCATCCTGACTTCTGGGCCAGTTAGAAAAACAGAATTAATCCATGTGGTTTTTAGGCAAGTTTCACTGATATGGCTTATTTTCCCACATAACTTCCAGGATAAGGCAGTACAAGGCGGGCAGAGGAGCAGTTTATGTCCCCCATGCCAGTGAAGAATGAGATACATTCAATTGCATGGGTTTATTCTTTGCCCATTTTCTGACACTGAAGCGATCAGGGGCACCATCTGCTTTCTGGACACACACCTCTCCAGCGTTTGTCACTGGAGGGGTGGGCTGGGCAGGGAAAGGAAGGTGAGGGAGGGAGGGTTCGTGTGCATGGTCTGCAGGTGTTTTCTGTTGAAGATCTGTCAGGGCAGTGCTGTCAGAGGGACGGAGTGGGTCAGTGGCTGGACCAGTCTTTGTTTAGTGATAGTCAACCCTCAGAGTCAGAGGGAAAAGGGGCCGAGGAAACACCTGTGAGTACAACAAAGAGCCTGGGGGGCTATGACCAGAAGGAAGCCACCTCAGACCATCAGGACGTGAGGAAGCTCTTGCTCTTCGAGCAGTGTCCTTCTGTGCTTCCTTCGCTGTACAACGTAACCGCACTCCTCTCTCCTCAGAATTCCACCAGAACAAGGCTCAGATTTCAGCTGGTTATCTCTCCTGGATTGGACTTAATCCTTAGGGAGATCTGTCATCAGCTCAGCAAAGATGCAATCAGGTTGAAGAACTTCAAAGAGTTCGGGACGTAACGAATCTGGTGTCACCGAACAGTGAGGACATGCTGTAAACAGGTTTGATTTTTGTGGGAATTTTCTCTGAGCCTAACCTGTAAGAAGCCTTCTTGCAGTGTGAGGTAATACTATGTGAATTTTTGGAAACTGTTGAATCGCTGACATTAGTGAAGATGTTGAATTTCGTTGGGCTCACTGGAGGAAACCGTTTTCTTTGCTGGCTTCAGCCAGTCAGACATTGCACATCTTTGAGTCACGCCCTTGTTATGATTTGAATTAAGTCATAGGATTATAAAAATTATAGTGAAAGGACAGCTGATTTGGGGGAAACATATATTCCTATACATTCTAGGTTAGGCTGCTAGGAGAGAAAACAGCATGCTTTTGTACAGAAAAAATATGTTCCGATCTTTCCCTAGGAAGCCGAAAGCCACATTTAACCAAAGGCTGTCTGCGCTGTGCTAACTTGAGCCTTGCAAAAATCAGTATTGGATCAAGATGACCACACTGTCTTGGTTTTAAGTCTTTAGTCTTCTGCCGTGCCATTTTGCTTGCTCGAGTCTCTGACCAGGGACAGATGGGAGCTGGTGATGGCTTGGTGCTGGTGAATTAATGATTGTCCCCACCTGACCTCCACGACTGTAAAACCTTCAAAGCATCCATGTCAAAGGACTGGAGAACAAAATGCAATAGTTACAAGTACCCGCATTCAAGGGGCAATTTCATCCATGTCTACGCCAAGGACTACCTCCCTTTACCCCCAAACAATCCCTCCCAACACAAAGAAATAAAGGAACAAAAAAAAAAAAAGGGCTAGGCAATGGAATGACATGACACCCAGTAGTGCTGTTGGAATTATGAGAATGAGTCGGTCAGTCTAATCCTCAAACACTTCCAAGAACAAGGGGGGGAAGAGTTCCGTGGGGCATTCCACCTTCATGTGCAGGAAGCGGCTGGCGTGGCAGGCTCCGATCATCCGCAGATCTGTCACCTTCATCAGGAGTTTTGGCCAAAAGTGAGTCACGTGGTGTTTTCGGTAATTGATATAGTGTTCAAAGGCCAGCAGGAAACTGTCTTGGTATTTTTCTATTCTCTCAACGCAGGCAAGCCCTGGGCGATCTGAGGGGAAGAAAGAGGATGGATGTCAATTCACAGCTGGAAAGGAGATGGTTTGCCTTGTCCAGTTCAAGCCGTTTGATCTGGGGACTTCCAACTTCTAGGAGTGGGCGTGGATGCAGTACGAACTCTGGGCCGTCAGGGACCCAGATATCAGGGAGTGGTGTAATTTACATGAGGGGGGCAATGCTTTGTTTAGATAAATGTCTCTGGTTTAGACCAATCACCTCCTTGGGTGTGAAGAGCGATGCCTCCCCCCTGCGGGCTAGTAGGAGAAGCCTCACCTAGAGAGCTGGGATTCTCTGCGTCACGTCACGAGGAAGGATTTTGACATGCATTGAAGGGAGGGATGTGAAAAGAGATTGGGAAGGTCCTAGGAGGCCTGGATGCCAAAGGAGGGATGTCAGATGGGAAGAAGCCCCAGTGAAGACAAAGCAGCACAGTCTCCAGTTTGAGTCGTTCACGGGGCTGTAGCTAACCACTCCTTCCCTTCCCTTATGCCTTTGGTTGCTACTGTAGCAGCCTGGTGGTGGTGGTGTCTGAGGAAGTTCAAATGAAAAGAAAAGGGAATGTGAGCCAAGCTAGCATCACCCTGTGCAGGGAAGAGTCACAGTGGGAAGCTGGAGTTAGAGGATACCATGACGAGGTACAGCCTAGAAGATCTTCCCAGGTTTTGGGAGGACCACTGATCATCCCACAACACGTAGGAGAGGACTCGAGGCGGTTTCAAACAAATGATGAAAGGATATCATTAGAGGGCTGGATGGTTGGGGAACACCTAGGCTGCAAACACATGGGTTGAAAAAGTGAGTACAGAGGGAATGTACCTCAACATAATAAAGGCCATGTATGATAAGCCCACAGCTAACATCATATTAAATGGTGAAAAGCTTAAAGCTTTTCTTCTAAGATCAAGGAACAAAGACAAGGATGCCCACTCTTGCCACTTTTGTTCAACATAGCATTGCAAGTCCTACCTAGAACATTTAGGCAAGAAAAGGAAATAAAAGGCATCCAAATTGGAAAGGATAAAGTAAAACTGTCACTATTTGCAGATGACAATTCCAATTGCATCAAGAAGAATAAAATACCTAGGAATAAAGTCAACCAAGGAGGTAAAAGACCTATATACTGAAAACTATAGGACACTGATGGAAGAAAATGAAGAAGACACAATAAGTGGGAAGATATCCCATGCTTCTGGTTGGAAGAAGTAATATTGTTAAAATGTCCGTACTACCCAAAGCAATCTGAAGATTCAATGCAATCCCTATGAAAATTCCAATGGCATTTTTTCACAGAAATAGAATAAACAATCCTAAAATTTGTATGGAACCACAAAAAACCCCAAATAGCCAAAGCAATCTTTAGAAAGAACAAAGCTGGAGGCATCACACTCTCTGATTTCAAACTATATTACACAGCTATAGTAATCAAAACAGTATGGTATTGGCATAAAAACAGACCTATAGATCAATGGAACAGAATAGAGAGCCTAGAAATAAACCCATGCATACATGGTCAGTTTTTTTAAATTCATGACAAAGGAACTAAGAATATACAATAGGGAAAGGACAATCTCTTCAATAAATGGTGTTGGGAAAACTGGGCAACCACAAGCAAAAGAATGAAACTAGCTCCCTATCTCATACCATACACAAAAATAAATTCAAAATGGATTAAAGGCTTGAATATAAGCCCTGAAACCATAAAACTCCTAGAAGAAAACATGGGTAGTAAGCTACTTGACATAAGTCTTGGTGATGAGTTTTTGGATTTGACTCCAAAAGTAAAGGCAACAAAAGCAAAAATAAACAAGTGGGACTACATAAACCTAAAAATCTTCTGCACAGCACAGGGAACCATAAACAGAATGAAAAGGCAACTTACTGAATAAGAGAAGGTATCTGCAAATCATATATCTGATAAGAGGTTAAGGTCCAAAATATAGAAAGAACTGATACAATTGAATAACAACAAAAAATCCAATCAAAAATGGGTTAGGGGATCTGAATAGATATTTTTCCAAAGAAGACATACAAATTGCCAGTAAGGACATGGAAAGGCTCCCAGCGTCACTAATCATCAGGGAACTGCAAATCAAAACCGCAATGAAGTATCACCTCATACCTATTAGAGTGGCTGTTATCAAAAAGGAAAGAAATAACAAGGGAATCCTTGCACACTGTTTTGGGGGATGTAAGCTGGTGTAGCCACTATGGAAAACAGTTCTGGAGGGTCCTCAAAAAAATTAAAATAGAACTACATATGATGGAGCAATTCCACGTCTGGGTATTTATCTGAAGAGAACGAAACCACTAAATTGAAAGCATATGCACACCCATGTTCTTTGAAGCATTATTACAATATACAAGGTATGGAAACAACCTAAGTGTCCACTGATGGATGAATGGATGAAGAAGATGCGATACACACACACACACACACAAACACACACACACACACACACACACACACACACACACACACACACACACACACACAGGCTGGAATACTATTTAGTCGTAAAGGATGAAATCTTGCCATCTGTAACGACATGGATGGACCTTGAGGGCCTTATGCTAAATGAAATAACTGAGACAGAGAAAGACAAATACTGTATGATCTCACTTATATGTGGAATCTAAAAAACGAAACAAAAACCAAATAAAAGCCACCAAGGTCATAGATACAGAGAGCAGACCGGTGGTTGCCAGAGCAGGGTGGGGGGTGGGCAGTGGTTAGGAGGTGGGTGAAATGAGTGAAGGGGGTTAAAAGGTACAGACTTCCAGTTACAAGATAAATAGGTCCTGGGGATGCGATGTACAGCATGGGGACTGTAGTTGATAATACTGTTCTGCATATTTGCAAGTTGCTGAGAGTAAATCTTAAAAGTCCTCATCACAAGAGCAAAGAATACACAACTCTGTATGGGGATGGATGTTAGCTGGACTTATTGTGGTGATCTGTTGGAAATATATACAAACATCGAATCGCTATGTTATACACGTGAAACTAATGCAATGCTAGATGTCACTTATACCTCAATAAAAGATTTTTAAAAAGAAATTTGTAAACCTGGATGAATTCCTCCTACAGCTCCAGGGAGCAGTGCCATCCCCCTGCCCAGTTCTCCTCAGCTTGTGGCTCTGATCCAGTTGACACTTCAAGTGTCCAGTTATTGAAATATCTGTATTCGTGAAACTCTATATGGGGTTCTGCTTAATCTGAAAGGAAAAATCAGGGCTAATGTGTCAATCCACCCTTCTGGGTTTAAACAAAATATCCTATTGTTTGGAATTCCCTGTCCAGTGCAATGTGCAATTTTGTACATTTTAATTTCGTGCTTTTCTTCATATTTGCTGCTGCTGCACTGTGGATTTACTCAACCCCTCTCTCATATACCCGCCCTCTTTCTCTTTGAGCATGCCAGAAGAATTCACCACAGGACCCTGTAACTTTTGATCCAAACAGAAAGTCAACATAGTATTACTCTGGATGTATTCCTTCAAAGAGGAAAAGTAGCCTGGATTTTGTGGCATCAGAACTCTGTCCTTTGATGAGAGGTAAAGATAAGGTGGTTATATGAACGATACAGAGAAAACAAAAGGACATTTTGATGATGCTCACATCGAACTAAACATGTTCACAAAGAAACATTTTAAAGGTCACAGATGGTGTTTAACTCCCTAAGTCAAAATTTCTTAAAGGTGTGTCTTTGGATCATTTCCATTTCACTCTCTGCTGATCACTCAGGACCAAGGCACTTACAGTGGTAACTCCCACAGAAGGCTTTGAAGGGAAGGCCTGAGAGATCGTGTAACTGAGATGCAGAACTGAACAACAGGGCTTAGAAGACGATGCTGAGGAGGTCGGGGCCTCAGAGCTCAGATGTGTAACTATAATTTGCCAAATGTCATGTCCTGTAATATTTTTTCATTAGTCATTAGGGTGGAGAAAATTTTAAAAAGTTAGTAAATATGTCATGTGATGGTCAGGCAGTGACAGTGTCATAAAAATAAGAGAATTGGGAAGAATCATTCAGTTAAGTGTTTGATACTTAGTAAATCAAAATCCATCAGCCTTAAATAGAAGATAATCACAAAAATGGATGCATGGGAAAAACCTTTATTAAATTTTAGCTAAAGGTTCTTGCTGGAGACCTTGCCTGAGATCTGTTCTCTCTTTGTTAAAAGGGGAGGTTAGCAAGTGTTAGAGAGGTGTTAAGGATGGACTAGCACCAAACTGCATCTCTCTCTTTGCCTTACTTGGGAGGAGGTATAACTTGAAAGAAAATTATAAAAGAAATAGCTTTCTCCCCTAGTGTTCATAGCAGCACTAGTTACAATAGCCACGACATGGAAACAACCTAAATGTCCACTAATGATGACTAGATAAAGAAGCTATGGTATATTTATACAATGGAATACTACTCAGCCATAAAAAAGAATGACAGAATGCCATTTGCAGCAAGATGGACGGACTTAGAGGGCATTATTCTAAGTGAAATAAGTCAGACAAAAAAAGACAAATGCTGTATGAATATCACTTATATGTGGAATCTAAAAAATAATACAAATTAATCTATATACAAAACAAAAAGAGACTCACAGACATAGAAAACAAATTTATGGTTACCAAAAGGTGGGGAGGGATAAATTAGGAGTCTGGGATTAGTAGATACTAACTACTATATAGAAAATAGATAAACAACAAGGCCCTATGGTATAGCACAGGGAACTATATTCAATAACTTTTAATAATCTATAATGGAAAAGGATCTGAGAAAGAATATATATGTGTATGTATAACTGAATCACTCTGCTGTATCCCTGAAACTAACAGAACATTGTAAATCAACTATACTTCAATCAGAAAAAGAAAAAGCTTTCTCACTATGTGTTTCAGTGTTACTTAAAACTGCCACTAACATCTCAGCCCCAAAATTACCTTATTGCTCCCTCCAGGAATAGAATTTCCACTTATTTAGTTCCATTTCTTTATTTTGAAGGACACTGAAGCCCAGAGATGCTAGGGGGTTTACTCAAGGTCACACAGGGAGTCCTTAGAAAAGTTCATGTTTTCTTTCTTTAAGAATAATTCTACGGAAGGGCCGAGGGCCCTGGTTTCTCACTGGCTGTCGGCTGAAGACTGCTTTCAACTTCGAGAGGCCACAAGCAGCTCCCTGTCACGTGAGCTTTCCTGACATCAGGCCAGCAAGGAGGGTCCCCGGAGCCAAGTCTGCTTCCAAGAGGGAACCGTGTATAATATAACGTCATGTAATCACTTGGGGTGACCCTGAATTCCCCACATTCTACTGAAGCAAGTCACTGATTCTCAAACACTCAACGTGGGGGTTGGTACACGGGTGTGAACATCAGAAGGGAGGGGGGATGGGAGGGCCAGGCTGGAGCCTTTCCACCACAGGGTGCAAGACGGTTCCTTATTCTATTCTATCTACTTTTGTTTCTGTCTGAGGTTTTCCATAATAAAAAGAATTATTTCCTTTTTAAAAAATCTGCCATAGCTAAATTTTCTGTAGCAAATACATTTCTAGAACGGCTTTAAAACAGAGGAATTCTACTGAGTTAATCAAGAAGCATAACGTTATAAAAGATTCTCCTTGTACTTGTGACTGATATTTTTCCGTGTCTAAGTCAGTCATTCATGCAATGAACAGTTCTCGAAGGCTGCTGAACACTGGCCCGAGTGCTACGTGCAAAACAGGACACATCTCTGTCCCCGGAAACTAACCAGTCCCGAGGGAGAGGTGGGCGAGTTAAGCAGACAGCCATGGTGCAGGATGCCCAGTGCTGAGCACAGCTAGCCTCAGGGTTCTCTGAAAACGCAGGGGATGAGTCTGAAACCATCTCTGTGTCAAGACTGGCTTTCCTTACAGAGTTTGATGTACGCTGCATTCCCTGTTTGCTGTGAGGTGATCCCTGAAGAAAAGGTGTCATCATTATGACCCATTCTTCCCCAGTGGGCATCGGAGGCCGTGATCATGAGCTCCGGCAGGGGAAGATGCCTGCCGGTTCTTTACCCTCCCCCCCACCTAGGGGGGGACTCTGAAATCTGGGCTGGTGCTGGGACTTGTTGGGACCAAGAGAATGTGGCAGAAAGTGATGCTAGGTGACTTAAAACTGGGCCTTAAGGCATCTGCAACTTCTGCGTTTGTGTGCGTGGGACCCTCCTTCCCAGGGCAGAAGTCCAGCTACCGGGCCAGAGGAGAGGCTGCCCGGGGAAAGGCCTGGCACTGCTTTGATGTCTCAGCCCCAAGCCTAGCCACTTGGACGTTCTAAGCCACTAAGGTTTGGGGAGCAGTGCTGTAAAGCTATAACCAACTGGAACTTAAGTGGAGGCTGAGCTGTGAACAAATCCTAGCTCTCACTCACGGCTTCCTCACCCAGAACTTCCACAGAATGGTGGTGGCCGGGGTTGGGGGGGCAGGTAGAGCTCAGTGGTGGAGTGCATGCTTAGCATGCATGAGGTCCTGGGTTCAATCCCCAGTACCGCCTTTAAAAATAAATAAATAAATAAACCCAGTTACCGTCCCCCTCAAAAAATTAATAAAGGAAAAAAAGAAAACTACACCGAAAAAAAAAATTATTTCAAAAAAAAAAAAAAAAAAAGGAAACCAAGGAAGGATTCTAAAAAAGAATGGTGGGGTCACTCCTACCCGTATCCTGTGCACACAAAACCGGAAGGGGGCAGGGTTGGCCACTGCCCCAACGCAGGCCGGGCAGTGGCTGTGGAAGGTGGACCGTTTCATGGGGACTATGGGGACCTCAATGTGGCTCTTCTGGTTCCTTCCCGCCAAACTGGGAGACTGCAAGAGCAACACACACCAGACAGCCTCCTTCAGGTCCCCGGCCCCTGGCAGACCCCCACTCGCTTGCTGGGGGAGCATGAGACATGATTCTGAAGGTGAAGGGGGATGGAAACTCACCAAGTGAGTCGAGTCAGCACCAGACAAGCCAGAGCTCTTCCGATGCCCGGGACTGAGTCCGGGCACACTCACCTGAAGACATCAGCAGCACTGCCTGAAGGAGGGCGACTTCCGTGTCATCCAGGTTGAAAGAAGACAGCGACATGCCCAGGTCGAAGATGGCATCAGACACCACCCCAAGACCCCCGTTCTTCAGCTGGCCCCGCGTCACGGCCATCTCCCCGTTCAAGGTTAGAGTCTCACTCTCCGGGTCGTAGCGCACAGCAGCGCGAAGGGACATGATCTCCATGCAGCAGCCTTTGAGGAGGATGATCTGGTCTTCACATGGCAGCTGAAAAGAAGCGGCCACATCAGCAAAGAGCAAGTGGACAGACAGATGACAGTGGGGAAGAGCACGTGGATGTTAGCAGCGACAGTAAGTGGTTCACCCCCCGTGATCAGCACCAGTCCTGCGCTCCGTGAGCCATGGCCTTTCCCTTCCTACTTGGCTGCAGACTTTCAACAACCATTCTTCATACTCCAAGTTGGTCGGAATCTTCACCGACCTGTATAACCGTCACATGTGAGACAGTGCTAACAATCCCTAACTCTGGGGGTTTCCATTCTAACACCCACTGAGACCTGCTTGCACTGAGCACCATTTTTGTCTTGTAGCTCTAGGAGGCACAGCGGACTCGGCTGTTTAGCTGGCAACTCTGCTGCTCTGTTTTCTGCAGCAAGTTGGCCCCTTGAGTCTCCTAAAAGGCACAGACGGGGTGTCCCCACCGGCACTGGTGATCCAGTCAATGGGATGATATACAAGAAATACTTTGAAAACAAACGCTGCACGGATCTGTGAAATCATTTTCCCTATGGGGGAGGCTCTGAGCAGAGGACCATGGTGTCCCTCAACCAGAGGGGTGCTACAGGAGCCATCGTGGGAGTTACCTGACCAGTCCTGGGTGGGGCTGGGTCAAGCTCTTGTGCTTACAAGACCCAGGAATGCACTGCCTGCAAGCTCCTCCCTGGGGGAATGGTGGGGTGGGGGGAAGGGGACACTAATATTTCCCATGTGTATGTTTCTTGGAGATGTGGGGAGGGGTCCACTGCCTCAGTGGAATCCTAAAAGCATCCTGCCCTGAAAAAAAAAGGCACAGAACCAGAAGGTTGCTTACAGATGCATGTGTCCCAGGGGGCCCAGAGATGTCACAGCTTTGCTCAAGGTCCCCCAAGGAGTTGAAGGCAGAGGTGAGAACAGAATTCAGGCCTCCTGGCTCCTAGAGTTATGTTCTTCTTGGTACCTCAGGCACCAGAATGACTCTACCCACTGGATCTTTCTGCCAGTGTTGTAATCTCAGTTTAAACTCATTTGATTGTCCTGTTAATTAGGATTTGTGATAATGAGATAACATTATGATAAACAAAACTTTGTGAAGAGAAATAAAAAAAAAAACAGAGTTTGATTTTCTGGAGGAGGGAGAATGTTTAATTAAATGCCATTATCAAAACAGTTTGAAAGGCTACTAGTTAACGGATGTTTCTGATGAACTGGGCATCGTGCTAAGATTTACATGCATCAACTTATTTAATCTTTACAGTAATGCAATGAGGTCAATATCCCAATTCCAAATGTATTGACAGGTGTGGAAATCCAGGCACTGCGAGGCTGAGCGGCAGGCTAGGGGGTCCCGTGCGTGTTGGTGGGTGAGGTGAGGGTCGGAAGCTAGGTGTGCAGAATCCACAGCCAAGAGAAGAGGGGGGCTTGCTCTTTGAAGGGCTTTGGGTGTAAGTTCCCATAAACAACGAATATGTAATGACACATCATTTCTATCTCTTCATTAAAGCAGGTACAAATACTTTTTTGGGAAATATTCTTGACAACACTCGACTAGTTCCATTTAGGTTGCTATGTAAGCCTGAAAGTAAGACTACTGAATGACCTTTAGAATATGGGCTATTGGGTAGGGAGGATATAGCTGGTATAGCTTAGTGGTAGACAGGATGCCTAGCATGCATGAGGTCCTGGGTTCAATTCCCAGTACCGCCATTAAATAAATAAATAAATAAATAAATAAACCCACCCCCCACATCAAAATAAGTTAAAAAAATTAAAATATGGACTATTTCATATTTTTTACTAAAATAAACCTAATTACCTCTCCCCCCAAAAAAGTTAATAAAACAATTAAAATATGAGCTATTTCATATTTTTTACTAATTCAACCTACCCACCTTACTGTTTAATTTCAAGTTGCTTAGCTTTTTCTATAGAATAGAAGTCATTTCGTATTTAGTTCTGGAATCCATTCCTGTAAATTCTCTCCTACTCATTAAAAAAAAAAATGACTATTTGCTTTTCTTTAGGTTTGAATTTGTACTCCTCAATTACATCCTTGGGTTCCTGGCCCGGGGTCTGGTAGGAGATAGGAGAGCAGTGCTTGGCTGGGTCGTCTCCAGGCAGAATGGGGACTTGGCTGAAGTGGGCAGAGGCGGGCGTTACTGCCCGGGCGGTGGTCCTGTCCGCAGCCCAAAAGCCCCACCAAGGGCTTGCTTAGCACCCGTTGCCAGCCCCGCCCTCTGAGTCTCTGCATTCTCCACGTTCCTGGGTGATGCCCACGTACCTGGTTCAGGGACCTCACTCTTAAGAACCACTGTTATCGAACCGCAAAGAATAATTACTAATCAGATAAAACCACTGATCTATTTTTTTAGCCATCACAAATGATGCAAACTTTGGCAGGCCCCTTCTTTGTAGCCAAGTCTGATTATAGATGAAGTGGAAGTTTTCCTTTGAAAATTTATTAATTCTTGATTAGTTCAAATTTAAATAAAAGCAGAAAAAGGATTAGTCAAGGATGGCTAATGGTTTGAAAACCAGGCCAGATGCCTTTTCTTTTAAGAGGGGTTTGTAGGATCCTGGTGAGATTTGTTTCGCGCTTGTGGGCAAATAATGTTTTAGCCACCTGCCAAAATGCTTCCATCGTGGTTATGCTCCAAGAAGGGTCTGCTTGGTGGAGAGGCGGGGGGGCCTCCCACAGGCTCTGCCTGCCTCCTGGGAGCGTGTCTCTCAGCTTGATTGGCAGGGATGACAGTGCCCTGAACTCTAGACGTGACCTTATGTGTGTTTTTGGTGGCTTTGCCAGTAATGATTTTAGATCTTTCGAAGCCCTTGGTTGGTAGGTTGGCGTGGATGTGAGCAGAAAATTACTGGGAGTGCAATTTGAACAGCAGGTGCATCAAACTGCCTCTGGAAAGAGACTTCTGGTTCCTGAGACCGCCTGGGATCTCCAGCCCATGCCACAGTTCATCTTCCTCTTTGGGGTTCCAAAGACAGTGTCAAAAGGCTGAACGTCCTCAGGAGGCCACAAACATCAGAAATATATGTATCTCTGCTGTCAAAGTAGCCATCCTTTCCCCACCCCTGCCAATTTGGAGATAACAGAATATCAGGGCTGAAAGAGAGATGGAATCATGACTTCGAAGCAGGCTTAAATCCCTGAGGGAAACATGAAGGGAGGCGCTTGCCACAACCCAAGCCTAAAAACCCCACGTGGAGCCCTCGCCCTTGTCAGGGACATGGCTGCCCTGGGTGTTTGTTGCTGGTGGGGGCGATGGCTTCTTTTCCTTCTTTAACTGACCTATCTCTCCGTGGCTGCTTTCCATGAGCTTTACATTTTCGATGGGTGTTCAAAGGGGAACACATGAGTTGATACGCTAGCTGAGTTGTTGGCGTAGCAAACTCAGAGGAGTTTCTTTTCAGACACTAGGGACTGAGAGATGAGGACTCAGCCCAGGGGGAGAGGACCAAGAACTGTCCAGAAAAACAAACTCAACCCAATGCACAGAAACGCAAGATGACACCCGCGGTGAGAGGAAACCGGTGTCCTCAGCACAGACGAGCTGTGCACAACTTCTAGAGGGCCCCAAATTTGGCAACACGTATCAAAAGCCTTAAAAGGTGTATACGCCTCGGTCCTTAAATTCTACTTCTAGGATCTGCCCTAAGAAATAGTTTTTTGAACAGGGCCTAGGTACCAGGATGCTCACTGCAGAATATTTATATTAGTGAAAAACTGGAAATGAGCCAAAGATCCTGTGAAAGCAGGTAACCTAGGTGATGGGGCAGCGATCCTTTGGAATACTATGTGGTCATTACACATTGTTTTGTGAGCGAATACTTAAATGACATGTTCTACAGTTGAGGGTAGAAAGTTCGGGGCTGCAGGCTGCACTCTTTCTTTAACTTGGTGCTGATTAGGTGGGTGTGTTGTCTGCGCCCTTATGATATGCGCTCCTGACTCTTTAATAAAAAATTTTACAAAGTAGTTTCACAAGTAGAAAATTCATTATGGCACAAACCATGTGATGTATTTCATATACGTGTGTGCATATATGTGTGTATACACATGTATGTATCTGAAAAGAGAAAACTGACTCTGAAACGTGAGCATTGTATCTCCTGGTGGTGCTGTCGTGAATCATTACCTTTATGGTGCTGGATCAACCTCCAATGAATATGTATTATTTCTGTAATATCCTCCAAAACTTTAATAAATGTTAATTTAAAAAGAGACAGTCAAAGGCATGGGAAAGTCTACACCAAAGACAGATGCAAGTCCAAATTCCTTCTCTAGGACTCACCAGCCCCTCTAGGGTGGGATGTGAGCGGTCCCCACGGCAGGGATGCTGGCTGGGACACGTGGTACCGGGCCTCCGGCACAGTGGAGCCGGGGGTAAGGAGGAGGCACACAGTCTCTCTCAGAGAGGTCTGGGGGTCAGCTACCCACATCCTGAAGCCCTCTGCTCTTTCCCTCCAGGTATGGCTTCTGTGGAGGCTCAGGAATGGCCACGAGAAGGGTCCCCATTGGGGCCTGGGGTCTCTCAGTACCCAGCTGGGCTCCCATTACTGCAAATTCAGACACATGTGAACTGGAGGCCGAGGTAGGATGGGATCATTCCAGGGGAGGACACCTAGCTTCTTTCTGGGTGAGACCAGATTCACTCATCACGCAGGCAGCCTACGTAGGGGGCTCACAGTCATATGTGGCCCTGTCTGTTTGGTGTCTGCCTGGGTCGTCTTGGGCGTATGACGAGCAGGAGATTGGCAAGAGATTTCTCAAAGGGGAAAAATTCTCCAGATAACATAACCAACCCCATTTGACTGAAAAAAGGAAGGTTAGAGGCAGGATGGTAAGGGAATAGATGAAATAAAATTTCATCTAGCAATAAAATAGATGAAGCTAAAATGTATGGAACACCTACGACCCAGGCACTGTCCACATACGATCCCACTGAAGCCTCTCAAAAGCTCTAAGAGGTAGACATCACAATGACTCCCATTTTAAAGATGAGATAATCAAGGTCTGAAGGCATGTGACAATTCAGCGAGGACCCTGCCCATGCAGCTGACCCCAGAACCTGTGCGCTCAGCCCCTACAGGGTAGGACTAAAGTTAGGGATGGCGTGTCCCCAGGGGAAAGTCTCTGAGCTCTGGTAGAGGGAGGCGCTTCAGGGTGCCCTGAAGATGGGACAAGAAAGGGTGCGCTTATAAGAAAAGAGAGGCGTCAAGTACATTTGAAGATCTTTGCTCTAGGAGGGTCACTTCACTCATTCTTGAGGGTGAAGAAACAAGCACACAGCCATCTTGCTGGGATACGCCATGGAAAGAATGGAGACTGAGATTCAAACCGTGGCCCCACTCTTGAATAAGTGAACTTACTCTCTTTGATTTTAATTTTCCCCATTTGTAAAATGGGGTTAATTAAAGCTACCCTGCTGATGTTGTGCTAAGGACTGGATTTAAGGTGGCAGACTTGAGCACAGTATGCTGAATGAATGGAGGTTTGGCTGTCAAGTGTTCTGTACCTGGAGTCAGGTGGTGGCTAGGCTCTTCACCGACCTCACGTGGACAAGCTACATGAACGACGACTGAATAGAGGTGGGGAAATACACACGCAACCATGCATTTTCATTTTGTACCGACCTTGCCTTCACATGACTAAGTCCCTCCTAATTAGTATTAACTTACAAATAGTCCTCAGTATTCCTGGAAATCGATGGAACTATAAAATGAAAAATAATGAAGAAGGAAAAGCAATCTCCTCACCTCACAAAACATAGGCAACTTTTTGGCAAAATCCACCACTCTGGTAATTGCTGGTGTGATGATTTTTGTAAAATGGCTGAAGGCTTCCAAGTCGACCTTTCCACCTTCTGGGGCGTTTACTATTGGTGCTTGTCCAATGTCTTCCGGCTGAGGAGGGGAAACAAGGAAGATTTAAATGAAGAGGCTGAAGGGATCTTTATTTATCATCCTTCTCACGTGGCAGAAAATCTCTTCTGAACTGACGTACTACACAGTTTCCGCATTGTTTCTTAACAGACCGAAGTGTTCTGTTAATAACACTGCATTAACAGTGTCACATCCTTGGAGTTCTCTTGGCAAAAATACATGTCTTGGCTGTTGCTTTAATTGGCCCCCAGTGATAATGTTCACAGGATTGTTGCTGCAGAAATTGAGAGAGAGAGGGAGAGAGGGAGGGAGGGCGGGAGGGCAGGGGGGTAGATACAATAGGAATTTGGGTTCTGCTTCTGAATGCACAAAGGTGGCATCCATTCTGAGGGTTCTGGGGGGCATTCTCAGAGCCCTGCACACTCGGTGGGCGTCCTTGCATGCGAGGTGGGCACCGTGTGGGCGGTGATGGGGAGCCCTGGCAAACAGCGCCTTGGGGATTCACTCTTGCTTTTGATTCATTTTGCTTGGCTCGAAGTTCCTGTCTGCCCCACAGACTCCAGTTGGAGGAGGGCTCGCAGGCTGGGGAGGCTCCCTGCTACAGGCTCCCTGCAGGAACGGACAGGTGTGCACTTGGCAAGCCCGAGCGCAGAGTGGGGAGTTTGCCAGTATTACTTCTCTGCGCTCACCTGCCCAACCATCCATCGCCTTGCTGCTCAAAGGGTGGCGTAGCAGCGTGGGTGTCGACTGGGGACTTGTTAGAAGTGCAGAGTCCCAGCCCCCTCCCCAGACCTCACGGTGCCGACCCATCACGCCAGCAAGGCCCCCCAGAGACCACCTGGTGTTCAGTGACCACCACAGTGTGGCCTCTCTCATGCATCTCCTGTGGTCACCATTGCTTCCTGCCAGGAACAATGCTCTCAGCCGCCCCTTCTTGTCCTTGTGATGATGATAACCACCATTTATCTGCAGCCTGCACGGGGGCCAGCCCCTCCGAGCTTGTGCATTGCCCTAGGTGGTTCTCACCACATCCCCAACTGGCAGATGAGCAAAGAGCACTCAGGGAGGTTAAGGATGGTCCCCTGAGGCCAGGGTTGATTCTTAGTCCACCAAGAAGTTGTGAATAGGATCAAAGGAATTGGAGACTGCCTGACAGTGGCCACCTTTGCCGAGAGCCACCATGGACAGACAGACACAAGGTGCCTGGGGTGGGAGGCACGGGAAGGTGGGTGGAGAGGGCAGGAGGAGTTGGCTCTGGGAGCCGACGAGCAAGGCTGACCCCTCACCTGCAGGGTGGCCAGTGAGGGCACCTCCTGCTACAAGACTGTGACCTACCACCGAGGTCCCCAAACTTCACTGCGCATCAGAATTACCCCAGGCTTTCTGATTTAGTAGGTCTCTGTCAGAGAATCTGGGTCTCCAATAACCTCCCAGGATGTGCCGATGCTGCTGGTCCGAGCCCACACTTGGCAAGTCACCAGGCTAGCAGTAACCACGTCCAGCCCAGAGGAATCCAGTTCCCATTTTTCTTCCCCCATCTCCCCTGTGGCTGCTCACGTCTAATTTTCAGCACAAAGAAAAGCAAGGATGAGTCTTTCACACTCCTGGTGCCAGGGCACCAGGGTCAACCAGAGCAGCCCAGGCCCTCCCTCCAAAGGTGTGGGAGGACTTGTGGTCACAGCCTGGGGGAAGATTTTTAAATTGATTACATAACAAAGTCTGGCAACATTGACCTTTTTTTGGATTATCCGGGAGGTTCTTCTGTTTATTTTATTTTACTTTTTTAATTGTTTGTTTTGGGACCAGTGAGTGGATGGGAAAGAAAGCTGGTTTCTGTCTGTGTTTTCATAATCAATGACATTTTGGGGCAACTGTTGGCTTAGCCAACCCATGGGAGGCTACTGCTCTGCTGGTCCTCAGGATGCAGACGGGACTGATGGAATAATCACACGGACAACTTCCTCTCCCTTCCCTTCTCCCAACCCTGTCCTTCTCACGTAGATGGGGCTTGGGGGAAAGGCACCTCATTTCCTCCTTTGGGCAATGCAGCTCCCTACATTCTTCAGACTTCCTTGCTGGTCTTTCTAATTCCTCCCCCCGCAAAATGAGGTCCCTCTCACCCACCTTGTCCACTTGATAACTCTTTTATGAAGATCAACTGATAAAAGAACAAGGTCACCCCCTCGCTGCCCCTAACCACCACCCTCACCAAAGGCCACCACAGTGATGAATTTAGTGCGATCAGTAAGCTTTGCCTACTTTTGAACTGCCTTTAAACAAAATCAAACACTTAAAAAACAAACAAAAAGAACATGGTCACACATTAAAAAAGGTAAGGATGTAGGGAGAACTTTTTAAAAAATAAACATAAAATAAAAACATTTTAATAACAGTTTTGGTCTGGTTGAATCCAAACATTTTCTCATTGAACACTGATAGATCTAATCTGGTTGTATTGAATGGTATTCAGTGTCCTTTGAAATGTCTTTGGCTTCATACTGATGTTAATAATTTCCATTTAATCTGTGAGTCTGTGGGGTATTTGAATCACCATCTGTGATACTTCTAAAGGGTTGAAAAACAGGAGGGAAATTGTATAAGGAAATATGACCATTTTCTTTAAAATTAAATGCCCAAATGTAACAACCTCACAAGCTTCTCTGTTGACAAATAAATATCAGGGTAGGAAAAAAAATTTACTTTTAAGCCTTTAGGTGTTTAATGGAAAATATAATTGCTAGAAGTAAAATTATATTCAAAGTAAAAGTCTTCTATTGTATCATTAATGTTTATATCCATAACAGATCTTAGATGCTAGGAAAAAATACATATGAACTGACACAAGTTAACGCATCAGGTATTAGAAATAAAAGTTGAGCAATGCAACCTTGTTTGTGACATCCCTGAAGATTTTTCACCCAGAAGGACAACACATTACTTGCTAAAAATAGTTGGAAGATATTAAAAATAGAGAACAAATATTTGGCATCAGTTGAACCCATTGGCTATCTTCTCAAAGCTGGTAGCCCAGTGATCCACTGCATGAACACAACTGCTCATACACACATGTATGTGTGTGTGCTCACTCCATCAGACTTGCGCACTAAGCATGGGTCTCTGGTCTGGGGACTCACCAGTGGAGACTGTGGGGAGGCTTGCTTTTTACCCCTGCGGCTCAGACTGCCTGGGCTTCTGGCTGGGTCGTGTGCCCGAATGGACCTCCAGAGACGGCCCCCCCCAGCTCTTCACCTCTTGCACTTTTCCATCTCTGGGCTGCCATCCATCCTGACTTGTTTTCTTCAAAGCCCCCACTTCTGTCTCATCTCTGCCAATTCCAAATCCCACCCAATTCCAATTCTGTCCTCTCCTCGAAGCCTTCTCTGACGGCCTCAGTGTGAAGTGATGTCTGTCTCATTTGAATACACATGGCGGCCCATGTAACCACTCATCTGGCATTCAGGCACTTACTAATATTACTTTTGTTGTAGTCCTGTAGGTGCACATCTAAGTCAGGAACTTCTCAAGGTGGAGGAACATGCCTCAGGTATCTTCGCCTCCTGTGTAGAGGGCATTGGGCCAAACGGGGTCCCCGATGGGCTGGATGCGGGGTGAGGGTGGAGGACTGAGCGAGTGAGTAGATGTCTGTCTATGCATGTACTCAACCAATATTCGTTGAGCAACTACTGCCGGGTCAGGCTTTGCTCTAGGTGCTGAGGTTTCAGCAATGAATGATGTATCCTCAAGGAACGTTCATGTCAGGAAGGAAGACAACAGATAAGGAGACTACTCTTTGGAAGACTTTAAGTTTGTGATGAGACTGGAGGTGGACATAATAATACGTGGGGCTCAGGAGACAAGGTGGTCGGCCAAGGCCCCTTTAAGAAGTGATGTGTGAGCTTTAGCTCGAAGGATGTCAAGAGGGCAGGCTTCTGCAGGTGCAGAGGACATTTAAGGCAGAGGGAAAACCCAGTGCAAAGTCCCCAGGCCAGAAAGGAGGCTCACGTGGTTAGGCCCAGAGATGGCATGAGATGAAGGATGGGAGGGCCAGGGCCCCATAGTGATGGGCCTTTGTGGTCCATGGAGAGGCAATGGGCACGTTTTAGATGCGACAGGGCACCACTGATGGGCTTTAGACAGGGACGCAGCATGAGATCTACGCTTTATTTTTACTACATGGAGAAGGGATGTGGGAGCCAAAGGGAGAGACAGGTGAACAGCAGCAGTGGTTTGGGCAGGAGCTGGGGTGGGTGGACTACAGGGGCGGTCATCGAGATGGAGAAAAGTGGGACTTTGAGACACATCTAGGGAGCCAAGGACAGAGATTTCTGATGGACTGGATGTGGGGTGAGGGACAATAAGGAATCCAACATGTCTCCTCTGGGGCTGTGGAGGGGATGCAGGCAGACGTACAGAAGGAGAGATTCAGGGGCGTGTGCAGGTGTGGGCTTCAACCCTAGCTCGGCTCGAGAGGAGGGTGTGGTGACACAAATTGAGAACTGGCTTTCTGCTTTGACTGTTTCAGCAGAATGGTTCAATGTGAGTAGGAAACGCTGCTGCCAGCTGACCTGTGCACGTGGCTGCCTCAGAGCTGAGGGCTTCTTGGCTTGAACCTGTAGCTCTGTGGCCCAGGCGAGGGGAGGGGGCCAGAGGGACTCTTCCTCTGAGTGATCACAGGGTGTCTCCCTGCACCTTTGTAATGGTGGACAAATGGCGATTCAAGGTCCCTGGGATATAAGGTGGTCCTTCTCCTGGGATGAGCAGGGGCAGGACGGTGAGGGTGGTGGTGGCAGGGATGAGGCACACAGTAACCCTGTATGAAGTTGCCAAGCCCTTACATCTGTTACTTTTATATCACTGGTCAGGGCATAAAGGCAACTGAGCCTTAGGGCGGGGAAGTAACTTACCCAAAGTCACGTAATTAAACAGCAACAGAGGCAAGCAGTGCACTCAGGCTGTCTGGTTCCAACGTCTATCACATAACGACCAGACTATGCTGCCTTCTCCTCCCGTAACTGCAATCATCCTGGGCGACAGAAGCCTTCCTGACTTGGCTGCACCTGTCTGGTGACCTGGCCACGCAGACCACACGTGGCCGCGGAGGCAGAGAGGGCGGGGCCTTACCAGGAACTTCCGCTTCTGCTTCCAGTGGCTGCCCTGGGCGTTGGTGGCCACGTGGGCCTCGGTCACGGTCTTGATGAGCTCCCACTCCTGGTCGGTGGGCTCGGGCTTGTGCCCGATGGACCTCTGCAGCTCCTCCCGCCGCCTCTTCTCCCGGTTCTCCTCGATCAGCTTCCTCTTGGCCAGACGCTTGCTGTCGTCCAGGACCACTGCGGGCGGAGGGGGACACAGAACCGACACTCCCCAGACACCTGGCAGACCTGCGGGAGCCTCGGGCGGGACCGCCGGTGCGCAGACGGCGCAGGGGGTCCGCGGGGGCATCGCACGGGGCCGTCTCCTCCCTCGGCAGCAAAACTGCCATCGACCCCAGCGCCACCACACTCCCAATGCCTAGCCTGCTCTCCAGAACAAAGCTTGGTGTTGGGGGGACTTGGAACTGGGCATCCTAGCTCCATAGAGGGTGACCCTAAGTAAGAACGAAGCAGAGACAGGCAAAGCCCACCTTTCCACAGGTTCACAGGTTCACAGGTGGGTCTGTCTAGCCAGTCATCTGAATTCGCTCTTATGGTTTCTGTTCCTCCCCTAGGCCCCACAAATGATTCTCAGTAAGAAGAACTTCAGGTTAAAGAAAAGTTCTGCAGCAAGAAACCGGAGGCAGAGGATCCCTTCCTCAGAGGAGAAAGGAGTTTAACTCTTTATTAGTTTCCTGAAGGTAGAGTGGAGTCTGGCCTCAAGCCTTATGGGCACTCACTTTGCATTTCTCTCTACCTGGTCAACCTTTCAAGGTGATTAAAGAGCCCAGGCTATGGAACTGAGAAAAACCTGTGTTTGAATCCTGATACTACCTCATTCTAGCTGTGTGACCTCTGGCAAGTTACGCAGGCTCTCTGAGCTTTCATTTCTTCCTGTAGAAAATGGGATCAATAATACCTACTTCACAGGGTCTCAGTGCGAAAATGCACTCACTCCACATGATCAGGGAACAGAGCCATGACTTTTATCATTTACACAAAAGGGAAATAAGAAAGGCAGGTGACAAGAAACCTGTACTTCTGTGCTTAATTTCCAAAATGAAACTCTTCTGCCAGACTCTCAGTAGCTCTCAGTGGCATGGACTCAGGTTTTACACTACAGAGTCATCATGTTTTACGACTGGAGGGGCCTCAGCTCTTATCTAGTGCAAATCCCTCCTTCACAGAGGAGATCATGACTTGCCTGAGGTCACACAATAAGTTCATGGCAGAGCCAAGGCAAGAGCCCCGACTCCTCACTGCAGTCCTACAACATCACTGTCCTAGGGTCATTTCTTGATGAAGGTGTGACCTGGTAGGAAAAGAAGAATAAAAGCAAGTGTAGTGGAAGAAGAGAACCAAAGATGCCCTGATAATCCAGAAACCGAATAATGAAACCCCAGGTCACGCAGATGTGACTGGATCACCAGTCAGGGGAGCCCTGACGATGTGAGCAGTGGGGATGAGCCCTGTTGAGTCCTCATGGGTCACCTGTTAAAGGCAGAAGGAGTGGGGCTGTGCTCATAGACCCACTCCCCACATGCTTCCATGGTGCCAGAGATCGTGATGTGCGACATGCATTATTTAATTGAATCCTGAAAACCACCTGTGGGGTTGGTGATAATTTCACACAAAGGAAACCTGAGGTTAAGCCCATTGGTCACACAGCTAGTATGGGGCAGACCTGGGACTCCAACAGGTTTTCTGATTATAAAACCCGAGCTCTTATAATGCCTCACCAGCGAGTAAGGTGCACTCAAGATTAATTTCCACCCAGTCTAGATTAACGCTGAGGTTTTTTTTTTTTAACTTCATCCACATTCATATCTTTACCTTCTCAATAAAACAATGCAATGGACACAGCAGGTCCAGCATTTCCACAGAACCTTAGCAGGCGATTTGTTGGCAACAGATAAAAGCCTTTAAAAGATAAAGACAAGGAACTCAGCCAGAGGTGCGGACTAACCCAGGGTTTCCAGCCTAACGCCCTGACACAACCCTCCTCCTCTTGAGATTCCCCTTCCGTCTTCTTTAATGGGCAAACCAGGATGGTCCACAGATTTTTTTTCCTTTTTTTGGTTCTAGCTGAAAGAACTCTGTTTACCACACAGATGTAGCGGTGACTACTTCCTCTTTGTGAGGAAAACTTCCATTGCTTTCTTTTTTTCCTTTCTCTCCTTCCTTCTTTTTCTTTTCCTCAAACTAAAAGCTGGAATCCTTCACTGACGTGCAAAAAATTTTATGCCAGTAGAAACCATTAACCCTGATGCCTGGCAAAAGAGAGGACACGCATTCTGAATGACATGATTCTTATTTTGTTATTAGATTAATTAAAGGGACTGGTGTAAATCCCTTGCACAGTGTGGGGAGAAGAGACTCTGACGGCTAATCTCACCACCATATGCTGTGGCACTTTGAAAACCGGGTAGGGCGACTTCAGCTTGGAATGTTTTTATGGCTAAAAATATAACAAAAAAACCAACTGCAGAATGAGTCATGCAGTAGCACTCAAGTTCACATTCTTCAGAAATTTCTGAACAAGATGTTTTCTGCCAGTGCCCCGACTCCACAAATGTCCACAAAATAAATCCCTGCCTCTGCTTTTTATTTAAACAACTAAAAAAAAAGGTGGGGGGAAGGTAATTAGGTTCATTTATTTTTTTAATGGAGGTACCGGGGATTGAACCCAGGGCCTCGTGCATGCTAGGCATGCGGTCTGCCACTGAGCTATAGCCTCCCTGCCTATCTTCACTTTTGAAAAAATATCAGGATGAGTCCACGGTTCTCACCACATGGATGCTGTGTGGACAATTACACCTTATTAAGGTGTATGGACAAGACATCTCATCTGTGACCTCTGTGCAAATGGAGTATTGCTGACTGTCCTGCAAGCATGACGGGGACAATTTAAGTGCTGTCCCTCACCCATCATCTGGATGCCTTGGGAGTCAGGAGTTGATGGGGAGGGTGGACTGGAAACCGCCCGGCCTTGGCTGGGAGTGGAGGTCCCTGAGGATGCTGGTGCCCTCCCTCTGTCCACCTGGGCTCCTGCCTCCTTCCCTGCCTGGTCGATCTCCTGGAACCAACGTTTTCCCTAGTCAACACTCCCTGAGTGTGAAGCCAAGGAAGAAGATTACTTACAATCTGTTGCCATGCCAACGTAGATGCATTTTTTAAAGCGACACTCCTGGCACTGATTTCTTGTCACTTTGTCTATGACACATTTTCCTTCATATTTACAGGAATAGGACGGATGGAGATTTTTCTGAATGGTTCTTCTAAAGAAACCCTACGTGAAAAAGAGAGACCCAAGACAACAGTTTCATATTTTCTAGAAATAAATGGCTCCAGCATTTTGTGTTTTCCCAACTGTGATGGATTGTTTTGGGCCCTGCCTGTGTTTGAGCTCGGCACTCAACCTATTCAAGTACAGGGCAGTCAGCCCAAAGGGGATCTAAGGAATTCTAGGTCTAAGGTGAAGGCGATGTCAGAGGCTCCAGAGTCAGCACCTTCTTGGCATTTATTCAAGGCTAATGGGAAAATCTAGTGTTTGCTTTTATGTTTTCTAAACGTTGAGTAATGCAAATAAATTCTATTATTTCACTTCATAGAGTGCCACAATTGTGTTGCTAATTAAGCTAGGAAGAGATTTGGTACACTTCATACTGGAGAATAAAAGAGCGGATACTGGTGATGCTCTATGTATTAATAATTTAATCGTTTAGTATTTAAATGGATGCATTAACTGCCTGTAGAGATTTAGTGTCATTCTTGTTTTTGACTCAAGATGGCCATGACCAGCTCAGCTAGCTCTTGAAACAACAGTACTTGGGGAGTAGAAAATTCCAGAGTCTACCAAATGCTTCCCAGAGCTCAGCGCACTGGCGCTTTCATTTCCTAGCTCTGTTTTCCTGAGTATCCACAGACATGCGCCCTAGAGTTCCGTGGCTCTTCGTCTCTCAAGGCACGGGAATACGCCACCTGAGGATGCCATGCCATTCCAGGCTTCAGCGACTTGCATGACATCCTCAAGGCTGTGTCCTCTGAGAACCTTTCTGGGCACAATGCTTAAGTCTTAACTGCCCTAATGTCTTGTAGGACGGCGGAGAGCACTGACCGCGAGGGGTGCGCTGCAAGGTGCCACAGACCAGTCTGTCTCTCCTACAACCTTGTGAGGTAGGTACTCTTAATATCTCCATTGTGGGGATTGAAAAACTAAGCCTTTCACAGGTTAAATCACTTGCCCCAACTCACATGGGAAGTCCATGCTGGAACGCGACCTGGAACCCAGGAGGTGGACTCCAAATCATACTTACTCAGCTGCTTATAGGATAGAAACTGAGTCCAGTTTTACTGTATTATTTAAATATTTTAGATGAACATATTAGAAATAGGCCTCTCCCACCTACCCTTCCAAAAAAACACACTGTTTCATATTTTAGTAGACCAGCAAGGCAAAACAAATGTTGGAGGATGCTGTCCACCAACGCTGAAAGGGACCTCTAGCTTTGTTGCATAAATGGGACTGAAATGCTGGTCGGTCTAGATGAAGCCCAAATGTTTCTCCTGTTTAACCTGCCTTGGCTTCGATTACGTGTGGATACCATGTGCACAGTCCTCGCTCAGACACAGGCGCTCTTCCTTATAGTGAAAAGATCAAAGGCAGGGTCTTATATTGGGCAAAGCAGAATAAAAGGGAAACGTGACAGCAGTAACTGAAACTAATGGACTTGGTTTTGGGGCATGTGTGCAAATCCCGTGCCATTTCTGTTGCTCAGAAGAACTGTGATACTACATTTGGCTTTGCATCCTTAAACACCGAGTCCTTTAGTTTGAATGATGTTCATGTACTGCCATGAGATTCCCTAAAGCACATACGGGGAAAGCTGTTGACATGTTGGCAGTGTTTCCTAGGTGTTCAAGGAGGCCAATCCTGCCAAAGCTTGGCTGTCTTGGCCTGCACAGAGTGAGAAATGAACTTTCCGTGGACCTCCCTCCTCTACCCCTGTTCCCCTCCATCCATCCACTCTTCAAGGGTTATACTTGTCTTGAAAGACAGAAGAAACCCAGAGATTCTAGCAAGAAGACATATGTCACAGACAGGGAGGAGGCGGGGACAGGGTAGCATCCTCCTTCTGGAAGAGGCAACGTTTGCCTAGAGGTAGAAACACCAAAGTCCAGGGCCTCCAGTGAGCACGTTGACAGCTGCTATGAAGACGGAGAAATTATTACTTTGTCTAAAGTCAGGAGACCTTTTCTCCCTCATGCTCTAGCGCTGGCTTATGTTCTGGGGGCTGGAGCGTAGTGAGGGTCAGACAACACTAGGGAGAGAATGAGGTGATACACGGAGGTAAGGTTCATCTCTCCAGAAAGGATGCTCTGCGAACTTGCAGAAGAAATGAATTATTGGCTTATTTTGAAACCAGTGTTGTAGCAGCCCTGCTAGTTGTAGTGCTGTCTTTTCTGTGGCTTATCTTGGCTGACTTATCTCGGGCACTTCATGGACCAAATCCCTTTTAAGATGTTGGCCTCCTCTAAGCCATAATAAAAGCATATTTTGACACATGATGAGGGACCACCTCATTTGAGTATATATTAAAGATGGTAGGTCCCTCAATTTTAAAAAATGACAAAAATTGACTTTTGGACGTGAACTGAGAGAGAAAATATTTCACAGTCTACTTACAAAAAAAAAAACCAAACAAACAAACAAAACACACACACACACAAAACCCCAAAACTTTCCAGAGGTGAGCTGACAAAAGAGAACTGAATAGGGACATGTATTTCATTGATGATTTGTCGGTGAGCGGAGGTTTGGCTTTTATAAATCAGCATCAGACATGTTTCCTTGCATTTTGAGAAGAATTGGATCCCTTTGTTAGTGGTCCAAAGTGATGCACTAATCAGGGCTACAAGAGGCAGTCACCTTCCTAGTTCAATATTTGGGCAACTGTTACAAAAGCTTGGAGCCTGTCTTTAAAAAATGGTTTATGGTAGGGCAGTGTCAACATTCTTTCTACAAAAGATTCATAAAAACTGGCCCATCACAACTGACAAAGTACCTCCAAAAGATTTCCATCGTTTTCAGGGCAAACAGGGACAAAAAAAGATTCTCACCCTACACAGTTGCAAGTCTGGGGTAGAAATACTTTTAAATTACAGGGTTGAATAAATAGGATGTGGAGCGTAACATTTTTCATCTTTGACCACTTTTGCAAACTGTGTTTCACTGGAAAACCTCTTTCGTCTTTTTCCAAGACATTGTCCTTACATTAAATGATCTGCATAACTGCCCTAGAGAGACTTTTGATTTCATGATTGGGGTAGTCCTGGGAACAGGATTCTGATCTGAGACAAAGGTACCTCGGCTGAGAACTCTAGCTTTCTGCTCCCTGATTTATTCTTTCAAGTAAACCTCATTGAATCAGGCCCCAAACATCCTTGGGAGAGGAGGCTGGTGGATTTCTTGACCATCATGAAGACATACGTGAGTCAGGGACACCGGCTAATAGGCTTGATTCTCCTTTGTTTAAGTCAGTCACTAATAGGCATTAAGCCCTCTGTGAGGCACATGTGGTCTTTAGCGTTACTTTGGGAGCTGAGTTTTAAATGGAATTTTCATTAGAGCCTCTCCTAGAATTCAAAATTTATCATTAAAAACTGATTTGAAAGAATCTCAATGCTGCATAATCAGGTAGGTTAAAGCCTTATGAATTGGGGCTAATTTAGGGGGGAAAAAAGGCCCATTTGAATTCCTGAGCTTTTGGAATGAGAGAATGTATCAAAAATCATGCAGTTTTATTACTTTCAAATCAAGCCAATAAAATTGTGCTTTCAAGAGACAGTCTGCAAGTGTCTTAATTAATAAACAGGTGCAACTTATTTGTAATTAATTCCATTAAGCCCCTTAAGACATTATTTTCATAGACGTAACAGCAACCTTTAGCCCAATCTTTGTTAAAAGATTACAAACTCTAGATCGAAGGGGTCTGGATGAATGAAAACACACTACACCACATTCCAAAAAATAGTTGCCTTAGGACCTTAAAATTGACCTCTTTCCAATGGGTATATCATCTCAACACTTTAGCCGGCGGAGCATTTCCTAATTTCATGACAGAAAGTAGGGAATTTGCATGGAAAAACTTCCACTAGGGAAATGAGACAGAACAGCATGAAACCGAGCTAACATGTTGAGTTTTGGGGTTTGGGGTCAAAAGTTAGGAGAAAAGGCGGGTAGTTGGAGGAAGGAAAGGAGAAGAGAAGGTGTGAGGTGGGTGACAGAGGAGGGCAGACTGAATTGTTTTATAAATCTGAATACAATTTGTGCTCTAGGGTATGCATCTTGTGATAATTTAGTTTAAAATATAAAAGGCAAATAAAATGTTTTACACAAAAAAATTGAAGTCTTCTCTGACTTACTACCCTTTTTTTTAAAACATTAGCTGAACGCTGAGTATAGCATTCCTCGGGTTAAGCTTTGTTTACCTTTATGGTAGACTTTATTTTCTAGGCTAGATTGTTGGACCAAAGGATGTTTGCTAGAGACTCATCTCGCCCTTGACAATGAAGATGTCAGCAGGCGAGCTGAAGTTCACATTCAGGAAGCACTCTGACTGTGGCTCGGGGGTGGGTACTTGTCAAGTGTCTCCGGAAGGTGGGTCTGCAGAGCATGTAATTAGCTGAAGGATGACGGGAAATTACTTACTGGCTGCAGGCTGTACACAAAGCCAGTTTGGATAATTTCAGAACATAATTGAATCTAAGTAGCCTCAAAGATATATTCCCTAATGGAACCCTTAAAAGCGAGCATATTCACTCAGATTAACACGGGCAGAGCCCCCTGTCTCCTCAAACGCTGGAGATAAAACAGGGGGAGAGATGGCTGTTTCTGGGACAGTAACATGTTCTAACATATCTATGCACTTTTTAACTCAAAGTGAGAATTGTATTAATTTCTTTTCATTTGATCAGTTTTCTCCCTGTCTAAACAACCAGATGTCACACTCTCACAAAATTTCATTTAGTTGTTTTCGACTTGGGGAAAAACCAAAAATAAATTCAGTTCTTGAACATGCCAAAAAACGAAGAGGACAACCAGACACCTGATCACAGGCCTGTCGGAATGTGGTTCTGATTTGAACTTAACATTGCGGAGGAAGCCGGGGAGGGGCTGGGTCTGGGCTGAGCTCTGCGCTCACGGCCCTGGGTGGTTACCTTGCAGCCTTCACACGTGATGCAGCGGTAGTGGTAGCCGGTGGCCTTGTCACCACAGACGACACATAGCTCGTCCTTGTCTAAGTAACTGGGGATGTATCCTGTGAAGGAGGGAAAGAGGAGGAAAGTGAGAAAATTATATGTTAATGTCAAAGACACACCAGGGCCAGGAGGAAGATCAGGTGAGGGTAAGAGTGAGGTGGATGAGGGAGGGACAAGATCAAATTGTTTTATACCTTTTAATCCAATTTTTGCTTTAAGGTTTACATCTTGTGATCATTTAGTTTTAAATATAAGAGGTATTTCAGAAGTCCTTCCCTGACTTAATACACTTCCTCAGTATCTTATGTTTCTCTAGGATCTTATCTCACACCTAGAGTTCCTAGTAGGCTCAGGATTTCTGAATGCCTTAGAAATAGGTGTGCTCACTCTTGCTGTGCAGGTGGGAACAGGCCCAGAGACTGGTGGAGCCAGTGGGGGCAGCAGAGAGGCCGGGATTTGAGACACCTGGGGTGCTCTGGATCCTGGATAAGTCTCTTTCAAAGGCGTATTTCTGAATTTGTTCTTAGGAGACTTGATCCACTTTGGAATCAGTAAATTCAGAAAACTTTACAGCTGGAAAGGCCCCCGGGAGAGCAAGGACTTCTGAGGTGCACTGACCCTCAGTGATTTGGCTCACACTAGAAATTAGCAGCAGAAGCTAAACCCAGATCTCCTGACTTCTATCCCTGCAGCGTAAGTTATGGTGGTCTTTCTCTACAAATAGACAGTTAGCTTCAAGTAGAATGAATAAGTCCATGAAAAAAGAAAAGTTTCGGCAAGCTTGTGATATTATGATAACACAAAACAACAGCCCCGAGTAGTGTGAAATAATACCGGTTCCATTTATTAAGAGAAAAAGGAAACCCAACCATGGTAACTCTCTGTATTAGTGTACTGTTAGTTTATTAGTTTCAATTCCCTGACCCAGGAAACAAAGTTTAAAAACACAAACAGAAACTGTCTGCTGCCCCGCTGTCTTTGCCTCCTCCCTCTCCCTTCGACATCACGTCCAAACACAAGAGACTGATTCCGAAGGGCAAGTTCAGTTTCACAGGTATCCACAGTTTACCATAGAAGCCCAGAGCTTTAGATAAGACCGAAAAATCAAAGCAAGGCCTGATTTGTTGGAATGTGGACAGGGAGAGGCTGAGAAAACAAAACCATTCTTTCTCCTGATGGTGGTCTTTACGAAGTTCTTTGACTCAGGAAACCCTTGCTGGTTTCAAAAAAGATTAGCCAGGCTGAGATGACGGATGAGTTGCTATATGTTTTACCATGACATTTCCATAGATCTTTCATTAAACTAGGTCACAGAGGGCTTACTTTTCAGGAAAAAAGTCATTAAGAAAACAGAAGAAAAATGAATCCTCTTCACAAGGACTTTGCTCAGACTCTATTTTAGAAAAATGTCCCTTTTGGGAGGGAGGCAAACGAGATCAAAGTGAGATTTGGAATGCACAGGATTATCTTTTTAAATATCACAGCTTTTCTTAGTTTACTTTTGCATCATGCAGACCATGAGTCACCTGTTGAGTGCACTTCAAGGGTTTCAAGACTCTCATCAGACATTTTTAAAAAGAGAATTCTGAGAGGGATGTGGGCAGAGAAAAAGGGGTTGGAATGATTTGTGTGTTCATCCAATCACTCATCTTCTCATGAGTTTAGAAAACATTTACTTAGAATCTACTGTGTGCTCAGTACTGTGCTTCGTACTGAGAATACAAAAACAAATAAGACCTGGTTTCTTTCTTTGGGAAACATATGTGTACATAACTAAGTTCTGTATTTCAGTGAGAGAAAAAAAGGTGAAGATGAAGGAAAGAACATGGAAAGATGCTCAACACCGTTGCAAGGAAATGCAAACCAGGATCACACCAAGATACCACTGACCATCCTTCTAGGAATGGTTATAATAAAAATGACACACAATAACAAATGTTGGTGAGGATATGGAAGAACTGGAACACTCATATATTGCTGGTAGGAATGCAAAATGTGCTTTGGAAAACAGTTTAGCAGTTCCTCAAAAGGTTAAACATAAAGTGATATATGATTGAGCAATCTGACTCCGAGATATAGACCCAAGAAAACTGAAAACGTGTCTGTACAAAAACTTGTATGTGAATGGTCAGAGCAGCATTACTCATAATGTTCAAAAGGTAGAAATAACCCAAATGTCCATCAAATGATGAATGGATAAATAAAATGTGGTATATTTGTACAATGGAATATTATTCAGCCATGAAAAGGAATGACATACTGTTATATGCTACGAGATAGATGAACCCTGGCGGAGGAGTGTATAACTCAGGGGTAGAGAATGTGCTTGGCATGCATGAGGTCCTGGGTTCAATCCCCAGCACCTCCGTTAAGAAAAAATTTAATCACCTCCCTCTCCAAACAAAAACAAACAAGAACAAAAAGATAGATGAACCTTGGAAACATGCAATGAAAGAAGCCAGAAACAAAAGGCTACATATTACATACTTCCATTTGTATGAAACATCTAGAATAGGAAAATCCACAGAGACAGAAATGAGATCAGTGGCTGCCAAGGCCTGGAGAGAGGGGACAATGTGTGTGGGGGTGACTATTAAAGGGTACAAAATTATTTTCAGGGTAATGAAAATATCCTGGGATCACACAGTGTTAATGGTTTACAACTGTGGATATACTAAAAACCATTGAGTGAAAAATCACTGTTTTGTATGAACACATTTTGTCCACTTTAAATGTGGGAATTTTATGGTATGTGAAATATGCCTAAATAAAGCTCTTATTAAGAAACAAAAAAATGAGGAACTATAAGAGGATGGTTCCCTTCAACACACATATATGTGGGTAGACTATGTGCCAAGGATCTAAAGACAACAAAGTTTTAATTTCTGGGGAAGCGCTTGGTGTTTTGGGGGAAAACAGATAATAATAGATCGTCTGCCTATAATGTGGTAGGTACTGGGACAGGGTATGTCCAAATCCCAAGGGGGAAGCTCTTTGAGAAGCCTTCTTGCCCCAGTCTAGGCTGGCTGCTCCTTTATCATCTACATCATAGCAACCTTTGAGCTTTTTCCTTCCTTACACCCCGATCTCTGATTCTCTCTAGGTTTTACAGTTCCAGCCAGAGGACAGGGATCATATTATCCGTGCTGAAGCCCCAGTGTTTAGCACCTGCTTCCTCTGACGGATGGCACCACAGTTTCTCAAGATCTCTGCTATCAGTTAATGGTGAAGAATGCAAGGAAGGAGAGTTACATCTGGAACCTGCAGGTGGCCAGACTTGAAGTCTGGAGGTCTGCCTGAGGAGGTGAAGATCTTGGCAAGGGTTTCTGAAAGAGGGGATAATGCAAATACATGGGCCCCAACTTCTGGCCTAATGAGAACTGCATTTAAAAGTTTGAATTTGGGGCCAGAAACCAAGATTCCACCCAAATTAAGACTAAGACATCCCCAAAGTTCATAGCAGCAGTATATACAATAGCCAAGACATAGAAGCAAGCTAAATGCCCATTGACAGATGACTGGATAAAGAAGCTGTGGTATATTTGTACAATAGAATACTACTCAGTGTTAAAAAAAAAAGTGATAAAATAATGCCATTTGCAGCAACATGGATAGGCCTGGAGATAGTCATTCTAAGTGAAGTAAGCCAGACAGAAAGAAAAATGCCATATGATATCACTTATATGTGGAATCTAAAAAAAAAAAAAAAAAAAGAGGACATTAATGAACTCATCTACAAAACAGAAACAAATGTGTAGACATAGTAAACAATCTTATGGTTACTGGGGGAAGTGGGTGGGAAGGAATAAATTTGGGAGTTTGAGATTTGCAAACATTAAACACTATACATAAAAATAGATTAAAAAACAATTTTCTTCTGTATAGCACAGGGAGCTATGTTCAATATCTTGTAATAAGCTTTAATAAAAAGAATATGAAAACGAATATATGTATGTATATGCGTGACTGGGACATTGTGCTGTGCACCAGAAATTGACACATTGTAACTGACTGTACTTCAATAATAATAAAAAAAAGACTAAGACATCCAGATTCAGGCTCATGTAAGACTTAGTGATCTGGGCAGAAATGAAAATCACTATGTTGGGGCCAGTTTGGTTAAGGTGCCATCACCAAAAGAAGAGATGTGAAGTCTGAATTTTATACAATTTGCTCACTTCTCTACTTTGGGCTATGGAAACCACTGTTCATTACACTCGAAAAGAGTTTTGGTTGCTGGTTAGGTTCCTCTTTACGTGATCATAAACCCGAAATCTCAAGGTTGTATACCACTGTCTTCTATGTAACTGACGGTGCTGTGACTCAAATTTAATGAGAAATACTAACAAAAGCTACAGGAAAACTCACCAGGCATTGATTTATTCCAAATACGATTTTGGGGAGTCCATCCATAAGAAGAAACAACATAAAAATTCCACGAGGGCTATGTGTCCAGAGAACTAACTAGTTATCAAGGGTGTAGAATTGGGGCGAGAGTCATAATGAAAATGGTCAGAAATATTCTGGATCTAACTAACATTTACCAATGAACTTCCAAGGTCAGTTGTTAAGAATCAAAAACAATGTGTATATTAGTCCCTTACAAAGTCCATATTTTTAAAAATAAAAAATGACATAAGGAATAGGATTCATTGTAGAAAAACTGAAAGACATAAATTAGCAAAAACCAAATTTACCTATCAACTTTCTACCACAGAGATAGGAAGCAGCATTTTGATGTTTCCACATCTTAGATTAGTATGGTTGTGTGTGCACATGTGCTCATGTGCGTATTGAAACACAAACTTACGAAACACGAAGGAACTTTTAAATAACAAAGTGACCCAATTACTAAAACATGCACCTTCCTGGTAAAGGCAGATGGAGACTATGTCTTCATGTTGTTGGGAAAGCTACATCTTTTTTTCAAATTAAATTTTTTATTGACGTATAGTTGATGTATAATATTATATAAGTTACAGGTATACAATACAGTGATTAACAATTTTTAAAGGCTATATTCCATTCATAGTTATTATAAAATATTGGCTATATATTCTCCACATTGTACAATATATCCTGGTAGCTTACTTTATATCTAATAATTTGTTCCTTTTATTCTCCTGTTCCTATGTTTGCCCCTCCCCTTTCCCTTTCCCCACTGGTAACCACTGGTTTGTTCTCTGTACTTGTGAGTCTGCTTTTTTTTGGTTATATTCATAAGTTTGTTGTATTTTTTAAGGTTCCACATATAAGTGATCTCATCCAGTGTTTGTCTTTCTCTCTCTGACTTATTTCACTTGGCATAATGCCCTCCCAGTCCATTCATGTTGTTGCAAATGGCAAAATTTCATTCTTTTTTATTGCTGAGTAATAGTCCATTGGTACACACACCACGTCTTCTTTACCACTCATCTGTTGATGGACACTTAGGTTGCTTCCATATTTTGGCTGTTGTAAATAATGTTTCTATGAACATTGGGGTGCACGTATCTTTTAAAATTAGTGTTTTTGTTTTTTTCAGATATATACCCAAGAGTGGAATTTCTGCATCATATGGTAGCTTTATTTTTAGTTTTTTGAGAAACCTCCATACTGTTTTCCACAGTAGCTGCACTAATTTGCATTCCCACCAACAGTGAACCAGGGCTCCTTTTTCCCCACATCCTCACCAGCACTTGTTATTTGTGTGTTTTGTTTTTTTTTTTGATAATAGTCATTTTAACAGGTGTTAGGTGATATCTCATTGCAGTTTTGATTTGCATTTCCCTGATGATTAATGCTGTTGAGCATCTTTCTTGTGCCTCTTGGCCACCTGCATAGGAAAGCTGCATCTCGACCTATGTGTGATAGTCCCAGCATGATGTATTTTCCCCAGCTTTCATCTTTGCAGATACATTTTTTTTAGGCTAATAAACTATGCTGTCATTTTATCAAGCATATTATAATGATAGCAAACTCTGTCTGTTGGTCCAACAAAGGACTTGGAAATTTTTTTTAGTTGACACTTGGCAATGTCTGATTAATTGCTAAGTATTATTTTGCACTGTGAAATAGGTCAACACGTTATGTAAAATAGGTCAACATGTTAAAATATTACTAACATTATTTTTTTACCTTTTTTTGCTAGGAGCTTAATTACGATATAATTCATATCATACAAGTCAACGTTTTTTGATGTATTCAGAGGGTTGTGAAATCATCACCACACGCAATTTCAGGACATTTTCATCAACCCCAAAAGAAACCTTTGGAAGTCACTCCCTATGCCTTCTGTCCCTTCCACTCTTTCTGCTCTAAGCAAGCACTAATCTACTTTCTGTTTCTACAGATTTGCCCATTCTCGGATGGAATTATACAATATGTATTCTTTTGTGACTGGCTTTTCACTTAGCATAATGTTTTCAATGTTGATCCGTGATGTAGCTAACATTAATTTAAAAAAAAAAACCGTGATTCTCAGAGGGACTTGGTATGTGGAAGGGGAAAGTTGTGTACATTTGCGCTAGGAATCACACAACAGGCCGTAAGCTTGGCTTCTTGGTTTGCACTGAATGCAATTCACTTGGTTTCCCACGAATAGGTAAAATCAGAAGGCTGGCTAGTTTAACTCTTCTGAGTGAATTATGAGAGCATCTCAGGTCCTAGGAGAAGAAACACTGGCACCGCTTGTCACCTCGGCAGACATGGTCCTCGGGCCTAGAATATACAGCAGACCGATCTTGATGGCTGCTGTAAAGTGGAAGGAGCAGCCCAGGCGGGTGGTCCAGGGGCAGGGAGCGGAGCTGCGCTCAGAGACCATTTCCCACCTGGCTAATCTTACCGTCTGTGTAAGACCACGAGTCTCACACAACCTGTCCCGGAATCTAAAAGGAGCAGTGGTTACCACTGGTGGTGGGAAATGCTTTGGGCAGTTAAGAGAGGTGCTGATTCACGGTGTGGAACTATCAGCTTAGACTCAGCAAAAAACCCTGAGTGGTTTGGGTCAGGTGATCGGATGAGAATATAGTCTCACAGCCCTAAGGAGGCTAGACCATTAGCATGTTTAGTTATCCTTCCAATTTTATGTGGCACGTCCTCAGTTCATCCCACAGCTCAGGCCCTTCTGATTTAAGTCCCCCCTGTCCCCTACTGGCACCTTCTTCCTGATGTCATTTCTTTATATACTTAAAAAATCTTAAACAACTCATCTCTTAGCCTTTTCTCAAGATACAAATCATGATTCTTTTTACTTTTAATTCTTGGTATTAGATACCAAGTCTTCCATCAGTTAATATTTAGCCTTCTAATAAATACTATTTTCATCCATCCATCCATTTGTTTAACAACCATGTATGACCTACTGTATAAGACACGGGGTTCAAACTCAAAGCAGCATTAACTTTAAAGGCATTCTTTCATGCACCTGCGAGTCTCCAGCAGAGCTGCCCAGAGGCTCCCATTCATGAAATCTTTCCTCAGAACAGCACCGTCTTTCTGCTCCCTGCCGTGTCCTCACTGAGCATCTCTGGTTTACACCTTGCCCTCTGGCTGGCTGGGGGGTGAATACACCCAAGTCCCAAGCCTTCAAACTCTAGAGCCCTGAGGGGCTGGAGGGAAAAGGAGGCGGAAGGAGAACCTGGTCAGAGGTGTTGACCCAGAAGAGGAGAGACAACGTGATGACAAGGAACTCTGGGTTTCTTGGGGCAGAAAATGGGGCAAAGCAAGTTTTAGGTTATTTCTTCTCACTCAAGAATTCCTGAAATTAAAATATATGATTTTTAGGGCTAGGCTTGGGCATAACACAGGTTCACACACAGGAAGTCCCTTACTAACCTTCCTTCTCCCTGTCCCGATAGACTCTGACCCAGAGGAGCTGACGTAACCTTTCAATCTACAATTAGAGGTAAAACATTTGAAGATGCAAATTACTAGGAAAGGGAAAAGACCGGCATGGTGAGTCAGTCAAAATTTTAATCAAAAGGCCACACACACAGTCTGCAGTGTTTAGCTTTCAGAGTGTTTAAAAATCTCAGCCAATTTTTAAAACCAGGATTTCATATAAAACCCAGATTTCTTGCCTCGTGTGAAAAGAAATGGGAAGATCTGGCAATACTGAGCCCAGATTCTCACAGGGCGACAATCAACTGGACTGACAAGGGAGGCCACCTCTTAGTAAAGAGACCTGCTTCTTGCACCAGCACCACGCCCTGGGGGGCCCCAACTCTGAGCCCAGAGGTCAGTTGCCCTTTACATTAATTCTTGCATTGTCTCTTTACACGTAAAGAAATATTTCACAGAATTTTTATCTTTGTCAAAAGGGGGGAGGCAAAAGTCATTCAAAGAAAAATGAAATAATGTATTTCTTTTTGGAGGTGAAAATTCTTACAACATATAAACAATGTGTGATGGTTGACAGATTTAATCAAGTGGTCCTTACGAAACAACTGTGCCTCTCTCGTATTCATGTCGGCTCTCTGGTGCTTGTAGGCACTGGAGTTTCAGACCTCTGGTACTAATGAGATCATTTCCTGTTTTAAAAGAGGGGCTGGGTTAGCAAGAAGGAAGGTCAAGTGTATTAGAAGAGTGGGTATGGGGCAGGGAGCACAAAGGGCACCACAGCTGCCTCTGATTTTGCTTTCAGAGTCAATTTGTGGCACTGGGCTTGCACAGAAGCACCCAGGGTTATTTCATGCCCTGCATGTTTGAAAAAATGGGCGTCTTTTCTTTATCTGAGAATCCATTCGGAATGAGGTTCAAGGCTGTGGCTCTAAAAATGTGGGCTAGTGGCTCTTCAACCTGGTGTCACATGAAGAGAAGGGGCAGTTGCATTTGTCACCAGGAAAACATCACTGTCATTACAAGCTGTGCTGGTCTCCCCAAAGGTGTCCCTGCAGGCTCGGTAGATATGCACGTCACAGGGTGGGAAGACAAGGAGGTTACTGCCTTCACGTGCTTATGATCTAGACAAGAGTGGATATAATCAAGTCTCTATGATGAGGAGAACCCCATCCAGACCATGGGAATTATCCATGACACACACATGTAACTAGCATGTTGTGTGTGTATATATATACACACGTATGTTCAAGCATATTCCAATTTGAAACAACTCAATATAGAAAAATCTAAACTCTTCAGTTTGAAAGCTGAGGAAGGATTTTTCACATTACAAAAAATCAGTTAATTCAGATGTTCTCTAAATATTAAGCTCTTTTAATGCAGTGGTTCTCAACTGAGGGTGATTTTTGCCCCCCAAAGGGACACTTGGCAATATCTGCAGATTACGTTGGTGGTCACAGCCGGGCGAAGGGTGAGGGTTGCATGCCACTGGTGTGTGTGCGTAGTGGCCGGGGTGCTGCTAAACACCCCACACAGCACAGGACATCCTGCAACAGAGAATACCTGGCCTCAGAAGTCATTAGTGCCAAGATGGAGGAACTCGGTCTAATACACATTATATATGATTTACTTTCTTCCAAAAAAAAAAGAGGTAATTTACACCAATGATTCAGCACTATTGTATTAAGCAAGGGATACCAGTCTTTGAAGTCAGGTCCAGTTGGGAGTGGGGCTTTTGTAGTGAATATGGTGCTGGTTAAAATAGAAAAGGCTGATGGGATGGGAGATGAGTTGGTCACCTGAAGGGATGCCGGCTGAGAAAGGCAGGGCACACACTGGGGTGCGGCTGGCAGTGGGTGGTGGCTGGGAAAAAAGTGTCATTGGTTCCGGGATGGGGCAGAGGGCAGTATGGCAGAGAGAGGAAACTGGCCGAAATTTCTGGAACAGACAGTGTGAGCGGAAGCACAAAACCAGAATCAAAATGGGACTCTCTAGGGTAGCAAAGAGTTGTGGAGTTAGTGTTTGATCCAACAGGTCATGAGCGTTGAGGAGGAGCCCTGTGGTGGGTGGAGAGGGCAGGCAAGAATGGAGTGCCTGGAAGAGGAAGACCTTGGGGGTGGGGATCTGCAGAGAAGAGGACAGGACAGCGTGGCAGGAAGAGTCTGCAGACAAGGGACAGGGCGGGTGGAGCGAACCCTTGAAAGCATGTTCTGGGAGTCTCCTGGAGACCTGAGGAAATTCTCTAAAGCAGCTGGTCCAGAGGGCGCTGAGCTGAGCATGGTACCAAGGACAGCGCATGGAAGGGCAGCAGTCACGGGAGTGGGAAAGGAAGGATGCAGATCCCGAGTGAGCACTGGCACGTAGTACTGTCGCCAGAGACTAACAGTTTCTTGCCTCACGCAGGAAAGAATTCAAGAGTGAGGTTTAGTAAAGTGAAAGCAAGTTTATTCAGAGAGATGCACACTCCATGGATCATAGAACGTGGGCCAGCTCACTCAGAAGGGAGAGCGGCTCAGGAGACAGACACTCCACAGGCAGAACGCGGGCCATCTCCAAAGGTGAGAGGGAGAGAGACCGAGAGGTGTGGGGGCTTTAGTTTGCAGTAAAAGCAGATCCACACTCCATAGACAGAGTGCGGGCCATCTCAGAAGGCAAGAGAGAGTGACCACAAGGTGGGGAGTTGTCAGTTTTTATGGGCTCCGTAACTCCATATACTGAGTAGGAGGATTACTCCAACTGTTTTGGGGAAGGGGCAGGGACTCTGGGTGCTGAGAGGCACTTGCATTTAACCTTTTGAACAGTCAATGTGTTTTGTATTAAAAAAAAGTTTCTAAATGGTTCTATTGTTTCCTGGAGTGGTGTTCGCTCTTAATACTATATGGGTGGCAGTGCCCGTTTGAAATCCTAACCTGATATCAGCATCCTTACAATTACAGAAGCATTGCAGAAACACCTGCAGTTGCATTAACCTCGTAAGAATTAAATTTTAAAAACATGATGCCTGCAACACTGAGTTCTTTGAATGGACTGATCAGATATGTGTTTAAATTAAACCAGTTCAAATAGAGAGGAAGAGTAGGGGTGGGAGAGAGTGGGGAAGGAAGAGGACGACCTAGGGAGGGAGCCGAAGAGGGGAAGCCTGCAGAGGAGAGAGACAGAGAAATTGAAACACTGCGATTGTTTCATATTCAAGTTCGTGGTTGGGAGTGATTATGGCAATGGACTCATAAAATTTCCCCTTTTTTGTTTCCTTTCCTGCCTTCCTCTCACTGGTCTGAGTGTGATCCTAGGGTTTAAGGATAGTTGTTTCTTGGGTAACATGTTTTTTTCCCCTGAGCAGACTTTGGAACCTCCCATTCCCAACTCTACTGTATAGCAAACCCTTCTTTAACTTTATTTTTTATTATCGTTTTTTAAATTGAAGTACAGTCAGTTATGATGTGTCAACTCCTGGTGTAGAGCATAATGTCCCAGGCATGCATATACATACACATATTGGTTTTCATATTCTTTTTCATTAAAGGTTATTACAAGATATTGAATATAGTTCCCTGTGCTCTACGGAAGAAATTTGTATTTTATCTGTTTTTATATATGGTGGTTAACATTTGCAAATCTCCAACTCCCAAATTTATCCCTTCCCACTCCCTTTTCTCCTGGTAACCATATGATTGTTTACTATGTCTGTGAGTCTGTTTCTGTTTTATAGATGAGTTCATTAGTGTCCTTTTTTTTTTTTTCCTGGATTCTGCATATAAGTGATATCATATGGTATTTTTCTTTCTCTTTTTGGCTTACTTCATGTAGAATAACGACCTCCAGGTCCACCCATGTTGCTGCAAATGGCACTATTTTATTCTTTTTAATGGCTGAGTAGTATTCCATTGTATAAATATACCACAATTTATTTATCCAGTCATCTGTCAATGGACATTTAAGTTGCTTCTATGTCTTGGCTACTGTAAATAGTGCTGCTATGAACATTGGGGTGCATGCATCTTTTTGAATTAGAGTTCTTTCCAGACATATACCCAGAAATGGGATTGTTGGATCATATGGTAAGTCTATTTTTAGTTTTTTGAGGAATCTCCATACTGTTTTCTGTAATGGCTTCTTTAACTTTAAAATAGGCCAAGGAAATTCTAATTAGAGATCATATTTCTTTGGGGCTTAGCTCTTGTTTTTAATCCAATGCTCTTGATGTGGGTCACTTCAAACATCCCCCACTTTACCATTTCATTTCCATTTCTAATGTCTACACACTTATTCACATGCAGTCAAGAGAGCTACAGAGTGTGAAAAAAAATTTAGATTTAGATTCCTGACAAGAGACAGAGGGGGCAGTGAAAGCAGATACAGAAAGGACAGCTCTGTGTGGAGTTTCTGCTTTGGTTATTAGTTTTTCTTTCTGTAATACTAGGAACGTGGCTGTCGAACAAGCACATGTGCCATCGAAACCCCGAAACTGAACAGGACACACATACCCCATCCTTGATCTTGGCTCAAAACCAGGAAATACTCTCTCTCTTGGACATGATAACCAGCTTCGATGCAAGCATACGAGGTTACTTTTTGGACATGCAATTCCTATAAAGATGGTACGGAGGATGTCAAGCAAAGGGTTCTGTTAAAACAGACCCAGAGACGAACTGGCCAAGCTGCCCGCAGTGCGGCCAGACTCAAGCTGTTTGGGGACTTTGGAATGTAATTGGAATTTCTGGTGGAAACAGCCAGCATCCCCCGCCAGAAAAAAAAAAAATAAAGAAAAAGATATCAGCTTTTAGCTATGCTGAAATCTCGGCCACAAAGGAGAAGACATAGCACCCTGGCTGCCAAAGCCCTTCCCCTTGGTCTCATTTCCAAACTGCCTCTCCCCTGACTCCTGAGCTGGGGCCAGGGAGGAAGTGCGGGGCGGAGCCCACTGTGTGGGTGATTTTAACATAACAAATCACCGCTTCGCTACTTGAAAGACAAAAAAAATTAGGAGCTCCTATCTTCTGAGTGATTTGCTAGAGTGCTTTTTATTTGTCCATCACTTTTAAAAATTTAAAAAAAATGTGTTTTCTCGCATAGTATAAGAAAATTGACAGATATCACATTCTGCATTCCAGCCCCTCTTAATGTGGAAATTACACTGCCCCTTCCTCCACCCATTCCTAAAGTCTTTTAAACAAAAGTTTGATTCAAGCAGCTGAATTCTGACTCTGAATTCATGTTCTTAATACTTCAGGAGCTTGGTAACTTTCCCCCCTCTGGGCTATAAATGTAAAAACATCAGAAAACAACACAAAGAGAATGCAGTCACTCCAAAATCTACTATTAAGATAACCAGTCTTGTCACTGGGCTTCGTAGCCTTCCTTTATTTCGTCTCTGTGTACTTCTAACATACTTTTTTTTTTTTTAAAACAAGATTACAATCATTCTCTACATACTAGGAAACTCCAATTAAAGGCTGGAGAATAAGCCACCCTTAAAAAAATGATGAAAAAGTTAAGACAGCTGCATTATTGAAGAGTTTACAGAGCAGGAGTGACAGCAGAGGCGCAGATGAAGCAATTATGAATTTCATGAAAATGGATAAAAATCCAATTGGAATAATGAGGCCTGCCCCACTGAACACCTGTTTATAGTCTTAATTTTGCCTTAAGGAGATATTACTAATGTCCGCCAACAACAACAAAAATCAATGATGGATCAATATGGATAAATGTGTTGGGTACGACCTTTTGTCCTAAGAGACAGTTAACAGCTGGGTTTAGTTTTACTGGGATTTACTTAAAGACGTGTAACAGTAAATAATGGCGCGTTTAAGAATATTTGCCTGCTTTGATTTAGTGAGTTTGGCAGGTGGCAGTGGCCTTTCAATGGCATATGGCTTTGAGAAATTACATCAATATATGCATACAATGTGTCTTAGCCTCCAGTTCATGCGTCAAGTTAATTAGGAGAGAATCGCTCGTTTAACATTTTATAAGTAAATATTCTCTAGGGCTGGTGGAAGAAAACGTGGTGAAATGACAAAAGAAAAAAGAGTAAAAGCTTGCAAAGTTTTGCAAGAATTTTTAAGAATAGCATAATGGCCAAATACAGAGACGGACCAATATTTTCTTGACATCCTGCAACATTATGAACGGCATATTTAGGCATGTCCAATGAGGCAATGTTAACTTTTTTTCAAAGGTAAATTACTTGTAAGTATAATATTAAATGAAATAGAAAGCACATATTCAATCTGTCTGAAACGTTCCCATTAGGGGTCTGATATGGTGTGCCCCTTGTAATAACGAGAAATTCTGATGCTTTTTGAGAGGGTGTGTAGCTCAAGGAAAACGCAGATGGACGACTCTGAATACGTTTTATGTTGTTGTAATTCCCTTCACATTTCACATGTGAAAGTTACAGACTAGCACAGAAAATACAAACACTGCATGTGATCAAAACTAAAAGGGATATTAGTTGTAGTTTGTTTTCTTAGATTTGGTTTAATTGTTTTCAAAACTGGCTACTTTTAATTGTGGCGTCACAGTTAGAAAAGCCAATGATAATTTTTACAGGAGCCACAAGCAAATAAACCACATTATGTTTCAGGATAATTTCACAGAGAAATTCATCTTTGAAGATCAAAGGGCATTGCATTCTTGCAGATTATAGAAACCTATACATTTGGTTTCCTTTGCAATATCCTGTAGACTGTACACAGAAAACAAACAAACAAACAAGCAAAAAACGAGGTCCTGGCATATTTGCACTAGAATTTAAGCTATTTTCCAAAACATTTCTATCCGGCAGTTGCTTTTAAGTTCTTTGAGTACTTCCTGTTTGCCTCTTTTATTTATTTTCTGGTAATACAAGACAGGCTCTACTGATAGAAAATTAACAGCACTGGAAAGCCACAGTGCCCTTTAAAATAAATGGCTATTGAACTTGTTTGAATATTGGATATTTTGAGAGATGTTTCAGTTTCCTTTGCTGTGATTTGCAGACACGTTCAACTTTAGGGACACAATGGCAAGACAAATGCATCAGTTTCTTTTTGAGTTTTATATTCTTACAGCATGTACAAGCAGCTTCCTTCCAGCGTACGTGGCTACGTAAATATACTAAAAAGAACTTTTACAAATCCCGACATATCAGCATTAGTGCACTGGCCAAAAACAAACAAAAAAAATCGCTAAAATATTTTACCAGTTGGCTACAATAAACTTTTAATATGAAGTGCCAAGAAACGGTCAGATGAGTTTTTAATCTGAACCCGAGCTGAGGAGAATGATTGCACTGCAAATGCCACCGTGCCCGTCCACCGAGCAGCAGCCTTTGCATGTTTTCTTTAGCAAAGAAGCTGCCGATCTTCACTTTGGGCAGGTTATATCCACACACGCATACACGCAGACTACCTGGATGTGTCTACACACAGCTTCCAAACCCAAACCAGCTTGCATCGAGGAAGGAAAAAAGTGCTTGGAAATCCTTGCCGGCCACAGACCCCTTTCAATCACTTAGCAACCTCTCTTTACTGCTATTTTAAATGTCAAACGTTCAGCCTTCAAAGTCAACGATTTGACGAAGCCCATGCAAACCGCAACTTGAAAACACCACGGAAAGCCACCCGGAAACTTTGACCAAATGGAAGGAAAATGGTCCCTACCTTTTTTTTGAGAGGACGATGGCGACTGCCCTTGAGAAAAAGTAGGCTTTTCTTCAGGGAAATATTCAGGTTGGCTGTATTGATTCAGGGCCATGTCCAAGTCAGAGTCCTTGCTTTTCAGCAGGTTTCCAGGGTAACTACAGGTATAAGGCTGATTCACTGCCCAGGCCTGTTCCATATATATGTTGTTACTGGGCACAGCCTGAGCGGTGCAACCACTGTAACCTGGACTATCTTCGAAATACGCGTAATAATCAGTGGCCTGCATGTAGCAGTTGCTGCCGGCAGCTGGGTGTACCTCGTACAGTTCTTGCAGGCAGTAGTTCATTTTGCTCCCCTGGTTCAGTTTCTGCTTTACGTACACACGCACGCTATGCATGCATCGCCGGCCCATACACCCCGGGAGCCGGGCATATGCAGCGAGAAGCGTGCATCCATACACATGAAAGGAGAGGACAGATGAATAAACACCACCAGCAGCACGGCGACCCAGCCCGCGGTACCCGGGGATGGCACCTGATGTGCTAAAATCCTATTTAGATCGAGGTGTCTTTGGAGCTCTCCTGCCATTCAGACATATCGGAAAGCAGATTTCTGACTCTCCAAGGTCTTAAGCTGCGAATGCAGCTAATTCCTGGGGAAGAGGGCAGGCAGGTAGGGACGACCTCCGCCCCGGCCTGAGGAGGGACAGCAAGGAAGTCCCTGTTACTCCGAAGCTGGGAAGATTTGTTTTATATGCTGTTTTTTAACCCCTTTCAACATGATTAGAAAATGATTACTCACTGTTATGTCATTTCAGCTGACAACTTAAGCATGAAACATTATAAAGACATCTCAGAGAATATCCTTGGATACACCGAAAATCCTAAAATCAATAATCTAGTTTATTAGCACGGGCCAGAGAAAATCCAGCAGTAACAGGCCTGATGACTGACTCCAGGATATTAATCTAGTTGCACAAATGGTAGAGGTTACATCTGTTGTTGAATGTCACCGATTGGCTTCTTCTAAAGCAGGATCCGACCATCTTCCTAATGACACACAGGGCCCACAGGTTTTTAAAACACGCCAAGGAACAAAGAGAGAAAGCAAAAAAACCGGGCCAAGGAAGGCACGTCTGAAAATGCCACTGGTGCTGGCGGGCGAGTTCTCTTCCGCTCCCTTGCACTTGATGATTTGCTACATCATTAGCCTAATCGACACGAGACCCTGAGCTTAGCCTCCCTTGGCTCATTCTGTCTTGGTTGTGTTTATAAGCACGAGGGGGAGAGCGTGCCACCCCCTTAAATAAGAACACCCCTCTGTCCGAGCAGTCCCCGCCTTCTCCTCGAGGTTAACAGCAGTCCTCACAGTAGCCTGTGGGGCACCGTGTACGACTATCATTTTATTCCCATTCAAATCTGCTTGTGAGATGATCTCGCGCTTAATTGTGGTTTAAGCAGCATTCACGTGTTTGACATTTAAAGAGAGTGATCCAAGAGGGAAAAGGAAAATCGCCATGTCTTTTCACTAAGTTCGAGCATAAATATCAAATATCAAGTCAGAGCACGAACGCCTGCTAGGACAGTGACTGACGGGGTTTCCTCCATGTGGATCAGCTGAGCACATGTGTTCTAGAATGTGATTCAGAAAGGGTGGAGGCTGCTTTCTTTGAAGGTAGAGGTTCTTTCTCTTTCCACTGGAGACCCGGTTTGCAGGGCTGGCCTCAGAGCGGGGGCGGGTAACATGTGCATTTGGGTTCCCGCTGGTCCCCGAGTGTGTGACCTGTTGGTATTTCCCTCCTCAGGGATCACAGACATTGTAATATTGTAATATTCAACAGTGAGACCTCCGCTTTGGACTCAAAGTTCCAGTCAACTGCAATGTGGAATTTTGGGGCAGGGACATAGGACCGGAGAAAGGAGGGTATTACAGTCATTCAGCAAACATCTGTGGGGCATCTGCTAAGTACAGAGTAGGGAGGTGGGTGGGAGCAGAGATGGCGATTCAAAGGGTCAACCACTGTCCCTGCCCCCGAGTGGCTTCATGGCAGGTGTATTCCATATACAGAGTCAGGTGGACCATTGCCACGCAAGGGAGCCTGTCAGGGCTGACGATTTCAGACCTGTAGCAACAGGGCCATCGATTCAAGGGAAGAAGGTTAAGAATTAGAGAACAAGCAACAGATGAGACAAGGTGACGGAGAAAAACCCAGGCAGACCCGCTGGACGTTTAGTAATGAGACTCCTTGAAAGACTGCAGTGGAACGACAAAGCAAGTAAGGGAATTTTCTCCACTTTGCTACATCTGAACCCAGAAAATGAAATGCGCCATCCTAGAAAGCATAAAAGTTACCATGAGGAGTGAAGATCACAGCTCACGTTATAACAGTGTCTTTACTCTCTGGTTACTCTTAAAACAAATAAAAGATTTATTCATAAGTGTTTTTAAGAACACACACACATCACATTACAATTCACATTTTCTCCCTACTGAAAATGTCAAAACATTTCATTGGAAGCAATGACTATTTTCTGAAATACCCGGGAAAAAGGATCCAGGCCTTATGTTTTTTTTTGCCTGATCTCATTTATTTATCTCCAATTTCCCCAAACTAATCTGAAAATTAACCTTTCAATAAAACAGTTTTCTTTCCTGGCAAACACATATGTTCCGAGGTCTCGCTCTCTCGTTAGAAGCTGCGTGTCAAATCCATCCAATTTTGCAGCTTTGCCGAGTCAGTGCATTTCCTGGCTCCTGATTTCACCGAAGGCACAAATCCAAGCAATTTCTCGCTTTTCACCAGTAACAGTATCCACGAAAGCCAGAATCTTAAGTTCCCTTACAAAGCAACACTTAAAAACAATTCTCTGAAATCTCTAAGCGGGCTGGAAAAGCCAGTGTTACTCTGTCCCAGACCTGGATCTACACGCTGTCGTGGAGAATGGCCCTTGCAAAATCTTTTCTTCCTCTCAGTTTTCACCAAACCTTTGAAAGACCCGCCGAGAGCCAGCAGCATTTTTATTGAATTAAACAATCCTGAATTCCCTCAGAAATCTTTGAGTAGGAAAAAAGCTTTGAAACATATGTAAGAGAACCCACTCCTCTGCTAACTTTTATCTCTTGGGGAAGATAGTACAAACGTTTCTGAAATGCACTCTTTCTTGTACCCATTGGGGATTACTCTTAAAAAAATTTTTTTTTTTTAAATTGAAGTGTAGTTGATTTACAATGTGTTAGTTTTGGGTGTACAGCAAAGTGACTCAATTATACACATACATATATATATTCTTTTCCATTATAGGTTATTACAAGATCTTGCATATAGTTTCCTGTGCTACACAGTAGGTCCTTGTTGTTTATCTATTTTATATACAGCAGTGTGTATCTGTTAATCCCAAATTCTGAATTTATCCCTCTCCCCCCACCCCTTTTCCCTTTGGTACCGTTAAGTTCGTTTGCTATGTCTGTGAGTTTATTTTCTGGTTTGTAAATAAATTCATTTGTATCTTTTTTTTTTTTTTTTGTAGATTCCCAAGTGGGGATACTTTTTATAAAGGTGTGAAACTCTCATTACTGTTAGCTGGAAATGAAGTTCAACGCTCACACTGAAGTTGAAATATAGCCCCTCACACCCCGCCAGAAGCAATCACACGGCTGCCACTGGTGATCGATCTGGCCTGCTTCTTCGTGAAGTCGATAAAGCAATTTAAACATATTCTGGGTCACAAATGAGGTGAGCGTCAGTAAGGCTGTTTTCTTCTTTCCCTGGCTGACTACTCTAATTTGGTTACTTAGAGAGATGCTTACGAGTTATTTGACCCATAGAGCATCAAACCGCCTGAAATAAACTCAGGAGGGCTTTAACAATTCTAATTAGAAGTGTTTCAATCGATAATCATTTGTTATATAAATAGACCTCTGTCCACGGCTGCGAGGAAATAACCTAAAAGGGTGAGACTAACAATCTTGTTTTGAAAACCTCGTAGGTAAACAACAAGCTGTCAGTGTCTCTCAAGGAGGAAAATTGTTTCTCTCTTTTAATCTCTTTTCTTCTGTTTTCAACTGTGTTAATTCTCAAATAAGGCTGCACACTGGAATCACCCATAAACTTTAAAAACACTGGTGCCAAGAATCGTCCCCATGGGAACACAGGAGGACTCCGCCTCAGGAGCCGGGGTGGGCTTCCCGGAAGAGGTACCCTGTGAGCTGGCATTTAGAGAATACAGAGACTTCAACAGTGGAGGCCAGAGATGGGAGGCAGCTGAGCAGAAACACCTTCGGGGGAGTGTCATCAGCTATACTTGCAAAAAAGGTGATTAAGTAAGATAATGAACATTATGCCACTGGTCCCAGACTTCTAGCTTCTACTCTAGTGATGGTTCTTACTCTGCTTTAGTAATAGAACCTCTAAATTTTAGTTGGCCCTTGTTTCTTAGTCTCCCTTACACCTGGGTGTGCCTGTGTGACTAACTTCTAGCCAATGAGATGTAATAAAAAGAAATATTGTAAGGCAGAACCTAAGAAATTTAGAAGACAACTTGAAAAGATGACTGGTGCATACCAATTGCTTCTCCTTCTTTTTTGTTATTTCTTCCTGCTGCCTGCAATGTGTATGTGATGGCTGGAGTCCCAGCCACCATTTTGGTCCATGAGGATGAAAGTCATATCTAGAGATGGCAGAAGAATAAACTAGAAGGAGTTTAGGTTGCAGAAATCCATAGGATCATCATACTAGCCTTCAGTGCCAACCTCTGAATTGTTTTTTTTTTTTTTTTCCTCAAGAGAAAGAAATCAACTTGTTATTTAGGTCAGTTTTTTTGTTTGTAAAATAGAAATAACAGTACCCACCTCACTGGTTATTGCAAAGATTGAGTTAAATATAAATAAGTAAAGCACTTAGAACAGTGACTGCATAGTAAGTGATATAATTATATATACATAGTAATAAGTATTATTGAAGTGCCTTAGCTCTATCTTGGAATATTTCTCTTCTCAGTCTACATTTTCACTAGATCAGGAGTCAGAACAAATACGGCCTCAGGACCTGCTTTGTAAATAAAGTTTTATTGGAACACAGCCGTGCTCACTTGTTTACACAGTGTCTGCTTCTGCATCTACCGTGCGCTACAACAGCAGCATGCCATCGCTGTGACAGAGACCACGTGGCCGTGAAAATATTTAGCATGTGGCAATTTTGAAAAAAATCTGCCATCCCTGCTGTAGGCGATCTCACCCCTCCTGATAGCTTTAAATAACAGTTACATGTGGATGACAGAATCCGAAAATCAGAACCTAGTGTCCTGCTATCCACTGACATCTCATCTTTGCAACAAGCAGACATCTCTGACTTCATTCTTTCTAAAACCCATTCCTCCTGTGGTCTTTCCATCTCACCACTACCCCCCTCCTGGGGGCTTAAGTCCAAAACCTTGGCGCCCTCCTTGACCCTCACACTCCCTCTCTACCTACATCCAGTCCATCAGCAAGTTCTCGGGTTCTCCCTCCAAACTATATTTTAATCCAACCCCTTCTCTATCTCTACTGCCATCACCTTAGACAAAAACATCACTGCCTCTTCACCAAACTCCTCACATGGCCTCCTAACTGGCCTGGCCTCACTGTAATTCTTTTCTTCTTCTTTTTTTTTTAAATTGCAGTGTAGTTAGATTTATAATGTTGTGCTAGTTTCTGTTGTACAGCACAGTGATTCAGGGACATATATGTGTATATATATAAAACACTCTTTTCAAAGTCTCATTCTTTCTTTTTTTAATTTATCTTTCTAATTTTGTGTGTGTGGGGGGAGGCAATCAGGTTTGATTTTATTTTTTTAGAGGAGATACTGGGGATTGAACCCAGGACCTTGGGCATGCTAAGCACGTGCTCTACCACTGAGCTGTACCCTCCTCTTCATTCTTTCCTGATACAGCAACCAGAGCCATGGTTGAAAAACTGCACACTGGATCATGTCACTTCCCTGCTTAAAACCTGCCATGGTTTTTCACTGCATTTAGAGTAAAATTTAAACTCATCACCAAAAGATGGCCCTTCCCCGCCTCACGTCAACCCCTCTGCCCGCTCTCTCTCATACCGGCAACAGCAGCCAGAATGGCATCCTTGCCGGCCCTTGAGCACCCCTGCTCTTCTTGTGTGACTCAGGGACCCTGCACGTGCTCTTCTCTGTCTGAAACGCCTCTCCCTCCGTCCCTCCACAGGGCAGGGCCCTTCTCATCCTTCAGGACTCAGCGTACGAGTCACATTCTCTGGGTTTCAGGGGCCTTTTGACTCCATTGTAGGCTGAGGGCCCCTGACACTCATCACATATGTGACATTAGTTGTTCTCCCAGAAGAAAGATGGGGGACTCTCCGGGCATCAACATCTATGTGTATTTTCCAAAACAAGATCAAATGTTATCTGTTGCAATAAATGGACTTTCTTAGGCTTGGAAAGTTCTGGGGAGACATCTGTCTGTCTCGAGTTGAGCCAGTTTGCTCTTTTATATTTTGCTGCTGGAGAACAGAGATAGACTTCTTTTTTTTTTTTTTTTAATTAATTTTTTGGTGGGGGAGGTAATTAAGGGGAAGTAATTAGGTTTGCTTATTTATTTATTTTAATGGAAGCACTGGGGATTGAAGCCAGGACCTCACGCATGCTAAGCGCACGCTCTCCCACTGAGCTATAGCCTTGCCACCCAGACCGGCTTCTTAAACCTACCTCCACTGAGCCTTGGAATTATGAATGGAGGTCACAACTACCAAACATCTCTGCTCTCAGAGAGGTTATAGAAAGTGTAGAAACATGGCGTACCCTCTGAAGGAGCCACTCACATTGAGGAACGATCCTTTCACAGACATGGGGGGTGGGAGCCCAGGTCTCACCATATGAGTGCTGAGAGCGTACCTTAATGTAGGCGACATATCTGGGGGGAAAGGAAAGGGTGCAGAATAACTTCTTGAGCTCTGTTGCTCTTTGGATGTCTGGAATCTTCTGACTTGTTTCTTTTTAAAAAAGATTCCAAATTAGTTCAACTCCAGAGATGAGCGCAGGGCAAGCTCCTGGCACTTTGGGACCACTTGATCTTAAAGTCCCCCCCACCCTCCAAAGACGGAGGTTTCCCCCGGGATCCTCGGATATGACAACTGGAACTTCTGAGCTGTGTATTCCATATGTACTTTATTCGACGCAGAGGAAACCCCATCCCAGAGGGATAAGGTGGCTTTTGTCCCACCGTAGACGGTCGTTATTGGGACCAAAATGTATTCACACTTTAGGGCTGTCAGGTCCTCCTTTCCAGGTGGGACCTTTATTTTCCCAACTGACTTTAGTGCTTTAGGCTTGGGGGGCGGGAGGGAGGGAATGAAAGGAATTTGTCCCCAGCCTGAGGACTGACTCTCCTCCTCAGGACTTCTACTAAATGGTGCAAAACCTTGAGTGGCTAGGATCAGGTCAAACTAACCATTTTGGGAACTTTTTACTTCCTCCGTCCTAGATGTGTCAATTAGCATGACTGACTCTCCCCTTGATTATTGTGATTTTGGGGTCCTTATTAAATGAACACCATGGCTACTGGGTGAACACCCAGATGGTGTTCCCAAAGTGGTCCAGAATGTCAGTCCCAAGAGATGCTTTGAAGAAAAATCAGTAAAAAAGAGGTTCTATGGTCAAGTGAGTCTGGTAAATTGTGTGTCCTTCTCTTGGAGATTCGCAGAAGAAAACTGCTGAACTTTGTATGCCTTTGCATAGCTCAGCATTTCCTGAACACCTCTCATCATGGAACCCTGTGTATCCGGTAACATCTGTTACAAGCGTTCCATGAAATATTCTTTGAAAAACACAGAACTCTGTTCTATTGCATATATGCTGGGGGTTGCTTGCAGGGCTGGTTGGACCCATGAAGTGCAGATCCTCAGGGGACCACATCAAGTCTTTGGGCTCTGGGATCAAGTTTGCTTTGGTGGGAATAGAAACTCAAAGCCTCCCTCTTTGAAAACATCTTGTGCTCTGAATTTGTTTTTCATTTTTCTCCTTCAATAACAAACAAAAACGTCTTGATAGTTCCAGCCGCTGATGGCTCTCTCAAGGATACAAGGGGAGGCTTTTGGGTTAATGCATCACCAGGCAGAATTTGCTTTTACAAAAATGTGCTAGAAAATGTGGCAACATGGTTTGACTAGCAGAAAGGGAATGGATTCTGATCTGGTGCAGTGGAAGAGAGACAGCTCTGATGAGAACACTGATGTGAGAACAGGACAGTCCTGGGGCCCAAGCTGATGGGAGCAACCTCAGTAATTGAACTGAGAGATTTTCAAGGAGAAGGAGGTGCTCATGAAGGCAGTCCTGTGGGCTTCCTCGACTTGGATCTTCATTCCAGGTTTGGAGGTTGTGTATTTTGTTTCATTAAGATGGAATGGTTGGGGGCGAGGCTACAGCTCAGTGGTGGAGTGCATGCCTAGAATGCCTGAGGTCCTGGGTTCAATCCCCGGTACTTCCATTAAAAAAATGAATAAACGTAATTACCTCCCCTGACAAAAGATGAAAAAAATTAATAGAAGTTAAAAAATAAAATAGTTGGATAAAACAATTTAAAAAATTTAAAAAAAAAAGATGGAATGGTTGCCTGACCCATTCATACAAAAGATACCACCAACCCAGCTACAGCAGCATTTTACTAGATGAAACAGGTGAATGTATACGATGAATGAGTTAAAGAAAACAGCCTTTTGAAGTTCCACAAAGATTATAAAATAGACTCCAAAAGACCCCTTAGGTCAGAGGTTCTTAAAATGTGGTTCCTGAAACCAGCATTACCATCTCCTGGAACTTCTTAGAAACGCAAATTATCTGGCAGGAATATGAGCAGGAACTCTGGGGGTGAGGCCGGCAGTGCGGGTGTGGACGAGCCCTCCTGGGGATCCTGATCCAGGCTGACGTCTGAGAACCGGGGCCCTCAAGGAAGGCCCGGGTGGTCCGTACCCTTAGGGCCCTGCCAACTTTCCCAGGCTCACTGCCCGTCACCTGGAGCCCTGGATTCTCAGAGCCCCTTTCTTCTGTTGCTGTTTCCTGCTTGCCCTGGAAGGGGTATTGGCTTTGTCCTTGATCTGAAACCTTTTAGGCTTAATTAACCCAGGAGAAATCTATGCTCCACGTGGCCAGCCCCACTCCACTTTTCCAGCCCCTCCTTTGCGTTCTGGTGACCAGTCACTACCAGCATAATAGCACTTTGCATACTTTAGCATTGCCACTCAGCAGCCGTAAGGAGCAGTGACTTCCAGTGTCTTTGGAATCTTTCAGTGTCTCTGGACATGATGCTGTCCTAATACCATAAGCGCTTCCCCTCACCCACCCCAGCCCCACAGCCTGCTGATGGTGCCCCAGGATCCTCTGCGTCCTGATGCCTGTCTCAGACACCTCCTCCATCTCTGATGAACTCTATCCAGTCTTCTTCAAGAGATCTCCCCTCTGCCTGCTTTTACAGTAGACTCTCCCTTGGCTTTATCCTTAACCTTCTTCTAACCACACATGTTCTCACCAAGTGACCTCATCAATGCCCACAGCTCCGACTCTTGCCCTGTTTGCTTGTGGTGCTTAATTGTGCTCCCCTAGACCTGCAGGTCCAGCCACCTACCCAACATCTCCCCCTGAATGCCTCTGCGGTGCCCCCCACGCTGAGACTGAGCTCATCTCAGATTCCGTGCTGGGGGTGTATAAACATTATCTTATTAATCCTTATGGGTGGTCCCTCAGGGCAGCCAGGACTATGCATATTAACAAAAAATGGATTAAAAAACCATTCATTTGTCCAAAGTGGCACAGCTGGTAATTGGAAGAGTCAGGATTCAAACCCAGATCTGTTCCAGCAAAACCTGCCTGCTTTGACTTTTCCTTTTGCAGCTTATTTCTCTCTCTCTGGCTTCGTCACAATCTGGTCCCAAAAAGCTGACTATTCCAGATTGCCACTACCTTCATGAAACTCCTCACTTCTTCTCTTTAAGAGAAAAGTCGGTGAACCCAACAGGTGTCTATGCCTCTAACCTTACTCTGACTTTCCCTTCATCTGCCACAGAATCCAAAACATCTCACCGATTCCTTCTCCCAACCCTCATCCCAGATTGAAATCACACCTTTTAAGAAAACGTTTAAAGCCTTACAGGTCCTTCAGAAGGTGGCCCTGGATTGTTTTTTATCCCTATCTCTTGCTGCTCGCTCATATAACCTGATCTCTGGCATTTCTGGTTTTGCTGAACAGCATCTCTGCATCTGCCTTGGTCACACATGGTCCCCCTTTCTGGCCTTAGCTCTCTTCCACACGGTGATCCAGGTTCCACGAAATGGCCTTCGTGTGGACGGTATCATTGAAACCTCAAACGATCTGGTAGGTAGACAGCATCATTCCTGTTTTAGAGATGAGGACACTGGGAGCTGGATGGGTTAGGGAACTCACCCAAGATCATAGGGCTGATCAGGGGTGATTTCAGTGCGGGTTTATTTGGCCGCAAGCCCCAAGCTTATTTCCAAAATATTGCATCTCCATGAAGAATCTTACCTTTCCATGCACTGAAGCTGAAATAATTATTTATGTTTATACCTTTGTTCTCTTAAAGTCAATGCATAAATTACAGATAAAAGTATAGTGCTTATTTCCTGGATATTTAAGTTATTTTAAGGATTCACAATAAGCATATAATAGTTGCTTAACACATGAGTGAATGGGAGTAGACAACGGCTGAATGCCCTAAAAATTATAATCCTCCAGATTGTGAGTTATGATGTATTTTCTCCATGGAAACAGGACGGTAAGTTGGAAAATGGGACGTGACTATAAGATATGCCTTGAGTTCACTGTCCTTATACCCTCGGTAGCTTACAGTGGGGTCCGGGACACCGCAGACTGTGATGAGCTCAGTCTCATAAAGAATGTCGAGGAGGCTCTGCGTCTCTGCACCTGACCTGCATGCCCGAGCTGCCTTCTGGGAAACTGCTTGAATAAATCAATGTCATTCTAAGTGAAGTAAGCCAGAAAGAGAAAGAAAAATATCATATGATAACATTCATATGTTAAATCTAAAACAAACAAAAGATAAACAAACTCATTTACAAAATAGAAACAGACTCACAGACGTAGAAAACAAACTTATGGTTACCCGGGGAGGAAGAGGGTGGGAAGGGATAAATTGGGAGTTCGAAATTTGTAGATACTAACTACTATACATAAAATAGGTAAACAACAAGTTCATGCTGCATAGCACGGGGAACTATATCCAATATCTTGCAGTAACTTATGGTTAAAAAGAATATGAAAACAAATATATGTACGATCCTCTATGACTAAAGCATTGGGCTGTACACCAGAAATTGACACAATATTGTAAACTGACTATATTTCAATAAAAATATATTTTAAAAAAAGAATCTTTAGGTTCTTACCACTTCAAAAAAAAAAAAAAAAAAAAAAAAGACACCCTGACATGCAGTGATTCTTCACAGCTTATTAATTGTCCTCCTTGCGGGGCCTAGAAACTTAACTGTGTCAGACAGGGGAATTTTATATGCTCAAAATATTTCTAAACATTATTTTTTTGTGGGGGGTGAGAGGGAGGTAATTAGTTTTCTAAAATTTGTTTTGTTTATATTATTTATATGGAGGCACTGGGGATTGAACCCAGGACCTCATGTATGCTAAACATGTGCTCTGCCATTGAGCTATACCTTCCCCCTAAACATTCTTGATGGATGCTTAGTTCATCAAATATTTTCTTGCATATTGGAAAATAATGTATAGTCGGCTTTCAGCCTAAAGTCAAGATTTGTTCCATTTAAGTTTTGAAGTAATGGGTTGTAATGCTCAAAATTCCCAGAGACATTGGCGCGATTTCAAAGCCTCTTTTCCATAGCATTTCCAACGGATGGAGGAGTGTTGATGGATGACTGGCATTCCAGCACAATGTCTTGCTTACTAGAGCTCCCAGGTTGAAGGTTAAGGGTTATATTCTGTCCGATGTTTCCTAAGACCAAAGGCAAATCCGTAAGTTCTCTTTGTGCTTAGAAAGAGTGAGATAATACTCAAAAAGAGCTTGGGGTGGGGAGAGGGGTGGTGAGGGTGTAGCTCAGTGGTGGAGCACATGCTTAGCATGCACGAGGTCCTGGGTTCAATCCCCAGCACCTCCATTAACAATAAGTAAGTAAATAAATAAGCCTAATTACCCCCCTACCTCCACCCAAAAGAGGTCAGAATCCAGACCAAACGAAAAGCTTATGTACACAAAAGTAAATACAGACCAGCACCCTTAAGGCTGGAGATTGAGAAACAAAGTAAGGCTTTTAAAATAGATTTCAGACCCCCCTGTTATCAGCACTGAAGTCTTCTCTTTTCTAAGGTAACAGTGGAATCTTTGCTCTTTTTTTGACGAATGAACATTTGATTCGAAAGCAAGCCTTTCATGACTCTACTCTATGAAGTATGACCATCAGAGTCTGGGAAACATACCCTAACATTTGAGTTTTGGTGTAGCTTTAATTAGAGCATGGGCTAAGTAACGATGATGGGGTCTACTGCGCGTTATCTTCACAACCAACTAACAAGGCTCGCGCAGGGGTAGGCATTTCCACTCATCTGACAGCAGGAAACTGAGGAGAGGTTTTCTCACCCTTACGTAGCTACTAAGGGAAGATGTAAGTACTGAAACTTCAGCTCTTGAATTGCTATTCTAGAACGTGCTTATCTTGCTTCCCCATATTGTTTTTTAAGATTTTTTTTAAAGATTTTTTTAATACTTCTTAAAAAAATTTTTTTAGGGGGTGGTAATCAGGTTTATTTATTTATTTTTAAATGGAGGTACTGGGGATTGAACCCAGGACCTCATGCATGCTAAGCACTCTATCACTGAGCTATATACCCTCCTCCTCCACACTGCTTTTCTAAATAGAGAATTATTTTAATGTTTTGAAAGTTCTGGACAACTAATTATGTGTTTCAACACACATTCTAAGATCACTGTGATGATTTATCCGTTTTTCCAAAGATGTGCCTAATTTAATGCTACTTCATATGTGTATTTTGATCAAAATGTTTGTTTCTCTACCTCGAGGAGAAAACAATGCTCTTCAACATTTTACTTTTTTTAAAAAGGATATCATATATGCTTGGCATGTATATCACATAGTCATTCATTTTATGTATTCTTTAATTTCTAATTACTTCTAATTTAATCACCCACACCAAGTAGATCCATTTCCTACTAATTTAATGTGTTAAGATGATTATTTCACTGTAATTCACACTGATGGACTTGATTTGAAAAGTTGAGTGCTTATTTGAGTAGAATGACTTCGACATTTAACAGCTATAGTATACTTTCTTTATTCTAGAATAACATATCGGAGATTAATTTTATGACAGATTTCCCTGAATAACAGGAAGAATGAATGAGTGATTGAGTCATCTGCATTTACTCTGCTTTTTCACCTTTAAGAACAACTAATGCAGTATCTAGACCCTGCCACGTTTTCAAAAGATGTATTCTTTGTTCATTAAAGGCTCCAGTTCCCCACTTACACTTGAAAGTATCATGAAGAATAATTAGAGGTAAAAAGTTCAGACAAAGTTCTCATCCATGCTACATCATGGATGAACTTCAAAAGCAGTATGTTAAGTGAGAGACATCAGTCTCATCGTATGATTCCACTTTTGTGTAGGGTCCACGAAAGGTAATCTGTATGGACAGAAAGCAGGTGAGTGGGCGCCCAGGGCTGGGTACAGGAATGAAGGGTAACTGCAAGTCAGCTTCTGGTTTCTCTGGAGGAGATGGAAATATTCTAAAATAAGATTGTGGTCATGGTTGCCCAACTCGGTAACTATACTAACAATTAGGGAACTGTACACTCAAAACAGAGGAATTTCATGATGTGTAAAATACATCTCAACCAAGCTTTGCCAAAATAGATGTGAGATTACAAATAGCTCGAGGTAATTAAAACTGCTTGTCAAGCTAAGGAAAATTAGGAAGTTCACATCATTTATACACCAATACTACGTATGTTAGTTTTCTAGGTCTCATGGAGGATACACCATAGGAGGAAGACATGACTTTCCCCTGAAATTTGCAGCCAAACTAAGAAAGCATATCAACAAACAGAAGCCAGTATCTGACACCCTAGTACCCCCGGTGTTAAGTGAATGTGGAGGAAAATGGAGTTATTATTTGTGGAACAATGTGAGTTAGATTCCTTTTTTTTAAGCTTAAATAATTATTTCTTGGCTTTTTTTTTAAAAAAAATTGGGGGGTTAATTAGGTTTATTTGTTTGTTTATTTTTAATGGAGGTACTGGGGATTGAACCCAGGACCTCATGCCTGCTAGACACGCACTCTACTACTGAGCTCTACCTTTCCCAGCTGCTTCTTTATTCTTCTCTAAGACAAATGCCAGCCAATAGAGTTTTCACTATTGCTTGGCCATCCACAGGGTTGCTGCTCATTTCAAGTCTAAGTTCACAGCTCTTCCAGCATTTCCATTCGGAAACCCCATGCAGGAGGCAGGGTGTCTCCCCCAACTTCCTTCTCTCAGCACCCAGCACAGCACTGGGCAGGTGGGACACACTAAAAACATTTCTTTTGTTTTTTGTTTTTGCTTTTCTTTTTATTTTTTAACATCTTTTATTGATTTATAATCATTTTACAATGTTGTGTCAAATTCTAGTGTAGAGCACAATTTTTCCATTATACGTGAACATACATATATTCATTGCACATTGTTTTCTCTGTGAGCTACCACAAGATCTTGTATATATTTCCCTGTGCTATACAGTATAATCTTGTTTATCTATTCTACATTTTGAAATCCCAGTCTGTCCCTTCCCACCCCCTGCCCCCTTGGCAACCACAAGTTTGTTTTCTATGTCTATGAGTCTGTTTCTGTTTTGTTTTGTTTGTTTTTTTTTTTTTAGATTCCACACATGAGTGATCTCATATGGTATTTTTCTTTCTCTTTCTGGCTTACTTCACTTAGAATGACATTCTCCAGGAACATCTATTAAAAAAATTTCTGATATAAATCACAATGAACTCACAGTCCCAGGGAATCTAACAGTCATGTTCAGAAGCCACAGGAAGACAGGGCAGAGTACAGTAACTCCTTTAGTAAAACTTCGTGACAGTGTGAAGAAAGATATTCATCCTGACGGGGAACAGAGAATCACGGCGGAAGTGAGATTTGAACTGGGCCTTGAAGCAGGAGGGGAATAAATGGGGATTTGTAAATGTTTTCAAAAATAGGATCTACTTCATGCTGATACCCTGAGACCCTTGAGATCTAGGACTGGTGAGGGGAAATTCTTCACTCTATTTCAGGTGTCAAAAACAGTCTAGAAAGATGCACAGCAGATACCAAGATTCACCTAAAATCCACTACAACCTTAGTTGTTTTGTGATTTACTAGATTGTGGAAAGAAATGAACGTCCAGGTCACAAGCGACTATTTTCTCTCCTTAGGAAAGTCCTCAGATGGCGGGGAATCTGCTTTCTCTCCTGCTACAAAGAAACGTGGCCTCCAGGTAAGCAACACCCTGTCACTCACACCTTCCTTAAAAATGTCACAGGTAACAGAGAGACAAATAACTTTCATTCTTGAGGCACGCGCCCTTCCAGCACTGAATGGGTGCCTCAGAGAGACGTGGGTGGTTCGGAAGATCGGAAACTATTTCTGAATCATACACTTAAATTCAGATTTTTATAGGAACAAACATCATGCGAGACAACATTTTTGTTGTTGTTGTTGTTCTTGTATTTTTGCCCAACAGGCATGATCTGATTCTAATCATGAGGAAGCATCCGTCAGACCCACACTGCGGGACATTCTGCAAAATAATCAGCCTGCACTCTTCACAGATGTCAAGTGCTGTGAAAGTGAAGGACAAAGAGAGCTTGTGAGCTGGTCCAGAGTAAACAGACACAGAGACGAAATGGAAGGTCCTGGCCCAGAAAACAAAACCGGTATCGGGAGCAGCTGGTAGTGGCCTGGCCCAGCCTTGCTTGGGGGAAATGAAGTCGAGAGCCAGAGACGCGTCCTCTCTCTAGCCCTGGTCTCAGCCTTGACCTGCCCTCCGGGGGTGGTGGGGAGAGGGGTGGGGAGGGACAATTTGTGAAAATTAAATAAAGCAGGTAAAGTAGATAGTAGTACCCATCCATGTTAAGTTTCCTGACTTTGATGGTTGTACTATGGTTTTCTAAGAGAACTTCTTTGCTTTTAGGAGACACAATGATGTATTTAAAATGGCATGATGTCTGTAACTTACCCTCAAATGGTTCTGAAAGATAATATGTATATACGCAAACACACACGTAGTATTCACACAACCAGAATGATAAAGCCAACGCGGCAACATGTTAACACTTGGTGACTCCAACTGAAGGGCATATGGGAGTTCTCTGCACCATTTCCACTTTTTGGTAAAGCTGAGATTGCTTTAAAATCAAATAGAAAGGAATTTGTAGGTTTGCGTCAACAGATCTTCCCAGAAAACACACAGCTCACTCAAACTTGAAGACATGATAGTCCCTTGCCACCAATTTTTTTCCAGTTCAACTCTTAAAAACAGAAACCAACTCAAAAAGTAAGCAGATTTTGGTGGTGATCATTTTGAAATATCTAGAAATACTGAATCACTGAGTTGTGCACCAGGAACCAGCATAGTGTTGCAGGTAAATTATAATTCCCAAACAAACAAACTCATAAAGAAAGAGATCAGGTTTGTGGTTACCAGAGGTGGGGGTGGGCTGCGGTGTGGGGAGGGGGAATTGGATAAAGGTGGTCAAAATGTGCACACTTCCGGCTATAAGATACGTAAGTACTAACGATGTAACATGCAACATGATCTGTATAGTTAACACAGCTGTAGGTCATATATGAAAGCTGTTTAGAATCATTACACTGTGCACCTTAAACTCATACAGTGCTGTATGTCAATCATACCTCAATATAACTGAAAGGAAAAAAATTTAAAGGAAGCCAATTTGCAGGCAAACAAGCAGCAAAGTTAAACAGCCTGAGATTCATCTAGGTAAGAAGGGTATGTCAGATTGACAAGTATTACCTTCTTACTTTTAGTGATTACCACTATTCTTACTATTCTTAATTCTTGAAGGCTTATATTCTTAATACTACAAAATATTGTAAAAAAAAATCATAAGAATGAGCATTCACTTCCTTTGTTTGTGGAAGAAGAAAGACTCAAACATAGAATGATCACTGTAAAGTTAAGAATGAGCATATGTGCAACCAGAAAGAGAGAACAGGAAAGCACTACCCCCACGTTCGGCCCTAAATGTTAAATGAGATGGACCCACTGCAGACACTTGTCTCCTTGGAAACCCGGTCAATTGAAACTCCTGCCAAAATTAACATGTATTTCTTTTTCCCCCTTAAAGGCAGGAGCTTCTTTTACTTACAGTTTTGACCTTTAGTTTTATATCTTAGGCTTATTATAAGACGTTCTTTCCAGAGCTAGGCAAACAAGGGACCAAAAAAGTATCTTTTCATTAGTTCTGAGGCTTGGCTTACAGTAGCATGACCTTTGTAGCGGCACATTCTGGGACACACGTTCTGGGGATGGGTAAAACCTGCCACTGCCTGAATATTGCCAGCTAGACTAATAAACCATCAACCCACACAATATTCCAACTCATGTTGAGTGACTTCACATTATAGCTAATTGAGTTGAATAGTCATATTTGCAACACAGTTCTGTATTTTAAGAGGCGGTAAAGTTTAATAAAGGCAAGTCTTTTATGTAAACCAATACTGACAAATGCCACGGGGATAGTGGTTCACCAGAGATAATGGTTCTGTTTCAGATCAGTGCTCTGGACCATGGAGGACTTCCTACTCTCTTTTCCAAAGCCTGGCTGGTTCTGGATTTCTGGTATCTTTGCAGGTCAAGTCAAGAAGGCTGAACTGGTCCAGAACCGAGGCTAATCTCTAAAGACAGCTCATCATTAGCATCCGGCACAGAAGAGACTAACCATCCCTGAGTCAATACAAGTGACAAGGGCAGGTGAAGTGGCCCCCGGGAGACCTGCTGGTCCGTCTGCAATGCCACTGCCAGACATGTGCCTGGCGTGGGGTCTCTGCATCTCTGGGGTTTTCAAAACCCAAAGCCTCTGCCCTGCAGAGGTAAGGACAGAAGGTGGTACTCATCACCAACACCTTCGGGGGAATACGTTTATTATGGCATGTGAGAACATTTTCAGAAGCTGACGGGGGACGAAGCCTAGACTTTCTGAGAACTGAGAACAGCCTGGAGACTCCGTTCCTGGGGGAGCTGGTCCAGACACTGAAGGAGGCAGCATAAGGCGACTGATTTCCCAATTTATCCTGGAGCTGGTGCTCTGTTTTTATGACGATCATAGGTTTTTGGGGCCAGTACTGATTCAGTGTATTTTCCGCGCAGGGGGAAATACGGGTATCGTATTGAAGAGCTACTTTAAAGTGGTGCCTTGGCGGATGTCCTTGGCTTCTTTGTGGCCACCTAATCTCTGATTACGGTATTTGTTGGAGAGAGTTAGTGATTTGTCCCAGGTTAAATAGCGGGAAAGTTTAGAGGCAGAAGCCAATCATAGACTTCTGTTCTAAACATTCCCTAGGTGTCCACTATGTGCTGGGCACCATCCCTAAGACTTGACACAGCAGGCCAGCTGTGTAACATCAGGATTATTGGAATGTCTTTTTTTTTCAGCTTTATTGGGGTATAACTGACAAACAAAATTGCAAGATATTTATTTAAAGCATACATTGTGATGCTTTAATATATTTATACATAGTGAAATGTAGTTAATTAGCACATCCATCACTATATATATATACATACATTTTTTTGTGTGTGTGAGAACATTTAAGTTTTACTCTCTCAGCAGACTTACATCATACAAAACAGTGTTATCTGTCTTGGAATATCTTGATAGACAACCATCAATATGCCATTCAAGCATTTGTCTAAATTTGAGTGGAACTTTGTATTTTTATCCTGTGTTCCAGGTTAGCTCCTGGCAAGCAGTGAGGTAGGTGATGTTAGTTTTCAAGGCACCGTGTCTGAGGGGAACGTCATGCCTATTGCTCAGTGCACAACCTGACAACCTGCACAATGCTACGTGGGAGTCTCGCTCTTTATTTTCTCTCTCGCTTCTCCATTTCCCTGTGATGCTTACCTCTTTCCTGGCCTCCTTCCGCTTCCACTTCTTCCATAGCCTTTACTGGATCTTGTCAAAGAGGAAAGGAATCTGACCCAGTTCTCCACTTGGAGATGCTAGTGACTTGGTCAGAGACCCAGCCAGGAGGTTTGCATTTTGAAAGACCACAGAGAAAGGGCCATGATGAAATTGTAGGCATTCAGGGCAGCCCGTGGGAGAAGGGAAGGACTTCGAATTCCATTGGTCCCCTATGCTGTCTCTGTAAGGCTGACTCTCCCAATAACACGTGTTCAACTTCAACGCAAGGTCAGTAAGTTAACTAACTCATGTTGTACCTGATTTTGGATGAAAACTACCTGTTGGGAGCATCACGGGATTTGGCTGCCGGGTCTGCTCCCACTGCATCCATTATATTCCCGGCTTTGGAGACTTCAGTCCTGCCAGTATCGACTTAGTGATTATTCTGACATGGGCGTTCTGCAGCTCTAGTACCTTATCTGCTCCAGGTTTCCAAGCTTCATTATGAGAAAATAACTTATTTATTGAGCACTCACCGTGTCCTATGAAATCATCTAAGAGCTTATTTCTTTCTACAATTCTGTGAGAGAGGGTCCCCCGTTTTGTAGATGAAGAAACAGGCTCAGGCAGGGTAAGTGACTTGCTCAAGGTTCAATGGCAGGTAAGTGGCAATTTGTGGCAGAATTTGACCTAAGGCTGAAAACTAGGTATGTGCTAAGACCCACCACTCCCATCTCGGTGGGTCCCACTGCCCTGCACCTTGCCCTCAGTGTAGACCAGTGTCTCCTCCATGGTTTGAGATTTCTTCCTTAGGGTGCCTGGAATTCTCTTGCTCTTTTGTGTTATAATAATATAATGGTAATATCTGGAGAAGATTCTAATTTGAAAAGACACATGCACCCCAATGTTCATAGCAGCACTATTTACAATAGCCAAGACATGGAAGCACCTAAATGTCCATTGATAGATGACTGGATAAAGAAGCTGTGGTATATTTATACAATGGAATACTACTCAGCCATAAAAAATGAAATAATGCCATTTGCAGCAATATGGATGGACCTAGAGATTATTATAGAGTGAAATAAGTCAGAAAAAGATAGATATCATATAATATAACACTTATATGTGGAATAAAAAATGATACAGATTCTTTTTATAAACCAAAAACAGACTTATGGACATGGAAAACAAACTACAGTCACCAAAGGGGAAAAGGTGGGGGAGGGGTGAGTTAAAGGTTGGAGATTAACAGACACACATTACCGTACATAAGATAGATAAACAACAAGGATCTACTGCGTAGCACGGGGAACTATATTCAATTTCTTTCTTTTCTAATGGAGATTTCATTTCATTTTATTTATTTATTTATTTTTTGTGGAGGAGGTAGTTATGTTTACTTATTTATTATTTTCTTTTATTTAACAGAGGTACTGGCAATTGAACCCAGGACCTCATGCACGCTAAGCATGTGCTTTACCACTGAGCTATACCCTCCCCTCCATGTCTTGTAATAACTTATAATGGAAAAGAATCTGAAAAGAAAAAAAATATGTGTATATATAACTGAATTGCTTTGTAGTATACCTGAAACCAACACTGTAAATCAACTACATTTCAATGAAAAAATAATAATTTAATGGTAAAGAGCTCTGATGCTAGAGCCAGGCTGCCTGGTGCAAATTACATTTCAGCTCCTTCGTACTTTTCTTAGTTTCTTATTTAATTTCTTAAACTTTTTTTTCAAAGGTTTCATAATAGCTTGGTTGTTGCTGCGGATTCTCCTTCTGGTGGCTCACGCCTCTCCTGCAGCTGTGTGCGTGATGGTTTGCTCTGCTTCCCTTCATGAATGTTTATACCGTTTGTCAACTGGTTTCAAGGCGCAAAACGGTGACAAAAACTGGAGGAAGGGGACACCAGGCTAACAGACTGTTCACATTTGAGGAACAGGTATCATTTAGTCTCTAAGTGGCAGGCACTATGCTTTACATACATTATCTTTCATCTTTACAGCAAATCTGAAACCTGGGTATTATTACCTCATTTAATATTAAGTGGACTCAGGGTCAAAGAAGTTAAAAAAAATTTGCCCTGAGTGCATAAATTAAAGAGTATAAAGCCAACCTAAGCTTGTCTGACTGTAAAGCATAAGATCTTAACATAAAAAAAAGACACAAGTTATTCACTAATACATTCTTACTGTAAAAAATGTCTGCCGCTGTGTGTCGAGTTAATATTACCATCTTTTTTCATTTCACTCTTTCCTTTTTAAGGTATCTACTGTCACAAGGGTGATGTGTATCCGGGAAACTTTTTCTATGTGTGCACACGCAACTATAGACTTTTAAAACTATATCTGGGATCATACTAAATGAATGGTTGCTTTTCCATTACATTTTGCTAAAACCACCCTTGTTGAAAAATATGTTTTCTAGTAGCTGCTTTAAATAGACCATCATTTATTTGAGCATTCCAATCTTTCAGTAATATAAACAAAGGTGCAAAGAAAACTTTTGAACACAGATCTTTGCGCCCTTGTGTGAGTACTTCCACTGGACGGACTATTCTAAGAATGACAGCTGGGTCAAAGCATGTCTGCATTTTACATTATAATAGATGGCTGCGGAATTGACCTTGCAAAGCTCGTGGTCCCCCCACCGCGCCATGATGCATCTCAGTGAAAACCGAAATTGGGTAGAATAGAGCCCTGAATTGCTGAGGTTTGCCTTCCTTTGACATTGCTGTTCCCAGCTTCCCCTCCCCTTCTCTCCAACTGATGGCTTTTTTTTTTTCTTTTCTTTTCTGGCCCTTCTATTTCTACCTGCCCTGGGCTCCTTATGGGCGCACCTCCCTGCCTTTGAAGGATCAAGTCTCAGTGCTCTCTAGCATATCCCAGAAGCTGGTGGAGAGCACTTACTCTCCCGTTGACGCTAAGGCTGCTCCCCAGTGCCTTGAGGTAGACGAATCACACCTGGCGCTCTCAGCAGGGACCGCCCTCCCTGATGGGTGGGGAGCAGGGGGCAGAGAGAAGAGTGGAAATGGATGGAGCAGATGGTCTACTACTGGAGGGCTCAAGCTTTTTAATCCTCCACCTTCTAAAGTACTCATTTACCTGAAGATGTCCTTGTATTTTTCTCAAGGACAAAGATAGCAATCCCCTGCTGAAAATGTGACTGTCTAACTTGAAAGATTATAATGCACACAGACTTGACTTTGCGTCTCTCATTTTGAGAACCCTTTGTTATTTGGGTAAATGAGAATTTACATCATTTAAAACGGTCATCGGTGATTTGATTCATTTGTTTTCTTCCTTATGAAGACCATGAGTTAATAGTCTGTGCTTTTGCTCACATAAGATATTGTTTTAAAAATTACTTTAACTCATCTAAATCTTGGGGACAGTTTTAATAAACTATAGTATATCTATAAGCAAGAATAATCTACAGCCAATAGAAGTCAGGATTCAGAAGAATATTTAACGACAAGGGAACAGGATGTATGTTTAAGCATTAACAGCTGGTTAAAAATGGTATGCCTAGGGTGATTCCAAGTTTGTAAAAAACAGATATGCACAGAAAAAAAGACTGAAATATAATAAAGATTTTTATACCGCTTGTCTTTGGAGGATGGAATTACTGATGATTTTAAAAAGTTTCCTTTTTTTAAACTTTTGGGAAATTTTCACTTTTTGTACATGGGAAGCTTTTATAGTGAGAAAAAGTAACTTTTTAGTAAGATGATTTTGACTATCTTTTCTTGCCTTCCTGGGCATCTGAGATGAAATTCTCTTGGTTTTAACCACAGAGCAGACCCACGGAGAAAGTTCAGTGCAATCACCAGATTGATATTTTTTCTGATGTAACCAGGGAGGTGGGTCATTCCCTGCCTTGTTTCTCCCACCAGGTTCCAGTGTTTCAGGAAGGTCCCTGGTTGACCTCAAGGGCAAACATGCAAGTGTGGAGGTCTGACTGCCTGGGTTCAGCAGAGGCTGGCAAGGTCCAGCTAGCTACAGGGGCACGTGCATCTGTCTCGGACCCATCCTTGTGGGACTGGTGGGACCTGCGGTTCCTGGAGAGAAGACCAAAAGTGCATGAGAGGGTTCAGTGGAGAAGCTTTGTAAGAACTTGGATGAGGAACAGGGATCCAGCCAAACAGAGTGGGAATCTCAGAAGAGCTCAGGTCCCAAAGGGATGTGTCACTAGGCTAAGTGATTAAGCAGAATACTCATTTGGCAATTAAAATAAGCCAGGCCTAAAGGAAGGGCTAATCAGGAATAGGGAGACACAGAAGGCTCCCCAGGTGCACTCAAGGAAGGGAAGAAAAAGGGCACATCCCCCTGTGTCCACTAGGTGGCAGACCCCTTCCTTTACCAGTACTAAGACTTGTGCATATTCTCAGGCACTTTCTGATACTCAAGAATCACTCAGATTCCTGGGCCCCTTTCCAGAGCTTCCAATTCAGTAGTCTGGGCTGGGGCCCAAGATTCTGCATTTCTAAGAAGGTCCAGGAGCTGCTAGTGCCCCTGGCTGGTCAACTTTGAGCATCATCTCAGACTCTGGGAAGAGGGGAGGTGGGCGGGAGTATGGGGATGAGCAGTCAGTTCAAGTTGTGACAAAAACTCAAGGGAGGGGTGGCGTTGTGGTAGGAAGGTGGCTTGGGGAAGGGAGTGGGGTCACTTGCTTCCGGTTGGAAATAGCCTCTGGTCCTAGAACAGATTTGAATTGTGGGATCTGCAGCAGAATGTCAGGGCTCTAGGGCTCTCCATTCATTGAAATGGGTTACCAGTTAATTTCCTTAGAATGACTGGAGCACAGAGGAGCACACGTATATGCAGACTAAAATGACCGCGGTATTCAGATCAAAACGAAAAACAAGACATTAGGTACACACCAAAAATCAGTCTAAAGAAAAACATTAAGAATGCTGTAAAGAGTAAATCAGCAAATCTCAGACAACTTGAAGTGAAGGACCATTTAAAAAATAGCCAGTCCATCATGGCCCAATACGCGGGATTTGCTAAACAAGACTTTTGCATAGCTCTGGCCCTGAGTGGCTGACCAGGCGGGTTTGACAGTACCCAGCTGGACTCTACCCTGTTTAGTGAGATGAAACCACAGATCATGCATTTGAATGCCAGTGGCAGTGCTACTTGCCTAGGACACTTCTAAAGCTTCCTCTCAGTTTCTCTACCTGCATCAACAGAGAGAGAGAGGTAGGAAGTAACAGTTTGCATAAGAGCCCCCAGCCATGCTTGGAGGTGCACTGGTCTAGACCGGGCAGATTACTGATCTGGGAGATGGGCTTTTGCACAACTTCAGGGAGTCTATTTGTTCTTTGAGCTCCCACACTGCAGATTCTTTTTTTTTTTTTAATTGAAGCATAGTTGATTTACATTGTTGTGTTAGTTTCAGGTGTACAGCACAGTGATTCAGTTATACATATATATGTATATTCTTTTTCAGATTCTTTTCCATTATAGGTTATTACGAGCTATTGAATATAGTTCCCTGTGCTCTTCGGCAGGAACTTGTTGTTTATCTATTCTGTATATAGGAATTTGTATTTGCGAATCCCAAACTCCTAATTTATCCCTGACCCCCTGCACTTTTTGTATCCTTTAAGGGTCATTTTAAGAGTCCAATTATATTTGGGGGGGGTCCTTGAAATGGGGCTACTTGGAGATATTTTTGGTTCTGCTGCTATTTCTTCCAGGACATGAAGGACGATGTCCTGCACAGAGTAGGCACTTAATACACAGTGATGGGATGCATGCATGGGATTGTAGCCCAAAAATAAGAAAGCAGATGTGCTTGGGGGGCTGGAGAGAGGGCCAGGAAATAAATGCCCAGCAAAACAGAGCTCTGCTCACAGAGAATGTATGGAGGTAGCATGAAAGCAGAGTAGATGGAGGGGGGCCAACACCAAAAAGAAAAGAGCAATCAGTCAAGTTGTTTCCCCTGCCTCACTGCTCCCTCACCAAAGGCAGGTGTCCACTGGGAATGAGTGAAATGCAATTAATGAGGTTTTGGCCATGACAGCATAGGTTCCGAGCATCTTCATGCTGAAATAAGGCACCTGCCTCACCTCCTTGCCAACATGAACCCTGGTTGCTCTGGAAATTACCTCAGTTGTTTTCCTTTTTTTTTTAATTATTACTTTTTTTTTAATGGAGGTACTGGGGATTAAATCCAGGACACTGTGCATGCTAAGCACGTGCTCTGCTACTGAGCTATTTCCTTCCCTCTGTTTTCCTTTTAAAACTAGAATCCTGTGGAAGGACTTTAATAATTTCATTATATTTTCATATTAAACAATTCTCTGACTTTCAGCAAAAGAGAGCTAAATGAATCCAAAGTGGATTATCAAGCCTAATCCTGCCCGAAACATCACCTCTCACCCCACACTCAACTGTCCTGGTTTCCTTTGCCATCCTTTACCAGGTGCACAGCGCAGCCAAGGGAAGATTTGTGATTTAATGATGCATGGCTAATAATAATGATCACAGTAAGAAGAAAGCTGCTGTTTAGACAGCATCACGTGAGAAGTAGCATGCCAAGTGCTTAAATAAATACATTACCTTATTCAGTTCTATCAATAATGCCATAGGTTTGCTCAAGGACAGAAAGTAGAAGGGCTTGGGTTCTAGCCCAAATACGTCAGACTCAAAAATCTGTGGTCTTCCCCACTGGATCATACTCAGGGTCTTGAATCCAAATAGCAACTCTTTCTTTTTGCTTTCAAGGTGAATCAACAAACTGGAAAGTGTAGAGTGTCGAGAACTCTAGATACCCCAGGCCAGGGAGGGTATAGCTCAAGTGGTAGAGAGGATGCTTAGCATGCATGACGTCCTGGGTTCAATCCCCAGTACCTCCTCTAAGAATAAAGAAAGAAATAAATCTAATTACCTACCCCTGGCAAACCCCTCCACAAAAAAAAAAAAAAAAACCCCAAGGCCAAGATTTCTCACAAAAGACGGAGACATAGATGGGCCCTAGGAATGAATGAATGAATACCAATTGTGAATAAATCAGATTTAGCTTGTGAGGTCCTTAGATCATGAGGACACTGCAGTTTCCTGTAAACCCAAGACACTTCACTATAAACCAAAGAGTGACATGGTTCTGATGCCAGCTCATAAAATCTAAAGATACAACCTGGTTACAAATTCTAAGACTCACTCTCAATTGTATTTGAAGTAAATGTGCACACACACACACACACACACACACACCCCCTGTACTATATTCTGACTCCTTTGAAAAAAACTTTTTTACTCTTTTTCTAAATATCCTTTTCAATTTCTCAAATCTTTTATATAATATAGATGAGGGACAATTCCAACACAAACCCTCCCGAAGAGAACACAGTTTTGACTGTGTTCAAATCAGAGCTCATACCGCTATTTTATTATTATTTTTAGATAATCCTATCTTCATCGGAAACAATCTGCACATGCAACTTCCCAGGTCAACTGCTGGTTCCAAGGAGCCTTTGAAGTGTCTTCGGGAAAGCTCAAGGACCAGCAGTTTTTTGAGATGGATAAATTCAGTCATGTGTTTATGTTCAAGTTAGAACAGTTTGCAAAAGTCCTTCATGGGTCCTATATAGAAGTCCTTACAAACTTTCATGAATGTATCTTGGTATGTGATTGCCAGGTTTTTATACACACCATTTAAACCTTTATCATGAGTCAAAGTCCTTAAAGAAAATGGACAAAGACCTTACTTTTAAAAATGCTAAATTGAAGAATGGGGAGTCGCATGAACTTGGACTTTTAAAGACACAAATTGATTTAAGAAGCAAAGATTTTGGGGAGCCCTAAGACAATAAAGCGATCAGCACCAAGACATCTGTCAGGGCGGAGGGGACCTGAGGTAAAGACCAGTTAAATCTAATGCAATCAGGAACTTAGGCCAGTTGAACATTTTGTCATGAGGTGACAACCCCCTAACACCATAATCTTGCCTTTCAGGATGATGACACAGGACTTAATGAGTAAAAGAAAACAACTTCAGACCTCTCTTTTGAACATGAATTGTCTACTTAGGTTAAAGGTGGACTGTGAGATCCCATTAGCTACAGGCACAACTGGGAAAAGTAATGGCCACAGACACACATACACACATACACACACACACACACGCACACACGCACATACACACGTGCGCTGCAAAGCAAGTAGTTATGCAATGATAGCAATGTCTGTTTCTACTCAGATTCGAAAACAGAATTAAAGCCAAAACTAACAACCCTCCTGCTAATTAGAGAAATAAAAATGTCTCCCCAAGCACCCCAACACAATATGAAACTGAAATGAATTGCTTTCCTTTGGAACCCACTTATTTATTTACGTTTAAAAGAAGATTCGGGGATAAAGAAACTTGGAAAGAGAGCAGCTGGGGAGCCCACAGACACCGCGCACGGAGTCCAGGAGTCGAGCGCACACACAACAAGAGCTCGTTTCCTTGCTGCAACCCTGGATACCGTCTAACAAAAATCTGGTTACCTTTACACTTCTTCTCTTCCTGTCTGGAAGGTCTGGGCACCTGGGACACTCGGATCGCTCACATCGTCCTGGTCCAGATGGAAGATGGAGCTGGTCCAGGGCGCCTGGATGAGATGCGGCGACGACTGTTCATTCTTCAGCGAGCTGCGCCTCTCCGGGGGGCTTTTCCTGCGCAGGCAGCCTTCGGACATGCCCACCAGCTTCCAGTCCTGCTCGCGGTCCGGACAACGCTTCGGCTTGTCCCAGGCTGGAAGGCCATTTTCTGGAGGGTTGAAACACAGGAGATGACGAGCTGTTGGCATGGCCAAGACTGGGTTGAGTTGGAGAGCTTTGGAAGGCAAGTTGTTTCCCAATTCTTTCGGGCTGACCGGGTTCACATGGCCCTCCGCTTGACGGCAGTGGTAAGATGCAGGGGGGTACCAGCCTCGGGCATGTGGCCACCGCAGCTGGATTGCCTGTCGGAGTAATCAACACCTCCCCCCTGGCTTTTAGTGCCTAGAAAGACATCAGCGTCCCCACGGGAAGGCTGCCCTCTTGCCCGTCCCGCTCCAACAGCAATGACCCTGGAGCAAGTTGACACCCATTTATGTGACTGCTTAGATGACCATTTGAGGTCTTGAGGGTCAGGGCTGGCCGTGGACACTTTTCAGAGCCTCAGGACATAAAACGTGCAGGGTTCGGCCTGGTTTGACTTGGGTTTTATCACAGGCTGACCTGAGGGGCACCCTGTTCCTTAAGTGGGACATGCCACGTGGCTGCGCAAGACTGACAAGTCCATTCTCCTTGCTACCCTCCACTCCCCAGAGCCTACAACAGCGGGAAGAGAAACTGTGTGGGTGGTTTCAGTGTCGTCCCAAACAGGCGGTGAGATCAGCTGAAAAGAGCAGATAGTGCTTCAGTGTGGGGCAATTTACAACCCTAATCATAGAATGAAAGACCCCAAATCTCTTTGGTTGAAGTAAAGGCAGTCAATGGCTTATGTATATAGTATTGTTTTCTCTATTCAGTTTATAGGGGCTTGAAGGTCTGCTCTCTAGAAAATGAGGAAAAAACCAGAATAATATAATGAATATAACTTTCTCATGCTAACCTTCCCTGGTGGCACGTTATACCTCCCTGAATAACTTTACTGAACGTGGAAATGAAGTAGAGAGTGAAAACAAACAAGCTAATATATAGACTTGTAGATGCATTCACATTAAAACACAGAGGTCATCTGGCCATCTGTATTTCCAGAAATTCTTAGGCTAAGGTCTGTCAAAATGCAAAAGCAAAAGAAAAAAACTAACATAAATAGAGTTCTACTTTTAAAGTGATTATAAACAGTGATCGAAAGACAGCAATTTATAAGTGACATTTTCTTTTACGTTGAAATAAAGGACCATACGTATGTGCATCAGAGAGACAAGTCCATCCTGCTCTGTGCAGAGTAACTGGGAATTTAAAGCTGCTTTCCAACATTTAAAATGAATTTTAAATTATTTACTGCAAGGCTTAAACATGTTTCAGGTTTTCACAAGCACCCTCTGTAAAGCTACTAGATGTCTCCAGGGATGTGGGGGAGGGTGGTTTCTCTAAGCATCTCATCTGTCCTCAGCCCCTTTTGGAAGCTGCATTTATCCTTCCTGGTCTTTGGGTTACTGGGTGGAAATCCTGGTACCCATACACTTGATTTCTAGCACAGGAGAAGACTGTGAGCGACTATGACAATAGAGGAATAGCTAACACACGATTTCTCCATCACAGTAAGTGGAAATGCTGCAATTTGCAATATCCTAACTCGGCCAGTAAGCAACGATCCCCTTTAAAAAAAAAATCTTACAATACTTTTGGAGGTAATGTTTGATCTTATTCAGAAAAGAGCCATGAAAATTCACCCTGTGTAAGGGGCATCGGGAGAGGTGAGTTACCCAGACCTGGGATCTTTCTCCTCAGTTTACATGCCGCTGTTTGATGCGTGGCGAATCAGAAAGGTCTGGACCCAGCTGTGCCGGCTACTGGTGCAATTACAGACACTTAGTCTCACTTTCCATGAAAGGAAAACAACAGATTAAGATCTTGGGAGACTGGATTGCATTTTGGACTACACATATCTATGTAGAATCCTTGCAGGTACCTATTATCCAGGAGGGGTTGAGGTTTTCATGATCTAAATATAAAGCCACTGAATGCAAGGGTCAGTTCTGGGCCCAGAGAGATTTATTTTGTTTCTACAGACGTGAAAAGCCTTCTCGCCCATGCGTGCTTCTATGGTGTCTACTCTATTTTCAGGGACTCTAAATCTTTGGTACCTCGCACTGTGTAAAGCTCCATTTTAAGTCATGTTCAGGTTATCATAGTATTTTGTAGAGCCTCCAACATTTGTTTTTTCTGCAGAAATTCTTAATATTTGGTATTCATTCCCCTGCCTGAACAGAAATTAAGAAATACAGCCAAACTGGGTAGTCGCAGCTTCCTAGTGAATGGAGCTGGGCAACATGCGTGGATGAGATGCTGAGAGTGACTCCACCCAAGGGGACAGTCATCCCCAAAGCACAGCTGGTTAAAGCCCACTCAGCCTGTCCCCTGCGCCAGCAAGAGCAGGGATTTCTTCTAAGCAAGGGAGGCTATGTGTGGGGTGAGGTAGGGGATAGGATCGCCCTCTGTTTTCCTGAGAAAAGAAGCTGTGGTGGTTTGGGGAACGGGCTCCATTCGTGGGAGGCATTTATGAGCTCAGAATTACTGTCTGTAATTACATTCATGATAATGATATTCAGTTGCTTAACGGCAGGTTTATTGGTCGGGGCTCTGCTGGAAAATCTGGGGACTGAAAAGCCCTGGCTGGGTCATGGGAAAACTCAAGAGGGGTTTGTTTAAGGAGGATCCTCCCGGGAACAGCGGGCACATTTAATTCCTACGCCATTCCCAAAGAGGGATGAGACAGGCTCCTTAAATTCTGCCTGGGAGGCTGTGAACTGTCACCTCCACATTTGCTTGGCAGTGATGGTTTTCAGGGATTTTCTGCTATTTCTTTTTTTTTTTTTTTCCTGCTTTTTCTATGTCTAATGTCCATATCCTTCCATTCCCCCAAACTCAAACCAATGAGATATGTCTTTTTAGAGGGATTAAAAAATCTCAAAATATTAAATTTTCAAACGTTGGTGAGCATCAGAGTCACGTGAGACGGTATTAAAGGCAGAAAGACCAGGCTTCCTGAAGCCGGATGGGGCCAGGGCACTTGTATACTGAGCAAGTTCTCCAGGTGTTTCTGATACCCAGTGGAGTTTGAGATCCACCCAGTTAAGAAAATCTAAGGTTAGAAAACAAATTATTGACATGTTTCAGATAAGAGTGCAATCTCCTTCTCAGACTCTCACTGTTTTACTCAGCCTTGGACTAAATTTGCATTATAATTAAAACTTTCATCAATTGTTTTAGAATCTACTGCGTGAGGCATTAGAAGTCAGCAGTTAATTGGATGTTATCTTGTTGATTGCAGGCATGAACGTAAATAAATATTCATTCAAAAAGCCTGCTGCTCTGAGGATTATACGGGACACAAATGTGCACAGTAGTAGAAATACATTTTTATTTCTAAAGGAAGATTCTGGAGATGATCATATCTTCTGTCATATGAAGTATGGGTCTTTCAAGGATCTCAGCTAACATGTGGTTTTTAATATTTCATATTCTAGACATCAAGACGATTCATCAATTTAATTTGTCAGTTATGATGCAAATGAATAATTAAGTAGAATCAAAGGAAATGACATGTGAACTGTTAATAAAATAACCAGACACACACTGGCCTGTGTGTCTCCAGGGAGTTTAGATTTGAATGACTGAGTCTGTGTTCGATGACCATAATTCTAGCGATTGACTGACCTAAAGGGTTCTTTTGCAAAAAGAAACAAACATAAATCCCATTAATGCGACTACCTATATCTCATCTCTGGAAATTTCCTTAAAGATGATAAAAACCAAATCCATCCAGCAGAAAAGGGAGAATGATATGAACAGACTCAAATATTTCAGGACACAAAAGCAAGCTGATACCTTAGAAAAGTAGAAGGCAAAAGAAATAAGATTATAATAAAGTGTTCAGAAAGGGTCAGTGGAGCAGGCTGGGATGTCATGGCACCAACTATGAGTGTTTAGTTTGCATTAAAAGACCATCAAGATGAGGCACTGGGTCCCCACACCATATTCTGCATTCGGGGATGTATATATAACGTGCTTTGCAAACCCAGGGACTGGGTAGAATTACCACAGCCTGCTAAGTAGGCTGTCTCTCATTTCCATTTAAATATTTGCTTCATTGAAATGTAGTTGATTTACAATGTTGTATTAGTTTCTGGAGTACAGCGCTGTGATTCAGTTATATGTATACCTATAAATATATACATATTCCTTTTCATTACAGGTTACTGTAAGCCACTGAATATAGTTCCCTGTGCTCTACAGTAGGACCCTGCTGTTTATCTATTTTGTATTTAGTTGTTTGTACTTGCTAATCCCAAATGCCTAATTTATCCCTCCCCCGCTGCTTTCCCCCTTGGTAACCATAAGTTTGTTTTCTATGTCTGTGAGTCTCTTTCTGTTTTGTAAATAAGTTTGTTTGAGTCATTTTTTAAAAAGATTCCAAATCAACTATACCTTCAATTTAAAAAGAATGGGGAAAGTAAATAAATTAAGAAATAAATCCTTATAGCAAAACAAAAAACCAAAACAAACAGAAAAAACAACCTCCTGTCCCATAAGTTTCACCTTGTTGAATTCTCAGACTATGTACACATCAGCTGATTTACTCGTGGGGTCACGTAAAGCAGGAGACTAAGATTTGGCTGAGCACCCACTGTGGGCCAGGTACAGAGCTGGACACTCGGACTCATCTTCATAGCGTCCCTGGAAGTACACAGAGCTATGCTGCTCGAGGGACAAGGAAACTGGAAGTCAGAGAAGCACCTTCATCTGCCCTTTCATGGCCTTTGTACGGTTACCTGATACGTTCTCATTGTTTGCCTTAGTTGGGTGAGTTGCCACAGATCTATTAATAGCTATCATTTGATTACTACTTTGAAAGTTCTTTATAAACGATGTTTATCATCTTGTTCAGTTTTTCCAATTGACTCATTTATGTTCACAGCGGGTCTCCCGGCTTTTACTCTCCACCACCTACAACCTCCCGTCCACTCAGCAGCCAGAGTGAGCCTTCAAAGATATACAACGGAGCTGATTTCTCTGCTGCTTAAAGTCTTCTGGTGACTTCCCATCAATACGGGAATGAAGACCTCATTTACCAGCCTACCCGGCTGAGCCCTCCTGGGGCTCTGCCCCACTCTCTGTCCTCTGGCCAGTGGGCTTCTGACCTGGGAAGCACCTTCCCACCCAGCATCTTGGCAGAAACTCTCCCCTGTGCCTTGAGTCCCCTTTCCGGATCCTTATGTAACCACTTCCTATTGTACCCCGAAAGCTGCTAGGATCCAACTCCCTCTTTCTTTTATATGAAGGTTAGATTTCCCCTTTTGAAGAACCTGTCAGGGTTGCATTTCTCCATGAAGACAACCAAAAATGAAAAGCCTGATGGGTTGGACCCATGTACGCCTTGGTGGAGGGAGGAGGCAGGGAGGCTGGAAGATCAATGTCCCAGCTCTTCTATACAGTGCCTGGAAGGTCTCATCTCGGGAAGATCACTTCTTGTCTCCAGGCCTCAGTTTTTCCATCTGTAAACTGGCAATGTAATATTGCCCATGGGATTTTTCTAAGGCGCAAATGAAATAATGCATGGGAACGTATTTAGCGATTAAGTGCAGTTCAGGGTACCCAGTGCTGTAACTACCTAATCAATGCCATGTGTATGACCACATGGGTCTCTTTCTAGCCAAAGGGAAAAATACTATTAATAAAACAGTATGTTACTTTTACTAATAAAAAATTCCATATTCAATGGATATATCGACACCACTACCGCCGTCAAACACCACTGCCACCTCCACTCCCATTACCACCTGGTCCTAAACAGAACATTGTGTAGGCGAAGTTGTTTTTGGTGACCTCCCACTTCCTTTTGACCCCCTTTCTTCTTCCTTCTCCCTCTTCCCAGGTATTTGCTATTTCCATGCTGTCCTCTGGGTGCTCAGTCCCCACTGTGGGCGGATCACTTATTCACAGATCTCTTAGTAGCCTTGGGCAAGTCACTTCACTTCTCTGTACTTCAGTTTCCTCCTCTGTAAAATGGGAACATTCTCCTCTAGTAATGATTAAATAAGGTAATACACAAAAAGCTCTCTAAACAGTGTATGGCACATTGTAAACACTCAGTAAGGGTTAGCTCTTTCCTCACGCCCTGAAATGATCTCTGCCTTTGCCCCATCGTCCAAACTCAGGTTCTCTAAACATGATTTCCAAAGAACATCTCCAAAAGAAAGAAGTTTGACAGATGACTTCCCACTACCATGTTAATGGCTGGGAATCTGGGATGAGTCACCCCTCTCAGCAGATTGTGATTTTTTAAAGAGGATGCTTGAAAAGTGTAGGGCTATGGCCCAGGAATGAATGTCTAAAACTGGATTCCTGACTGCTGTGCAAGGCAGGTGGGAGAGACAGTTTGGTGAAGTCCATGTTCAGAACAGGATTAAGGCATTTCCGTTATGGCTGGCCTGACCGTCTTCACACCTGGCTTGCTTAGCTTGGTGGGTCAAACAGCACAATAGTGAAGACACAGATTTGATCCCTACGCAACCTTCAAGACCTACCTCATTGTTTAAGCTCTCTTGAACCAATCCATCCACCCTCGAACTTTTATAACACTTCCCCTGTCTCTCCCACCCTCCACGTGTGACTTTTTACCTTGTGATATAATCATTTACATACATGTATAAATTTTTTTGTTAACACTTTATTGCCTAGCACCATGTCCTATTTAATATTTATTGTCCCCTAATAATCTGGTAATTGCAAAGAGGAAACTGTCTCCTAGGCACAGACTCTATGCTTATTTTCTTACCCAAACGCTACTGGTGGCTTCATTACTATTAAAACCAAGTCAGTGCACATTTTCTACTACCAATAGTACTATCGGCCCCAAAGTGCTGGTGAAAATGAAAACTGTTCTGCTTTTTAGGGGCAGGATAGGAGAGTGGCTAAGACTCGGGGCTCTGCTAGTCAAGGTTCAAATTGTAGCTCTTCCACTTTGCTGTATGACTTTGGGGAAGTTGGATCTCTCTGCGGCACACCTGTACTGTCAGCTCTATCTCTTCTGTAAGGGAGGACTTACTGTGGCCTCCTAGTGTGTCAGTGGTACCCACACCTCTTCTTCCATTACTGGACTCTAATGGGCTTATCCATCTCTGAAATCCCGTAGCGCAAAGCACGGTGACTTAACATGACAGGACCTCAATATATATTATTTAGAAATAATTGAACATAATCTAGACAGGACAAAATACCCCTGAGTCTGAGCAGAGCACACACAGACTCTGATCTACCCAGGAATTTCTACCCACAGAACATCCATGGGAGACAAGTTAGCCGACTGCTCAGCGCTCTGCAGCAAAGGCAGTCCCACCAGAGACAAAGGCTGCAGCCCAGGCTGAGGTGTGCCCTGCGCACAGAGAAGACAGAAAGGGCAGCTAGGTGACTCCGTTCCTCCTGGTCCCAGGCTGGGTAATCTCACTGTTTTTATTTTGGCGTTTGTACCCCGTGAACACTCCGCCGAAGCCACAAGTGAAGCCCACGGTGTGCTCCCCAGACCACGTGTGTGACATTGCTCCGGAGAGATGCCACCGTGTGGCTCCGTGTCTCGGGCCATCTTCTCAGGATCTCTCCTGGACCAGCTCCACTAGTCTAGGTGCATCTGGAAGTGGGTGGCCGGCCACCAGGGGACAGGCTGCGGGCTTGACTCCCTGGGCCTTAGGATCTGCCTAGGGTGGCATCACCTGGCCTGGGAATCTTCCAGAGGGGCCTGAGGGTGCGGGGTCTGGGCCGCCATCTACTTCCATTTACAAAGGTCTCACGGGTGGCGCTTCCCCACTGGAAGCCATGAGACTTGTAAACTTAGAATATGTGGGCAAGAAAGGGAGATTTCTCTGAAAGAGAGGAAAGTCAAATAGTTGACTATTTTTAAAGGATATTCACCAGCACTGCCTTTGAGATTTGTGAGGGAAGGGTTACACAAATTTGCTGAGTCTCATGGTAACTACCCCACAGGGTCGGTGTAAGTATGACATGAGCCCAACATATGGACAAGGTCTAGCACTGAGCAGAAATGCAGGTGCTCACCGTGTTTCCTTCCTATTTTACTACTGATCATTATGGATCAAAACCACTGTTCCCAGTAGGCGAGAAGGGACCCAGTTCAGCGTGGGTCCTTGCCACACAGCCAGTCTGTGGTGACTTCCTCCTCCTTTGAAGAACATTGGTTATTTGATCTAATAACACACAATTGTGTATGTTTCTGAGATCTTACTGGTATCTGTTCATATTCCCAACATGAAGACTTGGCTAGCCCTTGAGATGGTGACCAGATACTGCTTTGATACTCTCCACAATTTAAACCTGCAAAATGGAATGAAATGTTCTGGTCACTGTAAGACGTATAAAGGAATGGGTCCCAGCAGGGAGGGGGTCTTCCAGGCCACTAGCTTCTAAAGGAATTGCGGCTGGGGAGAAGAAGAGAGGAAGGAAGCCACAAGTATTATTATCTACATACACAATAATAGCAATAATACTGGTAAAATGTACTGAGCACTTACTATATGGACTGGGCACCATAAATAAAAACTATTCCTCATTGAGCATCTCCTGGGTGTCAGATAGCATCCTGAGTGCTTTTCACATTATCCCATTTAAGTTGCATAATGATATCAAGAAATAGGTATGGCTTCTGTCATTTACTCCAGTGAGGAAATAAGGATGGAGGGAAGTGTCTCTATTTAGAATGTTACAATGTACGGTAATTCTTAGCTCACCATTTACACTTGTGAGCTCCTTAACAGCTGGGACCACGGCTGGTTTAGCTGTGTGCCCGGCACGCGGCATGGAGCCTGGTCCCCCGACTGCTCATTGCCTGGAGTGAAACTGAACTGAACCGGGCAGCCTCCGCATCTCCCCGCTTCCCCTCCGCAGCCCAGTGGGAACTGGGCATCGGTGAGAGCGTCCTTCTCCCCTTTGTGCCTGTGCTGTTTTCCCGCTGCTCAGCTAGGTACCCTTCCCTGGGGTCTTCTCTCGGGCTCCACACTGTTTCCCCTCAATTCTCTTCCTGTCTCCTCCTCCTCTTTCCAAGCGCTGCGTGTCCGTGGTTCTCTCATGGTCTGGAGCAGAGGTCTCTAAAGAAACTGGATGCTGGGGTTTGAGAAACAAATAATGACCTTATGTTTATATTTTAATTTGAAAATTTAAAAAGAAAAGCTTTTCCTGACGTTGTACTGATGTACTTACAGAATGAATGAGTGAATGAACGAATGAATGAAATACCGAGAGTGAGGTAATAAATGTGCTCCGGCAACCTAGTCAGGGCGTATTCCTCTGGAGAACAAACGCTGCTGCACTCCTGAAATTTTATAGACAAGGACTGCTGAGGCCCTGCTCAGCCTTTGTCTAGCTACCTGAAACACAGCCTCGAGATATCTTCTTGTAGGCAGAGTCTTGCAGAATTGGCCTCTTTGTTCAGATGCTGCCTTCCGTTGCTCTGTGGTTTTGGTTTTCCTTTCCTGAGCGCCTGCCTATTAATTTTCCCTCTTGCTCAGCTTGGCCCTCTCTGCCCCTGCGTACTGGTGCACTTAAGTTTGCTATCGCAGAGGTTTTCTCTGATTTCCCTGGCAGGGACTCTCAGTCCATTAAGTGAGGGAGATCTGGGACCTACTAAGGGAGAAACACATTTCCCCTTATCTGGCGGTTCCCACCTCTCCAGTTTTCTTGCCTATTCCATCAGGCAAACAGTATCCCAATGAAAAACAATCAACATAGTTCTGGAAGTCACAAATAATTATTCTGAAACTAGAAACTACGATGACCATCTCTTGATAATAAGTTAAAACCATGAAACACCTTTACAAGTCTGAGTTTAGAACCTTTAAATGGGACGCACATGAATCTCTTTTCAAGTTTAGCCTGAAACAAAGGTAAAGACCAAACAATGAAACACGTGCTCCACCCCGGTGGAGCTTCACAGCGGGAAAACATGGCAGTGACCAGGGCCACCTCATGAGGACTTCCCCACAGGGGGGCAGGCTGACCACTGGAACACGGACCAGAGGCCCCGCAGACTGGGAAAGGGCTTTCTGGAAAACACAGTGGAATCCTCCCTGAGGACTGGTCATTGGTTTTCCATAATTCAGATCGGATCTCATTAGAGAATCCTCAGGTCAGATGACTCAAACTTGGAGGTAATTACTCTAAAGGCCACAGAGATTCCATTTAGGATATTAAGAAAGCTACAGCTGTTGCAAAACGATTCATATTAAAAGAGCCACAAACACATAAAAGGGAACAGATGTTTGTTGTCAGGATTAGATTTTTCCTGTGTGAAAGTTCAGATCATCATGTTTATTCTTCTTGCCAATCTGAATTCGCTTTTTTATTTTTAAATTTTTTTATCAAAGTGTAGTCAGTTATAATGTGTCAGTTTCTGGGGCACAGCATAATGTCTCAGGCATGTATATACATACATATATTTGTTTCCATATTCTTTTTCATTATAGGTTACTACAAGATACTGAATGTAGTTCCCTGTGCTATACAGAAGAAATTCATTTTTTTTTAATGTTCTCTATATATAAACCCACATTTTTAAAGAAAACAGAAGGTAGCTTGTAAGTTTGGCCCCATTTTATGTTCCCAAACTTGAAATACACCTTCCAAAAGTAGGAAATACATGTGAATCTGTCCTAACTTTGGAAATTAGGGCTGGGATATAATATGCGGACATAGAACACATTTTGAAATTTACCGTTTATCAAATAGAGAGACACAATGTAACTCTTGGGTAATCAGGACGATTTTATTTCATTATTTATTTATTTCTGTAGTTTAAAAAAAATTTTTGACAGTATTTTTTGGGGGGTTGGGGAGGTAATTAGATTTATTTGTTTTTCTACTGGAGGTCCTGGGGGTTGAACCCAGGAACCATGCTAAGCACACACTCTACCACTGAGCTATGCCCTCCGCACTAATCAGAACTATTTTATATATCACACTTTAAAAGAAGTCATTACTTGGCAGCAAAACACACCTATTCTATCAATGAATTACACTCAGGGATGAACAAAATGGACAAAAATATATCCTGGTGCTAATAAACTACAGTAACACGTAGGCCTATAGAGTTCTCCTCCTCTGAGTTTTCATAGGATCTCACTACCACTTTCCAGATATCATTTTGTGCAAATAAGTAACTGGCATCAAGAGCAATGCGGATATTCCCTTCATTTACGGAGGAACCTTTTCTACCTGGAGAAGTTGGGTTTTCCCTTTTGTTCAGGAACAAGACGGCAGCCACGGGACCCACATCCTCCTCACCTATGGTTATGATGGCAGGCAAGCTTCTTCAGGGAGGGAAGGGCTCCGTGAGGGCGGGCACCTGGGAGATGTGCTCAGGCCCTCGGGATACCATTAACGACATGGAAGCCATGTTTCCTTAAGTGGCCCTGTGTGGAATGACACCGCTACCAGCAGGGTCTGTGATCTTCCCAAGGAGGATCTGACTTCTCTGCGTCTCACAGTCTCGTCCCAACAGCAGAAACTGAGGGGAGGATGAAACTGCTTCCTCCCTTCCTGTCTTGTGGAAGATAATTTAGCCCTGCAGATGGGTCAAACTGCCTGGTGCAATCTGCTCTACAATGTTTTTCCAGTTCAGGAAAATCAAGAGAAGAAGGTGGAATTTCAACTGCCTTTTTTCTTAGCTCTTTGCCCTTCTCTTGAACTTTCTGATTACTCAAAATAGAGCCAGCGAAGTTGGAGCTGGAGAGGGCGTCGGACAGTGAGTCCCGGTAGGTCTGTCCCTCTCCAACCAGCTTGCCCCCAGTGAGGGCCAAGCGTGCCCCATGTCCCCTCTGTCCTCAAATGGCTTGTGAATATCTCAGGCCTTGTTACCTCTAATGTGTTAGCATCACTGGGAGCTTGTTAGGAACGTGGGATTCTGGCCCCAGAACTGATGAATCAGAATTGGCATTTTAACGAGATCCTTGTGTTACTCATATACACACTGATGTCTGAGATACTCTGTCCTAGGGCACAGTCTCCGTATAAAGTAGCGGGGATTGGTTAAATGTGTGGTTACCCAATTTAAACTTTGGGTGGATTTAATATTTACTAGAGGGAGAGAAAGAGAAGATTTTCCTATCAAGGAATCAGAGGGGAAGCTAGTATTTGATGGATTGCAGGTGAGGGGCAGTAAAGACATGTGCGTTTAAGGTCTTTATTTCCTACATGGTGAGTTGGCAAGTTTGGTTCTTGAAATGGGAAAATCCAAACACAAAGATTTCTGATTATGATTTTATCATTTGTAGGATTTCCTCTCTAGAGACATCCAACAAAATAATAAAAGTAATAGCTCACACTGAACACTAGTGTTTACTAGATGCCAGGTACCCATTCTGAGCACTTCGCATTTAATCTTCACGATAACTCTATGAGGAAGAAATAGTGTCCTCATTTTTTAGATGAGGGAACAGGGGCACAGAGAGGATTAACAACATTAACAACCAGGAGTTAGTGGCAGAGTTGAGGTCCAAACCCAAGGAGGTCGAGCCAACCATGCCACACCTCTGCTGGTTGTGGGAAGCCAACACCAGATGACTGAGGTGATTGCCACAGGCCAAAGAGCTAAATTCTGTGGACTTAAGAGATTTGAAATAAAGAAACAAAAGCTCAGAGAGGTCTTGTTCCTGCTCAAAGTCACCCAGACGAGGGAAGTGCTGGATGGCACTTCTGATAATTCCTCCCATGATCTTGTAATTGAAAACATACATTTTTGGGGGGTCTACACCAAGGATTTATTTCTCAATCTCCACGCTGTTGCAAATTCTGACATTTTCACTCTATACCTCAAACAGTAAGAGCTGTTTTTCTCATTAAAACTTTTTTCTTCCAGTTAATTTACCAAACCAAAGACAGCTGTGCGGGGAGCGATTCCGAGTTCCCACACTGACTGCTGTGAAGATGTCCTCAAGAGGCTGATGTTTATGGTGGCACGGGTTCTGCCTCCAAGTGGCCCAAAAACTTAGGAAGAAGACAAAAACAAGCAAAACACCCAAGGTAAGGAAGAACTGATTTGTGTCCTCGCTGCCCAGCATGAAAGTTTAAAAGGCCACCTAATAATTTAAAACTGACAACAGAACAATTTCATTTTGAGTTCATGATATGTGAGGTGAGCCTTATAGAAGGCCTACTGTGTGCCAGATGTGGTGCACACAGTGTTTTATTTATTCATTAGAACAACACCATGAAGGAGAGGCTGTTATTTGCCTCATTTTGTGGATGAGGAAACTTTTGGCAGAGAGAGCAAAATATTGCCCAAAGCTATAAATAGTAAATGGGGAGCTCTTCTCATACCCCCTTGGTTACATTCTACAGGTGCGGTGATGGTAGCCCAGAGAAGAAAAACATTTGCCCACAGTCACAAAGCTAGTTCAAGGGCAGTGCTGTGTCTGGCATCTTCCTCAAGATGGACCACGCTGGCTTACTGGCAAGTGGGAAATCCTGTGGAATAACAGTGGACCATCGCTTAGCATAAACATCGCTTTGAGAGGGGCTCATTTATTTCCTCAGGAAGTATGGCTTCAGGAAGCAAAATCTCTCTTCAAAAAAGGATAGAATCAAATCCCGTATTTCTTTGGAAATGTAGGAAGGACATCATGTCCAAATGAACAGACTCATCTGATTCTGGCCACAGAACCACAGATGCTTGAGATACAAACATTCCCAGCTTTATGAAAGTCTGGCCTGAGATATTTTCTGATCAAACAGTAACCAAAAGAAGAACAAACATTGTGCTGTTAGCAATTATCCCAGCTGTCTGGTATATGTCCACAGACGACAGCTTCTGCAGGAGGAGTCGAGCTACCAAAATGGTGGTGCCAAAGCAACCTCCAACCAAATAGGGCTGTTGGATTTGTGTGGGACAATGTGGCAAGTGACATGGAAGGTGTCAAAAAATGATCCACATGTGCTCCCCTAGCCGATGGATGGCTTTCTCCCTGGCGTTTCTCTGCCTACAGCTGCCTCAATTCTCGGAGTCCATTTGCCTGGAAAGATGAGAAAAGGCACAGTGGAGGAAGGAAACTGCCAGAGGGAGGAAGATGCTCTGAAGAAAAGCCCCATTCTGCACGTTACCTCCATAGGAGGGTTACTCAGTGGGTCCGTATACTGACCCCAAACAGACAGAGAGACCGAAGTTACCTCGAGCACCTACAGGGCTGCCCCTAGGCTGGCAGTCCTCATCCAGGCTTTTTGCCTCCCTGGAGACAGTTGGCAATGTTTAGAGACAGACCAGGGACACCGCTAAACATGTCACAATGCCCAGGCTGGCTCCATAACAACTAGTTATCCACACCCTAATGTCAATTGAGCAGAGGTTGAGAAACGTGCCTGCAAAACTGTGAGGTGAGTGAGATGCATGGCCTCTGATTCAAAGTGCTCTTCCTCTGACTCCGGACACTGCAGTTCCTCCTCTAGGCCTCCTCCCATCTCCTCCCCGCCAGGAGGAAAAGCCTGATTGAATTAATACACACCAAGGTATGAATGACTGATGGATCCTGCACTAGCAAGAACGCCTGTATTTTAAGTGACTCGCTAATTTAATCTAACCTCGACTCCAATCCATGAAATTTTAGTGAGGATGCCATAACAACACAGACCCTTAATTTCAGTAGATGAGGAAGATGGTGAAATCTGCAAAGCATGGCTCACCTTTTTAAGTCACAATCTATAGAAACAAATCAGTGATGTGTTCCTATTGGGATACAATCATGACTACTTTGTTTTATTACAAGCAGTTATGTGCACTTGGTATTGATCACAGTTGCTTTCCAGCCAGGGAAGAAACACTGGAAAAAATTTCCTGTGCCCCAAACAAAGCTTATTTACTTTCTCTTCATTTCTAATATTGACTTGTGGATTTGATACCATGGGTCCATCCGTTAGGTATTTGAACCGTCCTTGTTTCCGTAAGTCCCAGGCTGTCTTCTCCTCCCTGGACTGCTGCGGACCTGTATCTGGATGACGTGCTGCGTAGGCTTTTATTTAAAGCAAATGAAGCAGACACAGCGTGAGCAAAATCATCAGAAGTGAACATGAGCTTCAGAGTCATTTCTTCTCAATTTAAGGTTTAGAAATGGAAGGCTTTGCAACTCCTTATGCCAGTGTGTGACAGTGCCAAGTTGAAGTACTCCTCCCGTGGCAAAGCCACACTGGTGTGACTTCCCAGGTCACTTTTCTTTGCTCTCCAGATTCCTTGTCCTCCTGACCAGCAGCTAGGGACATGTATGGTCGATTGATGTGCACCAATATTCCATGCCGAATTTCAGAGGCAATTAACTAGCTCAATTGATCCTCATCTTACGGGCTCTAAATGGTAAAATTCAGAGAATAATTGGGGCTAAAAGGGACCTCAGGGCTCTCGCCAGTTCAAACACATCATGGATAGAAAAGGAAATTGGAGTCCGAGAAGGTGGCCTGGTTCCATCAAGGCCACTTTGATTGGTTACAAGCAAAACCAAGCTTGACCACCCACAAGTGTGCTGACTCCTAACACAAAGTTCCACCAGGAGCCTCCCACGTGGCACAGGGAGAGTAGAGAAGTCTGGGGTGAAACCGGGGGAAGGCAGGTAGCCCTCACCCAGATGGAACAACCTCCTTGCTCCCAGAACCTGCAGGTCCCTGTCTTCCATATCTCTCATCTGGCCTCAGGACTAAGGCAGCTGCTGATCGTTAAGGATGAACTAATACTGGGCTGAAGCATTCAGATGGTTCCTTGTGCCAAGATAATCAGCAGAATTTCTAAGCTAGTACCCCCCTGGGGACTGACAAATGATGGTATTCTATGGAGGTGGGGGGTGGGCAACTCTGGCAACATGGTGTGACGTCAACCATGGGCTTGGAGGACAGCGTGAAAGGCCACAAGGGTGCCAAGCAGACCTGACCCCTAAACAGAAAGAGGTCCCCCAAAAGAGAGGGCGACAGGGATGATTGGGAAGTATGGTGAAGTGATCATTGGACGGACAGCCTGTTCCAGGCCCAGGAACCCCATACTCTGGCCAATTTAATTCTTGCCCTCTTGGCCAGTGCATGTGGCCTTTCTTCAACTAATTTACATCTCATGGGAAATTCTTGTGATGGGTTAAGGCTTGACAGGGTCAGGAAAAACAGCATATTCTTAGTCTTGGCAATGTGGAATCTTGAGCATGCCTCTATTAATGAAACATGCTGTGGACCCTGTGGTTTGAAAGGAGAGAACATTTACCATGGCTACAACTGCCCTGCCTGAAAGCAGAGATTAGGCTCATCACAGGTCTGGTCAATATTTCCTGAGTGCTTGCAAGAGAAGGGACTGGGTAAGAAATCTTTGTCTGGAAAGGAGAGAATAGTTGGATGTATTATGCCAGGGAGGCCAGCAGTGAAAAGATTCTAGAAGTTTTAGTAATAGATTTTCAGTGATGTTTTCTTTCATAAACATCCTAAAAGGATATTTAAAATGAGTGGAATAGCCAAGACATGGAAACAACTTAAATGTCCATCAACAGATGACTGGATAAAGAAGCTGTGGTATATTTCTACAATGGAATACTACTCAGCCATAAAAAAGAATAAAGTAATGCCATTTGCAGCAACATGGATGGACCTGGAGAATGTCATTCTAAGTGAAGTAAGCCAGAAAAAGAAAGAAAAATACCATATCACTTGTATGTGGAATCTAAAAAAAAAAAAAAAAAAAAGACAAATGAACTTATTTACAAAACAGAAACCGACTCACAGTCATAGAAAACAAATTTATGGTTACCAGTTGCGGAAGAGGGTGGGAAGGGATAAATTGGAAGTTTGAGATTTGCAGATACTAACTACTATATATAAAATAGATAAACAACACGTTCATACTCTATAGCACAGGGAAATATATTTAATATCTTGTAGTAACCTATAATGAAAAAGAAAATGAAAATAAATATATGTATGTTCATGTATGACTGAAGCATTGTGCTGTACACCAGAAATTGACACAACATTGTAAACTGACTATGTTTCAATTACACACACACACACACACACACACACGCACACACACACACTAAAATGAATGGGCAAATCTCAAGGATCAGGCCTGGAAAGTGGGCCTGGAAGACCCGTTTCTGAGTCCCACCCATGACTCTTTACTTCTTAGACTGCTGAACGGGTTGTTCAGGAAAGCTGGATGGCGTTTGGTCATGGGGTATATCAGATGTGCTTGAGCGAGATAACAAGACAGCTGCATTTGTCCCCTCACGCTTTCCTGGCAAGGGTTGGGGCATTGGGCCTGGAGACATTGAGGTGGTGATGGTGATGATAATGGAGTGTATTGTTTACTACTTGAGCTCGCAATGGTCCAGCCATGGTGCTAAGCATGTTATTTCTTTTGACCCTTACATTAGTATTGAGACAAATAATGGTCATCCCCATTTCACAGATGAAGAAACTGAGAATTAAGAAAGGGCAAGCAACTTGCCCAAGGTCACAGCTGAAGAGGTGGAGCCACACTGGATCCCAAGGGGATGTGACCACAGGACTGTGCCCTTGGCCCCTCAGCGGCATTGTAAGGGGTGAGCAGTGCAGATATGGTTTGAGGCATTAGAAATGGTTGGCACAGAGCTAGCGGGAGTAAGAGGGTATAGACTTTCCTGGTTTGGAGACATATCATCCTCATATTTTGGCTGCCCCTCTCCCCTCCATCCTTGTCCACATTTAAAAGAATAAGATAAAAGTGAAAAAAGAGAAATTAAACAGAGCTTCGTGGAAAGAATGAAGCAAGAGAGTGAAAGCCAGGCAGGTTTTCAAACAAACAAATCTAAAGTTCCCCTTGTCTTTTTTAGAAATTATCCACAGCAGTAAAACAAAAGCTGGGAGACGAGGAGTCAGGGAGGACCGGCGGTGAGGGCTCCTCCACGTGGGATCTCAGGGGAGAGTCTCAGCCAGAAGACCAGGCCTCCATGGGGCTGGGATGCAAAACCCCAAACTTTCCCTCTCTTGGGTGCCTGGCATGCTCTTCCTGACCCATCCACAAGAGGGACGGGCCCCTGCAGCCTCACTGCCCTCAGGGACCCACTTGGCAGCTCTGAAGACCCTCCTTCTCTGATCTGTAAAGGATGCTTTGTGATGTAAAGGCCACCTCTGTTGTTTCTGTTTACTCTTGTTGGAACTGAAACAGGATTTGTAAATAGCTCAAATTGTAATGTTTAAGCCCTTGCACCTTCAACACACCTCATGGAATCCTCACTCCATTAATTCCATTCCAAACAACAGGAACTATATTTCAATAATAATAATAAAAAAAACCCAAGACAAATGAAAACAAAAAGAAAACCAAAAAGCATCTGTGTTGTGCACTGCTGCGTAGCCAAAAATACGTTCCTTTAGGTTCATGGCCTTAGTTTTTCCACCTGTAATTTCAGGGTGTTGGATTAGCTGGCCTTTAAGATTCCTTCTAATTCTAAAGCTCTTGTAAGTCTTCTTAGATGTTCAAAAAATACGCATTGGTGTGTCCAACACTGACTTCTGGACACTGTGAGCTCCTCATAGGTAAGAACTCTTTCTTTGTTATGTTTATGTGCTAGAATCCAATCTCTTAGATGCTCTAATGTAAAATTTAATTAGAATTTTCTGTTGGGAAAAGCTCAGAGAATTTACTAAAGTTCTGATTTATGCCAATGATTTCTTGATCGAATTTGGAGCACGGTATCAAATGATTGAAATTCTCATGAATATTTCCATTATGCATTACTGAGTATGATCGGCTATTTTATATTCATTTACATAGACTTAATCTTTGAAGAATGATTTTTGTAATAATACTGAAAGGCTTTTTTGATTGAAGGTAGTGCCAGCAGTAATTGGTATTCTGATGGCTTCATTTATAGTTCTATTTCGCTGAATAATACAGGAGCATAATTCCTACTTAGAGGTGAGAAAATTGGAGTAGAGAATATTCAGAATTTTCTCATTCAAAAGGTTCATAAAAGGAGTATTGGGCGAACTATGAACAATTAAAAAAGTTTGAAAAGGCCCAGGGGAAATTATACAATGATACGAGGCAGCCTACGCCACTTTCGTGAAAAATCTTATGCCTTCTGGTTTTTGAAAAATAAGATTCTTTTCTGTGTATCTGTGTAGTGTGGGAACATTGGTCACGCCATCCTGCTTCTTAGAAGTACCAGATTATATGTGTTGTACTGGGGACTGAACCCAGGACTTCACGCAGGCTAAGCATGTGCTCTACCACTGAGCTATACCCTCCTCCCGTAACTTTAAAAACACTTCTCTTTATTAGTAGCTACAGGGGGCTGTGTATCTCCTCCCGTTTTCTGCTATCACTCCCCGCCTCCTATGATTACATCATGCTCCATCCTACCTCCTGGGGGGTGTGGAACCTCCAGGAAGATGCTGTGTGGTGTGAGCCCTTCACCCTGCCTGGCATAGGAACTTCTGCCTATTGAAAATGAAGTAGTAGTAATGCCAGCAAATGTTGTACGATGCTTATTTTATCAGAGGTTGCAGAAGGGAAGAGGCTGTCTTAAATATGACCTATTTCCTTTTGCCTGAATTATTTGGTTCATATGTTATATTTAGAGTACTACTTCATTAAAAACATCTTTCCATAAAATAATAAAGAAAAACAAAGGTACTTCTTGTCTCTCACTTTTTAGAAAAAGAAGGGCCTTACACAGTACAGAAAATTCTTTCAGGAAATCCTTAATAGGATGTGGAATTTGAATGTGACACGGAAGAGAAGGCATGAATTATGGGAACGCGCTGAGCAAAGCTGTGAGAATGTGACCTCACCTGCAAAACAGACTTTTAAAAACCTACAAACACTCATTTACATCTGTTTTTTTTTTTTCTGCATTATGGTTCAGTAATTCTATGGGCCATTTCTCACCGTTAAATTGACATCAGTGAGGGCCCGCCCTGGGCCAGGTACTCTCAGAGGAGGGCTGGTCCAGGTTGAGCCCCAGGGCGCCCCACCCTGCGTTAAAGGATTTACATACAGCCTCCACCCTCGCCGGGTCCTTTGGGAAGAGTTCAGTGTTGTCAGCACTGGGAGTTTTAAAAGCTTCCCAAATGGTCCAGACTGGGCACCATAATGCCCTGGGGACTGCTGACCAGAGAGTTACAGTCTTTTGTGCCTCAAATGGTAGTCACTTAATTTATATACAAAAAAATACCTCCGGGGTAAGGGGAGCATCCTCCCATCACCAAAAGCTCCATTCAACTGAAGCTATTCACTAAAGAGGCGTGGGATGGCCTTCTAAGCTCAGTGTCTAATGCAATCATTTGCAAAACTTGCAGGACAGAGAAACAAATTTCCTCATGACCGCTCATTCCTTCCACCAAAAATGCTGCCCTTGGAGCACATTCCTGAAGGACTCTGTGATAGTTCGATCTGGAGAGGCTCCTACGCTCACGGGCCTTTGCGGCGAATGCAATGCTGCAGCCCACCAGCCAGATGCCTGACTGCAGGCACGGAAGGCTCGTCATCCCCAGGGGAAAGTGACGACACACACCAGGTCGTGAAGGAGAGCAGAGCGTCACTAGTTACATCTGTTCGTCTCAGCTGCGCTGAGATTAACGGCTGGTAGGTTCGATGTCTTTTCTAGGCACTCAGATGAAATGTCAGAATGTTAGAATGAGAGTTAGAAAACAAATATTTCCTCAAACATATCCAATATGGGAAAAAAAGAAAAAAGCCAGAACACCAACAAACCCTCTAGATCAGTGGTTTTCAAGCTTCTGTGTGTATCAGAATCACCTGGAGAGCTAGCAAGGCTCCCAGAGCCCCAGCTTCTTAGCATTAGGTACGACTGTAAAATAGAGCTTCTTTTGCCTTTTTTGTAACCAAAAGTCTTGCTAATTCTGATATTCATTCCCCAAGTTTGAGAACAACTAGTTCTTTTTCCTTTTAGGTCGGGGAAGGTAACCAGTTTCTTTTTTTTTTTTTTTTAAACGGAGGTCCTAGGGATTGAACCCAGGACCTCCTGCATGCTAAGCACATGCTCAGCACATGCTCTACCACTGAGCTACATCCTGCCTACGAAGAACAGCTGCTCTTTTCTCAATACTTAGATGCACACTAGGATCACTTGAGGCGTTAAAAACAAAAACAAAGATGCTAGAGGCTCTGAGACCATCTCAGCTGGAACCTCTAGGTGGGAGTCTATGGACTCTTGAGGGGTTCTACTGTCGCACCTAATGACAAGTACCGGGGCCCTGGTGTTTTTAAACCAGTCCCGAGGTGACTGTACTGGGCAGCCTAGAACCACTGTGTCCGGACCATGGTTCTCAGACTGGGTTATCCTTCAGAATCACCTGGACAGTTTTAAAAGAACAGTGAAACTTGGCTCCACACCTGGAGATTCTGATTTAACTGGTCTGGGGTGACACGGGCATCAGGGTTTTAAAAAGCTCCTGGGGCGATTATAATGTGCAGGCAGATTTGGGCAGAACAAGGCTGGGTCCTCCACCAGAGATGGGGCTCGGCTCTGATAAGCTGAGGGAAGACTGCTTCATCCACCTCCCTTGGGGACTCAGCATATACAATAGCATGATAAAGGCTAAGAGCTTCAGTTAAGAATGAGGAAATGAGACGTGATCACTATTTAAAGTCATTTAACCCGCGGCTTTGGGAACGGAGAGTCCAAACACACAGCTGTTGGCTGCAGGGCCCTCGGGCAGGTCACTTCATGCTCACCTTCGCCGCTGGCATGTACAACGTGAGGATGGGAGAGAAAGGCTCCCGGCTCAGCATCAGCACCTGCGTGGGCTGCACCTGCCCTCTGGGGAACTGAACGCCCACACCAGCCTCCCTGCCAGCGTGGGAAAGTCCAGAGCGAGAACGTCAAGATGGCCAAGACTTTAAAGTCAAGAGGGACAAAGCCCAAGCCTGGGACTGTCAGCTGGTGGGGGGGTGGGCGGTGAGGGTGGCACAGGAAAGTATCTCTTGGCTCATTGCAAACAAAAGAACATCACATATTCATTAGGGACTAGATTATTTTTCGGAAGAATTACGTTCATTTCCTTTGAAGGACCTTGGGAAAATGGAGAGGAATGGTGCGTCCTGACATAACAGAACCTGTCAGGTTATGGTTGATATTGGTGACTGTCAGCAGAAGTTCAGTAGAGAGTTGAGGGCAAGTCTCGGTTCCAGCAGGCTCGAAGGAGTAGAGCTGAGTTTATGAGAACGGTGGGTACTGAGGGGTGAGGATGATGGTGATGGCAGTGATGGTGGCGACAATGGAGGAGGGGGTGTGGGGACAATGGGGCCAGGTGTGAGGGTCTAGGAGAAGCCTAATATTGTAAAGGGGGCTTCTGGGAGGTACACAAGGGTTGTTGATAAGGAAATACATTTTTTCCCTCACTCTTGTGTTCCCATCTTCCACTCCACAAAGCCCTGTTTTATTGACATGTCAACTTCCCGACCACCTGGCTACAGCTCAAACTTGGAAAGTGATATTTGGTCTAGAAGCAATTGTGTTAGAGACCCCAGGAGTTTTGAGGGAAGAGTTTGACTAATCTGGCTGAAGTTGGTGAGATCTCATGAATTTGGTCTCTTTCAGAAAGTCCTTGACTTTTCAGTAGGAAGTTTCTCTTCCAGGAGGAGTTCAGGAAGCTAAAGAGGTGAGGACAGGGTGGGAGAAGGACAGAGACAGTCAGAGTCCAGGAGGCAGCTCCCTTATGCAGACTATGTGGCAAGGTCTGGCATCCTTTACCCATTCGTGTTATGTAAAGGGTCATCGTTCCTTCCGTTTTCTGAGGAAAAATAAATATTTGCTTTTGTGCTAAAGAAAAGGGTGATGTGCTAGTTACAGAGGAATTCTCTGTTTTTGTGGTTTTCTTGATTTCTCCCTGTTATGACGGAAACTGGAGGAAATCCTGAACTGAGGGGCTGGTCATTTCTCTTCCCCAGACTGGACACCACGCAGGGACTTTCCCCCTTCCAGCCATTTGTGTGTGATTGAGGCGGGGGGGATGTAATGGTAAGCATTTATGGTTTTCCTTTCCCTTGCTTTCTAAAGTGAGTTCCTTAGAAAGGACATCTGTCTATTTTGCTGAGTGGGGTCTTAAAAGGGGATGCAAATGAGAGAGGTAGAGCCGGGGGCCACCATCTCCAAGGGGCATGAGCAGGTGGAGTAGGGGTGGGAGGAGGGAGCAGAAGAGGGGGGATTCTGACTGGAGGGGGGAGGGTCTGCAGAGAGAGGAGAGGACCTGAGGTTTCAGCAGTTACCTGAGTAGTGATGAGGAGAGATGTCTGAGGAGGAATTTAAAGATTATCTGTGTGTTTTCTATGTCCATGAATCTATTTTTGGTTTGTAAATAAGATTTGTATCTTTTTTTAAGATTCCACATATAACTGATATCATATGATATTTGTCTTTCTGTGTCTGAATTACTTCACTTAGTATGATCATCTGTAGGAAGATCCATGTTGCTGCAAATGGCATTATTTCATTATTTTTATGGGTGAGTAATATTCCATTGTATATAAATACCACATCTTCTTTATCCAGTCATTTGTCAATGGACATTTAGGTTGTTTCCATGTCTTTTTGAATTAGAGTTTTCTCCAGATGTATGCCCAAGAGTGGGATTGCTGGATCATATGGTAAGTCTACTTTTAGTTTTTAAAGGAACCTTCATATCCATAGTGGCTGCACCAATTTTACATTCTCACCAACAGTGTAGGAGGGTTCTTTTTTCTCCACACCCTCTCCAGCATTTATTATTTGTAGACTTAATATGGCCATTCTGACTGGTGTAAGCTGATACCTCATTGTAGTTTTGATTTGTGTTTCTCTAATAATCAGCAATATTAAGCATTTTTTCATGTGCCTGTTGGCCACCTGGATGTCTTCTTTGGAGAAATGGAGATTCACGGACATAGAAACCAAACTACGATTCCCAAAGGGAAAAGGGCAGGGGAGAGATCAATCAGGAGTTTGGGATTAACAGATACACACATTATTATATATAAAAGAGGTAAACAACAAGGACCTACTGCCTAACACAGGGAACTGTATTCAATTTTTTGTGGAAATGGAAAAGAATCTGAAAAAAAAAGTATATATACATATAACTGAATTGCTTTGCTGTACACCTGAAACTAACATTGTAAATCAACTACATGTCAGTAAAAAACAAAAACAAAAACAAAAAATCTGTGTGATTTGTATGCCTCCCTCTTGCCCTCAGGGCATTTTGGGGGAGACTGGTGTTTCTTTTCTAGCTTACCTGCAGTGAGATTTTTGTTTCTTTTTGAAATGCTGAGGAGGAGGCAAAGGGGCCACATTGCTTTGTGTGGTTAAACACCCAAGAAATGAAGGCAAAGTTCCCTTTTGTAATTGGCTCCACCAATGGTAGAGCTAGCTATTTGGGCAAGCTGGTATTTTTCTTCCTCCAAAACTATTTGTGGCAACATTGTTATGTATAAAGAGGGCTCTGTGGAATCCGAAGCCACATCTTATTTTTGGCCACAACTGGGGAAACAGGAACCGGGAATAACGTGAAATAAGCCTCCAGATGTCCTTTCAGAGTAATGATGCTACAAGTGTGCAAAGTGACGCCGAGCTCCTGGTTCCTGGAGCAACGTGGGGAAGGAAGCAGAAGTGCATCTGGCTTCTGGGGCACGTCCCTTGCCAGGGTGGCCCATCCACAGACCTGGGTGTGGCTGTCCTGCCTTTCTCAGGAGGCACAGGAGGACGGCCAGCCCTGTGGGGCTTCCCTCGTTGCCCTCTAAGGGAGCGTGGTTGGTGCATAAAGGGTGTATGTTGAGACAACCTTTGACCTTCACCAGTCACCCCTGTGTCTAAGTATAAAAGAAAAGAAAGATGTGTTGGAATAGAAATACTAGCTGATCCCTGGGACCTGCAGAGCCCTGTCCCCCAGTGTCACCAGAAGACATTTCTCAGCTTGGAAACAAAGACAGGAATCATAAAATGACACCCAGTAGAGCTCACTACATCGACACTAAACATTTCTGTATGTCAGAAATGCCGTAGGTCATGTTCACAGTTTATCTGTAAATGGTTCAAAGTCAAAATTATATACCACAGAGACAGAAAGAGCCAGGGGGAAAAATTAAGCAAACATGATAAAAATGTTAACATTTGAGGACTTTGGGTAAAGAGTATCTGAGGATTCTCTGAACTCATCTCACCAACTTTCTTTGAGTATGGAGTTAGTTCCGAAGAAGAAAAATCTTAAAAAGGTCAGATACCGCCACAAACAAAAAGGAGAGACGTATACTAAAGTGGGAAAAATATTCGTAGCATTTATAATAGACAATGAATTAAATCCTTAATATACAGATTATAAGGAAAAGACAAGTAGAGCAATAGAAAAGTTAACTAACAGGTAAATTGCAAGAGAAGACATTTAAGCAGCCAACCGTGTGTGCACACCTGTGAGTGTGGAGTCAAATTTATTATCAATGATAAATATGTAAAGTTTTGGAAAACGCTGATAAAACCTGTGATAAAACTTTGCCTAATGAATTGCCTTTCTCAGAAATAAACAAACTACCCCAAACTCCAAAGTCAGAGGGTATATGATTACATGGACACTGCACTGCTGATTGGTCCAGTAATCTGGTTACAATTTGATAACAGAGAAGGTTTTTAAAGATGTTCAGTACCTTTCACCCAGTTTTTATTAAATTTTTTTTTTCACTTAGTAGAACTTATCCTGAGGAAATAATCAGAGAGGTGCCAGATTATGTACATGGTGGCTCATTAGAACATTATTTATAATAATATTATTTTAAAAGCTTGGCCCTCAGGGACCGTATCACTGTTGGGGAGGTTATTAAGTGGCTGTGAACAGAATCCTATTTTAGAAGAGCGTTTATGATGGGAAACGTTAACAACATGCACACTGGTGAACATCTGTTGTCTCTGAGTGGTGTCATTATCCTGCTGTTAACAACCTCTGGCCTTGTGAGGACCTGGTCTGCACAGGGTGTAAGACAGGATCACAACTGTGGTCCTGTCTCTGACGGAATGAAGTGGCCACGAGGAGCAGCTGAGAAGCTTCAAGGACACCTAAGGGCCACCGTTGACAATGACATGGGCTTCATTTTTTAATTTTTTTTTTTTGAGATTTAAAATGACATATTACTTTCTAAAAAACTCATCAAAGGGTAGTTTATTTAGTCCTTGCATTCTTAAAAAAAATTTTTTTTTAGGTCTTCTGCCAATTGACATGGACTTTACAATAAAATATTAGCTTTCCCCACTCGGATGTTTTGCTTGACTTTGAAAAATCTGTACATTAAGATAGTCTTAAAACACAGAAAACCTCTCTCCAGGGTGTCCTTTTTCTTTACATCCAACCATTAATGTACCCATGACCCTACTTTATGAAAATGTGATTTATAAATATTCAAATTTGAAATATAACCTAATCTTTAAAGTGGAGGGAGAAGTGGAGATGAACTAGTCTCAGTTTCTCACTTAGCAAATGAGGAATTCAAGCTTGAGAGAGATTAGGTGCCTTGATTGGTTATTATCCTTAATATGTAATAAATTGCTTCTACAAATAATGAGAAAAATATAAAACCCATAACAGGCATCTGGACAATGCATACGAACAGGTAAGTTATGGATGAAGACATAAAAGTGGCAAATAAACATGCAAAAGCATTTCAACCTCAGGAGTAGCGAGAAATGTGAATTTTCACCAGGCTCCACAAATGAGGACAAGTGGCTTTTATACAAAGTATCTATATTGGATTCTTCTACATTGTACAGGGTCGGGTGTGAGCCCTCATCTCCTGCCTTTTCTGTGGCTCCCACCCTCCCACCCTTACAAGATGTTGGGGAGGGTGAGGAACCCTCCCCTTCGAGCCCTCCTACCAACAACACAGATTTGCTTTTTATTCTCTTTGCAAAAACAAAAAGAAAAAACAAGCAAGCAAACAATATGAAGATCGCACAGAGAAAACACTGGGACAACTACTGAAAGCACCTGTCACTTCCTGCAGACACTCCTCCCAGGCCCCTGGGACATACTCAATATAATGCCTTGAGAGAGAAAAAGGAGAGGGCAAAGGTCACAGCCGGGAGGTGAGATGAACGACTGGGTCGCACAGAAGAGGCGCAGGTCACACAGCTGAGTGAGGCCTGTGGATTCGTAACAGTGTGACTCTATGTCACACCCTCACTCCCGAGAGCCAGGTCAGGGCAGACATAACAGAACCTTGCTTCTACCTCTTCAGGCACATTTATAGGAGTCTGAGGTCTTAGTTCCTTTTTCGAACAAGGCTAAAAGCCTCTAACTTTGGTATTTAGAATTGTAGGCGTTCTATCTTAGCACAAACTCTCCTATGCTGTGAATCATGATTTTATGCAGACTGGAGCTCATTATAATGACATAAATGCTAGCAGAACCCCTCCTAGGAAGCAGTGCTCAATTCCAGACCAATAAAATACTGCATTAAGGCATCTTCTTCCTTTCCTGCAAGAATCAGTATTTTCTTTTCTTTTTTGGAGAGGGGAGGTAATTAGGTTTATTTACTGATTTATTTTTAATGGAGGTACTGGGGATCGAACCGAGGACTTTGTGCATGCTAAGCATGTTCCCTACCACTGAGCTCTGTCCTCCCCACAAGAATCAGTATATTCAATGAGTGACTTCACACAGCCTGAATTTCAAATTAGGTGGGGGCAAAGCAATGAGAACATTTTAGCAAGACCTGACTCCACTGTAGCTGATATGAAAAAGCCCCAGAAAATAAACGATTCTCCATTTGAGTTAATGCAGAATTTATAAATTTAATAAGAGCATGGCTGAAGGCTTTTTTATCTGAAAATACGGGTCTGCTCGGTTTTTGCAAAACAGATTCAATGTTCTTACTCCTGTTCATTGAAAAATGAGTTTTCTTTTCATAAAGGTTAATTGATTTCCTGTATTGCCTAACAGTAATATTACCTATTATGTATTTCAGAGAAGAAAATATGCATATTTGCCCTTTAAATTATGCTCCCAAAGCAAGCAAGCACTTCTGATGACTTACAGCTTTATCATGGTCTCCTGTTAGGGTTCTTAAAATAACATGCAGCCTGAGACCATAGCAAAAAATAGAGAGAAAAGGACACTGTTTTATTTCATCTACAAACAAGGAAGTCTAAAGTAATGATTTTCTCAGCTGAGCCCATTAACATATACTGAGCATATGTGTGTTTTGAGTAGATTTCTTTTGAAAATAGGACCGTTAGTTTCTATGCTCTGAAGCAAACACTGGGAAGCCAGAACTCCCTCCTCCACGGGGAGGCAGCTGGTTCCAGCCTGGGCTGCAGGGATTACATCCCGCACCCACAGACTGGCTGACAGCTGGCTTCGTCCAGAACCGTCCTAGAGTTAGCTCGGATTCCTAGCTCGGTCCTGGAGATGAGCTGCCTCGGCCTGGGGTTTCTGCTTCACAATAACATGGTCTGGACTATCTGGGACTCTAGAACAGGGCTTGGCCAACTACAGTCCTTGGGTCAAAGCTGGAAATGTTCTAAAACTGGATTGTGCTAACGGTTGCACAACTCTATAAATTAGCCAAACACCATGCATTGTGCACTTAAAATGGATGAATTTTATAAATTATACCCCACTAAAGCTGGATTTTTTTTTTAAAGCACATACCTACAAAAGTAACAGAAGAAAACAGAGTAGGAAAGGCCTTAGAGTAAGAGAGGTCTTTTTTAACTGACCTGAAATCCAGAAGCCATGAAGAAAAGATGGGTAAATTTGACTACCAAAACAAAATCAAAGAGCAAACAATAACCAAAAAAAAAAAAAAAAAAGAATCTGACAATAAAATCATGGCAAGTTATACTATAAGCTAAATCAAAAGGCAAATGACAAACTAAGAGAAAATATTTACCATATATATAAAAAAAGACCAAGCTTCCTAAAAAGAGTTCCTAGAAATCAATAATAATAATCCAAAGGGAAAATAGGCAAAGGGTTATGAACTGTTTGGTAAATAAAGTTTTACTGAGACACAGCCAAGTCTATTTGTCATGTGTAGTCCACGGCTTTTCAGGCTACGGTGGCCGAGTTGGCAGTGGAACAGAAATGGGAGTCAGTGTGTTTTGGTGCCTGTTACTAAGAAATAAGATGAGATGTGATTCCGAGGCTGATTCACTTCTTAAGGGTGTGAATTGTTCTGGTTTGCCTAGGTGCTTTGTCTTTTAGCTGCATCAGGAACTCAAGTGTAGATGGGTGTAGAGGCAGGGCAGTGATGCTGGGTGATGTAACATTATGGTCATTATATAAGGCTTGTAAACTTGCACAAGGCTGAAGTCTATGGGTACCTGCCCTGCTGCCGTGGTAACCAAAGCAGAGGTTGTAAACTGCTAATTCATGGTTGATTCCAGACAGCAGACGTATTTGGACTGGCCCATGAGTCTCTGATCTTTTTATATATTAATTGCTTGCGTTTAGAAGTGGGGATACTTCATTCAAAATTCTGGATTTCCAGCTTCATTTAAAAATTTGAAATCTCTGGACATACTGGGTTCCCTCCCTGCTTGTTGGTGATTGCCTGGAGTGGAGGTGTGATTTCTCTTCTGAGAGAACCTGGTTCTCCTGTTTTGTTTCAGGCATTGGTGTTCTCTGCCTGGTTCCTGGGGGCCTGTGAGTTTGCAACACTTACTCTGCGTGTTACAAAAAGGATTTGTGCTATGGCGACCTTAGGTTCCTTGGGGGTCATTCTGTCTCTCCTCTGTCCCCTGCTAAGAGTTTCTAGCTCACTTTACCTTACATGCTCTAATCATATTCCATTCTGACGCTACTGCTGAATGGAATAAACAGCCCACCTTGGACAATGCCTGGACGGGGGGTCACTGAGTACATAGAGCCGTTTATTACATTGATCTGAATCAATGTGAAGAGTAAATGTACTGAGTGTGTGTGTGTGGAGTGACCTTAGGATGGCTGAAAACTAGCCTTTCACTCTGAATTCTCATTTCCTCCCGTCATGTTTCTCGTGATGTTGCATCTCACGGTTTCAGAAGAACCTAGAAGCACATTTGTGGGGCTGTCGTCACAGGAGATGCTTGCATTTAGTAACACTCATTGGTTTGGAAATAATTGTTGCTGATTCTCTCAGGCTGGTCTTTTAGGAAACCTGTGTTTCTATTTGGAGGGGACAAAAGTGGAGGTACACAAAGAAAAGAAAAGAAAAGAAAACAGGTACCTGTCATACTGTTGGGAGTCATGGGTTAGTAATCATTCTGGACCCTTTTTTTCACTGACATCTCCTACAGAGAAAAAAGACAAGAAAAATACCGCGGGTTATAACCTGCATTTTCCATAAAATTTTGTTCCAAACAACATCACACGCATTAATTAGCTCAAGGTGACTTCTTACTTTCAACTCAGAACTGGGAAAACTGAAGCCCAGGTGGGCTGTGTGATACACGTAAGTTTACAATACTCCAAATTTTCATCTCAGATTTCCTTCTATATCTTTGTCTTTATAACAGTATTTTATTCAAGATCACATGTCTACTTTCCAATTCCAAGATTTTTAGGAAAGCACCAGTCCACTGACTTGTTTATCTCAAGTGGCTGAGACGTGTTAGCATCTTCTATCCAGATCCTTGCTTATTAAAATATGGTCTGTGGGCCAGCGGTTTTGGCATCACTGGGAGCTTACTAGAAATAGAAAATGAGGGTCCTGCGTCAAACCTACTCAATCAAATCTGCACTTGGACGAGACCCACAGGTGATTCACATGCACGTTGAAGTCTTAGACACACTGCTCTAGAGAACGGAATCTGTATTCTCATCTTATTTGTGACTTTTTCTTGGTCCGTGCTGAGCAGCTCCTCCTGATCGCTGTATCAGTGAGATCCAAGGGTAGCAGACGGACTTGGCCTTGTACCAGGACCGAGGCTCTGTGCAGGTCAGTGACCAGAGGCACCCGGAGGAGGGCAGAGTGTTGAAAGACACACACACAGATAAACCAGATGGCTGCTGATCATGGGTCGGAGTCGTTCCACATATGGCTGGGGACAGATTGGGATGAGGTTTCTTTTTCTAGATGGGCCTCTGTATCCAGTGGTGGACAGTGGCAGCGTGGTGACTCAGGCATCGTGCTGAAGCCCAAGGCATGGGTTCCAGGGCCAGTGCTGTTACCTACTGCCTGTGGGATCACAATTTCTTCATGTGCAAAATGCGGAAGACACGACTTGCTTTACCTACTCCATAGGGCTGACGTTTCTGAGGTTTAAAGAGGGTGTGAGTGGAAGTGCTGGGTAAACGATAGTTTTCTGTGCACATATAAGCCATTGGGTGAGGGAGGAAATACCTTTTTTTAAAAAAAAAAACGTGTTAGCATCTTCTATCTAGATCCTTGCTTGTCCTTGTATAGTCAGTTACAATGTGTTAATTTCTGGTGTACAGTGTAACGTTCCAGTCATGTGTTTATACACACACACACACACACACACATATATATATATATATATATATATACACACACACACATACATATAATCATTTTCATTTTTTTCATTAGTGGTTATTACAAGATATTGAGCATAGCTTCCTGTGCTATACAGAAGAAATTTGTTTTTTATCTATTTTTATATATAGTGGCTAACATTTGCAAATCTCACACTCCCAAATTTATCCCTTCCCACCCCCTTTTCCTGATAACCATGAGATTGTTTACTATGCCTGTAAGTCTGTTTCTTTTGTAGATGAGCTCATTAGTGGCCTGTCTTTTTTTTTCTTGTTTTCTTGTTTTTTTTTTTTTTTTTTTTTTTGGAGCCCACATATAAGTGATAGTATATGGCATTTTCCTTTCTCTTTCTGGCTTACTTCACTTAGAATGACAGTCTCCAGGTCCGTTCATGTTGCTGCAAATGGCATTATTTTATTCTTTTTTATGGCTGAGTAGTATTCCATTGTATAAATATACCACAACTTGAGGGAGGAGATGTCTTGATGCTAAGTAATTGATTAGAGATGAGGAAGCATGTAGATTCTATTTTCTATATGGCCATTCCTGCTGTGTCTCCACATCGGGACCTACAGCACTGAGTTCATACCTTGATCATAGTTCTTGTCACACCTGCAGAAATCACATGTTTACAAGGCTGCCTTTCCCACCAGACTGTAATCTCTTTGAGCCAGGGACTATGTCTTTGTCATTTTTCTTTCTTCTACGTTGAGCAGAATGTCAGATACAAAATAGGCACTCAAGAAATACATGCTGAGTAAGTGAATAAAAATAAAATTACTGAGGGTCGGGGGAGGGTATATCTCAGTGGTAGTGTGTGCTTAGCATGCACCAGGTCCTGTGTTCAATCCCCAGTACCTCCATTAAAATAAATAAATAAACCTAATTACCCGCCCCCCCCCCCCCCCAATTTACTGAAGGTTGACATGGCGTGGTATAAGCTGCCTGACTTGGCATCTGGCAGAAAGGAGGAGTATTAACTACTAGCAAATGCATTCTTGCTACCAATGAACATTTCAAGGGTCACCAACACAGCTCCATTCTCATCTGACTGTCCAGCTGGGTTGTGAGTGAGAAGCCCAGGCTCTGAGACCCCCAGGGTGAGAGCTCAGATCACACCTCTGGTACGGAGTATCCATACCCCTCGTTCTTGGAGTCTAAGCCGCCATTAACCCCCTCTCCCCAATCTGTGGGTGCTGTTACGTCCTTCTGAATGTTCTGGAGAGGATGAGGAACTTGGCTCGAACTGGGCCAACCACAGTGCTCCACCTTTGGCCAAACTGGGCAAGACCGGAGGTGGGCTAACATGATGCTTTTTCAGGATGTTTGGAGAAGGGAGGAGAGAGAGAAGGAGGCAGGAAGAGAAAGGGTGGGGAGGTAATTTATTCTGTCTCTGGTGGCGGAATTTATCAGGAGCTAAAACTCTCAAACATGTCTCTCTCAGCCACAAGGAAACAGCCTGTCTGAGGGTGAGGGAGAGGCGACCCTGACACTCCCAGAGGACTTGAGGAGAGGAGGGAGTGCTGTGGCCTCGAAGCCCTGCCTCTAGTTCTCCCTGAGGCCCAGCTGTGACCCCTCTGGCCGTCCTCAGCGCCCCCTGAGCAAAACGGTGGATTTTGCTGGGTCCGGCAAAGGAGGGGCCAGTCAGCTGTCGACCCCCTGCAACCGAAGAACCCCGACTGACAGCACCAGTAAGAAGACACAGTAACACAAATGTGCCGGAAGAGCTCTGTACCCTTTCTATCATCTTGAAGGTGAAGCTACAAAACCCCAGTTATGTTCTTGCTACACCGACCATTTAAACATATCCTTATTTTCAAAATTTCACTTAGAACAGGCATGGGAACCATAGAAGGGCAGAGTGCGTGAAGCAGAAAGTATCCAGGGGCAGGAGGAACATCTTTCAAGGCTTTAAAAACACCGTTACCACCACCACATTCAGTACCGCCCGCTTCCGCTGCAGCCGCACAGCACCGCAGCGCTGCCACGCCGCGCCACGCCGCTGCCAGCGCCGTGCGTGAACCGGGAAGCCCCGTCACCGCCGTGCTTCAGCCTTGCCGCGCTGTGCGCTGCTGCTACCGTTGCTGTGGCATTAACGGTACGCCCCTGTTCCTACCGCCGCAGCGCTTTAGTGTTACTGCGCTGTGCTACGCTGTTACCGTTCCCGCAGCGTTTATAGTGCCGTCCCGTTCCTGTCCCGGCAGGGCTCTACCTAGTATTTCGTATTATTTAGTGCTGGTTTCCTTCCACGAGCTCTCGAGTGTTAAACCATAGTTAAGTGCTCCGAGGCGCTGTGTCCCAGGGCTGTTTTAGGGTCACCCGGGACACGGGGCCAGGGTGTCAGCCAGTGCTGTGTGCGTGCGGAGGAGGGACGCACAGAAGGTCTTCGCTGGAGCCACCGCAGGGTCACAGCGTCCAAAGAGGAACAAAGTCTCAGCAGGTTAAAAGGAAAGGAAGCTGAGGTTTTCCCTTTTGGGGAGAGCGCGCGGGGAGCGGGTCGGCGGAGGAGCTGAGGGTGCCGTGAGCTGTGCTCGCGGAGGACTGACCGCCCCACCGTCCTGCTGTCCCTCTGTCCCGCTGTCTGCAGGGCAACAGACAGCCTGCATGTCCTGCGTTGCCGCAGGCCCACTGCTCCTGGCAGGGAAGAGCCCACAGTGACAGTCTGCATCCCGGCCCCGAAGAGCTGAGGGTCCTTTAACAGTTTCACCATTTGAGCACCAGCTGAGGGGAGAGTGGCCTTCAGTTTCGTCCCCTGGGAAAGTGTTACTGAACCCAGAACATTCCTTTGACGTGAGTCATTCGTTGATTTGGTTGGTCAGTCCAGAGCCCTTGACGGAGGGCCTAGTCTCTTTGGGCACCGTCCCAGGCTTTGTCCAAAGACAACACTTGGGCCTGCCCACATGGGGCTTTCAATCTAACAGAGGAAGAGAATCACGCTAAAAAAAAAATGCAAAGTGTGTGCAGGTTTCACCTGAAGAGTCTCCTCCAAGCAGACCGGGAGCCACAGGAAGGAGACGTCATTTCCACCTGGGGCAATCTGGGAAGGCTTCGCGGTGGAGATGACCCTGCATCCGAAGGCTCTTCTTTCCAATATGCCTCTCCCTGGGGAATGACTGAATGCTTTATTCTCATTCTTGTGCTCCTGAGGGCCAGGGACCACTCTACAAGAAACGAGCCTTGTGTAGAAAAACTAGGCAACTCCCTCGAATGACGCAGGTTTTAAGCAGGGAAGTGATCCAATCCGATTTGAGTTTTTAAAGCTTCGTAGTGGCTGTGGAGTGAAAGCAGCCCAGTCGGGGAGCTGTGGCAGGTCAGGCAGGGAGATGAAGGGGGCTGGAACTCAATGGTGGTGACAGCGGAACAACTCTCATGACATTTAGGAGGAAGAATAATGACACGGTGATGAAGTTGATTGGAGTATTTAACACGGGGAAAAACACTGGGTTTGCAAATCGATTCAGCCCAGAGGCTCTCGGCCCTCAAGGAATTTACAATCCATTTTACAAGCTGGCCGGAAGGCAGCGGCTGTTGGCGGGGAGCAGCTGAAAATGCGAGCTGCATAGACGGTGTGCCAAGAGGTGGTGCCGAGAACCAACAGCTCAGGGCGGAGACTTGCTCCACCCGCTCCGTCCTTCCCCGATGCCATCCGTGCCCCTTGGGCGAAGCATTCCCCTTGGAGGTGGGCATTCACTCCTCAAACATATAAAATGCATTTCTGTTTTAAAAATACAAGTGATGGAAAGTTGTTCTCGAGTACTCTGAAAAGGAAGTGGCATTATTATGAACTCTTAAGAAATATATATATATGAATACATAACTGAATCATTTTGCTGTACACCTGAAACTAATACAACATTGTAAATCAACTAGACTTCAGTAAAAAGTTGTTTGTTTTGGAAAAAAAGAGCAATAGGTCTAGGGACTTTGGGAGACATTGGGTTCATGCAGCCCCCTGTGGGCTGTGTGGGCAGATGGACAGTGGCCGGGCCATTCTACCCTGGGCTGTGACACTGAAGGGAGAGTGCCATGTAGAATGTCTGGGATGATGGGAGTGTTGAGGGGGGCCACAAAAAGGGAGGGGTCACAAGGAGGTTTGAGAGTGATCTGCAGATACCTGTCACGTGCAAGAGACTTTCAGCGTGTCTGTGGATGGAGGATGGGTGGAGAGGCACTGCTGGGGACTGCTGAGGGACTGGGGACTCTCCCTGCTCTGCCTCAGGTCAAAGAAGATGCACGCCTGGTATGCAGAGCAAACACACAAAGGAACACACCCTTCCTACCTTGGGCTGCTTTTGGTTCTCAGGGCATGTGAAGTGTCTCTAGGGCACCAATGTCTTTACTGTGCAACAAATCAGGGCCCATGCATGGGATACAGTTCCAGGGACAGGCCACTATGCCCCCTTAAAGTTCTCCTCTGAAGCTTCATCGCTTTAGCTTAGTGGATCTTAGCTAGTTGGGGGTGTGGTCTGCTCAGGGAGTGTAATGAAGGATCCAGGCAAGTGATCGGGCAGATACTCTTGTGGGATCCACAGACATCGCATGCGCCCAACCCATCTGCAGATGCCACTTTAAGCTTCAGCTGCAGACCTTGATCACTGTCAAAATGCAAAAGCTCATTGAAAAGACATAAGCTGATGTGAATATAATCTATTGAATAGAATGAAAGAGAGAACCAAGAGCTGTTCTTGGCAGGGGGCCAGGAGAACTACACCTATAAGCAGCAGATCCTTTTGTAGGCGGAAGGAGAAAGGTTTCTGAGAAGCAAGGCTGGAGGCCGGAGAGGCACCCACTAACCCAAGGGTTTGGTCCAGGGCTGCCCCGTTCACACCATCAGAAACCAACCCAAGCTCTGGCTCATTCGAGATGAACTGTTCGTGGTGCCTGGCTTTGGGGAGCTTAGGTGAAGAACCAACCTGAACTCTATGGGCAGCAGAGCTGAACAGGAGGGAGAAAAGGCGTGTTTAGAGGCATCGAGGAGAATTCCATCTGTATGAGGGGACCCGTAGTGACCTTGGAACTTGGCTTAGAAGAACAAGCCAGGTACCTTCCAGGCAGGGGATGAGACGTGTGGCTTATGAAATGACAGGAGGAGAAGGCACAGCATCCTGGCCAGGGGGTGAGATTCGGGGTGGGGAGGGGCAGGAGGTGGCCGAGCGTAAAGCTGCAAATGCAGTTTGGGGCCGGATGGTGGGGGGTCTGGAGAGGTTTGCTATAGAATTTGGACTTCATCCCATGGGAAATGGGGAGCCATGGAAGGTCCTTCATGGAGTGACGTGATTTGAGAAAGATAACAGTGCCTCCGTGAGAAGGGGGACTTCTCGGGGGGATGACCCCTCTGGTGGCACCTATTGGCATGGGGTTGTTGCTACTCTCCTGTCTTAGCGTTCAAAGTCACAAAGCTAGACTAGGGTCAGAGAGAACCGTCCTAACTCCACCTTGTCAAACACCAGTGCCCTGGCCCGGACCACATGCCCTCTGTCCCCTCATCTCTCCATGTCTCCTTTTTCACCCGAGACACTACAACATTGAAGGGACAGCTGTAAAAATTACCCAATGGAAAATCTTTCCATGCAGACCTAGTGAGTTATGGTTTAGACAATCTGCACATAATTAAAATGAAACTCGAATGCCCCTCGTGTCTCTACGTCTACCTTTTCAGAGGAGGGCGTTTGTGGTCCTAGCTGGCTTCTTCTCCCTGGTTCTCAGGAGGAAGGGTCCGAGAGCATCTGAATGGTGAGATGTACAGGGGTCATCTGTTACCTTGTCAGCAGGTGCTCACAGGCAGCCCAGGAAAGCCATGGCGGGTGCCGGGTTGGGCAGGTGGGGGCCACTTTCACAGGCAAATCTCTTGTGTCTGTTTACAAGGTCAGATGCTCCAGCCCTGGGCTGCTACAGGCTCCAGGCTGAGACTGTTAGTACCAGGCGGGACCTCGGAGGCAGACAGGCCCACCGTCTCACCTGGCGTCCAGCACACGTGGACACCCCGGACTTCCTAAATAGAAGGATGTTAGAGGTCGTGGAGATGTGAGTGGAGGGTGTAGCTCGGGGTGTGTCTTGAAGTTGTGTTAACATAACAAGCACTCTTTTTTTTTTTTTACTAAATTTGTGAGGCACTGGGCATTGCTTGGGTTTATGGGGTGGGCCCTCGCCCCACCTTGCCCCCACGTTGGCCAGGCCACTGCCCTGTCTGTGCATCTGGAGACACAGCTGGGTGGAGGCGAGTGGCTGCACCCACCTGGGAGGGCAATGAGGTCATAGGTCTCCATTTTGCCCTGCTTTGAAAGCACTCTTCTACCTCCTGGAGTGTCTGTTTCTACCCCTTCTCATCAGAGCTTTGACCCTGACGTTTGGGAGTCCTTTGTAAGAACAAGTTCAACCCCAGGTATAAAGGACGGACGTCTGGGTCGGGAGACAGTCTGGACAGGTTTGAGTCTCAGTTCAGTCATCTGGACATCTTGGGCGGGTTTCTTAACTCTGAGCCATGAGAGTTTGCAATGTGAAATCACAATCCCCTATCCTTCAGCTACGATGAGGACCAAGGAATTTGAAAATGCTCTGTAAAATTACAAGCAGGACACCGACATTCGGTATTGGGAGATGCCTTCATTATTATGATCTGCTCATCTCATGGCCAGCCCCAGACATCCGTAAGGGGTGGGGAATTGGAGCTATTGTCTGGTCTCAGTCTTGAGATGCCCTGAGGTGGTTTAAAAGAATCATAATAGCACAGAAGCCCATGTCCCTAGACCCCATCATCACCAAGATCAAGTGGAGATGGGATTGCTTCTCTCTTCTCTGCCATTCTCCCCTTCCCAGACTGAATTTTACCTTTTGTGAATTTTTTTCCCTTTCAAGTTTATTTAAATTTGTTATGAAGAGCAAGGAAGATTAGGTACACAGATGAATTTGTACCCAATTCTATAGCATCCCAAATTCAGCTCAAGGTGTCCTTCGGTGAGGTCTTTGCATCTTAAAAGTAAATCTGGGATCCAATGAAGTGAATATATAATGGTTGAATTTCTGATGATAGAAATAACTTGAGAACCCAAGTAGAAGAGAACAGAGACAAGGGGTATTCAAGTCATACCACACTGTGATCTAACTTTTCCACTTGCTAAAACTAACCCTACTTAGGAGCACAGTATCAAAAATCAGTAAGAGAAAAAAAATTTAAAAGCCAGCACAGCTGGACTAGAGATGGGGCTGGTTAAAATGGACCATAAGACTGTGCGTTAGTTAATAGAGATGTGAAGAAGTAGTAGTAGCTCTGCCCTGTGTTGTGGCCCAGGTGTGAGTCCCCGTGGACCACCGGTCAGAGTGGAAGGCAGGGGCCGAACGCCTCTGCTGGGCGTGGTGGGAGCCTGGGGCCTCACATCAGAGGTATCAGCAAACTTTTCCTTTTCAGATTTTTGGCAGTCACTGTAAGTGTTTTGCCTTCAGGAGTGAGACAATGCAACCAGAACCTGTGGCTGATTTTTTGGTTCTTGGTAAAATGATTAGCTTTTTACTTCCAGCCCATCCCACCTCACCCTTTTTATTTTTACTCTAAGGTTTTAGTTCTTTTTTTTTTTTTTTAATTGAAGTGTAGTTAATTTACAATGTTGTGTTAGTTCGGGTGTAGAGCAAATTGATTCAGTTATACATACACACATATATATATTTCAGATTTTTTCTATTATACATTATTATGAGATATTTAATATAATTTCCTTTGCTATACAGTAGGTTCTTGTTGTTTATCTACTTTATACATAATAGCATGTACTGGCTAATCCCAAACTCTTAATTTATCCCTTCCTCCATTCCTTGCCCTTTTGGTATCCATAGTTTGGTTTCTATGTCTGTGAGTCTGTTTCTGGTTTGTAAATACATTTGTTTGTGTCATTTATTTTGATTCCACATATAAGAGATATCCCACCGTTAGAGGAGGCAGATAGCTAGATATGAGCAGAGAAAAGGGGATGCAGGCCAAATGGCAGAAATTGGGTAAAAAGGAGGGGCACAGGGCCAAATGCAGGAATCCATACATCATGTAAACAACAGGAGTCCCTGGGTAGAGAAAGAGAAGCGGGAACCTCTGGGTGGATAAGCGATCACACATTTTGGTGTGACAAGTGCTCTGGAGCCCGACAAAGAAAGGTGGGAAAAGACAGGAATCTCCAGTGTCCGAATGTAACCTTTTGCTCATTATGCCCTCATTTCAATGAAATTAGCCTTGCAGATTAGAAGTACCCATCATGCACCGAGGCCATGACACTTCTGATCCAAACTAAATAAGGACAAAAATCCCTCCTCCCTTCAGGAAGGTGGAGTTGGGATGAAAATCAGGGAATGTGAACCCAAGCCCTTCTCTCCCAATTAATATTATGCCCATTCATTTTTACACTCGATGTAACCAACTTGCCAAAGAAACTCAGGGCAGCCGCTCACCTGAGCCTGCCTGCTCTCCCCTTAAGAGTGTACTATCCATCCTTTAATAAATCCTCACTTTACTTTCTTAACCTCCACGTCCCATCTCTGAATTCTTTCTGCAGCAAGACAAGAACCTAGTCACCAGCAATAATTCCACCTGCCCCTTTTAGTTCAGGTTCAACTATCTCCTCTTGGGCTCATTTTCACTCTTCCCTTTAACGTATATCCGTGCCAAATCATTGCTCCTTCATCTTCTTCATCCCTGCTCTTCGTCCTCTTTCTCGGACAAAGTCACCAGGGCTTGGAAGGAGCATGCACCCTGCCACTTGTCAGCAGAATGACATGGGTGATGTCAAGTCACATCCCCAGATGGACCAGGTCATCCACCTCAGAAGGGACGGATGGATTAAATAGGAAAGATGCACTTGGTAGCATTCTTCCATTCTCACGGGTGAGGATCTGGGGCCACAGCCTGAGAAAAATCCTGTTTCTGCTTCGAGGACTGCGTCCTCTGGAGTAAGAGTGGGCTTCTTAGGGTCACAGTGGGCTTTAAAACAAACAGTCCAGCCCTCTGTGAATCTGAAACGATCTACCACGTCTAATTCAGTGTCATACCAAGTGAAACTTGGAACCATTTCTAGCCACATAATGTAGTGATAGAAAAGTCAAGGAGAAACCAGCCAGAGCAAGTTTTATGAGGCCAACTCCGGAAGGATCGACTGGACCGCTTGCTGTGTTTATAGCAGACTTCCCTCGTAGCTACCTTTCCTCACAGGTGGACCAGCACCTCCGAATGTTTCTAAGAACTGGAAGCCAGACTCTTAAGAGGAGGCAGATGGGTGGTTTGGGGAACAGCAGGAGAAACAACAGATGCCCTGTTGGCCACAGTTAAGTGGTTAAAACTGCCTCTGCTGACACCTGGTGGAGGGGAGAGCAGCTTCTCTGTGCCAAAGACAACAACGTGTGTGTGTGTGTGTGTGTGTGTGTGTGTGTGTGTGTGTGTGTGTGGAGGGGCTGGGAAGCACCCCTCATAACTATGGAGGAATGAAGGTGCCACACAGAACCACCAGATGCCGAAGAGTTTACTTGTGGTTGGGTGACTCACCAAGACACCCGCGTGGAAAACAACAAACACGAATGTGAAAATAAAACACTGGACCAAAGCAAACGATGTATTATTGACTTCTTACAAGTGTCTCATGACGAAGAAGACAGCAACAAACAAGAACCCACTCCATCCCCCTGCCCCAGATGGCTTCCTAAGAAAAGACTCTCCTGCTTGACCAATGATGGAGGTACCATCTACGTCCCGGGAAGACAGCGGCACCCAGACTGAGCCCAGGCTCTGTGGCCTCTGGAATCTGCAGGGAGCTCTCTGCAGATTTTTAACCCTGGGATGGAAAGAATAATCTTCCAAATGAGGAATCATGAAGGCTGCTTTGCCCTTAAAATCCCTTGAAAATGAAAATGAATTTCTCCTAATATATGTAGTTATAATTGTTTACTACTTCTTAAATACAAAACGTGGTGGTGGGGGGTCTGTACTGCAGAGGTCCGACAGAAACTGGACTCTGTGAACCTTGTACCGTCTCCATTTCCCTTTCCATGCTGCCTGATGAAGGCTGATTTTATTGGCAAACTCGGTGGTTTCCCGTGAGGTGTGTGCCTAGCCCAATGCACACACAGCCTAGATTTTATCTTCCTTTCTTTCTTTTTTTATTCTTGGCTGGGGGGGAGGTAATTAGGTTTATTTATTTATTTTTAGAAGAGGCACTGGGGATTGAACCCAGGACCTTGTGCATACTAAGCACATGCTCTACCACTGAGATCTACCCTCTCCCCTAAATTTTGCCTTTCAACAATCTGTTTCAAAGGTGATTTCTAGGCATGCACCAGAGCAATTATTAGCCCAAATTCATAAGAATTAATCCATTGTGTTTAAGTAATGAAGAAAAGTTTGTTTTTGGGGTTTTCTTGTTTTTGTTTTTTAAAATCACAGGAACCTTGGTGAAGGATTGAATCAGGTAGTTAGGAAGAACAGATCTATGCAGGAAGGTAAGAAAGAAAAGAAGCCCCTAAAAGACTCATGTGGATGCAATTTTCTTACAGTTACCCCGTCCTGGACTTTTAAGTTAAATTTAGAATGTGTATTTCCTTAAATGTGCTGGCTCAAATGTATGATTCTGACCAGAAAGTACAGTCAAGATACACCTCCTCCTGGGGTCGGTGATTCTAGAACACAGAAATTCTTTTTTCTAACACCTTTATTGTGCTATGGTTCCTGTACAGTAAACTACAGATGTACAATTAGGTGTACAATTTGATGAATTTTGATAGATGTGTACACCCATGAAACCACCACCACAATCAAGATAGCTAACATCTCCATCACTCCCCAGAAGGTGCAAATTTCGAATTCCCAATTTATCCCTTTCCACCCGTTTAACCCCTGGGTAGCCATAAGTTTGTAGCACACAGAAATTCTTAACTTTCATGGTACTCTTGGTGTGTCTAATTGTTTCACTGTGACCCCTCGTGAAAGAAATAAACATCCTGTTTACTAAGGAGGTCCAAATGGCCTAATAGTAGTATTTGCAGGGTGTCTGTGTTTTCCTCAAAAATTAAAGACATTCCATTGTGTTCATATGGGTTTGCTGTGGCAATCCCAGGGTGCCTGGGTACAGAGTTTGGGAACCATAGCTGCTACAGTGCTGGGAATCAGGGGGAAGTCTGAGGTCTACATGACCTCTTTCCAGCCCTCACTCTTTGTAAGCCCACGGCTACAAAATCTGGCCTTCCCTTTTCATCCTGCTGAGTAAGTCTGCCTGGTGTACGCAGTGGAGTAGAGAATAGAGAACGAAATCTTTGCTGGATTTAAGCTTATCTTGGGAATAAACAAGACTTGACCATCATTTAATAGTGTTTTCTGAGCCCCCATCATATGGGGAAGTTGTGAGGGAGTCTCTAAAAGTGAAAGAATGCAGCCCTGCCTTAGAAGGGGGAGGCGATAAGTCACATTATTCCTGGGAGCTGCGGGAACACCAAAGGGAGCCGAGGAGGGAGCTGGATGCTAATTCTAGGTGAAAACATGACACATGAGCCTGGGATGTTAAACACGCTAGGATACCTGTAAGAGTAGCTCAACAAACCTATAAATGGCTGGTTGCTGGCTTTTCTATCCTGTGCTAGTTCTGACTTATATGAAGCAAGAAGCTACATATAAAATAAAGCAGCAGTTCTCAGAGTTTGGGGAGCACCTGGAGGGCTCCTTAATACAGATTGCTGGGCTCTGTCCCCAGTGTTTCTGATTTAATCCATCTGGTGGTAGTGTGAGGCCAGGGTATCTGGGAGTCTGCGTTTCTAACAAGTTCCCAGGTGATGGACTGTACTTTCCAGAAACCACATGTTGGGAGCCACCAGCCTACACCATTTGGGAACCTGTTAGGGAAACTGAGGTGCCATCTTGGTGAGCTACACAAGACACCGGGCAGGCCCTGCCTTGCCATTCCTGACCAGCCTAGTCAGCCTGGTCTAGAACATACCAGTGAAGAGGTGATTATCAAGGCACCCGGCACTATTGCTGGGCAGTTTCCTTCCCTGAAGGTCACTTGCATTTTAAGTAGGTATCCTGAAATTTGAGACCCTTAAGTCCTGTAGTGAAAACAAGACACAATGATGTGAAGGAGTTTTGCATTTTCAGAGAAGTTGGCTTTGTAAATGTCCATTGACAGATAGCTGGATCAAGATTCTGTGGTATATTTATAAATGGAATACTATTCAGCCATAAAAAAGAATAAAATAATGCCATTTGCAGCAACATGGATGGACTTGGAGATCATCATTCTAAGTGAAGTAAGTCAGAAAGAGAAAGAAAAATACCATATGATATCACTTATATGTGGACTCTTAAAAAATATACAAATGAATTTATTTACAAAACAGAAACAGACTCACAGATATAGAGAACAAACTGGTGGTTACCGTTGGGGAAAGAGGGTGGGAAGGGATAAATTGGGAGCTTAAGATTTGCAGATACTAACTACCACATATAAAATAGATAAACAACAAGTTTATACTGTATAGTACAGGGAACTATATTCAATACCTATAATGAAAAAGAATATGACAAGGAATACATGTATGTATATGTATGACTGAAACATTATGCTGTACACCATTGATGCAGAATTGTCTTCAATTAAAAAAGGAAAAAAAAAAAAAGCAAAGAGGTTGGCTTTGCAAACTGCTTACTTGTAAGTATGGGGTACAACCCTGGAGGCTCAGGAGAAGCTGTCCTTAATCTCCAGGAAGGGGTTCACAGCGGAATCAGAGGGGAGGCCTTGCTCCAGGGCTGGGCCTGGTCACATGTACTTAGAAAAGGCTTCCCCACTGATTCTGCTGAGAACTTCTGCTCTGGCCAGAAGTACAAGAAGAACTTAAGTACAACCTGAAGGTGGGGATGGGCCACCCTCCCAAGCCTGTTATCCTGAAGTCATCACCTGCTCACCCCTGCCCACAAACGTGCTCAGTGATTCGGAGTCACTGGCCACGCCCCTGCTGTCCTTTGTCCTGTCTGATTGCCACAGGCCTGCAGAGAACTTTTTTTCCTCCTTCTTGCCATGTTTCCTTGGGTAGCAACATGACAGCCAGTGTGGTTTATCCTAAACACTCTGCTAATCAAAAACCATTAGCTACACACTAAAGGACCCGCTGTGGCACCAGCACATCAGCTGCACCTTACCTGGATTTCTGCACTCCTTCCACCCTCCCCCGCCTCTCCTGCCCCATGCACCTATTTCCTTGAGCAGAGTTGCCCCGTGTGGTTTCAGATTAGCAGCATCAGCCTCACCTGGGAGCTCATCAGAAATGCAGGTTCTCAGGCTGTACCCCGGACCCACGGAATCAGAGCCTCTGAGGGTGAGGTCCAGCAGGCTGTGTTTTCACAACCCCTCCAGGAACATTCATTAGGTACCGGAACCAGGGCAGCTCCACCTTCTGCTCACCAGAGACCATAGACACTCACTTGGTCCTGCCACTGCTGAGAGGTGGCCAACGCTGCCTCTCAATCATCTCTCATTTCTTATGGGTTGTGTTTTCCATATTCACAAATCAGCTTTCCCTAAATCCTCTCCAAGTTTTTTACATTCCTTTCAGTTCAGGAATCCAAAAACAAGAAGTGATGTTTTACCCAGTGTCTGTTTCCTGCTGGGGGTGGGGGGTGGGAGGAGGGGCATTTCTGCACAATTCTTAAATTCCCTACTCCTAGCATTGCGATTATTTTCTGAACAATAGGAGATTGCTGAGTCATGTTTGGCTCGCGGCTCCAGGCATCTTTTTTTCCTGCTGTACTTGTGCCGGGGAGACACAGTAATGTTCTATTCACCCCCCCGAATTAGAAATGCCAACAGCTCAGATATACAACCAAAGTCCTCCCGCCCCAGCCCCTTTGGCTTATTAAAGCCTTCCCACAAATAACACCTTTGGAAATATTATATGGTGTTGACCCTGAGTCATTTGGCTTTGGCCAGGGCGGTCAGACCTTATCTTTTTATTAGCCGCTCCTTGCACAATGCCTGGCACACTGTCACGATGATTCTTTAAAAAAAAAAAAAAAAAGATGCCTGTGGAGTGAATCACATATCTACTTCCTGAGGTTCAAATCTTATCCTTCTATTCTGCCCTGATATAGTACAGCCAGCCCTCTGTCAGGAGTAGGGAGGAGCCTGGCTCTCTCATCCAGGCTCATGTTTGCATCCAAGCCAAAGAACAGGGCTTGACCTCCTCCAGGTCTGATGGTCCAGGAGCCCTATCTGGCCCCTGGCCCCGTTTGCGCACTGTCTGCGGTACCACTTCAGTCCCCGCCATAGCAGTGAGGCTCTGGTCGCCTCCTAGCATGGCTCTGCCTGAGTTTTTGTCTCCCAGCTGCAAAGTCAAACCGGTGGGACCGCTTAGCTCGCCTAAAACTCTAATGGTCAACCCGCGCTGCTCGGTCGCATCACCCGGCGGCTGTGCTGAGTCCCAGCGCGCAGGAAGCACCCCACGCCGCGTGGTGTTTGGGAACTCGGGCCTCGGTTTTGTCAAGCTGCTTGGGCCATTCGGAGGTGCAAGCGATGTTGAGAACCCCGGCCAGAAAGTGGATCTAAAATAGCACCCGGGAGGTCTGCCCACTCTGCTCTTGTTCCCTCCTAATCTCTTCTCAACAAGCAGAGTGGCCCTTTGGGGATATAATTCAGCTAGTGGCGGCCTCGCATCAAAACCCTGGCATGATCCCTGAGTTCTGCCCTGCTCGCCTCTCTGTCGTGTTCTGCTTCTCTCCCCATTTCAGCTCCACCAACCTCCTGGAACATGTCATCCGTGCCCCCACCAGACAGCCCTGGCACCAGGATTGTTCCTCTGCCTGAAATGCTCGTCTTGCAGATACCTGCTCAGTCCCTCCCTCACCTCCACTAAGTCTTGCAAACCTTAACTTCTCATGGATGTCCACCTTGACCTCCTGGTCCCTGCTGTAACCTGCCCCTTCCCTGTGCACTGGCCTTCCCAGCATCCCTTATCCTGCCCTGCTCTTTCTTCTTTCCACAGTATGTAGCATCATCTTTTAACACACTGCACAGTTTACTTCTGGTTTTATCGCTGTTTGTGGTTGCTTATTGTTTTGTCTCCCTCTGCTGGGAAATAAACTCCTTGAGGTCAGGGGTCTTTGTTTTGTTCACGGATTACCCCAAGTGCTCAGACGGTGTGTGGCTCTTAATATACACTTGTTAAATGAAGAACAATGGTCACGCCTGAAGGTGGTGATGAAAGGTGGGGGCTGAATGGAGGAGGGAAGGCTCAAGGATGCATGAAGAACATGAATTTTCTCAAAAATGACAGATTTTGCAGGAACACTTATCATTTGATTCTAATTATAAGTCAAGGGAAGGGACTGCCAGGCAATCTCTAGGTTAAAAAAAATTCACACCTTTAGAGACAGAAAGTGGGTTAGTGGTTATGTGGGGCTGGGCAGTAGGGGTGGGGCTGGTGCAGGGATGGGGAGTGACTGCTAGCGGGTTTTTTGCAGGGTAATGAAAATGTCCTCAAATGAGACTATGGTGGTAGTTGCACAACTCTGTAAATGTACTAAAGCCCACTGAATTGTGCACTTCAAATGGGTGAACCTTGTTATGTAAATTATGTCTCAATAAAACTTAAAAATGCTCACTTAAATGAAGCATCACAGATTGTCACATTTAAAGCTGAAAAAGAAACATAGGCTATTATTATTTCCTATCAGGCAGGTGGATTTTTTCTGGCTTGGGTTTGGACTCAGAGGTGGGAGTCTTCCTTAGCCCTTACTTGCTTCCAGAGACATCTATTAGTCAATAATGTAACTTAAAACTCTTGATCAAGGTTTAAGTCAAGAGTAACTTACTTGGACTAAATGGCTTTCTCTTAATAATTTCAACACTTTCCCAAATTCTGGTCTTTTTTGGGACTAGCTGTTTTGGGAAAGAAGCAGCCACTTCGTATGAAACTGGTCTTTACATAGAACTGACACTTTGGAAGTTAGAATGCCAAGGAAAACTTCAGCCGTGCTGACATCTACCATCTACTGATGGGTGGCCAGCTGTGTTGCACATTGCAGAGGTGGGTTTGTCTGCAGCTGTGACCTGAGATCCTGCTTGGCTGCAGCCGTGTGAACCTCCCTCCAACTAGCTGATGCTCTGGTTGTCTAACCACAGGTATGGGCCAATAACAGCATGTTGTGATTAAAATGATGGAGAGCAGCAACTCTAAAGGACCATCCCCCCCTCCCCAGGAGCTCAGCAGCACACCCCGTTAGGCTACCAAGGGGGGAAACCTTCCTCCGGCTCTTCTGCCCGTTTCTCTGCTCATAGCCTTGACAACATGCTCACCCAAGCCCAGAGCGTCTGGTCCAATTAATGTCAGGAAGCTACCTGGAGTCCTGGCTTCAACATCCTCATTAGGGAATCTCTAAGATGTGAGCGATGCTGTGATACAAGGACTCTTGGGGACCGCTGTGTGTCCAGAGAATTCCCAAGGAGGAAACGGGCATTATGTCATTAATCACAGGGCTGTTTGAAGGAAGGGACACTCAGGGTTGTTTCTGCTCATTGATGAAACAGAGGGTTAGAGGGATGGAGAAACTTTGCCCTCCAGCTGGTGAGAGGAGGAGTCGAATGTCAACCCAGAGCCAGTGCTCTTAATCACTGAGCCATACTGCTTCCCGCCCACGCATCCCCGAGCTGGGTGCCTCGATGGGCACAAGGATGACTAAGCTGTCCTCCTTCCCGTCCAGTAAGCTCGGCCTGGTAGGGACGACAGAGCTCGCACAGGCAGTTGTAACCGGAGGAGGCTGTACCTGGCACTGTCAGAAGCGCGGAGGGCCGTGGAAGTGTGCAGGAGGGAAAGAGCAACTAAAAAAACCCAACTCTACCAAACACAGATGCTCTGCAAATCCTCCCTCCAACCTGCACAGGGGTTACGCCATCTTGCTGGTCCAGACCCAGGTATGAACTGAGTGTGTTTCTGAATGGGGCTTGTAGAAAGTGTAGGTGACTGGGCTGACAGCATTCTGACCTTGCAATCTGGATACCTGGACAGAATACCTACATTGGCTTGTTTTTATGTTATTTGAACAATTGTCCTACAAAAAGAAGGTAATATGACCTTTGCAGAGATGTTACGAGGACCGACTGAGTTCATACAAGGAAAGTGCTTAGGGTGGTGTCTCACGCATAGTAAGTGCTCGATATCTGAGTTGTTACTGTTATGCTTGGTTCATCAAGGGTTCTGGCAAGTTGAGGACTGGCTACTAGAGACTTAATTGCATGGGGTCCTGGTTATTTTGTTGTGCAGGAGAGAAGAGCTGGCAGGGGAAGCTGTGTTTACTTCTCAGGGTAGTTGGGGTGGGGCATCGGGTGGGGAAGGGGGTGGAGTGTTCCCCAAGCGTCATTGCTGTCTGCTGAGAACTTGGTTTACTTCCTGCAGGGGGAGGTCTGTAAAAAGGGCGTCGTACTAGGCATACATTTGTCAGGGTGCAGTTTTTTATAAAATAATTCGTAACATTAGGAAAGCCTGGAATTTCCATCCTGTAGCGTGACACCATGTAAAAGAGATTTGTTAAGGGGACAACCCGCTTCTCTGGGGACAGGAGCTTTTGTAAAGTGGACTCTTTTAAGCTGTGTTGCAACAGTTAATGGTGGCCATTTGAATGGTCTCTGTTGGGATTTTAAGTGGTGCTTTCTTAGTGAGAGATCATTTAAATCAATATTTTTCACATCTACTTTCCCTCAAACACCACATTTTCTTGGTCCAAAAATGATTTTTATAGATGTGAGATGGAACATTTCAATTGAACCATCCCCAGAGTCATCGTTTATTGTAAACAAGACCCACTTTCCTACCTGTTTTCTTGTATGAAAAGGAAAGAGAGTGGGCCTTGGTCACCAACTTGTATTGGTGGACTTACCTGCCATAGATAAAAATGAATTGTGTGATTTTTGGGGGAAAAACAGATTCATGTGATTTGAAAAGAAAGATTTCCAGGGAAAGGGAAATCAGCTAGTTTCTAAAAAAAAAAAAAATCAAAGAAATAATGCAGATCTCACCTGAAATGAGTATGAATGTGTGCCTGCAACTGCCTCTTCTTAATTCCAAGGCAGGAGCCACCACATATGGCCCTTGGCTTTGCAGTAAGATCTACAACATATCTAAAGGGTTTCTACTTGTGGGTTCAATAAAATTGAGCAGAGGAAAAAAAAGACAATAAGTACTTGGGGTACTTGGGTTAACACATTGCTGTGTTAATCACCATGTATCTTGCGCATGTGCATAGGGTTCCCTTAAAGGTGGGCTAATAATAATGATAATCATAAAGGCAATAACAGTCATACATCTGACATTTACTGAGTGCTTACTATGTGCTTTCCATCCTGCCAAGTGTCCTACATAAACCACCTCCTTTATTATTCTCAGCAACCTGTGATGTAGGTGGTACCACCTAATCATAAAAGTTGGAGGATCTAAAATTAGGAGATGTGACTTCTGCTTTTTTTTCTTTTGTTTTATGAAGCGGAGGTAATTGGGTTTATTTGTTTATTTATATTTTCAAGAGGTACTGGGGATTGAACCCAGGACCTCATGCATGCTAAGCATGTGCTCTACCACTTGAGCTATACCTTCTCCACTAGGAGATGTGACTTCTTTGCCCAAGGTTGTAAAGATTTTTAAGTGGGAGGGCCAGGAATTGAACCCAGGTATTGTGCGTCCAGACATTTTGCTCGAAATGACTGCACTTGACTGCCTCTCACAGGAATAAAGGTTACGGTGCTTTTTCACATGGATCATTTCATACAATGCCCACAACTTCAATTTATTATATCTTTTACAAATGAGGACACTGAGACTCAGATGTTAAATGTCTAAAGATGACCATTGGTAAATGGGAAAATCGAGACTCAAAGTTATGCCTCTTGACCTCTAAGCCAAGTGTGTTCTTGAAGAATCTGAGCTTCAATCTTTTCTGAGTGGAAGGTCCTGACAACTAATGGTCTATGTCACTCTCTGCTGAAGGCAAAAACTGAGCAACCCTTGCACCTATGAGATATTTTTGAAAAACATGGTATTTCTAGCTCAGAATATCAGGTAGCTGAAATTTTAACATATAGAACACAAGGTCTGGTCAGGCTGACACAAATTATTTGCAAAGTCCACTCCTGGTGAATCTGAAACTCCCTCCCCTGCCCAGCCCAGTATCAGCGAGGCACATATTACCTAAGTGGACGCAAACATTTCTTGTTAGATGTGAGACATTTTCTGAGTTCAGTACAGGTTATGTGAATGTTCATAAAATTAGAAGTTCTATTAACAATCCATTTGATTGAGGATATTATTCCCATTATTTTGTGGTTGAGCTCATGAGACTAAGTCTTGGAAATGTACCAACTGGGTAGGAGGGTGTGAGAATGAATGGACCCTCCATGTACCACCAGGCTCAATCTTGTATTAATGCTCAGAAAAGTTTATAAAGGGATTACCAATGAATATTCTCTTAATAAAGAAAAGCTAAGGGATATCTGGAAATTTGGGACATCAATAGTTGTTCAAAGGAAAGGTGGAATGGTACAAAGGATAAAGCTGGCTGACTGTGACTTACCAAACCACAGAATTTCCAACCCCCAAATTGAGTGCCAGTTTGTTACCTGTCCCGTCCTCCCCACCCAGGTCCAAATACACCCTTCTACTCTCTACTCTGTGATTCTGGGACAAACTCTTTCCCACAATGCCTCCCCTGAGGGTGTTCTATTTGATTCTGCCAATAGGGGGCACTAGAGGGAGACTGCAAGGTGGGAAGAGAGGGGGCCCTTCCTTCCCTCTCTTCTTCGTGCCCCTGTGAGTCCCTGCCAGCAGTGGCTGTGGGCTGCAGACTCAGGTCTCTTTCAGCATTACCAGAAGCAGTCTCTGCATACCACAGGGGTTCCAGCACAGCTGGTTGGAGCCCTTTCTTAGCACTCTGAGTCCAACGCCACAGGACTGCTCCTCTGAGCATGTGTGAGAAATTATAGTCCTCAAGCTGAAGGGTAGTCAAATGGAAGACTTCAAAGGATTGAATTAAAAAAAATACTTTTCAGCATAAAAATTACACCTGATCATACAGAAATGTTTGTGAGCACAGATAGTATAAAAGAGGAAAACAATTAAAATTAAAATCTGTCCTCCTAGATTTAAACCCTGATTTTTTCGCATATGCTTTGTTTTCTCCCCTTCTATATTTTTACATATTAAAAAAAAAGGATTATTCTTAACCAGTACTTGGTTAGTATTATCACATGACAATATGAGAAACTTAACTCTAAGAGGGATGTGACCTGCTTCATCACAAGAACAACTTGTCTCTTCCACTTTGGGACTCGACCTCTTTGGCAGGGCTGCTCACCTCTGACCCAGAAACTAGAGAGTGGCCAGGCCTACAGGCGCCCATCTCTGCTATGCCTGTCATGCCTTCTCTGTTGGGATCATAAATTAAACAAGAAATCTGTACATATTCAAGAGGAATGATCAGTATATTATGAGCTTGCTCCTAGGGTGAGTCTGAAAAATGTTGAAGAAATATGGAACACAACAGACTGCCTTGTAAGGAGTGGCATGTTTGGCCGAATAGTGGCACAAATACTGTACTAATTACCCCAGTCTGCAACATATTTTGCTACTTCTACACTCACTCATTCATTCGTTCACAACTATTACCAAAATATCTACCAAGAGCAAGGGCAAAGCACTGTGCTAGTTGCTGGATTCATAGACAAGATACATTGCTGCCTTTTATCACATAACCAGAAGAACCAAACTCTGGGAAGAAGGCATTAAAATACCAAAAAGCACATATATCCTCTTAACATTTTTCCTAATTAATAAAGCATCTTATTACTACATACATTTGTTCTTGGCTCACTCACAAGTACACTTTCATCAGCTCCTTGTACCCCTTGAGAAGTTTTCAACTATGAGATTTTCTCAGATAAAACTGCTTAGAAAAACTGCTTGTTGGCCCAATTCTTCAGTCTCCATCTGCCTTAAAATTATTTATGAAGTAGAAAATATGACTCTTATGAATTTTTATGCTCCAAGTAACACAACACAGTAACATGAAATTAAAGTGAAGAATGTTCAAGGCAAAATAAATGGAAACACAATAGAAGATGAAGACCTTAACATACCTTGCATTCCTTGAAGGATTAAATAAATATAAAATAAGAAGGAATATTAAAATGTTGTTAATAATGTTAATCTAGAATTACATATCAAATGTCATAACCAAAAAGAGAGTAATTAGAGAATACCAAAATAAAAACAAAATAATTATAAAATGTGACTAGTGTTTTCTGAGAAAGAAATTTTTCAAGGGTAGAAATTAAGTAAAAATCCTAGAGACAAAATAATCTTCCCATAATACAATCAACTTAGAAATTTAAAAAAGAAAGAAAAGCAGACATATATAAAAAGAAAAACTGCAATTACTTGGAAATCAAGAAAATTATTTCCTAAACAAAACAACTCATCAAGCAGATATAACCACTGTAATATATATGCACCCAACATTGGAGCACTTAAATATACAAAGCAAATATTAATAGACCTGAGGGGAAAATTAGACAGCAATACAACAAAAGGAGGGGGCTTTAATACTTTACCTTCATCAATGGATAAATCATTCAGACTGAAAATCAGTAAGAAAACAGTGGACATGAATAATACTATAAACCAAATGAACCTAACAGATACATACAGAACATTTCAACCAATAGCAGAATACACATTTTTCTCACATTCTCCTGGAAAGATCATTCTCCAGGAGAGATCATATGTTGGGCCACAAAACAAGTCTTAACAAATTTAAGAAGGCTGAAATCATATCAAGTATAATATCTGACAATAATGCTATGAAACTATAAATCAATAACAGGAAGAAGATAGGAAAATTCATCAATATATGGAAATCAAACAACACATTCCTGAACAACCAATAGGTTAAAGAAGAAATCAAAGGGAAATCGAAAAGCATTTTGAGACAAGTGAATATGGAAATAACAACATATCAAAACTTATAAAATGCAGCAACAGCATTTCTAGGAGGGAAGTTTATAGTGATAAACAACTATATTAAGAAAAAAAGAAAGATCACAAACAACTGAAATTTACATTTCAAAAGACTAAGAAAAGAAGAACAAACTAAACCCAAAGTTATCAGAAGGAAAGAAGTAATAAAGATTAGAGCAGATATAAATGAAATAGAGACTAGAAAGACAATAGAAAAGATTAACAAAAATAGAAATTAAAGAAAAAGATAAACAAAATTGACAAATCTTTGACTAGACTAACCAAAAACTAAAAAGGAGGACTCAAATAAAATTATAAATGAAAAGAGACATTATAACATATCACAGAAATATAAAGGATAAGAAACTGCTGTGAACAATCATACACCTACAAATCAGATCACCTAAAAGAAATGGATAAATTTCTACATAATTACAGTTTACCAAGATGACTCATGAAGAAATGGAAAATCTGAACAGGCCAATAACAAGTAAAGAGATTGAAACAATATTTTTATAACTTCCCAAAAAGAAAAGCTCTGGGCCATCTGGCTTCACTGGTAAATTCTACCAACTATTTAAGAAAGAATTAACACTAATCCTTTTCAAAATCTTCCCAAAAACTTAAGAGGAGGGAAAACTCCCAAACTCATTGTATGAGGCCAATGTTACCCTGATACCAAAGCCAGATAAGGACACTGAAAAAAGAAAATTACAGGCCAATATCCCTAATGAGCATAGATGCAGAAGTCCTCAACAAAATAAGAACAAACTGAATTCAACAGCACGTTAAAGGACCATACATCTTGATCACGTGGGATTTATTCCTGTGATGCAAGTATAGTTCAACACCACAAATCAAGACATGTGATACATCACATTAATAGAATGAAAGATAAAAATCATATGATCATCTTAAAAGAGTCAGAAGAAGCATGTGACAAGTTTCAACACTGTTTTATGACAAAAACTCTCAACCAATTAGGCAAGAAGTATCTCAACGTAATAATGGCCTATAATGGCAAGCTCACAGCTAACATCTGAAAGCTTTTTCTCTAAGATCAGGAACAAGACAAAGGTGCCCACTCTCACTAATTCTATTCAATATAATTCTGGGAGTCCTAACCAGAGCAATTAGGCAATAAGTTAAATTGTCTCTGTTTGCAGATGACATAATCTAATATAAAAAGAACCCTAAAAACTCCACCAAAAAACTGTTAGAACTAATCAATGAATTCAGTTAAGTTGCAGGATACAAAACCAATATATAAAAATCAGTTGTATTTTATACACTAGCAGAAAACTATGTGAAAATGAAATTAAAAAACAATTCTATTTATGATAGTATCAAAAAATAAAATATTTAGAAATAAATTTAACCAAGGAGGTGAAAAATCTGTACCCAGAAAACAATAAAACATTGATGAAAGAAATGGAAGAAGATACAAATAAATGGAAAGGTATCTTGTATTCATGGATCAGAAGAATTAATGTTGTAAAAATGTTCATTCTATCCAAAGCCACCTAGAGATTCAATGCAATCCCTATCAAAATCTCTATAACATTGTTTCAAAGAAATAGAAGAAATAATCCTAAAATTTGTATGAAACCACAAAAGACCCCCTCAAATACCCAAAGCAATCTTTAGAAATAAGGACAAAGGTGGAGATATCACAATTCTTGATTTTAAATTACATTACAAAGTTATAGTAATCAAAACAATGTGGTTCTGCATAAAAATAGACACATAGACCAATGGAACAAAAAACATAGCTCAGAAGTAAACCCACACATATATGGTCAACTAATTTCTGACCAGGGTGCCAAGAATACACAATGGGGAAAGGATTTATTTCTTCAATAAATGGTGTGGAAAAACTGATATCTACATGTAATGTGGATATTGAAAGAGATGGAAAGAATGAAATTGGACCCTTACACCACTCACAAAAATCAACTTGAAATAGATTAAAAACTTAAATATAAGACTTGAAATGATAAAACTCATAGAAGAAAACAGGGAAAAATCTCCTTTATGTTGGTCTTGGCAGTGATTTGTTTGGATATGATGCCAAAAGCACAGACAACAAAAGCAAAAAAAAACAATACATGGGATGACATCAAACCAGAATGTTTCTGTACAGCAAAGGAAATCATCAATAAAATAAAAATCTATCTATGGAATGAGAGAAAATATTTGCACACTATATATCTGATAAGATGTTAAGATCCAAAATATATAAGGAACTCATATAACACAATAGCACAATAGCAAAACAAAAACAAAAACAAATAACCAAGTTAAAAAAATGGGCAGAGGGGCTGAACAGATTTTTTTTTTTCCAAAGAAGACGCAGAAATGGACAACAGATGTATAAAAAGTTTCTCAACATTACCAATTATCATGAGAATGCAAGTCAAAACAATGATAAGATAGCATCTCACACTTGTTAGAATGGCTATCAACAAAAAGACAAGATGACAAGTGTTCATGAGGATGTGAGATAAGCAAGCCCTGAGAATGTACATTGGTGCAGTCACTGTGGAAAACAGCATGCAGATGCCTCAAAAAACTGAAAATAGAAATACCGTATGATTCAGCAGTTTCACTTCTGGGTATATGTTCAAAGGTAACAAAATCACTATCTTGAAGAGATATCTGCACTCCAATTTCAATGTTATTGACAACAGCCAAGACATGAAAACAACCTAAGAATCTGTTGATGAATGAATGAACACAGAAAATATGATATGCATACAATGAAATATTATTCAGCCATACAAAAATCCTCTACTGTATGGCACAGGGAACTATATTTAATATCTCATAATAGCTTATAATGAAAAAGAATATATATATATGTGTAACTGAATCACTATGCTGTACACCAGAAATTAACACAACATTGTAAACTGACTATACTTCAATTAAAAAAAAGAAGCTATGGCTTGAAAAAACAAAAAACAAACCAAAAAAAACCAAACAGGAAACAAATCCTGACATTTGTGACAACATGTATAATACCTGGAAGATACTATGCTAAGTGAATAAAACCAGACACAGAAAGACTTACACGTGGACTCTAAACATGTCAAACTCAGAGAATTAGAGACTAGAACGGTGGTTGCCTAGGGACGGATGTGGGGGAAATGGGGAAATGCTGGTCAACATGTACACATTTTCAGTTATAAGATGAATAAGTTCTGGAGGTCTAACGTACAGCATGGTGACTCTAGTTAAGAATACTATGTTGAGTGGGGAGGATATAGTTCAAGTGGTAGAGTGCATGCTTAGCATACACAAGGTCCTGGGTCCAATACCCAATATCTCCTCCAAGAGAAAAAAAAAAAAAACTAAATAGGTAAACATAATTAACTGCCCCATAAAAAAAAAATAAGAGGGGAGGGTAGAGCTCAGTGGTAGAGTGCATAGTTAGCATGCAGGAGGTCCTAGGTTCAATCCCCAGGACCTACATTTAAATAAAAAAAATAAATAAAACCTAATTACTTCCCCCCCAAAATTAAAAAAAAAAGAATGCTATGTTATATACTTAAAATTTGCTAAGAGAGTAGATCTTAAGTGTTCTTGCCACACACACACACACAAATGTTAACTATGTAAGGTGATGGATGTGTTCATTACCTTGATTGTGGTAATCATTTCATGATGTATACATATATTAAATCATCACATTGTATGCTTAAAAATCATATTGTAAATCTAAGTATATAGAATTTTTATTTGTAAATCATACCAATAAAGCTGGAAAAAATTCAAATGCACTATGCATTTGACATTAGATATGTTAGAGAAAAAACACAAAGAAATGCTGAGAGAAGAATTAATAACATCAGAAAGCTTATAGAATTAAAAAACATAACAAGAATGAAAGATATCCAAAAGCTGATTCTTTAGGAAAAACAAAACAAAAACAAAACAATATATAGATGAATTACCAGCTAACTTAATTAAGAAAAAAAATCTAAAAAGTTCATGTAATTAGGAATAGAAAGGGAAATTAGTTACAGATGCTGAGAATTAGAGCAATGATAATAGAGGAATAACTTTGTGCAAATAAATAAAAATTTAATTAATTGATTTTATTGAAATACAAAATAGCAAAACAAATAAAAGACAAATCCATATACAGTAATAATCATGGGGAAAATAAACACCATCAAGGAATTCCCCTATTCCTTCTTTGAAAGTATGAAATCCAAATGATTTCCTGTACGGGTTATTTAATAGATTAAAAAAATGCTATTTAAACTTTTTGATAGCACAAAGAGAGAAGAAACAATCCCAAAGATTTTTGTGAAACCGGTGTAATTATGAAATAAAAATATGAAAAAGACAGCATAAAAACAAACCAGCCCAGATCATTTGACTATATTTATGTCAAAATCTTAAATAAAATATCAAAAAACTCTTGAGAACAATTAAAAGATCAACATTTCAGACAAAATGGAGTATTTCCAGGAAAGCAAGGATGGCTCAATATGAGCAACACGAAAATTGCTCATCATGGTAACAAGTGCACTGAGTGAAATGTATCTGATTGTGAAGGATGCTGAAATGGCATGTGATAACATTCACTCTTTGTTCTCGATGACTTAAAAACCCACAGGGAAGGAACTCTATATGAATATTATCTTAACATAATAGTAAATGTATGGAAAATTTTGAAAAAAGAGTAGTGAGAAGAAATTAATCCTATTAGATAGTAAAATGTAGTCCAATCCCTTAATATTGAAAACAAGGCAGTATTGGTGCATGAACAGATACAGATCAATGGGACAGCACAGAAGTTCAGAAGCAGACCCCAATATATATGGAAATTGAGAATATGGTAGAGCTGGATTATTCAATTCATGGAGATGGGACAACCAGTAAACCATCTAAAGAAAAGCCAAAGTTGAATCCATAACTTTATAAGATAAATTGGTTAATTAAGTAGATGAAAGATTTAAATGTAACAAATCAAAGTCTTAGAAGAAACAATGGGAGAATCCTTCAACGTAGAGAAGACTTTCTAACTATAGCACAAAATATAGAAAGTACCCACAATCTCACTTCCCAAGCAGCTGTAAAATCCATATCTTGAACATCTCTAAAAGGAGATATATAACGTCTAAGTGTCCATTAATAGGGCCAAGGTAACAGACCATCTGATTATCACCCAGTGGAGTGCTTTATGAATGTGAAAGAAGAATGACAAAACTCCTTATGAGTTGATATGGAATAAACGTTAGGAAATATTGTTACATGAGAAAAACAGTGTATAACAGTGTATATGGTATAAATCATCTGTGAATACAAAGGGAAAGCAGAACATATGAAAGTGCATGCAAAGAATGTCTATGGACGGACACACAAGAAACGAACAACATTGCTAGTCTATGGGGAGGAAACCGGATGAACTGACTGCAGACTTTTCAATGCATTTTGAATCCTGAACCATGTACAGAGTTTAGTAATCTGTTCAAAAGGATAAAATGAGTACAAGTGACTATAACACAAAGGTGGAAAAATTTGAGGGAAAATTCAGACTTTACAAAATTGAAGACCAAATGCAATAATGTGATAGTGGCAGAAAATAAATCATACAAAAAAGAGAATGAAAAGCACACATGCTCTAAAACGTGCTGGATCTATATAGAAAGGTACACATCGGTCATCTTGTCTGAGTAGGACTTGAGGAAGGGCTGTAGCCTCAACAGCCCACAGGGGGTACACATTCATTCATTCAACAGATATACGTTGGTGCCAGCCATGCGTCAGGCACTGGGGACAGAGCTGTGTACAAACACGGGAAAAAAATCCCTGCCCTGGTGACTTTTGATCTAGAGAGGTGCACAGGCAATTAAGCAAATGTCACATAGAGCAAAAGACAGCCAAGGGGGTGGGAGGTGAGTCATAAATAGTGAAATCAGGCAGGTGATCATGGCAGTGAGGGTGGGATCGGAGGGTGATAACAGGCACCTTTATAAAGGAGGTGGCACGACTTCCCTCCAGAAGGGGATTCTCATGTAGAGTTGTGGGAGCAGTTTTCCCAGACCTTTCAGTTTTGCCAGAGCTTCAGAGGACACCACAAATCCAAATTTGTACTGGAAATCTCCTGATTCTAAAATCTTGACTCAATTTTTAAATAAACCGCCACGATATCCAAATAAAACACATCTTGCTGGCCAAGGCTGGCCCCCGGGAGAGCCAGCGCAAATCTCTAAAGAAAAGAGATTGACTTTTAAAACAAACACATCAAACTTGTAAGCCCTGTCATCTGATGAAAATATGCATGGTTTTCGTTTCTTGAAACATTTCTGGAACTCCTCACTGAAAACCAGTTGGCTCTTTAGAGGTTTTTATTTTTTTTTAAATTCTCACCACATAAGAAAACCTGTATCATTTTGGACTTAAATCTTGTTTGGACCAAATGTTATTACTCAGCTTGATGCCTGATTTTATTCACCAGATTTGATTCTTCATAACATTGGGTTTTCAAAAAAATCATATTTACACTCAAAAGCCCAAGGATGTGTTTAATAATAGTCTCTTGGCTTTGAAGGCAGTCCCAAAGAGGAGTAGCAAATATTTAGAGCAAGGGCAGTGCCACTAAAATAAAAATGTTTTCTTCTTTTCCTTCTCCAATACCTATTGAAAAGGATGTACTTAAATCTGTAGGAGTCAACCCAAGTGTCCCAGTTTCATAGGCATTTAGTAAAAGGCTCAGTACTTTGGAGTCAGCTGACTGCAACAGCGTGCTGAGTTTCTGTTTTCTTTTGTTTTTGAATAAGGGCTTGACTCCTTGGACAGGACTGAAGGCAGTTCATTCCCGGGATCCTCAGCATGCAAATACATATCCACCCAAACAAAGGCTTTGTGCCAAACACAACCAGCACAACAACATTTGTACGTTCCTGTGACCCATGGCTTAGTTTCTGTGGTCGTTTGATGACATTAGTCATGTAGAATCACAGTGAGGAAGAATGCAGAGCTTTTTAGAAGCCTGTGACAGCTTGGATTTTCCTCCCTAACAACCTGGATGAATCAGAAGCCACAAGTTTGCATCTGAGAACTCTTTGTGGTTGTTAAGACACACACGCTGCACTTGGTACTCCTGCTACATTCCCATAAAAATAGAGTGTCCCTGGGAACAGTGTTAAAAACAGCCTGGAGATGTCTGAAGTCTCGACTTCAACGACTGTCATTGTCAAACGCTTATGTTTTCCTTGCTCTTAATTAAGGGAGAATTTGCACAACGTTCATCCCATCTGTCTAGTGCCTCTGCAAAAGCACTTGTCTTAGAACGAACATGTCATAATGGTCCATCTGTCCGTTCACCCTTCTTCCCTCCTCCTCTCTCCCTCTGTCCGTTTCTTTCATGAAATATTTATTGAGCAAGTACTATTAATCATCCACGATGCCAGGCACACAGGATTGCACAAAACAATTTGGAGTATCTGTCCTTGTGGTGCTTACTGTCTTTTGACAGAGAACAGATATTAATCAAGCTAACTCTGCAATTCAACGTAAAATTATAGCTGTTCTATTATTAATTCAATGTCAAACTCCAGCTATGCCATGTCATGTAACATAAGGGAAGGACTGAAATGCAGGATTTGACTTACGCAAGTCTTAGACATGGTGAGTGGGACGAGATTCCAAGAAGCGCCCACTGGGATGAGATCAAAAAATGAGTAGGTGCTGCCCAGCTGGAATTGGAGAGAAAGACACCCCCAAAACTCGGGACAGGATGTGCCCAGGCTCTATCAGGAGTGAAAATGGCTACGGTGTGATAAAGGCTGGTGCCCGCAGAGGAGGGTGGGGGGAGAGCGAATCACTCTGGAGTCAGGGTGGCTGAGAGAGCGCCCTGAGATGGAGTCGGGAGGCCACTGAGGACGTGGGACTTAAGCACATCCCAGCCTGGAGGGAATCTGACGTTCTGACTATGGATGAAACACATCTAGAACATCTGCCAGAAAATCTAGATTCTTATGGGGCCCTGACTCTAACACAGCTTGTGACAGCCGTCCCGTAAGGACAAATACTTCCGTTCCTGCGGCAGAATGAGCCTCGTGGTTGTAAGTCCTTTGTAAGTCCTTGCCTCTTTCCCTTCCCTGGAATGCTCTTCTGGTTTTACCCGAATCTGTGTCTCTTTAATTGCAATTTTAAGACCCCCAAATAAACTCTTTTTTCTTATTTGCAGCCTCCTGCAATTTTTTTTTGTTTTTTGTTTTTTTTTTTTGGTTGACAGAGGGTAGGGAGCACAGGATGAGACAGGGTTGGGAGGCAAGTGGAAGCTGGGCCAGGCAGCATCTTTCAGGCCTTAGACAGGATTTTATATTTATCCTAAGTCGAAATAGGTTGAAATATCTTAAGTGAAGGAAGTGGGAAAGATTGGATTTGCCTTTCAAGAATCGATTAGATGGGGGAAGGATACAGCCCAAGTGGTAAGAGCGCATGCTCAGCACCCAGGAGGTCCCGGGTTCAATCCCCGGTACCTCCTCCAAGCGGAAATCAATGAAGTAAACCTAATTACCTCCCCCTCAGAAAACAAACAACACAAGAGTCGATTAGATTTGTCTCTCAAGAATCACTGTGGCCATCTGTGCTGAGTCAGGAGGCCTGTGTTTGCACGTAGGTCAGTGGTCACTGAGGGTGTTGACACGGATGAGATTGCCTTAACACTGCAAAGACAGCAAGAAGCCGAGTGCCTACAGCCAACATCTGCGGGACCCTAATATTGAAAAGTGACGAGGGAAAAGGGGGCTGGGCAGTCAGCGAATCTGACCAGCAAACAAACTAGCAAGAGACTCTGTGAGGTGCAAAAACATCTCGGAGGGTTTTGTGCCATGAAGTCTCAGGGAGGAGTAACACGTCGAGAAGGAAAGGGTGGTCAGCGGTACCTAACGCTGCTGAGAGTCAAACACGATGAAGTCTGGGCAGGGGTCACTGGGTTCAGCAGTGTGAGGGTCCTCAGTGACCTTAACCAGTGTTATCTGGTGGGTGAGAGGGGACCTGGAGCCAGACAGGCTAGGTTGAAGAAGACGGGAGACAGGGACAAGGGCTCGAAGTCCAGCGGTGCAGGGGAGGAGATGTGTGTGGATGACGGCCACCCCCGTTATAACAGAAGAGGTGCACATGTTTAAAAACTGACGAAAATATGTAATATATGAGTGAGAGAGGGAAAGAGGAGGAGAACTGATACTGAAAGATTCCTGGGCGGGGAGCCCATCTGGAGAAGGGACGACTCTTCTACTGGAAGGGAGGGACGGCGGGCGGATGAGCACAGAGGTGGGTGGATTCGTGTGTTTGGTGTCAAGACAACTAGAGGTCCTGTGTGATGGGCTTTCTTTTCTCTGAAGTACGAGGTGAGGTTATTGTTCGAGAGTAAGGGAGGACCAGGGACTGTCAGAGGTTTATGGAAGATTAAGAAGTCCAAGACAGTCTTTACAGAAAGTGGAGGATTACATTGGACAGAGATGCTCAGTAGGACTAGGCAATATTGATGGCCCATTGGCGCTTGGTCATCTTCATTCATAATAGCACCAATCAGCTCTGTTCAGTGACTTTTTAACAGGGCCGGCAAAAGCCCTGGGCGGGAAGCTAGGAGCCCCAGGTCATTGGTCATGACAGCCATAAGTTGATCTCTAAATCCTCTTTCCAGCTGTAAACTTCCATGAATGGCCTCAACCGTCCCAGAGAGACCCCCTCAGTTTACCAAGATTTTTCTATTAATACCTTTAGTTTGAATAAAACAATGAAATAGATCTCTATAAAATTTGCATAAAAACACATCTCTGAAGGAAAAAAGAAATATAGGTCATTTATATGGACATCCTCAACATACCTGGTGTCTTAACATCTGAATCAGGGCTTGGCAAACTTTATATAAACAAGGCAAGAGAGTAAATATTTCAGCCCTTTGGGGCCAAATAATCTCTTTGGCAACTACGTGGCCAGGCCATGCAGTGAGAAGGCAACCACGGACCACGCATGAGGGAATGAACACAGCCCAGTAAAACGTTTATAGAATCAGGCAGCGGGCTGGATCTGGCCCCTAGGCTGGGGTTTGCTGACCCCTGATCTAAACAGTGGGATTCCAGTTTCTTTTATTGGGGAATGTTCAGTCCTCTTAACTGATCTGAAGAATGAAGTGCTTTCCACAGTTTACATGTGATGAATTACGAGGGCGGGGGGGGGGGGATGCAGGATGTTAGGAAGGACTAGACCCAGAGACGATGTGGGGGAGGAGGGAGCGCTTACAGGGGCACCCGGAGATGGAGGTGACATTGCAGGGACAACAGGACCCTGTGGCTTGGAGGCTCAGAGGCTCAGAGGCTCGGAGGCAGGAAGAGGCTGAAGGATCTGCCTGCGGTTAGCTCCCCTGGGGCGGCCTAGTTTCAAAACTAAAATAAACTTGGGAGAGCCAGAGGGGAGGAAGGAAAGACAGAAACAAACAAGGAGAGAGCCTCACTGAACGTCTTCTCCCAACCAGTGGTCCTGGCCCTGGACTCTGGTGCCTGAAACTCCACGGTGTCGTCTCCCCCTTTCCCGGCCTGTTGCTCTGTCCTCAGTGTCGTGTGGTTAATAACCTCACACGTGCGAGCCCTGCTCCCCGAGGAGCCTGGAAGTGTGTGTGGGGCCACCTCTTTGGCTTTTGTGTTGAGTACAGATGCGTCGTGGCTGTGAATGCCTGTGGCCTTGACCCCATCGCTGGTCCTGGGGGACGGTCACTCACAGGCAGGACCTGGGCAGCAGGTGTGAGTCGGGAAGGAACAGGCACAGGGAGGCTGAAGAATCAGACTGTGGTTACCAGCGAGCAACAAACCAGAATTCCAACCAGCTCGTTTGGACTCAGGGGTCCTAGCTGTCTACCTCCCAGAAGGTCATGGAGGTTGGAGTTGGAAAGACCCCCACAGGTCTCTTGACTCAGCCCCTTATTTTTAGAGGTGGAAGTGGGGAAGAAAGAGGCTTGCCAGAGCCACTGGCTGAAAAGCTGTCTTGGCCCCTGATGCTTCCTTCTTGCTGTAGCCACTGAGTTCTGTGCTGCTCAGTGTCCAAATGCGCCCACCAAAACCCAGCGACTGAGCCACCAGTCACCTCAGAATTCCATTTCCAACACTGGGAGACAGGTCTGGGTACTCTTCCTACTCAAAGACAAATTGGCCACGATGGATGATTAAGGAGTCACTCTAAATCACCGGGAACAACAAGCAAGTGCCTGCCAGGGTGTTTTAAAACAGACACGTTGCACATTTCAAGGATGCCAGGAAAAGGAGTGTGGTTCTTTCTCTAAGCTTTAGAGCAAAAAAGCTTAAAGCAAAAGTAAAACAAAGGACCCTGTGAGGGAGGGCTCAGCCCTGAAGTGGACGGAAACAGAAATGAATTTGTCCTTCACTGTAGCAGCCGCTTGGATGCAAGAGGAACGTTATCACCTTAGGACTCCTGGGAGCATCTGCTTTGATCGGTCAGAGAGGACCTAGCTTTGAAAAACTGAATTAACAGCGACTTTTAGTCCAAGTTTTTCACGGCAAAGCACCCCAGAGCAGGACTTTCTCACTTTCCCTTTTTTTTTTTTTTTAAAGAAACAAAAGCTTAATTCCTGGAAGTTATTTTCCATATCAGAGACTATAAGTTTAAGCTCTTCTATTTGTCTAAAGATGGGTGCAAAAGAACTGAGTTATATTTTTAAATGATTTGGTTTATTTTCAATAACAAGGCCTTGATTTTCATCTAAGCAGATAAAGTAATTAAATGTGTGAGTGTGTAAGTTTGAGATCTAATTCATCCACCATACAGTTTACCCATATTAAGTGTACAAGCCAATGGATTATAGGACATTCACAGACACACGCACCACAGTCACTTTTGGAACCTTTTCATCACCTCAGAAAGAGACTCCATATCCCTTACTTCTTACCTCCTTACCCCCAACCCCCGCGCCCCCGCCCGAGCTAATCAGTCACTATTTCCTGTCTATAGATTTGCCTATTCTGGACGTTCCTCCTACATAGAATCATACAATATGTGGTCTTTCATGACTGGCAAGTCTTTGTTTAAATGATAATTTTGTCCAGGTAGGAAAATATGGTGGGCAGGGGAGGAAATGAAGAAACAGTTCTTTCTGGGCACCTTAGGTGCCCGCTTCTGCCCTCACTGGTTTGCCATCTGACCAGCGAGGCGTCCCTTGTCACATGTGCTCTCGGGGCTCATAGACTGTGCGGTGGAGGCAAGATCGCAGACACGTCTCCTCCACCAAGAAGCAAAGAGGCCAGGCCTCCAGGCTGGACACTGGACCTTAAGAACAAGAGGTCAGCTGGTCTCTAGGAAATGTACAGTTTCTAAGCTGGAAAGCAGTATTTATTTATAAAGCTCACATGTGTATGATAGTAGTCATTTTATTCATGTATTCCTCCTCCAGATTTGTCTTTTATCTTGTCAACTCCAGCTGGACATGGCTGGAGAAACGACACAATCAAATGGACTGTCTCAGTGTAGACACATGACCGTGAACCTCAGAGGGTATTTAATGTTCCCAGGCGCTCGCATTGTATTCCCTACATCACGAACCCTCCCATTCTCCTGGATAACAATGATAATGCTTCAGACCTTCTCTGTCTCCTCCAACCTCCAACAACTTGTCCCTAATCCTCACGCTCAGCGAATGTCCTTCCAATTTCCCTGAGAAAACAGAAGCAGCCAGGAGAGATTTCCTTCATGCCCAGGACCACATCTACTCCTCAACTAACATATGGACTAGATGGGCCCCAACCTCAGAGCTTCTGAATCAGGAGATTTGCAGAAGGGCCCAAGAATGTGCACTTCCAATAGCTCCTAAGTGAGGCTGATGCTACTGGTCTGGGCCCACCCTTGAAGGACCACCCAAATGTGTCCAAAACTAGATCACAGACTTTCCACATGCCCTGCTAAAACACTTAAACGAACTTGTTCCATCCTCTGTCTTCCTCATCACTGTAAATAATGTTTCTAATTGAATCAGAATCAAAACATTCTTCCCACCTGGATCATTACTGTCATCTCTCACCTAGATCGTTACAATAGCCTAGTCTTCCTGCTTTCATTCTTGTCCCCAGCATTTTAGTCTCAACATGCAGCCCAAGGTGATCCTCTTAAAACATGCATTGGTTGACTCCACTGGTTGAACTGTATATCAGTTCATTTCACCCCTCTGCACAAACCATGCAATGGTTTCCTATCACACTCTGGATAAAAAGCAGAGTCCCGATGACCTCTGTTTTATCTCCTGCTGTCCTTCCTCACTCAGTTCACTCTAGTCTAGCTGACCTCTTAGTAGACCTGAATCACACCAGGCTTGTTCCTGCCGCAGGACCTTTGAACATGTTGTCAATTTCTTTCTTTACATTATTTATTGTCTGTTTCCCCCCTACTAGATTGTAAATGCCACGAGGACAGGCTTTTCCCTCTCTATTTTGTTCACTGCTCTATCTACAGTGCCTAAAACAGTGTTAGACACATAGCAGTTATTTCACATATATAAATTTGTAGAATTTATTTCTTGCAGATCTTTTTTTCAGCCAATTTAGCAGGTGGGTTAAAATTGAACTTGTTTTCTGGAGTATCTGAGCCCAGGACAGAAAGATAGTGGACACTAGTACATAGGGGCAAAGCATTCCATCTTTAGTTTCAAATATAGTAGAAGATGATTTTACTCTTCAGCTTTTTTAAAAATGAATTCCAGCCATTTATGTATAATATTAAGAAACTCTGCCACCTTCCAGTTTTCCTCTCTTTCTTTTGTTATTCTTTTCCACTCAACGGCTGTCATGACTCTTTGTACACATTATTTAATCCTTACAGAACCACTGCATATTAAGGAGCATTATCTCTGATTATTAAGGGAGGCACAGTTGAACAGCGATGTAAGGTGGCTTGCTCAAGATCACACAGCTAAATAAGAGGTTGAAAAGAAATCTGTCAGACCCCAAAGCAGACACTTTAAAATCTATATTATGCTGCCACCAACATGCATACTATAACAAATTATCCAATTTCCTAGCACTTAATTTTGGCCTTTTATCTCCAATTTTAATTATTTTTTTTAAATTAAAGCATAGTTAATTTGCACTGTTGTTAGTTTCTGGGGTAGAGTAAAATGATTTCAATTATACATATATATTCTTTTTCAAGTTCTTTTCCATTACAGTTTATTACAAGATACTGAATTTAGTTTGCTGTGCTCTACAGGGGGACCTCGTTGTTTATCTGTTTTATGTATAGTATATATAGTAGTTTATCTGCTTTATCCCCAATTATTTTTGAAGATGATACTGGGAATGATGTCATGACACACTAGATAGTAGATTTCATAAGAATTGGGTTACAGTTATCTGTTTTGCTGGTATTTCCTCCACACCAGCACCAGGGCAGGGTAGGTACTCCATACATGTTTACAGAATAGATTTTTCTTGAGTTAAACATGGACACAAGTTATAGGAAGAAATAAACAGCCAAGATAAATAAACTTTAAAATTAAAAACATAGACATGGATAATTATATTAATACATAGTTAATTACACTCAAAACATAGCTATCATTCGTGAGTTACGACTTACCCCTGAAAGCTCTAAAGAATTACTGGGTCGTAAAGCAAGAATTTTCAGGTGTTAACTGACAGTTAACACGGCAGGTAATAAATACACACCAGGGATGTCCTAGTTCTTAGGATTTTGGAGCCACCATTCCCGGGAAGGTTGAAGAAATGTTGTTTTGTGCCCCCTTGGCACTGGCTGAGCATATTTACTGACAGCATTTCACACTCTCACCTGGAAGGGCCCTCTGCCTCATTTTACTTTTGGGGAAACTAAGGTATGAAGAAGACAAACGAATCTCTACATGATACATAGTAATTAGCATCAGAGCTGAGTCAAGAACTCAGGCCCCTCTGGTGCTGGAAAAAAATGAACTGTTGTCCCACCTTTTCATTCTTTTTTTTCCCAAAAAAGTTGCAGACAAAGCTTGGACACAGAGAACCAGCTTTATTCTAAGACAGACTTGGGAAAGCTTTCTTTAAATGTCTCAGGTGAGTGCCTTGCTTTTCCAGCTAAGGATGCTTAAGCTAAAAGAGACAATGTATGAAAAACCCTTAGCACAGTGGTGGGTGCTGAGAAAACACTCACTGAACAGAAATTATCATTATTACACCAAAGTTATTCTGCATTTTAAGTCATTCCTGTTTCATGTAGATTAGAAATGTACTAATCTGCCCCCTGAAAGTCAGTAAGTTTTAGATATTTGATGCTTGGAGACCAGCCCCCTCCCCGCCACCTGGTCCCCAGGAAACAACAGACCTGTGGTTGCAAAAATGAAACCACTGTGTGCCTTTAGTAGCAATATCCTAAAAGTCCACAAGAGGGCAGTCCCCCTCAGAACAGAAGGGCACCAGGGCTGCAGGTGCTGAGAGAAGGGAATTGTGGGTGCTGAGGTAAGCTAGTAAAACCCATTAATCAGAGCCATTATTTTATATTATTATTTTAGGGCTATAATTAAGACACTTTAAAGTGATGAGAAGTACTATGAAGGAAATAAAGCAGAGTAATAGAGAATGACTCTAGGGGAAAGTTAATAGAAACATGATCTGAGCAGAGAACCAACCCTTGAACGAGAAAGGATCAGCTACGAGTAGACTGGGGAAAGAGTGTTATGACCAAAGGAATCAGGGCCAAGTTGAATATGGTCTTGGCCTCCTTGAGGGTCAGAAGGAAAGCCACTCTCATTGGAAGGTAATGAAAGAAGGAGGTGCAGACGGAGGTGTGGAGGGGACATCAAATCCCACTGCAGACACAGTTGGGACCAGATACCAGGTCCTTCTGACCCGAGTTTGTGCACTGAATCCCTATGCTACTCTGAACTCTGCAGAAAAAGCCAAAGGGCACTGATCAAGGCAGCAAAAATGATACTTTTGAAAACAAATGAAAAAACAACTTAGGAAATGCTTCAGTGGCTTTCATTAAATAATGCACTAGAATTCACATGCCTTTAGAGCTTAAATTTATGAGGAACAAGCACTAAGAGACATATACCTAAATTTATTCAAAATTCTATGTCCCAAGAATTAATCTGGTACAGGATTTCTCTTTATCTCCCTTACAGCACTCGATAATAATCAGGGTTTATAATGATTATTAATAACATATTTAAAGGAAATACAGCCAGCGATTTATATAAAAGGATGTTTATCCCAGTATTAATGTTAATGAAAATTATAAATAGTATAAATGTCCAACAATAGGAGATTATTTAAATATATTAGCAAGCTTCCAAATGATTAAAACTTTTTTCCCCCAAAATACTTAAGACCATGCTAAGTGCTCATAGTGTACTGCTGGAGGCAAAACAAACAGCAAAATAAAAACCCAAATATGTAGTGTAAATCCAATTTTTAAAAACTATATACAGGTAAACAACATACTAAAAGAAAATACACCAAAAGATATGAGAATGAATGTGTTCTTTACAGTGCTTTCCTATATTAAATGTTTCCCAAAGAATACATTCTCTTATAATCAGAAAATCAGGAATGAAATTAAATATCTGCCGTGGAATTTTTAAACTTCATTTAAACTTCTCGAAATCTGTGTAGTGCCACTTATGTAATTTTTGAGGTGATGTAGAGAAAAGGCCATGGTGTGAAGTTGGACCAGGGGGGTCTCCCTCCTTTGACACTTAAAGGATGAAAAAAAAAATACATTAAAGCAAATCAAAGCAAAAATTTTCCAGCAGCCACAAAACAAGGAGAGGCATATAACTCCATCCCCTCATCTTAAAAAGTGCGGTCCGGAGGATAAGAGCAGTGCCACGCCAACATTTCCAACCTCTGAGACAATACAGAGGGAAGAAGGGGACGGCTGAAGGCAGAGACTCTCTCGTGATATCTTTAGATTTGGAAAGTAGGGATCTGAGGGAGGTGCAGAGGGAATCCTGGGAAAAGCCAAGAAAAATGCCTTAGAAAAGAGTAGCTCTTGGGTATGATCACGGGACGTTGGCAAAAGCAGGGCTCTGATCTTAATTAGGGAAAGAGCTGAAGCTCGCAGCCTTGGAGACCCTGGTTTCTGACATCTAATGGGATTTGGAAGAGGGAGCTAAGCCCAGGGCCCCAGCAAAGGCGGCGTGCTGTACTGGTGCCTCCACATTTGCACGGTCGTGCTTTAGAAAAGACATTGGAAGCCAATACTCAGCTCACAAGCTGTACTCAGGGAGGAAGACAAAGGTAGATGATGTGGGACAAATATTAAGAAAAATTCATCTACACTCTACGAGAGTAAAAAGAAGGTCCAGACAGAGCTTCCTCCCCAAGCATCGAGAAGACTGAAAGATCCAGCATGAACCTATGGAGGCGGGAGGGAGGGAGGGACAGGGACAGTCTCAGACCCTCAGAAGGATGAGGAATTATGACAACAGTGACGTGTTGCTTCCTGACCGGTGGACTGTCTCAGTCATTTCCCCACAGGCATGACATGCTGCCTTCTTGCTAGTAACTGTTGTTGATTTGAATTAAAGTAGCAGAAACATAATGCAAGAGGAATTAAAGTCTTAATGATCTACTAATATCATCCCCAGGAAAGAGTCAACATTACCCCTTAGTCAACAGGGCAGAACTTCCCACAGCTTATTCAAATGAATATATATGAATATATATACACAGAAAATATAATACGACAAAACGTATGTATGTGAATTATATAAATGATATGATAAATAACACAATATATATGTTATATAATATAAAAAATTAAATTATTTCTGATGAAGGGGAACAACATAAGCTTCTGTGTTCCAGCTCTGGCTTATTGACCTTGACAAATAATTTGAGCACAGATGCCAAATTAGTAAGAAATTAAGTGTAAATAAATAATTTATATATATATAAATATAAATAAATATAAATATATATATACACATACAGTTATGATTTATACAGCAATTTTGATCCTTCTTTGGTTGGCTTTTTCGGAATTATTTTCTGCCAAACACTCCTGTTTCTCTCTCTCTTTTTTCCAACATCTGATTAATGCTATTTAACTTCTTCTAAATGGGTGGTATTTATTCAGATTGGAAAAAGAAAAGGAAATATTTTAAAAAATATGATCCATAGACTAGAGTTTTATATTTTGGAAACATAGAAGGTAGCAGATGGTTCTGTTGAAAATGGCAAGAAAAATTTAAAGCTGCAACTCTGAGGCAGTACTGCATTTTCCTTATTCATAGTTTGTCTTGCTTCACATCTTTGAAAAGCAAACAGACCATTAAAAGCCTCCATGATGTGCTAGACACCTCACCCGGTTTATTACTGCGTGGGGAACAATTTTATTAAACTTGAAACACATTTTAATGAGCGACAGGTATAGTTTGTTCTGCAAAACTACAATGACTTACTCACTCCTGACTCACTTTAAAGATGAAATACGAGTGTCGGGTCAGAGATGAGCTGGCAATCCCATCTAATTATCAAAATAACAAGAATGTAAAGGGAGCCACGCTGCCGTTTAATCACGGGAGCCTGCAGTCTTGGGTGCTAACATTATGAACGTCTATCTACAGGCTGGCTAGAAATTAGATACTTCCTGGCCCTTCCAGCTGGGGCTTAATAGAAGCATTGCTAGCATCCATGCAATTCTTGCAAGGGTCTGAAAACAAGGAACTGAAGTAGCAGCTAACGAGGGGACAGTTCATGAGGACATGGAGAGAGGTCAGACGGAGTCCTGGAAGTTGCACGGTGCTGGGACATTGTGTGAAATCTAGCCTCACCTCTGACCCAGGGGCTCTTGGGCAAGTCTCTGTGCCCTTTGGGTCTCCTTGTAAAATGCAGGGTCTTGACTAGTTTATTTCCAAAGTTCTTTTCTTCTTTAACATCCTTTGAGTATCAAACACATGAACGTTCATCTAATCTGGCACAGAAATGTTTACAATTCTACCTATTTGAGACCCCTGACAAGGTTTACTTTTGATTGAAGAGGGTCAGGAAGTCTCCTTTTTTCAAAATACCTTCTCCCCTGGATGCTCTTGCTTAAGACGTTTTTCCTTTACGTCCTTAAGACGTTTTTTGAACGTGTAGAGATACACGTTCAAAACATAGCCCTCCCCAGGCATGTGTGGATAATAACTTGCCACGATTTCCTGTGAGTAAGTTTTATTGGATATTTTAGTTAATTAGTATACTTGAATATGAGTCATAAAAAACTCTATATACTGGGAGGATATTCAGTGCTGGAGCCAACGTGCAATTCTCTCTTTTATAAAATCAAGCTATAATTTCTTTTTAAAACCAGGATATTTACATGAAGCTGTAATGCATGTGGCTTATGAAGCAACCGAAGAAATCAATCTTTTTTCCCATTCTACTTCCCAAGATTTGCAGCCCTAGACAAGGAGGGAAAGGACAGTTAATGAAAGCAACGTTTGGATCCTTCTACACTGTCCATTCATGAGCTTGGCTAAATTCAGAAAGCAGACAGCTGTGGGAACCAGTGCTGTGGTGTGAGGTTAAGAAAGGGCTTTTCCAGGGCAAAGGGAGCCCATCTCTGATGCCCTTTAAGAAGCCACTCTCTGACCTTGACCTGGGAGGAACAGAATAGCTCTACTATTTCTTCCCAGAGGTTCTTGTGATAAGAGAAGACATCCAACTGGGCCCAATTTGAATTCCTGGAAGCTCCTTACCAGTATCTTACCAGAATTGGTAAAAACCTAGTAACTTTTGAGTCCAAATGGGTCTAAGTTCCCCATAGCCTAATTTCTCAATCAAGTACACACTGTGTGTCTCAATGCATACTATGGTTACTATGACAACAACACTTTTTTCCCTTGAGAAATAAGCTAATTTAATAGTCAAAGTACAGGCATGTGGGTGGGATCTGGGGAATTTTGTTTCCCAGTAAAAGGTGGCAGGGAAAATGTTGATCACATGCTAAATGACACAGAGAAAAGAATAAAGGTCTTAAGTTAATGTTTGTATTTTAGCTCAAGATCTGTAAATGAAGATATATACATTCAAATACATCAAAAATTATAGAATACTTATGTTCAAAGCACAGCTAATAAAAATAAGGTCTACTTTCATATTTCGAGCGGTGTGTAAATGCTAGCTTCATGAAACACTGGAGAAAATTTTCTCCTGGTAACATCCTGTTCACAGATACCAGGTGAGCAATTACATGAACTTAAAGTGTTCATTTAATATTTAGGTATCCTCCAGTAGTAACTAAATCAGTTTACTCATTGGAGTTTTTCAAGGGGACAGGCACATCATTAGAAAGATGCCCAGTGTTCAGTTTCTCAGCGATTAAGATTCTTTTTCGCTGTTTTGCCCATTTCATTCTAAGCCTGTGGTTTTAAAAGCTGTTTTTCTTTCCTTCATGTGAAAGCTACGGGAAGCCCAGTCAGTGAAGCAGAGTCATTCGGAGAAACATCAAAAAATAAAATATGTAGGAGTAAGCATAGCCAAGAATGTAAGAGACTTTTATGCTGAGGACTGTGAAACATCGGTAAAGGAAACTGAAGGTGATTCAAAGAGACAGAAAGATAGCCCATGCTCTTGCATTGGAAGAATTAGTATTGTTAAATTGGCCATTCTACCCAAAGCAATCTACAGATTTAATGGGATCCTTATCAAATTACCCATGACATTTTTCACAAAATGAGAACAAATAATCCTAAAATTCTTATGGACTCATAGAAGACCTGAATTGCCAAAGCAATACTGAGGAAAAAGAGCAAAACTGGACGCATAGTCTTTCCAGCCTTCAGACAATACTACAGAGCAACAGTAATCAAGACAATGAGGTATTGGCATAAAAACAGACGTATGTGTGGATCAATGGAACAGAATAGAGGGCCCAGAAATAAACCCACTGACTTATGGTCAATTAATCTTTGACAAAGGAGGCACGAACATACAATGGAGAAAAGACAGTCTCTTCAGCAAGTGGTGTTGGGAAAACTGGACAACTGCATGTGAATCAGTGAAGTTAGAACACTCCCTCACACCATACGCAAAAATAAAGTAAAAAATGATTTAAAGACTAGTATAAGACAGGACACCATAAAACTCCTAGAAAAGAACACAGGGAAAACATTCTCTGACATAAATCGTAGCAATGTTCTCCTAGGTCAGTCCTCAAGGGCAATAGAAATAAAAACAAAAAGAAACAAATGGGACCTAATCAAATGTGTAAGCTTTTGCACAGCAAAGGAAACCATAAACAAAAAGACAACTTATGGAATCGGAGAAAATATTTGCAAATGATGTGACTGACAAGAGTTTAATTTCCAAAATACACAGCTCGTATAACTCAATAACAAAAAAATAAACAACCTAATCAAAAATGACCAGAAGACCTAAATAGACATTTCTCCAAAGAAGACATACAGGTGGCCAACAGGTACATGAAAAGATGCTCAATATTGCTAATTATTACAGAAATGCACATCAAAACCACAATGAGGTATCATACTGGCCACACCAGTGACCTCATACTGCTCAGAATGGCTGTCATCAAAAAGTCTACAAATCATAAATGCTGGACAGGGTGTGGATTAAAGGGAAGCTTCCTATACTGTCAGTGGGAATGTAAATTGGTGCAGCCACTGTGGAAAACAGTATGGAGGTTCCTTAAAAAGCTAAAAATAGAGCTACCATATGATCCAGCAATCCCACTCCTGGGCATATATCTGGAGAAAACTGTAACTCAAAAAGATACATCCCCACCCAATGTTCACAGCAGCACTATTTATAATTGCCAAGACAGGAAAGCAACCTAAATGCCCATCAACAGATAAATAGACAAAGAAGATATGATATATATATGCAATGGAATACTATTCATCCATAAAAAAGAATAAAATAATGCCATTTACAGCAACATAGATAGACCTAGAGATTATCATACTAAGTGTGAAGTCAAAGAAAGACAGATATCATGACATCACTTTTATGTGGAATCTAAAATATGATACAAATGAACTTCTTTACAAAACAGAAACAGACTCACAGACCTTGAAAACAAATTTATGGTTACCAAAGGGGAAAGAGGGGGATAAATTAGGAGTTTGTGATTAACAGATACAAACTACTATATATAAAATAGATAAACAATAACTTCCTACTATACAGTGCAGGGAACTATATTCAATATCTTGTAATAAATGACAATAGAAAAGAATCTGGAAAAAAATACATCTAAATCACTTTGCTGTACTCCAGAAACTAACACAACATTTTAAATCAACTATATGTCAATAAAATTAAAAAATCAATAAAAGAAAAAAAAGAAAAATCTCAATTCCTTCATTTTTAGCAGAATAAATTTAATCTGGGATGATTCAGGGTCTTGGGCATTCAATAAATATTTATCGAACCAAAATTTCTGAGCATCAGAATAACAAATGATGTTTCACCATAATCATTGCACATTATCATTGCACTTCCCAGTTCTCTAGAATAAATCTGGTTTTTATACACTTCTTCTATGTGTATAAATACAGGGAGTACGGAGTGGTAGGTTGAATTTTAGTTCTTAGGTTTCCATCATTTGCTTCTTATAAAAATTCAATAAGGGAATTTACGGTTACATGAGGGTCCTAGCTATTTTAATTCTAGGTAACTAAGGTTTTACTCTATATTAATTGTGCCTTCTCTATGGTAGCCTGAATTATGCACAGAAAATTATATTCAATGGCTTGTAGTAACCTATAATGAAAAAGAATATATATATATGTATATGTGTGTGTATGTGTGTATAATATATGTGTGTGTGTGTGTGTGTGTGTATCTGAATCATTATGCTGTACACCAGAAACCAATACAACATTCTAAATCAAAAAAAAAAAAAAAGAGGGAGAGAGAAAAAACAGGTTGAAAAATTTAGGCACATGATTTGTTATACTACTAGGAGGAGGGGACCAGGGACTATTTGTATGAATTCTTCCTTTTTTAACTGGTTGGGTCATCATATTTTAGATTATATCTCTGAATATATTTTTGACAAACTGCAGTGCAATCTACTTGCAGTAAAATGTAGGGAAGGACCCAGCCCACAGCTGGTCCAGACAGAGGGGGTCCTCGGGAGAAGGAGGGGAACATGCAGTGACCTCCGTGGCTAGTTGGCACTGGTGCATCCGTGCCCAACGCGGGATGTGCTGGCGTGGGGCTGAAGTGCCGCCTGTTAGCTTTCTCTCTCCCACTGGGTGCCTGTGTTGTTCCAGCTTAACCAAGGGTCACACACCAGACCCGATGCAACCTCCTAGAATAAAGTGTAAATAATAAGACCGGCCATAGGTATCTTTGTCACGAATAGTACCTGGCTGTAAAGTCAAGTCCTTCAGCAAAAAGGCAAAAGGCATAGTGAGGGGCAGACTTCTTGGAGGGCTGCACTCTGCTTGTTAGCATCCCCCCTCTCTGTCGGAGTGGGTGTTTGCCTCTAGAGATGTTCAAAAGATGTGCTTCCACTAAGCCAATATCCAAACAGGTGCAGTCCTAGGGATACCCAGGACAGCATGGTTTGCGGTCCGCTCAGCAGGGAAATAAAGGGGCACCAGCAAAAAGAGAGGTGACCCTGAGGAACATCAGGTGCACAGACAGTGCAAAGGACAGAGGAGTAGATACTAAGAAGGGTCCACAGGAGCTGTATCAGTGGGAGGCAGGAAGGAGAGGGGAGAGGGAAGCACAGGGGAGTAGGGGCTCTGGAAGTTCTGACTTTACACAGCCCATCTCATTTCTGAAGGAGCCAGAGAACGCCCTACAGCAAAAGAGAAGATGGGAATTATTTTAAAGTGTGTGTGGCAGAGCTAGGGTTTAGAGGAAGGCATGACATCACAAAGCTGATCTGCATTTTACTAGCTAAGATTAACACTGAGCAGATATAATGGTAAAAGACAACTTTCTAAAATGTTATGAAAAGAAACGGGGAAGTCCAAAACAGATAGAGCACAAGCCCTGGGAAGCTTGTTTTCCTGTCTGCAGCACTGGAGGGAGTGGACTGGGAGTCACAGGAGAGCAGGCGATACACCTCAGGCAGCCTCACGGTACAGACTCCCGTGACCACATTGTTAGTCATTTTTCCTTAAATAAGAAGTCTATTGTTTTATTCTTTTTGGAATTGAGGCATTCACAGTTAGAAAACAAACAGGCTTAACTGTTGTTTAAAACATATCCAAAGGAACCCAATGTCATTCTGAGGGAATGAATTCCCAGCCTGCAAGGAAGGTCTGCTCAGTGTTTCCCATGGCATGTCAGGCCTGGGTCATCCTCAGTTTGGTCACCACCATAGGATTTTGGACCTGGAAAACTCTTCAGGTTTATCTGATTCAACTCTCACACCTTCTACGAAAAAAAAATTGAGGCCTTCAAAGGGTGAGCGAGCTGGTACAGCTTAGATGGTTGGCTGGTGGAGGACAGAGGGCGAAGACTCTGGTTTCTCAGCTCCAGTTCTTTAAAATGAACATTTGCAGATGGTACTCATTCAAGTATAAGTTTCATCATTTTGGATAACAACTGTGCTTGATATTTCCCTCCAAATCAACTTACACTTTAAAAAAAATTAAATTTGTTGAAGGAGACCTGTCCATTGACAGATAACTGGATAAAGAAGCTGTGGTGTATATATACACAATGGAATACTACTCAGCCATAAAAAAGAATAAAATAATGAATTTGCAGCAATATGGATGGACCTGGAAATTGTCAATCTAAGTGAAGTAAGCCAGAAAGGTACGGAATTTAGTTCCCTGTGCTATACAGTAGGTCTTTGTTGTTAATCTGTTTTATATATAGTAGTGTGTATCTGTTAATCACAAGCAGCTCTTAATTTATGTCTCCCCTCCTCATCCCTTTCACTTTTGGTAACCATAGTTGGCTTTCTATGTCTGTGCATCTACTTCTGGTTTGTAAATAAGTTCATTTGTATCATTTTTTTAAGATTCTACATTTAGAAGTGCTATTACATGATATTCATCTTTCTCTGTCTGACTTACTTCACTTAGTATGATCATCTCTATGTCCATCCATGTTGCTGCAAGTGGCAATATTTCATTCTTTTTATGGCTGAGTAATACTGCATTTTATATATATATATATATATATATATATATATATATATATAATGTAAATGTATATATATATTTACACACACACACATATCCCCCACATGTTCTTTATCCATTCATCTATTAATGGACACTTAGGTTGCTTCCATATCTTGGTTACTGTAAACAGTGCTGCTATGAACATTGGGGTGCATATGTCTTTTTGAATTAGAGTTTTCTCCAGATATGTGCCCAGGAGTGGGATTGCTGGATCATATGGTAACTCAATTTTTGGTTTTTTTTTAGGAGCCTCCATGGCGTAGAACCCTCCCCCAGACCCCCAGGGGTGCAGAGCTCGAACCTGGGGAACAAACAATACAGCAATGTTCCGTGTTGCACGTATTTTGTGACTGAAGGAAGAATCTCTAACCTTTGTGGTCTTACCTCAAAACTCAGTCTTAACAGGATATTTTAAAGGCTCCTTTCACTTTAAAGACTCAGCATCCTTTTTACTAAATCAAATTTAATACACCCCAAAGCACCTATACCAATTTCTAACACACACTAGGGTGCTCAATACATTTGTTAAAGGAACAAATTGATGATTTATAGTTTTAATTAGGCTTGACTTCTATGACAATAATTTCCTCCTTTGATTTTTTCACATGGAGAGTCTTTGCTTAAAATAAATTAAGTTGCATTACAGAAATTCTTTAATTCTTTTCTGAGGGTGCCTGGCAAAACTAAGTTTCATTATCTAAGACATCACGTAGTACAAGAAAGCAATTACTTGGACAATTACAGTCCCACAAATCTATTTCAGAATGAACAATTTCAATAACTAGGTAAGACAATGATGGAGACTTGAAAAGACTGTTGGCTGAGATGAATTCCCTGGACTTTGTGTCTTGAGCATTGGCAGGAGATGAAAGCACAGGACAGAAAAATGCACTATAATAATTGGAATTGCTTCTTGTTGGGTGTCAGTTACCTTTACCCCAGAGAGCCACTGATTGTTCTTTTTTAGGTTTAATTCTATTTATTTCTTTTTAAATTGAAGTATAGTTAATTTACAATGTTGTGTTAGTTTTGGGTAGACAGCAAAGTGATTCAATTATACATATACATATATACTTATTCTTTATCAGATTCTTTTCCATTATGGGTTATTACAAGGTATTTAGTATAGTCCCCTGTGCTATACAGTAGGTCCTTGTTTATCTATTTTATATATCGTAGTGTGTATCTGCTAATCCCAAACTCCCAATTTATCCCTCCCCCTCTTTCCTTTTTGGTAACCATAGTTTGTTTTCTATGTCTGTGAGTGTATTTCTGGTTTGTAAATAAGTTCATTTGCATCATTTTTAAAGATTCTACATATAAGTGATATCTGTCTGACTTACTTCACTTAATACAATCATCTCTAGGTCCATCCACGTTGCCACAAATGAGCCACAGATTTTTAAAGTATTTCCTGTGACTGATGTGGCTGGAGGAAGGCATGTGGTACAGTGGACAGTATATGGAACAGAGGGGTCTGGACTTCAATCCCCTCTTTGCCTCTGACTGTGGTATAAACTTGAAAGTTATTTATTCTGAATTCCGACTTCCTCCGCTGTAAGATGGGAGTGGGGGCAGTGATGCCAACCTCATAATTCTGTAATACTGCTGATTGTACTGTCCCTGGCAAATAGCAAACAACACGTGAGGCATCTGCTTATGACGTCCAAGGGCTTGCTGGGGTTAATAATGAATAATTGAGCCCTAAAATTTTTGGATAAGTAGAATCATGGAGCATTTAAAAATTTACTCTACACTGTCCTTGGTAAGTGCCTGCAGGATTCTGTCTTAGTTCTGAAGAGAATTGCCACTAATTTATCATGCGCTAACAAGTTGCCTTCACTTAAAAGTGAGTGATATTGCCTTACTCGTAGTTGGGGATACATTTTTCCCTGGCAAAGAATTTTTGCTCATTTAATCACACTTTTCTCAAAACCATACCCATATGAGTCAAGGGAAGAGAACCAAACCAACTTCTTTTCTGGCAGAATTAAGCCGTGATTACATAGTTTCTTTTCTGCCATCGCATCTCATCCAGCTGCAGTCATATCTTGTTGTGACCGTGAAAGTCAACTCAGATCCTTGGTTGCTAAGCAGCTTCTCTGTAAGGAATTATTTTCTTACTTATACTGAAATGTTTTTCTGTGCTCATGGTCTTGTTTCCTATTAAAGTTCATTGAACTCTCATTTATTTTTAGACCATCTGGGTCCAAAACAGCAAAGAAAATTAAATGTTCCGTCTTTTAAAAATAAACCTCAGTACCAAATACTTGTTGGTGTTGACTCAGTTTCAGATGATTCAATAGATGATATCATCACATGGAACTCACTCGTCCAAATTCTGCTTACAACCAAAGAACCAGTGGGAAGCACTCCCCTGTATATGCATTTTGCTTTTCATAGAAAGAATGCAACGGTTTGCTCTGAACTGAACACACAGACACACACCTACCCCATAAGTCAACTCTATCCAGGAGCTGGCAATGGTAATTTTAGGATTTGCATGGGTGGTTAACTTGCAAATCTTTCGTTTATTTAACAAATACTGAGCACCTGTAAAGTATCAGGCACATATTCAAGTGCCTGGGATACATCAATGAACAAGACAGACATCCCTTCCTCATGGAGTTGACATAGCAGGTGACCATTTGGGAACCTCTTCAATAACTATCAAGAAGAATATTACATGAATTAATAGATCTCATCGCCACAGGCTATGGTTATAACTGGAGAATGAGAAGAGAACTATATGATCAGAGGCCACACACAGTAGTCATCACTCTCAAACCTGTGCCTGTCAGTGGTGGAACCCTTCCTGCTTTGCAGCAAAATGAGAAGAAAAAGGGGTGACACTCTCTATTGGACATGAGCACAATTTCTTATTTGTAGTTTCAAAATCCAGGAATGTCAGAGAATGGAAAGTTTTTTCATAACTTATTTGGGGGTAAAAGCTGCCCTGGTTTCATAAGGTGTTCTGTTAAGTCTTCATCAATTCAATTTAGTGTGAATATTCACGTTTCACTGCAAAAATGTGCATGTGTTTGATACAGTGTGGGATGTTTCCTCTGATGCCACAACACTACCTTCATACCTTTCTAGAACCCCATCCCCCCAAAAAATCTGAATTCTGAGATCTGTCTGGCAAGGACTTTGGATCAGGACGGTGGACCTGTCTGGAAATAACCCTTGTAAGGTTGCCCACCATATTTTCTTGGAAAGCTTATCTTTTTCTCCTGATACTGTCTTTCTGGATTTGGGTTTGGTTTTTTTTTTTTTTTAATGCTCTTTCCTTTATGTGGTGATAGCCGATAGTAGCTGTTGGTTTGCTCTGGTTTCAAATATCTTAATTTGGCAACATAGAAAGGTTGGCAGTCCCCTGTTTCTTTTTAAGTATGGTGCTCATCTGTGAAATGTGAAATTCAGGGTGAGACTGACCTAGAATAGCAAGCCTGCTTCCTAGTCACTCACATTCCACCCGCAATCCATCTGCCCTATTATTGATGATAGTTCTTTAAAGTGACCCACTTACAAAAGCTGAAATAAACTTCTTGAAAAAAATGGAAAAATCTGTATCCTTTGCCATCAAGAGGAGGTCACTGAAAAATGAATGTGGTCAAAACAAAACACTCTCTCTTGGTCCACCTAAAACCACCTGGGGATCTCACACGTGCTTCTGTCCTTGAAATGGGCCAGCAACAAAGCATTTCAGGTTTCTTTCTGACAGCTAACCTTCATCTCTACCAAGACAATTTAATTTCCTTTTGTTCTGACTTGGAAGGGAAAGTCATCAACCTCTTTCCAAGTATTTCACATGTCCCACAATGATCATCAAGTCACATCGTGGATTTTTCCCCGCAACCTGGATCTCCATTGTTCCAGTGTAGCCCTGGATTCCCTTCCTCTTACAAGGGTATAGCCCGATGCTTCTCAAACTCTCACAGGCGCTCAGCTCCCCTGAGGTTCTTGTCAAAATGCGGACTTTGATTCAGCAGATCTGCAGGCAGGGGTCTGAGATGAGCTTTTCTCCCAAGCTCCCAAGTGATGCTGCTGCTTCTGGTCCCAGGACCACACTCTGAGGAGCAGTGGTGTCCATGGCAATGAGATTGACGGGACTGACTGGAGGGATGGGATGAACAAGGTTATGTTTGGAGATTTTTGCTGTTCTTCTTTGCCCTATAATTTCCAAGAGTGCTTTCCTAAGAGTGATTGGGAGAGCACAGCCTTAAATTATTTTTATTTCCATTCCGTAATTGAGTCTGCGGCAAACTGACTTTTCCTAATCTCTACTTCTCTGCATCTGATGGTACTTACACTGGCCTAATGGTATACATTGCACTGAAGCTCTGCTTACACGGACTGAAATTGTTTAGAGCAAAAACCAAAAGGATAAGCAATTAAGGTTAACTGGGGAAGCGAATCAGTGTTAACTCCTTTTAAGTTCCTACAGATTCATCCATAAATTAAGTTCTCTTTCTTTGTCAATTATATATGTGCATAATATTATCTTACTTTTCCAAAAAAATTACCTCAAGAAATCAGGAATGTATGTGGGCACGAGCAATTTGTAAGGCCTTTGTAACGACCAGTTTAATGACTCTCATTCCTTGTCTGTTTCCTTTTCCTTCCTTTCTTTCCAACATGGCCATTTCTCTTTTTTTCCACTATCATGATCAAAAGCATTTGTATCCTAGTTCTGACATACAAACAAGCTGAAATTCACAGGGTACCTGCCTTGAGGAAGTGAAGCAAAGATTCATCATATTTAATTCACTGCAAAAATACCACATTGTTGCTTTCCCAGTTAGTGGTTTTGGTTCACTAGATTTTAAGAAACACAGAGCTTAACAGGAAATTGCATGGCCAGCAAAGTTTTCACTCAAATATCTTACACTGTTTGCTTTTCCATTTATTTTTCTCTGAGACAGTTTTTATTTATTCAATTTTCCTTATTAGAGTATAGTTGATTTACAATGCTGTATTAGTTTCAGGGGTACAGCAAAGTGGTGTGTGTGTGTGTATATATATTCTTTTCTCTGATTCTTTTTCATTATAGATTATTACAAGATAGTGAATATAGTTCCCTGTGCTATAAAGTACACCCTTGTTATCTATTTTAATTGTGGTAGTGTGTATCTGTTAATCCCAGACTCCTACTTTATCCCTCTCCCCTTCCCTTTTGGTAACCATAGCTTGTTTTCTATATCTGTGAGTCTGTTTCTATTTTGCTCATAAGTTCAATTGAACTATTTTTTAGATTACACATATGCAATTTCATATAACATTTGTCTTTCTCTGTCTGACTTCCTTCATTTAGTATAATAATCTCTAAATCCATCCATGTTGCTGCAAATGGCATTATTCCATTCTTTTTAACGGCTGAGTAATATCCCATTCTTTCTATCTATCTATCTATCTATCTATCTATCTATCTACCTATCTATCTATCACACTTTCTTTATCCATTTATCTGTTGATGGACACTTAGGTTGTTTCCATGTCTTGGTGATTGTAAATAGTGCTGCTATGAACTTTGGGGTGCATGTATCTTTTCGAGTTAGAGTTTTCATCTTTTCCAGATATATGGCCCAGAGTGGGATTGCTGGATCATATGGTAGCTCTGTTTTTAGTTTTTTAAGGAAACTCCATACTGTTTTCCATAGTGGCTGCACCAATTTCATTCCCAACAGCAGTGTAGGAAGGTTCTCTTTTCCCCACGCCCTCTCCAGCATTTATTATTTGTAGACTTTTTAAATGATGGCCATTCTGACTGGTGTGAGGTGATATCTCACTGCAGTTTTGATTTGCATTTCTCTAAGAATTAGTGATGTTGAGTATCTTTTCATGTGCCTACCGGTCATCTATATGTCCTCTTTAGAGAAATGTCTATTTAGGTTTTCTGCCCATTTTTTGATTGAGTTATTTATTTTTTTTGATATTGAGTTGTATAAGCTGTTTGTATATTTTGGAAGTTAAGCCCTTGTCAGTAACATTGTTTGCAAATATTTTCTCCCATTCCAAAGGTTGTCTTTTTGTTTTGTTTACAATTTCCTTTGCTGTACGAAAGCTTGTAAGTTTGATTAGGTCCCATTTATTTATTTTTACTTTTATTCCTTTTGCCTTGAGAGACTGACCTAAGAAAATATCGCTATGATTTATGCCAGAGAATGTTCCGCCTATGTTCTCTTATAGTTTTATGGTGTCATGTCTCACATCTTTATTTCAGTCTTTTTGAGTCTCACAGCTTTATTTTCAGGCCATTTTGAGTTGATTTTTATGACTGACAAGAGTTTTTATACTCTCTTTTTGACCAGGTTAATACTTTTAAAATCTATACCATCTAAACTCTCTATGTGTACCTATTAGAATTTGGGCATCAATCTATTTTTCTTTATCTGTCCATCTATTTACAAGTTGAGGAGAAAGTGAGAAAGAAGAGCAACCAGGCAAGTGAGTTCTAGCCCCACATTCACACAGCAGCAGCCTTTCTGCTTAGTGGAGTGACTCCAATCTCTGTGAGCCTCTGTTTACTTACCTGTAAAAGTGGACTACCTGCCTTATTGTGGGAGAATGGAATGATGCAATTCATACAAAGCACTTAACACAGAGCCTGCTTCATTGAGCTCAGTAAAACTATTCTTCTTCTAAGATCCCATGGGAACAGATGCAATTGTTCCTCCAATAAGCCCTGGGGTTTTCTTCTAAGGAAAGTTCGTGTCACTGTTTGTCGAATCAAGGCTTGTGGAACAACTGAGTTTTTAAAGGGTAGAGTTGATTTTTAAGAAGTTATTCTCTCAACTTACATTAAAAAAAAAATAGTGCAACTTTGCCATGTACTGTCTTGTGGCCTAATCTTCTTTTTCTATCTAAATAGTGAAGCAATTGGACTAGAAGGTCTATAATAAGAAATATATTTTGCATTGCCAGGCCCCCCAGCCACATACCCCCAAACAGTGTCAACAAACGATATTTACTCTTTCTGTGAGAGACGTTTTATGGTAGCTTCTATTCTGATCTACTGTTTTGCATTTTAAAAAGCTGGATATGACCCACTTTGCTCATTTCATGCTCACTTGTCACAACTTGCAGTTTGGGAGCCCTGGACCAGATGACCTCTACACCTCTGCTTCTGCCAGCAGGTGCCACCTCCAATTCCAGCAGGTGGCTGTGAATAGAATTCTTTTGAGGACCAAAGTAGCCTTCAAGTCTAACATTCTATAACCAGAATTTTAGGACCAGCTGTATTTTCGGTTTAAAGCACTCTGTTTTTCCTGCTGTCATATAGTACTGTTTATGGATTGTACGTATATATATAATGGAATATAATTCAGCTATAAAAAAGAGTGTAATTTTGCCCTTTGCAGCAACATGGGTAGACCTGGAGATGATCATACTAAGTGAGGAAAGCCAGAAAGAGAAAGAAAAATAACATATGATGTCACTTACATATGGAATCTAAAAAAATGATACAAAAGAACTTATTTACAAAACAGAAACAGATTTACAGACACAGAAAATAAACTATGGTTACCAAAGGGAAAAGGGTGGGGGCTGGATAAATTAGGAGCTTGGATTAACAGATACACACTACTATATATAAAAGAAGTAAACAACAAGGACCTACAGTAGAGCACAGGGAACTATATTCAGTATCTTGTAATAACCTATAATAGAAAAGAATCTGAAAAAAATATAGATGTGTGACTGAATCTTTGTTGTACACCTGAAACTAACACAACCTTGTAAATCAACTATACTTCAATTAGAAATATATTTAAAAATTTTAAAATGTGATCACCATTTTTAGGGTAAAGAACTTTTATTAAAGGTGAAGGAAAAAGGTAAAAAAATAAACATATTTAAAAAATGCTCTGGCAGTTTGCTCAATGCATTAATAATCACTTCTAATTTTATGAAACTTTTAAAGTTGAACAATGCCAACAAGTCTCACCCTCTTAATCTATTAATGAGGTCGCTGAAATGGATCCTCCCCGAGGACACTGCTGGCCCTCTGAAGAGGGCTCTATTGTGACAGGAAGGCACCCTTGCTGCTACTTTACCTGCTGCTGAGAACATCATTGTCTGAGAGTTTCTCTTATGAATGGGAAGCAGTCAGGGAAAAAGAAGCCGCCAGTGGTCCTGAGAGCCTTGTTTCATGGACAACATCATGTACTGTCCATGTGCTTTTGGTCATATTTCTATTTCTGATTTGGCTCTGACCTAGCAGGATGGAAGTGCATATCTGGGTTCTTGAGAGCAGCCTAACTCTGTGATCGACTCCTGAGGGCTTCTTTTCTGCCACCTTCTTTGGACTTCCAGAACACCCTGGGAGAAGACAGTGCAGTGCAGTGATTCTCCACCTTTGACGTGCAGCTGAGTCCCCTGGGGACTTGAAAACAAACTCGCAAGACCAGACCCTGCCCTGTGATATTCCATTCATGTGAAAGCTTTCATCATTAGCGTTAAATAATCAAGTCAATTATTCATTCATTTATTTGTCCATTCATCAAAGAGTAAACATCTTCACCAGACATTTATGAGGCACTTAAAATAGTGCAGTGATTAACAGCTTGAGACCAAGGATCTCCCTGGGGTCAAATCCAGCTGTGTCATTTCTCAACATTTTGACCTTGATCAAAGTATCTAATGTTATACGCCTCAATTTCCTTATCTGCAAACAGGAATAATGATGGAACCCGTCTCATTGGTGGTGACGTGAGAAAATAAACTTAAAAACACCAGATACTAACTACTTATATATAAAATAGATAAACAACAAGTTCATATTGTAGAGCACAGGGAACTATATTCAATATCTTGTAGTAACTTATGGTGAAAAAGAATATGAAAATGAATATATGTATGTTCATGTATGACGGAAGCAATGTGCTGTACACTAGAAATCGATACATTGTTAAACTGACTATACTTCAGTTATATATATATAGACACTTAGCACAGTGCCAGGACATGACAACCATGCAGTAAAGGTTGGCCATTATTGTTAGCATACTCTGTAGGGACCTGGGCTAGTCCTGAAGGTACAGAGATGGAAAACACTGCATGATTTAGAGCACAGACGTGAAGAGTCCAGCACCAATTAATACACAGAGTAAACGTGCAGGGCACACCTGGGTGAAACTGATGGCTATGGTGGGTGGTCAGGGAGGGAGAGTAGTATGTGCTCAGAGAAGCCTGGATGATAGATGTTGGAGTAAAGTTCTGAAGAAAGATTAGTAATCAACCACACTTCATGTAAAAAAAATTCATGATTGTCTCATGGAATTAATTATAAAAATTGTAGATACTGACAGGCATATGCAGAATAGATAAACAAGATTATACTGTATAGCACAGGGAAATATACACAAGATCTTGTGGTAGCTCACAGCGAAAAAAATGTGACAATGAACATATATATGTTCATGTATAACTGAAAAATTGTGCTCTACACTGGAATTTGACACAACATTGTAAAATGACTATAACTCAATAAAAATGTAAAAAATAAAAAAGAAGAAATTTAAAAAATATATATGAATACTTTCAAACAAAATAATATTGAAAATGTTTAAGTTTTCAGTAATCATTGTTTTTGGTTGGGGGTGGGATGAGTTACCAATTCCGTGGCTTTTAAAGGGAGAAGTTGCAGAAATATCTGTCAATCAAGGCTGGAGGGTGGTCTAGACTATTGGTCTCAATAGGGAATAATGTTGCCCTGCAGGGGACATTCGGCAGTGTCTGGAGACATTTTTTTAAATTGTCATGACTGGAGATGGGGTGCTACTGGCATCTAGTGGGTGGCGGCCAGGGATGATGCTAAAATCCTGCAACACACAGAACAGCCCCTGTAACAAAGAACCCCTGTAACAAAGAATGATCTGGATCAAAACGCCAATAGTGTCGACCTAAACCAGCAGTTCTCAAAATACAGTGGTCCCAGGACCACGTGGAGAGCTTGTTAAAACCCGCGTTTCTGGCCCCCGCCCCCAGAATTTTTGGTTCTGTAGGTCTGCGGTAGGACCCAAGAATCTGCATCTCTGACAAGTTCTCAGTGATGCTCATGGTGCTGGTTTGACAACCCTGGTCTGTATGCCCTCTGTATTCATTTTCAAATTTAAAATCTCTGAGTTACGTGAAGTTTTTTTTTTTCCCCATTTATATAACTTTTTGAGTGGAAAGCTGCCAAGTTTATATTTATGTCATTTGCCAACAAGGCTCAGTCAGTTAGTTACAGACGTGTAGAATTAAGACATTTACAAAATGTTCACAGTCATAAATGTGCTGCCCCAAATTTCAGCTTCTGCCTTTTCCTCAGTGGTTTTCTTGGTCCAAAGAAATGTCACATTTAAGTTCTAGGTATAAGGAACCACTGGCACGTTCTCTGAAATTTAAGTTTGTTACAATAAGTCAGTCCTCTGCCATTTGCCAGATAACGATGCTCTCAAGGGATAACGTCATTAATAATGGATTCACTTGCCAATAACTGCCATGACATTTGTACCATGCATGGATACATTTCTATCCAGCTTGACTCTTCTTCTAAATAGGCAGAAGTCTAGTTGTATTCTTCTAATCTTAAGAGCGGTTTGGGGATTTCAGGTGAGTTAAAGGGGTCCATCATGATGCTGGAACACAGAAGGTAAGCAGAACAGCTACGAGGACCAGAATCACAGAGCACAAAAGAGAAAAGCTTCGTAACACTTTGCAAGTACACTTACTCACCCTCTTACTAATTCATTCATTTTTTTATTTGAGAAAATATATGAAATATATCAAAGCTATTATGGTGTCTGGCTCATCTCCATTTTCAGAACTGGAAAAAGGTATGAAGTATACTATAAAGAAACAGGATAAGTGAAATGAGAAATAATTTGGGCATTGTGAGAATGTATTAGATTTGCTAAGAGAGGCTATGTAATGTACAAAAAAACCAAGCAGATTTCATTCTATTCATGGAATCTGAGAGCGTCCTGCCCAAAGGCAAGTAGGATGGAAGACTTGGCCAGCATCTCCAGGAAAAGCCCATTTTCGCTTCTTGAACAGACAGCATAATATTATCTTTTGCACAAAAGGATGACATATTTTTCATACGAAAACAACTCAGAATTGTGGAAAAGGAGGACATATTATATCACGACCCTCTATTTAAGTTGCAACATTTGTGCAAGCAAGTTTTTAAAAAATCAGTACCAGCATTGTACTGAAATTGTCTTTTAACTTGTCTCTCACCGCCTCCAGATTCTTAACTTCTTGTGGGCAGGAACCTCATCTCAAAAGGCCTATGATTCCAGCAGCCAGCACACAGCTGGTCCAGCAGATGCTCAGAACTGCTCACTAAATGAAGACGCACCGTCCATCCCTTATATCGACAGGGAGACTTTCAGCTTTTCCATGATGTAATTTGATTGGCACTTTGATTCTCTAAGTAGAGAACTAGAAATATTTATACTAGGAAAAGTAAACATGTGGACTTGTCTCAGAGAAAAATAAAAACTTCCAATATTGAAAAACATCTGGAAAGCTCATAGAGAAAGGAGAATCAATAAACACTGCAGATTCTGCAGACCCAGTTTTGCCTGTTCTCAGGCACTCTCTCCCTAAACATATCACAATGGGCTCTCATGCTACTTTTAGATCAGTCAGAACTTGGCCTTGTAGAACAGTCACTACAATGCACTGAAATGTTGCTTCTGTTCACCTTCACCCATCTCCTGGGCTTCAGGGATGCGGGGCTGTTAATCTGTGATCCATGGACCACAGTCCCTAAGGGGTCCAGAGATGAAGCTCTAATTCAGTATAATTAGTTTCCTTGGTAATCCTATGTATTGTATTTAAAAGCATTATTCTGAAAAGAAGTCTTCAGGATTCACCAAGATAGCTAAAGGGGCCCACGGCACAAAAACGGTTACAAACACCAAGCTGCCTTGGCTGACAGATGTTTACTTATCACCCTTCCTCCTCATAAGCCACAGAGCCAATTTCTCATACCACATTTATTTTATTTTCTTCCTGGAAGGTTGACTATCTAACCTTAACGACCTGATTATTTCCTAGGTCTCAAATGGAACCAAAATGCCCCAGAAAACAGTACTTCTGCCATCATTTAAGCAATTGTTAAATTATCATCCACAATTTGTCTAGAGTACAAGGAATTTTGCATTACATTGATCATTGAGGTTAGATGATTTTTAGCATTTAAAATTTTCCATTTTTAGGGCTATGTCTTGTTATGGGCTGAAGGTTTGTATTCTCCTCCCCCACACAATTTACATGTTGAAGTACTAACCCCAGGACCCTCATGATGGGATTAGCATCCTTACAAGAAGAGGAAGACAGAGAAACCTTACTATTTCTGAGCGCACACACCAAGGAAAGAGCACAAAGAGAGGACACAGCGAGAAGACAGATGTCTGCAAACCAGGAAGAGGGCCCTCACCAGACATGGAAACTGCCAGCTCCTTGGTGATGGTCTTCCCAGCCTGCAGAACTCTGGGAAATACATTTTTTGTTGTTTAAACCACCCAGATCCATGGTTGTTTTGTTATAGCAGCCAGAGCTGACTAAGACATGCCTCTTGTCATTTACAAGACTTTCTCAGTTTACGAGTACCTACCTGCTTATACAAAACAGTGACTCTAGAAAGAAAGCATTCCTTTCTTAATATACTATTTTTCAGCGTGGTTCAAGAAGATGCCGCGAGATGCAAAGAAAGAAATCCCACATGCTCCATTTCTTCACAGCCAGCCCTGTCGCCATCACTAGCTAAGAGGCAGGGAGGAATTTTGCATGCAGCCAACTTAAGAGATTTGGTTTAACATTCCAGTCTTAACTATTAGGTTTCTCTCCTCTAAGCATCTCAGAACTCTGAATCTGGACAGATAGCTAGGCAATTTATAGATCGAGCTGAAGACTCTCGATCCCCTCCTGGGCTGAGCTCAGCGCCTTTCACTAGCAGCTTTGTCTATTCCTGTTGAAACCGGAACAGGTTCAAGTCTTAGTACTATGGTGTAATCAGAAGAAATAGAAATTTTATATCAAAACAAAATTTCCTCAGCACAATATCTCTCTCTTTCCAGGAAAATACTGTTCTTTATACCTTTCTTTACCTTTATTTCTCTGGTAAACAGTCACGTTTGTATCAGGAAATGCACAGTCACACTGCCAGCGTGGGATGGGGAGGAGCCAGGAGGAGCACGAGGCTGGAGCCTAAATGGCCCTTCTTACTCTGCCTTCAGTGCTCCTGCAAATTGAGAAGGTGAAGGTCAAGTTTGACAGAAGTTAAAGTTGGGTAAATTCCAATGCACAACACTCAACATTGATGAGATGTAGGCACTCAAGCAGCCCTTTAAATGCCCTGAAGTTGGTGGTGGAAATCCAGGCTCTTCTTGAGAGCTTCTGGAATATCCAGTGTAACGTGCAGACACAACGATGGGGGGGGGGGGGTGTCACACAGCCACCTTAGACGGGTTTCCTTTTCTTTTGCTTCCCTTTGCCACTGAACCCCTCTGCTTGGCTTCCCCCCATCCGGTACCCTGGGTTTAACCCCTCTCTCCTTTATTCAGATCCAAGCCCTGCATGTTTACTGTAAAAATCAGACTCCTGGGGCCACAGGGACTTAAACAGCCCTCCCGCCTCACCACAACCCTGCAGAATGCCCAGGATCTTTTTTTTTCTCTCTCCTCCTGACAACTTTCATGATGTTTTCTGGATGGTGTGGGGAACACAAAAGTATGAAGGAGAACACCATCGCCCCTTTCAGAATAAAAATGATGTTGCTTCGTAGGAAACAAAATTCAGGCTCCCAGGCGGAACTGATCGGGTCCACTTTCTGTTGTCACTCGGTAAGTTCCCATACTACTCTGACATGAGCTTAAAAAGGAGATGTCAGTAGCCCAAGACCCAGAGGAGAAAGGAACATTTACTCATATAACGAATGAGAACTGCCAAGCACAGAACTCACTCTGCGCTGGTCTTGGATTTTCTTGACACTTACAGCTTTCACAAAGCTGTGCTGAAAAGGATTCTGAGTTGGGACTTGGACACATCATGGTATCAGGACGACCCGATACATGATTTCCTTCAGGTTTTAAGAACATCTTTTAGTTTGTTCCAAATCTACAAAACAAGTCTTCACCTAGGTGGCCAGAGCAGAGCAAGTTGTGGTCCAAGGTAATAAAAGGAAGGCTGGGGGAAGCCGGGAGCGGGCTGGAAGCCCAGAGAAGGCTCAGTTCCTGGTCCCGGCAGGAAACGAGGCACGATCGGCAGTCAGAGCCGGGCTTTCTAAGTCAACATCGTGAGTTTTCTCCTCTACTGCTTGTATCTCAGTATCTGCATTCCTAACGACCTGGAGGGCAGGCCAACTCTCTTTTGAAAGCCGTCCTGGAAGCAGAGTTCTAGAGCTCAAGTTTGTGGGATTCCATCTACCTCCTGAGAGCGGGCGGCAGCAATGTTTTTAACCCCTTGTTATTACTTGGTTGAGGCACTCTTCCATTAATAGACTTAATACCTGTTTATCCCACTGCTATTCAAAGTCTTCTGCAAGCTGCCAAAGGATGTTTTTACCGTGTTCCTAGCGATGAATAGCCCGGCTTTTTTCTGCCGATATAAGCAAGCCTGTGGTTGACGGCCAAACTTAAAATTCCCAGGCGGAGGCAAGTACACTAAAGCAGTGTTGTTCAAACCATGGGTCCCAACCCATCCGTGGGTGGTGAAATCCATTTAGTGGGTAGCAAGAAGCACCTTTTAAAAAATGAAATAGAGTAGACTGGAAAGCAGCAGGGCTTCCTGCGTTGACTAAGAGTAAGGATTGTTTTCTGAAGCTTTGGTTTTGAGTTCACAGACACACACCACTTGTTGGCTGCGTAGTTATGTAAAACGTATTTCTTACTGTGGACTGTGGTCCTCGTTTTGAAAGCCACTGCGCCAGAGCCATGCCAGAAACGCTCAAAGAAGTGACTTGCTGAAGGAAATAAAGCCCTTCTGATTTCTGACCATGGTCCAGAGTGCTGGCTCGGAAAAGGGAGGGGACCAGGAGACTCACGAAAACTGGATGAGAGCCCAGTATGGGGTTTCAAGCCAGAGGCTGGCTGGCCAAATGGGAGGGTTGGCAAGTGGACAAACAAGGGTTTATTACTGCTGCTTATTAGCCGCATGAAGACAAGGAATTTTTAAAGAAATCCAGCACACAGACTTCAAGCACCAACTAGATCTCCAGGTATGTGACTTCCCTTGGAGAGAGATATTTCATCAGTGGCGTGGTTGATGCTTTGCACAGAGCTCTGAATGCTTAGTAAATGCAAATAAAAGTGTAAGTGTGCTTGAGATGTATATTCTATTAGGGTGAAATGTAAGACATTGCCATGATCTGGTCATTTTTCACCTACAGAAATTGCAATATTATAAGGTCCCACCTTCAAACAAACTGCATTCCAATTTTTCTTAGGGTAAAACAGCTAGTGTGTGTATATGTCCATCTATCTACCTATCCATTATCAATCTTTTTTGGGAGGGGGATGGGCAATAAGGATTAAAATGCAAGTTTAGAGAGGAGGGTACACCTCAGTGGTAGAGCTTGTGCTTAGCGTGCACAAGGTCCTAGGTTGAATCCTTAGTACCTCCATTAAAAAATAATAATAATAATAAATTTAAAAAAACCAATTACCCCTGAAAAAACACCAAAAATAAATAAATAAAATTTTTAACAATGATTTAAAAAAGCAGAGGAGGTATAGCTGAGTGGTAGAGCACATGTCTAACATGCACAAGATCCTGAGTTCAATCCCCAGTACCGCCATTAAAAGTAAATAAACAAAAACCTAATTACCTTCCATCCCCCCAAAAAATAAATTAAAAAATGCAAGTTTGCTTTTCAGAAATGAAGCAGAATGTAAATATCACTTAAGCTGCATTTAAAGAAACAAACACTCCGAGTTTGGGGCTTTTCCCTCTCATGCTGAAAAATCTTAAAGTTTCTGCAGCTTCACCTACACATGTCCCCATCCCACCCCCAGTGAGGACCTTCAATGTCTTTCATAAACAACATCCTCATTTTTTCAAGGCAATGCTTATCTTCTCCCTCCTGGTTTTTAACTGTAGCAGACAGCATGCATTTTTCTGGAGATTATTTCCTAGTAGAAAAGAAATGAACCAAGCCGTGCTTCCTTTTTATTTCCTCAGCCGCCCAGAAACGTGTCCACAAGGCAATTAAGTTTTCCACAATGTCTGAGCGAGAAAGAAACGAGCCAAGAAAAATCCTAAAACACTGGCAGGAAGAAAAATATTTGGTGCTTAGTTTTGTTTCTTTCTAGCTGGGAAGGAGGGGAAAGGAATCTTCAGAAAGTTTGCTAAGAGGCTCTAATTACATGCACTGCACGTGTCTCTCTTCGTGGGCCATGCGGCTCTTAGCGTGAGGGCTGCCTGTCTGCTCCGGGTCCTTCTGAAATGTCGAAATCGACACAAGAGACATGTTGTCAACAAAATGTTCCTTGAGGTCAGCATCATCCTCTAGGCGTGCTCCCTGTAAACCTCCAAAACTATATTCAAAGCCATTTTGAAACAAGATTATGAATCAAAGTTCCTCCTTAGATCCAGTCAACATAGTTTAATCGTTAAAAGTGTGATTTTTCTGACAACTCAATTCAATGCCTACTCTAGGAGACATGGTGCACAAGGAAGTGGTTAAAATACTCTAATTAATCAGAAATTGAAAAAAAAAATTCTTTCTGACTAGAGGAGCCTGGTTTTTCCAGCAATTGTTTCTCCCGGGCTGGTGTTCAAAACACTCAACAGCGGCAGAATCGCACAGCAATGACTAACCCTGAAGCCTTCACTTGGGGATCCCAGAGCGTCATCCGGCCCTAGAAGTTAATATTTTTCTATGCTCTTAGGCATGAATTAAAGGACCCTAAAATGGTGCTTGAAATTTTTCTGGCTAACTGACTGTAGGGAAACTGAGCTTAGCCCTTTGCACTGTGTGAGAACAGAGTCGGGGTGGTTACCTGTCCTGCTCACTGTGATTAACTGAGGAAAAGACATCAGCTGGTCACCTGCATTTTCCTTACACATCACCACTCTCAGCCTCCCTCTGGGGGACCTCGCCTAACTCGTAGGGAGATCCACAAAATCATTTTCCTCCCGTGACAGGAGGTTAGAAGCCAAACTGTACACGAACACAAAGTTCAAGGAGACTCTTCAACTAAAACCCCACCACACAGCAGTTCAAGGACTTTAGAAGAAAGTCATTTTAAATACTGGGCTCTGCCACCTGCTTTTATTAGCAAATGACACAGGTCTCTGCTTGGACCTGTCTCGAAAATGAGGTGCAAACTTGCTCCCAAAGCTCCATCAGTCCCCCTGTGAACACATGGATTATTCCCTAGTCCACTGTCAGTAAGATGCAAATTAGTCCAGCATTTTGGCAAAAACTGTCAGAATTCCAAGTGCATATAGTTTTTGATCCCACAATCGCACCTCTTGGAATTTATCCCACAGACACATTCATTCATACGCCTGCAATATACATATATAATATATTCATTCATGTATATAGAAAATACGTGTTCACTGTGGCTTGTGTGAAATTACAACAGTCTAGAAACAAATGCTTATTAATAGAAGAACCAGTGAATAAGTTTTGGCACATCTAATCATTCTGTGGCTGTTAGAAAGATGAGAGAGAGTAACATGGGGTAAAGTTGTATCGAAAGGTACAGAAAGGTATCAAAGTTCCGTTGTTTAAGGAAAAAGTAAGTCATAGCACGATATGTATATATAAAATGATTCCATTTGTGTAAAAGATATAAGTAAGATCTATCTGTCTGTCTGTATCTCTCTATCTATATCTATCTATCTATCCATCTCTGTCTGTCTGTCTATCTATCTACCTATGTAGCTATCCATCCATCCCTGTGTGTGTATGCAATATCTACCTACATCTCCGTCTGCAGGCATACCTATGGCTATGTAATGTAAGTTCTATGCATAAAAAATTTCTGGTAAGGTATATAAGGAAATGTTACTAGTGGTCACCTAGGGAGTAGGGCTGAGAGAGAGGGAGGGGAATTTTATGTCTTACTTACATCCTTCTGAACCCTCAATGTTAGTATTATTTTCACTATAAGCCTACATTACTTGTATTAAAATACTTTTTACAGAGCTCCATGGTCATAGTTACTACAAAAATTATGCCTTTCAGCCCCCAGGGGCATTCAACATACAACTAAGTCTAATATTTGTATTTTGGGTGGAAGCAAGGCTCTGACCTGAGATGAAGATGTTGGTCCCTCCTCTGAGCTCCTGTGTTCTGCACCGAGTGCATTGCCTTGTTCCCAGCCCTCCTCCCTGGCTGGACAGGAAGCCTCCTGCTCTGGGCCAGGAACTGTCTTGCTGTCATTAATGAAGCCCTGATTCTCAGCACAGCACCAAGCAAATACTGGGCAGCCAGTATATCTTGTTGATAAAAAGCCAGCAGCGTCATCTCAACTACAGTTCTATCAGGGGCATCACATGTTAGGCTTAACGATCGATAAAGGAAAGAGGGCAACTGGTTTTGAAGATATTAGCAAAGTTTGTCATAAACCAAAAATTCACTAAACAAGGAGTAAGCGCCGAAGGGCTGCAGGTCCTTGAACCCACTCTTTGGAAGACTTCTGAGACTTGCGCTCTCATTGTCAGAGTGCTCTGGTTGTCAGAAGCCTTCTCTCCCTCTTGTTAAAGGTCAGCTACTTGGGCAACATGTGTTTCATTGAAATTTAAAGCTGTGCTTGCTGGAATCCAACCGTTTTGCTGAGAAATTCCGGGAAAAGAAGGATCTCGGGAAAATGCTCTTCTTGATTAGTTAAATTACTCCCTTTGCAGAATTGGATGGGGGGTAGGGAGTAGGGAAGGGGGAATCGAGAACACATGGCAAACGAACTAAAGAAAACAACTGCTCTCTGGAGTTGAAAACCAACAGAAAGCTGTGGAAAAGGGATTTCTGTCTTGGTGGAGCAAACTCTTCTGAAGCCCTGAGCCTGCCAAGCCAGGGTTAAGGGCTCTCCTGGACTTTCTTTGAAAGGCAGTATCTTGTAGTGGCTTTGAAGTCGGGATGTTTTGAGTTACTTACTAGCTGGCTGTGCAACCTCAGGCAATTTACTTTACCTTTCTCAACCTCAGTTTCCTTATCAGTAAAATAGGAATTATCATAGTCTCATCTCACACAGGATTTCTGAAGGTTGAATGAGACATTATCTGTAAGAAATTCTTCATAGTGCACCATAACGGTAACAGGTGTTATGGTTTTGTTTCTATAATACTGCAGGACACTCTGATAAAACAATACCAGAATACTATAAACGTGGGGTTTTAGTTGCAAATTTGGACCAGTTCCCGGTTTCCTGGTCCTCTCACTGATCTATGGTTCTCAGACCATGAAAAACTTGTGTCCTATAAATTACACTGAGGCATCTCAGTGCAAAAACAGATATTTGGCCAAAGTTAAATATTTTACTTTATTTTAAATTCAGAAAAATTTACCAGTTTTCTAAAAAAACACCATTTGATAGAATTTCTCAGTTGCAAAGTTTCTCTGTGTTTGTTTCTCATAATTTTTTTGTACCTTCTACCACTCACTGGTCTGTCCCAGAGTCAAGTGCAACATCTTAGTTGACTTTATCCTAAATAGGTTCATTCCTTTTGAAAGTGCTCTGCATCATTACTTTTCGGTGCTCTAGGAGTTTGATGACCTTCAGATATTCTGACAGCTGCATGGATTTGAGAATGTTGAGACATGACGTTGACTAAGTTATTGAGGTTTCTCTAGACTCTGGAACCTCTCTCACCAGCATTATGTGACCACACGCAGGGCCCCCCCCCCCAGTGGGGCTGTGTCCTTGGGAAGAGAACCTTCAGTCAGAGAGAGAGCAAGGAAAATCAGCTAGAAACGCCCTTCTCCTTCTCACTAAGGACACCCTGCAGTGCTCTATTATTTCAGTTTAAAATTATGTATTATGTTGATGACTGGGTAAAGAAGGTGTGGTATATTTATACAATGGAATACTATTCAGCCATAAAAACCGACAACATAATGCCATTGCAGCAACATGGATGTTCCTGGAGAATGTCATTCTAAGTGAAGTAAGCCAGAAAGAGAAAGAAAAATATCATATGAGATTGCTCATATGTGGAATCTAAAAAACAAACAAACAAATAAACAAAAAACCCAAAACAGAAACAGACTCATAGACATAAAATACAAACTTGTTGCCAAGGGGGCAGGGGGTGGGAAGGGACAGACTGGGATTTCAAAATGTAGAATAGATAAACAAGATTATATTGTATAGCACAGGGAAATATATACAAGATCTTATAGTAGCTCACAGAGAAAAAATGTGACAATGAATATATATATGTTCATGTATAACTGAAAAATTGTGCTGAACACTGGAATTTGACACAACATTGTAAAATGATTATAAATCAATAAAAAATGTTAAAAATAATAAAATAAAATATTTAAAAAATTATGTATTATGTTAAACATACAGAAAAGTATGAGAATCAATATAACAAAACCCAAGACACGCAACTTCAATTGATCAAATCTTATCTTTCTGCCATATTGCTGAATTTATTGTTTACCACTCCCGTGTGCTTTCTTATTCTGTTTAAATATATGGCAATCTATTCTTTTACTAATTCAACTTTAGAGAAAATGAGGCCAGATTAATTCAGTTCTCTCAAACAGAATTTAGGCACATGGTACCGTTTCCTGAGCCTGGCAAGGCTGGTACTGTATTCTCAGGCCATTTAAAGGGCTGAGCTGAACTAGGCTGTGCCCAGGCTATGACCAGGGCAGTAAAGCAGATGCTGTGGTAACGTTTAAAGCATCAAGTTCAGTTTACACTAACTGCTGATTCCCCACAATCCCTCCCATCCTACATGTTTCGGGCGATCTGACTTTGCCCTTCCTTGCATCAAGAGAAGAAGTTTGGCAGACACAGACCACTACGTATGGAACAGATAAACAACAAGGTCCCGCCGCAGAACACAGTGAACGATATTCAGTGGTTTGTAGTAACCCGTAATGAAAAAGATGTATATATGTGTGTATAACTGAATCACTACAATGTACACCAGAAACAAACATAACATTGTAAATCAACCACACTTCAGTTTAAAAAATGGGAAAAAATTAAAGAGATGGAGTTGATTTTCCCACCCTCTGAATTAAGGTGACCTTGTGTCTTGCTCTGATCCGTGGGTGTCTCAGTGACGCTGTGCAGCTTCTGAGACTGCCCCTTTGGAGGCCTGCAGCTCCTGCTTCCCCATTCTTTTGGAAGTCAGCCACTGTGTAGGAAGTCAGGCTACCCCGAGATGCCCATGACATGAGGAAGCCCAAGCTGGCCACGGGGAGAGAATCACAGGAGGTAAGAACTTGTTGTTTAAAGCCACTGAGTTTTGGGGTGGTTTTTATACATCATTGGATAAATGAAACACCCTGCCTCTCTTACAGTTAAGATATAAGCATATAACTCAGCTCCGGCCAATGAGATGTCAAGGCAGCTTCCCAGAGGTAGCGTGTGTGTGTGTGTTGGGTGGTGGTGGGGAGGTATCTGGAAGAGGTAGTTCTTCCTGTAATGAAGACACATGTAATTACTCCATTTTTAGTTTTTTAAGAAACCTTCATGCCGTTCTCCATGGTGGCTGCACCAATTTACATTCCCACCGACAGTGTAGGGGGGTTCCTTTTTTTCTAATCCTGTCTAGTATTTATCATTTGTGGACTTTTTAACGATGGCCATTCTGACTGGTGTGAGGTGATAACCTCATTGTAGTTCTCGTATGCATTTCTCTTACAATTAGCAATATTGAGCATCTTTTCATGTGCCTACTGGCCATCTGGATGTCTTCTTTGGGGAAATGTCTATTTAGGGCTTCAGCTCATTTTTTGATTGGGTTGTTTTTTTTTTTTTTATATTGATATCTAAAAACAGAGTTACCATATGATCCAGCAATTCCACTCCTGGGCATATATCCAGAGAAAACTCTAATTTGAAAAGATGCATGCACCCCAATGTTCACAGCAGCACTATTTACAATAGCCAAGCAAGGATACAACCTAAATGTCCATCGAAAGATGACTGGATAAAGATGTTGTATAGATATAATATATATGTATATATACAGTGGAATATCACTCAGCCATAAAAAAGAATGAAATAATGCCATTTGCAGCAACATGGATGGACCTAGAGATGATCATATTAAGTGAAGTAAGTCAGATAGAGATAGACAAATATAAGATGTCACTTATACATGGAATCTAAAAAAAGATACAAATGAACTTATTTACAAAACAGAAATAGACTCACAGACATAGAAAACAAATATGGCTACCGAAAGGGAAAAGGGTGGGGACGGGTAAATTAGAAATCTGGGATTCACAGATACACACTTCTATATGTAAAATAGATAAACAACAAGGAACAGCATGTGTGTACATATATAACTGAACCACTCTGCTGTACGCCTGAAACTAACACATTGTAAATCAACTATACTTCAAAAAATGTTTTTAAAAAAGGAGAAACTACTTCTCTTCTTGGCTTTGGAGGCAGCTGTGCGGGCATGAGACCTGGAGATGTGACAGCTTGTGTGGCTCTGAGGGGACGAGCCTGGGATGAAAGGTACTGTGTGGCACACGGCAGAGCAGCAAGAGGTCACCTGGATGATATAGTCACGTTGGAGGATGAATAAACTCTAAAACCAACCACCTCCATGGTTCCTACTTTGTGAGATAACACACCTCAAAGTTGTTTTTAGTCTGGAATTCCGTAATTTTCCATCAAAGAACTCAAACACTATTGATATGTGACCCGGTGAATAGAAAGGAAACTTCCCCTTAACACGAGCTGTAAATTGCTTTCTAACTAACACTTTGGCTCTCAGCGCCATCATCCAAGGTGCTAAAAGAAACAAGATAGAGATGTCTTTGCTCAAATGTATGAAGATAAACTGCCTGTGAGTTCAGGAAAACCCCTGTTAGCTTTCTGAAACACCATGTCCAAAATGTGTCCCTGTAACCATGACACCAACTCACATTCCTTACCTACTGGTATTTTAAATGTTGCCCCAGGTCTGCAGACTCACCATCTTTGGTTTCTGGAAACCCAATTTAAATGTATAAAGGAATCTGATATTCTCTATAGGGGGTCAAACCCAAATCATTCTATTACTGAAACCAGCTCAAGATATAAGAGACAAATTTGAAATACATACAAGAAACATTTTGAAAAGCCAAACAATTCACATCCATGAATGACGTTTGACGGTTTTAATTCTAAGTATGTATACTAAGAAAATGCAAACGTGCATTTTTACCTTGGGAATATTTTAAAACACAATAATACGTAGTTACTGTGCATAGCAGGCAGTTAAATGGCTACAAGGGTGTGCAATGAGGTACTGATTAGCACGCAATTTCCTCCCCTGATATTAAGCTGAGTGATTAGATGGTGCTTTGATGGCCACATAGCTTAGCGTTTTGACTTAGGTATAAAGACAAGTTTTGTTCAGAAGTTAAGTTTTCCATTTAAGATAATTACCATGCCATGAACTTTTTCCTCACAAACTTTATTTCAGTCAGTTTGCTTAGGATAACCACACTGAATGGCTAGTTTTTACTTTTGAATTCAACCGAAATTTGCTAGCCTTCCTCATTTTCTTTGACCCACACAAACAAAAGCAGTGCAAGTGAGCCAATCTCACAGCACGGAGTGTTTGCTGTAAGATCAGCTTGAGGTTCCTGAGGTTTGAACTCCAGGCCTAGGCCTATCGTGTGACCTTGGGCCAGTCACTGAAGGTCTCCAGCTGTCAGATTCCCCATCTGCAGAAGTATCCAGGGCTGTCCAATAGAACTTACTGTGAAAATGGCAATGCTCTGTATGTGCTCTGTCCAATATGGTAGCCGTTAGCCACACGTGGCTGCTGAAATGCGGCTGGTATGACCAAGGAACTGAATATTTGATTTTGTTTCATTTTATTAACTTACATTTAAACTACACAGCCACCTGTGGCCAGTGGCTGCAGTACTGGGCAGCACAGAGAGATGACCTCGGTCCCTTCTTATGTCCTCCTACCCCCCACCTTCCACTTAATTTTCTCTTTCCTACATTCACCCCTCCAACTCTCCACTGTCTTCAGATTTCACTTAGAATTAAAGGTCAGATACGCCTCCAGTAACACTCCAGCTTAGAGTCAAGAGCTTAGAATTAACCTGCGGCATTAACTCGCTTCTTGAAATGGAGAAAAGGACCAGATCTCAAGAGCTCTTTGATCTTCCATTAGAGCCCCGTTGGAGAGTCAGGAGTTATTTGGATGGGATGAGAGCTGACATTTGTCGAGTCAAAAGGCAGCACTGATGTGGCTTCCTATTTTAGGGTAATGTCAGCTTCAAGTCAGAAGCTTTACTGTCCCGAAGCTTTTGCTAGTAAAGATGGCCGTGTGGTCAGGACGGGCAATCCATTTGCCAAACGCCATCTGCTGTAATTACGTGGTGTGATTCCTACCAGCTAAGGCTGAGAGCGAGTCTGAAGCCAGGAAGAGGAGTTAAGATTTCCTCCTCTTTTAGGCAAAGCCCAGGTCTCGCAGAGGGGCCTGGCCAGAGGTGAAATATTTATAACAGACTGTGCCCATCGTACAATCAATGTACGAACAGTGTGCTGTAAGACAGAGGAGAGAGGAAGCTAGGGGAGGTCTCAGGAAGGAGGGACCACGGGAAAGGTGGTAACGAGTTTATTCAAAAGTGTCAAGGACGGAGGAGGGCGTTTCTGATGGGGGGAGCTTGGCTCCTTCCGGGATGTGAGTTATTCAGGCCATCCACAAACTTAATGTTTGAGCTTCAGAGAACAGAGCAAGACCTGACTGCCGATGCTGCCGCCTCTCCCCAACGAGCTCATTAACTAAGTGATTTCTCGCGGAGGGAAGACGATTCGAACTTTGGGTTCTGAATTCTGCTTATTTCCAGAGGAAACTTCCCTTCCTTGGTAAACGAGAGGCCCACCCCTTCCAATGCCACTCAGCTTGACCTGGATGTAGTAAAGGAAGTTCTATGGCCAGGTGAAAAAAAGAAGTGTTCCAAAGGTACTGAGAGCCAGGTAGAACCCAAGGGTTAGAAAGGAGGGGAGGAAGTAGGAAGCTGTATCAACAGCCAGTCCAGTCATTTGCAATGTTGATTTCCCTATCAAAACAGAACCAGCTAGCATCACCAGAGTAACTGGATCCTGGCATAGAAACCTCACTTCTGAGAGTCTAACGCTGACCTCTGGAAGCGGAGACATCGCGTCTCTGAGAAGTCTGTTTGCCCGCATTTCCTTTTCCTACAGTGAAGTCACTGGGGGCAGATGAGAGCTACAGGGCTGAGTCTGCCTCGCTGGTGGGCTGCGGAGAGGAATTTCTGCATTGCTGTGATCATGCTTTTTTTTTTTTTTAAACACCTTTATTGTGGTATGGTTCTTCTACAGTAAACGACACATATTTCAAAGATACAATTTGATGATGTATACACCCTTGAAACCAGCACCACAGTCAAGACGGCTAACATTTCCATCACCCCCCAAGAGGTGCAAACTTGCTCATGCTTTTAATTGCAGCATTTGGTACAAGCAGTTACGTTACCCACCGCCCCTGCCATTTAGAAATTTACAGGCTAAAAAGAGGATGATGACCCAGATGGGATATTAAGGCCCTATAAACAAATACATGCTTATTATAGAAACATACAATAATATTTGCCTCCTGTGAAAGCCACAGGCCAAGGTAAGTGGGGGGTGGGCACTGGCGGATCTGGCTCCAGGCAGGTAAGTGATGCTCAAGTTCCTCACTGTTCTCACCTGCTGCTGATAAACATCTATAGGAGGTTTCCAAGCACCTTCCCTCTGTTTTAGGCAGCTGTTCACAAATGTTGCTGTACACCTGCATCATCTGTGGAGCTTTTAAAAATCTGAGTGTCCAGGTCACTCCTCAGAGCAGTTAAATTAGAAACTCAGGGGTAATCCAGCCCTCAGTATTTTTAAAACACCTTGGGTGATTCCAGCACGCAGCAAAATTTAAGAGCCTCTGCTGTAGACTTCAGAGCAGTGGTTCCCAATTTTGGAGTTGAAAAAATACATATCCCCAGACCTACTGAGTCACCATCTCTAGGGTCAAATTTTGACCTTCAATTAAAAAAAAAAAATCAAAGCCAATTTGATGCCTGCCCTTAGTTGAAAACCTCTGATGTGCACATGAAATATGAGGAAGATTAAAAGAATAGGGTCGATTAAAGACCAAGTAGAGAATATTTACTTTCTGGGAGATCTCTTTTCCTTTTTGCTTTTCTTTTCTTTTCTTTCTTTTTTTTTTTTTTTTTTTTTTTTTGGTTTCAACTTTTTATTAAAGTGTAACACACTCATAGACACACATGCACAGATGGTAAGTGTACAAACCGTGGAACCAGAACCCAGATCCGAACCCCAAAGCTGCCCAGTCACCTGGGAGCCTGTCCGCAGGTGCCCCCCACCCACCAGGCACCACGGGAGCCACACGCCTGATTTCTAACATCGCTTCTTTGTTTTAAAGTTGTATTTGTTTCCATCATCAAATTGCAGGAGACTTGGCTTACTTAGATGCAAATAATTATTGAGAAATAATTAGGATGGCAATAGTATTTTGAGGGCAAATGCCGAGTACATCTAATATCACTCCTGTTTTTGGTTATTTAAAACAAGTTAGAAGAAAATGAGGAAAAAATATTTTCCTGGATTGTCATAGATTGTTAGTTATTGGGTACAACCTCCCAGCACTTTGTAAAATCCACCCTAAACCTTGGGACAACTCTGCAGAAGTAAGAACCACTGTCACCTCCACTTAACAGATGAAAGCTCGGAGACTTAAAGAGCAAGTAAATAGCCAAGATGAGGCCGCAGGCCACTCTTACTCAGAAGGCCTCCCCGTGCTGCACAGACTCCCAATCTGTAACCCACTGGGAATTTAACCTCCTATAAATATCAGATGAAGAAAGCTCTCTAGGTATTCGCAGTGTGAAATTCTGATCATGGACTGTAACTAACGTGGCTGCTGCTTTAAAAATCCATTCCAGAAATACTTTATGAACTGTAATTCTCATGTCACACAGATGAGCTTTTAGTAGGATAAGATGAAAATATAGAAAAAAACTAAGAATTCTGCCTGATGCCTAAGGGTTCTTTAAAAGTAAGAAGCACCTTAAAGAGCCCAACTGGGCAGCCTCTAGCCTTGCCTGGAGGAAGGAGTGTGAGTGACTTGATCCTTGGATGCTTTTGCAGAGATCTGACGTGAATAACTCATTTCTAAGTATTCTGGAATTGGTATAGACCTGATGCTCCATTCTATACAGGATGCACACAATTCAGAAAGGATCGATAAATCTCTAATCCCAGGTTTTCATAGATTACCAGGTAGATTGCATTTCCCCACAATTTTTTACAAAACAATTCCTATGATCAAAGAAACTTTCCTCTTTTTTTCCTGCTTGTTAATAGTATTGGCTGAATTAACGGCATTAAGAAATTTATCATCAGTCCATCTGAATTCTACACCAAGATTCCAGGAAGCCTTGAGGTTTCTGGGCAAGAGAGCTTTTATTTAATTTTTTTTAAAGCAAACATACCAGAGTTTATACCTTTAAATGCATTTTTTTTTTCTGGAGGAGGAAGCAGTGTACCTTTTTTCAATGTGTTCCCATTGCTCAAAATATTCTGGGGGAATTACAGGAAGCAGGGGGCAAGGCAGCTTTAAGCAGCACATCCCAACACTGCCTCTCAGTTTCTGGACCTAAACGGCACAGGAATTTTCTCAGTCAGCAGTGACTCTGTCAAAAGCTACTGATTACATCTCTAAATCTGTCCAGTCAAATCACAAAACAGTATTCTCACTGTGCCTCAGGGAGGACAGAGCCAAAACACTGTGCTATTCTTGGATGGCAGCATACACCCACAGGATCCAGGAGCTTGAGAAAGGAGCAGGGGGACCTCCTGCCTGAGCCTGAGCGATGGAGACCAGGGCGGCTGGGGACCCGCGGCTGTGCTCTGTGACCACGAATCAGGGCATCAAGACGTTTCTACAGCATCCCAAGCGGCATGGCTCAAAGAAGGCAATCTCTTCCACTTAAACCCTCAAGCATGAATTCTGGTGTGATCCACCTACCAATCACTCCGCCCGTAACAAAAGCTGGCACTTATCCTTCCACAGACTCCTCAAAGCTCTTACATATACATGTCCATGTGGTAGGTGTACCACAGTTTTTTTCAATCATTCCCCAGTTGCTGGGCCTTCATTTTGTTTCCAGATTCTTCCGTCCTTCACCGCAACGATGATGCAAGAACATTCTTGCACACAAAACCTTGCGTATGGGTGCTTTTATTTTTATGGGCTCATTTCCCAGAAGCTGAGTCATGTAATACATGGTATGTGTGTGTTTTTACATTAATAGTTTGCTTTTGGAAAATTCACAAGACCACAGCAGGGTACACACCCACCCCCTACCATCGCTCCATCTACCACGGAGGTGGATAACCAATTTGATGGGAGGGACAATAACTCAGGGTAGTGGCTGAAAAGTAGCCCCCCCAAAGGTATGTCTATGTCCCAATCCTCAGAATATATAAATATGATCTCATTTTAAGAAGGGGTCTTTGCAGATCTAACTGAAGCTATCTAGATGAGCTCAGCCTGGATTACTTGGGGGGCCCTAAATCCAAAGACAGGTATCGTTGTCCAAGAGACATGCAGCGAGAAGAGGAGGGGACCCTGTGAAGAAGGAAGCAAGACTGGAGTTACGCAGCCATAACTCCAAGGGAAACCTAAAGCCACCAGACCCTGGAAGAGAAAGGACAAGTTCTCCCCAAGAGCCTTCGGAGGGAGCACGGTCCTGACCTTGATTTCTGTCTTTTCACCTCCAGAACCGTGAGAAGAATATATTTCTGTGGTTTTAAGCTGCCAAGTTTGTGGCAATTTGTTTTTGGCATCCCCAGGGGACCAACATACTCATTGTTACCATAAACTGATGTTTTTCTGAAAACTACTGAGGTTGAACATATTTTCCTGTGGTTTTACTGGCCATTTGATTTTGCTTTCCTGTAAATTGACTATTTGGATCTTTCCCCCACTTTTCAAAGGTTGTTTTTTCTATCAGTCCTTATGAATGCAGTGAAAATGCAGACATTCACACTCTGTCTGCCGCATGTTGTTAAGAGCTCTAGTTTACATCCGTCGAGTTTGTTTATGGCACGTTCGGTCACAGGATGAAGACTGATGACATGGTCCAGCACACTCATCTTTTCCTTTTTCCCTTACGAGTTACCTGCCTGCTGATTTTAAACATGTCTCTGACATCTGAGTTATACAAATATTCTCCAAATTCTCCTTTCAAATGTTGGTGGCAGGCACAAAGATATTTCCCAAGGATGTCCAATGTCCTCGTCCCCGGAACCCGTGAAGATGCTCCCTTCCATGGCAAAAGGGGCTCTGCTGGTGTGATGAGGTGTACAGGTCATAAGACACGGAGAGTTTCCTGGATTATCCAGTTGGGGGGGGGGAGCAATCTAGATCTGAGAGTTCTTGAGAGGGAGATCCTTTCCCAGGTGTGGTCAGAAGGAGGCATGACTATGGACGAACCATTAGAGAGATGCAGTGCTTCTGACTTTGAAGATGGAGGAAGGGGCCACAAGCCAAGGAATGTAGACAAGCCTTGGGCATGGGGAGGAAAGGGGTTCTCCCTCAGAGCCGCTGCGACAGACTACAACCCTGCTGACACCTTAGCCCTGTGGAACCTATGTCAGACTTTTTACCTGCAGCACCGTCAGGTAAAACATTTGTTTTCCTTAAGCCATGGATTAAGTCAGTGAGTCAGTGATTTGTCATGGCACCAAGAGAGAGAGAACACATATTTATTGCTCAATTTAAAAAGGTGCACCCTTATCCATCTATAATTTACTCTACTTTTTTTTTTTATTGAAGTATAGTTGATTTACGCTGTTGTGTTAGTTTCTGGTGTATTGCCTAGTGATTCAGTGATACATACATATATATCCATTTTCATATTCTTTTTCGTTACAGGTTATTACAAGTCATTGAATGTAGTTCCCTGTGCTGTACAGTAGGACCTTGTTGTTTATCTGTTTTGTATACAACAGTTTGTATCTGCTAAACCCAAACTCCTAATTTATCCCTCCCCTGCCCTTTGGTAACCATGTTTGTTTTCTATGCCTGTGAGTCTGTTTTTGTTTTGTAAATAAGTTCATTCGTATCATGTTTTTGGATTCCACGTATAAGTGATATCATATGATATTTGCCTTTCTCTGTCTGACTTACTTCACTTAGCGTGCGCATCTCTAGGTCCATCCACGTTGCTGCATGTAATTTACTTCAGAATATGTTAGCAAGTAGGAGTACAGCTTTGTTTCTAGATGGACTCTCCAATCTGTTGTACCATCAATGTGTTTATTCCTTTGCAAATATCATGTTGTCCTGATACAGTCCCTCCAATATGTTCAGGTACCTGGTAGGCAGATTAGCCTCCTCTGTTTTTATTCGTTTTAAAAATAGTTTCCTTGGGTTTTTACAGTATTATTTTATGTTCTTCAAATTATGATTTCTTGTTAAAGTTCATTCCGAAATATTTTATAATATGTTGTTAGGGCGACAATTACTTCTCCATTTGTAATTGAGAGCTCTTATAAATAAAGGGCACCAACTTCAGCCCTGTCTCAGGGCCTTTGAATGTGCGGTTCCCTCTGACTAGACTTATCCCACTCCTCTGCATGGCAGGCTTCCTCACGGACTTCAAGTGTCTGCTCAGATGCCAACATATTTTCATCAGGGAGGCCTTCCCTGGTCACCCCACAGAATATAGCACAGCCCTGCCCACCAGCACCCTACCTGGGGTGCACTTACTAACTCCCTCTCCCGCTTTACAGCTTTGTCCATAGCCCTTGTCACCATCTGTCTTATCATTTCCTCATCTGTGGTTTATTTTCCATTTCCACCCACTGAAATGTCAGCCCCATGAGGGTATTTTCTCTCTTCCATTCACTACGACATCCCTGGGGGCTAGATGAATGTGTTGGGGTCCGGGGGGGGACTCCCCCAAATTTGCCTCAATGGCATATTGATTATTTTGAATTAAAGTTACTTAAGAAATGGTCAATGGAAGAAGAACACTCTGACCTTCCTTTCTAAAAGCAAGTTATAAATCTCTCATATGAAAGGTGCCCTCCCTGAATCCAGACACAGAAGGACACCCTTATCATCTGAGATAGGGAATTCTGGGCTGAGAAGTCTGTATAAACAAATCTTGTTGCTTCTTTAATTTACTACCTCAAGCCCAAACTCTGTGTCAGCTCCTCACTAAATTAAGCACCCAAAGCCTAAGTTTCTTAGTCTTGTCAATTCTTTACAAATGTATTTGCTTCTCTGTCTAAAAAATAGAAAAGCATCCTGCTTTGGCCACCTCTTAGATCCCATTTCTACGGGCCCTCCAAACACATGAGTTAGAATTTGTTTCTTTTCCTCCTGTTAATCTGTCTCAGGTCGATTGTGTGATTAGTCCAGCCATGAGAGCTCAAGAGGGCAGGGACGGAAATTTGCCCTCCCCGGCAAGTCCTTGGCATTCATTCAGTCAGTGTCTGATAAATATTTGTTGAATGAACGTCTATAAGGAAGACCTATTGATTTTTCAACATTTATTTTTAATCCAATCACCTTGTCAAATCTATCATTACTAATAGTGGTAGTTTTTATTTTTTACTGGAGTCTCTTGACTTCTGTAGAAGTACAAATGCGTCATCAACTAAAAAGGATACTGTTACTTTTCTGGTTGCATGCACTATACTAAATAGCCCTTTTCCCACTAAATAAACTGGAACCTTTGAAACTCTGATGAGTAATGTTAGTGGAAGCAGGGATCCCTATCTGCAGAAGACTGCAAGGACAGTCTCAGTTATCCCCACACCCACGAACTCTACCACGAAACTGAGGTGCCCTCATTCTCTGAGTCTAGGCTGAGCCACGTGGGTGCTTTGGTCAGTGGGATGTTAGCAAGTATGATGCAAGAAGAGGCCTGAAAAGTGCTCTCTGACCCTGGGCTTGCTCTTGCTCCTGTCACTACCATGACAGCGTGCCTGGGCCAGCCTGCTGGAAGGTGAGAACACGCTGTGCAGAGTCAAATTTTCCCAAGTATTCTAGCAGAGGCCAAGGCAGATCAGTCTGCAGCCAGCCAGCCAGCCCCAGATATGTGAGCAGCCCGGTCAGGGTCCCAGAACTGCCTGGATGACCTGCACCTGACCACGGTCCTCGCGAGCCCAGCTCAGAGCCCCGATCTCCACGACTGTGAGCTACTTACATGGTTGTTATTATTTGCCTCTGAAGTTTGGTAGTTGTTTGTGTTATAGCATCATTGTGACCACAGATCACTCTCTTAGGCCTGATTTTCATATAAAGACCTTCAGAGTTTCACCATTTAGAAGTTTGTTGTTAGTTTTTGGTGGATAGTCTTTCCCAAATTTAAGTAAAACAGAAAAGGAATTAAGGTTTTTTTATGGAAAAAGGCTGAATTTTACAAATGCCTTTTTCACATGTATTGATACAATCTTTTATCCTTCAATTTAATGATGAGACAAATTATCTTGATAGATTTCCTTATGTTTAACCATGTTTATATTTGGAAACGAGTCCCCCGTGGTCACAGTATATTATCCTTTTGAGATGACTTTGGACTTCACTTGGTAATATTTTATTAAGAAGTTTGTACCTACACCTATAAGTGAATTGGTCTAGGGTTTTTAAAAAAATTTTTTGTCTGTATTTTGTTGAACAGATTTAGGAAGTGATTTGGGAATTGATGCAGAAGCTCAAATACAAGAAAGAATATAAAGATTTGAAAAACATAAGCCACAGAATCTACATTTGTGCACAGAACTTGCATCATAATGGCATATTAATAAAATACAGATCACGAGGCTAAAAAGACAATTTTAACAGACTTTAAAAAGTAGATTCTTTAATAGATCATAATCTTAGATCATAAGCAAATAAAATTGGTATTAAATAATAAAACATTAGCTAGTCAATCTCAACTACTTGAAAAAGAATCCTTCAAAATAACTCTAGGATTAATAGGGAAAGAAAAGTTAAAAGTGTAAACTAGAACCAATGCAAAGAATATCTATTTTTCTACCAAACCATGATAGCTTCAGGACTGAAAGACTTACAATCAATGAACATAGTACTCAAGCTAAGAAATTCCATGAAGGACAAAAGAACAAACCCAAAGAAAGTATGAACAAGAAATTAATAAAGATAAATACTGAAGTAAATGTAGCGGAAAACAAACTTAGTAGACAAAACAAATACATTCAAAATCTGGTTCTTTTATAAAATATATAACCACCTCATAAGTATGACTGAGGAAAAAAAGAGGAAAACATCAGAACTGAGGGAAGAGAGAAACACACACACCCCGATTAAAATAATTATAAGAAAATACTATGTTTAACTCCATTTCCATGGATGTAAAAATCTATAGGGAGTGGATTATTTCTTAAACAAACAAGGAATTAACTAACCCAAGAAGAAGTAAAAAAAAAAAAATCAATTAAAAAAAGATTTGAAACAGTAATTAAAAGTTTGTCATTTAAAACATCATTTAAAAGGGGAGAAAAGTACCAGGATTAAATAATTTCACAGATGGGGTCCAACTAACTTTAAAAAAAACAAATAATGTCGATGCTATTTAAACTATTCCAAACCAATGAAAAAGGTAAATTCCTAAATTATATAGATCAGTGATTCTTAGAGTATCTTTCTTAGAGCAGTAGCTTCTGGAAACTTGTTAGAAATGCAAATTATCTGGTCACACCCCAGACCTACTGAATCAGAATCTAGGGGCTTGCAGGGGTAGAGGGGTGGGAAGGTGGGGAAGGTCCTGGAATTTAAGGCCCTCAAAAGCTGAATTCTGAAAACCACTGCTGTATATGTACCTGGCATCCACTTGATACACAACAGGCCACAAAAGTTGCTTCATTTTCAGGAATTTGCCTCCTAAATTTACCTACTCTCTGTTCTTTTTCTCAACATCAATCTATCTTCCAAGCATAATATAATAAACTTTTTTTTTTAAATTGAAGTATAGTCAGTTACAATGTGTCAATTTCTGGTGTACAGCACAATGTCCCAGTCACGTATATACATATATATATTCATTTTCATATTCTTTTTCATATCATAAACTTGCTCACAGAATTCTTCCCTCCCACAAAATACATTTTTTTTTTTGCATAACAAATTTCTTCCATGTATAGATACATCCAGACATTTATGATTACTGAGAAAACCATTTCTTTGGCGTGCAAAGCGGATGGAGGTAAGAACGGGTAGATGGGATGTGGGCTGTGTTGGTGGGAACCGGCACGCAGCACCTGCTCCCTGGTGCGGGGGTTTCTGCTGGCAACAGAGGTTGTGCCTGTGGGGTGAGGTCAAGGGCAAAGGTTCAAGTATCAGTATTAGTATCTGCTTAGGTGTTGGTAGAAATAAAAGGTGGTATTCCGAACTAAGACAGGCACGGGCGTTGGCATGTTGCATGCGAATTACCAAGCGAGAAGAAGTACTTTTTCCCTGTAAAAGTGAACAGGCTGCAGTGGGTTGGAAGCATTTAATATGCTTTAATAAGGAGATGAAGAGGTATGTGAAACGCATACCACAAAAGCCAGGCATTTCACATCCATGTATATCATTTCCCCCATATCTAGTGTGAAAATTATTTATTATGAATTGTAGTGGGGTTTTTTTTGATCTCAAGAGAGAGGACAGAGTTGGTTCTTTTTTTATTGAAGTATAGTCATTTTACAATGTGTTAATTTCTGGTGCACAGCATAGTGATTCAGTTACATATTCTTTTCATATTATTTTTCATTATAGGCTATTACAAGGTATTGAATATAGTTTCTTGTGCTATACAGTAGGACCTTGTTGTTTATCTGTTTTATATATAGTAGTGTGTATCTGCAAATCCTGAACTCCCAGTTTATCCCTCCCTCTTCCCGTTTTCCCGCTGGTAATCATAAGTTTGTCTTCTATTGAACTCTCGTTTTTTTTTAAATGTGGAAAGAAAGGGCTAGAAAATACTGGGAACTTGCCCCAGGACACCCGATTCTCTACAGCATTCATAATCAGGTTTGCCTTGCTCGAATCCTGCTTTGGCTCCTTCTAGTAAACCTCTCAGAAATTTTTTTTCTCAGTCTGAGTTGTCTCCCAAGAAATCTGAGTCCATCTCCTTTCCCAATGGGCTAACTCCTTCAGACGAGTCTTTTCCAACAGATAACACACTTCCTCCCTCTGTTCAGTTAGATGTGCTTCAAAATCAAAGCCTTTCAATGATGTTTTTATTGCGTTGGCCCAGAGACTAACACAATCATTACACATGCCATATAAAAGAAACCATTTTAATATTAACACCCTTTCATTTGGGGATTAAGAGTTTGGGGTTTGCTTTGGCATGCAGAGGGAATATTGGTTACCTGTAATTCTGGTTTTCAGGAAGCTCATAGCTGTAACAGATAGCAGCTCCCTGAATCTAAATTTCCTGGCACATCAGAGGCCGGCACTGGAAAGCTCAGGTTCCCTGCCTCCGACCACCCACGGGAGGAGGCAGGAATTTGTCAACAGTGTGGTCACCTCTACAAAGCGCCCTTCCACCCGAGGCTCTGGGTCCTCACCCTGGGACCCAGCGCACAGGCCAAGATGATTCGGTTATCATAAATAGAGACTCCCTGAGAGCAGAAATTAGAAACGGGGCTGAGGAACAAGGGAGAAAATCCTCCAAAACAGAGGTGCATACGTTTTCTTAGTATTTGCCTGCTTCTAACCAACTACCTTGGCCCCTAGGGATGGAAGCGGCTGGGTTACCAAATTTTCAAGGTGATCAGAATAGCTGTTTTTTTTTTGTTGCTGTTGTTTTTGTTTTTTTAAGGCAAAGCAAATGGTTTGACAGCTGGGGAAAGACATAAAATGTTTGTTAGGCTTAAACCCTCTGCTTCTGGTCCACAGCTCAGAGTCCTTGAATTGATATATTACTCAAACCTTGCAGATCATAACACATAACCTTGCAACTTGTAATCCTGTAGGGCTTTGGGGCTCTGATGATACTTCTAAAGAAAGCTAAAATCTATCTGCATGCAAACAGTTCTCTTTACTTTCCTACAGTTAATTGACAAAATTTAGTAATCAAATAGGGAGGCACATTATTTATTGTGAGCCAGTTAATTACCCTATCATATCTGGTTCTAAGAAAGGATCACATTCTTAAAGCAAACTATGATTACAGATTGTTCTCCTTTTCCTCACAATAAGGAATGAAAATCTCCTATAAGAGTTCTTGATTGTTTTGTAAATACGACTAACAATTAATTATCAAATACGTACGTTGCTTGTACAAGAAAAAAAATGATGAGTAATATACCTAAGGTCTCTCAACTCTCGTTTCTTTTCTAGTTTTTCTATGCATCTGTTTTATATGTGGATGAAACTGCACCATAAATTCTGATTTTTGTCCTTTCCCTCTAACATTAAGCATTCTGTTATGCTATACTCTCTTCCTGAATAGCACTTTTAATGTCTTTAAATAGTCCACCACATAGATATAGCTTTTATATATTTAACATTCTCCTATTGAAAGACACTTGGTGGATTTTCAAGGCCACAAATAACATTTCTGAGTCGAAATCTATTTCTGAATCTGAATTCTTTTTTTAGGAAAAATTTCCAGCGTATTCCAGGAGATGCTCAAATGACTGCTTCAAAGAACATGAACATTTAGTAGGCTCTCGATAGGACTGCAAATGACTGTGTCTTCAGCTGTTGGTGGGAAGGATCCTGTGGAAATTTCCCTGTGACTGTGCTCTGTCTACACTCAAAGTTTTCCCTGGATTCTCATTGTTTTGAGCTAAAGTCTAAATATTGTCTCGAGAGTTTCCAGACCACTGGCCAATGGCCTGGGGTTCCACAGTCCATTGTAGTGAAGGCAGGGCCCTGAGTGTGGGTTGTCAACCGCCGAAACAGCTTTTGTCACCACTGCCGCAGCCTACGTGGATCCTGCCCACCTCGCAGGGAAGGCGGGAGGCTGAGTTCTGAAGAAGCTGCAGGCTGTAAGTTGGCAGGAAGGCAGAGTAGGGGCAGCTCAACAGGACTGTAAAAGGAGCTTTGGCAGTTGCACTGAGCAAGATGGCAAGGAGATAGAGGACGTTAACATAATAATGATCACATCAACCACACTAATAAGTTTGTTACAAACAGAGGCATAATTACACTCAAAGTGCTGGCTTTTGAATTTGGGGTTCTATGAGAAAATTCGAGAGCCTTGGGGGTGCAGGATTAAGGTGGTGCAGAGGTCATAAATTGCAATGCTTGGTTTGAGGTCCTAGACTATAAAATCACCATTGGATACAGAACACCCCTATCTTTTGAAATATATATCAGAGCAGATATTCTAATTAGGCAGAAACCACTCTGTTTTAGATAATTAGGCAGAAACTATTCGGGAGTGAATGAAGTCTTTGTTATAAAGCCAAGTAGAGGAAAATAAATTTCAGGCATGTGGAATCGATATTCTTAAAAAGGAGATGGCCGACTGTTTTATTAATAGGTAAATCGTAATCTTTGGCTTTTGTGTATCTGTGTATTAGGAACCCCACCCTTACATCTTACAATTCTTTCTTATCTTCAAATTCACCCCAGGGTAATTATTTGCCCATGGTAGAAACTCAATACATATTTGCTGAATTTTAATTGAAGGTATGTTTTTCTTTCTATGAGTATTTGAATTGGGGATTTTTTCCGTGTCTTTGAAGTGAGACCTGTCTGTGTTAATGGACTAGGTTCACGTTCCCCTGTTGTTTCTGTAACTCTATTAACCAAGTTTTCCAGGGGTGGGAGAAGGGTACAGCTCAATGGTAGAGCGGGTGCTTAGCATGCACAAGATCCTGGGTTCAATCACCAGCACCTCCGTTAAAACAGAGAAAGTTCAAGAATTTTCCTTCCGAAGGAGGAAGGAGATGGACTGTCCATTTCCTCTGCCATTTAGGTGGTATCGAGGTCCCACCAGAATCTTTGCACTCGCTGTTTCCTTTGTCTGGGAGGCTTGGCTGTCCTGCCAGCCCCCTCCTCTTGGCGGGTCCAGCTGGAAGGGTCCTTCAGCAGAGAGACCAGTTCTGACCACACAGCTGACGCTGGTTCTGCCTCCCTGCACTTGACATTTTTGGTTATTTTTCTGTCTTAGATCTTTAGCCTGTTCACAGCATGCATTACAATTAAAACCATTTCATTGATTCATTTAGGTTAAAAATGTCAGTATTTTTCAAACTTTTAAAACTCGTAACACGAAATGTCTGATTTATACCCTGGCATATACATACAACTGGAATGACAGTTTGATGAACTAACACATTTAAGAGCTACAGTGGAACAAGGTCCACTTTCTTCATTCTATTCTAGCTTGTTCTTTAAAGAAACAATCATGAAAGACGTTTGTGACCAACTAAATTGATCTCATAATCCAATAACAGGGTTCAACCCAAAATCTGAACTGTTGGATTATTTGCTTTCTGTCTCTTTCCTCTGACTACAGAAAAAGTATGCTCCATGAGGTCAGAGAATAAATATTTGTCTTACTCACTTTTATATGGTTGACACTCCATAAATATTTTTAAACAAATCAATACATGAAAAAAGAATAAATAAAGTCTTACTAAATTTATCTTCCTTATTTTGGCATACTTGACTCTTTAAAAATAATTATTTAAGTGAAAGCTTCCTTTCTAATAAGATGATTTTTGAAATCCAACCTAACGTTTGGGAACCCAATAGGTATTTCGTAAAGATGTCAATATCACTGAGTTGCTCCGCAATCCCAGAATTTGAAAAAGCACTTGAAGAATAGAAGTTTTATTGGAACTTTTGTAATTTGTAAGATGTGTTATAAAGCCGCTGTTTAAATAGATCAGAAAACTCCAGCCCCTTATTTAGTACTGTTCTGGATGGAGAAGGGATGAGTCAATAAACAAGTGACAAGAGAAGCTACAGAGGAAAACAGAGGGAAGGTCTCCCTTACAGACACCTGCCTCTGCTTCCCAAATGCTGCAGGGTGCTGGACAGCGAGCCTGCTGCCCTGAATGAAAGCTCTGTATCACGTTTCTAGTCTACCTGCAGAAAGTTTTTCCATGTGCCTATTTAAAATCTCTCTTTGTCAATCTGATACCCAATCACGCTACTATTGTTCGATCTTTGGTAACTAAGGAAAAAAGAATTCCGTTCCAGAGTAACAAACTTTTCATGTTATTTAAAAATTGTTGGTTTCTGTAAGAATTTTCCATGATAGAGAACTATGTATCAACAATCTTTGCAGAAATGAAATAGAAATGAAATAATGTCCTTTCACTTCCTTTCTCAAAAGGGAAAGCAAAATGGAAGAGAGATCTTCCCTCATCCAAAAATTTTTTTTAATGTAAATAACTATTTCTGGTGAAACTTTAGTGAACATTCGTTTGCTCTAGAGCAGTGCTTTTCAAACTTCAGCGTCTCTCAGTATCACCTGGCCTGCTTCTTAAACGCAGGTGACTAGCCCCGCACCTAGAGTCTCTTTCTCCCAGAAATCTGCATTTATAATAGGTTTTCACATGATGTTGATGCTCTGGTCTGAGCACAATGTTTTGAGAAACACTGCCCTGAACAATGATTCTCAACTGGGGCAATTTGGTCCCCACCTCCGTGGACATGTGGCGATGTCTGAAGACACGTTTGATTGTCATGATTGGGTCTCTACTGGCATCGAGGAAGTGAAGCCAGGATGCTGCTAACTATCTTACAATGCACGAGACAGCCCCCAGCAGCAAAGAATTATCCGGCCCCAAGTATCCATAATGCTGAGGATGAGAAACCTAGCTGTACAGGAACTCGCTTTCTCACGGAAACACATTTAATACGAGTTTAAATAACAGGTAAAACAAGAGCTACTCATTTCAGAAGGCTTCAACTAAAGTGGGATGATGTCACAGAAATTAAAGTAATTGGATGGAGTCTCAGGAAGGTACCTACTGTCATCTTCCTCTGTGTCTGTCTGCCTCTCTCACATTCACATGTCCGTGAAGCTTATAAAACACCTGACAGTCCAGACATTTACTCATCCAAAATGTAAATGAGACCTGAGTAGGGCCAAAGAGGGATGTGAAGCCAAAGGGGATGAGGAAACACTTTTATCCCCCAGGGGGCTGCAATCACCTTGTCCAAAGCAGGTAAGATTCCCGACGCACCTTGATGGTGGAAAGTATCAACACAGGTGTCACAGAATAATGGCGTTGGAAAGAACCCTGCTGTTATGTAGCCGACTCAGTCTTTCTCTTTAATATTGTTTATTGATGACAGAAGAATTGCTTGGTGTCTCGGCCAGGGCTTAAGCAACATTAAGGAGGAGGCAATGATTCTCTGAGGAAAATTCTCGTCGCTTCTCTCCACCTTTCATAGACTTCCCACCATCTATTTTCAGAATTTACAGAGCCCACATAGCAAAGAAAACATGCTCACACATTAAAAAAAAAAAAAAAAGAAGAAAGGTATCTACTCTCTAGTGTGACTTCTCCCCATCTTCTCCCGAGTCTCCTTTCACACCTGAGCCCATCTTAGCCAGCAGTGCCCTGGGAGAGGGTGCCCATGGTGGAAACACGGGGAAACATCCTTTTTGCTCCTGGAGATTATCTCCAAGTCTTTCAGATGATCCTTTCTACATCTCTCTTCTGAACTTTTCTCAGTTCTTCTTACCTCTCTGTTGCTTCACACCACCATCATCTCTCTTCTCGATTACAGAACAGCCTTCTGGTTACCCTGCTAACCTCTCATTTGCCCCTCTCTTCATGCTCTAGTCAGAGGGAGCTCTCTAAAACACACATCAGGGGATGTCACCCCGCTGCTTGAAACCTTTCATTTGCCACTGACAGGGAGGAAGAACTGAGGGTGACTTGGAAGGCTCTGGGTCCGCAGGCCACCGCTTCCCCCTCATATCTGGTTCCCCTCCCTCCTCTCCTCCTCCTTCTTATCATGGCACCACCATCAAGAATTTTTCTGGTTTCCATGAACATGCGATGCCATCCCTAAGTCCTTTCTCATGTGCTGTTTCCCCTGCCAAGAATATCGCTCCCTTGCCTCTGCCCTCTGTCCCACATCCACTGTGTCCAGCCTCAGCTAACATGGCTTTTTCCCTGGGAAGCTTTCCTTGCCCTCCCAAGTCAGAGTTAGGCAGCCCCCACCTTGGGTTCTCAGGGCATCTTGTAAAACTCCTCATTGTGATTATTTTCTGTTGTCATCGTCTGCGCCCCCTGGTAGCCTGAAAGGTCGGTCTCCACATCTCCTTATCTTATAGCATTGCAGCTCCAGGACTTGGCACACAGTAAACACTGGCCGTACTTTTTGGTGGGGATTTAATAAAATATATTATCCTGGGAAAGCATTTCATGAAGCTGGCGTGGGAGGTAAATTCTAAAATACACAAGGAGCCTTCCCCGGGGGTCCCTGAAATCAAACCACGCTGACATTTCCTACATCTATGCCCACGTTTGTGTGGCCAAATCATGACTAAATGAAGCTTTCTTGTGGATTGTGAGCTGATCTCTTTTTAGGGCCTTCAGTCACTTGCACATGCTTTTTTCTCTGTTGTACGTCTAACTGGATCACAGCATCGCAGAAGGCAGTGTGGCTGGACCACGGTGAGCTAAGGGGAGAGGGATGGGGGCGGGATCTGTGAGGCTGGGCCTCACAGGCTGTGGTGAGGAGCGAAGACCTCATTTTCTAGCTCAGTGGGAAAACTCCAAAGAGTTCAAATCGCAGGGGCGACTTGATCACTCTGCCTGCTTTACGGAAAACGGGTTTGAGGATGGGCCCCAAAGTGGAAGGAGCGAGTTGAGTTAAGAGGCTACTGATGCGTTTCAGGGGGATGATGGTGGCCTGGTTCCGGGTGATAGCAGTGGAGATGGTGAGAGCATGCAGGCTCCAGATACATTCTGGAGGTAGAAGACGCAGGAGTTGCTGAGAGTTTGGACGTAGGGGTGAGGGAAAGAGAAAACAAGGAGAGAAAGCAAGGATGACTTCTAGGTGTTTGGACTGAACACCCAGATGAATGATGCTGCCACACACTGAGATCGAAAGGCAGAAACTCCTACGAGTTTCCAAGACCCAGCTCAGTTCTCACCTCCTCCATGAAAGATGCCATCGACTTCAAATACAACCTTCCCTCTCTCCTCTCAGCGACTTGGGGAATCCTTGCCTGTACCACTCACCCCTGCAGGAGCGTGTGCTGAACTCCCAGCCTGGCCTATGGTCCTTGTAGGTGAGGGACAGCTCCGCCATCCCATCCAGCAGCACCAGGAACAGAGCTCTGGATGTAGCAGGTGCACCACACCAATTTGCTCCTTGGTGAATTAAACATGATTCACATCGCAGCAAATACTCTGGACCAGTTCCCTGGAGCCGCCAGCTGCTAAGAATATCCTGCCTCCCATGGGACTAAATGTTCCTATCCTCTCGTTCACACCCCACTGGATGTTTTAAGATGCCCATTACCAAAGCGCTTTGAAAAAACTCTGTTCTTTTCTAGAATCTCAAAGATAGGCATTTAACAGCTATGACAGACTCTGTGATGGTTTAGTATTATCACTTTTCACCCGATGTACAGTTGCTTTTCTTTCCCATTATTAAGTGTTACCTAAAATTGCAACCTCATTTCCTCTTCTATGAAATAGAAATTCAGGATAAGTTTCTTATTGAAAACTCTTTGAAATACCTCAAGTACCTTTCATTTTCTACAACGTTCATTCACACTTGGGTTAGAGTGCTTTCTTTTTTTTTTTTTTTTAATTTGAAGATACCATAATACCACCTTTCAATTCATCTGAAAAGTTTTTTTTAAAAAAATATAAATCTGGTACATGTTTGGAGCTAGACATTTCTGGTTACTTCCCACACAAAGCGAGAATGCGGTCCCGCGTATTCTTAACAGTGAAGAAGGAACATAATTATGAAGAACGTATGCACAGGAAGGAATTAAGCTTTCTCCTGCTCTTTCTTTCAACTCATAATCTTTGAGAATTACTTAGAAAAGTTCTTTTTGGCTCAGCATCCACTCTAGTACTGGGACAAGCATCTTATATACCCTTTGTCACTGAATGATCCCAACCACCCCGAGGCAGCTGTGACCTGCACTTCCCAGTGGAGTGAAGGGATAGTTAGCAGAATAAATAATTTGTCTGAGGATCCACATCTAAAAGCAGCACCGCCTGTATCCAGGCCCCGGTCTTGGTGAGTCTGAAGCTCCCCCGATCATTCACGCAGATTCCAGGGGTGGAGTAAATCCCCTGATGAAGAGCCTGGTTCCACTGCAGCACCTGCCAGACTCTCTAAGGATTCTTTCTTATATCAAACCAAATCCTGAAATTTCCATTCACTGTCAGTCCTACTGTTGGAAATGGGAGTTCTTTCATAAGGTTCCAGGAAATCCTCAATATTAGGTGCCAGTTTTGTGTTTATCTAAGTGCACTTTCTGGGAAGAAAGCCTACGTGTTTTTTTTTTTTTTTTTTTTTAAATCAGATTGTCAAAGAGGTCTGTCCTTCCCTTCCCCAAAGGATAAAACCCTTTTCCTCGGGGAAGAGAGAAGAGGCAGTCTCCTCACTCTGGTCGTCCTCCTTCTACCCAAAACAGCTGTGATCCCTTCTGCAGCCCTTTCTTTCCAGACTGAACACCCCCAGGCCTTCCCACCTTTCCTGTGGAACATGGAGCATCTCCAAAGCCGCACCTTCCCTGGACCACTCTCTGTTCCCTCAGATATGCCACTTGGGGGAACTCAGTGCCCCTCCAAGTATGGCCCTAGAAACTGACTACAACTGTGCATTCACACATGCATTCAATCTTCTAGTTAAGATCATTTTTCTTTTACAAATCTCCTTAAAATTTTTAATGTTTAGAAAACACAGCAGTATAATCTATATCCTTTTATTAACCTCTTTACCCGTCAATCCTCCACCAAGAAAGCCTGAAATCCAGGGCTTATATTTTCTTTGCCTTGTCTTTTAACTTCAAGAGAAATGAGAAATCTTGGAAAAGCACATTTGTGGAATCTCACCCTTAGCAATGATATATTAGACTTTTCAGCTAAGTTGGCCACTGGAAGCCCACACCCTGAAGATGGACAAGCCTTGACCCACACATAGGAATGGAAACAAAACCCTCTTCAGCATCCACACGGAGGGCGTCACGGTGACACTTACCCTGCTCTTCTACCGGCTGTCAGGACCTGCTGACATTTCCACACCCTCGGCATAATCTGCTCCTACTCTGCTCCCAAGCCAGGAGGAAGGAAGGCTTTCTAAGCAGATAAACTGCTCAGAACCCACAGCCACATCCCACACTTATGTGGCTGAGAGATCCCAATTAGACGCCCTTGAAATGCATCTCAGATGCCAGTGCCGACCGACGCTGAGCTGGCGTCATGACTGCATGGGTTTTGCCACATAACACTCCCCCCGGACAGACAGCTCATGACTTGGGGCTGTTCTCCGCACCTGGGATTCCACACCATGCCTCCATCCTGCTACCAGGAGCCAGGCTTGCAGAGGAAGATGAGCAAGGCTTGTGGTAACCTAAGCCCCGGGTGAAATGAGACTCCTATAACACCAGGAGGCTGCCTGGACAGCTAACACCTGACATGCTACCTTATCCACGTCCCTGGGCCGCTGCTGTGACCATGAGACCCTCTACCCCCCTCCCCACTCCAATCCACCGCCAGCCGGCGCAGCCTGATCAGCAGGACTGCTAATCCACTAATGATGCTGCTTTTACCTGGCAAAGGGGACAAGAAAAATGTGGTTCGAAATAAGGCTTGTGATTCCCGAATATCTGAGGCTTCCTTGGGTTGGAAGCCATCGAGATTCAGGCTTGTGAGGCTGAATTTCCAATGACCTTTTTTTTCTTTAAAAAAAATGAAAAGCATTATTCTGAAAATGTCCCATACTGCTGCACTTGTTTGCTGCTGGGGTGCTGAGCAATGAATTTAATTTGCTTTCTTGCACTCTTCAGAGAACATGTTTCTGCTGGTGTGTAAAGTCTAGAAGCTGTCTGCATGCCAAGGCAATGCCCCTTAAATGAAGTCTTACATAAGCCTGACAAATTATCTGTGGATAGAAGGAATCTCCATGGGCTATCACAGAGCCATGACAGCAACTGCCAGGGAGCCACCAAAACAAAAGCCGGCCGAGAAAATTCTTCCAAAAGCCTCAACCGTATGTGGACTTTGCCACTAACATTTTACCATGAGATATTATTATTATTATTATTATTATTATTATTATTATTATTTGAATTGAAGTATAGTTGATTTACAATGTTGTGTTATTTTCTGGTGTTCAATTATGCATATATATATATATATAATTTTTAAATTCTTATTTTTATTGAAGTGTAGTTGATTTACAATGTTAGTTTCAGGTGTACAGCAAAGCAATTTAGTTACACGTATACATACATACACATATATATATTTTCAGATTCTTTCCATTAGAGCTCATTACAAGAAGTTGAATGTAGTTCCCTGTGCTATACAGTAGGTCCTTGTTGTTTGCCTATTTTATACATGGTAATGTGTATCTGTTAATCCCAAACTCCTGATCTATCCCTCACTGCCTCCCCCTACCCTGACCACAGTTTGTTTTCTATGTCTGTGACTCTATCTCTGGTTTGTAAATAAAATGTGTATCTTTTTATATATATTCTTTTTCATCATAGGCTATTACAATATCTGAAGTAAGGCAGAAAGAGAATGACAAATACCATGAAATACTTTAAAGGTACTGACATGTTTTCTGTTTTTTCCCTTTCTTCCGTGCTTTCCCCTTCTTTCCCCCCTCCTCCCTTCCTTTTGGCAAACATCACTCTCTCTCTCTCTCTTCCTTTCTTCCTCCTCCCCTCCCTTGCTCTCACCTGTCCCCTCCCCTCTCATGTCCCCTCTCTGCATGTTTATAGTTCACATGCCATAATTTATTGTCAACTTCTCCACCTACACCATCTTCCTAGATTCCAGATGCCCCGAACGGCTAGCTTTCTTCCTATGCTGGGTTACAGCAGTGACAAGTCTCCGTCAGCTCTCTTCTCTATGCAACACCGCAGTGGCGTCCCAGTGGGTACCAGATGAAGCCCAGCTCTCCGGTCTGCAAACGGGACCCTCCGCCCCCGCCCCCACTGCAGCTCCTCCGCCAGCCCCGCCCGCAGCGCCTCGGGAGCCCGTGCTCCTTAACGCCCCCCACCCCCGGCACACCTGACCCCTCCAGACACCTTCCCCTCTCGGGCCTCGGACAGCTGCCCCTCCTGTTCACACCTTCACACGGGAGCCGAGCCTGTGTTTGAGACCCAAGCCCTCCCGCTCCCTTCCCCAGGCTTCGTTACTGCCTCCCTCCTCCTGGAGTTAACACTGCATGGCAAACTGTTTTTTTTATTTCCCCTTGTTTCCTCAAATAGGTTAAGAGTTCCTGGGGCAAAGGTGCTGCTGACTCACCCACCCGGCAGTTGCTCAACAAATGTTTGCTGAATGAACTTTGTTTCTTTGAGCTTCTCCTCGCTATGTCACGCGGAAGAAGCCGCCGCACGGTGGTCACCAGAACGAATGTGCGGGTTCGAATCCCGCCTGTGACTTGAGCGCGTCACCAAACCTCTTACTGCCTCAGTTCCCATCTGTGGGTGGAGATACTACGCTCCGGCTCTGGCGTGGTGGTGAGGATTAAATGAGCTGCTGTGTGTCATGTAGAGGATACCGCCTGGAACGCGGGAGGGCATACATGTTACATGAGAGTTTGTTAAATACAGCGGAGGTGATTCTGATACCCTACGTGCTCCTCGGCTGTGCTTGACCGAGAAGGTTTTGGACGTTATCAGGACTGACTTCGTTTGGATGAGAAGATCCTTGATTAGGAATGTAAATGTCTCACTCCCTCAAACAAAAAGACAGATGTTAACCCCTAGAATAAAATTCCAGTCCGCAGGAAAACTAAAAGTGGGCATATGCCACACTCAGGGCTCTTGCACGGGCTGGGGAGTTGGGTCTGGAAGGCACATCCAAAAACAAAAACAAAAACAAAAACAAAAGACTACCAGTGGAGAAAATACAATAGTTAGGCTATCACATATGAGAACGCAGACATTCGTTGCAAACTGTTTAACAGAAAATGTGTTCGGGTCCAGGTAAGAAGTTTGAAACAAGTCAAACATCATGCAATTTAACTTCAAAAGATGAGTGGAAGTCCCAACTCAGAGACAACAGCCAAAGGGAAGCATTTTTGCTTGTACGTAAACTGAGAAGGAGAGTCTCTGGGATGAAATTCTGCAAAATATATCTTCACCTAAGTACACCCTCCATGGTCTTGGCTGCATCTCCTGCCAATGTCCTTCCACACAAGCCTTACACTCTAGCTGCACTGACAATCCTGGGGACCCAGACAGAGGCTCACCTCCACGCCTTTGCATTGTAGGTACCTGGCCTGGGATACCCTCCGTCTGCTTTCTGAAACACTCACTTGGGTTCTCACTCTTCCTGGGAAGACTTTGCTCTTTTCAAGCACCTTTACTCTGGGCTTCAAGATCCTTGAACAGACACATGTCTCAAAGCACTCATTCCTCATGACACTAGTCTGCTCACTTGTTCTCTCCCTCACTAGACTGTGAGACGTTCAAGAGAGGGACTGTACTGAGGTCCCTCCCCATTGCTTCCTCAAAGCTCAGCATAGCTCTCGGAATAAAGTCAGTGCTCCATAATGGTTCGTTGGGTACTTATGGAACAGGCAGACTGCCCTGTGTCTTTCGGGGCAAACTCATTGCCTGGTGCATATGGCAGCAATGTGGGGTGTCCACTGGGCACTATTGATCAGGGCTGTATCCTGGGGATACCACACAAGGGGTGAGGCTGAGGGATTTCTACATTGGACAAAGTTGGAATGATGCACAGTTCGGCATCGTGTCTCTCAGGAAAGAGAAATAGTTAGGATTCCTGAAAAGGGTTAATAACTATAACATGGGTGGTAGATGGAGCTAAGAATTTAAAAGCTTCATCACGAACTTCAATACTTTTTATGACTCATTTGTTTTAGGTGAAAATGCACCTTAAAGCCACAATGAGACACCATTAGACACCCATCAGAATTACTAAATTAAAAAGACTGACATTACCAAGTGTTGGAGAGGCTATGGAGCAACTAGAAATCTTATGTGCTGCTGGTGGTACAACCAGTCTATACAACCACCTTGGGAAGTTGTTGGGAAGTTCCTAGTAAATATGCACCTACCCTACGACCTAGCATTTCTACTCCTGGGTATTATCCAAGAGAAATACATATGCTCATCAAAACTGGAAACAACCCAAATGCCTACCAACTCGAGAATGAATTAAAAAATTGTAGTATATTCACATAACCAATGCTACTCAGCAATAAAAAAGAATAACATATTGATACCCAGAACAATATGTGTGAATGTCTCAATTCAGCAAAAAGTGTCAAATACAAAAGAGTGTTTATGTAATTTCATGTATAAGAAGTTGAAGTGGAATAGGTAAAAAAATGAATCAATGCTGATGGAAATCAGAACAGTAGTAAACCCTGAGGTAAGAGTCATGTACTGATGGGGGAGCAAGGGAGGCATGAGAGAACATTCTGGGGCGTGGAAATGATCTGTGTTCCCTTCTGAGTGGTGGTTACATGGGTGAACATCTATTTAAAAACTCATCAAGTCTACATACATTATTAGTATATGCATTGATATCTCACTAAAAAGTTGTAAGTGGATTGACATATCGATGACAGCTCACCAGAAGCCTAAATGAATGTTAAGGGACAAAAACACTCTGTCATTCATACAATCTCAGACAATGGATTGGATGGACCCTCTTTGGTTCAGGGAAAGAGATCATCACTGAACAAACCCTAACAAACACCTCGGCTGAACTGGAGTGGCTGTGGAACAGAGAACTGGGGTGAATTCAATTTGTTCAAACAAGGGAGAGTGAGGCTGTGTCTTTCCCAGGAGATGGTACCTGGAGCATAACTCCTTTCGGGAGACGAGTAAATGAAGAGTTCAGCTGAACTCTCTATAATGGGATTTTTGCAGCAGGGACCTTTTCTCAAACATAAACCTTCAATCATGTCATTTCCTTGGGGGAACACCGTGTGAAAGTCATTTTAAACAGAAAAGTTACAACTCTCTGGAGAGTGTAAGCATGCTAAATCCCCAAAAAGGGGAAATAAAGCCTTTCTCTAAAGTCTTTTTGCAAAGATTTGCAAGGATGTGAGATGAGCCAAAAGTGGTCAACAACCTGCAGTCCTTGACACCTGCTATGTCTGCCTACCTGTCCGACCAAATAGAAATACGTGCCCCAGGAAAACTCATTTTCTCCTCATTACCAAACAGGGTCTTGGCCCCAACCCCGAGTTGAACTTGACACCATGTGGTGAACTAGAGAATTCCCACTTTTTTTTTTTTTAGCATTTCTCAACTGGGGTGTTTCAGCATTTGGGGCAGGACAGGTCCTTGGGTGCAGAGCTGTCCCTTGTACTGAAGCCCTAAAGGCATCACAGCACCCACTTCATTGTGAGGTCAACAAAATGCACAAAGGCAGTTCCTGACGAAGAAGCTGGTGTTCTGGCTGAAGACTTAACTGGCATCTTGTTGACCTAGTCCACCCTGCATAAGTGTTCTGATTGGTGTATCGAGTGTTAAATAAAATAATAATAACAGTAATAATAATAATAAATGAGTCAACATTTGGAAAAACAGGGCATTTCACTCAAAAGTTCAAATTTCCAGTTCCTTGAGAAATGACTCATTTAAGTCACCTGCCCAGCTTTTGCTGACAGTTGAATTTGTAGCCTGGGCTTGAGGTCTGTGCTGCAGGAGGTCAAGTGGCCAGTTACTGGCTGCTTCTTCCATCTGTCCACCTGGCCTCACCAAATGGACTGTGATGCGGGAAGCCAGCAAAGATGGTGAGAGGAAAAGCCCATGGATTGAAGGCCTAGAGCAGACTCATCTGAGCCATCCCCCCCGGGTCTCCTTCCTTCATCCCCACATTTCCAGCCCTATTTCTCCCAGGAAGACCGAGTTTAAGATCTACCTCCTGGCAAATAGAGTCAGGGAAGAAAATTCATCAGCAGAGGCAAAAAAAATCACAATTCTATTGTCCATGAACCATGCCAAAGAGAGTGACTCTGCCCAATTTTATGCTGCCAACCCTTATGCACTGCACAGACTTAACAGCTCAATCAGTTACGTTACTATAATAATCCAGTAGTGTGCTCTGTTTCATCCCTGCACCCTCCCAGAGCAAGCTTTAGAGCAAGTGTTCTCCATCCGGTCTTCATACCCCTAAGTAGTGTGTCCCAAAGAGTGATAGGAAAGATGAATTTAGGAGGTAGGTCTATGGATGAACAATCAAAGCAAATTAATAGTTAAATATTTTTTACAGATAACTTTTACTTTTGGCAAATGGCACAGTTTTTGTCTACAGAAATGATTTAAAATTTTCTTTTTAAATAATTTATGTAACCCTCAAAGGTCAACATTAAGTAAAATTATGAGATTAGTGATGGAATTATGGCAGTTTGGGTTTATTTTATGACAGGAGGTCCACGGTAGCTTCAAGGAGTTCATGAGTCCCCTGAAAGTTTATGGGGAATGTGTGCTGGTGTGAATTTTTCTGGAAGAAGACCATAGTTGTCATCAGGTTCTCCTAAGCCACTAGCCACATGTGGCTGTTGAGCACTTGACATGTGGCTGGTTTGAAGTGAGAAGTGCTGTCAGTGTACAATATACACAGGATTCCAAAGACTTTGCATGAAAAAGAGAATGTAAAATATATCAATGATTTTTAAAATTTTTATGATTTTATTTCTAAAATTGAAGTATAGTTAATTTACAATGTTGTGTTAGTTTCAGGTGTATAGCAAAGTGATTCAGTTATATATACTTTTCAGATTCTTTTCCATTATAGGTTATTACAAGATATTGAATATAGCTCCCTGTGCTATACAGTAGGACCTTGTTGTTTATCTCTTTTATATATAGTAGTGTGTATATGTTAATCTCAAGCTCCTAATTTATCCCTCCCTCCAACCTATTTTCTCCTTTGGTAACCATAAGTTTGTTTTCTATGTCTGTGTGTCTATTTCTGTTTTGTAAATAAATTCATTTGTATCATTTTTTTCAGACTCCACATATAAGTGATATCATATGATATTTGTCTTTGTGTGACTTGATTTTTAGATTTGTTCCTTGTTGGAATGCTATTTTGGCTATTGAATTGTATAAAATGTAATATTAAAATACATTTCACTTGTTCTTCTTTTTTGGTGTGGCTACTAGAAAAATTTAAATTCCATATGTGCTTGCATGCGGGACATATTTTTAGTGGACAAAACTGGGTTACAGCATAGGGGCAGGGAAAAAAATCTCAGAAGTCTATGAGAAATTACAACTATGAATATATTTTAGAGTATATTTATAAAGTAAAAAACTAGAGATGAATTTGGAGAAAAAAATGAGCTTTTATAAAATACTGGTTTAGACAGAAACAATGATATAGGTATAAATTTCACTTTGTCCTCTTAATCACTTAGCTAGGAAAGGAAACCCATATTAGAAGCTTAAACCCTTTTATCTTTTCAAATCAAAACCATAGTTTTCAAAGGTTCAAACAAAGGATTTTAAAAAGTTCATGGGAAAAGTAGGTAAATGAGTTAAGTATCATTTTTTACTAATCTAATCTACATGCACCAAATAACAAAGAGTTTATTGTATTTGCCTTGGGCCAGGGCCAGCTCCCACCTCTGTCTTGCGACCCCTCCTAGAGGTAATTAAAGTGTGTAAAGTCTTTTAGAGTAACTGTTGAAGCTCCTTTTTTGCCTGAAGCTCCAGGAAGGCAGCTTTCTGCTCTGGGTCTTCAGACCTTGGGGACATCAGAATCTGGCCTCTGCTTTTCCTTTTGAGCTGAAAGCTAGCTGCTTCAAAATACTGTTGCCCAGGAACAAAGGAATATTATTGTCAGTTTTTTCTCTTCTATCATTATTATCAAGGTTTTGATTCATCTAGAACATTCTACCGAAAGACAATTTTTTTTTTGGCGGGGGAGGAGGTAATTAGGTTTATTTACTTCTAGAAGAGGTACTAGGGATTGAACTCAGTACCTTGTGCGTACTAGGCATGCACTCTACCATTTGAGCTATACCTTCCCCCTGAAAGACACTTATTATAAGAGTTTGTATTTTCTGAACAAATATCAGTATAGTCTCACATTCATTTGATTACATAGTCTTGCATATAATCTATTACAGAAAAGATCAAAGCCTTTAGCTCCATCTCTTTTTCCTAATACTCTGCCACCTTTTGCAATGCAAGCACTGTCTGTGTGCTATTTAATGGATCATTCCCAGGTACAGATATGGAACTCATCAGTGAATTTAGCCATAAGTACATTTTTCTTATGAGCATTGCGTTCATGCCCACTTGTCTCCCATTCACTCCACTTCCTACTCCCCCCAAATCTTTTAAAAGTCATGCTATTGGTGTCTAAGATTTCCACGAAATAATGCCATTCATTCGGATGAGCGTTAAGTGGCCCACAGATAAAGTTACCACTGTGTTTTCCTTAACAAGTTGCCTTGTCCCAACAAACTCAGGCCCCAGGCAACAGAAGTTCCTAAGCATATTTTTTGGATCCTGTTCTCTTTTTGTTTCCCGGGAACAGCATTTCTGCCCTTTATAACGACAACTGCTCCCCTAGCCAAGACAGGAGCTGGTAATGACTCTGTTTCGTTTTTAAATGTTCTTAGGGCAGCAGCAACAACAACCGCACAACGTGACTAGCCACGTGGGTTGCAAGAGCACTGAGGGGGGACTCAGCTTTCTCCCATTTTTCTGTGTGTAAGAATCCCCCGGGTATCTTGTTAAAGTGCAGATTCCGATTTACTAGGTCTAGAGAGGACCCTGAGCCTCTTCATCTCCAACCAGCTCCCAGGTGGTCCCAGTGGGATGGACCATAACCACACTTTGAGCAGCAAAGGAGTGCATTGCCAGGAAATCTTCCATCTCCAGGATTCAATAATCTACATGACCAGAGACCAAGAGCTGATATAAATAGGGGCAGATTCCCCTGAGGACCTCTGCTAGATTACTCTAGAAGTCATAGTACCAGCTGTGGAAATTTATCTAACTAGGAGGATTTAGAAATTAAGTCTGAGAGTCTGCCACCAACCCACTTCGGAATCTTGTAGTGGATCAACTTACTACCTAGTAGTTCTGTCAGACGTATATTTAGCTACTTCATTCCCAGAATCTCTCTACAAACGAGCCCCTCTCCACCCCAGCGGTACTGCTGATAATGCTGGGCGTGAAACCCATCCAAGTTTATTCAGTGACTAGTTACACAGAGTAGCTATCTTGAATCCTTATGCAAAGAAGAATTTTGCTAAATAAATATTTGCTATTCAATTTATCTGCTCTGCAAATACAAATGCTCCCATGTGAAGTTTGCTTAAAGTGGAACATATCTCTCTCATTCCATATCTGATAAGTATGAAAAAAGTAATTTATATTCACAGCAAACACAGAAATTTACGGATCCTTCCATCACATCAATTGTCTATCAATTCCAAGTAAGTACGTGTACTGCCAAGTATTTGTTGCTGATAATAAATTCCTTGGTGTAGTTAAATTCTAAAAAAAATGATGAGGTAGCCTGAGTGAAAGTCAAAATGAAACAAAAATATGATTTTTTAAATGGATGATTTTTTCCGCCTCTCTTGACTACAGGCAGATGATTTCTCGCTATATTAATTGAGTGTTTCACACAAACCATGTGCCAAACTCTGGCCAGGTGCTTACGGGGAGGGAGTAAGGAGTTAGAAGATAGATAATTCCAGCCTCTGCCCCAGCCAGGCTCGACCGAGTTGGGTGAGATAGGCATCTAACTAGGTGTTTATGACCTAATACTGCTATAAAATAGAGATATTTGCAAAATGCAATGCAGCTCTGAGTCCTAATGAAATGCGCTCTTGTATAGTCTATAGTTTTAAGGAAAAAAATTAGCATGCATGCATAGGTAACTTTTCAGCAGATTTTGGAATTTAAACTAATTTACTGCAAGAGTAGAAGGGAGTGAATGGTCCAGGTCATGGAAGTGGAACTTGATTTCTTTTTTTTTTTTTTTTGCACATTAGCAATGGGGTAAACTTTTATTTAAAGGGCCAGTGGGTCAAACACTGTTGCTCGAATAGCTCTGGTAAATGTAAAATGTAGTGGGCTTTGTCTCACATTAAAGTCCAAGTTTGTACTGCTGCAGTGGACCAAGTTTTAAGACATCCTCAACTCTTAGTAGGATTTATTCCACTTCCAAGTAAGTAAGTAATAATAACATTACTACTAAATAATAATAACTATAATTGCAGCTGAAGCTAACATTAATACAGTTCCTTAATCTGCCAGACACTCACTATTCTAGGCATTTTGCATATATTAACTCATTTAATCTTTATAGCAACCCTATGAGGTACTGTCTTCATTTTATGGCTGAGAAAACAGGCAAAAGAGGGTGAAATAATTTCCTCACAGTCACACAGTAAGTACGTAGCAAAACTAGGAGCTGAACCTGTGAAACCTGGTCCTGGAGCCACTTTGCCACTCAAGGTGTGGTCCGTGACCAGCATCATGGGCACCCCAGGGCTTTGTTAGGAGCACAGAGTCTCAAACCCTGCCTAGACGTCTTGATTCGGAATCGGCACTTTTAACAAGATTCCCAGTTGACTGCATGATCATTAAAACTTGAGACGAACTACTCTAAACCACCATAATATACAGCATCTGTTGATAAGGCCAACCCCCTACCATCTTCCAATTTAACATGAGCCCACATTCCGAAAGGTTTCTACCATCACTCTACCCATCTCAGTTACCTGTGGGCATCTGACCTGCCTCCGCTTCACCCCGTGGCCTGAGTCAAAAGTGGGTTCTTTCTAGAACAGATCTATTAGCACCAAATATTTCAGCTTCTTTAATGAAGATCTCAGGAGTCATAGACAGGAGTCACTTCACTTCTGCTATCTCTCTGGCCCTCTGTCCACTGTTGTTCATTCCTTCATTCATTCCCTCTCTTTCTGCCTCTCTCTCTGTCTCTGTCTCTGTCTTCTGTCTCTATCTTCCTCCTCTCCCTGGAGTCACGGCCAACTCTCCCCTTGCCTCCAGCAACACAGTTCCACTCTCACCCAGATCCCTTGGAGATTTATCTTTTTACTTCCAAGTGCACTGGTCAGAGCATTTCCCCAGATAAACACAGCTCCCTTCCTTAGAGGAATTCTGCTATTAGTTGTTACTAGACACAATTTTCCCATCTTCTTACAGTTACTTCCGTTCTACCTCCTTTTTTAAATTGTGGAATATGATATGCATACCAAAAACTGCATATGTATTAACTTTTTTGCCTTCAGCTTCTACACTCTTTTGAGTTTTAATGGAGAAAACAGTTGCTTTTCATTAATAGCACATTCAATAAAAATCTGAACCACATCATTTAGTAAAATGGCCACAATTAGCAGCTCACAGATCCAGGATACAAATGAACTGAGGCCAAGCTTAAATGAGAAAAGTAAAAGTCTCTGTTGGTTGCTAAAAGGCACATACTGACTCTCTGTTTCTTACTGCCAATCATCTGAAAATCGAGTAGGTTAACGCTCTTACAATAAGTATGCTCCAAAGTTGTGCCTACCTTACTGCAAAATATGCATTGCATTATTTCTGATTAAAGGAAAAATACAAAATATACCTGATCGTATTTTGGATGAAATGGGGACGTCTAGATAAGACGAATAAAAGGATAATTCCAGCAGCATCCTTTTCCGTCACGGTCTGTGTCTTAATCCACGCACTGTTTTTGGCTGTCTGTCTCTGATCTTCTTTCAGGCAGTAACAAGAAGTAGCAGAAGAGAAAGAAGTCAAATGTGTAATCTATCAGGTGAATTCTGTTATTTATGAATCACTGTCATAAAAGATTTGCTCAGAGAGAAAAGTTATGCTTCTTACTAAATGGTGGTCCCTAGACTGTGTGCGCTCATCACAGCTCCCTCTGACCCTGTTCTCACTGCACTGATAACTGAGGGCTGGCATGACACCTGTCATATCAAATGCTTTCCCTCAAAGGAAGAAAAACAGCCCTGAAAAAAGTGACGGGCCCATCCTCCAGTGATTGCTAATGGTTTCAAAAGAGCTGAGAGCATGCTGGCTGCTGCCTTTGGACGACGGGTCTAAATCTTACTATCCTTGCTAGATTTTCCTCACTGATTAATTTCAACTTTCAGATTATGTTAGTGCATCAGATATTTAAAGTAGAAATAAAAATGTTCAGACACGTATTAAACCATAATACAGCAACTGTCCAGAAATGAAAACACCCACTGCCTACAGCAACAACAAAAACATGAAAAAATCCGAAACCAACTATTAAATGTTGGAAATGAGTATTAAGACTCTTAAGCCTCCCGCTCCCTTTCTCCTCGTCTATAAAAGAAGTCAAATTCTGCTTATTCTTCTGGGCCTGATTCAAATTCTAGTCCCTTCAGTAAAGATTTCATAGGTCACTGCAACCACCATCACCTCTTTCAGTCCTTCTGTTTTGAATATGTAATCTGCCCCATTCATTTTGCCAAAAACATAAATACTGAATTGCTGAAATTATTGTTTACCTTTTCCTGTATATGTATGTTGACTCCCCAGTTAATTTTAAGTGTCTTTGGGGAAGTATAACTGGCGGTACTTTTTGCACCTGCAGTTGGCATAGCATGGTGCTCTGCATGGAGAAAAGCTTAATAAATATTTTACAATATATTTTCCCAAAGGGTGGTAGTAACTCACTATTCCACCTATTATTAACAGGAAGCACAGTCCCAAACCAGAAATTATTGTGCTTTGGTAGGATCTCCTAACATCCCAAGAAAAAGCTGTCTAATCAATGTGGTCCTCTTAAGTGGCTGGCATTAAAGGGATTCATGACATAAATCAGCACAACACAGAAATCAACAACTGCAAAACTTGTGTTTAAAGTAAGTGAGGTAGTTTGTACATTTTGTGAAAGAGGCGAACATTTTTTGATGAACAATTTTGTTCGTCCAAATAAATGTTAAAGGACCTTCCTCATTCTCTGACTTCTAATGGATGCATTTAGGGATTAAGAAATTTGAATATTGCTTCCAGTTCAACGAGAAACTTGTTATAAAACTGTTGGTAAATTCTAGGGGCAAAGGTTTAAAATATTCATTAGTAGATAATAGAATGGTCTAGTTTCCATCAAGCTGTTCTAGGTTCTCGTCACACCCTACTGTATGAATTTAAAATAGGATTATTTAAGGTAGACTTATAAACTAATGATACAGGATTAAAATAGTTTGAAAAATAAGATGAAATTGACAGTTTTGGGGAAAATACCTAGTTGGAGCCTCATCTCACACTATATATTCTAGTGAATGCCGGACCACGTAAAGAGTTCCTTTTAAGGAAACTAAAAACTCAAGAAAATACAGATTTGTTGGTCTCTCCACGGGGAAAATATTTAAGCATGAAAATAATGATAGCGACTGCAAAGAAAAGACTGAAATATTTATATGGATTATATTTTGAAACTCTAGGACAATAGATAAAAATATAAGGGCAGTCAATACTTATTTAACAGATATTTATTAAGTATATGCTATGTGCCAGGCATTATTCTAAGTGTTTAGGTATCTATCTATCTATCTATCTATCTATCTATCTATCTATCTATCTATCTATCTAAGAGACAAAAGTCTGTACATCCTTGCCATCAAGGAATTTACATTCCAGTGGATAGAAACTGACATTTAACAAAACAAATAAATTATATTATGTTCCTGGAGAATGTCACTCGAAGTGAAGTACGCCAGAAAGAGAAAGAAAAATACCATATGAGATCGCTCATATGTGGAATCTAAAACAAAAACAAAAACAAAAACAAAAACAAAAACATAAATACAAAACAGAAAGAAACTCATAGACATAGAATACAAACTTGTGGTTGCCAAGGGGGCAGGGGGTGGGAAGGGACAGAATGGGATTTCAAAATTTGTAGATACTGACAGGCATATGCAGAATAGATAAACAAGATAATACTGTAAAGCACAGGGAAATACATAAAAGATCTTATGGTAGCTCACAGTGAAAAAAAATGTGACAATTAATATATGTATGTTCATGTATAACTGAAAAATTGTGCTCTACACTGTTATTTGACACAACATTGTAAAATGACTATAACTCAATAAAAAATATTTAAAAGATTATATTATCTGCAGGAAGGTGGAAAGTGCTTTGGGAAAAAGAAAACTAGAACCAAGAGGGAGGATCAGAAGTGCCAAGTGTTGTGCTTGCTGGGTGGCTGAAGCATTGAATAGGGTGGCCAGACATCACTGAAGGATAAGATTCAGATAAAGACTTGGAGGCGGTGCGGGAGTGAGCCCAGTGGATACCTTGGGGGATAGGTGAGGTGTTCCAGGCACAGGGAATAGCCACCCACTGCTAGAGTAAAGATGAAGGAAAAAGTGGAAAAATGCAACTGTGACACACGAGCCAGGAAAGAGATGATATCCTTAATAGAGAAGAGAGTTCTTGAAAATCAGTTAAAATCAGTATCTTGTAGAAAATGGGCAAATGACATGAACAGACAATCTTTGGATAACAGTCAACAGTGAAATATGTCCAATCACACAAGCAACCAGGACAATATGCATTGAAGTAACCTCACTATTGGGCAATCCAATTTGTGAGGATTAAATAATGTCTGTAAGGAGGTGATGAGCTGGCCTCGCTTCTAAATGTTAACGGAAGTGTCAAATGACACAACCTTTTCTAAGATAGTTTGGTTACATTTATCCCCAGACTTTATTCTAGAAATATTTCCTATGGAAATAATCAGATATTAAGACAAAATTTAGGTGAAGGTATATGTACAGCAGCCTTGTTTATAATGACATATATATCTAGATATCATTCAAACTGGTTTCTAGCCCAGGATATATCCGTGAGCATTTGATGCTTCCCAATAAATGTTCCATAAACACCTCCAACTCCCAACATCCAAACTCATTTTCTCCAGCCCCAGTACCATCCCCAAATCTCCTCCTCTTGTCTTTCAGTGAATGGTACCGATGGACATCCATCACCTAAGACACAAACCTGAGAATCATCCTTGATGGCTTTTCTCTCACTTCCTGAATTCTATCATTCCCATGTTTTATCAATTCTCCTTTTGTATATGTATATATATTTGGTAATTTTTTTCTCAAATCCATTCCCATAGAACTGCTTTGGTGCAGCTCTCATCAATTTACACCTTGGCTAATTAATGGCTGCTTACCTGGCCCACAAAAGCCAATCTCAACTCCATCCCATCTGTCACATCATCGCCATAGGTCTCTTTCTAAAATATTAACCTGGATCAAATCACTTCCTTGTTTCAATTTTTAAATGGCTTCCTACTGCTGTCGGGTTAAAATCCAAACACCTGAGGCAGACTTGTGTGAGCTGACTCCTGGGCAGCAGCCCTCTTGTCCTGCCAGTCTGAATTCTTTACTCCATCCATCACCATCTACTTGCAAATTACATACCTCAGTTCTTTCTCTGTCTTTGTACATGCTACTTCCTCTCCTTGCACCCCACCTCAACTTTACTGTTCCCCAGTTGACTTCTCTTCACCTTTCCAGATTCAACTGCCAAAAGACAAAACCTGGGCTTTTAGTTTTGGTCAGTCTAAGTCAGTGCATCTCAAAGTCAAGCACGCATGAGTCCTATGGAGGACTTGTTCAAGTTTCCTGGATTCTACCTCCAGAGCTTCTGATTTGGTAGGTCTGGGGTGAGGCCAGAGAACCTGCATTTTAACAAGTTCCCAGGTGATGCTGCTCCAGGGGCCACACTTGGAGAACCACCTGTGTGGAGAAGTCTTCCTTGAGTTTGGCTGACGGCTCGCTTTTTCAGTACTTTAACAAGTGTTTGCTATGTGAGTATGCGTCTATTCCAGCACTTGCATTAGGCTAGGTATTCTGCATAGAGGTACGCAGATGGTCTCTCTCTCTGGTGGGAAGGAGGCAGGGCTGATGCATACAGTTTTGCAGGCTGGACACCGTGTAAATGGTACCCACTGTGATACTGCAGCTCGGCCAGAGGTGACGATCCTGGGAGTCAGAGAAACAAGCCTACGGTTTACAGAGCAGTATAATATGTGCCATGATACAAAGATGCATGGTTTTCTTTCAGACATGAGCAGAACCTCCAAACGCAGATATGAATGGGGGGCCGGGCATCAGACAAGACTTCCTAGAGAATGAGATACCTCCCTTGAGTCTGGAAAGGTGCTGAGACGTCATCTGGGAAACAGTAAAGGTAGAAGGGGGCAGGGAGGGGGAGTAGCAGGTGCGAAGACACAGAAGCATCATATGAGAGTACAAGCAGATTGTTATGAATGGAGGAAAGAATTTCAAGGGGTCTCATCATGTTACCTTATATGAGGGGCATTTGTTTGATTTTTAAAAGTTTTAAAAATTCTGTAAGATGGCACACATTCAAAGGGTATATAAAACAATATTACAGACACATATGTACCCACAATTCAGATTTGCTCTATTTGCTTCATCTCTTTCTTTATAAGAAATAAAACATAAGAAACCCTCATGACTTATCTCCCTCTCTCTCCCTTGTCTTCACCAAGCTAGCCACTATTTTACAGTTGGTGTGTTTTTCCCATGCATTTTTTTTTGTACTTTTATTACGTCAGTGTACAGGCATTTACTTTTTAATGAGAGACTCTGTCCAAGATGTTACAGCAGAAATTACAGCGCTTGCCTCGGCAGGCTTCCTGAGAAGACACGGGGAATAGCAGGCAGCCAGTGCCCAGGCAGACCCGCCCTCTCTGATGTGCGGTGGGAAAAACAGAGCTCACACTAGCTTTGCAAAATGCCATCAGAGGGGGTTAAATCAGAAAACTGAGTTCTGCTTATTCAGCTGATTTTAAAAGCTGAAATGAAAAGTTATTTTGCCTCGCAGCCAAAGATGTCAAACACACAGTACCTAGAAAGTGGTACTGACAAACTCCATCATTTTTGCCCAGCCTCGTGGGGAACATACACAAGAAGCATGTGTATACGTGAGTGCACCGTGTACCATGGATGAGAGGACTTCCAGAATAGCCATGCTGGGGGCCTGGTTCTCTCCTACCAGCAGCACAGATGGGCTTTGATTTTGTCACCTGCAAAATGGCCCGAAACGACTGGCTGCCCACCGGCTTAACTAAAGGGATGTGACAATGCTTGGAGCTTAAATTCTTTCTCATTTGGGAACCCATAAAGAAAGTCTATGAAAATATGGCTATCAAATGCATGATGCTACTCCTCCTAAAATTAAAGAAAGGAGAGAGAGAATGTGAGAGATCGAGACAGTGAGAGAAGGAAAGAAAGAGAGAGAGAAAGGGGAAAGAAAAGCTGGTTTTCTTCTCCATCCTGACTTTCTTGCTTCTTCTGGCTTGGTTTCTTATGATAAGATCTTAGTTATCTTTCCTTCGCCTCTTATTTCCCTTAAAAATCTATAATTTAGCCCCTTTTTACTCTCCCTTTTTCTTTTATTCAGGGATGCCAAAGTTTGAAAATCCTTGCAATTGGCAGTATGGGGCCTTAGAAAAGTTTTATGCTGTTTGTGCTGTGTGTATTTATTTCTGTATTATTTATCTATTGTCAATAGACTACATCATTCAATTTTTTCCAGCCAATTTTCTGTATGGAAGAACACTACAAAACTGTTTTTGTTTATCTAGATTCTGTTTCCTAGAAGATTAGCTGAATGTCTTTCTTGGGTTGCCATTCATATATAAGTGCATGTATATATATGAATATATACATGTATATGTGTATATGAATATATATGTACATATAATGTATTTTATACACATGCACTCACTCCACAAACGTACACATGTGTGTGTGTTTGCTGAAACATAGTTTTGAATTGCACAGCTAATTAATGAATACATTCTCCTTGGTCAATGCAGTCTTCACAAATTCTGCCACACGGATCTCTTCTCTCCTGTCCCTAATGCCACCTCAGTAATACAAAGCTCAGTACCACAAATTGGCATCCTCAAATCTGCTTCCCATCATGCTGTTCCCTACAAGACTTGTTCCTGTAAAGCGCCACCCTGATCATGCCTCTCCAGAATTGAAAAGTCTTTAATAGCTGCCTAATTGTGACCCATCTGCTAGATGCTGCCATGGTATTCTTTTATAATCAAATGTTACTTTACTTCTGGAGGGTAAAGTACCCAAGCTACATTTTCCAGATTCTTTTGCAACCAGGAGTTGGTAGATGCGATTGTAGGTAGAAGCTGTGAGGTGGGAATTCATGTTAAGGCCTCCTAGACAGGAAAAACAGCTGGTAATGGGTGCCTTTTGTCCCCCTCTTTCCAGCTTTCCTGCTGCTGAGAATTAATGTGTGAGGGCTAGTGCTCCAGCAGCCATCTTGACCCAAGAGGTAACCTTGAGGATAAAATATACATTTAAGAGTAAAAATACAGAAAGATAGAAGGTACCTGAGTCCCTGATGATAACAGAACCACCACTCACCTCCCTCACAACTGTCCTGGGCAGAAAAATAAATGTTTGTGTGTTTGTCACTATTATTTAAGACTTTTTTTGTTATGCACAGGCCCAAAATAGTAGTCTACTCTCTCCACAAATTTGGCTATTTCTCCTCTCCATCCAAGGTAATATAATGTTTAGTTTCAATCCATTGCTTCTCTTCTTATTCTAGACAGAAAGATGTGTGTTCAAGCCCAGCCCTGCCATGGTGACAGCCACCTCCTCGGGCACTGCTCCTGGCCTTCCACCCTCAGTTTCCCTGTCTGGAAAAGGAGAAGAATCATAACATGCACATTAAGGTGTTTGTTATTTTTCTCTCTCCCAGTTTTTTAGTTGTGACGAGCCCAGTTGTACCAATAGGAAAAAGAGTTGTGAGAAGGAGAAGGAAAATATCAAATCAGGTTATTTCCCACTTGTTCACAGCCCTTGGAAGCAGTTTAGTGGCTGAAAAGGTCCAGGTTGCTGATTTTTAAGAGTCAGTGGGAAAAATATCAATAGATTGGACTTCAGTTAGTGACATTTTACTCTCATTCTCATGAATAACTGAAATCTGACTACATATATGCTACATTTTCCTAACACCCCTTGCCCTGTAGCTTACATGTATTTTCACACACGCACATTTCAAGAACATTGGCCCTAGGAGACTCATGTGCCCCAAATCACTGGATTGGAGAAGTCATACAATTTGTCTTGGTCCTTGCCATTTGAATAAATTGACTCTTAATGACTTGAAGAACCGGTGCCTTTTCAATAGACGTTGAATTGCAAAAAAGCAAATTCTGTTCAAACTCTTCCTACGTTGTGCAATTTCATTTCTGTTCTTGTGCACATTAAATTAAATTGGTTGGATAAAAATCTTGCTAAATTAAATTTGATTCGATGGGGACTTTTGCATGCATGTGCGGGCCAAATGCGGTATGTGTGGGTTAAAACATGTCCTGGTTACTTAAAATGATCTTTTTACAGCTGATTCCGTTTTTCCATAGCCTCATTAGTGGTCTAAATTTTTGTTAATGTGGATCCATCTTATGAGTGAAATAGGCCTTGGCCTTTTTTTTTTTGGAAATCACAGAAGTAGCAGTTAGTTCTTTCTGAAGAAAAGTCACACAGCCCTGAAGTTTGGAACACTGGTGCACAGCCCGCCCCTTGGGTCCATCCGGGGCTGGTTGAATCCACGGATGTGGAACCCGGGGAAGTGGCGGGTTGACTGTCCTGCACCATTTTATCTACATGAGGGACTCGAGCATCTAGGATTTTCATATGCTGGGGGTCCTGGAACTGCTCCCCCAGATTCCCAGGGACGACTGTATCTTTAAAGCCTTCCTGCTCCTGCTTCACGTGACCCTTTCTTACCATTTCCCATCACTGTCATCATTTCCTTTTCGAGAACATTCTCCTGGCTCTTCCCAGCCCAGTTTTCTCATCAGGATCTAAAATGCAGGGTTGGCCTCTGGGTCCTCTCTGCCTGGGCCTATGACCTTAGCAGTATTTCAACCCAAATCATAACCTTCGATGTTCATGCCAGACTTCTAAAACGTGCACACTGAACAATTTAAGTAGAGTTGGTTCCAAGTATGTCGGGGGAAGGAAAGTCATTTAAAATTTTTTTTTTTATTTTTTGAAAAGTGACATTTATTTACTTTGGGTTTTTTTTTTTAGAGGAGGGGTAGGTAATTAGGTTTATTTATTTCTTTATTTTTAGAGGAGGTACTGGGGACTGAACTCAGGACCTCGTGCATGCTAAGCATGCGCTCTACCACTGAGCTCTACCCTCCCCCAAGGAAAGTCACTTTTAAAGGGCCCAAATGCCTTAGTGCAAGGATGTCAGTGTCCCTTCAGGCCTGAATTCCACTCTGTCACCAGAAGTTCCACTCCAGCAAGATATGTGACAAGAAAACTTCCATTTTATAGGTCATAAAAAAGCATTCAGAGAAGGAACAAAATATTTAAAAAATTATGAGCAATTTCCTGGAGTTTACCAATAGTACATGTCAAAGTCATGCACGAATCAAGCAGCGTACTTGCAACGTCTACTCTCAGAACACCAGTAAACACACTTCAGCTGCACGATGGGCTAGAAGACCCCAAAAGGGATTCAGTGCATTGTTGTCTGAAATTCTCTGAGATGTTTTTTCTGTTTTTCATAATTACTGAACCAAGAAAGGGCTGGAAAACCATCGTGGTCTCCTGTCTTCTGTAACTTTGCATAATGACCATAGACCCCATTCAATAAACAGCCACGTAGCTTTAAGAAAGACCATCAGAATTTTCAGTATTTAAAGAAGTTCTCAGCATTTTCATCCACAAATCAGCTAATATTTTGGCCTTATCCTCCTTCTTTGTTTTTATTACATATGGTAAAAAGCACAGGAGAGTTTTGACAAATGCCAGGCAGCCCACACTTCTGTTGAGATAAATATTTCCATCACCCAAGAAAATTCTCCTGAGCCCATTCCCCGTCAACCCCTCCTCTCCACGAAGTAACCACTCTTTTAATTGTTATCACCCGAGATTAGTCCTGCCTTCTCTAAAACTACGTAAAAAATGAATCCAGTATACTTTTTTAGTGTCTAATGTCTCATGTGCTAAGCATCTATAAAATCACCTCTTAGTTTCCTTATCCGTAGACTGAGGGGCTTGCCCTGTAAAAATGGTGGCAAGAATTCTGGGGAGGTGTAGGTGAAGGTTACCTGGAGAGGGGGTGGTGAGGGGACCTGAGAAGTCACCTTGGTTAGGGGTGTGGAGGGAGAGAAGGCTAAAGAGTGGCGTTTAGGGCAAGCTTCGTGCCTTCAAACAGAACGGCTGTACTTTTGCATGTCTTACAAATCGGGTTTCATTGAAAGATTGCATTTGAGTAAAAGTTCTTTGTAAAAAAAAAAAAATGTCAGAGACCTGCAGGTCTAGACGATCCTTACTGATCCTTTTCCCTGGAACATTCTATAAATTACAAATAGTGTTTCTGATATGAGAGCTGTGACTGGTCCCCTGGAGAGAGGGCTGGGAGACAGAGGCAGCCAGACTAGGGGCCCCCAGGGAGGGCCTGGGCACTGAGCCCTGTAATATTAGCACTGGTTACAATCAGATAGCGCCACCCCAGCCGAGGCGGCCGGACAATAGGCCAGAGGCCCTGGCGATGGGAGACACAAAGACAGCATTCAGAAGACCCGACTCCCTCACCCGCCAGCACTGCTCCAGACGCCACAGACCCTGGCCCAGCCGGAACGTCCCCTGACCGCCAGAGAGACATTTTTCATGCTTAGCTTTTCAACTGCTAAAAATAATAAACACAGAAAGGGAAGTGTTGATACAACCTTAACGGCGGAGACAAACTGAAACTGTTGTTATAATAATGTAAACAAACTCGGTTCCAAATGACATCTTCGTGCTCCCAACAGGCGGCTTGAGACTTCCAAACATCTGGAGACCAGAGGGAGGCCCAGTGGGCTGGGCAGTAGGGGAAGAGGCTCTGCCCTGCACAGGTGCTCACATCCTATCAGACTTGCTCTAACCAAAGGTGATCTCATCCTTTTGCCTTTCTTTTCTTTTCTTTTTTTTTCTTTTTTTAAACCATTTTAGGACAGAGAGATTGGAGAGGACTATTGCTTCTTTATCAAGCAGTTTTCCATATAACAAATTAAAAATGGGCTCCTTTCACTCTGACCAATTATGACTTTTCTTCCTCCAAGTGAATTCATAGCATCCTTTTCTCCATTATGTTGATTTTTGATCCATTTCATGTTCTATATTTCTCCCAAATACCTACAGAGTTCAAAACTGTGTTCAGTAACAACAGTAGTAGTGCCACAAATGAGAAGACAATTCCCATAATGTTAAAAAGCAACAATCATAAAGACCACGAATCTGCAAACAGCCAAGTCAAGCCTGGCATCTAACCTTCCGATCCATGAAATCCAGGGAGGAACTAGGCACCCACGCAGGACGGCCGACGAGAGGGGAACTGCAGATCTGGAAAAAAGGAAACACAGGAAGATAAATAGAAGTGTGTTTTTTTTTTTTTTTAAAGTTCCCCAACATTTGCTTAATCTGCCACTGCTCTTCCTTCTATGTTTAAACAGAATCTGGTTTCAGGGCTGCCTCTGATTTTGAATAGATGCAAATAGACTTAGACAAAATCTCATTCCCAAGGGAAGGCGGCTTCAGAGAAAGGGGCTTTAACATAAGGGTTGTTATAATGCATTATAGGCATTGGACAACGTTTGTGGATCCCAAAGACCTACTTATCTGTGCACAGGACTCCAGGGTTTTGGATTCCCAGGCTGGGAAGATGGCCAAAAGGTAATGGTGAATCTTAAACATCTTAGGAATTTTGTGCTAAATAGGGGTCCAGCTGGGTGTCAGAGGGCAGTTCCCAGGCTAGGTCCTAACAAAGACCAGCGTGGGTCGTGCCTCTGGCGAGACGTCAGGGTGTGTGGCTGAGAGGAAGCTACGGAGCTGTCCGGAAGGGATCAATGCGATGATGCTGGGGACACTTCCCACGGGTGTAAAGCATGGAAGACACAGTCAAGCTGGCCCCAGCCTGGGTTCCTGCAGGAAATGACGTCGCCAGGTGTCTCTCTGCACAGCCAGTGAGGAGCTGCGTTTTCAGTAACTGTGGTTCCACAATTGTTGTTGTGGGGAACTTAGACATCACAGAGGAGCAGAGGTTGGCGGAACAAATGTCTGGGTCCCCGCTACTCAGAAGGGACCACTGACAATATTTTGTCCTAATCAGCTATTTTTTTTTCTAATTAAACAAAATAGAGCACATAATCTTCTTGACAACCTCACTCCAAGGCCAGACCATGAATTTGTTTGTATCTTTCCAGAACACAATGCTTTTTAACATTTACAAATAATATGTGTTTCCAGGACAATGAACAGTGTTTGAATGTTTTTAATTCACCTAGGTGATCCAAGTCTGTGTACCTGTATCTGGCCTTCTACACTTCGACTCAGTGTCACGTGTGTGAGCTGGCCACTGTGACGGCAGCAGCTCGTGCCCTCTGCTGCCACACTAAGTCTCCGCTCAGTCACTGCCGCTCTGCCCGGGACCATCAAAGCACTTGTCCTGTCATTAAAGTGTGTGCTGGCAACGTGGATGGACCTAGGGATGATTGTACTAAGTGAAGTAAGTCCGACTGAGAGAGACAAATACTATAATGATATCACTTCTAGGTGGAATCTAAAAAGAAAATACAAATTTTGCTTACAAACCAGAAAAGGATTCACGGACATAGAAAACAAACTGTGATTACTGGGGGTGGGGGAAGAGGGGCAGGGATAGCTTAGACATTTGGGATTAATAGATACACTTTACTATACATAAAATAGATAAACAACAAGTACCTACTGTCTAGTATACGGAACTGTATTCAATTTCTTGTAATGAGCTGTAATGGAAAAAAATCTGCATATATATGACTATATATATATATATGTATAGCTGAATTATTTTGCTGTATATTTGAAACTAACATTGTAAATTGACTACACTTCAAATAAGAAATAAGAATTTTTAAAAAGTGCGTGGTGGTTGTGTGTGGATGCGTACGTATGTGTGTATGTACGAGTTTCTTCTGCACCTCCATCCAGAGCATCTCAAAGTGCTGTTCTTCTGCAGTGTGACTCCATGCAGAGTGGACACTCAGTGTGTTAAAGGCAAAATGGATTTGTTAAAAATTGATTGGCTTATTATTAATTTTCCTTTTCTTTTTAAAATTTATTTTTCATTTTTTAAAATGTCTTTCCTTTTTTTAACCCTCTTTTTTCCCCCTCCCCCACCCCTCCCTTTTAAAACAACATTCAGGAAGACTTTGGGCTTGTATTGATCTATTTTCTTCCAAGTCTCTCTCCATTTGCTTTTGTCATAAATCTCAAATCCCAAGTGTGTCGATATCATCTCATTGTTTGCTAGACAACCAGAAACTCTGATCGTGAGATTGAAGACCACAGCATTTAAGAAGCACATTCTAAAAGCGTTCTCAAAGACCATGTTGGCAAGGCCAGGAAGAAGCTTGTGTTTGTAATTGCTGTGGCTTTAGGGTGACAATGAGGAGATATACACCACTACCCTTGACACTAATATCTAAAAACAAACAGTGCCTTTGTATGAAAAACAATACTGAACCGCAGTGTACTTTTTGAGGGTACAATTCTGATTAAGACTTTGAAGACTGTATGTGAACCTGACTCAGTGAAAACCACCTAAACTTTCTCACCTCATAATTAATAATAATGAGTATTTTAATATAACACTTCTGAAACACATCTTGTGGGCAGGCTAGGCTAATCCTCTTACCTAAGCTCACTTAATTTAATCCTCACACTGATCAGATGAGGTAGGTATTATTAATAACCCCATTGCTCAGATGAGGAAAGGAGAGGCAAAGAAGGTTCCAAATTTTGCCCAGACAGTGAAAAAGAGGCTAGCCAGGAATCTCGCTCCGGCAGTAGGTGGTCAGAGGCCTCATTCTGAATGACTGAGAACAGGCTCAGGTTTCAGGAGAAAACTGCAGAGGAGAAAACTGAAAAACAGTGTCACGGAGGTGGCTTCCAAGTTTTTCTATAATACAAACAGACAGCATCTCTTTCATGGTGTGGCTCAAACCAAATTAGAGTTCTCCGCAGAGACAAATTCAAAGTGACTTCCTAGTGATGAAGGAAATTTAAAGTAGCAAGGTCAAGGCCCAGACCTTTCCAACTTAAACATCCCCATTTTTAATTCTTCGTGTCTTTAGAAAACAGGGATCTGTGAATTTGCTCGTGGCTCAAAGGAGGTGGCCTGGTTTGTTGACACAAAATTCAAGGCAAAAATGAGAATCGCTCCCTGGGACAACTTTAGCCCAAAATGTGTGTTCTTTACACATTTTTAATTGGGACACAAATATATTAACAGTGTGGTTATTCTGTACTTTCAAAATTCTGTTTTGTAACTGAATCCTATTTATATTTGGGATACATTAATTTCTGGGCATGAAGCAGTTCATTTTGTTAAGCCATCTGACCTGAGGTAAGGTTGGCACCATTTCCCAGGACTGCTCCCAATTAATGCAAATTGAAGGTTAAAGTATAAATAAAGTCCCTTTAACTCGGTTTATTAATATGTTATTTATAAATGACTCTTTACTCGGTCTATTTTTTTTTCAGTCTGTAACTATGTACAAATGAACTCTACAGAACAAACTAGCAAATACATAACGTGTATTTTATTGCAAAGTTTTCTTTTAAGAAGAGTTACTATGATGGCAAAAATTTAATGTCATCGTTCTATTTCTTTGGTCTCAGGTCTCTCATCAAATTCTCTGGAGCCTGGGATAGACTGATTGCATTGCATTCACTGCCTACAACTTCAGCCCCCCTGGCAACTACCCTTTTGCCATGTAACTTCGCAGCTCCTCTCACTAAAGAGGTGGAGTCGATTTCCCTGCCCTCTCTGATGCAGCTTTTGGTCACATGACTTGCTTTGGCCAATGAACTGTTAGCAGGTATGCCGCATGTTGAAGTTTGAAAAAGTTCTTGTTACGTTTCTGTGTCTTCTTTGCTCCTCTAACTGCCATGAGGACATGCCTGGACTAGCTTGTCATGGCTCAGAAACGTGGAATGGCATTGACTCATGTCTCAGCCACCACTGTTCCAGATCAGCCTACGGTAGCCAAGCCCCACACATATTAATCAGCCCAGGCAAGCTGGGCAGGGCCACCCAGCTGACCCACTGGTGGACGCAGATGTATGAGTGTGTCCAGCTGGAACTCAAAGAACCACCCAGCCAGTCCTCAGACTCGTGAACTCATAAGTGCCAACTATTTCAAACCATTGAATTTTTTTTTAATTGCAGTATAGTCAGCTTACAGTGTTGTGTCAATTTCTGGTGTACAGCATAATATTCAGTCATACCTATACATACATATATTTGTTTTCATATTTTTTCATTGTTTAAGTTACTACAAGATATTGAATATAGTTTTCCCTGTGCCATACAGTATGAACTTGTTGTTTATCTGTTCTATATATCTATCAGTTAGTATTTGCAAATCTCTAACTCTCAATTTATCCCTCCCACTCCCTCCCCCCTGGTAACCATAAGTTTGTTCTCTATGTTGAGTCTGTTTCTGTTTTGCAGATAAGTTCATTCATGTCTTTTTTCTTTTTATAGATTCTACATATGAGTCTTATATGGTATTTTTCTTTCTCTTTCTGGCTTATTTCACTTAGACTGATGATCTCCAGGTCCATCTATGTTGCTGCAAATGGCATTACTTTATTCTTTTTTTTGTAGCCGAGTAATATTCCACTGTATAAATATACCATGACTTCTTTATCCAGTCATCTGTCATCTGATGAACATTTAGGCTGCTTCCATGTCTTGGCTATTGTAAATAGTGCTGCTACGAACATTTTCGAATTAGCGCTCCCTCTGGATACATGCCCAGGAGTGGGATTGCTACATCGTATGGTAATTCTATTTTTAGTTTTTGACAAACCATTGAGTTTTAAGGTAATTCATTACTCCTCCAAGTCACGCCATGCAATGTGACTGTGCACTAGATACAACTGATGCAGGACCTACCACTGGTTTACCCAAAAGACAGATGCCCACATAGAAGAGAGTTTAAAATTATGTAATAAAATTCATCAAATAGCCACCAAATGCCAGCTGTTTCAGTCAGGTTCAACCAGGAAAACATAGAGTGATCTAAGTATTTAAATAGAAGGACTATAGTGCCAGGAACTGATTGCCCAGGAGAAGGAAAGCTGTGAAGGCAAACGGGAGACTGAGGCATCTGGGAGCTCAGAACTGCAGAGAATCCCTGAGCTACAGGAACAACAAGCATGGATGTGTTGATGCTGGAGCCCAGGGGCCAGGGTCTGCCCCCTGCCACCGCCTCTGCAGAAGCTGAATGCTCCAACGGCCTCCCTGGTAGGTTTCGAATCCCCAGAGGAGACGCAGCTGTTATTAGAGAGCCTGCCTGGGGCAGAGAGTGTGAGAAAGGAATGGCCCAGTTTCCTCCTCTGCCTTCAGTCTCCTGTTCTCCTTCCAGGGCCACCCAGAAGGAGACCCCTTGACTCCAGAACCTGGACAGCCCAGGCCTTGATGGCAACCTTTCAGTCACACAGGGGACGGGCAGGGAAGGGATCTGAGGGCAGACAGGCAAACCCACCACCAGGATGGACGAGACACCACACAAGGTGCTGAGAGCTCCGCCTGCACAAATAACTGAGAACCAGAACACACTCTGGGCTTGAAGTTTAGAAAATCCATCAGCAGGCGGAAGTGAGGGAAAGGGTGTGCAGGTAGCAGCAACCATGGGACCAGAGTACAAGCAGTACTGAGGGAAACAGCAAGTGTTCTGGTCAGGCTCAGAAGGCTGTGTACTTGGGAGGAGAGTTCAGTGAGGCTGCAAAGAGGGGGCTTGGAAAGTGTGGATCCCAGTCCAAGCACACTGGGCTTCCTCCTGTTCTGAAGGCAACGGGAACTGAATAGGTCCTGAGCAGAGAGTGGTATGATTCAAACTGTGCATTAGAAATATTACTCTGATAAAAGCTTGAGGGGTTGACAGGAGGGAGACAGCTAGACCAGGGATCTGTAATTAAGCGTAGACCTCAGGGAATTAATTCACAGCCCTCCTGAGCAAACTGGCAGGAGTCTGTATAAGATTCAGTTTTCTGAGAGATGGTCCATCGCTTTCCTTTGGTTTTTGATGGAGCCCATGACCTCTTACCCGATCCAACAATTCTAAGCACCAGAAGCAGGGGAGTGATCTAGAGATCTCCTATACTAATTCTTTTAATGAGGATCAAAAACAAAACAGGGGCAGTAGGAATGGAAAGGAGGAAACAGATAAACATTTGTAAGGCACTATCTGAAATAATCTCCATGAATGTGAACAGAAATGAAACAAGAGCAAGAGATACTAAAAGTTTTAATTCTGTTAAGTGAAGTATAATGTATACAAATACTGAATCACTCTGTTGACCACCTGAAACTGATATAAGATTGCAAAGCAACTTAACTTCAATTAAAAAAAATGCACAGGAAAAAAAAAAGTAAAAGGTTTAATGCTGGGCTACACCTGTCTACTGTTCCTTTCCTTCACCCTATAAAATGGAGAAAATAACTCATGTTTCCAAGATACCATAAGATTTACTGAATTGAAAAGTTCCAAGATAAACGCATGGCTTAATGTCACCATCGGCCCCTTCCCATGCTCGTCAAGGAAAATACTAATTCAGCACAAACTTTCCTTACTGCCGAGTCCAATGCCAATCTCTAAACCCCTTTCAAATAGCACCCCAGGAAGCCACTGCCTTTCTCTAGGGCGACTGTCTTTATTGATTGTATTGACTGTTCTTTGGTTTCATAAGGATGAAGTACCAACGAATGGATGCTCTCGCCAGAAGGTAGGTATTGTATATAATTGGGCCCGCCCTCTAGATCTTACCCTAGTTCATAAGTCCTCTTAGTGTTAACTCAGAACAACTAATACAGATTTGAATTAAGCTGAATTAGGAGGAAAACTGCATACATGAAAACTTTATTCTATTATCAAATTATCAGGTTAAGTTTTTAAATCACCACATCACATCATCACAATCCACCATTAGTGACTTCATTGTCTGGCAAAGTCTTAACTTCAGTCACAGGCAAGCTAGATGTACAGTGTCACCATGAGCCATCTTTTAGTCAGAGTATGATGATGCTTGGGTTGGTATTTGAATGCCACCATGGTCGCTTTCTGACTTAGGGTGCTTTCCATGTGACATTTGAAAAGAGGTGTCATTATCAGAGTTGCTCCCTATACACGATCATAATACAGACAAATTCAGATAAGCCAAGTTTTGTTCTACTTGTTGTTTTGATCAGCAAGAAGATAATTGCTGTCCATAACAATACAAAGATTTTCCGTTCACCTCAACCCCAGACCCCCAAAGTTTGATCTGTTCAATTCCAGAGAAACAACTTTTGAAAAATTGTCTGTATTCAAAAATACTCCCAGAAAGAAGAAAAAGAAATCTCTAAGGTAAAAAAATTCCCAGCAGTAATTATTTGACCAAGACCCACAATAAGAAGTTTGTTTTAGTCCATAACACATGTCCATATATTTAGATGTGTGTATGTGTATCTAACTAAAACAAAATTCCATAAGACATTATTCTCGCTCACGTGACATACTCGGATATTTTCCATTCCATTCAACACTATTGTATTCTATTCTTTTTTATATACTCTTCCATTAAAAAAAAGGTTAGTAATAACCTGCTAAATTGATTTTATTACCCACTAATAGGGCCCAAGCCACAGTTTGAAAAGCGCTCCAGTAGCAAAATAGCTAAAGTACTCGGACTTTATTCACCAACGTAAACATATCCACAAAAGACCAATCTTGAGCAATTTAGCAGAGAGAAAAATCTATTGGCTCTCTCTCTAGTATCCTGGATGAAGCCAAGGTTTGCTGAGCCAACCTTTGTACTTCGTGGTTGACAATGACCGAACACTGAAAGGCAGAGATCAAATCCTCAGTCTCCTTCTCAACATAGCTCTTCCGCTGGGTAATTTATACCGTGCAAGTATCAAGCTATTCAGTTCTGCTGTCACTTACTGTTCTTTTTCCAACAGCAATGGAAACACAGGATCGGTTTACTGTCTTCTCTCTTTGGTAGAATTAGATTATTCTCTCTCCTGCCCCTTTGAACAAAGATTGCATTCATCCCTCCAGAGAACCACCCCCGGGGGATCTGCAAACAAAGCATGGCAGGGAAACCGCTACCCACAAGGAGCAATAGCAGAGGATGTCCGTCCGGATTACAGACCAGAGCGAACTTCGTAATGATTCCTTTGACTGAGTGCGTACAGTTGGAAATTGGAGCAACATAATTAACTGGAAAAACAAACGTTTAAAGGCTTTATAGCGCCAAAGTCAATGGTACCTACCCAAACAAGGTTACTTACTAAAAAATTAAAACTTTTCCCTCTCTCTAAAAGGAAAAATAAAATGAACAGATGGTACAGAATCATCCTATCAGAGTATCTTTGGAGGCTTTCTTGTGAGTACTCTGGTACTGGAATATTCTTTCTTACCTGTGACTTTGAGACATTCACCCACGTTACTGTGTACACTTCCCCACGCCTCTACTCGCCCAACTAGTAAAACATTAGTGAGTGTATCATTCACGTTCTTTTATTCAGCATCTCTCCTTCCCAGAATTTATCTTACATAAATGATGATAGCTATATCCAAAGCCTCCTCAATGACAAAGATGCTCCTGGGGTGGTATCCATGGTGGCAAAGGGCTCAGAGGATGGACAATTAATTGCTAAAAGTCATCATCTTTGGGTGGCTAGGTTATTGTGATGTTCATTTTATTCTGTATACTTACCCATATTTTCCAAATTTCCCAAAACAAAAATAAGACAAAGGAACTGAAAGGAACACAGCTGTGCTTGTACTTGCTACTGAGACACTGGGGAACCTCCAGGTAGATTTCCACCAGGCCAAAGGCTGCCCAAGTGTGATCACGCCCTGAGACACACTTTAGGGATCTCTAGGGTCCATGTCAGGTTCCTCAATGGTAAAATGGGGACAGTAATAATACCTAATTCACAGAGCTGTGAGAGGATTAAGTTAAAGTAATTAAATACTGAAATGTGTAAAGCGTTTAAAACAGAACCTGGCATGTATAAGCATGATGTAAGTGTCACTGTTATTTTTACGCTGACCCAGGAAATTGGAAGATATTTACCTAGCTCTATACTGAACCCAGTGCAAAGGCCCAGGAAAAGGTGGGTTTGTTCCAAGGGCCCTCAAAGTAAAGCTCTGCATTTGGAGAATCAAAATGGAGCATAAAGTAACTTTGGGGGTAACGGATCTGCCCACTATGTAGATGGTGGTGCTGTTTCAACAGTGTATATGTATGTCAAAATTTACCAAGTCGAGTATTTTAAATACATTTAGTTAATCTTATATCAAGGACACCTCAATAAGGCTGTTTAAAAATGAAGATGAAATGAAACCTTTTCAGACAAGCGATGATAAGAGAATTTTCATCAGCAGATCAACACTAAAAGAATATTAAAGAGCTGTACTTCAGGTGGAAGGAAGAAGATCCAGACCGGAACTTGGAAACACAGAAAGGAATGATGAGCAACTGAAGTGATAAATATGTAGCAAGTCTAAACAAATATTAACTGTTCAAAACAATAATTGTAATGTCATGTAGTTTTAAAGTGTATGTAAATTTGAAATGTAAGCAATAATAAAAGGGTAGGAGTAGTAAATAGAATTAGAATGCTCTAAGTCTGTTGCATTTTCTGGAAAGTAGTCAAAATCCTAATTTGTATAATATTCTAATAAATTAATGGTACAATTTTAATTTCAGGGTAAGCATTAAAAGACAGTAAAAGAATATATAACTAAAAACGCAATTAAGCAAAGTACTTCATTAATTCAAAATAAGGAAACAAAGAAGAAGAAAAGAAACACTGAACAGTTGGGGCAAATAAAAAATCAAATAGCAATATCATAGATTATAATCCAAATAATAATAGTAATTGCATAAAATATAAGTAGACTAAACACTAATGTAGTTGCACTCATTTTTTTTTTAAATCCCAGTTAAGCGTTGCTTAAATGAGACACATTTTGGATATAAGAACACCAAATTTGAAAGAATAATAGGATTGGAAAAAATACATATAAATTATATTAATATCAGACACAGTGAACTTAATGATAAGAGATATTGCAAGAGGTAAAAAGGGATATTTCATAATGACAGAAGAATCAATCCATAGGAAGACGTAACAATTCTAAATCTGAAGGTACCTAATAACATAGTTCCCAAATACATGAAGTCATCATTGTTACAACTAAAAAAAAGAAGTAAACACATCCACTGTCAGTGTGGGGGATTTTGATGAACCTCCCTCAGTAACTAGCAGAACAGTTAACTGAGTTAGTATTTAGATCTGGATAACGTGATTAACAAATGTGACTTACTCTATTTAGAACATTGTGGCCAACAGCTACAGAATATACAGATGGCACACCGGCCATTCACCAAAATTTACCATGTCCTGGGCAACAAATAAATATGGAAAAATTTCGAAGATCAAAAATCATATATAATATGTTCTCCAACCACAGTGGAATTAAGCTAGAAATCAATAATAAAATAGTAACCAAAAAATACACAAACGTTTGAAGTTAAGCAATATATTTTTAATTACCCCATGTGTTAAGGTCAAAGCACAATGAAAATTAGACAATATTATGAACTGAAATGTGAAGAAAACGTGGCATAGCAAAAGGTGTGAAATGCAGGTAAAAGTGTGATGAGAGGGAAATTTATGTAAGTAAATGAATCTGTCACCTAAGTATCTATCTCAAGAAGTCCTAAAAATAACATCAAATTAAAGTCAACTAAAGTGGAAAGAAGAAAATAGTAATTAGAAGTTAATGATGTAGAAAACACAGAGTTGAAGGAAATAACCCAAGATGAAAGTTTCTTCTTGGAAAATAGTAATAAAATCTATAAGCCTCTAGCCAGATTAATCAAGAAAGGCAAAGAGGAGTCAAAAGTTACAAATATGGAATGAAAAAGGGAAATTATAGATTCTACAGACACTAAAAAGATAAGAGGATTTTTAAACACTTTATGGCCGTACTTGAAGATGTTGATGAAATGGTTTAACGCACCCAAAAATATTTACCAAAATAGGAAAAAATAATACAAATGTGACTAGTCCTATATCCATTAAAAAACTGATTTTGTACTTAAAAATGTCCTCACAAAATATTCTCCAGGGCTAAACTGCTTTACTGGTGAGTTTCATCAAACACTTAGGGGAGAATCACACCAGTCTCACATTGTTCTTTCAGAATATAGGAAAAAAGGGATCATGTCATAACTCATTACATGAAATTTTATGAGGCCAGCGTCACCTTGTTCCCATAATTGAACAAGACATTACAAGAACAGAAAATTACAAACTAAAATCCTTTATGAACTTAGGAGAAAAATTCTAAACAACGTATTAACAAACTGAGTCCTGAGACATTTTCAAAAGGATAACACATTATGAGAAAGAGGGATTTATTCTAAAAATAGAGGGTCGGTTTAATATTGGAAAATTAATCAATGTAAAGCATCCTACTAACAGAAAAATGAGAAAAAAAGCACATAATTATTTCAATGGATGCAGAAAAAACATTTGATATTCAAATCTCTTTACTGTAAAAATTCTTAGCAAACTGGAATTGGAAGTAAACTTTCTCAGTCTGATAAAACCTACAACAAATATTATATGATGAATATTGAAAACTTCCCTCTTAGATTAGGAAAAATTCAAGGTTACCTCTATAACCATCTATATTTAATACCATATCAGAGGTCCTAGCCACTGATATAAGAAAAAAAGACTGAAAAAAAAAGAAATAAACTCATATTTATTCCCCAACATCATAACTGTATAGAGAAAAGCTAAAATAATCTACACAGAAATTATTAAAACTAGTAAGTGAATTTAGCTAGGTCACTGTATATATAAGATAAGCATACAAAATTCAATTGAAATGCTATATACCAATAATAAACAGTCAGGAAATAAAATTTACTAAATTATAACACTTTTTTAGCATAAAAATATAAAATACCTTAAAAAGAAATCTAAAAAATGGTATGTAAGACCTTTACACAGGAAACCACTTAATCTTACTAAAAATAAAGTGGAAGGCAAGGATATATGATTACAGATTGGAAGAATCAATATTGTAAAGATGTCAATCCTTCCCAAATTATTATAGATTCAATATAATCCCTACCAAAATTGCACAAGTATTTTTTAGTGGAAGTTAGTAAACTGATTCTGAAATCTACGTGGAAAGCAATGAATCAAGAATAGTTAAGGCAACACTGAAGAAGAACATGAGTGGATGCTGCACCACCAGTTAAAGTAGTATAAATCAACATTAATTAATAGTGTAAGCCATTGATACAAGGATAAACAAATAGATCAAGAGAACTCAACAGAGAGTCCAGAAACAAACCATCCCATATACATTGATCATAAAAGGTGACACTGCTTTGCAGTGAGAAAAAGGGTAGAATTTTGAGTAAATGGTGGTGGGTCAACTTCACATGATTCAGAAAAATCATTCCAGACGGAGAGTTGGTCTAAATGTAAAAGGCAGTGTAGGTGAATATGTTAATGATTTTAGGGTAAGCAAAGCTTTCCTTAAACAGAACACAAGGAGCACTAACAATAAAGGAAAAAGAAAAGAAAGGAAAGAAGAAACAAACAAAAAAGGAAATATATAGCAATAAAGAAAAAGTTAAAAATTACGTTAAATTAGGAATTTCTGTTCACCATTATGAGTGAAAAGTACAAAATAATATTTGCAATATACATGGCTGACAAAGGAATAATTTCAGAATATATATATAGAACTCCTCTAAAGCAATAAGAAAAAGACAATAACCAAATTAAAAATGTCCAAAAGACTTGGATAACCTCACATGAGAGAATATTTATGTGCAAACAAACATATATAAAAGAGCTCAATCTCATTATTTATCAGGTAGATGCAAATTAAAAACACAAGGAGTTAGCTGTACACACCCACACCACCCCCAGAGAGCTAATGTGAAAAATACTGCCAACACCTAGTGTTGGAGAAGATATGGAGAAACTGAACTCTCATATACTGCTCCTGGGAGTATAAACACTGACTGTTCATAGTATCTCTTGAAGTTGAATACACACAAACACACACACACACACACACACACGTATGTATATATTTAGGAATCAGCAATTTCATCTTCAAATCCATCAGAAATTTGTTTTCATGTTCTCCCAAAGACCTGAACAAAAATTCCATAGCTGCACTTTTTAATCATTAGCCAAAGCTGGAAACAATTAAAATATTCATCATCAGTAGAATGGATATATGCATACAATGGAATATAAGTCAACAGTGATGGAAAAGTGATGAAAAAGTCTCACAAACACAATATTGAGAAAATTAAGTCAGACACAAGACGTACATTCTACATGAGCCCTTTATATAAAGTTCAAAACGAAGCAAAATTAATCTGTAGTTTTAGAACTCAGGAGAGTTCAGTCTTTTGGGGGAGACACTGAAGGGGGCATGAGGAGATCTCTTTCCTGTCAGTGTTTCATTTCCTGATCTAAATGAGTGTTTGTTTATGCTTGGTGAAAATTTTATCAAGCTGTGTACTAATGACTTGTAGACATAGCAACCGTCTTAGTTAGTAACCACCATTTTTAATGGAGCAGATGTCTGTGTTTTACTGGAATGTTTTAATGGAATGGATGTATGTTTTGCCTCAAAAAATGAATTTATTTATAAAACTTTAAGAAATATCACATACTTCCCAGTTAGCATTCATAAAAACATGGACAACCATGGTAAGGAACTGTCACAGGACTAAGGTACCCATCAGGGTGAATTTCAGACATCTTCTAGAGTGTAGAGGGGATGCTATCATTTACATGGGGCAGAGGAGGGAGGAAGGCTGAAAGAAACAGCCTTAAATTACTAGCGTTTTATGTAAAGAGGTTGTTTAGCATGTTTTCATTTTTCTCGTTGTGAAGAATAGCAAAAACTTTTTTTTTCTTGTGCACTGTCATAGGAGATGAGCAGTAAAAATTGTATAATGTTTCCTCTCTTCCCATTGGCTTCTAGAAAACTCAGCCCTAAATGTGTGCATACCTGCAGGTCAGTAAGAAATACATTTTATATCATCACCCGATATACAAACACACACATAAATTTGAAACATACATTTTAGTAAATAATACTTTTACTTGGTGCAATGCTCTCCGATTCTTTCTATTAAATTAAAATGATGGTCACTCAAATGATTTCACGGGCCATTAACGTCTTGCAACTAACTTTGAAAAACGTGTTCCAGAGCCCTGGCAAATATCAGGCACTCCGTAAAAAGTTATTGAATGTATAATGGTATATATATGCATATTAACCTAATCTCCAGATCATTATTAGTATCTATCTTTGCTTTCCTTTGCTTCTTGCTTTTTCTTTTCCTTCCTTTTCTAATTTATGTTAACTTATTATAGTACCTGTATCTTTATAAGCTGTCATAATCTTATCCAAAACAAACCTTCAAGAAATGCTTTCAAAGTCACATGATAAATCAGCCAGCGCAGAGCCAGGAGAGAAAAGGTCCTCCCAGGGTCTATGAGAGACACTTCCTGTCCCACCACCGTAACAGTGTCTGCAGCACTAGAGCAGATGGCGACAGCAACCGAGTGACGGGAGCTCACCTCTAACCTCACCAGGAACAATGTACACTCCTGCTTTCCATGAAGTTCTCTTGCATTTCCGACAGCTGGGAGAGAGCGAGCCAGCTCATTCTGAGAAACACAAAGACACTTTGTGAAAGAGGAATAAAGGGTTCTACAATTGACAATGAAGAACGGTGTGAGCATCTCCGTGCATCTCTGTGATAAAGGCGTTCATGGTGTTGAGTTTCCTTTATCTCTCCTTTCAGGGTGTAAAGTCTTTCTCAGGTCATTGAAATGGTGTGTCTACAAAAGAACTAGCAAACATGTTGGAAGGAACCAGTCCAGGCATGTGAGAATAAACCTTATCTTTCTAACACAGGAACAAATTTCACCTGAATGAAACTTTTATTTTAAAACATTCTCTCAGGTCCTATCGGACAAAATTTCCCCTAGAAAAGGTTCTTGGATCACTTTTGGGCAAGCTGCCATCCCGGCTTATCTTCCATGTCCAAAGAAAGGAAAACATGTTTTGGGCCAAACACCATGGTCCAGTTTGGTGATGCTGTTTTTGTGAGGATAAGGTTGTAGGCTAAAGAGGGATGTAAACATGACTGGTCATTCCTTTAGCAAAAAAGGATCACGATGGATCAGTTCTTTCCTGGGACGTGTAGCCTAGCTAGGCTGTGTTTCTGCTTTAGCTCCAAGAGATCACGGATGCTCCCAAGGAAATAACCAAAAATGCAGACCAAGATTTGAATGCACAGACATCTACACAGTATTTGCCTTAGTAGCATGAAATCAGAAGCAGTCTGTAAGTTCCAAACTGGAGGGAACACTTTTAGAAAGGAATTGTGCAGTCATTAAAACTAATACTTACAAATCACAATGTGAGAAATAACCACAACGAAATGTTAAATGTAAAAAAACGGGATGAAAACCTATATATATACAAAATACGAATTCAACCATTTTTAAGCACATATATATTATATTTGCATAGAAAAAGGGTGGGAAGAAACACTCCAAAACGTTAAGAGGAGCTACAAACACTGGCTAGTGAAATCAAAAGTGAATATTAAATATCTTTTTTATTCTTTTCTTTTTTCCCCTCCAAATTTCCACTGTAGGCAGGGATTGATTTTAGAAAAAGGCTATTGTACAAAATGTAATGATGTACTTCTTTATAAATTCTAGTTTGTTCATTCACTGATTTATAGATATCTGGAAACTTTATCCTTTTTTTTTAATGACAACTTTAGGAGTTAAGTTTCTAACTTTACACGGAGAATAAGAAGATTGGGTGCATTACTGAATCTTATGCAAAGAAATTTTATGCAAAGAAAAGGAAAAGTGAAACTTGGGTTCTTACCCTCTAAACATATTTGCATGAAGGACGACCAACTTAAAAAAAATCCCTGTTTCTCTAATACAGATATTTTTCATGTGGGTTCTGCGGACTCATGTAACACTGTAGCTTATAAATAATGTTAAAGGCTTAGATGACCTATCTGAAAGCCCACACGCTTAATGTGAATGTCACCCATGCTCATGAGTCCCTTTGGCATAATTCCCCCGTCCTACAGCAACTAGTGTCGTCCAGCTGGCTACAGACAAAAGTGAGCAACAGAGTAATCTCTGCAGCTACTTGAAAAGGAAATGAAGGTGGTACAAGGAGGCTGCCGGTCTCAGGCTGGAACCATAGGAGAGTCACAGTTCAGTTAGTAGTCATAGCAGGTCAGGATGGTTCACCACCGATGGCTGACTGGTTCACCGGCAGATTCAGGGAGGAAAAAACTAGGTGAATCTGTTCTATCAGTCATTTCTCTGACTTTGTCTATTTGACAGGTATTTCCACATGGGGTAAAAGAAAACTCTTAAGACCTTGCTACTAGCAAGCCACCTAACTGATTAAGAAATTTTTTTAATCCCTTAATTTAAGTAAAACAAAATCTAAAAAAGCAAGTCCATAAAGCAAATTATAAACACTGAGACTTTGGTGACAAAGATACCTCAATCTCTTGCTAAACTCTGCTAGATTTTGGAAAACAATTCCTTAGCATTGTGGATGGGTACACGACCTGTAGTTTGGCAGCCTTATGCCCTACCCTCTGTTAAGGTTTCTAAATAAAGAATCTTTATTTTTAATTACCAAAAGGTTCACTGTATTTGCTTTTTCTTTCCTAATGGAAGTGTAGTCAATTTACAATGTTAGTTTCAGGTGTACAGCAAAGCGATTCAGTCACACGTATACATACAAATATATCTTAAAGGAACTTCAAACGTCATCACAAATTGCATAAAAACTCATCTATTTTGGGAAAACATGAGGCATAGAGAGTCACTAGGACCTACCCACTGGGTCTTCTGGTCTATCATGGGAAGGCAAACTTTTCAGCACCTCGGGACCTTCTCCAGTCCTCAGGCTGAGACACTTACTACTGACTTTGAAACAGACGCTTGGGCCATTGAGAGAAAAGGGAGGTTGGATGCAAGAGAAGAGGGGGGCCACACTTGTGTTCCGTCTGGTTTTCTGCTCTCAGGGAAGGGGTTTCAGTGTCAACCTGTGAGTAAAAGTGCAGAAAGCCAAATTTGCAGGTTTGATAAGAACTTTGGGTTTGGAAACAAGATTACGAATGATCGCCTGAGACTGTGAAGACTTTCCTGAGCAATCCCACATCCCCAGGCCCACCCCAGGCAGCACCAGGCCTGGAAGCTCTGGCTGGTTCTCAGTGACTCTAAAGGGAAGAGCTCACAGAAGGCTCAGAATCTAAGGGTGAAGCGTTTCTCCATAAGTCCTCACTGGCAGAAATAAATCCATGAATACATCAATAGGAGAGAAATGAACGTTCTTTCTCAGAGTAGAATGCCAGCCAATAAACACAGAAGGAACAATGCAGTCAGAAAACCATCAATGGATGTTAAAACTAGTGGGTAAAAATCTGTGGAGGAAAATGGTCTTTTTATAGTTTCAAGGTACTTCCTCCGAAATAACATACTAATTACAAAGAGGAAAGCAGTAACCCTGCAGGGGGAAGACCTCACAGACGGCACTTTAAGGGATCAAAACTAACATTAGCACTCGTGGAACAAACTGACATCGTGTGTCCTGAGAAGCATGCAAGCTCACTACTGCGGTTTTCCTTCCAAAAAAGGCACCGCCTGAATCTAATATAGAGGAAATATCAGAAATCCAATTCTACAAAAGAACTGGCCAGGAACCTCCGAAAACATCAAGGTCAAGAAACTACAAAGAAAGTCTGAGGAGCTGTTTCAGAAGAAGGAGACTTGACAACTCAATGCAACAGGATATTGTGGAACAAATCCCGACGGGGAAAAAATTGCTACCCAGAACATTCTTGGACAATTGACAAAATTTGAATGCAGAATGTAGATTAGCTAATAGTATCATATCGAAGCTGAATTTCCTGGGTTTGATAACCATACTGTGGTTATGTCCGGGATTGTCCCTGTTCTCAGGAAATGCATGCTGAAGCATTTAGGGGTGAGGGCGAAAAAGACAGCAAGCTGGAGAACAGAGATTTGATGATACAAAACCAGCGTTTTCTCCAGCCTGGAATTCTTCCCCAGCCCTGCGAGAGCTAGGGCCCCCTGGGGGAGGTCATCTGGGGGGTGAGGCTCAGAACACTCGGCTGGAGGAAGAAAGGAGGTACACACCCTGCATAACACACACTACACATACCACACACACACACTCCAACACAGACACACACTCCAACACACACACACTCCAAACACACACACATATACACACACACCACAATACACTACACACACCACACACGACACACTCCAACACACATACACACACCTCACATACACCCTGCATATACACCACACACACACTCCAACACACACACACATATGACACACACACCACACATACGACACACACCACACACATGGACCACATACACACACCACAGACACACATACTCCAAATGCACACACCACACACACTCTACACATACCACACACACACCATACACAACACACATACACACACCACACACACACACACACACACACACACACACAGACCCCAGGGACAGCTTGGGGATTTGGGAGAGTTTCTGTAACCTCAGGAATGTTAATGTCTACAGGAGCTTGGTTTATCCTGGAAACTCCTCTGCCGTAGCTTTGTCATGGTATTGCTGCTTTCTGGGATGAGGGGAGGGCTGATGTTTCTCATAAATTCCTTTTATCTGTTTGCTTGTTTGTATCTGATACTTGGCTTGAAGGTGTCGTTCTGGTGACACCTGTCCCCAGGGTTTGTGACGGTGAAGGGCTGCTGTTCCCAGCTCCTCCCACGCCACGTGCCCCCCAGTTCTCTCTCACTCAGCCGACCCCCTTTGGCCTTGTCGAGAGGGCTTGTTTAGAACAGGTTGCCGGTGCTGGCACAGTTTGCAGCGTGCATGTGACTCCTTCTCTAAACGACGCCTTAGGAAATGAAAATATTCCTCCTGATCACGGCCACCTCCAGGTGAACCAGTCGGAGGAGCGGGGCTGCGGCCAGGAAGAAAACCAGGACTGGAAACTTAATCCACTTGGAATTCCAGACACATAACCGTCAGCCTTATTTTAGACAATAATTTAAATACCAGTTAATCTAGACTACAGAGGGATCTTGCTAAAATCCAGATTCTGACTCAGTCCGTCTACGTGGAGCCCGAGGGCTTGCATTTCTAATAAGGACATGCCTGCGCTGCCAGCCTGCTTCTCAGAGACCAGGGTCTTACTAGCACTGTTTTAGCAACTTCTGCCAGAGCAGTGAAGTTTTCTTAGGCCAATTCTTTTTTTTTTTTTAATATTTATTGTTGTTTTATGTAATTATTTTATTTTGGCAGGGAGGAGGTAATTATTTATTTTAAGAGGAGGTACTGGGGATTGAACCCAGGACCTTGTGTATGCTAAGCATGCGCTCTACCACTTGAGCCGATTCTTAACATGAGAAAATGGAAGCGTAGCATGAGCAGATCACTGTCCCAGGGTAACAAGGCAAGTAGGTGGCAGGTGGCACTTAAGCTCTGGCCTCTGTCAGATAGCCCTGCCCTAGACTCAGTTTCCCCTCCGTCCCCAGGTGTCCACAGTAAAGCCTGGCAGGAGGTATCTGAGCTGATGGGCCACATCTTCAGCCACGTGGACGTGGACAGCAAGCGGGTCCCTGATCCTTCCTAGGGGATCTAATGAGGGCAATTCTGTGATTGCTGCTTCTTTGATTTGTTTCCAGAAGATGCTCTTGCATACTTCCACGATTGCACTTACACAGTCCCAGGAGGTTTCTGAACCCCTTGAAGTCCCCTGTGGGCTCCTGCGATAGGAACAGGTGGTGTACGGGCTGCAGGAGGATGCCTGAGATCTCACAAAACTTCAGTGCTCCAAGAACATGACAAGGAATACATATGTACGTATAACTGAACCACTATGCTGGACACCAGAAACTGACACATTGTAAACTGACTATACATCAATTAAAAAAAGAAAAGAAACATATACACACACACACACACACACACACATATATATACACACACACATAACTGAACCACTATGCTGGACACCCAAAATTAACACAGCATTGTAAACTGACTGTACTTTAATAATTAAAAAAAAACTTCAGGACTCCAGAAATGGTGGCCATTTGTCCACCAAAGTCCCTCTGTGTCCACCCACCCCTTCCGGAGGGATGTATAAAAGGGAGTCCTTTCTTACTTGCTTTTCAAGCACCTCTCGGCTACTGGGACTGCTCAGGTAAATAAATTCTTAAAAGACATTTTTGCGACTCTATCAACACCTTGAACCCTTATGCAGTTAAAAAGCTCTGATCCCAGCATTTTAAGGTGACATTAGCAATAAAAATCCAACCCAATGTGAATTCATGGTCAAAGTCATTAGAAGGGCTGAGTTAGATATGACGGTGTCACTTGAATATGCAAACAGGAACAAACCACCATGAAAGTTCTTGAAAGCTTTTCTCATCCTGTGCTCATGTCAGAGTCCTCACGGCAAAGACAGGCTCCGACGGCCACTGTCCTAAAACACTTCTTGTCAGGAGATGGAGTAAAGAAATGTGGAGACAGAGTAAATGATCCTTTGACAATATAGGACAGTTTCTGTTTTTCAAAATGTCAGCACGAGCTGTTAATTTCAGTGACCCCCCCGCCAAGAATGTAACCAAAACATAAGGCTCTTCCTGGGTTTGGGGGACCCGACCTGAAGGATAAAGTAAAGAAAATGGGCTTTTAGTCCCGAATCAATTCAGTCTTTCGTGTTCCCCCTCATTGCTTTTCCATTTTCTTTTTCCTTTGGTAGAAAACAGTACACAGAAGAACGGCAATATCTCAGGCTTGAAATCTCAGTACCTAAGGGGACGTTTAGGGGAGATTTCCAAGATGGTGGAGCAGAAGGACGCACAGTTCACCTTCTCCCACGAATTCACCCAAAACTACACCTACACATGGAACGATTCACATAGAAGCCCAACTGCACTTTGGCTAGAGTATCTCTTTCATCTGAAATACAAGAAGAATCCTCACAAAACCAGATAAACAACAAGGACCTACTACAGCACAGGGCACTATATTCAATACCTTGTAGAAACCTATAATGAGAAGGAGTATGAAATGGGATATGTGTATGTAAATGGACGACTGAAACATGATGCCGTGCACCAGAAATTAACACAACACTGTAAACAGATCATACTTCAATACAAAAATAAAAACTAAATTAAAAAAAATAAGATTTGTTTCTACGACCTGAAAGAAAAAAAAAGGAATGTTTAGGCATAACGGCATTCAAATTCCTCTTTTCATAGTTGAGGGAGGGAGGAACAGAAGGGTGAAGTCATTTCTCAGTCTTGGCATTGTGCCAGTGCTGGAACCCTTGTCGCTTTTATTGTTAGAACAGATATAAAACCTACGTGTAGCTTAAAAAATACCATGGAGAGTGAGCCTCCCTAAGCTGGCCGCCATCGCTAGACCTGACTCATCCTCCCAGAAACATTCCTTGCACACACACGCAAAGACATTTGTCTGCTTTTTTTTCTTTTTTTTTTCGTAGAAGAAGGATCATAGGCTAATCTATCTGGCTCATTTTGTTTGGCTCTTGGTTTGAACTTTCTTCTTTCATATTGATATATTCAAATGTCCTTCCTTCTTCTAAATGGGTTACGCAGTGTTCCCTCGTACTTTCTCCATGTATGCTGTACTAAACACTCCTCTAATAATGTACTTTTAGGTTGTTCGCTGTTCTTTAACACAAGCAAGACTGTGCTAGTTAAGTGGATTTTAACTGCCTAGCATCTTCCCATATACGTCTCTTCTTTTTCTGAAAACCTCCTACATTAGCGGCCACTCCTCATCATCCTTTGTCCCCTCACCTTGCTTTTGTTTCCTCTGTGGCATTTATCACCACCTGAAACAGAATGCATTTGCTTGTTCATTTTCTGTCATCTGTATCTGCTACTAGAGAACAATGTCTGGCTTTCGGCAGGTGCCCAGGAAATACTTAATGAATCGATGAATGAATGCTTTGCATTTTTTACTATTGGGTTAGTGGTCTTTTTCTTATTGACTCATAAGAGCTCTTTAGCTAGTCATTAAATAAGTCTTTGTTTTTCGTTTGTCTTACTAATGTCGGTCCCAGCATGGTGCTATTTGCTATTCAGCGTTGTTAATGGTATTCTTTTTGCTGTAAAGAAATGTTTATTATCTACTCGAACATAACCTGTCTGTCTTTTATAGCTTTAGAGTTTTAAGTCTTGCTTAGAAAGGCTCTATATACACCAGAGTTATTTTTAAAAACTTGTCTGGTACGTTCATGGTTTGTTTTTATGTTGGAATCTTTGATTCATTTGGAATTTATTTTGGCATAGGTAGTGGCTATGTAATCAGCTTTGTTATTTTTTCCCAAATAGTCAGCCGGTTGGTCCAACATTAATTAAAGAACAATTCATCCTTTTCTCATTGCTCTGAATACCATCTTTATCATATACCAAATTCCCATAAATGTTTACGTTATATCTGATTTCTATCCTGCTCTGCTAATTTGTCCCATCTCTTCCGGTGTTTGTACTAATTCATCTTCATTCCCCTTGCATTATGGTGATTTTTAACATCTCTTTGTCCTCTTTCCACCAGAAATTTCCTGTCAATTCTCATGCAGTTATTTTTTTCATAAGAATGTCAGAAGCCACAGAGCCAGTCAAGCCTCCGTCCAAAAAATTATCTCACTATTTTCTTGAGATCAGGTTATTTTATGGATTAATTTAGAAGGAGATGACATCAATACAAGAACTCTTGACTCCTGAATGTTTTTGATGCTCTCCTGAATTCCTTGATATACACAAATGAAACGCAATTGTCTTCAGTGGAAGGACGACAGCTCCCCCCCTGGGCATGCCACCTCGGCAGGGATGCCAGGAAGGCTGGGCTCTGCTGGGATTATCTCGCGAGACCCTAGATGTGGCCTCTCTCATGTGCCAGCTTCAGGGGAGTCAGACTCCTTAGATAGCGGCTTAGGACCCAAGAGCAAGTGTCCAGAGAACAAGAGGGCAGCTGCGTGGCCTCAGAAGTCATAGTGCCCCTTCTCCAGTATGTTATTGGTCAAAGTGCCCACATGCCCACCAACTTCAGGGGAAGGGGACATAGATCCCCACCCCACCCTACTTTTGCTAGGAGAAGGTCAAGGAATTGGGGCCATGTTTTAAAACTTCCATACCTTCCGTTAGAAGAAAACTGGGCGGCTTTCTAATTAGTTTAATTACTTGTGACTTTTCTACAATTTTTCTTCCACTTCTGCCTCTGGAAACATTGACATGATTCAGAACTGGAAAGGAATTAATTTTTGAAATGAAAGTGTCAGTTGAGTTGCATTCTTTGCCAGGTACCAGGGGACCGCCATGTTCTTCACCTGACACTGGCTTTCTCCGTCCACTCTTTCTGCTCCCCACCCCTATACCCGCTGTGCAGCTTGCTGGTGGCCCACTACCCGAGGGTGGCAGGAGCAGAGAATGTCAACTCTAATTTGTCAATTTTTTAAAACGTGCTATTTGGCACCAATCTCGCATAAAGTTGGAAAGGGAATTAAAATGAAAAGTAAACGTCTTGAGGATGAATTGTGAGATTCAACCACTCGTTACAAAGAACATCAGAGCTGACTCTTCCTTCTACTGGTCCATGGCCTTATTCCAAAGACCCCTAAAGACATGACCCAGTAATTCCCCATGTACTTTCCTGGTCCTCTTTTCTTCTAAATTTCAGCAACATTTACTGAATACTCACCGTGTGGGTAATTTATACAGGTTTATGATTGCATTTAACCCTAACTTCAAGGGTGGGAACTGGTAAGCCCATTTTAGAGCCGACAACATTGCTGCTCAGAGTGATTCACTGAATTGTCCAAGCATCACAGAGCTGAAATGTAGCAGAGCTATTCCCACAACCTCGCCATAAACAATGCGGCCCCCCTTTCAACAGCATCACCATCACCTGGGAGCTTGTTTGAAATGCAGCACTAACCAGACCTACTGCATCGAGAGCCGCATTTTAACAAGACCCCCAGGTGATGCAGACTCACCTTAAAGTTTGAGAAGCACCACACCCCCACAATATTCCTGCACATGGAATCCCACGGAGAGCTATGAAAAATACTGATGCCTGAGTTCCTTTCCCCCGTCACAATTCCAGTTTGATTGGTCTGGGGTGCAACCTGGGCATCGGAGTTTTCAAAGCTCCCCAGGGGGTCCTAACCTGCAGCCCAGTGAGAACCATGGCTTGACACGGCTCACTTGGGACTAAGCACATCTTATATCTTGCTTGCTTGCTTATTATCATCTTTATACATGGTCTATGCCCCCAACACGAATGTATTTTATATGTCAGCTCTCTTTCCAGGGTAATTTCTTGCACAAAATATGCACTCAGTAAATATTCGCTGCTTTTGCTGTTACTGAAAATGGTGCTTTAACTGGTCTGCTGCAGGGGCTTGGGCATCAGTATTTCTGACAAGGTGCCTCGTGATTCTATTGTGTAGTCAAGGTTGAGCACCACTGGGTTGGCTCCTGCAGCTCCAGCTGATGGTTGCTATGGAGAAGTTTGGGTGGAGGAGTGCCAAATGTTCTCATTTTTGAAGATGAACCTTAAAACCCAGATTTTATAATGTCAACAAATTTAGATTTTCGGAAAACTTGTGTGCAAGGAAAATAATCCATGCCTGCAGGCTGCTCCTGTGAGTGCCTGTATGTCTGTGTGTGCCTGTGCAGGGATATAGGAAGTTCAATAGACGGAAAGTCATTCACTGGGGAACCATGACCCCCTCAAAGCCTGAGGATCATAAATGCCACCCCTACTGCTGCCATGAAAACAAAAATGCCATCATCATTGCATAACCATCCTAGCTTCAAAAAGAGTCACTATATTGTTTCCGCACATAATACACATCTGAACTGGAGACTGCTGAGCCTTTTGGAGAATAATAATTTGTGCCTAATTTTGTGTTCTAGCAGTGCCGAGATGTGCCAACAGAACCGGGGAATGTGTGACAACAAGAGGGGGCAGGAGGCACTTTGTGGTTCTGGAAAGAAAGGCGCTGTGTCACCATGAGGCACGATTTCCACCCACTGCCGGAGCACCGTCTCATGATGAAGCAAAACCAAGGAAAAGAGACCCAAGAAGAGAAGCCGGGACCAGAAATAAAGGTGTGCAAAGGAAATACCACAGCCAGAAGAAAAGTTTTCCATTGCTGTCCACCCCGCCCGTGGCTCCCTCTGTCTGGATTTGTTTGCTTGGATAATAAACGGCAGGGCTTCTACTGAAGCTGCAACAAGGAGGCTGAAGTACTGGGGGCTTGGACCACGGAGCCCACAATGTTGAGAGAAATGTTCAAGGTGTTGGATTTGCTGGCACCAGCACTTTTTGCTGATTCGACTTGGGTGCGAGATGGCAGAGGGCCCCAATTCTAGTACTAATAGCCCACATTTTTGTGTTTGTCTCATGGTCACTACGGAGCCAGAGGCAGCGCCAGCATCGAGTTGAGTGATGAGGAGGAGGAAGATACCACCATCGCCATAATCGCAGCAGCTGTCAATTACCAGCCGCTCACGATGAGCCATGCACTGTGCTAAATGCCTCCCCCGTTACGTCTCATTTACCCTCAACACGACGGCCACAGAGACTCTTTTAAAAGACAAGTCAGATCTCGCTCTCTTCTTAAAATTCGCAATTTACTCAGCGTAGGGGGCAAGGTCCCTTCCACAGCCTGCAAAGCCCCACATCCATCAGCTGCCTACCTCCCCCTCTACTCCTCAGCTCTCGGACCTCACCTCCTGGTCTTCCCTCTCCATCCATTTCATCCAGCTTCAAGCAATGCCAGCTATTCTCAGACACGACGCCTTTGCACCATGGGCCCCTCCGTTAGGAACCTTTTCTCCAGATATCACATACATCGTTCCTGCCATCTTCTTAGTGAGCTCTTCTCAGACCAACCTGCTTAAAGTTGCGTCTCCCCACTCTCACTCCCCCTTTCTTCTTTCTTCTCTCCATAGCACTAACCACCTTCTAACATCCAGAACTTTACTTATTGACTTTTTTTTAATTGTCTTTGATCTGCTAGAAGGGAAGTTTCATGAAAGCAGAAGTTTTCTTCTTTTGTTTTCACTGCTGTATCCCCAGCGCCTCGATAAATGCTAGGCCCGTAATTGGGACTCAGTAAATATGTTTAGAGTGAAGAAGTGAATGAAGTGATTCCTCATAACAATCCTAAAAGAGAGGTACTATGATTATTCTGTTTTCACAAACGTAGGAAGGTGAAAGAGGTTGCTTTTGCCCAAGATCACGAACGAGAAAGCGTTAGAAAGAAGATGTGAACCTAGGGCCATTTGACACCAAAGCTCATAATAATTCATGGCCTAGTGTGTTGTTATTTTTACAGTTTTGGGCCTTTTGGAGGAAGTAATAAACGCAATGATTAACATCCGTAAGTGGAGCCGTATTTGGTGCAGTTGGCAATCACTGGAAGCTGGTGAGAGAAGGAAAGACTATTCTCGTTCCCTATGGTTAGGGTCATTCTTAATTTTTAGAGCGGCTGAAGCTGTTTCTTGAACGACCACTTGTTGAGAAGTTGGATCTTCCAAAGTAATATAGTGGTGGGAAGTAAATCATGTTTCCATGGGGTGGGTAAGCCAAGGGCCACTTTGAACCTTAAATTGCTTAAGAATTTCATCCAGTATGAGCCAGCTGCAGGAATGTGAGTCTAGTGACACTGTAGGAAATTAACACATGTCATGCAAATGTGTCCTCAGGGGTCTTAAAGGATTCTGCAGAAGGCACGTTCACTCAGCCTTGAAGACCACTCTAATACGCCTTCATCCAAGAATAAATTGGATAGAATCCAACTCGTGCCAAACACAGGACGCCCGAGGTGGCTGCATGTGCCTGAATCCTTGGGGACACTTGGTAAACATTAAGCAATCTACTTGAGGCTGAGCTTTCAGTGGGTCAAAGTACTTAGTGCATGAGGCATTCATTTCTATGGAGTTTGCTCAAAACAAAAAGTGAAGTTCAAGGAAGAGAAGAGGAAACAAAAAGAAGTTTTCAAGCACTTTTTGAAAATTGTCTGCAAAAAAGATGTACACACAGAAAACACCTTTTGGCCAATAAGTGATGAACTAGATGGATGAGCTGTTCCTTAAGTTTCTAACAGAATTCAAAGACAGGAAATAAACTGGTGACTTGACATTTTAAGCTCACTAATTTCAAGTGAGGAATTATAGAATTTCTAGAAAAATCATGTGTGTGTTTTGCAAGCAGAAAAGTCTGAACTTCTATGCTAAGAACAAAGAAATTAGGACAATGTGGCATCATTCTGCCTTCTAATATACATAAATACCCTTAAACAATTGAGATTATTTTTCATTCCTTATATAAATCCCTAACTGTCTACTTTGTTACTAAGAATGGATGGAGCCAGGAAGTAGCAGAAGATTGAACCCATGTAACCAGAATGACTGCTTGGATTGCAAACATGAAAATCCCACCTAAGCCTTATTGAAACAAAACAGATACGGGGTTCAGTGCTTGCACTCTTAATGCAAATGTTCATTTATTTAGGGATACTTGGCAAGCCAGTATTCGAAATGCGTATGTTAGTAGAAAAAATGAATCGGGGGATAGAGGGAAGTTTTGGAAATGGTAACGGCGAGCACGAGTAACACGTGAACAGACACACACCAAAGATCAGCTACGGTGAAGTGTTCCCACCAGCATCCTCAGTCATCTGATATGTTACTGGAGTGATGACTTGATGGAGCCCAACTAAGCAAGATAACGTAGTGCCTCAGGATGGAAGGAAATAACCTTTTCTAAATGTCTGCTATGTGTCAGGGACTTCCCATTTCAACTTCAAAAATAGTTAACATTCAGTACGAGGCTTTAGGAATGAACTTCCCACAAGTTATTTCTAGTCCTTACAATGATCCTATGAAGCAGATGTTGTTAGCTCCATTTTACAGATGAGAAAACTGAGGTTTGAAAAGGTTAAATAACATGTTCCGTATTACCTAGTTAGAAAGCAAATCAGAATCCAAACCTGCTTCCAATTCTAGAGCCCCAAATCTTTCTGTTTGGTCACCTGCCTGAAATAAGACATAACAATTTTGGGGGGTGGTAATTAGGTCAATTTATTTATTTTGTAATGGAAGTACTGGGGATGGAACCCAGGACGTCGTGCATGCTAAGCATGTGCTCTACCAGCGACCTATCCCCTCCCCCTGTAGACATAACAATCTGACGTGACTTACAGTGCTCCCTAGGGCAAGGGCTACTGAGAGTGTTCACATGAAAAATTACAAGGATGAAGATAAGCAATTAAGAGAAATCAGCCACTGCAGGTTATACATTTTATGACAAACCCCTGAGAAAAGGAGGCCTTGAAAAACCCTGTGGAGATATTTTGTATTTTTAAAGAAATGTTCCTGTTGCTTCAGAGAAATAACAAACAAGCAAATTACATCGCTATTGCCTTGCAGTAAGACAAAGGCTCAATGGTATGTAATCGTCTATGTCCGTACTTTCCATACCAGAAAGGGCATTTATTTTTCTGATTTTATCACCCTGGTATCTTATTTCCAGATGTGCACAGAATATGCCGGAAGTGGAGGGTTCTCTGTCTCCAGCATGTTAAGGGTAAACCACCTCATTTAGAAGACATATTTCCAAGCCCTGTGTTTATAAGAATAATCAGCTATTTGCCACATGATTAGCCTGACCATTTTTTAATCCAGGAGCATGATTTCCTGCCTTCTTCACCAAGAGTTACTGGAAAAAGGGCACGGTTCCAGCAAGGAGCCCTGGCGTCAAGGTCACCCCTGCGAACTTGAGGCGCACAGGAGTGGGCAGCGACAGGCCCAGGGCAGAAACAGGCGCTCGGTCTGCCCACATTCGGGAGCTGACAGCCCGCGGAGAGGAAGCGATGGATGCCACAGAGTCTCCAGCCAACTCTGTGTCCCTGGACTTTACAAAAACAAACCAAAGCTTTTCAACCAACCAGAACTGCTTCAGCAACTTTAATAACTGCCTGAAAAGATGCCAGGGTGGTTTATCTTATCAAGATAAGGTACTTGGTAAAGAGCAAATCCTTGAATTGTCATATTTATAAATGGGAATCACAAAGAAATACGGCCATTGTAAACAAGGTGATCAGTTATCATATGATTGTCTTTGTCAGCTAGAAACATTAATCTGATCTTCTTAAAAACATTAATTGTATTTTTAAGAGTTTGAACTTTAAGAGCTTAAATAGTGCACGATACAATTACTTCATGGAAGTCTCATCTAATGACACACCTTCTATTTCTTATGCCTTATATTTCCTTCCTTAGTGACCAAACATTTTTACATGGCTTCTGGGAGTTCATGAGATTGACAAAATCATTGAGTACATTTTTCTACTCATCAATAATCTCAATGTACTGGCAAAGCAATATAAAGAAACTTAAAGTGCTTTTGTCACATTTAATGAACCTAGAAGAGCAGGAAATAAGTTCTAAGAAAGGGTATTTTGACCTCAACCACCTTTATTGGCTAAAAGCCTGTCTAATGCATTTGGAAGGTCAGAGTTATTTGTTTAATTGGCTACTTCCAACATTCTTCAGTTGGGCTGGGTATATATTAGTTGCGTATTGAAATCTACTATTGCCTTTTCCAAACTGAAGATCAAAATGTGACTAACAAGTTTAGGTATATTTAGGATGGGGGAGGGTACAGCTCAAGTGGTAAGGCGCATGCTTAGCGTGCAGGAGATCCTGGGTTCAATCCTCAGTACCTCCTCTAAAAATAAAGAAATCTAATTACCTCCCCCCACCGAAAGAAAGTAAAATACATACATACACACATACATAAAAAAGTATAGGTATACTTAAATAAAACGGGAGGAAACATTTAAAATTGGAACAGTTCTTGGAACACCAGATCATACCTACAGTGTTTCACGCTAATCCAGATGCGTCAGTCAATGCAGAGATTAGCCCTTAAAGACAACTCTATCCAGTTCTAGTTTTTGGCAGCAGAGGTGCACACGAGGTGTCAGTGGAACGTAACTCTATCAGTCATGCTTGAGTCACAGCTGCCTCAGTCCCTGTAGAACAAGCACCCTTCACTCGTCCTAACTGTGACCATTATCTCCCTCCTGGTGACTTAGACAGAAGGGCCAATCTAGACCAGACCGAGGCGAGCTGGAGCAAGCCAGAGTTCCCTTTCCACTTCCCCTTCACCTCCGAGCTTGGGGAAAGTCATGCCCAGCTGGCAGCAATGGAGTGAGGCTGAGACCAACCTCTGCTGCTCACTTCCATCACCCTCGTCTTTGCCCACCACCCTGTCAGTCTCTCTACTTCCTGGAAGCACATTTACTCTGTTTAAAGAATCTAGAGTTAAGGTATTTGTGTTGGCGTTCATCAGGTCTTTAGTTTCATATCCATTTTTTTCTGTGACTATTCCCCAGCTCCCCTTCTAAACAATGCTCGCCAGCATTTACAGAACAGAGGGCGCGTTCACAATTCCTTCAACGAATGTGTACTGAGCCCTGATTGTTCGCCAGGAAGTGAGCTGCGGGCTGAGGATACAATGGTAGCATCCTCACCTTCAAAGAACTTTCAGCTTATTGGAAAGAACATGGCACTGTTCCAGAACCACTGGAAGGGGTCCAGGCAGAACTCAGCAATGAGCCTGAGGAGGCAGAGAGCGTTCACACATGGGAAGAGGTCAGAGCGGTGGTTAAAGACCTGGTCAACTCAGAGGAAGGGATGGTAAAAACACTTTTATATATTAAACAAAGATTCACTGCACTTTGGTTGGAAACTGCAGCCAGGGGTGGAGACCTGTGGTCTTTATCAGCCACACTGGGATTCACACCCCTCAGGCTCACTTCTTCATGCTACAGACCACCCATCAGGCTTGCTCTTGTAGGTCACTGTGTGGTACAGGAGGCCAGCCTTCGGGCCGGGTTCAAGTCCTGCAATGCCATTTAGAGCTGAGAGACAGTGGACACGTTGCTTGAATTCCTGGTTTCTCATCTGCAGTAGGAACTCTAGGGCGAGGAACATGCTTTGAAGATTTCCACTGTTGCCAGATATTCTGAAGGACTTCCCACAGCAATACAACCTGACTACAATGAGCAAAATGTTTGAAATTCTGCAGGGCTTGCAGAAAACCTCGAAGGGGTATGATGAACTAAAACAAGGAGAGTGAGTGGGGAGCAAATGAATGAACTGCACTTGCCGTGGGGCGAAATGTTGAGCTAGCATTGGGATCAGAAGCAAAAGCCTGGGGCTCAGTACAGGTCGGGGAGTTAAACACGAGACCTACCTTACGCCAAAATCCTTACAGGGACTAGAGTAGCCTCAGCACAGAAACAGGTGGAGAGCTAGATTTGCTCTGTGGATCCCTGCTCTGAGACAATAATAATGTTTAACATAGGCAGCTGCTTTATAATTTATAAAATCATTTCTATATATTATCTAATTTAATGTGTACAATTCCTGTAAGCTAAGTCAAAGGTAGAATAGCTTTTATCCTTTAGACACAGCATATCATGAATAAGACAAGCAGAAAAATTAACATTAGGTATAAACCAAAGAAGATTAGATACGATGCTATAGCTTCCTAGAAGGAGGGGACAGAAAGGTTGAGGAAAAGTCGAAAATGCTCTATGGTGCCACTACCATCATCAACTGAACTATCCACAAAAATGAAATAAACTGTTTAGACCAAGTCGTGTCTTGTTTCCTTTCTTCATCTATGGATGTCCTTTACCACAGAAGGCAGTGAAAGCTGTGATTTGACACACTGCTGGCGGCCACCTTAGCTGCACTGTTTCCCTGGCAATGGCCAAGAAAACAGACAATTCATGTACACCTGAACTTACAGTGTTCGAGCATTTCCTCTTCTCATTTTGTATGTGCAGGAGTGACTTCCTTCATTTGGTGGGACAGCATTTTAGACCTGGACTGTAGCTCAGAAACCCCCTCATTTAACTGTTGCATTTTTAGGTGGAGTCAGGAGAGGTTCAGAGGGACAGATCAGACTATGAATAGCAGTCCTGTATTGGTTGTGGAATATATGGTGTGTTGTCAATATCATGTCACTATCACTTTCCACGCATCGTAACCCTATAAAGACAAGCGCACTGGCTGACACACATGAATGCTGGTGCAGGGAGCAGAGGGGAAAGAAGGAGAGGGAGTTCGAAATTTGTAGATACTGACAGGCATATGCAGAGTAGATAAACAAGATTATACTGTATAGCACAGGAAAATATACACAAGATCTTGTGGTAGCTCACAGCGAAAAAGAATGTGACAATGAATATATGTATGTTCATGTATAACTGAAAAATCATGCTGTACACTGGAATTTGACACAACATTGTAAAATGACTCAATAAAAAAATGTTTTAAAAAAAGCCATAATCTGTGTAATTTCAAACTATAGGAACGACCTCTATAAACACCTATTACTATACCTTGTGTATAGTAAATTGTAAAAAAAAAAAATTGTTGAATGTAAAAAATAAACCACAGTTTTTCAATTCAAAAATAAAAAAGGAGAAGGAAGAGACATCATCGTGTCTGCCGGGTGAGGCGCTAGTGGACCCTTTCCATGCAACAACATCTGACTTAATTATCATGACTCTGCCAGGAGGAGGCTGTATTCGCATTTTGCAAAAGAGGATGTGAGGGCTTCAGCAATGCATCAGCCAGCTAGCTGGTGACTGGTGGAGCTGAGGCTTGAATTCAGGTCTCTACTGGCTTCAAAGCGCCTTTTACTGCATACCCTGCTTCCATCACATCACAGGGAGTTCTGCATTGGGGAACAACTGCAGAAAGGAAAGATGAGGAGAAAATGGCAAAATCAACTTCTGTTGTAAGACATCGGATGACAGATATCCATCCATTTGTCTGAACTCAACAACAGGGCAGTATTTTACTCCAGGCTTGAGTCATTTTTAACATTCTCCTCCTCTAAACCACAACGTTTTTCCAGCAACAATCACAATGCGAAACAAAGATATTTCACGTTCCACTAAAAATTACACTTACCAAACAAAAATATCTCAACTCACAACGGACACGCTGTTTCACTGTTTCAAATTTAAAACACAAATAAAAATGCCAAGTGGTCACATAATAAGATAGAACTGAAGTAGCTCAGGAGCCGTTTCCTGGACTGTACATCACGGAACTATCATTGGTTATTTTTAAACTATTTAAATGCTAACCACGTAGTGCCTCAAGGGCTGGAGATTCAAACACTACTAAAGCCCTGAACATCATTCAAACTTCTAGGAAATAACTCTGGAAATCAAGATGTGCAGCTGAGTCCTGTAATCCTGGGGCTGACTGAATAGCCGCGAATTCTCCAAATTAACTTTCCTATGAACTTATGTTTATTAAAAGATAAGGAATAAAATGTGCTAGTTTGAAGCTGACATATATATTCCTATAACTCAACAGTAACGGCAGCAATTGCTTACAACTTAGATCAACAAGGGGAAGTATGTCATTACTGAGATTCTTTAGAACAGAGCATGATGATAATGAAGTAAAAATGAAAGCAGCTGACTTTTCATCGGTTTCGTTATTGTTTTCAACCAGGCCCCCCCCCCAACCCCCGCAAGCTGGCAGGGGGCTGAATGTTAGCTTTGGTCCCCCTGGCTCCAGTTTTACTACAAGGAACTGCTGGTTAAGATCCTAACTGAAGTCACCACTTAAGTTTAGGCCATGGTACCCTTTGACTCATTCTTTAAAGAGGTTAGTGGCTCTACGTCACTTGAGTTGTGTTGGCGTATTATTTTCAAAAGAGCCCCAGGAAAGAAAGACTATGATTAGTCCCGTATGATGGATGAAGAACAGAGGCTGAGGGAGGATAAGCAACTTGCACGAGGTCAGGGAACCAGCAGGTCTAGGGCTGGAGCCCCAAGGCAGTTCTAACTTTGCATCTATTTGCCTAACCTTTATAGTACGTCTGTGAGCAATAAAGAGGCTAACAATTCTAAGACAAACACAACTTCAAAGTGATAAATTTAGCTTAAGATTAAAGTACAAAAGAAAAAGGACGGGTTTGTCTCTGCACCACTTGTGAGAATATTTTGACCCAAGAACCCTAGAGGCCCAGGGTGGCATCATGCAGCCTCGGTCCATGACAAAGAGAAAGGTTATGACGAAAGGTGCAGCCATTGAATGGAAGATAAGGCTCAAGACATGATTCCTATCCGGTCTTCCATCAAATGGTGAAGGAGATCACATTCTTTGAAGGATACTTGGTAGAGATTTTATGTTATCATCTTATTAGTAAGTATCATTTGTCTGTAAATGGCTTTACTTGGAGATTTTCTGTTTGGTTTAATTTGAAAGCCTCTGCAGAAATTTCCAGCAGCGCAACGATTATCCACGGTCACCCTTTCATCCTGATCCTAGTTTGGCTGGATAGGTGTTACCCACAAAGTCAGAGACTGCGTAGCATCTTATACTTCCCTCAAGGAGAAAGCCATTCCCAGCCCCTCACCTGTGCTGTGTCCAGCAGCAGCTTCCTCAGGGCTGGAAACCAGGGCACTTTGGAAGCTGGTGCCCCACAGAACCCCTTCCGTACCCTGTGGTTCTAACCCTGGGAAGTGCTGGGGGCATTCGTCCTTTACTAGTCTATGGTTCCGTTTTAAAGAATGGCTTTAAATGCACTTCAAAACAGTTCAATCTACGTCTGATACTTACAATCCTTTTTCTTACGACACATAATTTTGTGTTTCTAAGATCTGCTACGATGACACTCAATCTGTTTAATGGTGGAATATGGGTTCAGTTCACACTCATCATGCTCCTTCTCTGTCTTTCCAATAAACCCTGGAAATGACAGTCCTGCCACTTCACTGGCACTGTCTTCATCCCAGGTTCTTTCACAAAACTTTGGACTTCCACAGCAAATCTGCGAGACAGACAGAGCCAGTATCACCTTCCACAGCTAAAAGATGAGGAAATTGAGGCATAAAATGTTTAGGAGGAGTCCTGGTCTGTAATTCGAATCCTTCTACTTATGGCATGCTGGTAAAACAGCTCTTAAAAAAAAAAAAAGCTCCAGTTTATAGCATTTGCTGATTCGCAAGTGTAAATAATTCCCCCACAGCCACTTCAAGGTACCAACACGATGCTACTGCGTGTGGAGCTGGGAAGTCACATGGGAGGCTGGTTGTCTCGAGGCAGCACTAGCTCCAGCATGGACTCCTCGGCTCCTAACCCAGCGCCCTTTATGTGCTGTCATGGTGTTAACTGAAAACCCCTATGGGCGGCCAGGAGGCGATAGCTCAGTGGTAGAGCGCGGGCTTAGCATGCAGGAGGTCCTGGGTTCAATCCCCAGTACTGCCATTTAAATAAATAAATAAGTAAGTAAACCTAATTACCCTCCCACCCCGCCCCCCGAAAAACAAAACCCCTGTCTAGCCCAAGGCACTGGAGGGGAAGCCTCAGGCCGGTGAGCACATGTGTCCCTATGGGAACCTCAGTCACAGACATTCCTTCTGCAGACCCTGGCCTGCTGGAGGCAGTATCTTCCAGCTGAAGATCTCCAGGCATCTTCCATGCCTGTCTGATCATCCCCATTTTACAGACAGGGGGACCAATGTCCTGGAAATCAGACGACATGGAAACCATGCTCCAAGTCACACAGTATACTGAGGACCTCACTACTGCACCAGGATGCCTCACTCATCACTGTGAAAGAGACTTCTGAAAATGTGGCAGGAAGTTCGGGACACTCGTCCAGAAAAATATGAGAAATGGGAACATCGTAGGGCAACAGACATCCCACAGGTCTATGTGGGCTGTGGTTTTCAGACTAGCTTCATAGAGCCTCAGGGGCCTAGAGGTCTTCTCAGGGACATGGAAGGAGGTAAGACATACGGGGGGAAGACTCTGGACCCTCCCATCCAAATGTGAATTAAAGCACTCATCTACTTTATATGCTGGTTGTCAGATTAAGATTTTTTTTTTTTGAAGAAAAGTTTCTGTGACTTAAATTTAAAAAACTGGAAAACTGCAGCAAAGACCAAAGTCCACACTGTTAATTTTCAAACAAGGCTCCTTGGTGTGAGATACTGGGCCTCATAAACCAAAGGGGGCCTCCTGGCTGCTCCTTTCCCATGGTCTGGTGAGATAATGTATGTGCAAACACACTGAAGAGAACGAGGGGTAGGTAAGCTGGAATCAGCATGGGTCCTTTAGCCTCCATCTGATCCGTGGATGGCAGCCTCACTGGTGGTGTTTCTGTCACGTGACCACCAAAACCATCCAGGCATCCCACGTCCTCAGCTGACGCCCTGGAGACCAGCCAGGAGTCCCAGCCCGGCAGCCTGAGCAAGCACACGAAGGTAGCCCCCCTTCACACACTCACTGGGGTGGCATGAGCACAGGCCACACCGACCGATGACAAGCCCTTGTGCAAGACAACAAGGCGGCTCAGAAGCACAATAAAGCACCAGGTTGCCAGACCGACAAACCTACAGGTGCCTTATCATGCATGGCTTATGGAAAACCAAAGAAAGAAAGAAACCCGTTTTCATCATTAGTCAAAGTAATTCAACTATTGTAAGTAGAAAAGAGACACAGGGCATGTGCCCTATCAAGCAGTATAGACTGAATCTGCACAACAGCGTGTTAACTTAGGGTCTACTCATAACAAATACTACGTGCTAAATGTCTCCCGAGACATCATCATAAGCGTACAGTAAAGGTAGACCTAATAATGAAGGATATGGTTTTGAAAACAAGCATTCATCCTGAAGCTCCAATGGAAAAGTATGTAGAAAGAGAATACAAATACATGTGGAGTCTAAAAAAAAAAAAGACACAAATGAACTTATTTACAAAACAGAAACAGACTCACAGACATAGAAAACAAGCTTATGTTTACCAGGGGCAAAAGGCGGCGGGTGGAGGGATAAACTGGGAGTTTGGGATTTGCAGATACTAACTCCTACATATAAAATAGATGAACAACAAGGTCCTACTGTGTAGCACAGGGAACTACATTCAATAGCTTGCAATAGCCTATAATGAAAAAGAATATGAAAAGGAATATATATATAACTGAATCACTATGCCATACTCCAGAAATTAACACAACATTGTAAATCAACTATACTTCAAAAAAAATAGAATACATATATAATTGTTCCTGTGATGCTTTATTAAAGTATACGTATACATGTATGTGCAAAGAGTTTTAATATATGTTTGCTTATGTGTGCATAATTTATAATGTCCTTTTTAAGATTAATTAAATGCCGTATAACTTCTTGCTAAAACAAAATGTCTTTCAGGCTGACACTATTATTTCAAAAGAAATAAAGGCATAAGGGGCATATTTTAAAGGCATAATTTAAAGAATTATAAGATTTTCAAATCACATAAAATAACCATGAAGGCAAGCATTTGTGGAATCCAGGTCAGAATACTATGTATAGTAGGATGAAGGCTCCTAAGTGTCTTATTTTTCTCTAGATTTTAATGAGAATATGAAATGAATGCAAACATGAAAAGGGAAGTGAGGATAAAATGAAGTTTTGGTTCGTCAAGGCCTGCCTGTTTCACTTTCTTCTAAGAGCACGTGCACTGAGACACAATGTTTGAATCCCTTTGGTTGCAAATGAATGTAAAACCTTGAAGGCAGATGTTAGTGTCTTACTAAAAATCCAGAACACAGGCAGTGATGGAAAACATTCCTCTCTATTACCCTCAAAGCTTAAATTTTGCCATACTAGCCAGGCACGTAAAAAGTTAATCTTTAGCCAAGCTAGTGTGCTTAAAATAGTTCGTCTATTGTTCTCAACAAGTTATAAACCTGGATTATGAAGCTGTTAAACACTAGAGATAGAAAACTCAAATACACAAATTCTTTTGCACACATTTCCCCCTCTGCTTTACTCTCCTTTTGCAAAGGCTCAGATTTTATGACTGAGGGATCAATAAAAAAGAAAAAAGAAAAGCGAACTTCTATAAGGCAAAGCCACGTGTTCACAGACATATTTTAAAGTGGCATCCGTTGTCTTCCTTTTAAATAATAATTTTGGATTTGGTTGATGTGTCATATTAAAATGCTTCTAGTTCAAACATTCTATTAATATTACATTTAGCTATACTGAAAAAAAGAAAAAAAGCTACTTCAAGAACATGCTTAAATGTCACCTAGTTCTAAATTTGGCTAGTCTCCTATCCTGCAACTGATAGAAAATAACAAAAATCTGGAAAGTATTCTCAATATTATCATTAGAACCCTGAAAAGTTGGTACTTTTACCCCATTTTACAGACAACCTCAAGCCCAAGGATGCTGAGGTCTGCTGGGATTTGAACCCAACTTCAAGTCCATTTCTCTTCCCCTTATTCCAAAGCTGTTTCTACAGCTGACCATATCCCATTTAAAAGAAAATAAAGAGATAAATACGTTTTAGAATTTACAGAAATATAGAGAAATTGGGAAAGCATTACTAGCTTTTCACAAAGGATTTACCCCCAGATTAAGTGACCAGCTCCCATAACTCACTTAAAGAGGCCTACATTGTCCTCAGTATTTTTAGGAAACTTTCTGTGAATATAAAGCAGCCTTGCATACAGAGCCAAGCTTGGTGACTGATCAGATCTATTTGTGCTTCAGCTGCAGTAACGCACCTGGCTCATACGGATGAAGGATGTACATCATGATAAACTTGGACCAAGTATTGTAGCCAGTTTCAGACACTGGACAACAGACAGTGCATGACCGCTCCTTGGGAGGACGGAGCCTGGAGTTGAACTCGCTTGGCTTTCTGCCTCGGGGCACTTGTCACACTGCAGCTCAGGGAAGTGGAGTCTAAGCAGAGACCAGCTGAGTAGAGGAAACAGATCTGGGTGGCAGATACAGCGGGACCTTGTGGGGCAGGGAACTGAAGAAGCTGCAAGGCAAAAGAACTCCAGAAATAGGCACAGATGTTCCCTGGAGCCTTTAGCCAAATATTAAGCAGAGGGTACCTGAGGCCAAGCCCAAACAGATATTCTGTGAGAAGAGTTTTTGAAGGTTGCACACTGCCAGGAAATGGGTACCAACCAGTCAGAGAAAATAAATCTTGCTGAACTCTCCCAAGATTCAGCTGAGACCTCAAAATGGCAATACCTTAGAAAGACTAGTCCCAGAGTAAGGACCACTCTAGATTTGCCTCAGCAAAGCCTAAAGCCAAGCCTCGACCAGCTCCCACTCATCTGCCAGAAGATGAAATGCCCGCCAGGTAAAAATTCATCCATCTTTAAAGGAAGACAACAGGCAACGTTTTCACATTCTCACGGCCACGACGTCCACCATCAAGTAAAAACTCAGTACACTGGAGTTCTGGTTGACATCGGGAGTAGACAGCTGTTGCTTCCTCCTGCTTCACATGTCGTTCTCCTGCTTCTAGGAACACAAATGTATAGCAAGAGGATTTTTCCCCAATAAGGAACATATTCCATCTGGTTTAGCCTGGGCCCTCCATTCTCACCGGTGGCCAAGTGACCAGGAGAGATGGAATGTCCTACATTTTGGACACAGGGATGTACTCATGACCCAAATTGGACCAGTGAGGGTCCTCTCTGGTACTTATCCCCTAAAATGTGGCCAAACTAGTGTGATGTGCAAGTAGGGGTGTTGATGACATCACACCTGCTGTACCAAGGGAGGTTGTTCAAGAGATGAAGTAGAGATGCAGCCATGATGAGGTCATTCGTGCCCTAGGATTTAGTTGTGTCAAAAGGACTTTGCAAATTTGGTCGGTGGGATTCAGAAGTGCTAGATTATTAAGCAAGAACATTATTAAGCAATGTGGGCTCTACCCTGAGCCTCATATGCTCAGGACAGCAGGTGTGCTAGGCTGTGCAGACTGTGACTCAGAATGTAACTTACTGGCGAGAGAATCAACATTTGATAGCTGGAAATGGATAGTCCTGCCTCCTTGTTAAAGAGCTGCATTATCTTAGGCTAATCTCTTACCTCCCCTCGTCCCCCTCAACTCTGTAAACTGAGAAGGGAGACCTTCTAGGGCTCTTTCTTGCTACAAAATTTCATGAGTCTATGAAATAAGGGGCTTTCTAAAGTCAGCTAGATAACAGGTTCGTGCTGATTTATAAAAGTGTCTTGTTCAAGCCGACAAAGAAAGGGTATGAGGTGAGAGATACAGGAATCCAGTGACCAAGCTTGAAGAAGAAGCTCATATAGTCTCCCCAGTTTGCTGACTCTCAGACCAAGTTTTCTGCTTGTGTTTGCAAGGTTGAACTAAACCAGTTCTTTCATCGCACAGCATAGGCTCAAGAGGAGCTCAGTGCGATGGAAGCGCAGACTGAATCGCGCAAGGGGGTGACTGTCTTCCCTCAGTCCTGTGTCCTTCGAAGATTTTGAACAAATCCCCTAACGCCTCCTCCACTTTCTAATACGTAAAATTACACTCGGTGATTCAGCACTGATGTTATGAATAAAAAGGAGTAAAGATTGTGCAAATATGTGGATAAATGTAGTAAAATTATATCTTTTTGGCCATCTGTGCATTTGTTAGAGTCGCCTGAAAGTCCCACAGTGAACAGGCACTTGCTCTAGACCCAAAGGTAGCTTCTGATTTATTTTAATGAAAACATATGTCTATTGGTAGAGTCTCATTGTATTTGAAAAGACACAACACCGCTCACCTTTTAGCCTTATGATCAAGGAAAGGCTAGTTCTTAAGAAGTGAGAAGACGAAAATATGAATGAAGACAAAGCCAAGCACCTATAAAAATACTGGGTATCTATTTTCTGACCCGGTGGACTGTCAGTTCTTCAAGACTGAGTGACAATGGTCCCCGAGCCTTTCCTCGTTCAAAGGGGAACAGTTGAGAAGGGCTTCAGGGAGACACGCGGGAGGTGCCACAGGTAGGAAATAAGCAAACTGAGAATTTTGAACCCCAAAACTCATGAATTAATATATCTTAATTTTTTTCCCTCTTGGTAAATGCTATTCTAGAAAACATTTTAAAAATGAAAATTTGGTTAAATCAGTTTCACCTTCATTTGGCTTTTTATAAAGGATAACAGAAAAGATCTTTTTTCTAGGTAAGAGGTAAGCACAAAGAACAAACCCAAATTTGTCAAAATTCCACAACTCAAATATAACCATTTTTTAAAAATTGGGTATATATTTTTTCAGCCTTTTTGGTTTGTTCGGTTTTTAATGCCAGAATCATTTGAAAGCATTTTATAATCATCATCTCACTGAACCCTTATAACAACTCGATGAGGCAGATATAAATTCTACTTTATAGATAGGGTCACACAGCCCCATCTAGTCCTGAAGCTTGTGGTTTTAAGCACTGCACTGCCTTGGATGCATATGTGTGTGTGTGTGTGTGTGCGCGCACATATATATGTATATGTGCATGTCTCTATGTGCACTCACATATATATGCATAAACACACACACACGTGTACATATATGCATCCACATATATATGTATTTACGCATATACATTTATGTGTTCATTTCTACATTCGTACATGTGCAAATTTTCACAATTGTACCCTATACGTTGTAACTAATAGATTGTATTTTGTCATTTATTTTTCTTACAACTTATCAAGGAAAGGTTACCAATTAGGTCAAAAGCCACTAACTGAGAGATAAGAAAAGTCAGCTGCTATTTGTCAGGTATGGAGATCCAAGGGGACAAACATCTTGAGAATGTTTTCTGACCTGAAAAGAGACCAAGCCAAGAGAAACACCCTACTCAGGCTCCTTGATGTGGAAAGGTTTTGGCGCTATAGTAGAATGTATTTGCGTGCTTGCTTATTCGTTTTGTCTAGGAGTGGAAAGTTACCATGAAGCAATTTCTATACAGCAGGAGGATTCTGGGACACGTCTCCATAATTCACAAAGCTGACTCGGCAAGTACACGCGACATGTCTACCGTGCCCCACAAGGCTGAGCACGGTGCATGATGTTTTATAGACGTGAAGTCTGATTCCCACACCGCATCACACAAGCGCTGAGTGATTAAATCAGTCTGGATCCTCACCGACTCCTCAACAGTTCACAACAAACTAATTTCATTCTCCTTATCCACATTTTTTTCTAGTTTCCCCCATCTCTCTTTTTAAAAATCACTGTCACCACCATTATCCCAGTTTCTCTGGCAGAAAATTTGGACCCACTTTTACTCTCTCCTCTATTCCTCCCTCCTACACGAATACATCAAATTCTGCGAATTCTTTCTTTTTTATATCCTGCCATTGGCTCCTTCATTTACCTGCCCATATCTTTAACCCTGGTCAAGGTCCTTACAAGTAGCACCATCATTTCACTATAAGCAGCAGTAGGAGGAAAAGGGGACACTCCTGGCAATCACTCTGGTACGACCAGTTTACACCTGACTGCCCAGGGCACACCAGATGCACGTTCATTTTCTGTGAAATGCCCTCATCCACCTTCTCGTCGTCTTCACTGTTTCCTGCATACACGGCCGTGTACTCATCCCTCAACAGAAAGGGCAAGCTTCCTGCTAAGTTTTTTAAAATCAAATCCAGACTTCATACGACATTAGATGAACTTCCTGGTTCCTCCATCAGGCCTTTATCATCTGACCCCTCCCTAACTCTCTACGTTTGCCTCCTCCTATTCGTTTCCAGTTTCCTGCTCTTTCAATGAAGTTGTGGTTCTCAGTGGTCCCCACACATCCTGGGCATACTCACCCGCATTTCCTCATTTGTACCTTCCCTACTCCTCTCCACTGCAGGATTCCCACTCCTCGTGAGTCTGTCTCACTTCACATACCAGCTCTAGATGCCTGGCCGTATGAACACATACTGTACCATTTTGGTGCTCAGAACAGATCATCCTAGACTTTTCTTTTGTCTCTGTGTCCCATCTAGACAATTAATAGAGTAATTTACAGCTTTGAAGAACTTTACAGCTCATTAAAATACCTCTTTTTTCTGGACTATATTTTTCCAGCTTTATTGAGATATAATTGACATATGACATTGTGTACATTTGAGTGAACAACATGATTACATATATGTGTATATTGAGAGATGATTACTGCAATAAGATCAGTTAACACATTTATCATTCCACACAGTTACTTTTTTGAGTGTATGCTGAGAACTTTAAAGATCTACTATCTTAGCAACTTTCAGTTATACAAAATAATATAGTCACGAAGCTGCACATTAGATCCCAGAACTTATTTCTCTTATAGCTGAAAGATTATACCTTTGATCATTTTCACCCATCACCTCCAACCCCTGTCCTTGGCAACCACCGATCTATTCTTCCTTTCTGTGAGTTTGTTTTTTTAGATTCCACATATAACTGAGTCATACAGTATTTGTCTTTCTCTGTCTGACTTATTTCACTTAGCGTAAGTCCCTCAAGTTTCATTCATGTTGTCACAAATGGCAGTATTTTCCCCTTTCTTATGATTGAAAAAAATATATATATGACATTTTCTTTATCCATCAATAGTACTTAGGTTGTTTCCATGTTTGGCTATTGTAAATATGCTGCAATGAACATGGCGGGGTGCAGGTATCTCTTCAAGATAGTGATTTTATTTCCTTTAGGTATGTACACAGAAATGGAATTGCTGGATCACGTGGTAGTCCTGTTTTCAATTTTTTGAGGAACTTCCAAGCTGTTTCCATAATGGCTGCATCGACTTCCATTCCCACCAACGGTGCATAAGAGTTCTCTTTCCTCCACATCCTCACCAGCACTTGTTATCTCTTGTCTTTTAATAATAGCCATTCTAACAGATGTGAAATGATATCTCATTGTGGTTTTGACTTGCATTTTCCTGACAATTAGTGTGTTGAACACTTTTTCATGAACCTGTTGGCCATTCGTATTTTCTTTGGAAAAACGTCTACAGACATGCGTTTGAGAAATTGTGGGCTCAGTTCCAGATAGCCACAATAAAGCAAGTATGACAATAAAGTGAGTCACACAAATATTTTGGTTTTCTAGTACACATAAAAGTTATGTTTACACTATACTGTAGTCTAAAAAATGTGCAATAGCATTATGTTTGAAAAACAATGTATATACCTTAATTAAAAAGTAATGCTGTTGGAAAAATGGTGCCAATATACTTGCTCCATATGGATTTGCCACAAACATTCAATGTTCCAAAACACACAATATCTGCGAAGCACAATAAAACAAAGCACAATGAAACGAGGTGTGATTGTATTCAGGTCCTTTGCCCATTTTGAAGTCAGTTTTTTTTTTTTTTTTTTTGCTTTTGAGTTGCGTGAGTTTCTTATATATTTTGGATATTAATCTTATACCTGATATATAATTTACAAATATTTTCTTCTCTTCCTAAAGAGATTTTGATAGGGGTTGTATTGAATCTATAGATGGCTTTTCATAGTATAGACATTTTAACAATATTAATTCTTCTGATCCATGAACACAGAGTATCTTTTCATTTATTTGTCTTTCATTTATATTTTTCAGATTTCCTTCACCAGTGTCTTATAGTTTTCAACATACAGATCATTCATCTCCTTGGTTAATACTTATTCCTAAGTGTTTTGTTATTTTTGATGCTACTGTGAATGAGATTACTTTTCTTTATTTCCTTTTCAGATAGTTTGCTGTTACTGTATGGGAAAGTAGCTGATTTTGTATGTTGGTTTTGTATCCTACCACTTAACTAAATTTGTTTTTTTACTAATTCTACTTTTTAATGACGTCTTTAAGGTTTTCTGTATATAAGATCATGTTATCTGTAAACAAAGACTATTTTACTTCTTCCTTTCTTATTTGGATGCCTTTTATTTCTTTTTCTTGTCTGATTATTCTGGCTATGACTTCCAGTACTACGTTGAATAGGAGTGGTGAGAATGGGCACCCCTATCTTGTTTCCTGTCTTAGAGGAAAAGCTCTCAACATTTCACCATTGAGTATGATGTTAGCTATCCAGTAACTTTTGTAGCTAGATAATGCTGGCCTTGTAAAATGAGTTTTGGAGTGTTCCTTCCTTTCAGTTTTTTGAAAGAGTTTGCAAAGGACTGGCATGAATTCTTCTTTAAATGGTTGGTAGAGCTCACTGAAACCAGCTGGTCCTGGGCATTTCCTTGTTGGGAGGTTTTTGATTACTGATTGAATCATTTTACTCATAATCAGTCTGTAGAGATTTTCTATTTCTTCATAATTTAGTCCTGATAGATTGTATATTTCTAGGAAGATATCCATTTTTTTCTAGGTGTCCAATTTGTCGATTTATAATTGTTCATAGTAGTCTCATGATCCTTTGTATTTCTGGTATTGTAATATCTCCTTTTTCATTTATAATTTTTATTAATTTGAGTCCTCTCTTTTCTTCTTGGTTAGTGTAGCTAAATGTTTGTCAGTTTTTAAAAATCTTTTCAAAGAACCACCTCTTAGTTTTGTTAATGTATTTTTATTGCTTTCTTACTCTTTATCTCATTTATTTTTGCTCTAATCTTTATTATTTCTTTTTGTTAACTTTGGGCTTAGTTTATTTCCTTTTTAGTTCCTTGTGGCATAATGTTAGGTTGTTTATCACAAAGCACTTTCTAGTATATTATCTAATTTGACCCTCAAAAGCAGAAAAGGTAGCAATTACTTGTTCTCATTTTGTAGATAAAAATTTTTGACCCCAAAAGCTAAAAGATGTAGCCATTATCACACAGCCAAAGTTCTCTTCTCACAAATGTCATAAAATGAATAAAAATTTCAAACATTAAACAACAACATTCAAACAAAGGAAGAAATACAATGTAGCAAAATAATATTTTAAAGATGATGATCAGGGAAAGAATGATACAACAGTGTAGAGATCTAAGAGTAATTACTCTCTAACTCCAAAGCAATTCTAGGAGAGGAAAGCAGTTCTAGGAGAGTTGAACAATTTGGGGGGAACCTCACAAATGTCCCAGAATTCAGAGGGCAGCACTCTGAGGGGTCAACAGGCAGTGTAGGCACAACAGTTTTTACAGAAAAAGCTTCAAGAGTAGAAGTATTGGCTCACCACCATGATACTGACTCACCTAAAAGGAGAATGACTCTTTGGAAGGAGGAACTGAAGCTGGGGAAGTAAGTGCATGGAGCGGTCTCTGTCAAAATCGAAAGCTCCAAAAACTCTTTCCAAAGCACAGCATAGTCTGCACCCAAGGGTTCTCATTGACAGGAATAGACTATGTCCCTTAAAAAAAAAAACTGCCTGTATAAAATGCTAAATAAAACTTCAAAACAAAGAGCAGAGCCTAAATTCATCAACTATTACTATCCATGCGTCCCACCTGTATCTCTTTCTCTACCTCCAAGCAAAGGTAAAATCCTAGTAATACGCAGTCTTCAGACTTAAGTTCTAAGGTAAAATAAAAGGTCTCAGAGAAGATGGGATGATAAGTATGGTTCATGGATACAATATTTGGAAAAAGAGATGGTCTAGCTAGCGTGTCCCACATTAATATAAGAAATATGAAACAAAATGGCATAGCAACTATGTAGGAAAAAAACATAGAAGAAATAAAGGAGAGAGGGAAAAAGGGAGGGAAAAAGAAGGGAATCAAACAAAGACTGATGAAAAATGCAATCTTAAAAAACACCTCAAGAAACAGAAGAAAAATTCTATAATGAATACTTTGCATTATAGAAGACATTAAAAGTGATGAGTTTGATGAAAGAATGAAACAAAGATGAGATGCAAGGATAGTAGAATGAATAGAAGAGAGACACAGTGGGGCTCAGAATACAAAATAAAGATCAGAACATCACTTCTGGAGAACTATTAAATAAATTAGATAAAAAATGGTTGATAAATTTTGTTAAATGCCTTTTTGGTATCTACGGCATCTATGGTGATGGTTACATATATTTATGTATTTTTATCTTTTTGCTAGACAAAGAACCAATATCCTTAATAAACAAAAATATTTTACAAATAAAGAAAAAGATGAGTAGACAAGTGGATAAATATTACAAACAAGCTGCTCACACTAAAAATAAGTACTAATGGCCAATAAAACACACACACACACACACACACACACATGCACACATGCACATACACTCAAACTTATTTTAAAGGAAGGCAAATCACAAAAAGATTTAGGACTGATCAGGCTGGTAAAAATTTAAAACTTTGTTAAAATTATTGACGGATGGGGAACCAAGTAGTCTCACAAATCATTAGTGATGGTATAAAATGCTGTAAACTTGTTTTAAGGCAATGTAAAGTATCTATCAAATATTTAGTGTACCATTTTTTCCAACCCAGCTGTTACACTGGTGGGAATTTAGCACATCATATTTGCCTAAATCTGCAAAGACAAATGTACAATATGTTATTTTTAAATTGACTATTGTTTGAAATGCTTCCCCCCAAATTTAAAAAAACACAAAACCAAAAAACAAGCAATCTCTGTTTCTTTATCAATGAAGTACTTGTGAAAAGAATTATAAGACATTTATATCATGAAATACAGTGAGCTTGTTAAAAAGACATACTGAAATTGGGGTGGGGGTGATAGAGGAATCTTCATGACATATTATTAAAAGAAAAAATGCAAAGTCAGAACCATGAATGTAGGATAATCCCACATATATAAAGAAATAAACAAACAATACCCATTTCTCCCTTATCATCTACATCCAATCCATTACTAAATCACGGAGAATTTATTTTCCAAAATACGATGAAACGCCTCCATTTTTCTTCAACCACATGCTCATTCAAGTTGCCCTTGTTCCCTCCCTACACTCTGCAGTAGCCTCCTAATTGGGGTCTAATGAGATCTTCTCCCCTCTCTTGCTCAGTGTACACTTGAGCCACTCTGCACATCTTGAACAAGCTGTGGTCCTCCTGGCACACGGTCTTTGCACATACTCCTCTCTCTCTTTCTGGAACATTCCCCTCTAATCCAACTCAGTTTTCCATTCTTCCTTTGGATTTCAGCACAAGTGTCTCTGCCTCAGAGAAACGCACATTCTCTTTTTTGGTTGCCTTAAATTTACAGTTATATATTGACTTCCGTGTGACTAATGTCTATTTTCCTCTGCTAGATTATAATCTTGAGGAAAGTTGATAGTGTATCTAGTTTTGTTCATTATCGAATCCTCAACAAGGTAACAGACTTAGAAATTAAATAAATAAATATGTTTTTTGCTCTATGTATCTGTCTATCCAATCGTCCATCCATCCACCCACTTATTCTACAGTTGCATGCAAAATATGTTAGGAACTATTAGCCATGGCTGTTTTCTAGGGATCGGGGCTGAGGGAAGGGATGGGAGTGAAAAGTAAAAAAGACTCACTTTTAACTTTATATTTGCATTTGTTTACATTTCCACAAGGTATGCTGAATAAAAAAATTATCATAACAAAACTGTAACTTCCTTGTAAATGACGTGATCAAGTGTATCGTAAACACTTCTCCTTCAGTCAACCTGGGTAATTAAATAGTTTCTTCATATCTTGTCGCTAGGACTATAATTATAACTCTGACAAACCTTCTTATAAACACAATCCTCTTTTCTTGCCAACTCAATTCAGTTCTATTTTAAGTAAACAGAGTAAATAGTTTTTCTCACATGCATTCTTGTGTGTGTTTGTATACTCATGAAAACACAGTTTTTTTTTTTCTTCTCATTAAAGGTGTTAGAAAATTCCCCAGGAAATTCAGTCACACTGTGATAGTCTTTTCACAGGAAGGAACAATGTGTAGGAAACAAGATTCTCTTGATTTTGATTAATGAATAAAGGAATCCCTTTAACCTCATTCACCTTAGAGCATCTTCCTTGGATGGCACTACCAGCTCCTACAACAGTCTGAAAAGGCAAACTCCCAACAACCAGGGAAGAAGTTTTGAAACTAATAACCAAAGAGATCTTTCTCGGTCTCTGTTTCTCCTTAACGACGGCTAGTCTCCCCTCGATGCCTTTTCAGTCTGGAGAATTATCTCAGTGGCAGCAGCAATCCGGGTCCCGCCAAGATCTGCCTCGTTTGTACATCTTCACCAAACATCCTTTCATTCACCAGATTCTGTTAACAAAATGAACCTCAAACCTCAAACTTTGATTTCTAAATGGGGGCAAGTCTGGACATGGAACACAATCAGGGAACAACCCTGCAGAACAGGAATAAAACAAGACCATTCCGTATTGTTTTCAGGTTTCCCAAATTATCAAGTGAGAGGGGTGATTGCTGTCTGGTCATTTATCAAATTTTGTATTCTTCTGTGTTGGAAACTCACAACTCTGAGAACTTCTGCAGTTAGACATAAAGGTTAGGATAAGATGAAGAATTATAAGGTATTATTAACATAACATATATTGATTAGTGTAATTATAAAGAAATTTCATTCGGGTTACACCCACTAGAGCACTTGAGGGTGGAGGAATGGTGAGAGGATAGGAAATTTTAGCAGAGACTAGATTCTGTGAAAATGATGAAAACCTATGACCTCCTTTAGAGGACGGAAATCCATAAACTCATTCACCCTTGGTATAATTTCCACCCTTGGCATCACTTATCCTGTGTATAATTAGAGTGCACCTCTTCTGATTGCAAAAGCCTAAGCGTTAGTCACTTGAATAGAAAGAGTTCCTCGTACACAAATGACCTCTGGAAAGAAGTCAGGAGTACTTCCTGGTGCTCTAACACACGCCAGTAAACACAGTGCAGGACTTAGTGATATATAAGCATTGCACTTGAAACCCATGCATCTCTGACCAATGTCACAGCAGTCAGAGTCAAGGTCACCTCCAAGGAGTGATATTGACAGGGAGGAGACCTGAGGGAGGGCATGTTCTGGGTGCTGGAAATGTTCTATAACTTGATCTGGCTGGCGCTTCCCCAGGTATATACATATGTAAACATTCATTCATCACACATGTATGATTTGTGCACTCTGTGAACGTTACACCTCGATCAGAATAACATTTAAGTAAAGGTTCAAGTGTTTTCTGGAAGGCTAGGGAAAGAAATCTTTAACAAGAAAAATGACACAACCTGATTGTCATTTTGAAGGTCTAATAAGAATTTTATGGTATAACAAGAATTCTCTCATAAATCGTTTTATTTTTGCAGTTGTCCTAAAGATGGGGGTCCCATGAATAACTGCTGGAGAAAGAGAATATAATTTGAAATGCTGAATTTTTATGAATCATCAGAGAAAGACACCTGACTGCCAGCCTGCTACTTGGGAGAATAAAACTAAGTTGAAAATTTCTGCAACATAAATTTGACATTTCCACTTCCAGCTAGAGGAGCACCCCACTTATTACACAGTTCCCGGAAAAAATCAAACACACTACAATTTGCACACACACACAATCTCTATGCACTGGAGGAGCAGGGAGGGGCTAGATGGAGCACCTCGCTGTTTAAATATTGGGGAACTGCTTCCTCCTTTTACATCCAGCATAATCTGCCTTGAAATCCTTGGGATGTTGAACTGTACGTAGTAAAAATGAATCCTGCAATTATACTGTCATTAGAATAAAAGGAAAAATCTGCACTTTAAACAAGTCAGAATTAAACAGCAGACGAAGATGATTTAACAGAAAAATGTTTAAAAAAAAATGAGTGGCCAGCAAACAACGGAGACATTTGTCTCCACGGAGTTCATCAGTGGCCATGGGAAGTAGGGGCTGCGCTCCCACGTGGAACTGGGCTGCTGAACTGCCGGAAGCTTTTGAGATAAATCATCATGGGTTAGTCTTGCCCTTCTCCTGAAACATTTCACCTCATCTTAAACAATGAATCTTACCCCAAAACTGAAAGTTCATATACTTCTTTCACAGCCAGCGGCCACAGCAGTGGCTCTTTTCTTATTAAATAATGTGATGTACAACATGACTTTTTAAAAATCGCCTTCTTCACCCTCTCTTTAAACGTTTACTTTCAGTCTTCTCAGCCTAGACGTGTTTTCTTCAATAACCTCAAAGCCATGCCATCCAAACCCCCGAGTCCATTGAAACCTCTAAGTGCAGGTTCCTGAGACTCCTAGAAGGCAGAGACTTTTCTGAAGCCCAAACCTCTATTTTCACAACCAGCAACTGTGCTCATGTTCTCTCTGCATCCAGCTTGACCTCATCCCATGGTCCCAACATCCCAAACTCAAAACTGGAGTTGATGCAACAACCATGCCCCTTCCTTCCCACCTCCAGTAAGTCTCTTCTTTTCATTTCCTGCCATGTGCCCTGTCCTCATCCTGCTTACAAAGAGGCTCATCAACATTCCGGGGCCCCCTCCTCTATATCTACCTGTCTCCAGTGTCTCCATTTATCCGTCTCCCCTTCCCAGTCAGAGTCACTTTTCAAAATATAGCTCTGATCACGACCTTGCTCCCAACCCTCTTTGGCTCCTCATTTCCCAAAGAATAAAACCCTAACTCCTAAGCTTGGTATTTCAAATCATCCACAAGGAGACTATAATGTAATTTGGTAAACTTAACCTTCAAACCATGCTGTCATTTCTGGACCTCATCTTCTGCATTTCCCCCCAAAATCAAAGTATCATCACACATTTGAAAAACAGTTCCTTCAGTTTGAATGCTTCTCCCTCTCCTATGTTCATTTCCAGGTCAATTTCAAGGGGGAGAGAACATGATTTGGGGATAAGACACCAGACTTTGGCTTCAGACAACCTCAATTCAAATCCCAGGGCCACCACTTTCTTGTCATCAACTCTTGGACAAACTGCTTAATGTTTCTAAGAGCCTCAGTTTCCCCTTCTCCATACAAAGAGGATAATGATAACGGTATTTATATTGTAAGACTGTGGAGAGGACTAAATGAGTTAAAATGAGAAATGAGGAAGAACTTAGCACAACTCTCATCCTTAAGCATTTGTATAAGCTATTACTTCTGTTGACATTATTGTTACCATCATTGCTACTGACTGCAAGAAGATTTTCCTACCTCATCCACTGAAATCAAAGCCTTCCTCCTCTTTGTCCTTCCACAGGACACTGTCCATGCCTCTAATTACATTTGTCACAATATGACATACATGAGTTATTGATAACTGTCTACCTTATTTCAAGGAGGAACAAATTCCATAAACAGTTATTAAGTACTGCTGAATACCCACATGTTCATTATCAATAGTGTAGACTCCTGCTTTGCCTTTTCTCCTCAGTCATTCCATCACTCATTCACGTCTTCCCAATCTACAACCGATGAAACCTGCAACCTGGACAACACGTTAGGGTCCTCACTTCCCCACTCCTCACATGTGCTAATATTCACTGAGTCCTGCAGAGCTACCTCCTTGACACATTTTATAACCTGACCCTCTCTGGCCCAATTGGCATTGCCTCGGTGAACTGTTGTTCACTGAGATTACTATGATTTTTCCTAACTACTGGCTTTAATCCAAGTGGCCTCCCAAGCTAATACCTTTGACCACCCCTAGGAGGGCCCCCAGCACTCTGTCTGCCTGTTTATGTACCTGCACTGGCGAATAAAAACCAAGTCTCTTGCATACAGGGATTTGCTTCATTCAAAGTGATAGCTTAGCACAAGGCACACTGTAGACTATCAAAAAGCAAGTGTTGCAAAAATGAGCGCGTCCTTCTATCCCACTCCATCCCCATATACTTAGGTTGAACCTCTATGCTTACAAATGCTCCTGGTATGGACCACAGGCCACAGTAGTGCAGCTCTGGGGTTGGATCAAGGGGCTCAGAATTCTTCAGGGGGTTTAGGAATTCTGTGGAAAAATTTCTGTGGAAGACATCCAGATCAGCAAGAAGTGGGGGAGAAAGCAGGCTCAGAGAAAGGATAGGACTGAAAGGAACAGCAATGAATGTGGGAATATTTCTGAGGCATGAGATCAGACCAGTTCAAAGATGACTGAGACCTACTCCTTGTTTGCAGAGGCCACACAGCACATGCAGAAAAGCCACCCTACCACTGTGATGGATGCTGTGATGACCACCCAGACCCGCCTCTGCTCCCTCAGCTTCTGGGAGAGCTGCTAGCCTCGAGAGATATTCCTTTAGCTGAAGAGAATCTCATGCCTCAAAGCCACGCCCCTTCCCAAAGGAACCCACATCCAATGACTCACATAAAGGCCTGGCTCTCTCATCCAACTTGGGGCGGCTCTGCAAGGCCTTCCCGGGTTCAGAGCTCCATGCAGGTTGGCTGAGACCTCCATGAAGACTTCATTGCAGCTCATCTTCTCTCTCTATCCAAAGCTTTTTCCTTCTCTTTCCTACTGAAGGTGTTCATCTCAAGAAGACCTCCCCTTCCCCCAATAAACTGTCTCCTGGCTAAACTCTGCCTGAGAATCTGCTGCCCAGAACCTAACCTGTGACAACCAAAGATACCATATGACAGCACATACCATAGCTCAGAGAAAAAGAATTACTGGCCAATGGGTCAAGTTTGGTCCCTAGAATTGTTTTGTATTGACTTTTCAGGGGTTAAAAATTATGAACTATTTGTCAACATTTAGAAAATTCTTTTCAGAAAGCTGAGGGCCTGGCAATACTGGGCCAGCAATGGCACGTGGCCCTGAGAGCCTGAGTTGAGGGATGTGTGCCATTTAGATGGCGCCTGTGTGGTCCACCTGCTCATGTCCTACCATGGCTCTGCATTCATTTCTTGTAGCTGCCCGGTCCTGAGGACATTTGAGTTGTATGGGTCATGACTGATTCTCATATTCTAGTCTCTAACCTCGGGGCAGGCTGCTTTCCTGGTCAGCTTACTTCCCTCCATAACTTATACCTCATCTGACTTTTCCTGTCAGTTTTTTCGCTGGCTGGGTCTGTATAATAGTCATCTTGCTCACTCTCCTCCAGCAGATGTGCTCGGTGGGTGAATGTGGCCACTGTTCAAAGCATGCTCGATAAGTGAATAGAATGAAACAGAAAACTCCCTTCACCACACTGGGACAACCATGAGCAGTGTCTACTTTTCCAGCATATTTGGAGGAAGACTCAGAGTGACTTTTGGATGGATGAAGGTGTTTTCCTGACATGCTGAAAGAAGTTGGACTCTCCTTTTCAGAAGACATGACCATCCATGGGTTTCCAAGGCTTTGTAATGAAGACAAGTTAATGGCGTGATTTAAAAAGCAAAGGTGGTTCCTCAAAAATCTAAAAGTTAACTTACCATAAGATCTAGCAATCCCACTTCTGGACATATATCCACAAGGAATGCTAATTTGAAAAGACACATGCACCCCAATGTTCACAACAGCACTATTTACAATAGCCAAGATATGGAACCAACCTAGGTGTGATGATTGGATAAAGAAGTTGTGGTATATTTATACAATGGAATACTACTCAGCCATAAAAAAGAATAAAATAATGCCATTTACAGCAACATGGATGGACCCAGAGACCATCATTCTAAGTTAAGTAAGGCAGAAAAAGAAAGAAAAATACCATATGGTATCACTCATATGTGGAATTTAAAAAAAAGAAAAGAAAAAAGAGGACACTAATGAACTCATCTACAAAACAAAAACCGACTCGCAGACATAGTAAACAATCTTATGATTCCTAGGGAAAAGGACTGGGAAGGGATAAATTTGGGAGTTTGAGATTTGCAAATGATAACCACTATATATAAAAATAGATAAAAAAACAAATTTCTTCTGTATAGCACAGGAAACTATATTCTATCTTATAATAACCTTTAATGAAAAGAATATGAAAATAAATATATGTATATACACACATGACTGGGACATTATGCTGTACACCAGAAACTGACACATTGTAACTGACTATGCTTCAATTTTAAAAAATACAAAAAAAAAAAGTTAAAAAAAGATAAAAAGCAGAGACAGGTAAGCAGCTTACATCACAGGACTCATGTGCTTGGCTGAAGTCACCAAGAGCAAAGCCCTGAAGGACTTAGCAGTGCCGAAAGGTCCTGGCTGTGCTGCCCACATGCAGGTAAACGGCTTAAGTAATTGCTGTTCTTGGGCTGTCAGACAAAACACCTAGTCGAAACTGTACAAGGACAAGCGCTCCCACAGAGGAAAAATTATCAACTGTTGTCAGACAGAATAACATGTGACTGCCGACATTTCACCTTTTATTATTACAGCAATGCTTGAAGAAAGAAGTGTCGTGCAGGTTGTCAGCATTTCATTTTAACCCCCTCTCGGAGGCGGTTAAAAATTCACTCATGCTGAAACCTGCCTTTCAGGTTCTCAGCCAGATTTGTGCTTTGTTTCTAATCCATTGTTCTCTAATGGAACGCACGATGTAACGCAGGGGCAAGGGTTTTTCCAAGGATCTTTCTCCAAACTGCTTCCTACCTCAATTCCCTTTTCCCGGCTCGCTCCACTGTCTGCCAACAGGTTAGTTTTCACAACAAAAACAACCCAAAAGATACGCTCAACTGAGGGACAATTAAAGGCTTCTGGCAGTGTTTGTAAAAATAGCTGCAGCAATTAGCCACTCTCAACAAGTAGGAATCTGTTCAGCGGTGCTCGCTAAAGGCAACCGCTGTCCTGGAGCGCTGCAGGTGCCTGTGGGAGACGCAACTGAATCAACAGGTATTGCGGTAGCTCTCGCTGAACAAAAGGTAACCAATGACAGTTCAAAAAAATGTCTTGGTAGGAGTGACACAGAAGTGACAGTCTGGTAGGAAAGAGGAACCAGAGGTCTCATCCCCACTAACGTTGTTTAGACGCCGTGCTCTTGGCACTCAACGCTCCCCCGGTCCCCTAACCAAGCCATCTCCCCCTGATGACAAAATGCCAGGGAACGGGGAGAGAACCGATGATTTATTGGTTGATTACTATGTGCCAGGCGGAATGCTAGGCACTTTATAAATCATAAGATACTGTGAAGATACAAGAGGCATGAGGTGCCCCTCTCCTCTCCAGCTGAAACTTACTTTAGGTGTGTCTATACCTGTGCATAAATGGCTTGAAAACACTTCCAAGCTTGCTTTGTTTATCTTAAGCAAGAGCGGCTGTCCAGCAAGACTCATGTCGATCAGCCGCTGAGACAGCACCATACAAAACAGAGTGCTTACTTTTGTAGACATGCTGCCAGCTCTGATAGGTGTGTTGGGTCTTGCACGTGCCATCTTTCCAATGACAGTGGTCCCAGAACCTGGGAAGGTGCTATAATTAGCCTTTTTTTATTCTCAGCATTTCTGCAATAAGTACCATTTGTAAACTCCTTAACAATCAACTCTAGTCTTCACGTCTCACAAGAAATCAGATAGCTCAACACTTGTCAACTCTGCTTTATGGCCCTGCATCCTCAGGCCTAGAGTTCAAAGAAATCACAGGTAAGGCAGCCGTCTCAGACTTAAGACCATCACAGCTGCTCTGTTTTTATCCAGCCTCTCAGCCTGGTTGCCCAGCTTTCCCTGAATATGTGCGTGTGTGTATATATATATGTATGTGGGTATGTATATTATTTTTAAACTCTTGGAATTAAGACAATCATAGTAAGAATATTGGCCCCAATTCTCCATTTTTAGCAAGAAGAATTCACAGCCTGGGCTTTTGCCAAGGATTGCTGGAATAATTTTGGCAGATCTAAGATGGCCCCATAGACAACATCCCTTAGCTGGTGGAGAAGCAAAGCTGAACCTGTTCAGGGGCTATTTAACTCTCCTGTGCCTGTGGCAGCAAGGAAGGAGGGGGATCCCAGGCAGAGCCAAGGCTCATTGTCCGGCTGGGCAGAAGCAGCAGTGGAGCATGCGGGGCAGGTGAATGGGCAGAGCTGGCCTTGGGAAGCTTCTCTGGGGAGCAGTGGACTGCTCCCCACAACGCATGTGGTACACCAGAGCCACAGGGAGGGGAGGCCCAGGTGGCTCTGGCTTTCCAGTTGGGAATAGTTAGCCACTGTCTTAGAAACTGGGTAGTAAAATATGGTCAAAGTTATAAAGAAAAACTACAGTTCAGCTTTGGAAAAGGTCTTGTGGAGATATATCCCTCTTTCCTTGGAGACAGGCTGTTCTATTTACCATTCTTGAATAATGCAGTCACCCCAGATTCATGGCAGTAAAAATATTTATTATCCCATGTCATCATCTCATAATCTCTGATACCTATTGTTAAATCCAGAGATGGTGATTCCTTACTAAACTTTGTTTTTAAACCACAGCTTCATGGCTCCATAGTAAATGTGCAATAACTGCTCAAAATATTTCATTTTTAAACTATGATAAATGCTGCTGCTACTAATATTTCTACCTGGATCAAGAAGGACAATTGTCTCAACTTAGAATATATTTATGAACTGGGGATCATTTTCTAACCTAATTCCAAACCTAACTGGTTTCTAATAGTCTGTTTACTCCTCTTTAAACAGTTTGGGTTAGCTGAGCTATCTCCCATTATCAAAAACAAATATTTTTCCCTCTTGTGCTCTCACCTTCCCCAATACATTTGCACTGTCTTCATCACCACTATCATTATAGTCATCACCAACATTAGTTGAGCACTTTCTATACCCCGGGCATTATCCTGACAATTTTACATGAGAGCAGTCATGATGCAACTGGGACATGCGGATCTGACTCCAAAGCCAGACTCCTTACCACTAGGCTCTAGGAATCTTCTTGGGTACCTTGTTGCCATTTCTGAAGCACAATTGTGTCCGTCTTTTCATTTGATTCTTACAACCACACAAAAGGTTTTATTTTATTTCTTCCAAGTCTCAGAAAGATACACACTATTTTATTTTGTTGAATTATTAAGGGTTTGGCTATATTTTGTTCCCAGATGAAAATTCTAAATTTAATTTAAAGTAACACTATGAACTTCTCCACCTGAAAAAGTTAAAGTTATATTCAACTGTAAATCATCCTCAAATAACTCTTCACTGTTTCTTTTTTTTCCTGTTATAAAGCAAAGTCCTACATTTTCCAAGGGGATATGCTGAACTCCTGTAGAAACAGGGAGTGTATTTAAATGCATCTTCAGTTACAACTGACTGCATCACAAAATCAAATAGTTTGGAGTTTACATATAGTTGTATGAGTAACATTTGTACTTATATGTCTAGATTTATATATACCAGACTAAATTTCAGAAAGGATTTTTCAGAGGTTTGGAACATATACTGCTTGGAATTTCAGTATACCTCTGCTCTCTCTTGATATGAAAAATAAGTAGTTTATTCTATTTTTTAATATCTCTACCTACATCCACAGAGTGTTAAGAAAGGACATCTATGATAACGTGGCCTTGTGAAAATAAATTCTAAATTCCTTATTGAATTACTGTTTCTTTTGATAGTCACTCAATTATAGTTCTTAAATTCACTGTTCCCATTTTTTGACACATCATCATTAAGGAAAGATCTGAGTTTTTGCAAAGAACAACTGGACTGAATTCCATGGGAATATGAATAATAGAGATGCCACTACATGAATGTGTACATTGTTCTTAGAGTGAAATCCTTCTTGCCTGTTATCTTATGGATAATCTTTAGGACATTCTTGGGAGGCCCAAGGCAGAAGATCAGGACATCCACATCATACAGAGACAATGGAAGTGCTGGAGAGCATTAAACACTCAAAGTCACTTGGAGAACCAAGCCAGACCCCACACATCCTTCCAGTAACTTCCTCTGTGCAAGGCCTCACACGCTTGTCATGATAAATGCTCCCTCCCACTGACAGTCAAACAGATATTCCTGCTGAACAATTAACTTCCCAAAAAAGCATCTCAGGGAAGCTCGGGCTTAGTTCCAACCTTATGGCCAATACATATCTACATAAACAAGCTCTGGGGGCACCAGTGGAGGTTAGTGCACAGACAAGCTCATAATACATTCCAGTGCTTACTGCAACCAAATGATGGACTCAGAATGCTGCATTTCATCTTTACATATTCAGATAAAAAGAAATAAATACCTGTTGTTTCAAACAGCTGAGTCATTCACTGGAGTGCTGACTTACCACCAAAGTCATGGACAGTGGTGATGTTTTTCTTAAGGTGGCAGGAAGATCCCATTAAGTGAGGTCCTATAATGTGCCAAGAGACAAGGGCTTCGAGACCATTGAAGGAACAGAATGATACGAGAGAGGGGTCTGACATGTCCAAGCATAAATTCAACCTCCTTTTTGGCTAACAGTCCTTTGAATCCTTGGATTTAAGGCCCCAAAATACGAGTTTTGCAATTGGGGACCTACCATGTCTTTGGTATTGGAAGAGAGGAAGAAATAAAGTATCTAAGTCTTGGTGTGGAACAGGGATTTACATTTGTTATTTGAGTTTGTCCAGTGAGGACCATAATTCACATTTTTATATTCCTATAATATAGAAGAGGAGAATGAGGCACAAATAATTTAAATATTTCACTGGAAAACCCAGATTGTGTTATAGAGCCAGGATTTGGACCCAGGTCTACATGATTCTATGCCTATTTTCCTTGCTGCCTTCTTGGGACAAAATCGTATTTGCCCAGGGGATTTATGGGAAATGATGGAAGTTTTAGCACAGTCCCCTAAAGCATCCATTAGCTTGTCCTCCTTAAGCTCAGCAGTTAGTAAGCCCTTGTCATGTATGTTCCCTTCCTAAATGAGCATGCAGAGACTGTGCAAGATGAACGTCTGTGCATAACAATCAATACTTTTAGAGCTGAAGAGAGGGGAAGAACTTGACCTGTTTCTAAACTTGGGCTCTCAGTTCAGTGGCTTGACTGGTGGTGGTTTCCCTACCTACTGGTATAATTGTTCTCAATCCCACCTGCCACCCACACAGCAGCACAGAACATTCCCCTCTACTTTGGACAAAATTTCACTCAAGGGCCTTCTAGAGGAATGGTTTATCTGCTGTTTTCTTTAGCATTTTCAGCTAAGACATTTTCATAACCTTCCCAGAAATAACTTCCAACTCACAAGTCTCAGGAAGGGTCCTTCTTTCATTCAAACAGGAAAAAGCACAAAGCAATGAAACATCCTCAAATAGTACCATAGCATCCAGCTAGGTGTTTCCTGGCTTACAGGTCACACACTGTAATTTAAGTGTGTTTTGCATGGATCAGTGCAGAAAAGTGAACTTTACTCCTTCTGAGGGCTTTTGTGATTCATATGACTCTTCCCTTAATTCCTAAGTGCCTCCCTAACAGGGAGTCCTCAGACCAGAGACTGTGTAAAATTGTTCTTTGGTAGTTCCAAGTGTGTGCTTATGCTTTCAACCAGCGTGCAGGTTTACTGAGGGAGAGCAGCAAGAGAAGCTGGAATTCTCTGGTGATTCATCTCTGGTAGAAGCACCCATGTGCCAAGCCCCATGAAGCCCATCACACTGCTGATTTTCAGCAGGATGTTCCCTAACCATTAGTGAGGAGGCTATTTTAAAAACTCATCCTAAGATATCCACATACAAAGAATGAAGTCGGACCCCTTCCTCACACCATACAGAAAAATTAACTCAAAGTGGATTACAGACCTACATGTAAAAGTGAAATCTGCAAAACTCTTAGAAGTAAGTGTAGGAGGAATTTTTCATTACCTTGGGTTATGCAAAGCTTTTTTGGATAGAACACCAAAAGCCCAAGCATCAGAGAAAAAAATGAATTGATTTCATCAAAATTAAAAACTTTTGTGCTTCAGTGGAGACCTTCAAGAAAGTGGACAGCTCACACTGTGTGGAAGAAAGTATTTGCAAATCACATTTCTATATATGGAACTTGTATCTAGATGATATAAAGAACTCTTACAAGTCAATAATGAAAAAAACAAATAACTCAATTAGAAAATGGGTGAGGGACTTAAACAGACATTTCTTAAAGATATACAAATGGACAATAAGCATATGAAAAGATGTTCAACATCATTAGCCACAGGGGAAACACAAAGCAAAATTACAGAGATACCATTTCACACCCATTTCTTAATGGCATGTGTTTGAATGGTGTGTGCTGAAATCGGCCGTCCTTGACTATCATCAAAAGGAGAAATAACAACAAGTGGTGGCAAGGATATAGAGGAATTGGAAACCTCATGCACCACTGACGCGAATGGAAAATGGTGCAGCTGCCTTGGAGAATAGCCTGACAGTCCCTTAAAAGCTAAGCATAAAGTAACCACAGAACCCAGTAATTCTACTCTTAGATACATATCCAAGAGAAACAAAAACATATGTGCATGCAAAAACTTGTGCACAAATGTTTGTAGCAGCATTATTCACAACAGCCAAAACGAAGAACAACCTAAATATCCACACAATGGTGAATAGCTAAGCAAAATGTGGTATATCCATGCAATGGGATATTATTTGGCAATAAAAAGGAATGAAGTAATGATATATGGTACAATTTGTATGAACCTTGTAAACATTATGCTAATTGAAAGAATTCAGTCACAAAAGGCCATCTATGATATGACTCTGTTTACATGAAACATCCAAAATAGGCAAATCTACAGAGGCAGACGGTTGGTCAGTGGTTGTCCAGGGCTGGGGTGGGGGAGGAATGAGGAGTGACTGCTGATCAGTTGTTTAGGAGGGTGATGGAAATGTAAATTTGATTGTGACGATGGTGGTACAACTCTGGGAATATATTAAAAACCACTGAATTGTACACTTTAAATGGGTGAAGAGTATAGTACGTGGCTATATCTCAATAAAGGAGCTTATTATATATTATATTAATATATACTTAACATATTTATTTGTATATTTACTATGTATTAAAAAATTTAATTATATATCTTTTAAAAAAACAACATTCTAGACCTTGGTTCTCAGTCTTGGTTGCCCCTTGAAATCACCTGGGGGTACTTCTTAACTCCCGAAGCCTAGGCCACATCCAAGACCAATTATGTCAGAATCACCATGGTCAGGACCTTTAAGGTCACTCCATAGCAGAGACCAACAGTTATGAGAAGAAGCTGACTGGGTGGCCTCACCCCCTGGAGGACACCGAGGAGAAACATTATGCTCCCACTGGGTGGATACCTGAACTTCTGATTTCTTCTCTCTTCACAAGGAACTGTATGTTCATGTTTCTGTGGTTCTTATTTTGGAATCTTTGTAAAGTAATGCTCACAGGTTTATTTATTCTGAAATAAAATGCATGGAACCAAACCATATACCTAATATTTGAGGAGTTTCACTTTGATTCTTTTCATCTAAAATCCCCAAAAGGGTGAGAAGGGATAAGTTGGGAGTTCGAAATTTGCATCTCTTGGGGAGTCACGGAAATGTTTATCTTGATGGTGGTGGTCGTTTCACAGATGCATACATCTATCAAGTTCATCAAATTGTACATCTGAAATATGTGTAGTTTACAGATATGATACCACAATAAAGTTGTTTAAAAAAAATAAATCCCCAATTATTTTTTATTGGTCAAGATGGCAGAGTGGTAGGACCATGAGCTTGCCCCTCCTCGTGACTACAAAGAAACCACAACTGACTGCTAAACAATCATAGGAAAAAAGACTGGAATCTAGCAAAAAAGACCTTCAAATGGAAACATAAAGAGGGAACCACAACAGAATGGTAGGACGAGTGTGTCTGAGATATAATCAGTCCCCATACCTCCCGGGTTGGCGACCCACAAGCTGAAGGATAACTGAGTGGCAGAGGTCCTCCCACAGGAGTGAGAGTTTGAGCCCCACGTTGGGCTCCCCAGCCAGGGGTTCCAGTATTGGGAGGAGGAGGAGATCTCAGGACATCTGGTTTTGAAGGCCAGTGCGGCTTAACTCCAGGAGCCCCATGGGACTAGGGGAAACAGAGACTTCACTCTCTTGGGAAGCATACATAGAATCTCGAGTGTGCCAGGTCCAAGGGCAGAGGCAGTGATTTCATAGGAACCTGGGCCAGGCCTGCCTGCTGGTTTTTGGAGGGTCTCCTGGGGGTGTGGGGGATGGCTGTGGCTCAGCCAGGGAACATAAAGGCTGGTGGTAAACATTATGGGAGTGTTCATCTACATGAGCTTTCCTGGAGGCTGACATATTGATTGGATCATTAGCACCAAGACACAGCCCCATCCAACAGCCTGTAGGGAAGCCTCAGGCCAAACAACATACAGAGTGGGAACACAGCCCCACCCATCAGCAGACTTCCTAGGCCACCAACGCCTATAGACAAGGCCTTACTCACCAGAGGTCCAGGACCAAGCTTCACCCAGCAGTGGGCAGGCACTGGCTCCTCCTGCCAGGAACCCTGCCTCATCCACCAGGAGCAGATACAAGAAATAAGAAAACAACAACCCCAAAGCCTGTGGAAGGAATCCAGAAACACAGGCCAGACTCTACACTGTGACTGGCTGGACCCCGACCCTTGGGTGACAAGAGAGGAGTGTCCTGCTGGGACGCATAGGACGTCTCCCACAGAGGGCCACCTCTTCAAGGTCAAGAAATGTAACTAACCTACCTAGAAATACACATAGAAAGATAAACAATATGAAGTGGCAATGGAATGTCTCCCAGGCCAAGGCACAAAATAAAATCCTGGAAGAAATAAGTGATGAGATAGGCAATTTATTTGAGAAAGAGTTTAAAGTAATGATGGCCAAGATGTTCAGAGAACTCAAGAGGAGTATAGATGCCTAGAGCGAGGTTTTTAGCAAAGAGTTGGAAAATATAAAGAATACCCAAACAGAGTTGAAGAATAAAATCACTCAAATGAATAACACACTAGAAGGAACTAAAAGTAGACTAAATGAGGCAGAAAAATGGATCAGTGAGCTAGAAGACAGATTAGTGGAAATCACTACTGCAGAACAGAAACAAGAAAAAAGAATGAAAAGAAATGATAACAGTTTAAGAGAACTCTGGGACAACATAAAGCACACTAATATTTGCATTATAGGCATCCTAGAAAGATAAGAGAGAGAGAAAGGACTTGAGAAAATTTTGGGAGAGAAGATCACTGAAAACATCCCCAACTTGGGAAAGGAAACAGTCACCCAAGTCCAGGAGAAATGGAGGGTACCACACAGGATCAACCCAAAAAGGAACACACCAAGGCACATAGTCATCATATTGACAAAAATTAAGGACAGGGAGAAAATATTAAAATTAGCAAGAGAAAAGCAACAAATAACATACAAGGGAGCTCCCATAAGGTTATCAGCTGATTTTTCAGCAGAAACACTCCAAGCCAGAAGGGGAGTGGCATGATATATTTTAAGTGATGAAAGGGAAAAACTTAGAATGAAGAATACTCTATCCAGCAAGGCTCTCATTCAGATTTGATGGAGAAATCAAAAGCTTCACAGATAAACAAAAATTAAAAGAATTCAGCACCACCAAACCAGCTTTACAACAAATCTTAAAGGACCTTATCTAGTCATCAAACCATAATAAAAGAGAACAAAAAGAAGAAAGAGGGGGAAAAAAAAAAAAAAAGACCTACAAAAGATTTCTTTGGCAGTTCAGGGTCTTTTATGGTCCCATATAAATTTTGAAATTGTTTGTTCTAGTTCTGTGAAAAATTTATTTTGACAGGGTTGCACTGGATCTGTGGATTGCTTTGGGTACTGTGGCCATTTTGATAGTGTTGATTCTTCCAATTCAAGAGCACAAGATATCTTTCCATTTCTTTGTGTCATCTTCAATTTCCTTCATCAATGTTTTACAGTTTTCAGAGTGTAGGTAACTTCCTTGGTTAAATTTATTTCTAGGTATTTTGTTATTTTTGATGCAATGGAAATGCTTATGCCAGTTATAAAATTCTGGTTTTTGAAGTGAAAAGAAAAACAAAAGTGAATGAAGCACTGCAAATGGCAAAATATCCTTTCTTATGGGTGAGTTATATTCCATTATGTATATATATACTGCTTCTTTATCCATTCATCTGTTCATGTGCACTTAGGATGCTTCCATATCTTGGCAATTATAAATAATGTTGCTGTTAATAGCGGGGTATATGTATCTTTTTGAATTAATCTTTTTTGGTAGTTGGCTTTATTCCTTTGACAACTATGTAAGTTTAAAAAGCTAAAGGTTTAAACGTTCTTAGAAACAACGAACAGTACATATATGTAAATTCTAAAAAATATGTACAGTATATTTTTATATGTATTTACATGCAATATATTGTATATGTGCAGTCAAATTATAAGAATTCTACCTAATAAAACTGAAAAAAAATTTTAAATTCCCAAAACCATTCATTTATCTTTGGAATAATTCAACAAAAGAGCCCCAAACATGGAAGCTGGGACTACTGCTTTGCTGGTATCAATACCAGATAGAAAATGTTGAATGACCAAGTGAATTCCCTTTAAAAATTTACCAGTGCTTTCTTCCCTGTTTTTAAGCACCATTGAGAATCAAAACACCAGTCTATGTGATTTAAAAAATAAAAGTGACACACTTTCCAATCTGTAAGTCAGAAGTCAGGGTAGCAATTAGAACTCAACATAGAGACTGTCACTTAAATTCCATTTTATGAGGGAAAGACTGAATACTTAAAAACATTCAGCTATTGTTAATATAATGAAAAGGCAGCTACTATCAAGTTTTAAGTAAATAGATTAAAACTTTACAGACTGAGGGCAAACAGACAGCTTTTTGGAAGATTATGAACACTGGATTTGTGAAAGAAAAGAAAAGTATTTGAGGATTGATTTGGCATGTTCAATACTTTGAAAAAACACAGTCTGGAGTAGCCCATCAAAGCAGTGTGTTATCAAGGATATAATATGTAAATTGGCCGTTTAGTTGCTTAGAGATCTGCTCCAAGTTTCTCCCCTAGAAGCACTTCCCTCTTTCTTTTTCTTTTGCTGCTTCATCTCTGGCCTGCAATAATGGATCAACCAAGAAAGCGTTCCTTGCAATCACAGAGGAATTTTTATCAGTGTTAACATGTGCAATCAAGCTGGCCCCATGTGAATGTGCATTTTAGCACGTACAGCAAATCCCTTTTTAGATAGGATTGAGCTCTTCCAGTTTGAGGTGGCGGTTCCATCCTCAAAGGGGAGAGAAGCTCACTTGAACAGGGCAGAGCTGCTGCTGGTGCAAGAGAAGCCTCCTCTCCAGCCTATCGAGGGTCCTCCACATTGTACTACATCTGATTATGTGGCTGCTGCAGGAATGGTATTGGGTGGGGAGACTGAAAATACCTGATGGTAGATACCAGCAGTTAGCTCTTGTTTTTAAAAGAAAATGGGATTGAGTTGGGAGGAATGAAAAAAGGAAAATGTAGACAATAAAAACTCAGATCATACACACTATTATATATAAAATAAACAACAAGGACCTACTGTATCACACAGGGAACTATAGTCAGTGCCTTGTAATAAGCTATAATGGAAAAGAATCTGAAAAATAATATATCTGTGTATATACATATATAACTAATCACTTTGCTCTACACCTGAAACACTGTAAATCAACTATACTTCAATAAAAAAATTTTAAACTTTTAAAAAAAATTTTTTAAAAGAAAAAATAAAAAAACAAACAAAAAAATCACCCCAAACTCAGATCATTGAAAAATAACCAAAAAATCCACATTTATATTTTTGTCAGTATTTTGCTTTCCCAGTCTACCCACAAGATACAATGATGGCAAAAGTGACAAATTTGGGGTTATGACTCCTTTTTTCAGCTGGTAGACACCCTGGCAAGAACTGTATTACTGAAAGGCAAGACCACAGACATCATTCGTCTGATGCAGAGCAACATGAAAACGCAGGGCCCTTGTTCAAAAATCAGCAAGGATTTCAAGACAGTGACAGGAAAGCTTTGGCCCAGGTACAGAGGCCTGCAGAGTGTGGGGCCGGCATGACCACATGGGCTGCAGCGCAAGGAGCCAGCTCTGCTGCAGGGCAAGAAAGAAGGGAGGTGGGCATCTATGTAACCCATCCCTGGATCTGCTGTCTGCTCGCGAGTTTCGCTCCTCTTGGCAGAGCGCACAGCTTAGCAGTGGCTTGTGTCACTTTCTCATTTATAGAAACCAACGCCCAGAGAAACTCAATGACTGTCTAAGGTCATGAGCTGAACGAACCAGAACTAAATCCCAGGTATCCTGACTCCCACACCAGCATCCTCTCCCCTACGTGGTGCTATTGGTCTCCAGTTTAGATGTCAACAATCAGGAAAGAGTAAGCACAGAAAAAGCAGGAGGGGCGGTGAGGAAGGACATTACCTCATCAGAACTTCCTTTTCAGCTCTTCTGTGCACAGAATAAAGTCAGTTTTCAAAATCAGTTTCTAATTCCTTTTCTAAGTCAAGGCTTTCAAGTCTTAAAGACGTCATCTGACAGCTCTGAACACTGAAGCTGTGTAGCTTTGCTCCGAGCTCACTGGAACACTTGGAGTTAGCAATCGGAGACCAAAGAGGTTATTAGTGGATGGTTATGAGGCAACACGTGAGTAACCTAATCAGTGTTCCTGTACAAATATTTAAAATCAGTCCAAGATAATTTGAACTTTAATGCGGAGCTAACCAGACGCATGTGTAACCTGAGCCCAAGGTTCTAATAAGTTACTGCCTTTTGGATGTCCTTCAACGTGAGGGACATTTTTAGAAAGATTAGCACTTGAATGGAAACAAAGACTGAGTTTAAAAATTTTTTAATTTTAATTTTTTTATTGAAGTATAGTTGATTTACAATGTTGTGTTAGTTTCTGGTTTATGGCATAGTGATTAAGTTATATATAAAAATATATATATATATTCTTTTTCATTATAGGTTATAAGATATTGAATATAGTTCCCTGTGCTATACAGTAGGAACTTGTTGTTTACCTATTTTATATATAGTAGTTTGTATCTGCTAATCCCAAACTCCAATTTATCTCTCCCCTGACTTTCCCTTTTGGTAACCATAAATTAGTTTTCTGTGTGTGAGTCTCTTTCTGTTTTGTAAATAAATTCATTTGTGTCATTTTTTAGATTCCATATATAAGTGATATCATATGATGTTTGTCTTTATCTGACTTACTTCACTTAGCATGATCATCTCTGAGACTGACATTTTCAATAGGGTAAACATGAGATCTGGACTTTTTATACTTTTTTTTTTGTTTTGTGTAAAAAGCAAAATGCATGTATTGTCCTTGCTCAGGTACATGTGTAAATTTAGTATATCAAAATACACTACATGACCGTGCAAGGACGTGGTCATTGAAAGATATGTCACAAATCAAACATAAATGAAGCTTTAACAGCTTGTGAAAAACACTCAACCAGGTGTGCAAGAGTTCAAGGTAGCCACAATTAAAAAACAAACAAACAAACGAAGAAACCAACCCCTTCAGAGAGGCAAAAAAACAGCTGCCCAGCTCCTCGACAAGGCACCGATTTTAGGGTCTGCTAGATCTCCAGTTCAAATCCCGGCTTCATCTCTATTTTACTTTTTTGAGCCTTGGCTAATTCATCTGCAAAGCAGGGTTGATACATCCTGCCAAACAGCTGAATCCGGGGCTTCCTAGATGTCTCAGTGATCTCTGAAATCTGACTCATACACCTTTAATTATATCTTACTGAATTACCCCTCCGAATTTTCACTGGGGGGGGGGTTAAAATTAGTTTTGCATGTCTGCTTTCCATAATTTTATGATCTGTAGGTAGCAACAAGGAAAAACAAAATATTTTCTGGCTTGGATAAATTTTGGCATAATTATAGGTCTGGTGTTGGGAAAATGAGGACCAGATGAAAACGGTGCAGAGACATGAGTAACCCAAAGTGTCTGCGGCTGCTGCCCTTCCATCTCATTAACCGCCAATTACCGTATTCATTATTTAACACAAAAAGGAAAAACACAAATGGGGTTTAAAAAAAAAAACCCTTTTATCTAGACTCCAGTTTATACTTGGCCTCCAAAGGCAAGATTAATGCAATAGGTTGAGAAAGGGAGTAGTTAGATTGAGCAATAAAAACACTTTTTGATAACATGTGAGCCTATAAAAATGGCTTGCCTGAATCTATTAGCCAAAGATAAATAATACCCTGCGGGAGGAAAATAAACAGCTTTTTCTGGATCACAAAGTCTGGTATGTTCTTAAAGACCCAGCTTTCGCTGAAAATGTAATACATCCATTTAAAGAGACATTTTCAAAATTCATGATTTCATAACATATGTGCATCTGAAATCTTGTCTCCCTCTAGCAAGGCTAGGTTCAAGACTTTGGTCAAAACACAGAAAGAAAAATCGCTTCTTATTTATTTTTGTTATTTCATTATTAATCTTATTATTATTACTATTGCTTCTGATTATTAGCACTATGGCCAGTAATGCTGTTACTGCTACTGTATCTATATGCACATGTCCAAATGGACATCGGATAGAAATTCTAGTGAATAACATTTTATTGTTCAGCCCCTGAGTGTCTGGCTGGCTTGACCTCAGTGCAATCAATGGACCAGCAGGTTCAGTATCACTTGGAAGCTTGTTACAAATGCATGTTCCTGGGCCCTACCCCAGACCTGTGGAATCCCAAGCTCTGGGGTTAGGGGCCGGGAATACGTGACTCGCCAAGATTCTGATGCTCGAAAATCTGTGAACTCTGCTCAACAGAGGAAGCAACCCAGGTGCCAGAAAACAAAGGAAGGAGGGATGAGAGAGAACGGAGGATGAACACCTGGAGCCGCCACCTGCAGGCTTGACCTTGACTGCATCAGGCAGTCTGCCAAGGCCAAGGAGAAAGCAAAGTCTGGGGCAGGGTTTCCGGATGTGGTTACCAAGGCTCTGGCCTTCAGCTCCAGGCCTCCGAGAGGAGAGGCACCACCAGAACTGTCCCCAGCCACTGTCTGTCTCTCTTGCTTGCTGAATATTGAAAAGGACAAGGCACCTTATTTTTCATGCATGCAGGCACATCAGATCAAATCAGCTACAGTTGCTAAATTAGTATTTCTTAAGGCGTGATGTCTGCGTATTTCAGGGTCTCTTTGATTCCTAGTCCCACCAAATCAACATCTCTGAGGGCTGCAACAAACTCTCAAATGATGCCTGTGTGGTGTCAAGTTTGGGAAATGTTCTACTTTTTTGGACTGACCTGATGTTTAGTTTAGGATAAGGTTTTGAGGTTTCAAGATATATCCTCTACCTATCCTATATCCCTCCCTTTTTGCTTCCTTCCTTCCTTCCTTCCTTTCTTCGTTTCCTTTTTGTAATAACATGTTTCCTCAAAAACACAAATTTAAAAAACACACACAAAGAAAAGAAAAATTAGTTTGACTCCTATCCTCCATTTTGATAAATATAATCATATAAAAAAACTCTAAACAAAATTAGGACGTAAAATAACATAATAGGCCATGAGAAGATATTATAATATTTTAAATTAATTGCCTATTATTAAACCTCTAGAAGCTGTTGCCCAGATTTCCCACTCCATAAATAACAATTTAATAAGCAACGTTGTAAAAAAAACAATCTTTGAACTTATTCCTAATGGTCAGTTCTTAGAATTGAAATTTCTGGTTCAAAAATTATGTCTTCTCTTGAAGTGTTTCACATACATTGCCAAATTGCTCGCAGATAGAGAGGACCCAGTTAAGAAACATGTTAGGCTGTGAATTGGTACAATTTAGCAATACAGAAATGAAAAACTGACCAGGTGCACACTTTTAGACCTGGAAATGCCATATCATGGCATACAACCTAAAGTGACTCCTGTTTAAGGGAATATTCACAACAGTAAAAAGCTGGAAATAATCTAAATATCCATCACTACAAGAACAAAGAGATAAAAATAACACAGCAGGTGAAACATACGAACTAGATGATATCAACTTAGAGCTCCCTCAAAAGCAAAATGGCATAATAGCAAACGAAAAAATCTTGGTAAAGGCATACATACGGAATGGAATTATTTATGTAAAATAATAAAGAATCACAAAAATATACTGTTGCGTTTACACACACAGGGAAAGCATAAACCTTGTAAAGAGAAGGAACTGTAACTTCAACACAGTGGTTCATCCCCAGAAAAGAACCCATCTTCCACTGGGGGAAGAAGGGAAAGGGTTTTATCCAGACCTATAAGATTTTATTTTATTAATAAACAGTTTTGAAGCAAACAAGGTAAAATGTTAACATTTGTCAACTCTGGGGCATAGTTCTCAAAGTGTGTCTGAGGACTTCTGGGGCCCCCAAGTCTGCTGCACGGTGTTCCTGAGCTCAAAATAACTTTCATAATAGTACTAAGGCATTATTTATCTTTCCCACCATGTTGACATTTGCACTGATGGTGCCCAGTCAGTGGTGGATAAAACAGTGGTGACTTAGCACAAAGCAATGCAGAGCAGCGGACTGCATTTTCCACACCACACTCTTGCACAAACACCAGGCAAAATAAGACAAGCCAGTTTCACTCAAAATGTCCTTGACGAAGCAGTAACATTTATTTTAATTAAATCCCAACACTCAAACGAAGTGGTAAAATAGCAAGTAAGCAGAAAGCACTTCTGCTGCATGTATGATTTCTGTCTCCAGGAAAAGCACTTGTGCGATTGAATTGTGAACTGAACTGTCTGCTTTCTTCATACATGTCATTTTTCTTGAGAGAATGAGTGAGAGACAAATGATGGTCATTCAAACTTGGGTGAAGTCTGTCACCTCAAAGCAACCAATTGGCGGTAGTTGTTGCCCTTGATAAAATGCGAGCTTGCAAATGAAAATTCGAATTTTGGAAAGCCAATGTCTACCACTGCAGGCTTGGCAGATTCATGATAGTTAAAGACTGTTCTGAGATCAGTGAGAAATAACAGAATTTGAATATTGTGCAATCAAATGTTTCTCCATCTGGAAGGTCTGCATTATTTGATGACTCCCTATTTTCCAAAGGGTCAATGCATGATGTTACAAAAATCATGCGTGAGTAAAAGATCCACTCAAAGTGCAAAATGAATGGATTTTAATGACATAAAGCATGGAAAGTTCTGTGACATGGTTTCAGATTCTACACTGCAACTACTCTTTTAGAAACAACCATTTGTTGAATTTTGCTGTAATATCAAAGCTGACTTTTCAGTTATCAGAAAGGCTGTTAAAATACACTTCCCTTTTCCAACTACATAACTGCTTGAGGACTGATTTTCTTCCCATACTTGAACACAAAAACATACCATAACAGAATGAATTCAAAAACAGATATGAGCATCCAGTTGACTTCCTTTAAGCCACTTATTCAAGAGATTGGCAAAAATGTAAAACAATGCCACTCTTCTCAACATTTTTTTTTTTTTTGCTTTGGAAATTGTAGTTATTGTCATAAAAGCGTTATTTATGTTAACATGTAAAGGGTTTATTATTGCTGTTTTAAATAAATATTTTAAATATCTGTTTTAATTTTGAATGTAAACATTACAAAATTAATAAACAAAAGTTCTTTGGGGTTCTCAATAATTTTTAAGAATGAGTCCAAATCATTTGAGAACTGCTGATCTAGGGACTAAGTACACAGATACTCATCTATTATTTTCTAAACTTTTCTCTGTGTGTCTAACTAAAGATAAAAGAGTGAAAAAGCCTACCAGTGGCATATGAGGACATGCAGGAGTCCGTATTTTTACCAAGCTTAAGAAGGATCTCTAAAGAAACAAACAAATCTTGTGAATCTGAGAGTAAGAAAATATTACGTCATAATTTTAATTTGCCTTTCTTTCATTGTGTGAGTGTGGACAATTGTATATGTTTTCCAGTTGATTTCAACTTTTTTTCTGTGGGTTGTCCTCTTTCTTTTCATCTATCATATGTTTGTTGAGCATCTTGCATGCACCATACTTGCTTTTAGGTATATCTAGAAAACAGCAGTAAACGAGTTACAGAAGGTCTACTGCAGAAATTGGCACATGACTCTCTGTGGGCCAACTTTGTCCCACTTCCTATTATTGTAAATGAAGTTTTACTGGAACACACACATGCCTATTTGTTTATACATTGTCTGTGGCTCCTTTTGTGCTACAAGAGCAGAGCTGAGCAGTTGCAAAAGAGACTGTGTGTTTTTACAAAGCCAAAAATATTCACTATCTGTCCTTTTCAGTAAAAGTTGGCTGGCCCTTGATCTTGTGAGTTCTATAGGAATGTTGCCTCTTTCCTTCATATTTGTCAGATTGCTTTGTATATTAAAGAAATCTTATCTTGCAGATATTTTCCCATTTATAATCTTTTAATTTTGTCTGTGATTTTTCTCACTGTGTAGAATTTTGATTTTTATGTAGAAACTCAATCAGTTCTTTTCTTTTGATGCAATTGTTCTTAATCTTTGGGAACGCTGTTTGTTAAATGACTCATTGGCTATTTTTGCTTTTTATTTTATCCCACATAAATTTTAAAATCATTTTATCATGTTACTGAAAAACTTCCCAGTGATTCTGACTTTAGTTGCATTAAATTATTGTATTACCTTGGGGAGAATGCAATTTCTAAAATAAATGATTCTTTCTGTCAAAGAGTATAGACCATTTCTCTGTTAAATCTCATCTTCTTCCAAATTATTTTATAATTTTTTCAAGGTAATCTAATAAATTTCTTTTTATATTTATTTCTAATTATTTTCTGTTCTAAGGTTGCTACTGTGATATGTGGATTTTTCCTTATTTTTTACATTGATTATGGCAATGAAGTACACTTTACTTTTCTGTATTTACTTTTTAAGTAGATACCATACTAAACTTTTGACAGTTCTAATAGCTTTTTTTGTTTGTTTCAATTGATTCTCTTAAATTTTTAATATAGACAAATGGAGATTTGTTTAACTTCCCCTTTCTGATTACTTCATATACTTTTATTCCTTATTATATTTGCCAGACTTTTGAACAAATGATAAATTTTTAATTTTCTTGCTTCCAATTTTAATGAAAATATGTATAGAATTTTACAACTAAGTGAAATATTTAATCTTTGTTTCAAATTAATAATCTTTCTAATTTTTATGTAATTAGCCTTCTATATCTGTTTCATTAAAGAGTTTTCACCAGTAATATATATTAAATCAAGTAGTTTTGGGGAGCATCTATAAAAGTAATAATTTTTTCCTTATTTAACCTATTGATAAGATGAATTATAATAACAGATGTCTCTAATAGTAAAATTTCTTGTGTTCTTAAGAACCAACTCTTTTGGTCATAGTCTATAATTGTTTTTAAGGTTTGATACATTGAATTTGCTGGTATTGGGACTTTTTCACCTATGAAGTTGATTTATAGGGTTTTGGTGTCATCTTTGCAAGGACTATCCTGATTGTAAAAGAAAAAGAAATTGGAATGGTTACATCTTCTATCCCTAGAATAGTTTACAGCTGTTAAGATGATAAATTTATACAAATTGTAAGTGACAAAAGGGGGTACATAAAATGAAGATCATGAGAATAAGATGTGGTATAAATTTGCCCCACTAAATAATATAGAATGACATCGTAATTACCCAGTGAAAAACAGCGACCACAAAAACAATTAGAGTCAGATTTAGATTATAATTTCTTGGTAAAGGGGACAATGGTGAAGTGTCTGCACCCCTACAAGCAACAACTTAGAGATAAAAGAATAAGGGTCTCCTCCAAGCATTGAAATAATTAATATTTCCCTAGCTCCACGGGAATAGCCACTGGATCGAGACCAACTACGGAGCTTAATCCATGATGTTAACACATCCAAAGAAAGAAAAGGTCAACTCTTGGAGCATGGCCACTTTAGATAAACTGAGCTCAGAGAACACAGACTTTGGCAGTGGATACTGGGCACTCTCCACAGGAAAGAGACAAAAAATTCCAGAGCTCTAAGCATCCAGTCATGAAAAATGTATCCTCTAGTGGTGGTGTAGTCATTTCCTCAGGCTTTGCCATGCCCTGGAGAAATGTCTTTCAAGATTATGGTCCTTTGCTGATTCCGTACACACCATCAACTTTCTGCTTCGGAATTCAGCAGTCTCTACTGATCATGCAAAAGTCTGCAGGAGGTGTAGATCACAAATGCTTTTCTGCTAGGAAACATTGCCCCTACATTTTCATGCAAGATTCACTCCCGTGGATATTTCCAAGGGATATGTAAGTAATACTAGACCCACCATCTGAAACTATATTCCTTTCTGATTTGAAATGCTATTGAGTTAGTGTGGCATTTTGAGAAGGATAATTTCCAATATGTTCTAATTTATAAAACAATAAAATAATTTGCTACCTTTAGTACTTTGAACATTAGACACAGATCACATACAACACACCTCATTGCTGGTGACAATCTATTCACGTGGATCTGGACCCTCTCACTGGATAGCTGAGAACTGCTGGGTGAAGTAATTCCAATAGCATTTCTATTCCATGAATCTACAGGCCATTTAGTCTACCTATAACTTTCTAACAGTGTATAGAATTTCTTCAGGGAGTTATCATTTGGCCCCTGTTTACTTTTTCCCTCAGATTACACTTTTGCCCATTAGCCAAAAGTATCAAAGAACGCTGAAAGAATTCTAATTCTCATTTTCTGTGACACTTGCTATTGGTGAACAACTATTCTAGCCTTGGCTCTCATAAGAGAATTCATGGATAAAAATATGTTGAAAATATTTTCAGTGGATGCAGAAAAAGCATTTGACAAACTTCAACATCCATTTATGATAAAAACCCCTAATAAAGTCGATAGAGAGGGAACATATCTCAACATAGTAAAGACAAATTTATAGCCAATATCATAGTCAACAGTGAAAAGCTGAAAACCTTTCCTCTAAATTCAGGAACAAGACAAGAATGCCTATTCTCGCCACTTTTATTCAACATAATATTGGAAGTCCTAGCCACAGCCATCAGACAGGAAAAAAAAAAAAAAAGGAAGAAGCAAAACTGTTACTGCTTGAAGATAACATGAACTATATATAGAAAACCCTGAAGATATCACCAAAAAAACTATGAGAACTAACAAATGAATTCTGTAAAGTTGCAGGATACAAAATTAATACAGAAATCTGTTGAGTTTACATACACTAACAATGAACCATCAGAAACAGGAAGTAAGAAAACAATTTCATGTACAACTGCATCAAAAAGAATAAAATACCTAGGAATAAACCTAACCAAGGAAGTAAAAGACCTCTACTTGGAAAACTATAAGATATTGATGAAAGAAATTAAAGATGACATAAACAGATGGAAAGATATTCCATGCTCACAGACTGGAAGAATTTATATCGCTCAAATGACCAAACTACTCAAGGCAATCTACAGGGTCAATGCAATCCCTATTAAAATATCACTGACATCTTTTAAAGAATGAGAACAAATAGTTCTAAAATTTGTATGGAAACATAAAGGAGCCCAAATAGCCAAAACAATCCTTGAGAAAGAAGAACAAAGCTGGAGGTATTATACTTCCTGATTTTAAACTATACTATGGCTACAGTAACCAAAACAGTATGGTATTGGCACAAAAGCAGACACATAGATCAATGGAACAGAATAGAGACCCCAGCTATAAACCCATGCTTATATGATCAATTAATCTATGACAAAGGAGGCAAGAATATACAATGGGGAAAAGATAGTCTCTTCAATAAATGGTGTTGGGAAAGCTGGACAGCTACATGCAAAAGAATCAAGCTGGGCTGCTTCCCCACACCATGTACAAAAGTAAATTCAAAGTGGATTAAAGGCTTAAATGTAAGACCTGAAACCATAAAACTCCTAGAAGAAAACGCAGGCAGTATGCCCTTTGACATTAGTCTTAGCAATATTTTTTTGGATTTGTTTCCTCAGGCAAAGGAAAGAAAAGCAAAAATAAACAAATGGAACTACATTAAACCAAAAAGCTTTTGCACAGCAAAGGAAACTATCAACAAAACAAAAAGGCCACCTACTGAATGGGAGAAGATATTTACAAACAATATATCTGATAAGTGGTTAATATCCAAATATACAAGGAACTTATACAACTCAATATCAAAAAAAGTCTGATTAAAAATAGGCAGTGGACCTGTGTAGACATTTTTTTCTAAAGAAGACATACAGATGAAAAGATACTCAACATCACTAATCATCAGAGAAATGTAAATCAAAACCACAGTGAGACATCTCACATCTGTCAGAATGACTATCATCAAAAAGACCACAAATAACCCATGTTGGTGAGGATGTGGAGAAAAGGGAACCCTTCTGCACTGTTGGTGGGAATGTAAATCAGTGCAGCCACTATGGAAAATGATACGGAGATTCCTCAAAAAATTAAAAATAGAACTAATATATGATCCAGAAATTCCACTTCCGGGTATTTTTCCAAAGAAAACAAAAACACTAATTTGAAAAGATATATGTACCTCTATGTTTATTGCAGCATTATTTACATTAGCCAAGATATGAAAGTGCCCACTGATACATGAATGAATGAAGAAGATGTGGTATATACAGACAATGGACTATTACTCAGCCATAAAAAAGAATGAAATTCTGCCATTTGAGAGAACATAGCTGGACCTAGAGGGTATTATGCTAAGTGAAATAGGTCAGACAGAGAAAGACAAATATCCTAATTCCACTTATATGTTGAATCTATAAAACAAAACAAATGAGCAAACATACCAAACCTGAAACAGAGTCATAGCTATAAAGAAAAGACAGATGGCTGCCAGAGGGAAGGGGGTTGGGGGATGAGTTTAATAGGTAAGGGCAGTTAGGAGGTACACAGCTACACAATAAACAAGTCATATGCATGAAATGTACAGTGTGGGGAATATAGTCAATAATAATGAAATATCTTTATATGATGAAGGTGGTCAAAAGGTACAAACTTCCAGTTATAAGATAAGTAAGTACCAGAGATGTAACGTACAACACGATTAATATAATTAACCCTGCAGTACATTATATATAAACATTAAGAGAGTAAATCCTAAGAGCTTTCATCACAAGAAAAAGATCCTTTTTTCTTTTTCCTTGATGTTGTATCTCTATGAGATGATGGATGTTCACTAAACTTGTGGTGATCATTTCGTGATGTATGCAAGTCTAACCATTATGCTGTACATCTTAAACTTACACAGTGCTGTATGTCAATTATATCTCAATAAAACCAGAAGAAAACCTATTTGACCCACACACAAGTTACTTGTATCAGTAAGGTCCATCTTTAAAGTTATGTCTTTTGTACATGATTAAAATTATGTCATCTCTTAAAAAAACACAATAGAAAGAACTCTTGAGGATAAAAATGGGTACAATAAATATTACTCTGTCATACTGAACTCAATGAACTTGCAGACACTTTTTTTTTTTTTGGTGCGTGATAGATATATTTTGTCCTAAAGGACAGAAACATCAAAGAATAGCAATTCTATCTCAACCATTAAAGGTTTTTCTGCCTATTTTCTTTTATAGAACAGAAGTGTATCTATCGATTTGCCGGTGACAAGAAAGTCACACTGAAACAAATTGGTCTTATTTTTAACTCAAGTATTCAAACATCATGCTTCTGAGAAGAGAATGACGTTCGTTTTGTGATTTGCTGTCATTTGGCATCTCTTCCAGTATCAGATTGAATGAAACAATATTGTACCATTTTGCTGTTGTGATCACACCAAATTTTTGGCATATGCTTAGTATCTGGCTCTAAGTGCCTGTGTGTCACCAGGTCCCCACATGGACTCAAACTTGAGTGTGTGCGTGAGCACGTGTGTGAGCATGTGTGTAAGCTTGTCTGCAGTCACATTTGGACATTTGTTTCTTGCTAATAGAAACCCAAGCCTATGTTTGAGACCAAGTTTCCATTTCCATCTGACATATTTTCTGTGATTAGATTCATTAAGAAATACAGCAACAGCATTAAAAATTAGAAGGGCTGTGTGTTTGTAAACATCAACTGTGGTTAACCGCAAAGACCTTTATATCAATAAAATGTGTCTTCTGGAGACATAATCCAACCTACAAGACACATTTTCATTTACTTTATAGCATAGTTCAGATCATTCCAGAAGAAAAAAACCTTCTCCATAAAGAAAACAAATATGGTGAAATAACACAGCTTATTTGAACGTTAAACTATCCTCTATAAAAATGTCAACCTAACTGGATTACTTCCATCAATGCTGCAAAAATAGAATCCGCAAATGAAACTTTGATGCTGGCAATTGAAAAAAAAATATTTTTTTTGGTATTTCGTTCTTGTGGTTTATGAGGTTACTAAAACATTGGATGTAATTATGGTTTGACATTTTCTATCACTTTTTAATTTATAGTCTTCTAAAGGAAGTGGTGTAAATTGCATTCTTTAAAACATCACTGAACACGTTTTAAGTACCCATAATATCATCCTGAGTGAAAAACAATTACTCAAAACATGAACACGTCTCTAGCTACAAATTTCAGACTCATGAAAAACAGAGGAATGAAGGCCTCGCTCCAAGTTAAATGAGCGCAGACAGGACACTTTCCGGAGGAACTCAGGTTTGGGTGACATGAAAGGTATTTGGGTATCGTGTTTTTTTATTTGTTTTACATGAAGTGTGATGACAGAAATAAAATCACATTGCTATTCTTGGAAATAAAAAGGAATACAAATCTTTATGATAATGGTTTCTGAGAGGCAATGTAATGTAGCAGTTAAGTGTGTGGGCTCTGGGTTCATACAAACCAAATTCAAGTTCTGGCTTGCATTAGAGGAGAACATGACGCATTTTGAAACAAGAAATTCTGAATACAGCTCTTAATGGTAACGGAGAATGTGGTACCCAGGCAACTGCATCTGTAGAAATCAACTTAAAAAAAAAAAAGTATGCCTGGAAGCACAGGAGCGTATGCTTTTTTTTTTTAAGCATTTTTTATTGATTTATAATAATTTTACAATGTTGTGTCAAACTCCAGTGTAGAGTACAATTTTTCAGTTATACATGAACATATATACATTCATGGGCCCTTTTTTTTCTCTGTGAGCTACCACAAGATCCTGTATATATTTCCCTGTGCTATACAGTATAATCTCTTATATATTCCACATTTTGAAATCCCAGTCTATCCCTTCCCACTCCCCACCCCCTTGGCAACCACAAGTGTGTATTCTGTGTCTATGAGTCTGTTTCTGTTTTGTATTTATGTTTTGTTTGTTTATTTGTTTGTGGTTTTTTTTTTTATTTTAGATTCCACATATGAGCGATCTCTGTGGTATTTTTCTTTCTCTTTCTGGCTTACTTCACTTAGAATGACTTTCTCCAGGAGCACCCATGTTGCTGCAAATGGCATTATGTTGTCGGTTTTTATGGCTGAATTTTAAACGTAGATTTCTATGTTTGCAGTTGTGTGAGTTCTCCTGTTTCTAAAAATTTTAATATTTATGGAGCATTTCTGGGTGTTGAGCATTGTGCAAAGTGCTTCAGTGAAGTAAGTCAGACAGAGATAACCATGATATCACTTATGTCTGGAATTTAAAAAAATGAGACAAATGAACTTATTTACAAAACAGAAACATACTCAGACATAGAAAACAAACTTATGGTTACCAAAGGGGAAGGGGGAAGATAAATTAAGAGTTTGGGATTAAGAGATACACACTGCTGTATATAAAATAGGTAAACAACAAGGACCTACTGTAGAGCACAGGGAACTAGATTCAATATCTTGAAATAACCTCTAATGGAAAAGAATCTGAAAAAGAGTATATGAGTAACTAACCGAATCACTTTGCTGTCCACCTGAAACTAACACAACATTGTAAATCAACTATCCTTTAATTAAAAAAAAAAAAAGAAAAGAGCATATGCTCCTGAATTCAGTGGTTAAAAAGCAATCCTCGGAAATAGCTGTCAATATACTTGTACTCAAGGTTCAATCTGTTTGGCTTTTCCACTGTTATCCGCTTCAGAGTCAATATATTTAGCAGACCTTTGATGAGGTGACGTGAATATCAGTTTCTAAAAGCTGGTTTTTGCATAGGCCATCAAGTTGATGGCTTTCTCATGAATGCATTTTGAATGGAAGAGCTGGAAATCAAATAACTGTTCATCACCAGAATAGCTACCCACCTTACTGAAATAAGTCCTATGGATCTCTTGATAAGCCAGAAGACACATTTAGATAGCAAGGAGAAACGAAAACATTATAAATGATATTAAGCTCTAGAAGTTCCCTATGGGGACAATGTGCTCAGGAACTGGAGAGGATGATCAGAATTCAAAGATCAGAGGAAAATGAAAAGAAGCAAATGTACCTTAATGCTGGAACTAAGAGTATAAACCAAAGTGGCCAAGCTTCACTTGGATGTGTTACTATATGGGCAGTTTAGTAGGAATAATGCAAATATTCCAAAAGCAGAATTGAGTCCAATCTTTAGAATGAAGGGTAGATGCAGAGGACCATATTTCCATGGATATGTATATATTTATTCCAATTCCAATTATATATAAATTGCAACATATATATTGCATATAAAACATAAATTAATATTAGGAAAATTGCTGGTAAGGGTCTTTCTTAATATCCCTTTGCCAATACAAATCCATTTCAAATGCAAGTAAAATTCAATCTCCATTTCAATACTTATAAAAGTCTTCTCCTTCCAATACAAAATTGCCTGAGTTAGCCATTCTAAGAAATCACATAGTGGCAGGAAAACGTGTGTGTGTCAACAATCATCCCTCTAAGTGAATGATTAGAAAATAATTTCATGAGTGGATAAAATGTACTGACTTCAAATATCTGGACAAAACTGAAAATCTGAAAACAAAAATAAGTGTTGTTTATCTTTCAAAACTGTAGCTGTCCTAGTTGTTAATTTCAAAAAAAAAAAAAAAAGAAAAAATTAGAATGAAAAAGTCGTTGCCTCAATGAGTGACCCTGGCTGCAAAGGCAGCTGTGATTTAGAGAGGACTCTTCCTGCCGTGTTTCTGCCGTGAACCGGTGTAGGAACACAGCATGGAGGGCCCATGGTCATCAATGAGCGTGACCTTTGCTTGTCCAGGCGCCATGGTCCTGGGAGTGCTGAGTCGGCAGCATTCTCTGCTCTTGTCTTCCTTTTGGCTGTTGGCTGAGAGTGGTGGCAGGGTTAGCAGTTCAGTGTGCTTGTGTGAAGCTGGGTTTTTCTTCTGTGAAGCTAATTGAAACTGCAACATTGGCCTCATTACCATCTTGTAAAACCCCTCTGAACTAACCAGCTCAGACAGCCATGGTTATGTGCTCAAATCAAAGGCAAGATGATGCAAAGAATTATGGACGTAGCGTTTAGGCCATTCTCTAAACATCAAGATATACGATTAAAACTGAGGGCATAATTCATTTACATCTGCCAATATGGTGGTCAGACTGACAACTTTTCAAATTTACCATTAACACAGGCTAGGGAGGGAGGGGTGATCCAAAAGAGACCTCTGAGATGTTTTATTTTGAGCAGTCATAATGTCATTCTTCTTCCTATGGTCATGTTTAAGTCACATGGACAAGCAGAATGCCCTGGGGTTGATTTTTTTAAGCCCAATGACAGTGAACCATTGTGTGGTTCATTAGATTGCTCTAGGTTCAACCTGACTGTATTAGTAAGATTACCAAAAAGATGATAATAAATGAACAAAGGTTAAACACATTTATTATGCTGCATGCCTTCTGACTACTTTGACCTAAGTGAATCATTCTCAATGCAGGCAATTTTTTATGAGAGGGGACATTTGGCAATATCGGAGACATTTTTGATTGTCACAAATGGAGCAGGGAGGGGAGGTGTCACTGGCAACTCGTGGGGGAATGCTGGTAAATATTCTACTGTGTATAGGACACAAAGGAGAATTTTTTAACCCACAATGTCAACAGTGCCAAGGTTGAGAAAGCCTGATCTAAATAACCAAATCAGAACGCAGGGACCTGGGGTCTGATGAGCTGAGTAGAAGCTGGTCTTTACTGTGACTGAGGGCGAGAAAATCAGCATGCTGGAAGTATTTTTGTCAAACAGTTTAAAAGTTTCAAGGACGCTTCTAAATATACTATATCCTCTGGCAGGGGGTTTGGGTAGAGGATAGGAACAGGAGAGGGAAGGATGTAAACATTATATATAGAGAGTACTCCATCATAATGGGTAAAAAATACATGTGCTAATTTATAGAAGAAAAACTGATATACATTACTGGCAAGATGATTTATGTGCTAGCCTGTTGGCTTTTATAACATGCAATGACAGTACTGTATGTAAACAAAAGACTTCCATGATTAGAGGTGAATGATTACTGCATGACCTGATTTGCCTAGATATTAAAATATACCTTAAAATTTCAATATAAATCTCTTGTATTGGCCAAAAATAGACAAATGGGATAGAAAAAAACATTCTACTAACAGACTCTAGTTTATATGAGAACCTTTAAAAATGAGAAAGAAGACAAATCAACAATAAAAGGATGGATTATTCAATAAAAATGATTTTGAGATAATTAATTATTTAGAGTTGCAGACAACTTAGTTGTTATCTCAGCTTTACTCCATATGTCAAAGGAAAAGTACAGATTGATTTTTAAAAACTAGGAGAAAATTAGATAAATAGTTATCTGCGACAGCAGGAGAAATACAAAGGAAAACCTCAATAGAATGTCCCTGTGCAAGATCATTTACACTTTCGTTTGTTAAAACCCCCACAAATCAAAACTTGTCAAAATTCCAAAGCAAACCACAGGCTCAGAGAAACATTCATAACACAAACTCTCTAGAGTTTTCACTATTTTTAACTATATGGAGTTCATAGAAGATCATGTTTTAAAAAAGCATCATCCAATTGACAATCGGGCAGAGGACACAAAATTTTAGAAAACAAAAATACTCTGGTTAAAACATACAGGAAAGCATCTCATTTCATTAGGAATACAAATTAAAATAAGACACCATTTTCTGCCTACCAATTTGCAAAAAGAATTTTTACTTTAAAAAGGGAGGAGCAGGTAAAGAGACTTTCTTATACTCCAGATAGAATGTAAATCGGTACTACCCCTCCGGAAGATGCACAAATAAGTTCATAATTATAGCTTTTGACCCACTGAACTCACTTATGAAAATGAAGAGGGGAAAAAAAATCTCAAAATACAGAAAAAACAGCTCTACATACAAAGATGCTTCCTGCAGTATTATTTTAAATAATGCATCTCTTCCTAATCTCTTTAACATTCAACAGTTGTGATAGTTCATTGTGATACATCCACTGATGTAGCAAGAATTCTGTGATAATTTGAAAAGATATTTACAGAGAATTTTCATAAAATGGAAACGTGCTTGGGTTATAATATGAGGTTACAATTTTCCTTATGGTAAGTGTTGAATGTAACCCCTCTAAAAGATGTGTCCAGGTCCCAATCCCCAGAACCTGTGAATATTATCATATATGGCAAAAAAAATGTGCTTAAATTAAGGGTCCTGAGAAGCAGGGATTATCCTGGATTATGCAAGTGGACCTTAAATATAATGACATGATTTCCTATTAGAAGAGACACAGGGAGTTTAGATAGAGACATCAAGAAGGACGAGGTGATATAAAGATGGAGGCAGAAACTAGAATAATGGCAGCCTCAAGCCAAGGAATGCTGGCGACCACCAGATGCCGGCAGAGGCAAACAACAGAATCTTCACTAGAGCCTCTGAAAGGAGCACAGCCCTGCTGACACCTTGATTTTGGACTTCAGCACTTAGATAAATTTCTGTTGTTTTAATCTGTCAAGTTGATAGTGATTTGTTAACAGCAGCCACGGGAAACTTAAATGGTAAATTGACACTTAACCTTTTAAGAAACTATCAATTCTCTCAAGTGTTTGTACCACTGTACACTTCCCCCAGCAGAGTGTGAGGGGCAGTCCCTCCACTTGCTCACCAACACTTGGAATGGTCAATCTTCACTTTAGCCATTCTGATCAAGGTGCAGTGGTATCTCATTGTGGTTTTAACTTGAATTTCTTTAATGACTAATAATGTTGAGCATCTTTTCATCGGCTTATTTGCCATCTGTATATCTTCTTTGGTGAAGTGTACGTTTACAACTTCTGCCTGTTTTTTATTTTGGGTTGCTCGTTTTCTTATTATTGGGTCTTGAGCGTTCTTTATGTATTCTGAATACACCTACTCTATGAGCCAGCCATTCCATTCCAAAGTATTTACCCAAGAAAAACGGAGGCATGTACCCACACAAAGATTTGTATACTAATGCTCATAGATGTTTTATTGGTAAAGGCCAAAAACTGGAAACAATCCAAATGTGCATTGGCAGGTGAATGGATAAACAAATTGTGTTATCCATACAATGGAATACCACTTGGCCATAAGAATTAGTACTATTAGAACTACTGGTACATGCAACAACATGGATTAATCTCAAATAATTATGCTGAGTCAAAGAAACCAGACAACAAACATGATACACATTGAATGAGTCCACAATTCTAGAAAAGTCAAACTAATCTATAGTGACAGAAAACAGCTCTCTGGTTGCCTAGGGATGGGTCCTGTGGGGAGAAGGGATAACTAAGGGAGAAGAGGAAACTTTGGGGGTGACAATTAAGTTCATCACTCTGACTATGGTGAAGACTTCCAGATATATACATATGTCAAAAGTTATCAAATTGTAGATTTTAAATATGTGCAGCTCATGGTATGTCAATTATATACCTCAATAACTTATTTACAAAACAGAAATAGACTCACAGACATAGAAAACAAACCAAAGGGGTGGGGGGGAGGGATAAATTAGGAGTTTGTAGCATATATACACCACTATATATAAAATAGACAAACAACAAGGACTTACTGTATAGCACAGGGGACTATATTCAATATCTTACAATAACTGTAATGGAAAAGAATCTGAAAAAGAATATATATATATATATATATATACACATATATACACACACACACACATATATATGTATATGCATAATTGAATCACTTTGTTGTACACCTGAAACTAACCCAACATTGTAAATCAACTATACTTCAATAAAAAAATTATACCTCAATAAAGCTGTTAAAAATTGCTTAATCTTTCTATGACTCAGTTTCCTCACTTATAAAAAGGGATAATAATAGATCTTATCTCATAAGGTTGTTTCAAGGGTTGAATTCTGATAGTGTTTGCAAAGCACTCTGTTCAGTGTCTTACATACAATGAACACTCAAAAATGCTAACAATATTTCTGTAAAAATGGTATATAAACTTTTCATACCAGTGAGATCCCAATATGCTAAAAATATGCTTAGAAAAAAAAGACTGGAAAGAAACATTCCAAAAGTATAAGCTATTTGATTTGAATTGTGGAATTTTGGATGATTTTGTTCATCTAAGTTTCCTTTATTTTCCAAGTTGTTTTTATCCAGTAAAAAAGTTTCCTTAAGAAAACAGTATTAATAATCTCCTAACAAAACAAAGCTCTGATAAACAAATCAAATGGCATGAAGCATATCTGTTTCTTGCCTACTCTTACCCCTGGTAGCCCTGTGCTCTTCCAAATGGTGAGTCCAACCTGGAGACAGAAACAGTGGTGTGTGACCCCTGGGGCCATGAATTAGACCTGGCTGTGCTCAGCTGCAAGGAAATCCTGGTTGGTCCTGATTTGGATTCTAGCTCTAAATTAGGAGAGTTGTAGCTGGAAGAATCAAAGAAGAGGGTAGGAGGAAGAGGAGGAGCAGGAAGCAGCTGGGGGTAGCTTGTCTCACTGGATGCTTCAGAGGAAAGTCACTCCTTTATGAATGGAAAGCACCACCCAAAAGCACCACCACTACAGTTCTCACCACCATCATTGGTTTGATGACTCGGGGAGCATCTTACCTCCACTTCCTTTTTCCAACCATATCCCTCTCCACTCTGCCGTCAGTGCCCATGCACGCAGATTGCCTGTTTAAAACCCTTCAGTGACTCTCTGTAACTCTTTACATCATGTCTCTATTCTCAACACGGCTCCCGCCTACCTGTCCAGCCTCATGTTGCGCCATTCTTCCCTCTTCCCTTCTGTCTCTCTGCTCTTGCTCCACTGGCTTTTCAGGACATCCAAGTTCTTTGGACTCTCCCATCTTAGTAACATCACATCCTCCTTGCTACATACCATTAAAGCTTCCCTCCCTTATTGCTTTTATTAATTTTCTTTTCATTTAAGGCCCAGCTAAACAGGGAACTCTTCCTTGACACCCCTTTGTTGTACTCTCTCATAATACTTTTGGCTAAAATTCAGCTCATTGTTCAACGGGTCTTCCTAGCTGGTGAGCAATCTGAGAGCAGAACCATGTCCGTGTTGCTCAAAGCAGTGGCCCTTAAACATAGCAGAGCTGTAGGTACTTATTACTGGTGATTAAGAAAGGGCTGGTTCAGGCTCCCTGGCAAAAGTATCACGGGTGAGGAGAAAGACCATTGAATCACTAGGCTACCCACCTGCCTTGGGCAAGTCCCTTCTTTCTGGTTTAACAATAAGCATTTATAAAATGAGCCTAAATTATCTCCTAGGTCTCCTCTAGATCTAAAATGTAATTGGATGAAATTGAGGTCATGTTCCATTGAGTTAGAATGACTTCTTGAATGAATCAGTGACCCCCTCATGTTCTGATTGCAACCAGCAAATAATAACTTGCTAGTAGAGAAAACCAGAGCAGCATTACCAACAATTTGTCATTTATTCCTTAGAGACTAAAACGTCAAAATGATGGGCTTCAGTTATCAGTTTCTCTTAGAGTTTTTTCCTTCCTACAAATATTCTAACCCTTGGTCCACATCATTCTTCTATAGGCTATAATGTACAGGAAACTCTAAGGGGGAGGGTATAGATCAATGGGTTCAATCCCCAGTACATCCATTAAAAATAAATAAATAAACCTAATTACCTTCCCCTCCCCCCCCAAAATCCCCCTAAATTAAAGGAAAAAAACCAGGGAACTCTAAAAGCAAGGATGGCCTTAGTTTTTTTTCCTATTGAAATATAGTCAATTTATAATGTGTTAATTTCTGGTGTATAGCATAGTGATTCAGTTATATATATATATATTATATATATATGTGTGTGTGTGTGTATATGTGTATATATATATCCCTTTTCATATTCTTTTTCACTGGAGGCTATTACAAGGTATTGAATATAGTCGCTTGTGCTATACAATAGGTCCTTGTTGTTTATCAGTTTTATATGTAGTAGTTAGTATCTGCCAGTTCTCAATCTCCAAGTTTATCCCTCCCCACACCCTTCCCCCTGGTAACCATAAGCTTGTTTTCTATGTCTATGCATCTGTTTCTGTTTTGTAAATAAGTTCATTTGTGTCTTAGTTTGGGTCACTCTGGAATTAAACATGCATACTCACTCAGCAGAGTGAACTGGGAAGAAAGAGGATGAGAAAGGACTGTATTTGGCCACCTCTGGACCAATCCAAGGACAGGAAGATATCACCAGCTGCTTTTTTTTTTTTTTAATCTCTGCTTTACATCTACATATGACTTCCCCTAGCTGGGGACCCAGAATTGGCGTCAAATAGAAGAAACACATGAGGCTACACTTTCCCTACATCCCTACGGTGTATTTGCATTTTCAAATGCAATGGTAGGGAAGTAGTAATGCACTTGAACAGTAAACGGAAACACTGAATTCCACCAACTCAACCCTGATGGCATTAGTGCTTAGAGAGAATTCAAGGAATATACTGCAGAAATGAAGCAAAATAGACAGCCAATAAAATGAATCTTTATGAAAAGAAAATCTGTATTTCCAGGAACAAAAAAGCCGATTGTTGCCTGCAAATTCTTTTTCTTGATTCAAGGGACAGTTAAGTAATCACTCCCAGTGTAAGTATGTCAAGTTTACTTTAACAAAGTCAATTTGAGAGGAAGACCAAAGTTAATAGTAAGAACTTATTTGGTTTCCTTCTTCCTCTGTCTTTCCAGGTATGCTAAGTAAACAGTACATATCCGTGTCTTAGAAACTCTACAACACAATACAGGGAAAACAGGTTGAAATAATTGTGTGGTAATTCAGACCAAGAAAAAGTTACATAAATAAAACTTTTCCCATGGTCATCTAAGCAGAACTACATTACATAATGTTAAAAAAAAAACAAATACACAAAAAAATTGCTGGTTCAGGGTATGCGTAAATGTTTCTAGAGAAATCAGTTTTGAATTTTGTCTTTGAGAACACTTAATCATGAAGCAGTTATAATCCCTGACATTAAACTATCACTTAATGGGGCAAATATGGAATAGTCAGCCCATCAGTTATATCCTGGGTACAGACGCATTATATTTGCAGGAAAATAAATAAAAACAAAGATTTCCGTGAGTACTGTATTACCAATGCCCTTTACAAATGTAATCCATTTTGGTAGAGGGAGTGATTTCCTACAAAACTGTGTTAGCCAGTAAGCCTACCTAAAATAAAACAGCATTTGCTGAAATGTATTCCCAAAAGGCTCAAATACATGTATTCAAGAGCTAAGTATTTTTCACGGTATAATTGGGGGACAATTCTCCATGGGTCTTTCAAGTTTCTGCAAGTCTTGTGAGAAGAGATACTGATTGCCTTTGTTGCAGACCAGCTTTTCAAGGACGTCTGTGCAGTGAACAGACTTGGAGGAAAGAGAAGGTCTCTTGCTACATTAAAGGCCAGGTATGCTTAGAGCCTATTACAAAAGATTTGAGTGCCCTAAACTCAGGACTCCTAGTAATGCAACTCACTTCAGGTGTTACCTGGACCTCTTTGCATCACCTTGTGGGAACCAGGACTCAGGGAACAGACGCAAGAAAATGATGATATTATGGCTACTGCTAATGCTATGAGTAACAAGCTCTCCTTCGTCTCTGACCCAAGAGTATCGTGTTTTTTACCCTCATTCACTAAACTGTGGCAGACTAACTTTTTAGCTTGCCAGTGGGCTAAAAATTTCAGACCCTTCACAGTTCTTATCAGGTTAAGTCTCATAAAGAATCTATCCCTTTTTGATTTTGAAGGATTGACTCTAATGTTAACTTAATGCTCTCTAGTCAAGTTAACTATCTGTCTAGTTTTGGATAAATATTTGTTTGTCTCTCTGAGGAAAAGGCCTGGATCCCAATACTGCAGAAGCCATTTTGGTTTTGGTACTGTTATTGGGGTAATTTTTAAAGAATCCAATAAATATTTAGTTGAAAGAGAAAAAAAAAATCAGTCCAAGAAATCTGAACTATAAGCCATTAAGAAACTGCCATTCTCATATAACAAAATAAAAATTTGTTTCAAATTAAGGGGTTCCAGAAACCCACAACAATAGATGTAGAATTATAAAATACATTTTTTCAAGTATGCCTTTGCTATGAAAATGTTGAATGGATAAGATGGATTTTTTAATATGATCTTATCTTATTTAACAATACTTGAACTCCATTGGATTTTGTGTAAAATAGTTGATGCTTAATGACTCTAGTTTCTGAACCAATAACCTATAATCATATTCTAAGAAGTATGCATATGTGTTCAAAGTGGTCCATGGAATGAAATATTTGAAATCAAAATTGTTTCAGAAAATTAGTTTGCCAGACATTCAAAAACACAACTGCAAAATTCCAGGTCAGTTATGCTGAGGCATATAAAGAGTATGTGAATGACACTGCCTTATAGAAATATAACTTCTTCCCTCAAGTGCTTTCATATGGATTAAAGGATCTGCAAGGCATAGATACAGCAAAGGAGATAAGGATGCAAGTTTAGAAGAGACAAGATACTTGAATCCAGACAGGCCAAGTTCACTACTAGGAAGTCACATGGAATAGAATAAAGTAGCCAGAAGGAGCCTTCCCCAGAATAATATGTATAAATGGATGGCTGATGAGGTGAAGATGTATTCAGGGCCTCCAAGTGCCTTCCAAAGTTCACTGCGGGCTGCCTTTTGGGAACCGCATTTGCAGGATGAAGAGCTAATGAGCAGTGAAAAGAATGAAAAAGAGGAGAAAAAGGACAAGAATCAGCTAGCCTTCCCTGGGGGCCTACGTGCGTAAAGCCCTCTGATGGTAAAAGACAAATCCAGCTGTTTAATGAGTGGTTCTTTGGCCTCAACCAGGACTCCCCCTTCAGAACAATCTGCGGCATTGCTCTAATTCATCAAGCAACCTATTAACCTCGTCTGACTTTTAAGTGAACTCTCTAGGCAAGAAGGGCTAAAGTGTTTTTCAAATTCTGATACTTAGATCACTTGGATCAAAGTCTCTGGGTTGTTAAAAGTGCCGATTCCTGGGCATGACATCAGACCTCCTGAACGGTCTCCTTAGGTGAGCCCAGGAGCCGACATTCTAATTAGCCCCTCAGCTGAATTGGATAACGGGCTGAATTTTGAGACTCAGTGGACTAGATCGAGTTTATTTCTGTGGAGAAGTTGACACTGGACACTGGTCTGAATTTAATGGTTTTGAACATGGACTCAGTTCAATCAAAAACTCTTTTTAAATAGGAAAACATAACATTTCTTTTGTCTTAGAGAAAAAGTATTTTGATGAGCACAAAGGGCAGTTCTTAAATCTGTATTTATGCATATATATTTACTCTTCATTGTTTCATTTTGTAAACCAACCACACACACACACACACACACGAACACAGAATTATGGCTAATTTATCTGATTGGATGGCCCTCAAAATTGAAGTGGCCTATTAATAAAGCACATTTTCTATAGTTTAAGTGGGGATTCATTAAACATCTATCATTGTGTGTTTATGTAAGTATGCTGGGGAGAACACCCTAAAGATGTAAAATAAATGAGGGAGGACGGAATGTCAATCCCACCAGAATGTTTCTGTCTGGCCTCTGATTCTGGAACTGGGAAACAGTTCTTAAGTTTCTTGGACGTCTTGACTTTAAAAGACAGTTGAAGATAAAGAGCTTATGGGAAAGTTTCCCATCACTATGTTGGATCGACTTTGCAAATCTGTCACCGGGAATTTAGCCACTTCTGCCTCTGAAGCAGAGCTGTTCTTCCATCCCTTCCATGAGGCTGCTGTAATTAAACTAAAATCCTTAAGCCTTGGCTGGCAAACCCGCCAAGAACCAACTGCCCACTGTCCACATCCACGGCACTAGAGCAGAAAGTGAAATCCACTACTCAGTCTCACTCACCCCTCAGTGGTTCATAGTCCATACAACTGAAAACACTCTAGCCTTTGCCTGACATGGCTTCCCCAAGTGGAACCTGGAAAACTTGTATTCATCCTTCAAATCCAAATTCAAACATCTTCTCATCAGTAAAGTTCCCTCTTCCCCTGCTTCTGGAGAGAGTCTATGGCTAGTCAGCATTTTCTCTGTGTTCCTATCGCCACCTACAAGCTTGTGGGCAACTGTAGGGCAGGAACTGCGGGCTGACACGTAAGGACAGGTTCAGGCCCCAAATATTTCTGTCGAATCAGTTAACTACATAATTAAGTCTGCCTTGGGATCACCTAACTTTTGGCTTCTCCTCAGGCAGGATCCCTGGACTGCAAGCTAATTCTAGGGGCCAGTGATCCCAATTAGAGAACCCTCTTGTCTTTCTGAAAAGGTTTCCTCATGGAGGAGCAGCTGAGTCTCCTGTGAAATCAACACTTGCATTCACAGAAAAATGACCCCTCCTGAAAATAGCAGTGTCGATTAGCCATGCTTCAAAAGAGGAAGTCATTGTAGCGTTGGCCCCTCTCCCATGGATGCCACTGACAGCTGGTAACACGCCAGCCCTTCAGGCTGTTTTCCTGGTTAACCCTCACCACCACCTGGGTCGCTGATCATGCTGGTTCTATCATCATACAATCTCACAGATGAAGAATGAGGGATCTAGATGGAGGAGGTAACCCACCCATCATCCCAGGCCTGGGTAAGCGGCAGACGCGGATTCACTCTCGGGTTGCCTGGTCCAAAGCCAACACAGTCGTGTGACTGTCTGAGGTGGAGTTCTTTTTCTCAAGGCCTTTATGTGTTTGTCTTATTTCTCCTTTTTTCTTCCCTGTTCTCACCTATGCCTACTTGTCTAATTATCTCCTGGAAGCTGGTCATTCTTCTAGGAGATGCCAGCCTTCAATCTTTGCTGTAGTCTCCTATGACCCTGTTCTCCTTCCATGGTTTGCACATTTATGTCCACACACACACATGTCAAAGGTATGTGGATTAAAAACCAGATCATTTTTCTGTGACCTTACGTAGAGTCACTTGGTTAAACTACAACTCTGAAACTTTTTAAAGAAGGCTTTATTTGCCCTTCAGTTTTACATATCTAGATCCCCCACACTGAACCCTGAAGAATTTACTCACACTGTGTAGTTATAATCTTTTTTGCAGCACCATTTGCAAAGTGGCTTCTTGGTCGAGATTCTGATGTGATAAATGAAAATATTGCCAGTTTAAAAAATTACCCAGTCTTATATGGCATGCTCCAACTTCAGTATACACAGACACAGTCACTGAGGACACTTGTGAAAATGCAGATTCCTGGGTCTTAGCCTCCAAAGAATCTGACTTAGAAAGTCTTGGATGGGGCCCAGTAATCTGTACTTTAAACAAGCTCACTAGGTGAATCTTATGCAAATGTTTTGTGACCCACATCCTGAGAAATCAAGAGAAACTCCACTATTTCACTTATATAGGACAATGCCCTAAATTTTCTAGAATCTTCTTAGCCAACTTATGGGTCTACAACTTTTCTCATAGGTACAATAGTTAACACTGACAGAAATGGCTGTTCAGTCATCCAAGAAATATTTTTGGAAAGTCTATGTTAAGCTAGGGATGGCCACTATCCACTAGATGGGATATGAGCCCCATCTGTCATTCTCCAAACACCCAGTGCCCATGACAGCCATCATTTATCAACATGGCGCTCTGGCAGCTGAGCATAGACCCATAACCATGAAACCACTCGCAGTCAACTGTAGAGCAATAGCTAGAACACAGCCATCAGGTCCTTGACCACAAGGCATTGAAATAGAAAGCAAAAGGGTTAAATCATGATTGAGAAACACTAGGTGAACTTACAGCTCCTCTCATCTCCCTCCTCAGCAAGCACCACCTCTCCCAGCTTGGTGGCAGATTCACTGCCATCCCAGACAAGCAACTGGGCCTACTGAAGGCAGACAGGGCCAAAGGCACATGGACAGGGTGAGAAAGCCAGCCTGCTCAAGGGGAAAGGGTCCTTTCCCTACTTTCTTTCCTCTCCTCCCTCTCACTTAAGGACCTGCCTCTAAATGCAAAGCCTATCAAGGCTTCCTGCTTCAGGCATAAAAAAGAATTCTCCTTAGGGTTCTAATTATGATGGAACCTTTTTGACCACAGCTGTAAGATCCTCCTCTTCCAATTCAGAGTTGAGACTCTGAGAAGTCAAATGACTTACCCAAGTTTACAGAAAGCCAAATGTAGAGCTCAGGTCTCTGGACTCCTAGTTTGTTACTCTTCAAAGATTTAAGAACCTTGACGCAATTTGTTTATAAAAATAACACTGCAGAGTCCTTTGTCCAGTAATACTGCTGTCATATCTTGATCATATTTACATATCGCAGCTTCCATCTTTGGGAACCTTTCATTAGGTCAGGCTCAACCAAAAATAAGTTAGTAAGTTTTGCAGAGGGCAATTCTACATTACTGAAAACTTTAATCATAGCTTAATCTATTTCTGCAAAGGTGGAAAATCACCTCATAATAATAAACCCATGAGGAGTAGGTATATATGTATATTTTTATCTCACCCCTGGAGCAACCTGGAGGGGTTAAAGGAGTAAGACCCAAGAAGTCAGGCACGCTTGGCCATGAGTCCGAGCACCACCTCCTCCCAACAGTGGAACCTTCTGCAAATGGCCTCACCTCTCAGAGGAGAACGTGTTTCCGTGTTTATAAAATGATGAACTTATTTACCTCTGATAATTATTCTGGAGTTGAAATTAATTAATGAGTGTGAAAATGACATGGATACACACCCAACAGACAATTGGTGCTCAACAAACCTGAATCCTTCTCTCCTTTCCCTCTGCTTTACATGTGTTATTTTGGAGAAGTAAGGCGGGCCGTTCCTTCCACACTTTCTCTCCCTTGAGTGTCTCCCAGAACTGGCCACATTAGCAAGGCCCAGGAGAAAGTGAAAATGAGAGCCACTTGTTTAAAAATTATTAGGAATTTGGAGGTAGTGTGGGGCCATCCTGAGCGGGACCTGAGCGACAGCCGGGGTCCCACCCCTGCGGCCAGCCTGGCTACCAGACTGTCTCTGTGCTGAGCCTCTCTCATCCTCCTTTGGCCTTAGTGAGCGGATGCTGTGGTTCCTGGGGGCTCTGGGAGCATAAACAGGCTCAGGAGTTTGTGGGATTTGAATTCTGGCCCCACTACTTATTCTCTAATGAACTTTCCGCAAGTCAGCAATCTAAGGCTTGTTCCTCTCCAGGCAATGAGTCTAACAATGCAGATTCTTCACAGGGCCCGGCTGCGGGATTTTAAATGAGAAGGATCGGGAAACGGCACCTACCCGGCCCACCCTCCAACAGTGGCTGTAGTTATCCTGTCTTTTCTTCCTTTCTATACCTCCCAAATCTTCAGGCTTCACTAATCCAATAGTCATATTTACGACAATTTCCCCAGAAAGTGCTGCTCCGGGCCCCGCCCCGGTGTCCATCCCCCAGAGCAAAAAAGGCTGCAAATGGGCTGAATCTGCATTCTCCATGATTTTCATGGACAGCTCAGAAGGAAGCATTCTGGATTGCCCTGATGACAACATAAAATGATGAGGATGCTATTAATAAAATTAATGAAAGTAAAATAGCTGAAGTCTGCAGGAATGATTTCCTGCATCACTTTCCCATTATTCTCTCATTGGATGCCTCCTTTCCCACAGTCTACAGACCCCAGGTTCCCATCTCCATTTCATAGATCCCAGGATATTTGGTGACATCCCTGAAGACACACGCTTCTCTGATATCTTAGTGCTTATCTGAGTCCTGGTTCAGGGCTCCTTCTACCCATATCAACAAAAATACAGTTAAAGTAGCATTTACGTGTCTGTCTCTTCTATTCCTGAGAATAATGTTTTACCACTTTAATGGATAATAATTATAACAACGATTTTGTGTAGTTTCATAAAAAAGTGAAATGGCGTATGGTAGTAAATAACTCGTTAAACATTTAAGTATCTTTGGGGACCTTGGCAAATTTTTTAAGGCTGGAAATTCTGCTGTCTGTAATTGTTCACAAAGCCGGTATGCTATGCTATCACATCCAGAAGAAGTAGGCGTTCAAGAAACCTGGTGGCATGGATGGAGAATTGCTCAGAGTAAAAGGCACAGGAGTGAGGAATCATGATCATCTGAATTAAGGATATGGGTTTGATCTGAGTGGTAGTTCTAAGAAAGTTACCATTTTCCCAATTTTGTTTTGGGGGTGGAGCAGTGGGCTTAAATTAGTAGCCACACCAGCCCTGCACTGCCTGCCTCTCAACTTTGCAGGAAAAACAAATAAACCCCTTTTTACTTCACTGTTATGTTGGGTTTGGGATATAATTAAAATGAATTTCCTCCCCAGAGGCAAACTTAAATTTCTGACTTTTTTTTATGACAAAACAGGAACTAAAAGAGAGGCATGCATGAATTCACCATTCTTTTAGCTGCTGTGGAGGAATTTTCACATCTCTGGCCTCCACTTAACTTTTGGGATGTGACTGTATTGGTAGGTCTGACTTTGTGAAGAGTGAGAGTCTCCCATCTCAGCCTCCTCTAGAACACAGCAGTGAAAGGATGGTCCAGAAGACAGTCTCCAAAGATGGCCACCATCAGTGTTTTCCGTCCCCAATGCACACGCCACTCCCCCATCGAAGAGGTAGGGTCCATTTCTCCTCCTTTTTACATTAACCTACTTTGACCAATAGAACATGGTAGGAGTGATGTGTTCCATCCTAGGATTTCTAAGCCCAAGACTTAAGAGATTTGGGCACTTCTTTCTTGGAAGCCAGCTTCCACGTGAGAATTCTGACCACCCTCCCACTACCACGCTGGGACAACACCCAAACCAGCCATGGGGTGAGGCCACAGGAGAAACACCAGGTCACCAATAATTAAGGGAAAGCTTCCTGAAGCTTCTAGACCAGCCCAGCCGAATGAGTGATCCCCAACCAACGCCAAACGGAGCAGAAGCACCGCCCGGCCAGCCTGGCTGACCCACGGAACTGGGAAAAACTGCAAATCGTTGTTATCTGACACCACCAAGTTGCAGGCTGGTTTGCTATAAAACAGTAAATAACTGATATAGCTGGAAAGGGGTCATCTGCAGTAGAAGGAGGTCAAGAAAGGGAGGATTGATGAGAAAAACCTACTGCGCTACCTGTTTGCCTGGTTCCCGATGCCCTGGCTTTGTGAGTTTTTAAAAAGGGGAATTAACAACCATTACTTCCATAGACATGTGAAGTCCGTGTTCCCAAGTATTAACCTACGATACGCATCTGGAACACAGCTTATTCAGTGTTTTGAATTCATTCGCTGCACTTCAGCACCCATTCCTGACCTTGAAGTATCACTGTTCATTCACATGTCAGACTATGGCTCTGTATGTAAAGCAGACATGTGATCCCAGGTCAGCCCTAGCCTTTCCAAGGGTAGCGCTGTATAACTTTCTCTCTCTATATATACAACTCTCTGTGCACTATACCCAGTGTCGTGCATCTAGTGTGATGATGGGTAATTGTGTGTTCATCAGTACTTTTTGCGACAATCTGTTTATTGAATCTGATTTCATTCTAAAAGAAAAGAATGAATCCCCAGGTCTATATAGCTTCCCCAATGAAAGCCTTTATTTACTTCAAAACAAATGGTTTTCAGAGGAAAATCCTCTGTTCCGATCCAGCAGAAAACAGTTGTTGGTTAGTTACTGATAAAAGTGCTTTCCAGGGATAGATTAAGCATGCCATTGGAGAATCATTTTACTAAAACTACCTGCTTGGTTACTAAGGATCTTCAAAGTATTTTATAGTGCAGTTAATCAAAGACAGAGGGCTTCAGTTTTGTCATTTCAGAAATTAAGGCAGGATTAAAATGGTGGCTTGAAAGTGTGGTGGTGGCAGCGATTCTCCACCCGGTGGAGGGCTAGAAGTACCTGGAATCGTTCCAGTCCAAGACTCAGAGGTTGGACCTAACTGTTCTGGGGTAGGCACCAGGCAACAGGATTTTTTTATGTTCCCTAAGGGATTCTGACATCCCGTTATGATTGAGTACATGGTTGAAACACTTCAGGCTTTGGGGTACTTCTTAGAAATGAAACTTTTGGGGCTCCATCCACACCTACTAAATCAGAAAGTAAACCTAATGAAAACAGCTGCGCTATGTGATACAAATTCAAAGGGCTAAGGAGAACTGACTCTGTCCCTTCTTTGTTCCTCAATATCTACTTAAACTTCCATAAATATAGAACTTTTCTTACACTCGTTAAAGGAGCTCATTTTTTTAATAGGATTGTAAAAGTCTAGTAGCAACATTTAAAAATAAAATTAAAATGCATTATTTTATGTATGATTCTTTAATTTACTTTTTTTGTTATACCAGAAAGGAAAAGCAAAAAGAATAAAAATGGCTACATGACTGCTTTGAAAAGAACCTTCTTAGCATTCTGATATAAATTTTCTTTTTTTAAAAAAGAGGATCTTATTGTCCATACTGTTTGATAACCTTCTTAACCTGCTTTTTCACTTAACACATCTTTTACATACTACTGTATTACTCAGTGTTTTTAGATGTCACACTTTTATAGTTGCCTATATTCCATCATAGGAATATGCCGAATATATTTTATCAAACTGTTAGCAGTTGTCTCAGATTTTCACTTTCTCTGATTATTAAAAAGAAGTCTTTGTTCACATTCATGATGCCATCCTTAGGATAAGTCCCTAGATGTGGTATCCATAGATCAAAGTGTATACACCCTTTAAGGCTATTGATGCGCATTGACAAATTGTCCTTTTACAAAATGCACCATTAGCAGTGGAAGAAAGCGCCAATTCCCTTGCACCATGAGGTGATGCTATATATGACCACTTTGTCTAATCTGTGACACTTTAGCAGGACGTACTCCTGTTATTCTTTAATGAGGTTAAATCTTTGTGTCACTTAAAAATTTATAGCCCATTTACATTTATTTTTATTCTTTATCCATTCTTTAAAAAATTGCGACTATTCAGTTTTCTTCCTATTGAATTTAAAAAGCTTTTTACATACTAAGGATTCCTTTCATCAACATTTGGAGGCAAAAATAGCAAGCACTCAGTTGAGCAGCATCAGAATGAGTTAATTTCAATTCCACGTTAATCGAAAATAAATTCTAATAGTTTGGTTGGATTACGTTATTGTAAATCTGTATTTTTACATGTAAAGAATCAGTATATCTCCTTTTTTCTAGGACTGCATGACACTGAACAAATATCGTCCTTCTCTGATGATTCAGTATCTTCTGGTGCCTTATGGTGATGGCTCTGAACTTTCCACTGTATAAAGAATGGGATTCAGAAAGTCTGGGTCCTGGTTCCACAGCTACGGTTTGTACATCCTAGACTAAGACAAGCAATTTAACCTCTCAAGGCCTCAGTTTCCTCCTCTTAAAACAGAACTAACAAAATGACCTCTGTCTCTTATGGTGACTGTGAGAGCCAGTAAGCAGGTTAAGCACACGGATTTCAGAGACTGACTATCTGGATTTGAATCCCCATGCTGCCCTTTAAAAGCTATGGAATTTGGGCAAATTCTTAAACCCTTTGGGCTTTAGTTTCCTTATCCATAAAATGAAGATAAGAATAAAATTTATCTATTCAAGTGGATGCAAGGACTAAATGAATGAAAATATACCTAGCACTTTAGAACAGTGCCTGGCAGCTAGTAAGCACTATGTATTTTTTAAATGTTTTTTAAAATTATTTTTTAAATTTTACTTTTGGGGGAGTAATTAAGTTTATTTATTCATTTTTAATGGAGGTACTGGGGATTAGACCCAGGACCTCATGCATGCTCATCAGGCACCCTACCACTGAGCTATACCGGCAAGCGCTGTGTATTAACACAACAATCGTTACAATTAAATAGAAGAACTTCCACGTTACTCTTAACCTGAGCCCCACACAAAGGTCAGTGGTGGGCTTCTCACTGCTGTAAAGGCCACCACAGTCTTGGCAGATGTCAAGAGCTGGCCTGAACCTCCCCAGGATGCACTCTGGAAAGGAGTTTCTGCATAACGCTCTGACATCAAATCATCAACTTGCTTTCGGGTGATTCACCTCTTTCTATTAAATGTGGGGTGCCAGAAAACCAACTTGTTCTGTATTAGCTGGGTTATAACTGTTCAAGCCAACAAACAGCAAAGGAGAGTCGGTCGCCTTGCTTCCATCCAGGAACTCACCTTCGCAAAGAGGCAGCCACGGGAGCGCTGGAGCCAAGGTGCCCTGAGACAGGTCTGCACCATGCTCCCTCTCACAAAACAGAGCAGAGCATTGCATGGAATTTTAGACGTCTGGGCTAGAGTTGGGTTAACTAAATTCCATGTTCTCTGAATTACGCTCTGCACCACCTAACAAGGAAACTTCGGGTCTGAACTCTGAATATGAATCATACTTAACACAGAAGATGATGAAAACCAACTCTCAGCATTTTGGTCATTTTATCAGATAAGAGTCCCACTTTTGTCCCCATGAGTTACACTGCGGAAAGGAAAATATACCCATATGGAATATGCTTGTGAATCAAAAACAAAGCCGACGCCCAAAATACAAATCAAAAACACTGCCTAGAACAACAGGCCCCAACTAATGAATTAAAATGATTGCTGGTTTCTTTAACATATTAAGCCCATCGATGCTTGCCAAAAAGCCCTTGGCTAGCTGAGGGATTCAAGCTGCATTGTTCAGCTCGAGATTGAAATCCTTCCATTCATCACTGACATGTGAGAGACAAGACAAGGCTTTGACAGAAGAGGGGTGAGGCGCCAGATGGTTTCCATCTGTATCTCCATTGATCATACAATGAAAACCCACCTTCCCCGATCAGAGGGCAGCGTCGTACACGGGAAATGAATACCCAGTGTTTTTAAAGGAGCATAATCACCCTTCCCAACCACAGATGCATAAATATTAATGAACGCAATCTGGTTCTAAGCAAATTTAGCATGAACTTTCAGCAACCCTCCCTTGACAACTTCCTCCCTCTTTAACTGAATTAAGCTTCGAAGTTCTGTGATTAAAAATAGCAAACCCTACACTGAAGCTAGATCTGAGACTGAGGAAAAACTCTCTCTTCCAGCTAGTAACCAGTTAATATAGTGCATAGCTTTGTGTACTTTTTTTTTTTACACCAAAAAAGGGTCTCAACTTGAATGAGTGTTTAGCAAGTGTGAATAATGAGATATAGAATCAACACAAATGTGCGGGGAATTGATTAGTAATCTATCGTGGATGCCATGTCTCCTTCCAAAAGGACTTGAGCAAACTTAGAGATTGTTACACCCAGCACCAGGAGCTGTTAAACAAGTCAATTTCTGCAAAGGCCTGGACTACATTGTATATTAAACCATTGAACCTCAGGAGAAGAACAATGATTCTCTCTCTGTCTACGTATTTACACACACACACACACACACACACACACACTTTTCTTCAAACCTAACAGAGAACGTTAACTGAGTATTAACACAGTTTTAATCACTAATATTCAAGATAAAATATTAGAGGCCTTTTGGAAATGTTTTGAACTTGCATCATTAGTATTTGAATATCTCTAACCAAGAAGACTTTGTAAGTCTTCTTCCTTCTTGACTCACTCTGAGGCTTTTATCAAAAATATCAGAAAGAGACTAAGATTTGAAAATTTCCATTAATTCCTTCTGTTGCTTCCTTTCAGTTCAAACAAGGAAAATTTGCATACTTTCTCTAGTTTATGTGTCTTTAATCTGTTGAAGCAAGGCATTTTCCAAGAAGCATATTCCACATTTTCACCACTAATGTTTCCCTGCAGATCAAAGTGGTCAGAATCCTAAAGTGAAAAATGTCAGCTCAGTCCAAAGGTAATAAACAAAATTAAATCCATATTCTCAGCTTTAGTCCCTCATGTGACTTGAAGAGAACGATCTTTTTTCTTCTCTTCTGATATGTACTGTTCTCATTTTGTCAGTAAACAAATTTCTATTGAGTACCTACTGTGTGTCTGGCATTGTGTAGGCACTGAAGATCAACACACTGGATGTTATTTCAGAGACCTCTTTCAGATATTATAAAGAATGTTCCTTGCCACATGGTAGCAGCACCACATACAGAACTGATGGGTGTCTTCAACTCTAGTGATCAAAATCATCTCTTAGCCCCCAGTTTCCTTTTGGGAATAAGCTCTTGGCAGGATCAGTTACCAGTGTCACCAGCAATACCGGTGTTTATTTAAGGTTCAGCTTCACCAAGTCTTGGCAAGCTTTCTTCTACCTCTCCTAGCACAATTTGGTTGTCAGCTGCATGGTCACGTGTCAGAATAACATCAATAAAGCTGGAGTCAAGGATGAGCTGAAGCTTGCGAAGAAAACGCTGAGTATGTCAAATGCATTTTGATTATGTTCAGGACAAGAAGAACAGGAAAGGCTAGACCCATGGCTTGAACCAGATGGTGCAGAGTTAGCATGTGACAAAGAGGAAGGAAAACAGTCCTTCTCCCTGCTGGCTTTTGTCATTTTCATTAGGAAGAATGACTTTCCAACTGTAAAGAAGAAAACTTAAATGGTTCATTTTAGTAGTAAACTGAGACAATGAGAAGATGGAAAGTGAGTACCAAACTGTGTTTAAGTCTCTAGACTCAGATGCATTAGATCTTTAGAGGTAATAGAGTGAAACAAACAAGCAATACACAAACTGTTTTCTTGTTGTTGGATGTAAGAAAAGTAAATTTTGTCTTGATTATCAAAAGAGGGATTTGAGGGCAGTTGGGGGAGAAATGTGAGTATGGGGAACAACATCATACCCATAAAACCTACAATACTAGAAGTTATGTTTAAATACATGGCTTATGAATACTATTGAAAGAAAGTGAAATGAGGTATTCAGTAAAGAGTAGCAATGGGTTGGGAAGGAGACATAAACAAATATATGATATATGATATGTGCTACTGACAATATGCTATAATGTTAAATTATCGTTCACATGCATTTAAATCAAGGTATTTATACCAATGGTATCATGTGCCTATTTCAGCAAGGTGCTTAACAAAGTCTTGCAAGATATCCTGGAGTAAGATGGTAGAATATGACCTGAATGACAAAGCATGAATACATGAGTCGAACAATAGTTAATGAATTAATCAACGTCAATTGAGCTTTTGAGCTCTCATCAAAACTGCATTGATTCGGATGAGGACAGAGAACATAATCGTCACAGTTGAATGGTTGTTGGGTAGTTGAGATAATATAGTCATGCATACTAAATGATCTCATAAAATCAATCAGATGAAGTTTAGAGGGCAAAATATAAAGTATTGCATATAAAAAACATATTGCATATATAAAAACATAACTGGGAAGTACAGGGTGCAGAATTGGAGGAGACTTGGATGACAGAAGTTTAGAAGAAAAAAGTGACTCACCAGAGTGATATGGCAGCAAATATGAATAAGAAATTGTAGTGAGATCTTAAAGAAAGAGTAACAGGACTTATTCTTTATCCCCTTCATCCTGGTTTTCCATGGTCACCCTGATGGGACTTTATAACATTCTCGCATGTGCTCTGGGGAAACCATCATAAACAAGAGATAGCCCTGTTTGTTTTGTTATTGATCCACTATGGAATCTACAGAATGCTCCTGAGAAACTGGCTGACCTTGGACATAAGTGAATTCTGGAGTGAAAGATGCAAGATCCTTAGGGGAAGGTAGAAGAATGGAAAGTGAAAGAAAGAAAGGAAAGCAAACATAAGGTGTTGACACAAACTGTCCAATAAAATAGAATAGAAAGACCAAAAGCAGTCTCACACAACTGAAAATTTAACTTACAAAAGCCTTGGCACTGAAGACCAAGGGGGAGAAATCTTTACTACTCAACAATTTATGCTAGTGTAATTATTTTTCAGATGAGAAAAATAAAATTGGATCCCTGTCTCCTACCATAGAATACAAAAATATATTCCAGATGAACTGAACACTTAAAAATAAAGATAAAATGTTAAAACATTTAGAACAAAATACAGAAGAGGGAGGAAAGGATTGATTTCTTACGCAAAATTCAAAACTTACTAGCCATAAAAGATGAGATTGATACATCTGACCACATTAAAAGTGATCATCATGTGACCATATGATCTGGCAATTCCACACCTGGCATATATCCGGAGGAAAATATGACTTGAAAAGACACATGTACCTCAATGTTCACAGCAGTACTATTTACAATAGTCAAGATATGGAAACAACCCAAAAGTCCATCAACAGATGACTTGATAAAGAAGATGTGGTATATATATCTACAGTGGAATACTACTCACCCATATAAAAGAATAAAATAATGCCATTTGCAGCAACATGGGTGGATCTGGAGAGTGTCATTCTAAGTGAAGTAAGTCAGAAAGAAAAAAAACTACCATATGATATCACTTATATGTGGAATCTAAAAAGAAAAGGACACAAATGAACTTATCTACAAAACAGAAACAGACTCACAGACATAGAGAACAAACTTATGGTTACTAGAGGGTAAAAGAGGTGGGAAGGGACACATGGAGAATTTGAAATTTTGCACCTCTTGGGGAGTGATGGAAATGTCAGCTATCTTGATTGTGGTGGTGGGTCATGGGTGTATATATCTATTAAAATTAATCAAATTGTTCATCTGAAATATGTGTAGCTTACTGTACAGGAATCATACCATAATAAAGATGTTTTAAAAAGTACAAACTTTCAGTTATAAAATAAGTAAGTATCAAGGATTTAATTTACAACATGATTTTTTTGTACATATTTTTTATTGAAGTATAGTTAGTTTACAGTGTTGTCAATTTTTGGTGTACAGCATAATGCTTCAGTCATACATGAACATACATATATTCATTTTCATATTCTTTTTCATCATATGTTACAAGATATTGAATATAGTTTTCTGTGCTATAGAGTATAAACTTGTTTATCTATTTTATATATATTAGTATCTGCAAATCTCAAACTCCCAATTTATCTCTTCCCACCTCTATCCCTCCCCACTTCCAGTAACTGTAAGTTTGTTTTCTATGTCTGTGAGTCTGTTTCTATTTTACAAATAAGTTCGTTTGTCTTTTTTTACATGATTAATACAGATAATGATACTGTATGTTATATATGAAAGCTGTTAAGAGTGTAAATCTTGAGTTCTCATCACAAGCAAAAAAATTTTTTTCTATTTCTTTCATTTTGGATCCATATGAGATGATGGATGTTTTTAAACTTACTGTGGTAACGAGTTTATGACATACGTAAGTCAAGTCACTGTGCTCTACATATTAAGCTTATACATTGCTGCATATGAATTATGCCCCAATAAAATGAAAGAAAAAAAGTTACCATCATGTGAAATGCAAGCTATAAATTGGAAGAACTTTGCAACACCTAAAACTGATAAAAGATTAGTATTCTTTTCCTTCTCTCCCTCTCTCTCTCTTTCCCCTCGTGCCTCCCCCACCCACACACACATCTGTAAACTAAGACAGAAGAAACAGAGGGAAAATATGAACAGCATTTCACAAAAAAGGAGGAGCCAATGGTAAATAAGTATGAAAAGACATTCAACCTCATGAGAAATCGAGGCAATACTTTTTCAGACCATGATAAGAGAAGTTTGAGACAGGTGAAATTTAAGAGCCTGACATTAGCAAATGTTGTCCAGGACATGGAGCAACAGGAACTCTATCGCAACACTGAAGGGTGTGTCAACAGGTTCAATTTCTTTGAAAACTAATTTTGATTTAGCTCGTAAAGAATGCATCTACCCTCTGACCCAGCAATTCTACTCCTAGAGAAACTCTTACCCACAGTCACCAAGAGAGCTGTGCAAGAAAATTCATAGCAGTATTGCTTGTAATAGCAAATCACTGGAAATAAACTCCTTAACAGGAAATAACCCAAACTTCTATCCATAGAAGAACATGTAAATAATGTTCACACAACAGAATATTCCACAGCAGAAGTAAATGAGCAAATTCTAGCCTCACACAGTAAATAGATACAGCCTATAAATACAATTGTGAATGCAAAAAGAAAAGCAAATTATAGGAAATTATACATGGCATGCTACTATTTTTACAAGGCCCACAGACAAGCTAAATTTTAAAATATTTTTATTTAGGGAGATATATATATACACAATAAATCAAAAAAATTCCTAATGATGAATGTAAAATTTACGAGAAAACTCAGTGGAGGGAAACATGAAGTAGGACAAACAAGGAACAATATAAACATAGTCAGTATCAACCCTATTGCAACGTCCTCCTTCCTAAAGTGGGCATTGATTTCATGGGAGATTTATTTCATTATGAAGTTTCATAGCCTGTATGTATGTTATAACATGTGAATATTTATAAATAAAATAAATTAAGGAGAATAGAGAGAGACATACACACACTCACCAAGGAAAGCAGGCCTTCTTAACCCCAGTAAGGCTGACCATGCAGCATTTACAGGTGATCAAGGTGTTAAGGAATATTTTGCTTCTTTCTCTGGACTTCAAGTGGGTTATTGGTCAAGCTACAGCTTAAAATGTGTTTCTTTCTGTCTTTCTGGAAATGGGCTGGTCTGTCCAACTTGCCATTAATAATATGCCAATAGAGCAATATTACAGAGGCATACTTCCCCATAAAGGGAAGGGAACATCTTAACCGTATTCAAGACTATTAAATTCTAACTGCAATACCATGTTCAATCCTTGGAACCATATTTTGTGAGAAGTATCTGACAAACTAGAGAGTTTCTAGGGGAGGTTAATGTAGACATTGGGATGTCGAAAATCCATTTCACATGAATGCCTGACTAAATTTGAACTGAGAATGAGGAATGATTAGAAATGAGATAGCGGACTTCAAAAATGAAGATGAAATGCTGTCAAGTTTAAAAAACTTTAGCTTTGTTCTGCATATAGAGTGGCCACCCACTACCAATGGATAGAAATGTATTGAAGCTGATTTAAGCTTTGAAAATTAAAATATCAGCTCACAGCAGTCAGCAGGATGACTAACTTTGGATCATGGCCTATTATAGTCCCAAGAATTACCTAGAGCTGTTAAAGAATGTTATCCTTTAAAAGAAAAACAAAGCTTAGAATCTTCTTCCTTCTAACAGATTATGTCTTATAATTCAGACCATAGGCTTAGTATATTTTTGGTCTAAAAATCTACTCATACTATATCATATTTATTCCTTGTTACTCCGTTCCAGAGACGTTGGTAAAGAATGAATGACTCTGGTCCTATGGAACTGACTCTATGGAAGTTGGGCCTATGCTTCTTCAGCTGTAGAATAGCACCTCTCTGAATAACAGCCCCCAAATACATCCATGTTCTAGTCCCTGGAATCTGTGAATGTGTTACCACATACAACAAAAGGGATCTTGCAAATGTGATTAAATTAAGGATTTCATGATAAGCAAGTTGTCCTGGATTATTTGGCTGGCCCAGGATAATCACAAAAGTCCTTGTAAGAGGGGTGCAGGAGGCATCAGAGGCAGAGGAAGGACTAGGTGATGCTGGAAGCAGAGATTCGAATGCCGTGCTTTGAAGACAGTGGAAGCAGCCGTAAGTCAAAGAAATAGGCGGCCACTAGACGCTCTAAAAGTCCAGGAAATGGATTCTCCCTTTAGAGCCTCCAGAAAGAGCCAGGTGTGCAGACCCCTTGACTGTAGTCCTATGGAACTCATTCCAGAATTCTGACCTCCAGATTGTAAGATCAGGCATCTCTCTTGTTTAAAGTCACTAACTTGTGGTAATTTGTTACTGCAGTGTTACTGCAGAAATGAACACATCATCTCATAGAGTTTTGGTGAGGACCAGATGAGATACATCGATCAAAAGTTCTTGGCTTCTATGACTGTTACCATGCACCTAATTTACCCAAAATAAAGGTTCAATCTCACGATCAGCTGTATTAGTGAGCCCACAGTTATCTTCCCTCACAAGCCATTTTTGTATCTTTGTGTAAATTAACGAGGATGGAGAAGGATTCTGGGCAGGAGTCAGGAGTTCACAGCCACTGATGGTGAGGGTCCTGACTGATGCTCAACTTCTCCAGGCCTCAGTCCTCAGCTATGATTAGATGCTAGATCCTTAAGAGCACTAAGATTCGATGAATACTTAGGCAGTCCCGTAAATGCTTTCTGAGTCCTCCCTCTCTCACCCTCTCTTCTAGTTTAACCTGTAGCTAATGTCTGAATTCTCGAGTCCCGAGGGTATCTTTGCTCTGGGCACTGATTAACCAGGCAGGCCTAATTCCATGACTAAAACAAAAAAAGAAGACGAAAAGAGGTCAAGCAGTTCCTAGCTAAAATTCATGCTTATTAAAGGTATTCAATGTTGTACAAAGACTGTTCTTAGCAAAACATCCTGGCTTTAGGAGTCCATATAGATTTCCCCTGGGGCCTTCTGTCTTTAATTCAAGGCTATTACTTTCAAGAACAGAGGTTGCTGGCCATTCCCACCAAGTGTTTTGCCCAGGCTCTTAGCCTCCAAGTGGCAGGACGTTTGACACACTTTCCTTGTTGCTAAAGGTGTAGATAACAGTACTTGGGAATCAAAAATGACCAAAATAGAACAGACACCAAAGTGCTGTTGAACATAACCTTCCTTTCATATCTCTGCTTTTTTCCAACTTGTCATGGAGAGAAGGTCCGTGAAAAAGCTTTGCCATCTATAAATTATTCTGCAAATGCAAAGCATTCCTTTTCTAAAAAAAACTCAGTGTGGGGTTAGATGTCATGATAGACATGGACAAACATTCTGTTACTCCAATGTGAGAAAATCCAGGAAACTTTCTAAAACAGCCACGGAAGAAGAACAGATCTTAGCTAGAGAAGATGAGAAGGACATTTTGCAGGAGGGAAAAATGATATGTGCAAAGGCAGAAAAGCCTCCTCTACAAATAGAAAGAAATTAGTGTCTCTGGCACGTCGTGGGGATGGACAGACAGTAGCAGGAAAGGAGGCTACGGTCGGCCTCTGCCCAGCTGTGGATGCCATGCTGGGCATCTGAATTTTACTGTGAAGAGTTCAGCAGTCAAAAAGACACCTATCATCAGGTTTGTGGCATGTTCAGATTTGTTTTTTAGAAAAAAAAAACAAAACCGGTAGAGGTATCTGAGATGCTAGAGGAGAGGGATGCCTGGAATGAGGGCTCTGGGATGGGGATGGAGGTAAGGTGTGGACAGAGCAACCTTTCATGGAAAACATCTGGATGTTGGGGGGAAGAGGTCAGGAGAGGCCGGGAGATTTCCCGCGTGGCTCAGTAGGTGCATGCCAGCATCGTTGGCCAAGTCATCAGCAACGGGGTGGGGAGCACAAGAGAGCAGAGTTTGGAACCACAGACACTAAACTTAGGACACTGGGTGGATGGAAGGTGAAGAAAAACTCAGAACACAAGGGAATAGAGCCACTTAGGTCAAGTGAGGCAAAGGATAAAGGAGGTGTGTGGGCAGAGGGACATGGGAGATAAACAAGGAAGGTCAAAAAAGCAAATGTAGAGAAATGAGCGGGGAGGGGCACCCGTCAGCTGCACAGAGTGAGTGAAGAGTCCAGAAGATTAGGGACCGAAGAGGCAGCGCAGAGCCAACACCACCAGCTTCACACACCCCTCGATACCGAAAGGCAGAGGAACACCTCCAGGGTCAGGTTTCTTAACAACATATATCCTCATTTCAGTCTTTTTGAGTTTTAAAAAATATATCCGCTTGAATAAGTTAGAAAATTAATGAGAGCAATTAGTATTTTTTAGCTTCACCCTGAGCCTGGCTGTCAAAAGTAATAAGAATAATTTTCAAGTGATCAGGAAAGCAACCTGCATCTCAGACATGGTGGCACCGCCCTTGAGCACTGATTCTCTGAGGGTGCCATCCTTGGTTTGGAGCATCCGTTATTTGCGGGATGGGTGGCCCTGGAAGATCACATCTATCCATCTCTGTTCAGCTTCTTTGAGCAGCTCTGTGCACTTTAAGTATAATTACAATAATGTAGACCTGCTCACATGATGATCAGAGAATCAGCTAATCAACACTAAAAATAGATCCATCTAGAAACCTCTGCAGTTCCCACATCTGGCCGGTGCAGTAAAATCCACTGGAAAATGGACACCCTTCAGTCTCATCGCACAGGGTTCATTCTTGAGAGATGATTCAGTCGCTGCGTCAGTTGCACCAGGCCCTTTTTCTCCACTAAGCATAAAAGGCGGTAAAAGATCTTCGTTATTTCTCTGGATTTACGCAAAGCCCTGCTGTCTACATGTCCCAAGTCAGAAAGCAAATACAGAGAAGGAGAGGAACAAACTTTTGGGCCCAAAGAACAATGTTCAGCAGGAAATGGGTTCCCCCTCCTCTGAACTCCTACAGAACTCTGTCCCTCCCTGATGGTACAGACCATCTCCACCTTAAATAGCTTTTATTTACATTCAAATCTCAGTCCCCCCACGAGCACAACTGCACCTTAATACAGTATCTGAATAATACCTCATGTTGGTCCAGGGCTTTACATTTTCCTAAGATGCCCTCATAATGCACCACCTCCCTTGGCCTTCATGAGCCTGCCCGGGAGGTGGGCGGACACACTCTCCTCACTTTCTACACCAGGACATTCATACTCAGAAAGGTTAACTGTCACGAGGCTGTCAGCTTAAGTCCAGAGCTAGGAATTATGCACATTAGTCTATAGTCCCAAACCAGTCCTTCTTCCCCACCAAGCTCTTCTGCCTCCTCTCCCACATGCCACATCAGACGCTGTGATCAGCCAGGTGCCCGTTGTGAGAAGGATGTCCAGAGAAAAGAACCAAGGAGCAGAAACATACGGCAGCTAAAAAGAGAAAAGGGGATGGAAACCAGCGGACCCGCATGTTTTTCAAGCCTGATAACCCCTGGAACGCTGTTGCTGGATACACGAAGCCTCTGACCTCTTCACCTCCATTAGAGTCAGAGAGCATCGCCATTCAGAGAGAGAACAAAAGTAGTTGTGTGTGTGTGTGTGTGCGCGCGCACACACGGGTGTTCGCTCACACACATTGTGCACTTTCAGGGACAAAGTGATATTATGCGATACTGGAGTGTGGGGGCCCTCGGAGGCCATCTCTTCCAGTGTTGCCAGAAAGCCAGAGCCTGCGGGGGGAGCTTCTGGCAAAATGACCTTCTCTTCACTCACACTCAGTCCCAGTGTGTGAACCTGGAGAAGTGATATCTCGGCCCAGTTACTAGCACCGGGTAAGAGAGCAGATGAAAAGGCAGATGCTCCTGTGTGCAGAGGGGCAGGAGGTTAGAAATCATCCAAAGAAAGGCAAAGGCGGCGTCCTGGATAAGGATCCTCAGACATAAAACCTCAGGTGACAATTCCCGTGTAAGGCAGGGCTCTTACGAGAGCAAGTGAGGGAGTGAGGGAGGTGTGATGGGGCAGAGAAAGGCAAGGAAGATGTAGGTCAGAAGAAGTCAGCCCCAGGAGACCTGCAGCCTGCATTCCTCCTCAGAGGCTGTCTTGTGCACAGACAAGGGGACTGAGAAGGCACAGCTCTGCGTCAGCCTGTCATCGGCCAAGGGCTGACCCTGGGAGGGGGCCATCACCTCCCAGGCATCCTTGGATGCGGCAGATGTCATCAGTTGTCGGCAATTCTATGGGGGAGGATGCAGATGTGAGAAGCTGGCAGGCACTGGGGGTCTGGGTGGTGTGCTAACAGCACCCGCTACAGACAGCGTCTCACACCTGAAGAATCTGCATTCCTAACTCATTAATTAGAGAACTAATTAAGAGGTGGATGCCTTCTTCTGGAGAATTTTGGCAACCCGGGGGAGCCAATCCTCTACCTAGAAACATACCGTGTTACTTCCTTCTTTATAAAACCATATACATGACTTCCTGTATTCTACTTTTAATGAAACTTTCCAGGCTTTTAGCTATGCGTATTGGTGTCTTCTGGTCCATCACTGACACACTGTGACAATGCACACAAAAGACTCCATGAATCTGCCTTCCTCTACCCAAACCTCTATTTGTACATCTCAGGGATCATGGGCTCAATAACTCCAAAGGCAGCCCAGTCTATGTTGCTATTAAGTACATACTTTTACATTTCCTTAATGTACAGGGAAATAGAATTTTGCTTTTCATATAAGATTAAATTATATAATGCACATATATATTTATATATATAAAGCAAAAATCTACTTCCCTGTAACTTTCACTCACCAAAGTCTTGGAAAGGAAGTCTCATCCCCAGATAACTTCTCTTCCACAGGGAAAATAGCCCTGCCCAGTTATTCCACAGTATTGTACGTGAAGGCAGGTCTGCTCACCCATCTGATTCTTGCCCAGTGGAGAAATTCCAGTTTGTCTTTGACCCCATTGAAGAGGTGCCCAGAACTCCCCAACCCTCTAGGAGTGGCGTGACCCACATAAACAAAGGAGGACTATTCTTGCTCTGTACATAGCAGTTCAATGAATAGAGTTTAAAATTAACTTCATGATTCAAAGAAGCTCACACGCCCCAATATACCACTGACTTATACCAACTTGCTAGCAACGAATGTACATATTTTTGCATATGCTGTCTGTCTCACCCCATCCCTAGTTTTTAGATTGATTTATTTTTCTCTTTTCTTACTTAATGATAGGCTTGTATACCTATTCAACTAAAGTTCATCTTGTTAGAGTTGGCTTATCATCATTTCAACCTGAAATGATCCCTTTGGAGCCTAGTTCTGTTACTCAAAGTACATGCTGTGCTTCCAGGCTTCATGTCCATCACAACTTTGATAAATACACAATCTGTAGCCTCACTAAGATTATTGCTATAAAACAATACCTTGATAGGGTCAAGGGAGGACTCTTATAGTCTACAGTTAGTGACTACCCTCCCAGGAGCCACTGTAGCTTTCCCATAGCCTAATTCATGCTGTTCCAAGACCCAGTCTAGCAGGGAGGCTATAGCTCAAGTGGTAGAGTGCATGCTTAGCATGCATGAGATCCTGGGTTCAATCCCCAGTACCTCCCTTAAAAAAAAAAGACCCAGTCTAAATTCGACAATGAATTTACTTTGTCAGATATGTATTCTGATATGTCGAGTTTTGAAGAAAGCAAAATAATTAATTTTTAATAAAATATAGGCACTTACATTAATTTAGTAGAATATAAAAACAGACTATGAAGCTGATAATAGTTTTAGGAATAAACATACTCCAAGGAGACAGAAAATTGTTTCCTTCCATTTAAAAGAGGATGACAAGGGGGGAGGGTATAGTCCAGTGGTAGAGTGCTTGCTTAGCATGCACGAGGTCCTGGGTTCAGTCCCCAGCATCTCCATTTAAAAATAAATAAATAAACCTAATTACCTCTCCACTAAAAATTTTAAAAAAATTAAAAATAAAGGAGGACAACAAATCTGGGGAGGCCAAAGGTGGGTCCTGGGTGGGGACACATGGACTGCATTCGTACTAAGGAAAATAGGTGGTAGGTGATAAGAGAAGACAAGACTAACAGACTGCATTATTTCTCTACTGCTGCGTAACAAATGACCATAAACTTAGTAGCTAAAACAACAAAATTTTTCACCCAGTTGTTTCCATGGGTCAGACCATGGGTCAGGTAAGCTCAGCCCCTGCTCAGGATCTCATCAGGCTGAAATCAAGGTGTTGGCTGGGGCTGCAAATTCATCTGAGGTATGGGGTCCCCTTCAAGGCTCACTGGTGATTGATGGAATTTAGTTCCTTGCATCCTCGCAAGATTGAGATTTGCATTTTCCTGCTGGCTGCCAACTGGGGGCACGTGCTCTGAGCTGCTAAAGGCCCCCTGCCATCCCTGGAAGCAGTTTGCTTCCTGAAAGCCAGCAGCAGAATCTCTCTCCTCCTTCTGCTGAGATGGGATCTTATGTAAAGTGGTCAAGAGAGTGACCACCCCATCGTCTTCACAGGTCCCATCCAGAGCAAAGAAAGGGGATTAGGGAGGCATGCACATGAGGGCATGGGAATCTCAGGGCCGTCTCAGATCCCCACCTCTCACAGTGATGAACAGGGCCAGGCACAGTGAAGGGCGGTGGCAGGAGAGGGGCCGGAGAGGCCCTCTGTGCCCTGCTGTGGAGACTGAACTTTCTCCTGGAAGCAGTGGAGGCATATGGACCGATGCCTCTCCCTCAGGGGAGGTACAGGAAAATGTTGCAAGTGGCAGAGGTTAAGAAAGTGTTCTAGGATTTACAGAAGTCTAAGAGAATAGCATCGAACGAACCGAGGCAAGAAACATAAAGCACAGCGTGGGCACCTGAATCACCCGTTCACAGTTTATCACCTCACTTGGGACAGGACGACGTGAGAAAGCAAACCTTCAGCTTGCTCTGTGGCTGCTATGACGAGGTGTGCCCGTCCCACACCAGACAGAAAAAAACAAAAATATTTCGCATCATTCTAGAACCTTCTCCAAACAGAAGGATCCTATTTAAATCCTAAAATTAAAAAAAAAAATTTGTTAAAGACTTGCTCCTGTTCTTGTACGTTTCTGGCTCCCTCGAGAAAACATGTTTCTCTCTGATTTTGGAATACAGCTGTCCGTGGATGTGAGGACCAAACAGATAGGATGAGCATGTATGTAAGGAACTGTATTTTTTCCAATATGGATTTTGAACAGGTTCACTGTAATGTCATGGTCTGTTTTTTTTTTCTTTAAATACCTGCTGAATCCTTTATTCAGAGTGTCTAGTTCTCCTAAAGGCTTGACCCCACTCCAAACATTACAAATAAAAACACTTTATGTTCAGTTTTCCTTTGAGTTTTCCATTCACAACTTTGTCCACTGTAACCTTGAGGACAACCACAGTATTTATTATTAAATATAATGGTGACAATAGCTAACTAAGACCTACTTTACTGCCTGGCAGGTGCTGTTCTCAGAGTTTCACATTCTCACACTCAGATGAGGAAACTGTGGCGCAGAAAGTCAAAGTGACTTGTTGGGGATTACATAAAATGTTAATGGTGGAGCTCGGCTGTGAACACAGGCAGAATGGTCTGCAATAGTTCCCAGCCTTGGACTGAAAACAGACAGCAGCTACTCTCTGAAAGGGGCCGTTTGAGGCACTCGAGAAATGATCGCTGACAACCAATGACTCCCTGTGAGGTGGCAAAGTCAAAAGTATATAAAAATTAAAGTCTGATCACTGTGAGGTTATGTTGCAGGTATGAAGGGCACAGAAACAGTAGGATAAATAAATCCAAACGGTAGTTCTTTAACATAAATCAAATAAATATCAGAATTCTACAATCAACCAAGAAAAAAAAGAGAAGCACAGATGTTAAGATTTTATAAATCATGAATGAATACTGTGCTCAACTCTACACTTATTATTTTAAAAATACTAACAAAAGGATGATTTTTAGCTATAATTTGAATTACTAAAATGGACACAAGCATAAGTAGACACACCCGAAGAAACCAACTGATTAGAGAAAACAAACAACAAACATAAAAAAAGAAATCTAAAAAGCTGTAAAAGGAGTATCTGTTTCAAAAAATAATCAAGGCATAGAAAATTCCACAAGAAACTTCTTTCAAATTCTCAAGGAAAATATAATTCTCATAGGTCCAAACCACAAAAAAAGGTAAAAAAAATCCCCAACTATTACATGAAAGTGTCATTTTGATGTCAAAACTAACAAGACAGCATACAAATTCAACTAAAGACCAAATTATTATAAAAATTGATGCAATAATCTGAAACAGACACTGAATACAGCAGTGAGTTAAGAAAACACTTCCTCATAACCTAGTGGGCTTTACTCCAAGAACCAGAAGATGATTAAATACTAGGAAATTTTGTATTACAGTACATCATTTTAATAGATCAAAGGCAAAAATTACACAATAATTTTTAAAAATACGATAGTCTGTATCAAGTCTGGTGAATTGTAAACAATTCTCATTAGGTATTCACAATATCCTCACAAGAGATTTATATTAGTATCCTCAGGTTACAGTGTAAAGAACTGAAATTGGAAGACGGAAAATACCTCACTCAGTGATACACAATTTCAGAAGAGGAGGTGTAATTCGAGCCCAGGTCTGTCTGGCCATAAGTTCTATGATCTGACTTTCACATTACGTTCTCCTCACAGAGGATAACTTACCAAAATAATCAAAAGGCATTTTGTAACATTTCAAAACCCCTTTTTGATTAAAAAAATACTCTCAGCATATTAGGAATGTAATAAAATTTCTTTAACATGGATGGAAAAACCTACCCTAGCTGTTAAAATCAGAAACAAGGTAAGAATGGAATATCATTAAGTATATTTAACACTGCTGAGGAAATTTGGACTAATGCTATAAAACATAATTCTGGAATAAGAGGTATGCTCTTTGGAAAGGTAAAAGAATCATTATTTGGAATAATAAGGCTGTTTACCAAGAAAACTCAGGGGAACTAGGTGAAAAATGATTATCCCTAATAAACAGAATCAAACCCAAAATACAAAAATCAATAGCTTTTATATAACCACCAATTAGAAAGCAATAGGAAAAAAAATCTCAAATATAATTAAACAAAAAGTACATAATATCGAGGAATAACTTTAAAAATATGCAGAGCTTGTGTGAGAAAACATTTTTTTCTGTCATATCAAATGACTGGAAAAAACAGGCAGATTATGAAATGATTAAAATTGTAAAGATACAAACTCTTCCAAAATAATTCAGTTTGTACATAATTGCATGTAGATATATTAGATATTTTTATTTGAAATTTAATTGAACATTCACCTTGAAGAATGCTCAGATGATAATTGCTAAGGTACATTTAAAATACAGAATAGTGAAGGAGTTAGGGCTTACCATATCAGAAACAGAAATGTGCTACACAAACAGGGAACTACATTCAATATCTTATAATAACCTCTACTGAAAAAAATATGAAAACAAATATATGTATGTATCTGCATGACTGGGACATTGTGCGGTACACCAGAAATTGATAACTGTACTGACAATTGTAACTGACTGTACTTTAATGAAAAAAAAGAAAGGTGATATACAAAATATAATATGGTTCTGCTATAATAACCAACAGATGGTTAAATAAATAGAATAAAGAGCCCAGATACAAAAATGTATATACCAATGTAATTAAAGATAGACTTAATCACAACTCAATAAAGAGAAAAGGGATTATTTAATAATAAGTGCTGTTGGACTATTTGAATAGTTAAAATTATATCTCTACTTCATCCAATATGTCAAACTCAATTACAGATGGATTACATACGAAATTAAAAATAAAATTATAAAAGATTATGAAAAATACAGGCTGTTATTTATTAGATATTGGGCCAAACAAAGAATTTCCAAATAGAAGTAGTGGAACACATCAGAAAGTATAATAGATCTGACTGCAGGAATAACCATGAAAAAATTCATGTATCAGATAGCACAATACTCTAAATTCCAAGGCAAACACCAACCTAGAAAAATAATTGTCAGAGATGTGACATAAAAAGAATCATTAATAGAAACTTCATGAGCAAAAATGAAGGTCTCAGTGGATAAATGGGCAAAGAACAGGGATCCACAAGTTACATAAGAATTGCCATAAATGTCCGATAAGCACTCAAAACTTTCTCAAGTGATTAATGCTTATTGCTGCTGAGTGTGAGGAGAGGAAGATACTCTCACACATTGCCAGCTGGAGTGTAAATTAATACCTTTGACCGTGTCTAAGACGAAGTATAAAAATATTCATGCCCTTTGATTGCATCTACTATCATGTAGAAGCAATTAAGAGGATGGCAAAAGATGAATGCAAAGCATGAACACTCAGCTAGAGTTATACGTCCCAAAGTGCAATATTATACAGTCATTAATTAATCATGTTTTGAAGACTGTTTCATGCCATGAGAAAATGAAAATGATGTCAGTCAAGTGAACATAAGTAAGATATAAAACTACATCTAGACGATGGTCCTGATTCTGTAATGCAAAAATATATACAGAAAAAAAATTGGAAGAAAGTGTACTAAAATATTACAGCGGTTATCTCTAAGTATGAGACTAGGTCATTTTTATTTTCTACAATAAACATCACAATACAATTTATTTCTGAAAGAATATAAAACGCACATCAACAATTGACAAGAGAAACAAGAAGCTGGACACATGAGATACAACCTTCTATGGAAATGAGAAGTCTTCCTTTTGTGTCCCTCTAATTTTACTGCACTATCTTAGGGAACCAGTGGAGTGAGCGTCTCCGAAGCCACCTCCACTTCTACAAGGCATCCCGGAAGCCATCTCTCCATCAGATCTGCTGATTTCTTTTCTGCGTCTTCCACTCCCGCCTCCTCCCACTCGACTCTGCCAACCTCCATCTTCCTCCCACTCAAAGTCTGGCCACAGCACAACAACCCAAACCCAGGAGGCAGGTCTGGAGGGAGGTCAGCCGGCTGAGTGATTATTGAAGGAATGATGTGTGTTTCTGCGGAAATGCGTGCTGCCTCTGCTAAATTATCATTTCATAACACTGCCCACATTGGAAAGACTTTTCTCAAAAAAACCTATACTCTTAAGAATGCTTGCAAAACCTACTTGCAGTGACGAAGCCAGACATTCATTTCTCCTTCACCAGCGTAATTCAGGGGGCTTTACTAAAACCATTTAATTCTGTCTCTTAATGATACGCAGGAAATATTTATTGGGTGCCATCTAGGGTTCTGGGGAATATAATGTGGGTGTGGGAGGCTGAATAATGGTACCCAGAGATGTCCACATCCTGACTCTGGAAACTGAATATGTTATATTACATGGCAAAAGGCACTTTAAAGATGTGATTAAGGTAAGGATCTCAAGATGGACAGTTTGTTCTGTACTATCCGAGTGGGTCCAGTATAATCACAAGGGTCCTAGAAGGGAAAGAGGCAGGAGAATCAAGAGGAGGAGGTGTGATGACAGATGCCCAGGTCAGGGTGATGCAGGGCCACCGGTCAAAGAATTTGGGCGGCTTCTAAGAGTTGGAAAAAGCAAGGAATCAGATTCTCCCCTACCGTCTCCAGAAGGAGCAAACCCTGGCTGACCTATTTTGACTTCTACTTCCAGAATTATAAGATAATAAATTTGTGTTGTTTTACACTACTAAATTGGTGGTAATTTATTACCACAGCAGCAGCAAATGAATACAGCGGGATTCAATGAATTCTAGAGCCTTCCTCTGCCGCCTTACTGGACACATCATCATTAAAGCATTTCTTGTTTTTTGCCCAAATTTTCCAAAGTGTGTGACGGTGAATGCAAGTCCTGCAAGCTCTTCCACAATTTCAAAGATTTCTCTAATCAGACAAATACCCGTATCACCCTTTTGGGAGTTCATAAGGTACTTAGCTTTTAAAGACCGAGTCTTCATTTTCACTTTGATTAATCCAGAATTTCCCCAATTTACCTGACCATCAGAAGCTTTTCAACATCTATTTTTATCAACAATGTTAACAACCACAGATTGCTTTGCTTACCTGCTGTGTGCCAGGCTCTAGGCTGGGCTTTAGGTTCCAGGGATGAACCCAACTGTTTAAACTACTTCTGGTAATTTAAACAAGTTTAACAAACCGGTAAACTCTATCCATCCCTATGACACTTGAAACATCCTGTATTTTTAGCTCTCCTCGTAGGCGGTATTTTTATCTTACCCAACAAGAAGTTAAGTTCCCAAAGGGCACGTATATGTCTTTACAGACCGATTTTCTGTAGCACTTCCCCCCCAGGGAGCTCATATTCCAGCTGATGAGACATGCACACATTCATATGAAAAAAGACCCTCTGGGAAGGCAGGTAGGGGATTTCTGTTATGTAGCTCAACTTAACCCAGAGTATATCACTCAAGTTTCCTCCTCCCTCAGTGCCATGGCCACTTCCTCCCCGCCACCGTTTCCCTCTCCTTCTGACCTTAAAGTCTGAGGTCTTGATGGTGATATTTCTTTGATGTATAAAATATCGTAGTGGTACCGTTGGAGCTTTGGGGTCATCACGGTATCAAGTAGTAATACTGTTAGGGTATTAATTACACCCCTATTTTCCAAAAGGGAATTCGTCACAGTTCCACACACACTACATTCAGGTCTAGCTGCAAATGACTGCCACCACTGTTCTTCTTGCAAAGTATTTCTTGCAACTTTCCAGTGTCCCATCATCATCGGGGACACAATTATGCAAATATTGCCTCTGGTTTTATAAGAAATCAAGTAATTTTACAGCTTTAAAAAAATTTTTAAAGCAAAAGTAGATGAAAACTTTTAAGCAACATATATTTTAATTATAAAATTAGCAAGCATAGCACCCCCTTTCAACTCAAATCAATGGAATTTCAAAGAGCTACATATTTATTTTTTAATCCACGTAGGAAAAATCCGAAGCACTTAATATATGTTATAAGTTATAATAAATACATCACCAGAAGAAAAACCCACCAACTCTTTTTACATAGTATTGAATATTCTATACAACCTACCATCTTGTAACAATTAACTAAGTTTAGCCATAAGAAAAAAAATAGTTAACTCCAGAACTTAAAACGATCCCCATAACACAGACAGCTGTAAATGAAACTGCCATACACCTAGGGAGACAGCTTTCTCATGCCACGCCTTTCTTTGCAGTAATGGGGAAGGCTGGATCCCAGAGGAAATCTTTTGTTTTATCTTGTCCTGTTAATATATTAATTCTAAGTTCAGTTACCAGCTGTCTTTTTTGGTTATATAACCATGTGCCACAGGGATATCTTCATTTCTTCTGATTTACTTCTACTTAGCCCATGTATAATCAGTGTCACTAAGACTCTATTCTTAGGGGGCATAATAGTGGTCAGCCCTCATGTAAATTTAAAGTCCTGGATATCACACATCGAAGGACTGAGTCCTGGAGGGGAAGGGATTGGGAGGCGGGGGGGCCGGATGATGAATCAGTGAAAGCCAAGAGAACTGGAGAGAGTCGGATCCTTCTGTGCTTAGAATTTGTCAGCAGTTAGTAATGTGCAAATGGGAGATGCGGAAAGAAGGATATTCAGTGGTCCCCTAGTGGTATCACAGGATTTTGAACTAAAAAGAGACAAGTAGTTGCTTCCTGGACCCAACAAGATTGCTGCAGGTCTCAGGGAAGGAGCGCATTGGTCTTCAAGACTGCTTCGCTCGGTGGTAAGCAGTTCTTAAGTACCTGCTAGATCCCTGACACAGAGCCACAGGGACACAGCATCTGCCTGCTTGTTCGGAGAAGTTTCACTGAAGATCAGTAATACCAGCTTGAAGAGTCTAAAGCTGGTAAATCACCTGGACCACCCAAACAAGACAGAAATAGGGGAAAGGCAAGATGGATCAGTCAAGTCTCTTTCCATGAAAAGAAACAGAACCCCAATTTTTAGAAACTAATGGGAGGATACTGAGGTGTACTGAGACTCCGAGGAAGGTTGGCAGGAGCCAGGGAGCCCAGCACCGCCCAGACACCCACAGGTTTCCATCATTCATCCCTGCTTGTCCTTGTTTCCTTCCTTCTTTCCAGTGGCAGGTATGTTCTCCACAGATATGGCCAATCACAGCTTGGCTCCTCCCAGCTCTAGCGAAGTCCCACCCAGTCGTCCCTAATCACACAAACAGCAGATCCTTGGTGTCCAAACACACAAGTTAACTGTGCCTCCCTCACGGTGCTTTCGAGTTCAATCAGACAAGTGTTCATCCCTTTGGTGAAGGTACCTTGATTTCTGATAGGCAGCTTTTCCTTCTTAGATAAATAAAGGCATGTATAACATACCGTGGTAGAATCATGTAAATAAAAATGTGTGCAAACAAAAAAGACTGCAGGGAAAGGCACTTCAATTCTAAGTTACATCTGAGAGATGGATTTATAAAGGATTTTCCTAGTGTCTTTTCTCCAAATGTCTTGTAATATAATTATCTTAATAATGAAAAAATTTCATTTGTATATTTTTAAATTACGTAAAAATTTGGAAATGCCTAAAGGGTGTCTAATTCTGAGAAGTGACAAATGTAATCTATATTTTGACGGTTAAACATAGCAATTTTTTTTACAAAAGTTTTTCCCTTTTAAAAATATAAAAGATGTATCTTTTCCTATGTATAAAAAATAGAAAATTATTATTAATTTTGAATGCTTTAGAACCTTGAGAATTTAAGGAAAATCAAGTTAATATTTTCATGATCTAATTTCAGTGATCGACAAAGGGATATAACTTAATAACTAAAAGAAAAATACTTGCATGTGTGAAATAATCACCATTACCATATACAAACATAAATCAGGGGTCAAAATGCTGTTGCAAGATCCTTTAAAAAATGTTCATTAGTCAAGTATTATTCTGCCTTATAAAGGACAGAAATTCTGACACATGCTACGACACAGATGTACCTTGAGGACATTGTGCAAAATGAAATAAGCCAGCCACAAAAAGCAAATATGTTATGATTCCACTTATATGAGGTACTTGGAGTAGTTAAGTTCATACAGACAGAAAGTAAAATAATGGTGGCCAGGGGCTGGCAGGAGGGGGAACAGGGAGTTACTGTTGCAGAGTTTCAGTTTTGCAAGATGAAGTGTGTTGGAGATGGCTGGTGGTGATGATCACACAAGGCAAATGTACTCAATACCCCACTGAACTATATACTTAAAAATAGTTAAGGTGGGGGGAATAAAGTTTCCCTTAGAAAAACTGTTATTGATTAACTCTGAGAAAGGCAGTAATACTGCCAAAAGAGATTAAAAATGAAATTTACAATGTTAATAATATTCATGATCATTGTCGATAACCCTGTACACAATTTTCCAGAGACAATTGTTATCAATTAGAAAAGCTAAAATACACAGATAATCAGGCCTTTTCCTGACTCCTTCCAACAGATGGAGGAGCAACCGTAAGAGATAAGTCTTTATTAAAATAGACTTGTTTACCTCCCATATCTTGCAAGGGCCACAAGCTGGAATTTCATTTCCATAACTGAGACCCGCCCCCCACCATGCCCTGTTAAGTACCTGTCGTAAGATGACAAAATCTATAAAAAATAAAAATCTTAGTCTTTGAATGTTTACAACAAATTCAGCTTGTTGGACAATGTCTGTAATCCATCTAAGATCTAAGATCATCTAAGCAATCATGACAAGAATAAACGATGGTCAAGAGTTAGCAAGTCCTGGGGACAGAATCTAGATTCAAGTACAGGAAGGTCCTTTCGGAGAAGACAAGACCCGAGTTGGCTCTGGAGGAGGACGAGAAAGCAGGCCAGCAGATGACAGTGAGGGACCACGTGCCACAAGTTAAAAATAAACGACAGAGGAGCCCACGCAAAGACAGGCCAGACAGGGATGAATGTGGAGAATGGCAACCCGACCAGCCAAAATAAGGTCAAGGACAAACAGGCATCAAGGCAGGAGGAAGTGAGAGCAGGAATGGTGTGAGTCTACACGCACAGGCCCAGTTCAGAATGTGAGAGAGGGCGGTGGTGGGGCGGCACACGGCTGGTGGGGGCAGACGGAGCAGTGGTTGCAAAGCCGGTGAATGAAAAGCAAACAAAAGACACAGACACCCGAAGACCTTTAGAAATGAGGATTTCCCATCCTTGAGTGCAAGCCACTCACATATGCGTCTCAGCAGAAGCGCGGGTGAACACAGTACCCCAGTCATCATGCATTTTCTTGACTTTGAAACTGCTCCCAACTGTTTTCAGGGGTTTACACATGCATGACCCATTTCCGAAACCGGGGCAGGCCATTCGCACATTAAAATGCAGGATGCCCTGCCGCTGCCACATTCACCATCCCCAGGAACGTGCGATGGCTGATTGACAGAAATGGGCTTTCGGCAGGAAATTCCCAGGACCAAGTAACCCACATCGGGGAACACCATGGGAGAAAAGATGGCAGCACTGTATTTTAGCTCCACGGGGAGCTTATTAATAGACCAATGTGTAGTCCAACAGCTCTAATTTGCAGTGGAATTTTTTTACTTCCTCTCCCCAAAACTGAACATCAGGTTAACTGTTTTCTGCAGAACACCTGTCCACAATTCTGAGACTACTGGTTTGAAGAGGTAAGTGAAGTTTTTCAGAATAGGGTAGCCAGTTTAAAGAATACTAGCCTCATCTTTTAGCTAAATACTACAAATAAGAGAGTATCTAAACTCAAAGGAGGCAATATATTGGTGAGACTTTCTGCGTAAACGCTAGTCTTAGTAACTACTGGAATAAAGGGGGGAAAGAGGAAATTAAGTTTGGGTGGATAGTAGGAGTTTAAACAAGATACTAGTTTGGCTTTCAGGTTCTCAGTGGGACTAACTGCTTTGACTTAAAATGAGTAATTATAGGGATTGAAACAAGGTCATCTAAGCACTCAAATGGACATGATAAGAATAAATGAGGGAAGAAAAGAAGGGAGAAGGAGGGAAGGAGGGAGAGAAGGAAGGAAGAAGGGGAACAAATTAGACCCTTTCAAACGAAGTATCACAACTTACATATTTAATATTCTTACTTAGACAACTGAAATTCTTACTTACTTCTTTAAGAAAGAAAACTTCTATGGGTATACTATACAACCGTAGCTCAGGGCCCACGCAAAATTTACTCATAGACTGAAAAATCTTTGCATTAATTCTTGAAAAATAAAGATTGAATGTGGAAAAAGCGGTATCTGCAGAGGGGCAGGGAACCGGACAGCGAGAGAGAGCTACACAGACACCATATTTACAAATTGGCAACCCAACAAAAGCTTAAAAATCCTGATGTTTATTCTTATGCTTTTGAACTTTTAATTGTAAATCTCAAAGTCTGACAGATAATTTATTCCCCCAAAAAAGGCATTTTCTTCCCCCTTGCACATTTGCACGCATATGCTACAATTGTTCTGAAGCATTCTTTACTTGGACTCTGGAAAGGGGACCACCTGATCTACCCACGAGACTTTTTCAGTCTCAATTCATGGCAACCCTCGCACTTATTTTTCATAAAAACTCAAAAGATAGGTTTCTGGGTTATGTAAGAATGAACTTCATCCTTTTGAACAAATTACACCAGGAGTTATAAAGCAGTAGGTAAATGAAAAACTGGGTTTAAAAAAAAAAAAACAAAAAACCAACCACCGACCAAATCCATAGCAGGCTCAGCTCTTTTTGAGAGCGAGATTAAGGTGCATGCAGTCAACTGGTATGAAGGTCGCCAAACAAAATGTTGCAATCTTAAAGCGCCATTGACATGCAGCCCATGTTCAGCAGCAGCTTTGAGTAAGCAATGTGACTCACTTCACTCATTAGTCTCAGCCCAAATCATTCGCACGTGGACGTTATGGCAGTATGTTGCCTTTGCAGTAAAATGTCTGAAAAGTTAGAATTTTTTTCTCTAACTTGAAATAAAAACACTTAATATAACTTTTTAAAATTTGGCAAACCTTCCCCTCCCCATTCCCACCTTTTGTTAGAGGAAAAGTGACCTGAAAGCTCAAAATGCCACAACTGATTTCTTCAAGCTAGGTAAGCACTTTGACAAATCTGTCCATTAACTACTTCTTATCTGCCGGCGGACACTGTTGAAATGAACAAATTGGTTCAGTTGGAAATTTTCTGATTTTCACAGGAAAGAGCTGAAAGCCACAAGCCACCAATGCACCATGTGTACCTTTAGCTTTCTAAGTCAAAATCGGCAGGAAGTGGTCCTTGCGGGAGACCTCCATTCATCTCTCACCTGCTGCTGACCTGCAGTTTTCCTGTTGGCAAAGACAGCTCCTTGCAAAGCAAACAGCTCCCCACACTGCATGGAAATGCTCATCTTCTCAGTCCATACTGCAAGCACAAAACTCCCTGAGAGTCATTTAGGGAGTGAATCAGACTTACGGCCGATAAGCACAGAGCTGACCTTTAAACTCAAGCCTCTAATAGAACATGGGGATATTTCACTTGCTGTTTGCTCAACAGTTCCAGGGTCACGAGGGTCTGCGTTTACTGGCGGGGTTGGGGGCGGCGGGCAGCGAACCCAGGAACCTGGCTCCAGCTCCCACATTGCACCTGATAGAAGAGGGTCGTGGCTGGGCTTAAAGGCTCCAAACCCCAGTCTCAAGTGTACCCAGGAGCACAGCTTAGAACACGTTCCTTAGCATCTAGAGAGTTCACCGGAGTGCACAGGTCTGCTGCCTGGCTCTTAGCTACCAGCTTTGGAAGAGATGAGAAAGAGTCTTGGGAGCCCAGGAATGGAAGCCGTTTTTTTCTTTGTTTTCACTTTGTCATAGTGCCAAACAGAGTGCCAAGGCCCCAGGCAAAAGGAGAACTCAGTGATACTTATCCTGGCTTTATTAAAAATGTATGTTACCATGGATTTTTTTGCATTTGCTTTGATTTTTTAAAATATTGCATTAAAATAATATTTCTCTGACTTACCAAGTTTGCTGGCGCCCAGAGCAAGCACCTCACTCACCTCACCCTATTCCAGGCCCTGCTCTGTCCCCCGTTTCCATCTTAATCTGAAAATGGAAGCAGATCCAGGCAGAGTGGTTGAGATGCTTGCAGTTGAGACAAGAAAGGAGTACGAGCCCAAAGCTCACAAGAAAAACCTTATTGAGCATCTTCCATGTGCTAGGTACTATGCGAGGCATCTTATGTACATTTCTTTGGTCCTTACTTACAAGGAAAATACATTAACCTCCCCCTGAGGAAGTTCAGGCTCCAAGAAACATTCTTTCCTCTGTTGTCCATCTCACAAACTGGCCTTGCAAGCTGTGTGGCACTTAAGATAGGGATAAATTAGGAGTTTGGGATTAACAGATACAAACTACTACATATAAAATAGATAAACAACAAGGACCTACTGTATAGCACAGGGAACTGTATTCAGTTTCTTGTAATAACATATAATGGAAAAGAATCTAAAAAGATACGTATATTGTATGTATAACTGAATTGCTTTGCTGTGCACCTGAAACTAACATTGTAAATCAACTACACTTCAATAAAAAAAAAAAAAAGAAAGTTGTCTGTGATTCCTCCTCTCCAACCCATTGAATCAACCACCATCACTTGTAACTCTTCATAGTCATGCCCGTAGTAAGAGGGGGAGGAAAGATTAAAAGATGGTCTGTTTGATGACAATTTCCACACACTTTTTGCCGTATCTGCCACCTCTCCAAGGAAAGTCGGGGTCGCAGTGTTGTTTTAATATCTCACTCCTAGATTGGCCAGTCCAGGACAAGGTTAAATTATTTCCAAATGCTGGCTCTTCTACAAATTTATACAGTACCATTTAGTGTGATCTTGAACGTAAGCGCTATCATCTGGACCAGGAGTCTACTCTGAGCACCAGATTCCAGCTGCCTGATGTCTCCACTTGGATAGCTCATACACATCTCAAACTAATGTGTCCACAACGAGAATCTTGGTCTTCCTTCCTCTCAAACCCTGCTTCCCTCTGGCTTCCTGCATCTCAGGCCCTGTCACTATCACCCAGCTGGGACTCAAGCCAGAAATCCAGCCGTTCTCTTTGACACCTCTGCCCAGTTCCCCATCTAAACCACGACCAACACCTATTCTTCTGAACAGTAAAACAGTATCAACAACTACGCTTATAAAAGCATCCACTACGTGCCAGGTACTCTGATGATATATAGCCAGCATTATTAACTCGTTCAATTTTCATAACAACTCTAATTTGCCCATAGCCATACACAGCTAGTAAGAAGGGAGGTTAGTATTCTAACCTAGTTAGTCTGGCTCTAGAAAACACACTCTTAACCATTCCACCCTATCTCCAAAATAATCTCAAATCCATTCACCTTATTGGTTTTCCACTGTCCCATCTTAGTCTAAGCCACCAGCACTATCCACTCAGGCAACTCCAAAAGCTTTCTAAATGGTCACTTCAGTTCTATTTCTATCTCATTTCCACACATCAATCTTCATGAAGCTGCCAACATGATCTTTTTAAAGTTTATGTCCGATCACGTCATTTCCCCTGCTAAAACCCTTAAAACCATTCAACTATGCTCTGAATGAAATTCCAACTCCTCAATGTGGGCTACAACTTCCTATGTGGACTGGTCCCTGCCCACTTCCTAGATTTCATCACTTTTGACCTTTCTATCGCACTAGCCTTCGTGCCCTCCCTTGGACCTAGCAGATTCTTTCTTGCCTCCTGGGCTGGCTGGCTCCATCTAATTCTCCATATATCCTAGGGTCCTTCCCTGACCCTCTCAGCCTAAAATAGGTCTCCCCATTATTCTCTCTAAGCACCCTCTTCTTTTCCTTCATAGCAACTTTTAAATTTTGTATCTCCACATTTATTTGAATTTTCACTTGCTTATTGCCTGTAAGCTCCATGAGGCATAGTCAAGGTCTGTTTTATCTACCCCCTTACTTCCCGCCCCAACCCCAGAGTCTGAAATACAGATGGTGCAATTAATTGCTCAGTGGATAAATTAATCCTGGGATAGCTCTTTTAAAGACTTCAACAAGCTGACTGAAGAAGGCATTTGAATAATGAACATCATTGATTTTAGTGAGAGAGATCCTTAAAAAGGAAAAATACATATATATGTTATTATATGTTTTTATTTCCAACATGTGAACGAAAATTACTAAACCATATATTCAATATTCAATATTTGGAAAAGACATAGAAGGAAACAATAAAGGAAAATCGCTCAAGAACTATTTTTTTAAATCTTACAGTATATACAGGTTTTTAAAAAATTTCTTGTGTTGTCATCATGACTATCAGTCTCAATAAGATGAGAATCAGACTGTCAACTGTTCTTATTTAATCCCAATACATGGTGGAGCTCCATGCAAATCTATTAATGATAAGCTATGGGCGATTTTAATCACATATCTTCTGACCACTTATTTCCCTTTATAACTTAGTTAGAGATTAATTTCCCCATTGGCGCCAACTTCTTATCAGGAAACAGCTGGACCATCCATTGTACCATTTTCTTTGGTTTTCCTTTGTCATAGGTGTTTTAGGAATAAAGATAGATTCTTCATGTCTCTGTATATTAGGAAATTATTTGGCTTGAGACCAAAGTACCTGTTCTTTAAGATTCCAAGACTTCTAAAAAAAAGGAAATAAAATGCATCCAAAAATTAAATTTGAAGCAGGAGAAAAATTTTGCAAATCATATATCTGATAAGGGACTTGTATCTAGAATATATAAAGAATTCAAAAATAAAAAGACAACACAGTTTAATAATACACAGAATATGAGGCTATTTCTCCAAAACAGATATAAAAATAGCCAATAAACACATGAGAAGATGCTCAAGATCACTGGCCATAAGGGAAACTGCAAACCAAAACCACATCAAGGTATCACTTCATATCTACTAGAATAGTAATAATCCAAAAAAAAAGAAAAGGAAAATGTTAATTGTCGGAGAGGACGTGAAGAATTGGAAACCTTATACACTGCTGAGGGGAGTATTAAATGGTGTAGCACTTTGGAAAACAGTCTGGCAGTTCCTCAAAATGTTAAGTATTAAGTTACCATATAACATAGCAATTTTACCCCAAGGTATATACCTAAGAGAAATGAAAATGTACATCCACACAGAAACTTGCACACAAATGTTCATAGCAGCACTATGCATACTCGCCAAAGGTGGAACAACCCAAACGCTCATCAACTGATGAATGGAAAATAAACTGTGGTATATCCATGTAACGGAATATTAAGCAGCAATAAAAAGCAATGAAGTAATAATACATACTACAACATGACTAAACCTTGAAAATGTTAAATGAAAAAAAAAAAGCCAGCCATAGAAGACCACATATTGTATGATTCCTTACATATGAACTGTCCACAACAGGCAAATTCTTAGAGACAGAAAGAAGACTAGTGGTTGCGTAAGGCTGGGGGCAGAATGAGGCATGAGTGGTAACCAGTACAAGGTTTCTTTTGGAGGTGATACAGATGATCTAAAGTTAGATAGTGATGGTTGCACAACTCTAGGAAGAACTTTAGTGCACTTGAAATGAGCGAATTGCTTTGGTATGTGAATCATATCTCAATAAAGCTATTATAAAAATGATGGGATACAGTTTTTACAACACTTTAAAACTGGACCTATGCTTGGCATTTACAAGGGTAGGTGGGGCTTAACTGAAGAGTATAATTTCCTTTTAAGCACAGAAGACGGGTTTTAGATGAAACTTTCTTATAAGGAATTTACAGTCTCCCTCTCTTCTCATTAATTCCTATCTTTGTCCTTGCTTAGAGACAGACCTGAAATCACAGGGCCAGGCTTATAGAACATTAGAATGGGACAAGATCAAGAGATAACGATTTTAGAATTAAGTAGCTAAGATCCAGAGAGAATAAATACCTTTTCCAAGATCACAAAGGTAACGAGAATCAGAGCTTTCCAGACCAAAGCTTTATTTTTAGTTTTCAGCAGCACCCTACAGAATGGAGTCATGAATGGCATTTTCCAAAGTGGCCCCAGCCCAAAGTTCTCCACAACCAAGTCTCCTACATGGGAAAGGAGTTCCATTCATAGTCTGAGAACAAGGATGAAGTTTACACAGCACTCCCTACTTCATTCCTTCAACAAGCATGGACTGAGTGTTTGGCCACGTGCTAGGCACTATGGGAATAAAGATGTCCTTTTTTTTTTTTTAAAAGACAGCAGAAACTACAAAGTCTGTTTTTGGGTCTCTAACATCAAGAGTTAGGTCTTCATGGACGTTGAGCACCTGGGCTGATCACCTCCATTCCTCAGGTGCTAAGTAGAGATGGAAGGCCAATGTGATGTTGAATTTGACTTTGAATCCTTTCTTCAACCTACTCAGCAAAACTCTTCTGTTCTTACCTGTCCTTCTTTATTAAACATTTGCTTTTTTTTCAAGTGAGCAAAGGGCACACTAAATTTTTACTATTATTTTTTATTATTTTTGTTTTTTATCGAAATATAGTTGATGTACAATGTTGTTTTAGTTTCTGGTGTACAGAGTAGTGATTTAGTTATAAATATATATACATATTCTTTTTCATTATAGGTTATTACAAGATATTGAATATGGTTCCCTGTGCTCTACAGTAGGACCTTGTTGTTCATTTATTTTATATACAGTAGTTAATATCTGCAAATCTCAAATTCCTAATTTATCCTTCCCCCCACCCCCACCCCCCAAACCCTTGCTTTTGAGACCCTGAAAGATCTCACTCAACTGGGGGCTTTAGTTTATATCATGTGTCCTTCTGTCCGTGAGAAACGTGAATTCTGAGGTGATTTTGTTTCTCAGTGTGGCTGAGAGTTGACGACACAGCATAACTTCAGGTAAATCATTACTTGTGATTCAATTTAAACACTGGTATGAACATAATACTTGAAAAATAATCAAACCAGTCAATCTGTTTAGATAAGAATTTTGACCCTCAAAGTTAATTTTTTACTTCTATATTCCTTCGCTACCTCCCCTTTCTAATTCTCCTCTATTTCAGAAAGTCTAAACTGCCTAAGAAAATTCTGGCTTCCTTCCAAGGAGGTATTTTATTAACAGGAGGAGAAGAGAACTGTGTTCTGAGAGTCAATGAACTCCAAGAGTGATTTTTACTACTCCATTTCGTCTGGCTGATGAGGGAAACGGCTGTGCTGGGCCCAGTGCTGGTTTCAGTGGACTGGACAATGAGAGGATACTGTTTTGACATCACAGTTATTACTCTACCCTCTGAAATCTATTTTTTTAAAGCACTTTATCAGCCGCTTCACTGAATTTCTCTGCAAACCGTTACCTTCTCACCTAAGCCAGTAAGAAAGCAAGCATACAGTCCTTTTAGATTCTCAGCACAAATCATTTAAAAATAAGTTAAAAGTGTTTTTGAAGCTCATAGGAATGTGTTCTTTCAATCTGTTTTGGTTGTCACTGGAAGGAAACTGTCTTCAAAAAACCCAGGTTCCTCTCCTCTTTGTGGGACTATGAAATAGACTTTCGTACATGATAGTGATAAACGTGTTGAACTGTCTTCCTCTCGTTCAGTAACCAGTGTGTATACCACCCAGGCTTCTTAACAATTCTCTTTCGGACTTTTTAATCCCTTCAGCCATTAGTTAGCATCCATTTGAGGTAGAAGGTAAAGGGGCAAAGGTGGTGAATTTTGTGACTCCACATAATTTCCAATTTGTTTGTCACTCTAGAAATAGTTTTGGGAGACAGACGATGAAACTAATGAAAATTGTGGGGTTCGGGGTCTTTTGGTGTCAGTAATTGTCAGATCTCATCTGACTGTGATTTGTTAGGCTTTACTGGACTACATACTCTTTGACGGAGAAGGAGGGAGGGAGGGAGGGAAAGAAGTCTCAGCAGAAGGACCTTTCTGGTCTTAACGCTTCTCTAAGCTGGCAGGTCTGGTTTCCCGCTGGGGACACCGCCTTTTTGAGAAAAGCTGAGCAAATCTGGAAACTGCAGTGAACACTTCAGAGTTATCATGGCGGCAGCATCTCAGTCACTGCTCTACTGCTTTACGGCAGAGCTTGGCGGATGTTCACCGACCCCCAGGGCATCTTGTCAAATGCAGATTCTGGTCCAGCAGGTCTTGGCTGGGGCCTGAGACACTGTGTTTCTAACAAGCTCCCAGGGCCTGGCCTGTGTCTGACCCAGGGCTCACATCTGAAGAGTGAGGTTCTGTAGGATACTAGTGCATGCTCTGGCTGCTAATAATTCAGCTAGTACTTTCAGTTTCCTCCACCAAGCCTTTGACACATGGTAAAATTGACCGAGTCAAGCATCCCCTCCCTCATAGCACAGTAAATGTCATATCGGTGGCCTGAAAGGATGCATGGTCCTCTGTGAACACCCAACTTCCTCTTGAGGAAGGATTTAAGCGCCAGCAGAATTAGACTCATACTGTTCAAGAAGAAAGACCAAACTCCAAACCAACAGTAATAGCAAGAAAGACGATGTTCCAGCAGACCCTCAGATGCCCAGGCAGGACGGCCTCTAATCCTCAAAATGTTACCTATTATACATATTCTAAAAAGACAGGAATTAATGCACTTAGTTTATGTCAGTACTTATCATGTAAATATTAATTGAGAATGTATTTATTTGTGTTCTGGGAGTCTCAGTATCACCTTTTACTTTCAAAATACATTTCAGTCCATAGAGCAGAAGAAGTTAAATTTTAGCCATTCAATTCTAAGCAATCACTGCAAACCGTGTACATCAGAGAGTAACTCACGTTTCACCCGCTGTCCCCACGGCTTTGCTCCCACTTCCCCTACAAATAATATTATTCTATGTATTTTAAGGAGATTTTATTTAGCATATTTTCTTTTTTTTTTAATTTGTTTTTTTATTGAAGCATAGTCAGTTACAGTGTGTCTGTTTCTGGTGCACAGTGCAATGTCCAGTCATGTATATTGCACGTTTTCTTAATGGCATTTTGAATGTATTGGGTAGTGCACTCTGTCATTTTTACAGCAAAACAGAAAAGCTAAAGCAAGAGGCTTATGCATCTGATTTACCTATTTAAAATTTAGCAGAAGTTACCATTTCTTTTCTTGTGTTATATCACAGTAAGAAAACCAATCCTCTGCTTTAAATTATGAAGCAAACACCATCAGGGGCATCATAGAGTTAGAGATGATCAGATAAATTGCACTGAAAATCAGTTCACTCCCACTTACATGCGTTAACGACGGACATAGTGGCACAGACGATTTTCAAACCACTGGGTTGGTTTTATAATATTTGTGATTTTTTTGTACCACATTCCTTTTTATCTTCTTAACATGTACAAACTAGTATTGAAATAATTGGTTTTTGTTCCTGTAACCTACCCTAATCTAAGCAGGGAGAACATGAAGGCTTTACTTCACGTTTCACTAAGTAATTGTTGGCCATCTTGAGAGTCAATTACGTGGCTGTGCAGTAACCTCGCAGGAATTATCCCTTAGTAATGACTCAGTGTCAGTTCTGAAACACTCAGGGGTCCCACCAGCACGGACAGCTTCCAGAAAAAAATGAGGAACAGGTCTTTGTTTCCATTTACATAGTCTACCTCAGCAAAATGCTGTGATTTTAGTTGATAAAGCACTTCACGTGTCCTCTTACAGGGCTATTTGTATTTCAGCAAAAGATTCCAGAAGATTGAAAAATTGTAAAGACTCGACTGTAGGGGTCTTCAGGCTAGAGACTGTATGTCCTGAAATTTGACTTTAAATTATCTTTTCAAATAGACCATTTCCTAGGCAACAGTACAGATTCTCAAATGGTTCTACAGTCCCCAAAAGGCTAAGAACCACTGCTAATAAAGGAATTTAAATCAGTAAAAAGAAAAAAAAAAGTGTCAGAATCGCTTTGAAGAAGTCGACCCCAATCTTGGATTTTGGAGTAAGGCAAACTCTCCTTACTCCAAAGTGAATGGGTTCAAGTCTGCATTCTGTCAGTCACTCGCTGTGCCACCCCAGGCAAGTTACTTAGCCTCTCTGAGCCACAGCTCCTTTCTCTATAAAGTGGGGCTAAAATTAGTGCCTACCTCACTGGGCCTTTGTGAAAACTGAGTGTAATGTCTGTAAAGAGCTTAGCACGTAGTTACCACACTGCATACTCTCAAGAAGTAGTAGCTGTTACTATAATTACTATGACTATTATTTGTTTTATTAACATTATAAAATACACTCTGAAGGCAGAGGCTTTATCTACCAAGTAATAAGGCAAATTACTCTAATGCCTCTTGCAGTTGGCTAATAAAACAGAGACGTGGCTAATTAACAACAATTAAATCATCTTTGACCAAGTCATAGCTAAGTAGATTTTTTTCTCTAAAGTGATCTGACTTTATTCACTTTAACTCTAGGAGACCTAATCCAGTGACATGAAATAACTCTGAGTTTTAACAATCCACCAGCCTTCCAAAAATTTCCTAAATTATAGGATAACTATGATTTCCATGTTCAGGGGTTTCCAGACATCATGTGAAATAAGCCAGGATTTATATTCAGCTACACTGAAGACAACATATTTGTGCTAAAGAACTGGTACCTTCTCAAATGGCCATGAACGGGACTTCTTAGCTGCTAAGTACATCTATAGCACAGTTTGCCAGGCAACTATTAACAATAATTTTAAGGAACACTGTTCAACGACATGGAATAATGTTCATTATACATTAAGCAAAATAGGCCATGCACAAAATTATGTGAAGCCTGATCCCATTTTTGTACAAAGATGGCACAGAAAAATGCCTGGAAGAAAATACACCAACATTCAGTGGTGGGTGGTGAGATGATAGTGAATCTTTACAAAGAGTGTTCATTACTTTTGTGATCAGAATAATAACAAAAGGTATTACAACTAAATAGGTAAAAATTAAAAACTTGTCAGCAGTGTGATATCCCGGAAAGGGTCCTAGATGCCACGGACTTGGGTTCTAGTCTAGTCACACAGGCATATGAAAATGATGACCTCAGACAAATTACCTCCCCATTTTGGAGCCAAATACGGCTCCTTGAAATTGAGAGTTTGAATAAATGTCTCTTTCCAGCCTGACATCCTAAAATTCTGGATGCGTGGCCACATGTTGCAGAAGAATTTTTTTGTTTTTCAGGCTAGCCCCCAAATGCTAAGTGGTGTCACAGAGGGACACTGGGATGGGGTCCTCTCATTTTCAACCTTTCCTGTACTGCTGACTTTTTAAATAATAAGGATGTTATTCCTTTGATAATTAAGAAAGATAAAGGGAAAAATTATTTGAAACAGGTAAGGGGCTCAGCAGAAATATGGGCTTGCAAACAAACTGAACAATTTGGTACATACTGTACCTTTAAAATGGGTTAACATTTTATTTGACCTAAACAAATCTGTCCAAAAAAAAAAAAATCACACAATTGATAGCCACAGTCCTAGAATAAATGACTCAAGTCAAACAGAACAGACTCTTGTTATGAGAAGGAGATGGTTTTCTTAAGAAACGTCTCAGATGTGAAGTCCCTTGAAATAAACAGAACTATCACTGGTGGCATCTTGGCAGCAAGGCATCACTAAGATCACACCCTGGTCCAGACTATTAAATGTCAGGGAAATATCTCTGTGATTAAAATTGTTTTACAGTAACAAGCAGCAAGGAAATCAGATTACTTGAAGCCTCAAAATCCAAACAGAACCAGACACATTTTAAACAGCTACCTTTGGCCTCGTGTCTAAAACAAACGCACTACCTCCCACTTTCCACGAGCCCTGCAAAATAGAGAGGGGAGAAAGCTCTTCTCTCCTCCTGCCCAGATTCTTCCCCTGGAACTAGTGGGCTCTTCAGCTGCCAATGAGCAGTTTCCTCGAGGTGCTTTTGAAAGGGCATTGAAAGGCGGCAGCGGTGACCCAGAAGCCTGGGAAAAATACCCAGTTTCTCAGGCTACCAGCCCCACCCCCTTCTGGGCAAGGCACCCAGCTGAGTGGAGCTGGTACCCAAAGCCCATCTGGTCTATGCATGAGCAGGAACAATTTCCCGCCCACGCTGTGTAACCTCCCTCCCCTCACGGCTGTAGGACTGTAGAATTACACAACCTGGCTGCTAGCTCTCCTGGCCAGAGCAGGGGCCCAACCACATTATCTATTGGGGCCCAGCTATTGACAAAGAGATTGTTTTGGCCTCATTAGTGAGAACATGGCGCTGTTTCTGTAGCAAGGGCCGGTTAAGAGGGCAGGAAGAAGTATCTGAAACCTTAACAGAATGTTAAACGGATTAAGATTTCTGCATAACCTTGTTAGTAGAAAACGTGTTTGAGGGAGGTGGGAAACGGCTCTCTCTTCACACCGTCTCATTTTAAAATTTGATAATAATCTTTAAAGACTCTGCTGATAGAATCTTTTAAAAGGCACAGGTAATTATGTGCCTGCTACATGAAGCGAGTTGGAAAATAAACGATGCTGCTTGGACAATTTTCACTGATTAGAAATTGCTTCAGGAATATACTTGATTTGGGCCTAGAGTCTTGTTGTGGGCAAACTACTTCCCAAGAATTAGACAGACTCAGCAAGCACTGCCAACTATTACCTCAAGAAATGGGTTTGCATTAGCTTGGTAAATATGGTGCCTCTTGACATAAATGCACAGCTAAATCTAGGTCATTAAACTCCGGACCAAATGATCAATGGTGATGACACAGTCATTTCTTAACCCTCAGCTTAATATTTTAATCTAGCTAATAATCTTGTTACTTCAGCTTTAATTCATGTTTACCTGATGTATCTATTTCCATCCCATCACACTCCAGTTTTCTAAGCCACTGTGTTTTAGGTATGATGTTTGCAAAGGGTCTAGAGCTGAAGCTCATATTTTGATGCAATCTGGCAATCTTTGTCTTCAAACTGGAGAGTTCAGTTCATTTACCTTTATTGTGGTTAAGTATATATCTGAATCTATTTCAATTGCCTTAAGTTTTTGTTATCGTTCTTTTCTATTGGCCACACTTCTCCCTCGGTTTTTCTTCCCTTCTCTCCCTGCTATCTACTGAATTGATTGATTGAAATTTTCTTTTATTCCCCTCCCTCCACAAAGTTAAGTTCCAATAACTTTGGAAGTTATTCTGCTTCTACGGAAGTCATCCCCAGATTTACATACCTACGAAAATTTAAAGAAAACCATTACCCCTATGCTTCTCTAGACTAACACAAAGACTGTGGAAGACTATTATTTCACTTCCCCCTCACCCTCTGCTATTACAGTGCAGTGGTTAACGTCGATATTATTTTTTACAAACACTCATCACAAAGTGTTAACTATTACTGTTGTTGTTGTTGTTTTACCAACAGTGCTTATCTAGAGTTCCCGCTATGTTTGCCAGTTTCTTTGCTCACCATTTTCCCCTGCAGCCTACAGTTTTTCTTGGTTCAATTCTCTTCTCATTCAAGTATATCTTTTAATAGTTCTTTCAGCAAGGTTATTCAGCCCAGTCTTATTTATCTGATTAGGTCTTTAATTTACCCTCAGTTTTGAGGTCTCCCTTAGCCAGTACAGAATTTGGGGTTGACGATTTCGCTTAGCATTTTGGAAATCACATTCTGCTGGCATCTAGCATCTACTGTAGCTGAGGGGAACTCGGCTGGCTGCTTGATGGTGATTACTTTGCAAGTGGTTATCCCAACTCCTTTTACATCTGATTGGCTGCATTCTCATCAGAATGGGTCTCAGTGTGGATTTGTTTTTATTTGTTCTGTCCAGGACTTACGAGTTTTTCTTTAATCTGAACTTCCATGTCCTCGCTGTATGATGAGTGACCACATCAGTGCTGTCTTCAAATTCAGTCATTTTTTCCCTCATCTATGTCTAGTCTGTTCTTTCACTAATATGAAAAATGTCTTTTGGTTTTTATTTTTGTCAAATTTATACTTACACATAGTTTTAAGTATCAAATAGTTTTATAAGATTGGTTATGAAAAACTCCTCTCCCGACGCCTCTTCCGTGTAGATAAGTCTTCTACGCTCTTTCATTTATTTTTGGAAAAGAAGGTTTTACCTCCTCGTTCATGAGAACATGACAGTGTCAATGCAACATTTCAGTTTCAGGCATGCGGATGAGAGTCCGTTCATCTGTCTCTGTGTCCTTGCGCACCCTTCTGACTTAGTTTGTTAGTGGGTTCCTTCTGTTCATTTTTCCTGTCTTCTCTTCCCGATATCTCTCTTGTTAAGATGTCGGAATGACTAAACTGCTCCTTTCATTATCCTGGGTTTTTTCTTTTTCTATTTACAATCACCATCTTTTTCTTCTCCTTTCCAAGAGATTTTCTCAACTTTATCTTTTACTTTAAAGATTGATATGGTTGGGCATAATTCAGGGTGCCCCTGATTAAATATCTTTAGATCTTCTTGAGCTGCTCAGATTTCCCAGAAAAAAAAAAAAAAAGACTCTTTTCAAACTACTACTTACAGAATGAAGGTCTGGGTGCTAGGGTTCTGGAAACCCAGTGTGGCAGGAGGTCTGGGAGTCATGTGTCTGGAATGTACACATTTACCTGATTCACACACACACAGACACCCATGACTTTGCCAGTCTGACTTCTACTAATTCTTCAAAACAGGTCAAGCAGCACCTCCTCTGGGAAGTTCTCCGTGATCTCCCCAGTAGACACCCAGACTGAACCATCTCATAGAATCCAGCTTCTGTAATTGCCTAGTTAGACGTCTGTGCTCCTTCAGAACCAGCTTTCTCCACTGTGGATGTATGGGCTCTTGGCACAATTACTAGCATATAATAAGCTCAGTAGATTGATGAGCTATTAAGTAATTCCAGAGGCACCCCAGTTAAAGGAGATGTTTACACATGGAGGAGTCACACAGGACTTGGGGAAACACTTCAAGTCAACTCGACTGTCACAGGCCTTTGGCATCAACATGAGTCCTACCCCTAATTGCAACTCCCCAACAAAACAGGGCACCCCAGATAAGCTTTTCACCTCAGCTGTCTGGTATTCCTTACCATATTTATATATGTATACCAGGGAAAGCATTCAACCTACTTCTTAGGAGCACCATGAAATAGCTCTGAATATAATCAGTGTTGCTTTCAAATATGAAAGTTTCAGAGACGTGCAAAAATCAAACTGTATTGTTACTTAGGAAAAGAGAGGTATAAGGAAACCAGGCAAGAAAAAGCTACTGGATATAAGAATACATTTTGTTAACTTTTTTAGAGGAAAGTGTTGAAGAGCAACAAACTATGAACAGGTGTCTGTGCTGGTAAAGACTGAGGTATGAGTAACAAATAGGGAACAGGCTGGGTAACTAACTTGTATAACTGCCTTATCTGTGCTTCTGAAGAATCTTTCAGAATCTGCAGAAATCTTCCAGTGAGCAAAGGGAAATAACCAAACAATCTGATGAAGACTTCAAATGAATGAAGTCAATGTTTACACAGTCATTGAATTTTAAAGTCAGAGTATCAGTCCATCCTCTCCCTCAAGATGTGGGTGCTGTGACTGTTCCTATAAAGGGCCATTTGGGCCCTAAGAAACATTCCCAAGCTGATGCCCTGGCACCATTCCTGGACCCCATAACTGACAGGTAGGTTTTAAGACTCTTGAGTCAGTGTGACTCACATTAACTTTATCCACTGCTCCTAGTTTTGATTCTCACAGAAATCTACACACCAGGCACAAGCTAGATGCACTACAAATACTATCTCCTTTGACTCTTCAAAACAACCCTATGAGACAAGGATTGTGTCTATTTCAAAGATGAGGGAACTGAGTCTCAAAGAAGTTGCCTTTGTTACTAGGGACTCAGCCAATAAACAGAGAGGCAATGTCATGCAGCATTTATGAGCATGGACTCCACAGGACTGCCCTGGGTCAGAATCCTAGTTCAAACGTTTACTAGCTATGTGACCTTAGGAAAGTTGCTCAACCTCTCTGAACCTATTGTATAAGATTTTTTTGTTATGAGGATTAAACAAGTTAATATGTGTAAATCCTGGTACTTAGCACCACAGAAGTATTTGTTAGATGTATAAAAGGATAGCAGAATTATGAATCAAATCCAGGTTTTTCTGGTTCCAAGGATACATTCTCAATCAAGACTCTTCAGTGTTAATTGTTAATGTTAACATGTTAATCTCTCAAGAGTTGGAAGGCAGCTACTCCATCCCTGAAGTTTTTTCTCTTCTCCATAAGCTCTTTTTTCCCTCAATGGCCCTTAATATTACCAGAATGGTTCCCAGAATTCTTTCCATCCTTTGGGCTTTTGACCTAACTGAAAGCGTGGGACCCCAAATCACTTCTGTACTTCAGAAAATTACCGAAACCTTCCTAGATTTGAGCAAGGTTATTCTTCTAATGCAGCAGTTTCTCTGCATCTCCTGGGATCTTGGTCAAGACATAGTTTCCAGCTTCAATCTAGACTAACTAAATCAGAAACTCTAGGGATGGGGCCCAGGAACCCGTATTTTAACAAGCTCTCCAGGTGATTATGCTGCAGCTCAAATTTGAGTACCATGGCTGTCCTGGAATTCATGGCCCCAGTAGAGGCTGAGGTACTGCATTGCTTATCAGATCATGCTAAATCGATGATTAATGGTCTCCTAGAATCCGGGCCTCCAACATGTATCTAGTGCCGTGTTGTGGTTTTAAATCTTCCTTCAGGCCAGCTTGATTTGGGCCCGCTGCTCCAGCCCCTCAAGGCCTCTCTAAATCCACACTCTGCTGTTGGGCATGTTGGCTCTGCCCGCCAGCTCTGTGACCTCTGAACATTTGATAAGCATGTCATTCGTGTCTCCATGGTGTCACCCACAACATCCACACAGAGCTGGGGCAGAAGGCCAGAGGTCCTTGGCAGGTCCTCCTCCTCCAGCCTGATCTTAATCCATGAAAACACCCCATGTATATGGCTGCTCAACTCGTGAAATTTCCTAACTATTAGCAGCCTGCGTATCTTTACCTTGTCCAAAGGAAACCATGAGACTAGCTTTGCTCTAAAACCATGAATTGTAAAGGTTTAAAAAAAATTCCTTCTGAGCAGAGAAGCTTCGGATATTCTTCTTAAATTTACCTTTTTCCTACTCTTCCTTTTCCCCCAACCGGGACAAAGTGTCTTGGAAGCAGGTCTACCCCAAAACTTTCACATTAAATTCATCACTCTGCTTACACCAGTTTTCTTTGAACTTTACGCTAATAACGTCTTTTCCTGGTATTCCTACTCTTCCCTATAGTCCTCCATGGCAGGCTTTTTTTTTTTTTTAAATAAATATTTTTACAGAATTGGAAATTGAAACTAACATCATATCAGCTGGTCCAGTGGAGATGCCCGTATTTATATGCAGATCTGTCCAGGCTCATGCCTTACCTGCTCTGTCATATTAATGCCACTATGGCTGTATAGGCAGGATAATTAAAGAAAATGTTTAGATGATTTCTGAGACCATCTTAAGCCACTGCTGACACCAGAGAATACTCAGTTCCATTACTGATGATCCAAACAGCACATATCACAGCTGCTAGAAAGGTAACGTCCTAAAACATCCACGGGGATTTAGCACTTGGCTCCCTTCGACAAGAATCCTCTAAGGTATGAAGACCCATCTGGCCACTGTTCATCTCATCCTGAAGGCTACCAGCCCCTACAAAGGGAAGACAGCTGTGCAGGGGGCTAGAACATGGAGCCAACACTCGTCTCCTCCCGCTCTCTCTGGCAGGCTTCAAAAAGTCAAGTCCTGGACTTGTCAAAGCAAGTGACTCATCTCTCTGCGGGAAGAATGCCAAAATCAACTATACAGAAGATTTCTTTCTCCACCTCCTTAATTCTTGAGGACCTTATAGTCACTTAATGTAATGTAAGCAATTAGGAACTTCCAGATTGGGTAGACAGTTGAGTAATATTGGAAGGAAACACTACTCAGGTCTTCCCACAGGCAGATTTCAGGGGAGCCCGATCAAACTGACTGAGGACGACTCAGCTTCACTTGATGAAATAAGAAACACAGGCTCTGTTGATCTTCCAACTTCAGTTTTGCACTGCTGCGCCTTCTGTGCCAAATTTGCTATCTTCCTAGCTTGGCAGACCCAGCAGAAGCTTGGCTGTGATCTCCCATCTGCCTTATCTTCTTATATACAATCAACTTCCTTCCTGTTCTCCATGTCAAGGGGCTGGCCAAAGCTTCCTGAGAGGCTGAGTATTGTAACTGAGAAATAAATACACCACGGAGTCCAAATGATAAATTACACAAATCAGTACAATTCTACCATTTTAAAACATAATAGGGAATATCATCTTCAATTTTATTTTGAGAACCTAGCATGTTCTTGAAAGAGCTTCACTTGTTTTGACGGTTCGATTTTTAAAGTACTATTAATTACGTATTTATACATCTGAGTCTCAGGACTCGGAAAACCAAAGAGACAAAGTTCCCTGTGTGCTTTGTTTTGTGTGATACCACACTGAACGTGCCAATCTGGAAACACTCTTACATAGTCTCCTTACTCACAAATGATTTTTCTGATTTACTATCGAATAGAAAACGAAAGGGTCTTCAGAACAAGTACAGCATCCCTTTAAAAGCACAGAACTGAAGCCAAAGGCAACATAACGGGACAATGTCTTGAGGATTTAATCTTCCTTAGGTATGGACACAGGATAAGAAAACACATGGCATTCAGGCCATCACTCCTACTTGTTATTCCACAGCAGGCATTATTAATCTATCACAACATTCTACTGCCAAGCTCAAACACATCAGCCACCAAAGCCTACTTCAGCCGGCACAAAACGATCTGACTTCCAGGCTTGGTGCTAGATCTACTAGAATTTGTAGAATTAATGGCTACTGTTATGATTCAGATTTCTTATGTGGAAAAGAAAAAGATACAGTAATTCAAATACACAATACTTCCAGCAAGGATTCTGTCTTTAATACCTCATTAAAACAAACAAATAAACAAACAAACAAACTCTGTTTTCATGGAACCAAAGACTGCTCTTCTGCAGACCACGCACACTATGTATAACTGACTGTGGGACTGGAGGAACAGGGAAGGGTTTAAGCCTCAGGCACTTACAGATGGGCACAGCACAGATTTGACGGTGTGGATTTGTATCAGTGCATTGGTGCATGTTGAAACATTTATTTTTCTTACTAATTTGAAAAGTGTATATGTGAAATTTGCCCAAAATGCTATAGAGAGAAGAATGACTTAACACAATGAACTGTACTTTTTAATTGAAAGAACATACTTAACATCTATGATAAATCACAAAGGAAAACCACTACATTAGTATGTGGCTTTCTACAGCTAATGTTCTAAAAACAAAATGTTCTATTTGGCATGGACCTCAAGATTTGTAATGTTCTCATTAGTCTTGAGGGCAACAGTGCTACTTTATGCATTTGTAACCATCATGCAGTAAGAAGTGAGATCTTTTCCAAGTAAGCAAAAAATTGTTAAAAATACATTTTGACAAATATGAATAACTACAAAGTTGATATTATTCAAATTAATATTTTATTTCTTTAAGTAAAAACACAATTTATGGAAAAAAGCAAGCCACAATACTGAATCACAATTTATTCCATTTAGAAATAAATAAATGAAAGAAATTGTAAAGTGCGACCATTTATAATGTTTCCAATATCCTTTCTCATATTGGTTTCAAATGATATATATTTAATATATTCAGTATATGTTCAAAATATATATGTTCATATACACTCAAATTATATAATTTGAACATATATACATAAGTATATATTCTCAAAGAGTTGTACACTAGCAAGGAATTTTGGAACAAAGAAAACAGGATAGTTTTTTTTTTTAATTTTTTGGTTGGTAAGTTGTTTTTTCTGTTTGCTTTGGTTTTTTTAAAGAGGGGAATCCCCCGATTTTTTTAAGTGAAGGTACTGGGGATTGAACCCAGGACCTCAAGCATGCTAAGCACGCGCTCTCCCACTGAGCTGTACCTGCCCCACCCTCCCCACAATTTTTAAAAATGAGCAAAACTATGTATATTCACACCTGCACCTGAGAGGGAATACTAGTTTTCTCACCTTTTACAGCATGTGAAATTATTTTCGAAATCCCCCCCCCAGCACAGCAATCTTAAAGAATACGGACACCATCATTTTTTTTTCAACTTTAATAAAGCAAAGCGTCTATAGAGTTGACATACTTACTATAGAAGAAAATAAAGAAAACATTTTCAACTGTTCCTTAAAAGAATATTTGAAATCATTTTTCATGAAATGCTGCTTTAAATAACTCCCTGGCGTCTTTCTAAGGCCCCACTGGGGTGAACAATCATTTCAGCAAAATCGGAGGCAGGGCAGAGGAGGGAAGAAGGTGAGACAGGAGCCAAGAGGACCGAGGCAAGCCCGGGACCAGCTCTGAAGGTTGGCCCCCTATTCTGGAGGGCAAAGGCACTTGCACTGAGGACTCTGTCTGGCAGGATCCTGCCTGCAAGAAAGCACTTCCCTGTGACCTGGCTCATGCTGGCATTAGCACCCTCCTTCACAGGGACCTGGCCTCACCCCCCACGCTAGTTCTTTCCCACACGTGGTGAAATCTGACTCCCAAGGTCCTGGCGCCTTGGCCGCACACAGGCTTTCCTTCCTTCTGCCTGGTGTTTAATACCTTCAGAAGAGTTAAAGCTACAAACTTCGACAAGAACGCCCTGGAAAGCTCCATGATACACATCTCTTTTAATTTTTCTTTTTTCACTCTCCCTGATTGAAGCTGGCAACCGCTGAAAAAATTCAATGAAAAGTGAAATTGTACTTTTCCAAATCTGCAAAGCTAAATGAGTACTGAAGAAATGTCAATCTTGAAACTCCCAAATACTTTGTTTTTGTAAGTTTGTAGCAGTCACAACTCAGAGGATACAGAAATTTAAAACAGCACTGCCACGCTGGGGATACCCTGTATTTCTCATAGCCTGGGGGTTTCTTTGGGGTTCAAAATGATTATTCCCTTCCAGGTTAGGGACATCCTTCCGTCTGCCTACAGGTGAATTTTCCTGATTTAAAATGAGCTTCTCTTTAAAGGTATCTTTTGCAAGATTTTGAGGCATCTTCTGATAGAGCATTGTTTTTGAAACTGAGTGTAAATTTAAATTCTTAATGTCATTAATGTGTAATTGAGATAATTTTAACATTCGTATATGCTAGTTAGACATTTTACTTGTTCAGGAATCTGAATTAGGGAATATAATCTCACCATCTCAGGGGAGAGTCAAGGGGCATATGTCCAAGGCCTGAGGTTTTATTTTAGTTTAAACACTGACATAGAAAGAGAGAGAGACATGTTCATTTTGGGGGGTTTGTTTGCTTGCTTGCTTTTTTTTTTTCATCATAACCCCAGCCAGAATTCTATTTTGTTATTATCATGACCCAGCACATACATATAAAGGTGTTGTGCACGTGCGCATGCATTTTTTTTAATAAAACAAATGTTTCAAAATACTTGATTTACTCTAATACCTTCTATCCTAGTCTTTTTTACTGAAAACTTTTGTTGATTGTGATTCATTATGTTGATTCAAAGCCTGCTAACATGCGGATTACTGAGTTTAAAAAACAAGAAACTTAGATATAATGGGTTAGTCAAGCCCCCAGGGTCCCCACACTAATGCGGTTACACACTTGGACGGCATGTTTTTACTTAGGATGAAGTAACAGGTGCCAGTAGGACAAGAGCTCGCCTCCCGCTGAGGTGCGCACGTGAACCCTGGGATCTGGCTGAAATGCAGGTTCTGGTTGAGCAGGGCTGGGACACCAAGATTCTGCCTTTACCACCATTTTGAAGTGGTGTGGATGGGCTGATTGGGGACAGCAAGGTCTGAGAAGTGGGGGTGCAGAGGAGTACGGCTGCGCGGGACACACCACCACCCCACAGCCATGTGGCCACGACCAGGTGTAACCGCTCCCCGGGTGGGGCCCACCCAGGCAGTCCCACCCCGCAGCACACTCACTGCAGCAAAGAAGTCCTTACGCCTTCAACATCCTCTCCTCTGTGATCTGTACTCTGCTTCCTTTCTCAACAACCAACTCTCAGCCAAGAAAGCTGGGGTGGGTGGGGGTGTGCCAAGGCAACCCTGTTTGTGATGGCCTGGAAACCCCTTGGGGGGATGACCTAAACATGTGCACCACGACTTAGTCTCAACAAAGCACGAACAGCAAATGTGATGTCGGCAAAGCAGAGTGTGAAAGATTTATTACCGTTTCGTTTCAGGCACTTGTTAAACTGTGAAACCTGCTTGTCGAGGTGGACTGCACTCGTAACATACTTCTGAATGTGACCGGGGTAAATCCTGTAGTTCAAAGCATGATTTCATAACTCTAAATCGTAGCGTTTGAATTCCCACACTAGGAAATATTGAGCAGGAATTAGAACTGTTCCTGGTACAATACTGGCTTTCTGTACTTCCAGCCTCCAGAATTTGGAGTGTATGTGTTCTGATAAAATGAAAATAGTCTTAGTTTTGGTGAGGCTGTCTTTTGTGTAATCATTTTGTGTACCTCTCTGGAGGGACAAGGCAGTGTGCTCACCACGGCACCCAAGCACGTATCTGGCACGTATTTGGTGCTGGAGAAATGTTTGATAAAAGAATGAATGTATGAACATAACTTTCAAAAATGTTATATCTCACTTTATTAGCTGATTTGCCGTTATAGTATTTGCTTTATTATACTGAGCAGGTGGCTTTAAAAGGGAAACAGGAATGAAAATTTGGCATCTTCCAAACTGCAGCTGTTGACAATGCGGGTGGGGAGAACACGGAGGAAGGGAGGGAAAAGACAGACAGACCGGCCAGGGCAGCGAACGTTGATTTCTGGCTGGAAGAGGGCATGGGCCGGTGGAAGAGGTGGTGGTATCAGAATCAATCTCCCAGATTTGGGAATGTCTCTCCCCACCCCCCATGAAAAGCAGGATCATAGTGAAGGGTAATTATCACTGATGTGGAGCTTGGGGGAGGGAAGGAGTAAGAGCTGGAACTGAGGTCTAAGAAAGTCATTTTCAATGGTGACAATTGCACCTCTCAGGGGACACTCGGCAACAACGTCTGGAGACATTTTTAATTGTCATAATTCAGGGGTGGAGTGCTAATGACTTCCAGTGGGTATAGGGTGGGGGTACTGCTAAACATTCTACAGTGCACAGGGCAGAACCCCCCCAACAAAGAATTATTTGTCCCAAAGGTCAATAGCGCCTAGGTTGAGAAACCATGCTCCAGGGAGACCAAAAAAAAAAAAAAAAAAAAAAAAGGCATGGTAGAGACAAGAGCAGAAGCTCTTAGGAAAGAAGAGAATGCACTCACCAGGACCACCAGGCTATTCCTGGTGACCAGCAAGACCTCAGAGAGGACAGCAGTGAGGAGAGAGATGAGGCTGGGGCAGGGTCGGGGAGGGAATCTGGCTGTGCCTTCTGCCTCACTGGATCCCTCTCTGGTCAATCCTGAACCAACTGCTGGTGGTGTCAGCTCCACTGCTCCAGCTAAAGGCAGTCTGTGCCTCATGAGAAGCAAACAGAACTCTGAGAGAGGCCAGTGGTCTTTGGGTGGAAATGGGGGTCACAGGCTGCCCTCCAGGGTAATATGCCACTGACAAGAAAGGCTTACGTGTAGCAAATGCTGCTGGTGCCCTGATCCCAACCCCACGGGCACCATTTTAGTGCCCATCAGCTTATCTCCCGACTGCCAAAAACTACATTCCTTTGCCTGGAGGTGTGCTCTTGGCTACCCAAGTGGTAGTCCTGAAATGCCAGGAAATCAGTCGCCTTCGTATGCAGTCCTCGACCATTGCCTGACAGGTTTTGGTGAGTAAGTACACGCTCCCTTGCCTCTTGGGTGGGGAACAATGAGACATGTGTTCCACACCGTCTCCCAGAGCTCCCCGGCGGGATCGAGCTCCAGGCGCTCACACTGGTAACTGGTCTGGTAACACCTCTCACCCCTGTTCTGGCTTCTTCCCCACTCTCCTATGGGTGTTTTCTTTACCTTCCACCCAAATAACTTGCACTTGAATTCTCATCTCAGGGTGTGCTTCTGGGGAACCCAAACTCTAGCGGCGAGTCTTCTGAAGGAATCCTGGGCTGGCAGCCGCTTGGTCCCAGTTTCCTCTGATGTGAGAACTCTCTGGGTCCTTAGGAGCCCTCTCTTAGAGGGGCGGGTCTTCCCACCCCCAGGTCCTGAGCACAGAATCATTGGGCTCCTCGCCCCACTCATTTCAGCCCATCAGAAATACAGCTTTGGGCACGGTCCCCTCTCTCCCGTTGAGGAATAGACAGACCCACACCTTTCGCTCAAGGCTGGCAGACAACGCGAGCACAGTCCCTCTCAGTCTCAAGCGACCCTGAAGTCAGACTTCTGCAAGAACTCAAATAAGTAACACGTGACTCCGAGAAGCGGGTCTCACTCTAGGGCTGGGAGGAGGCAGAGATGAAAAGAACGGCTCCGGTGGCTCAAATGAACTTTAAAGAATTACCAGTGGGGATTTTAAACCACAGAGGAGCAAAATGCAACAGCTCTTTCACAACCCTGCCAGACAAAGAAGAGAAGAGGACTGTGAACCCCCTCGGGGAGATGTTAAGTCACTCATCTTCCCTGTCATGGGACTTCTGGGATGCTAAAGACCTCCAGAAGAAGCTAGGAGCTTGAGGGGCTCCCCACGCCAGCAGAAGGCCGGCAGACAGCGATGCTGCGGGCACTTCCTGACAGCCTCCCAATGTGGCCCTGCTGGAGCGCGAAGCCATTGCCTGGGAATGTCCCGCTGTCACACAGGCTGGGAATCAGGCACCAAGCTTCCGGTCCCGTGCACAGTAAGCCATTCTTTAAGGATGCTTCTTTCCAAATCCTCAGAAGCCACTCTTCCTGGGTTGTGGATGCTTGCTCGCTTTCATCTTCGCAGAGAACGTCCACTTTGGGGTCCTGATTTCTTGCCAACTTAGGTGAGACGATGGGAAGATCTTCTATCTCGGTGCTCATGCGTGGAGAGCTACCTTTTTTTTCCCCCCCTTTAAGGGAAAAGAACAGCAGAGCTTTTCTGCAGGACAACCTATTCCCTTATTTATAATGCAGGACAGCAGCGCCTTGTAAGTGTATATTCTGGTTCATCTGAGGACACACGGTTGTTCATTTTAAAATTAGATTCATCCTAATTATACGAAAACAGCCTGCGTGCGGTTGGTCAAAACAGCAGGGAAGCATTACTCAGCACCTACCTGCCAGGGCTGCCTTCTAGACTCCACTGAGCTTGTTCAACACACAGCCCCTGCCCTCTTGGAACTTCAAATCCAGCAAAGAAATAGCCATCTCACTGGCCAATATGAGGTTTGGACAGTGACCAGTGAAGAAATGCATGCAGTAAGGGACTAAACTTGTAATATTCCCTTTGGACGCAGGGGTGAGGGAGGTGTCATTAAAGTGGCATGTTTCAGCAGAGCAGAACCAGAGATAATGTGGATCTCAATCCTAATTAATCAGGGCTTGGGGAGCCTCTTGAATAAAGGATATTAGGAAGCTGGGTTGAAATAGAGGCATTGAAAAATTATGCATTGGACGTTAAGGGGCAGAAGTTTGATCGTGGACAGTCAAAAAGCATCAGAGCGAGAGAGGCAAGTAGATGCTATGAAACAAGGAAGTAAGCTCCAACGTCACATCCAGTCCAAGTGGGAGAGCCAACTCTGTGTTCGAGAGGCTGGAGTCCTGGGCAGGTAACCGAACATCTATTCTTCTTACATTCCGCAAACACTGAGGTTTGCGAAGTTCAACGACTGACCATGGAACATATCTCTTGAGGCTGAAAAGGGCTAGGACATCTATAAAGAGGAGACTGCTACCAATCAACACATTGTAACAATGTTAAACTGCAAAAAAGAATAACTAATGATGCAAAATAATCACAGAAATTCAGAGGGTGACTTCCCAGATCTCTCTGATTTCCAGTCTTTCGGACAACAGAGCTCTGTACTTCCGAGGTGCAAGTTTCCTTAACACAATCAATTTTACAACTTTTGTAATAGTAAGATGAGAATAAAATTGTTTCCCATGTCTTGGGCATTCACCAGGTGCTACAGACTGGCTAAGCAGTTTATTACCATGATCCCATTTAATCTCCTCCACGATGCTGTGAAGTAAGGACCAATATTATTTTTGTTGCACAGATGGGGTGACTGAAGTTCAAAGCAGTTAAGTAACTTGCCAGAGAGACCAAAAGCTAGAAGCGGGCAAAGCCTGGCATCCAACTCAATGCCAGTAGGATGTCCCCCACCTCTCCTGTAACTCCTGAACTCTCTCCAACACTCTAGCTCTCAACCAATCCAGGACCCAGGATCCCCAGTTTTCACCCTCCCTACAACACACATAATCTTTAGAGGAAAGTGTCTCTCCTTCCTGCTCCATGACAGAACTTTAATATAGGATTTGACTGGTGGCCACGCTGCAAGCTACCCTGAGCCCCAGGAAGCCCAGTGATGGGCCAGTAACAAGCTGGGGATTCCTGAGAGAATTACTCCCTTATGATAGAATATCAAGAATTAGCGGGATTCTAGAGGGGGAGGGTATATAGCTCAGTGGTAGAGTGTGTGCTTAGCATGCACGAGGTCCTGGGTTCAATCCCCAGCACTTCCATTAAAAAAAATAAATAAATAAAATTAATTACCTACACACCCAACCCCCCCCCCAAAAAGAGTTAATCTGGATTCTGTACACGAGAGGCCCTTATCAGGATTAACTTCTTCATATCTCAAATTTTAATTTTCAAAAATATTGCAAAATATTTTACAAAAATAGACTGGTGGCGTCAAAGCCCTCCCTGGGGTAATATAAAGGCAAACAATTCTTTCTTTTCCTTTGACATGTCCTCAACATGATACGTCTTATCACTGGTGGGTCTTATTTCTTAATAATCCAAAACACACTAGCACTTTGCATTTCCTTATTTCTTAGAATAAGACATTTTTAATAATAATTAAATGGTAAGTTTTCCAAAAGGTAAAATACACAAGGTTAGAGGGAAAGAGCTCCTTTGTTCTTTCACTGACCTCGCTTTTATTATTCGTGCCCCTCTTCCATTTCCTTCACCAGAGGCACTTCAACGAACTGGCTCAATATTTGATAAAGTGTGTTTATAACTGGTGAAGAAAACAAACATCCTTTTTGACTAAAAAAATAGGGTTCTCTCTTGTAGTAAGGAATGATAAGTAGAATAAATACTAGGAAAATTGCTATTTTTAGGCAAGATATTTCATAATGAGGCATTTATTTAAATGGGCTAAGCTCTGTAAGATGATTCCGGGAAAATGGCTTCAGTATCTCCGTCAACACACCAAGAATCAGCTCTGGCCTCTGCCTCCTGATATCTCTACTTTCAATTTGAGTTTCCTTTAAAAAAAGAAATAGTAGCACATTCATGTCGCAGCAGTAATACCAGGCTTGATCAGCCAGCTCGCCGTACTACGAACATACGAACCACCCAGATCTATCAGGGAAGTCAAAATGATGGTCAAGGACTGGAAGGACAGGTCAGGTCTAGCTGGCTCAAAGAGGTCCCCAAATGAGTGAGCAGGAAGTGAGGAACCAGAATTAGGTCAGAGAGGAGGATGGTCTTGCACCAAAATCCAAAAAAACCCGTGACTACCAAGACGTCTCCATCACTTGGAATGCCTTCAAAAGTACCCAAACAGTGATGTGAGGCGACCCTTACCAGAAATGAAAAACAGAACTGAAAAACAACAGGGTGGCAAAGATGACTCACTGATCACCACGTACTCTGGCTCCCCTTCCACAGTATGGATTCATCACAGGAAAGCAGCTGTGAGGCGGGGACCTGCTCTCTCTCTTTCTTTCTCAGGGGTCTGATGCAGTGAAGACGTGACCTTGGATGCCCTGAGTTGGAGACGGAGGAGCCCAAGACCAAAGCAATGGGGACTCCTTTAATCCACCCAGAGCAGAGCCGCCAATTAATCAGGAAGAGCAATTTTCAACTTCCCGTGGGTGAAAGATAAACTTCTATTTTTCTCAGCCACTTTGTATTTTTTTTAATTTCCTTTCAAAGTGTAGATAGTGTTTTCCTAAGCAGTACGTGTGGTAAGAAAAAATTTGTCTCCATCACTTGAAATAATGTATATCATTTATTTTTGCATTGAATTGGATAGAATCATAGTTTTTAAGGCTAAAGTCGTATTGCCTAATGATAGTGGCTACTGGCCACTAATGGCTCATTGAGCCCTTGAAAGGTGGCTAGTTGAAACTGAGATGTGCTGCAAGTGTAAAATACACACCAGATACTGAAGATTTCATACAAAAAGTAAAATATCTCATTCTTATATTGATTATATGTTAATAATTTTTGGATGTATTAGGTGAAATAAAATATACTATTGAAATTAAACTCACTGGTTGCTTTTTACTTATTTATAACATGGCTACTAGAAAATTTTAAACTGCACGTATGGCTCACATTATATTTCTACTGGACTCTGGCTGGGCCAGCAGGTGTTAGAAAGCTCCAACCCACCTTGTGTTTTCATAAATAAAGTTTTATTGGTACACAGCCATGACTATTTACATATTATCTATTGCTGCTTTTGTACTACAGGGCTGTGTTAAGTAGCCCTGAAAAGCTGAAAATATTTATTATATGGCCTATTATAAAAAATGTTTGCCAATGCCTGGGCTAAAGATAACTTTGAAATTACCAAATTTATTTACTCTCACGGTTTCATGACTAAGGAAATTAAAGCTCAGATAAGTCAAGACTTGTTCAAAATATTTTTATTTTTTATCAGGTGATATTTCCATAATGGCACTATCATTCACTCATTCATTCAGACTCTCCACCCATTCGAATTTTGATCATTAAAGAAACAAAATCCCTATCATTTAGAAAATCAACACTTAATAGCACAGAAATCCTTGAGTAACTGTCAGCTACGAATAGGCTGTGAGATAGTTTTTAAATTAAGCTTCATTTGAAAACACTTCAAAGAGAACCTATCATGTAATCTGCTTTCAAATTAAACTTGAAGTTCCCCTAAATGTAGAGCCAGCTTGCTAAAAATATGCATTATTGAAATTAAATTTTAAAAAATTTTGCCACATCTTGCAGAAAGTGAAATCTGTTCCCAAAGACTTCACGGCAACATGTAACTGCCTCAGTGCCAGCAGCTCTCATCTCTCGGCATATTATTCTAGAATCTCTATCTGGGTTCATCACCTCCAGTCTCTGCCTCACTCAAGACCTATCCCTTAGGATGTGCTGAACATCCCTTAGTCTCTTCATGCTGTCAAGATAAAGTCCATCTTCCTTTTTTGGCCAGGCCAGTCTTCACCATGTGGCTCCCACCTGCTCCAACGACCTATTTATTGTCTTTTGCACATCAGACTAAGCTCCCTGCAATTTCCCAAATGCTTCATGCTTTTACCCCACTTCATACGCTCGTATAGGGTGTTCTCACTACCTAGAACTCTCCCTGCCCTGGACCATGGGTCCCCATTGTACTTAGTCCATCACAGAGCTTACCAATATTGTAACTGATTGTAATTGTTGAAGTGTGAATTCTGCCACCACTACAGATAGCTAATATTTAGGAACACTTATTTGCAGGTCAAGTGCTACATTATTTCCTTTAATCTTCACACATTATAGATGAGGAAACAGCACCTGCAACGAAGCCAGGTGAAGCCGAGATCTGAAACCACACATTCGCGCTCTGCAGCCCTAGCTCTTAACTCTACACCAGCGGTTTCCAGTGGGGGTGATCTGGCCTCCTCTGAGACATCCGGTAATATATGGAGACACTTCTGATTGCTGCAACTGGGGTGTGGAGGGGAACTACTGGTACATAGTGGGCAGAGGCCAGGTATGCTGCTAAACATCCTACAAGACACAGGATCCGGCAAAGCAGCATCCGGCCCCAAATGTCAATAGTTCACAGGCTGAGAAACACTGCTCTAAACTAAAGTAACTCCTGTAGGTTGACCTAGGAGACCGAGCATCTCTACAGCAAGAATTCTTAAATGTTCACCATGGTGAACCTACCATAGAGCCTGGCACCCAGCAGGTGCCCAAGGCATATATGATGGGTGGGTGGATGGATGGATGAATGAATGGATGGATGGATGGATGGATGAATGGATGGGTGAGTGGATGGATGGATGAATAGATGAGTGGAGGGATGGACAGATCCCAGGAGAAAAGAAAACAAGTTTACTTATTTTATGGCTTAGTTTTTATGGCAACATCAATAAAGATAGATCTGAACACATTCTTAAATAGCAGTAAAGGAATATGCATGTAGAGTACATTCCAGATGATGCTGTCAGCTGAGTAATACCTGCCTGTATGACTCTATAGTGTGAGATCAAATTAATAAGCCAAAATGCCTGGGGTTACTTTTTTTTTTCAAGAGTCCCTTACAACTACTCCACTACAGTATAAATTCATATGTCCATCATCCACATAGGCCACAATTTAAATTGTTTTTAAAAAGATTTCCTGTATAAGGTTCCCCAGGTTTAAAAAAAAAATAAATAATAATAAAGACAAATAATACAAGAATATACAAGCTTATGCTTTCTTCTGTTGTAACTACAACTCAGATACAAACATATTCTAGACTTCCAGATGCTGGCAGTGGAGTAGAAATTACAACGAAGCTTAAGTGAAACTGAAAAAAGGAAACAAAAATGTATATGACAGAAATAAACCATTCTCTGGTGTATGCAAATTAATATACCTAAATATCAGAAGTGAAGTCAAGAAAAGGTGTATTTTATGATTGTAACATTTTTAAGGTAATGGCAATTTAGTGTGATTTTTTTACATCATTGCACACTTCAGCAATGGTAGCATGAATCCAAACAGCTGAAAGATTGCCTATGGAAGATAGATTTTTTTAAAGTGGAATGGTATGAACTATTCCTCACAACCTTTTGCACTGAACAGTAGCCATTTGTGGTTTTAGACACACACACAACAACCAAAGAATATGATGATCAAGTAAGTTTTGGAAACTGCCCTCCTACTTGGAGATTCATAGCACACAGAAGCATAAAAGTAGGCTCTGAAGATGCTGGCATTAAGTTGTTAAACTCAGGATTTCCCATACAGTAGCATAAGTAAAAACTAAAATAAGATGAGGACCTGCCAAAACACTCAGGACTATGGAGAAGGACTGAAAGTGATGACAGGACTTGCAGCTTGGGACATCGGCGTGGCTGTGGCATTTCTCACCATGGGAACCACAGCTGAAGCCAGAGACAAGCAGTGCCTTCTCCCCTGTATGTGAGAACATGACACACACTTGTCACAGAGGCAGGCTCTGCGTGTGTGGACATGCAAGTTAAGGAGACATTTATTCACATGGGAGGGGAATAAGAAAAAGTGGACCCAAACCCAGGAATGTCATGATCGCTCACACCAACCATGATTTTTTGAGCACCTACTCTGTACAAACCGTTGCTGACATCTGGAGAAACAGTCTTGAGAGAATCAGAAGAGGGAAAATTATGTCTGAATCATCTTGAGAACCACTGACCAACCTGTGTCACAGAGTCAGAACCCTCAGAGGCCCCCTCAATGCCGTGATCGTACACCATGCCACGAAAACCACGGCTCTCTCCTCCACCTTCCTCATCGTAAACATTGCTGAACCTCCAGTCACACGACCCTATTTCCCCAGTTGAAGGAGACACACCCACTGTCAGTCAGCGCTCCTCTGTCCAAGCTTTTGCTTTCATCAGCTTATTACTCATGACTTCCCAAATAAACCCCTAAACTCTTGTCACAGAAGAGAAGCCATGGTCCTTAAAAGCTCTTTTTTTTTTTTTTTAATTTGGAAGTTGAATGAGTTACTTAGTTCAGATTAATCCTTTCCTAATTGTTGGGGGCAGGGTAGAGTGCATACTTAGCGTACACGAGGTCCTGCACTCAATCCCCTGTACTTCCTCTAAAAATAAATAAATAGACTTAGTTACCTCCCCTACTAAAAATAAAATATTTGCTCTAATTGTTACATGTGCCCAATCTACAATCTACTCTCAACACACACACACGTGCATACACATCTATGCTATTATACATATTATTATACTGTTATATACACATTTCATACATACACACATTATTATATATTATGTATATATAATATATAATATTATGTATATTGTATATATACGTGTGTATGTTTATGTTAGAGTGTCTGATTGTCATGATGGAAAGGCTACAACACGCTTTCTGGAACAGAAGCCAGGTCCCTGGGTCCTAATTCCAGGCTCTCCTGACTTGCCATTTTGGAAAAGATACTTAAGTTCACAGCAGAGCTCAGTTTCTCACTCAGTAAAAATAGTGCTGCCCAAGGAGAGCTGCCAGTACATAAAGTCTCCCAAGTCCCTTGAAATTAGGACAGTAAGGACCACACGGTAGCAGCGTTAAACATGGATCGCTAGTCTAGCGGTCAGCTGGCCCGGTTCCCGAGAGGAGAATATGGAAATCTATGACTCGTGACTCAGTGATTTGGATATTCTCCGTCCTCCCCACTTGCTTAAATGCCACCATTGACTAACACGTTGGGAACTTAAGGCGGAGAGCGAATATCCTTCATCAGAGACTCACCGGCCTACACATATTCAACCCCGCAGCATGCAGGTCCCAAGAGAATCCTGGGTGAATCCTACTGCGATTTACACTGATACACGTGGGCGACAAGCAGCACAGAACAATCACCTCCTCAGATCAAAAGAACTTTGTGTCATCTAGGGGGCAACATGGGGGGCCCCAGGAGGCACGGCCATTCCATCACCGTGCAGACTATTTCAGAATCCTTTTGCATTAATAAAGGCATATTGTCTCAGAGGTCACTAGGCTACATGCTGAGATGCAAAACAACTAGCAAGGCCAGCACAGAGTACGTACACACATTTTTGTAGACTGAAGGAGGAATCAAATCAAGGGATCAAAATGACTTGAAATCCAGCACGGAGTTAACCTGCCATCTATTGCTTAACTAGCTCGCACACTAGAACAAGCCCTTCTGGCAAAATGTTCAGCCGTGTTGTGTACATGTAATCCAGGAAGCAAACATTTACTGTGGGCAAAACTAAGTCAGAAGATGACACTTAATGCAGTATCAGAAAAGAAAGAGATGCACCTCCCTTCTCCTCCTCCCATTCACTCTTCCAAGGAGCACTCCCCTGTGCCCAGGTGTCAAGGTCTTTGCTAGGTGCTAGGAGTCCAGGATGAACAAAGCCACGGCCCATCATCACGGTTTAGAGGGGAAGACAGAAACGAAACCAAAACAGACAAACAAACTGCCCTGCAGGGTGATCACTACACAGACTAAAGCACAAAGCATTGAGGCCACCGGTTCAGAGAGGCTGAAGGCCATGAGGTCATTTTCAAGTACCTGGCTGTCCTCGGTCCTCTCCAACTGCTCCAGTTCAAAGCTTGGCTGAGACACTGGATATTTGAGAAAGTCAGCCTACAGAACATGTTAACCATTCATTCCTCTAGGTTTGCTGAGCTCTATTTCTGCCCTGGGGACAGCGTCCAGAATCTCCACCGCTGGGCCGTGGTAGCTCAGGCCCTAAAGGTAAAGTCCCACTGGGTGACTTTCCATTATTATGCCTTCTGCCTTTTTCTTCCTCAAGGTTTGATAACACTTGACCATATAAAGAACTTTACTTCGTTTTCTGTAGAAATGAAGTTCAAGTATTGGCCATTATATGATTTGACATTTCATAGGAGTTTATACTAGTTGCCAGGCACCATTGCAAGCTCTCTACAAATGTTACCTGATTTATCCTACAACTTCAATGCACACCTGCCACCTCCAGTCCCCCTTTTTTTCTGTTAACTTGGCTACTGAGAAGCTCAGAGCTAAATTAGATCCTGAAAAGCAATAAGCACTTATGATTTCAGTTAAATTATCTTTACTCCTCCATAAGATTTTAGTCTTTCTTCCTTTCCCATTTTTACCAGTCTCATCATTTTGTGTGATTTTTCCTATGCATTTAACTGAGACACATTTCTGGAAGTCAATACTCTCTAAACAAAACCAAATTACCACAATCATCAATTGTAATTTCCTTTTCATCTCAATTGCCAAAAGCAATTCCATGAATAGCTAATTTGAATATGACCCCTGGTGTATTCTCACCCTGGTCGCTTGAAAACTCAGACAGTGCAGTATTTCCCACAAGCCTCTGGTTCAGAATCTGTTTATAAATGTGCAGGAAGGGAAAAGGGGAGTGGTTGAATGACTTAAGTTACACATGGGGTAACCACCAGCTTATTTCCTAAGCTACTACCAAGGGATATTTCTATCTTGCATCGGGTCCCCACAGTTTCATCTTGCTCCTTCCCCAACGGCCACTTCTGTTGACCAGCTATACTACCCCACGCCCTTGGTCCCCTCAGGGCTGCCAAGGCCAGAGGCACTGCCAGAACCTGCTGAGTGAGAAGGCATTGCTGTCATCCAGTGATGTCTGTTGCCTGGAATTTCACTCTCAGCACTGACAATGCCTCTGGAACTCACAAAGATTCTGCTGAAACCCAGAGAGTTGAAGGTCAATGTCTTTAGGGATTCAAGGTAAATCAAGGTAACACGTAAGACAAACAGTTGCTGAGGCTTTCCATGTACTCAAGGCAAATGTCCCCAGGAAGAAGTTGCAGAATAACTCTGCACTGTCACTACATAAAATGGGACTAGCTTTCATGTTAAAAAAAAAAAAAAAAAAAGGAGAGAGAGATAACAAGTGAACCATATATACATGGCACACACACACCTACACACAGGCGCAGATCTTGGCAATCCCAGTGGGTACCCACTTAGTTGTATAGTCAGGTATTTTTGGAAACACAATGTTCGGGCACAACTATTCATTTATTCAACAAATATTTATCCAGCACCTACTGTGTGCCAAGCACTGTTCAGGATGCTAGACAATCAAGAGTGAACAAGGCAGTCAAGACTCTTTCTCACGGGCTCTGTATCCTAGACAGGGGAGACAGGTACTTAAGAAGCCATCAATTGAAATGAACAATTCAGATTGCAAGTAAGATCAAGGAAGGGGGAAACAAGGAAATGGAAAACAATGTGATGGTTCTGAGAGGGAATGAGAGACTGCCTTTGCTCAAAAGGTCAGGGAAGCGCTTTTTAAAAGGTAACACATAATCTTACAATAAAATGACAAAAAGGAGCTCAAGAAATCAATCACTTTTACTCTGATTTCCACCAAAAAGATAAGCTTACTAAAAAAAGAAATGTGCAATCCCATTTCTGGTTCCACATACCCCAAGCTTCAAACAACTGCAAAAATCCCAGACAAGGAAAGGGACCCACAATTTTCTCTGCTATTAAGAAAATTTTAAGAAACTGCCTTCCCCCAAAGATGGTACATTAAAAGGAAGTTGTCTTAATTCTTCTCAATAGTAGAATTTGCTACACAGCATTTAAAGGGGGGGAAATGGAACATTTATTTCTCTTTCAAAGTCAGTTATAAAACAATATGTCGATGTCGATAAAATTATGCCTTTGCATTGTAATGCCAACAGGAATTGCTTCATTAAAGAAATAGTCTGTGGCTATATTCAGTATCATTTACTTGCACTTGCTGAGAGAGAAAGGCAAATCATATGTACTAGCTGATGATACCACTTCCAATATATAAGAAAACTTCGAAATTCTTTAAAAACGAGATTCTCATAGTATCTGTTTAACGTGCACAAATATTAAGTGGCTGTTCACCAATGCCTTCTCCTCTCATACTCCAGACAAATCACTTAGTATTGAATTTCTGTTAGAGTCAATTAAAACACTTAGCCAACTGGCATGAAAACTCCTGAAAACACCCCTTGATCAAAATAACTTTCATCAAAACACTTTTTTCTTTAAGGTTTCCTAGCCCCTATCTTGTTTCAGAATAAGAGAGTTTAACAGAAGTCAATGAGAAGGCAGAGTAGTCACCATGAATATTCAGAATGAATCATGGGATATTTTGACTAGAATGTAATTTATATTACCTTGTAATCTATTGCGTGCTATATATTATTGCAATGTAAATAAGCATAGTAAACTAAAAGAAGGCCAAATAATATAAAGATGTTGCCCCAAAGGTCTACGTTTATCAGTATTAGAAGTTGCTGTTTTCTGTTATTAATAACACTGTCCAAGGAATGCTTAATTTTTTGAACCTTATAACAGGTCTTTAAAACTGACTAGCACCAGTAACACGCTAAGAGAAAGACTTCGTTTCATTTATTTACTGATTAAACTTACTGTTCGAATCATCACAAATTCTAAATGTGTGCTGAGAGGGGGAGGGTGGAGAGTCTGAGCTCCTCTGTTCAGGTAAACTCTTTTTCTTTGACTTGCTTTACGAATTGTTATGCTTCGAGACCCTTCCTTTAAAATTTCCAATTTGGGGAAAATTGTACATTTAACTTTCAATAAATTAAAAAAAACCTCACCCACTCCCATTAAAACAGATCAGAAGGCTTAAGAGTCAGCACTAATAACGACCTACAATGGTCACTGGGAAATCCTCCTGCAAAATGACAACTGCAGCTGAGAAGGACCAAATCCACCGGGAGCAAAAACTCCCCTCAGTGAGTCCTGCTCCGAGGGGTGGCGGGGGTGAGATGCGGAGCGCACAGCTGGCACAACTCCTGCGATCAGAACCAACTCGAGTCGGCCCAGGGGAAGATGCTGCGTCAAGAGAAGCGAAGCAAGAAGCGCGACCCGGAGGCGAGCGAAACCGCCACCGATGCCCCGAGGAGGCGGGGAGAAGCCGAGTCGCCAGGCACTGGCGACGGCGCACGCAACACGCAGGATTATTCTCCTCTCCCAGCGCGGAGTTCCGGGGCAGGAGAACAGGGGGATGAGGGGCCCACAGTCCCTTTAAACCGCCTCCCCCCACCCGCCCCAGCCCCAGTGCCTGCCAACCTTTTCCGAACCCTCGTGTCACAGAACTTCCTCATCATGGAAACTTCCACTCGGTTCGGCGCTGAGGATGCCAAACTCCATTTCACAAGGAGGCTGTCAATAGCCTGGCTCTGGGTTTGAGGCACACGGCCGCCCCAGCCACCCGGCTCTACCGCTGCCCACGCCGTGGCTCCCCGAGCGGTGTCCGAGCGGAGAGGAGGGCACCTCCTCTCAGAGCTGGGGCGCGAGCCCCGGGAGGCAGGTACTCTGGCGGCTGACACCCCACCCACCCAGCCACCCACCCACGCTCGCCCGCCCGCCCGCGCGCGCGCCCGCCCGGCGTCGCCGCTCGCACCCCTCGGGGTTCCCGCGACATCCTGTCGCCCTCCCGCCCACCCTCTGGACTCCGGGGACTCTCGCCCCCTCCCCCCGCACCCCCGCCTCCGCGCCGTCCTTCGCCAAATTACCGGTGCCCTCGAGCCGGCCGGGTCGGGCGCCCCTGCCCGGGGAAGGCAGCCTGCGGGCGCTGCCCGAGCCCGGGAGCAGAAGGTCTCCTTCGCCAGCGCACTCACATTATTCATGCAAAGTTAATCCCCGCCGCGTCACGGCCGCCCGCCCGAGGATGTGCGCCTTCCTTGGCCAAGCCCCGCAGTCTCCACCCTCCTCCGCCCCCTCCTCCCGGCGGCGGGGTCCAGGGGAGCGCCGGCGACGGGACGTCGCGCGAGTCCTGCAAAATGTCAACTCCCCGGGCGAAGAGAGGCGGCCGCAGCCAGGGCCGCACCGGCCCGCCGGGGCCGCTGCACTTTTATAGGCGCAGGAAGCGAGCGCGGCCCGGGCACCCGAGTCCCCGCCTCTCGGGCCCGCGCGCCCGGCCCGGCCCGCCCCGGCCCGCTCCCGGGCGCTGCCTTCCCCCGGCCCCGGCGCCCGCGCCGCGGCGCGTCTGCCAGCCGGTGACCTGGTTTCCCCTTCGGCCCGCCAGGCGGTCCGACTCGCGCGGCGGCGGCCAGGAGCAGGCCAGCCGGGCTCCGCCAGGGGCGCCGTGAGGAAATGGCCTCCCGGCCGCGCGCCCGGCCGCTGCTGCCCCGGCCGCCCGCCGGCCCCAACGCCCCAGCCCGGCTCCCACCCGGCGCTCGGACGCGCCCGCGGCTGCGAGCCCGCGCCCCCTACCCCGCGCGCCCCACCTCCCCCCCGCGCCGGCCAGCTCGCCGCCTCCGCACCTGCCGCCCCAGGTGCGGGAGCTCCCCCTCGTCCCCGTCCCAGCTGTGCCCTCCACCCAGGGAGTGGAGGTGTCGCGGCGGTTTTGGTGGCCGCGCGTCCACCCACCCGGCTGTGTGCGCACGGAGGTTCGGGCGCGGGCGTCATTCCTCTAGTAGGCAAAGAGGGAGGAATGGGGGACGAGGGACAGGGGGCTGGGGAGGTGACTTCCAGAAGCACGGGCTTCTCTTCGCCCGCGCCGCCGCTCTCCTCCCTCCTTCTCCGAAGCACTTGTGGCGCGTGTCGGGCCGACGCGGCACTCTGGCTCCTCTTGGGGCCTCGCACCCGCCGGTTGTCCGGCGTTGCCAACTATCGCCACCCCACCCCCCACCCCCTGGAATGGAAATTTGGAAAATACCTGGCGTAGGCTGAAGGGAAATACACCACCACACCACCCTGCACATCCTGGGAGGTGTGCGCAGGGTGGAGACCCTCCACAGGTTGCAGAAGGGCCGCCCTATTAATTTGTCTCTGCCCTGGATTTGTACAGCAAAAACCCGGAAGACAAAAATAATTTATACTCCTGAGAAGTTCTGCCCCAGGCAAACATGAACTTCTAAAATCCCTCTCCCACCGCCCCACCCCCGCTCCAGTCCTGAATGCCAAGGGTTCAGGCTGGAGAAAAGGAAGCAGGCTGTCGCGTTCTGGGCTAGAAGCATGCGTGTGAAAATACTGGGTACCCAGAAAACTAAAATGTAGTCCGCACGAAGCTATAGTTCTAAGCAAACTATTTTGACGACGGAGTACAATGATTCTCTTAAAGATAATATTAAAATAATTCCGACTTCATTATTCAATATACACATTTATTTAGTATAACAAAGAGTTTTGATAGAGCTAGGGCTTTTAGCCTTAACTGTCTGAACAATGAATAAATGATTTATTGGGGAGTTTTCTAGATTTCCAGCCGGTGACGTGTTTTATTCCCGCTTTTCTGAGAGTCCAAGGGAAAGGGACCAGAAGCCTACTGACAGCATTAAGGACCACAATTGTTAAGAATCCAGAAACTGCCCTGAGTCTGGGTGCCGTATTTCAGCGCACGTCCAGAGGGGAAGTCGCAGACCCCAAGCCTCCCGGGCGAGAGGGAGGGACCTTTCCTTTCAGACTCCACCAAACCTATTTCCCCTCAGTCCTTGGCCGTAAATCCGTGCTTTCTTCTTCACTCACACACAGGCTGCACCCGAGGACTTGCAGGTTTTGTAGCTGGAGCGAAGTTGTTCTCCTTTTGCAGGGAAGTTCCTGGGCTTGGCTCCAAAGCTGCCCGGGATGTTTTGGTTGCTCCGGAGGAAAGCTGTGGAGTCTGCACCGTTTGTTCTAAACAGGCGGCCCCCTGGTGGCTCGCTGTGGGTGAAAAGCTGGCCACTGAGGGAAAAGCCTGCCCAGACGGGTCACCACAGTGGACAGCCGGTCATCTCAGGGGCCATGGAGCCACTTAAAACAACTTTGTAAGGAGGGGAGATGGATGTGGGCGGGGGCAGTGATGCCAGTCTTCCTTCACCAAGGTGGACGAAAGGCCTCAATCCGCTGGAACTCCTCAGTTTTTTCTGTTCCTGAGATTAAGTTGGACCTAAATTCCTTCTTAAGTAGGAAACATCATACAGAGAATGAAGTATAGCAAAAACTGTTGCTTCCCTTTGTTCAAGTGGCTTTGTTTTTCTGATCTCATTTTGCCTGGAAAAATCTGAAATAGAGAGTAGATTGAAGATAAATAAACAACATGGCATTATTCAAACAGTTCATGAAACAATATTGTATAACAATAAGGGAGGGCAATTGTAATGCAGCGTTATTGAAACAACATGAACTACTAGGACTGTGTTTGAATCGGCCCTCTGAGGGCAGTCTTACAGGCTGCATGATGGTGGAGAAGGGTTACCAACAGAACGCACCACTTACTTTTCTAATTTTACACAATGGAGGAAAACTGATTGAAGGCAGAAAATAATATTCAAGTTTTAGAGCGTATGGCCCCGTGTTCCGACCTCGCTGATCTGAGAGGCCACACCAAAGCTGTTTTCATGACCCATGGTCACATTTCACCATAGCCATTGTCATTAGCAGGGTCTACAGGTTTCAAGCGGTTCAAGGAAGCAATTCATTCATATACTCATTTATTCATCAGTTCTGGGGTAAGAAGATAAATAAAGCAGAGGCTCCCACAGGGCTGGGGTTACACTGAAGCCAATGAGGCTGGCGGTGCAAGTCCAGGGTCCAAGCTGCTATTTACTTAAAGTTTTGACACATTGTTCATCATGGATCATTGTTGCATTCATTTTGATCTTGAAAATATGGCATTACATTATAATTTCTCAATTAGCGAGTCTTTTGGTGTTCTCTAAAATTCGGCACTCAAGGCAAATGCCTTATTAGCCTTGTCCTCGTCTTCCCTCTGCTGTGGCGTTAGTGTTATGAGTCTAATTAGAGAAGTAAAATTCATTTAGAATTTTATTAATGTTGAAGATAATTACTATATACTAAGGAACTTGAATTCAGGGAGTTAGAGGTGTAGATATGAAGGGAGGGGAAAAAATTGGGAGATTTTACCAAATGAAGTTGCTCTTAAACCAGTTCATTAAAGATGGACCAGATTCTGTTGCCAAAACATGGCCTCGATATCCCACTTATCCAGCTGAGACTTGAGGACAGAGTTTTGGAAGGCGTAGAAAAAGCAGCTTTATTTCTTTGCCAGGCAAAGGCGGTCCCAGTGGGCTACTGCCTCTAAGACTGTGAGCCTGCTGGGGATAGAAGGCAGCGGGTTTTATAGTAAAAGTTCAAGAGTTCAAGGGGAGGAGCTAATTTCCATAGAAGTCACATACAGGATAACAAATTGTTGCAAAATTGTTCTTGTTTTTGCAGATACAGTGGTCCCCTTCCCTCTGTTGGGTATGAAGTTCACCTCCGGCTTTGGGACTCTCTTAATATTCTTGTACCTAGAACAAAGGGTGCATAGGAAGGGGCTCCGTGCAAAAGAGCTCTAGAGAAAAACTTGTGCAGTTTAAAGTCAGGCTGATAAATGCTTTTAGCCCTTTAATTAGGCTGAGGCCTGGGTCCTCCTGCTTCAGGCTGAGGCCTGCAGCTGGAACAACAGGATGCAAGGAAACCACAAGAGGTCAAGAGGAGGGCACTGGGGTCAAGAGCAAGGCACTGAGCATGATCCCTGTTCAGAGCACCACGACGGGTTGAGCAGACCATTCAAGCCTCCCTCCTCGCCAGCCCAACCCTGGTCTGCAAGAGCAGGAGACAAACCCTTTCAACCATGATACAGTTAGGCAGGTACAAGCACCATTGCAGGGATCAGATGGTCACCAATGATGACACAGGGTCCCGCTCAGTTACAGCTCTACCAGGGAGTGTCGGAACTGGGGGCGGTACCACCCCAGGGACTGGAACCACTGGTATACTTTCATTCATTCAACAACTACTTCTCAAGCTAACTGTGCAGCCGAAGGACCCAGCCCTGGAGCTTCTGGCTCTATCTGTCCTTTGTTAGTTCCTGGAATTTATTTGGCTCTGAGGGCCCCAGTGACTCTGGTCCATGGCCAGCCAAATAAGAATGCCAAGTCTGTCCCTGCCCTTCAGAGGAAAGACAGTCTATTAGAGGATATGACATGTCCAACATTAACTCTAAGAGTGAAGGTGCAATGAGAAATGTATAAATATAAATTGCTGGCTAATTGCTGGTGAGGAGGCCACAACAGCCCAGGAAGAATGGGGGCATCAGGTAAGATCTTCTACAGGAGGCACCTAGGGAGAAGCTGGAGAATAGAGAAGATGCTACTGGCTGTATTATTAAAGGGCCAAATGAAAAATGAAAATGCAGTGTCCTTTATTCAAAAAGTAGGGGGGGGAAATGTACCACTAAAGATGCAAAATATAAAGCTATCTCCTTTCTTCCATATTCTCTCTTTGGAATGGTTATGATCTTTTAAATTTGCTATTTAATATCATTCTAAGTAAAGAAAAAGAAACATTTTAAATTATTAGCATCCATTTTACTGTTCATCTTTAGATTATGCAGTGTTAGTTTTAACTGAAAATATGAGAGCATTTAACCCATTGCAAAATCGACACAATTACACAATCTGTGTTTTCTAGCAAGTTAAGTGCATGTATACTTTGTAGTTTGCATATACAGTTGTGTTTCATTCTTACCAGAACAGTGGAAACCCAGCACAAAAGCAACTCAGTGCTTTTACTTACTTCTTGATACGTGCTGATTCTCCCTACGCTCTGTCTTTGACTTACTGTTGAGTAAGGAAGAACTGAAAGGAAAAGGACCTGCGGGTGGCCCTCTCCTCCTATGTCATCATGTTCAGAGTAAATGGCTACCTAATACAGAGAAGGAAAATGAGGGAGAAAGGACATGATATGGTTTCTTGGTTTTTACCTTTTCTGGTTGGGGTGGAAAGTGTGGCCTCTTGAGGTGGTCCCACTTAGTGGTAATACAACACACTTCCCTTGTGCCTGATTTGAGTTCTGCTGACCTCTCATACATGGTGGGGCCATCAGAATTCTGTGCTCAAGGGACACAGAGAAGGCCAGATGTGAGTGGAGAAGGGAAGAACACAGTGGACACATGCATTGGATGTATCTCCTCTGCTCATGCACGTGTTCCATTGCCCCATCGGACTTCACTTACAAAATACAAGTTCAAAGATAAAATGACTAGCAGTTTCAAGAGAGTAAAAAGAGTGTTAAACTAAGTGCCAGGGCCTGAGCATGGGGCCCCGTGTGACTACACAAATCGCATGCCCATGAAACTGGCCAGGGGAAAGAACTAGTTTCTTTGTTGTGGTAGGAGGCTAGGACGTATTGGAGAGTAAGTAGACATCCTGGCCTGGCTGATGACAGCCAGGCGTGTGTAATATAGCTGTTCCAGGTATTGTCCTAAATACTTCACATATTTTTAAAAAATTTGCCTAAGAGCTCTGTGAAGCAGTATTGTTATGCACTCCATTTTTCAGAGGTGGAAACCAAGGCAGAAGAAGATCAAATAATTTGCTCAAGGTCAGGTCAGGGCAGTTGTGGCAAAGGCCGCTCTCTTAACCAGCCCATCGTGCTCCAGGTATGCAGGAGAGGGACTCACAGGGCAGGCACCTTAGTCTAGAATGTGTGAACGTGTCTAGAAATCATGAAATGTCTCTCTAGACCCTCACTTAAGGGGCTGTTGTGCACTGGGACAATCTGAAGAGGCCTAAATAAAACACGCATGCCACCAATTAGAAACCTAGAAAATTCCACAATTACATTCTCTCCCCTTGTTTTCCAACTGCAGGTAGCAGATTCAGAGGTCCCTGGGCAGGAAGTGGTAAACTGCATGTCTGGACCCCTTCATCACCACACAGAGGAGAACGAATGCTCACACTGAACTGCTGTGGAGTTTGGAAAGTCGACTTCTGTTGTGTTAAGCCACTGAAATGTGAAGGTTTATTTGTTGCACTAGTTAGTGTTCTCTCAACACACTCATCAGCCAAGCCAAACTCTGCCAGAGCATAAACCACCTTTGCTTTTAACAGATACCGTTAAAATAATAATGAGATAGGCTTAAAATGAACTATCAACATGTGTAAGGCTCCAAAACCAAACGTTATGTTAAAAAAAAAGTTCAGTGACAATTTTTTTAATTGAAATGCAACTTATGGAGTAGTAAAACAGACAAGTCCTAAGTGCTGTTTGATGAAATTTCATGTTTTTATACCCTTGTGTAATCACCACCTCGACAAAATAGAAGACATTTCCAACAACCCAGAAAGGGTCTCTGTATCTTTTCTCTCTTGGTAACCACTCGCTTCTAGAGGGAAATGCTATTTTGACCACTGTCACCAGTTACTAGCTTTGCCAGTTCTTTGTTACCATATAAATAGAATCACGCTCATATCTGGTTTCTTTTACTCAATGTAATGTTTCTGAGATAAATCCATATTATGGTGTGGATTAGAAAGGCTTTCTCTCTCTTTTAATTTCTATTTGATATTTAATCATATATACATAAGATATCTATATGATATTTAATATATATATACACATATATACACTTACTGCAATTTGCTTTTTCATTCTACAATTAATGTACATTTGGGTTGTTTCCAGGTTGAGACTATTACGAATAACAGCTATGAAAATTCTTGAACAACTCTTTGTGGATATGTGCACTCATATCTCTTGGGAATATGTTCAGGAGTGGCATTACTGTCTCGTCTTATATCATTTCTTAATCAATCTATTAAGGCTCTCTGAGGTGTTAGCAAAATTATGAGCAACTAGAAGATGGGCAATTAGCGTTTGCTGACTTTTGTTCATTCTTACAGTTATCACAAATAAAATATTTAAATAAAGTCATGTGGAGTCTAACTTGAGTGAATAAAACTTATCAGTATCTGAAAAATCTCAAAATAATCCTCAAAATAATCTGAAAATCCTCAAAATAATCAGTATTCAAAACTAGTATTGCCTTATGTAGCAATTACAAGCTCTGTTTGCAGCCACCAATCAATTCCTATGAACTAAGCCACATACTAAAAGCCTATGCAGAAATGAAGATGCTCATTAATTAAAGTGCATTCAGAAAAAGACGGGTGGGGGAAAGGGAGGTAAGAACTTCTAAATTAAATCTTAGTTTTTAGCTGCCGGAAAGCTAAATTTAAGATGAGCTAAGTAATTGCTGATTGGACAGTAAAATCTATGTTCATTGTGAGCACACGAAAGTAAAGCACATCGTCAAATTCTTTGCCAATCACAAAAGAACTTTAGTGGTTCAAGACACATCTTCCCCAAAACATAATTAAGTGTACTTCCTTTTTTGAGTTATGTTTATATGCGTCAAAAGTGGAACTGTCATTTTTAAAAATTCAGTGAAAATATTCTTTCTGTTGAGGAAGGGAATAAAATGTGTCTAACTCATTTTCATGAGGTATAAACAATAACACATATAATATGATGCCTAGGATTATGGATTTGCAGATTCTTAAAACCCCTGAATCGTATCTGCTGTGACCATCATAACTTCAAATTTATTTGCACTTGTCAGTTTAAGCCAGATTCTCAATTTGAGGTCAATACAGGTCTTATGGGCACTTCTTATTTCCATGCATTACAGCTCTCTATTATAATAAACTTGCCTGGTCCCAAGTTTACAAAGCATTTTTAAAAAGATTCATCACATAACTGCTACAGAGGCAACTACAGAGCATGTTTTGAACATCTGTAAATGATACATTTGGAGCAAACAATCCAACCTAGAACTGGCAGAAAAAATTAAAAAGGCTTGAATTGCGATTTATGCAGATTTAGAGCAAAACCTTCCACTGTGGTTATGTCAGGTAGAGGACTGGCTAAGGATGTGAGCTCCAGGTCTGTGTCTTTTCTGAACACTTTGGGCATTTACTTAGCCTCTCTGTGTCTCAGCTTCCTTATCTGTAAATATAGGGAAGATAACCACACCTGCTTGGTAGGGATGGTGTGAGGAATAACTGTGAGAGTAGAGGAACAGTGTTGTACACAGAACTTGGCACATAGCAGGTGGTCAGTGAGTAGGACCTCTTATTTAGGAACAAAAATAAATTGATGGTATTTGAAGAGGTAGAAAAATGCCAAAAGCTAAAATCTTTTCTTAAAGATATTTTTTAATAAATTAATTAACTCAACACAATTTGTAACAATATTTACAAGCTGCCCAGGCCTGGTCTGGCACTATTACAGGTTCTGGAGAGACAACAGAGAGCAGGATAATCAAATTCTTCCCCTTGTGAGGCTTCACGTCAGTGAACAGGATGTAAATTCCCTGAAAGAGGCGGGACACTCTTATCTTGGCAAAGACTGAGCACAAACCAGATACATGGCTGCATTCAGACTTGCAGAAATAATATCTTCTGGTGACAGACTCCTTTGCTGATTTACAAGTTCTAGCCTTTAATGATGATATTTTGAAGGAAATGACTCAGTCCTTAGAAAAACCTTTTCGTGAATATTTTTTTCCATAGTGTTTCCTAACTGCAACTAAACTCTTAAGTTAAAATGCCTTTCTCTAGCATCCAGTTTCTAGAATGCCTGGATTTTTTTTTTCCCCCAAAGCAGATGACAATATAGTCATCCAGAAATCTCCAAATGCTGGATGTGGCACTGATCTGATCTGACCTGAGCCATAATCATAATTACTTGCATTACTTTGACCTACTCGCTTCTTTTCTGGTCATCGCATTCGTATAAATAAATGCAAGGGATTGTACTGAGTAATTCCTAAAACCCCTCCCGGCTCTTCATTTCCAAAAGTAAATGCAATGTCATCCTCAGTTAGTGATCAGAGAAAGACCTTTATTATATGGAGAGCTCCTTTTTTTTTTTTTTTCTTAATAATATTTTTGCATTTACTGAACTAAAAACCTGGGAAATTTAATTTTTTTTAAAAGCAGAATCTGGTATTATTCTCCACTTCATGGGGTAAAAATGGTGGCAGCTTCTTTTGGGAAGAGAGGAAAGCAGTTCTTTGTTTACATATGTTTACATTACATACATAAGTCAAATGGCAGGAAGTGTTATTTGCCTGTTTGGATAAACTGCAGGTTGATTTGGCTTCACTGGGATTTAATTAATTAATGGCAAGAGAATCTAAAACTTCAGGTCATCAAATGTTCTTTCTGATAGTTCTTTCAATTATTCTTACTCATTATTGCATTCATTCATGACATTCATGACATTCATTCATTCGTGACATTAAAAATGATGGTGATGAACAAAAAAATTGAACCTAGACCCAAATCTTACACAATTCACAAAAATTCACTCAAAATGGAGCATAAGTCTAAATGCAGGATGCAAAACTATAAAACTTCAAAAAATAACATAGGAGAAAATCTAAATGACTTTGGGTATGCCCATAACTTTTTAGAAATAACACCAAAGGCACGATTTACAAAAGAAAAAATTGATAACCTGACTTCATTAACATTAAAAACTGTTGTCCTGTCAAAGGCAATGTCGAGAATAAGACTAGCCACAGACTAGAAGAAAATGTTTGCAAAAGGCATATCTGATAAAAGGCTGCTGTTCAAAATATACGAAGAGCTCTTAAAAATCAACAGTAAGAAAACAAACAACCCAATTTAAAAAATGGGCCAAAGACCTTAACAGTCACCTCATCAGAGAAGATGTACAGATGACAAATAAGCACATGAAAAGTTGCTTCACATCTGACATAATCAGGAAAATGCAAATTAAAACAACTAGACACCACTACCAACCTATTAGAATAGCCAAAATAGAATGCCAAGAACTCTGACAACAGCAGATGCTGATGAGGATGTGGAGCAAATGGAACTCTCATTCATTGTTGGTGGAAATGCAAAATGGTACAGCCACATTGGTAGATAGTTTGGCGGTTTCTTACAAAACTAAACATATTCTTACCATATGATCCAGCAATCATGCTCCTTAGTAGTCACCCAAAGGAGCTGAAAATTTATGCCCATGCAAAAACCTGCACACAATTATTTATAGGAACCTTATTCATAATTGGCAAACTTTGGAAGCAAAACAAGATGGCCTCCAGTAGGGGAAAGAATAAATTGCAGTGCATCCAGCAAATGGAATAGTATTCAGCACTAAAAAAGAGCTACGAAACCATGAAAAGACATGGAAAAACCTTAAATGCATATTCGTAGAAGTGAAAGAAGACAATCTGAAAAGGCTACCTACTGTATCATTCTGACTATAAGACATTTTGGAAAAGGCAAAACTATGGAGAAAGTAAAAAGATCAGTGCTTCCCAGGGATTGGCAGCAGGGAGAGGGATGAAATTGTGAAACACAGATGATTTTTAGGGCAACATCTCTGTTTGATACTATAATGATGGATACATGCCATTATATATTTGTCCAAACCCACAGAATGTACAACACCAAGAGTGAACCATAATGGGAACTATGGACTTCGGGTGATTAGGATATGTCAATGCAGGTTCATTGATTGTAACATTGTAACCAATGTACCACTCTGGTGGGGGGTGTTGACAATGGGGGAGGCTATGCATGTGTTGGGGGCAGGTGGTACATGGGAAATGCCTGTGTCTTTCCCCTCAATTTTGCTGTGTACCTAAAACTGCTCTACACAATAAAATCTTAATAAATAAATAATAATAATAATGATAATGATGAAGTATAGTTCTTCCTATGAGGATATTTGAGTTTTCTAAAGAAAGTGATGGTCATTCCCTCTCGACTAATTTTTTTAACCCTTTTAATCTCTGAGCGTAAAAAAAAATGAATTATTGGATTGACTGCCATGAAACTATTCTAGCAGGAGGTGACTCCTTCCTGGCACATTGATGCCCACTTCTTCCTTCTTCCTTTAGGCTTCACTGGAGTGTTAGGAAGAAGGCTTTGCGGCTGTTGAGGTCAGAGGAAACACCAGTAGTGAGAAATGGGGCTGAACCACTCACATTATTGCCCTCAGACCCATTAGTTAACGTCCTTGAGCCTCAGTTGTTTTCATCTACAAAATGAGAAGAATCCTCATTACCAAGGGGATTAACTAAAATCTCACTTTCAAAATGTTGACGTGAGTTCTTGGTTCTTGGATGCTTGGTGGAGTTTAGTTTTCCTGTTTATGACTTTTTTTTTAAATTTTATTGATGGATAGTCAGTTACAATGTGTCAATTTCTGGTGTACAGCACAATGTCCCAGTCATGTCTGTATATACATCTATTTGTTCTCATATTCTTTTTCATTAAAGGTTATTACAAGATATTGAATATAGCTCCCTGTGCTCTACAGAAGAAATTTGTTTGTTATCTGTTTTTATATATAGTGGTGATCATTTGCAAATCCTGTTCATGGTTGATGTTGATGCTAAAAGGCACACAAGTGGTAGGCAGAGACCTGAGACCAAATGTTCTCAAGAAAGGCCGTGGTGGGAAGGTCATAGGCATGGCCTCCAGGGCCCTGCTCCACTCCTTACTATGTCTTTGTGGCTGTTTGCACAATCAGTTTGCCTTTCAGAAAAAAAAAGACCATATGAAGAATAAAGAAAAAGATGGTTCTGAGGGTTGGCTTCTCCAAGCCTCAGTCATCTGTAGCACAGGAATATTGGTTTCTGCCTTTCCTGCATCCTGAAATCAAATTGTGAGGTTCTAATGAGATAAAGACTGTGGAAAAGCATCTCCCAAGTGTACAGCATTCCATTTTTAGGTAGTATTTTTATTATCTATACTTTAGTAATTTTAGATTATATTTTTTAGATAACATACTGTACTGTTGTCTGGGGAAACCCACCAATACAGAGAGAGCTGGGTTGAGATGATATGCTTTGACCTGATGAATCTCAGGCTCTTCTGCAAGCCAGAGGCAAGGACACAGGGACTTTGTGAATTTAAGTGATACCCAGTTCTGGGTTCAAACGGAAACCAGTGTACCTCCACAAGTGAAGCATGACACATGAGCCGTTTCCTCTTCTTGTTTTGACACATACTTTAACCTAAACTCCTCAACTCTTAATGGTTCTTTTTTTCCCCCCCCCCATTAACTATTTTTAAATGTGACTTTTATCAATAATTCAGTTGAAAGCTCAATTCCGTTGGGCCTAGTAGGCCTGTGAAGGACTGGTGAAGACTGCCACCTATAACTTATGCTGTGAGAGTGACAAGGGCACTGGTTTGCTACCACACCAATGGCTATTAGGAAAATTAGCCCTTGCTATTCCTCCAGCACAACAAACTCAATTCTGCCTCAGGGCCTTTGCATGCACTGTGCTGAGCTCTCTACCTAAAATTCTCTTCCCAAATCCCTCCATGATTTCCTCCTTCACTTCACAAAGTCTCTGATGGTCAGAGGGGCCTTTCCTGAACTTCCCCTTCCTGCAGCATCAGGATCACTTGGGAATTTGTTAGAAATGAAAATTCTGAGTCTTCATTTGAGACCTACTGAATCAGAAACCCTGGGGGATGGGGCCTCAAAATCTGTATCTTAACAAATCCCCAAGTGATTCTGATGCAAGTGGAAGTTTAAGCACAATGCTCTAGCCCTTAACCCAGTTTTGCTCCACAAAGTCCTCATTACCATTTGATATTATAGTAGCTATTTCTTTCCTCTACTAGAATCAAGTTCTCATAGGGAGACTTGATCACTAATGTATTCCCAGCACTCAGAATAGTGCCTGACACACAGCAGTTTCTCAAAAAAGACTTAGAGATGAATGAATGATTTGCCACTTCAGGGCTGGCACAACTTACTGGAACAGACTATGGTACAGAGCATAAAGTGTCAATGCATCATCTGAATTTCCATCCTGAGTGACATGAACAGGTGGACAACTTAGAAGGGATTCAGAGCAGGAATCATGTCACTCATTTTATCTAATTCTACCAAGTCAGATTCACTAAAGGCCCTACAGTTTGCAAATGCTACATCTCTGACCATAACCTCAATCTCACAGTTCTTGTCTAGTCCCCTACCATTATCTTCAGAGCAGGGTTTCAGCAGTGATGATGCCATGACTGTGATGCCAAGAGGTCCTAAAAGTTTGGGAAGTTGGGGGCGGGCTTTAAAATTTTTTAGCAGATTTGGTTGTTGTTTTTTTTTTAACTGCATGATTTCTTGGAATATTTAATGTGCTAATTTGTTTCACAAATCTCTAAGTGCAAAATGCTTTAGAATGCAGTGATCCCCAAAAGTTGGATCAGCGAGTCCGTTTTTCATACTTTGGACCATCTTAAGAGACTAGTGAGTTCAACAAACACTGCCAACCTCACAATTACGGCCATCTGACATGCCTCGTTGGTCAGTCCCGTAGTAACATGTCACCTCTGACTTAATTGGGTTAGTTAGCTCTTGCTGCCTAACAAGCCACCCTCAAAGGTAATGACTTCAAGAAGAAACCATTTATTGTTTTTCAGGATTCAGGGGGTTACCTGAGCAGTTCCCTAATTTGGGTTTGGATGATCTATGTTCCTCTCACACATCTGGTGGTTGGCAGCCTGGTCAGCCTGGGGGCCCTTGGCTGTGGTGGGTCAGCTTTGCTCCTGGTGGTTTCTCATCTTCCAACGTGCCAGCCTGGGCTCTGCACATGGTGATTTCAGGGTCCAAAGACCAGCGAGAGAGCAAACTCCAAAGCACAGCATTTTTCAAGTCTCTGCTTATATCACATTTGCTGAAGTTCCATCAGCCAAAGCAAGTAAGTCCCATGTTCAACTGAAACTGGAGGGAAGGAAAAACAGGCTCTACCTGTCAAGGGGAGGACCTGCAGTGTCACGTTGCTAGGATATAATAGAGACAAATGGCTGATGTTCAGAGGCACAAAGTCAGACATCTGGCTTGAGAAATTTTAAATGAGAACCCACCTAAGACCCTTTCATTTTCCACTTGTATTTGAGCAACATCTTCACAGGTCCCTCCTTACCTCTCCCTGGCTCTTTACTCTGCTGAAGCCGCCATACCAGGAATTTTTCGGTATCAAGCCTAGCCAAATTGTTCTGCATGGCTTCAGAGATTGATACCAAAAGCCAAGAGCAAAGGTCACTGTGCATGTGGAGCTGTAAAATGGTCTTGGCATAACTTATGCCACATACTACAGTTGGAGTTCACCCTTGTTTTATGCCACAGACACAGGAAAAAAAAATAGACTGAGGCCAAATAATACAATGTATTTGCACATGGCACAAGGTGTTCACCTTATCACAGCAAATGGAAGGAAACATGCTTTGACAATCTCTGTGCTCTTGGCAGCGAGGAAAGAAGTGTTCACACTTTGAGTTATGGGGAAGTCATTCTGGCTTACAAATAAGTTAACGTGAATTTTATGCTAATTAAAATAGCCTTTTTATTGGAAAGTTTAATTGAATTATTAAAAGGATGTTCTTGGCTTGTTTCTGAAACTGCTCGCAGTAACCTATCTTTGGATGGAGATCAGATCCCCCATGACTTGCACCCAGGAGATTGTGCATACTGGAAAAGATATCATTTAAACACAATTTTTTCTGCAACTTAGATGGGAAAACCCTTATCAGGTACTTTTAACTAGCTCATGCACAGTGAAACTGAAGGGAGTTGACTTTTTTTTTAATTGAAGTACAGTCAGTTACAATGTGTCAATTTCTGGTGCACAGCACAATGTCCCAGTCATGCATATATACATATGTTTTCATGTTCTTTTTCATTAAAGGTTATTACAAGATATTGAATATATTTCCCTGTGCTATACAGAAGAAATTTGTTTTTATCTATTTTTATATGGTAGTTAATATTTGCAAATCTTGAATTCCCAAATTTATTCCTTCCTACCCCCTTTCCTCCTGATAAACATAAGATTGTTTATTATGTCTGCAAGTCTGTTTCTGTTTTGTAGATGAGTTCAGTAGTGTCTTTTTTCAGATTCCACATATAAGTGAATGGCATTTTACGGCATTTTTCTTTCTCTTTCTAGCTTACTTCACTTAGTATGACAATCTCCAGGTCCATCTGTGTTACTGCAAATGGCATTATTTTATTGTTTTTTATGGCTGAGTAGTATTCCATTGTATAAATATACCACAACTTCTTTATCCAGTCATCTGTGGATGGACATTTAGGTTGTTTCCATGTCTTGGCTGTTGTAAATTTTGCTGCTCTGAACATTGGGATGCATGTATCTTTTCAAGTTAGAGTGAAGGGAGTTGAATTTTGAATTTATATTTTTCACTTATAAAGTGCCTCTGTACTGGACTGGTCCATAAAGAGCTGGTCCATAGAGAGGACTGATAAACTCAAACTCACTTTAAAACATCCATCAAGGCAGGACGAGAAAAAGATGACAACAGGGGTAGACAGCTGACCCACCAGTTGAGACCAGGATCATAAGATGCATCCTACTAGTTCAAGTGAACTGATTGCCAATGTTTGTCTCCCTATCGAAGTTGAAAATTCTTATTTTTCTTCTAGCTATACTTTTGCCCCAATATTCAGGATGGAAAGAAAATCCTTTAGTAAAGTTGTCACAAAGTATAGCTACTGAGATAAGCCCTTCACAATATGTCTCACTGACTTTTCCGACGTTCCCAATGTCACCAGTCACCGGCCTAACCTCCACCTGGCCTAAACTTCAGGTTCACATTCTTCAACATATTAATATGTCCACCCCTTGTCTGATGCTATCCTCAATCCTTAGAGACCAAGCACAACTTGCCCCAGGACCCCCTTGCCCTGTTCCTTACTCAGTTGAAAGATGTCTTAAAGAGAAAAAGGCAAGTAAATTATGCCAGCAACGACTATATGTTAAATGCCGTGCAAGTGACTTTTGGAAAGTCTACAAGAAAAGTGAGCCATGGTTTAACAAAGTATTGACAAAACTTCCAGTTTATGAGGCTGTCAGTGAGAGAACTCTTCCCCAGGTTTTGTCCTGTTATATGGTATTGGAACTACTCCACCTTCCCAAGGAGGGGCACATACATGTCTTAATAGCTGACAAGTAGAAGGTTTATATCTATTAGGACATTGTGTTGCCCCATTGTCTGTACATCAGGAAATAGAGAGGCCTCCTTTCTCTCTTCATTACAGAGTGAAGAGATCCATGTTAGCAAGATCCCAAGATACCTGGTGGCAGAATCTTTTGGGAATCTCAGTCCCTAATGCAAGAGTATATGTCAACAAATCAGAATCGATCAGTCACCATTGGTCAAATAGCTGGGAAGACTGCAAAAGACATTTCAGCACAACAGACACCCCCAGATTCCTTAGTCCAAGTAGTATTAGAGAATAGGGTTGCCTTAGATTTTCTACTGGCTCAACAAGGAGGTACTTGTGCTACTGCTCTTACTACTTGTACTTATATCATCACCTCTGGAGAAGTTGAGAATGACCTAGAAAAAAATTCCCCAAAAGGCAAAATGGCTACACGATGTAAGAAAAACTGATCCTTTAAATGTTCAGTTGGCTCCCCTCAGGAATACAGTTTTTTTCTGCTCTGCTTTACAGATGATTATCATTTTCAAAATATGTATTATCATTCTTTCCTAGCTATCAAGCTACTCATGATATGTATCACTGCTTGCTTTAACGCTACTGCTAAAAGCATATGTATAATGTTTATGTGACAATTCTATATGGTTATGAATAGAAGGCTTAGCACCATGGGACATGATGGACCCAGGGCAGGCAGCAACCATGCATGCTTTCCATCAAAAGATTTATGATCAAGAAGGGGGAAGTGGTGAAAGAAACTTTCACAAGCTGAGCTATGGGAAAGTCATTCTGGCTTATATATACATGAACTTGAATTTTATGCTAAATAAAACAGCCTGTTTGTGGTCTATCAAACATACATTTTACATCTGCTTTAGTATAGAAGAAAAGGGCATGTTAACCAGAAATAAAGAGTGCCCATGTTAAAAATAAAGATTAGATGCCTCCCTTCCTGGGACAGCAATGCTGGTCCTCCTTGGATGATAAGACTCCCTTCCAAGGTGCCAAGGCCACACTGACTTGCTGTGTATGTGCTGATCTATTTTTTTTAACCTTGAAGAAATGTATCCCTGACTTATTTGATCTTCTTTGTTCTGACAAGGTATAAAACGTAACATACGCTATAAGAAACCAGGTGCAAGTCAGAATAAAGCAACGAGTAAACAACAGAATGAAATGGCAAGAGACTACGCCAGAATGTGTTCTGAAAAAGAATAGAACTAACACATTGTGAAATTCATAAAATCCTTTATCCTGTAGGATTTAGCCCCATCAAGGTTTTCCACTTTTTTTCTTTTATCATGATCCTGTATTTCAACAAAAAATAGTTTAGAGGAACATCTAATTTAAATCATTACCATGTTTTGAAGGCTGTGCTCTACGAGCAGAATACAAAGCAGAGAGAGAGCATATACTTTCACAGGTTCAAGACCATATTTAACCATCAGCGTATGTACTCTTAGAAAAGGGAAGAACACATTTCCTGGTGTGCGGTGCTGCCACATCCTGATTTCACAGCATATTAAAATTAGGAATAACAAATAAGATGGCTTGTAGGCACTAATGAACAAGTGGTCATGATTCACCATAATGGAAATATTCATGCACTTGTGTTAATGAGATATAGAGCCCAAAGGACAAAATGTTTCCCCTCTTCTTATATCCTAAGTGAGCTCCTCTTTTAGGGCTGCTTCATCCTCACCTTTCGGAAGGATCATGATCCAATATGTAAACTTCAGACTCTCAGGGGTTTTCATGTGCCTTCTTATTTAAAACAAGATTCGAGAAGAGCCTTCCTCAGTCTCAGCACTACTGATGCTCTGGGCTTTGTTGTGCTTTGCATCATAGGGAGTTGGGCAGCATCCTTGGCCTCTACCCACTAGATGCCAACTGCACATCCATCCACCTCATCCTCCCCTTCCCCTCCCCCTCCCCAGTTTCTGACCATCTAAGTTGTCTCCAGACTTTGCCAAATGTCCCGTAGGGGGCAAACTCATCCCCAGTTGAGAACCACTCTTCCACCTTCCATTATCAGAAAGTTTGAATTTTTGCTGCTGAAATGATTTTCTAGATTAAGAAACTGCTTACTGGTATGTTTCAGCGACTGACAGAGAGCAGAGAAAATGTGCAGTTTATTAAAACACATTATTTCATCCATTTTCATCCTAAAGCCATTTAGTTGACTCAAAACCCTAATATTTTCCTCAAAATACAGGGAGAGGAAAAAAAAATCTGCAAGCATGACATTTTAAGTTATATATTTCTCACAAACTGCCCAACAGATGGAAATGAATGTATCAAGAAATAAGATGATTTTTACAAATGTTGCTACAAAAAAAAAAGCACATTCACTAATTATGAATCACCTACAATTCTTTTGTTTGACAATAAGTTCCTAAAGTTGCAAAGTAAATTAATAACCTAGGAAATACACAGGACCCCCAAAATGGATCTCGGTATCTTGCAATAACATCTCGTTACCTTTTATGGATGCCTCTGAATACAGAACCAGTGTCTTTAAATTTGTAATTCCGTATTTCTCTTGCCTTGCCCACATGCTATTTCATCACTCAGTAGAAACATAACAACATAAGACAATTCATCTTTTCAGAATACATCAGCAGGTAAATTACCTAATGAGGTTGAAAGGATTCTTAAAAGAGGGTTCCTTTTCTCAGGTTGTGGATTAGAGAAAGTGGTGCATACTCACCGCTGCTGCCAACGTCATGAAGTCACAAGAGCAAAAAGGACTTGGTTTACCCAGCGAAGGTCAGCTGCCCAATAATGAAAAATGAGCAGGGAGTTGGTAATGTGCCTACGTGACCTATGGCTAGTTAGCAAAATGTTTACCGCAGAAATAAAAGCCCAAGTCAGTGAAATACTTAGAGGTCATTAGGGATGATAAATGAAAAACCTGTCAGACCCAGCTTAGCCTTGACTGAAGATCCTCACTGACTCCAGGAGATAAGTGCACATTAGACAGTCTATTAAGTAAAACTGATGTGTGGTTAAGAAGGCCTGCACTAACAGGGTGCCACCCAGGGAAAGAAGGCGTGGAACAAAGCAATGAAGTGACAAGAGAAGCATTTTTTTAGTTTCCTCTGAACTCTTTTCTAATTAAAACAGTTTCCCATCTGTCATTAGGCGTTATCTCATAGGCCACAGCAAAGGAGAGATTAGGGCCTGTAGGGTACGTATGCACATATGCATCCAGGACAGTTGGCTCAACATCGAGCTTCTAACCCAATTTAATTGAACAACAGATACATTCAAGCAGAATATACAGCATTTTGCTATTTCACCTTCTGTTCCTTTGCAGCAGCCTTTTCCTAAGTCACCTTTGGATAAAACAAGCACAATTTGCTCTGGAAGGCAGCGCTCACCACTATACCACCAATGCTCAATTTACTCTGAAATGCAAATAGTCACTGAAAAGATGGCTGAGCCTTGTGGTGACCTAGGACAGCTCTGGAGCCAAAGTTTGGATAATTTCATTCCTCTGGAACATACACATAAGAGAAAACACCCTCTGAGACCCTTACACCAAACCCCACAAATGGTCACTTATGTTCTCCATTGGTCAGCTTCCTTTTTTTTTTTTAACCCTCCCCAAACTTCTTTATTCTTTTGTTCCTTTACTTTTTATTTTATTGCAGTATAGTTGATTTACAATCTTGAGTCAGTTTCAGGTGTACAGCAAAGTCAGTTTCAGGTGTACAGCAAAGTGATATGCAAACTTTTTCAGATTTTTTTCCATTATAGGTTATTACAATATATTGAATATAGTTCTTTGTGCTTTATAGTACAGGGAACTATATTCCTTGTTGTTTATATATTTTATTTATAGTAATGTGTATCTGTTAATCCCAAAGTCCTAATTTCTCTCTCTCTCCCCTCCCCTTTGGTAAACATAAGTTCGTTTTCTATGTCTGGGAGTCTATTCCTGTTTCGTAAATAAGTTCGTTTGTCTCTTGTTTTTAGACTCCACATAAAGGGATCTCATATGATATTTGTCTTTTTCTGGTCTGCTTACTCATGTTGCATTTATATTTCTTATCAAGTTTCGTTACTGGTTTTACATACTTTTGTAGAGTTGAAAGAACAATCAAAGAATGGATTGAAGAAAGAAGACGTATGTGAAGGGGTAAAAGCTAGGTGGGCAGCAAGGAGTGTGTGTTGGGAATTAGTTTGCTAGAGGGGAGGGTATAGCTCAGTTGGTAGAATGCTTGCTTAGCATGCTCAAGGTCCTGAATTCAATCCCCAGTACCTCCAATAGAAGTAAGTAAATAAATAAAAACCTAATTATCTCCCCCACAAAATAGCAAAAAAATTTTAAATAAATATTAAAAAAAAATAAAGTTAATTTGCTGTTATCCTGTTACTAAAGACCAAATACTCTAAGGCACTTGCCTACCTGTGTTGGACATTATACCACAGAGCCATAAGAAGTGACCCTAACCTTCAGAGAATCGCAGACTTCTGGACTGGGTGGGAAACTCAAAGTCTACCCTGCCCCCTCCCTTCCAAACTTTCAAACTCTTTATTCTTCCTGCCATATAGTTTCTTGCCAGTGCTTTAACCCCCATGGGGAATGGTATTATGTTATGCTCTGGCCCAAAACTTTTCAACCAAATTAAGAAAGAATAATACAAGGCTGAGAATTGGCTGGCACTCTGCAAGAAACATCTACTCAGGGTAACACCGTTCTCTCTCAAAGCACATTGATACTGCCTGGTATTCCCGGCTAGTCAATACCCATACCCACAACACTCCTCCCGTTTACCAGTCCAGCAATCACAACAATAAAGGGAGTAAGGTTAACTGGAGATGCTCATTCTCAGGGAACTCACGCTGACCGGCAGTTTCACCAGTATATCTTCCAGGGTCCTGTGGCTGTTCCTTTAGAAATACATTCTAGAAATGTTCAGGTTGATCTTTTTGTTAAGTCAAAGGCCACACTTTCTCATCCCTTCTGAAATCAAGATGCACTACTTGATGACTTCGCTCAAAAATTTTGTCTTAAATTGTATTTAAGAGCCCCTACTCACAGAGAGAAGAAGAAAAATGATACATTTATTTTTAAAACTTTCATCCAAAATGGATAGAAATAAGATAGTATTCCATGGGAGGTCAGCTTCATTTATGCGGAAAATTCACTTGCCGGGGACTATTCTCCCCTTAATCATGCCAGTTACAGGAAAGAATTCTGTAGATCAGTGGTTTTCAGTGTGGTCTTCACACCTGTTAGAAATGTAGACTCTTGGGTCTCACCCAAGACCTCCTGACTAAATCAGAGTCTCTGCAGGGTGCAGCCCAGCAATCTGTGTTGTAACAAGACCCCCAGTTGGTTCGCTGGAGTTTGAGAGTCACTGCTACAGAAACTAAAATAGAATTGGGATAATGTAGTGACAATGGGATGATGACGACAATGATCTTTATAATGGGTAATCTTTTATGAACACATACTGTGCACTTAAGCCTTGCACTATGCACTTTATACACTATCTCATTTAATTCTCATGAAAGCCCGGTGAAGTGCTGTTATCCTATTTTATAAAGGAAGGAATAAAGTTAAGAAAAATTAAGCAGTTTGCCCAAGGTCAGCCATTAAGCTGCAGAGCTGGGATAACAGTCCATCTCCGGTTGATCTCACACACACACACACACACCCCCCCCCCCCCAGAACCTCTGACTCTTCACTCTTACACCATGATGCCTTCCAGAATCAAGAAAAAAAGAACTCTCCCAACTTCAGTTCTTCCCTCAAGCCTCCCTTCCCTCTTTACTGCCACTTCATCAATTGCCTCTGGCCTGAGGACCATATTAGAAAATCCCCCTTGGCCCACCTTCTCAGCAGCCAACCCCCTTCTGCTCCCTCAGCTCCGCCCTGGCCTTCCCTTCCAAGATCCATGGGAAGTCTAGAGACACAACGTCCAGAATAACTTGAGACTGGTTTCCCTCTCAAGTGCACCTGAATCCTATATCCCCGCTTCATGGGCCACCACCATAATCATAAACTATGGTTCGGAAGCTGGAAGAGACTCTTGCTGGACACCACCTACACCTTTGCTACTAAATGTGATCCTCAAGCCAGCAGGGGCCTCATTCAGGAAACTTATTGGAAGTACAGGGTTTTAGCCTTCACCCCCAGCCCCTCAAAGCTGTTAAACCAGCGTCTACATTTTAACAAGTTCCTCAAGTGATTCTCTGCACATGGATATTTGAGAAGCACTGGTTTATCTAAACCTACCCCCTTATTTTACCCGAGGAAACTGAGACCCAAGGAAATGGAATGACCTAGGCAAGGTTACAAATCTAGTTAAGTTGGAGGTGCTCCCTGGTTGAATATGCTTTTTTCTGTGTCCCTGCAGCCTTCAACTACGTGCCACGAAAATATTGCTGTTGCTGCTGCTGCTGGGGTTAGTGAGGGCTCCTGGGTTCTGGACTTGTGTTCATCACTTTACGTGCATTATTTCATTTACTCCTTTACCACAGCCTGTGAGTTCAGCGCTATTATCATCTCCTTTTTTTTTTTTTTTCTTTCCTGATGGGAAATAGAAGCCTAGAGAAGTTTAAGTACTTGCCCCAAATTATGCAAAATAGTGAATCAGAGATTAAAACTTCTCCATATCGTCTGAGTTTGAAACCATGCTTGTAGCTACTGGGTGTAGACTGCATGTATACCTCTGTCTTTTCCTATGATTTTGAAAGTTTTTACCTACCTATCTAGCAATTTATCTACTATCTGTCTATCTACCTTCCTACCTATCATCCTCCTCCTCCTCTATCTAATTGTTTGGGGAGAGGAGAGTGCATAAGATGGAGTGTTTCTGCTTGAGGTCTCCTTTCCATTCATTAATCTCAGTGATAGTATTACCCAGGCTGTCACCCCAGAATCATACCCCATCCCTCCCTCAAATAGAAACCAATTACTCTTACCTAAGTATCAGGGGGAAGCTGCAGAGAGAAAAAAGCAAGAACTCATTAGAACCAACTAGGACCAAGATGGCAGAAGATCTGACTTCCAGTGGGCCTTGAGACTCCCTATAGGCTCCCTATTGTAATACATTAGCCTGGTAAATGACACCTTCCCCCCACCAGCACCATGACAACAACTGGAAAAGCCCATGCAAGGACTGAAAAGAGAGAGCTGCATCAGCCCCAGTTCCATACCACACCCCTCTTTTGATTAACTCATGGATATTTCTCCCACTCTTTCCAAATCCCTTCCTTTTACTTCCACCCTCCTATATATTTGGTGTCCCTGCCTGAACTGGGTTGAGAAGTTGATTTGGGAACTTATCCATTCTCTGGAGGTTCCTGCTTCTCCAGCCTTTGGCCATTGAATCAAACGGGCTGTTTCAGTCTCAGGATTGGTTTCCTTATTGGCTGTGCAAATTCGATCGGAAAAAGAACCTCCCTGGCCAAGATAGAGCGTCTCACCCAGGCTAGGACACCCGTGCGGGTCCAGCTGACAAATTCAGTAGCAACAGCAGTTCTTTCCTATAGCTCCTTAGAAAACAAAGCAGAAGACCCCTCACCGTAGACTCACATTCCATCCTTTGCAGCTCAGTTGTCCGACCCCGGTCCTTCTTCCCAGCCCCCTCCCCCATCACCTCCGGAGCCCTGGCTTAGCGGTCACTTGTACTTACAGGCTGTGACACCCTGACCACTGGGGTGAAGGAGTACTTCTGTTGCTTGGTCTCCCTCACGTGAAGCACTCAAATGTTGAAGAAAAAAAAAAAAAAAGCGTTTAAAAACAGTTACTACTGAGCTTTACCTTAGAGAAACTAATTGCTTTTGTGTGGCTTTCTTGAACACCCAGCAGGTTAAGAGTTTGTTTCCCGTAGAAACTTCTGCATTCCAATCATCTTAACACCCGAAATATAACCCAAGAGTAAATCAGAAACAGTCTTTGTTATATTCCAATATAACTATAAAAGCTTCACTTCTCTACAGCACCTTTAAAAATGTGTTCGAATGTTTAAGAATAAAATTTTTCTTGCAATAAGCCAATGCATCCTCCTCGTCCTATGCACACTTATTTGGTGAGCAAAAATAAGAAGAGAAAGCCCAAACTGGTAAAAAGCATCTAAATTAGAAGGATTTTTAAAAATTTGAATTTGAGGTACCATTAAGTATGATTAAAGTAGTATTTCATTCACCCAAAAGCAAATTTTTACACAACTTTTCGGTATCTGACTATTATATATAGTGAGATGAACTGCATACACTTTTGCAAGAGTCACTGCAAAGTTAGACAGTAAACAAATACTTTAAAACCCATTGTTATGTGAATCATAAGTAACACAACTGCACAGATCTGTAATATCCCCAAAGGAAAACAGCCAGAATCTTATGTATATCTGGAAACAAACTTTGTTTATTGGTGTTCTCTGCAAAGAATATTACCCATGCATTTGTGCATGAGTGTACGTGCACACACACACACACACACGTGCGATATTTGATTCCAAGTATCTTCTGTTAGGCTCCAACATCCCCAGGTAAGAGGCCTGCCCTATTCATGTTTTAATTCCTCTAATTATGGTAACACGGTTGTTGGGGGGTTTTTTTGCCTTAATAAATATTTACAGAGCTGAATACCACACCTTAACTACATCTATCTGGAATTTCTGTTGTTGAACTTTGTGTAACAGGGAATGGAAAAGATTCATGGAGTTTGTGGGTTGTTTTTTTTTTTTTTTTTTCGGTAGGACTATAATTTTCAATCTCCTGATTTTTGTGATTTTTTTAAAGAGCTGGTCATAATGCTATATAGTTCTCTGATTTTATTTCTTTGGTACGAAAAAAGCAAAATGAATGCATTGTGATTGAGCCGTGGAGCCTGGCTGCTTGCATATGTAATAGGGGTTCTAAATTACCACATAAACACAGCTGCAGCTTCTCAGTCTGGAAGCTCTGAGAAGCATGCCGACTGGTGAGTGTGGGTATTTGGAGCTCTGAATTTAAGAGCATTATTATGAGCTGCAATAGACAATCATCCCGCCTTATTTAAATCTCTGGGCAACTGTAAAACTGGGAGTTCTTGCTTAAATAGTCAGGCTTCTTATCTCTGCTCGAATCTGAACAAGCAAGTTTCAGCTCGTTATCTTAAAAGCTGACAAATTGTACTTTATAGTATGTCACTGGCTACTGCATTTATAAAGTTATCAGAAGGTTAACAGTTTTAAAATGGCCTATATTTAAATTATCTCATTGTCAAGTTCTTTCAGAGGCCAAATAAATTGATATAAACCACGCTTTCTTACAGGAGAAATAGCCCCATGCAGGAAAATAGATGAGAATATTTACATCTCTATGTATTTATATATACATCCACATAAACACACATAGACACACATACATTTGTATTTAAAGCTTTGTGTCTGAATTTTAGGTTGAGAAGCAATGAGGAAAGGTAAATTTAAAAGATATATTTTTCTCGCCAGTTTTCAAATCACCCTTATTTGAGGGGAAAAGATACCTGTAAACAGTAGGCACCTTGTCTGCTAAATCTGTTATTGAAATTAATTTAACAGGAAATAGGTCTCATAATTTAAACATAAATTTAATGTTTATAAACATACATGTAAACATTATGAGATATATTTAAAAATAAGTTTATAAATGTATATAAGATTTCATAAAATGTATACTTTCCATGCCTTCTTTTTCATATTCCTTAAATTTTTAACAGAATTAACAACTAATTGATGGAAAACAGGTAGAATCCTATTTCATGCCAACAGTTCTCTGAAGTATTCAATTGCAGTAAATCAAATCAGGAAAGCTTTGCATACTAAATGAAATGAGAAATATCATTGTGCTCTAATATGAATTAAAGTAATTCAATAGAAAACTGCAATTAAGAGTGAAAGTTATCATTTCATCATTTTTCTACGGCTAGCTAGATTTATGAGGAGTCTAGAGACTGCGGTCAGGACTGGCTAATTCGCATTATACATGATCTACTTTGTTGTGTGACCTTGGCAAATTATAAATCCTTCTTCCTGTGGGTACCCAATATTTTAGTGGGTTTTGTTCTACAGTCACTTCTGGAAATTCGGCCTAAACACTGAAGTTAACCAGAACAACATTGAACAATAAACACTAATTGAATAAACAGACAAAAAATAACCAAACACAGAGTAGGCGACCTCTCCCACCTCCCAACTGTCTAAAATCAGATAGATCTGGGATGATCATAATAATAATTGAATAATTGAATAATTCCTGATTTTCTACTCACCATCAAAAATGTTTGTAGATTACACTGTATAGCACAGGGAAATATACACAAAATGTTATGATAACTCACAGAGAAAAAAATGTGACAATGAGTGTGTATATGTCCATGAATGACTGAAAAATTGTGCTGAACACTGGAATTTGACACAACATTGTAAAATGATTATAAATCAATAAAAAAAAGAAAAAAAAGTTTGTAATTAGGCATTATTTTTAATCGAAGAAGTGTTTGTCTTTTACGTTTACTTAGAAGAAGTGATAGTTACTCCTAACACTTTTCAGATGACGTGGTGAACTCAAACGACCATAAGAAGTTTACATTTTTCCACTGTTCTAACATTTTATTTTTCACAAAACAAGTGCATCAAATACACAAACCAGCAAAACAGCATGTTTGATTGATTCTAGATAATCCAATGTCAGCAAAGAGAGTCCTAAGTGTCTTTCAGCAAAATGTGTTTGACAAAAAAGAAATATAATCAGTGCTTTTGACAAATCAATAGATGTAAAAGCCCTCATTGTAAGAGAAGGGTACACAGAATCATAGTACTCCAGAGCTCGAAGAAATTATAGTGGTTACTTGGTAGGGGTCCTCTTGTTGGACAGATGAGGAAAACTGAGACTGGAAAGATGGAAACCATTGATCTTGAATTGTTGGAGGCTCTTAAAAGTGCAACACCTGTGTCTAATTTGGTGTTTGTGGAAATTGTGGGTTGTCCCTCAATATCCTTTTTTCCTTATCCCAACTAATAAAATTCCTGTCTGTGCACAGAGCTGCCCAGAATGAAGACTCTACTTCCCAGCACCCCTTGCAGCTTCTCTGGGTTAGGTGACTAACACTAGGCAATGGCTAGAAATAAAAGTGATGCGTGGCTGCATGTGGGAAGTCTTATGTTTTGTCCCTTATTTTGTATTCTTCTCCTTTGCCTACTGGCTGGAAGCATCATGCCGGCGTAGTATAATGGTCAAAGTTGGAACAGCCATACTTGGGGAACCTTGGGAATGGAAGTGTTGCCCGGAGGAGCAATGATGTCACAGGAACTTGAATTCTGAGGATTTCCTGCAGGAGAGTCCTGAGCCTCGAGTGTCTAGACTTTTCAATGAATGAAGATAAAAAGAAAAAATCTGTCTTATTCAAGCAATGTTTAGCTTTTCTTTTTCTGTTCCTCCTAGTCAAACTCAATCCTAACTCCTATTCTGCCGTGACATCAGAGCCTGGTACAGTGGCAGACATGTAGGAGCTATTCAGCAGATGTCTGCAGCAACGTGGGAGACACCCCTGACACCTGCCTTCCCCCGGGTCCAACCTAACGTTGGGCTTTTCAGTTTTGCCTCCCAGCATCTCTCCAGTCCATGCACTGGTCTTTATCTGCCCCCACATATGAACGGAAGCTCCTGCCCACTCTTGCCTAGACTCGAGTGAATTCTTCTGAATGATCTAAACCACATCTCATCCCTTTCCACTTAAAACTTGGCTTTTTGTTTCATTTAGGAGAAAGACCCCAGTCCTTGACATGGCTTATGGGCCTCATTTCTCTGGCCTGATTTCACACATCTGCAGCCTTGCTGTCTGAGCTCTCTGTTTGCATCCCAGTGAATGAGCATCCAGGACTCTTCAGGCTGCCCCTCGGCTCGGCCCCAGGAAGGACCTCCCAAGTCTGCAGAAAATCTCCCCAACTCCCAGACTTCTCTGTCCCCACACTTAGCACAGTCAGTCTCTCCCACTCAACTGTGAGTGCCATGAAGGCAGCGACTTCAATGTTTTGCATTCCATTATGCCTCCAGTGTCTAGCATGGTGCCTGGGATACAGGAGATGCTTAATCAGTATTTGCTGAATAAGTAAATAGTATTGCAGAATCCATTGTTGGGATTTGGAAAAATCAAGGGGTTGGCAGTGACTGAGGTTTAAAAGACAGAAGGAGTGGGGAGGGAAACTTCAAATGCCACAGTCTAGTTTTTGGGTTTACTCTACAGAATGATCACCCAGCCCAGCTGATTAATCAGATTCTACAGTTTGATATACATGCAACTGGATGGACTTAAAGTTTGAAGCCATGGCTTCCTCATCTCTGTTCTGAGCCTGAAATCTAACAATTAGATCAGCAGTCCTCAAGGGGATTCAAAGATCCCTTCGGGGTTCCCAACACCATTTCTGAGGATCCAGGACATCCTTCCTTTTCTGATCTGGGTGAGGCCAGATTTTCTCTGTATTCTTCAACCCTAAAAACATGATGTAGCAGATTAGATGCAGAAGCAGTTATGAGTCTCCAGCTGTTTTCTATTAAGCTGGACATTAAAGAAATGTGAAAAATGCAAATGCAAATAATGACATTCTTTCCACTAAATACTTTCTTGTTTTGGAAAAATATAGTTATTTTAATAAAACATGTGTTATTTACTTTAACATGTAATGGTTTGCCATTGCTATTTTTAAACAAATTGATTTGAAAAAATCTTAAACATTTCTGTTTCATTCTAATACTATAAATATTGACAGACATAATCCACAGAACCAAAGCTCTTTGGGGTCCTTAATTCTTTTTGAGAGTATTAAGAAATCCTAGGACCAAAACGTTTATGAACTGTTACATTAAAGAATCATTTCTTTTGTTTAAGATTTGATCTTTTCTCAAAATGCAAGAAAGTTGGAATATAGCAGGAAAAAGAACTTGGATTTGAGGGGTTGGTAGCTATGGACTGGTAATCAGGGGCTGTCTCTAAGTATGAACTTAGGCAAGTCCACTAACTTCTGAGAGTCTGTTTCCTCTTCTCTAGACTTAGGGTAACACCTCAGTGGGTTATTTTGAGAATAAAGAAAAACACGTGAAAGCTCTAGGGATAGTGTGTCTCAGAACAGGTACGTGTTTGGCGTGCAAATATATTAAATTTCATTTTCAACTATACATTGGTGTGAGTTTTAAAATCTGTTTTGAAACACCTTTTTTAAGGGTGGGGAGGGGATATGTAGTACTATGCAGTGGAAGATTAGTAACTTAACACTCTAGGGGAAAAGAGCCCTGTTTTTTTAGTATTTACTAATTTCCATGGCAGTTGGGAAGAGATGGACTCAAATCAGCTCTTGTGAGTGGGTGTAAGTCAGCTTCTGGGGCCTTTAGCAGGAATAGGAAGGAGACACATAAGGCAGAAAAGGAGTCTGGAGGCCTGAGGTCAAAATTTATGCCAATGCAGTATTTTGCCTTAAGTCAATCTTTTAACATCCACAGTTCCAAATTCTCTTTTTGGTTGGATTGAATCCTTGAGGTCACCAAGAGGGGACCACAAAGACATGTATATCTAACTTAGCAGCCACAGATTCTCATAATTTTACCAGTGGAGTAGCTACTTGGGGAGGCATGTTACCCACGGAAAGCCTGGTTAAAATGAGGGAGCATTGACTGGTTTAATATAGGTGTCACTTGGGAACAGATGTACTGCCTTGAAATGATGCTGCAGATGGTAGATCTCAAAGGGTACCTCCCCACCCCTGCCCCGGCCCAGCAGCACTGTCTCACCTGGAAACATGTTAGAAATGCAAATTATCAGAACTTACCCAACCCTACAGAATTGTAAACTCTGAGAATGGGTCCCAGCAATGTGTTTCAGCAAGTCCTTCAGGTGATGCTACGTGTGCTTTTAAGTTTGAGATCCTTAAAGGGAAGTTTGTGGCCCTAGGAGGTAGGAAGACCATGGTGGCTCTTTGTTTAAATTTTTTAAATTGAAGTATAGTTGATTTACAATGCTGTGTTAGTTTCAGATATACAGCAAAGTGATTCCATTCTATATATTATTATTTTTTCCATTATAGGGTAATACAAGATACTGAATATAGTTCCCTGTGCTATACATTAAGTCCTTATTGTTTATCTATTTGATTTATTTATTTTTATTGAAGTATAGCCAGTTTACAATGTGTCAACTTCTGATGTACAGCATAATGTTTCAGTCATACACATACATATATATTCATTTTCATATTCTTTTTCATTATAAGTGTTAATCTATTTTATACATAGTGGTCTGTATATGTTAATCCCAAACTCCTAACTTGTCCCTTCCCCCTCCTTCCCCTTTGGTAACCACAAGTTTGTTTTCTATGTCTGCTAAATTCATTTGAATTTTTTTTAATTCCACATATAAGTGATAACATATGATACTTGTCTTTGTCTGACTTACTTGAGTTAATATGATAATCTATAGGTCCATTCATGTTGCTGCAAATGGCAGTATTTCATTCTTTTTTATGGCTGAGTAATATTTCATTATATATGTATCTATAAAGCACATCTTTATCCAGTCATATGTCAACGGACTTTTAGGCTGCTTCTGTCTTGGCTATTATAAATAGTGCCACTACGAATATTGGAGTGCACATATCTTTTCGAACTAGAGTTTTCTCTGAATATATGCTGAGGAGTGGGATTTTTCGTTTTTTAAGGAAACTCCATACTGTTTTCCATAATGCCTGCAACAAGCTACATTCTCACCAACAGCATAGGAGGGTTCCTTTTTCCCCACACCCTCTCCAGCATTTATTATTTGTAATAATAATTACAAATAATAAACTTTTTAATCAGAGCCATTCTGGCTGGCATGATACCTCATTGTAGTTTTGATTTGCATTTCTCTAATAATTAGCGATACTGAGCATGTTTTCATGTCCCTGTTGGCCATCTGTATGTCTTTGAAGAAATGTCTACGCTTTCTGCTCAATTTTTGATTGGGTTGTTGGGTTTTTGTTTTTTTTTTTTTAAGCTGTATGAGTTGTTTGTATATTTTGGAAATCAATCCCTTGTCAGTCGCATCATTTGTTTTGTTTATGGTTTCCTTTCCTTTGCAAAAGCTTTTAAATTTAATTAGGTCCCATTTGTTTATTTTTGCTTTTATTTCCATTACTCTAGGCAATGGATCCAAAAAAATATTGCTGTGATTTATGTTAAAGAGTATTATGCCTATGTTTTCCTGTAGGAGTTTTATAGTGTCTGGTCTTTAGTCCATTTTGTGTTTATTTTTGCATATAGTATTAGGGAATGTTCTAATTTCATTCTTTTACATGACACAGTCCAGTTTTCCCAGCACCACTTATTGAAGAGATTGCCTTTTCTCCAATGTATATTCTTGCTCCTTTGTCATAGATTAATTGGCTGTAGGTGCATGGGCGTATTTCTGGGCTCTCTGTTCTGTACCATTGATCTATTTGCCTGTTCTTGTGCCAGTACCATACATCTTGATTATTGTAGCTCTGTAGTATGGTCTGAAACCAGGGAGTGTGATTCCTCCAGCTGTGTTCTTCTTTCTCAAGATTGTTTTGGCTATTTGGGGTCTTCTTTGTTTCCATACAAATTTCAAAAATTTTTGCTCCAGTAAGACGGTAGTGTTTTGGAGTTTCCTGGGCATCTCTGATGTCCTAGGTGAGGCTGGGGGCAAAAAACTGCCACTGTGCCTAGTGGATGCTGCTGGTTCCCCAGCCAAAGCCCTTTCACTGGGCTGCTGCACCCACTTCTTAAGCTGCTGTGGGCTGGGCTGCTAATGGCTCTGGACAAACACCAAAGACTGGCTGACACTGGGTACAGAAGGCTTCCCCTTTGCTTCAAAGTGAGACTAACTCAGTGATACAACTCACATTCTCCATGGAATAGGCTAAAGCCAGTCTCCGGTTGAGACCACATTCTTGCTCAGTTTTCCCACCTAGTCTATCCTGCATCCCTCCTCGTCTCTTGAAAGCACTTTGTACAAAAATTGCTCCAACGAGCATTTCAGTCATAGGCTCTGTTTCCAGGGAACCAGTGTTGAGACACTGGATTTCAAAGTCAGACAATTCTGGGTTTGTAGCTGGATTCCCCTAATTAACTAAGTGGCTATAGGTGACTTTGGTAAATGTCTCAGTTTCTTTATGTGTTAAACGGAGCTAATGTTGCCCGCTTGAAGGGTTTCTTGTGGGAATTAAAGGGCCCTGGGTAAAAGCCCTCAGCAGAGCTGAGGGTGGGGTAAACTGCCCCAAGCTGCCTTTGATCTTTCCCTGACTTGCCCTTTGGCCCTGGGCATATTCATGTTTTCGAGCTGTCTGTTTCCTTTGTGGGAACTCCGTGTGTGTCTAACACCAGGCTGCCTCATCAATGACTGGAAGTCAGAAATATTTTTTCAAGTGGTAAAGTACTTGGCAAAATGTACAGCTCAGGCATGAAGCATAATGAGCATTAATTATACAGCCCAGGGTGGAACAGCCCTTGGGAGAGAAGTGTCTGGGAGTTCAGAGCCTAGGAGAGATGGGTGGTCCTGCCAGGGCCTTTCCTGGGACTTTCCTGCCCAAACAGTAGCCCCGTAAGCAGGAGGAGCTTGCAAACTGCAACCCGGTCTCCCCAAGTCTGGGGAGCCCAGTAAACTGGAGGCAGAAAAAGGAGGGGAAGGGTTCATGCCTGTGGCCTGTTTCCATGCAGAGTTCCTTCTTGGCTTTGACGTCTGGACTCTGTTGTCACCTCCTCATAGACGCCTCTCTGATCAGCCCATTTTAAATACACTCATTGTCCAGTTTTACTGTTTTCTTAACACTTAAGCACCATCCGGCATTAGCCTGTAGAGGTATTTGTCAATGTGCATACTGTTGCTTCTCTGCTAGATCTCTCCGAGGATAGGGGGATCAGTGTATTCTGTGCACTGCACACAGTAGGTCCTTCATAAATCCTTGGTCTCAGAATCCCAGGAATTCTTACACATTGGTGGTGAGAGGTAAATGGGTCCAGTGATTTGGAAATATCTCTGGCTGTGTTTAAGGAAGCCAAGCATGTGCCTTCTTAGGACCCAGCAATTCCACTCCTAGGTATGTATCCACAGAAATGCAAACGTGTCACCAAAAGACACGTTCTAGAATGTTCACACCAGAACTTTCTGTAATAACCACCGAACTGGAAGCTACCCAAATTTTCTCGAAAATAGGTGAACAAATTGTGGTATATCTATACAACGAAATACCAAACAGAAAGGAAAACCTTCTACCAGAGGCAAAAACAGGCATGAATCTCACCAACATAATGACCTGATGTTGAGTGAGAAGGAACGAGACACAAAAGCACACATTGATCACGTGTGAAGCAGGAAAACTGACAAAATCAATCTCAGTGTTAGAAATCAGGACATAGGTTGCCGCTGGGGGTGTTTGGGGGAGTGGCTGGAAGGAGCTGAAGGGGCATCAGGGGTGTTGGGCAGGTTCTGTGTCTCCGTCTGGCGGCTCCGTCTGGCGGCTCGTCACACAAGTACGTACAGTTCGGGAACATTCATCCACTGCGCCTTTTATATATACTGCGGTATATATACAATAAAATTTACATTAAAACAACTGCACGAGGGTCTGCCCAGTAGAGTATGCGAACTCTTAATAACATTTACTTAAAAAAAAAAAAGTGCTGGGAGCTTGGAGCCATGGAGTTGGACGCTCGCTCCGGGGAGGAGGGCCCGGACGCTGCGTTGGCCCTGGCGGTACCCGTCGGCGGCGCTGCGCTCAAGGCTGCCCGACGCGCGCGGAGGAGGGTGAGACCGAGCCTCCAGGGGCCGCAGGGCCGGCCCAGGGGACCCGCGAGCTTCAGGGCCGGACCCCTCCGGGGTGCGCAGCCCGACGAATTGCGCGATTCTCCGCCCTGGAGCGCTCACGAGGCCCCTGTGGGGGCACCAGCGCCCGCTCCGCCCCGCTCCGCACCAGGCGCCCTCTGCGCGTCCCCGGGGTTGCCGCGGCCGAGAGCACGGCGCGCCCCTCTCCGCGGGGCCGCGGCCGCTCCGGACGGCTCTCGCCGGGGTCCCGCCAGGGTCCCGGAGAGGGCTCCGGGGTCGCGCGGCGTTTGGGGTGGGCTCGGCCTCGGGAGGGCGGGGCGGCGCCTGTCCCCGATTGACCCCGCGGCGGAGGGAGGGCGGACGCTGGCGGCCGGCAGGGACGGCCCGGGGAGGAGAGGGAGGAGAGGGAGGAGAGGGAGGAGAGGGAGGAGAGGGAGGGAGGGAGGGAAATGGGCGACGGAGTCGGGGCCCCGCGGGCCGGCGCCTCGTGGGGAGAGGGTGGGACGTCCGCCGAGCCCAGAATCCGGGCGCGGGAGAGGAGCCTGAGCCTAGGACAGGGGTGCAATGGGGCCTCGGCAGAGAGCGCTCCTCCTCCCCCCCATTCCAGAACCGGGCCGGGGGGCGCGGGACTGGGGCACCCCCGGGCTCCGGACGTAGGGGCGGGAGAGAGAAAGGAGGCCCCGGCAGCTCAAGAACCCTGAGCGAGGGAGGGGTGGGCAGGGGAGGGGAAAAGCGGCCTGAGAGTCGGGAGTGGGGGATGGGTGTCAGAAAAGACTGGCGACAGTCACGCGGAGACTCTGAGTCGCCAAGTTTCGCTTTAATGCCCCTGGGCTTTAGAGACCAGCGGCTGGTAGCGCGTGAGCGGCGTCTGCTCTGGCGATCTGCTGTTTTCTGGAGGCCTGACGTCAACCGGGCGCTTCCAGCCTGGCTGGTGATTTGTATCCCCACCATCTCCCCGTACCTGCCTACCGTTACCTGGTCACTAGGCCTTTGCACTGGCCGGCGTTGGGGTGGGGGGTGCCCGAACACGGTGTTGAGAGCCTTCCAGGCTCCGCGGAGGGAGGGCCCTCACCTGTCCTTCAAACTGGGGGCTTCGGCTCTGGGTCGGAAGCGGGGAGTTAGGGGCAGCGGGGGTGGGGAGTTGCTTGAGCTTGAGGCCGGAACAGCAGCACATCCCGAGTTTCTTTCTAAAAAACAGAAAAGTTTCTCTTCCCTGGGCCTAACTCCCCCTCCGCCTCCGCCCCGCCCCCCCCCAACCGAATCCCCCTCTCCCCTGGGGTCAGCGAGAGGGGAGGTACAAAGGCCGGATTGTCCGCAGGATAGCTGATTCTGCCCCTCACTTTAATTTACAAAGCATCATCAGATGGCCGCTTAATTTCCCAGTCATCACAACGGAAGGAATCCTATTCTGAGTTTTTCTGAAGTGATTTTAATTTTCCTTTGGGCAGCCAGTGATCACTCCTGAAAACGCCACGGATTAAAAACAAAGGAGAGGACACAAACTGGAGGGCCACAGACAAAGCAGCTCTTGGCCTCTTTCTCAGGGGCCAGTCTCGGCTGGTTCTCAAAGACCAGAAACCATTAAGCATTTTTCGCTCTGGGGAGATGACAAAAAAAAAAAAAAAAAAAAGATTTTACTAACACATCTCTCCTCTATTTTTACCCATTTCCTTTACTTGGTCCTGGTCCTGTTTTTACTTGGCCAAAGAAAGTAATCATCTGCCTGTATTATATACTCAGATTTTCCCCTTAATTACAAATTAAGGGGGAAAAAAAAGAATGTGAAGTGTGGGGGCACAGTTTAGAAACTATTAGAATGATAGCAGAAAAGAAGGGTACTGGAATGACTTTTGGGAGACCTGGGATCTTTTCTCTACCGCTAATTTGCTTGTCAGGTGACCCGTTTTTCTGCCTCTGTCCTTTCAGTAAGACGTGGGTAAACCACAGGTGACCCCAGCTCGCCAAGCCTGCTTTTCTAAATTTCTTTTGAGGGAGATTCAAAACCTTGATTCAAATACATTTCCATTAGGTGTATGGCTTAATATTTAATTCCTTCTTGGCTTTAAGCTGAGGAGTAGATGTCTGAACGTACATTTCCTCATCCTAAATCCCTTTTATCCTCTGCTAATGCTCACAGTGCAGTGTTGATGTCTGGCAGGCTTTGTGTTCAGTTTGTACCATTTGCAAACAGTGAGAATTATCGTGGAAAAGAGGGAAGGATGGCTGCAGGATTTCTTGGACCTGAGGATCTCACACTTCTCTTAGCATTTTCATTCTAATTAGCACACAACTTTTAAAAGTTGGCCTGAGCACAGCAACACTTTCACACATCCGTACTAAAATCCATGCTAATCTTTCCCATGGGATGTAATTCAGTGGAATTGACATTCTAATAAAATACTGGCAAAGACACAATCACAGTTTGCCTGTAATACGTAATTAAAATAGCACTACGCAGTTGCTTAAACCTCAGATAATGGCTTCCTACATATTGTTGGTTAAGAGATTTCAGGAGTTTTCTTCCTGGATGTTAATAGAACATTATAAAGCTACTCTTTTTAGAAAGGTGGACTGTGATCTCAGTTTGACATTGCTAGGAATGCACTAAAGCCTAAGTGGCTTTCAGATGGGCCTTGGGCAGTTACTTAATGCATCCAAACTTGCCTTCAAATTTGCGTTTTCTGGTAACAGCTGATTCGCATCATTGGCATAGCTGTACATTGGCTTGAAGACCCTTTGAATCTACCGTATCTGGCATTTGGGAAATCTTAACTTTTCTAAAAGGCTGAAGACAGGAGGCCTTCCCTTGGATAATGCAGTTCAGATTTTGCTATTTTGTTCCAAAGTATTTTACATTGAATAAGCAACCTTGATTTAGCATTGTCATGGATGACATGCTACAGAAATACGATGCAGTTTGGGTTCCTGCATTTCATGTAAAGTTTGTGGTTGCTAAATGGTTGATGCTTTTTAGGTTATTAATTAATCTGTAGTCAAACTGAACAATTTTACCACTGACAGTTTTTGTTTTATGGCCAAGAAGATCTGAAATTTTGCCAAAGGAGCTGGAGAGAAAGAGTGGCCTCTTTGTGGATTCCTACATGTCTTAGGTGAAGATTGAGTGGCTGTGCCCCACCTATATTGTGAGGACATTTTTAGCAGTCCCCTTAGCTGGGTGGATTCACTCATGAGGCACAGCTTTATTAACAGTGTACAGAATTATTAACAGCCTCTGACTTCCGGGATAGAACACTTCAGAAAATGGGTGACTCTTGCTATTAGAATTGGGAATGGCCATATCATTTATTGGGCCATTTAATCCCCTTTGACTCACATGCGAACTCTAAACTAAGTCCATCCTTCAAAATGGAGACATTAACTAAGAGTGAGACCCCTAAATTAGGAAGCCCATCGAAGTGTAGGTCCTTGCCTGCTGGCTGGAAAGAATTCACATGCTAAGGCAGAGGGACAGAGCAAAACTGCTTTTATTTCTCAAAAGAGGAAAAGGAAAGAAAGTGCTCGAACTAGGAAGAGGCACTGGAGTGGGGAGCCATCAGCCAAGCTGACTGGCAGAGAGGGCTCTGGCCTGGGTCGGGCCATGTGGGCTTTTGTGGGAGACTTCTACCACCATGTCCTCCCTCCGGGTATGATGGAGCCAGTCAGTCCTTGTTTAAGCTTTTCAGTCTTTGTGTGGGCTTTTCCTGTTGTCTTCATGGCAGTTGTCAACTGTCATGGCACTGGTGGGTGTCACTTAGCAGCTAATACATTACAATGAGCATATAATGAGGCTCAAGGTCCACTGGAAGTGAAATCCTCCACTATCTTGGACTGGGCGGGTTCTGTCAACTGAAATAAATGCACAACCTAAAAGTTGAGAGTTATGTTTTATTCGGTGGACAATTTTGAGGATTCAGCCAAGGATGACAGCCTGTCAGATCGCTCTGAGGGACTGCTCCAAAGAGGTAGGGGAGGAGCTAGGATATATAGGAGTTTTACAACAAAGACCAGGTAGTTGGAATATTAAAAGATTATTTGTTAACTAAAGAAGAACAGGCATCTCAAGTTAAAGAATTTAGTGCTTTTCTATGTATGGGAGGAAGCAAACACTTGGGCTCATTGAATTCATTCCTTTGACAAGCACCCAGCTATCTAGGGCCAGTATCCTGTCCTTTCTTATTCTGAGTCCTCTCAGGGTGCACCACTGTGAGTGGCTGCAGAGGCCGGGCTGCAGGCTTGTCTTCACTTGGTGGGGGCAGGGAGGGGGGCGGTGGCAACCGCTGACGGCTTGATGGCTTCAGCATTCTTTGTTTACTGATACAGTTTGCAGTATTTTTCATTCACAGTTCTAACCAGTTCTTGTTTCTTCCCCAGCTGCCTCCTGAGGCTTAGATAAGAGTAACTGGTTTCTATTTGAGAGAGGGGCAAGGGTGTGATCCTGGAGGCGACAGCCTTGGTAACAAGAAGGAAAGTTGTTTTTAATCATGATTCCTACAATTTGGTGGACCCAGTGTCCGCCCCCCCCCCCCCCGCCACCCCCAACATCTCCAAAGATTCTGTTCAGCCGGGAATGGAAGGAGTAATCTCAGTTAATTGTTGAGATAGGTGGTCAGGGTCCTTGGCATCCTCCAGTGCCTGAGAGCTTGTCCAAATCAACCTGCCCTCATATGACTCAAGGAGGCCTGGGAGACTTCACCTTCTCTAAAACAAGAGGCAGGGGTTGGGGAGTGGCCCACAGAGTCCTGCTCCCTCTCAGAGACAGGTCCTAGGCGCCCAAACCAGTGAGATGGGAGAAGGCTGAACCTGAAAATGTGTTCCCCTGGAAGCAGGAAGCTAGTGTTTGTCTTTGAACAAGATGCATATTTGGGTAGATTGCTCTCAGGCAGATGAAACAAGATGGCACTCAGCACTCAAGACCAGGAACCAAATGGGAGAGAATTCAAGTCTGGTATCTACAGGGCTTTCATGCTTAATAAAATCCTTATGTACCTTCTTGGGGATTCTTAACATCAGAAATCTACACTCAGCCCCCTGTTTTGGCTGTTAAGGAAAATCAGGTCTGGGAGACAGAAGGGGAGCACATGTCTCTAGGAGCTATGCAGAGTGAACAATAGTGGAGAAAAGTTCAGCTCAAGAGAGAAAGCACATGGAGAGGTAAAGGTGGAAGGCTAAGCTGGACCTTTAATTAATTGAACATTTCTTATTTGTTTTATAGTGAGAACCCCTGATCCACAAGACCAAGAGTATTTTACATGTGAATCCTGGCTCTCTGTCGGTGGTTTTATTTAGTCAAGGTAGATTGTGGTAACAAATAGATCCCAAAATGATGGCACAAGAAATGGTGCAGGGAAGTTGTTCTTGGCTTCAGTACAATGGTGGCTATATTCCTTCATGCAGTTATCCTGGGACCCTGGCTTCTCCCTTCCTGTGGCTTCTTTATCCCCTAATGGCTTATCATTTTTTGCATCTAGGTGAAAGAGGGAAAAACGGGTGGAGGGGGGCACTAACTTCTGTTGACTGAAAAAAAAGTACAACCTAAAAATTGAAAATTATGTTTTATTCGGTGGACTTTCTGAGGACTTAAGCCCAGAAGACAGCCTCCCAGATAGCTCTGTGCACTGCTCTAAAGAGGTAAGGGAGGAGCCAGGATATATAGGAGTTTTTGCAACAAAAATCAGGTCATTGGAACATCAAACAATTACTATTAATTAAAGAAAACCAGACATCTCAAGTTAATGAATTTAGTGTTTTTCTATGTATGGGAATATGTGAGAGCCTGGGCTCATTGAAATCATGCCTTTGATATGCACCTTAATGATCAGGATCAGGGGCTAGTCTCCTACTTTTCTCCATCCTGAATTCCCAAGGGTGCACAGTTGGGGGTGGCTGCAGTGGCTTCTGGCTTGGTGGCCTCAACATCCTTGGTTTACTGATATGGCAGGCCACAGTCTTCATTCACAGCGCCTCCTCTTGGTCATAAATTCAACTAATATTTGGGAGAATATCATGACCAATTTTGTCCCATGGTGCTAGGAAGGCTCATTCCTAGATCGGGCAAAGATTCTGTCGCTAGGCCATTCAGTGGGTTAATTTTTGGATCGGGCCCTAAAGATAATATAAAATTCTCTGGATTGCCTGTCTTATGAGTCTGTTATGATCCAGGAAATGTTTTTCCTTGTTTTTTCATCCCATATCTGGAATTGCACTATGACCATTATTCTGTGTAGTTATATATACGATCAACTGCCTTGAGAATTTTAGCCGTCATTAATTTTGTTAGTGGCCTGGTTACAAATTTGTTAATGGAAGAAGCAATCTTACAAAATAGACAGGACATAAGTAATATAGCTAGTAACATTAATAAAGTCATAGTGCTTCAGAGAGAGACACAAAGCATAAATAATTGAAAACAAAGAATGCAAATTAGAACTTAGCTGTAATCTGGTCTCAGTAAGACCTCAAGTCCACAGGGGAGCCAGCTGGAGAAGCCAAATTCTGGAAGGATCAGTTAGAAAAAGATAAATATTTCATCCTTGTTTACAAAGGTATACTTTATCAACTTGTTGTAGGGCATTGTGTAAAAGGAAAGGTTTTTCTGGAAAACAAAAATTAAAAGCAGTATATTTCACAAGATATAAATCATTTTTATCAATTCATTCAGCCCCATGTAGTTAATTCCTGTTGATCTGGATTAAGTCATCAAGTTTCCCATTAGAGTTTTGTAATTTTTTCACCCAGTTTGGTGGTATGATCTAAAAGTTATCAGGAACTTGTATTTGTCAAGAAGTCCCTTTTTATGAACCTTCTTGAAGATCTTCACTTTATAAAAACATCAGAGTAAAACAATGACTGTCTATAAATGACGGAAGCCTTAAATGGCATGGTTAAAGATCTGATTACAGTGCAATTGATAAGAAACTTGGCTAATTCTGTGGCATACAACACGTTTAAGTTAATAACTAGAATTAAGACTGCTAACATTACACCAGGACGTATCACATTTTTAGGAATTCCATATAAATTTTGGAATATCTATATTAATGACATTTACCCATACTATATAATTTAAGGCTTATCTCCAATCATTTGATAGTGCTTCTCAAGTAATGTAACATACCAAATAAGCCTAATTAGTTTAGCATCCCACCCTGAGATGTTTCAGGGTTCCTTTGAAGCATCCCAGAGTTAGTTGGGAGTCAAAAGAACTTTGGTAATTTTGATGTTTGGGAATTTTGTCAAAAATATCAGAAAGGTTTCAAAACACTTGATCAAATAGGGGCATAGGTCACTGTGAAACAATATTTATTCTCTTAACAAAAGTGACAATAAAAGATTTTTAAGGGAAATACAGATCAGCAAAGAAACCCACAATCTGTTTTCAAAAGTAGCATTCCAAGAAAACTTTGTTCTCTTCACAGAGAGAGGAACCAAATCCAGTCTTGCATCAGTCTACTTTTAATAACAAAATCCATTCACCTAATTAAATTTAATCTAATCCCAGCCTGACCATGTACAAAGCTCCTTTTCAGGGCTCACTTTGTATAAACCTTCTACAACTTTCTGTATTCATATTAGTTTGTCCCTTGTTTTTACGTCCAGAAACAAGATCAATCTTTCCCTTTAAAAAAGTGTATTTTCGTTCCTTATACTTTCTTTTGCTGACAACACGCATCCCTCTTTTCTTGCATCCTGATATGTTTCCCTTGTTATCTTTAGTAGTTTTAATTGCATATTATGTTTTTTAACCCTTAAAAACCTTAATCTCCATCCAAAACCAACAAGCAGCAAGTAATTGTGAAACGTTTGTCTGATCAGCATTTCCTGATTGGAATAGCCCATGACCTCTTGAAAAATATATCTTCTCATGGTATAATTTCTTTTTTCTTTTTTTACTGTGGTACAAGATGTATGTCTAATAAACCCCAAATATCTTTAGTTTTCTTCTTGAGAGAAGAGTTTTCAGGTTTAAATTTAACCACTTTCGTCTTCTTACATTTACCTTTATTTTATAATTTATGAAAATATCACTTAGTTAATTTTGTTTCTTGCTGACAAATTCTGTAATGGAAACAACATAAACTTAGTGACCTTCAGTAAACCTAGGCACGGTAAAAGTAAGACACGTCTCTATTGGTTAAATCAGCAAGTGTAAGCTAGCTTTCATATCAGACATTAATTTAATATTGAATATTTCCTAGATCATGTAAACCTGAAATTCATTCTGGCCAGTTTCTTTCGTATTTAGAAATATTTACTTGTAAGCACATACTTTAAGTCGATTAAATAGAACTCTTTTATATGTTTAATTTAGACAATATTTTCCAAAGGTAGAGACATCTCATATAATCTATTCACAGATGTATATATAAACAGACAAAACTAGAGATCTTATAGCTTCACTTTAAAAACTTAGTTCTGAATCAGATATTACAAGATAAACTTCCTAGTTACTTGTAAGAGTTGGAATAAGTTAAATTTGCTCGTATGACTAAGGCTTTACTATTTGTGAAAAGACTTAAGATTTGTATTTGTCTCTGATAAACCCATAACGAGGCTATGAATTAGATTTTGGGTGAGAGAGCCTTTCCAGTTTTCAAAGGCCTTTTCTCCCTCCTTCCCCCCTTGGTTTCAGGCTTTATCTGACTGAACAAATTAGGCTCAGGTTATTGTGGGCTGTTTTTACATTTCTGATTTGCAGAGATTAGCAAGACAAAGACAATTGCTTTTCACTCTCCAAAGAACTGGTTTGTTACCTACATGATATTAAAAGATAAATTTGCCCAAATACATTTTCTTTCATTTGCTTTTTTATATCAGTGAGATTTCCAACTGAACTGAAAATTAAGAGTTCTGTGTTCTAGAACTTCAGGGTTTACGATACCGTGCCTCAAAAGCTTACATCAGGCATTCAACAAAGCCTCTCTTTCTGTGTGCACAGGTTGGACCCAGAGAAAATCTCTATTATATGTTTTTTATTAGCCCTTGAATATTAGTTCCCAGTTTTACTTTATATTGTGTGGCTCAGGTTACCCTATTGGTTTCCTTTAGTATGTGTAATTAGTATTTCCTGAGGGGCAGATCTACGCGCCCTCACTGGGGAGGTATTCCTCGGTGAAACGTCTATCCCACAATATAATTAAGCCAAAAAGATGTAACCATCTTACATAGAGCCCATTTAAATATACCAGCTTTTATGTACTTTCATCTCAGTTCTATCAACTTTTAAGCCTTTGGCTTTCATTTCCACTAGGACCCAATCAACAAGTCCTGGTCTTACAAGGAGTCTTGGAGGTTTTCTTTTCCTTCATCCCCTGACCACTTTCTCTATTCTGTACAGAAGCTCTGGGTCCCCAGTGAGGATTTGAACCAAGGAACTCAGGCCCTTTTGTCAATCTTTTAACTTGATTAATTGGCTTAACGCTTGCCCCAAGTAATTGTTCAGATATCTCAGTGTAATTAAATATATATATAGTTACACTGGGGTAGAGGGAGGAAACTTGTTTGGCACCCCTTAATGTTGGGGTCCAGTCGGGGGGTCCCTTTGATCCATCCAACTTTAGATGGTGTTATATCAAAGCCTCCCATTAACATCTGTTTCATTTATCCCAGTTCTTAATAACCATCTAGAGATTTCTTTATCCCTTTGGGATTGGTCCGTTTAAAATTTCCGCCTTGTTGGGAAAAAGTCTCTAGACATTCCCTTCAGTTTTTAAAATTTTCCTGTTAATGAACCTAATTAATGTTAATTATTCTAATGTTTTTACTAGCATCTGTAAGATCTATTCAGGGCAAGCAGAGACCACAAATAAGTCTTCCCAAACGATTTTTTTGTTTGTTTTAAATTAAGGGCATTCTCAGGTTAACCATTATGTATATATATTTTTTCCACCTTCTAATTTGATTTTTTCCCCCGTAGGTACCAGTAAAACAGCTGTTTATAGTGACGGCTCTCTAAAAATTTACCAATTTAGAAGTTTCTCCAATTTAAAGTATCCATCATCTGGCCATTGATGAGCAGATCTTACTAGTGACTCAAACCAATAAGAAGCAAGAGGCTTGCCCACAAGAGAGTGCAAAAGATGTAGCCTTCAAAGATCTATAAAGTTCACTTCCAAAAAGAGCCTAAGGAAGTAGAGACCTTCATAGTACAGGCTGATGCAGTGAAGGTTAAGGTGGTAAAAAAAAAAAAAAAAAAAAACCCTGGAAGTTGGTAAATTCAGGAAAGTCCCAGTTTCTTTGATTGGCTGCCAAATGTACATCACTTGTGTACCTTCCAGATAGCAGAGAACAAGTTCTCAAAACACACACACACACACACACACACACAACTTTTAAGATCAGGTAGATCATTTATGTCTCAAAAACACCTGAAGAGAAATGCAAGTTCCCTCTAGACGGGCTTTTGTTTCTTTAAGGTCAGAATTCTGAAAAGATGTTTTAGCAAGCTCGCTGTCTTTAACTCAGCTGCATACGCAATGAAATAGCCCCATCTTAGTTATTTTCAAGGTGAGCTTTTCTTTAATCTCCAATTAAGTAGGGACTCACAAGTGTGCACTCTGTAAATATGTGAATTTGGCTAGGGTGTTAGAGGTTGGTTTTCTGATGCCCCTCATTTCTCAGTTTGAGAGAATCTATTTCCCATTTTCACGTTGAATTTGTCACAGATAAAATTTACTAGTGAAATTTTGTAGAAGGCGAATGCGCTGCTTGTGAGCTCAACTCCTCCAGGTTTTTACCCCATAGTCATTTCAGCTCCTCTTACATGGCTTGGGTTCTCCATCCAGTTACAAGACCACTGTGGGTGCTCGGATCATGGGATGGCCAGTTCTTATGTGTGTCCCCAGCAGAGCAAGCTGTTAATTAAAATGAGTGGTTTTCACTAGAGGGACAGCTGCACAGCATGAGGACTTGCCTCCATCACTCCTGTAATTTTCACGGTTGCCTGAGAGAGCCGTTGCTGGCTGGGAGGAGGTGTCTCTTCTTCTGAGCTGAAATATTTCTGAGCTGAAAAGTGAAAATGTAATATTTTCACTTTTATCCTAACAAGTTTGTGTGAAGGTAGCCAATTTGAGGCAAGATACCAGGTCAGCCTCCTACCTAACCACTCAGCCCAGACTGCTCAGTATCTTTCAAATGAGCAAATCTCAATGTCTTTCAACTGGGCTTCCCCAAGTATCTTTCAACTAGGGGGTCACTCCCCAGTATCTTTTAACTGGGGAGCCAGGTACCTAAAGCTTTAAGCTGAAAATGGCACACAGAGCTTTTGTTAACATTTTTGTTAAAACTCAGCCATGTGACCCCCACTTCCTGTGAGAAGCCTCAGGTACACAGCCTAGCTGTATGGAGGAGAGGAGGATGTGGATTTGCAGTGGGCAGGAAAGCCTGGGCTATACCACCCTGTTTTTCCAAATGTTGCAGTTGTAATAGCTAATATGAAGTAGTGATGCAGGAAGAAAAAATGTGGGGCGAGAGGATAGCTGTGTCCCAGGTCTTGGTTGAGCCCCTGGGATGTGCCCCACCAAGTGTGGGTCCGTGGCTTCACACAGGAAAGAGGTCAAGAGCGAGCCACAGTTGAGTAAAGGTAGATTTATTCAGAGAGATGCATACTCCGTAGGCAGAGTGCAGGCTGTTTCAGAAGGCAAGAGAAAGGCCAGAGATGTGGGGGTTGGGTGCTCAGTTTAAGATAAAAGTAGATACACCCTCCACAGACAGAGTGGGGGCCGTATGGTGTGGGGGAGAAGGGAGAGCGGCCATGAGGTGTGGGGGTTGTTAGTTTTTATGGGCTCGGGACCTTTATATGCCAGCAAGTGGGAGGCCTATTCCAACTACGCTGGGGAAGGGGCAGGAACTCCCAGGAGTTGCGCCACCGCCCACTTTTTGACCTTCTATAGTCAGCCTAGGAACTGTCATGGCACCGGTGGGAGTGTCATTTACCATGCTAATCATATATCATGATGAGCATATAATGAAGCTCAAGGTTGACTGGAAGTCAAGTCTCCTCCATCTTGGGCCTCAGAGCCCATTGGGAGTTGAATCTCCCACCATCTTGGTGTTAATTGCTGTGTCCTTCTTTGAATGGCTGTGTCTTGCCCCCTTCACTCTTGTCTCATTAGTGCTTCTTATGTGCTAAGGGTTTTGTATACATTTTTTCACTTAATTCTCACAACAGCCCTATGAAGTAGGAAGCAGTATTCCCATTTTACAGATGATGAAACTGTGGCCTTGGAAAGATTAAAGAATTTGGATAAAGCTGTACAACAAATGGAAAACCAGGATTCATACTTTAAATGGTGCTTGTCTGGAAGGTCAGGATTCTTCTCCAAGCTAAAGAATTGTCATGGACAGGGAAGTGGAGGCAGAAGATTAAAAATACTTACCCCACTTTTGCAAAGAACTGTTACCTCTTCCTCCTTCAACAAGCCTCCCTCTGGAGATGCTGCCAGGAGCAAGGCTGGTGGAAGAATTGGAGGGAGGTGATTAAATCACCTTAAATCTGTTTTAAAATCTCCATTTTCAAAAGCTTTCTGTTTCTAGCAATGCTTGACTCTGTGAGAAACACTAGCCCCTTTCTGGAGCCAGCAGAGTAACAGAAAGCAACTTCTAACAGACTGGCTGGCTTGCTAAGGTAGCAATTGTATTTAAATTTCAGTATCAGTAACGCTAGCTGGAACCACCTAACGCAAAAGGAAGGAAAGGGTATCAGGGCACATTTTCGCTCCTTCAGCTGCCCTAGGGGCTAGAAAATGGAAAGTTTCACATGACAAGAGTTTATTTTGCAACTTGAAATTTTCCTCATTAAGGCAGCCTAACAGAGCCTTATAGGAAAGCCAATACAGCAGTAAAATTATGAAGTGAATAAATGGTCATTTTCAGGGTGTCATAAGCTCACCTACACCGAACATAAATGTTTTACTTGGAACACTCCAGATTTGTTTCATTATAGAGCAAATGTGCCATGAGCACATTAATTTTAGATTTGAGACTTTCTGAAATTAAATAGCAGCTAATAGTGTCCACATAATTTCTCTTTTGTAGGCAATGCTTTCTCCGGAAACAAACCAAAAATCATGATCTGAAAAGCAGCTTCAAGTTTGTACGTACCTGGATGCAGAAAGTTAAGAAACATCTACTTTTAATCAAGCCAACATTTTGAAATTTAAAATTTAGAAATCCTTTTAAACAAAGTCAGCCTTTTGGATTATTTGTTTAATGGATAATGATGCATATGAATTCGTAAACTATGAAATTCAATTGGTAAAGATGTAGAAGTGGAACCAAAATTGTTCTTTAAGGCAATTTTCTAAACTTCCCCATGGAGTTCTGTTTATCTGACCTGGCAAGGCTGCTGCATTTCAATTCAGAGCTTCTTTTGCATACAGAAGTACAGACTTGCTGAGCTGAGCCAAATCCGTCTATCCAATTACTGGGTGAGAGAGCTGACTGTAGCTTTAGGCAAAACCTGCGATCTGTGAAACTCGGTGGTATCAGTGACTGCCTAATGAAAGGGAAGGACTAAAGAGCGTAGATGTTACTTGAGTGACGCACAGATGCACAGCTCTTGCCGCACATAACCAGCTTCACATCTAACACCAAAGAGCAATGAAGTATACAAAGCCTCGAAAAAATATCATTGGATGTGTCTGCAATAATTTTTAGGTAGAAGGGTTCACAATGGAAACAAAGTCTCAACAATGTGTCGCAGACCACTTAGCTGAGCACCAGTTTGAATTCTTTCATTACAGTCTGATTTAACTGCTCTTATTCTCCATATCTGACTACTTTAGTGACTTTGTAACAATTGGCAAAATCATATTTTGCTGTAATTTATACTATTTGTAAAGAGAATGCATTCAAGGGTAAGATCTGATTACATTATGTCACACACATTACAATAATGATTTCAATTTAAGATAAAAAGTTAATCTCTATAAAATAGAATGTTGAGAGAAAGAAGCCAGATATCACAAGTGTACACATTGCATGATATTATTTACATAAAATACAAAGACAGGATAGAGTTTATCTATACTGTTTGAAGTCCAAAGAGGGAGTATCTTTGGGGAGAGAGGAAAGCATAGTCGTTGGAAAGGTAGACCAGGTGGACTTTGGGATGTTGCTAACGTTCTCTTTCTTGATCTGGGTCCTGGTTACACAATTATTGTCATTGTTCATTTTGTGATAATTCATTGATCTCTATACTTATGATTTGTATACTTCTTGGTATGTGTGTAATAAAGCCTATTAAAAAAGTTAAAAATGTTAATCTCTATAATGTTACATTAGTGTTTTAAGAAAGAAAAGGTTAATAATTATGAGTATGGGAGAGGCACTTTTGAACCAAACATTTCCTTTGTAGGTGCAAAATACAGAGCCAGTCAAACAAAGATTTCTTTCTAAAGACATTGAGATTGCTTCTCATTTTGTTTTTTTTTTACGGAAAAAAAAATGGTTTAATATATATTGGATTGCAGTGGGAAAGTGAATTCTCTTTTCTCATGCATGAAAGTACAGGCAAAATAAAATCAGGGCAGGGTACACTTAAGAAGATATTTTAATTCATGTTATCAGTATATCTTATAGGAAACTAAAACCTCTGTAAGCAAGGTTTTGCTGGGCCCAGCATTTTTAGTGGTAATGAAGTTTCATGGCCATTATCATAACCATCTGGTAATCAATACCTCGGATATCTACTCCAGTAGAAATAAAAACCCTGTTAAAATGTCTCCACTTATAATTTTTTTTTGTAGGGGTGGGAGCAGATAATAGATAACTTAGTAAAATGTATGTCTTCACAGTTCAGCAGGCATACAATTTTTTATCAGACAATGGCTTAATTTTTTATTTGTTTTAATTTCTTTTTAAAAGACAGCAAGAAATTTCATGTGAGTTTAGCCTCATTCCATAGTGGCAAGGCAGATGGCTTAGTTCTTCATTCTTATAGTCATTATACCAATGTTTACTGAGTGCTTTCTATCTGCCAGGCCATAGGGAAACAGTGATGCAGGAAACGGGCTTTGTCCTCAAGTTATGGTCTAAGAGAAGTACTTAATTATTCACTCAACAAACATTTTAAAAGTGGCTACCATGTGCCAAAATCCCAGTCTTTGTAGGGGTCTACATTCTCCCGGGGGGAAAACAATGAATACAATATTTGAAGGCTTTCTCTATATTTAAAGTGTGTTTCTTGTACACAGTATAGAGTAGGATCTTGATTTTTTTTAATCTGGTCTGACAATTTCTGCCTTCCGGAGTGTTTAGTCCAGTTACACTTTCCATCAGTGCACATTTCCTATAAACCAGGGCATTCTCCAACACACTTACAATACCACCATCAAAATCAGGAAATTAACATTGATTTATTATTGCCACCTAATCTTCAAAACTCCATCAAGTTTTGCTAATTGTCCCAATAGCATCCATTGTATAGAGCTAAAGGGTCCAGTTCAGCATCACCTGTTGCATTTAGTTTTTATGTCTCTTTAGTCTGGAGCAGTTCCTTAGTCTTTCCTTAATTTCTATAGCCTTGACACTTGAAGATTAAAGGCCATTATTTTGTAAAATTTCTCTTTGATTTTTTTTCTCCTGATGTTTCCCCTTGCAGTTCAGATTATGCATCATTGGCAAGAATACCACAGAGGTGATGCTGCGTTCTTACTGTTTTATATCAGGTAGCACACGGGTTCAGTTTGTCCCTGACTGATGATGTTCATGTTGGTTACCTGGTTACGAGGGTGTCTGCCAGGCTGCTGTGAGGTTACTTTCTCTCCTTCATGACTGAGAAGCATGTTATGGGGATTCACTTTGGCACTAAGCAGATGTCCAGCTCCTCATAAACTCTGAATTCATTCATTCTTTTCTTTATATCAGTACTGACTCATAGTTTCACAATGTCATCAATAGGATATAATCAATGATTGTCTTTATTCATTTTCCTGCTTAAAATGATTTTGTTGATTTTCTGGTTGGCTTCTGGGACCTTCTGACATGTCCCCATCTTTCTTTGAGCATGTCCTTCTGTTTTGGTATAACAAAAGTTCCAAGTTCATCTATTGTATCTCCCGCCCAGTCCTGGAAGCAGCCATTTCTCTCTTTTCTTACGCTCCGCCTCCAAGTTCACATTCTGGGCTCTGCTCCTCTGGGTCCTCACGTTACTCCCATCTCCAGTGCTCTTCACTCCTGTCTGCGGATCTGAGTTTCCACAGACTATCACTTTCCTACAGCCTGAATCTCTTCTCTTAACATTTCTTCTAGAGCAAATCTGATGGTGGTAAATGCTCTCAGCATCTGTTCATCTTGAAATATTTTTAGTCTGCTTTCATTTTTTGGAGGGATATTTTTGCTAGATAGATGATTCACGGGTGACAGCTTTTTCCTTTCAGCACTTTGTTGATGTTGTAGCATTGTCTTCTGGCTTGCAGGGTTTCTGGGGAGAAGTCACTGGCAATTCTTACCATTGTTGGAAACGAGTCTCTCCCCCCACCTGTTTGGCTCCTTTTAGATGCTTCTTCTTGCATTGGTTTGGACACTGGAGTAGAAAGTGCCTAGGTATAGTGTTTCTTCTTCTTTGTTTCTTCTTCTTTTTAAAAATATTGCTCAGGATTAATTGAGCTTTTTGGATCAATGGTTTTGTAATTTTTTTTCTCAGCCATTATTTTTTCCAAAAAAAAATTTTTTTGTCCCTATCCCTCCCCTCCTTCTGCAAACCTACTTGTGAATATACAAGCCTGCCTGGTACCTTCTCGCAAGTCACTGGCTGGTGGGAAGTCCCAGGACTCCCAGCTCTGTCCTGCTCTAGAATCTGTGTTCAGCTCATTGCTCTGCCGCTTGTTTCTTCCACTCTTTGTGGAGTTTTGTCCTCACGTGCACAGCCTCGTACCCAGTTAATGACTAATGGGATTTCCTGGAACTTTCTGGAGCTCCTTCTCTGCACAGCTTCCCTCTTCTCCAATACCTTGCCGTGCAAACTCAAGTCCTCTCGGCAGCCCTGAAGTCTAATCTCTCTCTCAGTTCAGCAGGACCTCCCAGCTCTGCTGGGACTGCACCTCCCTGTACACCAGCCTGGACAGTGACTCCCTGGCAGAAAGTCAGGGCTACTGTGGGGCTCACTTGGGAATTCTCCCTCTCCCGGGGACGCTAACCCTGTGCTGTCTATTGTCTGGAATCCGAATCTATTCATTTCATAGATTTTTTTTTTTTCCATTTTATGTCAGTAGTGCTAATTCAATACCAGTTACTCTATCATGGCCAGGAGTGAACACTGAGTAAATTCTACGGCATGCTAGAAAGTAATAAATTTTATGAAAAAAACCAATAAAACAAAGTAAGGAGGATGTTGATGCTGGGTGAGCGAGAGGCCATCTTAAGTTACAGACCAAGGTACGGGCATTATAATTCAGCATGATGTGTACAAGCAGAGAAGACCTTAAGCATCCTCGGAAGTAGGGGCACCTGAATGACCCCGGGGACCAGGGAGGGTGGCTCAGAGCAATTCCTATCTAGTTGAAGACCTGAAGGATCGGTAGGAGGTAACTGGTCCATGAGCTAGGATGTGAGAGGGCTGGCAGGTGCTCCAAGATATTGGAAGCAGAGTACTTTAAAGACTCAGGGAGAGGCTCAGAGCACACACTGAGTTTGGCAATGGTGTTTCATGGCTGGAGTTCTTTCATGCGATAAAGCAGAGACCAAGTCCTAGAGGGCCTTGGCAGGCACACTGAGAAGTTTGTGCTTTGTCCTATGGCTTTGGAAAGCTTTTAAAGGATTTTAAGCTATTGTGAAACTTGATCATAACCTCTGAATCTCCACATCCTTGTCTGGAGAATGAGCATGTTAGATATAATGGCACTAATTGTTTCTTTTATAAATGAGTCTACTCTTTATATGAAAATTCAAGTTTTGTATCTATATCAAAAGCCAGTGTCAAATGCCTAATGTATGAGGTCCTTGAAAAGACACTGCTTTTCAAGCAAATTTGTGAGCGATAAAGTGATCTCAACATTATAAAGGAAATTGATGGAGAAACGCTAAAAACAGAACACAAAACCTTTGATTTCTCAATTATCACCATTAAAAGGTGTATAAGATTGAATTATAACAGAAGGTAGTCAATTGAATTATGGTATTTATTAGTACATTAAAAAAAAAAACCTAGACAGTGAATAAAATGTTTATGCTGAAGGGTCAGTAGAATCACAAAAGAAAGGAGAGGAAGAGAATGAAAAGCAAGGCAGTAAACAAGAAATCAGTCTCTTTATTTCCAAGCCAGGTGGGCCAGTTAGAAAAAAAAGTTGCTTTTAGTTTTTTTGACATCATTCTTGATTCAACTCAATGCAACATGTATTTGGTTTCATGCTAGTTACTAACGGGATGAAAAAAGATGACGAAGACTGAAAGTGTTTGTCAACTTTGGAGGAAACAGATGCTTCTAATTATTTATTACAACCAGCAGAATAAAATGAATGACTTCCACCTTGACTTGGGAGAAAAAAATTATGAACATTGAACTATAGTAAAAAGCACACGAAAGAAATGCTATGGGAGAGGCACAAAGAAGCTCCCACAGGAGACACAGGGCTAATGAATTCTGAATTGAGGAGCCAGGCAGCTTTCACAGATGGGAAAGGGTTTGGAATATATTGCAGGTTGAGTAGGTCTTGGAGAGTTGGACAAGGTAGAAAGGCTATTCCAGGGAAGGTACGGAATGAAGGATGTGCCAGGCATTTATAAGAAACATCAATATTCTTGAGTGATTGGAGCCAATGAGAGATACTGTTGCTGCCCTGCCCAGAGCCCCTTTGAAGGTCATCCCTGTCTCAGCTATAATGAGATCACAGCTCTGCCCCCTTCCAGAAAACTGTCCTCAGGTGACGGAAACCACCTCAACAGAGAACTTATATACTCCCCTTGCCCCATCTTCAGTCCACAGACAGTGACTGACTGGCATCAAGTACAAAAGAGCAACCCCTTCTGCCTCAAGGTGGGACTAATGGTGAACTTCCTGTCCAGAGCAACCTGGAGATCAGGTTGAGGCTAGACTCCAGCTAGGACCACATGCTTGCTTGCTTCCTTCCCTTCACCTTCCTACTTTCCTTGATTCCTTTATCCTCCCCAAGTAAGATGCATCTGCCTGAAGCCCTGTCTCAGCCACTGCTTATAGGCAGTCAGAGCTGGGGTGAATTGAGTTGGAAAGTGGATGGAAACAGCTGGGGAGGATCTCGAATGCCAGGCTAGGTTTAGATCTTACTGTCCATGCAGTAGGGAACCGACCCCTGAAGGTTTTTGAATAGGAGGAGCCATTGTTCTTTAGCAAGATAAGTTTGATAGCAATTTATATGAAAATGAGGTGAAAACACTGCAGAAGTAGAATTTTTAAGACTTTGTAAATGATTGGATGTGAGAGAGGAGGTAGAAAGAGGGAAGAAAAGAGGATGTTGAGATTTCTAGTAAGAGCTGTTGACGGTGAGGTGTCAGAGGAAAACCAGCATGAAGGCGTCCAGCAAGCAGTTGAAAATTCAACTTGTAGCTTAAGGTCTGGATTGGGGTATGTGTTCAGGAATCACCACTCATTAAACGAATAAATAGTTATTAAGCACCTCTGTCTTTTACCCACACAAAGGCAAATCAGACATTGTCTGGGGAGGACACAGAGATGTTACAAATATTTCCGTACAAGTGGTTAATTGTTGTAATATACTGGATACAACAGTGGTTGGATAATTTATTAAAACCAATAGACAGTTCACGTAAGAGGTATAAGCTGAATAGCCAAAATCAGTGGTCTCCTCCTATACTTGTAATAAGTGAAAATGAAAGTGAAAATCAGCCTAGTCACATTGACCACAGAAAGCACCAAATATCTAAGGCTCAATATAAGGTACAAGAACTTTCTGGGGGGAAAAAAGCAACTATGACATTACAGAGAGGTGTAGAGATCTGAATAAACACACAGGCAAACCATGCTCCTAGTTCGGAAGACCAGTATCATCTGCTCAGTCTCTCAAATCCAATGATATTCCAATGGAACTCCAATGGAATTTTGGAAGATCTTGTCAAACTGCCAAAAACAAACACACAGACACAAGACAAGGACAAACTTTGTGAGAATAGACAAGAATATTTTGAAAAATAAGAATATATATATACACACATTTATTTATTGAAGTATAGTCAGTTTACAATGTTGTGTCAGTTTCTGGTGTACAGCACAAACCTTCAGTCATATATAAACACACACATATTCATTTCCATATCCTTTTTCACCATAAGTTACTACAAGATATTGAATATAGTTTCCTCTGCTATACAGTATGAACTTGTTGCCTATATTCTGTATATAAAAGATGCCTTTTTAAACAGGTATGAAATCTAGACTCCATGAAGAAAGTGATTGTAGATTTGATAGAATTTATAATTCTGTACTGTTATAAACTAATACAAAAGAAAAGCAACGAAATGTATCCAGTAGACCAATAGTATTGCTAATAATTAAAGAGCTCCTACACAGCAATGAAAATATACTTTATCAAGTGGGCAAATGATAAGAGCAGGTCAAAAATATAAATGGCCAATAAACACGTGGAAAGAAACTCAGTTTCACTCATAATTACAGAACTGAGGGTTAAAACAGATACCATGTTTTTCCATCAAAATGACACTTTGTCAAACCTATTTAGAATTAGTACTTTGTTGAATGTATTATAAACACACATCCTTTCACTCATTTGTCACTTGTCATTTGACTTTGTTTACTGGTTTCTTTTTGCCTGAAAAAATGATTAAGTGTTCTGTGTTTTTTTTTCACCAAATAAAACAAACTTTGCCTGTGTGGCTTCTGGATTTTCATCTGCTTTCTTCTAGGTATTTTAAAGTCTTATTAAAAAAAATTAAATTTGTTATTGTTCTAGAATTAATTTTATTGTAAGGAATTAAGCAGTGATCAAGTTAATTTTCCAACCATCAGTCTGTTTTCAAATACCTTTTATTAAATAATTCATCTTTACTCCATTAGCTAACATTTCCATCTTTATCAAAGACAAAATCGCCTTACTCATTTGGATCTATTTCTGGATTCTGTTTCATTGCTGTGTCTGTTCCCTCCACTATCACTTTAAATATTATGATTTTAAAGATTTTTAAATGCTGACAGTGCTTGTCTTTTCTCATTACTCCTGTCTTTTCAGGTTTCTCTTAGCTATTCTCACATATTCATTCCTGTCCAAATGAATGTCAGAGTTAATCCAATATTTTTATTTTTAAAATTAAAAAAATTAACTTCTTTTTTCTCAGCTTTTAAAAATATATTGATAAATAAAAATGACATATTTAAGGTGCACAATGTGATGATATTATGCAAATATACATACATTGTGAAACATTTACCACAATCTCATGAACACACACATCACTTCACATACTTTCTTTTTTATTTTTTGTGATGAGGATGCTTAAGATTTACTCTCTTAGCAAATTTCAAGTTTGCAATGTAGTATCATTAACTATAGTCCCTGTGTTGTACCTTAGAGCCTCAGAACTTACTCATCTTATAGCTGAAGATTTGTACTCTGACCAATATCTCCCCATCTCCCTCACTCATAGCCCCTGGTAACCACCATTCTAGTCTGTTTCTGTGAATGAGGCTTTTCCCTGCCACATATAAGTGGGATTATATGGTATTTGTTTTTCTCCTGCTGGCTTATTTAGCACAATGTCCTCTGGGTTCATCCGTGTTGTCACAAATGCATGATTTTCTTCTTTTTAAGGCAGGACAATATTCCATTACAAGTATATTTCACATTTTCTCTATCCCTTTGTCCATCCACAGACACTTAGTTTGTTTCAACATCTTGGCTATTGTGAATAATGCCGTAATGAACAGGGGAGTGCAGCGATCCCTTCAGGATGCTGATTGTCTTTCCTTTCAGAAATAAACCTGGGAGTGGGATTGCTGAATCACATGGTAGTTCTTCTTTAATTGTTTGAGGAATCCCTAAATTGTTTTTCATAGTAGCTCTGCCAATTTACATTCCCATCAGCAGCGTACAAGGGTTCCCTTTTTTTCTGCATCCTTGCCAACATTTGTGATCTCTAGACTTTTTGATAACAGCTATCCTAACAGGTATGAGGTAATATCTCATTGAGGTTTTGCTTTGTATTTTCCTGATGATTAGTGACGTTGGCCACCTTTTCATGTACTTGCTGGCCATTTGTAGGTCTTTGGAAAAATATCTATTCAGACTCTGCCCATTTTTCAATCAGGTTACAGCTGACCCTGGAAACAATAAGGGGATTAGGGGCACAGATTCCCTCACAGCTGAAAATGTGGGTTGAATTGTGCAGTTGGTCCTCCATATTCTCAGTTCTGTATCCTCAGATTCAGCCAACCGTGGATTGTTAGTACTGTCGTCGTATTTATTTTTAAAAAATCAGAGTATAAGTGGACCTGTGCAGTTTAAACCTGAAGTGGGAGGAAAGGGGGCAGGGCACAACCACTGAAGGAATGACGCAGCAACTGAGGACAGGACAGACTGGTCAGAACCAAGATGGCAGAAGATTTGACTTCCAGTTGACCTTGAGCCTCAAGGCACAGCCACAGGGCCAGGACAGTTCCCAGGCTGACCATAAAAGGTCCAAAAGTGGGTGGGGGCCCAATTCCTGGGAATCCCACCCCCTTCCCCAAAGTAGTTGGAATAATCCTCCTGCTCATTAGCATATGAAATTACCAAGCCTATAGAAACTAACAACTCCCCACCTCGTGGTCACTCTCTCTTGCCTTCTGAGATGGCCCGCACCCTGTCTACGGAGTGTGTGTCTCCTAAGCCATTTTCCCTCCTGAGTGAGACAGATCCCACTCTCTATGAAGTGTGTATCTCTCTAAATAAACTTGCTTTCACTTTATCATGTCTTGTTTTTGAATCCTTTCCTGCGAGAGGCAGGAATCTATTCTCCCACAACAAACCCATGTCGTTCAAGGGTCAACTGTATGTATTTTGTTATTAAGTTGTTACTAACCCCCTATCAGATATCTAGTTTGCACATCCAGTATTTTTAAAGCCCTGCTCCTCCCAATCCTAAACTTTTTTGTAGTTTTCATGGTGATCCCATCAAATTTAGAAATTCATTTATTAAGATTCCTTTACATTTTTGACATTTTCTATCCAATATCAAGATATACATTTTAAGTTTATTCATCACCTTTATGCCTCTCAGCAGAATCTTAAAACTCTCTTTTCTTCTCTTTTTTGGGGTGTGTATATGTTCTGCACAAGTCATTTGAAATTTATGCATGGCTTCTGCTACTATAGATAGTACTCTTAAATCCATTATGCTATCTCGTTATTGTTTGTATAAAAAAAGCTGCTGACTTTTATAAAATTATCTTGTAACTAATTTACTAGCTTCTTACCTGGCTTTTATCAGACACATGTTCTGCTTTTTTCGATTTTTAACATGAGAATTGTTCAACCTTCAAAGATCGGATAAATCCAGTCTATTTAAATGGTTCCAAAACAAAAAGAAGAAACACTTCCAAATTCCATTCACAAAGCCAGCAAACAGTATTTCATAGATGTCTCCTTCAAAGGAAACCACAGATCAGCCTTGTTAGTGAAAAATTATGCAAAAATACTGAATAAAATCTTTTTTAAAATATTCTCCTTCTGTTGATAATCTTAAATTTTCCGTGCATACTGGGAAATCCTCTGCAAGGAGCTAAGTTTACTTTAGTTTTTGTGTTGATACCTTATACCTTATCTTTCCCTTCCCTAAATGCATTGTTTGGTATCTTGCAAACAAGAGTAGGCTGAAAATTTTTTGTTTGTTTCCCTTGTCAACGGTATTTTTTTCTCTCTCTCTTTTTTTTTTTTTTTTTTTTTTTTTTGCTATTAAGCACGATGCTGAAATGAAATTAGTATCAGGTCTAGAAAGTACCACTTGCTCCTATTTTTGCTCAAAGGTCTAGTTTGGCATTATTTGAAGCAATAATTAAAATTTATCCTTGTCCTACTAATATGCTATTTTAATTCAGTAAAGTTTTTAATATGAAATCATTCTTACAGTCTTATCTACCATTTTTATTTTTCTGCTAAATTATGTTTGCTTATACTTTATTTAGTATTTTTGCATAATTTGCACAAGTGAGATTGATTTTTGTTGTTGTTGTTGAGATATCTGTCTGGTTTCTTATCAGTATTTTGCTGATTTAAAAAAAAAAAGTATTTTAAAGGGTTCTTCTTTATGTTTTGGAGCAACGCAAATAGCCAAGTTTTACCTAACTTTCAAAGGTTGAAAGAATTTCTCTCCCCTCAACTCCTTCTTAAAAACCTATACCTGAAGGAATTCCGGCAGAAAGCCCACTGAAGTTGGCATGGTTTGACTAGATGTGGACTTTTCACTGATTTTTCTTCTCTTTTTAGTCTTCTAAATTTGGGGAAATCTTGAAACACATTTTGTATTAAATATAAAAGAAGGAGAGGAAGGGGTGGGGAGTCACTCTGTATAGGATGAATGGCAGTTATTAAGACTGTCAGCAGGAGGATTATGCAGGCAGCTTTGTGAAAGTCCAGGAAAAAAATGATAAGGACACAGGACATAGCAACAGCCAAAGAGGAGAGGGTGAAGAGTTGATAGTTAAAGACTTAAGGCTGGATGAATTAGCAGAGGGAGAAACCGCTGAGATAAGACGGCAGAGCTGTAGTGAGAACCTTAAGAGAGTGCCAAGCGCTTCAAAGGCACTGACAGTTATGTGTGGAATGTCTGAGGAAAGACACTTAAGGAACGTGTGCCTAGAAACTCAGGTCTCAGCAAAGCACACAGGAAACATCTACAGAGAAACTGGAAGAAAAGGGAGAGGACACACTGGCCTGAGCCAAGAGTGAAGGCAGCTTCCAGAAAAAGGAGACGGTCGTCTGGGAGACTTGGTGCGTGGAGGTCTGTTAGAACACCAGGATTGCGGGCATCTTTTGAGAGAGCACTTTGAAGAGAACGGTGGGGAACCAAAGTATGTGGAAAAGGGGAATGGTTTTCAAAATAAATTAAGTGAAGGGAACCAGAGACTTACATGGTAACTTAAGTGGTGTCTGGGTGGAGGGAAGGTTTTCCACAAAGGGAAGGAATTGGAGCACAGGGGATGTGCAGCCCCACATTGTTGGCTAAGTAGACTAGCTTCTTGTTGCTCTGGATTTTTTGGCCGCCATAATTGCTGATCAGAAAGTAATTTATTTCACTACTGCACTGGATCTAGCTGAATTAGTAAGCTGACCTGAATAACTCAAGAATACATTTTTTTCATAATCTAAGAAAAGGACTCCATGTTGGTCTGAAATATCAGGGTGTGAATGAAAAATATTGCCAACCCTATCAGTAAACAAAGGATGCTGTGACCATCAGCCGCTACCACTGCCCTGACAGTGAGCGGAGGGAACTCAGGATGGAGACAAGCAGGCAGCCGGGCCTCTACTGCCACCCCCAACAGTGCCCCCTGAGGGAACTCAGGGGAAAGAACAGGACACCGGCCTTAGACAGCTAGGTGCATGTCGAAGGAATGATTTCAATGAGCCCAGACCTTTGCACCTTCCCATACATAGAAAAGTACTTAATTTCGTAACTGGAGATATCCGGTTTTCTTTATTTAACAGTAATTTTTTGATGTTCCAACTACCTGGTTTTTGTGGCAAAACTCCTATATACCCTGGCTCTTTCCCTGCCTCTTTGGAGCAGTCCCTCAGAGCGATCTGAGAGGTCCCCTGGGCTTGGGTCCTCAGAAAGTCTGCCGAATAAAACATAACTCTCAGCTTGCAGGTTCTGCATATTTTGGGGGTCAACAAGGGAAATGGTCTTCTGAGCATCATAGCGTTCTGACTGTAAGCGGTCTATTTACTGGTGAACTCTTTATTTCTGTTTTTCTCTTTCTCCTTAGCAGTGCGGCCGTGGAAAGTTTACGTTAATGCCTCCAAAACAAATAGAACATTGCATACCTTGAGGTTGAGCGTTCACTTTTCTTATTGAGAAGGAAAATCGAAAAGAGGCCAGCTGCTTTGTTCTTGGAGAGTCACACTCCCCAGCAACTGTGTGCAAAGCTGCTTTTTGCCAATTCGCAGGACTTCTCTTGGCCTCTCATTCTGAAAGTGTCCCGTCTTTGGAAGTGGCATGGATGTCACTTGGGGAAGTGCAGCCGTGGTCACTGACCTTGCATTTTTAAGCGATGTTTCCCGGTGAAGGCGATTCCATATTTTTGATAGAAAATACTACCAGTATCATATATGTTTCACGCCTGGGGCTTCCTGAAATAAGATACGTAGTGCAAGCATATTCACAGTGGTTTCATACAGGGTGACAGGCTAACTTTCTTTGGGAAAACAACAACTTAAAGCCATAGGATATAATCATCTACAAAACATCATTTGGATTATGCAGAAAACAGCTGCTGGGGTTTGTGAGGACCTGAAACTATTCCCATGCAGGCTTGTTCCTTTCCTAGGTGTTGTCAAAGCAAGCCAAGGGCTTCCTGGGAGACAGTTTGGCAGGGTCGACATTCTTCTGACGCAGAATCCGGCAGTCACACCCCTTGGTGTTTACCCAAAGGAACAGAGAACTTAAATCCACACACACAAAACCCTGCACCCAGGTTATTACAGCAGATTTATTCATCATCGCAGAAAGCTAGAAGCAACCAAACATCCTTCAGAAGGTGACTAAGCTGTGGCATCTCCAGACAAAGGAATATTACTGCGTGCTAAAAAGAAATGGACCATCAAGACATGAGAAGACATAGAGGAAACTTAATAATGCATATTCCTAAGTGAAAGAAGCCAGTTTGAAAAGGTGACATACCATTTGATTCCCACTACATGACATTCAGGAAAAGACAAAACTAAGGAGACAGTAAAAAAAGTTCAGTGGTGGCCGGGGATTGGAGGGCAGAGGAAGGGGCGCATAGGCAGAGCACAGAGGACTTTTAGGGCAGAAAATAGCCTGTGTGGTTCCATAACAATGGATTTATGTCAGTATACGTTGGTCCAAAGCATAGAATGGGCGACATCAGAAGTGAACCCCAGTGTAACTGGGTGATTATTTTGTGACAATGTAGGCTCATCAGTTACAGCAAATGTGCCACCCTGGTGGCGAATGCCGATGATGGGGGAGACAAGGGGTCCAGGGGAAATCTCTGTATCTGCCCATCAAACTTGCTGTGCCCTTAAGTTGCCTTAAAAAACAAAGTCTTAGTTAAAAAAAGCCCAACAAATTGTAATATTTTACCAGTAGTCTGATCTTTAGAATAAATATGCAGAAACTTCTGTTGTCTTAAGTCATCCCAGCTTGTGGTAATTTGTTACAGCAGCCCCTAGGAAACTGTCAGATGACATAACATAATGCACATATTTTAAAAGCCATGACAAATGTCCAAATATTGAGAAGTGAGTTAGTTAATTGTGGTATATCAATAAAATATTTTATTGCCTATAAATCTGACAAATATATGGACTTCAGAGAGACACAGAAAACTCTTTGCTAAGTAATAAACAGCAGTCAATGACTGGGACATTGTGCTGTACACCAGAAACTGACACATTGTAACTGACTACACTTCAATAAAAAAGTTTTTTTAATAAAAAAAAATGTACAGACCTCTAGAAAGTCTAAGCCATCAAAAATAAGTATTTCCTACATCAGAGAAGACTCTCTTTTCAATACACTCATTAATTTGCCATTTATAATCTACCTGAAAGTCTATTTCTCTATTCTTAAGAATAAAGAGTTTTAAGGAAAAAAAAAGCAGCAATCACATGGTATGTACACAATACTTACAAACATATAAGAACCACGTATATGCAACAATAAAGGTTTAGAAAAAATCTTTATTCTTACATAATTGGTGCAAGATGGTGAAAGATTTCTTGTTTATTGATTCTTTTAATAAAATTTTAAACTCATTGTTTAACTCACTGGTTTTAAATTTTTATATTTGACACATCAAACATAATTTAAATAAAAATTTAAAAACAATGAGTTACAAAAATAGTTTGACTTTGGAGTCACCTATAACTGACTTAAACTGAGATTTGAGCCAAATTTGGTTTATGCATATAGATTAATTAATTTTCCCCTTTGTGGTGCTTTTAAGCCTAAACTAGTAGTAGCATATATTGTAAAATGACACAAGTGGTCCTTTAAGGAATTAGGATTTGTGGGAAACTTCAAGATCTATAGATTACATTGACTCTTGAAAATGCTGAAAGTCCTGCTAACTGGGGCTAACACAGAGTGAAAAACAACAGTCATGCCAGGCAACTTAGGAGCCAATAGACACAGAAGCTGACGACGACTCTTCTTGTTTTTGTAGACTCTAAGCTATAATTAATACTTCAAGCTCACAGAATACGCGGGATTGGAGGGTTTGGCTTCTGGAGAAATATTTGTAGTGAAAGTTAAGAAGTTGGTGAAACAGCTTATTAAACTAGCCCATCCCATATAAATACTGTAGTCCATGTAGTGATGAAATCGTGCTGGAAGCCTCCAAGAGCGCCTTCAGACCAGAGTCAAGTTTCCATTGTACAACTGTAGCTGGCTGTTTTTCAAGCCAGATGACCTCTTACTTTATGTGGGTAAAAAAATAAACAACCAAAATGTCCGTCTATCTATGAGGTTGTTTTTTGAAATTAGTTTGTCATGTTGGTTAGTCTTAGAGGTATCGATGAGTGGCCAGAGTGGAAGCGTTAAAATACAAGCCAATGCCATAAGGAATCCTTGCAATGTTGACCAAACCCACGTGAAACACAGCTGCCATCTGTCTAAAGAGCAAAACAGGAAGTCATTCTCTGAAGGAATAACTTCCCTCTAAGGGAACCGCCCATGAAGAATCATTTTACATGGTAATTTATATTTCCTGTACAAAACCACCAGCATTTAAAGCAACAAAACACCTTGTGAATTTTCTAAAAAGATTTTTCTTCTTATCAGACCACTGGAAGAAGATGGATGTTTGATAGATCACCATACAAATAATCAAACCATCTACTTCACAATCTTCCAAGATAATGCTATCCATGAGAGAAATAATGCAAGCAAAGGGTATGCCCCAGATATGGTCTTCCCTCCCCACTGGGAGGGAGTCTTCCAAATGGCAGTGCAACCATCTCTTCTTGGTAAAATCTCTCCTTAGAGACTGAGGAAATGAAAGCACAGAAAGAATAAATAAAGCACCACCAGAGTAGAAGGGAAAAAGTATTCATACATTTTCTAAACTTCGGGTGAAAACCATGGTCCTCAAACTTCCCAGTCCTTAGGGTGATTTAGACTCTGGACAATTCTTGGTGGGCACATCTCTCTGGGAGCCCTTGCAGGAATTGTTTGGCCTTATAGGCATTGGAAGGAGGTCCATGAATGGAAAGTTTTGGATCTGAATGTTAACAAGCCTCCCTCCAAAGAAAGACAGTTCTGAGTCATCAAAGGGACATTTTCTAAGCAGAGATGCAATCTTAAAATTAGGGCTGTTGATGTGAGAATGTACAATTGTATTTTTCATTTGAATCGCTCTAAAAAAATCCCTTCAGGCCTCGTACCTAATGTTAAGATGATTGTTATGTTCCCAGTGTTATTTTTCACTTTTCCCAAATAAGCGCGACGCTCCTAAGAATACAAAGAAAAAGAAAAGAAGGCAATTGCCCACACCTGCCCAGATGCCTGTTGTGCGATGACCTCACTTCACTGATCATTTTTCCCACTTGAGGTGCTACTGCCACAGTGATGTCACCCCTGCAGGTGACACTAACCAAGACTTTAAGAATATGTTTCTCTATGAGCAAGGATTTTTTTGATTCCCAGCAGAGCTTATTTGAGACAGACAATTTCTAGACCTTTACATATTCTCCCACTGGAGCATGAAAAGTGGGCGATTTCCTGTTAGGATTTTGTAACCTGAGGAATTTTATTCTTTTCCTTTATTGGCAATTTCTGGGGAAGATGATTCTGAAACACATTTTGCTGATTATCTAAGAACTATTAATTTCAGGTATGAAAATTCCAAATGACATTTATTGACAGCTAAGGCTCTGTCTGAGGTTCATGGAGCTTTAATAATGTCTACTTTGTCCAACAGCCCATGAGGGGATAAGAGGTGGTACACTCGCATAGACTCCTGACAAAGAAGTCAATTTAAGTGAGATGACACCACTGACGACACTTGTACCACCTCAGAGGATTTAATTCTCCTCATCTCCAGTGTTCAAACAGACCAAAATTACCATGTCAGTCAAAATTAAGAATCTCTCTGTTCTCTTAGTCTACATAACTCTTCAACAACAAGCTCTTTTCACATTTTTGGCTGGCTCCACAAAGCGAAATGTACTTAATGAACTGGGGACTGACCAGATGATTCTGGTCCCAAACTCTGCATATCTTTAGTACAGCGAGCACTAGAGACAGGCCACCAACAGAATATATCTGAAAATAAACCACTGTCAAGTCCTAAGTAACTACTCTAAGTAGACTTTTTGAGGTGAGGAGACACAGAGCTGGTCCAGGCTAATATTCTCACATTGCATGTGAGGAATTGCAAGTTCATCATTAGCTGGTTCTATCCAGTGATGATGATGATGATGATGATGATGATGATGAGGACGATGATAATGATGATGGTGATGATGGTGATGATAATGGTGATGATGATGATGATGGTGATGATGATGATGATGGTGATGATGATGGTGATGATGATGATGACGTCAATTAACATCTACTGAGGGTCTGTACTGAACAACATGCTTTCCAGCCATTGTTTTATTTAACCCTTCCTCTAGCCTTGAGTGTGAATAATCTGCAACAGAAGGAGAGAACTGTCGGTTTAATTGTGATATATTTTACTCTACAGTTTAAACATGACTGAATTATTATTCAGCGAATCCTGAAAATGAAGCCAGATAGGGAAATATGTAATGAATGATCACTCACAGAACCAAACTTCTATGATTTCCTGCACAGCTGCTTTTGAGCGTCCAGGGTTCTGTGGAAATTTGACCTTGTACCAAATACTGAGGAAATGTGAACAGGCAACTTCCGAGCTAATTTTTATAAATGAAGAGTTCAGAAATGAATAATCACTACATCAAACTAATTTTAATTTACCTCCTTTCACCCGGTGCCACTCTTCTCCACTGACTAATGCACTGTTTGCTATTTAGATCTGGATGGGAATTTCACTAGTTAGATGGCTTATTTAACTGAATGCTGTCAAGAGTAGTTTTTCTATTGGATTGAATGTAATAAGTAGCAATAAAAGGAGTTTCAACTAGAGAGATGGTGACATACTGCTCATTAATACACATGGCAGGCACTCCCCTAATTACTCTCCAAGTATTATCTCATTTAATCTTCACAGCAACCTATGAGGTAAAAAAGATACTATGATCGCTGTTTTGTAGATGAGGAAACAAGAGTCTCATAGAACTTAAGTAAATAGCTCAGGGTCACAAAGCCAGTAAAATGTGGAGATTTGGCATTTGAAATCTGTTCTTTACTTCTGAGTCCTAACAACCTGTTTTAATGTTTATATTATTTATTGATTTTTATTGTTCTGGGATCTCAATAACTTCTCTGATGTCTTTGATAATGTCAGTACCAGTTTCTTTAGAGCTGTCATTTCCTCATACGGTCTCCATTTCTTCCAGTTTGCTCTTTTCTGGTTCTTTTTGTCTCTGGCTTTTATGTTACAGCAAAGGTTCTCAACTCTGGGTATAATAAAAGTCACCTAGGGGACTTTAAAAAAAATTACTGACACTTAGGACCAGTCAAATCCAAACCTCTGTTACTGGGACATGTTTCTTCAAAGTTTACCAGTTGAGTCTATGTTCAGATCAGGGGAAATCCTTAGATGTCTGTATATCTGTGTTTAAGAGTGGAAGACTAGAAGGCTGGTTGGAAAACTTAGGCCCAGATGGTTCTACTGGTGAATTCTACTGAACATTCAGGGAGGAAATATTACCAAATATTTGTGCACAAAAACTTACAGAAAATAGAGGATGATGGCTCTATTAAACTCATTTTCTGCGGTCAATATCACTTTGAGACTGAGGTCAAGCAAAAGCACTAAAAATACATCCATCCTTATATACCAGTAAGTGTTGTGAATACCCACACAGATTCTTAACAAATAGGTCCAGGAATGCGAAGTTCACTTAACATTTGAGAATCAATCAATATAATTCACTTAATAAAGGAGAAAAATGAGTGTAGAAAAATGTTTCAAAAATTCAATATTCATTCATGATAAAATATTAAATCAAATTAGAAAAAAGGGGACTGCCTCAATCAGATAAAGGGTATATATAAAAACGTACTGCTAATATTATATTTGGTGTTGAAAATTAAATGTGTTCTCCCTAAGATCAGAAACAAAGTGAGAATGCTGACTCTCAGGCCTTATATTCAACGTTGTACTGGAAGCCCTGGCTTTCAAAGTTAGCCAAGAAAGGAGATAAAATGCAAAAAGACCTGGAAATAAGTAAAACTGGCTCTATTTGAAAATGTCATGGCTGACTATGTAGAATATGCTACGGAATCTCCAAACAACTACTGTCTACAGCTAGGAAACAAATTTAGAAAGGTTACAGGGTAAAAGGTCATTTTTTATATACTAAAAGCTAACTGTAAGTGCTTAGCATAAGAGTGGGGCTGGTCAACGTTCAGTTTCAGTAGAGGGTGGTCTACTTGGCTGTTTACTGGGACATCCCAATGTAAATATTTTATATCCTTACTTTTGGTTGGCTGATTTCTCAGAGAAGAGTTTTCTGTTCTGAAGGTTGGGACTTCCAGCATTCAGTAGGCATATTTTCACTTAATCCCTGTTTTTTTGGTTCAAAGATTATACTCTCAACTGCGCCTGGCATCCCTGCTACAAAGACCTTTCGTCTACCCTCTCTTAAGAATAAATTTATAGTCTTCTGCTAGAACCAGGGAGGGGCTCTCACTCCCCAGCACAGAGTGGTGGAGTCTCTGGGAACTGCTGATGTCTTTACCCAGGCATTTAAATTTCAAGCCTCTGTCTCCCTCACCCTGTTCCAGAAGCACCTGTTGCTACCAGCGTCTGAGTCCTCTGAGAATTCTGGGGTGGGGATGAAATCGGTTCTCAGTGTTCCCCGTTGCCAGCTTGGGCTTCAGTCCTGCTAAATTAATCACTGCTCACCCATCTGCTTCCCCACTTACAATATTTTTATTCTTCCTCTCTCTTCTCCTGTTCTCCCATCCATTTATGTCTTTTTAAGAAACCTCTTCACCATCGTCTTCCTAAAGGACAACATGGACACTTCCAGTGAAACTGAAATTCAAGATCACAGACTGATTTAAAGAAATGACCTATGTTATAAACAATTAAGTTGTCTTATTACCTTATAGTAATACTTTATACATACATAAGGAAAGAATAATCAAGCACCTTATTTGTAGATTTTAAAGTAACAAATGTTTCACATGGAAAATTCCATATCGAACCAGACAGTTTTATTATCTAGAGGGGAAAAAAAAATACGATTAAAAAAACCCGAAAAGAATTTCTGGTTTGCCCAATATGAATGAGGTATTTTTCACCTCATTCTGCCTCTCACATAAGCCATGCATGTATAACTTATGTTTTCACAGTAGTTTGAAAGAAATTGGGTGTAAATGCAGCCAGGGTTCTGAGGAAGTAAAAAACTACATTTTAGAGGCAGTACTGATTAATTTAACAAGCCTTAAGTGATAACCGCGAGGCAGGCATTGTTCTGCTGCTGGGTTTAGAGAAGTAAACAAAATGGACCCAAATCCCTGGCCTTCTGAGGAGTCCATTCCAGTCAGTAGACTTCTGGGATTAAAACGGCACCAAAAAAAGCTCCCTCAGCAAATTCTGTGCAATAGAGTACCTGTCCTAACATCTGTGGGTATTTTTTTTATTATACTGCTATCTGTGGTTTTGATGTCTGCAGTGGGGAGATAAACAAATTGGGTTCTAATTTAATTAAGTTCTTTTGTGGTTGCTGTTACTGGTTCATTATAACATCTCCTTCTAAAGGTGACTTGAAATAGACTTCCAAGGTATGTACAACGTAACAAAGCAAGTTCAAGTATGTCAGAGCACTGAAGCAGAGCAAGAATACAAATAGGAAAATAGAATAAAGCTAAGAGTGACAACAATGTCCCGAATGTAGGTAGAGAAGACCCATTCCTTACAGGCCCAGGCCACCCATTGTCCTCTATGGTTTTTGTTTTTTGTTTTTTTTTGGTAGGCATTTTAAAGATAAAAACATTTCCCTAAGTCGAAGAATGAATTAGTGATCAGGTGGTATAAAAATATGGGAACTTCTCCTATGGAGCTTCGTGAAACAACCTTCCTTAGGAAATGGAACAAAACACTTCCTTACTGAAAAACACAGCAATGAGTTCCACTGGACTATCACTTTTACACTATGACTAGATTCCAACCATATTGGTACAAAGCAGAATTTAGTTAAGAGTTATTATACTAGGAGTCTAAATTAAGAAAATTCTAGAAAGCTCCACTACATGTTTATTTGAAAATATGTGAATTTTGCATTCACCATGAAGGTGTAAGAAATCTACTAATATTTGCAGTTGACAAAGTATTTTTCATAGGCATCCTCTACCAAGGCAACTTGCCAGCAGATATTATCAGCATGTTCATTTTAACACTGAGCGAATCATCCATATTAAATAAGTTACACAAGATCTCCTCACCAGGGAATGGGAAACCGATATTGGAATAAAGAATTTTTAATTCTAAATCTTGTCTTCTTAACAATATACCAATCTATTGTTTTGCTACACTTAGTTGACCAAGAAAGTGCTAACACACACAGTTGTTTATTTCTTTTAACTTTCTACAAACTGTTAAGAGCATAAAGTCCACTAATATTGAATAGACATTGATAAGGTATACATGTAGCAACTATCCAAATCAAGATACAGAACATTTCCAGCAGCCCAGAAGGTTCTCTTGTGCCCTTTCTTGGTCAACATGTATTCTCCCAGAGGTAAACAATATTCTGGCTTATATTATTATTGATTAATTTGATCAGTTCTTGAATTTCATGGAAATGGATTCATACTGTGTATAGTCTTTTGTGTCTGGCTTACTTGCTCACTAAATGTCTGTGAGATTCATTTATAATGTGTATATCATAGCTGGGTCTTGTTCTTTTTTTAAAAACAGCTTTATTGACATCTATTCTACAAAAGATGAAATTTACCCATTTAAAGTACACAGTTCAGCGTTTTCTAGTATATTCAAAGAGATATGCAACTATCACCAAATCTAATTTTAAACATTTTTAACATCCCCAAAGAAATCCCATACACATTAGCAGTCATTTCCCATTCCTGCCCATCCCTCTTTCCCTCCCAAACCTGCCCAGCCCTGAGCAACCACGAATCCACTTTCCATCTCTGCAGATTTGCCTGATCTGAACATTTCGCGTAAGTGAATTTATATAATACATGGTCCTTTACCACTGGCTTTTTTCACTTAGCATATACTTTTTTCAAGAATCGTATAATATCAGTGATTTTTATTGCTGAATAATAATATCACATTTTGTTTATGCATTTGTCATTTGATGGCCATTTGGGTTGTCTCTACATTTTGGCTATTATGAATAATGCTCCTTTGAACATGCTTGTTCAAGTTTTGTGTAGACATATATTCTCATTTCTTAGGGTCTATCCCTAGGAGGGCAATTGCTGGGTCATTATATATGATAGCATTTTGTGGAACTGCCAAACTGTTTTCCACAGTGGCTGCAGCATTATCCGTTCCCACCAACAATGTAGGAGAGTTCCAACTTCCCCACATCCTCCCCAACACTAGCTACTAGTCATCTTTTGGAGTCTCTCAGGCATAGTAGGTATGAGGTAGCATCTTGCTGTGGTTTTGAAAAGAATGCATATTATGCTGCTTTGGGATGGAATGTTCAATATATATATATATATATATTTGTTAATTCAATCTGATCTAATGTATTAAGACCAGTGTCTTCTTACTGATTTTTTGTCTGAATGATCTGTCCATTAATGTAAGTGGGGTGTTCAAGTCCCCTACTAATATTGTGTTACTGTCAGTTTCTCTCTTTGTGGTTGTTACTATTTGCTGCATGTATTTAGATGCTCCCACTTTTGGTGCATATATATTTACAATTGTTATATCTTCTACTTGGATTGATCCCTTTATAATATTCTTCTTTGTCTCTCTTTTGAAGTCTACTTTGTCTGATACAGTTATTGCTACCCCGACTTTCGTTTCATTTCCATTTGCATGGAATACTTGTTTCCATCCCCTCACTTTCAGTGTGTGTGTGCCTTTAGATCTGAAGTGAGTTTCTAATAGGCAGCACAAATATGAGTTTTACTTATTTTTTAATCCATTCAGCCACTCTGTGTCTTTTGATTAGAGCATTTATTCCATTTACATTTAAAGTAATTATTGATAGATACGTACTAATTTCCATATTTTGAATTATTTTGGTTTTGTTACTATAGTTCTTTTTTTTGTTCCTTTCTTCTTCTTTGCTCTCTGCCTTTGTGATTCGGTGCCTGTCTTTAGTGTTATGTTTGAGTTCCTTTCTCTTTTTTGTGTGTGTATCTTAAATTTCATGTGTGACTGCTATGAAATTCATATAGAGATATGTGTTGTTATATATGAATCTCATGGTAACCACAAAATAATCTTTAATATATGTATATATTAAATAAAATAAATTAATTAAAATATATATTTTAAGTTGATAATCTCCTAAATTTGAATGCATTCTAACCACCCTACATTTTTATCCCCCTACACTTAATGCTTGTGACATCATGTTTTGCATCTCTTTGTTTTGTGTATTCCTTAACTACTTATTGTTGATACATGTGATTTTACTACCTTTGACTTTAACCTTCCTACTAACGTTATAAGTGGTCAATCTACTACCTTTACTATATGTTTGTCTTTGCCGGTGGTATTTTTCCTTTCATAATTTTCATATTTCTAGTTGTAGCCTTTTCTTTTCTGCTTATAGAAGTCCCTTAACATTTCATGTAAAGCCAGTTTAGTGATGCTTAACTATATTATCTTTGGCTTGTCTGTAAAGCTCTTTATCTCTCCTTTAAATCTGAATGATAGTCTTGCCAGGTAGAGTATTCATGGTTGTCAGTTTTTTCCTTTCATCACTTTAAATATACTGTGCTAATCCCTTCTGGCTTGCAAAGTTTCTACTGAGAAGTCAACTGGTTGTCTTATTGGGAGTTCCTTTGTATGCAATTAGTTGATTTTCTCTTGCTACTTTTAAGATTCTCTCTTTATATTTAACTTTTGGCTTTTTGAATTATAGTATGTCTTGGTGTAGATCTATTGAAGTTCATCGTTTTTGAGACTCTCTGTGCTTCCTGGACTTGGATGTCTGTCTTCTTCTTCAGGTTAGGGAAACTTTCAGTTACTATTTCTTCAAATAAGTTCTCTGCCCTTTTCTGACTCTCTCTTCTCCTTTTGTGACCCTTATAAAGTGACTGTTAATATGCTTGATGTTGTCCTAGAGGTCTCTTAAATTATCCTCATTAAAATTTTTTTTGGTTTGTTTATTTTGGGTCATTTCCACTACTCTGTCTTCCAGATTGCTAATCCGTTCCTCTGAATCATCTAATCTACTGTTGATTCCTTCTAGTGAATTTTAAAATTTCAGTTAATATATTCTTCAGCTCTGTTTGGTTCTTCCTTATATTTTCTATTCCTTGTTGAAATTTCCATTGTGCTAATCCATCCTTCTCCTGAGTTCAGTGATCACCTTTATGATCATTACCTTGAACTGTTTATCAGGTAGACTGCTTATCTCCACTTTGTTTAGCTCTCTTTCTAAGGTAAATTTTCTTGTTCCTTTATTATGAACATATTCCTCTGTCTCCTCATTTTGCCCAATTTTCTGGCTTTTCCCCCCTATATGTTAGTTAGGTTGGTTATGTTTCCCAATCTTGGAGATGTTCTACAAGGCCCAACAGCAAGCTCCTTTATGTTCACCAGAGCTATATGCTCTAGGGGTGCCACCTATGTGGGCTGCATGCACCCTTCTGTTGTGGTGGGGCTGGTTACTGTGGGCACCTTGGCATGTGGGGCTGGCCTCTGGACCACTTGTCTTTGAGACCATATCTCATGCAGTTGCTGTGGACTCAGTTGAGGGTGAGGCAGAATTCCTGTTCAGTTGGCTGTGTGGCCCAAGGCTCAGGGATGGTGCTGGTCTGCTGGTGCATAAGACTGTGTCCCTGGCACATAGGCTAGAGGTAGGATTCCAAAATGGTGCTTGCCAGTGCAAGTGTAATTGTGATAGAACAAGCTCCTAAATATGGCTCCTGCCGTTGCCTCCATTCCTGGGAGAGATCTCAGTTACCCCTTGCTTCTTTGGGAGGCTCTACAAGACCAGCAAGTGGGTCTGAACCAGGCTGCTTTCAGACTACTGCCTTTGTGCTAGGACTCGGAATGTATGAGATTTTGTGTATGGCCCTTTAGAGCACGTCTATGTTTAAAAGCATAGTTCTCTTACTCACCTGAACATTAGCCCCAGTGATTTTCAAAGCCAGATATTCTGGGGGCTTGTGTTCCTGTGCAGGATTCCTGAGCTGGGGAGTCTGATGTGGGATTTGAAACCCCTCGCTCTTTAGGGAGGACCTCTATGATTGCGAGAGTCTTCCAGCTTCTGTCCTGCTGATCCATGGTGGGACTATATTGTATCTTTGTCCCTCCTATCAGTTCTTTGCACTTCCTTCTTCATGTCTTTAGTTGGGGAAACTAATTTCTGCTAGTCTTCAGGTTGTTCTCAAATATAGTTGTCCTGTAAGTAGTTATAATTTTGGTATGCCCATGAGAAAAAGTGAGTTCAAGGTCTTCTTACTCAACTATCTTTGCCACCTCCTTCTCTTTGCTCTTTCTTGAGACTGTTTTGGATGCATAAAATTTTTAAATTTTAATGAAGTCAAACTTACCTATTTTTTCTTTTGTTGCTGTGCTTTTGGTGTCACATCTAAGAAATCATTGCTTAATTCAAGGTCACGGAGATTTACTCCGATGTTTTCTTTGAGGAATTTTATACTTGTAGCTATTACATTTAGGTATAGGGTCCATTTTGAATTAATTTTGGTGTATGGTATGAAGTTCAGGTCTAAAATTTCTTCTGTATGTAGAGATCCAAATTTTCAGGCAACATTTGTTTAAAAGACAATTTTTTTCCCTATTGAATTGTCTTGACATTTTTATCAAAAATCAATTGACAGTAAATGTGAAGGTTATTTCTGGACTCAATTCTGTTCTATTGATCTTTGTCTTTTTAAATACAGTATCACATTGTCTTGATTAGTATAGCTTTGTGGTAGGTTTTGAAATCAGAAAGCAGAAAGTGTGAATCCTTTCATTTTTGATTCTTTTTCCTTTTTTTTTTTTTTTTTGACTAAACTGGGTCCAGATTGTCAACTTTTTCAAAAAAGAGAGCTGAGATTTTGATAGGGTTGACACCAGATCTGTGGATCTAATTGGGGAGTATTACCATCTAAATAATGTTGTCTTCTGATCCATGAATGTGGAGTATATTTCCATTTATTTGGATCTTCTTTCATTTCTTTCAATACTTTTTATGCCTTGTACTTCTTTTGTTAAATTTTATTTCTCATTTTTTTTATTGTTGTTACTTAAAATGAGGTTGTTTCTTAATTTTATTATTTGTTTGGTCACTGCTACTATATGGAAGTACTATTGAGTTTTTAAAATATTTATCTTGTAAGCTGCCACATTGCTGAATTTGTTTATTATTCAACCTTTTTACCGCTGTATAATATTCCATTGCTATCCTTTATTTTGTTTAGTTACATATAGATTATTTTCAGTTTTTGGATATTCTGTATAACACTGGTGTGAATATTTTTGAACATGCTTTTTGGTGGACATAGATACTCATTTATCTCAGATATATACCTCTAAGTGGAATTCTGGGTCATACTGTAGTAAACAAATCTTGGGTAAATATTGTCAGTCAGTTTGGATGATTTGCTTTTGCTTCCATACTTTGGCTGTAGCAACAGCCAGTTTGAATTATTTACTAGTGAATATTTATTAGTGATTATGACCTCTATTTTTTAGTGATAGCTGGTGTTTATCAATATAGAAAAAAATGGAGATGACTACAAAATACTGGGTTTAATGTGATGAGTGTTAAGGAGTGTTAGGAGGGTAATAATATGATTCAGAATAAGAGGAGAATGTGTAGCTTTAAAACGCACATTCGATAGACTTTTTTTTTATAACAAACTATAGAAAATAAAAATTGAAAACATTTCTTAAGGATGAGAGAGTCTGATTTAGTACTCATTTATAGCCATAGTTTAAACAAAAATATTATACTAGCTTCCTTCCTACCTGCCTAGTTTTGGAGGTGAGTCATCTCCTCTATAGCTAAGTCTCATCTGAAATCTAGTCTTCAACTTTGCCTTAAAAGTAGTTAAAAGACAAAGTAGTTTAACTTAAATGTAAAGAAATAAGTTTAAAGGTGTAATCTAAACACGATTTTTCCCACATTGTGCTTCTTCTCTGATGAAAGGGATCAGAAAAATGAAAAAAACATTTTTACTGGAAAAATTAACTGAAGATTGGTAGTCAGATTAACATTCTCAAGCTTGAACAAAATCTTGGCCTACTTGGGGGAACCTTGAACAGGTTATCCAGAATCTTTCTGCATGGGGAGATAATGTAAAAAAATAATCATGAAAATGTCTTTTAAACTTTAATTTAACCAAAATTGGGTAAAACTATACATTTCAGCTTTGGCAGGATTTCCTCTCTTAATGAGCAATGAAAAGAAAGCCAAATTTGAAGAAAAATTGTTAAGGATATTTAAAGTTTGAGAAATTTATTTTGTGGGAACTTTACAGAACATTTTGATTTAGTATTTTTGGATACAGATGATGGATTAAAATTCTTTCTTTTGAAAGTGAACATAGTTATGATTTGGAAATTTAAAAGTTTCTTGAATTTAAGGGCATTGTTTTTATTATCATCATTTATATTGGTTTTCCTGCGGTATTTTCTACCCTCCTTTTCCTAACCTTTTCTTTGGTTGTTTTAGGGTCAGTGTTTACAACTTTCCCAGGATGTTGACCCCAAAGTTTTGTTACCCTCCTCATTTTCTAACAGCTTCTCTGGCTCTTTGTTTCACCTGGAACTGATGAAGATTCCTAGCACTGAAATTTAGCTTTTGGACCGTGAATTCCATTTATCTCCCTCATTGTCACCCTTGCAGAACCTGTTCTCTCACTGAAAAACCTCCCCTTCCTTATTTCCCACCTTTTTATTACTTACCTGAGCCTTAATGTATCATTGAAATTGATGTTCTTGACAGCTACACAGAAATACTTTCTCCTTTGGCTTTCTGTCTTGTGAGCTTTGCTGATTCCCAATTTTTGGTGAATAACAAAATCATTTCCTTTAGCGGCACGTCTGGAAGCTGAGTTTTCCTGGAGAAGGTGATATGGCAGTTATGATTGGCTGAATATTCCCACAGGATCAGTTAACTTCTTCTGATTGACTCCTGTTCATAGAGCCTCAGTGTCCCCATTAAGCCATGACCCAGTTGACAATTACTTCTCCTCCTGCTTACTCTGTAGGAGATGCTTTTCCAATCTTAGCTTCTGATTCCCCACATGGGCCCCCTCTGTCTACTTTTCTCAAATAAGATATTTCCTTAACTTGCCACCTCTCTTATCTAAAACCTCTTCACTTATCCTCCCATTTTTTCCCTTCTATCATTGTCCTTCTATTATTCTATCATCTTTTTTTCCATCCCATATGAGTTCCTACTTAAGTACCTTTGATCTCATCTGCATGTTTTGAACCCTGCTACACCATTGCCCTTTCTTTCATGGTCAATTTCTGGAGCTCACCTACTCCTTTATCTAAGGAAATATTCCTTTCTCTAAGACAGTGGTTCCCAAGTGACAGTGAGTTGTCCTTCTGGGAGATACTTGGCAATGAACGGAGATGTGTCTGGTGGTCACAGTCTGTGGCAGGGGGTGCTATTGTCTCTCACTGATTAGAGACCAGGGATGTTTTTCCATATCCTACAATGAACAGGGCAGATTCCCATAGCAAAGAATTACCCAGCCCAAACTGTCATTAGGGCCAAAGCGAAAGGGCTTTGCTCTAAGCCTAATAATTCAAGCTGAAGTTTTGCTTCTCCAGGAAACTTAAATATGTTTTTATGACTATATTTACCTCTTTGAGTTCTTCTTTCCTCTGTCTTCCGCATTTTCACTAACAATCTTCTAGAATGGAAGTCAGTACGTGGTTTCCTTAATGTCCACTCATACCACTGAATAGCACATGAGACTGATAAAAATTATTACCCATCAGAAATTTTTAGGATCTTTAACAGACTCAGAGCTCCTCACAATGACCTGGGGTGAGAATGAAGCAGCTAGGAACACTTCTCTCATTGCAACTCACGAATTCATTATTAGCCACAGAAGCCTAGGACCTTGAACTTAGATATTTAAACATTTGCTTTAGTGTGGTAGATAAAAAATTATGCTGATTTTTATGTTGAGAAATACTGGGCAACAGCTCTTGAAGTGAAATTTATTAAGAATACATTTAAAATCCAAATGTGTAAAATAATTTTCTACAACATATGAGTATTTGCCAGAAATAATAGAATCAAGTAAAAAACAGTCACATTATACAGATGGGGCCAGATCTGTAAGATTTTACTGTGGATGTGACTCCCCACCATGAAGCCATGGTGACCCTGAAAACACCAACAGATACAGCACTGTCAAAACATTTGCTTCTCTTTAATATTAAAGGGCATTTAATAGGATATTTTTAATGCATACACACAAAACAACAAATTTCTAGTAAAATGAAAAACCCTAAATTATTCTTCTATTCTGTCACTATCAAAGGCAGTTAAAGTTGCTTGGCATCCCTGACATCAAAATTGAATTATTTTTCTTCTTAGGGGAAAAATAATGAAACAGCCTAGGGAGAAATCTTGGATAAAGTCCTTCATCGTAATGTAGAGGGTAGCTTGCAAATCTTCTGCAGATTTTTAGTTTTAATTTCAGCTATATATCCAGGAACTACTCTTATACAAATCAAATTCTACAATGAAACTACAGTTTGTGATGAAGAGACTGGTTCTGAGTTTAGACATTTCAGAACATATAATGAAGATACTACATTATTTAAAAAATATTAATCATCAATTAATCATTAATTAATAATGATGCCATGTATTACAGCTATCTAAAGAAGGAATAATCAAATTTACAGATGACCACTTCAGCTCTCTCCAAATTATGCATTTTTAAGAATTCAAAATCAAAAAAATAAAGAAGAGAAAAATAGTTAAAGAAGTTAAACAGAACTCTTGTTGGACAGTAATTGGAACCCAGTGATTGGAAGCTCTTGGTGCAATGTGTCCTACAAAGGACTTTTTATTCTTATTTATTTACTTTGGGGGTTGCTTTTAAAGCTCTTTGCCCTTTCAGTGCTGCTTAAGGAAACACAAGCGGCAAACCGCTGTTGAAATACTTTCCTCACTGGAGGAAGACGTGGGCTAAATTATATCTTATTTCAAATTTTAGGAAAGAATCCTCTCATTGTTAAAGTCTGATTTTTCTTTTTCTGACAACATAAGATAATTCCAGAGGAAAACACAGTTTGTGTGCATAGTTCAAGGAATCTGATTTATTGCTGTAGCGTGTCTTACCATTTCCTACTTAGCGTATGTAAGTCAGGAAGCAAACGGCACCCTCAGAGCTCAGAGGATTTAACTGAAAAGTTTAGAGGGACTATGTATAGATTCGTAGGAAGGTCTAAGGGAAGCAAAACAGAGGTGGGAAGGATCAGGGTACTAGCAACAGCCGGAAGGCTGCACGGGCCTTCCACCAGAGGAAGCTGCTAGTAGAACGCGGAGCCGGGAGCCTGGAAGCGGATCCACCCGGAAGGTGCTGCCACGCGGGGTAGATGAGCCCTGCTTCCCAGGCTCCCGCGTCAGCTGGCCTCCCGCTTGGTGGGGCGATCAGAAGCAGCGATGGGAACGGGGGCAAGAGGAAGGGAGAAGCCACAATGACTCCCTCTGTTTCCTCCAGGCGGCGGGTCCATCCACCCGGGTCCGGCGGCTGGAGGTGAGCGGCCCCGTCCCCGCTCGGCAGCGGGAGCCCGGTCTTCCTCTTGCTGGTCTCTGAGTTGCTCGCTGTACCATCTTGCTCTTCAGGTCTTCCAGCACGTTTGAAACCAATCCACGGCTTTAATTCTGTTAATTTGAAAACCTGAAAATGGTTTCTCTTTCCCTGTTTGATCCTGATAGTTTATATTTTCACTTGCGATTTTGAGCCACATCTTATTTTACCTCCTGTTATCTGTAGTCTATATCTTATTATCTATTTGGTTATTGTTGATTTAGAGGGATGGCTTTCGAAATTAAAATTTTAATTTTTTATATAATTTTTAAACGTTACTTTCTATTCACAGTTACTACAAGATACTGGCTCTATTCCCTGGGTTGTACAATACAACCTCCAGTTATCTTACACCCAACAGTTTGTAACTCCCACTCCCCTTATATTGCCCATCCCGCCCTCCCCACTGGTAACCCCTAGTTTGTTCTCTGAGTCTGCTTTTTTTTTTTTTAATTGTATTTGTTAGTTTGTTGTATTTTGGGGAGTCTACATATAAGTGATATCATACAGTATTTGTCTTTCTCTGTCTGACTTATTTCACTTAGCATAATGCCCTCCAAGTCCATCCATGTTGCTGCAAATGGCAAAGTTTCATTCTTTTTTATGACTGAGCAGTATTCCAGTCTGTGTATATATCACATCTTTATCCAGTCATCTGTTGATGGACCCTTATGTTGCTTCCATATCTTGGAAGTTGTAAATAATACTGCTATTAACATCGGAGTGTATGTATCTTTTCAACTTAGTGTTTTTGGCTTTTTTTGGGGGGGGGGTATATATCCAGGAGTGGAATTGTTGGGTCATTTGGTAGTTCTATTTTTAGTTTTTTGAGAAAACTTCATATCGTTTTCCACAGTGGCTGCACCAATTTATATTCCCACCAACAGTGTACAAGGGCTAGAGAAATGACTTTACAGCTACCAACTTGGCTGTACTGTTGTTAATTTAAATATTTATTGATTCTTCTGTGTTTTCAATGGAAATAATCACATCTGGGAAATAATTTTCATATCTCATTTTTTTTTTGCTTTGCATATGCCATTGGACAAGACCTTAAGTTCTATGTTTGATGGTAATAACATTCTTTTTTTGATTATAATCTTAATTGGAATGTGTCTATGGTGTTTCCATTTTGGCATGTTTGTTATAGTTTTTTAGATATATAGAAATTTAGGAAGTTTCTATTTCTAGTTTTCTGGATATTTTAATAAAAAATTGTTGATAAACATTTACCATTACTTTTTCAGCATCTATTGAACTAATCATACAATTTTCCTTCTTTAATTCCTTACTAGTGTGTATTGCATGGATGGATTTCCTGATATCAAACTTTCTTGCATTACTGGGATAAATCCTACTTACCTTATTTTTTACAACGTTGTTAATTATATTAGTAGAAGGTTTTGTTCTATCTATCTTTTATTTAATTAACTTGGGATCCATGTTCATAAGTGAATGGGATATTTAACTATCTTGTCATCATTCTATCTTATTGAGGTTTTCAAAATTCTGGCTTTTGATTTTACTAATCTTTGTGATTATTTCAGTGTGTTTTTTATTTCTTCAATTACTTCACTTATCTCTATTATTGCCTTCCTTCTAGTTTCATTGAATTTCTTTTATTGTTCTATTCCCAGCTTCCTTTGTTATTCCTTTTTTCCCCAATGTTTTTTGTTTTGTGCTGTGTGCATTTACAGCTGTACATTTCCTACTACACATTGCTCTAGCTGTGGCCTGAAATTTTTGATAAAATGTTTGTATAGTTTTCTACCTCTTAATGATTTTAGATTCCCCTTATGAGTTTTTTTGCTCTGGTGGAGGGGTTACTTAGTAATAATTATTCAGTTTCTATACATATGAAGTTTAAAAATTTATTGGTTTGTTATTGTTCTTCAGTTTTTTCCTAATGGCTAGATGATATAATAGGTATGATATTAATTTTTTAAATAATTTAATTTTTTCCAACTTTAAGGAGGTATTATTGACAAGTAAAAATTATATAAATTTAAGTCATACAATGTGATTTTAAAAAAAATTTTGGAGGGGGGATGTAATTAGGTTTGTTTGTTTATTTGTGTATTTATTTTAATGGAGGTACTGGGGATTTATCCTAGGAACTTGTTCATGCTAGGCACACACTCTACCACTGAGCTATACCCTCCCCCCTACAATGTGATTTTTAAAGGTGTACTACATAATGATTTAATATATGTATGTGTTGTAAAATGATTGCCACAATCAAATTAATTAACACATCCATGACCTCATATAGTTACCACTTTTTTGTTGTTATTGTTGAAGTATAATTGACCTACAACACTGTGTTAGTTCCAAGCACACAGCACAGTGATTCAGTATTTACGTTACAAAGTGATCACCAGGGTAAGTCTAGTTACCGTCAGTCGCCATACAAAGTTATTATAACATTATTGACTGTATTCCCCATGCTATACATTTCATTTCTGTGACTTATTTATTTTTTAAATGGGAGTGTGTAACTCTTAATTTCTCTCACCTATTTCACTCATCCTCCCATGCCCTGATATTAATTTTTTTTAATTTATTAAGGTTTTCATTGTGTTAGTCAACATAATTATTTTGAGTGTTCTCTATTACAGGAAATCTGTGTTCTCTCTTCTCTTTCTTGGGTGTCAACTTTCATATAGATCTGTATGTTAGTTTTGATAGTTATATTTTTCCTGTCTTTGCTATGTTTAATTTATTTGGTTCCAAGAGAGACATGTTGAAATCTTCAATTCCAATTTAATTGTTGATGGATCTATTTTTCACTTTCTTTCTCTCAGTTGTTGCTCTACATTTTGTGAGTCTATATTCTTCGGTGCATATGTCCACACTTTTCCTTTTTGCACCATATACTGCTGCTCTTTATCTTTTATGCCTTGATCTTTATTTTGTCTGATATTAACATTGTTACTCAGGCTTACATTTGATTTGCTTTCTGGTTTATTGCTCTTGATATCATAAAGGTACTCCCCTATATTGGTTCTAAAGGTTTTGAAATTTTGCCTTTTACATACATATGAATCATTAATCCATCTGGAATTGATTTTTGTATATGGTGTGCAACAGGAATCTAATTTTACTTTTTTCTCCATGTAGTTAGCCATCTATTTTTTCCCACTGATCTGAAATGTCAGCTCTATTATATAACAAGTTTCCACATACATGTTGTACTAGTTCTGGACTCACTAGTCAGATCTATTTGTCTATTTTTGCACCAAATACATTGGTCTTAGTTACTAGCTTTTTTGTTTTTTGTTTTTACCAAGTCTTGATATCATGTACAGCAAGTCCTCCTAAGTGTTTATTTTTTCCCCTCTTGAGTATTCTTTGTAAGTATCATAGTCCTTTGTTCTGCCATATAAGTTTTCAAAAGAGCTTGTTGAACTGCTGAAAATCTTGTTGCCTCTTTTTTAGAATGCCTCAGACTAGCCTCTTCACAATATTGCATCTAGTGTTCGTGAACATGGCTGTTTTCCTTTCTTGCTGCGGTTCTCTTTAATGTGATTCACCTAATTTTTATAATTCTTTGCATAACAGGGATTCATTTACAGCACTGAGCTGGCATCTGTTCCTGCCATCACTGCCTAATTCTTTGTAGGGCTCAAGTGATAAACACACGACAAAACACAATTTCCTGTATAAAGTCCTAGTCAGCTTGAGCTGCCATAACAAAATACCATAGACTGAGTGGCTTAAACTACAAAAACTTATTTTCTTACAGTTTTTGGAGGCTACAAGTCCAAGATGGAGATGCTGGCTGATTCAATTTCTGGTGAAAGCTGTCTTCCTCACTTGCAAACAGCGGCCTTTTTCACTGTGACCTCACATGAGGGGAGGGAGAGAAAAGGCGGGGAGGAGGGGAGGGAGCGAGAGTGGGAGAGTGAGCTCTCTGATGTCTCTTCTTGTAAGGACACTAATCCTTTTGGAGCACAGCTCCACTGTTATGACCTCATTTAAACTTAATTACCTCCATAAAGGCTGTGTCCTCAAATATAGTCACAGTGGTAGCTGGGGCTTCAACCTATGTGTTTGGGGGAACGCAGTTCAGTCCACAGCATCGTGCTACCAGGCTCTTCCTCTTACAGCGCGTTGTTTCTCAGGACTAGAAGTAAAAGACACCACCGCTGGCACAGCTCTCCACCACGCTGAACACCGTCCTGTCTTCCATCCTGCTGTGTTCTGGCAGCTAAAGTTTCAGTATGATTGTAAAGTGCTTGAAGGGTATTCCTCTGGAAACCCAGAAAGGCAGAAACGTGCAGGAAAATGTTGCCCATTTTTCTTACCGCCACAGGTCCATTGGAGAAAGTGGAAAAGAGATGAAGTATTTACTCCATTCTTTCCACTCTTTTTAAGCAGGAAGGGATGGTCTACCTCATGGGGCAAAGCATCCGTTGGCCACACTCTGGTTTTTCTCCATCCAGTTTCATCAGTTTTATGGTTAGAAACTCCTTCCAGACGCTAGCTATAAATCAGTTGTATTCATTTTCAGCATTGTTGTAAGCTTTTCTAACTTCAAAGATATTTAGTTGGAAGGCAAAGGGACTAGCTCAACGCCCTTCTAAATGGAAACGCCCAACTTTACCGGTTTTCACATTAAATAAATTTATGTTTTTTGGCCACCAAAAAATAAAAACAAAACACCCAGAGTGTTGAAATTGGAATTTTTATGAGTGTTTAAATAAGATCCATATTTGCAATCATAGCTATTTCCCCTTTTTGTGGGCCTCTCATCAACACTGTGAAAATCCTAGAGGCCAAATAAATGAAGAGAAGCCTGCCAGAGTCACATACTATATTGAAATGGGTTTGGATGTTTTTCAAGATTTTACTATTTTTCTCTATTTATCACAAGAGTATAACAGTTTAGTTAAATGCTTTCCTGAGGGTGGGCTCTTTTGTGTTTTGATCAACAGCAATTCTTCTTCAGTTATATATGATATGATGTGATGTTAATCTAATGCCAGAATAATATTTCCATAGTTTTCCAGTGTTGATAATAAACAATCCATACAAATGTGTTTTATCTTTCATATTTTGAAGACTGAGATAGAGTTCTAAACTGAAAAAAATTTATCTTTTTAGGGGCCAAAGTTTATAAACTCCTGCCACAAGACCTTGCCTTATTATAATGATGTATACGTGTTTTAAGAACAAAGACTTAGCATTCAGGCACTTCTGTTTAAGGCTGAGTGAATAATTAAAGCTTTCTAAATTTTAGCTTTCTAATACATTAAATGGAAAATATAACGATACCTACCTTATAGAATTTATATGACATTTACAATATTTATTTAGCATAGTGCTTGCCATAAATGAACATTCCCTGAAAGTTGACCATTTGTTAACTATTATTGTTCTTGTGAATTATACTAAAGATTAAATGGAGTTTTCTAGTTTTGTGTCTTCTAAAACAGTAGTTTACAAACCAAATGATACTACATACTGGTAAGCTGTCTACACTCTAGATCCCATAAGTGAGAAAAAAAAAAATCTAAGCTTAACTAGTTTTGTTGAGGGAGTGTTTTGGCGAGGAACTGAGAAAAATCATAAAATATGCCTGTTCCTTGAAATCTTAGAGGATAATGGACAAATCCCATTTTGACAGTGTTATTTTTCCTGTATTGAGAATCGAAGTACGTACAACTTCTGGAAACATGGCAATCAAAGGCCATTTCTTTGTACTTTCCATCCTAAACCAACTAGGAAAACGCAATATAAGCTCTTATTAAAAAGAAGTTGGAATTTTGTCCTATTTTGTCCTTCCAGGAATTTCAAAGATCTAGTTTTCATCCTAAACGTCTAGTTTCTATCTCAAATGACAAAATGGAAAAATTTTTCCAATAAAGATATCTGCTCTTTTTGTGCTAATCCATTGTTCAAAGAGCAACATTGTCATGCATGACTTTTCTCTTCTGAATAAGTCTCCTGACTGAAGGAGCAGTGGCGATGCCCCAGGGTAGACCCACACATGTGGGTAATTTGTGCTGTAAAAGAAAGATGGATAAAGGCCCCTGTTGGCCACATCTCCTCTCTTCTTCTGCCCTCAGCAATTAAACAGTCATGCTCCAAACATGCACACCCTGACAACATGTACCTGAACCCAGCCCTTTTCATGGGACGTTGCTTTAATAATCGCCAGTGACCATTTGATTATGCCTCATTGGAATATTGTCTCTACTCAAGGGATTTATTAAATTATTCCTACAAATCACATACATTGCTGTTCTGGATAGCTAGTGCTGTGTAACAAAGTACCTCAAAATGTAGTGGCTTAAAACAACCGTTTTATTTTTTCATGGTTTCTGTGAGTCAGGAATTTAGACAGGCTTTTGTGGGCTGATTCTTGATTCAAGTCACTTGTTGGAATTGAGCTAGTAGCTTGTCTAGTCTGGGTGTCCAAGACATGCCAGCTGCCTTAACAGAGTGGTGTAAGGCCCCTTCATGTGGTCTCTATAGGAGAGTATGTGGCTTTTTTACATGGTTGATGGCTTCCCTAGAATGAATGTTCCAAGAGAAGATGATAGAAAGTGGAAGACTTCTTCTGCCCATGCCCCTGAAGTCACGTAGGATTACTTCCACCTCTTTCTTTTAGTAAAAGTGAGTCACAGGCCCAACCCAGATATAAAGAGAGGGCGAGTGAATACACAAGACCATGAATCCTGAGGATATGGTTCATGGGGTGACTATCTTGAGAGACTTATCTCTCTGAGAGGAGTGTAGATAAAAACAATTCTTTCAGTCTTGATATAATTCCAGTGATGCTTTTGTAGCCCTTATAAACTGGCACCTTGGAAACCACCTGGTTGCCCTACTCCTTACCCAGGTTCTTTTGAGGCCAATGACCTGTGTTAGTTGCTGCAGGGTATGTAGGTGTCTTCTCAGTGGGAATTTGGTAATCTGAATTCATTTCAGAGCCTGATTGCCACATGTGAGCTGATAAAAGAAAAAGTTTGCAACACTGATCACCAGCTGCACTCCTACTCTGGTGAAAATCTAGCTGGAAGACTCAGCTAGCCCTCTTCATTGCCACATAGCTTAGTTTGACCCCGTGTTTAATATATAACATCCCTCCGGTTCTATACATCACTGTAATTCAAATCTTAAATAATTGTATTGCATATGCTGATACTTCCGTCCGTGCTATTTGTTATTGAAATAGCCTTCTTCCTTTCTCCCTGCTTCAGTACTTCCTCCTGACAGTCTCATCTATGATAAATCAAGTGACCCTTTAAAAATCCTGACAGATCGTGACACTTCTCTGCTTGGAGCCCTTCAGTGGCTGCTCTTTCTTAAGTCAAATCCGAAGTTCTTACAGTCATTTATGAGGTCCTATGTAATCTACACCCCTTTCTTTCTCCCTGTTCTTATAGATTTGTTCATTTATCCATTCATCCAGCAAATATTTACTTAGTACTTACTATGTGCTGGATGCTGTTTCATGTGCAGGGAATACAGCAGTGAACAAAGTGGAGAAAAATACCTGTCTTTGTGGAGTCCCCTGCTTGCTCGCTCTTCTCCATCCGTGTCGGTCTCCTGGCTGATCCTGGAACATTCCAAGGATGGTCCCATCTCTAGGTCTTTGTGTTTGCTATTCTTTCTGCTTGGGAATGCTTTTCTCCCAAACATCCACATAGCTTGCTCCTGTACTTCATTTATGTTATAATACCACCTACACAGAGTCTATTTCTTGACTTCTCTATAGAAAAATAGTAGCTACCCCCATACCATATTATCTTCCCCCTCTAATCTTCTTAATATTTATCACCCTATGACAAAGTATATATTTGATTGCTTGCATGTTACCTGGCTCTTTTGAGTAGAATAGGTCTGTAAGGACAGAGCTTATCTGTGTTATAGCCCTGTCTGAATCATAATAGGCATTCAGTAACTGCTTATTGAGGTGGAGAGGGCACAGCTCTGTGGTAGAGCGCATGCTTAGCATGAACAAGGTCCTGGGTTCAATCCCTAGTACTTCCATTAAAAAAATGAATAAATAAATTTTTTAAAAAATGCTTGTTGAATAAATTTTTGGATTCAGCAATATGAATTCTGTTAACAAAACCCCCAAATAGCTCCTCAATAATTACAAATCCCCTACCTGCCTTTATATTTATCTAGACCACTCCACTGCAGATGAGATTGCATTCGATGATTTGAACCCTTTCTCTCAACGTTGACTACATTATAACCAATATTTACCTACAGTAGCGCAAGGAGAGAGGCAGCACTAACCCTGCTCTTTGGTTACACAGAACGATGTAAGGCTTCATTTGAATTTCGTTAAGAGAAACTGTATGGGAAAAGGATCTTGAGTTACCATCTATAGATTATCCATATTTTTATATTCATACATCATGCTCACTCCCAATTTATTCTGTTAGGCAGTGAAGCAGCAGGTATCAATGTCCTTTCATTAAAAAGCTACCCAAATTAAACCAGCACTATTTAAAGTCACATTGCATGAAATGGGCCATCATGCATAGTGTAGTAACAACTCTACAAATAAAATGGAGACCAGAACAGGATTTTAAAAAAAAATTTTTGTCACTAGAGATTCTTAAATTGATCAGTTTAGGCACAAAAACCCACTTATTTGTCATTCAGAGAATTTAGATAATGCCTTGCTATAAGCCATGCTGCTTATGTGGAGAGATTCTTTTCAATCTTTTCTACCCTTAACTTTTAAGTTACATAGAATTTTGAGCTATTGTAACGATATTAACTCAAAAAAGCAAAAAAAAAAAAAAGTAATAATGGATGCTGAGTTCTTCTGGTAGATCTGAAGCAATAGAAAGTAAAATGTAATCATTACTAATGAAAGACATATTAATATCATTGATAATTTCATACAGGGTTCAAAGTCAAGGCCACAGGACCAATCTGCCTAACCCTTATTTTGGTTCAGCCTGAGAGCTAAGAATGGTTTTTTATATTTTTAAATGGCTGGAAAAAATCAAATAAAGAACTCTGCATGACACATGAACATTCTATGAAATTCAGATGTCAGTGCCCATAAGTGAAGTTTCACCCGGACACAGCTCCAACTGTGTGTTTACATATTGTCTGTGGTGGCTTTCATGTAAAGTAGACCTGAACAGTTTCAAGAGGGATCATTTGGCCCCAAAAGTCTAAAATATGAACCGTATGGACTTTTTCAGGAAAAGTTTACTGACTCTGAGTTAGTACACTGATCTGAAATTTTGTCGGTAGACCATGTGCCTCAGAATTAACAGAAAAAAACAAAACAAAACAAAACAAAAAACCAAAAAAAACCCAAAGTGCAAATTTGTTGTCTTGCCCTAAGACTTCTTGCCCAGTGTCTGTGGAGCAGTTTCAGGCTCCAGACCTACGAGTCTCTGGTGGGTAGTCTGCAGCATTGGGTGGGGACCCCCCACCTCACTGCACGTGTCCTTCTAGTACAGATTGGGTGGGATTTTTCCCTTGTTCATCACATCTCACCCACTCTGGACATCACTGTAAATAACATTCTCAGAAGGCAAACTCTCTGGTTAGTAATGCCAGCACACATTTTTCTCAGGGTTTGTTTACATCCTTAGAGTATTTTTAGTTACATGTTTATGTTAATACGAGAACTTAAATAGGGTAATATAATTTAAAGAGACAAAATCCATAAAGTGATATTGCAGATTAAACTACTTGCCACGTAGAACAGATTAAGTGCCAACATTGCTAGTTTCACGCTAGTTTAGATTTGAAGTGAAGATGGTGTTGAATCATGAATTGTGCCTGGAGAAGAAAGAAGATTGGGCTCATGTATTGGATAAAACAAGGAAATCTGTATTTCAGTGTACTACACAGAAGCAAAGGTGTTAATCTATCACTCTGTATCAAGTCTAAGCAAGGAGTTTTGATCTGAGTCTTTTAAAATAGAACCAGAAATGCACCAAGTACCTAGAAGCCCTCACAGACAGGGCTTGCTTCCAGATTCCCTGTGTGGCTCTATTTAATTTGGCTCTTCTATGAAGATATTTATGTTTTATAATGTCATTTACTTTTTTCAGGATTTAATTATTAAAAGTCTGGCTTTTAAAATAACGTTTTCTTAGTGTAATAAATACACGTTATTTTATATGATTTGTATGCCTTTTTAAATAAAGGGCGAGAGAGTGATCACTAACTCTCTTCTCGCCATTTCTCGTTCTGAAGTTGCGTGAGAAGAATTTGCACTTCAGTTCTGTAGATTCGTTTTGCTGTTGTCCTCTGGTGTCAGGCAGCCAACATTGCCACGTTGTCTGAGATCTCCCTCAGTCTGATCGATGCAGACTTTCTTTCTTCCTCTTACCAGTCAAAGTATCTGGGTCAAGTCCAATATCCAGTTCCCACCTCCTCCCTGGCCACACACTGCTTTCCTCATACTTTTGTCTGTGTGTTCACTAGTTTTCATTCTAGAAATATTTGCTGTGCAACTTCTGTGTGTCCAACTATGTGCGAGGTCCTGGGGATACAGTGATGAAGGTGATGGCTGTAGCTCTGGTACTTAACACTGCTTAAAGGCTACACCTGAGACAGACACTTAAAACAATTAGGGTCAAGTGTTTTAAAAAAGGAAGACAAAGTCCTGAGGGAACTGACAGCTTACCCTACTAACCTAGAGTTCAGATATTTTACCCCAAGGCGTTAATATCTGGTGATGCTGCGTCACAGCTCCCACTGGCACTGCCATTTAAAAAAATAGCTCTTTTTATTATTGTTGTTGTTGTTATTATTATGTAGTTAGTCTTACTACTTCTTATTTGCAGAGTGCAATGATATCAACTCAATTGTGATTAAATAAGTTCCCTCTGTGTCTTAATCACGACTTCATTCGGTTGTAAAAAAACAGAACCCAGCCTGACCCGTTTAAGCAAAGAGGCAGAAGCCACAATAGTAGCTGAGAGCTACGTTGTACAACCAACCCAGGGACAGACGGAGGTGTAGGCGGGTTCACGGACAACAGGAGCTCTGAACTTGAACCTCTTCTGCTTTCCCTTTATCTCCATGCTTCTCATCTAGGTTCCTCTATACTCTTTATATCATATACTGCTTCTGCCATGATGGCAGAAATAGACTATTTTTTTCCCAGTTGAAATCTGAAAAAGCTCAGAGAAGAACTCAGCGATCATTTCTGGACCATTCCCATATGGCCATGGGAAAGGCTGGACACTTTCCACTTTGGCCACGTGATGGAGGAGGGGAAGAGGTCACGGTTCCCAGGAGAAGGCAGGGGTGATGAGCACATGACACTATAAAGATCTATTTGCTATACTTGGAAGGCAACCCACTAAGGTTTCCAAGTTCCAGGCATATATTAATATTTGGGATTCAAGAATAAGACATCAGAATTCTTGGAATTTCCAAAATTATACATCATTTTGAAAAGACATTCGGTGTTCTTCATACTTTTAAGATTTATTATTATGGCTATCTCTAAAGACTTGATTAATAAGAAATATTAAGTTTGGAAGCTATTAGCCAAGATCCATAGCATACTGTGAATGTTCAGACACTGGAAAATGCCAGCAAACGTTAATAGGTAGTATTCAAATAATGTAACATTTAGATCTTCTAGCAAGGCTAACAATGCCACGCCAAACCACGTGTCTGAATTGCCGATTTAAGGCCTTATTTTGTTTCTTGTACTCACTGTTCATTGGAACACCTTCGGTAGGATTTGTAAACGCATTCTGTGCATATACTGTGAACACACAATGTGGCAACAGCTCCAAGCCAGAGTATTTGATTAAACTGTGCTTTTTTTTTTTTTTTTTTTAATGTGGCCCTGTCCTGGTTCCTGGAAAAGCCGACCTTGACCTTCAACTTCAAGTGTCAGCTTTTACTTCTCTTGCTTTCAACTTGATGTCTGTGAATTTCTTAGAAGCAGTAAGGTCTCTGTGTTGATTGTTAAGGTTTAATTCTTGCCAGAGAATTGTAATGATTTCTCCTGACTTCTCAATAGTTTCTTCTTGAAATTCAGAATTTGTGAAACCATTTCTCATGACGCGTTGAGAAGGGATTTCTATCTGAAAACACTGCTATTTATACTTAATTTCTGTAGAGAAATGTGTTTCAAGTTCCACATTGAGAAATGTGTTCTCAAGTTTCAAGACTGATTTATCACTGTGAAAACTCTTGAAAATACCCTTTACTGGCAAAGGGGCTTTATAACATGGCCTAGGCAATTATTCTTCCTTTCTCTGGAGCAGAGATGAAACAATTATTTTTTTTTTATTGAAGTATAGTTGATTTACAATGTGTTAATTTCTAGTGTATGGTGTATTGATTCAGTTATACACATATATATATTCTTTTTCATCAGAATTATTATATTATTACCTATTGCTGACAGGCTCTGAATGCCTCTTCTCAAAAGAATTTCATATGTAATTCAGCAAAGTAAGGGAGGCTGCTCTGCTTTGTGAGTTTCTTAGATAAACTTTGTCCAGATGTGATGCTCGCTTACAGTTTTAACACTGGTGTTGGAGAATAAGGGATAAAAGAAACATTTTCATCAGTTTTTCAAGTAAGTTAAGAAAGTTTGACACAATACTGGCATACCCATCTGTGCCAGGGGACGTTATAAAAGGGGTCCAAGCATCTTCTTCCTTTGAAGCATTCATGCCTGTGTACCTCCAGGGCTTGACTGTGGACTGGGGACAGATTCCTCTGGGGCTGGCCATTAATTCTGGGCATCCAAAGTGTTATAAATATTTGAAAGAAGAAAATAATCCCTCTGGCAGAGGGCTGAAAGGCAGTCTGGCAATGTGTAGACTTGGGGAGATTTTCGTGAGAACTGAAAATGAAAGAAACAAAGTGACAAGTCGCTGACACCATGGGATGGTTCTAATAGTTCACTTGTGTGTCTACCAAACACATGGAGTAAACCCTAAAGGACTGAACACTGTAAGAGAGGAAGGCGTGAAGTCAGGTACCTGGTATGCAGACATTCAGCAGATGTTTGTTGCATTGCGTTAAAGTTGGGGCATCCTACCCTGATCCATGAACCAAGACACAACTGAAAAACTCTTAAAAGCTCATCTGAAGTCGTTCATAAGCCAGGACAAATGAACGTAAGGCTACGTTACCACAGCAGACACTCAACCCATCACCGCCTTAGTAATCACAATCCTTACTCACCTAGAGTTTTCAAGAACAGCAATCACATATGAGTGATATCACATGGTATTTTTCTTTCTCTTTCTGGCTTACTTCAGAGATTGACACATTGTAATTGATTGTACGTCAATTAAAAAAAAAGAAAAGAAAAAATATAATTACAGGTTAAAAACAAAAACAATCAGAAACTGACTTCAGCTTCTATTCAGAATCTAACATGCCACTGACTCACCCAACTGCATCAAAAATACTATGGTGAAACACACGTTCAGGATGATCGATTTTAAGCACTGAAATGACTGACATCATAAATAAGATGTGTCTGCTCTTGAGGTTTTTATGAAGATAAGCAAGTGAAAAAATTTTTAAAGCGTTGAAACAAAATGAAGGTTGTGTAACCAGAAAAATGAAATGATGCAGAGTAACCAAAACTCAGTATGCTGGGTGAATGCAGGCTGCTTTATAGCTGGTTACCCAGGGGAAACTTGGAGTCATGCTACCATTTCAGCTTTGAAACCTTCTGGATTTGCAGAGAGTTAGGGAGATTACTAAGATCTGACCTTTGTGGCAGAGTCAACCGTCCCTCTAAAATCCAACCCTCCCATTGATACAGCCTCCACCAAGCTCCTCCGTGTCTTGGGGAATTTCCACTGGAACCACACGATTAGTGGTAGATGAAGTCCTTTGGGAAATGTCCACCTAGGAGGATCTGAAGTGTGATTCTTCGCTCCAGCGCGTCCTCTGGGGTCCTCTCAAGTGTGGTTTAGGGTTATGTGAGCCATCTCCTCTGGCTTATCTCCCCTCTCCCTGTCTCAGCAGCAGAGCTGCCTGGGCGGACAGTTTGGTCACACAGGCTTAGGGCTGCCGCAAGAAGCAGCCCCTTCTAGAGTCAACATAAAACTCCGGGCGGTCACTGGAGTGGCCAACCTTGCTCCCTTCAGCGCCCCGCATACCCCTACTGGAAATGAGTCAGATGACAGCAGTCGGACAGCCCATCCACAGTCAGGAGGAGGCCAGTGGGAAAGGCTGGAAGTCAGGAATGGTATCTCCCTTCCAAACCCAGATTAAAACCAGAAACCAGAGAAACTCACAGATAATTTTCAGTTCCCCAACTCCTTCAACCTAAAAGCAAGTAAAAACAACTAAAATAAATTACGGAAGAAAGAAAAGAAGGAAGGAGCTAAAATAACATTTCCTGGGCTAAAGTGACAAAGCTAATATGGAAGAAACAATGTTTGAGAATGACAACGAAGGCAGCCCTTCCAGGAAGCAGCAATGCCTCTCTACTAGGAAACTACCCAGAGCATGCCCTTAGCTACTTTTTTAATAAAACTTGTTATTAAATAACAATTTAACTTGTTATTAAAGATTACTATTGTCAGCATATTTTTTTAAATGGTGGTAGTGAAGGAGCTATGTTCGTCGAACAACAAAATAATGTGGCTTTCTTTTTCCCCCACAGCAATAGTTAATAAAATATTACATTATGTTTGTATTATTTTATAATATTTTATACCACATTAAAATTATATAGTTGGCTACAGAATTTTTCCAAGGAGAAAACCAGGGGGACAAATTAACCACAGAAAGTATATTTGTAACATAGAAAAAAGAAGAAAAAAATATATTAAGTTGAACACTTACTCTCTACAGAAGGCATCATTGATCCTTTCTGTGCGCATAGAATATCCTCTCTGGCTATTTCAACCTTTAACTCACTTACAATCCAGCTATATCTTGGTGCCCCATCCATGTGGTCTCAGCTCCCACATTTCTGGGCACTCCAGTGACAGTGTTCCTAAGATTCTTTCCCTCTGCCATGAGAATCTGCCCAATCAGTGAGCAAGGCCGACTAGAAATGCAGGTTGGTAACACTTTCTGGGAGCCACCCTCAGCTGATGACTGAGGCAAGTTGGTGGGAACACAACCCCATGGCTGCCTCCTCAGTTAGGACGGTGCTGATACTACACAATTAGTCAGAGTTCCCCAAAGGACTGGTCACCTGTCCTCTGTAGTGGTGACCTGTGGTCACCTGCTGAATCAACTCTTCTGCCACCTCCTTGCCTTAGGGCATGTTTTGTGGGGAACTCATCCTAAGATGTCCATAAAAAGACCCGATATCTCCCATTCTAACACCTTTCTCCCTACCACTCCCACCTCCAATCGTCTTAGGGAGCCTCAGGTGGAAACGGAGCACTTCACTGCCTTCTCTCTTCTGACTTGTACTTGCCACAGCCTCACCTGCAACCCCGCGCCCTCCTCCCTCTCTCCCTCATCCTGACCTGACTCCTGTCCTCCACCAGTAAGCCACCACTCCTCCTGGAAATGATAAACATTGCTAAATTTTATTCTTAAAAAAAAAAAAAATGAAGCTGCACTGATTAAATAGCAGACAGAAAAGCCAGGTTGTACGCAACAAGTCAAGAGGCACCTTTCTCAATTCACTGAGACACGCATTTCTGAGGAACATCCGGAAATCCAGACATTTCCTTTGATTGTTGCAGCTATGATAAAAGTCAGCAGAGCGAGTCTCTGATTCTGCACCCACCGCCCACTCTTCCCCACGCCAAGATAATACTCTGTTTAAAATACTTTGCTTTAACGCTTATGATAGATTGCTTCTGTTGCTGCTTTCTATTTATGCCTCCAGTCCAGCAGTTCCTGGAACTCTTGATGTGTAACGCTTAAACCAACTGCTGTAATTCTCAGCAAAACTGGCAGCTCTCTGTGGGTTCTCTAACTGGGAAAGTCTTTAAGACAAAGAACTGGGTAAAAAAAAAAAAAAAAAAGGTGTATTAAGGAATGTATTATTCATTCCTAAGCTGGTACAATTTGATGTAAATCAGTAAGAGCGGTCTTCCCCCTGATCTGTCCTATATGTTGTTTGTTTTCCAAGGTGATCATTTTTTAAACTTTTTGTTCAGTGGGGACCATGGCTTTGCAATGAGCTGCGTTTACTCTCCTTGTCACCCAGTCATTTCTTTTCTTTTTTCCTTTTTTCTTTTTTTTGGCAGGGGGAGGTAATTGGGTTTATTTATTTATTTTTAATGGAGTTACGAGGGATTAAACCCACGCGCTTGTGCATGCTAGGTATGCACTCTACCCTCCCTCCTTCCCCTAGTCATTTCTGTTCCCAACACATGTCATTTTGGACAGACCAGTGGCTTTGCAGAATTTTCCAAAGCAAAGTCCTAGAATATCTGCATTAGCACCACGTGGGGTGCTGGTTACAAAACAGATTCATCCGGCCACTGTCGTCTGACTCAATGCAACTTTGGGAAGAGTCCTACTGATTCCTATGTACAGAAGTTTGAGAACAACAGGTTTGCCTATTCAGATTTGACCAAAGGGTTCAGATTACAAAGGCTGAACATAAGTTTTCTTTGTCTCTCCCAGGGCTGAATCCATGGTGCTGACCACGTCAGTTGGCTCTAGCTAACTAAGCTAATGAGCTTTTACACCAGCACTTATTCTGAGGAGTGACAAAGACTTGTGCTCATCTCTTGTGCTGGAAAGTGAAAAAAACAAAACAAAACAATGAAAAAGATTGTTTCCAAAGAGTAAAATGTACCAAGGTTTTCTAATGGAAAAAGTATGACACGTGTAAGCATAACACTTTAGGCAGCAGGAACAAGGATCCTATTTTCTCAATTTCAATAAACTGTTCCCTTGGGAGCAGGTCTTGGAGGAAAGATGTTCTAGTTTCTTGACTTAGATGATAGCGAAAGATCAAGGCGATTTGTTTGCATTTGTATTGCGAAAGAAACATTTTTTTTCTTTTCCTAACATCTATGTGTTTGGTGATAGCTGCAGCTCACGTCTCTTGTGGTCTTGTGTGAATGCTCTTGGGTTTTCCATCTGTCAAGGCGCTATTAAGTAAATTCAGTCTCTTTAGAAATAATCATTGTTTCCTGGCCCTGGATTTGGAAGGACTTCCAAAACAGATGACAGAAGTTTGGAACAGAATCATACTTGGCATTGTCATGACAGGAGTCATTATGGGCATATAGAATATAGCTCAGCTCAGGACGGAGGGATTTTGCTTTGGAATCCAGTAGTGAACGTGTCTGGGGATGTCAACAGACCATCGTGAGAAAACATACAGGACTCTGGTGAGTAAACGAAGACCTTCCTCCTGGAGTACAGATGTGGTGGTAGGATCGGTTGATCTGTGTAAGAACAGAACAATAGTCATGTCTTTTACAAACTCTCAGCTTTCACAACAATGTCCAAAGTACGTCTCTTTTGATGAAGACATTCACATCTGCTGCTGATGGGAGGGAACAGCCAGTGGCATTTTCCCGTAAAGTGTTTACATTGTTCCTTGGGCATTTCAGGGCATCCTCACATCCATATAAAGACATCACAAATGATACCCTTCGTGCCTCTGTGTTACTTTATGTCTTTATGTCAGCCCTGGTTCCACATGAGAGATGTTTACTATGGGAGTTCATTACCAGAAATGCAGTTGATGAAAGTCACATAGACTCTTGCCCTCTGAGTGGTTTTATTAACCCCACTGTCGTTCCAACCTAGTAAGTTATACACTCTCAATCTCTGCATACCTGGCCAAGAATTTTCCAAGACAGAAGATCTGGAAATGCTTCTTTGTCACTTAAATACCTGGCAACAAGAATGAATAATATTTTGCACAGCTTTTCTGTTTATGAGTCATTGACCCAAGAAGCATAAAGCAGTTTTTCAGTTTTAAACTATTTAAACCTTTTGTAACTCTCTTCCTAATTAATGTCCATTATGTTTCAAAATCCATTTCTGTGGGTTTATTAATAGCAAAAGTATTAAATGAAACCATAGAAACCTCTGGAGGAGAGGTAGTACTATTTCTTTTTAAAAAACAAGTAATTCACTTAACTTCTTTTCTAGTCAAATCGAAAGCTTTCAGTTTAACAGTTGGAAATTATTGTTTAGTAATTTATTTTCTCCAGCTTTTTGTCTCTTTGAACTTCCACCTCTACAATAGTCTCCCAGCTCCTTGAAAAACATTATTGCAACCAGCCAATCAAAGGAGCTTTTAAACAAGCTTACAGATGATATACATATTTTAAATTTCCTGCCTCACTCAATATTTGGATTTCTGAAATATTGCATTAAAATATCATCTTTGACATTCTCTGACATAAATCTTATTAGTGTTCTCCTAGGGCAGTCTACCCAGGTGATAGAAATAAAAGCAAAAACAAACAAATGGGACATAATTAAACATATAAGCTTTTGCACAGCAAAGAAAACTATAAACAAAATGAAAAGACAACCTGCGAGAAAATATTTGCAAGAGATGTGACTGACAAGGGCTTAATTTCCAGAATATACAAACAGCTCATGCAACTCAATAACAACAACAACAACAACAAAACAACCAAATCCAAAAACGGGCAGAAGACCTAAACAAACATTTCTCCAATGAAGACAAATGGCCAATAGACACATGAAAAAATGCTCAATATCATTAATTATCAGAGAAATGCAAATCAAAAGTACAATGAGGTATCACCTCACACCAGTCAGTGTGGCCATCAGTAAAAAATCCACAAATGATAAATGTTGGAGAATGGGGAATCCTTCTAAACTGTTGGTGGGAAAGCAGTTTGGTGCAGCATTTATGGAAAACAGTATAGAGATTCCTTAAAAAGCTAAAAATAAACTTACCATATGATCCAGCAATCCCACTCCTGGCATTCCCAGAGGGAACTCTAATTTGAAAAGATGCATACACCCAATGTTCATAGCAGCACTATTTCCAATAGCCAAGACATGGAAACCTCCTAAATGCCCAATGACAGATGATGGGATAAAGAAGTTGTGGTATATGTATACAATGGAATACTACTCAGCCATAAAAAAGAATGAGACAATGCCATTTTCAGCAATATGGATGGACCTGGAGATTGTCATTCTAAGTGAAGTAAGCCAGAAAGAGAAAGAAAAATATTATATGATATCACTCATATGTGGAATCTTAAAAAAAAAAACACAAAGGAACTTATTTACAAAATAGAAACAGACTCACAGATATGGAAAACAAATTTATGGTTACCAAGGAGGGCAGGAGGGATGGAGAGATAAATTGAGAGTTTGGGATTTGCAGATATTAGCTACTATATCTAAAATAGATAAACAACAAGGTTCTACTGTACAGCACAGGGAACTATATTCAATACCTTGTAGTAGCCTATAATGAAAAAGAATATGCAAAGGAATATATATGTATATATAACTGAATCACTATGCTGTACACCAGAAATTAACACAATGTTGTAAACCGACTATACTTCAATTAAAAATCACCAGTTTTAGAAAGCAGTTTCCATTTCTCTATCGTGGATCTCATAATTTGGCTGATTTATTTTTTGTTTGGATTTTTAAAACAATGACTTTTAGTTTTTCTGCCTCAGTTTTATCCTAAACCCAACCCCATGGACCCATAGCATCAGCCTCACTGGGAGCTTGTTAGACATGCAGAAGCTCAGGCCCCACCGCAGACCTGCTGAATGAGAATCCATATTTTAACAAGATTTCCTAGGTGACTCTCGTCTATATTAAAGTTGAGAAGCTCTCTTCTGGCCTCATCCTTCCACTTTATTGGTAGCATTTCCAAAACAAAGGAACATAGAGCTCGGTTTTATAAATTATTGTATCAAAAAAAGATACCCTCATACCTGGAATGTAGTGACTCCTCAAGGTGGGAGCACCTGGATGGTTGCATTTACTGCAGAGCCTCGTGCTGGCAAGCTCTGCCTGTGCTCAGGGCATTCAGTGCTATGATGCTGACGTGTGACACCCCCATCCCGCCCACCACCTGTACCGGAAGTGGAGAAAATTGAGTGTGTGGTGAGGAAGCTTACAATCGGAGAAGAGACTCACAGGTAAATGGATAAATATGACACACTCTTGCCAGTACAGATGTAGAGGCAGGACAGAGGAGTGAATCATCCTGTGGGTGGAAGGTGGGGCAGAGGACAGAACAGGAAGGCTTCTCCAAGAAGATGATTTGATTTTCAGTGTTTCACCCCACGGGCGAGTTGGAGGGTGTCCCAGGCAGACAGACATGAAAATAGTGAGGCATATAAACATCTCTAAGGACATTCACATGGTTTGGTTTTGGTACACGTGAGGATGTGTAAGTGGGGGTTACACGGCAGGTGGCAGGGAACCCATGGAACATTGGAAAATGAGACCAAATCATAGACAGGGATGCCTGTGAGTCCCAGGGAGCTTGGCTTTGGTCAAGGGGGCCTGACGAATTTTAAACAGAGGGAAAACACAGCCAGCTGGATGTTTTTAAGAGGTCATTCTGGATGTAGTGTAGAGAGTGGATGGGAGGCAGAGCCAGGGGGACCAGTGTGGAGGTGGCAGCTGTGGCCCAGGTAAGAGACATGATTATCTTCCCTGAATCAGTAGTTGTGGGGATGGACAACTTAGAGTAGAATCCAAAAATCAAAGGAGGAAATCCTTTTCTCTCTGCCACCAGCCTCACCTTCAAAGCTTTTGGAGACAACAGTTCTTTGCTGAGTCTTTACTTAGTTGGAGCAAATGTCTCCAGGTCTTTGAACTTCTGTTCACATGCTGTAGTTTTGCATCCCCGTACAGGTACTTTGGTGTATGTATAGCTCACATGCATTGCAGTGCCAAGAACTGAAGAAAAGGTAAAATTGAGTAGGGAGAGAGAACTGAAAATGACTGGGTCCCTAAACATGCCAGGTAAACCACAGACATCGGTTCATTTAGTTCCCACAACCCTATTAAGTAAGTATTATTACCTCTGTTTTAGAGACGAAAAGTCCTGGGGATTAAAGGTCTCCTTTGTGATTATCAGTGACAGAGTGGAATATCTGAATTTGCACCCAAAGATCTGTGATTCACATCTTAAACTACCTGCATGGCAAGGATGCCTAGAGTCACTTAAATGAGCATGTCTCCCAGGGTTTGCTGAATGTGCAGGCGGCAGTCAGCTGCCTTCCCTGACGACCTGCTCTGCCAATTGAACAAGTTCATTAGAAGCTGTAGACAAGCAGAGAAGACCCCTGAGTGACCAGGGAGATGACACAAATCCTCTATTTGTTAAAAAAAAAAAAAAAAGGGAGGGGGGCCTCCCCTGCAGAGCTGGTTTACTTTGTACACAATTCTCACAAGCTGGGCATATGGTTCTGCAGCCCCCAGACAATTAGAAACAGCAAGACAAGAATGAGTGGGAAGCAAGCGGGATCTAATAGCTGACAAGCTGACATCAAGGGAGGAGATGGGAAAATGGAAAAAGCCAGAGACATAAAAAGCCAAGAAGCCTCTGTAATAGTTTTGGTCACTGGCACAGAGGCAGACCATCCCACAGACATTATTTACTAATTCCTGAAGGCATGAGTGTATTACGCACAAATTATTGACCCTAGGCGTCAACGTCAACTTTATCTCCCACCCGAAGGAGGAAGTACCAGTATAACATTCCAGGCCAGACGGTGTTTTTTTGCCTCTGGATGAGCCATTTCAGGAGTATGACAATGCGCATCTCTTCTCTGGTTAGAAATTGTTAGATTATGGAAGATTCTTGTAGTCTGCTAAGCAAAGTCTCTCTGAGTGATGTCTACCACTTGGCCAGTGTTCAGTGCTTTTTTTACATGATAATCATCTAAATATTGGGTCACCAGTGTGGAATGGTAACCAGAAACTCCCAGACTCAGTCTCCCCAGAACTTCCCCTTTGTCTCCCATCTCCTTTCAAGCCTGCTCCAGAGATGATCTTCCATCCCCCCATGACATTTTCAGTCAATCTCAGAACATATGATACTCTCTAGTCAGGTTAAGCTGTAAATCCAGGCACAATCTTGTTATTTTATTGAAGAGTCCAATCAAATCTGTTCATTGATCCTTCACTTTGCATTGGAAGTAAGTCTTCCTGCCCTCCACCCTCCTGCCTCCTGCCTGTGAGTGCCAGGTTTTTCCACTCTACTGTGCATCTCCCCTGTTCTGTAACTGCTGTTTCCAAACATGGAGCTTGAAGCAGGGAGAGGAAGAAAACTTAAGGGGATCAGGAAAGTTCTTACTCAGCTGATACCACCCTGCACAGGCTCCTAAGTCTCCAAGTTGAAGGTGCACAGGAATCCCATGGGAATGTCTTTAAAATGAAGATTCTGAGTCAGTAAGCCTAGGGTGACAACTGAGATTCTGCATTTCTGATAAGCTTCTAGGTGATGCAGATGGTGCAAGACCATGGACCATACTTTGAGTATCAAGGATGTAGAGATTCCTCTGCTGTTCCCTTAATGCAGCTAATTAATGCAATTCCTTTAATTCAGGTAACCCCCTTTCAACTATAGCCCCTGGTGGTACATGCCATTGACTTTTACTACTGGGGACCCTCATCCTGACAGTCCACCCCTTTGGGCAGAATATCTTTTACTATATTGTCATTTTCAGTTGTTTATACCTTTGACCTTCATTTTCTTTTCCTTCTCCCCTCCCCTTTTTTGATACATATTTTTTTCTAATTGAAGTACAATCAGTTACAATGTGTCAATTTGTGGTGTACAGCACAATGTCCCAGTCATGCATATACATACATATAGTTCATATATTCATTTTCATATTCTATTTCATTAAAAGTTACCACAAGATATCGAACATAGTTCCCTGTGCTATACAGAAAAAAACTTTCTTGTTTTTTAATCTATTTTTATATATAGTAGCTCACATTTGTAATTCTCAAACTCCCAAATTTATCCCTTCCCACCTTCTTTCCCCGGTAACCGTAAGATTGTTTACTATGTCTGTGAGTCTGTTTCTCTTCTGTAGATGAGTTCATAGTGTCCTTTTTTTCCCTCTCTCTCTCGTTTTTTTTTTTTTTTTTATCTTCCACGTATGAGTGATATCACATGGTACTTTTCTTTCTCTTTCTGGCTTACTTCGCTTAGAATGATGATCTCTAGGTCCATCTGTGTTGCTACAAATGGCATTATTTTATTCTTTTTATGGCTGAGTAGTATTCCATTGTATAAATATACCACAACTTCTTTATCTAGCCTTTGACCTTCATTTTGACCTGAACACAGAGGACTGTAACTTCCCAAATGATGAGTCAGGCACCACCTCTCTTTCCTCTAGATGTGGGGATGGCATATAGGGCTAGCTCTTCCCACAGAGCTGGTGAAGACCACGTAGTAGGCTCACTATTGGAAGGAGGGGGTTTAACCTGACAGTACAGAGAAATCGCTTCACAATTCCTCTATCCTTATTTAATGATCTAATGCTTTTAAATTCCCAGTCTGGGTAAAGGGCCATGTATCCTGCAGCCAGTTCTAGATACTTCTTTTGAACATTTGCATCTCAATGACTATGCTCCCAGATAACTTTGGTATCTCATAAGCTAGAACATAGCCTTATGTTTCTCTTCTCTGTGACAACCATCTTATGTCCACAACATAAAGTTTCTGAAGATGCTTTTTCATTTGTCAATATTCTACCTAAAATAAGGTACCTAGAATCAGGTACCACATGGAATCCGGCCAGCCCAGAGTTCATTAAGGTGGTGTGTTTCTGTCCTCTACTCATTTGACTTCATGAACACACTTGGCAGTTGAATGTCTATGGAAGAGAGAAGGGAGATGGGAGGAGTCAATGATAAGGGTATAATCTTGAGCTTAACTGTCTGAAAACTTGAGATACCATTAATAGAAAATAAAGAAATTAAGATAAGAAAATAGCAGAGGGGTGGTTGTATTTCAGACATATTGAGTTTGAGGTGCCAGAAGGACACCTATGTGGAAATGTTCAGCACGTGGTAAGAAATTGGAGACTGGAACATACTATTGTTATGTCTAGAGATAGAGATTTGCAGATCATTCTTGTAAAGATAATATCTGAAGTCTAAAAAAGAGAGCACGGATGCAGGTTGAGCTCAGGGGGGAAGGTTCAAGCCTAAAGACAATGAAGGCTCACACAGATTCCAGAAGAAGGCAACATATTCTCTAGAACTGAATTGTTACCTACGTAGCTCCAAGTGTTTCTTTCCCTGGATTGCCGCATTGTCTGAAAGAGACATCAGCTTCATTTCTTAGGATTCTCCCCAAAGAGAAGTGGACAGGTTGCCACCTAGAAGGGGGTCACATGTTAGCTGACTGATACATTGTAAGGAAGATAACGACCTGATTAGTAACCATTGCCACCCGCTGCCTCCCAGGCCAGAGTCCGATGAGAACAGAACATGGGATTTTTGATGCCTGTGAGGACTTAGAGGTGAGGCCTGGATCACTTGGGAGAAAAATAGGCCCAGGCAGCCAGGGTTGGGTGGACCAGGGTGCAGGAGAGTGTTTGCAAACATGACAGGGAGACTCAAATTCACTGCTTTCTGAAAATAGCACATATTCAAAATGAGCTTATTATTTTGTTGAATAATCCTCACCTAGCCAATGATTTTATAAAAGTTTATGTATTTCAGTTAACAATCACTTCACATTTACTTTTTCTTCCCTTTCTTAAAATTGGATTATATTATTCTTTATTATATTATACATTTGTTATCTATAGTCGAAGGAGTAGAAATGGCTGTTTTACAGTAAAGCATGAAGAAATAATTTAATAATAATAATAATAATAAAGAATCTTGTTTTAAAGGATATCCACAAATTTCTTGTATTTGTCTATTTCAAAAAAGTATTTACTTGAATCTGACATCAAACATTAAACTTCAAAATATAAATACCAATGTTTTGATTATTGTTTTAATTTCTACAAATAAAGTACATGAAATAATTATAATTGAATAGTAAGTGCATAAGATTAGTTTAATAATTTCATAGGAAAATGTGTACTATTAAGTATAAATATAAAGTGTGTCTATATATATAAAGGATGTATATATTATATATATATAAAAAGCATGTAACAAGTATAAAATATATACATTTGGTTTAAACTCTTACAAGCTGTCATATTGATTATATAAGCAGACTAGTGACATGTAAATTATATACACATACATGATCTTTACCTTAGATATAGTAATATGTTCCGAAAATTTTTCATTCAGACCTATTACGTCTTTTAAGACGAACACATTCAGTAGCATAATTTCTGGTGGAAACTTTTTTGAGCACTACACAAGCTCCATAAATTGTAATGTAAGGTAGCTTTGGACATGGACTGAAAGTGCAAAGATGAAAATCAAAATTCTAAGGTTTCTTTAGTAGAATGTGGGGATGTACCAGAGATTACAATGATGTACCACAAACTTGGCCTTAAATAGCCAGGTTTTTAATTTCCCAAATACCAGAGTCAGGGTTGAAAACTCACATGTGATAAGGGCTACGTGATTTAGCTTTTAGCCAACTGGAGTTCTTAGCCAGCCTGGAAAGTTTTAATGGAATAATTAATATTCACAGTGATGACTTTCAGGATAAAAGTCTTAGCTACTATTTCTTTTATACCCACTATGTGCCAGAATCCTTAATATAGTTTCTAATGTAATATATTTTCTTATCTAAGTAACAAAGTATTTCTATGAAATAGGTTGAGTTAACCCCATGTGACTGATGAAACAAATGATGTTCACGGAAATTAAAAGTAATTTTTCCAAAGTCACATGGTGAGAAATAGGTTTCTCTTTGTTCTCCTCTGTCCCAGGAACATTGACATTCCAAGTTTTATATGCTCACTTTTGGAAAGCTGATAATCCATAGTTGATATTATCTTTGATAAAACACAGTACTTCATGAGCCCTAGTTGCAAAATAAATGAGTCACAGGTATGAAATGTACAATGTGGGGAACAGAGTCAATAATTATGTAGTATCTTTGATGGCGCATATTGCAAATAGACTTATCGTATCATTATGTTGTATAATAGGAACTAACATGAGCGTTGTAGGTCAATGACGCTTCAAAAACAAACAACAAACTCATAAAAAGGGAGCAGATTTGTGGTTACCTGAGGCCAGTGGTAGGAGGAGAGGGAATTAGATGGAGAGCAGTCAGCAGGTACAAACTTCCAGTCATAAGATAAATTAGTACTAGGTGTGAAATATACAACATGATAAATATAATTAACACTGCTGTAGGTTATATATCAACATTATTAAGAGAGTAAATCATAAAAGTGCTCATCATAAAGGGAAGTTTTTTCTATTTTTTAAATTTTTTATCTATATGAGACGATGGATGTTCACTAGACTTACTGTGATCATCGTTTCATGATGTGTGTTAAGCCAAATCATTATGCTGTACAACTTAAACTTACACAGTGTCGCATATCAATTATATTTCAATAAAACCAAAAGAAAAAATACAGAGGATTTCATTTTCCATCCTGTTAGCTAAGAATGTTTATTTGTATTTATGTATACTGGTTACTCCTTCTATGCAAATGTGACACTACCACGGTCAGTAAAGCACATGCTGCAAATGGTTTTTCCAGTGTTTATGGTAGGGTTGGGTGGAGTTATTCATCCAGTGTCTAGCCATCTCCCCCTCAGAGTCCTCTAGTGACCAGTAGGCTTCTTGAGATGAAGTCTAGGGCTGACAGCACGGCTGGTGGCCATGGCTACAGCCAAGCTCAACACTTACTTCATTAACTCCATGCTTACGCACGTGTTCTCTCTCTCTCTCTTTCTCTCCCCAACACACACACACACACACACACACACACACACACACACACACACACACGAGAAGATTTAGGGTTTATATTTATTGTAGATTTGGGATATGTTTGGGAAGTGGAATCAATAGAACCAAACATTTGCCATTTGCCTCCACTGATTTTATCTCCCAAATATCTCTGAAATCCTCTCCTCCTTCCTGGTTCCACAGGTCCCTCCTAGTCCAATTCACCATCACCCCCTTCCTGGACTTCAGCAGTATCCTAATTGCTCTCCTTGTTTCTATTCTTGCCCTTGGCTCCACCAATCCATTCTTCCCTGTGCAACCACAGTGTTCCTAAAATGCCAATCTTACCTCATTTCTCTGCCTAAAATCCTGCACTGGCTGCCCACTGAGGGTCGTCGGATTTGACCCCTGCCCACCTCCACAGTCTACCTCATCTGGAGCTTTCTTCGCCCAGAGTGCTTTGGCTTGCTTGGGAGCTCTTTTACTCCCCAGCCTCAGGCCCCAGGGGCGTGCCATTCCTTGGTTTGGAGCACTCCTTTTCTCCATTTTTTACTGGGTAAACATCCTTCAGAGCTCTGTCTAAATGTCAATTTCTTAGAGCAACTTTCTGCGATACCAGAGTAGGCTTGACCCTCCGTTTCTGCACTCTCATAGCACTCTGTTCTTTTGCCAACATTCCCCGTAACTGCAGGATGTAATTAAAGAATAATGTGTTACTGTTTATTAAAGTCTGTCTCCTACACTTGTTGTTAACTTCATGAGAGTCAGGTCTGGCTCTTTCTTATTCTCCACTGTTTGCCACCTCTTACTTAGTACAGGGCCTGGCCTTTGTAAGCACAAACAATCACACATTTTTGCCTATGCTACAGACATTAAGCCTTTTACTCTTTAGTCATACAAAATGACTGTTGCTGGCCTATGTCTTAAAAATGGCTGCAAACTATTGGGAGATTGGATCTTTTAATATAAAGAATTTTTTCAGATGAGCTCAGAAATTCATCACAAAGGCTGATCCACCATAGTCAACTGGACCTCCTTGAGTTTGTGTCTGATCATCTATTAATTATGTGACTTATTGATAAGAAGTAAGGGTGCTCCAAGGGCTTAGCAAGGGAAAGTATTGAGTGAAAATCAGGAACAAAGGCAGCAAAAAGCCATGAATGTAAGATGGAGGTGGCATAAACTACTGAGAGATAATATCAGACAGAGAATAAAGACAAAGATGTTACATGGGTAATTATGTAAGGAAGAAAGGTGTTTTCTGAAATGAATTCCATCAAAGAGACTATAAGGTTAGAGACAAGTTAGCAAGTTTAGATTGGAAAGGGTGACTGAGAAAATTCAGTAATTAATTTTTCTTCCTTCCTTTCTTTCTTTTCTTCCTTCCTTTTTGCCTCCCTCCCTGCCTCCCTCCCTCTCTTCCTTCCATCCTTCCTCCTTTCCTCTCTTTAGCAATGAATATACTGCTCATGAGTGGAATCATTTTATAAGCACTGGGATAAAGGTCAAGGCACAGGCAATGTTTATAGAGAAACAGGGGTTTCGATTAGGCAATTTGCTAGTAACACCTTCAGTAAATAAATGTGAGAATAATATGGAGTGTTTATAAGACAGTGAGTTTTTAATCAAATCCACTCACTAAGGAAGCCATAAAGTAATCTGCAAAGTACTTTGAGATAATCAATGACTGTGTAAACACAGTCTCACCTTAGCAGCTGAAATTATAAAATGATTTGTTTTAGAAAATTCCAACTCTGGCATTTTATTTCCCTTGAGTGGTAACAATAGATTGATTTATGAAATAATATTTCTTAATTTGAGTTGTTATTCTGTAAGTATACAAATTAGCTGTTAGTTAGGGGATGGATACTGCTAGCAATAATTTCATTTTTGCTTTTGAATTTTATTTGAAAAAAATTTCCAGGTTCAGAAAATAGCTTTTTGTGAATCCATCTGATGTGCAGGACACGGGTGAGCTTTAAGCCTGTGCTTTTGGAATCATTCCTGTGCCAAAGCACATGCAGAAATTCAGCATTCCTGAAGACAGTGACTGTGCTTTTTTTTTTTCCCCAAGGGTATGAACACAAAAGAAAGAGCTATGCTTAGTTAAAATGAGAAAGAGAGAGAAAACAAAAGCCTGGGAAACATTGAAAACTTGATATTCTCAATGTTTGGTATATTACTGGAGATGAGTAGAGAATTCTAACAGTCTGGGTTTCAGCTTAATTTCTTTCTAGGATCAGAGGACGAGCATGAACTTCTCCACTAAGACTCACAGTTCAGCTCCCTTTTGTGTAATCTACTTACTAGGGACACCTTGCTGACCTGGAGGTCCCCAAGGTTCTGAGAAATCAGAAGTCTAGATGATTCTGGCTTTGAACTCACACAGGGCTGGCTATGAGTTACCATACTAAAAGCCCAAGGAAAATCCATCCCACGTCCATGACGAGTTTATCTCTTGGTTAATAGGATGCCAAAGACTATGTGGGGAAGGGGAAGACAGCACCAAACTTTTTCTGTCTAACCTGGGGGCTCTACCTACTGTCAGCAGAGTTCACAGAATCAGAAGCCCACCTATGCTTGAGCTGCATGAGGTTTTTAAACTGGCCGTTCTGGTGTTGAGGGAATCCCACATTTAGCAGACAAATACTCCCCATGACTTAGATGGAAATGAAGTATCCACAGAGGTTTAACCCAATCTATTGTTCTTTAATCAGGAATGTGTCATAATGTCCCAGTTTCCTGATGTAATTTCAGGAGAATTAAACTGGAACAACTAGAAATTACATTATTAATTATATTCAATGTCAACTGAAATTACTACCTGATATAATCTTGCTAACAAAACATGTGGATGAGAAGCTACTCCCAGCCTCATCAGTTAGTAGGCCCTGGTAGCCTACTCCCTCACTATGGGTTGGCTAATCAGGAAACACACACACACACATACACACACACAGATGCATTTTTTTTCCTTCTAAAAAAATCTTAAGTTAAAAGTGATTTTAAAGACTGGGTCCTTGCCTCTCACTCTTGCTCTGTCCTGGGTTCCAAAACCTGAAGTATTTAAAATAATATTGATTCTCAGGCCCCATCTTGTAGAATCTGAGTCAGTTCAGCTAGAACAGGGCCTGGGCATTCCTGTATTTAAAAAGGGTATTGTCTGTTGGTGGGAATGTAATCTGGTGCAGCCACTATGGAAAGCAGTATGGAGATTCCTCAAAAAACTAAAAATAGACTTACCATATGATCCAGCAATCCCAATCCTGGGCATATATCCAGAGGGAACTCTAATTTGAAAAGATGTATGCACCCAATATTCATAGCAGCACTATTTCCAATAGCGAAGATATGGAAACCACCTAAATGTCCATCCACAGATGACTGGATAAAGAAGTTGTGGTATATGTATATAATGGAATACTACTCAGCCATAAAAAAGAAAGGGATAATGCCATTTTCAGCAACATGGATAGGCCTGGAGATTATTATACTAAGTGAAATAAGCCAAAAAGAGAAGGAAAAATACCATATGATATCGCTTCCATGTGGAATATTTAAAAATGGCACAAAATGAACTTATTTACAAAACAGAAACAGACTCACAGACATAGAAAACAAACTTTTGGTTACCTTAGGGAGAAAGGGTGAGAGGGACAAATTGGGAGTTTGGGATTTGCAGATACCAACTACTATGTACAGAATAGATAAACAACAAGGTCCTACTGTATAGCACAAAGAACTGTATTTTATATCTTCTAGAAACCTATAATGGAAAAAAACATGAAAAAGAATATATATGTGTGTATGTGTGTATAACTGAATCACTATGTTACACACCAGAGACTAACCCAACAGTGTAAATCAACTATACTTCAATTAAAAAAAAAGTTGATTGTAATGAGATCCTAAGGTTGAAGACCACAAATAAATGCTATTTCATTCCATCTTTCTGGTTACCTTTGAAAGTAGACTTTGCCATTACATTGTTGCTTATCAAAAATCTGACATTCAGTTTAAAGCTAAGATTTGAACCCATGTATGTAGGATTTTTTAAGTCTTTGCTTTTCTCATCAAGTTGTATTTCTTAAGACTTCTAATGAGATCAAAGAATTTTCATAGAAAGATGCTCATAATTGTTGAGAGACAAAAGGAAAAGAAAATTCAATTATAGTGGTTAGGATAAACATAGAAGAGTTATTTAAGGCTTTGCAAATTCTCTGAAGTTCTATACATTTGCCATGCTGGGAAGCTTGATGCATCTTCCTTGATTACATAATGTCACATTGGAAAAGCTGGCACTGAAGTATTAAGTTCCTCTTGTCCTCTCACCAGCCCAGTATGTGAACTTTGTAAACACTGCACAAAAAGGTGACATTTCTGAGTTTTCACTACATGCATTTTAACTTTATAGAAAACAACATTTTCCAACCATTTTTTTTGACATTCCATCTCTTCCATAAAAAGTAGATGAGATGAACTATCATAGATCTACTAATCACTGTGGCTGGCTATTTCCCTTGAATCTCTCTGCTCCTCATTTATCTTGGGGGGATGAGAGGGGGATGTGGAACCGATGAAATATTATCAGAGGCATCTTAATGCTACTGCATCCTCGAAACACAAATAATATCCTGACAGTAAAGGTCTAAACCCGAGCCTTAGGTAGGTCAGTTTTATCCAGATCAAGCAAAAAAGTTCTGCCCTCCTTTCCTACCCATTTTCATCTGCTCTCTGGCAGAGCCTCCTGTAGCAGATGTAGTAAAACTGTGTAGAGCTGCCAAGATGTTTGATCAAGTCCTTGTGACTGCTGTGGCTGTCGCCTCAAATTTCAGATTCAAAACCACAACTTTATTACCCCATCCACCAACGATCAAGTTCTCTGGGGGAAGAGTAATTTGTATGGACAAAACCCCTAAGCACTTAATGGATAAATCATCATGCCAACCTGCTCAATTGCAATGGCCCGGAAAGAGTTTGCTCGTTGGATCTTGTTCTTTTTTGCTGTTTATTCTTTCAGTAACAACTCACTGAATGACTCTTTCTTCACTCTTCCCATTGTGCTTTTTTCACAGGGCAATCGATTATAAACTGGAAATATTGGGGGGGTGTTTATTGGTTACAAAGAGTGGAAACTCACTCAGGCTTGTTTTGACTTACATTCAAAAGTAAAGTGGAGGAGGCCAGAAAAGTGGGAAGTAATTAGGCATCTCTCTCTTGCTCTTGAGCTCTCAGACCGAACGACCTCTTGTGTCTCCAGCTCTCTGCACATCAGACCAACACTAATCAGTCTTTCTTTGCTTGGATGCAGTCCAACATGGCAGCCACCCCCAGTGACCACCAATTCAGAATGGACAAGCCCTCACAACCCAGCGGCAGTGCCCATTTCCACTCAATCTGCTCAGTCTCTAGGCTTCTGAGTTCATGTCTTCTTGAAAGGTCTCTGATGGGCTCAATCCATCTGTGACTATTTCCCGAGGTCAGATGTCTAAGTCTGGCCCAGTCTATGTACCTTACCTAGGCCTACCCTTCTCCAGGATCTAGAGATTCAGTATAAATGGTGGGAGTGTGGGTGGGAGACAATGGGAGAGCATCTAATACATTGGTGAACATAAGGCATCCTCTGGGCGTTTTCCTGGTGGGTATAGGTGCATACTGAGTGGGACTGTAGGGCTGGGACCAAACTGATGGTGCACTGGAAGAGGAAGAGATGTCCTTCTCTGTGACATTGTGCCATGCATGGCACAGGCAGGGAGGCAGAGCAGGAGAAAGGGGGCAGCACCCCAGAGGTTTCCATGCCTCTAAGACATACACCTGAAGTGAAACACTAGCATTCATAGAGTTCTTTCAGGGGGCTCTTCCTTACCTGGTCCAGAGAGCAAGCTTTGTAGAGCCTCTGCAATGTGTTTGGAGGATAGACAGGATAGCCCCAGGAGAGAAAGAGGCTGAAATCCACAGAAGGGAAGGCACTGAGGTTTTCTGCAAGGGATCCTAGACACTGGGTACAGTGGTTTGAATAGTGATCCCCAAAAGACATGTCTGCATCTTCAACTCTGGTACCTGTGACTCTGATGTTATTTGGAAATAGGATCTTTGCAGATGTAAGTAAGGTAAGGATCTCAAGATGGGATCACCTTGGATTAAGATGAGTCCTAAGTCTACCCTAAGAGTCCTTCAAGAGAAGACAGAGACACAGGGAAGAGGCCATGAGAAGATGGAGGCAGACTGAAGTTTTGCTGCCACAAGACAAGAAACACCAAGAACCACTACAAGCTGGGAAAGGCAAAACAGGATTCTCCTAAAAGGACTTCAGAGAGAGAATATGGCCTTCGATTTTGGACTTTTGGCCTCCAGAATTGTGAGAGAATAAATTTCTGTTGTTTTAAGCCAAGAAGTCTGTGGCAGCTTGTTAATGGAAGCCCTAAGAAACTAATATGTTGGGCTTATATGACAGGTCCACCTTCGCCTCTTCTGGGAAATTGAGTTTCAGCCAAGAGAGAGAAGAATCGGGCACTAGAGGATGCTGCCTTCAGTAGCAGCTCCCAGACCATGAAAGTAAGAGTGTGAGACACTGAGCACTGCAGATCAAGTGGGGTGGGGTGGGGTCCCCATCTCAGTGAGGATATGGAGTCTGAGCCAGATGGGATGGAGGAGGTCTTTGCTCCGCCTTAAGGTGGAAATGCTAAATTGAGACTGTGAAAAGATGACCTAGGTTCACCCCTCATGGACCCCTTGTGTGCACTTGTATAAGTTCCTCACCCTCTAGGGGCCTCAGCGACAGCAACCATGCACAAAAAGATTGCACAAAATAACTTCTAAAGGTCTTTGTGATTGGGGCCTTCTGATCCCTAGGCCTATGAGGTTAGAATAAGGGAAGAGTCAGGTCTGAGCCTGTAACACTTTGTCTTGGGGACTGACTCCTTCAGTTGGATACACCAGTTTGATGGAGACATTTGCTGTCTCCACCACCGAGTCTGGGATAGAGCCTCAGACTTGATCCTCCTCATGTCTCAGCTACTATCTGGGACCAATAGTGGCCTTGGAGGATTTGGCCCTTGAGTTCACATGCATAGTCAATATCCCTTCCTATCTCAGGCTTCTGGGGACACTTTGAGCACTCCAGCCATAGAACCCCACAGGGACCTTGCTGGGTGTCCCATAACGTGTATCCTCTTCCAGGCTCAAAGCAATGCTGGAATGCTTCAGGTGACTTTGGAGGTTTATGGGAATGAACTACAAGGGTTCCACCTGGGACCATTTTCTGAGGTACATTTCAGAGCTGTACTCTATAACATGGTAGCTGCCAGCTGAATGTGGCTTTATAAACTGAAATTAGTTTAAATAAAATAAAGTTAAAAATTGAGTGTCTGAGTTGCACCAGCCTAAGTCAGTTGCTCAAGAGTCACATGAGGCTGTTGGCTGCTGTGCTGGACGTCGCAGAGAGACATTTCCATTGTTGCAGAAGGCTGTATTGGCTCGCAGTGCTCTAGATCAGTGATTTAAAGCATCTGAGAATCTTGTTAAAATACATATTCTGACTCAATTGATCTGGGATGGGGCCTGATATTCTGTAAGTCTAACAAGCTCCTAGATACTGCCAATGCTGCTGGTTCATAGACCACACTTTGAGAGGTGAAGGTTCACATCACTGTGAATTGATCATGGCCATTTTGCTAGCTGTATGCTGGAGCTGAGGAGTGGGGAGGGGGAGACCCTTCCATCTTCAAGGAGTTGAAAAGGGACGGGGCTAGCCTGGTTGGAATAGATTCTTCACCGAAGAGAAAAATGGAAAGTCATTGGCTGAGTCAGTCAGGCCCTGCATGTCAACCCAAGAGATACAGAATTTCCTCTGTAGAGCAGGCCTTCTCACTAAGGTGAGAGATACAGTAGTCCAGGTATTGGCAAACTTTTTTTGTAAAGGGTCAGATGGTAAATATTTTAGGCTCTTGTGGGCCATTAGGTGTCTGTCTCAATTACTCAAGTTTGCTGATGTAGCATGAACGCAGATATAGACAATATGTCAAGAAATGAATGTGGCTCTGTTCCAATAAAACTTTGTCCACAAAAACAGATGGCATATTAGATGTGTCCCATGGGGCATGGTTTATGGACCCTCGCACTAGTGGGTCATGATGGGAGCCTTGAGTAGAGTTACAACTTGTCAATTAGAATTTCTTATATAACTTGGAGCCTGTTTCAGTCACGCTTGTTATTAGTCCTTACTAATAAGAATAAATGTTAACTATTAGTATAATTGGTTTAATTTCAGTTTCAAAGCAACAATTCCCTAATGCATACAATAAAAAATTACATGGATATTGAAGTCAAACTATGATATGTAGAAACTGCAAGTTGCCCAGAAGCACAAAGTGCAACATCTGGACAGTCAATTCAAAAACCGACGTCTATCCACTAGCTGGTGCCTTCTATTAAAATGTTCCAACAGAAACTAATGATCTGAATGCCAGGTTGTAGAATTGCTTTATTTACCATGAGGGTAAACAAAGACTTAGGGAGAGTCACTGGTTCAACTTCCACAGGTGATGGTTGGCCAGTTTAGGGTGAACCAGGGGCTCCTGTTTCCTGAACAGCATGCAACCCTCCCCTGACGCTATCTCTACAGAGTGGACAAAGCACTATTCAAATACTGTAAATGCAAGGTGTCCTTCCTCCAGAAAAAATTCTCACCGAGCCCAGGGAAATGGTATGAATTGTGGCTGCAAACACAACCACTGTTATAAGACATTCACTGAACATTTCATAAACCATCTCCTCATTTTCTTAGACTTTTGGGAGACGGATTTGGATGATAAACGTCTCTCTAAAGAGCTATCCAAGATATTTAAATGAAGTCTTCAGTCATTCTGTAAGAATTTCTCTGTGACAAGCACAAAAATCAAGATTATTTCATTTATAATTTTTTTCTTTTAAAAGAATAAACCATTCCATACAACAGTTTTGTTGGAGGAAGCACTGATTAAGATATTAAGAGGTCTTAGATCCAAGGGAGGTTTGTTGAGGCTTTTGACAATTTAGCTTTCTGAGATCTGAATTCCAGATCACCTTTACCCTCCCCTCCTCTTTGCCCTTCCCCAATTCTCTAAGATTTAATTGGAAACACATCATCCTCTCAAAGACTTGGCTTTCTTCATACGGTCCAGTTTGCAGTCATTCAACCTGACGATCATGAGCTTCAGAGCAGGGCATTTTAACAGGTTCATGAAGGTGCTGGGGTTTGAATGAAAGAGCTATGGTCCTGCGACACCTCAGTGAGCCACCCAAGACAAATTATATCAGTCCTATTTCACAGATGAGACCAAGGCATCAACATGGCCAACATCATTTGGAGGGTGGAAGACTGGCCTCCAGCCCATTTGTCTCCAAGACCAGGCCTCCTTTCCCACACTGAGTTGTGGCTCTGGTAGCCCTGTCATCTTCCAGGTGTCCCATGAGACCTTGGATGGTCTCAGAGCCCAATCATGATGGAGACAGAATGTCCCAATCACCTCATGTGATGAAGAACTCAGGGTCCAGATACTTTGTTTTGAAGTAAATAAAGTGATATTTCTTGAATTTCAGCTTGTAAACGGATATTTACCCTTGGTATAAGCAAACAAGTACTTATGGTGCAAAAATATTTGTTTCTTGTCAGTGGAGATGTCTTTATCTCAATGAATGGTACAAGATAGATGATCAATTGGCCAGACCAGACTCTGGAGGTGTTCTTTGATTCTTTATTTGCCCTAATTCATCACAATAGTTAATTTTAAGACAGTGCTTCAGTGTTGGATTTTTTCTAAATCGCAAAAGTAATAAATCCTCATTAGGATAAGTAAAATACTATAAAAATATATAAAGAGAAAAATTAAACTTCGTCTCTTTTGGCTTATCTTCCTTGGACCCTGAGATGATGATGATGATGATGATGATGATGATGATGATGATGATGATGATGATGATGATGATTTATATTTTAGGTACTTTTTTTTAACATTTTTTTATTGAGTTATAGTCATTTTACAATGTTGTGTCAAATTCCAGTGTAGAGCACAATTTTTCAATTATACATGAACATACATATATTTATTGTCACATCTTTTTTCACTGTGAGCTACCATAAGATCTTGTATATATTTCTCTGTGCTATACAGTATAGTCTTGTTTATCTATTCTACATTTTGAAATCTCAGTCTGTCCCTTCCCACCCACTGATCCTTCGCAACCACAAGTTTGTATTCTATGCCTATGAATCTGTTTCTGTTTTGTATTTATGTTCCTTATTTTTTTAAGATTCCACATATGAGCGATCTCATATGGTATCTTCCTTTCTCTTTCTGGCTTACTTCACTTAGAATGACATTCTCCAGGAGCATCCATGTTGCTGCAAATGGCATTATGTTGTCAGTTTTTGTGGCCGAATAGTATTCCATTGTATAAATATACCACCACTTCTTTATCCAGCCATCTGTTGATGGACATTTAAGCTGTTTCCATGTCTTGGCTATTGTAAATAGTGCTGCTATGAACATTGGGGTGCAGGTGTCATCCTGAAGTAGGGTTCCTTCTGGATATATGCCCAGGGGTGGGATTCCTGGGTCATATGGTAAGTCTATTCCTAGTCTTTTGAGGAATCTCCATACTGTTTTCCACAGTGGCTGCACCAAACTGCATTCCCACCAGCAGTGTAGGAGAGTTCCCTTTTCTCCACAGCCTCTCCAGCATTTGTCATTTGTGGACTTTTGAATGATGGCCATTCTGACTGGTGTGAGGTGATACCTCATTGTAGTTTTGGTTTGCATTTCTCTGATAATTAGTGATATTGAGCATTTTTTCATGTGCTTATTGATCATTTGTATTTCTTCCTTGGAGAATTGCTTGTTTAGGACTTCTGCCCATTTTTGGATCGGGTTGTTTGTTTTTTTCTTATTAAGTCATATGAGCTGCTTATATATTCTGGAGATCAAGCCTTTGTCAGTTTCATAAGCAAAAATTTTCTCCCATTCTGTAGGTTGTTGTTTTGCTTTACTTCTGGTTTCCTTTGCTGTGCAGAAGCTTGTAAGTTTCATTAGGTCCCATTTGTTTATTCTTGCTTTTATTTCTATTTCTTGGGTAGACTGCCCTAGGAGAAAATTTTTGAGATGGATGTCAGATAATGTTTTGCCTCTATTTTCTTCTAGGATGTTTATTGTATCTTGTCTCATGTTTAAGTTTTTGATCCATTTTGAGTTTATTTTTGTGTATGGTGTAAGGGAGTGTTCTAGCTTCATTGATTTACATGCTTCTGTCCAGTTTTCCCAACACCATTTGCTGAAGGGACTGTCTTTATTCCATTGTATAGTCTTGCCTTCTTTGTTGAAGATTAGTTGATGAAAATGGACCCTGAGATTATTAATTTTACATTTTGGTGTGTATCCTTCAAAATATATTTATGCCTATAGATAGAGCCTGCCTACCCTCCTTTCTTGAAAAAATATTATACTATAAATATAGGGGGAAAAAACAGCCATAAATTACTTTTTTTCTTTGCAAAATTTGCTTCTCATTGTTGTTTTAATTTTCCAAACTAGAGTGATAGTAAGCATTTGTCATCAATTTGGTCACTATTTGTATTGCTTATCTTTTGCTCGTTTTTGTATTTTACTTAACAGTGTGTTGTAGCTATTAATGTATCGGGGTATCAACCACATGGGTAGCAAATGACTTTTCCCAATCTAGCACTTAAAAAATTTGTGTTTATGGCATCTTTGCTATATAGTTTTTCATGCTGATGTGTAGTAGTCAACTTATTTTGTGATGTCTTTTTTTGTGTGTTACTTTTGTGTCACCCACCCTTAAATTATCCCCCTCATCTCTTATACTTTCTTTTTATATTTTTTATATTAAAATATTAGATCTTTATCTGTTATTTCTATTTACATATGGTGTGAGGAAGGGGTCTGCTTTTACTTCTTCCAGATGGATAGGTATCTAAACATCCATTCTTTCCCAGTGAGTTGGAATAGTGGGTTTATCATATATTAAATTTCCATATATAAAATATATAATTCACGTGCTGCTCATGAATTTGTTGGCTCATCTGATAGTCTCTTCCCACTTAAAAGTCTGCAGGGCAGAAACTTCTACCAGCTCCTGACCACCATGCCATGGATGAGCTCGTTAGGTAATACATTTTCTCATTTCTGTCTGGAGCCTAAAGGACTCAATATAACTTTTAGGAACATAAACAAATGTTTTGAACAAAGCCCTCTACTTTCCTGTGACTTCCAATAAACACCAGCTTTCCATCTCAACGTTCTGAAAAGAAGAAACAGGAAGATCCTCTCTTAGGAAAATGAGCAGCAGGGCAGCATCTCTGCTCTCAAACGCTAAGTCCATCTGGCTTCTTCTTCCTCACTGCATCCAGACCCTCCCTAACGTCCCTGGTCCCAGGCGCCCCGGGAGTCTTGTCCCTCCCACACAAGTGCTCTCGCCGCCCATTCAACTCACTCTAACCCAAATCTCCCTATAAGTCAGACACTGCAGAATGTAAGGGGTTCACAAAACTCAAAACTTTTGCCTTAATTGCACTGAAAGTTAGAACCAGAAATGAAGCAAAAATTCCCCATGAATCTGAAATTCTGTTGTGAAAACATTTTTAAAACTTGGATTGATAATAACCTCTGAACTCTGATTCCTAAGGTAAAAAATGGAATAATAATGATCATAATAATACACCAAAATGGATACAATTGCTTTAAATTGTTTTAAGTGAACAAAAAAAAAATCCCCACCGCTTTCCCTCTCTTCCCTCTGCCACTTGCCTGCCCGCCCCCGACCCCCTACCCCGTTCCCACATAAAAATAGATTTTAAATGGGCAGAGAAGATGTCCTCTGAAGCTGAAGCTCCCAGTGTAGACAGCTCATGTCTAAAAACACTAACTAGAATAGGAAAAAAAAAGTAGCCTGAGTTTCACACTCTTAAATTCCTCTCCAATGCAGTAGAAATTCCTTCAAGATAGCTTCAGAACACAACAGCTTGTGAGGGAGCCATGCGGCTGTGAGCCAGAAAGTTGGCACCCAATCCAGTCCATGGCCTTTCTCCACCAGCCCTCACCTGGAGACCCCTGGATGCTAGAATCACCGAAAGGTAGGTTTTCGCTACCACAACGCTCTTCTACAAACACTTTGTTCAGAGTGGTTGAATTGGACATTTCTGGTGACTAAACCCCTTCTAAGTGACGTGGGAAATAGGTATAAACTATGCATACAGACTCAGACTCAGAAAAAGACCCCACCTCGGTCTCCTCTGAATCATGGGGACTCTGTGAAATGTATTGCCCACCAGGGAGAAAAGAGCCAAACAGATGGTGCAATTTCATGCTTTTTCTGGAGAGTTAAAAATATCCTCAATCATGTACTTAGAAATTGGCAGTAACTGAATTTTTGTTATTCCATAAGTTACACCAGACAGAAACTTTTTTAAGCAAAAGAGCACGGATGTCTACCACGAAGCAGCTCATGATCTCTGGTTGTGCTGAGCAACAGTAGAACCTAGAAAATTCATTCTTAGCTTCCCCGGTAGCTGGTATACTATGTGCCCTAAGGCTGCCAGTCAGAGGCATTGAATCTGAGACCTCAGTTTGGGAGTAAGCAACTTGAGAAGGCAAGTGTCATCTGGATGCCACCACAGTGACAGCAGAAGCCTCCAGCCTTGGGGTGGCCATGATCGGAAGCCTGAGTGTCTGTCCGAGGAGTGGCGCTGGGTAACAGTGGTGGTGGTCCTCAACTCCGCACCAGGCCAGCTATGCTGCAGGCTTTGAGGCATTGCTCCTGGAAGCTTAGCTTGAATACGTCTCTCCTCCTCACAGGAATTCTGTGAGATACCTAATATAGTTTTCATGAGCTCCTTTTCTCTTTCATAAACCAGAGGCAGCCTCTGTGGCTTGCAATTAAGAATCCCAAGTGAAAAAAACACGTATGGCTTTTACTCAGGTATATTGGAAGTGAGAAATACCCTGGCTTATTGTACTCGGTCTAAGTCATGGATAAATTTAACCTGACAGAAGACGTGTACGATGCCAAAACTGCCGCTGGGGGAGGCAGGTCTTCCCTGGGCCCCTAAAGGAACCCACCGAAGCTGTACTGTGACTGATTAACCTGCATCCAGAGCTCTAAAAGCCTTTTCCTGGAGGGGGAGTAATCTCGCTCAAAATATCTAGTGTCCCCCAGTTCTGGAGAATTTCTGGGCTGAGAATATAATTTCTTCAGAGATGTGAGCCTTGCTTGAAGCCCTGCATGTACCCAAAGAATTCTGCATTAATTATTTTGGGTGTTGTTTCTTCTTCTATATTAGATAGAAATGTCTTGACTCCATGTGTGAAGAAGAAGGTGGTTGGAACAGATGCCTCACATCGGATAAAGTGCTTGGGGAAGACGGTGGTGGGCTGGACATTTTTATTTTCTCAGTGAAAATTGCGAAATAGAACACACTTCCAGAAAAGCGAATAAAATGGATATGCCCTTTCAAGAATAATAATGAAATGAGCATGCATATTGTCATTGTGGAAAATGAGAATAAAGAATATTACCAATAATCTATAGGCCCCATTTCTGCCCTGGAAGGCATTTCCCTTACTTCTCTTTAATAATAAACATTATGCTACCTTTAGGAATAAACCATAATCATTCTTTAGCTTACTTTATGCTTATCATGTATGTATGTGTGTGTGTATGTATATTCATATACACATATATATGTATCCCTAAAAATACTATTTTGTTTGTTCTGTTTTTAAACTATATAAATGTGCCATATGTATTCCTTTGTGTCTTTTCTTTGGCACAACGCTGTGGTTGTGAAATTTGTTCCTGTTGTTGCATGTGGTTGTAGTTGATTTGTTTTCACTCCTGGGAAGATTTCTACTCTATGAATACACTACTGTTTACCTACCTACCTAGTGTTGATGAACAAACATGTGGATGGCTTCCAGGACTTGGGTATCGCAAATAATGCTGCTGTGGACATTTTGAGGGCATGTCCTGATGGACACATGCACACGTGTCTGTACATATATGCCTGACAGTGGGATGGCAGGGTGATGAGATATGGACATTTTCCCCTTTTCTGAGTGATGTGAAACTGTTGTGCCAAGTGATTTTTACCACTTTGCAGGGTTAAAGGTAACAGGAGAGAGAGGTCCTACCTTCCCACTCACGCTTGTTGGCATTTGTCACCTGGCTTTGTGATGATCTCTCAGGATGGTTTTAAGTTGCATTTCCCTGATCATATTAGGGATAATATTATACAATAATAATATCATATGTATTTTGTTTACTGAGCTCACTGGTAGTTAGTTACTGGTAACTAGCTGTTTTATTGCTAAGTTGAGGTTTCTCTATTGTGAAGCGCCCTTTCAGATCCTTGACTCCTTTCGCTGTTGGTGTTTGATTGTCTTGGTCTAGGGTTGTCTGGAAAGCAGAGCTTGTACCAAACCGATGCGTGCTTTGCAGTGCTCTGTCCTGGAGAGCACCTGCTCCGAGGCGCAGCGGCAGACGGGGAGACCTAGGGGCGGAGAGGGCACCTCTGAGACATAGGAGGGCACCTCTGAGACATAGGAGGGCACTTTGCCACCACAGTTTACTTCTTCTGCTTAAACAATGGCTATATTATATAATTATGATGACTTTTTAGTAACCAATATTTAAACAGAATCATGGGTTAAGAAAACTCAACACTGTAAAGATGTCAAATTCCCGTTAAACTGATCAAAATTTGAACTTTGGAGAGAAGTCAGCAGAGGTTTTTTTGGTGTGTTCTGTTCTGTTTTTGTTTTGCATGAAGGATATCTGGGGAAAAAACTAAATGCATGAAGTAGTGAAAAGGCAGAGTAATGAAGAAAGCTTTCCCTACCATATAACATTAGCTGGCATGGTATTTAGACAAGTCAATTGTAGAGAAAGGGTCATATAAAATAAATGAGAAAAAAAGAAGCACTCCACAAATGAAGCAGACACAAGTGGCAATCGTAAACGCAAAGGAAAAACAAAACCAAGCCACGGCAAACAAAAACGTAAAGCCATACTTTAACGCTACATTCCAACCTTTCCCCCAAATCCACAGGTGAAAATGCAGGAGGGCAGGAACACTTCTAATCTTACACAAAAGCTAGAAATTATAGAAGAAAAAGGTTGGTAGATCTGACTACAAAAATTTTAACCTCTATACAGAAAAATAGCACCATACAATACAATTTAAAAATAACTTCAAGAACATATTTGCAGTGTGTATTTATAGAAAAGACAAAGTCTTACAAGTTAAAAAATGAGACACCGACTCAGAAAAATTTTTAAAACTTGGCAAAAAATATGGATAATAATAAATATTGAAACTATGCATATCCACACTAGCAATCAAATAACTCTTTTTCATCTAATAGATTTATGAAGATTTAAAAGACTGATGAAACTCAGAGTAGTGAAGAACACAGGGATGGAGGAACTTTCACACAAGTTTGATGGGTCTGTATATGGTTAAAACTATAGTTACAAATGGGCATAACTTTGAATCAATAATTTCACTCTATAAATTCACCAAAGAGAAATAATCAGACATTACATAAAGGCATATGGACAAAGAGGCTTGTTAAAATACTGTTTATAATGGCAAAATTGCAGAATATCTGGTTTATTTACTAGTGAGAAATTTCTATTTTAATCCATCCATATAATGGAATTCTATCCCAGTGACACTGATGAGAAATGTCATGAAATAAAAACTGACCAATGCCTGTCAGAAATCAGTAGACTTAAATGAGAAAACAATCTTGCATTAAAACAAAAAAGAGTTCTAGAGAATTCTACTAGCTACAAGAAATAATGACAAGACCACTTGTAGGTCTCTGCAAATTTTGGGTCCCAGAAACATAATACGGTTGACATGTGTTTAGAGGAAAACCACCTGATGATGGGGGTTATCACTGGGGAAGGACAGCAGAGGGACCAAGGAAGGCATTCTAGAACCACAAACCTTGCAATGCCACCGTCATATGAGGAGGCGGGTCTTCACACCTCACAGGAGCTCAGAAATCGATGGAGTGGGTGGGTGGGTGGTGCAGAAAGTAGAAACAGGATGGAATCCTGAGCAGAGTCAAAGGGGAAACAAGAGCAGAGGCTTTCGAGTGCCTCTGATATTGTCAGCGCAAGCACCCATGTCGAGAAAATCTCAGAGGCTGCACATCTCTTGGTCCTCCCAGGAATCCAGGTACTTGTCAGGGTCAGTAAACACGTGCTTTAGAAGATTCTGGAGGCTTTGTTGCCTCCACCCATCAGGATCCCCGCAAAGTTTGCTCTTGGGTTGGAAGAAAGAAAGATTTTGCCTGCATCTGCAAGATGGATTGGATCCCAGGGATCTGGACCATTTGCCCCTGTAGCTGAAATAACCCTCTGAAAATCCTCGCACCAGTGAAGAGGGAGATCTGGGGAAACAGGGCAACCTCGGCACTCCTGACATTTATGAGGGGGTGATTCTTTTCTGCTCTAAGAGGTAGGGGTCTGCCCTGTGCGTTGTGGGGTGTTCAGCAGCATCTTTGGCCTCCATCCCCTAGATGCCAATGGTCTCCTTGCCCCACTTGTGAGAACAGAAAATGTCTCTAGTATTGCCAAACGTCCCTCAGCAAAGTTGCATATGGTTGAGAACCACTGGAGGAGAGACAGACGATATTTTATAAAGTAAGATGCCATCTGAAAGTAGGAAAAGCAGATCACAGAACAGCACGGGCACCATGATCCTGTTTTTATTTGAGAAACCCTGTATTGATACACAGGTACACATTAAGTGTTGGATCACAAGCGTTGTCTATTTTATACCATATGTGTTTTGGTATTTTCTGATTTTTGGACAATGGACCTGCAATTGTTACATGAAAGAAAAACATAGACATTTTAAATTTTAATATTTGCACATATGAATAAAAAAAAATCTTGAAAAGATATAAAACAAAATGGTAATTATAGTTACTTCTAAGCCTTCCAATTTCTTTTTTCTTGCTTTTGTTTGTATTTTCTTAATTTCTTAGAGAGAACACATACTACTTTTGTAATCAGAAACAAAGTAAACAAATGATTTCAAACATACATCCCAGATTTCAACTAATCACTAGGGACCTAGGATAATTAGACCCATTAAAATGCATGCTTCTAAATTCGGTGGTTCTATCCATTCTAACTCTTAGACAAATGCTTAATGACCTTTCCTAGCAGAAAACAGTAAGTCTGGTAAATGTTCTTCACCCACCTCATTACACCTCCATCCTAGTGGAAGAATCACTTCTTATTTTAATATGAAAATGGAAACCATTCAATGTTAGCGTCCTCAATATTTCTCTCCCCAAAACCTCTTTGTGCTAAACTTTTGTCCCCTAGCACCTATATTCTGTAAAGAATGATCTGTGTATTTTTTTCTGAAATTCACACATAGGTTTTTTCCTTTTGCTTTTCCTATCAAAATTAAGGCAAGAATCCACAGAAGAAATAAGGGTGATGACTTTTCTCCCTTAAGACAATGGTTCACAACTAAAGATTCAAGATTTGGTATCCAGGATCGACAAATACAGGCGTGTTTGTCTCTTGTCTTGTGTTTTGTTAAATAAAGAATCTGAGGATGGGAAGTGGGCACGTGAAGCTTGATAAAACTTCTCCACCCCATTCTGGTTCGAGCAGCGGCACCCACTCCCCAGCCACCCTGTGAGTCTGGTGGGGCTGCCACCCTCTCCCCACAGCAATGGTCACCTGATTCCAACTATGCCAATCACATCCCCTCTGCCTGGAATTTGAATCAGGTGTGGAAACACACAAGGGCAGAAGGTAGGCAGGGCTGGATTACTTGGTGCAGGAGATCTCTGGAGCTCCCATGGTTCTTGAGAGTAATTGGCTGTACCTACCTGGCTATTTCCCTACCTGACCCAGTCCAGCCCCAAGAGAAACTTCTCAAGTCCTTGTTTACCATGTCCAGATAGTGAGGAAAACCTCTCTTTAAGCTCAGACTTAGTTCCATAGTAGTAGAGTCAACGGTGGTTGTTCCAGTCTTAGGAAGGGTTTACCGGGTGAGAACATGGGTGATTGCACCTTCAAATGGAAGCTTTAACCTGAAACAGAGGTAGCAATAGAGTTATGGAAGGCTGAAGCCATATTGACAACCAGAAAGGAGCATACCCAATGAGATTTTCACTGAGTGAAATTCCCCCATGTGGCCTCTGTTAAATTAAAGGTGCAGAGTTTGAAATAACATGGGCCAAGCGACAGGCACTGCCTGGAGGAAGAATGAACCAGGAAAAACTGGGAATGGAGTGGGTGGGCATCAGCAATAGTATATTCCCGCTCTACCTAGAAGAGATTTCCCAGACAGGAATTCTCTGTCCCAGGGAACATGGAAGCTTCATTAGTGTAGGAGCAATTTTAAAGTAGAGTCAATTAACTGGATTTTGGAAAATCCAGCAAATAGTAACAGATTATTTTGCCTTCTAAAAGATTAGAATGTCTGTATTTCTAACAAGAACACAAAATCATCTTAAATTTTCATTGCTTTGAATGATTCTCAGGCTTGATAATTTCCTGATGTTTATACTGTCTCTATTATATATGCTGCCTTCAATTCATACTATAATATCTGGGCATAAAAGCAAAGATTAATTTCACCATTTTATCATAATAGGCTGAACCCCAGAGAGATGAAATGACTTGCCAATGTAAACTGGCTAAATGACCTGAAAAATTAGAATAAAGACTCAGATCTTCTGAATTAAATGTTCTCTCCACCATGCCAGTTATCAGTTATCATGCCAAGTTTGAATCAGATGACTCATCAAATTAGCATAATTGAAGCAGAACTTCACTAAAAATACTCAGCACTCGGTATAGTGCTATGAGGAACTGCAGTTTGGGTAGAAATTACCACTACCAGGAACTCCTCCAGCTATTCACAAAACTGTTCCACCATTGATTTAAAAGGGTTTATTATGAGGGTTGAATACAGTCTGTGAAAATTATGAATAATTGGAAATTGAATGCAGAAAGTTATTTATACGGGCAGAGTATATGGGAAAGAAATACTCATTTTAGAAACTACCAAAAGGAGACATAAATAGCTGCAATTTGCCAAGACAAAACCTATGAATGGATGGTGGTGACCATATTATTATGGAACCCATGGGAACGAGGAATTTTACTACTGGGGTCAATGTCTGGAGTATCCGGCTATCGGCTATCGGTGCTATCAATTAGGAAAGAAAGAAAAGAAAAGCTTCCAGCAGGGCACCCAAGATGCGTCAGTTCCAAGTACTGTCTGCACTTCTGAAATCTGTAGTTCATCCCATCTTGAGCCCCCAGAAAACTCAAGCTGCTGGGACGCTCTGTCGGCAGGCTGGGTGTTGGCGTCTGTCTCTCTTCCTTTTTCCCTGGGCGTCACTTTTTGTTTTCTGAGTGGATTTGTCAGGTAGTTAGACAACTGGGGGCCCCGGGAGGATAAGGTGGAGGAGAGGGAGGGTTTGAACGTGAAAATTAGAGTGGGTGGGAGAAGGGGTGTGGGGAGGGTGGCGGGGAGGGTATGGTGAAGGGGAGGACCAGCCATATTTCTATTGATTATTACTAGCAAAGGTCCAACTCTAAAACTTTATCAGGATTATTGGATTATAGACCTGCAAATGGAAGATTACCAGTATGCCCACCTCCAGCATAAAGGGGCTTTATTTCCTGTAAATGAGCGCCAGCAAGAAGCTGGTTAGAACCCATTGGCAGCAACTGTGCAGCAGCAACAAGGACCTGACCAGCCGGACCCAATGCTCATTGTAATATAATTAACTTTGTGGTTTAGCCCCTCCCATGGGTTCTTCTGTGTGCAGCATGAGTAAGGACATGCGGAAAAGAGGGCGAGCATGACTCAGCACTCCAGGGACAAGAGCCGTCAATCGATCAAGAGACCACCTCTAAGCAAGGGTGTAAGAGGAGGGGCAAAGGCCATTTCTACCCTTGGATCAGCCTGCCTTCCATTTTTGGATGTGTACTTTCCCTTTGCTAAAAAAACTTAAAATCTTTTGCTACACAATGCCTTTGTCTTCCCTCTGAATTCTTATCTTTCGGGTAAGGTAAGAACCGGAGTCTTTTCTCTTCCCCTTTTAGGGTAACAGAATCAAACACTGTGAGCAAGAAGCCTTCCAAAACCACTCTTCAGAGTCGCAGTGTTTCACAGTTTGATTAAGCCACGTCTAGTTTAAAATCTACTCAACCAAGGGGAAAATGAACCTAACTAGCCAAGCCAATTGGGCTTTGCGGAAAAAAAAAAAGAGAGAGAGAGGAGAACTTTTATTTCCAGGACTTCAGATCATACTCCTTCAAACATACTGGTGGCATCCCCAACCATTCTGAGACTCAGGACTTTCAGTGCCAAGATGGGAAAAGTCAGAGCAAACCAGGAACAGGTGCCCCTCATATCCGGATGTCATGATACAACAGCGCTTAATCTCCCAAATGGCTGCAAAGGGAGTCAGGATACTGTTAGCAAACCTAAGTACGATTTTGCTATATTAAGGTTTCTGTACTGAGCCTTAAAGAGTCAGTGCTGGATTGTCTTTAATTTTAATTCAATCCATAGCTTTAAAAAAAAAAAACTTTAAAATTAAAGCTCCTTAGAAAAATTGATATGAATTTAGAATACAATCAGAATCAAATTGAATCAAAGAGAAATTTAAATTAGATGCAAGAGGAAAATCTCTTTAAAGAGTTGTAAGTTTTGTGGAAAATGTCACACAGTGGTTGAAACCTCCTTTCACAAATGAGGAAGTGGAGGCCCTCAGAGGAGAGCCCTGCAGGGTTGCCCCACATCATGGAGTCAGATTCAAACTTAGCCTGTCCAGAGTGCCTGACCCCCAGTCCAGATGATTCTCTTCTGTAACCTAGCTCCCTCTTTCCCAAGGCTAAAATACTGATTAAATCACTGAGCACTGGAAAGAGTGTCTTTCCCAGATTTAATGCTAAATATGTGGAAGGCATGGGATAGTTGTAAATAATCCTTTGCCATCAACACATCTCTGCTCTTGTTTTGAGAGGAAAACAAACACAAGTTTATTAACATGTATATGTCATGTGTGTCATGAGTACATGGAAGAAAACCCAGGAGAAACAAGTCCACCACATTCCACTCATAGATCCTGCAGCTCTGAGAAGGGATGGGGAGTCGCCTGTGGGGCTTGTCATGTTAGTCAGTGAACCTGACTCCCAGTCATCCCTGACTATCCACAGACATGATAACAAAGAGTTGACAGCAGTGGGTGACACTCCACGCCAGCGGTTCTCAAACCTTAGTGCATCAGAGTCACCTCGCGTGTTAGAATCCAAACTGTTGGGCTCCTCCACTAAAGTTTCCGATTAATGGGTTTGGGGTGAGCCTGAGAATTTGCATTTTAAAAAATTCCCAAGTGATGCTGTTGCTGGCGGTTTAAGGCCATGCTTTGGAAACCACTAATTTCTCCCAATAACACACACACACACAGAAGAAATTTCATGTTGGTGGGGAAATCAGGAGGTCAGGTATCCATTGTAAAAAATGTAGCAATACTTAATGAAAAATTGCGAAGATTTACAAATTAGAAAAGAAATTTTTTCACAGCGCCCTCTCTGTCCAGCATCAAGTCTCAGTTTTGTAGATAAGAAGATTTTATAAATCACCTTTTTAAAAGTTTTCCGCTGTAGCAGGAAGAGAATGATAGCATAGCTCTTTTAAAGACATATTTACAAATTCTGTTGTTATAGCCTTTGAGGGTAATACACCTTTAGGAGAAGCTTAGTAAGCTTTCTCCTGAATCATTTACAACAACAGTTACAGCTTTTAACCCATCGTTAATTTTCACAATAGCTGTTGTTTTATGACTCGAGTAATTAACTAAACAATGTTTCACAAGCATTTGAAACGAGTAGTTATATCCAGGGCCTTAATGTGGGTAATGAGAACGTAAATTAATGGATTTATTGGCACTGGGAAAATTCTTACCTTGCCCTCGGGAATCAGGAGCTTAGGAAGAGCTAGTTTAGTCAAATCAGACCTGTAGCTGCTCTGAGCCTCTTGGCCTTCAAAATCTAGCTCCCGAGTTATTTCAGAAACTGACTTCCATTCTTAGTGGAGAAACGGATTTCTGAGCCTTTATTTTTATCAAGCTTTCCTCTACTCTCTCTCAATTTTATGACTTATTTCAGCACCATCTTCCCTCAAAGCTAAATCCCCCATATTGCTTTTAACGCTTCTTCCCTGGTACTCCTATTAATCCTACAGGACTTAGTTGAGATGACACTTCCTCAGTGAAGCCTTCAGTGATTCCACTGTTATACTTGCCTACAGCACCATAAACTCACCTAAACATTCTTTTAGACAAGTTTTATAATAGTAGAAACAGAAGGATTATTTTAAGTTCAGCTGTGCTTTCAGAATGGGAGCTTCACAAAAGAAGGAATAGTCAGGGAGGAAAAAAAGTACAAGGCATCTCATTCATTCAGTAATATAAGAATCAAAAAGTTCTAAATTTTTACTTTTTATGCATCTACAAGAATTGATTTATCCATCTAGGTTTTTATGTTTATTAGCATGGAATTTTTCACAAATTCCCTTCTGCCACCTTAAACATTTTTATCTGTGGTCATTACTATTTTGTTTATTTTCATATACTCCAGTATCATGGACTACTTTTGCCATGTCTTTTTAATCTTTCAAAAGAACCACCTTTTAATTTTGTTATACTTTCTATTGATTTAAAAATATATTATTCTATTGTTTCCGTATCTTTATTATTTCTTTCAATCATGTTTCTTTGGATTTATATTGTTTGTGATTTTTCTAACTTCTTGAACAAAGTCTGATTACAGATAACTGAAGGCTTGGAGTTGTAATGATTTATGGGAATTAATTTTTTTATCTTTTAAAAATTTAGTCAATTGAAATAGTTCATTCAGTATAGAATTTCTATTTAGCCTCTTAAAAATTCTCAAATTCTCAGTAATTAGCAAGGCCATGACTAGCCCAAACATAGCAAAAACTTGGTGCATTACTTATCAATAACAAACAAAACAATCAATGTTATTATGTGTGAATTACACAGACCAAATTATTAAATACAAGCTCATCCTAAAATGCAAAATTTCAGTCAGAATAATCAGACATTCAAAGTGTGAGGATTTAACAATTTGTTATAAAATAGGTACATGTCTTGCCTTCACAGACATAAAATTCCTTATGATAATTTCAGAGCTTATTTGCTCTAATAGCTCAAGTGACAGTCACTATATTTAACAATCTTTCTTGTAAAGTTATAGTAAAACTTGTATAATTTCTAATACAATTCAATTTTGAGAAGCTGCATCCTCTACTGATGAAGGTAAATATATCCTGAGCTATAAAGTATTCAGAAGTATGTCGGGTAACTTCTTGCTCTAAATATACTGCAGTACTTTTAACAGGCAGCATATTAGGTTTAGAAAAACAACTTAAAGGTTGTTTATGTCTTATACATTCAATATCTCATAAATATATATTCCTCAGTATGTTAATCGATTAAGTTGCACATTTTTACGCAGTTGTAATAGATCACTTTTCCTCTAATTCTTTAAATTTCACATGTCATCTGAGACATGAAAAACGTCATAACTTTCGGTTTCTTAAACGTTTCTTTTCAAGGTGATATTGTTGTATCATATGTAGGTCGGTAATCAGATTTGCAGAAGCATTGTGTTTTCTTTCTCCTTTTTTCCCCAAGTATTTTCTACACTGGAGAAGTTGTTGTCAATGTCAGAGAGTGGCAATTTGTTTAGCTCACATTGTAGGTTGGATTTCCTAGAAAGCAGACTCTGAAAGACAGATTAGCCTGTAAAAAGTTTCTTTGTGAGCACTCTTGAGATGAACACTGTTGGAAGAGAGGGAAAGCAGGCAAAGGCAGGGAAGGGAAGGGAAGGGAAGGGAAGGGCAGGGCAGGGAAGGGCAGGCGGCGGGACTGGGCAAAGGGGAAAGCTGGATTGCGATGTCGTCTCAACAAAGCCTTCGCTGACCACACAGCAGGATCTGGAGCTGCGGCTGTTCTTCATAATTGTTTGGAGTTGGTGTCAGAGAGGTTGGCCGTTAGACTACCAGGTTGATCAGAGTTTGGAGTGTTGGCTGTCCCAGGAAGGAGATCTGTCCTTGAATGAATGGAGTCTCTTAAGCAAAGTCAACTTAAGAGGGCTGACAGCTAACAGCAGTCATCTGACAGTCTCCCATGACCCCACCCCAAGAGCGGATGGAGGAATCGTGCAATATTGTCCATTATGTCATCAATAATACACTCTTACAAAGGTAACTTTATTTTTCTTCAAATAATTTCTTAACTCTTTGATGTATTCAAGACGATTAGGTGTACTGAAGTCTTATTCTTGCATCATTTTGTGTATAATGTTTGGTCACCATGCCAAATTAGTCCTAAGCAATTACATTTAAAAGGGAATATAGTAATGTTTTTTAAAGTACACATTCTACTGTCTATACTTTTAAAATCACAATGATAATTTGCAAAGAAAAAACACTGCTCACTGCTTCTAGCTGAAGTTTCAGTGACAGGACAGCATCATGTGTATTTGGTCACAGTTTCAAATTTCTGTTCGGTAAATGTGCTGTAAGTCAGTATTTTCATTCAATATACTCCAATAATTCATCAAAGCCCAAACTTCATTGTGTAGTTGTTGGAAGCTATTAAAAAAATGAGTGGTGTTGAAACTTTTGAGTTATTATTCACTTATCAGATTTTTAAATGTGCAGAAAAGGAAGAAAGGATTTCCTATAAGGTTTTTGTTTGTTTTAAGATCTTTAGTTATAAGGTTTTATGTTTCCACATATGTTTGTGGCATGTTGTGTTCCTGGACCCACAGATTATCTTTGTCTAGATTTGGTTATGGATGTTATCCCCTCAAGTGCTCACAAATGCAACATTTATATTTTGGGAAAATCATAACTCTGCTAGTAATTTTTATCTGTTTTACATTATTTATGGCAGATGTTGAGAATGATATATAGAAATATTTATAATTTTTTATTTTATTCTAAAAGATTTCACTCACTGTATATGCTATAATATTATTTACTTGTTTTTTTATTTTACACACTCAACTATTATATTTTGGTTTCATTGTTAATATTCTGAATTAATATTCTGACATAAAATAATCAAAAAATTTTCACAGTTCTACCAACTGAAGAAAATTACCATTATCATGCTCTCTAATTTTATTGACATTTCTCTAATAGAAATTTAGTGTGCAAAAATAAAGTCAGTCCATCCTAAAATTTCTATGGACTCTCAAGGGACTCCAAGTAGTCAAAAACAATCTTGAAAAAGAATTTTTCAATTCAATCTTGAAAAAGTTGGAGGTCTCACACATTCTGATTTTGACGCTTACTTACAAAGCTACAGTAATCAAAAATATGTGTTACTGGCATAAAGACAGGCATAGAGACCACCGGAATGGAAATAATCCCTTGCATGTCTAGTCAAATGATTTTTGACAAGGGTCTCAAGACAATTCAGTGGGGAAAGAATAGTCTTTTCAAAAAGTGGTTTTGAGAAAACTGAGTATCTCCTTTTTTTTTTCTTCTTTTCTGTTATTGAAGTACAGTTGATTTACAGTGTTATATTAGTTGCTGGTGTACAGCATAATGATTCATAGTCTTTTCCTTTACAGGTTACTACAAGCCATTAAATATAGTTCCCTGTGCTACACAGTAGGACCTTGTTGCTTATCTATTTTGTACATAGTAGTTTGGATCTGCCAATCCTAAACTCCCAATTTATCCCTCCCTCTGCTTTTTCTACCCGGGTAACCATAAGTTTGTTTTCTATGTCTGTGAATCTCTTTCAGTTTTGTAAATATATTCATTTCTGTTCATTTTTTTAGAGTCCATATATAAATGATATCATATGATATTTGTCTTTCTCTGACTGACTTACTTCACCTAGTATGATAATCTCTAGATCCATCCATGTTGCTGCAAATGACATTATTTCATTCCTTTTTTTGGCTGAGTAGTATTCCATTGTATATACATTATATATATCACATTTTCTTTATCCATTCATCTGTTGAAGGACGTTTAGGTTGCTCCCATGTCTTGGCTATTGTATGCAGTGCTGCTATAAACATTGGGGTGCATGCATTTTTTTCAAATTAGAGGAGATAACTGAATATCTTCATGCAAAAAAAAAAAAAGTTGTACCCCATACCTTACACCATATAAAAAAATTAACTCAAAATTGATCAAAGATCTAAGTGTAACAGCTGAAAAGATAAACTTGTTAGAAGAAAACAGAGGGTAAAATCTTCATGTTATTGCACTTGGCAATGATTTCCTAACTATGACAGCAAAAGAACAAGCAACAAAAGAAAAAAAACAGATAAGCTGGAATACATCAAAATTAAAAATGCCTGTGCCGCAAAGGACACACTCAGACTGGAAAGGCAACCCATGTAATGGGAGAAAATATTTGCAAATCATATATCTGATAAGGAGTTAATATCCAGAACACATAAAGAACTCCTACAACTCAATGACAATAACAGAAAATAAAAAATTAAAGCATGGGCAAAGGACTTAATAGACATTTTCCCAAAGAAATGGCCAATAAACACATGAAAAGATGCCCAGCATCACTAAGTATTCGGGAAATGCAGATCAAAATCACAATGATATTCTACCTCACACTCATTAGGTTGCTACTATCAAGGGAAAAAAAAACCAGAAAATAACAAGTGTTGGCAAGGATATAGAGGAACTGGAACCTGGATGTACAGTTGGTGAGAATGCAAAATGGTGCAGAATCTGGAGAATGGAGTTTCCTCCAAAAATTAAACATAGAGTGACCATGTGATTCAGAAATTCCACTTCTACATGTATACCCAAAAGAACTGAAAGAAGGGTGTTAATTAGATGGTTGTACATCCACGGTCATAGCAGCATTAGTCCCACCCACTAGAATAATTGATATGACCATGTTACTAAATATAAATATTGAATGATTACATTGTACACTTGAAATTGATATGGTGTCATATGTCAGATATATCTCAGTTAAAAAAAAGAACATTTCCATTACCCTAGGAAATCTCTGAATGCTCCCTTGTAGTCAATTCCTGTTCCCTCTTCCCCACTTCCCATCGGCAACTAATACTCTGATTTTTTTTAACCATATATTAGTTTTGCTTATTCTAGAACTTCAGACACATAGAATCCAAGAAAATGTTCTGTATAAGGTGTCTTTCCGTCAGCACAGTATTTTTGAGATTCAGTTGTCAGTAGTGTTCCATTGTATAAACATGTGGCAGTCTGTTTATCCATTCTTCTAATGATGACCTCCTGAACTGTTCCCAGTTTTGGCTATTACGAATAAAACTACCATGAATTCATATTATTTTAATGGACATTATTATAATACGAAGTTATTCAATTCAACAGCATGGAATATATTCCCATTTACGGTAATTTTCTGTCTTTCACTTGTTTGTAAATTTTTTTCTCCTTAGAGTATTTGTGTATTTTTTGTTATTTCTGGATATATTATCATTTTTGTTCCTATCAGGCAGGACTGGTTTTTAATTTTTATTTGTAATTTCCATTTAGTTGTATATAGGGTAGAGGGATTTTTTTTCTAAGATAATCTTGTATCCACCAATTTTACTGAACTCTTTTCATTATTTGTGGTAGTTTAAAAATTTATTTGGTTTTCTAGGTACATCATCACTACCATCTCCAAACAACGACAGTATTATCTCTAACTCTCCCATCCTTAGACTGCTTAGTTTTTCATTCATAGCATCAGTTAGGACTTAAGCAGCAGTGATGAGAATGGCCACCCTTGTCCTGTCCATCACATAAGAATGCACTTGGAATTTGTCCATGAACTTGTATTTCCTCTAATTTTTTGTTTGTTTTATAAACATTAGCAAGTAGATGAGAGTCTGGGGTTTACTATCATAAATAGATGTTGAACTTTATCAGGTACTTTTTTCCTAAATCTTCTGAGACAGTTTCTAAAGCTTCATAGTTTTCTCCTTGTATGTGGCGACTCACACTGATAGATAATCTACAGGTGAACAGTTCTCTTATCCCCGAGGTAAATCCTACTTGATCAAGATTAATTACTTTTAACACACTTTTTGATTTATTTGGTTTACATTTTATTTAGAACTTATTGATTCTTATATTGTTGAATGAATGAGATGGCTTATACTTTTTGTGTTCCAATTCTTACTTTTTATGCTTCTAGAACAATTGATTTATCCATCTAGTTTTTATGTTTATCAGCATACAATTTTTCACAAATTCCCTTCTGCCATCTTAAACATTTTTATCTGTGGTTATTATTATTTTGTTTATTTTCATATACTCCAGTATCATGGACCACTTTTGCCGTGTCTTTTTAATCTTTTAAAAGAACCACCTTTTAATTTTGTTATACTTTCTATTGATTTAAAAAATATATCATTCTATTGTTTTCTTATCTTTATTATTTCTTTCAATCATGTTTCTTTGGATTTACATTGTTGTGATTTTTTCTAACTTCATGAGTTGAAGTTTTAGCTTGTGGGTTTTAACTTCTTTTATTTCCTGGTCAATGTATTTAAAGCTATAAATATCTCTCCATGCATAATAAATTTGGACATGGAGTGCTTTATTGCCAATTGATTTGAAGTATTTCATTATCCCTTTTTTATTTTTATTTATTTATTTTTTATATTTTATTTATTTATTATTGTATTATTTAATTACTTTATTTTGGTGTGGGGGGAAGTAATTAGGTTTGCTTATTTTTGGAGTAGGTACTAGGGATTGAACCCAGCACCTTGTACATGCCAAGCATGTGCTCTACCACTTGAGCTATACCTTCCCTCCTCATTATTCCTTTTTTAGTTCAAGGATATATAGCAATATATCATTTAGTTTCTACACATACAGGAAGTTCTAAAATCTTGCCATTTATTATTAATTTCTAATTTTATTGCATTCTGAGAATATAGTCAATATGATGGTAAGTCTGTGGAATTTATTGTAGTTAATTTTTGTGAATATTTCTCATGTCTCAGAAAGAGTATGCTTTCCCTGTTTTTTTGGTTTTTTAATTCTAGGTTTTATATATATATATCTAATACCTGGAATTTATTAATTGAATTGTTCTGATTTTTCATATGTCTACTTACTTTTTGTCTGTTTCCAAGTTCCAAGTTTCTGATTAATGTATGAAAATCTGCAACAACAATGATTGAAAAATATATTTCTCTCTAGATTTTTGAAATACTCTGAAGCTGTACTGTATTGTGAATATAGGTTTATGGTGGCTATAATTCTCATTCTATTATGTCTTTTATCAGTATGTAGTATTTCATTTTTATCCCTTATTCTATTTTTTGCCTTAAATTGAATTTTTGCCAAATATGAAGATTTCTATTCTAGTCTTCCTTTGGTTAATATTTTTATATCTTTGTTCATTCTTTCATTTTCGGTCTTTCTGATCTTTTATTTTCAGTGTGACTCGTAAACAACACACTGTTAGACCTTGTGTTTTAAAAAAATCCCTGGCTGACTTGTCTTATCTCCAGCTCTTTCTGTCTCATTTTGTTTGCATGTTACACAAGTTCTTACAGATGTTCTCAGCAGATGGTTGGGCTGATACCAGCTACTCTGTCACATCTGGAAACAAAAGAAACACATTTTTTTAATTTTAAAAAAAGTCAACTTATTTGTTTCAACTAAATGAGATTAAGGCCATTTTAGAAGGAAACAGTGCACTTTTCAAGGAAGAGTCTCTGTAGCAGTTTGACACCGGAAGGATAACACATGAGTTAGTTCAGAATTCTGTAAATGTAAGTGAATACAGTTCACCAAGCATTCTTGTCATCCATGTGGTTTTTAACCTCAGAATCTTCTTTACTTAATATAAATAGCAGATACTGCTTGTGAAAGTTTACATTATAAAGACAATATTAAAATTTGTCACATTCCCCAAACTGATTCGCTGTGCACAAGGCATTGCATACGTGGTATGAATGACTTTCCTGAATGCAAATGTAAATATTCATTTTGCCCACAATTCAAAGATAGGTCCAAGAATTTCAAGGCTCATGTTTTACAAATCTCCTATGTCTCTACCATTATGACTAAAGCTGATAAATCAATTCCCATGTGACATATTTAGACAGAACCTTGGTGAAAATGGCTTTGTAAATTTTATCTCCTATAAACTAATGTTGATAGACCTAGGGCAGTCTGTTGTGTAAGATGACTTTAAAAATGTTCTCGCAAGAGCTTTTTTTTTTTTTTTTTTTAATGCATTCAATCCCTTTCAAATACCTTTTTGAATACACAGAATTGCTAAAAATGAATACTGAGAAAACATGGTAAATATAGATAGTTCATCCTTGGCTCTACACCCACACTGTCTTGGACATAACTATCCAGAAAGATGGTGAGGGGGTAGGGAGAGGCCAGTAAAAGACACTACCATAATCCCAGCCAATTTTTGCAGAAACCCAAGAATAAACTTCTTGCAGTGATAACATGGGATAGAAGAGATGGGGCAAACAAGTATTTGAGATGGCATGATTTATCTGCCCTGGCTGCAACCAAGGTGTGGAAGAAATAAAAAGCACAGCTGGCATTCAAAGCTCTGCACACAGGTCAAGTTCAACCACTCTTACGCAAAATCCCAACCCCAACCCTTATAATCATGCCCTTTGTCTGCTGCATAAACTTCTCCCAGTCTATTCTCCAGTCTGCCCCAAGATGGCACTAACAAGACTTCTCCTTGTCCGTGCTTGGTTAACTTTTCATGTTACATACATAAATCTTGTCTCATTTTAGTATCATGACACGCAATGACTTTTACTGAAGTCATTGGGACTGAGTAATTTACTGAGGCGACTGGTATGTGCAAGTTCATTTTTTCTGGGACCTCAGCTCTACTTGGTTGAAAACCAACTGTGATCTTGACTTGTCTCACACATAAAGTCACGGGTGTTGAAAAATTACAAAATTAATCTCTTTCTTATGTAGCTCATTGACTGGGAAGGAATCATTCAACATTATACCCAGCACATTCTATTTCTCATTAATTAAGAATACTCACAATCATAATGACTGTTTTTTTTAACAGCTTCCCTTAAATCATAGATTTATATTTATTTATACACACATAAGAGTCTAATACAAACAATGTGTAATAGTTTAATATATTTTCCAAAATGATATAATTCTTTTCCTAGAATAATAAAGTAGATATAATAAAATTCTCTTCTTTCTGCCATCTCCCATCAGAGATAATCCCTTTGTTCTTTTTGATTAAAACAAATAAATTATAGAATAAACACCAGTTGCTAAGGTTAAAGGGTGAGTTTAAATGAATAAAGTCATCCCATCTATGTAGTATGCACATTAAAGTAAGTGCTTTTTCTTTATACCTCTGGTAGAAATTAACCCTAGTCCTAACCACTTTTCATAAAACTATAGGACACTAGATTCTCATTTAGCATAATGTTAATTTGACCAAGTTACTGACACTATTTGAACAGAAGGGTGTTGCCACAGTGGGATTGTGATGTTCCAAGTTAAAGACAATATGGCTTTATTCCTCAAACTCAGAAAACATGCATAAATAAAATTATTAGTGCCTAAAAATGATTATTACAATTTACTAAGTTCACTTACAAATAGTATACCATTTATACAAACAAAGATCAAAAGACAGGTTATGGGAATTAAGGCTCTTGATAAGCCCGGAAGCAGAGGTACAGTTACAACTTAAGAGAAGCTTTCAAATTAAGGGGACTTTTCAAAGAGGATCTTCACCATGAAATGACAACCAGATATGAAAATGTGTGTAACTTGGGTTTACTTTAGGGAATTATTTTTCAAGAATATGGCTTACTAAACTATGTGACTGAGGTGGGCTAAAAATCCCTGATAAAATTCTCATTTCTCAGTTCTGTCTTAATGAAGGATGAGGTGAAGGATGCTTAACTCAAAGTCCCAGTTCTGAGGGCTTTACATGTGCATATTGGGGTCCCTGGCCCCCCTGAAATTACATGCACCGTCCATGCAAAGAGGAAACGTGTCTATGCAGAAGGCTCATAGTTGGCATCAGATGCTCAGAAGGGTCCGTGCATGATTCCTCCTCTCTCTGCAAAATTACAAACTAGTGGATAAAATTATTTCATAGAGTTCTTGTTAACAGCACCTAGAGTGCAGGCATACATCTATTTCTTCCTTTACTGCAGTATGCAGTGACAGAAAATCATCCTATGGATTGATATGCAGGGCAAAAAGAGTATATTATAAACAAAGAAGGTCCCCCCACCTTTTAAAAACATTCATGCCTAAATGAACCACTACTTCTAAATAACTGTTACCTGGCAAGTTTCCCAGATAAAATTGTGATGATACACAACCTGGAAAATAATCAAACTTTGACTCAGACAGAGGTCATACACTCCCATCTTCTTGAAGATTATTTCAATTTTAAAATCATTAAGCAAGAGAAAATCCCAAGTTTGATCAAGTGAATCTAAAGATTTGGACTTGCAAAAGGGGTTGAACCTAAAGACATTTAAAACTAAACTTTTTTTTTTTTTAATCTGCCAAAGCATTCTCGAGAACACTTCGATGTCGCTGCACTTCGGGAATGTTGAAAGATGAAGACTTAAAGTTAGATTTCATTATGAGAAAAACTAAAGCTGCTGTCATTGCTGCTTTGCTTTCATGCTACATATTTTCCTCTCAGATAAGTAGGCCATAAACTCAATAGATGAGTTACTTATCCAAGTCTGTTTACAACATCTTTCAAATCCAGTAAACGCTGCTGTCAATTTATTTCTTTGCAGGAATCCTAAGTCAACAGTCTTAGCCGGTTGAGCAATCCTTGGCAGGGCGGAGAGCAGTAAATCGTGTTTTATTACTGCAAGCTACTTGAAGCTATAGGGTTATCTGAAACGTTTTACCACTCTGTCGGTAATTTTGCATTCACAGGTCTATAATCCACTAATTCTGATGAAATTTTAGAACTGGGCCTTTGCTAGTAATAATAAAAAAAAATATAGCTGGTCCTCCCCTTCATCACACCCTCCCCACCACCCTCCCCACACCCCTTCTCCCACCCACTCTAATTGTCATGTTCATACCCTTTGCTTCTTGTACATACTCTTACAGGACCCTTGGGCTGGTTGTAAAAGTGCTTGGCTTGCACATTATTTTTGTGGGTACAGTATTTTGTAGTTGCTGGACCACTGTGCTCTGGTATGAAATGTTGCTGTGAAAAGGAAGGGTCTGATGCTTCGTTTTCTTCCCAATTTAAGGAAATTGATCTTATCTTGCTGCTCAAAAGATTCTTTATTTTTAAACTGTAATAATTTTAATAGTATACATCTTAATATTGACCATCCTGGGTTAATTTTACCTGTATTATGGTGTTCCTTTTTAATATATAAAATTTAATTTTTATTAATATAAGGAAAGTTTAATTAAATTATACTTTATCATATTTGTTCTATTCTACTGTTTTAGCTTTCTTCAGAAATTCCACTTAATGGGTATGTTTTACTTCCTTTGCTGTCTTCTATAGCTATCTTTTTCTTTCCTAATCTTTTTATTTCTTTTATTGCTTTTGCATCTTTTTATTTGATTGTTCCTTTTGCATCTACTATATTCTGTGTTTTTTATAGTGTCTATTTTCTTTTTAACATTTTTTAATTCTTATACAATATTTAAAGATTACTTTCCATTTACAGTTATTATAAAATATTGGCTACATTCCCTGTGTTGTACAATACTTCCTTGAGTCTATCTTACACCCAATAGTTTGTAACTCCTACTTCCCTGACCCCTATATTGCCCCCCTCACTGGTAACCACTAGTTTCTTCTCTATATCTGTGAGTCTGCTTCTGTTTTGTTATATTCACTAGTTCATTGCATTTTTTAGATTCCACATGTGAGTGATATCATACAGTATTTGTCTTTCTCTGTCTGACTTATTTCACTTAGCATAATACCCTCCAAGTCCATCCATGTTGCTGCAAATGGCAAAATTTCATTCTTTTTTATAGCTGAGTAGTATTCCATTGTATATATATGTGTGTATATACACATATATATACATACTACATTTTCTTTACCTATTCATCTGTTGATGGACTATATCTATTTTCTCTTGCAGTCCTTGTATTTATTCAGAATGATTTCATGTCTTTTTTCTGTATCTTCCCTGAGTTTTACCAGCTACTGTTTCACTGTCACCTGTTGTCTGGCTCCACTTTTCTCTGACTCTTGTCTCTGCTTTGTGGTCTTCATTCCTGGACTTACTGCATTACTAATACTTTAATTAACAAATTCACAGACATAGGGAAAAAAAACATATTTTTCTCAAAGGGGAAGCAGAGGGAGGAAAAAATTGGGAGTTTTGGATTGGCATATACAGACAACGCTATATAAAGTAGATAAACAACAAGATCCTACTGTATAGGATGGGGAATGGCATTCAGTATCTTGTAATAACCTATAATGAAAAAGAATATGAAGAAAAAATATTATATATAACTGAATCACTATGCTGTACACCAGAAACTAACACAACTTTGTAAATCTAATAAACTTCAATAAAATTTTTAAAAAATCATTTTTAAATTTCATGTTGGAAAATTGGTATCATTTTCATATGTAGGGAACTTTGCTGCTTTTTAATTTTGTTTTCTAACAGTATGGGTGGTGTGTTTATCTTTATCTTTTTCTTTACTGTTCTGATCCTTCCCCTTTCAAAAAACAAACTTTAACTTTAAGAACAGTTTTAGATCTGCAGAAAAATTGTGAAGATACTAGAGAAAGTTCCTCTATATCCACACACAGTTTCCCTATTATTAACATATTACAGTAATACAGTACAGTTGTCACAGTTAATGAATCAATATTGATCCACTATTATTAACTAAAGTCCATGCATTCTTCAGGTTTCTTTATTTTTTTCTCTAAAGTCTTTTTACTGTTCCAGGACCCCATCCCGGATTGCATATTACATATAGTTGTCATTCTCTTGAAAGTCAGTTTCTCAGATTTTTCTTGTTGTTCATTGACTTTGATGGTTTTGAGGAGTACTGGTCAAATATTTTGTGGACAAATTGGAATTTGTCTGATAATATTCTTATGAGTAGACTGGGGTTATAGGTTTTGGGGAGGAAGACCAAGGAGGTCAAGTTTCATTTCCTTTACATAAGAACAATGGTCGTTACTGTCAACATGACTTATCATTGTTGGCCTTGGCCTCAATCTCCTGGCTAAGGCAATGTTTTCAGCTTTCTCCACTGTCATCTTACTCTTTTTCTCCCCATTTCCATACTGTACTCTTTGGAAGGAAGTCTCTGTGTGCAGTCTACCTTAAGGAGTGGGGACTTGTGCAGCAGAGTAGCTACATAAATTATTTGCAATTTTTCTGCACAGGAGATTTGTCTCCTCGCCCCCATTTATTTATTTATTCAACCATCTACTTAGGTCAGTATTCACTCACGGTTATTTATTTTATACTTTAAGTTTTAATTCAATACTGCTTTATTTGGATGCTCAAATTGTTCTACTTTTGGCCACAGAGAGCTCTTTCTGTTGACTCCTGTGCCCCTTTGGCATATTCCTGTCATTGTGGGTTATTTATTTATTTGCACATTCTTACTTTCTGGCATCATAAGATAATCTAGGCTCATCTTGTGTGTTTTCTGCCCCATCTCTGAGAATCTACCATTTCTCCAAGAAGCTGTGGGTCCTTGTGTTGGAGAACGCTATTAGAAATCAAGATCTTGGCACTAAGGATGCTCGTTACTGCTGGAGCATTTATGTTTCCAGTCCCTCTCAAATGACAGAACAAGGAAATATATGTGTGTGTATGCTAACCTGGATACCCACACATCTATAACTCTTTCTATATATAGCCATTGTATCTATATGGAATTCAACATGACTTTATACTGTTGTCTCTCCAACTCCCACCCGTTACCTCATGGTTCATTCCAGCCTCTTCCTCTTGCTGATCTGTAGTCCCCAACTCCAGCAGTGACAAACCTGGCTCCCACAACCTGCCGTCCACTTGCCCAATCGTTCGATTCCAGCATGCACGTGTAGCACCACCAGAATTGTTCATCTGCATCCCCATTGTTGAAAAACAACTTTATCAATGAGAGTACAGTGATTAGACATAGTTTTTCTTTTTTTGCCCTTAATTTTACAGACTCCCTTCATTTCCAAAGTTACTCAGGTCAATAACTTTCCCCCCAGTCCCCTCCTTAAATAAGATTCTTTCATACCTTTTAAATACAATTAGATTATTGTCACATTCTGCATTCCACCTTAAATGAGTCTTTTAAAATTCTGCACACATTAAAGTTCCCTCTTAGTAATGTAAAAGTTCTATAGATTTTGACAAATGCACAGTGTCATTTATCTACCATTACATATAGTTTTGCTGCCCTAAAAATTCCCTATGCTTTACTTATTTAATCCTGTCCCTTCTTAAACTGCTGGCAACCACTGATATTTTTACTATTACTATGGTTTAGCCTTTTGCAACATGTCATGTAATTGGAAGTATAGAGTATGTAACCTTGTCAGACTGACTTCTTTTACTTAGCAGTATGTTTTTAAGATTCATCCATGTCTTTTTTTTTTTTTTAGCTTGATTGCACAGTTCTTTTTTATTTCATTGTGTGAATGAGCCATGATTTTTTTATCCATCATAGTTATGATTGTTTGCATGTTTTGGTAATTATGAATAAAGCTGATAACGTTCATGTGCAGGTTTTGAGTGGACCTATGTTTTCACGTCAACATAATTGCTAGATCACATGGTGAAATTACCGTGAGCTGGTAAGAAACTGCCAAACTGTTTTCCAAAGCAGACATACACTTCTCATTTTCCAATAGCAACAAATTAGATTTCCTGTTACTCCATGTCCTCAACAGCCATTGGTGTTGTCAGGTTTTTTTTTTTTTTTTTTTAGCATTTTAATAATTTTGTAGCAGTATCTTCTTGTTTAAATTTGCAATTCCCTGATGATAAAGGCTTTGAACATCTTTTAGTTCGACATATTTGCCATCTGTATATCTTCTTTGATGAAGTGTCTGTTCAAATCTTTTGCCCTTTTAAAAAGTCTCTTATTTGTTTTCTTATTATTGGGTTTTTAGAATTCATAGGTATTTTGGGTACAAGTCCTTTATCAGGTACATATTTTGCAAATTTTTTTTTCCAAATTTGTGGCAGTGTCTTTCACAGAACAGAATAAAATCCAATTTATCCATTTCCCCCCTGGATTATGCTTTTGGTATTTTGTCTTAAAAATCATTAGGAAACGCAAGATAATCTGAATTTTCTCCTATGTTTTCTTCTAAGTGTTTTATAGTTTTGCATTTTACATTTAGATTTATAATTCATTTTGAATTACCTTTTGTGAAAGATGTAAGATGTGTTTAAGTTCTTTATAGACATTACTATTTATTGAAAAGCCTATCCTTTCTCTGTTTAATTGCCTTAGCTCCTTGATCAAATGTCAATTGACTGTATTTGTGAGCCTATTTCTGGGCTCTCAATTCTTCTGATGTGCAGTGTCTACCCTTTCACTCACATATCTCTGTAATAAGTCTTGAAATCAGGCAGTGAGAATCTTCAAATTTTGTGTTTCTTCTTCAGTATTATCTTGGCTTCTCTAGAAAGCATTTCCACTTTCTATTCGGTTTGTCAATATGTACAAAATATCTTGCTAGGATTTTGATTGAGATTGCATTAAATCTATAGATCAGTTTAGGAATAATTGATATCATAGCAATATTGAGCCTTCTGTCCACGATCAGGGTCAATCTATCCATTTATTTAGATCTTCTTTTACTTCTTTCATCAGTTTGATAGTTTTTAGCATATAGATCTTGAACATATTTTATTGGATTTATGCCTAATTATTTCACATTTCGGTACTATTTGAGTGGTATTTTCTTAATATCAAATGCCAATTGTTCATTGCCCGCATATGGGAAGGCAATTGATTTCTGTATATTAGTCTCGTATCCTGTGACCTTGTTACTCACCCACTAGTTGCTTGAGTTTTTGTTGCTGCTTTCTGGAGGAATTTTGTACATACACAATCATGTCATCTGCAAACAAGGACAGATTTATTTCTTCCTTCCCAATCTGTGTATCTTTATTTCCTTTTATTGTCTTACTGTGCTAGCGAGGACTTTCAGATGATGCTGAATAGAAGTTGTGTGAGACAGGACGTCCTTTCCTTTCAGTTTCTCACCATTGAGTGTGATGTTAGCTGTAGGTTTTTTAATAGATATTGTTAATCAAGTTGAGGAAGTTTCCCTCTTCCCAATTTGATGAGAATTTTTACCATGAATGAGTACTGAATTTTGTCAAATGCATTTCAACATCAGTTGATATAATCATATTATTTTTCTTCTTTAAACTGATTGATTATTATGTCTTCTTGGGGAATTGACACTTTGACATGTAATGCCCCTTTTTGGTGATAATTTTTCTTGTTCTGAAGTCTGCTTTGTCTGAAATTAATATAGCTACTCTAACTTTCTTTAGATGAGTGTTAGGATAGTATGTCTTCCTCGATTCTACATCTATCTATACCCATCTCTCCATATCTATATTATCTAGAAGTAAAACTTTTCATCCAGATGAGTCTTTATATTTAAAATGAGTTTCTTGCAGACAATATAAAGTTGGGTCTTATTTTTTTATCCCCACTCACAGCCTCTATCTTCTATTTGATGTATTTAGACCATTCACATTTAATGTGGTTATTGATATCGTTGGATTAAGATCTACTATATTTGTAACTAATTTCTATTTGTTGCACTTGTTCTTTATTTTCCACACCCCCTATAGTTTTCTGCCTTTTCTGGTTTGAATTGAGTATGTTATATGATTTAATGTTATATTTCCTCTTAGCATGTCAGTTATACTTAATTTTTTAAAGTAATTGCCCTAGATATTACAATATGTTTTTACAACTTGTCTAAATCTAGTTTCAAGTAAAACACTACCACTTCTCAGTAGGAGAGTTACCTTATAACAGAGTATTCCCAATTCATCCTTGCATTCCTTATAAAATTGTTATTTAACTTACTCATATGCTATGTCACTCAATGTTGTTACTATTTTTACTTTGAACAAACATTTATTTATTATATCAATTAAGAATGAAAAAACCAAAAGATTATATTTACCTTTATCTATTCCTTCTCTGATGATTTTTCCTCTTATATGGAGATCTGAGTGTCCCACCAATATCATTTTCCTTTTCTCTGAGAAACTTAACATACGTTTTAACAGCAGGTCTGCTGGCAATGAATTCCCTCAGTTTTTTGTTTGTCTGAGAAAGCCTTTATTTCTCCTCTATTTTAAAAGATAACTTTGCTGGTTATAGAATTCTAGGTTGGTGGGTTTTTTTCCTTCATCACTAAATATTTCATTCGACTCTCTTGCATGGTTTCTGATGAGCATTCTGCTGTGCTCTCCTTTTCTTCTATAGCTAAGGCGTTTTATTTACTTGACTTCTTTCAATGTTTTCTCTCTCTATCTCTTGTTTTGTTTTGTTTGAATATGACAGATGTATGTGTAGGCATTTTTGTATTTATCTTGCTTTATATTCTCTGAGTTTCTTGGATCTGTGGTTTGCTGTCTGTCAGTAATTTTGGTGATTTTTCACCCATTACTCTTTCAAACATCTTTTCTGGTCACTTCCCTCATTTTCTTCTGGTAGCCCAAGTACACTCATGTTATAACTTTGCAAATTGTCCCACAGTTCTTGGATATTCTGGGCTTTTTTTTTTTCTTCATTTTTTTTCTCTTTGCATTTCAGTTTGAGAACTTTCTATTAACCTATATTCAAACTCACTAATTGTTTTCATTGCCATGTTCGATCTACTGATCGAAACATCAAAGACAATCTGCATTCTTTATTTTTGTTACAGAACTTCTGATTTCTAGCATTTCCTTTGGATTCCTTCTCAGCTTTTTTATTCTTTTTTGCTTACACTGTCCATTTAGTCTTGCATGTTGTCTACTTTTTTCATTAAAGTTCTTAACATAGTAATCATATTTAAATTTTTTGTCTGATGATTCTAAAACCTGTGTCATATCTGAGTCTGGTTCTGAGGCTTGCTTTGTCTCTTCAGACTGTTTTTTCTTGCCTGTCAATATGCCATGCAGTCTTCTGTCGAGAGTCCGAGATGATGTGTCAGTTAATAGAAACTGCGGTAAGTTGACTTTGAGTGTGAGGTGTTATGTTAACCTGGCTAGGAGCTGCATGTTTCACGTTTGCTATAGCTGTACCAGCCAAAGGCTTCAAATCCCTCTAGCATCCTGGTTTTTGTCTCCCTGTTGTCTTTAGGTTTCCCTAAGAACTCCTCTTCAGAGTGCACCTGGTAGCTCTTTGAGTTGATATCCGTGATTATACTGGTGTCCTGTTGGTGTGGCAGCAAGGCGAGAGTGAGGGGAAGCACGCTATGTTCTGTGGTTAAATCTCATTCTTTTAGTGAGCCTGTGTCCATTAACCTTGACCTTCTCAGCTGTTTCTTAGCCACCCATCCTTCTACCCTTGGCTTAATTGAGATAGCCTAGAGGAGAATTAAGTCAGAGAATGCTCTTTCCGTGGGTGAAATAAAGCTCTGCTAGTATATTCTCCCCTGGAGAAGTCTTTGTTATGGAGAAACCTTTGGGTATACTTTGCAATGGTTCCTCTTCCTCCTTCCTCCTCCCAGAGTCATGAAGAGCTGGCTGCTTCTTCAATCTTCACTATGAGAACCTGCTAGAATTATTGGAGGTAAAACCTACAAAAGGATAGGGACCCCCTAAGACCAAGGTCCCCAAGACCTTCTCATTCTCGAGCTAGACCACACTCAGCCTCCAGCAATTCACCGAAATGACTATTTATGTGTTTCTATCAGTTTCCGGCTCTAGCAGCTTCTGCTCCAGGAAAGACAGTCTCAGCTCTGAGTCTCTGGGTGCACCTGTCTCTCTGCATTTCAGGATGGTGGCCTGCCCTGCAACCACAGTTCTCTAACAGCTCCAAGACAGGTCATTGAATTGTAGTTTGTCTGGATTTTTCTGGTTGTAAAGAGAGTGATGATTTCTGAGCTCTTCATATGTAATAGCTGAAACTGGATGTGTGTTTATCCTTTTGTTGTTAGCAAATTTGAGGCACTTGCATTGTCTTGGACTAGCTATTTTGCAGGAGGTTCCCGTACATGCAAAATGTGTGTGTGTGGGGGGGGGGTCAGTAGGGACAGGTGAGTTCCCAGGGTTTTTCTTCTTATGTTGTCACTACCATGATGGACTATTTCTTGACAGTAGGACTCTCTGTGAAGCCTAGCTTGCTCTGGCTCTCAGAACCTAACTGGATCCCAGAGTCCTTCCATCACCAGCCCTGAACACCACCCTATGGTCCTACATTGACTGCTACTCCCAGGAGACATAGCCCTTTTCTTCCAAGATACCCCTCTTATTTTTCAAAGAAGGGCACTTTTTGAGGCTTACCCTTTCTGGGTTTCACTCATTAATTTTCATGCATTTCTGCACCTTCTCCAGCAATTATGGCCTGGCATATTTAATTTCTGTACAAACAGGTTTTACTCAGAATGGGATATTTGTTGATTTCTGACATTTGATACCAAAAGGCCTCCTCTCTCCTCTCTGTTCTTCCCCACTACATTCTGGCAGCTTCCGGCATAGGAAGGCTTGCTAGCCTTAGTTTCTCTTGGCCACACTTACACATAATTTGGAGTTTGTGGATTTTTCTCTGTCTCCTACTTTCACCAAAAATGTATTTCATGGCTTTATTTTTGTTCTCCTTGTTGCTCTATTTGGTTTCCAGGAGAAGTGGGAAGATTAAAAACTAAGCCGTGTCCATGTTCCTAACCTCTGTTCCAAATTTAGAAATAATAAGAAACATTAAGAAACAACAGGAAAGTAAATGCTGGGGTCACCATATTGCCTGGTGCAACATGCAATGTCAATGGCGCCCTCTGGAGGGCAGTGTAAATAACACAACTGTCAGCCCTTAGTCCTGTAGTCTGGAAACTGTGTTCTTTTTCTCCCAATTGGAATTTTAACAAATAACAGGTAGTGATGTAAATGCAAAGTAATATGCTCTTGTTTGGAAGAACAAGGCTTTGAGAATCTTACTTTGATGAGATCATACAGAGGAAAAAATGGCAATGAAGCTAGTTTTTACTTTACCAGAGTTTTTTTCCTTTCATCTCTGAATTGTGACTATATAAACAAATGATTGTAAATGATTCTGAAGGTCCCTCCATCCACCTAAACACACATACGTTCACACAGCGGAATTTTTCCCTTTAATCTACACAGGCACTCTAAGTTTTTAGGAGAGAAGTATTTCTACAGTAGTTTGTGTCAGTTTCTCTCCTCAAGGCAGAAAACCTTCAAGCAAAAATAACTCAGTCTTCAGAGTTGCATGTGGATTTCACATTGCCTCCCAGTAATTATTTAGTGCTGAGAATCCAAATGCCTGTCCGTTGACAAATGGATAAACAAGATGTGATCTATCCATGTGAGGGGATATTATTCAACCTGAAAAAATGATGAAGTTTTGACATGTGCTGCAATGTGGATGATCCCTGAAGACATTATGCTAAGTGAAGAGCAGACACTAAAGGCCATATTCCATTTCATTCATGTGAAGTACCCAGAATGGCCAAATTTATAGAAACAGGAAATAGATCAGTGATTTCTAGAGGCTGGCAGCAGGGGAGGATGGGAAGTGACTGCTAACGGGTACAGAGTTTCTTCAGGTGGTGATGTTCTGGAATTAGATGGTGGTGGTAGCTGATATACAACTTTATGAATACACTAAACATTACCGAACTGGACACTTTAAAAGGGTGAACTTTATGGTATGTGAAATATATATCAATAAAGCTGCTAATAAAAAAATACTCCATACGTAATATATAGTTTGAAAATGCCAAGACTAGAGAAAAAAATTTGTAAAAGTGACCCATACTATCAAAGTTTTAAAATTCAATTGCTGAGAGATATGGTGAGAAAAGTGTGGTTGATTCTTGCTGAAGGGAATGAAATCCCTATGAGTGAAGGTTGAATGGAGCTGGTAACTTCAGGAGTGTGCCTGGCGGGGTGGGAATGAGGTTAATAGATTTCCTTGCTCACCACCATGACAAAGTATCATTTCATTCTACCAACATTAGTGCTTGTGGTTGTTTTAAAATAATGTTGTTTGTCAAGTTAATGTCATTTTTTTTATCATTTCCAGGAGCAAATCCAGGAGATGTTGGTAGAAAATCAGCTTTGAAAAGAAAATATCTGGCCACCTCTATCTGACCTTGAACTTGCCCTATCTCCTGGCCTTTCTATTGTCCACTCTTGCCCCCGGGGGTTCTTCCGTTGGCAGATTTGGAACAGTGTTTCTCAAATCCATGTGCATCTGGAATTGCCTGAAAGATATAAAATTACTGATGTATGGACACTACCACACATCACATTCTGGTTAAATAGTTTTATTTTTTATTTGCTTTTCATAATTTTAATTTTGATATAATTTCAACTTTACAGAAAAGTTGCAATAGTATAAAGAATTCCAGGTACACTTCACCCAGATCTCTCTCTCTAATTATTCTGAACCCTCTGAGTAAGTTGCAGACACGATGCCCTTTTACTTCAAAATACTCCTGTTTGTAATTCCTGTGCAAGGAACTCCCGTGCACAACCACGGCACAACAAATAGCAATCATTAGGAGTTAACCACACTGCTGTTAGATCTATAGACCTTGCAGGGATTTTGCCAAGTGATCCAATAATATCCTACATAGCAAAGGAAAAGGCAGGATCAGGAGTGGTTATTTTTCAACAGCCCCAGGCGATGCCAGTGTGCTGCTGAGAGCTGGAAACAGGTAAGCGCTCAGCGGCCCCTGGGAAGGTGACACCGGAGCTGCAGGTCACAGGCTCCCCGGGAGGAGGCAGCGCTTGAAGGGGGCAGCTGGAGAGACTCCCAGGGGTGGGTGCTGCATGGGGAGCCGAGCCACCACCAGCCCCAGGATTTGGGGGCTGGGGAGAGGCAGGGACGGATCCTGAATTTCACCTTCCACACCGTGGGAGAGGGATCCTGAGAGTACTGAAATCCTGGGGTTCTCTGCAGGTGTCCCCTACAGCCCTCAACCGGAAGCAGGTCGGTTCATACAACTGAAGCCGCTTTTCTCAACATTGTGCGGAACAAAGGTGGCCCAGAGGGGCGCCAGGTGACCGGGGGGTCACAGCCCAGGTCCCTCCAGGTGCTGGGAGGCACCAGGAGCCTGGAGCTGCAGCCCCGAAGGAGTTGGGGAGGGGGCAGCCGAAAACCCAGGTGGTGCTGGGGAGAGCCTGTTCTCTGCTCCAACCTGTTGCAGGTAGAGTCCCCGGGGGGAGTAAGCAGGGGGTGCTCAGCTCCGTGGAATACTCCAGCAGTGTTTGGTAAGCGATAGAATAACAGAGAAACTTGAAGTGAGTGAGGAACGGGCAAAAGCAGGAGCTGCTAACCAATTAATATTTAGTAGAAGATGGCAGGTGTCTTTTCTCTGTTTGTTTTAGTTATTTATTACTACATTATTTTACTGGAGAATAGGCTCTTGTCTTTGGGAGGAAAGAATTCAAGAGCGAAGTTTACTCAGGGAGATACACACACAGAGTGGAAAGCGACCACGAGGTGCGGGGTTGTTAGTTTTTGCGGGCTTGGTGATTTCCTATGCTAATGAGCAGGAGGATTATTCCAACTACTTTGGGGAAGGGGGTGGGATTCCCAGGAATTGGGCCCCCACCCACTTTTGGACCTTTTATGGTCAGCCTGGGAACTGTCATGGCCCTGTGGCTGTGCCATGAGGCTCAAGGTCAACTGGAAGTCAAATCTTTCACCATCTTGGTTCTCCCCAGTCCGTCCTGTCCTCAGTTGCTGTGTCATTCCTTCAGTGGTTGTGCCCTGCCCCCTTCCCTCCTGTCTCAAAAACAAACCAGTCCAAAATTTGGTCTTGAAAGGACCATTTTGTTATTATTTCTCTTTTATTTCTTACTTACTGTCATTTGTTGTCATCTCTGGGGCAAATCCAGGAGATGTGGGTAGAACATGGGGATTGATAACTGGCCGCCTCTGTCTGAACCTGACCTGCCCGCTGGGCTCACTGCTGCCTTCTGACCTCCGTGTTGTCTCCTCCGTGCTGACTGGGGCTTAGAGAAATTGATTTTTATTTTGTTTTGGTTTGTTATTTTCTATTTATTTATTTATTTGTTTGTTTGTTTGTTTGTTTGTTTGTTTTGATTTTGCTGTTCTCGGTTGGCGTCTCCCGGGCAACTGCAGTCAGATCATGGCCGGGACTGGAACATCTAAGACAGCTTTCTACTCTGGTTCTGATGGGGTGGCAGGAAGGTCAGGGAGCAGGACAGCCTCACAGCCTCACTACATGTGGTCTCAGGCCTCTCTCTCTATGTGTCCCCTCCCAGTGATCCATCCCTATGGTGCCTGGACTTCCTGCGTGGTGGCTCGGGGCTTCCAAAACAGCAATATTAAGCCACTAACTCTTTGAGCTTAAGCCAGGTCTGGCATTGCATCACTTCTGCTGCATCTCGTTGACTAAAATGAGTCGCAGGGTCAGCCCCATTCACTGTAGAAGGGATTACACAAGGGTCTGAGTACCAGGAGGCATGGTTCCTGTGGGGACCAATTTTGGAAACTGGTTACCACTTTATTCAGGGGCCGCAGATGACATCCCAGCCACACACCATGAAAATGAGTGTTACTGGCAATAAGAGCGAACGCTCTCAATCATCACCATGGTTTGTAGCCAGACCTCAGCAAGGCGTGGTCCATCGAGGGCTTCTACAACCTAACTCCGGGTTCTCAGCTCTACAAATATTTCTATATTCCAAAGGCATTGCAAAGTGGGAAGTATTGTGTGAACCGGGACAGTTTATATCTAGAAGTAGACCTGTGCAAACTCGTTTGATGATGGCGTGGAAACTTTTCCAAAGCCAAAGTGCCCTCCAACACACCTCCAAATGCTGGACCAGCCTCTGGAGTTGGGCAGGGGAGCTGGCGAGAACCTTAGACTGGCTGTGGTCGTATGTCTTTACCAGAAAGGTACAGTGACTTAAAGAACATAAGATTAAAATATTTTTTGCATACTTCATTTTGTGGCTTGAGACTGGCTACATTTCTTCTTTTCATAAAAGAGAAAGAAATACCTTAGATCCCTTGAAGCCGTTGCGGATGCACTGCCACCGTTGCACTGCCACCTTGCTGCGGATGCACTGCCACCCTGCACATCCAGCAAGTTTTCCTGTACAACTTGCTACTACTTACTCTATTCTCACCTAACATGTTGAATTTTAAGAGGCTTGTGAAGGAAAATAAAGATAAAATATCATTTAATGTGATCTAATACTTTGTAGGTATATACCAAGGAAACTAACACTGGTACTGACATTAGCCATTTCTGGACAACTAGAACTTTTACACCGGCAGAGTCAACTAAGTTTGTGTAATGCATTTATGTCTGACATCATCTATTCTTCTTTTTCTATCAACAATAATTTATTTACCAAAGCATCGACACTTTAACTCAAATTTTAAGGTTTTATTTATCTTTATATATAGTGCCTAGGTTACACTCTTACTGTTTAAGTTAGGATCTACCAACCTACACTAACATCTAGGATTTTTTTCCCCCAGTATTATGCACTATTCCCAAGTAGTATTTAAATGCCATTAATTTTTTTCTTATTTTATTTTATTTATTAATTTTTTTGGTGGGGGGAGGTAATTAGGTTTATTTATTTATATGAAATGGAGGTACTGGGGATTGAACCCAGGACCTCATGCATGCTAAGCATGCTCTCTACCACTGAGCTATATCCTCCCTTCCATCATTATTTTTTATTGAAGTATAATTGATTTACAATGTTGTATTAATTTCCTGTGTACAGTACAGTGATTCAATTTTACTCCTTTTCATATTTTTTTCATTACAAGTATTGAATATATCTCCCTGTGCTATGTAGTAGGATCTTATTTATCTATTTTATATATAGTAATATCTGCAAATCCTGGACTCCCAGTTTATCCCTCCCCACTCTTTTACCCCTTGGTAAGCATAAGTTTGTTTTCTATGTCTGCGAGTCTGTCTCTGTTTTGTAATTAAGTTCATTTGTGTCATTTTTTTTTTTTAGATTCCACATAGAAGTGATACCATATGGTATTTTTCTTTCTCTTTCTGGCTTACTTCACTTCGTGTGATGATCTCTAGGTCCATCCATGTTGCTGCAAATGACATTATTTTATTCTTTTTATGGCCGAGTAGTATTCCACTGTATACATACACCACAACTTCTTTATCCAGTCATCTGCCAATGGACATTTAGATTGCTTCCATGTATTGGCTATTGTATATAGTGCCGCTATGAACATTGGGATGCATGTATTTTTTTCAAATTAGCATTCCCCTTGGATATATGTCCAGGAGTAGGACTGCTGGATCGGATGGTAAGTAAATGTAAGTAAATGGTAAGTTTATTTTTAGCTTTTTGAGGAATCTAGGAGGCCATCTAGGAAGATGGACATTTCGGTCACTTCCATGTCTTGTAAATGCTACTAATTTTTACACTGGGATGCTTTGTGGAACTATACCATAAAAAAGTTAAAAGGTCAAATCTTCCCATTTGAGAATTCCGACTACTGGTCATCTGTCTCCAGGAAGAAGCAACAGAAGTGAGCTGGTCCCTCTGCTCCCTCGGACACCTGCTCACAGTCATTGTCAGTCCATGTCATTGCCACATCTAAGCAACCCGGTGCTATTGCTTCTGTTGGTAAATTTTCGTCCAACAGTAACATCCTCTGGCTTCTCAAAGGGCTGCTAAAGGATAATGGCCTTTATTGTACATGGGGCATCTCTATGATGAGTAAGTGGGGCCGTTTTCTTTCCCCTGGGAAACGAAATTGTACTGGTTTATTCTCATACACGTAATTTCAATCATGGATATTTTTTTGTCTCCAAAAAGGATTAAACATTGTGTGTAAAGTGCTTATCAGGTGCTTGAGTTCTATGATGCTTTTTCGAGTCTGAAAACTGGCAGTGCAAAAATAGAAAATGATTTCACAGTTCCCCAGGGCCAAGACTGGAATATACAAATCAGAGAGGAAAAGAAAATTGCATTTAAATATAGAATGTACTGGGAATTTCTGCCTTTATTTCAAGCTCCATGTAAGTGGTCAAATTATAATTTTTCTGGGCAGATATACATGACATAATTTGTTATGTAAGAGGTAACTGACTTGAAAGATTTGTGCAAAATTAAATTTGCAAAATAAAGAATATGGTTTAGGACTTTGAACATTATGATTAAGTTTCAATGTAAATAAAATATGTGGTTTCCCTTAGAAAGTAAAGACTTAATATAATTTGCAAATTACTCCTGCAATGAGTCCATTTACAGTGAGTATAAGTTGCTACTGTATTTTCATAATGAACAAATGAGGTTTTAATGAATCACATTTCATTTAATATTCTACAGAAATATGAGATAATAGAGAATTGAATTGAAATATTTATTCCTTATGGTGGAATTAAACTGGAACATTCTTTCTGAAAACTGTTAGGTTTTAGCATGCAGATTTCAAAAAAAGTCTATTTTTTATTATCTTTTAAAACGTATTCTTCAACAAGTTGGTTTGAAGGTTGGTGAACCGTCATGTTAAAGTAAACTTTGTCCAATGAAAAAAGATAATATGTTTGGTGGTGTTGCAAATTAAAGGAAAGAAAAATACATATCTTTAATCACAGGGCAGAGTCAACAATATTTCTGTAGACAATAGTCATAGTTTGGTATCGCATTGCTCTTACATTTTATATAGTATGATCTATCCATCCATTCAACAAATATTTACGGAGTGTCTGCTCTGCACCACCCGTACACTTAAAGAATTGTATTTGAGGAGTCAGAGGCCAGGTTGTAAAATGGTCCTCAGGGCATTCGCATGACTTAGGGAGGTTAAGTGCACAGCATGATGCCCTAGTGAAGGTTATATTTGTGCTTATTTTATTCAAGTCTGTAGAGAGGTGCCAGGAAGCTTTCTCCATCAGAAGAGAGTAAAATTCTCCTTTGACGGACTGAAGATAATTTTTTTTTTTTTTGGTGGGTGGAGGAGGTAATTAGGTTTATTTATTTTTAGGGGAGGTACTGGGGATTGAACCCAGGACCTCGTGCATGCTAAGCATGTGCTCCACCACTTGAGCTATACCCTTCCCATCTTAAAGATAGTTTCTGATCTTGTTTCCAACCCTTCCTGAACTTCCTCCCCCAGAAGCATAGGGCATTTGGAAAAGGGAGGATGGTAGCTCTATTGTCTGGAAATGCACAGTAATGGTGTATTTTTTGGTGTATGATTCTAAAAAAAGAAGTCTAGACACCAGAGACGGGAGAGGGAGAAAGATACGGTCTTTGGGTCACGACGGTGACAGTAGCCTGAGTTCTCACCTCCTGGGGGTGGGGTGTGCACTCAAGGGAAGACTGCTGCACACAGGCCTGAGGCCACTGCCCAGGACTCAGGCCACAGCTTCTGTGTGGCCCAACTGGGGGCTACTTTTGTCCCCAAGAGACACTTGACAGCATTTGGAAACATTTTCGATTGTCATGACTGGAGGGAGCGATGCTACAGCAAGAAGTGGGTAGGGGCCAGAGATGCTGCTAAACAGCCTACAGGTCCCAGAGCCGCCCCCAGAAGGAGGCCTCCCTTTCAGTGTGTCAGTGGAGCCAAGGTTGAAACCCCCTGTCGTCACCTGAGGGCCTAAGCTTAGTGCAACGGTACGTGAGACACACTCATTGAATGCTTACTAGACTCGCTTACTTGAGAAAGTGAGTATCGAGTCAGTGTTACACTTAACTCTACGTCCGGTCCCTGTTGGCATAGGGAAGCCACAAAAACGTGGTTTTCTACGGGGCACTACTGCTATCTGCTATTTGGTGGCGTTTCTGATTTATTTAATTAGTTTATTTTCAGGGATTATAGTCACTTAACATGTATTTCCTGAACACCTATTATGTGTCAAATACAACTCTAGACGCTGTGTATAGAAAGGAAAAATGTAACAATGATTCCTGTCTTCACAGAGTTTTTAGCCTACTTAAGAGAGGGAAAGACCAGCACATGTTCATATATATATGAATCTGGAACATGCACAGGAAGTTTGCTTAATAAGGTTTAGTTCTATAGAGAGGTCTAGGATTTGGGGTGTTGATCAAAGAACATTTTTATCGATGATGTTTGTCTATCTTTTATAAGAATGTACTTGTGCATATGGTGTAATTAAAGATTAAACATTATAATCAGCTCATACAACTCAACACCAAAAAAAAAACAACCTAAAAATAGAACTATCACATGACCCAGCAATTCCACTTCTGGATATATAGCTGAAAAAAGCAAAAACACTAATTCGAAAAGATACATGCACCCCAGTGTTCATAGCAGCATTATTTACAATTGCCAAGATATGCAAGCAACCTAAATGTCCATCAACAGATGAATGAATAAAGAAGATGCTGTGTATACACACACACACACACACACACACACACACACACACACACACACAATGGAATACTACTCAACCATAAAAAGAACAAAATTTTGCCAGTTACAGCAACATGGATGGACTTTGGAGGGCATTATGCTAGGTGAAGCAAGTCAGACAGAGAAAGATACATACTGTATGACATCACTTACATGTGGAATCTAAAAAATACAACAAACTAGTGAATATAACATAAAAGAAGCAGACTTGCAGATACAGAGAACAAACTAGTGGTTACCAGTGGGAGCAAGGGCCAACATAGGGGTGGGGGAGTGGGAGGTACAAACTATTGGGTGTAAGACAGGCTCAGGGATGTACTGTACAGCATGAGGGAATATAGCCAATATTTTGTAATAACTGTATATTGAAAGTAATCTTTCAAAATTGTGTAAAAATTTTTAGAAATTTTTAAATAGAATAAATATTAATTTCAGGAAAGTAGTAATACATGCTTTAAAATATGCATTTATTTGTTTTTTGGTTAACAGTTTGGTCATTTACATTTTCCTAACATTTTTAATAAACCTTTTTAAACATGCAGAGGAGTTTAAAAAATTATACACTGAACATATTGACCATCTAGATTCCACAATTAATACTTTAATACACTCGCCTTATACATATCCATCCATCTATCCATGCCTCTACCCACCCATCAATATATCATATTTTTTGATGTATTTCAAAGTAAGTTGCAGTGCCTCAGTGCACTTCTCTCTAAATATTTCAGCATGCATTTCATTAACTAGAACTCGGTATTTGCTTACAATTCAAACCTACTTTTTATTAACTTTATCTTGTTATTCAACACAAAATGACTGAAATGGAAACATGAGCTCCATCTTACGGTTCTACTGGTTTCCTTATGTGACTTAAGCAGGATCCAGGTAGAAGTCTGACCTCTAGAACAGTGGTCATTGTAAGACTTCTTAGGGGACACCGCTTTTTGTTACTTTACATTGAATTCTTATTAATCAAAGGATCAGTTGGTAGAGCCATTATTCCTTCTTTCTAATGATGAATTTTTACTCCAACCTAAAAGCAAAACAGACTGTAGCATCATCAGCTGGCCAGTTGGCTTATTGCTGAGAGACAGGTGGTTTATGTGCCCAGAAAGCAGTGTGGGGACTGTCCTCTGTGGCTTTGGAAATACTGCCACACTTGGATTTGGTAGCCTTTCTTGCATGTACACAAGACCTCACTGGTTTGAGGGCAGAAATCTGGTCACTTTGTTCACAGTTCTCTCCCCAGAGCACAGTTTCATGACCAGCACGTCAACAAATATTTGTTAAATGAATGAATGATTGAATGAGAACTTTATACATGGATATAGTAGATCACTCGTGAAATTGATTAATAAATCTGTAGGTCTGTAGAAAGGACAGGACACTGATGACTTGCTGGCATTAATACTTAGTTTTTTATCCATCCTCACCTTCCAAGAGATCAATATGCAGAACATTACAAGTACATTTTGGAAAAGGTTTAATTAAATAACTCCATAATAAAGACAAAACTACAAAGGCTTCTCATAATTACTTGGGGGAGAATACTGGTTAGCTGTCGACAAAGACCAGAATACATTTTTATCTCCTGGCTGTTGTATTGTCATGTTCTTTAAATATGGTGCTAATTTAGATTGAAAGCATTATGGTGAAAGTATCTTGGTATTTTGCAAAAATCATATTAAAATGTCCAAAGGATATTCTGGGTGAATATCAATGTTTACATAAATGAGCACTGTCCATTCTTAGACAGATTAGAAGGAGAAAATAAACCGTGTAAAGAGTTTGGGCTTTGAAGTCAGGAGGACTTGAGTTCCAGCCAAGGTTCCCACACTGTCGGCACATCTCCTAGCCTGCACGGGAGGAAAACGCTTCTACTACTTTGTAGTTTTGAAAAGTAAGTGAAACAAATTACTTAGCAGAGCTTCTGGGGATAAGCAGTCCATATTTGATAGTTTTCTTCTTTTGTTAAAAAGAAACTTATATGATGACAGCAACAATATTTTCAGCATCTTCTTAGAGTGAGAATTTGGTTGATTTGTTCTTTTTAATTTTTATCAAAATTACCCATGTAAATAGGTTAAAATACTTCACTTTAGAGCTATTGGGGATATCTTTTTAAAATTTGGTTTGTATATTCAACCATGTGCATATAGTTGGTATTTATACATTGATGTGGTATCAGCAGGTTGGCGAAACTCATTTACTAATGTAATAACTTGTCTGTGCATCCTTTGATAATCTATGCGTTGATTACATTACCAGCAAAGAGAGTTTTATTTTTTTTCCCAATTCTTTAATCTTTCTTTTTGATTTTATTGCCTCTTAATTTAGTTAGGCCCTCAGTGCAATGCTGATAAGGAGTCTGTCTTGCTATGCTTCCTGTTTCAGAGAAAAACCTTTCAACATTTTAACTTTTGATGTTAGCTGTAGGGTTTTGGGGAGGAGGAATAGCTTCCTTTTATCATATTGCAGAGTTTTTATTATATTACTAGATTACTAAACACATTTGCCATGAATGGATGTTATAGTTCATCAAATACTTTTTTGGTATCTGTTGAAATCATCATGTATATTTCTCCTTTTTTATCTGTTAATGTGTCAAGTTACATGTTGATATTCTGACATTGAAATAATTTTGTGGATCTGTAGTAAGCTCAACTTGCTCAAGGTATTTTATGCTTTTGTATAGTGCTGGGTTCTGCTGGCTAATATTGAGTCTGAAGGGTTTGCATTTATGGTCGTGGATGAGATTGGCCAGGGATTTTCCTTTCTCATTCTGTATCGGTTTGGGGTATCAAGATTTCGCTACATCATGGAATGAATGGGTGGATATCCTTCCCTCTCTTTCCATTTTCTGAGCTGGATATTATTTCTTCCTTTAATGTTAGATAACATTTTCTAGGGTGGCTATTAGGGGCCTAGAGTGGTTTTTGTTTGTTTTGTTTTTGCTGTCGTGTGTGGGGGGGTGGTATTTATTTATATTCAATTTAATGGTTATAAAATTTATCAAGTTTTGAATTTCATCTTTTGAATTCTTGATAAAATATAATTTTCTAGGCATTTTAAAATTCATATACTATTTCAATTTATTAGCAGAAGGCTTGTTATTAACATTATCTTGTTGATGTTTGCAGGATCTGTGATTATTTGTCATTACTGCTGTTGGTTATTTGTGTTTTTCTCCTGTTCTTGATTGGTCTTGCCTCAGGGATAGAAATGTCGTTAATCTTCTCAAGAAGAAAATGTGGGCTTTGTTGATTGCCTTTATTCTGTGTTTGTTTTCTATTTTGTTGCTCTGTGCTTGTATAGTGACTGTTTCCTTTGCCCTCCATCCTCTTGTGTTAACGCTATCCTTCCTCAGACTTTCTGAAGTAGATGAACGGATGTATGCTGAGCTCCTGATTTTCAACCTTCCCCACCTCCACCTCTCTTTTCCTCTAGGTATCTCTTGAAACAGTAGTTTTCAACCAGGGGCAATTTTGCCCTACCCCAAGGGACATTTGTCTATATCTGCAGACATCTGGGGGAGAAAGAGATACTGGCCTTTAGTGGATAGAAGCCAAGAATGCTGCTAAACATCCCACAATACAGAGGGTGGCCCCCACTGCAAGGAATTATCCACCTCTAAATGTCAGCTGTGCTGAGGTTGAGAAAACCTGCTTCAGAGCATTCTGTAAGGTTTGAATAATTCAGTTAAAAATACTTTCCAATTTTCATTTAAATTGCTTCTTTAACCATGTGTGATTTATACACTTAAAGCTTTAATTTATTACCATATGGGAATTTTCTCCTCTTTTTTAACTGACTGAAGCTTTGAATTTCCAACTTAAATGAACTGTGATCAGAAAACATCCTCTGTATGTTTTCAGCCCTTTGAAATTGCTTGAGACATGATTTGTAGCCCAGCGAATGATTAACTGGGTAAATGTTCATTTCATCTTTGAAAAGAAAATGTTTCTGCAGCTGTTGGGTGAGATGCTCTGTTTATTAATTTGGTTTATGATTAAATTATTGATATTTGGGGTGCGTGTTTGAAAAGTTTTCAGAAAACTGTTTTAAAATCTTCCACTCTGATTGTGTAGTTATTTACATTATCATTGTATTTCTCACAGATTGTGCTTTATGTATTTTGAAGTTGAGTTTAGGTGTGTAAAAATACAGGATTGTCATCCTTTTCTAGTAAATAATCCTTATGAAGGAACCATAAATAATGATCTCTTGATCCTGAATAATTTTTTTTTTGTCTCATGTTAAACAAGCTATACATCCTTTCTTTTGGTTAATTGTTTACACTATATATCTGCTTTCACTTTTCACTACTTTTAACCCTTGTGAATCCTTACATTTTAGGTGTCTCATAAATAATGTGTATGTATACATGTCTAGTATGGATAAACAAATCTAGTGTGACAAGCTTTGTCTGTATCCCATATATTGTAATCAGTGAAGCATTTCGGTTTATATCTACCATTTTACTATCTGTTTTCTGTTCAATTTTTTTAAAAATTTATTTTGCCTTTACCACCTTCTTTTGGATTGGTAATTTTTATTTTTTTATATTTTTTTACCTTATCAGTTTGGAAGTTAAACATTTTCTTACTCTTTCTTTCAGTAGTTACTAAAAAAAAAATATTGCATCATTTACTAATCAATACTTAATGTTAATTTGTTCTTATGCTTTGCTTCAGACAATAAAAATACCTTGGCATTCTTTAATTTCATTTTCCTTCCTCCTGATTTTAATGTTATTGTTTTTGTGTATTTTAATTCTTTCTATAGTTTATTTTACACAAGGACCATTTTTATTTCAGTTTATATGGTCACATTTTATATAGTTTTAGTGATATGGTCACCATTTTGTTTGTTCTTCATACTTCCCTATATCTCCTACCTTCAGTTTGCAATTATATTTTCTTCTTTCTTCTATTTTGTATTTTAATTTTTGTAATTTTTTTTCACCTTCTGTTTTCTCCTTTTCTTTCCTTTCTGTTTTCTTTTGTTTCAGACTTTTTTTATGACTTTTTTCTTTAAATTTGAACTTCCTGGAGTTTTGATATGATGTGTCTGAGTGTGGATTTTTTCTTTCAATTTATCCTGCTTGTGATCTGTTGGTATTATGGAGTCTGTATATTGGTGTCTTTCATCAGTTTTGAAGAGTTAGTAACTATTATCATTGTCAACTAAAAAATATCTTGGGGCAAGCATATTAAATGAATACAACTTTAGAACATTTTTCAGTCTTTCAAAAGAACTAAATTTATATCATTTTTCTTAACTACTTTATTGGTATTTGTCATTATTTGCCTTGTAACTTTTCCATCCTTGTACTTTGAATTTTTCTGTGGCCTTATATATTGCATATGTTTCCAACAACAAATAGCTGGATTTGGTGTTTTAATCCAGTGTAATGATATTTATCATTTAACTGAGTGCCTGATCAATGTACATTGAGTGTGAATATTCATGTTGGCATCTATTACTACCGTCTTATTTGTGCTTTCTGTTTGTTTGGCTTATTCTGTCTTTTTCCCCCCTTTTTGAATGTGTTTATTTTTGTTTGTTTGTTTTAGTTCATTTTCCCCTCATTATTTTGGAAAAATGTGTTCTATATCCTTTTTTCAGTGTTTACCCTATATTTTAGCCTAACTAAGTCAATTATTAATATTTTTGCCTGCTGCTGAAAAATGTAAATAGGAACCTTAGAACATTTTAAACACCATCCACCAAATTAATCCCTATTGTTTCACACAATTTCAGTTTAATCATGGTTTTTTTAACCCCGCAAATAGTCATTATTGTTATTTTAATTATTATTTCATACATCAATATTTGTTTAAATTTACCCACATATTTTCTCATACATTTTTCTACTATTCCTTCTTGCATTTTTGAATAATTGCAATAATAATTTTCTTTATGCCTGAACTGCATACTTTAGATATTTTACTTTTATGAGGGTCTACTGCCATACATGGTGAACTTACAGTGTTTGTTTATCTAAAAAGTGTTTTTAAGTGAAATAAAAATGAACATCATTTTTGAAAGGTAATTTTGCTGAGTATTTAATTATGGGTTGATAGTTACTTTTCTCAAGTTTCTGAAGGTATAATTCCACTTTTTTTCCCCTGGTTTTTATTTTTGTTATTGAGAACTTAGCCGTAAGTGCACTTACGGCTCTTTTCTTAGGTAACCTATCTTCTTTCTCTGACTTACAAACTTTTTTCTTTGCTGTTCTGCAGCTTTCCTATACTGTGTCTATGTACATGTTTATTTTTTTTATTGAAGTATAATCAGTTTACAATGTTGTGTCAATATCTTGTGTATGGCATAATAGTTCAGTTATACATACATTTGTTTTCATATTCTTCTTCATTATAGGTTACTACAAGGTAATGAGTCTAGTACCCGGTGCTATACAATATAAACTTGTTTATCTATTTTATATATAGTCGGGTACCTGTTTCTTTTCATTTACCCTGTCTGGGGTTTACTGGACTTTCTAAGTATGAGGATTTTTGCCTACCAACAAATCTGGAAAGTTCTCAGCCATCATCTCTTCAATGGTGCTGCTTCAACATTCTGTCTATAATCTCCTTCTGGTTAAAAGGTTGGCTTGAAAAGCAGGTTTCCCAGGAAAATACAAAGTTTAGCTGCAGGCACTTGTGGTGCTCCTCCCTTGTACGGGACTCTTCCAAGGCCTAGCAGTGTGTTCGCTGGGCCTGTGTTCTAGCAGTGTTGTCAGAGTGTGATACTCGAACTGAAGTCACTGTGAACCACTGTCGCATTGCATCCCACCACCTGCTCCATTACACTTCCCCCTATTCTGGGTGGTGATCGTAGCATCAGGCATTTTTGGAATCTGAGTAGGAACTGAGCTGGGAATGCAGCATTTGCACAGCAGTTTGGGAAGACATTTTGGAATGCTGTAGTAAAATAGGTTATTAGCTATGAGCTTCTACTTAGTTATATTTTGTCATCTTTAAATTCATTTCCTTAAAAATTGAGAGATAATTCAGATTAGGAAATTAAATTTGAAACAAAAGTAAGAAAGATGATCAATGATCAAGAGACATTATCCTGGCATCAAGAAGTAAAATTGTAACAATTTTATAACATGTCGTATCAACAATAACATTTCATTAAGAGGAAGAGGTAAATGTGTGCATTAGTATCAGTGTGCAATCAGACAAAACTGGGTTTGAATCTTAAGTTATGATATTTATTTTATAGAGTTACAGTGAGGTTTAAGCACTAACTTGCTAGCTGCCAGACCATGACAGACCCTCAATAATAAAAGCTATTAGAACTAGACTATAAACTCTTGTAGGACAGGAATAATGCCCTCTCATCTCTGTATTCACAGACTCTAGAATACAAAACAAATGTTCACAGTTTGTAGGACCAATGATCCATCAGCCATTTGGAGAGGTAACAGTGCCGTGACTGGCAGTGGCTGTAATAGAAAGACTTTCCTTTCCATAGGCTTTGAAGCACTGCTCTTGGGCACCTCTGGACTATGACATGTGGAAAAAGACTTAATGAAAAATGCATTCTTCATGAAGGCAACTGGGGTGATGGCAACGTCAGCCCTGGTGAAAACATTCAGTATCACCTGCTCCCAGAATTCAGACCTCATGGTGAATTTTGCCTGGAATTAAATCAGTAGAAGTGCCTTCTCTAAGGATTAAAAAAAAAAAAAAAAAAAAAAAACTGTACACAAATTCCAGAAATAGTCTGTTACACTTATTCTTCACAATTTATGAACTCAAAGAAAAGTAAGGCAAAAGAGTGGATAAAAACTGACCACCAGATGTTTACAATCCTTTTGGGCATGAAAGAAAAGCAAGAGGTGATGCTTTTAATGAGGCAAATGCTATTAAAATAAAATGAGGAAGTACAAACTGATTTCTCTGACAACTGAAGCAATCTCTCCAGGAAAAATGTTTCCTTCTTTGATTTGGATGCTAAACACAACCTAAACACCTGTCCCAACCTATAAAATAGTAAGGGGACTCTATTCTTTCTGCAGCCCACCTTCAAGAGGAAAGGAAAGGGAATCTGATTCCTTCCTTGGATCTGGGTCACTCATTTCATCTGCCTTCATATTCTGTTTGTGCTTCTGTGTGTGTGGGTGTGTATGCCTGTGCGTGTGTGTGCGTGAGTACGTGTGTGTGTAATCCTCAATGCTGTAATCACTGCAGCAACCTCTGCCACAGCCCCAAGTGAAGGCTGGGGCTAGAGAGACAGCAGCCTCCCTGCCTGGGTCTCTTTTCAGCAGATCAGCCTCCCCACGTCTTCTTCAATATGCATGTGAGTGTTATCATTTGTCATCTTTAATATTTGTAGTGACTCATATCTCAAATTAGATCGAAGACCTGACCCATTTAACTCTAGAGGGTTGCTGCCAGCTGAGAAATGACAGAAAACCCTAACTTGGGCAGATTACAATGGGCTGACGATCACTATCATGGGAAAGTCAGGAGGTAAATGACAAATGATGCTAAATATCGTCTTAAATGAAGGAGAACACACAGTGCACACTGTAATTATAAAAGCCATATAGAGAAAGAGATTGTGATGATCAAGAAAATATTCCTGCCGATACAGGTAAAACACAGGTAAATATTTTATTAAATATTGAACATTAGATTTACAGGCATTTTCATTTCCGGAAGGATATTGGATTAGATATCTTAGAAGTTCTTTTGCCAAAAGCAAGTAAAATGCTGGAGGGAAATGAGTTTAAAAACTTTCGAAATGCCTTGTGGAACTGACAAGAAGGAAAGGAATCCAGAGACACCAAAAAGCAAAAACAAAAATTGGGGAAATCTGGGGGTAGACTTTAGGTACCCAGGTCGGCTGGTGACCTTGGGGCCCACGTGTTTGATGAGGACACAGGAGACTGAAGCGTAAGCAGGGATCTCAAAGGGCTCATCTCAGTGAGAAGTAAACCTGCAACACAGAAGGAGACAGCGCGGATGCTTGCCTGTCTCCTCGGGGCCCTATGTGCACAGAGAATTCTCCCCTGAGGACTCATAACAAGCCGGCCAGGTATGAACTCAAAACTGTGGGAGCCCCAAACTTCAGCAGGATACAGAAGGAAGCCTCCTTAACAAAAGAATACAAGATTATGAATATAAGTTTAAATATTGAAAACATTTACTTAGAATAGGAAATCATTAAAAAATTGAACTTTGAAAATCTGACAAATATCACAAAGATCAGAAAAACATAATAGGTTCTACTAAATAATTGCTTAACTCCACTTTAAACAGTGTTTTCCTACATTTTTGGCTGCAAATTTCTTGATCATCTCTTTCTATGACAAAAGTTTTGTCACATCAGTTCTATTGAGAGGGTAAAAAGATAATTTAGTCTTTTCTAATATGTTTGATCAAAAACAGAGTTATCAAAATCAGTGTTTTAGAAAGTGTCTGTTTTGTAATTTGTTATTGCTAACATGGAAATTTTTAAGATTATTGCGTAGTATGGCAAAACTTCTACTGTTTCTTCACTTGTGAGGTGGAAGTTTTCAAGACACTTTACATTTCCTTATGCAGTGACCAATCTTAAACATTTTTTGAGTTGATGATAATCATTCAGTAATTTGTCAGCTTTGTCCTTATAGCACTGACATATTGTGAGTTTTATGTTTTCATCTTTAATGTTAATATCTCCTGTCAAACAGCAAGGAGCTTAAGTCTTTTCCCAATGTGTTTATATGTCTCACCTTTTCTTTCTTTCATCAGTTGAATTATAAAACAGCTCAAGATTCTCTTCACTACTTCTATTTGAAATTTACACTGATACATCCTTGTTCACTGGTCAGTTCCATACTTTGATTGCCAGTTTCTAAATTTTGACTGAAAGACTTTTTTTCCCTTTTATCTTCCTTTCCTCTGAGCCATTCAGAAGCTTGAAAATGCATGTGTATAATATTCATTTGTATATGAAAATCACATGCATACACGTATGTGTATGAATACATGTGCATGCAAATCTACAATAATCAGGGAGTCAAGTGAAATTATTTGCATCTTCAGTTAATTATTTGCAACTGTTACAGCAAAAGATGTAATAAACTCCTTTTATTATTCAAACAATCAATTAATGATAATTTTCTTTCAGAAAAAAATTGAGGCCATGTCTTGCTTAGAGGAGAAAACATATTGGAAGATTAGTCAGATGCTTGCCCTCACTGCCCTTGGTAAAACTGCTAGTTAAAAAAAAAATCTGTTAATGTTTCTTTTAGAACGCATTATTTAGAAAGAACAGGTCAATTTATATATCTCTATTTCAAATACCATTATAAAAAGAAAAATATCTAGCAGCAGCAATGATATTCCTGAAACTGAAGGAAGATTGGGATAAGAATCTTGTTAGTAAAGTGTACCCATATGGTTGAAAAGTCAAATTTTAGATTCATTAATACTAATTCTGCAACCAGAGAATGGGTAAATGAGTGTCTTTGGGTCAGACTTTGATTTAAAAAATCAGTATTACAAACTATTTAAAACTGATATAAATACCTTCAAATTAAAATGCCCAGGTAGTAAGTAAATCAATTGCTAGATTATTTTTCTTACCAACAGCTCTCCTCCATGAGCCCTCTCTGCGTGTTACTCATGAATGTGCTCAGCTGCTAAGAACAAAAAAAAATCTGATTTGGGAGTGGCTTTAATAAAGAAGAGTTTATTTTATTCACACAGGGAGAAGCTTGTAGGTAAGGGTTCCTGGAGTTGCTGTGGCTTTTCAACACTGCTGTCCAGAACTCGGCTCCTCCTGGCCATCTGCTCTGTCACCCTGAACGTAGTGGTTCTTCCTCTCATGCTGTTCCCCCAAGGCTGTGACAAACCAAGGCATCAATCCACATTCCAAAGAAAGATCAAAAGGGCGAAAGGCCTTCTCCTGAGAAGCCTTAGTCTTTTTATTTGGTTTGGAATGAGATGTGTCTCCCCAGCAGACTTTTCCTTACATCTCTTTAGCCAAAAGTGGGCCATTCGTCAATCCTGGATCCATCATTGGCAAATAGGAATTACCTTAATTGGTTTTATCCCTGAGGGTTGAGAGAGGCTTCCCTTCCCAGCGATCAAAGCATCTCCACCCACTCCCTCAACATAAAAGTGGTACAGTGGCTGTGAGCAATAGCCACCATCATCCATAAAGGGCAAACCTATTTTAGGGGATTCAGAATATCATTTGAATCAGAGCATAATTCCCTGGTTGAAATAGTTTGAGATAAATACTTGCCAAATTTTTGGAGTTTGAAACATGGATGTTTATTCTTGCCAACAAAAAGAAACAGGTAAAGAGACACCATCTTGTCAAACTATTATTAGAAATGATGAATTGTATCATTAGTCTGTATCATCCAAGAAATCCTAAACTAAGTCTAAATATAGCTAGGCTAAAGTTCAACTGGTCAGTTTCCATATAAAAAATCTTGAATAAACTTTTGGTTATTTTTGATGTTATTTTTTTCTCATGGTACAAGACACTTTTAAAATTAACAATATACTTCACTGCAGTGCATAGCACAAAAGGGTGTTTGGTAGAGCCATGTTCATGGGAGAATGTGCCTGAATGGTTTTTGATCACTTTCTTAGAATTATTTACATTGGGTGGTAAATCAGAAGCTGTGAAGCATTTAAGATGGTACCCCAATTGGAAACTGACAAGTTAGCCCATCACAGTTTCATGTGTTTATACCGCAGAAGATGCCACACACTTGGCCAGAGACACTCAACAGAAACAGTAGCCAAGGCAGCATCCCTGAGCCCTCATTCTTGCAAGACAGTGTGACACTTGTCAGGTGTTCATCTCCACAGCAGAGGAACCCGAAATTAGGAGATGTGATGATTTTACGGGGCTGCAAGTACACCTGCCTGTCTTCCCCTTTGGACAGAAAGATTACTCACTACCTTGGAATGGAAGCAAGTCCCTCCAGAGAGGAAAGGGGAGCAGTCAATCTTCCCTATCCTTGGATGTCTCCAAATCACCCCAGAAGAATACATTATCTCTAGCTTCCAAGGCCGTCTGCTGTTCAAACATGTCCTTTGCTTAGAAGGCTCAGGCCACAAAGGGATATAAATCAGGAAGAATTGTCTAGTAACCGGGAGCTGACATTCTGAAATCTCACTTTTAACGGAAGTTAGTAACTTTCACAGACGAGTGGGATTTAGTAGTGAAATCAAGTAATAAAAAAAAAAAGGAAACGATTTTAATCCATCCCTGTATTTGATAAGAGACATCACATTTTCTGTCAAAGATCTTTCTTAAGTCAGCAGGGAGTTCCCATCCACCTGGCTGCCGGTGCATTTCAGTCAACACCACCAAGGAAAACCTGAAGCAGGGAAGGAGAGAAAGTAAACTGAGTAGTTTAGATTCATCCTACACAATGGAGACCCTGTTGATGGCTTTTTGCTGTAACAGCGCTTGAAAAGTTGTACTGCTTGCCTTAGTCTGTTTAGGCTGCTGTAACAAAATGCCACAGACAGGGTGACTTAAAACAGCAAACATTTATTTCTCAGAGTTCTGCAGGCCAGGAAGTCCAAGACCAAGGTGCCGGCATATTTGGTATCAAGTGGGGACTCTCTTCTTGGTTTGCAGGCAGCCACCTTCCTGCTGTATCCTCACATGGCTGAGAGAGAGAAAGAGAAGCCTGGTGTCTCCTTCTTTTCTTATAAAGACGCTGATCCCATCATGGGGGCCCCACCCTCATGACCTCACCTCAACCTACTCCCCTCCCAAAGGGCCTCCCTCCAAATACCATTCCACTGGGGATCAGGGAGGCAGCTAATTTGGGGAGTACACAAACATTCAGTTCATAGCACTACTCTTTGAACAATGAACACTGCTTTTTTTTTTTTTTTTTTTGGTAGATTGTTTTCACCCTAAACCACACTAAATAAATAAGAGATGAGAAATAATATTTCAACATTCAATTTTTCTGGTGAAGAAATCACACCGATGTTCTTGATTGAACAGTTTCAAGTCTGACACAGTTGAATGAAGCAGTTTGAATTATGTCCTGTCTTCAGATGCCCCCCACCATCTTGATTTGTAGTCACATGCCAAGTGGAAGGATGAAGTGTTAGCATCTCTGTGCCTACTGCCCCATTTTTTGAGGCTCTCCTGTGTTTAGCCTACATCTGCCTATAATGGTGATTATCTGCAATAGAACATTACTTGTAAGTGCAAGATCATTTTGAACAAGCAAAAGTTTTTAAAAAATGAACGTGTTCTTAGAAAACGAAAGAGTGCAACAAACTTACATCATATCACTCTTTTTCTTCAAGATGTCTTACTTCAAGTTTTTTTTTTTTTACCTACATTGACTTGTTTTCATTTTTTAATTTTTATATTTTACAATCTATAAAATTACTGGGTTATCTTGGGTTGCAATGGAACATATTGTGCTTTTCTCCTATTAAAATTTAACAGCTCTTCATTTAATGGCAAGGTTGTCAGGAGTGAATTAAAGTAATTGAGTGGGAAATGGGTTTGTTTATCAGTTTGTGAAGCTGCCCTCATAGGAAGTCTCCACCATCTTCTCTCCCAGCCAGTTCTCCAAGCAAACAAGCGATGGTTCCCACCTTCAGAATTATTATTGGATTATCTCTTTCACATTTGCTCCCTGACAAAAAAAAAATTCTTTGAAGATTCTGCCATTGTCTTGTCATCATTGGGCATCGTTCTGATGGTGACACCAAAAACAGAAAAGAGAATGAGGACCTGAATTACAATGAGGACTAGAGTTTCTTACAGAAAAAGATTTTCTGTTTTATTTTAGGAAAAAAAATATACTTGTTCATCTGGATCTAAAAGCTATGTGGGATCCTTGCACAGTCTAATGATTTTGATATTTCGTTAGCAAATTAATGCTCATTATTTGTTTAACTTGCATGAAAAGTTTTTTGGTTTTTTTGTTGTTTTTTTTTTCCTTTTTTTATCCCCCATTTCATTCAAAGGGGCAGAAAAAAGCCCCCTAGTGGCTGTTTCTTCACATTGTCTATTGGCCCAGCCTTTCAGCTTTGGCCAAAAACTTGTACTCTCAACTTAGCAAAAGAAAAGCCCTGCCTTTCACAGGGCACACTGCCGAGAAGGAGGCCCTTTGGGCTCAGCCATTGTTCACTGAGTCTGACACTTCAAGATCTCAGTACTCACCAAAGCCACTCACCCAAGTATTTCTTCCAGTCACATAGTGTTCTCCCTGGGGATTCTGATAAATGAGATCCCCCTCGTCTTGTTATGTTTTGAGCATCCGGGACAGATTGACTCTCCACAGAAACGCCAAGGCGACCTGCCTTTTAATCTGTCACTGCAGTCACACATTCAACAAATTCTCACAAAGCACCAGCTCCATGCCATGTGTTGTGAAGGTGCAGCCATGGCCAGCCCCCTACCCAGAGCTCACAGTCTCGCAAGGGACTCCGACAGTGGGGCAGATATGGGCGAAAGGTGTGCTCAGCGCTCTGAGGTCGAGGAGCGCAGTCCTGGTCTGAGGAGGGCAGGGACAGGCTGGGGAGGGGAGTGGAGAGGCGGGGAGAGGGTAGGACTGACTCAGGCAGAGGGTCAGCCTGGGGAAGGCCCAGAGGTGGGAGGACTTGGAGAACAAGTACTCCAGGAACTGGGAAAGTCCAAGGGGACTCAGGTGTGGGAGGAAATGGGAGACAAGTGTTCTTTTCGTAGGTGAAGGTCATAAAGGAGCTCGAGCCCCAGGCTGAGGTGTCAGGGTGTCCCGGAGGACAGTGGCACATTCCTGAAAGGCTCGAAGCAGAGCAGTGTGGTGAACAGACTGCATTTCTGAAGGGACGTTTTTGTCCTGGGGGGACATGAGGACGTGAAGGCCAGGCAAGAGAATGAACCCTCTGGGGACTGTCCGAGGTCTGGCCCTGGAATCTGGCTGGAAGGTGAGGGTTTTGTACCAATGATCGGTGAAGGCAGTGCTACCTGACAGGACCCGTCAGGACATGGGGAAAACACGACAGGAGGTGGAGGAGGTCTCCAGAGGGTGCTATCTCAGGCGGGGTCCCGGGTGTGGCCTGACGTCAGTGGGAGCCTTGAGAGTAAACTGTCTTCAAAGCAAGGCGGCTGGGCCCTCAGGCTCCCGCCAGCCAGTTGCCAGCTGTGGGGCCTACCCTGGGACCTGTGAACCCCAGACACGGCCAGCTGTCCCCATCTGTAGGTGACGCAACTCCAGCAGGCCGGGGCAGTGCTCTGAAGACAGCTCCTGGCGCAGGTGGGAGGAGGTACGCAGACTCTGGGGGCGGGCACACAACATGGGGAGAAGGATTCCAGGGAGTCTGGGGAGGGCACCTTACAGGGTCCCTGTAGTGGCAGTGTTAGTAATCTAGAATTCAGGGGGCCGCCTGCGAGAGCGATGGTTACGACAGTGCGGAAAGACTAAAACAGACACAGTTGAAAGATATGAAGGAACAGAATATAGGAATTGCATTAATAGCTTACTATTTTAAACCTTTATTCACAATTATTGCATGTTCTTTTCTATTTTCTTTTTTTAAAACTGACAGATAATTGGTTTACCATTCCGTGTTAGTTTCAGGTGTACAGCAAAGTGATTCGGTTATATGCCTACATACACTCTTTTTTTCATTCTTTTCCATTGTAGGTTATTACAGGATGCTAAATATAGTTCCCTGTGCTACACAGCAGGTCCTTGTTGTTTACACACTCTTTTCTAAATGGCAATGAGATTGTAAAACAAACAATAAACGTGTAATAATAATATTTAAATAATTAAGAATTAAATAATCTGCAATGGGCAGATCTGAGGTGGTCTCTTTACAAAATTTAAAAGAACAGTGGCAGTTTGTTAAGGGTGACAGATGGGATAGAAATACTTACCAATTCAAAGAAAGGGAGAAAACCAAGAGTGTAAACCTTCACCAAGCACAAAGCAGTACTGAAGACATATACACATAATACGCCACTTCCCCAGTGAGTCCCTGAGCATCTTAATCAGGCTGCCATTTTTTGATGAGCCCCAAACAGTGGATTTAGTCAGGCTGCCCAGTGGGATTTAAAAGGTAGAGCTGGACTTCTCTTCCAAAATGCTTTTAGCTAATGTCTCTGAGTAGATTTAATAAAAGAAAGACAACGTATTAAAATTTTTTGAAAGCCTGTTTGGTTGGATGCCCTTGGGAAAAAGCAAATAAATGAATTGAGAAAGTAGTTTCATTAGGCGACATTAAAATTCTCCTATCTCATTGAAATATTTCACTGGTTTTCAAGTTGATTTCACTAATGGAGAGACTGGCCAGAAGAACGTGCACTGATACAATTCAACAGTTTCCTCTAGAGCTCCTTGGAGAAATGCGCATCTGGAAAGTGGAGTTTTTATTTAACATTCTCAAAATAGCACTCAAGTGACTCAGAAAAAAAATGGGTTTATCCATGAACTATTTGCCTAATGTGCATTTTACAAAAATGGGCAGCGTTGGCATTCTGAAAAACAGTCCTCTGTTTCCCGGAACCATTAACATTTCTTTAGAAAAAGGAAATCAAGTTCCAGGAGGAGCTAGTACTTAGGTCCACAGGAGGAAGTTTAGGCTGCCTTAGAAAATTCCTGCCATGCAGAATGAGACTAAGTCTTTTACTCATCCGTCCATCACATCAGACACGTCATTACTTAATTCTAGCCTTGACTTCATTTTGGGAGCAAAAAGCACGAACAGACTCTAACACCATCCACTTTGGTCAGCTTTCCTTGAAAACGGGAAGCCGCCCCCTTCAGGCGTGTTGCTTACCGTCCTGCAGGCCCTGCAGACTGGCCGCCTGTAACTGGATTAAAACCCTGTGCTTTGCGGCTTAGCCGTGGTCTGGAGCGGGAAGTGTGGTGGTGGGTGGGCCCTGAGGAGCCGGGAGGCCCCTGGAGAAATTCCACGGCCGAGTGGGAGGTGAGGACGAGAGAGACAAGGGGGATACACAATTGTAGGCAATCCTACCTCGGATCTCAGCCTTTCTGGGTTTTCTTCCTGGCTCTCTGTGACTCAGAGGATTCATGAAATAGCTCTTTCATTGCTTTAGTTCAGTGGGGAAAAAAAATGAGGAGTTTCGACACCATCAAAACAACCCGCTCTGAAGTAAAATTTTGGCTATCCTTAAATGTTGTGTGCTAGACACCCAATTCTCAGTTTCTTTAAAAAAAAATTAAATAGCTGATGGTTTGGGTGTCAATTACTGTAAATTCAAGATAGTACTAGTGTTATAAAGGCAGTTTTATCTTAAATTGGTAATAAAGCAACCCTGTTTAAAAATGCATGGCCACTGCTGAACTGAAACTTCACTGTCACCTATGTGTCTCCTTGTTTATTCTCTGCCAGCTGTTTGTCCCATTTCCCTTAATTATCAAAAGAGAAAATTGCTTCATTTCTCTTAAACCCCTAAATCAACCAACACCTGTCTTGTGCATCAGTCAGGCCTTGCCACCCACCACAGTCACCACGTGTGGCCCCCCTCCTCCGCGCCCGGGTGCTACACATTTTTCTCTGCACACTTACCTTTCCTTCTTTCCTCCAGGCTCAAAGGATGACTCTCTCCTCTTCTTCAAGCCCATCTTTGCATCATCACCTTTCTGCTTACAGAAAAATGTGGTTAGAAAGCCTTACACATCATTTCTATTAAGTATTGTAAAATGATAAACTATCCCACTGCAGCAAAAATTTTCTCTAAATAAATCAAGGTGGACTGATGTCTGGAGACACTCAGGTTTATTTTAAAATTGATTATTCTCCCTGCTACATTCCTACATCGGTCATTATATTTGTGCCATTTTTTTTATCCCATAATGCATTATATTTTCCATGTTTACAAGTGAGGTTTCATCATTTAATTTAGATTATTCCCCTGGGGATAAGGGAAGATAGCAGAGGTCTATTTATCTCACTAACTGTTGGATTTCCTCAGTCTTTAGGACTACACCTTTGCTCACATCTATGTCTCCCTAAACCCTCTCTTTCACATTCTCCAACTCAGTTACCAACTATGTGCTGACTGCCCACAGATTTTTCTCTCCTGTCTAAAACCTTCAGGGAGCTCCTCCTTACATATACAATGGTTTATTTGATACATGATTTGTTATCCCTTCTCATGCTTTGAATGGATAAGTGAACAAATCAGTTACATGTTTCTAAATCCCACTCTGGGGGAAATAAGAGGAGAAAAAGTACATTCATTTCAAGCACATTCCAGGCACTCACAACTCTGGGACACTGCTCACCTTCTGTCTGCACCTATACCTTGTTTCTTTCTAGGTTTGTTACTTCCACAGATTCAAGAATGCCTTGCCCAGAAGTTGCCTCGGCCCTTTCACTGTAGGCTTCACGTGCTGTAGCGTCGACTCGCGAGTCCCCTGTGTCATGGAGTGAATCGGAGTCTTGTTGTGGACGTAGAGTCGCCTTTTCTCCAGCCATGCCTCCAGCACCACTGTCCTGAGTGCCACACCCCCACATGATATTTTGTGATATTCCAATGAGGAATTGACGTATAGCGAGAGAAGGATAGCAAAGAGCTGGTGCGTGTAGGATTCACTAGTCTGAGCATACGCTTAGTTTCCCAGCATAGAAAATGTGCCCTTAACAGGATGATGGCAGGGTTTGTGGGGAACTGTCCTGCCACCAGCTGGGAGACCCCACATGGTGGGATTTGGGTGCTGTCTCATGAGATGTGTATGTGTGAGCACGTAGGGTGAAGGGTTTGTTCACAGCCTACCCGTGGGCTCAAGAACCAGGTTGTGAAAGGGAGGTAGGCTCAGCACGATTTTTCCTAGTGAATCAATTCGGAAAAACTGTGCTCTCCTTTGCTGTCACTCTAGGATCTGTTGCTGGTTTCGATGCTTTAGCACTTTAGAAATGAAAGCTTCTACACCAAATGCCTCCGTTGGGTTGTAATCTGAGACTGTCACCCGGCTATTTGGGGCTTCTGTGAACAGATCAAGTTCGTTACAATGTTGGCTTTGGGAATTGATACTCAGGATCAAGGAGAAATAAGGCTGCTCTCGTACAGCGGGGGCTGGAGGAGGGACCGCAGTCCTCGGGGTGCTCCTGTGGTGGTCAGACCCCTCAGAGATGGAGGTCAGCCATCTCGCCAGGTGTTAGGGGACACTTGGTGGCGGGCCAGTGATGCGGGTTGGTAAAAAGAATTTACCAAAGGCAAGGGAAAGTTTAAGAACAAAGGAAAGTTTAATAGTTTCGCTGCTACAGGCAACAGCGGGCTGCACAGGCGACAGGTGCCTGTGTGTCTGCCGAATGTGAACGTCCGGGTTCTTTTACTGAGGAAGGGGCTGTGAGCACAAAGGGATGAGGGAACAGATTTCTGATTGGCTATACGTGAGGTAAGGGGTGGTGGTATAAGGGAGGAGAGTGGATTTATGACTCCAGTAAGATGGAGACGTGAACTTGACACGAACAAGGCAGTGGAATTTATGACTCCAATAGGAGACCTGGGCCGGGACAAGTCAGCCTGAGCTAGGGTGAGGCTGGCCATTTCCCAGGGCTGTTAACTCTGCGAAGGCAGGCACGTTAGGGAAGGGTGCACTTTGCTTTTTTGAGGGATTGCAGGTGGACATCTGAGAGCCCAGGAATCGCGGTCGCAGGGCCATGGCAGGCACCAGTTGGCACTCACCAGCTAAAGAGCCCGGAGCAGCGGAGGTCAAAATAACTGGGAGTGAGGCCCCAGAGAAAGAAGCCACAAATATCAACTGTTGCCAAGGGGCTAGCTGTAAAGACGAGTCCTGTGACCCTGTAGTTTCCAATCATACTTCCTTCCTTTCATGATTTGCTGATATTTATGCCAACTTGAAAATTTATATAACTTACTAACTCACTTCTCTTTCCTTTTCCTGTATGCTGTGGTGTTATGTAGCATGTGTTAGAAATGGTGAACCGTCCGGTCGAGTCCAGAAGGCGGAATCGTGACAGAGCTGGGAGGACTGACATCTTCGAGGGACCCCCAACTAGACCTGGATGCAGGGATCCATGAGACTGTAAGTTTTCTCCTTAAAGGGGATGAGGCTTTTAGAAACGAGGGAATAAATGCATGACACCATCCAGGAGGCATCTCAGGGCTGGGTTTGGGAGGTGTGGCATCGAGCAGCTGAAGGAGTGAGGTGTGCAGGTCATCTGTGTTTCTGCTGGCTACTCAGCACCCCACCCCCTCCTTCTACGTTTGGCAAGTCCCCTTTTGTGAGTCCTGATAGGAGGCAGGGTCTATTTCTAGTTAGAATTTTTAAAGGATTGGTGCTCTGTTGTCCAGCAGTCTTGGCAGCCGAGAAGCAGGCACTCAACGTAGGCGTGGCCCGTCACCCTCACTCGGGCTGGATCTGAGTCCGGCGGTAGAGAGGTAGAGCAGTTACCATCAGTGAAGAAGAAATTTTGCAAGGGAGCAGCATCCAGAAGCCGCCACAGCATTCAGGTCCTGCTGCCCAAGGCAAGTCCGTGTGCCCAACGCACCTTGAGGCCAAACAAACTGAGTCATCAGAGTTTGGAGCAGAGAAAGCTTTACTGCAGGGCTGAGCAAAGAGGATGGGGTGACTTATGCCCAAGAAAACTCTGAACTCCTCGAAGGGTCTGAGCAAAGCTTATTTAACGGCCACGTCGGGGCGGGGGTCACAGGTACAAGATCAGCTTGTGCACAATTCCCTGATTGGTTTATGCTGAGGGAACAGGGCGGTCAACACTGTCAGTCCCTAGGTGCCGGGTCTGGGGGCCATGGGTTCTGGATCATCAGGTAGTTAATTTCTTCCCTTTGGTGGTGGTTTTAAGCATCTGAACAAGTCAAGAAGTATGCATGAGACACCGTTATCAGAGAGGAGCTAGAGGAGAGGTTAGCGGGGAGGGGTCTGACCCTGGAAGGCCACAGGGTCCTGCCCGGCTACAGTCCGAGTAGAAGTGAAAGCTTGAGTCCTTCCAGACTGGGTCTGCGCCAAGGTGTGGCGTGGCCGCTGGGAGCCTGCTCGTGTTTCCCGCTGTTTTCTGAGCTCAGTCCCCTGGCTTTTATGATAATTCTGGAAGCTACCTAATATCTTTTCAATAGATGCCTTTCTGTTCACGTCATCCAGACTCGCTTTCTGATTCTTCCAACTTAGAAGCCTGCGTTGTGTGCCGAGGGCACCACAGAGCATTTGAGCCCCAGCCCTGAGGATCGGGTGTTCTGAACCACACGCGTGTGGGATGCAGGCTACGCTCCAAAGGAACCCAGGACCCAGCTCACTCCAAAGCCTCCAGAAAGGCCTGTTTGGCTGCATTAAAGCAACATCTGTATACAGCTGTTTATCCTCAGCGGTGGGGGAGTGAGGTTAGCCCTGTGGCCGCCCGGCTCCATGATTCACAGAGACTGTCTCACTGGTCTGAGTCATCGGAAACCTCAGGTGGGCTGTGGAGGCCTGGGAAATGTTTGTGGTGTTTTCATCCTGGTCTTGCAAAAGGAATATGATCCGTAAACGCTGCCTGCTGGCCTCAAAATACCAAGGAGGCATTAACATAAAATTTTTAAAAAACAATTGAGTGAACTAAAGAGGGGATAAGTAGAAGGAAGTGGGGTCCAAAAACCTGTGGTTATTTCATGCACAAAGATAAAAAAGGATCAAAGGGCGGGTAGGAGTTTTGCTGAGACCTTGCAGTAGAAATCAGCAAGGAGCTTTTTATACAAAAAAAGGAAGACAAGTTTCCAAATTAGCAAAAAACAGACGAATCCTTTTCTGAGCTCCTTGGGAGATCGTTAGCTCATCACAGAGCTTGGCAAACACGGGCAATTTGAATTATCCAGTTGTTTATTGAAGAAGAGTTAAGCAGAGCATGCTTATCTGTTTTTTAATGTGAAAAAGATGTGGATTTTCAGAATTCTCATGAATAGAAAGGAACTATTGAAAATGTAACCAGGGCAGGCAAATCAGATAATAGAGGTGGAAATGGGTTGTGTTTATGACCTTAGCAAGACAAATGAAAACAATTTTAGATTGAATTGAACCTGAGGGATACAGAAGTTCAAGGATTAAAAGGGAAATCGTGGGGGGAGTGGGTCAGTGGTAGAGCATGTGCTTAGCATGCACGAGGTCCTGGGTTCAATCCCAGTGTCTCCATTAAATACAATAGTAATAAATCAATAAATCAACCTAATTACCTTTCCCCAGAAAGCAAAAACAAAAAAAAAAGGGAAATCGTGTGGTTCAGTCAGAGAGAAAAGCCAGCATTTAAAATGTGTATAGATAGGTAGATCGTGAAGTACACACTCTATAAAGGTAATTCCAGCCAAGCCAAAGACTTCTTTGGTTCTTGAGGTGTAGAAAGTAATTTTATAAAAACTGAAAACAAGGACACAATACTTTATGCTCATCCATGGTGCTAGCTTATAATAGTTTATAGTTTCAAGGATTAAGGTTGTGGTGTGGCCAAGTTAGCGAAAACCTGAAGTTAGTTAGGCCTGAGTCTGAATCCTGGCTCTGGCACCTTATGCTTGCTGCTGTGATGAAGTCCCACTGGCTGAGGGCTTCAAACAGTGGACATTTAGTTCTCACAGTCCTGGAGGCTGGGACTCTGAGATCAAGGTGGCAACAGGACTGGTTCTTTCTGAGGGCTCCATGGGTAGGTTCTGCTCCAGGCCTTTCTCCTTGGTCTGTAGACAGCCATCCTCCACCTGTGTGTTCACACCCCCTGCCCTCTGGGTGCGTCTGTGTTCAGATTCTCCCTTTTGACAACGGTACCGGTCAGATGGATTAGGACCCACTCTAATGACCTCACTTTAATTTAATTACTTCATTAAAGACCCTATCTCAAAATGCAACAGTAACATTCTGAGTTACTGGGGGTTAGGACTTCAACATATGAATTTTTAGGAGACACAATTCAGCCTCTTAAAGTCAGTGTGTTTTCTTGGGCCAGTCACTTAATTCTTCTGAGACATCTCTCTTATCTTTAAGACAGGCATAAAAGGCTGTTGTAATATGGGAGGTAAACCTCCCACACCTGGTTGACACGAAGTTAAAAACTAAAAAAAGTCAACAAATGTCACTGTTATTATTGTAATAAAATATAGCATTAGTGTTACAAGCAGAGAAAAGAAAACTCTCAAATATACATGTATATTTTAAGTAGTCTTCCTTTTTTAAATTTTTATTTATTTTTTAATTGAGGTAGCATTGATTTATAACATATGTTTCATATGGACAATATCATATTTCTATTGCTAGGTCTACAGTTTGCTTATCACTAAACATTTAGTTTCCATTCATTACTACACAGTTAATCTTTACCTAGTTCACTCTCCCTTCCTCCTCTTCCCCTTTGGTGCAGATAATCTCCCAATTATTCACAGATGTAAAGGGAGAAATACTTTTAAATTACATCACTCCAGCACCGTCATTATTCCACAGTACTTTTCTCTGAGCCTCACAAACGAGGTGTCAAATTTCCTACCCAGATACTGTTTCAGGTAAAAAACAAAATAAAACAAAACGAAAAGGGCAGTGAAAAGGGAGAGTTAGAGTATACCAAATTTCTTATATACTTGTAACCTACTTTTTCTAACCACTTTTAAACCAGAGGTTCTGTTGCCAGTGAAGCTGAGAGAAGCCAGCAGGGGGCAGCAAAAAGCCAAGCAGGTGGGCTGGCAGAGGGAGTCTGGCTTACAGGAGGTGTGGGAGCCATCTTGGCAGGTGTGTCTCCCTCTAGGCCAGTGGTCCTCCAGTTTGGCTGCACATTAGAACCACCTGGGAAATGTTTAAAAACTCCTGATATCCTCATCAAAGTCCAGACAGACTGATCAAACTAGAATTTCTAGAACTGGGAGTCAAGCATCAGTGTTCTTTAAAGAGTTCCTGTTGTCCTAACATGTAGCCAAGTGCCAGAGGGGTCACTGCTTTGGAAAAGAGGTTACATTGGAGGGGACACTGGGGCTTACGTACCTGTCCAAGAGACCAGGGCAGCCCTCCCCACTAACTGGATCCCGGAGCACCTTTGACTTACAGATCACTCTTAGGAAGGAGAAAGGTAATTGGGAGAAGGCTCAAGGCAGTGCTTAGGAACTATGCAGAATGAACAGAGGTTTTTAAAGAGTTTTATGGAAGGAGAGTTTATGGATCATAGACTTAAAAGATTATGGAGGGAGGAGAAATTCTGCCTCAACTCACCCTGCCTTCCGCTCTTGAGAAGAGTTAGAATATGAATGGGGAGAGTTTAACATGTCTGTGAGGAAAGACAGCTGTGACAATTACATCTGTTTGTTTAAAGTGTGACGGCCACCTGAGCAGGTCATTGGAAGTGGTGGCATTTGGAACTCATTGGTCAACCTTTTTTTTTTTTTCCTGCTGAGACTCAAATAATATTGGCATTTTTCAAGCCCTGTCATCCAGGCATTTTAATAAATAATGCATTACGAAGTCCTGAGAGTTGTCAGAGCAGAGACATGTCTCTCTGAAGCAGCGATTCTCAAAATGCAGTGTCGGCCAGGTTTGTCGGCACACAGGTAGCTGGGCCCCTGGGGTTTCTAATTCAGAGGGGCTTATGAATTTGCTTCTTTCTGAAGTTCCCAAGTGATGCCAGGGCTGCCGGTCTGGGGACCACACTTGGAGAACCACTGCTTCAAAGGGAAACATTGTTATCATTCCGTGAAGAGGATAGTTCATGTGGAGGCACCTGGAGAATGCTTAGCTCAGAGACGTCAACTCTGTACACTGGACTCACCTGGGAAGGAGTAAGAATACTGATGTCTGGGTCCCACCCCCAAAGATTCTGTTAGAGTTGACCTGGCAAGCGGCCTGGGCATCTGGATTTTTCAATCTGCAGGCGACTCAAATCTGCAGCCAGGGTTGAGACCCATTCGCTAGCCAGCAACATCCTGGCCCTAGCTGGTCTTTCCCTGTGTGTCTGGACAGCCTCAGAGGTGATGCGGTCAAGACGATGAGTGGTCCCAGCTGACATCTGTCAAATGCTTTTTTTTGGGGGGATCTGCACAGTTTGAAGCACTTCATGTGGATTATCTCATTTAGACTTTGGGCTAAGAGATGTGTTACCCATGACCCAGACAGGAATAGTGTCTAGGCCCCATGGCTCTGCGCAAATTAGTAGCAATGGTTGAGACTCGGCAAAAAAATATTGGCTCCAAAACACAAAAGAAAAACTGAAAAATTGAAATTAATATGAATCATTTTGATAATAAACAATAAAATGCTGTAAAATACTTTTAAAACAATTACTTATATTTAATGAGAGTGAGTACTTTTGAAAAAATATACTTACGGTTTCGTAAAGTCAGACTCTCAAAGGGCTAGTGCCTGTTAATGTCTTCAAATGGCCCTGCTCACCAGAACTTTACGTGATAGAAATTATTATTAATGCCACTTTATAGCAGACACCCTTGAGGCACAGAGGATTTAAGTAATTTGCTTTAAGTCACACAGCTAAGTAGAGGGCAAAGAAAGAACTCAGACACTTTGACTTTGTCAGTCAATGTAATGCAATGTACCCACCCCTTCAAACACACACACACATACACACAAACACACACACACACACACACACACACACACGCCTTTTGAAAAAATTGCCCAGGGAAGTTATAAAGGAATTGCGATTTGCGGCTGTTTTAAAGCCTTTCTGAGACCCTGTGGCTCGGTAAACGATCTGGCCTGAGTTCAGCAGGCAGCTGACAGCAGCTCCGCAGGAAGGTCCTGCAGGCTTTGTGGCAATGACACCCCAGGAGGTGAGCCATGTGGCAGCCCCGCATCAAGACCACTGATTCACAATCTTGGTCGACAGCACAGGTCTTAAATATTGCCTAAAAAGAGGAAAAGGTTAGAAAAGTATTCAGAAGACTCCTTTGACTCACTCTAAAATTATAAGCCCTTGAGCATTATGTACAATTTGATCCCCTTGCTTTAAAAAAAAGAAAAAAGAAAAAGAAAAAGAAACCAGAAATGGGACCGGCAACCCTGGGCGCCTTGGCCATCCTCCGGCAGGTACCAGGGGACCAGGATGGGCAGGCAGCCCTGAGGACTCCGGGGCTCTGGAAATGACGCCTCCTGGCGTTTTCCACAAGACCAGTGCCAGAGAAGAGATGCGCTCTGTTTCCCCTGCAGAGGTTTTTGCAGGATGCCCTGAACCTTGACATAGTGTTGGACACCACATATGCCCACACAGCAGGGAAAGAGGAGGGAATGCTAGGCTGATGGCTTAGCAGACAAATATTTACTTAAAAAATTGTCACCCTCTGGCTTGGAAACTGATCATCACGCCTGAGTTTGGGATTCTTTCTCCTCTTCTGCCATCTGGTGGTGCTTCTGACACACATGTCCCCTCAACTGTCCCGGACCCCAGCTGTTCTTTTCTACGGCATTTGTTTCGTTTTCCAGGTCATTATCAGACCAATCATCAAGGCACGTTCTAAGGAAATGTGAACATTTTTATTTGGTGTTCAGGTCAGGGTGATAGCTTATGATTGTTTTTATATACCAGAGAGTTTTATTTCTGCTAAATATTTTGCTTCTAAAATTTGAGCAATTATGCAACATTGTTAAATAATAGGACTATGAAGATGTACAAATCTACACTTTAAACAGAAGAGAAAATCAAGACATGCAACTCTATTAAACTGTGATATTTATTTAAACCTATGAAACACTAGTTGCTGTGGTATCAGGTACTGAAAGAAAAAATACTGTATAAAAAATTGCCTTTTGAAATGACTACTCGACTGCAGCTCATGACTGATTTTCTAGTGTCATTAGGTTGTTGCCACTATTACACTTGGAGTTAATGAAAATCAATTCAGATTCATTCACATTGTTAAAAGTTAAATTAAATCCATTTCTCAAATAATCTGAGATTTAAAAAATAATCCCTTTACCAACCTTGGAGATTTTATGTAAAATTCCAGATCTCTACCTTCTCTGAAGAAATAAGAAAATTTGGCACATGTTAGCCCATTCCTGCAGCTGCCACCTTCTCCGCAATGGCTGCATCTATAGGGCTTCAGGGTTAGGGATCCAGGGCAGGGTCATCCCTCTTCCTCCTTAAATACGAACTGACAAGTACGCTTTCCCCTCGAACCCAGGTCAAGTCACAGAGCAGCGGAGGAAAACCTCATCATAGAAAGAATCAAACACAAAATTATAAGTAATGAATAAAGAGACTTCCTATCACTGTGTCCATGTCTTCGAGTGAAACCAGCAATTAAAACATGAAAAATAGAGAAATGAAATGCACGCTTTGGAAGTGTTAACTGAATGTTTTGATTTACTGAATGTCAACATGTAATTAAGTCAATGGCAACCAGTACACATAAGAAGCCTGAACATGATTTGTGGTTTAAAGGCTACAGTGAATAATTTTCAAGGCTTGAAAATTAGTTTGAAAATTCTTGGTTGAAAAGTGTTTTAGAATATTGATGTTGTTAGTCAAAAATTGATTGAAATGCTTGAAAACTATGCCTGCCAAAAGAAAACTGAACGTAATTTGTTGATTAAAGGATACAGTGAATACTGAAGGCTTGAACATTGTCAGTTTTACCTTATGTGTATCATTTTTACCTACGCTGAATTCCCAGCTCACCTTCACAGTCCTATTTGTGTAGATGGAATGAAAAAAAAAATCGAAGCTTCCTGAAGCTTTTCATGGATTTGGAGTAATTGGTACCACTGTTCTTACTGTATAATATATTTTTGTAATGCCTACTCCAAAGCTCCTAGCTTCTAAAGCAAAAGCTATTTCTTCAAGCTGACAGCCAGGCTACTGTTTTGTAATATAATTTTAGAACTAGAAAACATCAAAAAAAAAAAAATCATCTACCCCACCACAAGAAACAGGAGCAGAGAAGAGTCTTGATTTGTCCAAGGTCAGAGCTGGGGAAAAGAGATGAAATGCAGTCGAGGTTTGTGGCCTCTCCTTCCAGGTTCACCGCCCTTTACAGTTTTAAAGGAATTCTGGGCGTAATCAACAAAGTAAATTTCATCATTTACATTAATACTAAGTCAACTTCTTTTTCTGTTGTTTTTTAACTTTTTTTTTTTTTGAGTTATAGTCATTTTACAATGTTGTGTCAAATTCCAGTGTACAGCACACTTTTTCAGTTATGTCAGCTTCTAAATCTGGTCCATTTTCTCATGAAGCCACTTGGTGGTCACATTTTGCTGTGATTTATAAACTGGTTCAGTAAGGTACCGGCACTGGGCAGGTCAGGAGGATGGCAGAAACTCTCCTCTAAGAGGGTAACTCCAGGATTCCCCAGCTTTGATGTCTTTGAATGAACTACTGGATCCAGATGGTGAATTCCCCTGGTGCTGCAGCCTCCTTCTGGATGGTGTGCAGAAGGCACCAGGCTGGAGGCCAGGATCCTCTGGGAGACTCACAGCCGGGAGCCGGGACAGGGGACATGCCTGACTCCGAGATCCCCAGGGTGGCCAGTATCTAAGGATAAAATGTGGTATTGAATACGGGTTATTTTAATATGTGTCTAACTTTTTATTTTAAAATTGCCTTTTTCATCTGGTGTCCAAAAACAATTTCAAGTGAGGATTTTCCAAGTCTCTGGGCTGTGGATTGAGATCGGGGACAGTTTGAGGCTGCGAGTTATTTTTTTCACCAGAGCTAACTAAGCCATTGGTTTCCACGTGTATTTTTGACACCGTGTTCAGAAATGATATCTTTAAAAATAAAACGTTAAATTGCTTGCCCACTTTCTCACCAGCTGATTGTTTTTCAGCAGATGACTTTGGCTTTTAGCTGTGAATTTAATGTACTTGAAAGTCAAAAGTAATCCTTTAGAAAATACACACAGCTCAGTCAAATATATTTGCTCATAAAAACTTCTGCCTCTTCTGTAAGCACTGAACCAGAGACAGGTACATTCTCATTGCTTGTCACGAAAAACACTCATGTAAAACTGCCTGTAGCTGTTGGAGTTTAGACCTACATACAATGGAGCTTTTGTTCAGCAGTTTTACTTTAATCTGAATGTGCAAAGACTTTCAGCAACTGTTCTTTATGGGCCTACATGCCACATAATGTTGACAAAACAGCATTTTATTGACATGTAAAAAGCCTTTCCAGTCAAACAAATAGGCAGAGCGAACTATTTTTCCTCCTAATATGAATATGAATCTTGTGCCTCCTGGTTCAGGTGTTTTGAAACCTTCGAGGGGGTGGATTGCCCTGTGCTTTATGTAAAATGTACCCAGTTTGGTGCTGCAGCCTGTCCTCTGCATGTGATGCAGGAGTGCATTCATCCCCACCCCATCCCATCCCACTGCCCTCTTTAAAAAGAAAAAACTCAGAGCCATTTCCCCATTATGGAAGTTGGGTTGATTGCCCTAGATCTAGAAACTCAGAGGACACTTGTGAGAGCCAGCTATCATGTAAGATGTCTAACCATGTTGAGACCATCCCACTGGAGAAGACCCTTGTCGGCTCCCTGGCTGACAGCCTGGCTCAGCCCCAGCCAACAGCCAGCATCAACTGCCAGCCGTGTGGGTGCGCCATCTTGGATGTCCGGCTCCTTGGAGCTCTAAGAAGACTGCAGGACCAGAAGTCATCTACTGCAACCCCATGAGAAATTCCAGGTAAGACTTGCCCAACTCAGCATTTTGCCCAGAGAGAATTCTGTAAGACTGCTAGACAGGATACTAGTTAACAGTTGGTGAAGGATCCAGGGGGCGCTGATGTTAGTGGTAGAAATATTTAGATCTTACAAATCCATAATAATCTCACATGTAACTCTTACATTTCTTTTAAAGGCAAAATCAGTGAGACTCTCCCTCCCACCCAAATTTTCCATCTATCTCTTTTCCTGTTTGCCCATAACCTCTATCAAAGTGCCTGCTGTCATTGTGTGACTCTGGCTTTTCTTTGAAGCTCACTCCAACTGAATTGTCACATGAATGTTTGTGAGAATGCAAGTGCCCTGCTGTCCCCACACAACCCTGGGCTTGACATCACCATTATGTCTGCATTTCTCTTTTACTTGCCTCACTTCTTGGGTTTGAATCCACTCCCAGGCCTCTTTGCTGTTCAGTGATACTTTCCCTTCCCATTTCTTTTCCAAATGTATTTCTCTTTTTTTCAAAACACTACCAATCCCACCCCCTCCCTTTTATTTTTTACTTCTTGAAAAAATTTATTGTTTATTGAAGTGTAGTTGATTTACAATATTAGTTTCAGGTGTACAGCAAAGCAGTTCAGTTATACATATACAGACATATATATTTTTTCTTTTTAGATTATTTTCTATTACATGTTAGAAAATTGAATATAATTCTCTGTGCTAGACAGTAAGTCCTTGTTGTTTATTTATTTTATATGTAGTAATGTGCATCTGTTAATCCCAAACTCCTAATTTATCCCTCCCTTTTAAACTGCATCAACTATGGACATTCAATTGTGAAGAAATTTACACAATGATAATTGTGGAGAACGCCTAGAAAGAGAGAAAGAACTTAAAATTATTTAGTCTGAAAAAAGTATTGTTTAGAAAATTTCACATACATGAAATAGAAAGCAATTGACTTTAGTCACATAATAAGATGGATGCAGCTAAGTGAAAGGCAAGATGTGAGGGGTGATTCTTTGTGCTGATTCACAAGCATCAAGCATAGAGCTAGGCATACACAGTAGTTGCTCAATAAAAACTTGTCAACTAAAAGCCAGTGATGCAGTGTCAAGACCATTCACATAGCTGAAGTAGTGATACATGCTATTGCTGCAGAAATTGGAGGTCTAACGTGGGAGCTGGACCACCAGAATTATTTCACTGCCATTATTTAGATATACTTGGAAAAGATGGCCACAGGCAAGTTTATCCAGAACAAAGCTTGGCTGTGGTCATTCCTGTGTCATATGTCTTCTTTCTCATTTCTAGACACACTCAGAGATATTTTAATATGGACAACTCTTCAAGTGCCCCCTCCACACACACACACACACACACACACACACACACACACACACAGCCTTCAAGATCCCAAGGAGTTCACTGATTTTGTGTGTTGGGTTTAGGGTGTCACGACAGGCAGGGAGTGGCAAGGGGCTGGGATGAGTTTTTTTAAGGTGGTGGGAATTTCTGGCACCCCTCAAATCACACCACACTGGATATTAACTTCTCTGCTACGTCATATTATCATCTTGAACAAGTGCATTTGGTTTCAAAAGGAGGGAGACTGAGGAGTGGTTTAGATGAGTGTGTGTGACTCTGTTTGTAGACACCTGGAAGCACTCCCTCCTTATATGAGGGAGAACCGGTGCCATCTCAGGGGGTCCCAGCAAAGCAGAACCATGGAGTGAATAAAATGAAACAGAATGGCCTGGAGACGGCTGGTCTCAGGCTGCAGCTTCCTTGTGCCACCTGCCAAGTCAGGAACCTCATTCAACCATTGTAGGGCTTATTTTTTTAACCTTTAAACCAAAGGTGACGATTGTGAAATTTCAAATCAGTTACAAATGAAATGCTACCACATAGTGGGACGTCAAGATACACCCTTCGCCTGGTGCATGGTCAAGGGAATCTCGATTCTGCGATTCTGAGACTCTGTGATGGGTATGAACCAAATATAAGCATTTACCCTAAATTTTTACACAAAGCTCGTTATTCCCTTTAAATTTGTAAACTATACATGATACACAAGAATAGAATACATCTTTTATTTTATTCACTTCTTACTTCCTTTCAAGGTTTAGTTTATATTTTTAATGAGTGCCCAATTCTTAAGTTCATAATTTTGCTTACTGAGTCCAAACTTGTTCTGCTCACCACATGAAAGGCTGATAAATCAGGAGATGAGGTGTTGGGGCAAGGAATAACGACTTTATTCAGAAAGCCAGCGGACCCAGAAGATAGGGGACTAATGTCCTGGAGAACCATCTTACCCAAGTCAGAATTCAGGCCCTTTTATAACAAAAAGGGGAGAGGGTATGGTTGGTGGCGAAATTCTTTGTTCTTGCAGCTGTCCAGGAGATCAGGTCAGATGTTCCTGTAAACCTCCAACAAGACAAATGTTATTCTCTGTTCTGCAACTTTTTATCCCTATATGAATGAAAAAGTGTTACATCCATAAAGGTCAGAGCCTTGAGAATGGGCTGTCCTGTGTATTTCAGGCTGTGGGGAACATGTTTTTACAAAAAGTGCAGAACCTGCATGACTCAGCACAGGAAACAGAGCACAGGGTTAGAGACAAAGGAACAGATCTGATGTGGAGTCAGGTTTGTTCTTCTCTATTACACCTTGATGGATTTTTTTCCTAACGCATACACCCGTGAAACCTCTTGGATTAAAGGCTAGCAGATTTCTGACACCACGGGTGGCTCCCTCCTGCCCCCTCTCAGTCAATACTTCCCTTCCAAAGTAACCACTAATCTAACCTCTATCTCCATCAAATAATTTTTATCAAATTAAAAATTTTGTACTGATGGAATTATACAGTCTGTTCTACTCTGTTTATCTCAACATGCCCATGAAATTTATCCATGTTTTAACGTGGGCAATAACATTAAAGAGCAGTCCTGAACTTGGCAAGGAATGAGTTATTTTCAGAAATAAAAATATCACCACATCCCCACTCAAAACGATCCATTTCCCCACTAAACATGTTCTACCTACATGCTCTACATGTTCTTCATGTCCTTTCTGAATAATCCCATTCTGTTTGTTACATCTGTGATCTATTTGGACGGCCTACTTGTCACATCTAATTACAGAGTCAGATCCTGACTCCATTTGGTAGCACCATCAGATAAATAGTGATGCCTTATATTTTCGCAGACAGACATCAAAGAGCCCAGGGCACTGAAATCCTCCCAAGTCCAGTGGCGAGGGCTTCCTGGTATCCCAAGGGTGAAAGTGATTCATTTATTTCTGCATCGCTGGTTTCAAAATTCGGTTTGATTTTTTTTAAGGAAACAGTGTGTTGAATGTCCCTCAGGGTCAGATTCTGGAATATTTTTACTTCAATTACTACAGACAAGGAGGAGGAAGTGAGAAAGCCTAAAATACAGGAGAAATAAATTTAATTGCTCCATACTATGGGAAACACGGCTCTCATGACAGTGAAGACCTGGCACAGATCTGACCCTATTCTGAGCTGTGGATATTGGGTTATCAGGGTCGGATGCCATTAAACTTTCAAATTATGTGACTGATTGTTTTTCCTCGGTTCCCACGCTAAGCAAGGACGTTTCTGATTATAGATGGGCAACCCACCAGTTCTCCTTAAGAGATGTATTTGCTCATTGTGAATTAATTAATTGGTATGAAAACTGTATACATCAGTCTTTGTGAGCCTTGTCCAGTTGAGTTGGTATACTTGGTCAGAACAACTTTGTTGTGCTGAATTTTTCAAGTCAGCTAGGCTGAGGGTCTGTCACCAAGAGGAAGGTGTGTTGCTACTTTTTCCCAGATGATACTCTGTTGAGGATGCTGTGCTGCACTGCCCAGATTCCTCCATCAGAACTAAAGGATTTATTCACTCAGCCATCGGGAAGGTTGCCATCTGTCACCTCTCTTTAGAACTGTCTCTGTCTACAGTTAGCCCACAATCAGTGACTGGTCACCGTAGAAGAATAAAGGACCTTCCTTACATTGGATGTAAACTACCTCTTGTCCTAACTGGGGACATCTCCTAAGGGCCGTCCAGCTCCAGAGCTCCCCATGGGGTAGGCAGTGGCCTTTGTTGAGACTGCATCGCAGAGTAGCTTCTACTCCTGCACGTGCCCATTTACTCTCCTTTCCACCATTGTTGACCCCAAGATCACTCCCCAAGAAATGTCTTGCATACCATATAAGAATATATTTCCTGAGAATTTTAACCTTCAATATATTCTCTCTACCATGGACTGAACTGTGTCTTCTTCAAAGTTCATATATTGAAGCCCTAACCCCCAATGTGACTGTATTTGGACACAGGGTTTTTAACAAGTAATAATTTACATGAGGCTATAAGGGTGGAAGGGTGGTGCCCTAACCCCATAGGATTGGTGACCTTATACTAAGTGGAAGAGGGGGATCTCTCTCTCCCTCTCTCTCTGCCTCTCTCTCTCTCTCCAAGAGGACACACCCAGGAAAGCCTACGCGAGCATACAGCCAGAAGGCAGCTGTCTGAAAGCCAGGAGAAGAGTTTTCACCAGAACCCAACCATGCTGGTAACCTGATCTCTGACTTCCAGCCCTCAGCGCTGTGGGAAAACACACCTCTGTTGTTTAAGCCACCCGCTCTGTGGTACTTAGTTATAGCCACCCTCGCTCTTCATGTTTTCAGGTCTTCAAACTTGGAGAGCAATTAAAAGTCCGTTCACAGTACTTCATGTCCTCAGAGTGCTTTTACTTTTAAATAAGCAAACTGCTTTCATTCCCGGTGTTGGTAATTTGTGTTCTCTTTATTTCTAGATAGGGGTGCATTACTTTTTTTCATCTCCTTGGAGAACCAACTTTTGACTTTGCTAATTTCCCCTATTATTTGTCCATTTCCTATTTCATTACTTCTGCCACTTTTTTTTCCCCTCAGCATTTTCTTCCTTCTACTTACTTTAGGTTTATTCTGCTCTTTTTTCTAGCTTCTTAAGGTGGAGCTTCACATCATTGAATTTAGATCTGCCTTCATTTCTAATATAAACAATTACCTCGTTAAAGTTCCCACTAAGCACTGAAACTCATTCCTCATATTTGATATGTTATATTTTAATTATATTCAATTCAAAATATTTCTAATTTCCCTCATAATTTTTTTCTTGACCCAAGGATTATTTACAGATGTGTGGTTTAGTTTTCAAATATTTGGGGTTTTTCTTTATATCTTGTTATTCATTTCTGGTTTAATGTTACTGTCAGAGAACATAATCATTATGACTTTAGTCCTTTGAAATTTGTTGAGTTTTCTAGTGGTCTAGAAGGTGGTCTCTCTTGGTAAACACACCATGTACATTTGTAAAGAATGTATGACTTCTACAATTTTTGGATGTGTTGTCCTATCAACACCAAGGACAAAGTGATTAGTAATGTTCAGATCTCCCGTGCTTTTTTTTTTTCTGATTTTTTAAAAATCTGGTTCTATTAGTTTCTGAGAAGGGGTGTTATAACTCTCCAACTATAATGGTGGGATTGTTTATTTCTCATTTTAATTATGTCAATTTTTCTTCATGGATTTTGACATAATGCTGTTGGGGATATACATATTTATGAGTGTTTTGTCTTTCTGATGAATTGATCCTTTTATCATTATTTCTCTTCTCTAGCATGAAGTTTCATTTATTTGATATTAACATAGCCACTTTCTTAAGCTGATGGTTTTCATGGTACGTATTTTTCCATCTATTTACTTCCCACTTATCTTGTAGAAGGCACATAGTTGGGTCATGCTTCTTAAATTTATTTGAAATTTTTTTTCTTCAAAGTGTTCATCTCATTAATATTTAAAGCTAATTGTTGACATGGCTACATTTAAGTCTATTATTTTATAATTTAATTTTAATTTATCTCCTCCATCTTCTGTTTCTGTTTCTCCTGGTGCTTTCGTTTGGATTAATTGAACATTTTAATAATTCCCTTTTCATTCAGTCATTGATTTTTTTAACCTGATCTGAATTTCATTTTGTTGGTTGTTCTAGGAATTAGAACAGACCACTTTAACTTGGCACAATCAATTTAGGGTTGATGTCGTACCAGTTTACATAAAATGCTAAAAAATAAGCTTGTAATCATTTATGTCCATTTATGCCTTCCCCAGTTGTTTATGGTGTGGTTTTCATGGGTACCGCATCAAATTATGTTAGAAGCCCACTATATAGAAAATTTGGACTTTACATTTTCATATGTATTTAAAGTTATTAAAGGGGAATTGTTCTTCTGAAATTACTCACGCATTTACTATTTCCAGTGTTCTTCATCTTTTCTGAACATTAGCATTTCTATTAGATATCATTTGCATTCAGCCTGAAAAACTTGCCTTTGCATTTATTGTAGTACATCCAGGTCTACTGGTGATAAAATCTGTTAGTCCTCTTTTGTCTGGAAATAGCTTTACTTTACATTCATTTTTGAAGAATATTTTTGCTGAATATTGGATTCTGGATCGACAGTTTATATTTTGTTTTAGCTCTCAAAGATTTTATTTTACTCTCTTCAGATTTTAGTTGTTTCTGATGAAAAGGCAGCAATATTTTGAACTGCTTGTTAAATGTAATGTTACTTTTCTCTGACGAGTTTTAAGCTTTTTCTCTTTATCTTTAGAATTTAACAGTTTGACCAGGATAAACCTTGATGTGATTTTCTTTGTATTTCTCTTGTTTGGCTTTGCTAAACTTCTTGCATCCATACACTTGTGTTTCACCAAATTTGGAAGCATTTTTGCCACTATTTCTTCAATTATATATATTTTATAATCCTCTCTCCTTTCCTCTGGGCTTCCACTATAAGAAAGTACATATTTGGTTCAAACTCTTGAAATGTAATTTAAAAAATATGTTCCTTTATAATAAAATAATTTAAAATGTTGAAATTTGAGTTGATATGCAATGTAATTTCTTAATTTTCTTTCCAAGAGTTAATGTTCCCAAGCATTGTAAACTGAGTGTAATATCTATTTTTATGCAAATTTTTAATCCTCTTAAAGGGATTTCCTGTCTTCTTCACATACAATTTTCTTACCTTTAGATGTTTTCCATGTGATTGTAAGATTTTGAGTTCTCTTGGGAATCTTCATGTGGAGGCAGATATGTTACCAAAAGTCATTAGTGGGAGATTAAACAGGTGTGATCTGAAACCAGTGGTGGATTTAGACAGTACTTTTGTTATTTAACTCATTCATATGACCAGGTGAAATCTTCTCAGACCCAGAGGAAATTCTACTATCTCTTGGTTTAAGGAGTCAGAGCATTTGATATTGTATCTCCTCTTCATAAGGCAATGCTCTCTCATTTCAATGTGATATTTCCATTTCTGGTTGAGAAGAGATAAATCAACAGCATGTGTTGGCTGCAACACGTTAGGTTTATGGTGATATTATTGTGCGAAGCAACCACAGACAGAGTCATAGCATTTTGGAACTGTAGGGCATTTTGGAACTGTAGGGCATCATTCTCCTGCTTCGGCTTTAAACCATGCAGACAAATACGGACCTAACCCAGTTTATTGAATTTTTTAAAAAAAAGCAATTCCCTTCATCAGTACTTTTCAGGATGTTTGTCTCAGAATTTAACAGCTTATTCTCAGCTAGTTATTTTTCTTACATAAAAACAATTTATTTGCTCCCAAGACAACAAATACCAACTTTTTGATGATACGGCAAAGATGTAAATGTTTGCAATTTAACATAAGTTTTATTTTTAAATAAGCAAGTGCCCTGGGAAAAAAATTAGTATCGTAACAAATCAGCGAGAAATAAAAATTCTATATTGCAAAATACCAGTTACTTCAAAGTAATCAATGTCACAAGTATGTGCTGTAATTCAGGAATATGCCTTCACTTTCACAATCAGGCAGGGTATCATTCTTTTTCTGATCACAGCACCTCCTGAGATCACAGAGCAGAGGCCAACCACATAGAGAGGGAAAGGAGGAGGAATGTAGCGAAGTGTTACACTACTGTAGCATCAGAGATACAGCTACATCAGGCAGTGGAGGGACCAGGTGAGTAAGGAAAGGAGCAAATACTTGGGATTGCAACTCTGATCTACTTCTTCTTTGTTAATGTCTAGGTATGGGATGGGATTGACATGACCACCTAAGAAGTAGGTAGTAATGTATTATTTTAATGTCCAGTAACTTTGGGGCAGTTTTCTTAATCAAGTAATTTACATTTAGTGTTTCTTAATTATTCCATACTATTGATTACCTTTGTTACATGTACACATCAGAATGGCAAATATATTTTAAATTACTGGATATAATTTTACTTACATTTGCATAAAATCTATCTGAGCACACTTTAACTCCTATTTTTCAACCATGGTTTTTGATTTTCTACTTCTTGCAACCCGTATTATGTTGAGCATTTGAGAGTTAACTGTGCTCTTATGGCTTTTTTCTCTCCTATGCCCAAAGAATTGCCATCACCTCTGAAAAAGAAATAGTAAGGATGGCCCTTGCCTCAAAAGGTTTGCAATCCAGTTGGACAGACAGATGCAGAGTAAGAGAGTGATTCTACACCACACATACAGGCATCACACCTTGAGAGGGTTGTTTTATTCAAGTTGATCCAGAGGAACTCCCAGGCAAGAACAGACTCTTGTGCCTTGAAGATGGATGCTACGTGGTCTACAGCAGGGTTCCCTAACCTCAGCACTCCTAGGCTTTTGGGTCAGATAAGGCTTTATTGTGAGGAGATGTCCTGAGAAGGAGGTCTAGCAGCATCCTTAGCCTCTACCCATTTTTGACAACCAAAAATATTTCCAGGTGTCCTTTGGGAGCAAAGCTGCCCCCAAATGAGAACCACTGCTCTAGGCATGCAGCCAATATACAGAAAACACTTTGAGGGTTATGTCTTAACCACATGTTAAGATAAAGGAAGTGTTTTAAAGTTCAAAAGCAAGCAATGCTGTCACTCTTTTGAGTAAGAAGGCATATGACAACTTTGAAATTTCTGAAGTCAAGTAATAAACCTTTCAAGGAACCATTGTATTAGACTCCCAGTGAAATAATGCACCATTAAAAGTGAACAGAGTAGAAGGATCTTTCACTGCCTGTACCCACAGGTATCTGTTTCAGTTTGGCCATTTTTACTATTCCTCCAAAAGTTTTGGATCATTCACTAAGAAGTTTTAGCTTTTTAATTCAATCCAATCCTGTCCTATTAAGGCCAAGATCTATTGCCAGATGAATGTTACCGGGTTGGTAACGTTCCAAAAGCCCTTTCTAGTTCTAATGAAATTGTACAACCTTTTAAGAGAATAACAAGTTGCATGTGGCTGTCACAAGAAAAGAATTTTATAATACAGAATAAACAACATAGAAGAGACACTTGCAACTTACAAAAGTCATCAGCCAAGGGGAGTGAAAATAATGGATAGGGAAAATGAAGCCATTTATCACCAGTATTTCTTCATGTTTGAAGAGGCTTACATTCCATCATCATTATCTAGCTGCATCAGTATTGTTTAAATAAAATTGCTCATACATAATGAGGACCAGGAGTGCGTCTTTGGGAGCTCTAGTTTTCTATTTTGGGTTGCTTATTTTCTGCTTTATAGAATTTTCAGTGATATCTCACAGTCCTAAGCAATCTCCTAAAACCAATGAGTTAAAAGATCTTTTAAGATCCCTATTTAATCCATTATTTGCATCAAAGAGGCAATGTCTGATGAATGGTGTAAGGTATTACCTACCTCTAAGGTATTTGTATTGAGACAAATTACCAAAGTAAAGGGTTCTGTACCCAGTTCTGAAGGGAGGTGGGCGGGTTTCCCATAGCAACAAGCACTTCTCAAACACTGACCAGATGTCCTGCAGTTCAACTCAATCCTGACACCATCTACCTGAAGATAGCATCATATCCCACAGGTTCAGGTGCAAATCCTTGCTGTTGCCTTGCAGTCAAAATGCACGTCCAATAAACACACACGCTCATAATGGTTAATCTGTGTTGAGTCCTTATTATGTGTCAGAAAGTTATTTAATCCTTGTAACAATACTTGAGGTGGGTGCTTTTATTGTCTTCATTTTACACAAGATGAAATTGAGGCTTAGAGAGGTGAAGTAACTTGTCACACAGCGAGGATCTGCACCTAGGTTTGACGGTGCTTAAGTACGGTGCTCTGTTGGAAGGGAATTAGGTGCTTCAGGGCTGAGTAAAGGGCCAAACCAGCTGGACTTTCTTGTGTCAACGTGCTTTCCCCCATTGCCCTGGGTTTCCGAGTCCCCAAATGGATTTGTCATGTATTTGTCTTAAATGTTTGGAAACCAATGAACCTGATGGCCAATAAGTTTATGTCAATGGTCTTGTTAAAGCCAAGGTATGGCAGGAGTTGCATTGGGAGGAGGCAGGTATAGGACAGAGAGACTTGTAAACTATCAGTGCCTGGTGTGGTTTTGGCCCTCAGTGAATGGTAGAAACTCCTTGGCAATTCTCAGTCAACATGGGCAGAACCAGCCCATCTAACAGGGATTCTGAACCATAGTAGAAACAGGTTTCCATTGCTGGTCAGGGTGGGTGGAGAATTCCAGATCCGGCCCCTTTGTTCTCCACGTTGTGGCCTCCACCAGCCAATTAATTTTCCTTTTCTAGGCCCCCTCATGGCATGTGAGATGACTAGATAAGAACATAATCTCTAAAAACCTCCAAGAAATGTTTGATTCTGTGAAATCTCAAGTAGGATGAGGAGTTACTGAGAAGGGAGTGTGTTACGGTAGGTAAATATTCATGCTTTACTGTCTATGAATGTCTGTAATATGCTCCTTTTGCAAATAAAGAAACATTCCAGACTCCCTTCCCAATCTCTGTCCTGCTACATCTTGCATACGGAGCTGTGTGGATCCAGAGAGTGAGTTCTCTTAATAAGCTGTGTGTTCTGACAATTTTCATGGATTCATTTGCCTTTCTTTTTTATTCCTACCCACTGTGGGTGGCTGTGTGTGTGGTGATTAGAACCTGGTATTTGTAACTACGATGAACCACATTCTAGTTCTTGATTTTGGACTTACTAATTGTGTGGCCTTGGGATGTGACCTTGGGAGAGTTCACTTAGTGGGAGACAACCCCTATGTACCAACTGCTAAACCTCTAAACCAGAAAGTTAATAACTGCTAGCTGAAGATGTGAATTAAACACGGTACTGCACATTGCATTCGTTAGGGCTTTTCAGTTGAAAATAACAGAAGCTGAACTCAAACTGGCTTAAGGGAAAAAGAGATTTTTAAAAGTCTAAGACTTCAAACATAGTTAGATCCAGGTGCTCAAAGGGTTTCATCAGAATCTTTCTCCTGCCAGTTTCAAGTCTGCTTTTTCACTCTTCATTCCCAGGCAAGCTCTTCTCAAGAGGAGACAAAGAGTGGCCAGCAGCAGCTCCAGGCTTAGTTAACTCAGTGAGAAGAGGGATATTCTTTGCCAAGAGTCCCAGCTAAGTTCTTAGCCTTGAGTCTTGTTTTCATTTCTGAACCACGCATCATGGACAGATGGATGGTGCTTGCCAGTTAGCCAGGTACACCAAGAGACTCTTAGAAAATTTGCCTTATAAAAGATCTCTGGGCTCATGCTATGTGACAATTCTCCTTGGCAGAAACTTCAAGGACTTTTGTTGAAATCCCCCTTTGAGCGATTTCAGAGTTCTGACTGTTCACTTGACTACTTTATGAGAGAACCACTTCATTAATTAGATCACGGTAGAAAATTTACTCTGAATCTTGGTCAAAGATGCTTAAAATACCAGACTTTGTTCATATGCTGCTCCTCAGAGCCTAGAGTGGGGTCTTCCCTATTCAAAGCACACTCATCAAGGACGTGGGAGAAGTGATTTCACCAAAGGTGGCTTTACCAGAAGGGGGAAATGGATGTCGGGTAGGCAAAAATAGGCGGTAACTGCATGTTACATAGCATAGCACCTGACACAGAGCACGGTAAACTTTATATCTACGCAATAGTCAATAAATGTTTTTGAATACCTACATAAAATACGGGACTGTCCTAAGTACCAGGGATATAGTAAGAGTGTCCTCAAGAAGCTTAGGGTTTAGTAGAGAGAGGAGAAAATACAGAAAGTAGACAGGTGATTTTATTTCTCTTAAGCAGCCCATAATACAAGCAGAAGAAGTTGCTGTGGGAACTACAGTAGGGCAGCAATAACAGTCTTGAGGGAGAAAGGAACTTCCCAGGGGAGAGCACATCTATACGGAGGCTCTTGAGGAATGTCAAGAGTTAGTAAGATAAAAGGGTAGAACTCCAAGTGTGTGTCCACTGGCTGTCTGAGCTTAAATTTTATCATCTTGTAAAAGACCATCTATCTTCAGCCTAGCTTGAGGGCTGTTGAATTCAAAAGAGAGAAAGAGGGAAGCTAGCTGAAACATTCTGTCAAAATTTTGAAAACCTGCCAGCAGAGTGGAATATTCTTGGTATGAGTACTCATTTTGGCAATACCATGCAAAAACAAAACAAAACAAAACAAAACAAAACAAAACAAAACAAAACAAAACAAAACATTTTTTAAAATGGGAGAAAATCAAAGAGAAGTTTAATAACATGTGTACATTGGAGAGACCCAAAGAATACTTTTAAGAAGACCACCATTATAACTTAACTTCCAAAGTAAGATTTATTTTGCATATTAAATAAAATAAAAATTTAAAAAACAAGCAAGTAAGATTTATTTCCAAAGAAACATGAGATTTCCTGGACAATGGGTTTAGCTAAGACTCTTACTCATCTGGATGGGATGAGGTATGGATAATCATAAACCTAGGAGCTAGATAAGTAGCAGGTATATGGAGCAGGGAAAACTTAGGCAGAGCTGGGGTGGAAGCATGGGGACCATGCCTATGTAAGCCTGAACCAAGGCAGGTGGGAAGGCAAGGAGGGAGGAGGGAATGGCAGGTCCATCCACACTTGTGGACCTTGGAATTATGAGCATCAGATTGGTCAGAAGATGTCAAACTACTGTGCCACAACATCCCATGCTTCTGAAAATCCCATGCTTCCAAAATTCTATTACAAGTCATAATCCAACTTAAAGTGACTTAGAGTAACTTAAACAAGAAAGTTGGATTTGTTAGAAGGATGCAGGATGGATTCAGACTGAAGAACATGTTAGAAGCCAGGCCTCAATAAAAGAAAAGGTCTAGAGTGGTTTTGGAAATCAGTAATTCTCAAAGTGTGGTCCCTAAGCCAGACAACAGTATCATTTTAGAACTTGTTCAAACTGCAGATTCTCATCCTCACATCAAATGCACTGAATCAGAAACTCTAGAGCAAGACCCTGCCTGGGACCTTAGAACCAGAACCTCCCCAGTCACCTCTCTAGGGCTGCCCTTGGATGAATCATCTCTAAACTGTTCTGCCCCTGGGTATCTCTACTCAATAAGCAAATCTTAAAAAGCAGCATGTGATGGGCACCTCTGGTCACGTGCCCACTCCTGTGTCTGATGGTGCACCTTGGTGATATGCTTGAAAGGCACTTCCTTCAGCCACTAGAACTGCATGAAAAGAAAAAAAAAAATCCTTGAGGAAAAAGTGGGGAGAGGTGTTTCAAACAATGAGCAGATATATCAGATGGAGAATTTTGAGGCATGGGGTACAGAGTGGAATTAGTCTCTTGCCAAAGAGATTATCTGATCCCTTAACAAGATGGATTATAAAATTAAGAACTCCACAAAGAACAGGGATTCGTGTTTCTTCTCTTTCTCACTGTAAATATTCCTTGTGCTTAAAATGCTTAATTCAATATTTTTGATATTAATGAACCAAGTTTTCTAAGCATTTTTTTCTAAGTTGAAAAAGAAAAATGGCAGAAAGAGCCACTGCGCTTAGACTGACTGTCTAAAATGTCTTCCTCATCACCAGGGATGTTCTGGTACTTAGAAGTAAATATTGTGGGACCCTAGGGTTTAAGAGATGGAAAAAGAAAACAACTGGAAGTCATCCTCGTCCAGTTGTCCCATTTTAGAGATAAGAATGTTGACACCCGAAGTTTGATAGACTTACCCAAAATCACGTGGCTGCTCTTTATGAGACGGTATGGTATTTGGTTGGAAGTGACTCCAATGTCTATTTTCCAATCTATGGCCAACCTAGAGAAAATTAGTCATTCACTGGCAAAGTCTCTTAAAAGACCTGGAAGTTGGCAATCTGGCTTGGCCCGTGCTCCTTTTTTCCCTTCAGTCTCATCCATTAATCCAGCCAGCCAGCATTCAGCCATCTATTCATTTAGTACTCAATTAATGCTTCCTCAAAAGAGCTAATCATACAAAGATGAACAAGAATGGACCTCGCTCTTTGGCGTGGGTCCAAGCCTAGAAGCGTTCTGACTCCTGGTTTAGGTATTCCATTTCTTATATATTAAAGCAACAAAGAGACTACTGGCTGATATGATAGAGACAGGAGCCAAAAGCTTGACTTTGCTTTGACCTGTCCTGCCCCTTGTAGGTTCTTTCTCTGTTTTCATTGTGCCTACTGTGATGAGTTAGGATTTTCTATACTTTGATCTACTGGAAAGAAAGTTTTGTAAGGCTAGAACCAAAAACTAATCGAATAAAATTACTTAGGAAAATCCTACAGTCCTGTTCTAGAAAGAAAGACCCATAGTATTTGGGGAAGGGATGGAGGTGATCTGCTTTAGAAATGCTGCTTAATGTGTTTTGCAATAACAAACGCTCTGTCTTGTATTATATCTGGAAATCCAACCCTGAATGTCTCTAGAGATTCTGAGACATGGGAAGTGTTTATAAGAGTGGGAGCTCTGTGTGGAAGCAGTGACATTGCTTTTCATCTTGACAAACAGATCAACCCATTTGTGGACCCTAGAATCTTAGATCTTTAGCAATTCTACATCCACTCTTAAGTTCTACATCCTGATCTTCTCCAACAATTACACAATTGTGCAAATGGATCTTACACTATGGAGGAGAAAAGGACAGTGACACTGGCCTTTTGTTTTTTCCTTGAAAATACTGAAGTCATAACTCCCACCTCAGGGTCTTGCATGTGCTGTTCTCTCTGCGGACAGGCTATTAAGTCTTCACATGGCCAGCTCATTCTTTATTGTTTTTTATTATTATTATTATTATTATTATTATTATTATTATTATTATTATTATTAAAATATATTTGACATATAACATCGTGTAAGTTTAAGGTGTAAAAAACTGTTGATTTGATACATTTAGACATTGCAACGTGATTGCCATTGTCCTTTAGCTAACACCTCTGTTAAATCACCTAATAATTTCTTTTTTTGTGGTAGGAATACTTAAAATCTAATCTCTTAGCAAGTTTGATTTTTTAATACAGTGTTGTTGTCTATGATCTCTATGCTGTGCATTAGGTACCCAGGACTTATTTATGTACTGGTGACAAGTTTGTCTCCTTAAACAATATCTGTCCTATTTCCCTTCCACCCCCTGACCGACTGAAGGCCCTGGTAACCACCACTCTGTTTTTATGAGTCTGACTGTTTTAGATTCCACACATAAGTGATATCATACAGTATTTGTCTTTCTCTGTCTGAGTTACTCACTTAATGTAATGTCCTCAAGGTCCATCCATGTTGTTGCAAATGGCATGATTTCCTCCCTTTTTATGGCTGAATAATATTTCATTATATCTCTATATATTTATCCATTCATCCATTGACACACACTTGGGTTATTCCCATATCTTGGCTATCGTGAATAATGCAGCAAAAACATGATAATGCAGGTATCTCTTTGAGACCCTGTTTTCATTTTCTTGCGTATATTCCCAGAAGTGGAATTGCTGGATCATATGGTTGTTCTGTTTTTAATTATTTGAGGAACCTCCATACTGTTTTCCATAGTGGCTGAATCAATTTATATTCCCATCAACAGTGTACTCAGGGTCTCCTTTTTCCACATTCTCACTGGAACCTATTGTGTCTTGTGTTTTGGATGATAGCTTTTGTCTCAGATGTGTGGTTTTGATTTGCATTTCCCTGGTGATCAGTGATGTTGAGCATCTTTTCTTGTACCTACTGGCCATTTGGATGTCTTTTTTTAAAATGTCTATTTAGTTCCTCTATCCATTTTTTAATCGAAGTGTTTTGTTATTGTTGTCATTCAGTTGTATCAGTTCCTTACATATTTTGGATGTTAACCCCTTATTCAATATGTGGTGTTCAAATATTTTCTCCTATTCTATAGGTTGACTTTTCATTTCATTGATTTTTTTTTTCTTTGCAGAAGCTTGTAAGTTTGATGCAGTCCTACTTGTTCATTTTTGCTTTTGCTATTGGTGCTTTTGGTGTCACATCCAAAAAAAACCATTGCCAAAACCAATGTCAGGGGGCTTCTTTTTGATGTTTTCTTCTTATGGTATCAGGTCTTATGTTTAAGTCTTTGATCCATTGTTAGTTTTTTTGTGAGTGGTGTAAGATAGGGGTTCAATTTCACTTTTCTGCATAGATTTCTCCAATTGTCCCAATATCATTTGTTGAAGAGACCATTCTTTCTCTGCTGGGTGCTCTTGGCTACTTTGTCAAATATTAGTTGACTGTGTACATGGAGGTTTAATTCCGTTGCATTATATGTTTAATATATGGGCTCTCTATTCTGGTCCATTGGTTTCTATGTCTGTTTTTACGCCAGTACTGTACTGTTTCATTACTATAGCTTTCTAGTCTAGTTTAAAATCAGGACATGTAATGCCTCTGGCTTTGTTCTTCTTTCACAGAATTGATTTGGCTATTTGGGGTCTTATGTGGTTCCATACAGATTTTAGAACTGCTTTTTCTATATATGTGAAAAAATGCCATTGGAATTTTGATAGGGATTGCATTGAATCTGTAGATGGCTTTGGATAGTATGGACATTTTAACAATATTAATTCTTTCAATCTATGAATGCAGAATGCATTTTCATTTGCTTCTGCCTTTGATTTCTTTCAACAAAGTTTTGTAGTTTTAATTGGATAGATATTTCACTTCCTTTGTTAAATTTATTCCTAAGTGTTTTTACTGTTTTTGATGACATTGTGAATAGAATTGTTTTATTTCTTTTTCAGATGTTTCACTGTTCATGTATAGAAATACAACTAATTTCTGTGTGTTGACTTTATATCCCGAAACTTTACTGAACTTGATTAATTCTAATAGTTTTTTAGTTGAGTCTTTGGGATTATCTATATATGAAATTTTATTATATGCAAATAATGACAATTTTACTTCTCTTTTTCTCATTTGGATCCTTATGTTTCTTTTTCTTGCTTGATTGCTCTAGCTATGACATCCAGTACTATTTGAGTAAGAGTGATGAGAGTGGCAGCCTTGTCTTGCTCCTGCTCTTAGAGGGAAAGCTTTCAATTTTTCATCATTGAGTATGATGTTAGCTGTGGGCTTGTCCTCTATGGATTTTATTATGTTGATGTATGTTTCTTCTATACCCAGTCTGTTGAAGATTTTTACCAGGTAAGGGCATTGTATTTTGTCAGATGATTTTTCTGCATCCTTTGAGATGACCATGTGATCTTTATCTTTCATTCTATTACAATGTGGTGCATAATGTTTACTGAGTTTTGTATGTTGAACTATCTTTGCATTCCAGAGGTAAGTCCTGCTTGGTCATGGTGTACAATCCTTCTAATACATTCTTGGATTTTGATATTATTTGATTGTTTGATATTATTTTGTTGAAGGTTTAAAAATCTATATTGATTAGGTTATTGGTCTATAGTTCTCTTTTCTTGTAGTGTCCATATCTGGCTTTAGCATTAGGGTGATGTTAGCCAGGTTATTTCCAACTCAAAGGTCACCTACTTGAAGAGGTTTCTCTGACTACTGTTCTTGAATTTGCCATAAACACACTAGGATAGATAGATTTCAAAAATGGTGGCAATTTTTCATCCCTGTCTGTTTCCATACCTCTTAAGTTTTCAGCTCTTCCCATCAACAAGTGGAATTTTGTAGATTTGATATGGCCAACAGAATGAAACCAAAGTGACATGAGAGCAAGCATGGCCTGTTGGCAGATGACAGTCCATGTGGAGGAGAGCCCAGTTGCCTCAACATAGATCAGCTGATCCCCATACATGTAAGAGGCTCTAGCCAAGATCAGTAGAACCATCAACCCGACATGTAGCTGACCACTGAGAAATGAGTGAGGCTGGCTGAGTCCAGAAGAATTATCAGCTGATCTGTAGTGATAATGAAGGCTTGTTGTTTTAGGTCACTAAATTTTGGGATAATTGTTTACACAGTAATAGCTAACTGATTAATTCACCACTTTATATTTCTTACCATTATCTGAAGTTATCTTGCATATTTATTCATCTGTTAGACTCTTCCACTATAAAGTAAGCTCTCTGCTGGCCCTGGTAACCCAGCCCCTAAACTAATACGTGATAATTACTCAATAAATATTTGTTAACTGGGTGAATAAGAGTGAAGTAATATTCAAGCACCAGTATGTATAAGGTACTTTATCTCCCTCTTTCTTATTTTAACCTTCTGAAGAATCCTGTAAAGAAGGTATTATTATTCTTAGTTTTCAAATGAAAAACAAAATAGTTAAGTATCTTGCGTAAGTCCAATAGTTATAAAGAATCAGAGTTGAGTGTATGTATATGTAACCTCTATGGACTGATCAAACGATTGGCATGGGAAAACATACATTGTTTGGGGACAGTACATCGTATTTTCTGTTCCTATTAGTTTGGGTGATAAATAAAAATAGCATCTTGTTTCTAAAGATACTTAACATCAAAATAAAGCAAACTACAAGGAAATAACAACTGCAAATTATTTACATGAACAAACAATTTACATTGACTGACTCAATTCTCAAGCAGCTACTGTGACAAGTTCTTATCTGCCCCCACTGACCAGCAGTGGAACCATGAATGGGTCTGAGAACTGCTGCGTTTTCCCACAGGGTCTCACACAGTTAGAAGACACTACCATAGGGTGAGGCTCTCAGAGGCCCTGTGTCCTGCTCAAGGCTGGAACTTCAAGCCTCTCTGTTTCAACCTAAATAAGGCTCATTTCTTCTTCAGAGATGGGAACCAGAAGAACTGGGGTCCTCAACAGGGTCAAACCTGAAAACAAAGAGTGGTAAGAAAAGGAAATAATCTCAGTCATATTCATGGAAAATCTTACTCTGGCTCCAAGGGGATTAGAGCTGTGTGGGGGTATTTTGGGGACAGAAATGAAGCTGATTATGGAAACTTTAAAATTGGTATATAATTTACATACTAAAGGGAAAACCTTTGAAATGTAGTTGTTAACAACAGGAAAAGTAAACAAGTGAGGAACTGAGCTACCAGGGGCCAGACAGAGGACTGGGTGCTTGATCTGGGACGTCTCATCAGTTAATCTTCTGAAGCACACGGTCAGGCACACCAGTGGAACTGTACATTTCATGCTGCAGGGAAGGGAGCCTCACAAAGGCTGTTTGGCCCAAGGTTATCCAGCCTTGCTAAGGTCATACTGATAATTCTTTCCTCCTTATCTCAGAGGGGTACTGTAGAATTTGCCACACCATTCTATACGGTTTTCTGTAAATACTCAAACTCGCTTGACATCATCCTTCATTTCAAGGGCAATTTCGAAGAAAATACCCATCTGCAACAATAAAGGCATTTTCACTTTTATGATGGCTGATTATCATATGAATAATAGAATCTATACTAATTTTGAATTAGAACTGGTGTCTAGTAATATATAACGTGAAATAGTGTGCTAAGAGGAGCAATACGCATCAGAAATAGTGACTTCAGAGGTGTTGACGCCTAGAAAAGCTTCCCTTTGAGCAAAAATAATGCCCTCATTGGCTCTCATGAGATTCTCACAACCAAATAAATCTGATTTTGCCGTATAGTTCCCATTTAAAGTCACTTTATTCTATTTTAAAAACATAGCCATTCATTTCTCAGTTTGCCCAGGAGGAAACAGAAAGCAAAGATAAATAGCAAATCAACAAAAAAAGGGTTTTTGGCCATATGGTTATTTTAAATAAATATTTGGTTTGAAGAATGGGTAGCATTTGAATCCATTCCTGTTTTTCCTCTAACTGCTTTCTTTCGCCAAGAGAGGAGAATTAAACTTGACTTGCTCATATTTATCCTCCAGCCCTGGTGATTTCCTGGATTATTTGCTGTATGTGGCTTTGATGGCATAGTCTTCAGCCCCAGGAGGCCTTATTCCAGAGGAGAGAGCTATAATTTAAGTCAGTTTGATGTGAGGTTTGCATTTCTCTTATTTAATGTCATTAGCAGAGAGTTTTTCTCTGAGTAATTAAGTATTCTTTGGGTTCCTTCTCTCCGCTGATCATTGACTGTTTTCCAGTGGGCAAACACAGACCCAGAGAATTATTTTCTCTAAAAACAAATAGGAAAAAAAATGAGTGTGTCCACATGTATTAGCTTCAAGAATGTGTCTTTCATGTCAGTGGAATGTGGGTTGAAATGGCTAAAAGATTGGATCCAACTTTTGCTTTAATCCTGATAAAATAGGGCAAACTCTAAATATTTTCAACTCAAGAATTAGGGCAAGATGGGGAGAAATACACTGGGTGTTTTTGTGAAGTCAGGTCCAAATGCTGCATTGTTGCAAACAGGGGGAAAATGTGAATAAATTTGCCTCCCAAGCCTCAGAGAGATTGAAAACATCAGTAATGAAGGGGCAGACAAACAGAGCAAATGGAACTATGGAAACATTACTGTTCCCAAACAAACTCTGTGCAATTATGAGCCCAGAGAACACCCACGGAGCTCTCAAACTGGGTACCAGGGAAGGCGGAGGCTGCTAACTTCTAAGCAAGTGACAATAAGAAAGGGAAAAAACCCAGCCAGGCTGAGCTTGCCCTTCTCAGCTGGGCCCAGAATAACATTGCTTGAAGAAAACAACATGAAGCCTGGCACTCAGGGAGCCACAAATAATAGCTGTATTCTAGCAAATGCAGGGGAAAAGACAGTCTTTATTTCTTAAAGGAACTACAGGTTTACAATGTTATTAATGGGTATGTATTATGTCAAAATGATCTCTTGCCAGCCAGTGCAAAAGTAGAAGCTGTATCCACACAAGTGGCAAGATGTTCTTTAAATCACTGACATTTCTCAGTAGGCTAATACCTATGACTGAGGATATACATGTAGGCTTAGCTGTGTGAGCCCATTTCAAGATGTGGCTGACTTCCTGAGTCCCAGAGCAGAGCTTCTCAAACTTTAATGTGCACAATGCAGTCACCTGGGATCTTGTCGAAATTCAGGTTCTGATTCAGCAGTTCTGGGTGGAGCCTGAGATTCTGCATTTCTACCCACTCCCAGGTGATGACCATGCTGCTGGTCCCTGAATCACATTCTGAGTTGCAGTGCTCTAGAAAACATCATGTCAACATAACGAGAAACGGGGAGGGCAGTTTGGAACTAATTAGATTACATACATGGGATATCGCAGAATAAAATGGGACTTTAATTAGCATTCGAATGTGCTTATTGCAATATGAGATAAAAAAGACACTTTCTTTTAGAAGACTCATTTTTTCCTTTCCCACTGAGCATTGAAGTTACAACAGATGCAGAATTTGGTAATATATGTGTATCTTTGTGTCAAGGGACCTAAGAAATCAATAAGAAAGTAAGTCCTTTTGTAACCAAGCAAGACCCTAGTGTCATCAGTGACCATATGGTATGTGCAACTGCTTAATTGTATAAGAGTTTAGGTGGCTTTTCTCCTGCTCTTGCCAGCAAGGGTTGGGCTGTAGAGAAGTGAGGCTTGGGTGGTCTACCCAACCCCATCATGGTGCTACATGTAGGGATCATGCTCAGTGCCCTCCTTTTGCCCCTAGTGCCCTGTTCTCACTCCTGACACCTCAGAAATGGCAGTTGGGTTTCAATTTTCTGTATCCTGTTGTTTATAATAACTCACTCTAATTGCTCAAACATGCATTTATTTTTAGCTCCTTGTGGTTTCTTTGCATTCTGTTGTTTGAAGTGCACATCCCAGCCTGTGCAAACACTGCAGCAAGAGGTCTCAGACCTCAGTCTGTCTAAAATGCTAGTAGCATATATCAACCTGACTTTAAAATGCACAAGTTTTTCTATGGAGCACTTTTACAAAGACCCCCTTCCTTAGCACCCTTTGTTCCAGACACAAGAATAGTAGGAGAGTCCCAAATCCAGGGGAAAACATCATACCCAGCAAAAGGAAGGGGCCCCCTTCATCTGCAAAAACAAGAATGACTTTGCAACAATTTGTTACCCTGTATGCAATTTCTATGGACACCAGCACTGTCCCTTGAACTCTTGAATTTTTACTATAAAACTCCCTTCCTTCTCTCCCCAGCAGGCTCACAGTCTTGGAGACATTAGCCCTCTGTGACCATCTTTGCCTGGCAAAGAAATAAAGATGCCTTTTCTACTTCATCCAAAATTCTGTCCTCGAGTCTCAATTCAGTAATGGGGGCACAGAGGCCACTTTGGCAACACCTTGACTCCCCATCTAGTGATGCTTCTGCAGTGTCCAAAGGTCCCCTCTTCAATTCAGGATCAGTGCAGCTGCAGCAAACTCCTTCCCATCCTGGATTAGTTTCCTTTGGCTGCTGTAACAAATTATCACAAATGTGGTGATTTAAAACAACAAAAATGTATCTTCTTACAGTTCTTCAGGCCAGAATTCCAAAATCCTTATTACTTAGTGGAAATCAAGGTGTCCCCAGGACCGTGCTCTCTCTAAAGGTTCAAGAGGAGAATCTGTTCCTTGTCTTTTCCAGCCTCTGGTTGTAGGTTCTGTCTGGCAGAAGTCCCACCAAGATGGAATGAATTACTCGAGACTCTGTGGAAAGTCAAGAGAGTGAGACGGAGTCAGGGACCAACTCCACGAGCCTCTCAAATGTTCCCACATTTATTATGTAAAATCAAAGGAAAAAATCACCAATAGTTGTGAGATGGAATACAGGCACTTAGGGAAAGACAGGATGGGATCGAGATCGTAGAATCCACAATGAGTACAAAGGCTTAGTTTATCTTTAGGGAAGTCATGGGGAGAGGGGAACAAGGTACATTCTTTAGATATAAGATGTTAATTGCAAAGCAGACCACCAGACCAGCCAGTTCCTTGTCTTGGGGATAACAGACTATCTAAACAGCAGGAAGAACGCCCAGTGTTTATATCTGAGGGCATGGGTCATTGCTTTGCAATGAGCAGAGTGCTACCTAAACCCTCAACTATCAAGCAAGGCATTGTCTCTGCTTTTCGCAGCAAGGAGACAGGAGTGTGGATGCACAGGTGCCTGCTAGCAAACCAGTTATTAAGCACATTTGGTCTTTTTAAAGGTGACAAGTGGCTGGGGTCTGTTACAATTTGTTAACCCAATCATGGGCTCCCACATCTGGTAGCTGCCATCATCCCTTGGTTTGTAGCTGCATCACTTCAGTCTTCAAGGCCAGCTTTGTCTTCACATTGCCTTCTTCCCTGAGTATGCCTGTGTGGAATCTCCATCAGGCTCTGTCTTATAAAGATACCCATGACTGCACTTAGGGCCCACTCAGAAAATCCAGGGTGATCTTCCCACCTGAAGATCCTTACTCAAATCTGCAAAGACCCTTTTTCCACACTAGGTAATACTGATGTTTCTGGGGGCTAGGACCTGATACCTTTGGGGGCTTTTATTCAGCCTGTCACACACCAATAACAACTGAACAATTCCTCAGGCATGCTCAGAAAGGTTTACTGACATGGCAGGTCAGAGTTGAGATGAGGGGTCCCAGGCCAGTTGATACAGCCATTCATGTAGCACTGGGTATCAGGGCAGATCAGCTTCTCAGATGCACATGGAGCTTAATTTATGGGGCATTCATAGATGACATTGCCTGCAGTGGAATTTAGCTCGTTGGGCAACATGTCTGTACACTTTGCCTCTTAGATCACAGGTAATGAGTGCCACCCTGTCTTTCATACCGAAAGCTTTTCCTGTAGAGCTAGAAAAACCTTTTTTGTTGTTTCTGTTTTTGAAACTTTTAACATGCTTTTCTGAAATAATTATAGATACACAGGTAATAGCCAGGATATGTCCAAGGAGGCTTCTTGTACCTGTCACCCAGCCTCCTGCCATGGTCACATCTTGCATCACCATAGGGCACTATCAAAACCAGGAACTTAACATCCGTGTAATTCACAAAGCTTATTGACAAGACTCAGATTTTTAACTGATTAAATAATAGCAAAGGACTTTTGAATGTTTTCATATTTATTTTACAAATTCATAGACCAGATGCCATTATTACAGCCTGTTCCAGCCCACAATCAGAGATAAAAGGCATGCTATGGTTTAGAGGTATAGAAATGCTCTCACCAGGAGATGGCACCTTAAATGTACATTGTGAACCAGGAAACTGATGCTGTCATTTCTTGCCTCCAGCATCTCCGCATTTCATCTGCTACCATATAGCTAGTAATGAAATAAATTTAAAGGCATGAATCTGACATTATACTCCACTTAGATCTGTAGTTGTTTACATGTGTAGTTAGAGTTTTTATGTGATGGGGTTTTGATTTTCATAGCGCAGCTTCATGAATTGTAATGAATTGTACAATATTTTTAGGGAAGGTTATTATTTTCTGTGAAAGGGATCTTATTCTTTGAATGTTAAGATCTACACTCTCTTCTTTGCTTCACATTTTCTGCTTCTGATGTTGTCAGCCTGGGGACAGGAGAAAGTGTCCAGGGAAAAGGTGAAAAATGGGGCAGCTGCGTGGGTGGGGGTCCTGCGTTTTGCAGACCCTCCATAAGGGGTCAAAACTGGGGGCGAGCCTCAGGAGGCCCAAGAAAATGGCAACTGACTAAATCTAAATCTCTCCAAATATCTTCATGATGACACTAACTAACAAGGGAAATAAGATTACACAAGTCCAATGCCTCCACGTTACCTGGGGGTAGAAAACAAAATACCGATTTCCATAGAAACTTTCCCTCAGGTTGAGTCAGAGTCAGGTGGGAGGTGTGAGCGTCCCACTACATGAAAGAAAAAAAAAAAGGAGACTGAACTAAAATTATTGCTAGAAGAAAGAAAGACCACAGGAAGTACAACATCAGTGAAAAGTAGTCCTGGTGGATCAGCACACTGACCAGGAGAAGGGCTCAGAGTAAGCAGGCCTTGGAGGCATCCTGGGAAGTGGTCCTGGGAGGTGGTCCTGAGAGGTATCCTGGGAGGTGGTCCTAGGAGGTGGTCCTGAGAGGCAGTCCTGGGAGGTGGTCCTAGGAGGTGGTCTTGGGAGAAATCCTGGGAAGTGGTCCTAGGAGGTGGTCCTGAGAGGTGGTCCTGGGAGGTGGTCCTGGGAGGTGGTCCTAGGAGGTGGTCCTGGGAGACATCCTAGGAGGTGGTCCTAGGAGGTGGTCCTGAGAGGCGGTCCTGGGAGGTGGTCCTGGGAGACATCCTGGGAGGTGGTCCTGGGAGGTGGTCCTGGGAGGTGGTCCTGGGAGACATCCTAGGAGGTAGTCCTGGGAGGCAGTCCTGGGAGGTGGTCCTAGGAGGTGGTCCTGAGAGGCATCCTGGGAGGTGGTCCAAGGAGGTGGTCCTAGGAGGTGGTCCTGAGAGGTGGTCCTGGGAGACATCCTAGGAGGTGGTTCTAGGAGGGGATCCTGGGAGACAGTCCTGGGAGGTGGTCCTGAGAGGCATCCTGGGAGGTGGTCCTGGAAGGCATCCTGGGAGGTGGTTCTAGGAGGGGATCCTGGGAGGCATCCTGCGCAGGCACTTCTAGGAGCCGACCCTTTGGAAATCACGTGGAGCTGAGAAAACAAGACGATGGTAGGCCAGGAAGAGGTTTAATTTCCATGAGGCAAAACAAAACCCCCAATCACACTCTCTCTCCGCAAAGAGGGAGAGACGTCTGGAGTGTGTTATACCTCGGCATGGCGCTGTGTAGAACCACACCAGAAGCTGAGGCAATGGGAAAAATCAGCAACCCTTGATCCTGTCTTTATTTACAATTTTGTTATTTTGGTCATCATGGATTTTTACATTCTTTCTGACTTGTTAAAATACTGCATTGAAATACAACTTCTTTTGATTATGGAGTGTTTTGGTGCCCCTTAATTTGTATCCCCCCTCACCTTACCTTTGCCCTAGTCCTGCCTGGGGGGTCTTCTAAGCAGAGACTCGGAAGCTGGGGCGGGTCCCTGCGGGGCTGCCCTGCAGGGGGGGTATGTTTCCAGACTTTAAGCTCTCTGTAAATGCTGGGGAAGCAGCTCCGGGAACCCCCAGATTCCTGTGGGGAAGAACCGTAGGTGCTGGCTGTTGGACGGAAAAGCACAACAAAGGGTTGGGAGAGGTGGCCAAAATAGTTAAAAAAGAATTGGTGGAGATGTGGGGGCAGCATCCACCTTATTTGCTATAGAGACAGTTTTCCAACGTTGAGCTTTCAAAGGCCCCTCAACTCAATCACGCCACCAAGTTCACTGTCTTCATTTGTGGTGGTTTTCTTGATTCAGAGACTTGCTGTCCCCAGAGGTAGTGATCTCCGTGGGCTGTCCACACGCCCACTCACAGGGCCCCTTGACCTGTGAGGAACGGCTGTCCAAGACGGCTGCCTGGGGTGGGGCTGACGGAGAGCCCAGCCCCCCTTGGTCCTGTCCCGGGCTTCGTCAGAACCACCGACCTAAATGAATTATAGCTCTTCTCTCCGCTCGATGGCCATACCCGGGATCTGGCAGCGGGGAGCGGATGAATCAGCACAAATACGGGGCCATTATTGGAAAACACATTCAAAGCAAATAATAGGCTGGAAGCAGATAAAGGCGTAATCTCTGCATTTGAAAATTGTCATACATTTCCTGTACAGAATCTCTGGAGCTCTTCCCTGTAGGGCAGGAAACTGTATCAGTGAAAATAACCAGAACAACAACAAAAAATCCCCATACCCTACAAACAAACAACTACAGAATTTGAGGAGAAACATAATCAGATTTTTTTTTCTGAAAGTAAATGGTGCGTTGATATACGGCATGCATTCAGAAATGTGCAAGAATTATGTGTACAACTCAATGCATTTCCACAAAATTACTCCCATGATCCAGGGCTACCACCAGAAGCTTCCACATGCCCCGTCCCAGAGAGCAGCCTTCCCACGCAATCACTCTGCTGACGGATAATCCCACGGTTTAGGTAGCCCGGGTTTGTACTTCATATAAATGAAACTGTGCAATAAATCCTCTCTTCTGTCTGGCTTCTTTGGCACAAATATTATGTTTGTGAGAGTCACACATATATTGTTGAAGTGATAATATGTTTATTTTTACTGCTGTAACATATCCCTTGTGTGAATATACTCCAGTTTATTTCCCTGTTTCCAGTGGCTGGACATTTGGTTTGTGTTTAGTTTGGGGCTGTTAGGAGTATGGTTGCTGTGAACATTTTTGTGCATGCACATTCTTGTATTTTGTATTCTAGGACGTGTCTGGAGACATGGAAAGAACTTCTGCTGGGTTATACATAGGAATTAAATTGCTATGGTTTACAGAGCTTTATTGACATTTGAATGTTTATGAGTAGAACTGGGTGTATACAGCTCAGGACAGGATTGCTTGAAACAGGCAAGTTGCCTCCTCTCGCAGCACGGAATTCATTTAATTCCAATCCTGTCTTCAGGAGAGCATTTTCTAGTATGGTAACCCCTTATACTAGTCTGATTACAGTATGCCTATTATATTTAGCATTTATCTTGTTAGGCAATTTAAATTATTACTTTTGTACATGGACACATGATGGACCCATTTTCAAAACTAAGGGTGGCAACAGAACAGAGTAGAATCTGATCCATTTCTAATAGGTGTGTTGGTAATCCTCGAGTCTTATCTGACAGACCTGCTTTAAACAGGGAAGTAGAAACTGCTCACCTGTTTGGAACGCTCTACTCTTCATATTTTTAACCTCTTGAAAGGTCTGACGTCACACACCTTTTAAGAGTAACTTTAAAATTTTTTGCCTGATTGTAAGACTTACCTGCAATACTTGTTAAAAAAAAAAAAGATTTCAAGTCCAACGAGATCAGATGCCATGCGGAGGAATCTGGGAATGACTGTCTTTCAAAACTGATTTTAGGGCAAGATTTGGAAACAGTGCTAAAGAGTATTACAAATTATTGCATATTCTGTATGCTCAAACAATTATATGGGTAAAGTCATGGTTTCTGAGAGTTCCATTAAAAAAAATTGGGGCACCCAATAAAAGGCGTGTGGTATGTGTGTGTATAGAATAAATGACAGATTTTTCCATCTTATTCAGTTCTCTGATATTACTGGTCATTCGTGGAGTATTTTCATTCATTTGACAGAAATGCTAAGTGCCCAAAAAGAACTGTATTTTTTTAAAGTTTCACATAATATGACTCGTGCCTGAAGGAATTCTAGATATGACACTCACACAAGCAACTAAATCATAAAGTGGGATGATATTGTATAAACAAAGTTCCATAGGAGTGTCCAGAATGGGGAAATAATTCTGAGCAACGTTTTGCATTTCTGCTCCAATTCTACCTCTCCTCCATGCACACTAGAGCAACAATTGCTCACATTCATGGGGAGCCATGTTCACCATGACCATTTATTAAAAATGTAAATCTAAATGGTGAGGTTAACGCATATACTGACCAGATTAGGAAACAGAATAATAGCATACAAGGCTGGTTGGTCAGCTTTCCACTTAATTTTAAGCTGCTTCAAGACAAGAAAGTGATCTATTTGCCCACTGCTCTTTCTCTAAATCCTAGAACAGTGCCTGGACCACAGCAGGTGATAAAAGAAATTTTCACATGAGATATAGGGAGGTCATTCTGGCTTATACATGAGTTAAGTTGAATTTTTTAGCCTGTTTGTGGCCCATCAAACATGCATTATACATCTGCTTTAATTATTAAAGTAAAAGGCACATTGACCAGAAGTAAAGAATGTCCATGTTACAAATAAAGTCTAAATGCCCTTCTTCCTGGGACGCCAGTGCTGGTCCTCCCTTGATGATAAGACTCCCTTCCCAGGTTCAAGGATATACTGTACGTGCCAGACGTGTATGTGCTGGTCTGTTTTTTCCTTTTCTTTTCTTTTCTTTGAAACCCTGAAGAAATGTATCTCTGACTTATTTAATGTTCTTTGTTCTGACAAGATATAAAACTGTGCTGAAAACTCTGTTTCTCTGGACCAGTTTCTCAGAGTAATTTGGGAAGTGGGCTTCCAAGCTAGTCTTCAGTTTGGCTCAAATAAAACTCTTTTCTATTCTTACTATTGATTGTTTATTAATTATTTTCATCCACACGGGGAATCAATAAATATTTTCTGAATGAAGGATAAAAAGATGTAGTAGAACTTAGCTGCATTATTGGTGACAAAGTAGGTCTATATGACTCTGAAAATGGACCTACCCTTTGACCCCGTAACTCGACCTTTGAGGAAAGAGAAGAAAATCACCGTCTGGTGTGTAGATAACATGTCACTTTGGAGACAGCACTGACGTTCACTAGGATCAAGTGTAACGTACAGTTTCACATCTGGGTGGACTTAGACTCTGGAATCAGAAAGAAATCCTCACCCCACCGCTTGCTCACTGAGTGAACTGCGGTTTCAGTTTCTGGGAAACGTGGTTGACAACAAGTCTCTCTGCTCATGGGATGGTTGACAGGACAGCACGAGGTGACGTGGGGACAGTTCGTTGAACAGAGCCTGGCATGTGGTACAGATTTAGCAAACAGGAGCAAGCTCTCCATCAGCCTAACCCTGAGAGTTAGATAGAGCCAGTCCTTACCCGGACACTTTCCTGCTCTCGGTTGGAATGTTGGTATAAGAAAAGGGTAAATCTCTGGTGACTCGAAGTCTCAGTGGTGACCTCCAGAGCAGTGCCACCTCTGACCCACACAAGTTTATGTGGCATCTCTGGCTGGGAGCCACTGTCATCATTGTCACTATTATAATTAATGCTGTTCTATTCCTCTAAATAGCATTCTTAGAAAAAGAAAATAGCCTAAGTATTCCAAAAAGCTGTTAATCTACTTGTTGGCTAAGATATGATCGTTAATAAAGTTTACTGGGAGAAATTTAATCTGGAAATGCCAATAGTACAGCATTACATATACAAATAAAATCCCAAGTTGTAATTAAACTTGATTTTAACTATTTATTCATAAATACATGGCTTATAAAATAATTGTTGGAGTGACAGCATGGAACAGTAGACCGTTGCTTCTCATTCCAAGTCTGTACATCAATTGTTGTTACACTATGTATGTAATAAGCACACACACTTAAGTATTTATATTCATCAGCTATGAAGGACTGTTCAGGGCATGGACCCAGTTTCTGAATTAATAAACTCGTTTTCATCTCAGTAATGGACAGCTCGAGGGGTCCTGCTTTAAGGGTAAAGCCTTCAGTTCTAACGATTTTGGCTCAGAAATACTGCAGCAATAAGAACCAAGCAACTCTGATCTTCAGCCCTTGGCTTGAGCTGTTTGTAAAATTTGTCATCTGAACTGAATTATTCAGATGGAAGGAATATTAGTAACAGAGAAATGGTTAGCCCCGTTCCCCTTAACGATGAAATAAACAAGGTTACATCACCTGCGGCTGGTGGAGTCCCCACTGGACTTCTACACATACTCTATCTGTGAGGACACCACCCCACAGCATGCTGAGGTTGGCATGGACTCCATTTTAATGGTGAGAAGAATAAAACTCAGAGAAGTCAAGTGCCCTTTCCAGGGTCACAGCGCTCTGAAGTGTCAGAAGTTGGTTGGGAGCCCAGCCTTCTTGATTCTAAACCTGTTGTACGCCAAGGTCAGAGGCTGAGCAATTGGAAGTTAACAGACATAAATAAACTCTATTTTGGCCCATCTGCTTGAGATATCAAACCATGGCCTAAAGTTGCCTCCTTTTCCAGTAAGGCTTCTCTACCTCCCCCTACACCAACTTTCTTGAAAATGTAAATTACTCTCTAGTTTTGCTGAATCAGCAGTCAGACTAAAATAATATTACTAGGAGGAACGTAGTTTCTTCACTTATCTTCATGGGGAGTTAATTTTGAGGCTTAATGATCAGAAGCGCTGTCCCTTCGTACTTGCAGTAACCTTTACAGGGCTGCAGAACGCAATCAGTCGGCGTGACTTCATTCCATGCCTGTGTGGCTGGAGGATCTGACGCCTGAGTGGGGGAGCCCAGGGACGGAAGTTCCGGTGTTAACAGCTGCTCTCTGGATATGGGGAACTTTTCTTCTAGAGCTTTTCTACATCCAGGAATTGATCCCAACTCCTTATGTAATTCTTGCAGACGTGTGCACGTATTAAGTTGTTTGCTTGTAAGTCTCTCCAAAGTCTATCACAGAAAGTGAGGTGGGTGGTGATGGTGAGGTGGCTTCACATTCCTGGAAGATTTTAAATTTAAACTTTGACATTTTCTTCAAAGGAGGATGTACAGATAGACCACTTTACAGAGTAGCAGTTGAAAGTGTGAGTTTTAGAGTCAGACCACCTGCTTTCCAGTTCTAACTCCGCCTCTTAGTACTGTGTGATTCCAGGCACCAGGCAATCTTTCTGTGACTCAGCATCCCTCATCTGCACAGTAGGGAGGAAGATAACAAGTACCTTATGGAATTGTTGAGGGTACAATGAAAATATACCTTTTAAGCACTAGAAACAATAAGCTATTACTATTTGTCTATTTGTATGTTGGAGCAAAAGCAGTGATTTGTAAAGTGTAAGCATTTCAAATAGATTGCATGTTTTTTTAAACTTGATTGGGCATTTCTTCAAATTTTTCTTGATGGATTTAAAATCTCAAGGAATGGGAATTTTCCTGCTCTCTTGTTAGAGAATTTCCTTTTTGAAACTTCCTCATGGATTCTTGTCTCAGTGTTTGTCATGAGCATATAGATACTCCAATTTAAAATCAAATCACGTTCACAAAAATGATTTAACTGAAATAAGTCAAGGCATAGAATTTATTCTAATAAACACTTTAAGCTCCTGCTCCATTGTGCCAATGCAATTTTGTGGAGCCTTTGATTTCCAAAGTTAGAAATTAGTCCTGAAGCCAGTTCAGGTACCTCATCACCATGCTTCCCCCCACCATTCAGCTCACAGGGCCTCTCCCTCCTCTGAACACGAACAGAACGCTTGTAATTCCACTATCAGTCCTTCTGCACTTACGCATTGTATTATATCTTTAGGCTTATGAATATCTGCCTTTCCCTTTCACTAGATTTTAAGCTCTTTTTAGGCAAGCGCTCACTTGCAACCCCCAAGCCAACTTTTACCTCTGATCCCTGAACCTGTAAGTATTGTCTGTCTCACCGCGTTATCACTGCAGGTGCATAGCTCAGATGCCCTCATGATTTCCTTAAGAGATCTCTTTACAACAGGCATTCCTTGAGTTTCAGAAAAACAGGCACATCATTTTGGGGAGGGCTGATTGTGAGTGGTCACACTGCAGAGAATGCATATGACCCCTACCTCCTCTTCTACCTTGCTGCCCTCCACCTTGACCTCCCTAGAGTACCCATCCAGAGCTCCAGATTCTTCTTTCTCTGGTATTTTGGAACTTTTCCACTCTGCATAGATGTCTGCAGGGGCAGCCAATCCTCAACAAATAATTTGGCTACAAACATTTTCTCCAACCTCTGACTGCTTTGGATTATCCTAGACTAGCAACTGGCAATTCTATAATGTGTATACCATAGGCACCTGGTGATGTAGGTGATGAGGATTTCTTGAAAAATCTGGGAAGGGACTCTCCTGGGTATAGAATCATGCCCCTTCGCTATAGACTGAAAGCTTGTGTCCCCCCAGATTTCATATGTTGTAACCTAGTCTTGAAGGTGATGGTATTAGGAAGTGGGACCTTTGGGAGCTGATGAGGCCATGAAGACAGCGCTCTCATCAGTGGGATCAATGTCCTTGTGTAGGAGTCCCCAGAGAGCTCCCTGTGCCCTCCCACTACCTGAGGTTAGAGGCAGAAGATGGCCATCAGTGAGGACACGGGCTCTCACCAGACACTGAATCTGCTGATGCCTGCATCCTGGACTTCCAGCCTCTAGAACTATGAGAGATACGTGTCTGTTTTTAATAAGCCTGTTGTATTCTGTTATAGCAGCCCGAGTGGACTAAGACATCTCCCCAGCAGGATGACACCACACAGGGATCTGTTCTCACTAACAGTGGAAGCATTTTAAGGAGAGATCTAGTCTTAAGTTGGCTGCTACACTACCACTTCTCTAGCCAATCGCCTCGGTTAGAACTGATGATCAATGGGAAGTTTACTGCTCTAATCTCAAGCCTGGAAAATACTTGGAAGATTTTGCTTCTCTTAACGCTCATGCCTTGGATGTGTGGAAAGTTCATGGGTCTTAAAGGAATGCTAAACTTTCACTCGTATCCAAGCAGTCTGACTGTGCAGCCTTGGGGGTAAACAAAAAGCTAGGGTGTAGTCCCTGTGTGGCAATTAGATCAAGTTTCTCCATCTTTTCCCTCGTGACAGGATGAAGAGTTGAAGGTTCCCAGAACCCAGAGGGCAAAGGGATTTCCTGTTCTTCATAAGAACAGCTGGTTTCTGGAGGAGAGAACCTTACAAAGGAGGCTAGAACTTTACAAAATTAGTGTGGAGAGGAAATGTTGTCTATTTATGACTCAGGAGATTTGAGGAGTAAGACGCAGCAGGGACAAGTGCTGTGGAGCTGCAGGAAAGCCCCACATCAACACTAAGATGTTGGCCTGAGGTCTGGATACGAACCCAACCTCAGTGCATTGTAAGCCGTATTAAGAGTACATATGGGGGGAGGGTATAGGTCAAGTGGTAGAGCGTGTGCTCGGCATGCATGAGGGTCCTGGGTTCAATCCCCAATACCGCCAATAAAAAATAATTAAATAAATGTATGAAAAAATATTACATATGGGAGGAGGGTTTAACTCAGTGATAGAGTGCATGCTTAGCATGTACAAGGTCCTGGGTTCAATCCCCAATACCTCCATTAAAAATAAATAAGTAAATAAACTTAGTTATCCACTTCCCCCCCCCCCAAAAGAGTACCTATTTAGGCTCTCGGGTTAACACGTTAACAAGTTTTGTAACTTGATACAAAACTGTGGTTTACATCATGAATGTCTGAGGATAGAATAGACCAGTCTTACCCAAAGTGTGGACTGCAAGCTATTGTTAGGTGGTACACAGCTCATCTTTTAACCTTTTATACATTTGTGTTTACTAAAATATATAGAAAATAAATAATTAGTATATAAAATCCAGGATTTCATACACAGGTTACAATCTCCAAGAACTATACATAATGTGTTCAAGTATGACCAGAATTGTTGCAAGACTTTGATAACTAAAATTTTCACCCAAACCATCTGTCATATAGATAGCTCAGATAATGTGGATTGGATTTGTGTAAACAGAATTTCCACATTCACCTTCATGTGTCTTGCAGGGGTGTAACAAAAGAGGGTGGTTGGATTTTTTATATATCATGATGGTGGTGTATGAATAACCAATAGACAGTGGGTTAGCCAACCACTTGGTGAACATGTTGCAGTAGAGATTCAGGTGTTAATTGGGATAAAGTGGACTTTGAGGTCCCTTGCCTGCTGGAGAGTGTAACACTCTCATGGGACCTGAAGAAGGGACTTTTTAAGGAACGGATGTCGCCATTGTCAAAGGATACAGGACATCCTTAATGTTCTTGTAACGATGAGCACTTAGTGCGAAGGGGTCAGTTTTCTTTAGACATCTTATACTGCATGAGAGGCTCCACAATGAACAACTGTGTTGCATCCCACACAACTTTTAAACTTTCTTTTATTGAAATGTATTTGATTTATAATATTAGTTTCAGGTATACAGCAAAGTGATTCAGTTACACATATACATACGTATATATTTTTTCCTTTCAGATTCTTTTCCATTGTATGCTAGTACAAGAAATTGAATATAGTTTCCTGTGCTATATAACAGGTCCTTGTTTTTGTTAATGTATTCTATATATAGTAATGTGTGTATCTGTTAATCCCCAACCCTTAATTTATCCCTCCCTACCCTTCCCCCTTTGGTAACCATAGTTTGTTTTCTACGTCTGTGAGTCTGTTTTTGGTTTGTAAATAGAATTTGTATCATTTTTAAAATTTAAAGACCCCATGTAAATGATATAATATGATATTTGTCTTTCTCTGTCTGGTTTACTTCCCTCAATATAATAATCTCTAGTTCCATCCATGTTGCTGCAGATGACATTATTTTATTATTTTGTATGGCTAAATAGTATTTCATTGTGTGTGTGTGTGTGTGTGTGTGTGTGTGTGTGTGTATGTATGTGTGTATATATTGTTTTATATATATATCACATCTTCTTTATCCAGTCATCTGTTGATGGACATTTATCCGTGTCTTGGCTATTATAAATAGTGCTGCTATGAACATTGGGGTGCATATTTCTTTTTTAATTATAGTTTTCTCCAGATATATGCCCGGGAATGGGATTGCTGGGTCATGTGGTAGTTCTATTTTTAGTTTTTTAAGGAACTTCCACAGTGGCTGCACCAATTTACATTCCCACCAAAAGTGTAGGAGGGTTCCCTTTTCTCCACACTCTCTCCAGCATTCATCATTCTACACAACTTTTGAGTGTGGCCATTTGTTTCGGTGGAAAATCTCTTGGTCATTATCTGAGCCTAAAACTTAACTCTGTTTGATGTATAAACAGCAATTTTTTAGTTTTATATAATACACACTCACTTTTACAAGTATACAACTATGGTGTCATTCACAGGGCCACTGTTTAAGGACGGAAGTCCATCTTGGTTTATTAGAAATTACTTTATTTTTATTAGAATTAGGGCATCATTAATTTTTAAGAAATGGCATGTTTATTTGGGTTATATTATCTGTGAATTTTATATCTGGTTCTGTTTGAGAATGTTGGGGGCTGTAGCTTCCTGCACACATCCTCTTGTCATTAATGGGGCTTCTGTTCTTTGTCTTCTCCAAAGATCAGGCTCTGTGGGCTGGTGACAGAATATTATTCAGCTCTTGCGTTAGAGAAATTCTACTTACAGGAATTTCCAGAAAATTTTCATTAGAATTTCCACAACGAGCCCTAAAGATCTTTGGATTTCTACACTATTTCTAGAGTGAGTGAGTGAGTTATTTATTTATTTAACAATTTTTAAAGGTTAATTTCTGTTTACAGTTATTACAAAATATTGGCTATATTCCCTCATGTTGTACAAAACATCCTTGAGCCTATCTTACACCCAGTAGTTTTTACCTCCCACTCCCTCACCCCAATGTTGCCCCTCCCTCCCTTCCCCTGGTAACCACTAGTTTGTTCTCTGTATCTGTGAATCTGCTGCTTTTTTGTTATGTTCACTAGTTCATTGTATTTTTCAGATTCCACTTGTAAGTGATATCAAACAGTATTTGTTTTTCTCTCTCTGACTAATTTCCCTTAGCATAATGCCCTTCAAGTCCATCCATGTTGCTGCAAATGGCAAAATTTCATTCTTTTTTATGGCTGAGTGGTCTTCCATTGTGTGTGTGTGTGTCTCTCTCTCTATGTGTGTGTGTGTATATATTTATTTATCTTATAATTTATAAGATATCTTATATATCTTATTTATCCATTTGTTGATGGACATTTAGATTGTTTCCATATCTTGGTAATTGTAAATAATGCTGAATATGAACACTGGTGTGCATGCATCTTTTCAATTTAGTGTGTTTGTTTTCTTCAGGTATAATACTCAGGAGTGAAATGGCTGGGTCATCTGGTGGTTCTATTTGTAGTGTTTTGAGAAACCTGCATACTGTTTTCCATAGTGGCTGCAACAATTTACATTCCCACCAACTGTGTACTAGGGTTTCCTTTTCTCCACATCTCCACCAGTGTTTGTTATTTGTTGTTCTTTTGATAGTTGCCATTGTGACAGGTGTGAGGTGATAGCTCACTGTGGTTTTGATTTGCATTTCCCCAATGATTAGCTATGTTTCGTATGCCTGTTGGCTGTCTGCATTACCTCTCACCTGAGATAGCTCCACGCACGATAAGACATTTCTCCAAAGAGGATTTCTACACTATTACAATCTAAAAGATCTTGTTTAGTTTACTAGATAGTAGATTAAAGAAATATCTCTTTTCTACAAAAATGTTAAACCCACTTGTTATTCTTTTCAGCTTAGCTGTCTTCAGACTTCAGTGTACATTGAGTCCCTGGGACCACTTGCAAAAATGCAGATTCCTGGATCCCATCATGATAATGTTGCATTTTAAGAAAGCATCTTCATATTTCTTATATGGATTGTTCATGAGACATAAGTTTGAGAAAACTGCTGGAGATCGTATAATTCACCCTAGAGCTGAAAAGAAAAACTAACCAGACCTTGATCTCTTACCTGTCAAAATAGTCTTACAGCCCCCACAAGTAAAATAGACCCCTCTGTTCTGATGGGCAGAATCAACCAATTTTTTTAAAGCCAGTTATTCAAATATTTTCCCTGGCTTGGTCCTGGCTTCAAAAATGTATATCAGGGTATGTAATGTAAATGCATCACATTAAAAAAAAAAAAAAGTGTTTCTATGCTAAATGATGCACTTTCCTAGGTCACTTAAGTTCCAGGCTTTGATATTCATCTTAGTTTAAGAAATTGGTTAAGAGCAGAACAAATTAAATGAACTTTGGCTGATATTTATTTGAATCCATCATAAAAGCTGTTCAACTTCAACCTTCAAAGGAAATTCAATCAATTTTAAGTTATTGAATCTCAGACCTAAGTTTGGCAAAGGATGCACCAATGTTTCCATGGTACTTCTGCTGCCTCCTCTTGTGAAAAACTCCATTGATCTAATAGTTCAGAAAATCTAACATTAGAAAGGCTGAAAATTAATTAGCTAAAATGAGTAGCTAGTCAGTAAGTGCAGTAGTCAGGGGTATTCAGAGAAACAGAACCTTTCTCTCTTCTCTCTCTCTCTACATGTAAGGGAGCGAGAAAAAGAAATTTTAGAGAATTGTTTCACATCATGATAGCAGCTGGCAAGTCTGAAATTTTGGCAAGCTGGAATCCCAGCAGGAGTTGCTCTTGCAGTCTTGACTCCAAAAGCAGTCTAGAGGTGGAATTCCTTCTTTTTCAAGGGGGGACCTCTGTCTTTTCTTTTAAGCCTTTCAACTGATTGGATGAGGCCCACCCACTTTGTGAAAGGTAATCTTCTTTACTCAAAGTCTACTGATTTAAATGTTCATTACAACTTAAAAAAAAAATCTTCCCAGCAACACCTTGACCGACACTTGACTAAGTAACGGGGGACAATACTCTCCCAAGCTGACACATATAATTAACTAAATAATGAAGAACCAAAATGGATCATAATGGACACCTGACACTTGAAATCGGTGTCATCTTTGAAAGTTATGCTGTAGCGTTACCTAATCTACGCCATATTTTTTCCCCTCTATACCATCCTAATGTTGGAAAATGCCTGTTTCCAGGGAAATCCTGGCCATTCTTCATGCCATAAATTAACCCATAGGTTGTATTTATAAGGCAATGAAAGAAAGGTTTAAAACTCAGACAGAGAGACAGAGATTTTTCTGCGTTCTGCCCACAGTTGCCCTCCACTTGGCAGGAGTATCTCCACTTCATCAAGCAGTCACCTGTGTCACCAGGTTGCCATCTAATATCAAGCTTTTTTTTTTCTTATCTCTTTGTAACATACAGGATTATAACTGAGTTCTTATCACTCTCATCTTATAATGATAAGTTCAGGTTTCTAGCCATTGATTCAGATGCGGCTTTCTGTATCCTATAGCTTTATAATTTTGAATCAAAGCATCACTTTTCTAAGTACAGGGGTCTTTTTAAGAACAGAAATATGTGATTTATTCAAAAAATTTAGCAAATATATCCGTATTAGCTGTTCTACCTGAACATCAGAGTGATCCCATGTGTAAATTTCTTCTTTGAGGAAGACCTTAGGAAATCTTTGGGTGTCCTGGAATCTGCCTTTCAGTTTTCAGCCCGCTACCACCCATTTAGCTGTGGCCTTTGAGTAGCTGCCCAGAAAGGCAGAGGGAGGGCTTCCTTCTGGTCAAGGTTGAAGCTTCTCCCATTTCTCCATTGCCTCCTTTCTTAAGAAGTGCTGGTCACACTGGAATTGGGTTCCTTGAGGCTCGTGACCAGCATCTCACCCTCTGTATGTGAAGGACCCTTTTTCCCCAGGCTATGGGACACCTGCGCATGGCCTCTCTGTCTCAGGCCCCTCCCTGGCGCCCCAGGAGTCCCCACTGTTTGTTTTCTCACCTCTGCCTGCCCATCAGCAGTGTGAAGAAGGGATGTCTGCTTAGTTTTGCTGCCAGTCACAAACAAACACATTCCTTCTTAAGGAAACAACCTGCGGCTTTGCTTTCACACCCTCAGCTTGCAGAAAGAAATCCAAGGCTAATAGCATTAGATTTGTGTCAAAAGCATTATTTATGTTCATTAGACATGGTGTGAAAACACAGTGGCTTGTACACAGACTGGGGCATTTTGCTATCATCTCACTTGCCACTTTAGTGCAATCTTGTTAAGTGTTAATATAACACTTACATAGTAATTGGTTATTAAAATATATAATTATATCTAATCTTCTAATCCATGGAAAAAGACAGCCTTAGATTTTGCATATTTATGAGACTGTGTATGATTTTTCCCCCAAAATGGGGTAGTAGATAATGAGCCTCCTAAAAACAAATTTGTTCAACCAGATTGAAACTCACTGTATTTCACTGAGAAACGGCAGCCTTGTTTTTGATATTTAAGATTAATTTTCTAAGAAAGCCAGAAGAAAGATTCAAAAGGCACCTGAAAGCAGGACCAGACTGATTTTTTTCATTCAATAGCAATCACTAATTAAATTGTTTTTTTATTCCAGAGATATTTATTGAGGGTCAACTAATTGCCAAGCACTGTGGTAGGCTTTATAAATGGTAGAAACAAAAATGCAAGGTCTTAATTATCATAGAACTTCAATTGCTATGTATAGGGCAGGTGGGGGTGAGAAATTTTGAGCAAGTGAACCAAAAAATACAATAAATGTACATACATGAATATTTTCAAATAATGAAATAGAAGAATATGAAGGAGACGGCCAGGGTAGTAGGAGAGAAAAGAAAGGGGGTTCCTGTCCTATCTGCGGGCTCCTGCGAGTACTCCAGACACCGCAGTCATAGAGGAGCCATTCCAGACTGAGACACCAAGTTTTCAGTGTTTTAGTCCAAACAGGGAAACAACAGATGCACTGATGATTGACAGTCCAGTTTGGTAGGTTCTGTGCTAACTGTCAAGAAAGAGATCTCCTAGGTTCCTCAAAAAAACTAAAAAATAGACTTACTACCTGATTCAACAATCCCACTCCTGGGCATATATCTAGAGAGAACTCTAATTTAAAAATACACATGCACCCCAATGTTCACAGAAGCACTATTTAAGTAAGCCAAGACATGGAAGTAACCTAAATATCCATCTACAAATGACTGGATAAAGAAGCTGTGGTATATTTATGCCACGGAATACTACTCAGCCATAAAAAAGAATAAAATAATGCCATTTGCAGCAACAGGGGTGGACCTGGAGACCATCATTCTAAGTGAAGTAAGCAAAAAGAAAGAAAAATACTGTATGATACCACTCACATGTGGAATCTAAAAAAAGAAAAAAGAAGACACTAATGAACTTATTTATTTGCAAAACAGAAACAGACTCACAGGTATAGTAAACAAACTTTGGTTACCAGGGGAAAGGTGGTGGAAAGGGATAAATTGAGAGTTTGAGATCTGTAAATACTAACTACTATATAAAATAGATAAACAACAAGTTTCTACTGTATAGGACAGGTAACCATAATCAATATCTTGTAGTAACCTATAATGAAAAAGAATATGAAATGGAATATACATATATGTATGTATGACTGAAACATTGTGCTGTGCACCAGAAATTGTCACATCGTAAATGACCACCCTTCAATAAAAGAAAAAAAAGAATGAGCCTCCCAATTCTAGTTGGAAGACTCAAAGAAGGCCTCATGGAGGAGGTGTCAAGTTACCTTGAAAGAACTTAATTAATTCGTGACCAGAGTGCACTCAGCACTTTCCCTTGGGTGTGAATGACGTGCCAGCAGCAAGAGTGAACCACCTGGGAAAACAGCTATCTGTGAAAGCGGAGGAAGAGCACGTGGGTCCCAGAGGAGGGGAAAGAACTGGGGGAGAGAATCAAAGGGTGTCTGAATACAGGCATGAAGCCTTTGTGTTTCATTGCCTGTCCTAGAGTTTGCCGAGTTACACATTCCTTTGACTTGAGAGGAGAAAAGGTAATTATGTTAGAAAAGGGCCATTCACCTAACGTGTAAATCAAGGGGAAAAAAATTCCTTCCTCTGCGGTCACTGGGGCCTTCTGACTCCCACACTGCAGCTGGCTCTGTCTCCGCCCAACCTATTTCTTATTCCTGCTGAAGTGCCTCCTGCCTCCTCTCTACTTCACTTTGATAACTTCTGCCTGGCTTTTGGGAACGTCGTTACGTGTCCCCCACTCGGAGCAAGGCTTCCTAACTCTTCAAGATTGAATTAGCTTCTCCCTCAAGCAAGGGCCCCCACAGTTTCCTCTATGCAATTCCTGATCAGAATAGAATTTCTAGCCACACTGTGTTATAATTGTTGATGTATTTGTCTCTATTGATACACCAGATGAGATCTCTCAAGGGAATGTATTTTACTGACTCCTGTTCTCCCATTGTCTGTTGCAGAGTCTGGGATACAGCAGATGCTTTGTAAGTATTTGGTGAATTAAAGAATGAATGAATAAATAATTCAAAGAATAATTGGTAGACTCATGGCCTTCTGAGAACATTCACAATATCTAGTCTAACCAGTCTCGCAAAGATGACAGTAGGTTGAAAGTAGATTCTTCGATAGAATCGCACAAGGATTACCCGACCCAGTCTACTGTAGGTGTGTTAGTTACCTGTTGATGTGTAGCAAATACCTCCATAATTTAGTGGATTCAAACAAGAATAGCAATTCATTGTTGTGCAATTTCTGTGAATCAGGACTTTGGGAGTCACTTGGTTGGGCGGGTCTAGCAGGGGTATCAGGAGGTTGCAGTCAGATGGTGACCGTGGTTGCGACATTTGAAGGTTTGACGCAGCTGTTTTCCCAGGTGGTTCACTCTTGCTGCTGGCACGTTGGTGCTGGCAGGGTGGTTCCTCTCTATTCGGGTATTTTCCTGGGGCTTATTGAATGTCCTGACTGCACAGTCTCTGAAGTCCCCCAGAGTAAGCAGTCCAGGAGCCCAAACTGGAAACTGCCAAGCCTTCTATAACCTCATCTTGGAAGTCACACACTTTTGCCATATTCTGTTGAGTAAATCGGGTGGCTGTGATTCGGTGCGGGAGGGAGCAACACGGGACAGATTACCAGGAAGCGAGGGTCAGTGGGGCCATTCTGGAGGCCTGTTATGTGAAGTCTCCCCTCTAAGAGAGGGATCAGAGCATCTTTTCACTTGGCCAGACCCCAGAGGGGTGTTTGAGAAGGTCATGAAGAGAAGGGTAGGCCCCTGGGAACTGCACACGCGCTGCATGTGGATTGTTGACAGGCCTGGAATCTTTGACTTATCTTCAACCTTTCACCTGTGTTCCCCCATGCCCTTTGGTAATACAAATAAATTTCCACCACATCCCTCTTTGGTGAATGTTATTTTCCTTTTACAGATGATAAGTTAGGGTCAAAACACAGTCAGGGGAATTGCCCAAGGGTAAACCCTATGTCACTGTCAGGATACGGATTGCAGCTCAAGGCATCTGAATTCCAGGCTTCTGTTTAGACTGGACCACCTCGGGGGCACCATGAGCTGCAGCGTGTGCTAACTTCTCCGAATTTCCTTTTAACTCTACCTAACAATTGCTGAATCCAGCCCCTTACCACCAGTACACGCACCACCACCCGAATTCAAACGCAGCCCACACAAACACATTCAGACATGCTTAACACACACACATATCTCACCCTTTCCCCAGGTCTTCTGAAAAACCCAAATGTCCCCCTCCTGATAGCCTGGCTCTTGTGCCAGTAGGGGGTCCCGCGGGGGTACTTTTCTAGTAAGAACCTCGGCTCCCACATTCAGAATGAGAAAGCTGTAATTTTCATATTGTATCTCCCCGGCAATTGTAAATCAGTCATTTTAAGGATGCCTCTCATTCCTGTGTCCCTTCAGGCAGCTCTTATTCCTCTCCGGAAAAAGCAAAGATTTGCTTTATAGCTAACTGCAGGACTGAAATGACATATAAAATAGCAACAGCAGGGAACAAATGTGTCCCTAAAGTGGCAATATGGTGCCTTTTTGTGTGTTTTAAAGCTTTGGAGTGAGAGGCAATTTTTCTTTTCAGGCTTCTATTTGAATAGGTGTTGAAAATTTAGAAAACAATATTAGATGTGTTCAGTAATGGGTCCTGACCTGAGTAGTTGTTCTGCACTACCAGTGGTAGGGAGATACGCATATATAAAATAGATTCTAGTATTACTCCGGCCAGCTGCTCTAATGATGTCTGCAGGACAAAGTTAGCAAGCTACTGACAAAGATTCTTCTTTATCAGGTGTGGGTTTTTGTTGCTGTTTATGATATGATACTCTTCCCACCCAAATAGCTGGTGTTTTATGTCATTAATTGAAAAACATAGATTAAAGCCCATTTTATTTCCCCCCTTCACCTTTCCTTTTCTTTCTCTCAGTGTAAGAAATAGCCATTCTGACTGCCAAGCTGCGTTTCAATTTTTTCCCTCTTATTTTTGTCAGATAGGACAACCTAAACATTTCTTTTGAAACAAAGAGCCCCCAAAGCCAAAGTAAGGTCTACATTTCTCCAAACTCCCTATAGTATCAATAAATCCAAAGGGCTGACAGCACCGGGAGGGGGGAAGTTCTATGCTGAGAAAAAGAGCAAATTGGATCAACTGTGTTGTTCATTATCCTCCATATTAGAAAAGTGCTGCTGAAGGTTATTTCCTAGAGGGAAGACCCCTGTGTGACCTCCTGCCTCACCGCGCCGCCTGTGCGAGTTCGCCCCTCACAGCCCAGACTCGCGAGCATTGTATCAAACAAAGGAAGAAATGCCCGGTATTTTTCCCTTTCCGTCTGTGCCCCTTCTCGCCTCCTCGTTTCCCATTGCTAAATCGGGGTCTTCTGTTCCTTTCAACATTCAATACATGTAAAACTATAGAAGGATTTTGTTCCCGAAAGTCACCATCCCGCAGTGATCACTGGAAGGAGAGGGCTAGCCACACACCGGGGTGTTCCATCCCCATCCGTGAGATGGGAGAATTTCCCACAAGGCCCGGGGGCATGGCTGCGTGGGGCGGGGCCAAGGCCTCGATTCCCATCCGTCATTGGCCGCTGACAACCTGGGCAACCTTGGGCTTCTCTGCCCAAGCATCTCGTCTAGAAGACGATCTGCTAGCTCCCTTCCATTTCTAAAAGTGTTTCTGACTCTAGGATGCCAGGCTCATGGATGGCATTTCTAGGAGGAAGGGAGCTTCTCAGGATTGGTGATAATCCATGTGCACAGCGAGAATGGGATTAGAGAAGAGGAAAAATGAAGCTTTACAAGTGAGTGGCCTGTGTTGTGATGTAAGGGGACTGACTGTTAATCATATCCTGTCCTCTTACAGATTCTGAACCATAGATGCAGGGGCCGGGGAATCCAAAGGTCAACCTAATTGCTGGCAACCTTGGATGGAAAACCTGGCTTGTACCTGAGGCTCAAAAGGGCTTCCTCCCCCTCCCTTCCCTGACGGCCCCTCCCCCAAGTAATAGTATCTCCCACTGAGCACTTCGTATGTGTTCCAAACCCTCGATAGAGATTAGAAACTCACTTAATTCTCACAGCAAGGCTTTGCGGTAACTACTGCTCTGATCCTCTTTTAGGGGTGAGAACACTTAGGCACAGATAGGTTGAGTAGGCTGCCCAGGGCCACACAGCTCTTGCAGCAGAATTGGCGTCGGCCACCAGCGCCCCCGTCTGGTCTGGAGCAGGAAAAGCGGAGAACCCGCGGCACTAAGCGGGTCCGGGATGCCGCGCGTGTGAAGGTCTGCACGGGGCCTGTCAGGTGCCCTGCGGACGCTTCTCTAACATCACCGGCCAGCTGAGCCACTGTTCCTCTCTGGGCAGGAATGAGTGAGTCGGTGGGAGAGTTCTTCCCAGGGAATGGATGTTTGTATTTTATGGGCCACGCAGGACCACAGGGAAGAGGGAGGAGATAGCTCACCCTCCAGGGCCAGCATTCCTTCTTCAGAATACTAAGAAAAGCCAGTGCCACATTCCACCTAGGAGGCCAAGAGGTAAGGCCTTTGCGGGGGGAATCCAGCCCCAAGCAGCAGCTAGCAGAACAGGCTCCAGGATTTGTGGGGCTCAGAACAGAATGAAAATGCAGGCCCCCTTGCTCAAAATTATTAAGAATTTCAAGATGGTAACAACAGAGCGATAAACCAAGCAAAGGGCCCCTGTGTCCTGTGCAGGTCACACACTCAGTCCTCCACCATAAGTCTAGTACTCTGAGTCATCCTGAAGGTAGAGACTTCTCCCGGAGCCAATGACGGCAACATTATGACACCACTTTGATTAACGGGAAGCAGTAGCCATGCTTACAGCTGCACAATAGAACCTCCTGGGGAGCTCTTGAAAAATACCACTGAAGGGGTGGGTACACAGCTCAGTGGTAGAGCACATGCTTAGCATGCATGAGGTCCTGGGTTCCATCCCCAGTATCTCTATTAAAAAAAAATGCTGATACCAGGATGCCATATGAACCCCACCTTGTACCAGTACTCTCTCTGGGCATAGGGTCCAGGAAATTGGTGCTTTTTAAGAGTTCTCCCAGGTGATTCCAATGTACAACAGAGCGAGAAACAGTTCATTTTGTTTCTAATCAGCTCAAGGTCCTCAGGAAGACATTTTGCTTGTGATTCTAGAATTCTCCTTTTGGAGATCCGTCAGTCTGAAGTGCTGCATAGGAAGCACTGACACCTGGGCCTGGCAGGTAACAAGTGAGTGAAGAGTGCTGGGAGTAAGGAAGACAGACCCTCAGCAATTGTCTCGGGAGGCAGCAGAAAGCAGTGGGGAAATGGCGCAAACCCGAGATCCCGGGTGACAACCGAAGAGGGTGACAGCTGCAGCTGGATCCATTGTTGCCATGAGATGTGTCCCTGGGTGTCCACATCTTGTTCTCCATCAAGGGAAGTTGGACATCCAGATTGTCTAGTGAAGTCCCTCAATGTTTACACGTGCCAATAAATTCAAATAAAAAGCAGAACGAGAACAACAAAGAATATACAGTCATCTGATTCTGCCCCACAGATCACTAGCTACTGAATTAAACAGCCACAGAATCAGACTCTTACGCGTTTGAGCTGGAAAATCCTTTCATTTCAAGGATGAGGAAACCGAGGCTCAGAGAAGGGAGGGGACCAATCAGCCCCACCATGAACTCATATCAAGGGTAGGCGTGGAACACAAGGCTTCTGACCTGTCTCCTTTGTCCTTTATCCCACATTCATCCTATTTGGAGAAGTGCAGAAAGATGCAAAATTCGGTGGTTCCTCACAGAGCATTTGAGACTGACAGGGTTAGCTCGAAGTTCATCTCACACTGAAGTCATTGTCCTCCCAATCATTTATGGTTTGAATTAATGCAGGGCTCATGTTTTGGCTGTTTATTTACAGCTATATCCTTAGCATCTACAGCACATGCCTGTCTCACAGCAGATACCCAGTAAGTGTTTGTTGAATAAGTGAATGAGTGAGTAAATCAGTGAATATCATAGAAATATACTCTCTGAGTGTCTGTGTGTGTGTTTTTTTTAACCCAAGAATTCCCTGATCAACATAACTACATTATCAGATTACATTTTAAGCTGCTTGGTTGAATTCACTAAGAAAATAAATCAATGCTATTCTTCCTGACTTGGAGGGAATGACTCATTGCAGAAATAGAAATATTGCTCTAATTTAAAAGTAGTCAATTCCAAACAGTAAATGCTGGAGAGGCTGTGGAGAATAAGGAACCCTCCTACACTGTTGGCAGAAATATAGTTTGGTGCAGCCATTATGGAAAACAGCATGGAGATCCTTAAAAAACTAAAAATAGACCTTTCATATGATACAGCAATCCCACTCCCAGGCATATATCCAGAGAGAACTCTAATTTGAAAGTATACATGCACCCCAATGTTCATAATGCACTATTTACAATAGCTAAGACATAGAAACAACCTAAATGTCCATTGACAGATGACTGGATAAAGAAGTTGTGGTCTATATATACAATGGAATACTACTAAGCCATAAAAAATAATAAAATTATACCATTTGCAGCAACATGGATGAACCTGGAGATGATCATACTAAGTGAAGTAAGTCAGACAAAGACAAATGTCATATGATAGCACTTATATGTAGAATTTTTAAAAATGACACAAATGAACTTATTTACAAACCAGAAACAGACTCACAGACAGACATAGAAAACAAACTTACAGTTGCCAGGGGGAGGAGGGGTTGGTAGAGGGGTAAATTGGGAGTTCGGGATTTACAGATACTACTATACATAAACATATAAGCAACAAGTTCCTACTGTATAGTGCAGGGAACTATATTAAATATCTTCTAATAGCCTATAATGAAAAAGAATAGGAAAAGAAAGATATATATGTATAGCTGATTAACTATGCTGTACACCAGAAATTAACACAACATTGTAAATCGACTATACTTCAATAAAAAAAGTATGTTCCCTTGCCTTCTAGTTCTGTCCCAGGGCTCACGTGCTTCACACGTTCAGGACTTTTAAATTGGCCTGCTCCAAATAAACTAGGTTTCAAAGCTAATTTAAGTGAAGGCACAGGTTTTCCTAGTATCTTATTTACTTGTCCAGATATGAGTAATAATAAACTTAAAGGGCAGCTGACAGTTTTTCAAAATGTTTTGCACGTCAGACGGGATCTGAGCCTCAGGCCAGCTCTGTGAAGTTGGAGTGCAGCAGACGTCACTCACCATTCCAGCTTTCCAGGTGGGGACCTGAGGCTTCCTGGGACTTTTCACTGACTGAGGGTCCCCATGATGAAAAATGGTGGAGTCGGTCCCTGGAGTCCAGGTTGAGGCTTTGAGAATTACTCGACACACCAGGTTGTGATGGAGAAGGAATCTGATTGGCTTGTGGATCCCCAGAAGGAATCATCCAAGCCAGGCAAGACTGTGGGTGTGGACTTCCAGGGACACAGAGTGGGTGACATCCGCCAGGGATGGTTTGTGTTTGGAGGAAGGGGCTTGCTTGCTGAGGGCTCATTCCCCCTGGGCTCTGATTCTCAGAAGGGACTGTGATGACAGAGGGGAAACATGAAAGCTAGGCGATCTGGTTGGAGGCTGGTCTTGTGGAAAGAAGTGGGTGTTAGGGAAATCCAGGCTGTAGAGTTCGTGGCTAATACAAAAGGAATTTATGAAAGAGGAATATTCAAACAAACAAGCAATTAAAAAATAAGCATTTACTGACTTACCCTGACTGCCCTGGTCTGGTTAGCCACGGGGCTTCTTTGGATGATTTTATTAGCTCTGAAACAGTCAAATATTGACCTACAAAAATAGCAATTTCATAGCTCCTCTCTAATATTTTTGGCATACTATGAATTTTATTATAGAGAGCTGAAGTTCTGTTTTTCTTTCTTTCTTGATCCACTCTCGGAAGACATAGGAAGGGATTTATGGGTCTTCAAGGGCCAGTAATGGATTAAGAAGAGGAACCATGAAGCAATGCTGGGAAGGGGTGTCAGGGGGATGAGGGAAGGAAGCCCTTCTTAATATTAATCGATAACTTTTTATGCTGTATTCACCTACCTGAGTAAATAAATACACTGACTGCTGGGGGCCTGGAGAATAGTCACAGTCACAGCACCTGCAGTGTGTGTAGAGCCCCTATGGAGTGCCAGACCTTCTCCTAAGAATGTTTCATATATGATCTCATGTGCCCCACAAAAGCCCATTTTACAGAGAAACTAGGCTCAGAGGGGTTTAGTAACTGGCCCAAGGTCACACAGCTCATAAGCAGAAGGGCAGCATCTGTCTGAATTCAGAGGCTGCCCTCCCTGGTTATATGACGTAGACACCCAAAGGTAGCGTTCACTCTGCACTCAAATGCTCAGGGAGCCCCCTGTGGACCGAGCCCTGCATTAGGTGCCAGACGGAGGCTGTTATATTGATCTCAGCCACTTGATGTGGGGTTTTCAATCTATGTATCAGTTAGTGAACACTCCTTGGGTGATTTCTGTCTCCTACTATCTGCTTTTCTCAATGTCATCACAAGGCAGGTAAACTTAGGCTTTTCAACCCGCGCCAGGGAGACAGGGTTAGGAAGGAAGACGTGTAGAGAAATGGAGAAGCTGAGAGAAGAAGGCCAGAGGCTTGCATTTTCCTGGAGTCACCTTGAGACTGAAGCTTCTCCTGGGAGGAGAGCTTTGAAGAGGCCCCCTGGCCACTGTCCCCATCAGAGGAAGTTGAAGAGGTCAGACAGATTGGGACACATGTGCAAACTGTTAAGACCAGAGGCACCAGACCTGAGGCCTTTTGCAGATTTGGATGTGGATTGGGAAATTAGCAAGGCTTCTTCCTAATTGAGCCATTTAATACTCAGTGAAGTTCAATGTCAGTGTCATTTTTGGACTTATGACTGTCATAAGGCTGATTGCTTTTGGAGGATAATGGTCATGAGTAAACCTTAGAACCACATTCATTACCGAATGTCTGGTAATCATAAGAGCCAGCATTTATGGAATATCCACTCTTGCCTAAGTCCTTTAGTTACATGTCCCCATGCCCCTGCCTGAAAAGAGACATCATTACCCCTTTTTAAACTTGATAAAATGAAATCACAGAGGTTTAGGAACCTTCAATGATTTGCTCACAGGTATCCGGGGATAAGGTCATCCTTTGAACCCATGCCTGCCCAACTCTCAGGCCTGTGCCTGGGAGTTTTGTCTGATTGGCCCGATCTGCCTTATCTGGCCTCTGTTAAGGACCAGAGCGGGTAGAAGCCACCGAGTCTGACATACAGCTTGCCCTCGAGATGGTAGCAAAAGCTTCCGGAAAGGAGATGAACAGCTTAGTGCTGGCTCTGAGTGTGACTCGTCGATGATGAATTTGGCCAAGTTCCTTAGCTGTCCTAAGCCTCAGTTTCCTTATTTGAAAAATGGACATAGTACAGTTACCTCCTTGCTAGGGCAAGGAGTGTTGAATGAGGAGTCCCTTCGAGGATGCTATTGTATCAGAATAAACACCAAGATGCCTCACCCAGGCTTCCGCCACCTCCTGCCCACACCTCTCCATGTAGACCCATTGTGCTGGGGTCTGAATGAACCCTGGTCCCTCTAGCCCCAGGGCCTTTGCATGCACGATTTCGTAAAATTCTTTTTTTTGGGGGGGGTGATGATAGTTAGTTTTATTTATTTATTTTTTCATGGAGGAATTGGGGATTGAACCCAGGACATCATGCATGCTAAGCACTCACTCTAACCACTGAGTTATACCCTCCCCACTGCATGCGTGATTTATCTGCCTGCAATACTCTTCCCCCTGCCCCCTCAAAGGTTGCTTTTTCAGGAATTCTTCCTTTCCTGCCATCCAGGTTAGATAAATCCCCTTTCTAAGCTCTACTAACTCCCTACAATTTTTCTTCATAGCCCTTAGCATAGTTTTTACACATATGTAAGATGCATATCTTTCCCAGTCAGAGTGGGGCTTTTCCCAACTAGACTAAACTTTGTAATGGCTGGGCCTCTTTTGTTCATGACGACATCCCTCACATGTATGCAGCAGTGTTAGACATACGTTTACTGAATGAATGAATGAATGAATGAATGAATAAAAAGTACTGTGTCTGGCACATGGAAAGCCTTCAATAAATACAAGGTATTGCCACTCCTGTTATATAAAGTACCAATAATCAATTCAAGAGTTATATAAAAACACTGATTGACAATACAATGGTGGCATTAGACAGTGTATCAGTTATTTATTGCTGCAGTAATAGTGAGTAACGAATGACAAAAAGTCAGTGGCTCAAACCATATGCAGTGACGGAAAATCTGCAGGTCATTTGGGTTGTTCCTCTGGTCCCACCGCAGGTACTGGTGGCTTTTGGCTTTATTGATCTTGGCTGAGCTCTCTCACGTGTAGGGAGGGGAGTCAGCTATCAGAGGTGGCAGAGGCTGAGACAGCCAGGGCCACTCCCCTCTGCTCTGGGTGTTCCTCCTCCAGCTGGCCGGCCGGAGTGTGCTGTCACAGTGTTCTCTGCTCCAGCTCTGAAACGTATTGCATTGACTTTAGGGAAGGACCAGTACAGGAAGAAGAGGAACTCTAGTTGGGCACAGTAGATTTCTTCCCTCAAGTTTGTGCTTTAGGCCTGTTATCCAGCTGCCGCTGATTACAAGCTACAATGATAAAGGACAGAATAAGTTCTGATCTACTAAAGAAGGGAAGGTGTATTCTCTGATTTTCCTGATGGCTCCTCCCTTTGGGCAGCAACTTCCCCTTTGAATTCACTGGGGCCACTGAGCAGGGCAGAAACAGTTCTCTCTGAGCTTCTGACACAGTCTGAGACATGATGGATTCTTGGTTTTCATAAAAACACTGAGGGTCAAATTGTCAGGCCTGTGTCAATGGGCAGCAGCCCCTAGGAGCCCACACTCAAGTGCATGGTGGTTACATGGGCAACGATGTCTTAAACTACTAAATGGCTGAAATAGTTAAGATGTTAAAACAACTGAAATAAGTTGCCTGATTCATTACACATGTTCAGCTGACAGATTCCATCCAGCCAAACAGGCCACCCCAGGAGCACCCCGATCAGACACGGGGGAAAAGAGAATATTCTCTGACAGAGCCCTGATTTTGAACTGTGGCCGTGACCCATTCCTTGGGCTCAGTCTACGTAGTTCTTACCTGCTGAAGCCTAACCTCACTCTTTCTTCTACGTTCACCCATTTTTCTCTCTGTGGAACAGAAGTGGTTTCCAGTCCCCTGCGGTAACACACGTCACTGTCCAATTCAACCCACAGGGCCATCGTCACACATACATTTATCTCTGCCTGTGCTTTCTTCGTCCCCTTGCCCAGGGCCTGGAACACCCACAGAGTCTGTAGCCATGGCAACCAGTCAGGCGCCTGGGACTGCAATTCCATCCCTCAGGTTCCCCAGGACCTCCCACTTGTTGGGACAGTTCGTTATTTCTCTCTGAACTCTTTGAAGACACTCTTTCCGATTTCCATCTAATAGACAATACCGAATTTCCTACACCTTGCGACTCATCTTGCTGAATATTATCTTCCATATCATTCGGTTGGGCCTTCAGCCAGCATCTTTCCTGGTCTAACTTAAGACCAAGGTGCCTCTCACTTTGCCCCTTCGACTGTTGCCAGCAAGATCTTCTCAGGGTACTTTGTGGTCATGCTAGAAAAGACAGTGGGTTAGAGAATTGCAAATACCATTTCAAGTACTAGAATGGTAAGCATTTAATGGTAAACACATGTGTGTTGGTGATTACACCAAACTAACTTTTATTTTTTTGAAGTATAGTTGATTGACAATATTACATTAGTTTCAAGTGTAGAACATATTGATTCAATATTTTTTTAGTTATACTCCATTTAAAGTTATTATAAAATATTGGCTGTATTCTCTATGTTGTATGGTATATCCTTTTATCTTATTTATTTTATACATAGTAGTCTGTACCTCTTAATCACCTACCTCTATTTTGCCCCTCCCCCATCCCTCTGCTCACTGGTAACCACTAATTTGTTCTCTCTATCTGTGACTCTGTTTCTCCAAACTTTTATCCTTTGGAAACCCATAAAGTCCCCATGATGTACCTGTTATAGCAACAGACATTCCAAGAGCATTTAACCTGTGGTAGAATTCAATCTGGATAGCTGTTCAGTTTCCTAAATTAATGGAGCATTGATCTGGTAAATTACTGAAATCACAACGTTATGATGCTTTATGTTAGTTAATGAGTACGTGAATGTAAAGGGATAGTAGAGAAAATAGGCTATTGTAAAAATCATCCTAGTAAATATCTTTCTTTTCGTTTTCTTTTTTTTGAGCCACACAACATGATTATAAAAGAACTATAAAAGCCAAACAAGATCACAGGTTACTGCATATCAAGTCTCAAAATGATATTTTGAGAAGTTAAATTTCTAGGGTCATATACTTTGTATCAGCTGCAGAGCTGGGATCAGACCATTACAGCTATTTGACAATGATGGGTAATTAAATTTCAAATTTTGATTAATTTGCTAATAATCCTTGCTATTTTAGAGACACTGATCTGATTGTATAGCCTGGTGAAGATACGCTTTGCAGCATATACCAGATGAGAGTAAAAGCCAATGGTACCTATGCTAACACCAGAAATGCAGGTGAACGCCAAGGTGTAGGGCAAACTCATTCGCCAATGTCATCACAGAATGCTTCTGTTCAAGACAGAAGCAAAATTTTAGATTTCTTGTCCTCTAGTACAATTCTTTGAGACAAATAAATGCATTTCTAAAGGAGGCGCTTAAAGCATTGCTTTGATTTATTTGGAAAAAAAGATGAATTAGTAACCCACATCCCCACCCAACAACATGCAGTGATTTGACGGCCATATACCGCCATCCACCCTGTTTACATAAAGAATCATCCACACACTAAGGTAAACCTGTCATTGGCCCATTAGTGAATCATCACTGCATTAAGAAGCTTTCAATACCCAATCTTTCTAATGTTGTTAGACAACTTTGACCTTCAATTTCTTGCAATGTGAATAATATTGCATCATATCTACACAGAGCAGTGTAATCATCTTTTCTATTTGTGGCGCTAAGACAGTCAACAGTATTTGATACAATCAGCATGTGTCTTGATACAGAAGGCACATGGTGACAAGCCTAACTGAATGTAGTTATTCGACTGTCATGAAATGCACCTTATGGTGATAAACTTCCGCCATAAAATTGGAAGACTATCACATAAACATGTTTCACGAAGAAATACACTAGCAGAATTCACTGCCGGGTTATTGTTGGAAAACAGCATTCTATTTATTGTGCTGTGGTTTTTACAGTATGTGTCAGTGTTTGGATGAGCACTACGTTTTACAATGAAGTAATTACTAGGTGGCGATTTCTCTCTTCCGAATAGTACTTCTATCTAATTAGTGAACAATAAATTGAAGTGGGGAGATTAGGGAAATTTGCATGGACAGAGCAGGACCAGCTGATTTTCAGTGTGTAGAAGGGTTGTGTTGTTTAAACTTAAGCTCTCAAACTCCAAGCACATTTTTCAACTTCCTGGTAATTATTTTTTCCTATCAACCAGCTCTTTTTTTTTTTTTACCTTAGTCTCTGCTTTCTGTCTATCTCTCTCTTTCTCTAATATCATTGCATTATTAATCAAAAAATAATATATTAATGATATAGATGAACTGAGACACACTGTGGAGATTAAGCATATAATCAAGCCATGTGCTTAGACAGCCCCTAACGTGATAATATCCAACATATTTAAAGACATTTGTCCTTGAATTTTATTGTGACCCTGGGAATGATATTTGCAATCCAGTACCCGCTCTCCAGCAATGAAGGATGGAAGAAGGGGCCGATCAAGGAATCTGCATGCTAGGAACCTAGCCTCGCTGGTTTTGCTGAGGAAGGGTCTTAGATCTCACAGTTCCTCTAGGAACGGTCTGTATTTACGTGTCCTGATTTTGATCTCATATTCTCGATGTTGAGTTTGTTTTGTAGATTCACGCCTTGACAAATAGCCACGACCACCTTCAAATTCTATGCATCGTAATGCCAGATAATATTTTTTAAGGAGAAAATTCAAACATAGAGGAAACCAAAGCCAGGTACAAATCAAGACAAGTAACTTGGAAAGCTGGGACCCAGACCTACCCTTTCCCCTGGGGTCTTGTTATGCCATTTGACAGCTGTGTATCTGGGGCTTCAGAATTGCTGGTAACCTGTTCCATGGGAACCCCAGAGGCCGAGGTAAGACCTGGTTCTTTGGGACTGAGGGGGCAGGTGAAGAGATTTTTGAAACTCTTAATCAGGGAGAAGTAAAGGCTAAAATGGAGGGGAGAGGGTAAGGAGAATGAGAGAATGGAAGAGAAATCTAGCAGGCAAGTAATAATGGAAGGAACACCAGTGTGGCAGTACAAACTCAGACAAAAATAGATTTTTAAGCAAAACAATTTCTAGGAACAAAAAAGGACACTAAATCATAATAAAAAGAGCAACTCACCAAGAATGTATTACAGTCAGGTATATGAACCTAAAAACAGAGCCTTAAATATATATAAAACCAACACTGACATGGTTATATGGAGAAAATAAAAAAAAAATTGCAATCATTGTAGGAGATTTTTAACACTTGCCTACTGGAAACTGGATAGAAAAACATTGTGAGGATAGAGACAAACTAGAGACTTTAAACATTTTAAGAGTTAATTTAAAGGAAGCAATCACTACTCAGCTTTAGAGTTTGGTTATCAGAAGAAAATATGGGCCCATTGCTATTGGGACATCAGATCTCTCAAGGGCAACTGAGAATTAAGATTTTTCAGGTAAGATTGTATTGAAAATGTGCAGTTTAAGACTCCGACATCTTAATGACACAATGGAGGCCCCACAAAATCGGGTCCTCAGGCAGGGTTAGCATCCTAGTGACCTTCACCCTGTCCATTTCTTGAGGTCAAAATCTTTATCTGTTTCCCCAGGGCTAAGTCCTCAATGGTGTTTGAAGATTAAATGAGAAAAAATTTCAATGTAATAAGGAATACATGAATTAATGATTTATTCTTGCAATTTATCTCGTTGACTGCTTTATACATATGCATCCAAGGGAAGTTTCTCATGGTAGAAGGGAGAAAAGCGACAATATAACATTCTTTCTCTGCCCTACCAGCTCCAGGTCTTCCTAAAACATGGTTGAACCTCATTCTTTTCTGCTTCTCCCAATCCTCGCTCATTGGCACATGGACGACGGATGAGAAAATAAATAAATGGAATGACTGCAGGTTTATTATTCTCCTTTATAATTATCATAATTCCATTGACAAGTATTCATTTAGCACTTACCATATGCCAGACACTGTGCTTGCTTTTTACACGTAATTTATTAATTCCCACAGCAATGACACGTCTGACCATCTCACAGATGAGGGAATCTAGTCTTCAGATAAGAGACAGGTTAAATCACTCATTGCAGTTCCCACAACTTGTAAGTGGTGAAGCCAGGAGGAGACTGTTTCTCATAAAAGCCCTATGAGACATCATGCATTTCATAAAGACTTTTCCAGTTAATGAGACGGGAAATACTGACTGCCGCACATGTGAGAATTACAATCCTCTTTTTATAAACTCAACTACCTAACTGACATTTTCAGGAAGACTCACTCATTCACTCAGAGTTTAGCAAATATTTTTGAGCACATACTGGGGCCTTTCTAGGCACTGGGAATCTAGCAGTGAACATGACAGAGAAAGTTCCTGCCTGCATGGAGTTCACATTCCAGGAGAGAAAGAATAAACAAATATGAACAATGAATGGGAAACAAATATTAAAACTGATGCATGTGTAATATAATTTTAAGCCCTTATAAGAGCTATGAATAATGTAAGGTCAAAGGGTAGAGAAATGACGGGGCGCTTTTTCAGCTAGGATGGAAAGGAACATCTTTTGAGTATCAGAGCAAAGAAAGTTCCAGAGAAGGAGAAGTGCAAATACCAAAGTATAAGAAGGAGCATGGGTCTTGGTTCAAGAACCAGGGAGATGGAGGCAAGTGAGGAAAGAGGAGAACGGGCCAGAAATAGGGGTGGGAGAGGAAGTCAGAGGAGGGGTCAGGGCTAGGCCCTGAGAGCCTCATGGCTCAGGAAGGATTTAGGACTTTTGTTCCAATGAGAGGGTGAGGCACCGGAGGGTGGAGGGAAGTAGCAAGACCTGACATGCATCTGAGATGATCTCTCTGGTTGCCATGTGGCAATATGGTGGAGGGGCCACCGTGGAGTTCTTTGCACAGTTTGGACTTGTTCATATGGGTTCACTTTTTCTTTACCTGTCAGTAAATTTGGGGAAAGACTAGAAGCCCAGAACACTAACATGAAGTCTTGGGTCAACCCTTTAAGCTACCCTAATTTCAGTTTCCGCACCTGTTGCGTGGAGGTAATACGACCTGCCGAGCCTTCTGTACCATGTTGTTGGGAGGATTGAATGAGACAGTGTAAACGGAAGCGAGCATAGATGACACACGTGTAAGAGGTAATTACTAAGATCAGAGCACTAATGATCACAACAGCCAAAATGATAAATCTGACACGAAAGGACCATGTTCAGTTCACTGTGTACCCCGTTTGGCTGAAAAGAATGACCACTGCTCATTGAATGGTAGTAACTCCTTATCTGATAGGAATGAATGGCGCTGCTGGTATCACATTAACTCACAGATGCCCTGCTTGGATTTTGTTGGCATAGTCCAAATACACCCAGAAAAATTAAAAAACCTCTGTCCCTAAACTCTGAACATTCAGGAAGACATTCATCGGGTCACCTGTGTTGTTATTCTGCTGGTGGCCAACAGCTGGTGCAATAGATGTCTTCTGCAACTCCTTTGGCATCAGGTAAACAAGGGCAGGGACTCCAGCAGAGGAATCAGTGTCATGACTGCTGTCTCCCTACACTGCCAGCTTTTCCCTGAGAAGCTGTTTCCTGCCTGAAGCTTAGGATGTAGGTCTGACTTCATCTCAGAAGGCAAGATGGGGAAGCCGACGGTGTCCAGAATTTAGAGCTGGAAGGGACGAACTTGAAACCCAAGTTGAACTTGAGTTTAAATCCAAATCGGTTTTACTAGTTTTGTTGACCTCGTGGACAAAATCTTGAAACTTCTTGAGTCTCAATTTGCTCATAGGTAATGGTGCTTAGTCACCTGTTGACCTGAAGCTTAGATAAAATCAGAATATGGAGCACCTGGCTTATAGTAAACACAATAATTTATAGCTCTGCTATTCTTTTTTGGGAACAAATCTATTTCTCATAGTAGAGGGCTAGGAGGGGGGTGAGAGGGCACTGTTTTGTTAGAATTGGTCCTAGATCTGGTCGAGAAGTGTGGGGACAAGGGCTACAAGCCTGCTCTAAAGTGTGTTTCTCAGCAGCCTGTTTGGATTCACTTTTCCATCCTTAAAATGTCCCTCCTTAGAGCCGTCTCAAAGGTTTAACAATTAAGGCCAGGGAGTTACTTCCAGACACTGTTGAATGAACACATGTTTTCCGAGGGTGGACCTCTGTCATGGCCTCATAAGTATGAATGGACTTGCAGAGTGGCACGTCAGGAGCCCCAGGGCAGCCTTCTGAAGACCCCACCTTGTGTCTTGTGAAGTCCTGGAATATTGCAGTTAAAGCACCTGCAGGTGGCTCTTTCTTACCAGTGCCTCCCTAACCAGTCAGGGGCAAAAGCTCTTGAGACCGTCTGTCAAGATCAGCACGTCACCTCGGGAGTGTGCTCCTGTCCCCTTGCACGTGAAACTTCATGTACAATTCAGGGTGTCCACAGTCCTCATCTCCCTGTGTGGGCCTCACGTCAAAAGCCTACAACTTTCAGGGCTGTTTTGATAGGTTCATTGATTCATTCCTTCATTTTCTCCCTCCTGATCAGGACAGGGACCCGAGTCCTGGATTCACAGACTTCAGCTGGATGTATAACTGCAGACTGGATTTCCCAGAAGGAGATCTGAGGTGGAGACTAGTGAACAGGTTTCTTCAGGGCTGCTCTTGGGATCAACACCTACACGCGGAGGAGCAAGAAAGCAGAACTGGGCAAAGGGAGAAGTTAAGTGGAGATGCATTTTTAACAAAGGCCTCAGCTGACCTCATGGGGCTCTTTGGAGGTAGGATGGCCTTTCTGAGTCACCCCAGGTCAGGGCAGGAGGGCCAGCCAGGCTTCCTCATTGACCTGTCATCAAATGTGGACTTCCCTGGGTGAAGTTTGCCCTTCAACGGAGGCCATCCTTCAGAGGGTCGACCCTGGGGTGCTCTGCTGGGATTACTCCCAGCAGCAGGGAAGATGAGTCCTTTAATCCGGAAGGGAGAGCCTGGGTTACCACATCACAGCATCCGCCACATGAAGTGACCCAATCCCCAGGCTCCTGGTTCTGTGCTCTTTCTGTTCTCACTCTACGTCTTTGTCCATCACTCCTAGTCCATTTCATTCCAGTGTCACCATTTCAAAGCCCGTTTCCTTTGGAACAACTCTACCTCAGCCTTCTAGCAAGGAACATTTCTTTGAATATTATCTAAGCCTCTTCGTGTGGATTGGTAAATGTCCTGCTACTCTTGAGCAAGGCCAAATTACACCTGCAATTGGGGAAAAAAAGAACCTAAAATTAAATTCCATGACTCATCTCAGGAGCAACACAGATACAGAAAAGGTTCAAAAAGGGGCAACTAAAAAAAATTGAGTCATAACAGAAGTACATGGAGTAATGAGTTTAATTTCCCAAACTCTCAATTCCCACCCTCCATTCCAAGCGTATTTTTTTTCTATGCAATTTAGCCATAATTTCAGGGTAGCTTTACAATGTATTGAGTAAGAACTAATTAGTGTGTTTAAGCCTTTAATGTGTCTGATTTGTGAATTGCAACTTTTGGAGTTTTTCTTTTTCTCTGCAATTGCACGAAAGCTAAAGCATCTTTCATATGCTCTCCTTGCAGATAAAGTGTTTTGCTGCCAAGAGAGGTCCTGCAGATTTCTGATGGCAGCCAAGAAGCAAAACGGATGCTTCAACCTCCCTGTTCTTTTTGATCTCAGGATTGGTTCCCAAGAAGAGTCCTGCTGTCCAGCAGGGACGACTGGACTAGGCCATATTCATTCATGCCTCTCTTACCAGTGTCTGGTCTGCTTTCCCACCGGATTCCCTCTGGGACTCTGAAGAAGGGTTCCTCCACATGAGAATCAGAGATATCACAAATCATGATCTGCATTACAAAAGGCTGGATCATCCCAGGCAGTCATTTGCTGCTGTGCACCGCAGGAGACAGTGCTAGGTTTCCCCAACACATGGCTTTCTTCTTCTCAGGTTCCTTATGGGTGGATGGGACTATGTACTGATTTCTGGCCAATAAAATATTAGTAGAAATGGTGCCTCTCACTTCCAGGCCAGGTCAGTGAAAAATCCCATACATGGTTCTCATCTCGCATGTTCTCTGTTCTGGCGATGGAGAAGGAGGCCTTGTGTTGGGATAATGAACCCTGCCTCACACTGCCTCAAAAGCAGCAGCTGCCCTGATCTTTGAGTCATCATTCAGAGGATGGCTTTCCCTGAGAGTCATCCAGACCCACAGGACTTTGAATTAGCAAAAAATAAATCTTTGTCTTATAAAGCCACTGAGGTTTGTTGTTACTGCAGCAGAACTTCACTTATGCTAACTAATAGAGATGCTTCCTCATCTGCCTTATCTTTCCCCAGCACTGAATACTTACCTAAGGGGTCTGCAAATTCCTAAACTCTTTCCCTCTGGTCTGTAACAGCCCAACAAACTTTGGGTTGTGTTCTCAGTACACTCTTGGATTAAAGTCTTTGTCACACTGCTAGTTTATGAAGTTGGGGAATATTTCTTCACCTTTGAAACTCTTGATCTTGGTATAAGCCCAGGCTAGAGTAAGTGTTCATTAAAAATTGTGGAACAATGAATTAATCAGAGTATCTCCTTGGGGGACAGTGTGCATGTGTTTTGTGCTCAGGTCTTTTTTAGTCCTTTTTTTAATCCACTGCCAGTTCCAATTCACCCTTCTTCAAGTCCCTGGCAGAGAGGGCAAGGGAGGATGTGAACATATGCCAGAGAAAATGAAGCAGAGGATTTGGAATCCTCACTGTCTCATCATTTTCTATCTCGGTGGCCTTGGGCAGATTAATGAGCCTCCTTAAGCCTCCTTAAGCCATTTTCCTCATCTGGAGAAATGGGGGCTAACAGGGCCTACCTCACAGTTGATGTAAAAATTACAGAGACAACACATGTAAACAGCTTAGCACGATGTCCTGCACAAAGTAAGTGTCAGGTAACAAATGCGATCTGTTGAATAAATCCAATACCCTTCTGCCCCTTTTGATTTCTTTCTCTCCTGTTCCTCTGACCCTGGCTTCCAACTACCGCCTGGGATCCCTTTACTGCCCAGAGATGATCTTACTGTCTTACCATCTGGTGACATCTCATCTAAGCCCATTTCCTCAGACAGTGGCAGCAAGCCTGCTTTGCTCCCTTTAAACTATAGACACTTGAGTTTAGTGAGGCTAATAGCCTAACTCCTACTACTACGACTATTACTCATTGACTCAGCCTGTCAATGACTAATCCGATGCTGCTTTGGAGGGTATGAATTTGAAGAGGGGATACCAGCAAGTCCAGGGCATCTGAAGTACAAAGGTGGTTCTGTAATGGCAGAATCCCAGGCAAGAGTGCCTGGTTTTGGCACGAGAGTGGCACTAGAGATTCTCACTTCCTGCTTGAGTCACTCCATGCAGGTGGTCATTGATTCTGTTTGTGCTGGAGTCGGTTCTGAGATCAGCCATCCTCACCATAACCACATCTAGGCGTTTGTGAGTTAGAGATGCCGTTGTTGTTTTGCATATGTTTAAAATTTGTATTTGTGTAACTGGCATATAGATTGATCCCGTCCATTCCCAGAGAGTTGCTGAGTTAAGCCTTTATTATTGCTACCTTTCAGCATGTCACTTCTAAAAATTTTATTCACAGCATCTACATACTGTGTTTGGTCCAGATTCTCAAAACCTTAGTAGACCCTAAGGCAGAGAAGGTGTCGGTCACTGAAGTTCTTACGGGTCAGAGAATCTTTATTAGACTGTGCATGTACCCGAGAGAGCTGGTGTTTCTGCCTTCAACGGGAGCACAGCGAATTCCACTGTTCTGCACTCACTTCAGTCCGCCAAGGAACCCCCTGTGTATCCCATGAAGCCCATCTCTGCGCCTCCCATCCTGTGTGGTGTCCCGTGAGGCTGCCCTACATGCAGCACCAAGCATCCCCTTGTTTTCTGGCTGCAGGTTCAGTCGATGGGAAGCGTGGGAGGGATTTTATAAGAAGGGGAGGGTGTGAGGCTGGAGCACTTGCCTCCCTAACTGCCTCCTTGATGAGTGGCCAGTGGAGACGCTGATGTCCGTCAGTGGGAGGCCATAGCTCCTGATGAATGGACAGCGCCATTTAACCCCGTCTCTGCCGTGGTTTCTGTAACCACTCTCTTTCCTTACCTCTCCAGGTCTGAGGTGCTCATGACTCCTTCACTATAGGCAGTCCCAGGGAACTACACCGTCCCAGCTTGCTTTCCCTAGATCCGATTTCACCTTTACAAATTGTAAATCTTAACTAAATTCATCTCCAGTAGGTTAGTGTTTCCTGCCAGGACACTGACATACGTGCACTTACCCACTTGCTATTTGGAGCTAGACGGTGTGTTGCCCAGAAAAACGTCTCAGAGGGACACAGTTCTTTCCTTCTGATAGTATGGAAATCCCTCCACATTTAAAATTCTTGAGTGATTTTCCCCCTTACTTTATGTGCTGTCTTTTTTATCCCCCTTAAGAAAGGGTTATCAGTAGGACTTTCCGCTCTCCCAGGGCTAGGATCAGAGGCAGGCTTCCAGAAAGTTTGACAAGCACACAAGCATGTCAGCCTGTGACAGTCTCAATGGGCTGAGATCTCAACAGTCTTATGAAAGGGAGACTTTGAAGTGCCTTATTCAAAGGCAGCCAAAGCTTTCATGATCAGGGAGGAGACTCTAATGTGGCCTGATAATTAGTGTAGAGACGGAGGCCTCCACCCTCTCCAAGGAATGAGATGCCCTGGCTGGTATGTTCCTTAAATGTGGTTGCTCAAAGAGCCTAGGTCTCATTCCTGAAATTTATAACCGTATCAACCATAGTTTTATGAGATACCGCATCATTTTTTAAAAAGGGTTGAACCCTTTTAGAGCTATTCAAATAACCGTTGAGCCATTTGAACTGAAATAGGAGTTAGCTCAAAGTGGCAGTTCATAAATTAAAGGTGCTCTTGTTTCAAGGAGAGGGCATAAACGCCAAGCAAAGAGTTGGATGGACTAGTTTACTAAGTTATTGTTATTCTCATGACTGTGTAGAAGTGGGGGACCATACAGGCAGAATCTGACTTTTAATTTGATGTTAGAGAGTAATTTGAGGCCCTCCACCATCAGACATAGAACACAACACTTCATGCTATTTGTTTATTCATTCATTCTCTCAAAATATTCTTTCTAGCCTCCAACTACATACAAGGGGAAAAATAAGTAAATAAAAAGGCAGATCTTTAAGGAATTTCTAGTTTCATAAGGAAGGCCTGAAAACACAGAATCATAACAGTATGTGCTAGTCTAGTGCTTTGTGGCAGGATGGGCAAGAACCAAGGAACAGAGAGGGAAAGGTCCTGCCTGTGGGCCTAGGGAGTGTGTCTCAGGCAAAACCAGGGAAGAATTTGTCAGAGGAAGGGGTGTAGGAGCCATTCCTTACAGGACAAGTTGTGGTGTCTCAGAAGGGCGAGACCAGGGAAGAACTTCCCAGCAAAGTGTGTCGGGAGCTTTGCTGCTTGAGGAAGCAGTAAAGTCCCCAGAACCCAAGGCATCCTGTAGGGTCGGGACCAATGTTCGTGGGGTGGCAGAGCAGAAGATAGTGCTGGGGTCTGGGCGTCCTGCGCAGGAAGGGATCTGGCTTTAATATAAAGCTAATGGCCTCCTACTTTGGCTGACATTCACGTCACCTGGAGAGCTGGTGAAAATGCAGACGACTGGGTCCCACTCTTTGGCATTCTGATTCAGTGGATCTGGGATGGGATCAAAGAATCTACATTTTAAAAAAGCAACCTATGAACTGTGTTTTGAGAAACGTCGCCTCTGGAGGTAGAAAGCCTTGAAGGCGAGCCCTGCGGCGGTGCCCAAAAAGCATATCTAGGTGGACAGTCTTCTGTCTTCCTTTGCACTCTTCTCAGCCATTCTGGTTTGGCCCTCCTTTGTGAGACTCAAGGAAAGTTGAAGGCTGCTACTGAAATGACCTATCTCTGTCGGTCACCTGAGAGACACTTCATGTTGCCATTTTGACAACTGATGTAGATCCCAGCCCCTCCAAAGTGTAACGGACTAGACCAGCAATACCAAACATGGTGTGCAATGAGGCAATAATGTTTTACATAAAGAATAAAACTAAGTGAAAGGGAGTAGCTACTACCTGGAGACCGAGATGCTTAGCTAGGAGAGAAGCTTTGAGCAGTTTTAAACTTCCTGGTAATAGGGGAAAATAGAAAATATGTTGAATTATACATTCTGCATTGTTTAAGAGAAAGAACAACCATTTGTCAGCAATCTTTTCCTGTCTTAAGTTCAAGGAGGGATTTGTATCCAATGGTTAAGGTCAATTCTAGTCTTGTACAAAGTAGAAAATATGTCCCTGTTAGAAGAAGTGACTTTCTTTTTTTAAAACCTCAGACACCCAAGGGGATAAAGGATCAGGAAGTTTGTAACTGCACCCTAATAATTTTGGTTGTGGTACAAAAATGAGCCGAGAGAAAACACAATGTTTTGGTTTCTACTTAGGACTGCACACGCACAAGGCTTCTCTTCTGTTCTTACAAACAATGGTATGTGTCTGCAGTTACAGATGAAGTTACTCTACTCAAAATCTTGCTTCTAGAAACAGTGAAGGCAGTTGATAGTAGTAAAGATCAATGTTTGGATATTTTTGGCCTAATAAAATTTAATGTCTAATACAAAATACGAGTGCCCTGTAAGAGCAGGGGATATGCACGTATAATAAAAAGCATACATTTTGGAATGAAAAAGGCACAAAAAGAAAAATGCAGCAGAGATAGTAGAGACAGACAAAGAGAAAAAGATGCAGAAAGAAATTTAAGAAGAATAAGACTCATAGTGATCAAGCATTAGGCAACTGCAGAGGGACATCTGCGAGTCTTTGGAAATTATTAAACGTCATGATGTGGTATCAGGAGAATTTGCCCAGTTCTACCTGTGAGAGTCATTGTTCATTTTGTTAATCATCCCGCTTTGTATTGGGGGACCGTTTTCATTATGCACTGCCCAAATCTCAGTGGTCTAAAGCAACACTAATTATCTGCTCGGGGTTTTGCTATTTGAGTAAGGCTTGACCTGGACAGGTTACCCCTGCATAACACGGTGGAGCTGGGGCAGACCACCTGGGTCTGGAACGCCCAGTTCTTGGTCGTCAGTGGAGGGTTCAGCGAAGGCTGTTTGGTGACCTTGATTCTTCTCCACGTGAGCTTCTTCACGTAGCTGCTAAAGCTTCCTCCCTGTATGGCAGCTGGATTTCAAGAGGAAGAAAGCAGCAGAAGCTTCCAGTCCTCTCAAAGTCTAGACCTGGAACAGACATAGCATCAGTTTCACTGTATCACAAGCAGAACTGTCAACAGAGGTTGGAAAAATGGACTCCAACTCTTGGCAGGTATACAAACTAAGAATTTGTGGCTATTTTTAATTCACCAAAGCTACCAAGAATGATCAGCCATCCTAAATTATAAACATATATGTTTTGATAATTTTTTGTGGGTCCCTACCTAAAAAAACCCTTTTTGATATTTTTTTCTAATTGCTCCCCCATGAAATTTTAATCTCTCAGATACACTATGTGTCTGATTATATGTTGTATAAATATATGTATTTTTTACTTAAAAATAATAAGATTTGTTCATCTCCTTAGAAACTGATTTTCACTCCCATGGGGACAATATTGCCTCCACTGAAAGTACATGGTCTAGAATACGCAACCTAAGAAAACTCCTAAAATTCATTTTGTCAAATGACCATCAACTTTGTTCACTGGATTTATAGAATAATATCTCAATGTAAGTAGGAGGAGTGTAGGTAAGAGGAACCTGCCAGGCAATGCTCAGTGTTGTCATTACTACAAATAAAATTAATTAACCAATTCATTAATAATTACCATCTAATACCTTTCTGAATTGCAAACACTGTTTTGGGCAGAAGCATGTCTGTCCTACTTATTTTTGAACAGATTCTGACACAAAATAGGCAATGAAATATATTAATAAGGATTTTAATGTCTAAAAGGGAAATAAGGAAATGGGGACAAGACATGTGACCACGAGAGTACGCACGAGCTTATTCAGAGTTGAGTCACAAGAGGCAGGAGGAATTGAGACAGTCAAGGTCACTTTTCCTTACTCAGTAGAGACGTTCCTTCACTTGAAGAGCTTTCTAGGCAAGAGCTTGAAGATGAAACCTTGTCTTGTTTGTGGTTAAATGCCGTAGAGGTCTTGATGCAATGCCTTCTAAAAGATGCGTGAATATTGTTTGAATTATGAATTAATAATTAAGATAGAAAGCAAGTCTTATGAGTAAAGAGAGGTATAAGTCTACTTGCATTTTTCTTTCTCATTTATTTAAATACATATTTAGAATTATCTATATCTATTAAAAGAAGCTTTTCCAATACCAGAAACTAATGCAACATTGTAAATCAACCATACTTCAATTTAAAAAAAAAACTTATTGCTAAAGAAACATTTTATATTTGAAGAAAAATAATTTTTGACATTAATATTTTCTTCAATTTAATGTTAGGTTTGTATCTTTCTTTTCTCCCATCAGGTCATCTAAAACACTACAGTTTTTTCCTTTTAAAAATAAAATAGTAAAACTTCTATTAAATAATAAATTAATTCTAAATATTCTAAATAAAATTCTAATAAAAAATTCTAAATAAAAAGTCTAATTCTAATAAAATAATAAAATTTCTTCTCTTCCTAAAAACCTAGTTACAACCCCCTCAAAAAATAAAAAGACTATAGGGAGATTTTAAAATAAAACTAAAGTGAGTTGCAGATATCAGTTCTGTTTTCTGCTACATTTTTGTGGCTACCGTGGGAAGATTATAAAAGCTTCACACCTGATTTTGGTGGATAAATTCCCAACAACCTCCTCCCTCAAGGAGTGATCGATATTATGGACAAAAGAGGGGGGTATTTCTTCAATATGTCCATTTGATTTTATTTTGTGAGGCAACCACCTTTGTAAACCACACTAACATGTCAGAAATACGACACTGCCTTCAGTTCCCTGCCCTGTAAAAGATGTGTGGCAAATAAATAAAGAAAGAAAGCCAGGAATGCCCGAGTAAGTCATTTTATTTTTTACGATTCAAGCCCCAAAAGGTCTTGAACTGTCAGATTTATTGTCTATCCAATTTTATGACTTTTAGTTGTATTTATTCTTTGATGTTTACCATCAACTGTGCCTACATGCCCCGTGGTCTGTGGGATTTCAGATTGCTAAATCATTGTTTAAGCTTTAGTTGTATTCTATTTAGCATCAATCCCCAGAGACATGCCATTAACATGAATCATTTTTGAAAAGTGTTTGGTGCAATATGAACTCCTTGTTGAGTCGATCACTCATCGCGATGGAAAGAAATGGTGACCTTCTCAGAAATACCCATCACGGTTAAGTAACCAAGGACGGGACTCAGCGGTCAGGGACTTCTGATTGGGGTGCTCCAGTCGGTTTAATCAGCATCCCCAAAGTGAGAGATGGGAGGTCAGTGCAACTTCAGGAGGGAAAAAGGAAAAGAGAGAGACAGGGGAGGAAAAATGCTAACCCAGACCATAACTATTGTATCAGAGGGTGGGTTTTTATTCCCCCTGCTTCCATGAAGGTGATTTTCATAGCAGGTGAACTTCAGAGACGATCATCAACAGTATTTGAATGCAGTCTTCTCTAAGACTATTTTAAACTCCCAACCATATTTTCTTTTCCAAGAGATTTTATGAGGTTACGTTCTCTGATTTCTCATCTTTGCTATGCCTACCTCAACCTGGGTATTTTTTCTCAGTTCAAACACTGTGTTCAAATAATAGAGATTTGAAGGTCTCGGTACTGACTGAAAAAATCTTCTGAAAGAAATAAGTATAATTACCACCGGAAATAAGTTTTTTCTCTTGGTTTATACTAAGCATTTAGATACTTTTAAGTTACAAACCAGTGCATTAACGTGTAGATTATTCTGGGAGATTGTTACTCTTTCCCTGCTTATGTTTGGTTAAGTTTGCCCTCCATATCCTCCGTTATCTCCAAGTTTCATTTCTCCCTTAAATGAATAAATGCAAATACACTCTATACTAAGATTAGAGGACAACATATAAGTACATTCCAAAGCAGGGGTCAGAAAACTGCAACCCCCAGGCCAAATGTGGCTGCTGACTATGTAAATAAAGTTTTATTGGCAACAAGGCACACCCATTCATTTATGTATTGTCTACGCTGCTTTCATTCTATGGCAACATTTGAGTCGTTGCAAATAGAATATCCCTCAAAGACTAAAACATTTACTCTCTGGTCCTTTCCAGGAAAAGTCTGCTGTTCTAAGCTGTAGCTGTTCAAACCTTATCCTATTTACTGAATAAACAACGCTAATACTTTTATTTACTGGGCTCTTCTCAAACTAGAAGACCCAATTGTTGAGAAAAATACTAGCAAATGTTAGGAAAAAGCAGAGGGAGATAATTTCTAACTTCACTTTGGATTGTTGGCCCTTTGCTTTCAGGCAATCCTGTAGCTGTTATTTTTTTTCTCCTATTTAAATACAGTATCTCCAAATGACAAAATATGAAATTTTATCATATGTATATTTTAACTTTTGGAGACAATCCTAGTTCCTCAGTTTTTGCCTAATTGTTCTGGTATAAACTGAGCATTTAATGTTATTTAATTAAAATACGCCAATTTGTCTAGGAAAATGTAGTCTGTTTTTGTTTTAATCTGTATTTTTTTTTTGGATAAATTGTGAGACTGAACATTTTTTCCTATGTTCATTGGTTACTGGTACTTAATACTTTGCGAATTCTCTTCACATCATTTATTTTTCAAAATAGGCTTTTGCTGAAATTCTTGACTAGACTGGTTATACCCTTTATTTATTATTCCAGTGTGAATATTCCAATTAGAATTCGTATTCCCACCAGTGTAGCCTCTCATATAAGAGGACATGCCCTGAGCACACAGTATAGCACCTTCTGGGTACCTTACGATTTAAAATATAATGAAGCACCTACGCCAGTGGAAATCACAAAACAAAGAGCAAGTAAATACATTTAGGAGAGAAAAACATATATTAACAATTAGAATTTTATGTCTTAAAACAGAGGCAGATGTTTCTACTTCACTGAAACGATAACAAATTGTATTGACTCTCAAACAAAGAATTTAAAGTTACTTATAATATTTCTTACGGTTTGAACTTTTTTCTTTTTTCTTAAGCTCACCATACTTTAGGGTTCGTTTGATTTTTATTTGGCACTATGCAGTGTAATTGAATGAGGCACTCACTTCCAGATGATGGATGCTTATGATTGAGAAGAAGGTGCTTTCTTTAAATTGTAACTGACTTATGAAGATGAATGGCTTGTTAGCATAAGCAGCTTTATAGCTAGACAATTCTGAGAAAAAGACCAAGAGTAAAATATCTAGCAATTCTAGAACATTTGCATAGTAAGAGAGAAAGAGAGAAGAGAAAGGGAAAGAGAGAGAAAGAAAGTGTGTGTGTGTGTGTGTGTTTGTCTGTGTGGTGTGTTTCATGGGAGAAGGAAAGGACCATGTAAGTAAACACACACACACACACACACACATACACACACATAATATAGAATGCACTGCTCCAAGATACAAATGCATACAGATACTCTCCTGACGTAATGGTGATTTTTATTTTTAATAACCCAAAGTAAAACTGATGGGTGAAGGCGAAGCTCATTTTCTTTGCTAGGCAAAAACAACAGTCAGTAGTTTTCTTTGATGGAGGTCACAGAGAGAATTATTCCACGTTGCCAGAGAACAGGGATACAATTCCAAAGGAAAGTGCATGTGGAATTTAGTTTCCCATGGTGGCCACCACCAGTTCCTTCCTTCTCTGTCTGTGCATGCTGCTCTTCCCCTTGAATCTGGGCTGGACCAGATGAAGTGCAATAGGAGTGACTTTCTGGGACTTCCCATGCTATGTCATAGTAAGTCTGTTAGCTTCCTCTGGGTCCCTTGGGAAGTTGATCCTAGAGATACTGCCTCTCAGAACCTACTCGTTATTCTATGAGAAATCCAAGCCTCACAGATAAGTCACATGTCAGCTCCTGGTTGATAACCTCAACCAACAGCCAACATCAATTGCCAGCCATGGGAGGGAACCGTACGGAAGTCCAGTCTAGTTCAGCCTTATGCTCCTGATCAGCCTGCATCCAACTGCAAATTCACAAGAGCTTCCTGGTTGCAACAATTCAACACATAGACTTGTAATAGTTAATAATAAATGTTTTAACCCACTATGTGTTGTGGTGGTTTGTAAGGCAACAAAAGAAAACTGACACACCATGAAATATTTATAAAAAGTATCAAGGCAATTATTGCATAGAAAATCTATCAGTAGGAGGAGTGGGTTTAATATATCCCAGACAGAAAATGTATCTGCCTTCCCACCCTCCACCAAAAAGTTCCTCCCAGACCCAAGAAACGTTCTCCTAATGTTCTCAACAAAGATGGTCAGGACCAGACCCTCAAAGCTGAAACTCAAAGCCTGGACTTCAGTTGCCCCACAGGTATGCATTTCCAGTCAAATTAGTAAATACTAAATGGAATTGGAGCTCACAAGAGTGATTGAGACATTTGATAAAAGATAAAACAGGAAACAGACAAAGCAAGAGCTTAAAACAAATATAACAATTAACCTCAAAAATATGAGAGGATATTGGAAATATAAAATAGAAATTAGCCAGCAGAGAAGAAGCAACAGAAGGCATGAAATAATTGACCCCAGTAGATGAGGTAAATAGTAACAGTACAAAGAAAGCATCACTGAACTGAAAGATCAGGCCAAAAAGTCAGTCAGAGCAAAGTGAAAAAAGAGAACAATAAAATGCCAAATTAAGTATAACAGAAATCCCCAAAACAGAGAAAAAATAAAGAGGGAGAAATACATGAAAAACAATTATTGAAAATTTCCAAAAGGTGAAGAAAGATATTGGGCAGATGTTAACAGAACTCACAGGAACAACTGAAAAACAAGCAAACAAAATGATGAGCCCTGATATAATGTTACAACATAACCGAGAGAGAGAGAGAGAGAGAGAGAGAGAGAGAGAGAGAGAGAGAGCGCGCGCAAGAGCGAGAGCAAGAGAGAGAGGGCGAGAGAGAGGGCGAGTGAGGCCAAGGACATGTGCACAACAGCCATAAGGAACATGTTTCAGACTAGTACCAAGATCTTTGTGGCAACGACTAGATGAAAAAAAAAAAAAGAAGAATAAAAGGACCAGAATGACAAAGGAGGAATATTTTATCTTGGAGTTTATGACCAGATGATTTATCATTTAAATGCAAAGTCAAAACAGAAACATGCTCGTTTGTAAAATGTCTCATAACGGTCTCCACCCAAAGACCTCCGCTGGAGGAAGATTTCCCAGGCAGCTGCTATACAATATATGCAAAGTAAGGATAAGAAAATAATTAGTAAAATTTACTATTTTCTGAAGAGTAAGAAACCAAGCAAAAATATATTCAAAACAATGTGGAATAAAAATCTAGACCACACTGTCCCATAGAAATCTTTGAGATGATTGAAGTGTTCCCTATGGGTGCCATTTGCAGCTACTGGACCCTTGCAAAGTGATCAGTGTGACTGGAAAACTGATTATTTTATATATTTCATTTTGATTAACTTAAATTTAAAGTTAAATAACCACATGTGGTTAAGGGCTACCATAGTAGACAGGGCAGTTCCATGGTGAGGTTGGGACGAACAGAGAGCGTCATGGGTATGAGAGACCAGAGGGAGTTGGCACAAATGAATGTACTTGGTTTAGAAAAGAATATTAGAATCTGATAGGATTAAAAATTGATAGGGAAGAATAAAATGTAAGTGTGTATCTTAATAGTTAAGGGTAAATAGGTGAGAACTAAAAGCAGAATGACAACTTTTAAACCAACAGATAGAAGTTCAATCAATTTATATAGAAAATTTTAAAAAAGAAGATGAAGAAACAAGAATGCATGGTAAATAGAAAAATTAAATAGACTGTCAAAAAAGCCCCACAATTACAAATTATTATGAATATTATGAATATAAAAGTTCAACCCACCATTTAGAGAGAAATATTCTGACTACATTAAAAAAATCACCAATATGCTGCCCATAAGAGGCATATTTAAACAATAATATTAAGAAGGTTTAAAAACAAAGTGATAGAGAATGTAGATGGACAAGTATAAATCTAAAGTAACCTGGCGTAGTAATTTTAATATTAGAAAATATAGAATTTAATATTAAAATCATGTAAGTGGAAGAGGGATATTAAGAGAAAAAATCACAGATCAAGAAGTTACAACTGTTGTCAATAATCAGAATGGGGAAAGGACAGTCTCTTCAACAAATAGTGCTGGGAAAACCAGATATCCACAAGCAAAAGAATGAAACTGGACACTTATCTTGAACCATACACAGAATCAACTCAAAATGGTTTAAGACTTAAAATAAAGACCCGAGCTAAAACTCCTAGAAGAAAACACGGGGAAAACTTCATGATATTGGTCTTGGCAATAAGTTAAGGGCTATAACATCAGAAGCACAGGCAACAAAAGTAAAAAAAAAAAAAAAAAAAAAAAGACAAGTGGGACTCCAACAGACAAAAAAACTGCTACTCAGCAAAGACAGCAATCAACAGAGTGAAAGGGGAACCTGCAGAATGGGAGAAAATATTGGCAAGTCATATCTGAAAGGGGGCTAATTTCCAAAATATATAGGAACTCCTACAACTCAAAAAAAAAAAAAAAAAAAACTAACAACCTGAGTTTTCAAATGGGCAAAGAACTTGTATATACATTTCCCTAAAGAAGATATACAAATGGCCAACAGGTTAATGAAAAAGATATTCAATGCCACTAATAATCAGGGAAATGCAAATCACAACCATGATGAAATATCACCCTACACCTCTTTTTGGCTATTATCCAAAAAAAAAAAAAAAAAAAAAGGCAAGTGTTTCTGAGGATGTGAAGAAAAGGCAACAGCGTACTCTCTTGGTGGGAATGTCAAATGATACAGCTGGTATGGATAACAGTATAGAAGTCCCTCAAAAATTTAAAAATAGAAGTGCCATATGATTCAGCAATTCCACTCCTGGGTATTTATCCAAAAGAATTGAAATTACGATCTTGAAGAGATACTTGCACTCCCAAGTTCTTTGCAGCACTGTTCATCATAGCCAAGATGTGGAAACAACCTAAATGTCCAAGGACAGATGAATGGATAAAGAAAATGTGATACAATGGCATATAATTCAGCCTTAAAAAAGAAAGAAGTTCTGCAACATACATGAGCTTTGAGGACACTATGCTAAGGGAAGGAAGGCAGTCACAGACAAACTGTGTCACTCCCCTCAAAGGAGCTATCTGTAATAGTCAGACTAATAGAAGCAGAGACCAGAACAGTGGTCGGCCTGAGGAGGGGGAATCAGGGAGTTTCTAATCAGTGGGTATAAGGTTTCAGTGATGTAAGATGAGTCAGTTCTAGAGATCTTCTGTACAACGTTGTACCTATATTGTAAAATATTGTATTATACACTTAAAAATCTGTTAGGAGGGTAGAACTCACCTTAACTCTTCTAACTGAAATAAAATGCGAATAAAGTTACAAGAATCATAATGAAAGTACATACTGTGGCTTTGAAATACAAAAAGCAACAAATAATAACACTTCAGTAATAACCACACCTAACACCCAGATCTTGATTTTTAACGTTATTCCCAATGAGAGCAACTAGGGCCCTTGCGGGAATGACTTATTCTAGGACTGGGGCAGGAAATACACAAGATGAGCTTAGAGCATCTTGCAGTACCAGAAAGTGCTAAAAAAAAAAATACCCCAAATGAAGAAACAAAAAGCCACCCATGTTGATGTGAAAAGAGCCTCCAATGGCCAAAGAGGGAACAACTCAAACAGCAAAAGCAAATGGAGCAATACTGGATTATTATCCAACGTATGAAATAAATATCCATGAGTCAATACTGATATAAACAAATGAATGACTAAGTTAATAAAAGGAGGAGAAGGAATACCTCTTCCATGGAGAACAATTCCAATTAATTTCTGTAGAAATTCTGTCTCAAAGGAGATGGAATATAACTCCCCACTCCTTAAGTGTGAGATGCACATAGTAACTTTCTTCCAAAGAGCACCGTATGGAAAGAGAGGAGGAAGAATAACTCTAGGGTGGAGAAACCCAACAAACACCGCTTCAGCAAGGTGATCAAGGTCACTATCAATAGTCATGAATCATGTTGACATGATGTGATGAAAATGTCACTTTACTCCAAAACACCCATAACCAACCCCTGACTAATGAGGCAAGTTCCAAGAGAGGAACGCCCTACAAATGGCACCTGGCCAGTTACATCTCAAAACCGTCAAAGTCATAAAAAAATAAGGTAAATCTGAGAAACAGTTACAGCCCAGAGGAGGCTAAGGAGACTTGAGAATAAATGTAATGTGGTGTCCTGGATGGGATCCTGAAACAGGAAAAACAGAACAAAACATTAAGTAAAAACTAAGGGAAGCTGAATACACTATTTGGTTAATGATAATGTAGCAATATTGTATTGGTTCATTAATTATAACAAATATACCATACTGATGTTAAGATGTTAATTACAGGGGAACCCATGTGCAAGAGTATATGGGAGCTCTCTGTACTGTCTTATTAAGTTTTCTGTAAATCTAAAGCTGTTTCTAAAACATAAAGTCTATTGGAGAAAGCAACAAATAACAGGATAACAGACACGCAAAGAGGTAAAAAATTTATTCTGAGAATATTAAAACACTGAAGGAACTGATAGATCAGATCAACAGACACTAACCAACAAAAATATGCAGAATAAAAAGAGAATGTGCATTCTTTAATGAGCACACACTGAGTATTTGTAAAAATGTGGTCTTGTGCTGGGCCACAAGGGGTCATTCTCTAAATGCTGGCACCTTCAAACCACCTCCTCCTTGTGTGTTCTCCATCCCTGCGTGACTTCATCTACTTCCGGTTTTCTTTAAATATGTGCTGATGCTGTGCAGGTGAGGGGGGGTCTCTCCTAAACCCCGGATCTGTATACCTGCAGCCGATTTAATATCTACACTGATTTTTCTAATAGACATTTGTAAACATGGCATGTCCCCAGACCAAACATCTCCTTTTCCCCACTGCCAGTAAATGACAACACCACCCTTCCAACTGTTCAGGCAAAAAGGACAACAAAATAAAACATAAAAGAAACAAATGGAAACCCCTTTACCTTCCATGTACTGTGCAATGCTGTAGGCCCTAACTTCAAATTATCAATGGCATGCTGGGGTTTAACACCAAAGTGGATTTTTTTTCTTTTTTAACTTCCCTTCATCTATGTAACAAAATTGTTTTCAGTAATGGCCATGAAGTAAAAAGGTAATAATAATCATAAATTTAAAAAAATAATCATGGCCAGAAAAGAAACACAGTGATTATTTCATTAAACTTTATGTGTAAAATTATTCCAGAAAAAGTAAATATTATGTCAAAAAATAAAGAATTAAAAAAAATTACAATACAAAAAGTAATGCATTACTACTACTTGATTTACTATTTTTATAGAAAAAAATGCAAAGAACTTATGCCTTTATATTTGTTTTTTGCATGAAGGAATTTTTTGAGTTTCAACTTCTGCAAAATTGTCAATGACTTCAACAAAATTAATTTTCTTCAGATATTCAGATATGTCGATCTCCCTTCATAGTTGATCAAAGAATACTTTATAAATGTAAATTACATGAATTAATAAATGCAGAAATGGTCACAAAATTCTTAAAGATAAAATCTCATCTCACAATAAAATGCAGACATTTTAAACACAAAAACTTAAGTGGCCATACTGAATGACTGAATTGAAGTCATTCACGTTCTGTTTCTTCATTTTCACAATCACTGAGCTATTGTTTATTTTCAATCTGCAGTTGAACTGCAGGGATCATCTGAATGCCCCCTCCCGCACCTCCACGCATTCACCACTCCCCCCACCACGCGTTTCCCCACACAGCCCCTTCTGAGTTGGAGCCAGGAACTGAGCCTGAGTGACCAGAGGTGACTCCCAAACACTGTACAAATGCTTTCTCAAAACCAGTCTAGGCATCTGAGTTCATCTGTGTGTGTCGAAGGTCGACTGTGTGAGGGTTCTCTCAAATAACTTCTATCTGGCACATAGTGTTTATTAAAGGATAAGAAAAAAAAATACACTCAAATGAAGCTCATGTGCCTATTATTAAAACTCCACAGGATCTACGGTAATTGGTTAGAATTTAGAACAATAGAATGTCTTCTTTCCGGAGGAGTATCTTATCACTGGCATGGTTTATAATTGCAGGCTCACAGCCACAACAGAAAGCAGACCAACTTTTAGTCAATTTCAAAATCATTTAAAAATTTTCTACAGACAGTTCCCTACCTTATTGCCTGTACCTGGAGCAGATGGCTTCCCCTTACCACTTGGAATGCTGCTGGTACAAATTACACAATTTATAGATACCTAGGCTCCCACCTTTCTCCACCTCTAATACTGCCAGTTCAGTCCAGGAAGCCATCATTCTTACCTGAATTATTGGAACTGCCTCAGAGCTTTATAAGTGGACTCATTGCTTAAGCCTTTTCCTTCTCCCTCGTCTCTTCTGAACACAGCAGCTGAAGTGATTTTCTAAATGGAAGTTAGATCAGTCATCCCTCTACTGAAACCCTCAAACGGCATTGCATCTCATCCAGAGTAAAGCCCAATGAAAAGACAAGCCACAAACGAGGAGAAAACAGTTCAAATCAAATATCAGATAAAGGACTTGTATCCAAAACATATATAAAGGATTCTTAGAATTCTACCACAAGAAAACAAACAATCCAGTAAAGAAGAGGCAAAAGGCTTGGACAGACACCTCACCAAAGAGGATATACAAATAGCAAACAGCAAATGAAAAGATGCCCAAACTCATCAGTCACTACAGAAATGAGAATTTGGGGAACTATATTCAATAGCTTGTAGTAACCTATAATGAAAAAGAATATATGTATATATGTAGTGAGGCGGGAAGCCCCATAAAAATACTGGCAGGACCCCCAAGCAGGGCCACTACTCTCCTGCCGGCACCATCCGGTTCCCTGGCCCAGAGGCTGTATCTCACTTTTTGCCTTTGAAACAGCTTACTTACACCTAAAATTCTATTGGTTCCCTGAGCTCACTCCTGATTGGTTCATTTCCCTAACTTCTGATTGGTCCACTTGTAGTACTTTGCATGGAGCTCACTCCTGATTGGTTATTTCTCTCACTCCTGATTGGTCCATTTCTACAAAGCTTGTTCTTAATTAGTTAACTTTCCTTATACCTCATTTACATGTGATGTTGCAAAGTGTAAACTGGCAGTCTATAAAAGCTGGTGTAAACCTACCCATGGAGTACAGAGCTCAGAGTGTTAACTCCGCTGGGCCCACTGGCATAATAAACCTGAGTTCTCCAACTCTCTGAGTGCTGTGGGGATCCAGGTTGCTGTCACAACTGAGCTGTAACACATTTTTCTGCAACATTTCAACTGAATGACTACGCTGTACATCAGAAACTAACACAACACTGTAAATCAACTATACCTCAATTAAAAAAGAAATAAGATTTAAACTTGTAATGTGATACTACTCAACACCCATTAGAATCTGGGTGCCATCCTTAGTGCAACAAGGATGTGGAACACCTGGAATTCTGGTGGGGGTGCAAAAGGGCACAACCATTCTGGAAAATACTTTGACAGTTTCTTAAAAAGTTACACTATTTGACCCAGGCATTCCACTCCCAATTATTTACCCAAGAGAAATGACAACATATTTGCATACAAAGACTACTGCATGAATGTTCATAGCAGTTTTATTTATATGAGCCAAAAACTGGAAGCAACTCAAATGTCTACCAGGAAGCAAATAGATAAGCAAATTATAGTTTATTTCTATGATGGAATATTACTCAGCAATTGAAAAAGAATACACTACTGAAACATAACAATATGGATGAACCACAAAATAATTATGCAGAGTGAAAAAGTCACAAAAAAGAGAGAACATATTGAATGATCTCATTTGTGTAAAATTCTAGAAAATATAAACTAATCTCTAGTGACAGAAAACAAATCAGTGATTGTCTGGCTACAGGGAAGGCCTCCCATGCAGTGTCTCTTCTCTCTTCTGGGTCTGTACTAAAGGCATAACGCAACCACTGCCACTTCTGTTGCTGCTGTTACTATCACCAGTCTGGGCCCAGCTGACCCTTGGGCCCCTGCAACACCCCAAACCGCCCCAAGCACACAGCTGTGTGTGCACCATAGACATGGGCCTGAATGCACCCTTGTGTGGCCAGACCACTGATGATGCTTCTGCTACTGTTGGGTGTCTCTCTTCTGCTCACCTGCATGCTTCATTGTCCCATCTGACTTCACCTACACAACACAAGTGCAAAAAAAATAGAGTACTTCAAGATGGTGATAGGAGAGCATTAAACCGAGTGTGCTGCCCTTCTCTGTTACAGGAGGTGTATGCCCACGAGGCCATCCTGGATGTTGTGATGTGAGGAAAATAGATTCATCGTGCACTCTTGTGGAAGAATCAATTAGTGCGCCCATCCTGGAGAGGACCTGGTGTTACTTAGTCAGACGGAGATGTTCAACAACCCAGTAATTCCACCTTGCATATATAACCAGGAAACGTCTTCTCCAGGCCCACAAAAGGACATGTATGAGGATGCTTATTGGAACACTGAACGTATATCAGTGAACAGGAAGGGAGGCATTAACCCCCAAGGAATGAGTGAATGAGTGACTGAATGACAGCAAGCTATCATCTGTAGCATGAGAGATGCTGTGGAGCAATTAGAAGCAATGAACCAGCTCAGTTGTTCTCACCTTGGCTACTCACCTGAGCACCTTTTAAAGATTCCTGATGCCCTGTACTTGAATTAATTAGCCTTGGGTGGGGACTGTTACCATGTAAATACTCTCCAGGTGATTTCAGGGTTGAAAATCATTGAGTAAGATGGGCATACAGTAATACACATACGTATGTTAGAAATGAAAATACATCTTATATATTTTACATTCTTAAAAAATATATAACAAACAGGGTATATATAAATCAAGAACACATATATAGACAGAGAGCTGGGAGACCAGAAGAGGGCGTTCTCATGCCTTGTGACAAGAGCAGAGCCCAGCAGGAAGAGGAAAGACTCCTCTTTTCCTGGCAAGGACTCAGCCAATGAAGCACCACGGCTTTGTTTACTACAGCCCCTCCAGCTTCCTTTTCCTCTCTATAAAAGCTTTCTCCTTCCCTTGCCCTCAGAACTTGCAGTTGGCTCACTATAGTTGCAGACCCTAATCAACATATGTTTATTTTGGGTCAATACATGAAAGATCTCAAGGCCTTGTGGCTGAGCTGTGTGTGACCCCCAAGGCAGGGGGCACTAGACCTTTCTCTTAACCACTATGATTTACTGCTTCTCCTAACAGAAATGGGGGGAAAAGAGAAAGTGAGAGGACAGAGATACAGAAAGCCAGAGATGAATACTGACAGAGAAAACAGGTAAGAGAGAGATGGAGACACCCTGAGGCTGAGGGTCCATGCAATAGCTGTGTTTAGAGGTTATTGATCCTAGCATAACCAAATTGACCCTAGCCATAGACGGTCATTAAAAACAGAGCATTTCTTAATCCTTGCCTTTTATTTATTATTAAGGACAGAAATCTTGGACAAACTTAGGTTCAGATGTTAGCAACTCAAAGGTGAAAGTTGAAAAATAAGTGTTCAAGTGAAAAAAGGAAAATTATGAGAAAATGGCAATAATATGGCATAAAATTATGGGTAAGAAGACTGAAAATCAATGAAAGATGTAAAAGACAGAAAGTGGAGAGACGTCTTGGATGAGGATATGGCAGAGATGACATGCTCTTCCCAGAGCCTCATATAAATAAATGCTGATATCAGTGTATTTTATTACCAGTGATGTGACCCTGCATCCCTGGGATTCAAGCAGTATCTGCTGGGTTTCTGCACCCTAAAGTTACTATGTTTCCCTTTGTCATTCATAACTATCCTGTGGGAGAGACACTGAGATGACAGAAATGTCCTGTTCCTACTCAAATGTGTATACACTTGTTTTAGCATTCATCAGTGGATCTTACCTGTTTTATGATTTTCTGTTTTCCACATTCCTTCTAAATGTTTTGATTAGAATCTTTCTGTAAAGAAGAGCTGTTCTGTCTATTTATTTGCTAGCTTAGTTACTTGCATCAGTCAGTATGGCCTCACAGATATTTATTTTATATGTTATATTCCAATATATTCATTATTTTTTTGTTGTTCACATTGTTCCAGCTTGTGCCTTTGTGGTTGCTTCCCAGCTGTTCCCGTGCCCTTTCTACATGTCTTACCTTTTGTGGGCACTTTCTTAATTTCCGACACCACAAGACGTACCAGGCTTACCTAGTGCATTCTGAGCCCGATACCTGGAATCAACTACATCCTGAGGTGTCTTAGAAAGTTTAATTTAGAAATTAAGATGTGGGAATGAGATATGTTCATTACTCCTGAGGTGTAGCTGCTTCTAGATTCTCATAGTGGATAGAATTGGAATACGTGTGTGTGTGTGTGTGTGTGTGTGTGCTAATCCCTGAATACACACACCTTTATCAATTTCAAGACGTATTTGCATATATAACCGCAATAACAAACAAACTCATATCGATACTACCTATTCCAATCCAACAGCATTGGGTTCATTTTAGGTTTGCCTCATTCCTAATTTTAACTTTATTCTCTAACTGTGAGAAACCTACAGTATATAGTTATTTGTTCAACTCTGGTATATTTATAAAGTAGTTTCAACCCTTGTTTCAACCCTTGTCAGAAAGCAGAAAAAAAATTCTACCTCAGATACACTAAGTGTGTAGAGTTCTTTTTGTATTTTACCTTATACCATCTAGTCTAGCTTCTTGGAAAATGACTCAAGACTCATCTAGGTTGTTTCATAGATCAATAATTTATTACTGATCTCAACAGGTGACCTTGATCTCTTCCATTGGCTAGAAAACCAATTTGAATCTTTTGTAACTGGTGGGCACCTGATTCATGGCTGAAATTTTGGAACAGGAGCTATAGGGGTCTCTGTGTACATCTGTTTATGTTCATGTGTGCCAATGTATGTGTTGTAAATTTGTCATATTTCCTTCTTCTGGATGGTACTACCAAAATTAATTTGTACAAAGGGGTATGTTTAATCGGATTAAAGAAAACTAAGTGCTTATATAAATTCTCAGAAATTTAGTAGAAACTAACCCAAATAAATTTCAGGTTCACATGGTTTGGGAAAATATTCTGTATTAAACGTGGTTTAATTTATTGGTTTAACTAATACAGACAAGCCTTTAGAGTAATCAGCATTAAGTATAATATTTTTATTGTATCTAGGTTCACTGAAAATTAAATAAGTTTATGTTATCTCTGTTGTAAAGTTTCTCAGCAAGAAAAAATTACTTGATATGAAGACATTTTCATGAGTAAATTAAATAAATGTAAATGCGATAAGAGACTTTAGGTAAACTTTTAAAGAATAATTATGTTTTATGGTATGGATGCTTAAAAATAGTTTCCAAATCTTAAAGGTAAGTTGAAACTTTAGAGTTTTGCTAACTTAGGTTAAATTAAGGGAATTCGTTGAATGTCTAGATCATTTCCAAGTAAGATAAAATACTGAAACATTAATTACTAAGCAAGTCTAAATTTTGCTACTTTTGTCTTCTTATTACAAAAAAATCTAAAGATATTTGGGTCTGTTAGAAACATGTCTTATACCTCATGGGAAAAATTTAGGTTATGAGGAAATACGTATTTCTAGAAATTATAACTGTATTCTTAAGTTTGTCTATCCAAAAATACTGGCATAAAAACAGTTCACAACTGCTTCCTGGCTTTCACTAGAAATTAAGGTTTCTAAGGATAAAGAATTCTACTTGACAATTTTTCAGTTATTCATGGACATATACACACTCATTGTCACATTTTTTTCTCTGTGAGTTATCATAACATTTTGTGTATATTTCCCTGTGCTATACAGTGTAGTCTATTCTACAATTTTGAAATCCCAGTCTATCCCTTCCCACCCTCCACCCCCTTGGTAACCACAAGTCTGTATTCTCTGTCTGTGAGTCTATTTCTGTCCTTTATTTACGCTTTGTTTTTGTTTGTTTGTTTTTGTTTTTGTTTTTTAGATTCCACATATGAGAGATCTCATATGGTATTTTTCTTTCTCTGAACACTGGAATTTGACACAACATTGTAAAATGATTATAAATCAATAAAAAATGTTAAAAAAAAAGAATTCTAATTGACATATGTAACTAAAACCACTAAAATTATTTCATAAGTTTAATAAGAATTTATTCTCTTTGTAACAGAACACAGTTGGAAACACGAGTTGTATTACTAAGTCTTTGACTAGAATGTCATACTGGAGAATGTACCCCAAGTCAAATATGATCAATCAGTTTTAAGAAACTAAGGTTGACTTTATGAGACAATATTTGTGTGTATCTGTTTCTGGGCTTCCTGTTCTAGTGATCTTGTATCTATCTCCCTGCCAATACCACACTGTCTTAATTAATAGTAAATCTTGCAATCAGGTAGTGTGAGTCCTCCAAACTTATTTTTCTTTTTCAGAATTGTTTTGACTATTCTAGTTCTTTTGCCACCTTTCCACACAAATTTTAGAGTTGGCTTTTCAATATTTACAAAAACCTGCTAAGTTTAGGTTAGGATTCTATTTAATCTATAGATCACTTTGGGTGGAGTTGACGTTTTTATACTATTGAGTCTTCAAATCCACAAATATCTCTCTATGTGTTTTTGTCTTCCTTATTTTGTAAGGTTTTTTTTTGTCATTTTCAGCACACTGATCATGCATAATTTTTTAAGATTTATCACTTTCAGTTGATAATTTATCACTTTTGGTTGCTAATGTATTTTTTTCAATTATTTCTAATTTCATTGTTAATTGCCACAATAATAGCAAATTAACAAAAGTACAATTGATTTTTATTATTGACTTTTGTATACGGCATCTGTATCATACTTAATTATTAATTCTAGTTTTGTAACTTTGTTGGAATTTTCTATGTTGCCAATCATGTTGCCTCTAAACAGACATTTTTGCTATTTCTTTTCCTGTTATTATGCCTTTTAGTTTTCTTTTTCTTGTCTTACTGTACTGGCTAGGTGTTCCAGCTAGATGTCGAATAAAGTTCTGAGAGAGAATATCCACGTGTTCTGAACCGTCTTAGGGAGAAAATATTCACCTTTTAACTAAATGATGTTAGCTACAGGTTTTGTGTAGATAACTTTTGTCAGATTAAGAATGGTCCCTTCTACTGCAAGTTTGCTGAAAGTTTTTATCCTGAATTAATGTTGAAACTTACCAAATGCTGTTTCTACACCAACTGAGATAATCATTTGTATTTTTTTCTTTAGTCTGTTAACATGGTGAATTACTTTGATTTTTGAATGAGGAAGTAGCCTTGCATTCTTGGGATAAACTCACTTGTTAAATATATGTGTCCTTTTATATGTCCTTTATATATGTTTTATATGAGTTTGATCAGCTAATATTTTATAGGAGGTATTTCTATCTTTGTTCATGAAGAATGTTGTTTCTTTTCTTAGTTTTCACTTCTTATGATGGCTTTATCTAGTTTTAGCATTAGGGTAATGCTAACCTCGTAAGGTGAGTTTGAAAGTGTTGCCTCCCCTACCATTTTCTAGAAGAGGTTTTGTAGAATTAGTATATTATTTTTCTTAAAGTTTTGGTAGAACTCATCTGGGACAAAGATTTTCTTTGTTGGAAAGTTAAACACTATAAATTTAATATTTTTATGGATATGGACTATTCCAGTTACCTACTTATTTCTTTAGCAAGTATTGACATTTTGTTTCTTTCAAGGAGTTGGTTCATTTCATCTAAGTTTTTTACTTTATGGGCATAGAATTGTTTACAGTAGTTCCTTATCACTCTTTTAATAACACTGTGGGATCTGTATAATAGTCTTTTCATCTCTCATTTTTGACATTAGTAATTTTGTTTCTTCTCTCAATTTCTCGGTTAGTCTGGCTAGAGGTTTATTAATTGTATTGATTTTTTTTAAAAAAGAAACAGCTTTTAGTTTCATTGACCTTCTCTATTGCTTTTCTACCTCCCAATTTCACTGATTTCTACTTTCATTATTTCTGTTTTCTTGCCTTGGGTTTAATTTAATCTTTATTTCCTAGTCTTTTGAAGAGGAAGATTACTCATGTGTGACTTTTATTTTTTAATATATTTATGCTATAAATTTCTCTCTAAGCACTACTTTAGTTTTATCCAGTAAACTTTGATATGTTTAATATTTCTTTTCTGTGAATTAAAAATGTTTACAATTTTCATAAAATACCATCTTTGACTTAAGGGTTATGAAGAAATGTCTTTGTTCAATTTTTACAAATATTTAGGGATTTTCCAGATATCTTTCTGTTACTGATTCATAATATAATTGCATATTGTCCAAGAACTTAATTTTCTATTTCTATTCTTTTAACTTTTTTAATAACACATTGTTTATAACATAGAATATGGTCTATCTTGATGATTGTTTCATGCATACTTGAAAATAATGTACATTCTTCTTTTGCTGGTTATAGTGTTCTATAAATATCAATTAAATCAAATTGATTTTCTAGACTTATTCAGCTTTTCTGTATCTTACTGATTTTCTGTCTATTTGTTCATCAATTACTAAAAGAAGTGTCACAGCTTCTAATTATTATTGTGAGTTTGTGTATTTTTACTTTCAAATACAGAAGTTTTTGCTTCATGAATTTTGAAATTCTGTTGTTATGTGCATGCACTAGGATGGAATTATATTTCATGGAAAACTGACCTTCTTATCATCTCTGTAATGTTTGTACTGGATAATCTTCCTTGTTTTGGAGTACCCTTTGTCTGATATTAATATAGCCACTTTAGCTTTCATTTGATTAATACTCACATGATTTATCTTTCCCCCTCATTTTACTTTTAACCTATCTGTATTTTTATGTTTAAAGTGGATTTCTTGTAGATGGCAGGCAGTTTAAACTTTCCTTTTTACCCAGTCTCACAATCTCTTACTTAATTTATATGTCTAAACCAGTCGTATTTTACATAATCATTGACATGATTGGTTTAAAATATATCTTCTTGATATCTGTTATCAATTTATTCCATCTGCTTTTTTCTTTCCCTTTTTTTTTTTTTTTTGTCTTATTTGGGTTAGTTGAACATTTATTATTATTCTATTTTATACCAAATCTTGACTTATAATTTATTCCTCTTGTTAAAATTTTTACTGGTTGCTGTAGGGTTTACAAGATATAATTTTAATCAGAGTCTACCAACAAATATTACTATACTACTTAATGTTCAGTTCAGTTAAGGACTTTAAGAAACTTAAACAGTAGATTCCCACTTCCTGCCTCTCAAACTTTGAGTTTTTTATGTCACACATTTTAGGTTTATCTTTGCTATAAACACACGATACATTGCTACCATTTTTTGTTCTAAGCAATGAGTCCTCTTTTAGAGCTATCAAAAAATAAAAAAAAATAGAATTTTATTTTACTTTCATTTATTCCTAGTCTTATTCATTTCTTTGTGTAGATCCAAGTTTCTATTTAATATCCTATTTCTTCTGACTAAAGAACTTCTTTTATCATTTCTCTTGGTGTAGGGTTGCTAGCAATGAATTCTTTCAGCATTAGTTTGAGAAAGTATTTCTCTTTCATTTTTTTCTACTTTATTAAAAATATACTGTCACTGGATATATGTCCTATATAAACATTATTTTTAAAGAAGTAAACCATTTTTTCAGTACTCTAAAAATTTCACTCTATAATATTTTGGCTTGCATGGTTTCTGGCAAGAAAATGGCTCTAATTCTCACCTGTGTTCTATATGTGTTGTGTTTTCCCCCTCTATGGCTGTATCAAGATCTTCTCTTTATTGTTTGTCTTCAGAACTTTGACTAATATCCTTACATGTGATTTTCAAATATTTATTTTACTTGATATTCTCTGATCCTCTTTAATCTGTGGCTTAGCATCAATTATTTTAGAAACTTCTAAGCCATTATTTTGAACAATATTTCTTTTGATTCATTGTCTCTGTCTTTTCCTTATTGGACTATGGGACTGTTTGATATCATTCCATAGTTCTTGGATGCTCTGTCCTGTTTTTATCTTCACACTATTTTTTTTTTTTTTTTTTTTAGCTTCTGTTTGGATAATTTCTAATGACTTGTCTTCCACTTTACTGATTCTATCTTAGTCTATGTCAACTCTACTTATGAGTCCATTGATGTCATTCTTCATCTCTATTATTGTGTTTTTCACTTCTAGTATTTCCATTTAGTTGTTTCTCACAGTTTTTGAGTCCATGCTGTAATTTACCAAGTGATCATGAAGGCTTTACTCCTGTCCTGTTAGATCCCTTAGCATGCTAATCAAAGTCAATCATAATTAATATCAGTCATATTATTTAACATACTAATCATAACATTTAAATTACCACTAATTTCCAACATCAATGTCATATTTGTCTGATTGCTTTGTCTCTTGGCACTTTGTTGTTTTGTCTTGCCTTTTTGTATGTCTCATGATTTTTTGTCAAAAATGAGACATCTCGTGTTGGACAACAGAGACTGAGTTAAGTAGCTTTTATGGCTGCAAAAAGGCATGATGCCTTTCCTTCTGCTAGGCCTCTTTTACCCCTTACTAATCCTTTAATGTGCAGGTTTAAATTAATCCAGCCAAGAGTTGAAATGTATTTCAGGTTTGTTGTTACTATGGTTACCCTCAGTGCTCTGCAGGCTTTAAATTCCTCTGATGATAATTTATGTTTCTGGTGGGGGCTGGCTTGCCAGGAGGCTTTACTTAATATCTGCTTCATCCTCAGCTTTAGGTCTTTCCTTTGCACTGTACCTCAGATACTGTCTGTTTCTATACTCTTTCAGTTACTCTAGACACATTCTATTGCTACTTTTTCAATTTATGCTTATTAGCCTGTGGTTCTGATTCGGTCTCAGTCATAGACAGGTACTGTGTCTGTTGGTCTCAGGTATAACCTTCCCAGATACTCCTCTCCATCCCTGAAGTGTACTTCTATCTTAGACCAACACATTCCTGATCTTTCGCCAGGATAGAGGTTTTTGGTTTTCATTCTTTCTCTCTCTCTCTCTCTCAGGCTGCAATAGGTTTGCACCATTGCATTTAGGGTGAGGGTGCTGACTGTCCTTCACTACAGAGATTATAATTTTTTTACCCATAAGAGAGACAAGGGAGAAGGTTGGATATGAGCTTCTTATACAGTGACTGCCATTTGCCTCTCCTAGGCCTGCACCGTGAGGAACACTTTCTTGGAAATTTTACTGGTCATTTTTGTGAGAGCATGATGGAGTCTGCAGAGGAAGGGTTGAAAAGGTTAGAAACTCTGTATCTTCATCTTCTGAGACTCCACAATCTCTCACCAGCCCCTGCTCAAACTCCACCAATTTATTAACATTCTAGCTGAATTATTCTTACCAGTGTCCAGCTGCATCTGCTCCAGGTAAGCAAGTTCTCAGGTTCCATTTCTTCCTACATGCATTTATCTCATTAGATTTTAGCTGATTGGTTTCTGGCAACATCAGTTTTCTGACGTGTTGAAGAAGTCATAAACTTTCAGTTTGTCTGGCTTTTTAAAGTTATTGTGTTTGTAAGATTGGATATATGGGTTTCCCCAGATTTCTATATCCTAAGTGGAAACTGGAAGTTTCTTGATTCTTTCAAGGTAATTTCTAAAATTAGATTCAGACTGGGAAAATACATTTTCGACTATTGGAGAATTAGGTTCTACACAACTAGAACCTAGTGTTACTAGTATTAAAAAAAAAAAAAGATAAGATTTTTCCACAGTCAAGTGTTCTTCTTTTGTCCTTCAAATATAAAAGGTTATGAGACGTATTCCACTGCACCGTGACAAGACGAGGTAAGACTAGTCAACAATTTTGCTTAGCACAAGAAAGCAGAGAAGTCCTTATCTGAAATGATGTCAAATGAATTTCCCTTCCAGCCAGTGTTATTTGCATTCTTCTTGGATGAGCCAATCACATTAAAATTATTATTGGGTAATGTAAAATTTTATGTTGATATCATAGGGAAGAAAGAGAGGGTTTTCACTGCACATCACAATTATATTTACATTATATTGCTCAGCATGTAATCCCATTAGACAACTTTCTTTATGGCCCCTCTTATTTCCTGGATTTTCTTTATACAATGCTTAGGATCTTCCCTATTAGGTGGAACAAGTTTGCTCTGCTCCTATATGTATAAGCCCCAGTGACCATTGTGTTCAAGGATTAAAATGTCCCTTAGTTATAATTGTCTCCTCCCCACTTCTTAGAAGATATTTTATTGATCAAATATTGTCTTCAGTATGCCTTTTGGATACTCCTTCAACCTTAAGTAATTTGATAAAGAATCTTTTTCAAATATACACAGTATTTTTCCTGAGAATAATTCTGGGTAATAATTTTATCCATATTACTACAGATATATGCCAAAAATAAGAATTCTGGAAGAAAGAAAATTGCCCTTTTATCATCCCGTGGGATCTGGCTTACAAAAATGAAGCAGAGGAAATATCCCCTCTAACATGGTATACGTATACTGACAGCTTAAAAAAAATAAAACTTTTATATAATGCCCAGCTGCCTCCCGCCACCCGCATTCCATCTTCTCTCAACAATTTGGAGTATTAGCAGTCTTTATATGCTTCTGTATAAAGTCTTTTGTGTTCTTTAGATGAAAAATGTTACAAATACACAAGGTAAAAATAGCATGGTAAAGGTAACAGTTGACATTCAAGGTTTAACAGCCTTTCCTTCCTCTAACATCTTGCAAAAGATACAACACTGCATCACTGGCCTGATGACACACCCCAAAGCATTTGAATTTTTTAAAGAAGGTCTTAGGATAAAAGAAAATCATTCTGCATCATCACTTGGGATTGTGATATTTAAAGGTCATCAGAAAAACATCTTCCTGACACATAACATCAATGGCAACCTCTTGGTATATGAGCTGATGATAATATGTTGTTGAAAGCTTTGTGTGACAAATGGAAATAAGAATGTTTGTCGTCAAATATTTTCTGCTGCTTGTACAAATAGAAAAGATAAGGTTCACAGTATTTATTTTTCTGTCTCCTAGTATATGTGAACATCCCTATCAGAGTTTTATCTTTATAGAGGCATCTCCAGTAGAGATATAATAACCTTGAGTGGAGTTTTGAACCACTAGAAAGGTAAATTTTAGTGTTTGTGACGAACATCAGAAATAATAATGAAATATATGCCTGGCAGTAGAGTGACAAAAATTTATTAAACAAAAAAAAAGTAGTTGCATGGGATCATATAAAATTATGTCTTCCCATGGGTCTCTAGATATGTCATTGACTTTATAAAATCATCTGTTAGCAGTTTTGTTTTTATGAAATGATAAATGATAAAACAATTATAGGTGATTTTACAATATGAATCTAAGAAGTCAGAAATATATGAAAGGAAAGGGGCAATTGCTACAGAAATTAGGATAAGTTGAAAAGTAAACAGTTTCAGTGCACCTTCCCCAAGCAAAATTTTTCATTTCATATATTCTCCTTTACATATAATATAGTTTATTTCTCCAGATGAAATTGAATTGGAATGGAAGGTTGTGAGACTTCACATTCCACAAGGACCATCAGACAGGGCCAACTTACAATATAGTTTTGTCTCCGTGATGCAAAATTTCCAATAGGTAAGTCATTTAACCTCTGCATATTGAAAACAATTTGCAATGTGAATCATTTAGGTTAGGTTTTGGTTGTTAGGGGCAGCACTAGTCTTGAAATCTTTGCAGTTAATGGAATACAAAATATTGTTTAATATCTCATTATTCTATATTAGGTATCAAACTATCCTTAATATATTTTTTCTATTAGTCACTATTTTGTAAATAAAGTTTGTGAAACTGACTGAAATAGTCTAGATTCTGTGTAACACACTAAAAAAGTTTAATTGAAGAAAGTTAAAGGAAGGAACTACTTGAAGGGATGTGAGCAGAGTTAAATAAATGCAGAATGACTGAGAACCTTGTGCTAAGCCATTGCCACCTCTAGGCTAGAAGGCACAACAATGAAGGAGGAGTATTGTAGGGACCTGGAGAGAGGTTGGAGCTGTGGAACAGGGACATCCCCTTCCATGAGGAACTGTAATCCCGGCACTCAGCCACAGCCAGAACCACCGTATGGAAGAGATGGGAAAAGGGGATGATTACCGCAACTTGATTTCCCTGCTACTTTCCCTTGGTCAAACTCAACCAAAAACCAAAGAACTAGGGAACTTGAGTAATGTCATCCATAGAGATCAACCTCCACAGGGCAGAGGATGGTGGAAAATAGACATGAAGGAGGATGGCAATGGATATCTAGATTATCCAAATATGAATGAGATCTCCTATCTGTGTGTTCTTATGACTGTATGTAGTCATTCTCTCCTTGTCAACTTGGTCTCTCTGGACTTTGACCTCCACATTTCCAGTCCTTGCTCTGTTACACTTAGCCACCACTCCCAGAGTCATATTCAAGGATTTATGATCATCAGTAATGCTCCCATTTCTTATTACAGTTTCATACATTCCAAAGTTTAACCACCCTCTCCTATATTTCCAATCTGTTTATTCTAATATGCCCACTGCAAGAGTCCTCTGACTTCATAAAGACCCAGTAAGATCTCACATGACCTCCCTCCAATGTTCACTTTCCCCTTCACTTTGCTTTGTGCGTACCTGGTAAAATCCCAGCCTTTGCTGAACCCAAACTTCCCAATTTGTCACACCTAAACTGACTCACTGGAACACTGATAAAAAAAATATCCCAACCCACATGACTGGTTTCAGTTTATGGAAATGATTATACTCTTCAGACACTCAAATAACAAAAAATAACAGAAGAAACCATCAATAATGTATAGAAAGAATCACACGTTTCTATATACTAAGACATCCAAGGGCAGGCAGCTGCAGGCTAGTTCTGGACTCAAAAATGTCAAGGTGCTCAGCTGATGTCATTTGGCCTTTCCAACACAGTTTTAAGATGGCGGCAGCAGTTTCAAACACCACAGTCCACTTGACACAGATTCACAGACCAGCCACGGGAGGTTGTGTTGCAAAGAGCCCCTCTCCTCACATAACCCTTCTCTTATTAGAGAGCAAAATTCTTTCTCAGAAGATGCCCCCTTACAATACATTGTCCAGAACTGGGCTCATGTCCATCCCTAGATCAGGGGCTGGGTCCGCCTTCCCTGAAATCAAGTCCTTTCTGCCCAATTCCCGAACGTAAAGCACATGTTCTGTTAGTGAAGATGAAGTGTATGGGCATATGGCTTAGGTGGAGGAACATGTGAACAGGCAACAGCTTCTGGTGTAAATATGCTGTTGTCCTTTCACGTGGGACACACACACATGCGCTCTCACATTCAGACCCACGGTGGTTGAATTTGGGTGCTGCATAATAGCTATAACCGGGAGTCAGAATGAGGGATCCTGGGGCATCGTGAATCCCAGTCATTTTTTATCAGCACCAACTTTTTATTCTAGTTGCCACAGGAGATGAAGGAGACGTTCTTTCATAGTTAGGATTTGACTCTGGAGAATCACCTTTCAATGGGATCTTATAGTTTATAAATATTGCTTAAGCATGTATGACATTCGTTGGCAGATAAATACTACGGATGTTTAATAAAGTTTGGCTAGTTCACTAGAGTACAACTAGTAGTTGTATATGCAGAAGTGCCTGGGTTCAATGCCCAGTAATTCCAGTAAAACAAAAAAGTTCCAAATAGAACTTCCCTGAATGTATTTACTAACTGTTAATGCCTATCGTGGGGAGTAGCTAACATCTAACCACATGCTATGTTATTTTCTCCATATGCATGTTATTTTGCCTCTCTAGTATAATATTGAGGCTGCAAAATACCTTGTTAAAATGGGTGATATTTGAAGAAGACAACAGAATATCTTTAAATTTCAGTGGCGAGAATTACTCATCCATGTTTAGTGGCAGGTGGATTTTCATTGGCAACAGTCTTTGCTAAATATCTCTGATGCCACCATCTGTTATTGATTTAAAGCTAACGCCAAAGCAAATGCCAGTTTCCTAAAAGAAACCTCAGCTAAGGGGGATAGGTCAGGTATGAGTATGGTATCAAAGTGGTATCAAAATTAAAATTTGTTTTGAATTCTCACAATAAGTGAGTATCAAATAAATGTTACTTCTTCTCTTGGCAAAGATTTGTAACCCATAATTACATTGATACATGTGCTATGTCAGTGGCAGCAGTGAAATTCATAGTATTTTTATGTGAAATGCACTGTTTTATTGCATTAATTCACATTTAATGTGTACACAGTAATAACCATAAAGTATGATAACCAAAGTTATATATTTTCTTCAGAACATTCATTTAGAGAGCTTTCAAAAGAGTCTGAGGAAATTAAAATATCAGTCAGTTTACCTGCAGGATATAGAGCCAAAGCAGAAAGCAGTATAATATCTTTTATAAGCCACCCATTCCTCCCCGTATAATGGTCTTACTTCTGGCTGATAAAATACAATAGTCATAACTCTGTACATATTTTTAAAACTATGGTACACAAAACAAAGTTTTCTAGAGAGAAGGAAAATATACCTCCATCAGCAAAATTGCATTACTCCCATGATTACAAGCAGAGAGTCAAAGGTAAGAGAAAGCAGCGAAGGTAAAGTCCGGTGAAGCCCTTTCCTGGTAACCGGCTGCAAAAAGATGACGCCCATAAAGGCAGGGGGTCTCTTATAAGAGGAAGTGGAGACCCAGGGGATGCTGAGAAATAGCAAATGAGCAGGTACCCAGAAAACAGAGCAAGAGTGAAAAATCTTAGTCATATTGAGGACTAAAAAAATAAAACATAGAAGGATATAATGTTCTAAAATCCGTGAAAGAGGAAACCAAGTAATGGCCAATTCAAGCTTGGTGAACACAAAATGGTTCTAGCAAACAGGAGGATGCTTATGCCTTTTTCTTTTTTTAATCTTCTAAAATCTGAATATTCCTTTTTAAAAAATTTTTTGTTGAAGTATAGGTGATTTACAATATTAGTTTCAGGGGTACAGCAAAGTTTTCAGTTATACATGTACATATATTATTTTCAGATTCTTTCCCATTATATGTTATTACAAGAAATTGAATATAGTTCTCTGAGCTAGACAGTAAGTCCTTGTTGTTTATGTATTTTATATATAGTGACGTGTGTCTGTTAATCCCTAACCCCTAATTAAGATTTGAATATTTTTGCTGTCCACTACTCTACTCTGGTAATCATATAAAAGTTAATTGTTACAGATTAAGGCATACTTCAAGACCCAATATTCTGTATCCTCATGAAGGCACTATGACTACACCTACTGTTTCTTCCCTTAGTTGAATTTTTATAGCCTCCACATCACTTACATAGTCTTTTCATTAATTCATTCTTTCATTCATTCAACATTTTAGAAGCACTTTTCATGGGTTGAACATGGCTTTAATTTATTACCTGTGTCTTTTGGTATGATTTTGACCATTTATTTTTGTTTTTCTACAACCTGAATGCTCATGTCCTTTGCAGACTTCTCTAAAGAGCTATTTGTCTTTCTTACGTTGATTTATATCAGAACTATAAGCTGCTTAAGAGCGATCTCAGCAGATATTTCTCAGTATGGGAGCTAAACACATTTGAGCAGTTTTTGCATAACTAGAAATATTTATAGTTTTGCAATTCTTATCATTGCTGTATCGACCATTATCCTCTGCATTCTATGGAAGAGGAAATAGAAGCTGAAGGGAGTTAAATGGCTTGCCAAGGTCAAATAACCACTAGGTGGTAGAGCTGGATAAGGACCCAGAATCACCAGCATGAGATCCTGTGCTTTTTCTAGAACATCACTGACTTTGATTGAGTGGTTTTTCTGTGCACACCTACTAGAAAGCTAAACCAAAAGTGCCCCATCATCTATCATGCATCAACAATTATCAAAAAATATCCATAGATGAATGATGTTAGCAACCGAGTAAAATGGCTTACAAAGGGCATTCTTTACAGGTACCTACAGAAGACACCTAAATATATAACACTTTCTTAGAAAATGCCCAGCACTGAGATCTAAATGCATTTCTAACAGTGGTTACTGGTTGGTTCCAGATGTTATAAAAATTGGAACCACTGGTGAACCCTTCTTCAGTCATTCATAAATCCGTATGAGAGTACACTTTGTGCACATTTTATGCTAGATGTCCAGGATACAATGAAGAACAATTAAGCCCCTGCCCTGGAGAAGGCTTACATTTTTCTAGAGTAAATTTGAAGCCAAACTGTAACTAAAGTACAATCCAGAACTTCTTTTCTTTCAGGTCTTTACAGGGTACCATGAAAACACTCAGAAAGGAGTCAGTAATTGCATTTGCATTTGTAATTTCTGGGAGCAGGTTGACCCAAGAGATGACACTTGATCTGGATGTTGGCAGGTGAATAGACTTTCTGCATAGAAGACTTTAGGTGCTTCGCTGAAAATTGAGGTGTCATTTAGATCACTAATAATCACCCATATCAGCCAAAATGTACTGAGACACGAGAAGATAAATATAGTGTAGCCACAGTGTCAGACACCACATGGCAATTAGTTCCCAGCAGTTAGGATTTAGGAGATGACAGAATGTTCTATTTATGATTTCCAGGGTCTGCAGCATAGAAGGGACTCAATAAATATCTATAGAATCGAATTACACTGAACTGAATGGATTTCTGAGATTCATATACACCATTATTGGGGCTAACTAGAACTCAGAGTGAGAATGTGTGCTCTGTCATTGGTTATATCTTCTGATGGAACAGAATCAATTTAGAAGGAAAAAACTAAAAGCAAGGATGCCATCACAAACCTCCCAAAGGCTCTCGTTCTTTTTAGTGACTCTCAGAATATAAGAGAAGAACTCGCTGTGGCAGGAGGTAGACGTTTACCAATGATTTACATTCTCACTACCTTCCCCATTGCCTGTAATGTAAAGTTGTCACAAAAAATATCCCCAGCCAGGAACTACATATCCCAGCCTCCTTTGCATCCAGGTGGGGCCATATGGCTACTTCTCACTAAGAGGATGTGACTGGAACTGTTGTGTGTCACTGCTGGTGCTTCGCGCTCAAGTGCATGCTGTCCAACTGCCAGCACCTGCCTTTCTTTCCCTGAAGACTTTGTCCTCCAGAGCCTGCTTTGCCCACCCACACAAGCAGGTTGGAAGTACCTGGGAATTCCCATCCCCTGGAAACAGCTCCAACAAATGATTGACAACACGGATATAAACCCGTCTTCCTCATCCTTCAAGTGAGAAAACTCTAAGCCATGTGATTTACATTGTGTTCCTGAATTTCCCCAACAAGATCAACCTCTGACTGCCCGTGGCAGCACCTTGCTTGATAGTAAACCCCTTATCTGTTACCTTTCCCTCCTGGTCTCAATTCCTTCATTGCCCTACCAGCATTTAAACCCACATCTCAGAGTAAGATTCTGCACAATGCAAACCAAGGTAACACATTTTCTCCTAGATTCCGTGTTTCTTTCTCTTGCTTTGCTCTTCTGACTTTCTGGAGTACAACATCCAGTAGCTTTCTAGAAAGGATCAATACAGGGAACAACTTTTGGGTTTGATCTTGTGTGCAAAAAGCAACCTTCACACTGGATTTATAATTTAGTTCTAGGCATTAAATGATAAATATTATAATACATTACATATAATAATTATTATATAAAATTATAGTAATTAAAAAAATGATTTCCCTTCAACTTTAGGATGTATTACCCCATTGGTTTTCAGAGTCCAGTGTTGTTCTTGAGAAGTCTAATACCATTATAATCCCTTATCTTTCGTATGTGATGTATTTTCTCTCTGGAGGACTTCAGATTCTTCTCTTTAACCGGATTTCCTACAGTTTAATGATTTTGTGCGTTGGTGGTGTTTATATGATTGTTTTTCCATTCATTGATCTGGGGTCTGAAGGAATTCTTACAAAGTGGAAACTCCTGTCCCTCAGATCTGCAAATGTGTCTTATATTGTTTCTGTATAATTCCCTCCCCTTCATTTTCTTGATCTCTTTTCCTGAAACTCTCATTATTTGAATGTTTGAACTCCTGAATAATTCTCAAATTTCCTTTATTTAAAAAAAATCATGATTCTTTTATTAAATTTTATGAAACAACTCCTCAACTCTATCGGCCAATCTTTCTAATATTTTCTTTTAAATATGATATTATATGTTTGATTCCAAAAATCTGCCATTATAACGAGAAGTCTGGGAATTATATCTAAATATGTGTAGTTTTTAGAGGAGGGTCACTAAAGGGGAAAGAATAGAAATACGGTTGCAGGTGTACACCTGCGATGGACGAAGATTCAGTGGTCACTGCTACTCCTCTAGCTCACCTCGCCCCCAGCCTGAGAACAACTGTTACTGTCAATAATAATGATAATGGTACTTGTCAGTCTAGTTATGAAGATGGAAATAGTTCCAGTAATTTTGAACAGAATTTAACAGAGGAATTGAGTATAAAAGTATTGGAAGGACCAGGGAATCAAGAAAGAGAAGGATGAGCTGTTACTCAGAGATCAGTGCCTGAAAGTTGCTAACATCTAGATTCGTGCACCCCTATTGCTGCAGGGACGAAAGGGGCAATGGAGTTTTGTGGGACTCACACGGGCTGTGCTGCGGAGGGTGCTCAGTGTCACTAGTAACACCGCCATCGTCAAATCCCCGCCGCGACCGCTTTGCAGGAAGCTGGGAGCCTGTGTGCCGCCGACTCTGAGGAGCCCGGCAGCCCAGTCCTGCTGGAGCTGCTGGAATCGCTGCCGACACTTCCAGAGCCCACAGTCGTTGCTGCTGCTGCTGCGATTAGTGCCATGCCACTGATGCAGCACCTGGCAGTCACCTACATCTGCTCGTCATTGTCAGCGCTGCTGCAGCCGCTGCAGTCAGAGTCAACGATCCCACGTTTCTGAAGCTCTGGGGCATTCTGCCCCTGCCACTTCCAGGGACAGAAGCAAAGGGAAGACAGTGGGTTATCTTTTCTACTGCCTTGAACTCCACCAGTGCCTCCCAATGGTTAGAGGAGATTAATCAGAAACTACCTGGAGAGGGAGTCTGGGTACTATTGCTTTGAAGTAGGAAGGTTGGAAATGGAGCCGAGAGTCAAAAGGCAAATGACCATCATCTACATTTCTTATGCACTCCATAGGTACCAGGGCGATATCTACATCATCTCATTTTATCCTCACAGCAACCGTTGAAAGTAGCTACAGTTACTATCCACATGGTATAGACGAGGAAACTGACTCAGAGATGCTGAGCTAAGATTATGTAGCTGGGAAGACAGCATATTCAGGGTTCAAACTCAGGTCATCTTATACCAAGTCCAGAGCGCTTAATCATCTTGCTTCCTACATATCTTCAGTGAACCACCCTTCACGCCCCTGGCTGCTCTGAGCAGTGAAGTCGTCCTCTGCATTGGTGACCACTGTCGGTCTCCTGCCCTCCAGACCAAGGACAGTCCCTTCTGCTTTTTCTGAACAGCCTTTCACACAGTAAAGCTTTATCCTAAGTGACCCCGCAACCTCCTTGGCCCTTGTACTCAAGGTGGAGTCTATGCAGCAGCAGCACAGACATTGCCTGGGAGATGTTACAGTGCTGAGTCTTGGTCCCCATCCGCCCACTGTGAACTGTTGACTCATAAGAGTGTCAGTTGATTCTTATGTCCCCTAGAGTTTGAGAAAGGGCGCGTTACACCTCATCTCCCTCCTGCCCAGAGCATACCCATACTTTCTGGGAGTCGGGGAGAGATGATGGGGATGGGACTCAGTATCACACTGTACTTGAAACCATTGCTCCCTCGTAAATTCTGCCTTGGCTTTTATATTGATCCTCTCTGCCAATTTTTTTTCTTCATTTTGCTGATTCTTTTCCAGTTACCACGATGTCTCACTTGTTGACCTGGCATGATTGAGGAATCCCACTCCGTCAGATGGTCCGATCCCAAATGTGCCATAGTCCAAGTTCTCTTTTATATCTCCCTGAACCTCACATAGACCTACCCAGGTGTCCAGAGATACGATTCAGTGCTTCTGGACACACCATGACGGAAAAGAATCCCACCTTCCCACATTCTAAGCAGGAAGCTGGTCTTACCATGATCGTGTTTGAACACACCCTAATTCTCACTCTGATTGCACTATTCATTCCCCATAGATCTAAAACAGATGGCTGTGCACCAGCAAGCAGAGAGAAAGGAGAGATCACGTCCTCAACAGCTCGTATTCTCTCCTGTGTCTTGTTCTTTTGTCTGCTCTACACATAATGCCGGTCCCCCAAGCCCTGCCTGCCCCCCAAATCATGCGTGATGCAATTAATATATTATACTTGTGTGAGTGATTACCTTCGCTCAGTTGCTGGGGGCTGCTGCCAAGATTCAGACATCTAAAGAGCATGATATGAATAGACTTTTCAGGGAAACCATAGTCATATTTTCAAGTGATACATCAACGTTTATTCTGCTTCTTGAACAGCCCCTTAATTCTCGTTGTAGTTTATTAGTCACCCTTGTTCTCAGTTGATTAAATTTGTTTGTAGTTGCCTCTGAGATTATATTGACAGATATTCCTCCTTACAATTTAATAGCAACATTTTTTTGCAGAGCGTGAGCTGACAGAGTAAGACAAATGGAAAAAGCAAATGTGCTGCACTATATAGATCTGATTCATCTTTCCTCCTGTCTCCTTATTTATTTTTGCCATGATTGGGAACCAAATGAACAGAGTGACATTCAGTTTTAGTAAGATAACTATATTATTTTTGATTTAAGGTTTTATATTTCTGAAAGCAAATACAGTAACAGTGAAGATAAAAGTAACCTGGTATAATTTGTACAGTCACTACATTTTATGAATTAATTGTTTTGGGGTACATTATGACTGGCACAAACTAAAAATATGGAGGAAAATATAAGGTATCTTAAAAGTCTATTCTGGTTACATTTAACTGGTTCTCTTTTAATACAGACACTTCCAGGGAATAGGAAGTGTATACAACAGGCATCATGAGAGCAGCTGGTCTGTTGAGCAATTTTTATTTAACTTGCACAGAATAGTACATGTGCCTACTTTGTGCCTATTACTGGATCATGGATCATCTTTGCAAGGCTTCAAGGAAGAGAAAAGTCAAATAACTTGTTGTGGAATAAGAGAAAAATTTCTGGCTGTTCTTTGTGGTCTTATGGTCACTTTGAATCAGGGGACTTCAAGGTTAAGGTGCACATTGGGCCACGTGGAGAACCAGGTCATCAGCTCAGCTGCACTGTTTGTCATGACCTTCCCTCTGTCCCAGCACGGAGACACCCGCAACATGTGTATGAATGAGTTGACTGACTAACAAACACCATGTGACACCAACAACACGTATGTGAATGAGTTGATACACTAACAAACACTATGAGCAGCCCTGAAGGACAAAGCTTGTAGACACAGTTGGCCTCTTGGGCATTTTGTCTTTCTCTGGGCTTCTAGTCTGATGTCCACGTAAGCAGAGTTGCTATCTCTGTTTGGCGCAAGTCGACAGCCATGGCATTTGTGCGGAAAGCCCCACAATTTATGATCATGAACAAGAGGCACTTATGCCTTGATAGATTCTTCTCTGTCCAGGGATCAGTGAATCCCTTTCCCTCCAAAGTAGATGAAACTAAATAATTTTTAATAAGCTTCCATTTGAGTGTTATGTGAATCACACAACGTAAGTTCCAGAAGGGCAGTGTTTTATTACACTGCAGTGTCCTCAGTGATGAGAGGATGATTGGCCCATCATGGGTATCTCATAAACATCTGCGACAAAAAAAAAATGAATAAAAAATGGAGCAATGGCTCTATTTAACAATGTTGGCGAAGAGATAGGGTCAGGAGGTGTGAGGTAACTGCAGGAAAATTGGAAAGTTTAGCTTCTGCCTTTTTTAGTATCCAGGGTGAGGAGCATTTATAATTGCCTGCCTCCTAGGTGTGCTGAGAGCCCCATTCAGGTGGTGCTGTTAGTACTGCAGAGTTAGAAAATGCTCCATTCAACTGAATTCTGCTTAATCAGTGCTCATTGTGTTTGCTAAGGTGTTAGGTGTATGAAGAAATGCAAGCCCTTTATCAGCACATTACTGCGCTGATGTATGGAGCCCTGTCCTCACTCTTTCCCTACTGCTTCACTCTTTCCTCAGTTCTCTCTTGTGGGGCCAGAGCAAGATGGGCAGGAGTGCCAGCTTGACTAGCTCCTGTGTGGTAGGGAATCGCAGGAGGAGGCAAAGGTAGCGAGGCCCGGGCCGTGTCAGACAGGCTTACCTACTGTAGTAGTGGTGCAGTGGACAGAGTAGAATCTGGAAACACGGTGTGTCTGTATACCGAGCAAAAACGAAATAAGATGATAAGCCTAAGATCAATATCTGGGAGGTCTCAAGACAGGGCAGAGGCGATCACAGGAAATGGTCCAAAGACAGTGGTCAGAAGTAAGGTTTTCAAAGAGGGCATCAGCTGATACTTAAGGACAAGAGTGAGAGCTTAAAGTTGCCACTCCTGGGTGGACACTATTAACTGCTCGCACACTTACAATTTGGGTTCTTCACCCATCAATACAGTCTCTTCTCCCATAGGTTTCCAATGACATTCTCAATGTAATGAGAGGTTCTCTTTTGTTCCAGTCCCTGTTCAAAAAAACCTTTAAAATACTTCCTCCTAAATGCCTCCTACCAACACATAAAGATCCTAAGATGACACCCAACTTTTCTTTGCTTAAAAATTAAGACTGACGAACTGCCTACTGCGCTAAGGAGGCCACAAACGATAAATGCTGGAGAGAGTGTGGAGAAAAGGGAACCCTCCCACAATGCTGGCAGGAATGTAGTTTGGTGCAGCCATTATGGAAAACAGTATGGAGATTCTCAAAAAACTAAAAATATACTTACCATACGATACAGCAATCCCACTCCTGGGCATATATTCAGAAGGAACTCTAATTTGAAAAGACACATGCACCTCAGTGTTCATAGCAGCACTATATGCAATAGCCAAGACATGGAAACAACCTAAATGTCCAACAGATGACTGGATAAAGAAGCTGTGGTATATTTATACAATGGAATGCTACTCAGCCATAAAAAAGAATAAAATAATGCCATTTGCAACAACATGGATGGACCATCATTTTAAGTGAAGTAAGCCAGAAAAAGAAAGAAAAATACCATATGCTATCACTCATATTTGGAATCTAAAAAAAGGACACTATGAACTCATCTACAAAACAGAAATAGACTGGTAGACATAGTGAACAATCTTATGGTTACCAAGGGAAAGGGGTGGGAAGGGATAAATTTAGGAGTTTGAGATTTACAAATGTTAGCCATTATATATAAAAATAGATTTAAAAAAAAATTTCTCCTGTATAGCACAGGAAACTATATTCAATATCTGATAATAATCTTTAATGAAAAAATATGAAAATGCATTATGTATATGTATGTATGACTGGGACATTAAGCGGTACACCAGAAATTGACACATAGTAACTGACTATACTTCAATAAAAAAAGACCAAAAACAATAGTAAAATATTAAAAAAAAAAATTAGTTCTTGGGCTTCCAGGTAAAGGTGATTACTGAGAAAGTGCATTTACCTCTCATCCCTTCATATTAAGGTTACAGTAAAGGTGTAAAACTAAGATAAACTCACAGGAGCAAAGAGGATGGGAGGAATAACATAGCAGACACAATGTCTTCGTATTTCTGTGATTCAAAAATGGGCACAAGAACAACGAGCAATGAAACTGAGCAGAGGAAGCCACAGCCTAGAATGCAGACCAAGGCACTAGATCGGTCCCAGAGGAGATTCACTGTGTAGAGCAGAAATGAGATCTGTAGCTAAATGAGGGGAAATAATTAAAGGTCTGAATGGGCAGCTCCCACCTCCCTCTACAACCTGCAGAGGTGGGGCACAGTTATCCTAGCAACTGGCCCTAGGTCAAAAGGTCAGGGGAATATTTAAAGAAAATCAGGATGAATCCTAAACATGGGCAGAAGTACCTTAGATGGAAGCCCTTCCTACTTTGGCATATGGGAGGGGCTCTGGTCATAATAGATGCCACCCTACCTGACCCCACTAAGAAGCCTGCCATTGACCAGCTCCATCCAGGCCACACAGCTGCCCACCAGGCTTCTGTCCACACTCACACCTGAGATTGGACTCCCAGGACCACGGGGTGTTTGAGGAAAGCCTGGATCGTGGAAGAGAGAAGACCAGAATCAAGAGACTGACAACCTGACCCCTGAACACAGTTTTACAATTTTATTAATATTCTCAAAAAAGATTTAATAAGGTAGCATATCTGTAAAACAAGACTAGAATTACCTGTAAAAGTCAAGAGAGAGCTTCTAGAAATTTTTCTGAAAGATTTAAGAGTTTTTTTTAAAGTTGAAATTCAGTAGAGGTTTTGAACGTCAAAAAAAACCTGTGACATCTCTGAATATAGTTATCCATATAAAACTGAATTCCTACTGGCTAGCATCTATGATAATAAATCAGGTATGAGTTAAAGACTTAAAAGTATAATTTAAAAAATACTTCAATTGTTTGAAGACAATTTAGGAGAGAATCTTTGTGACTTGGAAATGAGGTGGATTTCTTAAACTATAACCACCCTCCCCATTTCCATTCTCAATATCTCTACGCCAAAGTAACCGCAGTGAACAGTTCGTGTGTGTGTGTGTGTGTGTTTCTAGATTTTCCTATCCATGCAGTATATTTGTGTGTATATATTCATATTTGCACCCACACTTCCCTCATATAGGTGTATATATCATTCACTTCATTCAAACTATAGCACACTAGATGCATGATGCGGGCCTTGCCTTTTTGTTTGGTTTTGTTTTGTTTTTTTACTTAAAATCATGATTTAATAATTTTTCATGTCACTGCATATTGATGAACTTGATTCTTTTCAATGACTAAATAGTATTCCATCATTTAGTGTGTCACATTTATGTGACTCACACTTCTGTTATTTCCAATTTGTAGCGTTATGGACAACTCTTTAATGAACATCTTTGTAAATGTTTCATGGTAAATTTTAAAGGTATATTCTCAGCTGTAGAAATGCTGGCTTAAGGTCTCTGTGCATTTTCAATTTGTACAGCTACTATCAAATTGCCATTCAGAAAGTCTGCACCAATTTGTGATATGCTGTGTATGAGACTGGTTCCCCTACTTTCTGGATCATCATCAAACTCTATTTTTTTTTCCAGTTCAGTGGATATAATGTGGTATCTCATAGTTTTGAGTTGCATTTTTAAATTTATGAGTGAAAAAGAACACTTTAAATGTCATTTATATTGTGTTTTCCATAAACCACTCTGCATGTATTTTGCCCATTTGTTTTTTGAGTCACTTATTTTTCTTATTCACTTGTGGAAACTCTTAAAAAATTAAGAAATAAAACACTGTGCTATATTGTGATAAATATTTCTTATAGGTTGTCTTTTGTCTTTGTTATCCACATTAAGGAATCATTAATATCCAATAAATTGTACCCATTTAAAGTGTCCAATTTGATGAGTTTTAAAAAACTACTCAAAACCACAGCCATAATCAAGATATAGAATATTTTCATCATCAAAAATGTCCTTGTACCTCTTTGGGGACTCCCCATCCTTCACCCCCAATCCCAGGCAACCACTAATCTTTTTTCAATATAGATTAGTTTTTGTTTTCTAGAATTGTGTATAACAGAATGTGTCCTGATCTCTTTCTCTCAGTATAATTATTTTGATATATAGACATTTTGTTGAGTTAAAACAATGAAATCCTTTTAATACTGAGTTGTGTCCCAGAATATGTATTTACATATTTGGTTTCTCCATTTCTAGTTTTTGGTAATTGTGAATAGATACACTGTGAACATTTGTGTGTAAGTACTGTGTGGTTATATGATTTTCTTTCTTTCGGGTGAATATCTAGGAATGGCATAGCTGTAGAATGTACAATGTAGGCTGTATCATTGAATATTGTAAGTTCATGTTTAACTTTAGAAGAAACTGCCAAACAACTTTCCAAAGCGTTTGCACCTTTTTCCATTCCCACCAGCAATACATCAGAGGTCTAGCTGCCTCATCATTTGCCAATACTTGGTATTATCAGTCTTTTTAATTTTAGGGTTGTGTATCTCATTGTGGCTTTAATTAGCATTTCCTTGATTAAATGTTGAACATTGTTTTATGTGCTTAGTAGCTATTTATGTCTTTTTCTTGTAAAGTTCCCATTCAAATCTTTAGCCAATTTTTATGTTTCTCTTTTTGTTTTTGAGTTTTAAGAGTTCTTTATGTATTCAGAATACAAAACTTTTGTCAGATTGCAAATATGTAATATTTATGATATTATATTTATGTGTTTTATATCTGAAATTTTCCACTCTATGCCTTGTCCTTTTATTTTCTAATTAGTGTATTTTGAAAAGCAAAATCCAAGTCTATTTAATCCTTAAGTCATCTTAATTCTGTGAGGAAGTCATTTCAATTCTGCTAATTAGTTTTCCAATTCAGATGTGCTTTTCAGTTCTAGAATTCCTATTTGATTTTTTGTTAAATTTTCTTTTTCTGTGGTAAATGTCCTATCTTTTCAATCATTCTAGTTTCCTTTACATCTTAGTCCTTTACTTATAATTACAACTCATTACCCAATAATTCCTACATTTGGGTTATATTAGAATTTTTCTCTTTTGATTGTACTGTCTCTTGAGAATGTATTACACTTTCTCGGTTTTGTATACTTTGTATGTTTTTGGATTATATCCTGAACATTGTGAATATTGTGTTGGAAAGAGTCTAAATTTTGTTATATTCTTCCAAAGAGTGTTGATGTTTTTGTCTTAGAGATTAATTAATTTCGTCAGACTCAAACTGAGAACTGTCTTGCTTATGGTGGGTAGCAGATCAAATCTCAGCTCAGACCTTGTAGCCTAAGCTGCAATCTGCACTGAGTCACTCCTACAAATACATGGTTTAAGGGTCAGTCAGAGACCCAGACAAACTTTATGTTCAGAATTTGGGCGTTCTTTTCTTTGACGCTCTCCTCTTATAGAATTTCCTCCTCAGCTTCCAATGACTATTATTGCCTCTGATTCTGTTTGATTCTTGGGACAGAAAGACAGCAGGTTTCCTATGAGAGTTTTAGTTGCCCTGACCAGACCTTAACTCATGCCTGCTCTCAGGTGAAGTCTGTAAGAATGGGAAATTTATCCTGTGCCAGTCACTTCTTCCAAGTTTCATTTCCCCTCCAAAATCTGCTTACTTTTCTTTCTCTCCAAAAGCTGAAGGTAATTGACTCAAATTTTCTTCAGAGTTTGTAGAGGATCAATCTCTTGGAAGGTTGCCTGGGGCTTACTCTCCTGATTAACTTGCTTGGCTAAAGTCATCCAAAGAATAAAATATGGAGGCTGGTTGCAATACATGTGTGTGTGACTCTCACACCCAAACTCTCTCTCTGCTAATATAAAGCAGCACCACCACCAAGCTGACCTAACATATTCTGGTAAAGAACTGCTGAGTAGATAATCTCATTTCTCTCCAAAGTGCTAGAGTATCAGAACTGTCTGAGTTACAGCGCCACCTTCTGGTGGGTGTTTTATTGCTGACCACAATGACTAGTGAGTCTCTTCTCCAAGACCTCACCAGACTTTTCCTGAGAGGACAGCATCTGTGTTACTCAGAGATTTTAACGAAGGTTAAAGAAGAGTTGCTAATAGCTTATGCTTAGTTTCAAAATTAAGTACTAACAAATTTGCAAATGGGAAATCTCTCAAAAATGACTTTTTCCCCTTGGTATCTTATTTAGCACAATGGACTTTGTGGATTTCATCCAGGATGAAGCCACAGATGACACTATTTTATTGAAATCAGTCATTGCTAGTCTTTGTGATTACATTTCCTCAGGCCCCTGTTCTCTCAGTGGTGTCAGGAAAGCATGTAATAATTGCATCATTCTTAGGAACTGGAGACTAATGAACCAACTGCTTATATATATATTTTTAATTGTGATCCTCTTGCATGGAAGATTTCAAACCGAGGAAGAGTCTGGAAGATTTTTTTTTTTTGGAGACAAGTATAAGGGTGGGAAGGGGTGGAAATTCAGTTATTTTAGCAACTGAGGCCATTAAAGACGTCATTTATCAGGTGTGCCTGTGGGAATATATCACATCAATCCATTCAAGACAGTGGGTTTCATAAGCGCTCACCACCTTCTAGGTGCTCATTGTGTTTTAGCAGCACTGCCTCTGTGTAAGGAGGGGATGCTGCTGCCTCTTAAATCTAGACACTCGGCAGACAGAGTTCCCAGTCCTCTTTGTGCCCTTGTGGTGGAGATACTGAACAAGGGCGCATGGGGAGTGACTTACGCATCTTCAGTTGGAGAGCATGCATGTGATAAATCCACTAGAGCTTTTTTTCACTCTCAAAATGCTGATGCGTGACTTTGCTTCATGCGATTTGTCCATGTTCTGGATTAGTTTGAGTGAGGAAAGGGTGTTCCATCAGGGAATGGACCTCTTTGTATCTTTCACACAGGGATCTGATAACCACACAGACTGCCACAATTCACATGCTGTTCACACTTTTGAAGACCTCTTCAAGGAGTATTTGCATAATTCTATTTTTAAAATGTGTAATAGGGTAAGCCACATCCATCTTTCCCAGCAAGTGCGTCGTCTACAGACGTCTGTCTGCCTGACGCCATAGACAAAGAACTGACTGAAGCCTGGCTCCTTGTCCACTGGTGGCCCTGGATGAGATTCTGGGATGAAGATTCAAGAGGAAGGGGTGGTCAGCAGCTGCTGGGTGGAAGAGGAACAAGTGATGTGCCCGTATGTTCCTGCTCTAAGAGGTGTGTGCAAGTTATTGTATGAAAGACATAGTATCTATTATCAATAACAGAAAAAGAGGTTTCTCACTTTCAAAATAGCATGTTGTGGCAGTAAAAGAATTGGTTTTAGCCACATCTTCTTGGCAGCTGCTTAAACTGTTCTTTACTTATGTGATGGAAACCAGGGTCAGTCCACAGCCAGATCACCTCTCACCATGCTGAGTCTTCTGCACTTCCCTCACCACCTAGCATCCATGGTTGATTCCTGTCCATCCTGCCAGAAAGGTATCCTAACAATGGTGAAATGGAAGGTTTCACTCTGTGTCTTGCACTCACTCCCATGCCATGAGAGAACTGGGGGTCTGAAAAACTGGTCCTGCCTTGGCATCCTCAGAACCCTGCCACTGCATCTTATGGCTGCTTATGGCTTAATGGCTGCTCTAACCATGCCTCTGTGTTAAATAAAACTGCCTCTGATTCTGCTACTGAGAGCCATTAGCTTTAATATACTGCCAAAGTGAGAATTACATAGCGGGTTTTAATAGTTAGGTCAGGGATCCAGAGACAAATAGTGAAGTAACAAAATAAAGATTAATTAAGACTTCTACGCTGTTGGTGGGAATGTAGTTTGGTGCAGTCATTATGGAAAACAGTATGGAGATTCCTCAAAAGATTAAAAATAGATTTACCGTATGATCCAACAATCCCACTCCTGGACATATATCCAGAGGGAACCTTAATTCAAAAAGATACATGCACTCCAATGTTCACAGCAACACTGTTTGCAATAGCCAAGACATGGAAACAACTTAAATGTCCATCAACAGATGGCAGGATAAAGAAGTTGTGGTATATTTATACAATGGAATACTACTCAGCCATAATAAAAAGAATAAAATAATGCCATTTGTAGAAACATGGTTGAACCTGGAGAATGTCATTCTAAGTGAAGTAAGCCAGAAAGAGGAAGAAAAATACCATATGATATCACTTATATATAGAATCTAAAAAAAGACAAACTTATTTACAAAACAGAAACAGACTCACAGACACAAAAAACAAACTTATGGTTACTGAGAAGGAGGAAAGGGGTGGGAAGGGATTAATTGAGAGTTCAAGATTTTCAGACACTAACTACTATATAGTGTCTGCAAATAGGTAAACAACAAGTTCATACTGTATAGCACAGGGAAATGTATTCAATATCTTGTAGTAACTTACAGTGAAAAAGAATATGAAAACAAATATATGTATATTCCTATATGACTGAAGCTTTATGTTATACACCAGATATTGACACAACCTTGTAAACTGACTATACTTAAATAAAAATATATTAAAAGATTAAAAAATCAGAACTTCTGAAACTTCTGCACATAAAATGTAAATACAAAAATGCTACATCTACATGCATGCACACACACAAAGATTATTAAAGGCATGTTTCAAAATTGGTTTTAAGGATCCTGACTCAAATTAAAGGCTCTTAGGAATGCCTGTCCAGTTAAAGACCTGGATCTGGCAGTATGACAAGAAAGAAAATGATGCTGTCATTCTCAAAAGCCTGAAGGCAACTGAAAGATGGATTTTTATATTGTTTCTCTCTTTTGATAAGGGAACTGCAGTAAGAACACGGCATTTAAAAGTGGCAGAATATTTATGTACACTAACAAAAGAGACATGCAATGGACTAGCTTAATATTGTCATTAAGAATTATTAAACATGTGTATTTTTTAGGTTCTTATTTGCTTTCTTCTATCATTCTAAAGTATCATATTCATCATACTATATTGCTGCTCAAGAATTTCAGAGGCCCTTGTAAGATCTAGAATAAAATATTTAAACTCTTAAAACGTGGCCAGCCACAAAGTGCCTCAGTTTGCCTTTCTGTATGTACTTCCCTTTAGGATCCCTCCATGAACATTTGCCTTTGATCAGATGGCCCATGAAGTCTCATCTGGTCACATCGCACCCATTTCTGTCCGTGAGCCCCATCTATGACTTCTTCATTATTTTCAGCCGGTCCACATCTCTGAGCCTCAGACTGCCGGGACCTTGTAGTCAAAAAGAGCTAGCCTAAACCTGATTACCACCCCAGCCATCAGACCTTAGACAAGTTTCTTAACTTGGCTGGACCTCAAATTTTTCACCTGTAAGATGAAGATAATAATGATTAATAACACAGAATGAGATCATGCTTATAAAGTCTGGCATAAGTGCTTAATGAATCCTAATTTGTCTTCTCTGTATATTCCTTTGAATTGAGAATAAATTCCACCTTAGCTGTAAAAATCACTTCCTACTTCCCACCTTCACTTGAGAGCATGTTAATTTCTCCACCTACGTTGCATTAAGGCACTTCTGTTCAGGTACATTCATTTCCTTTAATTTAAGACAAATCTTGGCCTCTTTAAATGGCAAAAATCATGTAAAGTGCTTCAGACAAGACTTGACACAGAGGAAGTGCTCTATAAATATTTCTGTGGCTGCTGCTGCTATTGCAAAGGCAACAGTCGCTCATACCCCGTAGTGACAGCACTTCCAATGATGAGCTCTGCTTGTCCGTGAAAAGAAAGAGAGGCAGTAAAAGTCATGTTAGGGGCATACCCTCTGGACCCACTATCTAGATTAGAATCCTAGCTTGACTCTTTCCAGCTGTGTGCCCTTTGGCTTACTTCACCTCTCTTCCTTTAGGATGCCTATAATAGTGATCCACCCGTAGATCTGTCTTGAGGATTAAATGAATTAAAAAGTAAAAAGAATGCAAACCCCTGACAAATAAAATTACTTTATGTGCATTCGCTATTGAAGATTTTTTTTTTTTTTAGCTTCTTCAGTCCTGACTCTTGAGTATTTTGAAAGCTCCTGAGGACAGGGATCTATATTTATACTGATCATATCATTTCATTGGGGAAAAATAAAATTACAGAGGGCATCAGGTAGGTTTAGTACAATGCCTGAAATGCTGTAAGAGTTCTGTAGTAGCTAGCTTCCTTCTCCTTATCTACCACACCTAGTAAGTAGTTTTAGGAATTGCTCTTTGAGTGTTTTTTGAAGGGAATACATGAATATTGATTTTTCTTATATGCCAAGAAACACCATTAAATATACAGCATTATGATTCAAAAGACTGTCTGTTATTCCATGAAAATCTGGTTTGGTAAAAATGTATCAGCTTCATTTTATTACTGACATCATTTGCTACATCCTGACAGTCCCAAAACTTCTCGACATATTTTGTTCAGGAGACCTGAGTTGCAATGTAGTGTTTAAATCAGACATTGTCTTAATTTTCTTTTAGCTTCACTTCATTTCCCTTCCTGCTTTCTCTGTTGCTTTCCTTCTGTCTCCTGCTTACTTGCATTCATATTTAAATCATTGAACTGTCACTAAATGGCAAAACAAGCTTTCCTTTAGAAAAGCCTAGCTAGAATTGTTCACTCTTCTGCTTCTATTTGCAACATTTTCAACATTTCAACACTTCACAGGTGAAGCTGTGAAATCAGCACAGGGGGACACGACCATCAAAATGCCTTTGATCTTGAAATCATCTTGAATTTGACAAATAGAATGTAAATTTAACCCCTGAATAAATCTGAAAGGTAATAATGTATAGTATGACCAAAACAGAGATTCTTAGGTTGATTCCATAATCTTTTTACCTTTGGCATTATGGAGATATAATTGACATATAATATATGTAAGTTTAAGATGGACAGCATGATGATTTGATCCATCTATATATTGCAAAATCTTTAACACAATAAGGTTAGTTAACACATTCATTATCTCACAAAATTTCCAATTTTGTGTGTGTGTGTATGTATGATAGTAACATTTAAGAGCTATACTCTCAGCAACTTTCAGGTATATAATACAGTATTTTTTCATTGTAGTCACCACGCTATACATTACAACCTCAGCACTTACTCATCTTATAACTGAAAGTTGCTACTCTTTGACAAACATTTCCCTGTTTTTTCCCAACCCATAGGGCTTGGCAGCCACATTTTAATTCTCTGTTTATATGAATCTGGTTTTTTTAGATTCCACATAGAGTTAAAACATTAAAGATTTCTCTTTCTCTGCCTGACTTTTTCAGTTAGCATAACACCCCCAAGGTCCATCCATGTTGTCACAAAAGTCAATTTTTTCTCTTTTCTTTTTTATGGCTGAATAATATTTCATTGTGTGTGTGCAGGCAGTGTATATGTATATTACATCTTTTTTATCCATCCATCCTTTGGTGGACACTTAGGTGGTTCCCATGTCTTGGCTACTGTGAATAGTGCTGCAATGAACATGGAGGTACAAATATTTGTTTGAGTTAATAATTTCATTTCCTTTGGATATGTATCCAGAAGTGGGATTACTGGATGATATGGTAGCTCTATTTTTAATTATTTGAGGACCCTCCGTACTGGCTTCCATAGTGACTGCACCAGTTTACATTCCCATCAACAGTGCATGAGGGTTGCCTTTTCTCCACATCCTCACCAATATTTGTTTTTTCTTGTATTTTTGATAATAGCCATTCTAAAAGGTATGAGGTGTTGTCTCATGTGGTTTTGATTTGTATCTCCCTGATGATGAGAGCATCTTTTTATGTACCTGATGGCCATTTCTTATATCTTCAACTAGAAAATCATCTATTCAAGTCCTCTGCTCATTTTTCATTTGGATTATTATTATTATTATTATTATTATTACTAATGAGTTGTTTTTTAATATATTTTGGTTATGAATTCTTTATAAGATAGATGGTTTGCAAATATTTTTCCTGTCATAGGCTGCCTTTCATTTTAGTGACTGCTACTTTTCCTATGCAGAAGCTTTTTAGTTTGATGTAGTCCTACTTGTTTGTCCTTGTAAGTATATTGTTTGACTATGTAAGTACCTTCATCCGTGTGTTCTATATTTTCATGTTACTCATTAGCATTCTTTCACTTCAGCTTGAAGAATTCCTTTCAGCATTTCTTATAAGGCAGGTCTAGTGGTGATGAATGTTTCTAGCTTTTGTTTGTTTGGGAAAGTCTTTTCTCTTTTTTATTTCCAAAAGATATCTTAGAGATAACTTTTGGGGTTGAAATTTTAAGGTGACCTATTAGCCTCATAAACTTGGACATCAAAACTACCTCCCAGGTTTGAGAAGTTCTCAGTAAGTTTACTCTTCCTTCTCCCTCACCTTTCCTTCTTAGATTCCCATACTGCATAGATTTTTTTTCTTTTAATTGTATGTCATAATTCACATAGGATTTTTTCATTCTTTTTTATTTTTGCCCCTCTAACTCAATGATTTCAAATTGCCTGCCTTCTAGTTCCCTAATTCTTTCTTTTGCTTGGTAGACTCCACTCTTGAAGCTTTCTGTAATTCTTCTGTTCATTCATTGAACTCTTCAACTGTAGAATTTCCTTTTTTTAAATGGTCTCTTTTTCTTTTTTGAACTTCTCACTTTGTTCATGGATTGTTTTCTTAATTTATTTAGTTGTCTATCTGTGTTTTCTTGTAGTTAACTGAATTTTTTAAGAAAATTATCCTGAATTCTTTGTCAAACATTCACAGATCTCCATTCCTTTTGGTTCAGTCATTGGAGCTTCATTAATTTTTTTTGGTGGTGTCATGTTCTGAATTATTCATGATCTTTGTGGCCTTATGTTGGTATCTGCACATTTGAAGAATAGGGACCTCATCCAGTCTTTACAGACGAGCTTCAGTAGGCAAAGCCCTTCAGCAGTCAGCCTATCCAGAGATTTTGGGTGGACTGTCTTGTGACATCTGCAAGTGGCAAAATATCCTTCTTTTTGTGGGTGAGTTGTATTCCATTGCATATGTATGCTACATCTTCTTTATCTATTCATCTATTGATGTGCACTTGGGATGCATCTGTATCTTGGCAATTATAAATAACATTGCTGTTAATAGTGGAGTGTATATATCCTTTTGAATTGACTTTTTTATTGTTCTGAGATATATGCCTGGGAGGGAACTGCTGGGCCATATGTGGTTCTAATTTTAGTTTTTTGAGAAATCTCCACATTGTTTTCCATAGTGGCAGCACCAATTTACATTCCCACCAAGAGTGTACAGAGGTTCCCTTTTTTCTACATCCTTGCCAACATTTGTTATTTGTGCTCTTTTTGATGATGGCCATTCTGACAGGTGTGAGATGATATCTCATTGTGATTTTGATTTGCATTTCCTTGATTTTAGTGATGTTGAGCAACTTTTCTTGCTTCTGTTGGCTACCTGCATTTCTTCTTTTGGAAAAATGTTCAGTTCTCCTGCCCATATTTTAAATGGGTTGGTCTGTTGTTTATTTGCTTTTTAATTGAAGTACAATTGATTTAAAATGTTGTATTACTTTCTGGTGTGCAGCATGGACGGACTTGGAGGGCATTATACTAACTGAAGTAAGTCAGACAGAGAAAGACAAATACTGTAAGATATCACTTATGTGTGGAATCTAAAAAAAATACAACAAACTAGTGAATATAACAGAAAAGAAACAGACTCACAGAGGTAGAGAAGGAACTAGTGGTTACCAGTAGAAAGAGGGAGGTGAGGGGGCAAGATGGAGGTGGAGGATTAAGAGGTATAAACCGTCAGGTATAAAATAAGCTATAAGGATGTATTATACAACATGGGGAATATAGGCAATATTTATAATAACTATAAATGGAGTATAACCTTTAAAAATTTGTGAACCACTATATTGTACACCTGTAACATATAATATTGTACATCAACTATACTTTAATTTTAAAAATATGATATTATAAAATAAATGCATAAATTAAAAAAACACTGTTTTATAAAAATAGAAAATACATCATGGTCACTTGAGTCCAGTAAAGAAGCAACTATAATGTTACTCCTTTAAGAACCTTGAACTGTCTGTTTATGAAAATGTTATCTAAAGAGAGGAGAGGAAAGGAGAGGGAACCACACTGAAGTTGGTTCTGGGTTGCACATACAAGGAAAGCAATAAAAACTTCTCATAATCTGAGACGTTAACAGTATCAGTTCAGAAAGAATTTTAGGAAGATTCTATTCATCTTTAAAATAAAAACTGTTTTATTGGTAATAGAATTCATTCAAGAGTTTCTAATAGGAAACTGTTACTCCTAATTGAAATATGGTGAGAAAAGGAAGCAATTTAATGAATAGTTACACCATATGCTTAGAGAAAGTACTGAGGAATAGAAAACCATAGTGGTGTGAGATGGAAAGTCTAACTGTGCTTGAAATATTGGGTTGAAAAGCAATACAGGAGGTCTTAAATCTTGTGAACACTGTTGTTAGTACTGTGCTAGCCAAAGAACATGCAGTATAATGTGGAAGTATTTTTGGTAGGTAAGTATTTGATACATTTAATTTTCATTTAAATGAATAACTGTCAAATTTCCCTATGCCACATATTGCAGACTTACTGTTTGGGTGATGCCTAATATCCAAACCACTGGTATTATACATATCAAAGCAATAAAATGATTAATTCTTTTTAGGAAATTGTCTATTTCTATTATGTGCAGTTTTAGTTGGAATGTAAACCAAAATATGACAATATGATTGTCTTCAACTTTCATTTTCACCAGAGTGGTGTAAAACCAGAATAAAATATTTAGAGCTGTAAATATTCATTACAGTAGCAGCTCTGTCAAGGTTGTGGTGGTGGTTTCAATGCATCTTCAAATCCTTTGACATTCCTCTCTTCAAAAGGTGGAATCTCATTCCTTTCTTTATGAATTGGGCCAAACTTCATGACTTGCTTCTAGTAAATAGAATGTATAATTTCTAAGAAACTCCCAAAGCTAGGCATGAAAAGGAATCAGCTTTCACCTAGTTTTCCCTTCTCTTCTCTTCTCTTTCCCTTCTAGGGGAAATCAGCCACCATGATGTGAGGACACTCAAGTAGACCTGGAAGTGTCCCTCATGAAGAATTGAGGCTTATTTTAAGAGCCATCAGAGGCTTGATAGTTGTGTGAGTGACACTGAGGAAGTGGAAACTTTAGCTCTTAATTAACCTTCAAATGACCAAAGCTGTCACCAACATCTTGGTGGCAACCTCATGAGAGACCCTAAGCCGCAAATTGTTAGCTGAGGTACTCCCAAATTTTTCACCATTGAAACTGTGAGATACAAGAATGTTTACTGTCATTTGAGCCATGACATTTGTGGGTAGTATATTTAACAGCAATGGATAATGAATAAAGGTGTGAACCTACACATGCTACCAAGACTTTCTGAAGCTTCTTTGCTTCTTTTCACTTTTTTAATCTCCTTTCATTATGCCTGTGATTCTATAAGCTCCTTCCAACTCCATTCTGCTAAAGTCAGTTATTTCTTTTTATTGCTTGTTTTCAAAGAACACAGCTTTAAAACAGTATAGATTACTATTATCCTAAACTACAATAAGAAAAATATTTTTTCTTTTCTCTTTTTTGATCTGAGACATTTTAATTCAACATCTTGGTCTACTATAAAGTTTATTTTGTTTTTTAAAATATAATTATTTACAACTTTGGATATCTTGAACTTTAGCATGTTAACCTATGAGACTGTGATGATATTTTTTTTGGTCACCTATTTGTATAAATTGATGAAAAATTCAAGGGAAAAAAGAAATCTGCATAAATTAAAATGCATACATTTTATTTTAAATAAAATGATTTCGTTTAGTATGTTTTAAAAACAGTATGAATGGTGCTTTTCACCAAACTCAGAAACATTGTGGCCAATATTCTTTAAATGTTCTTTTTTACTGCATTATTCTCTCTCCTCCTCCTCTCCTCTTTTACCTTCTCCTTTCCTTGTCTACCTTCTCCTCTCCGCCTCTTCTAAAATTCCAATTATGCTTATGTTATAACTTTTGATATTGTTCCATAGGTCCTATGCTATTCATTTTCTTCTATCTAATTTTCTCACTGTTCTTCAAAGTGCATAATTGCATGTGGATCTTTCATTGAGTTCAATGATCTTTTTCAGGTTGTCAATCTATAATTAAAGCTATCAAGTGATTTTTCCCCAAATATTATACTCTTTAATTCTATAACTTTTATTTGGTTGATATTTATAGTTTCCATTCCTAGTCTGAGATACACTATCTGTACATTCATCATGATTATGTTGTCCTTTAAAATATTTATAAAAGCTGCTTTAAAGTCCCTGGCTGCTAATTCCAACATCTGGACATTTTGCATTGATTTATATAGAACGCTTTTTCTCTCAAATACGATTCACATTTTTTTTTCTGTTTTCTTATTTGTAGTAACTTTTAGTTATATGCTGGACGTTATGAATTATAAATTAAAGGGAATTTGGATTATGCTGTCTCCCTTAAACAATATTGACTTTTATGTGAATGACAGATAAATCACTAGTGGATAATTCTGTTCTTCTCAGGCCTGGATTTATTCTTTATTAAAGCTTTATTTACATTTAATTTTAAACTTCTTTCTAAGGCATGGTCCTTACACTTAGGGTATCATTTTACTGAAGTCTCAAGTGAATGACAAGGTAGGTCATTTCACTTTGGCTGGGCTGGGACATCAATAAAATCCAGCACTCTAAGCCCTCTAGTATTGCTGTTTAGCTCTCAGCCTTGAAAAAAACAATCTTTGCTAGGCCTTGTAAAGCCTACATACACTGCTGGAGCCTCCATCAAAATAGATCCTTTTCTCAGGTAAGATGCTTTATAAATTCCAGATGTCTCAGCAGCCTGGATCACCAATCTCTTCTTCGGTGAGAGCTAATCCTGTTAGTTCTACTTTTCTGCTGTTGGGAAAGTTGAGGTGATTGTGGGGTGATCATGATCATGTTATGCCTTAGATCTCTCTTCTTTCAGGGATCACAGTCTTGTCCAGACTATTGTTTAATTTCTAAAACAATGACTTCACATATTTTTCCAATTTTATAGTTCTTTTCAGAAAGAGGATATGTCTGTTACCAGTTACTTGGTTATGGTTAAAAGCTGAAGTTGCTTTCAAATAGACTTAACAGTAAAATCAGATAGCATGTTGAGATGTTTTAAATAACCCTCCAAAGAAACAAACAAAACCTAATAAACTCTAGTACACATATACATACCATATACTTTATCAAAACAGTGAAGCCCTTCAGACGTTTTATATAACACATGTTGAGTATATTTTAATAGAAATAGGTTAATCTATAAATTGCTTCACAATTTGATTAATATCAATATTTTATGTGTATACATATACAAAGATAGAACAATGTCCTGGGAAAACTATTTATTTATACTTATGTCCCTAATTAACCATTTAAAAATATTATCTTTCTTTATGGAAGAAGAACTCAATTATTTTGATATTTCAGTAAATCACCTCTAAAAATTATGCCTAATTCAGGTAGAGACCTTTGTCTCTTAAAGACAGGGTTCAAGTTACCAAACCAGTTTCTACCAGGACCTTTATTCTCAGTGGAGAAAAACTCAATAAATGATCCTGTCATTAAGTTTTTTTATTTCTATAATATAGTAAAAATTTACTAAAAATTTAAAACCTATACCAAAAGATAGAACGTGTTATCTTAAGATATTTAAACTAAAATTTGTCAAAGCATCAGTTGAAGAGGTTTTGAAAGTATTTACAATATATTTTACAGATTAGAGCTAAGAGCTTTGCACAGTTCATCTTCCAGATGTAGACACATTAATGAATTTAAGTGTATTAATTTTCCTCTAGCATCTACAATTTATTATTGGCTTGGTTTAGCAGTGAGATGTTAAAAGGGGTCCAAGGTCCAAGTGAAATGATTTTTAAGTGCATTGGGAATGATGAGTTATATTCATTTTAACATCACCAAGTCCTTTTAAAGGCTCTATGTTGTCAATGTTAAGGTTTTTAAATCAGAATTTCCTTTGATAAATGCCTTACTGAAACACAGAAAAGACTAGGATAGGCATTTAGCAAACAAGGAAATACATTAGACCAATAAATTTATGAAAAGTTCAATGTTTTAAGTATCCCCATCAATAACCAGGGAAATGCAAAGTGAAACTACAATCAGGTAGCATTGCCTGCCCAGCTGGCTGGCAAATATTTTTTAAAGTTTGACCATACCAAATGTTGGCAAAGATGTGAAGTGACAGAAAACTCCCGTACACTTCACTGAAGAGTGTAAATTGGTATAACCGCTATGGAAAATAATTGGGCATTTTTCTAGTTAAATTAATTGTATACAGTTTATCCTACAACTTTGCAAATCCACTTAAAGTACTTGCCCTTGGGAAAAGTGGTGGATATTAACATTAGGATAGATATATGAGAACAGTCATAGCCGCATTGCTTGAAATCGGCAGAACCTAGGAACAATTCATTATCCATCCACAGCATCATGGATAAGGAAATTGTGTTACTTTAAGACATTGGAATACTGTAGTGAAAAGCAAGAAAAAATTAACTGCAACTATTCAAAATAACATGGAAAAATCTCACAAACATAATATCGAGTGAGAAAAGCAGTCTTAAAATGATACATGTATTTTTATAATCATGTAAAATTCAAAAGAGTTGAACTACATTGTTGAAGGATGCAAGAGTAAGTGCAAAAACTATAGAGAAAAGCAAAAAAGTGACTGTTGTCTAAGTTAGGAGAGTGGTTATTGCCAAGAGGAAAGACAAGGGTTGTTGCTGGAGACAGGCATGCTGAGGCTGCTAGGTAGCTGGTCATGTTTTCTTTCTTTTTTTTAATTGAAGTATAGTCGATGTACAATATTATGTTAGTTTCAGGTATACAACATAGTGATTAGACCTTTAAATACATTATGAAATGATCACTATGATAAGTCTAGTAACCATCTGTCACCATACAAAGTTATTACAGTATTATTGACTATATTCCTTATGCTGTATATTATATCCCTCTGACTAATTTATTTTATAACTGCAAGTCTGTACCTCTTAATCTTCTTCACCTGTTTAGCCTAGTCTTCCACCCTCCCCTCTGGTAACCACCCATTTCTTCTCTGTATCTGAGTCTGTTTCTGTTTTGTTTTGTTTGTTCATTGTTTTGTCATTTAGATTCTAAACATAGGTGAAATCATATGGTATTTGTCTTTTTCTATCTGACTTATTTTACATAGCATAAGATCCTCCACGTCCATCGATGTTGTTGCAAATGGCAGGGTTTCATTGTTTTTATGACTGAGTAATATTCCATTGAGTGTTTATGTATGTGTATGTGTGTATGTGTGTGTGTGTGTGTGTGTGTGTGTATATATATATATATATATATATATATATATATATATATATATATATATATATATATATATATATATATATCTCACATTTTCTTTGTCATTCATCTATCAGGTTGCTTCCACATCTTAGCTATTGTAAATCATGCTGCAAGGAACATAGGGGTGGTTATATTTTTGAATTAGTGTTTTGTTTTCCTTGGGTAAATATCCAGAAGTGGAATTGCTGTGTCATATGGTAGTACTACTTTTAATTTTTTGAGGAACTTCCATACTGTTTTCTATGGTGGCTGCAGCAATTTACATTCCCACCAACAGTGCATAGGGTTGCTTTTTCTTGAAATCTTCACTAACATCTGTTATTTCTTGCCTTTTGATAAAAGCCATTCTGACAGGTGTAAGGCACTATCTGATTGTGGTTTTGATTTGCATTTCCCTGATGATTAATGATGTTCATCACCTTTTCACGTGCCTGTTGGCATTCTGCATGTCTTCTTTAAAAAAATGTCTATTCAGATCCTCTGCCCATTTTTCAATACAATTTTTTTTATGATATTGAATCACATAAGTTCCTGTTTTATTTCTTGACCCAAGTGGTATTTAGAGTAGTATTTGCTTTACAGCAATTCATTGTAGTCTACATTTCATATTTTGTATTATTTTCTGAACACATGTTCTCTTTCAGAAAAAAAATTAAATACAACCAGAAAATTCTATACAAATGATTGGAAACAGGGAAAAAAGAGAATAGATAAGATAGCATTAAAATGTGTTATAATGCTTTTGTCTAAAAGTAGAATAAAACAACTCAAAATAATTGAAATAATCATTTTATAAAACTTCAATTATTTTATAAAACAAGACGTCTTAAAATAGGATGGTTCTAGGTTAGATTAATACAGGGGCCCAACAATGTCTTCAAAGTTTCTTTCATCTTTTTGCTCTGCATTTTTCATCATATTATGCTATCTGATTGTTAGGATGGTTGTCCTAAATACAGAACAAACTGTGCATCCTTCTTTTTATTAGTGAAGAGAACCTTTTATCATGTGCTCAAACACAAACACACACACACACACACACACACACACACACACACACACACACAGACTTTTCCTCTTGACTCATCATCGTCTGAAACTGCATCTGATACTCATGCCCCCAATGCAAGAAAAGGGTCCCCATGATTGACTAAGACCAATTAGGTGTTACCTCCTCACCTCCCTTAAACACAGTTGTGGGAAGGAGTGCAAATAACTGAAAAAAAGCAAGGTTCTGTTAGACAGGAAGAAGTATGAATGTTGCCTGCTACAAATTTTAAAAATATAGAAAGTTTCCCTGAAAATCTTGAGCCTTGGATGAAAACACTTCTAGAGTACTAATTAACACTTATTGAAAATGATCCATACCCAAGCATTTTCTAAAGTACCTTTTTGATTTAAAGAGTTAAATTACCAGTAGGTGGATATAATACTACCCAAAGAGGTTAATTCAAATTCAAATGCTAGAAAAGGAGGAACATGTAGACTTTCTAGGAGAAATACTCTTTGTTTCTAATCATGTCTATTCCTGGTTAGGCCACTGTTTACGGTAAGGGACAAGAAAAAGATATTGTCAGGCAAGAATGGACTAATAAATCTTACCACCCCAAGAAATCTGCTGGAAAAGAAAAATGCATAAAAAGGATTTTCTTCATTTTCTAATCATGAAGTAATAAGTCAAAAACTCAAGAACTGGGAAGGAGGAGTATTCAAAATGGCACTGAGTAGTAAAGTTTAAAATTGACTCAGTATCTTCCAGGGGCCAGGAGTTAACTCCATAAATATTTGTTGTTTTAATAATTGTTGTTAATGTGATTTTTAAAAAATAAACCTTATTTTTCAGAACAGTTTTAGGTTTACAGAAAAATTATACAGATAATACAGGGAGTTCTCATAAACATGGTTCCCGATTTCTCCTTATTATTGATATCTTAAAAATTTTTTCTTCCAGTTTTCCTGAGATATAAATGCCATACACCGCTCACTGTATGTCGTGTCTCCTACCATTAACATCTTACACTAGTATGGTACATTTGTTACCATTAACAATCCAATACTGATATATTATTATTAAGTCCGTAGTTTATTCAGATTTCACTCGATTTTAGCCGATTTCCCTTTTTTTGGGTTGTTGTTCCAGGGTTCCATCCAAGACACCATGTTGCATTGTCATTCTCTTTAGCTCCTGATGACTGTGACAGCTGCTCAGACTTTCTTTGTTTTTGATGGCTTTGACAGCTTTGAGGTATGCCAGTCCAATCCTCAACTGAAATTTGTCTGAGGTTTTTCTCACAATTAGGCTGGGGCTGGAGATTTGGGGAGAAAAACCACAGAGGCCAAGTGCAACTCACCACATCATATCAAGCTTCCATATTCTCAGCATGACTTATGACTGTTGATGTTGACCTTGACCACCTGGCTGAGGTCGTGTTTGTTAGGCTTCTCTATTGTACAGCCAATCTTTTTAAAACCCTTTTCCATAATGTACTCGTTGGAAGGAACTCACTATGAGTAGCCCACCCTTTAGAGTGGGGACTTACAGCTCTTCCTTCTGGAGGACAGAGTACAAAAGTTATTTAGAATTATTCTATGTGAAAGACTTGTCTCTTCTTCCATTTATTTATTTATTCAATCATTTATTTAAATATATTTTGTATATTTATTTTTGTCATAATTCAATGATTATTACTTTGTTGTTCAAATTGTTCTAGCTTTGTTCCATTTCCCTTTCAGATGGTTCCTGTGTCCCTTTGACATACTCCCAATATAGTGAGCTATCCCCTCCACCCCCCAGCCCCGGTACTTCTTTCCTTTCTGGTGCTTCAGCCTCATCTGTCTTTTCTGCCCTTAGCCTACAATCATCAACTTCTCCAAGAACTGCTGGTACTGTTTATTAGAGAATAGTATTAGAAACCAAGATCTTGGTGTTAAGTGTGCTCATTGCTTCTGGGGTGTCTTTACTGTCAGGCACCCTCAGCTGACAGAGCAAGGAAATATACATGTATATAACAACCACTGTACATTAATATTTTTATAAATATTTCTATCTGTAACCATATATTTTAAGCGAAACACGAGTTTGTACTAATGCCTCCAACTCTAATTCATTGCCTCATGAATCATCCAATCTCCTTTCCTTGCTGATCTGTAGCCTCCCACTCCAGCAGTGAGAAAGCTGGCTCCCATGACCTACCGTCCATTTACTTAACTGTTTAATTCCCGTGTGCATGTGTAGCATTGCCAGAACTGTTCATCTGCCACTGTTAATGTGATTTTGAACTTGATACAAATATTAAATGTACTTTGTGGAAAAACATGTGCAGAATTCAAAAAGTAATAATAATTTTATATATATATATATACACACACACATTATTATATATTATTATATATATATAAATATATATCTGGATCTCATATTCCTGTATTTTTGTTTTTACTTGGGAGACTTTGGGGGGAAGAAGATAGTAAAGGTGTACAACATTATTACCTCTCAGAATTAGCATCTCTTTCTTTAATGGAGATGTTCAATTCCTGATAAGGTAATGAAATATAGGTTAAAATGGCATTTAATAGTGTAGGGTAAAATTGGTCAATATTATTTCTGAATCCCTGAAGAAAAAGAGGGAGGAGATAGTCCATCCTTCTGCTGAAGGATAGGAATTTTAAAAATTAAAACAAGCCTTGAATTCTGAAAGTTTCTTTGTAGTAAATTAATAAATAACAATTTATTTAAAATTTTCTAAGGATTTTCTAGGCAAATTATAGCTATAATTGTAAAGTTCACATAAAAGAAAAACTTATAACTGTGAATTTAAAGAAAAAATACATATCATTTTGGAAAAGCCAGTTGTGAAGAATTATTACCTTCATCTGTGTAAGAGTTTATACATTTTGGAATCGTACTCCTAAATCCACAGAAGCAGGAAGATCTGTGCCTTGTTCATCTTTGTGAAAACAGCTTTGGTACAGAGTACTCAGTGAATGTTATATTGAAGATGACCTTCACTCCAATGTCAGCAAAAGTACATGATTTAATCATAGCTTGATGTAAAGCTAAGGTAATTGTCCTTCCAGATATTCATGTTGCAAATATATTGTATACATATAACTACATACGTAGTTTAGAATCACTGGAGATTTGTGATGAAATCTTATTCTATTTTAAAATAGAAAAGTGTTTACAATTCAGAAGTGATTATTAACATTAAAACATAATTGACTCCCAGGACCCTTTAAATTAGTGAATATCACAAGGCATTTATGTGTTTATGTTTTACAGATTATTAAATGCTTCACAGAGAGACTTGATTTGGTTGTAGGTAGATGTCTGAAAAGCAGAAAAGGAAAAATATACTTAAAGTTGAAGCATCAAGATTTGAATATGGTCTTCTAAAACTAAAATTAAATCACCCCTGTATTGTAATAGAAATCTGTTAACATGACTGGTATATAATTTATAGAAATTTGACAGAAGAATATTTTCAGATACATCTTTTCATTTAATCGAAATTGACTTAATTCTACCCTCTTTGTAAAAGCTAAAAATAAAATAGAATAAGTTCTTTTTGTTCCAATTAAATTTGTGGCTGTTTTACACACACATACACACACACACACACACACACACACACACACTTAATTTTAATAAGCAGAAATACCTCCAATTGGGATATTATCTATATATTTTTAATTGAACTGAATAATGTATGTATAAGTGTAATGTGAGTTTACATTTGAACACTTGTATAGCATATTTTATCTTTGTAAAGTTGTGTTATATCTTGTATACTGTTTATCATATTATGAAATATTTATTTTCAATGTATCTAGAAATTTCATTAACAGTATTATTATATACTTTAAAGCCAGTCAGATCTTATCAATGTAAATGATTCCATGAAAGTGTATCTGATTGAATTCTAAACACTCATTTCTGAAAAATTATAGTGCTACTCAAAAGTGTGAGCCTTGGACGGGCAGCCTCAGCACCATATGGTACTTGTGAAAAATGCAAATCATTAGGACCTACCTTATACCCGCTGCATCAGAAACTTTGGGGTGGGGTCCAGGTGCTTCTGTTTTAACAGGCTTTCCAGGCAATTATGATGTATGTTGAAAGTTTGAGATGCACTGGCTTTTTGTATGTCTGGCTCTTTCTCAGATGTCATGTCCCAGCATAAATGTCACCTCCTTAGAGAAGTCTTATCTAATCTAAAGTAAAGCCATCTCAATCATTTCTCTTTTTTATTTGGTAATTTTAAAATTTAGAAATAATTTTAGATTTACAGAAAATCCACAAGAGTATATAGTTTCCTATGTGTACTCAGATTCTCTGACAGCTAATATTTCACTATTTTTGCTTTATCATTTTATACACACACACATATTCACACATACCTATATAAACATCTGAGAGTAAGGTGCACCCCTATCTCCTCTTCTTTCCTCAAATACTCAGCATGTATTTCCTAAAAACAAGGATAATCTCTTTCTTAACTGCAGTACAATTATAAAAACCAAGAAAGCAACAATGAAACTACTATTTAATCAGTAGGTCTAATTACTTCATCGCTTGTTTAATATCCTGTAAAGCAAAATGCAAAAGGCTGGTCCCAAATCAATAATATGTACTTCGATAGCCTTGATAGTTAATACAAGGATAGCCGAGAAAAACTGTTTCTTTTTTAGCTATAAAGCTATGTGAAAGACACAGTCCACTAAGTTTTTAATATTTCCTCACTAAGAATCTTGTGATAAGTTGCCTTTACAGCTTACTACCAGGAAAATATTTGTTTTTCTTAAAACAGAGTGTGGGGAAGTTTCCCTCTTGGCCCTGTAAGAAAGCCCAAAACGAACTCTGTGTCTTAATAACTGTAACAATATTAGCTGTCCCTGCTCTTTCATAGATTTAATATTATATATCTATTTTAACAGAAATTATCTATCCATTTATCTCTTCTAACTCTATTGTGAGCCATCTCCAATGCAAATAGAAACAAATATAACAAATAATAATATATTAAATATAACAATTAAAAATATGGCAAATAATAAAATATCCAAGATTCTGTATATTCTCATTGTTCTTTAAGTTAAAAAAATACTGGGCGGGAGGGTATAGCTCAGTGGTAGAGTGCACGCTTAGCATGCACAAGGTCATGGATTCAATCCCCAGCACCTCCATTTAAAAAATAAATAAATAAACCTAGTTACCTCCCCCTCCAAAAAAAGAGAATAGCAATAAATCAATAAATAAATAACCCAAAATTGTGGTAAATTCATACCACAGGAAAAAAGAAAAATACCAAATTCCAAAGATTATTTTTTTTGCATTTTAAAACTCTGTCTTAAATATTTATCAGGGTTTGAAATTAGTCTGGTCCTTTAAAGTCACTTAAAAAAATGAACATATACAAAAGTGATCAAATTTAATTTAATAAGTAGACTATATTATTTATTGCATAATAAATTACTCCAAAACTTAGCAGCTGAAACTAACAAATATTTATTATCTCTCAGCATTTCTGAGGGCCAAGAATCCAGGGAAGATGCATAATTCTGGCTCAGGTTGTAGCCAAAGCCACAGTGATCTGAAGAGGGTCCAAGCCAGAAAGTTCACTCCCAAGTTTACTCAGGTGGTGTAGACAGACCTCAGCTCCTTAGCACATGGACTCTCCAGAGGGCTGCTTATCACAGGGCAGCCTACTTCTAACCCAAAGAGAGCCCAAGACAGAAACCTAGTCATGGAGGTGACATATTGCACACCAACTATCATCACGATCTAATTTTAGAAACTTTTCATCACCTCCTCCAAAAAAAAAAAAAAAAAAAACCCTGAAAAACTTTTGCTCTGTAGAAGACACTGTCAAGAGAGTAAAAAGACAAGTCACAGACTGAAAGAAACATTTGCAAAAGACACATCTGATATTCAATATCTACAAGAACTCTTAAAACTCAACAAGAAAATGAACAACCTAATTTTAAAAATAAGCAAAACATCTGAACAGATATCTCACCAAAGAACATATACCAGATGGCAAATGAGCATGTGAAAAGACGTTCCCCATCTTATGTCATCAGGGAAATGCAAATTAACACAACAATGAGATACCACTACACACCTATTAGAATGTCCCAAATCTGAAACACTGACAACACCAAATCCTAAGAGGACATGGAGCAAAAGAAACTCTCCTTCATTGCTGGTGGGAATGCAAGGTGGTACAGCCACTTTAGGACAGTTTGACAGTTTCTTACAAAACTAAACATACTCTTAAAATATGATCCAGTAATCTTGCTCCTTGCTAGTTACCCAAAGGAATTGAAAACTTAGTCCACACAAAAACTTACACATGGAACATCTACATCAGCTTTTTTCATAATTGCCAAAACTTGGAAGCAAGCAAGGTGCATGGATAAACAAACTGTGGTTCATTCAGACACTGGAATAGTATTCAGTGCTGAAAAGAAAGAACTATCAAGTCATAAGAAGATATAGTAGAACCTCAAATGTATATTACTGAATGAAAGAAGCCAACCTGAAAAGGCTACATACTGTACAATTCAGACAATATGACATCCTGGAAAAAGCAAAACTATGAAGACCGTGAAAGGATTAGTGATTGCCAGGAGTTAGAGGGGTATAAGGGAGCACACAGATTTTGAGGGCAGTGAAACTATTCTGTATGATACAGTAATGATGGATACATGTTATTAAACATTTGTCCTAATCCACAGAATGCACAACAGCCAGCTTAAATTCCAACATGAAGCACGGATTTGGGGTAATTATGATGTGTCAGTGTAGGGCCATCAGTTGTAACAAGTGTCCCACCCTGCTGGGGGATTTCCATAATGGGGGAGGCCATGCATATGTGGGGGCAAGAGAGAGATGCGAAATCTCTGTGCCTTTTGGTCAATTTTGCTGTGAACCTAAAGCTACTCTAAAAATCATCTGTTTAAAAGCAAACAAGAAAGAAGAGAGAAAGAGAAAGGAAGGGAAAGACAGAAGAAGACAGAGAATCTCCCATACCTATTAGCAATTACTCACCCTTCACTCCCCGCTACCACCAGGCCTTGGTAACCACTAATTTACTTTCTGTGTCCATGAATTTTCCTGTTCTGAGCTTTTCATATAATTGATACCATACAATATGAGCCGTTTGTGTCTTCTTTCTTTAACTTAGCAGAAGGTTTTGAAAGTTCACCCACGTTGTAGTACATAGCAGTAGTTTATTTCTTTTTATGGCTGAATGTTGTTCCATTGTATGGAAATACCACATTTTGTTTTCCATTCCACAGTTTATGGACATTTAGAATGTCTCCACCTTTTGGCGAGTGTGAATAATGCTTCCAAAAACAGGTACACATTTTTTTGTGTGTGAGTATGTGCCTTCTATTCTCTTGGGAAAAAAAAAATATAAAATAAAATTGCTGGGTCATTTAATAACTCAATGTCAACATTCTGAGGAACTTCCAGATTGTTTTTCTCAGTGGCTATACCATTCTATAACCTCATCAGCAATGTATAAAGGATTCTAACTTCTCCACATCCTCACCAACACCTGCTATTGTCTGTCTTTTTAAAATTTATTATTGTATCTATATTGTATTTATTATTGTATCTATTGTATCTATCTTAGTAGATGTAATGTCATCACATTGTCCTTTTGATTTGAATTTCCCTGATAACTAATGATGTTGAGCATCTTTTCATGTGCTTACTGGATATTTGCATGTCTTCTTTGGAAAAAAAATGTCTACTCAGACCTGCCAATTTAAAAAAATTTGGTTATTTGTCTTTTTTCTGTTGAAATTGTAAGAGTTACTTATATCTTCTTGATAAAAAGACCTTATCAGGTGGATTATTTGCAAAATTTTTCCCATTCTATGGTTGTCTTCAATTTTTAATAGTGTTTTTTGATGCTTGAAAGTATTCAATTTTGATGAAGTCCAATTTCTCTATTTATTCTTCTGTCAGTTGCACTTTTATTCTCATATTTAGGAAACCATTGCCTGATCCAAATTCAAACACATTCACTCCTGGGATTTCTTCTAATGGTTCTATGGTTTTAGCATTGGTATGTAGATCTTTGATCCATTTTTGAGTTAATTTTTGTATACAGTATGTGGTAGGAGTCCAACTGCATTCTTTTGTGTATGACTGTCTAGTTGTCAGGATACAACATTCGTTAAAAAAAATTATTCTTTCCCTGTTGAATAGTCTTGGCACTCTTGTCAAAAGTCAGCTGAACATAAATGTATGAATTTATTACTGGGCTCTTTTTTTCTAAACCATTAATCTGTATGTCTATCCTTATGCTAGTACTACATGGTCGTAATTACTGTAGATTTTTAGTTAAGTTTTGAAATAGGAAAGTGGAAGCCCCCTAACTTGTTTTGTTCAAGACTGTATTCATCATTCTGGGTCCTTTGCATTTTCATATTGTTTTAGGATCAGCTTGTCATTTTTGGCAAAAAAAAAAAAAAAAAGGCAGCTGGGAGAGTCTGCAGTCTAAACTGCTGAACCGTTATTGAAGATTACTTAGTACTACGGAAACATGCCTACAATGTGACTGTGGTCCATGAATATGAGATTTTATTATACTCTGGTATGCATAGGTATGAATTAAAAGTTAAAGTAAGGTGATGGTTTTTAGAAAAATGGAATCATGCATTGTCTTTCTTTTCTTTCATAATTTTTTGTTTTAATACTATTTTATAATAAGGAAAATATGCATTAAGTTTTTGAGGGAAGGATCTATTTTTTAAACTCCTTAAAGCATTTGTCATATTGCATCACACATAGTAGGCACTCAGTAAATAATTCTTGGAGTGAATTTTGTATTGCTCATTTGCAGATGAAAAAAGTGAGTTCATCTGTATCGCATGCAGCTCAAAGTAACTCTTAGAAAACAACTATTCAATCCAGCTAAATTCAACAAGAAAAGAAAATTTATGCATACAAATACCCTTGAGTCAATTGCTTTAGAAACACACATTATGACTACTTTCATAAATACATATTTTTCTCAATAGATTCACATTTCTTCCATCACTACTATTAGTTCCCTGAAAAATTGAGCCTTTAAGAAATAATTTGAAATATCAGGAAACAACCTTTTTTTCAAGTGGGCAGCATGAGCTAGATCTTATGACTTTTTTCCAAAATAATTCTAACCTTCGGGAGATTAGTAACTCAACTCCTTTCTGAGATGTCAAAGTCTAAGGCTGTGGTCAGTGAATAAAATGTGGCAACTTATTAATTTGTTCTTGGAAAGCTTTACTTGGATAGGAAGATGACACTAATTGACTCCCTAAAAACTTATATCAATAGGGGGAAAAGGGTAATTGTATGTTACAGGTAGTGCATCGATCTTACCATCATTAAGGAAAGCAAGTGAGGGTTAGTGGGGGTGTGAGAGGGAGTGGAGAACAGCCTACCTGTTCGCATTCTAGTAATACCTCAAACCACTGCACTTTTACTTCCATGATTGATGACACCACTAAAAACCTCCGTGGGACGACCGCACACTCTTCAGTCTCAAGCTGTAGACCATTCATTATGCTCGATATTTTCTACCCTGACCTGATATTGATGTACGCTGTGCTTAATGAATCATATTTATCACACTCTGTTACAGCCCAGGACATGTGGTGGATCTTATCTTAGAGGCATGGTCCAAGTGGGAAATGGAGCAAGCAACGCGTGGGAATAGAATTGGACTAGAAGGCAGGTCAGGGAGCTCCGGACAGGAAGGGATAGGAGAGAAAACGTGAGATGAACTCTCCACTGGGACAGTGTAGAGCATTCCAAACACAGATGAAAACCATCAGTGGGCTCCTGCCACCAGCCTGGTGGCAAAATTGCAACATCAGCAAAACCAGATCCTCCTAGGCAGAGGTTACAGCTTGGTGGGTAGAGCGCCTGCTTAGCATGCATGAGGTCCTGGGTTCAATCCCCAGTACCTCCATTAAAAAACAAACAACAAACAAGCAAAAAAACCCAAGGCCAAAAACAAAACAGACCCTCGCAGCTTCAGATTCTCATCTGAATCAATTTCCAATTGCTGGTCAGGACTATTTCCCCAAGTACTGAACCCAGGTGTGTATAACCAGAGCCCAGAATTCTAACCGAAATAAAACCAAAGTATTTATATAGATATTTTAAAGAAAATTATAAGTGAAAAGTAAGGAGATGAAACCATCCTGTGCATATTTCTAGCTAGTGCTTTTCCTTAAAAGAAAGCAAAAAAATTAGACGTATACATAGTATTGAACCACGTGTAGTTCTATTATAGCTTTCCCTTTGTGGCTTGCCTTGCAAACGTTCCCAGCATTTCAGGGCGTATGGTAATCAGGCAGGACATGTCCTCAGGCAGTGCACAGGCCTTGCCAGGCCACAGCCATCCCAGTAAACACTGGCGTGGAGGGTCCCCTAAGGTAGAGGAAGTTACTTGAGGACATGTCACAGGAGGCAGCCAGGAGAGGTCAACAATTCCAAATATAACCAACTTACTGTACAAACTGAAGTGTAAACAGGAAATTATTATATTTTTTCCTCAAATCACTGGCCCTAAATGTACATGTCAAATCTTCTCCCAGGTAGAAGACCCCTTAATAAGACCCTTGGCAGATTCCCTAAGTTTTCTGGGTCATTTTCTGTTATTCACTTTCACTTCTTAAAAACCCACTGAGTTTAAATTTCCAGGGTTCTCTCCCATCCAGAGCTCCCGCCCTGATCAGAGTCCTGTCCCGGGTCTAAGGAGCCTTAGTTGGAAGGGGCTGTGGCCTGTGCTTATTTCTTTTCTTGAAGCAGCACTCAAAATTCGAGGGCAATCAGTGTTTGGTTTGGGGATATCTCTTTTCCTTCCATCTTCAAGGCAAAACTCCCTTCTCCTCTGTTCTTAGGGGCTGAGGGAGGGGACGAAAGGAGGAAGGGCAAATTCCCAATGTCTAACTGCCCTCGTCACAGGCTGTCACAGCTTCTCTGGCTCATGGGAGCTGGTCATCTGTGCGCTCTCGTCCCAGGCATCCAAATGTGGGCTCTCACAGATGACAATGTTATAAGGACACTGCCATGCCAGCCAAGATCTCACTCTCAGATGTGACTCAATGCCCTCAATGTCCCTACTACCTGACCCCATAGGGACTTGCTGGTGAGCTTCCCAGTCTCAGTGTGGCCCCTTTTTGGGTTGGGTATCAGCCACTCAGTGCAGTTTGAGTGGTGCTTGAGCTGGGAAAATCCACACACTGAAACAGACATAGTCAGTGCTCGGCTCAGATACTCTCAAATCCTTTCCACTATTTTTGTGTGACATCCCACCTCCTCCAAATTTCTGAGTTCATTGCTTTCAACAGCTAGTACACTTGACTTTTCTTTGAAGGATGGCCCTCAAGTTACTGGAGCTTACCCAAGTGCCAAGGGATTTATTCCCCCTGGGAGGCTGTTAACCAATAAACTGTCCAGCAAAGTACTATGAATGTCCAGCTCTCTTGAGTCAGTTTGGGAAAACTGAGAGGCTTAACTTAAACTCCAGAGCTTCGCTACAGAATGAGTCCAAGTGTAGCTCGCTGGGGGACTTCTGAACACTTGTTTGGCTTTCTCCTCTTCCTTGTTCTGCTAGCCATTCCCTTAGTGGTTTCCCCTGGGAGCGCTTTCTTAGTAAATGGCACATAACTCCCCATTCGGGGCCTGCTCTTTGGGAACCTGACACGTTGGGTGAGAATGTAGCTCAGCCCATTGCTGCCCTTGGGATAGTTTAAGGTGTCAACTCCACCGGTTCCCTAGATGCCCAGATTTCTGATTAAACACGACTTGTACGTGTGTCTGTGAAGGTGTTTCTGGAAGAGATTGGCATTTGAACTGGGGGACTGAGCAAAGCAGAAGGCCCTCCTCAATGTGAGTGAATAGAACAAAAGGGTGGAGGAATAAAGAATCTGTCCTCTCTCCGCCTGAGTGCTGGAGTTGGGACTTACTTCCAACATCTCCTGCCATCAGGCTCCTAGTTCTCAGGCCTTCACACTCTAACTGGAACCTACATCTTCAGTTCTCCACCTCTCAGGCCTTAGAACTCCACCACGGGCTCTCCTGGGCCTCCAGCTTGCAGACAGGAGATGGTGGGCCTTCTCAGCCTCCGTAAGCATGTGAGCCAGTTCCTTAGCGTACATCTTGGTCTGCACATCTACATCTGTGTCTGTACCTCCTACACCCCCTGTTGGTTCTTTTTCTCTGGAGAACCTGCACTTAGGCTCATCCCCTCTTTACTCTGCCATCTCTCCCCAGTTTTCCTTTTGATTACTTTCTAAGGCCTGAGTAGCAGTTTATGTTCATTTTCTCCCTCCCTGCCTGGTCTCCTTTCCTCCCTTCCTTTCTCCCTCCATTCTTTCTTTGTCTTTTTTTCCCCCCTTCTTCTTTGATCTCCCATCTAGAATAAGCCCTGTGATGCCAGATTTCAAGTCCTTTCTCTCACAGCACTCATGGAATTTTGGGGGGAGGCTGAATTGTTTTAGATTCTTTCATGGACTAATCCTCTTGATAATAATGCTCCCCTCCCACACTTTCATTACTTAAAATGGAAATGCTATTACTGCTGAGCGCAGGTTGTCATCTTTTATGAAAAGGGAATACGAGGAGGGCAGAGAAGAGGGCTCTTGAAGGTCCACTGGCTCTGGATATCACTGACGGGTCTTCCTTGTGGAATCAGACTTCCAGCTTCCAAATCTACCCAAAATAAGGGTGCAAAGCCAGAACTGATTCCTGGAGCTAGCAGTGGAAGTCAAGGGAGCTCCTTGGGTTCTCCCCTGGTGAGCCGTCATCAGTTCCTCTGGTGTTTTATGATACCTGAAGCTCTGGAAAGCAGAGGAGAGAAAAAGATCAGGGAACTCACTACCAGCACAATAGTGATATGACTTCTGTTGGGTACTTAGAGTTTGAGCCAAGTGATGCCTTGGGAAGTTGAAACAAGACGCCTGGACAACAGTCGTGTAATTAAAATAGCTACATTGGCAGGAGAGGGCTCCCCCTGTCTCTGATACACAGCATTCATGAATGGAAGTGCTCAGCTTCCCGGTGGCTCTCCTTTGGAACTTGCTCATCCATTACTGGGGTAATGATTTTCCGTCTGGGCAACAGCAAAGCCAAAGGCCTATTACACAGGCAACATAAAGTTAAAAAGACATTATGGATAAAACGTTGGCTCTGGCAGGCTTTTGCCAACTCTTCTCCAGAGAAGATTGCCTGGTGCCGACACGTGTTTATTACAGTTAATAATGTTTACATAATTCTTCCTTGAGCTCATTAGAGCTGTCAGATCAGAAGTAAATGCGTTCCCCTCTCTGTTTATCTCTAAAGACTTCCCAGTCAATAAAGCAAGATGAATGACATCCAGGGCACAGAGGTACTCTTTGGCTGCGCAAACGCTGCCAAGTTAAATCCTCCGTCCGGGTGGGCTCCTGGTCTGATCAGTCCCTTAGTTCTTGAGCAAGAGAGCAGTGCTTCTCCAGTGTTAAACTGGCGTGATGATTCTTGGAATCGACCCAAGAGCTTGTTAAAACACTCACTGCTAGGCCTCCCCTAGCGATTCTGAATCAGTTGATCCGGGGTGGGGCCCAGAAATTTGCATTTCTAGTAAGCTCTCAGGTGATGCTACAAATGCACAGCCCATACTCACTTGTTCTAGAGGTCACCTACAATCATCTTGCTTGCTTGTTGGGGAGGGGGTACCCCTGGACAATTCAGAGGCATCCTGGCCTATGGGATGCAGCTGCAGCAGCAGCAGCAGCGGCGGCGGCTACGCAGCAGTGGCAGCAGCGGGAGCGGCGGCAGTAGCTGCCGCGGTAGCCACAGCTCGCGCGCAAACTCCACTGGGCCCGTGCGGCTCCGCGCGGTGGTCGGGCAGCGTGGAGGGGCGGGGCCTGGTGCCGGGGGCGGGGCGCAGAGAGCCGGGCTCCCACTGTCTGCTCTCCGCCGCCGCGGCAGGGGCTGAGGGCACAGCCAGCGGGCGGCGCGCCGCGGACTCCGAGGCAGCCCGCCGCGGACTCCGAGGCAGCCCGCCGAAAGGTAAAGCCAGGAGAGCGCGCTGGCGGGTCTTCCTGCCCGGCAGCTGCTGTCTAAGCCCCGGGGCGTCCGGCCCCCAAACTGGGTCTGGGCGCCCAGGGCATTTGCATTGCAACCTGGCTGCTGAGCCAGGGTTTTGCGTGCACCGGGCCGGGGCCGGGGCGGGAGGTTTTGGGTCTGCAGCGGGAGCCTGCGGTCATCCCAGGACATGCGGACTCGTAGACAACTTTGCGCAGCGGTCCTACTCTAAGTTCCCTTTATTGCTATTGTCTTAGCGCCTCGCGTCTGACAGTCTCCCCGGACTCCAGCTTTGTTCTCACCAGGCCAAACCCTCGATCCCCTAAGGGCGTGAACCCGGGAGTCCCTGGCAAGTTGCACCTGCCAGCCGGATCTACCCAGGCTCCCTTCTCATCCCTGCCAGACCCAGTGCACACTAGGGCTGGGCACCTCGAGACCCGGCGCCCACGCGGCCAACGCTTTTCGCTCATTCCCCTGTGTGGTCTGGGATCGGGGCTTGGTTGTCAGACCTCCCGGATGCGCGTGATTTGGGGCTGGAGAGAGGGCGAGAAAAAGTTTGGAGCCTCGGTTAGGGCTAGGGAGCCGGCAGCTCTCGGCAGCACATGGCACGAGTTGGAGAGAGCGCTAAGGGCTTGGCGCCAGGCAGAGGGACTCGGTACCGAGAGACTGTACCTCCAGGGCTGAGGCTCCAAGCCTGGACTGTCAGCAGAGATGAGATGCTTGTTGTGTACGCTCATTAGCAGGAAAAGGCTGTGTAATTGCAGAGAAGATGCGCGAAAAAGAGAGAGGAAGAGGGAGATACTTGGGGTATAGATATATAATTGCAGCGAACCCAGTGCACACTTTTCCCCCTCCGGATATTTTGGGAGAACTATGCACGGGATTGTCTTCTTGGACGCGAACTCCCAGGGTAGTGGTGGAGGTGGGTGGGGGGATAAGTTTTCTCCAGTGCTAGAGCTGGTTTTGAAAGCGAACAGGTGACAGGAGACTGCGTGTGTGTGCGTGCGTGCGTGCGTGTGTGTGTGTGTGTGTGTGTGTGTGTGTGTGTGTTTGCCTGCGCGCGCAGCGGCGAGGGATGCTGGACCGCCCGCCGAGCCTCATCCCCGCCTCCCCGGTCCCCCTTCCAGCTCGCGACAGCGGTGTGAGTTTTCCTGCCACTCCCCGCCTAAAGCTGGCAGGCGAGAGGCGAAGTGATGGTAGCGGAGCAGAGCAGACAAAGGGTGCACTTGGACGACCCTCCGAGGGCGAGGCGGCTGGTGTGTGTGTATATGTGTGTGTGTATTGGTGGGGGGGGGGGGGGTCGTTTCTTTCCTGCCAGCTAGGGAGAAAACACTGGTAAATGGAGGATGAGGTACACGCCAGAGAAAAGCGAGGCGGGGCCCAGGAGAAAAAAACCGTGCGGGAGGAAGAAGAGAGCAGAGCTTTAAAACCACCTTGCCCTATTAGCTGTAAAATTATAAATTAGTTTTCAAAAGAGATGCGGGATGCGGAAGCTAAAATTTTAGAGGATGGGGACTTAGTAAGTTTGGCTAATAAAGGTATTTTAGTGAGCGATGTTAAAGTAAGTCTGAAACCTTCGCCCAAGTTTATTGCTTGTTTTAGATAATCTCCTTTGACACATCTTTCCAGCACCTACTCTGGAAGTACCTTTTGACTGTCAGAAAGAAGTAAAAGGCATATATACACAAATAAAATGCAGTTAAAATGAAGTTTAAATGAAGCTTTGAGTAGGATTAAATGGCTTGTGTAACTGCTGCATGTTGCTAAAGTACTGTCAGGACTATAAAATAGCCAGACAAAAATAAAGGAAAAAATAATTGTAACAAGAAAATGAAGGCTTTACAAGAACTTCGGTAATGAACACATAACAATTGATGGTATGATGCAGTAATTATTTTCGTATTTACGCCATTAACGATTGTAATTTAACGTTAATGTCCTGGTATTTTATTCCTTCTCATTTGCAGACAAAAGCACATCTGAGACACCATCAGGGAGTAATTTGGTAATATAAAGTCATGAATAGAAAACACTAAACCATGCTCAGAACTCTGACAACATAAAGCGTGAAACAAAATAACCTCATTTGCTGTTTATTATCTGTCTTTATAATTCTGTTTACCATCATTTGCATAAATGAATTGCTAAATTGTATAGTACATCCCTTTTAGGAAAAAAAATACTTGATGCTTATAGAATTACTGAGGGGGGGAGAATACTAGTAGGCAATCCTTACATTAAGCATGATAAGGATTTTTAAGAAACTTTGTGGGATTAGAAACTGGCTGGAAATAATCAGAATGCAAATTCAACCTATTTTAGGCATCTTTATTTTATTTAACTTGGTCAAGTACTTTTAACAATATATATGTAATTAGTTAATGGGCAGACACTAAATTTCTTTCCTAGCTAATGTTAACCCAACCAAAGTACTCTACCTTGCATCATGAAGCAATTTTTGTTAATCTGGAAAAGTCTTTTTTTTTTTTTTCTATTCAAACTTTAAAAGGGTAAAATTTCTGAAATGAAGGGAGAGGTTTATTGAAGGAAGTGCAAAACAAAATTTTTTCCCCAGAAATTTAAGTTATTAACATTTTGAGACAAACATCAGAGTTCATACATTTTAAAGCTATTATTAATTATTTTAACCTTAGAATCCTTGCTGAAACTGCTTTACTCATATGATAAAGGGCTGTGGAGTAACATGCCAGCAAAACAGCTGAGCAAACGTGTAGTGGTTGGGAGGAATCAGTCCATCATATGAATGTTTAAAAAAAATCCATTTATTCTTGCCATGCACACAAAATATCACAATGATTGAATGCACCTTTTCCTTTCCATACAAATATGCTGTTCTTATGTGGAACAGCACAATGAAATTGGTATTACCTGAGAATGGATTCCATGTGGGAATAAGAAACTCATATGTATTTTAAGTGTAGAGGGGGAAGAAAGAGTAAATGACAAGCAAACTGTTCATTATCGTGGAGACTGGTGATTGTGAAAGATCAGGGCAAGTTCTTACAGTTTTGCAATCCTGTGAACAAAGCAGGTTTTGAATATGGGTTAAATTATTATATTCTTCCTTAAAGAAAGTCTCTGTTTCTCTGTTATCACTTTTATATTCCCAATAGTTCAAAGGCCACCCAATTTCTCTGTATTTCTATTGTTCTTTATACCATTGTTCTTTAGGGCAGTTCTCAATTTTTCTTTGTTGTAAAGGGTGAAATATGACTGCTGGTTATTTCATTCATTTCTGTGACATGCATTTACTAAGTATCCATTATTAGCTACCAGATATATTGTACTAGGTGCCAAGGATTCAAAGATGAGTTAGACTCAGTCCCTGTGCTTAGAAAGTGAGGGTGACAGTTCTGTAGATAAACAAATGAGGTAAAATGTAACCAGTGGCAGTCTGCCCTAGGGATGAAATAGATTGGGTTCAGCTTTCAGCTCTGCCTCTCACTGTGAGAACTTGTGCTAAAGTTTTAAATCTCTCTGAGCCTCAGTTTTCTTATCGGGTAAGTGGGGGAAATCATACTCTCTAGATTACAGAGTTGTGAAGATGACATGTTAACATGCTTTAATGCTTTCCGTTTTCAAAACAAACCCTGGATCTGATACTTCTCAGCATCCCTTACATCGTTTCTCTGCTCCTTGCTGCCATCAAGTTTCTGGTGATGCTAGTCTATGTGAGCTTACTTCACTTCCTCTCCCCTTTACCGTCCATCCCACACCCACATGGCTTCCCCCTCTACCACTTATGGAAACATCTGTTGAGATCAGCAGTGACCCCTGTGTGGTCAGACCCTGTGAACTACATTTTTCCTCAATGCCTTGGAGCATTTGAAAGAGTTGATTCATCCCTTTTAGTTCATAAGCTAGTTTCTCTTGGCACCAGTGCCTTTGGTGGCTTCTATGACACTATATATTTGCAGTTTCCCTTATTAAGCTTTAATTATTTCTCAGTCGGCTCCTCCTTCATTACTTGTCTCTGAATGGAGGTTGGACATTTGTCCAACCTTGTGGCTCCAGCCTGGGCCCTCTTCTTATATCTCCGTCCCACACCCAGAGGAAGTTCTATCGATAAAGAAAGTTTAAAAAGTAAGTTTAAGTAATCATAATTTTGAACAATCTATTCTTTCTTTTGGCCAACAGAGTGCAGTTAATCAAAGGTTAATCTAGAAATACAATTAAGAGACTGAGCATCAAGCATATTAAGTGTTGGTACACAGATTTTTTTTTTTTTGACAAAAAACAGAAAATGAAAGCAAAATAACTGGAGTGAGGTGTACCATTGGTGCCAGCTCTAGAACTGTTTGTTTTCTAGTCTCCCCCTCTTTTGGCTAGAAGGCCACATTCTTAGCAAAATGGGCATCCTTGAGTCTACTTCTCTTTGGAGTCACTGCATTTATGAGTAATAAGGTTTTACTTCAACAGGGTAGCATTTTCTAAAGATAGAGGCATTTTCATTTCCAAAAGTAGCACAGGAATGCAAGGAAGGTTCAATTGCAAGTGTTCATTATATTCTCTGTAAGTCTGATGTTGCTGACCTTGGCTTTTCTTTTTGGATTACAGTGGGCTGTAAACTAAGCCTGTTAGTAATTCTCCTTTCTCTTTGTCTTCTTCTCTCATCCTCTTTCTTCTCTTCCACTGTTCCTTCCTCCCCCTTCAGGGTTTCCTTTTTACTTCTTCAGTTTCTCTTAGTTCTTTCCTTTCCTTCTCCTTTTCTCCTGTCCCTCATCTTTTTTATTGCATTTCTTCACCATCCTTAGATAAGCAAAAACAGACAACACAGAGAGATCTACATGAGCTTTTGCCCTGGCCATTACAACCATTAGAGGATTTAATCTACCACATGCCCCCTGCCTTTTGTATTTAGTACTCTTTGCATTCATCCTTTGGAACTTATCTCAAGAACCTTAACATTCTTGCCTCAGTTTTCCCTCTGTCAACAAATAGACATATAAGAGGTGGAAGAAAGGGATTAATGAAATGATTTGTGGATCCATAGTACCGTACTCTAGAATGATCTCTTTCCAGGAAGGAGCCTTTACCACCAGGTGATATAAAGGTGGCATCCCTACTTCCTGGGCTTGGGTAGTGTTTATGTCCATCTTCACAGTGATGATGACAATAGAATAATGGTTTAAATGATGGTAACTAATATGTACAGAGGTGATTGCTCTGTGCCAGACTGTGCTAAATGCTTGTTACATATTGTTTTGTGCATTCCTCGCTCCTAGTAGGCCCACATTACAAATGAGGAAACAGACTAAATAAGGTTAAGTTACTTGATCAAAGGTTGCAGGGCTCAAAATACGGGGGCAGCAACTCAGTTCTTCTTAGCTGCTGTGCTCTGTGCTGCAGCAATGCTCAGGTGCTACATCTGTGAATACCTTCATAGTGACAGGTAGCAGCTGGAATTCCCGGAAGCCATAGTATAGTGTCTGCTCTAACACGGACACACCACAAAGAAAATATGGGTGGGAAGAATGGCATTTGTTGGTCCTGTGGGCTCAAGCTGTAATGGGAGGTCAGCTGAGTAAATCTTAGGGTGAGGACCTTCATAGGAAAGCATTGTAACAGCAGACCATGTTCCTCTCTCTCTCTAGTGTGGCTCCTGGGGAAGCCTGAAAACCAGAGAGATTTTCAGGGTGGGATGACCTATGCGTCATAGCTTTGGAAGAACCTTAAGAGATATAAGTGACTTCTTCCTCTTCTTTCTTTCCAAGGCAACTCACTTTTAAATTTTGGAATAAACATGCTATAATTTGTCTTTAGGGAGACTGAATGGTACAAAACACCAGGTTTGAGCAGCAGAGAAACATGATGGCATTGTGGAGGTGAAATGAGCCTTGACCAAGGAATGAGCACAACAGGACCTTCTCTTCTGAAAGCGGAGGTGGTCTCTCTGATTCTTTGCAGATGCTATGGATGCTATGCATGCGGAGGGACTGAGTACGAAGGAGGCAATCGATGTTGAGTGTCTTACACGGGCTTCCAAGTTGAAGCCTGGATTCTGATGCAGCTCATTCCACAACCTAGTTTGAACTGTATGAGAAAGAGGGCAGTCCAAAAACAGGATTCTTCCAACAGCTTCCTGACTGGTGACCTTGTTTCTATCCTCGCCTCACATAGTTGCTAGATTGGCCTTATTCAAAATGTTAATCAGAATAACACACTTCCCTTGTGAGGGTCCTCCCATAGCATCCTAATTGTCTCTCTTATTAAAAACCCAAGACCTTGCAGGGGCCCAGGAGGCTTTTCATGATCTGCCCCCTGTTATCCTTCTGACCTCATCCTCTGGCCTATTTTGTTGAATAAATGAATGACTCTTGAGCGAACCAGGGACGATTCAAGATGCTTAATGGTGTCTTTTGAACAAATAAAGAAGGAAACCCTTGCTGTTTAAATGGAGACACTAGAAAAGTTAAGGTTTGAAAGGAAAGGCATAGGGACATTTTAGTGAGTGGATGAATGAGAATAAAAGTAGTATATCAGAACTGCTGGATGCTAACCTAGAGTTTCCATCATTTATTTATTCTTCATTTAATAAAGTATTTATTGAGACTCTACTGTGTACCAGGCACTGATGTAAAGGCTGGCTGTCCATCAGTGAACAAGAAGGCAAAGTTGCTGGCCTCTTGTGGCTGACATTCTACTAGGAGACATAGATTACAGTAAAGTAGACAAATGAAGCGATAATTTCAGATAACAGAACGTTCTATAAAGAAACATGTAGCATAGAGTTGGAGGGAGGGGAGGTTTAATTACAGATCCCACACCCTCTGGATTTTTAACCCCGAGTGATGTGGTCCTCTGTCTCCCCTCTCCTGTGCCGAAAATGATACTCAAGGAAGCATACAGTTTAAATAGTTGTGTATAGTGTGAATACATGATCTTGTCTTCCTGGAGATTTTTTTCACTATTAGCATAAGGGTTACTTTTAAAATATTCTTTGAAAAACAAACGATTTAACAAAAGAAGGTCCCAGATTGGTGGCTTCTGTGAATCTACTTTGCATTTCATTTTAAACCTGTAGCAAATGTTTCACTGATACAATGATAATTCTAGGATTCTTTTGATAAAAGACATAATGAAGACGCCATACATGGAGTAGAGAGCATTCCTCACACAGCAGTACATTCAATGTTATAGTTAAAAGAGATCATTCTGACAAAACTTAAATTGAAGAGGCTCAATTTCCATGTGATTTATCATTACTTAATTTTCTCAGTACCAATTTTGGCCTCTTTATTTTCTGGTTTGTGTGAATTCATTACGGCAGTGATAGAAAACAAATGCAGGCTCCAAATCAATAAGTTTGGCTTAGAAACATAGATGATTAAGGATGAGGTTAATGATTGACAACAGAGAAATGGTGATCGCTATGGACGAAGCATTCAGAGCCTTTCTAATGCCACCTGCTAGGGTCACTGGTGACTAAGGGGCCTTTATTAGTTTTCCATCACTGCCTGAATAAATTAACACAAACTTAGTGGCTGAAAACATCCCAAGTTTATTATCGTATAGCCTCTGTAGGTGAGAAGTCCAGGCAGGCCTGGCTGGATATTCTGCTTAGGGTCTCACAAGGCCCAAAATCCAGGGGTGGCCAGCCTGGCTTTTATCTGGAAAGAATTTGCTTCCAGGCTCACTCATGTGGTTGGGAGAATTCAGTTCCATGTGGTTGTGGAACTGAGGTCCTCACTTCCTTGTGGGCTGTCAACTGGGAATCAGGCTCAACTTCTGGAGGCATTTCTTGGCTCATGGACCCTTCCATCTTCAAAACCAGCAAGAGTGGGCTCAGTCCTCCTCACGCATCTAATCTCTCTGACTCTCTTTCCCCATATCTCTCCGGCCTCCAGCCAGAGAAAGTTCTCTGCTTCATAAGGGTTCATGTGCTTAGACTGAGCCCACGCAGATAATCCAGGATATTCTCCCATTTCAGGGTCAGCTGATGAGTGACCTTAATTACATCTGCAACGTCCCCTTTCCCAAGTCAGGTAATATGTTCACAGGAGTGACATTAGACAGCAGGGGCCAGAACTTTGTCTACCTTGGGAATATCCTTGTCAACTGAGACAGACCAGATGAGCTGGCAAGGAGGTTGGCTTGAACCCTCTCCACTTTTGGGGAAGGAGAACGTGCTGTTGTTTTAGTACGTCTTGTATAAGAGCCACTGCAGATTACAGACAGTACTAAAACAAAACAAAACAAAACCCGATTATGTAATTTTGTGAGACATGGCCTCCAAAAAGCAAGCTCGAGAAAACAAGGAAATGTTCTTGTCCTGTGGTAGAACATTCAAAGGCCTGCAGGGGTCAGGGTCAAGAAGAGAGGCGGCCCAGTTCCAGGTACTGGCTTCGCTCCGAAGCAGTTTCAGCCTCCTGTTGACAAATGTCTGACTTGAAATGATGGTTTAGAAATCTGGAATTTTGTGTGGGTCTGGAAATCTGTGTAAAATCTCCAGGGTTGTTGTTATTTTTTTTTTTTAATGCCAACTAAAGCAAACTTAAAAATAATCTTAGCACCCAAACTTAATATATTGGGGGACTAAATTTGGCACATGGGCTGCCAGTTAGCAATTTACGGTTTTACTCATACTGGGTGAAGTCCATGCGCGAGTGAAAAAGGTATTTAATATGGTGGAAAATACTCGCGTAGGAACTGGCATTGAGAAAGATGTTAAAGTGTTCCAGGGTACTAAGGCTAGGAAATTTTGGGCTTCCAGATGTGACAGTGTGACTTAATGATCTACTTTTATTAACCTACAGTAAAAAACAAAACAAAAACCCCCTACCTCCCCCCCAAAAAACCCAGGGAGATAATTAATGCCATAATTGTGTTTCCAGAGTGATTAACCCTACCCAAGTGTCTAGAATACCACTTTTTCTTAGTTGATACTCCTCAGGTTTGCACAAACAAAAGGGATCAGGAAAAATGTGATGAATTATTCCCTGAATTTGAAGGAGTGTGAAGGGACAGTTTGGATAATCCATGCACAGATCCCACTCTGTAGAAAATTACATTTGTCTTCAGGGATAGGGAGAATATCCTTTTAAAACACTGATTTAAAAGAAAAATTTATATTTACAATGTATCAAAGGGCGAAAGGAGGCCCAGACATTTTATTCTACAGATTGAGTTTGAGGTTCACAAGGTTTTTATAAATATCTCCAGCTGGGTAGGAACAGAGGCGATAGGATGGTGTAATTGTTGAGAAAACAGCAATATGAGTCAAACTAAGTAGACTTTGAATTCAGACTCGGTTTCCTCACCTGCAAAATGGGATCATCAACACGGAGCTCAGAGGTGGTGGTAAAGATTAAATGGACTGATGCATTTAAAGCACTTGGGTTCTTATTACATGATTCTAGATTGGGGCAGCCAGTATTTTATCCACCACCATCAATTCATGCTGTGGATTTAAAAATGACAGAATGTGTAACTGCCCACATAGCAGCAGTGTTTACCTGCCCTGTAGCAAATGAAGTGAGCATGTAAAGGCATGGTAGAGTTAGAATTCCAACACTGGGTTGAAGTTTCATCTCTTCTTGGCCACTTGCTGCCTTTGTTGAGGTGGATGGAGGGTTTCCTTTTTCCCAGAAATTCCCAGCATGGAGTGTTGCTGTGGTTTCGTAGCAACACTTTTGGATTCTGTGTCCAAGGACCTGGATCCAGGCACTGCCTTTACAGCATTCCAGCCCAGCTGGAGGAATATGGGAAAGACACACATCATCTGGGCTTTAGACTCCTTTTGTATCAAATAGAAAAACCAAGGTTTCTTATTCACGATGGGCTGAAAAGGATTGCTGGAGGCAATGTACATAAATACTATATATGGATTTGAAGTCTAAATGGCTAGCATTTGCTGCTTTACCTACTGGGCCATTTTCTTTGGTCTGGCATGAGTAAGAGGAAAAGAAAAATGTGAAAATGGAGCACAAGTGTGAAGATGACACCCAGCACAGCCACTACAGAATCATTTAATAAACATTTATTGAGCATCTATCCTGTTTCAGCTATGCTGGGTGTTGGGGATAAAAACAAAATGACACACACAAGCCAGTGACGTGGTGCCTGTGCTCCTGGAGGATGTGTTCTAGCTGGGAAGATAAACATCGTAATGCACTGTAGTACACATGCTGACTCAGGCTCTTGCAAAGGGTTTTGGAGAGCAGTGGGGGCAGCAGTGTGGGGAGAGACTCTAGGAAAACATTTTAAGTAAAATATCATGATAATATTTTCTAGCTGGAGATTGGTATCCAGGAGATGCTCTAAAAGACAAAAAAAAAAAAAAAAAAAAATCAACCAAACAAAACGAAATGTTTGCCAACTTGCTTTCTTGAACTTTAGTTATTCAGTTGAGCAAGTTCATTGATATTTTCCCAGTCCTTCCACCTCAGGTCATATATTTCTAAGGTCATATTATATGAGATTTCAAAATAGAATTAGACAAAAAGAAATTTACCTGCCATAGCCCTAGTGGTAACATCAACATTGATTGTACACAAAAAGACATATGCAAACCCTGTTCTTTGGCCGTGGCACATGGCCATGAACTTGTAATTGGTCAGAATTACCGCCTAGATGACAGTTATGGTAACTTTCTCAAAATGCTGTCATGAGTCAGAAAGGCTGTTCCAGAAGGTGTGTTGTAGTTTTGATGACTGTGAAATACCATAAAGTATTTTAGCAAGGTCAAGCTTAGAACCAGATTTCAAAGAAAAAAAATTAAACCAAATTTATAGTAACCCCTTAAATCAAAATTAAATGCTATTGTGTCCTCACATTTTAGATGAGTAGAAAAAGTAGACTGACAGCATGCAAGTGAATTACATAATTCTAATACTAATAATCCTTTATAATTTAACAAATAACAACTAATAAAATAACTTACTATTAGTAAAATCATTAGCAAGTATTTTATAACTATAAATAGGAGTTTTTAATGGATTGTAATAGGTTTAGAAACAATTAAAGTAGAGAAATTTTATAAATTGTTATTTAAAATGTATTTATTAATGTATACATTTTGTGAGTTTTATATTTATTGTCTTTTATATTATTACATGAAGCTAAACATAAATGAACCTATTGGAAAATGGCTTTTTTTTCGAGTTTTAATAATCAGAAGACAGAAAATATATTCCCGGACCTTTGTTTTTAATTGATGTGGTCTATTTTCGTGCTCCAAAGGCCTAATGATGCATTAAGAATGCCCCATTTTTGTTGGTTCGATTTTCTATTGAGCAACAGTCCTGAGAGTAATAGGATGAAGCAGGGGGAGGAAAGACTGAGAACTGCCCAAGTCTGGCTACAGTTATGGAAATAAGCAAATGATGAGAAATAATTCAGGTCATTTTCATTTTTAGTTCTTATCAGAGATTCATTGTATTTAGATATAAAACACTGAAACTATTCCATTATAAATTCAACACTATAGTTAGATCTGCATATTAAAACAAACTTCAAAATGGAGTTATTTTATCATTTTGAGTTATTTCCCATATGGAAGAAGTGCCAATTGGGCTGCAAATTATAGAGGATTATCTTCTTACCTTATAAGCATTAGTAATATGAATATTATTTTGTGAGGAATTTGATTTGGAGGCTGAGAGAGTGATCTCATTAGCACCAGACTCCCTTGGCTAATAATCTCATGACTATGGGATATATATTAAATCCTTTTCTATTTATATTCTTTGGCAGGCCGTAATTCATTGTTATTGTGGAGATTTTGCTAAGTAATAGTTCTCCTGAGAAATCGTGGGTGCTTTCTGAGGTCATGATTCCCCGGGAGCTTAAAGAGCGGGCCATTTGCGTCCTCTCCTGTTAAGAACCCACTCTGTACCCATTTTCTTTACACATACTTTATTTGCAAGGTTTTTGACACTCCTTTCTTCCACGAGTGATATATCACTCTTTATTTTGTGAAATAAAATTGATTAGAGGAAACAATAAACATAATTCTTTAAGCGTGAAACCCAATATATTGTGAAAACTTGGCTGGGCTACCCTGGCAATCGTCATACGCTGGTTCTCTGGAGACTGCTGGGCTGGGGCCGAGGCCTCCTGGTAAACTGTCCTCACAGTATTTCTTTTTATGCTGGAAGGAGTTTCACCCTTGGCCTTTATTGTTACTGTTTCGCTCTGGCACAATAAAAATCCATCACGTTCCAGATACTGATACCTGTTCATTGCTGTCGGGTCATTGCCAGAAGGTGAAAACCCACTAATACGGTGTTGGGTTGCTGTTTTTAAACATCTGTCTAGAGGTTTTAATGATAGCTATGTTTTCAACAATTGGATTAATTGAGCAGTGCTGCTGAGCAGAGAGTCGTATATTAGATTGTACTGGGTTTCAGGGGCCAAGTGAAAGGCAACTCATTTTAAAATCTGTGGACTTTTAAACAATCTATTTCCAGGCAGAAGTCAGTCTAAATGGATGAGGGAACAGTGGTGGGGGGGTAGGCAAAATGTGGATTTTAAAAGATTTAGAGACTTCATTTCAAATCTTAGCTTTACTAGCTCTGGGGCTGCAGACAAGTCACATTACTCTGAATTTAAGCCTTCTCACCTGGGAAAGAGATGTCGTAGCTCCTACCTTGTGGATTTCTGGAATTTACATAGGCAAAGTACCTGGCGTGTCATAGACTCATCACACAAGGTGAATCGCATATGCTCATTGGCTTATAGGCACACGTAGACTTGCAGACCTACCTCCTACCTGCCCGCACAACAGCAGACTCATGTTTCCAGTCGGCATGAAGACCAGGTAAACCTTTCACCACTTGGAGTTTGGTCCTTAGAGAAGCAGCATCAGCATCACCTGAGAGCTGGTGAGAAATGCAGAGTCTCGGGCCTGACCCCAGACCTGCTGAGTCAGAAGCTGTGTTTTAACAAGGTCCCCAGGTGGTTGTGCACGTGGCCAAGTTTGAGGAGTGCTGGCATTTCCCTCCTAACAATGTTGAGCTGTTGTGATCTATGTCATTCGTGTCTCCTCACCACTCACCTGTTGTCTGGTGATGCTGGGGGGACAGGCACATGCAAGGCATTCCCCCAGCACCTGTCCGTGGGGGGCAGATGAGCTCCCGGTCCCTACACATCCAGGGGACAGCCCTCAGCATCGGGTCTGGCACAAGGAGAACCTCAATAAATGTTTATTGGGTGAAATCAAGCCACCAATAGGCAGACAAGCAGAGTCTCCCATCTGTTCTGCAGACGCACAGCAGCCCTCGGAGGGCCTGGAGAGAGACAGATGTGCTTGCGGTCCTTGCCAGGAGCATTACCCAAGCCCGGCAGGGAGGAGGGCTTGGCTCACTGCCGCTCCTGCCAGGAGATCTGCAGAGCTTGGGAGAATCTGTTGGATGTGTGTGGTGGGAACAAAGGGAGCGCCTGTTCTTCTTCCAGTGCCCTGCACGACCGGGGGTGGGGGGGGCGCCTCTGTGCTTTGGGAGCAGTTTTCTTCTGATGATAGTCTTTCTTGCTCAGAAGGGACAGAGGAGTATACGCTGGCATCTTACAGTTCCCCGTCTGTGACCGACTGGCCTGGGTCTCAACACTTCTCTATTGGTTCCAAATTTCAAAGTTGCTGGTTCACCGGCTGGCATAGGGTATGGTTGCAGTAGGGTAACTGGGGAGCTGGTTTTGCCCAGACAGCGGTGGAGTTGAGGAGAGAGATTGCTGTCTTGTGTGCAGGCAGGAACAGGGAACTAGGCTCCTAAAGGTTTGGGAAATTGATTGTATTGCATAATCTTGGGCAAATCAAATGTGTCATGTTCCTGTAACATTGTGATAAATATCACTTTATCAGCTATACCCAGGGTATAGTTCCGTGAAGTTCACCCCAAGGTCCCTGGACCCTAGAGGTCCGGAACCCCTCTCCCCAGCTCCCAGAGGGTTAATTCTCTAATGCTCCTCTTTCCCCTCCTCCCAAGGCCAGTCTTGGCCACACTGTCAAGTCAGGAGACTTCTTTTGGGTACCACCCCACCTCCCTTTCTGACTCTGCTCTAACCTTAGAAATCTGGTGAGCTCGTAATGACCGTCTTCATCTTCAGCAAACTCCTGCTCCAACCTTGCCACACAATCTCTTCCTGTTCCTCTCTCCAACAATCAAAGCTCTCATTTACCCAGTGTGGCCGATCTCAGGTGGGAGTTAGGAGGGAAACAACCAGATTCATGCACATAAAAGAGTAGACTCTCCCTTAATTATTTGAAGGTTATTTTTTTTCTTTCTAACCTGGATGGAATATTTATTCATGGGAACTTGCAACAACCTGAGTGACATTTAAAGTAGCAGACAGCAAATTTTCGGGTAAAGAGGACATTGATCAGTATAATAATTTGGCTAATACCAGCTACAATAGCAGACAAATCCCCACATTTCAATGGCTTAATAAGTTAAACTTTATGTTACATGTAGGTAACAGTGTAATGATGACACACCTCAGCTGGGAGAAACCGTGGTGAGAAGGGTGGCTCCAGGCATTCAGGGATCCAAGCGGACAAAGGTCTGCTGTCTTCCATGTGTGCTTTCCTAGGCTGCCCTGGGTATTGGCAACCAGTTGGCAGTTTGGAAGAGAGAGAGGATCATGGCTGGGATGTATTTATGGGGTAAAGCTGGAGGAGGTATGCATGTTTTATGCTTACCTTCCACTGTCAAAAGCTGCAACACGTGGCCAAGCTTAACTGCAAAGGAGCTGGGAAATGCAGCCTAGCTGGGTGCCAGGTTTGGTGATTCATCATTGCTGCCATCCACATAGAAACTGCCCTGTTCCTTTTTCCTCTTTCTTCTGCAACTTCTCAGAGAGGTTCAGCGTTCCCTCCCTCTCTTGAGAGTCAACTGCGCAGCAAAAAGCTCTCCTCCACCCACCTGAAGAGCAAAAATAGAATCTTGACATGCCTCATTTTGATGGTCGCCAACAATTAAGCCAGTCTCGATTTCCTGTATTTCACAAGCACGTTTCGAGAATTGATAAATGATTTTAGGTGATTATCATCCCTCTGATCATTGTCTTTGTCCTGTGCCTTTACAGTTTACATGGTGTAGGCACAGACTAATACAGCTGGGTGAGAGGCAGAGTGCTTTTTATTATCTGACCCATCATGAGAAGAAGCTGAGATACACACAGGTTAAAAGACATTTTCTGTCCAATACAACAGGGTCCCGCTTGCAACACCCTTTCCTTTATTACAATTTTTAAAAAGCTAGAATGAAAAGATATGATACAATAATTTTAAAAAAATTAATGTGCAGGCTCTGGAATCTACCTGCTGAATGACTTCGGGCAAGTTAATTAGCCACTCTGTGTCTTCAATTCCCTAAAATTGGGACTAATCATAATAGCTACTTCCTAGGCTGGTTACCGAAGGCAAATCTACATGCCTGATGCACCATGAAGCCAAAAAAACTGAAACTTTGGAGTTTGGAGCAGAGAAAGGTTTATTGGAGGGCCAAGCAAGGAGGACGGGGTGGCTCACACCCAAAAAAAACCCCAAACTCCTCGAAGGGTTTCAGCAAAGCTTATTTAAAGGGAGAGAGGTCACAGGTACATGATCAGCTCATGTGCAGTTCTCTGGTTAATGTTGAGGTAACAGGGCGGTCAACATTGTCAACCCCTGGGTGCCAGTGAGTCTGGGGGACATGTGCTCTTGATCATTAAGTGGTCTTCCACCACCAGACAACCAATAACCACCAAACAGAAGAAATTAACTACTTGACGATCGAGAGCACGTGGCCCCCAGACCTTCTGGTGCCTAGGGGTTGACAGTGTTGGCCACCCTGTTACCTCCACATCAACCAGTCAGAGAATTGTGCATGAGCTGATCACGTACCCTGCAAACCCCCTCTCTCACCTGGCCTTTAAATAAGCATTGCTGAAACCCTCCGAGGAGTTCGGGGTTTTCTTGGGCACGATCCACCCTGTCCTCCTTGCTCAGCCCTGCAGTAAACCTTGCTCTGCTCCAAACTCCGACGTTTCAGTTTATTTGGCCTCATGGCGTGGCGAGCACACAGACTTGCCTTTGGTAACATTCAGATGGGAGAGGAAGCGTCGTGTAGCAAAATATTTTAGAGGATTTATTTAGCAAAGGGAAAGTACAGCTTCAAGATCGGGGTACAGGCTGACCCAAGGGAGGAAAAGCAGTGGTCTTTGGTCTTTGCCCCTACTCTTATACTCTCCCTTAGGGGTGGACTCTTGACTGACTGACAGCTCTTGCCCCTGGAGGGCTGTCACGCTCGTCTCCTTTTGCGCATGTCCTTACCCATGATGCATACAGAAAACCCCGAGGTGGGGTGGGGTGGGGCGGGGCGGCGGGTGGGTGGGTGGACTAAGCCAAAATGCTAATTATATTATAATGAGCACTGGGTCATATCCGGTTAGGTCCTCGCTACTGCGCAGGTGCGGCCATCTGGTTCTAACCGGTTTCTTGCCGGAGCTCATTTAGAGAAAGGAACGCCCATTTATGCTGGAGGCGGGCACACCGCCATTTTCCAGAACTTTCTCCCTCTCCTCCACCTTATCTGCCTGGTGCCCCCACTTACCTAACTACCTAAGCTGTTAAATAGGTAGGAGTCAAACTTTTCCAGCAGCTGCAGCCAATAAATGCTGTCCTGTGTTCAGAAGGTGCGGAAACTGTCGGCAAAGGGCAGGGACTCCGAGGTCTGGCGGCGGCCGGTGGCTGTGTCCAGGTGGCCTTCGTGGGCTGTGGGGGCTTCCCCTGCGCGACTGCCTCCCCGGAGGGACCAGGAGGCCTTAAGTTCTCAGAGCCAGTGCAAATGCTCCTTCACCGGCAGCGACAGAGCTTCATGTCCTTGGGTTTGGAGGTAAGTTGTTTTCTCCATTCTGACTCTGAAGCTGTGAGAAAATAAACTTTCTTCTTCGTTTATGGTTACAGTAAAAATGAAATAAATAAATAAAAGGAAGAGAAAGGCATAGAATGCTGGTTCTGAGGAGATAAAGCGGTTGTAGGTGCACGCAGGACGCAGACTTAACAGCCCCAGTATCAGTGTGCCTCAGACTTCGCTGTGCAAGTGAATCGCTAGGGGATCCTGGGAAAGTGCGGTCCTGGCTCAGCGGGTCTGAGGTGGAGCCCGAGAGTCTGGATTTCTCACACGCTGCCCTGTGATTTGGATGCTACTGATCTGGGATCCCACTTTGAGAAGCAAAGTACTGCACTGTTTCGTTGCTGCGATTTTGTTTTGTTCGGGTTTGTTATTGTTTTGGTTTTTTTTAAGAGGCAAGGTCATGGAATAAAGGCAGCCAGTTCTCCCAGAATGGAGAAGCTGGGACCCTTTAAAACACTGGTTCAGTGGGGAGGGTATAGCTCAGTGGTAGAGCACATGCTTAGCATGTGCTTAGCATGCACGAGGCCCTGGGTTCAGTCCCCAGTACTTCCATTAAAAATAAATAAATAAAATAAAAAATAAATCCAATCCCCCCAAAAGCTTAATTTAAAAAAAAGTTAAAAAACCCAAACAAAAGGGGGTTTAACATGTGTGATCCCAGCGAGTCAGCATCTGCATCACCCGGGAATGTGTTAGGAGTGCAAGAGGGGTCCCTTCTGAGACGACCTCAGATTTGGAGGGTGGGGCCTGAAGTCTGTGTTCACAAGCCCTGCAGGTGATTCTCATGCAGTGAAGGTTTGAGAACCGTTGCACTCTGAGTAGCCACCTCTGGTTTTGAAAGTTCTGGTGATGATGCAGCCAACCCCATAGGATGGCTCTGGGCTCCTGGAGCTCGTCTCCTGGTCTCTCTGCTCAGTTTCAAACTAGATTTCTTGGGCTGTTATGTCCTGGTGTGTCAGGCTTGGGTGTGGAGAAAGATGGTTCTTCAAAGGCTTAGACTGCTTTCCTTATGTGGGGACTACAAAACCAAATGCATCTCCAAATAAAGCCTAGGAAATTGTTTCAGGGTGCAGTGATTCTTAAGTGGCTGTGAGAGTCAGGCCTTCCTGTCGGGAACTTCCTTTGGTTGTGATGTTGGGATAAATAGGCTGATCAGCTGTCCAGATGTGCCTACACCTGAGAGGTTTTCCACAGCACAGGACTTGCAGTGCTTCCCCCAGGCCCTGGACAGTCGGTCACCCTAATTGTGGCTATTGCTTGTCCAGCTGTAAGGTGGGAATCATTGGAGATCTTGTTAAAATGCAAGCTCTGATTTAGTGCTCCTAGGTTGGAGCTGGAGAGTCTGCATTTCCATCAAGTCCGCAGGTGACATCCCTCTGCTGATCTGTGGACCATGCTCGGGTAGCCAGCCATTCTGTTTGTCACCCTTGAGCTGGCCTGTGTGGAGGTAAGTTAGGATTCCCCAGAGCCACTTACGCTGCAGATGGGCTACTTGGCCCTACCAAATTCAGAGAGAATTTCAGGGCCATCTCTAAGGCTTTAGGATTGTGGGTTTTGCCTACAAATATAGAGTATTAACAAGTCTCTACCCTTCTGGGTTGTAGACCTTTCACTCATCAAATCCAAATACTCTTTAAAAAGAATTGTTCTCTACAAGGGCAGGTGACTGCTGTTGACCCATGAATAGAACGTTCTGAAGCCTATTGATTTCTCAGTTTGTGTTTTGAGTATGATGTAATATTTTTCCTTGTTTGGGCTGAGCATCTGAAAATGCCCTGGGATGGTGTATGTCTCATTTTTGGTCTTGTCTTTGCCTCACAAATGGCACATTTGTCCTTGGGTTTACAGCTGTGGTCGACCACGGGGCCCTTTGCTTTCTGCAGCGTTTCTGCTTTTCAGCATAATGAGTTTTGCTTTATCCATAACCTCCTTTACTAATTGCAACACAGCAGCATTCTGTATCCCATCTGTTTCCATGATTGATTGTCCAAATTTTACTTCAGGATGTCCTAGAGAGTTACTTTAAAAAAAAAAATCCAGCTTTAGTGTGACCTTTAAGATCATCATAAATTGTGTTTACACGTTGTGACCACCCAAAGCACAAGAAATAATTTATTTGATGTTGATTATGTGATTTCTCCTTACTCCCCACTTGGGAGGGGCATGCATTGAATTTATTGCCTTGTGATGCCTACTGCATTCTGCTTACATACCCATGGTCAGTCTTCTTGTCTCTGTACCTTACCTGCTCATGGACAGAGGGCGATGTGGCTATGCCTGTGGCAGAGCTTGGTAATCGCTTTCAAGAAGCTGCTGGTCATAGGAATTTCTGATGATGTATCAAGTTGTCTGGATGGAGAGTTGTTACCAAATGCAAGTCCATGAAGCCAAACTGAAACAGAGTTTGGAGTAGAGAAAGGTTTATTGCAAGGCTGAGCAAGGAGGATGGGGTGGCTCGTGCCCAAGAAAACCCTGAACTCCTTGAAGGGTTTCAGCAAAGCATATTTAAAGGCCAGGTGAGCAGGTTGGGGTGGGGCTCACAGGTACGTGATCAGCTTGTGCACAATTCTCTGGTTGATGTTGAGGTAACGGGGTCATCAACACTACCAACCTCTAGGTGCCAGTGGATCTGGGGGCCACGTGCTCTCAATCAAGTAGTTAATTTCTTCCATTTGGTCGTGGCTTTTAGCATCTGGAAAACTGAGGAAATATGCGTGATACTATTATCTGAGTGCTTCAGAGAGGAGCTACAGGAGAAGATACAGGGGAGGGGTCTATCCCGGGAAGGCCACACAGGGTCCTGCTCAGTTTCTTGGTTAATCCTCATTATTCACTGTAGTTATTGTCTCTAAAGGACCACAAACCCTAAGTTAATGAATACTCGACAATTGTCCCTAGGGGATAGACGGGGTTGGGTTCCTGGTCATATAGTCACGACATTTTTTGTCAACTGATCCATGTATAACCTTGTGTTATGTGTGTTTCTGTTTTAAGACACCTTGTTTATTTAAAATTTTTTATTAAAGTGAAGTTGATTTACAGTAGTAGTTTCAGGTGTACAGCAAAGTGATTCAGTTATACATATACATACATATATATATTTTCTTTTCAGATTCTTTTTCATTATATGTTATTACAAGAAATTGAATATAGTTCCCTGTGCTATACAGTAAGTCCTTGTTGTTTATCTATTTTATATATAGAGATGTGTGTCTGTTAATCCCCAACCCCTAATTTATCCCTCCCCACCCTTTCCTCTGTGGTAACCATAGTTTGTTTTCTATGTCTGTGAGTCTGTTTTTGGTTTGTAAATAGAATTTGTATCATTTTTTTTTTTGGTTTCCATATATAAGTGATATCATATGATATTTTTCTTTCTTTGTCTGACTTTATTTCACTCAATATGATGATCTCTAGGTCCATCCATGTTGTAAATGGAATAATTTCATTCTTTTTTATGGTGGAGCAATATTCCATTGTATAAATATACCACATATTCTTTATCCAGACATCTCTTGTAAATAGTATTGTAAATAGTGCTGCTGTGAACACTGAGTAGCATGTGTCTTTTCAAATTATATTGTAAATAGTGCTGCTGTGAACACTGAGTAGCATGTGTCTTTTCAAATTATAGTTTTCTCCGGATATATGCCCAGAAGTGGGATTGCTGGATCATATGGTAAGTCTTATTTTTAGTTTTCTGAGGAACATGCATACTGTCCTCCATAGTGGCTACATTCCCACCAACAGTGTAGGAGGGTTCCTTTTTCTCCACACCCTCTCCAGCATTTATTTTTTGTAGACTTTTTAATGATGGCCTGACTGGTGTGAGGTGATACCTCATTGTAGTTTGGATTTACATTCCTCTAATAATTAGCAATATTGAGTGTCCTTTCATGTGCCTGTTGGCCTTCTGGATGTCTCCTTTGAAGAAATGTCTATTTAGGTCAAGACACCTTTTTTAATATACATTGTTGACTCATTAAGACTGGCCTCAACTGCAACTCCTGCCTGAATGTAGCTTATCTAATACGTCCATTTGCTCTATGAGGCTCATTGCAGCCTTCCTGCCTTTAGGACCACTAGATCGCACTGTGACACTATGCTTAGGGGCCAGTTTAAATAGCAACATCAACAAAAAGCACTAAAAAAATGTGAAAATTGTGACATTAAAAAGACCTGGAAAAGGACACTTATTCACTGTGTGAGAAGGGAAAGGAGAAGGCAGAATGTTGCCTTGTCCACCTCTGCTGATGTGTCCATAGTATGACTCAAATTTTTTATGGCTTTGGGCATATTCACAAATGACAGTGAACATACCATAGGTACTGATTTTAGGATTACAGATAAATTTTACTGAGTAGACAAATTTCACAAATAGGGACTCTACAAATAATGAAGACTACCTAGATATTGTTATATGACCATATTCTGGGTTGCTGGGTCTGGTTAGTCTATGAAAGGACAAGAACTCATTGACTCTGCTGTCCCGTGGCAGGGTAAAGACCTTTGCTTCAGCTGTTGAACAACTGCTGGAAATGTGGTGGTTGAGGTCTGCCTTTCATGTGAATGAAGATACACCATCACTCTGACAACACCTTCTCATATACCAGTATCCAGAGCCCTCATTTATGAACAAACATGGCAGCAGGCTTTCGTTGGGTACCATATTCAAGGCCCTAAGGCCAATACACGAATCCCTGTATTTTAAGGAGCTTGCAGTCTCCATGCGAAAGGAGGCTCGGATACAACATGGTAAACATTAAGTGCCTAACAGGCAGTACAGACAATAGGTGTTAGAGAATTTCAGGCCCACCCAGGGTTGATTAGGTTTTCTTTCCCAATAGACTGCAAATTCCACGTTTGTCTTTTTACCATGGTGTCCCAGTGGCTAGCATATAATGGGGACTGAAAAAGTATCTTTTGAATAGACATGGAAGTATTTGAGCTGTGCCTTACTTAGATCAGTTTTGCAAACTCTGCTTGACAAATTTCCATGGGATATTTATACTTTGAGTAGCAACGATCTATATCACCAGGTATTCTAAAACAGAAGAGGGAAACAAGTGTTCATTAGCTAACCACGTGGGTCCAATAGGCCAAAAATGACTCTGAAAGGAATAAAGCTGTCTATTCTGAAATGTTGGGGATTTCTAATCAGTGTTCAGAGCATCTCCAAGACAGAGGAAAACTAGGCTTTGAGACAGTAGAATGACCTTTTAAATGACAGTGAACAGAGCAGATGGATTCATGATTGGTGGTAGGAGAGTGGGTAGATCAAGAAGTGTAAGCCAGAGAAAAGTGAGTTAATGATTTTGAGCTGGAGCAGTTCCAACCAAGGACTTCGGCCATCACCTTCTGCCAGCAGCCAGTTTGTAATGGCAGGTGTGCCGGATGAAACGTCAGTACTCTTTGATCATAGACAGGACTTCAGAAACTGCAATAAATGTGTTTTGAGCACTCAGACATGAACAGCAGTTGTCAGAATTCACATCTGTAGACGGTAGCAAGTGATTCAGTACAGTTAATAAAAACCATTCAGCAATTTCATTGCTATGAAGTATGTTCCATTTGAGTTTTGATTGTCATAAATATCTTGCTAGTTAAATCCTGAATCAAAACTGCAACTATGGGATTTAACATCTGAAGAGAAGATTTCGAGATGAAATTGTTCTCTAGAACTTCAGTTTAATTTCTTCAAAAGGAAATCTGTAGTTATTAGAAAGAGTTGAATTTATTGTTTCTGAACTCCTCTCTTTAATGACATTAGCAGAAGTGTCTTGGCCATACTTGTAAGAAGAAACCTGTGCTTATATTTCAAATATGTCTTAACTTCTGCATGAATAACTCTTTGAGTTCTCTGTTATGCACATCTGGCATTGAATTCAGATCCTGCCATCTGCTTGCTGGGGTTCCACGGGCAACGGTTTAATTTTTCTGAGCCTTATTTCTTCATTTGTAAATATTGATAATATCTATATTCCCTATAGATAATATCTCATTGTGTTAATGATTGGTTAACAGTTATATATTTAAAGAACATAACATTTATTGAGGGACTACTCTTATGTAAGGTGTATTTTTATATTTGTGGTATAAATTTGAAATCACTCTTATTTGAACATTTAGAGTGAACCAAAGACCGGCAATTACAAGTGTCGGAGAGGATGTGGAGAAGCTGGGACCCCCTTACGTTGCTGGTGGGACTGTAATATGACACAGCCACTTTGGAAAACAGTTTAGTGTTTTCTTAAAATGTAAAAGATAGATTTACCATATGACCCAGAAATTCTACTTCTAGGAATCTACCCGAGGGAAATGAAAATGTGGCCCCATAAAGGCTGGTACACAGATGTTCACAGCAGCATTCTTCCTGATAACCAAAACAAAACAAAAGTCCATCAACTGGTGAGTGGATAAACAAATTGCCATGCCTCTAGACAATGAATACCATTTGGCAATAAAAAGGAATGAAATTCTGATAAAGGCTACAGCATGCATGAACCTCAAAAACAGTATGCTAGGTGAAGAGGGCCAGGCACAAAAGACCGCACATTGTGTGATTCCATTTATATGGAATTTCTGTAGAAGGCAAATCTAGAGACAGCAAGTGAATTAGGAGTTGACTGGGGCTGGTGGCAGGTAACTGCAGATGGGCTTGAGGTTTCTCTTTGGGATGATGGAAATGGTCTAAAATTCAACAGTGGTGATAGCTACACGGCTCTGCAAATTTACCAAACATCATTACATTGTACACTCAAATGGGTGAATTTGAAACCAAGTCTCCCTGCAGCTGAGTTTCTCTGCTGAGTTTATGATGAAACTCTCTATCCAAACCCTTTTCCCCTTTCTTGTCCTTCACCTATTCCCTATCAAGATTGAGGAGTATCAGACAAAGAGGGGACTGAAATGGTGCAGGACCCTGTGGAGCCCTGCTGGGTAAAAAAGTGTTTCTGTGTCCCCCATTTCTTGTTTGTACGCCTTCCCTGAGTTCCAAAGGGCAGATTCAAACAGTTACTAATTAGAGAAGTGAAGGAATATGAAAACAAAGGGAGAGCAGTCAAGAAACAATAGTGCGGCGATAAAGCAGAATCCTGGTTCCAACTCATGGGAGATAAATAACAATATAATACATATCTTCGAGTTCTTCTGCAGGACGTAAGCTTCCACCCAGGTGGAGGGTGGTAACTTCAGGCTGAGCACAAGCACATAGACTCCAGACTGGTTAAAACCAGAAGGCTGATGGTTGAGATTCCTGAAACACCACCCGGTTACCTCCCCACCAACCAGTCAGAGGATGCTCACACACCCTGCCACCCTTCCCCCAAAATTTGCCTTAAAAACTCTTCCCTGAATACCATCAGGGAGTTTGGGTCTTTTGAACATGAGCCACCTGTCCTCCTTGCTTGACCCTGCAATAAACCCTTCTCTGCACCAAACTCAGAAGTATCAGTTTGGCTTCACCATGCGTCAGGCACATGAACTTGGGTTTGACCATGAATTTCACAGCATGTAAATTGTAACTCAGTAATGCTGCTTTTTAAGATTTTGATGATTTCCACATATGTTCTCATTGTTGTAAGATGAAGACAATCAGTGAAATACCTTTTCACTTCCTGAAATGTGTTGGAGTCTCCCAGAGATCGTGAATGCTTCAGCTTTCTCAATTCAGTAGGCAAGCTTAACCCTGAAACTAATAGCCCGCAGGCACTGGCCGAGGATACTAATATCTGAAAACGATAGAAAGTCCAGTCAGTAAATGCAAATCAATAACACTGGCTGATGATACTACACGAGTAGAATGGGATTTGTAAGATGGAGTATCTTCACTTTAGCCATTAAACTTCTCACTCACCAGTTCTTCATTAAGCACCTGTCTTAAGCAGGGCAATTGAATCTGAGATATCAGGCAGGTTTGAATTATGGAGATCAACTGCCCATTGCTGGCCTTGGGCACAGGTTAAAAGGAACTGAATTTAATATTCCCCTGGAAAATGATAGAAGGAGAGGTAATTGGATACCATCTTAAAGAGAAGGAACCACTGCCACAGATGAGGTTATAGAAGCACAGGTGTATTCGAGAAGATACCCCAAGTCCCAGGTGTTAAAAATGCCAGGGAACTCACTGAAGCATCAGATTTAAGAACTAAGTGTATATGTGTTTATGTGTGTCTGTAGGTGTGTGTGTGAATTCTCTGGCCTTACTTTTTCACAATGGGAATTGCTTGACAGGTGCTTGTCAGACCATGCAGTTGCATCATAAATAAATAAATGAAAAATGCAGGGACTTGCATTTGGCTGGTTTTTTGGGAGGATCTCGCTGTGGAGGCGTAACTTGAGCACCTGCGGGCAGACAGTGACGTGTGCCTGGGCCCACTCATGGTTCCCACCAGACCTCCTTAAGAGCTGAGGAGTCAGTGGGAAGAGAAGAGGTCTCACAGTTGCTTCCAGAACAACGTTCAACAAACAAAAAAAATTCTTGTTTCTCAGTGCCTGTTACAAGGATCATTGGTATATAAGAATCACCTTGTTGGGGCTAGGATAGGGGGACTCTTACTGAAAAATTAGACACTTAAGTGACTATGTGTGCCACACTCTGTTGCTGGGGAAACAACAGTGAGTGAAAGGGACCAAGATCCCTGCCTTGTGGAGTGTTCCTTCTACTAACCTGTTCTCTAAGAGTGGGTGATGGGCCAACAGCGTCTCCGTTACTTGAGTACCCAGTAGCATGTAAATTGTCATGCCCCACACTGCACCTACTTAACAAGTCAGAAAGTTTGGGGGGTACAGTCCGACAATATAATTTTTAACAATCCCTGCAGGTGTTGATGCATGCTAGAGTTTGAGATGCATTCTTCTCAGGCAGGGTTTCACAACCTCGGCAATACTGACATTTGTGGCTGGATAATTGTGTGTTATGGTGGGCCATCCTAGGAGTGCATGGCAGGATCTTGAAAACATGAAATGCCAAGTAGCTCCCTTGCCTCAGTTCTGACAATAAAACAATGTATCCAGATAATAGAAGTGGTTTCCGGGGGGGGGGGGGGGGCAGGAGCATCCCGGATGAGAACTAGTGCCTTAGGACATGGCTATTCAAATGGCTTGCTGACCACCATTACCATCACTTCAATCAAATTTCTGGGGCAGGAATGAGAAATCTGTGTTTTAGTAAGTCTTTCTGGTGATTCTTATGCAGCCCGGGTTTGAGAAACACCTGGAAGGACAGGCAAGAAACAAATACGTACACATGCATAAATCACTTGGAGTGATTGGTGTGCTACATGTAAAATTTGTAAGATGGAGTGTCTTCACTTCATCCATTAAATGCCATGCTTTGGAAGGATAGGGGAGATAGGGAAGGAGAACAGGGTGTTCTAGGGGAGGCGAAGGTTATAATTTTAAATAATATGTTCATGGAAGTTCTCACTGAGGAGGTGAAACTTCATCAAAGACTGAAGGAAGTGAAGGGTGATGGGGAAGAACCCTTCAGGCATAGAGAAGAAAAACAAAGGTCCTGCGGCAGCCATGTGTCTAGTAGGTTCAGAGGACAGTAAGTACCCAGAGTGAGGGGACATTGAGGAAAGTCCTCTTCACTTTAGAGGGGACAGTGAGGAAAGTTGTTAGGGAAAAGGTGTGAGTAATAATAAATGAATGAATGAATGAATGAACTTACCTGTTTCTGGATTTGGCTTCTGCCCATACTAGCTATATTTTTTTGAGTATATTCTGTGGTCTTTTTGGATTTCTGCTTTCTCTTCTGTAAAGCAGGACTAATACTTGCCCTCTGTAGGTCTGCTCTGAAAAATAAAATCTTTGAATGAAGGTAAACTTTTGAGAAGAGATTGTGTACATTCATATTTCTGAAATTCCAGTGCTTGGCACGTTACATTGCTCAAAGTACATGATCAATATATATCACACACACTGTAAATAAAACAAGCAAATAAACAAAAAACAGGAAAATTTAGACCTACCGTGTCAGAATCCCTGTGCTGGAGACTGGTAATCTGCATTTATAGCAAGTTTCCCCAAAATGATTCTTGAATAGGTACAATATTTTGATAATCTTTATTCTTCTCATATGTTTGTATCTTGGTCCCCATTTAATTATTTGAAATGCCCTAGTAGTGGAATTTTCCAGGTGTGAAAATTAACACATGAGGTTCCAAAGGCCTTCCCAAGGAGAGGCCAGGTTGTAGACCTACTATGGCATGCTCAGGGAGTCATCCTGAGGGGTTTTTAACATCCTGGTGAGGTTTCCTGGGTTGAACATTCAGGAGACTACTTAGGGGGAACTAGTTCTTTTCCTTTTTTGGTTTGCTCAAGCCAATCAATAATATTAAGAAATAGAAATGCTTCTTGGTCCACTCTGTGATGAAAGGAACTCTGAGGTAAATAAGGTATTATGTCTGCCATGATGTCCTTGAAGTTGGTTAAAGTCATCCAAGGCAAAATATTCCTTGATTTCTTGTACCCAGTTATCTAAGGCTTGTTTGTGTTTTTATTTGTTTTTGCATTCAACCCACCTCTCCCTGATGCATTACCTGTGTCATTGTGCTTTGGTAACTTAATATGATAACCTTGAACTTCTGTAACTTCTTCCCTCCTAAATGTTCAGCGTTTAGGGTCATTTTTGGTCCTTAAAAAGAAACCATTCAAAGAGGGATTTTTAGGGCAAAGCAGTTGTTCTGTATGATACTATAGTGGTGGCTACATGTCATTATGCATTTGTCAAAACCCATAGAATGTACAACATCAAGTGTGAATCCTAATGTAAACTGTGGACTTTGGTTGATAATAATGTGGCCATGTTGGTTCATCGATTGTACCAAATATGCCACACTGATGAGGGATGTTGAGGGGAGGGGATTATATATGTATGATTGGGGAGGGCTGTGTGCGAACTCTCTGTATTTTCTGTTCAATTCTGCTGTGAACCTGAAACTGCTCTAAAAAATAAAGTCTATTAATAAAAAAAGTAAATATAAAAAAATAAACCATTCTTCAACATGTTACTCTTTGGTTATTTTGCTCAACTTTACTTGCCTTAGGGAGCCTCAGAGATTAAATCTTACCAAGTCTTGAAGCTGTAGTGGTTTAAACTGCTAGATTTTTCTGCCTTAATTTCCCCGCTGTGAGTTCAAGAGGTCAGACATGGTCTGAGGCAACACTTAAGGAGACTGTATCTCGAGAAAGTAATTGGGTTAGTTGGTTTCAATCTCTTTCCTTTTTTTTCTTTTCCCTACATTGAAATGATGGGGTGAGTGAGTGTCAAGATGAGTTTTAAATTGATTTATTTGGTTGAGAGAATGCATCAAAGCTGAGGAGAAAATGCCTTCCCATCACTGAGTGACTGAGCTATGCCTGCAAGTTCATGGTGATGCCCAAGAGTGGAATTGAAACCCAAATAGTTTTGTTCTTATTTCACTTACATGTAAGTCTTATAAATTAATTACTCTGATCAATAAGATACATACATAAGCAATTTAAGGGAGTCAAAAAATGAAGGACGTTTATCTTATAACGGGACTATCATTACATTTACTTCCCAGGGCAGGCCCAGGAAACATTGCAATATCCTACCTCACACTTCACAGATTGGAGAAATGAGGAAATGAGGATAAAAGTGTCTAGGTCTGTTCCAAACCAAAGCCGGTCACCTTCAGGAGTAGACACAACATAGTCACCAAGCTTTCCCCACTACTTGTCCACCAAGAAGCACTTTGAATTAAAGTTACTTCTAGGATTGTCAGAAAAAATATGGACTGCCCAGTTAAATTTGAATTTCAGATAATCAACAAATAACATTTTTAGTGTCTGTATATTCCAGGCATCATTTGGGGTATATTTATACTTGGGACATATTTAGGCTAAAAATATATTTGTTGTTTATCAGAAATTGAAATTTAATTAGGTGACCTGTGTTTTTATTTGTTAAATCTGGCAGTTGGTTCTCTTTGGACTAATGCCATTGGACTTCCAGAATGTCCAGTTGTGGTCATTAAACTTCAGTCTAAGAGTATCTCTGGTTTGTAAATACAATTTGTATTTTTTTAGGGGGTGGGAGGGATAGATTAGGAATTTGGGATTAATAGATACACATTACTATATATAAAATAGATAAACAACAAGGACCTGCTGTATAGCACAGGGAACTATATTCAATTTCTTGTAATGAGCTGTAATGGAAAAGAATCTGAAAAAAAAAAAAAAAAAAACGCATGTTTAAAAAAAAAAGTATCTCAAAGTTGTTGGCTTTTTTTAACCAGAAGAAAATTAAGAAAACTGAATTATATTCTTTGTATAAAAGACAATCTAGAACCTAGGACCTTTTTCTTTTTCTTTCTTTTTTTTTTTTTTTTTTTTTTTTTTTGAGGAAAAGCTAGAATTAGAAGCCACTGTCATGTTTCCCCAAGATAGCGAGGAGGTAATTACAGGTATTTCTCTGTAGACTCTAGGATTTTTTGATCATATGAGGAAACCAAAAAGATGGCAACATGTATCCTTTTCTTCCTTTAAATCTTTATGGTTCTGGATTTTAGCAGAACTTCTATCCAGTCTCCTTTCACTTTGCTCTTGGGTCCAAGGTCCGTCCTAGTGGTAGATCTTTTGTGCAGCTCATATCTTGTTGATCTTTTAAAGCCCAGTTCATAGAAAGCTTAGCACAAAAGGCCTGACCCCATCACTCTGTTTCCTTCCTCTTGATGGTCACAGCTTCAGTGGAGGGGTTTCAGGTTGGTTTAAGGTTTAGCAAAGGAGTTTGTTGGTTCCTCTTCCTAGTGAGAAGGATAAACATCCACATCATGGAAAGGACGTGTTGTGAAGAAGCAGGGAAAAACTCTGAATAATCACATTTCATTTCTTTTTCTGCCCTGTGCTGCTCTGGACTGCTAAATGAAGATATTTGCTATCCCAAATATCATCATAAGTATGAACTGAGTTTTCTTTATCTATTCACAGACCAGACTTCTGCAGTCATCAGGTGTTGCCTGAGTGCTACTGAAGACCGAAGTGATTAAAAAGTGTGAGGCAGAAAATGATAATCGTGGGGGTTTCATCTTTCAAATGAGAAAGTGAACGTGCAGAGAGATTAGATGCATTACCCAGGGTTACCTATATAGGAAGTACTGCCCTTGAAATAGAAAAAAAAAATCTCCTCTTAATATTATATTGTGCTATACCTGTGTTACCTGCCCTTGGCAGCTTACAGTCTCAAACTGAGTATAATTGTGAACTAAATTATAGAGTATAGATTCCTGTAGTTCAGCTTAGGGGAGACTTAGCATAGCTGGAATCCGCTGAGAAAAAAAGTGGGACTGGAGTAAAATTGAGGCACACTTTGAAGCGCAGAGAGGGATCGTCCGGGAACAGAATAAATCAGTGGGAGGAAGAATTTGGGGAAAGGCACAGAGACACCGTGGCCAGAAAGGAGAAGAGCCTTGTAAATATGAAGGGTCCATGCTGAATAAGGAGACAGGAGGCTGGTTGATGAGGTGATGGCCACCCCCCTCTTTAAATCTGAGCCCCCTCTGTGAGATGTCTCATCTAACGGGCTGCGGATAAGTGGCTTATAAATAGAGCCGTGCTAACAGAGCTCTACAAGGGTTCCACCCAAGACTTTGGTCATTTAACTTCACGGATGAACCAACCCAGCTAACCAGCCACAGATGTTCTGTGTAAAACTGAAGGAATTCACGTGAGTTTGGTGATGACATTTCCCTGTTTATAAAATGCTGAGCGTTAAACAGTGATACTGTGTGAAGCACTTGGAGTCTCTGTCTTGCGAGGCAGTTCTTAAGTGTAATGGTTTAATGGTCATTGAGCGTGATGGGCCTTCCGAGTGTAATATCATTTGCCTGCCAGTTAAAATGAACACTTCTTGGTGGGAAGGCAAAGATCATGTCAGTGTAACTTGGGTTAGCGGAAAGAAAGCGTCAAGCAGTGAAAGCTGAAATAGAGTAGGGAATGGAATCTCCTGTGTGCCGAGCCTGTTCATAAATCCAGTGTAATTAGAGAAGACCACTAATTCCCACCGATCAGGGGAAATATATTCTGAACTGGTGAAAAGTTTGATTTCTTTTTAAAGAACTGCAGCTCTGTTATCTTCCCCACTTCCTGCCTGTCCCCAGTCGAACACCTTTCTAACCTTACTTGGTAGCCTTACTTTCTATTTGGTTGATAAAATTGAAGTTATCGAAAATAAAGAAGCTGAACTTCTTGCACATCCTGGAACTTCTATCTCTGTCCTTCCTGCAGGTGTGTGCAGGAGGGGCGTGCGTCCTCCTGTGTCGGGCAGGTCCCTTCCCTGGGGCTCTTGGTGCTACCCTTTTGCTTTCATTCTCCTTCTTCAGGGACCCCTGGATCCTTCAAGTACTCCTCCCCTGTCCTCTCCCATCTGTCTCTGCTCTTGGATTTTTTGCCCTCTCTTAGGGAGAAACGTTTCATCTGCTTCTGCTCCCTTCTCCTTTGACTGCTGTCCTTTTGAAGAGTTTTACATATATATTCTTTTTCAGATTCTTCTCCATTATGGTTCATTACAGGATATTAAATATAGTTCATGTGCTATACAGTAGGATCTTGTTGTTTGTCTGTTTTACATGTAGTAGTTTGTACACACATTACTACATATAAAAGAGATAAACAACAAGGTCCTACTGTATAGCACAAGGAATTATACTCAATTTCTTGTAATAACATATAACAGAAAAGAATCTGAAAAGAAAAAAAAATGTGTATGTATGTGTATAACTGAATCACTTTGCTGTACACCTGAAACTAACATTGTAAATCAACTATACTTCAATTAAAAAAAAAGAGAAAGAAAAGAAAAACAGTGGTCCTGAATTCCACAGGGACTCGGAATTTTCAGGTGGCTAGCAGTTGCCAATCTGGGGACCAGTCCTCCAGGGTGAAGTCTGACTTCTGTGCTGGTGGTCAAGGCCATCACACCCGCTTGTTTCCCTCCTCTCCTCTTTTCCTCTCCTGCTACTTTCTCACACTTCCCATGTCATCCATACTAAACTGCCTGTAAGTCCAGGTACTCAGTGAACTATTTTGTTCCTTAGGCCTTTGTATGAAATTTTCCTCTGCACGACTCACTTTTTTGATCCTCAGGTCCACCCCTCACATCCACTCAACTCCCAACTCCTGTTCACCTTTTGAGACCTGCATCAGCACAGCCATCTGGTAAACCATCAAACTGATGTGTGCATAGGGAAGCTAGCTCATGGCTGACTGTAATACAGGACAAGGCCCTCTTGTGCTGCGTCCTCTTCTGCACCGTTGCTTCCAGGTGAATTCCATATTGTTCCCCGGCATGGCTTCAGAAATAGACTTTGTGGGGAAAGGGAGAAGTTACAGTTAGGATCAGCAAGAGAAGGGGGTGCGTGGGATCCCCAGCTCCCTCACCCACCAAGATGCGTGGTGGGTCACAGTTCTGTTCCAAATGCAGAATGTTCTCCCACATTCTGCTTCCTTTTCTGGGGGAAGCATGAGGAGCAGCCTTCTGGGTGGGAAATAATTGGATGAGCTGAGCTCTAGGCAGACAGGATTTGGGACTATCAACTATTCAGCATTGTCTTGGAGAGCCAGCTGCCCAGCACCCCGAAACCTTAAATCCCAGGGGAAGAGGGTTATTCCTTCCATGTGGGGAAGGGAGCCTGATGAAGTGAGGACAGAAGTCCCCTTGGAAGCTGATTTGGGGTGCAGTGCCCTTCCTAGCACAAGAGAGGAGGTGACTCATGTCCAGGCAACTCAGAACTGGACCTTGGGGTCTTTTTCAGATGTGTTGCTTGTTCCTCCACACTCACTGTGTTCAGGTCATACCATGTTTTTAGTGGTTCACTAAGTTGAAAAATCAACCTTGGAAATTCTCTCAAGAATAATCTACAAACATAACAAGGAAATGAGTAGAGGCTTGGGACATTTCCATTGACTGCCATTGCGGTCACCTCTACCACTGGGCGGATTTCCAAGTCAAGTGTCACGTAAGGAACCTCACTGAGATAAAAGTATTCACTGTGAGATTATATACAAGTGCCTATTAAAGGGATCAGTGTTTGAGACAAATCATCCCTCCTGAGGAAAATACAGTTCCATGTCTCAGGATGGGTTATAGAGGAAGTGAGGCTAGTGATCTGTATTGTAAGAACTATCAAATTATAATTTTGCTGGGCCGTGTTAGCACTCAAATTCCAATCTCTTCAACACTGATCCACTAAAACGCTGTAAAATGCATGTGTTACACCTGGGTGTTAGCATCTTTTAAGATATATCCCGATGATACTGTTTAGTGGTAGAAAATCGATGTTTTTGAGATCAAAAGAATTAATTTAATACACAACAAGGACAGAAGACAGTTCAGAAACACATCTATAACAAACGATGCTAAATTTAGTTCAATCCATTTTGAAGACTGATAAGACTTCTGAAAGTGAATCACTGTCAAAATACTTCCTGTGTTAACTCCTTGTGTGGCTACTTTTCCATTTCTATTTCTGTGAAGCAAGACATCAACACTTCATGTTATATTTCCTTTTTGTCCAAGAAACTGAATGATTCTTAGTAAGGTATGGCTCCTTATTCACTTACATAGATGATGTTTTCAATATCTTACAGAAAGTGTACAATTAAAAGTATAATTATTTGCAATTATTTGCATATGTGAGGTTTTTAACAATATTGTTTCCTAGGTTATTTTATAAATCTGATCAACTGTCATTTGTGTGCAACATTTTGATATGTTGATAAAAGATCTTATTAGGAGGTTCAAAGTACACATTTAGAGTTTAGAATATATGGCTTTTGCTGTACATTCTAAGAAATTTACTTAAACTGACTAAAATCATGCTTAGAACATTGAGTTTAATACTTATCTTCTTTTGATTAAGTAATTATAACGTGTCCAATGTTAAAAAATTGGAGGATAGAGAAAAAAGTATAAAGGAGAAGATGAATCACTCACAATATATTCCGGTTTCCTAAAATGTACAACACAGTTGTCAATGTATTCCTTCCTCAGAATTAGAATCTTACTGTAAGTTGACTGTTCTCTAAGCAAGAACATTTCCTATCATTGAATGTTCTTTAAATACCTGCATAATATTCCATCATATAGAAGTATGGTGGCCCATATTAAGCATTCCTTTATGCAGACCTAAAAGTATTGCTAACTTTTATATTTTATAAATAAACAACAGACATCTTCATAGCTGTGTTTATACTGGTGATGACTTTAGGATGGCTTCCTAGAAATGGAACTACTGGATCACCAAGTCAAAAGTGGAGCTTTCTTCATATTGACAAAATATTTTTCAGATAAGGTAGAAAAACTTACATTGCTATCAGTGGTGTCTGGAAGTACTTATTTTACTTCTTCTTTACCAGTATAAAATCTTATTTTTAAAACTCTTCATTTGCCAAGCCATCTTTTGCCTACTGCTGTGAGATACTCTCATCTGTGTCCATTTCTGGTTTCTCTGTTTGGTTCCATAGATGTAGCTGTTGATTTGTTAATTACTACAACTTTATGACAAACTTTAATAATTGAGAGTGTCAGTCTCTCTTATTACTCTTTTTGCTGATTTTAGCCTTTTCCTGGCTATTCACACTTGCCTACTTTCTCCTCATTTGAAGATGTGAATCAAATTTGAATTACAGTTACAGTTCAGAGAGAAGTCATCATTGCATTCTTTAATTTCCAACCCAGAATATATTTGTCTTTTTATTCATCCCTGTGGTTGACTCTCTAATTTTTGTTTTGTGTTTAATACATGGCGGCTTTACCAAGATATGCCTTAGTGTTGATTATTTATTCCCCTCTCCCCATTCTCTATACACTTCTCATTCGTTGGTGCAGAACTTCCTTTATTTTAGAAAAAAAGATCCTTTGAATATTCCTCATTTTAGTAAGGATATAATTCATGCATTCCTTGTATAACCTTGGTCTGACTTAGACATCAATAATCTTTTTCTCCATTTTAATGCCTTAATTTCATTTTGCTCAGTTTCTCCCAGCCTGTTTTTCAAGTTGCTGACTATTTTTTACTATGCCTGTCTGATTGATTTAGTGTGATTTTGTTTCAGTAATAGTTTTGTCTTTCATTTCCAATTTTTTCTGAGCTAGGCTAGCTAACTCTTCATCTCTTTCTGTTACCTTATTTTTTTTTTAAATCTTCCATCCCATCTCTGTATTCTTGTTTCAGAGGTCACTTGTTCCTGAATTGCTTTGAGATAATGAGTTTTGTCTGAGATTTTCATTTGGCTTTGTGGCTTAATTTCCATTGTTTGTTTTTTCAGGGTAATTTATAGTCATGAAACTTAATATACATGGAAGAATGTGTATAAAAGATAATAAAATAATGACTAAAATACTTGAAAATAATAGACAAAATAACAAATGCAAATATTTCTTTACTGTAGAAATATAAATAAATATAATCAATGACAAAATAATGAAATAAATAATATAGTGAAATAAGAGCAATAAAATGAAAATAAAATTCTAAAATAAAATAATCAATAATAAACAAGAAGCAAAATATGTAATAATATGCAAAATAAAACCCCATTATTCCACACCTAGTTTAAGAAACAGAATGTTGTCATTACCCACTGGTGTACCTTTTTACTATCTCTGCATCTTTCGAACAGAGCCTTAGTGCTCCCTGAGTTTTGTGTTAATAATTTCCCTATTTATGGGTCTGTCATTTGTGTGTATGTCAAAATAATATATTGTGTATATGAGTATTCCAGTTGTTTTATATATTCACCAGCACTTTGTGTTGCTAAACTTCTTTATTTTACTGCACTTGCTTGGTATAGAAAAATATATCATAGTTTTAGTTAGCATTTACCTAATTTACTAATGAGGCTGTGTGTCTTTTCATGTTCAATAAACATATGTGCTTTACCTTTTATGAAATGCCTGTGATATTTTCTATTGATTTCTCAAAGTTCTTTATATGTCCTGTAGAGTAATTCCTTGTTAATGATATGCTTTGTAAATAGACACTCCCAGCTTGAAGCATATCTTACTATCTTTGTGGTGTCTTTTGATAAGCACAGCTTATTAATTTTAATGCATTCCAATTTTCTTTTCTTTTATGCTCTATCTCAAGAAAATAAAAGTATTTTTTTCTTTTAAACATCTTATTTTGCCTTTTACATCATTCATTTGGAATTGATTTCTGTAACTGGTGTGAGGTAGGGATCTGTTTTTTTCCTAATGTGGAAACTTCTTGCTCCAAAACTCTGTTTTATAGTCCATCCTTATCTCAATGATAAATATCTTTCCTGATATAAATAAAATTCATGTGTGTGTGTGTATTTCTGACCCCTTACTTCTGACTCATTGTTCATAGGTTTACTCTATATCAATACTGCTTTAATTACTTTTTTTTCACTGAGTCTTTTTGTTTGTTTTTGTAATGAATTTGCTTTTTAAAAATTTTTTTTTTAATTTTATTATTTTTTCCAGTTTTATTATGTAGAATTATCTTAGGAACAATAGTTGGTACATATATGAAAGCTAAAAAAAGTGCAGTATACTGTTTATATGTATTTACAGGCAATATAATGTGTATGTACACTGAGTCTTGATTTCTGAAAGGTTAAGCCTTATACTTTTTTTCTTTTCTTTTCCTACCTTGTACGTCTTTAGGAATATTTTGCTTTCTCTTTCTTTGCTTTTCCTAATAATTTTCTGAAATCACTCATCAAGTTTTGTAAAAAAAAACCGTAGAGATTTTGATTGAAATAGTTTTGCCTATATGCAAATTAGGCAGACACAATTCTTAAATATGGGTATTACTCTCATTTATTTGACTTCTTGATGTATTTCAAAACATATACACACTACTATATATAAAATAGACAAACAAGGATTTACTGTGTATCACATGGAACTATATTCAATATCTTGTAATAACCTATAGTGGAAAAGAATCTGAAAAAGAATATCTATCTATCTTTCTATCTATCTGAATCACTTTGCTGTATGCCTAAAACTAATACAACATTATAAATCAGCTATACTTGAATTAAAAAAAATTTAAGAAAATAAAGGGAAAAAAATAAAAAAAAAACCAAAAGACTTCTATATTCTTCCTCATGGAAGTGGCATAAATTCTGCTTAGCTTATTGTAGATACATTATTTTTGTTAGTATTTTAATGATAACTTTTTAAAAATAATATTTTCTGCTTGTTCATAGCATATAAATATAATTGATTTTTATATCCAGAGAAGTTTACAAACTCATGTTAATTTTAATAATTTGTAGCTTCTTTGGAATTGTATTATATGTGATTCTTGTTTTTCTTCAATCATTTTGCTCTGGATGTTGGAGGAGGTGGAGAAGGGTGGATGAATGCATCTTATTGCACAGATTAAGACCTCTAGTACCATTTTTAATAGAACTTGTGAAAGTGGCCAACCTTGTCTTGTTCCTAATTTTTAGGGGAATATTTTTAATCAATGAGTTAAAAGTTTTTGTATAGCAACCCCTTACTAGGTTAAGGAAATTTGCTTGTATTCTTAATTTTCTAGGACTTCTTATTATGTTAGCTAATTTTTATTTAATGTTTCTCTTTTTTTAACATTTATTAAGACAGTAATACAGTTTTCTTTTTAAGTCTTTTGATGTTGAACTGAATGGTCAATTTTCACCCTTCATCTTATTTTACCTGTTGACCTCTAGGCCCTCTTTCTTGATACACTTCTCTCATTGGGCTTTTAGGAACCTCCAACCACTATCGCCTGTCTCCTTGGTTTCTTCCTTGCTCCTTTTCAGGTACCTTTCTGGTTCTTCTCTTTGATCTCTACATGTCTGAGTGTCCCAGGACACAGTTCTTTTCAACATTTATTTTCTTAGTAATCTCTAGGTGTTTATGGCTATGTTTTCAACTGTATATTTTCTGCCTAGTCCCCTCTCCAAAAGACCAGACTTAGATATCCAACTGCAACTTAGCACCTCTACTTGGATGCCCAGCAGACATCTCAAATCTAACAGGTCTAAAACTAAATTTTGATTCTCTTCCCTGCATTCACCAGACCTGTTTCATGCAAGGCTTCTCAATTTCTGCTATTGGTGACTTTGTTCCTTGAAACAATCAGACCAAAACCTTGGAAGTGTTTGTTTTCAGGAAGGTTACAAAGGTATTTCAGGGAGTACTCATATATCTTTACAAAACTTGTCCTGATATTAATATCTTATATAACCATAGTACAATTACCAAAACCAAGGAAGTAACACTAATACAATAGTATTAACTAAATTCCAGACCTTGCTCAGAGTTCCCCAGTTGTCCTTTTCCTATTCCAGAGCACAACTCAGGATCCCACACTGCAGTTCAGCTGGCCCATGTTCTTGTCTCCTCCTGTCTGTGACAGTTCTTCAGTCTTCCCTTGACACTTTTCAAGAGTATTTGTCAGTTATTTTTTAGAACATCCTTTGATTCAGAGCTCTCTGATGACATAAGCTTGGATGGAGGTTACACGCTTTGACGAGAATATCACAGAAGTGATGAGCCCTTTTCAGTGCATCATATCAGGGGTACATGATGTCAACATGTCTTATTACTGATGATGATGATGTTAACTTGGGTCACTTAGTTAGGTGGTGCCTGCTGTGTTTCTTCACTATAAGGTTACACTTTTCCATTTGTGATTAATGAATATCTTAGAGAAGATAACGTTGGGACGATGCAAATATCCTGTTTCTTCTCAAACTTTCAACCACTAATTTTAGCATCCGTTGATGGATCTTGACTGCAACTCTCATTATTAGAGTGTTTGCTTAATGGAGATTTTCTATTTCCCACATCTATTCTGTGTTTAGTAACTCAGATGTTTTCCTATATGGGAGACCTGTCCCTTTTTCTATTATTTAATTCAATTATTATGGGTAATATTATAATAAAAATAAATTATAGTAATAATGTGAAAGGGTGTGAAGGAGAGAACCACATACAGGTAGCTCAGAATCATAAGTATATCCAGGATTAATTAAATCTGAAATGTGAAATGTATGTGAACATATTATTTAGCAAGCAAATAAATTTAATATTTATTTTTTTAACCCATAATACAAAGGAACTGTAAATCTTATGAACTACCCAAGTCTTATTTCTCATTAATTTCATGTAGTGTAAACCAAAGTCTTAATTTCTTAATTCTATTGCATTTTTAAAATGTGTATCTTTAAGAATCCCACAATATATTCATTGCTGGAAATGTTTAGCTCTGGGAAACAAAAACTAGCTGTGTTATATTATACTAAAACCTAGTGCCAATTAGGAAAATGAAATTTAGATAGTGGTATTTTATTTATCAAGTATTTATTACTATGGATTGATGTAAGAATTACAATATATAATCTCATTCCCAGGCATAAGCATATTCAGAAGCAGAATTTACATAAATTTATCATAAAGGAATAAGTAGCAAGAGAAATATAATTTTATTAACCCTGAGGCTACCTTAGAATATTAATAAGAATATTTAGGACTGAGAGCTACTAGTACAAATTGGAATGGCAATATATGTCTCTACTAAATGCAAACGCGTTTGTTCTATCCTGTGCATTTTCTCAAATTTTTATTAGCAGTGCCCTGCATTGGAAAAATATTTAATTTAATGGTTGGATGTACTATGTAAAAGTAACACCTGTACAATTTTTTTGAAAGCTGTTTGTTTCAATTTAAATGGAAACATTTCTTAGCTGCACAGTGATTCTTAAGCACCCCCTTTTCATCGTTTATGTCAAAAAGGATATAAATACATTAACCTGAAAAGGTTTGATGCATTTCCTTGCAACATCTGAAATTAGTCATACTAAATTTTATATGATTTAGTCAGTTTTTTCAAAGAAAGTAACTTCGTTTTTTTAATATATAAATTCATATAATCTTTCTAAAATTCTTTAGAGACTTAGGAATAGCAAGTCCCAGGAAACTTTAAAAAGTGGAGTGCACGTTTGGCTGAAAATAGGAGGATTTGTTGAAAGTCTGTAATAGAAACAATTACAATGACTTTAACCTCCTCTGCAAAATCCTAAAATTTCACTTGTAAAGATGTTGATCCAACAAAACCACAATACTGCAGCCAAGATACTGAGTACAGCTAGGGCTGAAAACAACAACAACAAAAAACAACTTAGAGGTAGTGATGATTGAGGGGAAATCATCCTGTCTACCAGCCTCCAAGATGCTTGTGAACTCTCTAATCAGCTTTGAAAGATATTATCAGATTTTCTTTTTATTTGTTTAATTTTCAAAATATATTGAATACTAGGTATTTTTACAACACAGGCATGCATTCAGAAAGAGAGGAAAAATGGCCCATTTACCACCCAGATGGCCCCCTACTGACATAAAGGAAAAATAAAAGTAGTGTATGTGTAAGGTTTCAAAATGAGAACAGTAAAGAAAAGCACAGAATGAGTGTTTTGAGGCTATGTTGTTAGCTGCATACCTGTTTAGAACTGTTATTCTGTCCTGGTGAATGAAGTCTTATCATTACATAATAACTCCTCAAGTCAAACTTTTGTCCTAAAGTCTCCTTTGTCTGTATTAATATAGCTATACTAATTTTCTTTTTGTTGATAGTTTCCTGGTATGTCATTTCCCATCAGTTAAAAAATGTTTCTGTGCTTTATGTGTGTCCCTCATAAATAGCACACAGTTGAGTTTTAATTTTCTTCTTCCTACTTGACATATTTCCTTCATGTTGCTTTTTTTGTTTCATCTCTCCCTTTGCATAGTCCTCTATCTTCCACTTTAAATGCTGTCCTCAGATACATGATAGAAGCCTTGCTTGACTATGGTTTAGAATGGGAAACAAGCTGACTGGAGGATCTGAAAGGGTAGCTGGGGCATATCAATGGTGAGGATTGCTTTAAGTCAGAAATTCTCAATGCCAGCACTGTTAACATTTGGGGCCATATAATTCTTTGTTGTCAGGAGCTATCCTGTGTTTTGTAGGATGTTGAGCAGCATCCTTGACCCTGCCCATCAAATGCCATTAGCACTCCCTAATAGTGACAGCCTAAAATACCTCCAGACATTGCCAAGTGTTCCCTGGAATGGAGGCAGGGTTCATATCAATCTGGTTGAGAACCACTACTGTAAATAATGATCTGTATGTACCATATATTGAGGAGCCTCTGGTGTCAGAATTCTTGTGGTTCCTCTTGAACTGATAAGATTTCCCTGGGACAGGGGGAAACTTACTATCTTCTGCCTGTAAGATAAAGACCTGGTTGAAAATATTTTGTTTCTCATTCTCCACATCCTCTCTGGCAGAATGCCCACTGTGTTTAGAACTCCACCTTCCTCCCCATGGATTTCTGTTTAACCAGCATTGGCAATTCCATTCTTCTGACCAGTGTTGAGCTGGCAAACGCATATGGACAGAATTCTGACCAATTAGACCTGGGGGAGAGACTTCACCAGTGATAGTATCTGGAAGAGGTTGCCTTATAAAGACACAGGATGGTTCTCATCTGATGGATGGTGTTGATGGAAGCTGTGTTTCTTGGAACTGCATGCAGCACTGAGGGGACCTGAATTTGAGGATGCAGAGTAAAATATGGGTCCTTATGACACATGGAACTAAATTAACCAACCCTGGGAATTAACCCCATTTTTTTTAACTTAGATTTTATAAGTCTCTGTAAGTTAGTCAATTTAATCTAAATTTTTAAAAACTTGCAAATGAAGTCATTTTAATTGCTATTTTTCCAAAAGTAAGTTTCATTTGATAGTGATGTTGACCTCTAGTAATTATATGCTTTTATGTGCTTTATTCCTTTGATATCAACTTGGGGTGAAAGATACCTGTTTACTTGGACATGTTTGGAGCCAAACTTTCAACAGTCATAATGTGGCAGTATTTTAGGCCACTAAAGGAATATTTTTAGACTCAAAGGAATGATGGTCTATGATGCAGACACATTTTTAAATATTATAAAGTGGAGAAATCCTGAAGGATAGCAAAGCAAGAGCACCATTGTTTTGACATCTAATTATAAATACATTAAACCTGGTGCAAAAAAATTATCAAACCATCAGTCTTGGCGATGGTTAAGTTAATTCAGTTTTTGAATTCCAATATTTCATCTGCGAAGTGTCAGCCACTGGGTCTTGTTAATGGTAAGCCTTTCATTCCTGTTAAATCAATTGTAAATAATAGAACCCCTCAGAGAAAAATGATGAAATAAGCATTGATTTCCAAATTGGGTGTCAGATACAGAGCATTAATAAAACACATCACAGGCAAGCGAGTACCTAATATACTCTGATCACTGAAATAGTAATCAGAGGGGGAAAAATCAATGATTTTTGTGTAAGTTGCTAGTATTTTTACATTTCGTTTGTATCTATGTATCTTTTTATCAAATTTCTCATTTAAGGCCCTATGTGGTTATTTAATTTTTATTTTCCTCACCAGCAAAACCGGGTAGTTTTATGTGACATTAGATTTGTTTCTCCCTTCTTCTAAATAGGTGACAAGCATCTGGTCATGTCGTTTTTTAGTTGCCTGCCACCAGTGATTTTGTTGTGTTTAATGCAGTACAATAATCATTTACAGCAAGTCACATAAAACACTGCAGAAAAATGTAACAGCTCCAATAAAACTTTTAAGGAAAATAAAGCTCTCTAGCAGGTGTCCATAAAAGTGCTTTATGCCCACAAACTCTATTAAATGTTAATACCAGTGTCCTGTGAATGTCACATAAGGGGTCTGTTTGAAAGGAAAATGTGTCTGTGAGACTGTGTTGATTCTCCAGGAAAGGAGGTTGGAAGGGCGAAGCCATGCTCTCCATCAGACTGAAATATGGAAGCCGTCAGGGGCTCTACTCATTGTATATTTTGTGAAGGGCTAGTTTGAGGGAAAGTACGTAAATTTTTTTAAGTCATACATGGGACAAGGGTAGAAATACCGAGGGCACAACTTTCAAAAGAGCATCCCCCAAATTCTCAGAGTTAAAGAGCACAATTTTTTTTTTTCTAGTGCTGGTCTCTAAAGCTAAAATAGCAGCAACATAGTGACAGTAGATTTGGGCTTGATTTTCCTGTTTCAGTGCTGTTTCCTCACATGGTATGGCTGCTTGCATTCTGACTCTTAGTCTTTTGTGTTTGCATTTTTATTTCTGTGTTTCTTTACAAAACTCCCTTGTCAAGTTATTCACATAGTTTGGACTGATGTCAGTGGTTAAACACAACTGAGTGGGATCTAATGTAGTCTTTGACCTCAGTGACGGGCTAACTAACTCTTTGTAGGAACCCCATTTTGAAGAGCAGATGAAATCCCAAGGGCCACTGCAAAATTAGAAATAGAAGCTATTACTCACAAGAAAGAAAATATTACAAGCTGAATACAAGATGTGAAGCGACTGTCAATGTAAACAGCAGACTTACAGAGTAAGGGGAACTTAGGATCTGTCTTCTTTTCCCCAGACCCACACAGAGACCGGCTGCTCTGTATTCAAAAGAGGAAAATGGAATGGTTACAGGATTTAAATTATACCAGGTGGACTGTTTGAAGGATACAGGAAAGTTTAGCTGGGAGTAGAGATGGCTCAGACTCAGGGAATCTACCAGCTGGTTAAGATCTATTATATTAGGATGACCATATAATTAATTTTCCAAAGGGGGCAACTTTGAGAATAAAAGAGAGGTAGTATTAATGATTAGGTGGAAGCCTTCATGCACAAGGACTGCACTGGGAAAACAGGTTGTGTGGTCATCCTAATTTTATTTATTTATTTATTTACCCTCTTTTTCCCCCTTAACAGAGACACTGGGGATTGAACCCATGACCTTTAAATGCCAAGCACGTGCTCTACCACTGAGCTATACACTACCCCCCATCACCTTAATTTTAAAAAAGAAGAGTTTGACTGCTGGCCTCAAAGGATTCAAGTAGCTACATAAGAGAGAGACAGGCAGACATTGGATTGCTAGGTGAGGAAGGCATTTGTAAGGAACTGGTGTGTGTGTGTGTCACACTGAGTATGATATGAATGCCTGCCTTTGGGAATTGACAGTTGATCAACTGAAGTTGCTCAAATGAGATTTGTGAGGCCATGTAACAAGTTCACTTTAGTGGGGATTTGAAGATCAGAATTATGGTTGGACTGTATGAACTTGATGTTGTTGCAAACCTTGAGCATCTGTGGCTCTAAATTGTAAATGAAGTCCCATGGAGAGCTGTGCATTCTAATGCAAGTTGTTTTAAGATCCAGGCATAGAACTGAATTCTGGAATGAGTACAGGCTAGCATGGCTTAGGGTAGGTCTAAATCACAACATCAGAATGGACCTCAGTTTGGGTCAAAAATGAGCTGGGCAGAAATCTCAGGATTGTAATTTTGGGTAGCAGGACCTGGCATTAGGACCACTAAACTAGAATTGGGTAGGACACGGAATTAAGGCATAGATTGGAGACCTTGGGACATGAAGCAACATTCTCTCTGAAGCAAGGTCTGCAATCCCTAGGAAGCTCTTCCACTTGGACTTTTGAGAAGCCAGACTGCTGTTTCGAATAACCCATCTGAACTTCTCTTCAATGAAGTATCATCTGTGCATTTAATCTAAGCAATGTGAGCTATATAGATATGTATTAAGTAGTACTATAGAACTGTCCTCTGTATTTGTATTTTAAATGCCAAACTGTACTTTATAGAGTTAGGGGATTTTCAAGGGTGATCTTAGTTTTGTGATTTTAGCCTCATTTACTGACCTCGATTCGAACCCCTAGGCTAGGGCACACCTGACTGTTATCTAGCCAACAACTCCTTTTCTTCCAGCTCAAGCCTCTTTGAGCCATGGCTAAGCCTGGGCAACCCTGTCTTAGCTCTGGTGTCACTTCTTCTCTGCAAGGCAGATTTTAGCATCAAAATATCCCTGGCTTTACTGTCCTCCATTTGTCACTTGTGTAGATCTGGCTTCTCTATTTAGACTGCACACCCCTTGCTGGAGGGACTGAGTCACTCATCTCATTGCAGTCAGCGTGGTACACACTGTGGACCATAATTCAGTTGAGCTGGGCTCACCTGATCCTTAATTGAGACGAGGGGCTTGCAGGAGCCTCATGATGTTTGACTTCCCAGGTGAAAGTATCTGTAGCTGAAATCCGCTACTATTAGGGCAGCCTGATCCATGTAGAAAGGTTAAAGATGTCTGTAAAAGGCAGTAACGGAAAGGAGACACCCTGTTTGTTAAATTTATTTTAGGCTGCTATCCTGTGTGTATGTACATCATATATAGACTGTGTACTCACAAGAGATTTCTAATTACTTCTTACATGTTCTCTCTCCCTTTGGGAATTTTGCATATAAGCTAGTTGATTTCATAGTTATGCATTCATATTTGAGATTCAGATTTTACATAAAATATAGTATTAATAGCTTGAAAAGTATTCCAGTCTTCCTCACCTAAGAACCATAGACCTCTGTTTCTCTAATTCCTGCTTTTTCAGATTAACACCATCAAGGCATGAAAATTGGTGTATTGTGAACACCTACATGTTCTGGTTTCCTGGGTAAGGACCATCAATTACAAAATAGTCTGTGCATAAAGGGATTGCAAAAGGATTTAGAGTCGGATTCCATTTGTGAACTGGTATGCATGAGGGGAAGATGAGGTAGGGGAAAAACTTTAAGGGAAGGAAAAAGAGACAAAAGTACACTTCTAATACAATGAAAAAAATCTCCTTACAGGCTGTCATCTCAGAGTAAGGTTTATACATGTAATGTATTGGAAAGTAAGTTTTGGCTGAGGTCAACCTCTTGTAGAGCATCTCCGTAGTGTACTAGCTGAGCAGTGCTTCATGACCGTGCCTGCTGGAGCTCACTTCTTTTAAGTTCCCTCCATCCTTAGTGTTAGATTAGTAACTGCACCTTCTTTGAAGTTTAGCACTGTTTTAGGAGGGGATGTCTTGGTTATGCTTCTGTATAATATTTATTTAAATGGCTGGTAGGCACTTAACTAGGAGACACTGCAGCAACCGAACAGTAGATTATTTTCACTTACTGGAATGAAAGAATATGATAGGCAAGGCGTAATCTTGCTTGGAATAATCGTGGGATAATCCTGGAATAATCTAGCAACTCGCACCACTGCTACTTCTAGCAGCGCTGCTCAGGGTAAGGACTGACTCTATATTGTGAATCTTGGGGTTGGCAACATGTTTTTTTTTTTTCCAGTCTTTGCCCTGGGACAGACCCCTGCTGCTGGCCACTTGTGAGGACATCACTGACTTGTACAGCCGGGCATGGTTGGGCCCTGCCAGCAATGGACTGACTGTAGCATTACTAGCCCTCTTTCCCCGAAAGAGCAAGTTGACCACCTTGGGGTGGGTGCAGAACAGTTGAGAGTGAGGCAGGGTACCTCCAACAGGTTTTATCTGGAGTTTGGCCCCGAGGTACTGTGTCATCGGCCGGCACATCAGCATTGTTTGAGTGCCCGTGGTATACAGGCACTTGTTGGATACTGTTATGATTCCATCACACTCAGTGACTAACCTACCGTGGGTCTTCATTTTGGAGATAAGAACTGTTTCCACCTGGTTGGGTGGAAATACTGGAATAGTCAGATATGACCCTTTCCACAGATCCTGAAACCTGAAAGATAAGGATAAGAAATTCTTTTTCAAAGCATGGTAGTAATAACAAGGATAAGGGTAACAGCAAACACTTGGGTAGTCTAGGGTACATGCTAAGCGAGTATTTCTTATGTTTTGGTTTGACAAACACGCACCACAACCCTGTGAGAAACGAGGCCAGAAAGGGAAAGTAACTTACACAGGTATTGGTGGGGCTGGAATGTGAATCCAGGCAATCCCAAGCCTTTTTTTTTTTTCTTTTAACAAAAAAAGACATAAACAATCCTCATAGGGGTTAAAAGCTAAGGCTCTGTGATCGGCCCACGTTGGACTTTACTGCTGGCAATCTAATGCTTAACACTCGTCTGTGTGTGTGTGTGTGTTTTATCTGTACAATGAGGGTAGTAAGTAATAGAATCCAACCTGAACATTATTTGGGAGTTGTGATATCCCTGGTGTATATTAAGTGCTCAGTTGATACTAGTGTAGTATTATTTATAATGATGGAAATGAAAGGTTATTGATTGAAGGGTAGAAAATGGTCTGGTATTTTGTAGGTCATGGGCACAGATGACAGCAGGATTGTAGATTGGGAGAGCTGACAGGTGCCAGAATTCTTGTTTCAGCAGATGTGGTTTAATCTGCCTCGTAGGGATCCCATGGCAGGAGTGTGGTCAGAAGCCTCGCCTCAGGCCTCTGGTTCAGCTTCCTTCTTCTTTAGCACATTTTTAGCAAGCTCACCCCACTTTACAGTTGACAGTCCTGGATCTTATTTAATGGGAAAACAGCAACTGTCAGACTGATTTCCTCTCGATAAGATTGTGTATTTCCTTCTCTAATTGGATAATAGAATTACAGAGAATTTTGCAAATAGAAGAGGGGATGATCAGCTGAGGGCAAGGAGGGAGAGCAGACAGTCCAACCCACCCATCAGGAGCCTGGGAGCTTCCCTCTCTTTCCTTGGTTTTTACTTCCTTTCTGCTCACTGCTGGTGGGAGTGCTATCACACAAACCATCGTTTTTTAGTAGTTTTGCTTCCTTTGACTAATTCTTCCTGGGGCAGTCGAAATTCACTAAAAGAGAGTTAACTTCATGCATTCAAATCTGTTTTTTTTGTGTGTGTGTGTTGGTGGAGTGGAGAGGGAAATAGCTCAGTGGTAGAACACACGCGTAGCATGCACCAGATCCTGGGTTCAATCCCCAGCACCTCCGCTAAAATAAGTAAATAATATTTTTTAAAAAGAGAATTTTAAAAAGTCTTGGTTTTTCATTGGTGGATTAAAACAGGAGAGAAAGATCAAGATTTTTGGAAAATCCATGTTTTTTTCAACCTCTGATGATTGCCATGCTTACATTTTTTTATTATCTTAGGTTTGTTAAAGAGGTGAAAATCAGATCAGGAAATAACAGGAGCAAATCATAATTTGACTATTTCCAAAGAAATTTTTATGTTGATGAAGTTCAATGGTACAAGTTTACAATTTTGGTGCTTCTCAAATCTTCATAGGAAACATTTGCTTAGAATATTTTATTTTTTTCTGTATCTACTACTAGTGTTTGGGTAGTGTCTCTCCCTTTCTCCCCTCTCCAAATGTATTTAGTTAGTTACCTCTTATTATATATATGTATATGCACATGTGTGTACATACACATATTTTGAATAAGGATACAACTTCTAATTTTTAGAGGGTTTAATTTTTTAATATGTGGTCCAAGATATAAAAAGAGATCTTGAAATAAGAAAAGTTTCATATTATTTTTTTCTTTATTTTTTCTGGGGTGGGGGGACGTAATTTATTTTATTGATTTATTTTTAGAGGAGATACTGGGGATTGAACCCAGGACCTTGTGCATGCTAAGCACACGCTCTACCACTTGAGCTATACCCTCCCTCCCAACATTTCATGTTATTAAGAGGATTGTTGAGAATTTTGGCAGATTGTTCAAAGAAATTACCTTCAGACCACAAGTAAGAATGTAAATTAAAAAAAAAAAAAAAAAGAGGAATCTGAACTCAAAAGAGCTTCCTGGATTGCCATGAAAGAGAACTTAATAATAAATGTTTGTGTAGCACCTTCAGTATTATCATGAGATCAGCAGTGCACAGTAATTACATTTATAACAGCTCTGCGTTACTAGATGAAAATAGCAAAGAATTCAGGCAACTTAGGAGTAATTAGGGTTTACTTCTGTTTGTCTTCATATGGATGCACACTGTTCATTCCTTAGCGGTTATACTTCCTCTGCAGTCTCACAGCGCTGGTCCTTGGCAGCTGCCTCTCTGGTGCTGACCGTGGCCGTCCCAGGCAAGCTGTGATGACCCTTCTCTCCTCCCAGCTGATACTGGGCCTCGCCCTGCGTGTTTCTCACCTGTCGAGCCCCTGGCCGCGGCTGGTGTTGCAGTTCCTTAGCTTGGTCTCTCCCAGTTACCGGAGGGGAGCTCTGGGAACCTCGGGACCCACTTTCACGCTGATCGTGTCTCAGGCTCTCTGAGGATCTGGGCTGGTGTTTCGTGGGCAGCCCCGTGGAGAAATGGGATTTTTCCATCTTTCTGAATGACTGTAGCCTTGAAATGTGGGGCCCCAGAGGATGTAGAAAAACTTGGCTGAACAGAAAAACACAGAGATCTGAGAAATATCTGGCCTTACACCAGATCCCAAAGAGAGGGGTCTCTGTTCTGTCTTTTCCTGGCGGGCAGTTGTTTGTGTGGGTGTTTTTTCTACGGCATGTGCAGTACTGCTTGATGGTGATGGAGCCTCCAGAGTCTGACAGATGCAGTTCAGTGAGGGTTCACTTACCAGCTGCGTGACCTTGGACGAAGGACTGAACTTGCTAAACTTCTATTTCTTCATCTGTAAAATGGGGCTAATAAGGAGTGTTTTTGGATGGATGCCCTTCAGCAGGCTCAGTGAACTACGGCTTCACCCTTGTGAGTAAAGTAGCACCCAGGTTAACATGCACGTGGAAAAGCTCAGTACATTTCAGTCTGTCTGCAAAGTTGTGTCCAATATAGCACATGAAATTGGATTTTAAGCAAATGAAGTCCTGAATGTAAAAATGTCATCCTACCAAGGACTGGAAATTTTAATTTTCAGTGATATTGCATGTAACTGTGACTTTGAAGTTTCTATCTGCTCGTCTTTCTAGCTTTCATTTAGATCCTTCTCAAAGTGAGACTCTGTTTCAGTCATGCTAGAGGTGGTATATGGTGGGTACCAGTTAACACCATGGGTTCTGGAGCTCAGAATTCCTGCACTTGAATCATGTCTGTCCATTTACTGGCTGAGCAGCCTTGGGCAAGGCACTCAGTCTGGTTGTGTTTCAGTTCTTCCATCTCCCCAGTGAGGAATAACAACAGCTCCCTTATAGGTGAGTTGTGGGTATTATGAGATACTATTTTAAGTATTTATATGCATTTCTCAGCCTATGGCAAACAGTAAATATTACCCACTCCATTCCTGTAAGCATATTGTTTATTCTAATGAACCTATGGCTAAACATTGGCATTAATAGTGAAAAAAGGCTAAACGAACAGACTCAGGGGTACTAAAGAAAAGTCTAACCTTTTTCTGGCCTATGAGAAATGGAGACCAAAGCCGTTGAACTTTCTAGAATAGGCAAGTGGAGAAGAATTAAAGACAAACTTCTACCTGCTCACCTGCAGAGGATGGTGGAGAACAGCACCTCCCAGGCTGCCCACAGCTGGGTGCACACCTGTAAGGCTGAGATTTCCTGAGAGATGCACCCACGGAAGTAGGTGAGATGGTGGCTGAGAACTTGCCATAGGGGATCGCTGGCATGAAGGGGTAGAGGGCTGCCAAGAAGACTAGTCCCAGGCCCAGTGGCAGCCCAGCTAGACCTCTGAGGGAGCCAAGGTGAGGGAGTAAGAACCTGAGGGGACACAAATGGATGAAGCTATCCCTGCACATCAATAGGGCTAGAAGTAGCCAAATAGACCAGGACATGGTCCCCAAGGAGCCTGACTCACCCACCCTGTGACAGGTAGAAAGTGACACGGCTTCTCCAGTTCACTGAATGCCCCCTTAGAAAAAAAGAAGAACATGGGTGGTCTTCCTAACCCTACACCTGGTACTCTCCTAGGGAGAAACTAGGCTGGAGGTGGATGGATGAGGGTGCTCTGAGAGATGATATATTACTGTAAGGTGGAGCTGAAGACTATCCTTGGGACTGGCTAAAACTCACTCTGATTGATGATACAAACTGGTCAATTACTTCTCTTCACTAACTAGAGGGAGGGGACTTATGGAGGAGGCTGGGTTAATTGAGATTTAAGATATGTTCTCTTCATTTTTTTGACTTGTGAATTAAATTTTGCAACATCAGCCAATAGGCAAGCTATGTGCTTCCCATGAATTTTTCAGTAAGCATTTTCCAGGGAAAATAACCAAAACACATCCATTTTCTTCTCTGAGGAGTTGGTGATCCCCCAAATCAAGGGAATATGACTTTGCCAAAACTTTACAGAGAAAATTCCTGAAAGTGCTTTCTTATCTATAAAAGCAAGGGGCAGTAGTTAACGTCTGTATATTTTTCCAGTTTGTATTCATGTATAATATGTGCCATTAAGGAAATATAAAAGATGCATACCCGAAACACAGTTGATGACCTAATGCAACACGGAGTCAGATGTTAGAGATCTGAAGCTTTCTCTGGGCTATGATGATGTGAGTGACCTTGTGGCAGTTGCTTTTTGTCCAGGATGGCATTCTCTGTCTTCAGAGTGATCACACTCAGAGTTGCTGATTCCAGAGAGTTCTGCGTGTTTTCGTTGCCACACACATATAACACCAGGGTGACATTTAGTTAGCAAGCCAGAATCTCTTCCATATCTGCCGGAAGGGAGATCCTTTGAGCTCTAATAGTGGGACACCTGCTTAATGACAGTTTTACAAAGGTTTCCCACCAATCACATGGGGTTAATTTGCACCTGAACCACGTTAAACCATTTGCTGTCCTGACCTTGACAAACATCAGGGTGGTCTCTGGGAGAGATACAGTTTCAAGAAGGATAGTATTTATTTGTGGTTGCCCAGATTTGGAGGAATAAAACGAACGCTTGGAAGGGGTTGCCTAATCTTCATTAAATGTGCAAGATGATATTCATAGCTTTAATTTTTTGACCACCCACTCTGTGCAAGGTATTTTGAGACAGAGATTAACATAGTAGGGCTTTTTACCCCAAATATGTTCCCCTAGTGAAATAAAAATACTTACATACATAAAATTGCTTTTCTGCATGTAGTCATGTGCATTTTCTAGGAAGAATGTTTATAGCACTTTCATTGGCTTTTCAAACAAACCAGTGACTTCAAAAGGACAAGAACAATTGTAGTTTTAGTCTACTTAATGTAAGCCTATGCTTTTTGATGATAATTATTCAGAAAGTTCCGTGACTTAGCTACTCAGTCTGCTTTTGGCTAGCGATGATAAAATTATATCAATAAGAAGGAGAATTCAATTATTTAGCGTATTTGTAGAGTAACCAAAGCATGTTAAGTATGTGTTAGATGCCAGAGAAACAAAGAAGATGAAGTACGTGCCATTATGGAAACCAGCATCTAATGAGAACAAAGCAAAATGGTACAAATTGTAGCAGAGGTTTGAGCTACAAGTGTGAGACAAAGAACAGAGTTGGTGAAGCTTCTCAGAGGACTGTCACTTGAGCTGAAGGACAAATAGATGCTTGTTTTCCTTTTTTGTTCATCTACGGAGATGTACGGGCACTCCTCGCTTTGTTGCGCTTCACAGATACCATGTTTTTCACAAATTGAGGGTTTGTGGCAACCCTGCATTAAGGAAGACTCTCGCCCCATTATTCCAACAGTATTTGCTCACTTCGTGTTTCTGTGTCACATTTTGGTAATTCTTGTGATATTTCAAACCTTCCCATTATTATTATATTTGTTGAGGTGATCTGTGATCAGTGAGCTTTGATGTTCTATTGTAATTGTTTTGGGTTACTATGAACCATGTCCATGTGACAGTGAACTTATTATTTAAGAAAGCTGCCATGAACAATGATTCTTCTGATGGATCTGAGCAAGTAAGTTGAAAAACTTCTGGAAAGGATTCACCATTCTGATGCCATTAAGAACATTTGTGATTCATGGGAAGAGATCGAAATATCAACATGAACAGGAGTTTGGAAGAAGTTGATTCCAGTCCTTATGGGTGGCTGGGAGGGGTTCAAGACCTCTTGGAGGAGGTAACTGCAGATGTGGTGGGAATAGCAAGTGAACTAGAAGGGGAGCTTCAAGGTGTGACTGAGTTACTGCAACCTCATGATACAATTTGAGCAGGTGAGGAGCTGCTGCTTATGGATGAGCAGAAAAAGTGGTTTCTTGAGATAGAATCTACTCCTGGTGAAGATATTGTGGTTGTTGAAATGACAACAAAAGATTTAGAATATTAAATAAACTTAGTTGATAAGGCAGCAGGGTTTGAGAGGATTGACTTCGATTTTGAAGGAGTTCGACTATGGGTAAAATGCTGTTAAACAGCTTTGCATGCTACTGAGAGATCTTTCAAGGAAGAGTCAAGCAATGTGGCAAGCATCACCATCTTGTGTTGTTGCCCCGGCCACCCCAACCTTCAGCAACCAGCACCCTCATCAGTCAGCAGCCATCAATGTGGAGACAAGACCCTCCACCTGCCAAACAATTATGACTTGCTGAGTGTTCAGATGATAGGTAGTGTTTTTTAGCAATAAAATATTTTTAAGTTAAGGTATGTGCATTGCTTTTTTAGACATAATGCTATTGCACACTGAATAAACTACAATATAGTGTAAACATAATTTTCATATGCACTATGAAACCAGAAAATCTGTGTGATTCACTTCATTGAGGTGCTCTGAAACTGAATCTTCCCTACCTCCGAGATATGCCTGTACTTAATTTACCTACTTGCTTTACAGAGTTATATACAATAAAAATGAATCATAGAATCCCCTTTGTAACACTTAGGAAAGTAAAGCTGACTGTTGATGACCAGGTGACATGAGAAATGCTTTCATAAAAATTATTGGATTGACTCAACCATGTATGATAAAGGAACTGAAGCTTGGAATCTTGTGGACTAATATTACACAGCTAAGTCATCAAACAAGTGGAGTAAAAGTTGATTTGATCAGTCTCTTTAGATTATAGGTATAGATTTGGGATCGCATTTTTTTACAAACCGCTTCTTAATCATCCTGAGGTCTGGATTAGTGGTTCTCAAACTTTTGTGCCCACCAGAATCACCTGGATGGCTCATGAAAACAGACTGCTGGATTCTACCCCCAGAATTTTTGATTTAGTAGGACTGGGGTGGAGCCCTAGAATTTTGGTCCACAGGCCACGCTTTGAGAACCAGGACTATAGATTAAAAAAGGCTTATTTGCCTAAGTGTTAATGTTTAAAATGTGCTCATGGATTAATGCAAATTTACATCTTTTTTTTTTCCCCATAAACCAGTTAGCTCTATCCTACTTCCTCCCCAAAGTTGGGTCTTTCAAAGGAAACAGCGAGCCCTTTAGGATGGCTATTGTAAAATACGCAGAAATTTGTAAGTGTTGGTGAGAATGGCGAGAAATTGGAATCCTTGTGCATTGCTGTGTATCTGCAGTGGAAGACAGTATGGTAGTTCAGCAAAAAAAATGAAACATAGAATTAAAATGTGATCCAGCATTTTGACACCTAGGTATGTGCCCTAAATAATTGAAATCAGGGACTCAAACAGGTATTTATACACCTATGTTCTTAAGAGCAATATTCACGATGACCAGAAGGTGGAAGCAATTAAAATATCCATGGATGGACAAATGGGTGAACAAAATGTTCCATGTACATACAATGGAATATTATTCAGCCTTAAATGGGAATACAATTCTGTAACCTGCTACAAGAATGAACCTTGAGGACAACATACTAAGTGAAATAAGCCAGACTCAAGAGGACAAATATTGCATGATTCCACTTATATGAGGTGGTGGGTACCAGGGCTGTGGGAGGAGAAATAGGGACTTATAATTTAATGGGCACATAGTTCTGGTTTAGGATGATAAAGTTCAGCAGATGGGTAGTCATGATGGTTGTACAACATAGTGAATGTGCTTAAGTCACTGAACTGTACACTTAAAAACGTTACCGTTAATCAATTTTGTTGTGCGCATTTTCCTACAGTGGAAAAGGACTGTCAAGAGTATGGCATGTCCCCTGCCTTCTTGCCTGTTTCTGTATTTCTCCGAAGCTTGCTAAAACAGTCTAGGCTTGTTTGAATGACTGATGAATGTGGAATGAGGCAGTACTGACTCCTATAGTGGAAAAATAAACCTCTGTTTGAGAAGTGTCTCATACCAAAATTTGAGCTGTTTTGGAGATGGACCTAGAAAAAAGTAATGTACATGTTGAACTTGCCCAGAAGTTAACCCTTCACATCCAACCGCTGGCCCGACTTCCAGGAAAATAACATGCCTCAATTTTGTCTGGACGGGAAGCCATTGTCCGTAAGCTGAGCTCATAGAAAATGGCTGGGAGTCAGAGGCTGTCTGATTTGGCATCCCTGACGTCTGTCTCTGACACTTACGTCTAGATTAGACTGCTGCTAATTAAATAAACGTGTGAAGCCAGCATCATGCCCTGTCTCTCCTCCTCCATAAAGCAGGGCATTGCCATGTTCGGTAGTTGTTCATATCCATCATTTCATAATTTCTAACCTTAGGCATAACTGTTTAACTCAATTAAATGTGACCAAAGTGAACTCTGTTGAAAAACCTAATAGTAAAATATATACATGGAGTAAAACGCTCAGGGTGATTTCTGCAACTCAAGTTAGAGCTATTCATTTTGAGTAGTATGTGTAGTTCCTTATCAAGACTTTTTTTGAGAAGAAATTTCTTTTGTCTGAATTATGCTTTTGTAAAGGGGGAGATTGCTTCTGAACTGAATACTCTACTTTCATTTTCATAAAAAGTTTCATGATATCAAAGTGACCAAGTTTCTTAAATTTTTGCAAATGCCATTAACTATATACACTGTAAAAGTATATTAAAAGCATCAAACTGTATTTTAAAATTATCAGTTATAAAGTTATTTATTTAGGTCAAATGTTTTGGGGTACCAAATTCATACTTGATAACTTGATGTGGTTGTCATTCTTTGTCTGGGTCTTCCATTTCTTTTACTCTATAAAATCTTAAAACAAGAAGGGGCTTTCATCCAGAGAATAGCACAACATGTTCTATAGAACATAACGTTCTGAGAAATGTTGATGAGTGTTTTCCTTGAAGAAGATCTTACATTGGTCAAGTGACTTTGACACATTGTTTAAACAAAACTCAAAAAGCAAATAACTACAAGACTTTTACTTCATAATTTGCATCGTGGGTTGCCAAGAAGAAATTTGTAGAAATCAGTCTTCAGAACATACTGACTATGGAAACTTTTTATTTTCCCAGGGGCATCTCTTAGATGGAGGGAAAAAGAAAAAGTTAGTATAACTTCCTTCATTGGACAAATGGAAGAAATAAAGACTTTAGGCCTCGTGGCTTATCTGGTGTTTTATGACCTTGAAAAGAGATTATTTTTCCCTTTGGACTGGACAGGCATGGGGTTAGGAGTCAAGCCCAGAGTTTGGGTCCCTGCCCTGTTAGCTGGCTTGCTGGGCACCTGGACATTTCTGTAGCTCCAATTCACAGGATTGTTGCCAGCAAGTGAGATAGTGTTTGTGAAATAGCCCTGTAAACTGTGAAGCACAAACATTTTTGGAGCATTTCTATTATGAGACTGATATGTACAATTAGACAACAGCTTTAGTATTATTTCTATGATTATATTAAGGTACAAAATTTAATACATAGTATGATTACATAGTATGATCAGAGCAATGTCTTAAAATAACCCTTTGCATAGAACAAATAATATCAGAAGGCATGATGACCACATGTTAGCAGTTTTTTTGTTTTGTTTTGTTTTTTGTTAAGGGTTTGGGGTGAGTACATTTTTCATACTTTTCAATTTTACATCATAATTATAGTACACAGATTTCTTTTTCTGATCAGCTTGGTTTCCTAGGAATTCCTCCTTCCCCTGGAATAGAAATCTGTACTATGGTGGCTGTTTTTAGCTTTCTGCTCCAACATGTTCCACATTTCACTTTGGTCTTATTGTTGCAAAATGGCTGTTGTGCTGCCAGGCCTCACAACTGCATTCCAGGCAGGAAGGGCAGTGGTAACAATGGAGAATCTATTTTTTGGAAGGGTTATGTGAACTCAGGAAGGGAGGCCCTTCTTTTTAAAGTTATATTCACAATTCACTGGCCAAAATTATGTTTCATGACCAACTCTTTCTTGAGGTGGCTCGGAAAATCAAATATTTAGCAATCTGACTTCTAGTAGTACTTCTCAAAGTACATTCCTAGACTAGCAGCATCAGTGTCACTTGGGATCTTGTTAGAAATGTAAGTTCTCTTGCTGTACCCGTGAACTTTGGTCAGGACCAGCTACTTAATATGTAGGACTCGGTGCAAGAGGAAATTGTGGAGCCTCTAGTTCAAAAATTATTTAAAATTTCAAGAAAAGAACAGCAGAGCCTTTCAGCAAGCACGAAGCTCTGTACAGAGGTCAAGGTCACTTGCTCAGGAAGCTGGCCTTACCTTCTATAAAAGAAAGAATAACAAGCTTTCCAGGTGGTTCTGAGATATGCTTGGGTTTGATAACCACGGAGGTCGAGGAATTTGCAGCTTAGAATCAGTCCTTTATTTCCCAGAACTTCCAGCTTCTTGACAAGTCTGCTGGGCTGTTTGTAGAAAGATCCGGTCACTGGTCAGCCATATGAAAGGAAGAACATTGCATGATTTTCTTTGCCATTGGTGAAAACCATCTCTTAACATCTGCTTCTCCCCCTCACTGGGGACAGATGCCCAAGGGGACCTGAGTAGGACCCAGAGGAGCTTCTGCCAGCCCACAGCTGTGGCCAAGGATGAATTCCAGACTAATAGGCTGGGTAGTGTTGCTCCCTGATGAATGGTTGTTTCAAGGGATAAAAAAAAATTGCAGATGAGCCTTCAATGAAAGTGAAATTAAAGTCATTTATCCCAGATCATTTGGAAATATCAACTCCCTTCTTAAAGAAGGAAAATAATATAATAAAGCTTCCTCATAAAGATATAAAATATTTAACACGTGACTTCTGCTTTGTACCAACATCACCTCTTAATGGGCCCATTATTTTGTTATGTTTAACATCAGTGAAAAATTTAGGAGGAAGGATGGGCAAATGTTTAATCCAAATCAGGATTTTGGGGCTTGAAATCTGTGATTACATCATTAGCACATTTATATTGCAAGACATTTTTACGATATAAGCATTTTTTCATTTGGACAGCAACCATAATAAATTGAAATAAAATTCAGTCCTGATTGATGTTGTAAGTGTCATGTATGGGGCAAGGACCATCTATTAAGTGTGGTTTGCCAGGGCAGCAATAATAGTAGCATTTGAATGTTTTTCGTATTAAGGAGAAAAATGGTCAGTAACATTGGTTTGGCGGACTCCAAGGACTCCGGTGAATGGAAAATGCCTGCAGCGTGTGTGCCTGCTTCCCTGGTTTTAGGATGAAGGTGATCAGAAGGCTGCAAGGATTGTTTTCCCTTTTTTAAAAATTAGGATAAACTATTACAGTTTGTGGAATGAAAGAGAGAGGCTGATTACAACATAATGGAGTGTACCATATTCATCTCTTTGAAATATGACCTCAGCCGGCCTTTTCCATTTTACAATCGATTCTCTCATTCCCTTAATGAACCTTTGCATTCATGAGTCTTCCTTGGAAGTATGCACATGAAGTATTGCTGGAGCAAAGACTAATTGTCTGCCAAGGAAGTAAGAACAAAGTGCCTCTCCTGTCGTTCGGTTCAATAACATTAGAAACTGTTAATGCATCATGTCGGGCACCGTATTGTTTTGCTTAATAATTATCTAATTTGCCCAAGCTGGCTTTAAGAAATTTTTTGAAAACTGGCACAATGGAGTTGTTTGCCTGTTTCTCACATGACGCGATGAGAGGGTTGCTATAAATGCCTTTAAGCAGTTTTAGTTCTTAAAAATGTTGCTCAGTCTGTCTCATTTGAGCAAAGTAGCACGTATAGTTTGAAGAGCCGTACTGTGAAAGTGATGGTATAATAAAATTAGAGAAGAGTTGATGCTTGTCATAGAGAGGAATACAAAACAATATATAACTGGAGTTTTTAAATAATCACTCATTTACCTAATTTGGACTACGTACGGGCAAGTTTCATTGAGCCGATATTGGAAGACCATATGATAGGTTTTGTATACCCCCAGACTTAAGATAAAATATTTGTCTTAGTTTTTGCTTTCTTCCCTCTACCAGTAGGAATTTATGTGCTGTTAAGTATCTTAGGCACAAAACTCAGTGTAAATTGATAAAAGTCTTGATGTCAGTTGATGGCAGATGGCATGAAAAAGGAAGGAACAGGATGCAACCTTGGCTATACTTGTCAGCCACAGAACAATTTCAAAGGCTGTGTGCCCTTTCCCGGTAAGCTGGGGACTAGGGTTGTCCATATGTGATGGAGTATAAAACTGAGCCCAGGAGCATTATGGGTGGACACAAACCCATGAAGTTAAGAGTATTTTCAATGAGCTGTGGTATATTTATACAATGGAATACTACTCAGACATAAAAAATGCCACTTACAGCAAGTAGAGATTGTCATTCTAAGTGAAGTAAGCCAGAAAAAGAAAGAAAAATAGCATATGATATCACTTATATGTAGAATCTATAAAAAAGAAGTAAGAGGACACTAATGAACTCATCTACAAAACAGAAACAGACTCACAAACATAGTAAACAACTTATGGTTACTGGGGGAAAGGGTGTGGGAAGGGATAAATCTGGGAGTTTGAGGTTTGCAAGTGATAACCACTATATATAAAAATAGATAAAAAAACATTTCTTCTGTAGAGCACAGGAAACTATATTCAATATCTTATAATAACCTTTAATGAAAAAGAATATGAAAATGAATATATGTATATATCTGCATGACTGGGACATTGTGCTGTACACCAGAAATTGACACATTATAACTGATTGTACTTACAGTAAAAAAAAAAAAAAGTATCTTTCATGGAAATAAAAAAGAGACGGACATAGTGGACCCTATCTGAAAGAAGGAGAAAGAATCAGAAGAGAATAAAATCCAAAGTTATGGGGATCAAAGGAAAAAAAAGCACAATGTCACCAAAGCCTGTGGTCACCAGTTCTTAAGAACATAACACAAAAGGTATGAAATACTGGCCCAGCATGTCTGACAGCTGCTCTGTCTTCATCTAAATCTTCTGGTGATGCCAGTGCACCTTCCTTTGGGAGCCTTTTCTGACTAGCAGCGGGAGGGAGCAATTTGGCTCCGAGTTTTCACTTCTTTGGAAGCACTTTTAAACTGTACAGTCGTTATACCTTTCTATGTATATAGCTGATATTTTATTGAGCATTTACTGTACTAGGGGCTAACTGTCTATACATATATCTTTATCTAGCCCCCTAACCCTCCTTATGAGATTGATACTGTTAATTATCAGGTTAAGTTGCTCATCCAAGTTCCTACAGCTGAGAAGTAGCAGATCTAGGATCTGACCCGATTTATCTGTCCCCAGAGACTAGAAGCACTGCTTCCAATACACATTTCCTAATTTTTGTTGGGTTTGGTGTGTGCAGTGTGCCTCTCAACCCAACTGGTAAACCCTGAAGAGAAAGTAAGTGAATGGGGCAGAAAAAGAATGCTTTTACAGGAAATTGCTTTCAGAGCCTTATGTCCACCCTTAATTGAAACCAATTCTTTCCCACTTTTGTCCAAATCACAAAAGAGAAGAACACCTAGCACCCTCCCGAATCTTGCTGGGGCTCATCGGTCGGGCTCTGAGGTTCAGACACATTCTCAGTACCATCTGAGATGATGGAAACGGGCAACGGGGTTTGTGGTGAGAACTTCTGAATTTACATATTTTGCAGAGTCGAATGAGAATGATGGAACCGTTCTGCAACCTCCCCCTTCCCCTCTCCTGACGTGTGAAAGAGCGCTTACCTTCCCCCAGCCCACTTCCCTCTCTCAGAAACAGGGAGGGATATGGTCATGTTAGGAGCGTTTGTTGACAGGTCTAATTGAAATGAAAAATGATTAAGTTGATTGGTTGGACAGTGAGGTTTGACTTTGCCAGTCTGGTTCTGTAATGGGTATTTTACATAAATTATATACACTAATTTTGCTAAATTAGAGGTTTTAGCAAAATTACAAAGAATATAGGATCAAAGCATTTTATCAACTTTATACTGGGAAAGGTTTTTTTTTTAAATTACTACTTAATTTTTTCAAATCTTTCAAAAGTATGTTGAGAAAAACAAGATGTCTCTAAGCAAAAGAGTAAGAGGGATAATTAATAGTCCTTTTGAAAAGTCTTAGAAAAAGCATTTGAGATTCTTCCAAAGTTTCCTAAAAAACTTAAAGCTCCATGTTATTAAAATAGAATCTGATACAATTTCTCCCTATGTTTAATCGCTATAAAAATGTTTAATATTTAATTTTAAAAATAGGATAACTGGAATGATAATTCACTCCAAAAGAATTTTTATTTTTCATGGTAGGACAGCCTTTGGATTCTAGGAAATAAAATGAAAATGAGGCATTGTGGTGGAGAAGTAGCGTGAGACTACAGACATAAAAATATATTAAGACAAAATTCTTTGTGGACTAGGTTGCAGGAATGCAGTAACCCTGGTCCAGGGACCAAGAGCTTCTGTAAAATACTCAGTGTTTTGTGTAAATGACATATATCTCTGGAAGTACTCAAATGATTTGATGTACAGCTGACCCTTGAGCAACGGGAGTTTGAACTGGGAGGGTCCACGTGCACATGGACTTCTTTCACCAAGCACATACTACAGTATTACTCCATCCATCCTTGGTCGCACGTGCAGATGTGGGACTTTGATGCACAGGGTCGACTATAAAGTTATATATAGGTTTTTGACTGCGTGGTATCCCTCATCCTTGCGTCGTTCAAGGGTCAGCTGTGTATGCTTGTCTTTGCTTAAATCCTTTAGATGTTCTGGGCAGGGGATGTTATCAGGCTTTTCAGAAGGGGCCACCCAGGCCTGGAAGTGATCAACTGGAGAGATTTGCTCTGTGACTGAGACTCGAACTAGAGGCAAAGGTTCAGATTCTTCTGGTCCTTCTCCAAGCCAAGATAAGTTTGCTTGTAAAGCAGAAAAATAAAGGGGAAAAATGGGCCCAGAGTGATTTTCTTTAAATGGCATAAAGTAACCATGAAAATTACCAATAATGACAAACACTTGAAAACAAAGTCAGTGTACTAATAAAATGTTAACAACAGAACTCAAGATGAGAGAATTCTACAGTAAACCTCTGTTCAGGACTTTGATCCTCAAGTGGGGCATATCATGTTTCTGGTTAATTTTCAGGTCAGGGCCAATAAAGGGAGCTTATTTGGAGGAACATCAATATTCTGTCTAGTAACATGGAGGAACCATACATTCTAAAAGGAGCTTTCAACTTCATTGGAAAACAAACGTTTAATGGAAATAACATAAAATAATTTTCCTGGGATGTCATGTTTTGGAGTTTATCCAGGCACCAAAGTCATGCATCCTGGATGTAAGAAGAGTGTTTCTGAAGGATGCTAACTGCTCAGTCATTTGTTTCTCCACATCACATTTGAAGTCTAGCTATAAAGCTGGCCGCGGAAATGTGTGTCTAGTAGAATCTGTCTTGTTCCTTAAGGTGGAGAAAAATCAAATGTTAATTCCCCCCCCCCAAAAAAAATAGTTGGATGCTTTATTCTGACCCTTGTTAGCCAAATGCGGGCCCATGGTTGAGCAAGTCCTTTAACTTTCCTCATCTCAGTGTGAATGTAGCATTGACCTCATAGGATTGTTTGAGGATTAAATGAGAAGCAGACGCCAAGATGAGGTTGAATGTGCAGGGATGGAATCAGGAGAAATGCCCATGAAAGACAATGGAGAGGGAACTAGGGAAAACCAGAAGGACCAGAGTCAGCTGTGAGGGAAGGCTGACCTGCAGGGAAGGACAGAGGGAGGAAGGCTTGGAGGCATTTAGACCACCCTGAAGCCTAAGAAAGGCTCAACACAGCTGCCGGGGCCCTGGGGCAGGAACTGCCCCAGTTGTTGGAGGTCTGCAAGCTTAGTCTGTGGCTCCCACAATAAATGATTGATGTCTGGCAATACAGCATGTCCGCTGCTCCAGTGTGCACTGTTTTTTATACTTTTAGAGTCATGGCTTATTGTTCCATGATTTCAATTTAGTTAATTTTCTAAGCTGTATTTCCCTTTATTTATTTATTTTGAAATTTAACCAATGCCTCCGCCACAGTGCTGACTTAAAGAATGGTGACTCTGTGGTTTATTCAGTTCACAGATGGTAGAGTGGAAAGCTCTCTCTTCCTTACTCTGGGCCCTTAAGAGTTCCCAACTCTCAAGGTAGTTTTGGATGTGATTAGAACAATAGCAAAAATGAGTTTTTCTCGAATACAAATCCAATTATATTTATTCCTGTTTTTCTCATTGTCTTGGGGCTAAATCCAGTCTTTTAGCACATGACAATCTCTCTGCTTACTTGAGGCAGATATGACCACATCTGTTCTCATTCCACTCCTCTTTCTGCTCCAGTGATGGTGATGGAGGTTCTCAGCAGTGATAGGCTGACTCACTTCTAACCACTGCCCCCTGCTCTCTGGGGACAGCCAAGGGACATAGCTCTGGCCAGTGCAACACTGGGGAAATTCCTGGGGTGGGGCTTTGGGACAAGATTTCTTTTTTCCAATTGAAGAAAAAAAGAATTTAAGTGGGCCTTTTGTCCCCTGTCCTTTCCTTCCTCCCCCTTGAAAGCTGGAGAAGCAGCAGTTATCTTGAGGCAGGCAGAAGGAGGAGCAGTCCTACACTCTAAGGATGGTAAATTGTAGACCTTACTAGAGCCTGGATCCTTCAGAGCACCCATGAACATTTGCACCAGCCAAAGGTACCTCTTGCCAGACTTTTGATTAATTTGAATTTGGTTAACATCTATTCACACCGTTTGTCAGGTTTTCTGTTACAAATGCAATCGTGCCTATTTTACCATCATTGCATTTCTCCCATCAAAGCACTTAAGGCTTGTTGTTTTAATGGTTGGTTTCTCTGCCTGGGCTGGACCAGACAGTGAAATCTCTGGTGACTTTTTTTTTCTTCACTTTACTGGGCCCAAGGCATTGATCCTAAGCCCTGGGATGTAGAAGTAAGTCCCCAGTCTCTCAGAAAATACACACAACTCAACAAAAGTTTAAACTGAAGTGTGGAGACAGCCAGTCCAATGAGGATCTAATCTAGGCAGGGAGGGAGTCATGACCATCTGAGTATAAGAATAGCCAGGTAGAGAGAGGGAGCAATGGTATCTAAGAGTAAGTACAAAGTCCTGGAAGCCAGTGTGTTCAAAGAACTGAAAGAAGTTTAGTGTAGCCAGTGGATAGAGTTGGAAGAAAACAGTGGTAAGTGGTGAAGAGAAACAGAGAAAAGGGGGGACTTGAAGCTCGTGAGAAGGAGTCTGGACCCTATTTTATGGGCAACAGTGAGTGCTGATGAGTGTTCTGCAAACATGGGATAAAGGAGGGGTATTATGGCCCTATTTCTGTGTTAGAAAGTTTGCTATGGTCAGTATCTGGGCAACGTGGGATCCAGGAGAGAGGATTTTGTCAAATTCCAGGGAGAGTTGCTGGAGTTTTGGGGTGCAGTTATGGCAGAGGGTTTGGAGAAGAGTGGATGAGTACTAGTGTTTAGATTGACTGGATGTAAAAGATGCAGGCAGAGCAAAAACCTAGAATGTGTCATAGATTTTTGGCTTAGAGAAAATGGTATGACAAATAACCAGCTCAGGGAGTGCCAGTAAAGACTTACGGTTCAGATTGTTGGATCAAAGATGCCTGAGTATGAATGGAAGTGCCATCCTTTATAAGCTTCGTGATTTTGGCGAGGTTAACTCCAATCCTCACGATGCCTTATTTGTAATGCTACACTAATCACGTAGACCTCCCAGGGAGTGTTCAGAGGGCCAAGTGAGACAATTTACATGAAGCTCAGAGCATAGTGATAACATTTAGTGTTAATTATTACTGTTGGATCAAGTTAAGGGAAGGAAGAAAAACAGATCAGTTTTGTGTAGGGTGACTTTGAGAGGCCAAAAGACTACCTAATGTAGATATCCACTCAGAATATTGAGGCTGCTGGAGATGTGGACTAGGAATTATTTGTTCATTTAATCACCCAATATTTATGGACTACCCACCCTGCAACAGGTATTATCCTAGGCCCTGGTGTGTTGGTGGTATTTTTTTTATTATTATTATTGAAGTATAGTCAGTTTACAATGTTGTGTCAATTTCTGGTCTACAGCACAGTACTTCAGTCATATAGGAATATGCATATATTCATTTTCATATTCTTTTCACCACAAGTTACTGTAAGAGATTGAATACAGTTCACTGTGCTATACAGTATAAACTTGTTGTTTATATATTTTATATATATTAGTATCTCTAAATCTCAAACTCCCAATTTACCCCTTCCCACCCACTTCCCCCACTGATAACCATAAGTTTGTTTTCTATGTCTGAGTCTGTTTCTGTTTTGTAAAGAAGTTTGTCTTTTTTTTTTTTTTTAGATTCCACATATAAGTCATATCATATGGTATTTTTCTTTCTCTTTCTGGCTTACTTCACTTAGAATGACATTCTCTAGATCCATCCATGTTGCTGCAAATTGGCATTATTTTATTCTTTTTTATGGCTGAGTAGTATTCCATTATATAAATATATCGCAGCTTCTTTAGCCAGTCCTCTGTCGTTGGACGTTTAGGTTGCTTCCATGGCTTGGCTATTGTAAATAGTACTGCTAGGAACATTGAGGTCTTTTTGAATTAAGGTTCCCTCCAGATATATGCCCAGGAGTGGGACTGCAGGATATATGGTAAGAGAATTCCCTTTTCTCCACATCATCTCCAGCATTTATCATTTGTGGGCTTTTGAATGATGGCCATTCTGACTGGTGTGAGGTTATACCTCACTGTAGTTTTGATTTGTGTTTCTCTGATAGTTAGTGATACTGAGCATTTTTTCATGTGTTGATTGGCCATTTGTATGTCTTCATTGGCTAATTGCTTATTTAGGTCTTCTGCCCATTTTTGGATTGGGTGGTTTGTTTTTCTTATTAAGTTGCATGAGTTCTTTATATATTCTGGAGATTAAGCCCTTGTCAGTCTCATCTTCTGCAAATACCTTCTCCCATTCTGTAGGCTGTCTTTGTTTTGCTTATGATAAACCCCTAGGCTTTGATGCTGGTGCTGCGAGTCTAGGGCCACACTCTTAGTGGTCCTAGACTAGAAAAGAGACTTGACTATAAAACGACTGACAAGGAAGAGTTAAAGGGATATAAGGAGCATCCAGGAAAAAGAGAGTTTTGAAAAGGAAGCAACAGGTAAATCTGCTAAATGTTGCTGAGAGTGCTAAAAAGTCAGGCTAAATCCAAAACATCCCCTGGACGAGAAAAGCTGACAGAAGCATGATGAGTATGACTAGGGGAATAGAGGGATGTGAGTAGGAAGAATACAGCATGATGTATACAGTCAGCTTGAAGTAAATAGAGGCTTTGAACACATGTTCCCTGAAGTGCCTTGGTGGGGTAGATAAACTGGATTTGAGAAGAAAGTTTCTCTAGGTAAATATCTGGTAAACACTGTCTAAAATAAAGCTAAACGTATTTGTTTTTAGGAACACTTCTTCATGCCTTTAATATACCAGTGAACTTGGCACATTGCCAATAGAGGATTCCAGGAAGCAGTGTTTTCCAAAATGATTTTACAAGGAAATAATTTTCTGAACAACTCTCTTGGAGACAGGTAGTCCAGGATCACCCCTAGGAAATCATCCCTCTACAGTTCTAAACCTTAGGGGGTGAATCATCCAAGGAACACTCTGGAAATGGTCTCTGTGCAGTTCTAAGCCTGACTGTGGTTCTGGAGAGGTTGCATACTTTTATCAACCTCCCCCCAAAACTTGGGATTTGAGTGGGATTCATTTTCTGAACCTAGTACTGTGTGTAAGTCCTAAGTGATATTGCAGCATATTTCAAGTTGTTGGCTGATGGACAATTTGGAGACAAAGTACTGATATTGTCCAGGTATTTGGAAAAGTATACCTGAAGGTCTACTTGGATTTTTATCATCAGGGTAATTGGTTTAAGGCATTTGCTCCTGTAAATTCTTTCTTTATAAAATTGTCTAAAGTTAAAGATAACTTCAGCGTAACATACAGTAGCTATATATTTTAGTGATAGTTTTTTTGCAAACACTTCTTTCCTTTAAAATATGTAGTAGTAAAATCCATACTAGAAGAGATTGCAGTCACTATATACTCTGTACATTGAAAGCCAATACCCGCTTGGCTTCAGTCAAGCAAAATCAGTGAAGCCAGAACCGTAACAATTTGGATCTTTGCTTTGATAAGACTAAGACTTGTAGGCACCTTAGTTCAACCTAATGAACAAAATTTAGCTACTTTGGTTTGGAAATGCTTTCTGGACGAGCAGAAATAAGGTTAAATCAAGGACCTCAGTGAAAGGATTATACATTGACTAGATAAACATAAAACTATTTCTAGCTCTAAAATTCCATAATCCTTGAGAAATAACCAGTTCTGTGTTTTCTGGCTAACATGACAATTAATTCACGTTGTGGAGAAGATCTAGAGGGGAAATAAGAAAGGAAAAGCACTGACTTGCACTGGCTCTTAATATAAGATGACTCCATCTTGCCTTTCTATAAACTATCAACATTAGCCTATCAATATCAACCTATCTAGTTGATTCACTATTGTTTGAGTAAAATGTAAATTTATTTTTTTCCAACTTCTATACTTGACCCACACTCTGCCCTCCCAGAGCCTTCAACTGTCCATGTGCAATTCCCCATTGTGATCTAGTTGAATTTCCCACGAAGTATTTATTTGCTAAGGCCTTCAACAGAAGAGCATGCTATTAATAATATTGATAACTATCATTTGTATAGTGCATTAGAAATGTGAAAGCATTTTCACAAAAAATATCCTTCTTATTATTCATGATAACCCTGGGAGGCAAGTTATTATCCTGATGGCCTGTTAAAAGAGGAAGAAACCAGGTCTCCAAGAGGTTAAATGCCAACAAGTTGTAGACTTGGACCCAAGTCAGGATTCATGCTATAAATTTTGTACCCCATCCTCTGCTACTTGCCTGCCTTTTTCTCCGTAGAACTATTAGGCACTCATTTATACATTTATTCCTTCAACAAATATCTGTGGAGCCCCTACTGTATTCTGCCACAATGCATGTTTCTGTAATATGTATTAGCACCTACGATTGGTAAATAGGAGAGCTATGTCAAAACATGGCAGTCATGTTGGTTTTCCCAGCACGTTAAACTTTAGTGTGTTAAACACAGCTGCATGCAGCAAGCTATGAGGGAATAGAGCCCATTTATACATTCTTCCTGACTCAGCGGGGCTATGTGTCCTGTCTTGGAAGCATTTATTATTCTAGTCTTCATCTTTTTGCATTTGTACCTTGTTTCCAAGACTCAGTTTTAACCTCCTCTTAACCTATATCCAGCTAGCTATGCCCACCTTTTTTGTTTGTTTGCTTATAAGTTAAAGTTCTTCTAGATACTATAGTTTTATTTACTAGGCATTCATGCCTTTTAACTGTGACAATATTTTTATTACGTTTGTTATTTTTGTTTGTACTCTGATCACAAGGTACATACATTTATGATGGTCTGCCTTGACCTATTTTTGTTCTGTCGCCTCTGATTTTTATGTGTAATTTTGTAGGGCATAAGGACTTTAATAATGTATATATTGCCATGTTTGCCTAAATGCCTGTACTTGCTGAGTAACTAATGAATATGCATGTGTGTATATGTGTCTGTGTGTGTATGTATTCTCCACAAAGTGCCTAACTTCAATCTATCTTTCCCTGAAATATTTATGTCTCAGAAGTAAAAAAAGAATGTCAGCTTGCAATTATTCTAGCCAGGGATTATGGAGAAGCTACCATGTGCCTGGTACTTGAACATATTTAATTCTCACAGCAGATGTAAATCAGGGTTTTCCTAACTCCATTTTTGGCAAAGAATTTGAACCTCAGGGCAGTCTGACCCTGTAACACTTCCTGGTTTCCTTCTTCATCTTGTTTTCATTTTTTTTAAAGCTGAATATTGAATTTCTTATTTTAAATATTGTTTTAACTGAGCCTAGAGACTGGGGAGGAGGATGCTGGCAAAAAAGCCAAATTATTTGCCTTTCTATCTTGTTTTGAAAGACTCTCAAGTAAGCTTTAGAAGTCCCCCCTTCAGGTTCCGTCCCTCAACATTAATATCTCACTCTTTTTACCCCAAACTGTCTAATAATGAAAATCCTTAGTAAAAACTCATTCACAGATAAACACAAGAATAACCAGATGATATGTAGTGATAAATATAAAATAGAGAGTAAATGTAAAATGCTTTGCAGTTCTTCAGGACCCAAGGGTATCTGTGCTTACTAAGGGGAGCTGTGTTACTTAGAATAATGCCAGCTGCTCTAACAGATACAGCTCGGACTCCCTCATATCTCAGAGGCTTGTTGTAAGAAAGGTTTATTTGTCACTCACCTAACAGTCTACCTTAGTGCTCCTGATCCATCAGCTCTTCTCAAGCTTCAATTTAGAACCTCCATTTCCTTCCATTTTGTAACCTCCCAATTTTCAGTGTAAGGGTCTCAGACTGCCCTGGGGGTCATGTCCATTATCACGGAAAAGACTGGAGAGTTACAAAGGAAGGATTTTATGTGTAGACCCCCCAAAACAGCTGGTCCATTACACTGGCCGGAACTCAGACATCCGGCTACTTTTAACCACAAGGAACAGAGTCTAACTGTGTCCAAAAGCAAAAAGAACTCCATTTTGTGAAAAGCGAGCCAGTTTCTGCCACAGGGTCGACATAAGTTCTTTAACGGCTCAAGTTTTACGTCTGAAACTATTGCTTCTAGCAGAATAAATTTCTCTCCGGCAAGCTGTGATAAATGTTATGACTTTATATTTTATTTTATAGCACCCCCGCTCCATTCCTCCTAAATTGCCTTATTGCCTTTTATTATGGGCGCTAATGATGAATTAAGTTAGACTGCTTAATAATTAAAAGTATCTCTAGGATAAAACCATATTTTCTCTCTGAGGAAATTTATTTGGCTTTGTTCACAGCTGCAATATACTGTGCAAGAGAATTAGAATTCTTAGGAAATGAATGAGCAGATCTCTCCGTAGGTGACATGGATGGGACTGTTCAGCTTGTTTGATTGTAAAAGAGAAGAATTCGTACAAAATATAAAGAGGAAATTTTCCCCAAAATAACACAGAAAGGAGTGTTACAAACCTCTTGGAATTACTTTGGGAACGTTAACCCTGGAAGGAGCTGATATGACCGAAAGAAAACTCTAGAAACAACCAATTTCTGATGCATATATGGAGACAGATTGCTAGGAAGAATAGTCCCATAGATTGGGGTCAAGCATAAGTGCTACCTAATGTCAAGGAAGGAGCTACCCCAAAAGAGTTTTTTTTTTGTTTTTTCTGTAAAGCTGTATCATCTTAACACTGTAAAAATTTGCAAAAATCTTGGATCCTATGCTTTATGGATGGGAGCAGAGGATCTATGAATGTACCAAATGAGGGTTAAAAATGTATGTCTTTGGGCTGCATTTTCCCAAGAGAGTCCATAGCTTTCGTTGCATTGTCAAAGAATCTTGTGATAACCCCCTGAAAGGCTTAGAACCTGCTGAAAGAAGACTTGAATCTTAGGTTTGCTGAAACACAGAGCATGTTGGCATCAGACACCAGCATTCAAAGCCATCTTCCACTGTCTATGTTGTCTTCAGTAGGGTAGGGAATCTCCTAGTCCTCCATCTGTTCCCCTGTAAAGGGAGGATTCATGCACCAATTTCTTGATATTGCTATGAAGAGTAAATTAATAATACACATAATATACTTGATATGGTACCCAATACACAGTAAAATCTCAACAAGTGGTAGTTAATATTTGGTGTCTTTAAAAATATTTTTCAGGAAATAAGATGAATTAGGGTTATTATGGGTGGCCCTAGAGGGAGGGTGGAAATGGAGTTATAGGAAGACACAGTTCAACTTAACATAGAGAATTCTGTAACAATTATAGAAGTGGATAAAAATAGAACCAGAGTACAGAGCAATGAGCTCCATCACTGAGAGTATTTAATTCTTCTTTTTTAATTGAAGTAGTCAGTTACAGTGTATCAATTTCTGATATACAGCACAATGTGCCAATCATGCATATACATACCTATATTCATTTTCATATTCTTTTTCATTAAAGGTTATTACAAGATATTGAACATAGTTCCCTGTGCTATACAGAAGAAACTTTTTTAAAATCTGTTTTTATATATAGTGTCTAACATTTGCAAATCTCAAATTCCCAAATTTATCCCTTCCCATCCCCTTTCCCCAGTAACTGTAAGATTGTTTACTATGTCTGCGAGTCTGTTTCCGTTTTGTAGATGAATTCAGTAGTGTCCATTTTTTCCTGATTCCGCATAAGAGTGGAATTTTGTATTGTATCATATGGTATTTGTATCATATGATATTTTTCTTTCTCTTTCTTACTTATTTCACTTAGAATGACAATCTCTAGATCCATCCATGTTGCTGCAAATGGCATTATTTTATTCTTTTTTATGGCTAAGTAGTGTTCTATTGTATAAATATACCACAACTTTTTTATCCACTCATCTGTTCATGGACATTTAGGTTGCTCCCATGGCTTGGCTATTGTATTTAGTGCTGCTATGAACATCAGGGTGCATGTATCTTTTCAAATTAGAGTTCCCTCCAGATATATACCCAGCAATGGGATTGTTGGATCATACACTAAGTCTGTTTTTAGTTTTTTAAGGAGTCTCCATACTGTTTTCCATAATGGCTGCACCAAACTACATTCCCACCAGCTATCACTGGGAGTATTTAAATAGAGGAAGTCACTACTCATGGGAAGAGAAAATCTTTCTACATGATTAAATTAAGTTGCATCTGATGTCCCTTCTAAAGTTAATATTCCATGAGTATTTTCAATAACTACCCTATAGAAAGAACTGTTAGAAAGAACTTAAATCTGATGGTGATTTTGATGTTTTTCTAATCCTTCACCCCAAGAAAAACATGTTTTCAAAAAGTAACTCATTAAATTTCTCAACTCCAGCAAGAAATTGGAAGCTTGTCAGGAACATGGTCCCATATAGGCAGGTCTTTCTTCTTTGAAGAAAGCTTGACCCATGAATATCTGAAGTGACAGTGCACATATAAGGTAGTTATCTTTGCTTAACAGAGGGTTTTCACACTGGTATTTACTGCAGTTTATGGACAACTCTGTAGAGACCCAGCAAATGTATGAAGTCTTTTTTTTTTTTTTCCTTAACTCTGAGATCACCTACAGTGGTGAATACAGAAATATGGTTAACACATGTCTCTTAACTCATGGGCAGAGTGAAAAAAATATACCTTCAGAAAGAATTTATGCATTAATTTCTTTCTGGAACAGCAAGGTTGAAATTAAATGTACATCCATTCAGTGGAAACTTGCTCAGCAGCAACATGCGTGAATCTCAGAGATGCTTTGCTGAGTGAAAGAGGCATTACACAAAAGAGTACATACTATATAATTCCCTTTGTATGAAGTTTTTATGAGCTTGAAGGAAAGAACACATTTATGATAAAAGAAATCAGAACGATGTTTATTGGAGTGGAGGGCAATTGATGGGGAAGGGACATGGGAAGAAATGGTGGGGGAGTGATAAATATCTTATATCTTGATAGGATTTGGGCCAAAACAGTATGTGAATTTTTCAAGATCCAAGAAACAGTATGTAAATTTTTCAAATGGTATACCTAAAATTTGTGCATTTCACTGTATGTAAGCTTGCTTTAAAAATAAAGAATTGAAAACAACTTTAAACTTTAATAATATAAATTTCAATTTACTTTGAAATACATCAAAAAGTAATATAGATGATGGATGGATAGGTATGTGATAAGGTAAATACATCAAATGTTAACAATTATAGAGGCTAGCTGATTTATGGGTATTTACTGTACAATCTTTCCAACTTCTTCATACTTTGATATTTTTCATAATAAAGTCTTGGGGGAGAGGGAAATGAAATTACAGTTTTCCCTTCTCTCCTTCCAAAAGTTGAGTGTTACTATGGAATCTTTCCTAAGCCAAAAATGTAAAGCAAAGCATATCCCCCGATTTCTGAGAGTTTGCAGTACACAACTTCACTTTTACAAAAGACCTGCAATAGTACATGTTTTTCCTAACCAAAAGAAACATGAAGAGGATTTTAGTTTTTACAAAAAAAAAAAAAAAAAAAAAAGCTCTCTTGTACTAACGTAAGTCTTATGTAAAAATGAAGTGGCGTGTTGCAAACTTTCAGACAGTAGGGGATACCTGTATTTGTAAACTCTGGTGCTTTAGCAGGAAAAAATTATTTTAGACTCAAACAATACCATACACAAAAATTAATTCAAAAGGGATCACAACCCTAAATATAAAGCTAACACTATAAAACTCAGCCCCCCTCCCCAAAAAAGAAAACCTTCATGACCTTGGGTTAAGCCAAAATTTTAGATATAACACCAAAAGTATTCATAAAAATAAAACAGTTGACAAATTGATAAATTATTGAATTGATAAATTCAACATTTTAAAAACTTTTATGCTTCATAAAACATTAAGAAAGTGAAAACAAATCAGATTAGGAGAAAATATTTGTAAGGCATTACTTAATAAAGAACTGTTTCCAGGACATATAAAGCACCTCACAACTCAGTATTAAGAGAACTCAATTAAATATGGGCCAAAAACTTGAATAGTCACTCCACCAATGAAGGACACACAAATATATTCAATGTCATTTGTCTTTAGGGAAGACCACAATTCACTTCACACCCACTAGGATAGTTTTGGTTTCCCAGTGCATAGAAAAGTCATGTTACACTGTACTGTAGTCTATTAAGTGTGCAATAGCATTATGTCTAAAAAATGTACATCCCTTATTTAAAAAATACTTTATTGCTAAAAAATGCTAACCATTGTCTGAAGCTTCAGCAAGTTCTAATCTTCTAATCTTTTAGCTGATGGAGGGTCTTGCCACCAGCATGTTGATGGCTGCTGACTGATCAGGGTGGTGGTTACTCTGAAGGTTGGGATGGCTGTGGCAATTTCTTAAAATAAGACAACAATGAATTTTGAGTCTTCATTCACAAATGATCTCTTTGTAGCATGTAGTGCTGTTTGATAGCACTTTATTCACTGTGAAGCTTTTAAAATTGAAGTCAATCCTTTCAAACCCTATTACTGCTTTGTCAACTAAATTTATGTAATATTCTAAATTCTTTGTTGTCTTTTCATTAATTTTCACATTATCTTCACCAGGAGTAGATTCCATCTCAACAAACCATTTTCTCTGCTCACCCATAAGAAGCAACTCCTCATCTGTTCAAATTTTATCATGAGAGTGCAGCAATTCAGTCACACCTTGAAGCTCCACTTCTAATTCCAGTTCTCTTGCTGTTTTCACCATATCTGCTGTTACTTCCTCCATGGAAGTCTTGAACCTCTCAAAGTGATTTATGAGGGTTGAAGTCAACTTCTTCCAAACTCCTGTTCGTGTTGATGTTTTTTACCTCTTCTCATGAATCACAAATGTTCTTAATGGCATCAGAATGGTGAATCCTTTCCAGAAGTTTTTCAGCTTACTTTGCTCAGATCCATCAGAGGAATCACTGTCCATGGCAGCTGTAGCCTTATGAAATGTATTTCTTAAGTAATAAGACTTGAAAGTGGAAATGACTCCTTGATCCATGGGCTGCAGAATGGATGTTGTGTCAGCAGGCATGGGGACAACATTAGACTTCTTGTCCATCTCTATCTGAGCTCTTGGGTGACCAGGTGCATTGCCAGTGAGCAGTCATGTTTTGAAAGGAATCTTTTTTTTTTTTCCTGAGCAGTATGTCTCAACAGTGGCCTTAAAACGTTCAGCAAACCATGTTACGAACAGATGTGCTGTCATTCAGGCTTTGTTGTTCCATTTCTAGAGCCCAGGCAGAGTAGATTTAGCATCATTCTTCAGGGCCCTAGGATTTTCAGAATGGTAAATGATCATTGGCTTCAGCTCTAAGTCACCAGCTGCATTAGCCTCTAACAAGAGTCAGCCTGCCCTTTGAGGCTTTGAAGCCAGGCACTGACTTCTCCTCTCTATCTATGAAAGTTTTAGATGGTATTTTCTTCCCATATAAAGCATTTATGAATGCTTTATTTGTGAGACACCTTCATGAATGACCTGAGCTAGATCTTCTGGAGAACTTGCTTCACCTTGCACTTTTATGTTATGGAGACAGCTTCTTTATTTAAACCTCATGAACCAATCTCTGCTCCTTCAAACTTTTCTTCTGCAGCTTCCTCACCTCTCTCAGGCTTCATAGAATTGAAAAGTGTTAGGGTGTTGCTATGGACTGGGCTTTAGTTTAAGGGAATGTTGTGGCTGGTTTGATTTAATATCCTGGCCACAAAAACTATCTCCATATCAGCAGTAAGGCTGTTTCCTTTCTTCATTCATATGTTCACTGGAGTAGCACTTTTATTTTCCTTGAAGAACTTTTCCTTTGTGTTTACGACTTGGCTAACTGTTTGGTGCAAGAGGCCTAGCTTTCAGCCTGTCTTGGCTTTCAACAAGCCTTCCTCATGAAGCTTCATCATTTCTACCTTTTGGTTGAAAGTGAGAGATGTGTGACTCTTCCTTTCACTTGAACACTTAGACCCCATTGTAGGGCTATTAACCTGCCTAATTTCAGTATTGTTGTGTTTCAGTGAATAGAGAGACCCAAGGGGAGAGAGAGAGATGGGGGGACAGCCTGTCAGTGGAGCAGTCAGAACACACACAACATTTATTAGTTACGTTTGCCATCTTAAATGAAGTTCTTGGTGCCCCAAAACAAATATAGTAGTAACTTCCAAAATCACTGATCATAGATCACCATAACAAATATGATAATAATGGAAACGTTTAAAATATTTCAAATAATAAATGAGAATTACCATATTGTGACACAAAGACTCAAAATAAGCAAATGCTATTGGAAAAATAGTGCCAATAGACTTTCTGGTTGCAGGGTTGCCACAGACCCTCAATTTGTAAAGGACACAGTATCTGTGAATTGGGATAAGTGAACCACAAGAAAATGAGGTATGATTGTAAGGACTCAAAAAGGGATGTTCAGAATGGCATTATTCATAGTAGCAAAAACTGAAAATAATCAAAATGTCCAATTGGTGAGTGCTAAACAAATGTGGTATATTCATATAATGGAATGCTTTTTGGCAATGAAAAGGAACAGACTACTAATACGTGCTATGACCTGGTTGAACCTCAAAAACATTTTGCTAAGTGAATGAGGCCAGTTACCAAAAGACCTCAAAATCTGTTTTCACTTGCATGAAATGTCTAGAAGAGGCAAATCTACAGAGACAAAAAATAAGTAAATGATTGCCTAGGAAGATGCAGGGATTGACTGACAATGAACAAGAGGAATCTTTTGGGGGTGGTGGAAATGTTCTAAACCTAGATTGTAGCTGTGGTTGCCCACTTCTGTAAGTTCACTGAAAATCACTGAATTGTACATTTCAAATGAGGGAATGGTGTGTTAGTATCTAAAATCTATGGAGAATGGCATATGAAACATAGACTGGTAGAATGCAAAAAAATTGGATTCTATTGATAAACAGAGTTTTGTAGCTATGAGAATGGAATCTGGTATGTGATTTCCTTCATCCTTACTGTGTGATTTCTTAAAGTTAAACCCTCTATGATTTATTTTACTCCTCTATAAAATAGGAATAATACTATCTACCTCTCACTAATGTTAAGAAAATTAAGTGAGATGAACAGTACCTTAACACAGCATTTAGCACACTGTGAGCTTAATAAATGTCAGCTGTTATTACCATGATGATGATGAAGCTGTAGGGGAATTGGCCATATTTTCGCTGTTTCTTTTTGGCTCAGAGAGCTTAATCTTGAATGAAAGTATTTGCTCCCAAGATTTGGTGCTAGGTTTTGTAGATATCCTTCCTGAAAGAGGCTTGGTGGTACATCCTTTTCTAGTTCCTTATCTGACTTCTCATTTTACTTCTCTCCCTCTTGGCCATGGTGCCTTTAATTTCTTCTCATCAGATGCTTTCCAGAGTGCTACCTCTAGCAGCTGCCTGGTCCTTCTCATTTGCATCTTCCTGTGGTGCTGATTAACTCAGATCAGCCTTGAAACAATGTGCGTAAGAAAAATCCAGCATAGCTCAAGGAGGGTCTGAGGTCTTTGCCTACAAAGTAAAATGAATGGGGTTTTATTGCTTGCATTTTGTGAGGACTTTACTAGACATCCATAGGCTAATTTTTGTAATGTAATTTTTGCTTGACATAATTTTGATTTAGGGAAAATGGAGCGTGAGAGAATGGTCATGTCCCAGGTCTTGAATGAGTCCCTGGAATGCACCCTGCCAAGCAAGAGTCCTTGGCTTTCTGCAGGAAATAATTCAAGAGTAAATTATAGTTGAGTAAAGGTAGATTTATTCAGAGAGGTACATTCTCCATACACAGAGCAGGCTGTCTCAGAAGGCAAGAGAGAGTCAAGATGGCAGAGTGGTAGGCCCATGAGCTCACCTCTCCTTGTGCCTACAGTGAAACCACAACTGAATGCTAAACAACCATCGAAAAAAAGACTGGAACCTAGCAAAAAAGATCTTCTGCAACTGGAAACATAAAGAGGGAATCACAACAGGATGGTAGGACATGATTGTGATATAATTGGGCCCCATACCCCTTGGGTGGGTGACCCACAAGTTGAAGAATAGTTAAGTTGTAGAGGCCCTTCCACAGGAGTGAGAGCTCTAAGCCCCATGTCAGGGTGCCCAGCCCGGGCCCTGGCATTGGGAAGAGAAGGAGACTCCAGGACTTCTGGTTTTGAAGGCCAGCAGGGTTTGGGCTTGGCTCTGGGAGCCCCATGGGGACTGAGGGAAATGGAGACTTCATTCACTTGGGAAGGGTACATGGAAACTCACATGCACCAGGCCAAGGGCAGACACAGTGATTTCATAGGAACGTGGGCCAGGCCTGCCTGCTGGTTTTGGAGGGTCTCCTGGGGACATAGGGGATGGATGCAGCTCACCCAGGGGACATAAAAGCTGGTGGCAGACATTCTTGGATTGGGGATTGTTCATCTACGTGAGCTTTCCTGGAGTCTGACATCTTGATTGGATCATTAGCACCAAGACCTAGCCCCACCCTACATCCTGTAGGGAAGCCTCAGGCCAAACAACACACAGTGTGGGAACACAGCCACATCCATCATCAGACTTCTTAAGCCACAAAGGCCTCTAGACAGGGCCCTACCCACCAGGGGTCCAGGACTAACCTTCACCCAGCAGTGGGCAGGCATTGGCTCCTCTTGCCAAGAACCCTGCATAAGCCTCTAGTCCAGCCTTATCCACCAGGGGCGGGTACCAGAAATAAGAAAACAACAACCCCAAAGCCTGTGGAAGGAATCCAGAAACACAGGCCAGGCTCTACACTGTGACTGGCTGGACCCTGTCCCTTGTGTGACAAGAGAGAAGCGTCCTGCTGGGACACATAGGACATCTCCCACAGAAAGCCATTTCTCCAAGGTCAAGAAATGTAACTAACCTACCTAAAAATACAAATAGAAGGATAGATAATATGAGGCAGCAAATGCGTATCTCCCAGGCTAAAGCACAATATAAACTCCCAGAAGAAGAAATAAGTGATGAGGAGATAGGCAATTTATCTGAGAAAAAGTTTAAAGTAATGATGGCCAAGATGTTCAGAGAACTCAAGAGGAGTATAGATGCCCAGAGCAAAGTTTTTAGCAAAGAGCTGGAAAATATAAAAAATACCCAGAGTTGAAGAATAAAAATCACTAAAATGAGTAACACACAAGAAGGAACTAAGAATAGACTAAATGATACAGAAGAATGGATCAGTGAGCTAGAAGACAGATTAGTGGAGATCACAACTGCAGAAAAGAAAAAAGGAAAAAGAATGAAAAGAAATGAAGATCGTTTAAGAGAACTCTGGGACAACATGAAACACACTGATATTTGCATTATAGGGGTCCCAGAAAGAGAAGAGAGAGAGAGAAAGGACCTGAGAAAACTTTTGGAGAGATAATCACTGAAAACTTCCCCAACTTGGGAAAGGAAACAGTCACCCAAGTCTAGGAAGCACAGAGAGTACCCAAAAGAGGAACACACCAAGGCACATAGTCATCAAATCGACAAAAAAGAGAAAATATTAAAATTGGCAAGAGAAAAACAACAAATAACATACAAGGGAGCTCCCATAAGGTTATCAGCTGATTTTTCACCAGAAACTCTACAGGGCAGAAGGGAGTGGTGTGACATATTTAAAGTGATGAAAGGGGAAAACTAACAACCAAGGATACTCTTCCCATCCAGCAAGGCTCTCGTTCAGACTGATGGAGAAATCAGAAGCTTCACAGACAAACCAAAGCTAAAAGATTTCAGCATCACCAAACCAGCTTTAGAACAAATGTTAAAGGACCTTCTCTAGTCATCAAACCCTAAGAAAAGAGAACAAAAAGAAGGAAAAAAAAAAAAAAAAAAGACCGACAAAAGATTGCTTTGGCTGTTTGGGGTCTTTTGTGGTTCCTTATAAATTCTGGAATTGTTTGTTCTAGTTTTGTGAGGAATGTTGTGAGTATTTTGATGGGGGCTGCATTGGATCTGTGGATTGCTTTGGGTAGTGTAGCCATTTTGATAGTGTTGATTCTTCCAATCCAAGAGCACAAGAAATCTTTCCATTCCTTTATGTCATTTAGGTTTTCATAATATAGGTAACCTCCTTGGTTAAGTTTATTTCTAGATATTTTGTTGTTTATGATACAATGGAAATGTTTATGCCAGTTATAAAATTCTGGTTTTTGAAATGAAAAAAAAAAAAGTAGAAAAAGTAAATGAAGGCTGGAAATGGTGAAATATTCTTCTTTCTTATGGGTGAGTTGTATTCCATTACATATATATATGCTGCATCTTCTTTATCTATTCAACTATTGATGTGCACTTAGGATGCTTCCATATCTTGGCAATTACAAATAATGCTGCTGTTAGTAGCAGGGTGTATGTATCTTTTTAAATTAATTCTTATTTTGTGATGGCTTTATTCCTTTGATAACTATGTAAGTTTAAAAAGCTAAAGCTCTAAATCTTAGAAACAATGAACAGTACATATATGTAAATTTTAAAAAATATATGTGCAGTTAAAAAAATTAGTTATCAAGCCAGGAAAGACATGGAAGAAACTTATAAGACATATTACTAAATGAAAGAAACCAGTCTGAAAAGGTTACAAACTGTATGGTTCTAACCAAATGACATTCTGGAAAAGGCAAAGCTACAGAAACAGCAAAAAGATCATGGTTTCCAGGGGCTTGGGGAGAACGAGTGAGGGAGGAATAAATAGATGGAATATGAGGGATTTTTAGGGCAATGAAGTTATTCTGTATGATACTATAATGGTGGCTACATGTCATTATGCATTTGTCAAAGCCCATAGAATGTACAACATCAAGAGTGAACCCTAATGTAAACTGTGGACTTTGGTTGATAATAAGGTGTCCTTGTTGGTTCATCCCTTGTACCAAATATGCCACACTGATGAGGGATGTTGAGGGGAGGGGAGTATATATGTGTGGATGGGGAGGGCTATGTGCAAACTCTCTGTATTTTCTGCTGAATTCTGCTGTGAATCTGAAAAGTGCTCTAAAAAATAAAGCCTATTAATTAAAGAAAAAAAAAGAAAGTGAAAAAATTAAAAATAAGACAAGAGAGAGTGACTATGACGTGTGGAGTTGTTAGTTTTTACGGATTTGGTAACTTTATATGCTAACAAGTAGGAAGATTATTCCAACTATTTTGAGGGAGGGGCTGGGATTTCCAGGAATTGGGCTATCACCCACTTTTTGACCTCAGTCTTGAAATTGTCTTGGCACCTGTGGGTGTGTCATTAAGCAGCTATTGTATTACAATGAGCATATAATGAAACTCAAGGTCTTCTTTGAGTCTTCCACCATCTTGCTGCTAATTGCTGTGTCATTCTTTTAATTGTTGTGCCCTGCCTCCTTCTCTCCTGTCTCAATTTGAGAGTTAATCCTTAGCTAAGAAGAATAGGGTATTGTTAAAGTTTTCTGGGGATCAGTGGATGTCCCAGAGAGGATAAGAGTTAAATTTCTGTTTACAGAAGTTGGGTGAATGCCAGTCATACAAACGAAAGAGACTGAATTTAAGATTATTTGAAAATAAAAAGCAATTCTATTACTTTTCAAGAACACTAACAATGTGAACTAGCTGTTAACCAAGTGTTTCCATGAAGAAGTCCTGCTGGGGCTTCTTTCAGTTTGGCAATTAGCAGCACCATTTACATACAAATAAAGAATGTGCTGAGGTACTTAAATAGCTCCCCCACCCCAAAGTAAGGTCACAGTCCAAAGGAAATTGTATTAATCATATAAATTTGTGGAGCAAGAATTTCCTACATATACAATAGGAAGCCTTACAACCAGCTCAGGAAGGAAAATTGGAGATTTAAAATTGGAGACTTGGAGTCAACAAATCTAAATATTGTATCAGAAATGGTAATCTTTCTCATACCGTACATTGTCACTCTGATTTTCCATGTCTCTCTTAAGTGTTTCAGCTTCAGGGGTTCGTTTCCGTGACCTTACGAAATTCACTCAAGAACTAAGGAGAGGGTGATGTGACCATGGGCAAAGTCACAACACTTTGTTGGCAGCTGCACTGGACAGGAACTCTTCTTTCCTGACCCCCACTTCCATTCTCTGTCCAATCCATTGTGTTGAATGCTATTTCTGGTGATGCCACAGCCTGTTTCCTTTCTGTCTTCAACTCTGTAGGTCATCAGTTCCCCCAGATAGCCAGCTGTCTGCCTGTGGCTCAGTGTTTATCCATCACCATTAGTCTTGCTCCCCTGACTCAGTCATCTCTTAACTGGGTGCTGCGTTTATAGCACATCCCCAGCAGCAACAGTGTGAGACAGTCAGTCTGCTTAGGAGATGTGATTTGAGTGGAAAATCACAGTCCTCTTCACTCCCAGTTAGCTCTCTTAAGCCTTCTCTGACATCACTTCCCCTCTTGAGGTCTCTAATTCCCACTAACTATAACCATGCCTTTAGGTCAAAGTTTGTGATTCAGGTGCTGACAACACCCAAGCAGGTGGAAACAGGTCAAGAGGGCACCTGCCTGTTCTGTAGGGAGCAGTTACTACTTAGCTCCAGCTAAGTGTTGTCAGTGTAGCCAGATCGCTCTCTTTTTGGAAAGAAATGGTAAATCCAGGTTTCTGTGTAAAGATAAATGCTAGAAGATAATTCCTCATTTTTGAAACACTGTGTAGCCCTAGCAATTTGTGACTATGGCCTATGAGCCTACCAGTTCATTAGGTTCATTATTTCATTCCCCAAACAGATACTGAGATCCTGTTGCATGTCCGGCACTGTGCTACCTACTTTTATTCTGTAGCCAATGAAAAGTCCATGCAGAAAATGCTGGTTTCCCCTGTGTGATGAACCTGTCTGCATTCCTCTGCTCCCTGAAGCTAGGAGTTCCTGGAAGTCTGGACTACCCTTTCCTCTGTTTTTCCAACTTCACATATAAATTCAGCCCAGACCCAGACACTGGAGCACTTTTTGCCTTTGGTTAGATGAAAATGAAGCATTCCTGAGACCAGCATTTAGGTGACTTTGCGTCAACAAAGCCATCTCTGGTCCTGCTGATCATCTGCCCATGTTCACCATTGGGTTTCCTACCTTGCTCTTCAACTCAGCCTTTGTTCCTCCCAGCCCACGATCAGTGAGGAGGTCCCTGCAGCTCCCATTCAAATCCCTGATGCTCCTTATCATCTCTTCATCCCACTTCCGTATAGTCTAGTGCAGACTGTATGATCTTTCCCCAAAGAAACACACTAGTCCTCTTGTCTTCAGTGATGCCAACTGCTGCTCCTACCCCCAATTCATCCTCACACTCTGATCTCATGAAGAACACTACCACAAATATTTCTGAAAGGAATTTAAGAGTGGGCTATTATGATGTAGGAGTTTGGTATTAACTAACCTTGACTCTTCCTGATGCTGAGACTTACTGAAATATTTCTGAATCTAGACCAAGAAGTAAAAATAGCAGGGACAGAATTAATTTGTGCAGGATAACTCTGCAACTAGTGACCCAGCGCAGCAATTCTTAGATGATGCAACAGTTCCAAGAAGTGATACCTTTCAGATATCCTGATTCTGGTGTTGATTCATGCATTTACTGACGTGGAGATCATATACTGAATGCAATCTTCTGTTACCTTCCCAGCATTGCTTCTTTCCTGATAGACCTGTTACCGTGTGGTGTGTGTCCCTGGGGGTCAAGAGATGGAGCTGAATCCCTGGTTCGGCATGCTATGATCCTATGAGCTAAGGCAAGTTAATTTTGCTAAGATGCTGTTTCCTCATGTAAAAGGAAGATCCCACCACCTTCTTCATTACAGGAAAATGTTTTTAAAAGAACTGTGTCAAAGATTAAGCACACAGGCTCTAGAATTCAACCAGCTTGGTTCAAATCCTGAATCTGCCACTGCGTCTGTGTAAGCCCAGGAAATGAAGATACATATGGTTAAATGAATAGTTTGCCAAGTGCTTAACATAGTACTGGCACATAGAACTCTGTATTAGGAGAGACGACTGCTGATGATGTTGGCCATATTGGCTTTTTGCTGCTAACTATCCTTCACCTGCAGGGAACAGATAATAATGAAAGCTAACTTGTATTGATCCCTTAAACTTTTCTAGGTACCGTGCCAAGTTATTATTGAACCATTCAATCTTCACAACAGTCCTGTGCAGTAGGTATTTATAGGAGGTCGTTATTATTCCCATTTCACAGGTGAGGAAACTGAGTTTGATAGAAGCTCAGTATTTTGTTTAAAGTCACAGACAGCTTGGGAGCGCCAAGACACACAGTCAAGGTATCTACCTCCAACCTACTCCCTTAATCACTGCGTTAGGCTGCTTCATGGATGGTGGAAAAGGATGCAGAGAAGGTAGGTCAGATTTGAAATACAGAGCCTTTCCTTCAGAATAGAAAGACTAAATGCTCATTGCTACAGCTGGCTGCTTCCAGCTCCGCTGACAATCTCCTCCTGAAAGGGGGAGAGGAGGAGGTGTCTCAGGGTCTAAACCTTCAGGGTCTCCCTGGTCAGCCTGGCCAGGGATAACCAAATCCTGGGAAACCGGAGAAGGCTAAATGTATCCGAAATATAACTGAGTGATTATAAATAAAAAACTTAACTGACAAAGAGACTATATTTTTCCTTTGTTCTTGGATTCTTTATTTATATCCTGCTGACTTCCAAAATGATGGCTTGTGGCAGGTTACAACAAAAGACACACAAACAATAGAAATGTTCAGACAAGGGTAAAAGGTCAAGAGACTGAGTATTTGAGTTATTCATTTAGCACATTATTTTCCCAGCTGGGAAATCTACTGCGAAACTGAACTAAGATCAGAAGGGTGCTTCATAAATATATAGGTTAATCTAGTGATATATTTGAAGTGCTTAAATAGCAAACCTCTCCCTATTTCACTATAATGGCCCAGCTTAATTTGTCATCTTTTTTTTTCCCCTCCTTTTAAAGCATTGCTGAGACTTTAAGATACTCATTGTGAATTAATTTGGGATTTGGCATAATAACATTAATCATGCTAAAAGAATTCATTTGACAGTAATGCAGTATAATTAGTGATGTACTAAATCCACTGAGATCTACCAATAATTATAGAATCGTTATTTTAAAACCTTATATAGGCATTCATTTTTTCTTTCTTCTTCTTTTTTTTTTCTATTCTGAATCTGCAGCACGTAGAAGCAAAGTCTCAGCTCTGACAATTTGCTTTTTTGAAATCTTGGGAAAGGCATCAAGAATAAACCCTAGTAGACTTAGCATTAACCTTAGAGACCCTTTGCCCAGAGTAAGGTGTAGGAATTACCTTAAAGGAGGCTGTTTAATCCTGAAGACAGCTGGCCAAATCACATGGAATTATTGAGAAGTCTTGAGAAAACAAAGGGGACTGACCAGACCTAGACTTTACTAGCTGACTAAGCTTAAAAACTGGTGGAGTGGGAGGGAATACCTAGTTACTCCTATTTCTAGGCTGTGGTGAATGTTTACGTAAGAGTACTTAGTCAATTAGGAGTGGGAAGAGGTGAGGAGGGTGGTTTCTGTGTTGGTAGATTTTTAAAAAATTTCAGCAGAAGGAGATCTTAGAAATCAGCTTGCCAAATTTTATCATTTTGCATAATAGCAACTGAAGCCCCCAGAGGCTGTATGATGTGTTCAGGTGCAAAATCTGGTGACCCAGCCTGGTCTAGACTCCACCTGTCAGTACTCCAATAACCACAGTCATAAGCTCTACAGTTTCGTAGAAGTTGAGAATCACCCTTTTCAGTGGGAGTCCCTAGAAAGAAGGAAGCCCCAATGTCCTAGGACATCCCCCGCATCTTGAATGGTAGTGACCGCATACCATCTTTGAGAAACTTGTGAAAATACTTATTTAGAGGAATTTCTGCATTCTTGGCCCCAGCTGAGGACCCATGGTTGAGAAAGCCTTAGACTCTGGAACAGAACAGTCCAAGAGGACTTTCTATGGTAATAGAAATGATCTGTGTCTGCATTGTCCAGTACACTGGCCATCCACAGCAACTGAACACTAGAAATGTGACCAGTGTGACTGAGGAAGTGAATGTTTAATTTAATTTTAATTTGAGGCATTTGTGGCTGGTGGATCTGAATTAAGCAACACAGCTCTAAATACTTCTGCTGTCAGTACATAAAAAGCCACATAACAACTCTGTGTTGTCAAATATATTATCCTAGTGCATTTGAATGTGTCAGTGTTCTAGTCCCAGCCCTGTATTCTGGGAGGAGCGCAGCATCATGCTTTGCAGGGCATAATCCAGAGGGCCTGGGTTCAGAACCTCGTTCTAGCAGCTGGGTGTGATTTAGGCCAGAGTCTTAACTTCTTGTAGAGTAAGTTCTTGACCCCAGGAACAAGGTTTAGAGTGAAGGTGTTGGGAGTGTGAACTGTTTAGGGCAGACCTGATACAGGCAGTGCTGGTTGTGATAAGCACTCCCTGTGCAAGGGACATGGTGGTGAATGCTATTCCTTGATTAGGGCGCCTCTGATATGGCTTTCTGGGCATTCAGAAAAGAATTGTGGCCTTTAATTGCACAGACTAGTGATGTACCGAGGCGAGGGGACACTGGCAAGGAGTAGTTTCTCACTGAAATTGTTTAGAATCGCTGAAGCATGGAGATAATAAAATGCAGACAGCTTTTTTTTTTTCTAAGTATTTTTTTAGTTGTTTTAAAATTCTCTACAGACATTGCAGTCCCTTTTCACCTACTCCTATAGCATCCTCCCTGCACCCCTAGTCCAATAACATTTGGACCAGGGATGAGTGCACAGTAACAAGGATTTCATCTTGTTATTCTCACCTTTCTTTCCCCAGGGTTCAGGTATGCATTCATTAATGAAACAAAACTTAATATCCCTACAGCCTTCCACTCTACCCAGCACACACAAGGCATTCAAATACTTGCTAAATGCAAGAATAGATTATTTTCACTTATTCATCTTTTTTAAATGGAGGTGCTGGGGATTGAACCCAGGACCTCATGCATGCTACACAGCCATTCTACCGCTGCGTAATCCCCCATCTTCCTCACGTATTCATTTTTAATTTATTTTTAAATGTAAAATGCTAGTAATCATATAAAAGCCCAGAAGACATGACAGACTCCCCTTACCCATCACTAAGTTTACATTGTTACTATTCAGCCATATTTGTTTTTGAGATCTCCTTTTAGAAGACTTTTCATGATGGTATATAGTTTTGAAAGCCCCCTGCAGTCTTTTGGAAATAGAGCAGGTTATCAATAAGAAGGCATGTCTTAGCATTTCACATTCTATAGGATCCCAATAATATAAAGCTTTGTTTCGCAGCAACTCATCGCTGAATTCTGGGGTGCTGTGGAGTCCTTGCTCTCCAGTACTGGAGAGAGAATTCTGACCTGCAAATACATCTGAATTGAGAAAAGGAACAGTTATCTGTGGATGGTGCTAAAAGATCACTGGAAATGTAGGCAAGTCACCAGGACTTGGTGACAGGTGACACCGCTATTAAACAAGAAGGATGGGTGGGTGATGGCTTTAAAATGTTTGAGCCTGATTGAGAAAATGGAGTTGCCAAGGAAAGAGAGATTAAGAGCTATTTTTGTAGTGAGACTGAGGAGTGTGTGTTTGGATCTATCAGGCTGGGGAAGACAACGGGCAAGCGTTAAGTAAGTTTAGAGTGTGCTTTTGAAAACCAAAGCCCCTGGGTGCTATATTCTAGGCTGTTGTAAGAACAAATTATACTGTTCAAATAGTTTATTGTTAGATCAGGATAAATTACCCAAATGAGACTTAATGTGCTATTCCATCACTACCCTATTCTCAAGCCAATCTGTTTGGCTTAAGAAATTAAGGGAAAGGGCCAGTCTTAATATTTTCTTGCCATAACTCAGCTGAACTTCCAAACAAGAGCTAGTGAAGGTTGCTTCCATTAATTTACAGAGTAACACAAGACCCTTAAAGATGAAAACACACTCCCATGACCCTCCCATTACTAGCCCAGCGGGATAGATTAATCTAGTAATGTTCTTACCCTAACCGCCCTCATCCTCAGATTCCACTTGTCTTGTAGAGCCATCTTTGTCCGTAGAGTATCCAATTACATACTTCATACAATGACTATGATATTTAACTAGATTCATGGATCTATATAGAAAACAATGAAACCTGGAAATTTCCACGAAGGAGCTTAATTATCATTAAATTTATTTCTCATTACATAGGAATCACTTAACTTGTTCTGAGTTCCCCAGTTCTGAGTCCCCAAGTGAGTTATGTACTCCAGTGTCCCTGAAAGGATAATAGAAAAATTGCATGTAGTGGAACTGTTTTCACATGAGGTAATCCTGCAGCCCACGTGACTTTCACACAACAATGGGATACAGTAGCCGTGATCATTGTCTTTGGTTGGGGTTGTATCTGGTTGAAAGCTCTGTGTAACATCCTCTTGTTTATCAAGTCTTAAACACTTGAGTGTTTGCAGTTAACTCTGATAGTGCTTAAGATGTGTGGCCAGAACCCAGAAGCATACAAAGGAACCTGTGGTTTTGAAAGCATGGCTTATACAGTGTTATAAATGAAAGGGTTAATTAACCTCTTATGAAGATGTCCCTGGTCTTAGTGGACAAGATTTGAAAGATCAAACGCTTTTTGTACCAAAAGTATGATCCATCTATTACATACCAAAAATGCAATCCATGCTTGTACGAAAGTCTAACCCATGTAGTAAGTACACTTTTAACAACTTTCAGTGCATTATCATATATAAAGATGAAAAAATCTGAGGGCAACAGACAACTCTTGAACTCCTCCTTAACTCTTGAATTTTTTTTTGTATTTAATGATTTTTTCCCCAATTTTAAAGGTTTTTTTCTTTAAGCTAAGTGATTGTTCCTACAGTCTTAATTTTAAACTTGGACTCAATGATCAAAGTTCTTATTTTGTTATTCTGGTTTTTCAATGTTAAGGTTCTTTCTCAGCAAAAAGTGTTATCTCACTGTCTGGTGGTGCTTTCTGGGGTCTTTTAGACAGCTAAATAAGATCTACCTGTTCCTGCACAGATAGACACTTGTAGTTAACTCACGCTCTCAGCCTCCAAATTCTCACTCAGACTCCCTCCAATTAGAGGAGCATTTTTCTTATTATTTCTTAGACTACCTGTATTGCTTCTAAATAATCTGGTATAACAAATCATCCTCATTTTGCATTAGTAATTCCTAGAAATTGGGTTGTTGTGTTTCAAAAAATAGCTATGTACTCAGAGCAAACCTTAAAAAAGAAAAAAAGAATCTTACTACCTAGAAATGATCACTGTCAGTGTAGAGATCATGTTTTCTCCTCGTCTTTACTGTATACAGTGAAATGCCTGTTTGTTTAGAAAAAAAGTGCTTTAGAAAAGACATGGGGTAAAAGCAGCAATATGAATATTTTCGCAACTACCATTAAGTCAAACTTACTGTAGCCTTTGAAAATGAGATATTTAATTTAATTAGCGAACACATTTATAAATAGAAAGTATTTTCAAGTATCTCAAGAGAAAACAGTGTGAGGACAACAGGTTACTAATGGAATCCCTTAAGAGATGAACCTGGGTACCAGCCTTACTTAATATTTTAATAAATGATTTGGAAGTTAGAGTGCATAGTGAAATCTCTGCGTTTGCACATTACACTAGCTATTCTTACAGATAAATTATAGGAAGATCTCACCATGCTCTGAGAGTAAGCAGAAAAGTGACTGATGATATTCAATAAAAATGCATTTTAAGGGGAAAAACGTCCTGAGCTGTAGTTTATAATATGATGGTTTGGAACTATCACTTCTGAAAGAGCAAGGAAGAGCAGTTTTATTTTGCTGTTTGAAAATGAGATTTTAGGCAAGAAAAGCCAACAAAACACTGGTCATTATTCATTCATTATGCAAATAATTGTTGAATCCCCTTACCTAATTATAAACACCACACTAGATTCTTAAGATGTAGGGTAAAAAAAACACAGTCATTTATAGTTCATTTCTAGCAGCAAGATTCCTAAATTCTGTCTTCTCTCTTTTTATTCTATCTCTCAGCTCTGCTCCTTAGCACCTTCTAAAGGAACCAAAACCTCCAAACTCTACCCAAAGCCAGTGTTTACCTAATCAGTACGGCCTGCTGCTAATGCCTGGGCAGTGCTGCTGCTTTGGAGCGATTCCTTAAGAAACAATTTCTTAACAATTACGAAAAATAATAATTATGAAGGAGTAACTATGAAGAATGCTCCTCAATAATTATGGAGAATAATGTATATCTCATTCCACCTATTTTAATATGCTGTTCTCACTTATTTTTTTCATTTCTCATTGTTCATAATAATCTAGCACAATATGATAGTCCAGTAAGTCCAAGTCCAGGTATTTTTTTTTCAAAAGGATGTTGACAGCATTCTGGAATCTATTTTGATACAGAATATTTTAATTTGAATGAACAAAATAGCAGTGACAAGTTTTTTTATTTTTGATAGGTCATACTGTCAAAGAACATTCTGACACACTGAAAACAGAAACAGGTCTATTAAAACAGAATTAATGACAGGAGGAAGCATAAAGTCAAATTATAACACAACAGCTGTCTGCATTTAGGCAGAGTGCGTAGAGCTCTCCTGTGAGGGCCGCGTGCTGGGGGTCTTACCCTTTGATGACTCTGAATGAAAGGGGAGGTAGATACATTGAGGGGCAGAAGCTTTACCACCATTAACTTTGTGTCTACGAGTCCTGTTGGAATTGCAAAATATGGTGGTACTTACGGTCTTAAAATTCTCCACAAAATTCCCCAAACCAAAGTAATTTTAATTCACAATCATTAAAGGAAACCAATGAAAACCATTCAGTGGGGCCTTGGATGTTGCTTTGCTATAACTTCCATCAGAGCAGGTGGTTCTTTGTCTGTCTTTTGTATCCTTTCATCTCCAATGCCTGGCATGTGACAGGAGTTCAATGAATACTTGTTTATCATATCCTTAGGTGCTGCTTACTCTGTGCCAGACATTGTTCTAAATGCTTTTAAGATATTAACTACTTAATCCTTAAAGTGACCCTGTGAGGTATGCCTCCCGTAAAAGTGAAGCAACTTGAATACCAACAAGTTAAGTAATTTGCTAAAGATCATACAACTTGTAAGTTAGAGGAACTGGGATTCTAACCCAGCTCCACAGTCCACACATCTAACTACATGACTATGCCTCATTGAGTTGAGAATAATTTGGGGAAAGCCACTGATTCCCAGGATTAATGCCTCCATTCTCCATGCATATATATATTTTTTATTTTATTGAAGTATAATCAGTTACAATGTGTCAATTTTTTGAGCATATACCCAATTATTTCTCTTTTTTCCTGCCTGAAAACTCCCCCACCTCTAACCACATAAGGGAAAACATTGTACTTCCTGGCATGTTATTTAAGACTTTACTTCATTTGGCCTTGTTTATTTCCCACCTTATTTCTCTGCACTTCCAGTATGGCTAGAATACAAGAAGCGTAATATATCCCAGTGGCCTGAGTAGGCGGTTTGGTTTTATACCTCAGTGATCTTGACTTCTCTTTGCTCAACCCTGGTTCTACAGATCTATCAAGACCAGATTAAATGTCATCTGTTCTCTGAAGTTTGCAGGGAGCTGTCTGATTTGTGTACATAATCCAGGGTCCAGTACCATGTCTGGTACAAAGGACTGATAGGTATGGTCACAGAAATGTGCACTGAACACTCCTGTAAACTTCTCACCTGCCTTTGTAGGCATCTTCATGTGCATCTGTCTATGGTTTCCCCTAGTCTATGATGTAAATGGTGACCTCGGGATTTGGGCAGTGCCCACTGGCACAACAGTACAGGGCAGCCCTGCTGATAAATAGCAGGAGTTAAGCAAGGATTTGTCGACTGACACTCATTTGCTATCATGAAGCCAGAGAATGTCCATTCTGGCTCTGTCTTTCTCTTAGTTGTTTGGAGACCATTGACCATTCAGTCGGTTTCTGGACTTATGTTTCCAAATTTCTATCTCCTTCCACAAAACTATTTGATAGAAAAGTTGAGGGGATTCCAACTGAGTGCCAAGCTATATCTTTGGATACCTTTGATTTCCACAGTAAACCAAAATTCCCAAGTTTTGGAGCCTGCTTAAAGAACAAAAATTAAAAAAAATTATTATTATTATTTATCTATTCCATGTACCACATGCTCTGTTGAGAGGGAGGTGATGAGCCTCAGAGCTTGGCCTTCTCACCCAGGAGGACAAGCAGGGAGAATGGGCAGGAAGGCAGAATCTCCCAGAGGTCTGAGAGTCACAGTTCTAGAACTGAGCCGGCCTCTCTCCTCCTCCAGCACCCCAGCCACAGAGTGAGGGCATGGGCCATCAGGCACAGATGTGTGCACAAGCTCTCATTGTGCAGTGACTTCTACCTGCTAGAATTGTTGAAGGCGCTTATGTATGTTTTGTTTTATCATTTTTATTGATGTTAAGTTCATATTCAATAGCAGCTCCAAAGAGCTCATTAAACATGCATTTTAATGTGTTCTAAGTATATACATATGCACACATTTTTTATACATATTCATAGATATAGCTGTATATTGAATATTTCTGTTGTAATTTTCCAGCAGGCTCAAAGTCTTCTGTATGTTTATCATAGGCTCAGTTTATCAGATTTATCTACTTTGATATTTTCAGTACTTAAAAAAAATAAAATGAGGACAAATAGTATTGTACTCAGCAAGTTATTCAGAGAGACTGTTTGTCAGAGGTTTTGATATGGGGCCAGAAAAATGTTATTTATTAAATAAGCAAGAAATATCCAGCGGGATTAAATCATAATTAATTGCTACTTCGATTGGGAAAACCACCACTGACTGAGAATTTATGGAGGTGCTAATCTCTCTTCTACTTTTATTTCTCTCTCTGCTCAGAGAAAGTAATTAACAATTACGGAAGAGAAGAAGCCTATATAATTTGTTTACTGATAAAATATCCTTAAATGAGAGAACTAGAAGGTTCATTTAAGGAGGCAAAGAAATGTATCTTCTTTCAGAAAATTTAAATAAAATATAATTCAGATTTGTGACATTTCAATGTGAGGCCAGAATGTCATAAATAAAGGGAAAATAATTTTTACAAAGAAAGAAGGCGCCTAATTGAACAAACAAACAATTTAATGTTGTTTGCCTCCATATGAATCTTTTTTTAAAAAGCAAGGATAAAATATGTACATTGTTTCAGTCTCTTAAAGTAGAATTTTGGGCTACTGACTGAGGAAAAAGACCAATAACAACAATTGTATTTCACTGAAAATTTTCTTTACAGATCTTCCTGAAAATAATGAGTGTTTAAAATATGAATGTATTAGGAAAGAATACTTTACATGTTTTACATTGTTTTTCTAAGCTTTTAAAACAAATTCCTTCCATGTTGTTTTTGAACACTGAGAAAGAATTTTTCAAGAAGCGGTTTCAAATGAGATTGAGTTATTCATTTGAACTTGGTAGTTTTGTAAGGTTCTTAGTGATGCTGTCCTTTCACAGTCTTGTCACTGAGCAGAGTTTAATGTTCACAGCACGACCTTGTCCCGTGGGGAGTGGCAGTATGGACTTGAGGTTAGAGCACATTGGGACCACACCTAGCACATGCATCTCCAGCTGAGTTTGTCACAAGCAGGATGGTTCTAGAACACTCAGAGGCACAACTGCTCTAGGAGCCAGAAGCCTTATTATTTATACAGTGGCCAACTTAGCAAATTTTAAAACGATTTATTTGAAAAGTAAAGCAGAATATCAATAAGTAGATTTTTTATGAACACTTTTTTTCACAATCCCTTTGTCTTTCTTTTGTAGTATATAAAGATGTAATCTAGTAAGAAAGCATGAGACAAAACATTATAAAGCAAACTATTGGCATTATAAACTCAACTACACATAAACATGTAGATACATGTTTATATTTCTTTGTGTTTTCCAGTTAGGTCATAAACTACATACACTCTAAAAAGAATGGAAAACTTTTTAATATCCTTGGAACCTTCGGAAAACGAGTTTTTTGTTTTGTTAAGGAGACTTCCCAGCTTCTCAGGGAAGTTCCCTTTGAAGGACATAATGATAAATAATGGAGTGATTTCAATTGTTATTTTGCCAAAAGGTATTGTCTGCGTTTTTGTGTTCATCATGACTTGTGGAATTCAGCTGTGTCCTTGGTCCCAGCTAGCTAGAGCGCGGTAAAGGCGAAGCCATTGCTTTGTGGCTCTCTCCGGAGTGAAAAATCAGATGCCATGAATTCATGGTTGTTAGTCTGATGACTGTTCACCTACCACGCTGGCCAAGGGGTGGAAGGGTTACCCGCATGTCTCAGTCTGAGTCAGTGTAACCCAGAGCTCATCTGGAAGATCTTTCTGGCAAGAATAGCTCTTTCTAATGTATTGTTTGGAGGACTTTGAAGATTTAAACTGCTTTTGCCTTTCTTATTTACATGTCTGCTGAGGGAATCATACCACAGACTCTGAACTTTTTACTTTCATTACGTTGGATTTGGTCTTGGTTTATAAACTGTAGATAGATAAGCCTGAAGTCTCTGTTGATAGAAACTTCTGTCCTTTTGTAGTCTAAGGCATGAAATGAAACATTTCACACCTCTTATGCTATAGCTATTCTGAGTTTTAGTAAGTGTTTGGGTTGCTTCCATAATCAAAATGTGAATAATTTTTCCTACCAGAGATAATTCTGTCCATTTGAATATCAAACAAGAAAATGCCTGGCTGTATTCCTGTATTGTTAGGACCAAATGTCATTTCATTTTCAAGTTTTTTATGGAGGAATTTGCTGCATGGGAAAAAGTTTTGAGTGAGCTATCATCAAGTATAAAATAAATTTAGAGCCTGTGAATGACAAACAAGATTTATCAAGCAGCAAAAAAGCAAATTGGTACATTTAAAAGTTAATGGTATTTTGGAGCACCAAATTACAGTGGGAGATGACAGAAATATTTTGCAATTCCGAAAAGCACCCTAAAGACTTGAAGTGTTTAACGAACCATATCATGTGGTATTATAATATTGGTTTACATTCCTTTTGGACCGTGACTGCATTAACTTATGTTTTCCAGAGGTGGGTGTTTTTGAAAAGGCGGCTGTTTATTAATGTTTTGTCATTTTCTTCATAAAGCTCAGTAATGGGCTGGAGCTGGCTAATTTAATCCATAAGGCACTTTCATACTCTGTTGCAGGTTTTAAGCGGAAGTCAAATTGCTTTGTTACATTTACGTATAGAACAAAGGCATTATGTCATTCTGTACCTACACATCCCACTGAGCGCCAGTAGTCACAAAAGGAAAACCGCCCTTAATTCCTTTCCCTCTCGGAGAAGCAGTAAGTGTAACAACCTCCAAGGAAAACAAACAAAATGCCTTAAAAACAAAACCAAAAACTATGGCCGTCTGAAAGCCCGGAACCCACCTTGTGCAAGCTCTGTGCTCTCTCTCAGCCTTCCTTACTTTAATCCTTGCAACCTGCAACTGCGGCCTGCTCTGATTTCACAGAAGTGAGTTTACTTTTTAAAATCTGTTGTTAATGCTTGGAAGCATCACACCTCGAACTCTGAGGGCAGATACTGGAAAATGAGGTTTGTGCTGATTTTTCATATCCTTCAGGTCATGGAATAGGCTGCCACCTGCTAGGGGAGGACGAGGTAGGTTAGGAAATGGGGGGAATGTTCTCAAGCAGGCCTGGCAGGATAAGGGAATCTCGTTTAGATGCAGACATTGGATTGTTTGCACCTCCTTATGTGATGACTCGAATACGGCAGAATCCTAACTGAACAGCCTGCTGGCGGGTGTTTATCACAGGCCCATTGGCAGAGGGCTCTGTCTGATTGTTCATTGTTTCTACTCAGTGTTAATCTTTTCTTGATTTCATCACTGGTGAATTGGCACAGAGTAGGTGAATTTGGTTCATGATCTTTTAGGAGAAGATGTAAGTTGAATCATTATTTGGGAGGATCTGGGTGTCTCCTGGAAAATAGTGTAGTTGCTTAAGACCCAAAATTTAAAAAAAAAAAACTCTCTTAGGGTCTCAGAATTATATTATTATATTCTAGAATCCCTCTTCTAAATTTGTTTTCATTTTGTAGTTGTGTTGCCCTGTCCATGTTTGCACAGGATACATTCTATTAGCATCATAATTTTGAGATGTGGGATGGTGACTGCAGTACAGAATGATCCCTGAGACTCTGTTTTACAAACGAGTATGTTGAGTGAAGAATTTTTCTGAATTTTCTGCTTTGGGACCTCAGGTCACACAATAAAATAAAAATGCCTCCAGGCTATAATTGATAACATAACATTATGCCTTCCAGGATACGCAGCTTCAGATAATCTTAGTGAAAAAGTCGGGAAGTACTGTAAAGAACTGAAGTCCAGAAAGGCATTTTTCACATCAGCTTAACCAAGACTCTTATCCAAGGCAGCTAACAATCAGCCCAAATGACTAATTTGATTTTCTACTTCTCTTCCTCTCCTTAATCAGAATTCTGATAGAAGGATTAATTAGCAATAAAGCAACATGAGGAAGAGGGAAAGAAAATGAGGGCATAGATAATCCACAAACCATATATAATCATCCCTGCGTAATCAGAAGTTAACTATCATTAACATGACATTTGCTTTGAAAGTCAGGCAGAAAATTATGATTTTTGGCACTAACCTAATCTTTAATTATAGCACAGTACCATTCTTTCCTTGTGTTAGTTCAGATAGCTATAAATTATATTAGTCTAGGGCTTTTGTGTCATTTCCTTTCCTTTTCCATGATTTATATAGTCAGAATACTGACCTGTAATTAAGTGTACTTGAGAATGGTCTCTGGTTAATTAAATGCTGTGGAGTGTGTAGGGTGTTCTTTGCCAAAATTCTGAGGGAAAAAGGCCATCCCTGGGTTAAAGACGTACAAGGAGTCTGGGTCAATCTTCAGTGTGCGTCTTCTAGGACTGTTGAAGCTGTCACGAGAAGTGAAAAATAAATCTTACTTGACTATTGTCTATAAAAGAATGTGAGATTCATCTTTTTGTATAATTTAAGGATATCGTTTCAAAAAGTAATTGTCTCATTTGAGACATGCCCTGGTTTTTAATAACTGGTAAAACAGATATATCATCTGGCAATGAAAAATAAACTCCTGTCTTCCTTCCTCTCTATATTTTTTGCCCTTTTATCTTTCTCAGTAACAATTTTCCATTTTCTGCCAGAAACAACTAGTTGCCACTCAGTTTGATTTTCTAGGTGGACGTGAACTCACCTCTGTTTGCAGTGCAGTGAGCTGGAGAGGGCCTAGTGACACAAGTGACTTGCCCAAAGAGCCCACCCAGGAGCCCAAACTTGCCCTAACTCCAAGGCTAAGTGGGGACTGTGTCCCTCTTTATCCCATTTTCCATCCTTACTACCTTTTCCCAGCAATGCCTCCCTACCCAAATGCACATATGCCCCAGATGATATGAAGCTTCTTTTCCATTCCAAGATTCCAAGGCAAATCCTAGGACCCAGGTCAGCTAAAGGGAGGAAAGGGGCAATGTGGAGGGGGGGAAAGGCTCTGATTCCTCTGTGGTTTCACGTAGAAAGGAAACTCTAAAACTGCCAGGGGCTCCATCAAACACTTTATTCAGACAATTTCTCACTGCAGTTGGGTCTTCTGTATACAGCAGAGGATAGCGCACTGGCAGCTGGGTGGAGGGAGTCGGGACTACAGATGTTTTACTTGGCATGCATGGTGTTTTAGAACATTGAGCCAACATTTTAAAAATTAAGAGATTTCAATCCCAATCCAGATTTCTGGCTTCTTTTGGAAAATCAGAAGTTTGGCCACACTGCATCTGTCTTCTCCAAACTAAACCTGGGCTGGCTGGAGGTGACAAGGATGGCCATATTTATTGATGATCCACGTGACCTGTGACGTTCCTGCCTGACCCTTATGTAGGTGCATGGAGCTCACACATCCTCTCCCCTCACCTTTCTCCTCACACCCACACACATACACAGTTAATGATGTGCAGGTTAAAGGTGACTTCTTGGAGGGAGAGGTTAGAGGACTTGAGAGGTGGTCAGATCAGCCTTGGCTGGGCCAGTATTAAGATGAGAGTAGGGAGAGAGGCAAGCAGCATTCCAGGTTTAATCTGGGCCACATGAAGTTGACCTTTTTCTAGGTCAGAAGCAATCCACCTTCCCCTCCTTTTCAAAATTTCTACTTCAGCCCTAGAGTTTCCATTGCTCCATGGGCTTTGTTAGAGAACGATGTATTTTCCATTTAGATCCTTAGGACATCAGTGTCTTATGCTCGGATTTTGGGGAACAGCTCACCTCTTCATTCCCCCAGAGAATCTTTATTTTCAGCCCAGTAGACACTCAGTTTCTCTCCAACTAAAAAAAAAATTTATAGACAGATGTTAAGTTTCTTGTGATGTTAAATTTCAATAACTTCAAACCCAGAAAGACTATATATATATAGTAATAAAATACAACTAACATTAAATTTACCATTTTAACTGTTTTTAGGTGTACGCTTTGGTAGCATTAAGTATATTCACAATATTGTGCAACCATCACTACTATCCATTTCCAGAACTTTTCTATCATCTCAAATAAATTCTGTGCCAATTAAATAATAATTCCCCACTCATCTTTCCCCAGCCCCAGGTAACCTCCATTCTACTTTCTTTCTCTATGAATTTGCCTGTTCTAGGTCCTGCCCACAGGTGGAATCACACAGTATTTTTCCTTCTGTATCTTCTTATTTCACACAGCATAAGGTTTTCAAGCTCACGCTTGCTGTACCATGTATAGGAATCTCATTTTTTTTTTTAATTTAATGAAGTGTAGTTGATTCACAATGTTAGTTTCAGGTGTACAACAAAATGATTCATTTATACATATACATGCATTTTTTTCTTTTCAGATTTTTTCTATGATATGTTATTACAAGAAATTGAATATAGTCCCTTCTGCTATACAAAAGGTCCTTGTGAGAATTTTCTTTCTTTTGAAGGCTGCATAATATTCCATTGTATATGTATGTCACATTTTGTTTATACATTTATCCATTGATGGACATTTGCTTTATTTCACTTTTCGGCTACTGTAAATAATGCTGCAGTGATCACTGACAAACAAGGATCTCTTTGAGTCCCTGCTTTCAATTCTTTTGGATATATAATTAAAAATGGAATTGTTGGATCGTATGTAAATTCTGTTTAATTTTTTTAATAACTGCCAAACTCATATATAGTTCTACACAGGTGACAAATGCAAACCAAACTGCCTTTTAAATCCAAGTCCTCACTCTCTTTTATGTTACAATAAAGCCAAGCTCTTTTTTGCTTTTGCCATAGAAAATATTGAGTCAGAGAAAAGGCAAATTCTTCCTGGACAGTCTAATCAAAAAAAGTTTCATCAGGGTCCAGTTTTGTTGAAATGTTGTTTCCATTTTTCAAGCCCATGTGCAGCACTTGTTGGTTTCAGATTAACTGTTCTGATAATGATTCTTAAAATTTAAATTCCTCTATGAATTCTTTTATGAAACCATCACAGCTGATGAGCCTGTTTTTTGCAAAATGCCTAATTGGACTCAGTTCCCACTCTTCTAATCCCGAAAGTTAATTTGTCAGCACATAACACATACCATACAAATGCCTTTATATCATCATACATGAGCACGTGTGGTTTGAGCATGGAACTAACATACACACACACATGCAGTACAATCTATACCCACAAATAACAGTTTGTGCCATGTTTTTCCTTATAAGCAAATGTCTGTCATTTGCAATAAATTTTACGATTGTCATCAAAACAGTTTTCTCACTCATTTAAGCACAGTTTAATTTTGTGATGTAACTGAGCTTCGGGGATGGCTGTGTAGAGTTAAAGTGAGTTCTGAAACCCTTCACCACTAACTTCAGGAGAAAAAAAAGATCAGTGGCAGTAGTCTAGACACATCTCCTTTAAATGGTGGTGGTGGTCCGTGTCTGCACTTAGAAATGTGGTGCGCGTAGGTTCCTGTTTTCATAGTACGGAGTGTCATTTGGTGGTTGTATACTAAATAGTCCTTTCTGTTCAGCTGTAGAATTAATGGGAGCAGATCAGTGGGTGGGCATTGCTTCACTGGCTCAAAAATCTCTCAGGACTGAGATCAGGTCTCTGTGATGTTGACAATGCAGACAGGAGATTGTGTGGAAAGGAGCTATGTCTTTTGGGCTAAAGATCTCAATTAATCCCATTTCCTCTTATGGTTTACAATAGGATAAGAGGATGGGAAGGATTTTATATCATTTTAGTTTTCAAAATAATTATTCAAGTGAACTGCCTGGCTAAGTAAATCTAAGTAATGACTTTGATTTCTTCTCCATCAAATTCCTTTCTTAGTTTTTTTTCCTTGTCTTGCATCTCAATGGCAATATCCCACAGGGCTCCCTCCTTTAGCTGGACCAAATTGAGGTCCTGCCTAAGTGGTGTTCCCAGGATAACCAGCAATCTGACTTACCACACGTTGGGGGAACCCCAGGATTTCGTTCTGCCACTCGACAGTGGGGGGGGGGGGGCCCAGGGAGAGGCTGGGCTCTGCAGTAACAAGGCTCTGTTCCTACTGACGTGGTCCACTCTAGCAAGTCTTGGAACATTAAGTTTCCTTATCTGATTGTTCTTTATGAGAAATGTAGGGATTTAGGGAGAAAATAAGGATGGGGGGAACCAGGGAGAGAAGAGGGACAGGGAGGAATTATCTGAGGGGGAGTTGCCCCAGGGACTTCTAAGAGCAAAGCCAGGCAGCATTACATTTTAAGTTGCTTATCATCCCAAGCTGTAATAAAATCCTCTTCTATTACTAACACCTTGTAAAAAATACGTATATATAACATTTTTATTGCTGGATACTGTAGAATGGGGATGAGTTAAAAGGGGGTCTGACTTCTGAGCTAATAGAGCCTGCAGAGAGAAAAGAAGAGTCACGTGTGAAGGATGGGGTGGGGAGAGTCATCATAAACAGAAAACCAGAATAAGTGATTCTTAAGGGAAATAGAGCCTTCCTGAGACTTCCTGGAGATGTTAGACTAACTTTGGATTGCCAATTTTTTCTGATGTTCAAAGGATGTTTTGGAAAAGCATCATTATGTCTTCAATGATTTTAATGCAAAAAAGTAAGAAATAAATAATTATAGAACAAAAGAAATTCCTTTTAACTGAATATATATAGCCTTGTGAAATTTTTACTATACTATTCTTATATTTGCCTCATTTTCCCATGGACTGTTGAACACTTCATTCGAAGACCAGCATGTGAGAATCTTCATATAGATCTCAACTCTTTTTTTTTTTCATTTTGTTTTTTATTGAAGTTTAGTTGACTTACAATGTTAGTTTCAGGTGTACAGCAAAGTGATTTGGTTATACACATGCATACATGTATTTTTTTTTCAGATTCTTTTCCATTAAATGTTATTACAAGACATTGAATATAGTTCCCTGTGCTTTACAATAGGTCCTTGTTGTTTGTCTATTTTATATACAGTAGTGTGTATCTGTTAATTCCAAACTCCTAATTTATTCCTCCCCTGCCCTTTCCCCTTTGGTAACCATAGTTTGTCTTCGGTGTCCGTGAGTCTGTTTAGATCCCAACTCCTTTGAAAGCTGAGAAGACTGATGTTTACATCAAGTAGCTGGCCCAGTTACACGTCTGGGGGCCCCAGAACTTAGGGGAAATGCCGGGTTTAGATTTGTGGTTCTTTGTGTCTCATCACACACTCCCATGAGAGGGAATGGATCCCAGGCTGGAGGTTATAAAATGTGTTCCCAAAGGGAAGGCTAAGTTTCCACAGCACAGGAATGATTGGGTCATATTGATGTGGAAGCCTTCTTAGACTTTTTTGGTCCTATAGCCTCATTTTACAGATGTTTTCATTTAAGTTTGGAAGTGTTAAGTGATTTATTCAAGTTTGCACAGCTGTTCTGTGGTACAAATGAGATTGAATCCAGGATTTGTGATCCCTGGTTCACCTAGAAGTTCACCCATTTTACCACCTCCTGGGTGTCATTCATGTACTAGGTGATGAGAAATAAGAAAAAGCCAGAGTTCTGTAGCTATGTTCATAACTGTTGGGACTAGGAAGTCACCATCTAGAAAGCAGTAAGTAGGTGTGTCAGACCTTAAATTTGAAATGGACCTTAGGGTTTATTTGTTCTAATTTCTATTTGAAATAACGAAGCCCTCATCTGATGAGGTAACGTGGGATGAACAGACAGATCTGAGTAATTCTGGTGTTAAGAGTCAGCCAGGCTTGATGGCTAATTAACCATGGAGGCTGAAAGATAGAGAAGTCAAAGATAAACAAGGAATTAGGAACTTGGGAGCAGAATCAAAACCATGGACTGTAGCATTGTCTGCCATTACTATTTGAGGGACCTGAGATCATGTGACTTCAGTTTACTCATCTGTGAAATCAAGGTAATTTCGACTTTAGGGGTTTTGTGAGCATCAGGTGGTAGTATATTTGTTGCACTGTATTGCCTGCCACACAGTAAGTACTGTTATCAAGAGCATTCATGGTATTGATTTATGAGAAAAAATGAGGTGTGTTGGTTCAGGGGAATTTTCTCCATTAACTTACATATTCAGGTTTTTAATTTGTGCAGCCTCTAGAACCTGACTACATCAGTTAGCCATACTTTTTCTTGTATTCTCCATCATCTCAGAGTTTTTTTTATCTACTACAAAAAAATGAAGGGAATGAGAGTAGATTTGGGTACCAACTTTTAGAACAAGAATTCAATGAAACGTGAGTAAGAAGACCATCTAGTTTAATCCAGAGGAAGAGTAGTCACTGTAGATGCCACAGTGCTAGCTATGAACTCTCAGTGAGTGATGCCGAGAGGGTGTCTTGACTCAGATACCTAAAGCAGGCTATGCAAAGGAGAATTCTTTTGGATAATCTTGGTAGCACTGGTTTATAAAATGCTTCTGAGTTTAGGGGGAGAAATAGTAACCAAAAGCATCACATAAAACAAACTTCTATTTCCTTTTATTGCACTTGGTGAAGGTTATTAAGAATGTAATTCTTTCTGCTTGCGATGTGATTAGCAGCCGAACCTTTTGGGGGTAAATTTCCATTGCTACGCTCTTGTTACCGCAAATGGAATTTGCATGCCTAATTCTCTTCCTCCATATTGAATCCATACCCCTTTAGGTCTAACGGCATGCTAAAAATGATTCCAAATCTCCAATGTTGATTGTGGGCCATATGTTAGCACTAATTATATAAATGAGACTTGGTGGAAATGTGACACGCTAAGCATTCTGAGTTTAAGGAATTACCTAAATGAATTCTAGCTTGAGTTAGTGCAAGCAGAGGCAAGGAAATGCGGGCGCAGGTTTTGAGCAGATGTTAACAGGTCTGCATGGCTCTTCATTGTCTTTATTTGTCTAACTATAAGGACTGCTGATGGAACATTGTGTCAGAATATTTTAAGGTGCCATTTTCCTGAAAATTGCATTTTGCACCTACAGATGGATTCATTTTCCCAACAAGCAGAGTAGAATGACAGAGGAACAAAGATTGGAATCTGTAGTCTTGCTGTGACTTGGAAAACTTAACATTCACAGGGGCCAGTTGCCCAAGTGGTCCTTACGGCACTGAAGCTGGAGACTTTCTGGAAGGACATTTCATTTCAATATCCAACATTCTCTAATTTTAATTTTCAAAGTAAAAGAGAGGGAAAGAGGAATCGTTCTGATTCAAAGAAAAAGTGGTAACAATATTGTGACATTTTCTCCATGTGTATAACAATTAAGGAAGCTAGTTCCATGGTGTGTGTTGATTGCAGGGGTCTGGGAGCTTTAGGGCCCTGAATTGTGCTGGATGAAACTCCAGATTACACCCTGTACCTGGTAATCATGAAATTTCAGACATGTCAGTGACCTCCTATTTCAGAGCCCATGGTAAATCTCACTTATATCCTTGTTTCTCTCCCTTACAGACTTCTTGAGATTGGATTGGATTGTTTAAAATTGGAAGGAACTCAGCTGACTGACAGCCAGTCCCCAATTAATAAGCATAATTAGAGTGTCTCCTCTAGCATGTCATTCATGTCCCACTGTCCCGTCTTCTCATGTGTTTTCCACAGACTTGGATCCCCCTGAGGATGTAAACTCTGCCTTTTCTTTCTAGGCCCCCAACTCTGCATCAAGTCCAGTGCTAGACACACAACATATATTTGTTGAATGCATGTTGCTGAAATCATAGAAATAGCTAACACTATTGCAGACTTACTGTATTAAATATCTGACTAGCATTATCTCATTTAATCCATACTGCTGCGTTCTTAGATGGGTGCTGCTGTTGTGGCTTTGCTGATAAGTAAACTGAGGCTAAGAAACATTAAATGGCTTGCCTGAAAATCCCCAAAATAAAGGTGATAGGGATGGAATTTGAATCTAGAAACATCTGACCCTGTGCTGTCGCTCAGTCTTGCAATGTATGGGTTCGTTCTTTTAGGTACTTCTGTGCAAAGATCATTGTCCTCAGATTTGCATCTCTGAGTATATCTATTCTTGAGGGTTGGTAAGTTTCCTTGGGTGAGATGTTCTGTATCCTGTTTGTTTTTATTGAGGTGGCAATCTAAGTAGAATGGATCTGAGTGTATTCGTGATCATCTGGGTGACCATACTGCGATGGTATTTACTATAGTGTTAGCGCCAACTAGCATTACTTTAATTGTACAACATTATTCAGGGAGCAACAGAGGCAGACTAAATATGGAGATGATAATGTGTTTGTGCCAGTGGAACTTCAGTAACATTAAGGGTTGTGGAGTGGTTTAAACAGAGAACTACAGTGGAAAAAATTAATTTCTACAGAGCACGAAGCAGTGGTGACGTGACCCCACCATAGCAGCTGGGCCATGTTCATGTGGGGGTCACTGATACAGTGTCAGTTAACACATTCTCCATTATATTGAACATATGCAACTATTAATTTCTCTTAAAATCTTATGTATTTGTTTTTCTTCATGACCTTATTTTGATTTTTTGGCTGTCGATTACCTTGGACATAAGGAGTTTACAATTTAATGTTTGTGCATATTTATGGAAGAATAAACTGAATCTGTCAGGATCAAGGAGGGAGACATAACAGTCTTTGGTTGCTTTTGGTTTTTTCCCTTTCAAAGGAATCTGTATACTCTTTGTGGGATGAGTGCCTCCATCAGTCTTGGGACATCATATGATCCCCAGGGATAAATCTGAAACAAATCAGGATAATGTGTGTGCATGTGTGAGCATGCATGCACTAATATCCATGAAACAAAAGTGGAGGGAGCAGAAGTTTTGGGGGAATGGTTGACTAGCATCTCCTGGGGCCCAACTGCTTAATCTTGACACAAACAAGTTTCTGGAAGTAGCTTTCCTTTCCCATGTGGTTTTCTGTGGGTGTCTTGTGTCCTCAGTTCCTACTGCACCAAAGAAATACGGCTTCTTTGAACTAGTGTACTTCCAGAATCTTATTCTTAGTGACCCTCTTTGGCCAAGAATTGAAAGGAAATTCCCTTGGTATATTTGGTCACTGCAATATCTTTATATGCTGGCCTCCAGCCACCGGACTGCAAACCTGAACAAAGATGTCTTTTTTGTTCTCCTTGACACCTCAATCAATTCCCTGTGACATTACTTTTCTGTGAAGTCAGTGAGGCATCCATGGGGCTTAGTGGTGGTGAGCAGTGGGACCAGTTCATAGTAGTTAATATTCTGCTTTCAGTTGGACACTAATTCATCCATGGGGGTTGATCTGCCACTGTTCTCCTTGTAAACTCATACTCAAAACTCTTGTGCTATCCCGAGAACCTCACAATGTTTATATAAGCATACTTATTATTCAAGTGGTTGTATAGATAGTGGACAATATTTTTAAGAGTGAAATGTTATTTTTACTAAAACTCAGCCAGTTCAGAGTAGTAATTACATAACCAAAATCTATTGCCTTTGGAAACTAAGAAAGAGTGGGAACAGCCAGTAGTCTACAGTCCTACGAAAGAGTGCTATGCCTTCTCTGAAGAATGTTGCTGCAAATAAGCTTACCAAGCTAACAACAACTCAGATGTTTTTGCTGTAATACAGTGTGTGCAATCTTGGAAAAAACCTGGAGTTCTGAAAAATGACACATTAATAATGGCAAGACTCATGGGAACAAAGTGTTAGAACAGACAGCTCAGAAGATATGCAATTTTGTAATCTCAGCATGGATACACCTAATTAAAAATTACTAGTGCCATTAAAAAGGCATGCTTAATTCCTCATAAAGAAGTGCTTTATATATGGAATGTTACATTTTTTTTTTTAAAGAGTAACTTGGTAGAGCTGAGACTGCTGAGTTACGGAGCTCAAATTAAATGGGAAAAACTGTATGATTCATCTTTCTAAAGCAAGGCATGTGGCCAGATGGAGCCAAGAGGAGGAACAGGGGTGAATTGTGTATAATACAACATTCTTCTCCAGCTTTCTGTACTATAATATGTTCAACTGCTGCTACTCCCTGAAAAATATTAATGTACTGGGGAAAGTCAAAGTCCTATACAAATCTTTATAACTTCTTCCTTAAGATGATATCATTCCTCTACTTACCAATCCCATAGTGCTAATTTGTGTTACAGATGCACATTTTGTAGCAAGAAAAAATAAAAGACTGACTGTATCAGGATATTGGAAGGATAATTCACTTGGTTGAATCTTGGACATCTTATATTTGAAGAGGAGTATTTCTTCATGTTGAGAAAAGAAGGCATGTAGATCATGAAGTCAGGCTAAGGGAGCCTCCAGCCATAAATTGACATCTCTACTCCGTGGAAACGTGCATCTTTATTTATGGTTTGTTTATGGCTGCAAGGAAGGCTCACGTACACAGATAACCTTTAGTCCATAGAGTCTGGTGGGGTTAGAGTAACATGGCTCATTTCATTACCCTGATAAAGCATGGTCCTTATCCATAGCAGTGAGGTTATGTATAATTTTTTTCAAAAGGTGGCTGTGTAAGTCACAAGCATGTAAGTCTCCCTCGCTTTACTCTTTGCTTCATGTAGAATGACAAGTTCCTGCTTGCAGGTGTTTTTACCATTGTCCAAATCAAGCCCTGTGCCTCTTTTAGGTCATGGCTGAAGGCTCATCCCTCAGGCCAGCTGGCCTTGGGAGTTTTGCTTAGATTATTAAAGATGGCTGAAAGGTGTTTGAGAAGGAAACACTGGCACCCCGCCCCGGGACGTAAAGTCTCGATGTGCACATTGAAATAGCACCAGTTGTAGAAGCAGACGTCTCTGTCTACAGTGATGGAAAATCCAGGCAGAAAGGGGAGTCAGAGGGTGATGGAGAAAGAAATGCCACTAACACCAGAATTCCAGGTTCAAATCCTAGCTCCTCTGTTTTTAGCTGGGCAACAGCGCTTTCTTTGTCTGCAGGACGTGGAAAGTCAACCATGTGGAGTGGGGCTGAGAAAAAGCTGAAAAGATGTTTGTTTATTCCCATCCTTTTCATTGGGTCCCTTTATCTGAGGCTAGAAAACCTCCAGAGCTCCTTTTCTGTTTGCCTAATCAAGGCTGAAAGAAATTTAAGAGGAAAAAATACTGTCATGCTGTGACTCAGTGTTATTTAATGTTCTGTCCATATAACCCCTATAATCATCTCCTTTACCTATTCCCAGATGGAAAACACCCTCAGTTTGTAGAGCAAGGTCAAGGAAGACATCCTGATCCTGCTAAAGGCTTGGGGCCTTCCCACCCCCGTTACCACTTGGCCAAAGTCATCGGCTGCCCATCAACTTGGGAAGCCTCCCTGCACGTCCTTCAGCTGGTCTCTTAGATCCGAAGCTTCTCCAGTGTCAAAGCAAAGGAGTAACTCCTACTAGGGCTGCTGTTGACCTCAGGTGGCTAGCTCCCTAGGAGGGGACAGTCAACATTTTCCTAAAGCCGTGCTGCAGAGGGCACTGCTAAAGGGAGGTGGCCCAGAACATATCCGAAAAACTTCCTCTAGGATGTGGGAAAAATATGATTCTCTTTCTCTCCAGAGCAGATTGCGCAAATAGGTGGACCTCCGTTTTACCTACTTGGAAGAGGGCGCACAGTGCCATTGAGGATCAGATTGGGTGAAAGTCAAATCATCCAAATAACTAATATAACAGCGATTTAAAGTTTATAAAACGATTTCACATAGTTTTATGCTTATGTAAGGAAACGTTATATTAAAAAACTAAAAGCAAAATAGTTCTATTAAATTTTAAAATGAGCATCTATGCTTCTTGAATCTTTCCATTTGATCTGAAGTTTATTTAGCTTTTTGTAAGCACTGCTGGGATTCTCCTCTGTGTGGGACAAATTGTCAAAAGATCTAATATATAATGGCAACTTTAAATTTGTAAAATATATATATATTGGCAATGGCAACTTTATATATGGCAACTTTAAGTCTGTAAAGTAATTTCACGTATTTTATGCATGTTAATTAAAAAATTAAAAGCAAAATATTACCATTAAATTTTAAAGCGAGCATCTTGAGTCTTTCCATTTGATCTAAAATTTACTTAGATCTTTGTATGCATTTCTGGGAGTAGCCTCTGCGTAGGACATTACACTAGAGTCTCTGGGATGGGATAAAGTACTCTTTGCTCAATTCCGAAAGCTGGTTTATAAATTGGGTGCTTTCTGAATGGATTGGTTACAAGATGTATTTGATTTGTACTTTTAATGTTTCCACCAAAATCCAGCAACTGGCTAGGTAATTCTAGGCTAGATTGGCACAGGTGTAAATAAATACAAGACTCATCACCCAGCCGTATCCTCTTCCCTTTGGGGGACACCCAAGACCAGAGGGCGGGGAGAAGGGGCAGGCTGCAGCACAGCAACAGCGTGTTAACAGAAGTACCGTGCCATTGAAATGCTAATGTGGGTGAGCGTCACGTTGTAAGATTCGCATTGTTAGAAGGCAGCCTAACCACTTGAATCACGTAGACTGAGTTTTATGGGAGACCTCTTATTTTATTCTTTGTGTATTTCATTTTCATCCTGTGTTTTCTTTGGAATTAATAGAGCCTCTTAAAAACTGCCGTCTATAAATTTTCTTTCCTACATATGTCTCGAAACAGTTTCATTTCTTCGTTTAAAACATTACAGCCATTTCAAAATGCCCTATTTTGTATTTAATTTCACCATCTCATATAAAATACATGTTCTTCACATAATTATGTAAAAATGGGTTTGTGAATACCCTAGAGACCCATATGACGGGACATTATAGGATTCTAAGTAATAATAATCTCCTGTTTACATGAGACCTGATTTTCATGCCAGTTTTTCCACTTTAATACATCCAGAACATGGCTTTACTCAAATATGCCGGTTTATTCTGGTCCATGAAATACATTTGAAATATCCCAGATTAGTTTGCCTGGCAGAATGCACAAGTACATCTGATATTTTAGAGGTGAACGTAGTGGAGCCAGAGATGGGAACCATTGTTGTCCTGTTTGCTCCGAGCAGAGCTAAACAAAGCCCAGCCGGGTTATTGGAATACCTAGGGCACAGGCTGGAGAGGAGGAAGCAGAAAAAGAAAAATACAAACGGTAGAAAGTAGGCAATTAGGCAAAAGGGGAAAAAAAAGGAAAAGAAAAGGGATTGTATTATATAAATGAAAGCTTGAGCACACCAAGCTCAATTGATACAAGGAAAATACAGTGTCCAGTGGTGGTTTTCAAGTGTGATCCCTGGACCAGTAGCATCAGCATCACCTGGAGACTTGTTAGACATGCAAATACTCATGTCCTATCCTATCCCCATCCTGAATCCGACCGGGATGGGGCCCAGAAATCTGAACAAAGCCTCCAGGTAATTCTTACGTTCACTTGGGTTTGGGAACTACCAATCTCTCCAAAGGGTGCATGTGTGGAAGGACCCCAGGCCCAGGTACAGGAGGTGCAAATCAAGGGCAAAGCCCAGCTGGTAGAGAGAGACGTGGTAGTGGTGCTCTCCAGAGCACATGTTTTGAAAGCAGCACCTTTTCAGTGACTTCTAGGGTGACAACATCACGACAGAGTTAAGACAGTTGGAGGAACTGCGTGGAAGGCACAGAGGGATCCCGTCCAAGCGTGGGGTTCTGTGCTCCATCTGTCGCTCAGTGCTGGCTGGTCCTGTCTCCTGAAGTGTCACTGCCCAGGCTTAAGTTCATGGTGCAGGCCAACCTTTAGCAGAAAGGAGGATCCAGGAAGAAGGCACAGCCCAGGCAGAGGGGGAAAACCATGGTGCCCTGGGGGACTAGGCGGGAATCAGGGCATCTAGAGGACAAAAGGGTGAGGGGGCGATGGGCAAAGGCAAGGCCACATGTGCAAGGCTGAAGAGTCATTGGACACCCAACATAGAAAACATGTTATCTTGGTCTTGTGAGAATGAAATGAAATAAAACACTTGGGGAAATTTTCTCAGATTAGTGTTCCCAGGGACAAACTTTTGGGCCCCAAGGTAAATGGGGTCAATACTTTGTCACAATCCCCTACTGAAGGCCCATCTCTGGTACACTCACCCTGGAACACTTGGCTTTGATCTGGCCTGAAGGACTTGTCTATAGATATTTGAGAGAATGACAATCATCTAGTCAGTAGGAAATGAATGCCCACAACCTCCTAAAGAAGCAGAAAATGCAAGAGGAGAGATGCTGTTTTTCAGGGCATTCCGTCCTCTTTTTCATGTTCATGAAAATATTCAGGACAATTTATTAATGAACCTTAGAGATAAAGCAAAGAAGGATTTGACTCATGTTTGCTTTCCTATAGAGAATAAATTGTGAAAATTTGGAATAGGGAAAACATGGAAATACACTTTTGCTGTCGGCAGTGCATTGCAATTAACTCTGTATTTAAAGGGTGATTATCAAAATATTTTACCATCTGTATAGCTAGACAGGAACAACTAATTCAGTCTTGTCCATCACCTTCCTTCTTACAAAGGAACATTTGGTTCTTTCTGTGGTGTAAGCAATGATTAGGGAAATATATGGTAAATAATGTTTTCATTATATATTAATTGAATGTGTTTCCCTCTACTTTTAACAGAATTAAATGCACACACATTTTCTGAGATTTTAAACTTGTCTTTGTACCTCTCTAGGATGCATTTCTAGGCTTTCCTTTCCCCAAACGCATTCTGTCCTTCACCACCACCCAGTCCTGACCACTCACCACCACTTCGCTCTTTGAGTTCAAAAGACCTCCCTTCTAAGTCCCACGAGGGCAAGACTGTGTGGGCTTGGCTTGCGCTCGGCTTCGAGCACCATGCCGGGCACAGCAGGTGCTCAGTAAACTTTCATTAAATCAACGACTTGCTATGGAAGATGGCTCTGTGTCCTTGCTTTGGAAGCTGTTCTCTTTCCCATCTTCTCCTCTTGCCTTCTTCCCTCCTCTCTCCCGGATGGAGTCATTACAAAGACATTAAACCCAGTCCTCAATTTCTCTAAGTTGTTTATGCACCTCATTCAGTGATGTTAAAAGGCAGCAAAGACCCCTGGTAGAACTAATTTTTTTTTTTTGCATCCGAAGCCATGTAATTTAGAGACATAGCATAGGTCACAATGCACATTAATTATGAAAGAATATGTAACATTGGAACTACGAAATGTGGCCAGGAAAATATTTCTGACTGTTTAGTGTCCACTGGACTTCGTTTAGTTGTGGCCGCTTCCAGGGAGAGGCTAATGGAAAGTGGGAGCTGGGGGTTGAGAGCACATCGATGCACGTAGATAAAAGAGTTCATGGGCAGGGTTTCACGCAATTTGAATGTGAAGTGGTATTATGCATCTCTTTCATTTAAATAACCTAAAATGAGTAATTCACTCCCCAGAACATTTGATAAAAATCCTTGGAAGTTTGCCAGCAGGCACGGTGGGAGGAAGAAATGCATATTCAAAAGGAGAAGAGAAAAAAGCAAGAGGGAGCGAGAGAAAATGAGGGAGCCAACCCTGAAAAAAAAAAAAAACACCCATACCTGATTTATTTTCTAAAAAAATGGAAACATCTTCGTTAACAATTGCTTTAAAGGGCCAGGGCCTCACTTGACAATGCTAAGAAATGCATTCTTTGGAAGACACTATCTTGGAGACGCAGTGCATTTAAGGAAGGACCCCAGAACACTTCTTCTGCATTGTGTTCACCTCAGGCGACAGATCCCTGAACTGGAAGCTTGGTTCTGGGGTGTCAAAACACCTCGGTGCGGTGGTGATGGTTGCCATAGAGACAACGGATGATGGAGGGCTGGATGATAGACGCCAAGGAGAGAGTAGATAAATGATCTCATATGTCAGGAGAGGCCTTTGTGCCTAGGAAATTACAGAGTTTTTTTTTTTCCCCAGAAACAATTCTTCTGTCAAAATCAAAAATAGAACTCTCTTTGCTTTCCTCCCACTCTATATGCATTCCACTACTCTTCCAAAGCTTTGCTCTTATTATCACATTTGAGATGTGTTCCGCCCATTCAATTCCTGCTTGACTTCTTGTCAAGGAGATTCACTTTCTTCGGAGGTTAAATGCACTCCCAGTGCCAGGGTGCAAGGGCGTAGACAGCTGACCACTCAGGTTTCTTTATTTTACCATAAATGAGGGCCCCGTTTGTTCTTATTTTGTCCTTTTTGGGACTCAAACCAGTTTTTTTTTCCTTTTTCTTCTTCCTTACTTTCTACTTATTTGTTTCTCCCTTTCCTTCTCTGTCCTCACCTGCCCCCCAATCTCTTGTTCATCTCTGTGTCCCCCTGACTTTCCCCCTCTGTTTTCTGTCCCTATTCCTTTTATGGGTAGGAAAAATACACAATTAGAAAAGTTAGAAAAATATACAAATACCTCTGTGTGTCTTTCTAATTTCAGACATTCTAATACATGGGGTCCACCTGATTCTTCAAATGGCAATGGGCAATTCCTGCAGATAGATATACAGGGTTTACAAAATGGTCGTGAGAGGCTACCTTGAAAACCCACGTTAAAAGTTGGCATGTGCCCACGGGTCTGGATCCCAGAAAAGACTCTGTAGAATAAATCGGTACAAACATGGACTCAAAGCTATCATTTTCTCTGCAGTGTAACCGCTGACAGCCTGAAAAATCAGACCCCATTTTATGGGCCGTTAAACAGCAACCGAGACCTAAATTGTGCAAGAAGCCACAGAAAATCATGAGGAAATCTGAAGTCAGGATGTGCTCCCTGGGGCAGCTTTAGAAAATCATAGAACAAATTCAATTCCTTCATCTTACAGGTTAAAAATGAGGTGCAGAGAGCTTGTGATTCGCTCAAGGCTTTAGAACTGTGACGACGCCAAGGATCTAGAACCTAGGGATGCTGACATGTTGTCACGCAGCTTTTCTGGTCCACCCACCCAATGCAGAAAGGCTGTGTGAGAAGGAATGGAGGGAGACAGAGAGTGGTTCCTGCCAATGGCCTGGAATTTGAGGCTCTTCTCCAAGTTGGGAGGAAGTGGAGAAAGGAAATATTTCTAAGATAAAAGAGAGAGACTCATGTTTATTCTGCAGAGGGTGAGGGAAGAGGGGGGGCAAAGAAGATAATAATTAGAAATATCTCTGGATCTCAGCTTTCTCATTCATCAAACAGAGATAACAATATTTTCACTGTAAGTCTGCTGTCATGATTAAATGAGAAAAAAATGTAGAGAGCTTGATCTACAGCAGGCATTCAAATAGTAACCGTTGGTGTTTCGGGTTTGTGACTTTCTCTTTAACCACCCTCAAGAATGGTTAGCACTCATGTCTTCATGGTCTGGAGTTCCTGAAGCTGGAACTTTTAAACAAGCTGAAGGTTGTTGACGTGCAAACTAATTCCACCCAGCTCAGAGACCAGAATCTGAGAACCTGGCCCCACGCTGTTTCCTTCTCGGTGTGATCCCAGCCACCGTTGGTGGGTTGCAACTCTACCCAGGGAGAGTAACACACAGACAGGACAGCTGGTTGTCAAAAGTGGCCAACAGCTGCCACATGCATGAAAATATCTGTAATTTGGTCTCAATTCTGATAAAGGCTCATCTGTTGGCTCTTCTTACCATTGTAGTGACTGCTCATGGTCATAGGTTATCTCAAAGTGTAGGATGGACTTAGTCCACTTCCCCAGGAAACAGAGTCTCAGCTGTTATTTATACAGAGAAAGTTTATTGGAACATGCCCTTGGGAGCTATACCTGTGCGAGAATGAGGAAAGCTGGACCAGGTGGGAGAAGGAATTCAATACAGTTCCAGCGGCTGACGTGGTTCTCAGCCAGACCCTCGATGCACCATGGAGCTGGGATGGTTCTCTTGAATTGTCCAGACTTGAGGCAGAGGGGTGGGGTCTTCTGGCTGTCCCTGCGGAGGAGGAGTGATATGGAACAGGTGTTTCCCTTCTGCTGAGAGAGATGGTCAGAGAGGCCTCAGCTGAGCTGGCAGCAGCCAACATTTCAGGAACGGGGGTGGTGAGTGCCCTTCTGAAGTGGGGTCTAGACAGAGCACTCCAGAGCCCAGCTCAGAAGCCCATGCTACCTCCTAAATAGAGCTGAGCAGCTTGGGGAGTGTTGGCTTGGGTCCTGGGGGGCCTTGAGTCATAGGAAAGGGACCCAAGACCCTGGGAACCCAAGGACACATTATTTGTCTCTCTGAAGGAAGACTGAAACCAGACCTCCCTCAAATGCTAACAAGGCTCATGGTTTTATAAATATTATTGGGGAGTCTTTGGCTGAAAACAGGCCCATCAAAGTTGTCAGTCGTGGGCCTGGAGAGAACACATCAAATGTTCTCCCAGGTTACCTCAGCCTTCTGTTGGAGAGTGAACCAGTGGCAGAGAGGGGGTCCGGTGCACACAGCCACAGCTGTGAGGAAGCCAGAAGGCTGGTTCTGAGGAGAGCCGGGACCACTCACGGAGCGTGAGAAAATAAAAGTGTTATCCAGAAATTATGAGGCTAGCAGCTAACCTTGGACTGTGATGATTTGGAGGTTTCAAGCACAGCTGTGTGCTGCTAGAATTTTCCAGAGAATGTATTCAAATTTGGCCTCATTTTGTACATGGAGCTGTAAGACCACTGCTTTAAGTTTTCTAGTTCTATGCTAACTAAGCCATATTATTCTCACATCTTCACCAAGAGTTTATATCCCCCTAAGAGTCCAATGTTAAGTTTCCATTTCTCTTGTGTGAGCGATTTCTGCTTCAGTTTTATGGACTTAGCGTAACTCATTCATCCATCCCATGAGCCAAGTGACATCAAGGTAAAGTCTTCGGTATGGACGAGTTAAAGCATGTCTGACTGAACGTGCTGATCTCCAAAGACAGTTTGGATAATTCAGCCTTAACCCTGCTCTTGAGACCAAATGTTTTTACCAGAAATGTTATTAATAATCAACATTTTTTCCTGGATGACTGGCTTACCCAAAGCTACTCTTTGAGGAAATGAAAAGTGCTCCTAAGCGGGGCTGAACCAGAGCTAAGTTCTTCCTTCCTCTCCTCCCTGTCTGCTCATCTGCCCCTGCTGCCACCTGTGCCTGGCAGTAGGCGCATTAATAAATCCGATTTCTCAGAAAGTAGCACCATATTTCACTCAGTTGCCAAAGACAGACGTGTGGGAGTCATATTAAACTTCATCCTCTCTTGTACCGTGTCTATTTAATATGTCACCAGATACTGCCTGTTCTCTCTTCTAAATGCCTGATCTGTGTCTTCATAGTCTTTGCTTCCACTGCCTTGTTCTGAAACTAGTTCTCTCTGACCTAGTTACAATTAGACGGAAATCCCTCAACCTGGCTTGACCCCACTTCGACCATCTTCATACCACCAGCATAAGAATGATCTCAAACAAATCCTTCATCCTTTCCTTTTTAACACCCCAGGGGAAGTTTTAGATCCCTGTGATTATCAAAGAAGGCTCTTCACGATCTGACCCTTACCTGCTTCATTAGATTTTTCCCCGTCTCATGGACTCCTGCTCCATTCACCCCAGACTGTTTCCCCTGTCATCTCATGATGTTTCCCACAGCTAGACGTGCCCTTCATCCCCAGGCCAACAACGATTTTTATCTATTGATCGATTGATTTATCTATCTATTTATTTTTTATTGATGTGTAGTGATTTACAATGTTAGTTTCAGGTGTACAGCTAAGCAATTCCATTATACAGATACATACATATATATTGTTTTCAGATTCTTTTCCATTATATGTCATTACAAAAAATTGAATATAGTTCCCTGTGTTATATAGCTCCTTATATAAGTAGGTCCTTCTTGTTTATCTTATAAATAGTAATGTGTCTCTGTTAATCCCAAACTCCTAATTTATCCCTCCCCCACCCTTTCCCCTTTGTTAACCATAGTTTGTTTTCTGTGTGAGTCTATTTTTGGTTTGTAAATAAGATTTGTCTTTTTTTGTTTGTTTGTTTCTTTTTTCTTTTTTTTTTTTTTTAAGATTCTACGTCTGAGTGGTATCATATGGAGCTGTGGGAATCATGCTCCCTGACTTAAGACTATACTACAAAGCTACAGTAATCAAAACAGTATGGAACTGGCACAAAAACAGACACATAGATCAATGAAACAGGATAGAAAGTCTTGAAATAAACCCACACACTTATGGTCAATTAACCTATGACAAAGGAAGCAAGAATATACAATGAAGAGAAGACAGTTCCTTCAATAAGTCGTGCTGGGAAACCAGGCCAACAACTATTGCCCAAGATGCAGCTGAAGCATCACCCCCTCCATGAGGTGTTCCTCTGAGGTCCCCAGCCCATGTACATTCCCTGCCAGACTGCTCACCCGCTCTGTGCTTTCATACATCTGTCAAGATGTTCAAATTTGTTAAGAAATATGGTAGTCTGTAGACATGTCATTATCTCCAGTTAGAAAGGAAATAAAGGGCAGAATTATCCTTTTCTCCATATTTACAGTGTCTAGGACAGGATTTGGCATTTAATACAGGTCCAGAAAGTGTTGTAAGTTTAGCCTTTCAGTGGACAAGAACGTGATACATAATGCTTTTAGCTCTTAAGAGCAGAGAAGTTTGGCTTTTAATTATAAAGCAATATTAATTCTTTAGTCAAAAGAAACATATGATAAAATTATTTTTCACTCAGACTAATTAAGTGCTTGAAGTTCTCAGAGCTATGGGTGCAAGTAATTTGTTCCTTCTCTGTCCTGAAGAAAGAATAGCTATCAAATAATTCCATATTTGGTTCATTCCAGAATAAATATAATTTAAACACTTACTCTCTAGCTGATTCTGTTGGGTCTATCTACCCCCCCACTCCCCCTACCCTTGTTCCTCCCCTCCATATCTTTACAGTCACTGCTTCAGTTTATATCTGGTTGTCTGGTTGTACAAAAAAGAAGCCACTCAAGGTATCTCTGGTAAAGGGCATTTAATCACAGGAGTATGTGTAGGGAAGTTGGGGGGACAAGGACAGCAGAATCAGAGCCACTGTGCATTGCAGACTCAGGGAGTATGAGGCCGAGGACAGTTCTTGACCCAAGGCAGCTCCAGGAATCAGTCATGCTGGGTGCTAGCATGATGCAGGCGGTGGCCCACAGTGGGTTGGCACTCTTGGGTCAGGTGCCCACTGGCCGTTCAAACAGAGATCTGGGGGCAGGTCCAGTGACAGGTAGATAAATGGTGCTGCCTAACCTCCCCCCAACTCCCACTCCAGCGACATGGGTGGAGCAGATGCCCTTAGAAAAGAGTGAGCAAGTGGGCAAAAAGTGATTCACATCTCCCACATGACCACAGGAGTCCTTATTCCATCCTGTAAGTGCACACCATACAGATAAAATAGATGGAAATAAACCCAGGGGAGTAGTAAGTATAACCAAAAGATTAGCAGGTGATCAGTTTTGAGAACTTATTACCTTTATCTTGATATAATTTTATTGTATGTGTATACAATATAATTTTTGTTAGTGCTTGTGTTTAACCACTGGCTCTCAAAAATACCTGAAAATGTAGTGTCTGGCTCTCTTGAGCCAGGGCAAACCAGGCTTCCACACAACCCCAGCAGGACTATAGCAGTTCTGACTCCATAGCTTTTTTTTTCCTTTTTCTTTTTTAACCTTAATTGTATGATTCCTGTGCAGTAAACTGCAGATATTTGAGATGAACAATTTGATGAATTTTGATAGATGTATACACCCATGAAAGCACCACCACAATCAAGATAGCTAACATTCCATCACTCCCCAAGAGGTGCAATTTTTGAATTCCCAGTTTAGCCTTTCCCACCCCTTTTACCCCCTGGTAACCATAAGTTTGTTCTCTATGTCTGTGACTCTGTTTCTGTTTTGTAGATGAGTTCATTTGTGTCCTTTTTTGCAGATTCCACACGTAAGCAATATCATATGATATTTTTCTTTCTTTCTGACTTACTTCACTTAAAATGACAATCTCCAGGTCCATCCATGTTGCTACAAATGGCATTATTTTACTCTTTTTAATGGCTGAGTAGTATTCCATTGTATAAATATACCACAACTTTTTTATCCAGTCATTGGTTAATGGACATTTAGGTTGTTTCCATGTCTTGGATATTGTATATAGTGCTACTGTGAACATTGGGGTACATATGCCTTTTTGAATTATGGTTTTCTCCAGATATATGCCCAGGAATGGGATTGCTGAATCATATAATGATTCCTTAAAAAACTAAAAATAGACTTACCATATGATACAGCAATCCATAGCTTTTGATAGTCAGGTTTTTGAACCCTGGTGTTCACAGTAAAGAGTCTTGCATATTGGGCTTGTCAAAAATACCGCAGAATGTGAAGAGGGCTTTTGCCTTCCTGGCCGTTAAGAAGATTTCTGCAGCCATCAGGAAGCACTAAGTCAACTTGAGAATTAATCATTTATTCAAAATACATTCTCCTTATATGCCTTCTAATAAAAGCAAAGAGAAAGAAACTGTTTTTTCTGTTTTTATTTAGTTATTTGGTTCCTAGATGTCTGCCAAAGTGACCATAAAGGAAATTTAATTAAACAAAAAATGGAGTCATTGAAATTCTCTCACACTTTGATTTTTAGAAATGCATGCTTCTCCCTTTTAAGGTTTTCCTTTTTTCTTTTTCACTGGTTGGAAGTTTTCCTGGCATTTCTTCCAGAATGACCATAGTCAGGGCTCTCTGCATTACACGCTGAGGGTAAACCTCATGGAGACCGCCAGTCTGCAAAGACACCAAGCGTGTGGTTAAGTTGAAAAAATTTAGAGATCTGAGTTCATAAAACTTAGGTTTGCTCATAAGATGTTTCTTGATGCCTGGTGGGATAAGGTCTTTTGACCACAAACCCCATGTAGTCACCCCCTCGTATTTACACTGGGATTTGCACTGGAGATTTTTCATGTCCTCTCGAGGAGGATTTTAAGTCTAAAAGGTGGCTGGGATTAAAAAAAAAACAACAGAGTAATTTGACGGTGAACTGTTTGGTTTTTGCTCTTCAGAGAAAAAGGAGGTGAAAAGCAAGGAATAAGAGGACTGAGGCAGAGAGGATAACACACTGTACTGTGTTCCAAGGTCTTTGTTTATATTTGTCTGTTTAATCTCCATAAAACCCTATAAAACCAGCATTATCATCTTTACTTTCACAGTTGAAAAACTGGTTGTTCAGAGAAGTTAGGAGACTTCTAACTGCTGATAATTAGATTTGGGGTTTGGGTCCTCGTCTGTCCATAGACCCCAAGTCAGTGGCTGAACCTCAAAAGACATAGTGTCCACACTGAGTGGTCAGTAGGTCACAGCGAGAGGAGGTGGCACTGAGCACGGGGAGACAGTTTTCTCTAAGTCATCATCTGCCGATTTCCCCTGTAAGGTTCTGCCGAACCTGCGTACCTCCTGGTAGTTATAATGGCATCAGAGCCTCCTATTTGGAGGCGGAAAACTCACCTAATACTTCAACTGGAGTTTTCAGTTCATGGATTTTAGAATATCTGAAAGTTGCCTTGAAAATGTTATTTAGATGCCGCTCATGAAACCGGTCCGTCCTAGTCTGTATCCGTGTAGTACAATCTGCTAAGGTCAGTTCTGCATCACAGTGCCTTCTTGAGTGTTGAGATACGTTCCTGGGAAAAAATAGCTTGACTTCCACGTACAAAAAATTCTGCTGGAAAGGCTTTCCCCCACTCCGTGGAGGGCTCCATTCTTTTCAATTGACCAGACATCGGGTCAGATTGTGTGTGAACCCACACACTTTTAATACACACTTGGGCTCAGGGGCAGAGCGAGTCAGTGGGGGTTGTTAGCATGAGGCAAAACTGCAGGAAATGGAAAACTGTGCAGCCTTTCGAGGATGCTAAATTTGAATATGCAACCCATTGCTCCTTATTAAAACAAACCCCAAATAAAATGCTGTGGATGACATAGTCTCATTTTTGACAATGTAGCTATATCCATCGACTGTAGAAAAGAATAGAAAAATCACTACTTCCAGCTGAGAATCAGGCCTTTGGTTTTGTCTTTTTTCCTTTCCACTTTGGTGAGTCACGTAACACTTCGTTACTACATATTTGGGGGTTAATAGTATAGAATTCTTACCAATCTGACTACTTTTCTCTAAAAAGAGAAATAAAATATATGGTTTATAGGAAGAGTGTTCTTGCAATAAACGTAAAGTATATTGGTGGCACCGGGGACAATGGGCAGAAAGGCAGAATGGGAAAGAGAGTGGATTTTAGAATCTTGACGGTAACAAGGTGTGGGCCCTGGACGGGGAGAGAGGCGTAGGAATTTTCTCAGGTTCTAATTCTTTATTTGTCAAGTTTAGTCAATGCAGTATGTCTTGTTAAAATTATTAAGTGAGGAGGGAACTGAGAAAGCATTTTTCGAAAACTTAGAAGCCATATTCTGTTTGTAAGCTACTGTGCTATTAGAAATATTAAGGATGAATAGGAACTTAGGGTTGCTATTCAGTAAATAAATACTTATTGAGCATCTGCTGTCCTAGGCACCCCGCTAGGATAGTTACACAGTGGCTCCAGTTTTCCCCTTTTTTCCAGACCAAAAACAAATACTGTGCAAATAGGGTCCAGTGAGTAACTTGGAAACCACATATTCACATTCTCACGGAAATGGTCCTAACAAGGCAGAGGGCGTCATAACTCAGCTTTGCGGGCGTTAATGGATAGATGACATTGATAAACCGCATTACAATTGGCCATTTTCTGTATCCGAGAGAGTTTGTAAAAGTGGAATTAATTTTTTTTTAGCTCAAGCAGCCCTTTACTGATAAAGGTAATAACTCATAATTTCCATGGGATGAATCATGGGTGACTCTCCAGGTCATTTGGAGAAATGGATTGGTGAAGCTGGCCACACTGCGAGAAGTAGTGGGGCACGGAGTCGCAGTGGTGCTCCAGCTGTCTTGGAGAGTTGGAAAGGAGGGACCACCGCAGAACACAGGGTGGGGGTGGTCGGGAAACTGAAGCCCAAAGAGGCCATTTGACCACCAGCAAAGCACATAACTGACTCTATCGGATTCGAATTCCCTGATCTAGTCTTGAGAACACCATGCACGTAATAACGTCTACAAAAACAAAGCATTTGGCTTTCTAAAAGTTGTGTGTGTGTGTGTGTAGTTTGTGCTCCATGTAAAGTCTTTTAAGCATATCCCTAGGTCAGGTTTTCCTGACCTTGGCACCATTGATGTTTTGGGCCAGGTGACTGTTTATTGTTGGGGGGCTCACCTGTGCACTGTAGAATATTTAACAACATTCCTAGCCTCTCTCTACTCACTCGATGCCAGTGGCACCCCCAGTCATGACAATCAAAAATATTTCTGGACATTGCTTAACATCTGCTGGGGACAAAATCACCTCTGGTTAAAAACCACTGCCTTCAGGGCTGCTAAATGATAGAAATGATGATATCATGTGTGAGGCACTTTTCTGAACCATAACACATTAATACATTAACTCATGAATTATCATTAACTCATTGATTCATTAACTCATGAATTACCGTAGCTGCTTTATAAAGAGTGTTCTATTACCATCCTCATCTCCAGATGAGAAACTGATGCACTGAAGGTTAAGGCACTTGCAGAGACCCTCCCCTCCCTTTGCCCCAGGGATGGTTTCACCCCCTCCGCCTGGCTGCATCGTTTGTTCTTTCTTGTTCTGCATAACTCGTGTGTGCCTACTGATGAACCGTGCCTTTTAACACCCTGTGAATTTCTCTTCTAGATGCTTACAATTTTGTTTTTAATTTAATTTTATTTTTTAACAAAAGGAGGTTGTGTCTTGTTCCATAGGGCCTAGTGGCTCTCTCCGTGACCCCTTGGCTCTTTGAAATGGAGTAAGCTCTAGGCAGGTTCCTTTGCAACATCAAGCAAAGAAGCATGTTAATACAAATGCCAGTGAATTAATTAAGGAGGCTCTCACGGGGGCAGAGCACTGGGAACTCATCTATTTTTGTCCTTGGTCAGCTGTGCTGCATCCAAAGCATTAGGGCCTAATGGCTTCCCCTCCGAGTTGTCACGCTCATGGCTCCTTGATCTGGTTTGCCTTCTCGTGCCTGCTTTGGCCTGACTTTAGCATCTTCTGAGAATGAGATTATTTTCCATTACACTATGACTATTATTTGGTTAATGAACCCAATTCAGGAAGCAGAATAACTTTAAAAACTAAACCCTCCAAATCCTGAACAACGTAGTTACCTTGGAGACCTCGAGAAACCTGGCCAAAGCGCACCAGTCACAAGGATGAGAAGTACCTCCCAACACTAAATGGAGAGGAGCCAGTCAGTGTGGGCGGGGCTCCCCCCAGAGCGTGGTCCATGCTCACAGTCACAGACATGCACCCAGCAACATTAGGAACCTGGAAGAAACAACTCTCTTCTCTTTGGAAAAGAACTTATGGAGGGTCAATGTTTAATTCATCTTGAAAAGAAATTTCAAGGACAAGTCCAACTGCAATTTTGAGGGAAAAAATTTTTTTAAAAAACTTTCTCTTCAAAAGTCTTTTCCAGAGTTCTAGCAAATCACCCTGTACACAGTCTTGACCAGCAGAGGGCTTCCACACCTGGCAAATGATGCCTGATCAGAACAAATGGGACCAGGAACATTAAAAAATATATATTTTAACATTTTCCTGTTTTTTTTTGTTTGTTTGTTTTTCCCCTGCTTTTATCACCGATGTGCTTTCAAACTGAGTTTCTGCTCAGCTACAAAATGTTGATTTTTTTTTCTCCCTCAGCTTATACTGTATAGAGTATAATCAGGCTCCTTTGGAAAAAAAAAAGTAAGGTTAGAAATGTGGGAATGTTTTCTACTTAGTTGGTTGGATAAAGGCTGTGCCTAGAGTGACTGATATTTTAAAGAAGTTTACAAATCAAATGGAAAAAAAGAGAAATACCCTCTTTTTTCTGCATTCATCACATGAAACGTTAGCTTTGGAATACCGTTAGTATTTATCTCTGGTCCTGGCTGCCAGAGAACCGCTTTTATCAGACCACTGCTCTCGGATTCCCCTTATACATCCTAATCCTTTTTAACATTTAGAAAACTTTAGATTCCAAACGCACAACCGATAAGGGCTGGTGCACGATTATTCTGAACACATGGAAGGGATGTGGATGGCATGTGGGTACACTGTTGCTCGCATATGCCCTCCCCGTGAGATGGTTGCTCACAAGCTGGTGAAGTTGGAAGTGATCATTGGCTAATCTGGTGAATTCTTCAGTGCAAATGTGGAGATGTGTTGAGGGGCACCCTAGCCGTCTTCTCTCTGCCAGGCAGCCTGCACATCGTCATTGGTGCCCTCAAAGGTAATGCCCTCCCTTGGCATTCAAGAGAGTTCTGTAATAGCAGGTGCTTCGGGCACCCTTAGCCTGGTGGGGAGGCTGTGAGCAGTTTCCTTGCTAACGGTGCATAGGTGGGTCCTCATTTGTACTGGTCTGACTTCTGACCTGTATGGAGTGATAGCAAATATTGCCAACGAAAGATATGTGAAGGCGAAGCCCTTTGATTCTAATAGCAGAACCGCACTAAGTTCTGGATGTACAGAAACTATGTCTCAGGCAATGAATTTTTCTTCTTTCCATGTTGGCTGCTATATCTTTCACGGCCACCATGACGAGATTCATCTCCAGTGAGGGTTTGTGTTTTGTGACACCAATATGTGTGTTCCCTTCATTCTCCACTTTCTTTTATTGAATGTAATTTTGTCAGGTATTTGTATCCTTTGGAGTGCCCAGGAGAGTATAAAAATAAACATAGAAATTCCACATCCTGAAGCAGAATGGCCATGCCAAAGTGTAATGCAATTTCATTGTATTTCAAGCCAAAAATACTTTCCCAGGGGTCATGTTGAAGAAGGCTGATGACCTGTCCTCTCATCATCAATGGGAAAAGCAGAAGACTTTGTCTTTCAGGCTTGTGAGTGAAGCAACTAGGACAGAATGAAAAGAATAGTAAATTTGGAATCAGGAACCCAGAGTTTGGGTTGTGGGCATGAGGAATGTGGGCTGTGGACCAAATGGTTCCTTTGAATTCCAGCATCACCCCCAAAGGTCACTGGATGACCTTGATTAGTTTCTTCACTTCTCTGGGCCTCAGTTTTGTCAACTGTTAAAAAAACAGGAATATTTCACACCTACCTCACTGGGTTATAAGGATTAATTGAAATAATACATGTAAGATGCTTAGAAGGTCCCTGCTATAGTGAAATCTCTATAAATCCTTTTGTTACTGTGACCATCACCTGGTCCTATCACTTTTGTGGGAGTTGTCACTCTAGCTGAGTCCCGATTTCCTCTGTCTCCTCCACCAATAACAATATCACCTTATAATCCTTTTGTGAAGATTCAGAGAGATGACTGTGAAAGCATCTGTAGTTGAGAAGCACTAAGGAAAAGCAGCATGCTGTTAGTATTGCCTTCTTAGTGCACATCTTAGTTTTATATTAGAAAAAACATGTAAGGGGAGGGTATAGCTCAGTGGTAGAGCGTATGCCGAGCATGCATGAGGTCCTGGGTTCAATCCCCAGTACAGCCATTAAATAAATAAACAAATAAATAAATAAACCAAATTACTTTTCCCCACCCCCACCCCCCCAGAAAAGAAAAAAATATGCAGCTTAATGTTGAAAGCCACTTTGGGCTGGTTGGCTTCATTATGGCGGGTGAGCTGGGGAACTTGCTCAGAAAGGTCAAAGATACAACAGCAGTGACACCTCTACCTTTGAACACTTCCTTTGTTATTTTATATTGTCATTAAAGTATTTTTCTTTGACACTGACCTTGGGCATCTTTCATACTTAATTGCAGAGAATGGACATCCCTGTATGATCGACCTGGGGGAAATCAGGGGAGAAAGACCGCGTTAGGGCAGTCAGCAGTGGGATTGAAGATGTCTGAGGCAGGGGGGTGGGGAGGGCAGTCCCAGCACTTAGGAGAAACAATTTTGGAAAATGAAAAGAAAGAGGGAGGTGGTGTTGAAGACTCGGGGATTTCTATTCATGCGTCTCCCACTATCACTTGTACAGTACCAGCAGGTGGCTTGCATTTCTAACCCACCCCGCTCGCTCATTTCCCTGGTGATATTTTATGGTTTCCACACCTCAGTGTGTGTTTTTCTTAGCACACTCCTTGGTCTGATTAAGTACAGGAATGTCAGGGGTCACTTTACCATCCTCTGTGTCGGACCTGGGTTTACACTCGCCTCTCCTCTCTCTGAAGTCCCTAACAAAAAGCAGAGCTGGAGAGATACTGGGCAGATGTTTAACAGCTCAGGGACATCTAAAGCAATAGCGAACGTGTTTTAAAGAACAATAACAACAAAATTCAAACTCAGCTTTTACGTTTTTGGTAATAAATGCTTGATCTATTCTGTAGGTAACACAGCTCAGATAGTTGTTACCCACATTAGTTAATCACACCCCGCAGCCTTGAGCTCTGTGCACCCACAGTCTCCCCCGAATTCACAGGGGCTTTGTCATTCCTCCACACTTTGCTCACGAGTGCTTCCTGTCTGCCCATCTTCCAGAGTGACTCCACTGATGTGGTTTATTTGCTTTGTGTAGTTTTAAAAGTTAGAGTTAGTTGCAAATACTCCAGAAGTAAAGGATTTCACATATGGTTCTGGATTCCCAAGTCATCTTGAAAAATCAGAAGATCTAGCAGATCTGGTCTATGATGCTCCATTGCGGTAGCTGCTTAGTGGCCACCACCATTGACAGGACAAACTCTCCAGTGGGTCACAGTTGCCACCTCACCCATCTGCTTTTCTGCCCCTGGGCTAGATTCATTTCCTGAAAGTATCTGTCTCCTGTCCTGTAAGGTCTGAGCATCAGACCTGGGAGCAGAGGTTGGATATTCCCTCAGTGCCTCCTGGGTTGGCTCAAGTCCCCGTGTCTCCTGTGGAAATTGTTAGAGTAGCACTTGATTTCTTGCTTTGAATTGTACGTAGTCGCTTTGTAAATTTATCTCCTCAACTCACATGGTCATCTTTTAAGGGCAGAATCTGATCTCCTCTCACTGAGCTCTGATCACACCGAGTACAGTGTTTCTCCCACATACCCGTGTCTTCCAGCCTATTTTCCTGGGCACAGAATGAACCGGCTGAGTGATCCTAGGAGCCTGTGAATGAATTATTACCCTATCTTGGCCTTTATGTGCTCCTCTGCAGTCATATAATTAAGGAGGCATTCACATTTTGCTTTATGGCACTATCAAAGTTTCCAAAATGAATAAAATAGCGTCATCATTAATAATTTGAGTTCGTCATCTTTGACCCAAAGGCATCCCACACTGGAGACTGCAAATATTATTTTAAGCAGTTTAATGGATTACCAGGCGAGTAACTAATGGATTAACAGGTCAAATAAATTAATGGGTAAATTGATGTGAACATGTGGTTGAACGACTTTCCAATTGTAATTGTAACTGTAAAAGGCAGACACCCTGAGGGGGAATTAAGCAGTAGCAACAAACACTATTATCATTAGAGTTTCCGGAAGCGAGCATAACAGACAGGATGTTTCCTAATGAAACTGTAAAACAATTAGAATAGCTCTTTGGAGCTTTGGTGGCTTTTTTTGTTTGGTTTGGTTGTTTTCCTAGTGTATCCAAAGGAAGAAGCTGGGTTTGGAGTGTCAGCCAGTTAGTCTCACAGTTATTATAAATAACCATCTATTTGAGAGGCAAAAGATGGACAGCAAAGTAGACAATTAAACATGTGCTACATAAATATGCATAAATCCAAGACCATCTGCCACGTTGTCCAATTTGACTGGTTGTCTTTATGTACCTACCACATAAATCAGATTAAAAGGGTTCCCTGAAGCAGTGTTCCCTGTAATGACTGGGTAGAAGATCTTAATTCTTTTGCTAAGACTATAGTTCTCATGTTTCTCATGACAAAAATTAACATACTTTACTTTTGGGGGTAAAGAATCAGTTAACTTTGCCATGTAATAAACCACCTTAGAAGTTAAATTTAACAACCATTCATGTATGTAGCTCATGATTCTGCTGGGTAACTTCTTCTGGGTTGGGTTGAATATGGCTGATTTTAGATGAGCTGCCTCCTTCTATGGTCCACTGACAGGCTGGGGGCTTGGGGGTGGACAGGGCTGGCCAGTTCCCTGTGGCCTCAGTCATATATCTGGTGGTTGGCTGGCTATTGGCTTGGGGGTGAGTTACCTGTTTTCCATCCACCCACAAGCTCACCTGGGCTTATTCACATGGGGTTCAAAGAACAGCAAGAGAGGGCAGGCACCAGTGTGCAGTCACATTTTAAGTTCTCACAATTACTATTGAATAATTGGCCAGAGGCAGCTGTGGGTAATTTTAGATACATTTGGCCATCTTTCTGTTTTTTTTTTAAAAAGACTTACTATAATCAAGAAATTACCTGTTTAGGCACCGGGAGAGAAAATGTGATTTGTAATTTTGCTACAATATTCATTTTGAATGATACACAAAATCATATAGAAATCATAAATACGTCTTTTGAAGTTGTGTCAATCTATTTTATAGACACAAATATTATACAAATATGAAAATACTGGTCACATTTTTGCATGTTTATTTCCCTTGCATCCGCAGTTTCTCCTCTATCCAAAGAATATGCCGAAAGTACCTACCCCATAAAGCTGTTGTGAAGATTACATTAAAAGCTTAACGTTGTGCCCAACACATAGGAATCACCCTCTAAATGTGGTCTGTGAGGGGCCTCTTGTCATTATTACCCAGTAGTGATGATGTCTGTGACAGCGTCTTCCCGAGAAGTGAGATGTTCATCACACAAAAGCCACAAATCTACCTGGGCCAGCCATTGTTTTCCTAGAACTTACCCACCCTTCAGACGTGACGCTCAGTCTTTGCATAATTGTGTGTAGGTTTTCTCTGGCTGTCGTATATTCACGTGCCATTTCATTTCAGCATACCAGACCATAGATACTCATTATATCTCTCCCAATACATCAAATTTCCAGCTAATTCTGTTTTAAGGAGAAGATGAGAAATAGAAAGTGGGTTGAATTTCAATTACTGTTTTCTCCCTAAGCCCTCTGTGTAATTCCCGATGACCGTGATGCCGCACGAAGTTCTGCTTCAGAGCTCCGGATAATAGGAGATGTGGAGAAGATGTTTCCTCGGAGAGTGGTGTGTCCATTAAGAGCCTTACAGTTTCATCGTTAAATATAGTTTCAGTAATGCATTTTCTTCCCAGCCAAGCCTCATACGTACTTGAAGAGCTCTGTCTACTACACAGTGTTCAAAGCTTTCAGTAAATCTCATATTGGATAGGACATTATATACTAGGACCTAATTTTAGAGGAAAATATAAAACTATTACCCCAAACAGAAGACTGCAAACTTTTTCTGCAAAGGGCCAGATAGTAAATTTTCTAAACTTTGTAGGATAGAAGGTTTCTGTTCCAACCGCTCAAATCTGCTTTTGTAGCAAAAGCAGACACAGACAATAGGCGAATGGGTGGAACCATATTCCAATAAAACTTTATTTACCAAAACAACAGTGAGCAAGTTTGGCTGGTGGCCACCACTAACTGACCGTTGACCTAGAAGGAGTTCTAAATCTTGTAAGCAATCAACAGAGAGAAAAGAGGGTCCGTTTTCTAAGCTTCAGACAATTGTTCCTGGTGGTGAGAACTGCAGCGGTCATCAGTGTCTCTGCTTCCTTTGGGAGCACGGAGTCATCCATAAACATTCAACATCTCCGAGCAAGAAGATGGTTCTGTTGTTTTTATAGGGATTCCATTTGGGGGGAAGGGGGTTCCCTGCATGTCTTTTACATTTGGCGACGGATGTTGATAATGGTGTATTCAACTGGCCTTTTGAACTTCACAGACCAGCAGATTTAAATAAAAATGTCGAAGCAACACAGTTTCTGAATAAAATAAATTCTAGTCAAGTCACTTAAACACATGCACAGGTTCTGTCACCGTCTACTTTAACACCTGTAAGGAAGGCATTTCATTTTAGTGCCAGAGTAGAGAGGACTTGCAGTACTTGGAGTTAGGAAAACAGACTGTTGTGTACAAAGCTGTCTCTATTTTCCCCGTTGCTTATAAATACTTTGTCATGGAAGCAATTCTCGTTCACAAGCTTGTATTTCAGACTGTTCCATCCAGACTGCCGTTTCACTTGTTTTATTTCCAAGTCAGCACAGGAACGCTCCTCAGGAGTTTGGTGACTTTAACGTCAGCTGAAAACTTTCCACTGGCTGCCCCAGACGTTTTCTCTAATGCGTCACCTCCCCGCTCACAAACAGGCATGAGAACTGCCCTTCTTCTATCCAACTTCCCGGTGCTTTTTTGAGGATAGTGATTGAATCTTGTTTACAATCCTGTGAGCAAGGCATTCATTAAACCGATACAGGAGGAAACTGAGGTTCAGAGCATCTGAGGAATTTCCCTAATTTTGCAGTTTGTGTAACTAATCGGTCTGAGCTGGGATTTGAACCCACGCCCCTTACCCCAAGTGTGTTTCTTTGGCTGCTGCTGCTCTTGTCCCCACACCTGTGACAGCCCCCTTAATGTGCGAGTCAGCTCAGCTGGACACTGTTGCACATCAGTTGTTCACCTCCGTACCGTTGCCCCCGTGCTCACTGTGCTGTAGTGAGTGTCTGGTCGTGCCCAGGGCTGTGGAGACCTGGGCGTCATTTCCAAGATGGTGGCAGTAATCAGAACCCACCAGGTGAGATCACGTGGATGACGAAAACTTGTGATATGCTGGGTACCTTGCCAGCCATCTTCATGCACTATGTCATTTATTTTTCACAGCAAATCTGGAAGGGAGATAGAACTATTACTCTAATTCAACAGATGAGGAAACTGAAGTTAGGAGCTTAGTCATTTAATCTTTATTTTGCAGGGGAGGTGCTTATTGTTTGGACTCTAGCTTGCCTTTATTTGAAAACAAAAATGTGAGAAGCTTAATCTTGTTTTGGGTGATAATAATCCTTAGTTTTTGAACACAAATATCACTCTAATAAGGTTTAGAATAACATTAGTGTTTTAAATCATAGATATGCCTATTTAGTAATTCCTTATGCATCTGATATTATGGAGTATTTCTTGTAAGTGATACTTATAGATAATTAAAGCTTAGTCTTTAAGTGCCAAAACCTAAATTAAAAAAAAGAAATTAAAGTGCTGTTTTAGAAAGCTGTCTTTGTAAAATAGGCAGGACATACCTATCTTGGGAGGTGTTGACACAGGAAGTAAACCTCAGATCAGGGCAGTGGCTTCCACATGTGGGGGACTGAGGATATTTTAATGAACTTCGAAAAACAGCATAACTTGGCTTGGTACAGTCTGATTATTTGGTGTACAGAATACATTACTCCTTAAACCTTCTATGTCCAGAGGCTCAAAAAAATTGTTTGTGATTTCATGTCAAGCATTGACGTATTTTTAGTATCATGAAAAAATACTAACTTTTGGAAGCCCTGCCTTTGAGATGAAGCCCACGTGGAGTGTAAGAGGTCAGCACGGTGACTGTGCCATGCATTGGTTTTCCATATCTCCTCCTTGTGCCCAGTTCTGGGGAGGTCACAGTGCAGGCTGGAGTGACCTGACCTGATCCAGCACAGGCTCTGGAGGAAAGATGAAGAAATCTCCCTATTTATTCACCGTCACTTTAATTATTCCTATTAAATAATGATGTTCCTTCTCAGTAAGGCTGTCTATAGAGTCATTAGGCTCCTGATTTATGCAAGTTCATATATGCATAAATGAAAGTACAATCTCCCTAAGGCTTCATGGAGAAAGAAACACATAGGAAATTGCACGTGGGTATCAGGGTATCAGCAATTGTAGAGCTTAAAGCTTTACTCAGGTACTGAAAGATGTAAGAGGAACACTTTCTCTCAACCATCAATATTTTGAAGAGGAGGAAGCTTTGGAGAGGTCCTTAGAGACAGCTAAAAGCTATGTTTACACTCTAGTCAGCACTATCCTGTAGAATTTTTTGCAGTGATGGAAATGTTCTATAGCGTTTGTTTATCTTCTCGAGGTCACTGCCTAATATGGGAGCCACAAGTCTTACATGGCTTTTGAATGTCTACTTAACATGGGGCTGGTGAGACAGAGGGGGTGAATTTCAAACTTTATTTCATTTTAATCGATCATTTGAATGAAAATTAATTTCTGAAACGAATCCAGTATTCATAGTGAATAGCTTAAGGATTTGGGGTTAGAATCTGATAAATATCAGTTGAAATACTGCAGTTAAACCTTGGCTTTCATGGTGAGAGGTGGTGTGGGTTCATTATTCCAATTCTATGCCCTTCATGTTAGTTGCTCTATAAATGATAGTTGCAACTTTTATAATTATTAATACTGTTATTACTAAAATGAATATTTATTTGAAAATTGGTTAAGCAACTACTACATGCCAGGCTTTGTTTTTGGTATCAGGGATGCCACAGAAGAGAAATCAGACAAAATCCTTGCCTTCATGGAGCTTACGTTCTAGTGAATAATTATGGAATTAAATTCTATTAGATAATTTTATGAAATGGAAGTTTGTGCATACTACACTGAGATGTACAAAGAGAATGTGCACAATTCTTCTATCATTTGATTCATCTTATGTCCCTTCACCCTACAGGATGGAGGAAAGGAAGGATTTAAATACTTAATTTGGTTCTAGTCAGCAATTATGTATTTGTCCAATGCAATAGTTTAAAGTTAGAGGGTTTTTGTGGGGGAGGAGGTAACTTAAACTGAACTTTTTAATGTAATAATGTTCAGAGGTCTTGTATTTTCGTCCTATTGATCCTACATTTTCTGAGATGCTATCTGACTCTCTGGAGAGCAGTTTGGCTAGCGTGACCTTAAGACACGGGAGCGGTAGGGAATCTTGGCTGTGCCTTCAGCGTCCTCGTGCTGTTTTCAGCCCTGGCCGGCGTCTGTTGCAGTGGGTCTCGTGTCTGCCTGGTCACTGCATGCCCTGCTGGCGTGTGTGGCCAGATGACATCTGCAGCTGGTGGGCTGGGTGGCCCGGGCTCTCTCTCAGCTTGGTCAGTGCCCAGCTGCTCTTTCTGCTGACTTGGCTCCAGCTCTGCTCTCCCCGGTTTTATAGCCTCCTAGAGATGAGCTGGGACTCTGCCTCATCTGCACAGAGCCTCTTTGTCCTCCTGATGGTCTCCCCTTCCAGCCTAATTCTTATCCAGAATCTTGGCCAATCTGTACACCCACTCTCAGGCTCCCTTCCAAACCACAGAGGAACCAAGTCTGGTCAGGAAAGCCAAGTGCAGGTTCTCCTTCTGCCTGCCCACCCTGAGCTGCTTGTTAGCTTTGGGGCCATCATTGTCCAGGTGGAGTTGGGATGGGATGGTCTGTGGCCCCATCACCTTCCACAGTCCCTGATCTTCTGGGTCCCTCTATCCTTGGCTTTCCTTTCTGTTCGTGTAATACTTCCTCTTTTGGGCAAAAAGAATGGACAAAAGATTAGAGCACAAAATGTCTTACCCTCAACCCTTTTCTCCTCTTCCTGTAGTTCCCTGGAGTTGTAGTAGTTGTTTCTGTGGTTTTAAAACTCTCTTTCTCTACCCAGCCCCAGCTTCTCCTCTGTCAGTGGCTATTAATAACAGTTACACCATCCTGGGGATGGGAGGAGTTAGATATGTGTTGGGGTACTTTGTGGTTGGGGTGTCATAATGTTTGGGGGACTCTATGAGCATTTAGTCCTGGGATGCTGAACATCCTTCAAATCATGAGAGTCCTATCCAACAGTGTATATATTTGACCTTCAAATGACCTTCCAGAGACTGTCATAAGAAGCCTGTTTAAAATTATCTGAGCCTACATTGTAACTCTTGTTTACCCATAAACACACACACACACACACACATTAAGAATCTATGTTGAATTGTCCAAGAATGTAACAACCAAACAAATTGAAAGAATTTTACTTTGTAAACTTGCACACTTACGTGGACAGTAATGCCACTCCTGTCATTTCAGCTGCCAAAAAACACACAGGTGCTAGTCAGGATTTGCAGCTGTCACGTTCCTGATGACATTGCATGTCAGTGTACACATCTGCCAGCCTCGTTATCTCTTCTAGTGGAACTGGACCTGACCGCTTCCATATGAAAATATGTATTGCACCTTTGTCGTTTCCTTTCCTTTTGTTTAGCTTTTCTCTTACTGTTAGAAAACTATTACTGATTTTTTTTTTAAATTATGTTTGTACATAAGTTATGTTTTCTATGAACTTCACTTTAGGGTATTTTATAAATGTTAGTAAAAAAAAAAAATTGTACCTTCAGTCTTTCCCTCTTCTCCATGACCTCAGCCTCATGGCTAAATCATAATGTGTGGAAGAAAGTGATTATTATCTTTATAAAATATGGGCATGGGGGGCAGTCTTCACCTAAGTCTTAACATAAGATGAACATGATATATAACTCAAAACAGGATAAAAGCAATCCCCCCCCAAAAGATATGTACAAATAGACAATGCAATAAAATAAACCAAATAAAAAGTCATTTGCAATTCATTTCTACTTAGTTTTCATTTTTCATGATTCTTGCTAAGTCCAATTTAGGCTGTGATGGAATTGTTCTGCTGCTACTGTTAGTATCATTATAGATTAATAAAATTATTTGGCAAAGCAATTTGGCTGTAAAATCCAGAGTCATTACAGTGTGCATTCCTATTGATCTGGTAGTTCTTTCCTGAAAATTTAAGCTAAGCCAAGCAAAAGGGAAGAAATAAACCAAACAAATGAAGGTGTTCATTGCAGTGTAAAAGTAACCGAGATAGCAAAGAACAGGTCGAAAAGTTAATAAATCTAGAGCAAAGACAACATAGAAACAAGCATGAAACAATTATATATACTATAGAAATATGTTTGTGACCATTCACTCATTTGTTCATTCATTCATTCAGCCAATACTTATTTAGTACATACTAGTGAGAAGCGTTGTATTAGGTGCCAGGAATATTACAAGGAAAAGACAGGAGAAAGAAAAGAAAAGAATATATGTGGGAGGGTGGGGTTTCTTAAAATTCCTGTAACATCTTTGGTTCACGGAGCATAACCTGTAACCTGCTCTAACCTTCTCTCTTCTCTAACCACCTGGGCAATCCATGTCTCCCCTCTCAGGCTGCATTCTCACCTGTGAAGTGGGGATTTTGACTTTCAGAATTCGCAGGGGTCATCTCGTTCACTGAGTCCGCAAATGCCTTGACTATATACCTGATTCTTTCTTCTCCATCACATTGTAAATGATTGTATCCAGTTCCACACCAAGACCACCAGTGTGGAAAGGGCAAAGTTTTTTTCCCCCTGAATATTGGCAGTTAATACATCTTTCACTTGCTCACATTCTAACTTAGTAGAGACCATAGATTCTTGCATGTTGTAGCAAATCATCAGAACTTGCCTTCCTCACCATGGAATTTAATGGGGCATTGAGATTGCCTGTGAACATCTTGAAGTCTTAAAAGCCCAACCTGGACTACCCTGTTTCCATCACAGCCCTGACATTTTCACTTGTGGTTATTTTTGATGAGAGTATTTCCCAACTGAACAGTATTGCATTTGGGTTAAGCTAAGGAGACAGTTTATGTGACTTCTCTGTTAAATCTGGAGGGGATTAACAAATAAATAAACAACAAACCTTTAGTCCAAAAGCTTAGTTAATGGGTGACTTTACCCAGAGCAATTTTATCTTACAAATTTTCCTTATGCGAAAAATGTAAACAAGGATCCTGATTCAAAAAACTACAAAATGCATCTCAAGTGTCCTTTGGTTTGACCCTCTAGATTGGCAAATTCTCAAGAGTTAACGGCCTTTTTGAGAAGGGGGAGATTTGGGCCTTTTGTTTTCAGAAATTTTGTGCAGTTTTTTTTTTTCCCCATTTTACAAGCCATGCCTTTCCCAGAGCAGTTCCACCCTTTTGTACTTCCCACAGTAGCTACAACAGCTGTGTTAATTAAATAGATATGTCACAGCACTAAGGCCAGTGCCGGCTGCCACACTGGCAGTTGGGAGCCTCCACTCATGGCAGTTTGCTGCTGCAGACACAGCCACACGGCCCCAGAAAGGACAGGACGGATGCATAGAGGAAAATCATCAACAAAGGACAGAGACTTAGCGCTCATCTCTTCTGTATTAAATATACCATAAAATATTTATGGGATTAAATATGAGCACACTCTTCTCCCCAGCCTTGGAATATTCGAATATAATTCTAAGAACCATGGGTAAGATCACCTGTAGTGATGACAAGCTGATCTGAAGTGCTGAACTGTAAATTGCTTGATTCTGAACACTGTGCAGTACAGTTCACTGACTCAGGAAGTACTTACTGAATGTCTGGGTGCTCCTGGCCCTGTGTTGGGGCTGGAAATGCAAAGGTGACTGAGGGAAAACTTTAAAATCATACAGAACGTATTCAATTCTAATAAATATTCTCAGTGTTGTTAAAAATGCCAAATATATTGTGTGCTTGTGTAATTAGCCAGTATAATCCTATGTCCAACTTCTGCCTCCTCTACTTCAAGAGAAAATATTTGTCATATTGCTAAAGATCAAAGATCTAGAATATAAAAATTATTTTAGGAACTATTAAAAAAAAATCCCAGTTCTGCAGTTAATTCTTGCCAGAGTTTTACTTTTTTTCCCCAAATTAGTCTTGGCTGTTTGTTGATTACTTTGGGATTAACGTCCACATGGTTTTTGTGGTTTTAGTTAAAGAAATATTAATAGTAGCTAATGTTGTGTCACTGCAATTGAATTTGTCCTCTCTGGATTCTGCTTGCATAATGCTATTTTTTGTTCTAATTGATTCATAAAGATCATTAAACAAGAGAATAAAAACAATTTGTAGTTAATTTCTGGAAGATTGCAGTGTGTGTGTTTTATGGTTCAAATAACAGATGTTATTTCAGAGAGGCTAAGCAGGACTGTAATTTCACTGGAAATCGGTGTGGTGATTTCACACGGCAGCCCTCTCCTGGTATCTTTGCATAGCTGTGCCCTGAACTTCTGCCCCTCTGCTGAAAGAGTGGAAAAGCAAACCTCAACACTTTTTACCTCTCTGTGGGGACTTTTGTGCTTGAGCCTGGCTGAAGAAACCAAAAGTAACCTATCAAAACCTCACGACTCAAGAACGTTCAGAATTCAACTGCCGTCATCTTTCCGTTTTCAGATCTCTGATCCTCATTCAGAAAAATGCAGGTTTGAAAACAAAATGTCTCTCTCCCCAGAAAATGCAAAGATAACCACCCAACTTTTAGTGCGATCATTCTTACCAGACTTCAGGAAGTTGCTTGACTAAATCTTTGGGCAATGAGTGGAATATATATTCACGACACAAAATTCAGGAGGACTTATTTAAAAAAAATAAATAACCTTAGCAATCTGCTCTTTTTTCTGTGGTGCTGCAACCCGTATCACAAAAGCTGTCTCACATCTGTTCCGTTAGTTCCCCTCCCTCATTTTTTTATTAAAATATTTCAAGGTAAAGCCTCACCCCAACTAAAGCATTTGGAAGGGTGAACAGGATGGAAGTCTTACAGTCAAGTCATTTGGTGGCTCTGAAAAGGAGACGAACAAAGAAGAAAAGCATTCAGAAGAAGAAACGTTGCAGCGTGGAAAATAATGATGCAGAGGGAATCCGTATCTTAAATACACTCTGCAGGGGGTCAGAGGAAGGAGGTACTACTAGCTTGCGTTGGGGGTCACGTAAGAAATATGTTCCATTTTTAAGATAAAAGAATTATATCCCTCCTGAGGGAACGTATGGCACAGCTAAAGTCCAGGTTTGAGAAAAATATATGAAGAGATTATTTAGGTCTGATGGAAAATGAGAAAGAATTTTCAAATAACTTCACGCACTTTTAAATGGGTTAAGTTGAAAGGAAGGTAATAGATTTGAGTTTTAGCCACACTGCTCTCTTCCAGTCCCCATTCTGATATCTCCTGCCCCCAAATCACATATAGACCCAAAGGTCTCAAAACACACACATATGTGGGCACACATACACACACACACACAAAAACAAAACAAAATACAAGTAACAACAAAAAATACAGCCCTGACTTCTCACCTTTTAACATTAAAAACTTTTGCCCCGTTTCCCCCCATTTATTACCCTTAGTTGTCATTGGAACATTTTATAGTAAATATAAGAGATTGTGTCTCTATTTTGGAATTAACTTGATTGAGATGCTAGATGTGATTGTTCTACAGGAAACCTTTAAGCAAGACGTTTCGAATGTGATACTGATTTCTGGATCACTCATTTCATGGTGTTGTTCATAGTTACCATGTATTATCTGTTTGCAGCTGTATTTTAAGACTGTGATTAACACTGGTACCCAACGCAAGTTCGGGAGTCCGACCCACAGTGAAAATTAACAAACCCAGATGTCAGAGTTTGGGGCAGAGAAAGGTTTATTGAAGGGCAGAGCAAAGAGAAGGAGTGACTTGTGCCCCAAAACCCCTAGAACTCAAAGGATTTCAGCAAAGCATTTTAACGGCAAGGTAAGGGAGGAGAGTCCCAGGCTATGTGATTAGCTTGTTCACAATTCTCTGGTTGGTTGATGTTGACATTACAGGGCGGTCAACACTATCAATCCTTAGGTGCCAGAAGGACTGAGGGTTATGTGCTCATGATCATCAGGTAGTTAATTTCTTCCATTTAGTAGTGATTATAGCATCTGCAAAACTCAGGAAATATGCATCAGATACTATTATCTGGGCACTTCAGAGAGGAGCTAATGCAGAGGATATGGGGGAGGGTCTGTTTCGTGAAGGTCCCATGGGGTTCTGCTCGGTTACAGTTGGAGTCTACTGGTTAACCGTTTGGGAGGATTGAATTTACTCAGTCATCCTCTGAGCGCAGGAGGTGTGAGTAGGTGTGGACGTTGAGGCCCTGAAGCGGATCTCTCTCTAAACATCAAGGTTAAAAAAAAAAAAGCAAGGTTGCTGGGCTTTCATCTTTCTGTTTATCATGTTTTTTAAACTACAAAATATTTCAAATGTACTAGAAAATGTCTGTTGGAATTTTCCAGTATGAGATCAGAGAAGGATCTGACTTGCTATCTATATGCAAACAGAAGCCAAGCTTAAATACATACATGGGACTTTTCTGCCCCCTATATCTGGCTCCATTTCATCTGTTTGTCTAGCTTTGTATCAGTACTACCTTATCCTAGTTATTATTGACCTCACACTGCATCTTGTTCCTTGTTCAGTTTAGGGCCACTTCACTATTAACTCTTTTTTTAAAAAAATGAAATATAGTTGATTTACAATATTGTGTTAGCGACTTCAATAGTAACTCTGACTCAAAGTGTTCTCACTTTTTCTTGATACTTAACTCTTCTATATGAATTTCAAAATAACTTGAGAAGCTGATAGAATTTTGGTTGGGAACCACATTGAATTATGGACCAATTTAAGATAAACTGACACCTTTAAATATCAAAAACATCCATCTATAACATAGTATGTCTTTCTATTTATTTTGGGTATTTTTTTATGTCGTTCAAATTTTAAAATTTGCTTTGTAGAGATCTTGAGTATTTTGTTAGACTGATTCCTACATACGTCACGGCTCTTGATGTTACTGTGAATAAGGTCATTTTAAGTCACATTTTCTAAATTCCTACTGGATAGGAGTGCCATTGTTTGGATATGGGTCTTGTAATCGCAGCCTTGCTGAATTATCTTATTTCCAACAGTCAGTCTGCAAAATTTCTTAAATTTCTAAATTGGCAATTATATTGTTATGGATTAAATGTTTGTGTCCTCCCCAAATTTTTATGTTGAAATCCTGACCCTCAATGTGAGGTTATTAGAAAGTGGGGCCTTTGGAAGCCAATTAGGTCATGATGGATGGATCCCTTATGAATGGGATTAGTTCTCTTATAGAGACCCAGAGAGTTCCTTGCTGACTTTTGTTCCAATTTTTCTGTTAATTTCTGCTTATGTCTTTATTTCTTTTCATTTACTTTCTTTGGTTTATTCTGTTATTTTCCCCCATAAATTCTGAGTGGAAAAACAACCTCACTGACTTTTTACTGTTTCTCATGTCTGTTATATACACTTAAAGCTGTAAATTGCCTCTGGATAATCTGTGAATTATTACATATAGTATTTTCATTCTTACTCAAGTGAAGTTTCTAGTATGATGCATTGTTTGGATGATAAAATTTAACTGTATCTTAAAATGTTTAAACATGAGGATTTTTCTTTTGCTCTTTTTAAATTTATTTCCAATGATACTGCATTTCTAATTTAATTAAATTGAGTGCTAAACTTATTAAGACTGTATACTCTTCATATATGAGTATTTGTGGGAACTTATCTTGTGGCCTATTCAGCATAAATTTTTCAAATATTCTGTGTACACGTGTAAAATGTAGATTTTTCTAAGTATCAGGTATGATGTTCTGCATACACATGACGACTAACTTTTAAAGTCAGTTGTTGAACTTCCCTTATTCTCATTTTGAATTTATACTAATAAATACATAGAAGTTGTAAATTATTTTAACCTTATCAATGAATGATTTCTTTTATTGTTATGTAATAATCTTTTTATCATTAATTTTTTTAACCTCACAGTGCATTTTGTCCAGCATCAGTAGTTACCTAAATATTCTTTCTGTTTTCATGCACCCTTTAATTCTAGAAGTTTTGCTTTCTTTTTAAAGTGGTATATTCTTTTTTCTTAATTACTTGGTCTTTGAAAGTGGTTTTCAATCCTCATTTTCAGCCTTTGAAGAATTACAAACTTTCTTATAGATGCTCACAGGTTATTTTAGCTTGTTGGGTACTTAGTCTCCCTTTGGTGGCCCTGAGTTAACTCTTTCTCAAAAGAGTTCATTTCCTTTTGACTTTTTTTTTTTTTTTTTTGGAGTCCTGTACACTCTGGGGTGCTAGGAATGTGAGTTACGGAGAAGTTCTGAAGTTTATGTTGTTGACATGCCATCTTACACCACAACCCCCACGTGCCTGTGGCACAATTATGGTGTTGGTGTTTTTCATGGAAGATTTGTTTGTCACCACTGAGACCCTTGACGAAAAGTAACCTTCCTTGCTGCATTTAAAAAGTGGAGTTTTATAGTACTCCTTTTTGTGTTTAGAACAGCCAGTTGAAGGCCTGGGCTGTAAGGGCCCTTAGGCCACATGTCTGTGCTTTGCCTTTTATCCTAAGGAGCCAGATTAAGTCCCATACCCACTATGTTTCTGCAGTCTTCTGGGGCCGACCACTCTATGTCTACACTCCTTCTTCTTTTCTGTCTTTTATTCAGTTTCTCTTTTTATACTTCTTGGAAACCCAACTAGTTAATCTTGTTTACATCCTAACACTCTTTACCAAAATCCAGATTCCTGCAGATATTGCCATGATGTTTCGAAAAACTTGTTTGGCATCAATTCCATACCAGAGTCTCGAAAAGTGATATTTACACGTATCTACCACATGCTGGATATCCGGCTAGGTGCTTCGACGTGTCTGATGCTCTTGTATTCTGGAGGTCACCTGGGCAGGTTCTCTTTACCCTCCGAATGAGAGACTTGGATTCAAAGAGGTTAAACAACCTGTGCGTGACTCCAGGGCCCTAACTATCCCAGATAGAGTGGGATCTTGGTCAGATGAACTGCCTGACATTCTCCTACCTAACAAATTTCTTTACATTTTCTTTTTCTGTTTTATTGATAAGTAAATAGCCTCTAATTTGATTTAGAAAGGCACAGTATATTAGGGATATGAGTCTGCTTGTGTACTTGCCGAATGTCATCCCATGATGTCCAATTAGAGATATCTTGCATTGCTGTGTAACTTGTAGTATCTGGCCAGCCATGCTGTACAAATTTACTTTATGTCACGTGCATAAATGTCTCCTAAAGCCTTTTCTGCCCCGGACTTTTGTATAAAAGTCATCTGTTCCCACAAGGCATCAGATTCTGCTAGTGTGCGCATCAAGTTTGAGGAGAATTCTTCAAGTGACTTTTGGGACATCACTGAAGGCAGCTTCTCACTGCTGATAGCCCGCATCCCATGAACATTGTGCTATGAGGCAGACCCAGTCAAGGAAGCAAAGCCTACAGATGTGTACTTTTGTTCCTGTCTGCTTAAGCTTGTTTAAAGTCAGTAGTTGATAACATCGAAGGGTCAGACACAGGCAGAGAAGAAACGTGGGTGTTTCTTGGATTGTCATTTGCAAATTAAGGAGCAAGCGGAAAATAACAAGATTGCTAATACTCAAGACTCTTTTGGTTGTATGAACTCACAGTACCACTCAGACTCACTTAGGCACACGGGATGCTCTCAGCATCTACTTAAGCTCTGTCAGAGGTAGACTGGGCTTTGGTTGTGGCAGTATGCCTCTCTCTCACCCCATCTCTTGCCTCTGTTGTGTGAATTTTAATTCCAGGCATTCTCCTCTGAAATAGCAAAGGTGGCTCTAGAGAGCTCCAGGATTATTTCCTGTTTATAGCCTTTGCTGCAAGAAAAAGAGAGGGAGGCAGAGGGAGACAGACCCTTTTCCCCCCTCAACAGCCACATTAATCCAAGAAAATATTTTGACTAGCTCTGCTCTGCTTGAATCTTGAACTCACTCCTGAGATCTGTGACTAGGGGAAAGGGGCTACACTGGCTAGTCAGGGTCATGCACCCAGTTCAGTGGCAATGGAGATCAGGCTTCAAACAGCAGAATGACAGATGGGCAATTTATACAAGGAAAAAGGTGTTATATTTCCAGAAGAGAGGCAGGATGCTGAGAAGTCAAAACAACAGATGTCAACCACAAAATTTCTACTTTCACATGGGTGCAATGACTTAGGGATCCTGGTAGTTTCATAAATTTAAAGTACTGGTGTTTTGCTTATTTCTAGAATGTAAATTTTAGACTGGCCCCATCTAATCTCAATACAGAATAATACAATTATTTTATAGATCTCACAAATTCAGGGGAGAAGAAGAAAGAGTCAGGTACAACAACACCATGGTCACTATCCAGATATCTTTACGTACACAACGAATTATGGGCCATGAGTATTTTGGCTCATTTCTTACTTATTTAAAGAGAGAAATCCTCTTTTTTTCAGTTTCTTTTTATCCGGCTTAGCTTTTTTTCCCTAATGGAACTCCTAAGTTCTCTCTTGACCTGCAAGTCTGATTTTTAAAACCAAATTTACCCTGGCTTTAAAAAAAAATCGTTTTTGTTTTTCAACTGGTGAATGTAATTTATTCTGTATCCCTGGATAAAGGATTGTTATTCAAAATTTAAAAAGAAAACTTAAAACTTAACAATAAGAAAATGAACAACTCAACTAAAGACCTTTAATAGGCATTTTGCCAAAGAAGATGCACAGATGGCAAATAAGCCAATGAAAAACTGCTGCCCATCCTGTGTCATTAGGGAATGCAAATTACAATATCGAGATACCACTACACCCTTAACTAGAATGCTGAAAATCCAAAACAGTAACAATGCTAGATACTGGTGAGGATGTGGGACACCGAGAACTCTCATCATTGCTCGTGGGAATGCAAGGTTCTAGTCTCAAAATGCTACAGTTTGTACCACTTTATAAAAATATACCAAGGCTATAGATTTTTATATACAGTTAACCATTGAACAACTCAGGATTGAAATGCATGGGTCCACTTATACACAGATTTTTTTTCAACTGTAAATGCGACAGTGTTCCATGGTCTCTAGTTGGTTGAACTCGTGGCTTTGGAACCATGGGCACCAAGGAAACTTGAACAGGGAAGGTCACAACTGTACAGTATATGCAAACTTTCCACAGAGGGGAGGGTTGGCACCCTTAACCCCTGCACTGTTCAAGGGTCAACTGTTTATGTATTTGTTTATCAAAAATATTTAGGAAAATTAAAATTTTTCAGCAGGGAGAATTATTTCAGTTACATGTAGTTTTCACCTAGAAGTTGATAGACTTGATTTTGAAATGAGTAGAATTTGGTAGAGCGCCCCCCCTTCACAAAACAAGGTCTTGAGCCATTCATTTATAAAATGGGTGTTTGCAGTTTCTAACTTTTCAGTAACATTGCTATTCAATGCTCTGTCTAATGTTTGAAGTTTGTGAGAATGGGGAGGGGAGAAGGGGAAAGGGGGCACATTAATCATCGAAAGCAGATGACAGGTTTTCTACTAACACTGCTGAAAAGAAACAAATAAAGGCAAGTCTGAAAATGTTTCTCACCGAAACATGTAGTGCAAAACCAGCTGTGGTTTTTACTGTTAAAGAAAAACTCTGGCCACGCAGTAGATCTTTTCAGCAGTGGCCACGTTCCAAGAGTGTGAAGGCATTGCACCTTGTACTCTCATTTGTTCAGAGGAACAAATATCTCTCATAAAAAGTTTTGATAGGTCCTCAAACCACCCAGCAGAAGAGTAATGTGGATGTGTTGGCCTTTATTCTCAACTGTCCCCTCTCCCTCAGGTGGAAAAGAAATGAGGGGTAGGAGAGATCTCTTGCACCCATTGATGGTGACCTCGGTGATTGAGGGTGAAGTGGGGAGGGTCCAGCTCAGTGGTAGAGCAGGTGCATAGCATGCACGAGGTCCTGGGTTCAACCCCCAGTACCTCCATTAAATAAATAAATAAACTAATTACCTTCCTCCACCCACCAAAAAAACCCACCAATAAAAGTGATTGAAAGCTGGCCTGACGTCTTCATAATTAAGCAGAAAGATCAGCTATTAGGCTCAGTCCTGAATTATGTAGATCCCAACTCATTCGTTTCAGTGATGGGAAAAGAAGTCAGTTCAGAATGTGTGACCTGAGAGACATGGATAAATACTGCTCCATCTCACCTGGTGGTAAATGTAACTAATTTGAACAGTTTTTTTTTTTTTTTCTTTTCTATCTCAAATTCTCTTCTTAGCTGTATGTAGCTCTTTTGATCGTGGAAATGTGTTCACTGCATCCTGTGATTACCATCCATATGGAGATTCACGGGACAGTGTGTTTAGGGAGGGAATTTTGATTTAACCTCAGGCTCACGGCCTTCACTCAGCAGTTACTGGACGCCCTCTCTGGGCAGTAATTGTGGCAGGGTGGGGTAATTTGCATCTCACTGTGAAACAGGACCTTGTCCTCATGAAATGTTTACATACTGTCCCCCGCCCTGCCCCCCGCCCTATGCTTACAGTAATACCTGACACAAAGGAGGTTTTCATTAAGGAAGGAAGGAATCAACTAAAGACGGTCACGCAACCACAACGGGCGCTGCTCAGGCCAGGATGCTGTGTGGAATGTCAGTCACTAGGTCTAGGGTCTAGTGCATCCACCTTTTTATTTTTAGGTTAAAAATTAACTGTATTTTTTAGACTATAAAGCTTACCATAGAAAACAGAATCTTTTTTAAAATATAAAAATGCTGAAAGTCACTTAATATGTTGGCATATTTCCTGTCAGCTTTTTCTATGCTACATATATGTTTACAAAGGTAGGTAAATATAAATATGTACCTGTGTGCACACAAAAATTATGAATGCATGTTTAATATACACACATTAGACACAAAATTGTACTGTGTGTAATATATAGATAAACAGAGTGAGAGTGTGTATTCTGCATTTTTGGTTTGCACACTGGCTCTACAATTTATCAACCTACCATTGGACAAGTAACTTAACCTCTTAATGCTTTGGTTTAATCTATTACATGGGGATAATGAGCATATCTGTCTCACAGCTGTTGGGAAGATCGATTGAGCTTATATATATATATAAATAATATAAAATGTATTTATATAAATCTGAATTTATGTATGTGAGGTGCATAGGAAAGTATCTGGTAACTGGTTAATGTTATATAAATATTCCCTATTAATAAACTATGATCACGTTAGACCAGTAAAAGATCCTTTTATATAAACTTACTGGCTTTGCAGTATTTGAATTGATGTAATGATTCGATTTTTGGACGTTCAGTCATTTCTGACTTTTCTGTCTGTAAGTCATCCTCCTTCTCACACCTCACAGCCTTTGCTTAGCTTTGTTCCTCTTTGTCCTATAACCCTGCTTGAATTATTCTCCTAAGGATGCAGGGCTATGATACAAGAAAAATAAAAACACGCCACTGAGATGAAGTTCATTAGGAATAGTTACAGGGTGTTTCTAGGAAAGAAAAGCAGAACAGACATGAGACATAGTCAGGCCAGCTTGGCAGGGAAGACTCAGCACATCAGAGTGGACCCGCGACCAAGGGCAAGTTATTACTATGGCACTAAAACTCCAAATTAAAGCCTATTGTTTAATCAGAAATAACACCGGTAATGAGGAGATGGTCTTCTTCCCTCTTGTCACTGCTGTTGTCAGGTATGTATTAGCACTGGTACCCGTTTTTTGTCAGTTTCATAGATATTTCATGTATTATGACAGGGAGTACAGCTAAATGTTTTAATGGAGATAAATACAAATACTCACTAACATGTCCAACATTGATTTGGTACTCTCTGTGTATCAGGCACTCATAGGAGCAGAAAAAGGAGACAAAATCCTACCTTTAAGGGACTTATAATTAGTTACAATAAAATATGATCTTTGCCAGAATAAGGGTATTTTCTAAACAAAGTTTATGGGATAAGGGGGTAAGGAACCACTCCTTGTCTGGGGGGAGGTATGAAAGGATATGTGGCTAGCAGCCAAGGAAAAGGCTCGTGGAAGCTGCGTTCCATTTTCATCCATGGGACCTGTACTCCTGGAACCGTGTAGTTTGTAGCGTGTATGGTATGGCAGCAGCTTCAGGCTACCTGTTGGCCACAAAATTAACCTGAGAAATCAGACTGGCCTCATCAGAGCCAGGCAGTCATGCCTGGTAGCAGAAGGTATGTTTTGTTGTGATGACAAATAAACCCAAATCCCAGTGGCTGAATCTGCAAAAAGTTCTGTCTCACACACGAAGTCTAATGTAAGTTCCTCCACATGGAGCTTCAGGGATCCAAGCTTCCTCTGTCTGATGATGCCAGCATTTCAACACATCACAGCAGTAAAGGAAGAGAGAGCATGAAGCTCGCACGTTACGATTTTAACTTCAGGGCTTCATGTGACTTCATCCTCCCAGCTTTATCTAAGTGGCCAGAAGGCAGTCACTTACCCAACCTAACAGCATAGGTCTCTGGAAATACATTCTTCCTGTATGCCCCAAAACAGAAAAATTAAATGGAATTTAGTGAAAACAGAGCATTGTCATTCTGCATCTCAACGTTTAGATCCCCGAGACACAGTCCAGCCTCCTCCACTCACTCCGAATAGTTAGCCTTTCCCAAATTTTGGTGTGTGAGGGCTGAGACAACTGAAAAGTTTAAATAGTTTAATTGCAGTTTTATGATATTTATTAGATGTGAAAATCAACAAGGAATTTTTTTTAGAGTTGTATAAAATGTAATTCTATCACTATGACTCTTCAAACAATGATGGAGCAATTCTCTCTACTTGATTATTTTGAATTCTAATTCTCCATGCCTGTTTTTTGGGGGTGGGGGGCAGCTTTCCCTATTTAGCCAATGGAAATTCCACTCTGCTAGTCATTCAGGTCAAAATCTTGGGGTCATCCATGATTCCTTTCTTTTTTTCTCATACCCCATATCTAAGGAAATTCTGTTGGCCCTGCTTTCCTAATATGTTCAGCATCAAACTACTTCTTACTGCCTCTGCTACTAGCAGTTAGTCCAGAACACTAGGTCTCCTGCATCCCTGAAATAGTCTTCTATCTCCCTGCTTCCATCCTTGCCCTCCCTGTCTCTACCTTGCCTGTATCAATTATCTGTTTCTGTGCTTTAAAACAAACATTTATCAGCTACATCTCTGTGGGTCAGGGATTCTGCAGCAGCTAAGCTGGTGGCTCTGCCTCAGGGTGTCTTATGAGGTCACAGTGAAGTTGTGGACCAGGACTATAAGGCTTACCTGGGGCTGGAAGATTGGCTTCCAAGGTGATTCACTTAAATTGCTGGCAACTTAATGCTGGCTCTAAAGGTTAGTGCTGGCTGAGAAAGCTCTCTGGAGAGCTAAGTATCCTCACAACGTGGTAGATGGTTTCCCCAGAGCAAGCAATTCAACAGAGAATGAGATGGAAGCCACAGTGTCTTTTATGACCCAGCCTTGGAAGTCACACACCATCATTTCCACAGTAGCCTGTTGTCTACATGTGTCAGCCTACTTCACTGGGGTAGGGGACTACAGAGGACCTGAATATAGTTCTCCCTGAGTATCCACTGGGGGCACTGGTTCCAGGACCCCTTCCCCATTCTAAAATCTGCATATGCTCAAGCCTATTACATAAAATGGGCTAGTACCATCGGCCTTCCGTATCCCTGACCAATTTGATCTGTGATTGGTTGAATCCACAGATGCAGAACCCATAGACAGGGGACAGGCCATATGTGCTTGAGGCTGGGAACACTGGGGCAATTTGGAGGCTGGCCACTATGCTCCCTAGGGTCTATTCTTTACCCAGCAGTCAGAGCAGCCTTTTGAAATCTATGAATCAGATTGTGTCATTTCTCTGTTAAACACTTTTCAATGGCTTCCCATTTTGTTCACCATAAAAGTCAAGGTCCTGGAAGGCTCATTACCACCTCCCTGACTTTACCTCCCACTCTTTACCCCTTTCTCATATACTGCAGCCACACTGGCTTCCTTGCTTTTAGCACAGGAAAATGGCAGCCCCACCCCAGGGCTTCTGCACTCCCTGTTCCTTTACCAAAAATGGTCTTCCTTCAGACACCCAAACTGTTCACCCCTCATTTTCATTTGCTGTCTACTTCAACATCATATTATCAAAAAAAGCCTTTCCTCACCCCCACTTTATCTTCCTCCAGCATACTCTTTCCCTTTACCCTGCTTCTTTTATATTCACAGCACTTATTATAATATTTTAGCTTGTTTCACTCCCTAAAGTCAAGCATGCTTTATAGGAACAGCCATTTTGTCTGTTCTCTTCCTACCTTATCTCAGTATTTGTAAGTCTGCCTGGTATACTGCAGTTTAAACCATAATAACTTGCCATAAACAATTCATCTTATGTTAGTTTAATTAGATAAAATCTTGTCTTTAGGATCTCAAATAAGGAAAACCATACATTTTGCCATGAATGGCTGTGGAACTCCAACTTCTTTAATGGTGGTGTGTTTTAAAAACAAAAACAAAAAGTGTCTTTTTATTTTTCTGCATTGTCTCTGGTCTTTAGTTTGGAAACCCCAGAGTTTGTGTTGCATAAGACTTTGGAAATGGTATTGTTAGAGGTAAATGTTATGCCTTGTTTCTGTTTTTAAAATGATGAGAGATACAAGGTTAACATAAAAAAGTCAATTGCTTTTCTATATACCAATGAACAATGAACAAGTGGAAACTGAAATTAAAAACACAATACCATTTATATTATCACCCCTCCAAAAAAAAGAAAGAAAGAATTGGGCATAAATCTAACAAAATATGTGCAAGATCAGTATGAGGTGAGCTACAAAACTCTAAGTAAAATCAAAGAAAACTAAACAAATGGAGAGAGATTTCATGTTCTTTGATATATTTCATGTTCTCTCAATATTGTCAAGATGTCAATTCTTCCCAAATTTATCTGTAGATTCAATGCAATCTCAGTCAAGATCCCTGTAAGTTATTTTGTCAATATCAATACAGTGATCCTAAAATTTATACGCAGAGGCAAAAGACCCAGAATAGCCAATACGATACTGAAAGAAGAACAAACTTGGAGGACTATGCAACTTCAAAACCTACTATAAAGCAACAGTAGTCAAGACAGTGTAGTACTGGTGAAAAAACAGACACATAGATCAGTGGAACAGAATAGGGAGCTCAGAAACAGACCCACGTGAATACAGTCAACTGATCTTTGACAAAGGAGCCAAGATGATACAATGGAGCAAAGACAGCCCTTCAACAAATGGTGCTGGAACAACTGGACATCCACATGCCAAAAAAAAAAATATCCAGACATTGACTTTATATATTTCACAAAAAATACCTCAAAATAAATTATAGACCTAAACATAAAACATAAAATTATAAAAGTTATCCTAGAAAATAACATAGGAGAAGAGCCTGAAGACTTTAGGTATGGCAATGGCTTTTTAGATACAAAACTGAAGACATAATCCATGAAACAACTAAATGACAAATTGGGATTCATTAATAATGAAACTTCTGCTCTGCTAAAGATGATATCAAGAGAACGAAAAAAGCCATAGACTGGGAGAAAATATTTGGGAAAGACACATCTGCTTAAGGACTATTATCCACAATATACAAAGAATTCTTAAAACTCATCAATAATAAAACAACAACAGCAAAAGCAATTAAAAAATGGGCCAAAACCCTTAACAGACTCCCCACCACGAAATATATACAGATGGCAAATGAACATATGAAAAGATACTACACATCCTCTATCTGCAGACAAATGCAAATTGAAACAATGAGACAGCACTACACAGCTACTGGAATGGCCAAAACCCAGACCACTGACAATACCACGTGCTGACAAGGATGTAAAGCTGCAGGAACTCTCATTCACTGCTGGTGGGATGGTACAGCTACCTTGAAAGACAGTTTGGCAGTTGCTTATAAAACTAAATATGCTTGTATAATATAATCCAGAGGTGCTCCTGGTCATCTACCCAAAGGAGTTGAAAACTTACATCCTTTTAAAAATCTATACACAGACGTTTCTAGCAGATTTATTTGAAATTGCCGAAAACTTGGAAGCAGCCAAGAAGTCTTTCAGTGGGTGAATGGATAAATAAACCATGGCACATCCAGGCAATGGAATATGATTCAGCACTTAAGAGAAGGAGTTCTCAAGCTTGGGAAGTCATGAAGGAACCTTAAATGCTTATTATTGAGTGAAAGAAGCCAATCTGAAAGCATAACATGCATACATACTATATGACATTTTGGAAAAGGCTAAACTATGGAGACAGTAAAAAACATCAGTAGTTGCTGGCGGGGCAGAGCGTGAGAGTGTGGAGCAGGAATGAAAGTGGGGGACACTGAGGATTTTTAGGGCAGTGAAAATACTCTGTGTGCTACTATAGTGATGAAGACAGGTCATTATTTGTCCAAACCCACGGAATGCACAACAACCAGAGCGAACCTTAATGCAAACTATATAGATTCTGGGTGATGGCCTGTCAATGTAGGACAAGTAATCATCAAGAAGGATTCAGTGTTTCTATTTCTGGTTTAATCAAGGTCTAAAGGCCTAACCTCAGGCAATAAGGGGGAAAAAATGATGGTTTTGAACATGGATTTTTCTTCTTCTCTATGTCCCTTTAGTTGAGACCCTCTTACTCCCGAAGCAGGCATCACGCCTTGGAGTTCTGTTTTGAATTTTGTGGTTTGAAGTAGTTAGATTTATAAATTCACTAAATAGTAAGAACTTCTTTTTTCAATAAAACCAAATGATTTTATGTCCTAGAACTCCTTACGTGGAAGGGAAAGGTCAGTCATTTAATGTCCTCTAATGTGATATCTAGTAATAATCCATAGCATTTATGGATTTTGATTTTCTACATCATCTAAATAAGAAGGAGCATGAATAGTGCAAAGAATCCTGAAAGGAATATGATTTTCAGCCTGGAGTTTGATTTATATTTTAACTTTTAGCATCTACCAAGCTCAAAAGGTGTAACACAAATGCAATGATGCTTAAGAAACCTGCAATAAAGCAAAAGGGCATGGGCCTGAATCTTCTATTACCATAAATAGGAAGGCAAAGGAAATTGCACCATTTGCCCTTTGATCTTACCCAACTAGTGGAAGCCACTGAAGGGCTCCCAATTAATAAAGAATGCTGCTCTAAATGTGGGACTCAGTGCTGATGACCAAAATCACACTGCATTTTTCTGAAAGCAGTGCATGCATTTGTTAGAACACAAAAATAGGAGAAAGAAAGAAAACTCTATGAAGTACCAATAAGTGCTGGTTTAGTAAACCTCATGTTTCCCCTGTGCAAAAAATATGACTCCCAAAAGTCACCTTTGCTCTGTGGTTTAGGGCTCAAAGATGCTTTAATCTTCATGTCTGATTCTAACATTTTAGGTTCTTTGATGCTTTGTAATCTGTGCTGTATCTTTGTGGTAGAGTGGTCTGGAATTGGGGTTAGATGATAACAGTTTGATTCCACACCTTGCCATAGATTCAGGGATCACCTTGGGCACATTATAGCACCTGGAAAGTTGTACCACACTGGCCATTCTATGCCGAACTCACAAGGCTTTCATGGGTTTGTTAAAATAGGGTAGTATGTATAAGGCCCTAGCATAGCTTTTGACATATAAAATGCTCTGTTTTCTCATTTTAGTTGAATCTTGAAACCTCATACTAGAAATTTATATTTGTAGCTCTTGTAAGAGGTAATCTACACATAGACCTCGATCTACAGGCTGAAATACAGCTCATACAAGTTTTACTTTGATACCACGGAGTTTTTAAGAAGTGTGAATTTAAATACTTTTGGATGGGCTGTGCACATCTTAGAGTTTCCAGTGGACCCTATCATCCCCTATAACTTTGTTATTTTGGGGTAGACGGCCATCTTGAGACTCTCTGATCCTCCCAGTTCCTCTTCCCCACAAATCACTGCTACTCTGAGTTGTATCACCATAGGTTCCTTTCACCTGCCTTGCTACAGGAGCTTGGTCTCTCAGGAGTAGCTGCCTTCTTCTCATCATTTTAGTTCCTCAAGAGTACTGCTTAAGAGTCTTTGAATGTTTTGAGGGGGAAGTTGATGTAGAATATTAGGCTTCCCTCAGGGTGGTTCCTTCTTGGTCCTTCAAGTCCTGGCTACCTTGGTACTTCTCTAATGCCTTGAAACAAAAGATGGTCACCATCATCATCACCATTACCATCATCATCCCCATCACCACCATCAACATGACCATCATCACCATCAACATCACCATCATCATTACCATCACAACAATTAACATAACCATCATCACCATCAACATCACCACCATCATCACCACCATCATCATAAATGTTTTATCCAGCTTTGTGAGACCTTGTCAGCAAAAAAATTTGATTTTCCTGAAGTCTACCATTTCCAAAACCATCTCTCTCTCTCTCTCTTTAACCCTGTCTGATTCACACGTTTATTGACAGCCTGACCCTCAAGGCATCTGATACAGACACTCCCAATGGTAAATAGTTTGGTCATGTGAACAATGACATTTCTCCTTTATATGTTTTTCAAATTTATTTTTATGTCTCAGTTTTAGGTTTTCATTATATTGAGCTTTTACTAGTAAAAGATCATGTTACAATTGAATCCTAATTGTAACAAGTAGTAGCCTCTTCACTGGTTTTTAATTTCTGAAGATTTGATATTTCTAGTAATCCTGAATTTGTTTCAGAGTTAAATGAAATGAAATCTTGCCCAAAGAAGCAATGTGAGTGTTAAGAAGTCCCTAATGGAGATCAGGAGACCAAAAGTAGGCTTTGCCATGATCAGTTGGTGTCCTTGAGAAAATCATTTAACTCTGGGTATATTTGCTTAACTACAAAATAATAGCTCTAAAATTCTATGACTCTAAGAAGAGAAAGACCATGGATATTGGGGTGAGGCATAGAAAGATTGACAGAAGATACTTATTTACTTGGGTCTATAATTTTGCAACTGAGTTCATGGAACACTTTTTAAAAGTAATCATATATTTCATTTTTTTATATTAAAATATTCCAGTAATTTACAACATCCACAGTCCTACTTAAAACAATCATGACCTTAAGTCTCTTTCCTTTTACCCTGCAATCCTCCTCACAAATAAAAATGGGTAATTATCAGCATAAAAAGTCCAACATGGTGGCTCTAGTTTGAAGCTCTAACGAGAGAGTTATTTCCAGACCTCTAGTTTCCAGTCATCCCCTTACGAATAGGAGTCTCCTGACTGGTGGGAGGGACATCTTCACTCACATTTTTCATTGGTTCATTGCTGGCAACCACTACAACTGCGAGGGCACCCCGAGCCTGAGTCTCCAAGAGGTCCCAGCCTCAACCCCACCAGAGCTGACCCTTCCTTCACCAGGTCTCGCTTGCCAGCTTCTGGGATCATGAGTTGGGATAAGCCTTGTTCCCGAAGGCTCAGAATGGGGTTGGTAAACATGCTGTTCTGTCTGGAAAGGTCAAAGTGGAGTGACTGTGGTGTCAGGGTTAGGGGAAGCAGGGGAAGGGAGACAGGGAGGAAGGAAGGGATAATTTATCTGAACCCAATCTGAACCTTTAAGCAGTTCAGCTCAGGGACAGCACTGACGTCAAAGCTGTTTCTTATTTTAAAAGAGCCAGGCTGTCTGATTCAAGTAGCCCCTCTTACCGTCTGCCAGTCCAAAGTGCCGGGTCATGACCCCTTGGCAGATTGTTCTTTATAACCTTTGCTCAGGTAAAGGTTTTCCTAGGTTACTTACCCTTTCTTTCTCTTGTAAGGTAGGGTTCCAATACCGAGGGCCAAAGGACAGAGGAACTAAAGAAAACCTTAACAATCACATCAAATGCGTTTTATATTCTCACTCTATCAGGTTCCTGATCTTAAATAACAGCCTCTCCGACAGGGATTCCATTAAGTTTGCCCTCCCCAAACTTAAACTTTCCTTTCTCTGCCCTGTTTAAACTAACACAAATAATAATGAATTTTTTTCAATTCATTAAATCTGATTTTAAAGAATTGCTGTGACAGTCAGTTTTATACCTGTGCTTGCACAAGATTTAAAAAAAAAAAACCCTATTGTATAATTATAATACACAATAAACCTGATATGTGAGTATGTCAAGCCTTGGAAAGTATGATTTTTTTACTTTGCATGCAGACTTTTAGTTATATAACATAATATTCCCACCATTTTAAATCTTTGTTCACCACTATGTTTGGCACCTTTGTTTTCAGAACAACAGATTATTGCAGGGATTCAGGTTTAACCAACATTGGAGAACCTTCCATCTGAGGTGGGCATTTTCATTTAACCCTTTCATCCCTATGAATAAGTTTATGATGTTTTTTGTTCTTCCAGAAGAGCAAACTGATGCTAAGGAGGTTTTGTGATTTTCCCAGAGTCACTGTTCTTCTAGGGCCTTCACGAACTTCCCTGATCCCTCTCTGGTCAGGATTAAATCACTCCTTCTTTAAACTCACACAAAATACTGTGAGTGGTTCCCCTTGATATTTTTGCAGTTCTGCCTCATCTTATCATCTTTCTAACCATCTCTCTCTCCAGTCTTCTCTCTTTCTCAACCTCTGACCATGAAGAGCAAGGCTTTGTGTTGTTTCCATGCCCCCCTCAAAGCCCAGTGCGCATCACACCTGTTTGAAATTAGGACTCTTTATGTCTCTTGAGTTGAATCAGGTCAATCTATGTCTATTCTGTTATTTTTTGTTGAGTCTTTCATTCAGCAAGTATCTATTGAATGCCTGGAAAATGCCTGGCTAGGTGCTAAGGATAGAGAGATAAGTAAGTCAGACAGAAATTCCTGCCTTCATGGAACTTACATTCTAGTGAAGAGAAAGAAGCAATAAACACAACAAACAAGTGAATTATGTGCTATCAGATGGGGATACAGTGCTGAGGAGAAAAATAAAAAAGGTAACAGGGAAGTTGGCAGGAGGTTGCAGTTTCAAATGGAGTGGTCTGGCTGAGAAGGAATGTTTGAACAAAAGCTGACAGAGGTGAGGGAGGGGGCTGGGTGTATATACAACTGACTTTTTTTAAATTAATGTGAATTTAAAACAAATTTTTAACAGTGAAGTGAAACTTTGGGGGATTTCTCCTTCTTGTTTTAGATACATTTTAAAAAAATATTAGACTAGAAGGGACCTTAGGAATTATCTTGTCCTTCCTCTTCTTTCTCCATTTTATAGATGAGGAAACTGAGGCTCAGAGAGATCAAGTGCATGACTTTCTTTGCTGGGCCCTGGACTGACCAATGAAATCGTGGCAGCTTACTAAAAAATCCAGTTGTGCTTTCAGATCCAAGTCATTCTTCCATCCATCCATCCTTCTTACTCTGCAAGCTCTTATCTTATGCCTCTTCTGGCAGTATCTCAAGCCTAAAAAGAATGTCAAAGAAACTGATGTGTCCTTTGTGGACTTTGAAAATCTATGGAAGACCAGCCCCATAGCTCAGAGTCAAGTCTATCTAAGGCAAACTATAAGCAACAGTATGAATTCAAATTAAGAACATAATCACTAAGGCATGGCGCTGATCAGAGAGCTGAATCTTGACCAAGTACCTAGAGGAAAGAAGCACCATTCTGGGGAGAGAGAAGGCCATTCATTCCGAGCAAAGGACACAGGAACCCTTAATGCTAATAGGGAAGGGAGGGCTGACATCACCTGAGCTGCATTGGAAACCCCACACTGAGAAATAGTGACAAGTAATTCCCATATACATACAAATTTAATGTCAGTGGAGAAAGCAAGCTTTACCTAGTTTCCAGCTTGGGCAGAGTAAATGTCTGCATGTCTCCATGACTCTGGATTATATTGGCCCAGTTGAACACTGAACAGGAAATCAAAGGTACTTCAAAAGTGTCTTGATGCATATGTTAAATATTCCAAGCTGATATTAACATCCTAAAGTATTATTAATGTGCAGGAAATCTGTTTTGATTTTTAAAGAAGTTTGTTTTTTATTGATAAGAAACTGGTTCACAAACCGAGCTGACAAGCTGAGTCACCTGGGAAATGTTTGAAGAACTATTCCTTGGTCCCACATTCAGATGTTTTGATTCAGAAGGTCTTGAGAAGGGCAGCAGAACAAGTATTTTTAACAAGCTCCACATGAAATCAGATAATCAGCCAACTTCAGAAATTCCCAGTATGTAGGGCTCAGCATTGCATAGGACTATTACCTGTTCTCATCCACTTGTTAGAAACTTGAATGATATACTGATTTCAATTTTAACTGTCTTATTTCACATGAAAGGCCTTAAGAAGAACATGTCCTGTATCACTGCTTCCGCAGGTTGGCATATTTTGACTTTCTAATGAATGAGCTTCTAAATGTTGTTTGAGGTGATTTAGATTTCTTTTCCCTTAGGCTGTAGGAAAAATGAGATGCTTTATCTTTTATTTCTAGGGGAAAAGGAATTTATACAAATAACATGATGTACAGAGTCTGTGCTCATAAAATGGTATAATTTGCTTATTCCATTTTGGAAATGAACAAACATGTACATTAATAATATTTTGGGCCCTCCTGAAGAATGGTAATAATGAAAAAGTCAATTCCATAGATCAAATGAGAGGTACCTGGTATAGTGTCTGGTATGTTAGTTAGGATTCCTAAATCATTTTTAAAAATTGCTATCATTCATTGTTTTAAGAATTTCCTTGATGTCTTCCTCAGGTCGAGACCTAAGTGGACTGAACACCCATAATTGGTGTGTATGGAGGAAGGACAGGTGGGTGTGTAGGGGATCTCAGCAAACCATTTCATCTGCTCAGACCCTTCTACTGCCAACCCTGTTAGTTCTGCTCAAGTCCTCGTCCACTTGAGTCAATATAGTAGCGTGTTGCAAACAGTGTTCCTTTGAGGAAATGACCAAATAGTTATGTTAGATCTGGAGTCAGGTCAGAGTTTAAGAAAAACTTGGATGTGAAGACTAGCATTTAATTCTGCTTACGAATCTCAGAACTACCTCAGATCCTTAGATCAACCAGGGAACCACAACCTGAGATGGCACAGATGAAACAGCCAGTGGTCCTATGCAGTTCCTTTTACTTAGCTGGCACATACCTAGCCTATGTCTGCTGCCATCACTGGTGTGACTGAATTTATACTGAGCCATTGTCCCAGTGTGTTGTATCTTCCTCATTATTCCTGACCATCTCACCTTCTGACTTTGTGATTCGCTCTCCATGTTTCTGTCCTTGCCCTGCCAAGAAGACCTTTAAGCTTGGGGCTGTTTCATGGGCCCTGACCTCTGAGTTGGGCCCTTAACCCCTTTTGCCCGCATCTCATTGACAATAATCAGAGTCAGCCACTGGGTTAGTAAACTCTCATCTAGTTCTTGTACGAGAATCAAGCACAATACAACCCAGAGCCTGAAGGTAGCCTTGCTGAGCAGTGCTATTGGAGAAGTAAGGACTGGAAAAAAGAGGGACCAGATGCTGGTCAGTTCTCTCTTACTCAGAGCTCCAAGGTTCAGGTGGGAGCTAGTGCCTCCTCTCCTGTCTGTGTCATTCAAGATTGTTCCCACGATAAGCAACACAACTAAAACTGACTTCAACATAAAAGAGGACTTCTTGAATCAAAAAATTAGGAAGTCCAGGATAGGTTTAGGCTCAGGAATGGTCTTGTTGAGGTGCCTAAATGATATGTCTGGACTTTGTCGAACTTTCTCCCTCTCTCGGCTCTGGGTTCTCTCCATTCTCAGGCAGGTCCCTACTCGTGTGAAAATGGCAGCCAGCAACTCTAGATGTACATTTTGTGCCCTTGTCACTTCAAGCAGAAACAGAACACTTTTTTCCTGCTTGCCATGTGGCTTACGTCTTTGAATGGCATATTTTTCCCCCAAGGATGGCTTCCAATTCCATGATTCCACATACTCTTTTGCAACGTGACATTCTATAACAGTATAACAAGATGTCTTTTCCCCAAGCAAGGGATGGAGTCTCTTTTCCCATTCCTGGAGGCAGGGCTGGTCACTTCCTTGTTTTTTACTTAGAATGTGCCAGAGTTGTGCTGTGCTAGTTCTGGGCCCAGTTCTCAACAGTGGTGGAAGCTTCTGCTTTCATTCATTTTCTTCCTGGGAACTTCGTGTAAGGAAATTAATGCTGTCCTTGTGAAAAGAGAGGGCACCTGGGGGGAAAGGCCCTGGACGTGAGAGAATGTGAACAGAAAAGTTTCAGGGAACTCTTTCCCCCAGCTGACGGCCAGTGCCAAGGGCCCATTTAAGTGAAAGTGTCCGCTTGAGCCCAGGTGCCAGCATGCGGCTGAATGAGTAGGTCCAGCCAAAGCCACATGCAGTGGAGATTGTCCAGTCCCACTGTGCTCTGCCCAAATCCCTGATTCACAGACTTACAATCAATAAAATAGTTATCATTTTTAAGCCACTAAGTCATGGGGTAGTTCATTACTCAGTAATAGAAGATTGCTAGTATTTTTATTTGTATTAAAAACATTTTTTGGAGGTATAATTGACATAATAGATTAGTTTCAGGTGTGCCACATCATGATTCAATATTTGTGTATACAGACATGATCTCCACAATAAGCCTAGTTACTATTATCACCAAGAAATCGTTACAAATTTTGTTTTATTTTTTTTTGTTTGTTTTTAAATTGAAGTATAGTCAGTTACAATGTGTCAATTTCTGGTATACAGCATAATGTTCCAGTCACTCATATATATACATATATTTGTTTTCATGTTCTAAGAAACTTTGTTTTTTTCATATGATGAGAACTTTTAAGATCAACCCTCTAAGCATTGTTGATAGGGATCATACTGAATCTGCAGATTGCTCTGAGCAGTATAGACATTTTAACAACTCTTCTAATCTATGAACACAGAATATCTTTCCATTTATTTGTGTCTTCTTCAATTTCTTTCATCAGTGTTTTGTAATTTTCAATGTAGTGATGTTTCCCCTCCTTGGAAAAATTTATTCCTGGTCATTTTATTCTTTTTGATGCAATTATAAATGGGACTGTTTTCTTAACTTCTGTTTCTTAGAGTTTGTTATTAGTTTATGGAAAATGCAACAGATTTTTCTGTATTGATTTTGTATCCTGCAACCTGACTAAATTTGTTTATTAGCTCTAATGTTTTTCGGTGAAATCTTTAGGGTTTCCTACATGTAAAAATGTTGTCATCCTCAAATAAGGACAGTTTTACTTTTTCCTTTCTGATTTGGATAGCTTTTATTTCTTTTTCTTGCCTTATTGCTCTGACTAGGACTTCTAGTACTATGTTGAATAAAAGTGACAAGAGGGGCATCCTAGTCTTCTTCTTGATCTTAATGGTGAAAAGATGAAAGTTTTTCCTCTGAGTATGATGTGAGCTGTAGGCTTGTCATATATGTCCTTTATTGTATTGAGGTATGTTCCCTCTATACTTTATTGAGAGTTTTTATCATAAATATATGTTGAATTTTATGCTTTTTCTGAATCTGTTGAGATCCTACAGTGTTTATCCTGAATTTTGTTAATGTGTTGTATCATGTTGATAGATTTGTAGATGTTGAATCATCCTTGCATCCCTGGAATAAATCCCACTTGACTATGGTGTATGATTATTTTAATGCATTGCTGAGTTCAATTTGCTAATATTTGTTAAGCATTTTTCCCTCTCTATTTATTAAGGGTATGGTGTAATTGGCCTGTAATTTTCTTGTAGTACCCTCTTCTGTTCTTGATATCAGGTGTAATGCTGGTCTCATGAAATGAGTTGAGAAGCATTCTTATAACTTCATTTTTTGGGGAAGAGTTTGAGAAGTATCGGTAGTAATTCATCTTTGAATGTTGGGTAGAATTTATTGGTGAAACCATTTGTTCCTGGATTTCCCTTTTATTGGGAGGTTTCTGATTACTGATTTAATCTTTTTACTAGTAATCAGTCTATTCAGGTTTCTTTTCTTCGTGATTCAGTCTTGGAAGTTGGTATGTTTCTAGGAATGTATCCATTTCTTCTAGGTTGTTCAATTTGTTTGTTCCTTATAGTCTTTTGTGATTGTTTGTATTTCTGTGGTATTGTAACTTCTTCTTTTTCATTTGTAATTTTATTTACTTGAGCCCTCTCTTTTTTCTTGGTGAATCTAGTTAAAGGTTTGTCAATTTTGTTCACCTTTTCAAAGAATCAGATCTTAGTTCTATTGATCTTCTCTGGTCTTTTTAGTCTCTATTTCATTGATTCCTGCTTTGATCTCTCTTATTTCCTTCCTTGTACTAACTTTGGGCTTCATTTGTTCTTCTCTTTCTAGTTCCTTTAGGTGTAAAGTTATACTGTTCGAGTTTTCTTGTTTCTTACAATGGGTATTTATTGCTATGAACTTCCCTCTTGGAACTGCTTTTGCTGCATCTCATAAACTTTGGTATATTGTGTTTCCATTTTTGTTTGTCTCAAAGTATTTTTTTTTAATTTCTTCGTTGACCCATTGGTTGGTTTTAGCATGTTGTTTAATCTCCACACATTTGTGGTTTTTCTAGTATTCTTCTTGTAATTGATTTCTAATTTCAGGCCATTTTCATCAGAAAAGATCACTATGATTTTAATTTTCTTATATTTATTAAGACTTGCTTTATATCCTAATATATGATCTATCCTGGAGAATGTTCCATGTGCACTTAAGAATGTGTATTCTGATGATTTTGGATGGAATATTACATACATATTTATTAAGTTCATCTGGTATAATATGTCCTTTAAGGTATAGACTTCCTTGTTCTTCTGAGTGATCCATTGATGTAAGTGAGGTATTAAAGCCCCCTACTATTATTGTATTGCTTTCTATTTCTCCCTTTATGTTTGTTAATATTTGCTTTGTATATTATTAGGTACTCCTATGATGGGTTGGATTGACTCCTTTATCATTATGCCATACCTTTCTTTGTCTTTTTATACAGTCTTTGTCTTAAAGTCTATTTTGCCTGATGTAAGTATTGCTACCTCAGCTTTCTTTTGGTTTCCATTTGCATGGGATATCTATTTTTAATCCCTTAACTTTCAGTCTGTGTGTGTCCTTAAATCTGAAATGAGTTTCTTGTAGTCAGCATAAAGATGGGCCTTTCTTTTTAATCCATTCTGTCACTCCATCTTTTGGTTAGAGAAATCAGTTCATTTCCATTTAAAGTAATTAGCAGTAGTTATACTTACTGCCACTTTAACTGCTTTCTGGTTGTTTTGTACTTCCTCTCTGTTTCTTTTTTCTCTTACTGTCTCCCTTTGTGGTTTGGTGACTTTACTTTAGTGTTATGTTTAGATTCCTTTCTCTTCTCCTTTTGTGTATGTACTGTGGGTTTTTGCTTTGTAGTTGCCATGAAGCTTACATATAACAACCTATATGTATAACAGTTAATTTTATGCTAATAACAATTTAAGTTTGAACACATTCTAAAACTCTACACTTTACACCCCCCCAACCACATTTTATGTTTTTGAATTAGGCTAGAGTAGTCTTTTACACTTTCATGGAGGTAGGGGATAAGATTAAACCTACTAGAAATATATGGACTGGGAGTAGGGGCTATGTGGCCCCAAGGGAAACTAGGATATTATTATAGGAATAATAATGCAGAAATAACCCTCAAATGTTCCCCTCCTCATTACTTTGGTTATATTTATCTAGCTTTGTCTATAACACTGTTTATATGTGTACTTATAGTTCCTAAAGAATAAGACTGTTACTGCTTCCTTTTTACATTTCTCTATGAGTGTGACACATTCAGGGAAGGAGCTTTGTTTATGTACAAACAGATTTGAAGTGCTTATAATCGGGACCTTTCCACATTTGTGCTCTGTTGTCTTGAAAAATCTGTCTTTGAGGGTATATATATAAGCAGATGGCTTCCTATAAATAGCATGCTGAAGAATTGCAGTTCTGCAGCAAAAAGAATAAAAATGCATATGATATGATGATGGGACTTCACCTTAAAAATACTCATTAATGCTGATCATAGTAACTTACATTAAATTGAAAAGCACAGGAGGGGATGAGAAATGTGTATAGATTGGACTCTTTTAAACACAAGGAATTTAATATTCATATATTCTTAAGTTTATTCTAAATTTCTTATCATTACAGTGTGTTTCATGCAGAGGTGTGAGAAATACTCTGCACTTTTCCAGAAACTGAATCTTTCATAGGGAGAGAATATTATCTTTACAACTTGTTAAAGCAACTGTGAAATAAACTGGATCTTTTTGTCTTCAGAGTGGAAAGGCTGGTTGACACCCCTCCTCATTTGTCTAAGAGATTTTTTTTTTTCCTGAACCAGGCATATGGAAAATTCCCTAATAAGATCTGTCGATAATTCCACTGATATGAAGAATTCATCTACTGTAATGTTTCGACATTGCCAACAGAATGACCCTGGTTCCCATAGCCTCTCTCTTGATGTGTCTAAAAATTTTAAAAGCCATTCATTCCTCTATACACTGTTAGTTATTCTAAGGAGGGAGATGTTTTCTCTTTCTGGTCATTGATGAAATAGACTTAGTGCTTTTAGACTAAATGCATATGAATATGAGACGCAAAGCATCTCAGGAAGTCGGTGGACCAGCACAGAGAGTAAGCACAAATATCAGATGGTAAGTATTATAAATGTTGGCCAGCCCAAGGATTGCTGATTCTCTATAAGTATACTCAGCCATACCACATTGGCTTCTTCTACCACAGCCCAAGTGGCCTCAATGGATTATTCTTTCAGGTTTTCCTTTAATTCTGTTTGTAGAAAGGCATTCTACCAAAACTTGGAAATGTATTAATTTCTTCAATGACCTCCTCATTAAGTTCTTCGAATCTTTGCTAGAAAAATGGAGGCATGCTATTTGTTGGTTAGATGAATAAGTATACAAGTGTTTGGACTTGAACAAGGGCAAATTCATACTAAGTGAGGCAGGAGTCACCTACGTGTAGTTTGTAACAACTTCGGGAAATGCTAGTATTGTTGAGTAATATGTAGAGCACGCTGTACTTACAAATTTGAACATGAAAGAAGTGAAACAGGAGTCTGGGATTAAGCTATTTCAAGAGTGTTTTTTATTTGTGTCTGTCAGTCTCTCTTACCTTAACTCATGCATTAACTCATGTCCTTCCCAGTAGGACTATTGGGGCATTAGTGTTAGAGCAGTGTTTCTCAACCTCAGTGATATTGGCATTTTAGACTGGATAATGTTTCATTATAGGAAGCTGCCCTGAGGATTGTAGGTTTAGCAGCATCTCTGACCTTTGACCCACTAGATGCCAGTAGCATCCTCCCCCCTCCCTTTATGAAACCCAATAATAATTTTGGACATTAACCAATTTCTGCTGGGGCAAGTGGGAGAGGTGAATGGTCCCATGTTGAGAACCATTGGTTAGGAAGATTCAAAGATACGAGGCTTGAGATTTTTCAATCACCTGTCATGAAATACTCTGATTAGAACATAAATAAAAACCATCATTTATTCTGTAAGACTGGGCTCAGAAGAAAGTTAGTGTACTGGGTACAATCATCTGACCACATACTCAGGTGTGCTGAAAATATAAATCTATTTGGGGGGACTATAACTTAATATGTATTGTGATGCCTCCTCCAACCCTATTCCACTGGGGTGGCAGAAATTTAATCATGGTCAGTACGGTATTTCTTTTCTTCAGAGCATGCCAAGCCTCAGGGACATAGTGCCAGGAATCAAGGGTGGGGTTCCAGCATCATTTGCCTATACTTAAATCCTTTGAGATGTTCATCATTCATTCCATCTGGACTTCAGCCATTGGTCCATGTTGGTCAGTGCTAAGTCATTCCTCTCTCCCATCCTCAAGTGTCCTCAAGATCTGGTAGCTCTCTCTGCTACTTCTGGGTTATTCCTAAACACAAGTAAGTTTTTCTGCAGCTCCAACACCATCTTGAGAGATGGGAAATTCCACAGACTGTCTAAACAATTGGGAAGGTTAGAATAGAGGTGAATGTTACCTTAGATGGCCACCATTGTGGGCCGTTTTTGTTTTACTAGAACCCTTTGGTTAAACATGAACCAGCATCATATTCTATATGATTTTATTTCTACATTGGGTTGTGTGTTGTTTTCATTTTGTAATCAGATTCCACAGCCGGTATCTTCGGTAAGTTAGTGTCTTTACTCTCTCTCTCTCTTGAATGGTACCTAGTTTAGTTATCCTTAAATCTTACCTATATGAATGCTTGTGCCCCAGTCTTTTCCTCCTCCTCTCCCTTTCCTCTCCCTCCCTCCTCCCCTCCCCCTTCTCCCTTCTCCTCCTTTTTCTCCACCTCCCTTTCTTGAACTCTCCCTTTGAGATGTTGCCTATATCCTAAATTTCCTCCTTAGAATTCCTATTCTTGCCACGCCTCCACTCTTCTTGATGGCATTAATAAATACTGATGCTGGCTAGCCAGACGGTTGCATTTTATTTACATTATCTCGTGATATCCCCTAACATCTCTGGCTTCTGAGAAAGAGTGTCCACTTCAAAAGACCAAGGCAGGGGTTGCAAGGATCCTCTGACCTGGCCTTAGAAGCCACACAGCATCTCTTCCACTGCTTTGTATTGGTTATCGGTGAGTCACTAACACTAACCAGGTTCAGGGAGAGGAGAGTTAGACTCCACGTCTTGCTGGGGAGTGGCAGGGTCATGTTGTAGAAGAGCACATGGATGATGGATGCTGTTGCCACTATCATTGGAAAATGCAGTTCACTGCATCCATGTTTGGATGCTGGCCCTGGGGTTTACCAGTTGACTCTTTCTTTTTCCCCTTCAGGGTCTTTAAGCTCCCAAATCTTTAAGATGAGAATTAACTTCAGTTATGACTAATTTCTCTTCTGTCTCTTAATAAAAATTTCTTGTTTCCACATAGACCCCACATAACCCAAGCTATGTCTTCCTAAAGTTTAAATAAGTCATTCATTAGGGGGAAAAAAAGGAAAGAAAAATTCTACCATTTTGATAAATCTACCATCAACAGTAATTCAAATATAAAATTTAAAAGGAATCTGAAGGTCAGGGTTTCCCTAGAGCATTGACTTACCTGGAACATTTTTCAGATAATATCCTAAGAAATCAGTGTACCTAATAACTCTCTTGACTTCAGTTATTTGATTGATCGAGTCCCTTTCTGTTTAAAGATGAATATCTATATGACAGGAGATGAGATAGAAACAGGAAGACAGCTTGTTAATACTGTGTCAACTGTAATTCTTCTTCTGTTAAGGTAGAATAAAAACACTTTTAATAAGCATTCTGAAACTTAGTGCCTCCAAATCAGGGCCAATCATTTCCTTTTTAAGTGAAAGATCACAGAGAATAGTCTCAATCCTTAAGAGGAAGGAAGATTTGAAGTTTTAGAAGGCCTGTTTTCCAGGGCCTACCTGGATGGATGGCACAGCCACTGCAAGCATAGACGTGTTGTAGTGAACAAACACGTTGTGCACAGAGCATAGTTAATGCAGTCAAATCCTACTTCCTGAAACTGTCCACCAGTGTAGGTAGGTAAAGTTCTAAGTGAAGTGAGCCAGAAAGAGAAAGAAAAATACCGTATGATATCCCTCATATGTGGAATCCAAGGGAAAAAAAAAATGACACTAATGAACTCATCTACAAAACAGAAACAGACTCACAGCCATAGTAAACAGTCTTATGGTTACTGGGGGAAAGGAGGTGGGAAGGGATAAATTTGGGAGTTTGAGATTTGCATATGTTAACCACTAAATATCAGAATAGATAAAAAACAAATTTCTTCTGTATAGCACAGGGTACTGTATTCAATATCTTATAATAACCTTTAAATAGAAAGAATATGAAAACAATATATGTGTATATATATATATATATGTATGACTGGAACATTATGCTGTACACCAGAAACAGATTATACTTCAATTAAAAAAAAATAAGCATTGTAATTCTTCCCACTCCAATCTCATACAGCCTGGAATTCCAGTTGTTGGACTGGTTATTGTAGGCTGGCATCAAATATGGCAGTTGATAGGAAGAAACACAAGTCAGTTTAGAAAGATTATTTTAGCAAATTGCCAAGAATTTTAGTATCTTGACAATATGCCTTGAAGTCTTAACAGTTGAAGGGTCTCCCCTTTATCACGCTGTTTCTGTCTTTGAAGGCTGTCACTAATAACAAGCAATTGTGAGATATTCACTCCTTTATCTTGAAAGCTAGGATATATGAGGAAATCAGTACATTTAAAAAGTTAAGATGATGTTATTCTGTGCAGTTAGAAAAGCCAGTGTAAGTGAAGTCAGAAAATTTGGACAGCCTTGCGTGAAGTCATGACTCACTCACCTTGGGTAAGCACCTGTCCTGCCCAGGCTGAAGTTTGCTAATCTGTCAAACTCTAGAATTCCTTCCAGCTCTTGAGTTCTACCCCTATTAAATTATCCTAAGATAGCAAGTTTTCTTGATGATGAGTGTTATAAAAGACTTTCACCTGCATTGGAAGTGGGAGCACATATTTTGAAACTCTTTCATTTCAGCCAGTCTCCATCTTAACCATCCTGGCTCAGGGACTGATGCACAAACCCATTTAGAAACCTAAAGACTTCAAATTAAACCTGTTCACATTTACGATTGGCATAAAAGTCCAGCCTGTCTAAACCATGAAGAGAACGAAAAAGAGAACTTGTTCAAATACTGAGCTACTTTTAAAGTTAAATGGCTTCAACTGAGAGATGACTCTTGGGAAATCACCTTCTCATTACAGCTGTGGGCTTCCCTTGTCATACTTCATTTGAACATCTCACCGTTGCATCCATTGAGCTGTACTGCGGAGGGAATTTTATGCTTAGTATTGTTGAACGACTGTTATTTTTAACAAATGCCCTAAAAATGTTGAATCAGATTTAGAACTGTACTTGAGTGGAACAGAAATAAAAATAAGGCAAAAAAAAAAAAAAAAGCCACCATGACTGCTAGAAAAGCCAAAAGAAAGAGAGAAAACAGGAGAGTGTACTGTAGGACACAAAGAATCGTGTGGCGAGAACGGAGCCCTGCAGCCCTGGATGGGCTGGGGAGGGGTGGTTAGCACATGAAATCCAGCTGGTGTATGGGAGGGCGCCAGTGATGCCAGATTCCCCTCACTTGTTTCTTCAAAGGTTTATAAGCTTCTAAAAATAATTCTTTGTAGCTCAAGGTTCGGAAGGCTTAATTTGCATTAATACATAATGTGTGGTGAACGTGAATATGAGACCTTTTTATCTGTGCCTCTGAGAGGGGAGCATAGACAATAACCAAGCCTTGCAAGGAGCTCAAAAGACAGACAGGTAGGGCGTTCACTGCCATTCCCTTTTGCTGCAGCAGGAGGGTGGAGGAGGCTGTGGCAGAGCACGCATTATTCCCTTGCTTCTTAGGAAGATACCCAGCAGGATACTCAAGGAGAATGACAGGATATTTTGGAAAGCAGTGCTATCCAGCTCAGGCCAGCCCATGCCCAGTGGTTTGGGCTGCAGTTTGACTTTGAGTTGTGAAGTCTTCCATGGGGAACCTTGCTTCCTAGGCAGCAGGACCAAACTCAGAACGAGGACTTGGAAATTAAAGAGACTACAGGTCACAGTAGATTCTGAGAAAGCTGCCCCAAAGAAGCTGTCTATGCTTCTCTCAGCCTGACTTTCACACTCTAAACCCTAGGGAACAGATCACCTTTTCCATCCTCCACAGAGCATGTCACCTTGTATGCGTGACTGAGTATAAGATGGAAATTTCACTCAAAACAAGTCCTTAGAATAAAAGGTATGAATTATACTTGAGACTTTATAAAGCATCTCATGTATGGGACAGTGTCACAATCTCTTTATTTTGAACAACCAAAAATTCTGTTTGGGGAAACCAGATTAGCGTAACATACTCTCCATCAATGCTGGTTTTGAATACTGATAAGGGCCACATGAAAAGAATCATTCTTTTGAAAAGAGACAAATTTAACATGGGGTTGGATTTCATTAACTAAAAGGCTTTAAAGATCACTTTCAAAAGCAACAGAGCCACGTCTTGTGTTGTGGAGATCACAAGCACTTTCAGAAATGAATAAATAAGTAATGAATCCTGAGGTTGTCCAAATGAGTGCTGAAGGCCTGACTTAAGTTTTCCAACAGCATCATTTTACATAGACTCAAAAAGTCAGCATCTCCAGTGGAAATAAAATGATACTCTGGAGAATTCTTAGGAGATGAAACTATGGCTGTCTTGATGGTGAAGACAGATTTAAAAGATGCATGTGGAGTGTTAATAACGTTGTTTGAAACAGGAGTAATATTTCCGAGAGTAGTTTATTACTAATGGAATATAATTTTATATCCTAAAGTAAGAAATTAAATATCCTAAATCTGTATTTAATCATTTAATCTCCTTCCCTAAAAGCTTCTGTGTTCAAGTCAGTCCACAAATTTTTCTAGACTGGGAAAGTAGAAGATTGGCTTATTTATAATCTTGTCATTTGGAAGCCATAGTTTATTACCTATTCCTCCAATTAGATCAAATGTGCCCTGAGGTGCCTTCTTGTAGTGAGCTAAGAACTTACTTCACAAGCTGTAAACTCATCAAAACAACCAGATGCCATGGGATCTAGGCCCAAGAGGTAATGAGAAGTAAGAAGTGGAGTCTGGCAAGGTTGTGATCTTAAAAGTTTACAAATGAGCTTATGTACTTAGGTTATTGCAACTAGGATGAAAGAAGTGAAATGGAATTCATTTTGTTGGTTTTTGTTCATTTGAGGGTATTGTTCATTGGAAAGATATTTAATCCAACTTAAAGTGTATTCAGTCTTCCATTTGCTCAACAAAAAGGACAAAAAAAAAACCAGAACCTCTCATGTTCCCAACACTGTACTAAATGCCCAGCCAGCCAGAGACGAGTCACTCCTCTCTGTGCTGGCCTTACAAACTGAGTGCTGGCGTGCCCAGCTTTGTGCTTCAAATTACTGAAACAGGATTGCAGAATCGAGGGTTCAGAGATTCATAGCTAGTTGTGAAAATGTGCATTTCTGCACTTGTCCTTTTTAATTGATCAAATATTTGATAAATAAGTTAGGTTCCAGACAGTAATGATTATTCAAAACTTATGGAACGTCAGTCAAGACTCTAGGAGAAACAGTCATTGCTCATGTAACGACAGAAACCAAGGGTAAAAGTGTGAGAGACAGGTACTACAAAGAATAAGGACTTGTTATTTCCAGAACTTAAATGGAGATGTTTTGATATTTTTTATCGAAGTGTATTATACCTGTAGAAAAGTGGACAAATCATAGATGTACAGCTTGACGAATGTTCACAAAGAAACAGAACGTGTAACCAATATCCTGACCTATGAGACATGACATGTTTCTTCTATTTGTGAACTTTATATAAAAGGAGTCATATTGCCTGTTGTTGTTGTGGGGTTTTTGTTTATCAACTTACTTTGCTCAACATTACCTTTGTGAGATTCCTCTATATTGTTGTGTATAAGTTTTATAGTATTCCATTCTTTGATTTATCCCTTCTGCTATTGATAAGCAATGCAAGTGATTTCTTATTTCTGTATATTATAAATAGTGCTCCTGTGAACATTCTAGTCCATGTATTGTAATGAAAATATGTACACATTTTTGGTGGGTATGTGAAATTGGACTGGAAAGGAATTATGGGATCAAAGTGTGTATGTGTTTACCACTAGTAGACACAGCCAAACTACTTTCCAAAGTGGCTGCACCAGTTGGCATTTCTAACAGCAATGTACAAGAGTTCCAGTTCCTCCACATCCTTACTAGCCCTTGGTATTGTCAGTCATCTCTTTTTAGCCATCCCACTGAGTTTAGAGTGGTATCATGTTATAGTTTTAATTGCCTTTCTGAAAAGGGAGTGCAGGTATGGCTCCCCTGAAGAAGTGACAACTGAGCTGAGGTTTGAAATGATACATTGTAGTTAATTAGGAGAGGAGGGGAGCAGAGAGCATTCCATGGAGAGGGAACTGTGTTATGCAGAGATCTGTGGCAGGAGGCAGCGTGGTATGAAAGAGCTGGGGAAGGGAGCAGGTGTGGCTTGTACAGAAGGAATAGACAGTCAGATGAGGTGAGGATGGCTGTGTCAGGAGAGCCTGATAGAATAGAATCTTGGAGTCTTATCTTTATTTTTTTATTTTTTTAATGGAGGTACCGGGGATTGAACCCAAGACCTCGTGCATGCTAAGCACCACTGAGCTATCCCTTCTCCTCCACAGAAGTTTATCTTTATACTCAGGGCAACAGAGAGTCATCATAAGACTGTAAGCAGAGGAAATGATCACACTTGCTCAGATCAGTCTAGCTATTTCAGAAAACAAATTAGAGCGGCCGGATGGGAGCTGGCTATGCAAAGGAGGTGACTGCAGAAAGCCCAGGAGGACAGCTCCAGGTTTTGAGGCAGAGGCTTCTTCCTCTGGTTTGTCTCGGTCTAGAAGTCCATAGGAGACCTAATTTTCACCACAACCTCCAGATCTTTTGGGATGTGAAACCTATTCCTCGAAACCATGGGGACTAGATTACATTCCACGGTAATGTGAAAAAAATTCTGGCCACGCTCCTAGCATTGGTCTGGTTAATCAAGAAACCTATTTTATAATTTACAAGCACTTAAGTAGATTGACTAATTGACTCATGCAGTTAAAATGATGGGCTCTGTTGTCTTTGCTGGCTTTGCCTTTCTGTTGGTTAAATGACAGCCTGGGGCTCATAGCTCAGTATGTGTTTATGAGAACTCACAGAACATACTGATGCAGCCAAGGTGGCCCTCAGCATAAAGGAAACGTAGGTGACGTGGCTTTTTCACAGAGGAAGTTCATCCTTGTGTACCAGTCAAACTAGAGCCTGGTTGGCAGGCTCAGAATCACTATTACTAGGGACTTGGGATGAATTTTTGCCACTGTGATTAGTCATGAGAGTATGAAATACATCAATGTGGCACACTGATGTTTATGTACAATAGAGTGGAAGTTCTTTATGTGAGTTTATCTAGTGAAGCCTCAGTAGATTAGACTAGCTATCTAAACAGTCATTAAAATGACAACATAATGATCTAGAGAAATTAATTTAGACTAAATTAAAAAGTAATGTGCAGAAATCTCTCTAGATGTGGATGGGGAGGACGGAGGGTATCGGAGTGTGACTGTGTGTGTGTGTGTGTGTGTGTACATGTGTTTGGTGTTATCATGGACTGAAGTGTGCCATGAACTCTTGTGAACAATTCACTGCCTCAGACACTGGTTTCTGTGTCTGTGAAATGAAAGAACTGGCCTCAGATAATCCTTATGGACTCTCAAGCTCTAATGTCTAAGTCTTTCATTATTAATCAGCCATAATAACATGCTCTCCAATGAGCCTTGTGCAGCAGCCTAATCCCTTACTCTCAAATTAGAAAATTAGGGTGATTAAAACATATAGAAATATGTAAGATTTTTGTAGATTTTTCTTTGCAACTCCGAGAAAACCTAGATATTTCTTTCTTTCTTTTTTTTTAAGTATTTGAAATAGTCATGTGATTTAGTGGATACAACCAAAATTCAATGATTTGGTTGATAATATTTGTTGACTATTAGTCAAAAAACACTCTCAGAGAATACTTTGGAAATATGAATGTGAATTGTCCTAACTCTGAGACTATGGGGACACATTGTATTATACTTTTTAATCCATATAAACTGACATGATTAAAAATAATAACATTTGAGAGTAATTATAGAGACTATCATAAACATTAATTAAGTGGCAAATTGTGCTTTGAAATCAATTTTTATTTATCTTCTTTGCAGAAAAGAAAATTCTCTTAGGCCTCTTTTCTTATCAATAAAGCCGCCTAAAAGAGGCCTTAAATATTAGAAATAACCTCACTAACAGGCTAAAAAGCCATTAGACAGTGATTTCAGCTGCAGCAAGATAAGAAATGAAATGAATTCTTGAAATTAAAGAAAATAAAAATTGATTAGAGAAAACCATATCTGCCCATAAAAGTTCTAAGCATTCATATGAATAAAGACTTGATATTCCTCCTTTGAGGTTGTCCTACTGAAATGTACTAATTTTGACATTTTCATTTATATGTCACTTCCGAGATGAACTTTAAGTGCCATTTAATTGTATTTAGATGATAGCAAATACTCATAGGAGTTGTCAGCAAATTGTTTCATTAATAACTTTGGTACCAATTGTTTTTTGGTCTCAGAGCCTTTCTCCTTTTGAGTTGTGCGCAAAAGTGGAGTCATGTTTGTATCATGTCAAACTTAACCCCATAGGGTTGTGCTGGATAAGCCCTGGGGCGCCTACCTTTCGGGCTTTCACTCTTGACCCTAGAGGATCTGTTGTCTCACTTTGTGTATTTTTAACTGGTTGGTGAGATGTGAGCCAGCCAAGGAAGGAGAAAGAGTAGAAACTGTATGTTTCAGAGTTACCCACACAGATATGCTTAAGACTAGGCAGAAGTTAAAATGAGCATGGTACTTGTGCAGGTGTCGGGAACAATCTGGAGACTTTACTCCAATTTAAGGGCTAGTTTCCAGAAAGGACATGGGGACAGTGTTGGCTGACCATCGACGTGACACGGAGCCCAGAATCTCAGAGTTCTCCAGGCACTTGCTCAGTTTTTAAATGTTGGGAGTTAGTTAAAATGCACAGAAACACTTGGTGGAACAAACAATATTTGTCTGTAGATCACATGAATCCCAGTTTAAGAATAAGAAATCTGAAGAAGGTTACCAAGCTACACAGTCAAATTCTATGAAATTGAACTGTAGGACGTGGCTACTTTTATAGCTCAAGAAATGGTCAAACGTCAGCAATTTCCTACAGTTCAACCCAGCATTTTGCAATTTCAAAATATTGAGAATGATAGTGTGTGCTGTCAGAACCGATGTGGAAGTTACATGAAACAGAAGAATAGCACAAAGTAACTCACTTTAAGTTGTTATGGTAATCATCCCCTCTCCCCCTTCCCTGATAAATTTGTTAAAAATCTGTGGACCTTCTTAGATACCCGAACTTTTGCATGAAGTTGTAAGATATGGGGGGAAGGGGGTTATGAAACCTGGAAATCAAAGATTTCAAGTTAAGGCCCTATGTGTGAACAGGTCCAATACAGTGGTGTATTTGGTTACTCCAGCTACCACAGCAAAGTGCCCGACCATGTGGCTTCAACAAGAGAAATGCTTTCACAGTTTGAGAGGCTACAAGTCCAAGATCAAGGCAGGTTTGGTGTCTCTGGAGGCCTCTTACCTTGGCTTGCAGACCGCTGTCTTCTGGCTGTGTCCTCACATGGCCTTTTCTCTGTGTATGCATGCCCCTGGTGTCCCTTCATGTATCCGGATTTCTTCTTATAAGGGCACCAGTCAGATTGGATTAGGGCCCGCAAATATGACTTTGTGAAACATCTGAATCACCTCTTTCAAGGACCGTATTCTGAGGTCTGGGGAATTAGGGCTTCCATTTAGGGGGTGGAGGGAGCACAGCTCAGCCCATAACCAGTGGCGTGCTCAAAAGTTTTTAACAAACATCTCTCTCAAGAGAAAAATCCTCACTTGCAGCATTTGCCCATTTCTTTGGTGTGAATATTCCCACCATGGCTAATTTCAAGTTATCGACATGACATCACCGAACACAGACTTGGGCCGGTTTGTACAAAAGTGCACCATTCTGTGGCAGTTGAAACCTCCAGACCATAGAGAATGTACATGTAATAAAATAATCAGGAAGAGATGAGGTTTTAGTCTTTTATTATCTTTGTTGTTAATATGATTTTTGATAAGTTTTCATAATTTAATTTTCACTAATGGCTGTGTTTGTTTAACAATTAGCTAGCCAAATTCCTGAAAATTGAACAATGGGTCTTCCAGAGCCAATACAAACCAGCTGCAGCACACTGCTGGGTCATGTCGCTCTTCAGTAAAATTCTAGCATTAGGAACGAGAAAGTAGGGCAGCCTCTGCTGAAATCATAAAGGGAGGATCTATTGGACATGATGATGGACAGGATATGGGTGAAAATAAGCAGGAAAAATCCAAAATGAATGAATGGGAGAGCTTGGAAGGGGTTTGAGGAAAGAGCGAGGTTAGATGGGGCAATGAATTGGGTAGGGATGATGGAAGAGCCAGCCTGAGGGTCCAGTGGCCTGAATTCCTGTCCTCGTCCCACCCTAACAAGCCTGTTGATGTGGGCCAAGAACAACATCTCTAAAATATATCCCCACCACCCCTGATGACTTCTCAGGAGCCTCTCAACTCTAAAATCATGGGATCCTATCCCTTGCTCTATAATCGCCAAGTCCTTTTTATTTCTCCATCTCTACAAGCCAATTAAAAACAAAATCCAAAAGTCAGGTTTGTGTCTGTCCCTTACATGGGATACAATCACCTCCCCAGAAGATACATTTAATGGAAAGGAAGAACACAACTCTATTGTCTCTAATAATTAGCATCATAATTTATATGATTACTTTTCATGTTTATTATTATATTTACATTAAGTTTGCATTTATATTAAATTTATATTTTGAGTATTCTATCAGCATAATAATTTATCAGGGAGAGGTTTCTCAAGCACTTCTTTTCTATCCTTACGACCCTCAGAGGCATCACAGGTAACCCATCTAAAAGCGCATCGGCTTAGAAGAGCAGGTACGTGAACAATGTCAGAGACGCAGGCACCCTCAGAGGGACTTTACTTTCCGTCCAGTAGTTAAGCTCAGTGTATGTTTTATGTTTTGACTGCATCCCAGCAGGGTGCCTTGCTGTTGTGCTTTTGAAAGGTTATTCTAAAGAAAAATGACTGTGCACTTAAGACCCTCTCTGGAAAAAACTGAGATCTTCATTGGCTCGTGGGCTTTTCAAACTCTTCTGCAAATATGCCTTCATAACTGTTGCGGGTGACTAGGTTCTTTTCCCATCACAGAAAGAATTCAGAGACAGGACGCAGAGGTTAAGAAAGTAAAGTGGGGATTTATTAAGGGATGGATAGAACACTCTCACGGGGAGAGCAGGCAGGCTCAGGTGAGCAACTCTGTAAGTTGGTTACAGAGAGTGCAAAAATGAATGGGTGGGATATTCATTATGGAGGGAAGATTTTGGAGTCATATTTCCTGCTTTTCATCCCAACTTCACCTTCCCGAGGGGAGGAGAAATTTTTGTCCAGTTTTGTCTTTATTTGGAGGGTCATGGCATCGGTGCATGATGGGGACTTCTAATCTGCAAGACTAATTTTATCGAAATGAGGGCATAATGAGCAAAAGGTTACATTTGGACATTGGAGATTCCTGCCTTTTCTCACCTTTCTGTGTTGGCCTCCAGGCCATTTGTCACCCCAAAATGTGTGATCACTTATCAGCCCAGAGGTTCCTGCTTATCCTTCTCTGCCCAGGGACCCCTGCTGTTTACATGATGTAGGGTTTCCCACATTTGGCCAGTATCCCTCCTTTTTGCCCAGTTCCTGCCATTTGACCCGCATCCCCTTTCTCTGCTCATATCTAACTATCTGCCTGCTCTCACATAACCGTTTCAAATCTGTCTTGTAAATAACTACATGTTGAAATGAACATGAAATAGAAATGAAAATAATCATCGTACAAGATGTTCATCACCCCACTCACTTCACTTTGTGATGTGATCCTTGCTCCAGTGCTTCTCAAAGTGAGGTCCCTGGACCGGCAGCATCAGCATCCCCTGGGAGCTGGTTTGAAATGCAAATTGCCAGGCCTTCCCTTAGACCCAGTGAGTGAGAATCTCCGAGAAGGGGGCCCCACCTTGCTGTTATAAAACGCCTTCAAACTGACTCTGACGCAGGCTCACTGACAGGATGCTCTACTGCAGAAAACTCCCAAGGAGTCAGGCTTTCCTCCCTTTGTTCATCACGCCGTTCATCCCTTTAGGCCAGTGGCTGTGAAAGGGAGGTCCCTGAACGAGTAGTATCAGCCTCACTTGGGAACTTGCTAGCAACACAGATTCCCAGACCTCACTCAGACCTGTTTCATTAAGAATTTGGGACATGGGGTTCAGCAAGAGGGAGCATTAATGTCAAAGTGTAATTGAAAATAATGGACTTGGGTAGCTCCACTGAGACTGGGGAGAGGAAAGCATTAGCCTGGGAAAGCATCAGTTTTGGAGACAGTGGGTTTAGAAGAGGAAGGAGAGGCAGTGAGAAAGAGCCATTCTGTGGTCAGGTGTGTCAGAACAACAGGTGGTGGGGAGAGTGGCAAACTGGCTTCCAAGGAGAATCATTCCTGTGGGAGCACTGACCCCTCCCCACCCCACCTGCCCCCATGCTGTAGCTCTCCCAGCTCTAGCCCTGCCTGTCGCCAGCACAGGGGCCCAGACCTGTTCTCACCACCATCCCTGGAATGGGGTCATCTCACTCCATAAAGAAAAAGCACAGAAAGCCTCATCCTTCAACAGGTCTCCTAGCAAGATCCTGGCTGCCGCACAGAGTGGTCTACCTTCAGCTTCACTTTAGGACCTTTTAAATCAGACGGAGCTGGTTTGGATGCTGACAGATCCTATTCTTAGACAGGGAGCATTTTACAGAAGAGCAAGGTGTCTTGGCGAAGACCTGCTCACAGTCTGAAAGCTGAGTCTGCTCCCCGCCTAGACTTTTCCCACTAATATCCTCCTGACCCTCATAAAACCATAGGTCAATCCCAAGGAACCCAAGAGTCAAATGAGTGTCCATTTCCTCTTCTTAGAAAACAGGAGCCTCTGGCGAAAAAGATAAACTGCAAGGGTAAGAAATAAATGAAATGAATTGGTCTAGAGTTTGGCCCAACTCTGATTTGCATAACTGCTTCAAAACTGGTGACCTGGGAATAAATTCCAAGAGGAAGGTATTTCCAAGTTGCATTTATGGGTAAACGGCCCACGGGAGCCTTTTCCTTGGCCTTCACTGATGAGCCGTCTTAGATTTAAAATGTGTGGCCAGTGGGGAGTTTCCTTTTCTCTCTGTGATGCTGACCCATTTCTCAGCCACTCCAGTGACATCCTGAAGCCCCATTTCCCACGCATTCCAGCACACCTTGTGTTTTAAAGATAATCCTTTGAGAGATCCGGGTCCATAAACCAGGGTAAGTCCCGGGTGGCAATGCAGTGCTGTTCTTCATCTCAGGAATGGGCCATAAGGGTCCTGGTACTATTTCATCCAAATGGGAAAAGGAAATTAACACGGGCCAGACTAGAAGGCAGAAATCCTTTAGTTACATTTAGCTGCCAGGGAACACTAGGTCCGAGAAACCACACCAGAGCGAGAATACCTGCTTGGTAATGTATAAGGCAGGGCCTCTGAATGCGGGGACGCGTAGAATGTCGTGTCAGGCAAGACAAATCACGTCCTTCAGTTATAGTGCAGCTTGAAAGCCCTTTATTCCCCTGAGAGACAGATATCTCATGCCATCCAACTGAGCTTTCAGTGCTAAGAATGGAGTCACAGGGGGTGATCAAGTAGATTGCATTGCTGGTCAATACCTTTTCTATTATTATGTTACTGGAAAATAATTATTATCTTCTGCCCGAGCCTGTGCGAGATTGGGAAAGATCAGGGAGAGGAAAAATATTGCATTGTTCAACGTGCACTTCATATTCAGCCCCTACACGTGTTAAAGCCAGCAGTGCTAGCCGAAGATTACTTTGTGTTATTTTCTAAATCATCACCTGAGAATAATTTCTTCTGCCTTTTTCCGTGACCAGTAAGCTGGGTTGGGAATGTGATTCTGAAATTTATCATCAAAAAAAGGAGTATTGGGTACATCAATATTTAATTCCATAATCTTCCAAAGATTTGATTTGGGTTAAAAAACTTGATATCTAGGGCCTTTGAACCACAGTAATGTCAAAGATGTTTGATAAATTTTTGAGGGAGGAAAGTTTTGTGGTTTAATTTAGCAAGCGTTTATTATTTGTATTATATTATCTTATGCTTCCAGCTGAGCACCATTAAAAAAAATAAGTTGGGGCCTAGAAAGTTCAGCTTTCTGCAGTTGGAGCCTCTCAGGGAACATTGGTGTTTAGTCACATAACTTTGAGGAAGTCTGACAGCTTCCTGGAAAAGCTGTGAAGAAGTCAGTCCCAACTGAAGAGCTGGTTTTCACTTGTGTCATGTTCCAGAGTGCTCTTGAATTTATCAAACGTGTCTGTCTGATCCCTATAACCCTAAATGTAAGCGCAGGGGCCGTGTGGTATTTTTTCTGGTTCATCCTCAGTGCATGTCAGATACTCGTATGTTGGTTAACGTCAAACAAACAAACAAACAAACAAAAGTACCCCCACTCCCCCTTCAACAGGGACGTGCAGCAGAAAATCAGTATGATTTTCTTCTCATCCTGAGATTTTTTTTATTCTGGTGGTTTCCCCCAGTCTCCTTCCATTATAGGAATATGAAACCTTTGTTCTGATGGGCTGCGGCACGGTTTCTAGATTCAGCACTCCTGACATTAGACGTGATCATCTCCGTTGTGAAGGGCTGTCCATCATGTTGTAGGATGTTTAATAGCAACCCTGACCTCTGCTCACTAGGTGCCAGTCGGACCCCTTCCGGCCAAGTTGGGACAACCAAAATGTGCCCAGATGTTGCCTAATGCCCCCTGGGGGCTAGAATTGCTTTCCCCTCCCCCACCACCCATGGAGAACCCCTGGATACATGAGACACACACAGGTCTGTCCCGGAACTGAAACTGTCAGGAAACAGATGCACGTGGCACAGGCCCTGAGCTGGTTTCCTTGGCCTCTTCCTAGCCAGTAAGCTTTCCCTACAGGTTCCCATGGGAAGAGAGCTGGTTCTTTTCATGAAAAGATAAGCTGAGCCTCCCTCGCCCCCTCCCCCACCACTCCATAATACAGACACTTTGCTGGAGTAGGGAATTGCGGGTGGCGGGGCCGGGGGGGGGGGTAGGCAAAAGATAGGGCTGCAGAATGCAGTGGAAACTGATAGGTTCATTGGTGTCCTCTGCTCTGCTGACCTCTAGCTTTCCCTCAGCTAACAGACCCTCTCCTACCCACCCTTACTTTCTAGCAAGAACTTGGGGTCGAGGCCTGGACAGACTTGTGTCGAGTAGCCACACCTGAGAATAGCCAACTGTTTATCTCACCCCTGCCTGAAGTAAGAACAACTAAAAGGACCAGTTGTAAATAATTCCAATTTTTTTATATACTTTTCCTCAAGCTCTTATTCCACTTTTAGGGAATTACTGTCAGCATTAAAAAAACAAAAAAACAAAAAACCTAAAAGTAAACCAAGACACCTAAAGGCCAGCCTGAACAGAACCCCTGTCAGGAAAAGTACAAGAGGAAAATTAATGCACTTGACTTTTCTTAATATTCTATTGTTACGGTTCATAATTTATTATTCCTGGGAGATTTTTAAAGCCATTAGGAGGATTTTCCCCCACTAAACATCCACACCCATCTAACCCTGTAATCGAGGCAGAGTATCAGTTAAGCTAAAACTGTTTTCTTTCCCCATTTTGGGAGGAAACTCTTAATCGGGCCATTATTCACAAATTCACTAATTGTTTTTGCTGCTAACAGTATCCAATGTTAGCAACAATAGTGACCATTGAAACTGCATCATAAGAGACATCCGCAATCAGTGAGCGATCTGATTTATCCTCATTAACTCAAAGTCTGCACGATGGAGCCTGCCTGTCCACACCTTCCACTTACCTGATGCAGGAATGGTAAAACAAAGACAGTAAAAGCTAATGTCCCTGCGGTCTATAATAATTAGCTGGAACACTTTTTTTCCCCCTCAAAGCCAGTTCCAGTCATTAGTTGAAGTGCGACAGAAATGCTAGGCTTTTGTAAAGTTAATCCCATCCCAGGGTGAGACTGGTCTGTTGACTGATCATGTGGATCCGAAGGGAAGCAGAGGTTAAGGACATGGAGATGCCACTACTCCCCTGTCAAGATTGGCAGAGGTGGCAAAGTTTGATCATTTATCTCATTGGTCAGGATGTATGGGAAATAGGAGCCGTATTCACTGTTTGTGGAAATCTAAGGTGGCGGAGCACAGACGATTCATGGGGGTGGCAGGTGGGGTGCCAGGGGCGGGAATTACGACCAAACTCACCCTTTGTTCTAGCACATTGGCTTCTGAGACTGTACCCTGCAAATCCTCTCACAAAAGTCCACAGAGAGAAAAGGGCAAGGTTATGTTGCATTGTTTACAATCATACAAAAGAAAACAACTCAGTTGTCAGTCATAGGAAAGCACATTACCTCATGCAGTGAATACAGTATTCGGCAACCCATAGGCACTCAGTGAAACCTATGAAGCTGAATCGAAAAGTCACTCATCACACATCAGCTTAAGTCATTCTATTCATACTCAGATAATGGCTAAATGTCTTCTGGGTGCCAGGCATTCACTTAGATTTTTGCTACTAATACAATTTGTGCTTTTGTTTTTAAAATTGAGAGACAATTTGATGGTATAGATCATATTAGTGTTTCTGTTTCTTTTGTTTTGCCAGTATTTATTGAGTGGGTATTATGATGAGGGTCTGGAGTTTTAAGAAAGGAGTAAGGGAGTCCTGGACCCCCCAGGAACCTACAAGCAGTGGAGACAAAATAGCAATCGTTCATCTGTTGTAAAAGATGTCTGTATCAATCAAGGTTCAATCAGAGAGGCAGAGCCCACTATGAGTCTTGGGATGAGAAATTTATCATAGGAATTAGATCTTACTCAACTTTGGGAGGAGCTGGGAAGTAAAAGTCTGAAGCGGAGAATCAGAGAAGTCACCAACCAGTAAATCTGAGACACAGGCACCACCAGCCCCCAAAAAGGGACTGAAAAGGGAACGGTGGAGGTGGGGGGAGGATGCTAAGGGAGGCAGCGTCAAGGTAGCTGCCACTTCTGGATGCACTGGACATTGTTGGACCACCAGGTCAGTGGTCAAGAGGAGCTGGACATGGACAGGAGAAAGGATGTCAGAACTGCATCTAAACATGAGGACTTGAGAAAGAAATGGTCCCTGCTTCCAGGTCTCAGGCAAGTTCCTCTTGACCCAACTAGAACTCAATCCCATTAGGAGAAGGGGACTCTGGGAAGTGAATTTCAGCTCAGCCAAGGTGGCTTAATACAAAATGCTACAATCACTGTTCGTTAGCTTAAGCTTTCTCCATCACATTACTGAAAAGCTTCATGTTCAATAAAAGTACATGGTGGTCTCTCCCAGACCTCATCTCATCTCAAATTGAAGAGTAGACAATTTAGATACTGGTAAATCTATGTCTCCAGATTATGGATTGTTAACCTCTTCAGGTTGTACTGAGGCTGTGCGATGCAGTCACCTCAGCAGAACGTGTGTTGCCCTAAGGATATTTTTGAGCCTCTGCTCACTTGCTTACTTTGGGGGCCAGAAATGGATGCTTGGATTGGACTCCAGTCTCTTCGGTGTATGTCACGAGGGCTAGAGTGCTGTGGTTTGTAGGATATTCTACAACTTCACTTAAAAAGGCAATGTTTTTTTTCTTTAGATTCCACAAACAAGCGATACCATATGGTATTTTAATTTCTCTTTCTGGCTTACCTCACTTGGAATGATGATCTCCAGGTCCATCCATGTTGCTCCAAATGGCATTATTTTATTCTTTTTCATGGCTGAGTGATATTCCATTGTATACATATACCATAAATTCTTTATCCAGTCATCTGTCGATGGACATTTAGGTAGTTTCCATGTCTTGGCTATTGTAAATAGTGCTGCTGTGAACATTGGGGAGCATGGATCTTTTCGAATTAGAGCTTCCTCCAGATATATGCCCAGGAGTAACCCAATTAACCTATTTACAAAACAGAGACAGACTCGCAGACATAGAAAACAAACTTATGGTTACCAAGCGGGAAGGGGAGAGGAGTAGGCAGGGATAAACTGGGAATTCAGGATTTATAGATACTAATTACTATATGTAGGACAGATAAATAACAAGGTCCTACTGTACAGCACAGGGAACTATATTAATACCTTATAATGGCCTACAATGAAGAATATGAAGAGGAATATATACATGTATAAATGAATCACATTCTGTATGCTAGAAATTAACACAACATTGTAAATCGACTATACTTCATTTAAAAAATGCAGTGTCTCACATAGTAGGTGTAAAATAAATGCTTGTGTTGGGTGTGGGGAGACGAGAAAGCATTTGGGTTGTGGCTTCCTAGGCAGAGGAAGATGGATACATATTTTTGTTCAGTGTCACAAAAGTAGATGTGCAAAGAGCAAATCATCACCAAAACAGTTTTTTTTTATGGCAGAACACAGGTACTCCAGGTCAACTCCAACAACACAGACATGGGCCATCATCTATGCCAGCCTCAACGTTGCTTCCCCTTTCCTCCTCCTCCTCTCTCTTACCCAGCCAAAAATCAGTAATAAACACAAAAAAAGAAGACTACAAGTGTTGTTTTTGTGTTATAGAGTGATTTAACAGCTTTTTAAATTAAATATTTTGTGTAAGGATCTAAATTTGGAAATCCCAAAAACCTAGAATCTCTGGTCTGACACTTCCCTGTGACATCTGTGGGTGGAGCTCAAAGGCCACTACCCCTTTCAGACAGGGGCTTTCCTATTGCCACGGTCCCCACCACTCTAAATTGTCCCCAACAAAGGCCGTTTGTCATCTCACACGTGATATATGTCTCAGGAGTCAAGAAATATTGATAGGTGATAATGATTAAGCTGTGACAGTTGATTTAACCCTTAAGTGCCAGGCACTGTGCTGAGCGCTTCAGCACCTAATTTTTTATCTCATTCTTTCGACCATCCAAGGTAGCTATTATTTCTGTCTTATGGCTGAACAACTGAGATTAAAGGAGTTCAGGGCTTCCCCTGAGTTAGATCAAAGGAAGCGATGGGCCAGCATTGGGTACAGGAAAACAGAATCCAACTTAAGAGCTCAGGTTTATAAACAGAGTCCACAGAAAAGAGCCAGAGAGTGAGAAGGTTCATTTCAACCTTGCAGGTCCTACAGTCTGTTGCAACAACTCAGTTCTGCAGTGTGGTGTGAAAGTAGCCAGAGGGTATGTAAAGGAATGAGTGTGGCATGCTCTAGCAGATTTTCACAGAGACAGGCAGTGCCCAGATCTCTCCCAGAGCCTGCAGCCTCGGTGACTGCAGCAGCCAAGGGTAGTTATCCTTCAGGAACTGCCCCAAGGGCCCTGGATGTTGTAACAAGGTCCTTCGCGTCGTCCTTCATAGCAGGTGGACCTATGGGAAATTTCATGTAGTTCAACCCAGGGCTACACCAATCTGGATGAAAATTGACTAGTGTTCACTTTTGAACTCTTAATGATTTCTGGCTCCAAATTTACGTTGTTTCTTGCTCCTTTTGTTTTTCAAACACTTGAAATGCCAGCCATGGGGACGAAAGAAAGGAGTGAGTCCCAGAGGCCTGGTGCGGAAGGAGGACGGCATCCTTGCAGGACTGCAGAAGATGTCTTCCTGAGCTCCCTCCCCGTGGGGGGAACTGAGGTCCAGAGACATCAGAAAACATGTGCAAAGTCACACCACTCCTCAGTCCACAGGGGAGAATCTGATGTCACAGGTCCGTGGCCCCAAAGCCCGAGGTGTTTTCATCAACTGTGTGACTATCTTGACTTTGTATTCCTAAGTCACTTACATTAAGTACATCACCGAAAAGAAACAACTAGATCCATAGGCTTTCTTTTCCTTAAGGGTGCTTTCCTTCAACATTACTTATTGGGGGCCTACTGTGCGCCTGGCACGGAGGATGAGGTGCTGAATAAAGTGGAAAGCCTGGAATTATATTTCATGTGGAGAGAGACAGCAAACATTTCTAAGGGACAACCCCCCCCCCCCGGGCCAGCCACCTGGACCTCAGGCAGTGTGCTCACACTAGTACGTGAGTGTGGGGCTGACGGCATGAACTGTCTTTGTGTGGAGGCTGCTTTGGAGAACGGTGGGTTTGCTAGGATGTCAAAAAGGCATCACTACAGGCCACGCAGTCAAGGACTTCCAAGTGTGCTTGTCTGTGTTCAGGGTGGGGTGAAGGGATCTGGCCAGATTCTTTGGGCTTTTTGGCATATTGTCCAAGAGCTACATTTTTCTTTCTTATAAAGCAGTATTGTCTTCAAACCTGTGGGACTTTCAAGGTCATGTATGAGAGGTGTCAGGTACACTCCGTGAAGATGGGAATTTACAAATGTTGGTGTGTGTCATGGTTTTATTCCTGCTCCCCCCTTTCAAAATTACTGTGGGCTCTAAAAGAGTCAAGAACTCAAACTTGCATGAACTCTTCAACACCTCTCCAAATTCAACAAAACTGACATTTATAGCTTTGTTGAAGCGGAGACATGGCATTTGGCTTCAGATTGTTTGGACTGTAGAGTGTCAGTATAAATAGCTTTGATTGACTTTTGTGTCGTGCACATCTGGAAGCAATTTATGGCATTCCAGCTAGATTAAAGCGCGTTTTAAAGGAATTTCACCAGCTCTTTTTTTTTTTTTTTTTTCGCTCTCTTTCTCTTTTTTCCTGTTGGCCATGGTGAATAAAGTTTCAAAGACGGTTTAGCTGCTGTTCTTAATGTAGACTCTGGTGAAGTCAAATTCAGGGCAAATGCTGGGTGGGGGGAGAAGGGAAGAGGGAGTTTGTTTTACCAAAAGAGCTAAATGCAGAAGTGACTTTTCCTCAATTGTTTTGTTCACACTGAAATGAGAGATAAAATGTCAGACACCAGGAAGCTGTTATCAAGACACAGAAACCACGGACTAAGCGTTTTTAAAGAGAGGAATGGATTGGCCTGGGAGAGGTGAAAAGAGCTGTGTGTGTGTCACTCTTCTTGACAACCAGAAGGACTGAGAAGAAACGTGAACATTGACTTTTATTTGTGGAATATTTTTGAGGTTCATCTCACAAATACTCAGGAAGCACCTACCATGGGCTGGTCCAGACGGAGTGCAACAGGGACCAGAGATGGAGGCTGACTGGAGGCCTTCATGTTGCTGATAATCTAGGGAAACAGAGGGACACTGGGTAGCAAATGCCCCACATGTTATTTAATTATCATTGTGACTAAAAGACAGTGGGGAGGTAAGTACAATGTCCTGAGTGCCTGCAGACCAGTGTAGTTGGAAGGATCAAGGGATGCTTCCTGGGGAGACATGAATTTGACCTGAGACAGTACGCAGAAAGCAAGTAGAGAAAAGGAATAACATTCCAGGATGGGGGGGGAGTGTGGATTTTCATTGCAGACCCCTGGAAATCGGAACAACCTGGCCAGGTAGATATCTTCACATTTAGACATGGGAAAAACAGATGAGGCTCAGATGAGTTATGAACCTCTCCAATTCCACTTCGTTATTATCTATCACCCCCACATTAAAGCACAATCGACGTTAACAGCCGTTTTATCCTATAGTCCTGGTGATCCGTCTGAGTGAAGGCAAGTCACATCCTATCTCTGGGCCCCAGTTTCCCCATTTTTGTGGTCAGGGAATTAGATAGATGCTCTGTGAGTGGAACCTCCTGGGCCGTCAAGGCATCTATGTGAAAGCGGGGCTGTGTGTAACATACATACCTTCATATGACAATGAAGACGGTGGAAACACTGCCATTCATAACATTGAAAGATGGAAAGTCTATGATAGACAAACTGGGAGGAACAGTGGACTCCTTGCGGGTAATGAGAATGTCCCCTCCAGTCTCTCTAACTTAGATAAGGAAAGGAAATCTCCATTATTAAATGAGACTCGTGCCCTGGGAGAGGCCGACCCCGCACATTGTTAGAGCGCTGATATATAGGTCATCGTGGTCCTCCTTTTTCTTTTTGTTGCTGAAGGAAAGTGATGAAGTGGTGCTCAGAAAGTGGCAAATTGCCCTAAAAATCGCATAAAAGTGCAATTTAATGCACACAGTTCTGCTGAAGAAAACCACCTTTGTTTCATTATTAGCTTCCCAGGGATTTCTTTCCTTGCTTGGCATTTAAGTGTGGAAACTTGTCCTTTTATTCTTAACATAATGAGACAGTTCTTAGGTTTTTAAGAACAATAGAAAAAAGCATGAAGAGTGATCAATACATTACTTGAGATTTATTAACTCCCGCCTGGAGCCCTGTTGCCAACCTCTGGGTATGATTTGGAAAGACAGGGAGGCATAAACCTCTGTTGTTTTAAGTAAAATAGAAAGAAATTTAATCTCTGGGACCACAGGGTGAAAAATGTTCTTCTAGGAATTTGCTTTGCCTTATTCCCCTGATTTTAGGTTCGGGATTTGACCCGTAGACACAGGAGCAGCAACTTTGCCTGATAGGTTTAGAACCAATAGGAAAGTAAACTCTGAAGTTATCTGCTGACATAATTTCCCAGCTTCTGTTCTCTTTCCACTTCTCAGTACAGGCTTGACAAAAATACTTCAAAATAAAGCTCATGTGCTCACCTATCATATTTCATGCACTCTGCACTCGGTTAGAGGGAACCATTTGACACCAAGCTGGGGGAGACGGCAGACATGAGACATTGAGACTGTTGAGACCTGTTGTAGTAGCTGGAATGGTTGGCACTGAGACCAAACCTCAAAGGAAAATGGGCTGTGAATTAATTAAGACCATGGTGGGCAGACCAGAAAGCCTCTGTACTCTGTTGATGAAAAATATGTTGTTCAGTGTAAGCCTGGTCAGAGGGAGTTTGCAGCTCAAGTGATGCATGCTCTCATTTATTCATTTTTTTTTTCATTCTGTCAATATGGATTAAGTGCCTCCAGTGTGGCAAGAATTGTATCAGGCGGTGTGGACACGGCCATGAAGAGACAAATATGACCTTGTAAGGGAAGAGGGAAATAGCTCAGTGGTAGAGCGCATGCCTAGCATACGTAAGGTCCTGGGTTCAATCCTCAGTACCTCCATTAAAAAAAATAATAAAAAATAAACCTGCAATTCAAATATGACCTTGGAGCTCTCATTCTAGGTAGACATGGACGTTGAATAACTAAGCCCACAGTGGATTATGCTGTTACAATTGTTTAATGTGTTATTGGACATTATGGAAAACTAAAAGACTGAAAAAGGGAATGAATGCTGAAATCTGAAGGCTATGAAGCTGATTTCTTTGCTTCTGTCCCGATGGTTAATCTGGAGTCAGACCTTTGGGTGGTAGATGATTTTAGCTTTTTGAGTCTTGTCCCTGTTAGAGGTTCTCCTGTCTGAAGAATTGTCAAGTATGGACATAAGGGTGTCTTCGGAGAAAAGTGGGGCAAGTGGAGGATCATCACAGACTTTTTGCAGAAAATTAGATATGGCAGCTGGGCCACTTAATTATACAGGATAACTTGGCAGGATGAATGACAAAACAGTCTTGTAGATTGGGATAGAAAGTGAAGGAGAGGCAACTGCTTACGGAAGGGTTGTCCTTGGCTCAGAAAAGAGAAAGATGTTGACAGGAGAAAGTCAACTTAATCTTGCCTTCTCCTGTTGTCCTGAAGGTGAGCCCTGCAGGCCAGGCCAGGGGTGTTTATGGAAATGTGGGCTGCATGTATGTTTTTATTTTCTGGTCTGAAATGTAGAAGTGATGAAGAAAAATTGTGTTGATAGAGACAAAACAAAGTGGAAAAAAGTGAAGCTTTTGGGGGCAGCAAATAATTCAGTTTAGATGCTCTGTGGTGATGGATTTGAGACATATTCAGCTCTCTGCTTGGCCCTTTTTTAGATAGTCAGTGGAGTCACCATTCTTTCAACAGATTTGTACCAGGTTTGGGTTAAGGTGAAGCCAATGGAAATAGTTAGTGGTTCATAAGAGGATGGAATCAATTACTACAGTTCCTTTCACATCACGATGGGCCAGAGGAGCTGAATCAGTCATTGACGTGTTAGAATTTGCAACAAAGGCTTGTAGAACCTTTTGATGTTACACAGCATTTTTCCTGATCATTGTCTCACTAGATAGTTATAGTAGGTGTAGGAGGTAAAAGGGCTGTGGGTCTAAGGTCGGTTTTGTGTGCTGTAAGTCTGGATTGGATTCAGAGACAACTCAAGATTGAAATATGAGATCCTGGAGAGCAGGAAAGTTTGGCTTTTTGGTTCATGCTGTATCACCAGCATCTAGAAGTGTGCTTGGGGTAGGGAAAGAACTCAATATGTATCTGTTGAATTTATTTAATAAAAAAAGTTAAAGGGTGGAGTTGGTGGGCAATGGGATTATCTGTATTGCTATTAGATATTTAAACACAAAAATATCTGTGGATATTTAAATCTACGATGGTGATCTGGCTGTTACTCATTGTCTCCAAGACCAGAGAGATGTCACTTACCCAGTCTTAATTTCCCCACCTGTAAAATAAGGTGTCTCTTCCAGCTCTAACATTCTATGCTGCGTTAATTTTTCTACCTATAAATTTTCTCCACAAGTTTTTTTTCTAGATCACCATTTGGCATTTGAATATTTAAATCCTTTGTCACCATCCATAAAAGTTCTCATTTGAAGTTTGCAGAGCAAGGTCCATGGATCTGGCTCTCAAATACATGTTCTGTTCTTTGCCCCCAACTCAAGTAACTTGACCTCATATCCGTAAAGAGGAGGAAAAAGACAGAGAACATAGCTGAGAAGGAGGACATATGGCAAAATTAAGGTCTTGTCATGGTCTTCCTATAAAATGTGGAAGATCAAAATTCAAGGTCTTACACATAGCTCTCCAGCTCAGAATTCTTTACATTTCCTGCTAGTCTAAATTCCTCTTTTAGATTATAAAAGTTTTTTTTTTTGGTTGGTTGGTTGGTTGTTTGGTTTTTATTGAAGTATAGTTGATTTACAATGTTGGCTTGTTTTTATTGATGTATAATTGATTTACAATGTGGTGTTAGTTTCAGATGTACAGTAAAGTGTTTTGTTGTACAATACATCTGTATATTATTTTTCAGATTCTTTTCCATTATAGGTTCTTACAAGACACTGAATGTTGTTCCTTGTGCTATACAGTGGGACCTTGTTGCTTATCTGTTTTATATAAAGTTCTGTGTTAGATTATGGAGTTTTTGAGAACAGTGAATGTGCCTTATCCATCTATGTTCCCACCCCCAACCTCCCAATTGGTATAAAATAATAGGTGAGTATCTATTGAATTAATAATTGTGTAAATAGCTGAGGGTGCAGTTGGAACTGCCACAGAAAGGCTGGAATTAATGGAGAAAGGAGTGGAGTAAAGTAGAGGTAGTAAGATGGCATCCTTGGAGCAGAGGAAGGCAAAATACCGAGAAGCCTGGGCTGTCTGAATTAGTGGTGCAGTTAAAGCTTGAAATGTGTAAAGCAGCTGCCTCCAAAGGCAAGGCGCACAGTCAGCGAGGCCCAGCTCCCCCACCACCCCAAGGTGTAACAGCGCCGGGAATGGAAGAGAATGCGGGGAGGCAGATGGCACATCCCGATTTTAGAAGGAAGCTGAATGGAGCTGTGCTCCTGCTGACTGTTGCTCATGTGGGAATATTGCCAGGCCTTCTCATTTAAAAAAAAAAAAAAAAAGCTAGATAATGTAGTTCTTTATGTAAAATCTGATCTTTTAGCTTTGGCAGTGATTGCAGATACTTTTAAAACACTGCATGGCCAAAGAAACCCCCCGAAGCCCTATCTGTTTACCAGCAGATCTACTCATTAAAGAGAGATGGTACTGTAATATTTAGTGAGGGTACCAGGGATTTAGATTAAGTTCTGAAAATGTGTTCAGACCAAAAGTAAGTAATTACTGTCTCACTCAAATATTCTAGATTGGTATCTGCATTTTAACCCTCAAGAGTTTTGGCTCCAGGGGCCTTTGCTTTGCAGAATGCCTTAGTGTCTGCTCTTGACTCTCCCCTTGGCCAGTTGATCTGAGCTTGTCCTTGTTATCCGAAGCTGCCACTCAACTCTCAGACTAGAGAAATAACATTAAATTAACATCCAGATTTCTGATCAGATGAGACAACTTGATATGGAAATGTCACTTTCGAACACTCTGGTTTGCACTCATTAACGAACACCCACTACTGATATCTACCACGACTACAACACTGTAATGCACTGTGTTGAATGTCCCGTCCCCCACCCCGAATGTGAGCCCCAAGGTTGTCATCGCCTTCCCTAGCATGTCCCTGTTATCTGGTCATTTTCTCAACTCTGATGTCGAGTTTGTTGCTCTCTATAGACACAGCTTCAGATGTCCTCATCCAATACCCACCCTCACAGGTGGAAATGTTGAAAACATCAAAGCAATTTTGTGAATGGGACGTGTGTTCATACAACAGTGATGTGAAGGTGGAGGCTGGCCATCAGTGGCCATTGTGGAAAACTTAAGCATCCACATTCTCTTCCTATAACCCAGACATTTTCTTTTGTCCTTTTTTTTATGGCCTTAACTCACCAAAACCATGTTTTGACAAATACTCATCCTAACATTATTCAAATCCATTTCTTTCTTTAATGTTAAATTCACAAGCTGTATTTCTACAGCATAATTATTTAGCAGTCACATAAAATGTGTATCTGGTCATTCTTAACAGGCTCATTTATACATGGGCCACATAAAATTTGCATTCTTACCAGCGACTCATTTATTAATGGTAATAAATATACCCGGCAACAGGCCAAGCACACTTCAGAGGCTTGTAACCTGAGGACAGAGTAGATGTAAAATGTAATGTGTTGTTTTAAAAATAACTTAGAAAAATACTTTCAACAAAACTTGGAAGGAGAAAGAAGGAAGAAAGGAAGGAAGGAAAGAAGAAGGAAGGGAGGGAGGAAGGGAGGGAGGAGGAATGGAAGGGAAAAAGGAAGAAAGAAAAAAGAAGAGAAGAAAGGGAAAAAAGGAAAATTTATAGTGATATATTAATAGATTCAAAAAGAATGTCTTTCCCCAGAAAGCAAGCTGAGTTCAGAGAGAGGGAAGGAAAAGGAGGCATTATAGATCTTTCCTTTTTTAAGGAAAAGACTATAATTATATCAATATGGTTTCTATCTGCATGGCATATTCGATTTTATAACTGAGGCAGCCTTGAACGTTTTTATGACCACTCACTGTGCTCCCTAAGATGCAAAGAGATCAGAAAAGTATAGGAAACCTCAAGACCATGGTAGGAGGTTAGGCATATGCAAGAAAAGACAATAATTTCATGACTATTGGTGAGAATTAATAGCACTTTATTTTGTGGCTTGCCGAGGAAACTTGTGGTTGATGCTGTTCAGAAGTACTTCTCGATGTTTTTAATCGAAACCACGTGTGTGTGTCAGGACTTGGCGCACACGCCATCCCGGCCTGGATTCTGAGGCTCTGCAGACTCTCAGGCTTTCCCATGTCTTTTTTTAAATTAGAGTTTCAGTCCAATGAAATCTTCTATGAATGAATCAGCAGACAGTGTATGAGTTCTGGGAAAAATCGTAAGCAACAAAACCCTTCCAGTTAATTCTTGTTTTTGTTTTTTGTCTTTGGGGGTGGTAATTAGGTTTCTGTATTTCTAAATTAATTTTATTTTGTTTTTTAATGGAGGTACTGGGGATTGAACCCAAGATCTTAAATGCTAAGCACGCACCCTACCACTGAGCTATACGCTCCCCCTCTTTCAATTAATTCTTAATGGCCTCTTCCCTCTTCTTTGACCAAGCTTCCTCTGTTTAATGCCTCGCAGCCCTCTCTTCCTCCCCTTCAAAGACTTGTGACAGTTATGATCTCACTTACAGGTGGAATCTTAAAAAGTTGAACTCATAGAATCAGAATGTAGAACAGTGGTTGCCTGGGGATGGGGTTGGAGGAAATGGAGTGATGCTGGTCAAGGGGTCCAAGATTTCCAGAAGTTCTGGGATCTAATGTACAGCATGGTGACAATAATTAATCTCGTACTGTACACTTGAAATGTAGATCTTAATTGTTCTACAAGAGGGTAGATCTTAAATGTTCCCTCCACACACACACACACACACACACAAAATGATAACTCTGTGAAGTGATGGAGGACCTTGATTGTGGTAATCATTTTACAATGTATATGTATATTAAATCATCACTTTATACACCTTAAAAAAATCCCATTGTATAACCTAGATATATGCAAGTTGAATTTGTCAGTCATACCTCAGTAACCTGGGGGTAAAAAAGGTATACCAAGAGTGGATGACAGTTGCAATTTTAGATGCTTGTGTGATTTCTACATTAATATCATATTCCCCAATTGGGAAAAACTTGAGAAATTGGGAAATTGGACTTGTGTCATTTTGTAAGCATCAAGCAGGAGCCATCCCTGTGTCTGCTTACTGTTATATTCTCAGTGCCCAGTGCTCTACCAAATATAGATAGATCCTTCATTAATATATATATTAGGATGGGAAAGAGGGGAGAGGGGAGGAAGGAAGGAAGCCTATTTTTATAGATTCTAGGGCTCCAAGTAATCCTTGAGTTCTCCCTCATCAGGCCCTACAATAGTAATCAGAGCCTATGGGTAGTTAAGTCACAGTTCCATGGGCAAGGACCCATGGTATGTGGCCAGCACATTCCTGGCTTATAATAAATACTCTAAATATATTTGGGGAAGTGAATGAATTGTGTCTCTCTAGTTCCCTGTAAATAGTGTCTGGAAAATAGTAGGTACTCAACTTTTTGTTGTCTAAATGAATAGCAAATTGAAGTGAATATCTTTCTGATGTAATTGAAATATTCAACAACTAAGTAAAATTTCATTCTAGTAATAAATGGATCTGCAGGAAGCAAGAGGCAACTGACTGTATGAGGCCAGTCCTGGGATCTTTGAGCCATTCCCTCCCCCAGACAGCATTCCTGTCCCTCTTCATTCATCAGCATTATTCTCAGTGAATGCCCTGTTTGCACCTGACAGTTCATAGCTTGAAGGAGAGTCATCCACCTTATAATCAAAGTCCTCCAAGCATTTTTGTTGTAATTGGAGAATGGACTGAAACCAATGGCTTCTGAAAGACAAGGTTCAAAACTCTGTGAAGCCCAGTTTGGTGGTATCAAGAGTTCTAAAAAGAGAGGAAGAAGGATGCCAGGTCTGTTTCTAGGAAATCACTAGACTGTAAGCTGGGTTGAGGGCAGGTAGTGCCTCCTTGCAAAAGCAAGTGAAGCAACGGTAAGCCTCCTTTTCTTCTCTCCCCTAATTAACAGAGTTGAGGAAGATTGGGGTCCAAGATGGGGGCAGGAAGGTGTAGACCAGGAGGCCGTTTCAAAAGAGAAGGTGAAGTAACAGCGTTATCTGAGAGGTTTAAGTTAATGGACAGCGTGTTGGCTTCCCTCCAGACATTCAAAGCCAGAGCTGCCTCCCTCAGGGAAGTGTACTGTTTCTGTGTGTTCATTGTTCAGGGCCTCTGTTTATGTTCAACTGTCAAAATGACTTCATGGTTGCTCCTTCTACTCCAGTGTGTGATTTGGTGTATGTGCCAGAAGAATCAGACTTGACTGAACAGTTTTTCAGATTTATTTTTCCTAACACCTATGAAACTTAAAAAAATGGGAACTGTGAATCTCTGGAATATAAAATTCATTGTCATGGACTTGAATCAATAATTACTTGAGTAATCAGTAAATTATAAGCATATACAAGCTAAACTAGGTTCAGCTGTAATAGTGAGGTTTCAGAAGTTCTTTGGTTTCAAGTACTTTTATTCATCTTAAAATAAAATTTAGTATGGCCTTTGTCTTAAAATGGCTTAATGAACATGAACTATAGAGGACAGTTCTAAATACAGTTGAATTATGAACATGACTTAGTATTTCATTATACATTGGAAAATGGCTCATCAGAGTTAATATTGATTAGACCTAGATGCTCAATAGCTTGGATAAAAACATGTGTCTTTTTATTAGAAATCTATCATACCCAAGGCATAGGCCAACACACTGGCTTTGTAAATCATGGATTCTGCCCAATCATTTAGACTCTAGACCACAAATAGGCTGTCATAAGTCCACCATTCCTGGGGTCGAGTGGGAAATTAGGGGAAGATGAAGAAGGTCAGGAGAGGCATGGAGGGAAGACTCCTGTGCCGAGAGGTTTCTGAGCACCTCCTAGGAAGTATCCTGGGATACAGTGAAGTGCTCACAAGCTTCTATGAGTTTTTTTTGCACATTCCCTGTTAAAGGAGAGAAAAGAATCAATATAAGCAGTCAGCTAATCTGTTCTCTGAGTGAATAGAGACTGACCAACTGCAGGTCAACTAGAAACCAATTCTAGACTCTGGTATGTTGAAAGCATTTTCCAAAACAGGGTAGACTAGGCTTCCATTGGGATATGGGAAAATGTCATAATTTCTGTAATTATTTAGGTTGTCTCACAATATTAATTAAGCATTGCTAATGGTTAATCTATGGGTCAACCATAGCAGATGCATACAACTGATTCATAAATACACATATATCAGGAATGCTTGCTAATTTCCCTTTTTCACTGGGAGATGTGCTCTCAGCCACTGCTGTTCTGGCTCAGGAACACTTATTTCCTGAAACCCAGCAGGGAGGATCTGCCTCATTAACTGATCCCCTGCCCAGCATCCTAACAAGTTTTCTCCAGAATTATTTGCGGTACAGCATCCGACCACCCTGGTGACAGAGAGCTCCAGTGTCTTGTATGGTGAATGATAGGATTATTCTAAGTTCTCCCTCTTTTAAAGACTTCTGGAGGAATTTCAGCCTTGAGCGTTACAGATTACTTACTGAAAAGAGCCCTGGAGTTATTGCTATCCATTGGGTAATTAGGTAGTTCCAAGGAAAATAATAAAACTATTTTGTGCCTGGGAGATTAGAATGGCACACGGTGACTCATATTAGTCAGCTGAGTAATTATGTAATTACAGAAGAAGGGGAAGAAAACCCTTCAGATTGTTTTTCCTAAGAGGCCCTTTTGGAAGCGTTCCAGCCCATCAGGTACTTATGTAATTAGGTCGGGGGCACCATCCATAAGGAGAGGCTGGCGGGGAGGGGGTTCATTAAAAGAAAAAGTTTATGTAAAAGAACCTGGTGGAAGAAGAAAAAGGAGTGTTTAAAAGATTCACCCAGACTCCACACCTACTAGGTAGGAAGCCATAGCAAACATTAAGGGAAATGGTGTTTCATTGTAACTTGAGGCCGTGTGCACATACGTGCGTAGAATATGATGAAGGGCTTGGCATTTCTTTTTTTTTTTAGACTTTTTTAAATTATTGAAGTATAGTCAGTTTACAATGGTGTGTCAATTTCTGGTGTACAGAATCATGTTTCAGTCATCTGTATACATTCATATATTCTTTTTCAGATTCTTTTTCATTATAGGTTACTACAAGATATTGAATATCATTCCTTGTGCACTACAGTGTAAACTAGTTGTTTATCTATTTTATATCCAGTAGTTAATATCTGCAAATCCTAAGCTCCCAGTTTATCCCTTACCACCCCCTTTCCCCTCCTGGTAATGATAAGTTTGTTTTCTATGTCTATGAGTCTGTTTCTGCTTTGTAAATAAGTTTACTTGTGTCCTTTTTTTTTTAGATTCCACATATAAGTGATATCATATGGTATTTTTCTTTCTCTTTCTGGCTTATTTCACTTAGAATGACAATCTCCAGGTCCATCCATTTGCAGCAAATAGCATTATTGTACTCTTTTTTATGGCTGAGAAGTATTCCATTACATATGTATACCACAACTTCTTTATCCAGTCATCTGTCAATGGACTTTTAGCTTGCATCCTGGCTGTTATAAATAGTGCTGCAATGAACATCAGGGGGCAGGTATATTTTCAAATTAGAGTTCCCTCCAGACATATGCCAAGGAGCAGGATTGATGGATCATATGGTAAGTCAATTTTCAGTCTTTTGAGGAATCTCTGTACTGTTTTCCATAATGCCTACATCAAACTACATTCCTACCAGCAGTGTAGGAGGGTTCCCTTTTCTACACACCCTCTCCAACATTTATCATTTGTGGACTTTTGAATGGTGGCCATTCTGATTGGTGTGAGGTGATACCTCATTGTAGTTTTGATTTGCATTTCTCTGATATTTAGCAATATTGAGCATTTTTTCATGTGCATATTCACCATCTGTACGTCTTCATTGCAGAATTGCTTGTTTAGATCTTCTGCCAATTTTTGGATTTGGTTGTTTGTTTTTTTCTTATTAAGTTGTATGAGCTGTTATATATTCTGTAGATTAAGCCCTTGTCAGTTGCATCAGTTTGCAAATATTTTTTCCCATTCAGTAGGTTGTCATTTTGTTTTGCTTATAATTTCCTTTGCTCTGCAAAAGCTTATAAGTTTAGTTAGGGCCCATTTGTTAATTTTTGCTTTTATTTCTATTGCCTGGGTACACTTTTCTAGGAGAACATTGCTAAGATGAATATGATGAAGGGCTGGGGCACGTTTTGAGTGATCACCACTATTTATTAAGCCTACGCTGTGGGCTCTCTTCCACTCAGTACAGTGACTTTCGTTGTGTTTTCCCTCTTTCTGCAGAGAAATAAACTGAGAGGCTCAAAGAATTTGAACTTAGGCCTTTTGGGTTCCACCACTGGCTCCTCCCGCTGCACCATGCTGCCTACCAGCATTTCAGGACTGAATTATGCAGGTCGTTCTACTCACATAGATTAGCAGGATTATTGCTCATTTTGTCTCTTCACTTTGTATAAATATTGCCTACACAGTGAAAAACATTGGAGTGAAAAATAGTTAACTTGGTGTTTGGGGCCATCTAAATGACCTGTCTGTATTGCCTGCATGGTTGATCTGAATGGCTCGACCTTGCAGGATATTTTGTACAAAACTCCATCCCCCTTACATATGATATCCCAGTTAAATGCATCTGACTTTCCCATGTTAATATGCGTCAGAATGTTGATAATCTGAAGGAAGGTATTATGATGTCAAAGGGCTTATTTCATCATACAAGTTTTGCTTATACATAATGACTAAGGTTAAGAACTGTTTATAATTGTATCTACATTTCTGAGACATTCTGCATCTGTTGGTTATCTTGATGGTAGCAGAAAACACGAGTAGACTCTTTGGCCAGAGATACTTACTCTTTTATTTCTTTACTTTTTATCTGACTGTGGTGCTTCATCCAGTGATGATTTTATGGTTCCAGAGGATGAAAAAGATTTGTCTGCAGAGAAAGAAATTAAGGTTGCTTCTCTCTTCAGGTCAGCAATGATGTAATTGTCCCCGGTACAGAAATAAAAGCAGGCCTAGTTTTCAGCTGATTTGGAGTTTTGTGCAGGTTGAAGTAGCTCAAAATAAGCACTGGGACTCTTTGGGGAAGGGGCGGGGGAGGAGCCTGTGGAAAACTGACATCCCAGGAACTGGGAGAAAGAACCAGGATTGGAAGAGCAGACTGAGGCTCATCAGAAACATGCGTCTCTGCCAATTCTTGACAAATTTGTTCTCTTCCACTTCAGACTTTAGCATTCATGTGATTTGACTGAGAGTTGTCAAAAGTCCACCAAATCTTGATGTAGAGTTTGAAGGATTTCAGCCTTGACATTGGAATATGTACAATCCAGACTAGCAGTTTCTCCTTGCAGATTTCCACCATGCTTGTCATGAAAAGGCTGGGGGATTTTCTGGGGCTAGCTGTGAGGTTCATAAAGGCAAGAGGGCATCCTTCAAACATTTAGCCCTGTGACGTCAGTCTGTGCAACATGCCTCTTATGTAGTGTTGAGAATTAAAGTGTATGAGTTTTGCTCAGTATCTTCATGTTGGTTGGACTTTTCAGGTGTTTGGTAGGAGCTGCCTAATCTCCTGAATCTGTTCATTTGATAAATATTTTTGGCACTGTGAATAAATAAGTAAGATACAGTTCCCTTTCTCAGAGACCTCAGATAGTTGGTTGTGAGTGACGTCGTGAGTAACAGAATCAAGAAAATGGGAAGAGGACACCATTAACTATCTGGGGAGGGAATGCTTTGTGGAAGAAGGAACAATTTACTCTAGATTTTTGAAGGGAATTAAGAGTTTTCTAGGCAAGCAAAGAAGGGCATTTCAGACAGATGGAAAAACACACGCTAAGCTTATGTGAGTGTCAAGTTTCTAGACTCATGGAGTTTCATAGGACAACAGTCAGATGGTATGTTGGAATGGCTGTGGAAGAATCAAACCTGGGAAGCACCCCCACCGCTCCAGACTGTGGCTGGGGAGGGGGTCTAGCAGGCGGCATGTTCACCATCACACAGATAGCCTTCTTGTAGCACATGAGGCACATTTCATTACGTTATGACCAAAGTCACCAAGAAGTGGTCAATGTTTTTCAAAAGGATCAATCCTGAAGGTGAGACCATTGAGTTAATACTTTTCAAATGAAGCGTTTCTTCTCAAAGGGCTCACGATTTCAGAAATATTAAAATAATGTCCTGTTACACTTGAGTGAAGAGGTTTCTTTTTAGAGGAACACTATTACATGTATTCAGTTCTGGAAGTCAAGCATTCGACATGACTTATAACAAAACAGCAATGCCGTGCACCACCTTTTTCCAGCAGTGATTCCTGCTCCCTTGAGGCAATGGTTTTCAACTTGTCAACAATTTTCTTTTGTTCTATTCTAGTATTTCCAATTTACCTGTTTATATTCTTTTTTTAAATTATTCAATTGTAGAAATCATTTCCTGGCTTCCAATTATAGAAAATACAGATTTAACTCTTTCATATTACATTCATGTACTCAGTTCCCCACCTCTGTTTTCCCATAGAGCTATATCACAATTTTAATCCAATCAATATTCAATATTATGTATATGATTGTAAAAATACTGCTCTTAGACAAAAAGATTACATTCCCTTCTGTCATATAAATTGGTTCTTGTTGACCATCTACACCTCTTTGACGCAAGCTACAATTTAGTGTTTTAATTCTCTCTGGTCTTCTAAGTTTTCTGTATGCTTTCTAGCTATGAAAATTTTGTTGACATCTTTCATCTGCTGTCATCTGCTCTCCCAGTCTCTTAACCTTGTGGATTTATGTCTTTTGGGAGGAGGTGGAGATAAATGTGTACCTTTGATATGCCATGTTTAACAAAGGTAGAATAGGACCTTCTGTGTGGGACTGCGGGGGAAGAAGAGGTAGAATTTTAAGTGAAAATATTTAATCATTGCAGAGGAAAAGCAGGTGTTGAGAGAGAGCAGAGTTTAAACAACTTGTCAGGGATATTAAGAAACACAGATAAAGTATGGAGGAGGAACAGAAACGCATAATTGTCGTTGTGAACCTTCTGTTTGTAAACGTAGGAGAGAGGGAGTTTCTGCAGCAATAAAACAGGTCTTGGCCTGAGGGTTGCAAAGGACAAAAAAAGAAGGAAACTTGAAAATACTTTCAAAGAACAGTCTAAAGATGCTTTGGGCCTAAAAACCAAAGGAGAGTCCAGCCTCTTTGAATCTTAAGTGCATAGAAATATGAGAAGCATGAGGAGAGGATAAGCATATTTGCAAAAATCAAGTCATACATCTTTAAATTAGTACAGGAAGATTTATTGTTAATAGAGCTTTGTTCGGTCACCTACCTATTTAAAAATAAGACTATATCTTCAATTCAGTTGATATTGTTGAGAATACTGCTATTAATTCTTTAGGCACTGTGTGTTATCAGACAAAAGATACTTCAAAGAAGTTCTAGTTAAGAAAAGATGATAAGACAAAAGTACAAATAAAACAATGCAAAGTGAACTAACCAAAGTAGAGGAGAACTGGATGTGATAAGAATTCATGCAGATGAGAAACTACTTTTGTGCTTGAAGGAGGCAGCAGCATCTTAAAAGAGCCCGGAACCATAGGATATTCCAAACCAAAAAGAAAAAATTGAGAAATGGGTTCACTGAAGAGACAGAATGCACAATGACAGAAAGCTATGGGGGAACTGGATGCACTTGGAGGGCAATCAAGAGTGAACCTGAGCAAGAACCATCAGGTCAGTATTTTGCAAGAGATAGTTAAGAGGCTTATGAGATTAATTCACGCCAAATTGCAAAGGGTTTTTATTAAGGTTTTTGAGGCATTTTCTATATTCCTTCACCTGTGCGTTCTGACCAGTTTGACATAAAGAAATAGGAAACAGATACAGATTTACTCACCAGCAGAATTGCCAATAAAGCTAGCACGGGTCATGTAGTTTGGAACAGAAGCTTAGCCCAACTTTCTAAATTTGCATGCATTTGTCTACAGAACATGTCGACATCCACCGCCTCTAGACCCAAAGGTGGAGTCTGGAAGAGAGGGGACTAGAGACTTCTCATAACAGACCAATTCTAAAGAAATCAGCCAAAGCTCAACTACATCCTGTGTACATAGCAGTCTCTACCTGTGTCTTACCAGACTTGGCAAAAATAAATGTTCTCTCTCATGCTGCTCTTTCTTGAAGGAGGGCCTGGAAGTGAAATCCCTTCTATGGAAATGTGATGTGAATTAGCGTCTCCACCAGTCACCAACCACCAACAGCACTGACTGCCAGGTAGAATTCGTGCAGACATCAGGAGAGCTCGGAGAGCCACCTCAGACCTTGGAGAAAGATATCAGGGCAGAGCTACTCTTTAGGAAGAAAAATCAGGCAGCAAAAGGTGAAATATTTTAGAACAGGATGGACATAAAAGTCGGGCAAGAAGGTGGGATACTCTGATAGCAGGAGTAGAAATAAGAGGAAAGAAAAGTCTGAAGTGGGTGTGGAAAGATGGGATGCGTATAAGGAAAGAGGTGAGAAACACACTCCAGGACAACTGGGAGAAGGTGGGCCAAAAGGACTCAAAGTCCAGTGATTCAAATCTGGAAAACTAGATTAACGATAATTCCATTCACAGGACTGGAGAAGTTATTAGAAGCAGAAACTTGGGGAGGGAATGAGTTGTTTGAGGAGAGGATCTGCAGTTAAAGTCAGGAGCATCAGTGAGCCACTAAGCCCCCAATTCAACTCACCTGACCGCTCCTCCCAAACACAAAACTTCATCCACAAAAGAAGCCGTATGTGGATTCACCCTGTGACTGATGCTCCCTGTCTCATCGACTGGCCCTTTCAGTAGCTCTGGTACTCTTACTGTGCTTTTATAATGGAGACTGTCAGTTACTTGAGGTAAGCCACTTCATCTCCTCCTGCCTGCATCCTCCCGGATAAAATGGGAATAGTACTAGCACCCATCCCAAACGATTTCTGTATTCCTCGCAGTCTCATCAAATTTGGCATACAGTAAGTGCTCAGCCAGTGCTCACAGTGATGAATCTTAGGTTGAGAGAGAGTCATCAGCACCGCTTGTCTCCTGATGGTTGGGCCCGTGGAGCGACTTGCTGGACATCACAAAACTAACAAGTAGAAGGTTATTAAGATTTAAGTGTAAGTCTTGTGATTTCAAATTCAATGCCCCCCCCCCTTTTTTTTTTTGCAAAAGCTAGGTTAGCCTACAAATCCTGCCTATTGAGTTCCCCCAAATCAGTACGATAACATCACCTCATCGGTGACAAGAGCAAAACAGAAACACAGTAAGAGCTGTAACACTTTCATTGGACTCACCACATGCCATACGCTGTTCTAAGCACTTTACAAATATTAACTCCTCGAGTTCCCACAGCCTGAACCCAACTTTTATTAGCTTGCTTATTGTCTACAGTTTGGGGCATTCCTACTTAACTGGGCTGTGAGTTCAGAGCAGAACAGCAAAAGTAATTACTATCGGGAAGTATCCTTAATAAGGAAAGGCAAAAAGAATGGGAGTCGGCTCAGGGGAGATACTCGTTTTTAAGCAAATGAAGGCATATGTAACCTAGTGAAGAGCAGTGCCCCTGGGTTTATGACAGCGTCTGATGGCGATAAACCCATTGGGTAAATATTATGGGAGCCCCCCACTCCATCCCCCTACACACAGTTAAGAACTTAAAGACAAGGTCACATAACACACTTTTGAGCCTGGCTCCTGGGCATTCCATTGGTTATAGGGAAGACACCAGACACCTATCAAACTCTTTCTAGTCCTTTAATTGCATAATAATTTATGAAATTAAACTCAACCCCTTCACAGTATCCGGGAGAGCATCTTAAGAAAACCTGCTACACTCTCCCCCTTGGCCTTGTTACAAACATTGTTCCTTACCTGGCTTCCTCCTTCACAAAACTGTAAGATTTCTGGGGGATAAAGATGGGACTTTATTTATATTTAGCTCTTCCTTAATCCAAACAAACACAGCTTCCTTTGCTTAGCGGGTTCGCACAAATGCTGTCCAAAGTGAACTGAATTGAATCCTTGGCAGCTGTCCCTACTACCCAGACTCGGAGTGTGGTGCCAACATTCCACTTGGGAGCCCAGGGAAGAGAAGTCAGATGTCCTTTCCTCTAGGAACCTGTGATCTCTAGAGGGAAACAATTACAACAGTCTTGAAAATGACTGCAAACAGATGAAAAGAAATCCTGTGCCAATAAACATAGCCCACGTGCTCCATAAATGTTGATGAAATACTAGTAGGTGAATGGATTTGGAAGGCCCCCTGCTTTGGATTTTAGGTAAGAGTATTTAAAATTCCTGTAGAGAATGGGAGAAAATATTTGCAAGTGATGCAACTGACAAAGCTTAATTTCCAGAATATATAAGCAGCTCATACAACTTAATAAGAAAAAAATAAAAGACCCAGTCCAAAAGTGGGCAGAAGACCTAAACAAGCAATTCTTCAGTGAAGACATACAAATGACCAATAGGCACATAAAAAATGCTCAGTATCACTAATTACCAGAGAAATGCAAATCAAAACTACAATGAGGTATCACCTCACACTGGTCAGAATAGCCATCACCCAAAAGCCTACAAATAATAAATGTAGGCTTATTTATTTCTCCACAAAGGAGAAAAGGGAACCCTCCTACACTGCTGGTGGGAATGTAGTTTGGTGCAGCCATTATGGAAAACAGTGTGGAGAATCCTTAAAAAATAAAAATAGACTTACCATATGATCCAGCAATCCCAATTCTGGGTGTATATCTGGAGGGAACTCTAATTTGGAAAGATACATGCACCCTAATGTTTATAGCACTATATACAATAGCCAAGATATGGAAGCAACCTAAATGTCCATTGACAGGATAAAGAAGTTGTGGTATACTTATACAATGTAATACTTCTCAGCCATTAAAAAAATAAAATAAAATAAAATAATGCCATTTGCAGCAACATGGATGGACTTAGAGACCATTATTCTAAGTGAAGTAAGCCAGCAAGGGAAAGAAAAATGCTATATGATGTCACTCATATGTGGAATCTAAAAAAAAAAGAAAAAGAAAGGACACTATGAACTCATCTACAAAACAAAAACAGACTTGCAGACATAGTAAACAATCTTATGGTTACCAGGGAAAGGGGGTGGGAAGGGATAAATTTGAGAGTCTGAGATTTACAAATGTTAGCCACTATATATAAAATAGATTTTTAAAAATTTCTTCTGTATAGCACAGGGAACTATATTCAATATCTTGTAATAACCTTTAATGAAAATGAATATGAAAATGACTATATGTATGTATATGCATGACTGGGACATTGTGTTGTACACCAGAAATTGACACGTTGTAGTTGACTGTACTTCAATTAAAAAAAAAAAACATAAAAAAACAAAAACAAACAAACAAAAAACTCCTGTAGAGTTACCTAAATCAAAAAGTGCACTGGGACAAAGGCAGAGTCTGTGGGTAAGTCTACCGTCTCTCTCTCCCGCACTTACCTTGAAGTATGACCTCTTAACACCATTGTCATGAGGCATCCTGCCTGGAGTCATCTTTTTTTTTTTTTTAACTTTTTTTTTTTTTATTGAGTTATAGTCATTTAACAATGTTGTGTCAAATTCCAGTGTAGAGCACAATTTTTCAGTTATACATGAACATACATACATTCATTGTCACATTCTCTTTTGCTGTGAGCCACCACAAGATCCTGTATATATTTCCCTGTGCTACACAGTGCAATCTTGTTTATCTATTCTACATTTTGAAATCCCAGTCTGTCCCTTCCCACCCCCCGCCCCCTTGGCAACCACAAGTTTGTAGCCTGGAGTCATCTTTTGAAATGTAAACTTTGGACAGGAAAGTTGATGAAACCACAGAGCATCAAGATCCTGTTCATTCCACAGAAATGGTTGAACTCCTACTCTGGACCTGGACACCACGGTCCCTCACCTTGAGGGGTTCTCAGCCAAGTGGGGGCTGGATGGGGGTCCACAGAGACAGAACCAGTACAACCTAATCAGGGTTAGGATCTATGGATAACAAAGGCTCTGAGGTGAGTGGAGAAACTGTGGTGGTGGAGAAACTGAAGTAGTTTCATATGGCTAAAATATAGACAAGCCTCTCTTAACCCACTGCTCATTAGTTCATTCATCCATTGGTTTATTTATTCCTTCAGACTTTTTAAAATTGAAGTATAGTTGATTTACAGTGTGTTAATTTCTGATGTACAGCTTAGTGATTTAGTTATACATACATATATATAATTTTTCATGTTCTTTTTCATTATAGGTTATTACAAGCTATTGAATATAGTTCCCTGTGCTATACAGTAGGACTTTGTTGTTTATCTATTTTATATGTAGTACTTTGTATCTGCAAATCCCAAACACCTAATTTATCCCTCCCCTCCTTTCCCCTTTGATAACCATAAGTTTGTTTTCTATGTCTATGAGTCTGTTTCTGTTTCATAAATAAGTTCATTTTTGTCATTTTTTTAGATTCCACATGTAAGTGATATATGATATTTGTCTTTCTCTGTCTGATTTACTTCACTTAGTATAATAATCTCTAGGTCCATCAACGTGGCTACAAGTGGCATTATTTCATTCTTTTTCTTGGCTGAGTAGTACCCCATTTTGTGTATATGTATATATACAAATATATGTACACCACATCTTCTTCATTCATTCATCTGTTGATGGACATTTAGTTTGCTCCCATCATTCAGACTTTTTGGACAAGCAATATAGCTAAGCATTACGTGAAATTTGCAGAGGAATGGCTTGTGCTTTGCAACCTTGAGAAGCCGGTTGTCTAGTAGAGAGGTGTGTGAAAACCTCTAAGCCACATGAGGAGGTGAAGGAGGATGGGAGAGGTGGAGCCACATGCTCCCTTCTCCCCGGGCATATCTGCAGGGCTCTATGGAGATGGCGGTCTTTGACTTGACCCCACGGCTCATTTCTTGGTGTATTTGAATATGTAGGCAGAGGCACAGGATGAGACAGGCAAGGATCTGGAGATCCCAAGAATGTAAATTACTTTCTCCTACACTTGCTCTTGGCAGGATAGAGGGGGCAGGGGTGACAACGGTATGAGAAACTGATAAGCAGGGGACTGTGGATGCTGAAGAGGCCATAAAGCAAAGGACTGGAGCATGGAGAGCAAACTGTGTCTCCTTAGCTCTTTTGCCAAAAGCCAGCTTGGCTTGGGAATCTAAAAAGAAAACTGGGATTATTTATGTGCTACCTCCAGCAATACATCGGAGGCCAAGAGGAGTGAGAGTTATTGAGCTGGTTCAAAGCAATCTCGATTATTGAAAATGAATGAAATTGAATTCCGCTTCCTGCAGAGTCATTTATTGAGAGACAAAAGCAATTAATATTGAAAATAAAATAATTGTGAACTTCTGAACTAAATTACCATGCAGATATAATGTACTGTCTCATGTCTTTAAATACTTAATGTATTAGAAAATTGTAACACCAGCCTCTGAACCCGGATCCTCTATATCATTAGCACTTACTCATTCTGCTTTTGCCAAAAAGCAATTCTGAAGAGTAACAAATTAAAAATCAAAGTTCCAGAAATAGGAGTCCAAATTTAAAATTCACAACCATATCGAGGTTTGAGATTTCAGTTGGTAAATTAATCCTGTTATATGGTAAATCTGAAAAAACTGGTAAGGTGCCCCATAGTCCCTTGTTAGCAAGAGAAATTTTTGCATATTATTGCAAATTTGGCATCACCATGGAGTACCTGCTGCCAAGTACCAGGCATGCACTTGATGAATGATTCTGCTGTCAGCCGCAAGCATCCTTGTGGTAACTGATTTATGTACTGAGGGCCCTTGAGAATTGAAAGTGCATTGTATGCACAGAGTTAGTGCATATATTGTAACTCATGTAAGTTCCAACTTGAGTCTCTTTGTTTGATGGTAACACTACAGGGTCTCTAGAAGAGTCATTTCCCATTTGGGAAATGAACCATCTTAAGTAGATTTCCCAGAAGCAGAGCTTATGATGACGATTGGGGGAAAGTAAGAGGAAGAGTTGGGGAGGGTTGGGACTGGCAGGAGAAGGAGGCTAATAAAGAGGTTGTATCAAGAAAAGTGCATTGGAGAGTCATTTAGGTCCTGTCCTGCTGGGGAGTTCTGCTCAGTCCTACCCTAGAGTCATCACAACCAGGGACAACGAGCTACCATATTTATTCCTCTTGTATCTGATGATCAGCCCACAAAGAGTCACAGGTGCTGCCTGTTGGGAGTGAACACATGGGGAGCCGGTGTGTGCAAATATAGGGGAGGGATCTGGGAGAATGTGGGTGGTGATACATCAAATATTCTGTGATTATCATTAAATGCTGTGGGAAGAAATTTAATCTTACCAGTCGGTGGTTGACAGTAAATAACTCACTATCAGCATTGTGGGAAACATGCCCAACGCTTGGCCGTCTTCTTGATTCAGAGCCCAGTGTGCAGGGAGAGGTTTCAAAGGGGCCAAGAGACTAATTTCCTGCTGGCAACAGGCTGGTGGCAAAGGACTGACACATGCTAGGCACTCTTCTAAGTTAGGAAAACAAAGCACAAGAGACGAGGAAGATAATGTCAGAGTGAGAAAGCTTCCAAATAGCTGGTGGAAGGCAGCAGGGAAGAGGGAGCCTCTAAAGAGCCAGAGTTAGACCCATCTAAAAGCCCTCAAATTCCATCTTAAAGAGTATTGGCCGAAAAATATATTTGTGTGCACAGTTTGGCCTGTGGTTCAGCGGTATGCAACACTGCATGTCTAAAATAAATGACCTTAATATATACAAAACTGTGGTTTGGACACTGACAAAAAACTTTCCAGAATAGAGAGAGCAGGTATAAAGGGAGAAACACGTTGAGCCCAGTAGATTCTTGCCACCCGTTTAAAAAGTTGGGACTCTGCCTCACAGCAGTAAATGCTCTTCGTAGCAGGTTAGAGTGTAATGAAATTTTAAAGATATGTCTAACGCCTGTTGATTTGTTTAATATTTGTGTGCATCTCAGGGAAGATAAATTAAACCCTTATTTTGGCTGAGGGTTTTGCTGGTGGCATTTTTGAAGAATAGAATTCTTTTAATTATTCAACGAAATATAATGTTACTTGTCTTTAAATGCAAAATAAAATACTGCCTCAGTGCAATTCTTCCTCTGCTCCTCCTCAGAATCCTTTGGGAAAAATCTCCTTAATAACCTGCTAATGTCTATGTCTATGTAAGTTGATTGGATGTAGAACAAATTACTAAGACTTGAAGTAGCCATATCGTTAGTACACGAGCCTTCATTGTTAGGTCTTCATGAAGCTGTGTTTCACAGTAGTACTCCCCAGCATTTAGCCCAAATACCAGGACATCTTTGCAGTTTCCACAGTGACGCACCACCAATGATCAGGCAGATCATTGAAATGTTAGCTTCTAACCTTGAAGCTTATGGGCTGAGTCTGATGGGTCCCACTGCTACATTTAACCTTTCTAAGACTTTCTGCCAGAAACGTCTATACTTGTTGCATTCAGTGTGCAAAGCGTGTCCCATTGGCGGTTAGAAACCAGTAAGGAATAGACAGTTTAGGAATCTTGTGTACCCATTATGTCTTTAAGTAAGATGTTCCATTATTAAGTGACTCGTGGTTATCTCCCTAAATTTTCCAATTACATTTGAGAATGGGAGTTGGGTTGGGATATCCTAGTTTCTTGTTTCCCCATTTAAAATTTAAAACAAAAATGCTACTCTAGACACTGAATTTGAAATCCCTAATCTCTTAGAAAAATCATAAGCAAAAATCGGTACTAAAATAAAGCCTCAGTTAATCTAGGTTGGCTTGCCTCATGACTGAATTTGCCAAATAATCAAGTAACTTTCCACTTCATTTTTTGTTTTGAAGACTTGGCGTAGGAAAGGCTTACTCCTCCATGGATCCTAGGGGATGAGAGCAACTTCAAAGGAAAAATGAGAAGAACTTCTTCTGTTTCGGTTCCTTGGCCTTGAATTATACTTGTGCTTTCTTTTATAATTTAAGGAGATGATGAACTTTTGTTCATTCAGACTTACTGGAGGAAAACTAGTCCAAGCAGTGGAGAAACCTCAACTATCGATTATTTCAAAAGAAATAGAATATTTTCAGTAAAGACCATGTATTCAGAGTTTGATGACTAAATTCCTTATAGAAAAGCTCTCAGTGAAATTGAATTATTGCTTATATAAGAATGATTTATATAGAGTTGTTTGATAAACGTGTTGCTTACACTATTAATTTGCTTTGGAAGCCTGTCTTTATAGATGATGTAAAGACACATTTCTGTACAATCAGCATTGTGTGTGTGTGTTTCCTGAATTAGACTCTCCTCTCTGGACACGGCTGGCCAGTGTCTCCTCGTGCACGTTTATTCTGCTCAGGTTAGAACAGTTGTCTCTACAGCATGAGCTTCCTGCCCATTGACTTTCACTTAAATGGCACTGGGATGCCATCTGGTTAACTGTATGTGGAGCTCAAAGTTTTGATTATGGCTGATTTATCAGATGTAATCTTTTAAAGGCATAAAATTAAATAATGGGCAGTGCAGGTAAAGATTAACTTTCCCTAGACCATCAAGATTGATGGTCCTGGTTTCCATAAATGTACTGAAAGTTGACATAGTACACTCTGCTTTCATGTGGTTGGGTTCTGTAAGTTACAAGAGGTGAAATTCAGGGAACATTTTGCAAACCTTGGGTCATTATTGATGACAGGAACCAACCAACCAATCTAATGACTTTTGATTTTAAGCTTAAGTAGTTTTGTTATTTTACCTAGTCTCATTGAGCTATGTCATGAGATCTGTGCTAAATGATGCAAAAAGATATGACTCCTGCCCTCGGGGAGCTTGTAATTGAATTAGTACGTGCATCAAAACCAAGGAAAGAGCAAATCAGTACAGTTATTACAACTTGTTTAAAAAAAAAAAAAAAGCTTGGAAATTAAAGGCCTACTGTCCTAAGAAAGAGAATGAAGCGGGTATGAGGGGGTAGATGATCTGATGGTCTTAGTCTCCTCTTTAATCACTCTTTATTGCTAATTTTAGTTTTCCTCAATACAAATTAAAAAAAAACAGCAACTGGTTGTGCATTCAATCAAAATGATCTACTTAGACTTAGTTAAAATGATATGCTTCCTGAATCATGGAAATGATTGATTCCATAAAGGTCTGATCATATGGGTAGGCATAATCTAGAGACTTTAAAGTTATTTTTATAAGTATAATTTGCTGCTCCTAAATAATTCTTATGATAATGTAATATGTGGTTAATGCAGAAAAGTCGCAAATTTACAAAAGATGCAAAAGTTTAATATAATCCTTTCACCAAGTGGTAGCCAGCATTGACATTTTAGCAGGAATTCTCCCAGTTCCTTTCTGACATACATACAACTCTTTACACATATGCATTTTTATCAGACATAGACTCCTATTATATGCCATATTTTATAGAAAGTTTCTACTTTTTGGAATGAACATTTCCCCATGATCTTTTACATTATTTTTGCATTATAATTTTAATGGCTGCGTAGTACTTAATTACATTGGTGCATCTCAGTTGCCTTAAGCGAGTCACTATTTATGTTCATTTAAGTTGTTTTCTAGTTTTTCACTTTATAAATAGTGCAATGCCTATCTTTTTCTTATTTTTAATTGTTTGCTTAGGGCACACTCCTGAAAGTGAAATTTCTTTGTTAAACTCTTGAGGCTCTAGATATATGATTGAAAATATCCCCCCAAAAAACCATACTTGTACGTTCGTCCACTAGCTGGGACCATGTCCACTGTCTGCGTAGGTCAGCTTTACTGGGTACTTGTTTTGATTTTTAACTTTTGTCATTTCAGCAGTCACAAAATGACTACAAAAATGTGTTCTCTACTCTATATTTGATGTGGAATTGGCATATATATTGAATGATATTTTGAGATTTGTAATGTTGCTTTTAAAATAAAACTTAAGAAGCAAAATCAAATTTAGAGGAAATGGGAACTTCTAGGATATGAGCGTTCTGAAGACAAAGTTCGGCGTGATGCTTTTTACAAAGGCAAGTCAACAAATTACAGATGCCAACATAAGTCATAGAATGGGAACAACAACAAAAAAGCCTGTTCAGAGAAAACAAACTTGAAATCAAGGTAGAGAATTTTTGTCCCTAGGAATCACAGTTGGCTATAATTTCTGATGAGAAATTGATTTTAGACTGAGTGTACAGAAATACAGTGGGACCTTAGAATTCCTGGGACTATTCTTGTAAAAGAGATTCCAGCAAAACAGCCTGAGAAGAGTGAGTTTTCTGGGAAGATTACATTCTAATAAAAATGGAAAATAGAAAATTTTAAATTGTAGGCTCCCCTGCAAACTTCCTTCCCTATGATTGGTAGTTATCAAAATTAAATGATACTAAGAAATTAAGTGGCTGTGTTAAATATAGTGGCAGGTATTAGAGTTAAAAGGAGTCGTGTATGACTGAAGCATAATATGCTGTACACCAGAAACTGATACAACGTTGTAAACTGACTATACTTCAATAAAAATGTATCTATAAAGTAAAAAAAAAAAAAAAAAAGAATCTGAAAGATTGTCTAACCCAGCTTCTCATTTTCCAGATAAAATAGAGCCCTGCAGAGATGAAGGAACTTGCCTGAGGACCCATAATCGGTGAGTAAAGAAAGAAGAAAGAAGTTCCAACAATAAGCAAATATTAAATTATTAAACATTGAAGTAATTTAAATATTTAAAATGTCATGAAAGTTTCCTTATATTATCTGATGCCTCAGATATAACAACAGTTTGGCATATGAACTTTGAAAGTATTTGTGTATATATACATAGAAGCAAATGTTAACATTTTTTTCCAAAAGTGGAATCATACTACATGTATAAATTATTCTGCCCACCATTCTTTTACATACATCTTGTATAGATGGTCTTCTTTTCTCTCAGCTAACATAGGTGGACTAGAATAGAGGCTGGCAAACTTCTTCTGGAAGGGGCCAGATACTAAGTATTCTGGGTTTTGTGGACCCACAGTCTTTGTCACAACTACTCAGCTTTGCTGTTCTGGTGAAAAAAGCAGCCGATGTGTAAACGAGTGGGTATGCCTCTGTTCTAACAAAACTTTATTCATAAAGATGAGCAACAGGAAACATTTGTGCTACAGGTTATAGTTTTCTAATTCCTGAAATAGAGAAATGAAAAAGATTGTTTTGGAAAACCTTGTTTGAGGAGGAAGCGTGATGAACGTCCTGAATGTAGAGAAAAGAAAGCTGAGTTTCCATCATCAGAAATGACCTTGGGTGAGGCAGGTAGGCTCACTGGCCTCGAGTAAAACGTGGGTACTCATACCCAGATTGTGGGGTTATTTTGAAAAGTAGATGAAATAATTTATGTAATTCATCTGTTAGTACATGAGAAGATTCTTCCCTCCCCCAACCCTCCTGGGATGGAGATTAATGCAGAATTTTGGTACTCACATAGGTAAAGCACTTGGGCAAGGAAGAACTGGCCAAAATTACTGATATCTCAACAAGACCCAGACTTATATCATGTAGATCCCCTTGAAAGTCATGTTTGCAAACTGTTGGCCAAGTTTGGGTAAACGTGACTATACCAGAATGATCCTAGATTTCCTGAGAAAAGATTAACATGCTTTGCATGGAATTTTGCAATAAAGGAAACATTATAGCTTAATTCATAGTGATTTAAGAAGATGGAAGATTTTTGAGAGGGGAAATCTAATTATAGTGAAAATAAAATTTCATTTACCCATTATTTCCTTCATTATTCATTATTTTTTATTGGGAAGATAAGCAGGTACAAGGAATAGGAAAGAAAAACACATTAAAGTGTACTAGGAAAAAATAAGGAATTAATGTAATGCTACTTAACTATAAATTTCTCATGTTATAATCATATTTTAATTCATCTTCAAGTGAACCTATTGGGTAAGTTCAATTGGTTATTTTCAAACAGAATTCCTATAGCAGTTCCAAAGAACTTTATTGCTTTTTCTAATTCACTTGAAATTTAATGTATTTTTTATGACATGATGAATTGGTTTTTTTCTCTGCTTGGTGTAGTCTCATCCAGTTGAATGCTTTAAGACTGAATACAACTTTCCTCTGTTTTGTTTTATGTTGTTGTTATTGTAGCTTTTTCTTAATTCAGAACTAGCTGCTTCTGTCCAAATTTAAATGTAAGCTGGAATAATTCTGTTAATTTATTGCTAGGGTTTATATTCTGGAGAGCAAAGCATTTTATGCTAATTAAATGTTACTGATAATGACTATGGCATAGGATTCAGGGAAAAAATAGTTAAGTGATTCAAGCTGATATAATGTTCATTTGTGAGAATAAGTATGTGAATACAGTTGAGACATTTTTTAAAATTGAAGAATTTGTCCAGCCTGTTGAGTGTTGAGTCTGAAATGCACCACAACCTTTTAATAGCACAGGACTTTCCCCAGCAACGGGATCTACATCAGTGGTGGTACCAGCAATGATTTAAGTCATATTAAGTCCTATAGTGAGGAAATTATTTTATTCCCCTTTCACTTCTCCTCCAAAACTTCTGATTCTCTTACTAAGAACGGAATGTGATGGCATTCCATCTTCTGTAGCTCTTTTTTACCAAGGGATCAGTCCTGAGACTCAGAGCTATCCTTAGGCCACAGCATTTAAGCAGGACTCAGTTACACTGGGTTTTTTTTTTCCATCCTTTTTATTTTTACAGTTTATCTTCTATTTGAGGTAAGTGAAGCTGGTTTATCACTTAGAGGAGTGGTACAACCTGTCTATCTTAAACACATCTATTCGGGTAGAAAACAAACAAACAAGAAGTGTGCTGAACTAAATAAAAATAATACATAAAGAATGAAAGTTGCTTGCCAACAAGGCAAAATTCATGCCAGTGGACCCTGAATAACCAAAGTTTAAGAAACAACTTAAAGACTATAGCAGTCGTAAAACACTGGAGCTCAAAGGGATCTGTAGACCATGGAGTTAAAGATCCTTGTTCTACAGATGAAGAAGCACAGACGCTGAGAGATTGGGGCTTCACACAGGGTCACACTCGGGCTCGGCTTCTAGATAAGAGAAATATCAGTAAATCTTTTTCCTCCCATCACTGAGAGATCTGAGAGAGTGTGGTATGGGTGAGCTGAACCAGAATTAACAACTCCTCTGTGACTTAGTAGGACTCAGCAAATACTGTCATTACCAAATTTCTGGTTGCAGTAGGGTGTTCTTGAACTTTGTTGTCAAGGACACCACAGAGCTAGAGAGTGGATTATGAAGAGGCAGGAGGGAAGGGCCGACCTATCTTGCCTTTTTGTAAATGCCAAAGCTAATTTCAATGATTGCTTTAGCGATATAACGATAACCAAGATTAAAGCAAGCAGGCATCCACTTTAGGATATGAGAGCTGGAATTTTAGATTTCATTATAAGATTGCCATTTCAACACAATAGTAATATAATGGCAATGGATTTCCATTTTTTCTCCATTTCTGTTGAAATATTATCTCATAAATATACTTTGATACAAAAGAGATCTCTCAATTTCATGAGAGCTCTGGAGCTGTATTTTATTCTTATGCTGACTTATCCCCAAAATATCATTTTGATATACAGCTTCAATATTCTTGCCAATGTCTGTGACATCAGCAATCAAAAATGGCATTATTTTTAGTTTTTTTCACATACAGTTGTAGGCTATCCAAAAAAGGGTCCTGCTTTTAGTGCTCACTGAAGTGTCCTTATCATTTTATTAAGGGATGTTTATGACTCACTCAGCTAATTGTTCCGAGAGGGGAAAAATACAGCATCTAGTAAAGGAGATAACTTTAGCCAGTGCGAATCCAAAATGTACGTAAAGCACACAGGAAGGGGACTAACATCTCTGCACATTAGTATTTCTTGTACTAGTAGAAAGTGTTGTTTTCCCAAATTACATTTTAGGAACCTGAGGTTCTGAGACCACAGAGCTAGAAAGTGTCAGAACTCTGTCTACCCCACTATACTCGCAGGTCCACAAACTGAACATGTGGGTCAATCTTTCCAGCCCTCAGAAATGACTTGTTTCACCCACGGAGGCCCTTAGTTACAAAGGTAGTGATCAAATGTCATAATCAAGGAGGTTCATTTAGCTGAAGAACTTAAAGAAAGTGTAAATTGGTTAAGTACACTTGATTTTAGGCATCAGTCTAGAGCACTTTTTTCAGTTTCTGGAGTCACTCCTACATTATTGTGAAGTCTTTATTATTATTTTAGTTATTAAAACCCTTGTGATGAATCAGAGATTCACCCACTTTGCATGAAATTCATTTCTACATCATATAGTGCTTTAGTGAAACGTGAGTTTTCTGAAATATTGGCATTAAAGAACTAGTTATTGGGTTAATAACTATGCTTTTCCTCTAGATGGTCCATTTAAAAAGAAAACTGAATACATTTTAATATGCAGAGAATGATGTTAAATTGCTGCAACAAAATAAGCAAATCCTTGCAGTACACAAGCAGCACTGACTGTAAATAGCAGTGATACTGTTGAGCATTATAGAAGTACTTTCACTAGATGTGCCACATATGGGACTAAAGTTTTCCTTTATGCTTGTGATCGTTAACAAACATAACCAAGATATAGACATGAATATAACTGTTCCACTCAAAGCACGACCAGAATTCATGGGTGCTTTCCTCATCACAGTGGGCAGAGTCTAAAAGTTCCTCCATTAAATGTGTAGCTAGGTAATACTTGGTACCATATCTGAGAATCTAGGATGTGAATTCCCTACACTAATGCAGCTCACACAGGCCAAACACGTGATGAATAATGTCAGAGGCCTGACTCAGGGATGGAAGGCATTGGTGACCATTGGCTCTGCCCTGCAGGAGGAGGAAGCCTTCCGTTGCCTGGCACACCTCATGGTTTTAACACTTTGACGGCCCTTGAGATTGCTTTGTAGAGTCATTCTTTTTTTTCTGATAAAGGAAGAATTTTTTTAAAGGAAGAAGCTGACACTCCTTTCTTCTGTGATCCCTTAACTAGTGCAGAAATGTGCCCTGCCCAGTGCTTCCTCAGCCCCTACCCGTCCAAGCAGAGTGCAGAGAGAGGAATTCAGGCAGCGCCAGCATAGAGAGTAAACAGGTTTTTTTTCTGAATGACCCAAGGTTCTTTTATTCCTGTAATGTCTAAAGAAGCTGCTGCCTTTTCATTTTAATGTGAGAGACATGATTTTCCTCTTGTTTTCCAAGGCTGTCAGATAACAGACAAATTGCCTTTGATAAAACATGCTTTCAGTTTCTCCAATGTAATATTCAGTTTTCATTTTCATAAGGGGTTGCTTATTTTGATGGCTTGAATTGGTTGACTGGATGTCAGTGCCTAGATCTCATCAGTAAAGATTGTAGTCTGAGTTATAATTCAGGAAAGTATATGTTACTGTCAAATTTATTATCTACAAATACTTTTCTGTGTTTAATTCTTGAAAATCAGGAGTGACAAGCCATTTGAGTAAATACTTTCTCTTTGCCCTGTTTATCCCTAAAAGTCACTTGAAAACAAAGGCAAGTTGGGTAACTGCTTATTGAAGAATTTGGGAAATACTTTTATTTGAAGAAAAATGTGTTCTGACTCCAGGGATTCCAACTCTTAGAATTTCTGCAAGTAATTCACATTCTTCTTTTTCATTTCACTGTCCTGACTCTGTGTGTCTGACACACACATACCTTTCTCTTTTGCCCTATCAATACATAAAGCAGACCTCAAAAGAAATTTAATTTTAAAAAATCCCCAATTATAAAAGTAGTATGTATACATTGTAGAAAGCTCTGATAATTAAAAAAAAAAAACCCACAAATCATCTATTTTAAATCCCATGTCTACCCTTTGTCGTTTTCTTAGTTAAGAGATTATAATTAAGAGTTTATCCTCTGAAAAGTTGTTTCAATCAACTGTCTTACCTCATCTACAAAGGCAAAGTGAGGCAGCACCCCAGTATATAGAATGGTCCCTTGCATTTTCCCCCAAACCCCACCCCAGTTCCAGTTAATGGGTAAACAAATAGTGAACCCCGACCACATGCCAGATGCCACGTCAAACAGTAAAGACACACAGCTGAATAGCACACAGGTCCTAACTGGCAGTTATAAACAGACAAACTTACCGAGGAAGTGCCCAGCTAAGGTGTGGCTAACCCTACCTGGGCACCGGGGAGAGGCATGCGTCCCACATGGGTTGTAGAGGGAGAGGTCTGCCTGGAGAGGTCATCTGAGTGTTCCTGGTTATGCTACAGGTAACTGAAGGCAGAGTTTGAATGATACCGCCTAAGAGAGCACAAAGAAGAGAAGTAAGCACAGGACGGAACCCTGGAGAAATTGCAACACTTTATGGTCGGCAAGAGGAGATGATCTTCCAAAAGAGATTAAAAAGAAACAAAGTGGGGAGGGTAGAACTCAAGTGGTCGAGCACATGCTTAGCATGCACAACGTCCTGGGTTCAATCCCTTAATTAACCCTCCCCCCCAAAATAAAAAATAATAATAATAATAAAAGAAACAGAATTAGTTGGAAACCCAAAGACTGTGGTATGCCGTAGGCCCAAGCACAGAATGTTTCAAGGTGGAGGAAGTGGTCCATTAAATCAAATACTATTTGTTAATAGTAAGGTCTGAAAGATACTCTTACTGGGTTTAGAAACGTAAATGTTATCGGTGACACTGACTTTTCTGTTTTTGTTGCTGTTGTTTTTGCTGGTTTTTCTGATGTGATACAAGAAAGAAATCAAGACAGGAGTGAATACAGAGGTGCTGGCCACATCTCTAAATGCCTTTTATCACATTACAACGTCTTGGTGTGATTATTTGGTTTTAGTTCTGATGTTTTGATCACCTAACGTGGGGGTTCCTTATGAGCATTGACTGTCTTAGCTCTGACAACCCTACCTACCATAAGGAGTGTCAGTACGTATTTGATTGACGGGTAAACCTTTCTTCGAAAGCCTGCTTCTCCTCCTGGGCTGTCACTGGTCTTTGATTCCTCCCTTCTCCTCGCTTATACCTGAGAGGCTGCCAGGTGAGACCCCTCTTCTACAGCACCTCTCCTGGCTGGGCTTTTAGCTAGTAACAAATTAATTCCCCTTCCTCCAGGAAATTAACTCTTCAGTTAAGAATTACATTTTAACATTCCTAAAATCCCTCCCCTCTGCTCAGTCTTCCTCCCTGCCTCCCTTCCCCTCCCTCCCCCTCTGTGTGAGTGTATCTACTCCTCCCCCTCTCTCCTCCCTTCCCTCCTCCCTCTTCCCCTCGGTCAGTGTCTTCTCCCCCCTCCCACGTGAGTGTGTCTCCTCACCCACCTCCCTCCCTCCCTCTCTCTCTCCCTTTCAACTCCTCTTCCTCTCTCTCCACCCTCTCTCCCATCTTTGCCTCCTTTTACTGAGAATTCAAGTGTCATTTTGACCCAAAACATACAAGTTGTAGAAAAAGGGAAGAATCACTAATCACCACACTTGTCCCATGAAGAGATATTTGAAAGACAGCTTAAGGAGGGGAAGAAAGAAAGAAAGAAAGAAAACATATTGACATGAAAACTAAGAAGAAATATTAAAGGGGTAAAATCTGCAGAAGATTTCGATTAAACCAAAAGCCTGAAATGACTGAATGATGAAGACTGTGAGTCGGCCGACTGCTCTCTTTCGGCTGATGATGCCAGAGAAAGTGACACCAGGTAGGAAGAGGTCCTGGCGTTGCTGCCCTCACCCCACCCCCGCGATAAGGCTTTCATCCCCCCCCATGCCCATTAACTAAAGGACTTGGCTGAGCATCCACGTCCTGCGGCGCAGTCCCTCGGTGCGGGGCCCTGCCTGGTCCGCTGAAGGATGAACCTGATTGAGGCAGGAAGCACCATCCATAACGGAGGCCTCGTCCACGAGGCGGCCGCCCTTCCCTCCCCGTCTCTTCCAAGATGCTCGAGGGAGGAGCAGCTTGTCTTCGGGATGGCCAATTCTTTACGGTTAGTATCAGAAATGAGCCTATCAATCAGAAACAGGAGACTTTTAAAGGGGCACCAGGGCCATAAACTTTATGAAAAAGGTTAGAGATTGCATTCAGCCCTCAAGCAGATACACAATTACCCTAAACCCAGTTCAGGGCAGGGAAACTAAATCTTAAAAAAAAAAAAAAAATACACCAAGTGAAGACCTCCCCTCCACACTTAACATACATAGCTTTTATAATTTTTTTTAATTTTGATTAAAAAAATCATTTCAAATTATGCGGGTGGAGTGCAGTGCACCTTTTAGATGAATCTTCTTTGCTTTCCTTGCTCAATCCACAGCCCAGTCAGATAGGACCCATTACAGTTAATTTTTTTTTTTTTTTGATGGGGGAGGGAGGTAGGTTTTTATTTATTTATTTAGGTTTTATGTATATATGTATGGAAGGATTTATTGATTTATTGATTTATTGATTTATTTTAAATGGAGGTACTGGGGATTGAACCCAGGACCTCATTCATTCTAAGCACATGCTCTACCACTGAGCTATACCCTCCCCCTCATAGCTTTTAGAGGAAAGACTCAGAGATAGCAGTTGTCAGAGAAATTTTTCCTCCTCTAGCTATGCAAAGAAAAGGGAGAAAAGGAGTAAGTAAGGAAAGAAATGGCAGAAAGAGAAAGGAAACAAGAATTTAGGCTGGAATGGGGAGATGAGAAAAAAAGAAAAACTGGAGAGAGTTTTTTTTTTTTAGATTCTGTAAATACTTGCCTGCTTATGAGATAAACTCATTGATATTGAAGGGCCTTGAAAACACCATTGATTTATTCACTGTCGGCAGAAGTTAGAGAAAATCTCATTTTCATGAGCTTCCCTTCCTATCACTCAGTTCCCTTGTGACACAAAAAGTAAACCTTTTCTAAGGCTTTCTCAGGCAGTTTGACATTTTGTTGAATTAACGGGTATATGTTGTACCAAATTTATATGCTGCATCTTTCCACCCAAGCAAGGAATGATTTTCTATTGAACAGAATTCTTAGGGCACCAAGAGAACCCTGGAAACTTCTTAGGGTAATCTTGCTTCTATAGTCAGCCTCGAAAATCTCCCCAGGTCTCATCACTGTCTCCCTGGATGTAAATGGTGAGGGCATTCTGAATCTCAGTGGGATTACTCTGTGATGCCCTGGATCTGTCCCCTGAGGGCCCTGTGTGGATACTGTCAGGATGTTTTATCTGGCAGATTTCAAGAACATCTGAAATAATGGGGAAAAGGTGTAAGGAGGGAAAGTTAGATGAATGGGCATCATTTTGTTAGGACAACTGAGAGTGATTTGACCCGTTGGTGGCAAATATTTCATATATAAATGTTGAGCCACAAAATGAGTGGGACATTGTGTGGTGTGACACTCATTTCAGAAGCCCATGCCACCCAACTACTGATGTGAATGATTCAGGGAGGCAGAGCTGTGACACTAGTTTCCTAGGACTTCTTGTAACAAGGTTTCACAAACTGAGTGGCTTAAAACAATGGAAATTTATCATCTCACAGTTCTGAAGACTAGACATCTGAAATCACGGTGTCAGCAGGGCCACGCTGAAACCTGCAGCGGGGAATCCCTCTGCGCCTCTTCCTAGCTTTCCTTTGCTTGCTACCAATTTTTGGCATTCCTGGGCTCACAGCTACCTAACTCCAGTTTCTGCCTTGACCATCTCATGCACTCTCTCTGTCTTCACATGGTCCTCTTCTTCTAAGACACCAGTCACATTGGATTAGGGACCCACCTTATTCCACTCTGATCTTAACTAATTACATCTGCAGCAACCATATTTCCAAATAAGGTCACATTAAGGAATTGATTTCAACATATCCTTTTTTTTTTGAGGGCTGGGGACACAATTTAACCCCTAATAGTAACTACAAGAAATGTTTATTTGAAGTCTTAATTGGATAGACTTAAAGACACATTTCTAGTTCAACTGAATACACACTTAACTAGAAATCATTGGTATCAAAAGTGCAGGTGCTGTTTGAGTTACATGAGATTATCAGAGTAAGACCTTCCCCCACCAACCTCCAGGTGCCTCCAGGCACCTGAATATGACAGTATCCCATTTAGATAGAGATATAATTATATAAAACTTTTAAGACTTATACAGGACAAGAACATACAGTAATTATTAATAATAATAGTAGCACAAAAATATTTGCCAGGCACAATTCTAAGTGCTGTATATTCATTTAACCCTCACAGCAGTCCTGTGTGGTTAGTACAAGACACAGATCTTGGAAGGAAAGGTGTGTTTTTTAAACCTTGTGTGGCTGACTTTTTTCGTCAAGGAACATCACGATCGTTTCGTACTTTATCATGTCCAGGGCACTAGTCCTCTTGTCTCCATTGCCTTGTTGCTGTAGTTTAGGGAATATACAGGCACCAGGGGATGTTGGCAGTCAAAACACAGGTAGAATGAATTTCTCTTAAGAGCTTCCCTTGCCGTGGGCTGCTGACTTGACATTTACTGGACTGAGTCCACCATGTTTTCAGTGCCGCTGACAGAAACAAACACAAACTGGAGTCACTAAAACATGGGGGAATTATGACCATTGGAAAGTAAGCTCCATCTATGCAAGCTAGAATTGTCAGCTGCTCACTACTATTTCTGTAGTACCCAAAAGAGTACCCAGCCCATTAGCTCAGTAAATATTTGTAGAATGAATGGATGACAGTAGTCAGCAGGCAGTTCAAACCTAAAGCTTGAATCAAGTCAAGGGAGATAGGGTGTTACTGGCTTTTGCTAGTTAGACAACATGTTTAGCTATAAAATTAAAAAGTATATATATATATATATATGTATAAAATAGATAAACAACAAAGTCCTACTGTATAGCATAGGGAACCATATTTAACACCTTCTAATGGCCTATAAGAAAAAGAATATAAAAAGGAATATATATAGAGAGAGAAATATATGTATAATATGTATATTATATATGTATAATATATTTCTATATATTGATATATATGTATAACTGAATCACTATGCTGTACAGCAGAAATCACATTGTAAATCACTTATACTTCAATTAAAATATGTATTAATACTATTATTAATATAACATATTATATTTAATATATTAAATAATTATATATATTTAAAGTATAAATATATATATTTATACAGTGCTACTTTATATGTATATAATTTATATATTTTAATTAAAGTATGTGTACATATAGATACATAGATATATAAAATGCTACTTTGGATACACTGATCTGAGATTTTGCTGAAAGAAAACCACACTGGGAACTCCAGCAACATGTCTTTTCCTCCAGACCCAAACCAGCACTTACTAAGCCGAACGCTTTTCTGCGCTGAGTGGCTGCTTTGTGTGTGTGGCATTTCTGCTTCCAACCCCTTCATGCCAAAAGAGGAAAATATAAACAGGAAGCTCCTTTTTGCAACTTTGATTCTTTTACTTCCCGTGCAGCCCCTCAGGCTACATTCTTTCTGGTGACAATACAATCAGTTGGCTTAGAGGCATAGTGACAATGAGTTATGAGATGCTGACCTCTGACATGATTTAAAAGTTGCAAACTGGAAAATACTTAGAGAATATACCCTGATCTTAACAGTATAAGGAGATGCATTGCTGAAATACACTTTTTAGCCTAAGGTGATGAAAAATAAAATATTTGGGACATTTTGGTTTAAAAAAAAAAAAAAACACCATCAAACAAACAAAAAAAAACCTTCCTAGAGGTGCTTGATATTTCAAATGCTTTCAGTATCAACTATTTTTAAGGCAGATCCTGCCATGAGTGGCATACACTACTTGGAGAACACAAGTGGAGCAGAGACAGAACATGTTGTCTCTTACTTTTTCTCTGTAGAGGCTCTCCTCTTGAAAATGTCTTGTTTCAGTGTTAGCCTTCCCTGCCAGAAGGCTGTGTAATGGTTATGTGCCAAATGTCCCTTGTGGTTTTCTGATCTTTCCCAGTGCCTCCCCATTGCCCTAAAATATCTTTACTTTGGAGGGGGAGGGTATAGCCCAGTGGTGGAGTGCATGCTCAGCATGCACGAGGTCCTGGGTTCAATCCCCAGTACCTCCATTAACAAAATTAGTAAATAAACCTCATCACTACTCCCCACCAAAAAAAGCCCCAGCAAAACAAAAACTAAAATGTATGCTTACTTTTAAAATTTAGAAAAGTGAGTTACTTTCGGTAACCAAGACATTTCTAATCACACACTGGGCAGTTCAGCCTATTACCACAAAAGAATAAGCATGATGTTCGTGAAAAGGGGAAATAAGGACTCATTCTGGAAAGCCAAGAGCTTCCTTTTGAAGGCAATCTGCTTGCTGTGTAGACCCAGTGCTATTTCTTGGTAAATGGGAGAGTTCACTCCATGGACCACCAGGACAGCCAGTCATTGGAGCAAGAGCCTAAAAAGATGTGAAATGAAATGAGGAATGATCCCATTCAAAAGTAACGATCCATCTCTGGGGAACATGAGTGAAACACTTCATGGTGACATCTTGTAACATCCCAAGATTCCCATATTTCTTTAAGAGAATTATAGATTTGCAGACACAAAGAATGGGTCAAATACCATTTGGAGGCCAAGATGCTGATATAGGTGTCTTCTTACTGTTTCCTTGACGTTCAGCAGACATAGAAATTACTTCTAATAGCTTAAAGGGGGCTTCATCTTACACTGATGTCTCCCTCTTTTTTTTTTTTGGGGGGCATTTGAACACTGACATTCTTTTACCTAAAAGGGTAAAGGGTAGTAGGGACACCTAAATGGTTAAGATACTCCAGGGCAAGAATTCCAAGGTCAAATATCTACAGGAACCAAGCAAGTGATGGACACGCATGAAATGGTCTGGGAGTAACAAGAAGGGACTGCCAGAGTCATAATGAATCAGAGGAGCAGTGCCCCCTGAAAAAGGGGTAGTGGGACTGATGCCAGGTGAGAATGTGGGCCAGTGTTGCCAGACGTGCTAACATCTCTCCCCCTCTCTCAATGTATGTGATCACGCACGTGTAAGATACCATACAGGCCAGCAGCCTGCAATCGCTGCCTTAGGATCTGTCCCAAGTTTGCACCTCAGAACACTTTGTTCGTTCTGAAAGAGACTGAAAGCCAATCCGAAGGGGTTCCATGCTCATAACAGTTTGAGAAACACTGGGTTAAACACAGTTAACTGGGCTTCTTTTACTATAGGGCTTCTCAGAAACTTAAGTGTGTGACTTACACAGTGAACCTCCAAGAGTAGGCTTGGGGTGGGAAGCATTTCCCAGACTCATCTGACCCTTGGACCCGCTTTCTGTGGATACTTCATCAAAGTCCTTTGGAAAACCATGCAGCAATTTACTTCGCAGTAAATAATGTGAGTGAAATTCCTGTAAGTGAATATCCAAGGGGAACAGTAAATGTGGAAAACAAACAAATAGCCGGGTTAAAATAAGGCTGCCTGTAAGTGACCTTGGCAGGTTAGAAACCGTGATTTCAATGTATGGAGGAGAAGTGGGAAGCAACTGTGCCTTTTTTTTTTTTTTCAACTACATTGTGAATTAGATGTTCTTACCATTCATGGGAGTGTTTGGATCTTCAAGTTTTAAGTTGAGTTAAACTAGAGATGATAAAAGAATTCTACTCCATAATATAATCTATTCCTTGGTACACAACAAAAATCTTGATTTTTGATATTCATCCATTTGGCATATATTTCTCACATACGTACTGTGTGCCAGGCAACGTGCCAGGCACTGAGTCTGGATTAAATTACTAGTCAAGCTAATGCCAGTTCTAACCTAAACCTGGGGGTCAAATAAAAATGTAAATTTTCAATTCATGATTTGTCATAATGGAAGATTGCTAACACAACTCTCTCCAAGGGTTTTCCTGACATTTTGCAAAGGAATAGCTTGTCCACAACCATTTGCCTAGTCATGATATGACATGACTTGGTTTGTAGTTACAGAGGTAGCTGCTACACACAGCACTGGTTTCTTCATCAGATACTGAAAATCAGAATGGCAGGAGTGTGTTCATTTCAGCCTGGACATTGGCTGCTGACAAGGAGGAATACCACTGCTATTTCCTGTTCATCCCTGGGAGTTCTCCACTTATCTCTTCATGCTGTTCTTTGTTCTTCCTCGATATTATTCTCACCCTCCTAATGTGTAACAATATTGATGCCCAAATCGCATGCCATGTCACTATAAAGTCGTCTTTGATCCTTCCAACTAGGGGTCAACTTTACTCTTTGAAGCCCACTACCCACATCTGTAACTTTCGTATGGTTGTGACCACTTCTCCTTTAAATAAGAAATGTTAGTTCAGTAATTTATTCAATAAATATATATGAAGGACCTGTTATGTGAACTGTACTAGTGACAACTGGAGATGAAGTAGACACTTGTAACCTAGTATATATTGGAATGTCTTCCCTCTGCTTCATTTACGCTATAGGATCATTTAGTCCAGGATCACATCTTATATATATGGAGTGCAGTAGTTTGTACATATTTGCCAGATAGTTCGCTGAACATGGATTGATTTCCCCCGTATTTCTCAATCTTAGTTTTCAATCCTACCATTTAATGATGCTTCAGCAAAGAATATTTTCATTCACCTTTTTCTGAATGAAAATATTTCATTTTCCTGAAAATAATATGTCCATTCCATTTGGAAACACTGTTGACTTTCTCTCTTCATTGCTGTAATTTCGTTTCTACTTACAAGTAAAAATTTCCTTCGTTCTTAACCATTGGGCACAGAAAGCATGTAACACAGTCTAAGCTGCAGATGTGGGGTTCTTCCAAGGATTCAGTATGTGCCGGCCACTTGACAAGAAAATTACTGCTCAATTAGAGTGTGTCTCCTCGTGTTTTATCCTCGAGTCGCGAGGCTTGCTCTCCCTTGCACACCCAGCTCTCCTGTCCTATACCCCATCTTTCTCTGTTAATGAAAATTGTCCTTCAATCTCTGTTTTTCCTTTAGCCAGCAAACTAGTTTCAGTGGCAGTATTATGGTTACAGCCCACAGAAACCTTTCCCGTGCAGTAATTTAGCTGTCACTCTGGAAGCGGTAAAGCAGCAGGAAGATGGATGCTGAGCCCGGGGCTTGCCTGAGCAAGGTGTCCTGCGTGCTCCTGCTTGGATGTGTACTTACTAAAGAAGGCAGAAAAGTGTTTGCCCTGATTTCTCTTGGCCATGACTGCATTATAGCTAGAGAAAATATTTTTACTGGAACCCTGCAAATTGCTAAGAACCGTTGTATTATCCATGTAAAGAATAGAGATAGAGGGTGAAGATCATTTAGTGAGAGAATTGAAAAAACAAATGATGATGACATTTGTTGCAGGTCCCTTGATATGGTATTATATCAACACACCATTTTGGAATGATTTGGCAAGGGAAAGCATGAATGTTGGAGCATCCTATTGGAGAGCTAGTATGCAAAAGAATAATCATTTCAGGTCCATCTGCTGACAGATAGCCCTGACCACTCAACAAATTGATAAATTACCTCTCTTGGCACTTTGGTTTGTAGACCAACAAGTTGTTTATTTGATTATGCCTTTAGATGTCTGAGAGAAGGTGGTGGGAAATTCACACAGGCAGCATCTGGCTCTCAAACTCAGTTTTAAAAAGTACTTCAGATATAGTTTATTGCTTTGTATTCTGAATAAACTTTATTAGGATGAAGCAGTCTATTCAAGGATTTAAGTCCTCAGTTAAATTAGCAGGCTTATAAATTGAACACTCAGTATTATCTTCCAAAGCAGTTAATTTTTTTTAAATTTGGGAGCATTATATACACTTTATACATTATATACATTATACATGGTATTTATTATCTATACATTATACATGCCTTATACATATTTTATATATATGTGTGTATATATATAAAATAATATATATAATATGTATATATGTAATGGTGATTACTTGAGTTCTGTGACTATTTTAGACATGAACTTGCCCACATGCAGTTTTCTTCCCTTGGCTGCTCAGGTGGACACCAGACTTTGCTCTGTCCCCAGATGCTCCAGATGTGTTCCATGGAACTCCTCATGGCAGAGATTTTTAGTGAATAAATGAATCCATGCTTAAGTAGGTTTAAAAAGCTTACTCATATAAAGTCTGAGAACAGACAAAATTAACCTATACATTTTCTCAAAGTATCCCCATTATGAAGAGTCACCTTGAACATTTGCATATTAAAGATCTCGAGGAGGTCTTGCAATAAGTTAAAACTTTTAGGGTGTTTTCTAATAAATCAGTGTTCCCAAAACCTACTTAGCCACTGAAGTCTTTATCCAAATCAGTGACATGTCGAAGAACAAGAGAGCCTGAATTTATTTTAACAAACATAGAGTTACCTTACAAACCACAGTGCTTCACATGAGACAGAGGTCTGGAGCGTGGAATTTCCAAGAAAAATCTGGTCCAGTGTGATGGGAGCTAAAAATGGGCTCCTAGTAACCAAGGGTATTGGATTTCTTCTTTGCTTTTCCCAGTCTTTTAGATCTTTGTGTGGAAAAAGAGCAATTAATGTCAGTCATTTGCTGTGTGTCATCTACGGTGAGCCATCTCTGCCTTAGGCGCAAGAAAAACTAAGTTGGTCCTCCTCATATGTTCAAACTCAATATGCTCCTCAAATAGAATTTTTTTTTTAGTTTTCTTAAACTGTTCCTTTTAAATCAAATGCTTTGGAGGAACATTTCTTATACTTCTATTAATCAAGGTATAACATGCACACAGTAAAATTCACAGATCTTACATATAGAATTCAATGAGTTTTGGCACATGCATACATGTATGCATACAACATCCCTATCAAGGTACATTTCCAATCCTCCAGAAAGTTCTCTCAATTTGATCATTCTCTTCCCCTTCCCAGCAGTCCATGTTAATCTGTGTCCTAGGTTTTACTGTAATAGGTTAATTTTGTCTGTCCTAAGACTTTATATAAATGGATCTACCATTTTGTATAATGATATCTACCTTAGTATAATGTTCTTAGATTTCTCCATGTCATTGTGTATTCCAGGAATTTGTTCCATTTTACTGCTGAGGAGTATTCCATATTATGACTATTCCTCAGTTTGAACATATGTCCATGGGCACTTGATTCTCTTCCATTTATCTTTATATCTCTTTTTATTCCAATACCATACTGTTTCCATACTGTTACCATACAATAGCCTTATAATATGTTTGAAATCTGGACATGTGATGTCTCCAGTTTTGTTCTTTGTCAAGATTGCTTTGGCTATACAGGGTCTTTGTGGTTCCATATAAATTTTAAGGAGGATTATTTGTTCTATTTCTATGAAAACTGCCAATGGAATTTTGATAGGGATTGCACTGAATTTGTATATTGCTTAGGGTAATATGGACATTTTAACTATTAATTCTATGGGCATGGAATATCTTTTCGTTTATTTGTGTCTTCTTCAATTTATTTCATCAATGTATAATGGTTTTCACTTACAAGTCTTTCAACTCCTTTGTTAAATTTATTCCTAGGTGTTTTACTCTTTTTGATAACAATAGTAAATGGAATTGTTTTCTTAATTTCTTTTTCTGATAGTTCATTATTAGTGTCTAGAAATGTAGCTGATTTTTGTATTTTGATCTTGTGTCCTGCCAGTTTCTTGAACTTGTTTATTAGTTCTTATAGTTTTTTGGTGGAGTCTTTAGAGTTTTCTATATATAATATCATGTTGTCAGTGAATAGAGACAGTTTTACTTCTTCCTTTCCAATTTAGATGGTTTTTATTTCATTTTCTAACCTAATTATTCTGGCTAAGACTTCCAGTATTATGTTGAATAAAAGTAGCAAGAATGAGCATCCTTATCTTGTTCCTAATTTTAGAAGAGAAGCTGTCAGTTTTTCACTGTTGAGTATGATGTTCACTGTGGGCTTCTCATTATGGCTTTTGTCATGTTGCAATAAGTTCCCTTTTTACCCACTTTGTTGAGAGTTTTTCTCATAAATGGACATTGAATTTTGTCAAATACGTTTTCTGCATCTGTTGAGAGACTTACATGGTTTTTTAACCTGAAATGTTGTTGATGTAGTATATCACATTGATTAGTTTGCAGATGTTGAACCATCCTTGCATCCCTAGAATAATAAATCCCACTTGATCATGGTGTATGATCCCTAAAAACATATTGTTGGAATCAGTTTGCTCATATTTTGTTAAGGATTTTTGCATCTATGTTCATCAGGAACATTGGCCTGTGATTTTCTTTTCTTGTGGCATTCTTGTCTGATTTTGTATCAGAGTAATGCTGGCTTTATAAAATGATTTTGGAAGTGTTCCCTCACTTTCTATTTTTGGAAGAGTTTGAAAAGAATTAGTATTATTTCTTCTTTAAATGTTCTGTAGAATTTACCAGTGATACCATCTGGTTCTGCGCTTGCCTTTGTTGGGGGTTTTTTATTACTGATTCAACCTTCTTACCAGTAATTATTCTGTTCAAATTTTCTATTTCTTCATTATTTGGTCTTGGTAGGTTGTATGGTTCTAGCAATTAATCCATTTCTTCTCAGTTGTTCAATTTGTTGATATATAATTGTTCTTAGAGGTCTGTTATGATCCTTTTTATTTCTGTGGTATCAGTTGTAACATCTCCTCTTTCATTTCTTTTTTTTTTTTTTTCATTCTTTCTTTTCTTATTCTTTTTTTTTTTTTTTTTTTCCACAGAGGGGAGGTAATTAGGTTTACTTATTTATTTGATTTTTCAGTGGAGGTACTGGGGATTGAACCCAGGACCTCAGGCATGCTAGGCATGTGCTCTACCACTTGAGCTATACCCTCCCACCCCCCTTTTTTTTAAATTGAAGTGTAGTCAATTACAATGTACCAGTTTCTGGTGTACAGCACAATGTCCGAGTATTGCATATACATACATATATTTGTTTTCACTTTTTTTCCATTAAAATTTATTACAAGGTATTGAGCATGATTCCCTGTACTATACAAAAGAAACTTCTTTTTTTCCTCTTCCATTTCTGATTTTATTTGAGTCCTCTCTCCTTTTTTCATGGTGAGTCTACTTGAAGATTTTTCTGTTTTAGATATCTTTTCAGTAAACCAGTTCTTAATTTTATTGACATTTTCCATTATCATTCTGGTTTGTATTTCCTTTATTTCTATTCTAATATTTGTTATTTCCTTCTTTGTACTAACTTCGGACTTTGTTCTTCTTTTCTAGTTCCTTGAAGAATAAAGTTAAGTTGTTTATCTGAGATCCTTCTTGTTTCTTAATGTAGGCATGCATTTCCCTCAAAGAACTGCTTTTGCTGCACCATATAAGTTTTGGTATGTTATATTTCCCCTTTCATTTGCCTCGAGATATTTAAAATTTTTTAAAAATTTTTCTTTGACCCTTTATTGTTCAATAAATGTTGTTTAATCTCCACATATTTGTGAATTTTCCAATATTCTTCTTATAATGGATTTCTAGTTTCATACCATTGTGGTTGGGAAAGATGCTTGATATGATTTCAGTCTTTTTAAATTTATTAAGACTTGTCGTGTGGCCTAACACCTAACAATATGATCTATCTGGGGCATTGTTCCATGTATGTGTGAGAAGAATGTGTATTCTGTTGATTTTGTATGAAATGTTCTGTAAATCTTTTAAGTCCATCTAGCCTAATTAGTCATTTAAGTTTAGTGTTTCTTCAATTTTTGTTTAAATGATCATTCAGTGTTGAAAGTAGGGTATTGAAGTCCTCTACTATTATTGTATTGCTGTCTGTTTTTCCCTTTAGATCTGCTAATATTTGATTTATTTATTTAGATGTTCCTATATTGAGTGCATAAATACTTACAGATACTGTATTCTCTTTTTGGATTGACCCTGTTATCATTACCTAATGACTTTCTTTCTCTTACATTACACTCTGATATAAGTATTTCTACCCCAGCTTTCTTTTGGTTTCCATTTGTGCAGAATATCTTTTTCTCTCATGTCAGTTTCAGTCTATGTGTGTCCTTAAAGTTGATGTGAGTCTCTTGTAGGCAGTATATAGTTAGGTCTTGGTTTTTTAATCCATTCAGCCAGTCTATCTTTTGATTGGAGAATTTAGTCCATTTACATGTACAGTAATTTTTTATTGGTTTGGGCAGTAGGCAGTTAAAAAAATTAATTTTTTTTTCTGTCTGCATTGTAATTCCTTTGATCCTTTCTTTTCTTTTGATTTTTTTGTGATTAAATGACTTTCTTTGGAGGAATGCTTAAATTTCTTTCTCTTTCTCATTTGTGTATCTACCATAGACTTTTGCTTTGTGGTTACTATTAGGCTTACATGGAACATCTTATAACAATCTAAGTTGATAACAACTTAAGTTCAAACATATTAAAGCTTTATATTTTTACTCTGCCCTTACGTGTTTTACATTTTGATGTCACAATTTATACATTTTATTTTGTGTATCCATTAAAATATTGTACTTATAGTTATTTTTACTACTTTTGTCTTTTAACTTTTATACTAGATTTATTAGTGATTACCTATCACCATTAGAACATTAAATTATTCTGAATTCAACTTTAGAGTGACTTTTACCCATGAGATTTATACTTTCATATGTTTTTCTGTTACTAATTAGTGCCCTTTTGCTTCAGCTTACCAAGTCCCTTTAACATTTCTTGTGAGGCCAAGCTAGTGGTGCTGAACTCCTTCAGCTTTTGCTTGTCTGGAAAACTCTTTATCTCTCCTTCAGTTCTGAAGGGCAGCTTTGCCAAATAGAATATTCTTGGTTGGAAATATTTTTCTTTAGTCACTTTGAAAATATTTTGCCGCTTCTTTCTGGCCTGCATGGTTCCTGCTGAAAAATCTGCTTATAATCTTACTGGGGTTCCCTTGTAAGTAACAAGTTGCTTTTCTCTTGCTGTTTTTTTTTTTTTTTTAACATTTTTTATTGATTTATAATCATTTTACAATGTTGTGTCAAATTCCAGTGTTCAGCACAATTTTTCAGTTATTCATGGAGATATACACACTCATTGTCACATTTTTTTTCTCTGTGAGTTATCATAACATTTTGTGTATATTTCCCTGTGCTATACAGTGTAGTCTATTCTACAATTTTGAAATCCCAGTCTATCCCTTCCCACCCTCCACCCCCCTGGTAACCACAAGTCTGTATTCTCTGTCTGTGAGTCTATTTCTGTCCTTTATTTACGCTTTGTTTTTGTTTGTTTGTTTGTTTTTGTTTTTGTTTTTTAGATTCCACATATGAGCGATCTCATATGGTATTTTTCTTTCTCTTTCTGGCTTACTTCACTTAGAATGACATTCTCCAGGAGCATCCATGTTGCTGCAAATGGCATTATGTTGTCAGTTTTTATGGCTGAGTAGTATTCCATTGTATAAATATACCACATCTTCTTTATCCAGTCACCTGTTGATGGACATTTAGGCTGTTTCCATGTTTTGGCTATTGTAAATAGTGCTGCTATGAACATTGGGGTGCAGGTGTCATCCTGAAGTAGATTTCCTTCTGGATAAAAGCCCAGGAGTGGGATTTCTGGGTCATATGGTAAGTCTATTCCTAGTCTTTTGAGGAATCTCCACACTGTTTTCCATAGTGGCTGCACCAAACTGCATTCCCACCAGCAGTGTAGGAGGGTTCCCCTTTCTCCACAGCCTCTCCAGCATTTGTCATTTGTGGATTTTTGAATGATGGCCATTCTGACTGGTGTGAGGTGATACCTCATTGTAGTTTTGATTTGCATTTCTCTAATAATTAGTGATACTGAGCATTTTTTCATGTGCCTTTTGATCATTTGTATGTCTTCCTTGGAGAATTGCTTGTTTAGGTCTTCTGCCCATTTTTGGATTGGGTTGTTTATTTTTTTTCTTATTGAGTCGTATGAGCTGCTTATATATTCTGGAGATCAAGCCTTTGTCGGTTTCACTTGCAAAAATTTTCTCCCATTCCGTAGGTTTTCTTCTTGTTTTATTTCTGGTTTCCTTTGCTGTGCAGAAGCTTGTAAGTTTCATTAGGTCCCATTTGTTTATTCTTGCTTTTATTTCTTCTAGGAGAAAATTTTTGAGATGTATGTCAGATAATGTTTTGCCTATGTTTTCCTCTAGGAGGTTTGTTGTATCTTGTCTTCATTATGTATATTTTTACTTGTTTTAGAGATTTTAATGTGTCTTTAACTTATTCTCGTCTGCTTTGATTATTGTTAAATCTCTCCAAGTACAATATTAAAAATCTTACAATGATCTCTATTTACCCCCTTGTGTCCTCTGTATTATTTCTCTCATATCTTCTTTATATGTTTTATGAACCCCAAAGCACAATGTCATTTTTTACTTAGTCACTTGTCTTTTAACAAATTAAGAAAAACAAAAAATATTATTTATGTTTACGACATATTCGTCTTTTCAAGAGCTTTTCATTTCTTTACGTAGACTTGAATTTCTTCCTTATAGTATTTCACTTCAATCTGGAGAACTTTCTGTGACACTTATTACAATGCAAGTCATCTGGGTACTGAAGCCTTGAAACTTTTGTTAACCTAAAAATGTTTTTGTCCCATCTTTGTTTCTGGAGAACATGTTTGGAGAATATGTTTGTGAGATGTCTAGTTTTTTTTTTTCGATTTCAGTACTTTATAGATGTTGTTCCATTGCCTTCTGGCCTACTTTGTTTCTGATAAACACAGCTGTTACTCTTACTGTTGTTTCTCTTTATGTGATATGTCTTTTACCTTGTGGCTGCTTTTAAAGCTTTTGTTTATCTTTTGTTTTCAACATTTTTAATATGATATGCTTTTTTTAACATTTTTATTGATTTATAATCATTTTACAATGTTGTGTCAAATTCCAGTGTAGAGCACAATTTTTCAGTTATACATGAACATATATATATTCATTGTCACATTTTTTTCTCTGTGAGCTACCATAAGATCTTGTGTATATTTCCCTGTGCTATACAGTATAATCTTGTTTATCTATTCTACAATTTTAAATTCCCGTCTATCCCTTCCCACCCTCCACCCCCTTGGCAACCACAAGTTTGTATTCTATGTCTGTGAGTTTATTTCTGTTTTGTATGAGATCGCTTATATGTGGAATCTAAAAAACAAAAACAAAAAACCAAAGCATGATATGCTTTTAAGGTTTGGTTTTTCTTACAAGTATTGTGTGTGGGATTGATTAAGCTCCCGGAATCTTGATAAGTTAAAAAATATTTTGGAATAATAACATAGGAAATTCTTAATCATTTTTGTTCAAATGTATTTCTTTTGCCTCCATTTGTCTCTTCTCTTTCTTGGAGACTCCAGTAAAATATATGATAAACCATTTTATGTTGTCACAGAGATCACTAAGCATCTATTTGTTTGTTTTTTTCTTCTAATCTTCTCTGTGCTTCACTTTTAGAAAGCTTCTATTGATCTTTCTTGAAGTTGACTACTCTTTTCTTTTGCCATTTCCAATCTGCTCTTGATCTCAACTAGTGAATTTTTTTTCCTTTCAGACACTGTTTTTCAATTATGGAATTTTTATATGGTTCTTTTATAGTTTGCCCATTTCTCTGTTATGATTTGCCTCTTGCTCACTATGTCCATTTTTATTCAATTCATTGCAAATATACTAATTTTTTAAAATCTTTATTTGCTAACACTAACATCTGTGTCATGCCTGGGTTCCTATATTTTATCTCTCATGGTAATTTGTCTCCTGCTCCTTTTATTGTGTGTTAATTACTGAATGTATGCTAGACATGGTCAGTTCTGTGTTGTTGGGGGTCTGGGTTAAATTATCACCTTTTAAAGATGACTGAGTTTTGTTATAGTTGGCTTTTAAGTAGCTAGAGTCTCAGGTTAATCTTAGGTTTTGTTGGCAAAAATCTAAAGTAGCTCTTATTATAGGCATAGAGTTGCCATACTTCTAAGTCATGACCTTTACAAAGTTTCACCTAGATGCTCTGCGTATTTAACAGAGTCTATCCACTTTGAACAGAGTTGAAATTTCTCCCAGTGCTATGTGACCTTCAGAATCTTCATTCATCTCCACATTGTCAGGAGCTAGTCTCTGCCAGACCTCAGTGAGTTACATCCTCTGGATGAAAATAGCATTTGGCTAATGATTCAATAATTAATCTTCCTGTATAGAAGAAACTTTTTTTCAGATATTTTATGACTAGAAAACTATTGGGATTTGGGAAGGGGTTTATGAAATACTATTTTAAAAGGGATGTGTAAGCTGTTCTTTTAGATTCGTCAGAAAATGCAAAGGGACGTTTTTGCTATTGTTTCTCTGGCTTTAATTATATTGCTCCTTGTATTTTCCCCCTTTTTATTTTCCATCTGTTTGAGTTTTTAAACATTTGTTTCCAGATCTTTGAATTTATTTCTATTTTTAATATGTATATTTATTTTAATCTAAAATTTTAATTAGATTTTAAAGTCAATTTGGAGTACCTTTTTTAAAAAGAGCATTTGCCAACTTGTAAAGACCCCACCATAAATCAGTGTAATCTCCTAAATACTCCTAAATAATCTCCTAAATACTTTCCCCCCACTTCACTGAATGCTAAAGCACATTTTTATGCACTAATCATGTCAAGAGATCATTTGTGTACTATCCTTTCAGTATAAAATAGTAAGACAGACCTTGCAGCGCTTTTAGTTGAATAAGCTGCTGTTTAACAGGATCTGTTATTTTGAAGATGCCATAAGGCATGCATCACTCCAGAAGCAGAATACCAAGAGGTGATGACCATAGATGTGCCACTTGAGGTTCGAACATACTGGATGATTTTATCAATTGGAATTTATTCTTTGCCAAGCAACAGTGTCATCTGTTTGTTGTATGAAAGTAAAGCAGAATTTCATTTAAAAACGTAGCAAAATCCATAGAAAGCAGAGTATCAGGCATCCTACCAAGAAGTGTGAGGGAATCATTCTCGGGTTAACTTGTTTTCAAATTTTATCCTTTTTAAATACTGAATCTTTGTTTTTCAATCACATCACAGGATGGGAAAAATCTGAATAAATTGTTCTTCAAGAATGTTCTAGATTTTGGTAAAAAAGTATGTTTGGGGGATTATTGGAGTTTTTGTTTGTTCATTTTATCACTCTTACATTTCTCTCCTTTTCTTCTTTCCTGTAGATTTTCTTTTTCTAACCTCTTTTCTGCCCCCTGCCAAATTTTCTTTACAACTTTACCCATTTAGTTAATTTCCTTTGTTCTTTCCTGAACACAAAATTGAAGATAAACACTCTCAATTTAAAAAATCTAATTTCTCAGTCTTGATCAGGGCCCACTTCCTCCCAAATGATGAAATTAGAGACTCTTGCCTTCATCATCTTCTTTCTGTCTTACTTGTTCCTGACCCAGTGACTCCATAATTGTCCAGATTTGTCCCCAGTTCATCCCCAGGATCTTCACTCTGACTAATCTAATGAAAAAAATCTAAACTTAAAGTGTAGCTAAATTTGTATTTTTATTGCATTAATCAGGGTAAGCTAAACTGCTATAAGAAAGGGACCAAAATGTATAATGCTTCAATATAATGGAAGTTTATTTTTATCTGTATCACAGCCTTTGGTGGGTGTTGAGGATGGAGACAGCTCTCCTCCACATAATGATTCAGGGACTTGAACTCCTTCTACCTTGTGGCTGTAGGATTGATGGTGTCTGGTTATGTCTGAATCATATGATCACCACTTGCCTTCCAGAAGAACATGGAATGGGCTAGTCACAAGAACAAGCAGTTCTGTTATTATTAAGACAAAGTGATAGTGGACAAGATAACTTTAGATGTTCCATACATTTTAAAAGAGTTCCTTTCCATATTTGTCTTCTACATCATTGGAGTTGAGTCTCATGACTTGCTATGGTAGGAGAGATGAGTGGGGCAAGTAAAACATCTTTAATCAGTAAAATCATTTACCTTACAAAGATTTTGAATCAATTTTGAGTGATTTAAGGAAGATATATTTTCTATTTTTTCTCCCAAATGTGAGTTTAAATGTAGTGGTTAGGATCATGCACTCGAGAAGTCATACTTCTTGAGTTCAAAGCCAGGACCCACCAGGTCTTACTTGTATAACTTTCTAACCATGCAACCTCAGATAAGGTACACTCTTGATGCTCTGGTTTCTTCTTCCATAGAATGCAGAGGATAGTAGTAAAGGCTTCATAGATTTGCTCTGGAGAGTAAATGAGATAATACACATTAAATTGCTTTGAAGAATACCTGGCACACAGTAAATGCTCAGAAAATGATAGTTATAATTGCATTGGAGATTGTTATTAGAATTACTATTCATTCTTTCACCCAAGTACATACATACATACATGCTTTCCAGGTGTGAGCAGTCTCTGGTTCTAAAAGAAAAGGCTCTTGGCCAATGTTAGACCTCGAAGATTTGAAAAAACAAAACAAAACAAAACAAAAAAAACAAACAAACAACAAAAACAAAACCCCTAGAAAGCCAGAGCATTATTTATTTAATTTCATACCTTCTGAGTGAGCTTTGCCTTCCAAAGGTATTTCTATTTGTTTTCACAAAAGTCAGTATTTTCCTGTTTCTCCATGTAAAATAGATTTTTACGTGGGGCATGTAAACAGTATATGAAATAGTTGAAATTTTTCCAAGTGTAGGATCAAAATAGAAAGCGAGGTATGACCCTGAAACCATGGTTCACAGGAAGGTTGTAAAGGCCAATAATTTTGCCTCCACAGGAACCAAAAATAAGTAAGGAGGGAAAGAGGGAGACTGATAATCAGAGATTTCACAGTAGGGAGCTTAGGCAATGGGTCAAATTCATACAATAAACATGTTATTTGGCTAAACTTTTTGTGATCAAGGAAGAGTTTCGTTTGGTTTTTTTGTTAGTGTGTTCACACTTCTCCTTACTGTTTTCTCAGTCAATCCTCCAGCAACTTGATCCACCATGTCTAATTCTTCATAAATCAGCTAAACTTTAGAGTGATATTGACAGTGGCTTTGCTGACGCCATTGTTTTCTGTCAAGAGTTTTAGTCGGCTTCAAAACAATTTGCCGTGAACGCCCTTGTTTGCTTGCCCCAAGGGTCTTTGTTTGGGCTGCAAACTTTGATTTATAACTGCCTATAATTGATGGCTGTGGGGAAGGGGGACCATAGCTCACGCCCCTCCTCTTTCAATCTAGCTTTGCCCAGAAATCCTCGTCGTGAAGCATTCTCAAGGGAACCGGTCTGGGAAATCTTCCATATACCCAATGGGAGGCCATTAATCATGGTGGGGAGTGTGTTTGTGAAAGTAAAGAAAACAAAAGTCAGACCACCTCAAGATGGCTTATCAAAAGAATAGATGTTAAAGCCTATGTGTTCATTGTGGGGCATTTAGAAGGAAAAACTGTGCTATTTGGCGAACCAGATATACTTGCTAATCCAAAAGTGAAGTTTGACATTAGGACTTCAAATTATTAACGTTGAAAAGTCCCTTCAGAGTTCCTGACAAGTTGCTCGGTCGTTGACTGGAGAGCAGCTGAAAGGTCTTTTTAAATGACACAGGTCTTTTTTTCTAATAATGACAAAGGGAAAAAAAAAATACAGATTTTGTTTTGTTTTTGGCAGCCTCCTCACGACATAGCTTGTGGTACCTGTCATTCTAGTATTTTCTGACTTTAAGACTATGTTTCTTCCTCACCCTTTAGGTTTTACTAATTCAAAAAGAGTCAGTGAAGCTTTCTGAGTTGCACATTTCTCTAGGGTGCAAAAATTGATATTGAGTGTCTGAAAGTAACTCGAGATTCTTCTCAGTGATTGAAGAGAATAGAATGAGCCAATTTTTTTTCTTTCATGTTCATCGTGAAGATATCAGACTTTCTAATTTATTCTTAGTTTATTTTGGTTTTTCTCCATAAAAATTACCTTTCCAGCTAAGGCTATTTTGTAATGTTTCAATAGCCTACTCAGAAAAAAAAATTACATACACATTTTTTGCAAATGAATTATAATGCCAACATCAGAGTAATACATCAATAGATGCAGTAAAGTTTAGGTGGTTTATTTACACAAAGTATCTTAGTGATTGAGAAAGTTGATCCAGCAGGGGAAAATGAAGGAAGTAACAAAGGAAATCAAAGAGAATTGTAAGCACCGATGGGAACTGGATCATATCCCACAAAAATATCCCAAATTATGACAAGAGCTATGTTGAAATACTGCTTCATATCAGTCCACTCTATTTACTAAGTAAACAGTTCTTAACATTGAAGTGGCACTTAAAATGGCCAGAGACAAGCACATCGTAGTTCATTTTTTTCATGTAGCTATTGATATAGGCATCATTTGAAGTTATTTGTTTTATTTTGCATTGTTTTATCTCAGTGAAATTTAGCAATAGCAATCTCCTCCTTGGAAGAGAAGCCAAGAACCTTTTCAATTCATTTCCTCCTCTTTAAAGGAGTCTAAACTGATAAATCGTTCCCATGCTGAAGTCAAAATGGAAATAATGCTTTTCATAGATTATATTCCTCATTAAATCAGAATCCTTTGAATTTAGGAGCAAGACAGTTCCCAGATGTTGATACATTAGCCCTCAGATTCCGCACTCAACGATGAAAGAATCAATGGGTCCTGGAGAACAATCTCGTAACATTGACCGGATGTGGAATGTAACTTCAATCCAGGTCTCCTGATGTGACTTATCAGAAAAATATTCATTAACCAAATGACAGAAAGCAGTAATTAAAATCCATAGTTAATCTGAATGAAAGCACAAAATAACATAGACGTAGGACAACTTTGAAGAATTAAAAATCCATTTCCTTGAAAGGGATGGAAGACAAATTCTGAGCTAGCTTATCATCAGAAAGAACTTGGCACCTTTACATTTTTATCAGAAAGAACTTCATTTAAAATAACCCCCTGTAGAGATGCATGCACTGTAGTCTTCTGGTTCCTTATCGTGAAATATAGGTATTTGAGGAGAGATTCTAATACAGGATATTTTTAAGCCTCTCCAAACTTCTGATATTTGCTCTTTGTTCTAACAGCTTTACATTTCAAAACCAACATTTACTTTTTTTGCACAAGTGTTCTAATGTTAAGTACTATTTCACTACCTATGTTCAATGTGTAACTTCCCTCCCTTTAAAAAAAAATTCCCTGTCACTTTACTCACAACCCCCTGTGCTCTTAACAAGTTAAAGCTTCAGAACAAAGTATCATTCAAGACACTTTCGATTGGACCACCTTCCTGTTGTCTGATGCTGTCCTACAATGCGGGTGCTTTTTGCCCTGGGGGACGTAGCCTCTTAATATAGAGTTGATGAACCCCCTCTCACTTCCTGAATACAAAGTTTAAATTAGGCAAAAATAAAATATTCATGGTACTAAGGAGACAAAAATGCCCCCCAAATAAGGGTAACATTTTAGCCATAAGCAGAGAAGAATTTCAGAAACAGCCAATATGCGCTTAAATGAATAATTGCTCTGTGGTGTATCATAACAAGCATCTCTTGTTCAAACTCATACTCCAATTTTCATGTGGGGGAAAGAGATGATTTCCTTCAAGAAAGATCTAAAATAATCCATGATCTCTAAAGTACTACATACATATTATGAAAATAAAATAGGAAGCCTATTGGCTGTGTTCCAAAAAAGCTCAACTGGGTTAAAGGACATAATAAACAGTCATAGCTTTGCATGCAGTTATTTAATTGGGGGATAGATTTTTCGACCACTGTCCCTGGCAGGGGCAGTCATTCAATGCTGAGGCTTGGATTAAATGTTTCATCAGTAGTGCCTATTTAAAGATCTTTACGGAACAACAAGTCAGTCCCCTGGGCAAGCCCGTGTCAACTGCAATAAAGAGACCCTCACGAGTGAGGGAGAGGTAGTTTCTTGCAAGACGTACAGAGCTGTGAACGTGCACGGTGCTGTCTGGGTGTTTTCTGAGCTTTAAGGGTGCACGGTCTCCTGATGGCAAAGGTTGGAAGCTGAGCATAGCGTGTCCATGGATTTTATAGTTCCCTCAGGAAAATGAATTCTCAAGCTCCCACCCTCTTTCCAAGCACAGGTAAGTCCTTGGAGAGCTGGAAATGTGCACAGAAACTGACAAGCCTTTCTTTTCTAGGAAATAGTTGCTACCAGACCAAACCTTAAATTGGACAGCTCGTGGCTTTATGCCTTCTACTAAATCCACCATCTGCTTCACATGGGATAAATGTAAATTTTTATAAGCTTCACAATTATCTTTTAGCTGGTTTTAGTTTGGTGAGGTTTCTCCCCTGTGTCCTCTCCAAGTGGTCGTAGACGTAATGCCCGTAGCTAAGGATGACTGGAATGTTTGGGAAGTGGGCACTCAGAGACACGTGTCACATTAAAACAGTTGAATACATTTACAAGCATCATGGACATTGAAATCTGAACATCTGTATTAAAAAAAAGGCAAAATATAGAATCTGTTGTTGCTCCTATCAATAGCCATGTAAAAAAGGTTTAATGTGGGGTTTATTTTTCCCTCTGTGATACTGTCATTCCTACTTGTATGGTCTGCATATCTGCACATTATCTCAAAATTGATAAAAAAAAATGTGTTCCACAGTGGGGTTGAATCAGAAGATGTGCGGAGATTTATTTTCAGGATCTGGGGATGTGTTTGGGCATTCTGTCTCACTCAAATTAAGAAACCAATTTGCAGTGCAATGTCCTTTTATAGACTTCTAGTATTTGGATAATTGAATGGCTATGCCCTGCCTCGCTGAAGCTTAAGAGGCATCTTTCTGAGATTGGGGAAAAGTGGAAACAAGTGCTTTTACAGCCAGGCTCCAGGAATCTGCTGACTAGGCACTTAGGAGAGAGGAGGCAGTTCTATTGGTTACTTAGGAAAAGTTCACAAAATCTTTCCCATCTGTTAAGTGGTGGAAAAAAAGTATCCAGCTGAAAAGGTTGCAAACTACGGTGATGTCTAAGCTCTTTTGAGAAGAGGATGGCAAAGCAAATACTCCAAATGCCTTTTTTTCCTCTTAGTTTCATGTAGGGCTTTTTATTTGTTCATTTGTTTGCCCAAGATTAAAAAAAAATGAGGTTCTGTTCCCAAATAAAGTGTCTCTCTTCTGCTGATTTAGAGTAAACGGGCACTCCTCCAGAATTTAGAATAAATTGAAGTAAAAACGTGTGGTCTCTTGCTTTTATTTTGCTGTTGTTTCTAATCCCACCTCTCCCTGAGTTCAGAGAAGACAGGCAATCCCTGTGCCCTCTGGCCCACTCCACACTATTCAAAGCAGCCTCTTACCTGGAAATTGTCCTCTCTGATTCCGATTACATGCTAGTCCCTTTTTTCCAGAAAAGAATGCAAGACCAACATTGACAATTGTGCAAAAATTCTGTGAATGTCCTATTTATGGTAAAACATGCCTCTGAGAACTCTGTTGTCCTGCTATGAAAATGCTGTTGGTTATTGGGACTTCTTTTTACTCAATGGATCCCCAGTCAGTAACGTCACCTAATCGCAAGTGCTAGATTTGAGGGAGGATGTCCGATGCAAAGGTCGTTTTCCCTTGGGCCCTTACTCAGTGTCTAATGTCCATTGAGGAGGTAGGAAGAGAGAACTGAGGCTACAGCTCAGAACAACTAAGACATTCCCAGGAGCGTTACACAGATGAGGGAGAAAGGGGACTTTCCATGACAGCATCCCAGTTGCCATGTTCCACGAAACAGCGTTCCAGCCTCACCAAGAGCACAGGTGTCGCTGACCCGGGATCAGTTTCATGTCACGGTCGCCCCTTGCTCAGATGTATGTAGGTGGTGCACTAGAATTATCTTGCCCGCAGTGGATAGGCTGTTCTTTGTGATTTTGACTCCCTTCACCCCTAGAAGATTAGCTTTTTAGTTGTTTCATTTTTGGTTATGTGATCCAACACTACTGAAAGCTCTGATTTTTCTCCTTTTAGACAAGTATCTGGGTTGGGATCATTTTGCTTTGTTTTGCTTTTACTTTGTTATTGTTGAAAATAAGAGTAATACTTCTCAGGACCCCCGTGAACATGGAACTTATGAGTCGTCACCACTGAGTTATATGGAGAGACAGAACTCTGGGACTCTTCCTGGGACTCGTATTCTGGTGGGGTTGAAATGTCTTCAGAGAACCTTCCTTGTGCTTGTAACGTGCGATGAATCGTTCCTACCGTTCTCATTTGCCCAGTGCCTCCTGTGTGCCTCTCTCTGGTGAGGGTGGAGGTATGTTTAGGACAGCTCTTCTCAAATTCCAGTGTGGCTTCAGTCACCCAAGGGTCTTGTTAAAATGCAGACTGTGGTGCAGGACGTCTGGGGAGGGGCCTGCAGTTGTTCAGTCCTGGAAGGAACCCCAGGGATGTCAGTGCTCCTGGTCTGTGGGTGGCAGGTGTGCAGGACACCCTCTCTGAATGAGAGTAGTGCAGGTTGTGTGTGAACCTGCACAGGTAACAGAGGAAAAACTGTGAGAAGGGGGACATTTAGCGAATATCAATCACCCATTACATGCAAGTCACATGCTGTGCTAAATAATTGTGGAGGATCCCTGATCTTTGCAACACCGTCTGTCTGGTTTGAGAGGCAGGCATAGAAGCTGTTCATTGCATTAGAGTGTGTTAAATAGAGCTCTGTACCCAGAAAGCAGTGGCCCCAAGGGGAGGGAGCAGAGCAGGTTTGCAAGTGTGGGTTAAGAAGGCATCACAGAAGTGACATTGTTCATGTGAGTCGTGAAGGCTGAGAAGTTTCCAAGCTGATAAGGTAGGAAGGTACCTGTTCAAAAGTAAGGAGGCACAATGTAGCACAGTGTTTGAGGGAGCTCCCGGTTGCTGGTACAGGGGCTGCGCATGTTAGAGGATTTATTAAAATAAAGATCTATCACATGTATGAATGAAAAATATTGCCAGCTGTATCAGTAAACAAAGGATGCTGTGACCATCAAGTCACCAGCCACTACCGCCACCCCAGACAGTGACCAGAGGGAACTCAGGATGGTGACAAGCAGGCCACCTGCTGCAGGCCCTGCAGCTCCCCCCATCCGTGCCCCCGAGGGAACCAGGATGGGAAAGAACAGGACACCGGCCCTGGACAGCTAGGTACGCATCAAAGCAATGATTTCAGTGAGCCCAGACCTTTGCACCTTCTCATACATAGAAAAGCGCTAAATTCCTTAACTTGAGATGTCTGTTTTTCTGTAATTAACAGTAATCTTTTGGTGTTCCAACTACCTGGTCTTTGTAGCAAAACTCCTATATATCCTGGCTCCTCCCCTGACTTTTTGGAGCAGCCCCTCAGATTGATCTGAGAGGCCTCCCAGGCTCGAGTCCTCAGAAAGTCCATCGAATAAAACATAACTCTCAAATTTTAGTTTCTGCATATTTTCTTCAGTCAACACTGCCAAGCATTTCACGGTTATTAATTCTAGTCTTACAACAAACCTGAAAAGAGTTAGTATTTCTCCCATTGTGCAGAGGAACAAACTGAGGGTCCGGGAGATCATGGACCTCTTTGGCAGGTGCATAGCTTGTTGGGGGCTGGGCTGGATTTCAAGCCCAAATCTCCGGGACACCAGAGCCATGGCTAACGTCCCTTGCCAAGTTCAGGGAAGTCAGCAGAAGCCAGATCACAAAGAACATTACAGAATTCACTAAGGAGGGTAAGCTGGACGCTATGAGCAGTGGGACACCTCAGAAGACTCATAAGTAGAGATGACATTTGGATTTTTGAAAGAATATTCTGGAAGCTGTGTGGAGGGTAAATTAAAAGGGGGCCTTGTGGAAATAAATGAGAAATTGATGACTATTAAGCACCCAGAATTGTCAGCCCATGAGCTCTTTAGGAAAGTATGAACTCATGAAATTCAAAGACTTACAGTCTAGGCCTGGGGAAAAACTTAAATACATGAAATTAAATGCCAGAACTAAGATCTGAAAGTACCCTCAGGTTCAGACTAACCACCAGTACATGGAGTGTCTGGGGAGCAAAGCAGCTTGTCAGGGGTTCTCATCCAGATGCAAGAGGGAAGGAGGGTGGGACTCTGTCATTCTAAGGACGCTGATGCCTTAAGACCCAGCCGTTGAGTTACTTAAGCCAAGCTGAGTCTTCACCCACTCGCAGTTGTCTATTGTCTGCTTCTGGGCAGTCTATTTGATGCTATTTATAGCCTTTCCACAGTTAATTTCACTAACCTCTGTTTGAAGTTCTTCCCAAAAGGATGCCTTTTTCATATCAAGGGAGAATGGCATGTGTAGTTTCTGTACCCATCAAACATGCCATAACAGTCATTTCTTGAGCATCCACTACATCCTGGGCAAATAGCCAGACTGCTCTGGAGGAACCCCATGAGCAAGGTAATGTCATTCTCTTTTCACAAAGGAGGAAAGTGCAACCCAGAGCAGTCCAGTTAACTTGCTCAAGTCACAGAGCTGGTGAGAATCAGGGTGCTGACCTGGTCTTGCTGATGGCAAAGTCTCTACACCTTGTTCATGGCAGCTCTGCCTCTCTTGGCACACCCTAGGTCTCTAGGCTGCTTCCTGATCTTCAAAACTATTTTACTTGTTTGATGTATTTTTCTTGCTACTGATGCTTGAGAGGAAAGTAAAGGGCTGGTCATGTCTGTGGACAAATGAGAAAAGACAGACTAGGGAAAAAGAAAGATTGCCCCCAGGTCTCAGTTAACAGGGGGTTGCTTTTACTCCTTCTTCTGACCTCTGGTCTAATGTTCCTTCTCTTTGTCTCCACATCTCAACCCAAGGTTCAGTGGTTCCCAAACTTGGCTTATTTCAATCACCTAAAGGTCTTTGAAAAAGACCAAGGCCTGGCTTTGAAAAATATGGATACCTGTGTAGACATTCTGATAGACTTGGTATAAAATGCATTGAAATTTTCAAAGCTCTGCAGGTGATTCCAAGATGGAACAGAGTTTGGGAACCACTGTCATAGCTGTTGAGATAGTAGGTTTGGGATTAGTGTACAGCAGTGGTCCTTAAAGTAGACCAGCGGCATCAGTACTGCTCAGGAACTTATTAGAAATGCAAATGTTTAGATTCCACACCAGGCCTATATATCAAAAACTCTGAGGGTGGAGTCCAGAAATCTGTGTTTTAACAAGCTGTCCAAGTGGTTTTGATGCAAGCCAACCCCCTTGGCCATACTTCCTCCCAACAGGTTTATGGTGTGGAACATGGTGACCAGCTGTCTGCTATTTTTACTGAGGCCAGAGCTCAGGGGAAATATATTTAAACCCAAATGACAGTCCAAGGCATTCAGATTTGTATTGAAGATGGATTTCCTGGTAGTGTCAGTTGCCAACTGCAGGAATAAAAAACTGAGGGAGGATTTTGGAATCTTTCTGGGGGTGGCCAGATTACTGCCCCATCAAAAAGCAAAAAAAGGGGAAAAAAAGAAATTGACCTCTGGAGAAAAATGAAAGCAGTTAAGTACTGTCATCTGACTTCACTTTGGTCATTTGCAGGCTTTCCTTCCTGTGCTTTGAAGTCAATGGTGATGTCTTCTTTATGGGCACCTTTTATTTCCTCCTAAAAGTCTCAGTGCAGTTGAAATCTACATCTTCCCAAGACTTCCGTGCTGATGGCAGAAGGCGAGCGTTCACGGCCTGAGAAGGGAAGGGCTGTGTTGTGGACAGACGAGTGACTTCTCCCCTGCCTCTCTCCCATTACTGGGCTCCTTAATTGGCATCATTTCCCTGCTACAGCAATTATTTTTTTTTCAACATGATAATTTTAAGTAACTCGGTAGATGAGCCAATTTCCCTAATGCCCTTTGTTGCGTGTTCATTCAGTGTGGCTGGTTTTTGTCATATTTTTCAAGTATTTCCCTCTGGACTTCTCTCAGTAGCTGCTTTGGATAGGTTTTTATTGGCTCTTATGTCAATGGTTTGTGAGAGAATTTAGAGTCCAGCATATTGGGGTAAGAGTGGCGTTAATGAGATATAATCATTTAAGCTGAGGGCTTGTGTGAAGCTCCAGGGCGGGGTGGGGGGAACATTCATGCAAGGCTGAATACCACTGGAGAGGTGGTGGAAAGAGTTGGGGGAAACTGTATCTAAATTTATTGAACAGATTCAAGGAAATCCAGCTGCTTGATATTGGTCATTAGTCGCCAATTCTAAGATGCTTAATAATATATGCAAAATATTCTCCTGTGATTTAGTGAAGTATTTTCTTTAGTTGTACAATTTTCAACCAGACTTTGAGTTTTGACTTGGACATTATTTGCCTGCTTCATATGGTGAGGAACCTAAGTCTAAAAATGTAGTGAAAATGCTGAGTGAAGGAGGCAGAAAGGGAAGGGTGGGCGAGCGGGCAGCCTCACTGCTTTTACCTGGGCTGGTGGGTGTTTTACCTCCTAGTATCTCAAGATGACTAACCCATGGGTGGACCTTGCATGTTAATCATCTGGCAGCTGATGATCCTGAGAAGACAAATCTATTCATAGACAAGATGTTGTTGAAAGAAAATAAGTCCTTCAGTAGGAAAATGGCTCAGTTACTATTTCATCAGCTAAGAAGTGATATGGGATAGTGGGATATGAAGTGATGTTTTATTTCAAGTTATCCAGAACCTCTTGGGTAAAGTCTTCCCCCAGCCTGTGGGATCGAAGCAGGAGAGACATACGAGCCGCCGAGAGTCGGAGAGGAGTCTCAGTGCATTCCAGTAACCTTGCTTTATGAGTTGTTTCTTCCAGTTCTTTGTAGCGACTTGGCTAGAAGGGTGCACATGATTTGAAAGGCAGAGGAAGAGCCAACAGTTAGTGACAGTGCAGTGATATTTCTGTCCACCAGGTTTCCATATTTGTACCGTAAGTCAAAGAGCACCCAGAACAAGACAGCCCATGGCTTGAGAGGCAACACACTGAAACTTCGTGGAGATCAACCCAAGACCGTTTGGCGACCACCCTCAACAATTTAAAGCAGAGAAACTGAAAGAGAAGCTACAGATGAAAGAACAAGAAGAAGATAGGTTAAAATGGAAGTCTAGCCCATGCGTATCCCTAGGTAGTCAAAAAGGAAGAAGCCTGAACACATTTAGGGCATCGCATAAATGTTTCTGTGAGATAGTCATATGGCTTTAATGCGGGAAGGGAGGTAAATGAATTTCACTAAAATTGCATATGAAAATAATCTGCCGTCAAAAATGCATTCCAACTCTGCATGGAAAGCAAGTTACTTAATGGAGGGCAGTGCCACCAGTAAAGCCACAGCACACTCCTGGCCACCCTCCAGCCAAGCCCTGCTCCAGGGGCACTCACCTCCTCACTGCGCCCCTGTTTTAGGCTCAGCTTCATGCCCAAGCTCAGGTCATAGAAGAGTCCCCTTGTAGGGAGTGTATTTCCCCCTCTTTATGCTCATCCACATCTTACCCCTACTCAGGAACGCATGAAGTCTGAGCATGCGCTGCATGCGGACCCTGGGCTAACTCCAAAGAGGTGAGACAACAGTCCCCACTCCTGGGCTGCTCACAGCCCTTTGGTGATTCAGAAGTGGAAATAACCCATCCATGGTACCACGGAAGTATTGTCGATTTCTGTTGGTTTTACTTTCAATGAAGTGTAATATACAAGCAGAGTGAGTGGATCTGCGAGCTTTCACCAGGGGCAAGGGAGCAGTGTAGAGGGAGCACCTGAGTGGACCTGAGGACTCTGGGGAGGCTTCTCGCAGGAGATGAAGCTGGAGGTGAGACCTGAATAGCAAGTAATTATTTACAGGCAGATAAGGTAGGTAGGGGAAGAGAGGCTGGGGATTCTAGGGCAGAAATCCTTCCAGCCACCCTCTTCCAAAAAATGTCCATAACTACTCCAGCTCTCACTGATCAACCTCTTTTAATCACAACTAGTTACCCAAATTAAAGCACTTATCTTAAAAGTCAGAGCCCTCCAATGTGCAATCTCCCAATCTCTCCCAGGCTTTTTTGTTTCTAGACACCAACTAGATGAAGTGAGGGTTGCAATCCTACCTGTGAACCTTGGATAAAGTGTTCTAAGCAATAGAGGTTCAGTTTCTTCCTCATAAGATATTATTGAGAAAAGATGAACTTAGATCAGAATTGGCAAACTATGCCTGTGTGGCAAACCCAGCCTGCCAAATGTTCTCCTGAATAAAGTTTTATTAGAACACAGCCACAGCCATGTATTTACACGTCATCTGTGGCTGATTTGGTGCCACATGGAAAAGTTACAGCAGAGACTATCTGGCCCATAAAGCTGAAAATATTTACTGTCTTGTTCCTGACAGAAACCATTTGCTGACCACTGGGCTGTGCATTTAGCATGCATTTATTATTACAGTGGTTGGTGTTGTTAGTCTGGATAAATCTAATTTTTCATGACTCTGTGAATGCCTCCTTTTTACATTTTTATCCTCCTCCTCAACACCAGCACCCTACCCCTGCACCCAAGCACCCAACTTAAATTATAAATCCTCTTCATTTTATTAGGTTTATTGTTCAAGGAATTAAAGAAAAAAATGTTTCCCCTAAGATATTTCCGATGCTACCACCCTGGGGTGTTCCCACCTTGCATGGCTAGAATGTCAGCCCTATGTAAGCAGAGGCTGAGGTCCATTCACTGCTGGGACCTCTGTGCTTGGCTGTGTGTCTAGCCCAGAGGAGGCATGCAAGAATGACTCTCTGGAGGTGCCATGATTAGCTTGACATCATGAATGGACACAAAAAGAAAGATGGTAGCAGAGCACATGGGCACTCCTCACACCCCTCGGCAGTTCAGCTGTCAGAAACTCTAAGGAAAACCTTCCTTACCCTGGTGACCTTTTCCACACCCTTGGCCAAGGTCAATGTTGCCTGTCTAGCCTTGTTTCTTTCAGGGGAGACATCGACCTACTGCAGACAGTAGGTTTCTCATGTAGCATTGGGTAAAGGCGAGGGCTGGATTGCCAGGACAAGCTTTCAAAGAAAAAAATATTAATATAACAGAATATGAATGAGCTGAGTGAAGCATTCATTTATGTCTTGTAAAGAAAAGAAAAATTTAGTGGGAGAAAAGTTCATCTGAAAAATACCAAGATTAAGATGCTTATGTATCATTGAATCAAATTATATCTTCTTAGATATTATTATACTATTAACATTTTTCCATTACTGTCAGTTTTCCTTTAACTTTCTCATGAGTGTTTTCAGATTTTTTTTTAAAGCTTTCATTATGCAGTAGATGATGCCTAAACATTTGTGTAAAGATTTTATTAGTGTAAGTCAGTCTGCAGAAGGCCATCTGCGTTCTCTACTGCATTTTGGCCTTTGCTGTCTTTATTTCAGTTCTCCAGGGCTCAGTTCTCAGGGACAGATTTGAACCCCGTGCATCTCAGAAGAAGTTCTAGAGAGCTTGTCATACCTCTACCCAACATGGACTTTCCTCTGTTTGTAAGTGTAGTCCCCTGACTCTGACGTGCAGAAAAAGTGTGAGAAGACATCAGAGGCTACCAAGAAACTCTTTGCCTTATGGACTGCTTTGGCTCCTTAGTCCCCAGTCTGTATTCAGTTTAAAATATCATTTCTCGGTTTCATTGGCCTTTTTCCTACAGGAATTTCTGCTTTGCCTTTTTCACCCACAAAACATCCAGCTACCCCTTCTAGGGGGTGAGAAATGACAGAAAGTGTTCTTTCATTCGCTCATTCTTCCATCAAACACTTACCAAATACCTACCATGTGCCAGAGAATATACTGACAATCAAAACAGACAACATTTCTGTTTTTACATTCTAAGGAATGGGAAATAAACCAGCAATAGTTGAATAACTAGCAAGTAAAGAAAATAAATGATGGTGGGGGAGGGTATAGCTCAGTGGTAGGGTGCCATGCTTAGCATGCACAAGGTCCTGGATTCAACCCCAGAACTTCCATTGAAGAAAACAATAATAAAAATAAATAAATGAACTTAATCACCTCCCCCTGCAAAAAAAGCAAAAAAATGATAAGTAATATACAGAGAATTGACATGTGACAGTGCTTGACGGGAGGAACCAGTCTAGGTGCCATTTAAGCTGTGATCCAGTTAGCAAGAAGGAGCCAGCCTTGCAAAGATCAGGGGGAAGAGTGATCTGCATACAAGATTTAGCCGACGGGTGGGGTGTTCTTAGATTTTTATTTTTTTAATGTTTGAAAATAGATGATTTAGGAAAAGCAGAGAAAACTTAAACTCAAAATAATAAAGCCTGGAGGGTAGTCAGACATCTGATTCTTAAGAATACATGTATCTGCCAGTAGTTTGAGCAACCAAATTGTTTTATTTTCTTTTATATGTTTCTACTGGACAGAAGGAGTGGTATGAAACATAGCACATATGATCCTGCAGTGAAAGGTGACTCTGTTCTCTACTATCGTCTTTCTAATCCAACTCTGCAGTACCAGATAAGTTTAGAACAAAGTTAAATCTTTGAGATGGATTTCAAGGGGTCCATAGAAATTCTCATCCTGTGATTACTGTTCTGATTAAACAAAGAGATTCTGGTCACCACTCAGGATGTGTTGGAGAGGACAACACACAGGTCATTATATGCCAAGATGTAAGCCATCTCTCACAGGCTGGGAAGTGGAAGAACTAGAATCATTACCTTCGGGTTGAGACTGAGTGTCATTCACCAGTCACAGACTCCCGCTGGCTCCTACCACCGCACCCAGAACTGAAGCACTGATCATGCGGTGGGTTCAGAAAGTCAGAAATACAGTTTAACATGCCTCACGTAGGACACATTTCAGAGGTAGTTGGAGGTGCTCATTGGCTTCGTTTGGCAGAAGCTCATCTCTAGAATTCCATGTCATTCAGGGAGTTTATTATTACAGTAGGTCTTCGGTCTGTGGGTCAGCGGAGGTCAAGTTTAACCAAAAGGTCATGGGGGTCTTTGCTGGCCGGAGGCTTCCCTTCATGGCACTTTTGGTCTCAGGAAAGATGTTCAATGATCAGTCCTGTAAATGTGCCTATGGGAACTCTATAAGCTTCCTGGGAACCACCATTAAAAGCAGAACACGCACTTGAGAAAGAAAAAAGCTAAAAACATGCACAATGAAAGATGAAAACCGTCTTCCCTTGTTCTCATCCCCAGCCTTCACTACCTGTCATTTTCTATAAAAGTGTGTGTAACGGAAAATTTTTTTCTCATCTAGAATGTAAATATATCCTTAGAAATCATAAAAACCGTATATATATATAATATCATATACATGTCTTGTAGATTATATATGCTGTTTTGCAAATTACTTAGGTCATTTAAATATTTATCTTGGAGACCTTTCCACATTGCTACATATAAGCTAATTTCCATTTTCGTAAAGGCATTGTACTACTGTGTGTGGTTATTTCAAAGTGTATTTAACCAGTCTTTTATTGATAAACCTTTATTTTTATTTTATATTTTTCTGTGATATTCAATCTGGCATATTCTTGGCATACCCTTTCGACTCTTTCTGTGGGATACTTTGCAGTAGGATTGCTCTATCAAAGTGTACATGCATTTTAAATTCTCAAAGTAAATTGCGAACAGCCTCTCAAAAAGATTTCACCAACATACATTCCCACTAGTAGTGTATGAGGGGGTCCCTCCTTCTCCATATCTTCTTCCATCCTGGATACTTTCATATGTTTATATTTTGGCTGTTCTGTTAGGTGAAAGCCTGGGTCTCTTCTTTTGATTTTCATCTCTTTCAAATAATTCAGTTAAAGGGTAAACACTCAGAGGACAGGTAGGGGTATAAATTGGTGCAACCACTTTAGAAAACCGTTAGTGTCTGCTCAATCTGAACATGCACATAACTTTTCACCTGTTGGTTCTATGCCTTGGTGTAAACCTCATAAAAAGCACTAGCATATGTTCACAGAAACATGTGTAAGAAGCCGATACTAATATTATTCCCAATAGCTCACAACTGGAAAATACCCAAAGACCCATCACTACTGGAATGGAGACACAACAGTGGGGTGTCATACATCAACGGGAATGAACGAAGAACAAGTGCATGCAGCGATATGGATGAATCTTACATCTGTTGTAGTATGTGTTGTTGGATTCCAGTGTGTAGGTACACAGATGCAAAGTTAATCTCCAATACTAGAAGTCCCCGGAGTAACTTCCCTGGGGGGATGGAGAGAAAGACTGTGAGGGAGCTTCTATTTGCTGGTCATGTGCTATTTCTTAATCTGAATGCTCATCACGTGTGTGTTTGGTAAAAATTGCACTCAGAATTTGTGCAATTTTCTTGTAAGTAGGTATAGTTTAACAAAAACTTGAAATATATTGAAAATTCTTGTTAAGAAAAAGTCATTGTAATTTGAGCGTTTTACCTCGAAATGTAGAATATATTTATAATTATATTCTTTTTAGCGCTAGAGATTTTTATTTTGGTTCCCCACAGCCTGCACCACGTACAAGTATCCTGAGTCCCCACAGAGAATCTATGTGCAGCTGGACATTATTCCTCCCCTACCTAATGAGCTTTAGGATGTGCACCCAGGCTTCTCTGAGACCTACTGTAAAAGAAAAAAAAAAGAGAAAAAGACAATAAAAAGATAGTAAAACAAGTGCTTTGATAGCACTTTTAAAAAATTCATAACAGGTATAAAAAGAAATGACAGCTGTTTAGTGTATACATGTGCAAAAAAACAAAACAAAACAATAAGATTGATGGTGCCATAAAGGATATCAGTCATATGTTTTGCCAAGTAAGACTGCGCTGCTTCTGATATAATGGTCTTGGTGCCTTCCTTAGCCTTTATCTTGTGAATAATGGATTCAGCTGTTTATAGACCTCCCTGCATTTGGAAGAAGATGATTGCCAAATTTGCACTCTCCAGAAATCTCCCGCGTAGGTGGGGAAAGCAGCTTCTGTTATCTGCTTTGCAGTTGGAATCGTTTCCCGGCATTTTTACTTGTCAGTCTCTTTTTTCCCATAGGCCTATATCATGAATGTACACTGGATGGTACAAGTGTTGCTGTTATAAAGCAAATCATACCCACTGCCTAATCAGTATCATGAATAGATACCTTCTTTTCCATGCACTATGAATTTTAACAGAAGAGGAAAATTAACGCATGCATTGCCCAGGTAGAGAAATCCATTGTAATGTAAATGTAACCCCCAGGTCAATTGCACAGTAATACGTGGTCGTACAGCTATTACTAATCCCAGCAGGAAAGCCTCACTGCTCAGTTACACGGTTCACAGTATGCGCTCCAGGATGACAGCAGTGGAAAGGTAACCAGCAACGTGTGATAGTGAGTCCTTGTGACCCACGTCGGAACAGGTTGGTTCCCACGAACTGGGAATGCATTAAAGACGAGAGACTATTCGTGATGGTCTGCATTTTATCAGATCTAAACCCCATCTGAGATTCCTACGGGATTCATAGTTGTGATGTTTCAAAGGATGGTTTCTCTGAAGGACAAATGCATAGTAATGTACCACCATGTAGAAATCCACTGTTCCATATAAGTACATTTTCCTGCTAACACAGCACATCCCTTAGGTAGCAAGATTTTTTTTTTTTTTTCAAGGTGGACCACGCCAGTTGGAAAATATTCACAGGCATACTATAACCCTCTTCTGCTTTCTTAAATAGAACTTAGGGAATGTGACTTAACTTTTTGATAAACTTAGTCATCACCATAAACATCAGCTATTGAAAGGAGCAATTACACTGTGATTTCCTCAAAGGCTTTAAGGATTAGTGGGGGTATGGCCCTACATCAAACAGGCCCAGATTGCATTTTTTTTTAAACCTGATTTGTGTGTTCCTTTGCCTCATCCTTTGCCATCAATTATCAGCTGCCAGTTCTTGCTTCTAATAGTCATCTTCTTTGTGGATACATCTTTTCTCTTGTTTTCTTTTTCTAGTCTAATCTGAACTGGAAGAACATCTAACTAGGCCCTTTCATGCCATGTATGAGGTATGGGGAGGTTCCAAGTAAAGGCCTGGCACTGTCTTCTACAAATAAATACAGGTGACATGCTGAGATCGGTTCCTAACACCTCAGGAAGACCTTAATAAATATTAGCTGTTAGCATTATTTTAGTACAATTATTAATGTAATTATTAAAAATCATGTGTGTATTTGTTAAGAATAAATTAAGCAGTGGGAACATATACACTCAAACATGAAACAGTTCGGTCATAGCAGAAGTTTATTTCTCACATACGGAAAAGCCCAGAATTGGCATGGGGGTCACCATGATGTATCCTCTGATTTGAGTTTCTTCCCTTTCCTAGAGTCCCAATGTCATCTGCAATCACCAAGAGATAGAGGAAGAGATGCAAGCGTGATGATGGGAAGTGTCACAGGGCAGATCAGAGGGTGCCACATAGCCCTTATACTCGCAATCCTATTGGCTAGAACTTGGTCATGTGGCCACACCTAACTGCAAAGGTGCCTGGGTAATGTAGTCCAATTCAGTGCCCAGGAAGCAAGAGGGATAGAATGGATTTTGATGAATGGATGCCAGTTTCTGCTACAATATTGTTCTGTATTTTGTGACATTCATTTAGACAATTCTGAAGCCATTTTTTTCTTCTCTGTAGTTTTTACAGTGTTCAGGTTGTATAACGTTTTAAAATTAAAGCCATGTATGAATTATCTTAATTTTTTTTTTTTACAATTAAGCACATTTTAAACTTACTTTGCTAAAACTGCTGTCACTTAACAATTAGTCTTACTAACTAACTAATAGTTATTTACTTAGTAACTATTAGTCTTACTAGGTCATCAGCATTTCTGTATCTTCTTACTTATGCAAGTATTCTCTGCCGATTTCCAAGGGGTCTACCTCCCTACAAAATTCATATGGAAGCAGAGAGATTCAGAGCAGAGATCTTGGACTTTGGAGTCATCCAGACCAAATTCTAGCCCTGCATTGACACACCAATGGTAGAATCTTGGTTATTATGCTTAACCTTTTGAAGTTGGCATTTCTTCTGTAAATTGAGGGTGATAATAGCTCTAGAAGATAGTAAATTAACAATGATATAACATATGTTAATCACCTACTTCAGTGTTTGCCGAATGATAAGCATTCAACTGATAGGTATTGTAACCTAACAATATTGTGATATTGAAATAGTACAGTAATTTATATTATGTAAAAGTATAGATGAGTATATTAGTAATATCATAAGGCTGCTGACATTTCTGTTGAGTATTGATTTGATTGAAGGTGTTAACCTAAACTGTGTTCGTTGAGTTGCAACAGCTGATACAGGATGGGTTTGTGTGATTCTTGGCTTGATTTCCTGGGGAGAATACAATATTTGGAATATGTTCCACAGCATCTTTAGAAGAATCAGCAGTATTTGGAATTATGATCTGGGGATTCCAGCTTAAGTGTGATAATGGTGCATGGCAGGAACTGTGGTGAGCTGGTGAATGGAAGCCAAGTACAGAAATTCTAAAATTAAGATGTCTTTTAAAACACTCTCCTGAAAAGCAACGTGTGTTTGAAAGCTGGACGGGCTGGTTATTACAATATTGTTTCTCAGGGTCAAGTCCATCCTTCTCTGCTTTGCATTGCTGCCCTGGGACTGTGCAGTCACATGGCCTCCCATCCAGCTGGATCCTGGTTTGCCTCCAAAAAGAGATGCTAGAGGGTGTCTGGGAGGGAGGACGAGGAAGGAGCAGCAGTTTGCTTCCCTTCCGTGGGAGCACCACCTCATCTGTACATCTTCACCCAGGCGGTGACAGTGGCTGACACTGATTCCAGGTTGTAGTTTTTCCAACACGCCCAGGACCGGTTTCAGCGCCACCAGCACCTGCCAGGGGGGGGTCTTCTCAGAGGCCTGGTCCCTCTTTGAGCCTTAAGCTGTGACGGTTCCCACCTTGTCTCTGTTTCCCGGCCTGTGAGTAAGAGCTGCTTCCTGTAATTCACTGCCTTCGGATACCTGTGTTCCCTTTTTGTCTTTTCAGGTCTCCAATAGCTGGTTAACAATTCTGGGCATTAAGTCCTGTCTGATAGTGTGTCTGTCTCCTGAGTGATTCAGAAACTCATGCCAGGAGCGGTCCCAGAAACAACCCCCTAAAATTGGGATGATTATGCTCATAAATTGACAGCTTAGCATGTCGAGGCTAAATATATGTCAACATGTCTTACTCTAAGGTTGTTTCTATAGTTGCTGCTGCTGCTACCTAAAATAACATAAAACCCACGTGGCATTCTGGAGTTTTCCAAGGGCATTCATCTGGGTTACCTTATCTAATCCTTGCTTCATGTCTCTAAAAAGCTTTCCAACAGAAGAAACTCAACCTCTGAGATGCTTGAAATCACAGAGTTAGTAAGTAGGAGAACCAAAGACTCAAATTCAGATATTATGATTCTCTATACTATAGCTACCTTTTCGAAACGTTCTAAAAGAACCCATTGCTTCATTTAGAGCAAATTTTGTTTTAAATATTAAGACTTCTTCTAACAAGAGAATGAGTGCTGGTCGACATGGTGTAAAGGAAAGATAATCCAATAAATTGGCTTAATCATGTAGCTGCCACCTCAGAAAGCTGTAATTAAGTCTTATTCTGGAAGAGAAATAATTTGGGGCTTTTCTTATTTTAAAAGTTATTCAATTTCAAAAATCTCAGGAAGAAGGAGTATTTTGTATATTGTAACAGTTTAAACTGATCAAGCATTAGTAGGAAGAATCTGTACCTAATTCCCCAACTCAAATTGAATAATCTCAGCATCGCCCCAGGTATCAAAATATCTCATCCTTACTTCTCAGGGAAACAATGGGCGGCATTGTGTGAAGGACACAGACAACTCCACGTTCAAGTTTACTCGGACATAAATACAGTGCACTTCACAAATGTGCGCAGATTATGTACATTTTTATGAGTTTGACAAAAAGGAAAACAGTGGGAATGGGGAGGTATTTCTAACATCTTGGCTCTTTCCAGCCTCTTGAGTCTTTCTAAAGCTTGGCAGGATTATTTTCATACCAGTTAAATACTTGTACGGCCCGGGCAGCAAGGAAGTCTAGAATTCCTAACAAATCCATCTTGTTTTCTCAGATGCAAGTAATCAATCCTAATACTGTTTTGATTTCATTTACTGAGACATAATTTTATAAAGCTTTTGGAGAAAAAGTAAGCTGTGTAATTTTAGGAAGCGCTTCAATTATATTTGAGAGTCAAAACTGTATTTAATTTTAGTTGTTAATTACCAACAGCTCTTCTTCAGTTCTCTGCCACCTTTTTAAAATAAAAATTGTGTATATTTAAGATGTACAACATGACTCTTTGATATACACATACATAATGAAATGATTATTACAGTCAAGCTAATTAATGTCCTCATCTCCTCACACAGCTGTGCGTATGTGTGCTGAGAGACCTGAAATCTATCCTTATCAAATTTCCAGTATTCAATACAGTATTATTAACTGTAATCATCATGTTACATGTTAGGTCTCATTCATCCTACAGAACTATAACTTTGTAGCCTTGACCAATATCTCTTCATTTGCCCCCTCTTCCCACCCCTGGTAATCACCATTCTACTCTCTGCCTCTGTGTGGTCTACATTTTTAGATTCCACATGTAAGTAATACCAGCCAGTATTTGTCTTTTTGTGTGTGGCTTATTTCACTTAACATAACGTCCTCTAGGTTTATCCGTGATGTTGCAAATGGCAGAATCTCCTTTTCTAAGGCTGAATAATAATGGAATAAATGTTACTGTGTGTATATACCGTGATTTCTTTACCTATTCATCCATCAATGGACACTCAAGTTGTTTCCATAGCTTAAATATTGTGAATAATGACAACGAAGAGAGAGTGCAGATACCTATTCAAGGAACGGATTTCATCTCCTTTAACATATACTCAAAAGAAGGATTGGTGGATCATATGGTAGTTCCATTTTTAGATTTGGGGGGATAATTAAGTTTTTTGTTTGTTTGTTTTAATGGAGGTACTGGGAATTGAACCCAGGACCTCATGTATGCTAAGCACACACTCTTCCATTGAGCTATACCCTCCCCCCAGTTTTTTTTTGAGGCACCTCTGCACTGTTTTCCATAAAGCCTATGCCAGCTTACGTCCCCACCAAAAGTGTACAAGAGTTCCCTTTACTCCACGTCCTTGACAACACTTTCATTTTTTTGATAATTGCCATCTGAACAGGTGTGAGATGGTATCTCCTTGTAGATTTCAGCGCATCCCCCTGACCACCATCCGTCAGTATCTGTCTGAGTGCTCTTGATGCTGGCAGCCCTATTTGTTGTTGTGATCAGAGAAGTGCTCTCTCCCCTGCAGCCTGGAAAACTGATTTTTTCATCATTTCTGACACATAATGCCCTTTCATAGGAATTGCCCAAAAGGAAACTGACAGCTCTATAACATATATTACAATTTAAAGTTGTTAAGCTAAATCATCTTAATTTCCACCAAATTTTAAATGTATTTTTCTTTTACTTTGAAAACAAGTTCAACCTTTGATGTCAATGTTACTTGAAGATATGCATCTGCTTTCTTGCTGTTCTTTAGAATGTCACTGTCATACCAACACCAATGTTTTTGCTTTATAAACTCCTATGGGGCACTAGTCTGTATTTTCATTTATAACCTAACCTACAACTACACAGATATTAGACAGCTGTTCAGTTTTTTCATTATGATAATGGCTTTAAATCAAAGAGAGATCAGGCTCTTACAGACGTGAACAGTTATTTGGATATAGGTGACCCTAAACCAGAATTCATCATTGGGACCAGACATGGTTCTGAACTAGAATTTGACCATTCTTTCAGTCCATGTATCACTGGTGAAAGATCCCACAAGAAACAGAGGCCACAAGGTGAGCCTTGCTGCTCAAATCACGGTCCACATACTGCAGCCTCAGCAGCACGTAGAAGCTCGTTAAAAGGCAGAATCTTGGGCCTGGGTTTCCACCTACTGAGTCAGACTCCTCGTTTGCATGATCCTCAGATGATTTTTATGCACTGCAAAACTTGAGAAGCACTGATGTAGAAGACATATTGGCCTGAAAGCATTTTAAAGATATTTATAGTTTCTCAACCTCAGCATCCTATTTAAAAATATAATCCCCTGGAACTGTTAGGCTCCAGGACTAAAAAAATTTCTCCAAGCCTTATAACTTGAACCTTCATTTAAAATTTGATATAAAAATTAAAAACAGACATTTCCTTGCTACTTCCTTATATACTAATTTTCCTAACTATATTATGGGGTATTAAAAATAATATTTTCTTATAAAGAATAATGGCTCCTCTAACCCTGGTGTATAGGAAATTAATAGTCAATATACCATTTTTTTTATGCAGAATCATGTCAGCCTAATGGTATAAAATTTACAGGAACTGTAAAGTCCTCTGTGTTCTTTCTTAGATATATCCTCCAATTTTTTCTGAATCGTGATTGGGGTATTTTCCCTTTTATCTAGCACATATCTATTTTTTGTGCTGTTTTGCGTAAACATTCAGCATCACTGAAGGTCATTTTTTTTTCATGTGGTTTTGTCCTGACCTGCCATCTATTTTAAAACACATCACATCATAAAGTGATCTGCCATTTGGTTTATTTTTGTTCTGATCTTTTTCTTCTTGTTCCTATTACTCACCAAGAATTCCCTTGCTTTTTTTGCCCCTTTGTATTTGTAGTATATGAACTGGCCTGGTCTGGTACCAAGGATTACATTTAGCAATTAGCTTCTTTTCTACATCTCTTTAGGATTTCTTCTTGGACTTGGGCACATTCTGTTCCCAGTTTCTCTTGGGAAAGACTGATAAGGAAATTAAATTACCAGTGGATACGGTATATTTCAGCACTACTGTAAATTTCCTAAAAATCTAAATTTTCATATCCTGTTTATTTTGACAACCGTAAGACCAAGCCTTTCTTAATTTAACAATAAATGTGCAGTGGGAATATTTTTGGCTTATTTATTTTCTTATTTGAAGAATAAAGTCTTCTTCCAAAGACAAGGCCTAAGAAAAAAAGATAATTGCCTTATTAATAGAAAGAGAATAACTTGCATTTTATTCTTTTCTGTACAACTTTCTGCGAATAATGGAGCTGCCAGCTAATTCTCCAATGTATTAGCATCGTCAAATCCTGAATCTCCACCAAGTGCTAGTTACAAGTCTTTGGAAACTTCTCAGCTAGAGAATGATCCAGGGTTTCAAAGACAGTCTTGCCACCCAGCAGGGATGTAGACAATGGGTTTAAGAATGAATCTTGAATCAAAAGTAGAACCCTGGCCAAAAAATTAGGCAGGGGATCTTTCGGGATAGAAAGGTCTCTTCTGTCCTTCTGGAAATTTTCCATACCATTCCCAGACTTTATGTATGAATAAGCTTGTGAACTAACCCCAAAAGTGTGAGAGATTGGTTGAACTCTGAATGTAAAGATGTTTTAGGAATACCTTAATCAATGTATTTAGCTCACATTTCCCTTTTTATGCATAAAAATTATAAGTGCTAAAAATGTGTCTACCTAAATCTAAAAGAAGCTTTTTCAAGAAGTACAAAATAAAAAAGTAAGTGGTAAGTTAAGCCTTGTGCCACTATTTATTTGGCAGTATTTTGTTTGTTTTTATATTTTAGTAGTATGTACAGTGTGCTTTACTGTTGATAGCATTTTAAGTCTATAAAATTCAGTAGTTAGAAAGGGGCAGAGAATACCTTGGTGAGTGTGTCTGCATGTGTATGTACAAAAGATGATTACTTAATTGAGCTGCACCTCTCTGCAGAAGCAGGCAGCATTTCTAATGATGCTCATATTCTTGAGTTTCTCATTTTGGAACAGTTTTCATTTCTCTTCAAGGAGAGACAAGATTCTCTCCCACAGGGATTACTGCAAGAAAGGTTCTCTCTACTTTCCCTGTAACAGCCTGGGCCTCAGACCACCCGTGTGTTTGATACCTGATGGTGTTGACTTGCTCTACTTGTTCAGAGTCCCTTGGTTGCAGGTAACAGAAGTCAGTATAGAAGAGCACAAAGCATCTCATGGAACCCAGGGCCTGAGATGCATCTGGGTCTGAGAAATTGAGTACCGCAGCCGCCCAGAGGTCTCCACTCCATTCGCAAGTACGGTGGACCTTTGAGCAATACAGATTTGGAATGTGTAGGTCTAGTTATACATGGAATTTTTTCAATAATAAATACTGCAGTCCTGCGTGGCCCACAGTTGGTTGAATCTGTGAATGCTGAACCACAGATATGGAGAAATCTGGCGTACGGAGGGCTGACTATAAATTATACGAGGATTTTCAACTGCGTGGAGTCAGTGCCCTTAGCCCCTGCCTTGTTCAAGACTTAACCGTAACTCTTTCAACTGGTTTGGAAATGCTCTATAGGCATCTCTGAGTTAAAATGTTTGTTTTAACAGAAGTAAGAATAATTATTTTACTTCATGAAAGCCATAGCCTGCATGATCCTCATATGTATTAAATAGGAACGGTTTATTAGAATGTATGAATAAGCAGAAGTCAAGAGTGCAGGAAATAAAGGAAGTGAAGCCAAGTATCTACTGGTCCATCCTAGGTCTAGGTCAGCTTGCACACTTTCATCCAAGGAATAGAAGTCTGTGATACTGTCTTGTCTTGTAGTATGTGTAGAAAAGGTATTAGCACAACTTATTGTCGCCAAAAAGGTAGACCATTGACAACACCCATAGGTTGCACTGCGTTGCCTGTGCAAGGGAGGTGGGAGGTGACCGGTGATTTTGGCAAATACGTGAAATCTCAGATTACCTGGTAATTATCACTCCTCTCTGTTTTCTCTCATACAGACAAACAAAGCCTGTCTCTAACTATCAGAGTATCCCTTGACAAGCGGAAGATTAACTGTGTCTTTTATTGCTGCATTACCTGGGTAATTGATGGCAGCTGAATAAGGAATCAACCCAGGGATGATGTGCTTGCACAAATTCTCCTCTATTTTGTGCGGGAAAATATTAGAAGGCAGAAAAAGAGTAAGCAAATGTAATGAAGTTTTTTACATAAAAATAAGAGCCACTTTGCAGATTGTTTCATTCAATGCGTGGCTCCACTAAAGATATACTAGCCACGAATCTTACATCAGCCATTCCCAATTTCTGGTGCTTTATGAGTGATTATGTGATGGTGATTTATCTCATTCAGCCATTCAGTTGATGTTTATTACATTTCTGTAATGTTCCAGGCACTAGGGCTGAAGCAGTGAACAAAAATGCATCCCTGTCCTGCTGTATAGCAGGGAAAACAGACAATCTAATCAGTAACTCTGATCAAATACAATAAGCCGTACTTCCCAAATAGTAACTGCTTCTGGGGGCATGTAACAGGAATGTGGGACCCTATCTAGGATCCCAGGAAAGCCTGCTCAAAAAAAATGGAACTTTTAAATTGAGAAGTGAATAAAAGTGAGCCAGGAGTGTAGAATAAGAGTGTTCTAAGCAGAGGAAAGAGCACATGCAAATGTCAGAAAGAGGGAGCGAGGGAAGACTGTATTTTGAGAAAATGGGAGATGTTCCATGGGTTAGATCAAAAAGTGCTCATTCCACATTTTCCAGGGACTTGAAAAGTCTTTTGGGGACTTGGGACCATATCCTAAGGCCAAAGGGAAGCCCAGCTAGGGTTCCCATCATGGCTGAAGCTTAGAGAATAGGTTGGATGAGGGAATAGATTAGACATGAGGGGATAAAACCAGTTCAGTTACTGCTGTGGCCCAGAAGAGAGATGCTGTTGGCCTTGACTGAGGTAGTGTCATAGAGTTATCAGTGGATGAGTCTGAAGCAGAATCAAGTGTAGGCATGAGGGAGAAGGAAGAGTCAAGGATGACTTTCAGGATTTTAGTTATAGCAACTGGATCATCAGTGGAACCAATCACTGGGGGGAAAAAACAAAGAAAATAACTGCCTACTTCTACGCTTCTTTGTCAAAAAATCTCACTAAATATGTGTTACTGAAATCTGCTCAGTATGAAAAGAGAGAATAGAATAAATAGATGAAGGAACGAACAAACGGTCATGGAAGATTACAATAGGGTCAGGAACAGGACCAGCACATCAGTGAGGTCCGACCTCCTCTGAAGAGAAGGACCACACATTTGATGCTGAGCTTTCCAGCAGCCAAGAGAGGAGGCAAACATGATTCATGGAGTTCATCAGTGAAATGAAGCCGGTTGCTTAGAGAAGCCCCATCCTGCCTGGTATTGAAAACAAAGAGTAATGTCTCCAATAATAAGTCTTTCCAGAAAGACACCGTCTAAGGTCATGGACAACATCCTCTTCAGAAACACAGTGATAACCTTCATCAGCCCTTTCCTGTGCTGCCCCTCGAGATGGACCAGGGTGTCTGCTGTTACAAAATTAACTGAAAATCAACTCTGAAAGGAGAGAGTGTTTCTGCATGGTCGATTGTCACTTTCTGATGGTCTGCCATCAGCCCCAGGGTGGAATGTAGACTATCTTTTTCTTACCTGGCTTCTGTGTGCTCCTTGAACTTGAATTTTTTAATGTACATTCTGTGTATTTTTTCTGGATGTCAAAATAGGAAAGAACCTACTTTTTTTTTACTGGTAATGAGGAATAGACGGAGCTTTGGGGAGACCCTCCATAAATACATCTTCTCTCAGCCAAGTTTTAAAAAGATATTGCTGGATCAGTAATGAGTTTAAGGCTATATTGCTGGAGAAGTGCCTAAGGACAGCTGCTCTGTTTTATCAGGAAGTGCTAAGCCATGTGCTTTTTCAGCTAAGCTTGGGGTAGAGTTAATACCCTCCTGTGGAAGTTGGGGTCCTTAAGAATGAGCTATGCTTCAGTAGAAGGGTGCCTGGTTTTGCTTAGCAATGAGTCATAGGACAAGTCCCAGGCAACCCAAGATCCTCCCCAGAAAGTCATTTTGAGTCCATTATAACACAGACAGATGGGAAATGGAGATCCCAGAGTTCCCTGTTTTAAGGTACACCTTTAATCTTTATCTCAGAAAAATTTTAAAGCAGCTGTAACCAAATGCCCACTTTGGTCATAAAAAAATAAAAATTTCAGCAAATAGAGCATCCAGGGAATATCAAACGTGAACAGTGTCCTTCCCAGGGTAGGCTGAAAAACTATAATGCAATTATTTTTAAGTTTCCATTCAAATTTTTACCAATATCCCAGGTTCTTTAAGCCAATGAATAATAAATCTGCATTTTTTATTACTAAACAAGAATATGGCCATTTCTGGAACGCAGTGTTATTACAGTTCAATTTCAGTATGATAGCTGAAATAGTAGACTTCTAGCAATACCTTGAGTTTGAACTTGTTTGGACAACAGGCTTGGTTCTGCTGTATGGTCATCTACCAAGAGTGAGGTAGGGGTCTGTGAGGGTCAGTGGTTAGGAGAATACACTTTGAAATCCTATTTCCTGGGTTCAAATTCATTATTCTCCATCTGACTTTGGCAAACTACCTAATTGTATCACAGTTTTCTCAACTATAAAATGAATATAGTAATAGTATATACTCCATGAGTGTGTTGTAGAGATTAAAGAAAATAATGTATGCAAGAGATGTTAGGATAGCCTTGGGTACAGACAATGCACGGTAAACATTGGCTGCTATTACTGGTCTTAGCTGAGCTAGACGCACTGACCCGATCCATCCATATCACAATGGCTGTAGGACAAAAGGCAGTCCAGACAAACAGGTATAACTCAGCCCAACTCCGTAAGTGAGACAGCCATCACAAGGACATGTGCCCTCCTGCCATAGGAAGGGACTTACTATCTGGGGACCTGCATGTTCCCTCAGGTACAGCAAGTGGCTACTGTAAACGGTCAGATGGACTCTCTACTAGCGCTCAAGATGCTTATTAGCTGGCGCCTGTATTTTATCATTGAAAAGTAAATGAGCATTTGCATTTTTAAAATGAAGCATCTAAGTAGATAAATTAGATGAGATAACCTGTGAGACAGAAGGCAGAACCAGGGCTGGAGGAAAGAAGAAGTGATGATTCCATTAGTACAAAGTGGAGAATTTCAGGTCCCTCCCTCCTGACTTCAAGGCATGCAGTTATAAAATTGATTCATCACAGAAATTGGTTTGCCTACCTTGGATGTACAGGAAAGGAATAAAACATGATGGGTGCCAGAAAAATGAAACCTTGTGGTCTCAAATCACCCAAAAATTCTTAATACCTGTGTTAAGAGTTGCAAACTCAAATGATAACTGGAACCAGACAGGTAATGTAAAGAAAAAGGTCGGGCAGATGTAAGATGACAAATGGTAACAACACCTGGACTCAATGCTGATGATTGATAGAGAGTAGTAGTGACTATGGAAAACTGGAGATTACTTGCTCCTCAAGACGGCTACTCACATCCAACGCGCTGTCATCATAAAGGAAGGTAGATGAAGTAGGGCCACGTCTTCCAGTTTGTCAGGCAAAATAGGAAACACGGTCTCTTAAAATTTTTTAGATCTCTGTTTTAAAAGATTAACAATCAATTGAAATGTAAGACTTTGTATGGCTCAACATTATAGGCCAAAGAGAACACATCTGTGTGCCCAGTTGAGTGTGACATTTTGAACATACGGTTTACTCACATCATATTGGATGTGAGTGATGTATTGTTAACTGAAGTCTTTGCCAAAATGTTTCAGTTAAAAGTGAATACTGTTGTCCAGGGATCCCCACAGGATTTGAGGGAATGACCAGGGAGCATATCCCAAGAAGACACATGACAGGATACTTCATAAGCAAGTATCCTGTCATGGATATAGGGCTTCCTGTCTTGGTGACTTGGATCAGAGATCATCAAGGTTTTTCCCTGTGACCACATCTGGCCTACTGCAGAAGTTTTATGTAAACGTAGCCACACCCATTGTTTGCATATTGTCTCTGGCTGCTTTCCTGTGGCAAAGGCAGAATTAAGTGTTTGTAGTATTTGTAACAGAGACCCTATGGGCCATAAAGCCTAAAACTTTGATTATTAGACACACTTTACAAAAATAGTTGACCGACCCTTAATCCAAATAAACACATCAACCAAAAATGATTCTGTAATTTGAAAACTACAAAAACAGAAGTATGTATATATAAATTCATGTGCTTGTGTATAACGTGCTGGAAGAGCTTAAAGAAGGAAGGGATAGTTTCTTCTGGGAGGCAGTGTGGAAGGCTAAGCTGAAAGGTAATATTTGACTTAGGTCTTAAAGGACAGGGCAGAGTTGCCCCAGTGCGGAAGGGAGAACTTTCAGGCATGACACATTGGATTACAGCTGATGATTTCAGCTCGGGGACAACAGGGGGCAAAAGAGGGGTTAAAACTCCCAAGAGTAAGTCAGGGAAGCAGGAAAGAACTGACTCCCCTCCTTTTTAACTCTCAGAAGCCCTAGCTTCATATTTGTTTTCTGTTTTTTTAAAGAATAGCTCCTTTGACTCAACTTTAAGACATAGCACAACTAGTTGGTGTGTAACCTACCCAGTAAAGATGGACAATGAATAGTGTCCATGAAAAAAATGACTGAGCACACCGATCTAATGTTTTTTTCTCAGAGAGTGAAGCTGAAAACACTGGATGGTGGGCTTAGTGAGGTATTAGAATCCAGTCTGTTAAAGGAATAAGGAATGTAGATTTGTTTTTCCTAAAAATAGTTTGCAAAGAATATGTTCCATGTGTAGTGGTACTGTGTATGTTATATTTATTTTAATATCCATCAGTAATGTATACATAGTAAGTGCTCAGTTAATACTCTCTGAATTAATAAATAATCTATTCAAAGTAATTTATATTTATTCAATTCCTACTCATTCTTCAAGATTTATCTGTTGAACATTCCAGAATTATCATTTTGTTACTGAGTCCAAACTTGTTCTGCTCGCCACATGACAGGTCAGTAAATCGGGAGATGAGATGTTGGGGCAAGGAATAACAACTTTATTCAGAAAGCCAGCAGACGGAGAAGATGGGGGACTAATGTCCTAAAGAACCATCTTCCCCAAGTCAGAATTCAGGCTCTTCTTATACTAAAAAGGGGAGGGGGTGTGGCTGGTTGTTGAAAACTTTTTGGTGTTGGAATCCTTTGTTCTTGCAGCTGTCTACATAGGTCAGGTCATGATGTTCCTGTAAACCTCCAACAAGACAAATGTTATTTTCCATTCTGCAACTTTTAATCTCTATATCAATGGAAAAGTGTTCTACCCTTAAAGGTCAGAGCCTTGAGAATAGGCTGCCCTGTATATTTCAGTCTCTAGGCAACATTCTTTTACAAAAGGTGCAGAACCAGCATGACTAAGCACAGGAAACAGAGCAGAGGGTTAGAGGCAAAGGAACAGATCTAATATGGAGTCAGGTTTGTTCTTCCCCACTACAATTTGATAAAGGAACAGGGGTAATAGCAGTAGAGGTATTTGGAGGCCATTTGGGGGTTCATTGTGTTCTTTGGAGGGTTATAGCTAAAGAGTACTGGTCACAGTCTTCTGTGTTCCTCCTTGTACAGTTTGGTTCATCCTAAGCAAGGCAACAGTGAGCCAGGGAAACCCATGCCTTGTTCTAATTCAACATGACAGTGTCTTATTTTTCTTTGAAGTCCATCCAAGAGTTTAGTTAATATAATATTTAGGATAATGTCAATTGTTGCAACAAAGTTACCAAAATGCAAATAAGATAGGATCACTTTCAATCTCAGATCTTGCAACTACATTTCTCTCGATGACACCATGTCTTTTTGAGGCTGGTTTTTCAGAACTTGTGATTTTTAATAGCAAGTATTGTGCCAAAATCAACATTGCATAGGAAATAAGGTTGGTGGTATTTGAGAAGTTGTACAAAGCTCAACAGATGCTCAAGTCTCATTAGTAAGCAATTATGGTTATGTAAGAATATTAATATTTCTCTCTTGACTTTATAGGTATTATTTTTTCAAGTGACTAGTAGTAGGGTATTCATATGTAAGTTATTTGAACCTAACTACCTTGAAATAGAATCATTAGATGTTTCTTTTGGCCGTGGGAAACTGTGAAAAGACTACTCAGACAGGACGGTGCCACAAACTGAGGAAGCTTGGGAACCTCTGATCCAGGGCGTTCTTGCATGCAGAACGCCTGGTGAAGGGTAAAGCTAGCTTTAACCTGCAAGCGCCAGTGTGTCCATTGTCAAGCTTACAGCAGGAGAAATGAGAGCGTGAGAGAGGTATAGTCTGGCTCTTGAAGGTCCCCACCAACTACTCATACCACTTTACTCATGTTCTATCAGTAAGATCTTAGTTAAATGGTCATCAGTATTGGCAACTGTGAATAGGAAATGTATTTTAGCTAACCAGTCATGGTCCATGCAGCTACCAAGGAGGAGCAAGTGAATTTGGTGAAGAGCTAAGTCTCTGTACCCTCTAGAACTGATAGAACACTCTCCTTTTTCTCCAGGGAAGAGGCCAGAAGTACCCATCCAGTTACTGCTTCAAGCCCAAATCTAGGATCTCTGCTGATGCTCAGTCATTTCCAGTAGGTCTGGAATTGACTCCTGGCCTGGGCATCTATGTAAAAAAGACAAGTTATCTGTACCCACTATCCCTGAAAACACAACACATTCTTACAAACACAACGGTAAGTCAAGGACCATATAACTGCATGTGAAGACTGCCTTTTGAACAAAGGAAGAATTGGTCCTGGTCCATAGCAATAATGGAACTCTTCTGCCCAGGCACTGGGTGTACACTTTGACTGGTGAGGGAGGGCTGGCGGGGGGTCATCCTTGATTAGTCTGTTACTGCTCTCTGGGTAAAACTCTCTTTTCTATCTTGCCTACTGTCTTCTGCGGCTTCTGGCTCCATCCATTGACAAGTCATTTCTTGCCCATTATCCTCCATCGTTTTATCTGAGGTAGACATTGGTACGTCTGCTTTATAATCTAGTTTCTGTTGGCATCTTTGGGTGCTTGAATCATCACAGGCTTTATTGCAGGCTTGCTGTATGGTTTCTTTGGCGGCATAATTTCCTCAAAATCATAGCAGGCTCCTCATCTCCCCTGAGTGCAGTCCCTTCTCATGCTACTAACTACACTGAGGATTCTTTGCCAGGCACATTTCCTTTCCTTCCTTTGTGCCTTTTTTTCCTTCACTCTACCATGTGTCTTTCACATTAAGGGTGGCTCTGCTGAGGCCATGTGAAACGTCAGGATGTGCCGGGACATCCACCTGTGTATCCCCTTCCCAGTCATGTGAGCCCAGCCAGCACCAAGCTGCCGGAACGCCTCCATTCCCTCTTGCCTCTGCTGGCAAACCAGGAACTGCTCTCTGCTCATCTCTTTCTTGCAATCTCATGAAAAGTAGCAAAGGGCAAGCCGACACCCACTAATATTCAAGCTCTTTTAACCCACTCCCCTTACAACTACAGGCTTCATGTTTGTAGCTCCATCTATTCAACCAGGTCATCCAGGATTAGATTTTTCATCTCTCTCACCTACCAGCTATGATGTTGATTGAGTTGTAAGTTTGCTTCTTTACATGGTTGTTTGAGAGATGTGCTTCCGGTAGTTTTTCTCTTTTTCTCCAGAACTTTCCAGAAAGTTGATTCCAAACATTTTCTCATATCTTACTGGTCAGACATTGCAGTCCTGAACCAATCAGTACCAAGGATAACTTTCGAATACTCAAGAATTGCATCCCCTTTAGTAGACATGAATTCCCCAAACTACGTAACTGGTGCTCCATCAGGGAGGAATGGGACCAGTGTTTAGAACCTAAGCCCATTACAGTGTCCACTACAACTGAGACCTGAGCAAGATGAAAGAGCCCCCACCCCCAGACCTCTGACTGTTCAGCAATGAAATGTGTGAAAAGCTAGGGAATATAAGTAACTATAATTAAGCTTTGCTTTTTTATCTTGAATGCATTTGGTGCCTCTCCACCCTCCCTTAAATCAATACTTGAAGCTCCTTCCAGTAATCATGGCAGGCAAGTATATGAAACTGATGAGTAGAAGACAAACTGTTTCTCTGCCCATTTTACCATTATCAGTTAATCTTTGACCTCTGGCGATACTAGCAATGGCGAGTGGTGCCCTTTATTTCTCTACTTCCCAAATTTTCTTTAATGACCTTTATTACTTTTATAAAGAAAAAGTACATTTAGCAAATTAATAGGTCCTATACTGGGAATGGAATGCGCATTTGAGTCCTTCAAAATCTTTGCAGGTATAGTAGATCTGGGGATTCCAATGGACTGTGTCGGATGTTGTTTCCCCCTGGGAAGCAGAATTGACTGTTTCAGAAATTTTTCTAAATATTTCTCACAGATTCTCTGTCTTGTTCCCTGGGAACCTGGTAAGCGTACTCACTGACAAGCAGCTTTGAAATTCTGACCCAGAGACAAATTTAGACTGAGGATTTGCCTTCTCTTTCCACTTGATGGGGTTTCCTTATTGGTGGCTCCTGGGTTTTATTTGCCTCCTGTTTGTGGTCAGCCCAGCTGCAGCCATCCTGTCATCCTTATACAAACTGGAAACCACTCCACTGGGTCCCTTGTGTCTGTGTTTCTTATGTATGTTCTAAATAGATCGATCTTTCTAAATTTCTTCTTTGAAATCTACCATTCATTTGGATAGGATAGTAAACAGGCAAATGACTTTAATGGGAATTTTGGTACTAATAACTTACATGTTGAACTTGATTATTAAGCTTTTAGTAACTGATGAAAAACCTTGATTTAGTAAAGTCATGTCACTTACAACTGGCTTCCACATATAGATTTACGGGGGAAAACAGGAAATTCAATAAAATAATAAAAAGTTTCTGATATTCCATGATTGTTGGATGTTTAGGACAGTTGAGATTTAGAATCAGAGCCCTCAAAAGTATATGTTTATTCTCTTCTAGACAAATATACTCTACCTAGCACACATAGTGTTTCCAGTGGATAGGCAGATGAATTAGAAACTTAAAAAGAGATGAATTTTAATCAGGGCATCTGAAATGAGCAGGTGGTAATCAGTAGAGCAGAGAAGAGCTTTTGACAGTTTGTTAAGACTTTTATGTATTCATTCAACAAATATTTATTGTTTGCCTGAAAGCGTGAACCACTAGATAGCTTATAATCATTGGAGAGCAAGTCAGACCAGTTCCTGTTCTCATGAAAAGTGATCTGATGGGAAGACAGAGTGAAAGCAAATAAAGCGACACAGAAAATCAGAGCGTATACTAGTGCCACGAAAGGAAAGAACTAGGTTATATGGGAGAACAAGAGGGAAAACCCATGTTCGATTGGGTGGGCAGGAAAGATCTTTTGAGGAGGGCTCATTTAGGCATTCGGATATTGAAAAAGAAGGGGGAAAGAAGACATAGTAAATTTAAACCTTCAAAGAGGGACTAAATCTCCATAGTTGGGAGCATTTTAAGTTTTAAGGAAAGTTCACTGCTCTTGTCTTTGAATTTGTCAACATGGAAACTTCTCCATCAGCAACTTTCAGTAGCCCTCTATGCACATGATTCAAAAATGCCTAAGTGTTACAGGTGTTCAGTAAATGCTTGTTGACTTGAACTTTGATTCTCTCCAAACTTTGATTAATAACCTCTGTGCAAGCCAATACAGAGATACCAGCACCGCCGCTCTAGAAAACATCTTGATTTAGTTTTTTAAACAGATGGCTTTTGCATTCAGTTTTTAGGTGACATCTCCAGGAAGGAAACCCAGATTTTGAGGAAAGTGAATTTCAGCGAAGTTCCCCTGAACTCGCGGAAGAAATGAGCTATATATAAATGGTTCCATTCTCAGTAGATTCACTGCCGGTTGAAAATGTAGTTGAGTACATAGATTTTTATTATAATGTTTTGCTGTTCTTGTGTGTATGATATATGGAAGCATTGGCTTCTTTGCCTTTTTTTCATTAAAAATATCATAAAACATTTAGGGGTCTGCGCAGAAATTGCTGTGACCTCTATTTATAATTGAAGAAAGTAATGTTTCCTTTAAAATATTACTGGAGAGCAGTATTCCTGACCACCAGGCCCTGAAGTCGGCTAACCAGATTTGTGCAGATTTCCATTCTCATGTGTGCAATCACCACAGTGACGGGGAAGAAATCTAGCAAGTAGGGTGCTTTGGAAGCAGGTTTATAGGAGCTGGTTTTATGTTTTATTTTGATGGTTTTTGTTGTTGTTGTTTCAGTGAAAGCAATTTCTGTTTTTTAAAGTTGCTAATGCCAAATAAGCGTAGGGCCTTTGTTTATTTCTTAAACTGAAGGGTGCCCTCCAACCAGCCAGAACCTCTCTGTGCCGCTGCATCTCCAGCCATAGTGGGAGCACCAATCCCCCAGGGATCTTGTTACAGAGCAGCAGGCCTGGGGCAGGGAAGGGGACTCTGCTTTTCTGACCAGGTAATTCAGTGCTGCTGCCCAGACCACCCTTTAAGTAGCAAGGCTCTAATAACTGCATCTCCCGAAAGGCAAACTGCGACATTGGTCATTCAAACATAGCTCTGCCTTGTTTCCTCCATGTCCCGGGATGGCGTCTCTTGGATCCTGGGTCAAGATCTCTCAGCTGAGTCACTCAGCATTTGCTTCTTTCATCTGTGAATTAGTCCTAAAGGCAACTTAAAAGATGAGGCAGACATTTCGTCCTCAGCAGTTCCCCGTCCTTCGCACACTCATTCGGTGCCTCTGTTACCCCAAAAGGGGAAGGGAAAAGACCCCAAATATATCCAAAAGATAAGAATTCAAATGTGTAGCAAAAGATTTTAAAGGTTTTATTTAGTAAAGGGAAAGTCCCCCTCTAGGAACAGGGGACTGGCTGATGCAAGGGAGGAAAAGTGGTGGTCTTTGCCTCTTCTCTTATACCCTCACTTAGAGGCGGTCTCTTGATTGACTGATGACTCTTGCTCCTGGAGTCACGCTCCTCTCCTTTTGTGCACATCCTTACCCACGATGCACACAGAAAAACTCATGGAGGGGGTGCCCTAAACCACAATGCTAATTATATTACAATGAGCACCGGGTCATGTTGGTTAGGTCCTTCTCCCTACCACACAGTTGTGGCTGTTGGGTTCTAACTAGTTCCTTGCTGGCGCTCATTTAGAGGAAGTAAAGCCCCTTTATGCTGGAGGCGGGCATAACTCCATCTTCTGGACCATCCTCCCTCTCCTCCACCTATCTGCCCCGTGCCTCCACTCATCTGAATACCTAACACCACCATGTGTCCTGTCAGCTATACGTTCAAATGCACCCCGACTCCATCCTGGGCTCTCCATCTCCACCACACCAGTCCAGTCAGATCCTTCAATGCCTCTCACCCGGGCTTTTAAGGGTCCCCTAACTCACCACCCTGCTCTACTCTTGGTCTACAGCAGCTAAGTAAATGTCAAAGACTATAAATCAAACTCTGTCCCTCCCTGCTTCAAATCCCCCGATAGCTTCCCAGGTACTCAGAATAAAACCCATCCCGTGACCACGGCATACAAGGGCTGTCTGACCCAACATACTGGCCTCCTTCCTACTTCTAAGCTTGGCACCCATGCGTATCTCTCTCTGAAAGGCTCTTCCTAGGGTGCTGGGCTGGTGTGGGTGATTTCTCATCCTTCAGGTCCCTACCTGGGTGTGGCAGTCTCTCAAGGCCCTATTTAAATCTGCTCTGCCCCGTTCTTTTATGTTTTATCTGCCTGTTTGATATCATGTGTCGACTGAAATAAAATACACAACCTAAAAGTCGAGAGTTAGGTTTTATTCGATGGACTTTCTGAGGACTCAGCCCAGGATGACAGCCTCTCAGATAGCTCTGAGAGACTGCTTGAAAGAGGTAGGGGAGGAGCCAGGATATATACGAGTTTTTACAACAAAGACCAGGTAATTGGAACACCAAAAGAATATTGTTAATTAAAGAAAAGCAGACATCTCAAGTTAAGGAATTAAGCACTTTTCTATGCATGGGAAGATGCAAAGTTCTGGGCTCACTGAAATCATTCCTTTATTATGCACCTAGCTGTCTAGGGCCAGTATCCTGTTCTGTCACATCCTGAGTTTCCTGGGTGGGGGGACACCATTGATGGGGGCTGCCTGCTTGTCTGCATCCTTTCTTCTACTCACTGTCAGGGGTGGCAGTAGCGGTTGATGGATTGATGGCCAGAGTTCTATGTTTACTGATACGGTTTGCAATATTTTTTGTTCACACATATTTAGTCTTTTTCACTGTCTGAAAGTATCATTTATGTATCTATTCACTTTTTTGTTTTCTAGCTTCACACCACCACACTAGAATCTAAGCTCCTTGAGGGCCTGGCATTTCACAGGTGGTTGGGGTGGTGGCAAGGGGGATGGAAGAAGGGAAGGGAGGGAGAGAAGGAAAGGAGGAAGGAAGGAGGGAAGGAAGGAAGAAAGGAAGGAAGGAGGGAAGAAAGGGAGGGAGGAAGGAAGGAAGGAAAGAAGGGACAAAGACAATCCCCGTGCCTTTTATTAAAAGGCTCCCCATTTTTCAGTTTGATACTGAGTATTATTAGAAATTACCTTTCTTACATGTTCTGGGAGAGACAGAAATGACCATGTATAACTTAAAGCTTAAAAATATTTTTAATAAAGAGGAGTTCATTTCTGTGCTGAGTTTTAGTAACTTTTATTTCCAGAAACTCAAATGAGTTGAAAACAAAGATACTATTTGGGGAAATTTCCCTAAGGATGACACCAGCAATGAAGGTTCTTGGCTCTGGATAGTATATTTGTGCTGACAGCTCTAGGCCTGCTGTTTGGGGAGATGAGCAAACATTGGCTAAATGGTCAACCAAAACCTCAGTGGCCCAGGGTCACAGGGCAGGATGAATTGCTCTGACTCACTTTGGTGTTTAATCTCTCCCCCTGAGTCCAGGCCGATGGTGCAAAGAATGGGCACTTTGTAGTACACTGAGTCAGCTCGCAAATCTTGGCTTTCTGCTTCTTAGTCATATGACTCTGAGACAGGGCTTGAACGTTTCCAAGCCTCTTTATTCTCACCTGTTACATGAACACAAGAATCTGTTGTGGTAAGGCTTTCAAATCATTTGTAAAGTACCCAGGCTTCTATTTCTGGGGACACCAGGACCCACACAATGCCAGGAGGCAGTCTTTATTTTGCAATCCATGTAAATGACATGGCCATTTACATTTTATCTATGTTAGGAGTTTCCAGGAGCACCCAGTCCGGGTATAATGTACATGCAGTGGGCTATAAATGTCAGCCTTGGATTTATACCAGGAGGCAGGCCCTAGGGAACTAGACACCCAGACCAGTCCTTTCACTGGAAGCAACTAAATGGGAGAATTCTAGATCAATCACTAAAAACAGAATAAGAGACTTGAGGAAATTTTGAGACATTCAGGGTGAAAAAAGTCAAATTAAAAATTATAACAATTAAAAATAAAAACTCAGTGGATGAGGCAACCTGCTGGAAAAGTTAGTTAAGGAGAAGAAACTGCAGATTAGAACCTGCTGAAAGAATTAGTTTAAGAGAAGCCAGATATGGAGAAATTACATAAGGCAAAATGATAGAATATAAAACAGAACTTAAAAACATTGAGGAGAGGGCGAGGTATAGCTCAGAGCATTCATGCTTAGCATGCACAGGGTCCTGGGTTCAATCCCAGGACCCCCATAAAATTTTTTAAAATTAAGAAAAAACTTGGAGGAGAGGGTGAGAGGTTCCAACAGAAGTTCTAATGAGGAAGAGGCAATATTTGCAAAAAATAGTGTTAAACTCATCACATAAAAAGAGTTCGGCCTTTTTGTAAATGACTTTTCCTCCTTTTAGTATTATACTAATTGTATTTCTTGCTGTTTTATAGGTTGTAGATAATAAACTATTAAAGCAGCAGCTATGTTTAGTGAAAAATGATTATTACCAATTATTTTACATTTTAAATCAAAATTTTTCCTTTGTGTAAATATTAGAACCTCTGGTTTCCATTTTTCAGTTTTTGTACAGAGATGGATTTTTAAAAAGTCGTCCTCCATGTATATTTTAATGCATCAGTAGAGACTGTCTTTTCGTGGAGAAATGGTTTAAGGTTTCCTGATTTTTCATTTGTTTAAGTGAAAAATCTACCTAACACCACCATTTATTCCATTTATATCTGAAATATAAACATGTAGCAGGCCCATTTAGAATCAGATTATGTAGGTTCTATGTGTAGTAAAAGAACTGGCCTCAAGCCCCAGATGAAGTAGATTTAGTACTCCTGGTCTTTACATTTAAATTGACTCTCACCCTAAGCCTTCAGTTTGTCCAGGTTGTAGGCCAGAAAAATATATTTTTTTAATTGAAGTACAGTCAGTTATAATATTAGTGTAGATTTCTGGTATATAGCACAATGTCCCAGTCATGCATATACATACATATATTCGTTTTCATTGAAGGTTATTACAAGATAGAATATAGTTCCCTGTTCTATACAAAAGAAACTTATTTTATTTTATCTATTTTTATATATAGTGGATAATATTTGCAAATCTCAAACTCCCAAATTTATCCCTTCCCACTCCCTTTCTCCCAGTAATGATAAGATTGTTTACTATGTCTGCAAGTCTGTTTCTGTTTTGTAGATGAATTCATTAATGTCCTCTTTTTTTCTTTTTCTTTTTTTTAGATTCCACATATGAGTGATACAATGTGGTATTTTTCTTTCTTTTTCTGGCTTACTTCACTTAGAATGACAATCTCTAGGTCCATCCATGTTGCAGCAAATGGCATTATTTTATTCTTATTATGGCTGAGTAGTATTCCATTGTGTCAGTGTACCACAGCTTCTTTATCCAGTCATCTGTCAATGGACATTTAGGTTGCTTCCATGTCTTGGCTATTGTATATAGTGCTGCTATGAACATTGGGATGCATGTGTCTTTTAGAATTAGGATTCTCTTTGGATATATGCCCAGGGGTGGGATTACTGAATCACATGGTAAGTCTATTTTTAGTTTTTTGAGAAATCTCCATACTGTTTTCCATAATGGCTGCACCAAACTACATTCTGACCAATGGTGTAGGAGGGTTCCCTTTTCTTCACATCTTCTCCAGCATTTATCATTTGTGGACTTTTTAATGATGGCCATTCTGACTGGTGTGAGGTGATACCTCATTGTGGCTTTGATTTGCATTTCTCTGATAATTAGCGGTATTGAGCATTTTTCATGCACCTATTTGGCCAGAAAAACATTGTCATTGTAAATAATAAGACCAAAGCTAAGGCAAATCCTTACCATGTAGTTGACATTTAGTAAGCACTTGTTAGATGACTGAATTAATGATTTTATAAATCAATTTCAAATTTTAGGAGATTGATTAAAATAAAAAAATTAAATCAAAGCATGTTTTTACATCTCTTTGGATTTGCTATTTTCTTAAGTGTTGCAGTCATCATTTGTCATCATTTTTGGTGTTAATTATATACTCTTTTGGTGAGGTTGATAGATTCCTGCCTCATTCACTACACTATTTCTCTCTCATTTTTGCTGTCCTGGAATTACGTCTCCTATTAACAATTAGTATATTAAAAAAAAAGTAACTGGAGTGTTTGCTTTTCCTGTTCAAAATCAACGCTGAACATTGTCACTGATTGTAGTTACTGTTATAAATGTATTGACTTTCTTGCAGCAATTCTAAGAGGTCAGAGTCCTGTCTCACTCATTTTGTTGTCTTCCATAGTCCCATGTTTGCATGTAGAAACTGCTCGACCTGGAAATTTTGAATGAACAAATTGTCCATCCCTGCTTCTACCTCTTATACCATAGCAATGCATCCCAACAGACTTGGAGATACTGATCATTAATTCTCTCAAACATCTCCGTTGATTTACATGAACTCAACATCTTTGTCTTCTGAAAAGCAAACCTAAAGGGAAAGTCAGTTGAGATCTTAGGACATGAACAGAAATTAGATCCCAAAGTCATGCAAGGTGAGGTGCCTACAGGAACAGCCAAGTTTCAAGAAAAATTCACAAGCTTAGCGCCAAGGACAGCAGGAGCCATGCCTCCCCCCTGGACTCCTAATCATTTTGTGTTTAGCTTGAGCCCTTCACTCTTTAACATCAAGTTCTTCAGTGGCTTGGCTCCTTCTGCAGACATCACACTCAAAATAATGGGCCTTGGAAAAAATTTTGGCACAGACTTGTTTCTTTTTAAACATTTTTGATCAGATGTAGGATTTTATAGTCATCTTGTTTGTGAAATGCCTTTTCTGTACATTTTTATCATGGCAGTGTTTATGTTGCATGTCTAATTAGCTTCAACATACCAGATGAATTGTTTAAACCCGTCTGGCAGGCTATAATTTTTCAAAGTTCCTCATCTGCTAAGAAAAAAAAAATACATTTGTAAAGGTTTTAGATTTCAGGAATCACAAGTCCACGATGGAGCCTATTCACCATAAGAAACATTTCAAGGGAGGGTGGGGAGAAGAGCCATTTGCCAGAATGGCCAGTGGGAGAGAAGACCAGGCTCCCAGCATTTACAATTCTAATTTGAGACTTGGTGCCAAAATCAGCACTTTTCCCCCCTCCCACTCCTGCCCCCTCCCCAAAACTAAGGAAAACAAAATATTGAGCCAAAAAGTTTCTCACCATTACCAGCACTAGATATATTTGGGACAAAGAAAGCCAGAGGAAAACATGGGCTCATGGGAGAAAGGATAGGAAACCGGGTTAGGGTGAAGAGATGATGAGTTTGGAGAAGAGGGATTGAAGCCAAGAAAGTGAAAAGCAGGAGGCCTAAAGGCTGGGGATCCACCAAGGGCTGAGTATAGTCAGCATCTCGGCTTTAGCATCTGCGTGTTCCACCAACCGCAGATCAGACACATTCACAAGAAACGTTCCAGAAAGTTCCAAAAAGTAAAACTTGAATTGGCCACACACCTGCAACTATTTACATAGCATTTTCATTGTATTTACAACTATTTCCATAGCACTTACATTGTATTAGTACTATAAGTAATCTAGAGATGATGTAAGTTATACAGGAGGATGTGTAGGGTATACACAAATAACACATCATTTTATACAAGGGACCTGAGCATCAGGGATTCGGTGTCCCTGGGGGTCCTGGAACTGATCACCTGCAGACACCGAGGGGAGGCTGTACTTGCTACACATTCCTCAGTTTGATACAATCCTACATCCCGACACATTACACTATCTCAATATATTAACCTTATTAATTCTTAATTTCAAAAAATCCTTCCTGTGGAAGGGACCTTAGAGATGGCCTAACTCAGGTTCTCCTCTTCCATTTGCCAGAAAAGTTTTCATCTGTCTCTTCCTTCAGCCTCTGCTTGAACCCAGGTGGTAAATCCTTTCTGCGTCAAGATGCTCATAACCGTGGGAGACAGTATACTTGTTGCTGAATATAGTCACCAGTGATACTACAATTACAAACAATAATAGCTTATTTGTATAGCAGTTTACCATTTTGTGCTTTCATAATATTAGTGCCTTTGAGCATCACAAGAGCCCTAAAAGAAGTTTTGACTTGCCCATATTGACACATGTGAGCAACTCCAGCAGGAGCTAGTATTTACAAAATCCTCAGTATGTGCTCAGCACTGTGCTAAGGTACTGTCCCTGCATTGTTCCATTTAATCCTTGCAAAAACACTTGACAAAAACTTTAATATGCTCTTTTGAAAAATGATGAAATTAAAAATCAGGGATGTGAAGTGATTCATTCAAGGACTCCCAGGTAATAAGAGGTAGAAGATTGAACAATTATTCCAGGTTTGTCTGACTGATGTTCTAAGACACTATGTTACTGTATTTCATCAAATCAAAGATGGTATCACTGTAAGACACACCATTATTTTATGTACCACCAAGAGAGAAAAAAATACTGACAATTAAACTATGGTGCTATGCTTTCTTTCCACTTAGAATTTTTGTCTTTAACTTACTGAAAAGTGTTCTAGACTTTAGACTTAGATTCTCATCATATGCCACTCTGAACCGTGTGGAATGGGGAAAGTGTAAGTGAAATAAAACTTGATTAAAATGTTCCTGAACGTCTCTACGCTTAGAGACCCACTCCTCTTGATTACTTTTCAACTCGGCATCGTCACTTGTCTCCTCAAGAACATCAGGAACAATGGAAGTATTAATGCCTTATCAGGCACATCATTTGCAAATATTTTCTTCCATTCAGTAGGTTGTCTTTTTGTTTCATCGATGGTTTCCTTTGCTGTGCCTTTTGCAACTTTTAAGTTTAATTAGTTCCCATTTGTTTACTTTTGCTTTTAGGAGTCCAATCCCCCCAAAAATATTGCTGCAATTTATGTTAAAGAGTGTTCTGCCTATGTTTTACTCTATGAGTTTTAGAATATATGGTTTTACGTTTTGGTCTTTAATCCATTTTGAGTTTATTTTTGTATATGGCAGTAAAGAATGTTCTAATGTCATTCTTTTACATGTAGCTGTCCAGTTTTCCCAGAACAACTTATTGAAGAAACCATCTTTTCTCCACTGTATACTCTTGCCTCCTTTGTCATAGATTAATTGACCATAAGTACATGGGTTTATTTCTGGGCTTTCTATCCTGTTCCTTTGATCTATGTGCATGTTTTTGTGTCAGTACCATACTGTTTTGATTGCTGTAGATTTGTAGTGTAGTATGAAGTGCAAGAGTGTGATTCCTCCAGCTCTGTTCTTTGTTCTTTTAAGTGGTCAAGATTGTTTTGACTATTTGAGGTCTTCTGTATTCCATAAAATTTCTTGAATTATTTTTTCTGCAAAGAATGCCACTAGTATTTTGACAGAGATTGCATTGAATCTCTAGATTGCTTTGGATACTATGGCCATTTTAAGAATATTGATTCTTCCCATCTAAGAACACAGTGTGTCTTTCCATCTGTTTGTGTCATCTTCAATTTCTTTCATCAGTGTCTTACAGTTTTTGGAGTAGAGGCCTTTTGCCTTCTTAGGTAGGTTATTTTATTCTCTTTGATGAGACTATAAATGGGATTGTTTCCCATTTCTCTTTCTGATACTTCATTTTTAGTGTATATTGAAAAACAACAGATTCCTGTATATTAATTTTGTATCCTGCACCTTTTGCAAATTCACTGATGAGCTCTCCTAGTCTTCTGGTGGCATCTTTAGGATTTTCTATGTATAGCATCATGTCATCTGCAAACAGTGACAGTTTTACTTCTTCAATTTAGAACATTTTTATCTCTTTTTCTTCTCTGATTGCTATGGTTAGGACTTCAAAAACTATATTGAATAAAAGTAGCAAGAGTGGGCATCCTTGTTTTGTTCCTGATCTTAGAGGAAATGCTTTCAGCTTTTCACCATTGAGTATGATGTGAGCTGTGGGCTTGTCATGTATGGCTTTTATTATGTTGAGGTGTGTTCCCCCTATGCCCACTTTCTGGAGAATTTTTATCATAAGTGGATGTTGAATTTTATCAAAAGCTTTTTCTGCATCATTGAGATGATCATATAGTTTGTATTCTTCAATTTGTTAATGTGGTATATACCATGTTGATTGATTTGTGGCTATTAAAAAATTCTTGCACTCCTGGAATAAATCCCACTTGATCATGTATATGATCCCTTTAATGTGTTGTTGAATTGGTTTTGCTAGTATTTTTGTTGAGGATTTTTGCATCTATGTTCATCAGTGCTATTGGCCTATAATTTTAAAAAAGTACAACAGTGTATACCTAGAAGAAGTCTTCTGCTAAGAAGCACCAGGCTACTGGCTTTGACCACCATGAGATTAAAAAAAAAAAAAAGATGGCAAAAGAGCATATCTACATTGTTTCTGTCAGGATTTTTTTCCAGGCTTCTGGTACCCACTCTGCAGATTTTGAGGTGCACACATAGGCAATGATGGCCACTTTACAGCAGCACCTTGACGATGGGAACTGTAAGCAGAAATAAAAAAAAAGAAAAACAATATATGGTTTAAAATCAATGGCATCTGGTTACTTGCTCCTAGATTCAAGGCAAAGCTGAGAATAAATCCCAGGAATCCATTATATCTCTTGAGTTACCACTCAAATTCACCCTAATTATAAAAGTCAGCCTTTCTTTTTTAACGTAAACCCATTTTTTAAGATCTTGTTTTCTGTAACTACACATAATCCATAGTTTTGGGATTTTTTTCCCTACACAGCAGCCTTTTAAGGATTCAAAGAAAGACATCATGAAAATATGATTAGGAGATTTTTAGACAAAGATACACACACACACACACACACACACACACACACATTTCCAAACAAAAAGTTGATCAGCACTTTTGAAAAAAGTGTGTATGTGAGAGAGAGAGAGAGAGAGAGAGAGAGAGAATTGGGAGGAATGGGGGAGCGACTGGTGGAAAGATCATTTCTACTGAAACATTTAAGAAAAATGAATATAAAATGTCATCAATATGTTGATCCAGCTGTGAAGTTAATTAAATATTACAGTCCTGGCTGAACAAAAACAAAAACTGAGATTTCCTGGGGAGTACTGTTTTTGTTAAAAAAGAAAAAAAAAGACATTTTGCCCTTATTTAAAAGAGCATTCCTTTCTTGCAGCAATTCCTGTCAATGCTGCTTTTTACTCTTTTTTTTTTTTCTCTCTCTCTTCGTGCAAAGGTACAGGAGTAAACCAGGCGCTTCGCATTTTTGTTTACCAAACTCTTTGGTCACCAACACTGTGCAAGTCTTTGGTTTACTGAAAACTGTTGCTTACAGTGAAAATCAGGAGATCTGGTAACATCTGAACTTTCTTCTGAGCCAATGAAGAATTATTCAATGACACTTAGTAGAATTTTACAACTGTGTATTATGAAATCCTTTAACCGGTCAAAAAGGCAAAAGTTCATCAGTGATTCAGAGACCAAAGTGGGTAGATGGTGAAGACGCAGAACCTAGAGTCAGCCTGGTGGTTTCAGTACAGGCTCTGCTATTTACGAGCTGTCACTTTCGTTACTTCCTGGGTTGTGTTCTCTGTGCCTCTGTTCTTCAAGGATAATCCAAGCACCTTCCTAACAGATTTGTTTAGGAATTAAGTGAACTAGTACATGTGAAATGCAGGCACCGAGTAATCACTCAAAGGTATTAGCTAGTATGATAATGTGACCGTATATGTGGTTACCCTTCGTCAGCTAAAATATTTTATTTCCTTGAAAGCTTGATTCTCTGTACTTCCCAATAACAGAATAGTCTACTTCAGGGGGAAATAAAAGGCTGTGGTGCCACAGTGGATTAGAATTGACTGATTTACTGGATTTAGGCTTTTTATTTTTTTTACAGTTATCATATTCGTCATGGAAGAATCAGAGTGTAGCTAAGGATGAACTCAGCCTTAACCATTACTGCCCCTCCCTGAGTCTGAATCACAAAACCACCATCACATCTGAAACTTCCTTGCTGTTAAACAGATTTTTTTTCCCCATAAGTGGATTTTTGCCCTATAAACTTTGAAGTTACTGATACTAAATGAAGATTAAATTCTAGGCTTAAAACTAGGGTAGTGAAAATTTGGGACAGGCATGATAAATGTCCTACAGAGCCATCATTTTTTTCCTATTAATAGTCTAAGTTTTATAGGCCTGGAATCAGGATTCCCCTGATCCTCTAAAGCAGCATTATCTAGCAAAACTTTCATGACGTAAATGATTTTTGTGCCATCTGATATAGTAGTCACAGGCTATATACGGCTATTGAGCCCTCAAAATATAGCTAGTGCAACTGGGGGGCTTAATTTTTCATGTTAATTCATTTTAATGTAAAGAGATACAAGTGGTTAGTGACTACCATATTGGACAGCACAGTTATAAAGCATCCTTCTTCATGTCATTTCTGTTTTCTTGCAAATCGTAGAACTAATCCCCCTTATCTAGACATCAGAGCTTTAGGAAAAGTAAACATCCATCTACTAGCTGAAAAACCTGAGGTAGGTAGGAAAAGCCTAGAATGACAGATGTTAGCCTGGGCTACAAATGATGCTTGGTGACGTCAACACTTTGAGGACAAGCTGAGCCACACTGGGACTCTGACCGAAACAACTATGCATAAAATAAGACAGCCAGGAAAGCCAGAAATACATTGATGTCACTGCGATGATATCGCTAAATGACAGAAAAAAGAGAGCAAAGATTTTTTTAAAAGCAAGTACTGCATTAAGTCATTTTTTTGGAGACAGGGAGTGTATGAAGCTCAAATAAAAATGAAATAAAATAGGAAAAAGTAGACAGAACAATTAGAAGGTTACATCAGTCTTGGGCCATTCACCAAGGGGAAGAGCTCGACTTAGGGCAAACTCCAGAGCATGTCACAGTATCCTGGAGAGCATCTTAGCACTGACACTAGTTCATCAAGAAAAAGCTTATGTAGGGGGAGGGTATAGCTCAGTGGTAGAGCACATGCTTAGCATACACAAGGTCCTGGGTTCATTCCCCAGTACCTCTATTTTAAAAAAAAAGAAAAGAAAAAACATGTTATCTTTGAAAATTTCCTTTGATAAAAGTATATGCTTTTAAATGTTGTATAAAAAGCATTTAAGAAAAGTTGTGGCATTTGGAAGGATAAACAGCATTCTTATGTGGAACCACTCCTTATGTGACCAACCTTCTTGGAGTCAGCAGTCTTCATTTCTGACTCCACTTAGAATATTCTGAGAGCAACATGCGGTCTGAAAACCCCAAATACAAAGTATTTTGGGCCCCCTACTCCCTCAGCATGCTGGGAGAGTAAACGAAATCCATGACATGCCATGACAGGCATGTGATGACAAGAAACTTTATCCAAAAGGCTCTATTGAAGGTAGTAGGGGCTGGTTGAACTGCATAATTAATACTTACTAAAGGTTAGAGCCAGGACATGTGGATAAGCTGCTGTCTTTACTCAGGAAAGAGAGAAAGGAAGGAAGGAAGAAAGGAAGAAAAAGAAAAGAGGGAGGGAGAAAGGAAATGTCCTTAGTTTTCAATTATGAGATGGTTGTATAAAAATTCATATGTGGTCCCCCTTTGCGTGGGTGTTTGGCTTATTGTGAAGACTTTGCTTGGTGTTTCACCTTATTAATTAGGGCATCTGTTTTACATATTGGTTAACATAATGCATAGAGCATGTTGGATCAGTTTGTTTCATAAATAGCTAGATTTCTAGATTATTAGATTACTTCAGGAAAATGTAATGCATGACTAATTAAATGGCAACAATGGAAATGGCCATAGGAAGCCACAATAGAAGAACCAGCACAAAGCTGAATAAAGTATACACCTCACACCCCCAAGTAATAATACATATAATGGGCAGTGGGCAGGACTGGGAAGAGACGATGGTTTAATGGAGGTGGTGCCATTGGGTTTCAGTACTGAAGGATGGGGAGCATTTGGGATGAAGAGAGGGGGCCTTAGAAGAATCTGCTTAGGCTTAGAACTTAGGTTCAGGGAATACTGGGGGAGCGACGGGTGGTGTCCTTAGCAGATAGTTCACCGCAGAAGTAGGGAGGTGGGTGGGTTAGGTTGGTATTGAATATATTGAATACTAAGCTGATTTGTTGAGCACAAAAGAGCCAGCAATTTCATTGCACTTAAATTGTTGAAAAAGAAAAAAGTGTTGAACAAGGAACAGCGGATGGATGTCAAACTCTAATCACTGAGGTGCTCAAACAGTGCTTTCAGATGAAGGTACATTCGTCTCAGGCCTTTATTAGATCAAAAGCCCTATTATTTTCTCTGGACACTAAATATTTCTACTATGTAAAAGAATTTTTCACTGTGACTGAATAGTATTTAAAAGAATGGGCTTATTCAGCCAAAGAAAACAAGCTTTAAAAACTTAAAATTAAAGAAATTTTGAATGTAGCTCGAATGCTTATAATTTCTCATTTCTTGCATAAGATATAGTTTGATATTTTAAGATATGTTTTCTGTTTCAACAGTGAAGTGAAATTTCAATAAAGAATATGGTTTCTCTCCCCTTCTCCATACCTTTAAAAAACTTGGTAATGTTGAAATTCAGGAACATTGAGTCATAGATACATTGGGGCTTGGGTTTTGGTTTTGTTTATCAATAATTTGCAGTGACTTACAGAAAAAAAAAACAGTGAAATCAGTTTGGTCAGATATGAAAAAAACAACGAAGTTTTAGTTTCAGCAGAAAATTTTCTTATTTTCTAAGTGGATGTTGAAATTTGAAGATTTATAAATTGTAAACACATTCTTGTTGAGTTTTATGGTGATTCTGTATTTACAGCAGAAATTAATACCTTAGAGAAAGTTTACCAGACCTGTGAGTGCCTCTTAGCTGCACCTTTGTTTATTGCCATTTAAATGACTGGGTAACAAGATGCCATATACTCGTGTTCAGGTCCCAGTGGCATTTTTTAAAGAATGTTGGCCAAAGAGTCATCTCTTCTAATCCCCAATTACCTCTGTCTTTTCAGCCCTCAGCCATGACTGAGAGGCAGAACCATTTTGTAAGACCCAAAGGCATGGGCTAGTTGAATTTAAAAGAAACTTCTGCTTTTGAGAGACTAGAACTCCCTGAAATAGCCATTGTCCACATAGGAGTAAAGATACTGAAAACATCCTTTTCACTTAAGATCAAATTTGAGATCTCATTCAGGAGAGGCACGGTCAAGCAACTAAAGAGATAAAAGACTGGCAGAGCAAGTCAAGAAGGCTTTGTTTTGACTTCAGATGATACACGTTAGGGTTAGAGGGAATTCCAGTCTTCAGGGAGCTATGAGTCTGCCTTTCAGGCAGTTCCCCAGCGTCTGGCAGGGCCAAGCATCAGGAGGTGATTGGAGACTGTTGGGGAAGGCTCAAATTACGGCTGTGCAAAGATGAAAGCAGATGCATTCGTGAAGAAATTACTAAAAGTTAGCTGCCTGTATCTTGCCCCCAGGCTATGATACATCTTTTTAAAAGCAGCACAGTAATTGAGACTTAATAAAAAAAAAAAGAAAAAAGAGAGAAAGAAAATTCTTCTAGTTTCTAGATTGATCATTGGTTCAAATAGGGCCACTCACTCAGTCCCTTCTGTGGCTTGTTGTACCAAAGTGCATAGGATAATGTAAAATGGATAAATGTTCAATGTGCACTACATCCTACTCTTTCTATTTCAACTTGAAGCCCAGCGTTCTAATTAGCAGTGTGAATCTTCATTCTTGATAGATTGGCACCTGAGGGGACATTGAAAACCAGTGTTATTAGTTTCTAAGAAAAGAAAATCGAGATGGATGTTCAAAGATCATTTTGTATTAGTATAATTATTATCAATTATCTGTTGAAAAACTGTCTAAACAGGTAATGTCTCTGCACAGATTCCTATTTTTTTATTGAAATATAGTTCACTTACAAGGTTGTGTTAGTTCCTGGTGTACAGGCAACTGATTCAGTTACATGTGTGTGTGTGTGTGTATATGTATGTTCTTTTTTCAGATTCTTTTCCATTATAGATTGTTACAAGGCATTGAATATAATTCACTGTGCTGTACAGTAGATCCTTGTTATTTATCTATTTTATATATAGTAGTGTGTATATGTTAATCTCAAACTCCCAATTTATCCCTCCCCTGCCTTTCCCTTTTGGTAACTATAAATTTGTTTTCAATGTCTGTGAGTTTTGTAAATAAGTTCATTTTTTGAGATTTTTGAGATTCTTCATATAAGTGATAACATATATTTGTCTCTGTCTGACTTACTTCACTTAATATGATGATCTCTGTGACTGAATAAAGAAGTTGTGGTGTGTGTGTGTGTATATATATATATATATATATATATATGTATACATACATATATATATATAATACTACTTAGCCATAAAAAAGAATAAAATGATGCCATCTGCAGCAACATGGATGGACCTGGAGATTGTCATTCTAAGTAAACCAGAAAAAGAAAGAAAAATACCATATGACATCACATGTATGTGAAATCTAAAAAAAAAAAAAAGGCACAAGTGAATTTATTTACAAAACAGAAACAGACTCACAGACATAAAAAACAAACTTATGGTTACCAGAGGAGAAAGAGAGTAGGAAGGGATAAATTGGGAATTTGAGATTTGCAGATACTAACTAATATATATGTAATAGATAAACAATAGGTTTCTACTGTATAGCACAGAGAACTATATTCAATATCTTGTAGTAACCTATAATGAAAAAGAATATGAAAAGGAATATATGTATGTACATAGATGACTGAAGCATTATGTCATACACCAGAAAGTGACACAACATTGTAAACTGATTATACTTCAATTAAATAAATAAATAAATACAAGAAAAATATTTTGATCTCTAGATCTATCCATGTTGCTGTATATGACATTATTTTATTCTTTATGCCTGAGTAACATTTCATTGTGCACATATATATATTTATATTTATATTAATATTTATATTTATATTAATACTTATATATATACCAAATCTTCTTTATCCAGTCATCTGTCAATGGACATTTAGGTTGTTTCCATGTCTTGGCTATTGTAAATAGTGCTGCTGTGAACATTGGGGTGCATGTGTCTTTTCAAATTCAAGTTTTTTCTGAATATATAACCAGGAGTGGTATTGCTAGATCATATGGTAGCCCTATTTTTAGTTTTTTAAGGAACCTCTGTAATATTTTCCATAGTGGCTACACCATGTTACATTTTTCACCAACAATGTAGAAAGGTTCCCTAGATTACTATTTTTAACTGAGGCCACATACAAGCCAAAAAAGGAACCATTCATTTCAACCTTAACTTGACTAAATTAGTATTAGAATTACTAATTAATAATAATTCTATACTCAAAAAATGTGTCTTTTATCCTATGACCTCTATAAGATGTGATTCTTTAAGAGAGGGTTCAAAAACACTGTGGGATGAAATCCTTAGTACCAGGAAACTGATAAATGTTCTCAAAAGATATTTGCCTTTCCCTGGATAACTTCTGACATTGACAAATATGCATTGTCTCAGTATCTGAATTTAATTTACTAGAGGTGGAAGGATGGTACAAATAAAATCAACTCTAGGCTTCTTTGGCTTCTTTTTAGCTTAACATATCTCTAGTGGTTTTCTAAGAAGCATCTGACCTATTTGTACTGACCCAATCCATTTACTTCCCAGGTGGCCACTCATAGGTAGAATGATCTGCCAGTTTCTGAGACTCTTTGAAGGGACAGCATCCATTGAAATCCTGCTGCCTGTTGTCTGGGAGTAGCTGAAAGCCTTAGGACCGTGACTGATTGAGCCATTCACATGGAGAGTCAAAGGGCTTTCGTTTCAACCCTGTGGTGTTAACTTATTTCCACCATATCCTCATTTAGGTATTTACCCGTTTAATCATGAATGGGTTCCTATACTTCTGTGTTTCAAGTACAACTTTTAAAAATAAATCCTTATTTGGCTAGTAGGGGAGCTTTCTACTTCTAGGAATCCTCAAGTGAGTTCTTTGTTAAGAAGTGTAAAATCAGTTCATAGCACCACTATTTACAATAGCCAAGACATGGAAACAGCCTAAATGTCCATCAACAGATGACTGGATAAAGCAGCTGTGGTATATTTAGACAATGGAATACTATTCCGCCATAAAAAAAAAGAATAAAATAATGCCATTTGCAGCAACATGGATGGATCTGGAGATTGTCATTCTAAGTGAAGTAAGCCAGAAAGAGAAAGAAAAATACCATATGATATCACTCATACATGGAATCTTAAAAAAAAAATGACACAAATGAACTTATTTACAAACCAGAAACAGACTCACAGACATAGAAATCAAACTCATGGTTACCAGAGGGGGAAGAGGGTGGAAAGGGATAAATTGGGAGTTCAAGATTTTCAAATATTAACTACTACATAGAAAATAGGTAAACAACAAGTTTCTAGTGTACAGCACAGAGAACTATATTCAATAGCTTGTAGTAACCTATAATGAAAAAGACCATGAAAATGAATATATGTGTGTATATGTATGACTGAACTATTATGCTGGACAACAGAAATTGACACAAAATTGTAAACTGACTATACGTCAATTTAAAAATAAAGAAGTATGAAATCAGTTTGACAAATCCAGATTTTTATAAAATAAAGTTGCTTCTGTAATATATGAAGTGTCTTCCTTACCTTCTGCTGGCAGCATAGGGGCATGAAAATCAGCTGTGACGGATACGTGGGTTGTAAGATTGGGCATTGGAGATGCTAATAGTTCTGATGACGTCCAAGTACAGAATTCTTTTAGCCCTGTTACTGCATGTGCAGTCTGAAGACCAGCCGCATCAGCCTTACCTGGGAGCTTGGGAGAAAAACAGAGCCCCTGGTTCCAGGTCGACTGGATTAGAATCTGAATTCTAACAACAGCCCCAAGTTTGGGAAGTCCTGCCCTACAGCTTTATAAACCACGCCCAACACCAGCTCATGTATCCTTCACAGGAATACCTGAGGAAAAGCTATGATTTCTCTGCCCTTCCCTCTCTCGCTGGAATTCTCTTCCAATGCAGGAAATCACTGCCAGTATTTTTTTTCTAACAACCCATCAATGGCATGTCTAAGTACACGGGCATTTGCCAGCATCATCTGCTTTGGGGAAAGGTGATTTGAGGTAAACAGACAAATAATATATCTGCCTTCTGAAGAGGGGATGCTGCCCCTCTGAGAGCTTGCAGGACCAAGAGCAGAGCATGACAGTCAGCGAACGGGTGGCAGTCCATGGCTGACCGGTGTGTGCTTTGACTCAGAACCTGTGGTCAAGATGAAGGAGAAGATGGGGCCACTGTGAAACTGGAGATGCTTCGTAGACAAAATAAGAACCATCTCCATGTCTAGGTCTTTGCTGCATGGGTGACCACCTGAGAGATAATGATACTAACATGAAATATTCATGATTTAAAAAACAACGTCATGCCAGTGATAAGAATCTTCCGGACAGTTTCTGAAAGAGGAATTGAATGCTGGGGCAGGCAGAGAAGTCGAGCTTTTAGCTGAGGGGCATTTATTCTGAGTAGAAGTTAGCCTGGAGTATCCACTGATATTAGGTAAATCATCTCTTGCCTGCTGAAGAATTCCTTGCTCATCTTGCCATTCTGAAGTCTGCGCTTAGACACCCTCTCTCAACTCACCTGGCAGCAGCTTTGATGTTATAATTTAGCTCATAGCTGGGACGGACTGAGGCAAAGTGAAAGAGGCAGCGACTGAGCTTCTCTGCCCGCGAGGGACGGTGAGGGAAGGGGAGTTGCTGGGCACTCTAAGAATTGGATTTCCTGTGTAGATCCCAAATAGACTTACCATTTGTATGTCTTTTTTTTTTTAAACATTGATGAGACTCCTCTAGTATGCAACTTAGCCAAGCTGTGTAAATTACTTTGGCTGGGTCTTCCAATTTAGACTAAGGCCACCTAATCCAGCCCATCTCCATAAAAAGGCAGCCCCCAGGGACAGGCTCCCAGAAGTGACTGTCACAGAAGCTCAGGTTAGAGTCGGGTCACCTGGGCATGCTGCCGTCCTCACCAGGGCACTATGCTCCCTGACCCTCCTCCTTAGCACAGGGCTGCCCACAGAAGGCCTTGTTAGCCTCTCTAGGGCTTTACCTTCCCTCCATTACGACCCTGAAACGGAGTGACCCAGACCTGTCCCACCTTCAGACCTAGAAGCAGGTAACTTGGTGGCTGCCTGTGCACACTTTGGGATTGGACTACCTAGGCTGAAAGCTCCCCTTGCCCTTGGAATTGTACGTTTGTAAGCACATGGCTTAACTTCTTTGGGTCCTCGATTTCCTGCTTTGTTAAATGGCTGTTGTGAGGGTTGAGGTGATGCGTACACAGTGCCTGGTACCTTCTCCCCTGGTACTAAGGGGGGAAACCTACACTGTCTAAGGACCAGCAATCCATCTAGAAATGTTCCTTTCCTTTCCTTCCAGCTCTGAATGGGAGAAATCCACTAGCTTACCTTCTATAAAAGATATTCATAACCTTCCAGCCACCAAGCATCCCAAAACAGACACTTATTGTAGAAACAGATTTTTCTTCCTCTTTATGTATCTACTCAGATGGAATCACCTGTCACTGACAACCTGCAGTCTGCACATTCAGCAGAATTTGTTGAACTACTTCTTATGTAAGGTTTCTAGTCTCAAGGATTAGATTACTTGCAGAGGTGACTTAATGTAAGTTTCTGGAGAACTAATACAAAGCAAAATATGTCAAGGAACTTAAAAATCATGCAGACTCAGTGCAATGTAGATCCTGAATCCGTAAAAGAAGCTTCTTGAAGAAAGTGCTATTTGAACTGGGAATTAAGTGGTCTTATTAGGATTTCAACCAGCAGAAGATGGAGAGGGTTTTCAAAGGAAAGAAATGAGGCAAGCCAGAATCAGCTGGCAAGAAGGAAAAGGAAGCTGTTTGGAAAGCAACTAGTAGCCCAGTTTGATTTTTCCATTTGACTGGGGAAGGGAGTCTGCCAAATATAGAGCAAGATTTGAATGCATCCTTAGAAGGGTGCATCCTCTGTTTGCTTTTCTGCTTTTCTGGGGATCTGTGGTGCCAAGAGAAATGTCAACTCAAGCCTTGGGATATACAGTCCCCACTCTCCCCAGCCTCCATTGTCCACATTTGGACTTTCTGGATTATAACAGCAGCTCTGAAGTCTTTGGTCCTTATTTATAATCTACACTTGCGACCCCCTTGGAAATCATTCAGATGAGTGGCAGCCTCTCCCTTGGAATGTCTAGGTGAAGAGAGACCAGCAGTTCTTTCCAGGAACCTTGCGAGAGAAGAACAGTATGGAAAAGTTCTAGGGTGGGGCTAGGTGTAGGCATTACAAGGAAAGCTGTTCCCAGAGTAGGGAGTGGTGAGCGAGGAGGAGGGGGTCAGCCATGAACCAGAGACAAATTTCCCTGATTAAAATACAGATCAAAGCTGCATTACACACTGAAAAATAAAAAGCAGCAATGTGACATAGCAAGATGGAAAAAACAAAACAAAACAAAACACAGTTTTCATTGACCAAATCGAACACTCTTCAGATAATCTGTCATAGTGCCAGATGCTAAAGAGTCTGTCTTAACTGATGGGGACATTAGGTAAACCAAGTTCTCCCATTGGTGAATCACATCACTGTCAGCCTTGTATTTTAAATGTCTGGTGAGCAATGTTAACAATAAGGCTAGAAAGTGGATTCTGGCCAATGTGAGCCCATGGCCAGGCATCTCAAGGCTACACAGGTCCATGAACAATAAATTAAACCAATGGAGGAATTTGGGTGGGTGGTGTGACTCAGGACTCCACTCAATCTTCATTTAACTTGTGTGATTAGCACTTTGGCATATAGCGTGCCTAACTTTACAGATATAAAATTGGGGAATATAAGATGATTAGAGAAACACAGAGATCTTTTGTGATTTTTGTCCTCACACATAAGATGATGTGGACTCAGTTGTTAGCGGAAGATGATCTGGAAGCTACCCCCCCAAGGTTTTTTTGTGGGCTGGGATATCTTAGTATATAATTTATATGTTTCAATTGTTTTATTGGCTCCCTGTAAAGCAAAATATTGACAATAAAATAGCTATTTTTGTCTTACCAGCCACTGCACGTCTTTGTTCCTCTGTGTTTAGTGGCTGCATGTTCCCCTCTTCCAACTGCTTTGCTGATCCTTTGACAAACAGCCACAGACGGGGATTCCAGAATAATGTCTAATCTTTACCAGCAAAATGTCTATCCTGCTGACCCCATGGAAAACTAGGAACATATTGAATATATCACGGAACAAATTAAGGGTGTGAGGCTTAATGCAGCCAAGGGAGTGATCATAATGCCATTTGTCTGGGAGCCTTGAGTGATTCTTAGAACTCCAGCTTAGACATTTAGTCATATTGAACATGGCAAATTTCAAAAAGAAAAAGAAACTGTAGAGTTTAGCACTCACCATTTTTCAAGCTTGATAAAAGGATGAATCCTTTTCAGTCTGGCTGCTTCAGTGGACAGGAGGGACAAGGGAACAGACAGTAGTGGCTTAGATTGTCCAGATGTCTGTCTGTCCTCTTGATTCACCATTACTCTTCTTGTCACAGAGGTCATGCCTAAGAGATATACTAATTAAATAAAAAAGGGACACACTGAGGTCCTGGAGTCAGAGTGCCTGCGTTCAATTCCTGGCCCCATCCTTTGCTGGCACTGTGATCTTAAATAGGTTTCTCAACCTCTCAGATCTTCAGTTTCCTTACTGGTAAAATGAGAATGGAGGTAAAGATGCCAGGCACTTGGAACCCTGTCTTATGTATAATTAGAGCTTACCCTTATGATTATAATTTGTTGACTACCCTTGATCTAGATGTTCAGTGAGTTGAGGGATTGGTAAACTTTTGCTGTAAAGAGGTAGAGAGTGAATATATTGGGCTAGTGATCTCTGTTGCCGCTGTCAGCTCTGCTGTGCTGCAGGGAGCAGCCACAGAAGAGACGTAAAGAACTGGCATGGCTGTGGCTGTGTCCCAATAAAACTTTATTGACAAAGCAGGCAGAACACAGGATTTGTCCTGTAGGCTGTAGTTTGAGCCCTGAAGTAATGCCTTAGGCTGCATCAACTCTTTCTCCAGGCTGCCTCAGTTATATACAGGCTTCTGGAACTGAGTCCCTGCCTTTGTCTGGTCTGCACAACAGACTTGCCAGAGATTTTATTTTTTAATGAATGCTGGGCTGCATATTCTGATAGTTTGGTTGAGGTGAGGCCCCAGCCATTGGTGTTTTATACAAGCTCTCCAGATGGTTCTACGGAGCAGCCAGAGTGAGGAACTCTGATGACCAAATTTACTGAGGCTCTTGTTAGAAAAAGAAAACAGGTTTCCTGATCTCCACTCACAAATTCTGATTCGGTTCTGGATTTGGGCCCAGGAAGCTGTATTTTAACAAATACACCAAGTGATTCTTTGGGCAAGTTTGGGCAACATGCCCTCCCTTTTCTATTCCTTCTATTAAATATTACTTGATCTGTAGCTTCTTCCCGACACCTAGACTGGGACACCAAGTGAGGGCAACCCATTGTTCTAATTTCTGGAGAAGCCACTTACTGGCCAAAAGAGTTACTTCCAGAGTGGAATTTTGAGATTTGCTCCAAACTAGAGAGTGTGGCCACCATGTGACATGGATTTTCCTGGGTGACTGAGTTGAAGTGACATGTCTCATTTCCAGAATAAGAGTCCTAATTTTATATTAAAGAAGAATAATTCTATACCAATTAAGAAGATAGTTTGGGGCCAAAAAGCTTTCCATTTTTTTCATTGTTTTTGAGTATAGAGGATACATGGAAATTATGCAAGATCTGACATTTGTTTATAAGTGACAGTGACTGGAAACTGGTGAAGGGAGTATCCATGTGTTCTAGGAGTGGCAAAGGAAGGCATTGAAAAGTAGTGTTAGTATGAAATCAGCACTGTTTGGTTATTCCTTGCCTCTCATCTAACGTTTAAAAACAAATAATTAAGGGAGGAGTACAGGTGATATTCATATCAGATTTTGAAAATTCTAGTACAGTGGAAATCAGACAGGTAGCATGCATGTTGATTTCTGGTACCAAAATAAGGTTCCTCTTTTGCCGTCAGAACATCAGTGAGGCAGGTGCTGTCAAGTGCTAACAGTCATGTCAATACCCTTCTCCCATACTGGCTTCCACCAAAGAGGCTAGAAAAGCTACTCACTTTCCCAGCTTCCCCTGCAGCACGGGCTGGTCATGTGAGAGTTCTGGCCATCAAGACTTAAGCAGAAAGTTGGAAGAGTCCTTTTGAGAAAGCTCTGGTTGTCCTGGCAAAAGGTGTTCACCCCCCTTACACCTCTTGCCCATCTTCCTGCACTGATGGTGGGGACCATCTGTTACCATGAGGCAGAAAGCCAACGTGTTAATGAAGGTAGAACGAAGACAGGGGATCGGGGGTCTTTGATGATCTCTTTGAACTGCACTCCTTTTCTGGTTTGCTTCGTCTCCAGACTGCTGTCTATGTGACACACTCAAATACTTTTACTGCTTCAACCACTCAGAAATTCTGTTACATGCAGCCAAAAGAATTCCTAACAGTGGTATGTAAGCTCCATTTTCCTCTATAGCAGAGCGCATGATGGTCAAGAGACATTAACACTCTATATAGTGATGTAAGCCTTCTGAATGAGCCAGCAAGGAAAGCCCTTTTCTGACAGATTTTAAAAGCACAATGGATAGAATTGTTTGTGCTTTTTAAATCCTTCCATCATTTTAAAAGGAAATATAATTGTCGACTAACATGGCAGCTACTTTACAAAAATAGTTTTTAAATGCTCTTACAAGTGATAACCTTGATGTGTTGCAAAAATCACTGGGTCAGTAGATCCCAGTGAACCAGTGAGAGATGGCTCCTCCAAGATTTTCCTGGCTCTCTGTACTGGACCTTCTTTTAGTCTGACTTACAAGGACCATTCCTGTAATAGTTACTGGGTTATCACTAATTACTAAGTAATACTTGTGGCTGTTCTTTAATGGAAGCAGCTGGTACCAGTTCAGACCCTGCTTCAGAACTTCCTGCATTTGTGAACTTGAGCATAGTGTCTGATATCTCTGCCTCGGTTTCTTCATGTGTAAAGTAGGGATAATAATTCATTGTTCTCAGCATTATGAAAAGATTGAGCTAAATTATTATGTGAAAAAATGTCAATCACAGATTCTTTAACCTGGTAAGTAGTTACTAAGTACCCCTTTCCCTTTTTAAAGCTATAGCTTTGATGTCTGCCCTTGTACAATTCAGCCTCTGAAAGTAAGGGCCTGGGGGAGTCTTCCTTTTCCATTTTATCTCCATCATTGTAGCTCACTTTAAACATTCCTCTCTGTGTCTGGTCTCTCTTGACAGTCACTGAGCAGTAGAAAGACACAAGATGGGAGTAAAGAATTAGTTTTATTCTGATACACTATGGAAACGGACTGAAAACCACCTAGCTATGTGGCCATCCTCTTACGTTTCTCTGAACTTCATCCAGAAATAACTCCCTGAGCAAGGAAGAAAAATTAATTACCACCTGTACACATTTGGAAAGGGAGATGGGGATGTGGGGAGAATGATTTAGTCTGTAGGAAATATACATTGTGGTGTTATGGTGCATCTTCAATCAGGAATGAGTTCTAAAATTCATGAAAAATGCCTCTGTTGACATTTGAGTATTGTCAGAAGTAGCCTTGAAAATCAAATCACCCACATAGAGGACCCTTCACGTGTGGTTTGGCATCAACAGCTCTGTGCAGTAATGATGTCTATGAACCTATAATCTCTAGAATAATATATAGTATATAACAAAGGGCATATGTGCCAACCACAGTTTTATCAGGAAATGTGACTGTGGACAAGTGACTTCTCCATGTCCTTTGGTTACCTGCTTAAGTGAGGTGATGCTCGTACCCCATGAGGACTGCCTGGGAGAAAGGCCAGCTGGAGACCCTCCCATCTGAGCCCCCTTTCACGTTGCTGCTGGAACACAAACTCAGAAAGAGGGGAGACAGTCGCCGTCTAGAATCTCAGGTGATTGTTCCTGACTCCCACTTGCCTCCCACGTCCACAGTCCATATAGTTTGTGCATGAGTGAAGGCACGTACAATGCAATATTTCTCTCTCTTTCCAATGAAGGAAGTCTCCACTTGTGAAGATCATCCTTTGCCTACAATTTGTCACACACCTCAAAAGAGTGGGTCAGAAAAAGAATGCTGTTTATAACGTTAACGTGATTTTAACAACATTGCCCATGTCCATGAACATCAGGACCATTTGCAAAGGATCTTAAACTTTAGACCTGAGAAACCAAATGCACGGCACAGTAAAACAGAGGTTAGTTCATCCAACAGACAGAAGGGCAAGTTTGGAACAGGTTTGTGAAAGAAGAGGAGCCTCCCCGCTGGGGGGAGAACAGCTCATGTGTGCAGCACTGCTTTCTAACACCGATTCCTGGGGCCCCTTTGTGAGAGATTGAGCTGGGTTGGGGCGGGGAGCTTCCTTAGGCTTGTGATCACGCTGCTCAGGCCAGTGGAAAAGGCCAGTTCTTTGGTTTCTGCTGCTTTAGAGAGGGGCTCATGTACAGACTCTTGGACACTCAGAAGGACACATGCAAATAAACCATGCCTATCCTGAGTGATGGTAAACCCCTGACAAGTAGTTTCTTCCTTTACCCTCTGGAGAAATCCAGTCCAGTTTTCTTGCACATGCACGAAGTGTACGACGACTATTGAGAGATCGGTCACAGATCCAAAACATTAGTGCGCTAGCTGTGCTTTCAAAATGATCTTTTTAAACAGAATTCCACTAGACAGAAAAGAACTTTTCTGACATTCAAGAGCATAGAACAGTGTGTTGCAGAAGTAATCAGAGATGCTTAAAGAATCAAGCCTTCTAGTAATTTGAGTCACACCAGCCACAGGACCCCAGTGGTGGCTCTCTCTAAGAAAGATATCCATACAGCTGTTTACATTGGAATAGGATTGTACAAATTCAAATCTACTATCCAAAAGGAATGTCCTTTTTTGTTCCCCAAAAGGCAAGTGCATGGTGTAAATTGGGTGAGAGACTGATCTCCGTAATATTTTTCCTTTTACAGATAGTAGGCGATTGGCCCGGAGGCTTGGTGTATATACTCAGATCTCTTTTGACTAGATTGGCCTGGAAAAACCATTTTGTGTTTTCTCTTTTATGGAGATACAGCTGGTCACATCACCCAGTTTGCCCTGTGGCTTCCAATTTGGCAGACACCAAATGCAGGTGCTGCATTTCTGAAGCACAGATTTGGTTGGAGGGGGGGAGAATGGCAAATTCTGGAAATGTTTCAAGTTACAGTTTGAGGGAGGAATTTTGTCCTGCACGATTATTTTGTTTTGATCAGTTTTCTTGACATTTTCCTACAGCCAATGGTAAGGATACCTTTAACAGCTAGCCAGCTTTGGAAATTTCTTTCTGCCTTTTTCTTTGATCATTCACAGAAGAGAAAGCCCCCTTGTGCCAGGCAGAGAAGGGTAAGAAACTGTTTCACTTCACCAAAAAGAAATGGTCCAACATCTTGTAATACTTTTCCTTTAAGAGCCTCATTTCTTTTTTCTGCAGCTGCTTTCATCTCTTTGATACATAAGGGTACACCAAGTTGAATCTATAAACAGAACCCACTAATTAAGAGTAATTGCTTCGGAGATTGGTCCAGACGATTCAGCATTATATGCGTGTTCTTCTCAGATATCCATTAGCTGCTAATAAGATACTACAGATGTGCCAGTCTGTTTCCTGTTTCCGTCTATTGTACCTTGATTGCCGTATATGGACCAATCGGATGGGCGGAACAATAAGTGGATGTCCTTTTGCTCTCTGAGCATGTCTCAAAGGAATGTTTGTTATTAGATTGCTTTTTCTGTTTAGTTTCACATCAGTATGTTAATACAGAAAACACAACAGTGAGAAAGTTTTCTGTGGCTTTTCTTTTCTTCACTTCTGCAGCCTAACTGGTTTCGCGTTTCCTGAAATGCCTTTGTGCAGATTTTTTTAAAGCACGTCGTGCAAATATGCCTGGGCGATGTGAGCTGAGGAAAGTGACATTCTCCCTCCTGCTCCCTTGAAAAGAAGTTTCCATCTAAATGTTTTTAAGTACTTAGAAATTCAGCATGAATATCATGTTGCTATATTTGACTGATCTACACTTGAGACTTGGTAAAAAGCCTATGAATTATTCATTCCTGAGTGATTCTATAAGCCAGAACACCAGAAATCACATTCCTTGTTGGAGTCTATAAAGTGGAATAGCTTAAATGCTCTCCAGACATGGGGATATCTATAGAGTTGGTTTTCCCTCTGATTTTGGATTGCTGTGCTTTCAACTCACCCGTCTTTTTGTTTTAGGATAATTTAGCTAAAGATCTTACCCTTCTCTGCAGCAAACCTGGTTAGTGTGTTTCTAAGTTGTTCCAAAATATTGTATTATGAGTCAATTAGTAAACGGTACCTTTTGTTCCTCTTGCGGCCAAAGATATTTCATTTCATCATTGCAAGGATGAAACAACTAAGGGGAAAATAATTACTGGCTTTTTATTTATATGGACTAAAAGTGAGAAGAAGTAAACTACAATTTATTGGACAGAATTAACTACTATACCTAGGGAAGGCAATAAATATATTAGTCCACGAAACTGTATGCACAATTTTCATTTTGTACCTGGTACATTAAAACTACTTGCAATGTTAAAAGATTCTACATAGTCCCTATATTCTGGAGTCCATGGATTTGAGTCTTGGCAGCTAACTTTTTATGGGAATATGTTAAATTCATTTCAAAATCTTACTTAGGGCTGTAACGCTTTGACCTACATGCTTATGATAATTCATAAACTAACCAAGGTCAGATGGGTTCCCTAGCTGGGTAACACTTCCCAAGCAAGAGTCTCTGAAAATATGTGGGCAAACTGACTGAGGCAAGAGGAAGGGTGGAATTCCTCAGGGGAGAGTACAGAGGAGTTGTCAATCTATTGATGGGTATCATTCATTGCTGCCTCCTTGGAATTCTTCGTGGCTTGTTCTGCACTCATAATCCGAACCGTCCAAGTCATAGACCCAGGTGGGTGTGTATGTGAGTGCCCAGTGGAGGAGAGAATCCTGCATAATCCTTCACCAGGAAGGATGCTCAACAGCGAGGCACACACAGAGGCACAGAGAAGTGTTTTGTTTTGTGCACACCATTCCCAGACCCTTAATGAGAAATTTCTAAGTCAGATTAGTCATCAAAATATCACTAATAAACGGTCTGACAAAATGGGGCTCAAAGTTTCATTCCCTACTAAGAACACACAGAGATGATTTCTTCATTGAGTTATTAGTGTAAAGTACCCAGACTCAAGTCCATTTGTACAGCTTCTGCCATGATCAAAGGACTGGTCAGACGGCAGCCGCTCAGTGAGGCTGCGGTTGGAAAGTCAGGTCTGGAGTTTCTGTGGGCTTTGGGCTAATACAAAACAGTACTGAGAATATACATATAGTTATAACTAAGCATAATGGGGATGTCTTCTAACTTGTTTTGATAAATGTAGTTGTTAAGAAGCTTCTACTTTTCAACTCTCAAGTAAGCATATATTAAGTACCCACTACAGTCTGGGCACAGGTCTGGGCACTGAGAAGACAGCAAAGGACCTGCTGGAAAGAATTCCTCTCCCCAGGGAGCTTGGGGTCCAGCGGAAGAGTCAGCAAACTCCAGTTTTCTTTATCTGCTTCAAACATTTTGTTGGATTCAGAAATGCGTAGACTGATTGGGGGGTTAGAGGGAAGAAATTGTTTTAATAGAAATAAAAATACATACTTAAGTTAAATGGGAAGCTACCTTTAGAAGAAGCAAAATGTCAAATCTGAACTAATTAATAATATCGTCTTTCTCCTGGCGATTCGCTGTGGAATATTTGCCCAAAAGGAAAGCTCGCATCACAGCAGTTGGTTAAGTTGTTTTGAGGAGGCAGCTCTGTTCATGAGAAAGATGAAGGATAATTCAGATACTGGAGGAATTTAGGAAGAGAAAGTCATGATTTGGACTTGATGACCCCAGGTTGTTTGTCTGCTTCATCTGAATTATGAAAACCTCTCCCGAACCAGGATTGGGATGGGGCAATTAGGGTGCTTACCTCAGGCACATAGTCTAAGGGGCACCAGAAAACTCAGCAATCAAGCTAGTATTTCGATGCAAAATTTTTCTTTAAAAAAATCAAAATTGGTGCAAAAATCCACATTGAAAAAAATACCAAAAATTGAATAGGACCAGCTCCATATTGTCATCCACTGTTCACTTTGACTTTGCCCCTTTGCCCACCCTGCTTGAAACTCCCAAAACGTTTGGTCCGTTGTTCATCACCAAGCAGGTTTTATTGTGTGTTCTGGTCATTTGCATGAGTGTCACATCAACCACATGGATAACATCTTGCTGTTAGGGACAAGGCTGTGTCTGTTTTGATATTTCTCATTTTACCCAGTGTTGAACCTTATATGTAGCAGTTACTCACCAAGTGCTTACAAATAAAAGAATTGGGAAAATTAGAACCCAGAACCTGGTGACATTTACTAAACCTTTTGAAGACGGTGTCTCTAAAAAGATACAGAAAGGAATGTAGAGGATCCACACTACATGAGAGCCTTTTGCATTGGAGGGTTTGTCTTTGTATACACCTTTCACTTTTACAGTATTCATTCTGAATTACTCTGCTCTGTGGTCATGCTGATTTTTAAGGAGTCAGCCATGTTGGGGTACACAAATAGAGATCTTTTTTTTTTTTTCCATTTTCTGTAAGAGTTTGACTTAACATCAATTTGTGCTCATGAACATCTCAGCTAGTGTGCACCACAGTCACTTCAAATCAACTCATCCAAAAGTGCTCTCCTCCTCCTTGAAACCTATTGCTCCTTCTCTGTCCCCATCTTGATGAAGGGCACTATCTTTTGTTTCATTTCTAAGACCAGAATTCTGAAGTGAACCTTGTTTCTTTATTCTCCTTTAATCCCCTAGGTCCAATCCAAGTCTTACTCTATCTATGCTGCCACATTAATACCTTTGGATTTAACACGGCCATGGACCACATCTCAGGCCCTCACAGGGTGACCAATGCCACTGTCTCTTGACCAGCTGTCCAGCCTCCAGTCTTTGCCACCAACCCATTCTCCTCCACACAGCTGCCAAGGTGGCCTTTGTACAATGCAAGTCTGGTAACATCACTCTTCTTCTTCAAACCTACTAATGATTCACTGGCCACTCCCTTTAGAACAGTCTGGTCTCCATGACAGTGAGTCCAGGCCTTCTCCACCTAGTTCCTCCCGCTCACCTGGCACCATGTCCTGGCTGATACCTGGTATTTTCCCTCTTCTGTGTAGAAGGCCCTTCCTCCAGTTCAGTTGTCAGCCTTCCCCCACCAGTCCTTGGTTGTTTTCGGTGCCCACCTCTGTGCTCTCATAATGTGAGGCATATACCTCTGTCAGAGCATGGAGCAAACCCTCCTGGGTTGTCTTTTCCCCAGCTAGGCTGTGAACTACTTTGGGGGTATGTGTGGCATGAGTGTGCCTTTTATTTTCTTATCCCAGTGTCCAGTGTAGGACCCATCACAGAGCAGTCATTCATGGAACTTGCCCAGTTCATCTGACTACTTGTTAAATTAGACCATTGTCCCATACATCCCCCTCTACCCAGTCTCATTGCCATCCTCTAGTGTAAATCTACATCACTCTGTTCTCTCTATGCATGTTTTATATCCCATCTAAACTACTGCTGCTCTCCAAATATAGCTGTTACCCCTCATCTCTATCCATTGAATGCCTTTTTGTATCTTTCGACGTTCATCTTCTGTGGTCTCTGCTCCATTGGGTCTTTTCTGCTTTCCTACTCATGAAAGTAACCCCTCCCTTCTTTGACCAGTTTCTTCCCTCCCACCCTTTCCCACCCCTACTCCTACCCCCAACACCCCCCAACACATGCTTAATTTGCATTATATTTCTGTAATTCATTTAGCCGTCACTATTCCCTTGTTAGATTGTGGGCAGGGACTGTTCCTCCCTCACTCTGTTCCCCCACGGGTCTAGCTCAGTGCATTGGTCATAGAAGGGGCTCAGAATTGAATTGGAACTGAACGGAATTGAATAAACTAGCCATTTATGAAATAATTTGCTTCCGAGTTGCCAGAATTAAATGGCCGCTCCAATGGCAATATCACTCTAACTCACTAATATCATTTGATCCACTGAGGAGCTAGTTAATTAAGTAGGTGGATTAAAAATATAATCTGCTAGAGGAAGACTGTTTTGGCAGGGGCTCCTAGGCTTTTTTTTTTTGGTGGGGGGGAAAGCATTATGATCTCTCAGCTATAATTTCTCTTGTTTTCCACCCCAAATAGCAATAGGACTCTGCACATGACTGTTGATGCCTGGCTTAGGAATACAAGGCCGTACACCTGTGTGCCAGATGTGCTGGACGGGCTGTGTGCTGCCCCAGCCCATCTGCAAAGCATGCCCCATGCTGGCTCCTTTCTATAGGAAAGGGGGCGCGGGTCCTCCGGCTTTTTACATGATCGGTTCCCTGGTGCTTGCCTGTTTTCCTTAACTTAAAACCCCCTTCATTGAATTTCAATGTCTTGGCTGACCTTTGCCAACACAGGAGGCCTTAGTCCATTTGCTTATCAGTGAGTCTGCTTTTTCCACTGAGTGTTTGCTTTTTGCTTGGTGCTTTTTGTTTTTTTCTTGACTTGTGTCACCACTTGTGAGAATGCTGTTTGTTCTTCTGTAGCCAGACCAGCCACATGAGCATCCATCGTAGTGAATAGCCGATCAGATCCTCAGGCTTTCCGTGCAGTGCCTGAAGAGCATCATATGATATTGAATGTAGCCGTAGCTTGAATGAATGGGATTCAGTAACGAATGGGTCCGCATTGATGGGCACTGGAGACAGGAGAGCTTTGTGATCGTCTTTGTTTCTGTAAGAATGCCTCTGCGCCCGAATCCGGCCCATTTCTATGCCAATGTGCTAATAGTTGTGGAATCTCATTCATCTCAACAGAGGCCAGTTAGCCCTGGAATCCCATCTGTTTGAGTGGATGCCGTAAAATGTCATGGAAATGTGGCCATTCATTCACAGCAGCAGTGAGAGCTTTCTCGCTGTTCATCTTCCTTCATTTTAAGTGACTCCCTCCAATTACACAGATTCTTACAGCAATTGGGGAAAAAAAAGGCATTTGGAGTTTTGACTTAATTTTTCATTTTGATTTTTAAGTGCTTGTCCACAAAGAGAGAATTAAACAGTTGTAAAAAATACACACAGAGTCTAAATGGAGATGCTCTCATCCCTGCAACAGATTCAGAAAAATGCCTGAGCCAGATTTTTCTAGCCCTTCTTAGCATAAGATGCCCAAGGCTGTGTTTTGGCCTAGAGGAATTTTTAGGCTGAATTTTTTTTTTTTTTCCTCCTGAAAATAGAGTTTAAGCAATAGAAAAACAGGATAAGTCTTAATGCGAGCAGGAGTAAAAGAGGTGCTGTCTCCCACAGATTGCTGCAGTGACACAATAGTTAAGAATGTGGCAGGTCTTCCAGCTAAACCCCTGACCCGCTGGCTGGCAGAAATGCTGCAGCCGGTCTGTCTACGGACTGTCGCAGGGGCTTGTAAAATCAGTCAGTAGGAAATAATGACCATTTTCGTACATTTGTCGTTTCCTTAAGAAGTTCCCTAAATTGACTTTTATGTCAAGAAATTTGACTTTAAAAAAAGAACGTGTGTGCATGTGTATTTAAACATACATCTGATATAAGCAGATGCTCTGGATAAATAATCTAGAAGAAAAAAGAGTATTTGCTAAAAATAAATATGAAGAAAAAAGTGTTTTGTTCTGTTCCGTCTTAATCAATCGATCAAATAGGCTTCAAGTTAACGGGTATTTTCATGGGCTCAACAATATTAAGAATTACTAGTGCTTCCGAGGTGCAGGCACAGTTGTAAGGGCTCTACTTACATTTAACTTGTCACAAATGTGTGAGCTAAGTACTGTTACCATCCTCATTTTATAAACCAGGAAACTGAGGCTTAGTGACCTTTAAGACTTCACCCTTTGCCTCTGTCGACTGAAATAAATGCACAGCCTAAAAGTTGAGAGTTATGCTTTATTTGGCGGACATTTCTGAGGACTCGATCCCCTTGGAGCCCAGGATGACAGCCTCTCAGATGGCTCTGAGGGACTGCTCCGAAGAGGTAGGGGAGGAGCTAGGATATATAGGAGCTTTACAACAAAGACCAGGTAGTTGGAACATTAAAGGATTCCTTGTTAACTAAAGAAAACCAGGCATCTCAAGTTAAAGAATTTAGTGCTTTTCTATGTATGGGAGGAAGCAAACATTTGGGCTCCTTGAATTCATTCCTTTGACAAGCACCTACCTATCTAGGGCCAGTATCCTGTCCTTTCTTATTCTGAGTCCCCTCAGGGTGCACCACTGTGAGTGGCTGCAGAGGCCGGGCTGCAGGCTTGTCTTCACTGGGGGGTGGCTGCAGCCGCTGCTGACTTGATGGCTTCAGCATTGTTTGTTTACTGATACGGTTTGCAGTATTTTTCGTTCACACCTCTAACATCAGCTTTATTTTCATTTGTTTCCTAGAATAAGGTTCACTTGCATATTTGCAAGATTTGAATTCACAAAGCAGTGAACCTACCTGTTTTCATCAAACAATGCAGCAGACTCTTGTTTATCCAGAATGTCTCTAATTTGGCACATTCTGAATTAAAAACTTTTCCAAAATGTGACTGTCTTGACTTGGAAAGAATGTAACAGTTGATAAGTGATATTTTAACAGAATATGAAAGTACATAATATTTGTATAACTGAAGTTAAAGGCTTTAAATTTATGTTATGATATTTGGGTAACTGAAGTTAAACACTTTAAATTTAATTTTCTCCCTAAACATATAAACAACTAAGAAACATTACAGCTCATACATCACCAAACTAGCAAGATAATATTATTATATTTTCTTACAAACCTCCCTTCTCCTAACTTTATCCTGGGGACGAGGCCACCATAATTTCACCTGGGAGCGCACACCATCAATTTGTACCACACATAAAGCCAAATAAATCATGCTTCGATTGTTAGAATGCTGTGATTATTAAAATAGTAATAATTTTTAAATATCCTTTTATGATGATCCCATGGCTTGAATTCTTACTATGTTACAATCTCTAATAAACTCTCATATGTATTCAGATGAGGGTGATAGGTTTCAAAGGTGTTCCTTGGAGAAGCTGTGGACCTACTTGAACAGTGCTATTGACGATCAAAGTGTCTGGAATTCTTCTTCTTTTTAATTGCCTTTGTATTGAGCATTAGTTTACTTAAGAAGGTGTCCACTTTTCATTCTTGGGATAGATTTGTTTAAAAAATGTAATTTCAGATTAGATCTTTAGCTTTTTAAACTTACATAGTTATCAAAGGAATAAAGCCAACTACAAAATAAGAATCTGTTCTTAGACACAATAATTAGTACCTATATGTAAACTAAAAAATATGTGCAGTATACTGTATATATGTATTTACATGCAATATAATGTGTATGTGCCATTAGACTGTAATAATTACACATAGTAAAACCGAAAAAGGAGAAAACAATATATAATTTCAGAAGAAAGTCTAGTCAATAGGGACAGGGAAGATTTGGAAATAAAAATGGAAGTGTAAATATAAAGTCATGAAGTAATTATTTTTATATAATCAGTGACTTTGTAAGCCAGTCTAGCTATCACGTACACTTCCAAATGTCAGTGCCTTAATACAATGCCAGTGTACCTCTTACTAATGTCACAACCCAGTGCAGGTCAATAGGTCGGCTCCACACAGCCATTCAGGGACCCAGGCTCCTGCCACGTGGCCGCTCTGCTATCTCCTAGGTTGTCAGTGTTCTTACTGGACCTTCTGCATCCAGCCAGCAATTGAGAGGAAAAAGAGAACGTGAAGGAGGTTTGGGAACCAGGCCCAGAGGTGGCACACATCACACCCACCCCCACTGCATAGGCCAGAGCTCAGTCTCATGCCCTCACTGAGTGGCAGGGGGTGATAGGGAATAGTGTCTGGTTGTGTGACTAGAAGGAGAAAGAAATGGGATTTGGCAAGAACATAGCAGCGTCTCTGCCGCATTACCTCTAGTTGTGTTCGCCCCTCAAAAGGTGTTCCAAAAATGTCTGAAATAATAGCAGCATAATTTGAATAAGTTGCTGAATTACTTATTATGACTGCCTTGAAGGAAAAGTGCCACTTGGAGGTACATTCTGGTAGACTTCTTACACTGGTTTTGCATTTTATCCACATGGTTCCATTCAGATGAGGTCAACAAAGCAGTTTCAGGATCTGTTTGGTTTTCATCTGCCCACCATCACTTATGGGTTTTTCTGAGAAATGGATGGAGAGGCAGGGAGGGGATCCTGTAATGCGATTGGTGGCCATGCAACAAAACTGCCAACCTTAGGGAGAAGAAAGCCTTGGAATGACTTAGGAAGGAAATAAGCCATTCCCTCATGTGAGACCGAACTTCAGTGTTCAGGTGAGGTTAACTATTTCCTTCCTCTTCTAGGTAATATCTTTTTTCCCCCTCCCCAAAGAATAAAAGGAGGTATTTCAGACATGTCTTTATTTGCAAGAAAGATGTTACCACTTTTTCTTTCTTCTGGTCCCAAGTCTCTTGAGAACCATAGATAAGGTAATTAAGAGAGTGATGGAAATTCTGGGAGGTAGGGAGGGTAGAGCTCAGTGGTAGAGCACATGCTTAGCACACATGAGGTCCTGGGTTCAGTCCCCAGTACCTCCATTAAAAATAAATAAACAAACAAACAAACAAACCAAATTACTTACCCCCACTAAAAAAAGAGAGTGATAGAAATTCTTAGTTAAAAATAGTAAATAAAACACTGAAATTTCCCCCTTTTGTTCCAGACTCTCTCTATAGATAGACAGACACGCACATGTGTGTGTGAACCCTCTTACTCTTCCCTTTACTTGCCTCCATACTGTCCATTTAGATTAAATAGCTCTGTCATGTATGTCCAGACTCTGGCCATTTTCACGGATGCTCTGAGGCTGCAGATAAGTAAGTGACAGTGCACGATTTTTTACATGATGTGGCAGAAAGGTGAAACAGTCAAATAAGCATTTTAAACAGGTGCCCAGGAGTGACTGTACACTCCCAACAAAGATACTGTTGCCAGAAGATCAGCCCCCGTCCCTGATTAGCCAAATAACTCGGAGACAGGGTCTTAGAGCTTAGAAGAAAGAGACAGCTTTATTGCTTTGCGGGGCAAAGGGGGCTCACAGCAGGCTGGTGCCTTCAAAACTGTGAACCCACCTTGAAGGGGGGGTAGGGTGATTATGTAGCCATAGCTCAAACCAAAAAAACCCATCAATAACAATCAACAGAATCATTTTCTTCTCATAAGACTCAGAGTGGCGTCACGGTGTCTCCAGGTGACTGAGTCTGTAGAGGCTAGTGGTTGTGGCTCTCTCTCTTTATCTTAAAAGCACCCAAGGCGTGGTCTTCTTGGTAATTCGCGCTATTCTGTAAGGTTACAGTTCTATGACCTTCTTCCTGGAGATCAACTCAGAGACCAAGCATAATTATTACTTTTGATTACTGGAATAAAGCAAAAAATTAATAGCTTTATATTAACTATGGGCCTGGAGCTGTGAGTAGCAACCAGTCAGTCAGGTCAGTTGACTGTTTTAAGGGCGAGCATAAGACTAAGCAATCTGTTAGCCTAAGTGTGGCCCCTTTATTAATCCTCCCTCAAAACCACACCCTTGCCTCTCCTGACTCTGCTCTGAGCCCTGGCCTCTCCCAGAGCTCACGTCTTCTCCAGAACTGGCACCAGCACCACACGCTGGGTTTTTCCGCCACAGGGAAGATTCCACTTTGACAAACAGGTTGCTGGTTCCAGGATAAGTAATGTATCAGTGCTTGTGGTTTGTGTTCTTGACCAGATACTTCCAGGCTCAGAGCGGGCTGATGCGTTGGTTTCCTCTGGTCAGTATAACAAATGCCCACAAACTTGGAGGTTTTAAAACCACACAGAAGTATTCTCTTACAGCTCTGGAGGTCGCAAGTCCAGAATCAGTTTCATGGGCTAAAACCAAGGTGTCAACAGGGTTACTTCCTTCTGGAGGTTCTGAGGAAGGAATCTGTTTCCTTGCACTTTTTAGCTTCTAGTGACCGCCTATCTTCCTTGGCTTTCGGCCCCTCCTCCACCTTCCTAACATGTCTCTCCAAATCTGCTTCCACCGTCAGTATTATCCCTTCTTCTCTTCAGTAATTAAATCTCCACTGCCTTCCTTTCATAAGGAACCCTATGATTCCATCGGGCTGCCAGATAACCCAGAAAAACCTTCTCGTCTTGAAGATCCTTAACTTTAATCCCATCTGCAAAGTTCCTTTTCCAGTGTAATATTCCCAGGTTCTAGGGATTAGGACCTAGATTCCTCTGGGGGCCATTACTCAGTCCACCACAGCTGGCTCAAGGGAGCCATTCTACCTCCATGTCTTCCATGATGTCAGTGGTTGTGTTCCCCGCCCCGCCAGATTCATAGGTTGAAATTCTAACCCCTGATGTAATGGCATTAGAAGGTGGGGCCTTTGAGAGGCGACTGGGACACAAGGGCAGAGCCCTCATGTCTGGGATTAGTGCCCTTATAACAGAGACCCCAGAGGTCTAGTTTGCGTCCCCATTGCGAGAGGACACAGCCAGAAGCACAAGCTGTGAGCCAGGAAGAGGAGGGCCCTGCCTGGAACAGGACCATGCTGGCACCTTGATGCTGGACCTTCTAGCCCCGAGAACAGTGAGAAATATAATTCTGCTGTTTCTTAACTACCAGTGTATGGTGTTTTGTTTTAGCATCCCAAGCTGACTAAGTCAGTGTCCTCTCCACGGTAATGCAGGACTAGAGGTCAGCATCGCTCCTGCTTCTCTGGACTTCCCTCATGGTCCCCTGGCTCAAAAATGTCAACCTCTCTGTTGCCAAAAGATGGGACCCTGTCCCCAGTGAGCCAAATAACTCCCAGACAGGGTCTTAGAGCTTAGAAGAAAAGAGACAGCTTTATTATTTTACTGGGTAAAGGGGACTCACCGCAGACTAGTGCCTTCAACACTGTGAACCCACCTACAGGAAAGGGTAGGCTGATTACATAGTTCAAACAATAAACAATCAACAGAACCACCTTCTCTTGTAAGACTTAGAGTGGCGTCATGATGCCTCCAGGCCACCAATTCTGTAGAAGCTAGAAGTTGTCACTTTTTCAATCTCTTTATCTCGTTCGTAAGCGCCCAAGGTGTGGTCTTCCTGGTATTTAGCCTACTTCATAAGGTTACAGTTCTGTGACCTTCTCCCTGGAGATCAACTCAGAAACCAAGTATGATTATTACTTTCACTTACTGGAATAAAGCAGAAACAGTCCAATTAATAGCTTTATAGTTTTAACAACGGGCCTGGAGCTGTGAGTAGCAACTGGTCAGTTAGGTCAGTTGACCGTTTTAAGGGCAAGCATAGAACAAGCAATCTGTTAGCCTAAATGTGGCCACTTTATTAATCCTCCTTCATCGCCTCACTCTCTCCTGTCCTTTCCCAGGTCCACTTTTCTTAGTCCGTAGTCTTTTGCATGCTTTTTGCAGAGTTAGTTTCATGTGTAAATATCTGGGCCACTTCTTTTTTTTTCCCCAAAATGTTGAAATTTTAAGCAGCAAATGTAAATTTATCAACAAAATCCTTTCCAGTAAAAATAGGTAAGAATATTAAAAATAATGAATTTAAGAAAATGCGTAAGAGGCAAAGAAGGAGAGAAGGACACTCTCTAAATATAAGTAGAGGACAAGAGTCCAAGGCCTGTGAGTGGTTAGGACCCAGACTTGATCTGACACAGCCCCCAGGAGGGGAGAGACTTCCAAGAGAAATGGCTACAGGGTGCCCTGCAGAGGCTAGACCCTGCGTCCAGGGCACAGAAGCCAAGAAAGCTAGACATACAGGTCAACCTGGGCTCAAACCTTGGGCATGTACCAGCAGAACCTGGTTGGTTGGTTGGTTGATAAGTTTATTTATGTACCTATTTCTCTTTTTTAATTATCAGGATGTAATTCACAAAACATAAATCTACCCTTTTAAGTTGTATAATTCAGTGATTCTTGATATAGTCACTAAGTTGTTTCACCATCATCACTAATTCCAGAGCATTTTCATCACTCTGAAAAGAAACTCCATACCCGTTAAGAGTTATTCCCTAGTCCTCTCTCTCCCAGCCCCTGGCAACCACCAATCTACTCTCTGTCTAAGGATTTTCATATTCTGGACATTTCATATAAATGGAATCATATAATATGTAGCCTTGTAAGTCTGATCTATCTCTTAGCAAAATGTTTTCAAGATTCCTCCATGTGTAGTATGTACCAATCCTTCATTTCTTTTTATGACCAAATCATATTCCATTGTATGGATAGACCACTTACTGTTTATCCATTCATCAATTGATGGACCCTTGGGTTGTTTCCACTTTTTGGCTGTTAGGAATAATGCTGCTATGAATATTTGTGCACATGTTTTTACTGAGACATATGTTTTCAGTTCTCTTGTGTATAGACCCAGGAGTGGAATTCTGGGGTCATATGTTAGCCCTGTTTAGCCTTTTGAAGAGCTATCAAACTGTTTTGCAAAGTGGCTACACCAATTAATATTCTCACCAGCAGTGTTGAAGTTTTCCAATTTCTACATATCCTCGTCAACACTTGTTATTGTCTATCTCTTCTCTCGGAACCCACCCCCCAAAGTTTGATTGCATGATACCCCAGGTCATTTGTATAACCCTGGAAGAAGGATAAACTCTCATAACAATAGACTGAATTCACTAGTATCAGGAAGTACAGGGATTTACAGTCCAATCAAATCTAGTTTAAAAAAATTAGGCATTCTTCCACACCTGCAAAAAATATATTTGTTTATTTAATCTTTTTTCTGTAGTATCAGAAGTCTAATATAGTGCTTCCCAACCTTCTTCCACATTATGCTACACATGTGTTAGCAACATTTGCATGGCCCGTGGCAGCAAACTAAGGAGTCTGCTAATGGATGAATGCATTGAGTCAAGGTCTTAGTTCTACTTAACCCACCATCAGACCCTGCCCACCCACTGCAGGCTGAGAGGATCAAAGACACAGGCACATTTCTAACCCAATTTTATTTTATTTATTTTTTATTTTTTTATTGAAGTGTAGTTGATTTACAGTGTTAATTTCAGATTTGTTTCCATTCTATATTATAAGAAATTGAATACAATTCCCTATGCTACATAGCAGGCTCTTGTTGTTTACCTATTTTATATATAGTAATATGTATCTGTTATCTAACTCAATTTTAGAAAACCAACTGGAAAGCTCTATTCTACTGAATATAGCTACGATGTTCCTTTTGACCTGGAGGTAAAGGTAGCATGAAATGAAAAGAATACTGGACAGGAGAAGACCTGCGCTATGGTAACTCATCTGGCCATAGAGCTTTTTCTCAAGGAAGCTAACAGTATGACCCACAGTGTCCAAAAATGGGCACTGATCCCTCTCTAAGAGGGCTCAGCATGAATGGAGTATGGCCCAGGCTATAATGACTGCAGACAGAGGGAGGTCAGGGCTGCGTGGTGATAGTTTCAGATTGCCTCTCCAGATTGACACAAGCACAAAGCTAGAGGCATGGGGATAAGATCCAGCCATTGAGGAGAAGGCAGCTGGTAAGAGCTAGCTAGAGAATCTGGGCCTCAGCCCGAAGGTGCTGGGGAGTAGACGGGGAGTTGACCAGTGACAAGGTCCTGTCTCAGCTGAGAAACTGATGAGAATGAGGTCATGCCTTCTGGAGCCCACTGGAAGTTGAGCACCTGCTTGCCATCGCAAGAACACCTAAGGTGCCTTAACCTGGTTCATTTAAGTGGGGAGACCAATATTAGTGCCAGTACCCTAGCAGACCTAGAGTGGGCACAAGTAAGCCATGTGTGCAGTGCCCAGATGTCCTGGAGCAGCTCTGACAGTCTCCATTCCTCATTAAGGTGGAAATCATGTGATCGTTTCATTGTTCTGTCCAATCTGAATAACCCAATGTGCCTTGAAAATTCTTGCTCTTTTGTGGCCTTGATTTTGTAAAGACAAGTGTATATATTTGTTAAAAATACATTGACAACTAGGCCTTCCTTTCTGTGGTAGATATATCCCCTAAAAGTTATGAGCATATTATAATATTCAGATATTAATAAATATTAAACACATTATTTAAGTTCACTACTTTGAGGACTGTATTATGACTTTTGTTACATGAATTTTCCTTTTTCCCCAAAAGAATAAATATGCAATGAATTTATTGTCGTGACAGTGGATATGCATACATACTAAGATTACGGCAAAGTAACTATGTATTTTTAATCTCCATATTATTATAAACTTCAAGGGCCTAAGGACCTCAAATGTGTCTCTTCCTTTAGCACTTTTCTAGTGCTGTGCCTTGCACGAATAGACACTTAGAAATCCTACGTGATAACATTGTATTGGTCTTAATCTCAACATGCAAGTTGACATTATATCAATAGTCACTTATCACAGTCAGCAGAAGACTGGCCACTTAATCCTACCAAAAAGGGAAGAGTTAAGTACTGGTCTAGTGAGATTCTTCTGGGGTCTAAGATCTAGATATACAATTTGAGTTTTTATTGTACAGAAGAGAGGAGGGCAAATACAAAACAGCTGAATAGTTAAGACGCAGGCCTCACAAAAATTGGAATGCTGTCCTTAACACTAAAGATAACCTGATTTCTGTGAAAAATGTTTGGAGTATGTTGACAGAGATTACATTAAATCTGTAGGTTGTTTTGGTTAGTATGGACATTTTAACAATATTAATTCTTCCAATCCATGAACGTGGGACATTTTTCTATTTAGTTGCATCATCTTCAATTTCCTTCCATCGGTGTCTTACAGTTTTCAGAGTATAGGCCTTTCACCTCCTTGGTTACATTTATTCCAAGTATTTCATTCTTTTTTATTCAATTGTAAATGAGATTGTTTTCTTGATTTCTCTTTCTGATAGTTCATTATTAGTGTTTAGAAATGCAACAGATTTGTGTATATCAATCTTGTATCCTGCAACTTTACTGAATTCATTTTTAGTTCTGTTAGGTTGTTTTTGCTGTTGTTTGTTTGTTTGGTGGAGTCTTTAGGGTTTTCTGTATATAGTATCATGTCATCTGCAAATAGTTTTACTTCTTCCCTTCCAGTTTGGATGCCTCTTTTTTTATTTATATATACTTTTATTGAAGTATAGTCAGTTTATAATGTTTTGTCAATTCCTGGTGTACAGCATAATGCTTTAGTCATACATGGGCATACATATATTTTCATATTCTTTTTTTGTATATTTTTTAATTGAAGTATAGTCAGTTTACAGTGTTTGGATGCCTCTTATTTCTTTGTCTTGCCTAATTGCCATGGCTAGGAATTTCAATACTATGCTGAATAGAAGTAATGAGAGTGGGCATTCTCATCCTGTTCCTGATTTTAAAAGAAAAACTGAAAGCTTTTCACCATTGAGTATGATATTAGCCGTGGGTTTGTCATACATGGCGTTCATTACATTGAGGTATGTTGAACAAATTATCCTAAAATTTGTCTGGAACCACAAAAGACCCTGAATATCCAACGTATCTTAAGAAAAAAGAACAAAGCTAGAGGTATCATACTTCCTGGCTTCAGACGATGCTATGAAGCTACAGTCATCAAAACAGTACGGTACTGATCCAAAACCAGACACATAGATCAATGGAAAAGAATAGAGAGCTCAGGAATAAAACCATGTGCATGTGGTCGATTAACTTACAACCAAAAAGGCAATAATATACAATGGGGAAAAGACAGTCTCTTCAATAAGTGGTGCTGGGAAAACTGGACGGCTATATGTAAAAGAATAAAACTAGCACAATTTCTCATGCTGTACACAAAAACAAACTCAAAATGCATTGAAGACCTAAATGTAAGACCTGAAGTTATAAAACTTCTAGAAGAGAACATAGGCAGAACACTCTTTGACATTGGTCCTAGCAGTATTTTTTGGTTATGCCTCCTGAGGCATATCCAAAGGGAATCAGAAGCAAAAATGAAAATATGGAATCCAATCAAACTTAAAAGCTTTTGCACAGCAAAGGAAACCATCAACAAAATGAAAAGTCATCTTACTAAATGGGAGAAAATATTTGCAAATGAAGGATTAATAGACAAATATACAAAGAACTCATACAACTCAAAAGCAAAAAAACCAATAATCCAATTAAAAAATGGGCAGAGGATCTGAATATTGGCATTTTTCCAAAGAAGACATACAGATGGACACAGGCACATGAAAATATGCTAAGCATAACTGATCAGCAGGGAAATGCAAATCAAAAATACATCTCACACCTACATGAATGGCTATTCTCAAAAAAATAAGAAACAACAACTGTTGGTGAGGAGAAAAGAGAACTTCCCTGTGCTATTGGTGGGAATGTAAATTGGTGCAGCCACTATGGCAAATAGTGTGGAGGCCTCAAACAATTAAAAAAGAACTACCATATGATCTAGCAGTTGCACTCCTGGTATTTATCCAAAGAAAATTAAAACAATAATTCAAAAAGATGCATGTACCCCAGTGTTCATAGCAGCATTATTCATAAGAGCAAAGATATAGAAGCAACCTAAGTGTCCATCAACAGATGAGTGGATAAAGATGTGGTATGTATATGTGTATGTGTGTGTGTGTGTATGTGTTTGTGTGCGTGTGTATGTGTTTATATATATATATATATATATATATATATATATATATATATATATGCAATGGAATACTACTCAGCCATAAAAAATAATGATATTTTGCGATTTGCAACAACCTGGATAAACCTGGAGGGTATTATGTTTAGTGAAACAAGTCAGAGAAGGACAAATACTATGTTTTCACTTATATGTGGAATGTAAAAATTAGAACAAATATAACAAAACAGAAACAGGGTCAAAGATATAGACAGCAAAGTAGTGATTACCAATGAGGAGAGGGTTGCAGGGAGGGGCAAAATAGATGAAGGGAAGTAAGAGGTACAAACCAGGTATAAAAATAAGTAAGTTACAAGGATGTAATGTACAGCACAGGGAATATGGTCAATATTTTATAATAACTTTGGAGTATAATCTATAAAATATTGAATCACTGTGCTGTATGTGTAAAAGTAATATAATACTATAAGTCAACTATACTTCAATTTTAATAAAAGATAACTCTAGTAGCACAATTATAGCTATCATAACTCATTTTATCTCTGTTTTTAACCAATATTTTGATGCTGTGCTCTCCTCTGCCTCATGTTTCTTCCTCTCTTGTGGTTTCTCTAGCCTCGTGGTTTCTGCCAACTTATTTTTGTGTTCTATGCCAGTCTTCTCTCTGTGTCATTCTTGGTGTGTTGAGTGTTCAAAACCTGTCAATAGTCATACTCTGATGGGAGAGGTGAGTCACCATCCAGCTTGGATACTCCCATTGGGCAGACGACTTCTAGATTCCATCATAGGCTGCTAACCAGCCAGGAGGTAGTTCACTCCCTTGAGATCCTGTGGCTGACTTTCCCTTGAGAACCAAACCCTAATCTAGTCATTCTGCTTGGTCTGGCAGAATTCCATGATGCAAAGCATAGAAATCATTGTACAGGGAGTTGCCTGCTGCCCCTTTTCTTAAAAACAAGCAGTGGGACCAGCAGACATTTGGTCCTTTCCATACTTTTACCTTATGTTTTGGAATCTATGTGGAAAAGACCTTCAGGAAGTATGTGTAAAGATGCAACAACATTGGGCTGAGTGTTGACTTCCTAAAACCCATATTTACATGACTGTTCCCTTAATTTCTAAAATTAAAATCTTTAGAGTTTTATACATTCTAACATATGTATATTTCTGCTTACTGCTTTCTGCAAGTCATATTTTTTTAGCAGATGGACTCTTATAAAAGCACCCTAAAGGGGAATACAGAACATTTTGTATATGCTTTTGACAGTGGATCTTTTATTTAATTTTGTATTATTTTATTTTTCTCTTAACACCTTTAATTGTGGTATGGTTCCTGTAGAGTAAACTACACATATTTCAGATGTACAATTTGATGAGTTTTGATAGATGTACACACCAGATAAACTACCACCACAATCAAGACAGCTAACATTTCAATCACTTCCCAAGCGGTGCAATTTTCAAATTCCTAATTTCTCCCTTCCCACTGCCTTTACACCTGGCAACCATAAGTTTGCTCTCTATGTCTGTGAGTCTGTACCTGTTCTGTAGATAAGTTGATTTGTGTCCTTTTTTTAAGATACCACATATAAGTGATATCATATGGCATTTTTCTTTCTCTTTCTGGCTTACTTCACTTAGAATGATGATCTCCAGTTCTATCCAAGTTGTTGCAAATGGCATTATTTTATTCTTTTTATGGCTCAGTAGTATTCCATTGTATAAATATATGACATCTTCTTTACCCAGTCATCTGTTGAGGGACATTTGGGTTGTTTCTAGGTCTTGGCTACTATAAATAGTGCTGAACATGCACCCCAATGTTCACACAGTTACAGTGGATCTTTAATGTGCCCAGTGACCACCTCCTGATGCAGAGGACAGATTCCCATTTCACTCTTCTCAGTGTTCTAAGGGACTCCTTTGACTGCCTTATTCCCTCTAAATGGCTTTGTTCTAGCTTTTTCATTCCCAAATTAAATTAAAAGGAGGTAAGAAATACCTTTTTATTTGGCCAAATTCAAGTCATTCATTATGGCTTCCCCTTGGTTGAAACTGAACAAAATTTTATCAGTAATACTTCTGAAGAAGACGGTGGATATAAGGAAGCTGCAAAACTACCAGACATGAAAAACGGACTCCTTGGCAGTCGTGTTGCTTTTCTATCAAGAACAGAAGCCAAAGCAACTCACAGGATTCATGCTGAGTTTAGCATTTTTGCTGAAAACAGGTACTTGACTGAATGTATTTGAAAAATTTTAAGTGGCATCACCTGGAACCAATGTCTTAAATTAATAGGGAGGTTTGAGCTAAACTATGCTGGAAAAAGAAGTGATATGTATGTGGTGTCTGTCAAAGCGAAGATTTCTCCTGCAAGAAATTCTAAATCAGCTGGTGAAATACAAGAATTTTCTGTCCTCCATCAGAAGAAATTTAAAAATCTGTCTTTTGCTCACTTCTGCTGTTTTGTATGTTAGCCACAACAGCCATGATGCCATTAAATTTCAGTAGGAGGAAACAGGTACAACGTTTTATCCAAAAATTTCATCTGTTTTGTTGCGTGGATTACACTTGAAGGCAGTATTGTGTAAAATTAACACTTCTCATCACATTAAAGTGTTCGGCTTCTCATCGTCTAAGGTGCACTGTACCAAGAGTTCTTTCTCCAACTTGAAGTCTTCAAGAAAGCACATATCAAGCCATCAGTGCATTAACTAGCATTTCTAATTATCCGGTGTGCCTGTAGGTGCATGGCTAAGGCAGATTAAAGCCCATCTTTATTTTATTTATTAGTAGAAGGCATTTGACACACTCCCATGGAATGTCTAGGACAGCAGGTTAAATCTCTTTCTTGTTCAATTTCAGTTTGGAACCATTACTGACTTTCTCTTGCCATATAAGAATAACTTAGACATTGAATTAACCTTATCTCATCTGGGGTCTTGAGCGAACCCTTTCATCTTAGTGAAATTGTTCTTTAACTCCCTTCTCATAGAAGGAATTTCAAGATAAAAAGGGTAAGGAATCACCTATTCTAAGTTTTCCAAACTTATTTGAACACAGGTTATTTTTTTTGTTTTGGTTTTGTGAATTTCTAGAGAAATATAGTGAATTAAAAACATGCCTTTTCTGCTGTTCCCTCCCAAATCTTTACTAAAATGATAGTAAGGGGATGTAAAAAGTATAAAGCATCAAAGTTAGCAAGAATGGGAGTGATGCTAATTGCAGGCAAGAAAGAAGACAAGAAGATGGAAAGTAGATAGACAGTAGGGAATACATTAGCAAAGTGGCAGAAAGCAGACTGCTGATGCCCAGAGAAGGAGGTGAAAAGGAGGAGCAGGTAGATACAAGTTGTAGGGTCCTGGACAGTCCTGAGTACAGAGGCACCAGACACCCAGAAAGATGAAAGTGATACCTAAGATACGAAGATCGGCTGAACTTCTGAACAAGGAGCAGTTAAATCTGCTCCTCTATCCTGGTGATTACTTTAACCTACTCTTGATAGGAAAGGTAAGTCTATTCTTTGAAGAAACTGAGAAGTTACTGAGTTCTGGATATCAGGCATGAACATAGAGTGGGGAGGTGGTGTTAGACTGAGAACAGGAGGAAGAAGTGAAAGACTATGTATTTAATAGTGAGCCTACCAGCAGCCCCAGCCTCATTGCTCCATTCATCCACCAGGAGTCTTTTCAGTAAGTAAGTCTTTCCAGTCTTTTCAGGCTTTGGCTTTCCTCCCCATCCTGCACCGAATCTTAGGGGATTTCTCCATGAAGCTACCAAAGAACTTTTGGGGTGGGGGGAGTAGCCTTTGCTCTACCCTTCTGAGTTCTTGGCTAAGACCCTTGTAATAGAAGACAGATTAACAAGAGAAAAACAACAAAAGTTTATTAACATGTATACCTCATGTATAAATGGGAGATACCCAGAGAAAAATGAGTAACTCTCTGAGGTGGCTGAGGTCCAGAATTAAATACCATATTAATAGGGAAAGGGGAAAGGGTATGTAGCCTCTTATGGGAGAGTAAATGATTTTTAAGAAAGATAAATGAACCCTTAACAGAATAATGGCAGGTGTGATAGTTTGTGACAAAGTGCGTCTGGGTGTGTGTTGACTTCTGTCTCCTCTCTTGTGATACGAGTCAATCTCTGCTGGTTGATGAAACTCCCAGGGAAGGGATTTATGACATTCAGGTTCCTTTTGAAGGATCTGTCCTTAGGCAGATAAGGAGAGTTAAGAGAAAGCCTCTCCTGATTTTACTGTTTTCCAAGTACCTACAACTCAAAATAATCGATATACCAGAGCAGTGAACTGTGGGATGGCATGCCCTGAACTCCTACAATCATATTTTGAAGTGGCATATTATGCTACTTTTCAAGCTCCAAATAAAAACCCTATAAATGTAACATTTGGGGCCTCCCACAAAGAAACATCCCAGTTTGGTCACTTTTTCATGAAACTTACCCATTTGACAAAGTTTGCTCATGAAAACAGACCTTGTAATAAGTTTTCCCTTTTAGATACAAATGGACGGTGTAAGAATTGAGCAGACAATACGATTGAGAAATGAATGTAGTACGCATTAAAAAAAATAAAACAACAGAGGAAAAGTAAAAAATATAGTCAATGTAGAGAGCAGAATAAAACATTAAAAAGAACTATTTTAATACTGTAAAAGGTATTCAGAAAAGATAAGGCATTCATGACCAAAAAAATAAGATGTAAAAAGAAGGGAAAAACAAAACAAGACAAAAAATAATAAACAAAGGAGAAAAAACAAGAAAAATTCTTGGACTTTAAAAATATGGTTAGAACAAATGGATGAAGAAGTAGAATATGAAATAAAATAAAATAAAATGAGAGAATTAATTCAGAAGGCCCACTATCTAAATAATAAGACTCTCAAATGGAGATAACAAAATATATGTTAAAGAAAATATTCTTAAATGAAGCATAAAATGAAATTTTCCCTAACAGAAGGACATGGGTCATCAGATTGAAGACTTCTACCAAGTGCCTAGCACAATGTAGAGAAAAAAAAAAATCCTTCGGGAATAAAGAGACAATTTTAAGGCTTCTAGAAAAGGAAATGTGTCACATATGAAACATCTGAAATCAGGACAGCTGTAGAAATTTCCAAAGCAATGTAAAAAGCTTGGAAAATGATGCAACATACTTAAAATTCTAATTTAAAAATTTATTTTCAATGCGCAATTTTATACCTAGCCAAACTATCAAAGAAATAAGAAATGTAGTATGAAAATATTTTAATACATGAAAAGACTCAAAACATTTACCTCCCATATGCACCATTTCTCAGAAATATCTTGGGAAAACAGCCACCCAGATGAAGAAGTATAGGATCTAAGAAATACAGGCTCAGAAAATAATAATAATAATAATAATAATAATAACAGAATGTCTTGGTTTGATATCCATGTCCTAGGCTAGGAAAGTACCCAGTCAGCCCTAGAACAGGAGAAATGTCTCCAGCTGTGGAACTTATGTGTCATACGACATGTCTGACAAAATTGTCAGAGAGTTGGGAGAGAAGCCACAGATACAGAGAAAACTAATCAAATTACATAAACAAAGCAATTATCAGCTCCTGGAAAAACAAGAAACTTTACAGTACTGTAAATATAGTACAACACGTGGCTCAGCTGTAACAAAACAATCCAGTCATAATAATTTAGACATGATAATGTGAACAATTTTCATTTTTAAAACTGTGATGAAATTCTGTTAGGAGTAAGAGAGGAGAGACAGTTTTGTGTGGGTGGGGAATAGCCTAAGAGAGCTAGATCGTATTTATAGTGGAAACCAATAGAAAATAAAGAAAATTTTACAAAGTTAAAAAAAAATAGTTTAAGTACATTATCTAGAAATGTAAGTAATAGAAAAAAGTCCAGCTAGAATGGTTTTGAGCGGTTGCTGGTAGGGAGGGGAACTTCAGGCTAGAGAAGATAAGCTTCTGTTTTTGTTGCCCTGAAATGGGGTCAGCAAGCCTCAGCCCAGGGGCCAGATTCAGCAGGCTGCCTGTTTTCGTGAATAGTGCTTTGTTGGAACACAGCCACACGCACTTGTTTCTGGATCATCTGTGGCTGCCTTTGTGCCGCAAGCAGTTGGTGCAAAAGCAGAGTTGAGCGGTTGTGACAGACTGCGTGGCCTGCAATCCAAAATATTTACTTTCTTTACAGAAGAAATTTGCTAACCTCATTTTAAAGCAGTGGTTCTCAAATTTTAGCTGCGTCAGAATCATCTGGAGGGTTTGTTAGAACACAGATTAGATTGCTGGTTCCACCTCAGACTTTCTAACTCCATACATCTTGGGTGGGGCCTGGAAAATCTGCATTTCCAGCAAGTTTCCAGGCAAGGCTGATACGCTGGTTCAGGGACTCCATTTGAAAACCAGATAGGTCCAAAGGAACTATGTGCCTTTTTTAAGAGTCATATGTAAGTATCATGTTTATATAAAATAAATTTCAGATGTTTAGGGATAAATTAGGAGTTTAGGGTTAACAGATACAAAAAAAGAAAAGAAAAGAGAAGAAAGGATTATGAGCTTGGAAGCTTGTATGCAAATTTAGGCTGAAATACATACCAAACCAAGCTCCAGAAAATTGTGTGACAAAAAAATGATTAAAATATAGTTTTTAAAAAAAACTTTTTAATTGAATGAAAACAATAACAAATTAAACTGAAGAAAATATAATGTGTTGTATTAATAAGATCTCACAGATCCAGGCACAGATGTTAACAGTTCCCGGGACGCCTGCCACTGCTTGGCAAGTATCGTCCAGGTGCCTAGTGGGGAGACCTTTCTTGCCACCTCCCATTATGCCACTATTTCTCAAAGGCGAACTTGCATCAACTCTGCCAACAGTTATTTTAAAGTCCTTTTTTTTTAATTTTCTCGTCTAGAATATTACTTTCAGCTTTTTTGTTTCATTTAGTATCTTCTTGTAAAATACTTGTTTTCTGGACGACATAGTTTAAGAGACTTGATTGAAAGCCTACTCCTCTTAGCTTGACCCCTTTCACAGATGATGAAACTGATACCCAGGCAATCTCATGCGTTATAGATCCAAGACCCCCTGACCCAGCCCCCACTTCCTTCCCCTCTGCCACCACAGCTCCTGTTTGCATTGCCTCAGGTGGTGAGGGAAAAAACCCCGAATGAGCCCACACTTAAATCAGGCATAAAGAAAAAAGCCCTGCTAATACCAGTGACCGTCTTTTTTTCCTAAAAGCCTGAAACAAAGGAAATTCTCTGCTTCCAGGAATAGCCTTAATCAGTCACACATGTGAACAGAGACCCAGTGACTGTTCAGACAATTTTCCACCAACATAACAGGATTTTCCTGGCACATTGATTTTTTTTCCTTTGTCTAATATTAAGTAGTGGGGTTTTTGTTTGTTTGTTTGTTTTCTATTTTTTTTTTTTTAAGATACGAGGTAGAATACCAGACTTTTCAAACCAGGCAGGCAGGATGCCGAAAATGTGCGGTGTTTGAAAGCAAAGAGAAATGAAGGATTACTGAGGATAGAAATAGTCCCTGGTTGGTAAAAACAAACAAACAGCTTTAAAAATCTAAGAATTGTGCCCTGCGGGGGTGGGTTTGCTGAACTGTCAGCTTCACCAGTTAATGAGGTAGTTTGTCTAATGGAGATAGAAAAGACCATTTGTAACAACACTGGGCTTTGTGTGTGTGATTTAAAAATCAAATTGAGTGGAAATGCAGCAAATACTAAATGGCATTGTTTATTTTCTAATTAATTTACTACAAACTACAAAGTAAAGCATTAAATGTATCAGATGGTCTGTGATTTTTAGAAGACAAAGCCTTGAAAACATTTCACTTCTCATAGTCCATTTACTTTCTTTTCATCAGAGAAACAAGTTGCGGTTTGAATTTCAAAAAGACATTGATATTTGAGGGGGTCATCACTTTTGGAGTTAAGCATGTTACATAAGTCATCCAGGAACGTCGTCTCCTTCCTAAGGCTCAGCAGCGTCCTGGGAAGCCTGGGACCACGTGGCCTCCCTGTTGATGACATTCATGTTTAATACCAGCAGACCAGGGACTCGAGGCTCTGGGGAGAAGGTCATCTAAGTGAGGACAGCTTCTCCTGTCACAACTGCTCATGGACTTTTTGCTCTGTAGGGACAATTAGGACAACGCAGGCACTCAGTGTACATACTACCGCATGGCACAGGGGAAAGAGCCGAGGTGGTAGAACCAGCTAGACCTAGATGCAGATTCTCTCTTAGCCACAGGCTGATTCAGTGACCTCACTGAGACTTGGTTTTCTTATCTGGAAAATGAGGATCGTAACAACTGCCTTCTAGGACTGTTCTATGAGCTAGAACTTAGAGGTCATAAGTGAAGTGCCTGATATATGGTTAAAAAAAAAAAAGGAAGTTATTTATTAAAGTATAGTTGATTTATAATATTTCAGGTGTACAGCAAAGTGATTCAGTTATATATATGATAGATATATATACATATATATATATAAATTCTTTTTCTTTATAGGTTATTTTAAGATAATGAATGTAGTTCCCTGTTTTATATAGTATAAACTTGTTGCTTATCTGTTTTGTATATAGTAGTGTGTATCTGTTAATCCCAAATTCCCAATTTATCCCTCCACCCTATTTCCCCTTTGGTAACCTTAAGTTTGTTTTCTATGTCTATGGGTCTCTTTCTGTTGTATAAATAGGTTCATTTGTATCATTTTTTTAGATTCCACATATAAGTGATATATGATATTTGTCTTTCTCTGTCTGACTTACTTGACTTAGTATGACAATGTCCGGATCCATCCATGTTGCCGCAAATGGTATTATTTTGTTCTTTTTTATGGCTGAGTAGTATTCCGTTGTATAAATATACCACAACTTCTTTACCCAGTCATCTGTCAATGGACATTTAGGTTGCTTCCATGTCTTGGCTATTGTAAAAGGAAGTTACTATTGACTAGAACATTTTAGAGTTTGCAGAAACCAAACTGAGAAGTCAGTAAGCCTCAATGAGTCTTTATTCTCAGCTTTACCTATACCCCACCTTTACCTTTTTTCATGACAAAAGTTTTAGTCCTAATGTTCTTTTCCCAGGGTTACTGTGATGTGGCCTCCTCCCTGCCTGGACCCCAAAGCCACTTGTTCAATCCAGCAAGCTTGTTCTCAGAGACATATCATTTCATGGGACAACACATACAGTAATGGTAGACTTTTGCCTAATGTTTGCTATTTTCCTGTCCCAGGCACTGTTCTTCTCTTGGTATTACCTCATAACCTCATTTAATCCTCACAATACCCCCTCTGAAGTAAATTCTATTATTAGCCCCATTTTCCAATAAAAACTGACATATCGAGGGCTAATTGTCCAAGGGGGGCAGAGCCATGATTTGCATGTAGGAGGTCTGGCTCTAGAATCTAGAATGGTGCGCTTAACAGCCACTTTATGCCAGCCTCAAGATTTTGTTCTTGTTTTGTGCCAGATGGTTTGATATTCAGGGCTTGCCATTCAGTGGGCACCAGAGTTTGGGCCTTTTAGTGAACATTGGTCAGTAAGGTCAAGGGGAGCCCATGAAGTCCACTGTCAGCCCACTCTAGAATCTATTTCAGTATCAAGGAATTCTAGCATCCCTGGGATGTCCTTTATGGGCGACAGGGCAATTGAACCCTCATTAACAACATGAACTCAATTAGGAGCTGTTAAAACTAGAAACATCATGAGGGCAGGAGCCACATTAGCATTGTTCCGCACTGTATACCTCTGGCGCCTACATCAGCACTTGGCACATAATAGCAAGTTAGGATCTGACAGAAGGATGGATAATTGAACAGAGACAAGGGGATGATGGTTGTATGGACTAATGGCTGGATGGTGCTCTTACAAGAAAGGTGTATACTGTTTGACAAAAAGGAACTCATATAAAATACTTCACTGATCTTTAATGGCTGTGTCTCTTCCTTACCTTTCATTAGGTTATAGTTTTCTCTCACAATTATAGTTATCTTGTTGGGTATGTCATTCCAAATGGCGGCATAAAATCCAAAGTTGGAAAGTCCAAAGTCTTGGGAGCACATCAGTTTGGACAACATCACACAATACATTTCTCTAAAAGAAACAAGAAAAAAATTTCATTCACTCGTTCATTCAACAACTGTTAGCTCAGAGTCTATTGCCTGTTAGGTACTCTTAGAGGAGCTTAAAACATAGCTGTTAACAAAGCAGAGGAAAACTCTGCCCTCCTGTTGAGTACATTCTAACGAGGGAGACAAAAAAAGAAATACTCCCACATGTCATGAATGGAGCTGTTTAACTGCCATGGAGAAAAGTTAAGCCGGGTGAGGACTATGGGGAAGGAATGGGTTCGGGGCAGGGGTGCTAGTTAATATCAGATAGCCAGGGTTATTCTGAAATTAGGTAGAAGTTTTATTCTATACTAGAATATGAGAATTTAAGGAAACTAAGGTAGTGAGTGCAGGGGAACAAGTGGGAATTGGGAATCCCAGATTAGTATCAGAGACTTTTTTCATATAATGGTTTGATAAAGAAAAAAATGTTTTTGACTTGTGAGATATATGTACATGTTTTTCTCTTACAGGATTAGCAGTTCTGGACTTTAAAAGTGATAGCATTTCCCAGCCTCCAACTGAGAAACTGAACCAAAAAGCCATCCTTCCTGTCATCAGCAGAGCAAAACGAGAGGTGGAGACACCATGCTGAGAAGAAGCAAGGTCAGGTGCTGAACCTTCTTGCTTTTGGCCCAGAGCACGGCTCAGGCTCAGCTCTTGCTCTGAACTTACCTGCCTGCCCCACTTTGGTTCAAGGCCTGGAGTGATGAGTTCCGGCCCCAAAGCACCTTTCATTCTGTGAGGCCTAAAACATGACCACCAGCAGCCACGCATGTCACGTCCCGGCAGTGAGTGGACACATGACTCACTATCCGGCCGCGCCCTACCCATTGCTCTTCCCGCCGGTCATTGGAGGACTTTCCCTGCCTCCCCTCCACGGCCTTCACGGCCACCCTCCACCAAGTGGATGCAGTACCCCGTCACCTGCAAGTAAGTACCACTGGGATTTATTCTTTTCTCTTGATTGATTGGCTTAATGGACCTCGGAAAACAGGACGGTTCATAACCAAGGTGAGCTCTCATTTTGTTGGGTGTTGGTTTCTCTTGGTCTAGAAATCTGCCTTTGGTTCCATCAGCAGGAATATAATTTGAAACCAGATAAATGGTGGATCTGGGTCACTCAAAACCACATTGGTATTCTGTTCTATTTGATAAAATGTAAACACAAATAGTAACAGCAGATGTGACCAACGCACCTGAAAAAACTGGCCGCTTGATAAATAACATGGACCGTGAATTAGGAGATAATACCGTAAAAATCACAAATGGTAACCCAGAATTTAACATCTATTTTGGTTGTGAGATCTTCCTTTGAATTTCTTACTCATTTGCTGGGTACGAATAAAATCTGTAATTGTTTTCGACTTCCCAGGGATCTTTGCCACCAGTTCGTACCGTGTACGCCTTTTAAATGTCCTTGATCACTTTTGGCTTTTTAAACTGTTTCTTACCTCCAGCCTTCTCTACAATGTTGAGTATCTAGTACAATAAGATAGAAGTAGTTAGAGTTAGAATTCTTCAAGACTGATATGGCTTATCCATAGAAAGCATACATATTATATGTTTGTTTGTTTGTTTGTTTTTAGATAGTTCTGCCAATTTAAGGACAGGCTGTGGTAGCCAGTGAGCTTTTCCACCTTTTAGAAACAGGCTTCCTGTTGGGCACTTGGAGGTGAAAGGCACATTGACTCAATTGTGCTGCATCCAGCAGGCACGGTACCTTATCCAAGTTCCTTCAGGTTCATAACTTGGCACGAGCTCATCAGAGTTCTTTCTGCTGATTATTCCACATTTTGCTGCTTTTTATGATGTTCCGCCAAGTGTTGGCTTAGCCTTAGAAGTTTTTCTTTTAAAATACTCCCTTAATTTTTCTGTATTGTGGTCTTTGCTCCATAACTTCTCCCTCCTACTATCTCCTTAGCTCACTGGGAGCAGGGAGCTTGCTTCGCCTACCTGGGATCCCACAGCTTTGATACAGTGCCTTCAGAATTAGTAGGAGATGGATTTCTGGATGCTTGGGTGTTTGGATAGATGGACAGATGGATGGATGGATGGATGGACAAACAGATGGACAGACTCTCACTGCAGGGACATTGATTGCAGTCGTAATATTCTCCTGCCCGATATTTATTGACTTGTTTTCTTTCCTCCTTGGAATGACCTGATTATAATTCTTCCCTTCTTTATTTGGGATTTCTGGCCTAAGTGTGTGACCAGTAAAGTCTTTTAAATTGCTTAATAACATTTTCCCATGCTTCTTAAGTTGAAGTTGAAAGTAGATGCAGCCAAAGTAGCTCCTTGGCTATCAGGAGAGGCAGAAAGAAAACCTGGATTCAATCTTGCTGGCCCAGGTGCCAGTGTGAGCCTGGTTCACCCAACGTGCAAATAATATAGTGAAGTTACTTTCAACTATCACATGGTAGGGTCTGACTAAATAATTCTATAGCTCAGCAAGCCTGATGGAGAGCACATTCTAACACATTTCTCTCCTTAGGTCGGAAGAACATTTTGTAGATGTGGGCAAGGAATTAAGACATGAGTGTTAGGCCCATCCTGGGGGAGCTAATCTTGCAGGTTAAAAACTTTGGGTGGCTGTGGCCCCTAGATGCTCAGCATCAAACCCCAGCAACTTTGGGCTTCTTTGGCTACTAATTTTAAGGAAAATGCAGAGTGCAGTAAATGGAGGGGTGGGTGAGATCTTTATGCAAGATGAGCACCCCTGAACACTTAAACAGGCTCTCAATATACCAATCCCTGGCTCTCTGTTTGCAGATAGTTTGGGGTCTAAGAATTCTGTGGAGCAGTATTTGACAAACTTCAGCCTGGAAGGCAAAGCCGGCCCACCACCTGTTGTTGTAAATCAAGTTTTATTGGAACACCCACACCCACTGGTTTACATATTGTCTGTGGCCACTTTCATGCTACAATGAGAGAGGCTAGATAGCCCCCCAATCCTAAGATAGTTGCTGTCTTGCTCTTTACAGAAGAAGTTTGCTGACCCCTGTAGTGGAGATAAGACCACTGGGACAGGAGTCAAAGCCTCCCGAATCTAATCAGGCTGTGTCTCTAAGGGGAGATGTTAGCTCTCCTAATTCCTTAGTCCCTGAACGAGCTGGGCTAGATCGTACCTAAGGCTGCTCTCACTATAAACACAAGGCTGTTCTTTTCATTTCACAGTTACCAGCAAGGCACAGGATGCCGTCACTACTGAGTCGACCCATCATGAAATAGCTATTTTTCAAAATCAAAATTGGTCAAATATTGGCAATGTCATTTAATTCAACCTTTGGAAGGAGAGTGTCAGCAGTTCAAAAAAAAAAAAGATGGTGAATAATTAATTACAGTTTTTTCTGAGGGCCCTGATGAGAGAGTGCTGAGTAACTACACCTTGGAAGATGTCACTGGAAGGTGTCTGGAGAAGACGCAGTAAAAGGACAAAGTATAGAAAGTTCAGGCTGGAAATTGCAAAGTTGACTTACTTCATTCTCTGGATAGTGTGCTGCTTAATTATTTCCTACTACAGGCAAAGCATACTAAAGCCACTTAGAAAAAGATCATTAAAAGAAGCCACTGCTACTGTGTGGTCTGTTAGTTGGCCCTTGGATAGGCTGTTGCCTTTGTCAAAGCCTGCAGTTTAGAAAGACCATGAAACCAGGGGCAGGTCCAAAAAGTTACACACAGACTTTCTCTTGCTAAAATTAAACGAAGCTTTATTTATGCACTGAGGTTAGTTAGGGAGGTAGCCAAATTTCATAAAATCTTGATAATTACCAAAACCCATGCTTGGGTGGAAAAGCTGGCTAACTGGGGGTGTGAAGGGAACAAACATGGTGGGAATGACGCCATAAGCAGGGTCTCATCACTGAACAATGGGATCTGCTAGCATTTCTTTCATAATCTGCACGCCTCTTGATTCTGCCTCGTAACAAGGTTCTTTCAGCACCATGTTCTATGCAGGCTCCAGAACCTTCTGTCTCAAAAGGAAATGAAGAATTTCCACAGCAGCTACTGATGTTAGACCCACTCCTACTCTTCTGTCCATTCACTTCTGACTCCTGCGCAGCCTGTTCCTGACCAGAGCCTGAGCTCTGTCTGTCTAACACCTTTCTATAGCACACGTGACCTTCTTCCCATACATAACAGCGTCCTTGACCTGACCTCTCATTTATAGTCAATCTCGCTGAATTTCTCTTCCATAAACTATAAAATATTTTTATTTAAAGAACAGTATTTTATTATAAGACAGTCATATTCAAGTCTTTTCAGGATAAGGGGAGGTATAAATTAGAAAGAAAAGTTGTACTGTAAAGGGGTAAAATCAGATCATTTCAACTCCGACAAGCAGTGATTCCTTATGTGATAGCTCAGATTTTCTCCTGGTTCCCACGCCCAGGCTAACAGCCCATCTTTCCTTGGTCTGTGCCAGTAGTGGACCCTGTTCCTCTGTAGCATGGAGGACTTGGCTACTGGTGTGACCATTTGTGACCACTCACAATTCAGAGGGAAATCTGTGACCACTTTTCAGAAATTCTGCTCTCTAACACCTTCTACCTAAAGGAAAAAATATATATATTTGCAGGAGAGAAGTGAACTTAAAGCATCTTCTGTGTGTGCATATCCTTGTCTTTGCATTATGACTGAATTCTCATATCATGGAGTCTCTACAAGCTTAGAAATTAGGAAATCCACAAAAGAGAGAGTTAAGCAATAAGAAAAATGACCATGTATCAAGCATCTCCTGGATAATCCACTGAGTGTTTATTTAATGTCTGCCATTCTTAATCTTTTTAAATAGATTCTTAATATAGCTGCTGGGCCATTAGCAGCAGTCCCATTTGACAGATGAAGACCATGAGGCTTAGAGAAATTAAAGAGCCTACACTGGCTGGCTCATGTTGGAGCCAAATTTCAAGCCCAAATCTTGGGGGGACTTCAAAGTGCATGTCCTTCCCAGTGTGTTGGGCAATGAGACCAACTTAACCCCTCAGATAATCCCCCAGCTGCACTGTGGGCATGTCTTTCCATGATGGTTCACGGAGTCCTTGGAGATGAAGGACCTGTATAGGACCTCACAACCTCTTTAGTTTCACCAACTCCTGTGGGAGCAGTTCTCACTGTTCATCAAAATGAGGGGTTGAGGGGGGACCCCATAGGCAGGGAGTCACTGCCATGTCTCCGCTCAGCTCTCTCCTGTGGGCAGAGAGCTGGTCGCCTCTGGCAAGCATGACTTCCAGCAGGAGGGAAGCCTGCTCTGCTATGCCAGGGAACACTCAAAATTTAATGTTCCAGAGCTCGCTGTGAAAGTTGGACAACTGTCCGTCTGTCTCTCTTTATGTTTCTTTCACGGCTGCTCGTTCTGGTTTATGGCCGCACATGTGCTTTTTTATAGGTTGTTGTAAGCTGGAAAATATTAAGAGTTTTGGCTTCGGAGCCTCTCTCAAAATGATCTCAGTTTAACGCCAGGATCTTAAAATGAGAATTCTTTTCCCCTGTTTCTTTAATGATCCAAAAGTGCTCTCCTGTCAGAATCACAAAAGAGGGTATTCGCTTAAAAACAATCCCAACTTTCTGGAGCGACAGACTGTGAAGCTCAGAATTAGCAATGACAAGACGTAAAATGAGTGTTATTTCTATTTCTTGTCTTAAACTAAGACGAGCCTTATTTACCCAGCTTGGCTAAAGCACGGTGTGCGGCCAGATTGGAATTCCTTATTGCACGTTAAGGACAATTGGCCCAGGGGTGTTGATTCTGTTTCAGATACCTGCATATTGATGATAACTAAAACCAGCTCATTAATTTGTGTTATCCGTCACCCTTGCTCTGTAGTCTAATCTTCTTTCTACTGTGAGTTATATTTATACTTAAACGTACACAAGGACCCCACTGAAAAAAGATCACATCTAATTTAAAGATATCTGGGACTTAATATATTGCTGGTATTTAGTGAATGTCAGACGTAATAGTATGATCCTTAGGTGCGTATCCTTCACAATTTGTAACCCAAATATAAATAAGTTTAAAGAAAGTGAAAGAAACTTGTTAGGAACTTTAGTAAACTCAGTTATAGCAATTTTGTCCATCTCATTGGCTTTGGTCATTTGGTATTTCTAAAGTTCTAAGATGCCAAAGGCTTTTATCTGAATGTTTTAGAAATAGAGTTGAAGCTTTTGGAATGATTGAAGGGTTTTGGTGGTCTTGCACAGGCCTAGGGCCGTGTGTGTAGGATGTAAGGCTCCATTCCTTAAACAGGTATTGATTACTTCAGTGAAGTGCCCCTTTCCCCAGTAATAAAGGAATCTGTGTGTCATCTCCTTGATGTCCCTACAATTTCCCCAGACTCTGATCGAGCGCAGCGTGTAATCCTTTGAATAGTTCTAATGAGGAGCTGGGTCCATTCTGTTTATTGAACTTCACCCCAAAGGGATCAGGAATATGTGAACATGAATTAGAAACAAAAAGATTACTGTTCAATTTCATCAACTTAACTACGATGCCCAAAGGAGAATTTCAACTCTCAGTGTGTGTTTTTGAATAGAAATAGGCTTTCAGTCCATGGAGGTGATCATAAAAACAGGAATGGATTTTCCTCTAAGTTACTCCTGCCTATGATCATTCCTAGGGAGGGCATGTTTGAAAGAATAGATACCAAAAAGAGACCAAGAAGGGAGAAAGAAAGGGATGCTTTAGGGTTTATATTAGAATGCCTTTTGGTATTCTATTTATGAAATAAATTAAACAGACTTTTACCAAGAGCATTTTTGACCTTTTGAAAATTGAACCTCTGAAAACTGGAATCACAACAGCTCTGAGTTGGCTGAGATGTGAAACCTTCCATGGGTTCCAAATTTCTGTCTTGATGAACTCATCAGTCTACAACTCGTGCACATTTCAGATGGGCTATTCTGCTTCTAACGATGAAAACCCCATTCGGGTGACCTTAAGTGACGGGAGATTAACCTCCACACACATCCACGTGGACGCACATGAGGACAGGCAGTGCTGCCCCCAGGCGGCTGCCCCCTGGGCCGTCTTCAGGATGGAGCTCAGGCAGTTCCACAGGAGCTCTGGCCATTTATGCTGTGATGCAGCTCCCGATTTTGTCTTGGCTTCTCTGTTTTTCTGCTTTGGTTCCCTCTGACATTTGAATGGTTTTGGTAATTTAAATAGGTGAGGGGGTGGGGAGGGAAGGTGGAAGAGAGAGGAAGAGAGAGAGAGAAATAAGAGAAAGGCAGAGAGAGACTCTAATTAACCTGGTCATTTGAGCTGCAGGCCACCTCCAAGAACTTGGGACTGGTAGAGCAGCCAATGGGCAGGTGCTGCCATCAGACCACTTGATTTTTCACTTTGCCATGAGCATGTGTTAAACGTAGCTGCCATTTATTTAATGTGCTCCAGGTCTTACCTCTATCTGCCCACAGGAAAAGAGAAATAAAGGAACAAAGATGGAGGTAACCAACTTTCCCAGGGTTGTCAGACAAAACTGGTGGGCCTGGGTTTGAATGCTTCTTGCTCTAAAGCCAATCTTATTTTCACAACTCGGTGTTAGCTACGGATATCAAGGTGATGCGAAGATTTTCACACACAGTATCTCGCACTCCTACTGGGAAGTCATGAGCACCTAAAATCGTTTCGATCAAAAACTCTGATGGCTCTTTGTCCTCTAAGACCTTGATTTTGCAAAGCTTGTAACATCCCCTCCCACCCACGGACCTACTGTGCGTACTGTTTTTCTGTTTTTTTGATTTTTGTTTTGTTTTGACTATACATGTCCTATTCCGCTGTCTTCAGTTGTTTTCATAGATTTACCTCCTCTCTGCGTCTGTTAACCTGAATGCCTGGCACAAAGTAGAAACTCACTTAAGGTTTGTGGAATGACCGAATCAATGGTTCTTGCTGGTGGAGGATTTTGGAAATTTGTGGATATGCTTTTGGATGTTGCAATTATTGGCAGCACTCTAGACAATAAATGGATAAGGGCTAGGAGGCTGACTGTGAACAAGAGTTGCAAATAGTAAAAAATTCCCTGATGTCCTCATGATTTCCCAATGTCCCACCAGACAGTCATGTCAAGAACTGCCCCCCCCAAATAAATTATGATTAACTCAAGCTAAACCATAATTCCATTTAAAATATGAATGCAAAATATTGTATGCTTTTATTGTATCCTGAATTATAGGGCTATCATTGCTGGGTAAATTGAGAGTAGGCCAGTCTTTGTGTTGTTTGATATGTTTCGAAGAGTCGTTCACCATTTCAGGAAATTGTGTCTCTGCTGACAGTGCTCTTCTTGGTGTTTAGGTCACCAATACCACACATTTTTATCAACCTGCATTTGTAGTTAAAACATTCAATGCAATTTTGCATAGAGGGACATGCATCTTAACACTAGTGCATGCCTGAACACTTACACGTTGAAATAACTATTATTTTATTATAAATGTTTTTCTTTGAATTCATCCATGATATTGCAGTCAGGGCATTATATTATCTTCTTTGAAATTACATGTGTAGGTGGGCTATATTAGCTATGATTTTCATCTTGATATAGTAAAGCGGGTGTCATAAAAAATGTTACTAAAAGAACCATTGCATCCAGAAGGTTCACGATTACTGGAATGAATGGATGGATGGATGGATGGGTGGATGGATCCATGAATGAGTCAGTTGGAAATAAGTAACCGTGTCAAATAAACTGCTTCGAAAGTAAATGTTCTGGCTGTTGAGAGAAGAGGAAGGAGCTATTTAAGTGAAATGGGCAGAGAAGGGTTTGCAAAACCAAATGCAGTGATGTGCCACACATAGGACACTGGGCGTGGTGCTGGGAAAAGCCATGTCCACAAGACCCACGGAAAGGAGGAAGGTGGGTTGCTTTTTGTTTTGTTTTGTTTTGTTTTGTTTTGTTTTTGAAGTTAGTTATTTTTAATTTATTTTATTGAAGTATGGTCAGTTTACAATGTTGTGTCAATTTCTAGTGTACAACAAAATGTTTCAGACATCCGTATACATACATATATTCATTTTCATGTTCTTTTTCATTAAAGACTGGTATAAGATATTGAATATAGGTCCCTGTACTCTACAGAAGAAATCTGTTTATCTATTTTATATGTAGTAGTTAGTGTCTGCAAATCTTGAAGGTGTTTTAATTTTCCATCTGGGATGGCATGTGGGTTTGATAAGGAGCCATCCAGCCTTTGCCTCCATTTCCTGATGTGTAACCAGAGTCCCCATGATGTACAAGAGGGAATCAAACATGCTGTCATTCATGAATTCACTCTTGTAATATTTACTTAACACACGTGTGTTAGGTATTGCAGAAGGCACCTCCGCATCTCTCTGATCGTTTGCTGGGTGAGCCCATCAGAGCCATCAGTTCTCCCTTGTGTGTCCTGCCAGGTTCTACCTCCCATGAGACCTCATTTCAGGATTTACCAGGAAAAACGTCCAGGACCATTATGGGTTGAATTGCGTCTCCCCAAAAATGATGAACTCCTAATCCCCAGGATCTATGAGTTGAATGTAACTCCACTTAGGAATGGAGTCTTCTCAGATGATCAAGTTAAAATGAAGTCATTAGGGTGGACCCTAATCCAGGATGGTGAGTGTGCTTGTCATGAGGAGAAGTGTGGACACAGAGACAGGGCTACAGAGAGGAGGCCATGTGAGGACTGGGGTTATGCTGCCATAAGACAGGGGACACCAAGACGGCCAGCACACCACCAGGAGCTCGAGGAGAGGCGTGGAGCAGATTTTGCCTCACAGCCTCAGAAGGAAGCAATCCTACCGGCACCCTGACTTTGGACTTCTAGCCTCCAGAACTGTTTATGCTACTTTGTTGCAGCAGCCGCAGGAAACTAACAGGAACCATAACTGTGGCCAATACCTTCCTACCACTGGAGAGGGAAAAACTATGCATTTGACCTTTTCCCCCTTTAAAAATGTCTAGTAATTCAGCTGTCTTCTCATAATTTTATCCTCACAATGACTTTCTTTTCCTGCGTATTGTGGCTCCCTCGGCTTGAACGAATGAATATTTTAGGAAAGTGATTTTTTGTTCCCTTCCTAGACAATCTCTCTTAATTCTGGCAGCTACAAGTCCATGATCATGAGTCACAACATTCGCGACTTTTTAAACGAATTTCTCTGTATGCCTCCCTGGCTTTCTTTGGGTCCTTTCCTTGGATCCTTGGGTGCTAAACTCCCACCCTCTTCCATGACCCCCCACCTGTCTTGTTTAATATGCACTTTGATTTTAATGTTAAAGCCTTTGCCTCCCAGCTCTGCGAGGTTACCCATCGCTGTCTTATTGGAGCCTGTGTGACTCTCCAGAAGAGTGATTCTTATTACAAGTTCATATTTCAAGTTCCAGTCACTGAGAGAACATTGGCCACAGCGATCTTACCATTATAATTATTGGTTCTTTATGATCTCCAGCATCACTTTATTGGCTATCTGGCCGTCTCTTCAGGATTTGTGAGCTATAAATTTCATTGACTTTGTCTAACCTTCCAGAATTCATGGTGGCTTCTCCCTCTTTGATCAGGCAAATTTGAGCAACTTCCCTGTCTGGCTCCTGGCACCCTTTTTCAGTAATACGCCCTTTCTTTTTTTATACTTAGAGTAAGTTTTGTCATACAATTAGTTCTATCCTCTGTTCATGTCCTGGTCTTTACAACTACTTCAGTTAGTTCTCCACATCTGAGATGTTTTAGTTCCTTACAACCAAAAACCTTCTTCAATTGTTTTGAGACCTAAAGTTTACATCACATGTAAACTTCACTGAAGGATTCTGGGCCTCACTAAACTCTTCCCTTGTTAACTTTGCCTTCAGTGAAGTGGGTACCTGGGCTACTGTCTTTTTACATCATAAGATGAATCAAATTTAATAACATGAAAATCTGTGTATGTAGTTTTTTTTTTTTCCAATTTTTGGCCAAAATCTAAAAAAGGCCATTGTACCATTTGATGGAAATGACCACTTCCAATGAGAAGGCATCCTGTTAATTTAGTATTAAGATATTTTGCCAAATGTCCATAAGTTTTACAAATGTTTAGACAAAATTGAAATGTCAGGGCATTTTGGGGATAAGGGTGGTGGTTTGACCTGTGCCCTGTGGGTGCTGATGGCAGCAGTAAGCTATGTAGCCATTGTTTTGGGGTGAATCACACGGGGCGTCGGGAGCGGCATTGTTCAGAGACTGCCCCTCACCTCTAGGGGCGACAGTCAACGGCAAAAGTACTAATTAGGAAAGGTTCATCTTGTTGAACCAAAAATGGTATTAATGCAGATAATTTGGGGGGCAAAGGCAGTAGAAATGAGGCAGGAGACTTTGCAGGACAGTTTTACGCAGACCCCCTCTGTGTCCTTGAGCAGGGTTTTAAACTTGTGTTTCAGCTTCCTGGTCTGTAAAATCAGGGTAGTGGCACCTTCAAAGAGTCATGAGGAGACTGTCATCAGTTGATACACATAAGCTACTTACCACAGCACTGTAACAGTGGAAACTCAACAAATACTAACAGTCATTACTATCACCTGCTCTCTGAAGTCAGAATCCATCTGCTCGTAAGCAAAATCCTTTCTTGTGGCAGGACTTTCATTCCATCAACTGTTCATTTTAAGAACTGCTTCCCGAACGTAAAGGTTGCTCTTACACACACAAGTACTTTTCCATATTCTTTAAAGTCTACATCAGGCCACAGTTTTCACTTCACCGTGTTTATACTTTGCCAAGATTTTCCCTTAAATTTCAGAATTCTCCAGGAGGTGGTTTTGACTTTATTGGAAAGGACTCTTTTTCATGAGTAACCCTGGCCTGCGGAGTAATTCATATTTATCACAAAGAGCTCACATCCAGAAAGTGCACGTGCGTCTGAGCTTGTCTCACAGGCGAGCTCCCTTCAGAGTCAGGGATCTCAGGCCAAGGCTGGGCCCTCCTCTCCTCCTGGGGCTGCAGGCTCTGCAAGTCAGTCTGTCTCTATAAACAATCTCTAATAACGCTTGATCTAATTTCTGCAATGTTTATAATAACATACATTTCTCAGCCGCGATGGTTTTGCTTCTGTTAATACCAAGCTACTCTAATGTTAATTGCTTAATGGTGATGAAGTTGGCCAATCTAAAATAAGATGCCTAGAGAAAAACCTAATCTTGACATTTTACACCAGTAAATAGCACTTAATGATGACCACGTGGTTCGAAAGAAAGCAACCCTTCCCATACTTAGTAAACCTCTTTTATCAGAATGTCTTGATGGCATATTGGACCAAATAGGGATTTCTGTGTGTTCTGATGGCAATCTGTGAGATGCCCACGGACTTCACACCATCCTTGTCTCCTGCCCTGATCCCCTGGAGGCAATTTCAGGATTTGCCTTTCACTTCTTCGCAAGAAATCTTATTCCAGAACCAAATTAAAGTATGCATGTGCCGCTGTTAATATAGTTTTGTTCCACTCTGAATCCCCTAATAGGTTTAAGTAAATATACATGAAGTAAATACTGCTGCAAAGGTTAACATCTCTTTAGTACTCATCACAATTTTTTGATTCCCCACTTTGAGAATGGAAGACAGAGATGTGTGTTCAGAAGTGGGCAAACAGAAGTGCTGTGGAGAAATGGAAAAGACAAGGCTTGGTGCTGGGACCCAAGACTCCAATGGTAAACACGACTGGCAGAGATGGAATATAGCAAGGATATGGAAAGACCTGGTACACTGGAAGAAAAAGACGAATAATCCGAGCCAGACATAGTCAGGAGATTTCATTTTACTGAAAAAAGAATTTAAATGTCCCATATCAACCTCATATTGGTAGTTACGGAAATACAAATCAGGGCCACCTTGCAATGTCATTTTATATTCACTGTTAGAAAAATTAAGAAGGGTAGTGACAATACCAAGTGTTCACTAGAATGTCGATCAACAGATACTCTGAGATATATTGCTGGCGAGAGTATAATTTAGTGTAATTATCTTGAAAACGACTTAGCACCCTCCTATACAATGTAATATTCAGATTTCCTATGACCAAGCAAAATCCTAGAGTAGCTCTTTAACAGGAATATCAGGATTCGTGTTTAAGAATGGTCATAGTAACACTGTTCACAAAAAGTAAAAATTGGATACCATCCAAATATCTGTGAGCAGACGTGCTCATATGCACTAAATTAAATAGTTTTCATCAATGAAAATGAAGTTATAGGCAACAACACAAATAGATCATAGAAACATAATATTGAGTAAAAAGGCAAATTCTTTAAGACTACACAGGATGCTAACATTTTTATAAACCTCAGAGAAATATTGTTCAGAAAAATATATATATTTGTAATAAAGCTACACATTTTAAAAAGTCAAGGGAATGATAAAGACCAAACTTAAGAGATATCTCCTGGGGTTAAATGGGATAGGCAAGTGGATGGGATAAGCAAGAACCACACGGGTGGATGCAACAGAAGTGACAAGAGTTCTAATTCCTACATACTCATTTTACTAATATGCTTTATACCCCATGCGTGTGTATATATATACACACACACATACATATACATATATATATATATAAAGAGAGAGAGAGAGCATATATTTTGTAATTATTAAGTATGCATTAAAAAGATAAAGGCTATGACTATATTCTCCATGTGTTAGAAACAGACAGGAGAAAGGAAAAGTAAAGAAAATTGGCCGTAGCCTTAAGCAGAAAATTCACGTTACAAAAAAAAGGCAAATGGCCAATAAAAATTTTTTTTTTAAATTTCAGTCTTAACAGTAGTTGGACCAATGCAAATTTTCAAAGAAATGCAAATTAGGATTTTATTTCTTGTTATGAGAAAGCAGAGATTTAAAAGAAAGAGTCCCATTGTTACTCGGGCTGTAGAGAAATGAACACTCATGTGCAGTCTTGATGGTGAGAATGAAAATTGATATATCCTTTCTATGGAATAATTTTGCAGTAAATGACAAGGGCCTTAAAATATTCATACCAATGGCTTTGCGTTTTTGCTGCTATGAATTTATTCATAAGAAATAAATGTTTTAGTGTGCTTGGGAGGACACAGATATTAGCACAGACTTGTTTATAATTTAAAAAAAAACTGGCGACAACCTTCCTGGCTAATAAAAAATGATTTATTAAAATAGAGAGAGAATGAAAATGATAAGCAGCCCTTTTAAATGTCAATGGAGAAATTAATATTGACACGAAAATGTTCAATGGGGAAAACAAGTTACAGACTTAATAGGATTGTTTTAAATATTAAGGGTACTTAATATTCTTCTACTTTTTAACAGATGTATATTGTGTATGTTCAGGGTGTCTTATGTGGGTTCAGGACAAATTCTGGGAAGCAAATTTATAGTATTTATTGCTGGTCACATGGGATTACCTGTGATGTTTTCTTTAACTTTATTCAGGAGTCATGACTGCCTCATGGTAGCCTCGCTGCGTATTTCTTGGCACATAGTAAGTGCTCACTAAATGTTGGCATATGAATGCATTAAACGGCAACTTGTGCAATTAATGAAGATAAAGGAAACCTTCTGTTGAGCTAATTCAGTTATACTTAACTGAAACAAATGTCCTGTCTAAATGAGCATCCTTGTCCTCCCAGATCTTAGTGTCACGTTCAAGATATTTATGCCTGATTCCATTTCCAAGGAATTAACCCTTCCCAGGGACATTTGCATTTTGAAATAGAGTCTACAGTGGTTGAACTTCCAAGAAGATACTTTGGAGTAGGAAAGTTATCCTAGCAACTTCTCAAAGCTATATCCTATGGGAGCCATGGACTCCATCCACCCCCAAGCCACTTCTATTTTCATAGACTCTATAGACAGATTATAACTGTTGTCAGCACTACTGCCTATAGAAATCATAATTACCATCTATATGAGAGACCATATAGGTTATCTTATTTTTTCCACAACAAATGTAAGGTATTTTTGATTAACTTATTTACCTACATCCAATTTCATTGAGGAAAATCAATTTTATGACTTACAAAAAAGTCATGTGCACAACTTTTTTAGAATTGTAAAAGGAGTAACTTTGGGGAAAGAGAAAGTAAGTATGAGAGAAATGGAACCAACCTGAGGCCAGTTCATTAAAATGCATCCCTACAAGGTAGACAATGAATGTTGCTCAGATGACCTAAAAGCCTGTCTCAAGGAGAGTCCCATGGCTAACACAGCCACATGGCTGACAGGGTCCACAAAATGCAGTCATCCAGCCACCTTGAGAACACGGAGGACTGTGCCGCCAAGCACAGCCCAACAACACAGTAAATCTGACTCTGTTTATGTGTGTTTGTGTTTTTAATAACGTCCCTCAATGTGGGCCAAATTAATCATTCCAAAGTTCAGTCAGCGAAAGCAGGTCCCCCACGGGGGTCCCAAGCAAAGTCTCCAGGTACATGTAGCTCTCTCACAATCTGAACTTAATCCAAAAATAAATATTAGAGTGTCAAGATAAAAAAAAAAAAAAAAGGTCTTCATAGCCTTCAGGCAATTTTCCATAAAAACTGTTTTCTTCAGCCAAGGATTTTTGTAAGCCTTGAGAAGCTATGAATTTGAGGTTATGCTCTCTTGACAAGGACTCGAGGAGCCGAAGGAACAGGATTTTCCCTCCCAGAACAATTTGAAATCACCTCCAACAGACAACAGGTTATGGAAAAATATAGAGAAGAGGATTTTAAAGTGCAGACTTTGGAGCCAGAAAAACCTCCATTGTGACCCAGCTCTGCGACCCTTGGCTCAATCTCCTCACCTCTCACTGTTTCCTTGGTGGAAACAGTTTGCTCTGGAAACAGGAGACTGTTCCCTCTGCCCATTTTATCTGCTGGGAAGAGGGGCCAGCATGAGCACTGAATGAAAGCTTGCATGGGAGGTCCTTTGCATAGAGCCTCCATCAGGCTCAATTTCGCCCCCAGCATGGGTCAGTTTGTTGATAGGGAGGCAGCGGGTTTGGGGAAGAGGAGGAATACCAAGAATTTGAAGACAAAGAGGAAATGGAAAATAATCATCTGTAGAACTAAGATTCTTTTTCATGGAAGGAAAACTACCTGAGCAGAAGCAAATAGATTCAAGGGCATGTTAATCTCAGTGGGATTAATTTTCTTTGGATACAGGAAGGGATAGTCAGTGCTGGTATGCTTATCCCCTCTTGGCCTCCCCCTCCCAAACCCACCCCCCAGACCCACACCTTCAACAGAAACACAATGAGACCAGATGCTTTATGTTTCCAAACGCCCAATGCTTGCTTTTGTGTGGTCATCATGGTACTGGTGTTTGCTACGATATGTCAGTGGTGGCGGGTTTTTCAGGGGGGGAAATATGAAGTATTTCTTAATCTTACTGTGGATCTTGCATTACAGAGCACAGCAGGGGATATTTAACTGGCAAGTTCTCTCTGAGGTCACAGTGTGCCACTTTTTTTTTTTTTTTCATGGAAAGCTTCAACTGCTCGACTAAAGAATGCGTTCCTTTAACAGGCAAATGAAAAAGAGACTGCCCGGTGATTCCTTGAGGTATGCTTAATTAATTCCAATCTGTTAATGACGGCAATTTTCTCATTTCACATGATAAATGGTGGCCCTTTCTAAGAGGCATCTCGAGAAAGGACCTCCTCCCCACCCCCAGTTTTTTTTTTTTTCCCTTTGTCCTTGGCTACTTCTGTCGCTTGCTGCTCAGAATGAGCTCACATCAGTAATAGTCATAAATAATTTACAAAAGTAATTCCTGTCTAATCACTTGGGACTTGGGGTTTTTATGATGTTGCCAGATGTGCCATCAAAAAAAATCATCCGGTTCAGAAACTTGTGATAAATTGAGTCAGAATCAACTAACTCCCTGAGGACAACCGGTCTTTTCTCGTGGACTTGTGTTGGGGTTCTCACCCGTCTTCCCCTCTTCTCTCTGCCCCCACATTCCCGCACACCAGAGACAAGAAGATCTCTAAGTGCCAGGCTACGGGAGGTTGTAGGCATGTATCAGAGACCCTAGCATCAGTTTTATGTTTCTCTCAATTGTTAAAGGGACACTTTAGTCCAGGCAAGGGGTAGACAGGGAGAGTTTGAAAAGCCCCGGACAGTCTATATTTTTCATACAGATACAGCGCTGGTGCCAACATGATATAAATACCCAGACATTGCTTGTGGGATAATATTCTCCTCTTTTCAATGAAAATCCTGCTCAGAATTCACCTTTACTTCCTCTGGACCCTTACCACATGAGTTTTATGTCTCTAATGAAGAATTTTGGGTTATTCCCCCTTACCATGTGGTTTAAATATTTACCCCTCGTATGGAATTGTCAACTTGTCGAGGCTGAGTCCTACATTATTGCCGCCTTCACTTAGGATGATGCCTTTCACCAGGGAGATGCTCACTAGTTTTGTGGAATGAAGGAAAGAATCTGAAAATGGATGAATTTTTATCCTGAAGCACATGGGGGAATAAATGGAAAGATCCACCTTGAGCTTTTCAACCACTTTGCTGGCTCATGTTATAGTAACTAAGCTGGGCAGTAACTAAGTCAGTTGCACTGGGAAAAGACCTTAACTCAGTTCATATCATCTATGCAAGGATTTGAAATGATGCCACCTGAACCAGGAATTTTGTTTTCCTAAATTACAGTCTCTCAGTGGAGATTAAAATATCTATAATGCAGTGCAACAAGACACAGTAGTGTTCTCTGATGACAAATTAAATCTCTGGGGAGAAAGTCCCCCATGTTGTCTCTGATTACATTGTCAAGGAATCCTGTGAATTTGCTGACATGTAGGTTTTTCCTTTAATGTAAAGCAGGCAAGGAGGGAGGGAGTGTGGAGAAAAAGACAGTAGGGGGAGAATGTGGAGTCTTTTAGGGAAATTGAGTGGGGACGTAGTACAGAGTCCCAGCAGTTATTGTGGAAGGGCAGCAATGGCGGTGAGCTATGGATGCTCAAAATCCAATATTTACATAGCTCTTCATCTTTGGATCTGAAGGGACATAAAGGTATTATCTTTGCCCAATGACTTGGTAAAGATCAGAATAGGAATCGTATGATTCTTTAAGTACAACTGAATAGCCTCTTATAGTTAAATAATTTATAGAGCAAACAAGTGAAGCACTGTTGCCTCTTGGGGCCCCCCATAAGCTAATTATTCTCCCAATTTCTTGCCAACATTTTGAAAGATTTTGATTGGTAGAAATCAATGCAATTGTTTAAAACCTATTGGTCAATCGTTTTGTGGAGTTAGGTACATTTTCAGGGACTACTTTTTACAATAAAGATAGTTAGATATTAGCCATTATGACTTAGATTATCTTCTCCTGTTTCTTATTAGACAAATAGCCTGCAATTTATTTTAATGCCTGTATTTATTGAATAGAAAGAGCTCATAAATGTTCCAATACTGAGACATAAGAATGTATCAGAAGGTACTTTACCTAAAATATAGCTCTAGAAAATGAAACTATTTATTTTCCCCTCTTTTATTTTGATCTTGGCCCACATGCCTACATAATTTTATGTCACTGTAGTCGTAAAGCAAATACAAGTTTTAATTATGGTCTCTGCTTTCCTTTACAAAAGGATGCTATCGGTTGCTGCTCTGTGGGAAGTTGCTGAGACTAGTGCCTGCTCTGTTCCACAGTGTTCCTTTATGAGCCGTTACAGGGGAAATACGTCTTCTGATTTTTACGGCACAAATAATATTTTCAGTGAGAAAAAAAGTTTTTTTATCTTATGGCAATGGAAACATTTAATGATCACATCTTCCTTTTTTCATTGGATCCTGGAAAGCTTAGAGTCACCTTTGCAGTCTGCTTTAAATACATGATTTATGATGAACATTTGCCAGACATACCTCCAATTCTACTTTCATCCAATTCTACTTTCTTCAAACAGTTTTCTGTTTTCTTTCAGTTCATTTTATGCACCTAAAACCCTTTCCACAAGAATTTTTTTCTTTTACTATTGTAATATGTCCTTCATAATTATTTTAATTTCTGCGTAATATTTTATGAAGTAGAGGTAAACCATTATATGCATTTGGTGTTTTCTATTTTTTCTACCAGCACAGAAAATAATAAACATCTTTTACATCCAAAGATTTTTTCCCCCACCCTAAAAAAATTACTTTCCTTGGATAACTTTTCGAGAATGAAATGACACATTCAAAAGCTCTGCACTGACAACCAGTCTCAATCCAATTTTGCCCTTTTTTGAAGGTGGGAAGAGGATTAATCCATGGTAAATCTTTACTTACAGGTAGACTGAAGGGTACAATTATTACTGAAAATTTACTCCTCACAAGAAGTAATTGAAACTTTGTGTTCTAGTCTGCTTGGTGAATATAACACTTCTAGGCAGAGTTAGGCGAAAATGAATCTCAGCTTCAAAAGTCTGAAAACATCATAAATGTTTTTCCTGGTTAATGAAAGAGAAATTATTGAAAATAAGATATATCTACACAATAAAATACTACACAGAAACTAAAGTGAACTTTTCCTATGCCTATAGGAAGATTTAATACCTTTTTAATAACCTATTATGCTTTTTAGTAGTTTAGCATTTAGTAACCATCTTTACCCATCTATGTTTCCCTCAGTGGTTCTCAACTAGGGGTTGAACTGTACCTGAGAAAGCATCTGGAAATATGTAGGAAGTTTTTGGTTTGTCATTTACAACCGAAGGCTGCCGCTGGCAACTAATGGGTTCCAGCCAAGGTTTTTCAACATCTGTATCCCACCAAATAATCCTGTACCCACCCCTCAGACACACACACATGATTGTTTTGCTCAAAATGCCAGTAGCCCCCACTGAGACACACAAGTGTCTCTAGGCCTGGTCTTAGTCAGTGTAGAAAGCAGGTCATTGGCTTGGTGCCTGGTCCTTGTAGACAAACACTGAGCTCCTACTGTGTGCCACGCATTCTTCTAGGCACGTAGAATACATATCTGTGAATGAAACAAACACTCTGTCCCTTGTGAAACTTACATTCTGGAGAATGGCTTTTAATAAATGTTGCTTCAGGCCATAGAGGTGGAAAAAAGTGATATGTAAACCTTCTTTCACCATATGCCTGAATAAATAGGCAAAAAAACCCTTTGAGTTGCAGGGATAGGGGCCTCTTGTGGTAGCTCACATTCTAAGCAAAAAGCATTACGTCACTTGTTCCATTAACCCCCTTTTGATCTTGACCCTTTGAGCTTAGTTGTGTGTCTCCTTTTTCCACGGATCTCAAATTTTCCCTAACCCTTGATTTTACATTTTTCGTAATCCGAAGAAAGTTAATTTCTCATAGAGTGGAAGCCAACCTCCCTTGATTGTTCAGATATTTCAAAGATTATTCCAATATAGAAAGAAGTCTTTAAAAAATTAACTTTCAAGCAAAAAATAAATCTGTTTGCTCTAGAGTAAAAAGATAGGAACATTAAAGTATTAAGACTCTAGAAAGTTCAGAAATCACTTCCCTGTTCCATCAAACCACAACACAATTGTGGTTTTTATTGTTTTATATGTTTCAATTAACTCAATTGTAATTGCTTGTCAGCATTTCATTCTCAGCAATAAATTTGTCATAAAAAAGAGTAGAAATAATCAAATTTCATTGTTCATCGTTTTAGTGTTTGTTCCCCTTATCTGCTTCTGCTATTTTGGAATATATTCTTTTGCTAACAGCTGTGGTGATATTTTTTATAGGGAGATATTTTAACAGTTTTCTTTCTAATTTTCTTTCCATTATATATGTAGATTATTGCTTTTCAGAGTAAGAAAGAAAATGATCAGATGGTGAAGGAAAGGGGAGTAGGAAGAGACCATATAAACATGTCCAATGTGTATATTTTATGTATTTATATGACATTTACACACTATGAAGTCATACTCAGTTTTTAAATGTGTCTCAATAAATATCTTAAAGAATTTATATGATTAGCTGATCAGTAAAATGATTATTTGGCTATGCAATTTAGATGAAAACATCTGTATGTTAAGATCAGACTATAGGATATTGTTGGTGTCTGTGAACCCTGGTGCCAAATAGTGACCGTAGTGGCTGTGGTCTGGGCGTCTTTGATCACTCAGTGTGCTCTCCTTTTCTCCTACTCACCTGATTTCTTCTCTTAAAGGTATATTCGGAAGGGTGTGGTGGGAAAGGATATTAACTTATAGTAAAAGGCAAATGATTAATATAACTTACTGTCGTATACCTTCTATGAATATTTTATGTTAACAGAAAAAATTTTTAAACAGGAAGATTAAAGTGGGACCGTAAAATAATATGTTTGACACCAGTCAGTATTTGGAAGACAAGGGATATCTCTTGATACAAAAGCCTTCATGGTTCCACTGAAATCTTATCATGTAAACTATTGGCTCTTCTCCCTAAAGGTCTTCATATGAGAATTTCTTTTCTATAGTTTCACCTGCAGATATTTATTTCTTTGGAGTCTACTAATTCCTCATCAACACAAACCTTATTCCTGAAATCAGATCACTTAAAAATATACAGTGTCTTATATGCTCAATTTCTGACACAATAACTGGTAAAAAGATTTCTTCCAGTTATTCATGGGCTAAGGAAATAGATATTAAAGTCATTGGATTTGGTTAGGTAGGTTTCAGTAGTAACATGCTAAAGTAATATTTCTTCATATTATTCAAACATTCAAAAAAAGTACTTGTGGCATTAGCTTTGTTATCCTTAATATCATATTCAGTTTCTGAATTTATTCCAGATAAATCCATCAAATTTTATTCCTATTACTATCTCCATCTTTACTGAATTTCCAAGCATTTTCTTAGCACCGTATAAAAATCAGTGAGTTTAAAATGCTTTTTATGGAACAAGGGTGCATTAAAATTTTAACTTGATAGTGAGTTTCAGTTTAGTGGAATGTATTATACAGTTGACTTATTGTGAAATTATAGCTTCATTCCCAGGATGAAAAAAAAGGGGAGCATTAAATCTAAATTAAAATTACATGTAGGAGGAGTGGCTAAGATGGCAGAGTAGAAAGACACTGGGTTCACCTCCTCCCATGAACACACCAAAATTACAGCTATTTACAGAGCAACTATTGATGAGAACAACCTGAAGACTAGCAGAAAAGATTTTCAATAACTAAAGATATCAAGAAAGAACTACAGTGAGACAGGTTAGGGGGCAGAGACACGGTATAGTCAAAACCCACACCCACAGATAGGCAACCCACAAACAGGAGGATAATTACAATTTCAGATGTTCTCGCCAAGGAGCAAGGGGTCCAAGCCCCATATTGGGCTCTCCAGCACAAGGGTCCTACACTGGGAAGACAAGTCCCTAGAATGTCTGCATTGAAGGCCTGTGGGGCTTGCATACGACAGAGCCAAAGGGCTGTGGGAAACAGAGACTTCACTCTTAAAGGGTACATGCAAAATCCTACATGCTTTTGAGTCCCAGCACAGAGGTAGAAATTTGAAAGAAGCCTGGGTAAGACCCACTTGCTTATCTTGGGGAGCCTCCCAGAGAGGCAAAAGGCAACAGGGACTTCCACTGGGGACATAGGTAGTGGTGGCAGCCATTTGGGGGACACTGGCACCGGCAAACTTCAGTTTTGAATCCTCTCTCTAACTTACTAGTGCTGGAGACTTACCTACCCACCAGTCAGTCGCCATCTATCCCAGGACACCCAAGGCCACGCAGCCAGCCACACTGGGACCCAGCCCCACCCACCAGAGGGTTTACATCAGATCCAGGACAAGGCGCTAACCACCAGCAGCCAGTAGCCTCTGCACAAGGCAAGGTCTGGCAACCAAGCAGGCTACAGGCCAGCCCTACCTGCCAACAAGCCCACAGTAGTCAGCTCCACCAGAATACAAGCCCACACAGGGGGCACCCTCTAAAGCATATAGATAGGTGACAAGAAGGGAGTGCACTGCTGGGCCCCAAAGGACATCCCCTACACAAGGTCACTCCTCCAATACTGGGAAGTGTAGCCAACCTACCTAATACATAGAAATAAAAACAGAGAATTAGGTAAAATGAGGCAACAAAAGAATATATCTCAAATTAAGGAACAAAATAAAATCCCAGAAGAACTAAGCTATGTGGAGATAAGCAGTCTACCCAATAAAGTTTTCAAGGTAATGATAATAAATATGTTCAAGGAACTTGAGAGAACGTATGACCAGAGTGAGAAGTTTAAAAAAGAGTTTGAAGAGTTAGAAAATGTAAAGAAGAATCAAACAGAGCTGAAAAATACAGTAACCATAATGAAAAATACATTAGAAGGAATCAATAGTGGATTAGATGATACAGAGGAATGCATCAACAAATTAGAAGACATAGTAGTGGAAATCATCCACACTGAATAGAAAAAGGGGGAAGGAAATTTTTTTTTAAATGGGGACAGTTAGACCTCTGAGACAACATCAAGAATACTAACATTCACAGTACCGTGGTTCCAGGAGAAGAGAGAGGAAGGGGCAGAGAACTTAAATTTAAAGAAACAATAGATAAAAACATCCCTAACCTGAGAAAGGAAACAGACATCCAGGTCCAAGGAGCCCAGAGAGTTCCAATAAGGATCAACCTAAAGAGGACCACACCAAGACACATTATAATTAAAATGGCAAAAAATTAAAGATAAAGAGAGAATATTAAAAGCAACAAGTGAAGAGCAATTAGTTGTGTACAAAGGAACTATCTTAAGATTATCGGCTGACTTTTCAGCAGAAACTTTACAGGCCAGAAAGAAGTGGCATTTTATAGTCAAAGTGATGAAAGGGAAAAAAACCACACCAAGAATGCTTTACCCAGCAAGACTATCATTCAGAATTGAAGGAGAGATAAAGAGTTTTACAAGCAAAAGTTAAGAGTTTAGCACCACTAAACTAGCTTTACTAGAAATATTTAAGAGACTTCTCTAAGAGAACAAGAAAGGGCCACAATGAGGAATATGAAAATTATGAAGGAAAAAATCACTTTGGGAAAGGAAAATATACAGTAAAGGTAGTATGTCAAATACTTATAAAGCTAGTAGGAAGGCTAAAAGACAAAAGTAGTAAAATAATCTATATCTACTATAAGTAGTTAATGCATACAAAAACAACCTGATGTAAAATATGATGTCAAAAACAGTACTGGGGGGAGGTGTAAAAATGCAGCATTGTTAGAATGCTTTCAAACCTAAGATATCATCAATTTAAAATAATCACGTGCATATATAGATTGCTATGTATAAACCTCATGGTAACCACAAACCAAAAATTGATAATATATTCACAGACAAAAAGAGAAAAGAATTTAGATAGAACACTAAAGACAGTCATCAAATCACAAGGGAAGAGAGCAACAGAAAAAGAACAAAAACAAATAGAAAACAAATGAAAAAATGACAATAAATACATACCTATCAATACTTACTTTAAATGTGAATGAACTAAATGCTCCAGTCAAAAGACATAGGGTAGCTGAATGGATAAAAAAAAAATGAGACCCATATATTTGCTGCCTATAAGAGACTCACTTCAGATCTAGAGACACATACAGACTGAAAGTGAGGGGACAGAAAGAGTATTCCACACAAATATAAATCAAAAGAAAGCCAGAGTAGCAATACTTATGTCAGACAAATAGACTTTAAAACAAAGACTGGAACAAGACTCAAAGAAGTATATTACATAATGATTAAGAGATCAGTCAAAGATGAAGATGGAGCAATTGTAAATATATATACACCCAACATAGGAGCACCTGAATGCATAATGCAAATATTAACAGACATAAAGGGAAAAATTGACAGCAACACAATAATAGTAGGGGACTTAACCCCACTTACATCAATGGACAGATTATCCAGATAGAAAACCGGTAAGCAAACACAGGCCTTAAACAATACATTAGATCCTGTGAACTTAATAGATACATATATATATATAGAGAGAGAATATCTCATCCAAATGGAACAGAATGCATATTCTTTTCAAGTGCACATGAAACATTCTCCTGGATAGATCACATACTTGGCCACAAAATAAGTCTCAGTAAATTTAAGAAGATGGAAATCACATCAAGCATCTTTTCCAACCACAATGCTATGAGACTAGAAATCAGCTACAAGAAGAAAACTGCAAAAAACACAACCAGGTGGAGGCTAACAACATGCTACTAAACAACCAATGTGTCACTGAAGAAATTAAAGAGGAAATCAGAGAATACCTGGAGACAAATGAAAATGGAAACACAAAGAGCTTGTTCTTAGAAAAGATAAACAGAACTGATAAACCTTTAGTCAGGGTTATTATGAAAAGAGAGAGAAGGCCCAAATAAAATGTAAAAAGAAAATTTACAACTGATATCATAGAAATACAAAGGATCATAAGAGATGACTATGAACAATTATATGCCAATAAAATGGACAACCTAGAAGAAATGGATAAATTCCTAGAAACATATAATCTCCCAAGCCTCAATCAGGAAAAAACAGAGAATATGAACAGATGATTATCAGTAATGAAATTAAATCAGTAATTTGAAAAAACACTCAACAAACAAAAGTCCAGGATTGGACAGATTCACAGGTAGATTCTATAGAACACCTAAAGAAGAGTTAACACCTAGTCTTCTCAAACTTTTCTTGAAAATTAAAGAGGAAGATATGCTTCCAAACTCATTTACAAGGCCAGTATCATCCTGATACCAAAACCAGAAAAGACACCACAAAAAAGGAAAATTGAAGGTCACTGTCCCTGATGAACATAGATGTGAAAATTCTCAGCAACATATTAGCAAACTGAATTCAACAATACATTAAAAAGAATCATGCACCGTAATTGACTGTGATTTATCCTGTGAATGAATGGATGATTCAATATCTACCAATAAATCAATGTGATATACCACTTTAACAAATTAAGAATTAAAACCATATAATTATCTCAATAGATGCAGAAAAGCTTTGACAAAACTCAATATTGTTTTATGATAAAAAATTTTCAACAAAGTGGATGTACAGGGAAAATAGCTCAACATATAGGATAAGCCCGCAGGTAACATCACACTCAATGGCAAAAAGCTGAAAACATTTCCTCTAAGATCAGGAACAAGACAGAGATGCCCACTTTTACCACTTTTATTCAACATAGTTTTGGAAGTCATTGCAACAGCAATTGGAGAAGAAAAAGAAACAAAAGGAGTTCAAATTGGAAAGAAAAAACTGATTACTATTACTGTTAGCAGATGACATACTCTACATAGAAAATCTTAAAGATGCCACCAAAAATTACTACAAATCATCAATGAATTTGGTAGACTTGAAGGATACAAAGTTAACATACAGAAATCTTTGGCATTTCTGTACACTAACAACAAAATATCAGAAAGAGAAATTAAGAAAACAATCCCATTTACCATTGCATTAAAAAGAATACAATAGCTAGGAATAAATATAACTAAAGAGGTAAAAAATCTATACTCAGAAAACTATAAGACACTGGAGAAAGAAATTGAAGACAGCACAAACAGATGGAAAGATATACCATGTTCATGGACTGGAAGAATTAATATTGTTAACACAAATACACTGCCCAATGCAATCTATAGATTCAGAGCAATCCCTATCAAAATATCAGTGGCATTTTTCACAGAGCTAGAATAATTCTAAAATTTGTATGGAAACACAGAAGACATCTAATAGCCAAAACAATCTTGAGAAAGAAGATCAAAGGTAGTGGTATCATGCTCCCTAATTTCAAACAAAGCTGCAGTAATCTAAACAATATGGTACTGGAACCAAATAGATAGATCAGCGGAACAGATTAGAGAGCCCAGGAATAAAACCACATGCATATGGTCAATTAACCTATGACAGAGGAGGCAAGAATATACAATTGAGAAAAGACAGCTTTTTCAATAAATGATGTTGGGAAAATTTGACAGTTTCATGCAAAAAATCAAACTGGACTACTTTCTCATACCATATACAAAAATGAACTAAAAATGGATTAAAGACTTAAATGTAAGATCTGAAACCATAAAACTTCTGGAAGAAAACATAAGCAGTATGCTTTCTGAAATGGTCCTAGCAATATAGTTTTGGATATGTCTACTCAGGCAAGGGAAACAAAAGCAAAAATAAATGGAGCTAGGTTAAACTAAAAAGCTTTTACACAGTAAAGGAAACCATCAACAAAACGAAAAGTCTGCCTATTAAATGGGTGAAGACATTTGCAAATGATATATCTGATAAGGGTTAATATCCAAAATTTGCAAAGAACTCATATAATTCAATATCAAAAAACAAACTGATTAAAAAATGTGCTGAAGGCCTGAATAAACATTTTTTCCAAATAAGTGATACAGAAGGCCAAGAGACACATGAAAAAATGTTCAACATCATTAATCATCAAAGAAATGCAAATCAGAATCACACGAGATATCACCTCACACCTGTCAGAATGGCAATCATCAGAAAGATACCAAAATGACAGGTGTTGGCAAGGATGTGGAGAAAAGGGACGTTCGTGCACTGTTGGTAGCAATGTAAAGAGGTACAGCCACTGGAAAACAGTATGGAGGTTCCTCAAAAAATTAAAAATAAAACAATCATATTATTCAGCAATTCTATTTCTGGGTATTTTTCTGAAGAAATTGAAAGCACCAGTTTGAAAAGATAAATGCACCCTTATTTTCACTGCAGCATTATTTATAATAGCCAAGATACAGAAGCAACTGATTTGTCCATCGATAGATGGAATTTAGGATAAAGAAGATGTGATATATATATTATATATATATATGTTTAATATTACTCAGCCATAAAACATAATGGAGTTTTGCCACTTGTGACAACGTGGGTGGACCTAGAGGGTATTATGCTAAGTGAAATAAGTCAGACAGAGAATACAAAAACCATATGATTTCAAACAAAAACAAATTAACAAACATAAAACAAACAGACTCGTAGAAACAGAGAACAAACAGGTGGTTGCCAGAGGGGAAGGAGTTTGGGGGACAAGTGAAATAGGTGAGGGAGATTAAGAGGTACAAACTTCTATTTACAAAGTAATGAGCTATGGGGACAAAATGTACCGCACTGAGAAGATTGTCAATAATATTGGCGGGGGGACAAAAACTAAAAATAAAGTTAAAAACAAAATAAAATTACATGTGGTAATTTTGTGAATACAATCACATATTTAAAGGAAAAACTATGTTTTCATAAAACATTGGTAATGGTATAATATCAACACATACACAACTTCCATAAAATACCCAAAGTTCTATATCTCTGAATTATATATGATCTGTTAATTTCCTACAATCAGTGTTTATGACTCTTTTAAATCAATTCTTTGGTTAATGATCCAATGCAAGCAAGCAAGACTCTTGGGGAATTCTGTGGTTATTTTTACATTGTTCTCCTGTTTGCTCCAAGTCACTTTAAAGTCTGCATCATGGTCAGCATCTACCTGTTGAGTAGACTAGCAGGTGTGCCACTGACAGAATTTCAAATTTTCAGAATTGCTTGTATCTATATAGAAAATGATGATATTTTCTGCTCAGTGCCTTACTTTTCATTGGGACATTCTTACGCCTTACTGTTCCCTCAGAAATAGACTCTGTGACAAAGAATTAAGTGCATATAGTTTAAGAGGTGCTGGAAATTGAGGAGGTAGAAAGTAAGACGTGTAAGAGAAGGAAGCAGTAAAGTGTGCATCATCACACAAATTACCATGTGGGCAACTGACACTTAATCCCAAAGGAAGACTCTAGGAGACAGTGTAGAACCTGCATCTCTGAGTTACCCCACCCAAGGGGCAAACAGCTTGGTTATTTATCCACCAACCCACTGACTGAAGTTCTCCAGGAAGGATGCTAATTGCCAGCACTTCCTGCTACCACACCACGGTGGGAGTGAGATCAGGTGGCCAAAGAAAGCCCTCTAGGAAAGAGATGGAAGTACTGGCAGTTAGGATGCTCTGAAGGGATCAGTGGGCAGAGGATATGGGCTAGTTTCTGCCAGTGACAGCATCTCCTACAGCAGATACTAATTCACGGCTACCTAGCCTTTTGATCATCAGAGAAATACCATGATGCCATTTCCCTGGAAGATAAACAATCAACTTGCCATAAATGTTTTTAAAATAGGATAGATAATTACCTACACTCAGATGCCTTTTTTAGTGTATCTGATTGCCCAAATGTCTATACTCTGCGATATATATACTAATATTATAGCCAAATGTTTGCCCAACATCAGTTTACCTATGCTGGAAATATTCCATCTTGGATGACCCCCATCTCTGGTTCTGTTAGCTTGTGCAGTATAAGACTGCCTTATAGAATGTGGATAGCTGGTGTCCTTTTCTTATTAAGTTGACATTTTAAGGCTTCTCCATGTGAAATTTCTAATTCTCAAGAGGGAGTCTCTATTGCTCACTCAAGTTTTTACTCCTAAATTATTCAGTTCACATTTTAACATTCAGGTGAAAATGTATAAACTGCTGATGCTTTACACTGAAGATTTTGCTGGTTGGTCTGGGAATACTGGGGACAGTTTAACTGGGGATATAGTTCCAGCTCAGGTCTCCTAAGTTTGTTTTCATTTTAAGCCTTAACTGAAGAAATCTCTGGGGGTCACCACCCATGCCATCTACCCACTCCAGGTAACTTTTCTTTCTAAGCTTCATGTGTGCTTCAGGAATCACTTAAGGAAAAGATTAGCATGTTAATAGTGTTTGGATGCTTGGTGTGAGACGTACAAATATGATTGTAGACTGGAGGTACCCTAGAACTACCTCAATCATTCTTCCTGCAAAAATGATGTTAGGGTGAGTACCATCATAGTGCTCACATGCTGTGGCTGCCCAGTCATGCCTGATAGCTTCCAGGGAAGTCTGGCTCTAATTTTCATCACCCACATTGACCACTTACCTACACTGGCCCTGAGTGTCGGAATCAATTTTTAGTGACTTCGCAGTAGGCAGTCCCAGGCTTGTGGTGTGGCTACTCAACCAAGTCAAAATGGATTATATGAATTTCAGGAAAGAGATTTCCCCCCGCCACCTTTCTTTTCATGGTTGTTTACTACTCTAGGAATAAAGTAAGCTGTATTCTTAGAATCACAGAAGCATGAGGTTAAGATGAGAAGGAACCTTAGAAATAAAGGATGGGGTTCAATGCCCTTATCCTACAGATGAGGAACCTGAGATTGTGCGAGGTCATGTGCTTGCCCAAGGATTCACAGCAGATCTGGGGCATGTATTCACATTTCCTCTCTCCTTCTTCCTCATTCCACGTTCTTCTTACATACTCTGCGTAATATTAGGCAAACCACATATCAAACATATAGAAAAAGCAACTCTTCATTTCTGACAAGTAATAACTAGTAAAATTACAAAACAAAAATAAATAAAAATGGCGTTAGTCCTCTTTCCTCCTGCTTCATTTTTTCTCTACTACATAAACCTTTCAATATACTAAATCAATTTACTTATTTATTTTGTCTCCCTTTCTTTACTAGAATGAAAACTCAAAAAGAGTGAACATTTTCATCTGTTTTATTCCCTGAGGGACTCAAAGCACTTAGAACAACATTGAGGGGCTCAGTCAATGTTTGTTGAATGAATGAATGAATGAAGAATGCATGCTCTTCTAGGGAAAGCATGCATGTTTTGTAGTTTTGAATTAGAACCTAAGGATCCAAAGATTCATGTTTCTATAAGAGGAAACTAATTTTATAATAGGAGAAAGTTCCTATTCTAATATTGTGAAATTTTGAATTATAAGAATATCAGTATAAATTTCCGTTGGAGATCAGGATTCATGGAAATGCTCATTCATATATTGACAGTTAAATATTGATGGTTCAGCTTTATTCCAGTGATTCAGTTAGATTTCTCCTGTTGATTTTACAGATAAGTAAGTCACTTGCTCTCATTTTACATTTATTTTCTATGTTTAAAAATAATACAAATAAGGCCCACCTTTGTAGTACCCCCTCCCTCCCCATCTGTGATGTAGTCTTGTCCTAAATATTAGCCCCATTTTGTCTTTCTTTTATAGTCACCATGCTATATGTTATATCCCAAGGACTTATTTAGAACTGGAAGTTTGTACCTTTTGACTGTCTTCACCCATTTCACCCACCCCTTCCCTCTGGCAACTGTCATTCTGTTTTCTGTTTCTATGAGTTTGGTTTTTTGGTTTTTGGTTTTTTTAGATTGTAAGATCACACAGTATTTGTCTTTCTCTATCTTGATTTATTTCACATAGCATAATACCCTCAAGTTCCATCCATGTTTTTGCAAATGGCAAGAGGTCCTTCTTTTTTATGGTTAAATTATATTCCATTGTGTATATATACCACATCTTTACTTATTCATCTATTCGATGGGCACTTAGCTACTGTAAATAATGCTGCAGTGAACATGGGAGTACAGATATCTTTTCAAGTTAGCTGTTTTGTTTCCTTTGGATGAAAACCCTGGAGTGGAATTGCTGGATCATATGGTAGTTCTATGTTTAATTTTTTGAGGAACGTCCATAGTATTTTCCACAGTGGCTGCACCAATTTACATTCTCATCAACAGTGCACAAGGGTTCCCTTTTCTCCACCTCCTCATCAATATTTATTATTTGTTGTCTTTTTGATGATAGCCATTCTGATGGATATGAGGTGCTATTTCATTGTGGTTTTGACTTGCATTTCCTAGTGATTAATGATGTTGAGCATGTTTTCAGGTGCCTGTTGACCATCTGTGTGTCTCCTTTGGAAAGGTATCTATTCGTATCCTTTGCCCATTTTTTTAATCAAAATTTTTTTAGTTGCCTGAGTCCTTTATATATTTTGGATATTAGTCCCTTATTAGATATATGATTTGCAAATATTTTCTCCCATTCCCTAGGTTGCCTTTTCATTTTGTTGATGGTTTCCTTTGCTGTTGATTCAGCACCATTCTGTCTTGAAATATATTGTTCTGTCCCATTCTTTTTAATTGTTTTGCTCTTCTTTTTCTTAGGAAAGAAACAAAACATCCCACTGCACCATGCATTTGATCCAGCTCTCTAACAGACATTTTTGTTTTCTTTTCTTCATTTGTTTTACAGAAGAAATGCATTTCCCTTCTTAAAAAAGCAGTGGGGTCACCCTGAACCCTTCAGATTTGGCTGCCAGTTCCCCAAGATGCTTAACTTATACCTTCTCTTCACCTGCAGGAGATGCTGGCCTGGACACAGGGCCGGTCATTCTCCTGAGAAGCCCCCAGTTACTTTATTGTCCTTGGGGTTCATGAAAAGGTCTTTCCTCCTATCCAGGAGCTCTTCACCTAATAAAGTGCCCCACACAGAAGATGTAAGAGGAGTAGTGCCCTGGGTTCAGTCTCATGTTTGAAAACAAACATGAATCATAGCTCCTTATATCAAAAAGAGGTTTTAAGTTAAAAGGGAAACAGAGGGCTGAGGACATTTTACCCATTCTCACCATCACTGTGACAAGTGGCCACAAATGCATGTGAGTCCACAGACCAGCTCAGTCCAGACTCAGCTTCCCATTTCTGTGTGTCCCAATCACTTGTCCCAATCACGGTCAGCTGGACCTCCACCTGCAGGCAGCAGGGTCAGGTTCATTAGGCAACAATCACTGGAGACCAGAGAAAGCTGTTGACTCCTCCCTTCATTGTTTCTGGCTTATTATCATTGAACCTCTCCGTTTGGAGGCAGGGGTGCCTGTGCGGGTGCACAGTCTTGCCGGGGGGGTGACTATGGAAGACACTTGGAATCGATATCTAACAGGCACGTGTGTAGATGTGATGAGAACCTGGCGTTATGTAGGCTAGCACGAGATCCCACTTCATATCCATGCAGTCATACTTAACCCAAAGATTTGCCAAAGTCGATTTTTTATAGGACTGTGGATAAACTAGAGGGTGCCTTTGTGAAAATAGAGAAAGGAAACACCCTGGAGACAGGCAGATCTGGGGAAGCATGGCTTAGAGAGAGCATTTCAGCTCCTCTATACTCCCTTAGGTGGGCTCCCTTCTTCTGGGAGCAACATGCTCAAATTGTGCAGTGTGGACCTGGGGTTTTAGTTCTATCCTCCACCCCATTGGAAACATGAAAACATTTGAGTTCTCAGACTTACTGTGATGCCCTGTGCAAAACAAATTGAAAATAGCCTCCCTTGTGTTGGAAGGTTAGTTTGTCTCCAGAATATATTTTGGACCTTATATATCCATCTGCCTTGAGGTGTGACCAAAAAGCGCTCATCTGCCATCTTCCTATAGTCAATTTTGATTTCAAAATTAAAACACAGAAACTCTAAATAAATGGGGTACATTTGATCATCCCATTCATGACGTGATCACAGTCCCCATCCTCCTGAAATTAACCCACCGGCTCTCTCACATATCTTTTACAACATTTTCCTCAAGAGCTGGATCATTTTCCTCCACTTTCTCGAGATGAGGTTTCCACATAGGCTCCCTGACTTCTGAGGTTATCAGTTTGGGCTAGAGCATAATAGAATTAGATACTGGCTAGCAGAGAAGACTTGTGTGTTAGTTGATTCTAGAAAGAATCACATTCTCACCTTTCCTCATTCCCATCCCACACCCACACAGTGCTCGGTACGTAAAATAATACAACTTGGAGGTTAGCAGGATTGTCTAGACCAAGGGTTGGCAAATTACAGCTCTTGGCACACACAGGCTGTCTATTCTGCAGCCTGCTTTAGTAAACGAGATTTTATTGGAACACAGCCATGCCCATTTGCTTATGTCGTGTCCGTGATTTTTTTTTTTAAATACAAGACCAGAAGTTGCAAAGAGACCTTGTCTGACTCACAAAGCCAAAAATATTTACTGTCTGGCTCGAAATTTTTAAAAGTTGGCAAACTCTTGCTTTTAGATCTATCATATAAAAGACCACTCGATATGTACTACTCTTTAATATTGATATGAATTCAGTTTCTAGTCCAGACCCCAATTGTGTAATTTTGGGTAAATGACCTTTCTGCACTACAGTTTCCATCTTGTCAAAATGGAAATAACCATACGTCTCTGAGATAGTTGTGGGAATTAATTTAGTTAATAAACGTAAAGCACACAGAGCCAGACCTGGGACATAGTAAACACTCAGCAAATGTTACTCTTATTCACTAAATCAATTGATTTTATTGATCCTGAGGATATGACCCTATTACCAAGGACCAAGGCACATTCAAGGCACTTGGCTATGTTATTTTATTTCAGTGTGGCAAGAGGAGGAAGTGGGAAAGGATCCTAAGAGCTGCTTTGACAACAGAGTGAGTACGATGCAGAGGGGAGGAATTTTTATAAGCCTTCTTGGTTAGCATGAATTTAAGCCATTTCTACAAAAACATGACAAAGAAGATTTTACTGAACATATATCATCATAGTGCCTTGGCGATTAATTTCCAAAGCCGTGGAAGGTACACTGCCCTGCACATAGTACACTTTGCAATATATTATAGAAGCCATTATGGTCTAGTGGAAATTTATTAATAATAGTCAATAACACATAGAGAAAGATATATGTATTTTCCCATGGCATGAGCACTCTGGCAACAGCTTAGAATATCTGTCTGGTTCATCTCCCCGTGGCTCAAATTGGAAATTTGAAATCTAAATGTAAATTTTGTCATTTAAACCAGGGATTGAAAACCTTTTTCTGTAAAGGGCCAGATAAAAAATTTTTTTGGTTTTGGGTAGCCTGTAGTATCTGTTGCAACTATTCAACTCTGCTGTTGTAGCACAAAAGCAGTCGTAAACAACACATCAATGTGTGAGCATGGCTGTGTTCCAATAAAACTTTATTTATAAAAACAGGTGATGGCCAAATTTGTCCCAGGGGCCATAATTTTCAGACCCATGATTTAAACAATTACAAACTGTATTTTATTTTCCTTTCTCTTTTCTCTCTGTCACTCTCCTATTCTTGTGTATACTACTTATTTGCCTCCATAAAATATTCTCGTTTGCCAGGAACATAAGGTCTGTCTGAGGGAAAGAGGTATATCTTGCAAAATGTCAACTTGTTTTGTCAAGTATTTCTATTTAACTGAGGGATGAAAGGATGAGCATTGCTATGTTCTTCTAATAAGTTAAAATGAGATTGTTAAACACCAGTGGACAAAGAACTAATGATGGACTGAAGTTTAAAAGTGTATCTAGACTCCACTTCTTATTCTCATATTTTTCAGAATCGAACTCAAAGGAAAATGGATAAATTACCTAAGTAAATAAGCCCAATGCAGAAATTAACTCAATAATATAGACTATTTATGCTCAATTGAGCATCAATTAATTCTGACAAGTTGCTATTTAACACTGCCTACGTTATATAAATTAATGGATATTTTCAAACAATCTTCTTGAGATATCTTTGACATAAATTGTATATACTTATGGTGTACAACTTGATGTGTTTTTATATATACATATACTCTGCGAAAAGCGCATAGTCTTTGTCAAAGACGTCTCATAGCTAAATGACTTATTCATCACCTACATAGTTACCCTTATGTGTGTATGTGTGTGTGTGTATGTCTGTGTGGTGAGATTTAATTTAAAATCTATCCTTTTAGTGGGGAGGGAATAGCTCAGTGGTACACTGTATTACTTAGCACGCACAAGATCCTGGGTTAAATCCCCAGTACCTCCATTAAAATAAATAAATAAATAAACCTAATCTCCTCCCCCCCAAAAAATAACACCAAAAAATAAAATAAAATAGTTGCTTAGTAAATTTAAAATAAATGGACTAAATCTATCCTTTTAGAAAATTTCAAGTATACAATCTTACATTGTTAACTATCACTACCATGCTATATATATTAGATTTACAAAATATAGTTATCTTGCATAGTTGATCCTCTGTACCTTTTGACCGGTGTCCCCCCATTTTCCCCACCTCCCAGCCCCTGGTAACCACCATTCTGTTCTCTGCTTTAATGAGTTCTACTCTTTTAGATTCTATGTAAAAGTGAATCATGTAGTATTTGTCTTTCTGTGACTAGCTTATTTCACTTACCGTATGTCCTCCAGGTTCATCCATGTTTTTGCAAATGGCAGGATTTTCCTCTTTTTGTGGCTGAATATTATTCCATTGCTTAAAGACACTGCATTTTTAAAATCCACTCTGTCCATGAACATTTAGGTTGTTTCCATAACTTGTAGTGTGAATAATGCTGCATGAACATAGGAGGGCAGGTGTGTCTTTGAGATGCTGACTTCATTTCTAAAGAAATGAGTATCTGGTTAAATATGAGACAGCGTGCTCTTCATGTCATCTATCAGATCACATGTTAGTCTGTCTGGTGCTATTTTCCATGAATGTGCCCATTTTTCTATGTCCCACTTTTTTATGAATGTGGAAGAAAAATATATATTGAAAACCTCTGATTGTTAGCTTAAAGTCCATATCTGTGTGAACTGAAAAACACCAAAGCAATTTAACTAAGGAAACTCCAGGTAGAGCTATGTGTAGTAGTCTTAATTACTGGAGATTATTTGCTGGGGAACCGAAGCTCGGGCACAGAAAGGAAGCCAGAGGCACCCCTGAGCGTCATAACCACTAATGCTCTTGTTCTCGGCTCATAAGCAGACCTCTCAGGCTTCCCCCAGGGTTTGCATAGTCTTAATTTAAATAGAATTCTTTGCTTCTTTTTTTCTTTGCCCACCACAGGATTTTATTTTTAACTTTTTTTTTTTTTTTAGATATTTTTTTTGGTGGGGGGAGGTAATTAGGTTTATTTATTTTTAGAAGACGTGCTGGGGATTGAACCCAGGACCTCGTGCATGCAAAGCACGTGCTCTACCATTGGAGCTATACTCTTCCCCACTATTTTTAACTTTTAATGGAAGCGTGATACACATACAGAAAAGTATCTATACTATAAGCAGACAGTTCAATGGCTTCACAGTACCCAGGTCAGAACCAGATTACCTGCACCCCAATCCTCTGTCCTTCCCACTGCCCTCACTGCCCTGCGAGGGTCACACTATCCTGCCTTCCACTGGCGTAGATTTGGGGGGCCTGTTTTGCACTCTGCGTGCTACATCATACATCCTTGGTTCTCCGTGCCTGGCTTCCTTGACCCACTATGCTTATGGGATCATCTGTATCATCCCACATAGCTGCTGGTGGTTCTTCTTTCTTTCTGTATGGTAGTCCATTGTGTAAATATACACCACATTTTATTTACCCATTCTGTTGTCAGTGGGCCTTTGGGAAGTCTCCAGTGTTGGACTACTGCAAATATGGAGGCTGGGAGCATCCTAATGCGTGTCTTTTGGGGCCCATCCTTGCACATTTCCACTGAGTGTGCCCCACAAGTGAACATACTGGGTCACGGGGTCTGAGTACACTCAGCTTCAGTATTTTCTACCAAACAGTTTCCTGAAGCTCACAGCAACTTTTAAACAACAAATTAAAAGTCAGTCCTGCTAAAGGCTGGCATGCAGATGGCAGCTGTGGTGAGAGCTGGCGCAACGTTTAAGAACGTGACATTAGAACAGCATCTTGTTGGCACGGGAGCACTGCTGGATCACGGCAGAGCAGCGGCGATTAACTTTAACTATGTAGACCTTGATTCCGCCAGAATGTCAGGCCGTGGTCAGTCACTTCTGTCTAAAATGGCAAGGGAGGACATCTTTGGTAATGTCACCATTTTTCAAGTCTCCACCCTGATGCTGATAAACTTCTCTTTTTGAAACAGTCATTTTTGCAACCCCTCATTGTCCAGTCTGATTCATTCTTTGGTGAATAAGGTAATGAACTCTGAGATGTATTTCTAGATGATTGGCTTATCAGACCATGCAAATACTAGTAAAAACTGTGGCTATTTCATAACGCAGAAGAACCAACTCACCAAAACTATGCCCGTAGAGCATTTCATGTATTTCTGTAAAATTGCAATATTTCAATTGCAATTTCATAGTCAGGAGAGAAGACCTTGAGGTCAAGTGTGAGTTCTCCCGCCATAGCAGAAGTTCAAAAGTTTGGAACTCAGGCCTGAAGGCACATGCCATGACTCACAGGGGAAGCTCCCTAACGGGGCCGGATCCTTGGCTTCTTTGTACTGGCAGAGCGCGTGTTGACTTCAGAGGGAGAGCCTCTGGCCATGTGCAAGAGGAGCTCCTCCAGGGGTTAACCAAGAGGGTCAGTGGGCTGTGGAAGCGTTCCCCACCAGGGGGCCCTGGCTGATGGGGAGCACCTTGCTGACTCCGAAGAGAATGAGTGCTTAATGGTCTGAACGTCAGCCACACGCAGGGAGACTGTAACCAAGGTGATGGAGTTCAGCAGTTTTTCTTTTTTCCCCTTAAAAATAATGTACACATAGAAATGAATTTAAATATAAATGTGTGATACCGATATCTGTTTAGGTAGGTCCTATGTGTTTTTCACATGGAATTCGCTTCCCTACTGGAGCACTTTGATGGGTGTCATCCAGCTGAAAGGACTTTGGAGCCTGGTGGGTCTGGCACAAGTCACACGGCCCCCGTGGGGATGGTAAGAGTCAGAGCCCCTGGGTTTTGTGCTCTGACTATAGGCCAGGTTCTTCCTCAATCTCTACATGTTTCTCATCTTCCCAGTAACTTTGAAAGGATAACATCGTTCTTCCCGCTTTATGTAAGCAAAAACAGAGGCCTAGGGAGACTAAGAGGACACTTCCCAGGGCCATGTAGTCGGCAGGTAGTAGAGGTCTGACATTCACAGATTCCCTTCCCACCCCCCGCTCCTCACTCAGGGAGGATTGCAGAGCTTCCTTCTTGGGGTGCACGTAAACCACGCACAGCTACACTCGGCCTGACTGGGGGAGGAGAGAATGGTGATTAGAACATACATACGGCAAATACGTATCGGGAAATCTACGAAGAAAGACACCTGTCAAATGGGGCAGGTTGATTCAAAGGCCCAGCCAGTGGGTCTCAGTCCCGGCTGCACACAGAGTCACTGGGGCCTGGGCTTCGGTGCCTGAGTGTCTGTTTTGTTTGGTTTAGGAGGAAGGCCCAGAAGTAGTGTATTTGAAACATCACCCAGGTGAGTCTGCAGCCAGGGTTAAAAGATTGAGATCAAGTGCCTATGTAGATCAAATGCAATTACACCTATATCATGAATGTAATTTTTTAGAGAAAACATGAAAATGAAAACATATATGTGAAAGAGATTGACAGATTGCACATTGTTCTACATACAATTCTCTAACAAAGAGATAAATGGAGAAGAACGTAATTTAGGAAAGTAATTGGACACCTGGCCCACCGGGGCGGGGGAGGCAAGGGAGGGGGACACAGAGCATGTTGAGGCTACCAAGGAGAGAATGTTCTTGATGCTGTGATGTGAAGCCAGCCTTTCCCGGTGGCTGGCCCATCACATTCTCTCTGGCCTCCAGGCTGTGGAAAGGAAACTTGGAGTGAAGAGAGGCCAGCGGTATGTAGAGGTGGAGACGTAAGAGGCTGCCTGGGTTTCAGAGTCAGCAGAACTAGGACTATTCCCTGGACTGTTCCACAAATGGAATAGTTCTATGATTTAAGAAAGTAATTCCTGACATATTTCAGTATGAGGCGCTAGTATTTGTCAAACCAAACTGGAGTTCACAATTTATAAATAGAACAGAACCGTAGAATTTTCATTTTAAATAAGCCAGGTTTTAAGAGGAATTCTCCCCAGAAGTGCATTTCATGCTCAGGGACAGGGCCTGAGCCTTTCAGAGCTCAGAGCCCTAACTGACCACTTGAGAATATGTGCTTGAAGCATGTCAGAGAGGAGCAATCTCACACACACATATACATACACACACAATGTACATATACACATACACACATACAGTTATATAAAAGGCTATTATTGTGCAAGTAACACAAATGTGTAGCTCAGTTACTAAAGGTGGACCCCCTTGTAACCACCAGCCATGGAAGGACCTAGACTTTGCTAAGTACCCCAGGAACCCTCCACTTGTCTCTTCCCAAATGCAACCCTCTCCCCTCAACCCATAAGAGGAACCACTGTCCTAACTACTATGGTAATCAACTTTTTACTTTTCTTCATCGTTTTCTCACCTAAATATACATTCCCAAACACCAAAATTGCCATTGCCTCTTTTTATTTTGTTAATATCATTGAGATCTCTGTTCATCTCTAATTCTGCCCCTTCATTTCTCTGTAACTCCATTGCCATTTAGTTGTTGGAGAAACCAGGTCATCTCTTGCTGGGTTTGCCTCAGCCTGTGTTCCATGGTTGTATCCCATGGTGTGTTATCACGTCTGTTTTTGGCCTCCGTGTTTCCAGCAAACTGGCTGTTGAACCCAGAGGCTTAATCACATTCAGATGAGACTGGGGGAAGATGTCGTCTTAGGCGGTGACATGTTCTTCATCAAGAGATACACACTATCTGATTTTCTCTCTTTTTTTCAGGAAACAGCCACTGATTTTCAGTGCCTATATCCTGAATTCATTCGGAGTAAATGGTGATATTCTGATTCTTTCATTCTTTCTTCATGTATTTATTGAAATATTCCTATACAAAGAAACGTCCCCTTTTCTACTCTTTGATTGTCTGGTCGTACGGTTTGTAGAAGAAAAGCAGTATAAAGGCTTGGGTGGTTCATTTTATTTACCAATGTTCAAAGTAAAGAATCAGATCTCTCAATTCTTCCAAACACTGGCCAGTTCATGTTTTGTATCACTAGGAACTCATGAATATAAACATATTTGATTTGCTTCCATTTATCAGAGTTGTGATTTATTATTATTTTATTATTATCTATTAGGAGAATGTTCTCCTGGCTACACAATGGCCAAAAATTCACCTGTACAGATGTTGGCCTAGGAATGATGGAGCCAAAACAGAAGAAAAGGGGCCTGAATATTTCTACCCAACCCTCTGACCCTTGAAAGTCCTGTGGCCATGGGATGGGCAGTGGCAGAGTAGATTGAGTCTGGGTTTCAAGAGTCATTGACAGGGGACCTGCACTTGAATCTTGGCTGTCACTTCCTAGCTGTGTGACCTTGCGTCTCCCTCTAAACCTCTCTGAGATTCCATACCCTCATCTGTAAAAGTGAGAGTGACATTTGCCTTAGCTCTGTGTATTTTTTTGTATTTTCTTTTTTTTAAATTAAAGTCTAGACAGTTACAGTGTGTCAATTTCTAGTGTACAGCATAATATTTCAGTCATACAAATGTATATATATTAATTTTCATATTATTTTTCATTATAGGTTACTACAAGATATTGAAAGTAGTTCCCTATGCTATACAGTAGGACCTTGTTGTTTATCTATTTTATATATAGTAGTTAATATTTACAAATCTCTAATTCCCAATTTATCCCTTCCCACCCCCTTTCCCCCCAGGGAACCATAAGTTTGTTTAGTATATCTGAGCCTCTTTTGATTTTGTAGGTAAGTTCATTCATGTCTTCTCTTTTTCATTTTTTTTTTTTTTTTAGTTTCCACGTATGAGTGATATCATATGATATTTTTCTTTCTCTTTCTGGCTTACTTGACTTAGAATGATGATCTCCAGGTCCATCCATGCTGCTGCAAATGGCTTTATTTTATTCTTTTTTAAGGCTGAGTGGTATTTCATTGTATAGCTATACCAAAGCTTCTTTATCCAGTCATCTGTCAATGGACATTTAGGTTGCTTCCATATCTTGGCTATTGTATATAGTGCATATTCAGCTACTCTTATAAGAAAAAAGAAGAGGATGTTCAAGCACAAAGTTGAAGAATAAGCATCCAACAGCTCTGAGTTGCTGGACCTGAGTCATTTTGTCTTTATGATTTAAAGTAACACTAATGTGCTGTTTGGGGTGTAAAATCAACAATATGCTTTACAGAATCCAGTGCATCTCTTGGTGCCCAGACCAGGATCTAGAGGGGTTTGTTCCTGTGATGATGTATCACACTTACCAGCCAGCAGCATGCTGCCCTCCCCTACTCCCACACCCAAAACCATGCTATCAGAATCTTCAAATAAAGTATGTTTTTGTTTTCAAAAGTGGTATTTTCAATTGAGTTGGATCATGAACCACAACTTCAAGCTTCAGGACGTCCCGTTAACGTCTGTCAAAGACTGTACTCTTGAATGGTCTTGGAATGCATGTTCCCACATGCTCACCCTGCCAGCTCATCCCTGGTTTTTAGATTCATACAGAGAGAGTCAAGTGTGAGCCTTGAAATGGAAAAAAAAAATCTAGTTTCAGAAATAAAACTTAATCTATTTAATGTGGCACACATACCTTATTTTAAACCTATTGTTATTGTGCTCAGGGTAAGACTTTTGAGAAAATGGTGTTGATGTGCCTTCATTTTTTTCTGTAGACAATTTTGAATAGGGATATAGGATTATCTTAAAGAACACTTCTGTGTCATCTTACACGACAAGAAATCCACTATTTAACATGTTTCATAAAACCCTCATGTGCAGCCATTGATTAAATATTGTAATAGAACTGCCTTCGGACTCCATCACCATAACTCTAGCTCAACCAGTCAGTTTGACAGCTGTGTTTCCCTAACTGCATGGTTCAGCAGACACCAACTAATAGATAATCCTCTTCTATTTAGAACAACAGAACACTTTCTCTCTGTGTAAGAGAATTCTTATACCTCGCAATAGCTTAGCTACTGTATTTTTAACAGTTATCAAAAATATATTTAATAGTTATCAAAAGTCTTTTGATCAATTTTGTGATTCTTTTGGAGAAAGCATTATGTAAGAGAAAGAGAACTAATGATCTTAAGGTTACAAGACCCAGCTTGAGAAACTAACTCAACCATGTATTCCTTATGTGATATTGGACAGTCATCTCTTAAGTGGAGATGGTCATTCATGGTCTTGGCTATATAATGGGGTCACCGATGCAGGTCAAGTGAGATGAATAAATAGCACTTGCAAAAGTGTAAAGCAATAAATAATGTCAGACATTACTATCATTCTTTAGGTTTTGTTTTCTCACTTCTCACACTCACAAATACACACTCTACAGCTTTGCAGATCGACTCTTTTTTAGTTGTAATTTGTGCTCCATTTCCAATATTTTTTTGAAGTGTCTATGTTACAAGACACAGACATAATAGAATCAATCAACAAAGATACATGAACAGCAATGGGATGATGAAGGCGAGAGAAATTAGAAGGAACTACTAACATTAAGCGTAAAATTCACTAAACTTCCCAGCAGTCAGGACAAAAGGGAAACACACTATTTGCATGGTTTTTCCAGTCTGATTGAGAGAACCCTTTTTTGTCCTTGCGATATATCTTACTTAAAATAGGCTTCATAGACGATTACCAAATACTTTTCCAGGAAACTAGATCTTTATTATCAGATGCCTTCTTGGATAATGTGTTGTTGCTGCACATAAAACTCATGAATTCTTCGTGAATCAGTCTTGCTCAAACCTGTTTTAGAATATTGTTAAATTAAAGCCAACCTTTGTAGTGCTATGTCCACACTTTGAATGAATGGAAAATGTCCTTAGAATTTAAATCCTGTGTTTTTGTCACATCTCTGTATCACAGGAAAGGCACCTGTGTGCCCGCCATATCTGTATTTGTATACTCCAGAAATCATTCCACCTGTGAGTTGTCTCAGTTGCTTTCTAATTTTTTTCCCTGGTCCTTTAGTGATACCTGGGCCTCAGAGGTGATAGAGGAAATTTAAAAAATGAATTAGGTTATTACCAAATTCAAAAACATACAGTGTATACTTGGGTTCAAGTTGAGGAGGAAAGTTCACTCTGTAGACCCAGGAAGTCTTACAGGCTGCATTCTTCACTGGCCAGAGCCTGGTTTTGCAGTCACATGCACAGGAGTTTATTTCCAAGCTGTGCATGTGTTGGGTGGCCTCAGGAAGGGCATTTGGTAGCTCTGATCCTTAGTTTCCCCATCTGCAAAATACGGGACCAGCAAACCACCTTACAGAGCTGCTGTGACTACTAGAGGGGCACCACCTGCATCGAGGCATGCACGACACATAGACATACATGACATACAGGCTGCATATGGACTGCAGTCAAGACCTAACAGTTATGACAGCTCCATCTCTTACCTGCAATTCCAAACCCCCAAATCTCCAGAATCCAAAAACACTTTCCATAACTCACTTGAAAGCAAAATCTCACCTAAAACGCAAGCATAACCTGGCCTGAACTAATGTGAGGCTATTTAGAGTCTTTTGACTGTTAAGTGGAATTTTAACTCAAAAGCAGAAATATTTCTGCTTCTGGTTTCGGAATGCTGCTTCAGACACCTTTTGGGTCTCCTGCATAACAAACGGTATAGAGAGTAAATTGCCTTTCAAAACTCTGAAAAATTCTGAATTTTCAAACACATCCAGCCCCGATTGTTTTATATAAGAGATTGATAACCTATTTTATCACTGGGGTTGCAGATTTCCTTAATGTCTAACTTGTCAGACATGCACTGAAAAGGGAAATCTCTTCTACCGCATCCCTAATTCACAATGACCCCCTAGGTGTGGCCCTGTTTGTCCTGAGCTCTTTGGATCTGGGGGAGGTTTATGCTTTGGTCAAAGCCTGGTTCCCCTCTGATGGGTCTGGTAGTTATAAAGTTCTTCCTTACGCTGAACTGAAATCTGCCTCCCTGTAAATGCTCCTCCTTGTCCCTGTTCTTCAAAGCTAAGAGAACCAAGAAGAAGCCAGTTCACTCTTCCAAGTGACTGTTTATCAAGTACTGGAAAAATGTTATGCTCTTTCTTAAGTCTTCTTTTAAACAGGCAAACAAACTCATTTCCTATAGCTAGTCTTTAGCGGACTCATTCCCAGGCCTCTTCTAATTGTTTCCCATTTCACATGTGTTGTTATCTAGAATCAAATGTCTTATGGTCTTTGTCTTAAAAACTGTTTCCAACTCTTGATGATTAACATCATCTTCTGTGGCCCCGAACAGTATCTTTACAGGGACTGAAGTTTTGTTCTGTGAAAGATTCAGACCCAAATTCTGAGTCATCCATTTATTAGACCTTCGGTGAAATGTATAAACTCTCAGACCATCAGTCTCCTTATCTGTAAAACTGAGATAAAATAATAATGCGAGCTTTGTTGCTGGAAGGAAGGTAGCACCTGAAGAGTGCCTAGTACCTGGACTGACACAGACTAGGCAAGCAAGAAATGGTAATGTTCATTCTTAGAAGTTTGATAAATCCTCCTCTTCTTCATCATGTTTGTATTACACTTTCTTAGGCTGAAACTGGTGCCATCAAAATTCCACACAAGCCTAAGGACATCAGTGGGTTTATTTTTATGTCTAGTCCATAGGAAACTAATCTGTCATTGTGAAAATGCAATTTGTATGATAAACAGTTTCTTCTAGTCTTAAAGGGGAGTCATGGTACTTCTCCTCCCTCCCCCATCTCTTCTGAACCAAAAGCAGCTTCCAGGGCAACTTGATTGACACAGGCACTCAAATCTGCATGTTTTCAGGCACCTCTTTAGAGATCTACAGTAGAAATTTGTTTTTTCCAACCTAGAAACCAAGTGGATTCCAGGGTGTCTTGTTTCTCATTTTGAGTCTCTGCGTACTGTTTGAATGTTTCCAAGTGTGCAGGGTAGAGCCATAAATTATTTTTTGATCAGTGCCAAAAACTGGGTGCCAAAGAACATCTTGACATTACTATTAGCGTATGTTGTATCCTGTAATTAAGCAGAACCGGCTTGTAGATGAGATCTTCTGAAGACAGAGCCCTCCTTTCATGGGAGCGTAATCAGAATGAGCTATTGCTCTCATTAAGTTACTTGGTAATACATCACCAGTGTGACCTGTCATTCTAATGATGCATTAGTGTAATTCATCAACAGGGTGAATCCCACTAATAAGGTGTTACTCAAGAGGCAGGCCTATCCAATGCAGAAGCATTGAGGGGCAGATGTAGGCTGACTGCAGCCCAGATCCCGAGCAGCCCTATATAATAGAGTCCCCCTACCTTTCTTCTTACTCTTTGACATTTAGCTATTTTAAGCCATCCGAATTAATGCCCATCTTTCCCCAGCCTGTTCTGATTTTTCCTTCCTGACTAATCCTTTAGTGGTCCAAGGATACCTAACTTTTGGGTGTATGATTGAGCCACTTGGTTCTTTCCTGAAGAGTTATACTTGAAGAAAACTTAGTTTCATAGCTGACATTGTCACAGCACCTCTGGATGTCTATATGAGTCATACCCTACGTGACTGTAAAGTGAATTAGATTTTTTTTTTTAAAGATTCATTCAGTGATGCCACTCCAATAAAAAGGAGGTAGGAGATAATGATACTAAAAATCAAGGCTTTGCAACTAGTAGATAAGTAAGTCCTGAAAATCTGATACTTAGTACAGGGATTACAGACAACAAACTGTATTATAAACATTAAACCTGCTAAGAGACTAGGCTTAATTCTTCTAGTTCCCACCACTAGGGGAAATGAGAGTTATGTGATGCAATAGAGGTGTCAACTATCACTAAATTGGCACCCTTATTGCGATATAAATCTATCAAATCAATATATTGTTCACCTTAAACTTAGACAATACTATATGCCAATCATATGTCCTAAAAGATTCTCTACCAAGAAAGAAAGAAAGAAAGAAAGAGAGAGAGAGAGAGGGAGGGAGGCAGGAAGGAGGAAGGAAGGAAGGAAGGAAGGAAGGAAGGAGTACAGAAGAAAGAAAGAACGAAAGAAAAGAAAACAAAGAACAAAAGAGAAGACGAGAGAGCGAGCGAGAAGAGAGCGCTCTCCGAACGCCCCATCAATCACCCAAAGACCCCATCCCTACCATCCCTCCCAATCCAGACATAAACAGCCCTCCCTCCCTAACTCCATCACACTCAACCTCATCCCTAACGAAAGAGGAGAAAGAAAGAAGAAATCAAGGCTAACATAGCTAGTCCAACTGAGGATTATATTTACTCTGAGCTTCCTAGCAGCAAAATCAGAAAGGGATTATGGATAGATAGCATGAAAAATATTTTGTTTGGAAACTTTCTTTGTATTATTAAATTTTAGGAACATTTCATTTGGATCCATAGCTAATGAACCTTAAAGAACTTAATCAACTTTGCCTTCAATGGTAATATCACTGAAAATTCTTCACAGTGATTCCTTATTCTCATCCTATGATAAAGTCAAGGATATATTATAATGAAAATATATCCATTTAAGGCATTTTCTGTGAAAAGTAAAGCTAATGTGGTTCAGGTTTATTATTTACCTTGGGAATAGAGTTCAAAAACCTGTGGGAATGAATGGTGCCATTTCTTTCTACGATTTTTTTCTGATATCACTTCTCTCCTCTAGACATTTTTTAAGAGGTAGGTAACAATTTATGACTTTCTTAGCTTTATTGAAGTATAATTTACAACCAATAAAAATTTACCCTTTGTAAATCTACATTGTGGTGAATTTTGGTCACTGTAAATAACCCTGTGACTACCGCCACAATCAAGATACTGAACACTTTTATCAGGCTAAAAAGTCCCCCATTCCCCTGTGCAGTGGGTTCCCTCTCCTGGCACCCTGCTGAAGGCAACCACTGATCTCCTTTCTGTCGCTAAAATGTTGCCTTTTCTAGAATCCCTTAGAAATGGAACTTACATGTAGTCTTTTGTGTTTGACTTCTTTTATTTCATCTCGACATGGTTATATGTAATTCATGTTTTGTTCATTTTTATTTCTGAGTAGTATTTCATTAGGATTCATTTTTATAAGAAAAAAGCTTAAATGGTATTAAGAGCAGTTGCTAGAAAGAATATTCACATGAAATTTAATAAGAAGCATAGAGGTGGCAGTATGTATTCATGCTTAAATAGAGAGCTCATGCCTTCTATTCCAGTACATGCTTCAGTACCTGAAAATGGTAAGCTTGAAAAGTAAGTGGTGGCATGAACCGTGTTCTCCATCTCGCCGCTATATCTGCAATATCTAGCCCAGTGCCTGCGTTCACTGGATGCTTAATAAATCATTGTTAAATGAGTAAATGAAGACATTAATAGATGCTCATCATCCAACTACAGCAGTCATGCAAAGAGAGCAGTGGCTTAAGATCAGGAAGAGTAAAACATAAATGGGTAAGTTACATTTATTTCCATTTATGGAGCACTTACCATAGAAGTGCTTGTAAAGTGACTTAGCGTCTGCTCGTATTTCAGGTTCCTTGTAGACTGATGTTTAGCTCTATCACCTGTGCATTTTTAAAACCTTTGCAATCCTGTGTTTCATCCTGAACTCCCAGCTTTGGGATAATCGACTTAGCACATTTCCTATGCCCTGTCCTTTTATTTGCCCTGAAAGTATTCCTAAATATTTAGTTATTTTCTGAATTGTGCACTCTTCATGGAACTCTTCAGCTCCAAGATTTTTTCTAAACATATAAAAGTATATCCAAGGAATGATACACTTGGAAGCAGAACACCGTAGAATGTTAACATGTAAAGATGGTTTAGTCTAACATCCTCATTTGAAGGAGGAGGAAACCAACTCTCTAAAATGAGTTGCTCCAGTTCACTTGGTGACAAGTGTTGTGCAGTTGAAGATAAATTTGTTAATAGCCTATTAATCCCAATAAGCAAGCAGTTAGTTTGCAAAATTGAATTGAAAGCAAAAGGGAGAACTTTTAGTTTGTTTGTTCGTATTCAAGCTTTGCTCATGAGAATTGGGAGTGTGCATTCTCTATTATACTGAGTGATATTTTAAAGCATGTCAAGGAAAAAATAACTTTCACAAAGAGAAGCTATATAGCTTGAATTAGAATCCATGTCAAAACAAGAGAAACAAAAGAAGGCAAAATTCTACACTGGGGAAGATTGAACTTCAACTCAACCGTACATCTCAGCAGTTGAAAAATCTATTCATTATATGCCTCAAACCAAATCTTTATTTGGCCTTTAAGATGTATTCTCTACGCCAGATCCCTAAAAAGTCCAGAAATTAGGTTTTCAGGTAGAATGTTCATCTAAACTCTTAATAGGTTAATTTTGGCTCTTGTCATATACCCTGTCTATAAACCTTAACACTCACAGAGATTTGGATTCAACAGATTAAAAAACCTTCAGATGAAGGCCTCTGCAACACCCTGAATTTTATAGATCTAATGAACCATTAAGATACAACAAAATTGTGTTGGTTTTATAAATACAGCAAGGCAATACCCTACCCTGTACTTTAGATGTCCGCTTGCCACTAGATACAGCTCTGGCTTGCTCCATCTATTCATCCATCCACTAATGCAAAAATGACTTATCGAATGCTTGCTAACTGCTTAAGTGCTGAAACACAGGAATGAGTAAATACTCTAGTAATACAAAGAGAAAAACAGAGGATCTCAATGTGGGAAAGGATTTCAGGAAGACTTCAAAAGAAGGTGTCTTGTGAGTTGGATCTTATAGGAGAAGAAGCATTTTAATAAGTTAACATGATGAAGGTAATTCCTAGAGCTGCAAAGGAACAACTTGCAAAATGTGTCTGCTCCCTGGGTTCATTTTGGAAAGATGTGGATGCTTCCAAAGGGAGATATCCTTCAGTAGGCCAAGACGACTTCGTCATATGTCAACACCAAATAGATGGAACTCAGCATCATTCAAGCCTCTGTACTTTCTGTAATCTTTAAATTTTCAATAACTAATATGCCATAACAAAAATATTGAAGTCTCTCAAAATGGAATATTGATACTATGGAATGTCAAGATATGACTTAAAAAAGCATTAGCTGGAACTTTATGTTATGATGTTCAGTTAAAAATAAGAAAGAATTTTTACATGCAACAGAACATCTAGACAGATACGATATAGACAAAGACACACACACACACACACACACTTGAGATAGAGAAAACCATACCAAAATTGTCAAATAGTCATTTCCGATCAATAGATTATTTTAACTTGTTTCAATAGCATGATGATATATTTGATTGGACTTCAAAAAAAGAAAAGCAAGAGTTGAACAACCTAGCACCCATCACAGATTTTTGTGTTGCAAAGTTCTTTGGTCATCTTCCAAATAAGGACGCATTTATTACCCCTAAAACCAGGAAATGTATAATAAAAATCATTTTAAGTCCTTGGTGGTTTAAATGTTTGTGAAGAACTATAATCAATCAAGACAACTGTAGCCTTTTTAGGCAAACTGCCCAGATGAACAGTCAGTTTTAAAAGTTTTGTCATTATATTTTTTTTAAACGTTAAATTTTTTTCCTTGTTCACTTAGATAAGCAGTAAGGTTACGAATACCTTCAATTAAACTTCATGTTTACTCTATAAAAAGCAGGCACTTCTATTACATTATCAAAGTTTATTTTAGTTGGTAGTACAAGAGCCTTTATTAAGCAAACAATGGAGCTAGATTACAATTACTTTAAAATAGCAGTAAAGTTGCTCTGACTTCAGGATAATTTAGTTTTTCCTCCAAATAGTTTCTCATTCCGATATTTCTCTTAGGAAAAAAGTCCTATGGTCAATCTCTTTTGAAAGGGAACTTAAAATCAGCTTGTGATGAATTTCCTAAGTATTTTATGGCACTCCCTCCATAAGTTTTCTTGTTTTCTCAAGAGAACACTTGAAAACCCACCAATCTTTACATTTTAATATCATATGTACAGCATATGTAACAGATAAACAAGTAAACATCTGCTGAGGGTCATGGATTTGAGTCTACATTCACCTTGTCTCCAAGCAGGTTGACTGCTGTCTGAATTGCTGGTGGTCCTCAATGCAAAAGAGAGTGACTCCCTTCACTGCTCTCGTAGGTCCCCACAAGCCCCAGGTCCTTGCTTATCAGATGCTCTGTGAACCGAACACAAGGAGACATGTTAGAAACCTACCAGGATATGGCATGTTCAGGAAGGCAGACTGTAGGGACTTTGGAAAGACCCACGTAATCCATAATTCCACCTCAGGAAAACTTAACTCCGTGATTTTTCTCGTGAGTCTGACCATGTCACTCTGTAAGACTATGTATGATAGTCCACATTTAACCTTAGCAGGATTATTGTTGATTGATTTCATTAGCTGCTTTGCTTTCCCTGATGAACTCAGTTAGTCTACTTACTGTTTCAAGCTTTAGTTTTTATTCCAGAAGCTGATGTTTGGATACTTGCTTCAAGAGTCACAGAACTGAGAGGGCACGTGTACAATTTTAAAAAGATGGTCATTTGAAATGTTCATGAGCTCACTGGTCAGGTATATGTGTGTGCTGAAACTGTATTTAAAAATGAAAGACTTGAGAGAAATAAATACAAGTCTGAATATTTTACCTTGAATTAAAACAGAGGAAGTAGTTTCAGAAGAGTAAGTTATGCAGTAAAATAACCCAAATCATCAGCTTGACGATTTGACTAAGCATATAAGATATAACATTTATCCATTCAAAATAGGGATTTATTTGATATTAAAGAAAAATATCATATGGTATCACTTATATGTGGAATCTAAAAAAAGATACAAATGAACTTCTTTATAAAACAAACAGATTCACAGACATAGAAAACAAATGTATGATAACGGAGAGGGAGAGGGTCAGATGGGATAAACTGGGTGTTCAAGATTTGCAGATACGAACTACTATCTATAAAATAGATAAACCACAAATTTCTTCTGTAAGGCACAGGGAACCATATTCAATATCTTGTAGTAACCTATGATGAAAAAGAACATGAAAATGAATAAGTATATGTATATGTATATGTGTGTATTCATGTATGTATTGTAAACTGACAATACTTCAATTAAAAAAAAAACACTGTAGAAATTTCATACTATTCATAAGAGTTAATCAAAGGTTTCTTTTCTTAACAGTCCTACTCCCCACCCCACAAAGTTCACAAATAGGGTCATATGACATATATACTTCTGTGACTATTTTTTTTTTCACTTCACATAATGCAAATACAGTTGACCCTTCGACAACATGGGTTTGAACTGAGCAGATCCACTTATATGTGGCTATTTTTCAATAGTAAATACTCCAGTACTACACAATCTGCATATACAGAGGAACTCCTGATAAAGAGGGCTGACTGTAAACTATGCAGATTAACCCCCACCTTGTTCAAGGCCAGCAGCATTCCCCATGCTGTTACACGGAGATACCCTCAGGAAGCAATCTTTGAATCTTGCATAGAAAATAAAGAAAGTGGCTTGCATTCCCACAGCGACCACATTTTGTTTATTGTGTTAGTAGATTTGCATTGTAAACTTTTATTGTATTTATATTCTCTTTGTAATAGTAATTTCCATAGTGGTTTAGTATTGTCTCTTCTGTTTTATGTTTAATTTAATTTAAAAATTTTTTTAAATTTTTTGTGGGGGTAAGTAATTAGATTTTCTTACTTATATTTAGAGGAGGTACTACTGGCAATTGAACCCAGGACCTTGTGAATGCTAAGCAAGAACTCTACCACTTGAGCTACACCCTCCCCCCATTAAGTCTCTTCTAAAGTCACGTGGGAATCAGTTCTCACAGACCATCCCTTCCTTTCATAGTTTCCTCTCCCTGACCTCTGCATCCTCTTCACTCATTTCCTGATGCACTACATTCCATTATCAACTAGATTTTTCCAATGATGCACTTTTGTTTAGAATGACTTTCTTTCTTCCTCTAAGGGACTGAAATCTGGGCAAGGTGTATTAGTTTTGTTTTTCTTTTAAAAATCAGTGAATGTTGCTTCTGTGCCTTCTGGGAGCACGGATTTCTGTGCAGAAGTCTGTGATTGGCCTGATTTTTATATCTTGTAGGTGATTTAATACTTTTTGTCTCAATACCCTCAGATTTCTTTCTCTATCCTTGCAGTTCAAAACTCTCACCAGAATATATCTGTTACTGATTATTCTATAACTATTTTTTTATGAAAAATGGCTATGTCATTGGATCTAGGACTTCCTTTTTCACAAGCAGTTTTTCTTCTATTATGTCTTTGTGAGCTGTTTTTATTTTTTTGCTTGTTTGCTCATTTGTTCAGTTCTCTAACTTAGCATAGTCTACTCTTCCATATCTAGTATAACTTCCCTTGATTTTTAGTTTTCCCTTGCATTTATAGTTGACCCTTGAACAACACAAGTTTGAACGGCATGAGTCCACTCATATACAGATTTTTTTCAATAAATGTAGTCAAAAATTCTTTGGAGATTTGCAGCAACTTGAAAAAAGCTCACAGACAAATTGCATTGCCTAGAAGTATCGAAAAAAAATAAGAAAAAGGTGTTATGAATGCATAAAATACATGTAGATACTAATCTTTTTCATTATTTGTTACCATAAATATATACAAATCTATCATAAAAAGTTAAAATATATCAAAACTTATGCACACACTTACATGGCACCATTCACAGTCAAGAGATTTGTAAACAACTGTAAAGATGCAATATTAAATCATAACTGTGTAAAATTAACTCTAGTGTACACTGTACCACTGTAATAACTTGAGAGCCACCTCCTGTTGCTATCGTGGCGAGCTCAAGTGATGCGAGTATCCATGGGACATTCATCATCTCTGTGTAAACATTTCATCTCTCCAGGAAACTGTGTGTCTATCAAAGTAAAAAGTGGTCTCTCTAGGGCCTCCCCTACTTTTCATTGTGTTTACTGCAATACTGTAAACCTTTGAATAACACCATGAGAACCACAAAGTACCACTAGTGATGCTGGAAATGCTCCCAAGAAGCAGAGAAAAGTCTTGACATTACCAGAAAATGTTGAAATGCTTGATAAGGTCCGTAGGCTGAGGTCCACAGTTGCAGTTGCCACCATTTCATGATAAATGAATCCAACATAAGAACCACTGTAAAAACAGAAAAAGAAATTTGTAGAGCCATCACCACAGATACACCAGCAGGCATGAAAACCTTGCACTTCTTGTGAAATACTTTTTTATCTCATATTGAAAATGCAACTTTTATATGGGTGAAGGATTGCTATAAGAAAGACACACCTATAGACCCCAATACGATTTTGAGAAAAAGCAAAGTCATTATGTGACAACCTAAAGTGAAAAGAAGGTGAAGCGTCTAAAACTGAAGAATTTAAAGCCAGCACATAGTGGTTTTAGAAAGAGGTTTGGCTTAAAAAATGTCAAGATGAGAGGAGAAGCGGCTCTGCCCACCAAGAGGCAGCAGATCTGTTCCCAGTCTCCATTAAGAAAATCACTGAGAAAATCTCTCTGAATAGTTTTTAATGCAGATAGAAGTACCCTATTCTGAGGGTTTAAAAAAAAAAACACAATGGGCAAAGGAAGAGAAGTGAGCACCAGGATTTAAGGCAGGAAGGTATAGGCTAACTCTGCAGTCGGGTTATGGTCTGAACTGCCCTCATCTATAAAGCTGCTGCTCACCCCTAAGCCTTAGGGAGAAAAGATAAACAGCAGCTTCCAGTCTTTAGGCTGTAGGACAAGAAGACCTAGACAACAAGGACACTTTTTCTGTATTGGTTCCGTCGTTGATTTGTCCTTGAAGTTAGGAAGCACCTTGCCAGTAAGGGACTGCCTTTTAAAGTTCTTTTGATATTAGACAATGCCCCTGGCCACCCAGAACCTATGAGTTCAACACTGAACGTGTCGAAGTGGTCTGCTTGCTCCCAAACACAACGCCTCTAACTCTGCTTCATAAGGACCTTGAAGGCTCATTACACATGGTACTCCATGGAAAGGACTGTCAACGCTATGGAAGAGAACCTGACAGAGAGAACACTGTGAAAGTCTGGGAGGATCATGCCATCGAAGGTGCCATTGTTGTTATAGTAAAAGCTGTGAAAGCCATCAAGCTGGAAACAATAAATTCCTGCTGGAGAAAACTATGTCCAGATGTTGTGCATGACTTCATAGGAGTTATGACAGAGCCAATCAAGGATATCATGAAAGAGATTGTGGATATGGCACACACACACACACACACAAAAGTGAGACTGGCTGGGAGTGGGGACTTGGGGGGTGGAGGGTGTCAAGGTAAGGATCTTGGAGAAATTCAAGAACTGACAGACACCATACCAGAGGAATTAACAGAAGATGACCTGACATTGGTGCATGCTTCTGAACCAGTGCCAGACAATAAGGAGGAAGACGTAGAAGCAGTGCCAGAAAACAAAATGACATTAGAGAACCTGGCAGAAGGGCTCCGATTATTCAAGACCGCTTTTGACTTCCTTTACAGCATGGACTCTTCTATGAGATGAGCACTGAAACTAAAGCAAACAGAGGAAGGATTGGTACCATACAGAGACATTTTTAGAGAAATGAAAAAGCAAAGAAGTCAGAATTTACAACGTACTTCTATAAAGTTACACTGAGAGTACCTGCTCTCCTGCCTCCCAGTCACCTCCTCCTCCATCACTCTCACCTCTGTCACCCCGAGACAGCAAGACCCACCCCTTCTCTTCCTCCTCCTCCCCAGTCTCCTGAACATGAACACAACGGGGATGAAGACCCTTATGATGATCTACTTCCACTTAATGAATAGTGAAGAGTCACATGCCCTACAGTTAATAAACTTATTTGTTGTGTATGTGTGTAAATGTCTTTGGAAAATCTATTAACTGTAGGGCAAAAACTATATGAGACGTTTTTGTGTCATCATCATCATCATTGACTAAGTATTCACTGTGTAGAATATCACATGCAAGACTTGTATTGAAGTGGATAGCATAAGGTGAGTGATAGTTAACATAAAATTAATACTGTGTTTTCTTCTTGTTTTACAACTTTGCTTTCAAAGAATCACATTACTGCGCAGGATGCCTCTCGTCATTGGAGAAACTGTGTATCAACCTATCATCACCGATAAAAGGATTTTTTTTAAAAGATGTAACAATGTTTCCAACACTATATGAGGGCTATGACTGTAAGACTATATGCCATAAAAAATTTATAACGATTCATTCATTAGTGTATAGACTAGGCTACCATGAAGCAAACATATTGATTACACCAGGCTACCAGGATACCAAAAAATAATATGAATTTCTTTTTCACATTATCTTTTCATTTGTGATATCTAGTGTTAGTAATGTGTATAACATCTACAGTGTTTTGTATCATATAAGACAATATTGATATCTTATATGATTATCTGACAGATAATTCACCTTGTAAACAGATGACTTAAGGTATCAATATATAGTACAGTACTGTGAATGCATTTTCTCTTTCTTTCATTTTCTTAATAGCATTTTCCTTTCTGTAGCTCAATTTATTGTAAGAAGTCAGTATATAATATGTGTATAACATACACAATATGTGTTAATCAACTGTTTATGTTATTGGCAAGGCTTCTGGTTAACAGTAGGCTATTAGTAATCAAGTTTTTCAGGAATCACAAGTTATATGTGGGTTTTTGACTGTGCAGGGGGTTGGTGCCCCAAACCCCTGCATTGTTCAAAATTCAACTGTGTGTTATTTTCTTGTGCTTGTCCTCCATATAGTTGCCTCTATCTTAAGCAGTATCCGTTTTCCTTCTTGTTGTTTCTGATGTGGTTTCCTTTTATTTAATAATAGTTTGTTGCTTTCTTTCATTTCTTTCATAAGCAAAGCCAGATTACCTTTCATTTCTTTAATTTTCTTATCTCTTCTTTCACCTTGAGTATTGATCCTTTGGTGTTCTCCCCACCTGCCAAAGATCCCGTGTATCCTTTCATTTTTCTTAAGAGTATAAAGGAGTATTTATAGTTTTCCTCATTTCCCATGCCCTGAAATGTATTGATTGCTTTTATATACCTTTTTTGATGGGAGACTGGGGAGTGTAATGGTATCCACATACAGATGCCCCACGTTGGATTCATGTTGAGTGCCAGTCATCTGTGTGTGACTGTGTGCTCACCACCAGTGTAGGTAAAAGCATGCATGTAGGGAGTGGGTTGAGACTAACAAGAACACGCTTTCACTGATGCATCTTCTGCTCTAGAAGAAGATTTCTCTTCTGGGAGAGCAAATCACTGAGGCAGAGGTTGGGGTGGCTCATAGTGAAGTTTCCTGACCAAACTGCAATTTGCTTCTCTCCATTCTTCCTTGTTTCTTCTCTGTTCACCTTGTCTCCAGTAAGTTATCTTAGCATTGCAAGGAGCTAGAACTCCACAAGGTGGTTTCTTTTTCCTTGATGTCCTGCCCACTAATGCAGTCCTCACTCTTTTATGGAAGGAATTATTACCAGGGCCTTGCAGTCCCCATTAACTCACCTTCAGAAAAATGTGTACCCATCTAGAAAAGCTTGCAAGAATCTGGCGGGGGTTTGTTGGTTGGTTGGTTGGTTGGTTGGTTGGTTTTTAACTCAATTTGGAACAGACATCACTGAGTCAGGCAAACTATCTCCAGAGTCTGTGATCTGTGGTTGTTTTTACTTTCTAATTAATTGTGAACTCTATTTTCTACCCTATTTTTTATTCCTTTTGTTTGTTTCCATGAATTTCAGGGAAAAGGACACAGATAACTTTACTTCGTTTTTTTCTGTATGAGTTTTATGTGACTTCTTAAAAGTGGACAAAATACAAAGATTCCTAAATTGAATTTGATAAATGTAATAAAGCTTTAAAGTCCTCTCTCAAATCTCAAACCAGTAGAAAATCATAATTCTCCATAAATTACCATGATTCACAGTGCCTGTCTACAAACTGGTGTCTTTTACTGATTCTTGTCCACCTTAATATGTTAGTAAGCATTCTACCCCAGTAGTCACCGGCTATATTGTGTAATGGTAAAGAGATGTGTGGACCTTTTGCTACTATCTTGCTATCAAAAATAAAATGATAGATGTATATATCAGTGAAATTAAGTTCTGTATTTTAAACGGGTGCATTTTAAAAAAAATGCAGTGGACTTTTTTCCCCCAGCAGTTATTGTTAGAAAGCATTAAATTGAGCATTCAAGATTAATTCTCTGGCAGGTCAAGAGGAGAACAGCATGTAGCCAATCCTACCTTAGTGTTCCTTCTTAATGGCTCCAGCACAGTGTGAAAAAGTAAACAGTTGTGACAAGAGACGTAATGGATGAGTTGGGTGTGACAGGTCATCCTCTCTTTAAGTTCATCCTCTCTTTAAGTATAGTCTGTAATGAAGTGGACCATAGTTTTTCAGATCATCAAAGACTTGTATTGTAAACCTTATTTCTAGAGTAGGGAAGGATCTTGAGTAAATATATTATGAATGATGGTGCCTAGTGACACCAAAGGAATAAAAACAAATAATGAATGAAAGTATGCTTATCCTGAAGTGTTAGCCTAGGAACCGCTGGTAATAATAAGACCCCTTCTCTTTTCTATGTCTCTACTGCCATTCTCCCATATAGAAATACTCTATTTAGAATCATTTAATTTCTTAAGTGTTTGGAGAAGAGTGATTTTATAATTATTAAGGACAGTAAGCTAAGAGCATTTTCCCCCCAAATCCAACACATCTCCTGCCTTTTCACACACTGGAAACACAGAGATGTGTAGAAATGAAGTGAAATAGTGGTCCAGCTCTGCTTCCTCATTTCATGGAATCATAAATAGGGGACACTTTCCCCTTCTCCCACTAATCTCCAAATCTCAGGAAGATAGACTGATAGGAAGAAGTCAAAATAATGCCCTATTCACCAGCATAAATTGTTACTCACACCTGGAGTAGAGTGTTTCAAAGAAAAATTAAATTCCTCAGTTAAATTATAATTGTCTCATGGTTAGTTTCTAATAACAATTATCATTATAGTTAACATTTATTTAGTACCTACAGTGTATCAGGCACGCTGATAGGCATTTTATACACATCATTGGTTTAATTTTCCCAGATATGAAGCATTCTTCCAATTTATAGAAAGCTGAGGTTTGCCCCAGACCATAGGATGAAAACTGCATTCTTCCAGACTCCAGGGCCCACAGTCTTACTGTGCTGTTGCAGTGCTGTCCATTATGATAGCCTCTAACCACATGTAGCCACTGAGCACTGGAAATATGCCTAATGTGATAAGAAACTGAATTTTAAGTTTATTTTAATTTTAAATTTAAATAGCCACATAAAGCTACCATATTAGACTACACAGATCTTGTTGTCTTCTATAAGATTCAGTTTTTATGGGAGTTCAAAATTTGTAGATATTGACAGGTAAGTATCGAATAGATAAACAAGATTATACATTATAGCACAGAGAAATATATACAAGATCTTGTGGTAGCTCATGGTGAAAAAGTATGCAACAATGAATATAAGTATGTTCATGTATAACTGAAAAGTTGTGCTCTATACTGGAAATTGACACAACATTGTAAACTGACTATAACTCAATAAAATAAAATTAGGAAAAAAGATTCCGTTTTTAAATTTTCTGTTATGCAGCAATAAGTAATCAATGCACTGAACGAGAACTATGATCTGACTAAAATCCTTGTATCTAAACTCTTATGAAAATAAGAAAATCTTATACAAATATAGAAGTTGACTTATAAGTATGTTTCATTGGCTCTCAGCTCCTAGGAATACCCACTCCTTAAAACAAACAACTATTTAACCCCCAGTCCCCCAGAACAAATTTACACTTTGCTGTTAACATTTTAAGGGTTATTCCAGAGAGACATTTGAAAGCAAGAACTCAATACTTCTGGCATGTTTAACTAAAAGACTGCTCAATACTATACAGGAGAAGAAAGCAATGACTGCTTTTCTCAGTAGAATTTCTACCGTTTTTAAAGTTAGCTTATTTGACTTATAACCACATTGGTCCTTCCAGTTCGGAAACACCAAAGGCAAGGTCTCTTTGATTACTGAGATTCCTTCAGCTCCTCTGAAATCGAACCCTGAAGTCCTTGTAGACTTTTAGTTTTGCTTCCTGTCAGCCAAGCAACTCTGTTAGAAAGGGTTCAGAGCCCTGAGAGCTTTCAGTTTATTTCTTGGAGAAGTTAAAGCTATAACAATAGCTTTCAATATGTGAGAGTCCCAGTTGTTCTGCAATTTTGTCAGCACTTGGTAATGTCTTTTTTTTCTTTTAAACATTAACCATTCTAGTATGTAACATTATCAATTGTGGTCTAAATTTGTTTTTCTCGAATGACTAATGAAGTTGGGCATCTTTTCATGTATTTACCTGTCATCCATATATTCTCTTTGAAGGGTCATTTCACTTTTTGTGCATTTTAAAATTGGGTTACTTGCCTTCTTATTGTTGAATTTTAAGAATACTCTATATATTCTGCTTGTAAGGCCTTTGTTGGAGATGTGATGTGCAAATATTTCCTTCCATTCTGTGGCTTGTCTTTTCATTCTCTTAACACTATCTTTCACAGAGCAAAACTTCTTAATTTTGAAGAAGTCCAATTTATCCTTTTTTTTTTTTCTTTTGGTATCATATCCAAGATCTCATTTCCCAACAAAGGTCACAAAGATTTTCTTCTAAAAGTCATACAGCTTTATGTTTACCATGTAGAACTATGAGTTATTATTTGATATTTATTTTTCTTTTGCATATAGTTGTCAAATTTCGTATCAATTATTTGTCATAAAGACTGTCATTCTTTATTTAACCATCTTTGTGTCTTTGTTAAAATTAATTGATCATATTGACTCGGTTCTCTTTCATCAATCTATGTGTTTATGCTTTTACCAATACCACATCATGTTTATTTATGTAGATTTACCATAAGTCTTAGCATTAAATAGTGCAGTTGCTCCAATTTTGTTTTCTTTCCAAATTTTTTGGCAGTTTTAGTAGCTTTGACACTTCCAAATAAGTGTTAGAATTAAGCTTCTTGGTGTCTATAAGATGATTCTCAGTGTGACTTCATTGAAACTATAGATCTATTTGGGAAGAATTGGCATTTTGACAATATCAAAAGTCTTCTCATCCATGAACATAGTATATCTCTTCATTTATTTAGGTTCTCTTTGAGTTTTTTTGACCAGAGTTTTATAATTTTCAACATACATGTCTTGCCCATATTTTTTAAGATTTATATATAAATACTTATTGATGCTATCGTAAATGGTACTTCATAAAATTTTGATTCCCAAATACAGTAATAAAATTGATTTTTTTGTATATTGACTTTGTATCCTGTGATCTTCCTAATATCACTTATTAGTTCTAGAAGGGGTGTGTGTGTGTGTGCGTGCATGTGCATATGCATATATTTATAAATTCCTTGGGATTTTTCATGTATGCAATCTTCTCACATGTAGATAGAGACACTTTTATTTCTTCCCTTCTAGTCTGTGTGCCTTTTATTTCTTTTACTATTTTATTGCACTGACTAGGACTTCCAGAACAATGCTGAATAAGAATAGTGAAGACAGAGATACTTGTGCTGGTCCCAATATTAGGAAGAAAGCATTCAGTCTTTCATCCTAAAATATAATGTAAGCTATAAAATTTTTAGTTTCTCTTTATCAGGGTAAGGGCATATTTTTATTCCTGATTTGCCAAGAGTTTTTTTTTTTTTTTATCATGAATGAATATTGGATTTTGTCAAATGATTTTTCTGTTTCTATTAAGAAGATTACATGTTTCTTCTTTAGCCTGTTAATACCATGATTAGATTGATTTTGAATATTGAGCCAGGTTTGTTTCCTTAGGATAAATCACCCTTCACTGTGATCTATTATTATTTCTATAGTTTTATATATAGCCAATTTGCTAATATTTTGTTGAGGATTTTGAGGTCTGTTCATAAGGGATACTGGTCTGTAGTTTTCTTGTAATATCTTTGTCTGGTTTTGCTATCCAGGTAATTCTGGTTTTATGATATGAGTTGGAAAATATTACTTCCTCTTCTATTTTCAGGAAGAGATTGTGTAAAATTGCTATTATTTCGTTCCTAAATAGTTGTTAGAATTTACCAGGGAAACCATCTGGGTTTGGGATTTTCTTTGTTGGAAGGTTTTTAAACTACAAATTCAATTTCTTTAATATCTATAAGCTATCCAGCTTATATATTTCTTCTTGAATAAATTTTGATAGTTTGTCTTTAAAGGAATTGGTTCATTTCATCTCAGTTTTGGGTCTATCAGATCTATAGTGATATTCCCTCTTTCATTCTTAATATGGGTAATTTGTGTTTCTTCTCTCTTTTTGTTGATTAGTCTGACTAGATACTTATCCCTTTGATTAATCTTTACAAAGAACTAGCTTCTGTTTTTATTAATTTTCTCTATAGGTTTTCTGTTTTCAATTTTATCCTATTCTGCTCTTATCTTTACTATTTCTTTCTTTGTGTGGGGAAGAAAACAATCTTTTTCCTACTACCATCCTAGATGGCTGGGGCCCTGAAAATTAAACTGACAAAAGACAGATCAACAAGAGATAAGCATAAAAGTTTATTTAATATAAGTTTTACATGACACAGGAGTCTTTGTAAGAAAAGTAACACCTGAAGAAATGGTTAAACCTGAGTCTTTTTACCAGGTTTGATGAAAAGTGGAAAGTCATGGAAGTGCATGATAGCACAGAAGGCTTGAGCTAAGCATAATAAACTGGAGAAAACTTAATAAGACGTGTTCACTTATGATTGTTCTCTGCACCACTCCATCTCCAGAGATAAGGATGCTTCCTCCCTGCAGATGGAGGGAGGGCACCTCTTACAAGAGGATGTTACGACCTGCTTCAGAGAAGAAAGGAGACGTCAGAGAGCCCTTCTAGCACTTTCTATTTATATGGCCTGCTTCATGGAAGAAAGGGAAACTCAGAGAGTCCTTCCTGCATTTGCCATTCCTCAAATGCCTTCAGCTTAAAACACCCAACATGCCAAGGTTCTGTATTTTGGAGTAGCGTGCTCTCAACCTGTCCTTTGCACCTGTTCCATGTATGCGTGACTTGTGATTGAGTCTGGGACTTGTATCAGTTTATAATACAGAATTAGAAGTTCTTCTCCAGTTTTCTCTTCCCTGGAATTTTCCCACACTCTCTGGTTGCAGAGGAACCCCCTTCCTGGTTCCTTTGGCCAGAGAGATGGGTTTCTTCCTCAAAACTCTTGCACATTTCTCAGTGACTCACATTTGCCCTTGGGATAAATCAACAAGAGAAAAAAAGGAGGAAAAAGAATTACAGGAATTCCCCACACACACATTTTGGACCTCAGGGAACTTTTTTTCAGGTTCCTCTGGCCAGAGAGGCAGTTTTTTTTTTCTTGGAGTCTTATATACTCATGCCACTGTGACCACTGTGACATCCCCACAACATGAGTACAGCGTCATGGCAGGGACTGTCCACCAGCAAGGCTGGATGAGGGAAAAAACCTCCAGGTATTCCCTCTGTAACTTCTATCTCACAGGAGCCCCTTTTTCTGATCAGAAAGAGGAGTTTCTCTCAGTATGTGCTTCTCATGCCCATTGCATAGGTTTGCAACTTAGGGCATCTGGTCCCCATCAGTAGATTCAATGATGCTGGCCATTCCTCAAGTTTCAGCTTTCCTCACTCTCTGCTTACAGGGTGCTTACTTTTCAGAGTTCTCAGATAGTCTATGTTCTGTCTGGACTCCCTCGTTGTGATATGCAGAGACAGAGTCTCAGGCAGAATAACTGCATCTTGGCAGGCACTGCACAATCTCACCATCAAATATCACAGGCAGAATTTTACTCAGAAGACCATAAGAGGTTCTGCAAGTTGGGTTTGAAATGACAGTAGATTCAAAAGTTTAGAGACATTTGAGATGAGTTAGGATACTGACCTACAAAAGCAGCCTCTTTCTCTGCACCAGAAGAAGTTGGAAATGTTTTCGGGGCCCCAGCAAAGGTGAAGGGTGCTGACTCTTCATTATGATCAAAGTTCAACTGCCTTTTTCCTCTGTGTCTGTAATAGTCATCACACTTTTTACTCACTTAAATCACAGACAAAACATCCCATAGATGAAATAAGCAAATCTGCTGTTTCATGTGGTTAACCACTTTTCTATTACTTATTACAGTCCTTTGGCAAGGTTACAAGATAATAGGGCAGAGTGAAGAAACACACAGATAGACACATGAGGTGGGAACGTTTTGTTACAAAAACCCTTCTTCGACTAGTGTTCATTTTCTAACTTGTGCATTAAAATAGAATTAGAAGTCTCATTATTTTCCCCACAATACTTGTATCCATGAATAAATGGTGTGATCCAAAAAGTGACCCAATATTTATTCAGATGCAAGAGACATTCACCACCTCTGTTTTTTATGTTAACATCAACTCTGGGGTCACAGATCAAACATCTCTTTGTATCTTAGAAGATCATCAACTGCAAGTTGCCTGAGAAAAGAGTGTGTGAATTTTTTCAGGGGATCTTAGTTTTTGCTTTATCTTCTTTAGACTTTCTAGGTATTCTCTTTATATATTCCTCAGAAATAGTCATATTTCTGATTTTCATTCATCTCATGATATGAAGGATTGGCTATATATATATATATATACCCTGCTACATTCATTCAGCAAATATTAATTATGCCAAGAAACAATGCTAATTGTTAGAATTAAGCAGTAAATAAAACCTGTAAACGTGAGGGACAGGCAGGCACCCCGCCTTATATTACTCATCAATAGTGTTCAAGCTCCAGACAATTTGGAAGACAATAATACCCTGTTTATTCTTACCTTAGAATAACAGGTGGGTCATTTCTTGCTTTACCTTTCTCTGGCCAAATATTTATTCCACTGACTTTCTTCTTCTAAAAAGTCCTGAGCCCATGAAGTGAAAGCCATGAACGAGACCTAAACAGCCATTATGTTACTCATAAGAGAAAAGGGGAGGAAAGGATGGAATGTAAGAGGCAGTGAAGGAGGGAAGGAAAGAGAAAGGGAAGAGAAGATGGAAGAGGGAAGGAAGAACCAGAGGACTGTCTTCCCCTCACTGGGCACCTTATAAATATGGAAGAGCTGTTGCTACAAACTGTCAATACTAACATGTCCATGTATAATCGAGCGAATAAATGCTGACTCTTCCATCAACGTCCTTCTGCTGTTTCAGTGATCTAGCATTTCATATGGAATTTAGCATTTAGTAGATGGTGTAAGGAAAACAGAGCAGAATTCTTCCTCATGCAATATATTTGATAAAAGGTGCTTAGGACTGTTTTTTAATTTAGGTGTCATTATTATTTATCTGGAAGATATTATATCAATCCTTATGGTTCATATAGGTTTTTAATATAATTTTCATTTAAAATCTCAGAATAATAACATTTATCTGAGAATTGTCTGCCCTCTTATCTTTCTATTTCTCTACCTAAACTCTACTCTAAACACAAGCTGTAAGTCTTCCAGTCTTGAACTAATCAGACTGTGCAGCTTCCACATTTGCTATTTTTTGGTACTTTTGATATTGCTCACATGCTATTATCATAATTGCCATCTTTCCATTTAACGAAGCTCTCTTTTTATCTGAAAAAAATTTCCCCTAACAGTTAAAAGCTTTCCTGCCTTAATACCTCACAACAGAAGGACTCTCTATAGAAGAATATTCAGTACACTTTGGGCAATCCACTTAGAGAACTTGGTTACTAAAGAACTAAAATGATCTCACAATAAGTTAATGTCATTTATTAGACAATCTCTAAGGGTAGCTTCCCACAACAGCATTATAAAGTGATTTTAAAGTAACCAGAATATTATTTTAATAAATATTCTGTTTGTTTTCTCTCTTGTCATTCATTTTCCTCTTTCCACTTCAACATTGCAAATACTATATGCCATTTTCCTAGATCGTACAGTGGGGGAAAACCTATACTCTAAACAGTTCTCGGTTTTACATAGGCTGGTAATCTTTGTTTAAAAATTATACTCCAAAAATATAATGATGTGATGTGTAAGCTCTTTTGGTCAGTAACTCAGATATAGTCTTTTTAAACAACAGCTCTGTTGAGATGTAATTCACACATCATACATTCTAATGTGTACTATACAGCAGGATTTATTCATAGAGTTGTACAACCATCATCACTGTCTACTTCCAGAAACTTGCTATCACCCAGCAAGGAAACCTCACACCCACTAACAGTCACTCTGCCTTCCACCTCTCCTCAGTCCCTGGAAATTACTATTCTACTTTTTATCTCTGTGGATTTGCATATTCTGGACTTCTGCTGATGGGTTCATACAATGTGTGATCTTTTGTGATCTTTTGTGACTTTTTTTACTTACAGTAATGTATTCAAGGTTCATTCATGATGTAGCATGTATCAGTACTTCATTCTTTTTCATGGCCAAATAATATTCCACCGGACAGATACAATGTTTCATGTATCTGTTCTTCATTCAATGGACACTTGGATGGTTTCCATTTGGTGGCTATTGTGAATAAAATTGCTATAAATACCTATGTACAAGTTTTTGTGTGGACATATATTTTCAGTTCTCTTGGGTGTATATCTAGGATTAGAATTATTGGGTCGTACTGTAAGTAGCTCTATGTTTAACTTTTTGAAGAACAGACTTTTCCAAAGCAGCTCACAATTTTACATTCCCTCTAATGGATATACGAGGGTTCCTTTTGCTCCCCATTCTTTCCAATACTTGTCTCTGTCCATCTTTGTGATCACAGCCATTCTAGCAGGTGTGACATGGTATCTCATTGTGGTTTTGATTTGCATTTCTCTCAGAACTAATGATGCTGAGCATCTTTTCATGTGCTTATTGGCCATTTGCAGATCTTCTTTGGAGAAGTATGTATTCAAATACTCTGCCCATTTTATTTATCTTTTTGTTGTTGAGTTATAAGAGGTCTTTATATATCCTGAATGAAAGTCACTTATAGATATATGATTTGCAAATACTTCTACCCATTCTTAGGTTTTCTTTTCCCTTCTTTGATAGTATCATTTGAAGCACAAAAGTGTTTAGTTGATGAAATCGAATATATGAATTTTTCTTTTTGTTTATAATTTTGGTGTCATAGTTTAGGGATTATTGCCTAATTCAGAATCACAGAAAGTTATGCCTATGATTTCTTCAAAAAGTTTTCTAGTGTTAGCTCTTATATTTAGTTCTCTGATCCATTTAGAGTTAATTTTTTTACATGGTGTGAGATAGTTGTCCAATTTTATTCTTTTGCATGTGGATATCCAGTTGTTCCATTATCCATTCCTTACTGCAAACTTAACCAATCCAGAGTGAATGGCTGAAGAGAAGAGTTGCACACATGTTGGTAAGACAGCATATTCTAAGGAAGATACAGTCAAATGATCTGAAATAAGACATCAACCCATTCAATTTGTTGGCATATCATGAGACATATAATGACTACAGTAAAAGGAGTCTAATATTAAAAATGTGTTGGTGTTTCCTGAGCATTATCCAAAGGAGAGAGATGTGTGGACCTGGTACGGGTCATCAAAGATATGCACCTCCTGTCGAATGGAAATAGTTCATCATGACTTTCTACAGCCTGGATAATAGACTTCAGGAGGATTTCCTCTCTCCTTTGACTTCTCTGGTGCTCTATACTGAGAAGCATGCCTATGGAGAACAAGATGAACAACTCTGGACATAGGTAGCTCCCCTACGTATCTTAGTAAATGGACATCTCTGTTAGTGATCATATTTTTTGCGAGTTCGGTGAACATTAGTTAGACACCTCCAGCCTGATCATCTCTGAATGAACTAAAGACATCATACTTCTGCTTTCATAAAGCTGAGAAACCAGTTGAGTTTAATCACATGAGGGTAATGCTACCCTTGAGGACTGACCTTAGCGGCCAACTGGATTCTCCTCCTCTGACAGCTGTCTTGAAATACATCACCTTAAAGAGGGACATTGAAAGCATGCTTAAAATGCTTATCTTCAAGGCAAGGCTTTGGGGGTTGTATGTGTGGGAGAGTGGGAGGGTCCCAGGTAGCCAAGTGGCCAGGGAGCCCCATCATAGAAGTACATAGCACCTGACCTGGGTGAAGGGAGGGAAAATACAAAAAAGTGAGATGGAATGAAGCAGAAGACAGTGTGATGCAGTTTGGAGAGATTCTAGGCTCCACCGCTAACTGACTTTGTAACCTTGGGCAACGTGCATGTTTATATCATGCTTGGCACTCTCTCTGTAAATTGGACATATTAGTCTCTACTTGAATTGGTTGACGTGGAACTTTTAAGGAACGTCCAGCAGCATGCCTGAAACCTAGTACATTCTCAACTAATATAAGCACCCTTCCAGTTCTCCCTTGGTCTAACCAGGGGCTGCCCTCAATATTGATCACGAGGTCAAGTTTGCTCTTGACCATTTCAAATTCCGACTTGGCTTTGGAGTCACACCCTCTCATTTCTGACACCAGCTGTGAGCATCCAGGGAGTACCTGGTAGGTTTCCTCAATTTCACTCCCACCTTCGCAGTCACAGTGGATCGAGACACAGATGAATTTTCTATGGAGATCGGGATCTGGATATTTAACTTGTTACCAGAACACAATGTGGGTCCTTAGATCTACCACCATCTCAGGGGTAGCTAGCAGCGGGTGATCAGAAATCATTCTTTGTGAAAAAAAATAATTTCTCTCCCTCATACCTTAAACATCATTACAAATTCTTCATGGGACTCTATTATTATCTGCTTTGTGTCACTTTTGTGACTTTCCTCCTCTGCCTTCCTCATCCTTCAGAAAGGGTACAATTACAAATTCACAAAACAATTGAACTTCGAGTTTGAAGCAGCATTTCACCCTTGGCAACCAGAATCCTTAATCATTATGCACCTTGTAAGTGAAAAAATAAAAGCTAATATTTTATCTTGATGAATAAGAGTCAGTGCTTGCCAAATAGGACTCTCACAGAGCTGATAATATGGGTGAAAAAACTATTATTATGGATTCTGATTGCACTTAGATTTTATATCATATTAGTGTGATTTATGCAACACAATTTTACTTATTTATCAGCTGAGCACCTAAAGTCAAAAGACAACTATAACCTGGTCTTTTAAACATGTAACTATTGACAAAAATAAATTTCAAATAATTACTTTTATACCTTTGGTCTGGGCAAATAAAGACCACTGTGCGTGTGCTGTGAGTGTGTGTATTTGTAAATTCATTTATAATATTTGTTTCATAAGATTTACTGACCTCTCAGTGAGATTTCTTAAAAGTGAATTTTTTCCTTCTAAACTTTGATTTATTTGTGACTATCTTTTGATCCATCATGTAAATGTCTTTATGTTTATAAATATTTCCATGAGGGATGGTGTTATACACCGAACTAATCTCCAAGACCTTAATTGCTTCAACCCTTGGGTGAAAGGATGTATATATTTAACCATCAAACCCTGTGGTGGTTGTTGTTAGTTATTCAAAAATACTCACTGAGCCTTTACTGTGTACTTGCCACTCTACTGTGATAGGAACAGAAGACCCAATATTCTACAGAAAAGATGTGGTCCTTTCCTGCCATGAAGGAAATGTCAATTTACTCGGGAGACATGAAGTAAACACATACCCGGACAATCTGCAGAATATGCTGTTATCTTTACTTATCTGTCTTTTCTCCTATTGTTCCCTCAGTCTAGAAAATCCATTTCCCTCTGTTGCTCCACCCTTGTTGACATAATCTCGAATGCAAGAGCAACAATGAGGGAAACTTGTCTAATTATTGAGGAGGAGTGAGATGAAGTTAGAATAAGTTGATTACAGAGCAAGATCTCATCAAGGATGTCCATGTCGTCTTAAACGTATATAGAAAAAAAATCAGAACACTGGACTGGGAAGTGGCTCCTAATCAGGCATACAGCCATGACTTCAGAATCTTTAAGTATCTGAGCAAACATGAGTCAAAACTTACAAACAACAACTCAAAGGATGCTCTTCTCAAAAAGAATAGGAGGGTGCTAGAAAGAAAATTCGGACTACATAATCCATGGAGCAGTAAAGAGAAAGGAAACTCATGAAACTAATTTGACTGCCTCTGGAGTTTTCTGATGAACCCAGATATTAAAGTGGAAGATGTTAATATATGGGAGAAGATACGGCTATCCAAGTATGAAAATAAAGAGTGACACAGCCCGTTTTTGAGAAGTCTTGGGTGGCAGTTTATGGAGTTCTGTCTCAGTGTACATCATTATCAAGAACTTAGAAAGGTACACTGGCTTCATGCTTATAACTATTGTCCAAGACATCATACGACTGGAAGGACTATTCCAAAAGCTCTTGACAGCCTGGAAAAAATGGACCAAATCTTACCAAGGGAAACATAAATGGATCAAAGTAAAATTATTCACTTAACATTCGAAAAACATCTGCCCCTAAAATGAATAGGGAACGAGCTTACCAGCAGCACTGGTGATGGCTGACGGGAAGTTCAGCGTGGCTCAGTCATGCAGTATGTCTGCTTGGTAACGTCATTTGATGCTCCAATGCAGATCAAAGGTTGTGCTGGTGAACCGCACTTGGAATAGCATGTTCCGTCTGGAGACCACATTTAAAGGGACAAGTTGACCAACTGGAATGTGTCCAGCACAGGGGGTGTGATGATAATGAAAAAGCGATTAAAACCATCCTCACAGGAAAACACATATGAAAAGAGCTTTTATCCTGGAGAAGAGGAGATAACTCATGGAGAAGTGAAGACTGACCTCAGGTTCTGGAAGGGCTGCTCTGCGGCAAAGTGTTTATGCTTGACCGACTTGTCTAAGAGAGTAGAACCAGGGCAGAAGGGTAGGAACTGAGTTGGGGCAGGTTTGGGCTGAATATTGAAAAGACCTTGAGAACATCTAAAATTGTCCAGATGCAAAACTGGCTTCATCTGGAGGCCTGCTCAGTAGAGGTGCTTGAACCGAAGGCTGTGGCTCCAAGCGCGCGCTTACTGTTTCTACTTCCTCCCAGGTGCTGTCTGCCCAACCCTCCCTTTCCTTCCAACTTCTATTCATCCATCCCACTTCCTTCCATCTTTCCCAGGCCCCTCATTCCTTCATGAATCTCACAGGCCCCCTCCAGTCCCCAGTCCCTTACAATGATTATAGTCTCCCCAAGCCTATGCCATGTGACATCCCTCCTACCATGCTAGCTTCTCAGTTCAGAAAACTCAACCTTTTCCATCAAAGCACAAATCAAGTGTCTACTCCTGAAACCCATTCAGTCCCTTCCTCATTTGTTTGTTTGTTTGTCATTTTAATTTTGTGTGTGTGGGGAGGATAATTAGGTTTATTTATTTATTTTTAGTGGAGGTGCTGGGGATTGAACCCAACCTTGTGCATGCTAGACATGCCCTCTACCACTGAGCTGTACCCTCCCCAGCCCCTTCCTCATTTGTATTACACGCCTGCCCACTCAGTGCTGAGTCCCTGAGGTTTCAGGTTTATCTGTTTCAGCAGCAGCTGAACCAATCCTTATATCTTCAAATGAGTGCTTCAGTTAGGAGGACTTCTCCATATAAAGAATACAGGAGAAGTTCAAGCAGTTCTGGTGTTTCTTTTTCTTTTTAAACAGGATCTATTTTTATTTTATTCATGAATCAGAGCCATCTCCTTTCTCAGTAAAGTCAGAGCTCTTGGCCCCTGTCATTGCCTCCCAGTCAAGTCAGGAGATGGGGGCTCCTTTCCTGGGCAAGTCCAAGGAAGCTTTTTGTTCTCAGGCTTTGTCTCTCACACATCCATGTGGGAGCCAGTCAGTGTGGAGCCAGCTTCTCACCCTGACTTTTTCTCTCCTGGGTTTGTTTTTGGAACTTTTTTTCCCCTTCTCCTTCCCCCATGGTGTGAGTTCATGTGTGGCCGGTTTTCTTGGGCACGAGGCCCAGCTGAGTTTCAGCTTTGTTTGTTGTTTGTACTGCCTGAGATCAGCCCCTGATACCCAGTGGTCAGAGTTCCCTGGGATGGGGGACCCCAACTGCATTCTTTTAGGCCTGGTTGGAAGACAGCAAATGCAAGAACACCAGGGCTTTTCAAGTCTTCATTCACAGAGAAGAAAGCTGCAGTATTTTGTGTAGAATAAGAAATACATAGGTATGTGGTTTTGAAACCTCCGTGTTCTGTTTTAAGCCAACAAAGAATTCCTAATTTAAAGGAGATCTGTCCCAGTTACTGATCTACCATGCACACATAAACCAAACAACCAAGAAGTTCACTGAGTTAGGATTTGTTCACGCTCCATTTTAGTGAGAGAAAAAAAGTGACAGACCTCCAGAGTGCGGGACCGGGCTCCCACGATCCCACAGGGGACAGACACTCCCCAGGCTCTTTGTCAGAAGCCCAAGAGGTCACACCCAGGGGATAAGAACAAACCAGAACTGAATCCGGTCTTAAAAACTGCCACCTTTCCCCAGCCCAGCTTAATCCTTGCCTGGACTAGATCAGCCCCCCACCTTATCTGCCTTCCAGAGGAGAGGGGAACTTACATCTTGTGACCCAGGTCATCTAGAACTTTCTCCTTCAAGGTACACTAGTGTTAACTAGTTTCAACGTGCAGGCCACGTGTTGAGCCTGGTCTCACCCGTCCGGGCCCCCCGCCGAGGCTGGCTGAGTCCGGGCAAGCTGGGTAACTTCACTAATCCTTGGTGACTTGCTCTATTCAATTAGGATGATGACGGAACCTACCCGCTGACTTAGATAAAGTGAAAATCAAATGAGATGGGAAATCAAATGAGACAGCAGAGCATAGTGGTTAAGGACATGGCCTCTGAAAAGTCCTGGCTACACTTACTGAATAATCTGGGACAAGTTAACCTCTGTGTTTCTATTTCTTTCTCTGTAAATTAGAGCTAATAAGAGTGTCTACCTCTTAGGGTTGTTATAGGAATTAAATGAGTTAAAACCTGTAAAGCACTCAGAGTAGTTTCTGGTAGGAAGCATGTGCTGTATATGTTTTGGCTAAATACGTCATAGTCCTTGGCTCGTAATGATGCTTGCGAAGGGCTAGGTGCTATCGTCCTTCTAACTGGATGATGATGATGACCATGACGGCCACCGCCGCCACCACCACCATCAGTAGTTCTCACCTTCCTAAACCCTGCTCCATCTGACCCTATGTCTCCTTCCCTTCTAGAAACTCTCTATTCCCTTGGCTCCTGGGACCCCACTCATGCTAGTTCTCTGACTGTTTCCTGTTCATTTCTCCTCCATCTTTTTCATAAGCATCTCTTTTTCGCAGCTCCTCTTAGCATGCTATGGTCCCCCAGGGTCCTAGCCACAGCCCACTGTTCTTCTCATTCGTGAGTGATGTCATCCAGTCTTACTCTTCAAATTATCCCCCATATGCTAATGGCAACCCCTCATTTCGGACACCAAACCCCTCTCAGCAGTCCGGGCCCCCATGGGTCCCAGACGCACCTATTTCCTGTCTGCTGTGTCTCTATCTGGTGATCCCAGATCATTCAAAAAGAATATTCATCATCTTCCCTCTAAATCAACTCCTCCTCCTCCATTTCGTGTATCATTTGAGAGCACCTTTACCTCCTGTCACCAAGCTAGAAAGGCAGAGATTGTTCTGGATTCCATCTTCATCTTAGTACCGCACATCCAAACCACACTAGTGCCTGCCAGTTTTGCTGACCAACATTTCTCAAAGTGGTACTTTCTCTTCTGACACCCACTGCCTTAATTCTGTCCCCACCACCTCTCACTTGGACCTCTTATGTGGTCTCCTTTCTCTTGGCCTCCCCTCTTTAAGCTCATCCTCCATCTTGCTACCCAGTAATGTTTCCAAAATGTAAAAATGACCCCATTATTCCCTGGGCTAAAGCCCCTCTGAGGCCCTTTCTTTTATAGGCTAAAGATGACTTCCTATTATGGAAGCCATAATATCTATCTAACCTCATTTGCAAACATTCCCCTCTTCAACCTTTGTCCACTTATCAGTGAAACTCGTCTTTATCCAAAGTGCCCAAGGTGCCCTCACTCTACATATCTACTGGTCACCTTCTAGTGCTCGGCTCAGCCGTGACCACTCCCTGAAACTTCTTCATTCCCATCACTCCTCTCTATTCCCACGTACAAGGTGGCTTCTACTTCTGTATTAGTTTTCCAGTAAAGGTCAACAAACAACCCAGGTTTCTCCTCTTACAGCTCTGTAGGTCTGAAGTCTAATAGGGGTCTCATGGACTAAAGTCAAAGCTTCTGCAGGGCTCGTCCCTTTCTGTAAGCATCAGATAGCATGTGTTTCCTTGCCTTTTTCAGGAGCTACAAGGCACCTGCATTCCTTGGCTTGTGGTCCCTTCCCCCAGCTTCAAATCCAGCAATGGCTGCTTGAGCCCTCCTCACATCCATCACTCTGACTTACTGTGATTCTTTCCTCTCCCACTTTTGAGGACCCTTCTGTTTACATTGTCTCAGGATAGTCTCCATTTCTTAAGGTCAGCTGTTTGACAACCTCAATTCCTGAGTGACGTGTATGTATTTATACGTTCTGGGGGTTCAGACATGGACATCTTTGGGCAGGTTGTTATTCCACCTACGACAATGTCCCTTTCTGTGTTCCCACAGAACTCTCTGCTTACATCTGTCATTCTATGCAATAAGTACCATCGTAGCATTTTGGGTTTTTTTAATTGAGATACAATTGATATGTAACATTGTGTGCGATTAAGATGTATAACATGTCGATTTGATACATTATATGACTTAATTAACTTTGATCTTCTTTGGGGTGTATTCATTTTTGAATCCCAATACTAAGAACAAAAAATAGACCCTCAGTAAACATTTTTGACCATTCAAATACCTAAGGGTAACCTAAATTCCCTTTTAAGGATCAGCACTGAAAAGGGATTAACCTATGCCCAGTAATTAGAGTTATTCATGTCAGTAATTCCATTTCTGTGAAAACTGGTCAACCAATACGTGCTGTTAAGAATATAAACTTCATTACTCTTATTGCTATATTAATATTTATTGTGTTTCTTATTATGTATGAGACATTGTTCTTAGTGCTTTTCACATGTTAATGCATTTAGTGTTTCCAACAGTTTTCTGATGTAAGTTCGATTACTGTTGCCCATTTCATGAATGTGGAAACTGAGGCACGAAACATTAAATAACTTGCCAGATGTCAGCCAGTTTAGTATACAGTAACTCTGAGTTAAACATTTTATTCTGTCAACCCAAACAATCTTTCCCGTGGCTAGTCTACATAAATGGGAGGTCACTGCAGTTCATTTGAAATTTTGTTTATTTCTCATGAAACTCAATAGCCTTTCGCCTCATGGGTTTAAGGAAAGAAATGAGTGAATTAGCTGGCTCCATTTGGGATTTTTCAGCCAGGCAACTTCTAAGACATATACGCTGTGGGCCTCAAGTGTAAAAATGAGCCGTGTATTATCTTTCAAAGCCACCTTGGTCTTTGGGAAAATCCTTGGGCCTAGCCGTGAGTCCGCACATGATCATTTTGTCAGTTTGATGAGAGTCAGTCCCAGGGGAAGGCCAGCATGCCAGGGAGGAAAGATGGGAGGATGGAGCACATTAAATCTGCGGTTGCTCACAGCATCTGCCTTTGATGCTGTCTCTGGGGAACACACTGATCGCCTCCTCTCAGTCAACAAACTCTGTGTCTTCTCAGCAGTTCCGAAGGGGGAGAGCCGTTGCAGGCGTTTTGCCCTGACAAGCTTATTTCTCTTCGAAGTCTAGAATGCAGTAGAAGCCATCAAAGGCAAGGGGTATTAGGAGCTGGTTTTGTGCAACAGCAACAGAATTTGGAAGTTTTCAGGCAACTCCTTCACTTATATCAGCAGTTGAATTCATGGAAGAATAAACTGATAATATTTGGGTACTGTTTTTCGAGAGGTTGACTCTGTTGTGTTGCAAGCAACTTTGTTTAGAAAGTGGGCGGTATTTTTCACTGAATTCAAAGCTCTTGCTAAACAGTAAGCTGGCTGATCCGTAACCTGAGGAAGTGGAGAAGAAAGCGTGAAGGACTTTAAGAGGACACCATCATCCCAGAATGCCTTCGAGAACCCTCAAGGGAAAAGGGAAGCTGGTTTTCCTCCACTCTATTGCCTTGATGGCCAAGAGCCACGATTCTGTTTTTAATGTGGGAGAATGGCAGAGCGCGACTTCTTGCAAAAGGTTGAACGATGGCCGCCTTGTGGATTCAGCCTCCCGCTTGGTCTCCTGTTGCTGGCATCCTCAGAAACTCTGTGAGAGCTGGTGGAATAAACTCATTCACAATTAACTTAACAAAATTACAGATTGCTCTATTTTAATGCAGTCCAATGGAAATGTCTTTTTTAAATAGAAAACCAACATGTTTATTAATTTTTATAAAATTTAAACATGACAAAAAACATACAATTTTGGTAGAAACTGGCCTTCTTACGTCCTCCCCTCTGAGGATGGAGGACTGGAAGTGGACTCTGATTCAGTATCCATTAAGCACTCTGACTTTATAATATTAATTCTGAGCAGCTGTGGTGTCTTGGGCGTTGCAGGGACACGGTGGGAGCACAGCCTCCTAATGGTTCTCTAACAGAGAGAGTGAAGGCTTTTCTCTACAGACCAGACAGTGGCCATCAGTCCCAGTCTGGCCTCCAGCCAGTCCCCTCTTCCTTCCACCTCCTGCTGCTGCTGCCAACCCTCTATTCAGGTGACTTCATTGTTTTTATTTCTAGTCTCTCTGGATTTAAACTGTCTCCTAACTCTTCTACCTACTTCTTCAATCTGTCTTCATTTTATTGCCTCTCATCCAGTTCCCTCTCGTTTTTAGGAATGAAACACCATATATGACAGTGGTGTCTGGAGGCTGGAAGCCTACAGAATCTCTCCTTTCCACACTTGACTAAGGTTTTTTGTTGTTGTTGTTGTTGTTGTTGTTGTTGTTGTTGTTTAATTCTCTAGAAAATGTGACAGACTTTTTTTGAAAAGAGATTTTTATTGTATGGGTGTTATTCTGAAATACAGTTATTCAAATTTGGGAGTTATCTGGGTGGGAGTTCATTCTGTATGAGCTGAAGGGCTATAATCTGTGGTTACTCCAGTATTTGGTTAAATCTATAGTAAAAAAAAATCAGACCATTATATATAATAATAGCATCAAATTAAGTATCTCATTTTTCCAGTGTTTATGGATTGAGATATTCAGAATTAACTATAGAAATCCAATATGGAAAACTGACAAATGTATACACATAATGCTGAAACTAATATCTTTTCTTAATTTTGATCATTTCTCAAGGCTTTTTGTCAAATCCTAGAAAGGTTATATTTTTCCTAAATTGTCTGTGCTTCTAGTGTCAAATTTCTTGAAACATATAATTGAGTGGTAAAAATTTTTAAACAAAATTTTACAAGGAAAAAATCTGTACACAGATGAACCCTCACACATGAATCCTCCTCTTCTAACCTTTAACAACGTTTGTTAAAGGTTAGAAGGGGACTTCTTTCCCCTTCTCCATTAGAGAGGATTTGGGGACCCTCACTGGTTCTTTGAAAGGGAAAATGTATCCAACATTGAAGGACTCATCATTTGATGTGGAAGAAATAAATCTGAGCATCCTGTTGGGTGTGTAAATGTTCAGATAAAGGCACTAAGACATTCCTTATCCTCTGGGTAATTCTTTTTTGTTCATAACACTTCTGATTCATGGTCCCTGAGGAAATAGAAAAGTAATGCAGGTGCTATGTGCTCTACAAAAGCAAATGTATGTTTTCCATGTTACTTCCTCAACTCAGATCTTAGATGTGGAATATTTCAGCCCTGGTCCCCAGCTGGGTCACTGCCATTTGATAAATTTCATTGTTACCATGGAGAATCCAAGAAATAGCAGAGTTAATGAATTTTAGCACCCCCCTACACACACACACTCTATTCCACTCACCCTATCTTCTTTGTTGTTGTACACAAATTCCAGGAAGCTCTGGCCTCAGGGCCTTTGCACTGGTTGTCCCCTTGTCTGAGATACTCTTTACCCGTTGTTCATTTTCTCACTTCATCTGGTCTCTTTCAAACATCATCTTATCAAAAAAGCTTTCCCTGACAGCCCTGTATAAAATGTCAGACCCTCCTCACATCTTAGAACCCCTCCCACCTCTTACTTGCTTTATTCTGCTTCCTGGTTTCCACCATTACTTGCTATTAAGAAAGTTTTATGCAATTGCATTTTCACTCCCTGCCCTACCCCCGTCACCATTAATTAGAACAAAGCTCTGTCTGTATACCTGGGACCTGGCGCATCACCCAGCACATAAGAGGCCTTCAAAAAGATTTGTGGGATAAATAGATGAGGTACAAACATTCTCTCCCAAGAGTATGTCAGAATGCTGAATACCAAACATGACTGACTTACCTTGGTTCCCTCTAGTAAACTGTCAAGCCAAGACTGTATGGTGTGGGGGAATATCATTTTTCAGGTACATTCCAAAATATATCCCATCTTTGAGCTATTAAGTAATAGCCAACAATATTATATTGCTGGATCACTTCAGAAGAACACAGAATAGTCAAAGAAATGAGTCCATGAATCTTCTTAAGTATTCTGAAATGAACGACCATGAGCAATAACATATTTATTGTTCCTCTAACGTGGATGTCCTGTAAGGTTCGTCAGTGGATCACTGACCAGCATCCATCACTGAGAGGCAATAATGCATGGTGGTGAGAACAAAGATGTTGGAGCTGACTGCCTGGGTTCAATTCTCACTTCTTCCACTTTATAGCTGTTATGGCTCTTGGGAAAGCTAGTTAGCTCCTTTAAGACTCAGTTTCCTCAACTGTAAAATGGGAATACTAACAAGACTCACTTTGTAGACTAGGTGTGAAGATGCAGTAAGTCAATACATGTACACTGCTTAGCACAGTGCCTGGAACATGGCTAGTAGTTAATCACTTTAAATAGCAGCAAGAATGATAAGTTATTAAAATAACAGTAATAATACTAATAACAGTATAGAGTCGTATAACAGTTACTTTTAAGGACATTATGACTTTGTTGTTAGAACCTAAAACATTTTTAGCAAAATATATAGACTCTCATTGACATTAAGAATGTCATGCTTAAGTGGGCAAAGGACTTGAATAAAAATTTTTCAAAGAAGGTATACAAATGACAATGAGTACATGAAAATATGGTCAACATCACTAATCATTAGGGAAATGCAAATCAAAACCAAAGTAAGATACCACTTCATATCCATTAGAATGACTATTATCCAAAAGCAAATGAACAAAAACAAACAAAAAAACAGAAACTAAGTGCGAGGAGGTAAAGAAATTGGAATCTTTGTGCATTGCTGGTGGAAATGTTAAATGGTACAGCAACTGTGGTAAACAATGTGGCAGTTTCTCAAAGAATCAAAAGTAGAATTACCATATGATTCAGCAATTCCACTTCTGAGTATAAACCCAAGGAACTGAAAGCAGGGACTCAGATATGTGAACACACATGCTCATAGCAGCATTATTTACAGTTGCCAGAAGGTGGAAACAAGCCAAAATGTTCATCAACAGAAGAATGGATAAACAAAATATGGTCTATACACCCGATGGAATATTATTCAGCCTTAAAAAGTAAGGAAATTCTGACATATGCTGCAACATGGATGAACCTTGAGACATTATACTAAGTGAAATAAGCCAGTCACAAAAGGACAAATATTGTATAATTCTACTTATAATGAGGTACTTAGAATAGCCAAATTCATAGAGAAAGAAAGTAGAATGGTGGTTGCCAGAGACTGGGATGGGGGAAGATAAGTAAGGATAGGGAATTACTGTTTGATGGGTGCAGAGTTTCGGTTTGGGGAGATGAAAAAATTCTGGAGCTGGCTAGTGGTGATGGTTGCACCATGACGTATTTAATGCTATTGAACTGTACACTTAAAAAGGTTGAAGTGGCCAATCATGTGTATATTTTACCACAGTAAAACACAGGAAACTATATTCAATCCCTTGTAATGGCCTATAATGAAAAAGAATAAGTAAAGGTATATATATATATATATATATATATATATATATATATATATATATATATATATATATATATATATATATATATATACACACACACACACACGTATAAATCACTATGCTGTACACCAGAAATTAACACATTATAAGTCAACTCTACTTCAATTAAAAAAAAATTAAACAGAGTTTTTGACACAACAAAAAACCAAAAAGGAACATGTTGGACTTCTTGATGGGTTCAGCAAAAACAGTAGACTAGGATCTCCCTGAAAGTGGCAACATGGGTTTAAACTTCATGGATCCACATATTTGTGGATTTTTTCTCATTACTGTACTACACGATGCACGAGTGGATGAATCTGCAGATGCAGAACCATAGGTACGGATGGATGGGCAACTGGCAAGTTGTATGCGGATTTTCAACTGCATGCGTGTTCAGTGCCCCTAACCTCCAGTGCCGTTCAAGGGTCAACTGTACATAAATACATACATATATATATATATATATATTTTTTTTTTAAGAGTGTCATGTTTGAGGCAAATGAAATGTTTACATATTGGCTCAAATGTACAATGCATCTAAAACAAAAAAGTTGTACTAGGACTTATAGGGAAAGAATTGGCCATGCTATCACACCTTGATAATTCGTACCTGAATAATACTTTGAGTTCACAAAACACATAATCATACATCACCTTATGATGTTTTCACAGCCCCCCTTGTGGTAACATTGTTCTTATCTCAATTATGCAGATAAGAAAAATGGATCTCAGAGAAACTGAGTGACCCAAGGTTATATTACTGGCAAGTCTGGCATCAGGACTTCAGCCTTGAGGCACCCTCTCCCATGCTGTCTCCTCTGAGTCCGCCCACCCCCTTGACCAGATCTTCTTTCACTCCATAAATGAAGTGAAATAGAAGCAGTGCTCATACCCGGGCTGGCAAAGCATCAGGAGTCGCCCATAACCTCTGCATTACAATTTGTAAAATGAAGCTGGTGGAGATGCTGCAACCCCGAGGTATGCTGGACTATGCCTTAAACTTCCAATTCCTCCATTTTTATTAGGGTAAACCAAGAAACCCTGTCAAGCATTTAAGAATGAGATAAACTCTCAAGACAGAGATGACAGTGGGTTTGCATTTCCACGAGCATGATATGGTTTTTCTCAGGGAAAATAAAGTGCTAACCAAAAATAACTAACTGTTGGAAAGTCATATGGGATCAGCCTACCAGCTTCCCAAGAATCTCATCTCAAATGCATAGCCTAAAATCATGTCTGTTTCCTGAACTGAAAAAAGGCGATCAGAAAAGCTAAGTCGTGTTCCTTGGCCCAGGGCCTCTGCCTTAGGAGAATTTGGTGCTTTCTGTGTTTCTGGGAGAGTAAGTTGACATTGGCATTCAAATAACTTGCTTTTGGAAGAGTTTCCACGGAAAGGTTGTCATCAGATAAAACAATAGCTCCAGCCTTCCTACAACATGATTCTTTTAAGCTTCTGAGAGCAGAGCAGTTGCTCTGAGATCGCAGGTGCTCCTCACTCATTCTCACCATATGCGTTACCACTCCAAGATAAGAATTTCCCCATACAATTCAGTAAATCTTTCTTATAAAGGAAAACCAAAGTACACAAAGCACTTTTTAAAGAATCAGTGTTACCCGTGCCTTTATTACCACAAGCTACTGTCTGCTAAGTATTTTGTTTGTTTGTTTTAATATCAAATCTTGTTAAGCAAGCTAATGACATGTATAGGATAAATAAGCAACTGCGCAGTTTAAAATTAAAATACTTGTCTTTGTCACCTGCACATTTTCTATTGTCTGCCTGGGACAGTTCTGAGACCTTCTTTTCGTTGTCCAATACAGTGGTCACTAACTACGTGTGGCTATTTAAATTGAAATATAAAATAATTGAAGTGAAATAAGAGCTAGCATTTTGTCTCTTAGGTATAGCTGCAACATTTTGAACACTCATTAGCCATATGTGGCTAGTGGCAACAAATTAGTGCAGACACAGAATGTTCCATCTTTGCAGAAAGTTCTATGGGTAGTTCTGTGCTTGCTTTAAAGTCTTGTTCATCTTGGGTTGTGTGAGGTTGAGATAATATTGCTGATTTGACCTCCACCTCCTGTATAACTGAAGCTGCTGGGTGGACCTGGACATTGCAGTCTTCTCAGGCAGGCCCTTTGAAAACTGGGTTTTCACCAACATCACTCAAATACTGTTAGGCAGCAGTTCTCGACTACAGATTGGAATCATCTGGAAAGCTTCTCAAAATGCAGAAGCCTAGGGCCCATCCCCAGGAAGTCTTCACTAATTGCTCTGGTTTGCAGCCTGGATTTTTCAAAAATTCTTCCAGATATTCAAGTATGCAGCCAGGGTTGAGAACCATGACCCTAAGACTGTTCCTAGTACCACAAGTCATTTTATCACAAGGCATCTCAGCCCCTGGCTCAGCCACTGGGAGCACGTCAGATAAGAGCCCTGAACAGGGACACAGGAGACCTGGGTTCAATTTCCAGCCCTCCTCCTGACTGATTGTGGACCTTGGATGAGTCCCTGTCTGCCTGGACCTCGGGATCCTCCCATGTTAATGAGAGGGGTGATCTCCCCTCACACCCACAATCTGTCAGCCTGGGAAATATCATCCAACTTAGTAAATTAGGGGAATAAATCTTTTATACCCACTTTAAGCTGATGCTGTACAAGCCTCAGATAGCCCTGATCTTACCCAAATAGCCCTCAGAGGTCTCAGTGTACTGGGCGGCATTGTGGGGGTGGGCAGGCCACCAATACAAGGCAGTCCTCCACTGTTTAGAATTCAGCTGAGAGTTTTAGTGGCTCCTGTGTGGATCTACATGTTGTACCAAGTGCAGAGTCATGACTGATGTTTGGGCATCTTACAAAGGGTTCTAGCTGGCCTCGGCTATTGTGCACGATAAGCTAATGTTTATTTTTGCATCCCAAGTCTTTCCAGCTGCTCAACTGTGCAATCATTTCATTTCCTTCTCCAGAAACTTTTACCGCTAGCCTTTAAAACCATCACCTAATGGGCACTGAGGTGAAAGTTTTTTTTACGTGACATTCTAATCTGGCTGTGACTTGAGTTTCTTCCCTCTTGCCTTTCGCCAAAGCAGGCTGGCTTCTTAGAGGCTGTCTAATACGTCTTTGAACGGGCCCATCTCTCATGTGCTGTTAGAAGTGACATCTCCCAGCTCATCCCATCAGAGACAGTGATGGGATAACACCTTTCAAGGTGACAGTGTGTGTGACAGCAGGCAGAGGGGAGAGTGTGCTCGCTGGCAAAGATAAGGAATGGGCTATCATTTGGTCTAGCTGTTTCATCACCGTAACTGCTCATGGCTTCAAATTGCCCATGAATCAACCTGTAAGTGCCTCAGAATAGGAAAGCCGTTGCTAGCCGGCTCTTGACTGCCCTATTGCAAATATTTCACTCCTTCAGTATCTGCCCGTCTCCTCGTATAATCCACCGCTGAATGTCTGGGCAATGCCTGGGCGTCCTGCTTTTAGAAAGATCCTTTTCAAGCACCTCCAGGAGACAGCTGCAGCCACAAGCGTGGCGTTCTGTGCGGGGTGGCCTCTGAGCCCAGCGCCCACACCTTCTCAACCTTTGCTGCGTGTAAGAATCACTCCGGCAGTGAATCTTTGGATCAATATAATCAGAATCTTACTGGGATCCAGGCTTTAGTTTGGGGAGGGGGTGAGGGGTGTCAGCTTCTCTGGAGATTCCAGTGTGCAGCCATGGCTGGGAACCACTCTAGATCTGGTCACTCAGTTACTCACACTACAAAGCAATATTAGCTGAGCACATTTGGGGAGGCAGGGGGAGAGCCTGGAAATAAATCAATACATCATATGTAAGATGGTTATGTAGACTGTAAGGAAAGGTGAAGGGTGACTTGCCGGCGAGGGACTGCCCCTTGATACAGAGTGATCAGGAAAAGCCTCTCTCTCCCAGAGCCAGAGAGACAGCAGGGAAACAAAGTCAAAATTCTGGAGCCTGGCTGTCTGAAAATATACACCAAGGCAATCCTGGTGTATATTTGCTGTAAATATGCCGTGAAGCAAGCAGCCCCCGAATCTCAGTGGTTTATAACAACAGGCTTTTTTTCTGTAGTGAGCTGGGCTCTGCAGGGTCTTGAAGGGTGAGGTGGGATCAGGGCTTGGCCCAGGGTGCAGGCTGGGTTCCACTTTGCTCCTCTTGGGCCAGCAGCTGCCTCTTTACACAGCCTTCTCACGATGATGGCAGAAGTACCAGGGGAACAAGAGGAAACACTTAAAGTATCTCAAGGCCTAGGCTTAGGACGGGCACACTGTCACTTCTCCCCACATTCCATTGGCCAAAGCAAATCAATGACCAAGCCCCACAGCAGTCGGGTGGGGAAGCGTCCTGCTTCCACACTGACCCTGGCCGGGGCAGGCAGGGCAGGAGAAGGTGTGAGCCAATACTCAACCCCATGTGCCATCTAAGGATACTTAGCAGGGCAGCTTTAGCTTGGAAGCCTAGAAGTGTTTTTTCAAATGAGACCTAAAGCCTCCCCTGGCCCCGTGCTCTCATGTGCTCCTCTGTATCAGCAGCCCTGTATCTTCTCAGTCATTGTACTCACAGGCCCTCAGTGCAGCACCCTTAAAAACTCAGAGTCCTAGCTCATTCAGTTCTGGGTTTTTTAGCACTTGGCTCGCTGCCTATAACAACCAGAAGCTACCCCCTTACACTGTCAGAGTCACAGGAGGACCCTATGCTCTGCCCCTTTTGATAATATGTAGGACTCTCAGAAGCATGTATGTTCAATATTTTTATGCCCTATAGCCTAGAAGCCCCAGGAGGACAGTAACTAGGCCCACTTTGTTCGTGGCTGAACCCCCGAAGCCAAGCTCAGGGACTAGCATCACCATGTTTGTTCAATTGAATGAAATTATCCTAAAATGGGCAGCAAAGTCAGAGCCAGACAGAGTATCTCATGAGAAACTAGGACATCCCTAGTTCACTCAGTTATCTCTTCTGTAACGTGAGGTTTATAATATGAAGTTTACATCGTGGAAATGATGGAAAGATCAAATAAGATAATTCATGTAAAAGCCTTAAAATACATGGACATCATAAAAACAATAAATAGGGAACCTGTGGAATGGGAATGTGAAAAAAAAAATGAAGTTGAAATAGAAGGAATTTCGTTAGATTTGTTTCACACCTCATTTTCCCTCACTTCAAAGCTAGTCAGAGTAATCCCTGGAGCAGTAACTGCTACTTGTAAAGTTTGGGGGAAAAGAAAAAGTGTCAGAAGATATTGCCCCTCAGATTTCAAAGAGCGATCATAGGAAGAACAGGCTGAACACTTCATATGGGAAAGACCTGGGGAAAGCAAAGCCAGCTCAAAGTCCACGTGCAGATACCTGGGAGGGAGCAGATTCCCTGGTAGTAAGCCCAGCGGCTGTGTGCCGACCAGGTTTGTCAGGTCTCCCCGTACGGCTGGTTACCAGATCCAGGGATCAAGAGAACTTGACCTATACAGTATATCTCGACAGCAGTTTGTAGAATGGACATTTCATAAACTGGAAACTTATGTCCTAGATCCAGCCCTAGTCATCTTTTCTGGTTGATAAGAGGTTGGACAGGGAAGCAGAAAAGAAGAGAGGAAAAAAAAATGAATGAATGGGTCAATGAATGAATATTTATTTGCATGGTTGAAATTATAGATCAAGGGTATCTCTATTCAAGGCCAATCATAATAACAGCAAAGCTTATATCCATGTGTCACTAGGTAACTTCCAGAAGCTAGCTGGATACTTGTTCAAGGAGCAGAGCAGAGGCTCAAAGGCATAATTTAAGGAGGAGCTGGTAAAGAAGAATTCCAGGCAGGTAGCGAAGAATTGGCGGACTGCATGGTGGGGGCCAGTGCCAGTGGAGGATGGGCAGCCTGGAGCTGGGTGGACCCCTAGCAGAGCGGCCTAGGGCATGGGGTCCAAGACCTCAGCCACCCAAAACCACCCTACTCCACTCACTCAGAAAGCCTCAGCGGGTCCCTATTAAGATAAGCTTCTCGCTTACAGGAGAAATAAAGAGAAAAGAGATGCATGAAATCTATGGATCAGAAACCATAAGGAGACTTCCTGCCCAGCTGGGTTTTACCCAGATCCCAAAAAGCAGTGGCTCTCAAATAACAGTCTGTGAACCAGGATTAGCCTCCAAAGTGAGCACACGGGTAACCAGAACCGAGATCAAGAAACAGAACATGGCTTGTACCTCTGAAGCCCCCTCCATTCTCCTTTTCAGTCACCACCCTGCCCTAAGCACATCCACTCTCCGACCTCTGACAGCCAGCTTTCGTAATTTGTGTAAGTGGAATCACGCAGTAGTTTCTTTTTTGTGTCTGCCTTCTCTGACGCAGATGATGTTTGAGAGGCTCACCCCTTTTGTGCAGTGGAGTGCAGTTTGGTTTGCTCTCACTGCTGTGAGGAAATAGTGTTAACTTTCATGTGTGTTTCTCCTGAGGATGGACACTTGCGTTGTGTCCATTTTGGAGCCCTTGTGAACAGTGTAGCGACTACCGATCTTGTACGTGCCTTTGGGCGCACGTGTGCACATTTCTGTGGGCTTACCTTTCTAAGCATCTGTTGATCTAGAGCTAAAAAATGAAATCAATAATATCATCCTCACAGGTTTACTGTTAAGATTAAATGAGATAATGTATGTGAACCTGTTGCAAACTCTAAATGTGATACAAATTTAAGAGTTGCCCCTTTCAGGGAGACCCTAGTCTACTGTTTTTGCTGAACCCATCAAAAAGTCCAACATGTTCCTTTTCGGTTTTTTGTTGTGTCAAAAACTCTGTTTAATTTTTTTTATTGAAGTAGAGTTGATTTATAACATTGTGTTAATTTCTAATGTACAGCATAGTGATTTATACGTATGTGTGTGTGTGTGTGTGTATGTATATATACACCTTTTATTATTCTTTTTCATTATAGCCATTACAAGGTATTGAATATAGTTTCATGTGTTATACAGTAGGTCCTTGTTGTTTATCTATTTTATATGTAGTAGTGTGTATCTGCAAATCCTAAACTCTCAACTCATCTCTCCCCATCCCCTTTTCCCCCTGGTAACCACAAGTTTGTTTTCTATGTCTGTGAGTCAGTCTCTGTTTTGTAAATAAGTTAATTTGTGTCCTTTTACTTTTTTAGATTCCACATATAAGTGACATCATATGGTAATGTTATTTCTCTTTCTAGCTTACTTCACTTAGTATAACAATCTCCAGGTCCATCCATGTTGCTGCAAATGGCATTATTTCATTCTTTTTTATGGCTGAGTAATACTTACATATATACGTGTGTATGTGTGTGTGTGCATGTGTGTGTGTTTATGCATACTACATCTTCTTTATCCAGTCATCTGTCGATGGACATTTAGGGTGCTTCCATGTCTTGGCTGTTGTAAATTGTGCTGCTATGCGCATTGAGGTGCATGTATCTTTTCTAATTAGAGTTTTCTCTGGATACATGCCCAGGAGTGGGATTGCTGGATCATATGGTAAATCTATTTTCAGTTTTTTAAGGAATCTTCATACTGTTTTCCATAATGGCTGCACCAAACTACATTCCCATCAGCAGCGTAGGAGGGCTCCCTTTTCTCCACACCCTCTCCAGCATTTGTCATTTGTGGAAAAAGTCCAGCATGTTTCTTGAAATATTCTCTAACCAATCTCAGGCCTTCCAAATGCATATGTTGCTCAGGATCTACAGCAATAGTTCTTAACTCTAGGTCAACGAACACAGGTACACCAGTGTCTCCACTCTGGAGCATTGCCGAGTATCTGTTGATATGTAGATTTTATTTCTACCGCAGCTTAAACTCCACTCAATCATAACACCCTCTATCAAAGAGACCCTGAGCAGATCATATAAACAGGTGGAAACCAAGATATAGCTTACTCAAAGTAAGGGGATAGAGAGAGCAAAATATCAGGGCAGCCACAAGGGAAATTTACATATTTACATATTTACCAGATTATAGGGAGCTTGGCCTTATGAGCACATTAGAGAACAGAGTTGGGGCCATGACCTCCTGCTCAATCAGAAACACTAAAGGGGACCACATGTGAGAGCTAAGAAAGCTTACGTAGATTTAGGGGGATTCTGAGATATGTGGCTGTGATTTCATTGTAATGATTCTTGATTTTGTTTAGTGTTTAGTTTCTTTCAGCCCCTCCAAGCATGGCGCCAACATTTTAACATTTGAACCCCAAACCATCACACACCAGCAGGGAGATGCACCTGTACCGCTTATTCAATGTTCCTTCTCATGTGGTAAGCACAGCAGTGCTGTGCCGTGTACCAGGCTTTATGATTTCCACACCCCTTCTACACACACCATTCCTTTTTATCCTCACAGCCACCCTGGAAACAAGGCGGGGAATGGAATATCCATGTCCCTATTTTACCTAAAACTGAAACCCAGAAAGGTTGCCTATCATGTCCACGTGCCCAGCATTATCCAGCAGGGGAAACAAAGTTGGATCTGCTGCCTTTCCACTTCCTCCCACTCACCACTTGCCTCTTGGGTGTGTATTCACCTCCCTTGCTATACTATAAATGCCGAAAAGCAGAGGGTGCCCCTTATCTTGTGTTCTTTTTCTCTCTTACACCCACTCCTGCATCTTAAACAGAGTGGGTGCTGGATGTCCTGGGGATAAGAAACTCTTCTTTTCAAGCCAGTTGAAGTTTAAATAGGTTGCTCCAGGAACTCAGGATTGCTTGTAAAGAATGAAGAGGATTCTTGATGGAGACAAGACCTTAAAAACTCTTTTGTCTGCACAAAGGTAGATCCCAGAGCAAATCTAGAGAAGGGACATCATTATTGACCTATGGAAAAAGTATTTCTTCCTGGCAACTTGAGAGAAAGGTTGGAACCAAAAGGGAGGAGATGGAAGAGAAGATTAGAGTGGCTCTGAAAAAATATGGTGGATGGTCAGAGCCCCTGAGGAAATACGGCCAGTGATAACTGCTCTGTGGTGAGGACAGTTGAGCCTGAGTAATATCTAACACCTACTACCAGGCATCTCCTATTGCGCTCTGTGTTACAGACGCAATGATTTTGCTCCACACTTTAGTAAAATTAGATGACACATCCTGTGTCAGTGGTGCTTTAGGAAATGGAGGAAGAGGGGTTAGGTCAGTCTTTGGTCTAAAGAGGGAAGACAAAAAGAAGGTCAAATGCCCCAGGAGGCAAGACGGGAAGAGAAGGTTGAGAGATGGGTCAAGAGCAGGAGTGCTGAGTGGAAATAACCTGGACACACGCCTCCTCAGAAATGCTCAGAAATGTCAAGAAGGCACAAGACTCACCGCAGAACATGGGACATTGGAGGTCAAGTCATTTTAGTTGGATACTGAAAAAAACAGTGATTCCAGAAAGCTGGGAGTCTTGAAGACATAAAGGTTATGCCATATATTTTGAACTTTTCAAATTACAATTTGGGTGCTTCCGTCTTGGAGAAGTTCACAGAGTTTTATTTTGTATTTTTTTGCCTTCTAGTTTTATTCTTGCTGTTACCCCTTATTCTTCTTCTACTGGGAAATAACCAGATTTAACATCCTTTGCTTGCTTGATGAACCAAGGACATGTGCAAAGCCAGGAATCCTAGTGGTGTGGAATCTTTCTATACTCTACCCGACCCTGGGTCTCACAGTTGTGGGTGGGGGTGGGGTGGGGGGGAGATGTGTGTCTAAGGGACAGAATAAGCAGGGTCACAAGAAGAAGGAGATTACTAACCAGCTGAGGGACAAACTTATTTACTCTTAAATATATGTATTTTTTCAGAGTCAGCAAAAGCCAGAGCCATCATGCCTACGAAACTGCATTTGCATTTATAGTACAAATAAGAAAAATGAGTTCTAGCCAGAGCATGTCCTCAAAGAGATGATAAATCCACTCTCCTGACTGGAGCGCTGGGCAGTACTTTGATTGGTACACGAGGACGTGTGTTGCAATTGTAAGTGAAGGCGAGCGAGAAATGTGGGAAAGGAGCCAGTGGGGACTTTTCACCATGGGAACAGCTTAGTCCCAGAGAGCCAGCTCTTCTGTTGAAAACTGCGTATACCTGGTAACTCTGAAGACATTTATTCCTCCATGAAGTTCGGCTCATGGTGGGTTAATAATTAGATACTCTTTATGAGTAGTTCAAGTGAAGGCCACTAGCTATGACTTCACTTTGGCTGGGGTTTCCCTGTAATCCATTTAGCAAATTAAAGAGATTACTTTGATTGGTGCCATTATCTCCTGTTCTCTTGCGGGTGAACCACTTAACCTGTGCTTAATTGAAAGAGATAGACAGGGTACAGTAACAAATACAATCCAAAGGAAGGGGCAATAGGATCTGTAGGCCAAACAAATGATGGCACTGGGCTAACAATAGCAGATTAGAGGTGAGATCAATTAATTAGAAGCTATTGTAGGCGTTGGGTGGTTGCCAAGGTTTCTAATAGCCTAAGCCATCATGCCAGCTCTGTTTAGGAGGATTTTAATGACTGGGAGTTGATGCGGCTATTTCAATAATTACTTACTTTTATAATTACTTCATTAGAATACTAAATGTATTACGTCAGTGAGAAAGATCTTTATTCTCCGACATGTCCAGCCATATTGGAGACTCCATCGTCCCACAGAGAAGCCTCCATTTGGAAGAGGCAGAGGTTTGGAAATAGCTGTGCTCACATGGTGTTAAATATTATGTATGAAGTGCCGGCTCTGTGAGGCCCTGGGCTAGGTGTTTGGAGTACAGAGATCATGAGGCCACATCTTTGGCGTGGGTGCAGACATAATTTCAATCCAATTGCATAAAGGTTAGAATAAAATTGTGCAAAGGGTATGCATCAATCAGTGCAGCAGAGAAAAGAGAGGTCATTCTAGTTGTTTCAAGCAGAAAGGGATTTAATAGAGGGAATTAGGTTCCAGATCTGGCCATTCATTATTTGATGGACGTCATATCCTTTTACCCTCTTCGTCCTTGGCTACCTTCAACCACACTGGATTCTTTCCTGTTCCTTGAATTCCCCAGTCACGCTCCCACTGAGAGACCTTTGTCCTGACTATCCCCTCTATGCAGAAGAGCCAACTCCCTCTTCCTTCAGAGATTTCCTTAAATGTCACCTTTGCAGAGAGGCTTACCCCAACTGCCTGATTTTAAAACTATTATTCACTCTCACTTCCAGCATTTCTAATTCCTTTTACACTGTTTCACTTTTTCTGTTTTTCGGCACTGAATAATTTTTAAAATACGGAATTTTTTTTTAATGCCTATTGTTTATTCCCCACCTAGATGGCAGAGTATTCACAGATATGATTCCATGTCTCTTAATTACTGGTGAGTCCCACAGGCCTAAATCAGTACCTGGAGTAGAGACAATGTTTGATATTTGCTGAGTGAATCAGGTGCCCGTAGCATGGCTGGAAGAGCTGGAGGAGAAGCCAGGGTGCTGCCCCCTGTCTCATGGGTCACACCACCGTAGCTGCAACCCCAGCTCAGGTGGCTGTTGATAACGAAGCTCAGTGCACGCTGGGCTGGGAGAGCTTGCCACCACAACACGCACATCCTTGGGAGCTTCCCTGACAGCATTCACCACCACGGGAGTTTGATCTCCGCTTCACTTCCACCTTGCAAACCCCTAGGAAGACTATTTGGCAAATACAGTGTTTATGTTTTCAACTTCTTCAAGTAGAAGGAAGTATCATGGAGGCTTGGGAAGTCAACCCAACCATCTGCTGTAGGACCTTCACGCATATGGAGGAAGACCACTGTCCCCACTCTTGGGTGGGCAGCCTGAGGCTCAGGGCTGCATGATGTCTGGAGGTGTCACAGTGAGCAAGTTTGGGAGCCAGGCTTCCCCATGGATCTCTTCATTCTGAAGCCCTTGCTTCACTCCACATCGTCTCCATTGGCTACTCACAACATGGTGCCAATAAAACCAAAATCAGGCATTTAAGTCCCCAGGGACGCTTTGCCGTCTCCTAGAATTATGGCAGTGACCCTAACTTTTTCCAGTGAACCAGATGAGAGCGCAGAACTAGGTTTGTGGAAACCAACCAGAATCTAGGAAGAGCAAAGAGCTAGGCTTGTAGAAACCAATCTTCTGCTGGGAAGAGCAGCTCAAAGCACTGCCTTTCCTGTGGCAGGTTTTTTGTTATTACACACAGTCCACTTAGGTTGAAGAGCACTGAATGGCTTCCCTCCCTATTTTGGGCCTGACCCCAAGTAGAAATTCTTCGGTTCCTCTGTATCTCAACACTGGTGTCACATCAATCTGACGGGAGGCCACATAATTGCCGAAATTAAAACGTAATACCTGACACCTTAGAGGTGGCTTGCCGGAGCCTGTGAATATTTATTTAATGGAAATGGAGTCAGGATGACCTTGCTGGGTCAGGCTGACTGTTTCTCTCCCTGACACACCTTGTGAAGAAGCAGAGAAATCTGAAGCTGTGGATCAATAAGGTCACCTGCCATGGGACCGCCATGCTGAGCAGGATTATTCCATCATCAGGGACAGCCACAAGCATTTCTAAGGGGCCAATCTGTGACTGGCCCTGGGTTAGGGTCCAGTCAGACAGGATGAAGGACATGGTTACTAAGTAACTCTACTTTTGAGCAGGGCAGGCAGGCTCCTAAAATGATTCTCAGTGATCCTCACCTCCTGGTATCCACTCCCTTTTTTAACCTCCTCCCCTTGTGTATGCATAGTAGACCTGGTGACTTTCTCCTAATAAAGAGCTATGGCAAAGGTGATGGATGTCATTTCCATCATGAGGTTATAAAAGACCGTGATGTCTATCTTGCTGGCTTTCTCTCTCTTTCTCTCTCCCTGCCTTCTTCCTCAATATCATGCTTGTCTTGACAAAGCAAGCTGCCATGTTGGAGAGTCCTCCTTGGCAACAAATGGAGAGTGGCCTTCCTCCAGTATCCTTCTAGGAACTGAGGTCCTCCATCTAACATCTCATGAATAACTGAATTCTGAAAAAGATGCATGAAATTGAAAGTGGATCTTTTCCCAGTCAGGCCTAAGATGACTGTAGCCCAGTCAACACCTTGATTGCAGCCAGTAGGAGACCTTGGAGACCCAGCTAAGCTGTGCCCAGACTCTTGACTGAAAGAAGCTGTGAGATTATAAATGCTGTTGCTTTAAGCCATTAAGTTCTGAGGAATTTTTTGTACAGCCATAGATAATACAAGGGAGGCAGAATTCTAAAATATGGGTACTCGGTGCTCCATAGAGCCCTGGAAGATGAAAGGCAGAGGAAGGTGTCACCATGCTTAGTAAAACCATTCAGGTGGTTCTATGTTATAAATCAAACCTTGATGACTCAGCTTGGTGATTACATTCACCAGTGTCCCTTGAGCAGCAATGGAAGACAGGTGCCCCAGAATTCGCCCATTCGTGTCTTCGTTCATGTATCCACCCATTTATTCCCTCGTGTATTTGAATATTCATGCATCTCCAGGTCCTGCGTCAGAGGCATGAGCTTCCAGTTTAACAGGTGGGAGCAGCATGGCCTCAATCATCACAGCCATGAATGTATCATTAAAACCTGAGATATTTCCCAAAGTAAAGGAGTAGTCCTAACAGAGGAGCTTGACCCTCATCAGGGTGTGGTCAGGACAGGCTTCCCTGAGGAAGCAATACGCTGAGGTAACCAGGTGAACCGGGAAGGGAGAAGCATTCCCACAAAGGAAACAGGGTAACAAGGCCGTGTGCTGGCAAGGCCCATTGTCTGATGCACTCAAGAGAGAGGTGGACAGATAGGCAGGGCATGTAAGCAGGGGCCAGGCTGCGCAGGGGGTTGTGGGAAACATAATAAGAAGCCATTTAAAGAGAGCACGTGGTGGGGACGTGATCAGATTTGTATTTTGGAAATGTTATTCTGGCTACAGTGTGCAAAATCAGCTGGAGGGGAACTTGAATTGATCCTGGGAGACTCGTTAAGATGCCCTTGCGGTAACCCAGGAGAGAGAGGATGGTGCCTTGCCCTAGGGTGGTGGCTGAGGGCTGGAGAGCATTTTGAGAGACTTCTCTGGGAAGTGGACAGGCTGATGAGTTTTGGAGGTGAAGCAGAGGACGTGCTGTAAGTATCTCCACCTTACAGATGATTCGTTGAGGCTTAGAGAGGGTGTCGACTTGCCCCAAGTCAGCGGCAGAGCCAAAGAGGAGCAAGATTGAAGACGTTAAATTCCATCTTAGACAAAGGGGCACGAGGCTAGTCTTCCTCCTTCTTGGTCTCCATCCCTACATGTCCCGATGCACGCGTACAAATACATCTGCACGTGCTCAAGCAGGCTCAGTAACACACACGTACACACATACACACACACTCAAAAACTGGGATTTCAGAATTGTAGAGTTAGATAAACAAGATTATACCGTGTAGCACAGGGAAATATATACAAGATCTTATGGTAGCTCGCAGAGAAAGAAATGTGACAATGAATATATATATGTTCATGTATAACTGAAAAATTGTGCTCTACACTGAAATTTGACACAACATTGTAAAATGATTATAAATCAATAGGTAAAAAAAGTTAAGGGAAAATCATGGGCATTTGGACTAGTATCTGGAAGAAAAAACAAAAACAAAAACAAAAATAAAATGATGAATTAAAGCTTCAAAAAAAAATTTCTAAAACCCACTTTTTCTGCCCTCCCTATTTTGTTTCCTTTAAGCCGTCTATCTCAGCCAAGGACCACTCTCTAGCTGCCCAAACCCGTTTGATTAATTGCCAACCCCCGACCCCCTCTGGCCCTCTCTCTTGCATACAGTGCTGTATTCTTCATGCCCTCTCTACTGCCGCCCCTCCGGCATTTTGCAATAAGGTTTTCAAGTGCCTCCTCCTCTCCAGCCTCTTTCTTCTCCAGTGTGTCCTGGACGGAGTTGCTGGATTCACTTTCTTCAACTACCTCTTTGGTCATAACAAGACCCTGTTCAAAACCTTCAGGCGCCCCACCACCTGAGCTTAAAGCCCCACCTCCTTACTGCACTCCTTTCACCCTCTAAACACAACTCCCTAATGATTTTTCTCTGATTCCTGGTTCCCCAAGTTGGCTTAGTCTTCACCCACATGTAAACTGGCCATTTGAACATCTTAATAGTATCTAGGTATTGACAGAGTTCTTTCTCATATTCACAACAACCCCACAATGGTAGTATGTTCACATTTCACAGAGCAGTAAATTGAGACTCAGAGGTGAGTTCATCATGGTAAGTGACACCTGTACTATTACTCGTTATATACTTCTCTTTAACTAAATCTACACGTTTTACTTAAATGTATTTATTTTATGAGAGACTATATGTATCATAGTTATAAGTGAAAACGTCCCTGTCCACTGTGAATCCCTCCCTCTCTCTGTTAAGGGGATATCAGAGAAGGAGAGACACACTGCAGCAGAGACTTTCTCCTGGATGAGCTTAGGAGCCATGGAAGAGGCCACTGGCTTCTCACTGTGTGACTGTTTTCCCATTTGCATTTGTGGTCCTCATAAATTAATCCACATCCTGCAAGTGATTCAGGTCTCACATCTTGGGCAGAAAGGCACTGTTGACGTGTTCATCACCTTGAATAAAGTTAAGCACCCAGGGTGCGTGTCTGTGAATTCTGGTGTTCTCTTCCAGCAGAGAAGAGAATGCATCCTAAATGCATGGTCCTTTCTCCACCCAAAGTTCGTTCCTGGCTCGGCTTTGCTTTTTCCATATACTCTGTATTCCAAACCACATTTCTTCCTGTGTTTCCACTTCTAAGAAAGAGAAAGAAGCTAAGTTTTTGGAATAAGCAATTTCTCTACAGAGATTCCCAAAGCTCCACTCATACCAAGCTAAATAACCTCTCGTTCTACGGGACGTTGGTCGCCGAGGCCAGCGCTGAGGTCATTGGCAGGGCAGAAGAGGGAAGTGTGGAGGGGAAATGCCTCCATCCATCCTAGTCCACACACAGATGGGCACCTCAGCCTCCCTTAGTACCAGGTGTTCTTCACAAATTCCAGCTCCTTGGGTATGAGTTCAAAAATTGTGAAGGGTCTTCCCCTTTGTTAGCTGATAAAATGCATGGAAAATCACTTGTAAATTACAAAGTGTTCTACATAAATATAATGTCTTCTGTATTTCCTATTTTTCACCATTCATTTAATTTTGAAAACTAAATTCAGGAAGGATGCAAATAGACATTGTTGAGATATGATTGTAGCTCATGATAGAACCATTTCTCTTCCATCTGTTCTTAGCCATATTCACTTAGAGCTCAGTAAAAGCAGATCCACTGTCATCCCTGACGTTCAGGGAGTGCGTGTCAGATCACAAATTTATACATCAAGGTGCATTAAAAGGGGAGGGGAAGGTATTTTTCACTATTAAGTTATCCTCAAAGCTGGTGGCTTTTTAAAAAAAACTCATATTTAATAGACATTAAACAGTATGTTTATCCAGCTAAAAGTATCAAAAGTAGTGTTAAAAGTAAGTGGCAAAATATAGTAAAACATTGTCAAGAAATTCAAGGCGCAGATACTGTAAAGCAGTTCTAGGGAACTGTCCACGTGGGGTACAGGCAACACTGCACCTAGCAGGCAGCTGGTGCTTTTTACTGTGACCTCAGCTTGGAGAGAAAGGAGGGAAGTGGTTAAGATATTCTGGAATATGAAATAAATAACTAGCAGCAGAATAAATGATCTAGAGAGACTTTGGAACTAATCTTTACCCCGCCTGCCCCCTTCTCCTTAGCTCTGAACACGTCAATAGTGCCTTTCTGCCCAAGATGTGAGACCTGCGTCACTTGCAGGATGTGGATTGATTTATGAGGAACAAGAATGCAAATGGGAGAACAGTCACACAGAGAGAAACCAGGAGGTGACTTGGGCCAGGAGGTGACATCGCATGTGTGAGGGGCTCTACCCCAGGTGGCACCCATTTGGTGAATGATTACCGGGCCACAGACTGCCTTTCTTCACGGGAGATGCTCCCATTCATCAGCAGAACTCCCTACAACAGAGTCAGTGAAAGACAGTCATCTCAGAACTGCCATCTTTAAAGAGAATTTGTCATCCTTTGGCATTGTGCTTTCTCTCCTAAAGATTGAAGTCCTGCTTTCTACCGTCCTTGTAGAAATTTGGGACACTAATCTTTACCCCAACTCCTTAACTCCTTTTATGTCCCCTTCTCCTTAACTCTCCCTTTTATGCAAGTTCTCATTCAATGACCATTTTCCAACAAGCAGAGGACCAGAACCTTTTGTAATTCCTCATTCCTTGAACTTCCCCTGCAGTTGGAGGCCTGAACTTCTGGAATAATAATCCATGAGCCAAAGGTGATGTTAACTCAGTTACACTGTCCCACCACCGAGGCAGGGCTTCATGTGTCAAAGTGCATGCAGTCGCCTGGACCAGCAGAGGAGCCTGTTCAGACGTGCCCTGCAGTAATTTAGAGCCCAGGTTTGGGCCCAAAGTTGAATTCCAGTATCAGTTCTATCTCCCACACACTGGAATCCTGGTCAAGTTCCTTAGTGTATCTGACCCTATTTCTTCATTCACCCAAAATGATGAATAAGACTTCTCTCACAGGATGCTGTGAGGTTGAAATAAGATAAGTATATGAAGTCCTCGGCACCATGCTGGACACATGGCAAATGGTCAGTGAGGATGGCTTTATGGACGGTAGACTCTCAAAGAGACACAGTATCCATGTCCCCGTCACCACCAGGCACCTCTCAACCATAGCTCCCTTGCTAAAAGGCCAGGGTTGTCCAGAGATGTCTTTAATGTGTACATGCATATATTGTCTGACAAAACTGAGCTGCAAGGAGGTTTAGATCGACAGAATGGTCTGTCATCATTTACTAAACTTCAGCAGAAAAGGATTCTGCTGGCCGTAACTCACATCCACTTGAAATAATCTCACTTGACTTCATTAAGCTTGAAGAATTGCATCTCTCCTTCACCCCTGCTTCCTCAGACTTACTTAGCCTTTTACAGCTCAAAAGATAATTGCTCTATTAACAAATGTTTATAGCATAATAAAGGAGGAGGAGGGAGGAACAGGGTTTCTTTTCTTTTCTTTTCTTTTCTTTTTTTTTTTCTGTCTGGGCCATTCCCTTCAGTTTCTTGGAAGTACTGGAGGGTGATGGAATAAGCCAGAAATTATTTTTGGAATTGAACCAAAGGATTCATTTTCCAGCCACTAGCAAACTGTTCTTAGCCAAGAGACTCCAGGCCTTGTGGGGAATGAGACTACCAGGAATTCCTAGTGGCTGAAGGGCTGTCACCACAACATTGAGCTGTGAAGAAATCTTGGCTTTACTGGAAATCAGGAAAAGGCTCTGGCAGGTACTGGTGGGGCTGGTGGAAAGTCCCTCTGGGGCCTGGGGTTGGGGGACTGGAGACAGCCTTCTGCAGAATGCACCCCTCTTCTTTGGGCCAGTGAAGAGCTGGACTGTTCAAATCAAAACCCCTTGTAACTGTGTGTCATGGGCTGACATGCCTCCAAACTCAGATGCTGAAGTTAAATACCCAGTACCTAGCAATGTGACTGTGTTTGGGGAGATGTGATCGTCTTTAAAGAGATCATTAAGGCTGAATAAAGTCATTAGGGTGGACCCTAATCCAGTCTGACCGGTGTCCTTTATAAGATGAGATCAGGACACAGATACACGTGGGGAGAAGACTGGGTGAAGACCCCTAGAGAAGATAGCCATCTTTGAGGGGGGCCTCAGAAGAAATAAAACATTAACACCTCTGTCTTGGACTCCCAGCCTCTGGACTGCTGTTTAAGCCGCCCAGGCTCTGGCACTTTTGTTAGCAGGCTAAGCTGAGTAATACACTGTGTTAGAGGACACCGGACACACACCTCATGACTAGGGAAGACTGTTCCTTTGTGGTCTCCCCCAAACACTCAGAAGCCTTTACAAGGAGCACCTCTGACACTTGGAGGCTCCAGGTGGGCACATGGTTTAGATTCAGGGTCAGAAGGGTGCACATGCATGCACCCATGTGGTCACCTCCTTGATGAGATGGTGCTTGTTTGGTTGATATCCTTCCTCTTGGGCTGTGCTGACTTCTTCCTAGGGCATTCTTCCCTTGACAAGGGCCATTGACAGTGAAGAGCGCCCTTAGCTTTCTGCTCACTCCTCTGCTTTTCCCTCACCTTCCTGCTTCCCTCCCTCTCCCCCAGAACACAAATCGTGATTTGTCTTTGACCCACTGATGACGTTTTTTCCCCGAGAATTTAACATCATGTTACCCCGTCATCAATATCCAAGCCCCCTCCCCACCTCTGACGCTGGAAATCTCTAGGGCTTCTCGGCCGGAAGGGGACCAGGGGCAAGGGTCTTGGCAAAGAGACAGCTCTGCTCTGGCACAGGTCACCTGTCACGCTGGGCAGGTCCCCGCCTTTCTGGTTCCCTCACCCTGATGTTCCCCCTCTGAGAAAGAGAGTTTTATCTTTACGCTCCCTCCAGAATGAACATGCACCTGCTCCACAAAGATATGCACAAATCCACACCTCGAGACAACGTGGCTCTCTCCCATGGGATGCACCGGCACGGCCATTGCTGATCAGCTCAGGGGCGATCACTGAGCACTGTGCGTTCCTTAAAGAATTTCAGCAATCGGCTGCATGTGCAGAAACCAGTCAGTAAGGGACCAAAATAAGACAGTGAACTTTGCTTTGTACTCATGTCTTTAAGGGCTGTAAGAAGGCTTACCCTGAGTCTTGCGTGTAAGAAGTCATAATGTAAGAGAGATGTGTGAAAACGCTCGAGCTAGATGTTTGATTTTTTTTTTTTTAACACACACAGCTTGCTTGCACACTGCCTTTTCCAGTGCTGCGTTTGGCCTCAGAGGGTAACTAAGAAAAACATCTGAGATTGTTGGAGGGGAGCTTCACCTGCCAGTCTGGGCTGCACGATCTCTATAGCAACCAAACATAAATCAAGGAAATGGCCCCTTTTGTAAGTTGGTTAATAGGCACAACATGCTTCTTTAGAAAATCCAACCATTCTTTCAATAGACTTTGATTGAAAGTCAGCCTTTTCTTCAGACGCATTCACATTCACATCTAGTAGCAGCTTGTATGGCTGTCCACAGGCTAATTTATTACCCTTTAAAGATCTGGCAAAGAAAAAATGGCTCTCAGAACAATGTTTACATTCAGAGGCATAAGCACAGAGCCACAAAAGAGCATCCTTTTGTTCTGAACTTGCAATATTAATCTTTAACCTGGGACTTTAACTTTCCCCCTCTTCTGGGGTTCGACAGGACCCCTCCTCTCATTAAAATTTTACCAATTTAATATGACTTTGTTTCTAACATGTGGGAAGAGGGGTGTCAGCCTTCCTCCCATTGTTTTGCCAAACCTTGGTAGAGATTCTTTGTTTCTCTGACTGCTCACTTTTTGCTCGAGGAATACTCTGCTTCAGGGCTGGCCGATGAGGGAAGCTGGCGCTCTTGTCCGTAGTGGGAGAATTTGGCTAATTCACCAGACTACAAGGGCTGCTCCTCCCTACTCTTCGTGAAGCTGGGGAAAGGCCATCAGTTGGTGAGTTGGTCCTCTCACACCCCACCCCACCAAAACATAATTTGGAAATGGATCCAAGAAATGCCCTGCGCTGGGCCAGTCCTCCCCTGTGTCACAGGGTGTGAAGGCAACAAGGGGACACCCTGCGCAGTCCTCTCATGTGGGCTGGGTCACATCAGTAAGAACATGAGCAATGCCTCTTAAGGGGTGGGCCAAATGCCAGGCCTCGTCTTCCTGCTAGGGAAGGAGAGATGGGGAAAAGCCTGTAAAAATATACCTTTGTCATTTTCTAAAGTAGATTATGAGATGAAACAGTACTTCCAAAACAAGAAGCCTGTGTTGCTCTGTTGAGTGTCACATCACAGATGGAGTCGGGCAAGCAATGTGTATTAATGCCTCCTTCTTTAGCCTCCTATGATCCTCAGAAACCAAAGTCTTCAGAAGCCAGATTCTAGAGACGCTCCCTTCCCTTTGATCTGGTCAGCTGTCCCTACCGGCAAGAGGGGAGTCAAGGGTTGGTTTCCAAATGTGCGTGATTAAATGTGCACTTTATTTCAGCTGAAGCACTGGGTTATGAGAAGAAGTGGTCTCCCGCTCTTCAGGGCTGGGCACCTAGAAATTGTGCACTAGACTGAAAACACCTTTAGAGTCTGCCACGTGGAAGGACCCCCCAAAATGTAACGCAAAAGAAGTACAGTGTGCGAGAGAGGTCCTCTAGAACAGAAAAAGCTCCCAAACGGTCAGCACAGGGAGGTGGCCTGGGCATCACACAGGGCCAAAAGGTGTGGCTGAGCCGCTGTGTTCACAGCCGGGCTGTGTGGTCTCAGCCAGGTCAGACAGCTCACGTGTGAGTTTCCACCACGTGCCACATCTGAGGTGAGGCGTGTGTTGGAGAGTCAGCACAGTCCAGCAGTCACACTTGTGGGCAAAGGCACTGACCTGTGCGGGCTCAGACCCCAGCTCTGCCCCTCCCTGCCCCTGGCCCTGTCCCATCGGGCAAGTGACTGTACCTCCTCGAGCTGTTTCCTCATTTAAGAGAAAGTTATAACAGTACCGCCTTCATCCCACTGGTCAGAGGACCTGTGTGTTACAATTAATCACTTACAGCAGCCCTGGCCGATCTAAGCCCTCAAGGGTTAGCTGCTATTAACATTTTTAATGTTTCTGGGGTAGTTGCTGTCATCGTGTTGGTATTGTTGGCTACCGGGGAGGATACCTTACCCAACACACAGCAACACATTTTCCCAGTTTAGGTGACATGGCAGAACTCTGGCTGGACAAACAGAAAGTAATTTCCCAAGGCTGGAGTGACTCCATGAAGAAAATCCAGAGATGGAAATCAGCTTGTGTCCATGGCAATAACGCATCCCATTTGCCTAAAACCATTATCACCTGGTACGTCCATCCTTGTCCACAATCCTATTTGATGGAAACATCTCAAGCTGAGGAGATCTGGCTGAAGAGGCTCTGTGTATGTGTGTGTGTGTTGAGGGTGGGAGGAACTGTCTCCCATCTGTTCTCTGCCACCAAAAGAGGAACTGGGTCTACCCAACACCCTGGCCTATCTCACAGGGCCACAGCCTAGTTGCATTTTTGCAATTCAAGCTGAGAAGCCTGGGGCCCAGTTTCACGTGTGTCACAGCCAGGAGTGGCTCATCAGGGCCCGGGCCTGACCCCTGATCATTTGTTCCTTGTGATAAGTCTCCTCCGCTTCTGCGAGAGTATCAAGGAGACAAAGTAAATCCAGAGGAGGTGGAAACGGATGCTTACCGAAGGATTCACCAAGGAAAATGCAACCTGTTTGCCAGAAAAGGCCCCTGCATCTGTAAGAACTGCAGGAACAAATCAGAACTTACCAAAAGAATCAATAGAATTTTTAAAAACTGAAGAGGACTGAGATTTTTTAAAAATATATTTTGTCATTGGTTAATCATTAAATTTTAAGCCTTGAGTCCTCACTGAGGAGGAATATGTTCTAATGGGAAAGGTTTAGGTTTTGGAGAGAGACCTTTGGACCCCAAGAACTTAACTTCAGTACCTACTGTGTGGCCTGAGGTGAGTCCTAGTCCCGAATGGAGTGGTCCAGCCATCCGTCAGTCTGCATCCACTAATGACAAACGCTCACTCTTCTGGCTTCTTCTCACAGGAGGAATTTCCTGTAGGGAATTGGTTGTACGGATGATGGAAGAGCTGAAAGAGAGCTTCAGAAGCGTGGCCACCCACATGGCAGCTTGACGGGCGGCGGAAGGGACAACCAGATGAGATGGGGCTGCAGAGTCTGGGGGCTGGGCCAGGGGCAGGTGCCGAGCCCCAGAGGAGGTTCCGCCACACAGGAGAAGCACCTGAGGCAGAGGGAGCCATGTCTTGGCTTCTCTCTTCACCTGTCCCTCACGGGTGGAAACTTCTGGAAGCCAGTTGGCAACGTAGTCACACTTTCTCTATCTCTTCCCCTTCTGCTCCTGCAAAAATGGAAGAAAAATTCCCAAGCTTTGCAGATTATCTTCCAGATTCACCCCCTGCCCTGCCCCTGCTCTGCGCTTTATCACAGGGTACCAGGGCAGAGAGGTCGGTAACCCGGGACCAGGTGGCCCTGTGCTGTGTGACCAGGCCTGGGCTATCACCTCGTGGGATACCAGAACGTATTTCTATGTGTTTTCCTCTAAAGACATTCAGAGTATGTTCTTTTCCCAAAAGGACCACACATAACCCTAAGTGGTAGATGTATATGTTACCACTTATCACGTAACTCTTCTATGCTAGGGGCAACGAGGTGTATGGTTAAGGACTGAGGCTTCTAAGTCCTTTGATGCAAATCCTGGGTGTACCTTCTGTGTGGTGTTAGGCAATTTAACTTCTCTGTTCCTTACTTTTCTCATTGTAAATGGGATGAAGAATCGTCCCAATCTCATGGCATTTTTCTTTTTAAATCTGCCTAAGGATGCAGGGCTGCGTTCTCCTAAGTATTAAATGATAATTTTCTCAGGCCCTACCTAAAGTTCTGAAGTCTCAGTGGCCTGCCTTTATTGCGGTGGTAGGATGATAAACTGGGACTTTTTCAGCCTCCGTTTTGACGAAGGTACCAGCATGCTGATATCAGATACCAACCTCCAGGTGAGGCAGATCACCGGAAGCAGAAAGGAAAGTGCTGAGAACATCACCTCATCACCTCCAGGAGCCATTGGAGGATTCAGAAGCACCAGGAGGCAGGGCAAGTGTGTATGAAGGATCTGGAGAAAGACAAACTTCGTCTCACATGCTAAAGGGTTTCTCAAAAGGTGGTCTTGTTGACCAAGTGAATAAATGTCCATGGCGGTCTGTGCAAGGATGCATAACCCGACCTAATATAATAAACGCTGGGACGGTCAGGTACCAGAACAGGCAAAAACGTGAGATGAGCCTCGAAAGAAGAAACTTAGAAAAAGATTAGAAGATGAAAACGTTATGAAATGCCCAGAAAGAAAGAAAGACTCTCTCAACCACAGCAGAAAATCTGAAGGACAAACAGCCCTAGAGTATTCCAAAAAATAACTGTTTCTGTTCCAAAGAAGCTGGAAATGAGGATTTTGCCAGAAGCTACTGCCTGAAGGGAAGTTGAGACGGCCACACCCATGGGAAAAGGAGGATGGCAAGGAACTTCACCATTTTCTAGCTTGGGGACCTCTGGCAAATTATGTCCCCGTGCCTCTTGTTTCATCGTCTGTAAAATTCTGATTTTAATTGTACATCCCTCTTGACATTGATGTGATGTTAACTTGAGTTTGTCTGTGAAAGTTCTTAGTGTGGCACCTGGCGGGTAATACACATCCACAATTCTTAGCGCAGTTATTTTAATGATTTGGTGGTAAAGGCTTAGTAAATTATTCAAGGAAGAGGAGGATGGGAATGACCTGGATCCCTGGGGGTGGGGGGGACCTTATTCTACCTGGGAGTGTCAAGTTATTCCCTGTCCCAAGTGTTTTGACTGTTTCATTTGGTGATTCTCAGCCTGGCTCTCCAGACTGACCCATGAACTGGTCTGTGTCATTATCACTGGTTATAACTGGGAAGTCCTATGACTTTTGTTTTCTTGCCTCAATCCATAGGACTTGTTAAACAAGCCAGCTCTCTCATTCATTAGTGTGCGATCTGCTTTACTCCCCAGCTGATCTGGAGAGAAGGTTTCACAGGGGCAAGGAGATATTCCTTCAGTATCATGGCAGCGGGTCCCTGAGACCCGTGGACCACGATGGGTCCGAAGACTTTGTGTTCGGTGTAGGGCTCTCATTCCCCGAGTGTCTGTGATGTATAGAAGGACTTACATGGACTGCAAAGTAGCTAAAGACCCGGGCCCTTCATCTGATTTGTGCGGGTTTCTAAGAGTTCTGTGTAGAGAGACTTTAGGAGACCCATACACCTCTGTGACGGGAGGCACAGTGGTAGGTGCCTGAATACAGGTACCTCTTTCTTGGGAGGGAATTCACTGCTTTCTTCATACTCTCAAATGGTTAAAAATAATAACTGGTTTAGGATAAAATAAGGCAATTCAGGTCTAGATTCCCCACCAGCAGAATAATCAGACCGATAACTGAAACAGTAGAGAAAGAAAGGGGTTTTTAATCAATTCATGTAATCCTGCAACCTCCCCCTCCCCACCCCTGACGTCGCTTTGAAAAAAACCCAGAGAATCCAGAAGCCACTTTTCTTTTTCCCAACTTATAGTTTACTTTTAATTTTATTTTGGATTTAGACTGGTCAAAGGCTTTCCTGTCTTCTCTACAGAGATGTAATATAATATGAGCTCCTAAGAATCATGGTTTGTTTGTTTTCTTGTAATCTGAAGCAGCTTTTATCAAAAACCTAATTCATGAGGAGACGATAATCATGTGCAGGAAAAAGCAGATCTTCATGAGTTTTCTTTCTTTTTTTTTTTTCTTTTCCTTTAAGACATCAGGATTAGAAAGTATTAGTTTTTCCTTTTGTTTTGCCCCCTATTAAAAGCCAAGAGTCGATCCATCTTTTTCCCTCATCCTCCAGTCTAGTCTCACGCGTGGGATTAATTAGACAGGACGAATCACTGAAAGAACATTTATCTTTATCCAGGAGATGGTTTTCAGAATTTTTTGATGTTGTCCTAGCATTTCTAGTTTTTTTGTGGCTTTTTGTGGTGATGATGGGCTCAACTGCCTTTAGTGGCTGGCGAGGCAAGATTTGCTTACGTGTTGTGTATATGTACATATGAGAAACATTAATTTTTAATTTACTCTGTTTACCTTGAGACACTGCCAGTGGATGATTCAGATATTCCACAGAAAGGGGCTTTTCTTTTGTAATATAGGACACAGGACAGCTAAGCATGTGTTCTTTATTCAAAGTGGAGGATCGGACGGAGGCAGCCAGAGTATTTATTTGTCTAGCTTACAAAAGAACTATTTTGATTATGTAAACATTCATATAATTTTATTAAGAGTTGCTACCATATCTTTTCATCTCATGTGTGCTTAAAAACTAGGCTTAGTGATAAAGAACCAGCCTGGGCTGTTTCCATGTTCCTTTAATTCAACAACTCACTGTGTGTCTGTGTTTAAGAATCAAATCTCAGGACAGTGATTTGGGCAGTGGTGAGTTTCAGCTGGTCTCTAATTTCCTGTCCCAGATGTGACACCACAATGGGAATATTCACGGTTCTCCTCACCCGTCTTGGACTTGGGTTCCCCAAGGGGCTAGATGCATGAGGTCTGCTAATTCCAAGGAGGAGGAGAGCTTCCTAGCTTCTCTGGGAGGGCTCAGGGATGAAAACTAGAGAATTCCCTTAAGGCTTCTCACTAACTGCTGTAGACAGCCTGATTCAAGAGATCAGAGGCCTCTCCACTTCTCCCCAAATCATCCAAGAAATCCCAGGGGTTTATTCAGATGAAAGAGGTCAGTCCTGATTCCAAACACCAGGAGGGAACTGGAAAATCTGAGTGATCACTGATGTCGCAGCCATGCAGGCTTTGTGACAGGGCTGCCCTGTCCAGTTGTGCTAACGTACACTGCACAAAGGCAACACATCTAAGGGGAGCCATTCACATCGGGGCTATCATTGACTTGTGCAGTTATTAAAACGGTTTTCTGGAGGTTGGTATTATGTTGATTTGTGCTGACAAAATCAGCATATTAGCTCAGTTTTAGGTGACATGAAAATGGTTGTTATTATTCATGTAGCTTTTGTTTTTATAACAAATAATTAACATTTAGTGAGCATTTACTGGAGAAAGATGGCTAATTGCTTTTGACCTCTCCCCTCAGGATAGGCTTCTTAACAGATTCAGAGGATATGGCAGCTTTGAGAGGGGAAAAAAAGTTGCATCTTCATTATCACTCACTGCTAACTGAAATTTAGGATTATGAATGATGGCAACCAGCCACAATATTACCAACAGCACCTGTGACTTTTTTTCATATCACATTTAAATTGTTACAATGTCTCAAAATACTATTCATACTCATCATTATTTCAAAGTCATGCTAATTGTTACGACCTAACACTAATGTTATTTAATGAGCTAATAAAGAGGAACATCTATTACACCGCAAATTTTAAAATATATATTTTAACTGGCTTCAAATAAAACTGGTTTCTTTTATAAAACTACATATTTTATCTGATGAAAACTGTTGTGAGAAGGGGTTCCTATGCCTCAAACCTACTGAAGGGTCTGTGGCCAAAAATTATGTTAAGAGATTTTGCTTTGAGAGTGTAAGACTAGGAAATATTCATTCCTTTCTCGCTCCTTTTCAAGAATCATCCCCCCACCACCCACAAGTGACTGTGGAAACGTCACGATAATTGTATGGATCCACGTGAACAGTTTGCCTCTACATCTAATTGCTTTACAATATCATTACAACTATGCGTGGCGTTAAATTTTCATCAAATTGATTTTTAGTTCATTCGCTTCGATTTCAACAGCAAACTCTGTTCATTTCAGCAGGCTTCCGAGTTTCCTAGTCTGTGTCTCAGTGGGATGTGGTTGAGGGGTAGAAGATGGAGCATGGAGTCACTTAGGAACCACTGCCCTGTCACCGGTGCTTCCGTTCTCACCGCCACACTGTGGCTGATAAACACGCTCATGAGGAATGATGATGCTGTTTTCTCTGTCCTCAGATGGTCATCTGTTCAGCACAAACATGTGCTCCTCCATATGGAAAAGAGATTAAGATGCTGTGAAATGTGGCACAACTTCGAGACTGCGCTTTTGTGTTTCTTTCTTTCTTTTTTTAACGGAGGCACTGGGGATTGAACCCAGGACCTCGTGCATGCTAAGCAAGCGCTCTGCCAATGAGCTGCGCCCTCACCCCTGGACTGTACTCTCATGGAGGCAGGCGAGCAGACGTGTCCCGTGGACATTGCTGTGCACGGTGTGCAGGATGCTCCCGTGTGCAAGCACGGCCTCCTCAACCCAATTGTCTCCTGGTCTGACCGTGAGCAGAGACGCCCGAGTCTCTGAACCATCCACTCCAAACTCTAGAAGAAGGAATATGACGTCTTGTCTGATGTCCCCGGGGTTCATTCAGGGAGCCAAGGTACAAGGTCTTCCGGTACAAGCAGTCCTGCAGGGCCCCCCGAGGTGGAGGGCAGTTCTCTGAGAAGAATCAAGGGAACCAAAGCTTCCTGTATTGGGGTCAGAAAGGCTTAAAAAGAGGAGAACAAAATGTTTCTCCGGGAGGCTACCCACCCTGTGAGGGTTGACAGGACATCCCCTCGGTGGCTGGTACAGAGACCTGGGCATGGAGACCAAGCTGGCAGCTCTTTATATTTTCAGTTACGTACTCAGGGAACGCAGGAGGGCCTTTACCTGAGTGACTCTGTATTAGGCAGTTTTTAGGTGCATTGTCTCATTTTATCCTCAGATTTCCCCTAGGCTCCACCTGCCAATAGGTCTCTGGTATCAGTCTCCTTTCTGGAATTCCTTTATAGGATTCTAGTCTTTAATGCCAACTATTTTCAGGAGGCCCCGGCTTCACACACATAACCGTTTCCTGGCATCTCCTGTGGGGGTCTCGCACATACCCGCCAACTTTGTCCAAGCGGGTCCTGTTCCTTCTCTTCTGCTTGGTCCCCCGTGGATCATGGCTGAGCTGTCTGCTGCTTCTGGGGCTGCTAGAAAGTGTTTCTCCACCTGCATGATCCCAGTGCTGATGCCAGTGGTGCTAGCACTTGTACCAAAGACACTTTCTCTGACTTGGTACTGGTGTCACCTCCACTGTGGTTGAAGCCCGTGGCAGTGGGGACATTGGCCATGGCTAACACAAGACCTCAGAGGCCAGGGATAGGAGCATAGCATCTTTGTCCTTCTCATCAGGACCAGCACCTTAAGTCCCACCGATATTCTGAAATTCTGAATGTTCTGAAGCGCTGCTGGGTTTCTAGTTCAAGATGGTAGTTGGAACACAGGCAAAAATCAACTCCTGGGCACACTCCTCCACAAAATGAAGAAATACGAGCTATAACTCAGACGTATTCATGTGCCACAGCAAAACATGAAGAGGGTGTATGTTCCACTAAGTAGAAGTAGAGAAAGCAGGCAAGACCTCATGTTATCAGCAGAAGGTGGCCATAGAGCTGCGAGTGACTCAGCACCTCCTGAGCCAGCCACACACAAGGCCATCTTACTGCCAGGCCGTAAGAGGGGGACTCACGGGGAGGGGGGGCCCTGTGGAAGGTGAGCGCCAAACTGAGACCAGGACCTGAGTGACCTCAACCCCACAGCAAGGAAACTGCGTGGTCAGCAAATGCAAAAACTAATGCCAGATGACATAGGAATGTTCAAATAATTTTAACTTTTAAATTAAAAAAAAATACTTAATAGCCTCAGAGAGCCAAAGGAAGGAATCCCATCACTAAAATCAAGATACGTTATATTTGTAAAAGAACAGATTTGTTTAAAAAAAAAACTCAGAGATCTTAGAAACAAAAAATATTATTATTACAGTTAAAACTTCAGCAGATAAGCTGAACAGCACACTGGACTCAAGTGAAAGATAAACCCTTGAGCTGGAAGGTAAATAATGAAATAGGAAGTGTTAAAAAAAAATGGTTAAGAAACCTGAGGAAAAATCCAGAACTTCCAACATTCCTCTAATAAATGGTATGAAAGCAGAAAATAGAAAACATGAAAAAGAGAAGAAATAGTGGCCATGAATTTTTTAGGAAATGAGTCCTCAGATGAAGGGTCCACAAATGCCAAATTGAATAAATAAAAGTGAGTCATAATCAAAATGAGATATTACATCACACTTATTAAGGAGGCTAAAACCAAAAAGTCCGACAATGACGAGGATGAGCAAGCCACTGGAACCCTCATACACTGCGGTGGGAATTTTAAGTGGTGCAACAGCTTTGGAAAACAGCCTGGCAGTTCTCACAAGGTTAAGTGTAGAGGAAGCATATGGACCAGCAGTTCCACTCCTCAGACCTAGCCGAGAGGACTGAAAATAGGTTCGTGTGAAAACGTGAACGTGGAAGTTCACACAGCATTATTCGTAACAGCCAAAAAGTAGAGACAACCCAAATGTTTACCACTTGTGAATAGATAAGCAAATGTGGATGAATGGATAAACATAAAGCGGAATATTATTCTGCCATAAAAAATAAAGTTCTGACACCTGCCACAACATGGATGAACCTTGAAAACATCACCTTACGTGAGAGAAGCCAGTCACAAAAGGCCACCATATTATATGAGCCCATTTAGACAAAGTGTCCAAAATAGACTAAGATGACAAAAAAGTAGATGAGTGGTCACCAGGGGCCGTGACAGGACAAAATGGGGAGTCACTGTTAATGGACACAGGTTTTCTTTAGGGGATAATAAAAAAGATCGTGGTGATGGTTGTGCAACTTTGTGAATATACTTACAGCCACCAAACTTACCTTAAGAGGGTAAATTTTATGTTAGATGAATTACATCTCAATTAAACTATTTGAACAAAAAACTGAGTCCTCACCAAAGCTGGGCAGAGGTCACAGTGTAGGGTCCTGTGGAAATAATTTCTCTCATGCCACATCACTGTGTGGTTTGGGTGTTCAGGTGCTGTTCTCCAAGTCACAGAATTTGTATGTAAGAGAGAGAGAGAAATAGCTTGTGTGGCATCTTCTTGTCTCTTCCATCCGTGGGTTCTCAGAGGCCAGCCTCGTAGATGGTCTGAACAGCAGGCCGGATGCCTTCCTTGTGATGGCTCTGAGTTCCATGCCCAGCGGAGCCTGCATTCTTTCCCAGGAGGCTCCGTGGCCCCTTCCACGAACAGTCCCCCAGCAGGCACAGTGGTCCAGCCCCTGAGCCTAGGACTCTTAGAACTTTGGGAGGTACCATTATCTCCATTTGCAGATGAGAAAACCCAAGCTCAGAGAGGTGGTGGCTCAAGAAATCCAGAAAACTGGCACTGGTGTTATCCTCATGAGTTTGCCAACCCCCTTTAATCTGACTCTCCAAGTGCTCGTACCAGCGAGCCCTTGTTGAGCAAACTTGTCATGGGCCTTTCCGCTCAGTAATAACTACAACTAAGCTAGAACATGATCGTTGACAATGTAAGCAAAGCGGAGCTTCAGTTAACTTTGTGTGCTCACCCAAAGACTCTGTGAACCAGAGGCCCTGATGGACGGGCGCCCCAGGGAGGCCTGCGTCCTGTCTGACTTCAGGTTTTCCCTCTCATCGCCCAGGACCTCAGCTGGGCAGACACCCCCCAGCACCCACCGCCCGGCTGAAACCGCATCAAGTACAAGTGATTTCTTTTCTTTTCCGATTGGTAGTGTTCACCGTCTCTCCCCCCTTGTAAACGGGGTTGTTTAGATGCTCGGGTTTCCCTTCCCGTGAAACTTGGATACAATAACAACTTACCACAATCACTGGCAGAATCTCAGCAGAGATACTTTTGAGCCCTGTGGAGCCACCGCCAGCCTGGAAGAATGTTTTTATTTTGTTTTGCTTGGTCTTGGTTTGTTTCTTAATTGCAGACTGCAGTGTCCTGGGTTCAAGGATGAACTGTGACTGTGGGTGGGCCACTGGTTTAACAAGGCTTGTGAACACTGCCAGGTCACCACCAAGACAGTCCTGAGGCTTGGTGGTACCTGGTGTGGAAAAGAACACAGAACAGCTCTAAAGTTCCAGAACAACTTAAAACATGGTAGTTCCTCCTAGGTCACCTCCACCACAGGCACCTGGAGATCTGACAAAAGATACATTTAACCCCCTTGGCCTCAGTAATATAGGATATGCATACCTTTTCTTTGCTAACCTTAAAAATAAAATATCCTTCTTAGATCTGTCTCCTAAAGCAAAGGAAATAAAAACAAAAATAAACAAATAGGACCTAATAAAATTTAAAGACTTAAAAGGAAACTGTCAAGAAAACAAAAAGACAGTCTACTGAATAGGAGAAAATATTTGCAAATGATAATGACACATAAGGGGTTAATATCCAAAATATATAAACAACTCATACAACTCAATGTCAGAAAAAAACAATCCTGATTGAAAAATGGGCAGAAGACCTTCAAAGAAGATATGCAGATGGCCAACAGGCATACGAAAAGATACTCAATATTACTAAACATCACAAATCAAAGCCACAATGAGATATCACCTCACACCTGTCAGAATGGCCATCATCAAAAAGATAACAAATAATAAATGTTGGTGAGGATGTGGAGAAAAGAGAACCCTCGTGCACTGTTGGTGAGAATGTAAATTGGTGCAGCCACTGTGTAAAACAGTATGAAGGCTCCTCAAAAGATTTAAGATAGAACTACCACATGATCCAGAAGTTTCACCCCTGGGTATATATATCTGAAGAAAACAAAAACACTGGTTCGAAAAGACACAAATATCCCAATGTTCAAAACAGCATTATTTACAATAGCCAAAATGTGGAAGCCAAAAGATGGAACCTAAGTGTCCATCAATAGAAGAATGAATAAAAAAGATGTGGGGTGTATATATATATATATACACAATATTATATTAGTTTCAGGTATATGACATAGTGATTCAATATTTTTATAGATTATACTCCATTTAAAGTTATTATATACTCACGCACATACACACAATAGACTGTTACTCAACCACAAAAAAAAAATGAAATTCTGCCATTTTCAGCAATGTGATCGACCTGGAGAGTATTATGCTTAGTGAAATAAGCCAGAGAAAGACAAATACTGTATGCTATCACTTATATATGAAATCTAAAAATTAAAACAAATGAATGAATATAGCAAAACAGAAACCAGCTCACAAGTGAGTGGTTACCAGTGGGGAAAGGGAGTGGGGGAAGGGCAATATAAGTGTATGGGATTAAGAGATACAAACTATTATTTATAAAATAAATAAACTATGAGGATATATTGCACAGCACAGGGAATATTGCCAATATTTTATAACTTTAAATGGAGTATTATCTATAAAATTTTTGAATCACTATGCCATACACCTGAAACTAATATAATATTGTAAATCAAGTATACTTCAATTAAAAAGAAAAAAAGATGGAGCCCATAGGACTTGTGGAAGATTATTCCAGTGATGGACTACCAACTGGAACTGATGAAAGTCCAGAAGAGTGAAGATGAGACTTGAGTTAGGAAGAAAGAGACCCTCTTAGGCTGTCTAAGGGAGTAGTACCAGAGTCCTGTAGTTATGATGGATGGAACACAGAGGTGGGTATCTTTGGGGTCATGGGCAACTGGAGAGGATTTAAAGGACACTTAGAGCAGGAGGAGAGGCTTGAACAAAGATGTGGGAATGGAACGAACATTTAACGTCAAGGAAAGAGGAGACTAGCAGAACTGGATAATGCAGCTTTGCCGGGAAGCAGTGGAAGTGAGACAGAGAAGTCAGGTGCAGCTGGGGTTTGGGAAGCCTTGACTGCCAGCCACACTGACTCCTGCCCAGTAGTGTGCTGGGGGTCCGGACATTTGGCTTCCAGGTTTAGGCATGATCTGTGCATCACAGGAGAGGCCACCTCCATTTGTGAATGTCAGGAAAGTTGCAAAAGTACTACCAGGGATATGTTATGAAAGCTCTCAGATCTTAAAATTAGCATTGGGTCATCCAAAATTTACAGATTAGTCATTTATAGGAACACTACTTTAACTTCACATTTGGACTATGGAACTCATCTTCTGTGTGGTTTAATAACCTAATGCAAACTCAATGTGTGCTTTTGGTTATATAAGTAATATAACAAAACTCTATTGTGCATACGTACGATTTACTCTATCTACGTTTCTGGGTGCTCCCAGAGTCTACACTTGTATCCCCTATTCAGGGTGCACATACAAAGCCATTTATACTCCACTTCATAAGCAATTAAAGGATTTATCAAGAGTAATATTTTTCTATTCTTAATTTTTCCTTGGATATTAGTCCATAAACCTTGAATAAGATTCAGGTTTGCTCTAAGCACTGATTCACAGTGTTGGCTGCACATTGGAATCACCAGGGGAGCTTTAAAAACTTCTGATGCTTGGGCCCTTCCCCCGAGATTCTGACTTAATTGACCTGGGATGAGGCCTGGGTGTCATTAAATCATTAAAGAAGATCATTAAAATCTACTAGAGTGACTCTAATGTGCAGCAGACTTTGAGACATATTGCTTTGAGTTTATTTTGCTTATTTTAACAATATATATATATTTTAATTGAAGTATAGTTGATTTATAATATTATATTAGTTTCAGGTGTACAACATAGTGATTCAATATTTTTATAGATTTAAAGTTATTAAACTCCATTTAAAGTTATTTTAAAATATTGGCAATATTCCCTGTGCTGGACAACATACCCTTGTAACTTATTTATTTGATACATAGTAGTTTGCATCTCTTAATCCCCTACCCCTATCTCGCCCCTCCTCTCTTCCCTGTCCCCACTGCAGCCACTAGTTTGTTCTCTATATCTGTGAGATATATTCAGTAGGTTTTGTTATATTCAATAGGTTGTTTTGTTTCTTACATTTCACCTGTAAGTGATAACATACAGTATGTCTTTCTCTGACTTACTACACTAAGAATAATACCCTCTAGGTCCATCCACATTGCTGCAAATGGCAGAATTTCATTCATTTTTTATGACTGAGCAATATTTTATTACATATATGTGTGTGTGTGTGTGTGTGTGTGTGTACCACACCTTGTTTATTCATTCATCTGTTGATGGACACTTAGGTTACTTCCATATCTTGGCTATTGTTAACAGTGCTGCTATGAACATTGAGATGTGTATATCTTTTCAAATTAGTGTTTTTGTTTTCTTCAGATATGTACTGAGGAGTGGAATTGCTGGATCATATGGTAGTTCTATTTTTAGTTTTTTGAGGACCCTCTATACTGTTCTCCTGCACCAGTTTACAGTGGTGTAGCAATTAATATTCCCACAAACAGTGTACAAGTGTTCCTTTTTCTCCATATCCTTGCCAGCATTTATTATCTATTGTCTTTTTGATGCTGGCCATTCTGGCAGGTGTGAGGTGACATCTCACTGTGGGTTTGATTTGCATCTACGAGCTCCATCTTCAAAGTCCTCTGAGATCTTCCCGCTACTTCCCACCTCCACAGGCGCAAGGCAGTATTTCATCTGATCCCATCTTGGTTGTTGTCATCATCACTCAATAAGGCTCCCTGCTTCCACTCTTGCCCTTACAGAATGGCTTCCAGAATGATCCTTTTCGACTATAATTCTAGTCAGGTCACTGCCTTATTCAAAGCCTTCCATTGGCTCCCATCACCCTTAGGATGAAATTCAAAACCCACCACAATCTGCCAAGACACAAGAGTCTTCACAGAGTTTTACTATTCATACTAATAACAACAGCTAACATTTAACAAGTGTTTATACGAGGCACTGTTCTAAGCCTTTTGTTTTACATGTTAAAAACCTGAAGCAAAGACATGGGAACAACCTAAATGTCCATTGAAAGATGACTGGATGAAGAAGCTGTGGTATGTTTATACAATGGACTACTACTCAGCCATAATAAAAGAATAAAATGCTATTTGCAGCAACATAGATGGACCTGGAGATTGTCATTCTAAGTGAAGTAAGCCAGAAAGAGAAAGAAGAATACCATATGGTATCACTCATATGTGGAATCTAAAAAAAGAAAAAAGAAGACACTAATGAACTCATCTACAAAACAGAAACAGACTCACAGACATAGTAAACTTATGGTTACTGGGGGGAAGAGGGTGGGAAGGGACAAATTGGGAGTTCAAGATTTGCAAATATTAAATACTATGTATAAAATAGATAAACAACGAATTTCTTCTGTATAGCACAGGGAACTGTATTCAATTTCTTGTAGTAACCTACAATGAAAGAGAATATGAAAAGGAATATATGTATGTGTATGTATGACTGAAACATTATGCTGTAACCAGAAGTTGACACAACGTTGTAAACTGACTACACTTCAATTAAAAAAAGAAAGAAACTGAGGCACAGAGACCAGGAGACTCACCAAGTACAGCGGCAGTCAGCAGTGAGACAGGGTTTGAACTTGGACCGCCCACTGGACCACGGCCCCCACATGTAGACAGAGGCCATACTCAGATGTGCTGCAACCCACACTGTCAGACCCTCATTGTAATTTCAAATGTTTCAGTGAGGAGCCCAGCACTATTTGTTTTCTTATGTTTGCAAATGCATCAATGTGTGACTTTAACTGTAGGCAGAAACGTTTTAAGGGAGGAAAAAGAGAAAAAGGCTGGAGCCTGAATTAATTAGGGAAGCCCCGTCGCTCAGACAGCAATGCCCCAGAGCCAAGCTGGAAGCCAAGAAATTTGCTTTAAAAACATGATCTCTCCCAAGCTGAAGATTACGTCAAATATAGGGTGATATACCACCCAAAAGGCAAAACCGCAGTTTGCTTGTTTAAAGGCTGTTTTAGGTTGGGTTGGCTGCCGCTCAGAGCTATACCACAAGCCATGGGGCTGCAGTTTCTAGACCAGGGTTGGAAAGTCATCGGGAGAAGAAGTGCTGTGGTCCTCCCTGCCCGGAGGCTCTGCACCTATAGAAGGAGTGCCCGGGCAAACTGCTGGCCAGTGGCTTTCATTATAGCCTCGGCCGGGCAGTCGGGTCCAACACGCTCCCTACCTCGTGAGGGGGGAGAAAACCCCTTTGCTGAGCAGCACATAGAGTTTGGGCTTCAACCAGAATCCCCTTAGAAAGAGGACAGTGTCCCCCAGGCATGTGGACAGCAGGGATGGAGAAGGGTCTTGAGCATCCTGGGAGCGGTGTAACTCAAGGGTCAGGAGTGGAAGGCAAGTGTGGGTTGTTTGAAGCAGTCACACATTTCAGGTGGTCAACCCGCCTCGTCCCCGTCTTGTCCCGAGGGCCCAAGTCGACTCTGCTATGTGGGTGACACGCAGGCGGCCTACATGGAACCTGGTTGCAGTTGGGGAAGAGAGTTTAGGAGGCTTAGCTGGCCCCTCCCCTACTCTGTTACACACAGTTGTTATCTGAAACCATCGGCCATTACACTACAGGAAGAGCAGCGCCCGTGTTTTTGGCAACAGGGGAGTGAGCAGGAGTTGGGTTTCTCTGATCAGGTCTCCAAGGCAGGCCGGCTGCCCCCCAGGAAGGCCCGGTATCCCTGTCCTCTGCGTGAACCTGCCTGAAAAGGATCCAGGAGTTATTGGGTAATCAGGACTTGTCAGCACCTCGGTTATGCAGGATGGTTCAATCCGATAATGTGAATGGAACCTGTAATAGTGCTGATGAAAAGCGCTCCGGTTTCAAAAGGGCCTTGAATGATTTTTTGTTCATTTTCTGTTTACATGTAATGTGTTATTGATGTCATTACCTTATAATACGGCAGCTTGTTTCATAGAAAAACCAGAAATTATTCATTCTTAAAAAAAAAAAAAAAAAAAAAAAGACCAAGAAGAAGAAAGAAGGGAAGAAAGAAATCCTGTTACGTGAGGAAAATTGCATTCGAATGCTGCAACTGAAACATATTGATTTTCTGGCACCAGACTTTTTAGATTAAAAATGCCAATACTAAATCCTTTCATGACCCATAGTTCATATGAAGTTCGCATGTCATTTACTATTATTCTGAAGGAGAAAAAAAAAGCTGAATCTTTAATGAAAACATAGTTGGAAAGAATGCCTGCCTTTTCTACAATTTGCATACTATTATAATACAGCCTGCTTATGAGCTAAGTCTGCTGGTGGTAGGCTGGGTTGAACATTTTTGTGAGTGCAAATCAAAACTCATTTGTCTGTTTTAATTGCCTACCTGGGTTGGCCTCTTCCTGGGTGAAGACCAGAGCTGTACATGCTTTCATCATCCAGGCCTGTTCAGGATAGCACGTCAAGCTACCAGTGGTAAATGAGACATGTTCCTTCACGTACTGCGAGGGTCAGAGACCCACGTCTGGCCTTACTGTGGTCCAGAAAACATTCATGGTATCTATTAGTTGCAAGAGCCGTAAGGGAGCCACATGAGTTCCTGGCATGGTCCAGATTTGGTTGCCTGGTTACAGCTGATCTCAGAAGTCCCTGGACCAGATACCGATCCCTCAGTGGCATCTTCAGTTGCCATCAAAACAAGCAGTTTTGTCTTCTTACGATGTGCCATGAGCCAGTTTTGAAAGTCAAACAAAAACATCTCTCCTAAAAAACCGATTTCCTTTTACTGTGTTCTGTGTTTTCAAGCCATTGTCATGAACATGGGTGCCTTCTTCAGAGCTCTTGCCACGTCTTGCTAAGCTGGGGACCATTTGGTTTCCTTGTCTTCGGACAGAGATGAGCACCTTCTCTAACCTTTTGGCCTCGGTGTCTCTATTGCTAGAAAGAGGATGAGGCACTCAGAATGTAGATTTCTTGGATAAGCAGCTTCTCTAACTGGAATCCTGCTTAGCATCCACAGCAGGGGTTGGCAAGATCCACAAACCGAATCCGACCTGAGACCTGCTTTGTAAATAAAGTTTTATTGAAACACAAATATGTTCGTTTGTTTACCTCGTGTCCCGGGCTGGTTTTGCACTCCAGCAGCGGAGTTGAATAGTCACCATACAGACCTCACAGACAGCAAACCCTGATGTATTTGCTCTTCGGTCCCTCACAGGAAAACATTTGATAATCCCTGGCCTAAAGAATTGTGTTTCTCCAAAATCTCCTACATTATGGTGGCCAAGAGTAGGTACAGCTGCTCCTCAGAGCTGCACTATAAGCTTTTTGAGTGAGGTGGAATCTTAGACATCACCTGGTTGTCCTCCCCACCTGACTGATGTTTGATTGCCCTCAATAACATTGCCAGTACTGGAAAAATTATAAAATCCTCAAACATACCATTCCATATTTTGCTGGCTTTGTTAGGAATTCTTCCTTGTATCAAGTAAAATTCTGTCTCCTTGTAGGTTATTTGCATGTGGTCACAGTCCTCTGCTTTGCAGACATACAGACAAGTATGAACTTTCCTCAATGCCATGATCATTCAGATATCGAGAACTAGTGTTATGTTCTCCCTGAGTGTGTTCTTCTTCAACAGATATTCCAATCAACTTCCTTTGTTCCCTTTATGTCTGAGCACTGAGGTCTTTACCAATCCAACCACGTTCCTCTGGATGCTGTAATCCATCACCAGGTACTAATGCAATATTCCAGGTGTGGTTCCACCCAGGTGGAGTTAGGCAGAGTCATCACCTCCCTCATTCTGGAATTAATATTTCTATTCCTGTCAACTAAAATTTAATTTGCCTTTGGGGAGACCACATCTCACTGTTGATTCAGATCATACATGAGTCAACTATCTGAGTCAGCTCTGGCTGCTATAACAAAACACCACAGGCTGGTTGGCTTAAACAATAAACCATATTCTCGTGGTTCTGGAGGCTGGGAATTATAAGACCAAAGGGCTGGCATATTTGGCTCCTGCAAGAGCCCACTTCCTGTTTGTAGACAGCCACCTTCTCACTGTGTCCTTACATGTGCTCTCCTTGGCTGTGTGCATATGAAGAGAGGGGTCTCTCTGTCTCCTCTTCTTATAAGGACACTAATCCCACCATGAGGTCCAACCCTCATGACTTCATCTAAAGCTAATCAGCCCCCATAGACCCCACTTCTAAATACCATCACATTGGGAGTTAGGGCTCCACCCCATGATTTTGAGGGTGACACAAACATCCTGTCCATAATATCTACTAAAACCCCTTTTCTGATATGTAAAATGTTATCTTTCTGTTTTTCCCACCTATATCCTTTTTCTACTGATATCCCCCACCCCCACCGCCACCATACCTGCCTGAACTGCGTCTCTGATTTCCTGAGTCCTTAACATCTGCTAATTGCTTCTTATCTGGGAACAAATAAAGCAAATGCCTCTAATTCTTTCTCCCTTCATCCATCCATGTGAGGTTTGGCTTCTTACAAACTATTTACCCTTTTCCAACCTACTTCATCTACTTCAAATGGAAGGAAAGTGGCTAAAAGCAAAGATACGTCACAGGAGCCACAAATGCTGTCCTGCACATATCTCTGACTCACCACCTTTTGGCAGCATGGTAGGGTTGCCTTTGCTGGCTTCATAGGTCTGAGCAGACTACATAATGAAATCTAGCCAGCAAATCATGAACGTGAAAATGATGTCCATCATTTCCAGACCAAGCATGTAACTACCAGTTCAAAACGCTGGACCTCTCTCTCTCTCTGGCATGGTGACCAGCACCATTCAAGATGGTGGCTCTTGTATGCATCTGGGTCTCAGAATGTGGTAGCAGGGAATGGATCACCTGCTAAGTCAGGGTGGACCTGGAGCCTGGGTGAGAAATAGTCCTTTGTTTCTGTAAGGGGCTGAGATTTGGGAGTAGTTTTTGTAACATAGCCTGGCCTATCTGACTTATCCTCACATTTTCTAGGCACTCATTCATTCAACATTAGGCATCTCTTTGTTTAGTACCTACTACCTGACAAATACTTGGGCTATCACAGTGAACAAAACAAAAATCTCTACCCCTGTGGAAACAGAGGGTTTGACATTTAACATAATGGCCACATCAGGCCTGTACCCTTCCAAGTACAGTGTGGCACACAGAGGGTAGCACATTCAGGCCGAGGGTCTCTAGATGTGTGATCATCTGCGAGTAGGAGGGCCAGGGTTTAAGTGCTAGCTTTGCTGCTTGCCTGCTGTGTGACTTTGGGCTGACCACTTTACCTCTCTGGGCCTTTATTTCCTTTACCCCTTTCCACTCATGCTTAAGTCCATTCCATGCCACTCATACCAGTGGTCATACTTCCAGAAACAGGATCCTCACCACTTCCCAAGGCAGTGCTACATCTCTGAGCACCTGTATCTGCTTGACTGTTTTCCCTCTGAAGCTCACAAGCTCTACAAGCCTGGAGACACCAAATTACATCTTGTGGTGAAACCCCCAAGGCCGGAATTTGCAGTAAACCCATTTTTTACTGAGCTGCTATTCTGCGCCAAGCCCTGCTGTGGACTAGACACTCTGGCACTTAGAGGAAACGTATACACAATGGCCCTGAACTTCAAGTTCAAGTAGACAGATAAGAATGGCAGGTAGGCACCAGAGCAGGACATACTGTGCTAAATAGTGGGTCAGAGTGAGGGGAAAGGGAGAGGTAGTGGGGACGAGGGTGATCACGGAGGGCTTCATGGAGGACAATAGACTTTTGCCCAGCTTGGAAGGATGTAGATTCCAGGTAGGTGAGGGCATCCGGGAGAGACATATCAGACCGAGAGAACAACCTTAGGGGAAGTGTGGAGAGTATGAGTGAGTATGAGTGTGTGCACTGTGGGAGCAGAATGAGGTCTCACTTGGCAAGAACAGAGAATTGGAGTGAAGACCAGATTCTGACCAGCACCTTGTGAACAGTTATTAGAAGAGTCCACTGATAGAATTTGGAAAGATAGAACACCAGCTGTCCACAGTGTCTAGGTATTTACTAAAGGATTTCTTCATTTCCTTTTTAGTCAAAAAGGCCTCGTACACCTGAAAACAAGAGCTTTCCCAATGGGACTTTTTCTTTTATCACAGATTCTCTGTTTACAGTTTTTATTTAATTAATAATAGCTCTCTGATAAAATCAGCAAAAAAATTCTGATTGATAAAAGTGAGATTTGTTTTTATTGAACTTATAATATCCAATTAAATATGCAAACATAGTATAAATTTTATAACAATACAAATGCCTGAATTTCATATGTTTTGTGTTAGAGTGTAGAGGACTTACAGTGTTGTGTTAGTTTCAGGTATATAGCAAAGTGATTCAGTGTTTTTATACTTTACAAAATGATCACCATGATAAGTCTAGTTTCCAGCTGTCACCATCCAAAGTTACTCTGATATTATTGACTGTATTTCCTGTGCTGTGCATTACAGCCCCATGACTTTTTAATTTTATACTTTTATTAAATGTAACAATTGTCCTTAAACACAATAAAAATAATTCTTATGATCTTGTCAATGACAAAACTGAAGACTAGAAAAAAATTAGCAATAGCTATCAAATTTTCAAATTTCAGGTGTTCCTCCCCAGACATTCCTCATGTGGATGGTAGATATTGTCACATCAGTGGAAATGGGTCGATTGAAGGCCTCCATGGGCAAGCAGGGTGAGACTTAAGCCTGACTTCATGCTGTAGAAGGGAAATCGCAGAAGGGAAATACGAAATGGGACACCATTGCCAAATGGGTTCCCTTCTTCCTCTAAGTGATGGGTTTCTTCTGCCTTTCAACGAGAATGTCTTTCCCTGGGGCACATATGGTACGTGCACAGTCCAGGCTCATGACACAAACTCTCAAAAAACGTGGGGAATGACAGTGGGGGACATGGAGACACATGCTTAAGCCGCCCCTGCTCTGCCCCTCAGCTGACCTCCTAAGTAATTCCATCTCCTGGTGGCAGTGAGGGAGTTTCAAGTCACCACAGAAAAATTCAAGTGAAAACTAGACTCATGAATGTTGTACTTGGTAAAAAAGAAAAAAAGAAGATATGTGAAAAAATAAATGCTGTGTTCAAAATGTAAGTTAGTTGGGGCAGAGGAGCTGTTTTCCTGCGGTGTAAGGGGAAGTGGTTAATGAACTTCTTGAATCCAAGGCAATCATTTTTGAAATGCCAAGGAGGGTGGGGGTAGAGTCAGAGACGGAAGAAAAATTTGTGTGCTATTTCTATAAATGGAAAGGGGGAATTTTGGCTAATTACCTTTCGGAAAATTTTCGTTCAAAATTATGTCCTGACTTTTCCATAGGTCTTGATGGTTTTCAAAACACATTTAGAGCCAATATTTTATCTGATTCCCACAACGACCCTGGGAGGTAGGCAGAGAGGATTTTTTTTTTTAATATTTACTTGACAGATGAGAAGTTAGAGGACTTATCTAAGATTACATAGCTAAAAAGCAGTAAAGTCAGGGCTTTGCAAACTCAGTCCTAACTCTGGTCTGGTCAAATCGAGAGGAAAAGCAAATCCTGGGAGTTAACAGTGGGGGCATCCAATGCATCCCCTTATGAGAGGAGGTGTGGCGATGTGGCTTAGTGGGCAAGAGCTGATACTGCAAACAGAGATGATAATCCTGCAGCAAATGGGCTTGTGCAGCTTTGGCCCAAACAATGTTTACAAAGTTTTTTGCAGTTTTTAACAAGATATAAAAATCAGGGCAACTCACAATGAAATCTAGGTTTCTCGCCTCTCTCTTAAAGTCAGCATATCTGGATCCACTGGCCAGTGTTCCTGCATGGCCACAACCAGCAGGAGCTTAGGAGCAGCTGTCCCTCTTTGCTAAACATGAGTCTCTAGTTGGCCACAGTCCTTACCACTCCCTGTCGTCCCTAGCCATGAAGAATAAGGATCAGTTTTGCCATCACACCTGGGCTGTTACTTTTCTCCTCCTCATCTGCATCACTCAGTGGATCCTGCAGCCATTTGAACCTGTGCCCCCAGGTCTGGAGGTAGCCTCCCAGTTCTGTCAATTTCAGGCTATGTGAACATAGCAGAGTACTTTCACTGGTAGCTTCTGTTTCTATTTCCATTGCAGAAACTAGGAATGATAATGGTGTTGCTATAGAGGATGTTTGGGTATTTTTTTTTTTTTTTGGTTATTTTTTTTCTTTCAACGTATTTCTTTCTTTGGAAGTTCCCATCTTATGGGGACAAGAAGACTCATTTTCCAAGCCTTGCTAGCACCTAGGGTGCAAGTGAGTGACCTGGGCTCCTCCAATCAAACAGAGAGGAACCAGACTCAGAGGGGACAACTAGTGACCCAAAGGAACACACACATGCACACAGTTCATCTTGCAAGAGCTACGTTGCATCTCTGGCAGTAGCCTTGGCAGGTGTGTCAGTGGTACCGTTCAAAACCCATCATTGGTGTGTTGGTGGTGTGAGTTGGAAGGTGTGTGCCAATATAGGAAAGATCTGGGCTGCCTCCATTCCCTGGTTTTGAGTTAGCCATTATCACTGGTTGTGTGATGTCCAAGCCTTGTTCTCTGGTCCTCCCAGAGAAACCCTGAGCTCCTTAAGATCTTGAGTGCTTGTCTTTTGCCTGTTGGCTTCAAGACCCCTTCCCCTCCCTGCCCCTAGTCTGCTCTGTCTGTGTGTACAGGGCAAACACCATGAAATAGATCCCCAAGCTCCTGTGTCAGCAGGTTTGTAGGGCCTAATGTTATTGCAATTTGGGAGCCCTCTTTGATAAAAGAATAATTCAAAATTATAAATAGAAAATGCTGTGCAAAAGGGACTATTTACTTTAATGAGAGGAAAATCACAAGTTAACAAATCTTAAAAATGCACTTAGAATGAGAAAAGAAAAGAACAAATGATATACGTATGTTCATGTGTGACTGAACCATTGTGCTGTACACCAGAAACTGACACAACATTGTAAATTGACTACACTTCAATAAACATATATATAGTTTAAAAAGAAAAGAACAAATAAAAATAAAAAGCTGAAAAAAATCATATTTTTGTTGAAATGTTGCAGATATCTCTCATACTTTTTTTCCTAGAATTTTTGACTTTCTACTATTTGATTGCCTCTAACTATGACAGTAATTTTCTAACGAGAAAAGGAGAAATATAATTTGGTCTCTCCTCAGTCTGCTGACTGGAATTCATGTTTTCATTATTGATAATTTAGAAACATTTCCATTATCAGCTCATTATGAATGTGGTGATGTGCATTTTTAGGATCTTTGTCAATTGTGGGCAAGACTCTATCGACTTGCTTTCCTAGAAGAGCTCTAAGACTTTTCAGGCAGTTCAAGCTTCTTACGTTGTGGCCAAATGACTTTCCACCAGTGTTCTCATGTGAGGTCATCTGAGGGCAGACCAGGGCAATCAGCACAGCAGACAGCCATGTTTTACTGCCGGGGCTCTGACACCGGGAGAAACTCTTTCACCTGTCTGAATGCCTGCTGGGATGCTGAAAACGCATGTGAGATGTGGAAAACGCTTAGGGGCACGGGACAGTCTGATGTCGGCAGGATGTCTACGTACTGAGTGGTGCTGGCCATCTTCACTTCTATGACAACAACCACCAGACTGTACGCAGAAATAAATGTGAACCGCACACATCTATCCCATGAAACATTAACTAAATCACCTTCCCTAGCCAGCCCCTAAACATGCCCCAGGCCATTTGAATGCCACCTAGTTCAAGAGGAAGCGTAACAGAGGGGGAGGATGTAGAGGGGACAAAGACGGCAGTTATCGCTGTGAGTTAAAGCAGCATATTTTTCAAATTGTGCACATATGACCATGTCCACAAGTTGCTAGGGCCTCCCTAGGGCCTTGTAAGGGGTCTTCAAGGCAAGAAGTCCTTAAGTCCCACTAACTTCCCGCTCTTCTTGTTCTTTTTCTAATATTATTTTTAAACACCTTTATTGTGGTATGGTTCCTGTACAGTAAACTACACATATTTCAGATGTACAATTTGATGAATTTTGACAGATGTACACACCCATGACACCACCACCACAATCAAGACAGCTAACGTCTCCATCACCCTCTCACAACGCACTTCTTCCTTCCTGGCTTAGCCAAAAGGATGCACAGACAAGGAAGGGGAGGGCCCGGGCCTTGGTTCACGCCACCTCGTCCCTTCATCCCCTCCGGCTTCCTGCCTATGTTAATTTCTATCACCACCTCTTTCCATTTTCAGCTCTTGCAAAACACTGCTGACCAGTTGCTGTATTAAATTCCTTCTACTGGCTCATCTAGAGCAGGGTGGTTTTTCTAACTGGGCCCTGATCCATACTCTTTTTCTGCCTAAAAGAATATGCTTAGACATTTTTAATATATTTCTGAATTTGGCTTAAAGATTTTGTCAAAACAGTTTCCTATTGTCTTCAGTAAACTTTTTCTATGTGCCACCAAGCTGACCCCACCGGGAAACTGAGGGCCATTCTATCCAGACAGCTTTTCTATATATTTCTATGATTCCTGTTCTATCTACTTATTGGGAGAGGGAGCGTGTCATTTTTCTCCACAATTGCAGACACATGAAACGTGACATATCCTAGTAAAAGAAAGCCTTAATTACAGGGGAGCATCTACCTTAAATCCCCTAAAATGCCCTGTGTAATACATGTAATAGGGCTGAGTTATAAAAATGCCACAGGATCTAGTGGGATTAGAACTAGGAACAGAACATGAAATTTTATTTCACTTGGAAAAGCATGCCTAGGGGAAATAATACATAATTCAGATCTATCAGTAGAAGAGAAAAACCAGGACGGTACTGAGGCCGAGACAGGGTTAAAATAGTAGTGAAGACAGACTTGGTGTTAGCACCAGATTCGGACGGTAGTAACTTTTTAAGAAGGTAAACGAGCCTGCCAGTTGAGGAGAGGCCGGCAAAGTTGTTAGTGTAAATGATAAAAAGAAAAGACAAGAAAAGGACAAATTGCATTGCAGACCACTGACAAGTATGACACAGATGACGTTTTGTACGTCTTTGTTTTGTTTTTTATTAAATATTGGAGGCATTTTCATGAATGGGAAAGGTTATTATAAGGGACAGCAAAAATTATTCAAATCCTAGAATCTGAGAAGGGATCCTAGAAACTACCTGGATATCTTGGCATCAAACAGATGAAAGAATGAGGACCAGAGAGAATAAGTAATTCACATCAGGTCCCTTCTTTCCCTCTCAGCGTTGTTCTTGTGTGTGAAATTACAACTCCATGAGGGCTGACCTAGGGAAAACTCACAACTAACCATAAGAACTTGATGATTAGAAGTGGTGTGAAAAACACAACATGTTTGCATAGGTAAGGAGACTAATATCATCATTGAAAATATCTTCTTACAAGGGCAGCTGCCCCGTCTTGTCCTTTATGGCCTCCTGGGTGCCCACCTCCTGTCTGGCACGGAGAAGGCTTTAAATAGATGCTGGATCTTTGATTGGTAAGGGCGTGAGTGGATGGTTGGATGAATGGAAGGGCAGGAGGGAGGCAGAGACAGGGGAAGGAGTGATGAAGGGAGGGAGGGCGGGTGGAACGACAGGTGAGAGACCTCGGAGGGGAAATCTGATCTGTTCTCTAACTTCCTGAGGAAGAACTGACCTTGGCAGTTCTGGGCCATGCCATCTCGGATGGAACACAGCAAGGACTTCATTTCAGGTGGCATAAAAAGCCAGTCCCATGTTCGTGGTCAGTAGACTTGAGATTGCCAAAAGAGGTGTCCGGAAGTGCCAGTAACGGGGCTAGTAATCAGTTGCCTGAAATGACAAACCAGACCTCACTATCTATGACTAAGTGGAGGAACAGCAAACTAGCGAGTAGTCTGAATTGTCGGACACAATTTTATTGCTTTTAGATCGTTACAGGAAAATGGGATCGGGTAAGAAAATACTAACTAAAAGAGATCACTGAGGAAGACTCTTCGTTCATTGACAATAGTATGTAAGCATCATCTCAGGGATACGTCAAAGGATGCCCCCTACAAACTTCAGGGCGATTTTAGACAGTTCTCTGGGATAAAAACGTTCTCCCGGCACTTCTTCCCGACTATTAATTAGATGTGCTAAACTTTTTCTTCACACCACCCAACCTCCATCTGAATTTTCACAAATTTGTAATTAGAGGAAGTCTGAGTTGATGATGTATTTCAGGACCCCACCGTTGCTGAAGCAACGGACACCTTGTTGAATGGTTAACTGGAGATCTTGAACATGTGTCACGGAGAAAAAGTTTCATTGGAGCAAAGTTTGCCTCACTGTGCAATTATTAATCTGGTATATTTGTTAAACTGAAGAACAGAAAATCCGAGGAAAGTCTGCCGCTCCTTTCCCCCTGTTTTCCCCTCCTGATGTGTAGCTGAGCTCAGTCACCACCAGGCACTCAATCCCATTCTGAGTTCGCAGCCATCACAATAGCTGGTGCAGTTTTAGGTTAAGCATATTTTATCCCTAAATTGCTATATTTGGTTCTCGAGTTATTATTGCAGTTCCTTGGGGTACATTTAAATCCACCTTATTGTAATAGATTATGGAATAGAGTGGCTAATGTGTCTAATGTAGAATAAATGACTGTAATGATTTATGATGCGACACTTCAATTTTATTGAACATAAGGATCATTGTACTGAAATGGATGGTGTATTGCTGGTTTAGCATAAAATACTGAATAACATATTCAGGAAAATGAATGGCTCGGCCAGTTCATAATATTCTGCCCCTTCAGCTGAGAGGTCTTTAATAAGCAAGAGTGTCATTACGCTTGAAAATGTATGTATAGGTAATCCATTATCTAGAACAATGACAGGGATCTGCTCAGGTCCTTATTCAAGAAGGGGCTCTTTAGGAGAAAATGCAGAGTTCTCTGGTCTTCCTGAAAGGATGATTTCCAACCAACCACGCGGCAGCTACAACAGTGCTTAGCAGAACCGTGAAGGGCCCCCACACTTAAACATTCTCACCTTGAGGCTCTCATGACCTACTAGACAGGGGAATTTCAGGAGGTTTTGATTCTTTCAGCACTGTCCTCGGGCAATATCCTTAATGTCCTTTTCTTTGTGTCCACTCGCCAACATTTTATTTTAACTCTTGCAGTGCACATCACTTAGAGTAACTCATGATATGTCTTTCATGATAAGCCTTTCATGAACTCCGCATTTGCGGTTGATTACCAACAAAGGAGAATTAAGGAGATCTGATTTAGCTATTCATTTTTCTTAACTACAGTACTAAAGACAGTTTCCAGTGACACATGAGGGCAATATATTTGCATGCTCAGGCCTGGAAGATGAAAGGAAATTCTACTATGACCGATGACAGGTTTCAATTAATGGTACAGTTCTGTCTTCCCAAAAGTGGGGTGGTGGGGGGTGGTCAGGAGGGATAAGGGAACTGACAGGAGTTTTTCCTGACCCTCTCACCCTTGTGATACTATGATCTCACCGTCACAGCCCCATGGTCCCCCTGGGATACAATTTGATGACATAGGCAATTCCCACCTAATAACTAAATCCTCATGGAGTTATCTTAATAGCAGCCATCCATTCGTGGGAAGGAAAACTGGTCTTTCTCCTGTGAAGTGGCCATGCTGTCCTCAGGGAAGAGGGGACCTGTGTATTTTGAACCTGGCTACCTCATCACGTGTAGGACTCTTGTAAACTCACTGCCCTACATTATCCTCAACATGTACTGAATTTACTCCCATTCTCTCTCCCTCAGACCCAACAAGCTCATCTACCCAACCCAAACTGAGAAGGGCTCAACTCCCCTCCCACAAGCCCCTGATCCAGGGGTCTTTTCCTTACAGGCCTGAGATCTCAGGTCAGCACCATGCCGTGCGTCCATGCATACGGGGAAGTTTTGATTTCCTTTGCCTCAAACGGCGGATTTCAGCATTGCCTGAAAAGGGACGGGTCATGATGAGAAAGTAATCTTTCGACCAAGTGAACACTGTATTTGCGGAGCGAGGGAGTTTTACATTCCAGAGCAGAAAAAATAATGTTTACAGTAGATTCTGCACTGTGTAGATTTCAGGCATTTATTTACTTAGGATACACTCTCAGGCCAGTTTTTATATTATTATTATTTTGAAAAGGTGACATAGCTTGGAACTATTCACTGCAGAAAGTCATTAGAGATATCTTTATATCCTAACTTAATTGGGGAGGTCAAAGGCTTGTTGTATATCAGTCTATTTCTGGAACAGTGTGGTTATTTTTTCTGTAATCAGCAACTAGAAATGAAAGTGATAAGGACCATCTTTTTGCTAGTAGGTATGTTGCTTTTGGATCTTCTGTTCCATCCATCTAGAATAGAACAAGCCAAGGGGTGCTGAGACACATCTGACCCCAAAAAGTCCCCCAACCTCCACAACCTGCCCACCCACCCCCAGTTCCTAAATTTTAGGATTCTTTTCCACAATAAATTCTGTGTAGTCATTAGAGACAGTCAGGATGTTTTCATAAAGACTGTTAGGGCATTTTCTTTTTTCTTCATGACTTCACTATTTTCCCTCAAAATATTGTAGTAAATTAAAATGGTTTATAAAGTCTTACCACTGCCCCATGAGGCCTTGTTTTCTCTGTATTATGCTCACACGCCAGCTTCAGTTTGAATCCTTCTCTGATCATCTTTGGGAACTGATCCCCACTGTATAATGTCGACCGAAGAGACGCTTAGCAGGGCTAAAAACACACAATCTAACAATCGGCCATTGAGGGGTCTTCCTGCTCTGACTGCATGACCAATTCACCAACCCCCTACCCTGTGTCCCAGCCTCTTTTCCTTCTGCCATTTCCTCGTTCTGTGCTGCCTTTATATCCTTGTGTGTGAAATTATTCATCATGTCAAATATCAACTTGATTTCTTCTAAAGTCTTATGTCTTACTTCCAGCACCAAAGTACTGCATAGAATCCAGGCGTCCATCTATGTGGGAACACAGGCAGAATTGCTGATGTTGACGTCTCTGAAAAAAGTGCTAAAGAGGCCTTTTCTGAAACCTCGAATTTACATATATTTTTTTAAACCAAAGATGTGATTTGGCTTCTTTCCCAGTGAACTCATCCAACTATTTCTTCTTTCAATCTTGGAACATATAGTAAGATCCCAGGTAAAGCCTCAACGTTTATCACTTAATCCCTTCAAAATGCTTTGATTTACAGAACAGAGGCTTGTACCTGGGAAATTTGGAGGTATCCACCAACATTGATATTTTAAAGTATTTTTCTCTATATCCTCCTTCAAATTATAAGCTATTGTATAAGCCCATCAAAGGAGCTTCGGGTTTCTCTCTGGGAGCATTGTTTTTCTAAGTGTGGTTGTCTTTGTGGAAGTTGGCCTCAACTTAACCAGCAGACCTTCCCTTGCTGGGCACAGTGAGCCTGGGATGAATTGAGAAACAATTATCCCTGAGCTAAACGGGACAGATGCCATGTCTGAAGTGACATGTGTCACGCTGAGACTTTGAGAACTTGACTAAAGGACTTTGAAACATATAGGGGAAAGCCGTGGGTGTTGATGGATACAAAACAATAATGGGTCTGCTCCTTCCAAGCCAGAGGTAACTGAATACGTGTATTGTATACTGCCTTTTTTGTTTGTTTGACCAAAAAAGTTAAAATATCTAGAGATGAACTTAACAGAGACAGATTAAAAAAAATTTAAATTCTGGCATCATCCACTGTGGTTCTTGAATAACTGCAGAGATACCTCATTCTTGGGTAGGAGAGCTCAGTGCTACACATTTGTAATGTCTCCCCAGAATGAGCTATGGGTTCAATGAGATGACTTCCAAACTGAAAAAAAAAGATATTTGGAGGATGGATGTTAACTTGGTGCAATGACTCTTAAGTTTATCTGGAAAAATTAAAAGATGACAATAAGGGGGGAAAAGTTTGCAAAAAGAGGTAAGAGAAGACCTCCTTTCCATATAATAAAATGCATTATAAGCAACAGTGGTCAAAACAGTGAGTTACTGGTGGAGGGGTAGCAAGTTGAGTGCAGCAGCATCTCTTCTGGAGGTCGTCCCAAGGACACAGGGAAAGTCAGCAGATGAGGTGGCCTTCCAGTGAACAGCGGAAAGGTGGACTGTTTAATAAATGTCAGGGGAGAAAATAAAGCAAGCTTCCTACTTCACTTCTTCCACCAAAAAAGAAAATTCAGATAACCCCTAGAGGGATAAATGATTGTAATGGGGAAAAAAGTTGATACCCCAAAGTTGTAAAAGAAATTCTGGGTGTATTTTATGCTAAAGAAGGGAGGATCTTTCTAGGAGAGACATGAAAGGCAGGAACTGTAGGGTAAGATACTGATATATCTGACTGCAAAACAAAACTAGGCTCTCATCAAAAGTCAAAGGACAAACAACAAACTAGGATAAGATATTTACAGTATATATTTCAGAGGTCTGATTTTTTACTGAGCAAAGTCATTCATTTATATACAAATATACATATATCATTTTAATTTCTCCAGATAGACTTTTTTTTAATTTTTAAAAACTGTTTGGGTTTTTTTGGGGGGAGGGTAATTAGGTTTATCTATTTATTTATTTTTCAGTAGAGGTCCTGGGGACTTGAGCCCAGGACCTCGTGCGTGCTGAGCATGCACACTACCGCGTGAGCCATACCCTCCCCTCTCCAGGTAGATTCTTAACAGTCACGTGCTCTGGGAGGGACACATCAAACTTTTTACCACGCCTTTGGGACCATCTTTGACTTAATTTTCTGATCTTATTTTTATAATAATACAAGCATGCATGACTTTTATAAACAAAAACTAAAAGCTCTGTTGATAGTGTGTTTAACTTTGAACCATAAATCAATGGTTCTTAGTCATTTGATAGACAGTCTTTTTTTAAGAATCAGACAAAAGCTGTCATTTCCATCCCGTGACCAGTGCACATAAGTACAGACACCTGAAAGGCTGCATGAGTAATGAATCCCTGTTCTGGACAGTTCTTCTAAAGTGAGCTAGTCGCAATTATCCAGTGATGCAAAACCACCCCAAAACGCAGTGACTTAAAACACGAACCATTTTATTGCTTAAGATTCTTGGGTCAGAAATTCAGGCAGGACTGAGCAGGGACAGCTTGTCTCTGCCTCAGGTGCACATGTCTGCATGTTGCTGAGATTAGAGAACCCAGGAGGGCCTCGCTTCCATGTGTAAGCCTTGGTTCTGCCTGTGGGCTGGACATGTGGTTTCTGACGTTCTCGACCTCTACGCAGTATCACTGTCACCATATTCTGTTCATCAGAGGAAGTCACAGGGCCAGCCTGGATTCAAGGTGAGGGGAGTAGACTCACAGTGGGAAGGATGGCCCAGTCAGACTGCAGAGGACACATGGGATGGGAACGGGACTGCTGTGGCCAGCTTTGAAAACCGTCTACCAGGATGTAACTCTGAAAATGTGCCTCTTTTAGCCAACAGATGAATTTGTTTGTCCTCACATTCAAGTTCAACAAAAGTAGTCTAGGATTGACTGTAAACTATAATAGTCAACAACTCAATTTAAATATCCAAGTTGGTTTTTTTGCAACTTATTTAAGATCACTCCCCACCAATAAGAACCATGGCTATGTGTGTATGTGTGGAATGGGAAAGTAGATGCCATAACTTTGGCTGATATATCGTATTTCATGCATTTTGAAATAAAATATTTTGCCCATAATTGGAAGGCTCTAGTTTGGAAGATTTTCAGAAAACCCACTATCCTGGATAATGAAGGGTCACCATACATTTTGATGCTGGACTTCCAGGCCTCCACTAAGAAGATGAATGCAGAAAAAACACAAGCCATGACCCTAAAATGGATTAATGTGGTGATAAGATGGAAAAATTAAAGTTAATTTATGATCCCGAAGCCCAAGACAACTTTCAGTTAAATGTGATAAATTTAACCATAAGTTTATCTCCCTTCTAAAACATCATCAACACTAGTCTCTAACTCTTATATGACAGCAAACTATCAAGAATTATAAAGCATATGAGGAATGTTTCCAATGTAAAATAATAAACAAAGGTAAATAAACAAAAGAGGAACCTAAAGAAAACAAATAGTAAAGGAAATGGAAGAAAATAATTAAAATTACTCATTTGTGGTCTCAGATAAATTTGAAGACATTGTACACTAATAAAGAGCAGGAAACTGAAAAGAAGAAACAAAAAAGAACTCTTGGAAATAAAAATAAAATTGCCAAAATGAAACAAGACGTTAAATGCAAATTTTCTCGCGGTCTCAGTTTTAACCAGATCCAAGATGAACGGATTCCACATCACCTACTTAGTTCACACAAGAGAACCTCCCTTACCTTCACCCATCTTAAGCACATATGAGAGGAGGTGAGATTCATGGAGGGAGGGCAGTAGTGAGAACTTCTTTAGAGAGAGGTACCAGTGTGTTCTTTGTTGCTCATTTTCCTCTGGGGAAAGGAAATTCACTTTTTAAGAAATACTCAAGGATGTTGCCATATGCTTCCATAAAATTCAGGGGGACAGATGATTGGTACCTAACTGCCCCAGCAGAAGAGCAAGGAGAAAGGGCTGCGGTGAGAACCCACTGCATCCTGCTGGTGGTTGAACAAATCTTTGTGCTTCCCATGGGTCACATATGGAAACTATGGAAGGGAACAGAAATTGCATCATCCTGAAAGGGACCCCTAGACAAGCAAGATGTCCCCAATTGTCTATTGAGACAATTGTCTAATTGAAACTATTTTTAAAACCTGGAAGTGGCCCAAGTTTCTTTCAAGGGCAGGAAGAAAATATTCAAAATAATATGGCTGACAGACTATGGTATTTAAAAAATGATTTCCTGATTTCAGCCTTACAAGTCCAACTTTTTTTTTCAACAGACTAGTTACATTTGTGGTTTCATCTGCCTTCAGTATCGCCTTAGTATAGATCTATAACTATCTTGTCAGCCCCTGGAGCCCCTCCTAATACTCTGAGACAATCTGGAAAGTCACAATTAACATCTCTTTATAGAAATAAACATATATAGTAGGCAACTAAGTGACAGTATCAAGAAACTGTCCCAAAATGTAGAATAAAAGGACAAAGGGATTGTAAAGTGAAAGACAGGGGGAAAAAAGATTTAGATCAACACAGAAGGTTTAACATTTAACTATGAATAATTCCAGAAAGAGAGAAAAGACAAAATGGATGGGGGGACATTTTTAAAATATAAAATACAAAATAAAGGAAAATTTTCAAGATTTGAAGGACATTAAGTTCCAGACTGAAAGGGCACAACAAATGCCTAGGCATAGTGATTTAAAAAATCAGTAAATAAAAAGATCCACACTGAGGAACACTACTGGGATATTTTCGAAATAACAGGTAAAGACTCAGAAAGCATTCCAAAAAGAGGGGGACAGAGTCATCCTCAAAGTATTGGAATCAAAAAGACATTAGACTTTTTAGTAGCCACAGTTAGAAGAGAGAGAAACATAAAGGCAGTATTTTTGTAATTCTGAGAGGAAAAGGTTTTCAACCTAGAATTCTACACTTGTCAATACTAATCCAGTGTGAGCACAGGCTAAAGCATCTTCAGATATGTAGGGCCTCAGAACATTTCTCTTCCCTGCATGCTTTCTTATTATGATCTGCTAAGTTTGACTTTCACCAAATGAGGCAATTAATTCTGAAATAGAAAGGATACATGAAACATAAAATCCAATACAGGAAATCAGAAATGTAAAGAATATCCAGATGATGGGAAAGGTAAAGTCCCAGGTGACAAACTGTGCCATTACTCTAGAGAGAAAGGAGTTCAGGATAAAGCAAGAGAATGAAGAGCTCTGGATGGAGTTCTCCAAGAGGGGGTGGAGAGGAATTGATATCTTATCTGGTGTATTTGACCTTTGGAAAGTAATACTTATAATGGAGCAGTTGAAGGAAAACTTAAGAATAAATATATAGAAAACCAAGCCAATTTAATAACAGAAGCAATTGTGAGGTCATTTGTACAAGAAATGAGAAATAATTATAGTACACTACTTGGCTCTGCAGTAAATGATAGTACTTAAAACATCGAATTTTTTTGTATTTTTTTATTGAGGTGTAGTTGATTTACAACGTTGTGTTACTTTCTGGTTTATAGCATAGTGATTCAGTCATATATACTTATGTATCTATTCTTTTTCAGATTATTTTTCATTATGGGTTATTACAAGCTATTGAATATAGTTCCCTGTGCTACACAGTATAAACTTGTTGTTTATCTGTTTTATCTATAGTAGTTTGTATCTGCTAATCCCAAGCTCCTAATTTATCCCTCTCTCCTCTTTCCCCTTTGGTAACCACAAGTTTGTGTTCTAAGTCTGTGAATCTGTTTCTGTTTCGCAAACAAGTTCATCTATGTCATATTTTAGATTCTACATATAAGTGATATGATATTTGTCTTTGTCTGACTTATTTCACTTACTATTAAAATCTCTAGATTCATCTATGTTGCTGCAAATGGCATTATTTTATTCTTTTTATGTCTCAGTAGTATTCCATTGTATATACAAGCCACATCTTCTTTATCTAATCTGCTGATGGACATTTAGTTTGCTTCCATGTCTTGGCTATTGTAAATAGTGTTGCTATGAACATTGGGGTGCATGCTTCTTTTAGAATTAGGGTTTTCTCCAGATATATGCCCAGGAGTGGGATTGCTGGATCATAAGGTAACTCATTTTTAGTTTTTTTAAGGACTCTCCATACTGTTTTTCTATAATGGCTGCACCAAATTTACATACCCACCAGCAATGCAGGAGGATTCCCTTTTCTCCATACCCTCTCCAGCATTTATCATTTGTGGACTTTTTTAACAATGGCCATTCTGACCAACGTGAGGTTACACTTCATTATAGTTTTGATTTGTATTTCTCTGATAATTAGTGATATTGAGCATATTTTCATGTGTCTGTTGGCCATTTGTATGTCCTCTTTGGAGAAATGTCTTTTAGGTCTTTGGCCCATTTTTTGATTAGGTTTTTTAAAACATTGATCGTTGATTTAACAAAAATTTTGTTAGAAATTATAAATACTCATGGTATATCATTAGAAATATATTTTTAAATGGGGTGAGAAGGAGAATGGTGTAAAAGCTAGATCCTCATTCCTATAAAGGATACCTATATGCAAAGTATAAAATTAATGCACTAAGGAATATCAGTATAAGAAATTTGGCAATCTGGAGATCAAAATAATTGGTAAAGGAGTTTTAAGGGAAAGAGGTGGGAGTTCAGGGAATGTGATGGGTGGGGGAGGGGTAGTAGTGTTTAATAATTATGTTTCTTTTGTCATTTTTTTCTTAATGATGTATATTACTTTGACAAAGAATTTAAAAGGAAACAAAAAGAAAGATATCCAACATGGCTTGATTCAATTCCAGCAAACATTATTTGTTGGTCACCTTCTTTCTTCAAATCAGTATATTGTGGAGGATTTGAAGACATACACATCTTGTGGGATTCTTTAGGAATGGAGAAAGATTCCATACTGAATAGTGAGGAACCAGGCTCTGAGGTCCAGCCTACACCCTTGCTGGCTGGCTGACTCTCTGTGCCTATGTTTCCTCATCTGTAATATGGAAACGGTGTCAGAAGAAACATACTGAGTAGGTTATTGGGATGGATTAAGTGAGCAGGTGCGTATAGACCGCTTCTGTGCCCGGCACATACTAAATGCTCAGTAAGCAGCAGTTATCGCTCCATTTTACCTGACAACACACACATCGCCAAGTGGTGAATGGTATGCGAGAAGGGCATTCAAAATGCGTAGGAAGCAAAGACGTGGATTTTTTAAAAAGAACTCCCTGATAAAAATAATTGTTAGTTGCAGTTAATTACAGGGCCCTGCTGATGAGCTGGAAAACTTTGCAAAAGCAACCCAGCGTGCGGCTGACTTGCCGAGCCAGCGTGCGGGTGTGTCTCTGCTCTGCTGCCATCTCCTGCCTTTCCCACATCAGGCCAGGTCTGGCACTTCATTACCTTCTCTTGGCTCCGCTGGGTTCATCGGTACAGTTGCCTCTTAAGGTTTCTGCTCCAGCATAACTGCTGACAGCATTCACCCCATCTTCTGGCTGTCAACTGAAAGGCCACGGAGAGTTTACTTCCTGAGTGGGGGCCCTGCTGGAGAACAGATAACCCAAATCCCACATGTTTACTTTCTGCAAAAGCAGGCAAGTAAATTCCAAGCTTCTGCCCCTGAAGGCCTTATCTATATGTTCTCCGCTGTACTCTTTTCTTGAACTGATATTTCGGCACCTATACGACCAGGAAATGGACCAAAGGAAAGCACAGTACACAGTGTGAAGCGTCCAAATAAAGACATTTTGTTGGTGTGTGTAGTAACATGCTAGTAATGTGCCTTACATACACTACATTTAGAATTTAGTTTAATGGTATCTTATTATTACCATTTTCCTCAGTAGATTTTAAACATCTTGCAGGAAAGAACCAGCCGTTCGACTTCTCTGTAACACTAGTGCCTGGCCCAGTCCTCTTCTGATGTTAAGTGCTTGTAAATATCGCAGCTTTGAGAAGGAGGGGCTGTGACATTCCCATCCATTTCAGATCTTTAGAACAAATCCTCAGCCACAGGAACCACATGGACAAGCATGGCCCCCTCTCTGATCACTTCTGAACTGTTCCTAGGTTTAGTGCCATTACCTGGGTATTAAGGGGCTGAGCAGTACTGGGAGGACGGGGGTTCCCAGGGAATGGACCATTGCACATTATGTTGGGGATGAGAGTGTGTGATTGAGAGATGTTGAGGGCCCTGTGATGTCCTGCTCTGTGAGGCTGAAGAGAGGACATGGAAATGACAAGGAAGTAGATGGAAGGAAGTGGCAGAGAGTGCCCAGGTAGTTGCAAACCCCCACGGAAGCTGCGAACAAACCCCTGTCTTCAGGGAAACTACATTGTGCTAGATAATCTCCATCAGATAGATCCCAGTGCATTGGGATGAGGTATCACTGAATAGCAGAATGTGTGAAAAGAGGGAGCTCTGGGGCCTTGTGCTAAATCAAAAAAGGCAGGAATTAGGAATGTCCATTTTGGCAGGGAGGGTATAGCTCAGTGGTAGAGTACATGCCTAGCAAGCACAAGGTCCTGGGTTCAATCCCCAGTACCTCCATTATAAATAAATAAATAAATAAACAAACAAGCAAATCTAATTACTTCCCCACGAATATAAATAAATAAATAAAAAGATAAAATTTGTTTTAAATTTAAAAAATAAAATGCTATGTAGATGGTGTTTACCATTCATTAAAAAAAAAAGAAAGAAATGCACATTTTGTCCTATTGTGTATTTCGCTCTAGTCTAGCTCTGTCAACCACTGAACCACCATCCTGCCCCTACCATCCTTCACCAAGAAAGAAAAAATTGGAACATGTTTACTATAGAATCACGTGGGAAACCATTCTGTGTACCAACAATAATAAAGATTTTTTTTGGAACATGACTGTCCGATTCAGCATGCAGTCACCAGCATTGTGGCTATTTTAGGAAGCATTCAGTTCTTCAGAGACAACTTACACAGCGTGGATTTGAAAAGTTCCCTCCACCTGCTGGAAGGCTGAGACTGGAGGGGCTTTAGCAAGAGTACTGTTAACCTCACCTCCTCCACTTGGACCCTTGTTCAGTCCACTCCAGAGCCTGGGCCTCCTGAAGAGCCTTGAACATGGCAGGATCATTCCCACCTCAAGGCTTCTGCTTTGATTGTCCTCTCTGCCTGGAGTGGTCATCTGTCACACATCTGCAGGTCTCTCCCCTCACACGTGTTCTGAGGTCATCTCCTTGCAAAGGCCTTCCCTGACCACCCGCCCACCACTTATCCTGCTTCATTTTTCTGTAGGATACTTACTATTTCCTGAAACTGTAAGATGAATATTTGCTTGTTTACTTGGCTATTTATTTATCTGATCTTTTCCCTATGCTGTAACTTCCACGAGTACAGATTTCTTGTTTGCTCTCTTCCCTTCTCCATCCCCAGAGCCTAGAAGAGTAGATGGTGCAGCATGCATGCTCAATAAATATCTGTTGAATAAATAAGTGAATGATTTTAATCGAACTGAGTTTACCTAGAGATACTCATTGAAAGCTCAAGAAAATTAGATCTGAAAATTGTAAGTTACCTCCAACTACAACTAAGGATGCTATACTTAACTCTACTGTAATTAACACTGTATCTTTCATCGAATCATTGGCTTTAGAATGGAATCACCATTACTGAGCACACATACACACGCACAGAAATTAAGCAAAGTACCAAAACAGAAAGGTTTTCCCGGGCCCATGTGCTACATTGGTACATGGATGATATAACCCATAATTTCCAAAGCCACCCAACCTGGGGTATCGGCCCTTTTTTCCAGCAAGCATGCCCTGGGGGAGCTGGAGCTGGAAGCTAGAGGCTGTGTTTACCATGGGCATGCTCTGGTCTGAGGGCCCCCCGGCTACTGTCACACTGTTTTTCGTGACTGGAATGTATAGCACTATTTGGAGGTGGGCTAGTGTCTAAATTGAATGGGTGAAGAGAAACAGGCGTTCTCTTTGCCACCTTTGCAGAAAGGCAGCTGGGGAATAAATGTACTGAATTACCTGCCGTCAATTATGGATGGCTTTGTCTGGAATCCTTTACCCTCTCCAGTTACTTTGACATACGGCCAAAAGGCAGCTGCCAGCCTGTTGGGTTCTTCAGCAACCTCTTATCCATAGGAGACTTCCTAGGAAAAGACTGAATGCATCCTTAGAAGCTCCTGTGGATTTCTGGAGAACTCAGGACAGCCTGGTTATTTGTAAGAGGACAAGTCATTCATCTATTCATTCATTTAGTTTTATCCATGAAAGAAAGGCTGATATTCAGCAGTTTGCACCAATACAACTATACCGGTTATTAAAATACTGAAATACAGTTGATGACTGAACAGTGGGGGTGGGGCTTAGGGGGCCCAAACCAGGGCAGTTGAAAATCTGCTTATAACTCACGGTCATTCCTCCATATCCACTGTTCCACATCTGTAGATTCAGCCAACTGCAGATCACGTAGGACTGTAATATGTACTATTGAAAAACATCCACATATAAGTGGACCCACGCAATTCAAACCTGTGTTGTTCTAGGGTCCACTGTCCTGAGCCCCCCACCACAAGGGTCACCTGGGTTGTGCCACCAGAACTCCTCACCAGCCCTTCCCCGAATCACCGCTCAACAGTTACTGCCTGACACAGCAGGGAGGTCTGAGTATCGGTGCCCTTACTTTTTCCGTATGATAAATATTTAAGTATCAGGCTGCCTGAGGCTGTAATAGCAATGAAACTTTCATTTGAAAGTTCTATGTCCTTTACTTCATAACAATTCAAGGGTTGCTTAACAGAGGTGGAACTCACGTCATGTGAAAATACGAAACTGTTTTGAAACATCCTAAAGGAGGAGTCTCCCGGGATCTGTTTCCATCACCTTACCCTCCCAAAACAAGCCTCACACCCTCTGCCTAATACGAGAGACTTTCCAAAGAAAGGACGTTCTGGTTTTGACATGTACACCCACGACTGAACAGGGATGCCTGTCCCCACTCCCGCACAGTCACAACGGCCGGGCTCGATGAGTCAACCGTATTGCATTCCCAGGCTCCAAACCACTGCGCTCCCAGAGAAGGTCTGAGGACTGGGTCCAACTCATAACATATAACTGCAATGCTTGGCAACCTGTTCCTTTTCTGGAAAAGAACTTTGTCCTCAGCAGTTTCCACATTACACTGCTTGAATCTCACATAACTCTGGCCACAGTTTCTGTGCTGTGATGGAGACAATTGCTCAGAAATAAACTAACAGGAGCCACACTGTGCAGATGACCGTGAGCTTCAGGCACGTGGAGGTCCTGAGTGGGTTGAAAGGCCCTGCACGGGCACATGGAAAAGAAGGCCTACTAAGCATCGCTAACAGATGTGTAAAGTGAGAGCGGATGCTCAGGGCCAAGGCCACTGACATTAAATGCAGAGACCAGCTGCCACTTTCCTTCCTCTGAAGAAGAGGGAGGGGTGGGGCCACCCTCCTCAGTCCCAATTCCCCACTGACTCCAGAGGGTTCTGAAGGGCCAATGGAAGGGAAGGGGAGCCTTCGCCGTCCTGCTGTATTTCATTGCACTGCTCTGGGGATTACTCTCCCTTTGGGGGGGTCCCCTGGCGAGTTGCATTCATCTCTATGAGACAACAGTTTAATCTTTCAATTACCTGAGTTCTGGATTTAACCCTCCTTCCATCCTGAGCCCTGTTTTCTTTAAAATTTCAAGTCCATTTTCAGTATACAAGGAATGAGCCACCACTATCAAGCTCCCTTTTGTACAAAAAAAAAAAATATATATATATATATATATAGAAATGCATGTTGTTATCAGTCCTTATGCCTCTGGTTTTATTTTATAAGCAGCCTGGATATGTGAATCCCTGTGTGCTTCTGACCAAAACGAAACATGACTTTAAAAGCAAAGGACTACTTTTCTTAAAGTATCTGACTCCACAAAGCAGGAAGGAAAGACTTTGCCTCCCTTCAGTTTTGTTGTCTTTGGTAGCTGACTTGGCCAGACAGGTGATAAACGGGGCAGACTTTAGGGGGAAGCTCTGTCTTGGGGAGAAGGGACAAGAAGGAAGTAGGCCAAAAGCCTGGCAGAGAATTTTAGGAGAGCTCTTACTTCGGGGAAGCTATCAACAGAGCTTGAAGCAAGTGAAAACCAAGTTTCAATTGATGCAGCAAACAATTAGGCAGAGTCAAGCCTAGTGGAATTGCCACTTCAGCTGCAGGTTGTCTGACTGAGGGCAGAATCATTGTCCTTGATCATTTAATGTCAGAATCATCCATCCATCTTCTGCTAAATCCCTGGAGGCAATCCCTCGATGCCTGTGTGGAGTGGTCAGAAGAAAGGAGGCGGTGTGCAGAGTGTCCACAAAGTCTGGACGCGTGGCTGAGTGTGCGTGATGTCCTCTAGGGCACCTTCAGTCTGCGGGAAAGTGAAATAACACCCGCTATGTTTCCAGACCTCGTGGACACCCTGTAGTTGGTGAGACAGTGAGTAGAAAAAGGTCATAGGACTTACTGTTTATTCCAGGTGTGAACGAGGGGAAATTCAGCATCTATTTTGCAATTATTCACCAAACACATCTAGAAGAAGTGATTTTTAAGGGTCTTTGAATAAAGCAGGAGGGCTTTAAAAATTGACCAAGGTGTGTGCACCAAAAAGGAACACGATTGTTGACCTCGCCCTTTCGGTGTGATTGAGTCCCCGATTCCGCTTTCAAGTCTTTGTTTAAATCAGTGTTTCTGAACCAGGGACAGTTTTGCACCCAGGGAGTATTTTTCAATGACTAGAGCTATTTTGGTTGTCACAGCTGGAAGGGGAGAGCTCTTGGCATTTTAGTGGGAAGATGGTAGGGATACTGCTAAACACCCTACAAGGTGCAGGGCAGCCCCCCACAGCAAAGAATGCTCCAACCTGAAATGTCAGTAGTGCCAAGGCTCAGAAACCGTGGTGTCAGTGTACCATTCGGGAAGCGTCCCCTGCCAACCTCAAACTATGCTAACTTCCTCTAATAGCTTCATCTCTCTTTGTACTTTTCCTCCATGGTATTAATCACAATTATAATTCCTCCATGGTATTCATCGTAATTATAATAAAGTAATATCTGTCTCTTCCATTAAAAATCAAACCTCCTAGAAAAAGAAAGTGTGTGTATGTCATTCACCACTATAGCTTAGCACCTGGGCCCACAGCAGCATCACAATGCCTGGCACGTAGTAGAAGGTAAATAAATGTTTGTTGAATGAGTGAATCACCACATGACTAGTATTAGGAAATAAGCCAAACAGATACTCAAGTCGAGTTGTAGCTTCCGCAGGCATCTGAAGTTTGTCACGTGGGCTTGGGCTTCAGTGCTATTTCAGTTCCAGAAAGTGAGTTCTCCTTGGTGTGAAGCGAAGGTGGAACTAAGACTCTAACTCCTCCACGCGTACACTTTTAATGCATAGACACACTGCAGTATTTCAAGGATTTCAGCATTTTTGCTCTTTACCCATAAAAGAACTCAGATACCAACCATGACAAAAAGAGGAAGTTGAACTAGGATTGATCTTGTGGCAAAGACAGTCCATGGGCTCCCAGGATACCTATTCAGCTTCACTTTCTCAGCCTGTCTCACAGCCATGCAGTGTGGCTGTGTCAATGGGATAAAAAGGAGATCTGAAATGCAAATCAAAACTACAGGGAGGTATCACCTCACACTGGTCAGAATGGCCATCATTAAAAAGTCCACAAAGGATAAACGCTGAAGGTGGAGAAAAAGGAACCCTCCTATGCTGTTGATGGGAATGTAAATTGGTGCAGCCACTATGGAAAACAGTATGGAGAGTCCTTAAAAAACTGAGAATAGACTTACCATATGATCCAGCAATCCCACTCCTGGGAAAACTAATTTGAAAAGATACATGCACCCCAGTGTTCACAGCAGCAGTGTTTACAGTAGCCAAGACATGACAGCAACCTAAATGTCCATTAACAGATGAATGGATACAGAATTTGTGGTATATATATATAATGGAATACTACTCGGCCATAAAAAAGGAAAAATAATGCCATTTGCAGCAACATGGATGGACTTAGAGATTATCATATTAAGTGAAGTAAGTCAGAAAGAGAAAGACAAATACCATATAATATCAATTATATGTGGAATCTAAAAAAAAAAAAAAAAGACCCAAATGAACTTACTTAAAAAATAGAAACAGACCCACAGACATAGAAAACAAACTTATGGCTACCAGGGGGGAATGGGGGAGGTGGGAAGGATAAAGTGGGAGTTTGGAATTTGCAGATACAAACTACTATACATAAAAGGGATAAACAACAAGGCCCTACTGTATAGCACAGGGAACTATATTCAATAGCTTGTAGTAACCTATGATGAAAAGAATATGAAAAGAAATATATGTATGTATATGCATGACTGAAACATTATGCTGTACACCAGAAATTGACACATTGTAACTGACTATATTTGAATTAAAAAAAATTTTTTTTAAAGATAAGAAACAGATGATTTAAACACATTTTACTTAAACCAAATGTCATTTTGGCATCTATCAATATTAAATGTATTGATGAGCTATCTTTTTAAAAATCTGTGTCTTGCTCAGCCTATATGAGTAAGCAGAGAAATGGGTACTCGGTCCCTCTCAGCTGGGACACAGTGGCCTCTGGCTCTAAGGGCCCAATGAGTCCTTCCCAGGGAAGGGTCAGATGCACTGCAAACTCATCTAAAAACATACCCTGATTGGGGGAAAAATGAAAGGGAGAGGAAATCTTTCACAAGCTGTCCTTGTCACCTGACTGTACAGCAGAGACTAACACAACATTGTAAATAGACTACATTTCAATTTTTAAAAAAGGAAACCTACTAAGACAGAGGTTCGGGGAGAGCCTTTGCTTTCACCATGAGAGGAAGAGGCAAAACAGGCACCAGCCTTCTCTCCTGGTTGGAACCAGCATCCGCAGAATGCCTGCACCTGGACTAATTAGGCAACAGGAGAAGCAGCCTGTCTTTGTTTGGACCCCTGGACTCAGGTTTTCTCTCACTCGCAGCTGAACACGGTCCTACCTGATGATACATCCTTCTGCCTTGGCAGCTAATCTTTCGCTTTTTAATGATGTGAGGGCAGAGACGGAAATGTTAGCTATCACAGTTTGGCCTGGGCTTAAATCCCGTCTGAAGCACAAAGTAAATACAAGACTCTGAGGTAGGAGAGACCGTGGCATTGAAAGATTAATGGGGAGTCCAGTCCACACGGCAGTGGGTACAGCAAAGAGAGACACAGCTTGTGGTTTAGGAGGGAGAAAAATCAAATACCGGGGATACAAAGTGTACCCGGCCGACTTTCCACTGATGTTTTGCCCTTTTTTGTGGGGGAAGCTGGGAGAATGAATGGGTGATTTTAAGATGAGAATTTCAAGTGCAGATTTACAGGTTCTGCATGGAGGGAAAGACTTCAGCGTAAAGCAGCTGTCCCACAAAATGTTTACATCTACCCCCTCCTGCTCCTGTGTTTTTCCACGAGACTGAACATCTTGGAGATGAGGACCCTGTCATCTTGCTACCAGTTTCTCTGGTCTCTGCTAGCAGCGTGCTGTGCCTACAGGAAATTCACCTTCAGTATCTTCCCAATTGAACACTTAGCTCTTTCTCCGCTTTGGTCTCTAAAGAACATAATTGTGAAAAAAGAGAGACAGAATGAAAATCTGGAGGAGGAGATTAATGACATTTTTTTCTCCTCATCTTCTGCTTTTTAATCTCAAGCAATCGTCCCTATATTTCTATATACATTTTTATTGAAGTATGTTCAGTTTACAATGTTGTGTCAATTTCTGGTACACAGCACAATACTTCAGTCCTACAGGAACACACATATATTCGTTTTCATATTCTTTTTCACCAAAGGTAACTACAAGATATTGAATATAGTTCCCTGTGCTATACAGTAGAAAGTTGTTTATCTGTTTTATGTATATTTTTTCTTTTTTTCATTTTTCAGTTTTATTAGGTAGAATTGTTATAATTTGACTACACATATACACTATATTGCATGTAAATACATATACACAATATCCTGCACATAGTTTTTTTAATTTACATATATGTACTGTTCATTGTTTCTAAGAACATTTAGAGCTTTAGCTTTTTAAACTTACATAGTTATCAAAGGAGAAAAGCCAACAACAAAATAAGAATTAATTCAAAAAGATACATGCACCCCACTATTAACAGCAACATTCTTTATAATTGCCAAGACAATTGTCCCCATATTCTGAATAGAAGATGGAGCTCTGAATTAGGGAAAATTATGAAGAAAAAAAAAACATTATTCAGGAAAAGAATATTTTGAATTTTGAAAAAGAAATTTTTCCAAGTCCAAGTTCTTTATTGTTTTATTACAATATAATTAAGTACAATACTATATTAGTTTCAGGTGTATAGCGAGAACCCAGTTCTTTACATAAATTCTTTTGTTTAGGAAATACTGAGTTAGACAGTTACTGCCTTTGATAGGCCAATGCGTGTTGTGCCTTCCCGGGAGGTATGTGGTTTGCTAATTTTCAAAACCCTATTTAGCTATGCAGCCCAAAAAGAGTTCCAAGGGGGGTAAAAAATCATGGAATAATGAAGAATCATTGTCTTACTCGTGGCAAGGTTTGGGAAGTGCTGTTTTAGCTCATAAGGCTTATAACGAGGAAAACGGAGCAGACAGGAAGAAAGGGCTGCAAAGACAGAAGAAGGCAATTCAAACACTGGGAAACTCAAGCAGACAGAAGGACACAGACGTTATGAGAGGAAAGGCTTACGTTTCATGCCTGCCATGACTAAATGTGTGCCTTAGCGTGGAGACCAAAGAAAGCAGATTGGTGAAGTTTTAAGCTAAGAATCAGGAGCCTGGTATTATATTCCAGAACCTTCCTCTGACTAACTTGGATCACTTTTCAACATTGATTGCCTCAGAGGTAATGGGATAATTAAACCCTTCTTTCATAAAATCATATTCAAAATGAGCTAGAAGCTCAAGTTCATTGAGAACTTTTGAGTAGTTTCAAGAAGAGTCAAATAACATTTATGAGAAGACACAGTACTTTGTGAAAACCAGTTACGTTTATTAATTTTTGTCTGCAGTCCTGAGAATCTTGGGTAAGTTTTCCCATTAACAAGTCAAGAACATTTCGTTTCTTGAGCAATGTTTGTCAAGAGAGACTTACAAGGGGTTGGGTCAATTAACAAAGAAATGAATTTAGGAAAAGAAATTGATGAAATTCAGTTATGAAAAGGCACCCGCCACACCCCAGCATGATTCATGTGATGATCACTATCAAAGGAGCGAACTGAGTTAGGACCGGGCCCACCATTTGCGTCTCAGAAGTGTCGAGTTCGATATCGAGTTACCAATTCTAAACTTCAAATAAACAAACACACGGTTTTTCCTTTGACTGAATTTGAAAGCTCTAAGTTGGGACTCCTACAGCCATAAACATTTACACAGCTTGGCAAGCTCCTCATTATGTAAATACTTTGTGAAAACAACTTGGGTCCATAAAGTATTAATGCTATTTGATAAAAATCAGTTTTTGTTTGGTGTGTCTTTTGAAGCTAGAGTAACTCCTGGTCATTCTATATGACTATAAAAGCTTCTTGGAATCAAATCCTAATCCCGACATGTTTTTCTTGTTCATTTAAACCTTTTATATACATGTGGGAGCCAGAGAGAGTGGAAAGCTTTTAGGGCTTAAGCTTAAATTGTTTGTCATTCTCATGCCTGCTCTCCGAGAAGTATTTGGTCTGCCTGTGCTTCTAAGTTGAAACATACATTTGTGTTCTTAAGTACTTTCTTTCTTTTTCCCTTTATGCTTGTTCCTTTGGTTTACAAATACAGACCATCTTACTGAGGAAGAGCAGCCATACTGCCGTTGAATTGTTTGACTTACTGCCTTGTCAAAAATATCTCTGGGTGTTGATTTGCTAGGTTAGCCCCTGACTCAAGCTTCCAAAGAAAGAAAAAAAACAAAAACAAAAACGTTCTCAACCCAAACTCAATAGTATTAATAACCCCAGAAGCATAAAAAACCTAAGCAAACACAACTCACCAGAGCTGCTTGTCCAGAGCTGTAGGAGTCCAATTTAACCTCCAGAGGTGTTTTTTGTTTGTTTGCTTTTAATTCTTTTTTATTTTGGTTTTGTCATGAGAAAGAAACAATTGAGGCTTCTGAGCAGAAATTCATAGTACTTCATTTTTCCCCTTTTGCTCAATAGCCGTACACTGGCCGATGGGGTTAAGCTACATAAAATTAATTCATCAAGGACTAAATTGAAATGGACTCAGGAAAAGCTTAGAAAGATTTTTCCAAACGGCAAAGCAGCAGATTGGAGCAAGTAAGTATTTGTTTCTCAAGAGGTGATTATGTGTGAAATGAAATACAGTTGACCTTTGAACAGCGCCGGGGGTTAGGGGTGCCAAGCCTTGAGCAGACAAAAATCCACATCTAGCTTTTCAGTGGGTCCTCTGCCGCATTCCCCGCCGTATCCTCCACACCGCATCCACCCACGTGGACTGCACAGCTCGAACCCGTGTTGCTCAAGTGTCTAGTGTATATGGGTTAGCTTTTGATGTGTGAGGAACTTCTCCAGAACGTGTAGCTTAAAACAACTACCATGGAACTAGCTCATGACTCTGAGAGTCTGCCCTTTGGGGGAGGCTCTGATAAGTACTTCTGATCTGGACTGGAGTAGACTGATCTCCCTGGGGATCTCATGAATCCATGGTCAGCCGCTGGCTTAGCTGGGGACTGTCTGGTTTGGGGTGGCCAAAGCAAGGACAGCTGAGGGTCTCTCAGCCTGGTCCCTTATTCGGATAAAACTTCCCTACCTTTCTCATTTATCTGTTCATGTCTCTAAATTAGTTCTGTAATTTCTTTAATCAATGTCATATCAGAATATTCCTAAAGGCGATATGCTCTCCTGGCTGCCTGGATTTTCTTGAGACAGGGAGTGGAGAGAAAGCCAACATTTCTTCTGACTTATGTTTAATAACTTTTAGGGTTATTTCCTTTGTATCTTGTATTATCAACAGCCCTGAAGGCTTTCAGGAATGAGCCTCAGTCCAAAGAAAACTAATTGATTCACTAATTAGATGGTCAAATGGTTAAAAATTGATGGCTAAATGAATTAGCGTTTTCACTGAATGTATTGCCTTTTATTTCCACTCCCCATTTCCTGTGCATATCAGAGAAGCTCACCAGTCTCTTCAGTTTTGCCCTTAGAAACTTCATCCCCAGCTAACACGGACACCACTTATCAACTCCGCAGCCCCTGTAGAACGTGTCCCAGCCGCTCCTCACCAGTTAATCAGGAAGCTTGAAGTGACTGATTGCAGCCTCCATCAACACAGGATGTTTTGACACAGCTGTTTGGACAAGGCTGTTTAAGGCCCCCCTACAAGGCTCTCTGGCCTGTGGGAGGGGGACATGGCCCAAGGGTCAAGGTTTGAAAGCAGCCACTCATCTCTCATCGAACAGTAAATATTCAGATGCATAGCAGAGCATCTGCCCTGGACTAGGCGCTGAGGGGGGACTCTGTGAGCAAAACTGATGCCAGCTCAGCCCTCATGAGGCTCTAGTCAAGTAGGTAAGAAAACTGTTCATTATTCACCTTCCAAATTGGTGTACAAGCTGTATTAAGTATTCTGAAGAGAAAGCGTTGAGAATATAGGTTTGAGAACCAGAAAGAAGGTTTATAATTGTGGTGGTTGAGAATGGAGGAGCAGGTTGACCAGGAAGACATACCAGATCTCCAGGGATTGAAATGGACACCACGAAGCTACTGTGGATTTTCTGCCAGCAGGGCTCAGTCGCTCAGATGCAGAGCCTGAAAAAAAATGGACCATTGGCTATATCTAGGGCCAGGTTCATGCTCATTGGATCTGATGAAATTACCAGGCTACAAGGGAGTTTCAAGCATGGGCAGGAGAGGTCTGAAAAGGTGAGCTGCAGAGTGCACGCTCAGTGGTACGTGTGAAAAGCAGATGTGTTTCCCACCCCTAAGGGCAGCCTGGATGGTGGTATTGAGCCTGCGGAGAGGTAGAGAGCTGGCCTTCCCGACCTCTGGGGTCTCCCGTGCAAAGGCAGTCACTGCCTCCCACTTGAAAGTGACACTTGGTAATGAAGTTCTGAGAAAATGATCAATGCTAGGCCACAAAGAATACTATCTAGGTACACTTAGAGTTTTAGACGAGGTTTTATTTTCTCAATATTATTTATCATGCTTTTTTCAGAAAAGTCACTTTGTTGAAACTTATTTTTCCAGACATGGTGACAGGGGAGTCTAAGTCAGCAGCCTAAAACCAGTGAAAAGATACAGTCATAAGGGAAACTCCAGGTTTGGACTTTTTGTAAAATCAGCAAAAGGCCTGAAAACCCTTGCTGTTTAAATCCACCCCAGTTTCCAAGGTTTGTATTTTATGAAGAACAGAATCTGTGTGATGTTGTGAAAAAGTTAACACAATGACTGCTCCAATCCTTCACACGTGTTCATTCGTTGCCTGCAAAACACACGGCAAATCCCAGTAACCAGCACTGGTGATACCGTAAGAAACCGTTTTCAGGAAAGTTCTATCTTCTCTGGACTTACTGTCAGCCAGTCTAGATTCTTTGAGGACACCCTGGCCCTGTCTCCCCAGAATTCCTGCAGGCTCTCTGATGAACACACATCTCCAAGCTGGTTCCAATCTCCTAGGTCCACCTCCATCTCCCACCACCATCTTCCTGGGCTTCATGAGCTAAAAAGCCACATGCAGGCAGTCAGTCCCCTGCCAGCAGTAGGTTATAGGCTCCAGCAGATGTTCCAGAATTTAAATTTTTCCCTTAGACTTTTTTATACATTTATGTAACATCCCTGAGCCTCAGTTTCCTCATCTGTGCAATGGGATTGATTGAGTACTGATTTGAAATAGAGAAAAGATCACCATGGCTTACATATAAAAATATCTTAAATCCTAAGCGTGACTGTTTCTACAGAGCAACTTCTACTAATTTTATGGCATTAATTCTGTCAAGTTTAACCATCTTCAGTATTTCATATTTATATACCATGTCCAGGTACCCACCCTTTTGTCACCATTCACAAATTGTTCCTGTTCTATTTGATACCTTGCATTTACCTTGGATAAAAAACACCTTGGTTATTCTATCTCCAGAGCTTGCCGTGCATACCTGTACACGTGCTACTGAGAATTCTATTTAAAATAACACAACACAGTAAATCAGCGCATCCTATCAATAACAGGCATTTTAGGCTCCCCAAGATATGCACAGAATGTATACAAATGTCCTGTGCTAACATATTTTTACGTTATCAGATCACATAAAATAGATATTTTAAGGGATGATATTAGGTGAAGCAGATGATATCTTTAATAGTTTAAATTTCATTAGAGTAAATAAAATTTTCTTTTGGTACTCACTAAAATATCATTTTCAATAACATTTATAGTGGGGACAATGTCATGGCTCGTAAAACTGTGGGCAGATCGTGAAAGTGTCACCACCGCCTGTTTTCCTATTTGCTCCGGCTTGGAGGTTTCTTTGCAGGAATCCTTTAAGCCACTTGGCCATTTGAGACAGGTTAGTGAAATTAAAACTAGGTAATATAATTTGTAAATCCACCAATGGGCTTAAGTAAAGAGAAATGTTTTTAAATAAATTAAAAGTGAGTGAAGGAGTGAGGACAGTAATCTCAGGTCCTTTGGGATGTGGAAAATGTCATACCACGTACAACACAAGACTTGAGAATCCAGTGAGGACAGGAGAGTCGATTGCATGTCAATGTTAATAATGCTAAAGGTTTTTCCTTTTTAAATTACACATAAATATAAATAGAAGTTCTAATTTTTTTCCCCGAATGTCAGTACTTGGGTGTGCATCAAAATCAGCTGGTAGGCTTGTTCAATTTTGGGCTCCCTCCCAGACTCTCTGATTCAGTGGATCTGGGGTGGAGCCCAAGAATTTGCATTTCTGACAAGTTCCCAGGTGGTGCTGATGGGGCTGGCCTTAGGACCACACTTGGAAAGCCACTGCAGTAGATCACCTTGACGACTCTTTGGGTTGTATCCTCTCGCAACCTTCGATAGATGGAACACAAGTGTAGTTAAGAGTAATGTCTTCAAGAATTGATGTTCCCACTACATTCTGGTTTATAGCACCCGTTCATGTCCTAAATCTCTGCCCACCCACTCCTCCTCATCTACCGCCCTTCCCCCGCAACGGGGGCGGAAAGGGCCAGGGAACAGGGGAAAGACGGTGCATCCTCTCCGAGAATGCAGTTGACAGTTTGCACTACCTGGTAAATTCATGGCCTCAGCGTGTTTCCCCAGGGAGAATTAATTGCTTTACTTTTCCTTTGCATAAAGCCAGGCAGATTTGTCCCCTGTTTGGACAAGACCTTGTTGCCAGCACTTTCCGAGGATGGCCAGAAACTGGCGGCTGTGTGCGGTTGATAGTGTTGTCAGGAATTCCAGGGTGGGGTATTGTCCCTTGAGTTGGGAAATGCTAACTGAGGTCAATTCTAGTTCAGCTTCCTACCTACAGAATTATGGCAGGACGTACGTTTGGCCCTCGTGACATGAATAGGTCAGCAGAAACGTATTCTTGTCTTCCTAATAGCAGACATCTCTATTTTTAAGTCTTAAGCCAGAACATGTTTTTCCCCTCTTTGAGATCCAGCAATTCGTGTCCTCAAATGAGGTATTTGAAAATCAAAAGCACAGACAAAAGCAAGAAAAATCAAACCTCCTCCCAAATTTTCCGAGCCAAAATTGTGCATAAAAAGTTATCATACGTGAGTCTCTGAAATGGAAATTCAGTGTTTTGTTAATTCTTGCTGAATAACAAAACTACCCCAAATCTCATGGCTTAAACATCAACCATGTTATTTCCTTGCTCATGACTCTGCCGTGCGTGCGGCTCTGGGTGGAGCAGTTTGCCTCCATGCAGGTTCAGCTGGTTCTTCTTCTTCAAGTTCTGTTGGAGCCTCTGTCTTCCTCTCCGTGGTCTCCCCACAGGGCTGGACTGGGCTTCTCACAGCAGGTTGGGCTCAGGATATAGGGCCCACTGTGCAAAAGCAGAAATTACCAGGCCTTCTCAAGGATAAGGTGAGAGGATTCCAGGGTCAGCCCAGTCTCAGGAGGACAGTCTGCACAGGGCGTGAACACCAGGACATACGGGGCACTGGGGCCACCACAGTCACAGGGACTGGGTTTTCTGCTCCCTCCCGCTCGAGAGCACCTCGCATCCATACATAGGACAATCGGGGGTTGGGGGGGTAGGTACAGCATCCACTCAGGATGTCCAGCAGAGCCTCCCAAACAGGCCTAAATGGCTTTGACTTTAAGTGACAGAATTTTCAGAGTGCAAGGACGTGTATCTGCTGCTCAGGCTTCTCTGTTGAACTTCCTGCCAAAACAGCCCGTCTATTACTCTCCCTTCCCTTGTCCTACTGTCTTTTTTCCCGTCACAGCACTCAGCACTGCCTCGCCCTTTGTAGCTTAAGTAGCTATTTACGTGGTTATCGTCTGTCCCCCGCCGCAGTGTAAACGGTCATTGAGTGTAAAATGCCCGGGGAAGGCACCCAGTCTCCCATGCTCTCCACTGAATCCCCTGCACCAACCACAGCGCCTGGCATCCGGGAGGCTCGGCAAGAATAGCTACCGAGGGAATGAAAACAGAAATGTCCTGTTTGAAAAGATGCCTCTGAGGCAGACAGGGCAACTCCAAAGTATGTTGTCCTGATGCAGAACTGGGCCGGGTTTGGGTCTCCTCTGCAGGGCCGGCACCATCATCCCCTTGTTCCAGCTGGCGTGTCCCCTCTGCCATTCCCATGGTGTCACTGTCCGAGGTGTCAATGGACATCAATCACTGGCTTAGAGGCTTTTCCGTGGAGCCTCCGGCTCCTTTATTTGGCCAATTAGGCTTTGTGCTCCTGTTTCCAAATACAGAGGTGGGAGAAACATGAACCTGGCTTTATCTAATGCCTTAGTTTTAAGGAACAGCTTCTGGTGCAATGCTATATTATTTCCAATTAAACCTTGGCTATCCTCACCCCTGCTGAAACTGGTTAGTGAGCCTTAGCTATTCATTCCTAAAAAGAGGCTTAACAAGATAGCTTTTCACAGTGTTCTGCCTTTCACTGGGAAGTAGGGAGGAGCTTGCTGTCTTTCATCCTTTCTTTCTCGCCTTTTTTGCTTTCTACCAATCTATGTTTTTGTCTCCACTTTTATTTTTTCCTAGGGCATCCCCTTGAAAACTTGGTGTTGTCGGTTAGAATCCTCGTTTCTGCCCATCCTCCTGTCCATTTGCTCTTCTGATGGTTTATCGATCACAAAGAAACAAATCAGGTTTCCTTAATGAATTGTATGTGCTTGCATCTGATTTGGTTCCAGGTCACCTGGACCTGTCTTTGGCGGGGCTGCTCCTCTAGACGCCCAGGCTGGTCCTTAGCCCTTAAGGAGCCTTCGTCTGAATCCGTGCATCCTGGCTTTGTGCACCTGCACAGACTGGTCCTCAGCGCTGTGCTTGTCAGCCGTTTTCCCAGCCCAAAGGCATTTGTGTGCTTTCAAACAAGGTTAAGAAATTGCTTTGAGAAAGCACTGTAAATGTTTCTCTTGGACCACGTCCTGGTTGTTTTCCTCCGCATCTTTTTGTTTTCCCTCGTTCCGCACCACCCCCACCCCCATCCCCCGTCTCTGCTTGTATTACTACAGGAAGATGACTCTCTCCACGGGAGCCTCAGCCCAGTCTGGCTGCAAGAGGAGGGCATCTGTTTGTCCACAGCACTAATGTGAGTGTTGTTTCTGACTGTGATGACCTCAGCCAAGGTCTTCAGACCTGCTATATCTGCAGTCAGAGTTTTCCGAAGCATTTCAGACCCTAGACCTAGAGTTCCTAGAACACAATGTGTGTCTTAAAACCAAATAAAAGACCATTAATGTCCTGTGGAGTTTGCACCCTGTACGCAAACACCACGCCACACCACTTACCCAGACTCAGCCCTGAGTTTGTAAATCTGCAATTCAGCAGTGAAGTGGTGCAGTCGAGCTCCTAAAAGCAAATCAAGGCAAGACTATGGGTGTGGCGGGACCGCAACTTAAAAGAATGTGAACCCTGTTCCCTTGGGAATCACACCCCAGCTTCCTTTCTTGGTCTCTCTCCATCTGAATCCCCATCTTTCATGATGTGAACCCATCCCTGGCTCTCCAAAACTAGAAGAAAACAATCTCAGACTCACTTGAGTTTGGTGACAGCCTTGAAGCCTTGATAACGGAACTCTCCCAGAAGCTGGATTAAAACCACTTTTCATCTCAGCTCACCTTTGACTAGCAAGTACATCTGTGACATTGCTCAAGCCTGATTTTTGCCGATTTAACCTATCCCAGTTTTTAAGGAACTTAATGTTTTCCTTTATTGTCTTTTTCTTTCTCTCCCATCTGGTTCCAGTTCGGTAACTATTTAGCTTATTGCTCATTTCTCTCAAAACTGGCCCATTTCATGTCAGCAGGACAAGATTATCAGGCAGCTCTGAACAGGACCCACTCCAGCTTTACAAACTCTCCCCTGGCATGATTTACTGCCTGCATTTCAGGAGTCCCCAAAGATCACTCATTATTTCCCATCTCCCTGTTGGACTGTGCGTAGAGTGGGAAGAACACTGGACTGAGAGCTGAAAAGTCTTGAATTCTAGACACAGATCTGCGGGTGTGAACTGCACTCCCTTTGGGCATTCACCTACCTTCCTGAAGACTGAGTTCTGCTCATCTGAGTGATGGAGATTATCATGACTTCCCTGCCTATTATGAATTTGTTGAGTAACCAAGTGAGACGCGAAAGCTTCCATCTACTCAGCAAAGTGCTCACTGTGCACTCACCATGTGCCAAGTGCCACTAGGCACTTAGAATACAGATTTTTAAGGAGAAGTCCTTGCCACCCTTGGGAGGTGGTTCATTGTCACCATCATTGCACAGCTGCCTCTCCTGGAGTGTTCAGACCCATGACAGCATGGCGCCCCCAGTTGGCTCTTGGTCTCATCCCTCTCTTTCACTGATCTGTGACGATGATGCCATTGACATTGAAAGCCAGGAAACCTGGCTCTGAGCTCCCACACTTCTTTATTGTCACTCCTGGACAGGATTGGACAGGATCTGTTGAATCAGTGGAATATTACCAGACCATAGAATCTACCACACAGTAGAGTCTCAACGGAAACATGCTCAAGTTAATTTACAAATAAATCATGAATGAGTGACTGGATGATGAAATGCTATCCTGGACAATTTAAATTTGCTTCCTGTGCTTGGCCGGATCAGAGGGGATTCCTGTGAAGTTCTTTTTTTTTTTTTTTTTTTTAATCTGATTCCAGTTAGTTTTCACTGGAAACTGGTTTCCTCTTAACTCATTCAACTTAACTGTAAGATTGATATCCTTTGGAGAAAAAGTACTGCTGAGATTTATTTATTTATTTATTTTTTGGTATTACCCCAAGTAGATTCAGTAGTATTTGTGGGGAAAAAAAAAAGTAATTGAAACCAACATTCAGATTATTCCTCACCTCTCTGATAGCTCTTAACCTCAGCTGGCTGTTTTCGGACATTGCATCCCAGGTGGCTCTGGGGCGAGCAGACAGTCGCTAGAGTTAAGCACGTTGGCTTGACCCAGTTCAACAGTAAGACCAGCCCTCAGGCAGTTCTGTTCCATCATCTTAAGCTGTCTGTGGAATCCCATTAAGACTTGGATACATAACAGGATTGCTGAGGACAGGGGGTTAAGAGGCTTGGGAACCCATGAAATAAAATGCAGTATATCATGACTACACGCCCATACGTTTTTCTGGGGGATACGTCCATACTCCCCAGCTTCCCTCGGATGCTCAGATATTCTCAGAGGGAGCCATGTTCCTTCCCACTTCCACCACCAAAAAACAAAAAAACAAAACAAAACTGGTGAAGAACAGTTGATTGGAAGATTCTAGCCCATTTCAAGTATGTGATTTCTTATGACTAACATATTTAACTTTTCCCAGAACAGCTCTGTAGTGGGAATAAAAATGCAACCCTCCAAACTGCCTGGCAGTAGACTTCAAATTAGACAAGTCTATCCTGTGACTCATGGAACTTTCTCATGCTTTTGCAGTCAATAATCAGGAAAATCCCGTGTAACTTTTTCATGCTTCTGAAGACAGTAATCAGGAAAATCCTTGAGGAGACTGGTTTTAAAGGATGCTAAGTCAGGTTATGATCATGTGGACCCCCATAGTATGTTTCTCCTCTGCAATTTCCTCTTGGGGGTGGTCCATTCTTCTCATTTCTAAAATTTTGTATCAACATCCCTTGGACCCAGAAGTGTAAGCTACTAATTTATTTTATTTTATGTCATTCTGTACGAAGGAGAAAAGGAACCATCGTAAGCCATGCATAACCTTCCCATGGTACAGGCAGACCAGATTATCAATCCTCATCATGTGGTGTAGACCTGGAAGGTGAACTCGCTGGTCTTACTTCAATACCTGCGTTTCAGCCACTCAGTGTAAACTAAACCACGCATCTCAGTTGCCTATTCCAAGTTAAATGGCCAAGGTGTTTTGTTTTGCCATTGCTGGGTTTGATTTACTGGTGACAGAGTTGTACACACTTAGGGAACGTGGAGGTGCTAATACTGAAAAAACAACCTGTGCTTTGCTGCTCCTCAGCTGTTGCAGGATGAAGGATGCTCCCTAGAGATTCATGAAGTGGAAAAAGTCGGAGTTTGGGATCACACAAATTCATCTGCAGTGTCGTCTTGCCACTTCCTTCCAGCACAGCACACTGACCGTGAGCACACTCTGGATTCAGAATGTCTGGGTTTGACTCCCAGCTCTGCCACTTATGAGTTACCAACTTTGGGCAAATCACAGGACTCTGTGTCTGCTGTTTTCACCTAGAGAACAGAGATACTACCACGGCTTACCTTGCAGGGCTTACAGGAAAACTAAATATTTGTAAAGCTCTTGGAAGACTGCCTGACATGTACAAATGGCTACATACATGTTTTTAAAGTCAACCTGATTACGGAGGGTAATACTGGCATTTGTATGGAACCATCCAACCTGGATCAAGCCGAGAAGCCAATTACCACCACTGGGGTAGTTGGTGGTGGTGGTCTTTTACTGTTTTGCTTTTTGGTTTTGGGTTTTAAAATCTTTTCCATCCATCTCCTCGGAGGGCAAGGTTTTCCTTGGCTGGCCTCCCCTTGTTCCAAGGGCTTTCAGATCAGAGATAATCTAATGGAAGCCCTGTGTTTTAACCCCTTTGTCACACAATGAGTCAGTTCAATCAAAGCCACTTAGCCTCTTCTTGACAGGAGTTTCTTTGGCTGGAGGGATTTTTGTTTGTTTTTTGTCCCTTCTCTCCACCTGTGGTCAGCTTCCATTCCCAAACACTGAGCCTGATCCGACCTTTTTATTGTAATTATCATTATTCCACAGGCAGTGTCCCCAAATCAGTTTTGAGAAGAGCCATTAAGTTGCCATCATGTTCATGATTAAAAATAACTCCGTGTTAGGAGACTTGAACAAAAAAGAAAGCAGGACATTGTGAACACAGTACTTTTCAACCTCATAATTAGCTAAAATAGTTCTAATGTAAGAGTCACAAATTCAATTTAGTCATGCAAATTGTATCTTAGTCTCATGAAATACACGAGGACACAGAATAATTTTGTTTACCTTGTGATTAGGTCTCTTATTTTTATGGAGCACGTCTTTAATAGACGTAGTTATTATTAATTAGGAAAAATGGTAAACAGGAACTTAGGAAACACTTTTTAATCAATTCTCACATAGAAAATGGTCAATATCATTCGTTGAAATTTCCTTTTATTTTAAAAAATAGTCTCTATGTGCAAGTTAATAGAAAAGAGTTGTGGTAAAGATCACTGACTACAAGATGTATTTCTCACTAATATTTATTCTGATCACATATAGTTTTATGCAGAGTAAATGATGTATCTCCAGAAGTCTTAGTGACTTAACAACGCCATTCTGAGTTGTTCAAAAAGAAGTATTTAAAGAATTTTAGAATTATCCAACCCAGTTTCTTTATCTTTTGGATGAGAAACTTGAGACCCACAGAGCTGACTAATTGCACTCAGCATGACAGCACAGTACAAAAGCTAATTTTCAGGGAAACTATAAGAGGAGAATTTTTTAAAGTTTACATTTTGTCTTCTGACATTTTTTCTGTTGCATTTACAATAAATATTCACAGGTTTTTTTTTTCATTTTTATTGAGGTACAGTTGACATACAACATTATATTGGTTTCAGGTGTATAACATAAGGATCCTATATTGGTATACTTTGTGAAATGATCACCACAATAAGTCTAATTACCATCTGTCACCAGGTAAATTAACCTTTGGGATTTACTCTCTCGGCAGCTTTCAAGTACACACTGCAATACTGTTGACTACAGTCACCAAGTTTCATCCCCATGATGCTTTTATTTTGTAAACATAAGTTTGTACCTCTTGTCCCCTTTACCTATTCCGCGCAGTTCCCAACCCTCTTCCCCTCTGGCAAGCACCGTTCTGTTCTTTCTGTCTCTGACTTTTGTTTTGTTTAGTTTGTTCATTTTTTTAGATACGTTTCTTAGATTCCACCTGTAAGTGAACTTATACGATACTTGTCTTTTTCCAGCTTATTTCACTTAGCATAATTCCCTCAAGGTCTGTCCATGTTGCAAATGGAAAAATATTTCATTCTTTCTTATAGCTGAGTGGTGTTCCACTGTATCTGTGTACCTCATCTTCTTCATCCATTCCTCCATCGGTGGGCACTTAGGCTGCTTCTGTATCTTGGTTATTGTAAATGATGCTGCCATAAATATAGGGCTATATCTTTTCAAACTGGTGGTTTTGCTTTCTTTGGGTAAATACCCAAGAGTGGAATTGCTGAGTCATATGGTAGTTCTAGTTTTATTTGGAGGAACCGCCATACTGTTTTCCCTAGTGGCTGCACCAATTTACAATTCCCACCAACAGTGTATAAAGGTTCCCTTTTCCCCACATCCTCACCAACACTTGTTATTTGTGATCTTTTTAATGATAGCCTTTCTGACAGATGTGAGGTGATATCTTATTGTGGTTTTGATTTGCGTGTCCCTGATGATTAGTGATGCTGAACATCTTTTCATGTGCCTGTTTTAAAAGTAATCTATTATAAAGAGAAAATTGGTTTGACAATGATTTACAGTAAAGAGAAAATGAAAATGGAGCCTCGATTTGATGACACACGATGAGTAAGAAGGAAAAAATCAAAATTACCACGTTCAATCTGTCTACGGGTCTTGGCAACTGACATATGAAAGCCCAATGAAGAGGAACATAAACCAGTGTTTTTTGAAGGCAAAACAGGAGATATAAAGTTGGATAGGATACAACTGGACAACTTGATTGTCTAGTAAACAGAATGAGGAAAGTGTGTAGAAAACTATAATAGAATGAAAAATGTAAAAATATTCACTAGGGAAGTACAGCAGAATGTTCTGGGGGACCAGAGAAGGGATGACGGCTGTTGGTGCTGGTGCTGGCTCTCCTCAACATCTGTAATTGGTGGCTCTCAAATGTTTATCCCCAGCTGAACCTCTCCCTGGAACTCCTGACTCATTCAGCTGCGAAATGAACAGCTCCACTTGGAGATCCAAATCAGCATACCCAAGGCTGAATTCCCAGCTTGCCCCCAACACCTACACCCCTGCAGGCTTCACCTTGGTTGATGGAACCACCTTTTCAGTTGTTCAGGTCATAGATCTTGGCATCATCTTTGTCTGCTTTCTTTCTCTCTCTCACCAAATCTGATCTGTGAGGAAATCCTATCAACTCTGCCTTAGAAACATCCAGAATCAGATGCCTTCTCTGCTCCTATTGCTGCTCCCCCACTGTTTGTCCCTGAGATGGTTAATGTAGCCTATCAGCTGTTGTCTTGCCTCCATCCTTCCCACACCTTATGGCTTCTTCTCAGCACAACACAGATCAGACCCATCATTCATTTCTCAGGATTCTCCAAGGCTCCTATGTCTCTCAAAGTCCCATCTGATTGGCAAAGCCTCTCAGCCTCATCTCCTACTACTGACTCCTTGCCCAACTTTCCTTCAGCCATATTGCCCCCTTTGCTGTTCCTCTTTCATGCAAGGCAGACTCCCACCTCAGGGCCTTTGCACTGGCTTCCCCCCAATCTGGAACACTTTTCTCTCAGATACCCCTAGAGCTCACTCCTTAACCATCTTCAACTCTTCACTCAAATATCATCTTCCTGATAAGACCTATATGATCATTTTATTTAAAATTGAATTTCTCCCCACCAATGCTTCTTAAGTCTCCTTGTAGTCTCTATTTCCTCCATTGAAGGTATCTTTTAGCATACTATGTAATTCATACATCCAGTTTTTGTTTATTATACGATTCATTTTCTATATCCTTCTGCTGGAATATTACAGTTTCAGGAAGTTCCAGGAGGGTAGGTGCTCTGTTGGTTTTGCTCACTGCTGTATCCCACGTGCCTGAAACACAGCCTGGCAGCAAGTGGGCACTCAGTAAACGTTTGTCAATAAAAGAATAAGCGGACTCATAGGGAAATTAGGGTTATTCTGAGAAAAAGGAGAGAGTGAGTCATTTTTAAATGACCTGGAATCACAGCCCCCTCTGTAAGTCTGGTGAATCCTAGGTACCTCCTTCCCAGAATGATGTGCATATGCACATTTGCACAAAGTTTTGCATTCACTTCCAGGAGGCTCACACTCATTCTGAGACTCATCCAAGAGTCCAAGATTAAGGAGCTGTGTCCAAGGCAGAAAGAATGCCATAGACAAAGTCTCAGAGGCAGGAATGTGTGGCTTGGGTTAGAGGCTCACCAGAAACCATTTGTCTTGAGTGTGTAATAAGGTAGCAGAGTAATGGGAAATCAGGACAGGCTGTATTGCACAGGGTCTGAAGCTGCAGAGTAAGGGTCATTTCTATTGATGAGGAAGATGACAGGGAGCCAGAAGGAGCCACACCTGGTGATTCTGCCTTATGTTCACCTCCAGTTCCTCATGAAACTATGCACAATGTACTTCTGTCTCCATTTGCCTTTAAACAAGTGAAAATAAGAGTATCTTCAAAAGACTTCTACAAGCTCCATCCTGTTACAGTTACTGCTTTTTTGTTTTTTAAAGAGGGACTGGGGATTGAACCCAGGACCTCGTGCATGCTAAGCACGTGCTCTACCACTGCACTATACCCTCCCCCCCATCCCTCCTATTGTAAAAGGTCTAGATAAGTACTTCTTCATTATGGCAATTAAAATGCCTCCATGTCCCTATTAAAACTACTTTAGTTTAGCAGTTTACATCACACTCCTGGGACTATGTCTCAGTTGTATCATTCTCCTAGTGTTTGATTATTATTGCTGTCATCTGATTCAGTGAGAACTGTTTTCAATCTGATAGTGTCCATCCCATGCTTTGTTTTGATTGCTGTTTGGGGGCTATCTCGAAGTTTCTCAACACTCAAAGGCCCTAAAAACACTCTGAATGTGGAAAATAAATAAAATGAGACCATCTGGGCTCCTAGTTCCTTGACCAGAACGTCCTCTCTGCCTTAAAGAGGGGAATTAGTCATTCATGTTTTCTATTCATTCAAACTGAAAATACGTTTATGTTTTAATTACAACTGCTGTGTAACAAACCAGCACACAACTTAGTGGTAGAAAGCATCCTTTATTCTGCTCCCAGACTCTGAGTTAAGAGAATGAACAGGGCACAGCAGAAATGGCTCACCTCTGCTCCACAATGACTAGCATATTGCAAGAAAATGCCGGAAGACCAAGAGTTGCTTGAAGACTGGAGACTGAAACCACATGGAAGATTACACAGTTACACGTGTGACACCTTGGCCCAGGTTGTGGCCTAAAGTGCCTCACTTTCTGTGAGATTTGGGCTTTTCCCACAGCATGGGGGCCTCAGGGCACTCAAATCTGTGATGTGGCAGCTCCAGTAAAACTGAGCAAAGTGGAAGCAGCATAGCTTTGTGTGACACACCTTGGAAATCACACAGCCACACCTCTGCCACACGGCCCTGATCACATGGTGCCTCCACTCAAGGGGAGGGGACTGAGAACCACCTCTTCCTGGGAAAGTGTCAAAGAAGGTGCGCCCATTGCTTTGAAACACTGCACTCTGAGAAATGTAGGCGTCCTGTGGAAACCACAGGACAGATTACGTACCACCGACTTTTTCCCTATAGATGTGAGACACAAGCTAGCATGACCGTGTGGTCAGGGCCTGTACAAAAAGGCAACTCAGTTCTGATCGTGTGAAACAAATGGTCAGGTTAACAGAAACAACCTACATTTGGAGGAGCTGTAGGGTCTATGCAGAAAGCATGCAGATTCCTAGGAAGCTGATGGAATCAGACCTTTGAAAATGGAGTCGGGGTGGGCATGAGCTGGACAATGAAATAGAAATGAAATAATTCACAGGGCACAAGCAAATCACTTATGGCTCATGGTTCCTAACACCTGTTAACCACTTCAGAAGTTTACCTTGGTGAGGGGGACGCATCCTTATCCATCTATATTAAGAGTTATTATGTTGTCTACATGCGTTAGGTGTCTGTGAATGCAAAGGAACTCTCCGTGGAACAGAAACAACAAATCCACTATTGCAAATGCCTTGGGTGAGAGCATTTCCTCAATATTATCCTTGAATGTGGACTAGTTCAGGGGACTTCCTTTACCTCATGTGAGAAGCAGATTATTCCCAGAGTGGTGAACATAGTTAGTCCCAAACTTAGCTATTTTTTGGTTTTCCACAGCAGAACAGATAGAATGTCATTTTCTTTATTTCATTTTTTTTTTATTTTTAATGGAGGAACTGGGAATTGAAACCAGGACCTAGTGCATGCACTCTACCACTGAGCTGTACCCACCTCCCTAGAATGTCATTTTTAAAACGTGGAGGGAGAGAGAGGAAGGAAAAGCTGACCCTTAAATACATGCAGTCTGTCTCGAACCCTCTTTATGCCAGCCGAGAGGCTTCGTGCTCCATCACTACCTTCCCGTCCGTCTACACGTGAAACCAGTGTTCTAAAAAGGCTCCAGCATCTCCTCAAGCTGGAGTAATCAACAGGAAAAGCAAAAACCAGACGTGCTTATTAACATTTTCTTGAACATTGGATTTTCAACACTGGCAGAAAGCATTATTTCAGCAGAAAGTTCCAAGCTTTGGTAGCAGGTGAGGGATCTCCTCTGACACCCAGCCTAATGGCATCCGTCACACTCTGTCATAAGGACTTTTTCCCATGTTCTCGCTTTTACCAGGAACTCCTCCCCTTGAAATGGCAAAGGGGAGCCGAGGAATGAATGCATGTCAACCTACAGGACAGCACCTCTGCTGCTGTATCCTTGGGCGAAGCACCTCCCTCAGGGCTGAGCGCACAGTAGGCCCTCAGTCAGTGCTGGTGGAATTGCATCCACCTCCACGCCCAGCCAAACTGTGGCTCTCTTGGGTTTCATAGGAGAATTCCAGAAGAATCAGGGGAGAAGCGAAGTAGCCAGGCTGGAAAGGCGGTCCCCACCACCAATGACTGCACTGGGGCTTATGGGCCGTCAAGTTTTCAGTGCTCCTCTGTGAAACAAAAAAAATAAGAACATCTTTTTGTAAACCTAAATTTTTTATAAATCTAATTTCTTCAAGCTAAAAGACTTCCCTTTATTCTGAGAATAATCTGACCTTTTAGGGGGCATGGGGGCCATAAAAATCTTTCCTTTTATGAAACAGTGATGGCAGTAAATAATGGTTGTTTTTCTTTCTGAATATCCTTCCTTGGCAAAAATGAAAAGTTGGCAAGCTCTAGCAGATCCCAAATTTGTTTATTGGTTTGTTCTTTTAATCATTCTATGAAATGTGAAGATCTGGGGACTTCTAGACTAGCCATTGAGAATTTTCCTCTTGCATTTTAGAGAGACTAAAGAATTCTTTAAACAGTACATTTGGCAACAATGTTGGTAATAAATAAGCTGTCCTACCTTATTTGAGGAAAAAATTGAGTATCATTCATATGTGACATAATTAGAATGTATATTAACATGCACAGCACTTATATACAAGCAGACAAGTTCAAAGACGTTCATTGTAATACTTTATTTAGATACACACACATTCTCTCTTTCACAGTGAAAGATCAAAAACATATCTACACACCCATGCAAGAGGTGGCAATATACTGACAAGGAATAGTATGTTTTCATTAAAAACTCACGTCATCACGAGCCATTACTGATTCTGTTGCCTGAGCTGCTGACAAACAGAACTGGCCTTGAGGGATGAGTTCATTATCTCTTTTTAATTGGAAGCAGATTTCCAGGTGTGTTCCCTACGTTTTAAATCTGCCTAATGTTATGCAGGTTGTCAGTAAAGTCCATTGCTCCCTTCCTATCCCTGTCTTAGGTAATCTGTAACAGATGACCTGGACCTTTTTGAATGATTCCCCCTGTGGAATCGAATGCCACGTGCACTGTTGTGGGACTACAGGTAGGGAAGCCGAGCCACATCACAGTTTTGTGCTCTTAAAAAAAGCACCGAATCACGTATTTACATACTGGATGTGTGAAACCTCCAATGTAGTTGTTTACCGTTGGACAGGGGAGTAGGTCAAGAACATAGTGTCACATTTTTGGCCACATAGCACCTAGATGGTAACCTCAGAGAGCCAAAAAACAAGATCCAGAGTTACAGGGCTGAGAATATGTTTTCATTAACTCATCAATAAATAAGAACTTGTGGACACTTGTTTTGTATGAGGCACTTGTAGGCATCAGCCATACAAGGAGGAATTAGCCACTAATTCTGCCCAGAGAGGCTTGCGTTATACTGAAACAGGGAAGTCGCCATCCATTCTACAGATATTTATTGAATGCCCGCTGTGATCGAGGCACGAACCTAGGGAGCCGGGAGGGAAGCAGGAACAAACTGTGCTGGTCCTCGCGATGCTGACATTCTGTCCAGAACTCAGTTAAAACTATAAAGTGGGCACATTCACTCCAACCCTGTGGTGAAGGGACGCTTGACGATATTTGCTAAAATTAAAAATGTGTGACCATTCAGGCAATTCTGCTCTATATCCACTGTAAGGAGAGGCCAAAGGGACACTGTAGCTTTATTGACAATGTTCCTTTTAAGTGAGAATGTATTCATGAAGTACTTTGTAATCAAAATTAATTAATACAAGTCAATCCTCAAAATACAGTAGCAAATAGTATCCCAACAATGTTTTTACAACTGTACGTTACAAAAGACCAAAAGAGGGAAAATTATTTACATCAAGTAAAAAATGTATATATATACCATAGCATAAAAACCAGTCTTAAGATAAAGATAAGTACTCCAAGGTGTGGAAATTCCATAAGGGTGTAATCGGTACCATAAAGAAGAAAGGTGCCCACAGAAGTGCCTTAAGCAGGAGGGAGAAACCAGAGAAATATCAATAAGGCCTTGAAGTATGAGTAGGAGTTTTTCTGGCTTAACTAGGGTGGGAAGAGGGTAGAGGAACAGGCCAGGCCAAAGGAGCAGCTTTAAAGGAGGTTGAGTTTTAGGAGACATATGTCATCCCACTTGGCTCCAGCATGGCTGGTGTACCTGGGGAGAGTGTGGAAAGCCCGTCCAGCACCTGGAGATGAGACGGGAAAGCAGGCAGAGGCTGATGAGAGGATGAGAGTCACCTGCGGAGGAACAAGCTGTGTGTCCTGTAGGAGCTCCTGTTAGTCTCCCGTGGCTGCAATGATATATTACCCAAAAGTTGGTGTCTTAAAACAACAGAGATTTATTTTCTCCCAGTTCTGAAGGCCCACAAGGTTGTGCTCCCTCTGGGGGGTCAGAGAGAACCCCTTCTCGCCTCGTCCAGCTTTGATGGCTCCAGTGACTCTGGGCACTTCTTAGCTTGCAGCTGCCTAGTTCCCACCTCTGCCTCCCTCTTCCCACAGCCTCTCCTCTTCTGTCCACATCTCTCCCCCACATGTCTTGCATAAGGACACAAAGTCATTGGATTTAGGGCCTACCTGGCTAAGCCAGGACGATCTCATCACTTAACCACATCTGTAAGCCCCTTTTTCCAAATCAGGTCATGTTCGTGGGGTCTCAGGGTTAGGATGTGCACAAATCCTTCTCAGAGGGTGCGGCGGACTTGGAGGGACACCATCCAATCCACCCTACTGCTGCTGGGGCAGATCACAAACAGAGAAGGAATATTATCATATTCGCTTTCTCAGAAGGTGGTGCTGGCAGGTCAAGTCTGAGGGTTCTGCAAGGACTAGAGATGTTCCTTGGTCATCATTAAGAGCGGAGCACTTGCTGTGGTTTCTGATACACTGCCTGTTGAAATAACGGACAAATGAATGAATCTGCAAGCGCACCAGTAAAGAAAAGCTTGCAAACAGTCAGAGACGAGAAGAGGGCCTGTGTTGTGGGAGCTGTCCATTAAGTGTTTTTGGACTAGGCCACTCAAAAACCCATGGAGCCAGTGGACCCTTACTGTTCAAACAAAGCTAATTCATTCAACAAGTATGTATTGAGCATTTACTGTAGCTTTGAAGATAAAGGATGAAAATGTTCCAGGCCCTCATGAGCTAACAAAGAGTATATAAACAATATGGAAACCAAACAATAGCAGAGTAATAAATGCAAAAAGAAGAGAAAATGATGGTATGAGAGAAGGTACATGAAGGTTGTTTGAGGTCAGGCGGTCAGGGGAGGCCTCACTGAGGAGGTGGAGGTGGCACTGAACCCTGGGAGAATCTGCGTGATGGGCGTTTCAGGCTCACAGCTACCGTCAGTAACTTGAGGACAGGACAGGCCTGTCTGAGGGACAGTGAGAATGGGGAAAAGGGAGTGTGCGCTAAGGCCCAAGAAGCATAGGGGGACCACATCATTGAAGGCCTTGGAGGCTGTGGTAAGAAGTGTGGATTTTAAATATAAGCAGAAGCCACTGGCAGATGCATGGCATGGTCTAATTTCCATTTAAATCAGGGCTTCTCAGCTTCAGCACTGTTGGCATGTGGGGCCAGACAGTTTTTTGTCTGGGGGCTGTCCTGTGCGTTGAAAGAGGTTTAGCAGCATTCCTGGCTAGAACCCCTCTCCCCAGTTGTGACAACCCAAAATATCTCCAGACATTGACAAATGTCCCCTGAGGGACAAAATCACCCCCACATGCAAACCATTGGTGTAAATAAATCACTCTCTGGCTACTATGAGAAATGTTTGTAGGAGAGGTAATAGTAGAAGGCAAAAGACCAGTCGGGGGGCTGTGGTGTGCTCCAGCCAAGAGAAGATTGTGGTTTCTAACTGCAGAGAGAGAAATCAGTGAATTTGGGGTGCATGCTGGAGGTACAATCACAGGATTTACTAATGGGCTCCAAGTGTGGGTGTAAGAAATAGAGAAGAATCAAAGAAGGCTGGTGGCCGGAAGAACTGGAGATTGATGGCACCTTTTACTGACACGAAGAATGATGGAGGAGTGAGGCTGGGTGGAGGGCAGCATGGCCAGAAGGTCACGTGCTCTGATTTGGGTGCGTGTGTTTGAAATCTCTGTAAGACTCCCAAGGGAGCAAAGAAGTCAAGCAGGCAGTCAGAGACTCAAGTCTGGAGTTCAGGAGAGAGGTCGGGCTAGAGGGGTACAGGTTTTGAAGTCCTTGGCAGGTAGATGGCTTTAAAGCCATGGTGAAGATGAGATTTCTGAAGGAGGAAGGGAGAGCAGAAGAGGACTCAGGACTGAACCTGGGGTCCACTCACTGGGGGATCTGTCAGAGGAGAAGCCAACGTAAGAAGCCAAGAGGGAGGCCCAGTGAACAAGAAAGGTCCAGGGAAAAAATGAAGGACGTTGGCAGGCACAGAAAAGACCTAGCTTCTGTCGTGCTGGAAGCTGTTCCCAGAAGTCAGAATATGCAATCATACTAGTAGTGAGGGGTCCTAAGTGTTTCTTCCTCTCGAATCACTTTCAGCTATTCAGTCCAGTCTGCAGGCCAGATGCCTGCTGCTCTAAAAGCTCTTAAGGAACTTCATGGTCTTAACACCATGCTTCATGCTTCACGGTCTTAATATCTGCCTTTGGAATCTTCTCTTGTAATTGAAAGGGGGCTGCACACTACTGTATATAAAATAGCTAAACAACAAGGACCTACTGTAGAGCACAGGGAACTATATTCAATATCTTGTATTGAGCGTAACGGAAAAGAATATGAAAATTTATTTATATATATAAAACTGAATAGCTTTGCTGTACACATGAAACTAACATTGGAAATCAACTACACTTCAATAAAAAATAAGGATATAAAAAAGACCTAGAATTTCAAAATTAAAGAAACATCTTATCAGTTAAATATATAAAAATTGAAAACTTTAAAAAATAGAAAGGGGGCTGCAGACACCCTTCTTCTCCCATGGCAGAGCTGGGCCACGGACCCTCTCATCATTCCTTCTCACTTTGTGCTGATATCCATCAGCGACTGGAATCACGTGCAGGAAGAGAAGCCATTTTTCTTTGTCTTGGTTTGACATCTTGGCCCAGGCGATGGGACCAGATAGGAAAAGAATGAGCTCACAGATGGGAAGCCAGAGTGACACACGGCTGGGTAGAGCACTCGGAAACTGTGATCTACTGAACTACAGAAAACCCTCAAGGAGGCTCGTGATCGCACCTCAGTCCTCAGTTGTTCTGAGATTTTTGAGCCACTGTCATAGTTAAGTTCTTATTGGAATCCTACTAAGAGGCCCGGAGCAGAGGTGTGGGCAGGGTGAATGGTCGGAGTAGGAAGGCTGGGTGGACAGAGCGGGGTGTGGCAGCCAGGAACCCGGTCAGCACCTGGAGGGCACAGTCGGACACGAAAATCCGTTCCTGTGCTGTGCTCACCCGGTAAACCAAAGAAGAGCAAAGACAAGAAGTGAGATCCCAGGGCTGCAAACAGGTGGGCAAGTCTCAGGACCAGTTGTCCCAGGACAGGACTTGGCAGCAGGTAAGAGTGAGGGAGAAGGCAGGAGAGACCACGCCATGGGAGCAGGGACCTCCATCACGGAGCGCAGTGACCTGCTGCTCCGCCTGGGAGGCAACCCGGGGAATCCCGTTTCCCCCGCCAGTCCAGCCAGAAGCCAGAGTAGTGGAGCCTCCTGGGGCAGGAAGAAGAGCGGGGAGAAGGCAGCAGGAGACCATCCCCACAGACCCCCTCTGGCCCGAATGGGTCCAGCCTAACGTGTATGTTCTCCCTTTTGCGTGCACAACGTGTCTCTCTTCAGGGGTTAATGATTTTAGCAGAAACTTAGCTACCCGGAGCACTTCCACCCTTGACTTTGCATGGGAAAGAACTACGTAACCCCATCTAGAAAAACCCCTCAGGGAAGACTCAAAGATTACTCTACTTTTCTTCTTTTATTCCCCAGTATCTCTTCTGAAACCTATACTTTTTATTTAGCGCAGGAAGCACCGATTAACAGGCTGAGAAGAGATTTTCCTGAAAACTTAAAGTGGAGAGAAATAAACCAGGTTGTCCAAAAAACAATGAGAAATCATTACTCCAAGGTGCTAGGCACCACGACTGGTACAGGATATCTGCCAAGGAGAAAATAAAGCCTGGGAAGTTAGCCTCCATCAGCATAGCCCAGCTCGGAAAAATCATTAGCTTCAAATAGGGCAATAAATACAGGACCCTATGCATAGTAGGTGAGCCCACGGCTTCCCAGCGATGACGATGTATTTCTTTCTAGCAGCCTGTTACTGGAGCTGACTTACCTCATAATGATCATCTGTTTTCTGTCTGGAGAACCGTGGGTGACGTGGGCAACATCTCAGCCATCGGTCTGTAACTGTGAGGTTTCCTGTTCCAGGTGCTGCTGTCGCCTTAATACCAGTGGGTACCACCTTACAAGAAACCCTACGATGACGGGGTGATTGTTAAATCAGACAGGGGATCGGCTTCTTGGGTCCTTTGACTCTTATGACTCTTATAATTGTTAGGGTTCAAGAAATACTATTCTACACTTTTGAATTAAATGATGAGTACATCTGTTTGAAGCAAACTTGGATCCTTCAAAGGGGCCTGTATTTTGTTACCCATCAGTTAAGAGGTAATCACCACCTATTAAGTGAGAAAATCTGTGCAATCCCTTATACCTACCTGTAAATTTTTACCCTAAATCCTCTGACTGCGTGAACACATAGACGTAGGCTGGGACACACGTACCACCATCAGAACGGAGGTTCTGTTTGCGATCAGCTACAACCATTTAGACAAACCTTTTTTTTGAGTGAGAATGATTGAAGGCTCGAGCTCCAAAGTTAGCCTCCAGGATTCAAGTTTCCACCTACCTTTTACTAGCTTGAGGGACAGGACAGAACCTCCCTGTGGGTCAGTGTCCTCATCCATGAAATGGGGATAATGTTACATCTACGTCTCCAGAATTAATAAGGAGTAAGTGAGTTAATCCATGTAAAGTTCTTAAAACTTCGTCTTCATTTTATTGCGGATCTAGCATATTGCACCGTTTAAGAAAACCTCAAAGATGAGCTGTTATTATTTACTTATGCAGAATCAGCCACATCAAATGGTATTCTGCTCACACTACTTTGGAGATCTTACCCTTTCTTGACCCCCCCACAATGCTATCCCCCTCTCTCTCCCCTCAGGCTCATGTCAACCAGGGAAAAGTGCCTGATGGGTAACACATGGTAAAGACTCTAGTCATGCCTGTGGGACACATATAGTCCAACAGGACACAATTCCAACTCATCTCAAAATGTTACCTTTTATTAGTGTAGAGAATAATGAAGAAAAAGGAATTCTTGCCTCTGTGAGTAATTACCAGTTCTTATGGCCCCAGATACAACCATGTCTTTATGGCACCTTGTAATCCATGCCTTGCCCTGAGCTTGAAGCCCTCCTGGGAGGGTCAACAATACAGATGCTATTCCTGATTAGTGGATTTTTTTTTGAAACAGGCCTTTTGCTGACAGATGTGTAAAAGTGCACCTACCTATACAATTAATTCCCTATCACCTCGGCAGCTGTGGACAGCCAAGAACCCACACTGTTTCTTTTCACTTGGCATCCACAGACACTGGATTTTTCTCGCCAGGTCTACCTGTGCAGCTATCAGGCTGCCCCAAGGACTGTTTGACTTCATTGCATCCACGTGGGGTTCCCACACCCCTGGTGGAAGCAAGTCCCACACAAATATTGAAGGCATACAAATCTGAACTTCCATTTCCTCCTGGAGGAAATGGGAGCTACCCGGGTGCCCTCAGTTAGGCAATGGTCCTGAATCCAGCTTCCCATGAGCCCCAGAGCACCCAGGACACCACGTGTGAAACGTGGACTTGGTGGGACCTGGGTGGGCTCATTTCATAATAATGAAAAATGCCTTGTTTTTCTTCTGTGTAATCTTCTTTCAATCCATTATGTTAGCTCATTTTTTTTTCCAGTGTTGCTTGAGAAATACTGCGTAAGTGATTAATAACCTGTCTTGGTTTTGCTTTTGCTCTCACTGGCTTAAAGAGAAATAATGTGACCCTACAGATGTTTGGACAAATAGTACATTGTGTTAATGACAGATTCTGCTCAGACATGCCCCACGCAGCTGAGCTTATCAGCACGAAAAGAACAGGTATTCCTGGACTTTGTCTAACTGTCCTTTCTTGGCTTTTCTTGTTAGACTAAATACCAACCATATTGAAAAGGGGACTGAACAAAACCGTGTTCAGGGCTGTGCACTGCTTTTGTCCTGTACAAGGCAGACAGAGGGAGAAGGTGCCAAGAGACATACGTGGAGGTCGTATCAACGGTCCTAACAGAATAGAAGCATTCTTGCAGGCTGAGTCTGTGGATGGCACTGTGTAGGTCAGGTATCTCTTTATATAAATTACTTGTTTTATTTTTATTTAAAGTATGGTAATAGGAGAAATAAGGTTTCTTAAGCAGATAAAAATTACCAGCCAGAGTTAATTAAGTCATCTTTTATAGTATGTGGTTTCAGTAAAATAGGTAATTAATGATAACTGAAACTCTCTGGGCTGGTTTATATGAAGGTTGAGTTGGGATGGTAAAGGAAAAGAGAGGAGACGTAATTTCCAAACTGGGTCATGTTCCCTAGATAAGAAAATCCGAGCAAGGTTAGAATGAAGGAATATGGTTCAAATTTAGAACCTAAATGTTAGAAGTGGCAGGGACCTTTGAGTCACTTCATCAATATGCTCATTTTACAAATGGGGAAAAGGAGGTCCGGCGGGGGGGGGTTCAGTCACATGGCTGTTCAGTAGCCGTGCAATACCCAGTACCCACTGTTTTTTCTGAGATTTTTGTATTTTTCCCACCACCTCTTCCTAGTCACAATTTTTTTCAATTCAGAAATATTTGTTAAGCACACACTAGACGTAGGGGACTGAAATGTGACAGTCCAGGTGAGAAAACAAAATGTGAGACTTCATCACATCAGCCATCAAAGTTAGGTTTTCCAACTTTGCAGAAGAGAGACAGCTGCAAAGCATTCTATCTTAACAGTGACAGTTAAGATGAACCTTATTCGAAGTTGCGAAATCACATCGTGATCGCGTTAGTGCAAGACTCCGGCGTGCACACACGAGGGCCCCTTGCAGATGGCTTGCAGAGACTTCGTTTATGTCGGCACTTTAGGGAACAGATGGGACCTGCGGCGTCCCAGGGCAGGTGTGGATTTACAGCATCTCCGTCACAAGCCAGAGCGTGGTCCCTTCTACCTGAGGAAAGCAGTGCGGTGCCTGGGGACCGTCAGTCACCCGCAGAGGAGTCCCTAAAGAAATGTGTCCCCAGTGGTGCCGCTAGCTCCATCCTGCACCTCTGTCTGATGTCAACAAAAGATCCGTTTTATTTCAACTTTATAAAGGAAAAAATGAGCATCACTGAAAAGGCTAGGAGTTTAAGAGAGAAACCCACATTAGTCTCAATGTCCCCTGCTATTCAGAATTCTGATGTAGATGTATTTTTCCTCCAACTTCTGTGTTTAGTATGTAAGGTACGACCCCCTCCCCTGAGTTATCGATCCCCCAAATATTTGAAGCTCTTGAGATTAGAGAATTAAAGGAAAACACATACAAAGCATGAGATTGTTGATGGGTAACTTCAGGGTCTTTAGTCTGTAAAATACTGGTAAGAATGTGTGTCTTGGTTCCTCATAGGATAGCACTTCAGCATCTCATAAAGAAGCTATAAGAGAAGATAGCCACTTGGGAGAAAGAAAAAAATCCACACATAATATCAAACAAAAGCGATCAATGAGACGAATGCTGAAGCTATTACGCGAATGTGGAATATCCTCTGTAGGAAGGCGTCTTCCCTAATTATATAAGATCGCTTGTAAAATTGATTTTGTGTAAACACAGAGCTCAGCGCAGCTCGGCCCTTGCAGGCAGCACGAGTTGTTGGGAATTTACCGACCCGGCGCTCCCGTGTGTTACTTTCCTCCCACTTAATGGTCTGTTTAGATAGCCTCGGCGTGTACAAACTCCCTGCCGCCTGCTGCAGGCACCGCACGTGGACCGCCACGGAGCTAAAGCAAGGCGCCCCACGCCAGAGCACGCAGGGGCCCAGGAACAGCCCTTGTTTTCTGATTTTCCTCAGGACCTGGGGTGGGAGGTGAGCAATCCGTATCCTTATACTTTCTACTGTTCCCTGAACAAGGAAAGCATCAAAAAAGGCTAGACTCAGACCTGACTCCAGGTCCTACCCTACCTGGGGATGTGATCATGGGTCCATCAGATCATCTCTCTGAGCCTCAGGCTGATCGATGTAAGACAGGAAAAATTCAGTACCTGCCTGTTTCCTGAATTTCTTGGGAAAATTTAAGGACAAAGTGGGTATGCCAATTTTATAGTATAGCATACAAATGCTATTCATGCAAATACATGATCAACCTCTCTCTCCCTCTTTCTCTCTCTCTCTCTCTCTGTGTATACCCCCTTCCCCAAATTAAGTCAGAATTGTTAGCAAGCTAGCTGGGAAATAGGGAAAACCATTCTCTGCCTTGGGAGTGGCCTAAGAGAAAAAGGACTGAGGCCCGATCATGACAGGTGATGCCACATTATGTGAACTCTTAAGTATTTACTTAACATGGTAACATCTCTGGGTTTGAGATACATCTCACAGCCAGTGGTGCAGAGGGAATAAGCAGACTTTTTTTTCTTAGTGGCACATGAAATAATGATGCCTGGTTTTTGCAGTCATCAAGGTCTTAGATTCAATGAAGTACTGTGGCCTCACAGAGAACTCTCATCCAGGACTGAGGGAGCAGAGGGGCAGCGAGGGCTGGATCCCTGGAGGGCAGATAATGAAAGACTCTGCAGGAAAAGTGACTTTGTAAGCGGCATGGCTGGAAAATGAACACTGAACTGGATAGGAACTGGTTTTGGAGGAAAGCTACATTTTACAAGCATTCCATTGTAAAGTTCAAGAGTTTCCTATTATACCAAAAGAGACATGGAAAGAAAAGAATCTGATAACTAAAGGGGAAAAGGTGAATAAAAGGCAACCCTCCCCACCCCCAACTTTTGCCCACGTAACGGAACCACCACCTTCTAGAGAGGTTCCAGAGTGACGCTCCCCTGCAGGACACAGGCCCTCACACGAGAGCTGCCCTCACCCACACTCTTCCCCATGCTGTACCCCTTGGGTGAACCCAGCTCTAATCTAAAACAGAACGTTCAGAGTCTCAGGCTCTGAGACTGGCCTCTGGAGCGACCCCAACTCGATCCCAGGGCAGAGCAAACAGCCTTCATGCAGGTCTAGTTTCTCGCAGGCCTTTGCTCTCAGGAATGCAGCTATGTGGCCATTTCCCTGACCTGGACCCTGTCATAATGAATCCTTCCTTCCCGTTGAATTATTTTCCCCTCTTTCCTCTAAAAGATTTAACCCATATGCCAACCTTTAGTGAAACTTCTTTTGCACAAGAAAAAATAAACAAGCAACCAGGATTTGAGTGGCCAGAGTTGGGACAAAACCAAATGGGGTTTCCTGTATTTTAAAAGATTGCAAAATACTCTAAGGATGAAGAAGAATGTTGACAGAGCTTAAATGCCCCATTATAACGAGAGTTCAAACCCGGACGGATGGCATCACTGCCTCCCTCCCCCGCCTAACTGCCCCTCCTTGTTTCCTGTGTTCTCTCCTCTCCTCTGGATTTACTCTTAGCTTTTCAGTTTCTACTTTCTCTGTATGACAGCTGCGCACTTTACCTTTTCTATCGTGCACGTTTAATTCTCAGGACTTCTTCTCCTATAGAATCTTGATTTCCCGTGTTTGATCTGCCTCGACCTTTCCATCTGGTGAGTTTCACCCTTCCTCCTCTTGCTTTATTATTTTCTCTTCCCTGTTTATTATTTCTCCTCCTTCACTTGGGTTTCCATTCTTCTGTTCGTCAAGTCATTCTACATCACTTGTAAAATAATGATAGAATTGTGGACACTCCCAAAATATTAGGGTATCTGCAGATGAGAAGCTGGGCTCTGTTGCAGTTACGAGGTAGGAAAATAAACTTGACTGAGGCTACCATCTGACAGCCTTGGGGCTGTTAGCATCGCACTCAGGGACGCTCCCAGTGCTCTCTTAAAGGAATGCTGTCATTTACCCAGGGCGAGGACCAAGTTGGGAAAGAAGGTGGGTAGGAGGGCGAGGCAGTGTGGTCTCAGCCTCTGGTGCCAGAATTCCTATATTCAGACCTCAACGCTTCTTCTCACTTTAGCTGTGGAATCTCAGGAAAGTTACTCCTCTGGGCTACTTTTGCCAAATAGAGATGATAATATAATACCCCTCTTATACAATTTTCGTGAGAATTAAATGAGTTAACACATTTAAGCACTTACAGCTGTGCCTGTAACACAGTAAATCTGTGTATTAACTATTAGCTAAGTATTAGCTCGATACTTCAGGTATTAGCTAAGTATTAACTATATGATGTGCTTAAGTCACTTGAGTTGGTATCAGACATAAGAAAATACACCTTTTGGGAAATACATCTCCTCTTGCATGTGTCCATCTGGGTTAAAGTTTGAGAAGGCTTGAAAGTAGGGATTTATCGAAGTGTGGCCCTTTGGACCACCAACAGCAGCAGCATCTGGGAACCTGTCAGAATTGCAGATCCTCCAGCCCTACTTCTGACCCACCACCGCCAACTGAATCAGAAGCTCCAAGAGTGAGGCCAAGCAATTCAAGTTTTAACAAGCCCTTCAAGGGATTCTGGTGATGCTGCAGTTTGAGATCCATGGTCCTATGATAGACATTGTCTCTACACTGAAGGTGCTTCAAGAATACAAAATAGAGCTGTGCCCACCTCAGCCACCACCACCAGCAACACAGTGAACCTCTGTATGGTCCATGGTCACACTCTTTGGAGCAGCTTGAGTAGGGAGCCTGCTGTGGGTGCAGAGTAGCAATATTCTACCTGAGGAATATTAGCATCACCTCTTCCGTTGGCCCACGGTGGTGAATTGCTTGTTTCTTTTGGTCCAGAGACTAGGAATCCAAGAGTAAAGGAGGACAGATCAAAATAAAGAGATGGCCTTGATTTTCCCAGGCAAGCAAGGCTAGTTAGTCCAGGCACAGACTTAAACACTAGTGCCTTTCACCTCTCAAAGCAATCAAGCCACCTGGCAATATGTATCCAGTGACCTCTGCTTAATGCTTCCAAGTTGTCCTCTACGGAATGTATTTGAGACCTTTCAAAGTTAATACCTCAGGACAAATCACCACGTTTTCTTTCTGGAGCTCCTTGGTGGTTGGAGAAGTTGCCTTTTAGGGATGTGGACTCCATAGCCCTGTCCATAGTATGACCCATGTGGCATCGCTGATATCCTGACAAGCATGGAGTGATGCGCTTGGCCCTGTGAAACCCTCTGTTGAACACAGGCAAGGGTCGGGCACACCTCCTTGCTGATTGCATCAAAACACAGCTGCTGGTGACATCCCAAAGAGACAGTAGCTCAGGGGCCACACCCTTGCCCCACAGGCAGACTTCCCAGAAGTCCTCATGGAAGAACCACAGAGAGAGCACCTAGGCTAGAAGCATCGTTGTCCACACATGCTCTTAGAGCCACGAGTTCTGAAGGTGTGCTACGGGCACGGTCGCCATGCAAGTACACATTTCTGTGTTCAGGGAGGAGGTTACACCTTTATATTCACTTAACCAGCCACACTGGTTTGGTCATCACCATTTTATAGTTGCAGAAACTGAGGTTCAGAGAGGTTGTAACAACGAAAGATACAAAACTAGTCATAGAGCCAAGGTGAGGACCGAGGTCCTCTGACCCCCAGTCTCTGCATTTTCCACTTCACCATGTGGCTTTTCCCTGCCAGCCCATGACATGGGATGGGCGGTCTGTCTTCAGTATGGAGAGAACATGGGTCCTCAACAGGAAGGCCCCTTTCTGAACCTAAGAAGTGACAAGGTGATTTGCTTTCTAGATTCGGCAGCCCCTGTGCTGACAGCGTCTACTATTCTCCAATAATTCTCCCAGACTTCAACTTGGTAGAACCTGGGCTGGGAAACTCGAGAGACGGTAACAGCTGTTCACTTAGAGCTGCGTTGTCCAGTAGCACCAGCCACCTCTGTGGTGGTGGAAATGTTTAGTGTCTGTGCAATCCAATATGGTAGATGAAGAATTAAATTTTTCATTTTATCTAATTTTTATTAACATAAACTAATAGTCACGTAATAGTGGCTACCCCATGAGACCACACTGGCTTGTAAGATCATTTTTGAGTTGGGTGTTAGGATGGAGTCTCTTTGAAGGAAGAAAAAAAAACCCAAAAGCATCATTTAACCCTTGTCCCCTCAAACCTCTCAAAACAAACCAACACAGTCCACTTTTCCCCCAAATATCCAGCATGTCCGTTTAGAATGACCTGGCATCTGTGTGCCCCTCAGGGAGCCCCATTACTGCCAGTTAAAGTGTCTGTTATCTGAAAAGTCCGCACAGGGGCTTACCCTCCAAGAGCAAGCTTTATTTATTGTTATTTCCTATGAACCAACAGGGTGGGGTGAACGCTGGTGGACGGACTAACAATGAGAGACTTGTCCTCTGTGTCGGGCAGAGGCTTGTGTGAAGAGTTGCAAACTGCCTCTCCACTCCTGCCTTTAGAAGTGACGAGGCTTAGCTGGCAAGGGTCCGGCATAGCTGTGTGACAACAGGGTGTTTGTTACACACTGGGGCAGGGTCCTGTTTCTCAGCTTTTTGTTTTTTTCCTTGAAGCATCAGAACCCTCGCTCTGTCATCACACCCACCACAGGACTGGGTCCCCTTTCTGCGGATTGAGGCGGACGTTCCTCCTCACCTGACACTGTTCTTTCGTCTGCCGGGAGCTTGCAGCGGAAGGAGGGGGACTGACGTGTGATCTGTTCACACCAGTGAGGAGTTGCATGTGATTTCATCTGTTTGCATCCTCTCCAGAAAAGAGCAGTTTCAGACAGCGCAGCCTCCTTTATGCTTTTAAGGGTAGAAGACCAGCTAGCCACATGCTTTACATTCAGAAAGCTGAAAAGGAAAGAAGAAATAAGTCGTTTTCCCAATTAAGTGCACTTCCTTCCTGCATCTGTAGGCTGAGAGTGAAAAATTGGGAGGTGCATTGGCTCCAGATTATTACATACTGCCGCGCATCTACTATCTGTTTTGTCTTAAGACATCATAAACTTTTACTAACGAGGTCATAGATGGAGTGGTACCCATGACCCGAATAGATACTTGTAGGCAGAGTAAGACACACACCCTTCCCCTCTTCTTGGCTCCTATTTACCTTCTCAGCTTTGTGGTTTGCCACACACTCCGTACATGGACTCCCTGGCCACACACACCTGCTGGGCATTTCTGGGATGTGCCCTCTCTCCTCTTAGAGCGGACACAAGACGAGTGTCGTCCTGACTTCTCCACTTGTCAGAGATTTGAAGAAAGAGCCAGGCTCCATGTATCTCCTCGTTGATTCACATTTATGGAGCCCTGTACAAGTGCCAGTCACTGAGCAAGACACAGACCATGGGAAGGTAACAGACTAGGTTCCTGTGTCCATTTCAGGCTCTGTCACCGGATAACTTAGGGCATCTATCAGCCACACATGGGGAACCACGAGACAGCCGCCTTCTCTGCAGATGCGCGGTGGGGAACCGCGCCCTCAGCCTCCGCGCAGGGCTGGCACATGGCGAGTACTCAATGCCGCTGCCTCCCCTTTAAAGCTCTGCTGAAATCCCTTGTCTTCCAAGGACACGTCCTGAGCATACCTGGTTGAAATTCATCTTTCCCTCCGCATCATGCCCATAGTTGTTGTTGCCTGAACCAAAGGAGGACATATTTCTTCCTGTTTTCTACCAGTTATTCACATGAACCTCGGCCTCTCTAGCCAGGCTGCAAGTTCTTAGAGGAGATGGTTCAGTGTCTGTCCTCTCTGTAACCCCTAAATCACTTATATTAAATTCAACAGCTTATTTTCGACTGCCTTCTGCCTGCCGAGCACACTGAGTTAGACGGGTCCCCAGAACAGGTCAGGAAGCACCTCTCCTGCCTGCACAAAAGTCACAGCAGAACCAGGAGAAAGTGTGGGCATCACTGTTTTTATCTGCTCAGCACCTGTTCCCTCTGCGGGAAATGAGCTCACCCTTCCATGGAAAACGTGTTCCTGTAGTAACGGGGGTCGTTGGCCCCCAGGCTTCACCCTCCCGCCCTGTAGCTGCGCCCTTTGCCTTGTACCTTTGCAGTCCTGCCCACCAGAGCCTCAGGCCCCTTCCCCACCCCTGGACTTCACGCTCAGCCACATAGGACAGTCAAGAATGCATGTGCCACTTCCAAGCCTGGGCCTTGGGGTCCACTGAGGGCTTTCATTCCCCTCCTGCACCTCGGTCTCTGCCCTGAGAAGAGCTCCCCCTCCGGCCTGGGCACCAGAATGAAGCACATGTCCCACCACAAGGAGCCGGGCTCAGCCTGACCTGCAGGGTAAAGCAGAGCCCAGGTCTAGGCTGCTCAACCTCCAGCCAACCTGCAGTCGCACAAAAAATAAATATTGACCGTACTTTCCCACTGAGATGCTGTGGTTGGGAGTTACAACAGATAATCCGTAGTTTGGACCCCACCCCTCCCCTCCTGTCCTCCTGAATGGCCTTCCCGCCACCCAAGAGCTTGGAATGTAACCTAGATAAAACTGTCCCCTCCTCCATCCTCCCTAAACCAGAGCCACAGTTCTCAGTCTTCAGGCAAGCAGGTGACCCAGGAAAGAACAAGCAAAATTCTTCCTTGAGACTCTGCACTTTAGAACCAAGGAAAATGTGAGCCCACTTGGCAAACAGGATTCCATCCTTCTGGGAGAGACACCATGTCCTTGACTAAAAAGAGGAAAGAGACTGAGACAGACAAGAGGCAGGGAGCAGAAACAGACGGACACACCAAGACCAGTGTTCCAGGCCCTGGTGGAGAATCTGGGGATCTGGGAGGGACCCTGATTCTGCTCTCCTCAGCGTTTCCTTCAGTTTTGTGAGCTCACCCAGGGTCCAGTGAATCCCCCTTTCAGCTGAAGTTGATGCAGGTCAAGTTTCTGCCACCTTGAAAACTCCGGAGACGAAAAATAAAGAGGCAGTGAAGTCTGATAACACTATCCCGGAGGCACAAAGCAGGCTGCGGGAGCACAGAGAGAAGGGTCCCCAACCCAGCGCGAAGAGCTGGAGAAGGTTCTGGGGGCCGGGAGCAAGTCAGCTGACGCGTGGAGTCTCAGCAGGAGCTGGCCGGAGGAGGGACCAAAGACAGAAGGGCCTCTGACGGGCCTGGGGAGGTGAGTTCGGGAAGTTCCCAAGGGCCGGCCTGGGAGGGCCTTGTAAATCAGTGTGAAGAGGTGGGGCTTCCCTGCTGGCCGCTGGGAGCCCAGGCGGACTGTGCGGACTGTATGCGGGTGTGGTTGCCTTTGAGACGCCTTTTCTTCTGGCTGCGGGTGGAGAGTGAAGTCAAGAAACCAGTTAGGAGGTAGTTGAAAGCATCCAGGCATGAGATGAAGTTCTCCTGGATTTGGGCAGAGGCCTTTGACTTTCAAATCAGGCTTTCCCAGGCTGTCTGTCTGTGGAACTCAAAACTCAAAACCGTTTTCTCAAAGCTCCCTTTGAGGGGAGCTGTGCCTTCCGCTTAAGACCACAAGGAGCCATGGCTTGATATGAAAGAGGACGACTGTTGGGCCATTTATTCCTCGTTCTCCTCCAAGGGGACTCTTCTGAACTCACACAACTTGGGCTGTCACCGCCCTCGGGCCCCTAACTCCTCTTCATTGTTCAAGATGTGCTGGGTTGCATTTACCCAGAATAAAATGATTGTCATTTACTTTGCTAGCAGCTGTCAGAGCCTGAAATCTCATTCTGTAGGCGTAAGCAATTTTTCCCCTGTAGATGTGGCTTCATCTCAAGTTTATCTGCCAGCAACAGGGAACAGAGATGCTGCGGCGGCCTTTCCTCTCTCCCACGAGCGACAATTAGAGACCAATTCTGCCCGAGTACAAATGCATCTGGGGTTGACTGTCACTCCTGAGTCACGTGCTTGGCCGCTGTCATAGATTTGGTGGAAGATCTTCAGATGAAGAAACAGCCTGGTGACGTACAACCGAACCCCAAGGGGAGAAAACTATGGCTTAACTCCTTTGGGAGCTAGCGGGAAAGAGCAATTCTGTTTCCTGGGCAGACAAGGGGACCCTTGTTTGGGGAGAACTCAGGATCCAGCTCCTCTTTGAGGAAGGTGAATTCAAAAGGAAGATGTAAGGAAAGTGCTGTGATGAGCAAAACTGCCATTTCCCTCCGGCTGGCCTAACACCCTCTGCTCCCACGGATGTGAAACCCATCAGTTGGATTGTGCTCAGAGAACTCGAGTGGGAGGAGGTGAAGCGGGAAGGTAACACTGGTTTCTGGATTCTGCAGGCAACCACTCTGGTTTTTATCGAATTCCCCTGTCCTCATGGTATCTCCCAGGCACCTCCCTCCAGGCCCCAGTACAGGCAGGAACACGACATGGCCCCAGGCACCTCCCAGCCCAGCCTCCTGGACGCAGGAGGCCCTTAGCTTTGAGGTCGGCTCACTGCAGCCCCCTTGAGAGCAGGGACTTGTCCCCAGGTCTTCCTCCCCTGCCCCGTGGGTCTCTTGCCCACACACATAATGAGGTCGCACTTCAGCGATGCCTTTGTTAGACCCCAATGATGTCCCCACCCTCCTGACAAAGCAGCTTTTGTGTCTTACGTCAAAATAATCACTTACCCAAAATGATGGCTAGGCTCAGAAAGAGCCCTGCTTTACCCTTAGGGAATGGAAAAAAAAAGAGTGTTAAATGTTTAACCTGGATTGATGAGGTTTGCTGAAACTATTGGATAAAATGAAAACTTTCTTCGAGGCATAAATCACTGGGGAGATTTCCCCCCTCTCATTGATTTTTGGATTCGGTTAATGATTCCAGCCCTGAGCACATAAGGCTAGGTGGAAGTTAAAGAAATGGAAAGGCCACATTAACCTCTAAATTTTACCTCTATGTTGATTTTTGACAGTGAAATACTATAATTAACCCAGACTATTTTCCCAAGATTTAATTTTTTGCTGATGTTCAAAAGTATTGCAGAAAAGCTGATTCCTAATTATTACATACAGCATTGCATAAATTTCTTCCTAATTAAAAAGCCTCTAAATTCTAAATAATCAATTTACGAAGACATATGGTTTTGAAAAATTAGGCATTTAATTTCTAAAGATTTATTAGTAATTTGTACCATAGCTAATTAATTATGGTTATAATACTATTGCAGTCACAGTAGAGATTGATGTAATGATACAATTGCAAATTTATTTTGATATGTCTTCTTTAATATCAGAGCATTACAATATACTTACTTTCCCAACCCCTTCTTAATTATGCTTGAAAGCATTAGTTTAATGAAAGATAAGAGGGCTTGATAAGTGTACCATCAGATTTTATTTGAAAAACCATTTTCAACATAAAACAAACAAATTGTTTTTTTGCCTTGGCAAAATGAAATTTGCAGTCAGTAGTAAATTAGCAGACAGAAATGCCTTAAAATTCAATAGTATTTGGTACAGAATTTCCCATTAACCATTGTGACAATTCAGCGGAAAGCTGAGCATGAGAAAGTAGTTAAACTGTACAGAGGAAGCGTCCTGACAAAAATGAATAGAACTCAACATAAACAATGACGGTGTTGTAAATAGTCACAAATGCAGGGGATAGATGGGGGAGGTTCTTTCCTATTTCCTTTGTCATGTGAATTTATAGGCTCTAAAAAAACAAATCTAGAAAATGTTTTAGATATTAGCAGGTTTGTCTTTGAAGCTGTGGGAGAGGAGAGAGATTTTTGATTTAGTGGTAGAAAATGCCCCTGATCTGTTTCACTGAATAGAAACACATGGTCCTTCTGAAATAAACCGGGGGACAGAAACACATGGCCAGTTGCAAGAAGAAAGGGAAGGGAAGAGCTTGAAAGTAGCTTCGTAGAATGTGTGGGGCTTGGCAAGCAGTGCACGGAGTGCAGCAGGCTAGACTCGGGTTAGCAGAAGGACACACTTCCCGTGGAGGCTCCGGGAAGGTTCGTGGGGAGGTGGCAGGAATTCTTTATCTGGACATCTTCCTGATGAAATTTCAGCTCTCCAGGTGACCTGGGAGACTGATCACGCCTCTGGCTGCCCGGCTTTCCTTGTTTTATGTGGTAACAAGCTTGGGTTTTTTTGTTCCGTGGCTTCTTCCGTGATCTCCTTGGCTTGGATTGCTTTTTGTTACTGCAGCGGCTTTTACTGTCTGTTCCACGTTTCTGCCCCTCGCCTTCCCACAGCACCGCCGTTCTGCCTTGCCCTGGGACTTGAAGAAAGTCACTAAGCATCTCATGAGTCTCAGTTTCCTCTTCAATAAAAGGGGGCCCGTAGGAGATTCCGCTCCGTAGGGTAGAGGTGATTCCTGCTAGCCCGTGCCCTGCACGCACAGGGCGGAGAGGACCAGCGCAGAGGGCCGCCTGTCTGGTCTATGAGGGGGTGGCATGTCTCATTCACTCAACTTACAAATACTCATTGTCCACCAGCCCTTGGGTGGTCTTCAGTAGGGCTTCTTTGCTGTGAATACAGAAATAAATGGAATGTACGGCTGTCTGCCCTCTCAGAATTCAGTCTAATGGGAAAGAAAATGTCACCGAGTCCAGACTCACTCTGCTCGCCGCACGACAGGCCAATAAATCGGGAGACAAGGTGTTGGGGCAAGGAATAGCAACTTTATTTGGAAAGCCGGCAGACCGAGAAGATGGCAGACTAATATCCTGAAGAACCATCTTCCTCAAGTCAGAATTCAGGCTCCTTTTATACTAAAAAGGGGAGGGGATGTGGTTGGCTGTTGCAAACTTCTTGTTGTAGGAATTCTTTATTCTTGCACTGTCCGCTGTGGGTCAGATCATGGTGCCCCTGTAAAACCTCCAACAAAACAACCGTTATTTTCTATTCTGCAACTGGTTATCTTTATCTAAGTGCAGAAGTGTGAATATCCTTAAAGGTCAGAGCCTTGAGAATGGGCTCTCCTCTATATTTCAGGCTCCAGGCAATAGTCTTTTACAAAAGGTGCAGAACCAGCATGACTCAGCCCAGGAAACAGGGCACAAGGGTCAGAGCCAAAGGAACAGATCTAAGTAGAGTCAGATTTGCTCTTTTCTACTACCAAGATGGTGCATATAGAAATGACTGAAGTAATAGTGTCAAGTGACCAAAATGTACGATTGAGTAACAAGTGTGATGTCATTGTTCAAGGGAAAACAGCCCGCGGATTGGAGGAGGACGGGGCCTCTCACAAGCCCTGGAGCTCCCTCCTGAGGGGTCTGGGGCAAGAATGAGTTTCCTCAGGAGCTAGAATTGGCAACGTGGAACGAGGAAGACAGGGGTTTCCCTATGAGGCTGGCGGGGCTTGGGATTTTCTAGGATAAAGTAAGCCGGATGAAGCTGAGTTGCAGGGTTGTGGCTGGTGTGTGTTAGGGTTGCCTGGAGGTGTTTCCCAGGAGTGCAGTGCAGGCCAACTTAGGTTTATTTATTACTTTTTAAATTTTTTTTCCTTTTTTTATTGTAGTATAATCAGTATACAGTGTATCAATTTCTAGTGTACAGCATCATGTTTCAGTCATACCTATAAATACGTATATTCCTTTTCCTGTTCCTTTACATTATAGGTTACCACAAGATACTGGATATAGTTCCCTGTGCTGTACAATATAAACTTGTTTGTCTGTTTTATATATACTAGTTAGTATCTGCAAATCTCGAACTCCCAATTTATCCCTTCCCACCCCTTCCCCCCTGTAACCAAGATTTGCTTTCTATGTCTGTGAGTCTGTTTCTGTTTTGTAGATGAGTTCATTATTGTCTTCTTTGTTCTTTTTTTTAGATTCCACATGAGTGATAGCATATGGTATTTTTCTTTCTCTTTCTGACTTACTTCACTTACAATGACAATCTCCAGATCCATCCATGTTGCTGCAAATGGCATTATTTTATTAATTTTTATGGCTGAGTAGTGTTCCATTGTATATGTATACCACAGCTTCTTTATCTAATCATCTGTCAGTGGACATTTAGGGTGCTTCCCTGTCTTGGCTATTGTAAATAGTGCTGCTATGAACATTGGGGTGCAGGTGTCATTTTGAATGAAGGTTCCCTCTGGATATGTGCCCAGGAGCGGGATTGCTGGGTCACAGGCTACCAACTTTGGCTTAGACTCACAGCATGGGTCAGGTCATGGGGGCGGCCTCCGTTCTGTGGGCCCTGACCATCAACAGTAGTTTTGTTTGGGTTGCATAGGGGCCTAGAGGGAAGAGCCTGAGGGAGCTGATACAGGCCTAAAAGAGAAGATGATAAATATTTGAGTCTTAAATGAAGGGGAAGAGGACTGAAGTGGGGAAGAGGACTGAAGTGGGTAAGAGAGCAAGACCAAAGGTCCCAGAGATGGGATGAGGAATTACACGGGAGACTGGAGTTGCTGTGGCTGACGAGATCAAGGCAGGCTGGTGAGAGGTGCATCTGAGGTCCTGAGGCAGGCCCAGGACTGTGTGTTGGGAAAAGACAACCTGGGGGTGTAGACACGCCACTGGTACCTGTGTGACTACTGGCAGACACGTTCATTTTTCCTCTTCAAAAATTAGCACAGGTTTTACTACAGGTAGTGGAAGTCTACTCCAAATAGAATAACCAACGGCATATCCTAGCCTATTTATTAAGTTTGGGCTTCAGAATAATAAAGTCATCATCAAAGATGATATAGCTTAAAAGTTACTCTTTGGGGCCCTTTCTTTACACATTCGATAAGCTTTTAGCACACTGACTTCAGCCAGTGTTTCTTCCATTCTTATGTGCTGAGTGGGCATCTGGCTAAGCCTCATATGACTGTGTAAGTTTGACTGTTCCTTGTACAGTAAAACACAAAGAATTTCTATGACAATTTTCTTTTAAGTTAGCTCTCTTCTTTGTAGTTAAAAACTCCAATATTGAACTTTTTATAGTTTTTTTCATTGAAGTATATAGTTCAGTTTACAATGTTGCGTCAATTTCTGGTGTACAGCATAATGCTCCAGTCATCCATATACACACATACATCCATTTTCATATTCTTTTTCATTACAGGTTACTCCAAGATATTGAATATAGTTCCCTGTGCTGTATAGTAGAAATCTGTTGTTTATCTATTTTATATACAGTAGTTAGTATCTGTATTTATTGAGTATCCATTCTGTCCCAAACAGGCACGTATATTTGTTCAGTTGTTAAGTTTCACGTTATCACAATGTTTTCTGTATCCGTGGTCTCAGATTAGAATCAACTGACTTTGGGTAAATAATTTAACCTCAGTGGGCCTCATTTTCCTCATATATAACCTGATCCGTTACAGAGCTCTTTTCCAGCTCAAAAGTTGTGTGATTTTTTTGAAAATGAGCAGGGTTTTGTTTGTTTGTTTGTTTTTAGGAAGAAATGTATTTCCTGTCTAATCTCAAGGGCTGCTGAATACAACCTTTAACTGAAGGTTGTAACTTTCTTTTTCTTTTAATTAAAAAAATTATTTTATTTTATTTTATTCTGTTTTTAAATGAAACTATAGTCAGTTACAATGTATCAATTTCTGGTGTACAGCATAATGTTTCAGTTATACATATATACATATATTCATTTTCATGTTCTTTCTCATTATAGGTTACTATAAAATATTGAATGTAGCTCCCTGTGCTATACAGATGTAACTTTCATATACTCCTTAAGTGCAATTCAAGTTTATGTCAAGGCAAATCTTTTGGACGAAGGTTCTCCTAATGTTGGATTTTGGATATCATACATTTTCACATGAAATTTGTTGCTGTTCCCTCGCACTTAATTTATGTGTCCGTGCTCTGGAATAAAAGGCAGAAAAGCTCCAAATGTGGGGTATGGCCAGGCACCTCCCACTGCCCCGAGAGTTTCAGGCTCCCGAACCCCGGGCCGTGGTTTCCAGCCAGGTCCATCACCATTAACTACAGAAGCCACATAACCCCCATAAGCTCCACCATAACGCTCATTACTATCTATAAAAGTTACACTACTATACCGAGGGGAGAGAAAGGCCACAATAAGGCTTTTAAAAAGCTATTTAATACATCAGCTTTCACAAAGATAGACGGCATCACTAAGACAAAATAAGAAAAGATGTGCCCAACTTTACGAGGTATTGGCACTGTTAATCATATTTTGAAATATTGCTGGCATATATCTTGGAAAACACAACACAGTTGCTATATTTCCAGTGGGAGAGATGACAGTCTTAATGTTGAGACACACTGATAATTCCAAGCCTTCTCCCCCCACCCCATATGGGATAAACCAAAGAAGTAGATTCAGCAACCGGGTGGTGGCTTTAAGTACTCTAGAAGCTTAAGTACTAAAACTGAACATTGTGAATTCCATTACGGGGATATCACAAAATTCCATTAACAAACAACTGCATGCATATGTGTGTATGCTATATGTTATAAAATTGTCTATGTCAACATACATTTTATTTATATATACAAAATGTTAGAACATTATAAATTTATAGCCCTATGTAATTTTAGATGGACTTTTTAAAGGTTGTTCAAATGATTAACAGGATTCCATTCACAGGTCTCCATTTCTAATTTTTTAATCTGGCATAAGAAACACAATGCACAGGTGAGTAGATTGCAAAACTTTTCCACATTCATTATTTTGATCTTCTCAATTCTGTGAAGTGGGTAGGATCATTTTACTGATAAGGACTACAAAAATGTGTTGCCCGAGGTCCCCCAGATTATATGTGGCAAAAAGCAGGGTGTTCTGTGTCTAGATTCAGTGCTCTTCTCACTAATCCTTCGTGGGTCTATAACCAGAGAGCACTTACAGATGCAGAGATACAGAGCTTGGACCCAGGAGGATGCGGATTTCTTACTTAGGCTCCATGCGTCACTGTGATGCTCACTGAGAAATCTGGCCTCCTGGGCTTGCTGGTCCTTGGTCAAGTTCTCTCCTCTGATGTCAATTAGAACTTTAATAACTCTGGTGGGCACCTTAGGTTGCTCTTGTCCTTTCTTTCTTATTAAAAGAATCTTGATATTCTTCAGTGTAGCAATGTACACATCTTCCAGACTCCTTACAGTGGCGAGTGGCCATGGGACACAGTCCTGGCCAGCTGGAGGAAAGAAAACCCTGGATGGGGCTTCTGGGAAAGCTATTCAAATAGGAACAGAATTGTTAGCCTCACTCATTATCTGATCCCCTGATCCTTCTTCTTCCTGCCTGAAATCCACACAGTGCTGAAGAGGTAGTAACCAGCCTGCAAGCATGAGGATAAAAGTTACATATCTAATTAACAGAAAAGAAACACAGAAAGAGCTGAACCCTCAAGGCGTTAGGGAGCCACTGGAGACACCTGACTGCCCACACCCAGACCTCTTGCTCTGGGAAGAACAGAAGCCCCTGAGTGCTTAAGCCAGGGTAGCGGCTGTGACTGAACTCAGTCCTGGTCGATAGGCTAAAACAAACTAAAAATGGGACGAAGAAAAATGATAGCTGGAACCAGAAGAAAGCGCAAGGTTTGTCTCTCAGGCAGAGGCTGTTGTCTCTAATCAGCAGATCTCCCATTACCTCCCACCCCTGGTGACCTGTCCATCACCAGGAATTCCTCAAGTTAGGATGAGGGTCCATCACTGTGAATGGGCCTCGAGGTTGGGTCTCAGCTGTTGTTTCCAAGGAATGGAGGCTTAGGGTTGAGTTTTGGGGGTTTTTTAATTGAAGTATACTCAGTTACAACGTATCAATTTCTGGGGTACAGCATAATGTTTCAGTTATATACACATACATAAATACTCCTTTTCATATTCTTTTTCATTAAAGGTTACTACAAGATACTGACTATAGATCCCTGTGCTATACAGAAAAAATTTGGTTTTTATATTTTTATATGTAGTAGTCAATATTTGCAAATCTCATACTCTCAGTTTATCCCTTTGCGACCCCTTCCCCTCTGCTAACCATAAGATTGTTTACTGTTTGTGTGTCTTCTGTTTTGTAGGTAAGTTCATTAGTGTCTTCTTTTTTCTTTTTTTAGATTCCAAATATAAGTGATGTCATATAGTATTTTTCTTTCTCTTTGTGGCTTACTTCACTTAGAATGATGATCTCCAGGTCCATCCATGTTGCTCCAAATGGCATTATTTTGTTAGTTTTTATGGCTGAGTAGTATTCCATTGTATAGATATACCACAGCTTCTTTCTCCAGTCATCTGTCAATGGACATTTAGATTGCTTCCATGTCTTGGCTGTTGTAAATAGTGCTGCTGTGAACATTGGGATGCATGTATCTTTTAAAATTAAAGTTCCATGGAGTTGGGTTTTGAAACTTTGCCACTCTATGCCTGTTTCTTTATTTGAAAAATGGGGACAATAATAAAACCTACCTCTTATGATTACTCTATAAAGGCTTAATGAGACAATACATGTAATATGCTTAGAATAATCCAGTCATACTGGGAAACTGTTAATAAAGGTACCCATTATTACCATGGGCTAGAATCATTGCTGATCCTGCAAGACAAGAAGAACCAGCTTCCAGGGACACAGTCTCAGCATGCCTCCCCTTGTCATAAACAAGGTCACTTCCTTACCCCTACTCTTTCCCAGACAAAAATACAACCAAAGTCTGCGAGTTTTCCTATGGTGTGATTATGGTGAGAAAACAAACAAACAAAAAAGGCCAAAAAATAAATGTTGGGTGATTTGGAGATTCTAGCACAAGTATCAAACCCAGGTCTTCTCTTTAAGAGACCGCCCAGTCGAGTGCAGGGAGGGAGGCAGACACAGTGTATTAAACACCTCAGGCCTTGTGACACGTTGCTCTGTGAGATGCTGAGAAGTAGCACAAGGTCTCAGAGAAAGAAGATATTTGCCTGAATCTTTCAGCAAATCTTTATTGGGGGTCTTGAGCTAAATATTAACAATGAGCCAAAAAGAGGGTCAGAATGGAATGAAATCAAGTTCACCTTAGAAGAGGTCTGCTAAGATGTGAATGCCCCCAGGGTCATGATATTATCTTATTCATTTTAAAAACCCCAATATAAGTACAGTTCCTGGCACCTGGCATGAATTTTCCCAGATGAGTTTTTGATAGCTTTGTCTCTGGGATTTTGATTTTGCAAAAGCCACAGTTATTCAACACTTCTACTCCTGGCTCTGATGAAGTGGCTTGTAGCAGACCAATGACCCCAGGAAGAACTAGGAAAGACAGAGAAAATTAAAATAAAAGTCTGTTTCCAGGCATGAGAGATCTGCCAAGGCATGTAAAACTTGAGGGCCAAGCCCTCTGAGAAGAGAAGGCCCCACACTCTTTCTCCCTCAGTCAGCTTTTCATTCTTAGTTGCATAAGACAAGAGGTTAAGAAGCCAAGCAAAGGAAAAACTGCTTTAAAAAAAATAATAAAAAGAAGTGCAGTTTTCGGAATCTCATGGTGTTAGAAAGGCAAAAATTAGAATACTGGGGAGGGTTTGTCATAAACATCCCAAGCTCTCCTTGGGAATCCCTAGAAAGCAGCAGAATGGGTAAGATGCAACGTAGACCCAGCCCAAGAGAGGTAAGCTGTTCTCTCTGGTCCACTGAACCCTTGATTAGATCGAGGTCTGCTCTCCTCACTCTAGATATCTAGGTTTACCATTTACCTACAGAGAGGATTTACTCACCAAAGGAAGTAAGTCATCACCCACAGCCTCTAAAATTTTCCTACACAGTGTCCTTCATTCCATCAAAACCTACAAAAAAGCTAAGAAACTAAGAAACCGGACCAGGAAGAAATAGATAATAGAATCAGACCCATAGGTGATACAGAAATGGTACATATCTCTAGAGAGTCTTTCATTTACCTTTTAAATCAATGTAATTAGCAAATTCAAGAAATAAATGGTAGGATGGGGAATTTCACGAGAAAGCTATACTCTATTGAAAAAGAAAGAATCAAATAGCAATTCTGTAATGAAGATCTCAAAAGATAAGTTTTAGCAGCTGGGACACAGCTTAAAAGGGGATAAGTGACCTATAAGATAGGTCAGGAAAAAGTATTCAGACTAAAGCAGACAGAGGACTTAATTGGGTGGAAAATACAGAGAAGAGACATAGGAGGCATATTGAAAAGTTTAAACATGTATATTTGGAGCCCCAAAAGGAGAGAAGAGAGAGGATGGGATAGGAGAAGTTTTAAAGACCAAAAGGCTATGAATTTTCCAAAATTGATGGAGGCCATCACTACAGCTTAAGGAACATAATTTGAATCCCAAGCTGGATATGAAACCCAATTACTCAAAGTCAGTTTCATTCAACACTCTTGATTTGTTCATGGTCTAGAAGTAAAACCACGTGAAACTTTTTGAGTGCATGTGATTTAGGCTGGAGAATAAGATGCTATTGTTAAACTTGACCTCAATGTTGCCTTTAAAGCAGAGAAAACCTAGGCAGATCAGGCTAGGATAAAGTCACACTGGCTTAACTTTAGAACCAGACCAAAAATAAAAACATCAGCCCTGTGATTTTATTTCTTTTTAATTTGCTCTGAAGTAAGAAGAGGCTATGTCCCAAACAATTCTGCCATCCTAATAACTTTTTCAGCTTTTCCAATCAGCCTGCTATTTTCCTGGGAAATCTTGTCTTCTTTGACATTTGAGTGTTGGTATTTAGCACTTTTATTTCCACTTCTTTTTCTTTTATGAAATCGTGCATCATCTTTACTTTTTTTCACATGCCAAGTTTTATAAGCTGTGAATTCTTTTTTTTTAATAAAAGCAAAAACTCTAGTTTGGTTTTTTTTTCCCAGAAGCTTATAGTTGAAGGACAACACCTCCCTAATAACTTTGTTCTGAATATTTCAGGATTTCTTTTTCTTCCCCCAGACAGGACCCACCTGGAGCCTGTCAGAGGCTGCTGATAAGGCAGGGAAGAGGTGGGTCTTGGACTGTGAAAACCCAATTTGAAAATTGGGCTGGAAGCTCCCACTGCTTGACTCTGATTTGAGGCAAGCAGGGAGGAGTGATATTTGTCAACATGTCACTGGCCTCTCAGGTTGTTTTCCACCGTTTTTGGCAGTCTCTGCTCCTTCGTTCTTTCCAGAGGGCTCTTCTCACTGATGAGCATGGCTGGTTTCCCTCCACATTAACAAGGTGTTGGCTGCACCCTGCTTAACATTCCAGCAGGGTTCGCTGAGCCGGCCTGGAGTGCTGTGCAGCCAAGAAGAACATGCTCCCTAGTAGAACGTTGACTTGCTAATGCTTATCCCCCTGGAAGTCCCTGGAGCACTGCTGTTTTCAAAGAGTTACTGCCTATTGGACCAGAGGGAGACCAGACAGCCAACTTTCTGGCCCCCATTTTTGGAAGGATATGATTCTAGGGAATGGAGAATTGGCCCCGTCTAGAGAAGGTTAGCATAAATATTCCTCAACACCCTCTCCTTTTCATTCTCGGGCAGACATTTTCTGGGCACCTACTATTGTCGAAGTCCCCAGAGTAGCGGGTAGAGATGGGATGGAAGAAGGGGACCAGGATGAATTAGGCACGGTCTCTGTATTTCAAGGGCTGCCCACAGAGAAGCCCCTCTTTGGTGGCAGATCATTGTTACAGTTACAGTTACATAAAACAAGTGACAGTAACTTTTTTTGGAGTTTCTAACCTGGAACACCAACCCCCACCCCCTTCTACTCCCACCCTGCAGCTGGTGATGGCTTCTCCAAGAACATCATTTGCTCAATACGTTTTGTCAAGGATCCTAACACATCTCTTGCCCTGTCAACATTTATTCTATGTTTTTTCAACCTGTGGGAAAGGAGGCTGACCTGAGGAAAAAATATGAGGATAAATCTCAGTCCCCTGAGACAGACTGCAGGGCTGCCTAAATGCACATCTGAGAGGTGGGCCTGGGTTCACCTCTCTGCCTTCTCCATGAGACCTGAGACTTTCAAGGTCAACACTGTATTTTAGTCTTACTCCCCAGGGATTGGAGCAGAGACCTGGCTTCTAGTGGGACTCATGAAAGCCATTAAAAGTTTTTCCTTTTGAGCCACAAGGTTGACAAGTCATCTACTATATCAGTGATCCAAGACAAGAAGGCAGCTGCAGTATGCTCACAAACGTGTTCTAAGAATTGCTGTGTATCAGGCACTGGGCTTGGGGACGTGGGAATATGAACTTCCTGAAGGGAGAGCCCCTGCTCTCACCTGGCTTACAATGTGGGTGGAGAACTGAGCTATGTGTGGAAATACCATCATCCAAAGCAGTGTGGGACAAGACCAGAACTGGCATAGTAAACATTCTGGATCTTCGCTACCAAATGTTAGCAACTAGCAATGTGTGGCTATTTAAAGTCAAATTAAATTAAATGAGATGGAATGGAAGATTCTGCCCTTCAGTTGCACAAGCTGCGATTCAAGTACCCATGTGGCTACTGCCTTGCGTGGTGTAGAGCACAGATTTATTTCCATCATCACTGAGAGGTCCACTGGACAGTGGCTCTAGAGGGTCAGAGAGATGAGAAAGCAATTCTGTTCAGTTGATCAAGGGAGGTTTCATGGCAGATGTGACAGAGGAGCCAGCCGTTGGCAGAGGGCTGGGACCCTGGTGAGAAAGGGAAGACCTTCCAGAGAGATGACATAAGCCAAGGGGACTGTTGGAGCCTGCTGGGTCGTAGCATTAGTAGCAGTAATACCTTGGTCACCCTTCCAAGGGTATTCCTCCTCTTCCATCCTTGGTGGACCCCCACCATCTAACCACGAGGGGTACTGTCCTTGGTCCTCCCTCCTTTTTCATGGGATTGCAATCTATTTCCCTGACCCTCACCTTCCCCGGCATGCCTAGGCGTCCTGCCATATCCAGGTCTGGCCACACTTAGGTCACAGATGCACATGACCACTTACCAGATGTGCTTAAACCCTTCCTTGGAAGTTCCAGTGAAGGGCTAGCCCGGAGTCAGAGTTGTCCTCCTCTGTGCGGGAAGACACATGCTCTGAGGAAGCACAAAGCCTTCATCAGGGATTGAGCTGGTTCGCTAGGGCTGCCGTGACAGAATACCACAGACCGGCTAGCTTAAGCAACAGACATTTATTATTGTCTTGCAGTTCTGGGGATGGAAGTCGAAAATCAAGGTGCCAGTAGGGTTGGATTCCTCTGAGGCCAGCCTCCTTGATTTGAGGTCAGCCGCCTTCTCACTGTGCCTTTACAAGGTCATCCCTCTGTGCACACGGCCCCTGGGGTCTCTTCCTCTTATGGGGATATTGCATCTTGGATCAGGTTTTGCCCTAACAACCTGATTTCAACAACTTGAGTCACCTCTTTAAAGACCTTATCTCCCAGTATGGCTACCTTCTGAGGCTCTGTGGGTTGAGACTCCAACACTGGGATTTGGGGAGAACACAGTTCAGTCAGGGATGAATAAAGACAGGGTCATCTGCCTTAAAACCAGATCCCACAGCCACCACAGCCATGTCAGACCCTTAAACTTGAAGTCTTTCATTGCCCTGCTCAGGGTGGTGAGGGCTGGGCTTTATCATGTATACAAGGTGCCTACTTGATTATAGTATGTTCTCATCATGCCACGGCATCCCAATGGCAGCTCCTTGTCCCCACGCACCCTTGTTTGGACACCTCCAAGTTACATTTCTGCCTTTAAAGCGGAGCAATTTATCAGGTTTCTCTGGAGTAAGCACTATCTTTCACAACGGTCTTTTTTCCTATTTCTACCAGCCACCTTTTTTGACTGTTCCCCAACTGGCTGTGATCTTTCCAGGCTAGTTTTGCCAACCACATCGTGTGTTCCTTCAAATGCCTTCAGTGGGTCCAATATTTGCAGTGTTCCTCAACAGAAGGTAACTTCCCCTCCACTGCAAGCCTCACTACAGATAAAACAGGTGGACTTACCAGGCAGTGTGGGGGTCCAAAGAGACTTGGATTCAAATGAAAATTACTCACTGGCATTTGAGACATGTTAACTGCAACTTGGTTACCTCGCCTATGCATAGTATAGGTATAATGATACTTAACTTGAATGTTGCTGGAGAGACAGTTTATATTGTATACAAGGTACCTACTTGATTATAGCATGTTCTCAGCTAAAGACACAATAATTGTTACCATCCCTGACCCTACTTTGGATTTCCGCTTTCTGTAGCTTTGAGCACCACTCCATCAGCTAGCTGTGACCTCAGCCCTTTTAATGCCTCTTAGTTCCATGCTTCATGGTCCATCTTTTTTTATATCTACACACACACACACACACACACACACACACACACACCTGCAGAAAGCTGTCAGCCCCGTTCACATTCTTTCCTCCTCCCCTCTGCACACCAAAGGCTGCTTACTTAAGTACCTGCAGCTCTCTGCCTAAAGACATTTTTCCTGGCCGGGAGAGCATCCTCAGCTCTGATGCAGTGTAAGCTGAAAGTGTCAAAAAATTAAACAGCCCTCAACAAAGGCCAACGGGAAGCTGGTCGATCAGTCCTGGGGCCTTCCTGCTCTTTTGGGAGGATAACCCTCAAGTGCATTCTACACTCTCTTCCCAAGACCCCCAGCAGGCGTGAACTCCAGTTGCCCACAGTGGACAGACACCCTGTAACTGCCTGTCCTTTGACCATCTCCCTTCACCATCTCCCTTCCCCATAGCCCCACTGCGTCCTGAGATTGAGATTCCCCCATAGAAACTACATGCACTCAGAACCTCTCAGTATCTGCTTCTGCCCACCTTAAGACACAAACCTAACAGGTGTCATCTTTCATCAACTACACAGAACATGCTCAGTTGCTCACTTCTTCAGTAACACCTGACTTAATGGGTGGCAAACAATTGGCACTCACTCCAAACAGTGGCCACAGGGCATTGGGTTATGGCTCCTGCAGTATCTCCAGAGCTGCGAGAAGTTCTTTTTCCATGAAAGAATTGTTAAGGGATGATCTGCCCGGTTCTAGGCAGCAAGCAAAGCAAGCAATAACATAGCAAATGCCATCGCAGCATATAAAATACAACAACAACAATGCTATTAAATGCTCAGGAGTAAGAGCGCCAGTGCAGTGGGTCCTTTGTGATTCTGCCTGGCATCCTGCAACCCTCTGGCCACACTGGCCTAAGCTCACTGCCGTGAGCTCTCTCGTCCTTGTTCCTTGATATCAGGCGAAAATGTGTAGCTCATGAATTTCTTTTACTGACACAGCAAAAAAATTCGTTCACCTTTATTTTCCTATTGTTTTCCCGAGAGACCGTACAACTGACTTTGCTTTTGTCATTAAGCATCTGCTAGCGAGGGCTCTGCGAACCTTCTTCCCCCTCATCAGATCACACACCATATGCCATTATCTGCTGGGTTGCACATTTTCTTGGTTGACAGTCACCGTAAACTTTTGCATGTCTGGAACACATTCATCATAAGCTCAAGATTTTATTCAAAATTGTGTGAACTCCGCAGTGTCACGGGGTAGAAGGATCTTCTCTGAATGACTTAAATATTCGGGATTCATAGGGAAGACAAAATCCCAGAGTAACGCTGGTCGTGAGAATCTCTAAATGTGGGGCTACGCTTAAAATTTCTGAAGATTTGAAAGCACGAAAGCGGTGTGCAGGGGGTAACCTGTACAAAATTTAGCTTTCTTGATTACAAAGGACTCTGATGGTGTCCCCTCTAATAATATGCAGAATTAAGAGCCAATAGAACCTGGGATACATCCAAGCCAGCTGAGCAATTCCTTCATGCCTGTTCTCCAGAAGTTTCGCCGTTAAAAGCCCCATGGGTACAGAAACTACTTAAATGCCTTTTATACAGTGGGGTCTTACTTTCACATCCCAGGAATTCTCCAGTGTTCTTTATTGAGGAGTTGCAGAAACAATGAAAATGTGGCTACTTTTGGCCCTGGACAAATTCAAAGTCAGACACACATGTATTTACGTCAGACAGTTTCCCACTGCTACAAATCTTGGTCGCTCTTCCATGTTCGAGCACCATTTATGCCAATCTAGTTACTGTTTTCATCCATTCTCTTAGCTGATCAATCACCCATCATTCCTTTTGGTGAGATTTTGTGCTCTGGTCCAACGCACTGTGCGGATCCCCCAGTCCTGAGAATGACGGGTAACAACTGAGCATTTACAGGCTAACATACAACCAAGTAGGCTCAGTCTGCTGCCTGCGAATTTCCACGGGCTGGATGATCAAATGCTCCTTTCCCAGGTGCTAGCCTTACACAGTTTCACAAATCTGTCTCTAGAGCTTCTTCTCAAACCAGTGACAGAATAAATGCTAGAAACATATTGTCCTGTCTTCTAGTTCTCACTTGAACAAGGCAGTTCTTTTTATCCTGGAATGTCAACTGATATCAGCTGACTATATAGAGAATCCTTTCATTCATGTTTGTCTTCATGCTCTTTGAATCTGAGCCTTGTGGTACCTATGCCACCCATATAAAGCTGTGACTCATTTCATTTATTTATTCTTTGCTTAATTTGTTCTATGATCCCCTGACCTCTGGTAGAGAAAACCTAGAAAAAATTGGGGTGGTGTCTAAGCAGAAATTTGATAACACAGGAGGCCGCAGGAGCTAGTATTTGGTGTCTTTGCCCAATTCTAGGTCCAGTGATGTCATGTTAGGTGATTCTTGAACTTGGCCATGGTCAGAGTATTTCTATCATGGAAATCAGCAAATACTGTGAATCAGGGCTTCTCCCCCGCAGAGAGCCAGTCGTTAAATATTTACCAGCACACCACTGGGCAAAGGTCAGCTTATATTTGGCCCAAAAAGTCAAGATCTTACAAAAGCATTTGAAAAATTTTCAGAGGAATCAGAGCTGTTTCTATAAATTGGTGGATCCCAGTGCGTTGAGACTCAGTATCTCTATTATATACTAAATATTTTATAAAACATCCTATTCCATTCTGAAATGAAATTCACAGTAAATATAATCTACCTGCACAAAACTTCACTTTTTCTAAAAATCAGTATACTATCCCAATGATAATGTAAAGGAAAAATGGAAGTTATTTATAATAGATAAATATCTATTTCAATATGTAAATGTTTGGGCATGTCCCCACTGGAAGATAAGATAATGTTCATGTCTTTATGCAGAACCACAAAGAAAGCAGTAGCTACAATGCAGACTGACAGAGGTGAGGTTTTGGTGAATCAGCGTGATGTCCTGAAATGATGAACCCATGTTAAATACGACCTCCCCTCAATCCACCAGGTGACCGCCTCTTGGAAGGTCCAGTGCATTTTAAAACCATGCAAAAACACTTTGTGTGTTTGTATAAGAAAGAATTTGTTTCTAGGTTTAGGTCTTGTACCTGTGTGGATTATCCACCTTTTAAAGTCATGTGAGGCGTGGGTAATTCTTCACTGTACAGAAAAACTGGCATCTCTAGAACCAGCCACTAAATTCCAGAAGTGCCCTCAGTCAAACAGGCCACCAAAAGTACCTCCTAAAGACTCACAAAGTGGCCTAGGAATGGCACTGCCCTAGTTGAGAACCAGGACTCAAAATCAAGGCCCAGGAATTGTCCTTCAGGGCCTGGGCTCTACCCCTTTGTCTTCATGGGTTAGTATGAAAAGGAGAATTTGTTGACATCCAGGGAGGAGATCCCCAGCTACCCAAACTCTCAGCAAGTCCAAAAGATGCAGGGACAACTGGAAGAGACAATGCAGGGCTCTCAGGAAGCAGGACAGTGCAGGAAGGACTCCTTTCCAGCAGAGACAGTGCAGCAGGAGGCTAGAAACTGGGAGGCTGGATGAGGACAGGGCAGAAGCAGCTGGCTTTGGGGAAATGGCAAACTGTAAGTGGAATTGCCAGCCCTGCTGAAAAGGTTGTCTGTCATGCAGGAATTGTAGGTAGCATGAGGAGCAGTCATTATGGGGGCATCACAGAGCTGGAGACTCCCTGGAAATGATTCTGTAAACTATCTAATCCCTTTTGGCTTCTATTATGACATTGTGATCAAGATACTTCTTTGTTGGGGGATTGATAGCAAACAATTATCTAGAAAAAAATAGATTTTTTTTTTGTCCTCTGTCTCTCATTCCCTTCTTTCTCCTGCAGTTACTTTCTTAGATATTTATTTAAAAGATAAGAATTACATTCTGATCTATTTCTATTCTGAGACTTCGGTGTTTCTTCATAGATATTGCTGTTAAATCAGGGAACTGGCTATGTAGATGCTTACATGAGGTTTTATCAAAATATTTTTTGTACTTTAGAGTCAAATACTCAAAGCTGGTTCTGTCGTGATTCCTAGGCACCCCATCGCCCTCTCCCCCAGTGTTTGACATGCTTATGAGAAGAGCTCCTCACCTCCTCAAGGCTGTTGACTGGAGTAGCTGTTCTCAAACTTTTTCAATCCAAGGACTAATTGAGAGGAGTTTTTTTTTTTTAAAAATCCATCAGTCATCTGTCCCATTCACTCTTAATTTTTTTAAATAAACACTTTCTTGAAATACACATAGAAATAAGTGCACAAATCGTAAGTATCCAGTTTGGATTTTTTTTTTTTTTTTTTTTTTTACCAACTGACCATATACATGTCACCAACATACAGATAAAGAGTCAGAACACCAAGAGCCTTTATACCTCCTTCTAGTCACTAATCCTGACCCAAGGGTAACAGGTAGCCTACGTTGTAACAGCAAAGATGAATTAGGCCTATTTTTTGTCCTTTATTAAAATAGAAACATAGAGTTGAACTTTTTTACATGTTTCTGGCTTCTTTCATTCAATGTTATATTTGTGGCATTCATCCATGCCACTGCATGTAAATAAAGTTCATTCATTCTCACTGCTGAGTAGTATTTAATGGTAGAATATATCATATTTATTCATTCTACTACTGATGACTATTTGGGTAATTTTTCATTTGGGGCTATTATGATTAGTGCAGCTATGATCATTTTTTGTACATGTCTTTTATGTGAACACATGCATGCACTTCTATTGGGTATATATATAGGAATGCAATCTCCATGTACCAGAGGTTGAAGTCTATCAGATTTCAATAGATATTGACAAATGGTTTTCCAAGAGAGTTTTAATTTCCACTGGCAGTGTATGAAAATTCAAGTTTCTCCACATCTTTGCACACCCTTGGTATCATTGTTTGTTTGCTTTAATTTTAGCCATGTTGGTAGGTATGCAGTGTTATTGAGTTGTGGTCATAAACTGCATTCCCAGAAAACCAACGAAATTGAGCACCTTTGAACCAAGGCTGGTTGGTATTCAGCTGTAATATGCTGCCATGGCCAGTATTTATTCTCAAGGATCAGTGCCTGTACTACACTGGGTGTTAAATATTTTATTAAATACTGTTTTCTATGACAGATTTATTGATATATGATTGACATACATTAAACTGCACATATTTAAAGTATAAAATTTGATACCTTTTGACATATGTATACACCTCTGAAATCATCACCACAATTAAAATAATATATACAGCAAAGGAAACAATTAAAAATGAAATGGCAACCTATAGAATGGGAGAAAATATTTGTATATCACAAATATGAGAAGGGGTTAATATCCAAAATATATAAAGAATATACATAACTCAATAGCAAAAAAAAAACTAATTAAAAAATGGGCAGAGGATCTGAATAGACATTTTTCCAAAGACAACATACAGATAGATGGCCAACAGGTACATGAAAAGGTACTCAGCATCACTAATCATCAGAGAAATACAAAGCAGAACCACAATGAGATACCACCTCACACCTATTAGAAGAGCTGTCATCAAAAAGACAAGAAACAGCAAGTGTCCGTGAGGGTGTGGAGAAAAGGGAGCCCTCGTGCACTGCTGGTGGGAATGTAAATTGGTGCAGCCACTGTATGGAGGTTCCTCAAAAATTTAAAAATAGAGCAACTATATGATCCAGAAATCCCACTTCTGGGTAATTATTCAAAGAAAATGAAAACACTAACTTGAAAAGATATCTGCACCCCCATGTTGAATGCAGCGTTATTTACAATAGCTGAGACATGAAAATAAACTAAATGTCCATTGACAGATGAATTCATTTAAAAATGTGAGATAGATATAGATATATATATATATAGATATAGATGTATATATATGCCATAAAAAAGGAAATTCTGCCATTTGCGACAACATGGATGGACCTTGGGGGCATAATGCTAAATGAAACAAGTCAAACAGAAAATGACAAATACCATAAATACCATCAGATCTTACTTATACACTGAATCTTAAAAAAAAAAACAAAAAACAACTAATAGATACAAGAACAGATTGGTGGTTGCCAGAGGCAGGAGGTAAGATCCGGGCAAAATTCATGAAGGTCATAAAAAGATGCAAACTTCAAGTGTTAAAATAAGTCCTATGGATATAATGTACAGCATGATGACTATAGCTAACAATACTGTACTGTATATTTGAAAGTTGCTAAGAGAATAAAATTTGAAAGTTCTCACCACAAGAGAAAAACGGATTTGTAACTACGTATGGTGATGAATATTAACTAGACTTACTGTAGTGGTCATTTTGCAATATATACAAATACTGAACCACTATGTTATCTCACTGCAACTAATATAAAGTTGTATGTCAATTATGCCTCAATTAAAAAAAATAATAACAATAATTAGCATACCTACCACCACCCCCAGAAGTATTTCTCCATATGCTTTTGTTATCTTGCCCTCTTGCCCCTCCCTTTTCCTCCAAACCCTGTCTTCAGGCAACCACTGATCTGCCTCCTCTACTGAGTATTAGTTTGTGTCTTACATAAATGTGTCTTACATAAATGGAACCATACCTTAAATACCATCTCGTGTCTATCTTCTTTCACTCCGCGTAGTTATTACGAGGTTCATCTATGTTGTACCATCTGTCAGTAGTTCACTCCCTTTCATTACCCAGAGCCCTCCGTTGTCTGGATGTACCAGAGTTCACCAGTTCACCTGTTACTGATGAACAGTTGGATTGTCTTCAGTTTGGGGCTGTTACAAATCAAGCTGCTATGAACATTCATGTTACTGAGTGAAAATATGCTTTAACATACCAAATTAAATGAGTAAATACTCAGGAGTACAATGGCTAGATTGTTTGGTAGGCACATGGTTCACTTTGCAGGAAATTTCCAGACTCTTTGCAAAGCGGTTGTATGGTTCTGCACTTCTAGAAGTAGCCTGTGAGAATTCCAGTTTCTCCACGGCCACAGCAACACCTGATTTGGCGGTCTTTTTAATATTAGAGGTCCTTGTAGGTGTGTCGTGGTATCTCACTGTGGTTTTAATTTGCATTTCCCTAATAACTAGTGATGCTGTGCATCTATGGGTTTGTTTGCCAGGGTAGTTTGTCTTTGGTGACATGTCTGTGCAAATAATTTACCCATTAAGGGGGAGGGTGTGGTGCTTGCTTTGTTATTATAGAATTTTGAAATTTCTTAAGTATTCTGGTTACAAATTTATTTTTAGGTGTATGTTTTTTCACCTAATCTGTGGTTTATCTTCTCATTCTTTTAGCAAAGTTTCTCAAAAGAAAGAAGTTTTAAACTGTGATAAAAATCTAAATTATCATAATTGACTGAAATTCAATTTTTTAATTTTTTAAAAGAAAAAAGATCTGAATTATCAATTTGTATCTTTATATGTCATACTTTGGTGTCACAGCTTAGAAACCTGTGCCCAACCCAAGGTCACAAGCTCTTCTCCAATTATTTTGTCTAAATGTTTACAGCTTTATGTTTCTAGGCCCATGATCCATGTTGAGTTAATTTTTGTGTATGGTGTGAGCTATGAATCATTTTTTGTTGTTGTTTTTCATTTTTTGCAGTGGATATCTAATTGTTTCAGTGCTGCTTTTTAGAGAGACTATTCTTTCTCCTGGTCTGCCTGTAGGTTGAATTTCCTTATCAGTGAATTAAAAGCATAAGTCTTATGCCACAGGTTTCAATTTTAAATTGATGTCTTTTAATAATTTGTCCTAATTTTATTTTACTTACATTCAGATTGGCTTGAAACAGTAGATTAGAGTTTCTGCCCATTTAAAATTTCTACCAAGATGTACATGGCAGTATCTTCCAAAAAGTGCTTTTTAAAATTCATTCAGCAAATATCTATTGAAGGATTATTATGTGTCATGTGCTGTTCTTAATATTGAGGCCATCACAGTGAACTGGACAGAGTTGCTGCCCTCAAGGAGATTAGTTTCTACTATAGGAGACAAATGATAAAGAACAAATGTATGCCAGGTAATAATAATGTCTATAAATTTTGAAATGTAGGGTCAAGGAACAGACAGTGATGGACATGACCATGAGTCCTATTTTAAATAGGATCTTAGTATCTCGATTAAGGCAACATAGTTATAAAGGCCTGAAGAAAAGGATAGCATAAGTCTTGTTGGTATCCAGAAGCAAAGAGTTGGTATCCAAGGCAGAGCAAAATAAACTCAAATGTGCTGAAGGAGTGTATTTGGGACACTTTAAAAATAGCTGCAGAGGGTTCTCGGGGTATTTGAATTGAGAATTTTAGCTCTTGAAGGAATACTCTATATTACCCAATTCCAGGACTAATGGTAGATTTCATCTTCAAAGCCAATTCCAATGGACTAGTGGCGAATGCCTACAGCAGGAGTCAGTAAATTTTTTTCTATCAAGGTCTAGATCATAAATATTTTCAGCTTTGTCGAACATACCATTTTGGTTGCAATCATTTAACTCTGTCACTGGTTGAAAGCCGTCGTAGACAATACGTAAACAAAGGCGAGTGTGCTGTGCTCTAGTAAAGCTTTATTTTACTGGATGAGCTGGATTTGGATGGTCTTTACTATACTGGTGCGCTTGATTTGGCCCTTGAAGTCTGCCAGCCTCTGGACTAGTGCAGTGCTGGACAGTCTTACCTGGGTCTTTCATGGGGACACATTAGTAATCTTGTCACGGGCTCACAGGGGGCCTCAGCCATGTATTTGCCACCGTGAGTCAAACATCTTGCTCCCATTGCTGATTACATCAGACTAGACACGTTCTCACAAGCTGCTAGCGGAAAGTTAGCTCTCCAGTCTCCCAACTCATTTTTATTCCACTAGCCTCCCCTCACCCCTCCATCAATTGCTTTACGTAGTCACAACATTAGTGGAGCTTCGAGGGCTGCCTTGCCCCTCCCCAGTGCCCCCCGTGTGGCCAGAACCAGCCTCAGCCGGGATGCGAGCCGTTCCTTGGAAGCAGCTGGTAAAGGTCAAGTCAGAAGTGAGAGCTTCTGCAGAGCATCGTCACATTCTGTCTCTGCCACACAGAAAAACTGGGGAAAGACTGCCTCTGAATCTGCAGGAAGGGTGGGAGTGGACATCAGCTGTGCTTCCTGCCGCTGGCCTGCCCTCCGCAAGAAAGGAGAGAAGACCCCAGCCCAACCAGAAAAGAAGGACAGATCTTTAACATAAAGGAGACAGACAGCGCAGGGCGGGGCAGGGCGGTGGCCTGAGGAATGCCAAGATCATTGTTTTCCTTCTTTTGAATTTTAAACACATCAAAGGAGACGATTAATTAGCATACAGACTAAACTTGATTTCAAAAGAGATCCGAACTATGATGGTATCCATAAGATAAAGTTAACTTCTCTCACGTGATTGTCTGGGGATAAGTGGTCCAGGCTGGCTGCGTAGCTGTGCTGCACGTGGACATTCAGAGACTCAGGTACCCTCCATCGTAAGGCTTGGCCCCAACGCCCTCCCCCGCCCCGGGGCTGCTGTCCTCATCTTTACTGTCCGGGTCTCTGCTGGGACCCACACTATTTCAGTGGGCAGGATACATGGTGGAAGATGGGAAATTAGTTTTATAGGAAGTGACATTGAACTTGCACACAGCACTTCTGATCACATTTTATGGATGAGACTGTGGTCATGTGGCCACACCTGGATGCACAGGAGGCTGTCTCTATCTAGGGGTGCTCAGCTAAAAATATCTATTATCATAGTTTTTTTTAAGGGGACTGGGAATTAAGAGGGAGGCTGGAGTTAGCAGTTGGCCACAGAATTTATAAAACGAAGTGACAACTTTTTTTGGTTCGTTTTTTACCTAATATGTAAATAGTAATGCCATACATTACATAATACTTCAGAGATTTATAAAAATCTTTCTCATACATGATTTCACTTAATTCTTCAACCTAATATTCTCTTGAAGTAAACAGTGTGATTTGAAGTAGGTGTTATCTTATGTGAAGGCTAGGTAAGGCTCAGAAGGAGTGTCAGATTCCCAGAGCCACGAGGCCACTACGCACAGAGCGCCGACTGCGCTCCAGGCTCAGAGTTCTCCATTTCCACTCCTAGAAACTCAGCGTTCTTCACACCTAATTCTCCGAAGGCCTGTGTCTTTGTGTTCACCAAGTAGAATGTCCCATCAGAGCAGGGACAGTACTTTACCCCAACCCTGGGAATGTTCATTACGTAGCCTTGGGCGTGAAGCCCTGGGATTGTCCTGCTTTGGGAAGGACGGCCATGAGCTTACTTTTATTATTATTTTATTTTTCTATTTTGCTTATACAGAGAGGGGAGCTAGTTTCATATTTCTGACTATTCTTTCCCTTTCTGCCTTCCCCTGCTTATAGGTTAACTTTTGGAACTGTTGCCTTCGGAAAAATCCCAGCTAACTTTTTCTGAAGCATCTCTAACTCAAAACAAAAAAAAGCAAACAATGATAAAAAGTCAAAAACTAATTTTGAAAGCAACCACATATCCTCTCAAACAGAGGTTTTCTTAGACCTTGGTTGAGGTAGATGTTGAGAAAGTGACTTTATACCCTACAGTTTGAAAAGAGAGAAAAAACGATTTTTTTATCAAAAATATTTATATTGTTTTCATATTGTACGTGTGTTTCTGTGTGTAATGTACACATATACAATATATGTGTGTAATGTACATATATACAATATACATATTGTTTCCCCAAAAGAAATTTTCCAGAGATTTCTATCTTTAATTTTCAATCGCATTTGGCTTTTTATTTGCCTTTTCCTCTGTGAGACACTGGGACGCATTTAAACTCCATTCCCTCCCCAGTGGCCTCTCTGATGTATTTGCTACTTTTTACATTCCCTCTCCCCGCAGAATCTAATGGAAATTCCTTTGGGGCCTTTTGCTTTCCCTCTGAGTTGGAAACTTTTGTGTTGCTAATAGAACTTGTTCATTAGCATTTCAAATCCTGAGATGCTCTCAGAGATCGGTGTCAGGTCTGAGGGCTCCCCAGCCACAACCTGATTGACCAAAACTGTTTAACTAAAATCATCAGCGGTCAGTGCCTTTGACCTTACTTCTGCTGGCACATCTCCTCGAATCCTTTTCAAGAATTCTAGAGAAAGATCTGAGAAGCTTTACCTTTGCCCCCTCCTTACTCTAGATATTGTCTGCCTCCCTTCATCACCTTTGGTAGCTGGATCAGGGGTGGAAGATGGGCAGATGGATGAGTGGTGAGTGGATAACTAGAAGGGTAGATGGATGGGTAGATGGGTAATGGAGGGGTGAGTGGATAGGTGAAGTAGATAAGTGAGTGGGTGGATGGATGGATGGATGGAAAGATAAGATAGATAAATAATGCAAATCTTCCATTTTTGTACAATATCCTTGCCATTTAATTAACCATAACTGGTCTTGTGTTCCTGAGGCTGAACACCGCTGCAGAAAGCAGCAAGCCCTGCGATCTGCCGTCTGCCTCCCCCAGGAGCAAGAGGGTGGAGCTTGTCAGATATATCACTGTCGGTCTGACTTAGTGTCCATTTTGTAAAATAAAGAAACCATCCTTTTTTAATATAATGTAGGTAAAAATGCTTCCATGCTTTTGAACTTAAACCAGGCATATTGAGCAAAGTCTCTCGGGGAACTTGCCCACATTACATATGCCTGGAACCCCCCATCCCGAGATGTGCATCCTGGTGGCAAATTTCTTCCCTGACAGAAGATTCTCTGTACCTGGTACCAGTGGTAGCTGAGGAGCGTTTGAGCTCTGTGTTCCTGACTTCCCTTTCTCCTTACAGACACCCCACTAACATTTTTTAGAAGTATTTATTGTATCTCAGGCAGTGTTCTAAGGGCTTTCTACCTGTATTACCTCATTTAATCTTTACCACAACGCTTTAAGGTAGGTGGCATTAATATCTGCATTTTACAGGGAAGGAATTAAGCCATCCATAGGTTAAGAAACTTGCCAGGGTCACACGGCTGGTAAGAGGTGAAGCTAGAGGTGAAACTCAGTCCCTGTCTGGAATCCACGGCTCCACTCGCCATGCTGCACCGCCTCTCTGATCCCCCAGCTTGCCTTTTAAGCATCCTGGTCCAATAGAACTTTCCAAGATGACGAAAATGTTCTGTATGTATGCTGTCCAATTGACATGACAGCCACCAGCCACATGTGGCTTTCGAGCACTTGCCATGTGGCTAAGATGACTGAGGAACCAAGTTTTGAATTGTATTGAATTTTAATTAATTCAAGCAGCACAGTTTAAGAGCCAGCTTATAGCCTCTGTTCATACATATGAGCTAAAAAAAAATTAAGTGCTGAACTAGGCTTTAGGAAGGCTTCTCACCTAGAGACATTATCCTTTATTAATAATATTAAGGTGAAATAATTACAAAGCACTCTTAGCATCCTTTGTGCTTCTTTCCATCCTGAAAAGAGTCTCGCTGATCTTCTCAGCACTCTCCCAACTAGGTGGCACACCTACTCTTAGCTCATTGGAAGATGTATTGAGATGAGACAGAAAAAAGAATCCAGGCAGAAGGATCCTGGAGTTGTAGCATGGTGGTGCCGTTGGCGTTTGTTCTCAGGAGTCATTGTTTCATTTTCCATTTCCCAAATACCGCCATTGGTAGCGGGAGAGGGAACTGATGAAAAGAATTATTTTTAAAGCAGGGTTCGGTGGTGGAAGAAATGAAGCATAGAGTCATCTGGGCTCATCTGAAGGAGAGACACAGAGCCTCCCCCACCACTTGCAGAAGGAAGTGAAGAGAGAGAAGGAGGAAAGTGGGAAATTATTAGCCAAGAGAGAAATAACAAGGACTTTGCATGAAGCAATGTAATAAAAGAGCCATATTATTCTTTGTGTGGTACACAAGCTGAAATTGGGGGAAGCTTTTAAAGGAGAAGGAAAGTCAAAGTGTTAAAAAAAAAAAACAAAACCCAAATGTATATGGCTCAGTTTTACAGGCTGGAGACAAGGCAACATAGAATTTGGTGAAACTGTTAAATATCGGTTTAGAGAGAGTGGACAAACTGTAGTCCCTGGGTCAATCCAGTTCACCGCTGGTTTTTGTAAATAAAATTTTAGTAAGCACACACACGTCACTTACGTGTGGTCTATGGCTCCTTTATTCCACAGCCACAGAGTTGAGCAGTCGAAACAGAAAATGTATAGCATGCAAAGCCTAAAACATTTCCTATGCCCCGTACAGAAAAAAGTCCACTGACTTCTCTTTTAGAACAAAAGACCAATATATAGTAGCATAATCATTCTGGAATCCTATTTTGTGTGGCCATCAAATTTTAAAATGCACCTCATCTTTGCCCTGGCCACACCGCTACTATAGAATTTTATTCAGCAGATGTTTCAGTACACATACCCACAGGGTTTCTTACAACTCTGGAAATCGGGAAACAACCCAAATGTCCAGTGGCTGAGCACTGTTCAACGAGTTACAGTCCATTCAGGTAAAGGAATACAGTTTAGTTGTTGTTTAACTGAAGTATAATTGATTTACAATATTATGTTAGCTTCAAGTGTACAGAGTAGTTATTCAGTATTTTTATAGGTTACCCTTCATTAAAAGTTGTTACAAAAGAATCTCTCTATTTCCCTGTGCTTTACAATAGATCCTTGTTGTTTATCTATTTTATGGATAGTAGTTTGTATCTCTTAATCCCCTACCGCTAGCTGGCCCCTCCCCTAATCCGCCTCCCCACTGGTAACACTAGTTTGTTTTCTGTATCTATGAACCTGTTTCTGTTTTGTTATACTCAATATTTGTTTTGCTTTTTAGATTCCACATGTAAGTGATAACAGAGTATTTGTCTTTTTCTGATTTATTTCACTAAGCCTAATGCCCTCCAGGTCCGTCCATGTGTTGCAAGTGGCAGAATTAAATTCTTTTTCATGGCTGAATATACGTATTTCATTGTACAGACTCATCTATATCCATTCACCTGTTGAGGGGCACTTTGGTTGCTTCCCTGTCTTGGCTATTGTAAATAATACTGTTATGAACATTAGTGTGCAAGTATTTTTTCAAATTAGTGTCTTCGGGCTTTTTGGATATATATCCTGGAGTGGAATTGCTGGGTCATATAGTAGTTCTATTTTTTTTTTTTTTTTTTAGGAATCTCTATACCATCTTCCAGAGTGGCTGCACCAACTCACATTCCCACCAATAGTGTTTGAGGATTCCCTTTTCCCCACGTTCTCAACAACACTTGTTATTTGTGGTCTTTTTGACGATAGTCATTCTGACAGGTGTGAGATGATATCTTATTGTAATTTTGATTCGCATTTCTCTAATAATTAGTGTTGTTGAGCACTTTTTCGTGTGCCTGTTGGCCATCTGTATGTCTTCTTTGGAAAAATGTCTATTCAGGTCATCTGTCCATTTTTTAATTGTTTTTTTAAAGTATTGTTTGTTGTTTTTAATGAGATAGTTCTTTTAAAAATTGTTTTTGTTTTGGGGGGGAGGTAATTAAGTTTCTTTATATATTTTTTTAATCAGTTTTTTATTTTATTCTGTTTTTTAGTGGAGGTACTGGGGATTGAACCCAGGACCTTGTGCATGCTAAGCACCCACTCTACCACTGAGCTGTACCCTCCCCCTAGTGAGCCAGTTCTATGTGTACTGTTTATTTTGAAGGAATTTTAAGAAATATTACTAAATAGAAAACACTGCTGAAAAGATGTATTATTTGATTACATTTGTATAAATATAAAAGGAAACACACAATGCCCCCCAAAAGGTATAGGAACGTGTGCCCAGTACCTGGCACATGGCAGGTGCTCAGCATCTGATGACTGACTACACAGAGGGATGACACATCAGTTTTCATTTTATATCTTCTAGACTCTATTCTGAGTTTTTATGGAAGTGCATTACTTTTTTAAAAAACCTAAATTAAAAAGAGGAAAAAACGGACAAGAGGAAATAGCCACAGAGAGATTACCCGCCCCCCACCCACCCACCACGCCGCTTTCTCCAGCTGGTTGCTGGCACTGAGGGGTCTCATAGGGCCAGGAGTTGGATTTCAAGGTGGGACTAGCAGAAACTGGAGGGCTGGAAAGGCATCGTCATGAGCCACACACAGCGAAAGCAGGGCCAGTGGGGTGTAGAAAGGTAGGGGGTGGCCCTGTCTGGGGGCAATGTCTGTAAGTAACCGGTGGAAAGATTTCATCCGGGAAACTGGAAAAAGCAGGCAGCCGGGGAGAAGGGGACCAAATGAAGGCAGGACGCAGTGGCCAGCCCTCAAGGTGGAGAGACATTTCTGAGGACGAACAAATGTTTCTTGGGCCCTGAGAAGACCCAGTCTCTGCAGGGAGAAAGCTGCATGTTTGGGAAGTAGTTGCTGCCTGCTGGTCTAAGATCACGGCCGCCACCAGCCCTGGTCCCTGAGCAGATGTTCAGATGGACCGGCCGGGGCGCATTCTTGGGTTGATCAGCATTAGAACTTCCCCAGCTCCCAGATGGGAAAGCGGCTCGGCCTGGGGGTGCAGAAGCCCTGGGAACAGTTCAGCACTTGCCTTGTGCTGGCGACACCTCCCTGCCTTGGTTTCCCTGCTGGAAGCCCACTCACTAAATACTGACATTTTTTGGGGGGGAGAATTGTGGCAAAAAGGGTTTATATGAGATTAATAATAATAAAAAAAAAGTAAAAATAAATAAATAAAAATAAAACCAAAAAGAAACATGGAAGAGGCAGGTGTGTCTTTTTAAAACGATCAGTGTCCACCTCCCGCCTCCCCACCCCAATGTCTGCCTGCACTTTGCATGACTTGTGCCTGGGGTGGATGTGTCTGCGCCTGTGAGAATCTTTTTATTTAGACATCACAAGGCATTTGACCAATTTTGAACACGGCCGGCTGTAAGACTGGTGCAAGAGACGCCTGCTCTTTCTTCACGAAACTCTCCAGTTCAAACATGTTTGCCGAGCATGATTCATGGTGTTTCTTTCTGGATTGTCCAGTGGGTAATTGCTGTACAAAAACCAGAGAAACAGATGTAGACCCTGAACCCTGACTATAAATTTTTGTTTTATGATTATGGGTTTCAAATGTGCTGTGTCACACTGACAAATATACAGTTACTTTGAAACAAAATGAATTTGGGGCTCAAACTTTTGTTTTTGTGTTTGTGGTTGGAAATACTTCTGCTAGAGCCCCTTTCCTCATTGGTCAAACACAAAGAAACTGGAGGCGATGACACCTATCAGAATGTTATTTTCTGCCCTACTAAGAGGATATTTAGAATAGCATTCTTCCAAATTAACTCTCTGATTAATGTTTAAAATAGGTGTCAGTTGTTTAAACTTCATTATCAACAAATTAACTTGGCCATTTTTCACCTTCTACCTGTTCATTAATCTTTATGGTGAATGTGGCTTACTTGTGTATCTTTCCTTAATTCTACTTCAGATGAAGAATTTAGAGGAAGAATCAAGTTTTTAAGAAGAATAAGAATCAGGCTGACTGATGAAGACATGATAAAAGAAACGTGTGGCTAAATTGGGGGGCTGCTTTATAAATTAACACTTAGATTAAGTAATAGCCCTAACAGTTGCTATCTGCATAATCAATTCATGATGAGAAATGATGAATTGACTAGTGAATATGGATGCACTATTAAAAAACCATAATGTTCTACTCGCAAGGATTTAAACACTGATCATTCAAGGCTCAAGTTTATTTCTCTACAGTTAGGAGAACTGGGTTCCGAGGTGATTAGAAATTTAAAAGTTTCTTGTGCAAAAAGAGGAAACACCAATCTCTTAACCCCTAACACACACACCCACACGCAGAGACACACAGACACACGCACATTATCTTTGTTATTGTTTTCGTGTCAGGACATAGTATTGAGGAAAGAAATTTGGGAGCAGCTGTCTCCCTAGATGAGACTGATACTCTATCTTAAGAAATGAGGGTAAACAGAATTTGGGGTATACCACCCCCATGCTCACTTCTTTGTGACCGGTGGCACCCCGTCCTTTGGAAAGATGCTAAGGATGGATGTGCACAGGTAACAGATACCCTTACACACGCACCTGGCCATGATGCCATGTTTCTCATCTCTAACTTAGTTCCTCCCACTGTACTTTAAATATTGCTGCCTCCTCTCCACTCCTCAAATGACTTTTCATGCACCTCCATGATCTTGTATAAAATGAGCCCTGTTTGCAAGGAACTCTAAGGACCTTAAATAAGCATTGGAGCTACTAGTCTTGTGGACCAGGTAGAAACTGGCACATAATGTAGTGCTTTGGATATCTTTACAACTATCTCAATGACAGTATGTTAAATGTTTTGTAAATCCCTCTGTGCTCCTTGTTTAAATGTGTGTTTTCTTTGTTGTCAAAGGCTTTCTTATAATAAAGCTCTGTTACAAAATGATAAGCCATATGCAAGAGAAAGAGGCACAGAGAAAAATAACAAACACATATTTTCAGCAAAATCTTACCCCATTATTGCCTTGGACTTTTCAAATGCAAGAACTGAGCTTGCTGGGCTGAAAATTGTTTGAATGTACCGTAAGTGTGTGCAATGCATACTTTTCATGTTATACCGCGAGTGCCACTTAGCAACTCTTGCTAGCCCAGCAAAGCAGCTGCACTGCACGGGGCGGGGTGCCCTTGATGGGCTTTTAAAAAGACTTGAATGCCAAGGCACATTCCAGCACTAGCCACAGAAAGGAGACTGGAGTGGCGCTCTTTCCCTCATGCCCGCCCACTTACCCTCCCTGCTCTGTGGGAGAATAGTCAACACTGGAGATGCAGTGGAGGACACAAGGTGTCTTAATTCCTCCCCAGAGTTCCCTTTCTTTGATGTACATTGCCTCCTTTAAGCAAGTTGTGCAACATGGCTGCAGGGTGGATTGGCTCTCCCTTTTGAGGCATTCTGCCTGGGGTTAGCTGTAAATACTGCATCTGTCCATCTAGTGATGGCCGTAAAGGCTTCTTCCTCTAGGTCAGCTCACTGTGGGAGGTACCAAAAAATAATCCCTTTCTCTTAAAATTACTCTCTTCTAATGAATAGCCAAGTTTGGGCAGGGGCTAGTATTGGTGAAAAGTGGCCCTTGGAAATATAAAAACCTTCACACTTAACCAGTTCTCAAAAATCTGTGTTTAATTATGTGGTGGTGGTGTGCGTGCAAGCGTGTGTGTGTGATGAGAGAGGTCACCGGTGCTATTCTGGAAAGGCAAAGTGATTTTCACCATGGTCTGGGATTCCAGGAGTTGGATTCTGGGCATGGTTCTCAGCGGTGTGACCCCGGGCAGGTCTCAGCCTCCATGGGCTTCTGGGAAAATAAGATGAGTCACAGCTAATTGTTCTAGGGTGTGTACTGAGTGCTGTACAAACAGTTTCTTTTTGTCCTGCCAACCCACGGAGGTGGCTGGTAGTATATTTCCATTTTACAGATGAGGAAACTGAGGTTCGGAGAGGTTAGCTCCTTGTCCCAGATCGTACAGCTGCTAAGTGGTTGAACTGGGGTTGGAATCTAGTTGGGTCTGGCTCCCATGGCCACGCACTTGATCACTACGTTATGTTTTCTCAGATCAGGACCTGAAATCCTGTCTGTATGTGCGATTGCATGTGTGTGACTACATGTGTGGCTGGGAGCAGGACTAATTCTCAGCAAATTCTTGACCCACTTCATATGCTGCATGTAGACTTGGGAGAAATTTTTAAGAAGCAAATGAGTCCAGAAAGCTGGATTTTCCCTCAGGAGCAAATGCAATGCCTTTGGCCTGCAAGAGGGAGAGAGAGAAACAGGCTATCAAATGGAAAGTTTCTCGACCCCGGGCTTCCCGGAGGGGCGGCCCTTCTTCGCGCTACAGTTTGGGGTTTGCACGCGCTTTTTCAGGAGTGGAAAAACACATCCGTTACGGGGAACTGAACAGACAGACAGGCGCACAGAGGAATGTACGGGCCGTGCCCGGGGCGCGGGGGGCGGCAAGCGGGCGCGTGGGGCGCGCGGCCGCGCGGAGCCCCGCGGACCGAGGCGGAAAGGGAGGGAGCCGGCGGGCGGGCCCCGAGCGGCGTCCGGGCTCCCGCGGCTGCTCGCGGCCGCTCCCGGCTCCGCGCCGCGCGGAGGGGAGACGCGGGGCGGGAGGAGCGCGCGCCCGGGCCGCTGGCCGCCCGCGCGGCGGGGCTGCTGGGAGTGCTCGGCTCTGTGAGAATCCTGGGAGCTGGTGATGTCAGACTCGCTGGGTCATTTGAAGGTTAGCAGCCCGGGAAGGGTTCACCGAAAGTTCACTCGCATATATTAGGCAATTCAATCTTTCATTCTGTGTGACAGAAGTAGTAGGAAGTGAGCTGTTCAGAGGCAGGAGGGTCTATTCTTTGCCAAAGGGGGGACCAGAGTCCCCGCGCGAGCCGCCTGAGGACGGGGATGCCGAGGACGCGCGCGAGCCGGGCAGGGTTCGTCTGGGCACCGTCGGGGTAGGATCCGCCCCGCATTCCGAAGGCTTTTTGCGGGCATCTGCTTGGAAGGAGAACTTGGGATCTTTCCGGGAACCCCCGCCCCGGCTGGATTGGCCGAGCAAGCCTGGAAAATGGTAAATGATCATTTGGATCAATTACAGGCTTTTAGCTGGCTTGTCTGTCATAATTCATGATTCGAGGCTGGGAAAAAGACCAACAGCCTACGTGCCAAAAAGGGGGCAGAGTTTGATGGAGTTGGGTGGACTTTTCTATGCCATTTGCCTCCACACCTAGAGGATAAGCACTTTTGCAGACATACGGTGCAGGGGAGATCATGTTTGACTGTATGGATGTTCTGTCAGTGAGTCCTGGGCAAATCCTGGATTTCTACACTGCGAGCCCGTCTTCCTGCATGCTCCAGGAGAAAGCTCTCAAAGCATGCTTCAGTGGATTGACCCAAACCGAATGGCAGCATCGGCACACTGCTCAATGTAGGTTTATTTTTTCCCTTCTTCTACCAAGAAAAAAAAATATGAATTGTGTCTCTTGCATGCAGTACAGACATTGGAAACAAACTGCTCTAGTAGCAAGACAAAGGATTTAGTGATTTAAGGCTGAAAGGGTGTGATATGCTGGTGTGCATATTGATTCCCTCTGCTGAAAATTTCCTGTTAGAGGTTTTCTTCCCAGACAACCCCCCCCCCCGCCCCCGACCCCTGTTCCTCTCCTTACCAATCCTACGGACCCTGGAAAACAGTTTAAAAAAAATATGCATGTGGCGGGGTGTGGAAAGTAGAGGGTGACCACAGGACTTTGAAACATTCTTCAAGTGAGGCAATGTGAAACATTTGTACAGTTTTTACTAAGATGTATGCAGAAGGGGATTTAACTTTGCTGTTCTTTGGATTAGCTACTAGTTGTATGGATCCCCCCTTGTGTGTTTCAACAGTCCAAAGTAATTAAAATACGACATCTTCCTCGCGAGGAATTGAGCCTAATTAAGGTGGCCGCTGCTCCCGAAGTTCATAAACCACCAGTTAAAGCTGCTGCCTCCAATGTTTTCCTTGCTGAGGAAAGGCAATATTTCTTAGCATTGACCCTGCTGCCACCTTTCCGAGTCACTTTGTTGCTCTAAGAAGTTGCTGTTTTGCTAGAAAACTACTGGCAAAGAACACCCCTTGGGCTGAGCCATCCATTATTTCCATATCTTGTAATTCAGCCGGGAACCTGGACATCGGTTAAAGGAGAGGAAATATAAGTGGGGTAGCCCAGTTTTTTAAAAAAATATTGACTGTTTGGTTATCTGATGCTGACACGGTGCCGAGGCGTGCACTGGTCAACAGTAGCCTGGCTGTGGGCTTGAGAAATGACCAGAAGTCCCAGAAAATCCCACCTTCGGGTGGCTGTAGTGGGCGCCTGCAGGATTCATCGCCGCCCTGACAGTGATTTAGATAAATGGCTCAGCTATCTATCAAAATGTTTTTAGGACTTTATTTGACAATTCATTGGAGCATTAGCCTGAAAATGACATTTTAAATCTTTGTTTTCAAAGAGGTCAAAGTTTAACTGGAAGAAATTGAGTTTTCCTAATAACATGGTGGCTTATCTAAAGAGAAAGAGAGAAAAAAAAAAAGGAGAGGGAACAATGACAAGATTTAAATCGTCCTCTCTGAAACTTTTACTTAAGAATAAAGACTTGCTTCTAGGGGTAGGAAATCAACAGGTTTGTAGCTGAAAAATCAATAACCATTTGATGCCCACAGCTTGGCTGTCTGACTTAATATTTCGTAGAGCCATAACCAGGGGAGGAAAAAAAAAAAGAATATCATTTTTCAGAAGGCATCTTCATTTTCAGCTGCTCCCCAAATGCCTTTTCTTTTCTGCTGCTCATTTTCTTTTTGGAGAACTCAAAGAAACGGTTCCAAAATAATTTTCCAACCCTCTAACAAATCTTTCAGACCTGTCCTCTCTGTAGCAGTTAAAAACAGCAAGAACAATTTCACTTGGAATCTCAGGGAACTAGAGCTCTCTAAAAGTTTTTCTTATGAGAGAAAGTTTTAATGAAACGTTTTTTAATGAAGAAAAAAAAATGTTCAGGACCCTGGCGTGGAGCTGATAGACCTAATAGAGATTTTACAAGTAGACATTCTTCCTTTTGTAATTAACCCTCCAAACATGCCTATTAAGTCGTAGGAGTGGGGAGAAAAGCTTTGTTTGTTCTTGAACAAGTTAAACAAGGGATTTGTCTTATCTGTGGAGAGCGAGTGGTGAATGTGTCATTCGCCTAGGGCCAGCCGATAAGCAAGAAGTGTTGATAACAGCGAAGTCCAGCTAATCAAAGAAACTTGCATTAGAAAAAGTAAATAAAGGCCTCTGACAAAGGGATTTCAGAAATTTCAGTGTCTTATTTTTGTCAGCAGGGCAATTAGGGCTCACTGTGGTCAATTTCACAAGGGTTTGAATCCCACAGCCCGACTCCAGGTTAAATGAATAGAATGTAAATATCGCTTCTGCCCCTGCCGGGTGGCTTTATCCTCCACAAACCGCTTTATGACTGGTCAGTTTAGTTGTTCAAGCGATTAAGTTTTTAAGCATAAATAAAAGTTCTAATAAAGCTCTGCCACTCGGTGTTTGGCTCCGAGTGGCACAGCCAGCCAGGGCTTTTGAAGTAAAAGCATATTAGGGCTGCGTTTGTATAAGTACGAACATTAAAACCACAGCCTCTTCCATTTTACTTAATGACTGTTTTGACAAGAAGCAGATCTGTTTGTGCTCTTAACACAGAGGAAACAGTGGGCAAGAAGGGGAAAAAAACAGTACTAAATTCTAACCAAAACTATTTTCTTCTTTGAGATCCCACTGTTTTTTAATGCTGCTTGTGTGTGTGTGTGTGTGTGTAGTAATTAGAGTAAAGCCTTTGAACTTAAAACATTCCAGACGCATTCTCTGAAAGGTGTGAGAATATTCTTTTTATTTTTCCTTTTAAATTTTAAAGACAGAAAAATGACATGCCAGTCAGCTGCCGGTTGAAGTAGGGCTTGTGAATTGCTTGTTCTAAAAATTCGAAGTCAGGAGTAGCGGGTTACCAAGGGAATGTGGTATAAATAATACGATTTAAGACTGCCCCTGGAGGTGTCGGAGCCACTAAGTTTCTCTTCAGATGCCCCCTGGATTGTCTTGGGTTTAGGCTGCTCCAGATGTTTTCAGCATTAATTGCTCAGTGGGCATAGGGTAAATCCTAATGTTTGTGGTCTAAATATAGTAGTTGCTTTCAGTGAAATCATGAGTGTGACAACTTCTTGGCCCTTTTCCCTATCTTTTCCCTACTCAACACTTCAAAAGAAAAAAGGGAAAAAAAGATTTTCTTTTTTAATGAGGAGAAATGATCTGTTTAAAAAACAAACAGTATGTAGGTATGATTAAAGAAGGAAAAAAAAAATCCCCTTCCCATAGTGCTGGGACCTGAATTTTAAGTATTAAACAGTATCTAAATCCTTTCCTAGTGAGATATAAATTGGGGTCAAAGTGGCAAAATCAAAGATACCCTCTGAAAGAGAGACTAAATAAAGGCTGACAGCCACCATATGAATTGAATGGGGTTTTGAATAAATATTTCGGTGAAAAGGCTCAATTGTTTTTCTAAAGTAGAACATAATTTTCTGCTTCTCTCGGCCACATGAAGGTGGCAACACCATCTAAAAGAAGGGAAGAAAAGGGAATTATGCTTAAAACCTCAGAGAGTGCAGGATAGGGCCGTTTGAAAACAAGTGGAAGATTCATAAAGTTTTTTCCTTCCCTGTAAGAAAAAAGAAATACTAAAATGTTGTCCGTCTCCAGGTAACCTGGTGCTTTGGCTAGGAAAGCCTTGCTGTGCAACTTAGAAGAAAAAAATGCACACGTTAAAATTTTATCACCAGAAAAGGGTTAATTCCAAAAAGTAGATCAAAACACTAGGAGACTTCTGTCTCAGCCTTAGGCTGTGGAATGGCCTGGGAAGATCTGTCCCTTAAACATAGGCTGTGGAATGAATGCGCAAGCTTTGGTTACCATTTGACTTCCCAGCTCAAAATGCAAAGCCTTGCATCAGCACAGGCCTTTTTTTTCCTTAGTAGATAAATGACCAGAATGGCAATTTCTAATAGGATAGCTGACCTGAACCAGAAGTTTTCTTCTCATTTCTGGAAGCCTGGCTCTGACCTTATATAAGCAGTCAGTACTGTTGTGAACTTTTCTTTAAAGCATAAAAGAAACTTCTGGATATCAGGTGCTTGTAATTTCCCTTCAGCATGCTAAGCCCCTGAGATGGCTGAAAAGGGAAGAAAACCTTGCTGTTTTCTCCTTTAGATATTCCACAAGCATCAAGAAATAATCTCTGAAGGGAAATACACAATAAATGATAAAGATGATAAATTCTGCTCTCAAGGAAATTATCATCGTTAAAATATAAAAAAATTAAGGCTGGGAATTTTTTAATTAAAAAGTTACTCTTTGGGATGAAAATGAAGATGTAAAACCAAGATGCAAAATGTAGAACTCTTCGAGTCGAATAGGACTTATTAAACAATAAAGGCAGTGCTCATTTTGGTACATCTTAAAAAGAATTTTCTATAGACTTTGCATTATACATGTAAGTGCCAATAAATTTATCCTTAAATGACATTTTTATACTTTAAATGTTCTAATATAAATTCAGTTAACTATCAGTTAAATAGATTATTTCAGAAATGGGAATTTTTTTTTTTTTGATGAAGATTAATTAGAAAAATCTTGGCTAAAAACCTTTCCAAAAGATATGAATGTAGAATCTTGCCTTCCACATTACAGGGTAGTTATGGCAGTCAAACATCTCAGATTTTCTAGAATAACCCACTTTCAATGTACTGCCACAGTTCCCACGTAAGTCTTTGAAATATGCCAGATATTTCAACATGACGACATCTCCGAGGCTGCCCCTTGGACTCAGGAGAGGCACAGAAAGTCTTTGTTTGGATTCTATGGTCAGTATAAGCGCAGCACTCCACAGCCTAATTTTTCCATTATAACTGGAGATCGCCTTGTGCAGATTCTGGGTCATTCTTCCGCACATGCATTCCTCTCGTGGCTAAATGTAGATCTGTAAATAGAAGGCATCGCTGGCAAAATGGATTTAAGTATTATGACGGAGATTCTGATCACGCGTGTGTGTGTGTGTGTGTGTGTGTGTGCGTGTGTGTGTGTAGAGTGGGGAGGGGGTAGAATTAAACATTGAATCACCGTGAACAAATCTGTATCAGTTCTTGGCCAGCTTCTTCTTAAAAAGTTGGAGCTGGAGGTGATGGAGAGAGGGGAGCAGAGTTAACTCAGGTTTCAGATTTATCAGAATCCTGTCTGTAAGTGGCTTGGCCTAAGCACCTCTTGTTAAACAGGAGATGAGATAACCTGCCCATCTGTAAGATCTAATGACACAACCTCATCAGTCACCATGCTGCCCTGAACGTTCCTCTTTCCTTCCTGCCTTCCTAACTTCATCATTAAAAAGCCTGATTTCGGTCCCAACCCAGCCCCCAAACTCCCTGAAATGAATAAAAAAACAAAGCGAAAGTTCTCCCCACCTAGGAAGCAGCAGAGGGGGGTCTGCAGGTGTTCTATTATTTATCTCGAGCCTTCAGAGCGTCTTGGATGGGAACTGAAACGGGCAGTGGAAGCGCTGACTTGCTTCCTCTCTGGCTTTGCAGGGTGGGGAGGGGGTGGGGGGGGCGTTCAGTAAGATAAGACTCTTGGTCCCCAACATGATAAGACAGGATAACAGGAACTGACGTCAGAAGGCGACCCGGCCTGGCCCAGCGTTTCCTCTGTCAGGGCCCATGCATTCCAGGAGCCTCCAGGCTCCCCCAGAGCTGTTGAAGTAAACTGGGGAGGGCTTGAGGGGGGGGACGGGGCTGGAGGAAGCTAATTTTAACAAGGGTGATCATGGGTGACAATGTCCCTCCTTCCCTAAAGGAGATTTCTCTAAACAGAACAAAGACTAATTTGAGGGGAAGGGAGCGATTTTAATAAAAGCAGAGTCTGAGGTTATAATGGCAGTTTTAGGTTGTCATGTACTGGGTACGCGTTTCCAAGCTGTCAACAGTTTCCCTCTGATGTCTCATAAGACAGTCTATCCAGCCGTCACCAAACATCACCCGTGAACCCTGCCAGCTCTCCCTATAGAACCAAATGGGCGGGAATTCACATTGTCAGAGCTAATCCCTGGGACTCCTGTTTACTTTTCTAAACACCGGGTTCCCACCCCCGCCCACCTCATCTGACGGCAGCTTAAAGACGCACCAGTCCTGAAACCACCTCCTGGCTTTTCTCTCTTCTTTTCTTCTTCCTTTTCTCCTAAATTCAGACTCTTTTTTTTTTTGGCCTTCACAAGTGATTTGAGGTTTGGAGAAGGAGAAATTCTACTGAAAGGGTCCTTTTTTTTTTCCCCACCTTCATGGGTTTTCAGTCTACTTTTCTTAAAGATTGCTTTTTTCTTCAAGTTTTAGTATTGAATTAGGAGTGCATGTCCTAATTTGATCAGATATAGTGAAATGTTTGATTTTGTTGTTGTTCTTGTTGATCAATTACTGTTCACCACAAGTTATTTCATCAAATCAGAAAAAAAAAATAGCTGAGTTCAGAGCACTGTAATAGAAATGCTGCAGGTAAGGCCAGAGGAGTGCATCCATTAACTGGAAAATGAAGATTTGGGTCACAGTTATCCTAATTTTTCTCTAATTTCCAGAGCAAATGAAGACCTCTGTAATAAATCCCTCTTCGCAAAAATATTAAAGCTTTCGGGGCTACAGTACCTTTGTCTTTTCATCAAAGTCCATGATTATAAAAAGGCTGATGATCTGAAGGCTGTTTCAGCTTCAAAAGACTTTTTTAGGGTCTGGCCTATTGGAAAGCTTGGGGGTATAATTAACTAAAATGGAAATGGAGGCAAGTGAAATTTAGTTCCTGATGTTTTAATTTAGCTCAGCACTGCCATGTGTTATTGAAGAGAATTCTTAAAGGCAAACATAATTATTTCATTATGGTCCTCAGAATGCTTTCATTGGCTTTAATGACAAGAGGCTGTATAAAAAGGCATACATTTTAATTAGTCCTTCTTATATTTACATCAGATAAATAACAAATAATTGATGAAAAACAAGTCTTTGGGATGGATGATTTCACATAGTGCGCTGGTTACAGTTTAATGATGAAACATTTCTCTGTTGCTTTGCATTTTAATTATCCAGACATTATAGGAGTGGTGCCTCGGCGCTAAAATACCGCCATTGCCATTTTATTACAAAAATTCACGCTTAACGCCTGGGAGTCGGAAGCGGGAGAAGGTAGCTACAAGCACGTCTCAGAGAAACTAAATTGCCAGTCCCATTAATTTTACTACGTTTGTTAGCATTCGTTGTGATCACTTTTATGTCCTCGCTTGTCTTTTTGGATTAAGACTGTCAGGGGTTTCACCTGCATTTTTATGATCGCACCTTCTCCTTAATACCGCTCTCTCTCGCTGCCTGTTTGGAAGACTTGCCTGAACGTCCCTTTGCCAGATGTAGGCTGGAAACGCAGAGAGTCTCCTGCCATGCCAGAGGCACGCTCTACCTTTGATCGTATACGAAAACCCATTTCACATGATTCATCCGTTTTGGTGTATAGAACACTAATTGTTATTATTGATTTTAAATTCCGTGACCATTACAAGTAACCCAGATGACTGGCAGATAAAGGGTAATAATCCATGGAGTTCTGGAACTGTCTCATGTTTGTCTGGAGTCCTTTCTGTGATCAATATTAACTGCCCCATTGAAACTAACTGCTGTATCAAATAACAGTCAATCAAATGAATGTGCTTAGAGATTATTTATCGAAGGCTTTAATTGCTCACTGGGGCCCTGCTTATCAGAGGAAACAATAGGACCTAGAGACAGGAGGAACAGGTTTGGATTTGCCGAGAAAGTTGGAGGATGCAGGTGAAGCATCTTTCTGCTCCTTGGGCCAGAGTTTCCAGAAGCCCACGTTGGGCTTCTAGCGGGTGCAAGTTGCAAATACTCTTACAGAGGTTGTCCTGTCACCTGTATATCGAAGAGAGCGCTCTGGAGAAGGAGGTGTACTGATTTCCTTGCCCTCAGACCACAGGCTGTGAAGTTGTCCCTCTGAGTTTTACGGCGGCTCCTCTGCACATACATCACCCCCACCTCCCCCGGCCTCTCTCCACCTGTATTCCCTGCTCGGCCGACAGGCTGAGATCATGGAAATAGCCTGCCTTGACACGGGATCGATTTCTACAGCTATGAGATGGGACATTGCAGAATTTGTAGAAAGATTAGAGATAATGTAAATGAGGTTTCTGCCCTGCCCTAGAAGCACACACAAGTCGCTGAGTGGACCTTCTCTGGTTTCAGGCCGCCGCGGCGGCTTCCGTGCCTTCCAGAGCAGTGAACCATGTTCGTTTCGTTGGTATCTCTTCCCTCTGTGAAATGGTTTCTCTGCCTGTGGTTCATCACCTAGGTGACAGTCCTTCCTGTTTGTCACCGTGGGAGCGCACCGTGGTCCTGATGCAGTGGCATCCATTTACCAGACCCCTAGATCTTGTACAAATAATTGACACTTACATGTGAGCATTGTCACCTTTGAAGTGGTCCAGATACACTTTTGCCCAAAGATGCTGTCAGGGGCCAGTACATTCTGTTACTCACTTGGGTACCAGCCATGCTCCAGACTCCCTGATGTGTTCTGTGGGGACACTGAGATGAAGCCCTTCCTGTCCCTGCTCTCTCTGGACTCACAATGTGCAGGAGAAACTTGTGTACACACGTCAGTGTGACACAGCCCCCTTGCAGACGCAGGAGTCTCCTCGGGATTTTGAACCTGAGTTTGATTATGGAATGAACTAAAACCCATTGAGAGCCAGGGCTGGTGCGTAAGTGGGGTTACACATTTTTGTCATAAGGAGCAGGCAAGAGGTGGGTTTCGGCCACAGAGGCAATTTCTAATTGTAATTCACAAAACACTTTAAAACTCCACAGTGGAGTACATATATACGTATTACGAACTTGCTTCCTGAAGATTCCTGTGGATGTTTCTGGAGTGTTTGTTACTGTTCTTTGGGGACTGGGTCTGATTAGATTATATTTTTAAAAAATCACTCAAATCTTTGTGACTGTTTTTGTGACTTACTGCTGTGGAACAAACTGCCCCCTAACTGAGCGGCTGGACAATTTATTATCTCATTAATCTGTGGATGGACTGGGCTCAGCTGGGCAGGTCTTCTGCCACACGGGATGTCAGCTGAGGCGACACCCTCCAGGGCTGGAATGGGCTGGAAGTGTCTCCGCCTTGGCACCCGGGGCTGCCATGGACGTGGGCTGTTGGCAGCGAGCTCGGCCGGGCTGGCCCGGGGTAGCTGCGGGCGCCCTGTGCTGCTCACTGGGAGGCGGGAAGAGGCTGGAGCGGAGCTGGCTGCCGTCTCTTTCACCACCTGCTGTCCGTTAAGCATCACAGTTAAACCCACAAGAGTGACTTTTTTTTTAACTTAAATAGAGTTTAATGTGATTTTATTATATTAAAAGACTGTGTTCTGGGAAGGGTCCCCAGCTTCAGTCAGGCTACCTGTCCATGGGGAAGGACAATGACCGGCTGCCCTTTTCCATCTGCCTAGCAGCCATCTCATCATCCCACCAACACCAAAGACGTTGCTGTCTCTGCCAATAGGGACCAACGAAAGAGCTATTGTGGGGTTTTTAGTTAGGTTTTTTTTGGGGGGGGTGGTTAAATATTTAACAAGAGTCTACTCTCCTGACTCTACCTGCTTTATTATCACAAACAAGCCTGTGAGGAAGGTTCGATGAGCCTCTTTTTGCAGAAGAGGACATCGAGGCTCGGAGAAGGCGACTTTGACAGCAGGTCCACCCTGTCGTCTGACAGCTGAGTGAAGAATTCCAGAAAAAAATTTATGCCCTAATAATACCAAGAAAGGACCCTGGAGTGCTTTGGCTTTGGGGGAAAGGTGGGAGAGAGGGAGGGAAAGAACTGTACCACAGAACATCCTCTGATCACGTTATTTCTCTCATAGACGTCACAGCCTTTTAAATTGTAGGAGAAACTAGAGGCTGTGTACGCTTTGGTTTTGTTGTTTTCCGTCCTGTTTGGTGTTGAAGTCTGTGCCAGTCTCATCCCTCCACGGCTCGCAGGACTCAGAGGTCAGGAGTAGCCTCGTGTTTAGTAAGGAGTCGCAGGGAGGTGAGAGAAATAAGGTTTTTCTTGTTGTCCGAGCACACTCAGAACCATCCTCTGGAGGTGGGCACTGAGGGTGGTGCCTCTCAGTCAAGCAGCCTTATTGTGTCTTCCATGATTTAAAAAAAAAAAAAGAAAATTTTCCAAGCGATGATGAACTGAAATTGATATTTTGGTGTTTGCCACCTATTTTTAAGTATCTGTTTAGAGGGTCTCAAACTTAGGAAGCCTTTTACTCTGTAATGAAGTTTACATTAATTACAAGGATGCTAATTGACTTCCTGCATAATACACTTATATCAGTGATTTCAAATGCAGTTGGCTCTTTATATCTGGGGGTTCCACATCCGCAGATTCAGTCGATCTCAGATGGAAAATACTCGGGAAAAAAAAAGCTCCAGAAAGTTCCAAAAAGCAAAACCTGAATTTGCTGCACAGTTAGCTGCTATTTACATCGCGTTTACATTGTATTTACAACTATTTACATGGTACTTACATTGTATTAGGTATTATATGTCATCTAGAGATGATTTAAAGTATATGGAGGATGCGGAGGTTAGATGCATGTACTATGCCTGTTTATATGAGAGACTTGAGTATCCATGGATTTTTGTGTCCAGGGGGCAGGGGGAGTCTAGAACCAATGCCCTGCAGATACGAAGGGATGACTGTGTATTTTAAGTGCTATATAGTGTTCTATATTTGGGATTTTTATATACCATGTTCTACCTGTTTCTTTTGTTTGAAATTCAATGGTTATTGAATTACAGATATTGAGGAGACAGGTGGACGAATTGAAGTGACTTCCTGTGGGTCATGTAGTAAGTTCTCAGTGGATGCTCCACTGGTTACTCTGTGCACAGTGTGGTACCCTGGCGTGGGGCACTCCTCATGCACCGCCTCTGCTGTGGAAGTTAGCACTCCAAGTTGCCTCCATTTTTTCATCTGTACAATGGATCCAGAATGCTTACCTTGCAAGCTTATCATAGACTTAAATAAGAGAGTTTATTTAAAGTATCTAATAATGAAGACTCAGTAAATGGATTTTCTTCCAATACTTTATTGTGAAAAAAAATTTTAAATGCAGAAAAGTTGAAAGACTTTTACTGGGAATACTTGGATCCCCAACCACCATAACGACCATTCAAGTTACCTGGTGTGTTTTCTGTGTTTCTCCTCATTTCTTCCTTTTGGTGTGGTTTGTTTTGTTTTCTTGATTGGGTTCCCTTACTAACCAGGCAAGTCTTTGAGGTCAGATGTTGTATCCTTTACCTCTGGCTTCCCCGTGGTAGTAGAGCGTTAGTGTAGCTAGTATAGTAGCTGATCAGTACCCAGTTAACCGTGGTTGAGTCAATGAGGATAGGTGTTCAAGCACATCAGGCCCCTTAATGTCCCAGGTACCAGCACACTGCAATAGAACATTCTGTAAGGACGGAAACCGTTTGTAGTTCTGTGTTGTCCAACACAGTGACCGCTGGTTCTGTGGGGGTATTGAGCACTTGAAATGTGGCTAATATGTCTGAGGAACTGAATTTTTTTATTCTATTTAATTTTAGTTAGTTTAACTTTCAATAGCCACATGCGGCTAGTGGCTACTGTATTGGACAACACAGCTCTGTAGACCAGCTCTTAATGTTTTTTCAATATTTGTTCATTCTCTTTATGTCCCTTTTCCTTTGCCTTTATTCTTCTTTCCTTATTGTGGTTCAAGAGTTCTAATTATCTCTTTATGGAGACGGTAAATAGACTGCAGGAGAATGTAAACAGAATCCTGGAGGGTCGTGATTTTTAGTAATTGTTTAACTTGTTTTCCTTCTGGGTGGAACTGTTTTTCCTGCGGCTTGCCAAATACATAGGGCTTATTTTGCTAACACATACTTTGCAGAGCTCAACCATGATTTTCCCAGCATCCCGGTGGGTTGGACTTGAGTTCTGTTTCTTGCAGCAAGCAAATCACGGGAAAACGTGATTTCTAGCCTGTGCCCCACACCTGCCTGGTTTTCCTATGGACAGGGTGTCTTCTAAACTTTCCCAGCTACTTTCAACTCTGCATAAACATTTTAAACTGCAGGGAGGCAGAGAGGAGCAGGCCATTCTCCGTGGAAATCTCAGTGTGTGTTCTAGAAGATGCCATGCTTCCTCTCCCACGAGCATCTTCTGCTTTATAACCAGTGCCAGGCACACTGTAAGGGCTCAGGTGTTAGGCTGAGTGTAGTTCGGTGACAATGAACTTGAAATTCGGGAACTCTCAAGTGGTCTCTGGGTCTGTTTATCTCTATGCTTTGGGGTCACTCAAAACACCTGAAGAAAACGTCAGGGCGTGGCCAGAACTTGGGAGGCCCATGTTGCCATAGCAGCCAGCCCTTATAAACACGCTAGCTGGAAAGTTGGCCTGAAAATATGAGGTTAGGGTATTTCCTTGGGCTTCCGGCACCTGCTTTGCTATCCTTGCAACAGATTTTCTGATAGGACCTCCTGTTCACATTACCACTCCTCCCTTCCTTCCTTGGTTTGGTCCACCCCTAGAAATGGGGTGCAGAAATCAAATAGAAATAAGACCAAATCAACAAGCAAGAGAAACTTTTGAACCAAGATTTGTTTTTTTTCCGCTTAATGTTTTTAAGTTGTGACTGATTTTTATTCAAATGATACAATCACCAGCATAGTAATTAAACTTTATTCAGTGCAGATTATCTGCAGAGTATGCCAACTGTGTAAAATGAATTCCGTCACCTAATCCTCCCAGCAGCCTGAAGAGAAAGGCACTGTTACTGCTCCATTTTACAGAGGAGAGTCTCCGGGCACAGAGTGGTTCTGGCGTCCGGGCCTCTGGAATCTGGACAGTGTGTCTGAAGTGCCCCCCGCCCCCAGGCTCAGCTTTGCGTGGTGTGGTTTTCCTTCCTTCTGCCAGCTCTGCAGAGTCGACTCCCAGTTTCTTTGCAGGGTGGGGGAAGGAGGGCGGTTGGAAGCCTCAGAACCCACAGGATAATAAAAGGGTTTCCAAGTGAAAGCTGGAAACAATACATTTTTAACAAAATGGGCAGTTACTCTAATTGCTGTGCCCCTACTGTTCAATTCCTTTTTATGTCCTAATTCATTAAATTATGTGCACACACAGGCTTATTATTTACAGATGTATGCACTTTTAACTGGCTCATATGAAACAGATGTTTCGCGAAAGGTAACCGAGAGCAAGTGATCTAAACCCTCCTTTAGTGAGTATCAAGTGAATAGTCTGGCCCATTACCTGCAGGGTTTTTGCTATTATTTTGAATTGCAGTGTCCAGCGTGGGGAGGAGAATTCAGTCTGTCCCCTGGAGGAACAAATAAAAATACAACGACCCTGTAAGCAGACATCTGCATCTCAAAATAGAAGAGGGTGTGTGCAGGTGACAGGCAGGTGGTAGTCACATGTGGGCTCCGGTGGATTGGAATGAGTTTTATAAGCAATTTGAGACAAAAAGACCGATTGCATTATGGTAGGCTTTTTTATTTTTTAAGAGCCTTACTCTATTATATATTAATCATTACAGTCTTTGAATTCATAGCTGAGCGACTAGCATGCTCCTTTTTATCCAGAATTTCTTAGTTAATTATTTTTAGATGGAATTACTCCATTGCTCTTGTAACTGGCAGGAATGCAGGCAAAGCTTGGACAGTGAATGCAACGTCAAATTACTGTCTCCCAGCTTCTAAAAGAGTCAAGATGGGCTCTTTCCACGGGTTCTTCATGGCTCCACATAAGTCATCTTCAATTAATAGTAATGATAGGATTAATTTCAGCTCTTCATTGCAGTGTAACAGACCAACCCCAAACGTATGGCTTAAAACACAATTTATTGTCTCACTTGGGATTGCTCATGTGGCTGCAGTCAGCTGGTACTGAGGGTGGACCAGGCTGGATGTTCACGATGGTGTCTCCATTCCATGTCCAGCTCCTCAGCTAAGATTTCTGGAGCAGCTGGCGGCTGCCTGAGCCTCTCTCTCCACACCACCTCCTCTTGTGACATGAGCTTCCTTACAGTGTGGCGGCCCCTGATCTCCTCCCGTGGCTTCCCCGGGAATGAGCGTTCCAAAGAACCCAAATGGAGACTGCGAGGCCTCTTACGACCTAGCCTCATGTGTGATACGGTGTTACTCCTGCCACATGCTTCTGGTCAAAAAGCAATCTCAGTAGCAGCTCAGATTCAAGGGGAAGGGCCTCCACAGCAGTGTCGCTCCCTGGGGGAGTGGGTCACTGGGCAGGCCATCCTTGGAGACCACCTGCATACTAACTGGAAATAAATGCCCACCTCTTTTTCAATTCAAGGTTAACATGGCCTAATAAAAATAAACACGGCCAATCACCATGCCAAAAGCTGGGTGGCATATGTCACAGAACAGCTATTTCAATACTTCTTCAGAATGTTGGGGAGCAATAATAATCACCCTGCAAAGCCCACCACGAGATTTATTGTTTTTGTGTTGTTAGGCGTTCTCCAAACAACAGCAACAAAACACTGGAGCAACAAGATAGCCAAAATTATGTCATTTTGTATGTTGACAGCTGGAAACCGTCACAACTGATATATAAAATAGGACATCAAATATTAAGTGGCATATCAGGTTTATTGCATATATGGCCATGAGAGTGCACTTTATTTTGTCTTACGGAGCTCTTAAAAAAAAAATCCATGTAATGGATTAAAGGTATTACAACTCCCATATTCTGCCTGGCTCTAGGCCAGGGGGCCAGGCATGATAAATAATCCCAATAGACAGAATCTGTAGGAAGGAATTTTAAAATGTATTTATGATAGACATATTGACCTCCCTAACTAATAAAAATGTATACATGAGGTTAGTTTTGAAGGGAACGTGCAGACCTTACACAGAGTGTATATAAATACTGTATTTCACTGTAGTGTTCGCATCCTTAAAATAGTTCCCACATCTCTGTGACATGTGGCTATCATATTCATTTTCCTAGAAGTAAAGAAAAGGGTGGATTTTTCAGTACATGTGCAGTTACTCTAAGAAGGAATCGTTTTAACTTCCTTTATCTTCAAGCAGGGGTCAGGAAACCCAGCCAAATCTGGTCTGTAGCCTGTTTTTGTAAATAAACTGATTGGAACAGGCGAGGTGGATTCACTGACGTCCTGTCCCTAACTGCTTTCCCCCAACGACAGCAGAGCTGGGTGGCTGTGACAGAGACCATGTGGCCCACGAAGCTTAAAATGTTTATTCTCTAGTCCTTTACAGAAAAAGTTTGCTGACTTGTCTTAAAACATTAAAAGTTTAGTAGGGTGGCTTAGCCTAGAAATGAGTGCTATGATAATCTTTAAAAAATTTTTTAAAGTGGTAGTTTCTTTTCATTTATTTATTTTGTGGGGAGATGTAACTAGTCCTATTCATGTATTTTTATTTTTTTAGTAGAGGTACTGGGGGTTGAACCCAGGACTTCGTGCGTGCTAAGCACCTGCTCTACCACTGAGCTGGACCCTCCCCTGGTTTTAATAACCTTATGCCAGTTCTAGATCAAGCTGTTCCCAGCTTGACCTAGACCTTGGACAAGTCCTTGAACTTCTCTAAACTTCAGTTTCCCCCGTGAATAATGGAGATTAAAAACAGGTAATGGTAGCAATCCCTGCCCCTGGCCACCCTTTTGCCTGGAGCGAGCGAGGGAGGGCGTGTGCTGAAGGCACACCTGGCCTCACCCACCACGTGTAATACGTGCTGTTGGCAGGTTCCACCGAATTGGCTGAAACGCCCACCGTTTATTAAGAATCACATACAAGGCTTTCTGTGCAGAGTTCACTCTTTCACTCCTTTTTCAACCAGCATTTATTGAGCTCCTGCTGTGTACTTTTAGGCACTGAGTATTTAAAGGCGAGGCAGCCGGCGCCTTCCTGTGCTCAACACAAGCCCGTCAGGGCGCCTCGGGCACCATCAGATCTTCCTCCAGCTGGGGCCATTTTTTGCCGTCTGGTATTTTTAGTTGTCCGTTGGTGTGGGCCAAGAACAGTGTCTTCTAACTTCTTTTTAACCCGGCATTTAGCACTGTGCCTGGCCCGGCCAGGTGCTCAGTAAATACACGTCAGCCGTGGGATGTTGCTGGCTGATCGTCCCAGCCCTGTCCGCCCGCCCCTGCACTGGTCCATCTGCAGGTTTGCGACCCTGGGTTCCAGCAGCTATGGAAGGCTCTCAAAGGGGAGACTGCCTTGGGTGGGGGGAGTTTCAGGAAGCTGTTTCTTAGGGTTCTGTGCACAAGGATTGGGGCTGGGCCAGGAAGACCCTTGAGGAGAGGTCTGTGGTAGTCCTCTGGGTAAATGGCCAGAGGCTGGGAGGGCAGGGGCTGCTGAGAGGGCGCGTGAGGAGGTGAAGCTGACACAACGCGCTCTTCTCGGATTAGCTTGTGGGGACTCTCATCAGGAGGGACAACTGTTGTGAGAAGGAAAATGGAAGTAAAGGCCAGGAAATCAAGACAGGAGACAGACGTGTAGGAGGAGGAGGTGAACAGCCTTCATCAGCACAGGCACGACCCCCGATCCTGTAATGATGATAACTCTGCTCCAACCACCATTGAGCGACAGGCATGGTACCCGGCGCTTGACAGTGATTTATCATTTTGTGTTCATCATGATCCAGGGAGGGATAGGCTCTCATTTCATACAAGGAGAAATGGAGACTCAGAGACGTTAAGTAACTTGCCCCAAGCCACACAGCTAGTAAGTAGGAGAGTTGGAACCCAGGCAGGCTGACTCCAGAGTTCACCCTTCCAACCACACCCTCAGCTTGTCCATAAAGATGAAAAGTTCCCTGAAGGAAGGAGTATCCAAAAAGACCCGAGCCTTGGGGCCTGCTCACAGGTAGAAGACTGGTGAGGATTTCTTTGAATTTTTTTTTTTAAGTATCCTTTAGCAATTTCTTTTTTAAGAACTCAGATGAAAGCACTTTGAAACCCCTCATCCGTCTCACATCAAGAAATACTGAGAAATCACTGTTATGAAAGAAGAAAAATCAACCATGTTAGAGCGTTTCTCTAATCCGAACAATTCCATATAGAAGTTTAAGAATCTTTTAAAATAAAATATCCCAAACGTGTCCTTTGGAGCTGATGTGTTGTCATATTAATCCTCTAGAAGGTTTGGTGGGGATGCTTCTGGTTGCCCCCAACACCTTGGTCCTCCTGGAGTAGAGTGATCCGGCCCCTGGTGAGGGCATCCTAAACCTGCAGGCAGGGACAGGAGACTCATTGCATGACTTCAGGTTGCATTTTTGTGCCAGATACATCCTGGTTAAGGGTGTGTAAGTGGTCCACTGACAAGAGAGGGAGAACCAGCCAGAGGTGGGGGCCCAGAGCCCCCGTCCGCCCCCACAGCAGAGCCCCAACGCTGGCCGTGGTGCCAGCCACATTTGGCCGGAGTTACCGCTCCTGACAGCGTGGAGTCACACACCCTTGGACTGCCGCCAGAGGCCCTTGGAACTTCATCTGCGCCACTGCCATTCAGCTGGCCCGCCTGGCCTTCGGGGTTGGGCTCTCGGCGGGGAAGGCATGGGAGGGGTTTGTGGGCTCGGTGAGTGCCCCTGACTCCTGTGTTTGCTTCTGGGGGACTTTCCTACTTTATTGCTCTGACTGGAAAGAGAAAAGGGCTTCTTTCTTTTTTAGTTTTCCAGTTTTACTTTTGGTCCTTATGCTGGGATGACCGCGTGTTCTGTGTGACATGATCTGTAGATCCTCAGACTTGCTGCCGGGGACTGAGAGAGTGTCATTGTCTTCTCCCAACACCTGGGTCACACTCATTCTCCTGAACTCGTGACCACTGGCGTTCAAATTCCTGCTTACCTGCGCCCCTCTGTCCTCGAGCAAGTGACCTAACCGGCCTGTGCCTCCAGTTTCTTGCCTGGAAGTATTTCTTAGATATGTTACGACCAGCTATCTCGTAGGGCCATGATGGGGTCAGATGAATTAAATACGTGTCAAATGCTGAGAACAGAATTCGGCTAGCCTGCAGTACTGGCTCCCTGAATGTCAAATGTCGCTGTTAATATTGCCATGTTGTTATTATCCAACTGGACTCGACAGGTGTTCCTGTCATAACGGTATTAGTCACATGAAGATACGGCTCACCCACCTGTCCCCAAACTCTCTAATAGATACTCAGATTCTCTGGCTATTATTTGTGTGTATGTGTTTTTATAGAGTTCTGTAGCTTACAAAGTATAAACGCTGCAGTGTGGCAGGCACACTTGTCATCTCCATTTCTCAGATTAGGAAACTGAGGCTCAGGAAGGTGAAGTGACCGCTGGTAAGAGGCAGCATCGGGAACTGGGCTCCTGTCTCTGTCTCCTAGGACTGGGCAATTTCCACTTCTCCAATGCTGCAGGAAATTTTTTTTTTTGGCTGTCCTACATTTTTGTCCTTCAGTCTCGCCATAAGTAGTTCCTGTCCCCTGGATTAGGGTATTTCGACCTCAGCACAGTTTCTAATTTGGGCCAGACTGTTCATTGTTGTTGCTGGGGAGGGAAGGGGGCTGTCCTGGGCTCCATGGGATGTTTAGTTGCATCCCTGGCATCTACCCACTAAATGCTGGTAGCAGCTCCCAATTATGATGGCCAAAATCTCTCCAGACATTGCCAAATGTCTCTAAGGGGGCAAAATCAGTGTTGGTTAAGAAACCACTGTTCGAGATTAAGGAAGGTAGAAGGGAAGTGTCGGGGGAGGGGCGGGGGGGCGGGGAGTGGTGGAGGTCCGGGGTGAAGATCACTTATGAAACACTGTGTGCCAGGCAAGTTGCAAACGTTGTCTCTCTTTGACCAACAGGAATGTTAGGATTGGCTGCATTTTTATGAAGGAGACACTAGGGCTCAGAGAAGTAAACTCTGGCCATTAAATTAGTAAGTGGCAGAAGAGGGGTTCAAATCCAGTTTTTTTGCAGGCTCAGGGCATTTTAGTTCTTTTTAGGAACCAAGAAAATCCACAATGAGGGTTAAATTGGTTTTAGAGTTATTTTGAGGCCGCTAATCTGAGTGTATAACTGTTTTAAAAAACCAACAAAATAAAACAAAAAACGCTTCTTTGTAGCAGACTTATAACAGAGTAAGTACTTTATTGTGAAAGAGGAGTCTGTGAAAGGCTAGGTTCTGGTGTCATCGCCCTTGAACTTCTCAGATCTCAGAAAAGTGGCAAAAAAATCCCCACGTGACAAAGAATAATTGTATAATTTCATCATTATCTTTTTAAAATATCCCCCAAAATATTCCACCCACCCCGTGTCTTTTCTGTAAGGCTGGTACCAATGTGATTTTCAAAATATTTACAGTATATAAGCAAAGAATTGTGTGTCTGAGATGATATACATTTTACTGTTCCCCGTTTTAATCCACTGTGGCTGCAGGAAATTTGAACAGATAATAGAATGTCATTTATTAGTGCAATAATTGCTTTTTAAAAATTATGGAAATCCTGATTGGAAGTGGAATATGGGACTGAATCATCTGGTGTTGAGATAAACTCTGCAGGGACCTTCACATTGTGGTGCAATTAGCTTCATCTCTACACGACTCCTGAGACCGGTTCCAGCGTGTGTTCAGTTAACGCACTTCCATTCCTGATGCTTCTCCCTTCATCATTAATAAGCAGTTAGATGTGTTGGCCTGTTAAGTGATTCTAAGGGAGAATTTATCTGCACCTGTCATAAGCTATCTTGGTATGTCCTAGAAAATAGTGATCTAAAGCATCATCTGTTAGAAACGTCACCTAGAACAACCTGTGAGATAATTTTCAACTATGTTCCTTGAAGCAAGAAAGCATATTATAAAAATGAAATGTAGGTGTTGAACGTGTCATAGTCCCTTATGAAAATACGGCAGCACTTCCCGTGGTAAAAGTCAGTCCCAGGAATAATTTCTGCTGCTGGCCCAGAGCCCAGGCAGGTGTAGCTGCCACACAGAGCGATTAGTGATCCTGGGCCTCCCGGTCCCTCTTTTTAAGGCCCAAACTATCTTGTCAAATTTAAGCATGTCTTGATTCAAATCAGTGTCTGGAAAATTATAACCAGGAATTAAAAGAATGGGAGGTACACAATCCTACAGTTCTCAAATTTGCCTAAGTAAGCCCAGCCAGACCACGCTCAGTGATGTTTCTAGCAAAGGAAGTTAGTAAGAGACATGAAAGATGAGAAGTTAAAATTTTAGTGACATAGTGGGTTTTAGTGAAATAATAGTAATATATATTAAGCCATTTAAATCTCTTTTGTAAAGGCTGAGAGTAGGGTTGTGTTTACATTTCCCAATTCTAAGGTGCAGAGTTCCCCCATCCTCCCCTCCCTTGTAGTTTGGGGGAGGAGTCTTGAGTTAATGCCTCCTGGGCACATGGGTAAGTGCTCAGTAAATAGTAAATACTATTCCTTCAGCTCTTCCGGTGCAACTCTGAACTCTCTGCCACCGAAAATCCACAGCCAAAACTCCGTGGGAGAGAAGGAAGTCTTCTGGTGAGCATAAAAACATGCACAGCCTGGACATCTTAATGTATTAAGTGCTCAACATGGTGGAGTATTTAGTGAGGACCTGTGCAGAGGGGAAGCCGACAGAGTTCCGGAGCCAAATTGATTCAGCAGCTTGGGGTTCTGGGGAGTTTAGGACAGTAACAAGACATTTTTACGTCAGGGTGCCTCCTGCGTTGTTAGGGTGCCTGGGAATTATCTGGGGATTTTGTTAAGATGGCTGTTTTGATTCGGCAGGCGTTTCTGGGGTGAAGCTGAGAATCTGCGTGTTGACGGGTTCCCAGGTGGTGCTGATGCAGAGAGCCGGGGACCACACTTTGGAAAGCAAGGCTTTCTTTAAGGACTTAAAAATCAAAGTCTTCCCCAGCCCTTCTTTTGTCCCCTGCCTGTGCTCAGCACCTGTTGCATGTGTGGTCAGAATAGCAGGGATTCTCATAACCCAGCCCCAGCCCTCGGCCAGGATCCCGGGTGACCCGGGCAAACACACACTCCTTCAGGGTCACGGGCAGGTTACTGAGTCAAGACTGCCAGAGCCCGCCATGGTGTTTTCCTTCCCTCCCCTCCCCCAAACCCGGGACTAATCTTGGAGCTGCTTAGTAATAACAAAGCCAGGAGCGGAGTGAGGCAAGACAATTTCAAAGCAGAGTTTTTCTTCTTCGGCAATTACCTAATTTCAAAATGCGATTCACAGATTTGCAAAATCTCTTGTGCGTGAAAACAAACCGCCCCTCCTGAAAGATGATTAAAAGCAGGAACCCCCTAACCAGAGGCGACCGGAAAATTAAACGAGCGGCAGTATGGAGGTTGCCCGCCCCCCACCCCACGTTTGGAGGCATGTAAATTATATTTTAATAAAACGTCCACGCTCGCGCGCGCACGCATGCGCACACACACGCAGCGGAGAATCTGGTTCTAATTACTTGTACTTTGGTTGAACTTTGGCGTTTCCTTTGACTTTCTCCCTAATGTATGTGAGCTGTGGGCCTTACGATCCTGCAGAGAATCCACAGTAAAAGGGGGGGGCGGGGAGTCCAGACCAGCCTTCCTTGGTGCCAACAAAAATGAAACCCAACTGAATGTTTTGACCAAATGCAACACTTTGCCTATTCTCCTTTAATTAGCTGAAATTACTCCCTCCCACCGGGTCCCGAAGCTCAGGGCTCAAAATTCCCCTGGGGCCTTGCAGGAAATGCCTTTTGCTTTACAACTCCTTTTTCTTTTAAGGCTCAGCTGCCCAGAGAGTGCATTAAAATACTGTCTTAATCGTCGAAGGTTCTAGTAAAAAGGCAGGGCTTTCATAATGCAGGATGCCTGCCTGCCCGCCTCTAATCAGACCCAACATAAAATCCTGAAGTCTGTCAACATGGCTTAGCCAGCAGTAAATTAGTTCTCACAAAGGAAAAAAAATAGTATACTGAGACTTCTCTTAAAAATGTTATCTGCTACTTAATCTAACCTTTAGAAAAATGCCAAGCATGTTAGGAATTGTGAAGGGAGCTATTGTTAGAGACTTTGTGTGTGTGTAAATGACACTCAGGTGTGTTGTAATAACAAGGACATTTATACTGTGTTTTCTCAGGTGAGTTAAATTCCCAAGTGCCAAGTCCTCTTAACAGGCAACAGCATTCTTCCCACCCACCCCCACCCACCCCCTCCCACCCCCTCTTTTATTTTGGGAGTGAATTAACCCCCAGAGTTGTGGCAGTGTTTAAGAAAGCTGTGTCACTTGGGAGCGCTGGTATTCTGCTTTTGGGCCATCTCAGTCAGTGGAGATTTCATTTCGTTTGTTTTTGTTTTGATTGCAAACAACCTCCCAGTTTGGAGTCCTTCAGAGCCGGGCTTCTCAAAGTGCCAGCTGCAGCCAAGGCCAGGGCTTCAGTGGCCTACTGCCAGTCCTCCAGGAGACAGGGCAGAAATGAGAGCAAATGTTTAGAAACTTTCACAGCAGTTTGATAAAGTAATTTTAGATCAAATTACTGCCCACTCCCCACACCCCCATTAAGTTACAGCTTGTGTTTTGGGCATCTTTTTAATTCCTTTTTTCTGGAGATTCATTTTGTATGTCTGTTTTCCTAGGGATTTGTTTTTTATTGATCTTATCAATCCATGGGGGGGGGTAAAAAAAATGATCCTTTACCATAGATAGTATGAAAATCACTAATTTAAATCAAATGCCTTCTTCCCTGCCTCTGCAATTCTGCTGCTGGTTGCTGGTCTGGACCACACTTTGAGGAATATTAGTTTAAAGGCAAAGAAGATCTGTAATGAATTTTTCTATTAGGAATGTGATTCTAGCTTTCTCTGCCCTAGTGACAGCCACCTCTGTGTTGTGGGGATGGAGAGGTTTAAAATACGGGCTAGAAGCTTCCTTCAGGGCAATTTTGGATCGGCTGTCTCCTTTGGCAAGTGGGCAGCCCAGAGAAGCCCCCTCAGCACCTCTGGTGCTGACTCTGCTCCGGGCAGAGACCCACGGAGCCAAACATCCATCTCGCCTGAGCAACAGAAGTTCCTGCCTTGGTCATTCCCTGACGAAGCGAGGCAGCCCATCTGGTTAGCAGTTTGGATGCCACATTGGAGGCTGCTGCTTGTTGGGGATGCAGTCACCAAACAGAACTGAATAAGACAATAAGTAAGCAAGGAAATAAATAAAAGCAGGAGGCAAAAAGCAGATCCAAATTATTCCTCAAAGACTGCTTCCCCAAACTGAAATCACAACAGAATGGCTGGCGTGCAGTTGTTTTATTGAATGACACAAGCCTCTTTTCCCCCCGGGGAAGTCTAAAAACTGCTTTTTTGGCCTGCCTGAGATCGCTGAATGAGCTAATACAGGACACGTTGTCTGCTGAGCCTGCAGAGTTTTCGAGCAAAAATTTTATCATTCCACGGACTGATTGTGCTCTCCTGGAATAAGGAACAAAATGTTGGAGGCCTCTCAAGGGCATTTGATGAATCTAACTCTAATTTAAAGGGACTAATAGATTATTGATTTAAGCAGGATGACAGTGAACCGATCAATGGTCCAGCCCTCTGTAGCTATCTTAAATACCAAAAAGGACTAGATGAAGGGGAGCCATCAGCCGTCGTCTGTCCCCTCGCTTGTTTCCCACTCTCTTTATGGGGGTGGGGTGGGGGTGGGGGCCAGGGAAGAGGAGCACTGATAAACTTGGCCAAAGCATGTTTTTGGTACACTACCAAGAAGGCCAGAGATTGCACTGAAACTCGAATCTGCTTTTCTATTGATGCCGTATCTTGGTTGTAATTCTATAATTTGCATTGGCACGTTTGCTTAAGGGCTCCTTTTGGCGATCTGACTGTACCACTGAGATTTTTCTTTTTCACTTTGCGTTGTTCTCAGCGTCAGAGGCCACACGGAGGAAATGCAGGACCATAGCAGATCAGTTTTGAGAGGACATTTGAATATGTATAGTTAAATAGTTATTTCTTGACCACCAATGGGAAAGTCTTCTCGAAGATGATTATTTCCTGCTGTATATATGTCTTTTCTGTTTATGTTTGTATGAGATGCATGTGTGGCATTGGTAGAGATCACATTACAAACCACAATAGACAGAAACAATTCAACCTTCAAAACACAGCCTGGCCACCTCCTCTGGGAAGCCTCCCTTGATTTCTCTGAGCCGAATAAGACTTATAGCCCTCTCTGTCATTATGTCACATCAGTGGCTCCCAAACTCCTATAATTTGGAGTCATCTGGGAATTTTTTTTTTTCTCAAACACTGATACCTGGCTCTCCCACTCCCAGGCATTCTGCATTATAGGTCTGAGATACAACTTGGGCGTTTTAGGATGTTTGAAAAACTCCCCAGGTAGTTCTAAAGTTCTAATACACAGCCAGGTTTGAGAACCACTGTATTATATTCTAATTGTTGGTTTACTCTCTATCAGGCCCAACTTGTCATGGCTAAGGGATTGTACCATGTACCATCCATAGCCTGTAACACTCGCTTGGCATGTTATAGTCACTCAGGGAGTGAAATGATTGAATGCAGGAACATGCGCTGTACAAATATGGGCAAGTTCATAGCACCGCTGGTGAAATCACCACAGCCTTAATAAAAGTCCAGAGCCCTTGCTATTGATTGCTTACAACAGAACATTTTCATTCATGCAGCTGTTTGGGAAGAGTCTCCTGATTCATTCCTTTGCTATAAGTGACTCTCATCCACAGAGAAAGGCTCTTACCAACCGTTATAAAATGTTTCCAGATTTTCGAGGTCTCCCCACGTTCGTGTGCTTTGCCCGAGTTGCTCAGGTTTACATTGCCTGCCACTCTGTTTCCTCTCTTGGGGAGGGGGTGATGCCGGGCCCCCTCAGTACGTGTATTAGAAGTGGCATATTTATGGAAATTACCACCCACTTTTGAAATTCAGGGCATACCTCTGACAGCTGAATCCAGCCCTAACAGAATTCTATTTACAACTTTCCTAGACAAGCCAGATTAGCTGTTCTACATGGACGAGTGGAACATCAAAACACACTCTCCCCACATCGCGCCCAATAGGGAGTGATCTTCCCGCTGTCATCACAGCTCGCTCACTTGGGGCACACAAATAAAACCAATCAGAAAGCTCTGGGAGGCATTTCAGGAAGGACTCACCTACGTTGATATTAGGGACAATATACATTGGCACAGCCTTTCTAGAAGAAACAAAATATTCTTAAACAACCATATGTTCTGCACTAATCATTCCACTCTCAGAAGTGAAATAGTCAGAGATATGCTGAGAATAGCCAAAAAGATATTCATCATAATGGAATTTTTTGCAGGAAAAATATTTATCGACATAGAAACAAACTCATGACATAGTAAGTGGAACACAGTCCCCAACAGAATCTACGGTACAATTCCACTTTGTTAAATAAACAAACTCCAAACATTTCCATGCATAGTAAAATGTTCTGAAGGTTAGATGCCAAGACAATAAAACAGTAGTAGTTTTCTCTGAGTGAAAGGATTGTGGGTGATTCTGCGTGTGTCTGTTTTCTTAAGTTTTTAACAAAGAGCGATGTAATATTTAGTACTGTTTTCTTATTGGTGCCATTATTACTCATTTGCTTTCAAGGAAGCTGATTGGTGTAGTGTGAGAAATGCTTTTGCACTGTAGCTTGATAGCTGAACTGATAAGCTTTTGTGGCGTCTTGGATGTCAACCTTCCTAGGCAACACTTGCCACAACTGTGCCAAGCTAACCCATAAAGACTGTACCAGATTCATCTGTTAGACCTGCACTGTTCTAATGAATTCATTCCAAGGTTCTTCTGAATTATGAAAATACTATAATTATAGTTGATTCTGTTCCAAAGGGATAATGAATTACTTTTAAAGGGAGCAAATGAGTATATGAAAGCCATTTGATTCCTAATTTCACCATTTAAAAACTGAGAGGGGCACTTAGTGCTCAGAATGAAGATGAATAAGGAAAAGAGAAAAAAATTCATGTATTAATTCAACAAATAATTATCAGTTACCCACCTACTATGTGCCAGGACCTCTTCTAGGCCTGAAACACAGTCATAAATAATCATGTAAGTTCCTTGGGGTCACAAGACCCATACTTGGGGGGAAGAACAGGGGGAATGTAAAATTGTAAACAAGCAAACTTTCTAAATTTATACACTAGTTGGGGTACTATAGAAAAATTAAAATAAGGAGATATAGTGACCAGGAGTGGGAAGGGGCATTTTATTTAGAAAAATCATCTCTGAGGAGGTGATACCTGCTCTAAGATCTAAGAGAGAAAAGGAACCAGACATGTGAAGTTCTGAGAATTTCCAAGTTGGGGGAAACGGTTAGTGTGGTACCCTGAAGTTGGTATGCAAGCTTGCCTATTCAAGAGGTGGAACAGAAATCAAGTGTTTACAAGTCAGTGAACATACGCACCCCCATGTTCACAGCAGCACTATTTACAACAGCATGGAAACAGCCCAAATGTCCATCGATAGATGACTGGATAAGAAAGCTGTGGTATAGTTATACAATGAAATACTACTCAGCCATAAAAAAGGATAAAATAATGCCATTTGCAGCAACATGGATGGACCTGGAGATCATCATTCTAAGTGAAGCAAGCCAGAAGGAGAAAGACAAATACCATATGATATCACACATATGTGAAACCTAAAAAAAATGACACAGATGAATTTATTCACAAAACAGAAACAGACTCACAAACACAGAGAACAAACTTATGGTTACTAGTGAGTAAAGGGGGTGAGAAGGGATAAATTGGGAATTTGAAAATTATACCTCTTGGAGAGTGATGGAAATGGTAGCTATCTTGATGGTAGTGGTTTCATGGGTGCATACACATCTATCAGAATTCATCAAATTGTACATTTGGAATATGTGTAGTTCAGTGTACAGGAACAATAACCACAATAAAGGTGTTTTTAAAAAGTCAATGAACAAGGAGAATCATTGAATTCAGTGATGTTACTGAAGGGCCGTATCATGAAGAGCCTTGTTAAACAGCAAAGAGTTTGGCTTTGACCTAACTGGTGACCTGCTGGGCTTTGGGCAGGTGAAGGAGAGGGATTGCTCTTAACTTTGGAGCAGTGATCTGACTGTGTGTCTGCAGAGTGGACCCCAGGGCAGAAGAACAGGCAGGGAGACCAGTGAAGAGTCTTCTCTGGAGCGCAGGTTGGGGCTGACGGGGGACTGCTAGGCAGCATTGTGAGACATGAATGGATTAACGGCGTGTTCAGGGGGTAGAGTTGGAGTTGCCTTGATTTGCTGACAGTTTGGCTGTAGGGCAGTCCAGCCGGTAGAACATCTAATCTGGGAGGTTATGAACAGTGGAACAACTAGAAGTTTTATCCTCTGGGAAATACACCGAATCCTGTAAAGTGGCTGGGAGCGTGGAGATTTGAGGACATCTGACCACTTTCAGTCACTCCCTTCCCCGCTCCCATCGCACTCTATGAACAGTTTTGCCTGTACTAGGAATAGGACTAGGTCTTGCTTTGACTTTGAGCAGAAATCCAGAGAGTAGGGGTGGGAGATTACTCAGGTCCTAAGTTCTAAATTCCTATTTCCCATGGGATTGGGGTGGTTAAATAATGAGATGGAGGAGGAGTTGTGCGTTTGTAAATCTAGAATAAAGGGCAGGTCAGTCTGCGCCGTTGTTAGCGGGAGCCGCTGCTTCTCAAACATTCATTGTACGTTCAGTCACTTGGCGGTTTGGTTACGATGCAGCTCTGATTCCCTGGGCTTGAGCTGGGGCCACATGCCACCTTTTCTGATAAGCTGTGACATGACGATGATGCTGCTGGTCTGAGGAGACTCCGAGTCACAGACATCCACCAACACGGACTTGATGAAGCTCAGCTCTGGCCGTGGACTCACTTCCCTCCCCATGTCCTTGTGGAATGGCTGCTTTGGGCATTTTCTTCATTTCCTAAAGAAACAGACTTGGTTAAGTGAGAAACAGGGTTGCACAGGTCATTTCCAAGGCTCTGAGTCAGAAGCCAGGGGAAGTGAGTAAAGGATTCTGAGGGGTGCAGTGTGAACCTCCGTCTCTACCAATGCCCTGCAGATCTCAGACAGGTCACTGCCCCCCTCTGGCTTTCTGTTTCTTTTGAGGGCAAAGTGGTGACAGAATCCCCTCCCTCACGGAGCCACGGTGCCTTGTGAGTGGGAGAGGCGTATGGGGCTGCTTTGTAAGCTGGGAAGTACCACGTCAGTGTCAGGATGCCCACTGCCATGCCTACAGTGACAGCTGCTTTTGTGGGTGCATCCTCGCTATGTTATTGCTGAATGGAGGGCAGAGTCTAGGAACTCACTGGTGAAGAGGAAATGAGCTGAAACGCATTTTCCCTCTTTTTCTCCTCCTCCCCACCTCCCCTGTAGCGATTGAAACGCAGAGCACCAGCTCAGAGGAACTGGTCCCCAGCCCTCCGTCTCCACTTCCTCCTCCTCGCGTGTACAAACCCTGCTTCGTCTGCCAGGACAAGTCGTCCGGGTACCACTATGGGGTCAGCGCCTGCGAGGGGTGTAAGGTGAGTGCCCATCTCTGCGCCCAGGATGCTCTGTTGTCCGCGTGCTCCGTGGACGTGACCTGCCCAGCTCCAGGACTCGGCTGCTTCGACATCTGTAACGTCACCTCCGATCATTCTGGTGGGCTGGGCTGTGTTTGTTGGTTTCATTTCTTCCTTATATCTCATTAGTTAAAAATTCAGAAACTTCAGCAAATGACTGATGGCCGCCAAATGTTCTGGGGCCCTTCGAAGAGTTCTTTTCAGGTAACAAGAGCCTTTTGAAGGAGTCCTTAAAGCATCATCTTGTTTCTCTTTAGAATATGCCATCTGGTGTCTTTGTAGTTTTATTTTATTTTTAAATATGACTGACAGTCCCCTGAATCAACTTGCAGAGAATCCAAGGTTGAAATGGGGATTTATCTTCTGGCTGTTTCCTCAGCCCTGTGGCCTTTGAATTACAGTTTGATTTTCAGCCTGTAGGGACTTGCTACTGTGTGTGTCATAAATTCAGGGGAGCTGGATTTAAAATTCCAGCCTACAGAGAAGTGGAGGCTGAACATGTGTCAGAGAGGATATGGCTGCTTTGAATCAAACTAGACAATCGTAATCGAGGCCAACAGGCTTAATTGAGTGAAAGAGCTTCTTAGTTTTTTTTAAAGAGAGGAAAGAAACAAAGAGTGACTTCATAGGCAAATCCAACCCGTCCATAGCCAGTCTCTCAAAGGCTCTGCGGCTGTCCTGAGCCAGCCCTTCCCTAGACACACGGCTTCTTTCTCTTCCCACCAATGGCAGTTAAGGCGTGTCGTTTACGCACCCAAATTGCATGATGTGTTGACCATTATAATAAACATGTTGGAATCATAGTACAGGTGCCCCCCTCCCAGGTGCTCCGAAGCATTTTGTATTTGGCTTATCGGAGTCAGTACTTGCTGTTACTGTGTGTATGGGGGAGTCAGGCTCTATTCTGTGACACACCAGCCTAAAACGGAATGGCTTGAAACAGCAGCCTTTCATTTGGCTCATGACTCATGGGGCCAGCATGTTAGGCCAGGTTCCTCTGTGGGGGTTCGTGTGGTCCTGGCCCCACGTGGATGGGGTCACCTGCAGGGTGGCTGGCTGGCTTTGCTTCTGAGGTGCTGCCCGTTGGTGGGGGACCCTCAGCTTTCATGCCTGTTGGGCTGGCCCCGGTGATTCGCACAGGCAGGGTTCCAGAAGAGAGAACCGGGCTCAGGAGGAGGCACCGTCTCTTCTGACACAGTCTGGTGGCCAAAGCAAGTCAGAAGGCCACTCCATACTCAAGAAGTAGCTATATAAACTCACCTTCTTAACACAGGAGCCGCAAATTCACATGATAAGGGGCAGGACAGCAGGGGAAGGGCAGCTGGGGTCATTTTTGGACCCAGTCTGCCACACTGCATGTCTGATTGCCTGGGGACACAAAGTGTATCAGGACCCTAGCTCACGCGGTGCCTCACACACAGCCTGCGTGTCCTGAGTGCTTAAAGATGCGGTTTGAACAAATGCCTAAGTGTCACTTAGCCCCCTGAAGAAATGTATGTGAATTTTTCTTCCTTTTAAAATCAGTCGACTAAACATTATGATTTTACAGGGTGAGGCCAGTTTGGGGAAATTCATTACAGCCTTAGGAACATGTCTTCCTCTGGGATTGTGTTGGTTTGAAAGGAATGCCCCTTCCTCTGGTAGCTTCAGATATGGTGGTCAAGGAAGTTAACCCAGCAACCAGTTGGCAACTGGATAAAAAGCAAAACATCTGTGCCTCTAATTAATGCTTTATCATTGGTAACCCCTAGCTGAACCTGCTTAAATTTATCCTGAGATTTGGGAAGGGTTCAGCAGAATACCAGTTCACTTTGTCCATTTGTTGTGCAATATGTAAATAAATCATTTTCTAGCACTCATTTAAAAGTTACATGAAAGGACACGCCTTTATTTCAAAAAACTCTAAGTCATCTCATGTCCAGAAACCTTAATGAGGTGTGCTCTAACTCAGTGTACCTGCTCCCTTTGTGTCTGGGAAAGGAAATTATCTAGCATGTCTTCTCCTGCCAGATCCCAAGCCTCACATATTGAGCTGTTTCACAATCTGTACAGTACAAACTGTTTTAATCAGCTCTTAGTCAGCTAATTCCCTGACCTCTTGTTTTAATTTGAGATTCGGACTCTTTTTAGGAAAAACCCCAACAAAAACAAAACCTGTACCAGTAGAAGCAACTGTGATGAACTTGGGAAAGCGGTTCAGAGCCCTGTCATGATGTATCTTTTTAATAGAACTATAAGCCCAGTAAGGTCAGATGAGCTTGCCAGCCAGCTGTCCAACTTGAGAGTTTTTGAATTGTAGATGGGTCTCTGAAAATGTGGACTGCTTTTCCTCCTGGTTGTTGAGAAAGACTAGCCTGCATTTTGGCTTGCTGGGAAAATGCAGTGACAAAATTCACCGAACTTAAAAAACATGAGAAGGCAAAAGTATAATGTGACAGCCAAAGGAAAAAATATATAACTGAAAAAAAATTAAATATAACTTTTGCTATCATTTAAAAAATTACCAATTCAATGCATAATTTATTGTATAAGAAATAGAATTTTAAAATAACCATAGCTCTAGCCTGGGAGAAAACCCCTGTTAAACCTATTTTTCTGTTAGTAGGTACATATTGTTATTTTGGTTGGTTTTTTTTTAACAAGAATAGAATTTTATGTTGCATACTGGCTTTAACTTTCTTTTTAAATTTAACAGTCTTTCATGACAAAGTTTAAACAACTGCATAGTTTTTAGGGCTATACCGTTAAGGTAGTAGTTTATGGTTATATCACAATTTATTTAATAAATCCCCTATTGTACAATGAAGATGTTTCCAGTGTTTCTCTACTATAAATAATGCTTTAATAAATAGCCTTTATGTATATCTCTGATAATTTACTTAGGATAAGTTAGTAGAAGCAGAATTTCTAGGTCAACGTCTCTATACATTTTTTAGGCTTAAACAAATTGCCAAAATGCCCTCTAAAAGAAGTGTATAAATTTAAGCTCTGTTAGTCTGTAAAAAGTTAATATTATTGAAGACTATTAGGAATCTGTCCCTTGTGATAATAAAGTAATGAATCAAGAAACAACTTCTGTTTCTGCTGTATAGCATGGGGAACTATGTCCAATATCTTGTAATAACCTTTAATGAAAAAAAAAAAGAAAACAAATAAATGTATGTATATACATGACTGGGACATTGTGCTGTGCATCAGAAATTGACACATAGTAACTGACAGTACTTCAGTTGAGAGAGAGAGAGAGAGAGAGAAAGGGAGAAAGGGAGAAAGGAAGAACTTCTCTTTGGAAATTCTGCGTGTCTTTAATTTGGCTGTTAAGATGAGCCCCATGCATGATACGATTTGGGGCTACCAGCAGATCCACCATGAGCCCCCAGTTGACCTATCAGGGCTGGCCCATCTTTTGGCTGGAGATCAAAGGTCACTACTCTGGGCTAGGATCCCCCGCTCTAAAGTGGGATTCTCAAACCGAACCCAATTTTCATCTTTAAGAGGTAATATCAACAGTGGCTTCTGCCTGTCGTGACCAGAATGACCTTAGTGACTATTGTTTGGGGAAGAGGACGTTCTGTCTCCCTAGGGACCAGGTGGCAGTATCAGCCTGAGAATTTAATGAATGGATTGTGGTCTGCCTCTGGGAATGGCCACTGGCTCCCGTGTTGACACAGCCTCACCATGGCGACATGACCACTGTATAGACCAGAGGGATGTCCTGTTTAGGGGGTTTCCAGCTACGCAGTGGCACATTTTTACAGGGGACAAAGAATACAGAAAATGAACATATGGTGTGGTTAGCCAAGAAGGCTTAGCAATACAAAGTAATAAAGCTGATTTTCAGGAGTTTTTCAGAAACAGTCTTGTTGCTCGTAGCTAGAATTTATGCATCGTTTTGTACATTTCCGTTTTCATAGCTTTCAAAGGGGACCTGGAGTGAGAGTATCAGGGTTTGAACCCTCGCTAGACCACTTGCTAGCTGTGTGACCTTGAACAAGCATTTTCAATTCTCTGTGTCTCTCTTTTTTCAATTAGAGAAATGGAGATAATAATACCACCTACCCCATAATATTGTGAGGATAAAATGAGTTACTATAAAGCACATACCTGGCACATGGTACGTGATATATATGTTTAGTTATTGTTTGTGTCGTCGTTGACTTATTGAAATGACTTTTGCACACAGTGATGTAACATGTTATAATCTTAGTATTCTTGTAATCTTCTTTCAGCAATTCCCTATTCCTTCATGCCAAAATAAACACTGCCTCTTTCTTTCAAGACTCAGGTTAAGACCCAGCCACTCCATGGAACCTCTCCTGATTACCCTAGTACAGGAATCGGCAAATTGATTGTGCCAAGAGCCAGACAGTAAATATTTTAGGCTTCGAAGGCCATATGGCATCTGTTACAACTACTCTGCCACTGTAGCATGAAAGGAGCCACGGACAATATGCAAATGAATGAGCATGGATATGTTCCAATAAAACTTTATTTAGAAAGATAGGCAGTGTGGGCCATATATGGCCCTTGGGTCTAGTTTCCTGACCTCTGCTAAAGTATATGGTGATATGTTCTGTCCTCCAGTGTCTAAAACTCAGAAACTTTGACCCAAAGTGTTCACACCAAAGGTGTCAGCAGCTGTTTCTGGTGGACTGTGGGCCTGGGACGGCTGCCCCCTGTCCCTGCCCACCTCCTGTCTGTGCCTGCCCGGGCTCCATGGCAACAGCTTCAGGACCTCTCGCCTGTCTGTTGTCCCTCCACCTCTCGTTCCTGCTCAGCTCCCACCTCATCATCCAAAACCAGAGATTAGCAGTGTCCTTATAAGTGAGCTGCTCCCGGAAACATCTGACATCTTACTGTGGAGAGGTTTGTGGGACGTGTTTCATGATTTTCTGTATCAGGAAGCTTTTGCTGCCTAACAAGTAACCATAGTGCTTGTTGGCTTAAGACCAGAGACAAGTATCATCCGTTATGGTTCGTGCAGATCTTCTTATCTGGGCTGGCTTGGCCTGGGCCAGGCGGGCCCAGGATGGCCCCGCGCGCACGACCCGGGCCTCGGCAGGATGACCGGTTTCTCTTCCCACACTGCCGCTCCTCACCCGGGAGCTTCTCTCCCCTGCACTTGTTCATGTGGTGGTGGATGGGTTCCCGTCAGTGAGACAGGACAAGCACTGGTGTGCAAAGCTCTGTTTGCATCTCACTTGCCCCATTGGCCAAACAAGTTGCAGGGTCAAGCCTGGATTCAGTGGGTAGAGAAATGGACTCCACCGCCTGCAGGGAAAAGTGGCTTAGTCACCTTGCAAGAGGGTCAGCGTGCCAGAGTCGGCATCTGACCACATCCTGTCTTCTGTCATGCCCTGGTTTCCTGCAAAAGTCCCTTCCGAAAACTGTATGCATCGTTCTCTCATCCATCAACATGTGTCTGTTGAAGACCTGCTAAGTCTCAGGGCCTGTGCTGGGTGCTAGAGATACAGTAGTGAACATGACAGACAGGTCGCTCCTGGAGCAAGGGGCAGACGACAAGCAGACAATTCAGAGTTGGAAGAAAAGGAATAGAATGGTCTGGTAAAGAATAATGGAAGGGTACCTGATTTGATAGGGGGTCACATGAAATCCCATGGCCGAGAAGAAACCAGCTGTGTGACAGAGGAAAGTATTTTAGGTTGAACACTTGGATTCTAGGGCCATTTCTCCTTGTCTTGGCTGCGTCCGTTAACTTCTCTGGGCTTCAACAGATATGTGAGAGTTAAACACACCACATGTTTGAACCCAGTCCAAAGCCAAATACAAACACTACAACAGTGAACTCAACAAGTGCACTGGTTTCCTGTTTGGGAAGGCCTATGTGGTGTGGGAGTCCCTGTGTTTATAAGTCCAAGGGTGAGTAGGGAGAGGGGAAAACACTGCCTTTGTTGGGTACCTTCTCTATACCAGGCATTGGGACATTTTATACTCATATTTCTTTCGTTTAATTCTCACAACAGCCCTATAGGGGGGTAGGCTTTATGACTGCCATTTTACTGATGAGGAAACTGGGGTTCAGAGAGGTTAAGGAACTTGGCCAGGGCCACACAGCTGGCCTTTGCTAGGGCTAACCGGAATCCTCTACCTGTTGGAAAACACCTCCTGCTTCAGCCACATTGGGACAAAAGCCTGGAAGCAGGGGTGTGTTATGTTCTAGATTGGGGGTTTCGTGGGGCAACAAATTAGAAACAAAAACAGGTGGGAGCGTACTTAAGAGAAACAACTCTGTTGTCTTGACCATCTCATTTTTTAAAAATGACATTTTACATCAAGAAGTAAAAGAAGGAAGAGCTTACAAGGCAGTCTTCCCCAAGAAGGCACAGTTAACAGAAGGACCCCACCCATGGGCACGCTCCCAAATGGGGCTCAGTCGTGCTCTCTCCGCTTTGCCACTGATGGGCGGAAAATTCCCATCCCTGAGCCAGTGCCCAGCCCACATGGGGAGCCAGGGCGAGGCCTCCCCGCGAGGCGCAGCGGGTTGCTTGCTCATGGTCACGCTGCTAGCTGGCTATTTAAAGCAGCCTTTAAGAGTTTAAACTCCACTAGCCCCCACAGTCCCTCAGGGCTAATTTCGTCCGTTTTCTCATCTCCCTTTGTTTTCCTTGCCTCTGAAGAAGGGAGGCCCTCCTCTCCAGGACAGTGTTCTGCTGCTGGGCTATTTTTTGGGTTTTGTTTTTTTTTTTCCTGGCAGACAGCAAAGTAGTATGTTCAGTCACAAAAAGTTTTGCAATCAGGAAGATGGATGCCTGCACCTAATTTTAGAACTTCTATTAAAGACTATAAATGTGCTTAGTGATTTTATTTGACCAAGGCCATTTCAGATGACATTTTTTTTCTCTTGGTTTTAATCAGCATCAATAAACATGAACATTATGCTCTGTTTGGAGACCATCCTGGGCTTTGCCTGCCCTTCATAGTTGCTTTGGCTTAGAGGTTTGCTGCAGTGTGGGTCCCGAGAACAAAATAACACGCTAGAGACAATAAGAAAAACAGGACAGTGTCGTGCTGCGGTAGCAAAGCTGAATGATGAAGCGTGCCACCAAATTCAGTATTTTGGTCCTTGAAACACAAAGAATAGATCCCCTCATAGACCCAGATAACTCGTCTCCTTTATAAAATTGTCCGACAATGGAAAATTTGTTTTTTCTCTCATTTATCAGACGTTTACTAAATACCTTCCATGAGACAGGCTCTAGGAACTGAAATGAAAGGTTTTCATGTATTTTTGTTACCCCAAAAGGGGAAGGGAAATGACCCTAGTTCTTGTCATACCCGAAAGATAAGAATTCAGATGGGAGACAAAGCATTGTGTAGCAAAAGAATTTACAGGATTTATTTAGCAAAGGGAAAATCCACCTCCAAGAACGATCCAAGGGAGGAAGAGCAGCAGTCTTTCAGGGAAGGCTTTAGAGAAGGGATGACTTTAGGGATGTGTAAGCATTTTCCACCTGAGGAAGGGGAGAGACGTGTTCCGGGCAGAAGCTGAAGATTCATCTGAAAACAAGGGGACGCGGGAGAGCCCGAGAAAAATGACGTGGGCAAGTGGAAACCTACCCATTCTGTTCAGGCTGGTTTTGCACAGCCCTGTACAGGCATCTGGGGACTAGCCGGGCATTAAAGATGCTTGAACGCTCTCACGGCTCTATCTTCTCAGAGCAGCCCTCTTTAGACCCAGGGTCGACCCCTCTCTTTCAGAGGTTCTGCTGTGCTCCTTGGTAGCACTTAACACAGGTGTGTTTCACTTGTCTTCACGGAGTCGTTTGCTAGCAGCCTCCTCTGTCACACTATAAACTGCAGGAAGGCTGGGGCTGGTCTCCTGTCACAGCTTTCTTACAGAAGCCTGGTGCAGGGCTCTGCACGTAGTAGGGCCTGAATGCAGAGGTGTTTTTTTTTAATCATAAATTAGATATAATTATATAGTAATCAACAGTAATAAATGACATGTAATATATCAGATTTTATTATATTAATGCACATAGTGGTGTTACCAAGTCTAAACTCGTTCTGCTCACCACATGACAGGCCAATAAATCAGAAGACAAGGTGTTGGGGTAAGGTATAATGACTTTATTTGGGAAGCTAGCAGACTGAGAAGATGGGGGACTAATGTCCTAGAGAACCATCTTACCCAAGTCAGAATTCAGGGTCCTTTTACACTAAAAACGAGAGGGGGTGTGTTTGGTGTTGGAATCCTTTGTTCTTGCAGCTGTCCATGTAGGTCAGGTCACGATGTCCCCATAAACCTCCAACAAGACGAATGTTATTCTCTGTTCTGCAACTTTTTATCCCTGTATGAATGGGAAAGTGTTATACCCTTAAAGGTCAGAGCCTTGAGAATGGGCTGCCCTGTATATTTCAGGCTCCAGGCAGAATTCCTTTACAGAAGGTGCAGAACCAGCACGACTAAGCAGAGGCAACAGAGCACAGGGTTAGAGCCAAAGGAACAGATCTAATACGGAGTCAGATTTGTTCTTCCCTATTAAAGTGGTCTAATTTTATATAGTCTATCTAATTATATAATGAATTGCATCTAAATATATAAGGTTTGTGATGATAGATTCATGAAAATTTTTATGAAATTTATAAACAGGACCAGGCCTTTGGTGGCCAAAATCCAGCTCAGTTTCCTGTTAATTTCTACCTTTCACCTCAAGGTTAACCTTTTACTGCAGAAGATACGTTCCTTTGGAAATTGTCTTTAAGCAAACTCTTAAGGATTAGCAACTGGGCCAATATACTCAAAACCACTGTGGGCTCTTGGTGCTTTAAAGAAAATAAAAAATCTCAGCGTCTAGAATCTACCTCCATATCTAGAAACATCAAGACAGCTGAAGTGGCAATCTGGCTTTCTCTAGTTTTAGTTCCCACAGAAGGAGAGAAAGCACTTTTCTTTTGGACAAATGTTCTAAATTGAGAGCTCATTTTGGATTGAAAAAGCAGGAAAAAATCTGTCTTTTTCTTTCCCTTCTGATATATGAATAAACAGGAAGTGGAGGGTGAATTCTGAATTAGCCTGCAACCCTATTTTTTTTTCTTATGTCGGCGGAGTGAGAACAGTTTATTTAATTTGGTGGTTTCAAGTGGTTTATAAATTTTTCAACGGTTAAAAGTTCATAACTGCTTGTTTCAATGCTTACTTTGCTTTGTTTGTTGTTTAAAAATATCTAGAACTCTCTCATTTGCTGTTTTTGTTAGACTAGCTACAAGTCTGTAGTTCTTGGGACAGTTTTCTTCCTTTGTCATGCCGCAAAGAAGCAGGTCCCAGTGTTCTTAGGCGACCTGTTGACTTGAAAATGGCTTACCTCCCTGTGATGTCACAAGTGTCTGTTTCATGAAGTTTTGGTCAATGAAAAAAATTACCAGAAAATCAACACTCTTTCCAAATTAAAGCAAAGGCAGGGTGGGGGTGGGGGTACAGCAAAATAAGTTGCTTTTACAAAATTCCTAAAGACCGTCATCTAAAAATGAATGTTACAATTTAGTACAATTTCACCAAACAAAAACAAAAATATATTTTTGTCAGAGGAATAAAGGTATACTTTTGGGGTTTCCTGAGAATGATAGAAATTACGACTGAAAATCATTTCTGTTAAATAAATTTCACAGCTCAAAGGTTATGAGTGTTTCAGCCTTCTCTCTAAACCTTTTCCTGGAAAGCTTTCAATCCTCTATTTCCCTCTCCGGGGTGAACTCTTGGAAAGAAATGGTGACAAATCGCCCAGCAAAGGGTGCTCCTGTTTTGCCAGCCCCAGGGCTGCTCTTCCCGAGGGCAAGGCTGTGAGTCCCTGGTCTTCCCTCTCCAGCTACCTCTCTCCTCACCTGCATACCTGCATAAAATTACAGAAACAATAGAAATACCTTACATTTGTATTGCCTCTGTGTTTCTAAAGCACGTTCACATCCGGAATTAAGTTCAGCTGAGCTTCGCTGCAGTGGGGAAGAAACTCTCCCAAATGTACCATGCTTGGTCCAGAATTTCTTCATCAGGTTCAAGGCACGTGTTCCTGGCCGGGACCTTCTCTCTTGCACACAGTGGTTAGGGAGGCAGGCTGCTCCCCGTGCTCTAGCTTAGCATCCACGAGGTCTGTAGCCTCATCCGATTCTAACCAGTAGGTGGGAAGGAGAAGGCAGAGGAGGTGAACACAGCTCCATGAGAGCCAGGCGTGGAGGGGCACAGAGCCCTGGAAGGAACTGGTCCCACCACCAGAACCAGCCACAGGAGATGTAGTCTAGCCATGCGCCAGGGGACAGACCTATTATTACCAATAGGAAAGCAATGAGTGCCTTTGGTGGAGAGCTGACAGTTCCTCCCTTAGGTTTTTCATTTGATCCAGTTAGAGACATAGGTGGAAGAGGTTTTTTTTCCCTTGCATTTTGTAGGTGAGAAAACACACCAAGTTCTACCATCCATGCCCTTGATTTAGAATCTGATTCTGTTACTGACATGGTTACTATGGAAACCAGCTTGGCTATATTATACACGTGGTTCACTTAATTTCTCCCCGAATCTTATCAATCTATCTTTTCAAAGACTATGATCCTAAACGTCTTCCTTTCCTAGTGTGTTCTGTTTTGACATTTTGAGAAACAGGGAAGGCCTTCCCCAGCAGAGGTAGACCTTTCTCAGGGGTTAGATTCCAGCGTCAGCCCAGAAGGCAAAAATCACATGTAGCGGGAATGACCCCAGAAAATCCCTTCGGCAGGCAGACTGCTGCAGACTGACATATGTCTCTCATTAAGGCTAACAAAGCCAGCTCTTCCTCCAGCTTTGGAAGCAGATTGTTGTCCTTTCCGCGGAGAACCAGATGAGATCCTTGTTTTCTGTTTTCATGTTGTACCAAAAATATGTGTCCTTGAGCACAAGAATCATACTAGCACACCACAACGCCCAAGGCATGAAAATCACACGGCTTTCTAGACATTTCCTTGTTTTTGAGTTGCTATTACCGGCCATAATAGTTTCCTTGGGATTGGAATTTCTCTTGTGCCTTTCATGAGCTGTGTCTTTTTTTTTTTTTTTTCGGTTCAGTATTTTTCCACTTCAGAAAGGTGGCCAGATGTGTTGTATGGATAAGCAATGCTAGAATGGGGAAAATGTTGTCCTGTGGACCCTAGCTAGAACTCATCCTGGAAAAATATCTAGAAAGGGGAATAAAACTGTGTGCGTCTCCCATCCGGACAAAGCTGGCATTGTCCGGAGTGGAGGGGAAAGGCTGGGTTTTGGCAGTCCTGCCCCATTAGAGCCTTGTTCCTTGTTCCATATTGAAAAGATGACATTCCTCTGCTACCAATGTCCTGCCCGGATTTCTGGCACCAGTTCTGTGGCCGGCACTGTCGCCTGGGGCATTTGTGTTTGGGTTGGTTTTGTTTTATTTCAAAAGCAGCACAGTGCAGGCTGCCTAAGTGTTCAAGGTAGAATTGTGTTTGTAGAGCTTGTCGTTAGACTTGTCAGGACAGTCAAGGTGGCCCATCTGCCAGGGCGTCTGCTTCCTATTCAACGGTGTCACAATGCAAGAAGGCACAAACGGTAAATTTAACTCACTCGCTTGTTCTCAAGGGTTGCTTGAGGCAGTTTTAACATGGGCCCCCTCCTCCCTCTCAGGATTTCATGTAATGCTTCATTTATAATAGAGATTGGTGGATTTGCAAAGTAAATATTCCAACAGGGAAAAGCAAAACCTTCAGTGATCCTCTCAGTTCTGCTTCTGTGGAGGCTTTTTTCTATGCCTGGAAAGAAAAAAGAAAAAAAAAAAACCTTTATATTGGCTGCAGCTCTGAACTGGAGCATGTAAAATGTACTTCTCAGGTTCTGTGAGCTTTAAAATAATGAGTGATGGAAAAGTCTGAGGCAGGTCAGCAAGGGGGAGGAACTTTGGATTTATAAAGGATCTTCATGGTTAAACAAATTTGGAAAAACGAAAAATGATCAAACAACGTTAACTCTCCTCTGCGCTTTTGAATCTGAAAAGAGCTGCATTCTCAGGGCACAACACCACCATTCATATGGGCTGGAAAGTCCCCCAAATCATGAAAATTATCCTGATTAGTCAAACCCGTCAGGGATCATCTGACTGCTCCTTAGAGAAATGAGAATTTCAGTGTGCATCTCACTTCTGTGCTTTGTACTCAAGTTGTAGACAAGCTACCCTGTATCTGGGGACTCGGGGAGTGTGGGCACACTTCCAGCCAAGAAAGGCTTCTGAAAACTACTGCCCTCTTTTCCATGTCTACTTATTAGCATAAAGAATTAGTCTCAGATGAAAAGAATCTTGAAGGGGGTCATTTTTTTTTTTGATGTTTATCAGTTTCCAGAGGCATGTCCCACAGTGTTAGATCGTCCTTCAGCTGGCTGGTCCCCTAGGTTAGAAAGTGTATGCAGCCAGTACTCCATGAGATGGCTTTTGATGGTTTCTATTCCATTTGAATGCACAATATCTCATGTTTATGATTTCATCAAAAAAACACTGAGCTAAAATCCTTGAAGAGCTCTCAGTACATTTGTTGTATCCAACAGTGATGGTTAAAGTGTGTAAGTTATTAGTCCAATGCCAGAAATGATGGGAAAGGAATTAGAAATTGAGTCAATGTATTCTGGTTATTCCCTCAAAATGGGATTAAATGTAAAATTCCTCATCCAGTTGCATTTTGGTCTTAAATTATTATTTCCTGCTTTAAGAGTTCGGTGGGAAATACCTTCACTTTAAATGAGTTATTTGGTGCTAATTCTTGCCTGTTGATCAAAATTTTGAGTTTCGTGTATATATTACACACACAAATATCAAATCTTTTTCTGTAAATATTTGTGGCAGGTAGGCTCTGCACAAAATGATGAATTATATCAAAGCCTAAATGGGTCTAATAACCACTGGATAGATTTGGTTTTAAAGCCAAATAATGAAGTAATTTCTTTCACTACACCCACATGTGGGATGTTTGCACAGGGTTGATATCATGGACCCAGTGGTTAAGACACCTAAAAGGGTATCTTTTAATTAGTAAGTCTAGATCAGATATTCCTTTTCTGTTTGATTCCCTTCCATCCATCTTATTCTTTGTGAGTCCCCTGCTTCGAAAACCATCTTCCTGTAGTCTGCGATGCACACTCTGGGAAACAGAGCCCTGGAGGAGAGAGGAGGGCAGTGACCTCCAAGGAGCCCGTCCTTGCCTGTATTATGTCTGGTGGGTGGGCTGTTGTCAGTTCCTCTAGGCACGCCCATGAGACAGAGGTAGAAACTGAAGACGAGTTATGTTTGAATCATTTAGCGGCTTCTTTTAAAATATGAAAGCTGAGAATCCTACAAGGACATATACAAATCATTTGAATAAGATAAAAAAAAATGATAGAGATAAATTTTGGAAACTTAGTATCTTTGTACCACTTGGTTTTTTTTCCTTCAAGTCATCTGGGAAGTGGGGGGATGTGGTTCTGAGGTCCCACTCTCAGGACCAAGCCCTCTCTTCTGCCATCACCAAGCCCTCTGTCGCTTCCACTCACAGCTCATTGACTGGAGCAATTCTTCAGGCGCTGCCTAATCCAATGGCATGATTTGCAGTCATACCATGTGTCTAAAAGGAGGAGAGGAGACAGTGTTGGTAAACGTCCCTAGCATTTACCCCTCTGCTTCAAGAATCGCCATGATTGTATCTTTTCCACAGTTGCCTGCTTCCCAGTGCAGGTGCCTTGTTGATATGTATGGTTGATATGTTCGTCTGCATTTCCGTCAGTGAAGGTGAGCTCCCTGCTCAGGATCACACTCTACTGGCCCCTTGGTAGGGGGTTTATGTAAATCCTTTTGGGTAAAAACACTTACTTGTCTGTACCTTCTATTTTGTATACCCTTCTTCTCTGCCCAGCGTGTTTACAAATTTCTATCCTTCACAAGATAGATTTAAGAAAAACATATGGCGTCCCACCCTAAGTTGCCTCTCTCTGGACTGCGATTGGTCATACCATATCTGTCATTTTCATTTCCCGTAATCTCCCCTGCCTCGCTGGAGACTCCCCAGTTAGGAGCAGCTGCTCTCCCTGTCTTTATGTGAGAGACCCAGTCTTGGACCTACCACTGTCCCTTTCTGTGTAATTATCATGTCTCCAGTGTGACTTGTTGAGTCTTCACTGACTTAGAAGCAAGGCAGCCATCCTGACGTGCCAGGGTTCCCGCAGTGGAGTGGAACTTCCTCTGTTGCACTTACTACTATTTGAAATTATACCATTAATTGTCTACTTATTCACTGGTTTTCTCTCCACTAGTTAAGTACCATGAGTCTTCTTTTCTGTATTTCTAGTGTCCATGATAGAGCTTGCAATGATGTAGGCACCCCATAGATGTTTGTTGAATGAATGTATAATAAACAAAATTGGAAGCTTTAGGGAAAAAACAAGCAGGATTAGAGCACGGTGGTGCCCCATGACTGTGTTAGCCTTTGCCCTGTAATCACTTGGACCAACGGGGCAGATGAAGGAAAGGTGTTTAAGGTACCATTGACTGAGTATGTCCCAACAGACAGGAGAGGAAGAGGGACAGTTTCAGGAGGCATCCCTACCCTTTCCATTTTTCCTTTCTGGAGGAGCATTCTCTGACCACACAGGAGGATGTAGGAGCGTCCACCCCACTCTCCTGCTGTCTCTGCCCTGCCCCCACTGCTGCACGGCTCTTGGGCATGGAACAGATGCTGTAAGGGCAACACCTGGGCTCGGTTCACCACCTGATGAGATAGATGGCTCGCAGGTGTCTGCCAAGGGTGACTGTTTCCTTATCAATTATTAAGGTCACTTCTTGGCCTCGCATTGACCTGGTTTTGAATTTCAAATATTGGTCATTTCCCATTCTTCATATACACCAGTGAAATAACAGATGCTTTCCTTTCATTATGAAAAATCCTGTAATTACTAACAAGTCCAGGGCATACCACAGTGAGAATTTATGAATCCAGTATCTCCTTGTGTTGTACAGTAAATTTATAGGGTTTAATTTCTAAAATAAGTGCACAAGGTAAAAATCGTATAGGGGTAAAATGATCTTTAATCATCCAAACAGTGTGTTCCTAGTCACCAGAGCTGTGTGACAAACCATCGCAAATGCTAGAGACATAAAACAGCTTTTTTTTGCTTGTGGGTTCTGTGGGTCAGGAATTTAGACAGGACACAGTGGCGCTGGCCTGTCCGGGCCCCCGCTGAGAAGACAGCATACGGCAGTGCCTGGGGTCGGGGAGGTGGAAGCCTTTGGGGGCGTTTTCAGTTGTGCATTTGGGGGTGGAGGCTGCCTGTTGACTAGGACCTCAGCCGGGGCCGTGGACCACACACTGATGCAGACTTTTCGGTGCAGCTTGTGCTTCCTCACAAGGTGGCGATCTCAGAGTCATCAGACTCATTACACGGTGGCTCAGAGGTGAAAAGCTAGGGCTGCAGAAGACAAAGTGGAAGCCAGGTGGCCTTCTATTTCCTAGGCTTGGGTGTCCCAAGTGTCCCTTCTGTCCCACCTGCTGGTTAAAGCGGTCACAAGCCCACCCAGATCCAAGGAGGGGGCATAGACCCTCCCCTCGTTGGTTGGAGCCAGGCCAGTTGCGAGGAGCATGTAAGGTCACCACTGGGGTCATCTTTGGAAAATCCAATCAGCTGGGTTTTGTTTTGAACCACAGGCTCTTTCTTCAGTTAAACGCGGGATGAAGTAGGTGCCTTGTTCTTAGGAGCCTGTTGTAGGACATTAGGTGTCTTTATGCACTAGGAAGACTCATGGCTGACTTTGAAAAGTGAGAGCCGAGAAGGACTCAGGGCCCCACTGATCTTGAACTTCAGGCCGCGCGCTCCCTGAGGTAAACAGCAGGTCGGCATTTGGCTGCCACCCACCTTTAAGTTGCTGTGGGTGGGTTCTTACTTCACAGGTAACTAAGAAAAATGAAGTAGACTTAGGGCGTACATAATGCCTGTGACACTGGAGAGGGAAAAGGGTAAACCAGGAGGCCCAGGTGAGAGCCAGCTCTGCCAGTGTCCTGGAAACAGGCTGCCCGCTCACCCTCCTGCGCTCCCCTGCTGGTGTCGAGTCATACAATTATTATCTTATTGATTCTAGGCCACTGAATGAATTTTACTTTTATAAACGTGGGCTCTAACATCCTGTGTTTCCCTGAGCTCCCTGCCAAGAGAGTTATTTATCCCTTTTCGGGCGAGCTATTTCTGTGCACGATCAGGTACTGAACTCCCGTTGACTTCGACTGAAATTCTCTTGGCCTCGGTTTGGAAGTTGTCTGTGGGCCTTTAATTACACCCTCTGGCAAAGGAGAAAGAGCACTTACAACATGCATAAATTCTTACATATTTCCAAGGCTGGGCTGTTTGAAAAAATGCTGTCTGTCTTTCTTCTTCTTCTGTTTTTTTTCTTTTCCTCTTTGAACTTGGACATGAATTTTTGTAAAGTACAGCATGTCAACGGAAGGGCAGTGAGAAAATATGCAGGGGTATTTACTTTAAAAATTACTCATCGTGGTGCATTCATTGGTTTTAGGATGGTAGACCGCATTCTGAGATGAAATGTGTTTTACTTTATCTTCAATGACTGCTTTTAAAAATCTCAGCCTTGCTGTGTATAGCATTATGCAATCCATGCCTCTCTCTGACCATAAGTTTTATTTTCCTTTTTTCCCATTAGATTAAATACCCCCAAACTATTTATTAATTTAAAATTTAAACACAAAACCATGAAATATGCTGACTTTTTGTTCAAGTCCTTCTGAGTAAATAAGTACTTGCCATGACTTTTTAAAGTAACAAATTTCTTGAGTTCTAAGGAGGTCTGGAGAATGCTGATGTGTTTTTGATGGCTTTTAATGGCAACTGGGTGAAGCAGACTTGTGAGATCTTAGAAGTCTTCAAATCCCTTACTTGGCCTCATGGGGTACCACCTCCCCAGCCTGTGCTCTCTCTGGTAAAGGAGGCTGGTCTGTCCCTGCCTGCAGAGTCACAGGCTATGTTAATGGCACTGTATGTTTCCACTCCTCCACTGCTGGAGGTTTGGAATAAGCCACTTGGAAGTGAAGTAGACTGATCTGATTTCCTCTCCTGTCCCTCTTCATGCATTTCTAGCAGCACAGCGACCAGGAATCTGGAAAAGAGCTTTCATGACCCACAAACTGACCATTATTCCCGAATAATGAAAGGTTGGTTGTATTCCTTTAGAAAAGAGAGGTCCATATACTCCACAGCAAGTGCGATCTTGATGAGACAGAATATTGCTGTTGTGGGGTTCCGGCACCCTCTCCACCTGCACAGTGATTTCCATCGGACTGGGAGTCAGAACCGGGCCCACCCACTTTCTTGGACAAGCCACTGAAACCCAGTTTCATCTTTTGTGGAAAGAGAATAACAACATCTGAGTGTTAGGATTGTTTGAGAAACAAACACTGTGGTGTGTACCCAGTGTTTCTTTAGTGAGAAAAGCACTTACATACCACTTACTCTGTGCTGGACACACATTTTCCTCAGTTAACCCTCACGACGACTCCGTGAAGAAGCTATTACTGCTCACATTTTGCAGGCAAGGCAGAGTTCCTGGGCCGATCTGGAGGGCCCTGACTTACTTTACTTTCTCTTTTTCTCTATAAACGTGGTTCTCCACCTGTGATGGCAGCCAGGTTAGATTCAAAATGGTAATTGAGGTCACTAAATTTCATCTTTAATATTTTCTGATTTACTGTTCCTTGAAAGGCAAGGGTGCATTTTGGTCATGTTTCATATAATTCTGAAGGTAAATGTCACTACATATACCAATCCATTTAATTGAGTTTAGGGTAAAAGGATGCCAATCATTTTCTGCAAAAATTAACCCCCATTAAGAAGCTGTATGTACTTTTTCATGTTGAAGTTAGATTTACTATTGGAGTGGAGAATTCGGGTGCCTTATTGGGAGGGCTAGGCAGGTGAGTGAATGATGCAGGCTAATTTGGGACAATAGAGAGTGGTAGGGAATGTGGCAAAATAGAAGCTGTCTTCTCATTGATTACTACCCTGTATCAGTGATGTTCATGCTTCAGCATGGATCAGGATCACCGGGATGGCTTGCTAAACCATAGTTTGCTGGATCCAGCCTGGAGTCTCAGATTCAGGAGGTCTGGGTGGACTTGAAAATCTGCATTTCTCATGTATTCCCAGGTAATGTAGGGTGCTGGTCCAGGGACCACATTTTGAAATTCACTGCCCTATGGAAATATAGGATTAGCATGGCCTGCTTCCCCAGTGTTTTAAACGAATCTCTCTATTACTTGAGGATGGTGGCTTTTTCAAGTTCATTTCTGGTTCTCCTGACATTTCGCTACTGAAAAACACTCAGACCGTAGGATGATTAGTCAAGAAGATATTAGGCAGAAACATCAAATCAATCTCTTTTGTAATTGAAATCCCCTGCTTTTTAAATGTTGGCAATGAATTTTAAAGTTTTTAAGTGACTGTGCTGGCCACCACTGTCTGAGCCAAAATAAACATATCTGTTGGCTCAACTCAGTGTTACAGCTTAGCAGTTTGCAACTTCTGCTTTAGATACTAAGATGTAATGGATGAGAATAAAAGAATTAAGGTTTTTTAATTTCTTTTCTGTGATTAAAAATATCATGGAAAGCTTTAGCAGAAGAAAAGGAAAGCTAGTCCAGACACCCACAGCACGTGCTTCCCTTTTATGACCGGAAGTGGAAATCCTCATGAACTGTTAAAATGATCAGAGAGTTCCCTTGATTAGGTGGGTGCACCTTGCGAGCAGTGGTCACTGATTAAGCCTATCAGCCAGGGACAGAGCAGTCTCCCGTGAAAGATCTTAGCAGAACAATATTTATTTCATCCTCACTTTACCATACATGTGGTACCCCTCTCAGGTTTTTTCCCTCCACCTACATCCAACTTGCTTGCTTTCTTGGCCTCGCCTTCCTTTTTTTTTTCACTTTTAATATATTTTTATTGAAGTACAGTCAGTTTACAATGTTGTGTCAATTTCTAGTGTACAACACAGTGCTTCAGTCATACATGAACATACATATATTCATTCTCATATTCTTCTTCACCATAAGTTACTACAAGATATTGAATATTGTTCCCTGTGCTATACAGTATAAACTTGTTGTTTATCTATTTTATATATAGTAGTTAGTATCTGCAAATCTTGAACTCTCAATTTATCCCTTCCCACCCCTTTCCTCCCCTGGTAACCATAAGTTTTCTATGTCTGAGAGTCTTTTTGTTTTGTAAATAAGTTTGTCCATTTTTTTTAGATTCCACGTATAAGTGATATCATGGTATATTTCTCTTTTTGGCTTACTTCACTTAGAATGACAAATCTCAAACTCCCAATTTATCCCTTCCCATCCCCTTTCCCCCCTGGTAACCATAAGTTTCTAATCTATGTCTATGAGTCTGTTTCTGTTTTGTAAATAAGTTGGGGTTTTTTTTTAAGACTCCACATAAGTGATATCATATGATATTTGTCTTTATCTCTTACTTCACTTAGTATGATCATCTCTAGGTCCATCCATGTTGTTGCAAATGACATTATTTCATTCTTTTTTATGGCTGAGTAGTATTCCATTGTGTGTATCTACCACATCTTCTTTATCCAGTCATCTGTTGATGGACATTTAGGTTGTTTCCATGTCTTGGCTATTGTAAATAGTGAAGCAGCTAATAGTTTTTAAGCATTTATGCTGTTTTAGGTTCTTAACATATATTGGCTCATTAATTTTTGAAACAACCCCACGAAATAGAAAACATTACTACCCTCATTTTAAGATAAGAAAGCATAGCACAGAGAGGTTGTGACCCATCTGAGATCACACAGTTAATAACAGGCAGAAATGGGACTTGAACTCAGGCCATTCAGCAACAGGCCCTGAGCCCACAACCACTGGACTGCCTTTACACTAAGGCTTCCAAGCCTTCATTTTCCCTGTAGGACTTGGGCCCATGGGGAAGCTGAGCCCAACAATCCATGGAATCATTTGCACTCTCCCTCTCTATTTCCGAGTGAACGTCTGGCTCGTCAAACCTTTTCTCAATAAAGATGTGATTATGCATCAGTGCAAGACCAGGTCTGCTGCTCTTTGAAGTGTCTGAAACCTGATGGGACTGATGCAGGATTTATTGGATGAAAAGCTTTACTTGATTTGGCCTTTTAATAAAAACCATTTTGGTCAATAATAGAGCATGTAATCAACCCAGAATTCCGGGCATCATTGCATTTAGGACTCACTGGAACACGCCACCCGATAAGAATGTAACACTAGCCACAATTCAAGTTAGATGTGTCACTTCAAGTGATCGAGTAGCCATGTTTTTAAAAAAGTAAAAAGGAACAAGTGAAGTTACTTTCAATAATACATGCTATCTAACTCCATATCCAAAATATTATCGTTGTAATAATTAAGTGATGTAAAACCGTTGAGAGATTTTTTCATTGTTTTTTTACTTAATCTTCAAAATTTGAAGTTACTTTCACACTTATAAAAATCTCCACTTGGACTAATCTCAAATGTTCAACAGTCACCTATGACCAGTGGCTACTTTGAGGCAGAACAGCACTAAACCAAAGAGATGTGGGAGCTACACACAGAGCCAAGCAACCCAATGAGAAAACCCTGAAGTGCCAAGTGCAAACAGGGGAGGGGCACAGGGCAGAAAAGCATCACAAAAGCAACTGGACACAGTTATTTTAAAGAGGAGATTGTGGAGGGAGATAATGGGAAACTTTGGGGAAATTTTACTAATTGGTGGAAAGTCTACATGGGAAAAAAAATATATATGCACTTTTTATGGATTTATTTGGTCAAGTTACTTTTTATTTGGAGCTAGGGAAAAAATTACACATACCAGAGTCGAGGATGTCAGATTGTAATGAGAGAGCGCTTCGGAAAGAATTATTTGGGGACCAGAGTTATTCCATTTGAATGACTTAAAGCTTCTTGACCTCTAGACCCCTTTCAGTTTTCTAGATCAGAGGAGCATAATAAATTTTTAAAATCCTATTTCTTTCTTTCCTACTAGCAAAAGAGTGTGCCTTCAGCTCCCATAGAGGTTCGGATAGTACAAATGGAAGCCTTGGCTTTCTGAGCCTTGTTTTGGTAGCTTGGGGAAAAACACCAACAAACAAACCCAGAGATAAGAGCCAGGGAGACTGGAGGATGTGATTGTGAGTGAAACTTCTCTGGATGCGTGATGTCAGCAGCACAAACTGTTTTCATTCTCCGAGTTAGTTAATGGCTAATCTCGAGATTGTACTGCCATTTGCTGATAGAGCACAGTTTAAAATATTTTATCATTAATGTGACAGGGAGTTGGATAAAGAAAATGAAGCGTGATTATAAAATGCTAATTATCGTTCTCAAGTGCATATTGGGCACTCACGAATATTTGCAGCGTAATTTGCTTTATTTATTATTTCAGTTTGGTTATAAATGTTAATTCAATTGCAGATGGTATGTTGGCAATTTACGGAGCTATAAAGTTATTTGGAAATCCTAATATTTTCTACCAAAATGTTCTGTTAGTGATGGATGGGCTAAATTAAAAAGCCCCTGCTCTTTAGAGTTAAATACATTAATTGGCAAGTAGGCTGCAGGGATTTCCAGATTCACGCTGGCTACGTTAACTCCTTGAAGGAGTGGAGGGCGTGATTTGTTATTTTGAGTGGGAATTTTCTTCCTGAGAAAGGATGGGAGGAAGGAGATCTCTTTTTCCTACCACCCCCATAATGTGTCTTCAAGGCTAAGATTTTTTTCATGTCCCGTTCATAGCACTAAAGACACATGTTTGAAGCCACAGTTTTCCTGTTACCACATCCATGGCCGCAGAGACCCTGATGTTGATAATTAGGAGTATTTGTGTGTGACTGTGTATCCGTGTGTGTGTGGCTGTCTGTGCATGTGGAAGAGAGAGATAGAGATCGGGTTTCCTCAGACCTCACTGATTACTTAAAAATATACATTAGTTTTAGGCCAGAGGTTGCCAAACTATAGCCCACAGGCTAAATCTGGTCCACCACCTGTTTTTGTACAGCTGAAAGCTAAGACTATTTTTTTACATCTGAAAAGCTTAGAAAAAAAATTTAAAAGAATATTCTATGATACATGAAAATGATAGGAAATTCAGATGCAGAGCTCGTGAATAAAGTTTTCTGAGAACACCGCCATGCTGGCTCATTGATGGACGGTCTCAGCTGCTTTCACCCAGCCGTGGCCAACGTGAGCATTTGCAGCAGAGACTACGGCTCACAATCTGCAAAGTTTACAGTATGGCCCTTTGCAGGAGTCTGCCAACCCCTTCGATTAGACTATCTAAAGTGTAGTTCTCAAAAGAAAGCCTTAACCTTTTTTTTTTTTAAACCCCATTACATAATTTATGGAACCATAAGGACTTTGGGGAGCAAATAGTTTCAGAGCACAACTCTTCTTTTTTTTGGAGGGGGGAGATAATTAGGTTTATTTATTTATGTATTTTTTTTTTAATGGAGGTACTGGGGATTGAACCCAGGATCTTATGCATGCTAAGCATGCACTCTACAACTGAGCTATACCTTCCCCACCACAACTTCATTTTTTGAAAGCTGGGAAGATTATAAATATGAGCCCTGGCTTCCTTCTTTTGCCTTGATGTTAGTGATTAAAAGAAGTGATATTATATGACTAATGTAAATAATTTGGGGCTTTATATATATATATATAAAACTTAAAACACTCTCTCTGCCTCCTAAACAAAGATAAAAGTAAAGATTGTTTTCTTTTCTTATCAAATTAAAAACATAAACTAAGCCATGTTCCTGGATCCTTCTATTTTTGTTACCAATTAAGGGTCGTATGTGGAAGCGCAGTAATATCAGGAAATATGGCTCCCTTATATTACTCGTTTGGGGAAATGTCATTCTTTACTAAGAAATACTGTGCTTAATTAATTCTTGCTCCTTGGAGGTCAACCTGGGGCACTCATTATGGCCTTAATTGGTGGTATAAATCCTGAGACCCCGGAGGAAAGCACATCGCATGGCGAGTGGTCTCTGGCCCTTTAGGCGAGCGTGCGCCAGTGCCGTCCCACCTCGGAGAGTGACAGCTTCTGGTTTTGATGGCTTCGGGTCTGGCCGCACTGATATTAGGTTTAAAGGCCAATGTGCAATAAGAAAAGAAATGTGGTGACTTGTCCCGGTGTTTTGCATTAAACAGTGTGAGACAACCCACTACCTTCTGACTTGGAAAAATGTGTTTTCTTTGAACTCCGGTTTTTCGTATTAAATTATAGCCATTACACAGCCCATCTGGAATCTCCTGCCAGGCCAAAAATCATCTTAGAGACATTAGCCAAAGGAAGTTAAATGTAATTTTTTTTAATTGTATACTTTTCATTTCCATTTATTTTTTTCCCTTTTATTGGAGAAACCAGATGGAAAGGAAGGCAGGAGCCTCTTCCTCTACCGGGTTCCCTTCGGGAGCAGGGGCAGAACACTCCTGGCCGTGGCTCCGCTCACATGCTGACTTGAGGTGATGACGGGTCTGTCTAGATTCCGGGGATAATTGCTGGGAAGGTCAAGAGTTCACTGTTAAGCTCACATGGGCTTGGGGTGGTGGGGTTTGCAGGGTGTGAACAGTGTAGGGGCCAACCCTGGGCTTTCGCTAAAGCGGCTGACAGTGTGGGCGTGGAACTCACCCGTGTCACACGTGACGCGCTCATTTTCATGTCCTGCTGTGGACTTGGGTATTTTGCTGGGCGTTGTCTGTTTGCTGGATTTTGACTTTGTTGGGGAAGGACCCACAGGTGGGAGATTTTGGTTTTCTTCATGTCTTTCTATCCCACCAAGCCAGACCCACCCCACAAAGGGCATGGACCCGTGCTCATACTGGGAACATGCGAATGTGTTGTTCCCTTGTTCAGACTCTTGGAAATCTCAGACATCGGCGCTGGAAGGTGGGTAGAGGTGATTTCAGATGTGTGAAACGGAACCACAAGAGTAATTCAACCGTTTACCGGGGTCCCAAAGCCAGTGAGAGGCAGAGCGGAAACGACCCACAAACGCCTTTTGGATGGAACCCCTCTTGGTGCTTTTCCTCTCGGCTGTACCTCCACTCTGGCAGAGGACCTTTGGCAAACTGGGTCATTCCCCCGTGCAGCCCTCCACCCATCCAGAGGAGCAGATAAACCAGGTCAGGTACCAGATGTGGTGCTGAGGATACAAAACTAGAGGGTTAAGACAAGCCTTCGACTTAACAAATGACATCAGAACGATTCTACAGTCACTATCTGTGGATTCACCCAAATAAATCCCCGAGTTGCTGTATCTGGAGAGGATATTTTAAATTCAGATATTGGGAGATACTTTCTGACCATATATTGATATCCAGTACCTGTAGGCATTTTTCTTTTCTTTTTTTAATTGAAGTATAGTCTGTTACAATGTGTCACTTTCTGGTGTACATATAGCACAATGTCCCAGTCATGCCTGTACATTCATATGTTCATGTTCATATTCTTTTTCATTAATTATTACAAGATACTGAATATAGTTCCCTGTGCTATACAGAAGAAACTTGTTTTTTTTAATCTATTTTTATATATAGTGGTTAACATTTGCAAATCTCAAACTCCCAGATTTATCTCTTCCCACCTCTTTCCCCTGGTAACCATAAGATTGTTTACTATTGTTACTATGTTTACTATGTCTGAATCTGTTTCTGTTTCGTAGATGAGTTCATTAGTGCCCTTTCTTTCTTCTCTTTTTTAGATTCTGCATATGAGTGATAGCATATGGTATTTTTCTTTCTCTTTCTGACTTACTTTACTTAGAATGATGATCTCCATGTTGCTGAAAACAGCATTATTTCATTCTTTCTTATGGCTGAGTAGTATTCCATTGTATAAATATACCACAACTTCTTTATCCAGTCATCTGTCGATGGACATTTAAGTTGCTTCCATGTCTTGCATTTCTTGATTATGGTCTTGGGGAGTCAAAAGGGATGAGGGAGATTAGGGCACATTTTTAATTTCTAGTAATAAATCCTTGTATCCTGTGCACAATTTTATTTCAATCAGGATCCAATCACAGATAGGTAACTTGATTATCTAAATATATTTTCATTGCTCTAAATATTTTCTTCAGTTTAGGACCAGGTCTCCAAGTACACCTAGCAGTGGTCTCAGCTAATGCGTCTTATGACACACCTGAGATTTGGTGGGTGGAGGAGGAGGCATGCTGGGCGACCCCCTTCCTATCTCCTTCACACTCTTCCTCACTCACATGCGATGCTGCCTTTGTGTCTGTCATGTCACTGTCACTGGTCCACTCAGCTAAGAGCTTCTTTAAGGAACCTGGCCCTGTCCTCCCTCATTCATGTTTGACACAGTAACAGACACACATTACAGATGAAAATAGCTACTCCAGGTTTTCCCTTCCTTAGCAGTGTATTAACAGTACATCCACTAAGCAGGTGGCTTTGGCTTTAAATAAGAGGCCCCATAGTTTCTCCATCCCTGAGCGTGTGAGGTGGTGTCCCCTACCACTCTCCCCTTTCAACAGTGCAGATAAGGTATCAACACAATTAAAAGTGAAAAATAATCGGGCTGCTTTGCCGGTAGTGAATGCTTACGGAACACACACGGATACAATAGATTTTAAATAATTCATGATCGGCACTCTTTTCCTCAATCTGTAAATGAGGACATCTAATGCGGAAGGGCCTCGGGACACCCTATCCTGCCCCCATTAAGATAACAAGGCGAGGGGCCATGATTCGAGTTGGGATATGTGTGAAGCACAGTGCGGATAGAAAAGAAAAATTAAAAGAGATGATGTTCTGAAATGCTTCGTAAAAGCCGCTTAGCAACCAGAAATGACAGATGAATTGAGTATCTCCTTCTGAGGGACTCCTAAAAGTCCTTTCCATTATCTTGGCAGGGTTAAAGTGCCACTTCGGTGTCACTGCCCAGTGTTTTCACAAGGTCTCTTATGCTCACCGAGGTGTAATGTTCAGTTCTGAGGGGTATCTTGCAGCCGACTTTGGGTAAACCAAGTAGACCTCAGGTGATGTTAAAAACAAATGGGAATTACTACATGACGTCTTATGTCTTACCCTCCTGAGATGCATTCTGTCCCAAATGACCAGGGTCATGTGATTCACAGCAGCTTTTCCAGCCCTGAGACGGTGAGTGGTCCAACCCTAAAGGATTTATCCAGCAGCTCTAACTCCCTTTTGCCCCTACAAATCCCCGAAGTCTAGTGGCAGTGCTGTCCCGCAGAAACAAAACTGCTAAACTATTAACAAAAAGTCATTCAGTCCTTTGGTGCTTACGTGTCAGGTGGTCATGATTTATGGGGGTTCAGCTCTTTTTCCTACACCTGCCTGTGGACAGCTCCTAATTATTCATTAGAGAAAACTCTGGATAAAAATATCAGCCCTGAAAACGTGTGTGTTCCAAGGAAGAAGGCCAACCATGTCCAAGGAAATTTTCAGTCCTGTTTGATCTAAGGAAAATAATTCTCTGATTCCATCTACAGGCAGCTGCTTAAGAGAGACTGAAGTTCTTTCAGATGAGATCAAAATCAACACACCCTTCCAAGTTATCTTCCTTGTCCTTCTGCAGAAAATTGGAAGGGGAAATGGAGTTCCGTGGAGTGATCAATTGGAGGGAGCAGAGTAGAGTGAAGAACCCCCGGGCTCCTGGGAGGCTTGCTGGCGGGGAGCGTGGGACCTGACACCCCTCCTTTCCAACGGGGACCTCGCTGCAAGCCCATCCCCAGTGGTGGGGCTTGGTGAGGCCAAGTGGGAAGGAGCCACTGAGGAGGAAAATGTAATGATGATACAGGAACTAGAAAGTGAACATCCAGCTTTTCACTCAAGATGTGTGTTTCTTCTGTCTAAAGCCAGCAATTTTGGAACATGAAACTAAGAGTTTAAAAATAAGGGCTCTGTCAGGGAAAATAAAACATGTCCCCCTCCATCCATTAGGCTGCCTTTAATTGAAAACCGGAGAACAGTCTAACTAATTGGCAGGTACCTCTTTTATGACCGGGACTGTTTCTGCCCTGCTCTCCAGTGTAATCAGAAGGCGGCCACCCCTTTTATCAACTGGAGTCAGGGATGAGATGGAAGAGCAGAGAAATAACACGTACAAAATTAATTGTGTGTGTTCTGCCAAATTTTCTCTTATAAAATAGGCACAGAAAGCACAAAAGTTAAGGTCTCCAAGAGCAGCAGCCCCAGAGTGCGTTTTTATAATGCATGGTGCTTGGGTGGAAGCTGTAATGTGCTAATTGCAGGCAAGTTCACGCGGTTGAAAAGAACTTTACCTTCTGCATCGGGGACCTATTCGATTTCAGACCTTGGCACTGTGCTGACATAATATTGTATTTTAATTTTAAAGATCAAGAAAGAGGAGCTGGGGGTGAAATCTGAGCCAATTCCTTACTAATTTGGAGTAGGAAAGAGGGAGGGTTGAGGTAAATCACGAAGTCGGGGCTGCTGTCTGAATTTATGCTGCTGGAGTTTCACTCTTGAAAACAGAACTCCCCTTATTTTCCTTATGCTCAAAGAATTTTGGTGGTTTATTAATTGAATTTAAGTTTCTCTGCTGATCTTTCTTTTCCTCTCTTTCCTTCTCCATGGAATCTCCATGTGATCTTTAAAAAGCAAAATCACTTGCAGCACGTTATTTTTTCATTATAAAAACTGCACGTGCTCCATCAGAAAGATGGTTAAGATACTGCCTGCAAAGGATTCCTGTTTTGAGGGAGGAAGGCATGAAACCCAGTCACGGCAGGGCTGTGGGGTGGATGTTACCACAGGGTGTGCTGCTCTGACACCGTAGGATTCACGGGAGCCTGACCCTCTCTCTGGGGTTGTATCATGAACTAAAGGGCAAGGTGGGGAAAGGACTTTTGAGTCATGGGGAACAGCATGTGTGAAGGCTTGGAGGAGACAGAGAATGTTCTCAGTGTGGAAGGCTTGGAAACACAGGACTGGACAAAGGACAGGGGCAACTTTGAGGGGCAGGTGGGCTCTACACCAGTGATGATCTCAGCGTTCAGAGGGCGTGGATTTGGGGGAACGTGCAGGATCGGGTCTTAGCCTGGAGTCACCACGGCCTCTCCATACAAGGACAGAATCCATTTTGAGAGCTGGAGCTTAAGCAGTACTTTCTCTATAAATTGTTGGCGAGATTGTGCTCTGTCAGAGCAGGGGCTGTGGCGAGGAGAAGCCGACAGCTCTGTCCAATAAGTGCCCATGATTTTACAGCTGTCAGACTCTTGAAGACTTAAACGTGAATGCCTGCCAGCTTTCCCGCGTCTGCTCTCACATCGTCTATGATTTCTTCCTTTGCACGTCAGATTCAGGACGTAACCACATATAAAATAAGTGAGAAAAATTCCAGAGGAACGATCCCTGAACAGTCCTGAAAATTCAGTGAACTTGGAAAAAGTACAACCAGTTCTGGACAAGCATTTTTTTTCCTTTTCTAATTGAGCCCCTTCTTCACATCACAGAACAATGCAGGTGCATCGTAATGATCGGTGTCAGTGAGAGGCCTTTGAATCGTGTGATATGCAGAGTGGCCATGAGACGTACATTGTCATCAACCAGCATGTTGTGACAGAGCCGAGTCCTGGCTTTGTGGGTGGTGACAGGCTGCGTACCGGACTTCTGAAAGAGATTTAAAATTTCATGCTCCTCTGCAAAGAGTTTAAGTCTATTTGAATGCGTTTTGGCTCTGTCCCCTGCTTACCTTCCCCCCTCTTCAGTACACATGAAGATCTTGAATTTGGGTCCAGAAGCGATTTAGTAATTAATGTGTAAAGCAGCTGGGGTCTGCTAACTCCCGGGCGCTGGCTGAGGAGCTATTTTGGTGCATTTTCTCAGTAAAAGAATTAAGAATTAAAAAACGTAAAATGCACTGGCTCCTTGCCCTGTTATACTTAGAGGAATCCTGACGACAAATCGGTAACTGTGGGTTTCTCTGTGGAAGGGCACAAAATAACTGACCCAAGTAATCTAGAAAACAGATGTCTTTAGTTGCTTTAAAGTAAATTCTCAAGACCAGATTGAAAGAAATCTATGTGGAGCCCAGCGAAATCATCCATTTTACATTTTTTCCCCTCTTTCATCGTTTTTCTTCCTACGCAGATTCTTGAAAAGAGGGAACGTGGTCCCACAATGCTGTATTTGTGATATTTAACCTGCTATACAGAAATTCTTTGGATAACAGATTAACTGCTCACGCTCATACTCCTCACCTTCTTTCTAATTTATTCTTTAATTTGGTGGCTCTCAGTGGGAGTCAGAGACATCTAGGGGGCATCTGGATGAGCTTCTGGATACCCTCCTGAGGTTGCACCTAAAATATATGCTATTTGGAAGGAAATTTCATCCAATTCTGAAAAAGTTCTTTGTGTTCTTCCTGCCCCTCCCAGCCCCCTCCGAAGTCCCCTATCCACGTGGGAAATCCAGCCCCGTGTGGAGCATCAAATACCTTCTGAATGGATTTCCCTTCTGGCTCTTTCTGGGGCCACAGAATTGCTCAGAAGCATCCTGAAGAGATGCTGGGGAGAATAAGGGTGATTGTGGTAGGTTTGCTTAATTCTGTCCGATCCACAGTCTCAAAACTAGCCTTAGATAAATAACTAGGACCTACTGTAGAGCACCAGGAACTATATTCAACATCTTGTAATAACCTATAATGGCAAATAATTGAAAAAAGGAAGGTTATATACATAACCAAATCACTTTGCTGCACACCTGAAACTAACACAATATTATAAATCAACTATTAAACATAAAAAGAACCACTGACAAGAATCAATCAGAAAAAAAAAAAAAAAGACAAAAAACAACAGCAACAAAAAACTAGCCTTAAGGTCACCAGGAGGAGAAGAGAGGCTACCCAGGGCTTCTAGGTCCTGACCAAGGAAGAGGGTTGGAACCGTTCATTGGCTGGAGATGATCTTCTAGAGCCAGGACTGCCTGCATAATTTGCAGGACCCAGTACAAAATGAAAATGCTTGCCTCTTGTTCAAAACCTGTCCTGAATTTCAAGACAGTGACAGCAGATTCGTAAACCGAGTGCAGGACCCTTCCAAGGATGGGACTATGTGGCTGCCCAGGCCACACACTTGCACTTTTTAAAAACAGCCAGTTTAACCAGTAGTGTTTACTTGCCTTGTGAAACTCTCTCCCCACAAATTTTGTCTGGGGTTATTGGCCCCCAAACCTGATCGATTGGCTGCCTACCAGTTGAAATGGAGGTGGGGGTTGGTTATAAGAATCAATCAGACTTATCTAATAGTTGGTCACTTTAAATTTTATCCAACATCGTGTTTTGGAAATATAAAATGCTATTTTTTTCACCTAAATTGAAAGACATTTTGTCCAACCAATTACTCTCATCTTACTTGTTGTTTCCCAAGTTTATATTACCTGGTAGCATTTCTTCCCCGGATCACGTTCCTCTAAAATAAAGAACAAGGTGGACTGAGCGCATTGGCTCCGTGCCCTCCGGGGACCCGGGAAACTTCTGAGGTTTAAACCTTGATCTCTGATGTCGTGAGTTCAGGTTCGCAGTGAGAACTCAGGCAGCCTCTGTGTTGGTTTTCCCAGGGAGTTTTATTAAGTGGGGATCAGAAGGATGGAGAGCATTGGCCTCTGGGTCTAATAGGGGTTGAGCTCTCAGGGGCTCACCTGACAAAGTCCAGGAAAAGGCCATAAAAACACTCTGCAGGAAATACTAGTTCCCACAGAGATGATGGTTTTTGCTATATCTGTAGTCATCACCTTCTGTCGAACCGTCTTCCAGGCATCTCTCCAGATCAAGGCTTGCCTTTCTAACCTAGGCAAGAGTGCACGTGCTCAGGGAACTTCTGGTCCAAGGGGGCTGAAAGGAGATAGTTGGGCCTTAGGTGCATGGTCAGGATCCAAGGGAAAGGACAGGAGAGACCCTTTCCCAGGGAGCAGGGAAGAGGCTACCTCACAGAAGCCGCAGCCGTCAGACATCGGAGCTGTCAGCCTGCACTGCTGTCATCCAGTCGTCTTTACTAAAATTCCCAAAAGTGGGACCTTGCCCTGCCAGGGACTTTTTTTTAAACAAAAGAATAAACAACTCTAAGCCTCCACCTCTTGGGACATCTCGATTTTTCTGTTTGGAGTATGAACCTTACGGTGTTTTCCCTTCTTGGCTCCGAGCAGCCCCCTCAACTTGACTGCTCGGTGTTCCCCGTGCTACCTTCATGCCCGCCCTCCCTGCTCGGGAGGAAGCGCCCTGTTTGTCATCAAAATAGTGGGCTGTTTTTCTACTTTCTCCCTCCCTCGCACCCATTGTCTTTCAGTGGGGTGAAAAGGTCTTCACTTTTCTCTTTCTCCCCCCAAATCGGGCTATTAATAACTTCCCCAAAGTTGTCACGCATAGACTTCCACTCACTCTGCAGGCTGTTTTTTGTTTGTTTAAGGCAACGTGTTTCCTGGTCTGAAAACCGGGTTTCCCAAAGTGGCTGTGATGGGATTATTCCACACTCACCTCCAACCAGCAGTGTCTCTGCTCCTGGCTGGAAGTGGAATTGTAGCTCTGTGTTGGACTGGCCCACACCTGGACCCAGACCAGGACTTGGACCTGGATCTGGACCCAGACCTTGCCCGGCTGGCCATGCCGCCCAGAGGAACAGCTCCCTGGGGCAGCCGCCTGCTGACTCTTTGACTGAGATGGCATTGAAATATATTCCTCTTAATGATGGAGGGAAAGCGACCAAGTGACACTCCTCCCTTTCTCTTCTCTCATCTGGAAGGAGAAATTATCCTTTGGAACTTTGCATGGGATAAACATTAACTCTACAAAAGCTCGATGCAAACAGGTGTGCTTCCCACACGCTAATTTTCTGAGTGAATTTCTCCTGACCCGATGCTTTTTGTGACTGATATGGAGCCAAGTTGCCTTTTTAAAAAAAAAAAAGAAAGAAAAAGTTTTTACTTAGCTCCTTTCTTCAAACGATCTACACTTTCTACATTTGTTAAACGTGATGTAAGGGGCTTAAATGCGAAAAAGCAGTTTCCATCCAAAACACCACAGTCTGAATTCTTGCGAGCAATTTTGTGATTAAATACGAGTCAGCAAACTGTACTGTCATTTCAGAAATCAAGGATTCCTGGACTCGCTTCTCAGACTGGAGGGCAGGCTGAGGGTGTTAGGTATTTGTGTTGATACCCAGAGCTCACTGTCTACGTTACTGTGTGTTAAACTGATGCATGATGAAATCAGTGATTCACAGCTTCCTGAACCATCTTGGCAGAATCTCACTCTGACCCCAGCCCCTCCTTGCATGGAAGAGTGAGTGCCTTCCCAGTAAATGCCTGGTGTGGCCTTCATGATCGTCCCCAGTCTGCACGTCAGCCCATTGTCACAGCTGCGTTTTACACACACACACTCCATCACTCATGTCTCTGCCATCCTGGACTACTGACCCCTCCCTGTCCTTCCTCACCCTTGCCTCTGCTCACCCCTAATTCTCCTCAGGGGAAAGCTTCTCCTTCAAATCCTACTCCTTCCTTGGAGCTGGGATCAAGTGTTAACTCCTTCTGACTCCTTTGAATTCCTATGGCCTTTACTCTGTCAATCATTTATGTGTGCCTACTGTGTGCCAGGCACTGACCTGGGCATTGTTTCACTTTCTGCTTCCATTAGAGTTCTCATCACACTGCTTGGTTCACTTGACTTAATGCTCCTGGTAGACAGAGAAAGGGCAGGAGCTGTGCGTGACCCATCTTTGTGCGCCCCGTGGGAGCCCACCACCTCCACCCCTGTTCATTGGCCTTGAATGAATGGGCCAATACGTGAATGAGTCTTTAGAATCATGAGGCTGTCTGCCCACAATAGCCTGTATTGTCCAGAGATTCAGAACAGTATTGTATCTTATTTGGGAATCTTTATTTTAAACACAAAATGTATATTGGAAATTGTCCAGAAGAAAGCTTTAGAAAAAGAGGTTTTGCCAATAACAAAAGCTACCATTCATTGGGCAGTTGCTCTGTGCTGGGCATTGTGCTAACAGTTTGTATGTGTTCCCTGATTGGGTGTACTCAGTGATCCTGTGAAGGAGTTACTTTCATTATCCCCATTTTGTGGGTGAGGAAACTGAGGCCTTAGTGTAACTTGCTCAATATCATACAGATAGTAAGGGGCAGAGTCAGAGTTTAAATCCACATACATCCAAGCAAAAGCCTAATTCTTAACCACTAGCCCACTGTCTAGCCAACCAAAAAATCACCCCCTTTGGAAGAGGGTGAGAAATATTACATGTGATGATCTCTGAAAACTAGAAGGTGAAACAGGGCCCAGGAATGGGGAGAAAATGATGAGAATTAGAGCAATAATGTGAGAGTATCAGGGAGGGAAGGTGGCCCAACCTAATCTCATAGCAAAATATGGACAAGGGAGAGAGATGAGTCGCTGTTCTCCAAGTCCTGTTTAGATTTTGGACATTTGACTTGTCCATCAAGGGAATTGTGAATTTTAAGTATTTAAGTATAGGACAATATGTAGGTTTAAAAGAGACAGTTACCCTTCCTTCTGATTTAGGATTGTTCCTGCCCCGTAGATAGTAGAAGATTGGTATCTAGAGTTCTAGACTGATCTCTCAAGTATCTCCAAGTATCTCCAAGGGGAGACAGACTTTATCTGAGGAGGACATGGGCATTCCCTAGTTATCGCAAAGACATGGAGCTAATGGCTCTCATGCACATGTGGCCTTCTCCACCCTGAATATTTTGGGGGTTGTACCCCAGCTCTTTGGTAGCAAGAGCAGAAGAGCATGAGGTAAGAAAGGTTGGAAGATCCATGGTTAGAAAACACTGGACTCAGTTTGTGATGTGGGTCTACCTTCTTGATCGAGTTAATTAGAGTGTTAATTGTGTTGCTGTTGACTGTCACAAACAATAGAAGTCATGGTTAATCCCCAGAAGCCATCACTAGACAACAGGAGTCATGCTTAACCAAAAATTATAAGGAAACCAGCAAAAAGTTAACGTAGAGAAGTCAGGATTCACCAACGGAAGTTATGATCAGCAGTAGAAGTCATCGCTAACCAACCACAGACAATGGCTAAACAGCAGAAGTCCTGATTGACTAAACTGATCACAACTGAAATCGGTGGGTTCTTCTAGTCTGGGAGGAATCTGGTTGCTTACTTTCCTAAGTACAAATATCCTCAAGGAATACATTAACACTGAGGACTGTTTGATGGAATTAAGGTGTAGTTCACCCAGGGCAATCACTCTGGCTCTGGTTATAGCTGAGGATGGCAATTGTTCATTCATTCAATCAACAGCTGCTTCTTGGATATCTACCATGTGTCGGGTTCCAGCCCAGTCCTGGGGATATGCAGTTGATATGTACCAATCCAGTTTCACTAGATGTTGAAATATTTTCCTACCGGTTCTTAACTAACGTTGCCTGGAGTCATTCTCTCCCCCACCCAAATCCACTGTGGTGATTCCAGGGAAGACAGTTAAACATGGCCTTGAGGCCATCTTGGAGCCCACCGCCCTGCCCGCCCTAGTCCTAGGGAGCCGGCCCCCACGCCCCTTCCTGACCAGGGGGTCAGGGAGGCCTGAATCCCAGCAAGAAAGATGCCACGCTTGGTGGTGCTCCTGCGACACCCAGTTGTGGAAATCTGTGAAGCCCATTTGTTTGGCCCCCTGAGGCTGTTCCCCCATCTTGCCTGTGTAACCTCTGAAGTGGATGGTCCCATTGTTTAAAATTTTAAGTATCATACTGAATAGGTGTAATATGGAAGGAAAAGCAAAGGACCAAGGTTATCTGAGAGGAAGCATTCATGTGTGCTTGGATCCATCAGAGGAGGCTTCCTAGATGAGGTGACATACATCTTCAAGACCTGATAGAAGTTTTCTGTGTTTACCAGAAGAAAGATGTTTCTGGAAAGTGAAAGAGTAAAACCATGACATCAGCAACTCTAAACTTGGTGTCAGAAAACCGGGCCCTCAGACTTACAACCAGCATCCGTGAGCCATGAGCCCGAATGAACACTCCAGCCTCAGTCTGGCCACAGACACCCAACAGAGGACCTCACAGAGGTGTGGTGACGACTCCACTCCAAGATAAAGGGGAAGCCATCTGAAGGCCCTCTAGCTGGTATCTTTTAAGCCACAGGCTCCCAAGAAATTGCAGTTGTTACCCATCCGTGTGGAGGGTCTCCCCTTCCTTGGTTCCCTCCACCACCTCCTCCTGGGTCATTGTCTTTGCCCACAGAAACCCCCTCATCCTCATGCCCAAGCCATTCCAACTTGTGACTCCCCCATGTGATGACACACTTGGAATCCCAGACCTGGACAGCTGGCAAGGGTGTTGGAAATCAGCCACCCAGCCCCTCCCTTATGAGATGAGCGTGCCTGGCCCCGAGGCAGTGACTTCCCTAAGCCCGCCACCAGCTTCCCCACCGCAGCTCTTCCTCTGCCCCTCCTGCCTCCTCTCTCCCTGGGCTTGCTCTCCAGCTACGGCCAAATCCTTTGTCTATAATGCTCAGCCTTTCCGTCTTTTTTCCTCCAGACGTATCCCTACCCATCTACTAGCTTGAAGAACTATCACACTCGAACTCGGTGCTTCTGGAGCCCATTTGACATTTGACAAGCTTGGGCTACAGTTTTGTTTCCCAAATTATGAGGCTCCGAATTTTAGGTGGGACAGAATCGTGGCTTTAAACCTCATCGACTCACATAGTGAGAAACATGTTTATTTTGCCCAGATTCCTCGTGGAGAAGTCGCAAGTCAGTGCTGATTTGTTCCTGACTCTCCCTTTGAGCCAGGAGTGAGGACACCTGGGCTCCAAGCCTTCTGCAGACCCAGGATCCAGTGAGAGTGAAATCATGTCTGATTATTGTTTGGTCTGACTTCGTCTTATTTATTTTATCAGTGCCTTCTGATATCGGCAGTCGGTGCTGGTTTTTAAATTAAGCCAGAGGTCAAAGGTTTCCATTTTAAATCATGTTATACATAAAACAAGAGTCAACCTAAATAAAAATATTAAGTAGATAAAATTTTGGTGGCATGGGACTCTTGTGCCACACGCACACTTGAGGTCCTGGAAGAAGTAATCTAGGAGGAAAGGAGGTTTATAGAACAAGTCACAGTACCTGCTGAGGAGGAGGTACTTGGCCTCCGAGGGCATTTCTGGCCTCCGAGGGCATTTCTGTTTACCCAACCCATGTATAAAAATACCTCACAGCATATATTTTAGTCAGCAAGTATTCTACCTTGGTGGAAATGATTTACTGAAACTTAGACCTTCTCCTGAAATCCAGCCAAAAATCTGATTTGGAAAACCAAGAAGCCCTATTTCGTTTCTGTCGTCATTGTTACTGAACCACACTGCCTGGATAATTGGTGACATATATAGTTCTTAATTCTCTCTTCTTCTTTCATCTGGGTGTCACAGGATAGTTTTCTCTCCTCCGTGTTCACTCAGTAAGAATTTGCTGAACGAATATTCGCTTTTTAATAGATGGAGGAGCTCACCTTTGTCCGTATCTCACTTGCTACACATTTGCAAAAAAGACCGGTTCTTCCATGTGTCAGTGTTTCTTGGCAGGAGAGCAGTGAAGTGTCTGTAAATTGAGTTTGTACATCTGGCAGCCAAAAGTGTCCTGTAGGTATTTTTTGCAGGAAAAGATATGTTTCAGGTGACCATGCTGCACAGATTCTCTTAGAATTTCAGAGTATTTATAACCTGTTATTTCAGATTCTGAGCATATTTGTAGCTTCAGAGGTACAAAAATAAACCATGTTTTCTTGGAAAAAATGTGTGTCTGGGATGTGACAGAAGTTGCAACCTTAAACAAGATTTCCAGGTGTTTACAGTTGAACTATGCCAGTAAAAATATGTTTATTTAGACATTAAAATCCTAGGGTGCCCACGTAAATATCCCAAACAATGGGTGTTACATGAGCTTTCTTTGCTAATGTGCTTTAGCTGTGAATGTTTTTAGTTCTGGCTCCTGGAGTGTTAATGTACTACCGGGAAAGTTGAACTCAGATGGTGACTCTTATTTGCTGTTCACATTTGGTGGTGGATTTCTTACATTCAAGAGCATTGTGTCTAATGGAGGTAAAAGTCACATCCCAACTGATAAAGTAAAACTCCTTGCTTTTAATGCTCAGAGCAGCAGAGAAGTTTTTGTTGGGCGATTAGAAGAGAAGAGACAACTGGTATACCCTTCACTCACTATTCATTCATCTGTGCATTAACAAGCATCATTCAGTTACCTATTGTCTGTAAAGCTGTGTGAGGAGGTGGGGAGGACAGAGAGGAGAAGCTGGAGACTGTGCTCCTGGAGCCTGAAGTCTGCTTTATTTCATCAGTGTGTCACAAAAATCAGGATAAGTTGCTTCTTTAAGTGCAAAAGGTTATTTTCAAAAAGTTTTTAAAACCTGTAATGTATTCAAACATGCAGTAAGCATATGTTGAAGATTTACTTAACTCATTAAGGAAGGAAACAGTAGGATGAAAAAGCTGGTTCAGAGAAGGATATGAGAAAAATACCCAAGTAGGTAGGGAGGTAAGAAGGAAGGAAGGGAGGAAGGAAGGAAGAGAGAGCGAGAGAAAGAAAGAAAGAAAAGAAGAAAGAAGAGAGAGAAAAAGAGAAGAGAAAAGAGAGAAAGAGAAAGAAGAAAGAAGAAAGAAAGAAAGAAAGAAGAAAGAAGAGAAGAAAGAAAGAAAGAAAGAAAGAAAGAAAGAAAGAAAGAAAGAAAGAAAGAAAGAAAGAAAGAAAGAAAGGGAGGGAAGGAAGGAAGGAAGAAATAAGTGAGGGGAAAAAATCATCTTTGGTTATATTTCAACCAGGCAGAAATCTTTGGAACTATACTAGCCAGATGTGACTTGTAATTTACCAGTCTTCTACAATCTTTACAGAGTCAGGGTCCAATCAATAATAAACAGTAAGTCAAAGGAAGTTGCATTTCCCTAGACCGTTAGATGACTCAGGTAAGTTTGTCAGTCAGTGCTGTGTACGCATTGCTCAACAGAACGTTCTGTGATGATGAAAATATTCTGTACGTGTGCTGCCCAGTGGGGTGACCACTGGACATTTGTGGCTGTTGAGCATTTGAAATGTGGCTGGTACAAGTAAGGAATCGAATTTCTAATTTTATTTAATTTTCATTCATTTTGATGTAAATAACCACATGTGATTAGTAGCTGTCATTTTGGACATCACAGCTCATTTTTCTGCCTTGTTTCCAATCTTGGATCATATTTTTCTAAACACTGTAAATTAAATCACCTTTTAAATATCATTACAAGAGCTAAATGTGTTAAAGAATTTGGAGAAGACTCCTTTGAAAAGACCTAATTCTTTCGTGACCCATATAATTTCTTCTGCAATACTTCTTCTATTGAGTTTCTTGAAAGTGGACTCACCTGACATCACTCTGGCCAGCAAGGGAGCCACCTAGGAAGTGAAGTCTGTTTGGAGGGAACCCCGCTGCGCATTATGTTTTCCAAGTAAATCAGCTTAGTGTTAATTTTCTTTTAGTAAGATAGTAACAGTCATGTCCAGTTTCAGTTAAAAGGGGCTTTCTGATTTGCAGCAAAGGGAGACCTGAGTATTCATAATTCACAAGGGTTTTAAGGCTGAAATAAGTTCACTTCTCTGCTGCCAGCACTTCATTACTCAGAACGAGCAGCCAATGCATTGATAAGGTTGGCTTTGATTTCTCGTGAAGCTCAGTAGTTTTGCTTAGTTTTCTCATCTTCTTGCTTGCTTGCAGGGGTTTTTCCGCAGAAGTATTCAGAAGAACATGATTTACACTTGTCACCGAGATAAGAACTGTGTCATTAATAAAGTCACCAGGAATCGATGCCAGTACTGTCGACTCCAGAAGTGCTTTGAAGTGGGAATGTCCAAAGAATGTAAGTGGAGTCTCAGAGATTTCTTTTGCCTTTGCCTTATCTATAAATATGATTGCTCAGCTTCCAAAATCAAGTTGTGGAGGATGCCGGTGCGTGGAATTCAGACATGACACTAATGATATATTCTTGCTAATGGTAGGTGTAAACAGAGACAGCATGAAAATCGCATAACTGTGGGGATTTCTGGATAGAACTCGAATGGTATTTGTTGGGTGTTGTGGACGGTGGACTGTCTTCCAGAGCAGTTACTAACCAGCTCTGTATCTCCAAGCCCCCAGTCACCCGAGCATGTCCCACAGCCACTCAGAGACTCCATTTCCCCATCTTGATGATAGGAATAAAGAGCTTTGCCTGTTTGGATGAGAATAAAATGAGAGGTGAGGCATGAATAGTAACCCTCATCAATAATGTACCTTTTTCAGAGAGGAGAGAGCGTAAAACTTTGCTGTCGAAGAAACATTTAGAAACTTGGCACGTTGGCATTTTTCCGAACTTGATTCAGCTTTTTTCCTCCACACTACGTCCTCCTCCAAACAATTATACACTTTATTAATTCAGAAGAGAACATTTTAATATATTAAAAATTAGTGGTCCATGATCATTTGATTGTGGGGATTTGAACTATACATGCTTTGATACAAGCAGAGTGTATAGGGCACAAAAAAATCTTTAGTTATATTTTCTCCTTGGTGCTTTCAAATGAAGGTCATGAGAAAATGCTAGGCAAATGGCCTGGCTCAGGCTGGTCTCTGGAAGATGCAGGGATGTGTGCCAGGGTGCTGATCCCCACTCATCCCATCACTTGGGGGTCTGAGTGGGGCACAAGGCTGGGTGCTCTGAGGGGCTCTGGAGGTGCTGAGCCCATGCCTACTGTCCTTGATGAATGTGGGATGAAAAGCCACCGTCCAGCAGTGGGGTTTGAAGACTTATGTTCGGGTCAGAGGCTCTTGGATTTTGGAATTGGGACATGTGGCCATAGTGGGGAAGGCTGGCTGAGGTGGGAAGAACCCAGAGGCGGGCAGCGCTGCCCGAGGGTGCACAGCTGGCTGACTGTCACTCTCCTGAGAGCTGTGATTAGGGGATATTTCCTTGGTGGTCCACCCAGCATCCATCCTGTCCCTCACCTTCCCTAAGTGTACCCAGGGCTTTAATATGCTTTTCCACCTCTTGACTTTGTACACTTCAGGGAAGATATCAAGGTTGGATCAAGTCATTTGACTCCAGCCAATCAGTATGTTTCTGTCCCAGCCACAGTCACTAGTTCAGGGTGAACATGTAACCTAGGCTGGTCCAACGAGAATGAGTTCAAGACTCATGCTTATGATCCAAAAAAGGAAAAAAAAAAAAAAAGGAAATTAGACTTCATCAAAATTAGAAATGTCTGCTGTTCAAAAGACACCGTGAAATTGATGAAAAGACAAGTCACCAATGAAGAGAAAATATTTACCAATCTCACATCTGATAAGGACTTATATCCAGATTGTAGAAAATGCTCTGAAAACTCAGTGATAAGAAAGCAAATAACCCAATTAGAGAACAAAACAGAACTAACTAGTACTCTTCAAAGATGCCAAGATTATGAAAGACAGGCAGAGACATGAAAGCTGAGTGCAGGACATGGCCCCGAGGGTCCTGGAGTGGAAGGAAGCTCCTATAAGAGACATTTTGGGGACAAATATTGAAATTTGAATATAGACTGTAGATTAGGATATCTCATTAAGTCAACTTTAAATTTCCTGACTTTGATCATGTGCTGTGGTTACATAAAAGCATGTTCTTATTCTTGCTGTCTGCAACCAACTCTCCATAGTTCAGAAGGAGTGTGTTTGTGTGTGTGTGTGTGTGAAATGAGAGAGAGAGAGGGGAAGGAAATGTGGCAAAATATTAAGGCTTGTGAATCGGAGTCAAGGGTTACCCAGGGAAAGTATTCTTTCTACTATTCTTGTAACTTTTAGCAAATCTGAAATTTTATCAAAATAAAATGACCAAAAGACTCATGCTTAGAATATTGGGACAGAAGCAGCCTGCCTTCAGTGAACTTGAGCAAGGATGCAAGTTGCCACAAGTGCTCCGGGTCAACCCTCTCCAACCCGAAGGGAAGTCAGCTGTAGGACAGAGCAGGCTCTGTGGGTGGAGGAGTGGAAAGACAGACAGAACCCGGGCCCTGACTGGCATCGTGGAACTGCTGGACCAACCAACCCTGGAAACTCTGCCTCTATAACAATATCATTTTGTTATATTTGCCAAGAAGCGCTCCTTAAGGCAGCTGGGGCTGGGGCCACATTCATATTTAAGGTCCTGATGAACGAGCACAGCCCGGGTCACCAGACAGGGAAGCAGCCTGTGCACATCCCTTCCCGGAGGGTCGTTTCCTCCAGGTGGTTCCATCTGCAGATGATGGGTCAGTTGACCACATTTCAGCCAGTTTCCGCTGACCCCCTCCAAACTTTAGAGCTATTGGATTATGCAAAAATCAATGCACGTGAAGACATGGAGCTTACATTTACTTATATTTACTTAGCTGAGGCCCGGAACCCTACTGCTGGAGAGAAAATGTGATGTTGACTGAAATAGGCAGATTATTCATATGTGTTAAGTGAGACTCACAGGAAGTTCCCCCAACTCCCCACTTCTGGTCTGACGTTCTGTAGACATGGATGTTACCCTGCAGTTCTGTGGGAGAATGTCAGTTCAGGCTAAAGTTATAAATGAGTAAGCCAGATGTGGACTCAGGGTAAATCAGTACTTTTGCATTTATTTTGTGTGGGCTGGAGACCCATTTCCTGCTTACATTACTTAAAACCCATATCCTGCTGCTCTGTAAAAAACTGGCAGCTTGGTTGCCAATTAAAAAAAAATAATGTTTACCCCCACAGGAAAATTCTAGTTTCAACCCTCAAGAAACTTATCACCTTAATTAGATTTTAAAAATATAGAAATGGGAAGAAAATGGGATCATTATGCTCTGGTAGACAAAAATAAATATATTTTCCTTAGAAGGAAATTGAAGGGCGAGAAATAAACACTTGGAGTATGGTGACTGAGGGTCTAATAGAAAATTTTAAAAGTTGAAACAGAAGGAAGCCAGAAAAAAGGAGACTCAGTAGCCAGTTACACCACAGTATACACGACTGAAATTAACCCAGGAATAATAGACACTCACAGGACGTTAGGGCCGAAAACGGATCTTAGAGATTGATTTTCACTCACCTCCTTCACTTGACACACAAGTACACCAGGACCCAGAAAGATGAAACGGTTTTCCCAGCAATCCCTGACTGGCTGAAGACAGAACCAAGGTTACAATTCAAGTCGGCCTCCTCTCCTTGCCAGGCTTTCTTTGCAATGCCAAGATTAGCAAGACTTGCATTCGATTCCAGCCGTAGGTGATGTCAGTCCCTTAGCATACGTATCAATACTCTCTGGATGCAAGGGACAGAAAACCCAGCTCCAACTTGGCATAAGCTAAAAAGCATCAGTACCTGTAACTGGTCAGTCCGGCGGAGGAGGACTGGCTCCCAAGGCTCACATCTGTTGTGGGGACAAGCCCGTTGTTCCTCTTCATCTCTAATAGTTGGGTTTTGTTGTTGTTGTTGTTTGTTTGTTTGTTTGTTTTTGCTGCATTGGTTTTGTTTCTGGGAAGACTTTCCAAAGGGCTGATAAAGATGGAAATAGTCTAACCAGCAAAAAGAGAGATCCATGGTTAGTGCCCAGGGACCAATTCTCATTGGCCTGCCCGGGTCATGTGACCTTCTATGACTACAGGACTTGGGGGCGGGGTTGCAAGGTAGAATGCTGTGATTGGCTAGTTCTGGGTCATGTGCTCAGGATTGAGGTTGGCCCCACCCAAACCACGTGGGCCAAGAGCATGGGATGCAGTGTTTCTCATTGGGTGAATCAGGGCACAGTCGAGAAGCAAAAATTTCATGTTCACCATGAAATATGAAGCCCCCAGTGCTGTTCCCCATATGTTCTTTTTCTTTATGCTGTGGGGGGTAGGGAGGGGGGCGGGAAGAAAGAAAGAAATGTAAGAATGATTTTACAGCAGTAGCTGCCATGGACAAGGTGCTTTCTGTGCACCAGACACTGCATAAAACACTTTGATACTTTATACCGTCTGATGCTCATGACAGCCCTGTAAGACAGGTTGGTTATAATTCCTCTCTCCCCCTTTTTCAGGAAGAAGTGGATGCTGAGTCACAGAGAGGTACTTACTCAAGGTAGCACACTTGGGAAGGGGCAGGCTGGATTTGGACCAAGGCAGTAATACATACTACCTGCCGTAAAAAGCAGCTTTTAAAACTCTGGGTTCCCAGGGACTCACTTTATTGCCAGTGGTTAATAAAACAGCAATCATACTCCTTGCTCTATACTAGAGATGTACGCCCTAGAAAATCATGTGCAAATTTAATTTTTATAGATCGAATTTGGTTTTAAATGTATAAGGGGATGTACTAGTAAAAGAAATCCTTTAGTGTGGCCCATCAGAATAGCATGATTATTCCTTCATTTTTTTCTTCCATAATTGCCAGTGGGAATACGCTGTATTTTCCAAGGGCTTTGTACAATAGGGGAACACTTTTTGTAGAGGAGTAGCTATTTGTCAGAGCGTGGGATTTGAAAGGGGTAACAGCAAGGGAGAAAAATCGATTTTCAGCTGCATTCTAAAAGTGGTACAGAAATTTATGAAGAACTTGGGGAGGAGGCAAAGAAAGCGGAATGACTCAGAGTTGAGTGATGAGCTTCTGCTGGTGGGCGGGAGGCTTGTAAGGGTGTCGGCCAAGGAAGGGGTGCAGCAAAGCCTTGAAATAAAAACAAGAAAAAAAAGGACTGAGAGTAAGAGAAGACACAAAATTGGGGCGTGTGAATGAGATGTGCAGATTGGGGTGCAGCTTGCTATCCGGGGGTGGGGAGGAGACGGGTGAGCCGGTGCTGCCAAGACCACGTGCATTCGAGTCAGTTACAGAAATCCCAGGGACAGTTCAAATCTTAGAGCCAGGGATCCACAAGCAAACTTTTTTAAAAAGGGGTGAAATAGAAAATGTTTTGGCTTTGTGGGCCATGTGGTCTGCATCTCAGCTCCTCAGCTCTGCCGCTGTAGCACAAAAGCAGCTACAGAAAATACCCAAAGAGGGGTGACTGCGTTCCCATACACTTTTATTTATAAGAACAGGTGTAGGGCTGGCTCTGGCCCGGAGGCCACCGTTTGCCTACCTCTGCTTGACGTGGCCCACCCCACAGCTCACCTGGCTGCGCTGCCCTGGCTGCTCTGGGACCCTGTCCCCAGCTCGCCTCCCTCCCTCATCGGTCTTCTACTGACCGTCACCCCAGTGTCCAGCCGCCCTGAGCGTGCTGGCCCGAGAGCCTCACACCTCCACGTTCCTGCAAAGGCTGTGCCCTGGAATTGCACTTCCACTCTTTCCCCTTCATGTGAACCCCCAGGAGCCTGCTGATGTGTCACTTCCTCTCTGAAGCCACACCTGAGCCCCATCCCACACTCCAGGCGGAGTTATCCATCTTTCCCCCGTGCTCTCATAGGACTCTGAATGTACGTCCGAGAACCACAAACTTACATCAGATTGTCTTGCTTCCTGGCTTGATTATAAACTCCTGAAAGACAAGCATCCTGTCTTCCTCACCTTGTAGCCCCAGAAGTTGGCCTGATGCTTTGCTCAGTGAGGTTAGATGGGTCAAGTGGTTTAAATGTGGCTATTTTAAAAGACAGCCAACCCCAGCATCTCTGTAGCTTCACTTCTTGGGACGTTGTCAGGCCCAAAGCCGATCTGGGTATAGTCTGTTCCACTGCCAGTCATTCATGTCTCTGCTTCGGGCCCGGAACAGGTTGTGTAACTTCTCCAGGGCTGTGTCTTCCACCTGGGTAAGAGGAGCCCTGGTGTTGACTAGGAGCCTGGGGATGACGTGGCCATCGATGGTTTTCATCCTGTGTAGACAGCAGTGGATGAAAACAGCTGGCTTCCTCTTGCCACTTCCCTCCCCTGGAAGATATCAGATCTTCTAGTGGGTTTGCCACGGGAGACCTTGAACTGCGCCGGCCTCATGTGTAACTGCATGCAAAATCCCGGGACAGAGGAGAGGCTGAAATGGACAAGGGGCAGAGCTGGGGCTCACTTTTGCCGAAGTTGCTATTAAGTTGCTCACTGGAAAAAGGCAGGTATGGAGGGACAGGCTGGACATGGGGGTCAGGAGGACCCTAAAGGAAAGTGGAAGATGAGACTTATTCCTAAATGAAGATTCGTGTGCTGTGGTGAAGGGGGATGGTGGCCCCTGGGGCCTCTGACATTGGCCCAGGGCGCCCCCCCCACCCCCTGTCTGTAACACATCCTATTTCTTCTTTCCTTTTTGAAAACCGCTGCCCATTAATTTACAAAAGAACCTCTTTACTTTGCTCTATGGTTTTATATTTATGTCATCTGTGCCTTTGAGTGGTAGGCAAAAGACGTCTTTGATTTCATTTGAGAATGCTGGTCAGTGTTTATTTCACTGCATTTTTCCCTATGACACTTTCATAAGTGTTTTGGTAGAATAGAGCAATTGAATAATCTCTGAATTTAAGAGTCCCTAAGCACTCGTTGACAACTTCTCATGGGGGACACATTGAGCTTAAAAACAGCTTTTCATAAAGTCTCTAAATTCCCGATTTATACTTTAGATGTGAATGTCCCCGTGGGTAGACTGGACGCCATGAATGTGCTTTGTCTGGACACTTGGATACTTCCCCGAGAGGCTCCTGTTGTTCTCAGTGTCCCTCATTTCCCCTTTAGTGTTAAACGTACATTAAAACAAACCTTTTGGATTTAAGGCCCTTAACCTCAGTTAAAATCACTTTTCTTGCTGCACAGATTATATTGATATGCTCGTATGGCTGGATTTTACTGGCTTAATAACGAGGAAATTCATATTGTAGGTTGCCCTGTGTACTTGGAAAATTACATAAAAATCGTTGTCAGGGCACTTAACGTCTTTCTAATTTTAGTTTATTTCTTCATTTGTTCCCCTGTCCTCGCCTGTTACTATGTTTCCAAGGTTCACCATGATCATTTTGTTCTGTTCAACAGAGGTGGAGCACGAACCCCGTCTTCTCCTTTCGCCCCACCGTGCACAGATTCCCCCAAAGCACACCCCCTCCAAAGTAAATGAAAGACTAGAAACTTTATACTTTTATATCTAAAAATGTCATGGAAGCTGGAAAATAAAAACCTGCTGCCCCGTTCCACATACCAAAAGTTACTATTTTCCTGCCTCTGTCCAGGAGATTTAAAAAGGAAAAAAAAAAACAAAACAAAACAAAACAAAAAAAACACCACCAACAGATTCCATTTGGGCACCAGCAGCCGGTGATGTCTTGAAGCCCATTAGCACTCAGACTCCAAAGGAAGTATTAAAATTCCTGCAGCTTTACGAACACGTATCTCCCCGCAGCCTGTCTCCTGGAAGCGGGACCCTCAGCACTTTCTCACCTTAGAAGAAGGAGAAATTTCCATTACACAACAGGGCAGAGCGCAGGAAGGAACAAAGGGCTTTGAGGTTAGCCTGAGCTGGCTTCAGATCTGGTCCTACCCTCCGGCTGTCTTGTCTTGGGCAGGACGTGTGATTTTGCTGCAGGTGGCCCAGCTGACCCACAGCGTGGACAGTCTGGTCTTGCTGGAGTGTCTTGTGCCTCTGACCTCATGAGGGTGATGCATTTAGCGTCCTGCCTGGCACCCAATAGGTCCTAAGTAAATGTTACCTGTCCTCTCGGCTTCCTCCTCTGGTGCTGACACAGGGTCTGTTCGGTGCTGGTGTCGTTGCTGCCACAGGCTTTCTTAAAATTTTAACATCTACAGCCTGGATCCTCCTTCAGGACAAAAGTGAAAGGCAGAGGCTCTGTTCATGTTGAATTGTTTCTAACGCCACTGTGTAGATGTACAGCCCCAAATATTCTGTCACCACATTAAGAATAAAGCTTGCAGGCATCGTTTCTAAAATAAACATCCGCCTTCCTTGGCTACTGTAAACTTGGAGGCAGATGGCTCATTTGCCCGGAGATGCCGGGACACGTGTAATCAGAGAATGGGCTAGGATCCTGGCACCGGAGAGCCCTACTTCGTGGGGAAGGCTGACCTGGGGTGGTAGAAAGGATGCTTCCTGCATTGTCAGCTCAAGGTGAGGCCGCTGGGGTCTCCTGGGCAGTGCCAAACCCAGGCCACGTTGTCACCGAGGCAGAGACTCCCTCCCACCCTACATCCTCCTTTTTCAGCCTCTGTGGCACCTTCCAACTCTCCGCTTCCTTTATCTGGGGCTCTGTGGCCTGCCTTCCCCCTGGATCCATCATCTCCTTCCTCCCAAGCACGTCTTATCACCCTTTGGCCTCATCAGCAACACCGCTTCTGCAGGCAGCCACGTGGGAGGAGAGCTGGGGAGGACGAGGGTGATGATGTGACAGCTGACGGTCACAATGTGCTATGACAGCCACAAAGTCTCCCAAGGCAGGTCATCCCCTGCGGTGGGTAGGACAGGCGTGGATTCTGATCCTCGGTGTCCTGAAATTCAGAGAGGCTGAGACCTGCTTGAAGTCTCGGTGCTGCCATAAACCCACAGGCCCGATTCCAGTTCCCAGTATCTTTTCAGCTTCACTTTGCTTCTCTAAGAAAGTTCTTGTGTGTATTTAACGTGAAAAAGTCTTCAGTATCTTCACCCATCTTTGCTCCCAAGTCACGTACGCTATCATTTACATATATGATTTGATTTGATTTGATATGTGTGTTGGTTTAATACAGTATTTCCCCTGCTATAAAGTCTGCATCCAGTGATGTGAAACAGAATTGTTGGGAGTACTGAACTTAGCATCGGATTATGTCAAATCGTGCAGTGAAAAAGTTAATTCTGTTTTTAGTATGCATTCAGTCTTCTTATTGCCAGTGAGAAAAATCTCCATTTGATTCAGTATGTCCTTTGCTATCCCCTCTTTTTGACAGAGAGGACAGGCAACAAACCGTCCCTAGTTAGGACTAAATTATGTTTACTTCAGAGGTGTGCAAACTTTCTGAAATGGCCAGATAGTGTAGACCTTAGGCTTTGCAGGCCATTGGGCGTTAGTTGCCACTACTTAACTCTGCCGTTGCAGCCTGAAGTCTTCGTAAAGGCACGGCTTTGTTCCAATAACACTTTATTTACAAACTCAGGCAGTTGACCTGAAAATGCTGTTTATTTTCTCTTCTTACCTCGTACTTACGGCCAATGCTACTACTTTCCTCTTTGTAGTAGTAAACAAAATTCTCTAAAATTTATTCAACCAAAATATTAATTTAGACAAAAATCATCAGAGGATACTGGCCTGAGAGTATGTGGAAAACCATGAAGGTAGTCATGGACTGAAGTTTGAGAAACCCTGGTTTTCTGTGTCAGCTGGTCAGGTGTTCTGGTACCTTGACAGGAACAGAACCACATCTGGGGACCCTTGCTTGTTGGTCTGGATCCCCCCGACCTGCCTTTGTCTTGCCCACGCCCCCCCCCAGCCCTCTCCCCACCCTGAGCCACGCACAGCAGAAGGGCGTGGGCCTCGCTTGCTTGGATCCTCAGAGCTTCATCCTGTCCAGGGTAGGGTCAGTATCGGGTGGGTCTGTGGGGGAGGGGTTTCAAGCATCAGGACGAACTGGAGAGGGATTAGGAGAAACCAGGGGCCTCCAGAGCATGGTTTGCTTGTCTCCTGCTTCTGAAGAGCAGTGGGCAGTGTTGGGGCCGAAGGCACAGACCCGAGGGGCAGCTTGGACTCACAGCACAGCCCACCACTTACTTGGCTCCGTGCCGTCTGGGGCAGGTGATTTCCCATCCCTGCGCCTCTGCTTCCTTGTCTGTAACGTGGAGATCATAATAGCACCTACTTTATCTGGCTACTGTGGGGAATGAATGAATGGATTTATGGCAGCGACTAAGGACATTTCCTGCCTAAGTGTCAGCTCATGTTACTCTTCCTCCTGCTACGGTGATGACCCATCCTGGCCTCCAAAGAATGGCCTGTTCAGGTGACTGGATAAAGAAGGTGTGGTATATATGTATATGCCATTGTACAGTGGGATACTGCTCAGCCATAAAAAGAATGAAATATGCCACTTGAAGCAATGTGGATGGACCTAGAGATTCTCACACTAAGTGAAGCAAGTCAGAGAAAAACAAATATTATATGATACCACATACATGAAATCTTTAAAAAAAAAAAACGACACAAACGAACTTATTTATAAAACAGAAAGAGACTCACATAGAAAACGAACTTACTGTTACCAAGGGTCGAAGGTGGGAGAGAGGGCTAAATTAACAGTTTGGGATTAGCAGATATAAACTACTATATACAGAATAGATTAGCAAGGTCCTGGTGTAGAGCACGGGGAACTACATTCAATATCTTGTAGTAGCCTAAAATGAAAAAGAATATGAGAAACAATATATATAGTATAACTGAGTCACAATGGTGTACACCAGAAACTAACATAGCATTGTAAATCAACTATGTCTCAGTTTAAAAAAACAAAAAAGGATACCCTGTTCGGTCATCAGTATGGTCCTCAGTGACTGTACAGGACAGCCCAGTGGTCCATTTGCTCAAAACAAGAAGTACTCTCAAATTCGACATTTGTCCTTGGGGGCTCAGACCCAGCACCACACAGCCCAGCACCAGCACTGAGCCACGGCCCTTCGCCACTTAGAGAATCAGCTCCAAGTGAGTCAGTGTGAGTGACAGCCCTACGCAGACAGCTCAGCCCGCCCTGGACACCGACCAGAGGTCCCCACGTGGGCCACTGCTGAGCACTGAGCACACTGGTCGGAGGCTATAGCCTTGAGTGTGATGCTGTCCCCACCTGCCCTCCCTCCCTCCCGCTTGTCCTTCAACCCACCTCCCTCCTAAGGGTGCTCCTCCAGCAAGGAGCAGGTGGGGCCCATTCTCACATCCCCACACTGTGACATGTTCATGGCACCTCTGCGGGGTGACTTTCAAAGTGTCAATGAAAATAATCAATAAACGTTCAGTAGTAAGAATAGAAAAGAGATATGGATGCATGTGCACGACTGAGACATTGTGCTCTACACCAGAAACTGACACGTTGTAACTGATATTACTTCAATTGAAAAAAAAAAAAAGGAATAGAAAAGAACTTTATTTAAGCCAAACTGAGGACTAGCCTGGAAGCCCACTTCCCAGGTTACTCTGAGAAGCTGCTCTGGAGAAGCAGGATTTCAGCACACTTTTATGTCTTGTCAGGAAAAAGAACATGAAACAAGCCATGGATACATTTCTTCAAGGTTTATTTAAAAAAAAAAAATGAACAGACCAGCCCGTACACGTCCGGCACGTACAGTATAGCCTTGAACCTGGGAAGGGAGTCTTATCATCAAGGGAGGACCAGCACTGGCGTCCCGGGAAGAAGGGCATTTAATCTTTATTTTTAACATGGACATTCTTTACTTCTGGTCAATGTGCCTTTTACTTTAATAATTAAAATAGATATACAATGTATGTTTGATAGGCCACAGACAGGCTGTGTCAGTTAGCATCAAATTCAGGTTAACTCAGGTGTCAGCCAGAATGGCTTCCCCACAGCTGAATATGTGAACATTTCTTTTATTAAAGGTCAGGCTCGTTTTGAGTTCAGGAGGGAGGGATGTGTGGGGTGGGAGAGGAGGGAGCACAGCAGGTGGCCCCTGCCCGGGCTGGGAGCATCCCGAGGGCAGGCACAGAGGTGAGGCCCATTCTTATTTGGGTCCTCGACATGATGCCTTGTATTTCTAGCTCATTCTGCAGTGGGTTGGAGGCAAAGAGTACCGGAGAAGTGGAGATCCCAAATCAGAAACTTTTATCTGATCTTCCCAAGAGTTAGAGTTTGAATCAGTGCGTTGATACATTGAGCCCATTTTTACTTTTTCCATCTTGCCTCCTTCTGTAATTTGCATATTGCCCCCTTTGATGACATGAAGCCTGGTTGTCGTTTGTTCTGTGGTGGATGTAACCAGATAGTGCTTGTAAATCGGTCCGAAGAGAGAAGATTTGCTTTCCCTCAAAACTGTACACACACGTACACCACATTTCATCCAAACTATAATTTGTTAAGGCGCAGTATAATTTTATGTACCACTAAAAAGAAAACAGCGCCAATTAAACTAAGGCACACCAAAGACTGCAGGACAGGTGGCAATTTCAGAGACGGAGAGAGGGAGAAACCAGATAGCAGCTCTGTAAGAAAAGGAAGCGTCTCACATGCTCGGCTGGAAATATCCTATGTTTTCATCTTGAGCTATTTTTCATTCTGCTTTAAATAGACATTGATGATAAAACCTCAGTGCCCAGAGACAGTCCCCAGCACAGAGAGGTGGCTGAATAAATATGCAAGGACTTCTAAAATAGCTGGCAGAGAGCCCTTTGTTTGGAAACAAATGTCTCTGTGAAAATAGCAACCCGAAATTCTCCTGCAGTCCCCGGGTTCCGGGGCCATGAACATGGCCCTTGAAGTACCTTCTCCCAGTGACAGCAATTCTCTGGAGGGTGGCTGCCTAAATTGCTCAATAAATCCATGCATACAGTTCAGCCTGGAATTTGCTCTTCCTGGAGTGGTACTGAGCACGTAAACCAGTCTGCCATCACACAATATTAACTCTCACAGTTAGGTTATCTCTCCCATCCCTCTACCTTTAATGCTGGGAAACAAAGAGTTGTGTTGATCCCATGAACGGGATTAATGGAGACAGGCATCTTTTTAGTGCTGGGACCAAGGACACCCTATTTCCTCAAGAGAAGGAATGTTTTTGTCCCAAATTCACACTTAATTGAGCTGACACTTCATCTCGCCAATATAATGGATCTCCATGACTTTAAAAAATTTCTCATGGTTTTATTTTCCAAATGACTTTAGGACAGAAATGTTCTGTTTTGACATTGGAGGGTGCAAGTCCCCCATTCTTCCTTGTTTGTTTCTTTCGGGGTTGTTTAATAACATCGCCTGACTTCTAAACAGCATTTTGATTTGGCGACGTTGTTTAAATCTTAAAATAGAACGAACGAATTTCCCTGGTGTTTCAAAGTGGGGCCGCCCAGGAGGCAGTTGTGATATGGCCCTGCCAGAGGGAAAGATGGAAGTTGCTTCTAGTAAATTCTGTCGACTTCGGGATTTACTGAGGCCAGGAAGAGAATTACGTGCAAACTGTAATGGGTGAAGGATTCCCACTATGTGTCCTGGAAGTGTCGGGACCAAGCTCCTGAACAACTTTAAGCTGAATGGAAATTGGGATGGAAACTGAGCTGTGGCACCCTTGGACTCTGAGCTCTCAAAAATGTGAAAATATACAACTCCGAGTGAACGCCCTGCCTCCAGAGAGACGCCAGGACTGCCTCCTGCTTCTGGGGTCTGAGCCTACACTTGGAGATGGCCTTCCCCATTGTCCCCAGGATGACAGTGGAATCCAGGGATACAGAATGTAAACCCGTGCATTTTTGCAAACAGTCCCTTTTGTGTGGCTCCGTGTTCCTGAATAATAGAATGACGTCCAGCAAATCGAACTCCCCCAGGTGCTTTACTCCACCAGAAAGGTTGACATTAAATAGATTAACACATTACGCTGTACACCAGAAATTGACACATTGTAACTGACTATACTTCAATATAAAATGAAAGAATTAATAATACCTAGTGTTGGTGGGACGTGAAGCAACTGAACTCTCACATGTGGCTGGTGGAAGTAAAAGTCGAGCCAAAGTTTGGAGAACTGTTTGGCAATATCTGCTAAGGGTGAGCATCCCAGTGTGACCCAGTGATCCACTCCTGGGGAGATCCTCGGGAGAAGTGATTGCCTAGGCTTCCAAAAGATGGTCTCAAGAATGTTCACAGCAGCTCTGTGCATGATAGCCCAAGGCTGGAAATAGCCCACGTGTCCATCAGCGGTAGAATGTGTAAATAAATTGTGACCTATTCAAATTACGGAATGTGCATAGCAAGAAAAAAGGAACTAACCACTAGTAAATACAACAGCATGGGTGAACCTCACAGACGTACTGTTGAATAAAAGAACTCAGAATAAAAGAGAATATTCTACATAATTCCCTTTGGATAAAGATTTAAAATGAACAAACCTAATCTCGGTACGGGGATGAGTATGGTGGTTACCCCAGGACTCTGGTGGGTGCTGGACGTCCTACACATTGATTGGGTGTGTGCATAACTGTGCGTGTGTTTTACCTCAATCAGAAAGAAAAAAAAAAGATGGAAATGTGCAGGTAAGATTGGAGAGGGCATGGATGGCCGATCCCTCCTGCGCAGAGAGAAATTGTGTTATCACAGATGACGAATGCCGCATCCTCTCATTAGAAGACTCCTCCCCTCTTCTAACACGTTAACATTCCTTCAGGAGGTGCTTTGACCTCTCCGCCTTTTGTCTTTTCCTCTGACTTGGGACCTTTACCACTTGCAGCTTTGCATACTTAAGGAGCACTAGAGATGGGACGTTATCCCTGAGTTACTCTGAGGATGGTTATGTAATGCCTCTAATCGCATCAACGCAACTAACCAGCTTTTCCCATTGGTGCCATGCACTGCAAATTAATAGCCCGTGGATCCATTTACAGCTTGTTGTGTTTCGGAAAACTATTTCAGCCATCAAATACTAAACAGCTTAAGAAGAGTTGTTATTTTCCAATGTTAAACTATCAGTAGTGTCAGTAAATTCCTCTCAGGTAGGTAAAGGGACCAAAGTATGATTTAAGCACCAGTGTAGATTCTAGTTTAATAATTAGTTGCTATTTTACAGAATAAAAAGTCAAAACAAGATGTCTTCTTATTTTGATTCACCCGTTAAAGGAAAACAGGCCTTTAAATTAGTAAGTGATCTGATTGAGAGTGGTTTAAAGAAGTTAACGAGAAGGAATGTAGCTAGTGGAATAGAAAGCCTACGTGGTTTTTTTTGTTTTTTTTTTGTTTTTTTTTTTTTTTTACAGCTATCAGAGTAATTTCTCTGTGAGACTGTTCACATTTAAAGAAAAAGTTCTTTAGATTTACAGAAAGTCCATCTTAATTTCTTTGTCCTTTTTATTATTTTTTTTAAAGTATTTAGTATATATGGATGACAAAACAGTAAAAATGGCAAATCCTTCCCTAGTACCAGTTGGCAGAATATGAACAATTATTTCAGCCTCTGGAACTTTAAACATGACGGATAGAATTTGTGGTTTAGTATGTTCGTGTATTAAAAATTTGATTTAGGATATGGAATATCACCTTAAGCATATCAAAACTAATGGAAGTTTCATTTCTGCAAAAAGGCAAGTATAAACAAACTCCAACCCTTTTTATGTAAATGTATTTCTCACTCAATGCCACCTCCAAAGAATGCAAGGGAGTCTATAAAAGTATTGTTTTAAAAAAATGATTACAACTCAACGGTGAAAAAGGCAACCTAATTAAAAAATAGACAACGGATTTGAATAGACATTTCACCAAAGAAGACATACAAATGGCCATAAACACACAAAATGAGACTCAGTGTGTTTAGTGATCAGGGAAGTACAAATCAAAATCACACTGAGTTACCACTTCACACCCACATCAAAAAAATAGACAATAACAAATGCTGGCAAAGAGAAGCAGAAATGCTCACACATTGCTGGTGGGAATGTAAAATGGTGCAGCCACTTTGGATCTGGATTTGGCAGTTCCTCAAAGAATTAAACATAGAGTTACTGTATCACCCATCATTTCTACTCCAGATGGGTACTCAGGAGAACTGAAAACATGTGCCCCACAAAAACTTGATAGAAATGCTCATTTCGGTGTTATTCATAAAAGCCAAAAAGTGGAAACAACCCAAATGTCTGCTAATTAATGAAGAGACAAATAAAACGTGGTCTATCCATACAGTGGAATGTTATTCAGCCATAAAAAGGGATGAAATACTGATACATGGTCCAACATGGATGGCCCTTGAAAGTATTATGCTGAGTGTAAGAAGCCAGTCACAAAGGCCACATAATGCATGAATTCACCTAAATAAAATTTCCAGAATAGGCAAATCCATAGAGACAGGTTATTAGGAGTGGCCAGAGGCTGGAGAGATTGGATAATGGGGAGTGACTGCGAGTGGGTTTCTTCCTGGAGTTGACAGTATTAGAACTTTGTGACTATATTAAAAACCTCTGAACTATACACTTTAAAAGGTAAATTTTATAGTATGTGAATTACATCTCAATTTTAAAAAGTGAAAGGATTAAAAAAAAAAAGTTAGGCTAATTGACTTAAGGGGAAATAGGAGAATAAACGTTGGAGTCAGATTGGAGCACTGAGGTGCATGCAACCTTGCACAAGGGTCCTGGTGATCCCAGTGGTGAGGTCCTTGGCGTCCACAGGATGAAAACAGCCTCAGTGTTCAGAAGAATCTCTGGTTTTCCAGATGCTGATGAATAGAGTTGGAGATCAACATCTCCCATGGGTCCTTCTAAAGAGAGTACTGGGAGGTATCCTTTAGAATGTCCTTGACATTTTTCATTGCTCTTCCTTGGGACATTGCTCCATGTACTTAAATCTTATCTTTCCCAGATTGGAGGGGAAAAGGGCATAGACAAGCAAGGCAGTCTTTAAGACCCTACACCCCAAAAGAAATAACCGGGGACACAACATTGAAGAGGACATGGTAAAGACTGTCCCCTCAAAGCAAGGGTGGCCGCCCCTCTCCTCATTCCATTTTACATTTTATCATTTAAAAGCGCTCTCCTTCAAATACTGCCTCTCTGGATAGTCCCTCAGTTTTGTTTGACTTCCCTTTCTAAGGCAAAAATCAACTCTATTTTAGAATGTTTTTCTCTTTATTGAGGTATAATTTACGTATCTTAGTGGCACAGATCTTAAGTGTACTATTTAATACGTTTTGATAAATGTATACATCGTTCTAACCACCTTCCAAGTCAAGGTGTTAGAAGGGGACTGTTTGAACCTTCTGGGGTTGGAAGCTTCCGTATCTTGATTTGGGTACTGGTTATACTTAAAGTAGCTGTTCTGACACCTGCCACCAGAGATGAGTTTTGCCTGTTGAGCTTCACACGTGTGGAGTCCCAGTCTGCACTCTTTATGTCTTGTGCCTTTCACGCGCTGTGTTTGCAGGAGTTTTCCATGTGGGTGTTGGATATTCGCTCCTTATTTTGCTGAGTAGTATTCCGTTTGACAAAGAGGCAGTTCTCACCTAAATGGATATTTGGGTTGCTTCCAGTTTGGGGCTAAAACTGCTGTGAACATCCTTGTTTTGTACATGTTTTGTAGGGGACATAGACACTTAGTTCTCTTAGGTACATACTCAGGAGTAGAATTAGTAGGTCATAAGGACACATGTGTTTGATTAAAATTGGCCAGTTTTCCAAAGTGGTTGTACCAACGATTTCACTGATTTCCATCAGTGGTGTGTGTGTTTCCCAGTTGTTCCCTATCCTTGCCAAACCTCAATATTTGTTGGGTTTTTTTTTTAATTTTAGACATTCTACTGGGTATGAAGTGATCTCTCATTGTGGTTTTCATTTGCATTTTCTTGATCACTAATGATGTTACATTTCTTTTTAATTTCACAAAAGCTTGATCTGTTGTTAACTTAGAAAATATAAAACAAAACAACACATACTTTGCTCTCATATTTGTGAAAATATAAAGTTTAGAAGATAGAGCTCAAGATGTTAAAATTATTGTTAATTTGTGTTTGAGCCTATCTGTATTTTTATCTTAATATTTAACCTCAGTATACATTTGTTAGTTGTGTGATAAAGAAAAGAAGAAAAGCTATTAAAAAAAGAAGAGGTTAATTCCTTGACTGATTGAAGTAGAACTTCTGTTTTCCTTATCGTCTAGTACTTTCAGCCATGTCACACTGGATACTGACAATGCTTTAGACAGAAATGGTTGAGAACATAGATGCTAACACAGTTTTACACGTGTCTGTTTCCCCAGGGAGAAACAAATCCATTCTTATACATGCAGGGATCTTGATATCTGAGGATAACATCCATATTTACCTCAGTTTAGTAGACCACAACCCAGGGGTCAGCAAACTTGAGCCCGTGAGTCAGTCTGGTCTGCTGCCTTTTTTTTTTTTTTTTTTTAACCAGTAAAATTCTACTGGAGCATCGCCACATCCATTCACTTACGTATCACCTGTGGCTGCTCCCCCGCTGCAACAGCAGGGTTGAGTCGTTGCAATGAAGGCCATACCGCCCACAAAGCCTGAAACATTCACTCTCTGGCCCTTTACAGAAGGAGTTTGCCAACCCTGCCATAATCCATTCACTCTCCTTACATTTTCTACTTTAATTCAAACATTGATTGTGAGAGTTTAGTTCCATGCCAAACATATGTGCAGTTTGTAACTGCACCTTCATTTCTATCCAGTTCATATAAGCGACTCAGTGGTTATGTGCTTTACAATCATGTCTTGGTAATTCAATAGGGACCACATATCATTTCAACTTCGGACTGAAAATTCATTAACAAATCCTCTTTCAGCAGCACCCCAAGTTCCTTTCATGTCAGGTGCAGGAAAAATAAAAGGATTTTGTTCTGGGTAGAAATGCAGCTAACTGTGAAGCCATGTAACTTTATTATTATTTTTTATTGATGTACAGTCAATTACAATGTGTCAATTTCTGGTGTACAGCACAAGCCACGTAACTTCTTTAAAGACATGCAGATGAGAACTTTAACATCCAACTGATGACTTTTTTAGATACAAGTAGCGACTGTGCTTGACTTTCCTGTCTAGAACTTGGCTCTGAAAGCAGTTCTGGAAGAAGAGAGAGGAAATTGTTGGAAGCAGTGGCGCCAATGTTGGGACAGGTAGCATCCCAGGATTACTTCTCTTTGTCTAAAAGGTCACACGTTATATTAAACCACATACATTATAAATAGTGGAGTGCTTTGCCATTTACATCAGCTCATGACAAACTTACTACCCTTTACCTTTTGTAAACTTCCAAAGAGGAACTTAAAACAAATATACGTAAGTAAACTAGCATGGTGTCCTGGACCGTTTTAAAGATGAACCCAAGTCAGAAGAACATGACTGTCTCCCTTCTGTATCTTGTAATGTGAAGACATACATTTCTACCACTTCCACATCTAAGGGAGTTTGTGAGAACACAATATCGGGGGTACAAAAAAACTGTGAATGTGTTTTGACAAATCAAAATGCTTGAGAAACTGAAGATACAGTTGTGGTTAATTGTATTGGCCCAAGGCTGCAGAAGACCTTTTGTCTGGGACTCCCTGAATCAGATGGAAGCCAGGGCATGACTTTTCTCCTGAAATGCACATCACCCAAGACTTCCCATCTCACAGTGCTGAGCCCATCTCCAGCGGAGAAATGTACTCTGGGCATATGCTTGTCCCAGTAGGACCTCCCGACCTACTTAGCTTTCCAACTTTGCTCATCTGAAAAGATACTCCCATCTTTCTTAGCGTTTCCTCCTGGAATCTAATTATGCGAAACCGGGGGTGCACAAACACCACCTCATAGCCACACTCATCACGGAGCTTCCTGCCTCAAGGGCGGAACAACGTGCACGTTGCTGCTGCAGGGAGCTGACAGCTTCTTCTAAGTTAGTCTTGCTGCCTCTGACAGTTTCTAGAATGTCTGGAAAAGAAAAACAAGAAACAAGATCCACATGGGCTTTGCTTCTGCTGGACTGAAATTCATTAATAAGTGGAGAAGAGGTCCACACGATAAGCATGAATATGCCCTCTGTAGTCTAATGTCGTAGCATCTGTGAGAAAGCAGTTCACCCACAATCCCAGAGGTGAGACCTGGGGGCTGGCCATGCCCCCTGGCCAGGTGGCTGGCTGTGCGCAAGTCACTTACCCTCTCTGGGTGTTAGGTATCTGTCCAACACGGGCACTGAGGCAGCCATCAGTAGGATCCTTCCAGACATCGCACAATCTGAGACAACAGACTGTAGTTTCCCTTTAATTAGAGTTGGTAAGACCTCCTCAGTGAAAATCATATTTGCTTCCAGGACACAACTACAGTGAAACCTAATCCGTACTGTGCTCTGCTCCTAATAAAGTAGACAAAGAGTTGTTGAAGTGGTTTTGGAACATGATGATGTGCCCAGAGTGACTCTTCTCTGGGCTCTTTCTTCATTTGTCACCTTTTGGTGTGGGGAGCTCTGAACATTGCTGCCGTGGCGTGCTATGAGAGAGCAGCATCATTTTAGAGATGAAATACCTCAACACAAGGAGGTTAATGACCTTGTCCAAGAAAACAGATCGTGCAGAATACTTCACGTGGGCAAGAGGAGAAGCCGTCCGCGTGGCGCGGGAGATAAGAGAAGTTAAGTTGTAATTAGGCACGCCTCAGTCTCTAGGGATCTGGCGGGAACATGTAGAATTAGAAATCCAAGGTCTCTACTTTTTCTGTCGCTGGGCCATCCCTAGACGGCAGGTGGGAGGGGAGAAGCTAAGAGAATGGGCGTGAACAAGCCCTCCCTGCGCACAGGGTGGACTTGACATTCACACCCATCCCCGTACCCCAAGTCCCAAGCAAAGCCCACTCATCACTGACTTCCCATCCTTAAATTTGAAGGGTTCTTCACTTAGCAGTAAGGTTTTCTTTATAATCCCATGGATATAGGAGTTCCCCAGAGAAAGGTGGCAGATTAAATCATTTTTGATAACTTTAGAGGAAATAAGTGTTGGCTTCTATTTTGCAAGCACATTTGGCAGAGGAAGGAAAGAAGAAAGAAGGTTTGTGGGCACTTTGAGGAAGGAGCAAAGATGGATACCACCAGGAATGTCTGTCCCAGAATCAGCCTCGACACAAAATTCCATTCTGGAAACTCAGCCCCGGGGAAGTGAGAGGTCTGAGGTCCTCTCAGAGCTCCCGCCCCCGGCATTTTCATTCCTGAGGTGCTCCTGTCCTGCCCCCATCACCCAGGCCTGTAGGGGACTCTGAGATGTGTTGGGTACTATGGGTTATGGCCCTAGATTCTTGGCTCAGCCATCTGCCCATAGAGCAGGAGACCCAAGCTGGTTGGTCTCCAAGTTCCCATCGAGAGCATGGCCCCAGTAAGCTGGATAAGGAACAAAAGAACGTGCGGTCAGAATCCAGTTTAAATGTTCTACATTTTTATGGTGGTGTCTAGAAAGTTCTCTCTGTCACTGGAGCACATATTTAAGACAAGGAAATGTTTCAATTGCTGACAACTTTGCTCAAAAACCCAGCGCTTATCACACAGTGGTATCACAATAAACATGTCCATGAGGGTACTGAGAATATCACAGGTTTCCAGTAGGTTCTGCAGACATAACAGAAGCGTGATCTCTTTACATGTGAGAAGTTGAGGGATGTCTGTATAAGGGGATGGTTCTCTGCCCTTGTTTCTACTTGATTTCTTGATTTCTGCTCTCTTGCACGACAAATCAAGTCCTTATAAATAGGAAGACTTTTTTCTCAGATACAGGGTGGAGCAATCACTGTTTAAAGGAGATGTGGGGTTAAGTTTTTTGTAAAGGGAATGATCCTTTTATAACGTGAGCAATCACCTTCAGGTGGTTGGATCTTGGCAGGTTTCCCATGAAACAAGTAAGGGAGACACTGAAAGCTCCTATTTAAAGACTCGGGGAGATAAGATTTGTAGAACTGAAATGACTTGTCCAGGGTCAATGGCTAATAGTGGTTGTGCTGTAAATAGAAGCTGGGTGCACTGATTCTGAGGGGAGATCCTTTATCACTGCAGCATCCTGCTCTTGGGAGAGCATTTTCACCAGCTGAGCTGAACAAACTACAAATTAGGAGCATCTAGAAGTCAGGGGCCATGTCTTGCCCCAAGGACTTCATGCAGTTCTCTCACAAATGTTTGGCAGGTGCTTTTTCAAAATGATGAGAAAAATGGCTTACCTGTGACTTCCGTAATTGAATGTAGCATCAGCCCTCACTCACACCTTCAGAATTAAAAGGAGGAAAGAATAACCATGAAAACTTCTGCAGTGACTTTTACAAACTCTTTCTCTTGCACAGGGCCTGTAAGTACCATTGCATGATTTTTTAAGACGAGCCATTTTTAGCAATAGAAGCAGAGGGGAAGAACTCATTCCCATTCCCATATAAAGTACAATTTGAAAACTGCCTCTTAAACAGCTCTAGCATTATATCCTATGGGCAATGCCTAAGGCTGACGCGCATTTAATTTTCTGTGGGGTTTCTGCTGCCCTCAAAATACAGAAGAGGTTGCTCACTGCAGCTAGAGGGAATGTGTTTAAAAAATGAAGTCTTTTGCGATATCTAAGGAGCATCTCACAGTCAGTGCTAAATGGAATCCTGCCTTTACCCCCCACACACTGCACGGCAGATGCAGACACTGCTTCCTGAGGAGTGTGAGCTGGGGTGCTCGCCTGACAGTGCTGATGGAGTCAGAGAGATGCGTAGCTAAACAGGGTGACCTACTTCTGTTACCACGGCACCCAGCATAAACGCACATTTTAAACTAGCTCCTTGAAAAAGCAGACTGAACAAAAGGTAAAGTGCATTAGTGGTTTTAAGATTTCTGTAGTCAAGGTGTTGGCCAGAAAAAGAAGATCAAAGGATAATTTAATCAGAACCTTTTCCCACTAGGAATTAGGGTTAGATTTGAAATGTACCAGCAGCCCTGCTGTTCCCACCGTCTCCTCCATCTTGGTTGGAGTAAAGCCGAGGCTCCCAAGAAATGTAACAAACACCTTCAAAAGAAGGCTTTTCTGTCTGCGTTTCTCTCTCCGTTTTGAAAAGATGGGCTTTTATGGCTCTGGGAATACAATCAGAAAGTATACTTTAATTGTGGAAGGTTTTTTATTTTTCAGTTTATATCACAGCTTCATAAAGTGTTCTGACAAAGCTCTTCAGAATTTTACACACATACTTGTGGTGTTAAATGGATGAGAAAAGGCGGGGGGGACACTCAAAGGTCTTTCTGTGGTGAAAATAAAGATCTTGGGGTGCTGGGTCATCTTACTCATCTTGGAACAAAATGCCCAATATTCACTTGAAGGCAAAAACAAGGTAAACAAAATCAAAGGCTGGTTTCTTTTCGAGGTGAGAGGCAGAGAACAGAAGGGGCAGAGCACTGGTGTGGAAGGCTGGAGAGGGTGTGCAGACTGGAGGGCTAAGTGACACCAAATTGCCTCTGTCCCTTGTCCTCAGTAGCAAGCTCCCCGAGGTCAGAAATTTTACCTGCACCATCTTCACAGACCTTCAGTTAGTACAGTTTCTGCTTTATGTCTTCATGGGTTCAATCCATTATTCATGTATTTCCTATTTACCGTGCAGTCTTTCAACAAAAAATATTTACTGTGTGCGTTCGTATTTGCCAGATGCTGTTTCAGGCGCCAAGAGTCCACAGGGAGGACAGTCCCTGACGTCATGGAGCTCTGTCTGGGGTGGGAGGAGGGTGACAGAAGTAAGTAATTAACGAGTTGACGTAATGTGCCGGGTGGTCCTGGCTGGTTAGCACTGTGCCGTATAATACATATGGCTACTGAGCACTGGACATGTAAAGTTTTCTTACATGAAGCAGAGTGTTATGGGGCTGGTGTGGGCTCTTGGATAAAGGACGGTCAGGGGACGTCTGTCTGGCAAGAGGACATCTGGGCAGGGATGTAGAGGAAGTGAGGGAGTTAGCCAGGTAGAGAGGGCAGGAGTGTTCCGGGCAGAGGAGCAGCAGGTTCAAAGCTGCGCTCTATGCTGAGTTGAGAGGTTAAGGAAACAGACACACTTGTGGTCCACACTCTTAGAACTTTCAGTCTGCAGGTCAGGTAGGCGTTAAGCTAGGGAGCAAAATATACATATCTGTTTGGAAATCAAGCTATGATAGAAAATAAGTAGGAGAGGGACTTAGCATTGGCTGACGAGCAGAGACCCCAGTGAGGAGGTGTGAAGCCTGGGAAGGGGCTGACCTTGCATATGGGGGGAACAGCATGGGACAAGGTCTCCAGGCTGGAGTAAGTCTGTCTTCCAGGAACCCAGATGACCCTTGGGGCTAGGCATAGTGAGCAAGGTGGGGAGTGGTCCAACATGCCATGGGAAAGGAAGCCAGAGGCCAGACTGGCAGGCTCTTGTAGCCCACCCAAAGGAGTTCGATTTTATTCTCAGTGTCCTGTGGCCCCACTGATACGTGATGAGCAGTGAGCAACACGCTCACATTTCCCATTTTAAAATGTTGACCATTCAGTCTGCTGTGTGGGAAGCGGGTAGGGAAGGGAGCTGGGAATGAGTGCAGAGACAAGAGATGATGACTTGGAATGAGATGGTGGCAGTGGAAATGAAGGAAAGTGAAAAATAAAATATGAAAATAAAGAGAAGTGTATAGATTCTGATAAATAAATTGGATACAGAACCCACATGATGAAGCACAGAAAAGGCACGAGAGGAATGCTGGATGAACTCGATGGATGAATGGATGGATGGATAGGTGAGTGGGTAGGCGGCAGGATGGATGGGGGTGCAGAGGGATGGATGGCCATTAGTTCTCTGGCCTTCAATACAATTCTGGCAGACCAGCCTCAGTCTTTAATAGGGTGATATCTAAGCTGGTTCCTAGAAGTGTTCACCTTCCTCAGGTGGGTCCCTAGTTTCCTGTGATTCCTCACTCATGATTTCAGTGATGGAGCTCTGCTGCTGGAGGAATTACATCATTTACTAGTGATCTTACCAAAAAAGCCCTATTTGTGGTTAAGCAGGCAACTGGTGGTGTTCCTGTGTGTGCAATGACCCGGGAGCAGGGTGTGGAGGCTTGCGTTGGGCCAGGCAGTGTGCCAGCTGCTTTTGTAGGCTACTTCAGTCAATCCCTAGGACTGCCCTGTGAGGGTGCCACCACCCAGCTCCTTGTACAGAAGATCTGGAACCCAAGCTTGGAGAAGGCCAGTCACTTGCTTGAGGTCGACAGTGGGTCAGTAGCGAGAATCATCTCCTCCCAGATGCAGGTGTGCGTTTGAGAACATCCAATGTGCTAATTTGCCAACCCTCCGAATTCCAGGTCTCTGTGGTAATGGAGTGGCCACAGTTCTGCACCTCAGCAGTAAACACTGACTATTCGAGCATCATTCCTCAGTGAAACGAAGGCTCTGGAGATCCCCTGGGAGGCACCTGCCCACGTCAGCCCAGTGGTGGGCCCTTGTCTGTGACTTGATTCCCTCCCAGGGAGACCTGCTGGGAAGAGTTTGATTGAGAAGCACTGAAAACAGTCGTGAAAGGTCATTGTATGTTTCAAGTAAACCAATTCCCTTTAGGATGGAGGTCAAGAAAGCTGGGCTTTGAAGTTGGTCAGCTGTGGGCCCAATTCCAGCTCCAAGCTGTCTGTGAACTGGAGTCTCCTTAAGTACGAAATGGGCCCGCGCCGACCTCAGGAGTGTGTTTGTGAGAGGGTTAGCTCGTACAGGAAGCATTTAGTCCAGAACCTTCCAAGCCCGGGGTAAGTGGCACAAAGGGCAACTATTATACCCTTATGCCTCAAGGCAAGGGGGGCCCTTTTTGAGGGTAACGAGATGTTCTTGGTATTCCTCTAGCAAACCAAAATGTGATGATTGCTCCTTGAGTGAGTGAAAATTAACTGTAGGTAATTAGCTCTGCCTCCGCAGAACCTGAGAGAAAAAACAAACAGTTCACTCTGTAAACCTCAAAAGAGAAGCCCTTTCTTCCAGATTGCCGGCTCCGTGTTTCCTGACCTCAGCTGCCCTATTCCAAGACTGCAGCGCCAAGGCCCCTCCCACCGCTGGGCGGGGGCCTGAGGGTGAGGTGCCCCGCGGCTGAGCCAGAAGCCTCGGGAACGCGCATGCCAGACCCTGATGTTTGACTAATTGGTAATGTCTGGGGAGCTGGCACCAGGAGAAAGGGAAGTAACGGGGCTGGTGGATGTTAAGGAAGGGAGAGAGACAGACTTGAAGCCAACCGTGGAGGTCCTGGAGAGCCTGGCCAACATGGAGCTCAGGGAAGCTTGTCAGACTGCTTTGAAATGGGCCATTAACATCCCGGGGAGGCGCGCCCAGGTTCCAGGGTCAGCCTGGTGGGGCTGGACTGCAGGGCAGGCGGGAAGGAGGGGGTCCTAGGTGTGCCCCTGAAAGCCAGCCCCCTCCCACCCCCACCGCAGGCCTTGGCCAGAGGCCTAAACCGGGGTTTAGGGTGGGAGGGGGTGGTCAGGAGGAATTCCTGCATCAGCCACATGCTGTGTTGGGAACCAGCCCCCTGGGTGTTGAGCTGAGGCAACTCACACCCAGGTGCTCCCCTCCTTTCAAGTCTGGAGAGGTGAGGGAGGGGACGGCTCACTTTCTGCCCTGTGATTCTGCCTTGGCCGCCTCAGGCCATCAGACCCTTTCCTCCTCCTGTGAGCTCCCCCCACCTCAGGGGCCTTCATATCCCCACCCCCCAGGGAGGCAGGGGTCCTGTCACGTAGAATAGCCTAGCGTGTCCCCTTCCAAAACCTTCCAAAATGGAGCCTGCAAATCTTAAAAAGCAGACTTTCTTCCAAATTGGAAACATAAAGACCCACCCCATTAAGAACCCTTCTTCAAATCTGATGTGATCTGTCCACGTTCGTCATTCAGGCCACGCTCTCATATTTTCTCTTGGTCATGGAGGTGTCGACTGAAATAAAATGCACAACCTAAAAGTTGAGAGTTATGTTTTATTCGGCAGACATTTCTGAGGACTTAAGCCTGGGATGGCAGCTTCTCAGATCTCTCTGAGGGACTGCTCTGAAGTGGCAAGATGGAAGCCAGGATAAGGGAGTTTTCACAACAAAGACCAGGTAGTCGGAACATCCAAAGATGACTGTTAATTAAAGGAAACCAGACATCTCAAGTTAAGGAATTTAGCACTTTTCTGTGTATGGGAAGGAGCTAACATCTGGGCTCACTGAAATCATTCCTTTGATGTGCACCTAGCTGTCTAGGGCCAGTGTCCTCTTCTTTCCCATCCTGCATTCCCTGGGGGGCACCACTGGGGGCGCTGCAGAGGCCGGGCTGCCTGCTTGGCTGGATCCTGAGTTCCCCCCCCTCGCTGTCGGGGTTGGTGGTAGCGGCTGATGACTTGGTGGTCACAGCATCCTTTGTTTACTGATACGGCTGGCAATATTTCTCACATTTCTCATTCACAGTGGTCTTTCTAAGAAAAAAAAAGCGAATCATAACTCTCCTGCTGAAAATTGTTCAACAGGACGATAAGCTGAGGAATAATTGGAATATTATTCACAGCTGGTTAGAGGGTGAATGGTTGCAACAGAAATGAAGTTAGCGTCATTTGCTAAAGTGGCAGATGTGACACCTGTGGCCCAGCAACGGCTCTCTCTCTCTCTGTGTATATAAGTACCCAGTGTGTGTGTATATTTTTTTTTCTACTGCAAAAATGTGCCCAAGAATATTCTTAGCAACACTATTCAAAATAGCAAAATGCTGGAAGCGACTCAAATTTCAACAGCAGTCGAAGGCATAGATAAATTCAAACAGTGACATACTCTACAACAGTGAAACTGTCTAGTTGAGGACAAGGCTGGATCTCAGGTTTCATCCTAACAGGCAGGATAAGTCACTGAAAATATGAATGTTTTCATTTATATAAATTTCAAAACATGCAAGACCGAACAACCTTTTCTTCATGGATGGAAATGTGGTAAAATTGAAAAGGAAACCATGGAAATGATAAACACAAAACTTAGAGCAGGGCTATTTCTGAAGAATGAGGAGATGGGAGGGAACGGGGGAGGGCACCCAGGAGACTCACAGAAGGACAGGTTGTCCTTGGACTTTAAAGTGCGTGATGGGAATTTCAGGGGTGGTGGAACTATTCTGTGTCTTGACCTTCATGGTGGTTACATGACTACACATTTGTCAAAACTTATAGAACTACGTAGCCAAAAGAGTGAATTTTGTAGTGTGTAAAATGTAGCTCAGTTGAAAAAACACTTGTTAAAGAAAAGCATCTGGTAGACACCCAGGTGTGTTTATTATATTGTGATTTCTTCATACCTTACATGTAATTTATTTTCCTTTTTAGCTATTCAGTCTACTCAAAAAAGCAATTTTTAATCGAAGTATAGTTGATGTACAATGTTGTGTTAGTTTCTGTTGTATAGCAGAGATTCAGTTATACATATATATTCTTTTTTCATGTTCTTTTCCATTATGGTTTATTACAGGATATTGAGTGAGTTCCCTGTGCTATGCAGTAATTCCTTGTTGATTATCCAGTTTATATATAGTAGTGTCTATCTGTTAGTTCCATACGCCTAATTTATCCCTCCCCCACCCCCTTTCCCCTTTGGTAACCATACATTTGTTTTCTACGTCTGTGAGTCTGTTTTGTTAAAAAGTAATTTTTAAACCTCCTCAGTGCTTTGTCATTTTCCTCGGGTCAGGGTCCGGCTGTTCACGTGGACAGTGGTGCCATCACGTCCTGACTGCCCTGCCTCTCCTGGCTCTCAGCCCTGGTCCCTGGGCTAACCGTCCACCACGCTGCCTCTCCTATTCCTGTCATGGTGCTGGCCTTGCTGAATTGTAGTCATCTGTGGGCTGCCCTGTCTCCCCCTGGGCGGAAAGTTGCCCAAGTGTGGTCTGCCCCATCAAACCCCGCAGTTCCAGCTCGGTCTGGTACCTAATAGGAGTTGAGCAAATGTGTGCAGTTTTGTTGTGACACGGGCATCCACTTGGATCCTGTAGGAGGAAAAGTAATGGGAAGAAATGGGCTGGGCGTGAAGTTCCCTCAGAAAATGTTCTGGAGGCCTGACGCCTGAAATGGGTCTCGCTGGGCTACAGTCAAGGTGCTGGCAGGGCCGCATTCCTTCTGGAAGCTCTCGGAGAGAATGCATTGCCTTGTCTCTTCCAGCTCCTCAGGGCTGCCTGCATTCCTTGACTTGTGGTCCCTTTCCGACTTCAAAGCCAGCAGTGGCCAGTCGTGTCTCTCACATTATCCTCTGCTTCGAGCTCTTCTGCCCCATCTTCCTCATGTCAGGGACCCTGGTGATGACACTGGTCCACCTGGTAATCCAGGACGGTCTCTGTGCTTGAAGGTTAGTGGATGAGCAACCGTAATCCCCCGGGGGCACATAACCGAACATATTCACAGAGTCTGGGGCTTATCAGCATGTAGACATCTGTGGGAGGTGAGGTAGCAGTAGTCTTCCCACCACATATGGTAAGGAATTAATGAAACTCTCCGCTGAAGTTTAAGAGAGTAACAGCAAATACATCCTCCTGGTTTTGAATTCTCACCGGACCTCTGTCTCAGATTGTGCACTCCCAAAGCAGACCCTTACGTGAGGCTCTGCGTGCATATAGTTTTTTGCTCTTTTTAGATAATCCCTGGAAAATTGGTGGGAAGTGGAGGGAGACAAAGAGAAAAACAGCAGTAAAGAGTGTGTTATCAAGGTAGTCGTCCTGTGTGCCTGTGAAACCCGTGGGGATGTGAATCTCAGTACCAACCCCAACAGGGGTTAGTTTTTGTTTGAGGGCTGCCCTTGGGGAAACTGAATTCCCAGTACCTGTGTCCACGTGCACTCCAGGGCTGGAGAAAACTGTCAGAGAGAGGCAAGTATTAGCAGCTGGAGGTCGAGCTAGAATACACTAAAAAAGTCAAGGCCACAGGGATACAGGTACATATGTGGGGGCACCAACCATTGTGTGTTACAACTTGCATTGGAATTTGAAAATCTGAATGTAGTGAAATCATGGCACTGAGTAACTAAACAGGGTCCTTTAGAGGCAGCATGGTGGACGGTTAGCCCAGGGACCAGGGCTGAGAGCCAGGAGGGGCAGGCAGGGGTCAGGATGTCATGGCACCATTGTCCACGTGAACAGTTGGACCTTAACCTGAGAAAAATGATAGTTCAGGAACTTTCCAACATGTTTCCTGAAGGCTTCTACAGAGAAGCCCCAAGACTCCTTGTAGGAAAGTCCCCAATCCATTCTCTCTTCAACCAGAGCCCCTCAGTTTTCTGTTTTCTATTCTCATAGATTTTCTAGGAGAAAGAGAAAAGATAGAGACACTAAAAGAAAAAAACCAAAACCACTTTCTTGACCTACGAATTATAAAAATTATGTATCAGAAATTTTTTCTGCCACATAGGAACTTGAGAGAGCAGAGAAGAGCTCATTTAATTTCCCTCAGGGTCTTGCTGAAGGGCCAAGAGCAAAATCTGGATTTAGTTGTGTTGGTAAAAATTATCTTCCTACCCAGAAAAATGTGAAAGTCTACATTGTTCAGCATCTTTGGGACTTAGATTCATTTCAACGCAGGCTGGGAGGTGGGAGTGGGGAGGGGAGATGTTGAGCTGTTTAGTTTTAATGAAATGGTTAAGGCTGAAATAATGGTTCTATATAGCTTTTGACATAATTTATTCTATTTTGTGTCAATTTGCCTGAAGAGTGTAATGTTGTGCGGGGGCAGAGCTGCAAAGGGCTCTCACCGAGTCATGGATTATAATTTACATCTAGCAAGTCTACATATTCCATAATTATGGTATGCTATGAATTAGTAGAGTAATATTGAATATCTCCAGACCCCTTATTATGGCTTCTCACTTGAAATATGTTTTCAATATACATTTATTCAGCAGTGCTTAAACATGGCAAGTCATAAACACACGCTCTTTAAATCATGTGGCTACATTTTCTTCCTGCTTAAACGTAAGATCAGATGTTATTAACAGCAGAGGCGGGGGGCGGGGGTGGGTAATGAGAGAGGAGCTGTTAAAAAACAAATAGTATTTTTTATTTTAAAAGAAATGTCTTCTATTTATGATACTGTTTCCTCAAAGCAAAAGAGGAAAGAGTACTTAGAGGCTTTTGGTTGTTTCTCTGGTGACAATTTATTTTATTTTTGTAGCACTTTGTCTCCTAAGAGCAATGTATCCTTGCAATCTGCTGTATATTATGTATATACTTGAGCAACTGATTTGTTTAATAGATGCTCTCAGGCTAAGATCCAGGAAGAAGAGCTAAAGATCCACCTCTCAGATAATTAAGAACACTGTCCAAGTGGCTGGAGCCCGAAGAGACTTCCTATAACTGTCTCTAAAGTGAGAATTTACCTTCATTCTTGGTGGCAAGTTGCCCAGGCACTGAGCCACAGGATGAGGGAATTCCTCCCAGGGAATGTGATGAAGTATTTTGGAAAGAGTGGCCTTGCTCTCCAGGACATTTAAAGTTCACTTTAAAGGCTAGCCTCTCCAGGTCTCGCGCTGAACCCGCCTGAGTCCTTTGCTTGCAATTCTAGCATGCTGACACCAGGTGGCGGGCTACACAGCTAGAGTTCCCTTCCGTGCAGCTAATGATTTGAAAGTGATTGAGGAATTAAGAGATTCTTTTTGAAAGCATAACACTTGCTAAAAATGCTACAGAGGCTACCTCCACTTTCAGATCTAATGCATTCATTGTAAAGGCCATGTCAATATACACTAACAAAAAGCTGTATCTATTTTTATAAATATATTGAGCACCATTATAATGTGATTTTATGGGGGGATCGTTACTGTGTTTATGTAAATATAATATGCTCTATACCACAACACAACAAAATGTATCGAGTTCTGGATAGATAGTTGCCTTACTAACCTTGAGTAAGAAATCCTACAGATAAAATAAATATATTGGTATCAGGAAAAAACAGAAAGATTATAATAGTACTACAGGAAATCTGAAACATTAAGACAATGGGCTGAACTTCATGCCTGGTGAGCTGTCTGGCTCGTGGTTTGCTATTTCACAAGAGGACAGACTAGTTTACTATTTTACATCTTGTGCTTTTGTTTTCCCATGGGTAGTACCAGCACAGGGAATGGAGGATAGTGATTGGATATGTTTTATTGGGTGAGCGGGAGGAGAGATTGCATTTTATATGTGAGCAAAGAAAGCAAGTACTTGCTTTGCAAATTATATGTCGAGGTTTCTACTTTTTCGGTTTGATTCTGCTCAGTCATTGGCAGGAATCATAAAGTGATCTGACAGAAGGAGCAAAAAGTGCCCCACAGGGTTCTGGTAGACGGTGCTGAGTGAATGCCGAAAACAATTACACAGTTTGAGTTAAAAAAGCAAGGACTGTCTGATTAAAAAGTTATTGAGTTATATAATTAAGAGCATGATTTAAAGAAGTATGAACTCCTGGGCAAAATTAAATGCCTTACTTCCTAACAGTTTAACGCTTCTGAACTGCTCTTTAATTAAGCCCTGGTTTCCTCTTGTGGGTAGTGACACTTACCCTGCTGAGTCTGCCAGCGCCCTTCCAGGGCTTCTCCGGGTTCCTCCATGGAAGCAAAGTCTAGTCCTCTCTCGTGTCTTGCATGCATCCTAATTTAAGAAACGCTTTCACCATGTGTCACTGGAAGAAACGCCCAGATTATGTTTTATTCAACTCAGCTCTAACTCCTTATAGTATTAAGGGTTCAGTTTATTCTTTCATAAGCTATCATCAGAAAGCAGGATTCGGTCCACGTGAGTTGGAAACCCAGCTTCACCATTTGCTGGCCGTAAAACCTTGAGAAAATAACCCAGAACATTTGTAAATGAGAATAAAATAATAGCTACCTTGGAGGTAGAGAAGGTTGGACGGGAACCTGGTTCATAGTAAGTGCTCATCTCAGTACATGGTGGTTATTACTAATGGCACTCTTACTATTCATGACGGGGTTTCAGTTACCTTTTCTGAATCTGAGGAGTACTCAGGATTCTTAAACTGGTGTTTATACACTAAGTAAAAGCAGAGAAAGACCCTGCTGCACAGACCCTGCGGGAACACCGCACCTTCCCCTTCAGCGTCTGCGGCTTCAGCCCACAGCCAGGGCCCCTAGCAGTGGCTCTCCTGGGCCCCTCTGGTGCACTGTTTGCTGAACAAGCCTGTTTGGATGCAGACTTTTTCTTCTCAGAGGCCATATTTCTTTTCAAAGAAGATGGTATGAGCGTTCACAGTAACCGTGTTTCAGGTTTGTGTTTTGTTTTATGGGGAGAGGCCTTACGTGCTGACATTGGGGTCGGCACCTCAGAGGTGATCGCTGTTAACTGGCAGGCTCTGAAAACTTGAAGAAGTTCCTGCTTCTGCGCTGGGTGGGGTCGGGGGTGCCCTGTGAAGCCCCACAAAGACTCCTCCGTCAGGAGGGCCCCGCTGTGACCCTCGGAGGCCTAGACCCTATTCCGAATGTGTGCCAAAAACGTGTGTGAGACGGCCCCACGTGGATGTGGCTGTGGGCCCCTGGGGTGATGTCAGAGAGGCCCCCACCGTGGGCTGCCGAGGGGTCTGGCCGAGCTGGCGCTTCTGGCCGTGACCCTGGGCAGATAAGCTCTCCGTGCCTCAGCATCCTTGTCTCTAAAGTGGGAGAGATGGTGAGAGTTCCTCCCTCACTAGGCTCCGTGCAAAAGAAATGAGTCATATCTAGTAGTGCTTGAAGGCGCGGGGCCCCGGGGAAGCCGTCCGTAAATGTCAGCCAGGGAGGGGGCAACTGAAGGTGATGACAGTGACCCCAGGGTCCCCATCCACCCTCACCCCCACCACACAAAACTATCTTTTCTTCCTACCTGCTGGTTCACCCACGTGTTAGGGTTGATGGGAACACACACACAAAACCATCTAATCTCATTTTACGGACAAGAAGCTAAGGCCAAGAGTGGTTGTGGCCTTTCTAAAGTCACACAGCTGGTTAAGGACAAACAGCAGGCCCGCAGCTGTGGCCACAGAATTCCAGTCTAGCGCTAATGACAGCGGCATGCCACGTTCCCCCTGGAATAAGGAATTTTAAGTGTAACTGCCCAGGATGGCTTAGCAAGTCCAGTGTCTTCCACCTGGGAGCTTAAATGGAAGTTAGGTAATACCAGTTCATTCCAGCCAGCCTTATAGCAAATCCCAAGAGCGGGAAAAGACAAATTGGAATTGAGACATTTAGAGGACGGAAAAATGTTCCAAGTCAAACCATCCCTCACAAAGTGGAGGGCAAAAAACTAGGTGACATGTATGATTTCAAAGCAATCATGGATTTTTTAAATCTCTGGGCTCTAGGGAATATGAGAAATTTAGTCTGGTTTCACTACACAAGTTAAACTGCAGTGAAAAATAAAATGCAGAAGGGTTGCTGATCTGAACAAGTGGGGCTGGATACTTCTGGAAGAAATACTATCTCGTTGGTAGAGAGAGGCCTCGGGGTGAGGTTTGTGAGGTGATGGTGGGGAGTTTTATGAGCTGCTGAGCGTTTCCACGAAACAAGAACTTTAGAAGCCCTAGGAAAAAAAGTTGGGGAGCTTTCCAGTGAAATCTTGGGTTGGGAAAGAAAATAAACCCACAGTTTGCTAAACAAGATGGCAGATCCAGTTCAGACAAACGGAGTAAGAGCCTCGGTTCCCAGTATTGCAAGAAAAACTCGTCAGAGGCCTCCCTGGGGAGCCCAGGATGGAGGCCCTGACTCAGGGCCCTCTGCAGCTTGCTGCGGGGAGGGGTCTCCTGCAGTTGGAGGTAGGAGGGGGTGGCCTGGAGCCGAGTCAGGAAGAGACCCCAAACCCTTTGGGGCAGAGGGAGTTGAGTGTGTTTTGGCCTAGTGGACAGGAGGGAGGCTGGTCAGGAGAGGCTTGTTAGCACAAAAGCAGCTGAAAGCAAGAAGCATCTGGAAAGGGCCATTTAATGCTTTAAACTCACGCCAAGCTAATTGAGTCATGTGAGCGTATGTGCTTGTAAATTATTTCAACTGTGCATAGTTCGTCCCCCGAGATCACCTTCCCCTGCAGCTCAAGACTGGTCGTGTGTGTGAACAGGCTCTGAGCGGGCTGGAACTCATGTGTGTGTGTGAGAGTGTGTGTGTGCGTGCGTGTGTGTGAGTGTGTGTGCGCGCACTCAGGGGTTATTGATTACAGTCTGCATTTCCAGGACTGTGTGCTGACCGAGTCGATGTCCACAATCTATTCCTTTACGCGGCAGGTGTTATCATTCCCCCCTTGCAGATGGAGACACTGAGGCTGTTGCGAGCTGTTTGGTGGCAGCGTTCTTAACTCCTAACCTTCTGCTGCCATATCATGAATGCTTGTGACTAAGGGGACTGTCTGGATGAGCGTGCATTTCTGAGCTCTCTTATCAAAAGGACCTCTACCATCGGCCCAAACTTGGGTGCTGATGTCATGCGACGGACGAAGCCCTTCTCCAAAGCCTAGAGCAGACCCCTTGAGTTCACCGAGCTGGGCTGACAGTTTTTACCATAATCAGAATGAAGCCTCTTGCCATTCTTCACGCAGGACTCGCCCCCAACCCCGATCTCCCTCCCCTTTGCTCTCACGACAGCTCCCGAGATCTCAGCCGGCTGATTATGTTTCTGCATGAAAGTCCGAGAATCTAGGTCAGTTTATCCAAGTAGAAAGTGTTATTTTATTGAGTTAGCTCTGTGCAAACTGCTGCCTCAGTGCTTTGTAGAAGCAGAATCCCTCGTGTCTGGGGCATGTTCCCCGGCAGTTTCCAGGGGCCTCCAGGTAATCACTTAGATTTAAAATCAACGTTGAAAACCCATCTTTTTACAGAAATGGTGGCTCCCAGTAACAAGTGTCTGTCTTTTTAACTGTTTTGTCAGACTCTAAGTCAACTCAGCCTCTTTGTGAAGAGACTTTGAGTATTGGGATGGCCGAGGCCACTGCATCAAAGTCCAGAAAAATGGGAGTGACTGGCCAGAAGGGGAGATGGACCCATCTCTTGATGTGGAATTTCCTTGTTACTCTCATAATCTGACCCAGTAAATATATTTAAACCCAAACTGTTTATCAGAAGAGGAAGGGATCTTTTTGGTGGCTGAACACCATTTCGAGTTCTGCTATCTTCCCATCAGGGTTTTAAATGTCTTATAAATGTGTTTTTTTTATTACGTTTTCACCTTACAATAATGCTGTTTTATAATTTTCAACTTTTCAACATTTTAGAGTAGAGTTACTCAAAGTATGGTTTGGGGACTAGAGCGGTGGTGAACTGTTAACAGACTGAAAAGGAAGGTATGTACAGACGTGAGGAACAGACATTTAGAAACTGGTAGCAACTTGATATTGCTGTAACATCCAGGCAGCATTTCATTTATCTAGAGATCATTTCTCTAGTGATCTTTATCGTGTTTTTATAAACGGATTTGTCTATCGTGGATGAGAAATGGATGAAACAAAAAAAACATAAAACAAAAATCCTGGTCCTTCCCCATGGATAGTTTGAGAAAAACTGTTGTCACAGCATCCATCCTCTCATTTTTTTTTTGACACCTTAATTGTGGTATGAATCCTGTACAGTAAACTACGCATATTTCGTATGTACAATTTGATGAATTTTGATAGATGTATACACCAATGAAACCACCACCACAATCAAGATAGCTACCATTTCCATCACTCCCCAAGAGGTGCAATTTTCAAATTCCCAATTTCTCCTTTCCCACCCCCTTTAACCCCAATAACCATAAGTTTGTTCTCTATATCTATGTGTCTGTTTCTGCTTTGTAGACAAGTTCATTTGTGTCTTTTTTTTAGATTCCACATATAAGCAACATCATAAGGCATTTTTCTTTCTCTTTCTGGCTTATTTCACTGAGAATGATGATCTCCAGGTCCATCCATGTTGCTGCAAATGGCATTATTTTATTATTTTTATGGATGAGTAGTATTCCATGGTCTAAATACACCACAGCTTCTCTGTCCAGTCATCTGTCATCCATCCTCTCATTTGATGCTGCCTCCAGTTTTGCGAAGGAGATAGGGATTGTGTTTTAAGCCCCATTTTTACCAGTGAATAAACCCAGGCTCGGAGAGGTGAAAGCAGCTGGCCTGTCACATGTGAGCTGTCTCCATCCAGGGCTTCTTACCTGAAGCCAACAGTTTTCCAAGATACCATTCTGCTAATCACAGGCTAGTGAAACAAGCTCATCTGCAAATACTGTTGCCTAAGCTCCTTTTGGGGGTGGGAGGGCAGAAGGTAATTAGGTTTATTTATTTATGTTCACAGAGGTACTGGGGGTTGAACCCAGGACCTCATGCCTGCTAGGCATGCACTCTGCCACTGAGCTGTACCCTCCCCTCCCCTCCCCACCCGCTCAACTTTTTTAAAGGAGGTATCTCTGTGTACGCTTGACCTCGTATGATCTATCAGCAGATAACCTTTGATAACATTTGAGTTCTGCAAATTCATAAAACCGTTTAGAACGCAATAGACTGGCCAGTTCCATGTATTTTCCCAGGGAAGGTCGAGGTTTGAAGGCATCCCTCTGGGTCTGTGCAGCCCTCGGCGCTGACCTCCCAGCGGGCAGCCTGGGCGCCCTGGGAGGATGTATCCTGGCAGCTAGCATTCTGTTTGGGGGCAGCAGGGACAGTGAGAAACCCCTTCTTCATGTCAGGCTCACCTCTACCTCTTTCTTACCTGTTGGCCCTGGAACTTCCCCCACCTGAGTCCCTGAGGATAAGTCCCAGTACTTGGTCACAGGCACTGCACCCCTTCTGAACCTTCTTCCCCACCCCGAGCCAGTATCTCCGGTGTTTTCAGTGGTTCCTCGTATGGTATGGCCTCAGTGCCCCACCTTCAGTCTTACCATCCTCCTCACCCTTACTCTTCATCCTTTTTTGAGTCAAGGTCCATCCTAAAATGGGTGAGTCCCCCCAAAATGACCCTGGCATCCCAGAGGTGGTCTGTCCAGAGTATAGGAAAATAATCATCTCCCTCAGCCCACACGCTGTATTTATTGCAATGCCATCTAAGACTGCATCACCTATTTTGCAGCCAGGTCACATCCCTGTCTCGTAAGAGATAAAAATGCTAAGTGTCTTTAATAGGAACACCTTCACTCGACAGGTTAGTCTCTGTACCGGCCCACTGATTTACTCATTAATCGAGTCCTTCTTTCACCCCCATCCCACTGAGCAGCCAGCCAGCCAACCAGTGGAATTTTGTTAAGATCTGCTTCAGGATTTTAATCCTATAATTTTATTTTGAGAAGAAATCGTGGTCAGTGGAAGGAAAGCGGTTTAGGCCTTTTAATCCTCCCAGGTTATTTGCTCCGGAGCCTCAGTGTCTGGGCACCAGCTCTCTGGTCTACCCCTCAGGGCAAGGTTAGCCAGTTAACAAAGTCCCGGGTGCCTGCGGACTCTAGAATCTGAGTTTAACCACCAAGGTTCCCAAGGGGACACCTCATTGGTTTCAGCTGCCTCCCTAATCCCCTTCCCTTTAAGAATTGTTGATCACAGAGGTCTCTTTGCGGTGGCCTTTGTGACATCTGTTTCCATAATGTTCAGATGCACAGATGAGTTTAGCCAGCACCCCAGCCTCCGACGGCATGGCCACAGCGTCCCAGGACCATACCAGGCATTTTATCTGGGCTGCCCCAGGCGGCCAGGGATGGAAGAGGAATGGGAGGGAGGTCATTAACATGATCGTTTTACATGTCGTAATAAGCCTGCATGACTTCTGTAATTAAGAAAAGTAATAACAGAAGAGATTAAAGAGAGAAGAAAGAAATCACCCTCCTCGCATGTTGGCTTGAGTTCAGTTCCTAGTGGACCCTCCTCCTCCTGCCTGACTTGCTCACAACCCACTCACTTCCTAACTCCTTGCATTCCTGCCTCTATTCCAACCACCCTACAGAGGGAAGAAAAAAACACTTTTTTCAAAATTTATTAATGACCTGATTCAGAGGTCAGCAAACTACAGTCCATGGGCCAACTCCAGTAGGTCACCTGGATTTACAAATAAAGTTTTATTGAGATGCTGCTGTGGCCACTTGTTTATACTGATTCCCTACGGCTGCTTTCCCAATACAACCACAGGGTTGAGTCCTTGGGACAGAGGCCAGGTGGCACACAAAGCCTGAAATATTTACTGTCTGGTTCTTTACAAAAATCAGTTTACTGACCCCATCCTGTATTAATAAATCCATAGGTCTCGCCCCCACTGGTCCTGAATTCCTTCTCACTCTCCTTGCCTCTTGGCTGCCGTCGGCTCTCATGACCACCATTCTTCTTTTTAATTGAAGTATAATTGATTTAAAGTATTGTGTTAGTTTCTGGAATACAGCAAAGCTATTCAGTTTTATATATATTCTTTTCCAGATTCTTTTCCATTAGACGTTATTATAAGATACTGAATATAGTTCCCTGTGCTCTACAGTAGGACTTTGTTGTTTATCTATTTTATATGTAGTAGTGTGTATCTGTTAATCCCAAACTCCTGATTTATCCCTCCCTGCCACCTTTCTCCTTTGGTAACTATAAATTTGTTTTCTATGTCTGTGAGTCTGTTTCTATTTTGTAAATAAATTCATTTGTATCCTTTTTTAAGCTTCCACATATGAGTGATATCATATGATATTTGTCTTTATCTGACTTACTTTACTTAGTATGATCATCTCTAGGTCCATTCATGTTGCTACAAATAGCATTATTTCATTCTTTTTATGGCTGAGGAGTATTCCATTGTATAAATATACCACAGCTTCTTTATCCAGTCGTCTGTCAATGGACATTCAGGTTGCTTTCATGGCTTGGCTATTATAAATAGTGCTGCTATGAATATTGGGGTGCATGTGTCTTTTCAAACTAGAGTTTTCATTTTTTTCTGGGTATATGCCTAGGAATGGGATTGCTGGATCACATGGCAACTCTAGTTTGTAAAGGAACCTCCATACTGTTCTCTATAGTGGCTGCACCAATTTACATTCCCATCAACAATGCAGGAAGATTCCTTTTTCTCTACACCCTCTCCAGCATTTATTATTTGTAGACTTGATGATGGCTATTCTGACTGGTGTAAGGTGATATCTCATTGTAGTTTTGATTTGCATTTCTCTAATAATTAACAATGTTGAGCGTCTTTTTGTGTGCCTGCTGTCCATCTGGATGTCTTCTTTAGAGAAATGTCTATTTAGGTCTTCTGCCCATTTTTGGATTGGGCTGTTTGTTTTTTTGTTACTGGGCTGTATGAGCTGTTTGCATATTTTGAAAAGTAATCCCTTGTCAGTTGCATCATTTGCAAAGATTTTCTCTCATTCCGTAAGTTGTCTTTTCATTTTGTTTATGGTTTCCTTTGCTGTTCAAAAGCTTTTAAGTTTAATTAGGTCCCATTTGTTTATTTTTTATTTTATTTCCATTACTCTAGGAGATGAATGCAAAGAAATATATTGCCTGCAATTTATGTCAAACAGTGTTCTGCCTATGTTTTCCTTTAGGAGTTTTATAGTATTAGATCTTACATTTAGGTCTTCAGTCCATTCGGAGTTTATTTTTGTATATGGTTTCAGAGAATGTTCTAATTGCATTCTTTCACGTGTAACTCTCTAGTCTTCCCAGCACCACTTACTGAAGAGACTCTCTTTTCTCCCCTGTATATCCTTGCCTCCTTTGTTGTAGATTAATTGACCATAAGTGTGTGGGCTTATTTCTGGAATTTCTGTCATGTTCCATTGATCTGTGTGTCTGTTTTTGTGCCAGTACCATACTGTTTTGATTACTGTAACTTTGTAATACAGTCTGAAGTCAGGAAGCATGGTTCCTCCAGCTCTGTTCTTCTTTCTCAAGATTGCTTTGGCCATTCAGGGTCTTTTGTGTTTCCATACAAATTAAAAAATTTTTTATTCCAGTTCTATGAAAACTGCTATTGGTAATCTGATAGGGATTGCAATGAATCTATAGATTGCAATGAATCTATAGATCATATGATTCATGACCACCTTTCTTGACAATGTCTTCCCTCCCCTGGTGACAGCAAAGCTTCACTTTCCTCTTCTTGTCTCCCTGATCACACTTTTTTTGTCTTCCAAGCTGACCCTTACTTCAACTGTAAACATGCACAGAGACATAGGAGTCTATCTTTTGGTTCAGTCTTGCCTCCCTGGTGCCTAGAACAGTGCCTGGTGCATGTCTGTGGTGTGTGGATGAGCGAGCCTACCTAGCTCTGTCTGGTGGGACATTGGACCAGAGCTCTCTTCTTACATCACCTTGTGGAAACATCCTGTTTGGACCTCACAGGCGAACAGGTGATCCAGTGCGGTCCCCAGAGGAGAGTTTAGCTTTGGAATCATGAACATTTCACTGTATACAGCCAAGACCCTGGAACTTTTAGAAATTACTTTCCATTTCCTTGGCCCCAGACTCGAGCCCTAATTCTGACTTGTTACGGCTGTGATGCGTGAAGGTAGTGGCGCTTCTGTAAATCTTCTACTCGTCTAATTTGGCCCACTCTTGGCGCACCCAAGGGAAAGTAGCCGAGATCTGGTAAGGGTCACAAGGAGAGTAAGTGGAACAAACAAGGATGTCACAGAATAGTTCTCCTCCACAGACTCCCAGCCCCTCTCTGGCCAGCGCCATGGTACTGGATAAGGACTCTGCCACGCACTTGGTGGAAGGTGGCTGTTTTTCCTCCAGTGTTTACATGGCTGACTTAGCTCATGTTTGTCAAATTATCATCTAAGGAAGGAATGAAGGGAGGGAGGGAAGGAATGAAAAAGAAAAGAAAACAGAGGATAATTTAACACTTTTATCATCAAGCTCAGGTTTAGCAAAGAGGTTTTATTTTCCATGCTAGTGCTGGTCGGTAGCTAGTGGTTTCTGGGATCTGCTTGCATTGCTGTGTTGAGAAGGATTCTGAGGCTGTGTCAGGTTCAGTTCAATGAGAGAACGAGCTATAATCAATTTGAGATGCCTATCTTGGGTGTGAAAGAAGGGGGTTGTGGCTTGCAGGCCATGTTTTCCACCTCACTTTTAGGCCATTAAAGCAATGTCTACAAAGCCTTTTCCAAAATTATGTGAATGGAACATTAGGCTGCCTGCCTTTGCTGCCACCATCTTCCTTTTGCTAGCATTTTTGAAGCCGTCTGCCTTCTCCTTTAAACTACTAAAATTCAATCTTTCATCCATGTAACAAAGCATTTTACCACAGGAACTGGGGATACATATAATGGCCAAAGATGTATGTGGTCTTCCAATTATTTACTGGTAATCTTCAATAATTAAGCTACATTCATTGAATACATCAGCATAAAATACCAAAACAAGGGGTTTCGTGTTGGGGGTCAGTGAAATAGAAGGCAGTTCTCTGGAGAGTCTTAGCTGGTCCAGGATGAAGCTTCAGTTCTTCCAAACTAGATGCTCATTTTGGGCTAAACCCAAATGTGCACCTGTGAAGTCAAAACAGGGCTTTTCAGGGGGTACCTTTGCCCTCGTAGTGAGGTTGCACCTAAGGAAGAATTTCATCCAGATTCAGCAGGATTCATTCCTTTATTCATTCCACAATCCTTGGTTGGATGCCTGCTGTGCACCACACAACATCTAGACACTGGGCATCCAGACAGAAATCCCTGCCCTAAGCGAGCTGCCATTCTAGTGGGAGGAAACAGGCAGTAATGCATGTATAAATATATACTGAGTTCATCAGCGGTAAATACTAGTGAGAAAAATAAGGGAGGCATGGGGAAAAGTGAGCCTTGAACAGGCACTGGAGGGGAGTGTTTGCTGTTTGGGAAGCAGAGCCAGCAGGAGGGAGGAAGCCCACCCTCTGGACGTCTACGGGAAGAGCATCCCTGGCACGAGAACCTGCAGGTACCAAGGCCCTGGAGTAGTCAGGGACCAGCAGAGAGGCCGGGGCAGCAGGAATAGGAGGAGTCAGAGAGGTAACAAGAGGACAGAGTGAACAGAGAGACGCAGTTCAAATCATTGTATTTCTGTTCCTGAGCCTAGAAAAAAGTATATATATATATATGTAATATATATATATATATATATGTGTGTATATATATATATATATATACACACACACACACACACACATACATATACACACACACACACACACACACATATATATATATATATATATATATATATATATATATATATATATACACAAATATATAAAATCTTGGAAATTTTGACCATCTGTCCATTGATTGGAAACTTTATCTCTAGAGATACAGCAAATATCATCCTCCGTGGAGGGAACAGTGATGGCTCTGTTCTGGATGGGCAAATATGGGCAAATGCCTGTGCTCTGTGATGGAGGAGTTTCAGAGGATAAAATAGAAATAACAAGAGTTTTCTCTCCCGAGTTCTCTTCGTATTTAAACCAGCTAAGAGTGCCTCTCTTGTTCTTCCATATCTCTTTCATCTTGACTATTTCCCTAGTTTTCTTTTCTTCTCCCCATAATTTTCTGTGGGCATAGATCAGTCAAGGTTGTTTGATTATAAGGAACAGAAACTGACTTGGCCAACTTAAGCCAAGAAGAATTAATTAGAAACCCCTTGGGGGCTCCAAGAATAGACTGGAGGATGGAGAACCAGGTTTGGAAAAGATCTGGAACCGAGTGGCCCTGGGAGGCTGGAAGGAGGTCTCCTGGTGGAGAGTTTGGCCAGAAAGCCGCAGTTAGGAAGACTGAACCCCGGTCACTTGTCTTCCAGATTCTCAGTCCCAGGCGGGAGTTCCCATCGGCAGAACTCGGGACCTGCACCTGACTGTCCAGAGGAAAAAGTGGGGTGATGGGGCTCCTTATCCTCTGTACTAAACGAGCAGGCAGATACCTGTTTTCCATCCTCTCAGAATTATATGCAGTGGGGTAGAGGGAATTCCTCCAAAGGAAATTAGGGTAGTGGTAAGAGAAACAAGACACTGAGAACTGCCCCCCAAGCTGCCCAGTGTCCCCTTCAGGGTGCAGTCAAAAGTCTCCTATTTCTGCTGTCAGATAAGAAATGCTGTTCAGTTCAGTTGGGTCTTGACTCATGGAAGAATGACTCAAGACAGGTGAAATTTGGCCAGATTACAAAATTCGATGTGATGAAGCTTTGCGGCTGTGTGTGCAGACACCGCTCAAAAAGTCATCAGCCTTTGCTCCCCTGTGCCCATGGGCAAAATGGCATTTCTCTGAGCGTGTCTGCAAATAAACTGCGTGGCACGAGTACCTGCTATTTCTGCAGTGCTTCCTGAAATGGGCTAAACCCAAACGTGCATCTGAGAAGTCAAAACGGGGCTTCCCATCCATTTACTGGCACCATCCGTACACCTCTGTGAGCCGTGTATTATCGTCCCTGTTTGCAGTTGAGGATCAGAGGCGAGGAAAGCTAAGTGGTTTGCTCACATAGTCGGTGCTGGTGACAGGTCTGAATCCTGAGCTGTGCAGCTGTTTCTCGTTAATTCAAGAGGCTGACGTTCACCTAACAAGTGGGTCCCATGCGCAGGCAGTTCTGCACCCCTCCCCAGAAACACTGATGACATCTGGAGATATGTTTGGTTATTACACCTGGGGAGGTGTTATTGGCTTCTGGCGGGTTGAAGCCAGGAATGCTGTTAAACATCTTACCACTCACAGGATGCATGGACAAGCCCCACAAATGAATTATCTGGCCCCAAATGTCAGTCATGCCAAGGCTGAGAAACTCTGGTATGTACCCACAGGGACACGTGTTGGTGATCACACGTGGGGCTCTGGGTCTGAACGTGCATGTGCAAGTGGATAGCTCTTAGAAGGTGCAGCTCACTGACAGTAGGAATCAGCTATAATGTTTTCTTAATTTTGAACGTAAATACGAGCTTCCAGAAAGAGATTTTGCCCAAACTCCCCCAAGCTTCTACTGTCCCCTGACACACCTCTTCCAAAGGGACAAAGGTCAGTGGTTCTGCCCAGGCAGTAAAACTGATTAAAATCCTGTGCTTTGGGCTGGGCCATCCAGGAGTCTCAATATCTCTGCGGGGAGGGGGCAGCCTGGCATATCCCCTCCCTCTGGGCAGTGGCTATTTTCACAAAGCAAGACTGGAATTGGCCAAAGGGATCATGGTTGTCCTGTAATCAGGTTATGTTGCTATATCCGACCGTTGGCCATCTGTGGCCCAATGGGGAACTGTTAAGCCAGCAGCACTGACCTAAGTGAGACAGACGACAGCAATGATCCTTGGAACGACGGGTTGACCAGAAAGACCGCGTAATAGTCCTGCTAATGGGGGTAGCAGATGAGCAGTTTTTATAGGAATGGGATTTGTCTGCCCCCCACAAAGGTGAGGGAGATTAGAAGTGCGAACTTAATCTCCATAGAGTGTATCCCACGATCTGCAAAGAAGGGCAAGAACCAAGCCTATAGCAGACAGACACTGGGGACTGCCAGAGGCTTGGCTTTATATTTCAGAAGCCCTTGCAATCCCCTTCCTGGGCACTTTTTTAAAGAAAAAATTAAAAATGTATGCAATGATAATGTACAAAGATGTTCATTGCAGCATTATCTATGTTAGCATAAAACAGGCAATAACATAAAGGACTAACAAGAAAAGAATGGCTGGGTAAATTAATTCACGCCCACGGAAAGGAACATTATGCTGCCTCTGAAAACAGTTTTTTTTGTGACATGAGGAAAGATCCACAATGTTGTTTAAAGGAAAACCAAGATCAGAAAATTTAGATATTCTGTGATCGGTATTAAAAAAAAATCTGTGTAAAAAGGAGCAGAAAAAAATAAATCAAAATATTAACCCCAATATTTTCTTCTTTGTGGATCTCATTATTTTCCAAATTGTCTGCAGTGAGCCTACGTTGCTATTTTTTCAAAGGTACCCTTTTTTTATCTTTCAGAAGAAAGTAGCTTTTTCTCTTTATTAAGGTTCTTATATTGCATGGAGACTCTAGGAAACTAGTTGCCCAAAACCTAGTTCACCAGCTGTCTTTATCGGAAACCAGTCGTTACCTAGAAGATTAAGTAGGTTAGTGATCTGGTGCCTCGTGCGCCTGGTCGCACTCGCGCCGTGCTTAGCTGGACATCAAAGAGCTCGCCTCCTCCTCGCCCGCTGCTGGTCAGTTGCACAGCCGCCCACCTAGAATTTGGAAAACAGAGGAAATTAGTTGCCTGGCTTATCTGACATGATTATCCCCGTAGTGCTGCTCAGTAAGTATACATTTCGGGCAATGTCTCCAAGGGGCTGCTCCCTCCCCTGAGCATTTCCAAATGCCTTTCTTTTTGGCCTCTCTCTGGAGTATTTAGATTTGTGTTTCAAGCTGAACGAGAGCTGACGGCAGAGTCTCTGGCTGTCATAGTTGTACTGAGTTCACCTGAGCTGTTGGTTCGAGAGCTAGAGGGTAAGAGCTTAGGGAGTCCTGTTCTGGTCTCTGTACGTCTCCCAGCGGGCATTCCTCTGCACCTCCCTCTTAAAGAAGAGGGAGGGATGGCTCTTCTGAACTGCAAGGAAGCTTTCTTTTGTCTGCTTTGTCCCCGTCACTTCTAAAGATGCCTGTTTATACAGTAGGCATCGCTCCGGTAAATGGTGAAGATGGGGAAGCGGGGCAGCCCCGAGATCAGGGCTTTTGGGATCCGGCAGAATGCCCCTCTGCCCCCCGCACCTCTAGCACAGCTCCGACACGGGTAGCTGTGAGCCGCAGACCAAGTGCCTGTCTCCTCTACCCAGCTCTCAGCCTCCCCTTCCAGAGCCTCATCAGTAACAAAGACCTGTCCAGGGCCCTCAGTGCCCCGGCACTACTGTGTGTGCTGGCGATAGCATGTGAAGAATTCCTGCAATCCCTGCCCTCCAGGAGTTTACAGTCTAGCTGGGAAGGAAGATAATAAAAAAGACAAATAAGGAGACAAACTGGGAAGGGGACTAGGACTGTTGGAGGTCGGGGCTGCAAATTTTGTTGAAGTTGTCAAAGCAGGTCTCGGGAGAAGATGATGTCTGAATACAGACCGGAAGGAGGTGAAAGAGACAACAGCCAGTGCAAAGGCCCTGAGGTGGGAACATTCCCCAATATGTGTGAGGCCAGAGAGGAAGTCAGTTGTCAAGAGGGGCATAAACAAATGGGCATAACACAGGAGGTGGAATCAGAGAAGCCACAGAGTTTTTGTAGAGACTTGAGTTCTTACTCCAAGTTTGACAGGAGCTGTCGGGTGTTCGGGGCAGAAGAGTGACATACTTGGGTCTTAGTAGGTCCAAGGTGGTTGTTATGTTAAGACTATACTATAGGGGAGGTCAGGGCAGAGCAGAGAGAGCTGTGCAGAGGCTACAGAAGGTAAGCAGATGAGGGATGGTTGCACTCCAACAGGTGGGAGCAGTGAGGTGGAGGTGGGGGGGTGGGAGTTTGCAGGCATCACAGGCCTCTCCTTCCTCACAAATTCAGACCAACTGAGAAGTCGCTGCATGAATCAGAAGGAGATCAGCATGTCAGCAACCATATTCTGAGAATCTCTTTATGGTCTGAGAACCTTCTCGGTGTCAGAGAAAAGCTTCTTTCCTTTGAAAGGAGAAAAAAAAAAACTACATTTTAAAAAATAGCTGAAAAAAATTTAAAAAGTGAAAAATAGTTGAAGCAACATAGACTTATTGCATTCAGCTTGGAAAATACTGAAATTTATAAAGAAGAAAATATAAATCACAATTAATCTCATGTCCCAGATATAAGGCCTGTTAATATTTTGATTTATTTTAGTCTGCTTTTTTTTTCTTTGCATATTGTGTGTATTCCAATTTTTCTGGCTTCCTTTTTTAGTTAAATTTAACATTGTGAATATTTCCCCACATCATTAAATCGTCTTTGAAAAGATTATTTTTAGTGGTAGCATAATGTTCCTTCCTATGGGTATGAATTACCTTACAGAGTAATTTGTTTGACGTGTGTGATCCCAGTGACTCATGCCCCCCTAAACCTCACCCCTGAATCGGACGAGCCTCCCTGCCCTGTCACAGGCAGCGCTGAAACCCGAAGGCCTCCTCCCAGGCAAAGCCCTCCTGAGAGCTTCCATGTCACGGAAAGCAGGCTGTGCATGCTTCTCTGTGGGAAGGCAGGGAGGTGGGCAGAGGCAGAGAAAGCCTGGAAGGGCTTGAGCCCAGAACACTAAGTGTCTTCCCTCAGACTCACCAAGACAAGTCCCCCCTCCCTGGGAAAATGAGAGGTTTCGGGGGAAGCTGAGTGTCACTGCCAAACTACCTGCTCCGAGAAACCCAGGGCCCGGGCCACTGAGGATTTAGTGAGTGATGGATGTCAAGTTCTCAGTCATGGCAAACACTCAGTAAATACCATTTTCCCCCTTCCCCTACCATTGCCAAGAAAATTCCAAATCAGTATTCACATGTGCCGTTCTAAGGGGCCAGGCTGAGTTAGTGGACAGTCATTCCTCTTAGTGCCAACCTCATGACCACCTCTACAGAGTGCAGAGTCCACTCAGGAAGTTTCTTTTGGATGTCACTTCATTAGCCATCCTCCTCACCTTGTACCATATGAATACATTCAAGAGAAAAAAAAGAGTTCCAAGCTGGCCAGTCTCCTGGCGACCTCAGTTGGAGTTCAATAATTGCCTATTGATGGATGAATGGATTAAGAGATGGGTGGATTGATGAGTGGATGGAAGAAAGGAAAGAAAGAAGGACAGAGAGGGGAAGGGTGGAAGGAAGGGTAAATTAACAGTCATGGTACCTTTTGTTTTTCTTTCTCTGAAAAGACGTGAGCAGAATAGTATTTTTCACATGAGCCAGAGTCTTTTCCTCCCTTTTCTCAGGTGAAAGAAAATCCAATACAGAAATTCCTAATTTTTGTTGGAAGAAAGTAAAGAGCCACGTATGAGCTAAGTAGTATATTTATTCTGTCTGAGCTGGGGGAGGAAGATGGGTGATTTTCTAGCTTGAGTGACATAAATCTGTGCCCCTCCCCAGAAATATATTGTTATTGCTCTGATGCATTTGGCTTTTTTTTTAAAGTGGACTATGGTTTGTGTGCAGTGGATGAAGTAATTGGAGTGAGTGCTTCTCCCTAGAGACAGAATCAATCACCGTTGTAGAAGATGGTGACATTTTAGAAAGAAACTCTGAGGAAAATGTCATGCTTAAAAAATTAGATTTAAACACACTGGCTCCAGATTGATTTTTATTACACTCAGATGGATACCCTGATTGATTATCAGTCTTACAAATGTTTAGCACATTTCTCACTTCTCTAATAATCAGAATAATCTAATTTTCAATGTCATTTAATGTACTCTATTCAAGGTTATAATAGATCATATTTCTAATAAAACACAGCAATTATGTAATGAATAATACAGGAAGACCAGCATTCAGATTCCCTGGATAAGGCAGCACCAAGGGAAAGTCTTAGATAAGCCCATTCCTCTAAATATGATGCACATTCTGAGTCATTGACTGCATCACACAGGGTGCTTTTTCCCTGCTGGTGATCTGAATGGAACTTTGCCAGACTTGACCAAAAAAAAAAAAAATTCTTGGGAGATAATAGCAAGGTTTGCATCCTTCTAATATATGTTATTAGTGCACCTGGAGAAAAGTGACAGGTTGCCAGGTTATTTATTGAGTTTCTCTAGTAATTGCTGCTTTCTCCCCATTTTTGATATACATCCCCTGGAGAAATACTATATTTTCATTCTAAATATTTTTCCAATATCCATTGAAGCAGCAGCAAATATTACAGATGTTTCAGGGCGAGCCACAGGATATCTAATTTTGAGGAGGTTTGACTCTATATTTAGAGCCTAATAATTACCTGATTATGTTTTCTTTTCTTTTTTTTTTTTTTAAGGCCTACTCACTTCTTTAGAAAGTAAGTTGTGCTTTTGTTATTTGTAGCTTCTAACCAGTTCCAGTCATGTGGGTGTCTGGGTTAGTGATGGTGAATCCCTCTGTTACAGCTTGTGGCTCAGTTGTGGATGGCCTGGTGTGTATGTTGTGCTACCAGACCTGGCCACCATACAAGCAATAGCGCTTCTGGAGTCTCCCCTTTCATGCCGTGCACTCTGGTGAGTCACCAAGCAGTCACAGGCAGAACAGAGGAGGCTGTAGAGCTGTCAGGCCTCGAGACAGTCAGACTAAAGGGAGAGGCTTTAGACAGAAGGCTCACTCCTAAAATTAGTCCTGGATATGAACCTGACAGAATGAAAACTTCTGAAGGTCCGAAGCTTCCTGAAAATCCCAGCAGAAGCAAATGGTGGGCAAATACAGGCAAGATGCACTGCACAGAGATGACATGTCCAGTCCTGATGCAGAGTCATCAGGATGGCAGTGAGAGGACATGCTGGAGAGAGAGAGCAGAGAGGCTGATGGCCATAGGCTTGCGTATGAGCCAATCCATCTTCCCTCCAGATGATCCAAGAACTCGGGAGAAGAATGGATGCACAGAGACAGAAGGCAAAACTTGTTAACAAAGAGTTAGAAAATATAGGGAACTACCAGAGTTGAAAAATACAGTATCTGAAATGAATAATACACTAGAAGGAACCAAGAATAGGCTAAATGAGGCAGAAGAACAGATCAGTGAGCTGGAAGACACAGTAGTGGAAATCATTGCTGCAGAACAGAAAAAAGAAAACAGAATGAAAAGGAATGAGGACAGACTTCTGGGACAACAGCAAATGCACTAATATTCACATTATACGGGTCCCAGAAGGAGAAGAGAGAGAGAGAAAGGGCCTGAGAAAATATTTGAAGAAACAATAGCTGAAAACTTCCCTAACTTGGGAAAAGGAACAATCATGCAAGTCCAGGAAGCAGAGTCTCATACAGAATTAAACCTAAGAGGAACACACCAAAACACATTGTAATTAAAATGACAAAATTAAAGATAAATATTAAAATCAACAAGGGAAAAGCAACAAGTAACATACAAGGGAGCTCCCATAAGACTATCAGCTGATTTTTCAGCAGAAACCCTGCAGGCCGGGAGGGAGTGGCACAATATGTTTAAATTGATGAAAGAGAAAAGCCTACAAGCAAGAATGCTCTACCCAGCGAGGCTGTCTTTCAGATTTGGTGGAGAAATCAAAAGTTTTACGTACAAGCAAAAACTAAAAGATTTCAGCACCTTGAAACCAGCTTTACAACAAATGCTAAAGGAACTTCTCTAGGTGGAAAAGAAAAGCCCACAGCTAGAAACAAGAAAATTACAAAATAGTAAAGGCAAACATATAGTAAAGGTGGGAAATCATCCATACACAAATTAGTAGGAAGGTTAAAACACAAAAATAGTAAAATCATCTGTATCCACAGTAAGCAGTTGAGGGATACACAAAACAATTAGATGTAAAATATGATACCAAAAAGAATAATCATGAGGGAAGGAGAGGATAAATGCAGGGTATTTAAAATGCATTTGAAGAATATTATTCAGCCATAAAAAAAAGAATGAAATAATTTTATTTGCAGCAACATGAATAGACCTAGAAATCATATTAAGTGAAGTAAGTCAGACAGAGAAAAGACAAATACAATATGATGTTGCTTATATGTGGAATCTTAAAAAATAGTACAAATGAACTTATCTACAAAACAGAAACAGACTAACAGGCATAGAAAACAAATTTATGATTACCAAAAGGGAAAAGGTGAGAAGGGATAAATTAAGAGTTTGGGATTAGAAGATACAGACTTTTATATATATATATACATACAATGTATGACTGAATCACTATGCTGTACACCAGAAACTAATGCAGCATTGTAAATCAACTATACTTCAATTTTTTAAAAAAGGGAAGAAAGTATAATTGAGAGATGGATTCTAAAAAAAATACAGATTTTATTTACAAACCAGAAATAGACTTACAGACATAGAAAACAAACTGCGGTTACCGGGAGGAAAGCAGTGGGGAGGGATAGATTAGGAGTTTGGGATTAATAGATACACATTGCTATATATAAAATAGATAAACAACAAGGACCTAGTGTGTAGCACATGGAAATATATTCAATTTCTTGTAATGAGCTATAATGGAAAAGAATCTGGAAATTTATATATATATATATATATATGTATGTGTCTATATGTGTGTGTGTATATATATATATTCAGTTTTATATAACTGAATCACTTGCTATGCACCTGAAACTAACATTGTAAATTGACTACAATTCAATAAAAGATAACAATTAAAATGCATTTGAAATTAAGAGATCAGCAACTTAAAGCAGTCATATATATATGTCATATATATATAATTGCTATACCAAAACCTCATTGTAACTGTACACCAAAAAATCTGTAATAGATATACACACAAAAAAGAAGGAATCCAAACATAACACTAAATATAGTCACCAAATCACAAGAGAAGAGAACAAAAGAAGAAAAGAGTAAAAAAGACCTAAAAAAGCAAATCCGAAACAATTAACAAAATGATGATAAGAACATACAGGTTAATAATTACCTTAACTATAAACATTAAATGCTCCAACCAAAAGACATAGACTGGCTGAATGGATACAAAAACAAGACATATATTTGCTGCCTAGAAGATACTCACTTGAGATCTAGAGACACATACAGACTGAAAGTGAGGGGATGGAGAAAGGTATTCCATACAAATGGAAATCAAAAGAAAGCCGGAGTCACAATACTTATCTTAGACAAGATAGACTTTGAAATAAAGACTTTTACAAGAGGCAAAGAAGGATAATGGTCAAGAGATCATAATGATCAAGAGATCAATCCAAGAAGAAGATGTAACAGTTGTAAATATATATGCACCCAACATAGGAGCACTCAATATATAAGGCAACTGTTAACAGACATAAAGGGAGAAATTGACAGTAACACAATAATAGTGGAGGACTTTAACACCCCACTTACATCAGTGGACACATCATCCAGACAGAAGATCAATACGAAAACACAGACCTTAAATGACACATTAGACCTAAATGATGTTTATGGAGCATTCCTTTCTGAAAGCAGCAGAATACACATTCAAGTGCACACGGAACATTCTCCAGGATGGATCACATGCTGGGCCACAAAGCAAGCCTCAGTAAATTTAAGAAAACTGAAATCATATCAAGTATCTTTTCCAACCACAATGCTATGAGATTAGAAATCAACTATAAGAAAAATGCTGCAAAAAAACACAAACACATGGAAGATAAAACAATATGCTACTAAACAACCAATGGATCACTGAAGAAATCAAAGAAGAAATAAAAAGCACCTAGAGACAAATCAAAATAAAAACACAATGATCCAAAACCCATGGGACACAGCAAAAGCAGTTCTAAGAGGGAAGTTTATAGTGATACAAGCTTACCTCAGGAAATAAGAAAAATCTAAAATAAACAACCTAACCTGAACACCTAAAGCAACTAGAGAAAGAAGAACGAACAAAATCCAAAGTTAATACAGAGAAAGAAATAAAGATCAGAGGAGAAATAAATGAAATAAAGACTTAAAAAATAGAAAAAAATCAATGAAATTAAAAGCTGATTCTTTGAAAAGATAAACAAAATGGATAAATCTTTAGTCAGACTCATAAAGAAAAAAAAGGAGAGAGGGCCCAAATCAATAAAACCAGAAATGAAAAAGAAGTTACAACTGATATCACAGAAGTACAAAGGATCATAAGAGGCTATCATGAGCAACTATATGCTAATAAAATGGACAACCTAGAAGAAATGGACAAGTTCTTAGAAGGGTACAATCTCCCAAGACTGAACCAGGAAGAAATAGAAAATATGAATAGACCAATTACCAGTACTGAAATTAAATCAGTAATTTAAAAACTCCCAATAAACAAAAGTCCAGGACCAGATGTTTTCACAGGTGACTTCTACCAAACAGTTTGCACCTATCCTTCTGAAACTATTACAGAAAAATTGCAGAGGAAGGAACACTTCCAAACACATTCTGTGAGGCCACCATCACCCTGATGCCAAAACCAGACAAAGTTATTCGCAAAAAAAAGAAAATTATAGGCCAATATCAGTTATGAATATAGTGCAAAAAGCCTCAACAAAATACTAGCAAATTGACTCCAAAAATGCATTAAAAGGATCATACACCATGATCAAGTGGGATTTATCCCAGGGATGCAAGGATTTTTTAATATCCACAAGTCAATCAATGTGATACACCACATTAACAAGTTGAAGAATAAAAACCGTATGATAATTTCAATGGATGCAGAAAAAGCTTTTGATAAAATTCAACATCCATTTATGATAAAAACTCTCCAAAAAGTGGGCATAGAGGGAACATACCTCAAATAAAGGTCGTATATGACAAACCCACAGCTAACATCACTCTTAATGTTGAATAGCTGAAAGCATTTCCTGTAAGATCAGAAACAAGAGTAGGATGCTCACTCATCACTGTTATTCAACATAGTTTTGGAAGTCCTAGCTATAGCAATCAGAAAAGAAGAAGAAATAGAGGGATTCCAAACTGGAAAAGAAGAAGAAAAACTGTTATTGTTCACAGATGACATGATACTATACATAGAAAACCCTAAAGAAATGATCAGAAAACTACTAGAGCTCATCAATGAATTTGGTAAAGTTGCAGAATACAAAATTAATATAGAGAAATCTGTTGCATTTCTATATGCTAATGACAAAATATCAGAAAAAGAAATTAAGGAAGCAATCCCATATGCATCGCATCAAGAACAATAATATACCTTGGAATAAACCCACCTAAGAAGGCAAAAGACCTGCACTCCAAAAACTGTAAGATGCTGGTGAAAGAAACTGAAGACAAGACAAACAGATGGAAAGACATACTGTGTTCTTGGATTGGAAGAATCAATATTGTTCAAATGACCATACTACCCAAGGCAATATACAGATTCAGTGCAAGCCCTATCAAATTACCAATGGTATTTTTCACAGAAGTGAAAAAAAATTTTAATTTGTATGGAAATACAAAAGACCCTAAAGAGCCAAAACAATCTTGAGAAAGAAGAATGGAGCTGGAGGAATCATGCTCCCTGACTTTAGACTATACTACAAAGCTACAGTAATCAAAGAAGTATGGTACTTGCACAAAAACAGACGTACAGATTAATGGAACAGAAGAAAGTTCACAAATAAACCCATGCACTTATAGTCAATTAATCTACAACAAAGGATGCAAGAATATACAATGGAGAAAAGGAAGTCTCTTCAATAAATGGTGCTGGGAAAACTGGACAGCTGCATGCAAAAGAATGAAATTAGAACATTCTCTAACACCATATACAAAAATAAACTCAAAATGGGTTAAAGCCCTAAATATAAGACCAGATACTCTGTAACTCCTAGTGGAAAACACAAGCAGAACACTGAGATAAATTGCAGCAGTATTTTTTTTTGCATTCTTCTCCTAGAGTATTGGAAATAAAAGCAAAAATAAATAAGTGGGACCTAATTTAACTGAAAAGCTTTTTCACAGCAAGGGAAATCGTAAAATGAAAAGACAGCCTGCATAATGGGAGAAAATATTTTCAAATGATGCAACTGACAGGGATTAATTTATAAAATATACAAACAGATCATACAGCTTAATATCAAATATCAAAAAACAAACAACCCAATAAAAAATGAGCTGAAGACATAAATAGACATTTCTCCAAAGAAGACATACAAATGGCCAACAGGCATATGAAAAGGTGTTTAACATCACTCATTAATAAAGAAATGCAAATAAAAACTACAATGAGGTATCACCTCACACCAGTCAGAATAGCCATTGTCCAAAAGTCTACTAATAATAAATGCTGGAGAGGGTGTGAGGAAAAGGGAATCCTTCTACACTGTTGGTGGGAATGTAAATTGGTGTGGGCACTATGGAAAACAGAATGGAGGTTCCTTAAAAGTCAAAAAATACCATTACCATATCATCCAGCAATTCCATTCCTGGGCATATATCCAGAAAAGACAAGAACTCTAATTTGAAAAGATACACATGCACCCTAATGTTCACAGCAGTACTGTTTACAATAGCCAAGACATGGAAGCAACCTAAATGTCCATCAACAGATGACTGGATAAAGAAGATGTGGTGTGTGTGTGTATTATATATATATATAGTAGAATATTACTCAGACAAAAAAGAATGAAATAATGCCATTTCCAGCAACATGGATGGACCTAGAGATGATCATACTAAGTGAAGTAAGTCAGACAGAGAAAGACAAATATCATATCATGGAATCTAAAAAAAAATTCAAAGGAACTTATTTACAAACCAGAAATAGACTCACAGACATGGAAACCAAACTATGTTTACCGAAGGGGAAAGGGAAGTAGGGAGGGATTAATTAGGAGTTTGGGATTAACAACTAGCTGTGAAATAGATAAACAAGGATCTACTGTGTAGCACAGGGAATTGTATTCAATATCTTGTAGTAACCTATAATGGAAAAAAAAATTTTTTAAGTATATACATATATATGTAAGTATGTATAACTGAACCACGTTGCTGAGCACTTGAAAGTAACACAACATTGTAAATCAACTATATGTCAATAAAAATTTTTTAAATAAATAAAATGCAAAAAAAAAAAAAAAATATATATATATATATATATATATATATATATATATATATATATATATATATATATATAAATATAAATAATGGTAGGTTAAGAGGCTGAGAACCTCTTTGCAGTTAAGCTACTTGGCAGTAAAAGTTGTCCACACTGTTGAAAATGGTTTCCTGGAGCCTCGAGGGAAGAGTGAGAGTGTGTGTGTGTGTGTGTGTTAGAAGTAGATGGCATATAAAATTAATGAGAAAGTTATCACTGAAGACTTTAGGGACAAGGTCTTTGCAGGGTACTTAGGATGGGAAGGAGAGACTAAATGATGACCTGTGGTGAGGACCTAAGGTTACCCAAATGGTTCACTGGGTGTTTTCGGGGGCCCAGCAAGAGAGAATGAGTAAGGATATGTCTGTGGAGACAGCCTGGCTGTTGTAGCTCTAACAGCACTAATTCTGCTTTACTTTTTATTGTACTGTATTGTATCTTCCTACCTTTCACAGCTGAGCTAGTGTCTGCAAGACATCGTTCACAGAGAGGATGGACTTGAGCACCCGTGGTTGGACAGAGCCAACCTTGGCAGACACATCAGATGAGGGGGAGAGCAGGATGAGTCTGCCCCTGTCACTGGGACGCGAGGCCCCGGACAGGTAGTGAGTTCCGTGGTGAGTTGGCAGCACCCAAGGAGAAGGAGTCATGTAAGGGCAGCTGGAGAGTTCCTTTCCGGAGAGGCCCAACGTGAGGGGCCCAGAGGTGGACAGTCAGATACACAGGTTGCTGGTCGGGAGGAAGGTCTGGGCCAGAGATGGAGGCTTGAGCCTTCTGGATGTACATACTCCGGAGTGGAGGGCTTGGGCATGGAGCTTCTGTCACGTGAAGAGTGACAAGGGGCCTGCGGATGCTCCCTGGAGTAAGGAGTCCTTTAAATGGGCTGCCAGCGAGGCCTCGTGGGGACCCCGGATGCAGCTGTCTCAAGTGCAGCATTTCTTAGCTTTCGCAATCAGACCCTCCGTCTCCCTGTTGTAAATCTGAGGGTCAGCATCAGTTCTCAGAGAGAAGGCCAGGCCGCGTTCACCAGCATTCTTCTTGTTGAAGTTATTAGCTCGAGGTACTGTCTAATAACCATGTTTCATAATTCTTGCTATTTCTTAAAGTCCAGACACATCCTAAGAAAGGCCCACACGTAACCTGCTGACCTTTCTCTGTTTTTAAATAAAGTGGGTATCAGCGAGAGCCCTTGGGATGAGAAGGGCAGGCTGACGGTCACAGTTGACCACGGGCCCCGCCGCAGTTAAGGGGCCTGGTAGCCAAAAGTCTACGTGATTAAAAATGGCAGTTCCTGGAGCTGACCAACCATTGTGCAATTTCCTGAATTTAGTCAAAAGATTACGGGGTAAGTTGGGGGACAGGCTGGGCAGGGAATCCGGTGGAATTAATGAGAAAAATATTACTTTAGAGTCCAGCATTCCTTTCCAGCTTATGGTCTGGCCAAACTCAAATGCGTGCAAAGTTATGCCTTAAGTGTCTCAAGACAGTGGAAACGGCTGGGGTGGGGGCCTGGCTGGGGCTGAGGGCCGGGAGGGGCTGCCGGCTCTTGTTGAAAGGGACGTGGCTGTTAAGTGGAAGGGACTTGGAAAGCAGGAGGGGACATCCTCATCTCAGTGGCTGGTGAGGGCCTCGTGACCTCTCGACTTGCGTTCTGGACGTTTCCAGGGCGGCCAGCTCTGCTTCTGAGTCCAGGAAGGTCAACTGGGCATCTTTACCGTTTCCCTCCATCTGGTCCCCTCGCAGGTTTTTAGGGCAGTTCCCTCCCTGGACCTCTCTCCCTGCTAAAATCTCCCAAGAAAGAGACAAAGCCTCGCCCTGCAAAGCAACGCAAGGGTGTGATCAAAAGTTATGAAAGAGACATCAGGAGATTTCGGAAGCAAAATTTTTTGGCGTCTGGGCAGCTGGTAATCATTGGTCCTGGCACCACCCTCCCCACCCCCCCAAAAAGAAAGTTATGAAAGAAAGGAGTTTGGAATATTTACAGGTGAAAACATGCAATGTTTAGAGTTTGCTTCAAAATCGTCTGGAGGGAGGGATGAGAGTAGGGAGGAAACCGGACTGGCCTTCAGTTGATCACTGAAGCTGCGTAATGAGTGGATTGGGAGCGTGTTACTCCATTTTCTTTCCTCTTAGTGTGGCTGAAAATTTCCATGATAGAGGTATCTAAATATAAATGCACATTCCAGTTGTCAGGACAGGAACAATTGATGACAGACCCTTTAAGGTGTAATTTCGTGTTTTGAAGCTTTTGAAATGAAAAACAAATCTTACAAAGGAAGGTGGGCAAAGTACAATTCACTCGGTGAATTTTATGAAATATGTGAAAAGTGACAGTGCTTAAATATATTAAAATTTTACTTCTAGGGAGAGGACATTTTTCTGCTACCTTTTGCGTGTTTTTTTTCCGGAAAGACTTGGGTAAACAAAACGGAGCTCCAGTGGTCGCTGTCTGTAGACTTCTGTGGCTCTCAAGACCCTCACCGACCTTGCTGGTGGGAGGCGCCCAGCATCAGTGGAGGAACGATGTAGGCAGGGCAGCGGGCGAGTTTTCTGTAAGTCCCCGGAACCCTTCCATCGTCCCTCTTCAGCTCCATGTGAATTCGACTTAGCTGTTTGTGAGACTCCCCTTTTGACTAGGCCGCGGTGCAACGACTTTGGAGAAACCTGGAATGCCTATTGACAAAACGTAAGGCTTCCGGAAGGAGGACCCCGCTTCCCCCACCCCGCCCCCCAGGATCGGCTGAGGCGTTGCTTCCCTGCTTTGGAGCGGGGACTGCACTGCAGTTACAGTGTCTCCTGTGTCCGTGCTCCCGCCCCCGACAGCGTCTCCACCCAGAGGCCTTTGGCACCGGCCTCTTGGACGCACTTGCAGGTCTTGGCGTTGGATGTCACCGCAGCCTGGCTCGCTTGGAGGCGCGGCTCTGCTAGGCGGCCTTGTGAGAGTTGGCACGTCCCTCTCATCTCTAGAACCCCTCAAGAACACCGCAGCCTCCCGCCGCCGGGGCTCCGCCTGCTCCCGGGGTCTGGGCTCGCGCTCCCCCTCAGCCTGGAATGCTCTTCACCTAGTCAACTGCCATCAGCCCAGCTGCTCCTCCCTCCGCTCCGCGGTCCCCCGCCGCTCTCGCTCTTTTATTCTGTGCGCTGTGAGGTGGGCAGAATCGCCTTGACTGACTAGCGCTGGACCCACTGCAGGCCGCAGCCAGGGGAGGGGGCTCCCAAAAGAAAGTCCATGGGGGCGCCGGGCCCTGTTGCTGGGCAGGAAAAACAATGGACACCCACTCGGTTGCCTGATAACGGAAATAAAACGGAAAAACAAACACAGGAGAGTGGGTGCTAAGTCTTTTTTGTTAAAAATACTTTCTTCCCTAGTTTGGATTTATTGTACAAACAACTTCTTAAAAATCACGTATATCTTTCAGAGCATGGGTCCCCAGGCTACAGCTCATGGGCCAAATCCAGCTTGTTTTGGTAAAGAAGGTTCTGCTGGAACACAGCCAGGCTTTACTGTGTACAGAGTCCTGCCTCTGACCCTTCGATGGCACAGTGGTGGTGACAGCCGGTCAGGCCTGCAAAACCGACCATATTTACTCTCTGGCATTTTACGGAGCACGTGTGCCAGCCCTGGTCAGATGGGGGCTGCATGAGGCCCTGCAGCGGCCTCCTTCCCTTTAACATCCCCATGTCCCATCACAGCGCTGGGCACAGCCGAGCCAGTCCCCTGGTGGATTTGAGTAAAAGGACTGAATGAATGAACGAGCGAGTTAACACACAGCTAATCTGCCTGGACCTCTAATTTAGGAGAAGCTCTTTTGCCCTAGTCTATGTGATACTTTCTGCCCCTAGTTCTTTACAGGACCTGCTCCATCACCTCTTCCCCGCTCTCAAATACGCCCACATCACAGAGGTCTTGCTGTAACATAGCACCCCCTGTTCCTCTCTCCTCTCTCCCCCGCCTGCTCTTCGTAACACTGTCATTCTCCGATGTTATATTCTACATGTATTTTGTTTATGTCTTCCTTCCCCAAGAAGAAAAGAAACTCCAGGAAGCCAGGAACATTGCTTTATCCACTGTCCCACCCCCAGCACATAGAACAGTGCCTGTGACAGAATGGGCCCTCAGGACAGATTCTAAAGTTAAAGACCACATTTAGAATTGATCGCAGGCAGCCCAGGACTTCCTCTCGCTGTTTACTGGATGGGAGCCACTTCCCCAGCAATCCCAGCGCCATCTGGTTTTACACCCAGGTCTGGCCTGGTTTGAACCGGTGGCGGCAGGGAGATTGGGACCCTCCACTGCTCTCTGTCCCAGCCCTGCCTTCCCTCACTCTCCGCTGGTCCTGAGGGCTGCCTCCACCTTGGAAGGTGTTAGCCCATGTCTTTTTTATTCAAAGGAAAGAAAAGCACAGTGTGGATGTGGGTGCTGGAGGAGGGGGAAAGGGAGGGCAGGGGACTTGAGCTGTGCCGGTCTGGCAGGATCGGCATGGGTTATTTCTTGGACTTGATGCATTTTTTTGACTCCTTAAGCTGAAGCGTTCCCAGGGCTAGAAGCTCAGTTTTCTGCGTCAGACCTGGAGTATGTGGCTGTGAGCCGTGCAGAGCACGGTGACCACGGCTTGCTTTCTTTTCCAAATGACCCTCTGGAGAAATAAATACCTAAGGATCAAAGTTTTGTAGGCCAGGAGGATTTTAGGATTCCTGCCCAGACAAAGGCAGTTGGGGCTGATCTATTTGTGCTGAGAAACTGGTCCCTTCACTGGTTCACAGTGCGAGGTGCGGAGGCGGGGAGGCGAAGTTGGCTACAATTCCGCCAGCACTTCACACACTGAGATTGACTTGGGGGCTGGGGCTTATTTCTGCTGTTTCATTGTTAACCTTTTCCTTTAGTCACACGTGTGGCCTGAGGGTGACCCCTTCGGGGCAGCCAAGGCCACTAGAAAAATTCCTTAATTATAGTCCTCGTTACATTCTTGTTATTAACACTAATCTTTTTATAAAGGAAACCGTTTGGAGAATTCTTGTATGAGCAGTGTATAGTTTGGAGCTAGAACTGGGTTTGAATTCTGGCCCTGTCCAAATAGCTGTGTGACATTTAGCCTGTCTCCTCCTGTGCAGACTTGGGGGTAAAGAGTACCCCCTCCCCTGCGGTTTGCCATGAGATGATGTATGTCAAGCTCTTGGCACAGGGCAGGGCAGGTGCCCTCCCTCCCCAGAAGGGATGGAGCTGGCTGTGGCCAGGAGATTTCCCGTTAACACCCTGGCCCGGGTGGAGACGGAAGACTCTGAATGCACAGGATGGAGCCCTAATTTGGGAAGTTGGTATGTGACAGGAGAAGATTTTGAGTCTGAATTTTCACAGTGGGTTGAAATTTGTCCCATCTTTGCATTTCAACGCCAAGGGCAAGCAGCAGTCTGTGTTTTCTCACAGACAGCTTCTGATCTCCAAGGTGAGCCAGTAACCAGTAACCACAGGGCCCATCCTGTGCCACGCATGCGTGCTCTCTCCCCGGGGGCGGGTGCTGGGCCACGCATGCGCGCTGTATCCCAGCGTCAGGTGCCATTCTTCTGTTGGGGTCTGCAGCAAACACCTGAGAGTCGACTGCCTCCCGTGTGCTTGGCTCCTCTGCATTCGGTGCCTCCACCCCAACTCTTTCCATGGACCTCTTTCCACGGGCCTTCCTTTTGGTTCCCGGCTGCACCCCCAGTGCCTCGCTCAGTGTGTGACGCACAGCTGATAGTTGCAGCCCAGAAACAGGAACTGTCAGTGGGATGAGTAAAACACGTGTTGAATTCCAGAGTGCTGTGTCCACTTCACATTAGGTTGATTCCTCCAAGTCAAGAACTAGACGAAACGAGCCGAGAGGGATGAGGGATATGCCATAACGCGCTATGGCTACTGCTCCCATTTTAAGCAGGCTTTCCCCGAGACTCTGTCCCCAGCCGGTCGTGTCTCCTGAGCCCAAGATCCAGAGAGCCACCTGCACCCACACACACTGGACAGTGCACTTGGGTGGCACTTGGGCACCGGGAAAGCCACACATCCTGCTTCTCCTTTGTTCCCTCCCCGTGTGCAAGCCAGAAGCCAGCTTGGTGACCCGTGGCCCTGCCTACTGTCTGGCATCCCGTTTCCCTCACATGGATACCCTTCTTCCCCACCACCCCCTTCTCTCATTGGGAACTTCTACCAACTATGTCAGTGATCTTTCTACCCCCACTCATTTCTTCACCAGGATCAGAGCTGCCCTTCTAAGAGGCAACCCTGAACCTGTCGCTGCCACTGTTGTCCCAGTGAACCTAAACCCCACATCTCCTTGGCAGGGTTCACAGGCCGTGGGATCCAGCCTGAACCTGGGACTGAGCCCTGGCCCTGTCCTTGGCAGAACTTCAAAGCTGCCCTGTTGCTTCTGCCCAGGTTTTCAAACTTGCTCTGTCTTCGCCCAGGAAAGCCCTCCCATTTTTGGTCAGCTGAAGCCTCCTCTTGCTTTGGTTCTCTGCATGAATAGTTCCTATCTTGCTGTGTCCATGTTGATCTTCCAGGGAGCCCCTGGACAAATGAACAATTTCAGATCCTCTGGGAAATTCATGCAGCCTTTTTCTGTTTGTAAACCTGGGTGGTTTCACGGATGTCTCTTACAGGTTTGATTATAGGAAAACAAGTTTTCAAGTGCCTAGACCCAAGTTTATTTCCTAGGCTGACTTTTGAAGGACTTTCCCTTGCCTCTTCTTAACCCTCCCCGCCTCCCAGCCTGCCTTCCATCCTCCTTGCTCTGCTGTAAATGTTCTCTGGAAAGTCACCGCTTTCTCAGTTGCCAAACCAGTGACCTTTGCTCCCTCTCCTCCCTTCCTTCTGACTGTCGGCTCCACTGGACACTTGTCCAGCCTTCTCCTGCTTCTTCAGATTCTTGTCTCTGTGGTCTCTGTGATTTAGTATCAGCCCAGTTTTCCTGCCCGCTGTCCCACTGCTTTCACCATAGCATCCTCTCCCCTTTCCCTCCAGCTCCAAGCAATACCCAGAGACCACTTTTCCTCTCCTCTCTCACCCTAGTCTGCCCCTCCCTTCTCCTGACCTCGACCGTCCTCTCCAAGGTTTTGACTTCTAAGTGTCTAACTTCAGACCCATTTTCTCAGCAGATCCACAGTGCAGTCTCTCCTTCAGCCCCTGGAATTGCTGCCTGGTTTCTGACTCGCCTCCCCTTATGCCAAACTCATTATTTTCCCTCCAAAAACTAGATTCCCTATTCCATACAAGCTACCTTAATTTCCTTCTCCCTGTGATACCATCATCATCCAAGTACCAGGTGAGAATCTCACTTCATCTTTACCACTAAGTCTTCCTCATCCTGCTGTGTAGTCCGTCACCAGGTCCTGCCGGGTCTCCTCCCAGTGCCTGCGCCCACCTCCCTCCTCCTCTCTCCTTATACCACCCCAGTCTTTCCTCCTCATCTGTCCCCAGTCTCCACTCTCCCCCCTAGTCACATCAGCCACCCTGTTCTCCTACAAACATGATGCAGCCATTCCTGGAAGAGTGTCCTCACCTCCCCCACGTTAAGAATCTTCCCACCCTATCTGCCTGCCCCCAGACCCACCCTTTAAAGGCCACAGCAGGGCTCACTTCCCCATGTGGCTGTGTTTTGTCCAACCCTTAAGCCTTCTCTCATACGCTTCTTTTCATCCAAACTGTCTTGTGCCTCTCCAAGCCCCGTTCATTTAAGAACTATTTGTTGAGCATCCCTTATGGGGAAGATGCGGCTCAGTTCACTGGGGACACCTGGGTGACTGAGGCCCTGCACACTCTTGTGGGGCACGCAGCTCGAGGGCCCTCCCCTGAGGTGTTGTCATGCCGCCCCCATACTGAGCTGTCAGCTCCCGCATCAGTGACAATCCTTAGGTTTTGTATTCCTACTGCTTAAGTCAGTGAATGAATATCTCTCTTCTGGCATCTGGCTCACTGTATGATAGTTTTATTTAGATGACTGTCTTTTACTAGAATGTGAGTCTTTTTTCTTTAACATCTATCACAGTGTCAGGTACAGTGTAAGTACTCAGTGACTATTTGAACAGACGGAGAAATAAATAAATAGCTGAATGGATAGACAGATAAATTGGTGAAAAGTAGACAGATGGACAAATAGATGGATAGGTCAATGGTCAGATCAGTGGAGGAAAATGGGACAAATGGATGGATGGATAAATGAAAGGGTGGATAGAGAGATGGACAAATGAATAGCTGGACAGATGGACTGGATAAATAAATAAATGAATGAATAGATGGATAAATGGGTGATAGATGAGTAGATGGACAAATGAATGGATGAAGAAAAATCCTGCTGTTAAGAGAGTAATGATTTTCCTCCCACCCACTATAAGAATTCCTTTAAAAATAACCTTGAGAGTTAAGCCAGCCTTCAAAACACTACTGGTAATTTAAATTTATCCATAATTATTGGAAGGGATGTTATGTTTAATTGACTAATCATATCCAATAGTGGACTAGCATACATCTCATACATGGACTGCCGATTCTCTGAAAATTGAAATTAATAGAAAACCTTTAGAACAAAACCAGTACTGAACAAGTGCTTCAAGAACCCCAGTGAGAATCACTAAGGGGTGTACAACCTGGCATAAATTATTTAAATGCCTTCAGGTCAGAGCTTTTCATTTAAACTGAGTATGTAACATCAACACCCGCACCTTCACATGCAGACCATTTCTGTCATGATTTGGATTTCTAAAACTTATTTGACAATATGCAAGAGCTTCTCTACATTAATATCCTAAACATGGTATTCGGCAAACATCGGACAGACCTGTAGCCCATTTGTCTGTCTCTCTCACTGATGCATGGACAGCTCAGACAGAGATTCAGGGAGGATGTCAAGCAATATCTAAAAGAGTTGAATCCCGAGGAGGTGAACATGGTCACATCTGTTTACTTGGCCAACCTCACGTGGAAAGTCTTGCCAGAAGAAATGAACCCACTGAAAGTTTGAAAACTGTCCAGCTTACTGCTACTCCATCCTTCCCCTCGTTTCTAGTTCTATGGCCCCAGGTGGAATCCGGTATTGCCTTTGATAAAAATTCTCTCTTCTCTCTCTCATTTTCTCCCTCCTCCCTCTACTTCCTTCTTTACTTTATTTCTGTCCACTTTCCTTCCTTCACTGCCGCCTTAGCATTTCACATTTCAAAGCAGTCCACGTACATCAAACACTTAGAGTCTACATTATACATCACGTGCATTTGATTCATTGAGGGAGAAAACATACTTTATTTGACTCAGTAACTTCAATAGCTGCAGGACTCAGTAAACCTTTGGTGAATGAACAAATTGGTGTTGGACTCCCACTGTTTAGCACTATTACACTGTATGGCAGTTATTTACATGTCTGAATACATTTAAGAACCCTGTGTGTGATCGAAAATTAATTTCTCCATTTTTTCAGGTGGGAAACCTTGGCTCAGCGACATTAAGAGGCCACCCTGAGTTTGCACAGTTAGTAAATGACGAGCTAAAATGCGAGCCTTTGGAATTTTACCCCAATGTCACCCCACTTGTCCACTGTACCTTTTATGTTGTTTAAGGCCTATGAGGAACAAGTGTCTTAATTAATTCCATAATTTATGTGTGTTGTAACAGATGTGGGCCGGATTTTGAAACTTGAGTGGAAGGAATGACAAATTGTTTTCTTTCTTGCCTTAGTGGCTGAATAATGGCAACCACTGATTCAGATATTTCATGGGGTGCCAGAGCATGTGGGCGTGTACTGCTGTGTGTAACCCGTTCTTTACACAGGCTGTATCTGTGGCTACTACCGTATAACAAACTACCCCAAAGCTCAGTGTCTTGAAACAATAAGCACTTATTATTGCTGACAGAACCATGGATCTGGGCTCTCTTACACGTCTGTGGTCAGCTGCAGCCTAGATGGCTGATCTTGCCTGAACTCTCTCCCCGGTTCAGGGCGAGGCTGGCTCTAGGTTGGTCTGGGGAGGTCTTGGCTGGGCTGATGGTCTCTCCTCCTCCAGCAGGCTTGGGCTTGTCCCCACACAGTGGTGAAGCTCTAAGAGGAATGAGCACCGGGTCTCTCTGTGCCTGGGCTGGGAAATGGCACAGCATTACTCCCACTGGGGTCTATCAGTTAGAATGAGTCACAGGGCAGCCCAGACACAGGGGCTGGGGAACAGCCTCCACTTCGTGATGGAGGGGCTGCGGGGTCACAGTGCAGAGACGAGAAGGAGGATGTCTGTCTTTACCGCGGAGCCTCCATGCAGTCAGCCCTCTCCTGGCACCGCACTTCTGCTGCCTCAGTTTTGCAGGCTTGTCAGGGGGTCATGTGCCCCCAGGGGAATGACTCCCTGAGGCTGCATCTCAGAACTTTCCCCAAGCTAAGTCAAGTACCTCGTTTCTATTTTTAAAAATGTTTTAAGAGGGAAAAATATGAGAATGTCAAAAAGAACTGCACTTCATTTTCTGAAAATTAATTGGCTTTTGAAGATAATAGGCGTAAAAACTTTGGCCATGAGAATTCATCTTGATAGAGCTTATTATTGAATATTTGAACGCCTGTAACTTGAAGAATACATGTGACACAGAACAGGATACAGGTTTATCTGCTGAGAAATTTCTTTTTGTTGTTCCGAGTCCCCCCACCCCACCCCATCACCTCGCCCCACCATCAGATGCTGCTTTGAACGAAGTTTGTATCTACTCCATGGAAGAAATCTGAAGGCATGTGCCTGCACCTTTGCTCAGTCATGTCATTCAGGATACACGGTCCTTATTTTAAGACTTTGAATTCCTGAGTCTCAGACTGCCCACATTTACAAAGTCCAAAAGACCCGCTAAACAGAATTTCAGACACATAAGGGCAGGCTGGACTCAGCAGAGCAAACTTCAGCTTATTTAACAAAGCCTGTCCTGCCCATGAAAATGGCTTATGGAAGTGGCTGCTGAATTCTCCTTTTCTAAACTGGAGGTTTTTACAGAGAGCGTGAGTTGACCATGCAGTGGGGCTGTGTGTTTACTCCTGATTAAAAAGCAGAGATCCAGCCTCAGTGTCTTCAGTTTCCATTTTTTTGCATTTGCTAAAAATTTTATAGCATCAGTGAAGTCCTTCATCTCAGCCCTGGTCATGTGGGATGGTTCTGCCACCAACAGAGCCAGGTGCGCCCCACCTCTTGTGGACAGGAGGTAGGGAAAGCCATCCTCACCAATGCGCCTTGCTGCCAAAGGCAGGGGGCAGAGAAGGTCCCCCGGTGGTGGAGGAAGGCGTCTCAGGGGCAGCATGCACTTTCTTGGCTGCTCGAGGTCAAGGTCCTACTTCTATCCATCAGGCAGGAATATTTGCCTCATGAGTTGAACTTGGGATATTTCCTATTGTTCATCCAAGACTCTTCTCCAAAGGAAAAGATTTGTCCCTTGTAACAGAGCCTCTAATGTCCAAATGTCCCCCCTTGGCAAAACAAACGTGGCCGCAGCAGGCTGCCCACGCCAGCCCAGGCAGAGGAGGAAAAGTGTTTGGAATTGTGAGACAGAAGGAACACTGTTCACTCAAGAGGGCATCAAATTTCCATAACTAAAAGTGACCAGTGAGAGGAAAATGTGTTTAAGATTGTTTTGAACATTTTATTTGTAGAATATACACCACTTTCACTAAAAGAAGTATTTGGCATTTGTGCATTCTGATATTCAGGGATTTTCTATAAGTGCTTGGAACAACTTGAAGAAGCTGAGCTAGGCTGGTAGATCCTTGTTAAACTCTCAGAATGCAATGTCCAGACTATTTCCCCAAGACCTGCATATTTAATATTCCGTAAAAATTCTAAGTATGCTCCCTGCTCCGTCAGTGGCACCGTGAGCACCAGGCCTTCCCTCACACTTGGCACTTGTGTGAGGCCCACGTCACCCCCTAAAATCCTTGCACAGATTCTGCCACGTGGCAGATTGGGCCTGTCCCTGGAGGAGGCTGTTTTACTTCCATTTCACAAACCCTGAAATCAAGGTCCAAGTACAAGAATGTGTTCATTTAATAGACACTCAGGGGTGCCCTGCCCTCAGCCTGGTCCAAAAGGCATGTGTCTTGTTAGTGGTGGAGAAAACTTAGCTGCAGCCTTGTTCATAACCTCCTTTCTCTGTGTATTTGTTCAAATGTCTACGAGGGCCTCCATTGGCGATGGCTATATTGGGAGAAAGTCTCCACTGTCAAAGGGACTCTGATGTCGCCGGTGTCTCACTCACCCCGACCCTGCCCGACATCACAGTGGGACCTGCCGTGCTGATTGCCTGAGCACCAACCCCAAATTCTGAAATTATGGGAACAGTATTTCCCTGTTAGTCACAGAGCCACCTGCCTCCAAGTCTATGGGTAGTTTGTTTATATAATTAGTTCAGAAAGTGATTTCTGAACTAAGATTAAATCATATTTTTGTGTTTTTAAGTATGTTATTTCCAGACCCGCCCCTCCTCACGGCAACCAGACAGTTCTCATCACCAACTGTGGTCCATTATTCTTGCACTTAGTAAGGAGGTGAAGAGTCAAGATGAAGGAATTCCAGACTTTAATATTCAAACAAGAATAAATAGACCATTATGCTTCCTTCGCGAGACTGAATATAGAGACTTTTAATGGACAAAACCACTGTTGGTTGTATTTTCCTTTTTATTCTTGACGTGAAAGAATTTCTGTTGAAGCGTTGTTTCATCTCTTCCTGAATCCGAGTGAAACCTCTGTCTCTTGCATGTTTCCCGCATTGCATTTTTATTGTGTGCCCAGGAATCAATATTCCAGATACATGCACAAGTGCACACATTGAAATGAACATGACTTCATTTATTTTCATGATTAGACATTCAAATAAAAGTGCTTGGGTATCTGTTTTCATATTCATAGGTCGAGATCCGTACATCAGAGGTATTTGTATAAGTGACACTTTTATTACATTCATTTCATTTGCAATATGATAGTGGATCATAAATATGTTACTTTTATGCCACCAAATCTGATTTGTAGCACTTAGCCCTCACAAGGAGAATACTTGATATTTTATGGAGCACCTTTCGTCCAAGAAGCGCTTTGCAGACGTGAGGCCGGGCTCTACCAGGTGTGTAAATCACACTCATGACCCTTGGGATGTCCCCCGCTTTATCAGCCTCCCGGCTCCTACTGTCTGGGCGGAGAGCGCCCGGGAGTCCCCTGCAGGCGCAGAGGTGATGATGAGATCTTTAATTTCTGGAAGAAAGAGGTTCAGGTGAGCTCGGTGTGTCCACACTCAGGCTCTGACGGTCCACAGAGCCCCACAATTGTCACATGCTCGCAGTTCACTGCAGGCCTGATACTGATGATGTATCAAGCCCTGGGGACACAGAGACAGTCAAACACAGCCCTTACCTCCCAGATGCTCACAGACTAGGAGGGAAGGGCCGTGTGGAAGAGTAACTGCCCCGCCTCATGATAGACTCTTGACGCAGCGGTGACAGTAGGTGCTCTCCCCCTGTCCCGAGGTCCTCCCAGGGATGCTCTGTGCCTGAAAGTGGTTTGTCAGACCCCTAGGCGTGTCACAGGACTGCTGCACCTGCGAGCCAGATGCAGTCAGAGTGAAAGAAGAGACCAACCATCAACATTACAGGCGGCCTTTGGGGCTGAGCGCCCCCTACCCCAGACCCACAGAGAAGAGACTCACTGGCCCCCCACCCACCAGCCCAGCCCTTGATCACACACACACACACACACACACTCTTACACACACACTCTGGAAGCCCCCTTCACAGCACTCCCCATGTCGTGGTGTCACATATGAGAGTGACAGACATGCCTAAGGACCCTAGAGCCAGGTTTTCTGAGTTCAAAGCCCAATTATATCACTTGCGGGATGGGGCAGGTTCCTTACCTTTCTGTGCCTCAATTTTCTAATCTGCAAAATGGGCATAATACTTCCCCATCAGGGGGTTGTGAGGATGGAATGAACTGATATGAAGGGAGGGCTTCAGTGAGTGCCCCAGAGCAGCTGTGGAAGTTGTATATGTGTTTTGTTTTTTGGGGGGACGTTGCTTTCGGAGGGCAGGAGCCATCTGGAAGGGAGCATGAAGTTATCCGCTGGTCCCCTGGCAACCGGTCAGCTGCTGAGAGTGTCCCAGACTTGGGCTCCAAAGCACAGCAGATGGAGATCTGGCTTTGCAGAGGGTGGGTTCTGTCACCGCACAGCTCAACCAAGTGCCCCCTCCTGGCGCCGTGCTCACTGAGGTCCCCTTCCCCCCAGCCTCTCACTTTCTAGCTTGATGTAGATGCTCAACGGTGGCAGCTTATCGTGCCCTCCCTCCCTCCCAGGTAACCCCTGGGGCTGTTTCTCCCTGGAGTTTAGTTTTCCAGGGGGGCATGGCTTGGTGGGGGCTTGCAGACACGGGTCCCTCAGGCCCGCTGGCAGGGGATGTGGGTAATGTGTTTGTGGTCCCTCTCTTTGCTTTTCTGTTTATTCCACTAAAATCTTGACGATTTTCAAACAAGGGGATCTTGGGCCTCAGGTTTCTAGAGTGTAGAATGGAATTATAACGGCCGCCCCTCCCGGTTCACTGTGGAACTCTGAGCTAGAATTCTTCAGTTGCTTAAGGCAGCGGCTGCCACCTGCTAAGCAGTCAGTGGGCGGTGATGCTGTGACAGCCGAGTCAAGGGGTCGAGGTGCCATCCTGGTCAGAGCAGTTCCTAGTGTCCAGTGACTCACGTTGTCCCTCAGGGCTTTGGGACTTTGTGGCTGATCTTATTGTTTTAAGGCATAATTCACATAGCGTAATACTCATCACCTTCAAGTATGTGGTCCGGTGGTCTGTAGTTTATTCACATGGTTGTACAACCATTACCACTGTCTAATTCCAGAACATTCTCATCTCCCAAAAGAAACCCTGGTCCCATTACGCTGTCACTGCCCATCCCCCCACCCCCGCCTTCAGCAGCCACTGACCTGCTTTCTATGAATTTGCTTATTGTGAACATCTCATATGAGCAGAGTCACATGAATAGCAGAAGCCTTTTATGTCTGGCTTCCTTCACTGAGCATCATGTTTTCAAGGTTCATCCGAGTTGTAACACGCATCTGAATTTCATTCCTTTTTGTGGCCAATAATATTCCATTGTATGGATAACCAGTTTTACTTATCCATTCATCAGTGGATGGACATGTGGGTTGTTTCTACTTTTTGACTGTTAGGAATCACGCTGCTATGAACATTTGCGTGCAGGTTTGCACGGACATGTATTTTCTGTTCTCTAGGGTGTCCATTGAGCACTGGAGTTGCTGGATCATGTGTTTAACTTTTGGAGGATCTGCTAAACTGTTTTCCTTGGGGCTCTCTTTCAGAAGGACCATCTTGCTTAAATAGGACTTTCGTGTTTAAGGGTCCCCGGCAGGGCCAGGATGGGTGGGGGGCTCTGACAGCCAGCCCCCAGAGCCGGGTGCTCACACAAAGCCTCAGGCCGCAGCCTCCCCTCCCAGACCAGGATGCCCGCGGCCTTCCACACCCCCTTCCTCTGTCTGGTTTCTCTCATACTGACCGTGCTCCCTGCATTCTCCCTGCATTAAACCACGCTGCTGCCTCGCCTGCATCCTGCACTTGCGGGCGTGTTCTGAGCAAGCAGCCTGCCTGCGTGTGAGGCTGAGTTACCTCAAACTGTCTTGACCCACTCTTCCTAGATCTGGAAATGTTCTGAGCCAAACAACAGTGTCATTTCAGAGTCCTGGGGAAGAAAATCACCTGCAGGGGTTTTCTTTTCAAACTTGCTTAGGAAAACGCGAGCCCTCGTGAGGAAAGGCCTCGTCCACTGTGCTGACCTAGGCACGTCCCATAGGCTCTGTTTCTTCATCTCTAAAATGGGTTCAACATTGGCTACCTGGTAAGGGAATGGAGTAAGACACTGTGGATGCAGCTACCAGTACAGTGTTGGCTGCCCTCCCTGCCCAGGCGTGAGGGGCCCAGGGCTTTTCAGTACCACTCATCACCCTGCTTTTTCCCTCCCTCCCTGCCTCTTTCTCCCCATCTCTCTCACCTTTCACTCTGTCTGCCTTTCACTCTGCCCTCAGCTCTGGCCCCAAGTGGCCCTAGGGTCCCTGAAGTATAGACCCCAACCCAGGGAGCTGCCAGCTCTCAGATCGCCCAGTGCTCTCAGGGAGGACCCAGGCTGAATCCTCTTAAGGAGGATCAGATTATACCGTGGGTCACTGGCAGCACAGATCCCCAGGTCAGGGCAGCGGCAGGCACAGTGGACTGCGTCTAGCATGGCAACGCTGGGTCTCCAGCAGTGTGGGCCGCCCAGAGGGGTGGCACAATCTGGTTTTATCTGCCAGTCTCCTTCCCCAAGAGACCCCCTCCAGAGCCAGAGCTCTGAGTGCCCCTTGGGTCTGAGTCACCTAAGAGGCTGTGCTATGGGGGGGGGGGGGCAGGGCTTCCATGGCCGTGACCACCCAGCACTGAGTTCAGGATCACATCTGGGAGGGCCCGGGGCCAGACAGGATGCAGGCACAAGGGCTGCGGGTGGATAAGAGGTGGATGAACGGACAGATTTCCAGGCCGAGTTCATAATGCATGGGTTATTATTTTTAAATACTTTATAATAATAAATAATATGATTAATACATAAAGTTTTGGAAGCAGGAAAACATGAAGGGACAAAACTCATAATCCCATCACCTTGAAGATGAATTTCTTCAAAAATGACAGTTAATTCAGAAAACTCACAAGCAACAACATGAACCAAAAGGTCCAACTAGGAATCACTGGCTCTGTTCCGGGACGTCTCTCAGGCCATCCCCTCTGGAACTGGGCGGAGCGTGCCAGGAATAATTCTCTCCTCAAGGAACTAGTCCACATAGCAAGTTCCCTCCAATCCAACAAGCTCTCGGCCCTCTGGGTGAGCTAAGCTTTCTTTAGGAATCGCCGGCAGCGTGCACAGCAGAAAGACAGGCCTCCTGGCCGCCAGCCCCTTCCCTCGGGCAATGTGTGGTTTAGGGCGCCTTCCCCTCCAACCGGTTCCCACCCACAGGCGGCTGCGGGCAGCGCAGGCCCGGCCACTAGTGACCCTGCTCTGTCTTGTCTCGTTTGCAGCTGTCAGGAATGACAGGAACAAGAAAAAGAAGGAGCCTTCGAAACAGGAATGCACAGAGAGCTATGAAATGACGGCCGAGCTGGACGATCTCACAGAGAAGATCCGAAAAGCTCACCAGGAAACCTTCCCCTCGCTCTGCCAGCTGGGCAAGTACACGACGGTGAGCGCGCCCGTCCCGCCCACCTGCCTGCCCCGGCGCACAGTGCGCACGCGCACTCAGTCGCGCGCGTGCGCACGCGCACACAGACGCACATGCGCACGGGCAAACGCACGAGCCAACGCCTTCCCCTGGCACTGGGCCTGTTGGGGACGTGGCTGAGTCGGGCAGCGCACGGTCACCTCCTCCAGGCCAGTCTCAGACAGCCAGTGAGTCGGTTGGGCCTTTCCTCTGACTCAGCCCTGCGCCTTCACTCTGGAAGCACAGACCAGGCACTTACCACACGCCCAGCCACGTGCGAGGCCCTGCGAGAGGGTGAGTGTGGTGAGAGTGCTGCTCGCAGGGACCCGCAGTCAGGCGAAGAGGACGAGTAAAGCCAGGGAGGTGTCAGGCGTCGTGGCGGACACCTGCACAGAGACCAGCGGGGACCGGAGGGCGGGGCTCAATCTTTCAAAATTAGCCCTCCGGCTGGAAGATTTCACCCCGGTGATTGCCCCCTCCCCACCCCCCACCGCCAGGCTTCCGAGAAGAGGGTGGGGGTGGGGGGGCTTGAAAAAGCTCAGGGGAGGCTGACCTTCCCCAGTGCGGTGGGCCCCTCTTCTCCCGGTGCTCCCCTAGGAATGGCTTCGCTGAGGCTAGAAATCAAGAGAAAGGGGAAGGAGAGAGGTGGAATCAGAAGGCAGCAGGCCTGCGTTGGCTGGTCTGGATGGCGGTGGAGATGCCATGAGGTACTTTAATTTTTTAAAGTGGGGTTTGCATGTCTTACATTCACTGATGTATATTCCCAGTGTGAGGCACAGAATAGGCACTCAAATATTTGTGGACTGAATGAGTGAGTGTAACTCGAAAGTTGTCCTGGCTTCTTAAGTGGCTTTTGTTGCTCACCTAAGATGCTATAAATGTACTTAAAAAAAAAATCCAACTATGGCAGCATTTGCTGGTTTGATGACTGATGTGCTAGAAAAAGAGTAGTTTGAAAGGTCATGAAGATAAAAAGATGAAATGATGATGGCAGGAAAAAAAAAAGAATGGGGCTTGTGGGCTGGACAGTTGATGGCACGAACTTCTAAAGAGCTGGCGCCGGTCTTAGACGGCAGGTCCCCTGGCTGACCTGCCAACACAGGAAGGACCGGGAACCCTGCTTCCCAAACCTCAGCTCGCTTACAAAGCACCTGGCAGTTATTAAAGTGCAGGGTCTGATTCAGCAGGTATGTGTGTGGTGGGGGGAGTGGTTTCTCACGCACTCCCAGGCACAGCTGGTGCTGCCGGTCTGCAGACCACACTCTGCAAAACAAAGGCCGTGAACCGTACTTTGCGTAGCAAGGCCCAGTGCAACCTTCTGGGCCCCCGGGCCCTGGTGTCAGGGAGAAGGAGAGATGCTAGCACGCCCTACTCGCCAGTCTGTGACGCTGTTGACCTGGCCTGCTGTTGATTCAGTGGACAAGTCCCCCTTGAGCTTGGGGGCACCATCCACCCCAGAGCAGACATGAGACTGGGCAGCATAAGGGAGCTTTGATTTTTAACCTGGGAGGTAAAGCAGGCCCAGGGACCACAAGACAGGAGGGTGTTGCTGTGAATCAAGAGCAGGGCTGGTGGAACCAGGTGAACGTGGTTTAAATCCTGCTCAGCCACCAACCAGCTGTGCGATTGTATGCAAGCGGCTTCACCTCTCTCGTCCTCATTTTTGTACATCAGTCTGTTAGTAGTGGAGAGAATGGGCAGTCTGTGATCAGGGGTCTTTGGTATTGTTACCGTCATCATCATCATAGCGAATCCTCACTGAGCATTTACTCTGTAAAGGGGCCGCACTAAGTACTCCCAATACGTGAATTCTTTTACTTCTTTTGAGGACTCTCTGAGGTGGCTCTAATGCCCCCACATCACAAAGGGGTAGATCATTTACCTTGTGTCCCACAGCCAGTGAGTGGACTTGGACACAGTGTGACTCCAGGGGCATGTCCTTTAACCCCCCCACCATAATGGGTTGCTGTTACCTAGGAATAAATCAGACTTTTTTCTCCAAAAGGCAGAGTAAAAGAAAATCACAGTAGGGAGGGCTTCCTGGAGGTGGAAACTTCTGAGCCAGGTCTCGTGGTGAGAGATAACCTGTGGGGTCATTTGCTGCCTCACCTGGGGCCCCACCCATCTTCCGCGGGGCAGGGGGCTATCTTACTGTGGCCTTGTCAGCCCCCCAGACCCTGACTTACCTGGTAATCAGGTGAAGTGGCACCCACTCTAGTCTGGGGGTGTGCAGGGCAAACACGAGAACATATACATTTGCTCCCTCCGAGAACACATGCCCTGGCATGGCCTGGGACCAAAACACAGGTTCAGGACAGCCCTCCCTCTGTCAGTCAGCAGCCCCAGGGACTCTGCTGGGCCTCTCTGGGCCCTCCCCCACCTTCCTGCCCCCTCTTGGATTCTTGTTTTGCCAAAGATCTGATTCCACCTGCTTCCAGGCCAGTGAGGCTGCCTGCCCGCCTGTCAGGGCCCTGCTGGCATCTGCATCCCTGTGGCTCACACTGCAGGCCGGGACCCTGCCGAGGGCTTTCTGTGGCCACTGGGGCAAGCATGGGTCCCATGGCGGGGCGGAGGATTGGGGAGTTGATGCTCCTGGGAGCAGTCCCCACCTAATGGCAAAGAGAGGGTACCTCCTGGGTATCTCTGAACAGTCTGGCAATTTCCTTCTCAGGGTAAGAGTCCCCTTCCCCATTCCTCTCCCAGTGCTTCCTGGGAGCGCTTTCCAACTAAGCTGCTTGTGTTCACATCCTGGTTTCAGGGTGCTTCTAGCCCTAGACAGGGGCTTCCCCAAGAGCCACCAGCACCCCTTCCCATCTCCTGCTCCATCGGTCCCCAAAAATGGCCTGCCGCCCTAAACACTGCAGGAACTTTCTGCCCCTCCTTTGATTCCACAGGGAAAGTGGACATACAAATTCCACCTCTAGGGGGCTGTCCCTGACCGCACGGTGGCCTGACCGTCTTGCAAATGCCACTGCCCGTGCACGGAACCCAGGCTGTGCGGACGCAGCCTCTCCTTCGGCTTTTCTCTTTGTCTCTGCTCTCTCTACGCAGATCTAACTCTGTTTTTATTGTAAGCAACTTTCCACCCCTTCTGGAAGTTGGTGTGGATATAAATAAGTAACAGCAGCCATGACACATTCCCCGCAAGCCCGTGGTTACAGATCGAGCATTTTCTATACGGAGCTTTTCTGAGGGAAAGCTTCCGGCCGCCTTCACCAGGCCGGCAGCCCTGTCAGATGCCTTTGGAGCACGTGGGCAGAGAGGAATGAAGAGGCAGCCAGCTGCCCACCTACAGATCCTCGGAAGAGTAGTTCCTTTTTCATTCCCTAATTAGGGTAAATTTGGGATACTGGTCAGGCCCCAGGAGGCAGCAGAAACGGGAGGGGACAGCAGGACCCCAGTCCCCCAACCTCATTGCCTGGGCCTGGGCAGGACGGTCACCCAGGCTCAGAGCTGGGTTCCTTGGGGAGGCTTCTAACCAGTGACCTTCCTCAAAAACAAGCGGGTGAGGGGCACTCCTTGGGGGGCGCAGGGGCGGGGCTACAGCCAGCTCCAGGGATGGTGACTGCCTCCTTAGCAACGGTGGCATTCGGGCTCAGGGCCCCCAGACCTTCAAATCTCGCCTGTGCTGTTTAGGAGCTGCGTGATTTTGGGGCCATCACTTGAGCCCCAGCTGCCTTGAGTATGTAACGGGATTTGAACAGTTATCCATCGTGGGGCTGCTGGGGAGGTTAAGTGGGGAAAGTATTCCAGAGCACCTTGTGCAGTTTGGGCACAGAGACGTGCAAAATGGACAAGTCTCCTCCTGTTGACCATGTATGAATGCCTTGTCATTTCTTAGAGCCACATGCCCAGTCCTGGAAAAGTAAGCGTAGGTGGGACAGCCAGGTGGTCCCAGGAGGCATGGCCACAGCTGGGCCATCTGCTCCCTCTTCTCTCCGTGTGCCGGCCGTTCACCCATCTCAGGCTCCATGGGACACAAGGTGCCCTCGGGATGGGGAGCTGTGGAGATGTCGGGAGCCCTTCATCCACTAGAAAGAGCAACCACCTGCAGGATCCTGCAGCCACCCCACATCCAGCACCTGGAGCACTGATCCAGCCTCCACCCTGTGGCTTGGGCCCCCAGGCCACACCCTGCACACCACCAAGGCCCAGGATTCTGAGAACACCAGGATGTCCAGAGGGGCCGTCCCAGCCCAGGAATCTTGGATGTCGAGGACCAGGAGCATCCCTGAAACGCTACCTTCAAGAAAATCCTACAGTGTCACCCTTGCTTCTAGCCAGACTCCAGGCCCACAGAGACCCCTGTCCGGGCCCCGGCCCTGTGTTTCCCCTGCTCCCCTGCACTGGCAGAGCAGTTGCCAAGTTGCTTCCTCCCAGCTGTTGAAAGCGTCTGGGGTCTGAGGACCGTGCAACGTGCACTGGGGGCCTCTGGGCCTTGCCCTCTGAGGATGGACAGACAGGCTAGTATGTTCGCATGTTTGTTGACCATAGAGAGATGCTGGCCTGGCATGTCACACTCTCTTTGTGGCCACGCTGGGTACCTTTCAGCATCTGGAGTCTCCACCCAGGAGACAGGTGTCAGCAAACAAAGTTCCAGCCGGGATGGAGACTGGAGGGTGCCCGAGATGGTGGGCCCGGTGCTGGAGCTCAAACTGCCTCTCTTCTCTGGGCCTCAGCCTCCGCGTTCACCTCCACAGTGACAGTACACCTGTCAGATGGGGGCGTCGTGAGAATTAGAGGAGGTCGGAGAACAGTGCCTGGCTCCAGGTGAGCCCCAGAGAAGAGGCCGGTCCAAGAGAAACAGCCTGTGGAGATGCGGCGTGTGGACAGCGGGGACCTTCTACACACACAGCTGGAAGGGAAGTCACTTCTCAGCACGGTCGGAGGGCGAGGACTTCAGGCCTGAGCAGGAAGGAGCCAGCTCAGCAGGTGGCCCGGGCCTTTTGTTCCTTTTACAAGATGCTGCGGCTCCTCTCTAGCCCAGGAGGAGGACAGGCAGCCCTGATTAAAGCCCTGTGGTGCCTGGAACTGCCGCGAATGGGCTTTAAAGACACTGGGGATGCCACCGCCACCTGTGGGGCTTTTTCTGTCAGAAAAGCAGCAGAGAACCAAGCTGGCAGGAGGAAGGGATCCACTTGTGTGACCAAAACAGCCATTTAATTGGAATCCTCGCAGGGTTGGGCTCCACTGCTGCTATAGTAGCCGGGGGGCCCTGCCCCGGCCCTGTGTTCAGCGTTGGGGAGGGTGGGCTGGGATCCTGCCTGGAGGGGCTGGGGGGTGGGTGCTGCCTCTGCCCTCGGCTCTCCCAGCGTCCCCCCACCCCAGTTTCTGAAAGCACCGCCCCTGTGCTCCCCTACCCGCTTCATCACTGCCCCAACCAGCCGAGCTCTCCACTGGCTGCCCTGGAGGATAATATATAAGCCATTTTAAACCTCATGCCTATGAATCCAGCACCCAGTATAATAAAGCTCTGGGTTATTTTGTGTTTTATTAACTGCCCCTTCCCTTCAGTTTGCATAATGGTGAGTTAGATTTACATGCCGTTAAGATGGCTGTGCATTATTTTTAATAGAAGGTGCGGTAGGCCCGGTGCGTGGTGAAGTTGCCTCATGCGAGGCTGATGAAGATGTGGCTCACACGGGCCGTGCCCGCAGTGCCTTTTTTTCCAGATGGATGCTCTGTTGTAAGATGATTTCCTGCTGTCTGCCCCCCTTCCCTGTCATCTTCCCACCAACCTGAGAAACCACCGAGTACATTTAATTACAGACCCAGTGGCCACACACCTTGGCCTCGCACTCCACTGGGTGCACCTTGTCGCCAAGCCCTTGGGGAGGGGTGAAGTCACCCCAGGATGCTCGCCCACTTTCTGCAGGGAACACTGTGGGAGGGGCCGGCCAGCACCTTTTTCAGGGCTTCCGTGGCCTCCCTTGTGCAGACTTTCTTTTCCTGCTTTCCTCACCACCCTTAAAAGCACAAGCTCGTTTTACAGGCTCTGCGGCCTGTCATTGAGGGGAGGAACCCGTGTTGTGGGGTTGGGGTGCCTGGTGTCCACATGTGTCAGGGCCCAGACGCTGGCCTGGGACCCTCCCTGTCCAGTCTGCCTCCAGGGCCGGCAGAGGCCACGGCACAGAGCAGCCTCCTCACAGGTTAGTTGTCCTGAGACTGAAAAACACGCATAAACTTGGGGAAACTTCATTCACTCACGAATTCATTAAAATGTTTTTGAGCCCTTACTGTGTGCCAGGCACTGTTCTAGACGCTGAGGACACAGCAATGACAAAGGAGACAGGAAGCAAATGGGAGAGTGGGTTGGGGGCTGAGGGCTGGCAGTGGAGCAGGTCTGGAGTGCCGGGGGTTACAGGCAGTGCAAGGGTCTGCAGAGTGGGGGCGGGGGGATCAGGCTTGACCAGACTGGAAGGATGGGGAGTGCGTCACGCAGGAGTCTGGGGCCAGAGCAGGCCTGGTGGAGGGGCCGTCAGTGCAGAGACCCAGAGGTAGGGCCATGCTACCTCGTCCAGCGAGAGCAAGGGGGCCTGTGGAGCAGGGGGAGAGTTGGGGAGAGCCAGGGGGACATGATCAGAGGGCAGGATGGCCTTGCAGGCCATTGAGAGAACATTGCCAGAGTGAGATGAGAAATTGGAGATGTTGATCAGCGCAGTGATTTGCTCAGACTTGTTTGAAAAGGATCCCCGTACTCCTTTGGGAAAAGAGCAAACCATGAGGAGGCCAGCGTAGAATGAGGGAAAGCCCAGCAGGGGCTGTTCCTATAACCCAGGTAGGAGGTGATGGTGGCTGTGAGGTGGGACCTCATCTCTAAGTCTAGACAGTTCTTTTTGGGGAGAATGTGGAATGCTCAGACCTGTACCGTCTCAGGCCCTAACTGAACATTAGTCAGAATTCTTCCTGTTGCAGGTGATAGAAACCAAACTCGAATTGACTTGGGTGAAAAATTACATCCTGGTGTGGATCAGGCGTGGCCGGACCTGGCCCCTTGGTACCGTCAGGAAGGCTGCTGGTCTGACCCGACAGTGGTCTCGGCTTGCGTCTGAATTGGGTGCATTAATTCATCAGGGTTGCAAAACAGTGAATCCTCCTCCTATCTTTATTTCGTTTATGAGCTGGAGTAATTGCATAGAGATTCCCTGCATCTGTTACTTGATAACCCAGGGATAAAATTTTGAGCATTTTTAAAAGATGAATCTGAGCTAAAAAGTCAACCCCCTCCGAGGCCTCCGGGTGAAGACTGAGTCGTCAGCCCACTTCAGTTCCCTGACTTCCGCCGAGCTTCCTGGCAGATACCCCTGACCGTGTTTCCTCTCCCTGTCAGAATTCCAGTGCTGACCATCGAGTCCGACTGGACCTGGGCCTCTGGGACAAATTCAGCGAGCTGGCCACCAAGTGCATTATCAAGATCGTGGAGTTTGCTAAGCGTCTGCCAGGCTTCACCGGCTTGACCATCGCAGACCAGATCACCTTGCTGAAGGCCGCCTGCCTGGACATCCTGGTACGTGCCCCCTGCTCGCGTGGGTCGGGTGAGCGGGGAGGATGGGATGAGATGCTTTGAGACCAGAGGCTCTGCTTCCCCAGCCGCTCTTCCTGCCGCTGGTGGCCGAGGGCTCCCCGGAGCTGGTGTGGGAGTCCTCCGTGGCCCTGGGAAAGGGCCCAGCAGCCCTGCTGTTCTCCCACTGTGGCTTCCAGCACTCCAGAGGGGTGAGGGCCCCATCGCAGCCCAGCCTCCGCAGACCTCTGCCAGCTGCGTGACCACCCCTCTCTCCCTGATGTGGCCCCGGTGATGGGGTCATCGTGCTGGCTGGGCTGGCTTCCTTGCACAGGGGACGTTGGAGGTGGCAGGGGTGTGTCCTGCCTGGGAAGGTGTGTGCTTTTGGGCCTCTGGAGGAAGTGGGAGGGGAGGCTGGCCCCCACGGGTTCATCAGAGCATAGGGAAAGCGGTTAGCTTTTGAGGTATTTTAAAAATAGAGATTTTTCTTTTTCTTATACATCTTTCATAGCTTTGGAATAAACAGTTCTGCAAAGCAAGTTCAGTTACCATAATCAGACACCCCACCCGCCCACAATCCCTCTCAGGAGGAGAGAGGACCCTGTGGGGGGCAGTTGTGCTGGCAGCTTGTCTGTCCACCCAGGAGTCGGGTCTGAGGAGAGTGATAGTGGTTACTCTGCGGCGTACAGGTGCCAGGGATCCTGACAGTCTGTGTGATGCGATTTCTTCTCATGAAATGAGAGGGGCTGGGATGAACCTAGGAGCAGGAAGAGTGGGACCTGAGAGCAGCATCCACCTGTCACACCCCCTCGCCCTGTAGCGTTTGCAAACCTCAGCTCATTTGAGCCTCATGCGGCAAAGTGAGGTGGGGATGGAGACCCCACCTGCCTTGCGGGAGGAGCTTGAGACCCGGTGAATCAGCTGAGTCCAAATGGTTCAGCTCTGAAGGCATGAGAGGCTGTGCAGACATGAGGTATTAGAAGCACAAGCAGGGGTGGCGTCGCAGGTATGGCCCTGGGGACGGAGCTTGCCCGGCCACCAGAGGTTAGATGCAACTTTGGCCCATCAGCCAGGATATTGATGATGAGTTCTTGGAATCATTAACAACCAAGGACAGGTTTTTTGACACTTTCCTCACAAATGCTTAATGTGTGGCGCTGGGTAGGATTTCAACTAAGCCCCAGGACACCCCGACATGGAGTTCCGTGGTGAGGCGGAATGGCCACAGGGTGGCACGGGCCCTGTGGGACCCTGCCCACTGCACCGCGTGGAGCCGTCCCGATGCGCCGGCTCTGGCCTCTGCTGGCTTCGTGGTCCCCTCTTGTCTGGTTGCCAGGCGGTGATTTGCAGTTCCCTCACCTGCTGCCCTTTGGGAGAGAAGGAGCGAGAAGAGGGATGCTTTGAGGTCGCCCCAGGGTCAGGGGGTCTTGTGTCCACAGCGGCAGGTGCTCAGTGCTCAGGGAGCTTAGGTGCCCTGGGGAGCCTCACCAGGCTCCCGCGGCCACAGTCCTGCATCCCACACGGACGCCCAAGCCGGCAGCCCTCCTCCCTTCGCTGTGGCCCACGAGCAGCCAGTGTTAGGTGGGTGGTGCAGAGGTGAAAGGGCCAGACTCCTGGGTTCAAACCCAGGTCTGCCCCTCACGAATAGCAAGACCCTCGGGAGGCTGGGGGCCGTCTCTGAGCCTCACTCACTGCCAGTGATGTGGGTGTGAGAGGGGCTCCTCCCCAGTCAGGTTGTGGGGAGAACTCATGGGGATAATGCGCCTGAAGCACTTAGCTCAGTACCCAGCACAGAGTCAGTACCCTTTACTGCCGTCCTCCACCTCCTCCTGCTCCTCCTTTATTCCTCTTCTTCCTGCTCATCCTCCTCCTCCTCATCCTCCCCCTCGTTGTCCTTCTCCTCGTCCTCCTCCTGGCCGGGAGCCCGGAGCGTCTCCGGGAGCTGTCCGTGTATGTGCGTGTGGCCCCCCCACGCCCACACGTGTGCCGTCCAGAGCTGTGCTGCCCAGGACAGTGGCCTCCTGCCTCCTGAAATGTGGCTGGTGTGAGCACCGTGCTTGTGCAGGAAATACTCGATTTCAGAGACTTAGCGTTTAATCATGTAAAGTATCTCCTTAACGATTCTTTATGTTGGTTCCATGTTGAAACAGTATTTTGGATCTATTAGGTTAAATTAAATAGATTATTAAATTTAATTTCACATATTTCTCCTAACATTTTAAATAACGACTCCCTGAGCCCTGGTTTCAGAGGCAGCGCAGCGAGAAGAGACTTGCGCTCCCAGCACACGCCTCCTCCTCAGGAACAGGAGACTGCGAGCAGGTCCCGTAGGGGCAACGCTGTGTCCCATGAGCGCCCACACGAGGCCCCATGTGCTGCGGAGGGAGACGGCCGGGCAGAGCTCTGTGCTGCTGTGTCATCACCACCACCCAGCGTTCCCATAGCACAGGAGGATAAATAGGAAAATCAGATCAGGGTCTGCCCCCCAGACTCAAATACTATGAGTACAGAGACTGAGATGGGTGAGCAGTTGGAGCTTTCTCCTTTGCCAAAAACTTAGAAATCCCTGAACTTCCTAAACCCCCTTCAGGGGATTACAAGGTGGGAGAGAGTCAGATGAGGGAATCCATTTCATTAATAAGTGGGTAAATATTCATCAGTCACCTGCTGTGTGGACAACACTGCCCTAGATGGCAAGGAAATGGCAAGGAGCAAGACAGGTGAAGAGCAGTCCCCTTGTAGAAGCGTGTCTTCTGGAGGGTGATGAGTTGGGAGGCTCAGAGCACCAGCCTGCGAGGAGAGTAAAGTAGGGTACTGGGTGGCATTTGGGAGTACTACACAGTGGTGAAAAAGACCCCTGCTCCCCACGCCAGCACGGGGTATCTCCCGGCCGAGATACGGAGTGAAGAGAAGCCAGACAGTGCTGTGTGACTCCACTGACCTGCAGTTCAGAAACAGGCAGAATGAGGCCATAGAAACAGAGGTCAAAGTGATGGAATGATGGAGCCCTTGGGAGGAGGTTTGATTGGGAAGGGCCCAGGGAGCCTGTAGGCGCTAGGACTGTTTGTGCCTTGATCTTGGGGAGCTCACGCAGGCCCATGCTTGGGGTACACACAGCTGTGTGTGCACTTGAGGTGGGTGTATGGCCCATGTATGTTGCATTAGTTATCTGCCGCTGCGTAACAGGCTGCCTCGAAACTTAGCGGCTTGAGATAATACGTGTTATGTCACAGCCCCTTTTGGTCAGGAACTCACAGAGCCAGGTGGTTCTGCGTCTGGGGCTCTCATGAGGCTTCCTTGAGGATGTCAGCAGAGCAGCCTCAGCTGAAGGCCCGACCGGGGCTGGACAGGCTGCCCACAGGATGATGCCTCACGTCTGCTGTTGACCGCAGGGCTGGGCTTTTTGCCACAGGGCCTCCCCAGGGGGCTGCATGAGCGTCCTCATGCCACGTCACCTGGCTTCCCCAGAGTAAAGAGATGGGAGAGTGGGCGAGGAGCGGCCGCCACCCCTCCCACGGCCTCATCACCAGCTGTCACTTCCCTGCATCCCATCATTGGAGTCAAGGCAGTGGCTCCAGCCACACTCGCAGGGAGGGGAATGAAGCTTTGCTCCTCAGAGTGGGTAGGAGCAAAGAATTTGGGGGCATGTTTGAAAACCACCACACATGTTACACCTCAATGTTTAAACATTTATTTCATATTTCAAAAAAATAGGGGGATGTGATATAAAATAATGGTTTTGGGGGAAGTGTGTTCCCTGTGCTCTCTGAGGAGGTGACATTGAGCTGAGCCTTGACTAGACGAGTCAGGCACGTGAAGATCAGTGGATAAGTGTGAAATGCAGAGGGAACAGCACAAAACAGTGCAAAGGCTCTGCTGCAAGGCTCAGAGAGGAAAGCGTGGGGCGGACATTAACAAGCAGGGCGGAGGGGCAGCTGAAGGCAGCGGGGCTGCAGGAAGAGGCCGGAGTCTGTGGGTCTGAAGAGGTCCGGAAACCATTGGTTGGGGGTGTTGGCGAGGGGGAGATGGCTCTGATGACTGTGTCGAGCAGCGGCTCTGGCTGCGGGGCTGGACTGGAGACACAGGACGGTTCCGAGGCCCTGGCCGCGGAGGGGCAGAGGTGGCTTGGGTTGGGGCAGTCACTAAGGGGACAAGCAGAAGTGGACGAGGGGCTCTCCGTCTCTGGGTCTCACATACTCAGCCCTTCCCTGGCCCCTGCTCCTCGGCCGCAGCAGGCAGTGGATGGCATTCGGTGTCCTTGAGGGGGACAGGGTTCTCCCTGCCCCAGGGAGGGTCGGTTTTGCCCATGAACGAGCTCTGTGTTGTCGCCTGGCCCCTCCTTTGTGCGCTGGCCGTGCCAGGGCTATTTTTACCCACCTCGTGGGGCCGGCGTGCTCCTCTGTTCAGATAAAACAGCCTCCTTTCAAACAAAGGGCGCTTTATCCTGGAGAAGCACTTGGTGGTTTTCCTGGCATTTGACTTTAGTGTGACAAGATGCAGCTCCTGGGTTTGTGTCCAGGGTTGCCTGGCCCAGCCCAGGGCGACAGGGAGTGGGGCAGGGGCTCCTCCGTCCCGGCCACCCGCCCTCCTCTCTGGATGGCCCGTTTACACTTGGTTTTGGTTTTGAACTTTCTAGGGAGAGAGGCAACAGGACATAGTTCAAATGCTTCATCAGCATCCAAATGCTGTCCCGCTTCTGAGGAGGAAACCCCTTCAGAGTGGAATAGTCTGAAAGCCGTTTTGTGAGCTGCCGTTTGGACCGGGTTTCTCAGTGAGCCGCTGACAGCTCGCAGGCCTATGGTCGGCCATTGGCCAGACCGGAGCTGTTCCTATGTGTTGGTGCTGGGGTGCGCTGACACTCAGCTTCTCCCCTCAGGTGTCTTCTGGCCAAGAGGACACTGGAGTCAGGCTTTTTGTTCCACAGATGCCCTCTCCCCGCAGGGCAGCCTGGTGCTTTCGCCCGAGCCCAGGCTGCGTGTAGGAGCAGGGCCGGCTCCGGGCCGGCTCATAGCTGGCTTCCCAGAGGGCCCGAGCAAGGACACCGGAGCACGGGATCTTTGCGGGACAACAGCACTGCCTCCTGGTTCGTGAGGGCCAGTGGCTGAGGCTCTTGTGTGCTCACCGCCAAGCAGAGGGGACGGTCTTCCCCACCAGACGTGTCCTGGCCCCAAACCCCCAGCACTTCCCTGACAAGGGGCAGGATTTGACCGAAGTTCTCTTAGTGGCCCTGCTGGGAGCCGGGGGAGGGGGGCGTCTGTCCCTCCCCCAGGGCCCACCCTCCGCACGCGGTGGCGGGACCGGAAGGCGCGGACCCTTCGGTCAGTGTCGGCCTCCGGGCTGACTCCGAGGTGGAGCGTCTTGGAGACGACAGCCCGTCACACGTCTGGAAGGTGCTCTCAGCTCCCTCAGCCTGCCGGGCTGGTCACCTTTGTCCAGGCGGGATTACTTTCTCGCTGGGTCAAGTGTGGAGACTCGGCTGGCGGGAGGCCCTTCCCGGTCATCGGTGCAGAGCTAGGGTCCCGGGCGGACAGGAGCCGCGGAGCCCCTCACCGGCGGGGTGCTGACGGGGCCGCGGGGGGACCACGGGCAGCAGCAGGGCTGCAGACCAAGGGCGTGCCAGGCGGGGTTGGGAGGCTGCGGCACGAGACCCAGGCTGCTTTTCTAGAGCAGTCCCACCCAGGCTTCTTGGCTTAGCTGAGGTGTCACCTCTTGTCCGTGGATCTGCCCTGGGTTTCCTGCCGGCTGTGCCGTAGTGTCCCCTCTTCCACGCACTGGCGCCCTGCTCATTCCTCTCTTGCCCCGTGGATCGTAGTCCTCTGTGGACCCGTCGAATCAGAGACATCACAAGTCAGGGAGCCTGACTTGGGAGGAGTCAGATTCAGCCATGTCTTAATTGTGTGACCCTGGGTACATGGCTTAACCTTTCTGAGCCTAATCTGTAAGATGAGAATCCTGTTGGCCCCACCGAGTTATTGGGAAGGCGAATGGAGAGCATGTGAACACTCAGTATACACTGGACATTTAATAAATGGTAAATATTGGTCTTTCTTTTTGGTAGACTGTAAACTCTTAAAAAAAAAAAAAAGATAGAATCTTTTTCCTCTTTTTCTCCCCAGCACCTGGCACAGTGCCTGAGACATAAGTAGGTACTCAGTAAATGTTTATTTGAGTCAGATGAATTACTTTTAGTATAAACAGATACTTCTCAAAATTTCTTGCATCCTATTTATTATTCCCTAAATAGCTTTAGCCCGGGTTTTGACTTCTGTGGTCTTTTGAAGGAAGAGCTGGGGGGACATTCACATCCAAAGAGGGGTGAGCGGCTCTGGTGCTGCAGGAGCTCCCAGGAAATCTCCACGTGATCTCCTGCCCTGATCTCATGGAGGCTGTCAGGGCAGGCTCGCTCTGATGCCCCATCAGACGTGGTTGTCTTCTTCCAGATTCTCAGAATCTGCACCAGGTACACCCCAGAACAAGACACCATGACATTTTCGGATGGCCTGACCCTGAATCGAACCCAGATGCACAACGCCGGCTTCGGCCCTCTGACCGACCTCGTGTTCACCTTCGCCAGCCAGCTCCTGCCTCTGGAGATGGATGACACTGAGACGGGCCTTCTCAGCGCCATCTGCTTGATCTGTGGAGGTACCCAGCACCCAGAAAACCCTCACGAGATTTCCTGAAGAACAGCTTACATTTGTAATTTATGGGAAATTCCTCATCTCCAGTTTGGAGTTATTTTGCATGGAAAAAGACATGTGAACAAAGCCAGGCATGCATGCTTAGAGTTTGTTGCATTCTTCAATATTTTTTTATAAAATTAAAGGTATTCGGGGTCTTTCTGTTCTGCAATACCAAAATGTTATTTCTCCAGTTGCCACAGGTATTTTTTGTTAAGGTAGGATCAGATTGTTGTTAAATAAATTGCCTAGGGACATTTTAAGGAAGCACCAAGGAACTTGCCTGTGCTGTTTGCTAGTTTAGTGGCTGGGACTACAAGTCCTTGTGCTGGCCCCATACCAACCTTTGGAAGACTGGGATAAACAGGGCTTTCTTCTCTGTAGTGACCCCTGCTGGCTCAGGGGAGGCTGAATCGTAAGTGATTAAAGAGTAACCAGCTTTAATTAGGGGACTGATTCACCTTGCCTTTTTAACCATCCTGCTCAAGGTTTCTAATTCAGTTCAGTAGTGACACCTCCTGGTCATGAGAAGTAATTCTCTGCTGGGGACGAAAGCAACCAGCCATCAAAATGTGGTTTTGATCAACAAGGACAATCATTTTCAAGTATCATTGCCTGAAGCAGTTGCAGTGTCCTCAGATTTGTTTGTGTGATTGAATCATCAAATTAATAAAGTTATGACACAGCGGAAGCAGGAAGAGAGGAAATGGGCGGAAATTCTCTAGCCTGCAAAGTGCATAACTCTTTCTGTCCTGATACTGATTGCTTAATGCTTCATTCCTGGTATCTAGACCGCCAGGACCTTGAGGAACCAACAAAAGTCGATAAGCTACAAGAACCATTGCTGGAAGCACTAAAAATTTATATCAGAAAGAGACGACCCAGCAAGCCTCACATGTTTCCAAAGATCTTAATGAAAATCACGGATCTCCGCAGCATCAGTGCTAAAGGTACGTCCCTGTCCGCCGTGCTCGCCCGCCAGGTGAGCTCAGTCCCCACCACGTTGCACTGCTTTTTTCAAACCCCGTGTTTTAATTCAGGATGTTTGATAAGACTGCTTTTTTACTATTTTGGAATTCATTTCTCATTGAAATCAAAAGCAATGAAAATAGTACCTACCCTTAAAAAAAAGAAAAACTCAAATCTTACCCTACCCCAGTGATCTTAACAGATTATAGAGCTTTAAAATTCAGATGACTTAAGCGAATGATTAGAAAAACTGTGTCCAAGAGAACGTACAATATGGCAGGCTTCTCAGTTTCCTAGTTTTCCACACATTCCATTTCATTCCAGCTTTCCACACATGCTCTGGTTTGTGTAGACATGATTCCAGTTTTTCCTGAACAGCCAAACCTCAAGAACGATGAGCGGCGCTTAGGCTGTCACGGGTCACGCGGCCCTGTCCCTCAGCCTGGCCGCGGCGCCCCCGCGCGTAGGCAGGGGCACCTCTGCACGCCCCTAGGCAGAGACGCTCTCGCCTTCCGGAGAGGTGGAACTGTTTCTGCCTAGTGATTTCCAGGTTACAGGCACCTGGAGCAGTTACAGAAGCGCCTGGAGCCCTGTGACAGCTGCGTGTTGGAGCGGGGTTTCCCTACCAGAGAGAAAGCTCGGCAGCCGCCCCGGGCACCAGACCTGCTGCTTGTCACTCCCCTTCCCGCTGCGCGCACTCTGTCTCTGAAGACCCTGGTGAGCCAAGGAACAAACTCCATTTCAGAAAGTGCTTAGAAGCACCATAAACCTGCTTGACAGGGAGTTTCAATTCTTGAGCTCCTTCTTAGAGGTTTCTTAAGTGAGACACCGAGTTCATCCCTGGCGTGGAACTCAGTGTAGAAGAAACCAGTGCTTGACCACTGTAATTTTGACGTCTTTGATTTTAAAACAGTGAGGTCGTGAACGAACACTGCCGCTCCCTGTATCTGTAACCCGCGTCGTCCACTAGCACTCGGGGCACTCAAGCACCTGAAATGTGGTTAATGCAATTGAGACACTGGTTTCCTAATTGTATTTAACTTAATGGATTTAAGTTTGAACAGCCACACATAACTAGCGGCTGCCCTGTGGGGCAGTGCACTGCTCTGTCGCTGACCATCACCACACACTTATTACTCAAGTCACTTCCTCCGTTTGTGGGTCACTGGAACCCTCTCAGCGGGCTCATTTCCAAGATACACTGTTTTTGGTCTTTTATCAGGAACTTCTTTGTAAATTATGTCAAGTAAATATATACTGATACTGCTTTCTAACACCGACTGAGGCATAGAATGATCAAATGTAAGCATGTCATCACGTCGCTGCTGCTTTTTCTACAGATGAAGTGGAAACGTGTTCATGCTGTGCGATTAGGGTGGCCTCCGGGCGGCACTGGTAGCACCGTTCTCCCCCTTGTTAAAGGACACGAAAGTTGGCCCCAGTGTTCACCCTAACTCCTTATCTCTAGCAGATTTCTATTATCTCTTTTTAAAAGGTGCAGAACGTGTAATTACCTTGAAAATGGAAATCCCCGGATCGATGCCACCTCTCATTCAGGAAATGCTGGAGAATTCTGAAGGACATGAACCCTTGACCCCCAGTTCAAGTGGGAACACGGCAGAGCACAGTCCCAGCGTCTCACCCAGCTCGGTGGACAACAGCGGTGTCAGTCAGTCACCACTGGTGCAATAGGACACTCTCCCGCTACTTCAGACATTCCCCAGTACCTTCACATCGGGATTTAAAATGCAAGAAGAAACATTTTTACTGCTGCTTAGTTTTTGGACTGAAAATATATCGAAACTCAAGAAGGACCAAGAAGTTTTCATATGTATCAGTATATACCCCTCACTGTCTAACTTACCTAGAAATACAAACTTTTTAAATTCTAAAAATCAGCCATTTCATGCAACCCAAAACTAGTTACAAGCTTCTGTTTTCCTCTTTGAACACTCAAGATTGCATGGCAAAGACCCAGTCAAAATGATTTACCCCTGGTTAAGTTTCTGAAGACTCTGTACATACAGAAGTTGGCTCTGTTCTCTCTCTCCTGTATGTCTGGTGCTCTCCTGTCTTGCTTACTCCCCGTAACTGAGACGCCAAGGTTATGAAACCGATTACTGTACATGTCCATTAAGACAGGTTCAAAAAGATAACCGTCTTGCTTTCACAGAATAATCAAGACCTCGAGGTAAGGAGACGGGACTGTTGTACAGTGTGACAAGGTAAGGCTAAAGATGCTCTAATTTAGTTAGTGTAGAGGCTTGTCCTTGCTCTTTCTGATGCTCTCAGACTGCATCTTTTTATTTCTTGTTGCCCAGTAAAAGTACACAAATTCGCTGCACTAGCAGAAGAGAATTCTGTATCAGTGTAACTGCCAGTTCAGTTAATCAAATGTCATTTGTTCAATTAATGTCACTTTAAATTAAAAGTGGTTTATTACTTGTTTAATGACATAACTACACAATTTTTTTAAAAAAGATCCCTTTTTACAGTAATGATAGCCTCCAAGGCGGAAACACTTTCCAGTGTTAATAAGCTGTTGTTTACCTGTTCACAAGCCATTAGGGCAGTGTCACGGGCTCACCGACAGGCTGGGCCACCACCTGCACCATGGGGCTCGCGTAGCCTTGCAGATTCCTGCTTAATATCGGTTTGTTTTATTTTCCATTAAGTCCCAAAGACATGGGCAGAGACTCTGTGTCCTCTGGCCTTGTTCAATCACTATGAAACAGAATGGAAGCTGGGGTAGAGTGGTTAACAGATACCAGTGTCAGTTTCTTAGTTCTCATTTAAGCACTAGTGGGATTTTTTTTTTTTTTTTGATATATTAGCAAGTCTGTGATGTACTTTCACTGGCTGTTTGTACATTGAGATTGTTTAACAATGCTTTCTATGTTCATATACTGTTTACCTTTTTCCATGGAGTCTCCTGGCAAAGAATAAAATATATTTATTTTAAAGGTGTATGGGAGCTTTTACTACTGTCATCGTGAGTAAAGAGACAGAAAACACAGTTCCATTTTTAATGTTTAAATTTCATTTCAAAAAGCAGGTCTGTAGTCTGCAATCATGACAATTAAAATCTGTGCTAATGCACAACAGTCTATAACAGTTCTACAAGCCAATCGGACAGTACATGACAGTTCAATGAGTAAAAAAGAGCATAAAACTGTATGTGTAAGAACAAAATGTTAAAAGGCCTACCACAATAATAAAAAACCATCAATTACATTATCACATTAAAATAAGCCAGATGTACAAAAGTCTGAGACAGAAAAGACAAAAGGACAACACAAGTTATCTGTTGAAAAATGTTTCTGTGCTCTTTGGGCACTTAATTAAACATTGCAAAATCAACATCTTCTTCTTCGTCAGAGTCTGCAAAGTATTTTACTTCTTTCCTAGCCCGCCCGCTCCGTGGCAGAGAGGGTGGTTCAGAAGTGAAGTCTGATGGGAAGAGGTCCACATCTGAATCCTGATCAAAAGATGTTTTCTTCGGTTTCTAGACATTTTTTTAAAAAAGAGAGACTTAAAACCCCGAAGTTTTTTAAAAGGGTTAAAAAAAAAAAAAAGAAGACTAGTATTAAAAAGATGTATTCCTTATACTTATATTTATTTGGGAAATATTGCAAATAATGGTTCTCTTAAAATCAGAATTGTAATGCTAACTTAAGTGTGCGGCCAGTTACCACATCACTTCTATGAAGGGAAAAGTAGGATTAGGTATGGTTCGTCACCCTGGTGATCTCGCTGTACTTAGCCACATTACTTCATTCTTTCTGAACTTACATGTTACCCAGCAAACATGCACAATGCACAGATTAGTAAAAATTCAAGTTGTCTTATTGGTAAGTACCTATCAGGCCATGAGAGGAAAACAGGACTTGTGCACAGAACGCAGTGCACAATGTTTGTTAGTGTTTATAAAAATGCAGAGAAGAGCCACCAGGATGGACCAGAGTCACAGGAGACAACGGGATGGGAAAGGTCAATGCGGAGAGCACCGCACAGCTCAGCTCATCCCTGTTTGTTTTTAAGTTTTAATAGGACAGAGAGAGACGAGGGAGTCATTTGATGTTATTAATTTACCTAAAAGAGACTGTACTTCTGGTGAAGGGTCAGACTAATTGGGATAATTAGCCACAGTCAAATGAATTCAAGTTAAGAAAAATCAAATTAGTTCTGGTCATATAAATCCACATTAAAAAGAAATAGCCTTCATTGGTTCTGAAAATTCGTATTTCAGACAGGGAGCGTGCAGCTCGTGCTCACCGGCGGAAGGGGGACACTCTCAGGCTAGTTTGTGCCACACTGTCACCCGAGAGACAGTCCCGCTTATCTGCACTTTCCACCTGGGTGATATCTAACCGTATACAAGCCCCCGTGGGTAAGAGCTGCTCTGCTGAGCTCTGCTACAAGACATAGTTTACTGAACTCAGCCACTTACAGATATTATCTTAGAACTACATTAAAAAGATGGTCCTGATTACCTTGCTGGGTGGTTTGGAAGTTCTCCTGCCAGGGTTATAATCACCTTCATTTTCAGAGCCAGATGCTTTCCTTTTCTTTGCCCCTCGGCCTTTACCTTAAAATGATACAAAGGGTTTGTTATCTCAAGGTTAAGTGCAATATAGAAGATAAATACAGAACATTATCCTTCCCTTTTCTGGCGTGCCCAGTTAGTACTGCACTCCTGATCTCTTCCCCTGGTTGATGCAGAAACAATTCTGCAGCATTCTGTCAGGTCTGGGGTTGACATGACTAAAGAGTACTTCACAAATACACTTAAACTAGTCAGAAGGTCCTGGTGACAAATTTTAATAACCAAGCCCCTAATGTATGAAAGAAAACATTTGCATTTTGCACATACAGTCCTTGGCCTGAAAAGAAAATCTCTTAGAAGAGTATATTTTAAATTATACGTGATGAAAAAATTGGTTTCTAATCTGTCACAGGCCAATACTTACCAACTGCATTTTAACAACCATTTTAAGTAGCACAATCTTAAACCATGAGATAATCTGTCAAATCCATATTCCTTCCCAGACTAGATTCATGCAGCCTATTTTTTCATCTAACCTCTCATTCTCATCATTGGATGAGGTGGGGAGGGAAGGTGACCAAATGTTCTCGATCCTTTGATGATGCCAGTAAAAGAGAAAATGGAGCTAAACTGCAATTCTACATGTCTTAAAGTTCCTGAAGAGCTATGACTGACTAGGCTGCACACACAGCAGGACACGAGAGCCTAAGGGGTCTTGGGATGTCACATTTCATCAAATGAATCCATGGCGCTAGTGAATTCATAAAGGTTTCAAACTGTGGGTCCCTAACTACTGACCTCCCCAGCCACTGTGCCCCTTTTCTGCCCCCTCTTGTCCCTTGTTTCCATGTGGTTCTGTGTCTCCTTACCCTGCCCACCACTTCAGTAAACACACTGATGGTAGTATCTGTCAGTTGGATGAAAGACTGAGCAGCTACCCTTAGAGAAAATCATGTCTTACATATTTTTTAAGCATCTTTAAGGACTTTTTAAGATTCTGAAGGTAAAGAGGAGAGAGCAGGGAAAAGCACTGGTGCCAGCGCCCTTGTCGGGCCCTGGATTTCATTTCATTTCCTAGATGAGTTTGAAAAGCTCTAGCCTAAGAGTCCTCGCTCCAACCTAGCCCACCGAGGCCATGCTTTAGTGAGGAGCCCTCACCTGCCTTCTTAATAACCACTTCCACTAGGTCCATGCAGGGGACCTCCGATCTTCGGCACAGGCGTCACTTATCTGACCTCCTTGTAATTTCTCAATTTCCTGATTTGTAAAACAAAGTGACTGGACTAAACTGCTGTACTTCCTTTGGACTCTTAACTCACCACTGATTCTTAAACACATTGCTTACTGAGCAGTAAAGCAATTTAAAATACCCCTCTAAATTCACTGAGCAGAAGACACAGTGTTCTGCACCTGGAACATGCTGGAGAGTTACATGAAGACACCCCTCACCTCTCGGCGCCGCGGTCTTCTTTGGAATGCCAAACTCGGAGTCCGAATCAGAGTTCACAGTCTCTACCTTCTTCTGCTTGGGAGTTCTCTTGGGCTTAGGGGTTGTATCTAAAGACGGTTTTCCTATTAAGCAAATTTCCATTTCACAGATCAGCGTAATATACTTACCAACAGCACGAGCTGAAGTGAGCCGTATAACGAGGGGATTTCTTACTGCTGATGTGAAACTGAGAAGCCTTCAATAATACAATGATTTCTTTCCATTTAGTGCCAGTGTAAAGGGAAACAACAGCTCATAGATGACAAAATGCTTTTTACGTAATAATGCATAAATTTGCCTTTTGATAATGCAAGTGAGCTATTTTAAACAAGGGCCATTAACATGAATTAAGCAGTAACTTTCAGAAAGCAGCAGTAAAAATATAGGATAGCCATGACCCAAAGTAACATGTCTGACATACTAATTATAACCCAAGTACAACTACATGTTAGATTCTAACTTTTAAAAGGTTTTAGAGAAAAAAAAAATTTATGGAACCCTCAAACACCATGAATAGGAACTGATACACTTCCATTCAAAAGTTGAAATCCAGACTTGGCACTTTTATGTGAAAAGAAATAGGAAAATTCTAGGCAAGCAGATGATAGACCCAAAGACCTTTATTTTGATGAATTTTGTTTTTAAAGATCTTGCTTCATTTATAGTTTATGAAAATTGATAAAGCAGTCTTTTCTTGTGTGATTAGTAAAACCTAATTTAAAAAAAAAGAAGTATTGAATTAATCATATTTTTCTATTAAAAAAACCCACACTAATTCTCTGGAAATGTATTCCCAGTCCCAGCCCGAGGTGCTAGCGGCAAGCCCCTCATTAGAACAGCAGGAGGGGCCCACGGGCTCATGGCTGTGGTTTGTGGCTCTTCCCTCTGAGCCCCCCGACTAAATGTACCACAGGAGCCACATGGCAGCTCCAAGCAGTGTGGGCCTGACACAGCAGGGTGTTCAGGGATCACCTTTTTTCTTGGGAAGAGTTTCCAGGCTTGTAGTATTAGGTGGCACTTGCTGTGCTATTGAGCAAATGTAGGTCAGATATCTGAGTACTATGAGCTGCCTTTTTGCTGTAAACTACTGGAGAATTTTAGTAAGTTACAAAATTTATATAATTTGGAGTTAACATAAATGATCCCACAGAAGGCCATGATGCATCCTCTCCCTGAAATGGTATTTTGTGGGAACTGTATTTTTGGAGGAGGCTAGGGGAAGAGCTGAGAGCTTGCTGGGGTCCCTGAAATCATACCACACAGCTGTCACCCGTTCAGCTGACAAAAGGCTAGTCCAGCTACTGGCAGAAGAACCAAACAGGACAGGCGCTGTGGTGTGCCAGCCTTTTAGCCAGTGCTCACCTCTACTGCATTAGGTTAAACAGAGTCCACAGCTTGATGAAGGAAATAGGTTGATATGTTCAAGGAGTGATACGGCTCCTAAGTTTTCAGGATGGTTATAAGATGCTCATATCAAGATGATAAAAAAAAAGATGCATAAAAGGAAATTATAAGGCCTGTCTCAATTTCAGTTCCCTAGACAAAGACCCCACCTGATCCCAACACAAAGACTTGAGTTATGAGTATCTGTTTGGGGAGTGAAGGAAAGGGAGTCTAAGAGGGAGTCGATGAAGAGAGGGCAGCCAGTCATGGGTAGGTTCTCAAGCCATCACTCTGGAATCTTAACCACTCGAGGAGTGTCTGAGAGCTGGTATAAAACACCGATCCCAGAGGCAGCTAACCTGAGGGGCGAGAACCCCGAGCTATGTGTAGGCCGGCTTTCCTCAACCCCTGGTAAAGGTGGCAGGGGTGGGGAAACGGTGATATTCCAGCCCAGCAACAAAGACAAAGTCCTTAGGCAAAGAAACACATACAATGGCCAATGTGCACTGACCTAGGGCAAGGGGACGGGTGGGGCACCTAGTGTGTTCGCTAGAGAGGCTCCTGCAGCCAGCCAACGTCTCAGCACGGTCCTCGTGTGCTCAGAGAAGCAGGGACCTTTACTGTTGTCCCGCCACATCTAATATGTGTGTCTGCAACGGCGCTGTCTGCTGTGCCTTTTCAAGACCTTGAAAGGGCATTCCGTACTGTTTCTTCACTTGCTGGGTAAGTAGTGATTATCTTTTAAACACAAAGCACTAATACTGACTTCCTTCAAAACCACCAAGGTATGTACCTTAGTTCCAGTAACAGATTCATGAGTAAACTCAAATCAACTTATTCAAAAGCAATCTAAGGTTATGGAAAGAAAGAAGCTACATGACTCACAAAGATAAAGAGGACCCACTGAGCTGACCCATCTCCACAGGAGGAGTTAAGGCACAGCCTACACAGGTGACACAACCAGCCACCGGGACAAGCTTTCAATCTCCTGCACAACCCAGCAACTAGCGGAGAGCTTTACTAGGAAGCCACCTTCAGGTGTCAATGCATGGGATTAGTTCATAATCACAACAGCTTTAAAATGAGGTCTTACTGACAATAATTACCTCACACGGTTAGAAAACAAGAGGGATTTTCCTTACACACATTTATACTTTATAACTATTTTCTACTGAAGTCCTAGTGCAAATAGGTTCAAACTGCATTACGTTTCCTTTAACATCAACTGTCTCTATATGGTTTATGCAGTGCTTAACAAAATCAAGTATGCATACATACCCTTTTTAGCAGCTACTGTTTTACTTGGAACTTTTTCTGTTTGTTTCAGACCAAACGATGGTGAAAAAACAGAAGCAGAATCTTCTTCATTACTGTCAAATTTAGCTGAATCTAAAAATTACAAAGCTTTTTTTCAGTACAGAGATTCTATAAGGACCACTTAGTAGTTAAACTTTTGATTCTTTTTACTGATGACATCTCTTTAGCTACATAATAGATCACATAAGTTTCTATTTTGTGATCATATAATCCACAACATACAAACAGCTGAAATTAAAAAATGTTATATTTCAAAAGTGCATAGAATACATAAGAGTAATAAAAATTCTTAATAGTCCCAAATGCTAGTCATTTAAAACATAACCAATTCAAAACCACTGATGATTTATTTTAAAATGAGGTATTAAAACGTTCTCACTGATTACTTCACTGTCTACACATCCAATTTACCATTTGAAGAGTATCAGTAATTATGTTCATCAATGTTACATCATTAAAGATTAGTTTAAAAGGCATGCAGGCTTACCTTCAGTTTACTTTTACACTCAATTAATTAATCAATTCGTCCCTCCTTTCTTTCTCCCTCAAACCGAAACAGGGACTCTTAAAATGGCAACTTGGATGTAAGTGATAGTTTTATACAGCTGTTTTGACATTCATTCAAAAAGTGCAGATATGTACACATGTAAATATCTACACACATAGACCATGTACCACATCTAAGTCTGTCTACCTGCATGTATGTGTGTATTAAAAAAATGAAAACCAGTGACTCAATTAAATCTAACTAGATGGTTTTAACCTTAAAAATTCCACACACACAAATATAGGCAATAAAAAACTATACATACGGATTAAATCTACTTCTATGAAGATTTTAGTTTTCCAGGTACTAGGGTTCAGTAAAACAAATATGCATATTGTGCGCTCATAACTTTAAACAACCTGACATATACCCATTCACATTGCCATGAAAATTAAATTTGTCTTCCAGAATTTCTGTCTATATTTTTTTTCTCTCAAAACACTGCATTCACACCCACCCCCCCAACACACACATACGGGTTAGCACCTGCCTAGCCACCTAAACGCTTCCGTAATGCTGATTTGACCAATTAGTTAGGAATCACCTCAGGAAAACTAAATAAACCTTATTACATTGAAGAAAATGTAAAAAGAAGGTATGTTTTCTACACATAAAAACATCCACAGCAATAATACAATAAGTAACCATTAAAAAGACTAAATGAGCGTACCATCTTCTGACTTCTGAGAGTATGAAGGAAATGAGAAGAGACTCCCAAAATCCTGACTTTTCTTGTCGTGGGAAGACTTTCTATTAGAAAGAAAAAAAGTAAACACCACAATATAATTTAAATGTCTGGTTTAAATAAGACCCTTAATAAGATACATATAACACGTACCGCAGGATTATCATTACGGAACAAAATTTTAATTTTCTCATTTGTTTCTCTTCGTTAAAGACAGGGCAACTAAACTCCCTTCTCCCGTTTTCTCTTTCGTAAGCATAAGTGTGCATACATACACCCAGAGACAACAGACAAACCAATGATTAACACAAAAGCAAAGGTTTAAAGCTATTCAAACTATCACTAAATTTTATGGTTGATAAAACCATTCCAGAATTTAACATCAATAAATTACTGGCAAAAATCTAAGGAGAAGGTCAGAATCTCCATCAGATTAGGCAATAATCTGATTTCTGATACTAGACTGCATGTAGTAAGTTACTTCTTTATAAAAAGGTGGTCAAATACTTCCTTAAAAATTTGAAATAGTTCACAAACTTCACATCCTACATGTTACAGTGTTCACACTCACTGGAGGCAAGAAAAGTCAGTCAATACCAAAGCTAGGGAAGAAAATTAATCCTCCCAATTCTAAAGATTTAATAACTTTTCTCAGAACCAGAAGTTGTCAAACTACGTCCCATATGCCTGCTGCCTAATTTTGTAAATAAAACCCTACCGGAACACAGCCACACCTGCTCCCTTACACGTTATTTACGGATGCTCTCTTGCTACAGCAGCAGCACTGAGTAGTTGCAACAGAGACCATATGGCCTCAAAGCCTAAAATATTGACTATCAAGCCCTTTAAGGAAAAAATTTGCCAGTGCAGGCTCTGAACTATAGCGACAGTTATGTAAACAGCTGCAACGTTAACGAGATTTATTCCGTCACGAGGAGGGCCTTACCCAGAAGAAGAACGATTTCTTAGAGCTTACTGTAAGGTTTCTGACAGACGCCTGGACAACCACCTGCACCACAGAACTGAACAGCAGTTGCTTCGTTACTTACTCCGGAGTAGCTTTCGATTTGCCTGGTGAAAATGTATATTCATCTTTATCAAGGCCATCTGAAGGAACAAATTCATCTTCTCCATCATTTGCTATGGGAGATGCTTTAACTTTCAATTCCTCTAAATCATTATTGTCATCATCATCATCAGCATCATCGTCCTCTTCTTCTGAGAAATCAAACGTGTACTTAGGCCTTTCAGCTAGGAGAGAAAGAAAATGAACGTTAAACTCACACCCAGCTTAATCAACATGATACGCTATTCCAAATAATTTATTTGAAAAATATTCCAGCTGTCTCTAAAAATGTACAAGGAAAAAAGGAAGACAAGCATTTAGAGAATAAAAGTCAACAGCTTTGGCCTCAGTTATTCTGACGGTGCTGACATCTATCTTACACGTCCCCGGAGACAGCGGGGCAATACTGCACGTGCTAGGAGAGCGTAAGCTGATGACATTACCAGGGTGTTGCCTGGATACTTAAATATCTCTCAAAAACGGTGACAAAAAGTAGTCCTTATGACCACTGTAAAAGTGGCTGCTAATATAGGGTTTCCCATTTCTCTAAATACAGTAGACAAACTTTACAGGTCTTTAGAAAGTGCTACATTTTCTCTTAACCTTTTGCATAAAAACTTCTATCTTCTCTTCACAGCAGTTTTATTATGATATAACAGAAAGTCATTTTTCAGATAAATAAGTAAAAATAGAGATAAGACTTCAATATTTAGCAAAACAATAATTTAATATAATGCATAAAATATACCAACATGGAGCAAGGCACACTGGTACAATGCAAATAAGTTTTACTATAATTTCTGGCATACACTATGAATAAAATTTTAAAGTCACTTGCGTGCTATACAACTGTATACTTCATTTTAGATGTATGGAAAAAGCCTAAACACAATTTTGAAGCATTTAATTTAATAAATCAATTTTCTTGTAAGTTGTTACTTGTGTTAAAAATTCACCTACATAATTATCTATGAAATTAGGAACAGAAATTCAATCACTTAAGGCCTGATTTAAGGCTTGAGATATCATTTTAAAAGTGTCTCCCAGAGATGGAACAATCATAATGTTTTATCATTCATTTTATGTAAATTAGGACTTAACAAAATTTGAGAAGAATCTATAAAATAGGACACTCATCAGTTTTTAATTATTTGAAGACTTCAAATTAATGAATATTCAGAAAGCATCAAATCACATGCTTAATAGCAATATATATTAACAAAATGAGATTCTGCTGCCTAACTCCAGCACTGTAATTACCTAAATTACGCTGTGTGCATACGGAACCAGACTCCTAAAATAGGGGGAAATTTTTTATGGTACAAGGGGTAGAAAACAAAACAAAAAGAAAACTATAAAGCACTTCTAGGAGTCCTACTACACCAACGTACATTTTTTTTTAACTAAATATCTCCAAACTACAGAGGGAATATAACCCAAACTTTATAATAAAAATCAATAAGAAAACATGATTTATTTTAGAGAAATTTGTTTTATGTCCAACTTTGCTAGAAAAGATCATTCTGTAAAGCAGGTTTTTATCTTTGTGAACTGTAACTTCTAATGGTTTAGTACTTCAGTAATGTTGATAATACTAATAATACCACTTATATGAGTAATAACAGCTTTGCCAAAGAATAATATATGATAAAATAAATAAATAATGTATCACAATACCAGCTGCTCTCCTAAGCAGAGAATCTCGTGGAATAACCACAGGTTCTGTTTCTTCCAAGTCACTTTCTGACTTGGATTCGTCATCTGACCAGGGATTCCGTTTCTTCACTTTCTTCGCACTGGGTTTCCCAGAAGATGTGGGTGTTTTTCTCACCCTGGTACCTAAAATTAAAAGAACAACAATAAGACATGTACCAATGCCTATCCAAATGTCATTAGTAAAAATAAAACTATTATAATGAAAAGTTCATCATAAAATGACAAATTGCTTGTGACAACTGAAAACATTACTTCAACTACTAGGAAAAAAAGCACAATCGAAAGAATCTAGTAACACCCTGTACATATAGAATTTCTCGCAAAAAATACTTTGTAACAGTTCCTCACCAGGCTCCTTTTTCTCCCTTTTGGGTTTGGGGCCTTTATTTATAGGCGCTGACGGGATCAGCACCTCTTCTCCTGTGCCTTCTACCGGTGTTCCACCGAATTCTTCATCAAATTCCACTTTCACTGTTGTGGTATCAAGATCGCCCTACACATTAAAAAGAAAACCAAACCATGAGTAAAAATAAAAGTTAAATTAACACCGTGTATTTTAGAGATACATTTATAGCCAACAGATCACTTTTTCAGCTCAGATGAGCAAAAAAAAAAAAACAATAAAATGTGATTCTGTTGAGGTCCTAAGAGATGACTTTGATCAGACCATGTTTTACTTTATCTCATTTATCTGTAGCAAATGACACTGCTCAGCACTCTAATCTTCCGGTACACTCTATGAGATGACAGCTTCTTAAAACCGACTATGAAAAATAAGAAGGCAGCTTTTGCTTATCAAAGCGACTTTCAGACTCATAGCTAAGGTACACCAAGAGGTACCTGAAAAAATATATATCTATAGCTCAGGCCTCTATATACGAGACAAAAGTCTTCAGATTATTGAAGGAAAATACGCAACCCATGCCATGTACTGCTAGGCATTATCAGACAAAGTCCCCTGACCCTGAGACTATTTAAAGAGAAAGAGAGAAAGACATAAGGGCAAGTCATCACAACACAAATAACAAATACAGAGGGAGGAGGAACAGCAACCCACGAGAAGTGAGCAATCCTGCACAAGGCAGGGTCAGGGAAGACACCACGGAGAAGGAGCCTTTCTGACTGGGCTTGGAAGAACCATGTACGTTCACCAGGTGAGGAAAAGGAAGGAGGGAAGAGCACCCCAAGCAAAAGATAATTACTCACACACACTGCTAGGATTCAAGGAAAGATGAGAGGAAAGAGAAGCCAGATGGGAACACAGGAGAGGAACGTAGGTGCTAAATCACTGTATATACTAGGAGTCACTGTGTAATGAGCAGGCTTTTTGTTTTTTGTGGAACATCATTCTGGTGGTAAGAGACCAGACTGAGAGGAATGAAGTGAAGAAAGGTAGAAGTCGTGATCAGATGGCTAGACGTGGGAAAACAGGCTACAAGGATCACCTTAAATTACCTCAGAGAAAACATACTGAATTCCAAGACAGTGTCAACGAGGACCAAGATAAGAGGGTAGATTTTGGAGCCATTTCATAGGCAATCAATAGAAAATAGTTGCTGATTAAAGGAGAAAACTCCCAGGTGTTTGGCCCTATGTTAGTGATGGCTGACAGTTCCAGTAACTGAGACAAGGCACAGAGGTGGAAGGGCAGGTTTCTAAACCAGGATAATGGTCATTTCAGGCATGCTGCATTGAGGGGTTTGGGGCATTCTGACAGCTGTATTAGCCTGGCACTCCTAAAAACATCATAGCTTAGGGACACCGACTTAAAGAGTCATCACTGTAAGTGAAAATTAGCCCTGGGCATAAATGAGGTCACTCAGAGGGACCATGTAAGGTGAGGAGAAATGTGCTGAGAACTGATGCTAACCCCGTCAGAAAATAAGAATAGCCATTTTCCTACGGAGGAAGCCAGCTCTATGTGTAAGTGAACCTGTGAGCAGTGGGAAGCCAGGTAAGGGGGAAGCAGTGCAGGCATCAGTTTATCAGAGCTATAGAAGAGTGACCTGTCTGGTACCGCAAAGCCCCAGCGCTTCAAATGTTAGCTCTGTACAGAGAACTCCCCAGTCTCACCCCAGCTCTGAGGCTCATTTCCCAAGCTCTAATTTAAGTACACAGTAAAATTAAAATACATACATACATCACTATGGAGGTCGACCCTACCAACGAGCTGAAGCAAAAGACACGTCATACCTTTTTCCTCTTCAGCAACTTTTTACTGGCATCTGCCTTCATAGCAGTAATTTCAGGAACCACTCTTCTCCCATAAGGTGAGGGCATCGTCTCTTCCAGTTGAAGCTTCTTCACCTTAGGCTTGCCAACTTTACCTTTTATTGCTTTTCCAGCCATTCCAGCTAGAACGTCTTCTCGTTCTTGTGCTTCCACTCTCTGACGCGTAATCATAAAGGATGGGGAAGAGGATGATGCATGACAACTCATTAGAAAAGACAATCACTCCTGCCTAAGACATTAAAACTACTATTATTTATTCACTAAAGAACAAGCTTCCCTTCCAGGCGATCTAATTCAAGCAAAAACCAAAAAATTCTAAGTCAGAAGACCTGGTTTGTAGTCCCAAATCCAACTAACTTCTCGTCTGTAATACAAGGGGGTAGTAACTAAATGACCTACATGGTCCCCTCCAATTCTAGGATCCTACGATGTATTATGGAATCAAGACTTCTGATGACCTGGTATCAGAATCGCAGCAAATCATACAAAAAGGCATTTCTGTTAACAAATATAAAGATATTCTTTACTCTTGCTTTAGCTTACTTCATCTTTAATGGATATTAATTTTTAACTGTAAAAGTCAGCAGGAAAAAAAGGGTCTCAAATGTTTTAAAATGTAATTCATAATTATATAAGAAAAGTATAAATCAAGGCAAACTTATATTGCGGTATTAAGGGAAACTAAAATGATAGCACTAAAAAATGCCAGAAATTCTGTTAGGCAACTAATATACCACACTCATTCCTAAGAGTTTTAATTCTGACTAGGCCATGAAAATAAAACTAGAGCACGTGGGCAATAGATCAACGAAGCAACTAAAAAGCAAGATATATAAGTAATGTCATACGAGTAATAATAAATAGTAATTTATCATATGCTATGCAAAATCAGATGATCATACTGCTACCATGAATTTAATTCTAAGAATTTAAGTGGATTAACTGCTTAAAAACAAATTGGGCAATTTTAGAAAAAGTTTATATTTTATATCTTCCTCTATATTTCTTCTTTTCTCTTTTAAATTGGAGTTCTACCTGGAGAAAACTAAGTTATAACAAAGAAATATTAAAATTTCTCTGTTAAAAGCCTAAAGAGACTATCATTCTACTTTTTAAAAATCAAAGTACCTAAAAAATACAATAAAATAAAAGTACCTATATTCAATCATATATACATTGCTCTTATCTCTTTGAGGGAAAACATTAAATTGAATCAATAAGCTAATTTGAAGTCAGTCAAGAAATTTTAACTAATAGTAAGTAGTAGAATTTAATTCATTCTAAATTTCAACTCTATAGCTCTCACTCATCTACACCAGACATAACTTTTCTTTATGACTTCATATAGCTAAAAGCTTAATCGTAATGCAGCTTACAAAAACATTAACCTTCATAGAGTTAAAAGAAACTCTGGGATAATTAAATTTTAAAAATGTTCATTCTTGTGTCATAAGCATTACTTTTCCAAATATACTTTAATGGAGACTTAACCTACCTCCAGTTCTTCAACAAAAGCTGCTAAATCTTCTTTCCAAAGATCTGAAGGAGATTTTCTTTTAAGATCACTGACCTCTCTCCCCTATAATAAAAAAAAGCAGTATGATTTAGACGTTCAATAATTTTTAAACATATACATAAAGGGTAAATCAAAGTATTTATTTTTGGAAAAGAAAAAGATATGGATAATACTGAAACAGTTTCAAATTATTTAACCCACAAAAGTTCATACTTTTGCATCTCTCTGTTTAATCAGTTCTTCAACTTTTTCTTTAGTAAGAGACCATAGAGACATATTTAAAATATAATTAAAATCAGGGCCTGAAGGAGTTCCTGAATCAGAGGAACTATCATCATGCTGGTTTTGTGTTTCTTCCTCTTCTGCTGCCTGTAAAAAATAATAAACTTTATATTAAAGTCCTGTATAATATCAAATCAATGTTGAATTTTATTGAATACTGAGTTTCAAATTCCATACATACTACACTCTTAATGCTACATCTTCAGGGTGGTGGACTTATTTTAGATTATCTGTAAGATTACCTATGAGTATATATCTCCTATAAAAAGTTTAAATTTTCTAAACATACACAATAAAGTCATCAAAAGGAATGGTATATTCAGTCCCTATTTATCCAGGAATCTGATGAAAAATTAACTGCTTGAGAAGACACTACATCTTAAAATTAATAGAGCAGAACTAATGTTTTATCATTGCATTTTGTCCGATTTTTATATGGTGAGTGAATGAGCAATCTGAAACCTAAAATAAATATCACTTATGAAGAACGTTTCATGGTTACAATAAATATGCTAAGGTAGTCACTCACTAAGGATGAGTTCTTAATAAAAATTCTCTCCAGCAAGAATATTCAGGTCAGGACTAAGAAAAAAGTTCACTTAAGAATTTAAGAGCTGGTGAGTTAGAGTAAGAATTGTTAAGAACTATTCTAAAATTGTGTTCATAAGATCTTTTTTTCATAGAAACAGTTTCAATAAAAAACTTATGCTAATATTAAATTTTAAAATCCAATGAATTTAATAGAAGTTATTATAGGTGACATCACCTTTAAAATTTTTTAAGTAACAACAGCTGTTAAATAAAATTGCATCTCAATTGTTAAGGCACTCTGATAATTAAAAGTGACTGAGTTGGGGGGAGGGTATAGCTCAGTGGTAGAGTGAGTGCTTAGCATGTACAAGGTTCCAGGTTCAATCCCCAGTACCTCCATTAAAAAAAAAAAATTAAAAAATAAAAATGACTGAGTTAACCTGATACTCCATAAAACAAAAAGTTCACTTCTAGTAACCAAAAAAGAAAAAAAAAAAAAACCTTTACAATTTAATTAAAAATTTTCAGTAAAATAATGTATATATACAAAGTAAAGTTTAAGTGTACTTTAGAAGGGATAAAAATAAAAATTGCAAAGCAAGATACTTCATTACATAAACAAAAGTATAAACTCAATTAAGTAACATTAGCCAAATAAGGACTGCTGGTGTTGAGTTGATAGATTAATAAGGACCTAGATAATTTATGACAAATTAATTCACTCTATAGTTTTTGAAATTTCTTCATGAAATAGTGTGTTGCTATGGAATATTAAGGTTGTTACACCACTATTTAAAATATCATTAGAGTGTCATAAAATCCTGTTTAGACCCACACTTCAGAAGTCTGTTTGCTCTAGGTTTTGAAGACAGACCAAGTACTGTTAAGGAGTGCTCTGTGAATATGTGTGTCTATCACTGTCAATGTGAAGGTGACTAAGGATGCTTTGAGAAACCAAGGAAAAAAAAATCTTTCAAGTTCCAGTGACAGAATTCTACTGTTTTTAATCTTCTAATTATCTGCTTTATAACTCTCTCTTCTCCAACACTACATAAAACAGGACACTCTTATAAAAGAGCAGTTCCTTCTGTTTCTTGAATCCCCAAAGTGAACACGTGGCCGAGATGCTGAGAAAATTTTGATGGTAACGATGAAATTATTGAAATCAAGCACTAGCTTTTACCCATGAAGTCTACTTCTACCAGAAGGGCATTCTCAAACCCTGAACATCTTTATTTTTTAAAACTAAACATTAAATTCATTAGTTAACTAGCTAATTTTTTAAAATACATGATTTAAACCAACAGTGATACAGAAGGGCAAGTAGTGTATAAACCATAATTTGGGGTTTCAGAGTGTGATAAAACACACTGAAAGGAAAGCAAAGTGCCTGAATCATCCAAATTTTGAACACTCCCCATCTTGCCTACCCCATTTTCCTCAAAAAACAAATACACCTATTATCTTAATATGTAATTGCTAAATATATCATTTATTCTAATTTTATCCACTCTAACATACGACATTCTATTGACTATTTAAAACTGAGAAAAACAATGTAAATGAAAGCAGTATTTCAATGTAGTTTGATGAAAAACATTATGGGTGAGAACTCATAAATGTATGGAAGTTTAAAGTTTCAGTTCAAATTTTGTCACCAATCATAACTATTTTTTTAAGATGCTAACATTATCAGTATCGTACATACACATACACACAATATGTTAATTAAGTATATGAAAATCATTTCCAGTTTCCTTCCTTTTGTACATTTGTGTTCTCAATCACAATGTTGTACTGCCTTTTAAAATTTTTCTTTAAATCATACGCAGTAAATAGTAAGAAGCTAATTCTTGAGAGGAACTGCAAAGTTTTAGTACTGCATTCACTGAATATTAGTCCTCTATGATCTAAAATGGGACAATTTCACTAATGAAACATCAGACTTTTAATCTGAAGTTCCAGAGTTGAAATCTCCAGCCAAAGATCTAAGCATGGGTCAGAGCACATACTTGGTGCTCAATAAATACTGATAAATATTGAACATATTGTGTCTAGTCTCCCCAGCATAAACCAAAACCAGATCAAGTGAATGGTGGCTGGACACCATACTGTGACCACAAACTGACCAGGGTGAAATGATTTCTGTGCTACCAGTGTAGTTCCCAGATGGCATAATGCACCTCACAAAACCACCACCACCACCACCACCACAGCCCTTTAACGGCAGGCTCAGAGAAAGGGCTGAGGAGACTGAGCTACCTTCTCAGACCTGGAGGCACTTCTCCAGGCCCTGGTTGAGCCACACTAGCAAAGTGCTTTGCGGTGGGAATGCACTGAAAATTCCTGTCCTGTATCTGTTTTGTGGGTAAACAGAAGACTTCAGTCTCCAAACAAATCACTCAGCACCGTTAGCAGTACTAAATTTAAAATTCAGGGGTTGGATATGTTTTGTTTGCTTTGGAAGTTGCTTTTAAAAGCTTCTCTGAATGTCTTGTTCTGCAAATGATTACCTTTTCTTGTGCTTCTTTCCAGGCTTTCACTGGGTCAGATTCATAACCTCTCTGGACTAACATTTGAATCAAATCTTTCTTTGACCTATTCTCTATGTGAGGGAAAAATAAAGTTAGGATCAAGAAAAGAGATTCAATTTGTATTTGTTTATATTCTACTGATAAAAATGTCTTCTATTAACAAAGTTTTTTTATCCATTTTAAATAATGTTCAAATTTTTAAAAGTTGCCTCTTACCTATAGTAATTTTCCCTTGTATCTTCTCTAAAATGAAACGGGCTTGATTGTTAAGCTTTGTAGATTCTGCTCCCAACATTCCTACAAGCCATTCTTTACGTAAACCGTAATAGCTTAACCGTAAATCAAAGAATTCTTTTAAAATGTCTTGCACAGTTTCATACTTCTTCAGACATCCCATATGATCAAAGAGTACCTAAGCAAAACAAAGTTTTTGAAGATTATGTAAAAGTTTTAAAGATTACATAAATTCTATTGGTATTAACTTGTACGACATCTACAGTATTTAAAATAACCATAATACACTTATGTGAACACATACCAGCCCTAAAAGCCATTAAACACAACCAAAATTAAGCACATTTCTGTAAATATTCCTTTGGTGATGCCAAGAAACTGGTAATTCAATTCTCAAAACTATGAAAATATTTAAAATAGGAGTAATTTTGAAAGATAAAATAGGTCCTTTAGAAAAGTTCTTATTTATAAGTATACAAACTATGGCTATAAAACCACCTAATAAAAATTTTCAAACTAAAAATACATTCTATCAATAAGTTCAAAATATTAAATTTAAGGTTCTTTTTCCTCCCATATACTAAATGGATATGCATCTGCCTCTCTTTTTTGTTTTTTATAAATGTGCTATAATTCACTCAAACTTCAATTTGGGGGGAAATTTTACTTCTTCTCTGTCCTTTTTCAATCTTCCTTGCTTGGCAGATTATGGCACTTTCTCAATCACTGTGCTATTGTTGGATTTTTTTCTTTTATTCTCTCGTACATCCAAAAGCTAATTTGGAATGGAACAAGGGTAATAATACATTTTCATTTTTTACCTCCCTTCCCAATTATATACAAACACTAATATATAAGTTTAATAAAGCAGATTAGAATTAGGAGATGAGTACTCCCCAACTAAAATGCTAATAGAAACAGGCATAAGGCACATGGAAATCTTGCAACAATCATTCTCATAACTTTCAGTCAGTATATGTGAGGGTGTGTGTATCCTGTGTGTTCTGAGCCCAGATCCACAAATATAGAGCTGGAGTTAAGAGTAGAGGATAAGATTAGAGGGAAAGAAATGTGTTTCTAGATTCGTCAGCACATATACAAGTGGGAAAACGCACTCAAATGCCCTATAGCCACTCCCGTCTGAAGCCAATTACAACACTCCAACTTACAGCATGCAAGAAAGGTTAAATTCACAGTAAATCTAGTCAATTACCATGGAATTACAAGTAAGAGTAGTCTGAAGTTTAAAAACTTTGTGCAATCCAGCAGCTTCTGCTTGAGCTAGTTTCTCTTCAGTCATTTTCACCACAAATTTCACAGTTGTATCAGTATGATATTCTTTATAATCAGAAATTAATGCTGGTGTTTTATCTGTTCCATTTAGCATAGGTTCTAAAACCTGTTCTTTGTATACCTATAAAAGATTTAAAAATAAGTAATTCTTTCATGACATACATTCATGTTCTCTTACCACAAGTCATGCAATTTTTAAAAAATTCTCAACAGCGGTGGAGAAAAAAGGGGAAACCTCCATCTCTATCATCTCCTGCCCCGTCACTATGGAAGACAATATATGAGGATCTCAATGGAGAGAGAAGATAAACAAGGTAATGGTTCCGATCTACTCACACTCAAAGGGCAAGGAAAAGGCTAAGAGTATAACGAGATGGCATCAACTAGAACTGACAAGAGGTGACACAAATACTTTTGATACTGATCGACATGAATTTATTGACCATATTTATAAGGGTTCAAAACACTATTTTTTACATATTATTCTATTCATTTCAACATAAACAAAGATAATAGTCTTAAAGCTAGCTTAAGTCATTCTACATTTAGGTAAGTTAAAAAGCTTTTAAATTACCATTTGAAGAATCAAAGCACAAACTCAAATGAATGAGTCAAAAATGTATACAGGAATGTTTAAACACTATACAGAAACAGTGCGAATGTTGACAGAATCATATTCTTACCAGAAAGCATTGCTTAACTTAACTGCCCTCCTCACAGGCTGCACACATACTTATACCAACCTGTGTCCAAGTTCTAACTGGAAGCTCTGTAATCTCTACTGTGTTTCTGTCCACCACAAATATTTCACCACTGACTGCATATTGGTTTTGACCAAGTTCTTGGATAGTTCCTTTAAAGTTTTTGTAGTTTGGCAGCTGCAGAGAAAAATAAAATACCTTGAGGTCCTGCCTTCTCATTTGAGTGCCAGTGCCACATGTGAATGCCCCTTAGTCGATAGTCTATTGCTACTGCCAAGTTAACATGACCAGAACTAAATTCCTCTCATTCGCAAGTCCTTCTCAAAATAATCACTCAATCTTGAATTCACAGCTTCTGTTAATACAATCTCAACATTCCCCCAATCTCAAAACCTTAGTATCATCTTTCCTAGTCTTCCAAGAATATTCCTTTTTTCCAGCCTATACCCTCCATACTTCCTTCTCCCCTAGATTAATAATCCTTTAAATTCAAACTCCTCAGATAGTACATTAAAAGCCTTCCACAATCTGGACCCCATCTAACTTTCTAACTTTTCTCCAATGACCTGCCTTCCAGATCCGTCCTCTTCTCCCACATTTTAATTTCTGAATAGTCTCACTTTCACTCACTCCCTCTACCAGCCCTGACAATTATTCAGCTCCGCACACCCCATCCATCTATCTAAATCTTACTCAGCCTAATTATAAGTGATCTCTTCCTCTTCTAAAATTCGTATCTGTTATTATCATTAAGGAATTAGGCATATAGTACAGGACATTTCTTCTGGCGCACTGAGCAACTACTGGTATCTTTTGTCACTGTAAACTTCATGCCCAGATGTCTTGCCTTGACAACACATTAACTTTCTGAAGACAGGAACTGGTACTTCATCTCACCACTTAGCCACAGTATCATATATATGACACACATGTACTGATCAAATATACTGACTTAATAAACACTCTAAAATGCATCTGAAATAATTAAAATAAAATGCTATACGCATAAAAATTTGATACCTGTTAGAAATACTTTAAAGTACTACAAAGTATTTAGAGGAAAAACATTTTAAATCACCCTCATAATCTAATATTTTGTTTTCTTTTAAAATACAAAAATGAAATAAAACTTGGAGAGAGATACATAAAAATATTAAGTTTTTTTCTACATACCAGAAGTATTTTTTCTCTGCTTATTTGTATCTTCTACAATAAGCACGATCATTTTTATAATAAAAATATATTTAAGTGTATCATGATAAAAGGAAATTTCTAGGTGATTTTAAATCATGTAAAAGAGGGTAAGACACTTTTTTTGAGAAGTTTTTCTTGGAGGAAGTTTGGGGGAAGAAGCAAACACAGTAAATGATGTAAGAAAGGGGCAAAAATTTTAAAGTATGGGATATATTAAAATATACACAATGTGTTTCTAAGCATCCTTACAACTCTAATATGACTCAGTAATTTAAAGGCAAAAACATAAAGCTGCGTATAATTTTGTCATGAAAACATTTTATAATTTAGATATCTGAAAGCCTGAAATACAGACTACTTTAAAATTTTAGTAAACAGTTTCTCCCTATATATCTTATCCCCAGGCTTTTTCCAAACTTTGTATCTTTTAGACTGTAAGCACATATCAAGCTACACATTAATAAGGTCTTTATTGTCTACAATATGTTCTAAAATGAAAATGGTTCCATTACTTTTCTAAAATGATTGGCCTTTGTAGTTTTCACATTATCATTTGTTAAAAAAAAACCCAAAACGAAAAACAATATAAGCAGTAAGTTCTACATAATTACCATGGGATGAGGATCCAAGCCATCCAGCATTCGTCTGACATTGTTCACAATTTCCCTAGCATCATAGTTGGGTAGTTTACAAGCCCATCCTGTACCAATGCCCTCAGCACCATTTATTAAAACCATGGGAATTATGGGAATATACCACTCAGGCTCTACACGTTGATTATCATCATAAAGGAATTTAAGCAAGTTGTCATCCACAGCAGGAAAAAGCAGTCTTGCTAGAGAGCTAATAAAAAGAAAAACAAAAACGTGGAACAATTGCACAGTTTTAAAAAATAAAACTTAATACATAATTAAAGACTTTATATTTCAAAAAATCTTTTAAAAAGAATGCACTTCTTTTAAGAATTTTGGTTACATCTGTTTAACTTAAACTTTTTAACAATAAAATTTACCTAACTTTATTACCGAATATATTTCTCTTAGGCACAAAGCCAGAATAAAAATAGCCCTGTTTCACTTATGTTACTTACTGACTCAAATGCCTAAATTCTTAGTACTGATAAATAACTTTTTAAGGATTTCCTCTTATTCTGACTAAACCACAAAACCCATCTTCAGCTTAAAAAATAAACTGGGATCAGAAAAAATCCTTACTTTCATTAGGACTGGTTTCACCAATAATTCATAAAAATTGAGATCAACAAATTTCATTCTACATGTGATGAATAATTTGAAACATTCACCCTCAACATAATAACCCAATCATCTCTCTCCATAGTAACAACTCTATTACACATTTGGTTAGTTCCAATAAACTTCAAATAAAACTTTATACCATTACATCAACAAATTATTACCTTAACATTGTGAAAATATAACGTGGACTTGCAGCATCTTTGCCCCCGTGAAGCCGAGTTCCAAACTGACCAATAGGCTGAAGCAAGTTAATGTTGTTACTTCCTACAAAGTTTTGAGCCAAATTCACAATAGTCATCATCAATGCTTGCTACAGGGCGGAAACAAACAGAACATAACATTAATATTCTAAATTTTCTGTATGTACATTTCCTAATTTTATTAAAACCCAAACTCTCAATCCTCATACATTTCCAAAGGCCTAATAAAAGGAAAAATACTGTATTATGCTTAATTATCATTCTTCATGCCAATAAGTATAGCTCTCAATTGATTCCAATCTCAATGCTTACTTCTCCATGATGGTAAGCGGACATCTCGGCCACAGATCCAGCCAACTGGGCAACTTTCACTTCGCGTTTATCATTCCTCTTAAAACAGGTAAATAAAACTTTTCGTTGGCCTGGTTTAAAGCCTATTTTTAAAAAGAACAACCCTCTTTTTAAAATATTACTCGAGTTATAGTTATAATGTTTCTTTTAGTGACAACAGTGTTCTATATATTCAAAAGAAAAAAAGCAAAGATATAGTTTGCTTCTGAAAAAATAACTAAAATTGTTTACCTGAGCTTCTGTAACAAATAAGTACATATTAACGCCTTTTATACTGTCTCAGTCTATTCCAAAAGTGAAGTACCAATTGAAAGACCCCCTTTGGGTCTTAAAGAACTACTCAGTGGCACCAAACTCCTTTCAAGGAGTTTCCAAACACTCATATGCCCAAAATGTCAGTTGTAATTAAAGTACCAGCAAGCCATCAATCAGCCTGAAAACTATTATTAGAATGTCCTAAATCAGGCAAACTCTTACAAAGAAGAGATGTGTTCTAATATTTAAGAATGCAGGCTTTAGAATCTCCCTAATCTGGATACTCTTCTCAACCTGGCTATGTGATTTTTTGTAAATTATTAAACCAGTAAGACTGAGTCTCCTCATCAGTGTAACTGAAATAATTACCTCCCTAATAGGGCGATCATAAGGGTAATATGAGACAACGCAAGCAAAGCACTCTGCTTCCTTATCCTTCTTGCTCCAGTCCAGTGAGCTTAGTAGTAAACTTTTCAGTAAATGCTAGCTATTATCATCATCATCATGGGCCAGAGCATGGCAGAAACAAAAGGATGATAAAATAAGGCCACTTTCCTTGAGAATTTTATAATCTAATTGAGGAGGCAAAATTAACACAAGTAAAATAAGACGCACACAATTGTTGGCATAGAAGTTTATAGGCATCTGAGACCACTTTAGACTGCAATTATTGGGCAACGTGTTAGAAAAGGGATGTAACTTAAAGCTAGCACTAGATGAACTGGCAGAATATCAGCTGAAAAAACAAGAAACATAAAGATTACTAATTTGCTAAAAGTTACAAAATCAAAATCAAAAAGCTCTAGAAAGAAGACTAAACTCTGCTCTAATGTCAAGTTAAATAAGTTAAAAGCATGAGGTTTTGGGGTAATGAGGAATAAAGGTGGTTTTAAAATTCATTCTCTGATAAACACTTTAGAACTTATCATAATCTCATTTTACTTCTTATTTTAGAAAGTCTCCAACAACTTGGGGGCAAAATCTTTAAAAATTTGCCTTAAAGTTAATTTTCTTTAAAAATTCAACATGGTTTAAAAGATTCAAATTAAAGAATACAAAACATTTCAGAACTACTAAAACATCTCAAGAGCAACTTCAGAATTTTAAATTTACTATTATGAGGATGGCTTAAAGTTTATGAAATTAAAATATGCTTGATAAAAAACAAAAATGAGAAAGATTCTTAAACAAAAGCTACTTACCATCAACAAGAGATGGTATAGACCTTTCATTGTCGGAGTTTGAGAAGAGAATCAATTCTTTGTTGATGAAATCATTGTAAGTCAAATGTTTTGTTGCTGTACCATATAAAAATTGCTAAGAGAAAAGTTATGCAGCAATTATGTCACTATTATTGCATGAATTTTAGTCTCTTTCTCTTTCTTCCCCCAGATCACCACTCTTTCTGACTAACCTCTGGTAAGCCATGTAACCTACGCTGTCTCCGATCTTCCATGAAATTTGTTAACCATTCTTTTCTGTCATCGATCTTCTTCTTACTGAATGCCTGAAAGATTCCAGGTAGCAATTTCACACATTGAAAAATAAAATGAATTTCATAATAAAATTAAAATGCATAAAAGCAAATAACTAATTATTAATTTCTGGGAAATTAAGGTTTTTTCCAATATGCTTTTATCAGAAATACACTTGAATAGAGGTCTTTGAATCAAAGACTTATCAAGGTAGGGCACAATCTGGGGTGGTGGGGCATGACACTAAGATTAACCAGGCTGGCCTTTAGAATTCAGAAGAAACTTATTACAGAAAACCAAGACTGGGAAGAAAAGTATAGCAGATACAGGGAATGGATATTAGGAGAGACTTTTTAAAATTAACTTGATTACCAAGGTAATGGCAGCGTCATCTTCAGGACCAGCATATCTAAATAAGATGCGGTGCCTTTCCATATCAGCAAAATACTCCTTTGCTTCTTTAGCTGTACTGGTACCCAGCCCTGCACAATTTTAAAAATAAAAGTGAAAATAAGCCAAACAGAGAAAGACTACTGTATGATCTCACTTATATATGGAATCTTGAAAAAAAAAAGTCAAGCTTATGGTAACAAGAGTATAGAATGGTGGCTGCCAGGGATCGGGAGGGAGAGGGAAACGGGGAGATGTCTGTCAAAGGGTACAAACTTTCAGTTATAAGATAAAAAAGCTATGGGGAATCCAATGTATAGCATAATGTTTATAGTTAAGAATGCTATATTGTATACTTGAAAATTGCTAAGACAGTGGATCTTAAATGTTCTCACCATAAAAAAAAGGTAACTGAGATAATGGATGTTAACTTGACTGTGGTAATCATTTCACAATATATACATATACCATCATGTTTACACCTTAAATACATACAATTTTGTCGACTATACCTCAATAAAGCTGAAAAATTTTTTAAGTAAATCATAAACATCAAAGGCTGTTTAAAATCACTAGCTGAAGAGCTGATGGATCAAGCTGGCAACACCTACACCAAGTGATCAATTTTAATAGACAAAAAAGACAAACAAAGCCGCCTATTAAATGCTTTTGTCATATATACCTAATCCAGATCTGATCAAGCCTCTGATTTAACTACCAGTTAACAAAAAGCAAGGGGCAGAGGAACATGCTTCATATTTAATGAAACTGTAGGGATAATTAGCAAAACCCAGGATGTGGGAAATTATACAAAAAATCCAACTTTTTGAATAAATAAATTCTAAGGGAAAAATATGAAAAGAGAAACAGTATATTAATATTTAAGAGACTTATCAACCAGAAATAAACATTTTTAATACAATCAGGAGAATTTTAACATGGATTGAATATTTAAGGTTATTAAAGAAGGTATGATAATGGTATTACAGGCAAAAAAATTCTTTTAGTGATATGTACTAGAGTATTATTGAAATAATTAATGCCTGGAAGTTATTTCAAACTAATGGGATGGCGAAGAGAAGAGTTTAGATGAAACAAGACTGGCCATGAAATGGTGATTGTTTAAGTACATGGGAAGCCCCTTCTACGACTCTCTCTACTTACATCAAATTTTCCATAACAGTTCTTTAAAAACCAGTAATGGCTATTTCTGAAGGCTAAAAGAGACAAACTTGGAAAATATTTATAATGTGCTCATAAAAATAAATTTGTCAGTAGTAACTTCACAAAATTTAAGTGTTTTAGAATACAAACCTTTGTAGTATTTTATTTTCCAGGCTTTCTGGTTTTCTATATGTTTTTTCCACTCATCAAATTCAGGAATACTGTAGAAGGAAAGTTCCTGCTTATTTTTGCTAGCCTTAAATGAAGAATAAAAAAAATTAGTTTTTCTGTTACTTTTTAAGACAACAATATAAAAATGTATTGATGTAAATAGTACCTTTACAATAGGAGTAATGAACTCTTCAAGGAAACCATGCTTCAAAAGTGATGGCCAGTTGTGATGGATGAAATTAATAAGTAGGCCTTTTATGTGAGAACCATCTTGATCCTAAATAAATGTTAGTAAAGAGTGCTATAACAATTTCATGAAATATAGCTACTTATATAATCAGATTTTTAAATGTATAAATACACATAAGAGGCAAAATTCCATTCAAATTTTAGAACTGCGTTTTATAAAACATAACATGTAATTCTTTGGATGATCATAGTAAAAATTTTTTTCTTAAAATTCAAATAAAGAATATAGCTAAGTGACAGTCTGAATTTTTCTGTCATTATATAATATACTACACCATTATGTTTTTTATACTTTAACCCAGATTTCACGAAAAAAATGATTTAAAGGCAGAACTACGTGAAACATTATAATGCCACTTAATTGGGCAATGGAAGAAGAAATCCATGGAATATGGGTATTCACAAGTCTTCTCTTAACATAAAAACTGACAAATTTCTGCTTAAAACCATTTGGCAGCTTCTCAGTTGAAGATTTTCTCTACCAATGCTTTCAATTAGAGTACACAAGAGACAAGTAGTTGGATGCATATGAAACTCGTCCTTTTCAATTATTTAGTTCTTTCCTAATAACTGCCATTTTACAATTCAAGTCCTCCTAGTTTTCTGTGCATCCCAAATTATGCCATCATATATGAATATTAACCATTATCCTATTGATTAACCTCTCTTACTTGTAAGTTTCATCATTTCCTTCCTCCTTATAGGAAGACTTAACCCCATAATACTACAGTGTGTGTTCTACTCTTCCCATATTTATGGCATTTAAAAACACTGTTAAAGTAACTAATCAAAAAGACGGTTACCATAAATTAGATCATGTAAAACGTGCTTCACACACAAAGTGCCATTAAACAACGCTCCTCCCCCTCTCCAGGTGTACAATCACTTTCACTTGTACTATCTTGGAACAAATCTCATGAAACAAATAGCAAAAGGACATTCTGAAAAAGATACGAGTTTTAACATGTGGCAACTTTTAAACCAACCTGATCAGTCATAATCATTATCTTTCCATAGCGTAGAGTTTTCAGAGATTCTGCATCATCATAACTTTTCTTGTACTGTAGACCAACTATTTTGATAATATTGTTTATTTCTGCATTTTCCATGATCTGTGTAAAAATGAAAAGAACTGGAGTATTTTCAAGTGTCTAAACACATAAAAGGTGAGTAGGAATTTACATATAAAAATTCAACAACTCTAGTAAAGTATTAAAATGTCACATATACATATGGGCATATATGTACACATATATATACAGATACATACCTGTTTATGAGAAGCTTCCCGTACGTTAAGAATTTTTCCCCTGAGGGGAAAGACTCCGTATCTGTCTCTCCCAATCACACCTAATCCAGACACAGCCAACGATTTGGCAGAGTCTCCTTCTGTCAGTATCAGTGTACACTCAAGGGAATGCTTGCCACCTGAGAAATTTAAAATGACATATGTTCCAAGTTTCTCAATTTTACCAATGAAAAAAATTAAGCCAGAAAAATGAATAATCACAATGATAATGAAAAGACTGTAGGAGCCATCTTCCATTATGCTCAGTATAATTTAAATACTAAGTATATTTTATTGAATTCCTATTCCCTGAAAATTAGTAATATGTGGTGCATGTGGCAATTTTAGTGAAGTAAAATTATACTCTGAACATAAAATCCTACACTCTATATGTGGAAAATCTAAATAGTCTGTAACTGAATAAATGAAAACTTAAATCAAAATCTAAAAAAATAATCTGAATCTTACCAGCATCATTAGCATCATCCAGTTTGGGAATACCTTTGATTTTACTGTATTTTACTGAGGAACACTTCTTGTTCAGCTGTGTCTGAGCCTTAAATTTCACCCAGTTCAGGATACTCTCTACAATGCCACAGTTAGAGGCCTAAAAAATCAAGGAGTAATGATATACAATCAAGCCAGAAGTTCATATACTTACCTAAAATTAATATAATGCTTGGAATCTGTGCAGTTATAAGGTCAGACAGTGGTGGTGATGATGGTAATAATAATGATATATGCTGGTAAATATTATTCTAACTACAGTAAAACTAACTCAGGCAGATATTCACAAACACCTATTGTACTGAAATATAAACACATGAAATAAGGGCAAGTTTACCACACATGAAAAAAATTCTATTATAATAAACTCCTTAAGAAACATACATAGCTTTTATTACAAGTTAATTTTGTTAAAATTAACACAGTTAAAGCTGATTCACCCATGAATTTACCACCTGGCAAATTCCAGATGCTGCCATTTCTGATCTCCTTCAACACAAAAATATAAATCTTGGATTCACTTTGACCAAAAAATATTAACATGCAAGGGACATTAGGATAAATTCAAGAACTTATAAATAGTCCTTATTTTTTAAAAGTTTGGTGATGAGGATTTCAACATTACAGATATATATATATATATGTCATTCTGCAGTGAACCAACGTGTGACAAGATGTCAAGCCAAAAGGAAAAAAAAGTAAAGAATCTCCAAGTTGGAGTTATTTTTCATTATTCTGGGTAGTCTGACTTCAGGTGCACAAAATAGTTTTCCGGAATGTTTGAGATATTAAAAAAGAGGTGAACTATGTTGCCAAATCTAAACTTCCTCTGCCAAAAATGATAAAGTATAAAATCCTAAATCAAATTCCTTCATAATAAGAACAACTGTTATGAGGGCAGAAATTTGGGAAATCATTAACATAGGGTCATCTGTATTCAAAATTCATTATTAGACCCAGAAGTACTATTTCTATAAGCTTTCAGCTAAAACCTAAAAAACAACTTTTGTTTTTGTTTATGAAACTGTACCTTTGGAATTCCAATACTGGAATTTAATAAATATGTTATCTCTATTGCAATGACATGATACTCCTCCAACAAATTACAAACTTCCACAGTGGAGGGGCTTTAATTTGTTCACCTTTACATTTCCAGTGCAAACATATTTAAAGGCACTAGTTTAGATATGATTACTTAATATATATTTGATGGCACTGGTGAACAAGAGAACAGAGGCAAGTCTTGCTTATACACAGGAGATTATGAGGAATTATTAGCATTAACAAGGCCCAGTTTTAAACCTAAGATTTATTATTTATTTATACTCTCATCTTGTTTCAGAAAGGTTAAAGATAGCCTAAATAAATATGTATAAAATGAAATTTAAAAATATGTAGAATATGGTAAATTTTAAGTTATGCACGTTATCACAATTTTTTAAAAATTATATAAAGGTAAAAATCAGTAGATGAATTTGAAATGAGTAGGAAAGATGAAATCAAGAGTCTTACAAGGACCTGTACATTTATCAGAGGTAAATCTGGTTTATAGTGTCCAATGCAAAGCTAAAAACACAATTCGTTACATGATTCCCTACTTCAATGCTTGGCAAAATAATCAATTGTTTCATGAAACAGCAACTACCCTTTGAATTTTTCAGAATCAAGCATATTAGTTTTTAGTATAAGTATGCCTGTACCCACAGTTACTATAAGAAAGAAACTAATCACAAACAGACTAAATAAATCAAGAAAACTAGTTAATCTACTTTCAATAAAAAACACACTAAAATAATACAGATTTTACTCACGGCTTTAAAAAACTTCTCTGACAACTGGCATTTGGACCCAAAACTTTTGGGTTGCAGAGTCATGTTTTCCTTAGTCTGAGAATCAAAAGTTGGATTTTCGATAAGGCAATTAATAAAAACCCATATATGGTTTTTTACCTGTTGAAAACACACCAAAAAAGGTTAATGTCAGAACTTTATTTAGTATTTAATATTTCAACAGATATTGATATTAATTAGTAATTCAACAGAATATATATAATAAAAGCATCACCTACTTGAAATGGTTTCACTGATACACCAGCCTTGTTCTTTTTCTTAACTACTTCAATCAGTTTACCGACAACTTGGTCTACTACATAATCCACATGCCGTCCACCCTAAAGAGGGAAAAAAAAATAGAATACAAAATCTTCTATAGTTAGGGTAGCAAAACACTTACATATTCATTTTTTTCCTAAAATGAGCATTTAATCTTCACAATAACCTTGTGAAGTCAGTATTATTAATTTATTAACCCTATTTTCCAGAAAAATAATATGAGTCTCAGAATGGCAGAGTTGAGATTTTAAAAATAAAGTCCTTTTGGTCATAGAGCCAATTAGCAACATCATGTAACTCCATACAAAGTGAAAACAATCAAAGAAAGAGACATGGAAGTCAAAATGAATACTGGCCTGGTGGCAGTAATGACACTCATAATATTTACACTTAGGGAGGACTGTGGCAGCCATGGATGGTTGTCCATCTAATATCCATTCTCCCCTTCTACCTTACTAACAACCCCAAATTTGTTTAACTGGCAACATGCCCAATTATAAATAACCAATCTAGACTCTCTCACAGCTAGCGATAGCCACTTGACCCAGTTTCAGTCAGAGATGTCAGCAGAGGGCTATTGGAGGGGGCTTCCAGGAAAACTACTGTGTTCCTGATAAAAGGGGAGAGATTAGTTGGCATATGCATTTTCCCAACCTCATTCTTTCTCCCTAGAACCTGGGAGGGTGCAGCAGGCATCTTAAAGGCATGCAAATGAAAGCCACATGCTAAGGGTGGCAGAAAAGAAAGCCAGGAAAGGCATAGGTCCCTGAGGACATAGTGGAGTTACAGCACCAAACTAAGACTGCCTCCCACGGGTCCCCAGTCATAGATAAAAAATAAAATCTTTACATATTTACAAACCACTGTATGTTAGGTTTCCATAACATATAACAAAATGCAATCATATCTGATACAGGATTTCTGTTGACTAGAGAAAGTGATGCCAGATTATAAAAAAATAGCAAACATTAAAAAAAATCAGTTGAAACTTAAATAAGAGTGACAAAGTAACAAATCACTGCTTTAGATTATTCTAAAATACACACTTGTATTGCTTGATACTTTATTATGGTCAATGGATAAATGCTTATAAATGAGAAGAATTTCATTTGATTTTAAAATTCAAAAGCCTACAGAAAAGGGTTCAAACTCTTTAGAATGGCAGATAACAAATTGCACAAACTGATCCCAAAACAGACTCCTCTCCTATTATTTGTTCTTTTTAAACTCAGAACACAGAATAAGGAATTTGTTATTCTAAATTTCATAAAATATAAACATATTCAATTATAAACACTAATCATACAAATTTACTTCTCAGTGGGTGTTTAAATTGTAAGACAGCTATTTCATAGAAAATAAGCTTTTATTTTCGTAAGTCACTTTTGATTTCACAAAAGTAGATTTGCGGGTTTTCTGTTGTCACTGTTGTTTACTGTTTGCTGTTTTTAATCCAGTATTGTTCTACCACTGACTTGGAAACAAAGAATTAGCACACTTACTTTTGTTGTTGCAATACTATTTACAAAGCTGATTTGCTGGAATCCTTTTTCACTCAATGTGAGACAAACATCCCATCTTTCATTTGCAAGTTCATGAATAACTTTCAGGGCCACTCCAGTTTCATCCAATTTGTCTTTAACATAAAGATCTACATAACTGCGAAAGCCATTTACCTAATAATTGGGAAACCATAAAGAAAAACAAAGAATTCATCTTCTATTGGCACCTGAACTGGGGTGAATGCCATCAGGTACTCTCATACTTTCACTTCCCTTCATTCACAACAGCTCTCAATCCCAACCTTCATGTCCTTCCCTTATTCTACTCCTTGATTTCTGTCCTCTAAAAAGGAATTCATTTCCATATGTACTTGAAAAAGAAAAGGTACGAAGGGACAACTGGACAGGTAAATTATTATAAAATCTTTCAAAAGTTTAAATTTTTTAAATGACAAAGTAGACTTAAACAGCTTGACTTCAGATATGTAAGGACCAAAAAGAAAAAAAAAGCATCTGCCCTTACAAGAAAACAGCTGATCAGACAACAAATTTTTATGAACCGTCAAAAAACAGAGATCACTGGACAGCTAGCCATCTTAAATCTGAAGAGAGACAGGTGTCTGTAGGAAGACACAGAACCTAAGTGAGACAGGAAGGGGGCAGAGCACAGCCCTTCAAGGAATGATACAGCAATTAACATCAAAATGGTGGAGAATTCAACCCCCAGTAGGCCCTGAGGCTCAAGATGGTGGGAGATTTGACTTCTAGCAGAAATTGAGCTTCATTACACGCCCACTGTAATATATTAGCATGATAAATAACATGCCCACAGGCGCCATGACAGTCCCAAGCTAGCCACAAAAGGTCAGAAAGTGGGAAATGGCCAACTTCCTGGGAATCCCAGCCCCTTCCCCAGGCTAGTTAGACTTGTCCTTCCACTTATTAGCATATGAAGCCACTGAGCCCATAAAAACTGGCAACAGGGTGCCTTGCGGCTGCTGCCCTCTCTCTCCCTCTTGAGAGATGGCCCACCCTCGGTCTATGGAGTGTGTACCTACTTTTACTCTAATCTGAACACCCAACCCCCACACCTCATGGCCTTTCTCTTGCCTTTTGATGTATCTCTCTAAATAAATCTACCTTTACTCAACTGTGGCTCGCTCTTGAATTCTTTCCTCGTGAAGCCAAGGACCCACACTTGGCAGGGAACGTCCCAGGGGCTCAACTGAAGCCTGGGACACGGCCCTCCTCACGCCCCACATCCATTTTTCCTGCATCATAAGCATTCTGCTTAACTGGAGCAGAAGCTGCTTAGCATCATATAAGCCCATATGAACATTAAACCAGAAATTTTGGCAAATTACTATTATAGACAAGTGTGGACTAGTGAGAGTATGTGAACTACATGAGGGCTGTAGTCAAAAGGGTTCCTATTCTTTTGCAGGTGTTTCCTCCAGGAATCCCAGCAGGTTTTCACAGGGAAGACAGAAAAGAAATCTAGACAAAGTATCCCCTGTGGTGCCAGCTGGAGGACAGCAGCCCTAGGAATTCCACCCAGACTCAGCTCCCTTATCAACAACAAAGCTTAATTTACAAGGGGAAGGACACTACTGGAAAGCAATGGTGAGCTATCACTATAGCTGGGATAAAGTAATTCTGCCCAGCCCCACTTCTTCCCACTCCCATCTCATTTAAGTTTAAATTTTAAAAAGGCTCATTCTGTGGAGCAGGAAGCCTGAAGAATACTGAATGAGAACACTGTGGTTACCTGCTGCAACTAGGGGAAAAAGAATAGAGGACACAGGAAAAATCTCTACCTCTAATGTTGGGGTAGACACTCTTGTGAAGGCCAAACCCCTGAGACACAGGCCCACTGCGCACTCCGAAGTCTGAGATCTAATCAGACATGAGAGTGTCCCACAACCTACAATTACGCTCCAGGCCTCCAAAGTAACAGTGGTTTTCAGCTGGAAGAGCCACAAGAGACAGACCCCCCTTGACGGGCAGCTCAAAAGGAAGAGCCACAGCAAAGAGAAATGACAAAAACAAAAAAGAATTTTAAGTATCTGGTGCCCACTGCAACAACCAACCTCAACACTAGTAACTACAGAAACAACAGACTGCAACACAACCCATTTCTTGCACAGATTAACATACATCCTCATACTAAAGCCTATTTACTCCGCATCTACTACCTCATACAACATAGCTGATTTTCAACAAAATCTTACAAGGCACGCCAAAAGGCAAGAAAGAAGTCTGAAAAGACAAAGCAATCATCAGAACCAGACTTAGATCGGTCACAGATGTTTTAACTACCAGATAGGGCATTTAAAATAACTATGACTAATATGTTAAACGCTCTAACGGGAAAGGCAGACAACACGCAACTTCAGCAGAAATGGAAGCTGTAAGAGCAAATCAAATGGAACTGCTAGACATCAAACACAGTAGAAGACATGAAGAATGCCTTTGGCAGCCCCAGCAGTAGACTTGACAAAGTAGAGGAAGAAAAATCAATGAACTTGAAAATACAACAATAGAAATTAAACAAACTAAAACACGAAGGAAACAGAGAGAATAAGGCAGAGCAAAACATCCAAGAGCTTGGGACCCTGTAACATATGCATAATTAGAATACCAGAAGGAAAAGAAAGACCAGCACGTAAGAAATATCTGCAGAAATAACCACCAAAAATTTTCCAAAATTAGTGACTAACACCAAACAACAGATCCAAAAAGCTCAGAAAACACCAGAGTAAGTGCAAAAAACAAAAAACACCACCAACAAACCAACAAGCAAAAAAGCCCACATGTACACCTAAATGTATGAGACTCAAAAAACCAAAGACAATTAGAAAATCTTCAAGGTAGCCAGAGGAAAAAGAAACATCTTATGAACAGAGAAAGAAGAATATGAACTACAGCAGAAAACCACGCGAGCAAGACAACAGTGAATTTTTAAAGGACTGGGGAAAAAATCCTGTCAACCCATAATTCTACATCCTATAAAATTCTATCTCCTCTGAAAGTGAAGGAAAAAAGGACTCTCTCAGACAAAAATTAACTGAGGGAATTTATTGCCAGCAGACCTACCCTACAGAAAATAAATGTTGAAAGAATATCTCCAGGTAGAAGAAATATGATTAAGATCATAAACTTAGATCTACATCAAGAAATTAAGAGCATTAGAAATGGAATAAATTAAGGTAAAATATAATTACTGTATCTTTTAAATTACCTACTTTTTTTTTTTATTGAAGTATAGTCAATTACAATGTGCCAGTCTCTGGTGTACTGCATAATGTCCCAGTCATGCATATACATACATATATTCATTTCCATATTCTTTTTCATTAAAAGTTATTACAAGATATTGAATATAGTTCCCTGTGCTATACAGAAGAATTTGGTTTTTTATCTATTTTTATATATAGTGGTTAATATTTGCAAATCTCGAACTCCCAAATCTATCCCTTCCCATCCACTTCCCCCAGTAACCATAAGATTGTTTACCACGTCTGGTGAATCTGTTTTTGTTTTGTAAATGAGTTCATTAGTGTCCTGTTTTTTCTTTTTTTTTTTTTTTTAGATTCCACGTATTGTATTTTTAATAGCTCTAAAAGGTAACTGACTGCTTAAAGCATTAACAACAACGTCACTAATTGTGAAACGTTTCTGCCACCATTTTTTCAAATATTTCTTCCATCTCATTCTTTCTTCTTCTGTTGTTTATAGCATAGTAAAAGTGAGATGTATGATGACAATGACACAAGAGATGGGGGATATGCTGTTACAGAGTCTTTTTGCTACACATTAAGTGATAAATTATTTGACAGTGGACTCAAATCATTTACAAATGTGTATTATAGACCCTAGGGTAACCACTAAATAAGTTTTAAAAACAAGTATAATAATAAGTAAATAGAGGAAATAAAGTAGAACCATAAAATGCTCAATTAAAACCAGAGAGGGCAGAATAAGAGGAAATAAGAAACAAAGAACAAATAAAATGAATAAAAAACCAATAGCAAGATGGTAAATTTAATGCAAATATATCAATAATCACTTTAAATGTGAATCATCCAAACAATCAGTTAAAAGAGATTAACAGATCAGATTTAAAAAGCAAGATCTAACTATAAATTGTCTATAAATTAACAAAGCATCAACTGTTGTAGGACACTTACAGGCAGTTTCTTTCCATTAAACATAACCTTGACTCCTTTGCATGAACCAGCCAAATCATAAGCTCTTCTGGTCATGAGAGCCACAATATCCTTGTCAAGTTTTTCCATCTTAAATTTGGCCAGATCTGGTTGGAATGTTATGCATGTGTAATCTTCACCATCAAAATGTTTAATTTTGGCTTCAGAAGTCTTCATCATATTATTCAGCCATGTCTTTAAAAGAAAAAAATATTCAAATATTCCTATAATGCTTCTGTATTTGATAATACATAAAGACTCAGCTAATAAAATACATTCATTTACCACAATTATACTTTTCAGCTTTACAACCAAACAAATCCTTGAAACTGATATTAGAAATGAAAAAAAATTTAAATACACCCTCGTGTTGAAAATAAGCAAAACAATACAACTTCATACACTGCTGTTAAATATATTTCAAATACTTCAACATGACCATATATAGGATTTTACAAAAATTAAAAGGTATGATGCTTTTCCTGACAAAATTATTTTCGCCTATGGAAAACTTCAAACTTTTCAAAAGCCTACAAAAGAAAAATATGATAAAATTTTGAAATATAAATTTGACAAATCAGTCAATGAGGAATTTTTCAAACATGCTAAGTGGATGCCTCTTAATAAGTCTATGAGGTTCAGGACATTTTCCCTATTGCTTAAACAGGTTAAAGGAAAAGTCTGTTAAATCAAGCATTTTGTTTTAAAGGAATGGGAGAAAGACAGGTTTAAATAAAATCTCCCAGGCATTCTGAAGTCTTTTTACTCTGATGACTTGTTTAATGCTTTAAAAAAAAAAAAAAGCTATTTGGGTATCACTGCAATTTATCTAAGGTTCTATTATCTTGGCAAAGCAACAAACATGATTATTTTTTTAAAAAGACTTAGACACATTTCTGTCATACCTGCTTAAAACTATGTTTGTATTCTTTGCAAGCAGTTTCTACTGTAAACTTTGTACTGAAAATATTACAAAGTTTTGCACCATAACCATTGCGACCACCTGTAAGAACAATTAAATGTGAAAGGTTTAATGAAAATTATTTTAAAGGAACTTTGTTACTTTACCTACCATAGGGCAGGTCTGTTGCAAAACAGTTTTCACTTATTGCATTATTTTAATCATCAATTGACTATTTCAAAGTATATTTAGATTCTTCATTTAAAGAAAAATACAATTAAGATTTAGCACATATAGAAATATAATTAAAAAATACATTTTGTAGATTCATTATCTTCATCACAACTTCAAAAAATTAAGCTTTGTATCTCCTATAATCCAGTAAGTCTATGTGAGTATGAAATCTGAGCTTTCTATCAAAGTCACTTCTCTATGACAAAATTTTATTCTATATAACTTCCTAGAGCCTCAGTTTGCGGGAAAAAAATTATCAATCTACTCTGGAAATGTCAATAAGTAGAAAAATATCTGGTTTTGGTCAAAGCACTTTCAATTCTATTTATACAGCCTAGACTTTCAATCTTGACCCTCTTAAAGAAAGCAGTTTAAAAGTAACTTAATTGATACCAAAAGACATGGTGCCTATGTGAAAACAAATTCATGTATACAGGAATCATAGACATCTTACTTTCATCAGTACTCTAACTGAAAACTCAAACTGTTAGCCAGGTTAGAGTTCTAAGAGTTCTAGCATAAGTCAATGTACTATGAGAGTTAAGCTTTTAAAAAGTCTCTAACAGACTATAAGCAAGGCAATACTCATAACTGACAGTTTTTTATAGATATTAATCCTGAAAACAATTTTCTCACAACAAAACTATACAGGTTTCATTTTCTGTAATATTTTATATAGAAATAGTAAGAGATTTTATGTTAAGAGAGCAATATTTTTCAATAAAAATTCTGATCAGCCACTTAGACTTTACCTGTTACTTTTTTCTCATCATCATCATAGTTACTGGATGTTAAAAGCTGTCCAAAAATTAATGCAGGAACATAAACTTTCTCTACTTTGTGTTCTACAACTGGAATGCCTTTCCCATTATTCCAAATGCTTATAATGTTAGATTCACTGTAAATAAATGAGCAGAGTTTAGAGCTTAAAATAGTTTAAAGATGTATCAAGTAATTCCCATCAAAAGTAAAGTAATCCAGAATAAGTGATTATAAGCAAAATGCCAGCCTTTACCAATTGGAAGATACTCACTCATCACCAATAAAGTACTTTGCTGAGGACACACATTTCTATCCCTGAGTCGTAACTCAGATTAGGATCACTAAGATCTGCAAGCAATACTGCAAAATTTCTCAGGAAAAGAAACTCTTCTCAATAGAAAAAGCAGTGAGGCATTTATAAGAAGTTGGCTATTGATCCCATTTTCTTTTCATACATATTAGCCATGACGCTCCTGCTTCATTCTGCCAGTCAAGCACCTGTAAACCACAAGCTCTGCAGGGTGGGTGGCCATGGCCATTTTCATTTCCTATCTGACTGCTGAGCAGTACAGACAGAAAAGGAAAAACAGCCTGAAATGTATTCCATTCTCCGCCTAAATGTTAGAAGATTGTTTCTATTGTGGCAATCATTGTTCTAAACTAACTTTTAATGGTTTATGTAAGTATTACATATTTTAGGTCTTTTAATGACAAAACCATCCATTTTAGCCCTCCATGGAATGGAGTTGATGTTCCTGTAGCTGATACAGGCAGTGGTCCTGATGGAAAATTTTGCCTACCCTATTGTTTTACATAGCATATACCATTCATGATGCCTTTACCCACTAAAGAGCCAAATATGCAAAGAAACACAGTTTCATAGCCAACACTGAGAACTGGCTCAAAATGCTACCATTTGCCAATCTGATTCACAGTTATTCTTGGACACAGTGTTTCACTCACACATACACGGGCTTAATCTCTCTAGATATACTAGGAGCAGTTATTACAAGTAAAAAGAACGTCATAAAGGCCAAAATGAAAATGAAAGATCCAGAAGAAAATTAATTAATTAAATCAAAAAAGTTTTTTAAAAGAAACTAAAAAATATCTTTTAACACATCATTGTCTTTCCCCAAATCAGCAAACCAACTATTCTTTCCCTCACTCTACAACAGGTTCAACTCTCCAAATTGGAAAGGCTCATATTTTGGTATCATTTTTATTCCTATCTCCTGATCATTCTCTAGAGTCATTTAGTCACGAAGACATTAGTTTCTCCTATTAGATTCATTTCATCAGTATCTGACCTCCCTTCATTCCAAATGCCAGTATATGAGCCTAGATTAGTATCACCTTAAATACTGATCACTGCAACAGAGATAGCCAAAGAGCTAGTCACTCCTCTCAAATATATTCTGTATTACAATGGACTTAACCACATCTTTCATAACACTATTTCTTGCTCCAGTACATAGCAGTTGCTCCATGTTTTCTATAAAATGAAGTTTAACAGTCTTCTACTGCAAGCTCAAGGCCTGTTATCCACATCCCTACTTGTAGTCAAATTTAACTGCCACTATTCTGCAACATGCATCCTATTCTTCTTCAGGTCAGTTTTATTACTTGTCCATGTTCATTCCCAACTCCTCCATTTCTTCGTTTACTGGCCTTTCCCTTGCTTATAATATGTTTTTCCTCTCTTTGTCTACCCAAATTCAAAGATCAATGTATGACTTCAGTTCTCTCATAAGCCTTTTACCAATGTTTCCCAACCCTCCTTATACTAAGACTTGCAAAAAAAAAAAAAAAAACTAAATTATTTACTAGTGACCTCAGGATATAATTAGCTTATCTCACTTGTGGATAAATATTCTCTACAGAATACATAGCTAAATATTTATGTTAACAGTTTCAAATTAGCTGTTGTACTTCGCCTTGTGTATCCTATCACCAGAGGTAAAAACAGTGAGTCTTAGAAACAAGGACTGTGTATTAGACTACTTTTTTAGACTTCCAAATAGCTAGCTTAGGCTTAAAATCTATAATTTATTAAGTACTTATTTTTTTTTTACAGGAAACATCATGGAGCTTAAAACTAATAGGGAAGAACTCTGAAGGAAATAAAGAAAAATAATGAATGGAAAATTACAGATCTTAAACATCTCAGAAAGACACAAAAATCAATATATTCATGAAAAAACTCTTAAAAAATTTTTATCCTATTTAACACATGTGGTACTATAATCAAAATAAGGTATTTTGTAAATTCATTATCATCACAGTACCAAAAAAGAAAAAGTCTTAATATCGCCTACATTCTATACGCCTTTATCAGTATGAAACTGAAACTTTCTATTCAAGGTCACCTCTATTACAAAATTTCAATCTTTCACTTCCTAGATCTGGTACTTATTTCTGTAATCTCTAAACAATGATTCAGAATTCTTTTGAAACCTTTTTTTTTTTTGGCTCTAACAATAATTTTCAGAGAAATATTCAGAAAAAGAATGATGTGTTGAATAAACTACAAATAAAGTTTCAAAATAATTAAAGCTAAAAAGAAACCTGGAAAACAATCTAAATATCCAACATTCATCAACTGGAAAGAGGTTAAATAAATTATGACATGATGACATAATAAAATACCTAGGTACAGTTAAAAAGAACTAAGTAGATCTACACAAGTTAATAAGGAAGACTGTCCACAGTATGTCAAATAAAAATAGCAAGACACAAAATAGTATATAGAAGCCCATTTTTTTTAATGTATACCTATATGTATATATATTTCAGTATTAGTGTATATTATTTTTTTTAAGCTACAGCTTTAGAAGTTTCAACCCAAGAATACTTAAACTAGAGGAATAGTTAGAACTCTGGTTGATGTGCTTTCAACATTTGTTTGTTTTTAATCAAATAGATGCCGGCAAATAAGTTGTTTCAATACTAACCGTTGTGGGTGTTAAGCTCCCCTGTAAGAAGTTGCTTCAAATTCTCTAACTTTCTAGAACTGATGTCCAAATTTTGCATAGCATTGCTTGCTAGACTATTCCTTGCTAGTCTTTTACAACCATGGCTGCTTACTTAAATTTTATCTCCACATCATAGTGTACTATTGAAAGAGAAAGAGTAAGAGCTAAGCTATGCTGTATATACTCCACACTTAACCCACTATCAAAATTTAACCTCTCTTTCAGACAAAAAGTTCACATACACACATGCACAAAGAAAATTAAATCTCCGGTACAAAAATGTTAAAAAGAACGAAACTCAAAGAATATAAAAAATGGACAGCAGAGAAAAATGGGTTAACAGCCTAGTAGTACTTTTCCCCATCCGAATTCTGTCTTAAAATGACCTCTTAAGTTAGAAATCTAATTTAAGCAAAAATTACATCTCTGAAATAAAACTATCTTAATAAAAATAGCATTAATTCTGTATATATGTAATAAAGGAAAAATATAAAGAATGACTTTATGGGAGAAAATTCACAAAGGACAAAATGTTGATAAAATTCAGAAATAAAATATAAATAAATAATGAAATATAAGGATCAGCAACATCTCCCAAAATTTTTATCTACTGCCAACTTTAAATATATATATCTGTGTGTGTATAAAATATATATTTCAGTTAAAAGGAGAAATACTCAATAGTCTCTCATCAATAATTTGTAAACAAAAAAGGTAAAACAGGAAAGGAGAGGTGAAAAATATACTATCTTCACCCTTTCTTCCTTGTAGTAGCCATCTGAATTTTTGTTTTGTTTTGAAATAAAAGAACTTTCTAGCAGAAGCAGTGAAAATGACGTAGAGATAAATAAGAAAAAAGCACTGATATCTGATTGCCATTAAGAACCAAATAAATTTAATTATGTCACTCTTACGTTCACACTAAAATGTGTGTTGAATGAAAAGGGAATTGAAAGACAGCAATAAAGGCACTAGCTACATACAATTACTTTGTCCAGAACCTGTAATAAACTTAAAGGTAAAACATGCCACCAGGAGCCGTTCTTGATTACTTTGCTATGATGGAATTCTATGTAAGCTGTTTTTTAAGTCCATATTGAGAGATCAATGTGGCCAAAACAAATAAGAACCAAATTAACTGTAACCATGTTCATCAATAATGTATTTAAGAAAAGGCCCTCTTCCTTAGTTTTCAATCAAAATGTTTCAGCTCTGATTTTTAAAAAGCTTAAAGATATCAAACATTCAACATCTATTACTCCTTACTACCTCTCCTAAAACATAGTATCATTTTAAATTGACCATTTCCTAAACATGGAAAAAAAGAAATCTTAACAGTTAAAATTTCCTTAAAACTATCTTAAATGTCTGCATAAGCTATAACTTACAAGTATCCTGTGCATCTTACGATATAAATTCTCAAAAATGTACTCATTATAAAAATGATGAAAGTGAAAAATAAATAAGAAAAAAAAGGAAGAAAAAGAAAAACCAAGAACTTCAACAGTATAGTTATGTGGTAATATTTTCATATAAAATGCAGTCAACTTCATGGTGTAACCAAATATAAATCATGTTTTTATTATGCCATTAATCTTAACCAAGCCCTCTGAAATTAGATTATTATTAATATAACTGAATTATTAAATTTTCATGTTAAAGAAAAAATTTTAGATCACGCTAAATTTCGAGCGAATATCTTACGAAGGATAAGTAATACCTTACAAAAGGCATACCGGTGAAACAGGGTAAATGTTAACACCTGTATTTCTAACTTAAAACTTTATTATTTTCAGTCCCCCTCAGTCCTCCAAAAAATCATCATAGTGATTAGCTGAACACCTGGTATACATTCTATAAAATCAGCAGTTCTCAATTTACAAATGGTGTTATAAATTATGGAAAAGTCCAAATACTGGTCAAGAAAAAATTAATTTAACCCATAACGTAACTGGAATAGTACTAGCAACAGCCCTTAGCCTTGAGTACCAAAGCAAAAGTAAGAAAGAAAAGATCGAGTGGCTATTCTAGCAGCTGAAACAACACCCAAAGCATCAAAGAGGGAGGAAAATGGTCTCTAAGTGCTCCCATAAGGAAGTATGTTGGAGAAAAAGTTCATGAATGACAGAGGAAACTATACAAGTATATAGCATTCTGGTTAAAAGTGGCAAAAATAACAAGGTCTCAAGCTACAGGAAACCAAAGGGTACTAACTGCAGGCATTATTCATTTCAGGAATATTCGTAAGTTGGGAACTATCTGAACAAGACAACTTAGCACAAAAAAATTAAACTTGAAATATACTTACGGATCAATAGAAACTTTAATACAGGTCATGTTCTTATCCCTTTGCTTATTGTCAGCTGCATTAACTACAAAATTAAATATTTTGATGAGTAATAAAATATATAAAAAGCTACAATAAACATATATGGACACAGCTGCATGTGCATCACTCCTTAATGTAAACGTCTACATACAGTAATAGTCAAAATAACCACTGCTAACTTCTAATGCAAAACCTTATTTTCCAAACAGTATTTTTAAATTTTATGTCACACCAAATTACTGTTATGTCTTCTACCACAAAACAAGGTGGGGGGGTGATTTTGTGATATATAAAAACAAATTAAAAAAAAAAAAAACCAAACATCTTTAGTTTACAATCCCCTATCCAGGTCTAAAAGTAAAAAATTGGGTTTAATTACATTTTATTTTGGTAATAACTATTTTCTCTTGATCTCTTTCAATAAACTAGTGATTTTATAGACAGACTGAGCTGCAACCAGTTATTTTTGAATTATAAAGGCAGTCTTTAGCACCCTTGGAAGTCAAAATTTTAACTCCTATGAACTATAACTGATGATAATATATTTGCATATATTAACTCCTGCTTTAGTAAAACCTGAATGCAAGCTAGCTGTCAAATTGATCTTCAAGCACAGAAGGAATATATTCCTGATAAACACTGTGTAACCTAAAATTAAAACTGGTAGGTAGCTGGGAGGCAAGAGTGAAAAGTATAAAACATAAGTAAGAAGTTTTACTCGTCTATCATTTCCCAAAGACTGAAGTTAGCTCTGAAGATCCATACAACCCAGCCATCTAGGAAACCTCAAGTGGTTCTGATGAGGTCTCTACAGAGAATTCTTGGCTAAAAACATTTCCAAGGTGCAAGCATTCCCTAGGAGTCAATTAGGCATCCACACTTCGCTGTGATTTAATTAATCATATGACTTGGAAAGGCCAGAGATATTTAGAATAATGGTTGTTAAACCTGGTTGCCCAACAGAAACACCAGATTTGTTGGTGAAAAACACAAGTTTTATATGTCTCACCTCAAACTAACTGATCTCTATTTTAACACGCCCTCCCAGATGCCTGGGATGCAAGCAACCCCCAGATGACTGCACATACAGGACCACAGACTAACCTTGGAATTATTGATCAAATACAACACATTTTATAGACAAACAAACTGAGACACAAAGATATGATGCACAGAGATACAAAACTGTTACCGCAGGTGATATAAATTTTCTGAATGGAACATTCATATTCAGCATAAAAGCCAGAGACATCCTTTTAAATTAACAAATCTGGCTTTATATGTATATGGACATTACAATGATACCACTAAAAACAGATGCATTAAATCTTAAGCAAGTACTCACCTAAAATTTCATCAAAGATCTTGTATAAACCTGGCACAAAGGTAACTTCTCTGCAGTTCATTCCTACATCTTCATCATACACCCACATTAGCTGCATCGAAAGAAAAATTCAAAAGAACTGATGAAGTAAAACAGTGTTTACCATCAACTTCACAAGGCATAAATCTACCTTTGTCATTTGCTCTGTAATTACTTAGACCTTCAAAGTAGAAAAACATTCTACTTCAGTTACAGTCAACCTCACTGTATTCATATTCAATTTAAATAGCCTCAAAATTGAGAACTTGTTCATTTTGTATCTAATCTGTATTCTTACTCATACACAAATAAAGTCAGTTTTAATATAAGGCACGAAAAATTGTGAGAAATGCTATTTAAACCAAATAGAAAAAAAAAACCCATATATTTACATGTTTACTTCATACATTATACTTCTCTATACTATAAGTAGCACAGAGCAAAATAATATGAACACACCATGCCTCTGGAGTCAAAGACACCTAGCTTTGAATCTCAGCTCTCACTAGTTGAGAGACCTGAGCAAGTTACTGAAATTTATTTAAACTTCAGTGCTTTCATTTATAAAATGGAGATACCAGTACCTAGTTTCCAAATTGGTAAAATCAAATAAGATAATGTGTGCTAGCCAAGTCCACAGTAAGCATTAAACAAAATCATTAATGTGTATATATAAATTCTAGAATTTAAAGTAAACCACAGCATGAACTTAAGAACTTTTAAAAAGTTCATATAGCACCATTTTACTGTATACTTCTTCTCTATACTCTATGTGTTTCTGATAGTTTTTTTCTCCTAATTTTTTAAATCTCTAGCAGGAAATGAAAACATTTCTACCTCTTAGATTTCTCTTCCCCTATTTTGCTTATTATCAGAGACATGAAATTATGTACTCACAAAGCACATAATTACAAAAATTTTTAAAAAGCAGATATAGAGAGACATCCCCTAATTTCAATAAAATATAATAATTACCTGTGTCAGTGGCTCCACAGATCCAATGTATGTATCAGGTCGAAGGAGAATGTGTTCAAGTTGTGTCTTTTTCTGATACACTCTCTCGACAGACAACTTCTTCGAAGGATCATTTTTGTTTGCAATTTCTGACTCTTCTCTTTTTGCAGCATTGTTCTGATCAAAAAGAGTCTAAAATTAACCAAAAAATCAAATTTAAATAACCTACCAAGGGGTAAACTAAAATGTATATGGACACATGACATAGATTTTATCTTTAACAACAAAATTATCTTTCAGGCTCATTGATTTTTAAGTCCTAAAGAGAACACAGATCTGTCTACTAACAGTCTAGTTCTTTTTATAATATAGTGTGAAACTGCAGTTTTGACTGAATCCAAAAAGTAGGTATATAGTCACCAGAATAGCGAGAACGGCCTACAACTACTCAATCTAGAAATAGAAATACTTCCCAATTCTGTAACATATCAGGTTAATTTTTTACAGTCCTCAAAACTTTCCAAGGAATGTGAGGTCTGATTAGGTTATAGGTTTACAATGACTGAACCTGGCTGGCTCAAGGGGTCCCAAAAGCTTCCAGATGTAAGGTCCCTGCCATTAAGCTACTGAAGACTATAGTAAAGGGTGGGCAAAAATAACCTACACAAAATAGTCACCTATGTGGCTAGTATATACTGATATGACCGAGAATACAAAGCATGGTTTTATGAAATCTCAAGTTTCACACATCTGTAGGTCATGTCAATAATTCCTTACATATCAGCACCTGGTGCCCCTTACTGAGGCACCCTATGATTCCAGTTTCTCTGCCAGTTCCAAGGAGGCAAAACTGGGCGATTCTAATTCTAATTCCTACAGTAGACAAGGATCCCAAATGCAAATTCCCAACGTCTGGAGATTTCCCTTTTTCCTAATAGCAGCAGAGAACACATCTCTCTCCTTCTGGAATTCCCTAATGCTGAGAAGTAAGACATCTCACTAAAAGAAAGTTATTATGATGGCCTGTTTTCAGAGTCAAAAAATTACTCAAATATAAGACACAATGAGATATCTCCATAGGTCCCTGAGTTGTAGTAGAAATGAAACAATGAGAAGATAATAAGAGACAGAAAGGTTTTGTGCATTTGAATAAGCAATATACCACTTCAATTAAAGACCTAAACATAGCCATACCACCACCTTCAAAGTTATTGTTTTTAAAGATATGTCAAATTTATGTTCAAAAATCAAAACATAATCTCTGAGTAGTCTAAACCAGGACAAGAATTTTACCTTTTGTCTATGGAAATTCAAACATCAATTATAATCTTCCAATGATATAAATTTTACATAAAATTAAAGAGATTTTCTTATACATTCTTTCATTTATAAGGTTATCCATTAACACTGCTCAGAGCCAAAAGTAGCTTTGGACACAAGAAAATAATTGTTTCATAAAATCTTCATATTCTATTTCTGTCAAGAGTTAGACGATGAAGTAGCTGGCCAAAAAGAGAAACTATGTTTTTTAAATGCTAGACAGTCTCCAAATTCCTAATCATGTTCCTTGCTTTTCATGATGAGATAACTGATTAGTTTATAGAAACAAATATACCAATAAAAACATAACTGTTTTTTTTTAAATGCATCCTCAGAATAGTTAGAACAAAGATCATAATGGCTAAGACCACAATCTTTAAGAAAGTGCTTAAGAGATGATAAATGCATGCATTCAAAGGTAGGTAACATTAACTTCTTACCATTAACTTAGAACCGTTTGCAATTTTGGCATAAAGGTCAGGAACTTGTAACAACCATGCAGGTAAAGGCCTTCCTATCCCAGGCTACTCCTCCAAAACAAATCTCACCACAAAGAAAATATTTTTCAGATTCGACTCAAATAGAGGCTCATGTCTACCTAATTTAGGCTTCTACTTTTGGCCCTGATTAACACTGAGCTAAAATAGCACACCGGTATGGAAAACAGGGGTAAAGCCCTTCCTCAATACTTTTTTCAAGAATTAAAAACTTTCTTCATATCCCCTTACAACCAGTCTCCAAATGGGTATATGAGAATATGAGTGTAAGGAATGTTTGGCCTGCCCCTACCATGTCTAAAGTTCAAAAGTTGTTATTCTTGCTAGGATAATGTCTCAAAAATCAGAGAATATGTAAAATGTCTTCAGCTTTGTCAGATTACTATTTGTAATTTTCTCTAGGAATAATATATTAGAAAATAAGTGTGACAGTATACTTAAAACATTTGATGCCAAAATATTTTTTCCTAAATGTCGTATGACAAGTGTTGAGGAAAGAAAAAACAGCAGTATCATTCTATTTCAAGTCAAGCAAAGCATTAAGGAATATGCATTATTTATAGAATATCATAATAAAATAGATGATCTATAGATACTTCAAATTAACTCTCAATTATATTAAATAATTCCTAAAACTTCACATAAACCTTTAAACCTGGATATTTCATTGAGTAAATATTTTCAATTACATATATCAAAAATACCTGTGTTAATTATAAACTTCTATTTCTAAACTTTTATATAAAATTATATATAATCAAGCATTTTAAAATTAGTAGCTTATTAAAACTATACTCTTTAGTGAACAAAAGTTACAAAAAGAATATAAAAAATGAGCCCATTTTCACCAGAAAAAAATTATACACAACATATACATGCCTAGGAAAAAATATGAAATATATCCAACAGAATATCAAAAAGGTTATTTATAAGAAGTAGAAACCTGGGTCATTTTCATTTTCTTTTCTAATAGACATTTTCTACAATGAATATATACTAAAGTATTTTATAAGCTTACTAACCTACATACGTGAAAACATAATTAAGCTAAAATAAAAAGTGTCTTCTTTCTAGGGGCACTGTTTGTATCTACTTTTTATTTCTGCAGTCCTAACTTTCTCACTAAAATCTAGGCAAAAAGGTAAGTGAAACCAAACCAAACAAGCCGGGCAGTCTTGGCAGCGCACAAAGCAGAAATCAACACTATGGCCAGGTTTGTCTCTTACCTTTCTACTCTCAACTAGCAGCAGCCTGCACTGCTCACTGACTCACGGGCAGCAAACACAGGAGGCTCTCTCCCAAGAGGTCTGTCAGCTTTTCTGACAGAAGCCTGGATTTAATGGTCTCTTGCAGCATCTGTTTATTAGCGGTAAGTTGCCCACTGAATACTGTCCAGACCACTAAAGATCAAAATCTGACAGTAAGGGGAGATGGGGCAACTTCCTCCCCCTCCCCATGCAATGGGATGACCCCACCCCAGAACAGGTGTGAATACAAAAACCCTTGGCCTGAAAACAGAGAAGTTAAATGAGAAAAATTCATTGATTACCTTCTCTGCAGATATAAATATCACTATCTCTAGCTCTTTCAAAGAAAAAAAAAGTCTGCTGTACACCAGAAATTGACAACACTGTAAACTGACTATACTTCAATTTAAACAAAAATTTGAAAATATCAGAAAAAAATATTTTTAAAAAGTCACTCTGAGTAGAAATTCAGTTAAAACATTGTTGCTGATAATATTTCAATAGAAATCAAGAAATTAGCCTCAACAAAAACAGCCCAGCAAACTCATATCTAGATGTTTATAAAAATCACTCAATTCCAGATGATAAAGGAGAGTGATATATAATTGATATCTACAGGCTAAGAAAATTATGCTCATTTTAAATGTTGAAAACAAGAGGTTTTTTTATTTAAAAATGATTTAACTTCTTATCTTATACATTCATAGCAATAAAATGCCTTGTACTATAATAATTGCACTATTACATGTTGAATAAAAATTAATAGTATGCCCTTAAAAATAATCAATTACCAAGAACATTCTGAATAAATTTTCATTAAGGTTTGATAAAATGGAAAATTTATGAGTTAAGTTTATTTGTAATTTATTTTACTGTCTTTGCTTGTACGGACAAATCACCAAATTATTTATAGTAATAAATAACTCCAGCACCCAGTTACAATGGAATCTAAGCATTCAGGGCAACATTTTCGTTCCCACAGAAAACATGAAAATGCAAAATAAACCCATATTTAAAAATATCCTCCACATACATAAAAGTTGTTTTAATTGTATTATTTGTGATTTACACATATAACAGTGCCATAATTGATTTTTTCTAAAGTTCAAAAGCTGGCTGCGATATTAAACAATGCATTATTGAGAATTTTTAAATTGTATCAAAAATATAAAAACACATAAAATCTATTTTAAAATACTAGTCTATTTTATAGCACCTTTGCAATAATGCTAACTCCTAATGCAAGCTTAATACTTATTGAAGACTCAATCTTTATCAAGAATACTTCAACAACCAGAAGAAAAAGAAACACGTTAACTCCTAATTTCAGAAATAAGATGTACCAAGATCATTCTGTAAAAAGAAAGATTCTTCCATTCTTCCATTCAATTGACACACATTGTGCTGTACACCAGAAATTGAGATACAGCAATTTGGGGCAATCACCCACAGTTTCTATTTTCCTGTGGAAGAATGAAACTGCTTCTGAAGAGGGGAAAGGAGATGGTTTGCCAGTTGGTGCAAAAAAGGAACTGAGCTACTCAGTCACACAACAGGCACAGAAATCTCACCATCACCAAGCTGGCAAGGGTGGAAGTAGCAAAAGCTCAGCAAGAAGCCCCTTCTCTTATCTTCTATAAATGATTCCCTCAGACTTCATATTATCCTTTATACTATCTCCTCTTCTTTTCTCCCTCAAGGCTGCCATGCTTTGATATTCATTTTAGCCATATTTCACCTATATGACTATGGAGAGGGCCATGTTATCTACTTATCATCAATGAAAACAAAAACCAACAATGTGTCACCCACCAATTCACCTCCAGAAATGCCCTTCCAAATCAAGGCACAAGGAGAGAGTTAGAAGATGAGGGATACTTAATATCATAAGAAATACTTAAATGTTCACCACAAAAAGAAAATATAGATTTTCTCTAAAAGACATCCAAATCAGAAAGAAAAAAATTAAAATGTCACTAATTGCAGAGGAAATGATATTATATAGAGAAAATCCTAAAGATTCCACCAAAAAACTATTAGAACTAATTAAAATTTTAATAAAGTTGCAGGATACAAAATCAACATACAAAAATTTGTTATGTTTCTGTAAACTAACAACAAACTATCAGGAAAAAAACATTAAGGAAACAATCCCACTTGCAATTGCAACAACAACAAAAATTAAATTATCTAGGAATAAATTTAACCGAAAAGGTAACAGAACTGTACACTGAAAACTATAAGACACTGACTTAAGAAATTGAAAACAAAAATAAGTGGAAAGTTACCCATGTGCATGGATTAGAAGAATTAATATTGTTAATATGTCCATACACTCCAAAGCAATCTGCAGATTCAGTGCAATAATGATCAAAATTCAACATTTTCCACAGAAATAGAACAATCTTAAAATTTATATGAAACTACAAAAGACTTCAAATTGCCAAAGCATTCCAGAGAAAGAAGAACAGAGCTGGAGGCATCATATCCTAAATTTCCAACTATATTACAAAGCTATCATTATCAAAATGGTAAGGCATTGACTTTTTTTTTTTTTTAAACATGCACAGATCAAAGGAACAGAAAAGAGAGCCCAGAAATAAATCCATGTATATATGGTCAATTAGTTTACAACAAAGAATCCGAGAATATAGAAGGGGGAAAGGACAATCTCCTTAATAAATGGTGTTGAGAAAACTGGACACCCATATGCAAAAGGACGGAATTGGACCCTTATCCTACACTACACACAAAAATTAATTCAAAATGGATTAAAGACTTGAACATGAGACTTGAAACCATAAAACTCCTAGAAGAAAACATAGGCAGTACACTTCCTGACATCAGTCTCGGTGATGAACTTTTTTTTTCTTGACATCAAAAGCAAAAATAAACAAGTGGGACTACATCTAATCAAAAAGCTTCTGCACAGCAAAGGGAAACCATCAACAAAATTAAAAGGTAATCTACAAGTGGGGGAAAATATTTGTAAATCGTGTATCTGATAATGGATTAATACTCGAAACATATAAAGAACTCACACAATTCAATAGCAAAAAAAAAAAAGTTAAAAAATGGGCTGAGAGTTTGTTGCAAACATTGTGGAAAACAGTATGGAGATTCCTCAAAGGACTGAAAACAGACTTACCATATGACCCAGCAATGCCACTCCTGGGCATATATCCAGAGGGAACCGTAATTCAAAAAGACACCTGCACCCCAATGTTCATAGCAGCACTATTTACAATAGCCAAGACATGGAAACAACTTAAATGTCCATTGACAGATGACTGGGTAAAGAAGTTGTGGTATACTTATATAATGGAATACTACTTAGCCATTAAAAATGATAAAATAATGCCATTTGCAGCAACATCCAGGCCCTGGAGAATGTCATTCTAAGTGAAGTAAGCCAGAAAAAGAAAGAAAAATACCATATGATATCACTCATATGTGGAATCTAAATATATAAATAAAGACAAATGAACCTATATATAAAACAGAAACAGACTCACAGACATAGAATACAGACTTGTGGTTGCCAGAGAGGAGAAGGGTGGGAAGGGATAAACTGGGAGTTCAAGATTTGCAGATACTGACTGGTATACATAAAATAGATAAAAAAAAGTTTATACTGTATAGCACAGGGAAATATATTCAATATCTTGTAGTAGCTTATGGTGAAAAAGAATATGAAAATGAATATATGTATATTCATGTATGACTGAAGCATTGTGCTGTACACCAGAAACTGACACAACATTGTAAACTGACTATACCTCAATAAAAATAAAAATACCATTCCACAACAAAATTCAAGAAAAAAAATTGGCTGAGGATCCAAATTGATATTTTTCCAAAGACATATCGATGGCTAACAGGTGTACGAAAAGGTGCTCAACATCATTAACCTCAGGGAAATGAAAGGCAAAAACACAGTGAGATATCACCTCACATCTGTTAGAATGGTTATTATCAAAAAGACAAGAAATAACAAGTGTTGGCAAAGATGTAGAGAAAAGGAACCCTTGTGTACACTGGTGGAATTGTAAATTGGTGCAGTCACTATCTAAAACAATATGGAAGCCCCTCAAACATTAAAAATAGAATTATTATATGATCTAGCAATTCCACTCCTTAGTATTTATACCAAGAAAATAAAAATACTAATTTGAAAAGATATATGCACCCCCATGTTCACTGCAGTATTGTTTATAAGAGCTAAGACAAAGAAGCAACATAAATGTCCATCAATAAATGAGTGGATAAAGAAAATGGGGTACTTATATACAATGGAATATTAATCAGCCATAAAAAAAGAATGAAATCTTGACATTTGGGACAACACGAATAGACCTAAAGGGCATTATGCTTAGTGAAATAAGTCAGAGAAAGAAAGACAAATACTACATGATCTCACTTACACATGGAATCTAAAACAAAACAAAACCAACCAAACTCACAGATAAAGAGAACAGATTAGTGGTTGCCAGAGCAGGTGTCAGAGGCATAAAATAAGTGAAGGTGGTCAAAAGGTATAAACTTCTAGTTATAAAATAAGCAAGTCTTGGGATGTAATGTACACCAAGGTGACTACAGTTAACAATACTGCATTGTATATTTGAAAGTTGTTAAGAGTAGATTTTAAAAGGTCTCATCACAAGGAAAAAAATATGTAACTATGTATGGTGATAAATGTTAACTAGACTTATTGTGGTGATCATTTTGCAATATAAAAAAATTTTCTCAGATGAAAAAAGTGAAAATACTTCTCACTGGATTTAAAAAAAAAGAAGTGGGAAAGACGTGTGTACATTCAACTGAGAGCTTACTATGTGCAAAGCATTATGGGAATTATATGAATATTCTCAATCAATCTTCATAAAAGTTTCATGAAGTAGACAGTGTTACTAATGATTTCCTTTTTACAGCAAGGAAACTGAGGTCTGGAGAATTTGAGCTAACAGAGCTAGTACTTGTAGAAGCTGAATTATGAAACCAAGTGATGTGATTTCATAGCTCATACTCTTAAAAAGCATTATACTTATAATATTATTAAAGATACATATACCCTGAAAAGGAAGTGTACTCCCTAGCTTTTTGTGTAAAAGTAAAGGAAAGGTTAGCAGAAAGAGAGATACATAGGTATTTACCAGGAGGCTTTTTTTTAATCCTGTGATATCAGGGTATAAAAGACAAATTGTTTTGGTTTTTAATGTTTTAAGGTGGAGGAATGTGTAAATGGTGGTTAAGAACATAAGCCTGGTTTAAATCCCACCTCTGCCTTAGCCATGTGCCTAACACTTTATTACCTAATGTCTAAGCCCCTGTTTCCTTCTCTGCAAATGGGAATAATTATACAATCTCACTTCTTTAAAACTGGGTCCTATTTGTATTAAGATTTTTAAAAATACAAAAGAGGCTTTTTTTTAAGGTACTTAGTAAAATGCAACTGTTGCTACCACCTAAGTATTTAACATATCTGAAACTACTGGTGAACATACCCACGTCTATTCAGAAAAGTTAGCACAGTTTATTAAAATTGTTTCTAATACTGCAGTTAGTTACTTGAGAATCTATCTAAAGAACTGCTACCTAACCACTTGTCCTAATAAAGAAATAAGACTTTTCAGTAAGTCAGTATGTTAATTATCTAATTGGTTAACCATAACTGAGGTTGGATTATGCATCCAGCTCTTTGCTGAAAGCTATAAAGGATACAAACAAGTAAAATACATGGTTTCTGACTTCAGGAGTTTCACACATGAAAGTTACTTTTAAAAGAAAGATATTTTTGTTTTATGATCCGTAAGGGTATCAGAAAAAGATGAGTATAAACTGGAAGATAAAAGTTTGGTGACACTCTGAGCTAGCTCTGAAGAGTAAGATTTAGACTGGTAAAGAGAAGAGAAAGAGGCATTCCTGATGGAAGATAAACACGTAAAGTGACAAAAAGAAACATGATGTGCAGGAGACAGTGAAGGAAGAAATCTCACTATGAGGATGATATGGAATAAATTTCAATTGGCACATAATTTATCAAAGAACTGGCTTGCAAGTCTAGTTGAGGAGTTTAGACTTGCAATAATGAGCCGCTAAAGCAAAGTTCTTAATGCAAATCTTTAAGCAATATTTAAATTTATAGTCATGTTTCCTGAATTAGAAATATCCAGTCTTTTGGCTTGTATGCTTTATATTTTTATTGAATTTTACTTTTAAAAAACTACAGTGTTAATTGTAGTTTTATATTTTTTAAGAGACTTACGTTTTAGAGATAAGTACTGAAATATTTACACATGAAGTGTATAATTGTTGGATCTGCTTTCCTTCAAAATAATGAGGTTCGGAAAGGTGGGTGACCTTGAGCTGCTAACTGTTGACAGTAGATGACAGAGGGAAGCTCCTATATCATTCTGGTCATCGTGATGTTATATGCTTAATATTTCCCATTACAGTATTGTTTTAATCTACCAAATTATAGTACTGGGAAAAGATCAATATTCACACAGTGAATAACCGTATTCTAATATTTCCACAATTTTTTTTTTGCAACCACTTAAACATGATAAAAGGCTGACTGAACAAAAGACTATTAGGGTCTACAAATCAAAGCTTTACAAAACTAAAAGTTAATTCAAGAAATTCTGCTTGCTTCAGAGAAGCCTTCGTAGCTTCTGTCAATTTTAACTCAAAATAGTTCTATAATACTTACATCTTTCACTTTTCAAGTTTTAAAAAATCTCTTTACGATATTGAAAATCAAACACAAACCCAATAAACTATTAAAAGAAGTTAATGTCAATCTTAAACCACTTTGCTTTGTGGTTTCAGATACTGAAATGTAAGTTTCTGTGCAGTGATAACATTAACACTACATGGTAGCATGCATCCCAACAGAAGTTAATACCAGCAACCATGGCACTACTCTCCCAGCCTCCAGAAAAAGAACGATACCAGGGATTAACTCCATTTTTATTTCTTCCTGTAACCCACAACCAGGTAGCAATATAACATGAGTTTCAATAAAGCAGGCAAAGTTAACCCTCTTCAGAAACAGATGACCTCTGCAACAAACCCCTGAACTCTTACAAAGGAATAATCTGCTTTCAACCTGGCTCAAAAAAATATTTTACGTAAAAGCAACTTTATTATTCTCAGTGCGCATTTCTTGAACTTCACCAATAAAAATAAACGTTTATAAAGCCCAGCACTGTGCAACATATATTATCTCATTTAATTATCAATGCAACCTTATTTTACAGATGAGGGAGCAACTTAAGAAAGATCAGATCCTTTTGTGCAAAGTCCCAATGACTATATGTGTTAGAGACAGGATCTGAATCCACATCAATCTGACATCAAAGTCCATGCTCATAACAATCTCCCTATACTACCTCCCATAAAACTATATTATGGTCTATGGTCAGTGATGCATATTATGAACATAAAGATGCTCACGTAACTTTTTAATCAATCTCTAATTCAACAAGAGGATATTTTATAAATAAAAGATTAAGTGATTTTTACTTCTCCTTATTTCACTATATTTCCCTTAATAGTTTTATAATAAACATATTTAATCAATAAGTCAATTTTAGTTTCAAATGAATTTTTCTGATATTGAATGAGACCTCTTAAGTTTCATGAAATTTCTTATGCAAATGAAACGAAAATTTCCTATTGAACTTCAAAGAAAAAGTTGTCATTTAATTATCTACAAAGTTAAATAGGAGTAAACTAAAATACTGCTATTAAACGTTAAAGCTAACCAACTCAATCTTGGAGCAAAATGTTTGCCATCATAGAGAGCGAGAGGTCCTCAGAGGAAACACTGATCAGGCCTCAACACTTCCAGTGAATGAGAACCATCTGGCTCACTCCATTTTCAGAAGTTGTTTGATTTTAGTAACAAGGGTAAAGATCATCAATTTACAAAAACTATTCTTTTGCATTTATGCATGCCTCCCCTGTCCCATGTTCACATGGACTGCAAACTTATTAACTGACGTTTTCTCTCTCCTGGCTCTAGTCTATTCATACTACATTATTGAAGTAACATACAAAATTCAGAGATCCAACAGTAAGAGTCTGGCAAGTTATTTCTCAAAGCATCTTGACATGCAAACAATTGTTTAAAATATTTTTCAGTTATCAGTAACGTGCTTTTCACAAAGGATACTTGTCAATACAGCAGAACGTTACTCAACTCACCTACACCTCACCCAAACAACGAGAAAAAGGACTTGATAAAAACGGGAATACGAAAGTTTCCTTGGGTGTTTTGGAAAGGGGGAAGGGGGTCGATTGAAAGTCCGTAGAAAACGTAACGCTTTTTTATTTTTCTCTTAGATACCTAGTCAGTTGGCTGAACTGGGCGTTTTTCGTGTGTGTAGGAAATGACCCTGGGCTGAACTCTATGCTGAGCAAGTGAAATGCGGGTGAATTATCGATCCGCCGTGGGAATCGGATCTCTCTAGGTCTTCCCTTCTCTACCACTTCCCAGCAGGAATTGAGCGCTGAAATCCTAAAGGCCGCTCCAGGGCAAAACACCTCGGTCACCTCTCCAACCCTCTCCATTCTGCCCCCACACCGTGTCTCCTGCGATGCTGACGCAGGTAAGCTCTTCTTTTAATAATCCCACTCTGACAGATGGACGATCTACGGTATATTAACTGCTGTGAAACAGCCATCCCGAAAGAGCTTTCAATCGAATGAGACTCTTCGAATTGAAGTGTAAACTGCCGCAGCCGTATTCCCCACCAAATCCATTCTTCTTTGAGAGATCAGAGCACCAGAAATGGTTGCACTTACAACACATACACGCACGCACACCTCTCTCCGGGATTTTAAGACACATTTGGAGGAAGTGCTGACCCACACGGACTCACACACGTTACTGCCATACCCATCAACTCATGCCCGACTGCCCTAGTAAGACTAGGAAAGAGGAAAAAAGACGAGGCGGGGACCCGTGTCATGTTCATGGTTTGCGCCCCAAAGTTTCAAGTGCACATTACGCTCCTGCAGCCCGAGCCGCCAAAGAGGTAGAGAAGAAAGAAAAGGGGCGGGATTGGGGTTCTGCTGGCGGACACCCCGACGGGGCGCGCGTTTAGGGGACCGGATTTCCCTCTCCCTTCCCTCCCCGCCCCCCGTTGGCCGGGCGAGCTCCCCCCGCCGCGGGCCGGGAACAATGCCGCGGCCCAGACCCCCGCCCCGCCGCCTGCCACTCACCACCCAGGTCAGCGCCCCGTTGCCGCCGGCTCCCGCGCCTCCGCCGACCACCTTGGCCATGGCGCGCGCCTCCGCTCCCGGGCCCCAGGCCGCGGCCGCCGCTCCGCCTCCCGCGGGCCGCCCGGCCCCGCCGCTCCGCACCGACCGCTCCGCTCGCCGTGCTCCTAGCGGCGCCGCCCCCCGCGCCCCATCGCCGAGACCCGGGCAGACGCCCGGCCGAGCCCGCCGAGGAGGCCGCGCCGCCCGCCGCCCTCAAACTCGAGGCGCGCGGCTGCGTCGCCCGGGCCTAGCGCAGCCGCTGAGGAAGAGGCGCAGGAGCAGGAAGCGGGGGAGGGCGGCGGCGACTGGGCGGCTGCGCTGCCTCCTCGCCCGCCCGGGGGCGGCGCGGCCAGCCGACCGAGGCCCTGAGTGCGGGCGGCGAGCGCGGCCGGCAGCCCGGGCGTCCGGACGTGGCGGGGACGCGGAGGCGCCCTGTCCTTCCTCACGCTCCGTGAAGGCCGCCGCTCGAAGAGCCGGAGCGGGGTCGCTGCGGCTGTAAAAGCCGCCTCTGTCGGCCGCGCCGCAGCCCGACTTCTTCACATCCACTCGCCGAGAGGGACAATAAGCAGAGCCGCCGCCGCCGCGGTCGCCTCCCTCTTGTCCGGCATAACACCGCACACACTCGCACACCGGGGAGGGCTGGGGGAGGCCGGGGGAAGGAGGGCGCGGCGGCCGTCCCGCTGTCAGTCAAGCCGCGGCGCCCAATCGGGGCCTTGCTGGCACAACATCTCAGCCAATCCCAAAATCCCAAGCCCCCGGAGGGGCGGGACCCGAGGGGGAAACGTCATTGCGGGTAGCAACCGAAGGGAAGACTTGGGGTTTTTTGTTTGTGTGTCTGTCTGAGGGTTTTCCATTTGAAGGGAGAGCAGGGGCTGCTGTCAGAGGTCATTTGAGGGCAGCAAAGGAAAAGGGTCGAATTGCCCTCGGGTCGATTTTAATCCTCTGAGCGTGCCGTTCACTCTTAAGACCTGCCGGCGAAGACGAGGAGCTCCTTTGCCCCGGGCCGCGGGGGTGGGGGAGGGGGGTGAGCAGGAAGAAGCTGGGGGCCGTCCCAAAGGGAAAGTATTTTTAAAGAGCGGTTGTAAACCGCAGGCAAGATGTTGCAGATCACTGGTGCAGGGAGGGCCCCGTGACCCCGGCCTCCCCAAGGCCCCAAGTGGACGCTGCTGTGGAAGAATCCACAGCTCAGACCTCTCCCTCCTCCATCTCCTCCTTCCCTCTCCTCCCCTCACCCCAGAAGAGATCCCGTCAGTTCCAAGAAAACTGCATTTAAAGAACTTAAATGATAAGGGCCGCACAGAGAACGTTCCGGGGCGAGAATGCCGGGTGGGCTGAGGGTTCTGAGTCTACTCTTTGTCGATCTTTCTTCTCTGAACAATGCGGAACTGTCACTGTCACTTTTCATTCTCTTCTGTACAGAATTATGCCCGCTGCCTCTAAGAGGGCGCTTGTAATTTTTTTTTAATTTTCAAATGCACACCAAGGAGTAATTTCATTCACATTAAAGCTTTCTAAGAAAGAAAATTACCCTTATAGCCGCACCACCGTCTGGCAGACGAAGATGGCCTTACTTCATCCTGCTTTTCGATGTAACTTGTTTCCACGCTCAGCCACCCTATACCAGGCTCTCCCATGGGCTCAAAATCAAAACGGGGACCCTGATTTCAAGTCATTTATAACCCGGTTTGTGAGACAGACTTAGAAGAGAGTTAACTATCACCAGAATGAGTACTTGAGGGCTTGAAGTGCCACCAGTCATGACATGAGAGCTTTTTAAGAAGATGAAAACCTCATTGCTGCAGCGTGAAAAGGTGTTTTTGTGAACTTCCAACTGTGCCTTTCCTCTCAAGGGAAAACAAAAATGTCTCGGGTCACATCTTTCAGCTGACTTCTGAGTCCAAAGAGGTGGGGAACTCTGAAACATGGAAATAATTTAAACACAGTTTTTCTTAATTAGCTCTCTAGTGGCCATGTAATTTTGGCATACTTGGGACTTTAGTTCAGAACAGTGAAACCTTTCTTTACCTTGAACTTGAGGTGCCAGCTTGTAAATCAGACCAGGGTCTAATATGGGCTCTGAACCTGATCAACTAAGTCCTGGTGCCTTGTTATTTAACTTTGCAGACCTCTGTTTGTGCCTCCTTAAATTGAGTATTTTTGCTTTTGTACTTACTGTGACTTCACATCTTCAAAGTACACATATATCCTATAAGCTTGAAAAGGGGTAAATAATTTTAAAAGCTGTGAGTTTTTTTTAATAAAGATCTATGCATTAAATAGAAGCCAAGCTATGAGATATATTGCCGTCTCTTTTTTTTTTTTACATTTTTTTATTGAGTTATAACCGTCTCTCTTTTTTTTTTTTAACTTCAGTTTTCAAAAGCTCTTCAGTCTCAGATTTATGAATAAAAGCATATATTCAAAAGCCAGATGGGTTAACTAATGGAAATTCACATTCATCCTTTCACTTGCCTCACTTGTGAGGCATTGAGTGTTTTAGCCTTCTAAGCATGAGGAGCCTCTAGTAAATAACTCAATTTATTCTTCTTAAAATACTGACTTACCTAAAAGAAGCACAAATAGAGTTGTTGAATATAATGCACATCAACAGGTTAAAGCAGAGATTCGTGATGAATGGGAGAAGGTACCTAGATGACAAATATCTCAGCTCTGGAAGAACTGTTGGCCGGCTTAACCTCGCGCAGCAGACTTAACATACACTTATGGTGAAAGTGACTGTATCCACCTCGAGTGCAGCTTTCCTTTCTAGGGTTTTGTCAAATAACTTTCATTTACAGAGTAATTACAGTAATAATTTCCACATTAAAAGGCTGTATCTATATCATGTTTGTCTTGTTTTTGATATTCCTTTATTCTTGTGTTTATTACACTGAAAGACTTAATTTGCACCCCACAGCGAGCACCAGCCAAAATGAAAAATTGTATAAATCAAAGTCAATTCCACTAACTGTAAAGATAAAGGCCTTTATTTACTCAAGCTTTCTTAGTAGCTTCCACGGGAGCTTATCCTAACTACTTTAGGATTTTTATTCTTAGATCTTATGTTTCCCCAGTATAGCAATCAAAAAAATATTAAATGCCTGCTGTGGGTTAGGTACTCAGGATCTGAGAATTCAAGGTGATGAAGATAGTCTCTGCCTTGAGTTTACACCTTGTGTCATATGGTTTTGAGCTAATCTTCTAAAGCAAAAAGCAATTTATATGTATTTGCTATTTAATAAACATTTTGCCTGATGAGTCACACTTATCAGTGCACTTATATACAGCAGGTATTTTAATTAACAAACCAAATAGTTTATCTAAGAAGATACTAACTCAAAACTGTACTTATAGACACGTGGCGAAGTTCCAGTAGAGTTTCCACGTCAATCGTGTCTTGTTCCAACACTGAGATCCAGCTGGCAGGGGAGGGGGAGGGTACTAATCTTTAACCCAGTGAGAATTTAAAGAAGTTAATATTTGAATTCAAAATTCAGTGTCTGCAATTTTACCTCTCCCTTCCTCTCATTGTGTTAGATTCTATGGCTCATTAATATATATACAAAGTTGTTAGACAAAGAATAAGAAGAAAAATTCAACAAACTCAATAAATGATTTTCCAGGCTATGACTATTAAATGTTTTGAATGTAATTTGCTGTGTTACATTTCTTTAGAAGTATATGCTCAAGTTAGGGAAGAAAGCTACCATCAGTGTAGCCACTTGGGTTTCAGCATGTCTATAGTAATTATTATACTAGGTTATTAACTCTGATTTTTGAGACTGTTCAATTGTTCCACATATTTTATAAGTATATTTTTACTTTTAAAAAGATGCTTTAAGCACCAAAGGTAACAAGTGTTTATTGATGGCTGAAGACATCAATGAACACCACATTCTTGAGTACTATCACCACTGGGAAGACAGAAAAAGGCTAAAGGTCTTCAATTTCTACCTGTAATGACCATGGAATGTTCATTTTATTTGACCTTTTTTGGTTTAGAGGAGTTTATTTTGGCCAAGCAAGCTATGCTGATCCTCTGGTAATGTCTCTAGTTACTTGAACAGACAGAACAGGCATTTTCACTTATTTTAGATCCTATAGATTAGCAATAATTTAGACTTCTTACCTACTTTATTAAATTATATAATATGGAAAATATAATTAGCATATGATTAGCATATGCCTTTGTTTAAAAGACTGTTTTGAGGCTTTGAGAATGTGTTAACATTAGGTTTGGACTTTCAAACAGGCATTTTGTCCTAAGAAAACCTCACTTTGTGGGGGCATTAGATGCCATCATTCACCTAACCTTCACCGACAGAATATATGATCCTCACATGTATATTGCTAAGTTGTATTTGAAGTTTCTGGTTTCTCAGAGTCATCTGATTCAGCTACTCAGTAATTTTATAAGATTCAGACCTAAAGAAATAAGATAGCTGTGGCTTTCCTAACTCAACCATTTGCATTTCAGAAGAGCTAGGAACTCTAAAGCTAGAGTTGTCAAGTTGTTTTCATTCTGTAGTATATTAAAAAATGCAAGGGGTAGGTTATAGCTCAGTGGTAGAGTGCCTGCTTAGCATGCACGAGGTCCTGGGTTCAATCCCAAATACCTTCATTTAAATAAATAAATAAACTTTTATTTTTTTTAATTAAAAATAAAAATGTAATGGGGATAGTGTTGGGGCCAGGAGTCAGGGCAGGAAATGTGAGAAATATCTTCACCAGAAGAATCTAAGATGGAAAGCCTTCAAGTTAGAGGGATTGCTGGAACAGAATAAAAAAGGTACCCAGAGGTTACCTAAGATGATAATCAAAAATCAGAACTTTGAAAATAAACCATCTTGTAGTGTGCCAATTAACAAAAAGCAACTGTTCCCTATTTCCAAAGTAGTTCAGCACAGATAAGCCCAGATGTCTTATATAACTGATATCTTTGTCTAATAGCTTACTCCTTTACTTTGAGGATGCTGTCTGAATGTGGAAAAATCTAGAGCGGGTCCAAGAACGCTAACTCTTTAAGGAATGTATTTCTAGTTTAAACATTGTTTGGGAAAAATAAAAGAACAAGACCAGCCTGTTTAGTAAATGACACACTACACAGTGCTACCCAATCCTAGAAAGCCTGGCACATAGTAGGTATTCAGTAAATAATTTTGCAGAGTGAATCTGAGGCATATCAGAGAAGTTTCTCAAAGCAAAACATCTCACCCATCACCATGATGGTGCTGAAACTCGGCCAGGATCCTTGAGTCCTGTTTTCTCAAGTGTTCTTGGTTGAACACCAGAGATTATGAAGAACTGGTTAAAGCATTGTTCTTCATTAGGAATGCAAGACAGGATGGTATGAGGAGTGAAAGAGGAGAGATTATGGTACCAGGAGAAAGAACTGGGGCTGGGGACAGAGAGAGAGAGATAAAAGCATCTAACTGTGTGAAACTGAGTGGAGAAAGTAAACACGTTCTATGGAAATAGACCAGCTGTAGCTCTGCCAATGCTTACCCTTCATTTTATGAAGAAGGAGAACCCCGTTTATGGAGAACCCTGCTGTCTGTTTGGTGTAGTACTGGGCAGGCTCTTTCACACATACTAGCTTAATGAACTTTCAGCAACCCTGAGAGAGAGGTATTATTATTTTCATTTCACAGTCAAGGAAATTAAATGTCATAGAAAGTCAAAGAGCTGAGTAAGTGGTGGAGCTGAAATCCAAACCCAAGTCTCTCTTACTCCAAACTACACCCTTTTGTCACACTGCCAAGTTGGCTAGCATACTTGGCAATATAGCATACTTGGCAATGTGTTAGGAAGTTGGCAATACTGGTGAATAATTCTGGCCCTCAGTAAAATCCTCTGGTTGTTACAGTTCATTGTTGAGCTATGGTGACAAGCATCCGCAGTTTGTTTGACTGACTAGAACTTCTCCTTGAAACTAGCCTGAATCTGCTTTATCCTATCTTGCTACAAAATAAGTTGCTTTTTGGAGTCCAAAGGATCAAAGACTCCTGAGGTCCAAGATCCTGTGGGTCCTGGGACATCTCCCCATCTGTATGCTTTTAAACCTTATAATAGAAACCCAGTGTTACGATTATAGAAGACACTCAAATAGTTGACTTTCAAATGTAGAAGGGAAAATACAGAAGTACCATGGGATTGGACTCTTGGATTGACATTTTGGAGAACTTCAAATTCACAGGAAAAGATACTTAAAGCAGCATAAAAAAAATACTCAAAGTGTTCCGTCATATAGAGAAGACTTGTTTGTGGACACTCCACCTATTATAAGAATTATTTGCCTTTCTTTAACCTATTTTTATGTATTACTATTTTTTCATCTCCCATTCCAGCATTTTACAAATAATGTTTCTCAGGATACTAGCTCCTTGAAATATAAAGGGGTATTTTGGAAATTATAAATCCCTGAAACCATGCACAGTATTGCATTGTACCCACCCATAAGACATTGATAAGATACATTAGCATTTTATATCTGTAAGCAACCCTGCAGTAAACAAGTCAAACTTAGCCTTGAAACTCTACTTGTGGGAATATTTTAACATTGATGAACTTTTGTTTTAATGAGAAGACTTTGGGAAATGCTGCCACTTTTTATACTATTTCTGTTACTACATCATGTTTGTTTAGGTAGGTATAAAGCAAACAACAAAATGCCCCCACAATTCTATCACTCAGACAGCTACTGTTAACAATTTGGTGAATATCATTCCACTCCTTTTGTAAATGCTCAAAAACACATACTTTTTTTTTTAAAGAGAACAGTAGGCGATAGTAAGTTATTTAAAATTTTAAAATGAGTTCCATTCTACCAGTGGCTAAAATTAAAACACCAACTGTCGGTGAGGATGTGGAGTAATGCTCTCGTATCCTGCTGGTAGTATATAGCTTAGTAAAACCACTTTGGAAAACTGTTTAGTAGCAGCTACTAAGCTAAACATTTATCTATAATATGAACCCAAAATTCTACTCCTAGGTACATACAAACAGAAATGCATACTCACATGGACCAAAGGACACAAGGAATGTACATAGCAACGCTATTCGTAGTGGCCTCAAGCTAGAAATAATCCCTGAGTCAATCAGTGGTGGAATGGATGTATCGTATGTGCACACAATGGTGAACTGTCCATCAATGGCAATGAGTGATTACTACTCCACCTACCGTGTGTGCATTTCATGAGTGTGATGTCAAGCTAAAGAAGTCAAGCAGAAAAGAATATATACTGTCTCTGTCCCTGTATTTATATAAACTTACTATGATGTTAGAAGTCAGGATGTGGTTACCTGGGGGAAGATTCTGGGTGCTGGAAACTTCTAATTTATATATATATATATATTTTTTTTTAAACTAGGTGGTGAATACATGATTATGTTCATTTTGAAAATTCATCGGAGGGTGCGAAGGGATAGACTGGGATTTCAAAATTGTAGAATAGATAAACAAAATTATATTGTATAGCACAGGGAAATATACACAAAACATGGTAGCTCACAGAGAAAAAAATGTGACAATGAGTTTGTATATGTCCATGTATGACTGAAAAATTGTGCTGAACACTGGAATTTGACACAACATTATAAAATGATTATAAATCAATAAAAAATGTAAAAAAAAAAAAGAAAATTCATCCAGCTGTACACATTTGAATTTTATGCTTTTCTAAATGAACATTATGCTTTCATTCAAAAGTTTAAAAATGCTATTACACCAACAGGATAGAAATGAGGATGAGAGTGTGTGGAAAGACAGGCTCACTGATGCCTCTGAGTCGATTCCTGATTTAGAAGACTTGTGTTCTGAATGTGAAGTGGAAGGAATACCCTTACCAGTTTATTTCATGTGTGTTTTCTTTTTTTATATGTGCAAAAAAAATGATGTAAGATTGGACAGTTCTTTCAATAAACACAAAAGGAAACTTAGGTGATTAAAAAAAAATGCTGCCACAGCTGAAACTCCACAAAATCATTAACGAAATCTTTTAATTACCATATTTACCTGCATACCTTCACTTCCTGAACTCCTTCAGTTTTCAAGAAATACAGAATTGCCCTAATAACAAACAATAATTATAACTCACGTATTGGCACTAACTGTATACTGGCACTGTGCCAACACTTTACTTTCATTATCTACTTTAATTCTTATAGGAATAGTACAAGTTAGGAATTTATTTTCAAAATTACAAAGGTAACACCTTCTGGTTGTAAAAAAAACAGTAAAAAGTGTGTCCAGTAAGAAATGCAGACTTTTCTTAGCATGTTTTTTCCCCATAGATATCACTGATTAACAAGTTGGTATGTGTCCCTCCAGATCTTTTATATGTACGTGGAAACACATGCATAGAAGACAGGGAGTCATTAACGGGGTCATATTATAATTATAAATACATCCCTGTGAGTTGTTTTACTTGCTTGGTGTCTCCTAGAAATCCTTCTATGTCTGTGCACAGACCTATCTTTTAATGGCTGCAGTAATTATTTAACCATTTCACTACAAGCAGGCACTCAACCAGGAGCACTATTGGCATTTTGGACAGGATGATTCTGTAAAGACCTGACCTACGCATGGTGGGATGTTTACCAGCATTCCTGGCCTCTACCCACTGGAAGCCAATAGCAAACCACCTCTCTCCCCACCTACCACACACCCACACTGTGACAAAAACATCTCCAGACATTTTTTCCCCTGGGAGACCAAATCCTTCCCTCCCACCACCAATGAGAACCAGTGGTATAGAAGGATGTTTATGTTGTTATTTCCAACAAAGTGGAAGGGATTCACTGGACATCTTATTATTATTTATTATAAACCACTTTTTACAGGTGAGAAACCTGAGGCTAGGATGGTCGATCTGCCCAAGGTCCCACTGCTATAATGGGAAAAGTGAGGCAGGCACCCAGTTCTGTTGTTATCTCCAGAGTTTATGATTTTAATCTCCTTTTCAATTCTACTATAACTTGACCATCCAGAGGTTGTCTTAGAGACCACTCTAAAGGAGATAGTCTGAACAGTAGCTATCACTATTTGTTGAGGGTAAAATAAATATTAAAACTGTCTTAGCTCTGACAAACATCCTTCTGCTTCTTCTGACAAAAGCAGAGGTTAAAAATTTTCAGCTTTTTAAAGGTGCCCATAGCAGAACCAAGTCATTTGTAATAAACATTTAAACTAAACAGAAAACTTCATGAATTTTTTTACACAGATAGCTAATGTAATATCGCCACAGGTAACATAGTCAGTTCTGATGAAGTGCCCTGACAACTAACCGAGTTTACACTGGGAACAGGTCCAAGGTCAGGGTTCTAGGTCTGTCATCATTATTCCTCTTGCACCCCGTGTAGGACAGAGATCTTGTGGTGTGAGCAACTGATAACAAAGCACGTGAAGCAACAGAGGGAGAGTGAAACAAGTTCACAATTAACATAGCTGTTAATATTTATTGCTTACTCTCTGCCATATATTTAAATCTCCAGTTATCTCATTCCATTCCACAAACATTTACGCACCTCATATGTGACAGGTGGGGCACCAGGGACTTCACATACAGGAGTAAACCAGAGGCATAAATCGTGCCGCTGTGAAAGCACGTGAAAGACGTTAACTAACTAGCCGTGTAAATAACTGATCACTGGTGGGAAATGTAATGAGGTAGGGGATGGGAGAGGCATTCTTAAAAAAAAAAAAAAAACTCTGAGCTCTGAGGATGGAGTGCCAACAGCACGTGTGGCACTCCAGGCAGGCTGGGCCATGATACCGCTGAGGAAGTGAGAGGAGACGGCTCTGGCCAGGGTTGGATCAAGCCAGGCATATGGGGTTATGTTATGGATTTTTATCTTTGCTCCTGAGAAGTCCACGGAAAAACCAGTGGAGGTTTTTTTAGGCAGTGGGATGCCATGATTACATTTGGAGTTTCCTATTCTCCTTGCTCCAATATTATTACTGCTATCTTATTCTTACAGAAAAGGAAATCAGAGACAAGTCTTAAGAGATTAGACTAACTTGCCTACTATGACATATTCTTTCACTGCTGTTGGTGTTGCGATATCATGTACACATACACACCATATGCAGAGAGAGCTGATGGCTACTCTGAAGCTTTATTAAGTTACACAGTCTTATATAGCAAAGAAGAATGACAAGGGAAATGGTTAACAGGCAGTGTCTCGCTCAAGGTCAGAAGACCCTTTATGTTTTGGTAAATCACTTTTGTGTTGGCACCAGCAAGCCTTACAACATACCAGGGTGGAGTGTATGAGAAGCAGCTGCTTAACAATATTCTTCTTGGACTCAGGCGGCTGTGCCTGTCTTAGGTTGCCCCCCTCTGGGGATCTTACCCGTCATTGGCTAACCAGACTTCTCACCTCTGAGTCTGCAGCTTTTTATAACTTGTTTACCATTCCAGCCCAAGGCTCATTCCTTTGTTCCCAGTCGGGGGGCTACACACTACTAGAAAAATAAGATAAAGCGGGTCAGGGTTATTGTTGTTTCCCTCTTAATAACAAGTAATGGCTCCTCCAGAGTACTGGCCTGAAAATGTTCCCTTTACTGGGGATCTGGGGACCTCTGCTTCAACAATGAGCCTTGAAAGCTGAGCAGAGGATATGTTGCTATTGATTCTCTGCTTCTATTTTGCTCTTTAGTTTTCATACTTTTAATATAAGAATATTCCTTCTGATGAAAAATCTGATGCAGAATAATATGATCAGCAAAGAGTGATTGCTAATAGAGTTCTAAGAACAAAAAATTCTCAGTGCCTCTAATGTGAAGTCCAGACAACCACCACTTATGGGCTGTCATTTTAAAATCTGTCTGCCTAAACACATCATTGATAAATTCACTGCTTTCTTGTGTTACAGGTGATGAAGTACTCTCCACCACATCTGAGCTAACCCCTTCCAGAGGGTCTCTGACAACCACATAATGATTACTTCACCCGACTGTGGACATCTGATAAGACAGAGGCGTATAAGCCTAAAATGTTTTGTCATTACCTTGGTAATACGTTTCTCTCAGGAATTTACCAGACTGCACAATTCTTGCTTTTTAATTAAGCTGTCTCCCACCTTCACTCTTTCACATTCTGTTTTATTCTTTGCTCAGTGGTTTCCAGAAACTAACCACAAAAGATGTTTCTCACAGCTGTTTTTAATCCTCTGCCTCAATTTTACAGGTTTTGTTTGTAAAACCATTTGTTTCGAAGTATAATTTCTCTGGGTTTCTAGTTTCTTCATCTGTAAAATGTAAAGAATTTGGATTCCATACTCCCTTCTGACTAAATGTCTCTATGATCTTTTGGTCTTCCCATTATTCATATGTAAAAGTAATTTGAGAACTAGGTCCAATGCATTGCATTTGCCCCATCATGGCTTTAGAGAACCCTTTTTTTGCCTGTAACTTGTTACCAAACATTTCATATTTTGCCCACACTGTTGGCTTTTGAAAGAATGAACACAGCCAGCCTTCTTTCATCAGCACTGAATGAGAGCATCATTGTTAACCAGCAGGGCTCAAAAATCCAATAGTTTAACAGTCAGGAGGGAGACATGTGACTGGATCTATTTTGTTGTGCTTGGTTTTGGTAATGTCAAAAATGCCTTCTGCTGGTATAACATTATTTTGGCATCTTTTCCTTTTATTAGACTGTCCTCTTCACAGACTCACAGATATAGAGAATAAACTAGTGGTTACCAGGGTGGGGCTGGCTTGGGGAGGGAGAGAGACAAACTACTGGGTGTGAGACAGGCTCAAGGATGTATTGTACAACACAGGGAATAGAGCCAATATTTTGTAATAACTGTAAATAGAAAGTAACCTTTAAAATTGTATAAAAATAAAAATTAAATAAAATCGCATGTCATTCCCTTTAAAGAAAAAAAAAAAGGAATGGCCTCTTCAAAGGTCATGGAATCAGGGTAGGGGGAGTCATGCTTCTGGGAAACTATAATTTCACCTTATCTCATCATCCAACTTCTTCCACTGGAGAGAGCTGAGCCATGAGTCTCAGCACAGGAGATACCTTAGCTTAGGGATGTTCAGGCCCTGAATGAGCTAACCATTCATGTCACTTCCACCGAGGAAAGCCATCTAGATTTTTCCTAGCCCTTAAAGGCCTCCGCGTGGACTGGGTGGATTTTTATTGAATTGATTTGTTTTCACTTCTGAAGTTCCCCTGTTCTACCTCTTGACTGATTTTTTATGTTAAATTTTTATCAGCTTAAAACAAGTCACAAAATCATTTGCAGATAAACTTGAATTGTAGCAAAGTCAAGAATTAAATTTTTTTAAAAAATCAATGCCATAGCCCCCAGTAACTTGCTATCATTCTATTTTCATGTTGACAGTTGTGTTTGGAGAGTTGTAACCTCTCGTACAAAAAGTCATTTCGGGGATTGCAGTAATGAAGACTGGCAGCTGCATTGTTATGCCTTCTTATTGGGCCTGAATTCTGGTGATAATCGTCCATCTGTCCACTCAGTCTCCTTGTAGCTAGCTCTTCTCTTTCCTCCTCCCATATCAACTTCCTAGCACCAGACTGAAACCAAAAAGGCATCAGAAACCCAAGTTTGATGCTTTCCTTCTCCAGAAAGCTGGTGATTTGGAACCACGTAGCAAAGATGCAATGGAATTGGTCATCAGGCAAACGTAATAAAACTAGAATTAGAAAGGATCTTTTAGTCGAAATAGAATTCTATACTTTCTCACTGCCCTCCATGACAAAGCTCCGAAATTTAACTAGAAATAATGCCTTTTAGCCCATATTTAGAAAGGACAGAAAAATTGCAAATATTGCTGCTACAGGTAACTTGCTGACTCAGTTTTACTTTACATTATGCTATTGTTCAAATGTTTGTACCCCTCCACCCAGATTCATACTAAATCCTGATGCCCAGTGTGATGGGGCTGGGAAGAAGGGCCTTTGGGGGACATTTAAGTGCTGAGGGCCCGCCCTCAGCAATGAGATTAATGCCCTTATTAAAAAGACCTGACAAACTGAATATGATATGGCCTTGCCCCTGAGGAAATCACAAACCAGGGGAGAAAAATGTACAGAACTAATATTAACATTATATATTTGCTAATAAAAAGAGAAAATATACAAATTTCCTTGTACCATCCATCAGTGCAATATAACAGACAGGCATTTGAAACTATGGAAGAATAACTGCAAGGATAACGAGATTGGGTGGTTATTACCAAGGTGCATGGATGCTCCTCAGAAATAAACTAGATGCTCAGGGAAATTAACAAGGGGGAAAAAAGAAACCTGACATGGAGTTCCCTGACCCTTAGACCACATGAGGACACAGCAGGAAGCTGGCATTCTGCCACCCAGAAGAGGGCCTTGACTAGACACCAAATCTGGTGGTGCCATTATCCTGGATTTACCAGCCTCCAGAACCATAAGAAATAAATGTTTCTTGTTTATAAGTCACTCAGTCTCTGTCGTCTTGTTACAGCAGCTCAAACAGACTAAGACATTGCTTTTCCATAAAGTTGGTTTTGTCTGGGCAGACTGGAATTTCAGAGAGAAGGAAGGAAGGAGTTACAGGGAAAGAAGACTGAGCAAAAGAGTTGGGGGAACACTGGAGATAAACTGCAGGATTCCCAAACCAGGCCCACGGCCAGCTTTGAGTGCGGTTCAGATAGATGGAAAGCGTGACTCTATTCTCATGAAGCAAGGCCCTAAACTGGTCCCAGACTTCAATCTCCAGTGTTCCTTCAATCAGACCAAACCTGAAGGATACAGGCAAAGTATGTGCAAAATGGAATAATAAATACTATATTCCTACTTTGGGAACAAAGCCATTTTACATTTGAGTTATGTATGCAACATGCTATGTGTTTTATAAAGTGATTGCGTTATTAAGACAATTTTAAAGTGATGAAATGGAGATTCAGGGACGCCATTACATATGTCCGTTATCACCCAAGTAATACACATGGAGCTACGATTCAAATATGAGTATGTCCAACTCATGCTGTCTTTTTGTATCTTACCTTTCTAAACTTAAGACTGTGGTATGCTTATTTATCTAGTAGTTCCTCAAGGCCCCTTTCTCCAGTCTTGACTATCCTACTCTTATCATCATAGAGTATTGATATAAACATTGAGAAAACTTACTCCAAGAAAATTCAACAGAAGGCAGTATTTTCTGGATGAATTTAAATGTCATTTTCAAAAAGAACTATTTTCACTGGCACTTAGAGGGCATTTTACAATATTGTAACAAACCATTATAATGTCTACTCTAGGCAAAATTGCGAAATAGGTTAACTTTATCTTTCAAGACATTGGCCACAAATTCTGTGCCTTATCCCATCTTAAAAAGGATCTGAAAATCATTCAGGCTTTGCTGAATAAGACAAAACAGACAAGAGCCTCTGTTTTCTGTGGGATTTAAAGCTTCAAGGTGCTGCCTTACTTCTCAGATCATTCTATATGTTCACAGCGATCACGAAGCTTTAAGTAGGAAACAGCTTCCAAAATGATTTGACACAGAATGCTTTTTTCTCCACATATAATCTCAAGATGTGCATTTGGGAAATGCTGGCTCATGGGATACCAGCCAAGTTTTCCCTGTTAACACTTACTCATGTATACTTAAGTATACACACTATAAGTGAATAATCCTAAAATGAATAATCCTAAAATGAAATTAAGACAACAATTCCATTTACAATAGCATCAAAAATAAAATACTTTGGAATAAATTTAACAAGAGAAGTATCACCTTATCTTCTCAAAACTACAAAACATTGTTGAAAAAATTAAACAAGATCTAAATAAATGGAAAGGCATCTCATATTCTTGGATTGGAAGACAATATTGTTAAAATGACAATAATCCCCAAATTGATCTACAGATTCAATGCAATCTTGAGCTGAATTCCAGCTGGCTTCTTTGTAAGAACTGGCAAGCTGATCCTAAAATTCATACAAAACTCAAGGGACTTAGAACAGCTAAAAAGATATTGAAATAGAAGAACAAAGTTAGAAGACCCCCAAATCTCAATTTCATAACTTACTACCAAGCAACACTCATCAGGACAATGTGGAGCTGGCATGAGGATCAACATATTGGTCAGTGGAGTACAGTTGAGAGTCCAGAAATTAATCCTTGTATCTACAGTCAATTGATTTTCAACAGGGATACCAAGATTATTCAATAGGAAAAGAATTGCCTTGTCAACAAATAGTACTGGAACAACTGGATGGCCACACGCTGAAGACTGAGGTTGGACCCTTACTTTACACCATATACAAAAATTTACTTTAAAAAATGGATCAAGACCTACATGGAAGAGTCAAAACTGTAAAACTCTTACAGAAAAAGCTAGAGCTAAGTCTTTATGACCTTGCCTTTGGAATAAATTCTTAAATACAACACCAAAAGCATTAGCGTTAACAGCAACAACAAATACACAAATTAGAGTTCATAAAAATTAACACCTTTTGTGCTATATAAAAGATACAATCAAGACAGTGAAAAGACAAGCCACAGAACAGGAAAAAATATTTGCAGATCATATCTAATAAGGGACTTGTCTCCAGAATATATAAAGAACTTTTGTAATTCCCAATAATAGAACAAGAACCCAATTTTTAAAAAGGAAAAAAAATCTGAATTGGCATGTCTCCAGAGAAGATAAACAAATGGCCAACAAGCACATGAAAAGATACTCAACATCATTAGTCTTTACGGAAATGCCAATCAAAGTCACAATACCACTACACACCCAACTGGATGGCTCTCATCAAAAAGTCAATAAATTAAGTGTTGGCCGAATGTGGAGAAATCAGAATCCTCATACTCAGCTACAGGAACAAAAAATAGTGCAGCCGCTTTGGAAAACAATCTGACAGCTTCTCAACATTTAAACACAGAATTAAGATTTGAGTCAGCAGCTCTACTCCTAATTATTTACCCAAGAGAACTGAAAACATATCCACACAAAAGCTTATACCTGGAAGTTTACAGCAGCATTATTTATAATATCCAAAAGGTGGAAACTGCCCATATGCCTGTCAACTGATAAACAAAATATATCCATACAATGGAATATTATTTGGCCATAAAAGGAATGAGGTACATGCTACATGCTACAACATGGATAAACTTAAAAAATATTATGCTAAGTGAAAGAAGCCAGTCACTAAAGATCACATTATTACATGATTCTATTTATATGAAACATCCAGAACAGCAAAACATACAGTGACAGAAAGTAGTTTGGCGATCAGGAGAGTTGGAAGGACTGGTGAGCGACAGCTAACAGAATATTGTTTCTTTTTAAGGTGATGAAAATGTTCTAAAATTGATTATGGTGAAGGTTGCAAACTCCATGACTATAGTTTTTGTGTACTTGAATGAATTTTATGGTATAGGATTGTACCTCAACAAAGCTTTTCCCCCAAAATATAATTTATAGCACAGATACTCAAAATGTGGTTAGTGGGATAGTTCCTTCCATGAACTGTTTGTGGTGAGTCCTTAAAGGGTTGAGGAGCTTGCACCAAAATAGAAATTGTAGCAAGACTCTCAAAAAGGCAACCGTGCATTAATTAGCCAAATATAAGTTTCCTATCTCCCTAAATAGGCTCCTTTGAGTAGCACTGGTCTACAGCACCTCACACATGAAACAATGATTTCCAGTGTCTTTAGTGACTAATCTCCTGAGACTGAAATGAGGAGGGCTAGTGATTCTGAAAGAGGGGTTACTGCAAAGTTTCCATACTGGCAAATGGATCTCGGGGGCAGGAAGGAAAGAAGTGGCCCTTGAGGGAAGTAACAGAGGGGAGCTGAGGCAGGGAATGGAATGGATCAGCAGAAAGGAAGGAACAGAAATGTAGAGATACTGCGACAGGGAAAGCTGAACAAGAAAACCAGAGCTAAGAGAACAGTAATAACAATTTAGCCAAGCTTGGCTTCTTTAAGCAGCACATGGAGAGCTTAAAGATGTTGGTGCCAACCTGCCACCCCACTGCCCTGGCTGGGATACAGAAAGATTGAGATGAGAGTCAGCAATCTATGTAACAAGCACCCCAGACAATTCCAATGCAAGTGGTTCTTAAACTTCGCGTTGAAACACCGAACCACAGGAAGAAGCTGAAAATGAATGCGCGTGGAAGTACAGAAATAATTTCTGGGATTTTACGGACTCTGTAGCAGTCAGAGGACTCAAAATTGAAGCTGAGTCTGCTTTTTTTTTTGAAAAAGAGAAATCGATGCTTAAACATTTTGCAGTATCAGCATTTGAATTATTCTTCTTCTAATTAGAAATCAGGGCTTTAAACAAGTCTCTATTTTTAATTCAGACATCAAAAATAGAAGGCAGTAATAAAAGATGTTAGGATGTAATAATAAAATTAAGTAAAAGCTACAGTTTAAATGACTTTCAGCTTCTCTCAATTTATAGTTTTAGAGGTGTACTTCATCAATGTGTTACAATTGAAATAACTTCAATTAAGCTAAGTATTGGGTTCGAGTAAAAAGAGCTAACAGTTAGGGCTCAAGTTTAAAGACAGATACAAACATAGGGAGCCTAGGCCTTAAATATATTTATCAACCAACCCCAGGCATTTACTGAACACCAACCACATAACCATCATTATATGGGCAAGATGGAAAAGAAGACAAATTTACAACATTTAAACTGATTATACTTCAATTTTTTTTAAAAAGATAAAAGATACGCTAAAAAAAATGAAGACAAATTTAAAACATTGTCCTTGGCTCTAAGGGTACTATAAATATGGAGACAAGGCATTGAATAATAAATGAGAATCATTTATTCATTCAACAAACATTTACTGAGTACCTAGAGGGACTGGTGAGTATGAAAGAATAGTCATTTTGTATTTGTTGTATTATTTTTATGCCTTTTTGAATGCCTGAAATCATTTGTAATAAATGATCTTAAAGCAGTTATTAAATTGTTTAGTTTTAGTGTCAGTTGGTGACTAACAACTGCTAATATTGATTTCAGATTTTGATAAAGAGATGTAGCAGTTGAGGCAGAATATAGATTAACACTAATTGGAAATCATGCCTTCAAATTGATCCTAAAGCCAAAAAAAAAAAAAAAATCTGGCAATTACTTTTTGTTTTGAATTACTTGGACTTACCTTTCCTTTTAAGGTGACTTTAGTATGAATTCTTTATTTTTTTCATTCTGGAACTTAATAAACATACTGCCTGGTATGTTTTATACACGTGTATTTTGGTCTCTGAATAGAGCTGGGGGAGGGTCCCTGCCTAGGCTATGTCCTACAGATTGTTAATAAGATTCCTTTCAAGTATAAAAGATCCTTGTTGTAAAAACAGTATAATTGAACAGTGTAATACTTAGACTACGGGCTTGCCACATTTCTCAGTCTTTTACTGAACAGAGTTGTGTTTCTAAGAATATGGGTGATGTTCCATTCACAAGAAAGATACCTGTGAAATAACAGAAACATGATGGCAACAGGTTTTCCTGATAAAGAGTGATTAGAGTCATGAATCATTTAAGTCCATGTACTCGCCCAGAAAAGTATTTCAATATGTTGACCAGCCAAGCTCCCTGTACAATGTATAAATGTTAATCCCAAAGTAAAATCTCTGCTGGGTAGAAATTTAAAATCCAGAGTAAAGATAACAGGGGAAAAGGGAGACATTTAATTTAAAAGAAAGAGGATAAGAATTTTAATGCACCTGGTTTAGCTTTTGTGTGTTTACAAAGTCCTATAAACTGATTGTGGAGAATATTTTTCCTTCGCTGTTCCCTGTATGCCAGGATTAGGTAGCGGCATTTACATCTCCCCTCTGGAACCGCAGCAGTGTTTTGCTGTGTCTTGCTGAGTGTATCTGATAGCTTGCACTTACCCGCAGTTCTGAGTCCTTCACTCTCACCCATCAGACGCCTCCTTCCATCTTGTCCAAGTCCTTCATCCCCATCAGACCAAAGCTCCTCCTTCCATGATGCTTTTCAACCTCCGCAACTTCCTTTTCCCTCTTTCCCTTCTATTGGGCTCCCGTGGCAGCACTCCAGCCCTGTCTCCCTCGCTCCCCTGGCTTCACTCTGACCGCATGACCACCGGGTACTGCTGGAGAAAATCACAAAACCCATCCTACTACTCAGAGCCCCGCAGCATCGGCGTTACCTGGGAGCGCGTGGGGCTGCAGATCTCAGCCCTGCCTCCGGCCCACGGAATCAGAATTCATAGTTTAACAAGATCCCCAGGTGATCCCTATACACCTGGAAATTGGCAAGCTAAACACAAAACACCGGTGTTGCTACAAGAGCCATGGTCTCCAGTCACAAGTGGCCTCGGCCAGCTCTGGACATCTGGGGCAGGGTTCCCTGGGCAGCACGTCATCCCATTCCCCAGAGCTGTGGTTTCAAACTTGATCTTCTCTTTGGAAATCCATCCATTACTTTTACCCTCTTGTCAGCCAATAGCATTACCTCTTCCTTCATTGCGGAAAAAAAAAATGTCAGAAAGTCCTCCATTGCTGCCCCACTGCCTTACAGCCCATCACAGTTCCGCTTACCTCTGCACCTATATTTTATCCCTCTCCTCAAAGACAGAAGAGGTGGCTTTCCCACAGACTGTGCTCAGATCCTCATCTGTACCCTCAGGTCCATCTTCTCCCCCCACCTCCTGGGTTTTACTCCAGAAACAGAGAGGGAGGGAAGGGGGGAGGGAGGATGCGAGTCTGGAGAAGCAGGTGGTGCAGGGCCGAGCAGACTGTGGGAAGGGCTCCACGTTTACACCCAGTGAAGCGGGAGCTGCTTGAGTTTTGAGCAAGAGTGGCAAGTTCTGGCTTGATGCCCAGCCACCCAGACTCCACCCTCCCCACCCTGCTCCTCTGCCTGTTCTCTGTCTCAGTGAAAGGCCCTTCCATCCTCCTGAATCCAACAATTCTCATTCTCTTCTTAAAGTTCACAGACTCGCAGTAAAATACTCCAGTTTTCAAGCCACCATTATTCTGTGCAAGCGGTCCTGGTGACTAACATCTCACAGTCTATAATGCTGTGAGCATAGTTTTAAAATCAGTTTTTCAAATCCAACAAGTACAAGTCCTTCAAATCTAAGGATCACTTTTAAAAAAGAAAATACAGGAATGGTCTTAGAAACAAGATAGCGAATGTCTTACAGTAAGGTATTTGGTCTTTCTGTGTGTCAGAAACATGTTTATCACCAAGCAGGGCATTTCCTGTGTGTTCTGGCAGGGACCCAAGAGAACATCCCGTGGAGTACAAAAAGCATGACTTAACAGGGGGGCAAAGCGGGGATAACGGAGTGACCGGGCTGGGGCCACACACAGCTCAGAGGAACACGCGCTCCCTCCTGGCTCCTTGACTTTCCCGCTTTCACGTAACCCCTCAGAAAAGCCAAACCCCAGCAGGTGTACCTTTATTTTTTTTGCCAGTCTTTGTTGAAGAAGTAAAAACCATGTCACCACATTCTTTTTGAGAGGTGAGGGCAAGGCGGTGGCAGGCCCTGGAACCTTCTGAGAGAAGTGCTAGCTACGGAGGCGGTCTCAGTGGTCAAGTCATGGCAGGATCCTGCCCCACAACCCAGACACCTCAAGCACCTCAGCCCTTGAGGCAAAGTTTACTTTCGCCTACTCCTATGGTTCTCTCCTGGCCCAGGACTATGATTTTTTTTTCCTATTCAATGTGATGTAGGTTTTATATCAATCCCAAAGAAAATCCACAGCCTTCTTGGTGGCCCCTTTGGAAAGGCATACATTGAGATAATGCTCTATATACAAATTCCTCCCACAGAAGGAGGAGGAGGGGTGGGCAGCTCATAGACGTTAAGAAGGTGCTTGCATCGCTCAGGGAAACTGGTTATTCAAGAAATGTTTAAACTATTGCAGTGCACGTAAAGAAAGTAGCACACCCGGTCATCATCTGTCTAAGGAGCTCTTATCCAGGGATGGTGTCTGGCATCATTACTGAGGCCATAAATGAATGAACATGTCCCGTCCTGAAGCCTTGAACTTCTGCACACAGTGACTTAGATCATAGCATTACGGATGAGCATCTGAGACAATGCAGCCTAACTTTCAGTGCACCAGGCTCTCATTAGCTTTGGATGAGAGGAAGACGCAAAGGACTCCAGGCTCTTGGCTTTTGATTTCTTGGCATTTTTTTCACCTCCAAGGATCCTAGAGTCTTGACCCTAGGAGATGCAGATCTGAGAGAGAGGTAAGTGAGTTCTGCCTGGGACATTCAAGGGACTATCTCCACTCAATGGGAGGAGATGGGTCTGGAACTCAGGTTAGAAGCCTGAGCTGCAGATAAAAGCTCGCAACATGCCAGCGCGGTTTACTAGGTAAAGCCACGCAGCACGGGCCCAGGGAGAGCATGCAAGGCGGGAAGAGGCTGTAGGGCAGGACGACCCACCTGACAAATCGCAGGTGATGCAGAGGAGGGTGACCCGCTGAGGGATGGAGTTTGGTAGTGTGAGTGAGGCAGAAGCTGAGATGAGTCAACCCAGAGTCAGGGCTGTGTGGGAAGGGAAGTAAAGCCACGAGCAGAGGGAGAGGCTTGGAAAAAAGGGAGCAGTCAAAGGATTTACTGGCCTTGTAGCCTTGAACCTGTCACTTAACATCCCTCCTGAAACTTATCGTTTCATGTAGAACTGGTCAAGCAGTTATTTACCACCTATCGAGGTGCATGGTTCCCTTTACATCATGTCTTGCACGAAACCTAGGAGTTGCAAGATACACATTTCTGGCAGCAGAAACAAGCAGAGAGGCCCCTCCTCCCATAAACTTCACATTCTTCTTCCAGCTGCATGCCAGACCAACACTAACCACGGTGTACTGCTCCCTCAGGACAGCAGGAATGTGAAAACAGAACAGGACTGAAATCTATTAAGATTCATATCCATAGAAGTTTTACGAAGCTCACAAAGGACATGAGAAAAAAATGAGAATTAAGCGTAGCACAACCCTCAGTCTTTAAATTGCTTAGAGGTTGAATCAAAGTGCTTGAGTTAATTAGAATTTCCTTTTTGGGCGAGAGAACCTAGTTCAACAAAGCTATTCAGTTTGGCTATTGGAAGAGAAACTCAGTAATATATCAGGCTTTGGAGAAAAGTAATAAAACCCACTTATGATCTGAATCCTGAAAACCTCAAGACCCCAATTTACTTAGTCATGGATTCCATTCTTAAAATGTTACGAACACTGCAAAAAGGGGAAAAAATAAAGCCATACTTGTGCTCTTGAAACCTAAATGTTTATCCTCATATTTGTCTGTGTTATTTTAGCCTGGTGCTACAGCTCTGCAAAATAGGAACAAAAGCTTTTCTCTTTCTTTTCTTTTTTTAAAGTTTGAAACACTTAAAAATCCTTTTGAAAGAGAACAGTAATCATAGACTGTTACTGAACATAGAAAATAAGCTGCATTAACTTCTCATGCTTTGAGGTACACAGTTTGTGCTCAGCTACTGTGTAGTTAAAAACAAAAATACCCACATCTGAGTGATGGAGACCTTCTGGAATGCCCAGCACCACTCATCCTTGTTGTAACAAGACTTCTCTCTGGTTCTGAGACCTCCCAGGGTGGTGAGCACTGGCAGAGGGAGTGATGTGGTCTGAATGTTTGTGCCCGCCCAACATTCATTTGTTGAAATCCTAATTGTCTGATGTGATGGTTTAGTAGGTGCGGCCTTTGGGAGGGGCTTAAATCATAGGGCTGGAGCCCTCGTGGATGGCATCAGTGCACTTATAAAAGGAGCTCCAGAGAGGAACCACCAGACGACTGCAGACCCGGAGAGGTGCCTCCCCTGCCGAGCTGCACTGACTTCTAACTTCCAGGACCACGGGCGATAACTATCCGTTGTTTATAAGCTGTCCAGTTTACGGCACTTTGTTATAGCAGCAAATGGACTGAGACAGGAAGGGAGCCTTTCTTGGTCCAAACAGAGAGAAAGGTTAAAATCCTGGAGAGGAAGGCTTTGATTGTGTGTGGTGTTGGGAGGACGGGGCGGGGGAAGGTGCATTTATTCTCCGATGCCCACTGCTGGCACACTCCACAAATGTTTCCATACAACAAATGAACGCATTCTAGTTCCCATTTTGCTGTTAACTTGTTGTGTGACTTCAGGTAAGTGATTCTGCTTGACCCTCGGTTTTTTCATCTGGAAGGTGGGGCCGACCCCTGAGGTAACCCGCATGAACACAGTTCATGAACCCTGAAGCTCTGAGCACCTGAAGAAATAAGAGTAAGAGCTGGCTCTGTTTTGCTAAAATACTAGCAGATATCAACACTTCAGTGTCAAAAACACTGCCAATATTTTCAGTGTCTTTCTTTTAATCAACAACTTTCTTTAGCTTGTAAAAATACGTGTTCTTCCCCAAAGGCTAAAGCTAATTTCATTATAAAATTTTTAAAAGTTGGTCTGGAATGGTTTTGTTTTTTTGGAATTGAACCTTATTTTATGAAGAAAATCTTGTTCGCTTTGGTTTTAAATAAAATGGAATTTCTAAGCTGCTCCACAAAGACTCATTTTTATGTGTAGTCTAGTAACCTACATTCCTGCTATTAATTCTAAGTTCTGACAACAACTACAGCCACACCTACTGCCACTAGTCTCTTACTGTAATTGATTGAATACGTACTACCTTGCAAGAGCTATGCTCCGCATTTTGTGTATACTCCCTTTAAGCTTTGTAACAACTCAGTAGGGAAGATAGTATTGCTTTTCCACACATGTAAAAAGAGGCTTTGAAACGTTAAGGGACTTTCTCCAGCTAAGATATAATAGAGCCAAATTTTAACCAGGTCTGGCTTATTTAAAAGTCATTGATGTTTCCACTATAACAACTAACTGACTTCAAAACACAGACTTATGGAACAACACAAGCCATCAATAAACTTAAGTCTATATTTATGAATATCAGAAACGTTGATTCATTTAAAAAAGAAGATTCGTTTTAAAAAGAAGAAAAAAGTTCATAATATCTAATTTTTCCAAAAATCCCTGCAAAATTTGCCTCAAATTACCACACTTAAAGCTCTTCCTTTTTTGGTGCAAATTTAATCAAGTCAACAATATATACTCTTTTGACATTTTCTAATTCAAATAATAGAACAGCCTTAATAATACTAAAAATGAATGTTTAAAAAGGCCTCTGAAGAAAACAATGCTCCTATGTACGAATAATCCTTAAAAGATTTAAAAAATAATGACCCCCCCCCATCAGGCATATAAAGGCTGTTTCTGCATTTTTCATCTTTTACATCATATATTCTTACTGATTTCCACATCAACAGGGAATAACTTGTTTTGTGGTAGCTGTTGAGTCTTTCCAGATTCTGCTACAGCTGTTACCTTCTGCTTAAGAATAAATAACTTGTAGTATTAACTCATTGACTGCAGGCAAGATGGTCAAGAAACAGGCAACAGAAGTTGGCTTGAAGCCCTCTGAACACACAGTTGCTCTCTGAAGTTCCAGTCCACACAATAGCAATTTATAGTAGCAACCTCATGCCAGCACAGTGAGAGAAATGTTAAATTTAGCTTATTGGCAGGAATAGCCTACCACAGCTTAAAAGAGTTCTACAGGTTTTAAATAACTTTGAAACATAAACTAATTTCCCACACTTCCTCCTGGGCAGCTTGGAACAAGGGCAACTTGACACTCAGCCTACAATTAGAAAGTTTAGAGTGTGTAATCAGAGGAGCTAAAAGACCTTCAAACTGTGAACCAAAGAAATGTGCAGATTGCAGTCAGTCATTCAGGAGCTAATTATTCAGAATCATCCAGTATCAGCCAGAGTCCATCTAGCTAATCTCCTTCCTTTCCTCCATTTTCAGTCACTGATCAGCAAGATGTGCATTTTTCAGGAGTACTTATAAGAATTAAGCTGAGAGAAAAAAAAGCAAACTCTCCCATCAGCTAATAGTTAGGGCTCTAAAACATAGTTCTGGTAAAAAAAAAAACTTCGGTAGCAGAGGGATGATACACCAGAATCACCCCAGGAACTGTTTCAACCAACTCATTGGTTTCGTTCAGCTTGTGAACTTTGACTATATGTATCATTTTGAGATGGGCTTTATGATTAATCTAAAGATCTTATTAAACCTTGCTTAAATTATCACAACTCTCGCAACTTTTAAATGAGGGAATGTGGAAGAGGAGAAAGTACTTCCACTCCAAATGCAAACATTTACTATTTCATGTGAAGCTTCTCTTCAGCATCGATTAAACATGCTCAGTGAATTCAACTGATTTACAAACGTTTATGCGGTAGCCAACACCCCTAACATTACAGTCTTGTTTAGTGGTGGTCTTGCTTCTGAGCTGCTCACCAACAGATGATTGGCAGGTTGGCTGGGTCTGAAAATAAAAGAATGGGAGGAAGGGTTGAGCGTACACAGGGACATAGAAAATAATGAGGCTGATTTGCAAGTGAGGATTATGAAAATCAGTATCCTCACCTTAAAGATACACATTGTGAATGATCCCAAGTTTTATCAAAAAAAGAAAAAAGATCAAGTTTTAATGAGGTGCAAGTTAGATTGTGACTCTAAATTATGTCACAGGATAAAAATGTACTTAGAGCTTTAATCTCCTTAGTTTATTTTACTGTCAACAATCATTTTACCATGCCACAGTGCACTTAATTGTTCTAAATGAAGACAACCTAAAAGAAGATAGTGTCTTGGTTACGAGTTCGAGTTCAAGTTTAGTGAATCACATATTTAAGCTAAAACAAAACTGAAACTTAACATTTTGGAAACCTAGGGTGTTTACATAGTTTAGTGGTTTGCCTGACACATTTTGGAAACCAGTCATTGAGTTAGTTCAACAGGCAGTCAACATTTCTTAAAAATGTTGTGTGTGCCACGAATTCAATTTGTGGGGAATCAAGGGCAAGTTTGAACTGGGGATTGATCTGATGAAACGAACGTTTTAGAAAGATCACATATCATGTTAGCAGTGATATGTGGATTATCTTGCAAAAGGGAGAAACCAGAGGCACAGAAAGCAATTAGGGAGGGATGAGGGCTCGGGTCATATTGTGGGGTTAGAAAGGAACGGGCGGGAGAGAGAAATGTTTTAAAGGAATGATCAGTAAGAAGGACTCGATAAAGTTTCATGATAAAGTGGCATTATTGATAGAAACAGGAAAGCTGGGAAAAGGAACCACTTGGAGCTGAGGAGTTGGATTTGAGGCTGGAACAGAATACCTTCAGTTTAAGATGAGGGTAGCTCATTTGAATGACTCCTGGATCGCTCTGATTAACTGTAAGAATCCTGTATGTGTAAGTGCTTCCTAATGGTGCCCACCATAATGTATGCAGTGGTTAGTTCTGAAAGAAGCAGTTTGTTATATTTTTACACATTTCCCTTCTGTTAATTAATACTGGGCAGGGTCTAACATCTATTCCAGAGAGCTGAGATTTAACTGTATCTTTGAAAGCTTTCTTTCTTCCACAATGAACACTGTCTCTATCTTATCAACATGCAGTCAACAGATTACAACATTTCATAGCTTGTCAGGAGATTGAGGGCCACACTTATCTTGCCTCATGCTGAGTTAATCACAGCCTGCCCTCATCTTTAAAATAAGTCACAGAGCCAGCGTATTCAGCTCAGTGTGGATTGCTGAATTCAGAGAATTCACATCTAAGCTTTCTTGTAAACAGGCCGCAGCTCCAGAACCAACAGGCCTATCCGTGGCCATCAGGGTCTGTCTTAATGTCACATCCTCTCAAAATCACTGTCCTCCTGCAACGCCAAACACCTCTGCCACAGATTGCAGAAGTCCTTTCCAGTCATTACGATGTTCGGTTCATCTTTATGTTACATGAGAATAAGCAATAAAATTGCATTTTTTAAAGTATGTGATAAAGAGGAAGCAAGGAGATTGGGAAATGGAATGTTTGATGTTCGATATGTTTAGTTCATAAATGCGAGACTCAAATTTTAAAAATATCTCTGTAACCAATTACATACATACCACAAAATCTAGCTGATTAAATATATCTTGGAGTAAATCAAAAATGTCTTTTTAAAAGTCTTGCTTAAATATTTTCTCCCCCAAAAGTGCAAGTCGTATGCTGAGGAGACAAGTAGCTTCTTGAAGGCTGTGCTGGCACCCACAGTTCCCACTGCAGTACTCAGTCCATAGGAGGGCGTCCAGTCATGACAGGAAGGGGACGAATTAAGTGCCTCGGTAACAGTCACAACAAATTGGTGACATCTCTACGATGTGATGAAAAGTATGGGAAATAGACTGAATCTGAATCACCTCAGGACATGTAATAGGCATTTTGATTTTGGGGGGAAATATTTACTAAGAGCTGCTTTTTCTTGTGATGTACCTCTTTCTCTTAAAAAACTTGACGAGCATCAAAACCAAACAACAAACTGATCAAACCATAAAAAAAATCCAACAAGCGACTGGTTTGCTTCAAATTACGATGCATCTGTAGAGCTGATTAATATGCAATCATAAAAAATAATGAAAAGCACATTATGATTCACAAACATTTAAATTACAAAACATTATGTATAGTGAAATTCTATTTTTGAAAATATAGATACATCAATTTTAAAATATGTATCCTTATTTATATGAAGGCAAACACCAAAATCTAAAAAGTAATTATTGCTGAGCAATGGGATCACAAGTGATTTTAATTTTTGCTTCTCTGTATTTTAATTTTTTCCATAGTGAACATATGAGAAAAAGTAATAAGAAAAAAATCCCCAATTTTAATTGCTTTCCAGTTAATAAAATATCAATAAGAAAAAAATCCCAAATTTTAGTTGCTTTCCAGTTAATAAAATATTACTGCATGCTATTAAATTTCTTCAACATCTCTGATTTTCTTACAACATTTTTGAAAATAACTGCAAATTTACAAAAGATGATAAACATGAAGCCACATTATGAATGAGGAGAAAGTTATCTTAGCAAGCGTGGCCATGGTCAAAATTCTGGAAGATACAGTTTGTCCAGGCCTGGTTTCCAGGGAGATGGAAGATGAATGACAATGACTACTAGCATGCATTGAGTCCTATTATAACCAAATGCCATCCTAACGCTTTATATAAAATAGCTCTAATTCTTACCACATTCTGGAAAAGTTGGAATAATTATCTCCATGGATAGGAACTTACTTAAAGCTATACAACTGTTTAATAAAGTGGCTATACTAGAGCTGACAGGATATCAGTGAGACCAAAGCAGAGCAAATTTGGTCCAAGTAAAGATGGAGAGATGCTAATAAGCACGGTTTCGCTGCATTGTTTCTCCTAATCAATGTTTGGTCCAATACCACTAAGCCAGATGGCTGGTCCTTCAACAGGTGGGGCCACAGTTGACATCACTAACACAACAGATGGAAGAGGGAAGTATTTTGTATGGAGGAAAGATGCACTGAGCTTATCTTGAAGACACACAGATATGTGGGCAACCAGAGTGAAAGAAAGGGGGACACTTGCAGCTAGCTCAAGGAATTGTGCAAACTCCATGGCCTGTCTAAGGCATTCAGAGCTTACAGTGAGAGATGGTAATGGATGGTGGTGTGTCCTGTTTGTAAGCATCATCTGTCAGGTGGAGGGGAGTGTAGGCAATAAAGCCACACCAAATTGCCAGCCATTCTGCTCAGAGGCTGGGCAGTCAGCTAGGTTCATCAGCTCAAGAAGTCACTCCTGGTTCGTCAGCCTACTTCTGTGTCTTGGTAAAATAATAATGAAATATTCTTCTCTTTGGAATTTGTGACAAGTATCTATTTGTCTGTGTATCACGATCTAAATGTGTGTATGTATCTTGCTTTAAATCCATCTCCCTCTTTACAATCTGAATGCCATGAGGCCAGGGAGTTTTGTCTGAGTTATTTGTTGCTGTATTCCCCACACCTAAAATGATTCTTAATACAGATTAGGCTGTCAATAATATTTACTGAAGGCCTGAGTCAACGACGTCATGATCATCAAGTTGGCGCATACACAGCTGCTAACAAGAAGGCTGCCACAGAGGAGATGGCTGTGTTTGAGAACAGCAGTGGTTTATCGGCACAGAAACGACCTCAGGGGATGGAGGTAGGGAAATCAGACATTCCAAGATGTCAGCCAGAAGTCCAGCTGTGGAAGTCACCTGATTCTAGGTTGATCAGGGAAACTACGATATACGTTCAGTTCTATAAAAGAAATAGTGAAATTAAAAGGAAGACTCAAAATGGAGTTTGAGTAAAGGACCTCTTTGGTAAAAGACTGAAAGATGGATAATAAGAATTGACCATGCCAAAAAAAGTTTTTAAAAAGATGTGGAATGTGCCACTAGCTGTCAAACTGTCCCAGTGATTATTTTAACTATAGATTTTAATTTAAATAATATTAGCATCAATTTTAATAGATGCACACTTGCTGAAGTGATTACGGTAGCAGAAAGCTCATTTGGATCATGCCAATAGGTCCAATCAGAAAAGGAACCAGAATGTGGGTTGAGTGCAAGTGAGTGCCAGTGCCCAAGGGAGAATGAGAAGATATCCATGTACCAAGACTGCTGCCTATAGAGAAAGGTAAAGAAGAGCTGGAGCAGATCTTCAATGAATCCACAGCACAATGGGTGCAAAATTTTAAAACTGTGTCCTGGGGCAAAACTGCTCAATATTTCCCCCAAGAGCAGCAGTTTCCTGGTGAGGTGGGGAAGCCACTTGGAGTTGCTTTTACTCTGTAGTCTGCTTATCCTTTGCTGCCTTTCACTGTATCCCTTACGAGTGATGTGGTAGTTATCGCACAGGGTTCCTGGAATTAAGGGGCTCGTCATCTGATGTCTTCAGCAGAGTAGAGGTTAAAGTCAAACTGCAGTGGGTTCAGGGTGAAATAGGATGAAAAGAGCTAGGCTCAGTTAACTGAGAACACCATTTTTTTTTTTCTTTCCCTCTCCTTTCTCCCTTTCTCCCTTTGGAGGTCACCTTGGTCTGCTCTAAGAGTTGAGAGAAGAGAATCAGGAAAAAAAAAATCCTTTTCTAAAATATCAAAATGAATCTATGTATGTATATGCATGATGGGGACATTGTGCTGTACACCAGAGATCGACACAGTGTAATTGACTGTACTCTAATAAAAAAATCCTTTTCTGTTAATTTTTTTTAAAGCAGCTAGCACATAGTGATGCAAGGGAAACAACAAAAAATAACCCCACACTGGTAAGATCTTGTGAAAAACGAGAAAGAGACAGGTTAGCAACAGCAGAGTCTTCCAAAATACGAGGCACTGGGCAAGGAATTGCTAACTTGTGGGGTGGCCTTGGGCCAATATCTTAACTTCTCTGACCTTCAATTTCCTCATCATAAAAATGAGAGCATTAGGTTAGAAAAGTAGATCTCGAATGCTTGTCCATTTAAGAATCAGGAATTTGTTAATAAACCTAGTTCTCTAGCCTCAACTCCAGGATTTTGACTTAAAATCCCTGCACGAGGCCCAGGGACCTGCATGTTTTAAGTGAACCCCTCAGATGCTGTGATGCAGCCCTGACTCTGGGGATCCCTGACTGAAAGATACCATGCTCGTGTGAGGCATCTCCATCATAAAAGGAAAGCACCAGAAATGCTAAATGCACAGCGTGTAATTTCTTTTCTCTCTGTTTCTATTTATATAGTCCCCCTGAAATACATTCACAAAGTTTAAAGTAGGAATCATTTCATAAATTGTATAATTTAATCTGTATGCAATTTCTTCTGCTGTGAGTGAAATCAAAATTACACCTTTTTCCCCCTAGAAAATGAGGCTTAAACACAGCATTGCATTCTAACTAAGAAAAATAATTAACTTGTATTCACAAAGTAAAATGAAAAGTTGTCCCAAAATATCATGATTTATGAAATACAAGGTGGAGAGTAGAGTCTGAGAAATCAAATCTAGACTATTTCCATTCTCCTACTGAAAATCTGTTCGAAAAGGAGTGATTATATAATATGCATGCGTATTTGTTGACAAGGCATGCCTGCAGCTCCTGGGGCATCCGGGACTGGATGCCAGCGCTCTACTGAGCAGAGGCAGGAGAGCAGGAGGGGCAGCCCCTGTCCCCAGCTGGCGAGTCAGGCAGCACAGGAACCTGTGAGACCTCACATTCCCATACATCTGGAGAAGACAAAATGGTACCTCAGTGCAGATGCACATTCCCATACATCAGGAGAAGACAAAGTGGTACTCAGGTTTGCACTGTGTCTTTTGGGCAGCTCCTCTGCCACCTGGCATTTTCAGGATTATAGTATTTTATTAATAAAGATATCTTATTTTTCCTTAGTGGCAAAGATGCGTGACTTGATTGCATGACCATTCGGTGCGAACACTCCTTATCCTGTGAGATGATTTGAATCCAAGTGAAATAACGGCACTCATTTTTTTTGGCCTTGAACTTTTTGAAATTCAACTACTTCATGATTCATTTTACAAAGTTTTCCTGCCATCATTCTCCCTGAGCATTTAATCTGTTTCAAATTTAAGTTTACAAGGAGTACAAGAGCTTTGATGGCTCCATATTTATTAAGTGGAGATCAAAGTCCTTCTTTGCTTTATTTTTAGTCTTTTACATCTGCAAGGGATAACATAACATTTCAGATGACAGTTTTTCTTTCCACCAAAGAATTTAGCATGAGAATGCCTTCATTTTCAAGCATCTATTTTTCCTCTAAGCCTAAATGTCCTCCAAATTATAAGCATGCGGCCATCACACATGGAATTTCATTCAGTGTTATATTTCAGGAACACCAGGAATTTAACATGCCATTCTTTATTGCCACCAGATATAGTTTTGTCTCTGTTCTTCCCACAAAGCTCTTTTCCTAGTAAGACTGGCTTCAGGGCTTAGAAAAAGGTTTAGTCAAAGGTTTAGTCTTCCTAAATAGATCTTGTAGAGAAGACAGCTTTTGGTTATGCTGAGTTTGTGTTGCTTCTGTCTGACAAAGGATTATCAACATACTTAAAAGATGGATCACATATGGAGAAAAATATGTAACAGGCAAAAGATTATTGTCTCGATACGTAAAGACCTAAAACTCAGTAAGAAAATGAAAAGGAACTCAACAAAAAAGGGGGCAAAATATCCAAACAGGCAAGCGCAGAGCAGGGAAGCCAAATGGTCAATAAATGTAAAAGGGTACTCCAACTCACCAGTCATCAGAAAAATGCAAACTAAAGCAACAAAATACTATTTCACACAGATCTTAATGGCAAAATGTATAACGTTTAACAATACTGCGTGTAGGCCGGGAGGTATAGAAGCGGGAAATGGGGTAAACGGCCAACAGCCCTGTAATTTGGCACTAAACATCTTGGAGAAAAATTGACAGTAAATTTGGAAATGTCCATAGGCTGTGAGTCAAGAACTCACATCCAGGAATACATCCTAGAGAAACCGCACTTCTCTACAAGGAGCTACAGACAGCGCTGGTTATAACTGCAATAGTAACTGCTCGTAACGGACGCTGAGAACAAGCCACCTGTGCGTCAGGCTGGTAGCTGCGACACTGGGAAACGATGGAACGTGCGCCGTGGGTAAGGTCTCTGGGTATCAACATGGATATAGAAAAATGACTGAAAACAAGTTATTGAACATTGTGTACTGTTTATAATACTATTTAGTAGATTTTAGGGGAGGGTATAACTCAAGAGGTAGAGCATGTGCTTAGCATGCGTGAGGTCCTGAACTCAATCCCCAGTACCTCCTCTAAAGAAATAATAATTAATAAACCTAATTACCTCCCGCAGGAAAAAAAGAAAAATAAATAATATAATACTATTTAGTGGATTTTAAACGATACAGTCAGTATATTATTAAATATACATATATAGTAAAAGTGAAAAAAAATTAAATAAACTAAATTGCTGATTATTGCTGTCTGTGGGGAAGGGAGGGCGGAGTGGACTGAAAGAGGACCCGCAGGGCCTTCAACCTCATGGGTGCTGTTTTGATTTTCATTAGAAGATGAAACAAATCAAACAAAATGTTAATATATTTCACTGTCGAGAGGAGAGCACACTGGTTTCTGTTCTATCATTCTTTTTACTTCTCTGTATTTTTGAAAAATGTTAAAAAATGTTAACAAGTAACAGGGGGATATCTGGGAAAAAACTACGGACACTAAAGACAATCCTTTAAACGGTGAGAGTGCCACTTCGCAGGGCCAGTTTCACAAGATGCGATGATATTTCCAAAGCATCCTGAAAATTATTCATTATAAGGATCCAAAAGCAACTACAAGGGCTGTGCTTTGCCCCACAGAAAACTGAAGGACGTCGGGGAAAGATGCAAATCATAGAAATAAAGATATAAAATTTAAGTCTCCTATATTTTGCATCTGATCACAGAAATGATTCCTACACTCTTAAGTAACATACTCAGTTCCCCCAAATTCAAAGACGGCAACCTCTCCCAAAGCCATTCAACTATCAATTTATCTTGCTTTAAGCAACTTGTAACATAGAGCAGTTACTTTAAACCTGACTAAAATATGCGCAAATAAAATAGTACATTCCTTTAGGGCAGTCGCAAACTCCAGGCAGGTAATGTCTATGAATAAAGTGACTGTAGGAAAAAAAAGGAATGAATGGATGGATTAAAAACATGCAATTTATTTAGTCTGTCTTTGATTTTATAATATTGGTAGCCATGAGAACAGAGGGCTATTTCTCTAAGAAAAAAATCAGTGCCAAGTGTTACAGAAAATGGTGACTGACGCCAGGCCAGCACTGGAGCTGGGGCAGGGGTATGGGTTTTATGGTCCCTAATTCCCTTATAATGAGGGGAATACAGGTCCTGCCTTAACGAAAGGGCAGTCAGGCTCTGCCAACTGCTGTCATCACGCACACAGTGTTGTCACATCATCTGACTTTACAATGTAAGCTGAAATCCAGATTTTATGGTAAATCTACTAACATAATTTTAAATTGTTGATTGAAGAAGACTGGAAACAGCTCAACAGTTGAACAGTCATGCACTCAAAGGAATATTACGTGTTTGTAGAAAGGATAAGGAAGCTTTTAAAATACAAAGAGTGCCACGATACATTAAGTAAAAAAAGGTGAGGTGCAAAACAGGAGTATAGTACAGTGTCTATAGTGATGGAAAGGGGAAAAAAGTTATTTTGCTTATATTTTCAAAAAGAAAAATAGAATAAACCAGAATAAATATAGTCAGCCATGAGGGTGAGGTTGGTGGGAGAACAGAACACCAACTGAAGCAAGACTTCTGTGCTTCCCACTTACTATATAGTTTTGACTTAGGAATTATGTGTCTTATCTAAGGAAGAAATTAAATGAGGTCATAAGGGGAAAAGGGGAAAAGAATATCCCTGAATCAAGTGAATCTAGATGAACGCTGAGCAGGGCGGGATGGGGTGACAGCCCGCCGTGAAGCCCGCTGGGGGCCTGAAACGCGCACCACGAATGCGGCTCTGCGGTGCGGTGTGGTCAGCCTCCAGACCAACGAAGAGTCCTGACGGAGAAACAGCCAGCCTGGTGAGAAAACCCAGGCCAGCTACCTGATATTAACAGCTTAGTCGTAAATATAGTCCATCCCACATTTAAGGAAAATCCATAATGTGGAAGAGAAAACCAGAGGAACAATATGATATGATCCAGAAGAAAATGGAGGTAATTCTTTAACAGACCAGACCACTGGCAAAGTTCTGATTAGTAATCCTATAGAGATAGAATGCCACAATCTTTACACAAGCATAAACCAATATGAAAGAAAGCAACCATGAAGAGTTGGGTATTAGAAATGATTATCAAAACAAAGGGCCCACTCAACAGGCAAACATGGTCAGCCCTCCATATCTCTGGGTTCCACATCTGTGGCGTCAAATAACTGTGAGTCGAAAATATTCAGAAAAACCCTCCTACACTGTTGGTGGCAACGTGAACTGGTGCAGCCACTGTGGAGAACAGTACAGAGGTTTCTCAAAAAACTGAAAATAGATCTACCACATGACCCAGAAATTCCACTCCTGGGTATACATCTTAAAAAAACAAAAACACTAATTCGAAAATATACATGCCCCTCAACATTCACAGCAGCATTATTTACAATTGCCAAAGTATGGAAGCCACCTTAGTGTCCAAAAGCAGATGAATGGATAAAGAAGATGCGGTGTATGTATATACAATGGAATACTACTCAGCCATAATAAAGAATGAAATTTTGCAACAACATGGAAGGACTTGGAGGGCATTATGCTAGGTGAAATAAGTCAGACAGAGAAAGGCAAGTACTATATGATATCACTTATATGTGGACTCTGAAAAATACAACAAACTAGTGAATAAAACAGAAAAGCAGCAGACTCACAGATTTTGAGAACTAGTGGTAACCAGTGGGGAGAGAAGGGGGTGGGGATACAGGGATAGGGGACTTAAAAAAGGGTTATTACGAGATTATATAAAATCATGTGTGTGAAACTTTTGAAAATTGTAAAGCATTATAGAATTTAAAGAATCATTCCATTAAAACAATGAAAAAAAAATGATTTCTTTGAAAAAAACTATTCAGAAAAGAATTCCAGAAGTTCCAAAAAGCAAAACTTGAATTTTCCTCACACCAGCAACTATTTGCATAGCATTTTTACATTGTATTAGGCAGCAGAAGCCTAATAAGTCTGGAGATGACTTAAAGTATACAGGAGGATGTGCATAGGCTATGCCACTTTATTAAAGGGACTTGAGCATCCTTGGAGTTTGGTGTCTGTGGAGGGTCCTGGAACCAATCCCCTGTGGATACTGAGTGATGACTGTATATATAGAACATTTAAAGAAACAAAACTGGCTAATGAACATGATAAATTTTAATCTCACAGTAATCAAGGAAATGGAAGTCAAAACTAGGTATTTTTCACCCATCAGATCAGCAAAAATAGCAAGGCTGTTTTAATTATCTTAGTTCAGGCTGCAGAAACAAATTACATAGACTGGGGGCTTAAATAACAAACATTTATTTCTCACAGTTGTGGAAGCTTCTCGTGTTCTCACAGCTGGAGAGCAGAGGAAACAAGCTCTTCTGGTCTCCTCTCCTAAGGGCACTAATCCCATTCATGAAGGCTCCACCCTCATGACCTAACTATCCCCCAAAGGTCCCATCTCCTAATACCATCACTTTGGGGGTTAGAATTTCAACATACAAATTTTGGGGGTGGTACATGGACACTCAGCCCATAACAGTAATCCAATGCTGCATAAACAAATCACTCTGAAAGTGTCTTTAAATTCTCATTCACCAGGTCTCCTGGTTTCTGTGCATTAGGAATTCAGTCATGGTTTGGCTGGGCAGTTCCAACTTGGGTGACTCATTCTTATGAATCTACAGTCATTGAAGGCTGGACTCGGGGCTGGAGGATCCACTTCTGCTGCTGCCAAATTGCTGCTGGAGGTTGGAGAGAGGCCCCCAGGGAGCCTCCTGGCATAGCAACTGACCTCCTCCTGAGCAAGCAGTCCAAGAAAGCAAGGTTTTTCACAACCAAGCCCCACATATACCACATGGTCACTTCCACCATATTCTATTGGACACAGGCCAGCTCTAATTTAGTGTGGAAGGGACAACACAAAGACATGGAAGCCAGGAGGTGAGGATCATGGGAGGCTGGCTACCACAACAGCAATATTCAGTTCTGGCAAGAATGGGAGGAAATGGGAGCCCTGATAGACTATTGCTGGGCATGTAAATTGGTGTACCTCATTTAGAGGGTGATTTGAGAGTAGACAGTAAGATTTAAAATGCAATATATCTTTGCATATATTCTATGTGAAAGACAAGTATATAAGGATGTTCACTGCGGTAGTATTGGCAATAACAAAAAAAGAGGGGGAAACCTATGTAAGGGAATGCATAAATTCAGGAATACGATGGTTAAAAAGAATGTGGCAGATCTATGACTGACCACGGAAACAGCTCTAAGACACACTGTTAAGTAAATAAGAAAATACACTTCCATTTACACGAAAAGAAAAAACCAAATACGTGAATACTGATTTTGAGTGTGTGTTATGTCTGAATATGAAAATTCAGAGGAAAGCTCTAGGAAGACACATGCAAAAATTTTGACCGTTACCTCCAAAAAAATGGTGGCGTGTAGGGAGCGGAGGCAGCATTTCTACTTTATAATATTGTCATTTGAATTTTTAACAAATGGCTTTCATTATGCAAACATTTAAAATTGGTAAAGAACAGACTTTGAGTGACAACCCCAAATGCCCTCTGACATGGGTTTTCGTGGTTAGACTTTTATTTTATTAGATTAGGATAGACAGGTTATTTATTTTAGCTCTTCAGAGGCCCTTTCTGGCTGACTATGGATGCTGCTCCAATTTTGTTGATCTCAGATGATGTCTTTAGAAAATTAAGTGACTAGAGCAAGGTCTCAACCTCTGTTTTCACTTGCGGTGTCGTGATCAGGAAATGGCTGTCAGACACTCAGGTATTCGGCTGCTGGTTCTCACTCAGCCTCTCCGTTTCATGGGCACCAGACAGACCGCCTATGATACAGACCACTATCAGCCAATGAGACACCAAAGTCACTGGCACTTAACAGACACTGAAAAGGTGGCCATTATGAGTTTAGGTCCGTTCTAAATCTCCTATCAGAAATAAAGCACTGTTTTGGTCAGTATAAATGATGTACCCGAACACATACTAAGGGGAATCATGCCAATCATGGCTTGTGTTGGTTTACTCTTTCTTCCCGTGAGTATTTTAGGAAGGAATACTGCCTTGATCAGAGCTTGTCACAAAGTGTATGTGCTTGAACTATGAAATCAAAACACAATTAACTGTTGTAGAAACTTTTTAGAAATTTACACAAATACCAAAGCATATATATCTAGAGTAATCTATTACCACATTATAATTTATTCTCCAGAAAAGCTTCACTATAGTTAGAAAAATCATTGTACCTAATAACAATTTTAGTATCTCCCCAACTTGAACTTTGCCATCAAAGAATCTATATTCATGAAACGTTCATGAAACACCTACTAGAACAGCAGCCCACACACAGGTCTGCAACTCCAAGGCATCCTGACCCTGTGTGAACTGTTGAACCCGGCAGATCAGCAGACACAAAGACCGAGTGTAAGAGCGCGTCTTGCCCATGTTACTAATCCACTGCACTGCTTAGACAGGCCATTTAACTTCTCTGTGTTTGCGCTTCCTCGGTGAAAAGTGAGGCGTCTGGATTAAATTACATCTAACAACGCTTCCTACCCTGAAAGTCCATGACAACATGTTCTCCAGCCCTCCCTTAACCTGAGGCACTCCTTTTCCTTGTAAATCGATCAAAACATCAGCTGTAACTTCTTGTTCATCTTGAGAATGTGATTTCCAGCAAAGGGCTTACTTTAAAAAAAACACTGCAACAAAAAGCAGACTGTCTGTAAAATCCCTCGTGAGGCTAAAGTATAAACCCTTTTTAGGCAGCGAGCAAGGGCAGAAGAAGGCTAACCAATCAGAGCGTGGTTCCAGGACCTGCTGCCGTCACTCCCTCGGTGCTTCGCATCCCCCCTTCAGTCACAACAGGCTGAGTGCTTCTCAAGTAAGACCCCAGGTGACTGCTATAAAAAGTGCAGCTAATATCAGGGCCAGTTTATTGAGGGGATCTGTACCGTCAGCCCCTCTTCACCCTAGTTACTCTTGCCTTACCAGTGTACTGTCACTAAGCTTTACACATTACTGAGAAGTGCCCTGTCCCGTACCTCGCGTACTATTTCCAAACTTGTCTGCATAATAAAGTATTAACACGTGTCAGGTACCCTGGGGTTAAAACTCATGGAACGCATTTAAGAAGTGTGCCGACTACTTTTCTCTTTAACAGTTCAGCTCTATAAAAATATAGGACATTTGAACTTTATTTTTCTGCGTAAAGCCACAGGAAAAATTAGAATGTTTCCTTTCACAGACAAAGTGCACTGAGTTTATTTTTATTACCATCTTTGTAAGACTGCTTGTTGAGCTCCAGGTTTTCTCACGAAGAGTGTTGGTCCATCTGATCATCCAAATACTCACCATGCTCAGACCAAACATCTCAAGACAGGGAAGAGACAAGGCTCTCCAACTTTATGTATTTGGACATTGTATGATTAACTTAAGAGTTTGAAAATTCCAGAAAACTTTCTAATATTAAGACATTACTAAATTTAGATGTACAAGCTACTTTTATAAAAAAAATGTAACTTTTTAGCAAGAAAGTGATCCTCAGCAGAGTTTGACTACAATTAAAAAGAAAATAAAAGACCTCTGTTTCAGGATTTTAGTACATATTCTATAATGCATGTAACTGTTCTACTGAGCTGCACAGGGTGAGAATGTCTGAGAACATACTTTTCTTGTCAGAAGATCTGAGAGCTCACTTTTCAGCATCACAAAGTCTTCGCGGACGGGCTGCTGCCACCTTCATGATGCCAGCACAACACCTTTGCCCACAAACACTTAACAAATATACACTAAATTTAACTGGAGAGGTTATAGAGAACACATACAAAAACTCTTGATACAGTGTATAAATGCTGAATGATGTAGTTACATAGTTTCAAAGTCAAGAATAAACATTTTATTCAATGAGGTAGATAAAAGTACTCAAAAGTAAACTCAAAAGTAAAGCATTTTCTGAAGTGTCCACAGATTACAGATTTATAATGTATTTTTGAATTTATGCAGTCACTGTTAAATATCTTCATAACTCTTGTCTATTCAAGCAGTTTTCAATGTTTAACATACTTATTAAAGATTTTTATTTAGCCAAAGTAACCACTAAGAAGATGTAACGCAAAATAATTCATTTTATTTCTTAAATGACTATGTATTTACAATCATAAAAATTTTCATGCATTGTAACTTATGAGATACTCTACTTTCACATTTATTAAAAATTAAAAATCTTAGGAAATGTAGTTCAATTACTTTTGAAGAAATTAATGGCTGATCAGAGACTGTCAAATTACTATTAGCAGCTTAAGATTTCTTCATAATCATGAATAGCATTTAATCACGAACACCTTCATTTTACTTTTAAAATCATACACTTAACAATTTTCAGATGAAAATCTCATAGTTGGGCAGTAAGACTTTACTCCAAATTATAGTCACATATGTAAGGGAGTTTTTAATTCGAGGTTTCATTATTGTCCATAGTATAAAGATATATTTTCATGAGGGTTACATGATGGATAGCCAACAAGGAAATATGCTAGCAGAGGGCAGCAAACTGACAGTTAAGCATGCACGGGACTGACAGACTACTTTAGAACACGCTAAGTCCTTGATTATGGCCAGCTTTTCTATAATGGTCAGGTTCTCAAAGGTCACTGAATTTTATAATTATCTCTAAACAATTTTCTTCATGGTCGTTTAAGCTTTGTCTAAACAGCTGGGTGTGTTGCCAAGCAACCACACCATCTCCTCTGCTTAATTCTGCTTCCAAAATAACTTCAGTGGCACTGGAAAAATCACCATAGGAGCGAAGAGTTTTATCTGTTAGAGGAAGAAAAATGACACTTTGCTTTTGGTAAGAACATAAAGAGAGAGTTCTGGGATGCATTTTATATATCTGCCTTATAGGTAAAAAAATCAACCCTTAGAAAATAAATAAAAATTATTCTTTATGGAGGAAATGTGCCCTTTGAAAAAGAAATGAGTTTTCTCCTTCCATTTGTGTTCCATAGTAAAAAAACGTTAAGCCATTCTATTACAATGAGGTTATATGGGTTTTAATTTAAACAGTTTTTTTTTTAACTGTAACAGTATGAACTCTAGGGTAAGAAAAACTCTTAACTACATATCAAATAAGTACAATTACTCTTCAGAGTGTTAAATACACACGTCACAATTAATTCTCCAGTCAAATGCTTACCACCTGTCAGCTGTACTTGCACTGTATCGGATCGCAATTTCCACTGCACTGTTCCAGTCTCAAAGGTCTGACTACTTGTCCTAATGGAAATGTCATCTACTTTTAGGCCGACTGACCCACATTCAAACTTCCAGGAAATGTAAGCATAAGACGATCCTTCCTTTCGGGTTAAATACACCTACAGAGTTGAGAGAAAAAAGGAACTGTCAGAAATAATGAGGCTGTGCAGAAAACACATCCAGTCAAAGTCTCATTGTCACAGGTACTACTCACAGTTATTAAAAATCTGATTTTTCCCACTGAAAAGATTTTTACTTCTAACATCTTTTCATTTTATTAGCAATTTTTCCTATAGCATCTTTTGCTACAAATGAAAGAAATTATTTGAATGTGAGGGCCTCAGTAAGTATCGCTCTGAGGCTCCATGCTGCCCAGGTTCTGGTAAATCACACTGTCTTTTCAATTAATAAGTCCAGCTATTTAAAATGAACTTCATAATGAATCCTGCTGAAAATGAAGAGTCCTTTTAAATGCAGTTAGTTATTCCTTGATTTGTCTTCTTTTCTAAGTCTGGATTTTTAAGGTAAGCTTTCCTCGAATGAGATGGGCCATATCCTCTACACCATGTTGGTACCTCAGTCACTGCTAAGCAACAGTAATGCTTTAAAAGGTAATACCCAGGCCCCCGCTTGCCCCTCTGAAGAGTAAGCTCCCATGCCTTCATCATCAATGCCCTGACCGCTTCAAATGTACTGTTTAAGGCACCCGGGTTTACTGGCTGCCTCCAGCCCATCTTCTCTCACAGTTTAATCGACACTCTTCAAACACTGACATGGAAACTGACATCCATGGCCTTGGTCTTGTACAGGCAATTCCACTCACCCAGGCTCAAACCCCTAAGAACCTGACTGTCTCATCATTTATCCCTAATGCCCAAACTCCCACAATAATCCATGCATTTCTTTGAAAGAAGTCTTGGGGGGGAACCTTTCCTCATTTAGACTGCGCTTATCACCACAGGCAAGACTTTACACTCCTCTTTCTATAACTGTCTAATGCTTCTAAAATCCCACTTCCTTCATATAATTTGCTTGGTCCAGAACATACAGCAAGTACCTGCCTCATGCATTAAACACAAACTATTAGCTTTCATGGTCCTCCACAATTTCATCCCACCTTCAACTGCCAGTATTCCTTTACCCAAATGCGTAACTATTTTATTTCAGGTGTGCTTATATTATCTAACTTAACCAAATCACAAACTCTCCGGGGAAACTGGATTCATAGTTCTGGATTCATGGGATCTAATAAACAGTATTTAAGCACTAGAAATTTGCACATGTGCGCTCATGCACACACATACATACACCCGTTCAGAAACACCTAATCTACTTCTCAGGGGGAAATAACTGGAAGTACATGAAACACATTCACCATGGAAACAATCTACTCATACTATTCTAGTGTTCAGTCACCAAAGAAAAAGTCAATTACTGCTCGCATTCTATTGATATTCTATTCAGCAACCTACAGCTAGTTTTCTTCCAGGTTAAATACGTCAGCTGATTTGAGTTTTTAGAATCAGTAAGCTGGAGATAATAAACCATTAAACAATCACTCTCCAAGGAAAATGACTTAAAAGTCCTTAGACTAGATGTGTATACAGGTCTACTGTTGTTCTGCACAGCAAACCTCGATGTGTGCTACTGCTGAGTGCTTGCTCACGTCCAATCTCACTCCGGCACCTCTGACGCGTGTCCCCACCGCATGCTCCCCTTACAGCTATGTTTAAGGAGAGCCTGGGCTCAGGGCTGCACCCTGCTCCCCAGGAGCTGTCAGGTTCACCCATGCGAAACTACTGGGCACCTGGGACTATCTATAACTTAATTACTCCTCCGAAGGAGTGTTTAGTAAAGGGAGTCATCTGGAACAGATGAGCCAAACATAGAGGTTACTGGAAGAAAGGTGGTTGGAAGAAACTAAAAGACTGGGGGAGGTAATCTTAAGAATTAAACATACTTAAATTTATGCCTCAATATCTACCTCTACGCTTGTGTGTTTTCAGAGCTCAGTAGCTTCAAATGGCCCCTCTCAAAGTGTAGGCATATAATATATGATAGGCTGAAGTCAGGTTAACTTCCCATTTCTAGCTTACCCCAAGAATTGCTTCAATTGTATCAGGTGAGTCTGGTCCAGAATTGTTTTTAACTGTCAGAGGTTTATGATAGCTGTTGAACATGTCTGAGAATTGCTTTTTCTAAGACTTAACATTTTTCAGCCCTAAAGGCATCAGGTTTTTACAACTCTTAAGAAGTTAAAGGATAAGATGGAATTCATCACTGAATTCTTAAATGCTTAAATAAATTTTCAAACATATTAGGAGCAAATAAAGGTTCTCTTAGACTAAAGAAACAGCATATGGAGATAAATCAGACCCTATTAATACTGGAAATTCATGTCATCTTTTTGATACAATATATTCTGTCTGTAGCATCTTAACCAACTTATTTAACTCAGCATTTTTAGAGATGGTAGAATGTTACCAAAAACAACTATATACTCAGTTTGGTAATTTGAAATGTACCAAAACAACAGGATTTACATAAACCTCCAATTGTGGTCCTGTCTAGGTGTAAAAGCAATGGAACCAGTAATTATAATTTGTTTAGGAGAAAAAAAACCTTTATAAACTTCTCAAATAGTCAACTGTTTGGTTTAAAGGGGGAAAAAGCATTTTGGTAACTGGTTGTCCCTAACTCCTTGATTTACCTTAGACCGATGTTTGCCTGTTGGCTTGTTAAATTCACAGGTGTCAGTTACTGTGTGCAGCTCTACATGCTCGGTTCCGAATTGGTGGGACCGCTAAGGGATGAGTGTCATTACCCTACGTTAGCAGTGGTAGTCAATCGCAAGGCATGGTTTCTCTCCTACAGACAGAGATCTATACAGCAGTACCAGCCCCCAGCTCAGGGATCCACCCTGCCCCTTGGTGGCCTCTGTCAGGACATAAAGGCACATCTCAGCCTGTGGCTGGGAAGAAGACCAGCGCGCCTCTGGTTTCAGATCTAAGTTATCCTGCTCCACAATGTACACAGGTGATACAGGGCTGTGGCTGTGACCACTATTTTCAAGGTTGAGAACAATCCGCAGGTCAGCTTCTTTCTGTATTTCACATTCTCGGGAAGATGTTCACATAAAGATTTTCTGATTACTACCTGCCAGGCTGGTCAGTCCGCTGCTTTGATTTCCTGGAGGTTCAGTTTGTACTGCACTGTTTGAAGTTGTTCGTCAGTATGCGCTTAAAATTCTCATTCCGCTGAGGCTGCTAAGATGAACTCTAATGAAGTCCACCACACAGCAGACACCATGCAGTCAGTCCCTCCTACAGACACCCAGCAGGGTAGCTGGATTTCAGGAAATTTTAATCCAATGCTGGCGAACTGTGTTGCTCATGAATCTTATTTTCGGTTATTCCAATTTTCTTCACTGAGGTCCAATGTGAACACGATCAGTTCCCACTGCACTTAATCTTATTAACATGCCTGCAGGCCCCGGAGCCACCTCTGGATCGCCAGCGTGATCACGTCCTTCCCTTGCCCGAACTCCTGCATGTCTCCTAGTGTGTAACTGCAAGGCCTGACACCTGCTCACCTCTCTAGTCAGCTTCCCAGTATTCTCCCCATATTCCCTCCGACTTCCTCTTCTCCAAATGTGCCAGATGTTTCTCACGTCGGTACTTCTGCACACACTATTTCTCACACCCCAGAACACCCACCCCTTCCACATCCTGTCCCCACACTGAGAAACTCTCTCCTCTAAAAGTGCACTCAGATATTACGTCTTCTGCAAGGCCTGGCTCAAGGCAGTGGCTCATACTCTGTCTCACACACACCCATATTCTCCCAGTGCCCACCCCACTGATCTGAACAGCTGGTCCACGTGTCTTCCTCCTACACAAGTCTGTGCTCACCTTGGGCTTGCCTCTTAACTCACCAAGACGTCCTAAGTGCGGAGCACAGCGTCCGACAACGCGCTCATTTGCTGAATGACTGAGTGACTCAGTTGTGTATGTAATGCCATACACCTAAAGGTGCTAAAATGACTCCAGTGACAAAGAGAATGATGGAACTGCTCAAAAATGCTGAGCATCTAAGAACACCCAAGGGACACAGTCTGCAAGAAGAGAGTATCCATGGTGCGCGACGTAGCCCCCGGCGGGTGCAGAATGTATGCCATAAATGCTCAACCGCTTTCTCATATCCGCCAAGCTTTACTAAACGTTCACCGTACCAGGCACTACGCTAGATCTATGAATACCGAGAGTACAAGAGTGCGCAGGAGAAGCCCGGGAAGTGTTTACAGTCTAGAAGGAGACAGTATAAACAAGCTATTCTCACATGTATTCATAGAATAAACGTCATATGGAGAGTACATGACACAATGAGTCGATTAGGGGAAAAAGGACCTGGGTGGCTGGACCGGAGGGAATGAGGCTTATGCTAAGTTCTAGGAACAACTCTAACCAAAAGGAAAGAAAAGAGGTTCTGTGGAGAGGGGGGCAGGGCAGGACAGCTGCAACGTGGCGAGCAGGGGGAGCCTGGTGCAAGGCGAGGGCGAGGCGGCAGCAAGGGCGGACCCCGAGAGCCTGGAGCGGCTCCTCACTGAGAGCACTCAGGAGCAGATGGGGTCTTGAGAATGTTCTTCTGGCCACAGCACGGAGAACATCTCTGAAGGGACCAGGGCGATGCAGGGAGACTGGATAGGAAGCTATTAACATCACTTTACCAAGATGTTATCACCTTCCTCCTAAAAAGTAGTCTGGTCTTCTTAGCTTTTTATGTTCAAGTCCAGACATCACTGAACAGCACATTTGCTAAGTAGCAAAATGCAGTGAGTGTCTGTGCTGCTGGGAGGCTGCCTCTTTGAGGGGGTACGAACCCGTTCTAAACACCTAAGGGCAGGCTTCATGCGATCTGTCACGACTCCTGCCTGCAGATCACTAAGGAAAGGTGTGGTGGAAATACGCTTCTACTCTTTAGTGGAGTTAGAGACTCCCTAACTGGGGACAAGCTAGAACAGAACCAAAAATACTGATTTAGGTGAAAAATTCAAGATTTAATGGCAATATACTACTTCTGAGTTATCCACTAGTCTCTGCAAGGGTAGTTATGATTCTAGTATTTTTCTTCATTTAGTACAAAATATTTTAACTGGAAATATTCATTCAGCTTTAAAAAAAAAGTATGTAGGCATAAACTTACTTAAGTAGGTGTTGCTTTGTATTTAATGGCCTTCACATCTCGTCTACATTATGTAAATTCCCACACGGTACACCCTCTCTGGCCTCGATGATCTATGATGATCTATTTAAAGATCTCAACGCACGCCTCGGACTCCACGCTGCGTGCCTGCTGCTCCCTGCCTCACGAACACCCTCTCTGCTTTCAGCGCCCGCTCCAGTGTCGCCCGCTCCTTGGAGCCTTGCCCAGCTCCCACAGCCAGGTCTAATTACTCCCTCCTGCTGTTTCCATGGCAATGTGCGATCTCCTCATTGCTGCTCCCTGCATCGCGGTTCAGACGGCTCTTCGTGCTTCGGCTTCTCCTGTTAGACTGCGAGGGCAGAAACTGTATCTTCATCTTCTCATCCACGCAGCTGAGAACAGCGCCTGGTGCAACACGCACCCAGTACACATTTGCAGATGAACAAACTCATCAACAGGACACAGAAGAACATGCCACAGATGAGGCCTGTTTCTAGGCACATCGCTGGTTTCTCCATCAGCACTGGGGCTGGAAGGAAGGCGTGCTTTTTCTCCAGTTCAGCAAGCATAGACTAGTCCTTGGATAAATACCATGTCTATCCTGTCCTGCTTTCTTTTCAGAGCAATTTTTAAGGTAACGATAGTCTTCAGAAGTAGTTCATTCTCTCTCAGCAACCACATAGTCAATTACAGACACACACATCTTGAAATTTTAAAATTTATCTTGTTTTACACTTTATGCCCTTCTTTAACTAAAGAAGAAAGTACCTACATCTACAATCTCAATAATCCTATAAATTATTCTTGGCTTACTACAAAAAAGATGGTCAAAATAAGTTTAGAACAAAACACTATGATTAAAAAAAACCACAGGGACCTCACCTTTGTAAGCCTTTTATACTGATTAATGGCTGGTACAGTGATAACCATGCTGTAGATTCTCATATGCACCAGCAGCTGTTAATCTGTGACTCACTTTTTAAATCTATTCAGTGTCTTACAACTGAACAACTTCCCTTCTCACCCTTCACTCAGCAAGTTAAAGCTCCTTATAAGTTCATTCACTCCAATGAAATCTATCAGTAATATGGTTGGCTCTCCTGCGGTCATGCGAAAAGCTCTGAGCTTACTTTTGGTGCGTCTAAGGGGTAGGGCAGTTTAAAAGCAAAGCCTCTTTACTTGTTACAGATGACATGTGACAGTAACATTCAAGTTGTTATAATGAACTACTACACTCCTAGCATCCATTTCTGCTTTATTTTTTAAAACACAGAGAAGAAATGACCAGTATTGCTGCTCGATCATCCACATTCTTATGAAATGAAAGCATGTCAGATGCTCAGCTCTCGGGGACCGTGGACGAGATCTGCTGCAGTCCCTAACAGCCGGCCTTTAGCAGGCAACCAATACATATCTGTGAAGGAACTGGATAAAAATACACTCTACATACTCACGTGAAAATCAGTCACATGAGTTGGTCATACACTTGATTATTTTTCCCCATGAAAGAATTAAATTCTTCTTTGATGAAAATGGATACTTCCTTGATATAAACACACAAATTTCTAATAGACTTCTGATTAAACGTTGGGAGCAGAGTTTTCTTCTCCAGGTTTAAGGATTACTAAAAATAATTCTAATACCAGTTTTCACATTATGCACGGCTGGAAAATGAAGCCAATCTATATTTGTCTGAAAAAATGACTAAGGTTTGAAACAGTTCCATGCATTAAGTTACCATGTTCCAGTCTGTTTCAACTTTTCTGAATATGGACTCCATTTTCCACACACCATTCTCCCATCCAGAAATGGTTTGGTTATTAGTTGAAACTCGGACGTAACAGTTTTTTACAACATTATAGCAAAGGTGGAGCTGTTTAGAAATCTTCTCATTTTCAGAGGGGATGAACACGATTTCTTTACTCTTAAAAAGAAAGCAGAATTAGTTTTTTAATGTAATGGAAAACAGATACATAGAGGCACCACTATGTATAATAGTTAAGAGATTCCTTCAACTTCAAAATGAAAAATCGGTGCCACTGGAAACTCTGGAAAATATTTTATAGGTTAAATATGATCAGTATGATGCTGACACAGCATCAAACACCACTCAGCAGAAAACAAGAGATGTAAACTGTAGCTCTGGCTTACACTTTTGTGACTTAGTGTCAGCGTGAATTCATTCCTACACCACCACCATCTTTTAACTGGACTACTGCCGTTGTCTCCAAAAGCTCACTCTCCACTTTCAAGGCTTAACCTCTCCACAGAGCAATGAAAGTGACTTAAAAAATGTAAACTGGGATACATCACTTTCTTGCTTAACTCGCTCTGCTGACTTCCCACTGTACCGAAGCTCCAAACCTCTACCAAGGCTCACAGGGCCCTGAAAGGCTCGTCCCCTGCCTCCTTCTCCAGCCAGACCTCTCCTGTCTCTGTGCTCCCACCATGCTACTTTTCCCTCAGTGCCTTACAAGGGTCAGCTCCTTCCTGCCTCAGGGCCTTGGCACAAGCTGTTCCCTCTGTCTGGAATGCCATTCTTTCTACTTTTCATATACTTGATTCTTTCTCATCCTTCAGGCCTCAGCCTAAGGCCACTTCATCAGTGTCCTTTCCTGACAGTTAAAGGTAGGAGAGTGCCTGGAAGGGACAGCTGGACACAATCTTCAGCACGTCTGAAACTGCTACAAAAGCTCATGTTTTACCTTAAAATTCCAGGCAAATTTTGTATTCTACTACAAAATAAATCAACATTTATTTTAATGTAAATAGTCCCCTGAAATCACTGAGTGGCTCTAGAGTTTGAGAAAGACGATGTATCTATCCTGTGTCTTCACGTGCCCGACACAACGTTCCCGCCCCTCTGGACATGAGCACAGCAGCACTGCGGGTCAGGCCGTTCCACCTGGTGGGGGGGCCCTGTGCATTGCGGGCTGCTTGGCAGCGCTGACCCACTAGATGCCAGTGGTACCGCCCCTCTCAGTAGTGACTCCCACAATGTCCCCAGACGTTGCCAAATGTCTCCTGGAGGGCAAAATCATCCACCGTTGAGAACTACTGCTCTAGTCTGTGTCAACGTCTTGCTTTTTACTAATCAGTTTAGTAATCAATCAAGGTAATAGATGATGCTTTTTTTTTTGTTAAACATTGGGTAGTAGGTATTAAACAATATAGAAATCTCAAATGTACAAGGATCACTAAGTAGACTATAAAACATCTTAGAGCTGGAAAGAGAAGAGTATTTACAAATGTATAAACAAAACGACAATCCCTAGTAGAGCCCGTGATTATTACTGCCGAACAGATAAGGTCAGAAAAAAGCAGTCTATCATTTTTAGAGAGTGACTTTATCACTATGAATTAGTAAACTGCACTTTAAAACAAGCATAGAACAATACTTCCCAGTTCATTTTTTTCTCTTCTTTAGCAAAGATATTTCAGAGCATTGACAATAACTAAATGGAATTAAAATTTTAAGGTAGCATTATCTACTATTTTTACCAAAATTAACTGATTACTAAAGAGAAAAGAAAAATAAGTGTTACTGAACGTATCATTTATAAACTTAGTCTTTCATGAATTCTTTAAACACTAACATTAGGATAAAACTTTTTTTTTATGAAAATGATATCACCAGTATTTCCTTTTTTTCCGATTGATTTCAAGGTATAGTTCCCTAAATTTTTAGGACTGATATTTTTCAATATACTTTTAAAACGAACATCTAATTCTAAAGACAAGAATCATTTTTTAAATCCATGGTCCTCATATGGTCTCCAGTAATTGAGAAATTTTAGAAATTTTCAAAAGCGAAAACAATCTGGGCAGCACATGACCCAGTTCATATTTTTAAAGTTTAATCAATTTATATGCTACGCAAGAGGAAGCACACCCATCCATAAAAAGAAAAAGAAACGAAGACCTAAATACCCATGTTTTAAATTGAACACAGCTGTGAATTACAGTAGCTCTTTTAAATTGGCTTCATTTAGATTTATACTTGTAACTTGCACTGCATCAGCAGTGATCTGAAATATTTTTGAATTTAGACCTTATAATTCTATGGTTCAACCAATACTTCGAACTGCCAGCTAAAGATGATGGGATAAATTAAAAAGCAAATATAGTTTATTAGGGATAACTCACCCCTTAGGGACATATTTCTTTATTAGAGAAATTAGTTGTCACAAATTAAGAAAAACAAAACTTTGGAACCCTTTGATATTGCTACTGTGATGGATTATTTTCTTCTCAAGCACTTTTCATTATATATCTTTAGACATTTATATTAAATGCTTTTTAGTGAGTCAACTTTAAGCTTCCTAAGGGCAAAGGACAGTCTACTGCACGTCTTTAACGCCCATCACAGAGCACAGTGCTTTTCAGCTAGCCTCTAACTCTAGAAATTACACTTTCATTGTGCATTATTTAATTTCAGGGGATTAATCAAATGATAATATCTTAAAATAAGTTTGACTATGTAATAATACTCACATCAACAATTTCTAGCCAAAACCAGATGTATGCAAGTATATAATAAAAAATAAACATTTTGTTCAGCTGCATTACACAGATTCTATTATTTATCCCACTGCATTTCATCAAGTTTTCACAGAATTGAACAGGACTTCACAACACAGGATATCCAAAAGTTTAAAGAATAAACATTCAACATCATTAGTCAGCACCAAAATGCAAATTAAAAACCACCATATAATAATACTATATACCACTAGATATGCTAACAAGAAAAAGATCATAGGCAAAGATGTAGAAAAATCTCATTTGCTGCTGCTAAGAGTGTAAACTGGCACAGCCACTTTCGAAAACTGTTTGGCAGCATCTGAACGTCCTCATACTCCACGACCCAGCTGTTCTGCACCTAGGTATGCACCTACCTGAAACGCATGCACACATTCACTGAAAACACGTCTGTGAATGTTTACAGCAGCACAATTTTTTTAAATTGAAGTACAGTTGATTTACAATGTTGTGTTAATTTCAGGTGTGCAGCAAAGTGATTCAGTTATATATATTTTTTTCAGATTATTTTCCACTCTAGGTTATTATAAGATACTGAATATATCTCTATGCTATATGGTAAATATATATCCTTGTTGCTTTATTATTTTATATACAGTAGTGTGTATCTGTTAATCCCCTACTCCTAATCTATCTCCCTCCCCTGTGGTAATCGTAAGTTTGTTTTCTATGTCTGTGAGTCTGTTTCTGTTTTGTAAATAGGTTCATTGGTACTATTTTTTAGATTCCACATATAAGTGAGATCATATAATATTTGTCTTTCCCTGTCTCATTATTTCACTTGTTCTGACAGTCTATAGGTCCATCCATGTTGCTACCAATGGCAACATTTCATTTTTTTATGGTTGAGTAATATTCCACTGTGTGAGCGTTGATGGACATTTAGGCTGCTTCCACGTCTTGGTTATTACAAATAGCATAGCAGCATAGCTTTAAACTAAAATCGAAAAATAATCCAAATACCCAATAGTGATGCGGATAAATTATAGTATATTCACACAGTGGAATATTATACAGCAATGAGAATAACATACTATAAATATGCAGCAATAAGTATGAATCTCACTAATGTTAGGAGAAAAAGACCACCCACAACAGAGTACATCCTATATGATTCCATTTACATAAAGCACAGTAACAAGCAAAACTAGTCCAAGATGTTAGAGATCAGGACAACGGTCACTCTTAGGGGTGAAAGGTAGTGACTGGAAAAGAAATCATGGTTGTTTCTGACATCTGGTTGTCTATTTCTTATTCTGGTTAGGGGGTAACCACAATCTGTGAAAATTTGTTAAGCTGTACACTTACACTTTGTGCATTTTTATGTACTACGGTAACAGTTACACGGCACTAGAAATTTACATAAGGTAATCAATAAAAAAACTCTTTTAACTGCTTTGTTAAACTCTTATATGTAATTATACTATGCCAATCAATAATTGGTTCTCTTCAAATGTTTACATTTTTAAACAATTACTCTGAAAAGTTCATGGAAAGGTCATGGCCAATGCATTTTTCTGTACGTAAAGGGCACTGGACAGGAAGTGGGAAAGTGAGGAGATCATCACGCTGTAATGAGTTAAATACCTCTGGACCCGTTTCACCTCGGGCTGCTCTCCACGCCAATGACCCAGATATCCTTCCACCAAGTTCCCCAGGCTTAGGGCTTTTGGGAGATATAAATTCAACAAGCTCCACAATTATCCTCTGGAGAAGTTCTTTTCTTCTGTTTTCTGACAAAGATATTTGCCTCTGTAATTCATGTTTGAAAAAAAGAGTCATTAAAATTAGGGGAATGTAGAGGTCCATCTCTAAGTATGAATATAATTAAGGCATTGCATTTTAACAGGATCTTGAAAGAAGTAACCACTTTTATTTTCATACACATAATTATTTGGAAAATAGGGCACACACTGTGGAAACTTAAAACAATTTTACCAATTTTATGTGAAGAAATCATTTAACACCCATACTTCCCATGCCTGTGTCAGACCAACTGTCCTGCTAGCAACAGCGAGGGAGGCAGGACACACACACACGACACGCACATACCAACCCCCGTCTGAACACAGCAGAAAGCTACCGAGGTAGCCAGAACTGAGGAGGCTAAGATCCCAAGGGAAGAAATAAACACGTGACCTGAACAGCGCCTCTTCTCCCCAGGCATCCACCAATTATTAAGTGGCACAAAAAGCCAGGCACAGAACAGGCTAAAGCACAAAGCAGAATTTGCAGCAGTATTTTCAGTGCTGGGGAGTAAATAATTGGAGTTCAGGGCCTTCCAAGGCTCTAGTAAATACTCCAGGCTTTCAGCTTAGGCTCTCGGAAGGGCCACACACTAGAAGAAAAGTGAAATTCCAGGTAGAATGAAATCCACCTTGAGTCTCAGGCCCTGCAAGGTGATCCTCCCTACTCTAACTGCCTGCCGGAAGCAAAATTCATTGTTTCTTAAATCATGAAAAATAACATGCATCTATATAGTGAAACCTTCAGTGCTGCCGAAGTGGTATAAAATCAAAGCTGAAACTTCCCTTTTGGACTCCCATTCCTATTCCCAGAAATAGTCATTGTTAACAATTTCCTGTGCCTTGTTTCAGAAATTTCCATACATGGACAAGTGCTGAGTGTGAGTGTGTACAATTATATTCGAGACACAATTACTCTGAAAAACAAGGCAACATACTTTTTTTATGTCAAGTATCACATATACTGAAATTCTGTTTCACTAATCTTTGAGATGTGACAATTTAATGCAAAAAAACCCCACCCCCATGATATTTAAAATGAGTCCTCAAAATTTTCAACGAACAGGAAGATATTTAACATATTTAAATGTTTTTGTTTGCAAAATAATGCTACTATTTTAAGAACTTCAATAGGTTAAAAATTGGCTACTCCTGATTAAAGAATTTCAAATGTCCTCTCAAAAATGACAAATGCCCATCACATACCTGCTTATTAAGTCCATTAATAGTTTCTCGAAGTAACTCTTCCTTAATTTCTGTTCTTCTGGAGATTACCTCTTCATGTTTACAAGAATATCGCCAAGTGACATCAACCACCTTGAATTACAAGATACAAATACTTAACAAGATTGCAATCATCAACCTTAATTTGCTAAATACCTAGAATGTAAGTAATTCTTAAATAGAATTTTAAAAATAGTATCCTTTGTTTAAAACCTGTGGGGAAAAAATTGAAAACAATGTACTTTTTATTCATTTTCTAATGGGTACACTTCCAAGAAAGACTATGATTATGGGATAAAATTTTCAGAACATGTAGCTGTTTAAAATGTATCTACAAAGCTGATTTCACAAAATTCAACAAATAAAAACTCCATTTTCACTGTACTGAATATGTAAATTATGAATGTAAATGAATATATTATGAACTGATTTTTGACAAAGGTGCAAGGACAATTCAGTGGAGAAAGGATAATTTTTTTTAACAAACGGCGCTGGAACAATTTGTTATCCATATGCAAAATGATGACTTTCAGTTCAAACATTAACCCAAAATGGATCACAGACACAAATGTAACGCTGAAAGTATAAAACTTCTAAAAGAAAATACAGGAGAAAATCACTGTGGTTTGGGCTGGGAAGCCTAGTTCTTTTGATATAATATCAGGAAGCAAGATCTACAAAAGAACAAACAAATATACAGGACTTCATTAATTTCCTCTCTTCAAAAATCATTGAGAGAATAAAAAGACAAGCCACAGGCAGGGAGAAAGTTTTTGCAAAGCATGTATCTGAAAAAGGACTTGTATTCAGGATACATGAAGACTTCTTAAAACTCAACAATAAAAAAATGAACAACCTAATTTTTAAAAAAATGGGCAAAAGAGGGCAAATGGATGGCAAGTAAGTTCATAAAAAGATGCTCAGTATTGTCCACAGGGAAATGCAAATGAAACTACAACGTGATCCCACCACACATCTATCAAAAGGACTCAAATGAAGAAGTCAGACGACAATGTCAGCAAGGATATGAAGAAACTGGGAATTCACACATACTGCTGGTGAGAATGTAAAATGTCACCATCACTTTGGAAAACAGTTTAGCAGTTTCTTAAAAAGTTAAACATACACCTACCATATGATTCAGTCCTTCCACTTCCAAGCATTTACCAAAGAGAAAAGAAAGCATATGTCCATTTAAAGATTTGTGCTGAATGTTTATAGCTGCTTTACTTGAAATAGTAAAAACTGGAAAGCACCCAAATGTCCATCAACAGCAAGTGGATAAACAAACTATGGTACATTCACACAATGGAATACTACTCAGCAATGAAATACTGATACATGGCACACATGGTATGAATCTCAAAATAACCCCTCCCCCATCAAAAAGATTATATATGATTCTGTTTGTATAAAACTCTAGAAAAGAAGATGAATCTAGTCTTAGAAAGTCAATCAGGGGTTGCCTGGAGAGGGACGAGGAGGAGGGATAAGGAAGAATCCAAGGAAACGTCCAGGGATAGTGAACGTGTTCACTACCTCGCCTGCAAAGGTGATTTCACGGGCGTATACAAATGACAACATTTATCAAACTGTACACTTTAAATACATGCTGCTTACTTTATGTCAATTATACCTTCAAAAGCTGTCAAAAAAGGAAAAAAAAAAATCTTATTCTTAGAAAACATTTTTTTCTCTTACTTCCTACCTCATCTTTCGAAAATGCTATGACATAGGACAGCTTCTTGCCCCACCCTATTTCATAGAGGAGCGGTTTGTCACAGACATCTTCACACGCATCACAGTGCAGCCACCGCTGCTGAGCGGGAGAATAGACTTCTGTCCAGACGTGGTCTACTCAAGTGAGAGACAAGACAGCAACAAAAAAGGAAATAGAAGTCAAGTCTGTGAAGCCAGAATGACTTCCAACAACCATATACAAATGCCCAAGATGAGAACCACATAATACTTTCCAATATTCTAAATTTTAATCATTAAGGCTGAACATTTTGTGGCACACAAAACTCTAGAACACTTGTTTTCATTTCTCTATCTCTTTGAAATCCTTGAAAATGTTTTGGAAAATCTCCTTTAATACCATTTTAGGCTTAATTAAAAACAATGTGGGTTTTATAACTCTAAAAAAGGCAAATATAAAGAACAGCATCAAAAACATAGGACTAATGCACACAGTTTGCTAATGTAAAGGCGTTCATTCCACTTTGAAACTGCAGTCTCTCTAGACCTCTAAGATGCAGACCAGCGAGCAGTCCAACAGAGGATCTCTGGTTACTGATGGTCTACATCTGACTGTAAGGGAAGGATAACTATTAAGTGAAGGTTTCATTTCATCCTAAGAAAACAAGAGAAATGCGAGTAAAAAAATCTAAGGAGAAGGAAACCCATTTTAACATGTAAATGACACAAGTCATAACTAAATAAATAAGAGTAACACGAATTTCATATGGTTTTCATTATATTTTTACTGTATACTGAATTAAGATTACTAAATCTTTTACACTACTCTCTACAAAAGTGAAGATTTCTACAGTACATTATTTCACGTTACTATCCATATAGAAACTGCATTACTAACAATGTCATGATAAACTGTTAATACAAGAATGTTTTAGAGCGAAGGGCCAGGCAAAATGCTAGAGGTACTACAAACATCCTGTGATTTCCATAAAAAAACCTGTGAGGCCACTATTACTGTCATTTTACAGAAGGCAAATGGAAACTCAGACTGACGAGACCAGACGGTGACAGACAGAGACGACACGGCCGGACCGCAAGCCCAGTCCCTACGTGTGAAGGCCTCCCGTCTCAGCTCGCAGCACATTCGCACCTGTGTAGTCCCACACGTAGCGCGCCTCGAACCCCAAGGCTCGGCAGCACAGCATGAAACAGTTGGCCCACTCGCCGCATCGTCCACATCTTGTTTCCAGAAGTTTCTCAGGATTATTATACCTGGTTTAAAACAACAACAAAAGCTCTGATTCATTATCAAAATCAAAACTTTGAAGAATTCCTATTACCTTTGTGCTAAACAATAGTACTTCTTAACTTCATATTCTTAAATAGTAACTAAAGAGCCTAGCATACACGAGGTACTGCGCTAGACTCTGGGGTGGAAATGATTACACAGTGGTACAGCCTTCAAGGAGTTTACAGTCCTGAGAGAGAAGGAAAGAACACAAGTAACTTAAATACACGGCAGGAAGAGACCCAAACCATACAGCAGGTGAGAATCAGTGTCACGGGCGCGGGGCTGGGGGGGTGTTGGATTTGAGCTGGACCTCGAAGGGAGGCGGGATCTGGACAGGCAGAGGGTCTCCAGGAACTAATCTGCTGTGAGCATCAGTATCACTCTAGTAAGTGGTATAATTAGCTCACTGTATTTAAAAGGCTAACAACTTTAACAAACCACTCAATAAAGATTTTAAAGCTTCGCTGAACTCAATTTTACTTAAAATACTATTTTTCCTTCTAATGATCATTTTGATTGAAATTTTATTCTCCTGAACTAAAGGTGCTTGCTAAGTTGGAAGCTGTTTTTTGAAATGTGTTTGCAACATTCTTTTAACAAGTTACTCCAATTATAGAATTATCAGCTGAAGAACATTAAAGTTTTGCATATTGTGTTGAGAAGGATTTGGGGCTGGTATGCAGGAAAAGTGCCCGGCTAAGCAGAGGTGTCGGCCACGAGCTTGGTCAGGAAGGAAACTGTTTCATGAGAGAACTGGCTCTGCAATGACAAGGTGGTCTTACATTAAGCAGATGCTCTTGCCTGAGCTGAGTTAAATGAATTTGTAATTTAAGTAATGTAGCTACTGGAAAAAGTTGTACATTCACATGAAGAAGTAACAGCAGACTTAGAGCATCCTATGCCTCCATCTCCTGTACACCACCTGTGCCAAGGTGAAAGGTCAGCTAATAGTGTTCATCCTCCCAGCCCTCTACAGAGAACAGCTTACAGAGACAAGCAAATGAAACTCTAAATAAATCAACATCTTTGCTGGCCTGTGCCCTTTCACGCTGCATTGTCAGTCCACACCCAACTGCCCAGCGTTTATGAAGAGGAATTTAATTACATATATTTTTTGTCTTCAAATTTTTGCAAAGTGCCTGTGAAAATGTATGCTGAGCGATGAAGTAACTTGCAATGATTTCAGATAATAACTGGATATTGGATTCTGTTTATCTTAGATTCTGTATATCACAGGACTGATTCCTGGTTAAGACAGAACTGAGTCCCTGAGCCCCCAAAATTGGATATTTCAAAAATGATCTCTTCTTGCCTGGTGATACAACCAAACTTTAGAAGCATTGCCAGTTAAGAATATCTGGTAAGAGACCTGTAAATTAATGGATGGAAAAAGGTAATAGAAAAGATCCAATTTCCTTAGTTTAAAATTTAGATGAGGGTAAGTTAGGTTGGTGGGGGACACATCTAATTAAAACAAATTTTGTCCTTAGAAAGAAAATACAGTGGAATTCCATGATACTACATTTTCACCTTCTGTATCTCCATCCTTCCACATTTCCATCTGATGACTTTAGGGACAGTATTGTATTTACTATCACAATGATCAGTATTACCATTTTAGCATTATATTATGCGCTGTCAGTATTGCTATCAAAGTTATCAAAAAGTTAAAATTTATGTATTAAGGGAAGAGAAATATAAGATTTACAGCACTAAACTGCTAGGACTACATTCAATTTATATTTAAGAGTCAACAAACATTTCCTATAAAAAGCCACAGAGTAAATATTTAGACTTTGCAGGCCTCATGGTCTCTGTCTCCAGTGATCAAGTCTGCCATTATAATGTGAAAACAGGAACAGACTGTAAGTTAATGAAGCAGCATGGATGTGTTTCAGTAAAACTTTATTTACAAAAATAGGATGTGGGCTGGACTCAGCCTGTCAGCCATAGCTTGCTAACCCCTGTCCTGGAGGAATACATTTCTAATAATTAAAATGAAGATTAAAAAGTTGATTTAATAAAGATTCTCTCCTAACCATTCCAATAAGAGATTATTCTGACTTCACTGTCCAGGGGACACTCACCTTGGGAATCGGTTGCTGAGCTGACACACGTCACAGAAATGATCTTCTACTCTGTTCGCACCCCACTTCCGCTCATCATCATTGGGGAACAGTGATTCACCTCTGGACTTAGTCTGGCCACCACATTTACTGCACACAATGTCATTCACCCAGTGAAAAAATTCTTCCTTAAACCAGTGTAAAAGCTCCAGCAAAAGAAAATCCTCATCATTTATGTTGGTACCTGAGATGTTAAGACAGAACCAAGTTAAGATCTAAAGCTGAAAAAACGAAAAACATCATACATACTTTCTTCTCAAATATGAAGCTGAAATACATGAATACAAACGATGACCTAAAGGGTCTTTAGAGATAAGATGCAGACAGAATTGCCAGGTGCCGCGAAGCAGGCTGAAGTGCAGGGACACAATCCACGGCACAGTCAGCGCAGTCGGGCTTGATCACCGCATCCTCCACCTGACACCACTCGCTCACAAGCGAGCCGGACACCAGCGCCTCTCAGGGAACTACCATCAGCTGGGAACTGATCCACAAGCACGCGGGAGGTAACAAAATAAGTCTGATTTTGAAAAACATTTTTAAACGACTATATTAAATTTGTTATTAGATATATACATAAGTAAATATGAAGCCACAAAATTACAGGCAGAAATCACAGAATTCTGGACACTTTAGAAATCATCCTATTAGCTTTTTTTTAATTAGTGGTTCAACTGTACAATATAATTCATCTATGAATACTCACCACAAAACACATAAAAGCACAACCATGTGTACACTATATGTAACAACCCTAGCAAGTAAGCATGACATATAATATTATATCCAGTTTATCAAATAAAAAATTTCTCTCTGCCGTATGCTAGACCATGGTATCTCTGGGAAGAAAGAAAGGAGAGGGGAATCTGGGAGGCATATAGAGGGGGCTCTCATTCCTATCTTTAATATCTTATTATTAATAAGTAATAAAACACATATATGAAGGAAATATATGGCATAATGTTACAATCTAATAAAGTCTGATGCTGGTCACAGGTGTTTGATATACTCTATTTTTATATTTATGTTTGAAATATTTCAAAATAAAAAACTACAGTGAATATTAAAAAGCCAAAAGTATATTATGTTCCTGAATGGGAACTACTGAATATTCTCAAGTTGTTAACTCTCCATAAATTTACTTGTACTTTAATGCAATCTCAATTTAATAAATATTAATAAATAATAAATGAAATGAATTAAATAATAAAAAATAATTTTTCATAAAATTTGACAAGCTAACTGAAAAATTCATGTGAAAGAGAAAATGCACAAAATAGTCAACACAACTTCGAATAAGAATGAGATAAATTTGTTCACTACACATCAAAATATATTACAAAGTTCCAATAATTGAAATATTGTGACATTGGTAAAGAATAGATAAATAGATCAATGAAACAAAGAGTCTTGAAAGACAGATTTCTAAAAGATACACAGTATTTAATAAAGTTAGCCTTTCAAAGTAGTTCAATAAATGGAACTGGGACAAGCAGCTATCCAAATATCAGATCTCTACTCCATTCATTCTAATACATATGTGTGTGTGTATATATATACACACATATACATACACACAAATATATAAATACTATATACAGAGAGAGACTATTATAAAAGTAATAGTAGAAATTTATGTTTATGACTTTGGGATAGAAAATGAAACACAATTATAAAATCAATAATGGGAAAAAACTCATTTTCTTACATTAAAACTTATAACTTTTGTATTTCAAAAGATACACTAAATGAAATTAAACAAAGAACACTAGGAGAAAAAATATATAATGTGTCTAATAAAGAAAAGTATCCAGAATATATAAAGAACTTCTATAGATCAGTAAGAATGTTAACAAAGCCATTAGAAAAATTAATTTAAGTCCACAAAAAAGTTCAATAATTTCTTTAAGTGGAAGCAAATACTCTCAGACACTTCTGGTACACACTGGAAGGTTGTCTGTTCGGCAGGGATCCACTGCAGTATAAAAGTACCACACAGCCTTGACACTTTTGTATCTGTCCCAGGGAAACAACTGTTCATGTACGCAGGCAAGCTTTACAAGAATCTTCACCGCAGCAGCTTTCAGAAGAGAGAAGAGTGGTAAACAACCTGGACGTCCGTCAGTGGAGATCTGCATAAACAGCGAATGCACACCGTACAGCACAGGGACAGGGGATGACTTCCAAGACACAATCAGTGAAAAGCACCAAGGAGCTGAATATACAGGAGATGATAAATTCTCTGTAAACCCATGCAACTTATTTATTTTTATAGATAACTATTTATGGGTGTAAATACAGAGGAAAAGATATGAAAAGGAACACATCATGTGATAACCGCTGTCGCTAAGCAAGAGGGGGAGCAGAACTGATTGGCAGGAAGAGTTTCGCTTCCCTGCATAACAAGAAACTTACCAACAAAGAGATATTCATAAATGTTAGACTGAAAATGAACTTTTAGAAATACAGCACTACCGCCTTCTCCACTCAGTCCCTACAGCAGAGTGATCTTAAAAACGCAAGGTGGTTATGTCATTTGAAACCCTCCAGTGGGTTTCTGTCTCACTCAGAATACAACCCAAAGTCTCTCCTCTTCTTCTCTCAGCTGGCCCCTGGGGTAGGCTGAAAAATGGCCCCCCGAAAGATATCCACATTCCAACCCTTATAGTCTCTGAATGTACCACCTACGGCAAAAACAAAACAAAACAAAAAGTCTTTGCAGATCCAAGGAAGTTAAGGATTCTGAGATGGGTTTGAGACGGGAGGGATTATCTGGGATTACCTGGGCGGGCCCTAAATGCAGTCACATGTATCCTTTGAGGAGGGAAGCAGTGGGAGATCTCAAACAGAGGTAGATGCCAAGGTGGAGGAGGAGACTTGAAGATGCTGGTCTTGAAGAGTGCAGAGAGCAGCAACCTGCTAAAGACTGCAGGTGGCCACCACAAGCTGGCAGGGCCAAGGAAAAAGTTCTCCCTCAGGGCCTCCAGGGAGCGTGTCCTGCCGACACCTTGATTTTGGCCCAGTGATACCGACTATGGACTTCTGGCTTCCAGAACCATGAGAGAATAAATTTCTGTTGTTCTAAGGAACCAAGTTTGTGATAATTTGTTACAGCAGCCAAAGGAAACTAATACATCCCTTTTGCCCCTCTGACCTCTTTTTGTCGTGTTCCTTCCGCCACAGCCTTAACGCCCTCCTTGCCATCTTTAAACATGGCCAGCTCACTCCCACTCAGGGAGCCTTTGCAGTTGCCAGTGCCTCCACCAGAAGGAAATCACTGCTCTCAAGAGAAGCCTTTCCTGACAAGCCTCAGCAAACTGCACCCTTCCTAATCGCTCTCTGTTCTGTTGCCAACTTGTCGTCCCAGCCTTCTCACTACCTGCCATATGTGAGTAGCTCTTTTTGGCTGTCCCATCTGCAAGGACTTTGTTTTGTTTGCTGCTGAATCTCCAAGAACTGGAGTTGTGCTTGATACACAGCAGATGCTCAGTAAATACGAGAATGAAGGATAGAAGAACTGAACAAACAACCTCATACTATTAGTCAGACTCACTGCTGTTCACCAAGTAGTCATAATCAAGATGGGAAAGGAGGGGAAGGGAGACAGCACACTTTGGCTTCCATGCACTTGTACCCCGGGGATACGGCAGCCACTGCCCAGCTGAAGGAGGCCTGTCACGCAGAGAGGGAGGCCCACCCGACGGTCAGTGTACCTGGGCTACACAAGGTGCTTAATTACGGCTCAGAGAAATTACAGTGGGGTCCTGGCTGTACAGGATAAGAGCTCAGAAAGCTTAGAGATATGGGGGTGAAAGGAAAGTCTGACTTAGATGCTAAATTCTGTGAAGATAATATTTAAAGCGTGTAGAGCATATTTGTAAATTATCATCAAGACTTCAAATTAATAAATTTAGCATCTTCAAAAATACCATACAAATATAAATAGATTTCTGGTAACTTTTCAATGACAAAAATAAAATTAAGAAGTTTAAGCCTTAACTTCATCCTATGAAAACCACAGACATTGGCACAAATAGAGGGAGTAAGAAGAAAACCGGTAAAAACATCAGAAGAGGGAGGCCCATCCTTAGACACATCTTTAAGACTCAATATTCTGCCTCCCAGGTCTCCATAAAAATCTAGTAAGCCAAAATGTATTTTGTTATCATTTTTCCAAAATGACAGGGTTCTTTCTCTTCCAAAAGGATGTTTCATCTGTGTTTGGAACAATTAAACACGACAAACCTTCAGTCTTCCAGGCCAGAACCATCAAATCATGCTTCTCTGAGCCTGAACTACTTCTGGAGGTGCCGCCAGGGGGCAGGGCTCTATGGTCCCCATTTCTGCTTCAAATCAGAATACTTTTCCTCACTCAGAAACCCAGAAAAAAATTTTGTCTGGGGAGGAAAAAGGATGCATGAAGAAAGAAACCCACCAGCCTGGACAGAAGAGGCCCTGTCATCATCATCATCTCAGTGCCTGAGAATCACTGGGGCAGAGACAGCTTGTTGCCACACAGTATCTGCTTGTCACTTCTTTATTTAACAGAATTCCAATTTATTTGGGATGGCAGTGTGCCAGCTACAAGACTACAGGTTCCAGCCTCCCTTGCAGCTAAGTGTGGCCCAAGAACTAGGCTTCATGTGAGATGGCAAAGCAGGCTGATTCAGGGGAACAGGCTCATCTTAGAGGTGAACTTTTTTGTTTTCTCCCTTTCTTCTTTCTGATGCTTGGTCTGCAGATGTAATAGCTGGAGCTCTAGCAGCCATCCTGGACTGTGAGGTTACCCAGAGGATGGACCATGTATGCTAGAGTCGAAAGACACAAACCTAGGCCTCTGATAATGTCTTAGAGCTTACCACTAGCACCAGACTGCCTACCTCAATAATTTCTTACATGAGAAAATAAATACTAACCCATTGGGGTCAAGTCATTATTACTCACAGCCCAACGTAACTCTTAACTGATACACTCAATATGCCTACCACACCGCTTATTTCACCACAGGGTTAAATTTCCTTCACTTACTCCTCTTACTCTTTCAGCATCTTACTGTTTTCAACAACAGCACCATCCAATAGGACTTCCAGTAATAATGGAAGTAACTCACATCTGCACCATCCACTAGGGTTGCCAATAATCACTTGTGGTTACTGAGTTCTTGAAAGGTACTGAATGCAACTGAAAAACTCAATTTTTAGTGTTATTTAATTTAAATTATTTCAAATGTAAATATCCACATGTGGCTAGTGCGATCTTGCTTTCTAGAACCTCTACAATACTTCCCCTCCCCCCTCGTCTTTTCGATCTTGGCACTCTCACTTCCTTGCATGGCTTTACCTATCACCCTAAAGTATATTTCAAGGCCTGACCTCTTAGTGAAGCTCCAGGCCCCCACGTTCACTTTGGAGTCCAAACGATGTCCAGCAGGTGTCTTAATGCAGACACTTCATTTCCCCTCAACGCCTGTTCCTATTGACTCCTCTCATCTGCTCGTTGCCTAAATTTAAAACTAGGCAGTATTCTTTGACATATTCCTTATACGTACTTAACCCCATGTCCTATCAACTGTATAACCATCATCTGCAAATTCCATATACTCTGTCACCCCAACTCTCACATCCATCTCCTCCCTTGTAGTCACAATAGCTGGTTCACCTTATCTCTCTTATGTAAATTCTATTACTATTGTGTTTGAACTCTTCTCTCCCTGTACTCTCTTGATTCTGTTCATCTCACAAGTTATTGCTCTGCATTAATCTTCCTTGAGCGCACCTCTGATATCACGCACTTGCCAAAAGCTTCAATGGTTAACCCTGCTGAATTAAGTAATCAAGAACATTTGTCCTAGTAAATGAGTGATTATATAACATTTCTGCTCTATAGTCAATCCCACTAACACGATAACATCAGCCTTATGACCAAGATATGTTCATCCTTCAGATTTCTTGGTTCTTATTTTCTACTTCAAAATCTCATCACAAGTATCCTTTGTTTCATTTACCTCTAATTCTTTTTTAAAATATTGAAAATATAAAAAGAAATTCAGTATGCATTGCTCTGCCTGAAATTCAATGTCAACCAAAATACTGTCTCAGCCTACCTGATCCCTCGCTCCCTACCCCACACGCAGTCGGTTTGTATTACTCACTGTTACCCATAAAAGGCCTGCACTTTTCTAACTCCATGTACACTGTCCACCACATCTGGAAGAAAATCCCTGATCCCTGACTTAACATGTCCTTTAGCGTCCCAGGTTATAAATTCAACTTATCCTTCATGAACTTTAAAAAAAAGCCCAATCTTTCACTAATTTTCATAACACCATACAAACAACCTGATGTGTTCTTTCTCCCCTGCTTACAGTGAAACTCCATTATACTGCTCTTATTTTTGATGTGAAAGGATGTACAGTTGACCCTTGAACAGCTCAAGGGCTAGGGGTGCTGATCCCCCGTACAGTGGAAAATCCGTGTATAACTTTACAGTTGGCCCTCTATGGTTCCACATTAGTGGATTCAACCAACCTTGGACCACATAGCACTATAGTATGTATTTAGTGACAATATCCACATACAAGCAGACCTGAAGAACACCAGAATTCAAAGCCCCTGACACAGCAAACATTAACACAATTTAATTAATTGTGTCCAATTCCTAGTTAAACGGACATTTAAACCTTACATAAAAGGCCTGTTCATCTCAGTTCCTATTACCCAATACATCATATCCAACTTGTAACAAAAAATTACAAGGCATGCTAAAAGGCAGGAAAAAACTTGAAGGCAAGAAAAAAGTTTGAAGAGATACAGCAAGCATCAGAACCACTCATATATGGCACAAATTTTGGAATTAGGGAATTTAAAATAACTATGATTAATATGTTAGGGGCTATAATGAGAAAGGCAGACAACGTATAAGAATAGACAGGAAATATAAGCAGAGGGATGGAAACTCTAAAAAATATCTAAAGGGAACATTATAAATCAAAAACCCTGCGACAGAAATGAAGAGCGCCTCTCATGGGCTCCTCAGTAGACCAGACACACAGTCAGTGAGCATGAAGACAGGTCAACAGAAACTTCCCAAACTGAAAATCAAAGAGAAAACAAACACCTAGAGCATTCAAACGACCATGGGAGAACTTAAAAAATGGACCAGAACATCTAAGAACTGTGGGAAACTGAGGCAGAGATAAACACAGGATACCCCTGTTTTAGAATACCAGAAGGAAAAGAAAGAGAAAACGGAGGAGGAAAAACATCTGAAGTAATAATAACAGAGAATTTTCCAATATTAATGAGACACAAACCACAGACCTGGGACGCTCAGAAAACATCAACCTGGATAACTATGGAAAAGCTACACCAGGCACATCATATCCTGCAGAAAACGAAACACAAAGGGAAAATCCTGAAGGAAGCTGGGCATGGGGGGCAGAGGTGGGGGAAGCCTAAAGAAGAACAAAGACAGAGATTCAGTGGACTTCCCATCATAAACAATGTAGGCAACAGAGTGAAGTCAAATATTCAAAGTGTCATTGAAAGGAAAGACCCACCAACCCAGAATTCTCCATCCCAGGGATATTATCCTCCAACAGCGAAGGAGAAGAAAACACTTTCTCAGAAAAAGATAAACAGAGGAACTTCACCTCTAGTAGTCCTGCCCTGAAAGAAACAGTAAAAGAAGTTCTTTAGGAAGAAGAAAACCCATGAACTTGGACCTGCAGACAGGAAGAGCATCAGAGAAGAAACGAATAAGACCTGTTATTTTTGTTATTCTTACTTAGTCTTAAAGTAATGACTTAAACAGTAACAGCAGCAGCGCCCTGGGTGACCCCAGCACATGGGTAAGTGAAACGAATGAGGGATGGAGGGAAGTGGGACAATTCTGTTACAAGGTATCTACTCTACACGTGGAGCAGGATAATGTTTTCGAAGGTGAACACAGATTAGTTTAAAATGTGTACTGCAAACTACGGCAACTATAAAAAAAAAATACAGAACCCCCTAGAAAATACTGTATTAAGAAATGACTTAATGGATAAAAACCAATGATATAAAAACTCAAAGTAGAAATGCTGAAGTTGGAAAAACTGAACAACTAAAAGCCCAAGCCCACTAATGATGACAGTAATTATTGGCTGATGAATGTGGCAGGCATTGCTCTGAGCCACTTACATGGACTATTTCATTTATTTCTTAAAATTATCACTCCTATTTTCAAATAAAGAAACTGAGGCATAGAGATTAAATGACTTGCTCAGTGACGCACAACGAGTGGCAGAGCTGAATTTACACCCAGGCAGCCGGCTTCAATGTCCACACTCTTAATCAGTCTCTGTCCACAGTTCATGGTCTAATCATATGAATTAATTTTGGATATGGCTTTTCTCAGATTCACATTAAAATTCACTAACAATGTCATCCTATATTCCACAGACTAAAGTTCTACTGTTATCTATTAAAAAAAAATCACACGCCAATGATCAAGCTGCAAATACATATTAGAGTGGAAAAAAAGAAAAAAATTTAACAGATGTGTGCGTGAGGTGTATGCAATAAAAAATTACACTACTGTTGTACTTCTTAAAAATCCAAATAGAACTAGGTAAATATTTACATATTTGTAATTGCGATACAGTGAAAGGCACCATCTCAGGGTTTACTTAGCAATGATGTTATTGAGCAATGAATGGTTACGTAAAGCCACTACCTTGATCCAATTTTCTAGCTCTAGATAACTTTTCTTGTGATCTCCTTTTTAGTTCTTGGACTGGAATACAAGCCAGTGCTTTCTCCTGGAGAGCAGGGTTCTCATAGACCAGTACATGCTGAATGTTGGACCGAAGAACTTTTAGAATGACTGAATCACCAGTAACCTAATAGAAAGAAAATAGTGAAATTAGCTTTATTGCATATGCTATAAAAATAACACAGTGAAAAAACACTGGTTCTATGATTTCACAGATAAAGAAGAATGTATGGATTCACTGAAATATAATAATTATACTCAAAACCTTTGCAAAATTATTATTAGCAGACAGCCATATATATGTCACAGTCTAAAATATATCTATGTTTTCATCTGAATATATTATGTTATTGAGGATATATTTAAACAGGGACATACTGAATTCTTGACCACAAGCCTGGATCAAAATAGCACTCTGAACAATGCATCTGGCAGCCCTTTCCCCTTCAAGTCCCTGTAAATAACACTTTTTAAAAAACTTTATACAGCATTAGCTACGGAGGACTACTCTTAGGGCATCAGGAATTTTGAGAAATTCCCAAAAGAGGAAAGGCAGATAAAAATGGTCTAAAGGAAGAAACCATGCCAATATGCTCTCTGAAGAGAGAAGGTATAAAAACTAAAAAAAATTCTCAAAATAATCCCAAGGAGAGAGGAGCCGCAGGATCCACCGAGCAGGAAGGGGCTTTGCAGTAAGCACTGAGACGACTGCTGGGCTCTGCACGGGGAACAGCCGGACATTCTGGTCCCCACCCTCCATCACTCCTTGTCAACAAAAAAGTGTGTCTCTGAGCAGTGAGGGAGGATGCTTAGATTCTCAAAAGGAAAGAGGAGTGTCCCAGCGGAGAACAGGTGCTGCGTGGCACAGCCCGCCTTGCGCCAAGTCCTGCCCTCGCAGTTGCTAGAACCAGATGCACTATTCACAGACGGGCGAGCAGGAACTCGCAAATTCCTGAGTCTGCAACAACCCATGTTGTTGAGAAGATGCACTGAAATCAACAGCAGAAGAACAAACCCTGTAGCAATGGCAGCAAGTACAGAAGAAGACTGAAAAAAGGCTATCTTTAGAAATTCAAGAGTATACTGTATTCAGAGAAAGAAAACTACGGGTCTTGGAAATAAAAAATTTAAACGCTGAAATAAAGAAGAAAGCACAGATGGTCTCAAAGAGCAGAACAAACAAAGCTAAGTGATCAATCAATTAGAAGACTGAGCCAAGACATTTTCTGAGACTGCAGTGCAAAAGAACAAATAGCCACTGAACATAAACCCATAACTGCCCAAGTCCAGCTAACAGGAAGTCTAGAAAGTAGAAAAAAAAATGGAAGGGAAAAACTTCCCACATAATGGAAAATTTCTGAGAGTTGTAGAAAGAGGCAGTATGAATGGAGAAAAAACAAATCCCCAAAACTAAACTAGGTATATAATAGTGACATTTCACAACAGAAAGGATAAAAACAAAATCCTAAAAGCTTTCAATGGTATCAGACATCTCATGGGAAACAACGAAGCAAAATCTCTGAAATACTGAGGGAAAATGAGAACGTATGATTCATACCCAGGCAAAGTAATTACAAAGAATGGTAATATAAACACATTTTCTCATATGTAACAGTGCAGAAAATATACGACTCCCAAATCCTATCTAAATAAATTATTAGAGAAGTTTCTGTCCCCACAAAATATAATATAGCCAATATAAATACATAGGACATCAAGGAGTAGATGCCAGGAAAAAAGAAGCAGGGGTGAGTTAAGTAAAAACTAAACAAATTAGTAAAACTTAAATTCTGATTTTTATAAATAAACAATAATAATTGAAAAGCAAAATCACCTAAGAAAGGTGGCAGGGAAGGGAGTAGAAGGGTAAACCCATTCTGAGGTTCCTGTCTTCTTGTAAGATGTTGGTAGAAAAATATAAAGTTAATATTTGCATTAAGAATTTAAAGCCAATAATTAGAAGACTAAAAAGAGGATACTTAACTTCCTAACCTTTAGAGGGAAAACAGTGGAAGAAAACTTGATCAATCTAAACAAAACAAAAATAGAAAAAGAAAAAGAAAACAAAGGACACAGAAAATAAAATAGAATGTCAGAAATAAGTTCAAACATGTTAGTAATTACAGTAAGCAGGAATGGATTAAAAATAAAAACCATTACCAAATACTTTTACGTCAAGCACTGTATTAAGCACTGAGGATGGGTGCACAGAATAGATATAATCACTTTATAGCCTAAGGGGGGGGGCAGGCGTTAAATGAATAATAGCAGAATCATCACATTAAGTCAACAATGTTTGTGTGTAAATGTGTGCGTGTGTGCATATGCATTAAATATTGGAAAAATAATGGAGACCAAAACAAACAAGGACATTATCCTCACAGAATAAATAGTCCATGATACAGAAACAAACAACACTACACTGTCAGTTTACTCCATTATTTAATGAGCCTTTATTATTTTTAGGTACCGGGGACATGATGGTAAGTGAGACAGTTTATTCATACATGTGGTGAGAGTTACAGAGCAGAGGGTAGTGTAACGGCACACCAGGGGCTCTAAAACTAGAATTCCTTGTAGAAATGATATTTACAGTAAAATATGAAGGATGAGAAGCTAGCGACCAGGGAAGGGAAAAGACCATTCCTGCCAGAGGAACAACATGTAGGTAGCTGGGTTGTGTGTACTGGGGGACACGCTTAATACGCTGTAGAAGGTCAGAGAGAAAGTCAGGCTGTCTAGAGCACAGAACCGAGGGGCACATGATGAGGGAGAAAGCGGAGTGTGGAGCCGGGCTGGGAAGCAGTGACAGGTCTGCTGCCTCTCCCCTTTGGAATGGAAGCGATCAGAGAGCTAAACCAGGGGGTGTTTTCAGTGTCACTCAGGCTGCCGTGTAGAGAGAGCAGGCATCAGAAGGCACAACGGGGGACAACTGCAGAACTCTGGGGGAGCGGTGGCTTGAACTAGCGTGGTGACAGTGGTGGCAGAAAAGTGAACGGACACACACAAAAAAAGTAGGAAGCAGAAACAAGTCTTGGTGATTGCACTGTGGAGTCAGAGGGTAGTTAGAAAAGTAGAAAAATACGTGGAAATGATCCACAGATTTTTGTTGTTGTTGGTGGTGGGGGGGGGTAATTAGGTTTCTTTCTTCCCTTCATGGAGGTACTGCGGATTGAACCCAGGACCTCATGCATGCTAGGCATGCGCTTTACCACTGAGCTATACCCTCCCCCGCCCACAGATTTTCGATAAGAGCAACTGGGTCAACACAAAAAAACTAAATAATATTTAATATCTGGATCAACAGTGGCTCCCTCTCAGGCTACAGGAGTGATCCTGAGGGAAGAAAGTACCACAAAGCAGGGGGTTCACAGTGGCAGGCTCACTCCTACCTCTACTCTCATCATGTCACAAACTTTCGCAGTTCACATGTGCCTGGTTTAGTGGACTTACAGATTATACTATGGAGTTTTAACTGAATTAACCTTCAACCTGGCTTAAAAAAGATTACAAAGGCATTGAGGCTGACAGTAATGATGTAAGCACACTGCGGACTGCTTACCAGAAGAAAATGGCAGGGGTAACACATCTACTTTTTTTTAGCATGCGTCCCTTCAAGAGCTACATTTTAATGTAAAAGAAAAAAAAATCAATCTACTGAGACCTGACAAAGTATGCCCCCAAATTCAAAATTATCAAGGGTATTTAAAAAATAGATTTATATCTACATGCATTAAATGATATAGTGTTAATACATTCTTAAAATTAAAACTATTATTTACTTTCTAGCTCCTCTTTACATTGTTCTATAACGTATTTAATACACTGGCATAGCAGCATATGTATCTAATTCATAAACAAGTAAATATACATTGAGAGGACATGCTCAGGAATATGATGGGTCACACAATTAAAGTATGGAGTCCTGCTAGTCAAGGATATGAGGGGTAAAGATGCAGGGATGAGCACAGGGGACTGTTTCTGAAACCTGCTGTGAAGAGGAAGGGAGAACGTAGGACATGCAGGATCCGGGGACATTCGTGTGCTGGCCTGTTTCTAAGAGCTTACAGGAAAGGTTCCTGAACATTGATCTGCCTGTGAAAAATGCAGGTTTCCCAGGTTCCCCCTCTCCCTTTCTGGTTCAGCCAATTTGGGGTTTGTCTAGGAATCTGCACGTCCAGGTTATTCTGATAACAATGGTCCACCCTTAGACGAAAACTGGCCTAAAGCAAGACACTCCAAGTGTTGAGAAGACACTCCAAGAAAAGAGGCAGGTCGAGACCGCACAGTTCACATGCGGTTCCATGGTGAACAGATGAGAAGGGACACAGGCACAGAGGAGGGACTGGCCCTTACTAGGCGCAGACACATTTGCTTCACCAACAGAAGGGATGGGGGCAACAGATGACTGAAACTTGGAGCAGACCTGCGATGAGAACGCAGGGTATTCACAACAGGAAGAAGTATGCTTTTTACCAGAATCGCTACAGGAACACAAAAAAACAGAATGTCTCCATTTTTATTTGAAAGAATTCCTATAAAGATGAGACACTTACAGTATTTTTTTTTTAATGCAGATTTTCATTTCCTGAGAGAGTAAGAACTCATCCAAAGAATTTTTACTTTCAATTTAATACTTTTTTACTCTGGCAATTACCTCATTCATTGTGGTTTTTAATGGCACTTAAACGGTCTTGAACAATAAAGCTTGGTTCTTGCCTTATTTCTTTATATATTCACTGGCACAACTCCAAAAAAAACTAAGTCATAGGAATAGAAGTTTGCTGATTGCCTGGCAACTAGAGGAGCTGGGTAACTATGCACATAAGGCAACAGTGAACTGCTTAAGAGCTAAAGTTACACGGAGTACGAATGGGTGTTTAATATGTGAAATCGGTCTGTTTTAGATCAAAAAGATTTTTTTCTTCATTAATCATACTTGGAGTCCAATTATTAGGTTTCTACTGTGAGATATTTAAGACTGTAAGAAAAAAATACAATGTGTATTTTTGTCAAATCATGTGACAGAACTAGTGGAAGCTGGATGAGCAAATTCACTTCTTTAGTGAAGGACAAGACTTCCCAAGTCCACTTGCCCTCTTTCTATCTTTTTACACTCCTTTACTTCTGTGGCTTTTAAGTTCAGAAACTGTTTTTTGTTTGTTTGCTTTTTGATTGAAGTATAGTCAATTTACAATGTTGTGTTAATTCCTGGGGTAAAGCATATTCATTTATACACAAACACACACACATATATATTCCTTTCCATATTCTTTTTCATCATAGGTTATTACAAGGTACTGAATATAGTTCCCTGTGCTATATATATAGGATCCTGCTGTTTATAGAACTGGTTTTTGAACAAAAGTTCTGTTAAATAAATTTCTAATGATAGTTTTAATCAACTTGTGACTTCAATAAACTTATTTCTTACACAAACTCATTTTTTCTGTTTATAACATTAATAAATGTTGCAAAAAAATTTCAGGAAATACTGAATGGCATAAATAATGTGAAATCACTCTAACTTCAGTACTCAGGGGAAATTATGGCTAAGATATCTGTGTATAGCTTTCCAGACCTTTAAAAATGACCATATTTATGCATGAGAATTCTTAGTAAGAAAAATTAAAACATTATACACACAACATATGTTGTTTAATATTGGAATTCTTACCTTTTTCCTCACATAATTCTCTTCATTTCAAAATACACCATTTCATCATTTTTAATGGCTATTAAGAATGTCAATTTAAAGATGCGTCATTATTTTAATTCCTTATTGAAAGGTATGCAGGTATATTTTACCTTTAAAAATGGTTCATGGGCCAGGGGGGTGGGTATAGCTCAGTGGCAGAGCATATGCTTAGCATGCACGAGGTCCTGGGTTCAATCCCCAGTACCTCCATTTAAAAAATAATAAAATAAATAAAATTAAAAAAAATTCACAAACAAGAAATTGAACATTTAAATATTATGTCCAAATAGGAGATTTTTTTTCTCTTACAAAGATCGCATATAGATCCAGACTAAGAAGTTGTCCTATGAGATTAGTTTAAAAGTTAACTAACTCATTTTATTACTTATCATTACCTAATACTGTTATTTTTATGATTTCAAGGAAATAATCTCAAATACTTATTTTAAATAAATACATATATACCCATATACACAATAGGCAATAATTTCATACATATTCTATAGGAGTCATGTGTCAAAGAAAAGCATACATTTAGACCAGTTGTGTAATAACTGCCAAATGCTTATTTTAAGTAAATCATACTTCAGAATCACGTTTTCAACCTAGACAAGGTTGCAAAATTGTAAACATAATGCTTCTGACATTCTGAGACTATGTCTTTGAAGACTGCCTTGCTGTTTTGAACCTGCTTTCAGAAGGCAAAGGGTATGAAATACATAAAGGGTTATCAGGAAGGCATTTCATATAGGAACACTAAATACTCAGCATGTATAACCAGCAAATTTAAGAGTCAGTTGAATCATTAGGGAAATGCAAATTAAAGCCACAATGAGATATTACTTAATACTGACTAAAATGGCTATACTAAAAAAGACAATGACAAGTATCAGTGAGGATATTAAGAAATTGGCACCTTCACACTCTGCTGGTAAGAATGTAAAATGGTGCCAACAGCTCTGGAAAACAGCTTGCAATTTCTTAAAACATTAAACATAAACTTGCCATATAATCCAGTGGTTTCACTCTTAGGAATCTACCCAAGAGAAATGAAAACATCTGTCTACACAGAACCTGATATGTGGATATTCACAGCAGCATTGTTCATAACAGACAAAGATGGGAAACCCAAATGCCCATCATGGAATACTATTAAGCAATAAAAAGAAACAAAATATTGATACATTCTACAATACGGATAAACTTCAAAAACATACAAAAAGTAAAAGAAGGCAGAAGCAAAAGATTACATAGTATATAATTCTATTTACACAAAATATCCAGAAAAAGGAACAAAGTAAGTTTCTAATACATCACCATTCATTCCAGTACCTTATATCTTAAGGGAAAAACGTACTGGCAAACTTTAACATCAGTGACTATTAATCTTGTATTTCAAAATTTTACTTGATATAGTTTTAACCAAAGTAGTAATATATTAGTTATCAAGTTCATCAGTGCTCAGGATTTGTCTAGTTTATATGCAGTTAAATCTTTTGTTATCTCTCTTCTGCCGCTTGACTTTGGTGCATTTTAACTCTCAATTAGTATCCTCACTCAAAATGGGAAAGACAGGAGAACATAACTGTCAAATTCTGTAGTATGGCAATTAACAGTGATAGAAGCTTAAATAACAAAACACTTTTTAAAATGTGTATTTCAGTGATCCATGGAACCAGGAGTTGGCTATAAAAATGTAATTTCTCCTAACTCCCTTAAGGAACACAGTAAAAGAGACTTTGCCCCAGACACTAGAGAAATAAGAGTTAATATACACTAGCCTCCTAAGAGCATATGTGTTTGAGAAAGACAGTTTATTTTCTTCTAAACTCTAAATCTGTTTTGACAATAGAATGACATTTATTTCAGTGTCTAGATGCTTTCTGGACAGAATTTTAAAGACCTCAAACTATATCTGAACTGCAAGGTTAAGAAGTTTTTAAAAAAAGAAAGAAGTTAAAGAAGATTTGAAAATGTGAATGGAGTTCCTGAGCCAGAACACTAACAAAATAAAAGGACAGTAACTCTGTCTCTTCCCCTGCCGGCCCCTACCACCTTTATTCTTTATTTTTTTTTTAAAGACAAGCCTAGGGCCTTCCCAATCTACACTAAGGAACAACTACCAGGGAGATGAGGCTAAAGGCTCTAGAAGTATTCAGCTGGCGAAAATTAAAGGTAGATTTAACCACTGACTCTATATAAAGCTCCACTGTATGGAGGGCAGGGACAAGGTGTTTTACTAAAATTAAAAAGAGGATCTGAGTGTAAGCTGGTTATTGATAAAATTACTACAGAAAAATCATGAAAATTATTCTAACAGTGAAAATTCAGGAGCAGAATACTTAAGGACCTTTATTGAAAGGGATTTTTGTACACAGGATAATTTCCCACTAAATGAGATCATTTAGGTATGCTAAGAATGCCTGTAAGACAGTAGAAATTTGATTTCAGTTCTTCAGAAGTATACATGTGTATGCCAATCACTGAACTTCACTAATTTGCTAGCACCACTATCAGTAAATTAATGATTATTTATCTGAAGCCTAAAGAAGCTGATATTTTATTGAACAAATAAATTTTATTTTATTTGAAAATATCAAATATTTTATTGATATTTTATTGTGCTGATAATGGCTAGATTGTTGGAATTAATAATTCTCATGCTGAATGGCAGTAGGTAAAGCTTAGATAAGAAGTGTTAAAGCAATATAGAAAATCCTATTTCATGGCCATACCCCTGTCTAGCAAGTCCATTACTTTTTTTAGGTTAAAGACATATGCTAATTTGTGTAACTGATTTAAGTGCCAAGGCAACAGGTATATTTACAAATGATAAATTAAAGAAAATCTAGCTGCTTCAGGAACAGTAAACCACAAGGTTAAGATTTGAAAATACAAATAAAAGACAGCCATTTCCCCACTTTCGTTATAAATTTTACAATTTTTTAAAGAGCTAATGAAATGTGAATGTATTAGAACTGTAAGAATCAAGAATGACTGGGACATAAATTCAGGAATAAATCATAACATATTTCAAAGCTTCTGCTATTTCAATACTTTGAAAGGAGCAGTCAAGGAGGTTTAATTTTAACATTACCATTGGAGCAGATGGTGGATTTGATGACTGCCCTCCACTGTTCCCTGGGTGCTGGGTTAACGCATTAGGATTTGAAGACTGTGTTGTAGGAAGCTGGGTACTGGCTGCAAGCTGCTGAGGTATTTCCACTTTGTGGCTCTTATTCGAACCATCCAATCTGCTACTTCTCTCTATGGCAATCAGGTCACGAATTTTTTGCAGCTGTTCCACTGAAGCTTTCTTAGGAAAGATAAGATGTGTTTCTCCCTGGAATTTATAAAATTAGGAAAAATTTCAACCTCTGCTTTATACTGATAGTCATTTTATACAGTGTATATAAAATGGAGCCAATACTATAGAATACATCATATTTGAACATTCTTGTTTTCTTACCATTATGGCACTTTTTTTTTTTTTTAACCCAGGGAAAGGTATACCAAAATTAAGAAAATATGTCCCGTGGTTGGCATAAAATGTTTAGCCTATTTTATTGGTTCAAAAGCCCTTCAGAAAAATATTTTATCTTTTGGGAACACTGTAATAAGTCAGAAAGCCTCATAAGAATTGCAAAAATGCGTATTTCCATTTTCCTGCAATAGTATATGAAACTACTATTCTCTATGAAATTCCCTATGAAATAATGATACTAAACCAAATGAAATGATCATTGGTCACATAAAACCAGTAAGAAGTCATATAACAACTTTTGAATCTTCTGAACCCAAGTCTTTAAGAATAGCTACATGATTAGAATGTGTATGGGGTCCACTAATTGTTCCAAGATAACAAAAAGTACACTCTGATGGTCAATTCAAAACAATGGATTATTCTTAGTAATACAAAGGTGGTCCGAACAAAACAATCAAACAATGAAAGTCCAATTCTTTAAGAAGAGATTCATTTAATGAATTTGCATAATATAATCAGAGTGCTTTGAGATACAATAAACATTACAACAAAGCTCAAAATGTAAAATAGTCAGCAAATTACAAAACAACAAAAAAGGGAAATGAAAAGACATTCAACCAAGTTTAAAGGTGATGCGAAGCAACAGTGGTAAACCAGTAATTCCACCAACTGCAAATGAGATAAAAGTTGTTACAATGTGCAGCAGACCAACTTGCAGACTGGGAGTGCTCGAATTAAACTCCACAACTGAGAGAGAAGGATCTTATTTCCCTGGTGATGGTAGACCCACAGGAATCCACTGACCAAGACATTACTCACAATGACTTGAAAATCAATTCTAAGTGAATCCTTTTTAAAAAGCTGGAAGAGGCCAGCCATCTCAATATATTATCCAAAAGAGCTGTAAAAAAAAAAAAAAACCTACCATTTGTTGTTTTTATGTGTTCTAGGTACCGTGCTAAGCATTTTACATATATTACTGCAAGAATTCTCACAACTACCGTGAAAGGCAGGTATCAGGTTTATCCCCACTTTTCATATGAAAATACGAAGGCTCAGAGAAGTTCAATCACATGCCTGATGCTACAGAATAACCGTCAAGAGCAAGGATTTCAAGTGCATGGCCTTCATCACTATGCTGACTCCACCTGATACTGAACAGAGATCAAAGCCCGCAAGCTCCTACAAAGAGCTGGAATGGTTGAGCAAAAAATATTTCCACAGTTGTGATGATTACATACATGACAACTGGCACAAACTAGAACACAGTGAATTTTCCGACATTAGAAAGAAACCACCTCATATGCACGATGGGGTCTGGGAAGAGAAGCCAGACTGGTTTAAAACCAAATATGCAGGGCTCTGATCTCACACCGTTTGTGGAGCAGCACTGAGGATGCTGGGTGACATGCGGACAGAGATGGAAGACGAGCAGGACAGGTATGTGGGTCTCAGAGGGGCCCCGGAGACAGATGCTGCTCCTGTCTTGCTCCCACCCCTTCCACCTTTCCAGGACCAGTCCTAAAAAAAATATGATCATGGCCAAAGTGTCTACCAAAAATATTTAATCAACAGCACTGAATTTTCATAAAAGGGCAAAACTACAGGCTTAATCCATTAGACCCAACAATATTTTAAGAAATCAGTGAGGATTCTTGCATTGAACAAATCTATGTTTCTCAACACATTCTTGCTGAGATAATTCTCATTGCTGGACATGAGTCAACCCAGCCCCTGACCACTAAATGCTGGTAATCTCTTCCAGTCACCAAGACAACCGAAACCAGACTCCTCCAATGCCCCATCCCCACTGCGGGGGGTACAGCTCCCGGTGAGAACCACTCCACCAAGCTGGCCTGACGGGCCACAAATCCATCTGAATCCCAGTCTTTCCAACCTCCTTCTCACAATTTTCATAAAAAAGAATGCAGCCTCAGGGACAAGTGAGCCCAAAAATGTCCAGGATTTTAACGTACAACCAAAAATTTCAGGATAGTTCTTAGATTCCAACTTCATCTCAAAGGGCACCAAGTGTCTTTCTGGTGATGGAGTTCAGTTTCAGCTCCAGAAGCTAACACTGAAAAAAACGTTTACTTCATACATGGCCTGAAGTGTAAAGTTCAAAGCCAGCCAGAAATTTTCAGTATAAATAGTCTTAAAACATGATAATCTTTTCTACAATTCCATTTGTTCCGCACACTGCTGCAAGTCGCAGTTTGGCTTGTTACCTGGCACTGGTGACCAACCTTCAAGTTTGCCTGGGATCGACGGGGTTTCTGCGGTGTGGGACTTTCAGTGCTAAAACCAGGACAGTCCTAGGCAAACTAGAATGGTTGGTCATCCCTCCTGGCACTCAAATATTTGTTGAATTAAAGACAAATCTGATTCCACCAAATCTGTGACACTTCAACAAAGAAATCAGTAGTCTCCAGCTGTCATTCACTTAATTTTCCTGTCATTTGACTCTCAAAAATCTGCATTCTCTTGAACACAATCAGTAATGGTCTCAATTTTCCCTGTCTATAGTTTTAAATTCTTTATGCTCAGATGTCTGTAACCACAAGCAGATGACAACATAATTTATACCTCCATTCTAACCTCTCCTTTTGAATTATAGACTCATATATGCAACTCTCTACTTGCCACCTCTTCTTGAATATTTAAGTGTATTAGTTATAATTATCCAAAAAATATGTAGTTTTTTTCTCCACTGATACCAGCTACTCTCCAAGATTTTTCAATAAATGGTACTCTCATCCACTCTTCCAGTATCCAATTCCTTCCTTTCCCTTGTACTCCACATTGAATTTATCAGAAAGGCCCACAGACTCTGCTTCAGAAAAAATCCTGGACCCCTCTACTCCCCCATCTCCACTGCTGTCAGTCTTGAAGTCAACAATTACTCAGAGGATGCCTAAAGGCACTGGCTCTTCCCCGGGGGCTGGCACACAGGCGACGGCACAGCCACAAAGCCCTCACGGAACCCGCACAGGCCTCTGCCACTTCTCACGCAGACCAGTAAAGCAGCTTTCCAGCTGGTCTCCCTGCTTCACCCTTGCCCTCATCCACAACAGCCAGATCATTTTCTTTACAACAGCTAAAGTAATCTTTAAAAAATCCTTCCCCGCTTATAACCTTTCAGTGGCTTCCCAGCTCACTTGTAATAAAGTCCAGTCTTTATCACAGTTCTCGCAACCCCGTGCCCAGGCCTCTGCCCGCAAGTGGCTACCTTCTGAGCCTAAGCTACTCCTGCTAGAAGTCTCTTGCACATGCCAGTCTTCCTGCTGAAGGACTCTCACCTGACAGAGGGCTTCAGGTGCCTGAAGTGCCTGTCACTCAGCTCCCAGCTCAAACGTCACCCCCTCAGAGGCCTTCCCTGCCCACTCGTCCTCACGGAGCTGCCCGCCACCACATACGTCTTCCCATGCCTTCTCGGTGCTCACCTTTGTTTCCACATCTCCTGTCTGGCTGACCTATTACAATGCAAGCTGCACATGAGACGGGAACTGCTATCCATCTAGTCACTACCATCTCCCCAAAGTCTGAAACGCGCTCTGGGGAGGGAAGCAGAGAGGCGGGAGGGAAGCACCTCCTGCAGGAACCCAGCATGTCACCTCGACAGCAGTCACAGCCCCGCCCTCTGGGTCTCCACGACCTGTGCGACTTCTCCCAGTATTCCATAAACCAGAAATGGTTAAGCGCACACACAAACAGAAAAATTCATCACCTTGCTAGCTACTTTCATTGTGTCACAAGATGGACACATCAAACTTTTCTCTTGACCTAAAAACAAACAAGCAAAAAATAAATAAATAAATAAATAAATAAATAAATAAATAAATAAATAAATAAAATTGAGATTCTTCCATCACAGAAGAGAAGCCTTATGTGTGGCAACTAAACTCAGCTTTTCTGTTTTCACTTGTTTCACTGCTTACTGGAGACAGGTGGTTGGACCCCACTAGTAATTCCTGTGCACCCACAGATCAGGTTTTAGCTAAAAGTCTAAAGCCACTGACTCAGTCCTTGGGTAGCACTGCATGTCTGACATTCTAAAGGACTGAGATTGTAAGAATTCTCCCTGTGGCAGAGTTGTTATATTTTAGTGTGATCTTAAAGTACATTTACTGTGACTAATCTGTAATGTCCAGTAAGTGAAGAAATAATTAGTTCTATAGTTTGCCAAAATAAACAGAAATACATTATCTTAATTAGAAATTATCTATCAACACTGTAACAAATGTTTGTACATAAACTGGGAAGAAGAAACTCTTGAACATACTTACCTCTTCAAAGCCCATTTCAAATAAACATTCAACAGCTCCTCTGACAGGCAAAAGTCTAGTAGAAAAAGTTGCGTTTCCAATCCGGATAGATCTGTATTTTTCATCATTAGGGTTTCTGATTAAAAAAAAAATTTGATTATATGTAACAATTTATATTTTTCGCAGTGTTTTTGCATTCCTTTTCACAATTTATACTGACTATACTCCTACAAGGTAGTTCAGATCCCACCTTTAAAGAAAGAGGAAGCAGAGTCTGGAAATACAGCCTGATTTTGTGAACCTGACCACAGTATACACTTACTGTAGCATCACTGTTTAATTTCACAGCTGATAATATTAATACTGCCATAAGGGAAAGCCATGTGACATTTTATTTCTGTGCTGTTAGAGCTAGAGACCTTTACGAGTTTTTAGGTTGCTAAGAAAAAAATCCATGTTAGCTCCAGACAGGGCAGAAGGATTTACTTCTTTTGTTCTGATGGATCTAGAATAGTGCCTGATGTGTGGATGGTGGTTAATGAATATTTATGCCGTGAATGGATAAAAGAAACTAAGAAGCCATATAAAAATGAATCAAAGTTCCTCAAAGACTTCACTTCTGACAAAACATGAACCTAGGTATACCTTTATAGTCACCTGATTTTTCTGTCTTCCCTAGACCAACCATTGTTTTTACTGCAAGTTCTGCTCAAGATATATTTTTGTCACAGCAAATATGGTAATAAAATAAAATGAAGATATGAATTTCTTTTACCAAGATAAAGATTTTGAATAGTACACATGGGACCAGACCAGCACTTGAAAACCTTTTGAGATTTTTAATCACCTTGATAAATCAGAAAGAAAATAAAAGGTTAAAGATAATTACAATATTATACTCAAAAGACCTTCTGAACATAATTTAGGATCATAAGTAGGTTTCACATCTGATATCCACTCCCTTAAAATGTTAGTGGCTTCCATCAGCACTATATTAAGAAAGATGGGTCCACAGAAGGAGTGCTGAGATTAACCACCTATGGTATGTATGGAATGAGGGGGTGGACAAATGACAACCATCGTTGTTCTAAACTTACACACGTTCTCTGGATACTGTGATATAAAAACAAAACTAAAAAAAGGATTTTTAATTGTGGAAGTTTCAACAAATTTCACATTTGTTTTCCATCAAGCAATTCCTGTTCCCAAATTGTCATAAATACCACATGAATCTTTTTTAAACCTCTTTCCTTAATTTGAAAAATTATACAAGTTTATTATAGAATATTCAGAAACAAAAGCTCTAAAATAGTGTTACTTAAAATATCTGGATTGGTGCTGATCTACAAACTGTTTGCTACTCATTCATAAGGAGTGCAGAAACTGAGAGGATTCAGAAATTATTTAGTAATTTGATATTGCCATGAAATTTTCATTGTATTTTACAAAAGTTATAGGTCCACAAATGATTGGAAATTAAAAACAAAAAGACTTTTCCACCACAGGTCACTTGAAAATTACAGATAGTTGAGAAACACAAGGAGAAACAGATGCCTTAGTTTTATCCCATGTATCAGATCAGGTTTTTAAAATCTTGGCAATACTGACATACCAGGCGTTTGTTGTAGGGGAGCTGTCCTGGGCACAGTGACATACTCAGCATCCCAGGCTTCTATGCCACACTGCATCGTAAGCATGCCTCTCTTTCTCACCACTTAAACATTAAACTAAAAAATAATCGTACTTTTGTCAAAACTAGTAACAGGTAAATGAGGCATCTTTTCATGATATTCAACACATTCCCGATAAACCTATCAGTGCCACCAGGATGATATATCCTGGTGCAAAACTGCTTGAGCTATCTTAATCTATTTTTTTTCCCATTAGCTTCCAGATTTCTACGTACTCAAAGTCTTTAACTGGGCTTAATTTTCTAACTTTTCTTTCCTTTTTCACTACTGTTTAAAATTCCTATAAAACTTACACCAGTTGTTCTGACAGAGCTTATTTTGATACATGTTTCAAAGTAACTGTTGATGTAGCTTCTCTGCCCCAGGCTTTGTATAGTTTAGATGCTTCCTCTTTAGTTTCTAATGAGTAATTTTCTACTTTGTACAACATCTGTGGAGCTCACATATCATTTATCTGTTTTTCTTACTTATTCTCACACATCGCAAACAGATAAACAAAGGCAGTAACGTCCAGTTATCCAAATCCTATCTTCCTCTTTTTAGAAATGTTGAGCAGACCAGCTACAGTCTGGAGCACAGACTGGTGTGAAAGCCCTGCCTCAAAGGCTTAGACAAGAACGTGGCCATGAGGCCATCAGACCCCAAATCCATCAGCTCCCATTTCCTGCCCTTGGGAAAGGGCATACAAACCTGAATCTCTGGCTCCACAGCCTCATCTCAGTGTGGCTGCGCTCCTGGAACTCACCACTACTCTCCTCCTGCAGTGTCTAAACTACCCCTGAGGCTAAGTACCTCCCCCACAACCAATAACAACAAAATTTTAAAAATAAATAAATAAACAAACTACCCCTGAGGATCGCCTTTAGTCTTGTTTCATCCTTTTCTTCCATTAACTTAATTTTCTCTACGACTTTTCTCAAGTATTTTCTTTGATGTCTCTTTTTCTATCTCTGCTGACCATTAACTATTTCTTAAACTTTTGTTGGTTTTTTTCCCTACAACTTTTAGTAGTTATCTTGCTTGTTAGCAATTATTAAGAGGTTTCTTTTTCTGGCTGTGGGATGCTGCTGCTGAATAAATGGGGTTTGAAAGGGCAGCAAAAACTTCCTATATCTCACTCAACCATCACTTTGAATATATTTTGGTATCTTTATAGTTGTCCTACCAAATGGTTTTATTTATAGAAAAATTAGTCTTTGTTTTTACAATTGAGTAATAGGAAAAAGTCTTGCTTTTCACCTTAAAAGTCATAATCTACCATATTTCTAAAATTTTAAGATATGTTAACAATAAGCCTCCCACTGAGGCACAGCATTCCTTTCATCAGAAAAAAACTTAAATGTTTCTATTTCAGAAATGGTCATAAAAAGTCCATACTGTACAGCACAGGGAACTATATTCGGTATCTTGTAGCTTATGGTGAAAAATAATATGAAAATGAATATATGTATATTCATATATGACTGAAGCATTGTGCTGTACACCAGAAATTGACACAACATTGTAAACTGACTATACCTCAATTAAAAAAAAATGCTGAGAATTATGTGTATCTAATCATTCACTAGCCCTCTTCCTTTTTAGAATGCCTAATCCCATAGAGTTCTCATCAATGGAAATTTAGTACCTAAGTGCATCCTATAATCTTGTCTTTTTAGTACTAATCACAAAAGTTGGTTTGTAGGTCATTTAAAAAATTATTTCTAGCTCTGAAAATCTGTTATTCTGACTTACACGTAAAACTTTCAAAAACAACTACCTGCCTTTAGAACCAGCTGATAACCATCTCTGGCTCTAACTCTATCTTTCCCTGTAGCTGACAAGGGAAACATGTAATTTAGCTCAAAATAAAAAACTGAATAAGAATTAACAACAGATAACGTATGTGCCATGTCCTTCACTTCAATCTTTTGCAACAATCTTATAATATAGGTATTGTCCTTTCCTTCTAAAAAGGAGGAAACTGAATCTCAGACTTCACATAAATTGCCTATAATCGCCTTCTTAGGATGGTAGATTAAGATTTAAACCCACTGGTTTGATTCCAAAGCTTACATACCCTCCACCATATAAGATGCGAACAAACTCACTCATCCTCAGTTAACTACCTCGGTGAATTTCTCCAGGCATCAATAGTAGCGCAGATGAGAAACCTGAAGTTATTTCAAGTATTTTGAGTCCCCCCATTACCAGCTGTACTCCTGGCATTCAGTCATCAAGAACCTCCAATTCTTGCCTCTCCATTTTCAGTTATGCTTGGCTTCAGAGATGAAACCATGCCTTGTATCTCCTAACATCATTATTCTTACATGAAATTCTCATTATGTTTCTCTTTGGGTCCAGAAACTACAATCACTACAATCACTTTTTCTTGCCATGTCAAATATACATTCTCTTATCAAATTTTTGTTCTCAAAACTGTTCCACTTTAGATCCCCCTGCTATCTCTTCACATAAACATGTAAGTGTTTAAGCATCGTCTTGATATTGTTCTCTAGATTTTATGCTGTGGATATTTTCCATACCTATGTCTTTCTCCCAAACATATTTCTTTTCTTCAAAGGAAGAAACCACCTTCCCCTCCTGGCCCTTCCCAAACACACCCAATGCAGTGTGTAGCCAGTAACTGTATGCAGTTTGCAAAGGAACTTGGTGGAAAATCAAATATGTTTTTTTAAAGAATGAATGAAGCACATTTTCTAAGGGACCCATGTGGAATAGCAATGAAACTATTACAGGTTTTTGAAAAGTTGAGGACAGCTCATCTTTATCTAGAAGTTAGTGAACTGAAAAAAATGGTTCAAACCCATGGCATGCTGTGCAGGCAAATCAGTGTATATTTCATTCCCTGATTTCATTAGCTTTATGACTCTTAATTGGGAAACAGGGTAAACATTATCTGAAGCAGAAATTGAAAACTTAACCAAAAGTATTATTTTCACTTGCATATAGTGACAAATACCACTGTTTAAAACAAAACAAAACAAAACCTGCTAATTAAATTCTCATTTGAGCACTCATCCTATAAAATACTATGCTATGCCAGACCCTGAGGCAGGAACAAGGGATATGGAGACAACATCCCTTACACAGTCCCTTATCTCTCACACTAATGGATTTTCTAAGACAGCAAAAGAAACAGAAAACCTTGGTTTTCTCTACCCTCGGGTAAGTTAGACTAGCATGTCTGTAACGTGGTGTGGCTTGAATCAAGAAGAGGTCTGAGGCTTTTCTGTTAAGAGGTCACTGGACTTGGAACTGTAAGAAAAGGCGGGTCCCCCCTCTCCCCCAAAGACTGAAGGAGTTTGAACTGTAAGAACATGAAGGAAGTAATACTATTCCTTAAGACGAACTAAAAAGGGTAGTTTTCCACACTATCTCCACTTACATGAGTTCCACACTCCTAGTTCCCTTTTTTGATAAAAACTTTTTAAGACGAGAAACATAAGCCATAGTAAAGATTGTAACATGAAATGTCAGCATGCCCAGCTTCTTCTATGAGTTTGGTAAACATTCATAATGATGATTATGATGCAAAAGATTTCCTTTCTCAAAACATCTTAATGTTAGTATTTGTGGTTTTGCTGCATTGAAAGCAGAAGTGAACCCTTATTACAAGGCCAACCCACTTTTCTGAATAGTGGGGTTTAAACAGCTTGGTGGCTTTCCAGGTGGGAGGTCCCAGCTGAAGGGCTCTCTGCTCATGAGTTCACTCATGCAGAGGCTTGTGGCATCCTTGTGCTCTGAAGAGCTGTTAGACCTTCCAGGGTAGAGAAGATGAGGTAGAGAAGAAGGTGTCACAGAGGAGGAAGACAGCCCCCACATAGGTCACAATTGTGCATCTCTGTACAGTGCACATGCTGCAACCCTCGTGGCATCTGGAGCATATCAAGGGCTCAATATATTTTGCCTTCAATTAACTTTTAAAATCATTAATGTTACCTATATGGACAATGTTATAACTGCTGCTGTTTAAAACATTGCACTTGTAACTAATGTCACTTAAAATTGGCTCACGTGAAAATCTATTTCTTTGAAATTGAGGAGGCTTTCCATTTAGACTCCATGCCAATATATCCACCACTTACAAGAGCAAGTGCACCACGGGCTGAGGGGGGACCGAGAACCTATATAATCATGGTGAGCCGATAAACGAGGTAACATCACTAAAGCACCGGCACCTGGTGCTCCTTTAACCCCGCTGCATTTCCCTCCCCGACACATGCCATCCCTCAAGACACCACACCATCTGATCTAAGAATTGAGGGGAGTAATGATTCAGATTGAATAATCAAAGTTGCTTCCCATATCCCAAAATCTGTTACGGTCCCTTAGAGATCTAGAAGTGGACTGGTGCTCACAAGAGAAAGAAAAAAATTACTTTTAGTCAAGGTTATCCTCACTAATACTACAGCAGTATTATGGTTTAGTATTAAGATAGTCACAAAATGCTGGGAAGAAAACATTCTGTCCATGACTAACTTCTGATAAGCATGTGCCAATTTAAGGCACGCTGCTGGGTAAAACTCACGCCGTGAGAATTAAACGCTGTTACCGCTTCGGTGCTGACACCTAAGACGGTTAAACGGCGGGACCCGAGGCCAGACCCCGGGGCGCGCCTTCCCGCCTCCTCTGCCCCGCCCCGCCCCGCCCCGTCCCAGGACTCAGTTCGCCCCGGGCTCCCCTACAGCAGGTGTCAGGTCACAGGTGCAAAGAGACTCTCTCCCCTCGGGCGGGGCTGGGGCCGGCCGGCCTCTGGGCCCCTGAGCGACAGCCAGGCCCGGGCCCCTCCCGGCCTCGCCGCCCCTGGCGCCGGCCAGGCGCCCCAAACCCCGGCGGAGCGGGCGCTACGCCCCGCGCGGCACCCGTCCCAGCCGCAGCCCGCACCTGAGGATGTTGTCCGCGTAGGTGAGCAACAGTTTGGAGGCCTCCAGGAAGGTCTCCGGTGTGTTCTGGCACAGCTCGGCCACGGCCGGGGACGCGGACCCGGAGGAGCTGCCCAGCGCCGCCGCCGCCATGCTCGAGCGCCGCGGCCGTCGCCGCGCCCCGCGCCGCGTGCGCACTGAGCAGGCGCCTCCGTGCGCCGCGCCTCTGCGGCGGGCCGGAGGGCGGGGGCTGGTCTCCAGGGGCGGGGGCTCGGCCGCGAGGGCGAGGGCTCGTCTCCAGGGGCGGGGGCTCGGCCGGGAGGGCGGGGGCTGGCCTCCAGGGGCGGGGGGTGTCGGCCGGGAGGGGCGGGAGCTGGTCTCCAGGGGCGGGGGTTCGGCCTTGGGGGACTAGCGGCTCGGCGGGGAGGGGCTCGGGTTGTCCGGCAGGGGCGTTTGCCTGGTCCCCGAGGGCAGCGGACTCGGCCGGGAGGGGCTGGGATTGGTCGCCAGGGGCGGGGGCCTAGTCCGGGAAAGGCGAGGGCACGCCAGGAGGGGCCGGGGCTCAGTCAGGCGGACTAGGGGCTGTTTAGGGGAGCGTCGGGGATTTGGACGGGGTAGGGGGAGGGCGCGGATCGTAAGAGCCCCGGGGCTTCAACCAGTCGGGGGCGTGGTCTTGGTCGTCCGGGCGGAGAGGCTTTAAGATATCTGGTGGTCGGGGCCGCGGGGTCGGGTGGGAAGGCTGGTCGTAGGGGCGGGAGACTTCGGGCAGGGCCAGCGAGTGTTGGCTGGTGCACCAGAGAAACCAGGGTTCCTCCCAGCCCCAGTGCCAGCCCCAAATGATGCAGCCAGGCAGGTGGAGAACCCCCCTATATTTCCAACCACCCCCTTTTCCCAAATGAAACTATCCTACAGCTTCCTCGTAGGTTGTCAGGCCTTAAATAAATGTGGATGAAAGACCCCAGAAGGAAGGAGCAAACAATGTTCACCTAACGCATGGCTGTAAACACCGCTAGGTTTCTGCTATATGGATTCCTTTTAGAATTAAATAAATGATTGAAAATCTTTTGGGGGAGGGTATAGCTCAAGTGGTAGAGTGCATGCTTGGCATGCACAAGGTCCTGGGTTCAATCCCCAGTACTTCCTCTGAAAATAAATAAATAAAAGAAAAGAAAATCTCTTTCATAAGCCCCAGCTCAGATAGTATGATGTCTCTGTAAAGAACTGATTTTCAAAACCACAGGTTGCAACATAGTGGGTTAAATTGACCAAAATAAAACACACAATAACGATGAAATAGAGTAGAATGGAATGGAAAGGAAATACAGCAAAATGATGCATCCCATATAGTAAGGGCATGTATCAATTTGTGACTTTGTTTTCTGGGTAGATCATGTGATCAGTGTCCTTTATTCTTCTTGGAAGATGAACCCTAACCCCCTTAATTCATCCTCTGCCTCACTATGCTCTGTAAAGTGTACTTTACCAATGGCTTCCTTTCTTGGCAAAAATTCCTTTCCAAACCTCAACAAATATCTTTCTTGACATTATGTTTTTAAGATAAGTTATTTGCCTAAGTAGCTTCTTTAAATGTTATTTGCTTTTTAAATTTGAAATTTTCTTCCAATATCTCTGAGCAAAATCCTGAGCTATACCACCCACTTCAGTTACCATTCATTTGCCAGATAAATGTGAGAAGTTTTTTTTTAATACATATGTAGTTTTGGGGACCAGCTTCCAAAAAGTGTGTTCAGCTGATAGTGTATTGCTAGTTGCTGTAACTAAAAATTTCAGTGACTTAACACAAGATAAATGGCTTTCTTGTTCACGCAAAAATTGAGTAAGTAGCACAGGTGTCCTTTGTCAGAGAGCAGCTTTCCTCCAAATAATGATTCAGGGCCCCAGGCTCCTTCCATCCCGTAACATAAAGGTCAACAAACATTTTCTGTAAAAGGCCAGATAGTAAATGTTTAAGGCTTTGTAGCCATAGGGTCTCTGTTTGAACTATGTAACTCTGCCTGTGTGGTTGTGGTTCCATCAGCAGTGCAGTTTATGCTTTAACAGCTCGGGGTGTTAGAGGCACCAACCCTCTGTGCAGTCGAAAGTCTGCATATAACTTCCGGGGTATGCATACAGGCTTCCTCTGTATCTGTGGTTCCATATCTGAGGAGTTCACTAACGGTGGACTGTGTGGTGCTGTAGTATTTACTACTGGAAACTATCCGCATATAAGTGGACCCGTGTTGTTTGAGGGGCAACTATATTTTAAAATGAACAGGTATGGCTGCGTTCCAATGAAACTATTTACCAAAACAGGCAGCCTGCTGGATTTAGCTTACTGCTGCCACAGAGCCTCAGAGACCTCTGCATTTAGTTAGTGATTGGGCAAAAGGGCAGTATCCCTGGTTCTTAAGCACATGGCCCAGAAATGAGGAACAGCATTTTCTCTACCACATTGCTGGTGAGAATGAAGCGCCATCCAGATAAAAGGGGGGAGATGAGGAAATGCAGTCCCTGGCTGGATGTGGCCACTCACAACCCTAAAGGATGGAGGAAGGTGCGGGGCTAGGGCTGCAACTAGCTGTCTCTATCACAAACTATACTCTCCTTAATTTCAGTTTCTTTTTTTCCATCAGCACATTTATTTATCCTTATATTAATTATATAAGGTTATTATATATTTTCTAGTATATTTTTTAAAGCAACAGAACACTTTTTTCCAAATAAAATCCTTAAGAGGAAACACAGTATATACAGAACACCAGTGGAAGTGCTCTAGAAATGAAGCAGGAGTGTGCGTGTGTGTGCGCGAGCGCGTGTGTGTGCGCGAGCGCGTGTGTGTGTGTGCGCGAGCGCGTGTGTGTGTGTGTGTGTGTGCGCGCGAGCGCGTGTGCGTGCGTGCGTGCGTGTGTGTGGCGGGAGGAGGAACCGAAGGTTATCAGTCCAGTTTTCCCCTTGACAGAGATAATGGCCTTAGGGTAATTTTGTGGGGAACATGCAACCACAGTTGAAAAGCAACGCCATAAAATTAATACTGTGATAATAATGTACAGTCTAGAATATCATAGAAATCCTCATTTTAAGGGGAATTCAGTAAATTATTGTTTATTTTAAATCACCTGAAATTTAAATTCTTTCCAATTACTCTTTGAGTTCCTTTGAGTAACTACAATCTCTCTTGGATAGCACCACTTATGAAGCTCTTAGGGGAATTTATTATAGGGGACTTGACTCACTCTTTTCCCTCTCTGCTTCTTCCACTTAAGTCAGGTTGAAAATATTTTTATTTTTCAGTTTTCTTTAGAAAAGGTGAAGATATTAAGCTACTCTTAATCTCTTTATATCCCCCATTGCTTCAAACACATGAAAGGATGTTCTAGTATTCAATCAGCTTTGAACTTCCTATTCTTTCATTTCACTTTTCTTTTGTTCCAAAGTAATGATTTTTTTTTTAAGGATTCTAGCTTATTAAGAACACCATTTTTAGAGCTGACACTATTCTTAAATGAAATAGAATAAAGAAGTAACTCACTAAAATTTCCCCAGGAGAGGTTTTGTCATAAAAAAAAGAAAATGTTGACCTCAATAAAGACCATCAGCAAGGAGAGGGGTTGAAGCCTTTCAGGAATTGATCTGGTGATTCACTGTCGTGTGATTGATTACAGTAATTAACCAATAACTATTTATCACACACCTGCTCTGTGCAAAGCAGTCTGAGATAGATAACATTAAGATAATTTTTATCTAGTAGGAAGGGCAAAACCAAGAATACCTTACATACAGATAGCCCATTAGTTGATGAAACAAAAAAGTTTTTGTGAAAAGAAAAATAGAAGTCATTTGGTAAGAAACACACAAAGTGGTGTATGAATACCAGCCAATATAAGGGTATGTATTTATGAATTCATTCCATAGTTCATTCACTCACCAAACATTTATGAAGCGGCTACTGAAAGCCAAGCACTGTGCTAGGCACTATGAAGCAGGGGAGGAGATGGGCCCAGGCCCTGCTTTCATGGGAGTCATTGTGACTAGTTACACCAGTAGTATCAGCATCAGGGAATTCGGCAGAATATTCTCAGGCCCCGTCTTTAAAGGTGAGGCCCCGCAATCTGTGTGGTAAGCCCTTCAGATGATTTTGGTGCAAGGTAAAGTTTGAGAACTATTAGTTTAGAGGAAGGAAAATTCCACTGTGGTTGCAGTTTCATGGAAGAGGAAGAATTTGAACAGAACCCTTAAATTTGGAGGTTCATGAGGTGACGAAGAGGAGGACTTCCCAGCTGTGAGATAAACTGTCCCCCTGTCCCGATGTACAAAGGGACAGGATCCCAGCCACATTTCCCCCTCAACATCGTCTCCATCTCTCCTCCTTGCCGTTGCCTCAGTTCAGGGCCTCACCAGTCTTAACTCTCTTCCCCACGTCCATTCCCACATCTCAAATCCCCTCTGCACACTGCTGCAATGGTGATCTTTCTACACCACCCAGCTGATCATATTATTCTTCTGGTGACAAGTTTTCTATGGCTAATCTTTGCCCACATCGTACAGTCAAATGATGTCAGGAGTCAGGCAAGTAACTTGAATGTCCTCAGTGGCTTTGTTCAAGAAGAAAAGGAGGAGCAGAGACCCTGGTGAAGGGAATGAGGGAGCTTACCATTTCCTTCCTGGAGGAATTTAGATTCAACAAAAGAATGTTGCAGTCCATATTAGACCAGGGCTGCCCGCATATCATCTCTGACCTGCAGGATCAAATCCAGAGTTTTCAGCACGACACCCAAGACTTTTTCCTATCAGTCTGTGTGTCACTTTCACTCACACCTCAAATCCAACATTGATCACGTGGAACTACTACCAGCAGTTTGTGGGAGATACCAGGGCTCCAGGTCTTTGTTCTACTCTGCCTGTGAGGATGCCCTTTTCCTGCCAAATTTACTAGCTACAAACATTTACTCATTTTCAAGATGCAGTTCAAAGTTCACTTGTTTTGAAGCCTTTTCTGACTTTGGAAGGTAGCACAGACCCCATTGTCTCCTTTGTGTTATTATAATAATTCTGTTACATTCTTCTGTTACAGCATCTGTTTCAGTAGTTTGCACATATCTGTCTCCAAGGCTGTCAGCTTCTACTTGACTGTGAACTTGAAACTTCTTGAAAGCAAGAACCATACCCTACTAATTTTCATATGCCAGCTTCTAGCACAAGTTAGGAAGAAAATGAATGTTGAAAGTACAAGCAAAGATACAGAGATGAAAAAAGAAAAGCTGAAGTCAATCTAGAAATAGATTAGTTTTGCTGGGTAGAAATCTATTTTAATAGAGAATGGGAATCATATCTGGAAAGATAGTTTTGAATCAGATTACAAAAAATTTAAGTAAACCTAAGTGTGACTAGGAGGCTATGGTAGTAGAGCCCCTTTGAAGATTTTGGTGCAAGAAAAGACCCTGGTATTTTACCAAGGAATATGGTACTAAATTATATACAGCAATTAGAATATCATAAAATTTCTCGCCCCTTTCCAGACTAAAGGAAAGATCGGACTTGTTGGTGATTTGTCACTTCTTATCCAAGATAATTTTATGATGTTACAAAAGGAAAAAGAAAAGCATGTTAAAACTATGTGTTTCATATAAGTTTGGTCTCAAAGAAAATATCATAGGCCTTTTCACACTATGATTTTAAAATATTGTTTAGCAATGGAGAGAGGAAAGAACAAGTTTGGGTACTTCTCACTCATTAAGTTTTAGTTGTATTTTATGACCACAAGTTTGTTTTAATTCCTCTTAAAGTAACTCTGTTGTATTGAATGAAGGTCGTGCTAAGAAGTGAATGAACAGGCCTTGGATCAAGGATGATTCAAGGTCATACTGGGCTTCCCTGAACTACTTTAGAATAAGTGTATTTCCAAACACATTTTAATCCAGTACTAACCAGGAAAAGCTAAGCTTCTCCCAAATTCTTCTCTAGAGCTAAAAAAGAAGGCAGAGGCCTTTACTTGGAAATGAGCGCTTCAAGAGCATTGCCCGGGAAGAAATAAATACGCTGAAAGGTTCAGATGCAGATTAAATGGCCAATCTTTTTAAAGAAGGAAAAAGGACACAAAACACACCTGGGACAGCAGGTGAGCAGTAGATAGTCATCTAAATAAATACCACTTTGTTGATTTCTTGCTTTTTTATATTTTCATGTTATTTTTCCCTTGATAGAGTCACAGCCAGCTCTGAGCAAATAAAACTTAGTGACGTTTTCAAACATTTAGAAATAAACATATACATTCTTCTTTATTCTATTCTTGTCTCCATTCTAGTCAGACATTGGGTGTAATATTTTGAGCACTGCCCCAGATCTGAAAACAATTTTTTAAATGCAAAAATACCTTTATCATTACAAAAGCATTATTTGTTTACTGGAGAAATAGTAAACAAGGCTAAGCAAAAGTAAGGGGGGAGGAACATCACAATTATTGTTCATACTTGCAGATCTCCCCCCCCAAAAAATCTTAAAAAAAAAAGGAAAAAGTTACAACTTGCAATTTCTAACATGGTTTCAACATCTTTCCACATTAATGTTCAGTTATAAAATTGTTTTAACTGGCTGCACAGCATTTAGATGTATCACAAAATACACAACCGATTTCCTGATGTTGGGCATTTTGATTAGTTCTACTTTGTTATTTTTAATAGCTTTGGGAGATACAGTAATAACTCTAAGGATACAGTCACTTCTTTCATTCTTCTCTAGGATTCCAGTAGCATAGGATGATGTCCCTTTTCCCACAGCAGGGGGATGTTTGGGCATTATTATTACCAAAAAAACACACACACAAAAATCCTCTTTGATAGGCAAAAAAGCTATCGCTTCGCGTTACGTGCACGTTCCTGGTTAGTCGCTGAGGTTACGCGAGAGGAGCCTTCCCCAGCGGAGCCCGCACCCGCCTCCTCCCGCGGTCTGACCTCTGCCAAGGTGACGCGGACGAAGGGCACCCGCCGGCCCGGCGCGCACGTCAGGCGCGCGCGCGCCTGTGCGGACGAGCGTGTGCGCGTGCGCGCGCCTGTGCGGACGAGCGTGTGCGTGTGCGCGTGCGCACGCCAGCGCAGCGCCGGAGACGCACGAGGCCGGGGGCAGGTAGCAGGAGCTGGCTGTTCTTCTCCTTCCGCCTTCCCCCGCGGGGTCGGGGCGAGGTTGGGCGCGGAGAAGGGGGCGGAGGGCCTGGGCCTGGCGTCTTTTCCTCTCGCCGCGCTTTCCTCGGGTGTGAGGGGCGGTGCGGGGAGTTGGCCCCACCCCTGCGCTCCCCCTTTCTCCCGCCCCTGACTTTCGCGGTCCCTGAAACCCTGATTATCTCCACGTTGAAGATCAAAACACTCAGCCTTACCCCAAGAATAGGCCCTGAAATGTGTTTTGTGTCGCCGACGCCAGGAATACTATTCATAAAAAGGCCTCGGTAGTCCTGTGAGAGGGTGCTTCCCGCAGCCTGGATCAGGTTGGGGGTGCCCGTGTGTTTCTCATTGTAGAGTTCTGTTGTGGTAAATGGACTGAATCGTCCTTTCACCTGTTTTGGAATGTCTGAGAGTCTAAAAAGGGTTAAGTCCAAACAGGTAGTTTGATGATAAGTATGAATTAAAATGACGTAACATTATTTTCCCTCTGCTCATTAACAGCTCACACCAAGCTCCTGAAAGAACATCTTGGCTATCGTTTCTTAGGCCTTTAAGCTGTTTACGCGACAGTGGGTACCTGCTGGGCGTGCTGTGGTCTGTTACAGGAATGTTTCTGATCATCTGAATCTCAACCATGCTGTCAAACTGCTTGCAAAATTTTCTAAAAATGACAAACTCTCCTCTAATACATACACGATTATGCCAGCGATTAATAAGTGAAAGGAGGTTTTCCGGAACTGCGCCGTCCTCCAGCTTGCGTAGGCGGGTTGTCATTACAGGCATTGGCTTAGTGACTCCACTTGGTGTTGGAACTCAGCTGGTATGGGATCGTCTAATCCAGGGAAAGAGTGGGATTGTTCCGCTGGTTGGTGAAGAGTACAAGACTATCCCTTGCAGTGTTGCTGCTTACGTGCCAAGAGGGTGTGATGAAGGGCAATTCAATGAACAAAACTTTGTGACCAAATCAGACGTCAAGGCCATGTCTTCTCCCACCATCATGGCCATAGGGGCTGCAGAGTTAGCCTTGAAAGATTCCGGCTGGCATCCCCAGTCAGAAGCTGATCAGCTGGCTACTGGTGTTGCAATCGGCATGGGAATGGTTCCTCTTGAAGTTATTTCTGAAACTGCTTTGATGTTTCAGACGAAAGGTTACAACAAAGTCAGCCCATTCTTTGTCCCTAAGATTCTGGTCAATATGGCCGCAGGCCAGGTCAGCATTCGACATAAACTCAGGGGCCCCAACCATGCGGTGTCCACAGCCTGTACCACCGGAGCTCATGCTGTGGGAGACTCCTTTAGATTTATAGCCCACGGCGATGCTGATGTGATGGTGGCTGGAGGTACAGATTCTTGCATCAGCCCTTTATCGCTTGCTGGGTTTTCCAGAGCCCGAGCTCTGAGCACAAACTCTGATCCTAAGTTGGCATGTCGACCATTTCATCCAGAGAGAGATGGTTTTGTCATGGGAGAAGGAGCCGCCGTGCTGGTGCTAGAAGAACGTGAGCATGCTGTTCAAAGAGGGGCCCGGATCTACGCAGAAATTTTGGGCTACGGACTCTCAGGTGATGCTGGTCACATAACCGCCCCTGATCCTGGAGGAGAAGGTGCCTTCAGGTAAAGACTGGTGGTTTGTTCCAAATATTTCTTCAGATAAAACCCTTTATTGGAGTTTCAACTTAGGAAAAATTGTAGTATTTGGCCTTAGTGTACTGTATCTCTGTTGTTTTTCCATGTTAGGCCAAACAGTTTTTTTTGAATTCTTTGCTTTACTGTGTTCGATATATTTGAAAACATTTGATTATCCTTAAGAAAACTGAATTTTTAGTTAAGGACAGTGAAGTTGTGAAGAAGGCCATGTTCACATACCTTCAGTTGTGCTTAACAGCTGTCAGGGTGCTCCCTCCCACAAGCCTTTCATCAGACTTAGACAGGAAGGTTAACCCTTTGATCTAGATGCATCTGGTCTCTGCTCCATTTCAGCAGGGTTCTGCTGTTATTAAATTGGTGCGTCTCAACTTTTAATCGCTCTTATTAAAATGCAGAGTCTGACTATAGGTCTATGGTGGTGCTTGAGATTCTGCATTTCTCACAAGCCCCTAGGTCCTGCTGCTGGTCTATGGACCACACTTAGAAAAGCAAGTTGCTATCATTGTAGAAGACATAGTGAGTTAAGTAAAAAAAACAAAACAAACAAAAAACCCCAAGCCCCCAAAATCCCTCTGATAGTATGTTAATATGTTAGTTAATAGTTTAGCTTACTTAGATCATATTGTGTTTTAATCAGTTAAATTAGCCACGGGTTGGCAAGCCTTTTCTCTAAAGGAATAAAAAATAAATATTTTTGCTTTGTGAGCCATAGTCTCTGACCCTTGAACAACACGGGTTTGAACTGCTTGGTTCCACTTACATGCCACTTATTTCACTAAATACATACAGCAGTACTGCGTGATCTGCACTAAATCCGTGGATGTGGAATTGGGGATGTGGACGGCCAACTGTCAAGTTACAGAGAATTGTCCACTGTGCTGAGGGGAGGGGGCAGCACCCCTAACCCCTGTGTGGTTGAAGGGCCAAATGTATTTGCAAAAACAGGAATCTAGCCAATGTCATAGTTCACCGACCCCTGAATTATACTTTTTAGTTTTAGTGAGTAGTTGCTGGTGCTGGAAATGTCAAACATAGTAGCCAGCTAGATGAGGAAACAGTTATGTTTAGGTGAATCCTTTCAGCACACTTCAAATTATACTCTGAGCTGCCTCTGAAGGAAGTATATGCAGCCCAGAGATCAAGAACTAAAAGAGAAGGTGTTAACATCCGTGGGATTTTTCAAGGGTTTTCCCAGAGAAATGTTTTATTTTTGGATTTGTTTTTTTGGTTTAGCGTTATACTTCATTTATTTAGATTCTTATAGCCTGAATAAGAGGATTTTGAAAGGTTATTTGAAGCACTAAAGTAATGGTACAGACATTTTTTAGCTTACTGGGAAATTTTTTAGTTTATTGGCCAAGTTTTACATTTAAATATGAAAGAAAAAATTAAAATATAGTTATAAATTTTCTTCTCCCCATTTTAACTCTACTTACATACCCCACTGATAAAAAATTCTTAATTTTCATGGATTTTTCCTCAAGGACAAAAGGGCATTTCAAATACAATGAAAAGTTACAGATTATAAAATCCACAGGCTTGTATGTTTCTCACGTGTGATGAATCAGTCCCAGGTTCTGGGGGTGACTTTATTCCCATGCAGGTGGCATTCTTGCTCACATGTTGATCCAAGATGCTGTTCTATTACTAGAGCTGTTGTTAGAGCATAAAAAATTCTTTTCATCCAGTGTACTTGGCTATTGCTTTTACATAAGCCATGCAGATAATGAATTTCTTGTTAAAATTAAATGTGGTTCTGATACATCCAATTTCCTTTCCGATCTTGTTAGATGTATGGCTGCTGCTGTAAAAGATGCAGGTGTACGACCCGAAGAGGTATCCTACATCAACGCACATGCTACTTCTACACCGTTGGGAGACGCTGCTGAAAACAAAGCCATCAAACGTCTTTTCAAAGATCATGCACAGGCCCTCGCAGTTTCCTCTACCAAGGGAGCCACGGGACATCTGCTGGGGGCTGCGGGTGCTGCTGAAGCAGCTTTTACCGCCCTGGCTTGTTACCATCGAAAATTGCCACCCACCTTAAATCTGGATTGTACAGAACCACAGTTTGATCTCAATTATGTGCCACTCAAGGCACAGGAATGGAAAACTGAGAAAAGATGTATTGGACTCACCAATTCATTTGGCTTTGGTGGTACTAATGCGACACTTTGTATTGCTGGCATGTAGGTCAAATCATTTGTAATTAAATGTTGATTTTTTTTTAATGTTATAAACTGCATTCAGTGGAGAAATAATATGTTTATATAAATCAATATCCTTATATATCCATACCCAGATATCCTTTACCTTTGTCAAGGTTTCTCAACCTTGGTGCTGTTGATATGTTGAGCAGGAGAATTTTTTGTTGGGGAAAGGGGAGGGGAGCTGTGTTATATTAACAGCATCCTAGTCTTTACCCACTAGATTCTAATAGCACCTCCTTCCCCAATTGTGACAACCAAAAATGTCTCTAGACACTGCCACATGTTTCCAGGAGGTGGGGGGAAGGAGCCCCACATGAGAAGCACTGATCTGTGTTTTCCTGATGCTCTAGGTCAAACGACTCTTCACAACATTTCACCCACTCTTGTCCCTTTTGCAAACATTTGGCAAATAGCTGCTCTGTGCTAGGTATTCCAACTCCAGGCACACCATTCCCAGCCAGCGTATAGGGAAGGAGTACAAATACAACCGTGAGTTTCTTATCACTCGTCAGCACTCTTTGAATATAGCTGTCAGCCAGCAGGGATCTGTTTACCCCTTACCTGTTAGCTCTCTTATTCCTATTGTCTGTACTGGAATTAAGCAAAGTAACAGAATTTCCTTAAATTTCCAAGCTATCAGTGCTCTGAAAGAAGGAAGTGAAATTGGTTTGGCACTTCTTATTCTTTTTGTATGAATGGTGACACCTAGTGAGCAGTGGAGATGAAGGTCTTTGGGAAGTGGAGCAGAGCTTGGGGACACAAGCCACATCACCTCGCCCACCTCTAGCTTTGTTGCTGCTGTGGTAGATGGTTTTGTGTGCCTCCACCATCTCACCACAAGTGCTGGTGGGGCCTCCACCTCTTCCACCTTGGGGGTTCTCCCTCTGGCTGGAATTTTTGGGAGGGGGAGGGGGGCAATTTCCCTAAAGGCAGCACTTAACCAGCTAGGGTGGGAGGTGGATAAGCACCTTGGCCTCCTTTCAGAATGATACCTAAGGTTCTGTATAGTTCCTGGGGTTTCCAGTGAGATAAAGCTTCAGTGCCCCCAACATTAACCAGCTCAGTAACACCCTTTTTATTGGCTTTTTTTCCCTTCCCTGTTCCTGCTCTGATTTTTAATCCTGCTCAGGAATCACTTCCTAAACAAACCACTTTGTTCTCATTTCTGCTTTCTGGGGAACTCAGACTAAGACGGGAAGTCTGTGTTGGAATGGCGGTTTATATATCAAAGGGATAAAGTTAATAACTGGGTAGATGGAATGTGTGTATTTCTGCCAAAGTGAACAGCATTCCCCACGTACTAATAGGCTGCCAACATTGTCTGCCCACTGACTTTGCTATATGCCTAAGACTCCAGCCATATTCATTCTGTTATAATCAGTTTTAAATCCCACTGGCATACAGTTTGTTCCACTAAAATTTATTGGGTGCTAACTATGGACCTGGTTTTGTTCTGGCCACCAACGGTAAAGTGATACATCAAAGTTTTGTTAATGCAGTAAGTGTCATGGGAAGCCATTTAAGATTTGGGGTGTTACAATGGTTTTGTAATGTATCAAGTTGGCTAGGCTGAACTGCATTTCCCGGAATTCTCTTCACTGTGCTTTTGGTTAGGGCCGACCACAAGAGATTCCTGTGGGATACTTGCACAGCGGTTGTGAAGCAGCAAGCGTTCTGTAGCTCATACATGTCCTGGCTCTGCTGGCTGACTTCCTTGAGGTGAGACAGTGGCTGGACCTCCAGCTGCTTCACCTGGCCCTGGATCCTTCTTCAGTTTCCCTGACTCCTGGGCCAGGTTTGTGTTGAGCTTCATGAATGGCCCAGCTTCTGCCCCGTGCCACCAAGATCAGAGGCAGCAAGAACTGATAGACTTCAGTTCATCCTTACGGTTGTGCTTTCTAGCTGGTTATTAGAAGTTTACATCCACTTTCCCTTCCCGACTGCCTGCGCGGTGGACTGCAGTTGCCAGTAGCAGACGGTAATAGATTGACTAACAGCCTTAGAGAGACTATTTAGCCAGTTCTCATAACTGTAGGTCAAGTCCCTGTAACAAATGTCTAAATCTGTATCTGTCTTGGTGGTTCTCTCTCTGAACCCTGACTGGTACACGTGAAGATGAATGGGAGTTGTCAGCAGAAGATCACATTTCTTTTTACAAATACCACTCTGGCTGTAGACTGGAGAACAAGTTGGGGTGAGGCCAGATTCCTATGGAGGGGATCCAATCAGAAGGGATAGCAAGGAGGATGTTTTGACCCAAGGTTATTCTAAAGTTGAAAATCATGTTTGTTTAGTCAGTTTTACTAAGGCATACTTTATATATAGTAAATTGCACACGTTTCTAGTGTACAGTTAAGTGAGTTTGATAAAGGTGTACACAGACTTGTGGAACTACCTCCATCAAAATATAGAACGTTTCTATCACTGGAAAAATTTCCTCTTGCTCCTTTGCAGTCAATCCTCCCAGCTCCAGAGGAACCTTCTGTCACTACAGATAAAAGTTGCCTTTTCTAGAATTTTATGTAAATGGAGTCATACAGAATATACTCTTTGGTGCCTGGCTTCTTTCACTCAATTTTTTTGAGATTTATCCATATTATTGAGTGTATCAGTAGTTCATTCCTCTTTTATTACTGATTAAAAAAAATTTTTTAATCAGTATGGATACCTTTGACTTTTAATCTTTTCCTAATCCCTACTCAGCTTATTTTATATTTTACTTTATCTTACTGTTATTTTTTAAATGGATATGTATTGCCTTTTGAACAGAAGACAAGCATTTAAAATTTTTTTCTAGAACTGGGATAGCTTCTGAAGCAAAGAATCCTTTCTGTGAAAATCACAAATGTACAGGGATACAATTGTTCAGAGTTGATCCTTGAACAACATGGATTTGAACTGAGCAGGTGCACTTATGCATGGATATTTTCAATAGTAATAATACAGAACCACAGATATGGAGGGTTGGCTATGAAGTTATACAGATTTTTGACTGCACACTGGAGAATGGGTGTCAGCACCTCTCCTGCATTGTTCAAGGGTCAACTGTGTGTGTGTGTGTGTGTGTGTACGGTGTATAGAGAAAGGTAGATGTGTGTATAACAAGTTATACAACGCCATTGAGAATACAGAACTGCTAGAAATTTGAGAATTATTTTCAGTGGTCTAGTGCCAAGAGCCATATATCCTCCCCTCCCTCTGGGTCTTTATGTTTAAAAAGTGGACAACTTAGGATAATAAAAGTCATAATAGTTAGCTCTTATTTTAATTCAGTTCTGCTCTGAGAAGCAGGCACCAAGGCAGGATTTTCTGTGAAGGAAATTTACTGGGGGAGATGCCTGTGAAGGCTGAAGAGGATGAGAAGGCAGGGAGCAGCTTCAGGCTGTGGTAAGAGTCTGGCATCTGTAAAGAGTGGGAGAATGGGAATGAAGGATTAGGTAGAAGGGTCTCAGATTGAAGTCTCACTCTAAGAAAGTTTTGGCCAGGCTGACGTGCCCAATCTTGACCTAAAATCTCTTATCGAAGGGGCTGCAAAACTCTCAGGAGTGGACGTGCATTAGTGCCCCCACCCCTGGCCACAGTGCTGCCTGGACCCCGCAGGAGAGAGGAGCCGCCCTTGTACCACAGACAGCTGCTTCACCAGGCAAGTTTAGGGGGCAGCTCTCCTGTGGTTCCTGTGGGCCCCTCTTTCTGAAGGAGCATTTAGAAGAGAAAGGGGGACAAGCAGTAGCCCCTGATGCTGCATTTGGTTTTAGGTTCGCACTGGTACCCATCCTCTCCCTAAGCCACTATTCTTTCTAAGTTCCCCTGGCCCCCAGCTATTAGCTTGGCAGGCCTTGGGGCTTCCCCAGTCGTGTGGCTCAAGCCTTTCTTCCTGGGAGTGGGAGCCCTTGGCAGTCACACCACTCCCTTTCAGAGAGCACTTGCAGCTGTGTCCTAGGGCACCGGGACAAGAAGCCAGGGAATGCCAGGAGGCACCCAAGTAGACCGCCCAGATTCCACACACACTCTCCCTGTCCTGACTACAGAGCAGCGCGCCCACCTCTAGCTGGTTAGGGTCAAATACTACAACCAGTATGTTGACTTTCTGGTTTCCGGGCACAAAAAGTCCAAAGTGTCCTGGTGGTAACTACAGCTTGTTCAACGAGACACTTGATGTGTCCCCTGGCAAGAGTGTGTGTGCCCTTTGGAGATCAGGACTTTGAACGCTGCAGAGTCCAGAGTTGCAAGGATGGAAAGCATGAAATTCCTCATTGTGACTGGATCAGCGAGAGTGATGGTAAGTGGGGCCACTCCTGTTCCCCACCCCTCTTTGTCTCTGGACCTCTGTGTTCTTCTTATTGGAGACTTAGCCCCATGTAGAAGTCTTTGATTTAAGCATACGCTGCATCTTGAGGATGACACCGCATCCTCCGAGCTGGTGATTCAGGTGTGTCTTTGGAAGGCAGTTCAGCCTTCTAGGAGGCTGGTGCTTCTGCGTGGTGTGATGTCATACAACCCATGCCATATGCCCACAGCCTGTCTTTGCTGTGAAGGAGCTCCCCTGCTCAGTGGCGGAGCTCACCAAGAGGATGTGTGTCAGAGAAATAACCAACTTTCCTTGCCAACTGCATTATAATGAACTCGCATCAGATCTTTAACCATGCCCATTTTCAAGTCTTTTGTCATTTACAGACATTTGTCATGCTCTGATGCTTTTGCAAAAGTGTTCCTCCAAGAATGCTTCATCTTCAAGGAGATTCATGGAAAAATATAGGTTTCAGATAACTAAAATCATACCACTAAAATGAATAAGAATTTACAGAACTCTAATGAAAAACACTGTTCAAGATGACTATAATTTTTATGATTTTTTAAATTGGAAATGTTGGTGGTTCTTTTACGTTTTATTTTTCCACATTTAAGAAAACCTTTTTCCCCCTCCTAAACTATCAGCAGTTTGCTAACATACACCATTGTGAACAAAGATGAAACATTTATCTTTTTCTCCGTACCTGATCCCTCCTGAATGCAGAAGTCTTAGAACGAGTATTCTCATTTTCAGGGCAATCTAGTTACTTGCATAGGTTCAATAAGACTCTGTTCTTCTTGTAACAGGAATAAACTTCAGCAGCCTGTGGACTAAATTCAGCTCACCGGTGCGTCCTGGCCATTAACCCTTTGCACTGACAGTTGGGCTGTTCTAAAGGAATTAATTCTATGGCTTGGACAATGGGAAGCCAAGAGGTGGGTGGTCATGAATAAGCCTTTGTCGGGTCAGGATGTGTGGAGGGACGTGTGGATTCACCCGCAAAAGCCTGAGTCAGTCTTCGCTGTTTCCACCTCCCAGCTCATGAGGTGCTGACCCCCACCACCTGCAATAAGGATGCTGATGCCCTGGCTCTGGTATGAGCCCTAGTAACTGACCCTTCAGTAGATACACGAGTAGGTGGAGTGCATAGGAAGAGTGGCCACTGTAGCACCTGGATGGGATTGTACTCTGCCAACAATCCTGGATTGCCCTTGAGATACAGTGAGTCAGTTAATGCAGCAAGAACATGCCCTGTGTGTTCTAAACAGTGCCCAAGGCAGCTGCCAAAGAAGCCTTCTGGGGCTATCCACTGGAGTTCCCAACCATTGGGAGGTTGGCAAATTTATTGTGTTGGCCCCCTCCCTCTGAGTGAGAGTTTTAAATATGCCCCGGTTCACGTGGACACTGCAGCTGCCCTAACCCAAGCTTTCCCTGTCACCACACAAACCAAGCTGCCACTATTAGGTGATTAGAGAAATTGAGTGCCATATACTGATAACCCTCATCAATAGTGGTCAAGGATCACATTTCAAAGGCCGTGGTGTGCAAGATTAGGCAGAAGAACATGACACTGAATGGAGGTTCCACCTCCTGTATAACCTGCAAGCAGCAGATTAAATTACTAGCAGGTAAAACCACCTTGGCTGGGTGGGCTAAGACACTGTCCCAGACTTTATGCATTTAAATAACCAACCAGTAGGGACCATATGCCAGACTGGGGACCCCTGTCAAGACAATCAACGTGGAAGTTTTGGGAGACAGCCATGCCCTGACTCTCACCTTGGATAAACCTGCTGTGCTGCTGAGAACCCCCAGCCCCATCACGCTTGGGACAAGTGTCCTCGACTGGAATTTGCAATGGGATGTCCCACCAGGACAGGAGAGTTGCTTCCTCCCCCTGCGTGAGGGGGAACTATGCAGTCTCCATGGGATCCTGTTGTCTGCTGCCAGCTGGGCCTGTGGAAACACACTCTTCCTGGATTGGAACGTGCACCATTGAGAGAGGGGAGAAGGTGGGCGTCCTGTTCTGGCATATCCCACCCCTAGTCTATCTCCCCATGCCTGACAGTGCTGTCTTCCTGGTCATGCATGGTATGCACAACCAGGTCAAGTTCCTAAAGCTGCCAACCTCCATCTCCTTGAGGCCAGTGGGGGGCACATTCTGTTTTCCCCTGGTACAGTCATTTGGCCACCATCTTTGTTCCCTCCATTGGCCTGGAGGTTATTACAGCACAAATAGAAGCCCTCAGTAAATTCACCCAGCAAGACTTACATGATAGCTGGCAAAGCCGGCCCTTACTGAATACTGAAATGTCCTTGGTGAGAAAAGCTGTCCTCTAAAATAAAATGGCCTTGGCCATTGTTACTGCCTCCCAAGGAGACATCTGTACATTGACCAGAGTGTCATGTAATCACACCTAATGAGTCTGTTAATGTGTCTTCTTTATTAAATCACATGGGGACACAGGTGAACACTGTGTTCATCTCCCCCAGAGCAGGAGATTTAGTAAATCAATGGTTTGGATCATGGGACTCTTAGAGTCGTTTCTTGTTTGGGGCATCATTGTTTTGATCTGTGTTTTCTCTGGCTTGTGCCTGTACTGCTGCTGTGGCATCTGCCTCCCATGCCGCCAGACAGCTGCCAGATGAGCCACCTCCATGCTAGTGAAACCCCTTGCTGACCTCCCATTGTGGAAGAGGGGGTGCATGTGAGGTTGTAAGAGCCGGTCACAAGGGCTGGAGTGTTGGGGAGGTCGTCAAGAGGACGGGGCCACTGGTTGACCCTCAAGCTGGCCCTGGGCGATCAGAGGCTCTTCACCCCCTCCCCTGTCCTTGAAATGTACCTCCTCCCACCATTCCCACAGTGGGAGTTGTTTTCAAGGATGCAGCCTTGAGAGAGCAGTGGGGTGTTGAGACCATCTAGGCTGGATACGTGACAAACTGGTTAAAGTCTCTTACAAACATTAAGATTAGGCAGTCAGGTGGGGAGATCTGCTCATTTTGTGGTACACAAGACAGGCTTCCTATATGTAAGCTCCCCCGCTTATTAAAACTGCCACCTGCCAGCCAGTTTCAGATCGCCCCCGGGAAGCTCCTGAATTTCTGAGCCAACACTGAGGCTAAGTTGTAAGGGAATCCATGCCGGTAGACCAGGTAGTCCATAAGCCTGCAGCTAGTGGTGCTGGCTGAGGCTGTCTGTCAGGAGAGGCAAACCCATACCTTGAAATTGGTGTCTATACCTCTGAGTATGAATCACAGGTACTTCTTTTTGAGCTTGGTTGGATATTCAGAGGCAGCAGTCGCTAGACTGTGCTAAGTAAGTGGAGGCAGCAGTAGCTAGATCCATTGGGAAGTGGGAGTCCATATTGTTGGGCCCATATGTACCTTCCATCTCTGCCATTGTGACTACTTCCTTCATGTGCCTTTTGTGTAAGTTCTGGGTGGCCAGTGGCAAAAGCTGATAGTGTCCACTGACAGAGTTATTTTGCCTTCTTGGTTGTTCAGTCCCTCCACCACGTGGATGCTTTCTGGCGGGTATAAAGGAGTGACACAAATGTCTTTACTCTTTGTGGACTGTCCACACGTTCATCTGCGTTCCGCTGCTCCAGACAGTCTTATCTCTGATCTCCCAGTTTTGTTCTTTCCAGACCCCGAGCTGAAGTCCAGACCTTTGGCCACTGTCCAGGAATGTTTGTATATTCTTACTTCTTGGGCTACTTTGCCTATACAAAGTGGTTGACCAGATGCACTGTTTGCAGCTCTGCTCATTGCAAGGATTTTCCCTCACCAGGATCTTTCAAGTTTGCTCCTTGTTGAAAGATAAACTGATCTTACAAATTTATTTGAACATCTTTTATTCGAACTGGTCAATGCCAAACCCCAAGTGGTTATGCGGCTCCACTGACGGGAGCTCAGGGACAGACTTCTAGAGAAAAGGAAGGCAAGCCAAGTGAGGCCGTGACTGACTGGCTCCAGCTGAAAGCCTTGGGGGGCTGCTTGTCATTGGTCTTCCTTGGTTTTGGTTCAACAACCTTGAGCATTTCAGGCTTCGATTTTGGTTTGCTGACCTAGGCCGCCAGGACGTCGGGGTCACCTCACTCTAACAGCCTCCCGTTCAGTTAATTTAACTCCCCAAATGCGGCTTTGATGCAGCTGCCCTCTATTTTCAATTTGAACTACTGCAAGAAATATGTAGGAGACAGAACCAGAGGATCTGGCACATGACCCCCTCCCTCTTCCTCCACAGGTTCTTTGCTTCTCCCTTAGTCTTCTGTATTTCCTATCCCCACCTAGAATATAAATTCCACTAGAGCAGGGATTTTTGCTGTGTATGTCCGGTGCCTAGAACAGTACCTGGCACAAAGTATGTTGCCAATAAACTTTCATTGGATGAACACATGGGTGAATCTCAGAAAACTGCTCCACCTATTGCAGGATAATGGGGCATGAGAGGATGGCCGTATCCCAGGCCTCCAGCCAGTCCCCGGGACATGCCCTGCCAAATGAGGGTCCTTAACTTCATGCAGGGAAGAATTCCAGAGCGGGCCATAGTAAAGTGAAAACAAGTTTATTTAGAGAGATACGTACTCCACAGACAGAGTGCAGGCCATCTCAGAAGGCAAGAGGGGCCCTCGGGGTGTGGGGGTGCTTAGTTTTTATGGGCTGGGCAATTTCATATGCTAATGAGTGAGAGCATTAGTCCACTGTTGGGGGGAGGGGCCGGGATTTCCAGGAATTGGTCCACTGCCCACTTTTTGGGCTTTTGGGTCAGCCTGGGGACTCTCAAGGTGCCTGTGGGTGTGCCACTTAGCAGCTAAGGTATTACAGTGAGCATGCAGTGAGGCCCAGGGTCCACTGGACGTTGACTCCTTCATCATCTTGGGCCTAGTTGGTACTAACCAGTTTCTGTTGTATCTTGTTTTTCTCAATGGCTGTGTCATTCTTTCAGTGGTTGTGTCCTGCCCCTCCCTCCTGTCTCGCACGGACCACCCGTCCCCACTTTCCCACATCTCCTCCTTCTGAAGCTCCGCCTGGTTGTGGCTCTGAACCTCCCCCTGCCGAGCGCCGCTCTTCACCCCCGCTGCTGCTTTCAGCTCTCCCTGAGTCACTGCCAGAGCCAACTTTTTGGTCTTCCTGCCTCCGCTTTGCACTGCTTTCCAAACACCATTCATTTTAGTCCTAGCTGCCAAATTGATCTTTTTTTTTTTAATGTAAATTAAGTCATGTCATTTCTCTGCTGAATGAACAGCTTCCAATGGCTTTCCTTTTGACATTGGGTGACATGCAAACGCCTTCCCAAGGCCTGTGATCTGGCCCCGCCCCAACCCTACCTCCTACTGCTTGCATTCCAGCCACACTGATGTTCTTTTTCTTCCTCAAGTATATGGTTCTACCTCTGTTCTTGCTCTTCTCTTGTCCTTTTTCATTTATGTGCAAATTGGCTTCCTCCTGTTACTCAGGTTTCAGCTCTGGTGTCTCTTTTTGGAGAAGCCTTCCCTGGTCACCCAATCTAAAGTAGCCCCCCTTTTCCTGCTAATCTCTCTTTATCCCAGAACCCTGTTTTGTTTATTTTTTTAAAAAAATTGATTAATTTATTATTTTATTTTTTGAGGGGAGAGGAAATTAGGTTTTAATTAATTAATTTTTTAATGGAGGTACTGGGGACCTTGTGCATTCTAGGCATGTGCTCTACCACTGAGCTATGCCCTCCCCACTGATTCTTCACATTGCTTATCGCTATCAGAAATGACCTCCTTTTAAACGTATTTTTTCTAGGCTTTTTAAATTCCTGTTAGAATGTGAACTTTGTGAGAAGAGAAATCTTGCTGATCTTGGGAACAAAAATCATATCCCCAGAATCCAGCATTGTGTTGCATGCATGCATGTGCACACACACACCAACACAAACAGAGAAATGTCCGTCCTAACAGTAACTGAAAATGCCTCTGTTTCAGGAAGACAGGGAAAGACCAGGTCATTCATGGTCTTGGAAAACCGAGAGAGTTGTTATTAACGTCAAGAGTCTAAGTACAAGGGGCAGACCTCATAGTGTAATGCTTTTTTTCTGTCTGGTTCCTAGAGACTCAGCTTTGATCTTTGGGACCAAAGAGGAATGGTCATGGTTATCTTGGTTTCTTTAGAACTTCTTAAAAGCAATGCATCTTGAATTATGAAAGTCTAATTATGTTGTCTTGAACAAAAATGCCTTTAGCTCAGGGTTCAGCCAGTTTTTTTCTATAAAGGGCTGGATAGTTAATATTTTTGGCTTTATGAGCCATATGGTTTCAGTTGCTACTTCTCAATTCTGCCCTTGTAGTGCAAAGGCAGCTGTAATCAAACTGAAACAAGTGGGCGTGGCAGGACTTGGCCCGGAGAGGGCGTTGGTGGTGGGAAGGCAGACTGGCCGATGGGCGGTGGTGTCACAACCACTGCTCTAATTCTTTAAGGAAGCATATTCTCTGAAATGTTCAGCCAGCTAGTCTTTCTATACCAGTGGTGTATCCAGAAATTTTGCAACATAAAATCAGAAAGCTGGATTTCAGTAATGGAATAATACCAATAATTATAATAACAATAGCTAATGCTTATGTAATATGTCAGGCAGTGTTTCAAGCACCTTTCTTGATATCTTCTCATTTAATCCTCACAATTTATGTCCACTCGCAGGTAAGCAGTAAACCCAACCTACTGACACTGGGTTGTGGTGAAGGAAAGTGCAGTGTTTATTGCAGGGTGTCAGACAAGGAGTCTGGGGCAGCTAATACCCTAAAAGCCTGAACTCCTGGTTGGGTTTCAGCAAAGCATTTTTAAAGGCCAGGTGAGGGAGGGGATTGCAGAGTGTGTGATCAGCTTGTGCACAGTTCTCTGATTGGTTGGTGGTGAGGTAATGGGGCGGTGTCACAGGGGTTAACATTAGTAATGCTAAGGATCCAGAAGGCCCGGGGACTACAAGCTCAGGGTCATCAAGTAGTTAACTTCTTCCATTTGGTGGGGGGTTTTCACATCTGTAAAACAGCTCTGGAATGTGCATTGGACACTGTTATCTGGGTGCTGCAGAGAAGAGCCACAGCAGAGGGTACAGGGGAGGTACCGGGTCCTGCTCAGTCACAACTATGTAATTTAGGTAACACTGATGTCTGCATTGTATGGATAAAGAATCTGAAATTTAGTGAAGTTAAAAAGCATGTGCGAAGTCACACAATCAAAAAAAAAAAAAGTGACAGAGTGGGGACACAAGAGTGTCTTCTGCCTCTTAAGGAGTAGGCTTTTAACCTCATGAATATACCACCTGCCCAAAGAGTGTTGCTGAGTCCAGACTCGTTCTGCTCGCTGCATGACAGGCCAATAAATCGGGAGATGAGGTGCTGGGGCAAGGAATGGCGACTTTATTCGGAAAGCCGGCAGACAGACAGGATGGCAGACTAACGTCTTGGAGAACCATCCTCTAGTCAGAATACAGGCTTTTATGCAAATAACGAGGGACGGGTGTGGTTGATGGTTGCAAACTTCTTCCTGCAGGCATTCTTTGTTCTTGCAGCCAGCCGCATCCCCGTGGGCCAGGTCATGGTGTCCCCGTAAACCTCCAACAAAACAAAGGTTATTCTCTATTACAAGAGCAAGGGCTGAGAGTCTACCAGAGCTACCTACCTCTTTTGGGCCTTGTTCCCATTTCAGAGAAGGAATAATGCAAACTTTTCTGAACATCTCCTTTTGTTTCTTGACGGTCTCCTTTTCTTTATTTGGAAAGATGTGACTTATTATTATTATTATTTTTACAGGTCCTGACAAATTAAATTCAATATATAAAGACTGATAACCAACCCCCAACTTGAAAATCAGAATGATTCTTTCCTAAGTGTATCTATTCTACGCTTTCCAGATTTAATCTAAGTGTATCTTTATAATTTAAAAAAATCATCATAGTATTTTAAAGGAAGGACCTCTGATGATGATGATGGTACATTTTTCATATGCCATCACATGGTATGTGATATATGCTCATTTTAAAAAATTAAAGCAGCGCAGAAGAGTATAGGCCAGCCCTCTCTCCACACTCCTCACCACTGCCTGATAATGTTACTGAACAAAAGTTCATGTGCCCTGTGAATGAAAAATACTGTAAACCGTATCAGTAAACAAAAAATGCTGAAGCCATCAAGTCAGAGGCTGCCGTCACCCCCCCCCAGTGAAGACAAGCCTGCAGCCCGGCCTCTGCAGCCACTCACAACGGTGCACCCTGAGGGGACTCAGAATAAGAAAGGACAGGATACTGGCCCTAGATAGCTGGGTGCTTGTCAAAGGAATGAATTCAATGAGCCCAAGTGTTTGCTCCCTCCCATACATAGAAAGGCACTAAATTCTTTAACTTGAGATGCCTGGTTTTCTTTAGTCAACAAGTAATTTTTTAATGTTCCAACTACCTGGTCTTTGTTGTAAAACTCCTATATGTCCTAGCTCCTCCCCTACCTCTTTGGAGCAGTCCCTGAGAGCAATCTGGGAGGCTGTCATCCTGGCTCTAGTCCTCCCGCCAAATAAAACATAACTCTCAACGTGTAGGCTGTCAGGGAGAAGTTTTTATACGCAAAATTTAGAGTGAGGGCTGCAGGGTGTGTGACCTTCTTCTGATTGGCTGGTGGGGAGGTAACAGGGCGGTGTTCCAGGAATCTCGTGCTCAGCCTGAAGTTACCATCCTCCACCTGGTTGGGGGCTTAGTTCCTGCAGAAAACCCAAAGGTATTGTTCTGTGTGTCCTTTGAGAAGGAACCAGGACCCTGCTTTAATCACTGCACTATAGTTTCTTGATTGCTCCTCTTCTGTTTCTGCATTCCCTTACTTGCCTGATTAGCAACTCTTTGAATCTGCTTTTTGGTATTTAGGAAGGTCTAGGAGACTGAAAACTTCATCCTGCAAATAAGAAACTACACCAAAAGGCTTCGGGGTCCAGGAGGGCCCCAAGGGTCCTTCTTGGTTTCAGTAACAGTTTATAACCTCAAAGTAACTGAAACATGTGTTGCCATTTTGGTCTGGCCTGACTTTAGTAAACAGCACATGAGAATTTCCTTTATCATTTTGTTACTGAGCAAGGGCTTTTGTGCCCATTGTGCAGAAAGCCAGACTCTGACTGCAGGTGTTTGCAGTGGAGTACGGGTTATTCGCAGGTGGCATGCAAGGACGCTCATGCTCAAAAGACCGGAACTCCCCACTGGCTTTCAGGTAAGGGTTTTAAAGACAGTGTCAGGGGAGAGAGTGGTGGGATGTGTGATCACCTCATGGACCTTCTGATTGGTTGGTAGTGAGGTAACAGGGTGATGTTTTGGAAATCTCAGCCTTCTGGTTCCAACCAGTCTGGGGGTCTGTGTGCTTGTGGTGAGCCTGTAGTCACCATCCTCCCTCTGGGTGGGAGTCTTAGTTTCTGCAACTCAAAGGGAAGAAATTAACTACTTGATGGCCAAGACCTTCTGGTGCCTAGGAGTTGATAGTGTTGGCCGCCCTGTTACTTCAACATCAACCAATCAGAGAATTGTGCATGAGCTGATCTCGTACCTGCCACTCCCTTCCCTCACCTGACATGTAAATATGCTTTGCTGAAACCTTTCAGGGAGTTCCAGATTTTGTTGGGCACAAGCCATCCTGTCCTCCTTGGTTGGCCCTTCAGTAGGCCTTTCTCTGCTCCAAAATCTGATGTTTCCGTTTGTTTGGCCTCATGGTGTTATGAGTTGCATGAACTTGGATTCAGTGACAAAAGAGATGTGTCAGCTTGTTATGCATCTCCCTTCAGGAGGAACTAGGAATCCTGTGACACTGTTGTCCCAATCATTAGCTTCTTGAGCCTGCACTTTGGAACTCAGGGAATATCTAGGAAATGGAAGTCTTTCCTAAAAGAAGAAGTGGGAGACATGGAAAGGCTCTTGTATCTGGGAGGGCCCTGCAAGGTCCTGCTCGTTTCAGTGTCTCCTTTTCTTTGATGCTCCTCAATCTTGAGGGGATCTGGGGTGGAACAATAAAAGGATAACATTTTGGATAGAGAGATTTATCATAAACTCAGCAGGGGAACTCAGTTTTAGAGGGACTCAGTTTCACTTTCACTGCTTAATTCCACCCTAGCCAAGCTCTGTTAAAGATGGTCTGGTGGTGGTTAACCTGCCTGAAGATCTCCTTGCTTTCCAGAGGGATGTGGCAGGAAGAGTGGGTGCTTTGGACTCAAAAGACTTAAATTTCTATCACTATCACTGGGCTTCACTTTGCTCATCTGCAAATGGAGTTGTTACTGGACCCAGCCTGGGTCTGCTCACCTGCAGCACAGCAAAGCCAATTAACTGACACCCGGTTGTGGTGAAGGCGAGTTCAGCATTTATTGCAGGGCACCAAGCAAGGAGTACGGGCAGCTCACACTCAAAAGAACCCTGCTCCCTGATGATCTCCAAGGAAGAGTTTTTAAAGGTAACATTTGGGGGGAGGGCTGCAGGATGCATGACTTTCTTCTGATCGTTTGGTGGGGAGGTAACAGAGTGGTGTTTTAAGAACCTTAATCATCAGCCTTCTGGTTCCAGCCCACCTGGGGTCTAGTGCTTGTGCTCAGCATGTAGTCACCATCCTCTCCCTGGGAGGGGGGTCTTAGTTCCTGCAGAGCAACTCAAAGATATGCATCAGATTGTTATATATGCCCCTTGAGGAGGAAATGGGACTGTTTTATTGATGAACTATTATCACTACTTTTCTTGTTTAACTGCTTTTCCTTTGTTTCTGAATTCCCTCACTTCCCGAATTAGTAACTCCTTGTGCCTTCTCTTTGGAACTCAGGGAAGGCCTAGGAGAATACAGCATTTTTCTACAAACAAGAAGGAGGGACATGGGGGAGCTTTTGTAGCCAGGAGGGCCCCAGGAGGTGCCGCTTGGTTTCAGAGTCAGTAATATACCCATGCAACAATGGTTTTGAGCCTCAAATAAGGTTATCTATACACTAAGCATACCCTCTGTGTGATGAATGGCTATTTTGTTAAGAGCTTGAGTGTGGGCTTTTCCATATTAATGAATTCTCTGGGAGCTTGGTTACTCAGTCCAGAAAATTGAATTAGTTTTGGATTTTATGATTATTTTCATAATTCTGTATCTATATAGATTTATTTTTATTATAGTGTCATCCATGCGACCCTTTATTAAATAGGGGAAAAGCTTTGTCAAGATAAAAAGCCCCATATCCAGACTTTAGGAATTTCCCCTAAAATAAGTGCTGTGGAGCATAGAAACGTTAACAAAGAAGCTTATGACATTCCTTCTGAAGAGATGAAAGATTAGAAAGCTGCCTCTCTTGGCTGGCGCAGGCCCACCCCGTCCTCGCAGCAGCAGGGGATTAGATGACCTCTGAAGATTCCTTGTAGCTTTGGTTTTGTTTTTTGATGTCTGTTTAAAGATTATGCTAATACTGCTGATGTAAAATCCTTTGTACACAATGATGGTTAAAAATACTGGCTCCCTGACCTGAATCTATGCCTGTCTGGTTAAAATTGTATATTTGAGATTAACAGGACTCAAATGCTCATGTTTTATACAAGCCATGGGGTCTTTTTTCCTCCTCAAAGAGATTTTTTGTTATTGTTATTTTGGATTAAAGCAAGAGGGAGAAAGTTGGTAAAAATGCATTCAGATAGAGAAGATTTAGCTTATTTTAATAACTAAGCTCAGCTTTTATATTGTGGGTGAGAAAGATGAATGAATAATAATGTAGAATGCAAAGACCCAGGAGGTAACCCCCAGCCAAGCTATCCACGGAGCAGCATATTAACTAGGAAAGCGTCTTTGAAGCAGAGAACAGAAAGAGTTCTCCAAATCTGTAAGCATGTATCTACTAAGTAACTCTTACAGTGCTTTGGGAGAATGGGCTCTGCAGCCAGCCTACTGGGGTTCAGATATTGGTTCTGACCTCTTATGCACTCTGTGGTCTTGGCAATGTACTTAACCTATTTGTCCCTTCTGTTCCTCGTCTGTAAAATGGAGTTGATAATGGTACTTACTTAGGGTTCTCGTGAAGGTGAGATGAGTTAATAAATGTCAAGTGGTTAGCATGGTGCCTACAATACAGTGTGTTCAATAATAGCAATTAATTCATAGCCTCAAGTATTATTGTGTTTTACTTTGTTTCCTTTTTGTTTTTGCTTCTTTACTTTCATGAAGAAAAATTTAAAAAATTTTAAAAATATTAGTATAAGAAACCTCCAGGTATTCATCAGCAGTTCTCCATTCATGGGTAATCTTGTTTTACTTAAATGCCCCTCACTTCCCTGCTTCTATTTGATTATTTTGAAACAGATCTCATGTATCACATATTTCATTTATAAATATTCTAGTACATATCTCTAAAATAAAGGTAGCAAATTATGGCCCAATGTCTGTTTTACAAATAAAGTCTTATTGGAACACAGTGAAGGGGTCCAGAATTTGCAATTGTGGCATAAAAATTATTTTGAACTGAAGTCATTTGAGAATAGTCTTTTTCATTTTTTTCTCTGAACTCTTTTATCTGCTTAAGAGCAGGGCCTCCTGGAAAAACTCAATTGTCATAAATCTTCTCCCCAGGAATTTGACAACCAGGGAAAACTGACTCTTGTTACAGATATGAGAAGTTGGGACTACATCTAAATAAAACAATTTTACAAGACTATGTCTGTCTTCTAGCTTCCTAAGGGCCCATTCATTTTCCCTAAAAGTCATTTATTTTCTCATAAGTACCCTTTCTTCCCCTCCTCTTCCCCCTACTAAGATAATTTGTGATTCTCAAATTTTAATCAGCTTTTTGAATCATGTTTTTCTGTGAACTCTTGTGTATGTATGTGGATAAAAATTTGTCTTTCCTCTTCCTAATCTGTTTTTTAATTGTTTTAATTCACAGGCCTCAGTAACTGAATCTAAGAGGATAGAGGAAACGTTTTCTTCCTCGACACCAGCTATGCCCATTCATTTGCTTATTGTGTATAACTGCTTTTGTGCTACAATGGTGGAGTTGAGTGATTGTGACAGACAGTAAATATTTTACTGTCTGGTCCTTTATAGAAAGAAAATGTCAGCTCTTGCTGTAAAAGATAAGGAGACTTTCTTTTTAAAAAACATAAATACAGTTCATTTTCACACCTAGAAACATTAATAATAATGCATTCATATTACCAACTATCCAACTGGTATTCACATTTCACAAATGTCTCTTAAATTAAAAAAAAAAGGGGGGTATATTAAAAAAAAAGAAAGAGAGAAAAACAGGATCCAAATGAGGTCAACACATTGGTATCTCTGAAGTCCTTTTTAATCCAAAAGAGGCAGTCCTCTTTTCTCTCTTTCCTCTTGTAGTTTATCTGTTAAAGAAACATGCCATTTGTCCTATAGAGTTCCCACATCTGTATTTTGCTTGTTGAAATCTATGATGTCATTTAACATGTTCCTCTATCCTCTCTATTGCCTAGAACTTGGCCATTTGAACTGTAGACTTAACTTGATCCAAGTGTACAAGAACACACCCTGTTCAAGGGTAGTATACGTACTTTCATGAGATAGGACATAATGGCTCTTTTCGTGATGTTAGCAGACAGGCTGAGTTTTACAAATTGCTAATTCTGAATAAAAATCAGCAGTGGAGGAGATGCTTCTTTGAATATGGGAATATCCACCCACAACAGTATTGTGAAATTTTTCAAATTTACCCTTATTAACTGGGCACCATGGCAGCTATAACTAGGCGGAGATTAGCAGATCTTCACTGGGGGCACACCTCGGACTTCTGACTCTTCTAATCACCTTAAAATATATCTGGAATCTATCCGTGTCTTGCCATCTCTCAGGCCCCCGCCCCCCTGGTCCACATCGCCCTCATCTCCTGTCTACGTCACCGTAGTAGCCTTTTAATAAGTCTCCCTGCTTCTGTGCTTGCTTTCCTGCAGCTTGTCCCCAACTCAACAGCCAGAATAACCCTTTTAAAACCTAAGCCCTGTCACATGACTCCTTTGTTCAAACCCTTCTGGATAAATATTGAAGTCATTGCAATGGTTCACAAGCTTCTAAATAATCTACACCACTTCTGCTCACCCTACTCCTCAGTTGTCTCTTTGCAGACCCTTAAGAGCACCATTCCTATCTCTTCAGAGGGTCTTTGCACTGGCTGTTCTTTTTGTCTTTAGAGCTCTTCTCCCAGATGCCCACATGACCAGTTCTCTTGCCTTCAGGTCTTTGCTCAAATGTCCACCTGCTCAAGAATCCCTAGCCTGAACCCTCTTTTTAAATATTGCATCCTGCCTCCCACCTCCACACTACCGATCACTGTCACCCTGCTCTACCTTTTAATTTTCCAAAGTATTAGTTGCCTTCTAACATGCCTTATAATTTACTTATTTTTCTATTGCCTACATATTTGTCCCTGCCAGGAGTTAAGTTTCCTGATGGCAGGGTTCTTTGTTTTGTTGACTGAAGCATCTCGTGCCCAAGTCAATGTCTGGCACAGAGAAAGTGCCTAAACTATACTTGCTGAATGAGCAACTGAATTTCTGTCACTTCTACCTATAGAGAGAAAACAAATGTACCCCATGGACCAAAAGGCCTCTGACTCACGTGACCACCCCCTCCCACAATGTTTTGCTTTTCTTCCTCTTGGAGATTAGTCTGTGTATCAGGCACTGTGTGAAATATTTTCCAGTAGTATCTCCTTTAATCCTTCAAACAACCCTTAGGAAAATAAGTGCTATTATTATTTCCATTTTCAGGTGATGAAACTCAGGCCTGGGGAAACTCAGCTCTTGGCCAAAATCACACAGTTAGTAAGATGCAGCGCGAGAGCTGGAGCTCACATCCATCAGACACCTGCACCACGGCTTTAAACCGCTAGGTCCGCCACTTCCCCAGTGGGTGGAACTGCTCTGAGTTTGGTCATTTATGGGCTATTTCTCTGTTTGTTCATTTAACAAATATTTATTGAGCTCCAACTGTGTGCCAAGTCCTTGGGATATATCAGAGAACCAAATGAAAATCTGTGCCCTCTGACCTTTCATTACATCTACCTCTTTTCAGAGCCATGATTCCAGGCTAATGAGGAAGGGGGATCCGGCATGGTCCTGGGGGCCCTGATTTAGGTCATAGAGAACGCTCCCTCATGTAACGTCACCCTCCTTCACCCCAGCTTGTTATGGTATTCCGTCTGGGTGAGTTTTGAAAGGCCTACTTTCAGGTACTTTCTATTTTTTTCTGTCTAGATTTGTCCCCACTTTATAGATGAGAAAACCAAGCCTGAGATGATTTTGAGACTGTCTCAAAGTCAATTAGTAAATGGCAGAGCTGGGGTTTCTGGCTTCAAATTTTATGTTCATGACACCCTAGCAGCCACTAGAGAGGCACATGGTGAGCTAAGGGATGTGGGGTGGGGGGAGTGTTTGGGCAGCGTGGTAGATGAGAGGAACATTAAACAAGAAAATGAGGGATCCTGGGAGCCCTGACTTGCCTGTGTGTTTTCGGCAGCTCGGTAAGGGGGGCGTCTTTGTAGAAGAGGAGGTACAAGGGCAGGTCAGTACTTCTGCAGGGCAGTCAGCCAATTAGAAGAGCTAGAGCAGGGGCCATGCTGGGAGCCCTGCTCGGGGGACTCTCTGCTTGGAAGCATCAGGATATCTTTCTTCATACTGATTTCCAGAGGGCATAGCCTCAGAGGAATCAGAGATGGGTGCAGAGAAAGTCACTTGATCTGGGCCACAGCCTTCCACCTCACCTTGCAGGCCGGCTGGACTCAGCTGGGCTCAGGATGCAGCAGGTAACGTCTCCCCCTGGTTTAGACCAGAAATGTCTAAGAGCAAGGATTCTATTAGTTTACATTCTGTTCTTCATGTCTGCATTGGAGAGGGAGCCAGATGTAATAGAAAGAGTCTAGGCTTTGGATTCAGAAAAAGTATTTTTACATTGTGGCTCTGTCAGTTCCTACCCAAGTTATTTACATTCCGTATCTGTGAGGAGTCAAGGAGCTATCAATACTTACCTTGTAAATATTCATTCATTTATTAAGCATTTATTGACATCTATTATAAAGAACTGTACATGATAGGTGTTGGGATAAGATAATTTATATAAAGTTCCTGGCTTACAGTTGTTGTTCAACAACTAATAGATATTATTATCATTATTACTAATTGCATAAATAAATCAGCAATGTCTTCTAGAATGGTGAGAGTACAAATATTACATCAGTTAGCCTTCCAACTAACTAACTAAAGGCCCCAGCCTAGCATCCTTGTGAAGCGGTATCTGCCAGGGGGATGATGTTTTCCTCTCCGACTGGAAGTACCACGTCTGTCTGCAGTGGCCATGTGACTTCTGACAACCCTCGTCAACAGTATCCCAGAAGGAAATTAAGCTGGTTGCCCTGAATATCTTTCTGTTTCACGATGCCTGATAGGCATTCGCTAATAATTTTGACCTGGCAAAGAATCAGTCAGTAGAAAATTAGAAATTTTAATGAGGATTGTCATTAGCTGTTTCTTACAAATAATGGAGTTAAAATCTAACTCAAGATTCTTGGTAAAACAATTCTCACTTCAATTCTCACAAGTAATTATTATTTAGAGTTTATATCACTTTGTATTTCTTACATTTTTTCAATTATCTTTTCCATTATTCTTTGGGGAAAAAAACCCCAAGAAAACAATACCCTTTGAGGCATCTTAGCATGTTAATCTCCATTCCACAGATGGGGGAATATGAGACAGTTCTTTAGCCAACACCAATGTGTCGTGTTATGCTTACAAAAATAATACAATGTTCTCCCTTAGGGATTGGCCACAACCAACATCTACTATTAAACAAGAAGTATACACACGTGCGCACACACACACCCACACACGGAAAGAAAAGATCCTCTTGGATTAATGTTTGTAATATTCAACGAACAAAAACAACTCTGCATGATTTCTCTCCAGAAAATTCATGTGTTGAATAAACCCAGATCAAAGATGGTGATTCCATCACCTTTTTGCTGGTTCCCTGCCTTCAGAATTCCCATTCTCCTTCTTGTCTTCTTCATCTACTCCTAATTCAGTGTCTCAGTAATTCAGCCAATGTTTGCTGTGTAACGACCTCACAGCATCAGTTGCATACAACTATAAGCATTTATCTTTGGCTCGTGTAGCTGTGGGTTATCTGGGCTGGTTTGCTCCATGCTGAAGGGGTGATGTCTACCCAGGGTATGTTTTTCTCATGGCAAAAGCCTAAGTGCAATAGCATAAGCTTAATGCAGAAGAACATTTTAAAAATTGAATTATACTCAGCTTACAAGTTACATTGTATCAATTTCTGGTGTACAGCATAATGTTTCAGTCATACATATACATACATGTATTTATTTTCATTATAGGCTACAAGATATTGGATATAGTTCTCTATGCTTTACAGTATAAACTTGTTTATCTATTTTATATGTAGTAGTTGGAATCTGCAAATTTGGAACTCCCAATTTATCCCTTCCCACTTCCTTCCCCTCCTGGTCACTATAAGTTTGTTTTCTATGACTGTGAGTTTGTTTCTGTTTTGTAAATAAGTCCATTTATTTATTTTTTTCAGATTCTACACAAAAGTGATACCATATGGTCTTTTTCTTTCTCTTTCTGGCTTACTTCACCTAGAATAATGATCTTCAGGTCCATTCATGTTGCTGCAAATGGCATTATTTTATTCTTTTTTGATGGCTGAGTAGTATTCCATTGTATAAATATACCACAACTTCTTTATCCAGTCATCTGTGATGGACATTTAGGTTATTTCCATGTCTTGACTCTTGTAAATAACATAAGCACATTTTAAATCTTTGCTGGTGGCTTGTTTCATTGGCCAAAGCAAGGCACATGGCTGTCCCAAAGTTGGAAGGCAGGGAAGCTTACTCCTCCCACCAAGAGGCCGCAGCAAGGGTTTGGATGCATTCATGGTGGGACCTGAGAGACAATGAAGTCCTGCAGACACAGGCAGCATCTTCCTCTTTCCCTCTTAGCTCATCTCCTCCGACCTGCCCTTTAGAGTGTAACAGTAACAGCAAGAGAGGGTCGCAGTGAGATAAAGTCTCAGCAAGAACATGGTCCCCAAGGATGTGCCAGGTAGAAAAGTAATACCTATGGAGGCTAGCCAGGGACTTCTCATGGATGTTAGACTTATGGCTAAAGCACTTGAAGATTTCTCCATCCCTGTATTTTAGCCCTTTGCCATGTGACTTGGAAGATCCTCTCATCAAGAGGTAGAGTCCGTTTCCCTGTCCTTAGAATCCGGGCTGACTGGTGACTGGCTCTGGTCCACCCCAGTCATCAAGCAGCTTTGCGTGCTCTGTTCTCCCCTTGCCAGCACCACAAGAGCGAGCCTAGGCTTGCTTGCTGAAGGGTGAGAAGGCCCTATGGAGGAGAGCTGAGGCCTCCTAGGTGTCTGTGCTGAAGCCACTGCCGGATGGGCCAGTGCACAGCCCACCCGCCCCCTGACTGCAGCCACGGGGGCGGGCTCAGAACACAGATGGCCCGGCTGGCCCATACAAGTGTGGGAAATAATACATGGCTGCTGTTTTGAGGGGCTTGTTAGGCAGAATTACTAACTTAAACACCCTGGAACTTCCCATCTCTGGCTGTTTTGTACCAGAGGATCATTTTTTTCCACATCCTACATATTCTTGGGGGCAGGCAAGAGGTGATAAAACACTCCCTGATGCCTTCTCTCATTGCCCAAACCTGAGACCCCACAGTTCAGGTGATTTTTGTGCCTGACTCTTCCACAGTAAGCATATATAGTGGGTATCTATTTCTTTAGGAAGATTATAAGATACAAATTGATTTTGGAGAATGTGATTACTGATGTGATAAAAAGGAATATAAAGCACACAGTGTTTTCTGTTCAAGCTGTCTGTCAGACGCATTCTGATTTCTGTAACAATGATAATTAATTTTAGCTGGGTAGAAAATCCATTTTCTTTGAGGAATCCGTGAACTATAGAGAAATTTGTCAGTAACCGTTGTCTGGAATTTTACTTTCCAGGTAGGAGGCACAATAATTTTACAACAACAGCTAATATACAGAAAAACCAACCCAAAATCGAGAAAGATATTTGGCACTGTTGTGTATTTCTGGAAATATGTCATAATGAGATTGAAGTCAAATAAAAAAGGAAGGGCCCTGATATCAAAGTTTTACTTTTTTCTTCCCTATCTTATTTTATCAGCACCAAAATGCTATATAGAAAGAGAAGAGTAAAGTTATAAGTGTGGTGACTCACAGTGCAAATTTTTACAATTATCAAACATTTAAGTGCATGATCTTTGAGGTTTGAGGAAAATGCCACTTTAGGAAAGAGTCGGGGGTTGCTCCGTTTTTGCAGTTAATCTAAAATCCCACTGTAAATTTTCTGTGGTTTAGTGTTTTGTTAGCAATATGTTTTCTGCTCCTAACTGAATTCTAATAGACTAAGCTTCACGTTTGTATTTCATGGTGTACTACTGTGGTCGGGCTCGAGTGCTGGTTTTAGTCTATCAAAGCCATGGGGAATGTTTCAAAGTGAAGTCTGCATCAAGTAAGAGACACAACAGACTGTTTCACACTGTTTTTATTTACACTGATACACTTATTAATCTACTTGGGAAAAAGTTTCTCAGAGGTGGTGGTAGATTTGCACTGTTCCCTTCACACCTCACCTTGCATCCGTGCTGGAGGGCAGAGATCTTATTCTTCTTTGAAAATCAGGGTCTAGGAGATATGAGGTCAGTCATTTGGGGGTTCCGGGGGGTCAGCTTCCAGCAAACCTTTCTGTAGGGCCAATGGAACGTGAAAGATCCAGGTCCTTTTGCCTAGTGACCCTTTCTTGTAAGTTTCACCAATATAGAGCCTTTGCCTTAAAGTATTTCATGTGATGTGTTGGAATTCTTCCCGAGCCCTGGAGCTTGACAGGAAGTTGATCGAAGGACTCGATTAGCATGAGGGTCTCTTTTTAAATGACTCCCCTTAATTTAAAGGGCTGAAAATAAATACTTCTACCAAGAACGTGAGTGCATCAATTTTTGTGTTTTGTTCATTACTTTATATCCAGCACCTAGAACAGTACCTGACACATAGTGGGAACTCAATAAACATCTGTTCACTGAATGAAGATCTTGCTGGAGAATAGCTTCTTGTCTCCTGCAGGAAAGAATTTGAGAGCCAGGCATAGTGAAGTGAAAACAAGTGTATTTACAGAGATACACACTCCACTGATGGAGCGTGATCCAACTTGCTCAGAAGGGAGGGCGTCTTAGGAGATACACGTTCCACAGACAGAAGTGGGGCCATTTCAAAAGGCAAGAAGAAGAGAGACCGAGAGGTGTGGGGGTTTAGTTTATAGTAAAACCCGATCCACACTCCACAGACAGAGTGCGGGCTGTCTCAGAAGGCAAGAGAGAGAGTGACCATGAGGTGTGGGGTTGTTAGTTTTCATGGGCTCAGTAATTCCATATGCTAACGAGTAGGAGGATTATTCCAACCATTTGGGGAAGGGGCGGGGATTTCCAAGAATTCGGCCCCACCCACTTTTGGACCTTTATGGTCAGCCTGGGAACTGTCCTGTCCCTGTGGCTGTGCCATGAGGCTCAAGGTCAACTGGAAGTCAAATCTTCTGCTGTCTTGGTTCTACCCAGTCCGTCCTGTCCTCAGTTGCTGTGTCATTCCTTCAGTGGTTGTACCCTGTCCCACTCCCTCCTGTCTCAAAAAGAAATTTGAAGAGGTAGAAACCAAGAGATCTAGGTGAATTCTTACACCTGCTGAAGAAACCCTGAACTGCTACCTCCTCCTTAGAGTCCCTGGCAGGAAACCACTGCCTTGGGAGAAAGCGTCACATATCAGTTATAAAGATGAACATGTATTATACCTTCTTTCACTTTCCCTTTATCTGAATCCCCACTCTCCCTTTCCAGAGGCTCAGGCCAAGTTCAACCCCAACTCCAACATGGGGTCTTTTATGATTATTCCTCTCTCATGATCTCCCCTTTATCTGAATATGTGGGATCAGACTTGCCCATGGGAACATACTAAATTTGATATGCCTGTTGTGCAAACAAGTGAAGATATCCTGTCGGCAATTGAATAAATGTGGGTGGAGCTCAGACAAGAGAGCTGGGTCAGAGGAGCACCTTTGAGTCATCGGTCTATGGGTAGTGATGGAAGTCACAGAGAGATGAGATCACTCATGGAGAAATGTGTGGAATAAGAGGAGGCAGGGGTAGAGAAGCACTTCTCAAACTTGAATGTGCACATAAATCACCTGGGAATCTTGTTAAAATGGAGATTCTGATTCAGAAGGTTTGGGGCAAGATTCTGAATTTCCATCACGCTCCAGATCCTGGCGATGCTACTAGAGCACAGACCACACCTGGAAAACCAAGGAGGCAGGTAGTTGAGACTCAAGGAACAACAATATTTAAATAATAGTCCAAGGGAAAAAAATCTCAAAGAGATTGTTGAAAGTAGCCAGAAATGGAAGAAATCAGGAGAGTTATTGTGTCTTGGAGTTAATGGTCGAAAGATTTTCAAGACAGGGGCCATGTTCAACTTGGTCAAATGGTACTGAGAAACAACAACAAAGATAGAACAAGCTCTTTTGGATTTTCCAGGAAGAGGCATCTTTGTTAGAGCAGGCAGACGGCTAGACATGAGCAGAGAAAGGGGGGTCCGGGCCAAATGGCAGGAAATCATACATCTCGTGAACAGCAGGAGTCCTTGAGCAGACAGAGAAAGGCAGGAAACTCCAGACTGATAAGAGATCACACATTTTGGGGTGACAAGTGGCCTGGAGGCCGGCAAAGAAAGGGGGGAAAAGGTAGGAATCTCCAGTGTCCAAATGTAACCTTTTGCTCATTACACCCTCATTACAATAAAATTAGCCTTGCAGATTATAAGTTCCCATCATGCACTGACACCATGACACATCTGATCCAGACTAAATATGGTCAAGAATCCGTCCTCCCCTTGGAAAGGTGAGTTGGGATGAAAATCAGGAAATTCTACCCCATACTCAAATTGCCTGAGCCACTACTCACCGTAAGTTACTGTGTAACCTGTGATAGGAAAACAGCTTAGATTTATCCTGTCATTTGTCCATATTTGCTATAACTATATTCCAGAAAAATATTTCCTGGTCCACTTTCAACAAGTATTTAAAAAAAACTGAAACTCCTATTATTTAAAATCATGGTATAATATTGCATGAAGAAAAAAGAATTCTTGGACTTGGTCAAGTGAATCTCTGGGAATTCTCTTTGAAAGAAGATGATCTAGAGAGACGAAAATTTTAATTGAGAGATGAAAATTTTAATTGCTTCTGCTCGTTGGCAGATTTTGATTTTGTTTCTGTGGTATATTTTTCTTTACCTGTTGATTTTGGGATTTGAGGACATGATCTGTCAACAATTATTGACAAAATGTGAGGATATCTTTAGCTTCAACCTGTAATTTAAATTAATTTTTGTAGTCATTCATTATACTATTTCTGTGAGGAAGTCGTGATAGAGAAATGGAGAATCAGAGATATTAAGAAAATTTCTAAGTTCAAACAGATAGTAAGTGGCAGAGCTGGGACTTAAAACCTGCATCTTCCATATTAAATAGGAGGCTTTTGGCCACATGTGACAAAATAATTGGCTAATAGTGGCTTAAACACAAAATACCATTAGTAATCTCACAAAAACAGAAGACTGGAAGCAAGTGGTTCCAGGTTAGTTCAAGGAGCTAGACTTGTGTCTCTTTGATTCTCTTGACATGTCTCTCAAAGTCACAAGATGATTGCAACAGCTCCAGCCATCATATATTCACATTATAGAATCAATCCAAAGCAGGAGGAAAAAGATGGGAGATCTCTCTTTCTCTCTTTCCCTTCCCTCTCCCCCTCCCTTTTCCTTTTTCCCTTCCTCTTTTCCTGCCCACCTCTCCCACTCTGTTTCTCCCTCTCCCCTTCTCTGTTTCTTCTGTAAGTTCATCTCTCTCTCCCTCCTTCCCTCTCCACCTCTATCTCTTCCTTCTCTTTCACATTCTTTCCTTCTCCCCCTCTTTAATTAGGAGGTGTGTTTTTCCAAGAAATAATTCTCCAAAGGTTTCTTCATGGATCATATTGGCTAGAACTTGGTTACATTTTTATCTCTAATTGCAAGGAGGACAGAGAAAGTAAATATCTAGCACTTCTAGTATCCAACACCGGAGGCAGGTTTTGCTGTAAGGGATGACAGCATTGCAAAGTGAACGTGGAGTTGATAACCAACAGTGTCTACTACATCTCCGTATTCAAAGTCCAGTGCTCTTTTAATTTGATCTCATCAGATTAATTTTGATTGCTCAGAATGAGAAGCAGAACTCCAATTTATTCATTTATTAAGAAACCATTTATTGAGAGTCTACTCTTTACCAGACAGTGTAGCAGATGTTCTGGGGCTTCAGTGATGAACAGATGCTGTTCTTGCCTTTAAGGGATATACAATCAGTGAAGGAAAGCCGGTCCCAAAGGAAAATGCTTCAAATGTAAATCAGTAATACATAAGTGCTGTCGTACTGGAAAAATGAACTACAAGAGTTTAGAGTAAAGAAACAAATACTACCTCTAGCTGGTTTTTGGGATTCAAAGTTTAAGTGAATGTATCACCAATTCAGTACTCACCTAGGAAGTCTGGCTGCTTGGTAATGATGCAAAGCTCTCGCAGTCTATGTTAACAGACAGACAGCTATCCTTATAGCTTATTTTATACATAGTAGTTTGTACTGCTTTATTCCATACCCTTATATTGCCCCTACCCCTTCCCTCTCTCCACTGGTAACCACTAGTTTGTTTTGCTACTTTTTTGTTATATTAACCAGTTTGCTATATTTTTTAGATTCCACATATAAGTGATATCATACAATATTTGTTTTTTTCTGTCTTACTTATTTCACTTAACATAATACCCCCCAAGTCCATCCATGTTCTTGCAAATGGCAAAAGTTTATTCTTTTTCATGGCCAAGTAGTATTCCATTGCATGTGCATATATACCACATCTTCCTTAGTCATTCACCTGTTCCCCTATATTTGGATTTTAAAGATGACTAATTTATTTATTTATTTATTTTTAGCACTTTACTGCTTCTGTAAAAATACTTGTACATTTTTAAAATAAAATGATACAGGGAAAAACAAGCACTGAAAACTTGACAATTGAGAGAAAACCTCCAATGACATTGTTTCAGATATTTCTTATCCATGTAACACATGTGGAAATATATACACATTTTATATGAATGGGTTCATATCATTCACTCTGTTTCTTTTATCCTTCCCACTTTACAATATGTAGTAGACATCTTCCCATTTAAAAAAGAAAGGATCTACTTCAATTTTAACAGGCATATACATTTTTATTTTCTTATATCATGAGGTGCTTAAACAGGTCTCTTTTCATAGATATTTAAGTTTCTAATTTTTCCATATTGTAATTGCTATGTTGCTGAACATTCCTGTGCATAACTTTATTTTTATCTTGTTAAAACATTTCCTTGGATAAATTCTTAAAAGTGGGTAGAGTGGATTGTGCCACTGGCTGCATTTCCTCCTCCTTGCAGGAGTGCCTTTTGCCACACCACTTTTCAGCACTGTCCCACTGTGGACAGTGTGTAATGTCCACCCCTGGGCTCAGTAGGCTGCCTTTGGCCAATGGGATGTTAGAAATGTGATGCAAGGAGAGTCTTGAGAAGGGACTTTGCAATCGAGCTTCTGCCATTGGCATAAGAAGGATATTTCTAGCTAGCCTACTGGTTCCAGAAGGACAGTGAGTGCAGAACTTCCCCAGTTAAGCTGATTCAATAAAGCTCTGAGTACATCCGAGCCACCCACCCAACTCAGAGACACGTGAGTGAACCCAGCAAGATCAGCAGAACCACACAGCCCACGCACGGATACGTGAACACCAAATGCTGGGTTTTGTATGCCAGTGAGGATCTGTGGCTGTTTGTTACTCAGCATTAGCGTGGCAATACACAATGGACGCAGTGGGATTTGACTATTTATTTTTCTATTGGTACGTATATTGATTTGCCTTTTTTTAAAGCCTTGATATATCTTTCTGTATTTTTTCAAAGTAGTAAATGAAGTTTAGATGAGGTGATAATGTTGGTCCATTACAACTATTTACAAGTAAAAGGACAAAACAAACAAGCAACGAAAACCTCCTTGATAGTTTCTAGACCTCATTCCTATCTTGGCCTATTGCATTTATCTTGGCTGTTTAATTCCATATATATGAAAATATTTTCAATAGTAAAAGGGATAATGAATAATCAGTTGTTCAATTACAGAAAGAAAAGGAAAAATTTTAATTATTCAGAACAGGGAAAAATTGCCAAATTGGTGAATCAAATTTATTCTTAAAGTTGGATTAAAAGATTATTAATTTACTTATATTTTTATCAGTCTTATCAACACTTCCAAATGCTATGTGATTAGTTTCTGACCACAGTGGGCATTTTTCTAAATAAATTTTGGAACATGACTGTGGCATTTTTCTAGCCCTGTGCCCACGGCCCCATGTTAGTGTTTATGCTGAACTCATGGAAAGTTTTTTTGTCCTGTCTTACTTTAGACTTTGAAATGAGATAATCAGTTCCCGTAAGTTAAACAGGATTGAATTTCACTGCATATTCAGCCCAATTATCCTTGTAATCTACTGATAATCCCCAAGCCCTATTGAGTGATTAGTGTCCATGGAGTCCACACCAAGCCTTCCACCCAGAATTGTACTAAAGGTGTAAAATGGACATTTTAAAGTTCCACCTCCTTGCTCTTTCTCAAACCCATCACTGTTTGACTGCTTGATTCAGACCGTCAGCCTTGCCTCTTGGCTGCTTTACCTTCCCTGTCCAGTCAGAGTCCCCTGGTCCATCCCTTCAACCACATTTCTCACATCAGCAGTTCCCTTATCTGTTTATCCCTCCATGCCAACCCAGCTCAGGGCAACCCAGCCCTCCACAGGTGGACCTCAGGGAGGGGCACATCTACCATCCCCTTGGGCCCTGGCTCCACTCCACCAGCCCAGAATTATTGGCAGACGACCAGTGTGGAAGAGAAGATGGCCATCATCAGAGTGGATATTCCTCCACTTTCTTGGTTCTTAATCCAGACTCCAGACTTTCTTCTTCTCGGCTACCTTCTCTACTGTCATTAGTTATTCTTCTCACATGTGATCACATTGCTCCCCTGATTAAAGCATCCAGTGGATCTCTTCTGCCTGTAAATTTTGGGCATGGCATCCAAAGTCTTTCATAATCTGGTGGGCACCTATTTTCCAGGTTCATTTCTGCCTCTAGCTGTGGGGAACAGAGGAGGCAGGGAGGGATGGGAAGGTGACTGGGAACTCGAAGGAGCTGAAGGGGCAGCCAGGGTAGAACTGGCTGTCCATCAAGGCCAGGGGAGCGTGACAGTTTGTGAGACTCCAGGAAGGCACCCTGTTCCAGGGGGCTCCACTCTGCAGGAATAAGATTTGAAGGTGGAGGAAGGTATCTTAGGCTGGGTTTCTCCTAAAGCAGAACTTGAGATATAAGTTTGTGTGAAGTCAGTTTATTTGAAAATGTGATCCCAGGAAACGGGTACAGGATGGCGGAATGAAACAGGAAAGGAGGGAAGTCAACACAACGATGCATCGCTGAGCTGGACCAGAGCTGGAGGCATCTTGTGTTGGATCCGGTGAGACTTCCTGAGGAGCCTTATGAAATGCATCTAACAACTGTTTTCTTGGGCACATGGTAGGGAATTCAAGAGGGGAGCATTTACTCATCGACATCTATTCCCCATGGTCAAGAGTGGTCTCACTGATGGTAACTTCCCTATACATCTGGATCAAGAATGCATGAATGCATGAATTCCAGGTGACTTGGAAGGCATCCTGGGTGAGCCTCAAAGGAATCCCTGGGCAGAAATCAAGACAGATACAGTGCAACTTAAGGCAAGGTAGAGCCTGGTCTCCCAGGGACAAAGGAGGTCAAAGCCTGCATAGAACTAGTAACTGCAGCATTGGATAAAGTAAGAGGCAGGGTTAAGAAGATTCTGAAATGTGCACTAGAAGCATCTGATTCAGGAGATGATGTGCTGAGCCAAGAGTCATCGAGGGAGAACCACCTGAGAGACATGAGAAGTCAAGCCGGACACAGTCAATGCCTCTGCTCAGAACCTTGCCACGGCCCCCACTGTACCCATTTGTAAGAACCAGACTCCTCACAATTGGCCACAAGGACCTGATGTGATCTGCCTCCCACTTTGCCTGTCTGGCCTCACTCCCATCGGTCACTCCTTTCCCACTGCACTGGTCTCCTCACTGAGGCTGCGACGTGCTCCTGCCCCAGGTCACCTGCCTGGGCTCTGCCGGAATCACTCATCGAGGATGAGTGTTAGATTCCTAGGGGCCTAACTCTTTCTTCCTTCACAGATTTGTTCATGCATCACTCTTCCAAAGAGGCTTAGCCTGATCACCTACTAGAAAGGCTCTCCTACTGCTCCTTACCGGTCCTTCTTCCCGTAGCATTTCATCACTTCTAACACACTCTAAACAATTTCCTTCCTTATTAAGTTTATCACTTATTTTTCTGTCTTTGTCTACAGAAGGCAAGCTCCACAAGGGCTGGCATCTTTCACTGGTTTGTTGGTGACTGTATTCCAAGTACCTAAAACAGTGGCTGGCAAATGAGAAGTGCTCAAAAGATGTTGACATTTGGAATAAGAAAATGAAACAGCAACACTATGCAGTGGGAACCCTGCAGTGAGCTCTGCCCTGAGGGAAGGGCTCACGTTCTCCCTTTTGTGCTTCCGTGGGCTCCAGTCAATAGGAACACCAGCTGCCAGCTCCTCCCTGGAGTCTGGACAGCGATGGGCTAGAATTTTAACCATGACCTTCCTAATATCGAAATGCAAGTGGAGCAGTGGTAAAAAACCAAGCAATTTGTTGTCCTAACAGATTGACCAATGACATACCACAGCTGAGAGGCTTTGAAAAAAAGGCAAAAATCTGTCCCAGGGAGGAAAACAATTGTAATTGTGATGTATTTGCTCATGATACAGTTGTATGGTGCTTTAAATTCCTGAGTATCATGCCTGCATTGTAACAATCATTTGCAGTGGGAAGAGATTAAGATCCCCACCTTAGGAAGAAATGTTTATAGATATATTTTTACTTTTTAAAAAAATGCTTAAGTAAAATTCACATAATAGAAACTTCACCATTTAAAGTGCACAATTCAGTGGCATTGAGTATATTCACAAATGTTGTACCATGGCCTTTATCTAGTTCCAAAGCATTTTCATCATCCTTAAGGAAACCCTTTACTCATTACCCGGTCAATCTCCATTACCCGCTCCCCACAATCCCTAGCAACCACTAATTCGCGTTCCATCTCTCTGGATTTACTTATTCTCGGTGTTTCATGTAAATGGGGTCACACCCTATGAGAACTGCTGTGCCGGCTTCTTTTCACACAGCACGACGTTTTCCAGGTTCATTAGGTTGTAGCGTGGATTAGCATTTCACTCCTAGTAGTGGCTGAATACTGTTCCATTGGATAGTATACCACCTTTTGTTTATCCATTCATTATTGGATGGACTTTTGGCTTGTTTCTACCTTTTGGATTTTGTGAATAGTGCTGTATGAACATTTGTATACAAGTTTCCGTTTGGACAATTGGTTTCAATTCTTTGGGGTCTATATCTAAGAGTGAAGTGTACATTTATTTTTATCCACTTTATTCTAAGTTTACTTCCCGTAAGACACAAACTTTTTCTGAGGTGGCATTAGATATATTAGCTAAATTGGATGTTAGACCACATTAAGAAAAGTAGATTCATGATACGAGAAAGCAAAATATACATAAAACGCAAGTTCCACACAATGGCTACAATTAGATTGAGAATTTGATTCCTAGGTACCTGGCAGGTGTCAAGACTTTTCTAAGTAAGAAATGAAACCGAGAAGTAAAACATTTACAGAAGCCATGCAATTTAAAAGATGGGTTTGACTACACAGAAACGAAGAACTTCTGTGTAATAAAAGGGAAACAAAGTTAAAAGATTACTAGGAAATTGGAGGGAACTATTTGCAATATCAGTAACAAAAGGTCAATATCTATAATATGTAAATAGTACCGACAAATCATTAAAAAAATAATATATTAGGCATTTTGCAAAAATAAAGATTTGGGGTGGGGAGAAGAGTCCAGCAAATAGAAAACAAAATTTAAAAGACAGGTATTGATGGGAATATGGAGAAAAGATAAAACAGTGTTAGTTGGAGAGTATATTGGTGACCCTTTCTTGCAGGGCAAGCTGATAGCATGGTACTGGCAACAGATACGTAGACTGATAGAGATCAATGACACAGATAAAGGAGCTCAGAAATAAACCCTCACGGATCTTTGACAAAGGAGCAAAGGCAATTCAATAGAAAAAGGATACTCTTTTCAACAAACGGTACTGGAACAATTGGAAGTCCAGATGCAAAAAAAAAAAAAAAAAAAAAAAAAAGAACCTAGACCCAGATCTTATACCTTTCACAAAAATTAACACGTTATAGTGAAACTTCAAAACACTTGAAATATAAAGGAGAGCTTAAAGGATAAAAAACAAATTACTTACAAAAGAAAGAAAATCAGAATGATATCAGACTTTTCATCAGCAATGCTTGATACATAAAACCAATGTGCAGTATATCCAGAATCAGTGGGACAGCTCTGCAGACAGAAAGAGATGGACACCAATAGAAGTCATGTATGCATCATTTGGCTACTAGAAGAGACATGCATTGCACCCTTCAGCTTGCAAGTCTTGACTTTAACTGAGACAGAAAACTAAATATTCAACCGAAGCCTGGAGATGGGATTACAATAAGCTTTTACGAAAGAGAATTGGAAATAGTGTATCCAGTTTTGGCTAAGCTACTTAAATACTGTGAATCTGGACACTTAGGATTTTCCTCAACTGTGTATATGTTCTTTTTACATCACCTGTGGCAGAGCTATTCATTTAATCCCTGTGCTACACTGTACTTATGAGAGAGCCTCTGGCAGCCGACAGGGTTTACTTTAGAGAAAGCCTGCTGGTCAGTGGGATTGCTCAGCTCTAGATAGCTCCTTCTGCCCCAAGACATGATTTCAGTGGAAAGGCTTTAGCTCAAAAACAACGTAGTTTAGCCGAGTCAGTTAATCAAAAAGTAAATTGCCAGGAGATGCAATTTCATCATGTGGAAAACTTTTGATGCTTTATCTCATCTACTCGCCAAATTCACTCTTGTAATTAAAATCACCCGTAGAGCACCAGATGGGGATTTTATGTAAGCACACAGAGAGGCGTGCCAGGACAGTAAAAGGAGCTTCCAGGTACAGCTGCCAGCTCTTCTGAGCGCGGCACTGGAAGAACCAAATGCCCAAGTGGGTGATTGTGGGTGCCTGCTGGACAGCAGACCCCTCTCGGTTTGCCAGTCTTGCAAATGGAACGGGAGGATGATTTGTACCAGGCATAGGAAAGCCCGGCTATTTAAAGCCCCATCCTGGGTCTAGAATGTTTTAAAAGTTCTTTGCCTCCTTTCCAGTTTTGTTTTGATCTGATTTTCCTGATGTGTGGAGAGGTTCTCTCTCCTCAAGCAGTTGTGGATATGCAGAGTCAGACCTTGGTTAAATGGATGATAACCTTCATAAAGACATAAAATCAGCAGAAACAATGGAATTTTAATCGCTCACTTGGCACGTTTTTAAGGTCAGCAGGCAGGCATTCTAGAGAATTGGTTAAATACATTTTAAAGCAAAAAGTCATCATGCAGTTTTTTGTTTTCTGGTTCCTTGAAGTTGAGTCAAATCTCAGAATACAATGATCTTGGATCATTGGGACTGTGAACAAATGCCCTATTTTTGTGTCCAAAAGTTATCTTGGGGCCCCATGCATTGAAAAAGAGTGATTTTTTGGCAGAAGGGGAATATAAATTTGAGAGAATAGTAGGGGACTAGGAAAGATGATAATTTTGAGTGCAATCCTCAGGTATGAAAAGGCAGGGAGGCTGGAAGGGCCTTCAGGCTGCACTCAGTGCATTATTCTGGGGGAGTCTCTCACTTAAAGGAGGTTTCTTCTTCTACCCAGGATGCTGCAGCCCCTCCCCAGCCTCCCAGTGTCAATCAGACAAGCGCAGTTTTAGATACTGTGCTCTTGCTTAAGGTTTCATTCAGAGAAAGAGCTGTTTGCCTGAAGAGTGTGACCACCATCACCTCGCCTGAGAATGACTTCAGGAACCTTAGTTCAGGAATCACAGACTGACTTACTTGATTTTGCAAAACTGTTTTCTTTTTAAATATGTTTAATTTTACCATTCCCCCCTCTCTTCTCCCAGATGTTTAGCAGTGAAATTCCCCTGACTTACAGTCCAATTTAACAACTCCTTTTGGAGAAGGAAACATAAGAAATAGAATATATAGGTACAGTTATTAAATTACTAGAAACAATAAGATAATTCATCAAGGAGTCCAATTATAAATTAATATGCCAAACCCAGCAGATTTCTTATATAAAAATATGAACAAGTTTTATATAGGCTGTACAGGAATTTATATAGGAAATATAATGGAAGAATATATTCTATTCTTATTGGCATCACAGAACATAAAATACCCAGAAATAAACCTAACAAAATGGGTAAAGGACCTTTTGGGAGAAAACTGTAGAACTCCATTGTGAAGCCATAAAAGAAGTCTTTTTGGTTGTAGTTGTTGAAATATACTTGGTTTGCAATGTTGTGTTAGTTTCTGGTGTACAGCAAATCGATTCAGTTATATGTAACCATAGATATTCTTTTTTTCATATTCTTTTCCATTACAGGTTATTACATGATATTGAGTATAGTTCCTTGTGCTAAACAGTAGGACCTTTTTAATCCATTTTATATATAGTATATATTGAAGGTTGTATCTGCTAATCCCAAACTCCCAATTTATCCCTTCCCCACCCTTTTTCCCCTTTGGCTACCATGGGTTTGTTTTCTACATCTGTGAGTCTGTTTCTATTTTGTAAATGATTTCATTTGTGTCATTTTTTTTAGATTCCACATAGAAGTGATGTCATATGATATTTATCTTTCTTTGTCTGACTTTCTTCACTTAGTATGATCATCTCTAGGTCCATCCATGTTGCTACAAATGGCATTATTTCATTCTTTTTTTTATGGCTGAGTAGTATTCCATTGTATAAATATATACCACATCTTCTTTATCCAGTCATCTGTTGATGGACATTTAGGCCGTTTCCATGTCTTGGCTGTTGTAAATAGTGCTGCTGTGAACATTGGGGTGCAGGTGTTTTATAAAAGAAGTCTTGAACACACAAGTTAAATACTACTTTGTTTTGAGATAAGACTGTCACTGTTTATCATGTTTTTGTCATTTAAATACAAATCGTGGAGATTTTTCTAAGATAGAAGATGAGTTACCGAAGTCCTTTTATCAGTTGCATAGAACTTTCCCAGATGGCTATACCCTGCCTGTGGTGAATATATTCCAGGTTTTCTGAATTGGAAACGTTTCAAGAACTTGCTCATACTTAAAAAATGATTTGTCGATGCTGTTCATATGTCATGGACATTGATCTTTTGTTACCTATGCTGCAAATAGCTTCCTCCAGTTTCCTAGTCATTTCAAAAAATGTCTCCCATTTTGTTGTACAGAACTTCTTCATTTTTATGTACATAATCAAAAACCTGTCTTTTAGGTTTCATGGCTTGTGTAAACATTTTACTTTGGGTTTTCATTTCTTGCTCGGAAAGCCATTGGCACCTGGCAGGTGCCTAGGAGTCAAATTCTCCATCTAATCATAGCCAGTGTGTGGAAACTGCGGTTTACAACTTCAGGGGCCCCTGCCTGCAGTCAGCTGGCTTTGGCTGTGACCCTCTGGGTGCACCTGTCTCCAGATTTCAGAGTGCTAGTTGCCTCCCTTCCTCTGTTCTCAGACAGCTCCAAGAAAAATCACTGACTTTCAGTTTGTTCAGCTGTTGCTTTTTGCAGGAAGAGAGTGATGGCTTTTAATCTTATATATTGGGACTGACATGAGAACACATTTACTGTAAATTACTTTTATTTAAGTGCTAAGTAAATTTGTGTAAATGTAATTTAGTAAGAGAAGGAATCCTGGGTGAGGAGCAGCTCTTGGGGGTGGCATATCAGAAATTCAGTCATTTTAAAAATACCTTCCCTTCCTTAGTAGTTATAAAATTAACATTGTATAAAAGATTTTAGTGGAAATTTACAAAGAATAAAGATAAAGTTCTCAACAATCTTACTAACCAGAGATGACCTATTTGGACTAACTCATTTCCATCTCTCTCTTCCCACCCTTCTCTTCCTCCTCCTCCTCCTCTCTTCTCCTTCACTCTTCTTTCTCCTTCTTTTCCCTCGTCTTCTACCCCTCTTTCTTTTTATTTACTTATTTATTTTTCATTTTAACAGTACCTTTATTTCTACATTATTTTATTGTCTTCAAACTACTTTCATATACATTATCTAATTTGGTATTTCCTTCACTCAAAATTTATTTTTTTTTAAACGGAAGTATAGTTGATTTACAATGTTGTGTTAGTTTCTGACATACAGCAGAGATAGGAATCAGTCATGTTCAAAAGGGCTTTTAGACAAAGGTATGGAGTGGTTGGCTGTATGGGTTTGAGTTAGGGAAAGAGCTGAGGCTGGAAACTAAAAATTTCTCAGCCAGCAGACCTGTGTTATTTAAGGTCTCTGGTGAGCTCCTCTCTTCCTCAGCTGAAGTCCTCACTACATCCTGTAAGAGTCTCAATGATCCGCCTCGTTATCTCCCTGACTTCCACTTCCCCCTTCTGTCCTTGTTCAGTGAGCTTAAGCCACACGCCCTTTGCTCCTTGTTAAGTAAAGCAAGGGCTGCTCCTGCCTGACTGGCTTCACCCTTACGCCTCTGCCTCCAGTGATTTTCCTGAGTGTCTCTTCTCACTTTCTCCGGGACTCAAAATCACTACTCAATGGCACCTTGCCTAAAATTGCTTACCTAGAATCCAGCCACCTGTGTGGGCACCTTGTACCTCCCTTCTCCTCAGCATGAGTCACTATCTTACATGTTCTATCTGACAGACTCTAATTTCCATCTCCCGTTTCTCTCTTCGGACTGTAAACGCCATAGGGAAAGGAATTTTTCCTATTTGTTCTAGGTACACATTATAAAAGTAATAAGAAACAGGTGATTGCAGATATTAACTACTATATATAAACTAGATAAACAAGGTCCTACTGTATAGCACAGGGAACTGTATTCGGTACCTTGTAATAGTCTATAATGAAAAAGAATATGCAAAGGAATATATATATATATATATGTATAATTTATATATGTATAAATGAATCCTGATGCTGTACACCAGAAATTAACAGATTGTGAATTGACTATACGTCAATAAAAAAAGAAACAGGTGAAAATAAGTTTAATAATATACTATATTTAGCCCATTATATCCGAAGTATTATCATTTCACTATAAAATTATTAATGAGATAGTTGACATTGTTTTTTATGTTTTAAGTCTTCAAAGTCTGGGGTGTGTTCTACACTCACAGAATATTTAGTTTGCACAAGCCACATTTCCAGTGCACAGTAACCACAGGTGGCTGGAGGTCCCCCCCGTACTGGGCAGTGCTGTGTGTCCTGCAGGCTAAGCTAAAACTGGGACATTTTTCTTGGGAGAAGTGGGACGTTATTGAAGGGTTTTAGGTAGTGTTTAGGAGTGACATGGTCAGCTTTGCTTTAGCACAAGTCACAGTGACAGTGTTGCCGGTGACTAGGTTCGTGTCCCGTTGCAGAAAGAATTCAGAGACGAGACACAGAGATTAAGAAAGTAAAGTGAGGATTTATTAAGGGATGGATGGGACACTCTCACGGGGAGAGCGGGCAGGCTCAGGTGAGCAGCTGCCCTGAGTTTCTTTGATAAGTTGTTTACACAGAGTGTAAAAATGAATGGGCAGAATATTCACTGGGGAGGGAAGGGTTTGGAGTCCTAGTCCCTGATTTTCATACCAGCTTCCACTTTCCTAAGGGAGGAGGGATTTTTGTCCTTGTGTAGTCTGGATCAGAAGTGTCATGGTGTCGGCGCATGATGGGTACTTCTGATCTGCAAGGCTAGTTTTATTGAAATTTGGACATAATAAGCAAAAGGTTACCTTTGGACACTGGAGAGTCCTGCCTTTTCCCACCTTTCTTTGTTGGCTTCCAGGGCACTTGTCACCCCCAAATGTGTGGCCGTTTATCAGGCCAAAGATTCCTGCTTTTCTTTGTCTGCCCAGGGACCCCTGTTGTTTACATGGTGTAGGGTTTCCCACATTTGGCCCCGTGCCCCTCCTTTTTGGCCAGTTCCTGCCGTTTGGCCTGTGCCCCTCTTTCTCTGCTCGTATTTAACTATCTGCCTGCTCTAACAGCAGCAGAGTGGAGAACCAGGGGAGGGACTGGAGAGAGCACGAAGGGGAATTGCTTGAGGAGCCTGGGAGACAGATCAACTGAGAGACAGACGGAAGTGCCTGGACCAGGGTGTTGGCAGCAGGGAAAGACTGAAGACAGAAGATTCAGGGGACATTCAGCCAGTAAATTCCACAAGGCTTGACAACAGTTCGATGCAAAATAGACAAGATAACTTTATAAGTCAGATAATGATTTAATTATAATAATCTTTTATTCCCTACCAGACAGAAAACAGGTTTGACTGAAACACTGTTTTGAAGAGTTTCTTCTTTATTTCCAGAGGTCGGTTATGCTTGGCGTGGGGTCGTGAGAATATACTGGTTAGGACAGAACTTCAGGTTTTAATGGGTAAATCAAACGGCCACATGATGGTGCCAAAACCTTGGTAGTCAATATGGCTTTTCAGACCAGCTTGCAAATCCCTTCTACAGAAATGTTGCCACCTTGGCTTAATTATTTTATTTTAAAAAACAAACAAATTCATTGAGCATAAATAAATTTTTTTTGTATTTTTCAAAATAGCATTTTCTTTCTAATCATGTTCTTAAATCAATAGGTAGACCTGACTTAGTTCTTGTTATTTTATTCTTGTAAAATTGGAGTTTTCTAACCCAGACTAGTACATTCTCAGAGTTGTGCAGAGCAGGGATGAAAGTCTATATTTTTTAATTTAAGAATGCTGGCCTCATTTATTAGAGAATGCAGAAATTTGTCCATAATACTTTAGAAGGCATACTAAGCTTCAATAAAAGATATTTGTGACGCTCATGAACCCAGTTAGCTCCGGACAGCATTTGAAATGGTTAGTTAGAGGACATTCTGTACCCTGTGTATAGGAGACTCTAAATTAATATTTGCTGACATGGTGACAGCAAATATGAATTAATGAAAACCGGAACCACCTGTTGGCCAGAGTCTGTCACTTTTTCCAAATTAAGTAGCCAGTTTTTATCGAATGAAAAATCATGGAGTATAGAGACTTGGAAATGTTAGAGATGTAATTTTTAGCACACCTTGGAGACCCAAGAAGGGGGTCATTTATTCCCTGAACAAACATTCTCTGAGAGTTTACTATCAGGGCTATAATTTTAGGGTTGGCAAGTGACCCTTAATGCCATTACATAACCACCTTCTAGAAGTGTAAATGCCACCAAGAGCCATAGGCACAAGAATTACCAGGCATAAGCTCTCACGTGCTAACAAGATCTAGAATCGCAAACTCCACCAAGACCCCAGAGGCCTTCTCCAAGTGCTGGTTCCACAAAGTGCCAGAAAACACCAAAACCTAGAATTGTATGTGCCTTTAAAGTGTTATGGACTGCCATGAAGTGTCAAGACACTGCTAGTGTCACCGACATCTAGAAGTGCAAGTTCTACCAGTTTCTAGACCAGAAGTCAGCAAACTGTGGCCTGCAGGCCTACTGTGTGCTCTAGTAAATGAAGTTTTATTGGACCATATGACACCTACTCATGGACACACCATCTATGACTGCTTTAGTGCAATAACAGCAGAATTGACTAGTTACACCAATGACCTTTTGTCTATGAAGCCTAAAAATCTTTACCATCTGACTGCTTAAGGAAAATGTTTGCTGACATTTGCTCTAGACCCCCAGTTGCTCCCAGTCTATAATCACAAGTGTCATTAATTCCTAGAATTAGATTTGCCTCAAATATTTTAAATCAAAGTTGCTACCAAGTCCAACCAACATTGAGAAGTGCAACTGGGTCAATGAGTAAACTTACAGAAAACATCTGAGAGGAGTGATTGAGCACTGGCAAAAGTTGCCAAGAGGGTTTCTAGACTCCATCTTTGCCTTTTGTATGGAATATTAAATAGACAAAAATGATAGGTTTTATCAAAATTCTCATGTTGTTATTGACTATAATTTTTGACCTTTCTTAGGGACATAATTTTTGTAAAAGAAGAAATAAAGAGGAGAGGAGGAAGTAATATATTTTTTATATGTGAACTCTTCTTGGATATTAATTCTCAGTTTCAGGAGTACTGATTTCATTAACCTTGGAAAATCAGAGTGTAGGTAAAGGATTATGAATATAAATGAACTCAGAGTTAGAACTTGTCGACATCTACTTTAAAGAGCAATCTAAATCTGTCAGATGGGAAGGGGCTGTTGTGGCAGGTTTGGTGACTAGGCTGATGTGAGGGTTTGAAGGCACAAATATTATGTCATCTAACACTCATTTGTTACTTGTTTAATTTAAAAGCTAAAAAGGAAAAAATGGTCACCTCTGGATTTGTGGAGCAGATTAGAGATGGACCAACAGCATACTCAGATCTGGGGTGAACAGATTAGTTGATATCTGAGACTTAGAAGTCCATCTGCAGATGAAATGCCCCTGGGAGTGAACGCAAAATCAAAACTATTTCTGTATTCAGAATCTCAGGAGATCCTTGGGTGTCATCAAAAAAAAAACAAAAACAAAAACAAAAACAAAAAAACCAGCAAAAGGCATGAATTAGAGTCTGAAGTGCTAGTCCCCAATTGTGTGTCATTGGGCAAGATGCTTAAGTCTGAACCTCAGTTTTTCATAAAAAAACTGAAGCTCATCACCGTCATCACCATCACCACCTCCATTATCACCATCATCATCCTCATCACAGCATCCTCACTAGTACTGGGAAGCTGCTTATTATGGGTCACCTTTGCCTAGATTATCTCTTTTAATCCTCACAGAAAGCAAAGATTAGTTTCCTCTTTTGACAGATGGGGAAATTGAAGCTTAAAGTAGAACTGACTTTCCCGAGCTCATGCAGAAGGCAATGACTGAACTGGGCTGCTCCATGGCCCATTGTTTTAACCCTGTGCTAATGAAAACTCTGTTTCTGTAACTTTTCAGAAAGAAATTTCCAAAGCATATTAATAATTACAGAGTGTTACTATCTTTTTATCTGGTAATCTCACTTCTGGGAATATTATAAGAAAATACGCCTATAAAAGCAGATAAAAACATTCATTGCAGCATTATTTCTCCTGGTAAATTATTGGAGACTTCCTAAATGTCCAACAAATGAGACAAGAGTAAATAAATAACGAGAGAGGACACAGAATCTTAAATATTCACCATGAGGCCTATTTAGTAATGGAGTATAATTTTCACATAATTCACTCATTATGTGAAAAACTGGAATTTACCATTTTATCAACATATGATGCTAATTCTGTACAATTTTGCATATGAGAAAAGAGTAGAGCGATACAAATAAAAATGTCAAATATTTTTTCCTGAGGGGGTGATATTTTGGGTGAATTTTTCTTCCATTATTGTCATTATAATCTGTATGAAAAATGAATAAGTTTGAAATTTTACCTATATACACCTGCCTGTGTAACTCATAGAACTGATACAGGAAAATGAATGTGGGGAGAGAGGACAGCTGTATCCCAGGTCTTGGGTGAGCCCCTGGGACATACACCGCCAAGTGTGGGTCCTTGGCTTTGCACAGAAAAGAGTTCAAGAGGGAGCCACAGTTGAGTAAAAGTAGATTTACTCAGAGACATACATACTCCGTAGACAGAGTTCAGGCCGTCTCACTCAGAAGGGAGAATGGCTACGAGGTGTGGGCTTGATAATTTTTATAGGTTCCAGTAACTTCATATGCTAACAAGTGGCAGGATTATTTCAACTACTTTGAAGAAAGGGACTGAGTTTCCTAGGAATTGGTCCACAGCCCACTTTTTGACATTTTATGGTCACTCTTGGAACTCTCCCGGCACCTGTGGGAGTGCCATTTACCATGCTAATATAATCCAACGAGCGTATAATGAAGCTCAAGGTCTACTGGAAGTCAAATCTCCCGCTGTCTTAGGCCTCAAGGTCTACTCGAAGTTGAGTCTCCCACCATTTTGGTGTTAATTGCCGTGTCAGTCCTTGAATGGCCGTGCCCTGCCCCCTCCCTTCCTGTCTCAGAATCATTGTGAAGATCAAATAAGAGACTGTGTAAACTGGATAAACTGTAAGAGAATTCAAACCCTCCCATTCAAGAGTCAGGCTGGTCTACCTAGGAGTAGAGCTCTTGCATTTGAACCAAGAGGAACCCTGGGTTACTAGGACAAACAGGTTTGGCGGCTCTTTTTATCCACTCTCACCATCTGGTCCAGAGGCCTGCAAACTAGGGCCCACGGGCCAAATCCTGCCTGCCATTTTGTATGGCCTGTGAGCTAAGAATGATTTTTACAGCTTTAAGTCGTTCAAAAAAAAAAAAAAAAAAAAAAAAGAAAGAAAGATATTATTTCATGACACAGGAAAATTACATGAAATTCAACTTTCTGTGTCCATAGTAATGGCTGTATTATGGGGACACAGCAATGCCTGTTACTTACTATCCATGGCTGCTTTCCGGAAGCAGTAGCAGAGTTGAATTGTTGCCATAGAGACCACTTGGCTCACAAAGCTGCAAATGTTCACTATCTGATCTTTTACCAAAAGAATTCACTCACCTCTGATGTAGGTCAACTCGGTTCTCCAAATCTTGTCCTGGCCTCATGAGAATTTGCTTTCACAGATTTTTCTCAATTGTCCTTAAATGGTTAGAAACGCTGCCTTTTCTTAACGTTTAGATTTAGAAAAATGTTTTCAAAACATTAGGGATGGGGGCCGTTAAAAGGCCATGACACTGACCAGGGTTACACGGCAATGTTCGTTAACATGCAAACACATATTCTGGCAGTCATTCAGTGGGAGGCATCTTTGATCTATTCAAAGTGTGACCCACCTGGGCCTCTGTACCCTTGTCTGTAATACTGAAGCTGACTGGATGATTTCCGAGGTCCCGTCCAGCTCCCCTTTTCTAAAGCGATATGTCGTTTTAATAGCTTGTGGGTCTTCATGGCGTTATGAATATTTTTGCTCCTTTTGATATTGGAAAAATGGGGCACAAGAGGACGGCCATGTCCCAGGTCCCGGACAAGTCCCTGGGATGCACCCCATCAAGGCGGGGTCCTTGGTTTTGTGCAGGAGAGAAGTCAAGAGTGAGCCAGAGTAGAGTAAAAGTAATTATTCAGAGATGCACACTCCATAGACAAAGTGCGGGCCATCTCAAACGGCAAGAGAGAGGCCGTGAAGTGCTGGGTTGTGCGTTTTTATGGGCTTGGTGACTTCATAGGCTAACAAGTGGGAAGATTATTCCAACTACTTTGGGGGAGGGGCTGGGATTCCCAGGACCTGGGCCATCACTCACCCTTTGACCTTTCATGGTCAGCCTTGAAACTGTCCTGGCGCCTGTGGGAGTGTCATTCAGCAGCCCTTGTATTACAATGAGCATACACTGAAACTCAAGGTCTACTGGGCGTTGAATCTTCTGCCATCTTGGTGCTAATTGCTGTGTCATTTTTTTTAATGGCTGTGCCCTGTCCTGTTCACTCCTATCTCACTTTTATGATCTTCCTTACTCTGCCTGGGAAAAGTAACCAATCATGTTGAAGGCCAGGAGTCAAAACTTAACTGCCTACATGGCCCGGAGATGACAAATACACGAGAGATCCCATCTGAGCTGATGCAGAAGTCGTGGGAGGCGGGTGGCGGGCTGCCACCTCTCCCCATCGGAAGGGAGCAGCTGCGACTGGGCTCCTGCTGACCGTCACATGCCACTAGATCATATTCTCAAGAGATAATAGAAAATATGGATTTTGATATGAAATCTTCTAATGTTGAATGCAGGCAACTGATTAAAAATTAGAAAAGAAAATGTAACCCACCCTCACCCCAGTCCCTACGTACAGAATGGGCCTCTGGGTTGCCATTTTAAGAACTCTTATGTCTGCGTGTAGGAGATTCTGACATAGCCCCCTACTGAGGCTGAACAGAGGTTCTCCAGGAACCTTCGTCTACGGGAAAATCCCTACTTTGGAGTCTGACATCAAGCAGAGCTGTCTGAACATGTGTCTCCAGATGGACTAGGGCCTTACCGTCACTTAGAACGTGAAGGATGTAAAAAAAGCTTTTAGTATCATGGCTCTGAGTCTCGACAATACTATTTCCAAAGCTTTCTAGACACGTAGTCCTGCCAACCCTTGTCTCACTTTGAAGTTTACCTTTTCTTTGGCTTTATGATGTTAGCTAGAATAGCCTGTTTAGCTCGATCAGAATGGGAGTAAAGAGCCAGGACCTTAAATGTAAACAACTTCTGCACACAACTCTTATTCCCTCTTCCTCCTAGGTTGTGGGGACAGGGGATGGATGTATTTATTCAGCAGATGTCTAATGCATGCCTGTTATCTGTAGGAATTGCTGCAGGGGCTGGGGATACCACAGTGAATGAAATAAAATTTCGCTCTTGTAGGATTTACATTCTAGGGTGGGAGAAAGACAAAAGATAAATATATGTAATGTTAGATAGTGACACTTGCTAGGAAAAAAATGAAGCCAAGTAAGGGAAGAAAAAGTATTATTTTTAATGGTATGGTTGTGGAGAGCCTTTCCAAGGAGGTGACATTTGAGCAGACACCCAAATGAAGTGAGTAAGCCATTAGAATATTTCTAGATGGAGAGAACAGCAAGTACAAAGGCCCTGAGGTAGATTTCTTGTTGTGTTTGAAGACTGTCTATGGTGAAAGTATAGGTGGAGAGCAGTCAGGCAGGGGAAGAGTATAATAGGAAATGAAATCCAATAGGACTCAGATACCAGATCATATGGGTTCTTATGGATCTGGTGAAGACTTTTACTTTAAGAATGTAGGAAAGGGATTGGAGGGGTGACATCATCTGATTTACCCTTTAAGAGGCTCCCTCTGGTTGCTGTACCAGTGGGAATTTGCAGCAAGGAGACCTTTAGGAGGTTATTGCATTGATCCAGGTGGATGGATAATGGACTAGGCTGGTAGAGGTGGATGTGCTGGGAAGCAGTTGGATTTGACTGTTCTTCTAGTCGGTAGAGATAACTTCTGTGCACTGTGCGAGATGACTCAGAAGCCATTTTCTCTGAGAAATATTTCTTGAGTTGTTCTTCCATGCTAGGTTGGGTTTCCCTTTTCTGTGATTTCCCCAAGCAACCCATGCTCCCTTGATATTTTATTGAAATGCTTTATTATGTGTCTGTACCTATCTGTCTGTGAATTCTTTTTTCAAGATCCAAGACCATTGCCTTATTATTATTATTTTTTTAATTTTTTTTTTTTTGTTAGGAGGAGGTAATTAGGTTTTATAATTTTTTAGAGGAGGTACTGGGGATTGAACCTAGGACCTTGTGCATGCTAAGCATGCACTCTACTGCTTGAGCTATACCCTCCCCCTAAGACCATTGCCTTATTTCTTTCTAGAGCCTGGCACCATGTTTGTACATATTTGGTGTTTAATGAGTATCTGTTGAATAGAAATATAAATCAATATATTAAGAAGAAAGATTGTTGGGAAGAAGGAAATTAATAGGGAGATAAGCTGAATTAAGTGTTAATACCATCCATGATTTGTGATTTTGGTGGAAAGCATTCGCGGACCTCAAAGACCTTGGGTTTGCTTGGTGGTCATGCTTTTCCTTGGTGGTCTTCTTATGTTCCTGTCAAATTAGATTGATTGAAAACTTCCCTTCAGGTAAATAGAATTTCAAGGCACCTTCTATATCTAGAAGTCCATGAAATAGAAAATTACTGAATATGATGCAACTTCTGAAATTTCATAAGAAAGATACTTTACATTTTTCTCTACCTTTGAGAACAGATAGTAATTCGAAGCATATTGATGGTGGAGGGATAATTACAGACATGCCATTTATCTCTCAGCTCCTCTGAAACTGAAGCACTTAAACAATATGCTATATGTTTATGCAGCCCCACATCCCATGTGTCAAATTTTCCTCTCTTCTGGATATGAGATATAGGAGAAAAAAGAGTCAAAACTCATCTTACTGCAGAAATGCTTCACCTGTTGTTCATTTTCATGCGATAATACCAAAAAAGGAATAACATGAAATGTTTCTGCAGTGAAAAAAGGAAGATTAAGGTAAGCAGATTTGAGCCAAGGGGAGAGCAGGCAGGGACCAGACTCCTCGCAGGGCTTTATTCCTTACTGCTGTCTGGCTTTCTGTATTTGGCTAGGAAACGTAGGGTAGAATAATATGAAGAACTACCCCTTCCTTTGTTCATTAGTCAATCAATAAATTAACAAACAGTAGCAGACACCTGGTGCCAACTGGGAGAATTCCATCAGCTAGGATTTATTCTCCAACACAGGTAACAGAAAACCCAGGTGGACGTTACATTTCTGATGATGGGAAGGCCAGCAAAAGGCAATCCTGGGCAGTGATTGCTGCTTCGTGGAGGCTATTTCGGGCTCTCTCTGCAGCCCTCCCTTAGACTGGCATTTTCATTTTCATGGTTGCAAGAGGGCTGCTTCACCTCCAGCACTGGGTCTGTGTTCCAGACTTTTTTCATGTATCCTCTACCAAGCACAGTGCTCAGCTGATGGGAGGCATTCAGATATTTATTTATTTATTTATTTAAATCTTTTTTTTAATTGAAGTACAGTCAGTTACAATGTGTCAGTTTCTGGTGTACAGCACAATGTCCCAGTCATGCATATACATATGTATATTTGTTTTCATATAGTTTTTCATTGCAGGTTATTACAAGATATTGAAAATAGTTATAGAAGAAACTTGTTTTTTTAAAAATTTTATTTTTATATATAGCGGCTAAAATTTGCAAATCTCCAACACTCAAATTTATCCCTCCCAGCCCCTTTCCCTGGTAACCATAAGGTTGTTTACTGTGTCTGCGAGTCTGTTTCTGTTTTGTAGATGAGTTCTTTGGTGTCCTCTTTTTTCTTCTCTTTTTTTCTTTTTTTAGATTCCACATATGAGTGATATTATATGGTATTTCTCCCTTTCTGGCTTACTTCACTTAGAATGATGATCTCTAGGTCCATCCATGTTGCTGCAAATGACATTATTTTATTCTTTTTTATGGCTGAGTAGTATTACATTGTATAAACACATCACAGCTTCTTCATCCAGTCATCTGTCAATGGACATTTAGGTTGTTTCCCTGTCTTGGCTGTTGTAAATAGCACTGCTGTGAACACTGGGGTGCATGTGTCTTTTCGAATTAGAGTTCCCTCTAGATATATGCCCTGAAGTGAGATTGTTGGATCACATGATAAGTCTCTTTTTAGTTTTTTGAGGAATCTCTATACTGTTTTCCATAATGGTTGCACCAAACTACATTCCCACCAGCAGTGTAGGAGGGTTCCCTTTTCTCCACACCCTCTCCATAATTTATTGTTCATGGACTTTTGAATGATGGCCATTCTGACTGGTGTGAGGTGATACCTCATTGTAGTTTTGATTTGCATTTGTTTGATAATTAGCAATATTGAGCATTTTTTCATGTGCCTATTGGCCATTTGTTATGTCTTCATTGGAGGAGTGTTTGTTTAGGTCCTTTGCACATTTTTTGCATTGAGTTTTTTTTTTGTTTTATTGTTATTAAGTTGTATAAGCTGTTCATATATTCTGGAAATTAAGCCTTTCTCAGTCACATCATTTGCAAATATTTTCTCCCATTCCATAGGTTGTTGTTTTGTTTTGCCTATGGTTTCATTTGCTGTGCAAAAGCTTACAAGTTTAATTAGGTCCCATTTGTTTATTCTTGCTTTTATTTCTATTGCCTGGGTAGACTGCCCTAGGAGAACATTGCTGAGAAGTATGTGAGATAATGTTTTACCTATGTTTTCTTCTAGGAAACTTATTGTGTCTTGTCTTATATTTAAGTCTTTAAGCCATTTTGAGTTAATTTTTGTGTGTGTTGTGAGGGAGTGTTCTAACTTCACTGATTAACATGCAGCTGTCCAGTTTTCCCAACACCACTTGCTGAAGAGACTGCCTTTTTTCCATTGTATATCTTGCCTCCTTTGTTGAAGATTAATTGACCATAGGTATGTGGATTTATTTCTGGGCTCTCTATTCGGTTCCATTGATGCATATATCTGTTTTTTTATGCCAGTGCTATGCTGTTTTGATTACTGTAGCTCTGTAGAATTGTCTGAAGTCTGGGATGGTTACTTCTTTAGCTTCATTCTTTTTCTTCAATATTGCTTTGGCAGTTTTGAGTCTTTTGTGATTCCATATAAATTTTAGGATTGCTTGTTCAAGTTCTGTGAAAAATGTCCTGGGTAATTTGATATGGATCACATTAAATCTGTAGATTGCCTTGGGCAGTATGGCCATTTTTAATGATAATGATTCTTACAATCCAAGAGCATGGGATATCTTTCCATTTCTTTAAGTCATCTTTAATGTCCTTAATCAATATTTTGTAGTTCTCCATGTATAAGTCTTTCACCTCCTTAGTCAGATTTATTCCTAAGTATTTATTGTTTTGGATGTGATTTAAGAAGGGATTGTTTCTTTACTTTCTTTTCCTGATAATTCACTTTTAGTGTAAAGAAATGCAACTGATTTTTTCATGTTAATCTTGTATCCTGCTACCTTGCCAAATTCTTTTGTCAGCTCTAGTAGTTTTTGTGTGGAGCTTTAGGGGTTTTCGATATATAGTATCATGTCATCTGCATATAGTGACAATTTTACCTCTTCTCTTCCAATTTGGATCCCTTTTTTTCTTTTTTCTTGCCTGACTGCTGTGGCTAGGACTTCCAAGAGTGTGTTGAGTAGAAGTGGTGAGAGTGGGCATCCTTGTCTTCTTCCAGATTTTAGTGGGGATGCTTTCAGTTTTTCACCATTGAGTATTATGCTGGCTATGAATTTGTCCTAAATAGCTTTAATATGTTGAGATATGTTCCCTCTATATCCACTTTGGTAAGAGTTTTTATAATAAGTAGGTGTTGAATTTTATCAAATGCTTTTTCTGCATCTATTGAGATGATCGTGTGATTTTTGTCCTTTCTTTTGTGGATGTGGTGTATCATGTTGGCTTATTTGTGTATGTTGAACCATCCTTGTGTCCCTGAGATGAATCTAACTTGATCGTGGTGTATGATCTTTTTTATGTGCTGTTGAATTCTGTTTGCTAATATTTTGTGGGGACTTTTGCATGTGTGTTCATCAGTGATATTGGCCTGTAATTTCCTTTTACAGTAGTGTCTTTGTCTGGTCTTGGTAGCAGGGTGATGGTGGCTTCATAGAATGAGTTTGGGAGTACTCCTTCTTTTTCAATCTTTTGGAAGAGTTAGAGAAGGACCAGTATGAGTTCTTCTTTGTATGTTTAATAGAGTTCCTTGGTGAAGCCATCTGGTCCTGGACTTTTGTTTGTAGGGAGTTTTTTTTTTTTTTAAATTGCTGACTCTATTTCGTATCTAATGATCAGTCTGTTTCAGTGGTCTATTTCTTCTTGATTCAGTCTTAGTGGACTGTATGTTTCCAGAACAAATAAATACTTATTGAATAAATGAGTAAAATGGTGATTCAGTGGAAACATTTGAACTACAAAAGTAAAAAGCAAAAGCTTAGTGTTCCAAAGTATTTAACGGCCAACTATTGTCAGGGGATCTGAGCAATTTATTTTTGCATTGTTTCAGGTTGTGTTCTCTGGAAGTAGACACAGAGATGTAGCTTATGGTGCAGGATATTTATGAAGGATTAGGACCTCTGAAAGGAAACAGCTAAGAAGCAGAGTTAACCAGAGGAAAAAGCTGACATGCAGTGGAGACCAGAGAGGCTGTAGAGCATATGCTGTCTGTTAGAGTCGTCCCACACTGAGTGGAAGTGATGGGGTCTCCATCGTCACCTGATGCCGGCTGCTCTGGGAAGGCATGGGCTTGAGTGAGGTGTCCTCTGTAGCCAAGACTGTGACAGAGCTGCCAGCAGCACACGACCTGGTGATTGCACTCTCCACAGCTGGCTTCGAGTCCTTTCTTGACTACTGATGCTAAAATTTAGAGGTGGCTTTGCCCATTGAAGTACAGCATCAGTAATTGGACAGAGTCTAACGTTTCAATAGCAGCAAGTTCTATGTAAAGCTGAACTGAACTGGAGGAACATGGTTTATAAGTGGGATTTCCAATGCAAGCTCCCCACTGTGTCAGCTGAGTATTGAATCTGAGCTTGGAGATCCCAAGGAGAGCCCCACCTTGTGGTTAGAAGAGGAAGGACTCATCTCAGGAGTGAGTGTTTTGCTTTTTTTTTTTTTAATTTCATTTTTTATTAAAACTTTTTTAAACATTTTTTATTGATTTATAATCATTTTATAATGTTGTGTCTAATTCCAGTGTTCAGCACAATTTTTCAGTTATACATGAACATATATATATTCATTGTCACATTTTTTTTTGCTGTGAGCTACCATAAGATCTTGTATGTATTTCCCTGTGCTATACAGTATAATCTTGTTTATCTATTCTACAATTTTGAAATCCCATCTATCCCTTCCCACCCTCCACCCCCTTGGCAACCACAAATTTGTATTCTATGTCTATTTCTGTTTTGTATTTATGCTTTGTGTTTTTTGTTTGTTTGTTTGTTTTTTTAGATTCCACATGTGAGCGATCTCATATGGTATTTTTCTTTCTCTTTCTGGCTTACTTCATTTAGAATGACATTCTCCAGGAGCATCCATGTTGCTGCAAATGGTGTTATGTTGTCTGTTTTTATGGCTGAATAGTATTCCATGGTATAAATATACCACTTCTTCTTTATCCAGTCACCTGTTGATGGACATTTAGGCTGTCTCCATGTCTTGGCTATTGTAAATAGTGCTGCTATGAACATAGGGGTGCAGGTGTCATCCTGAAGTAGGGTTCCTTCTGGATATATGCCCAGGAGTGGGATTCCTGGGTCATATGGTAAGTCTATTCCTAGTTTTTTGAGGAATCTCCATACTGTTTTCCACAGTGGCTGCACCAAACTGCATTCCCACCAGCAGTGTAGGAGGGTTCCCCTTTCTCCACAGCCTCTCCTGCATTTGTCATTTGGGGAGTTCTGAATGATGGCCATTCTGATTGGTGTGAGGTGATACCTCATTGTAGTTTTGATTTGCAGGAGTGAGTGTTTTGCTTTCTATTCCTTAATAGGAGAGGACAACATGGATGCTTCCTTGATTTTAAAAATACATCTCTTTTTTTCCCCTGGAATTTGATGATTATGTTTGTCTTCTGTGTATGGATAACTAGCAGTGCTTGCTTTTATAATCCTTTCACTTTGCCATTTGCTTCCATAGTAGTCCTTCCCATTTGTCTATCCATGGTACACAGCCCCCTCACTGTAAGTACATTCTTTCTGGTTACTTTCTTCCTCTCCGATGACTGCACCTAACCAAGGACCGAGCTAAATTCGGCTTAGGGAGTTTTTGCTTTTAAATAATGAAGCATTCTTGATAAGGTAACTGCTTTCAGGACTCTCTGGAATGACTTGATAGTGGTGTATTTTAGCCACTTTGGCATGAAGGGGAGAAATATTTGGGAAGGAGAGGCTATGAGAGAGAGGGAGAGAGGGGCCAGACTTGCTTAACCTTGCCTAAAGTCAGTTCATACTATGTGGGTAGGAAATAAAACATATAATATGTGTTAAATTATAAGCATATAGTTTGTTTTGGTTTGGTTTGTTTTTGAATAGTGCAAATAGTACATTTCCTCTCCCACCAATCACACTCTTCTTGGCAGACCCCTGGTGAGCACTCTTAGAGACACCCAAACACGACCGTGGAAGCACCGTGGAGACAGGAAAATTAAGTCCTTTTGGCGTTGAGGTTCCCAAGTCAAAACTATTATTAAAGGAAGTAAATTCCCTCAAATGAAAGCCTAGACATTTTTAACAAGAATCTCTTGTTTTTAATGAAATGACCTTGTTTTGATTTTGCATTTTAAGCTTTTTATTGTGCACTTTATGCTGTTGTTATTGTTCGTATTGTTGCTTTTGAAGATTCTGAATAATGTCTTGATTATTTGGGTAGGACATCACCTGTGCAAGCAAATTACTCTTATTAGAAATGTCCTGTTGTGTTTTGCTTTGGGAAGGAATATATGAAAGGCTCTGTGACTTTGTGAAGAAGGCAGAGCCTACTTCCAGCCACCCAAGGTATGCTGCTTACCGTTTGACTTCCTCTGACAGGGTTGAAACTTGTTTGAATTGGCCCTTCACACAGGCAAGATGGACAGAACTAGTGTCTCCCTCTTTGAAGAATTGGCATTTTAATGTAAAAGTAATTGTTTTCTGATGATAAAAATAATGCAACTTAATTTATAATGGAAACTGAAAAACAGAGAACAAGATAGAGATACAAAGTGAAGGTCTCCTGGAACCCTACTACCCAGAAAGAGCTGCTGTGAATATTTTGGTGTAACCTGATGAGTATTTAAAAATTATCTATATATCTATAATTTATAGATAATAATATATTATATGTAATGTTTATACATCAAAAATTGTATAGGAATGTATAGACAATCTCATAATTTTCCCTTTCCACTTAATTATTCAGAACACTGATTTTCTGTTAAAGCTGAACTTTCTAGTGGTTGCAAAGAATTTTAACCTGTGGAGGGATCAACTTTCGTTAAGCAGTTGCTGTCTTTGTGTTGTGAGAATAGGTTCTTGCCTCACACAGGAAAGAATTCAAGAGCGAGGCATGGTAAAGTGAAAGCAAGTTTATTTAGAGAGACACACACTTCTGGACAGAACTCAGAAGGGAAAATGGCTCAGGAGAAAGACACTCCATTGGCAGAATGTGGACCATCTCAGAAAGGTGAGAGGGAGAGAGACTGAGAGGCGTGGGGGGGGGTTTAGTTTACAGTAAAAGTAGATCCACATTGCAAAGACAGTACAGGCTGTCTCAGAAGGTAAGAGAGAGAGCGACCATGACCATGAGGTGTGGGTTGTTAGGTTTTATGGGCTCAGCAATTTCATATGCTAATGAATAGGAAGATTAGTAAAGGAGTACTAACTACTAACACAAACTAACGTTTGTGACTTTGAAGTTATTCAATAAATAAAAGTTCCCATTAATCTTTTAGGTCATAGGAATACCTGAGGTCTTTATCTACTGGAAATTCTCTTCAGTTCATCTGAGATTATGTTCCTTTGGTTTCTTAGAATCAATGGATTTAGATAATTTGGATTTACTCTGCCCTGAGTTTATTACTTTTCTCTTACGTTGTTAAATGCCAAGTTTGTGTGCTCGATGCACAGTGAGGCCAAACAAACTGAAATGTCAGTTTGGAGCAGAGAAAGATTTATTGCGGGGCCGAGCAAGGAGAATGTGTGGCTCGTGCTCGAAAGACTCAAACTCCCCAGATGGTTTTTGAGGAGAAGTTTTATAGGCAAAATTTGGAGTGAGGGCTGCAGGGGGTGTGGCTTCCTTCTGACTGGGTGGTGGGGAGGTAACAGGGCCGAGCTCCAGGACTCTTGTGCTCAGCCTGAAGTTACCATCCTCCAGCTGGGTAGGGGTTTAGCTCCTGCAGAAGAACTCAGAGATGGAGGTCCCTTGAGGAGGAACCAGGACCCTGCCCCCTCAATGCATTGTTGTTTCTTTCTGCCTCCCCTTACTTTCCTGATTAGTATCTATTTGAACCTGCATTTTGGAATTCAGGGAAGGTCCAGGAGGTTGAAACCTTTTCCCTACAAACAAGAAAACAGGAACATGGAAAGTCTTTTGTACCCAGGAGGGCCCCATGGGTCCTGCTTAGAGTCTTAACATCTATTGGAGTTCATCTCTTGGCATTTTATCTCTATCACCTTGGCTTACTTATACTCCAGAGATTTTCATTTATCTGCAAATGTGAGGTTTTTTTTGAGCATTCACTCTTCACATAATTTATTAAAATATTAAATTTAGAAACTATCACATAGCCTGGAGAGATGTTCTTAGATATTGTCATTTATCCAGGGCAACTACTATTTTTCCCTAAACTAAATAAATGGAGTGGTATCAGAACCACATTCTGGGGCAGCTTCTCAACTCACAGATGGCTCCTTAGCTGCCTCCTTGACCCATAGAGAGGCCCTGGTGTAAGCGATAGGGTAGGGGTCCCCAGGGAAAGATAACCAGGCACGGCTTTCCTGACATAAAAGAAGCCATAAGCCTGGCCACAGTGCTTGCCCTTGAACAGGTCTCAGTCATCAGTGATCTTAAGGGAAGAGAATGCAGGAGCAAAGGAAAAGCAGTCAAGAAACAATAGCTCAGTGATGAAACAGAGACCTAGTTCCTCCTCAGGAATATAGATCACAATCTGATATGGTCTTTGAGATCTGCAGGAGCTAAGGCCCCCACAATGGGATGATGTTGTTGACCCTCCTGACTTCAGTCAACCAACACCTGCCCTCTGTCCACCTGGGCCCCAATTCTAAGCTGAATTCTCCTCTGCTCAAGCCCCTCCGTGAATGTGCATGTGTGCTTAGTTTAGAAACCTCCCCGATTTTGCTGTCCGGGGAGACACTGCTTTGGGAAAGATCCTCTATGTTCTCCTTACTTGCTGCAGGTAATAAATCCTTCTTTCTCGCCATCTTTGACTTGGCTGTGTCTTTTGGCTCAACACCCACCAAGGGGTGAGCCGAGTCTTGGGGAAGAAGTGGCACCATGTTTGCACTGATAGGATTCCTGCGCGCTGGGCCACTGCTGACTGCAGCAGAGGGGGCCAGCAAGGCAATATCTCACGGAGCTAAGAACTGCAACTAAGGGCTCCTAGCCTCCTCTAATCTGTCCTTTCATGAGGGAAAATAAACTCAGGTGAGGTGCCCATCATGCATGGCTGTGGCCTGAGAAACAGCAAAATGGGAATTCTGGGGAGACTGAGCGAGCGAGAGAGAGAGGGAGGTTGGAGCAAAACCCAGAAGACAGCAGCTGTGAGGACCGTGAGGCCTGGGTCTCAGTCCCTTTCGGAGGCCAGATTGTATTTCTGCACCTGGAGTTCATGAGCTATCTCCTCATTTTATGACACATTCTCATTTTTCTTAATCTAGCTTTAATTAGCTTCCTTCATATGCGGCTAAGGAGACCTTTATCTTTTTCTCTTTTAGCTCAAATACATGCTACTTGGTGAGACTTCATCTCAGGCTTCTGTGAGCGCTCCACGTTGCGATTCCTGAATAGAATTTCTCTTTCTCTCATTCTCTACAAACTGCTCTCTCCATTGACAATGATTTTTCTAAAACCAAATAGAACCATTTGTACACAGAAAAGAACATGTCCAACTTGGGTTTGCCCCCCATGATCATGTTACTCCAAAAGGGGAAGGGAAAAGACCCCATTTTCTTTGTCTTACCTGGAAGATAAGAATTCAAACGGGAGACAGAGCATTGTGTAGCAAAAGATTTTAAAGGTTTTAATTAGCAAAGGGAATGTGCACCTCCAAGAATGGGAGGCAGGCGGATCCAAGGGTGGCTAGCAATGTGTTTGGTCCCCTGTCTCAGAGGTGGTCTCTTGATTGACAGCTCTTGCCCCTGGAATGCCTAGTCATGCTTGTCCCCTTTTGCAAATGTCTTTATCCATGATGCCCACAGAAAAACCCATGGAGGGAGAGGCTAAACCTCAATGCTAATTACATTATAATGAGCACTGGGTCATGTCCGGTTAGGTGCTTGTCACTACCACCCACCCAGTTGTGGCCCTTGAGTTCTAATCAGTTTCTTGCTGGTGCTCATTTACAGGAAGCAAAGCCCCTTTATGCTGAAGGTGGGCATATGGCCATCTTCCGGACCACCCTCCTTCTTCTCCACCTCATCTGCCCAGTGTCTCCACTTACCTAATTATCTCACAAACGTTAATCTTAATGACATTCTATCTGCGTAAAGCTGAACTGAACTATTTCTACACCTATTTTACGCAGAGTAGGAAGGAAGGCCACGAGCCTGGAGCTCGGTTGCACTTGGTCCTCTTCGTGCAGATCCTTGTGCTTTTCTTAATCGTAGTACTTGTATTTCGATACATTGTCTGCTGCCTGCCAAGCCCATGTTCTGATCTCTGAGAACTGTCAGACTCATCTTGAAGCATCCTACGACTCTGGCCCTGTGATCACAGCAGGTTAGACCAATGGATGCTTGACTCAAGCTGGGGCACTTGGACTTTGTCTCCCACCCTAGGGATGCTGGTTAGTGAATTGAATTTGGGTTAAAACTGACTGGAAAGTCAAACTGGAGCTCTGCAGCTGGGATGGCCATGATCCACCAGCGTCTAAAAGCCAGGAATGCCTGCGTGCAGGGAAAGAATATTAAAAAAATACTGCACAGAGAGAATCTGAGATGAGCTGGGTTGTGTAATAAAGAATTCATCTGATCTTTGTTCTGGGTTCCTCGCACAGAGCTTCTAAAACTCTTAGAATTTCCCAAGTGATAGAAGTGTCTTTGTTATTCATGAGCCCCTCGGATCGCACCTGAATTTATGCTAATGAGATGCCTCAAGGTCATTGTCTAAATAGCTTCAGGATGGGGGCCATGTATATGATTAGAGGGGAGAGACTATGTGTCAGCCTGACCCTAGGAAGAGGAGAAGGGCTGGAGATTAAGTTCAATCATCACAGGACCAATGGTCTTATCAATACTGCTTATATAGTAAAACTCAGCAAACACTCCAGACGCAGGCGCTCAGTGGAGCTTCCTGGTAGGTGAACACATTTCTGTACCAGGAGAGTAGTGTGTCCTGATTCCATGGGAGGAGGGCATGGAAGCTCTGTGTTTGGGGCCCTCCCAGACCGTGGCTTTGTGTTGCTTCCTCTGACTAGTCCTGATTTGTATCCTTTATAATAAAAGACTGTGATTACAGTGCTTTCCTGAGTTGTGAGAGTCAGTCTAGCGCAAGGGGTTCATGGGGACCCTTGAATCTGTAGCCAGACATTGAGACGTGCAGGTGGCCAGGGGACCCTTGATGTCCGGCTGGCAGGGCAGTGAGAGCAGTCTTGTGAAGGACTGAAGTCTCAGCTTGTGCTGATTCCAAATGGTCAGTGCCAGATGTAGATCGCAGTGTACCAGCTGGTGACAGAAGACACTCTAACGCAGCCTCAGAGAGTCAGAAACAGTAGCCTCAGGCCTGATGTCCGGTTTCAGCCCTTTCTGAGGCTCATCTAAACTTCTTGCCCTGGAGTTCCATGTGCTCTGCATTTCTCTAATAAAGTCTAAATTGTGCTTAAGCTGATTGGCTACTATATCAATAATCTCTGAAAAACAGTTAAAATAGAACTTTGAAGGAATGGAACATGACATACGGAACTATCATCTTCTTAAACTTCATATAAATATTGTAATGAACATTTTCATTCCATTTGCATCTGTAAGAAATTAGTTTTTAGAGCAAAACCCCCCAAATGGAGATTTTTGAGGGAAGCCTGATTTTAGTCTTCTCTGATTGCACACCTTTAATCTGTCACGGCAGTTAGACAGACTGCACACGTCTCTCTTATTTTTCTCCATTTGAATATTTTGACTTTGAAGTTTCAGTGGCCCCTTGTCTTAAGCCCAAAGTGTCTATAAACTCTTATGATATGAATGCAGGAGTGGACCAGAGGGGCAAACTGGTTCACTCTTTTTATTATCACAGACAAGGACTCCAAGCAGCAGAGCAGTGAGACGTCTGGCTCAAGGTTATGTTACTTATTACTGGCAAAGTCTGGACTTGAATGATTTCATATGTTCTGAGTCACTTTTCAGTGAAAAACCTGTTTACTAAGGATTTATTATTATTTTCCAGTGCTATAAATGAATGTAAATGTTTCTGTTATACATTTTTCAAAAATGGATGTGGCTCTGAGTTGACACTGAATCTCACCCGGAAAGCTGCTTCCCCCTGGGAGGCTGCCCAAGTCTCCTTTTGGGGCCTGGCGTTCAGGTCTTAACTGACTTAAATAAACCCTTAATGGGACTTGAATCCACTTCTTTTCCATGACTTTGCTTGTTTGGGTGAGTTTCTTTCTTGGTGAACCTTGGCAAATATTCTTTTTCTCTGAATGAAAATGTCTGTTTTGCCCTGTTTTCTGTCTGTGGATACCCTGAAAGGAGTTTTTTTTTTTTTTTTTTTTTTTTTAAGTGTCAGGCATTGAGGTATAATTTACGTAGAGGAAAACTCATCCTTTTACAGTAAAATGCATACTTTACCAAGTTTTGACAAAACACAGTTTTGTTATCCAATAGCAATCAAGTTGTAGTGTATTTCCATCACCCCAAAAGTTCCCTCATGCCCTTCACAGTCTCTACCCTCTTCCTCCCCTTTTCTCGGGTAAACAGAGTTCACTACTAGCATTACTAAAGGAATGTCTGAAGACATAGTTCAGAAATCAAGAAATAACTAAGACCTTCATTATTATCATCTCTATTTTTAATTTTCTTAATATTTTTTAATACACAGTTTATAAACTCTCTTTAGGTTGTAAAGTTTTTTTTGTTTGCTATGTCTCTTATGGTTGTTCATTTTCTTGAGTGATTTGCAATTTTTTAAATTGAAATATAGTTGATGTACAATATTATGTCAGTTTCAGGCGTACCACACAGTGAGTTGACATTTGCACACATTATGATCACCAGGGTATGTCTGATAACCATCTGTCACCACACGAAGTTATCACCATATAATGACCATATTCCTTATGCTGTATATTACATCCCCATGACTTGTTATATAACTGGAGGTTTGTACCTCAGTCCCTTTACCTGTTTTGTGCCCCCATCCCCACTGTAATTTTTTAATTGTTAGCGTATCTTTAGCTTGTTTATATTGAGCTGCCAGTGTGTGAGTTGCAGTGAGTCCGAAGGAGCACTTCAAAGTGATTTTTCTTGCTTCTGTCAGTGCTTCAGATGTTTTATCAGTTTCAGACCAGTTTTCTTGTGTTAATTTCTCTGCTTGAAATTCCTGCCCCATGAAGGAAATATAAAATCATTCTTGTAACTCCTGACTACCTCTTGCTACATGACAAGCCGCCCCCAAACCTATGGCTAAGACAACGACTTATTATTATCTCTCACATACTATCACCTCCTGACTCTATTCCTGCATGTAGGGCGAGCCTGGATTTTCACATTTTTTCCAGGAGACTTTCTTGTTTCCCACCCAGACGGCAAGTTTCCTTGATGCTTTGCTTTCCTTGGGGATGGAGTCTCTCTAAGTTTCTAGCTGTGGACTGGATGCCTGGGGCTAGTTTCAGGTTTTCTGGTGTGGTCTTACTTCCAGTATCACCCCCCCCACCCATCCTGAACCCGATTCAGGCCAGGCATCTCCTGGAGCCCATATTTGGGCCCAGTACCACTCTCGGCTTTGCAGTGGGAAAGTGGCTGCATCGGCTCAGCCTGCCATGTGTCTAGACTCACCCTGAGAGGTTTACTTCAGTGGGTCTTATTTTCTGAATGGCTTTTCCCAATTTTTCAAACACATTCCTTTTTCTTTTGTATTTATTTTATTATCAAGATCAAATAAAAGGCCGTCTTCACTTGGTTTTTTATTTGTCTTTGTTGACACAATTCTAGCTGACTAGTTTCAGTTACAGACAATTTTAATTTCTTCACACTTTCACTTAGATTAAAAAAGCTTAGGTCTAGTATTGTGTTCCTTTACTTTATAGTTAAAAAAAATGTGGATATTTGCTGGGGATTCTCTTTCTTAAAGAAATTAATTAATTAATTATTTTATTGAAGCCTAGTCAGTTACAAGGTGTCAATTTCTGGTGTACAGCATAGTGTTTCAGTCATACATATATATGCATATATTCATTTTTATATTCTTTTTCATTATAGGTTAGAGATTCTCTGTTGATCTCTGTGCCTGCTTCTCCCTCTCCCCCGCCTGCCTAGGCTGAGATTGATATTCCCCCAGTAAAATGTGTTCCTCCAGGATTACTGCTGATGTTAATTTGCGCGTTGTCATTACTTAATCTTCAGCACAGTCTTGTGCTCTCTGATTTACAACCCTCTGCATTCCATTGTTGCATCTTCTATGATGCCTGGAAATGCTTTTATGATTTCAGTATATGAGAGGTTGTAGACTAATTTTTTTATTTACCTCTTAGTGTTCCCCAAAGATTGTCATACTGTAGAATGAAACTCAATTCTTTGCTTAATTCCAGCTGCCAGTCGGGAGCCAGGCAAAAATCACACTACTGAAAGAGAATTAGAACCACCTGCCTAGAGTTAAGGTCCCTTAGTTAATGAATAAGTCATCACCACAAAGTTTTTTAATAGGTAGAAATTACAAGCTGCACTGCAGACCGTCTATATTTCCATCCTGCATTGCATGTAAAATATGAAGTAAAATTGGCAGTGAGCTATGTATCCGCATTAAAGGCCCATATTTGCAAATGGCCAGTAGGCACATGAAAAAAATTCTCAGTATCGCTAATTATCAGACAAATGCAAATCGAAACTACCATGAGGTATCACCTCACATGAGTCAGAATGGTCATCATTCAAAAATCCACAAATGATAAATGCTGGAGAGGCTGTGGAGAAAAAACAACCCTCCCACACTGTTGGTGGGAATGTAGTTTGTTGCAGCCATTATGGAAAACAGTATGGAGATTCCTCAAAAAACTAAAAATAGGCTTAACATATGATCCAGCAATCTCACTCCTGGGCATATATCCAGAGGGAACTCTAATTTGAAAAGACACCTGCACCCCATTGTTCATAGCAGCACTATTTACAATAGCCAAGATATGGAAACAACCTAAATGTCCATTGACAGATGACTGGATAAAGAAGCTGTGCTGTATTTATACAATGGAATACTACTCAGCCTTAAAAAAGAAAAAATTGCCATTTACAGCAACATGGATGGACCTAGAGATCATCATTCTAAGTGAAGTAAGCCAGAAAGAAAAAGAAAAATACCGTATGTTATTACTCATATGTGGAATCTAAAAAAAGAAAAAAGAAGATACTTATGAACTCACCTACAAAACAGAAACAGACTCACAGACATAGAAAACAATCTCATGGTTACTGGGGGAAGCGGGTGGGAAGGGATAAATTTGGGAGATCGAGATTTGCAAATGATAACCACTACATATAAAATAGATAAACAACAAGTTTCTTCTATATAGCACAGGGAACTATATTCAATATCTTGTAGTAACCTATAATGAAAAAGCATATGAAAAGGAATATATGAATGTATATGTATGACTGAAACATGCTGTACACCAGAAATTGACACATTGTAAACTGACTATACTTCAATTGGAAAAAAAAAAGGCCTGTATTTAGCAAAAGGCTACCAAATAACCCCTAATAGTCAAGGGCTACCTTTCCTCTCTATACAGAGAATGGCAATGTTTTTCAAACAATACTCAGGATACACTGATGGGTAGAAATGTAGTTTTAAGAACAGGAGAAAACATTATCCAAAAAATTCCAGGTCATGTGGTCTCTGTATCTTTAATTCTTAAATTTTTAAATATTTATTTATTTATTTTTTGTCTCTCTACCTTTTAAAGTGACCTGTCGTGTTCTTTCCACTTCCTGTTCTGTTTTAGGGCACAGTGCTGCTGCTAGTGGAGTTAAGTGGTCGCCTGTTTCACCCCTAAGGCTAGGTGTTTACCAGATCGGTGAGGCTGTGAGTTAAAGAAAGTAGATGCTAGGTCATTTAAGAAAAACGTAACTTTTCTGAAAGCTAAATCATAGAGAAATGGCCGTACAGAAGAACCGAGATGAGATCTCCATTAAAAAACCAATGGAAACATAGCATGATGCAATAGAGGATTCATTCCAAACCTTTTTGATTCTAGAATTTATACTCCTAATCCTAGTGTTAAGTAGCAAACCTAAGTTGATCTCCCTGAGCCTCAGTTTCTTTTTCTATAAAACGGAGATAGCAACACCTCATAGTGTTGCTGTCGGGATTAAATCCAATAATGTATGTGAAGCAATGTACACACAAAAGACAATATGTAAATGTTTCCTTTTGTCCTCCTTCCGTCTAGCCCAAATCTTCATGAGAAGAGACAATATCTAGATTTTGAAAAACTTTGTTGCGATGTTAGAAAACAGTAATTAAACAGACTGAATTTCCAGACGTGCCCAAATGCCAGTGAAGCCAGTATTAAAGCAGAGCTGCAAGGACTGAAACGTGAATCCATGAGCCGTGAATGATTGAGAATTGACTATAAACTGAGAATCACTTTATGTTCTGCTTTTCGGCCCTGCATTACCAGGGACTGAACAATGGAAGGTTTGCACGGAAGTGAAATAGCTGGAACGTTTCAGGAGGAAAAGCAGCAATGTAACAAGCAGCACAGCCACAGGCGTTAATTGTTTGAACAACGTCTGATTTATCTCTCAGGTATGTGCAGCAGTGGGGGACACTGCAACTCAAACTCCACAGACAATCCCCAGTCTCATTTTAACCTCCAAAGTCTCCCTCCACCAAACTTTTCATTAGACCATCAAAAGAGGTGAGATGGGGGAACCGAGTGAATCTCTGAGTCTGCTAGAGGTAATAACTGTAAATGACATGGTTTTAATATTACCGGCTAGCATAAATTTGAAAATCATCCCTGAAACCCCAGCACTGATTACTCATTGCTATATTGCAACATATGGCTTATTAAAATAATGGTTTATTATCTCTCACAGTTTTGTGGGTTGACTGGGCTCACCCTGAGATCTCTCATGCAGTTGAAGTCAGACAGAGGCTAAGGCTGCGTTGATCTGAAGGTTCTGTTGGGCTGGGATGTCCCCTGGCTGATGCTGACTGCTGAGAGCTCTTCCGGTGCTGCCCGTCTGAATGCCTCCCCATGGCCTTTCCACGTGGCTTAGAGCTCTCCCAGCGTAGGAGCAGTTCTCACAGCCCAGAGGGTGACCTGAGAGGTCCCAGTGGAAGCTTCTGACCCTTTCTCAGAAGTCCCAGAGTGTCACTGCTGCCTCATTTTATGGGTCAAGCAAGCCACTCTGGTTGGATATTGAGTCTTGACTTCTTGATGGGAAGTGGCAAGGTCGCACTACAATGAGCGTCTCTGTTGGGGATGTTGTGATGGCCATCTCTGGAACATACGATCTGCCAAACCCAACTCATCTGCTCCTGTTCCAGCTGCCAGTAGAGTTTGCTGGTATCTGGGATGGTCTTGGGCTCCAGCTAGTTTAAGTACTTTCTCCACTTACCTGTGAACTCAGAAAAATTCACAATTAGCGAAATGCATAAAGGAAATCAGAGAGTTTGGGTTTCAGAAATAAATCATGTTTATTTCACAAATCAGACTCTTGCCTGCTTATTCTTGGTGCCGCTGCCTTGATCAATATGCTGTTCAGAATTCTGTATTTCTATCTACCTTGGCCATGAAAATCCTGTTGTCCTCCTCACCTCTGCTTTGACCTTTTTGTGTTTCAAATGCTTGACCTGCTTCTGATCCCTGATACCCAAGACCCATCACCTCTGTCTTCAGGATCTGCCGTCCAGACTGTTGGATGGTGCAGGACAGGTTCCGTAGCTCCTGCCTTTACCTCTGGGCTTACAGATACTTGCCTCTGATGTATTGGAAACCTTAATCTTCAGCTTTCCTACCTCAGCTTCACTTTTACCCAGGCCTCTTCAGGTTTTTAATTTTTATCAGGTTGGTTCCTTTGGTGTCTACCTCCGTCAGGATGGAGGTAGATTTACACCTAGACCTGAAGTTTTCCTTTCAGTGAAAAACAAAGATTCCTTGCTGCCCAACATTTAGTTTCAGTCCCTTAAGACTCCCCAGTGTCTTCAGCCTTTGACACCGCCTATATTATTAGGCTGTCATTCTCTCTGGATGTTGGCTACTCCTGTATTCGAATGACTCAGGAGATACATTGGCTCTAGTCTCAGTCATTTAGTGTGTTTTGGCAAGGATTCAGCAAAAGCTTCTGTTAACTCATTTAACATACTGAAGGCAATACTTTTAGGAAGGGAGGTAGGGGAAACCCCAAGGGTTTGAATAAGTGTTTTAATGGACTGAAAATAATGGATGCAAGTGGAACGTAATTAAATTTCAGAATTTGTAATTTGTCCTCATAGGCCTCCAATCTTGGGATGAGGTGATAGTTAAAATCCATTGGTAACTGGAAACTAGATTTCACCCCCTCCTCCCCCAGGAATTTTCCCTTTAGTGATTTCTTATTAAATTTCTTTATACTTATGTAATCTAAAGTCTCTATTTTGTATGGCTAGAAATCATTGTATAAAATATGTCTTTTCCAGTTGGGGAAAACAGGAACATTCTACTTTATTAGGTAACGGTTTTCTTGACCTTCTTTCAACTCTTAAATTGAATTGGAAAGTTTCTTTTTAATTGATTATCTATTATGTCCTTAGGCCATGTAGGTATCTATAAACGTGTGGGTGAGGAGCATCATTAGGATGAATAATCCTTTCCCTCCGTGATTTTCATTCAATGGGAGAGAGAGCACGCTCACCCAAACAGCCAGGATGCCAGCACAGCGCGATGCTTGTTATTGAGAAGTATAAATTTCGCCAGGTACCATTTGTGATGTGACTCGAGAAATGGGCTGTGATTTGCCAGGAGTGACTGGGGAGTAAAGAGGGCATTCGAAGTGGAAATAAATAAAACCTTGAGTAAAGGTATAGAGGCAGGTCCACACAGGATCTTTTAGACAAATGGTAGCTAGATGAGTTTGGGGAGGACAAAAGATGTATTTAAGGAAATAGTGGATCTGTGAGACGAGAGAGGTAGGTTTGAGCCTTCTGGGGAGCGGCTTACAGTGCCTCGGGAGCGTCTGTAGTAGCTACCGAGAATTTTGTGCCATGTTAGGCCTGTCGTCTAACTAACTCAAATCGGGAAAGGTGTTCGCGGTACATTTGTGGTAGGGAGCTCTGGAGTTCCAGTTAGGGACAAGAAGAGCACAGCACTGGCTTGCTGAAGTCTTGCAGTATTTTAACATGTGTGGTTTGGACTTGAAGGATGCTGGGAGCCTGGGTTAGTAGGGAACAGGGAGAAGTGGGAAACGGAGAAAGCCTACATCTAGGGGAACTAGTGTGGGACTAAAGGCGGCCTTGAGAGAAGGGCCCACAGTCTGAATCTCAGGGGTGAAAGGGAAGTGGCCAACACACGTCTTAGTTTGCATGTCTCAGGAGCCTTCATTCTGGAAAACTTCGGGCAGCAGGAAAACTGGGTCGATTGGGAGGAACTACCTTGTTTCTGGAAGGTTTATCCAATTTGAAATGGGACCCCAACCAGAGGCTGGAGATACAGGATCGGTCTTTGACTACGAGCGGAGGGTCCTAGCAAAGATTTGTTCATTTGAAAGGGTTCTAATCCAAAGAATAGGGCTCAGGGACATACAGCAGAGCAGCTCAGTGATGGGGTTGTGCAGTCAGGTCACCTAAGTTCAAGCCTTAATTGAGCCATTTTTTTTAGCTGTGTAGCCTTGGACACATTCCTTCACCGTTCTGAATTTTGTTTCTCTTTGTGTTAATGGAGAAAGAGCCGGCTCGCAGACTTACCGTGAGGATTAGATGACATCACTTTGTCAAGTGCCTGCTACATTCCAAGCATGCAGTAAACGGTTAGTGGGCTGGCTTGCCTGCTGTGAAATCGCATCCATACTGCCTGCTTAAAGGTCCCTGCGAGACGTCACTTCCTTGCCTTACCTGCTCCATCTAGATCTGGGTTAGAGTTTTCCCCAGAGAAACACTGGGGTGATATTCAAAAGCTAAGAGAAGGAGGCCCTATTCTTTGGAGGCAATTGGAACTGGAGTCATGGACAGATCCCCGAGCTTTCCAGGGAGCCCTCAAGATCAACCGCGTCCATGCTTCAGGCCGAGGTGGATGGTGGTAGCTTCCCAACCCTCTCTCCCCCAGCCCTTCCAACAGGTACGTAAACCTCTGAATCCTTGTACTAAAATACTTGCACCTGAAATGCACAGAGTACCTTCTGTCTCCCTGCCTCAGTCTGAGCAGATGTAAGTGGCTATTGCTACTATTGTTAATTTTGCAAGGCAGGGCCTTCACTCTAGGAAGGGAAATAGGAGAGTAAATTAGTAAGCCTGGATGGAAGCGTGGTCGCAAGTCAGAGGCCTGGTTTTTGGTGGTCAGGGAGGTCCTCAGTGCTCCCCTCTGCTTGGCCCACTTGCCGAGGGGCTAGAGCATGGGAAGAAGTGGAGTCGGGGTGTCCAAAGGGTGGATACAGAGAGCGAAGCTGACCTAAGACAACCGGAAGTGTCTCAAACACAGGACCAGGCTTTGGCAGAAAAGTAAAGACTGGAATGCAGGGAAGAGTGACCAGTCCTGGAGGAACCTTCACGTAAGCGTTAACATTGGGGTAAAGACTCAGAAACACCACAGTTGGGACAAGAAGGCTGGGAGACTTTGTGGTTAGGAGTGTAAAGCTAGAAAAACGGCCAACAGTTTGGCATGCACCTGATGTTTCTGCTCACGGGGCCCGTGTGGCTTCTGCACGTACAGGGAACAGCTGAGCTTAAGGGACCCAGCGTGGAGTGGAGTAGAAAGCTAGACTGAGTTGGGCAGTGAGATGGAATTTAGAGCCCACAGGATAATGGCTCTTAGACTAGGAATGCACTAGAAACCTTGCTTCAAACTGACTCAGGACTGGGCGGGGCTTGAAGAGCCCCAGTTACCTGGATGGGACCAGGAAAGGCAAGGACTGCCCACAGCAGATCCGGGCTCAGGCTTTGAGCTGCCCACTTAGGTGTTCTTGCTTTGGCTCCACATTTTAAAGGACAAAGAGTGATTTCTATAGAAAGAATATAAACTAAAACCTTGAAATATAATGACACTAGTCGGTTTTTATAGCTGGCTGTGCAAATTTATTGATTATGCTTCTAAGAAAATAGTATCTCATTTTGTGCCTCAATCAGCATTTTCTAGTTCATGCTCAGAGTCATCCACAGACATTTTTCACTGAACATAGGTTCTATTAATTGAGCACAAACTGTTACTCATTTTTATTTTAGAAATGACCCTTGCCCAGAAAATTCTAGCAATTTTTTTTGCTACCATTTGTGCATTTAAGAATTCTGTTTTCTTTTAACCAACTGACTTTTAGTCAATTAGCTTTCTTTTGGAGTTTTTGGATAAAAAGTTATCGAAAAAATATTTTTATCAGAAAATATTCAAATTCATTTACAAGTACATAACAGAGAGGCTTGTATCCACAACTCAGCTGTAATAAATATCTTCCACATTTAGTTTAGTTCCTTTCTTAATCCCATCACCTTCCAACCCCTGTCCAGAGTTACACTCTACGCTTAACTTCCATGCAACTTTCATTGCAAATATATGTATCCATCAAATACTACCATTTTCTCTGTTTTTAAATATATAAACCAAACTCTATGTGTGATTCTGTAACTAGATTTCTTTCAACTTTGTTTTCCAGATTTATACATTCCAATACTTCTACTTCTTGCTTATTCATTTAGACTGTTCTGTAGTTCCCTGTTATTACTGAACAATGCCTTATTTGTCCATTTTTCAGTTATGGATATTTAGATGGTTTCTGTCTTAAATTTTTTTTTCTGTTATTGCCATAATGCAATGAATGTCTATGGATGGATGGATGAATAGATGTGTACACATATGCATGTATGGCACAGCTGGACTTCGGCAACCAAGTGTGGAGTGGGTTGGAAGGTACATGTACACACGTGTGTGCATCAACACACACACACCTAGTTTCCTATCTCTTTTTGTGCATATGTACCAAAATTTCAATTCATAGATCTAAGGATGCTTGATAAGGTTAATCACATCTTCATCTTTGTAAGCACCTCTTTGATCCTTTTCTGTTTGTCCATTTCTGTTTCCCTCAGAACTTAATTATAAAAATGAGATCACTAGGTAACATTTAACCTAACTCCTGACTTATGCTCTACTGAATGTACACAATGCCTTGCCAAACCTGTTCGTTCTTTTCCCAGATTAAAAGGAGTAAAAATGAAAAATTAAGTAGTTAGAGAATGACTGACTCTCTACCCTCAGCTTCCCTTTTAGCAAATTTGCAGGCAGACATGAGGGCAAGATAGCAACCAAAGGAAGGTCAGGAGGAATCAGCAAATCTGCACTCCATGGAAGAATGATGAAGAATCTGACCTCCTCCCTTAATGATTAATTGGGAGTATATCCCCTTTTTCCCTTTAAAATCTTCCGTCGCTGAGCAGAATCTTCAGAGCTGATTTTGGGGCATGAGTCTGCCTTCTCCCCAGTTGGTCAGGTTCCTGATGAAAGCAACCTTTCCTTTCCAACCAACACTTGTCTCTCGAGTACTGACTTTCTGAGCAGCGAGCAAGCAAACCTGAGTTCAGTAAACAGTTTTACTAGAGATGTTGCCAAATTACCTTTGAAATCATTTCAGTCTTTCCCCCTCGACCAGCAGTGTGTATGAGAATCCCCGTGTTTCCTCTTGTTTTCCAACATCTGGTATTTCTGGACTTGTTGACTTCTACTAGTTTGATGGGTGTGAAATGGTGTCTTGATATATTAACTTGTACTGTCTTCACTATTAGTGAGCTGAGCATCCTTTCAAACATGTGGTTCTCTGTAAATTGTCTGTTTATATCCTTTGCCACTGGGGGGTTTGTCTCTTTCTTATTGATTTAGAGAACTTCCTTTGATATTCTGGATATTGATCCTTTAATGGTTACGTGTTCTCCTTTCCCAATCTTTCACTCATATTTTAACTTTTAAAAATGATGCTATTTGAGATGCAGACACCTTAAGTTTTAACTTGCATTTTAAAAATCAATTTTATCCCTGATTATTTGTACTCTATCCAACATCATAAACATATCCTGTATTTACATCTGAAAGTTTTAACTTTAAAATCATTTTCCCATTTTGATGTTTAATGCACCTGAAATGTAGTTCTGTGTATGACATAAGATACGGGGGGTCTCATTTTTTTTTCCATATGGATAACTACATGTTTCCATGGTTATCATCCCAGAACATTTACTAAATAGCCTACATTTTCTCTATTGATTTATAGGAACATCTCTGTCATATACCAACTTTTGATATGTACATGTGTCTGTTTCATATATTTTTCCATTCCTGCATGAGTACCACACCATTTTAATTACTAAAGCTTAGTAACATTTTTTATATTAACTTATCATTTTGTATAAGAGAAGTGATTCCTTGAAGATGGGGTAAATGTGCCTGTAAAATTGTGGGGAATTAGGGTCCTTTCTGGGGTAAAGATTATAAGAAATTCACATTCTTTAATGGCTGTTTCTTGAGCCAAATTTGATTTTTTTTTTTTGCTGTTCTAGAAAATTATCTATTTTATCTAACTTTTAAAGTTCATTGGCATATTCTTGTTTAGTCAATCCTGGAAAATCAGAACAGTTATCTTTGAAAATATTCTTCTCCACTATCTTTTTTATTCTGTTCTTATAGCACTATTATACAGTATTTTTGAGTCTCTCTGTGTTTCTCTCCCTCTAGCCATATAGATGTAGATGTCTTTAAAGTCTCTTTGTCTCTCTGTGCTGCATTCTGAGTGAATTCTTTTTTTTTAATTTTTCTTTTTATTTATTTATTTTTTATTTGAAGGGAGGCAATTAGGATCTCTTATTTAATTATTTATTTAATAGAGGTACTGGGGATTGAACCTGGAACCTCACGAATGCCAAGCATGAGCTCTACCACTTGAGCTATACCCTCCTCCCCAGGTGAATTCTTTAGATTGCATTCCAAATTACAATTCCCTTTTCTCTTTGTCTGCAACCAGGACTTTATCTTCTCTATACATCATGTTTTAATGTCAATGCTTATATGTTTAATTTTACTATTTTTCATTTACCATCATCTGTTCTTATTTTATTGCTAACGGCTTTGGATTTAGGATGTCTTGTTTATTTCTATGAGTAGCGTTCCTTTATTCATCTCTTTGATTATGCCAATTTGATTGGCGCCAATCCACATTATGATTTATGGGCCCATTTATGTCTCTCTTAGGTGTAGTTTTACTTACATATTTTGGTGTTTTACTTACATATTTTGGTATTTTACAGGCTTATTATGTGTAGAAGGTTGTTACCTCTTTCTCTGTACTTATTTCTCCCTGTTTAGTAGTTTTAGAAGTTGCACGCATTTGCCTCCTACCTGACCACCTTGAGCCTCTCCTACTGGTGACTCCTGGCTCTGGTTCCTCAGTTATGATGGGGCAGTTGCAAAATCAGTCACCGAGGCAGGGGCTGGTGCGCTCAGCATCTTGTTGCAAGGTGATATGAGAACTCACCTGCCTCTTTAGGCATGAGGCTTACATAAGTACCAGCCACAGGCAATAGTCGGCAGCATCATTCTCCCTCCTTTCAGGATTGCAGGGGTTCCACGCCCACTTGTTCCTCAGCAGGACCCAAATTCCCATGATCCTTTGCCTATGTGTGTATTCAGAGGCCCCTAGGCTGTCAGATGTCCTGTTCATTACTGAATGTTTCCTATTGCTCCTTGGAGTTATCTCAGCTTTGAATGTGTCATATTTTAAAATGCTCTTTTACAATATTTTATTTATCATTGCTATGTGTTTGAAACAAAAAAATTCTCAAAACATAAACAATTGGGAGAACAAACTAATTTAAAAAAGTAAAATCCTTCTAAAAATAGTTTAAGGTTAATTCACACTTATTTTGAATAGCAGATTTTCAGTCTTTGTTTCTTACTTGTCTTTTCATGGTAGTTAAGGGGTTGACTAGCCTTATGCCTGCTTATTCATTTTTATCTTTGTGTTTGAACTTAACTTGCCCACATACTGTAATGTTGTTGAGTGGTTCAAACACGTACGTTAAGCTCAAGAATTATTTAAACGCTATAGTTCTAGTCCCAAGGAAATTGTTGCTGGTTTTAATCAAGAAAAAAAATTATGAGGTTTCTTTTGTAAATTTAAGTCAGTTCTCAGCTCACTCTTAGAACCACTATTATTCACACTGTTTTTGTTTTAGATTGTGTCATGGGAAATTTGAATACTTAGCTTACAGCCCACAGAACAACATGGTAATGAGGATTAAATGAGGAAATGTATGTTCAAACACTTTGTAAATTTTAAAGCCCTATGCAAATGTGAGTTAATTTTTATCAGTTTCATGCAAATTATTCTCTGTTTCGAATTATGCAGAAAGGCTGTTTTAATAGATTTTGTTCTGTCGAACAAAAGTTCTGTTTCCAAGTCATAGAAAAGTATATGAATTATCCTGGTTTGCATTTTAATACTATCATTAAAGCTTAATTGACAATTGCTAACATCTTATTAAGCAGTGAAGTAGGCAGTCATCATAAACTCAAGACTGTGGGTACTTGCAGTCCCCAAATTAATAGTCTTTAGATGGGAAGAGCTGAATATTTCAGCAATTTTTGTAATAATGTAATTGATCAGAACTCTGCGGGGCCTTCTCGGGACAGACCCCTCTCCCCCACATTTCCTCTGCCTGCCTCTTGTTTGTAGAAAAGCTTTAGCCTCTCGTGAGTCACAAAAGAATGGCTCAAGAATTAATGAGTGAAAAAAATGTAAACATATAGCAACAAAAATAGTAGTCGGGCCAAGAGAACTGGTAAGAATTTAACTAGTAAATCAGCCATTAGCAGTCACAGAATCTTTAGTTCCTCCCTGAAGGACACAGATAACAGTGTATGATGCACATTTCTGAGTCATTTTGCAGATACTAAAATCCCTACCAAGCGGCAGAAGCTAACTGCCGGATGACCATGAGCCCCTAGACCAGCTGGATCCTGAGGATTGATGACGTTAACCCTGTGACACCACCCTGTTACCTCACCGTCAACCAATCAGAGAATTGTGCATGAGTTGATCACATATCCTGTGACTCTGCCTCATCTGACTTTAAAATCCCTTCCCTGAAACCCGTCAGGGAGTCCAGGTCTTTTAAGCAGGAGCTACTCATATTCTTTGCGTGGCCCTTGCAGTACACCTTTCTCTGCCCCAAATACCGAGGTTTCAGTTTGTTTGACCTCTCTGTGTGTCTGGCACACAAACTTAGATGTAACAACAATAATAGAATTAAGATATGGTAGAACTGTTTTTCTTTCTAATTTCTTTACATGGTAGGTTAGGCTGTTAATTTGAGATTTTTATTGTTTCTTGAGGAAGCTCTGTATCACTATAAACTTCCCTTTAGAACTGCTTTGCTATGTGCCATACATTCTGGAAAGTTATGTTTTTGTCTTTATTTGTCTCATGGTATTTTCTGATTTCCTCTTTGATTTCTTCATTGACCCATTCGTTTTTCAGTAGTATGTTTTTTAGTGTCCATCTGTTTTTCTTTTTCTCACTTTTCTTCCTGTAATTGATTTCTAGTTTCATACGATCGTGGTCAGAGAAAATGCATGACAGAATTTCTGTCCTCTTAAATTTGTTGAGGTTTGTTTTGTAACCTAGCACGTAATCTCTCCTGGAGAACATTCCATGTGCCCTTGAAAAGAATGTGTATTCTGCTGTTTTTGGATGGAATGTCCTGTATATATCTATTAAGTCCAACTGGTTTAATGTGTCATTGAAGACCACTGTTTCCTTATTGATTTTCTGACAGTATTATCTGTCCATTGATATTAGTGGGGTGTTAAAGTCCCTACTATTACTGTATTATTGTCAATTTCTCTTTTGATGTCTGTTAGTATTTACTTTATGTATTTAGGTGCTACTGTATTGGGTGCATATATATCAATGAGTGGAATATCCTCTTCTTGTATTGATCATTTTATCTTTATATAATGCCATTCTTTGTCTTTTGCTATGCACTTTGTTTTAAAGTCTATTTTGTCTGATACATGTATTGCTATCCCAGCATTCTTGTCATTTCCATTTGCATAGAATACCTTCTTCCATCCCTTTACTTTCAATCTCTGTGTCTCTTTAGCTCTGATGTGACTCTCTTAACAACAGTATATAGAAGTAGTAGAACTAATTGAAGAATTCAGCAAGGTAGCAGTTTACAAGATTAACATTCAAAGATCAGCTGCATTTCTTTACACTAATGATGAATCAACAGAAAAAAGAAAGTAAAGAAACAATCCCCTTTAAAATAGTACCCAAAGGGGCTAGGGATAAATCTAACCAAGGAGGTGAAGGACTTATACATGGAAAACTATAAACCATTGATGAAGGAAATTAAAGAAGACTTAAAAAAATGGAAAGATATCCCATGCTCCTGGATTGGAAGAATCAAAACTGTTAAAATGGTCAGACTGACCAAGGCAATCTACAGATTTAATGCAATCCCTATCAAATTAACCAGGACATAGTTCACAGAACTAGAACAAATCATAATAATGTTTATCTGGAACCACAAAAGACCTAGAATTGCCAAAGCATTACTGAAGAAAAAGAAAGAGGCTGGAGGAATAACTCTCCCAGACTTCAGACAATACTATAGAGCTACAGTCATCAAGACAGCATGGTATTGGTAGAAAAACAGACATATAGACCAATGGAACAGAATAGAGAGCCCAGAAATGAACCCACAAACTTTTGGTCAACTCATCTTCAACAAAGGAGGCAAGAATATACAATGGAATAAAGACAGTCTCTTCAGCAAATGGTGTTGGGAAAACTGGACAGCAGCATGTAAATCAGTGAAGCTAGAACACTCCCTAATACCACACACAAAAATAAACTCAAAATGGGTCAAAGAATTAAACATAAGACAAGATACAATAAACCTCCTAGAAGAAAATATAGGCAAAACATTATCTGACATACATCTCAAAAATGTTCTCCTAGGGCAGTCTACCCAAGCAATAGAAATAAAAGCAAAAATAAACAAACAGGACCTAATGAAACTTACAAGCTTCTGCACAGCAAAGGAAACCATAAGTAAAACAAAAAGACAACATACAGAATGGGAGAAAATTTTTGCAAACAATGAAACTGACAAAGGCTTGATCTCCGGAATATAAAAGGAGCTCATACGCCTTAATAAGAAAAAAAACAAAGAACCCAATCCAACAATAGGCAGAAGACCTAAGTAAGCAATTCTCCAAGGAAGAAATACAAATGATCAATAGGCACATGAAAAAATGCTCAATATCCTCAATATCACTAATGATTAGAGAAATGCAAATCAAAACTACGATGAGTTGTCACCTCACACTGGTCAGAATGGCCATCAATCAAAAGTCCACAAATGACAAATGCTGGAGAGGCTGTGGAGAAAACGGAACCCTCCTACACTGCGGTGGGAATGCAGTTTGGTGCAGCCACTGTGGAAAACAGTATGGAGATTCCTCAAAAGACTAGGAATAGACTTACCATATGACCCAGGAATCCCACTCCTGGGCATATATCCAGAAGGAACCCTACTTCAGGATGACACCTGCACCCCAATGTTCATAGCAGCACTATTTACAATAGCCAAGACATGGAAACAGCCTAAATGTCCATTGACAGATGACTGGATAAAGAAGTGGTGGTATATTTATACAATGGAATACTATTCAGTCATAAAAAACGACAATACAACGCCATTTGCAGCAACATGGATGTCCCTGGAGAATGTCATTCTAAGTGAAGTAAGCCAGAAAGAGAAAGAAAAATACCATATGAGATCGCTCATATTGGAATCTAAAAAAAAAAAAAAAAAAAGGAACATAAATATAAACCAGAAACAGATTCATAGACATAGAATACAAGCTTGTGGTTGCCAAGGGGGTGGGGGATGGGAAGGGACAGACTGGGATTTCAAAATTTGTAGATACTGACAGGCACATGCAGAATAGATAAACAAGATTATACTACATAGCACAGGGAAATATATACAAGATCTTGTGGTAGCTCACAGAGAAAACAAATGCGACAATGAATATGTGTATGTTCATGTATAACTGAAAAATTGTGCTCTACACTGGAATTTGACACAACATTGTAAAATGACTATAACTCAATAAAAAAATGTAAAACAAAACAAAACAAAACAAAAAACAGTATGTAGATGGATTTTTTAAAAATCCAATCATCCACCCTATGTCTTTTGATTGGAGCATTTAGCCCATTGACTTTTAAAGTGATTATTGATAGTATGTCTTTATTACCATTTTGTTACTTATTTTCTGGTTGTTTTTGTAGTTGTTCTCTTTTCTGTACCACTTTTAGTTTCTTCCCTTGTAGTTTGATGATTGTTTTTGGTGGTGTTCTTCTGTTCCTTTCTGTTTATTTTTCTGTACTTGCAGGTTTTTGATTTGAGGTTACCATGGAGTTTATGTATGTTGTCCTTTATCTACTTGTTTTAAACTGATAGTCATTTAAGTTTAAACATATTTGAAAAGATCTACATTTTTCACTCCTCTCCTGCACGTTTAGTGTTTCTGGTGTTGTATTTTACATCTTTATATTTATCTCTTAACTGCTTATTATAGTTATAGTTAATTTTATCAATTTTTAAACTTTGTACTCATTAATTTAAATGGTTGATTCACAGCATTTACTATATATTTTCCTTTACCAGTGGGATTTTGCCTGTCCTATAAGTTTTTATATCTTGTTGTAACTTTTTTCTTCCACTTAGAGAAGACCTTTAACTTCTTTTAGGGTCAGTTAAAATGCTCAGTGTTTTCCATGGGCATTTTTTAAACTCTCCTCATTTTTTTAAAACTCATTTTTGTTTTTGCTGCTCCGATCAGGTGATAGTCTGTCTTCCTGATCACTACATTCTTCTGTACCACGTAATCTGCTGTTAATTTTTTCTGGTGTATTTTTCTTTTCAGTTATGGTATTCCTCAGCTCTGACTGGTTTGTATTTATATTTTCTCATTCCTTGTTAGAATTCTCACTGTGTTCATCTATTCTTTTCCCAAGTTCAGTCAATCTTCTTATTTCTATTGCTTTGAACTCTTTATTTGGTGAACTTGTTTATTTATTTCTTTAGGGTGTTTTCCAGAATTTTTTTTTCTTGTTCTTTAATTTGAAACAGAGTCTTCCTTCTTTTCTCATTTTGTTTAACTTTCCATCTCTATGAAATTAGGTGATGCAGTTACCTAACCAGATCTTTAAGGGGTATGCTTGTGTGGGAGCCCTCCTATGCAGTCTGCATGTGCCAGTGGCTTTGGTGGGAGAGCTGGATCTGAAGTGAGCATGGGTCATGTCTTTCGCCAGGGTGTCCTGGCAGCTATCACCTTCATGAGGTGGTGCTGGAGATGGAGGGGCTAGAGCCAGAGCCAGATGTGAGCAGGGGCCTCTCCTGTGCTCAGTGGCAGTCACTGCTCAATCGGGGGTGGTGTCAGGGCTGAAGGTACTGGAGCAGAAGCCCTAAGAATCAGATCTGAGCTGATTCTGTTCTCTCTGAGTGTAACCTCCCTCTTCCCCACAAACAGCATTTCTGCCCTAGTGGAGAGCAGTGCTGGAGCAAGAGGAGCTGGAGTGGGCACCCAGTGAGGGCCAGGCTGTGCACTGGGATGGTCCCAGCAAGCTGGCCAGAGCCTCACGCAGTTTTCAGTCTGCTACCTCTGCGTGCTCGCTGGCAATGGCTGCCCTTGCCCAGGTCAGATTCAGGGCCAGGTCTTAGCCTGTTCTGCTTCCTCCAAGTGTGTTCAAGGCCCCTCGCAATGGCACCTTCGCCCCACCGGGGAACAGCACCGGAGTAAGAGTAGTGGGTAGTGGGTGCCCAGCGTGGGCCAGGGTGCGCACAGGGGTGATCTGGGGTCTCTAAAGTCCTGCTGCAGAAACACTCACCTTCCTTGTCAGAATGAAATGAGAACCAGAATCATCTACTCCACACTCAGTGTGGACAGTGAGAACCCAAACCACCACTTAATGTCTATATTAACATGATTTTGTTAGTCTGTTGTCTTAATAAGCAAAACTTTATTTTATTAGAAGCTTTTTTCCAGGCAAATGACTTGATTGTTCATTACAAGAACATCCCCAAAGTCTCATTAACTCTTCCGTAGAAAGCATTAGTGGATGGTTTGCACCCTAAGACTCTTTGAGTCTCACACTTCAAGATCCCCGTGCTGTTTCTCCTAACCCTGGACTGTTGTAGGACAATCCTTCCTCGACCCCAGTCAGGTCCCCACATTGAAAGAGCCTCCTTAAACAAAACCTCTAGCTCTCAACAATTCTGACACTGCTTCTCCTGACCAGCCCCCACCCTGATGTGGCCACAGCTCTGCAGGGAGGGTTCTGTCTCTTCCTACCATCAACAATAGACTCAGCTTTATCTAACAATGGGCTGTGTTGGTTTTACTGAGGGAGGAACAAGACAACGAACTGGTTACTCCCAGACATAAATTGCATAATTATAATTTTTGCCTGCAGGCACAATCACTCGCTCATTCATCCCGTGTTCCTACAGGTTCATAAATTAAAGATCTCCACCCCTGGTTGAGTAGCTTTGTTCCCATACCTCACCCCCTTTGTACTACCCTCAGCAGCAGAACAATTCTTGGGCACATCCGCTCAGCTTGTTGAAGAGATGCATATGTTCTCTGCGTTTCTGCCGCTGATTGGTGGGATACGAGCCCTGGCAGGGCTTCTTGGTCCCAATGCTGGATGGCCAAATTGATCCAGCTCCAGGGGGATGTAATAGGAAGCTGTGTTTTATCCTTGGATCCAAACCATGCCTTCTAATTTAGCTTTGCCGGCCATAAAGCTGACGTTTTGGCCCCTGCATGACTCCTGTATGTGTTCCTTAATTGTTTTGGAATCTACAGGGGGAGGAGATGTGATTGGTGGTCTTTTTTATTCTCACAGCAGATCCAGCCTGCTTGTGATTCTTAATCCCTCTGAGTTAACACACTTCGCACTACCAAATGGATGACACAGACAAGCTGTAAGTGTCAAAAAGGATACAGACGTCAAGTCACTCCCAGCTGGAATGATCAGGAAGAACTTCATGGACGAAATAATATGAGTTAATATCGAAGGAAGAAGTCACTTACACTGGCAGAGAAATGTAAGGAGGGTTCAGAAGGGAGGAAGTGAGTAAACTGGCAGTTCAGGAGGTGCCTGATGGGAGTGATGGTGAGTCTCTGGAGAAGCTCAGGAACGTTCAGCCCCCAGGAGTAGTCAAGCCTGGCACTGTGGAAAGGTTTTGTTAGGATGTAGAGGGAATTAAAGCAGGAAAAGTGGGTGGGAGCTAGGTTTAGCTGGTGCAAGCATTTGAATAATGAAAGGCACAATTTTGAAAACGTAATGAATTGGCTAATGAAATTGGAAGTAATTCTTCAAACCTGCAACTAGGAGACAATTTAAAAACAATCATTTCTAGAATCTTGAACTGTTTTGTTTGTTTTTTCTGGTTGCTCACTAAGATAGGGCACTTGTATACCCCCCCCCCACCCCCACCATGGACTTATAATTCTTTCAGAAGTGCTCAGTGCTTTGCATCTAATGCCCATCCCATGGCTTCCACACCCAGTAAAGCTGACTTACTGCCATCTCCAACAGATATGTGAGAAGAGGTGAAAAATAACACAGTAATCACGCTGTGAAATCAAGCACCATTGCTGTCAAATTCAACGTCTCATTGTGCTTCTGAGTCATGGCCACATCAACAAAATAAATTAAAAGGATAGGATTATAAAATACTATTAAGGTATTAACATTTCAACATTTCACAAGTTAGCCACAGAGTCTTTATTTTCTTAGCATGCCATCGACTTGCTTATTTTCTAAAAACCTTGTATAATTAGGTATTCATGTTTCAAAAAAATCTTTTGACATAAATCACTGATATGCTAAATTATAGTTTGCTTAAGAATTCCAAGGGCTTTCTGATAGGAAAAGGATGAGACTCCTGTTAAAAGATGATTTTCAGAAAAAGGTAAAATACCCTTGTACAGATATAAAAATTAACATATGTTAAAGATTTTATTTTATTCATATAGGAGAGAACGATCCATCCAATTCAAATCAAAACTAAAGGAGCACAAATTGATCTGGAGTCAAGGAATTGAACTGCAAATAGAGGTAACTCTGGTTTTTCCCAGAAGGGAGGGAAGTCAGTGGGAACTTGAATGGGAGACACAGAATTTGCATGTCTAGTAACTTACAAAGAGCTACCAATAGGTCAAAGCAATGACATGTTAGAATATGAGCTCCTGAAAGGATGTGCTCCACGCAGCGATGTACAGTTTTCACTGAAACACAAATCTTATTTTAAACTTCCAGTTCTTTCTTGAGAATCAGAGTTTTGGAAACTTTTGAGAGAATGTGGGAGTTCCCCACTGAGGACCTGACATAGGGAGAGTCAGGGAAGTCCCTGAAATAAAATTATCATGAAGGTAGAAAGATGTAAGACCAGTGGGAAAGGTGGTTTCAGATTTACGAGGTGGCTGGTTCTGGCCAAGCCTCCTGGACCGGCTTGAGCCTTGTGAAGTAGCTGCACCCATCTGGGTGTTTTCTGCTTGTTTCTCTGGAGGCACTTGGTGTCCTTCTCTACTCCGGGATTACATCATAGGCTCCCTTCCCCTCTTGTTTCCAGTTGGGTTTGCCAGTGGGACACAAGAGGATACTGAGGAGTAAACCTGGGTGTGCATCTCCTGCAGTGTCCTGCGTCTGGTCCCCGACATCCTCTCCCTGCACCTGCCCTTCAGGCATAGGGCTGGTAGCAGCTCCCCGCGGCTGCTGGCTCTAGAGTGTTGTGCCACCCCTTAGATTTCCCGGTGTCATGCCCATACTTCTGAAAATAGTGTCTTTTAAGCAGTAACTATTTGTTTTAAAATATTTGCTGGGACTTTGAAAAATGGAGTGTGTAGATCAAAGGCGTGAATCCAGAAGCCCAGGCCAGTTTTGGCAAGGAGTGAGCACGACACTTGCAGTACTGACGAGGGTGGGGCGGGAGGGGGTTGAGGACAGAGTGTTCTTCCCTGCCACCTCGAAGATCCCCTGGGACCTGGCAGGGATCTCGGCAGTGGCGGTGGCAGTGACAGTGGCAGTTACTGGAGCACAAGGTGGAGGCTTTCTCTGTGTGTTCCAGCTGTCACGTTCAACAACGTGGTTTACAGTTTGAGAGATTTGCAGATATTTCTAAAGCCACTTGCTTCTTATGGCAGGTTCCTCCAGTATCAAGATAGCACAGCTGGAATTCCAGTACCTCCCCAAAGGTGGTGGAACATGTGAATTAATCCTTTAGTTATGAGTAAGACTTCTACAGAGTTTTGAGGATCTTGATGGGAAATGTGCCTGAGAGAAGAGAGAGGCCATTATTTTCATCAATAGATGAGATGAGGGCTTTAGCTATTTTACTGATATTATATTGCCTGTAATTAACTTTAACTATAATATTTCACTACAGGTTTTGATCTATATGTACATGTAGACTAATTTATACTCTAAGGTTAAATTAATATTTGAGATTAATTAATATACATATTTTTAAAATGGGGGTACTGGGAGTTGAACCCAGGACCTCATGCATGCTAAGCATGTGCTCTACCACTGAGCTATGCCCTCCCCCTCAGATTCATTAATATTTGAAGATACCCTAATTGGAAATCCAGACTTCAGAATAAGCAATGGCTATTTGAGTCCGAACAACAGGGTTCACTGTTTAGCATAAGGGATGTTAGAAATAATTGTTCATTAACGAAATAAATGTTTTTAAAGATATGTGGTTGGCAAAAATGATTGTACAGGCAGCTTGTCATTGCTCGAGTGGGTCCAGGTTTGGTGAGGCCCCATCACTTAACTCCAGAACAGGTTCCTCCACACAGCATTGAGCCCATCCCCTTTCCTACCCTCCCTCACTGTGAATACGAAGCGCTCCATCCTCTATAAGTTTAGAAGATTAGTTGATCCTAGTGTAATAATATTACTGCATTTACTTCCGAGTGAAACTTTCATTCAAAATACTTGTTGAAATGAAAAAAGGACCGCAAAAGGGGAACTTCCCTGAGCTCACAATCACAACTGTGTATCAGGATAGCTAGGTTATGCTGCACCAACACCAGCTGGAATCTCACTAGCTTCGAACAACAAAGGTTTGCTTCTTTTATTCCTCCTATACGCCCACTGAGAGACCGCGCTGCATTGTCATCCTGACTGACAGAGCAGCCCCTCGCTGGAAACTTGTTGACTATCCTGGAAGAAGGAAAAAGGGAGCTCCCTCTGGAGAGTCTCATATTGGCAAGTACAATGTCACCTGTGCACAGAGGGCAGATAGTTAGAAATGTTTGGGTAACAGCACATGACTGCCATAGGCTGATACCTTGGTTTGTTGTTCGTATTTGTTAACAAATGTTTGTGTGAATGGCAAAATTTATTTTTATTTTACTTTTAAAAAAATTTTTCATCTCTGAAAGTACTGTATTATTTTTAAACATTTTTTGCTGAGTTATAATCATTTTACAATGTTGTGTCAAATTCCAGTGAAGAGCACAATTTTTCTGTTATACATGAACATATATATATTTATTGTCACACTTTTTTTCTCTGTGAGCTACCATAAGATCTTGTGTATATTTCCCTGTGCCGTACAGTATAATCTTGTTTATCTGTTCTACATTTTGAAATCCCAATCTGTTAAATTTATTTTTAATTGAAGTATAATTGACTTACAATGTTAGTTTCAGGTGTACAGCACAGTGATTCAGTAATATATATATATATTCCTTTTCATATTCTTTTCCATTATAGGTTATTACAAGATATTGAATACAGTTCCCTGTGCTGTACAGTAGGTCCTCGTTGGTTATCTATTATATGTATATACTAATCTGTCTCTGTTCATCCTAAACTCCTAATATATCCCTTCCCCACCCTCTTTCCCCTTTGGAAACCATGAATTTGCTTTCTATGTCTGTGAGTTTGCTTCAGTTTTATAAATAAGTTCATTTGTGACATTTTTTCAGATTCCTGTAAGTAATATCATTTGATATTTGTCATCCTCTGTCTGATTTACTTCACTTAGTGTGATAATCCCTAGGTCCAAACATGTTGCTGAAAATGGAATTATTTCACTCCTTTCTATGGCTGAGTAGTATTTCATTGTATGTGTATATATATAATATATATTACACTACTTCTTATTTATCCAATCATCTATCTTTTTTATTATTAAAAACCTTTTACTTTTGAAAGAACTTATTTTGGTGGAGTTAAGGGTGAGACAAAAGTGAGTTCCGTAACTTTTTCTTTCAAGCGTTTTCACACTGGCACGTTGTGTGCCTGAGGGTGGTGTGAGGAGTTACACTGAGACCTTGACTGCTAGTTTTTCTCTTATACACACATGCATCATAAACAGACACTTAGGTTGCTTCCACGTCTTGGTTATTGTAAATAGTGCTGCTGTGAACATTGGGTTGCATGTATCTTTTTGAATTAGAGTTTTCTCCGGATATATGTCCAGGAGTGGGGTTGCTGGATCATATGATAACTTTATTTTTAGTTTTTTAAGGAACCTCCTTACTGTTCTCCATAGTAACTCCACCAATTTACATTCTTACCAACAGTGTAGGAGGGTTCTCTTTTCTCCATACCCTGTCCAGCATTTATTGTCGGTGGACTTTTAATGATGGCCTATCTGACCTGCATAAGGTGATACCTCATTGCAGTTTTGATTTGCATTTCTCTGCTCATTTGTAATATTCAGCATCTTTTCATGTGCCTATTGGCCATCTGTGTATCTTCTTTAGACAAATGTCTATTTAGGTCTTCTGCCCATTTTATAATTGGGTTGTTCATTTTTTATTGTTGTTATTGAGTTGCATAAGGTGTTTGTATATTCTGGAAATTAAATCCTTGTCAGTCTTATCCTTTGCAAATGTTTTCTCCCAGTCCGTAGGCTGTCTTTTTGTTTTGTTTTGTTCTTTTGTTATGTTATGTATATGTTTCGTTTCTTTTGCTGTGTAAAATCTTTAAGTTTGATTAGTTCCTGTTTGTTTATTTTTGCTTATATTTCTATTGCCTTGGGAGACTGACCTAAGAAAATATTGCTACGATCTATGTCAGAGAATGTTTTGCCTATGTTCTCTTCTAGGAGTTTTATGGTGTCTGTCTTATATTTAAACCACTTTGAGTTTATTTTTGTATATGCTGTGAGTGTTCTAACTTCACTGATTTACATGTGGCTGTTCAACTTTCCCAACATCACTTGCTGAAGAGACTGTCTTTTCTGCATTGTATGTTCTTACCTTCTTTGTTGAAGATTAATTGACCATAGGTGTGTGGGTTCATTTCTGGGCTCTCTATTCTGTTCCAATGAGCCATATGGCTGTTTTTGTGTCAATACCATGCTGTTTTGATTACTGTAGCTTTGTGTATTGTCTGAAGTCTGGGAGGGTTATGCTTCTAGCTTTGTTATTCCTCCTCAGGATTGCTTTGGCAATTTTAGGTCTTTCGTAGTTCCATATAAATTTTAGGATTATTTGTTCTAGTTCTGTGAAAAATGTCATGTGTAATTTGATACCAATTGCATTAAATCTGTCGTTTGCTTTGGGTAGTATGGCTATTTTAATACTATTAATTCTTCCAATCTGAGAGCTTGAGATATATTTCCATTTCTTTGCATCATCTTCAGTTCCTTTGTCAGTGTTTGTAGTTCTCAGTATATGTGTCCTTCACCTCCTTGGTCAGGTTTATTCCTAAATATATATATATATATATTTTGACATGATCTTAAGAGTTTTTTTTTAACTTTTTCTTTTTGATATTTTATTGTTAGTGTAAAGAGATGCCACAGATTTTTGTGTGTTAATCTTGTATCCTGCTACGTTGCTGGATTCTTATATCAGCTGTAATAGTTTTTGTGTGGAGTCTTTAGGATTTTCTATATAGAGTAGCATGTCATTTGCATATAATGACAATTTCACCTCCAATTTTACCTGTTCTATTGTGTCATTTAGGATGTCTGTTGCCTTACTGATTTTTGTTCTGGAAGATCCGTCCATTGATGGCAGTGGAGTGTTAAAATCTCCTACTGTTATTGTATTTCCATCAGTTTCTCCCTTTATGTCTATTCGTACTTGTTTTATGTATTTAGGTGCTCCTATATTGTGTGCATATATGTTAGCGAGTGTAACATCCTCTTCTTGTATTGATCCTTTTATCATTGAAGAGTGGCCTTTATTTTTCTTTGTGGCCTTTGTTTTAATATCTGTTTTGTTTAATGTGAGTATTGCTAACTCCCCTTTCTTGTCATTTCTATTTGCATAAAACATCTTTTTCTATCCCCTCACTTTCAATCTATGTGTGTCCTTCACCCTAAAGTGAGTCTCTTATAGGCAGCATATTGTAGGCTCTTGTTTTATTATTTAATCTGAACGGCAGGATTTAGTCTGAGAATTACTTTCCTTGTAACATATTATCTGACAGAAAGGCTGGGGAAGAGGAAACAAAAAGCCCTCACCTGCCTTTAATAAATGGAAGCTATTGATATTTATCAACAAAGTATTGAACAATTATTGAATGCACAAATTGGCTTAGGGCAGTTTTAATCAAGTGGAATAAAGAAATTCATAGTTTACAAGTGAGGAAGAGGGGCATACTGGTTATAGTATTTCAGCTCACATCATCTGTAGCTTAAATGCTTATCAATTATGATGGGAACTGGAGCAAAAAGGTAACAACCTGAAGACAATCTAGTAGATTCCTCAGAAATTCTAGATTGATTTTCTTCCTTCCTTCCTGTCTTCATTCCTGTCTTCCTTTTCTTCTCTTCTCTTCTCCTTCCTTCCTTCCTTCCTTCCTTCCTTCCTTCCTTCCTTCCTTCCTTCCTTCCTTCCTTCTTTCTTTCTCTCTTTCTTTCTCTCTTTCTTTCTCTCTCTTTCTCTCTTCTTTCTCTCTTTCTTTCTTTCTCTCTTTCTTTCTCTCTTTCTTTCTCTCTTTCTCTCTTTCTTTCTTTTCTTTCTCTCTTTCTCTCTTTCTTTCTTCTTTCTGTTTATATTTAGTAAATATTTCAACATCTTGCTAATTAGTCTGTGGGACTCCATGGCACCAAAGTCAGTGAAATTCTCTCTCTCACTTGGCTATTAAAGCAGGTGGGCTCTGTTAAATGATCCCCTTGACTCTCAGTGATTCTGAAGGCCTGTTTGGAAGTTCCTCCCTTTAGTCCCCAAAGTCATGGAATATTCAGAGAAACATCTAAATGAGAGTTAATTTCCAGCAAACAATATCCCTGCTTTCACTGCCGATTAACTCTAGCCTAGAGCCAAGCATATGATTTGGGAATGAAATTTTTTTTTTTTTTTTGTCATACAACACACAAAAAGCAATTATAGTGTTTTTTTTCTTATAACCAGTTAAATGACAAAGGAAATAGAACTGTTACTTAGTAATTATCACACTCTACCCAGCTTCCTCCATGATTTAATAGGTATAAGATTCTTTTAAATCTCAAATTCCTCAAAAATTTAGCTAATTTGTAACCTAGATAAATCATCTTACATTTTGCTAGCTAAACCAACTGGTTAGATGGTGGAGTTAAAATGTATCGCATCTAGATAGAACTTTTCTCAGAAATGTTTTAATTCCGTATTGAATATTTAATTTCATATTAAATATTTATAATTCAACATAGTTGGCCTTACCCTGCCTCATAGCTGAGTATAAGGTCTTGCTGAATTATATATAGCAACCCATTGGCAAAAAGAACTAGAGAACTTTGCATTTACCTTGGTTTGAATTTAAAAAGAAAAGTGCTTGAGAAGTAGAAATGACATCAGCCATTAATTTTTTTTCTTGAATCTCAAAAGCATGTGTGCCTGTTTAAAAATTGAGTTGACATCCAAAATATTGCTGATACAAATGACGGGAAAATACTCTTAGTCCTATGAAGGCTTCAGTGAATCAAATCCACCGACTCTGACTTTTATGAGACCATAAATATGAAATCCTCCAGCGCCATGCCTGGCATACTGGGGGACATTTAATGCTGTTAGTTACAAAACCATTTAAAACTAAATACCTCTGGTAAGATAGATCCTTCTATTTCTGTTTATATAATATAGAGGTGGCTACCTAGACCAAGAAACTCATTTATTTCTACCTCTAGAGATAATATGCTTTTACATAATATTCACAATTGAGGCATTTGAAGAACATTGAAACCATCTTGTTTACCAAAGCTTCTCACTAAGAATGTAGATTTTGGGGCTGTATCTAAACTTATGGGTCAAACTCTCAAGGTGGTATGACCCAGGAATCTGCATTCCACCGTGATTCTTATGTATTCTAAAGTTTAAGACCTCTCCTCTTCAGGGACCTGGGGCCTTGTTTTTGATGGTTAAACTTGGATCAGTTAACTAGATTACCTCTAACAGTGAATGCATTTACATGAAAAACTATGGGAGTAGGACAATTTTCAGAGAGACTGCAGCATAATTTTACTAGTGTCTTTTAATTACTCTTAACTTTCTTCAGAATTAATCTCTAATCATTACAGTTTAAATTTCTCTTAAAACACATTCTGTTTTTCTGAGATTTTGCAGATTTTAACAAGGTGGACGGTAACAGCCATAAAGACCAGGCCAAGTGAGGATTTGCACCTTTCTGTCCTTCTTCCACTTCCTTGTCTCTTAAACACATCATTAAATACAAAAATAAGCAAATAAATGAATATTTGCCATAATAGACACATAGGTATTATTAATACATAGGTATTTTAAAAGCCATTTTAGTTTAGGTCTTAGCTGTGCCGTAAATGGGATGTATAGACTTGGGTCAGGCAGGGGGTCTGAACTTGACCTTTATTTTCAAACTATGGTCTCTCGGATCCTCAGTGGCTACCAACCATGTGATGAGGTTCAGGAAATGCTACCTGAGAACATGACACCTCAGCATATTGAACAGTTCAAGCTGAAGAATTGTGAGAAAATGGCAGAAGCGGGAAATTAGCCCTGACTTTGTCCCTCCCCCACACCTTTTCCCCTGGAAACAGGTCATAAAACCCTGATGTGCAAAGTGCCCTCTGTATACCTGGAAGAAAGGACCATCCTTATCTCCCCCCAGTTTACTTACCTCACACTCCCTGACCTGTCGTATTTCTTCACGACCGTTCACTCTTCATCAAACACAACAGAAACATACTCTGGTTTAATTAGGTCTTTATTTCCTTATGAAGGTTCCTGTGTCAAGTAAAGCTTGTATTAAATAAATTTGTATGCTTTTTTTTCTGTTAATTTGTCAGTTTGATGTTTAAACCAGGGACCCTTAGGAACACCTTCTCCCCCCTTACACATAGATGAGTGGAAAACCAAGGTAGTAGGGCCCCAGGCTCCCACTCTTTCCGTAACCAAAGCAAGGTCACTTTTATGTTTGCTGTGTTGGGGGTCCAAAAAAGTACATTTGGCATAAATAACCCAGTGTACTATATGAACTCCAAGTGTCAGATTACTGTCTAATTTTTATGTTTTTTAATTTTTAAAATTTTTTTGGGGGAGGGAGGCAATTAGGTATGTATGTATTTATTTATTTAACAGCGGTACTGGGAATCAAACCCAGGACCTCGTGCACGCTAAGGAGGTACTCTACCACTGAGCTACACTCTCCCCGGTCAGATTCCTGTCTAGATTCAAGTTTGGAGACGTCCATCTAGGTTTTCCTAGGTGCTTGAAAGGATTCAGGAGTCTGCCCCAAGCTAGGAGCAGAGAAACTTCATTTTTTTCTGTTTCAGGGTTGTGTAATTCCCATTGGGATGGAGGGTGGGATTTCACTCTGTGTGACAAAGTTAGTAGGGAAAGAGGGCTCCTATTTTATGCTACTCTGATGGTGGCATTTATCCAGTGAGAGCCAGACCTATCCTCTTAGAAAGCCACTGAAGTTACCTGCTCTGTACGTATGTGATCTTGGCCAAGTTAGTCATTCATCTTCTACCTCAGGTTGTTAATTTACAAAACGGGGTTGTTAATATCTGCCCTCACCATTTGCACAGTGGACTTTGTAATAGTAACTTATCAGAATGACTTGGCAATCACTTCTGCCCAAGAGATCGGCACAGGAAGCACCAAGGTGATGATTATGATTAGACTGTGATAATAATGAAGTATCAAACCAACTATTTTTAAAAAATAAATTTAGAAAACCCAGCAAAATTTTCTTGTGGCTCAGTTAGATGTCAGTCTGTAAAGGCAACCTGCTCTAGACCCAGGTCCAGTTCAGGGGATTCTCCTCAACCACTGTGATCCTGCCTCCAGCCCATCTCAGCTACCTGATTTCATGGGCATACCTACGAAGTTGGTATCATCTGAACTGCAACCCTTCACAATGTCAAGTTCAAGCATCTCATACTTGGATCAATCCTTCAGCCCCATCAGGACCTCCAATTCAAGAATGCTGACATATTTTTACTGTCCCTCAGCTCTTTTATGTCTCCACTTTCCTTGTTTCTTCATTTAGGTTCCACTTTGCATCATGATAATCATGCTGCTGCATTCATTCTTAACACTTTTATCCCTTTCTCCAGTTGTGTGTTGGCAAAACTCAACTCTGGTAAATCCCCTTTCTCTCTGTACTTAAGCCACTGAGAAAAACATAACCAAGGTGACTAAGATCACTCTAAATATAGAACCACAGCCCTGGCTGTCTTGGCACACTGGCGGCATTGCCCCTTGGAACACTCTTACACTCCCATGTGACTATTTCACAGCATGTATGGTTGGGATTAGATTCAGCTGCACGTAACAGAAACCTCCTGATAGACTTCTTACATAAAGCACTAGAAGGTAGTTCATGGCTCCTTTGGCGGCCACGTGAAGTCATTAGGGACTCAAGAAACTTCCTTCCTGCTGTGCTTTGTACTTGACTTCCACTCTTAAGGTGACTGTGATGGCTGCTGGAATGTCAGTCATCACATCTGAATTCCAAGAAGCAGAAAGGAGGAAGGCGAGAAACAGATGAGTCTCCTCTAAGCTGAGGCACTCTCCTTTAAGGCGTTCTCCCGGTAGTCTCGTACAACAATTCTTTATACTCTCAAGTCTCAAAATTGAGTCAACTGGTCACACTTAGCTGTAAGGGGGTCTGGAAAATACAGTCTTTCTTTTGAGTAACAACTGGCCTGGCTAAAAATAGGAGTCTCTTACTAAAGAAGAGGGAAAGAATGGACATTAGACACATTATTTTTGCCACATACCTTTTCTTGTCTCATCAGATTTCAACACCAACTTCCCCATTGCCCCGCCTCCCATAAGCCCTTGCTTAGTTTTCTGAGAAACTTGAAGCAACTGGAAGAGAATATCCACATGCTTCCACCAGTAAATGAACCAAGTCGTCTGATTTCAACCCCACTTAGTCCTTTAGCTGTCGCTCCATTTCCCTGCTCTCCTTGAGAGCTACCTCCTCAAACACTTCTCTATTGCCCTCTTTGCTCCTTGCCTCTCAATCTTACTAGAATCCAGTCCATTCAGGATTCTGTCCTCTGCAACTGCGGTCAAGGTCACCAATAGCCTCCATGCTGTCAAGCCCAGTGGTCCTCGTCTTACTTGACATCGTCCACCGCTTTCTCCCCCTTGAAACTTGCATCTCTTGGCATTCAGTATGCCGCAGCCTCCTGGCTCTCTGCCCCCCTCTCTGGCTCCTCAGTCCCCATTCTCTTTGCTGATCCTTTTCACCTTTATGACCTCAAAATCTCCCCTGGGAGAAGATGTCTAATAGACATCTCAAATTTAACACGTCCCAAACAAAAACTCTATACTGAATTGTCTCATCTTTCAGTCTGCCCCATCTCAGCTGGTGGCATCTCTACCATTACTGTGGCTTAGGCCAGAAACCTTGAAGTCATCATTGTCTTCTCTTTGTTTCATGTTCCACATCCTGTCAGAAAATCCTGATGGCTCTGCTTTCAAAACTCTCCATAGCCTGGCCACTTCTCACTACTTCTGCCGCTGAGAGACTGTTTCTTACCTGGACTAGCATAGCTGGACACAATGTTCGTGTCTTTTCCCTAGAACTTTCTTCTCATCACTGCAGCCAGAGTAACCCTTTAAAACTGTAAGTTCTAGTCCATCATTCCTCTACTGAAGTTTCTTTAGATTCCTATTTTAGAATAAAACTCAAACTTCTTAGCCTTTTAACACAACATAGACAGTCCTACATGACCTGGCCACAGCACCCCTCTAACCTCACCTCTTACTATCTACCTCCCTTTACTTCATTATTCTTCAGACACACAGACCTACTTGCCATCTGCTAAATATGCCAAGTACATTTCCACCTCGGGGCCTACGCACTTGGCATATCTGCTGTGTGGATTGTTCTTCCTTCAGTTACACAAAGGACGTGACTCACTTTACCCAGGTGTCTGCCCTAATGCCACCTTCTCGGAGACCTCGTCCTACCAGCCCACGTGAAATAGCATCTTCTTTTCCTTCCCTCCTTCCCTGTCACCTTCTCCTGCTTTGCTTTTTTTTTTTTTTATGACCCTTAGCATCATCTGGCACATTTATTTGCTTGTTTGTTATTGCCTGACTTCTTCTATTAGAATGTAAATTTTGATGGAGCAGGGATCTTATCATTTTCCTTCCACCTCCTATATTTCTAGAATCTAGAACAGTGCCTGGCTTACTGTAGGTATTCAATAAATATGTATTAAACAAATGACTTCTTTTGGAGGCCAACTTGTATACCCAGAGCTAACCTGAATACCTCCTGAATTCCTTGTGAGATAAGCAGTTTTGTTTGACCATAGATTAGCTCCTTTAGGACTGCTGCCCCATACTCTGTCCACACCCTTGAGTGGATTTTCTGGCCTCACCACAGTCCACATTTATGGTAGGTCTAAAGGGACAGACATGAGAGCCAGACACTCTGGCTCACAGTCACCCAATTGTAATCTTTTTGGAATCTCCATGCTTTCCTTGGAATTTTTACAAATAGAAAAGAGGATGCATACAAATTGAGAATAGATTGTTTAAGTAGACCTGGTGCTTCTGGCTTCAGAGTTCTTTTCTATTTTTTAGCTACAACATTCTGAACAGTCTTCTCATTTTGTGGGAATCCACCAGGCTGTAGATCTCGTTGAATGAAGGGTGTTATCTCACAAGATAGAAGCCAGAAGGTTCCACAATTCTCTCTACCTGGGGTGGAGGCTTAAGAGCGGGAATGTGACTCAAGTTTGGATAATCTAATGTTTCCCTGTGATGTTGAATGGCACGAAGATAATGGCACCAATGATTGAATTCAGTAATTCAGTATTCAGTCCCAGTAGTGACAGTGCCCAGTGGAGGGGGCAGCGACATGTAGGGGTGGGCACTTGCACTGTCTTACAGGGGCAGTGGCTGCTTGGTCGGTTAACTTCTGCAGCTACCTTGTTTCCTTTCCATTTCACAACCCTGGTCTTCCAAGTTTTTGTTGATTCTGTCATTTGTTCATGTCCTTCCAGTAAATTATTCCTTGATTAACCAGAGTCAGTTTCTGTTGTTCATATTCAAGAACTCTAGCTGATATTGAAAGGCTAAGACCAAAACCAAAACCAAATCAAACTGAAACCTGGTATGGAGACAACATGACAACTTTTATATTAACTTTCTATCATGTGAAAATTAGTATGTAAAGTATGAATGGGACTATTCTGAAATAGTATCTTTTATATCTTAATAGTAGTGATGGTTAATTTTGTGTGTCGACTTGGCTAGGCCACTCTACCCAGATATGTGATCAAATATTATTCTAGGTGTTTCTATGCAGTATTTTTAAGGATAAGTTTAATATTTAAATCAGTAGACTTTGAGTAAAGCAGATTACTTTCCACAATGTGAGTGAGTTGAAGGCCATCCAATCAATTAAAGGCCTTACGAGAAAGACTGACCTTCCTTGACGAGGAGGAAATTCTGCCAGTGAAGCTTCTCTGATTGCAAACTGCCGTTCTACTCTGGGTCTCCAGCCTGCCAGCTTACCCTGTAGACTCTGAACCTGCCAGCTTCTACAATCACGTAAGCCAATTCCTTAAAATAAATCTTTTTCTCTTTCCAAAATCCTGTTGGCTCTGTTTCTCTGGAGAACTATGATTAATACAATAGTCAGGCATACTACCCTGTGATAGGCAGAGATCTCTCTTCTGTGTGCTAAATAGCTCTAGTAATACTTACTCTTTGGTGCAATTATGCCGCTCCACCCCCTTGTTGGATTTAGGCAAACATTTTCTTGTAAGAAGGAGTTTCTAATACAACAGAGAGCATACCTACTTCCTGCCTAACACCGCTTCCCCGAGGGGCTAGAGTGGATCTGTTTAGTGCCTGGTCAGGGAGCGTTAGCTTAGCCACCATTGGTGCCTCCTGGATCAATCCTTCAAACCCATCAGGTAGGCCCTGCACTTGGGGAAGCAATCTCACCAGCCAGTGATGTCCCTCTCGGGATGTTGTTGCTTGGGGGTAAGGGGTTCACAGCAGTTCTGAATTAGAAGAGATTATCCAGTCCAAGCAATTCCTATAGAGCCATTGAGTCTTCCTGGATAGTATTAGAAATAGATGAGGGAGAAGACACAAAGGGAACAGGACTTAAGTAGGGAAATGTTGGTTAGGGTAATTCCCCGCTTCAAACCTGTCTGATGCTCTAGGAGTTTAAAGGAGGAGACATAAGAGAAAGGTAAGAGAGGAGTGATGCTCAGTTGGGAGAGCTGGTGCCTGGTGAAGGAGGTAAGAGGAGGGCTCTTTTGGAGGACAGGACGGCGCTCTGGAATCTTGTATCAGGTGGAAGCTGCAAGCCAACGCAATCTGACTTATTTCTGTTACAATCTAGTTATGCAGGTTTGCTGTGAGGATCAAACAAATGAGGTCTTGTATGTGATGGTGTCAGATGAACCACAGAAAACGACGCAAAGGCAACTTAATGAGAGGCGAGTGGATGTGCGGGAGAAAACACTGAAGCAAGGTCGGCATGTCCTTTTCCCATTCCACCAGCTGCCTCCTCTCCCCCCAGTTCAAGTGCAGAAAAGAAAGACCAAGGAGAAAGAAAGCTAGAAGAGCAAACTTTATCAGCCCCCCCCTCCCTCCAGCAGTTCCTAGAGTAACCTTCCAAAGCGAATCTGTGCACATCACTGCTCCCCTGCTGTAGACATGGAGAAGAGCCACCTGGATCGGCCCTCCAGAGAGACCTTGAGTGCGGCGGACAGCCTCAATTCTCTGGTCCTCAGGATCGGCCTCACCTGCAGAGAGGTGCACCCCCCCACCGCCTCCTCCTCCCGACTAACCCAGGTCACACCATTCCCCGAGGCCTACACCCAGTGCTGAGTCACGTGGAGAGATAAAGGCCTGGAAATTTCTGCTTAAATCTTATTTCTTAATGGAAATAAAAGGTTAAAAAATGTTAAAACAAGTATGAATATCTTATAGATGATTGTATGAATTTTAAAGTTAAAACATATTTCAAAAACGTTTGGCCCAAGCAGGAAGTTGCTTTAATCTCCAGCCTTAAATCCTAGGGAAAAGACTAGATTCTTCTGTGTTGTTAGGACATTAGTTAATAATCTGAGACGTTCCGGCCTTTCATTTTCGGACCTACGTAGTGAAGCGTAAGACCTTCTTCCCCTGCTGCCACCATCTTTGCCGCCAGGCCTCCTGCCTTCCTGCACTCACATGCTTCACTCCAGCCATGCGGGATCATAGCAGCTCCCAAACACCTTGGAGTGGCCATGTGTCTTGTGTATGTCCCAGACCACCCGCTTAGTTTTGTTCTGCTTCTTCGACCGTGAATCTTTACTTGTGTCAAGTCTCCACACGTTCTCCACTCTCTGTCCCTTGGGCTTGAGTAAAAGCCCCTCTATTTTGTGGCTCTGGGAGTGGGCTTGTGATCTGGGCCCGTCCAGAGTGCCGTATCCTCTCGACCAAAGGGACAGAGGATTGTGTGATTCCGCTGGACACTGAATCACAATTTCAAGGCTTTTATAGAACTGTCAGGAAGGGAAGAAACATTTTTTTCCACTGAGGTTATTGAGAAACTGAGATGTAAGCCTGGAGCGGCCATCAGTCGCCTCACACCATGAAGGGGAAGGAGGTGTAAGCACTGAGGCTGCAGAGAGCGAAGGGAGCGGGGAGGCGAGGAGAGGCTAGTGTGCTGAGTGCCTAGGTCTAGAGATACCAGAAGTCCGCACACGCCTGGACGCTTTACCTCCGTGAAACAATGCATTTCTATGGGGGTTTTAACCAACTGAGTGGGGCTTTGTATATGAGTTTTTATATGTATATAAGTGACACCTTAAGTGACACCTTGTCTTCACCGAATCACCCTGACCCTGGTGAATACCTTTATTTAAGAATGAGAACAGAAATCTCTCCCCATGTGAACCCAAATCCCTTGGGCAGAGACTGAATTATTGTCTCTTTTGGTCTCTCATAGCATCTGGTCCATATAACTTCATTAGAACCTGGTTTCTTGCTATGTTCTTCATCCGTTTACATCTTTCACTGGGAGGGTGACCCACCTTCACCCTCCCTCCCTGTCGAGACTATTTGATCTTCATTTATCCCTAATGTATCAGAGAGTACCTGGCACAGAGTATATAGTATATATTCATCTGCATAAATGAATGCAAATAGTGCTGAGGGGTGATCGATTATAAAACGTAGTGTATCAAAATACTGGATACTTCGGACTCTACTAATATTTTTGGACTCTACTAATAGAACTCCCTTTTCCTTTTCCAGGAAGTTTTATTTCTTGGAAAGTATTAGAAATATAATTATACAAAGTACGATTTCCAGCTGTAATAGGTAATTTCAAGAAAAATGTCTTAGGACCACATGATGAGTGCACTATGGTGAACCCAATGCTATCATTTCTGGATGGCAATTTCGGATCCTTGTTAATGCAGTGAGTAGGAAGTAACTTTCGTCCCACAGTTTTGTTGTGAAAAATAATTGATTCTTAGCAACACTATTGGAAAGTTTCTCTATCCCAGAAGGATTTGGGGTTGACCAGAAGATCCAAATCTGCCTTCTTCAAGTGACACTTGAAGTTTTCATGCATGTTGTGGGGGCATAACTATTTTCTCATTAGCTTAGTCTAAAATGAAAAGCAGTTAGTCTTTTGAACATTTTAATGAGTTATTTTCTTGGTTGCTTGGGTGGAACATTTCTCTGCAGTTGAGCAAATATATTAGAGGCGTGTACACGTCTGTCAGACCTGCTGTGTTGACTTCACTCAGAACTTTGCTATTAACAATTTCTTCATAAGCAGCCTTCTTATCCTCCTGGTTTTATAGACTGAACCTTTCTGATATCAAAGAATGAAGAGAGAGACACAGTAAACCTTTATCTGTAAACACTGAGAGGGACATAGTAGGAGTCTCTGGCCTTGATGTGGTTTGCAAAACACATCAAAAGGGAGCAATAAGCAGTAGTCATTATGAGCTAAAAATTGAAATGTTAATTGTTGCATAGATCTGTTTCTCTTTTGGTGGGAATATTACACAATTATACCATTTAACAAGAGAATAGGAATAAATAAATTTTTATTAAGAAGAATCAGGACTACTTTTATCTTTTAGTTTTATGACAAGTTGGCAAACTGTATCTGTTTTCTATTTTTTTTTTTTTAGCAATTTTATTGTAATTTTACTGCTTTTTGAAATAAACCCACATTCCATAGGTTAATTCATCTGCTCTGCTTGAAATGACTATGCATGTCATAGTGCCATTATATGACATTATGGGTATATATAATGAGATTGTGGGTCTATGTGTCTGTCTGCCGGTAGGCAAAGCACATGAAATTATGGTTGTTTGTATCACCAAAATATACAATTTGTAGAGTAAGACTTGGCTACAGATAGAAATAAATATCACTGGAAATCTTTTTGGATGCACTGTGACATTTCATAAAAAAAATATACTTATCTGCCTACTTTTTGAAAAAGCAAAGATCAGAGGAGTGAAAAGTGGGAGTGATTCTATTAACGTTTCTGGTAGAGTTTCCTCTAGTCTTAGGATCTCAAAATTCTTTCAGATACATACACTAATGATTGTGTAACGAGGGCAGAGAAAACAGCAATTTATCATGATGCCTGGATTAAGTACTCTGGCATGAAACAGAGGAAAACAAGCATCTCTGCAGATGGGAACGTGGCCACATAATGTTTGCAGCAACAGATTTCTCTGGAGGATTTTTGGCAGGAGGCATAAACATTCATATTGCTGGAACTGCCATATGAGTTATACTGGGGGCTATTTTAAGATAAGCTGGAACCTGTTAATTATTTCTTGGGCGCTGTAGTTCTGATTTATGTATAGGAGGATTAGAGAAAACGTAAGTAGTTGACAGCTGTCCTCTGGAGTATGATTAGGCCAGGTGTTTGCGGTTCTGAAATTATTTGAAAATAAAAAATCCTGTTTAGCATATCCAAATCAGGAGGTACAGATTGTATTGATCATTCGGATGAAGACGTTCTGATTAAGTCAATTCTAACTGGAAGCAGCAGACCAGAACTCTCAGAAAGGGGCAATAGTCTTACCACTGTCGGCTTCTCTGATCTTCAGAACTTCATGAGGAAAACATGATGATAATGACTGCAATCTCATAGTCTGGCTACTATGAGAATGAAATGGAATTGTGGCTGTAAAGAGCACTTGTTAAATTACAAGGTACCAGATAGTATCTATAATTATTTCCACATCAAAACCAGTAGCATTACTTCTAGCAGACACTTATGATGCTCTGTCCTATGTCCCGTTAGCCCCGCTGATTTGAAGGCAGCTGCAGGAGACACTTCCAGGTGAGTGACCAGCATCCTTCACCAAGTGGAGGAAGCCACATCTCTCTACTTTGAAACCACAGAAGGCTGATGAGCCACACTCAGCCATGAGCTGGAAGTGTCCTCTGGGGGGAGGTTAGTGCCTCCTGGGGGCAGTCCTGCCTCAGCGCTGATGGGAGTCAGTGCCCAGAGGTTCTGGGCTTCTTGTCCTCTGGTGAGACAAGGCTGAGGTGTGGTCCACACAGTTCCGCAGCAGGCGGGAGCTCTGGTTGCTCACAGAGGGAACCAGCACACCATCTTTCTGTCTTTTCTCACGCTCACTCCTTCAATTCTGCTTTCTTTTCCCATAAAACCGTCTACATCCCAGCCTTTGCCTCAAGCTTTGTTTTCTGAAGCTATTACCCTAGCCTAACTTCCTCTAAGACATTTTGGTGTAGTGCTAAAGAGAAAAAAGACATGAAACTACTGCAGAAGGAGATATTTCAGTAAGCACCCTGTGGAGAAAATTCCTGGCGGCGAGTTTTATGACCGTACTGGAGGGATTCAGAGGCTGCCGTAACGATGGCCAATGTACCCAGAACTCCTAAAGCTTCAGAGCTGCTGCTTTCAGTGTTTTTCCAGTCCTTTAATTACAGAAGAAAGTCCTTCACACACATGGGGAGAGGGAACTCGGTTGGTGCTTTTTTTAAATTTTTAGTTTTTTAAATTGAAATATAGTTGATTTACAATGTTGTGCTAGTTTCTGACGTACAGCAGAATTTGTTTCCATTATCGGTTATTTCAAGGTATTGAATGTTGTTCCCTGTGCTAGACAGTAGGACCTTGTTGTTTTTCTATTTTATATGTAGTAGTTTGCATCTGCTAATCCCAAACTTCTAATTTATCCCTCCTTATCGCTTTCCCCTTTGGTAACTGTAAGTTTGTTTTCTATGTTTGTGAGTCTGTTTTGGTTTTGTAAATAACTTTGTGTCAGTTTTTAGATTTCACGTATAAGTGATAGCATATTTACCTTTCTCTGACTGACTTACTACACTTAGTATGATCATCTCTAGTTCCATTCATATTGCTATAAATGGCATTTTAATTCTTTTTTTATGGCTGAGTAGTATTCCATTGTGTGTGTATGTGTGTGCGCATGCGTGCACACACATGTATTTTTTACAACTTCATTAAATCATCTGTCGATGGATATTTAGGTTGCTTTCATGTCTTGGTTATTGTAAATAGTGCTTCTGTGAACATTGGGGTGCATGTGTCTTTTCGAATTAGAGATTCCTTTTGATACATGCCCAGGAGTGAGATTGCTGGAACATATGGTAACTCTATTTTAAGGAGCCTCCATACAGTTCTCTGTAGTGGCTGCACCAATCTCGTTCCCAACAACAGTGTAAGAAGTTTCCCTTTTCCCCACACCCTCTCCAGTGTTAATCATTCGTGGACTTTTTAATGATGACTGTTCTGACTGGTGTGAGGTGATACCTCATTGTAGTTTTGATTTGCATTTCTCTGATAATTAGTGATGCTGAGCATCTTTTCATGTGCCTCTTGGGCATCTGTATGTCTTCTTTGTAGAAATATCTGTTTGGGTCTTCTGCCCAGTTTTTGATTGGGTTGTTTATTTTCCTGTTACTGAGTTTGTATGAGTTGTTTGAATATTCTGGAAATCAAACTTTTGTCAGTCGCAACGTTTGCAAATATTTTCTCCCAGTCTGTAGGTTGTCTTTTAGTTTTGTTTATGATTTCCTTTGCTGTGCAAAGGCTTGTAAGTTTGCTTAGGTACCACTTGTTTATTTTTGCTTTTATTTCTATTGCCTTGGGACACTGACCCAGGAGAACATTGCTATGATATATATCAGAGAATGTTTTGCCTATGTTCTCTTCTAGGAGATTTATTTATGGTGTCTTATGTTTGCATCTTTAAGCCATTTTGAGTCTATTTGTGTGTGTGGTGTACATGGTATGGTATCCCTTCACTGATTCACATGCGGCTGTCCAACTTTCCCTACAACCCTTGCAGGAGGGAAGCCATTGGTCCTTTCTGAGTCATTGAATAATGCTGGTAAAGTACGGCTGCTCTAAAGCTCTGTGAATGGGTGACTAAGGGAAGGAAGGACAAAACGTCACAGAACAAGAGAGGAGGAGAAAGCAGGAGTACTATGCATCATCATTCCTTTGCCCCGCCTTCCAGTCTTCCTCCCGGTCCAGCGTTTATCTTGCAGCATCTGGGTGGAAGTTCCCCCAGAGTGGGGAACCCTGAGCACCGCTCACACTGTGTCCCCCACACAGCAGCTGGATCATAGCAGCTGCTCAACACACCATTTTGGGATGAATGAATAAATTAACTGATTGAATTTTTCCCCTTAGGAGTATGCCGTGAGGGAGAGCCCTGGACCAGCAGGTGGCAGACCCGGTTCAAGTCTAGCGCTGTCATGAAGCCAGGTGGTGGTTTGATCTTGGCAGCTCAGCCAAGGATGCTGGTCTTGGGTGCCCAACTCAAACTAAGGCCCTTCCTGGGTCTCAGCGTCATAAGGAGCCATTTAAGAGACTGGGCTTTGGAGTCAGGCAGAGGTGGGTGTGACCCGGCACATCTAAAACATGGGACGTTGTGAAAGCTCTTCTAATCCTAATGTCTTAAATTTGTCAAAGGGTTATAATGATACCTTCCTCTCCGGGCTGTTAGGATGCTAACATTTATAACATTTCTTTTATATAGTAGCCAATAATTTTTATTATTCCCTGCTATCTTCTTCCATTAGTGTTTTTTTAAGACTCCATTTACCTGACAAAGTACCTTAGGCTGAAAAAAATGGAAAGAGGGAAAATGAGGGGACTGGATAACCCACAGCTGGGGAGTAAGCCCTTTAAATGTCAAGGAGCTTATCTGGGCTTGTTGCCGTCTGTCCAAACATCACAGACATGCCGTCGTGGAAACTGGCATGCCTGCTAGTGATTCATTTTCCAGAAAGACTGGTATTTTTGAATTTTGTTAAAACTCAAGCCATTTTATTTTTGGGCTTCCAGATTCCTGTTGCTTCTTTGTTTTTTTCAATCGTCTGCTCTGGTTTTCATGGGTGTGCCATTTTCCTCTGTCGAGGGTCCTCCGTCCCCTCCTCCTCGTGTCTGGAGGGCTTTGGCCTCAGCGGGAGCTGGTGGCACCCTGGCCAGCACTCTGTGGTGAGTTTGTTTTTCTGCTGACCTTGCCTGCAAGTTCTTCTGCTCTCCAGTGCCCTCCAGTAGAAGGAGCCAAGCATTCATTTGTCCATCAAGTGTTTTATTTTGGTGGTTCCTGAATCTTCCAGTTCAGTGCATACATTCCAGGCCAGAGGCTGCCTAAATTACTTTTCAACAAACACTGTCCTCTGAACTCTTCTTCTTGGGTGTGAACTGAAAGATTGTTTGATGGGAGTGGAAGTGTTGAGCCACAGAGCTCGGAGGGGAAAGCATCTCCTCATTCCACGTTAAACGCTTTACCAAAAGACATTTTTGCTTGGAAGGGGTATTTGTGTGGCAGACTACAAATACAGCCACCACTCCTGACCTCTCCTTCTGCAACGAGAGACTTTGCAGTTTTTCCCATAAAGAGGCAGTCTGTTTCTCCAAACCTTGAACCTGGGCTGGGCTGGTGACTTTCCTTGGCAAATAGGATGCAGCAAACTGACTGTGTGTGACTTAAGAGCCTGGCCTCAGGAGACCTCGCGTGCCGCCATTCTTTCTCTTGGAATACTGCCAGCCGTCCCAGGAACAAGCCTGGACAGCCAGATGGAGGTTGAAATACTATGTGCACCAGAGCAGTCATCCCAGTGTCCCAAGCAAGGTCCCGGATGTGTGAAAGAGCTTAGCCAAGACCAATCAAGCCTGACCCAGATCAGTAGAATCATCTAGATGACTGCAGACGCGTGAGTCATAATAAAGGGTTGTTTTAAATCACCACATTTTGGGATAGTTTGTTATGCAGCAAAATCTAACTGATTTGGGGTTTTATAAACCCATCAATACGCATTATGTTAAATTGACTGTTTAGATTCTAGGTGTCAATGACAAGCATGGAGAATAATGCTTAGCGGAGCAGAGATGAGAACAGAGGGCACGATTCCATGGTGGAAGGATGCTTTCTCAGAGTGCTCTTCGCCTGATGCCACTGACAGGCAGATCACTGAGGGTTCACGTTCTTCAGTGGCTTTCATAGTAAAAAGCTCTTGGAAGGTCATCAACTACTGTTCTAGCTGAGGAGGGCAGACTCCAGGATTCTACTCTCTTTTCTAGGACTTCTGTGTGTCCTGGGGTGTGGTGAAAGACGGGCGCACGGGGAAGAGCAGATGAGGACTGACCCAGTCTGTGGGCACTGCTGCTGGAAGGCCAAAGTCTATGAGAGGTTTATTGGAAACAGTCTATGTCTTGTCTATCACCTTAAATGGTATAGCTTTGTAAACTTTTAAATTTTTTAAATTTTAATTTTTTATTGAAGTTTAGTTGATTTATAATGTTAGTTAAAAGTGATTCAAGCACATTTGATGTAGTAATTTCTTTCCTGAAATTTCTTCTTCTTTTCTAATTCATAGACGTTATTTTTTCAGAGCAGTTTCAGGTTCACAGCAGAATAGAGCAGAAAATATAGAGAGTTTGCCCATAGCCCTCCCCACCCACACATATATACTCCCCTCCCGTCAACATCCCTCATCAGTGTGGCATATTTGGTACAATTTATGAACCAACAGGGGCACTTATTATCAAAGTCCACAGTTTACATTAGGGGTCACTCTTGATGTTGTACAGTCTATGGGCTTTGACAGGTGCATAATGACATGTAGCCACCACTACAGTATCATACAGAATAACTTCACTGCCCTAAAAATCCCTTGTGCCCCATCTATTCATTCTTCTTTTACTTAGCAAATTATTTTCTCTCCACAGAAAATGAATGCTGTAACCAAGGCTCCCTTCTATTTGAAAGTTTGAAAGAGTTTTGTTTTTTTTTTCCTGCATAGGGATAACATCAGATTTTATTGGCTTTATCTGGAAGAGGCAGTCTCTCATCACTAGCTGAACTCAAAATACCCAGAGTAAAATTTGGTAAACTCAAGCAGAAGTGGTCTCCAGATATTTAAAGACATTTCTGCATTTATATATTTTTCCTTTAGAAAATTTTAGGGCTAATGTAACCTAATATTTTTTGATCTAAAAAGTGACTAACTTCACCCCCTTTTTAAACAGGATGGCAAAATATTCCTTATTTAAAAAAAGATATTTGAGATTCAAGAGAATAAAAGCTAGATAAAGAAAAACAGTGTCGTGAATCATATGCTTTAAAAAATGAAAATCTTCAAATTATCACACAGTTGCATACTGTTTGGCTGGTTGGCTTTGGCAAGATAAGTTTGGGAACATTGCCCATCAGATTACTTGGCTCCATTGAGCAGAGTTTGGCCTGTACCAATGCTGCAGTAAAATTCTTGCTATTTATTTATGTCACAAATCAACACAGAAGTGCACATTTTAGGTCTAGAGAATCAGAGAAACCTAGTCCTGACAAATTGCTGACACTGAAACTCTACTCACAAGTCCATGTTGAAGACTCCTTCTGGATGGAGGCACTTAGACACATTGCCCAGTGATTATGATGTCAAGAGTCTGGTGCCCAGATGGGCCCTCTCCCACGATGGATGCCATCTCATGTTGGTTTCTTTCTGCCCAGGTGCGCTCTGTGCTTAAGCTGGACATTGTGATGAAAGAGTCTCCACTCACTATGACTCACCGCTCCCTCCCAGAGGAACTGGCACAAAGTAACTCTCTGTCTAACAGCTTATAATTACCACCCATAACACAGTTACCAAAAGAGTTCTCAGCAGATGGTACTGACCCTAAGTGATGGCGCTTTCTGGTGGATATCAGGTGTTGAATCTTTAACAATCCCAGTTACTAGCTAGGAATTCTTGATTGTTGTTAGGACAATAGACTATAAATAATTTATATGCAGCATTTAACTAAGAACATTTTTATGTCAGTTAGGGATGTTCTTTAGTTGTGTTTATCAACTACCTACTTAATTGTGGCTTAAACAATGAGTGTATTTTCTCTCATATAATGAAGAGTGGAGGTAGATGTTTCCAGAGTTCTGTCAGTGGTTCAGCCATGTCAAAACTTGTTTTGGACTGAATGTTTATGTCTCCAGAAAATTCATCTGATGAAGCCCTAACCCCATGTATGATGGTATTTGGAGATGGAACCTCTGGGAGGTAATTAGGATTAGATGAGATATTGAGGGTGGGGCCCTCATCATGGGATTAGTGCCCTTGTAAGAAAAGATACCAGAGAACCCGGTGTCTCTCTCTCTTCTGGCATGAGAACAAAGGAAGGGTCATGTGAGTACACAGTAAGATGATAGCCACCTTCAAGCCAAGAGAAGAGGCCTCAGAATGGAACCTACCTAGCTGGCACCTTGATCTTGGACTTCCTAGCTTCCAGAACTATGAGAAATAGACCTTTGCTAAGCCACTCAGTCTATGGTATCTTGTTGTGACAGCTGGAGCAGCCTAATACAGAGTTCTAGGATGACATAATTCTCTTGTGTTTCCCATCATGATTGTAAATTGGCTGCCACACCTCTAGGCATCACATCATATAAATGATATTAACTAAAGGCAAAAAGCTGAGTGATAACCAGAACGGTGAATATGATTTCTCCCCATATCTCTTCTTCTATCAAGGAAGGAAAAAAACCTTTCCAGGAAACTTTACATCTCAAAGGCCAGAACTGGTTCACATGGCCATTCCTAAAAACAGCGAGTCTGGGAAAGTGAGTACCTTGCTTTTTCAGCCTTTGTAAAGGGAAGAAAGGAATGATCAGGAATGGCTATTGGGCAGCGACAATGATGTGGTTGTCAAAATTTAAAAAAAAAATCGAGAGATTTCACACAAAAATCTGAATTACATTATCGCTTGAAAAGTGAGAAAATCTGGAAATGTTCAACAAGCTTGCGTGGAAACAACAAGCCAGCTCGCAGTCGCAGCTGCTCTGTTAGGAGGGGGCATGAAGATGGATTTTACACATGTCTCCTTGTTCCCCATTTCTTCCCATCATGGACTCTGTTCTTTGCCATTCCTCACTGTGTTTGCTTTGATTTTACTACACGAGGAATCTTTCACTCATTCATGTTACCAGGTTTACTTCTGCAGGCATTTCTTGAACTGTCTTAACTTGTAGGACTAAGAAAAAAAACAGCATTCCAGAGGGATTTGTTCTTTTGCGTCCAGTCTACAAACGTTTTGCTTGTCAAGAAGAAAAATCTAGTTTTTAAACAGACCATTTAGAGTCTTAAGGATGGTAGATTACGTGAAAGGAGTGCCTTTGACTGGAGATACCATCCCATCATGTCCAGGAAAAGCTGAAGAGGATAGAGAAAGTAACTTGCATCTCCTTGGAAGATGATCAGATTTGGAGTAAAAAGAACACATCTTTTAAAACAAAATAAAACCCCATCAAATTTCTTTTAGCAAGCTTGTTCATATGACAACAGTAAAGGGAAAATATGCCATAAGTGGTTTCAGGAGGACGGTGATGGATTTACACATGAAAATCTCATTCAAGAATTTAGTAAACAGCATCATAAGATTAGGGAGATTTTACTTGCACCATTCTTAGGATGTGTCTGATTTTCATTTACGTACTGACTTCAGGAACCCAAAGGATCAAAATTACACCATTCAGTACAGAACATGGCAGGACCAATGCTTCCTAACACTTCCAAGTGGAGACCATGCACAACTTAAAAATTCACAAGTATTTACGAATCAGACCATTGTAGACATAGTGTCTCTGCTTTTATCAAATTGTCTCTCTCCTCATGAGGCTCCAACAGTCCCCTAATTTATACACATTAAATCTTTTTTTTCATACAATTACATCAAGTTTTATTTAATCCACTTGATTTAGAAATGCTTCTTTAAACATAATTGCTCAGGGAAGCTCTATATAGTAAGATACAAAAATTACAATATGGAATGGAAAATAAACCAGCATCCAGTGAAACATAAAATTACAAATCTTAGAGTGTCAGCTGTTTGAAAGAAGGCCATTTGAAGATTGTAGGCTTTGGACTGGTAATCTTAAGTGTACAAGAGAATAACTAATAAATATCCTTTCCAAGATGACTTTTAGGATTCTGGAATTCTGATTTTCTGTAATATTTCTAAAGGAAAGGTAAAAATGTCTTCCAAAGTTGTTTAAAATGCGATTAAGATAGATAAATGATTCACCTTTACTGGGGAAAGACTAACAGTGGTGAACTATTTGCGTTTCCCAAATAGTGAACAACAGGAATTCCTGACGCTCTTACGCCGTCTGAGGAAGTGATATGTTCACCTAGTACCAGTGTCTCACATCAAAGATTATCTCCATTTGGAATTACAGAAATCTCCCCTGAGGTATTTTGTTGCATGGAATATTTGATTAATACAATTATACTCATTAAATCCTAGCTCAGCTGTTCAACTCTTAAGGTTGGACTCCAGCTAGCTGCTCTTACAGTCTCTCCATTATAGTCTAAAAATCCCTTTTACACCAGAAAGATTAATTTACTGCCTCCTTCAGGCACGTACCGCCTGTATTTTCCCCTGCTCTAGCCCACTCCATCTCTTTCCTTTGTCTGGAAAGCCAGGTAGCTTCACACGCAATGCCTACCCAAATCAAAACAAATCTTCCAGGTCCAGCTGAAGTCTCACCCTCCCGCGGGAAGCTTACCTCCCCTTTGGCATCATTAATATCCCTCTTCATTGAGTCACAACACTCTACAGCCTTGCAGAGGACGTTACAGCCCTATGCATGCAGATGACATGCTCACCAAGGACAAGGTGGGAACAGTTTATTTCTCTCGTGGCCTTCACTCTGCCCACCCTAGCACTATGAACAGACTGGGGACCTGATAATTCTGGTGAATAATACTTCCCTGACATCTTCAAGGAGAGCTCAGTGCTTCCTTCCTTCTTGTTTTATGGAGACTTGTGCAGAGCTCTATGACAGCAGCAGGCTGTAAATACCTGTTTATAACCTGTTTCCCACGCTAGACAGTAAATCCTTGGTGATCTGCAAGTATATTCTCTTCATCCTCCAATCTCCAGTGTCCTTCCCATCGCTAAGCACGTGGTAGGCTCTTAATAAATATTTATTGACAAGTGTGTGCACTGCCTTTTTTCAGGTTAGCATAACTGGGATCGTGGAGGACAATTCAGTTAATAATGGGGCATGTGCAGGCCTAGAACTGAGGGTGCAGAGGTGTACACGGGCCTGGGAGCGCTGACCAGGAGAGAAGCTTCAGAAGGTATTCAAAAGGGGGAAATTGTCAAGATAAATAATACATTTGGAAAAGCTGCCTTGTAAGAGTTTCTAGGTGTGGTCCTGCAAGGCTGGGAATATTTTGCATGCTATATTTTGCTTGTAGGGATAATGAATAAATTGGACATTCGTGACTTGGTCTGTAAAACGCTTAGAAATAAAGCCACGATTTCAATGGAGAGATTATTGAAGTCCTTCCTTCCTGTAATCAAAAAGAGAGAGTGGAATTAGGGGGAGCTTGGGAGGAGGTTATATAGAAGGAAACCTGAGAACATAAGAGAAAAGGCTCAGTAATGAATAAAAAGGGAAAAAGAGAGGGCATGGAGCCTCTTGCCTGTTATTTTCTCTGCTGGGATGATCTTAATCTAAGTGGATACATCAAGGATGGTAGGTCCACGTGCCGTCCACCACCATCCATTCTCTCTTTATACAGCCATTGGATTTCGGCAAGGCGTATTGCATGGACTACCTTTCCCAGCTGACCCTGCAGTAAATGTGTCCATGGGATGCATGTGATGCGTGCTACCTCTGGGCCTGGCTTTTAAGGAAGCCTGGAGCCTCCTCCATGCTCCATTTTCTTTGTAACTGACAGACACAGATGGCGGTGAGGCTACAGGTATCTTAGAACCATGGGATAGAAGGAACCTGGGTCCCCGAATCACTACAGGGGAGAATCATAGCCAGTCAAGAACACGAATCTCAGGCTGCTTTGTGAGCGAACAATAAACTTCAATTATGTTTGTACCGCTTAGCATTTTTGGATATATTTGTCGCAGTCACTTAGCCTAACCTAATGCACCAGCGTTTCTGAATGGACACACTCTTGCCTGTCCTTTCCGCTGGCGCTGCCACAGGAGAACATGCTGTGGCCACTTTCCTGGCGGGGGAGGGGGGTCTGGGTAACTAGTGACCGGGGCAGCTACTTCCCTGTGACTTGCACAAAGAAAGAAGGGGAGAGCCCTCTCAAGGGAAGTGCAGGTTGAATGAGTGGAATAAGGTTTAATCAGCAAAGACGTTAGCACCACTGCTGAGGTCTTATGATGCAGTCTCTGTTTACACTTGAGTCCATTGTGTATTTGAAGAATTATGATATTCACAAGTGCAAGTAAATGAATAGAACATCAACGCGTGCCAAATGAATGGGTGGTACGTGCTTTTGGGGTTCCTAAGTGTGCTCCTCATCTAGGCTGTTGCTCAACAGAAACATGTGGAAGTAGGAAGCTGGAGAGAGGGGTGACTGGGAACATCAGGCCCTGGGACTCCAGAAAACCTTTCAGGAAAGCTTTGACTTCCATGGGTCATGGTGTAGGGACTGAACGTCATTATTACCTAAATCTTAAGGGACCAGGAACAAATAAGTACATTGACTCTGTATCTCCTTATCAGTAAGATACATCATTCTCATTCTTATTTAGATCCCTAGCACCTAACCTAGGATGCAGCACATAACAGGAGCACAGTATATCTGTTGAGCAGTTGTTTTTACTTTTTACTTCCTACCTGTGTTCTTAGTACTCTTAAACTATGTTCTAGGAAACTGCAGGACCCCAGAAGTTTCTTCAAACTGTTGTTCGAAGCCCACTACTGATTCCCAAATCCATAACTGCATCCCGGATCCAGCTGCCTACTGGGTGTCGCCAGCAGGATGCTCCATGGTCCCTCAGATTCATCCCACACAGAAGCTCCAGGTTCTTGTGGCTACTTTGTAACTAGCAAAGAATGAGAGAGAGTCTCTTGTTCCCAGAAACTGTAACAACCTTGTAAAGGGGAACAGTCCCCAATTGTCCTTGGATGAATTCTGCACCTAGAGAGATAGAATAATCTAACTGGCTCACTTGGATGAACTACTCTGGGGGAAGGGGTGGCAAGCCGCCTGACTGACAGCTCCATTAGAGGCTGACATTCATTAGGGGGGAGGAGTTCCCCGAGGGATGTAAAGTGGGACAGATAAATAACAGAGGCTACCCATGGTAGGAACTCAATAAATGACTGTTAAATTGACTTGTGTCAGAATCTTCACAGCCAAAACTTGTTCTGAACTTTACAAAAGGAATTTTTCGGTCTAGCTTTCAGTATGAACTTACTTTTTGTTGAGCCAGCTTGTCATCCTTGAGAAAATTCGTGATCTAGAAGCGCTCATGCCAAGTTTTAGCTCAGGCTATCTTAGGCAGATTTATAACCTCCTGGGATGCTAGCATTATAATGAAAATGCTGACAGTCTTGGAGTTTTGCTGACAGGAGTGGCACAGCTGTGATAAAACCAGAAGATAAATGGAAATCTGGTGCCTCATCCTTGAGGAGTTGTCGTGAGTTTAGTTCAAAGAGAAACAAGTTCTTGATTAATTCAGGCCTGGAAGAAAGATCCTCCAACCCAAGTCCCAAGTTGGTTTGGATTCAATTGCCTGGATATTTTTCCAGGCCATTTTAGAACACGCCTAGAAGAGTTGACTGATAGATCAGTATTAAAAAAAAAAAAATTCACTTTTGGTGTCATCCTTTAAATCAGGGGTCAGCGAATGAGAACTCATGGGCCAAATGTGGCTCACCACGGGTTTCTGTAAAAAAGGTATATTAGAACACAGTTATGCTGGTTTATTTACATATTGTTCATGGCTACTTTAGTACTGAGGCAGAGTTGAGTAGTTGCAACAAAGATGATATGGTGTACAAAGGCTAAAAACTAACCATCTGGTCCTTTACAGAAAAAGTTTGCCAACCCTAGATTTAAACAAATGATTCCCAAGGTTTTCCATTACTTACTTGATTTCGTGATCTCATACATCACCTCCTTGCCATATACATACACCTTTCTAATGATGCTTAGAACATGTAGTTAGGTATTAAACAACAAAGTGAAATAGGCTTGTATAGAAAATTCCATTATAGTGCTTAAGATGACTGGAGACCCCTGGGATTCTCAACTTTGCGATGACAACATACATTTTCCAGTAAAAGTGTTGGATGTATTTCATCAAAGGTGGAAGAACTGAAAAACAATAGTTCTTCAGAGTTCTTCTCTTCTCGGGAACATAGCATCAGGCACAGAAGTTCAAAGAATTGCAATCAGATGGATTTGAATCATTTAACATTGTTGAGCTGCTAAGGGAAGTAGATTAAGGCTCTTTCTTACAGCTTTTGTTTTTCTTTTTACTTTGTTTATTCCACATGGGAGTAAAATGACGCTTAGAAATTCTACATATATTTATGGAACCCCTATTGCAGGCTAGAAACCATGGTGGATATTTCCTCTTAATTTGTATGCCATTTAATTTTAGCTCCTGTAACTGTGGTTAGAATGAAATGTGTACCCTTGGAGGAACAGAGGCTCAGAGAGATGAAATAATTTTCCCAAGGCTACCTCCCTTTCAAGTGGTGGTATTAGAATACAAATTCAGATTTTCTGATTCTGTCTTGAATTCCTGCAGATCTAGGCTTAATGTTACATTGTGGTATCTGAATTGTTGGTATGATAAATAGCAGGTGGAATCTTTCTCGTAACACAGAGGCAGCCCAGTGTAGGATGACGGTTCTCAAAGTGTAGACCATCTCCTAGGGTTTATGTGATTAAAAGTATTTTCTTGATAATACCGGGAGATTATTTGACTTTTCTACTCCAATTCTATCACATGTACACTGTGGACTTTTATAGAATTTTCTGGTGTGATGATATAACCATTATACAAAAAATAGATGAGTAGAAATTTTAAGGGTCCTTCCGAGACTCCTTTTAGCATCCTGCAACCTTAGTTATTTAAAATTTAAAATAGCAAAAGAACTTTATTATTACAGTATCTAGTCTCAAATCCATCATCATAAGCTTTGCTAATATTGCAAACACTCAAGTATAAGCATTGAAAGGAGAAAAAGAAAAGAAAATTTGCTTCTGTAAATTAGCATTTACATTTCAGCTGCTCTGTTTACACACCATTAAATGTACCCTTCAGCATGAGGTGGAATTAGAGACAATAATACTGTACTCAGAACTGCATCACGGCACTTTACAAATGACCAGCAGTCAGCTCTTGCTAGTGGACTCAGAGAGCAAGCAGAGACCACCCGGATTTACAGATATGAACCCACTGCCTAAATGATTATGGGATGGCTTGTGGAGAAACGTTCATACTGAATTCCTAACCACGCACTAGAATCTTTATTGTGGAAGGCGGTTCCTTCCCAGATGAACCTCCCATTCCCTGGTCAGGGACTTAAACATACAGAAGAGGAATCCTACTGTTCTTGACTCTGGGTTTGAATGGTCTTTCTTTATCTTTCCCCCATGTTCTAAACCATGATGACACATCAGAATCACCTGAAGAATTGCTAAACAACACTGGTACCCAATTATGGTCCTGAGAATCAGGGTTTTTTTTTTGTTTTTTGTTTTTTTAACTCCCTAAATGAGTCTGATTGCAGCCAGGGTTGAGAACAGCTGCTTTACAGTGTCCAGTGTGGGAACTGATGTGTTTCAGGAAGAACTCAGAAAGAGGGTCTATAACCTATTTGCTCCAAACCCTGGCTCCCCTAAAGGGTGGATGTAGGATCTGAGTGTCCTACTACTCTTAGGGCACCTTACTGTTGACCTTTTCAAGGTCAACTGAGGACCTGCCACTGTGGGTCCCCTCTAGGCTCTTCCCCTTTTCTCCCAGCCCTTGGTCTTTTAAAACCTTTTTTGTTCCCTTCCTCTCTTTCCTCCTTCTATGTCTCCTGTCCAGGAACCTATTTTTTCTTGTGTGTAACCTCTCATGAAAGTTCTGGTGATTATTCTAGATTTAGCTCTCCTGGAAGTGTCATGGGCTTTGGATACTGGGGGTGTACTGGGGGTGCATCGGAAAAGTCAGGCCTTCAGCACAACCCACTCTTATGATGGTGTCAAAAAAAAGGCCTCCCACACGCCCAGACTAGCTGACTGACAATATCAACACCAACATGTCTTCTGCATATTATGATGAAGGAGGTTCTGGCCATTTTACCCACTAGAATTCCACTACCAAAGGCCCCTTTTGTTATGCTGGTTTTGGTGTGTGCCTGGTCCCAGGAACGTTTTGAGTATGAAGGGTGGGGGCAGATACATTCCCTGACTAAAATAAAATAAAATAAAATAAAAGGAAAGGAAAAGAAAAGCAAACTAAAACAATAACGAGATACTACTCCTTTTCTTATATGAGATTAACAAAATTGTGGGTTTCCCTACTATGAGAGTACCTGATGTTTATTGCTACAATACACTCTTGAGGAAAGAATTTGGCAATTTGTGTCTATAGCCATGAAAGGGGTCAAGTAATTATTCTTTTCATAATTTATCAAGGGAAATCATCTAAAGATGCAGAAATGACTTCATTTATAAAGTTGTTCAAGTGCCTTCACCTACTAATACTGAAAAATTGAGTAGCCTTTTAGCCTAAGAGTACAGCATTAGGAGAATGATGAAGCAATTATGGAACATTCATCTGAAGGAATATTATGTTGTTTTAAAAAATGATGTTTACAAACTTTTGGTTTAGAAAGGTATCTGGCTAGCAGCCCTTAAAACATCTTTTCTTTTTTTAATGGAAGTATAGTCAGTTACCATGTATCAGATTATGGGGTACAGCATAATGTCCTAGTCATGCATATATATATATATATATATATATTCATTTTCATATTCCAAAACATCTTTTCTCACTAAAATATCTATAATGACCACTCCAGAAAAACCAACAGATAAATTGATGCTGGAAATTTTAATCTCTTCTAACCTGAGAAAATCTGTTCAGGTTTGGCTTCATGATGTAAAACCCAAGTGGATAAAAAGGGCTCTCTCCATCACTACAGTCTGCTTTGACTCATGGGGTCTTGCTTTCAGAGAAAAGGGCATACATCCCCCGGATGTACGCAGCAGATCTCAGTGTAGGGTCCTCAAGCCGGTGGCATCAGCATTATGTGGAAATTTGTTAGAAATGAAAATTTGCAAGTCTCATCTCAGATCCACTGAATCAGAATCTCTGGGTGGGGGCTCAGAATCACCTGCAGGTGACTGATGCAGCTAAAATTTCAGAGACATTGCTATCCTACCTTGATGCTGATTCTTGAGGCTGCCACGTTACTCTTTCCTCTCCTCTTTCCCTCATCAACATTATTTAAAAGATCAGAGACAACCACTCTTAGAAACGAATGACAAAGAAGTTCAGGGTATCTGGTAGTGGCCAATGGCATCCTGGGAGATACGGTCTCCAGGAGGAAAGTGCTAAAGACAGCAGACACGGGCGAGGTCTTGGCAGTGCAGGCTGTAGATGGTAATAACTTGTCTTCATTAGTTTAGAGAACCAGAACACCAAGGAGATGGTGTGAAAGGCAACATTATTACCTCAGTAGAATAGGGAGTACTGCTCCCGGCAAGTGGTACCAAGAAACTGCTACTCAGTGGCAATATTTCCTCACCAAAGATGAAGAAAGAGCAAGAATCAAACCCACAACCAACATGGAGCTAATGGAAAAATGACATAAATGATTAAAGACACATGAAGTCTTTGAAGAAGACCACACTTCTAAACATGACCTATTGTAGATTTAGGATAAACTATGAAGAAACAGATATTCTCAGTAGGAAGTAAGGAGGCATGGCCTTTATGGAACAGCAGCCAAAATTTATAAAGGGGGAAAGGCTCTGTTGGAAAGGCAAGAGGGTGAAATGAAAATGGAAATGGATAATATTAGAAAAGATTGCAAGTACATTACAAATTAAATAGTAGAATTAAATTCTACATTAGAGGCAAAAAGTGATGACTTGGCATTATAGGAAATCAAATCAATGAACACTTACTCTCCTAGAATGTAGAAATAACAAATAAATTTGATGAAAATGAAAGAAGGTAATATAAGGAAGACAGAATAAAGACTCAGCAAATGAATAACTTGTGTTCATGAGAGGAATATTGGAACAAAAGAAATAAGCATGAATGTAATAGATGAGATAAAAAGACTAGGAGTTTTGAAAGAGTCCATTATGGTCCTGTAAAAATAACTGAAAAGAGACCCTTATTCAAACTTATCCAGAGAAAAATATTGAACTAAATGACAAGGGAGTACAATCTTATAAATCTCTAGCCAGGGAGGAAAGAAATCTACCAGGGTATTAAAGTCAGATGCCTCCAACTGGAGCGCAGCGTGACTGCTGGGAAGGTGGAGCTGAGAGCTCAGGAGAGCTCTCAAGAGCTCAGAAGATGTTGTATGAAGAATGACTGCAGTGTAGCTGGAACTAACTTCACAAGATACATCTAACTACCTACTGCAAATCTTCTATGTTACTGAATACTAGTGCTAAATAAGGTTTTTGAAAAATGTGTAGTGCAAAACCAAAAATACAGTTTAACAAACAATATCTTCTGTATCTATTATTAATAAGTAATACATTTAATCACAGATCAATAAATAGTTATATAATAATGATATAGGTTATTACTAGGTTACAGTAATAATGATTGAGAAGGGGTAGGTGGTTGGTGGTAGGGGGAGAACAGAACCCCTTATGAAAGGAAATTAAAACATACTCTTTTTGAATATAGATCCAAGGATAATTTTGGAAAACAATTTAAGGTAATCATTAACAAAATTAAAAATAGCACATATGCCTTTGATACACTAGAGTATACAAAAGCAAAGAAAACAAAAAAAAAAAAAGAAAAAAAGGAAATAACAAAGCTTAAACAATTAAGCGAAAAACACATCAACAAGATATAACAAATGTATCAGTTAAACCAATAAATAAAGTGTATTAAAATCTCCGTGAAATGATTAAAAAACATAAGTCATTAGCATGGGATTCCATCCTGTTTCTATCACTTGGGGATTTCAGTTTCTTAGCATTTTTGTTTAACTCCATTAAGTTTTAGTTTTCTAATCTGCTAAATGAGAATAGTAAGACCTACTTCTCAGGGTTTCAGAAGACTGAGACTTTATATAAGCAAATTAATACATATTATCCACGGGCATACTGAGGAAATGGCTGTCACCAGGTTCAGAGCCTGGATTCTGATTTCTGACGGGTTTTAATACTGGCTCTGTTACTTACCAACCTTACTCATCAAACTTGAGGCAAGCCACTGAGCTCTCCAAGCCTTGATTCAATCATCTATAAAATGGGGATACATAGCACCTCCCTCATAGGATTGTCTCAAGGATTAAATGAAATAATACATGCAAAATACTAGGGACAACTCCTGGTACAGATAACTGAGTTATATTTGCTCTAAGTATTATAGCAAACTGGTAGCTTTAAATCTGAAACTTTAAAATGCACATTAATAAAGCTAGCATTATTAATAAAACAGTAGTAGCAATCTTTTTAAAACATTAGACTGGATTAAAAACCTAAGCATGCAACTACAGTAAAGGGTTGCTTAAATACGTTTGGTAGTTTCTATGATCAAGGACTACACAGCTATTACATGATGTGAGACAATTAATGTGGTAAAATTTTTATCATATATAACTGGAATATTTACATCCAAGGATGAACAGGAATTAACATTTGGGAAATATAAAATTTTGTTCTTTATGGTTTTTTTTTTGGTAGTTTCCAAGTATTCTATAATAAACACACTACTTATAAATCAATAAAAATAAATTATATTTTAAAAGATATATTTCAACAAATATTTGATTACAGTGCTAAAAATTGTTTTTTTAAATTGAAGTATTGTTGATTTACAATATTAGTTTCAGGAGTACAGCATAGTGATACAATATTTTTACAGGTCAGATGCCGTTGAAAGTTATTACAAGATAATGGCTATAATTCCCTGGGCTATAAAATATAACCTTACTACTTATCTATTTTATATATAGTCGTTCATATCTCTCAGTCTCATATCCCTGTCTTGCCCCTCCCCACTTCCCTCTCCCATTTGATAACCACCAGTTTGCTTTATATATCTGTAAGGCTGTTTCTGTTTTGCATATACATTTATTTGTATTGTTTTTTAGATTCCAAATATAAGTGGTATCATACAGTATTTTTCTTTCTCTGTCTAACTTATTTCACTAAGCATATTTTCTAAGTCCACCCATGTTGCTACAAATGGCAGATAGAATTTTATTCTTTTTTATGACCGAGTAATATTCCATTGTGTGTGTGTGTGTGTGTGTGTGTGTGTGTGTGTGTGTGTGTGTGTGTGTGTACTACATCTTCTTTATCCATCCGTCTATTGCTGGATGTTTGGGTTGCTTCCATATCTTGGCTATTATAGATAGTGCTGCTATGAACACTGGGGTAGTATCTTTACAAATTAGTGTATTTATTTTTTCCTGATATATACCTAGGAGTGGAATTGTTGGATCAGATGGTAGTTATATTTTTAATATTTTCAGGACTCTCCATATTGTTTTGCATAGTGGCTGCACCAATTTACATTCCCACCCAACAGTGTATGAGGGTTCCCTTTTCTCCATATTCTCTCCAACATTTGTTATTTGCAGGCTTTATGATGCTAGCCGTTCTGACAAGTATGAGGTGATCACTCATTGTGGTTTCGATTTGCATTTCTCTGATAATTAGTAATGTTGAACATCTTTTCATGTGCCTGTTAGTTACCTGTATATCTTCTTTGGAAAAATGTCTATTCAGGTCTTCTGCTCACTTTTTGATTGGGTTGTTTGTTTGTTTTTTGATATTGAGTTGTATGAGCAGTTTGTATATTTTGGATATTAACCCCTTGTTGGTCACATCTTTAGAAATATTTTATTCCATTCCATAGGTTGTCTTTTCATTTTGTTGACAGTTTCTTTTGCTGTGCAAAAGCTTTTAAGTTTAATTAGGTCCCAGTTGTTAATTTTTGTTTTTATTTCTTTTGCTTTAGGAGAGAGAGCCAAAAATATTTTGCTACGATTTATGCCAGTGAGTGTTCTGCCTTTGTTCTCTTCTAGGAGTTTTATGTTTTCAGGGCTTACATTTAGGTCTTTAATCCATTTTGAGTTTATTTTCATATATGATGTGAGGCAATGTTCTAATATCATTCTTGTACATGTAGCTGCCCAGTTTTCCCAGCACCACTTGTTCAAGAGCCTCTATTTCCTTCATTGTATATTCTAGACTCCTTTTTTGTAGATTAATTGATCCTAGGTATGTGGATTTATTTCTGGGCTCTGTATTCTGTTTCACTGATCAATGTTTTTTCTTTCGTGTCAGCTCCATGCTGTTTTGGTTACTGTAGCTTTATGGTAGAGTCTCACATCTGGTAATACCTCCAGTTTTGTTCTTTTTCAAAATATTGCTTTGGAAACTTGGGGTCTTTGTGGTTCCTTATGATTTTTAGGATTATTTGTTCTAGTTCTGTGAAAAACGTCATGGTATTTTGATAGAGATTGCATTAAATCTGTAGGCTGCTTTGGGTACTTATGGACATTTAAACAATATTAATTCTTTCAATTCAAGAGCATGAGATTATCTTTTTATTTCTTTGCATCATCTTCAATTTTCATCAATGTTTTATAGTTTTCAGAATATAAGCTTCTCCCCTCCTTGGTTAAGTTTATTCCTAGGTATTTTATTCTTTTTGATGCAATTTTAAACAGGATTGTCTCTCTACTTTCTCTATGTGATAGCTCATTCTTAGTGTGTAGAACACTCAATGTTTGATTACAGCAGGAAACATTATGTTTAAATGTTTCATTTTAAATGTTTGATTACAATCAAATGTTTGATTATGTTAGAAAAAATTCTTAATACAATACCAGGAGAAAACAGATATAAAATTTTATAAGTCATGTAAAATGTACTTGGAAAATACTAATAATGTTAGCATTGTTGTTTCTAGGTGATAAGATTATTATTTATTTTTTCTTCTTTATACTTCATGTCTATTTTCCCAACTTTTGTATAGAGCTCAGAAAATGCTGATATAATTGGAAAGAGAAAAGTAAAAGCAATAAGAATAAAATGGTCCTTCATAAACAAGCCCTTAGCTCAGATGTCAGCAAGTGCAGCTTAATGGAGCTGAAAGGAAGCTTGGGGAACAATGTTCTCAGTCCTTCCTTTTACTAGTGAGAATGTGAGGCCAGAAAACATTTAATGGTTTGCTGGAAGTCACAGTGAGTGAGTGAAAGAACCAGGAGGAGAACTCAGATCTGTCCGTATGTTCTTCCTACTAAATTATGTGCCTTTTCAAGTAGTGCAAATTTTATGCAAAATTTGTCATTTAATGTAAATACCTAATTCCAAGCAAGATATTGGAGCTTCTTCATTCATCCCTAACTTCAGGAAATGTTTAGTTACAATTCAGAAATGTCTTTCAGAAGAGTAATAATTTATAGAGAACAGTGACAAACAAATAGCATTATCTGCTCTTAAAAGTGGTTGTAAATACCCTAGGCATGTTGGTTTGAAGATTTCTGTATGCTCTCCTCCACACAAATTTTACATTTTCCCATGTTCTCCTGGACACCTTGATCTATGTATGAGGCTAGAAGTCAACAAAATGAGCCCTGATAGCTTTTAGGATCCAATCCAATTCCAGGCAGAAGGACTTTGTTGTCTGAAGAGGCTCCCTGGTTTTCTGCAGTGGTTCCCGAGTGCCAGTCCTCGTATGTTCAGTGCTGAGCCGAAGTTTTCACCATCTGATTGAAACTTACCTGTCTGAGGCAATGTAATAAAAGTAAGGATATATACCGTGCTATTTATAAAGATATGTTTATTCACTCTTTGGTTTAAGATGTTCTTTAATGAAACAATGGTGACAGGGGTGTGCGTGTGTGTTTGTGTGTGCACATGTTTAATGCCTTCCACTTAGAAAAATAAAAGGTTGACAATCTTATATTGACCCTCAAAATGTTTTTGAAAATTTACTGATCTGTGGAATTTCAAAGTCTCATACCTACTGACTTAGTATTAGACACAAGAGACTGGAATTAGAAGAATCAGAGTTCAAATCCTGGTGCTGCCACATATTTTGAGAAACTTCTGACTTTCTCTGAATCTTCCTTTCTTCAGCTGTAAAGTAGAGAAGGTAATATTTCTCTCAGGAAGATTCACTATGCCCATAAAACATCCAGAGAAGCGGCCTGCACATAGTTTCCTCCGGGTGTGCCTGCTGAGGGCATGATGGAAGACAGTCATGGCCTGGACATCGATTGTGTGAGGTAACTTATGCATCAGGAAGCTGGCTGAGTGTTGGTTCTGCGTCCCTTTTTTATGACTTAGCACCATTTAGTCATTAAAAATTTTCCATTACTCAGAGCTCTATAGAGGAAAAGAATGTTTTTTTATCATTTCTATAATTTTTATCACTATAATCACATATTAAAAAAAAGACCAGGTCTTACAACTTTCACTGTGGGTTTCTAGTAGCAATTTTCTAATAGTCGATGCTCTGAGAACTTTAGGTTTACTCCCCCAGGATTGTTGTCTAAGTCATGATCATATTTGACTCTGTCATAGCTTGACTTGGTGGCAGATGTGCCTGGAGCACACAAAGGGAGATGCATGTCCTACTTAATAGAAGCACACAGAGCAGAAGCTGGTGACAGTGCCTGTGTGTCTGTGGAGTGATGGACAATTGGAGAACACTCACCAGTGTTCCCATTTCATGGACGTTACTCATGGTGTCCTACTTTCCTTGTCTCTGACACCGCCTTTGTTCTCTCTCCCTACTCAGCACTCTGTCCAGCCTCCATCACCTTCTTTAATGGTTCACCCCTGGGGTGTCTTGCTGTCTTGGTTCCATGCCATTCTCTCATCCTGCAGGCCTTTGAAATAACCTTCTTCAGTCTTCGCTAACCTTTCATTTCTAACAAAGAAACTCTGAAACCTCATTTACTCAAGAACTCATCCCTGACAGACCACATGTCAAGTTAGGATGATTTTGTTTTTCATTTTTGCTTAATGTAAGAAATTTAGACCCAAGCCCTTCAATTAGGAGCAAATCTTTATTTTACTGCCGTCCAGAGACACCCGTGTTTTTGGAGGTTGTTGTGGATGATGCAGTTATGATTTTTTAAACATAACTTATCCCTTATTTTTCCTTATTTTTCCCCTTGGGAGGAATTTGTGTGGGAATCATCATGTGTTAATTTGATATGTTACATATAACACCGAGACACGCTTAATTAACGACTCCCTTCTGTGATGGTGGGAGTGGGCTATCTCTTCATTGAAGCTAGAATTTGTTCAACCAAGTATTTATAAGCACCTACAGTATGTTGGTATGGTGGAAAGAGTTGAATTCAGCAGCTTGCAATGTCAACCAACAAGTAAGACAGGTAAGGACAGATTCTGTTTTCAAAAAGTAATAGTTAAACGTAAAGGAGGGATTTTTTTTTTTCATTCATTGGGACACAAATCCCACATAGTTTGTAATACTAGTCAGCTGATTGTCTGAGTGGTAGGCAGCTGATGAAGAACAAATAATTCCCAAGTGGGGAAGAGCCAATTTTTAACATGGCCTGAGTGTAGGTTTAGTAGCTAAAGTCACGCGATCAGAGAGTGCTGACCAATGAGAAACGCGTGTTTTGGGGCGGATGTTTGTGGGTCATCTGGGAAGAAAGTGTGCAAGAAAAGACTGAGGAATCAATTAACTTATTAAGCACCTACTATGCATGAGGCATTTGGCTGCACTGCGAGTAGGTAAAGATGTGTCAAATAAGCTCCATTTCTTGGACAGGTGGGTGTTTACAGGTAGAAAGAGATGTGTAAACAGGTAGCCGAAGAATGAGGACCCCTGTGGTAGACGTCTTTGTTCACACCGCATTCTTGTCTAAAAGCTTCATGCCGTGTTCTGAAAAGGTCTGATTGAAAAGAATCTTTCCTGACATTTGTTTTTTTCCTTAGGGCTTTGAGATTCCTTAAACCTGATACTTTGGGCATATTTGTGGTTTTATGGTTTGATTTTTTTTTTTTTACAAGTCTGATAAATCGTGTCTTTTTCCACTGACATACGTCTAAAACTGTGTCCCTAGGGACAGCATGAAACTTAGCACTTCCTGGGGTCCAATGGCACGTTCCGAAGGAGCCAGAGGACGGATCCCAGGACACCAGCTGGCATCGCAAAAAATTTTCTTCTCTGCCAGGTGGTCTAGTGCTTCTACACTGTAGGTGTCACCAATTCCAGATGCCCCGCTGAAGGGAGCAGGACTGCACTCTGCGTCTGAGTGGGTGGGCAATTTGTTCAATCCCAGGGGCCTTTGGACTGTGAGCTGCAGGCTGAGAGAGGCAGTTATCTGAAATGAAGGTGGTTGGCATAGACGGGCTGAGGTCCCAGCAGGGAGGGGAGAGAAAGAGGAGAAAGCCTTCCAAGAAGCAGCTGAAAATTGACCTAGTTATTTTGAAGGCACTCTCTGCTGCCTCCCCCTTCAGGCCGCGTCCAGACTCCCTGACATGAGATCGAAGCACTCACTGCGAAGGGCTTAAAGTCTGGAGATTTTTCAAATATTTTCTTTCTTTCTTTCCTTCCCATTTTTTTTTTTTAAAGTAAGGATGCTCTGCTTAATCAAGGAGTACCCGTCCTCAAGCAGCTGAAAACAGCGATGGTGGTGAGGTTTCCTTGCGTGGAGGCAGGGAGTGCGGAGCGGAGTGGACCCGCAGAGGGTGGGCGGCAAGGCCATCTGGCTCCTGTGCCCCTCTCCCCCACGGAGAGCCTATGGGGACATATGGGAAAGAGCGTGGGAGAGAGCGGGGGCAGAAGACACGGAGGCAGGTGCAGCCCTGCTCTTCTGTTTTCTTGGGCTCTGCCAATAGCACAGTCGCTCTCCTCTTTGGTGATGAGAACTGTTTTTTTTTTCCCCCCAAACTCTCTATCTCCATATTTCTTTTGGGCCATTTCTTGGGCTTGTAGGTCAAACTGTAGTGCAAGATTTATCACCAGGGGAACTATGGACATTTTGGGCCAGAAACTTCTTTATTTGGGTGCGGTAGGGGAGCTATCACGTGCACTTTATAAGAGTTTAGCAGCATCTCTGTCCTCTGCCCATTAGATGAGCAGCCCCTGTTCCCTAGTCCCCACCAAGCCTCTGATTTGTGACAATCAAAAATGTCTCCAGGAATTAACATATTTCTCCAAGGGGGCAAAGCCCCCTCTTTTGAGAACCACTGCTAGAGAAACAGCACATCCTTCCCAAATACTCGAAACACAGAACTCTACCCGCTTAATATGGGGCAGAAAACCCTCCACATCCTTTCTTTAGACCCTTAGTGTCATCTACAAGCAGAAACGCTCAGAATACAGAAATGCTCTAAAGATGCTTTATTATTTAGTATTGTTACTAAGGTCTCAATAAGAAATATACACACATAACTTGGAGGTGACATTCTTAATAGCTTATTGATTCTGAATAATTTACCAGGTGATTTATTTTGATTCATCTGTAGAACGTATGAAAGTAAATTAAGGGAAACAAGACAAGAGTCAGGTTGGTGCTGGACCATGAAGGGTCCTGGCTACTAGGCTCAGAGGACTTTGTTCTCTAGACAATGGGAGGCATATTGAAGGATTCCTTACATCCTTGTTTGGCTACCATTGCCCAGCACAAACTTTTACCCTGGCCAAATAGGTCCGCTGAAAGATCTCTAACTAGGCTGAGTGTATGTCTGCATAAACACAGGTTTAATAACATTTGGCTCGCTGCCCCATCTCTTGATCCTTTTGCCACAGTGGTTGTTTCCAAGCCCTGTTCAGATGTAGCAAAGAAGTTCAATTCAAAAGGATGGCCCTTTGAGAGGGTAGAACCAAGATCCATGGAGAACAGCGGACAGGTGAGCTACTCAGAGGATACGGAATCAGAACCGGATGAAGGCGTATTCCCCACCCTAGGGTCTTGGCCCCTCACATCTTCCCAGCTGGATCTCAGGATTGCAATGAAATGGAGACTGCTGTGTGCTCCTATCTTTCCTCTTTCTAAAATAAAAAAAGAGTTTATTTCTGAATGAAATGTTTATTGTAATTGTCTTGCGCTTGTTCAGTTGCTGTATGTTGGATGTGTGGAGGGGCCAAGTTTGTCCTTCTAGTTCCTAGGGCTCTGGATCAAGAAGTACCTCATCTGGATGGTACAGAAAGGCTCCCTGCAAAGCTAGAGATTCTGGACTTGGAGCTCGAGACCTTCCTTTCTCCCCTCTCTCTTTTCCTCCTTCCCTTTCTTCCCTCCCCCTTTCCCTCTCTCCCCCTTTCCTTCCTTCTTTCCTTCCTTCCTTCCCCTCCCTCTTTCTTCACCCCTCGCTCTCTCATTCTTTCCATTTTTTCATTTCTCCTTTTCTCTAACTTTTACTTTTTTGTTTCTAGTCTTGTTGATATGATTCTGATGGCGATTTGTCTACCTCCTATTTAGGGTGTGCAACCCTGACCAGAGTTTCTCTTACTCAGATGTAGCACTAACAAATTCTTCTTGACATTTACAAAAAGCTACACATTTACTTACTTATTTTTCCTGAACTAGAGTTTTGGAGTTTGGAACTGTGTCTCCACCACATTACTATGGCTTTTCTATGGGAGATGGAAGAACCATTTATGGGGAAAATCAGATTCTGGTCTCCTGGTAATTTTATTAAACATCCACGCACCCCTTGGGGATGTCTATTCAGATCCTTCTCCAAATTCAGCGTCCACCTGTTTCCACCCTTGAATTTCATGCCATTAAAGTGTGACTCGTTCTTTTTTGATTTCTCCTGGTGAATTTTTTGGAGGAGACTGGGTTCTTTTGTTTGTTGTTAAATTTGTTGGTACTAGAGATGGGAGTCTCTGTGATATAGCTTCATTTCATCACCTCTGCTGAAAAAGCCACCTCTGAAAATGGCCTCATTTGTTATTTTAAGCGGACTTTATAATTGAAGTGTAACATATTTCTAGGAAAGGGCATCAGTTATGTGTACAGCTTGATGAGTTTTCAGAACATGAACACACTCAATCTGCCAAGAAACAGAACATCGGTGAGCTCTCGAAGCCCATCTCATGCCCCGCTCATCACCACCCATTCCAAGTGAACCAATTTATAACACCCCAGATTACTTCAGCCTGCTTTTGAGCTTTATAGGAATGGAAGCAGACTGTGTATTTGCTTTGATTTCTGGATTTCCCCTCAGCACAAAGTCGTGAAACCTGTCCATGTTGTATGTAGTGGTAGTTAGCTCACTGGAATACGCCACATTTTCTGGATTCATTTCACTGTTTATGGGCATTTGTGTACTCTGCAGCTTTCGCCTACTTTGAATTGTGCTGCTATGAACATTTTTGTACATATCGTTGGGTGAGTATATGCACAGATGTATTTGGGGAATAACATTTCCGGGTGATGGAGCACTTGCAGGGTCAATGTTAGTGAATACTTCTGGCTTCCCAAAGTGGTTCTCCCAATGTAGCTCCCACCAGCAGTGGATGAGAGTCCAGACTGTCCCATGTTCTTGTCAACGTTTGGTATGTTTTGGCTTTTTCACCTTAGCCATTATGATGGTTATGTCGTGATATGTCATTGTGGTACTCCCTGTTGACTGATGAAGCTGACCATATTTGTGTCCCCTTTGGTGAAGTGTCTCTTTCATCTTTTTTTCATGTTTATTGAGGTGTAACTGACAAATAACATTGTTAAGATATTTAAAGAATACAACATGGCGATTTGATAGGTGTATACATCGTGAAAAGAGCCCCATTATTGAGTTAATTAACACATCCATCACCTCACATACTTACTTTTTTTTTCCTTTGAGGCGAACACAAGTTCCATTCCGAGCACATTTATAGAATTCAGTGTTATCTGCTATGGTCACCGTCCTGTATATTAGATCTTCAGAAATTATCCATCTTACAACTGAAAGTTTGCTCCATTTTACCAACTTCTCCCAGTTTCTCCCACTCCCCAGCCCATGGCAATCACCATTTTGTTTCCTGTTCCTATGAATTCAATTCTATTTTTTTTTAGATTCCACGTATAAGTAAGATCATGTAGTTTTTGCCTGTCTCTGTCTGGCTTTTTCCACTTGGCATAATACAGTCTAGGTTCATCCATATCATAAATGGCACTATTTCCTTCATTTTTAAGGCTGAATAATATTCCACACATATATTTTCTACCAACTATAGATTATCAGTACAGATACATCACATTTTCTATCCATTATTATTCCATTATATTTAATATTCCATATTATGTAAATAGTATACAATCATGTATGTATATACACACACATACATACCACATTTTCTTTATTCAGTCATCCATCAGCAGACACTTAGATTCTTTCCCTGCCTTGGCTATTGTGAATAATGCTGCTATGAACATAGGAGTGTGGATATTTTTTCAAGATAATGATTTTACTTCCTTTGGATATATGCTTAGAGGTGAGATCGCTGGAACATATAGTAGTTCTAGTTTTAATCTTTTTGAAAAAACTCCATATCATTTTCCATGGTGCCTGCACCAATTTACATCCCCACCAACAGTGCACCAGGATTCCTTTTTTCCACATTCTCACAAAAACTTGTTATTTCTTGTCTTTCTGATAATAGCCTTTCTAACAGGTATGTGGTGAATATCACTGTGGTTTTGATTTGCATTTCCCTGATGGTAAAGATGTTGAGCATCTTTTCATGGACCTGTTGGCCATTTGTATGTCTTCTTTGGAAAAATGTTTATTCTGGTCTTTTGCCCATTTTTTAATTGAGTTATTTGTTTTTTGCTATTGAGTTATATGAGTTCCTTGTATTTTTTTGGATATTAACCCCTTACTGGATATGTGGTTTGCAAATATTTTCTCCCTTTCCACAGACTATGTTTTTATTTTGCTGATGTTTCCTTTTGCTTTGCAGAAGCTTTTTAGTTTGAGGTAGTCCTACTTGTTTAGTTTTGCTTTTGTTATTTCACTTTTAGTCAAATCCAAAAAATAAATATTGCCAAGTCCAACGTCAAGGACTCTTTTTCCTATGTTTTCTTCAAGGGGATTTGTGGTTTCAGGTCTTATACTTAAGCCTTTAAAGCATCTTGACTTGATTTTTGTGTATGGTGTAAGATAGAGGTCCAGTTTTATTCTTTTGCATTGGAAATCCAGGTTTCCCAATATCGTTTATTGAAAAGACTATTCTTTTCCCATTGTGTATTCTTGGCTCCTTTATAAAAATTTATTAATCACATATGCATTGGTTTATTTCTGGGCTTTTGTCTCTGTTCCACTGATCTATATGTCTGTTCTTATGCCAATTTCATACTGTTTTGATTACTAAAGGCATACTTTAGAGATATTGTGGGCTCGGTTCCACACCACTGCCATAAAGCGAGTGTCCCAAAATCGTGAGTCACACAAGTTTTTTGGTTTGCTAGTGCGTGTTAAAGTTGTGTTTACACTATACTGCTGTCCATTAAATGTGCAATAGCATTTTGTATAAAATATAATGTACATACCCTAGTTAAAAAGTCCTTTATTGCTAAAAATGCTAACCATCACCTAAGCCTTCAATGAGTCTTAATCTTTTTTTCTGGTTGAAGGTCTTGCCTTGAAGTTGATGGCTGCTGACTGATCATGGTGCTGGTTGCTGAAGGTTGGGGTAGCTATGACAATTTCTTAAGATCAGAGAACAATGAGTTTTGCAGCATTGATTCACTCTTCCCTTCAAGAATGATTTCTCTGTAGCATGCAACGCTGTTTGATAACATTTTACTCACTTGCAGTAGAATTTATTTCAACATTGGAGTCAATCCTCTCAAATCCTGTTGATGCTTTATCAACTAAGTCTATGTAATATTCTAAATTGTTTATTGTTATTTCAACACCTTCACAACATCTTCACCAGGAGTAGATTCCATCTCAATAAACCACTTTTTTGCTCATCTGCAAGCAGCAGCTCCTCATGTGTTAATATTTTCTAATGGGATTGCAGCAACTCAGTCACATCTTCAAGCTCCATTTCTAATTCTAATTCACTATTTCTACCACATCTGCCATTCCTTCATCCACTGAAGTTTTTAAAATTTATTATTATTATTTTTCGTAGGGGGAGGTAATTAGGTTTGTTTGTTTATTTAGAGGAGGTACTGGGGATTGAACCCAGGACCTCATGCATGCTAAGCATGTGCTCCACCACTTAAGCTATACATTCCCCTCCATCCACTAAAGTTTTTTTTAAATTTTTAGAAATCAATCCCTATCAAATTACCCAGGACATATTTCGCAGAACTAGAACAAATCGTAATAACATTTATCTGGAACCATCAAAGACCTAGAATTGTCAAAGCATTACTGAAGAGAAAGAAAGAAGCTGGAGGAATAACTCTCCCAGACTTCAGACAATACTATAGAGCTACAGTCATCAAGACAGCATGGTATTGGTACCAAAACAGACATATAGACCAATGGAACAGAACAGAGAGCCCAGAAATGAACCCACAAACTTTTGGTCAACTCATCTTCGACAAAGGAGGCAAGAATATACAATGGAATAAAGACAGTCTCTTCAGCAAACGGTGTTGGGAAAACTGGACAGCAGCATGTAAAACAATGAAGCTAGAACACTCCCTTACACCATACACAAAAATAAACTCAAAATGGATCAAAGACTTAAACATAAGACAAGATACAATAAACCTCCTAGAAGAAAATATAGGCAAAACATTATCTGACATACATCTCAACAATTTTCTCCTAGAAGAAATAAAAGCAAGAATAAACAAATGGGACCTAATGAAACTTACAAGCTTCTGCACAGCAAAGGAAACCAGAAGTAAAACAAGAAGAAAACCTACGGAATGGGAGAAAATTTTTGCAAATGAAACTGACAAAGGCTTGACTTCCAGAATATATAAGCAGCTCATATGACTTAATAAGAAAAAAATAAACAACCCAATCCAAAAATGGGCAGGAGACATAAACAAGCAATTCTCCAAGGAAGAAATACAAATGATCAAAAGGCACATGAAAAAATGCTCAATATCACTAATTATCAGAGAAATGCAAATCAAAACTACAATGAGGTATCACCGCACACCAGTCAGAATGGCCGTCATTCAAAAATCCACAAATGACACATGCTGGAGAGGCTGTGGAGAAAGGGGAACCCTCCTACACTGCTGGTGGGAATGCAGGTTGGTGCAGCCACTGTGGAAAACAGTATGGAGATTCCTCAAAAGACTAGGAATAGACTTACCATATGACCCAGGAATCCCACTCCTGGGCTTATATCCAGAAGGAACCCTACTTCAGGATGACACCTGCACCCCAATGTTCATAGTAGCACTATTTACAATAGCCAAAACATGGAAACAGCCTAAATGTCCATCAACAGGTGACTGGATAAAGAAGTGGTGGTATATTTATACAATGGAATACTACTCAGCCATAAAAACTGACACCATAATGCCATTTGCAGCAACATGGATGCTCCTGGAGAATGTCATTCTAAGTGAAGTAAGCCAGAAAGAGAAAGAAAAATACCATATGAGATCGATCATGTGTGGAATCTAAAAAACAAAAACAAAAACAACAACAACAACAAAAACAAAGTGTAAATACAAAACAGAAATAGACTCATAGACATACAATACAAACTTGTGGTTGCCAAGGGGGTGGAGGGTGGGAAGGGATAGACGGGATTTTAAAATTGTAGAATAGATAAACAAGATTATACTGTATAGCACAGGGAAATATACACAAGATCTTATGGTAGCACAGAGAAAAAAATGTGACAATGAATATATATATGTTCATGTATAACTGAAAAATTGTGCCGAACACTGGAATTTGACACAACATTGTAAAATGATTATAAATCAATAAAAAATGTTTAAAAACATTTTATCAATTAGTACCATTTAAACTGGAAAAAAAAAACTTTATTTACTTATCTTTTTATTTATTTGTTTTTCTTTTTAGTTTTTTTTTATTGAAGTATAGTCAGTTTACAATGTGTCAATTTCTGGTGTACAGCACAAGGTTTCAGTCATACATGAACATACATATATTTACATACACATACATATACTCCTTTTCATATTCTTTTTCATTATAGGTTACTATAAGATATTGAGTATAGTTCTCTGTGGTATACAGTAGAAACTTGTTGTTTATCTGTTTTATATATAGTAGTTAGTATCTGCAAATCTCAAACTCTCAATTTATCCCTTCCCACTCCTCTCCCCACCAATAACCATAAGTTTGTTCTCTATGTCTGTGAGTCTGTTTCTGTTTTGTAAATAAGTTCATTTGTGTCTTTTTTTTTTCAGATTCCACATATAAGTGATACCATATGGTATTTTTATTTCTCTTAGTGGCTTACTTCTCTTAGAATGATGATCTACAGGTCCACCCATGTTGCTGCAAATTGCATTGTTTTATTCTTTTTTTCTGGCTGAGTAGTATTCCATTATATAAATATACCACAACTTCTTTATCCAGTCATTTGTTGATGGACATTCAGGTTGCTTCCATGTCTTGGCTATTGTATATAGTGTTGCTGTGAATGCTGAGGTGCATGTGTCTTTTTGAATTATGATTTTCTCTGGATATATGCCTAGGAGTGGGATTGCTGGATCATATGGTAAGTCTATTTTTAGTTTTTTGAGAAATCTCCATATTGTTTTCCATAATGGCTGCACCAAACTACATTCCCACCAGCAGTGTAGGAGGGTTCCCTTTTCTCTACACCCTCTCCAGCGTTTATCATTTGTGGACTTTTTTAATCATGGCCATTCTGACTGGTGTGAGATGATACCTCATTGTAGCTTTGATTTGAATTTCTCTAATAATTAGTGCTATTGAGTCCACTGAAGTTTTGAACTACTCAGTCATCCACCTGGGTGGGAATCTACTTATTGAGGAATTATTATGTGCTGGGCATCTTTAAGACTCTTTTTTTTTGAGTAAAGATAGATTTATTTAGAGAGATACATATTGTATAGAGTGTAGGCTGTTTCAAATGGCAAGATAAAGGCCACAAGGTATGGGGATTGGGTGCTCAGGTTAAAGTAAAAGCAGGTGCACACTCCATAGACAGAATGTGGGCTGTCTCTGAAGACAAGGAAGAAAGAGGCAGCCAAGATTCTCTTGATATTACCCATTTCCCCTCATTTTTCTTCTTACTCTTGGGAAAATAGAAAAACACTACATATATTTTACGATTCAATCTTCACAACTATATAGTATTATTATTTCAATTTCATAGATAAGAAACAGGCTCAGAGACTCTGTTTTATCAAAACACTTCAAACATCTATTAAAAAGTTTATCATAAGACATCCAGGTAGTAAGCAGTGTGGCTCAAATCTGAACAGTGATTATCTGATTCCAGAGATCACCTCTTAATCTCAAGAATTAACCGCACTATATGAATTTCAGCAACAAAGCCAATTCCAGAGAAACCACTTTTCACTTTGGACTCCAAAATGTAAAGTAACAACTCCTATGGGACGTTATAACTATAGTAACATGCTATAAAAACTATGTGATTTTTAATGACAAGTTGGTGGACTAGGTAAGACAGGAATTATTAATACCCCATGTCCAATAAAGAAAATACAGCTCCAAGGAGAACAGGTAACTTCTCAAGGTCCCTCTAATAGGTGGCAGACTGGTACCGGATGCCTAGTGCCGTATCTCCATCCCCACTGCTGTACTTTGCTGGCTTTCTCTGTGCGGCATCTATAACAAGAACAATTTTAATTTCTCTTGCTTCTGACAGTATGACTGACTTTAGCGATGATAAAACAGTCCTTTCAGATTGATTGTGCAGAGTTATGGTATTTAGAGGGGAAAAGATTTTCAATTTGTGGTAATAAATAAGAAAAAATGTGAAAAAGGCAGGATACAAATAAGCCTGGAAAATATAGACGTGTTTGGTTATTACAAAAATAAGAAAGTCTGAATGACGGGAATTCACTGAGGTCTGTTTAATTTCATATGAAATAAGTGGCCCTTTTGTATCACAGTGGGGACAGCAAACAAAGAGTAATTAGTCAAGAATTTAATAATAAATTGGCCATTGACACATGCTATTCTGTGAATTACAGAACAGTATGCTCTAGACTCTTTTTGAATTTGACTTAGAAGTCATAGAAGTTCTAAATTTTTAAAATGTTTCTAGTTATTCTTTAACTTAATGACTTTGAATTTATCTTAATCTTAATTTGGAACTTTTAATTTATTTTAAATTGATCTTTCTGTCTCTTTCTTCCTTTCTTCTCTTCTTTGTTCTTCCCTTTTTCTATCTCCCTTCCTCCTTCCCGCCCTCTTCCTTCTTTCCTTCCTTTCTTCCTTCTTTCCATCCTTCCTTCCTTCTTTCCTTCCTTCCTTCCTTCCTTCCCTCCCTCCTTCCTTCCATTTGTTCTTGCCATGGTTCTTCTGTTTAGGCCCTCTTTTGGGGTATGAGGTAATTTATGGGCAATCCATTACCTTTTTCTTCCCCAAACTTCCAGGCTTCTCTGGGGTACAGTGCCTGAGAGTCACATCCCTTGGCCACAAATCTAGTGGAGGGTTGATTTATCCACAATAAATTATGCTGGACTGTGTGTCCTTTCTTGTCTCTTACTCTGTAACCAACCATCAGTCCCTTAGTATGTGACTGTCCCCTGACTAAACTACCTTTGAGATTCTCTTGCCACTATCCTATTATCATTATTCTTCCTACTCCTGGGAAAACAGAAATGGGGTACTCCTGTGCTCTTCCTTGGTAGATCACCTTCTACCACCCCTTTTTAGAGAAGTACCCCCAAATTTGGATTTGATTCCCCAGAGTCCAATGGTTTGACCAACAGAACATGGTGGAAGTGACTAGCTTCCCAGCCCATGCGTTAAGAGATTGTCAACTATAACTCCCAATCTAGAAAACTCACTCTTGAAACCGAGCCACCATGCTGTAATGAAGCTCAAGCAGCCCCCAGGAAATGCCGACAGGGAGAGGAACCAAGTCCCCAGGCCAGTGGCTCTGGCTGAACCCCCAGCTGACAGCCAAGACCAACTTGCCACTCTTGTGAGTCAGGCCACTTGGAAGGAGGCTATCTGTCTCAGATGACTCCATTTGAGCAGACACATATTGTCCCTACTGGGCTGTGTCCAAATTGTACAGAAGTGAATGAAATAAATGACAGTTGGTGTTTTAAGCATTTAAATTTTATGGTAGCTTTTTATACGGCAATAGGAAACCAGAACAAGGGACATGACCCAGGCCTAAGCTGAAGTTTCCACCCCTTTCATGAAGTGCTATAGGATACTTGTTCCCCTTTTTAGAAAGAAGTACATTACTTTCATTTGGGTATTCACCCTGTGTGTCCAGTTTTCTCAACTAGGACTCCAAAGGGAAAAATGATGAGAGAGGATGATTAAAACTCCTTCAAAAATATTGATGACAACCTACAGAATGGGAAAAAATATTTGCAAATGACAAGACCAACAAGGAACTAATTTTCAAAATATATAAATGGCTCATACAGCTTAATACCAAAAAAACAAGCAACCCAATCAAAAAATAGTCAGATGGCCTAAATAGACATTTCTTCACAGAATACGTCCAAATGGCAAACAGGCCTATGAAAAATTGCTCAATATCACCAAGTATTAGAGAAATGCAAATCAAAACTGCAATGAGGTATTACCTCACATCAGTCAGAATGGCCATCATTCAAAAGTCCACAAATGATAAATGCTGGAGAGGCTGTGGAGAAAAGAGAACCATCCTATGCTGCTGGTGGGAATGTAAATTGGTGTAGCCATTGTGGAGGACAGGATGGAGGTTCCTTAAAAAAACTAAAAATAGACTTACCATATGATCTAGCAATCCCACTTCTGGGCATATATCTGAAGAAAACTCTAATTCAAAAGGATACATGCACCCCACTGTTCACAGAAGCACTATTTATAATAGCCAAGACATGGAAACAACCTAAATGTCCATTGACAGATGACTGGATAAAGAAGATGTGGTATACATATGTGTTCACACACACATACACACACAAGAATACTACTCAGCCAGAAAAAATAATAAAATAATGCCATTTGTAGCAACATGGATGGACCTGGAGATCGTCATTCTAAGTGAATTAAGACAGACAGAAAAAATACCATATGATATCACTTATGTGTGGAATCTGAAAAAAAAAAAGACACAAATGAATTTATTTACAAAACAGAAACAGACTCAGAGGCATAGAGAGCAAACTTATGGTTACTAGGGGGGAGAAAAGGGGGAAGGGATAAATTGGGAATTTGAGATTTGCAGATACTAACTACTATATATAAAATAGATAACAACAAATTTCTACTGTATAGCACAGGGAACTATATTTAAGATCTTAGAGTAAGCTACAATGAAAAAGAATCTGAAAAGGAATGTATGTATATATTATAGGTATGACTGAAACATTATGCTGTACACCAGAAATTGACACAACATTGTAAACTGTTTATAATTCAATAAAAGAATACATAAATAAAATTTTAAAAAATTAAAAAAATATCATTGACAATAACCATTTCTTGAGAAAATACGCTGCTAGAGATTAGTGTTAGGAAAAAGGTAGAAAATGGTAGGTCTCAACCTTGACTTTGCATTAGAATGTTCCCAGGAAGTTTCAAAAATTCTGAGGCTTGGTTCCCTCACCCCACTCCACTCCCAGCTCCCAGAGATTCTGGTTTAGCTGGAGTGTGCCCTGGGTATTTCAGTTTTGAATTCTCTCTAGGTGAGTCTCATTTGCAGCAATGTTTGCAAACCATTAGCATGAAACATCATTACTGCCCTTGGAAGCTTATAGTTGGCCCAAGGAGCCAGGTTTCGTGTAAAAAGATAAGTTCCAGGTAACACCCAGTGTGTAAGATGGACAAGCCCAAATGTGAACCAGATATTGAAGGGCAAACAGTGATTCCTAAGACATTGATGTGAGATAAAAATTAGACATATTTTAGGATGGAAGAAACACAACATGCCTTGTTCTTCCCTTGTTATTGTGTATGTGATGTGTTGTTCTCATCTTCTTTGTTGGAATATGAGATCACTGAGGACAAGGGTCAAGTGTTCGCTACTTCTATACCCTGCCCCCCCCCGAGCTACCTAGCACAACACTCACACTCAGTCCAGGCTTAATAAATGGTTGCATATGATTGGAAACCATTTTCTACTTTTTAATTACTCAACATTTAGAGCCTCATGAGGCTCAGAAAGATCTCTAAACATGTAAAATTCCAGAGAGAGAATTGTAGCGATCGCCACAATATAACTTTTAATCCATTTTGATGTTTAATGCCTCAGAACATGTGCACAACTGAGCAAAAATCATTTAGGCTGTCGTTACCAGATAGTTCCTGTGTTCTGATGTTTTTCCGTGGTGAGCCAAAAACATCTCTATGCTAAAAAGCACCTTTCCCATATACGTTCCATATATATTTTGGGAGCATATAAATGTTGCCATGCACAGCATGTTGTCGGTTTGAAGGACAAGGATTTTTATAAACCCTCTTTATTTATCATGCATCGTAGCTGGAACCCACTAAATCAAGTGCTGCTTTCCCTAAACACATTTCTCAATGAGTACTACTGAAACAGAATGACGTTAATAAATGTAATCAACAGAGCTCTCAACACTCAACATTCAGTCAGTGGCTGGTACCCGAAGCTGATAAATCCTCCTCTGTCTTTTGTGCAACCATTGCTGCCTTCTGATTATGTCTGTTTTACTTAGGATGCTGAAAAATTGGGACGCACCCCCAGGAAGTCTTCCTTAACCCTGCGACATGCTTTTTTTTTTTTTTTAACACTCAGGCTGTAACTGGGTCCACTTCCTTGGAGTCTGGGGGGCATTTCTGACTTGAGCATTGATTTAGGCTTGTGGGAGCCACACCTGCTATGGAGAACCAGCAGGACACGTGCCAGGTTCCCTGTGACACCGTGAGAGTGGGTGGGTGCCTTCTTTGCTCTCAGTGTTGCCACGCTCCTTTCTTTCTCTCTCTCTAACATCTTATTTACTGGCCAGAGGTCATTTCTCATTGCACGCCCGTCTTCTTCCTCTTTCCCCAGCCATCTTCCATCGTCCAATTATAGAAACACAGGGCTGTTCTCCACCAGCCACTCATGATTGAAGGTGTGTATTAGGTTTACCGGATCTTAAAAATTTAGGTTTACACCAGGAGATTGTAAAACATCTGGGTATTTGGCTTAGGCATCTGTGTTTTTAAAGAAATGTCCTAGGTGATTCTCTGAAGGTCACTGTCTGAGACACCCTGCAAGTGTGCTCCTGGATTGCGCGTTATGTGCCTTGTGCTCTGTAGGCATTTGACTTGACTTAAGGGCCAATATTATTCACTCTTTTGCTATATCAAGAAAAATTTTTGCTCATGTCTTTACTTTCTAGCACATTAGTTTTATTTAGGATTTCCCTCTAACGTCTCACGTTGTCTTCTTCTTTCTGAACCCAGAGCTATTCATGTTCCAGTGAGAGTTTCATCAGCTCTGTGTACAATGAGATGGTTCAGACCTGCAAACACAAGATCCTAGGACAAGAGTGATGCTTATCTTAAATAACAGACTGCATGAAACAGGCCTTTTCCTGGGACCCAGGTGGTCACCATCTCCAATTTCTCTCTCCTCAGCATCTTCACAGTCACACCCTTTTCTCTGCACATTCTTGGGAACTCTTCTTCCTACCAACCCATGATGTATTCCTTAAGAACATTTGGAATGAGACATTTGTGTATTTTGTGATGTCTCCCAGAATCCCCAGTCCGGAAGGAGCAAGTCGGTTGCCCAGGATGGTAAGCTTTGAGAGTGCCTTCTCCTCACGCCTCCCTCTTCACCTGATGTGCCTCCTGGGTTTCTGCCCAAATAAACCACTTGCACTCAAAACTTTGTCCTTGGTTATTCTTTCCAAAAAACCATTTAAGTCACTGACCATTTTCCCATTACTGTCACTCAATGACAAACTTGATCCTCTATGGTTTTCTGTATGTGCATTTGTTTTCCCTGTCAGATCATTATAAGCGTTGTAGCTGGAGCTGGATCGTTAACTAACTCCCCATAGTCAATGTGCAGAACTTTGCACATTGCCGAGCCCACAGATCTACCTCTAAGTGTGCCAGATGTGAGCCACAGAGGCCAGCTTGCAGAATGGGCATACATCATCATTAAACTCTTGATAAATAGGTCCTGAAATGAACACTAGATCAGGAAATAAAATTCTCTGGGGATTGCTTTCAAAGAGATTGACGATTTCAAAGAGTGGACTGAAGGTTTCAAGGAGAAAGTATAGTCTTGGCAAGTCTCATTCCGTAGGAGGCGGGGATGGTGAGAAGGAAGCAGGAGGAGGTACAGAGGAGAAAGGCATCCTTCTGCCTGCATTTCAAGATAACTCGTGGTATGTTTTATGAAGAAAGAGCTCATCTGAGTACATCATAAAGATGTTATAATTTTGAAGCAGGAGTACATGAGAAATTGCCTGTGGTTTCAAAGGAAAGGAAATGTGCATTTATCTCCATCTTCACTACAAGCCTGAAAATTTCTTAGAAAACTAGGTAATTTTCAGCAAGTTACTGTGCAAGATATATTAGGAAGCTATCAGCTAATGTGACCTTTTCAGTAGCACAACTTCAGGAAAGAACAAAGCTATTCTAAGTAACCTTGTTCTACTGCTAAGAAGAAAATTAGGCTGTGTTTAGAATAGGTTATTATACCTGATTTATCCAAGGACCTTATGGTAAGTGTAGGCAACCTAGTTACCTGCCAATATCAGCATACTGAACAAAGTTTTATAAGCATGCTGCCTAATTGCAATTGCCAACCATTTCTCCATTATGTTGAAGGTACGCTCCTGACAATTCAAATTAATTTTGTAGTTGGATTGTAAGCAATTCTAAATCTCCCACAACCCATCTGTAAGGAAGAGATTTAAATCTTGTCACATGACTTTCCCCCAATTTTTCACAAGGCATATTTACAAACAAGAAAATTTACCCATTATAAGTGCACAATTCAATGATTTTGGGTAAACGTGTTATCATTACAGTACAGACTTGGAACATTTCCATCACTCCAGGACACTCCGCTGAGCTCCTTCACAGTCAGCCTTTGCGACCACTCCCAGCTCCAGGCAACCACTAATCTTCTTCCTGTTCCTGTAAATTTGTATTTTCTGAAACTTTCATAAAAATGGAATCATATACAATATATAATTTCTGCATCTGGTCTCTTTTCCTTGGCATTTTGTTGTTGTTTTCTCATTTTCTAGTTTACTAATTTTTGCTTTTATCTTGTTTCTTTTTGCAGCTTTATTAAAGTATGATTGACAAATAAAAATTATATACATTTAAGGTGTACAATGTGATGTTTTGATACAGGTATACATTGTTGAATGATTGCCACAATTGAACTAATTAATACATCTATCACCTCGCATAGTTACCTTTGTGTGTTTATGTGTGTGTGTGCGCGTGGTGGGAACACTTGAGATCTACTCTCTTAGCAAATTTCAAGTATACAATACGTTATTATTAACTATAGTTATTGTATTTTCTTTATCCACCCATCAATGGCCACTTAGGTTGTTTCCATATCTTGGCTACTGGGAATAATACTGAAATCAACATGGGAGCACAGAATCTCTTTGAGATAATGATTTTCTTTCCTTCGGATATATACACAGAAGTGGAATGGCTGGATCATTTGTTAGTTCTATTCTTAATTGCTTAAGAAACCTCCATACTGTTTTTCATACTGGTTGTATGAATCTACATTCTCATTAACAGTGCACGAAGCTTCCCTTTTCTCCACATCCTCTCTAACACTTGTTACCTCTTTTCATTCTGATAATAGCCATCCTATCAGGTGAGAGGTGATACCTCATTGTGGTTTTAATTTGCATTCCTGTGATGATTAGAGATATTGACCACCTTTTCATGTATCTGTTGGCTGTTTGTATGTCTTCTTTGTTTTTAAGGTTTATCTATGCTGAAGCATGGATCAGTACTTCATTAATTTTTATTGCTGAATCATATTCCATTTGTATGGATCGATTACCTTTTATTTATCCATTCATTAGTTGATGAACAATTGGATGGTTTCCAATTTTTGGCTACCTTGAATAATACTGCTATCGACAGTCACTAAAAATCTTTGTGTGGTTTTCACTTGTATTGGGTGGGTTTCTAGAAGTGAGATTGCTAGTTCATATAATAAATTTATGTTTAACTCCTAAGAAACTGTCAAACTGTTTCCCACAGAGGTTACATCATTTTACCACCCCACGAGCATTGAGTGAGGCCTCCAGTTTCTCTACATCCTTGCCAACATTTTGGGTTGATTTTTTTTTTTTTTTGATTATAGCCATCTTAGTGGGCATGCCATGGTATCATATTGTGGTTTTAATTTGCATTTTCCTAATGACTAATGATGTTGAACACCTTGTAATATGTTCATTTGCATTCACATCTTTTTTTTGTGTGTGTGAAATGTCTAGTCTCTATCATTTTTAAATTGTGTTGTTTTTATTTTAGTTATAAGAATTCTATTTGTATCCTGGATACAAGTCCTTTTTCAGATGTATGATTTTTCAAATATTTTCTGCTGTTCTCTTGTTTGTCTCTTTGCTTTCTAGATGGTGTCCTTTGAAACAAAACTTTTTTAATTTTGATTAAGTTCAATGTATCTATTTTGGCTTAAAAAACGTGCTGACCTCTTTTCTTTGTTCTCAGTTTTAGAGGAAAATCACTCAGGTTTTCACCATTCACTATGCTACTATTTGTGAGCTTTTCATAGATGCTCTTTATGAAGTTGAAGAAGTACTTTCTTAGTCCTAGTGCATTGAAATTAAAAGAAAATCAAGAATAGGTGTTGACTTGCATCCTAAGATGGTCATGTGTTTTTTGCCCTTCATTGCATTATGTTACATTAACTGCTTTTTGGATGTTGAATCAACCTTGCATTCCTGGGATGAATCCTATTTGATCACGGGGTATAATCATTTTTATAGGTGGCTGAATTTGGCTTGCTAGTATTTAATTCATGATTTTTGTATCAATGTTCATGAGAGAGATTGATCTGTGGTTTATTTTCTTATGATATTTTGTCTGGTATTGGTCTCATAGGGTGAACCTGGGAAGTGTTTCCTCCTCCTTTAATTTCTGAAAGACTTTATGAAATATTGGTATCATTTCTTCCTGTCATATTTGATAGAATTCACCAGTAAGGACTTCTGGGCTTTTCTTTGTGGGAATAGTTTTGATTACTAATTCAACTTCTAACTTTTAAGTCTATTAAGATTGTCTATTCTTGAATCAATTTTGGGTATTGGTAGCTTTCTAGGAATATGTCCATTTCATCGAAATTGTTTATTAGTATAACATTGCTCATAGCATTCCCTCATAATCCTATTAATTTCTCTAAGCTAAGAAGTCGTTCCTGACTTTGGTAGGCTGTGCTTTCTCTCTCATTTTCTTGGCTAGTGTAGAGAAGGGTTTGCCAATCTTTTTGATGTTTTCAAAGAACAAATTTTTGATTTCATTGATTTTCTTTGTTGTTTTGTTTTCTATTTCCTTTCTTTACTTGCATTAGTTTAGTTTGCTCTTCTAGTTCTACTTTAAGGTGGATATTAGATTACTAAATTGAAATATTTTTCTTTGGTAAGCACTTTAATATATGAATTTCCCTCAAAGCACTACATTAGCTCCCATAAATTTTTATACGTTGTGTTTTTGTTTTCACTCAGTTTAAAGTATTTAAAAAATTTCCTTTGTCTCATGGATTATATAGAAGTGTTTTGTTCAATTTCCAAATGTTTCAGGTTTTCCCAGATTTCTTTCCATTATGGACCTGTAAGTTAATTCTGTTATGATGAGAGAACACCATAATATAATTTCAAGTCTTTGAAATTTATTGAGATTTGTTTTTATAGCACAGCATACAGTATCTACTGGGGAATATTTCAGGTGGGTTTGTTCCAGTGTTTTGCTCTTTTTTGTTATTGAGTTTTGTACCAGTTTCAGTCTTGACAATAAAAAATAAATTCTACAAATGGGTAATGAATAGATAAAGGGGATATTTACAAAAAAAAATGTGAAAGATGGTTCAGCATCCTACGGCTAGCAATAGTTAAGATGTTAAGAGTCTTGTACTTGAAGGGGTATTGAGTGGAAGCAATTACTGGAGCCTGGAGTGAGAGCTATAATGAAGGAAAGGGCTACCTCCAGCAGCTCTCACTTTTGATAGATAAACGCAGCTAAGTTGCAGCAACCCATCAGAATAAGTGCTGAAGGAATAAGCACCCCAACCTTACTCTTTCCCTTTCCTTCTGATTTTCTGTCACTGTCTCCTGGTGGCCAAACTTAATGGGAAGCCAGAGGGCTAGGGAGCCTATTAATGCTGCAATGACAGTTGTCTCTGATCCAGCACAGGATAAAGTGGAGAAGAGTGAAGAACGGATTTGAGAGGGAACATAGAAACTATCTAGTTTTTGTCCTGAAGCATCCACCACTATTCTTTGAGTAAAAAATATGCATTTCCTATTCAGGGGCAAACAAAGTCCCATCGGGGACGTATTATCATAGGTTAATGTCAATTCACCTGCACTTCCACCTAAAATCTAAAATATTAGCCATGACCTTCATATAAGGTAGCTGGAAAGTACTTAATGTGCACAGAGCCCTGTATCTTCTGGATCTGGTCATGAGGTCTAATTTGATAGTCAAAGCTTCCACCTTCTATACGCCATTTCTTGTTCAAAGACTCCAGTACCTTGACTAACCCCTTTCCTTTCCTAGTGGGCTCTCCAAACTTATTTCTAGAGGATTTGAGCCCTTGGTGGTTCTATTTTTATTTGGTTGTTGAAATTTTCTATTGAGAGGTAGCATTGGTCAAGGGGCTACTAAGATCACCCTAGGTCATCACCTGGGTTCCAAATATAATCCTCTTTGCTTGCATTTTATAGCAGCACCCCAATTTCACCTTAAGGATTGGCACCAAAAGCCTCATCCTATAGAATGGCCCCTCTCAGCCAGTTGGCTCAAGGCTACATGCCTTTTCAGCAGTGGGGGCATTCACAGAATGACCCCTCAGAATATAGACAATGTGAGATAATAACACTATTAGATGGCTTTATGGGCCATTTCCATTAATCAAAGGGTCCAGAGAAGAAGGACATAAGAAGATGAGTGGGAAGCTTTTGTGAGATACCCTAGAGACGACAAGACCCTCGGGAGGGAGGTCTGCAAGGGCATGTGATACTTAGGCAGGTGGGAGAAAAGACTCAACAAAGTGAATTTTATTATTATCACTGTGACTACATTTGTGCCAACAGTATGGTGAGTAGAGTAACATCATAATACAGAAAATCATTCTCTCACGCCTTCTAACTTACCAAATAAGAGAGAAATAGGTAGCAGTGGCAAGAGTTTACAAATATGCTCTCAGAAAGAGATTCGTCATGACATTGATGATGCTGTACCAAGTCAGGCATTACATTTGGAGTGTATTGCCCACTTATGACCCTAAAGACCCAGCTGGAACAGGTGAAAAGGAAGCTCCGGTTGGCTATTTGCCCTAGAAGTTGAGTCTTCCTGACTCAGCTCGTGCCATGAGATTGTAGGTATAAAATCTAGGTGTAGCATCATCACAGTGTCACCTAAGGGCATGACTTTTTGAATGCACAAACTATGCCACTGCTTGGGCTCAGCTCTTCCTACTTTAGCTTTGGTGGAATGGGTTTTTGGCTGCTCATTATGAGAATGACAGCATGCATTAAATTAGCTTCAGGCCTATCTTTCTATTTTTAAAGAGAGATTAACGTTCTGGACTTGGTTACTAAACATCCTGTTTGATTGGATAAAATTTGAACAGTGGTACAACATTTCAGCTGGTAATTGTCCAGTCTTCTTCATGCAGCGTGAATGATGCTAATGGCAGCAGAGTTCTCTGGATTTCTCTGGCCTTGCTTTTGACTTGACAGATGGATTTTTCTATGGCTGAATCCTGTCTACTATTTAGTAGGTGGACTGGCTATGATCACAGTGATCACCACCCGTTTAAATGATGGTTACTTGAATGTAGCTGAGGCCGCCTTGAATAATGTTAGCAAAGCCATATGTCTCCCTAAAACAGTTTCGTGTTTCTTAGAACAAGACACAGACTCCTTATTTTCCCTTTGATTCCTATATTATTGGTCATGCAGCTGCCGCTATGCTGTCATCCTGTGTTCATTTCGAAGAGTTTTAGCACCTGAATGAAATTGGAAATAATTGTAGGTAAGTGTTTCTGAAGTAATATGTAATTTTCTTCTTATGAATTATTCATATCAACACCTATTTCTGAAGTATTCACTGGTGCTGTATAAAATAGTACATGGTGTGTATGGGAATGTCTTGATCATATTTTATTTCTCTGTAATATCAGAAGTTATTTGGCAAAAAATATCCCATCCTGAAACAAACAAAAAGCTCTTTATTCTCATATAAAGATCTTCACTGTCAAAGAATTAGTCATTTGAACAGCAGCATATCTATTTTTCATGCTTCTTCCATAATTTTACCATTTTGAGCCACTATTAAATGCGTTAATACCAAATTAATTTTCTTCCCATCTACGTTCTTCTCAATGAATTATCAAAAGATGATTGTTGCTATTTCCAACTGAGACACTGCATTTATTATTAAATTCCTCGGGAATACTGTGTTAGACATACAAAGCAGTATGGCCCGTGGGACAGTCCTAACTCCACGCAGTTGCAGGCAGACCCTCAAGGTTGCATACTATTTTCTCTGTATTATCTTTTCTGTTCTTGGGGTATACTGTGAATAACAGGACTGAGGCTAAGAAGTTGTGAGTTTGGATCCAGGATCTGCCCTTGACTAACTTTATTTCCTGAGATCCCAGTAATGCCTTGGGACCTAACATCAAATCTACTGGACAGAAACTCACAGTGGCCAATAGCAAAGGAAATGGAATAAGAAAGGCATCGGCAAGAGAGAGTGCCTCTACCTCCAGTGCCTCACGCTGAGTTTCCTAGCCCAGAGTCTTCACAGATTCTCAGTTCCTGACCCCGGTATGGCCGACTTCAAGGGAGCCTGAGTTTTTGGGCTGCTTCACTTGTAAGGGCGCAAGACTAAGAAGAGGAAGAAGAAAGAGAAGAGATCATGGTCCCATTAGCAACCTGTATCCCCAGTTGAACCATTTAGAAAGCATAACAAAGAATGCTTCAGAAGGGCTGAAATCCCTCTTTGGTGAGATGCCGTTTCTTGCCTTGATTCTGACTCTTGAGCTAGAGATGGGGTAAGAAGTAGCAGTGGAGTGGTAGCCAGAAGCTTTGAATTCTGCCTGGAAGCCGAATTCTACTTTGCCAAGTTGTGACATCCGGCTAATATAAGTTTCATTATTAGAACACTAACATTTGTATTTTTGTTACCAGAAAGCAGAACTTCTTTCTTTGAAAGGGAGCAGCTAATTTTAAATGATTTTACAATGTTCTTGCTGGAAGGGAAATTAAGACCCTATTTAATCCACCCATGCATCTTCTTTTTATAGATCAGCTAATTAAGTCCCGGGACACTCTAGTGGCTTGTCCAAAGTCACACAGCTGCTCAGTGATTCTGACACTTGTATGTCAAATGAATATTGTAACCTTTCTTATTATTATGACAGCATTTAGAAAACTCAACACTCAAGCATTAAATATCTAGAATAATGTGTGATAGATACTTCTTTATCTATTTATTATTATTTTTTTAGTGGAGGTACTGGGGATTGAACCCAGGACCTCGTGTATGCTAAGCATGCGCTCTACCACTGAGCTACAGCACCCCACCCCGCCTCCCGTGATGGTATTTAATCATAACACATGTGTTAAATGAAAAACTAGAGAAGAGAACGTAATTGTGGTTAAAAACTTTTATTGGTTTTGGGGGCTTTTGAGATCTTCCGTGAATCTTTTCTTCTCCACAGACGAGTGATGGGTCTGTTCTTTGTGGTAGCTGCTCCGTTAGCACTGGATGCCCAGTGAAACTTTGTGCAGCACATGACGGTGACAGCAGGTACTTCTTGAGCTGCTCCGTTGGGCTGGGGGTTCAGACGTGTGTTAAAATGACACCGTTGATGAAAATGCATGACTAGGGAAGGGAGTGGTTAGCGAGGTGTGTTTTCTGGGCAGTGGGAGTGACGGCAGTAGCAGAGCATTAAAATAGCTTGAAAGTTGAGTCCACTGCCGACCTTTTAAACTGTCTTATTATTATATTTTATTACGTTTTCACCTTTATCAACGTTCAAGACAGTTTTTCTTATTCCTACTCTCCCCACTTCCATTTCTTTTAACTGGGATGTGTAAAATTACGTATGTGTGTGCGTGTGAGTGTATTATTTACCTCCGTAGCAAGGAATATTTTGATTTTGTGGCTTCCATTTTATTTTATTAATTTGGGCAATATCCATGGCCTTTTTTTCAAAATATGAGAGTTTAGTTATTTTTCCTTTTAAACATGCACTTTTATTTTAAATTAATCTCTTACAAAACGGTTAAAAATAAGCACATTATTCCTTTGGAATTCAAATCTTAAACTATAAGGAATATATTAACATTCAGAAAAACATTAACATATTAATATTAAGCATAGGATTTAATCCATCTGATAATAATCCAATGATGGGAATACCATTGTGAATTCATACGATTTCAGGGTGAGTGAGAAATTATTATTGGGGGGGATATGAGGACTAAAATTTTGAGTCAGGGGGAGGAATTGAGAAACTACTAGAAGGGCTGGGGTAGACAAGGAACAGGTTTTTCAAGGACCTACTGTGGCCTAAACACTGTGCTGTAAGAATTAATACAGCGTATGACAACCCAAAGCGGGTCGCCTTCATTATGAGATAGAGCTGGAACCAGTTTAAGAGGAAGGGACATCAGTGGAATTCTCTGAGATGGAGTTCACTGCAGCCACGGCCAGGATCAGGGGCTCAAACAATGGACCATGGCTCTGGGTGTCTCCTCGGAAGCGCTACCTGTGTTGGCTTGATTTCGTTGCAGGTAGGGTCTCCGTGTAACTGCCAAGAAACCTGTGACATCCATCGTTTCCTCCTGTCATTTCCGCAAAGCAATGGTGAGGAATTTCCTCTTTCAGAGTCATTTTTTCCACTTCAGGAAAAGCTCTGGTTGGTTCTTCTTGGGTCGCCTGCTTCTCCTTGTTGGAGGGTGACCAGCTGTCATGGTAGACAGCTCCCCCACCAACACATGGGATAAGGGAGGGTTAATTTTTCAAAGAAGTGAGTAATTCAAAGAAAAAGAATAGGCATCCATTGCCAACTTTGTGAGGCAAATATTATTATTTCTATTTTCCAAATAATGAAAGCAGTTGAAAGAGGCTAAACAGCTTATCCCAGGCCACATAGCTCAACAGAACTGGGTTTAAAACACTACTCACATTTTTTTCCCTCTGGGTAAAACTGAACTGGAAAAGTTTACGGCAATTCACTTTACTGCTATCTTTACTATAACCTTGGCAGAATCTTACAAATGCTATATCATGTCTGGAGTACTTTGTACTTGACTATTCAAATATATTTTTAAAAGGGCTCTGATGTCTGAGATTGTGTGAATTAAACAAATGGGAGAATAGTCTTAACTTTATAGTTTTGTGTAAATACAGCCGTCTTCATGGGTAACCGATTATCCTTTGAAGTGAGAGACGGACACGCCAGGATGTGTGAGAGATGCTGCTAAAGTCCTGCCCACACCCTCCGAGCTCTCAGCCCTGGGGTGACTGCTCATCTTGTGATCTCCCCTGGGAAACACCGGCCACTGTGTGCCAGCCAAGCGTTAGGTATGAACAGTCCCCGGAGGTACCTCCACCGATGACAGATGAGACAGGAGCTGATGGCTCCCTGGTGCCTTGGAGGTGCGTGTTCCACGCTGCCTCCCAGAATTCCCCGGGGGCTTACATCAGTGTTGCCCACAGCACCCCTGTGCTCAGAAATGCACTGTTACCCTCTTCCCCTTTCCTGCCTCACATGCCTACTTCCCGTGCCCCCGAGGTCCTTTCCCAGACAAACTCCTCGCTCACAGCCTTGTCCCACATCTGCTTCTGGGGAAACCCATCCCAAGATAAGAGACACTTGAAAATCAGACATATGGCTAACTCTGGATGTTTCAGTCTCTTCATCATCCAAATAGGTTTATTTCACTATGCTCATTAGCTGGAGCAGCGAAATACCACAAACTAACTTCTGTTACCTGTTTTCAGACAAAAATTAAATTTCTTCAAAATTAATCAAATTCACATTCTGGAAATTGATGGTGTCTGGGTTTGGATCTTTTCTCGGGCAAGCCTCATCTTCTCCCAATGCCCCAGATTCCTATCTGACATAGACAGTATATACCGCAGTGTTTGCCTAGAGCATTAAATCAAGTTTGTAATGTGCTCAGAAGAATGCCTGGTAGATAATACGTGCCGTGTAAGTGTTGGTTAAACACTTGAATAAAAAGAAATGAGGTCGATCGTGGTAAAAGTAAAGACTACACTTTCCCAAGTAGGCCACAGACTAACCATTGCATTAACAAATTATTTTGTTTTAATAATACATTCTCTTCCATATTAATTATACATTTTAAACCAGAGCACAATTATGTTTCAGTTTCATGAGCTGTTCATCTTTAATGAGCACTGAGTTAATTAGCAAGACCTGTCTTTTCGGGCACTGTATCTGTTCTGCAGCATTCAGTTCAGTATTCATTATTTTAAGATAGCAATTCTCTTTTTCAAAAATATTTGGAGAGGGAAATGAATAATTACTCTGCTACACTACATCGCTAAGTTTCGAAATACAAAAAAAAAAAGGAAATTGTGCATGTGAGGCGTGGATATATGTGAGAAGTGACTCCATATTTTATTATGCATAAGAAATATTTCCTAGCTTATTGAATTAGGGAAGTTCCTTATTTCTCCTACAGAGTATTTTTAGTCTGTTTTCAGAATCCTTATTTGTGTCTTCCTTGTGTCCCCTGAATGTCAGTCTAATTCCATCCTTGCAAAGTTGTGGCTCCAGATTTTTTCCATTCTTAGAGGTGCCCATCCTCAGTCTGTGAATTAGGTCACCATTGGTGGAAGAATTGTAACTTCTCCAGTGATTCCTCATCTTCATTTCAGTCCCACATTTTCAGCTGTCAATAGCAATGATTCTAAATAATGGTCCATGGACTGACCGTAGCAGAACCTACGAATCCGCACATGCACTCATGCACACACACATATCACATCCACACATGTAGGTACAAAATACACACACACTAACGTGCACCACTTCCAGAGATTCTGACTCAGTAGCTGTGGACTAGGAGTTACTACTCTTTAGAAGTTTCTTAGCGATCCTGTCCCGAGAACAGCCAGGGTTGAGACCCCTGGGACGATGACTTACCCAGTGGTCGGTCCACTGCTATTTCAAACTGCTCCTGTAACTTTGCCAAAATGATTTCCCCTGTTTCTGTTCATGTAACTATGATTCTTCTGGAACTTTGGGCTTAAAGTTTTAGAATAATATTTGGTTCCACCTGGTGCTTTATTTCCACTAGCAGTCAGTCTACCAGCCTTTCTTTTCTTTTCACCTTCTCTTCCTTTTTGACACCTCATGTTGTAGCTTCCTTAGACATGTTCAAGCATATGTTTTATTTGCTATATTTGATTATGAACACCTGGAGACTGGAACCTGCCTTATTCATGTTTAAATGTGCTTCAGCCCCAGCACCCAGCAAGTACCTTGCAAGCAGTAGGCATTTAATAAGGGTTTGATGAATATCATTCCACAGTCTTAGTCTCTCTGTATCCAGGCTTATCCATCACTGCTTCCAAAATGGCCCTATTTTCCAGACAGGCCTATCTCAGCCTGCACATTCTGCGGCAGACTCTGCTCATACCCTTCACCCTACCAGGAACAGATTTTCTTTTTCTTTCCTTAGGAAACATTGTATAGTTTCTTCAAGAACTGGGTTCCCAAGCTTGTTGTGCAGCAGTGTATTAAATAGTAAGCTATGAAGAAACAAGGTTGGTATTTTACAAGGATTTAAGGCTGGAGTACATGACCATTTAGCAAGGGCTCCACATGTGATGACATCCTAGTCAGGCAGGTCTCCTGTTCTGGTCACATGATGAATCTGGATCGTGAGATCATTTGTGGCTTATTTCAATACTTGAATATTCAACTATTCGTCAGACAAATATATATTGAGTGTGTACTATGTACTCTTTCAGACACTGGGAATAATAGTAAAAAGCAAAAACAGAGACCTTTACCCTCAGAGAATTTAAGAGGTGACAGGAAATAAATATGTGAGCATAGATTATGTCAGATGTTGATAATTGCTATGTGAGAAAATGCAGCTGAGCAAGGGAAATAGGGAAATTGCTCTACTGTATTGGATGCCAGGGGAGGTCTCAACTGAGTAGGGGGACCAGTCAGGAGGCTGTAAGACAGTAGTCAGACAAAACATGATGTTGGCTTAGATGAGGGAGTAATGTGAAGATGCTGAGAAATGGCAAGGTTTTGCATATGTTCTGAAGGCGTAGCTCATGGCTAGGGTACAGGAGGTGACAAAAGAGAAATCAAAGATGGCCCTGATGCCTGAACAGCTGGAAAGGTGGAGTTGCATTTACCGAGATGGGGAAGTTTAGGAGGAACAGGTTGAAAGGTGGATGAGGAGGATTTAGCGATTTGATTTTGGATGTGCTAAGTTTGAGGAACCTAGTATGCCTCCAAATTTGTTGCCTAGACAGGCATTTTAGGCACCTTGTAGTTTGCAGGAGAGGTTGGGCTAGAGAAAAATAAGATTTAAAGACACGAAGTAGAAGGATGGCACTTAAGTGGATAAACATAGAGGTGTGAGAACTGTCTTAAGGTGTTCCAACATTAGACAGAGGGCAGCCAGCAAAGTCTATTGGAGAAGAGCCAGTGAGGTAGCAAATAGCTACCTCAATAGGAAAGTATTGTCCTGGAGACAAGGGAAGAAAGTGGTTCAGGAAGGAGGGAGTCATCACATGTGTGATGCTACTGATGGGTCATGTGGAGTGATGGCTGAGAGGTGACCATTGGACTTCCTACAGGGAGGTCATTGGTAACCTCAATAACAGCTTTTTTGGTTAAGTGTTAGGGAAGACACTTTAATTGGAGTGATACCTGGAGAGGATTTTAAGAAATGTTAGAAAAACATAGGAGACAGAATAGATCACAGTCTGGAGGGGTTTTTCTTTAAAGTGGAGCAGAGAAATGGGGTGGCGGCTGCTGGAGGATGATGTGAAGAAATGGGAGGATTTTGATTGGACCACTTTGAGCATATTTGCCTGCTGATAGAGTTGAAGGCATATGGAAGGAATAGCCTGTAATAACAGACCATGATCTTTAAGTTAATAATACACAGGGAAGTCTGGCCATGAGGGTAGTGAACAGATAGGTTGTAGGCTCAGTGCACCAGGAGAACTCAGAAGGCAAATACTTGTTGGAGTCAGGAGTAGTGAGGGGAGTGAGTGAGCTGAGAGATGGGAGGCAGTGGTTACAGAATGAAGCCATGGGAGGGGTTGGATTTATTGTATGGGGTATAACCAAGGCGATAAGTTGTTGAGTTAAAGCTAAGAAATCATGGAAGGTGAAGTGGGGAGGAATGTAAAAGTGAGGGATGAAGAAGTTGTATATTTATGTGGTGGAATACTACTCAGCCATAAAAAAGAATAAAATAATGCTATTTGGAGCAACATGGTTGGATCTGGAGATCATCATTCTAAGTGAAGTAAGCCAGAGGAGAAAGAAAAAGATCATATGATATCACTCATATGTGAAATCTAAAAAAATGACACAAATGAACTTATTTACAAAACAGAAACAGACTCTCAGACTTAGGGAATATACTTATAGTTACCAGGGGGAAAGAGGGGAAGGGATAAATTGGGAGTTTGATCTTTGCAGATACTAACTACAAGTTATACCACAAGTTTATACTGTATAGCACAGGGAACTATATCCAATATCTTTTAGTAACATGTAATGAAAAAGAATATATATGTATATGTATGACTGAAACATTATGCTGTGCACCAGAACTTGACACAACATTGTAAACTGACTATACTTCAATTTAAAAGAAGAAAGAAAAAAAAAAGTAAAAGCCAAAGAATTGAAAGGATGATTTTCAAAGACATTGAAATCACCAAAAAGTTATCATTAACAGCAGAGCAAGAGTAACAATGAAGTAGGAGTTGAAGTGCTCAGAGGAGTGAGAGGTGATCTGGTGGCTGTGGATGGCTGCTGTAAGGAGGGGTGATGGCGGTGTGGTTTGACACATGAACCTCAGAGCTGGAGAGGATGGCTGGGAGGTGGGAAGGATAATGGTCTGGAAGGGATAATGAGGAGCAAGAAGGACTTCCATTCTACCTTCAGTCACATGAGTGTGAGAGATACAGGGGAGAGAGATACACTTGGTAGAGCTTTAAAGAAAGCAGGATCTCAGGAGAAAGCCAGGGCTCACTGGGAGCAGGAAAAAAGAGAGAAAAAAATCCTTACAAAGTACTTACTACGTGCCAGGAATTCTTCCACGATGTTTTGTAGATTAATTAACTTAATCCTCAAAAGAAGATCTCTCTTTAGTCTTATTTTACAGATGGAGAAATTAGAGCACAGACAGGTTGAATATATTGCTCACGATCAGGGTAGCAAGTGGCGGAGCTGGACTTGAACCCAGGTGGTGCACCTGAGACCCAGGGAGTGCGTAGCACTGTGCTCCACCACCCAGCAGCAAACATTTGGAGAGGGGGATTGTGCTGATGCTGCATCACGAGTTACATACAGGGGGTCAGGGATGGGGAGATGACTTAGATTAAGGATTGTGCTGAGGCGTATGGGGATGAGGGATGAACTGGGATTTGCGGCTTCCTGATTTGGAAGTATACAGAACTAGTGCTAATGGTCTTCAAGGCAGACGTGATGGTGAGGCTGTGAGTGTTGGGGTGATGGTGCTGAGGGTAGGATGGAGGCCTTGCCAAGGACACAAGCTCAGCATCCCCCCCCCCCCCACTTGAGCTGGTGGAGGTTGGAGGCTGGGAAGACGCAGTATTACTTGGACGATGAGGAAATTTGGGACCTCCTCTTTACTTAGCCCATCACCATTACCCATTTATTTAAAATAATAATTAATGCTGATATCCAGGAAGTTTCTGGAAGTGAACAATATTAAAAGTTGCCCTCATTTTCCATTTTGTGAATTTCTTTGAAATATGAATCTGCTCATGAATTTATTAAAGGGACTCTATCACCTTTATGAGATGGCAACTCTTATGAATCTTTTTACATCTGCTTATGCAGTTTATAACGTACTTTCACAAGCATGATTTCACTTACACATTCTACCAAGTACGGTCCAGAGCCCAGTTTCTGGCCTATTTTTGGCACTAAAAGTTTACTTATTTAGAGGATGGACAAAGTGAAATATTGAGTTTGGTGAAAAGGCAGAAAGTAAAAATGTGAAATATCTGGAAATGTTCATGCTTAATTTTCATTAATCTCTCTTTTCTTGAGGTTTTTTAAAAAGGAAACATTCTTACATTCTTCAGAAAGTAGAACAGAGGAAAATTAGCATTAATTTTTGCTGGCAGCTTTTCAGTTTATTACACAAATCTGTTGTCATTTAAGTGGAATGGCTTAGATACTCAGCTTTGCACTTGGGAAACATATGGTGACAACAGAAAAGATTTCAAGTGTCCAATATGGTAAACCAGCAAAAAGACCATCTTATACATCAAAGGTATTTATTAAATTTTGAACTGTTTGTACAATGGATTTTTGCTGGTAGTAGACACCATTAGGAGTTGAGGTGACTTTCAGAGTGATTTTTCTTTTGTTAGAGAGAAAAGAAGGACAAGAAGAAAGCAGTTAGAGAAAGAGATAATGGCTCTCCTGTGAATATAAAGCTCCTATTTCTTACACACTCGTGATGCTTTCTTCCAACAGGTCTGATATACTTTTGATCCCCCTCTGCTGTTTTTGTCGTTGTTTGTTTATTTATTTTGCTTATGATTGATTTGCTTGACTGGCAAAATTAGAAATAATAACTAGGCATGCTCAGCTCAGCTCAGCTCTATCCTTCTTGCTTAACTGGGTCTGGTACCACCTGGTCTGGATGCATATTTAAAGGACCCTCTGGGGACCTCCCTTTGGCTTTCATGCTAACTGATGTCCTCTAATTAAGGGCAAAATATCAGTTAAAAGATGATATTTTTATCTCCTTTGCCACTTCATTGCTTTGTACTTTAGACTGTACGAAAACTAGGGCATCATGGTGCTGTTTATTGGGAACAAAGTGTTGGATGCACAGGAAGGCTTCTGAGACTTTCCACAGTTGGTTAAATGCCTTTGCTATGTGCTTGCATAGCTCCTTGTATTTCCCCCTTTATATCCCTTAATACACTTACTATTGGTGCGATGCCTACTTTTTTTGCTAGAATATGAACTCCAGGTAGGGACCAAGTCTTGCTACCACTAGGACCTAACATGGCACCTGAAAGAAGTAGCACCCAATATGTTGGATGAATAATCGAATGAGCTACTGCTGGAGAGAAGATTAAGTTCCTAATTTATGTAGTGAATGAAGACAACGGGCAACAGATTTGAAACACTCCACTCAAAAAATTAAAGTAGATTGTGGAAGCTGTTGTCCTTCTCATACTTCAGCTTTGAACAAATTAAATTAAAACTATTAAACATGAGTATCTTCTTTAATAAGTCATGCCTGAACTGAGCTAGGAATCTGTTTAACCTGGAAAACTTCTTGTTTTTGGTAAGGATCAATATTTTACTGATGTCTGACCCTCATTCCGGTGTACAGTCCGCTCAGCCTTCTAGACAATGTTCCTTTTCATCCTCCAGAATTTTGCTTATGAAAACGCAGAGATGAAAGTCCATCATTCAGAAAGTGTTTGATGTGATCCTTTGCTCATTAATAATAACATTAAAGCACAATTTTAACAATGCTTTAAAGAACTAATAGATGTAACTGCTCTAGGAAGACTTAGCTATTTCTTCATGAGGAAAATTGAGGGATAGAAAAAATAGATCATTATAATTATTATTTTTTTTAAAAAAAGTAACAGAATCAATTAAAAAAGTGAAGTATAGTTGATTTACAATGTTGTGTAAGTTTTTGGTGTATAACATAGTGATTCAATTATATTCTTTTTCATTATAGGTTATTACATGCTGCTGAATATAGATCCCTGTGCTATACAGCAGGACCTTGTTGTTTATCTGTTCTGTATATTAGTTTCTACCTGCTTATCCCAAACTCCCACTTATGTCCCCCCACCCGCAGCTTCCCCTTTGGTATGTCTATGACTCTCTTTCTGTTTTGTAAAGAAGTTTATTTGTGTAATTTTTTTTAGATTCCACATATAATTGACATTTCACGATACTGTCTTTGACTTACTTCACTTAGTATGATAATCTCTAGTTCCATCCATGTTGCTGCAAAGGGGATTACTTCATTTTTTATGGCTGAGTAGTATTCCATTGTATAAAATACCACAACTTCTTTATCCAGTCATCTGCTGATGGCCATTTAGGGTACTTCCATGTCCTGGCTATTGTATACAGTGCTGCTATGAACATTGGGGTACATGTGTCTTTCCAAATTAGAGTTATCTTTGGATATTTGCCCAGGAGTGGGATTGCTGGATCATATGGCAACTCTATTTTTAGTTTTTTAGAATTATTTTCTAACTAGAAAACATTGGCTTGAGAATCTGAAATAAAGCTTGTAGGATTGGAATCTCCTTTTTAGGTCCATCTCTATAATGACACATAAAGCAGGAGTAGAAAGAAAGCCTACTTCCTGGTTTGCAGAGAATTACTTCTATCAACAAATGAAAGACCATGCTGTTCAGATAATCAAGGATCTGTCAGTTGAAAGGCTCAGATCGGGGTTCTTGCTGAGGGTCTCTCATAAGGCTGCTTAGCTGAGGGCTGAGGCTGGAGGCATTTGAAGGCTCCTTCTGCACACAGCTGGTGCTGAGCTGTGGTGGCTGGGGTGGCTGTGGGCTGGTGGATTGTTTGTGTGTCTCTCTGTCCTGACGGACTATCCATGTGTCCATCTGGAGCTTCCTCACTGCACGGTGGTCTCAGGGGAGCTGGACCTCTTATGTGAAGCCTGGCTTCTGTTGGGGGAGGTAGTCAAGAGGACGTGACTGCTGGCTGACCCTCCTGCTGACTCCAGGCAATCAGAGGCTCCTCACTTCCCTGCTCCATCCTTGGAATGTACGCTCTGCTCACTGTTCCCACGGGGGAGCTGTTTCAATGATGCAGCCTCGACAGAGTAGGATGTTGTTGAGACCATCTGGACTAAATATGTGACCGAACCAGTGAAGCCTCTGTGTAAACTCTGAAGATTTGGCAGGTGGGTGAGGAGGTCTACTCATCTTGCAGAGCCCAAGACAAGCCTTGCTTATTAAACCTACTACCTACCAGTCTGGAGGCATCTGCCTCTTTCTCTGTTTATGGGGGCTGGTTTCAGATTTCACCTGGGGAGCACCTGAGCTGGCAAGCCAACCAGTTTTGCCAAGGTTTCTAAGAGAAAGGAGGTGAACACTGCCAGTGTCTTACAACCCGTGTTCAGACATGGGAGCAGAGTTCTTCTACTGTATTCTCTGAGAAAGCTGTCCTAGGGCCCACCCATCTTCAAAGGGAGGGGACAGAGGCTCCACCTCTTTTTAAAAAATATTGAACTTATTTATTATTGTATTATTCAATCATTTTTATTTTGGCGGGGTGCGGGTAATTAGGTTTATTTATTGTTAGAGGAGGTACCGGGAACTGAACCCAGGACCTCGTGCATGCTAAGCATCACTGAGGCTCTACCTCTTGATGGGGAGAATGCCAAAGAATGTGGGGCTTTCATTTACGTGTGGCGTGTGATAATGCCCCCTCAGCTGAAGGCTGTTCTCACCAGCATCATTTGGTTATAATAGAATAAATAGGTGTGGCGTGTGATAATGCCCCCTCAGCTGAAGGCTGTTCTCACCAGCATCATTTGGTTATAATAGAATAAATAGAAAGCGCCAGCATAAAATTAGTTTTAAGTTCTTCACTCTTGAAATAAAAAAATATTCAATTTGAAATACTTATCCACATTATTTGTATACTGTTTATTGATTCTTGTAGGCTATTCAAAAGGTAAGGAAAAAAATCAAAGATAGAATAGATGAGATCTAATTTTCTATCAGTTTAGGAAATTAATATGTGTCTTAAGGCCACCACAGCTGGTGAAGTGAAAGCATGTAATGTCTTTGAAGATTTATTTTCCCCATTTAGATCTTTATGTTATGTACAAGCAAATGATTTTGGTGGCCTCAATTTTTTTTTTTTTGTCTTTGGAGGAAATAAACTTCTATATACAGTTCATTCCTCTACTCAATTACAGATATTTAGACAATTAAAGGAGGGATTTTCAAAGCTCAAAGCAAAACTAATTTTGACCTTGGGGAAAAACTGTTGAAATGAACTTGTGCTTTTTTTATCTTCCCATTTAAAACCCAAGCAACCAATATTTGGTGTACGTTTTTCCCTGCAGGCATAACCTGGATTCTGTAGCCGTACAAAATCCCAGTTCTTCCGGGTGGCGTGGTTCACTGTTGGCGCTGTGATTCCCATGTGTGTACCTTGTTAGTAATAATAATAGTAATTTAATAATAACTAATATTTGTTGAGCACAAACTACGTGCCAAGGACTGTGCTAAGTGCTTACCTTGCATTATCTCCGTTAATCCTCTCAGTAGCTCTAGGTACTAACATTAGCCTCACTTTCCACATGAGGAAATGGAGATGCTGAGATGTTACATCACTGGCCTCAGTTCACAGCACTAGTAGTTGGTGGTCTGGGAATTCATGTCTAAGTGTGTCTGATTCTGGAGACTGAGTTCTTAAATCACCCGATCATACAACCTCCAAGGACATTCAGTGACCCCCTCCCTTCCAAGATCAGTGGATATTACACATTTTATTTATTATTATCATTTTTTTTTAATGGAGGTCCTAGGGATTGAACCCAGGACCTCATGCATGCTAAGTGTGCACTCTACCACTGGGCTACACCCTCCCCTCTATCATGCATTTTGACTGTTGCTAATACAGACTTGGGAAAAACTGGAGGCCTGTTCACTAGACCTACTCTTCTGTTGAAAAAGGCTTTATCATGAAGAATTGGAAAAAAACAAAAGTTAAAGTAGTGATTTATTTGCTATTACACAAATATGTTTAATTTATGAGAGGAATTTAAACCTATATACAAATAATTTTTTATTACATATTAGTACACTGTAACTGAAATATTACTTAATAATTTTAGCACATTTACCTTGATAATATGTTAGTTAAAAAACCCAGATTCATAGGCAGCATTTCACTAATAAAATCTCCCCCACCACAAAAGCAAAATTGTGAGGATTTTGTATGTACCTGCTTTAGCCATGAAGTTTGGCCAGTTCGTATTTGTGCCTTAATACAAAGCCCTTAAAGTGTCTTTACTGGAGATTGTGGCTGTTGCTAAATATGTTTTTTGTAAGGCGTGTGAGGCTAGTCAAATAAAAATGAGTTAAATCATAATGATGTAGCTAAACTAACTGAAATTCAGAAACAAAAAGCAAGAAGAGTAATAATTGAAAATCATGACCAAAGCAACACAAATATTTTAAGAAGAGGACGTTCTGGACATTGGAAGATTGATTAAGTAAAAAAAATACTTATTGAGGGCCTTGTATGTATCAGTTTTTCTAGAAAAAATTTTGGAATATAACTCGGAATAAAAAAAGATTCCTGCCTTTTTAGTGCTTACGTTTTAGGGGGAGATTCAGATAATAAAGAATAAATTACATAAGTAAATTTTATTGCCTAGTTAGCAGGTGACAGCTGCTGTGTAAGAAGAAAGATGGAAAGCAAATAAAGAGGACCAAGGGCATTGGGTGGAGGGGAGCAGTTGCAATTTTGAATAAAGGGGAGGTAAGAGCAAGGAGTCTCTATTGAGGAGTAGACTTTGAGCAGGTGAGTTAGCCGAGTGGATTTCTAATCTTGGGATAGAGTCAGCCAACAGGTTCTGAGGCAGGAGAGTGCCTGGAGGAGGGAAGGCAAGGCGGCCCGTGTGGTTGGAGTCCGGTGAGCAAGCCCAGAGGTGAGGGCAGAAAGGTGGGTGAGGGAGACGGGAAGTTGCCGCGGGGGTTCGCGCAGAGCGCGGTGATGTAACGTACAGTTTACTAGGCTGCTGTGCAGAGGCCTGATTGTAGGAAGGCAGGAACGTGAGCAAAGGTTCCAATTAGGAGTCTAACGCGGTGATGCTGGCGAGCGCTGATGGCGGCTCATTTTTTTAAAAAACTGACCATCTTTCCCACTCTCTCATTCCACGACACGTTCCCATTCCTATACTATACTATTCCTATTTTGGGGGGAAAAAATAAGGAGAAGCAAAAACTAGAGAAAAGGTGAAAGGTAAAGTATATGAAGGAAAAAGTTGGAAGAAAATGCAGGAGACATTCACTTCTATTTATTTGTAAGTGGAAAGAATAAAAAGAAATCAGATGTTTGGTTTGACTCCTCTATTGCCAAACAATAAAAAGAAACAGTGTGTCATGTTAGTGGTGTGGATTGAGGAGAAATATTTTTATCTTGATAAATTCAGGTGGAGGGAAACTTAGATGTTTGAAGCCAGACAATTTGCCTTTTGAGTGGAAACTATTCAAATGTGAGCCTCTGTGATTTCCAGCTTTTGCGTCCATATCTGTTTTTCCTCCAGTCTCCACGCAGAGACAGTGCCCAGACAAGGTCTGAAGTCATAAGCCCATACAGCGGCCAGGATTCACTCGACTTCCTGTCCTTGAAGGCAAGTAATTGGGAAGCTATTAGAGAGCAGAAAATTCATCTTTTCCACCTTTTGTGCTCCCGACTGTCATAATGGCTCATACACTTAATCATGCTCAATGGATGAATTAATATGAAAAAATAAATTACAGGCACGCTAGATAAGAGGTATTGGGCAGCACCATTGATTACCAAGACTTGATTAAGCGAATTTAACTTGTTAGCATTTTTTTTATATGTGTAAAGTGAGTAAGAATATCTCTCACCACAGAAACCAGGTGAGCAGGAAATACAGCTTTCTAGATGTTTCTATACTTCAGTTGAATCTGGTTTTTGAAACCCTAGTCTGTCATTGGCACAAAAATAGCAATCTTAACAAATTCTGAAAAACCTAGTGTATAAAATGCTCTTATGCCCCAAATCACACATCTTGGCCTTACTTTTAATTTCAGCCTTGGCTCCGTGCACGATTCTGTCTGGACTTTGACTTACTTCCACCTGTCAGCCTCTGTGGTCTATGTGCTCAGCCTTTGCTTTGTTGCCCAGGGCTTCCTCCAAACTCATGACTGTTGGCAGGCAATCCCTTGGAAGTGCAGAAGAATGAACATCTCTGAGGGTGTCAGTTTGACTGGGCCACAGGGTACCCAGATGTCAAGCATTGTTCAGGGGGTTTTTGTGAGGGAGTTGTGGGATGAGATTAATATTTAAATTGATAGACTAATCAAAGCAGGTTGCCCTGAATAATGGGGGTGGGCTCTACCCAGTCACTTGAAGGTTTGAAAAGAACTAAAAGGCTGACTCTCCCCAAGTAAGAGAGAACTCTTCCTGACAGGTGGCCTGTAAACTGGTACATTGCCTTTTTCCTGCCTTTAGACTTGAACTGAGCCAATGGCTCTTCCTCGACCATAAGCCCACTCTCCTAAGGCAGGAATCACACCATCAGCTCCCCTGGGTCTCCAGCTTTCTAGCTCTCCCTGCAGATCTTGGGACTTATCAGCATCTATAGTCATGGGAGCCAGTTCTCTCTCTACACACACACACACATCCTATTGGTCCTGCTTTTTTAGGGAATACAGAGGGCATCCCTTGACCACTGGGAAACAGGAGCCAATGGATAAATGCTCAGCCTCTTTTCCTTAAGGTGGAAGAGTCTCCATGACTCTCACATGTCCCAGCAGAATTGAGTTCCTATTGCCACACGCGTCCCTCTATAACACCCCGGACCCTGCCTTTGCCTCCGTCCCTGTGTCACTCCTCCAGTCCCTCACTCCTGCTCTCTGGAGTCACCTCCCAAACAAACACCTGCACTCAAATCCTTGTTCCAGGCTCTTACTTGGGGGAAACCTCACCTGGAGCTTATTCCTCTGCTCTTTTGTATTTAACGTCAGTCAATTTGGACATTCTCCCTCCCTGAAGAAGAAACATCTAAGATTTCAGGGAATTGACAGCATGCCACAGCCCTAGAGGGAGGAATTTGGAACTTTCTTGGTAACTTACGTTTTGCTGCATTTGCTGCAGTGGTCTCAGCTGCTTTCTCCGCCATCACTGTCCTTCCACCCTGACCTCTGCGGGGCTGTTCCTTCTCCCACCAGCTTGTCTACCTGTTTATGAACTCTGCTTCTTTCTTGTGAGGACTTTGAACCTTTTCTTAGCCATTTCGCTAGGCTTCTTGCATTCTTATGGTTCCTGAAATTACCCTCCCCGACATCATTTTTATCCTACTTGTGTTACTGTTCCAGGCTAGTGAGGTGTAGGGACCTCACCGACCCTGCTTGCTTTCAAGTGTCCTGCCACGGACTTGAACACAGGTCCTTTGGGTCTTTCAATTTCAAGACTTATATGGAGGCTTTTAATATTTTCTCCTCATCTTTAATTTTTGTCGGTTGGTTGCTATGTGCCTTGGTGTGTTTCTCTTTGGGTTAATCCTGTTTTGGGCTCTCTGTGCTTCCTGGACTTGGGTGATTGTTTTCTTTTCTAAATTAGGGAAGTTTTCAGTTATTATCAAAACAGTATGGAACTGGCACAAAAACAGACACATAGATCAATGGAACAGGATAGAAAGTCCAGGAATCAACCCATGCACTTATGGTCATGGACAAAGTAGGCAAGAACATACAATGGAGAAAAGACAGTCTCTTCAAAAAGTGGTGCTGGGAAAACTGGACAGCTACATGTCAAAGAATGAAATTAGAACATTCTCTAATACCACATACAAAAATAAACTCGAAATGGATTAAAGACCTAAATGTAAGACCAGGTACTATAAAACTCCTAGAGGAAAACATAGGCAGAGCACTCACATAAATCGCAGCAGTATTTTTTTGGATTGGACTCCTAGAGCAAAGGAAATAACAGCAAAGGTAAACAAACGGGAACTAATTAAACTTAAGCGTTGAAAAAGACACAGCAAAGGAAACCATCAACAAAACAAAAAGACAGCCTACTGATTGGGAGAAAATATTTGCAAATGATATGACCGATAAGGGATTAATATTGCCATTCTTGACGTTCATGGGGAATCACCTCCTAAGTAAACAACCTACACCCAGTCACTGTCTCAGGGTGAGGAGAGATTCTTTTTGCATGTATTGAAGCCTTCCCGTAATAGGTAGACTATTGTTTTTGAGCTTAAAATCCAAGGATTTTCCCTTTTTCTTTTCTGTTCTTCTCTAAGATCTCAGATGGACCCAAATGGTCAGAACTACAGGTTAAAGGAAGTAAGGAGGACCAAGGCCAAATGTTCCCCATGCCACATGTATCTGTCAACTAGGACAACTTTCTCAGATATAAAAATGTTTTTCTTGGTTGAAAGTGTTTGTGTGGTCCTCCCCCATCCGGAACTGCCCCTCCTGGCATAGCAACCACGCCCTCAGAAGGACTCTCATCCATCTGGTCTATCATCCCTTGCCTGAGAAGGTATCCTCTCGGGTTACATCTGCATATGCAAATAGGCCAACAGCAGGTGTCCCTGGACCGCTGCTGAGTACAGCTGTGGGCACTCCCGCAGCCCTTGAGCTGCTGTCAGCAGGTGCCAAACATAACCATTCAGGGAAGATTGATTTTATTGTCTGCTGGGTTTATGACAGGAATGTGCTTCACCAAACCTGCTTTTGATTAAGTCCAGAAGTGCTAAGGATTGTGTGTGTGTGTGTGTGTGTGTGTCTTTCTGCTAAACAATCAGCATTGTGGTGGAGGAATCAGCACACTCTGTGAACAGTCTGCACCTTGGAGGCGTTAGCATGTGTCAAGGTCACTTAACGACTATTTCAAATAACTGGCTTGGTGGGAGAAAAGAGTGTAAATTACAATAAAAGGGAAGCCTGGAGATATAGGTCATTCCTTTAAAAAATGTCTATTTTTATCACGTAGAGAAAATGAGTAGAGAAGCTTTGGGGAATGTTTTTGGTTGGTTCTCTCTCTCAGGAGCAGACCTGAGACAAGGACATGAATGCACATGGCTTATTTAGGAAGCACAGACAGGGTCTGGGGGAAGTTAGGTAGCAAAGGGAAGAAATCCAATAAATGGTGTGGCATTGGGCAGGTGTTAATTTTGGGCAACTAGGGAATTGTGGGAGATAGTGCAGAACATGCTTTGAAGTTATCTTCCCACCATACTCAATCCTGAGAGGTGAGGAAGCTGGAATATTTATTCTCCAATCCTTCTCAGTCATTGGCTGAGGGCTGCTTGCTGGGGCTTTGTAGGGGCCACCACCAGATGCCACCCAGATCCCCTATCAAGGAGGACTTTTTGCCCAGTTTCTGGGTGTGCTGTCAGAGGGCACCTTCCCACTGTCAGCCCATTTATTAATTGCCTCAGAAGCAGAAAGCCACTTTCCCAAGGTTGCACCCTTCCATGGTGGCCCACATCCAATGACCAGAATGCTCCATAGTCTGCTTTTGCCTTCCTCATTTATTTCCTAACAGATACTGTTTACAGGAGTCAAACAAGTCATTTCTATATTGGCACATTATTTCCTTGAGTCTGAGATGCCATCAAGTGTCAAAAGGACTGCCATTTTAATTTATTACCTAACGTAGAAAAAATGATGCCAATGATGCTAAAACACACCATCGACTAAAAGGGCTCCAATTTCAGAGATGTTAAAATGTGAAAATATCTGTCTTAGAATCAATGCAGTAAGATATATTTAAAAGCTCTTATTTGGCTCAAACTCCACCTACTACATGAAGCTCTCCTTGATAATCTGGACATGTTTTCTTAATTCCTGCAGAACTTATTATTGGCTCTTTACTCATTTCCTAACTTTTCTAATTTGCTCCCTTCTTCCTCCGTTTCATGGATGATGATTGGGTGCCTCCCGTGAGTCTGGCGCTGGGCATGCAGTGATGAAGCCTATCTCGTCCCTGTCCGCCTGGTCTTCCTGTAAGAAAGAAAGGAAATACGTGAGTACAACCTACACGAAGCTATGATAGAACAATGCTGAAGGTAGAGAATAAAGGCAGAGTGGCGGAGAGAAATCTATTTACTTAGAATTTCTTCCACCTGACCTCACCCTCCTTCCACATATCCATCTTTTTTCCTGAAACCCAGTTCAAAAAAGTCATCTTCCCCCAAATACTTATTTCTTTCACATACTATTCTACTTTACAGCTTCAAGTTGTTTATATAAAAACCCTAAATGAATGTACAAGAAAATGATAGTAGTTGTGTTTTAGGATGCTTGCACAATGGAGTAATATTTTCCCTCTGATTTCTAAACTTCCTCTGATTTTATTTTACTTTTTTAAATTTGCAGGTGGACATGTAAATTGGTGCAGCCACTGTGGAAAACAGTATGGAGGTTTCTCAAAAAACTAAAAAGTAGAACTACCATATGATCCTGCAACTCCACTCCTGGGTATATATCTGAAAAAAACAAAAACACTAATTTGAAAAGATACATGCATCCCAATGCTCATAGCAGCATTATTTATAATAGCTAATATATGGAAGCAACCTAAGGGTCCATCAACAGATGAATGGATAAAGAAGATGTGGTGTATATATATATATAATACAATGGAATACTACTCAGCCATAAAAAGAATAAAATAATGCCATTTGTAGCAACATGGATGGACCTGGAGATGATCATTTTAAGTGAAACAAGAAAGAGAAAAAAAGTGCCACATGGTAACGCTTATATGTGGAATCTAAAGAAAAAAACAAAAGGACACAAATGAACTAGTTACAAAACAGAAAGAGACTCACAGACATAGAGAACCAACTGATGGTTGCCAGGGGGGAAAGGTGATGGGAAGGGATAAACTGGGAATTCAAAATTTGCACTTTTTGGGGAGTGATGGAAATGTTAGCTATCTTGATTGTGACGGTGGTTTCATGAGTGTGTACATCTATCAAAACTCATCAAATTGTACATCTGAAATATGTGTAGTTTATTATACAGGAACCAAACCACAATAAAGGTGTTTAAAAAAAAGAAAGCACTTCCTCTTCTAGCCTTGAATCTGTGCCCTCCATTTTGAGTGTGGCGGGGTAGCATGTGTTGACAGCATGGCTCCTTGAGGTCAGTCTCCCTGGGTTCGAATCCCAGTATTGTCATTTATTGGCTGTGTGGCTTTTGGCAAATGTCTGGGCCTCAGTTTCTCCATCCCTAACATGGAGATGCTAGTACCTATATTATGGCATGGCTGTGGGGATTAAATCAATTAAAACAAGTAGTGTTTTGAACAACGTTGGGCATGTAGAGAGCACTCTAAGGATTGTTACCTGGATTATACTTGCTTTTATTCATATTTTATGTTCCCTTTTAGACACTAAGCTAGGTGTGGTTAAGAACAAGGGATTTGGGGTCAGAATAGAAGGATATCAAATTCCGGTTGAACAGCTTTTTCAGATGCACGAACTTGGATATATTGCTTGACCTTCCTGAACCTCACTTTCTCTATCATTTAAATAATGATAGCAATACCTACATTACGGGGTTGTTGAAAGAATCAACTAAGACACATACTCAAAGTGCCTACAGAGAGAGCTCCCAATGGAGACAGCTATCCTTACCTTGATTCAGGACAGGAGTCATTATTAGCGGTCTCTGTGTCCATCTATCCCTCAGCAGAGCTCATCGTTCATGGTGTCAATGATGTCAGTTCAGTGAATTTGATAACTCACCATATGAAATTATGAGTGAGTGAGCCAGCGGCAGGGTCTGCTGCAGACCTGGTCGTGGGGAGTGGGATACTGTTCATGTTCCCACTTCTACTTCCCTATTTTCTGGGGACAAATGACAAAGTGTGTGAGGTTCCTTTGGAGAGGGAATCTTGTCCTGCCCCGTTTCCTTCCAGGTACCCTAGGATAGCACACCTTCCAGTGTGCTGATCCCCAGATCATGCCGTCATCTGTTACTCTTCTGTTCTTGAAATGAATGAGGCTTTGGTTAGGGACATGGGGAACTGGCGTTGCTTTCTTATAGAATGCAATTTGATGCTTCCACTGGAGAAAGCAGTTATCAAGGCCCAGCAAACTGTCTGGTTCCAGCTTTGGTTTTTCCAGCTGGAACTTCATGGAATTCCACGGAATACCATATTTCATGATTAGAAGCCTTGGAAGTTCTTACTCTCAATAAAGCAGGTGTCTGCAGCCCTGACAATGCACAAAACTTGTATCAGCAAATACAACATTTAATTCACAGGACCCTTCAGCTCTTCTGTGTCACTTTTTTCACGGCACTTTGTAACTCCCCATTAATACTGACATCTGGCTCTCTGTCTTTTATTCGGTGCTAATTTATTTTGGGCAATTTTCAAGGCTAATCAACCAAAAGCCGTATTCGTATGGCTCTGGGAAAACATTTCTCTCCTCATCTCGCCCACAGTATATCGTTTAGAATAAAATGCTTCATTAAACTAGATATCAGTGATAGACTCATGTCACAAGTTATTCCATCTTGCAACACTCAAATCAATCTGAAGCTAAAATAAAAATGGATCAGTTTTGGCAGAAAGTAAAATTCACATGTATGGAGTACTGGTCTTTATATGATTTTTTTCCCCCTCTGGTCATTCTCTTTGATAACAAAAAGTCTGATGATTTAGAGCGCCAATGAAAAGCAGAAAGAGGAAATATTACACTAAATACTTGACTGCTTCTGCCCCCTCCCCATTCTCCACTCCTTATGATTTAATTAACCCCAGGTCATCTTCCGTATCTCCTAGATGTCTCTCCACCCTCGCGGGCTCCACTTTGGTTCAGGCTACTATTTTTCTCATTTTTTCACGTAATTAATGCAGACCTTGTAAAATAAGTTTGGAAGTGTTCCTTCCTCTTAATTTTTTGGGGGGAAGAGTTTAAGAAGGATTGGGATTAATTTTTCTTTACATGTTTGGTAGAATTCACCAGGGAAGACTTTTGGTCCTGGGCTTCTCTTTGTTGGGAGATTTTTTGATTACTAATTCTATCTCCTTACTCATTGTTAGTTTTTTCAGATTTTCTGTTTAGTCATGATCCAGTCTTGGTAGGTTACCCATTTCTTCTAGGTTATCCAATTTGTTGGTATGTAATTGTTCATTGTTGAATTATTGTCTGCTTCTCCCTTCAGATCTATTAATAATTGCTCAAACTATTTGGGTGCTCATATTTTGAGTGCATATAAATTTATGATTGTTATATTTTCTTGATGAATTGACCCCTTTATCATCATATAATGTCCTTTTTTTTAATCTCTTTTTACAGTTTTTGAGTTAAAGTCTATTTTGTCTGTAATAAGTATGGCTACTCCTGCTCTCTTTCAGTTTCCACTTGCATGGAATATCTTTTTTCTATCCCTTCACTATGAGACTATTGGTGCCCATGCAGCAGCGTGAGTCTCTTGTAGACAGGGTATAGATATTTTTTTTAAATCCATTCAGTCACTCTTTGCCTTTTGATTAGAAAATTTAATCAGCTTATATTTAAAGTAATTATTGATAGGGAAGGACTTACTAATGCCATCTCATTAGTTATTTTCTGGCTGTCTTGTAATTCTCATATTCCCTCCTTTCTCTCTTTCTGTCTTCCTTTGTGAATTGGTGATTTTCCACAGTGGTATTCTTTGATTTCCTTCCTTATGTATTTACTTTAGGATTTTGCTTTGTAGTTACCATGAAACTTACATAAAACATCATATAGGTATAACTGTATATTTTATCCTGATAACAACTTAACTTTGATTGCGTACAATAACTCTACTCCTTTACCTCCTCTCTTATGTTTTTGATATTATAATTTACATCTTTTTATATTCTGTATTCATTAATAAATTACTATAGCTATAGTTTTTTTAAATACTTTTGTTCTTTAACCTTTATTAAGGAAAATTCTTAAAATTCATGATTTTATCAAAAATTTGTCATATGCTTGACTATTCCACTCCTAGGAATCTACCCAAAAGAAATGAGAATGTGTTTATACACAGACTTATACATGAATATTGAGAGCAGTATCATTCATAAAAACCCAATTCTGAAAGACCCCAAAGTCTACCAGACGGTGAATAGATAAATGAAATGTGGTATTTCCAAAGAATGGAGTACTATTCACCAATATAAAAGGAACAGACTAGTGATACATGCTACAACATAAATAAACCTTGAAACATTTTGTGAAGGAAAGAATCCAGACACAAAATATCACATATTATATAATTTTATTTACATGAAATGTCCAGAAAAGGCAAATCTATAGAGACAGATAGGAGTCCCCTGGGCTGGAGGTGGGATTGGAGAGTAACTGCAGAGGATAACTGCATGAGGAATCTTTTGGGGGTGGGAATGCTCTAAAATTAGATTACAGTGACAGTTGCACAATTCTGTAAATTTTCTAAAACTCACTGATTTGTACAGCAAAAAGAGTGACTTTTATGATATATATTATATCTCAGAAAATCTGTCAACAGTAATAATAAGAAAAGAAGAATAGTTAAAATTTTTTCCGGTTTTTTAGTAGAAAAATGTAAGGAAATACACCATTAATAACATTATGCAAAAACAAAACAAAATGAAATATCTTACCAAGAGAAAATTCTTTTGTCTTTTTGACCTTCCACCTCCTTCCTGCCTGGAATGTAGGCTTGATGCCTGGAGGTGTTGCAACCATCTTTCATTCATGGGGATAAAAGTCACATTTTAAGGAAAGTATAGCCGGAAGATAGAAAGAGACTGGATGCTTGATGACATCTTTGGGTTACCATACCAGTCCAGAATTGTCTCTGTGTATTGAGAATAAGAAACTTCTATTTATGTTGATGTTAGTTGGATTTCTACCATTTGCAGAAGGAAAAAACCTTATACCTTCAAAGGCTTTTTACTGCTCATAATTAAATTTAAAACTCTTCAACTAGACCTTAATGAGGTGGTCTTTGTCTATATCATCATGTCGTTTAATGAAGGTCATTGAGCCATTGGTAGAAATAGTTCTCTTCCTTGGTCTCCATCTCTCTCATTCTTCTGTTGGTCTTCTGCTCCACTAAGAACTGAGCGAGTATGTTCCTCAGGCTTAACCCTCTTCCGTAAAGTGCTCACCAAGAAATAAAAATCATCCTGTAGAGGATGTAAATATATAGTCTTCCATGTCCTCTAGCCATCAGCTTTGTACAGGTTACCTGGCTTCTTTCTTATTCCAAACCCTAGGATATTGTGGTTTTTCACTTTTTTTTGAGGGTTTTGTGGGGAAGGAAAGAGTGTACTCCTATCCCTTATTTAGCTCTAATTTCATATTTCAAGGGCATAAGGAAATTCCAGATGTTCTCCTGTTTGGGCACCCATGAAAAAGCCAGGGTTGTTGCCTGGCTCCTATCTTGTCACAGGTACCCTTCCCAATCATCCCTGCTGTGTTGATCCCCTGTAATGGTTTTTTGGGGGGTATCAGCAAGGCAGCCAACTTACTGTGTTTTAGAAAGGACATGTGAGGCACGGGTCTCCTGGTCTGTTATCCTTTTAACTTATCTAGAAGATTTCATCACCTTTCCCTTCTACCACCTCTAGGAATTGGGGACAGCTGTTGTGGCACAGAGATGGGCCAACATCTGAACTTTCTCCTCTTCTGTTATAATCCTCAGCTCAGATAGTTGGGAGCAAGGGTCTGTTTTGTCTGATAACATATCTATGACATTCATTTTGGTCTTACCTTTGCACTAATTATTTAAAGAAAAAGCATTAGGTATATTGTTATCTTGCCTACTTTGAGAACTTTTTTTTCCTGGGGATTAGGAGAGGGATGGTAAGATCAGTCCTAAAGGGAATAAAGAATATGGGATACATGAGTTAACTCTTCACAATATTATTCTATTACATTTGGAGTCTGACTCACACTCTTGCTTTGCTCTGTCCTGTTTCAATGGAACTCTTGGAAAGTTCCACCCTGGCAACCTGCATTGACAAGATCTCTACTCTGCACTCCCAAATGGCATATTCCATTCCTACTTATCCTCCGTGATAACTCTAGTTTGATTTTGCTATGTCTCTGTTCAAATTTGGACTTTCTGGGGATCATTTCCTTCTTGGAGCTACAGTTTTGTTTATTCCAGAAAACCCCATGAGCCCTTCAATTTGTCCCTGTTCTTAGTCCCAGCATGCCATGCAGCTGGCGCAGCTGGGAAATCTGTACTGTCGTCCTGCTGAGGGATAATTACAGCAATTAAAGCCTAGACTGGTATTTCAAGGGAGTAGTATTTCCACATCATCGTTAAAATTGGTTCAATTTGCCATGTGATTTGAGTGGTAAACACTTTTTCCAATATTGTGAATTTCAAAACATCCTATCAGAGCTACAGAAATAGGAAAAATGTATAGCTTATGATAATGCATTTGGCCAGGGTACAAACACCCAGAAAAGTTCTGGTTTACTGTATAAATAGTATAGAATGGTTCAGCTATCTTGAGGAAGGGATTTGGCAATTTTAGCAGAGCAATAAGAAATACTATTTTAGTAAGTCTGTTAAAAAACCAAATAAACATAATGGAATAAAAGTTGGAAAGAAAAATAGCAACAAGCAAATCATAGTGATTTCTTTAAAATGACTTCAAGGCAATCAGGATCAAAGAAGAGTCTTTGGTTCCAACATAATTCAGTCCATCAAAGACTGAACTTTCTTAGATTACATGTAAAACATTCATGGACTGAATTTCCCTTCAGCTGATGCTTTTCTCCTCCCCATGATCACAATTTAATGGGAAAAAAAGAACAGCTAACAGACCTCTAGCTAATTATGATCCCAAAGAGCTAATGAGTTCTTCAAAAGCATCAAACTTATGAGCCATGGTAATGAGAAAGGGAGAACTAAGTTTTTTTTTCTCCCCTGTTGATTTTATACTAACCAGACCAATAGAAACCCTAGTAAAAATTATTTGATATAAGAGAAGAGGATTTTCTTTTAAGTTGCTTCATATATTTCTCTAACTTACTAAGGTAAGTGATAAACTGGAATCCACTTTCTCTGCCATAACTTGTTGAGGGTGTTAGCAAGCCACTAGAAACAGGATCTGGAAATTTCAGAATTTAAGAAAATTGGTCAAATTACTTCAGATTGCCTGAAAATTTAGCTATCTACTTTTTTCCTTATTTGAGCTAATGTTTAGACACAGGGTTTACTGAATCAGATTGTTCTTCAGCAGGAAGTTTCCCAGGCCCCTTTCCTTAACACAGCTTGTGTCAATCAACTATTGGAACAATAATGTAACAACAACAAAAAAATCAGGAAATCTCAGTGGCACACATAACTATGCATCTACTTAGCTCATGATTCTGTGATAGAAGAGAACACATCTTACTCTATGTTAGGTCTGTTCCTTTGGCTTTAACCCTGTGCTCTGTTTCCTGGGCTTAGTCATGCTGGTTCTGCAGCTTTTGTTAAAAAAAAAAGTTGCCTATAGCTTGAAACATACATAAGGATAGCCTATTCTCAAGGTTCTGACCTTTAGAGGTAGAACATTTTCCCATTCACATAAAGATAAAAAGTTGCAGAATAGAAAATAACATTTGTCTTGTTGGAGGTTTATGGGGACACCATGACCTGACCCACATGGACAACTGCAGGAACAAAGGATTCCAACAGCAAGAAGTTTGCAACAACCAACCACAGTCCTTCCCCTTTTTAGTATAAGAGGAGCCTGAATTCTGACTTGGGGAAGATGGTTCTCCAGGTCTTTAGTATGCCATCTTCTCTGTCTGCAGGCTTTCTGAATAAAGTGGTTATTCCTTGCCTCAACACCTCGTCTCCTGATTTACTGGCCTGTCATACAGTGAGCAGAACGAGTTTGGACTCTGTGAAAATTCGGTGGATAGTCTGGGAGTTACCAACTGAGATGGGGCTTGACTACGTGGCTCTCTCATCCTCCTCTTGGGATAAACAGACTAGTTTGAGTTCTTCTTATAGAGGGGTCATGACTGCAAGAACATTTGAGTGAAAACATTCAAGACCTCTTAAACCTAGGCTTGTAACTGACATTCTGCCTTATCCTGTTAGCCAAAGCAGTACATAGCTAAACCCAATGTCAAGAGAGAGGAAAATGTATTTTATTTCTTTAACATGAAAAATGGCTAAGTCACATGGGAAAAGGCAAGAATACAGAAAAAATTGAAAACATAGGGCTAACTGCACCATCAAACATACAGCTCTTGTGTCATTCAAGTACAAAAGAGGAAGGAAGGAGACTTGATAAATACCAAGGATATAAGATGGAGAAAACTCCATTTTTTGATTTATTCATCTATTCATTTACTGTACTAGTTATCTACTGCTACATAACATATTACCCCAAAACTTAGCAGCTCAAAAAATACACTTTTATAGTCTCACAGTTTCTGTAAGGCAGTAATCACATTTGGCTGGGTCCCTTAGGTTTGAGTCTCTTCCAAGGTTATAGTCACACCAGGCTTGACTAGAGAGAATCCACTTCCAAGCTTAGTCACGTGTAAGATTTAATTCCTGTGGTCCATTAAACTGTGGCTTCAGTTCTTCGTGACTTGCTGATTGGAGGTCTCTCTCAGTTCCTTTCCATGTGGACCTATCCACAGAACCTCTTAGAGCATGGTAGCAAGCAAGCAGGAACGCAAGAGCGAATTCTAGCAAGATAGAGAAAAGTCACATGGAAGTCACAGAATGACGTCCTATACTGTATTCCATTTGTTAGAAGTAAGTAAGGTCCAGCCGGTGCCCAAGGGGAGGGGATTCCACAAAGGGCATGAAGACCAAGAGGGCAGAGATCATTGGGAACCATTTCAAAAGCTACTTAATTCACCGAATCACTCTTAAACTTATGGAGCCTCTGCTATGTGCAAAATCTTGGGCTTGGAATGTGTATATACAGAGATGAAGAAATTACAAACTCTGACTTTGAACAGCTTAGTAGATTCAGTGACATGATTCTAAGAAACATCCTTCATTGTCCTTATAACATTCTGGATGAGATGTAAGGTCTTTAAGTACACATCCATATAGTTACTCCCAGATTTTCTCCATGTCTATTCTCCAGCCTACCAATTCTATGTGCTGCTAATAGGGCTCCATGTTAATTTTGGTAAATCTAGTCAAAAAAGATCAATCTTTTTTGGATATCATAGAGTCTCTTAGAACTTTCAGTATGCCAAAATGTGACTAGAATCTGCTCTATTTCCCCAACATTTTACACATTTACCCATTGAATCCTTTTGCCATGGAGCATGTCAGGGGACTCAGTTATGGTGAACATACTTTGGGAAAGTACTTTCAACTCAACTTTTGTGACTTTGACTCTTCTCTGCTCTGATCCACCCTCCCTGAAATCTCCATGCTGTTTCTGTTTGTCCAGGTGTCCTCCCACTCTGATCTCTTTGCCTAGAATGTTCTTTCCTTTACATCATCTGCTTGATTTGAACTGGATCCTTAAAAACCCAGCTCAAAAATCACCTCCCCCCAAGATCTTCCCTTGATTTCCCCTTCTCTGTGCTTTAATAGTAACCTCTATACAGTGCTTATTATATGACGTTAATTGTTTGATCCATTTCTCACCTCTCTGCGTCTTACTGAACTATAATCTCCTTGAGGAAAAGGCCCATGAATAGCTCAAGTTCATGGCCCTGGTGCAAACAAGGTGTCAGACAGGTACCAGCTAACAAAGAAAATAATGTTTTTTTTAATTTATTTTATTTAAAAATTTTTTTTACTTTTTTTTTTGGAGGAGAGGTATTTATTTATTTATTTATTTATTTATTTATTTATTTATTTATTTATTTATTTATTTAAATGGAGGTACTGGGGATTGACCCAAGACCTCATGCATGCTGAGCACACACTCTACCACTGAGCTATACACGAAGTGCCTACGAAAATAATGCTTTTTGAATGCTAGAACAAATGAATAGTACCTGTTTCTTTTCCACCTATAGTTGACGCTCCTTCTGCATCCTCAGCTCGCTAGCAGTTAGGCTGAGGACATGTGAATTATTCAGGCAAAAGGGCTATGGAGGTTATAGACTGAGACCATGGAACCACCAATTTGAGCATCCTAGATTCCTATGTCACCACGTGGAGAAAAGCTGTTACATAAAACATTACATGAATGAAATAGAAACGAAATGAGTCTTTGCCGTATTAAGCCATCACTAAGATTTCAGAGTTTAGTCTATATTGACTAAGGTACTATGCTAAGACTGGAAGAAATTTGATGCAGACAGGAGTGCGTAACAAAGACTTAAAAAAAAAATTCAGGAGACCCAAATAAGTGCTAAAGAGTTTGTTTTGGGGCTGCCTGAATTCTTTCTAATTTTGGTCATGAAGAAGCTGCTAGACGCATCTTTTAAAAAGTAAAGATTCTTGAGAAAAACTTGCAGAAGTGCTAGCAATTACTAAGAGATTTTATATAGAACTACCTAATTTGAGTTATTTTATGCAGGAAAAACTGAAGTATGTGGAAAAGATGACATACTATCCAAGGAAATATACAATGGTTTTATGAAAAAGAAGCATCTGATACAGCGCCTGCACTGAGCGAATGCCCTGGTGAATTCCTCGGCTCAGCCCGTGTTTTTGCCCAAGCAGCCGAAACTTGAATCCCTAAGATATTCCTCTTAGGTTGATTTGTTTATAGCTTGAGTGCTGGATGTATAATTCTAAAATGGAGGAAACTTCTTTCTTCTTTTATGGAGAAGTTGGGAAATTTTTTCCAGGTTAATTGAGATATGATTGACATATAACATGTAAATTTAAGGTGTACAATGTAATGATTTGACATTTGTATATATTGCAAAATGATTACCACGATATAGTTAACACATCTTCCACTTCACGTAGTTACGAACTGTTTTTTTGTGGTGAGGATTTCAAGAATCTACTCTCTTACTAAATTCCAAATATACAATACAGTATTGTTAACTATAGTCAGCATGATGTACGTTACATCTCCAAAACTTACTCATCTTATACTGGAGGTTTGGACCCTTCGACCACCTTCATCCATTTCTCCCATTCCCCACCCTCAGCCCCTGACAACCACCACTGTGTTCTCTGTTTCTATGCATTTGATTTTTTTAGGTTCCACATTAAGTGAGTTCATACAGTATTTGTCTGTCTCTGTCTTACCTTACTTAGCATAATGCCCTCCGGTCTCATCCATGTTGTTGCAAATGGCAGGATTTTGAGAAGGTGGGAGTTCAGGGCTTTGTTTCACAAGGAAAGTGACTGAGCAGGAATCCCGAATGCTTTGTTTCTCAGTCTAGAGTCTTAGTTTCAAGTAACAGAAACTGACTCTGAGCTGCAAAGGATTTATTGGGAGGAAACTGTGTAGCCCACAGAGTCAGCGGGAAGGCTGCGGAGCCAGGCTCCAGGATGACTGGGAGACTGCAGGAACAATTTGTAAGGATGCCTTGTCACCGTATTCTGCTGCAAACCCAAATCCAGAATTAGGGATTAATCCAGTGAGGAAAAATCACCCTGATAAAGGGGATCTAATACAATCAACCTGTCACAAGATGGCTGGCGGGTTGCTTTGCCCTCACTCAAGGAGATGGTTTAATATACCTGAGCTTAGAGTTGGTTGCTGCTACTGGCAACTGGAATGCTCCTCAGTGATTGTGACCGGTTGGTTTTCATGAGGATGTTTCTCTGTCCCTCTTGTCATAGCCACTTAGATCATGAGTTTACTGGCTGAAGACAGAGGCTGACTGACATACGCTAGATGGATCAATGATTATTAAGAGTTTCCCCCATGGTGGGACTCTGGTGAGGATTCACATGGGGCACACATATCTGGGTCCACGTTGAGAGGCCCACACACGGACTTCTTCCTCAAACCTCCTTATTCCAGTTCTCTATTCATGATTCACCTAAACTGTCAGCCACTCCCGCTGAGTTGGCTTGAACCACACCTTAAACAGTCTTTCCAGCAAAAGCGAACACTGATATGTACTGCTTGTGGTCGGCTCTATTATTTTCCTTAACTGCTCACTCCCCATTCCTACTAAAGTTCCGTACACCCTACCCATTGTTGGTGATGAAACTTTTTCTCCTGTAGAGACTGTTGACTAGGCTTTGCCATATGGCCCATTTTGGCCAATGGAATGTGACCAGACACAAGACCTGGTATGTCCAGATAAGACATGAGAATGCCCTTGTGAGCTTTGACATGGCCTCCTTTCCTCTGACACAAGAATGCAGTGCCATGGACAGTGGCTGTGTTTCATTTTGGATATGAGACTGAGCAGATACGTAGAGCAGAGCTGCAGCCTCTGTTCATCTACCGCCACGTTACACTGAGTGGGAAACCATCTTTGTTATTACCTATGAGTGAGGACCCATGTTTTGGGGTTGCTTGTTACCGCGACTTACTAGTGAAAGAGAACGGTCCTGTTCAGTCTCCTGCCCGTGGGGGAACCTCTCTTCCCTGTCCTTCACGGCCCCCACGGGGAGGCCTATGAGGCTTTCCAGAGGCCATTTCCAGGTGGGAGCAGCGCTGTGTGGAAGAACTGTCTGTAAGTGAAGCTTCATCCTTCCCTCCTCGGACCCTGGGCGGAGGAAGCTCCCCAGAGGCCATCAGTGAGGGAGAAGTGGCAGGAGCCTTGAGTGAGTAGTCAGCGAGTGTAGAGCACTTGCTCAGTCAGATCAGAGCCTTTAAGAGCTGTCTCGGTTAGTTCTCTCTCTCTCTCTCAATACTTATAAATATGTATCTGTATTTGAGGTACCTCAGTATTATCAATATATATCAACCATTTGATTACCATTTGTTGGATATGCTTGAGTTTATGGGGATGCCATTAATTAGGTAGCACTTAATACATGATGTTACATGGAGAAGTTACATGCTCAGTTGGTATCCCATGGTAAGGTACTGAGTCTTCAATGGGCCCAACAGAAAACCAAAACATGTTTTCCAAAAGGCTTGAAAAGGGAATGTTTGCCCCCTAACCCTAGAGGTTGCCACTCCAATCTTACAGAAGCCCCACAGAGTAACAATCGGTCACAGATCCATCAAGCCCCGTCAGCTCTGCTGGCTCATAAGAGTCAAGCATCAGGGCTGCTGGCACCGCAGCTTGGACCAGCTGGACAATTTCCACTTGCCTTTAGCCTCACTTCAGTTGACAGCCATTGGATTCAATAGGAAATGGGTTAGAAAAGGACACCAAAGTGTGCTGTATGCGCCTCTAAACTCCAAAGAGGGCCACTAAACACTGTGGCTTTTTCTTAATGGCAAGGGGCTCAAAGGGCAGCCAGTTTCTACCACCTGCAGGGGATATCTCATTCTGCCCCAGAGAGTAGATCCCAGAACCTTCGCTGGAGCACTAGGCGCCTGCCTTTCCATGAGATTCACTGTCCTCAGGCTGGAATGTATGTGTCTATCTAAGGAGTCTAAGACACTTTCTGTTCTCCAGGCCCCAACAGAGTGAACCAGAGGCTTATCATGTTTTAAAAATATTTTTCAGTGATATTTTTGGCAGATGTTTTGCTATTACCCAATGCCTCTAAGGGTCATAAAGATACTGTTTAGGAGGTGTAGGCTTCACTTTTAATTTTCTTTAGGTCCTGTGTGATTTCTAATAGGCATGAAGGAAGAAAAATGGAAGAGAGGAATTATTGTGCAGCTTGACTAATTAGGAATTCAGGAGGAAGAGAGGTACATTAAGTGTGGCTGTGACAGAATTAGTAGCTTTTCTACAGAAGCAGTCCTGGGTGTATCTGCTTATGGGTTGGCCTGTCCACACACAATATCCAAGCAGGCTATTTAATCTGTGGCAGTGATCTCAGCTTTTGGGGGGATCTTGGAACACTTAACAAATCTAATTAAATCTGTAAGCCCTCTACTCAGAAATTTTATAAACATAAAGCTCTCTGAACACATACAAGAGTTTCATCAACTTGTTGAAGGTCTTCATAGTGGTCTGAAGTCCCAAATTAGAATCCATGCTCCATGAGGCTTGACAGGGGTATCTATTTAAATGGGAAATGCTATGGGTGACTTTATAAAGTTTGGATTAGGAGGCTAGAAATCATTTACTCTCTTGATGATTAAGACTGCTCATTTCTCAAGGGATAGACTGGGATTTCAAAATTGTAGAATAGATAAATAAGATTATACTGTATAGCACAGGGAAATATACACAAAATGTTATGGTAGCTCACAGAGAAAAAAATGTGACAATGAGTGTGTATATGTCCATGTATGACTGAAAAATTGTGCTGAACACTGGAATTTGACACAACATTGTAAAATGACTATAAATCAATAAAAAATGTTAAAAAAAGAAAAAAATAGAAAAAAAGACTGCTCATTTCTCTCAATGATATTATTTTTTTTTTTTTTTTTTTTATCACTGTCAATGTTTTGCTTATGGGTCCTTCTTTCTGTCCCTGGATTTGATTATTGTAATTCTTCATTATGTGTACATTCTTGGGGAGCCAAAAACCTAAGGTAAATTCTTTCAATGAAGCCAGATGCTTTTTATTTAGAACCTGACAGATAAAACAATTTTAGTCCAATTATGGAAAAATAAAATATTTATTTCCCTTTCGGCTAGTTAATATTGAGTACACAAAGTCATTGTGAATTCTGGAAGCCCTGCTGGGTGGTATGATATCAATATTGCTCACAAAAATTTTGAGAAAACTTGGTACTGCCAAAATTGGATTGGAATTTATCCTAAAGGGACAAACTGAATAATTTTTCTCTGCTTTTGCCAGTAGTCACATACTTCCTGGAAAATAGCAATATTTAACATTTCATTTATTAGTGGGGATGGGCTGGTAATTCAAATAATTTAATTTCAATAAATATTTATGGAGAACTCACTAGGAAGCTTATGGTTCAAGTAAGACCATCAGAATCTTGGTGAAAGGCAAAACTGGCTTTTCAAAAACACAAGAAAGTTGTGATCGCATAAGCAGCAAACTGAAATGTATCAGAGTTCGAACAATTAGAGAGTAAAGAGGGAGAAGTAAGAACGCTGTTGACCTTGTCGTTAGGGACATGACTCTTTAAGAGGCACAGAGATAATTATATTGCAATCTCAGGGGAGGAAGCTTTACCATAGTTCACTATGTACTATGCTATAAACAGCTGAATAATAACAATGAAAATATCATCTGTTGTTTTTCAACATTTAGAGTTAAGCGACAGATTAAGTGCAAACATTTAAATGTTTCAGGCCAGAGTGTAAGTATTATCAACCTTGACAACGGAGAGGTCAAATGATTTCTAACTGAAGTTGAGGAAAAGAAAGAGGGAGAAAATGTGGATGGAAGATAGGTTTGCTAAGATCTGTACCTTACAAACGTAGGGAGTAAAGAGATTCTCTCTCTAGTTGGTGGAAAAAGAACTGTTTTATTAATGATCTAAATTTACACAGGTAATCAGTAAAAAAACCTAAAAGTAATGACAAGCATGAACATTTTGGAGGTTTGTAATCAAATAATAAATCCTCATCTATCATTGCAATAAGGAAATAATAATATCTAGATTTGATAAATGAAGAGTTAGTGGTATAACCATATTATTTAAAATGTGGAGACCATCTTTAGAAGAACTCAAAACATAAATTGTTGAAAGCAGTTAACTGAGGGGTGGGGCAGTGGCTTATTGCTTTTTTGTTCATTAACGTTTGGGATGCATTTAACTTGGCGCATGCTCTCATTTGATAAAAAGATAGACTATTTTTTAAATGAAATAGTAGTGAAGAGAGAGAAATGGATAAGCCAAGTCTCCTGGCCTGGAAGAAGCTGCTTGCTGTGGTTCCGCTGCTGTGTGACTACGGTAGTAAAGCATGACAAATCATCCTGGTCTCTCCAGAGTGGAGGGTGGTGCTCACATGGGCTCTTTAATTGACCTACGCAGAGCCTTTCATCCTTTTCAGTTTGATCCTGATAGACTTAACTGTCAGAGGGCAAGAAAGGTATGTAACCAAGTACATATTCAGGTAGAAAATAAAGCCACAGATAAAACTACTTAAAAATTAGGGGAGGAAGTGACATCAGCAGCAATGGTGCAGTAAGGACCTTCCGGAAAAGCAATAAAAAGAGTGAAAAAATAGTAAAAATGGATTTCCCCCCCAAATTCTGGAAATTAACCAGATAATTGTAACAATCCACAGAGCGTTTATTCACGAAAAAGTCTGAATCATGGAAAGAATAGCAAACTTTGTGGTGTATTAACTTGCCAGTCTTGCCAGCTCAGTGGTAGCCTTGTATATAAATGACCTCACGCTTTGGGTAAAACCAGCAGCCTGTCAACCTCTGAAGGGGCAGAATGGAATGGGATGTCCTCTAAACCCAGTTCCCATGTAACTGTCATTATTTGACCTGTCCGACAGTCCCTTGGAAAATCCCACTCACAGGCTAGTCTTTATTTGGCCTGACTCAGAGCTGGCCCCTTGCAAACAGTCTTTTCCCCAGGAGCGTTTGTCTCAAACAATTAGTGGCAGTTTTAAAACATTGCAGTTGTCTGAGGTGATGAGGCAAACAATAAGCTGAATAAAAACTTAGAAGGAAAGCTGGTGAATGAGTTGTATGTACATAAAGGGCTTTGAAAGGCTAAAACATATTCCTAGAAATACAGAAAACCATACACATATTTAGGGTTGTGCGCACGTCCAGGGAAGAGCGAAGGCTCTAAGCTCTCCAGCTGATCTTGAGGCTCAGTGCAGGCAGAAAGTGAAGGCTAAGATACAGCTGTAAACTGCCTGCCTGTGTTGAATGCGTGCCCCAGCGTGCACACAGAGGACTTCAGCAGCAGCTGCAGGACTTACTGGTTCCAAGCATTTAAGGAAATCTTTGTATAATCATGAGATGACCATTAACCTAACTGGAAAGAGAATCCAGTGCTCACAATATAGAATAGAATTAGAGTATAGACAAATTTACAGAATTAGCTCAGGAGAGTCCCTGATGAATGCACTGCAGCAACAGCAACAAACCCTGGGAAGAGAGGATGTGATTTCCCGAGTTGCCACATTGTATTATTTCAAACGTCCAGTTTTAAACAAAAAGGTATGAACCATACAAAGAAACAAGAAGGTATGATGCATACCCAGGAAAAAAGCAATCAATAGAAACTGTCCTTGAGAAAACACAGACTTTATACTTATTAGATGAAGGTTTAAATTGTCTATTCAAAGAACATATTTAGAAAGGAAATTTAGGAAGATCAACCACACCTAGGAACTAAAGGAAGGTATGAGAATGACGTCTCACCAAATAGAGAGGAATGAAAATGAAAGCACAACATAACAAAATTTTTGGCATAGAGCTTAGCAATGATGCTTAGAGAGAAATTTATAGCTATAAATACTTATATTAAATAAAGAAAAAAAGATTTCAAATCAATAATCTTTCATCTTAGGAAACTGGAAAGAGAAGAGCAAACTAAACCCAAAGCAAGTATTAGAAGGAAATAATACAGATTAGAGCAAAAATAAATAAAATAGGTAATAGAAATGCAATAGAGAAAACACAGTAAAGGAAACCAAAAGGTTGATTCTTTGAAAAGATCAACACAATTGTCAAAATATTAGCTAGACTGACAAAGAGAAAAGAGAGAAGATTCAATTAGAATGCCAAACATTCAGATAATTTAGGTAAAATGAATCAATTCCTAGAAAGTCACATCTATCAAAACTGATTGAAGAAGACAGAAAATCTGCATAGGCTTATAACAGTAAAGGAATTGAATTAGTAATAAAAAGAACTTCACACAGAGATAAGGCAAGGACTAGATGGTGAATTCACTAGTGAAATCTATCACGTGTTTAAAGAAGAATTAACACCTGTCTTTCACAGGTTCTTCTAAAAAATAGAAGAGGAGGGAACATTTCTCAACCCAGCTCTATAAAGGTCAGTATTACTCGTACCAAAACCAGACAAAAACACCACAAGGGGAAAAAAAAAAACAACTACATTCTGAACATGGGAAGAATATACATTTCAAATATGGAAGCAAAATTCTTAACAAAGTACCATCACTGAATCCAACAAGATATGTAAAAAAAAAATCATACACCATGACCAAGTGGGTTTTCTCCAGGAATGCAAGGTTGTTTCAAGATATAAAAATCAATCAATGTGACACACCATAGTAATGAAAGATAAGAATCATGTGTTCTTCTCAATTGATACGGAAAAAGTATTTAACAAAATCCAACACCCTTTTATGATAAAAACATTCAACTAACTGATAATAGAAGGAAATATCCTTAATCTGATAAAGGGCATCTATGAAAAAAATCACTGCTAACATAGTACCTAATGTGAAAGATTAAAAGCTTTTCCACTAAGATCAGGAACAAGGCAAGGGTGTCTGCTCTCACCACTTCTGTTCAACATTGTGCTGGAGGTTCCAGCCAGGGCAGCTGGGCAAGAAAAGTAAATAAAATCATTCAGATCAGAAAAGATGAATTAAAACTATCTCTATTCACAGATGACATGAGTTTGCACATAAAAAATCCTTAGGAATCCACATACACAGAAAAACTGTTATAGCTAATAAACAGTACAGCAAAGTTCCAGGATACAGGATCAATATACAAAAATTAGTTATATTTCTACACAATAGCAATGAACACCACCAGACTGTAATTATGGAAATAATTCCTTGCATAACAGAATTAAAAACCAAGTTAGGGGTTAATTTAATGAAATAAGTGTAAAACTTATACATTAAAAACTACAAAACATCTTTGAAAGAAATTTAAAAATGCCTAAATAAATGGAAATATGTCCTGTTTTCATGGGTTGGAAGATTTAATACTGTTAAAATGAAAATAATTCCCAAATTGGTCTATAGACTCAATATGGATTCAATGTAATCCCTTTTAAAACCATAGCTGCCTTTTTTCTTTCAGAAATGGGCAAGCAGACCGTAAAATTCATAAGGAAATGTAGGGGACCCAGAATAGACAAAACATTCTTGAAAAACAATAAAGTTGGAGGACTCACAACTTACCACTTTCAAAATTTACTGCAAAGCTATAATATCATGGTTGTGTGGTCCTGGCATAAAGATAGACATGGAGATAAACTGAATAGAATTATGAGTCCCTAAATAAACCCTTACATTTTATGACCGCTTGGTTTTTGGCAATGGTGCCAAGACAACTGGGTGAAGGAAAGAATAATTTTTGCAATCAGTGCTGCTATGACAGCTGAATACCCACATACGAAATGATGAAGTTAGCCTCTTATTTAATGTTATTTACAAAAAGTAGCTCAAAATGGATTAAAGACCTGAATGTAGAAGGTAAAACTATAAAAATTGTGGAAGAAAACATAGACATAAATCTTTGCATCCTTGGATTAGGCAATAGTTTCTTAGACATGATATCAAAAGCACATGCAGCTAAAGAAAAAAATATCTATATTGACTTCATAATTAAAACCTTTTAGGCTTCAAAAGTGACATTATCAAGAAAGTCGAAAGACAGCCCACAGGAGGGAGAAAATGACTGCAAATTATGTATCTATAAGGGGATACCATTCAAAATGTATAAATAACACAACTCAACCATAAAAAGGCAAAAAAAAATCAATTAAAATCTGGGCAAATGATTTAAATAGACATTTATCTAAAGGTGATATAAAAGTGGTCATTAAGTACCTGGAGAGAAGCTCAACATCATTCATTATTTAAGAAATGCATGTGAAAACCGAAATGAGTTGCTGCTTCGCACCTACTAGTATGGCTATAATAGAAAAGATGGGACAGCGGCAGGTGTTGCCGAGGGTGTGGAGCCACCATATGTGCCAGAGTTAGTGGATTGATTAGAATTTCTTTCCTTTTCTTTCCTTCCTTCCTTCCTTCCTTCCTTCCTGCCTGCCTGCCTGCCTTCCTTCCTCCCTCCCTTCCTCCCTCCCTCCTTTCTTTTTCTGTTCATGGCATTGTAAGGAAGACCAATCCCCTTTGGGTACTAAGACAATTCTGGATGGTGATGGGGGCCCCAAGAAAGGAAGATACACTTCATGATAAGGCAGGTGAGGATTTGCCTGACTATCTGAAGAAACAAAAGATGTCTTAATTGTACTCCAAGTTGATGAATGGGTTCAAAGTGGTTGCAGGGAGTAGAGTTGGAAGCTCGAGAATTGGTGGTGGAATATTAGTAAATCCCCTGCTCAGAAAACTTCAGCCTACCAAATGGCACAAAACACATGGTACCAAATGACACAAAACACATGGTATCAAATGGCACAATACTCTGATTTTCATGTAATTCAGGTTCTTTGTCCTTTATTCAAGCCAGTTAAGGTGGCGATTTTGGTACAGAATCTGGTGCGGGCATCATTTCTGGGCTAACTCCCGTGTTTGCTGGCTGTCATTTTGTTTACGAGACTTCTCTTTAATTCTTCTGTTGTCAGAGAGCCAGACATGCCATCTGAGTGCCCGCGTGAGCGTGCACAGAAACCACTTCAGCTGGCAAAGGTATGATGAATCCGAAGGCATTAATAGTTTGGGAGAGTGTTCATTTCTTTTTCTACATATGTCCTTCTTTTTGCGAAACTGCAGATGATTTTAAAATCAGGAGACTGTCACACAACCCAGCGGCCTCAGTGCCTTTTCCTCTTCCCCTGGCGGACCAACCCCGAGCTCTGGGGGCACCTGCTTTTGTGACGCCAACTCATCAACTGAGAGGGAAATGCTTGACCTTGAACAAAGACCTCTGATTGTGTGGTGAAAAACAATGCTGCAATCGTATCTTTTCTAAAGGCCAGCGATAAGGTCTTTGTTCTTTTGTCGTTTCTGGAGTTTTTCTGGGAGGAGATCTTATGGCAATGCTAGTCCGGGATTATAGGACATTTTAAGGACACAGTGATTTCACATAGGCTTGTAAGTGGGTGGTGAAGTTTTTGCACGCATCTTTTCAAGTACTTATAACTAAATTTTTTTATTTTTTGTCCATGTCTACTGGCTTGCTCTGGCTCTTTTCCAACTCTAGAATAATATCAGAAAAAAATATGGATCGACAGCAAAGTTTTTTGCATAATTAAACATTGGAGGGCTTGAAGTGAATTGGTCAGCATGCTTGCTTTTCTAACCTTTATTCAGCTGAGTTTACCACCTATTACCTTTGTGAAAACTGTTGCATGTTTTCCTTTGTGGAAAGCTGCAGTTGCTGGAATCTCCGAGGCCATGTCCTCCTTGGTGGGAAACTGGAGCGGGGCTATGCCCCATATCAGGATTGGTGGTCCCAGCCTATTACAAAATATGCCGGTTTCAAGTAGTTCTCCCTAAGGGCTGTCCGAATGACACGGATGAAAAGGACAAGCACTCTGGGGCACTGAGAGCTCAACCTAAAAGAATAGAAGAGCTATTTCCCCTCCCCCTTTGCTATTCTGCCAATCTCCACAACTGCGTTTATTTTTAGACTCTCATTCTATAAATTGATGCCTGGCTGCTGCCTTCATCCCCTTCTTGTCATGTATAAAAAAGACATGCAGTAGATTCTTTGCAGAGGAGTAGCCAGAATGTTTATTATGGATGTTTTTGTAGTTTGTCCTTCAGGTGGCCCCAAAGCAGTAATTTACACAGGCAAAACCCGGCTGCAAAACATACACCTGGAAGCTCAGGCATCTCTCTAACGGCTCCTTAGCTTCTACTGACCAGGATGCTTATGTGTGTCGGTATCAGATAGCAAGTGGAGTCTTCCTCCTCCTTCAGATCCAGGAGAGACTGGTCCAGCTCTTAAACAGCATATCCTGTGGCAGTCTACAAGATTCCTGCAAATCTCTAGACGTTCTTTCACTCTGTAGAAATCCTGGCTTTGATCGTCTCCCTTGTGGACAGTGTGCTGTCCCACAAGGAACGTTCTCTACGTGTGCACACAAGACACTTTCTTTGATTTCCACAAAAGCTTCTTTCCGCAAGGCAATTTCTGTGCTGAGTAGACTTAAGTGAGGATTTGGGAGTGGGAATGGTCTTGGGGACTCAGAATTGCGACATGCATATCAGTGTCAGTAACACCACTTCAAGTTGAACATTACACATTGGCTTTCCTCCTCCTCCTCCCCTCTCCATCCCTCTCCCCTCTGCCCCCTCCAGGCAGGAGCAAAAACAGTTTCTTCTGGTCTCCTACACAGCCATTCAGCCACTCTGCCCTCTGCAAACCTTCATAACTTTAGGTTCCTACTGCCTACTTCTCCAGGTGGCACATTGCAAATAGATACTTTCCTTCTTGAAAGAAGTTTTTGTATCAACGATTAAGATAAGACATTATTTTCCACTTCTGTTTTCCAGATATCACCCAAACAACCAGGTTTCCTTGAAGGTTTTTATTTTGATCGTAAAGCACTCTGAGCAGTGACTGTGTAGCTTTGGTGAACATCAGAATCCCTTGGGGAGGTTGTCAAGCATACAGATGCCCAAGTCCTGGTATAATGGGATATAAGCAGCATCATTTATGACTATGATGTGCAATACAATTTCATTTAAGGCCAAGTGCAGATGAACCTACAATGGTGTCTTCCGGCTCACTTTTGTACCTTCCCAAGAATAGGAAGATATCTGAAAACAAATCCTTCAGTCGATCAGTTTACTGGATATTTTTTCCCCTGTGAAATATATTCTGTCTAAAAAGTGACCTCACACAGCCATTTGCATTATCAATCTTTTAACTCAAGGAGTTAAAATCCCACTTTCCCCCATAGTAAAGGGATTTTTAGACCTTCAGAATAAGATGAGGAAAAAGAAACCAATTTATTAACTGGCAGTTTGAAATCATACCAGACCTACTCTCTTGGCCTGAAAGATAAACTTTATATATATATTTGCATATGCATAGGTGCTTGGGCAAAGAAATCTCTATTGAGATAGTACCATGTCTGTAAACTCTGGGAAGACCCGGGGCTTAGTCCCAGAGATAGGAAAGGAGAAACTGGCATTCACTGGTAACCTGATTCTTTTAGGGTCCAGAGCCAATCTTGCCCTAGGGCGAGCCTACCTGTGCCTCACCTCAGCACCCTCTCCAAACCCTGCCTCCCCCTTAATTTGTCCCAGTGTTCCCAAATTATATTGGCTGGCATAGTTATCAAACTTTAAATTAATCATATAACCTCATAATCAATCAACCTTTAATATAATGATGCTTTATATGGTAGCCCACCCACATCCCCTTATGCCCTAGAATATATTTGGTTTGTCTGATGAAAAGCTTGTAAAAGGGAAGACTGCATGGAGTTGACTTAAAGCTTTTTTGGTTATTGAGCTTATGAGATCAACCATAGATGTACTGAGCCCTTATTTTGCAGGGACTGTGCTAAATACTTTGTTTTTTTGGAGACGTTTTAGAATCCCAGCGGAAAGTACAGAGAGTCTCCATACGTTCCCTCCCATGACACAGGCACAAACTCAGCCACCAGCAGCAGCCAGCACTAGAATTTGTTACAATTGCTAATGCCATTATGACCATTGTTCATATTAGGGTTTACATTTGTTGATTTTGAGAAGTGTATAACAACACGTGTCCACCATTATAGTGTCATGCAGAATACATTCACTGCCCTAAAAATCCCCCATGCTCGGCCTGTGTATCCCTCCCTCCCCTCAAACCTGACACCCACTCATCTTTTTACTGTCTCCACAGTAAAAATGCCTTTGCCTTTTCCAGAACGTCATATAGTTGGAATCACACAGTATATAGTTTTACAGATTAACTTATTTCACTTAGGATATACATTTAAGGTTCCTCTATGTCTTCTCGTGGCTGGATAATTCATTTCTGCTTTAGTGCTGTTTTTGCATTGCACCAGTGTTTATTTATTCATTCATCCACTGAATGAAAATGAGATTCACCTACTGAAGGGCATCCTGGTTGCTTCCAAGCTTTGGCAATTACAAATAAAGCTGCTATAAACATCTGTGTTTAGGTTTTTGTGTGGACTTAAGTTTTTCATTTCTTTGGGTAAATACCAAGGAGTGTTGATCATTATTGCTTTTCTGCGTCCTACTTAAGAAAACTTAATCTACCCTCAGGCAAATATTCTCCCACGTAATCTAGAATTTCATAGTTTTAGCTTTTACATTTAGGCTTTCGATCCTCTTTGAGTTAAGGATTAAAGTTTATTTTTTCCATATGGATATCTGCTTGTTGAAAAAATTTCCTACCTTCATTAGATTGATTGGGTGCATTATCAAAAGTTAAATGACTACATACTTGTGAGGTTTTGTCCAGGCTCGCAATTCTGTTCTACTGATCTATTTGTCTTTATGCCAGTTCCACACAATTTGATTTACTGTAATTTCAGAATAAATCTGGATGGTAGGTAGTCTAAGTGTAAGTGTTTTTCCTTCGCAAGTTGTTTTTAAATATTCTAGGTCATTTGCAATTCTACCTAAATTTTAGAATCAACTTGTCAATTTCCACCAAAAAAAAAAACCACCTGCTGCCATTATGATTTGTGTTGTGTTGAATGCATAGATTAATCAGGAGGCACGAGGAACCAGCATCTTAGCAATACTGACACTTCCACTCCATCAACACGGTACGTTGCTCACTGTATTTGAGTTTTCTTTAATTTCTCTCAACAATGTTTAATAGTTTTAGTATAGAGATTTTCCATGTCTTTTGTGAAATTTATTCCTAAGTATATTATGTTTTTTTGATGGTATTGCAGAAAAAAAATCTTAAAAAATTTTCATTTTCCAATTTTTGATGCTAGTATATACATATTTTGAATATTAACCTTGTATGTTATGTCATTGATCAATTCAGGCATTAGTTCTATTAGTTATTTTATAGATTCTTTAGAAATTGTTCTATAAAAATTCAAGTTGTCTGCAAATAGAGACAGTTTTATCTCTTCCTTTCTGATCTTTATGCCCTTTATTTCTTTTTCTTGACTTTTTACACTGAAGATCTCATCTTAAAGCACAGATCTGATAGCATCACTGTTTTCTCAAGAACAGTTGAATGCTCCACCATTGTCCCCAAGACTGAGCATGAACTCCCACTCCCAGACAGAGCTCTTACCTTAACCCCCCATACAATGTGCTTTCTATGTCATGCTTGGCTTTCCTTGATACTGTGATACATTTTTCTCTTTTTATTACTTTATCTACTCCAAGTGAACTGCATTTCAAAATTGATCTGTACATTTTAACTGTTTCTTCCAGCTCCTTTTTTGTCCATAGTGCATCTAGTGTTAAGGAAGTGTAATGCTCAGCCTTCCTGGTATATGGCTAGTACATTGTCATACCTGTGAAGTTTTGCTCAAACCACTTCACCAACCTGGATGTCTCTTTCACATGTGTGCCTGTTGAAATTGTGCTCATTCTTCAAGGACCATTCAAGGTCACATTTTTTTCTGAAGTCACTATTTATTCTGGTGGATTGGAATTAATCTCCTGTTCCCCCCATATTTTGACAGAGAATCATCTTTTTTACCTTATTGTAATACTTATCAATTTTGCTTTGCCCATGGATGGAAGTAGAGGTCATCATTCTAAGTGAAGTAACCAGAAAGAGAGAGAAAAATACCATATATCACTCATATATGGAATCTGAAAAAAGAACAAAAGAGAACATTAATGAACTCATCTACAAAACAGAAACAAACTTGCAGACATGGGAAACAGTCTTATGGTTACTGAGGGGAAGGGGGTGGGAAGGGATACATTTTGGAGTTTGAAATTTGCAAATGTTAGCCACTATAAAAATAGATACAAAAAACAAACTTCTTCTGTATAGCACAGGGAACTATATTCAATATCTTGTAATAACCTTTAATGAAAAAGAATATGAAAATGAATATATGTATGTATATGCATGACTGGGACATTGTGCTGTACGCCAGAAGTTAACACAGTGTAACTGACTGTACTTCAATTAAAAAAATTTTTTTTGCTTTGCAAATGTTGTGTTACATGTCGTATTTATGTCTGCATCCTTGCTGGTATCTGGTACAGCACATATAGATAAGAGGTGATTGTTTCCTAAACACCCATGTCAACCATTCATTTATTTCAGCGTCCGGTGGTAAATAGTCTCAATGTTAAGATATTGACCTACTGTGTTAATGAATTGGGTGTGCGAGGCCATTTAATCACATGATAATTTGCATTACTAATTATCTTTAGGCTCAGAGGATCCAATTGACCATGACAGGAACTTGGGGGTGATCCTTGACGCTTCCTTGTCCCTCAGCCCCTGATCTAATCAGTCTTCAGGCCTCATTCCCAACTGTCGCTCATGTCTATCCCTTTCTCTCCATTTGACAGCTCCGTGTCCAGGTCTGCCTGAACATACGAGCACCTGGATTACTGTGTTATCTGCTAGGTGCTCTTCTTTCTTTTCTTTTTTTTTTTTTTCATTTTAAACCACTTTATTAAGGAATGATTGACATGTAGAATCTGCACATATTTATTTATTTATTTATTTATTAACATTTTTTATTGATTTATAATCATTTTACAATGTTGTGTCAAATTCCAGTGTTCAGCACAATTTTTCAGTCATTCATGGACATATACACACTCATTATCACATTTTTTTCTCTGTGAGTTATCATAACATTTTGTGTATATTTCCCTGTGCTATACAGTGTAGTCTATTCTACAATTTTGAAATCCCAGTCTATCCCTTCCCACCCTCCACCCCCCTGGCAACCACAAGTCTGTATTCTCTGTCTATGAATCTATTTCTGTCCTGTATTTACGCTTTGTTTTTGTTTGTTTGTTTGTTTTTGTTTTTTAGATTCCACGTATTAGGTGCTCTTCTTTCAAGCTCGTGTTTCTTCAATCCCTTTTTTTCGTGCTTCTGGGTGGATGTTTCTATAACTCAAATTTGACCATGTCACTCTCTTACTTAAAGCCATTTGATGTGCCTGATCCCAAGGGTCATTTTGACAATTGCCTTCCAGCAGTGGAGACTCCTTACAAGACCCACTATTTCCAGATTTCTTGCCTCATTTGGGGGGCAGGGTGGAGTGATTTCCTTTTTTGGTGACAGAGACACTGGGTAATGGACATAGAAAGCAGGATGAAGAGAGATGAGGGGGAAAAGGAGACCGTCGCGAGCGCTGCGCCTGCCCTGCAGAATCTAGTTCCTGGCAAGGTAATCAGCATGCAGAGCAGCTGCACTGCATCCTGCACGCATTAACAATGGAACACCAGCTTTCCAAGCCCTTCTCTGCTTCTTCACAAATTCACGTGCCTTCTGGCCGCTCTGACACAGTCCTGGTTCAGAATCCATTAGCTGAAGATTTTGTCCATGAACAAAAATGATTTTGCATGCTTGTGATTAATGAGAAGGCTGTTCCAAAATCACAAGACGCCATACTGGCTAACTACTATTAATTATTTTTATCGTCATAATACTGAGAAACTGTTTCATCACACCAGAAACAATTGTTCAGATTGACTTGCTTGGATGGAAAGCACACTGTGTATCATTTTGAAAAGCAAGTGTTTTCTGATGTTGCTGATTTATGAAGATAATCTTAATCACCATAGCCAACTGTGTGTGCTTATAGTGAGTGCTGCATTGCAGTAAGTTATTTGCATGTCTTAATTTATTTAATCCTCACAACCCCTCTATGAAGTAGATGGGGTTACTATCGCTATTTTACAGATGAGAAAACTGAGGCTCAGAGGTTAGGTTATGCACAGGTGGTAAGTGGTAGAGTCTAGATTCAAACAGGTAATCTCATGCCAGAGCCCACACTTGAACTCTTCCCCTACACTGTGTTAGGAGTGGAGACTACTTGTTAACAAGGCCTTTTGCTGTCATAGTCAGGAACCCCCTAGACTAAGCTACATGTTGAGAACTTCTAGTGGGGCAGATGGATGGACTGATGTTATGCTGTGCAGGGTTGCAAAAAAGAACCAGGGCAACATATCCTATCCCATCGAGGGTGAAATCAGCAGTTAATAGTTGGATCAAGAAAGTTTAGTGAAATCCAGTTAAATTTGGAACTTCCCAAGGGTCTAATTTGAAGGAGGGAGGATGGAAGTGTGATTGTGGGCAATTAGATTATCAGCAAACAAATGTTCTCCCAGTTTGTGGGCCAGAGAGAAGAGAAGGGCACCAGAAGCAGTCTGAGGGGACCTTGGCTTCGGCAGATAGACAGATAGCGTGGTGACTCAGTGTGCTGGGTTTGGGAGTCACACGCAACAGAGAGCTACGTCCTGGCTCAGCCATTTACGCTGAAGTTAAGCAAGTTCCTTACCTACTTCAGACTTCAAACTTTTGTTTCCTCATCTGTAAATCTCCCTACCTGAAAGGGTTTTTGAGTGAACTGAATGAGAGGAAGTTTATAAAGTACCCAGCACAGCCCAAAGCAGCAAGGAGGCACTTTTTAGGTGACAGTGACTAATAACAATGAAGACACCGATAATGATGCAGTGTTTGTTTGCTTGTTTGTTTTAACAAATATTTTGCTTACTTTAACAAAGCTGGTATAGACAATGCCCATTGAAAACTCATATCCCAGGTCAAAAAGTACAAATAAAAAAGAGCAGTGTTCTGTTTCATCCACTTCTGCATGGATAACTTTAACTGCTGATAAAATGAGAACTTTTCTGGGATCTTCTGACAAGCTTTTTCCTTCATCTTAAGACGCTTTCTCTTCACGGAAGCCATCTTTGGAGTTAGTGATTCTTCTCATCACCTCTGTCGTCGTGACTCCAACCTGATATTTCTCTTCTTTTGGTCCAGACCCTCAGATTTTAAAAGTAGCTTCAAGTTAAGGAAAGGTAATTTTTCCACAGTTCAGTTCTCTGAAGAACCCCCATCTCCCACCCAAAGTCACAGTCCAGGAGTGAAGCAATCACATGCTAGAACTTCAGGGCTGATTGGAGAGTCATTGTGAACACTCACATTAGTGTTAATGATAAAATACTGGGTCTCCAGTTGACTGGTTTAGGGTTGAAGCTTGGATCTCAGTCCCAAAGGAGAAGCAGTGTAGATGCTGTGGATAAGGGGCATGGTAGTAGGCCAGGCAGGCAAGCCTAGTGGGCTCTGGAGGCTGTGTCCTGACTGCCCATAGGCGCCCCCAGCGCCCCATTCGACATCCCCATCACCATAAGCAAGATGGGAGGCTCAGTACCAGTCACCACTGGAGGAGTACTGATTCTCACATCGTCAAGCGTGGACTGGCTTGAATGCTGGATTGTGTTTTCAACTCTGCGCAATCACCACTCCCTTCTACGACTGGGGTCTCTGTTTCCCAGGATTCCTCTTCCTTTCTGGTTCCAGGTTAGACTTTACCACTGAGGAGAACTTGCAGAGATTTGGAAAGAAAGGTGAGGGAGAAGCCAGGGTTCTTGGGAGATACCGACTATCAAACGTGGCAGTTTTGCAGACTTTCCCCACCCAGCTCCCTCTGAGGTGGTGGGACCAGATGTACTGGCTCCTCAGAGACCCCCATGACCTCAGCTTTCTCCACCCACTCCACTACTTCAAGCTGAAGTTAGTAGTGGCTGTTTTCTTAGTCCTCTGGCCGTATCCCGCAGATCTTCCCTCCTCCAGTGCCTTCCACATTCTCATAAGCCATGATTCATGTAGCAAACTTTTATAATGTTGTAGTCACTCTGTTTTGCTGATCATACTCAGAATGATACAGTCTATTATTCATTTTCTGCCTGGCTGCTGCTTGATTCTCTAGAGGAGTTGGAAAACTTTGTCTTAAAAGATAATGGTAAATATTTTAGCTTTTGTGAGCCATTTGGTCTCTGTTGCAACTACTCAACTCTGCTGTTGTAGCGTGAAAACAGCCATAAAAACCCCAGGATGACTGAGTGTGGCTGTGGTCCCATAAAACTTTACTGGCACTGAAATTTGAATTTTATATGATTTTTATATGTGTAATAAAAGACCATCCTTTTCTTTGGTCTTCTACTATCTAACGACATAAAATCCATTCTTGGCTTGTGAGCTGTATAGAAACCAGTGGCAACCTGGCTTGGGCTGGAGTCTGCCAACCCCTAATCTAGTGGAGGGGCACGGAGTCACCCAGCTCTGCACATAAGCCTTTGCTTGCCGCTTACCGTGTGACTGATGCCGGGCAATATATTTAATCTCTGAGCCTCCCTTCTAAAATGGGGGCATTTACATCGACATCAGACAGTAGGGTTGGTTGTGAAGATTAAATAACACATGTGAAATCTTTAGTTGGCTGGTGGGCACCAAGTTCTATCATTTATCACCTTTACTGTGGCTCTGGGAGCCGTAATTTGGTGTTTGCAATTCACTCACACAGTTAAAAGGGAACTGAGGGGTTTTGCAGCCAACGGGTCTTATACTGGCTTTTCCACAGGCAAGGTGAGACGACATCTAGGCAAAGGAACAATGAGAGAAATCTTAAGGCTTTGCAAATTGTCCACCGTACTTGAATTCGATATAAGAACGCTGATAAAGAGTGCTGGTCAGTTATGAAGTCACTGATCAGGTGGTTCCTAGGGAGTCCTTCTGGCCCAGCCGTGGGAATTAGCAACAAGAACACCGTGACTGGAAAGCTTGAAACAGCAGAGAAACAGACAACTTCAACTTCGATATAGGAGTGTGTGTAAGTGGTGGGACGTGGGTGATATTTAATTTCTTGGTGTGTTTATTTCTCTTCAAATGATGCTGCAGACAAGTTTTTTCAAAACTAGAAACACTTTAATAACAGACTGAGTAAACATCATGTTATAAAATATATAGGCGCACTTTAAAAAAAAAAAGTATAAAAAACACCCTAAAGTGTTCAAAGTCATTTGGCTGCTACTTATCTTTTAGTGTCCATCTCACATGTCACCTCCTGTAAGAGGATTTTCTTATCGAAAATATGCAAAATCGCCTTCCAGCTCCATCCCTTAATTAGCGTGTCTCATTGCTCTATCTTCTTTTCTTCGTCACAATTTTTACTGTCAGATAATATTTGTGTACCTGCTTATGGTCCATCTTTCTCCCACTAAAATGTGAGTTTTGTGAGAGGCCCCCTCCCTCTGTCTCCCTGTGACTCAGGATGGCATTTCTGACTGACAGGCTGCCCCTTCCTTTGCCAGTCAAGGAAGAAATGAAAGCATCAGTGATCTTAAAGGTCAGACTAGCTGCAGCTTCTGCTGGGCCAGCAGTCTTCTTGGTGCCTGGCTGTATTCATTTTTTTTTTTCCCCTGCTAACTTTTAAGGAGAAGAAAACATCTGGAAAATTGTCCTGACCACAGAAAATTAAAAAAGATTACTTAGCTCAAGGCAGATGGTACTGTCAAGTCCCATCACATGGAGGTGACAATCCAGCTGACAGCGAGGGTAATTGTCAAAATATTTAAAGACTATCCAGGCTGTTTACTTCACATTGTATCTTCATCCCTGCCAAATTTATAATTCAGTCAGCAGACAACCGATTGACTTTCCCCTGTGTACCTATAGGAACCCTTTCTCCACTAGAATTGAGAGTGAGCCTCAGTGCTAGGTCCTGTCCATAGGTCCAAAATAGGAAGGTTTTCCTGGAAAGTCTTTTTAAGATCACCACACCTTAGGAAGTAAGATACTTTTAAAATACAGTTTTCAGTGAGGATGGTGTAGCTCAGTGGTAGAGCGTGTGCTTAGCATGCAGGAGGTCCTGGGTTCAATCCCCAGTACCTCCATTAAAATAAATAAATAAACCTAATTACCTCCTTTTTCAAAAAATAAATAAAATAAAAATAAAATAAATAAATCTATTAAAAAAAAAGGTATAGGTTTCAGTGAGTACCTTTAGCAATGGACTTGTTGGAAGCCCTAATCTGCTTTTCTTCCAAAGAGCTGTGTCTTACTACCTTTAAAATCATCTTGCACTGTCCTGCTGATATCCTGGAAATGAGGCAGGATGGTGAGAAACATGAGGCATTTTGCCTTGCTGACCAATGCATTTGGTTGCTGAATTACAAGAAGGAAGTCCGTCCCAAGTTCAGTTTTTAATATAGATTAACTCATAAGTATAGATGAATCTTAGTTGCTTTTCAGCAGAAGACACACCATTTATTACATTTTGGCCTTCACACATTCCTGGGCTGTGGACATTTTTCTGGTGTCTATAAGCTGATTTTCTTTTTTGTTTTGTGTTTTGCTCAGATAAAACAGGCCTACATTTTATATGCTGTTTGTTTCCAAATAATAAATATCTCTTGAAATCTCAAAGCTACTCATATCCCATGAAGGAGATGGTCTTATACCAAGAGGGATATAAAGGAAGTTGATATTTTGAGACTGACTAATAAGGACTGGCTTAGACCATATTTTATTCTATGACCAGAGAGCAAGACCACAGCTTAAAAATGGAGCCATTATAATATCTCTTGGAAAAGTCTTAATTTACAGAATACTCTAGCCCCCAAAGTCTAGAAAATCATGTTTTCCTTTCAGACTTGTTTTGTTAGAGAAGGCATACAGCTAGATGTAAGCAGAGAAAGGGAGGGGCACAGACCAAATGGCAGGAAACCATACATGTTGTGAACAACAGGGGTCCTTGAGCAGACAGAGAAAAGCAAGAACCTCCAGATTGGTAAGAGATCACAGATTTTGGGGTAAAAATGCAGGAATCTCCAGTGTCCAAATGTAACTTTCTGATTATTATGCCCTCATTTCAATAAAATTAGCCTTGCAGATTAGAAGTACCCATCATGCACCGAGGCCATGACACTTCTGATCCAGACTAAACAAGGACCAAAATCCCCCCTCCTCTTGGGAAGGTGGACCTGGGGTGAAAATCAGAAAATATGATCCCAACCCCTCCCCAGTAAATATTCCTCCCATTCATTTTTACACCCCATATAACCAGCTTGTCAAAGAAACTCAGGGAAGCTACTCACCTGAGTCTGCCCACTCTCGCCTGAGAGCATACTATCACTTAATACTTATTTCTTGAACTCCGAGTCTCATCTCTGAATTCTTTCTGCAATGAGACGAGAAGCAATCTCTGGCAACAGATTCAGTTGAGTAAGTGTCATTTTAAGAGCAAAACTGTAGGGTAGGACTGACTGGGCCTAAAGCAATCTCATTTTTTTTATCACTTTATTTTACAGTCTTATTGTCCAAAAAAGCTTCTCTTCTTCTATTAAGAAGTATTACTTAAAAAGATTGTGGTGTTAATATTACACATTTTCCTGCAGGAATTTACCTTTCTTCATAGTAGTCTCTGAAGCTAGATGTCTGGGGTTTTTTTGTTGTTGTTGTTTTCCCACCTTTCTGACTTGACAAGCAGAAAGCTAAAATGCTCAGAGGCCAACAATTTTGTAAAATCTCATGGTCCAAAGAATCTCAAACCAAAGGTTGGAGCTCTGGCTTCACAGTCTACCCATCCTCCCTACCTCTCATGAAGCAGCAGCTCCCTGTTTTCTCCAAACACTCCCAAGAAGAGTTCATCCTTGAAAATATGAAGTCAAAACTTGTGCTTTCCACATCAGTATTTCTTTTATTTAAAAAAAAAATCCTTAATTTAATTTTCCCTTTACCTATATTCCTAGTCATTCAACACGGTATTTTCTTTTGTTTTGATGTAAATAATAATGAAAAGTTGTTTTAAAAATATCAAGAGCTCACTGAAGTTTGATAAGCCCAGAGCAAAGTGAAAACTAGAATTGAGGGCGTTTGAGTAAATTTGGGAGTTGCTCAAGGCCATTCCATCTGTGAAGCTGGGACCGGTTGAGTCTACAACTGCTAGCCTAAGAGAGGGAATGAGGAGGCTGGCCAAAGCCTGGGACCCGGGGGAAATGGAACATGAAGCCATCATCACTTATGGATGAGGGCTCCCACTTTGCCTTCTCTGTGTGGCATGAGAACTCCTTACTGAATGATTTACCTAGAAAATAATCAGACACTGAGAAACCCTAGAGCAACAGTAGAGACAGACATGAAGGTGACACCTGAGGAAGCACCTCAGCCCAGGTTATGTGGGAACCCCTTGGAAAACAGCTTCTACTTCCATGTTGGAAAGAGAAGTTATGAAAATCAGCAAATCAGACCAACTGCAAACTCACACCTCAGTAACCATAAATTACAGAACAACAAAGAAGATATTCCCAAGAAAGAATGAATATTATGGAAAAAAAAAAGAAAATTTGGCAAAGAACAAATAGAACATTTTTGAAATGCTAAATAGACACTTTGAAGTAACTTTCATGTACAGGTAACATAGAAGAATATAGAGAGCTGAAAATAGAGTTTGAAGAAATGCTGTGGAAATCACTCAGAAGACGCACTGAGAGGGAAGGGAGTGAAGACACAAAGGAGCACGCAGACGTGTGAAGGTAACAGGAGACACTTCAGCAGGATAATCACATGGAACAGTGCAAAAAAACAAAACAAAACAAAACAAAACAAAACAAACAAAAAAAACCACTAGAGAGGCCATCCTTGAAGTCACAATGGAAAGAACTTCTCGGAATTGAGAAAAGTTCAATTAGTCTTAAGACTAAAGTAGCATAAAAATTCTTGAATAGGAAAACGAAAAAAATTCACACCCAGATATAACATAATGAAAAAGGAAAACTTCAAAAACAGAAAGATTTTTAAAAAACTCTCACTAAGCCAGATCGACCATGAAATCTCAATAGTCAGACTGAAAACAAATCATTCATCATCAGAAAAGTATCCATAAGACTGTTATAAAATATGGTCTTCTGAGTTATGATGGAGAATAATGTGTGTCTGGAACTCTACACTGAGCTAAACTGTCATTCAAACTATAAAGGTGGACAAGACTACTACTTACAGACCATTCCAGAATCAAAACAATGTAAGACAAACAAAATGATGAAAACTAATAATGGAGGTGCTTTAGGAAGGAAATTAAACCCAGAAGAAGGTATACGATGCAAGGGCGAACAAGATGTCGGTAAGCATGTTGGTAATACGAAATAAATATTAGCTATACAAATAATAACATTAATTTGGGAGAAACATTTGAAAACAAAGTAAATGTGAACTCTTGGCCGCAATGTGGATGGCAGGGACAGGAGTTCACAGTTACAGCTTTCTAATTTTCTTGTTTTGTTTGGGGAAGAGAATAGAAATGTTGATTAATTTAAAGCTTACGCAGATAAACACATTGTAAAATTAAGAGTAGTCACTGACAAGATAGAAGCAGAATATATAAACTCTTGACTAGAAGAAGAATTACAAGGGACTAAGACAGTAGGACAGACATGCTGTCACTTACAGTGGGACAAGCAGATGTGCTCTACCCGCGAAGTGATGAGAAGTATGTGGAAGGGTCCTTACATGAAATAATGTTCATATAGGAAGAAACATTGCCTGAAAGTGGTCAACCTGAGTGCACTTTTGCCTTAAAACAATTTCCAGTTTTTTTGAAATATGGGGATAGAGAAACTAGTTCACTAGCATAGAAGGGAAGCAAATGGAACATAGGGCATTCTATGAGAAAACTGACCTTGGGTCTTGGGGAAAGATAGACGTGGAAAAAAACAAGAAAGAGAGATTACTCTAGATTAAAAGGCCAACGAAGCGTCATATGTGAGCCTTGTTAAGAGCCTCATTTGAACAAACCAATTGTAAAAAGTCATTTTTAAGGTAACTGGGAAAATTAAGTGTAAACTGGAATCAGATAATACCAGGGACATTGTGTTAGTTTTATTAGAAGGGCAAACGGTCTGGTAGATATGCAAGAAAATGTTTGTATTTTTGGAGTTGCCTTGAAAGTAAGCAAAAGTAAAATGACTTGAGGTGTGGGATTTGTTATAAAATACTTTAGAAAAAGAGAAAAAGGAATAGATGAAGCAAGTGTGGCAAATCTTGCTAATTAACAATTGAATTTGGGTCATGGACATAATAGATTTAGTTATCTCAGGCTCTATACTTTGGTGTATGTGTGACCAGCTTTAATCATCAATATTTAAAATAATATTTTAATTTATAAAGTATGAAAATAAAGGGATGGAAAATCACATAGTAGGCAAATACTAGTAAAAAATAGTTTAAAATGTTTATATTATCTAAATTAGAATTTAACAGAAAAATGCTAGTAATGAGGGTTATATAACTGAAAAATAACAACAGGCTGAAAAATTGTATGGATTTGTATTCATTAAACAACACAAACTCCAAATGTATAAAGCCAACAACTGACAAAATTACAAGGAGAAATTTTAATCTATTACCTGGAGGAAGTTTGTAACACATCCATTTCTAAAACTTAACAAGTCATGGCTGTGAAAAATTGTGATGGATGTTTAAGATTCTAGTAACAGATTTAACAAACTGCTAATAACAATATATGGTTTCTATCCCCAATATAATAGGCTTTTTAAACACACAGGTACATTCATAAAAATTGGCTACAATGGAAGTTTCAATGACACTCAAAGAATCTATATCATGTACATCATGCTCCCTGAGTACAAAGGAATAAGACTAGAAATGAGTAATAGAAAGACCATAGAAATCCACGTTTTTGAGCACGAGACTGCACTTGTAAATAATCGTGTGCTTAGAAAATTTTCAAACGGAAAATTTGAAATGTTTACAATGAAATGCAAATAAAGTATTTCATATCAAAACTTGTGGGAAATAGCTAACCAGATGATTGAGATGACCCACAAAAACTCAAAAGAGAATGTTTGAAATACTCGTGCAATTGGCAGAAAGATAGAAAGTGTGAAGAAACAACTTCAGAAGTCAAAAGGGAGCAGAGCTACAGAGAAGGTCTTTATATTAAAAAACCATGTGATATTGAATCATTTTGTGCCAACATTTTTAATAACTCTGAGGCAATAGACATATTTTTAGAAAAACAGGTTGCCAAGGTTGACTCAAAGGGAAGTGAAGATTAATCAAATAACCATTAAAGGGACTGAACTGGACTCTAAATCCCCTCCTCCTTCCGCCTTTGTCTAACGGTACCAACCACAGAAGGTTTTGTTTCCCTGAATTTTCAAGAATAATTCCCTCTTAATATAAAACTAATTTTAAGCTCATATAAACATTACCAAAATTGGACAGACTGTGCACAAAAAAGATAACCTAGTTTATTCAGAGATGAAAAAATTCTAAATAAGATAAGAAAAATCAAACCTAGCAGTATATGACATTCTGACCAAACACAGTTTATCCCAAGAATGCAAGGTAGCTTAACTGTAAAAATTCCATTAATGTTGCACATCTACAGAGCACCCTGAAGGGGGGAAAAAGTGATCATCTTCAAAAATGCTGCTAAAATGTACAAATATCCATGATTAAAAATTCTTAGCAGCTAAAAAGTACTTCCTTTACTTGAAAAAAGATTATCAAAAATTCAAACATATGAGAAGATAATAATTAAGGCAGATAATGTAGACAATTTTCCATTAAAATTAGGAATAAAATAAAGATGCCTCTATCATTGTTATTATTTATGGGTCCTGGTGGTCCTACTCAATGCAATAGGGTAAGAAAAAGAAATTGGAAGTGTAAGGAGGAGAGAAAACTACCAGATGTGTGGCTAGCAAGATTGTTCAGTGAGAAAATCTAGCAGATGTACTGACAATGTACTGAAACTATTAAGAACGTTCAGGAAGTTTTCTGGATTCCAACCAATATTTTAAAATCAGCAGTTTTACAATATTCTAGGAAAAACCAATAAGAAATAGAGTGAAATGACCCTAATCATAATAACAAGAATACTGGGAGTATTTTAGGAACATGGGGCAAGCTCTCTATGCAGAAAATTATAAAATTTATTCAAGGGCATAAACAAGTTCTGAGTATATAGGAAAATATATTCATAGAGGGGAAGAGTCAATGTATATGTGAAAGTTCAAAGCAATTCCCCTAAAAATTACAATAGATTGTGTGTGTGTGTGTGTTTGTATGGAACTTGACAAGTGGTTCTTGTTATTCATATGGACGGGTAAAGGGCCAGGAATAACCTGTATAGTTTTAAAGAAAAAGTGAGAGGCATCTTGATGTACCAAATATCAAGGTTTTTTAAAGAGATTTTGAAATTAAGACAATGTGATATTTGTGAAGTATCTCTGAAATAGATCAAAGGAGCAAAGTAGAGAAGCCAGAAACACATCCATGCATGAGTGGGAACTTGGTAGTAGGAGAGAAGCCATTGTCCACCACTGGCAAAAAAAAGGAAATGTGCTATAAACTGTATGAAGACAAAAGTTCCTAAAAACAAAAAGTACGCCTTGTGGGATAAAAAGGAGAATATTATTGTGAGCGTAGCATTGCGACTGATATTTTCACTGGATCTAAAATGCAAACAAAAATCAGAAGGAAATTATTGATACGTTTGACTAGATTAAAACTTTAAAAATGTGTGACAAAAGATATTATATGCAATTTAAAAAAGTAATACGAGACCAAGAGGATATATATCTGAAAAAGGAAACATTTTCAGAACGTATAAAGAATTAAGGAGAAAAGAAAAAGTTGGTAAAGGATATGAATCTTACAGGTAAATTTCAAACCCTTGGTTAGCGTTTTACCTTTAACATTATAAGGTATCATTCCGTACCTTACTGTTTCCATTTATTCCTAATGTCAGTTACAGGTCTCCCCCACTATTCGAAAGTAGAGCGTTCCTGTGAACCCGTTTGTGAGCCGTAAGCTGAAATGGGGTAGAGTGCTTGCATTCACTCAGTGAAAGAAATCTGAAGAGGATTTTTGCTTCATGAAAAGGAGCCATTACCATCCTAATTAATACAGTTCTTCCGTAAAAGTGAAATAGCCTAATTCGAACTTTCAGAAAGTGGGGGATACCTGTATATGAAATTAAAATCACCCCCCCCAAATCTATATATTGTTCGTATGATTCACATATGAATCGAAATCATAAACACGTGGACTTAAAGGCGCCTCGCCTCCTTGAAAAGAGCAGTGTTCTGGAGGAAAGGAGAGAGAAATAAATCTAGGTAGAGCCACAGGGCATAATTGAACAGAATCCGTAAGTTTTAATCCTGAAAGGATAAAAGATCTGAAGCAGAAAAAAATCAAAATTAAAAACTGACACTGCCTCTGAGTTAATAAAATGTTACTATAAGGCCATATTTGAGGAGTAGCAATCTAAAGCCAGGTTTGAAGTCTTTGATTCTGAAGTTAGATCTCAAGCCACATCTCAAAACTCGCCAGGCTGCCTGTAACCTGCGGGCCATAGGTTGCATTTTTCTCTCATTGGCTCAGGTCTCTACCTACATGAACTAGGTCTGTGAACTAGGTCCCCTTCTTCTTGTTGGGGCTGGTCTGGTCTGTACAGTTCTCATGGGGCCAAGGCAAAATGCAGGAGTGACTCTTATCGGTAGTCATGAGTGTATGAAGGCAGAGAATCCATGTCAATGCTATTAAAAGACCACCACGTGAATGTGAATGGCATTACGTCATTGGGAGTGGCGTAGGGTCAGAGTTGGAAGAGAATGTCCAAACTTATTACACACCAACAAGGAAAGACTGGGATGGGTTTAGAGAGCCATAGAAGTTCTCCAGGATCAAGAAGCAGCAGGTAGAGGTGAGAGTGTGGATGGAGACCTCAAATAATACTGGGTTTCAGCCCTGTCTGTACCTGGTGGCATGGTGCAAGGGCCCGCATCCATTCACGAGGTCTGGAGTAGAATGAATACCTCTTCTCCTAGCCTGGCCTTCTATTCTGCGAGGTGGGAGCAGGGCTAAAATTTTCTCAAGTTTTCTTTGTTCCAGGACTTGAACGGTTTAAGCCATTTTAGCATATTCAGGAAGCAGAAGGCAGGTTTCCTCTCTAGACCTCTCAGCTGCCATCCTTTCTGGAACTAGTCACGGTGTTTACAAGACTCTGGTACTTCTTTCACAACTTTCTCCGAGGCATCACCGAACATGGATGGGGTCCGATGCTGGTGCGAGGGGGAGAGCTTTGTTGAGCAGGCAAGGTGCAGCAGGGAATGGCTGCAGAGATAAAAGAGGAGACAATGGAGTGATGGTTTGAGTTGGAAGGCTATGGATTTGCCCACTTAAGCTACTTAAAACAGCTGCAGCCCAGGCGGTGGCATGAACGCCCCTCTTGGATATGATCCTGTACCCTTGGTTGTTAGACCCCTCATACTGTCCCGTGGAGTATCTGCAGATCAGTATTCTAGCCACAGCCGGCAGTTGGGCATGGTCTTCTTTGGGAACGTACAACCAGATGTACTTCCCAGGCAAAGACTTACTTTCCTTGGTTAAGATGGAAGAGACTTGAACAGGATATTTGTTGAGCTGTGTTGGAGAAAGTTTGCCTCAAAGACACTCTTGATCTCTCATTCCCAGGAGCAGTCTTGGGTGGAGCTGGTCTCTGGAGAAGTTTGGGCAGGTTTCTTGACTTCCCCATCTCCTCCCCGACTCTGGACACCCTAGATTTTTAGGGTGATGGAAATGAGTGATCCCAGCCAGACTACAGGCACCAACTGAAGGGCACCTGACTTTCCAGACCTTGCTCTTGAGTCTGAGAATTTCCTTCTAAGCACTGAGCCTGGAGCAGAACTCAGATACAATGTGAGCATATCACTATATGACACATGGCTTGACTCTGACGCCAACCAGAGTCAGCAGCAGCAAGACGTATGCAGAACCTGGGGTGTGTTCTCAGCCCCGTTGCAAGGAGCCATTTTTGTACTCAGTTTAGCTCTCTCCCCATTTTGACATGACTCTTTTCCTTGTAGCATGAACCCCTCCTAGACCTTCCTCCTAAGAGAAGCTGTGTGGCTCTGTGTCTAAAAATTCTTTTTATATGTTTTTTTCATTATAACCGCATTTCCGTAAGCTGAGGATCCTACCGTAATGACAGCTAGAAATGGAATATACCTGGAGCCCTTTAACTGTATGGGGTGATCTTCTTGCGGTTAAAGTGATGTCCCTTTTCTTCCCCTGTTTTGTCTATTTCCTACCAGCAGGTCAGGCTCACTTTAATAACAACTTCTTTTAAATTCAGTAATTTAACTCATTTCTTTTGGCTAGACTTACGCCCTTTTCCCAGATTCTCTTTCTGATTGACATTTCACCCTTACAACATCTTCCCATTTTTACAAGTGCTCTCAAATTTTTATCTTATGAAAAGGATCCCATTTGTGATTTTTTCCCCCATCTGTTTTTTCTGTTTGGCTTTTCCTTTGTATGACTTAGCTGCTTTAATACACAACTATCACAGGAACAGCGAGATCCTCTATTATTAAAACTCCCCACATTGAACCATAGCAACTTGCAACCTCTAATCCTTTCTTTCCAGGGTAATCTCTTCACCAGGCCCAGGTGCTAAATTCAGAAATAACATTGTCCCACTGCCAGACAGAGCCGTGACCTATTTTCTCATCCCATTGTTCTAAGGGTTGCCATGTTACCACGTCCTTTGTGATTCACTGGCTGCTCTAATTATAAATCTGTGCTATTCCTGTAACAGGCACCAAGTCTCAGGGCAGTTCTCCGTGTGCTCCATCCTGGGCAGCCCTTCCTCTAGGGGCCACTTCTCTTCTCTTCTGTGGGAATGGGGATGTGGGAAGCACCCACTTCAAGGAGGCTTGCTCTATAAATCCATGTCTAGACTGAAAGAATTCATGTGCAGTTTTTAAATATGTCCCTCCTGGGGGTAATCCATGACCTAGAATTCCAAATCATTACTCTAACTTCCAGTTGAAGGACTTACTTTCCCTCTCTAATGTAAGCCACGTTACAACCCATTCCGGATCACTGAGCCCTTTGCTACTTCATCATATTTCCTGGTTTGATCCCAGGACACTCAATGTGGAATCTCTATGAACAGGACCCCACGGCCCTGTAGACCTCAGTCCATCATGCTCTCCCACAACATCACAGATCATGTAGCCAATTACAAATTACCCCAACAATCAGGGGCACCCTGGGCTACCATGGTTCACTTACAGAAAACACGACAAGAACCAAACACATTCCCCAGCTCCAGGATTCTCTTTATACTGTGTGTCACCACCATGGGCATTGGACTTCAAATTTAAGAGCTCAGCAGAATCAAATTCTTGCCAAAACCAGAGAAGAAGTGGATAAATTTTTTTAAAGTATGAATTTGACACCTAATCTTAAATACATTTTTCCTATATATAAGGTGAAATTTCCCTTTAACCTCCATCCCCAGTTCCAGTACCCAGTTGCCTCCCCAGTTTTAACTACACTCATCTTTTCCTGGTGTATATTTCTAGACCTTTGTCTATATATCTTCATACTTCAGCATATGACCCATAAATAATAAATAACATCATTCTGTATTTTGCTGTTTTTTTTTTTTTCCCCCTTAGCTTGCTAGGGCTGCAATGGCAAAATACTGCAGACTGGGTAGCTTAAACGACAGAAATTTATTTTCTCAAACTTCTGAGGACTGAAGTCCAAGATCATAGTTTATTGTCTGCTGAGGCCTCTCTCCCTGACTTGCAGATGGCCGCCTTCCTCCTGTGTCCTCACATGGTCCCCTCTCTGTGTGCGCACAACCTTGGTGTCTGTGTGTCCTAATCCCCTGTTCTTAAAAGGACACCAGTCAGTGTGGGTTAGAGCTCATTTGAACTTAATCACATCTTTAAAAGCTCTACTCTGAATAGTTACATTATGAGGTACTAGGGGCTAGGGTTTCTTTGTATGAATTTGGGTGGGTGGTGGCACAATTTAACCCTTATTGCACACCTCTGCTGATCTTTTCATGTTGGAACATAAAGATTATGTTAGTGATACTTAGGTTCAAGTTATAGGAACCACCAAATGACTGGCTTAAGAACAGAAGAGTTTATTTCTCCCACCCATTTACAAAAGGCACAGAGAGTCCACCCCAGGGCTGCTCTAGTGTTCCCTGGTATCAGTCAGGCGTGCAGCCTCCTTCCAGCTTGTTGCCCCACAGTGCGTCACAGTCCTTCTCAAAATCGACCATGACCCAAGATGGCTCAGATGCCAGCCATTCTGCCTGAATTCACAGTGGGCTGGAAGGAAGGGCCTTAAGAACAATTCTCACTTGGGTACCATTGGCTAGAACGTAGTCCCACTGTATACCTTACTGCATGTGAGACTGGGAACATATCTTTCAGGTGTGAGGACCACATTCTCAGCTAAAGTCTAGGAGTTCTATTACTGGTAAAGAAGGTAAGAACAGTCATTAGGGAAAAGTAGCAATGAAATATACCTGCTGAATGGTTTGGATATTTTTATACTTTCTTAAGAAGAAAGTAGTTGGAGTACGGAAAGGGGGGAGTACGAAAGGGGAGCACAACAAAGTGCTTGTTGTGAATTTCAGAAATCTCCGGCCATCCTTGACTGCCTATTGTGTTAAATATTTCTACGTGTCCTTTCAAATTCACTCTCCCTCCTTTTCCTCACTGCCCACTCTCTTGTATGGATTGTACCCATGAGCTCCTTTGCTTCTGGCTTCTAATTGGGTTAACCCAGAAGGAAGCCCTGACAGAATCAGAGGGAGGGTAGAGAGTGAGGTCAGAGACTTTTGACCCTTGGATTCCTCCCTGTGAGGTGGCCTCAGGCTGGCTGTGTTCCGTGAATAAAAATCACTGCACTTCCCAGGGCTCCCTTTTCTACAGGCTTCTTGCCTTTGCCCCTTTGCCCCTCTAGGTCTCTGAGTGGTATCTGCTCTTTTGATGTTACCAGCTCTAAGTTATTACACTACCTCTTGAGGTTTCCTTATACTTCAACCCATACCTGTATAAATAGGTTAAAAAAATCATCCGATTTGAGTGGGCCAAGAAGTTCCTAAGAGCCTGGCTAATAAAAATACTGAGGTTTGAGGTAGCAACCTTACTTTGTGCTGTGTGATATCTCCACCTGCTTCTTGTCATTTGTTTGGCCAACTTGTTTTACCTCTATGGGGTTCAGTTTGTTCATCTCCAAAATAAGAATCTGTCTAGACCAATGGTTCTCAAACTTGAGTGTGTGCTCAAATCACCTGGAGGGCTTGGTAAAACACAGATTGATGGACCCCCACCCTAATGTTCCTAATTCAGTAGGTCTGAGATAGGGCTAAGAAAGTATATTTCTAACAAGTTCCCAGGTGATGTTGCTGCTGGCGGTGCAGGGACCCCATTCTGCTGAACCCTGGTCTAGAAGATGATCTCTGGGACCCGATACACTTCAGTATTAAGTGACTGAACAGCAACCAGTGTGGCGCAGTCGCTGTATTTTTCTCATGGATGAAATGATTCCACTGGTTGTCTTTCGGAAGACTCCTTCCAGTAACAGTTTCCACAGACACTGTGTCACGGCCATCTGAATAAGATGGCCATCGTGTTGAAGTGTTTGGCAAGTAATAGAAACTGGGTCAAAGGATACGCACTTGAAGAAGTAAAGCCATCAGTGCCAGTTCTGGTTTTAGAACACATGCTCCAGGATTTCCCATGGGTGTAGTTCCTTAACAGATTTCAATATTCAAATGTTTTCATTTGTCTCTCATTTTCACATTTGGCTTACCTCTGACTTTTCCATTTGGTCAAAAGCACATGACAGTTGGTGACCCTGTCTAAGCCATCTTAGCTGGAGTCTCAGTTTGCAGACTGAGCTCTGCACCTGATTTTTTTTTCTGCTCTGCCCAACAACTCCTATTACAGTTTCCATTCTATGTTAGGTAGTCAATAAATGTTAAAGAATAAAACATACATAATACCATTCATGGAACCATCTTAGGCCAATTGGATAGACTGTCACAGTTCTAACAGCCAGAGAGGCAATCTTTTATGTTGTTTTAATTTACCGATGTCACAACCTGTCATGCACATTGAGTTATACTGTGCAATTTTTCAATAATGATGTGATTCTCAGTAAGCTGTGTGTTTCAGATCTGCTGGGATGTTTGCAAGCTGTTCCATCCCCGGACGTTACATCAAACCACTGCCAATCTGAGTTCATTAATGTGAACTTGTTATTGACAATGAGCTCAATGCCAGCTTCTTAGATGTCTGCTGGTCTTTAACTGCCTGGCCACTTATTTATATGCAAGGAAATTTCCATATCCCATGATCAGCGAACAAAAACAATATTTAGAAAGTATGTATCATATGATTCCGCTTATGAAACACAAACTCCATAATATATATGTGTCTAATGTGTATGTTCTGGAGACAAGGGATCGGAGGACACAGGCAAATGAACAGGAGGTGGGAGGAGCCAGGTTTGGGTCAAAGGTCAAAGGGAACTTCAGGCATTTACATAATAATCAAATTTTCCAGCAAAGAGAGTTTGTTCAAATGTTATTGTTATTTATTTAAAATAGTCTAGGAGAACTCACAAGCTTTGTTAAAGTTTTGTTAATGGGCATATTTACCAGGGAGACATTAGGGTCTATATTAGCAAGAATTATTTAAGACAGACATTGGTTGCGTCAAAGTTCCCCTTCTGAATCAGGCTGACACGTGGAAAACTAAACCAATCTTACATTCTTAGGTTGAAATAGCCAATCAAAGGAAATGAAAGAAAAGGCCGTTTTCCTCTGCTGAACAATAGAGATTTGTCATTCATAAGCATAGGCCCCTCTCCTTGGGATCTTTGTAAGTCAGTAGAACAGATGTGTGTCTTTAGGAAATTTGGAATGTTCATTTATGACATTTTCTCCAGTCAGTGTCAAGATTTAAGCCGTTTGGACAGACTCATGCTAAAGAGGGTTTTTTTTTTAATAACAAAAAATGAAATGTTATTTTAAGAGTATTTTCCTGTAATTATTAATTTAGTTTATTGGTTGTCTGCTGGCTTCTCTCTTTGGCTTGGATCTGCAGTGTTTTCTCGTACTTCTGGGAATTTTTATCAATTTTTTTTCATCTGCTCTAATTTATATTTCCCAAAGCTTATTTCTCTAATTGATTTTTGGTGTGATTTTTTTTTTGCAGTCGGTTCTCCTAATGTGCCTGTTAGGAATATTGGCAAAGATGCTTCACAAAGAACTGAATAAACAACAAACACATTTATTGACTTTGTGTGCCTTCTTTCACTTCATTCCAATTGCCCAGTAGTCCTACTTGCCATTTTAAAACCACCTGGTGATTCAAAGCCCCTCTGAAGTAAGCTGGAACCCTTAAAATGAATATAAAAATCTCTTGGCATTTCCACAGTAGTTTCTTAACTGTTTTGTGCAGTTCCAATCCACCATTAAGATCTCAACTTTAGATACAACTTGCCAGGCAAGACCAACCCTGAAATTACCTTTGTTGGAGAAGGAGGAGGATGCTGAGGTTGGAAGGCGCTTCCTGGCAACCTGGCGATGCTGTCTCCAGCTGTGAATTCTTGCAGGGGTCTCACATTTCCCGTTCTCACCTCTATCCTTCCTCTGTTCACGGCTCCACCGGGTGAAAATCGAAGCAGGCAAACACCGCAGGATCCTAATAAGCTTCTCAGTTTTGCAAGCAGTGTGACTTTTCTTACTGTGGAACAAGATAGCAAAGTGAAACTAAACAACAAACACATTTCCATCAACAAAATCTGTGAAACTGCAATGTAAGCTTCAGCTCTAGAAGCCTTAATTTAGCCCACTTGAGAAACTCACCCTCTGCTTCTTTGCTTTGGAGAGGACAAATTTATTTCTCTTTGTTTAATTTTTCTTACTTGCTGAGAGAGCTACTGGGTTTCTGGTAGAGAAAACATTTAAATAGCAAATGACGCAAGGCTGACTTTATCTGCGTGCATGTTGTGGAAAGGTAGGGTTCCTGCCACAGAGACTGTGTTCTGAGGACCTGAACATAAACGTTCTTCACAGAAGGACTTTGACCCCTTATGGGCATTAGGCAGAAGAATGAACAAAATGAACACAGAACAAAATATATTTCATAAGAATGTCTGTTCTTGGAAAGTTTTCCTCCAGAACAGACCCATCACTTTTATTTTATAAAAGAGATAGATTTAATGATCACTGAGTTAACTGAAGTTCAAAGAAATGCTATTACATTTCTTGAATAAAAAGAGGTGCAAAACTATCTTAATGGAGCCAGCTGTGGTGTGGATTCTGGGCATTTATGCAGAGTATATAAAATAAAAATATGTAGATAAGAATATCACCATTTTGAAGAACCATGAATGGGCACTGAGCAATTTCAGCCAGTGCTTAACAGCAAAAGGTAGACATTTATTTAAGAGAGAGAAGTGACTAAGAATGTTTGCTAAAGGTCATCTTCTTTGGGAGGTTTTTCTTCACTTCTCTATAGTCACACCAGCTTTCAGGTACCTTTGGTATTTTGCACTTATTCCTTAATACCTGTATTAGGTGGCTATAAAAAAAATACCATAGACTGCATGGCTTAAACAACAGACATTCACTTCTCACAGTTCTGGCAGCCCTGATTTAGTTCCTGGTGAAGGGTCTACCCTTCTTTTTGCTCCTTCTGCTCTAGATTCATGGTTCTCCTGATTATTCCTTAACTACACCAAATGAGATGTGCCCCAGGGCCTTTGCACTTGCTGTTCCTGCTGTCTGGGTGCTGTTTACCTGAGCATTATTTGCTCCCTCACTTTTTGCAAGTTTCCATTCAAATGTCACCTTTTCAGACCTCCTGGGTCACTCTGTCTGTCCATTCTCCCATTATCCTCTAGCTTCTTCCCCGAGTCAGTTTTTCTCCATAGCACAGAGCACAGCTTGGTAATCACTACTTATTCATGCAGGTACTGTCTATTTCTCCCATTAGAATGTCAGCTCCATGAGGGCAGGGCTTTTGTCCTATTCACCACAGTATTCTCAGAGTCTAGGACAGCATCTGTGCTATTGTAAAGAGGAAAGAAAACGAGAAGAGAGAAAAGAGAGGAAAAGGAAAGCAAGAAAGAAAAAAGAAGGAAGAGAAAAAATACAGACAAAGAAAAGAAGAAGCTAGCACTCATAAAGAAAGACTACCTCTAAGGAGTACAAGGAAGAAAGAAAGAAGATACCTCCCCTCAGAGAAAGAAACCAGAGAACTACGTAGAGGAAGGAGGAAGGAAGAAAAGAAAGTTAGTAGGGAAATTTCCCGCCTCCTTAGATTAACAGGTAATCTGATCTGATAAAAAGTATCTGGTGGAAATTACAATAATTTTGAGGATGAAGGAAAAAGGAAGTGGTTCTCTGTGAAGAGACTTTTCTTGGATTTTGTGAAAGACTCAGGAAATATCTTTTCCTCAAATTAATGTTTTGTTTTTTTGGATATATACCCAGGAGTGGAATTGCTGGATCGTACAGTAGTTCTGTTTTTAGTTTTCTGAGGACCCTCCATACCGTTTTCCACAGCGGCTGCACAATTTACATTCTCACCCACAGTGTACAGGGGTTCCTTTTTCTCCACATCCTCGCCGACACTTGCTACGTGGATTCTTTCTGATGATGGCCATTCAGACAGATGTGAGTTGATATCTCATTGTGCTTAAATTAACCATGCCTTTTCGTTTCTGTCAACCAGTTTCAAAACTTGTGATGGGCTTCTGACTGATTCTGTTACACTGATATGTGTTGTTTGATGGACACACTGCTTTTTGATTTTATAAAATGATGTTGAACTTTCTGCCTCTGTACTTTTGCTCTGATCTCCTCTCTCCAGCTCTGTGTGTTGACATCCTACCTGTCCTTTAAGGCAGACTCAGATGCATATAGGAGCAGGGAGACAAAAGAAAGGAAGCAAGAGGCCAGGTGTTGGCTGCAATGGGGAGTGGTGGGGACTGCAGCAAAATGGAGAGCCTGTGTCTGGTTTAAAGGGCACACTATTCTGCTTTCAGTGATGATTGCCAGGCTGGAATGAGGACTCAGAGTTTGCAGGAGAAGCCAGAATTCCAGATAAGCAATATTCCAAAGTTTCGATGTTGGCAACACATTAACAGAAAATATTTTAAGAATATCACTTGAGCTGAACAAACCCCATGGGCCCCACTTAGCCACCAGGTTCCCATCGACGGCTCAGGGTCCAGCCACATCCACAGCTGTCCCTGCCCTCCCTCACCACGCCTCCTCCCTTCTTCCTTTGGCACCAGAAAGCGCTTTACCTGTCTTGCTCAGTGGCACTCACCTGTGTTGTACGTGGATGACTGCTGCCTGCTTTTCACCTCACCAGGCAGCCTCTCTGGAATCGGAGATTGAATCTTGCTCAGCGCTGTAAGTCTCAAAGTCGGCCAGGAATTGCTTTCTATACAGAAGGTATTTAAAAATGTCTTTTCATTTCTTGGGGGAGAGGTAATTAGATTTATTTATTTTTCAATGGAGGTACTGGGGATTGAACCCAGGACCTGTGCATGCTAGGCACATGCTCTACTGAGCTGTACCCTCCCCACACTTACAGTAGGTATGTTTTACTAAGTACATAGTAGTAACCCTGCATCATGTACTCCTAATAACTGGGACTCAATGATGGGGCTAACTAGACAAGGTAGGTGATGAAAATGTTCACACACTTCCCAGTCCTTGCCCCTCCACTCGTATCTTGTACTTGCTTCTGATGTGCCCTTGGGCTAGGACGGCCCCCTTGCTTAGGTGGGAGTTCCACTACTTAGGGAAGTACTTCACACTCATTTTTTCCCCCCAGGTCTGTGGATTTTTTCTAATTCACCTGGATTCTGGATCCCTATATAGAAGAAAGTAGGTCTGAACTTTCCATTTTTCAGCTTTATCATGATAGACAGGGCTTGCTTCTTTCATGGCGTACTTTCTAGTGAGGAAGGAAAGGGTTTAGGAACAATGTCTTATGAAATAGTCTTGACATACGTTTCTTATTATGGACTTAGGTTTGGGATTTTTTTCCCCCCTGTAAGCTTTAGGTATTTAATGCATTTTAAGATCCTGAAACCCAGAACCGGAGGTATTTTGAGGTGAACCTAATAAGAATCCATTTCCTGCCTATTTTGCTCTGGTTTTCAACGAAAAATGGGAATATACAGTCAAACTTGAGTGCTCTGTATTAAGATTCAGTAAAATCTCATGTCATAAATAAGAGGGAAGTCTTCTGTGGCAAAGGAAGGAAAAGCAACAGATGAAGGATGCTGTTCCCTCAGGATGAACAACCGGGTGCACTCCCTGAACCCCATTTTCCATCACCCGCCAAGCTTGAGCAATGGAAGCGCCATCCTTGCCACCGTGTTGCTTGGGCTGTGAAATCCCACGTGGTTACCCCAGTGCTAAGAGTAACGGCCGAGAGAAACCTGGAAATATCGGAATGTGATTGATTTCACTTGGGGAAATGTAACAAAGCTTGTTGAATCCGGCATAAAAATAACATAACATGTAACAGCCCCAGAAATAATCACAGTGAGGGGCCCAGGTCACATTGTGCAAAATAACTCATGTATTTCTGATTAATTTGGTCTCCGGCTGCATTTGCTAGGAAGACTTGCTCTGTGTGTGTGTGTGTGTGTGTATTGTACGTGCCTAGACAGTATGTGTACCTATTAAGGATTCAGTTACTTTGCTTGGCAAGCAAAGAGCTAAAGCCTGTAGCCGATTTATGGAGTATTTCTTTCTCTTAATTGACCAGCCCTGGAACAAATCCCATTCCGTGACTGTAAGAGGCTCACATATAAGCATCAAGCACAACACAGCTTCTGCTGAAGGTCAAAGTCTGCTCCTTTTACATTCTGCAACCCCACCCCCATCTCCCAGGGCACTTTATAAAGGTTGAATTTTAACATCCAGTAACTGTTTCCTTTATTTTCCTCCCAAGCTGCCTCCTTCTGAATCGGGTTATTTTCCTTCAGAAGGCTTAGATGTTGATTTCTTGCAATAGACAGATTTATTCCAAACATCCCCAGTCATGTTGCTTTCATTGTACGAGCAACTGTACTTGAGATGCCAACAACAGACCCTGATCCTGGTTAACTTGATCAAAAAAAAAAAAAAAAAAGGAATTTATTGAAAGGATAGAGAGTGCTTGGTTGAATTAAAGGAAAGACAGAATAACCAGGAGCGGCAGTCTGGGGCCATGCTTACTTTCAGACCCAGGCCCAGAGACCGGCCCTGAGGTTCCTGCATTGGTCAGTCAGCAGCTGGAGAGATACAACAAGCCTGGTCTAAAGCAAGTGTGGCTGTTGGTCGAAACGCAGTGTCAGTTCCAGGCATCCTCAGCAGAGAACTGCAGTGAAAACGTGGTTCAGGGCAGGAAGCCAGCTGGGGGCAGCCACCTGTCTGGGGGGCTAGGGAGTGGGAGGTCACATGCTCTCACGCTGGCCTCAGGGACTTAACGAAGTGCTAGCATATTGGATGCAGGCGTGGTAGGGACATCCTCTGCGAGGCCAGGCCCACGACCTGTGGGAAAGAGGGCAGGTCCTGGGGAAAGGGGGCTGATGCTGTGTTTAGATTACTCTCCACGGTACTTTTACCTGCGTTATATCTTCACGTAGGCCTGCTAGGTGTGTCCTCTTTCCAGCCTTTTAAGAGAATTTACAAGATGAGGGAACTTTATGGGGCTTCCTTTAAAAGGCACTGAAGTATTCCCCTGACTCACACTGGACAGGAAAGCTGTGACTTCCCCTTCAAATAAATTACTCTGCTGTCACCCCCCCCCCTTTTTGGATCCTAACCACCTCTAACTCATCAGTAATCAAACCTACCAAGAACCACATAACAAAATCAAAGACTTTCAGTGTGAGCTCAGACACCACAAACTCAAACAAGAGGTCGATCATAAAAGTTGCAATGTCCACCAGGAAAGCATGAGGGTTTACGTGTCTGTAGGCATGTCAGAGATTTAAAATGATTTCAAAAATATATATCAATTTTATTATATTTGTGTCCAGAGGATAGCCAGCTGCCTCCCTCCGCCCTCTCAGTTGCGATGTCTGAATAGGAACTTGTCAGGGACCAAGTAAGGGAGAGTAACTTCAGCCTTGGTAAAGTCTTTAAGCAATATTACAATACAGTCGGCTTTTCTCTGGTCTTTTAGCTGTCCGGCTGCATTCCTCATTCTGTTCTGTGCTTATTTCAGGGACCCTAAATGCCAAGACTCTTTCATTTCATCAAGATTCAACCTTCTTGTCATAGAGAAAAGAGAATGTGATTATTCCTGACAGTCCTCAGGAGTATTAATATATTAGGTATGTTTATACAATGGAATACTACTCAGTGGTTAAAAAAAGAATAAATAATGCCATTTGCAGCAACATGGATGGACCTGGAGATCGTCATTCTAAGTGAAGTAAATCAGAAAGAGAGAGAAAAAGACCATATGATATCACTCATGTGTGGTATCAAAAAGAAATAGTAAAAAGAGGATGCTATGAACTCATTTGCAAAACAGAAACAGACTCACAGACATAGTAAATAATCTTATAGTTACCGGGAGGAAATGGTGTGGGAAGGGGTAAATTTGAGATTTTGAGACTTGCAAATGTTAACCTATATATAAAAAGATAAAAAACAAATTTCTTCTGTAGAGCACAGGGAACTATATTCAATATCTTGTAATAACCTTTAATCAAAAAGAATACGGAAATGAATATAAGCATGTATATGTATGACTGGTACATTATACTGTACACCAGAAGTTGACATATTGTAACAGACTATACTTCAGTTTAAAAAAAACACATTAAAAGAAGCACACAGGAGGGGATCATGCTTAAGAACATGGTGTGCTTGTTAATAATGCAGGTTTAGACAAAGATTGAAGAACAGTTTGTAGCATCTTTTTTGTTCTTCAAATCACAATCTATAGGCAACTCTTCTGAGGTTGGTGTGCTGTGCTCTGTGGTGGTTGTTTTTCCAGTTTTTTCTTTCTTTCTCTCTCCACCCCCCTTTTTTTGCCAAATACATTAGATAGAAAAAAAAAAGAAGATATTAAAACTTCTGGTACGCCTTTCCTCATCAACCTTTATGAGGCTTTGGAAATATTTGCAGTCAAAAAGATGACAGGTGTAACGCTGTGACTCTCAGTCCACAAATTCAAGTAGACACGAAACCTCACATTTCTTTGCTTCCTTTCAGTCAACGCCATTTGGATGGTGCAGGTCCGCCTTCCTGGCTGGCGGGAACTTCAGCCTCATCCTCCTGACAACCCCCTACCGGGATCACACTAAGGCTCCAAGGCTGTAGGTGCTGCCAAGCCATTGCAGGGGCTTCAGCCACCACATGCTTTGTCCCTTTGCTCATGGTCCCCTAAGGTCCAGAGGTTCTGCTGCTACTCCACTGGGTCACAGGAACATTTGGTGATGCTGTGAATCTCAGAGCATCAGATGTGGTCTTCTTAGGAATGCCACAGGGATGTTCCTCTGAGGTTTTGCCACCAGCCTAGGACCTTTCAGGCAGTGAACACCAGTCCCCTCTGGTCAGGAGACCCTCCCCTGTGCTCAGCTCACTCTTTTTGTCTTTCCTCTCCCTCTCTTGCTGCACTTGGAAAACCTCTTCAACCAACTTAGACTTTTGAATGCAAAAGCTGAGGCCGGAAGCGAGTTGACCATCTCTGCTTTCCAACCTGCTGCAGGCTTCTGTCTGCTTGACTTTGGAAAGGAAACAGGGACAAGGAAGGGAAGATGCAAATAGTAATATTTCAAAAAAATCAATCATTCCACAGAAGAATCTGGGAATTGCTGCCAAGGGTGTCTTCCCTACCATCAGCCCGGAGACGGAGACAAAGTTGTTGTCTTCCCTGATAGTGGGGGCAGTTTGTCTCTGGTCTACCAGAGCCACATCCTCTTGAGACACTAGGAAACATTTGCAAGTATAAATTCGCATCTACAGAGAGTTGCATGTGTCCCTGTGTCACAGAGGGGACGTGGGACAGGGCGGGTGGGCGTTCTCAACTGCCTGGACTGACCTGGAGTTGCTAACGCTGGGCGAGTGCTCGAGGGGACAGTTTGACTTTATTTTAATTAAGCTTTCACAGTTTGTTGGATTCAAATTCTGCTTTTCTTGGCTTAGCTCCCTTTGTCCACTCTGATTTAGGGATAAAAATTGTGGTGCTATTTTGCTTCCATGGCAATAAATATACAGGATTATCTTTACACTCTCTCTCTCTCCACTTCTAAATGTGCTTTATATAATTATAAATGAGTATAGAACTATTTATATACTGCTATATAGTAAGGTATTAAAATTATATATATATATATCATTTTTTACAGCCCCTTGGACGAGAACTTCTCAAGGTGGCTTTTCAAGAACTGGATTGGTTCTCTATTCCATTTTCTCTCCCACAGAGAGGCTGTGTGGTGGTGTTCTGCCAGTGTGCCCAGGTCCTCACCCTCACTCTGCCTCCTGCTAGTTCTGTGATTTTGGAAAATCTGCTTTGCTTCTGTGCCTCAGTTTCCTTTTCTATCTAATGGGAACAGTGATACCAGTGGTCCCTCAACTGGAAAGTGGCGATCATAGATGAATTAACGTGTCCATCACCTGTGGATCAGTGTCTCACACAGCACGAACACATGGCGGGGGTGCGTAACTGTCTTTGGAACATCTCTTTTATTTGACTTATATTTCAAAAACATATAAATGCAATAAAATTTTTGGGGAAAATAAATATGTAATTGTCTCCCTCTTCTGCTAAAAAACAAAGAAATTAGCCAAACCAACCAACCTGAAGGGTTTCTCCTTTCACCGCATTTAAAGTCCAAAGCCTGGATGAGGACGGTCAGGGCTTCCGCAGTCTGACTTCAGCCGCCCTCCCCTGTGCCACCGCCTGTCCCCAGGTCATCCGCACGGGTTTCCATTCACACGCGTCCTTCCCCATCGTATGGATTACTGTCTTCCTGCCTTTCCCAATGCTGGGCTTCGGAGGTGCGCACCTCTCACCCTTCTCCGCCTATTAAAGTCTTTCCATTTTTAAGGACTTGGGTTACACTTCCTCTGTGAAGTCTTCTGTTTCCCCCTGGCTCAGAGGTGCTCTCTCTCCTCTTTTGCCCTGATAAGGTTGAAATAAACAAGAAAAAAACTCAGTCTTATATTTTGACACTTTGTTTCTCTGTCGTGTTTTAGAAGTGGTCGTGTATTTGTACTTCTCTCTCTATTGGAGCCCACGATACCGTGTTTCTATTGCCGTCTTCCCAATTGTCTACCGTAAGAATTTTCAAACGTATCAAAAAGGCGAAGGAATTGAGCAAGGGAGGCGACCCACAAAGCCAGCACTTTCACTCGGCATTTGTTGCCATATTGTCACATTTACTTTCTGTGTGTGTGCTTTATCTCCCTTGAGCCATGTAAGCGTGAGCGTCCGACGTCAGGACACCCCCCACACCAAGTGCATCAGCACAGCCCTCTCAAAGACAAGAGCAAACGCTCTCAAAATCATCACGAGTCATGAATCGTCAACAACGCTTCCCTAATATCACCTAAGTTGCAGTTCAAATCCAGATCCCCCAGTGGAGGGAAAACCATGCCTTCATTTCTTTCTATATCGTGATGGACGTTATCACTTTCTGTGAAGATGCTGAGTGCTGCCATGTCCTTGGGAGCTGTTTGCTTGCAGATAGTAGCCTTTTCTACCACATTTTGAGTCTTATTTCTCCAGGCTTTTTTAGCTTTAGTTTTCATCCTCTCTCTCTCTCTGTCTCTTTTCCTCCAACTATCTGATGCTATGGGAATGAGACTAAATGGCTTCATCTAAAGATGGGACTTTCAGGAAGACTGAGTTGTATTTTCTTTCTCCTGGCACAGCAATCTTATTCACTTTTCTGAGAGTTCTAGTGGTTTTTTTTGTACAATCCTGGAGGCTGTGACAATATAATCAACTCTAACCTGGGGATTGGTTTTTAAGCCAGGGGGTTATATTGAGATTTAGCTTCTGTTTTCTTCTGTCTGCCTCCAGGCCATTTCACTGACTCAGGCATTTTCATGACAGTGAGAATCAAAGGTAAGGGAACTGAATATGCATTCTCTTATTTTTTTATTTTTGTTTTTTTAGCAGCTCTGGCCATAGAGTTGACAGTGATTGAATCTCAGGCTAAATTTAGATTTGTGGATCATGACGGAATTCTCCTTTCCTAGAATCCCTTGCTCCCAATAATGAGAATAATCAAAGTGCATTAAATAAACAAAGTGCATTAAAGAATTTAAAGAGTTTGTGTCAGTACAAGAATGATTTCTCTAAAAACTGTCCATCAGAAACTGATGCTGCCACTAATAAGAAAGAAATAGAGTCTGTCATGATTCAGAGACACCCTTCCCATTTGTTATGTACAAAACTAAATCCAGTTCTGAGGATAATAATTCATTTCTCTGCCACTATCTTAATTTTTCATCTTCAATAACGTTGTGACTTTGTATGAAGTGTGTTAAGTGGTATATCCAAGATATATTAGAATTGTTAAAAACATATTTATATCTTCCTGGGTAGTCTAGTAAAAATGGACTTTTTGGAGTTGTATTATTTGTAAAAGCAAAACTGGAAGTCAAGCTTCTGAGCCATTGAATTATTTATTCTAAAACTCTTGCTTTAGTTTACTAAGACATAAATTCTGGAATAAGAAGCACTAAAGTATTAGGAGATTCATTTAGACTCAGACAATCCATCCCAAAAGAAATATAGTCATTGTCGATGCTTATTCAGCTCAGAAAAGCAAAATGAATGGCTAAAATGGCAACAATGGAAAATGACAGTAGAAAGAAACATGACAAATAAAACCAAGATTTATTTCATAAAAGTATATGTGCCAATTGAACATATCTTCAAAAATATATGCTTTATCACATTTATACTGTTTTATTTTTCTTAGCACTCTTTTCAAGACATGAAAGGTAGCATTAATTGGTTGGTTGCATGTCTGTTGTCTGTCTTCCCTCCCTTCCCTTATGGAGGCAGAGACTGGCTGTCTTGTTTATTGCTGTATCCCCAGGGCCTGGTAGGAGAGGGCTTGGCTCATAACATGTGCTCACCAAGTGTCTGTTGAATAAATGGATGATTCAATCTTCTGTGTGTGTGTATATACATATTGTGTAGATACATCTTGTGTGTGTGTGTGTGTGTGTGTGTGTGTGTGTGTGTATAAAGTCTTACCAAACTCAATGACTAAATGAATCACTATTAGATTATTTAAGATAGTCCTTAAGCATGGCACAGAGTTTGATTTTTTTAAAATTCAAAACCCACTTTATTTTTCCTATTTCAATGAGAATTTAGCAAGATGTTATTATATCCAAAATTCCCACAGTTAGTTTTAAATGGAAAGCCTTTTCAATGCAAACCACTCATTGGCATTCCTGTCCTTCCAAAATTTGACAGAAACAGTTGATCATAAGCTCGAGAGGGGACGTTTCTGTCTAAATTAGTGTTTTGAATTACTTTGCTTTCTTTTAATTTGTATTTTTTTAATTGAAGTACAGTCAGTTTACAATGTTGAATCAATTTCTGGTGTACAGCACAATGCTTCAGTCATACATGAATATACATACATTCGTTTTCATATTCTTTTTCACTGTAAGCTACTACAAGATATCAAATATAGTTTCCTCTGCTATACAGTATGAACCCATTATTTATCTATTTTATATATATTAATATCTGAAAATCTTGAATTCCTAATTTATTCCTAATTTACTTCCCCCTCGTAACCACCATAAGTTTGTCTTCTATGTCTGAGTCTGTTTCTGTTTTGTAAATAAGCTGGATTTTGTCTTTTTTTTTTTTTTTTTAGATTCCACATGTAAGTGATATCATATGGTATTTTTCTTTCTCTTTCTGTCTTTACTTAGAATGATAATCTCCAGGTCCAACCATGTTGCTGCAAATGGCATTATTTCATTCTTTTTTATGGCTGAGTAGTATTCCATTGTATAAATATACCACAGCTTCTTTATCCAGTCATCTGTCAATGGACATTTATGTTGTTTCCATGACTTGGTTATTGTAAATAGTTTTGCTATGGACATTGAGGTGCAGGTGTGTTTTTGAATTAAGGTTTCCTCTGGATATATGCCCAGGAGTAGGATTGCTGGATCATATAGTAAGTCTATTTTTAGTCTTTTGAGTAATCTCCACACTGAACTACTTTGAATTGTAACATTATCATTTTCTACCATGTAGAAAGAACGGGTAAGAAGTTGAGCATCCCATGATCTATAGGACACTGAGAAATTCTTCAGTTTCCCCTCATTGGATCTTCATAATGGAGCTTAATTGCAATCTCTATAATGGTTGGTTCATCAAACACACCCCTTCTGTTGTGATCTTAGTTTAAAGTGTGTTACTGAAAAAAATAGTAATGAACTTGAATTATCCAAATTACAGATCCTCCTTACCTATGATTCTCATTATTAAAAAAGAACTGCAGAATTTGCAATGTCTCGGAGGTTGAAGGAAACTTGAGTTCAAGGTTATTGAGCACTGTTGCTTTTTCCCTCTTCTCTGAGTGGTCATAATACCCTTTTTCATTCATAAGAAAGAAAACAGTTTAGGTTGTTTCTCCAAAGCCCCTTGCTAGGGATATAAAGCAAGTATATTAAGCTCTGAATAATAGTTATAAAAATAACGTATTTTATATGAATTTTGTTTTGAGTTTTTTTTTTTTTTTCAGTTTACAAGAGTGTGGTTCTTTCTTTTTAAAATCCCATCCTCACCTAGGAAAACACTCAGCTTCTCTGACAGGGGCTGGTGATGTTTAGGCCCGCCCTCGTCTTTGTTCACCTTAGCAGCTTTCTTACTCTTTCAGCAATGAACTATTTTGAGCTATTACAGTGGGAGCCTGACCTTGAAAATGACAGAAATTAACCTAGTGCTTTTTCCAGCTCTTAATCTCATGGCTCAGATCTCATTTTGAACCCAAATGAACATCAAATTGCTCCACCTCAGGTAATGTATGACCCTGTGAATGCCACGGGTCACAGGACCAGTGGGTCCAGCTGTAAAGGTACAGCTCTGCCAGAGTTTAATTTTTACATTAAGTCCAAAGAATGCTTTAAAGATAAAAAATCCTCTCCTAGATCTCTGAGCCAAAGAAGCTCCAACAGAGAAATCTGATATCTTGAGAATGACCTTACCCTTCTGACCCCCAATTACCAGCTCCTTCGTTGTTCTCTCTTTCACTGAAACAGCACGACCCTTTATATCTGCTTCTTTCAATAGGCCCGGAGATTCTGAATTAGGAAGAGCATAGAATGACAGGCTCATAGCCTTTTCTTCTAAGAACCATCCAGGTTGCTTTTGAAAACAGGAAGTAATCTGTGCAGACTGTGATTTACTTTATTTGCCCCCAAGAAGAAGACTCCTTGTGTGTGTTGCCTGGACTCATACAGACCAGCTAGACTGCTCACTCCTGTGTGATGGGGGTTATGCTGACCGTGTCTGGGTTTTATAAGAAAAGGAGAGCTCATGCATCTAATTCTAATTCAGCCTCTCAAGTCACACATGGTTCAAATAGATAAGCTCTGAGAATGACACAGAGTGCCTATATCCAAGGGTAGGAGGGAGTCACAGCATCAGCTTCTGGGCTTTCTTATGCAACTTTTTGATTTTTTTAACTGAAGTATAGTCAATTTAAAATGTTGTGTTAATTTCTGGTGTACAACATACAATTATATACACACACACACACACACACATATATATATGCTCCTTTTTATATTCTTTTTCATTATAGGCTATTCCAAGGTACTGAATACAGTTCCCTGTGCTATACAGTAGAACCTTGTTGTTTATCTATTTTATAGATAGTAGCTGTTATCTGCAAATCCCGAACTCCCAATTTATTCCCCCCCCACCTGTAACCACAAGTTTGTTTTCTGTGGGTATTTCCATTTTGTAGATAAGTTCATTTGTGTCATTTTTTTAAGATTCCACATATAAGTGATACCATATGGTATTTTTCTTTCTCTTTCTGACTTACTTCACTTAGCATGATGATCTCCAGATCCATCCATGTTGCTGCAAATGGCAGTATTTTATTATTTTTTTTTATGGCTGACTAGTATTCTATTGTATAAATAGACCACAGCTTCTTTATCCAGTCATCTGTTGATGGGCATTTAGGTTTTTTCCATGTCTTGGCTATTGTGAATAGTGCTGCTATGGACATTGGTGCATGTATCTTTTTGAATTAGAGGTTCCTCCAGATATATGCCCAGGAGCGGATTGTTGGATCATAAGGTAAGTGTATTTTTAGTTTTTTAAGGAATCTTTATAATGTTTTCCACAGTGGCTGCACCAAACTACATTCCCACCAGCAGTGTAGGAGGGTTCCTTTTCTCCACACCCTCTCCAGCATTTATTGTTTGTGGACTTTATAGTGATGGCCATTTTGACTGGTGTCAGGTGATATACCTCATTGTAGTTTATTGTTAAAATGACCATACTACCCAAAGCAATCTACAGATCTAATGTGATCCTTATCAAATTATGCATGACATTTTCCACAGAACTAGAACAAATAATCTTAAAATTTATATGGAATCACAAAAGACCCAGAATCACCAAAGTAATACTGAAGAAAAGAATTGAGCTGGAGGAATAATCCTCTCAGACTTGAGATAATACCACAGAGCTATAGTAATTAAAACAGCGTGATATTGGCACAAAAACAGACATATGGATTAATGGGTCAGAATAGAGAGCCTAGAAATGAACCAACACACCTACAGTTAATTAATCCTTGACAAAGGAGGCAAGAACATACAATGGAGTAAAGACAGTTTCTTCAGCTGATGGTGTTGGGAAAACCGGACAGTTGCCTGTAAATCAATGAAGTTAGAGTACTCCCTCCCACCATGCACAAAAATAAATTCAAAATGGCTTAAAGACTTAAACATAAGACAAAACATGATAAACCTCCTAGAAGAAATCATCGGCAAAACGTTCTCTGACATAAATCTTAGTGATGTTCTCCTAGGGCAGTCTACCGGGGCAATAGAAATAAAAGCAGAAACAAACAAATAGAACCTAATTAAACTTACAAGCTTTTGCTGTGCAAGGAAAACTATAAACAAAAGGAGAAAACAACCTATGGAATGGGAGAAAATATGTTCCAATGATGAGACTGACAAGGGCTTAATTTCCAGAGTATACTAATAGCTCGTGTAACTCAGTAACTAAAAAATAAACAATCCAATAAGAAAAATGGGCAGAAGTCTCAAACAGACATTTCTCCAATGAAGATGTACAAATGGCCAATAGGCACAAGAAAAAATGCTAATTATTAGAGAAATGCAAATCAAAGCTACAATGAGGTATCACCTCACACCAGTCTTATGCATCTTTTTGGTTTGTCTGCACAACAAGAACTTATGAAGCTCCTGCTCTGTCTCTGGCCCTGGGCTCTGTTCCATGTCAGTTTAATTAAAGCTCAAGCATCAGTAGCTACCCTGACCTACCTCCCGCCTACTTCACAGACACCAAGAAAGGTGCTCCAGCTTTGTCTCAGAAGGACCTCGGTTTGAATCCTGTGTCTGCCACTTTGGGCAGATCGCATTTTTTGCACACCCTCCTTCCTGACAGCATTTGATTCCCCTTGGGGGAACCTCTTTCCTCTTTGTGGTCTCTCCTGGTGGGAACGTCAGTCTAGGTGTCTGCCCTTTCCTAGCTAAGCCATGACTCTCCTAGGATCTGAGTCTTGAGTAAGGCCTGACAAAGATGGTAGCTCCCACTTGTCCTGATAGAAACCCTGGACCAACTATTTGAGTAATTCCTGAACTGGGAGTGGCCCTGTGTTTGTCTTGTTTTCTGGTTCTCTGTGAATGCGAGGGCTACCAACTTCTAGTCAACTGGTGCCTCTTTCTGTATGCCAGAGTTAGGTCCTGTGACCTGCAATCAAAGGAATCCTGGCTGACACACTTTTGGACCAGTTCCATCAGTCTCTTAGTCTTAGTTTCTGTATTTCTAAAATCAGAGAAATAACGCCTACCTGACAGGAAGGGGCGTGGATGGGATGAGAGGGCACAGAAGGAGCTCGGCGCTGGGCTGGCACATGGCAGGCTTGCAACGCATGGCGGTTACGGTCATGCTTGACCTCTGTCACCCTCTCCACTTAGGAGCCTTGCCTGGGATGGTTCCAGTCTAAGTCCCTCCAAGGCCACGTTCCTACTTCAGGGGTGACCTGGCTACCTGGATGCACCAAGAAAAGGTAGATTCAGATATAGAAAAAGTAGGAATGAGTCAGCTCTTCAAAAGCAGTGAAGAAACCAACAGAGAAGGGGGGTGCGAGGGGGCTGGAGTGAGCAGGGAGCGGGTGGAGGGTAAGAGGCAGCTCGGGTGGGTACTCTGTCCTGCTCTCAGTCACCCTGGGAATTCTGAGCCTTCGGTACTTCAGGTACCTTCTCGGTGAGTCTGTCAGTGCAAAGCTGGCTCCTTCTGCAGCAATCTTGTCCCTGGAAGTGGACATTTTCACTTATCTAAGATGCACTTGTCCCTTTATTATTTTAATTTTTGGTCTCAAGTCAGTGGAAATGACATCTTTTCAGTCCTGCTCAGTCAGAAGTGGCCCATCCCTCACATCTCAGTTGTTTTAATGTCACCGTCACTCCAGGCATGACAAATGCTTTGTGCCTCAAGGAACCCGTCCGGGGGGAACCCATCCAGGAGCACAGGGACATCGCAGGTGCGTTCAAGCTCATCTGTGTGGGTTCAAACCACAGCATTCCTACCAACTAGCTGTGAGACTTGAGAAAAGTCATGCAACCTCTCTCTGCCACAGTCTTCCCATCTGTAAAATGGAAGCTGATGATAACAGTACTTGTTGTGAAGATCAGGGGTAAAGACTGTGAGTGAAAAATACTGCAAACCATATCAGTAAACAAAGAATGCTGAAGCCATCAAGTCATCAGCAGCTGCCGCCACCCCCTAGTGAAGACAAGCCTGCAGCCCGGCCTCTGCAGCCACTCACAGTGGTGCACCCTGAGGGGACTCAGAATAAGAAAGGACAGGATACTGGCCCTAGATAGCTAGGTGCTTGTCAAACGAATGAATTCAGTGAGCCCAAGTGTTTGCTGCCTCCCATACATAGAAAAGCACTAAATTCTTTAACTTGAGATGCCTGTTCTTCTTTAGTTAACAAATAATCTTTTAATATTCCAACTACCTGGTCTTTGTTGTAAAACTCCTATATATCCTAGCTCCTCCCCTACCTCTTCGGAGCAGTCCCTCAGAGCGATCTGACAGGCTGTCATCCTGGCTCGTCTTCCCGCCAAACAAAACATAACTCTCAACTTTTAGGCTGCGCATTTATTTCAGTCGACAAGACACACAGCCCAGTGTGAGACTTATAATAAGTGCTCAATAAGTGTATCTGTAAAGATGACATTTGTTGCCATCACCAGCAATAAACTTTGTTTAACTTAAGGAAAAATGAAGAATGGATTGGAAAGATGTTGGGGGCATTCACAGAATTTAAAACAGAGTTTGTAACTGAGTTGAGAAAGGGAACACAGGGCAGAGCTTGACCCTCTGCAGCAAGAGTTGCTGGATAATTCTGTTGTGGGAGAACAGGTTCTTGCCTTGTACAGGGAAGAATTCAAGAGCAAGGCATGGTAAAGTGAAAGCAAGTTTATTTAGAGAGACACACACTCCATAGACAGAGTGCGGGCTGTCCCACAAGGCAAGGGAGAGAGCGACCAGAGGTGGGGAGTTGTTAGTTTCTATAGGCTTGGTAATTTCATATGCTAATGAGCAGGAGGATTATTCCAACTATCTTGGGGAAGGGGCGGGGATTTCTGGGAATTAGGCCCTGCCCACTTTTTGATCTTTCTGGTCAGCCTAGGAACTCTCATGGCTCTGTGGCTGTGCCATGAGACTCAAGGTCAACTGGAAGTCAAACCTTCTGCCCTCTTGGTTCTAACCAGTCCGTCCTGTCCTCAGTTGCTGTGTCATTCCTTCAGTGGCTGTGCCCTGCCCCCTTCCTTCCTGTCTCAGTCCCTCTGGGGCCCTGCTGTCAAAGAGATCTGTGCTCCTACAAGTCGGCTGGGCTCACTGCCTCTCCTTTCAAATGCACAGCATCCTAAATACCAAGCAAGGGGAAGGACCAAGATTTTATCACACAGGGGAGACCACTTTGGCCCTGCTGCTGGTTTAGCCTTTGGAAAAAGTGTAAGCTTTGCATCCCTTTTCTGCTTATCCAAAATGAATTCAATGTTAATAAAGGGCAAGGTTCAGGCTGAGCCTGGAAAGACAGGAGCCCTGGAGAGCCCAGCTCCCTTCCAATCCTCACTCAACGCAGAATCCCCATAGAGAAAAGGGGTTTTATTAGCCCTGAGATTACGGTAGGGACATGCAGAAAGCTGCAGGACATCTTCCATCCCCAAGGCCTCAACCAAACACAAAGTTTTCACGTTTTCTCCATGACACTACTAAGCATTTGTGCCAATTATTGAAACACCTCTGTTTGGTTTTGTGTTGTTTTAAATACTGTCTGTGCTGTGGGGGTTTGAAATTTAGATGGAGGAACAGATTTGTAAAAAATGTTCTAAATTGCTTTGGAATTAATAAATAATCAAGTAGATTCTTTCGGTGGGTAATCTGCTACTATAACGTAGCACCTGTTTTGGGGGGAACTTTCTGAAGTGAAGGACTGAAGTGATACTTTATTAAGACCAGTAGTGGTCTATCGGGTTAGACGTAATTTCCAAAAGTGTAAAAGGTTTAATCTAAAGAGTAATAATGAGGATGGTGATGATGATAGCTAACATTACTAACACACCTGCTCGGCCCTGTGCTGTGTGCATTACACATACTAAATCGTTGACTTGTCCCAACAACGCTGTGGACAAACCTGTGTTGTTATCTCCATTTTATAAGTCAGGGAATTGCAGCACAGAGAGGTGAATTAACTCATCCAAAATCACACAGTAAGTGGCAGAGGTAGATATAAACTTGGGTCGTCTAAGACCAGAGCCCAGGCTGTCAGCCAGCATATAATACAATGGTTTGTAGGCTGGGACCATCCGGAAGGGAAGGGACCCAGAAATGAAATAAACACAGGTAGTGCACACCATGTGCCAATATATTCCAACTCTACATTGTTTTGCTTGTCTCTGCTGGCAAGCTTTTATTCCATAGAGGGTGTTAAGAGATTAAACTGAGGCATATTAAAAATTCTAAAAGTTTATTTGAGCCAACATTGATTCAAATCTGATAGCATCCAATTTAACAAATAGAAAGGAGCTCCAAGAAGTTGTACAAAATGAAGGACTTTTATAGGTAGAATAGAGCAGGAACAAGGAAATTACACTAGGCAAGAAGTGGGTTGGTTATTGCAAGGTTGCTTTCCTTTAAGGGATGGACATCAGACGTCTATCAGGCAAATTATGTAATTGATGCTGATCAGGCGATTCCTGATTGACTGGAATTTAAGATTCCATTTCTTGAAGAGCTGAAACTAATAAAAGTTAAGTATCAGTTTGATGACGTGGGGCTTAGCATAAGTGACTCCACTGGGGCTGTCGTTTTGTTTCTGACAAAGATAAATGGAAGCTGCTTAGTGCTATGCATTCAATATAGGAAGTGGGGTCTCGTGAATAAATCCAGGCAGCCTCGACCCCAATGGCTTGTGCTTTAAAAAAAAAATTACACAGTCTTCTGAATAAAGCTGATTGAAAAGTTTCTGCCTTCAACTTCTTGAAGTGCTCTCCATATTACATTTTGATGTTTGTTATGTATAATACATGGATACACAGATGACCCTTGAAGAACACGGGTTTGACCTGTGTGAATCCACTTATATGTGGGTATTTTTCAGTAAATACATTCTATAGTACCACATGGTCTGAAGTTAGTTGAATCCGAAAATGCAGAACCTGGGATGTAAGGGCCAACTGTAAAGTTATATGTAGATTTTCAACTGCATGGGGGTCAGCATCCCTAACCCCCACATTGTTCACAGGACAACTGTAATAAAAAAGAAGACTCTGAGAGGTGGGGTCAAAAAATTGTGATCTAGAGACTGAGGCATAGACAGAGGATCTGAAATACTTCTTGTAACAGTTTCAGCCTGAATTTCTGAGAACCACTATTCACAGATTGTGTATGGAACTAAGTCGTTCCATGGGGAGTTTTAGCTCCAGCCATCGAACACGCAAGTGAAGGTACTTGCCAGCTCAGTAATAAAAGGAATGAAATTGTATACTGACAAGATCTGCACTCTAAAAAATGAGCAAAAAATCTTTAAGTCGTATAAAGTTGTTAATTTTCTTTTAAAAAATAAAAACCAACAAAGAAATAAAACATGAATGCTTTAGAGATTACAAAGTTAACCTGCAGATGTATGCGTAGGTGGTTCCAGAATGGAGAACGGAGACCTGCCGGCTCAAACAGGATTTGCCCTGGAGACCCTGCCGAAATTCTCCCATCTGAAAAATGGAATCATAAAACCAGCTCATTTTCTGTGACAAAAATGAGTAACAGGATGCAGTGTCCTTCTGCCACATGAATTAAAGGTAAGCTATTTGGGGATATACTATCCGCTTCTAAAAATGGCCAAAGCCAGCCGCAGAAACGGACGTGGACCAGAATTTGTCATTTTATGACCGAGAGTGTGATGAAACACAGGGACAGCCTTCCTGCCAGGGGCCTGCATCAGTGGTCACAAAAGGACTACCTGTGTTCAAAGGTCCTTTCTAGACACCAGATAATGTTATTAAGAGGAGAGACTGGGGTTCGTCTAGCACAGGGATTTTCTCGAGAGCGTGTCTACCATTGTGAACAAGGCTTAGAAATGCCAGCTTGTACCATCAGTGCCTGCAAACATCCTCTGTGACCTCACTTGATCAAGGTTTTGTGTGAACTAAGATCCAAGCTCAAATACAGAAGCATTAAATGTACAAGAGAGATATTTCGTCTCCAAGTATGTCTCCTCTCAGTTAAATCAACAAGCAGACTTTGGGGGAGATTAAAAAAAAAAAAAAAGAAAGATCCAGGCAAATTAGCATAGCCAGCACAGCTAGAAAAGTCAAATAGGTTTTAGTTTATTCATCCATTCTTTTATCTACTCAGTACAGTTTATTGAATGTCTGCCTTATCACAAGCGAAGAACACCACATACGGTGCCTCATTTACCCTCCACAACGTACGAGGCAAGGCACGTGAGTAGTCCCACCTTATACATAGGAAGATGGAGGCTCAGAGACTGATAGAAATTCAGCCAAAGTCACACAGCTAATATGTGGTGGAGCCTGGATTTAAATGCTGAGCAGCTTGGTTTCAAAGCCCACACCTGTTCTGCCAGGCTGGGTTCAAACTTCCCAGTGTGAGTTTTCTAGGGGGGAGCATCTTAAGCACAGATTCAAGGGCTCGAGCTCTAGATACTGCGATGTGGTTGTCCTGGCGAGGAGGCTAGGAGTCTCCGTGATTCTGGCACCTTTCATCAGCAGATTGCACTTTGATAAACACAGCCCTGTATTATGTTGCCAGTTAATAGACAGTAGTTTCCTTCAGAACAGCTCTGAGATTATCCTCACAGTCAGTTTCTGCATCTTCACCTAAGAACTAAAAACAGTAAGATCTACCTCGATCCCTGGTGGGAAGGTGAGAGAAGATGCCGCGTGGAAAGCAGGGTGCCTGACACGCAGAAACTGCTTTGTAAACAATACCGCTCTTTCCCAGCACAGAAGAAAGGACCGGGACGCTTGGCATTAAGAGCTTCACAGGGTGGCCGGTTTATGAAGTGGATCATTTGCCTGCTCTAAATCAGGGCTAAGGGACAGAGGAGAGGTACAGGAGTGGAGTTTGCCTGAGCAAGAAACGGACGTACAGTTAATCAGAGAAACAAAAATGTAACCAAGCAGGACCCCATAGGACCTTCCCGCCACAGACCCCTCCCCCACATCCTCTGCTTTAGCTCCTCTCTGCAATACCCAGATACAGTATCCGATGCACATTTCCTGAGCTGTTTTACAGACATGAAACCTCCACCAAATGGAAGATGTTAACTACTTGATAACCATGAGCACATCCAGCCCCCAGGCTTCCTGGAGCCTAAGGATCGATAATGTTAACCCCTGTCCCACTGGCATGTTACCTCGCCATCAACCAATCACAGAACTGTGCACGAGCTGATCACGTACCCTGTGACCCCCGCCTCCCTTACCTGGCCTTTAAAAATGCTTTCCCGAAACCCATCAGGGAGTTTGGGCTTTTTCAGCACCAGCTGTCCCGGACTACTTGCAGGGCACATTGCAATCAACGCTGCATTTTCCTGCAGCACAGCTCTGTGTCGGTAGATTGGCTTTACTGTGTGAGGGTGAGTGGGCCCAAGTTTGGTTGTTAACAAAACTAATTGAGATGTAAAGTAATGATCATCATCCAGAGAGTTCTCCTGAATGCCAACAGCACTGTGGGTCAGTGTGTGACTGTGGCGGTCAATTCCTTCTCTCAGAGCATCACTTCCTCCAGCTATAAAGCTGAGGTGGTAGAAGCATCTTCATAGAGCTGTTGTAAAGATTAACTGAAATCAGAGTGCACAGAGGAGTGAGCATGAAACTAGAAAGTTGTCTGACACATCGTAGACGTGAAAACAGCATCTCTGGAACGAAAACCATACATCATTAGGAGAACTGTTACTATCACCATGTCATTGACCCTGAAGACACATATTCCTTTCTAGAAAACCCTTGTGATTAGAACTTTAGGATTTTTGGAAAGGTAATATGGAGCCTTAGACATCAGGGACTGGACAGTACCCTGCAATCAAACACACAAATCTTTCTGCAGTGAAAAGGATGAATATTTAAACTAAGTGGTAAACGTAGCCTCCTGTCAGTTCAGGTCAGGTTTTGCCATCCAATGCTTTACAAAAAGCTTCTAGTTTTTTATAGTTTTTGGATCTCAGATTTGTAGTTTTTGGATTTCAGATGAGGGCCTGTGGACATAACATTTCCATGAACATCATATTCCTTGGATGCCACTTCTCAAGTCTATCAAGCGGGCAAAACATTAGTAGCAAATACAATGCTACGTCTAAATTGAGTCAATATACTTTTATAAAATTGAAGTTTTACAGATTATTAACCAATGGGGTAAATTAGAGGATTGGGTTGCACTCTTTTTTCTTTTTTTCCAAATTAAAAAAAAAATTTTAAATTTTGTACAATTTTTAAAGGTTACTTTCCACTTAGTTATTACAAAATCTTGGCTATATTGCCCTCTGTTGTATAATACATCCTTGAACTTACCATATACCCAAAAGCTTGTGCCTCCCACGCCCCCACCCCTATAACAGTTGCCCCTCCTTCCTCACTGGTAACCACTGTTTTTTCCTCTATATCTGTGAGTCTGCTTCTATTTTGTTATATTCACTAGTTTATTGTATTTTTTAGATTCCACACATAAGTGATATCATACAGTATTTGTCTTTCTCTATCTGATTTCTCTTATTTCACTCAGCATAATGTCCTCTAATCCATCCATGTTGCTGCAGATGCCATTATTTCATTCTTTATGGTTGAGTAGTGTTCCATTGTATATATATACCACATCTTTTTTATCCATTCATCTGTTGATGGACCCTTAGGTTGCTTCCATATATTAGCTATTATAAATAATGCTGCTGTGAACATTGGGGTGCATGTATCCTGTCAAATTAGTGTTTTTGTTTTTTTCAGATATGTACCCAGGAGTGGAATTGCAAGTTTTACTTTTTAGTTTTTTTGAGAAACTGCCATACTGTTTTCCACAGTGGCTGCACCAATTTATATTCCCACCAGAAAATTTTAAAAAGTAAAATAAAATCAGAGGCAGTTGAGAAATCAGAGGGAAAAAAAATTACTCCATTGTGCAAGCATCCTAAAACATAGCTACTATCATTTTTTGCCCGTTCATTTATAGTTTTTATATAAATCTTTGCCTAAATGTAAATATTTTGGTCATATAATTTTGTATCTTGCTTTAAAAAGGCTATTTTCATCTTCCCACAGTATCTTCACAGTGGCCACTTCGAAGTTTGCATACTATTACATATTACTATATTTACCAACAATTCCCTTGTTGGTGGAATTACTATTATCAAAACGCTCTGATGAACCACATTTGCTCTTAGCCAAGTTTGTTATTTCCTGGGATTCATCTCAGCATGATGATGTGAAATTTTGGCACAAAAGATGTAAAGATCTTGGATCCTATATTCTCTCTGGTTGCTGCAATTGGGGTGGAAATAATTCTGTTTACAAATTTTACAACCAATATCACCTATCTTTCCTCTGTGGGCGTTATTGGTTGAGAATTGATAGATGACCAGGCATATATTAACCCACTTATTTATTTATTCAGCAAACATTTATTGAGGACCAACTATATTTCATAACTTATGAATCTACACACAAAGGGGTGAAATCTAGAAAAAGAGTGTTTGCTGAGAAAAACTCAGCATATAAATGCACTTATTGAAATACTGTTAGCAACTGATTTTGTTTTTAAAGAACAAGAGAATCCATTACTGAGATTTCTAAAATATGTTTCTCTTCTATTTTTTTTTCCAGATATAAGCTATTGAAGAGAAAGTAGAATCATAGTGTCAAAGTGAAAAATTAAACCTTCTGCTGAAATATGAGGAATATTAGAACTGGGGGAGAGAGAGATATGCGATTGAATGTAAATGATTCCGTCTGCTGCAGTAAAACAATTTATGTTTCTCCATTCTGCAAGTATTTCCATCCTTCTAAAATGATGACCCTTTCATTTTCAATAAGCTCAAACCTTATGTAAAAGCCAGCCACAGAATTACAAGAAGTTTCAAAATTTATTGAGGGACTGCAAGAAGATTACCTACTGTGTGAAGAGGAGAGGCACTAAACTTCAGGTAACCAAGCCGTTGATGACCTGAGGCCATTGGTGCTAGCTTGGCACCAGTGTGGTCCCGGTGCTGGTTGGGAGAAAGAAACCACTCTCCATCATCACTGGAAAGCAAATAGGGCTACAGTTCTTCCCCCTTCCCTCTGCCCACTCCCACTGTCATGTTATTTTGCAGTCCCCTCCCAATACGAGCAGCATGCCCTGCACAGCCCTGCGACACCAGGGTCAGCCACAGAACTCGCTCTGGCCAATGGGATATTAGCAACCAAAGCAAGCAGAAGAGGCTTGACATGGGCTTGTGCGTTGGGACTTACCTTCTCTCTTGAACCTCTACCATCACCATGAAAACAAGTCTAGCATAGCTTGCTGGTCTCAGGCAAAGGATGAAGGACAGGTGGAGCAGTGGAGACTGGATCAAGTTGAGTTTAGCCTGGAGCAGCCAAACCCAGAAGAGTGAGAGATCCCATATACAGAGAGTAGGCTGCATAGCTGACTCCCAGTTGACCTCAGCTGCATAAGCAGAGAAAGTCTATCATATGCCAGCAAACTCACACTACATACATTGACTTTTAGACCTTTGGCTGCTCGGCTGGCTCTGGGAATGTGGTCTAGGGGTTGGAGGAACACTCAGGAACCTCAACCTGCTTAATTACTAAGATCAGTGTCCTCACTGAATTCAAGGGTTAAGTGATATAATTTGAAAAGAAATGGTCCAAAATCCAGAAAAACTGAATTCAAGTTCTAATTTTGCAATATACTGGCTCTATGTTGCACTTTGGATAGATCCTTAAATTTTCTAATGTCAGCCTCCTCGTTTCTAAAATGGGGATAACAACACTTGCTTCAGGCATTTGATAATAATTAAATAGCATCACACAGGTAAGATGTATGTTTAAAGCAAAATATGTGTTATGGGTCACACTGTATTCCCTAGAAAGATAATGACATTCTAACCCCAAGTACCTTTAAATGGGACCTCGTTTGGAAATAAGGTTATTCAGACACAGTCAAGTTTAGATTAGGCAGGCTCTAATCCAATGACTGGTGTCCTTATAATTAGAGAGAGATTTGGAGACATGCACAGAGAGAAGGCCTTGTGACTATGGAGGCAGACATTGGAGTGATGCAACTGTGGACCAGTGATGCCAAGGACTGCCACTAAGAATTGTTGGCAACTACCAGAAGCTAGGAAGAAGCAAGGAAAGATTCCTTCCAAAAGCCTTCAGAGGGTGCATGGCCCTGCAACTTGACTTTAGACATTCAGCTTCCCAAACTATCAGTTAATAACAGATAACTTTCTGTTGTTGTAACCCAGTAAGTTTGCTGTGCTTTGTTATGACAGCCCTGGGGAACCAATAGGATGTAGATGTTAGGTATTGTGCTAAACTATGAATTTTACGAGGAGCTGACTTACTCATGAGTATGTGTGACCCACCATCGGGGACTTCAGAAGTACTGAGGGGTAGGGTGCTTTTTCTACAGGTGAGGTAACTGAGCTTGTGTAATTTGAGTATTCATATTAACTTGAATTCAGTTGCATCCACAGAAGAGTAAAGCTCAGGGGATTTCTCATTACTTAGTGGAGCAATAATATATAAAATATATAAAATATTTAATAATCACTAATATTTATCGAGGTCCAAGAACTGTTCTCAGTGTTTTGATATATAATTCATTTAAAATCCCCAATAACACTGTGAAGTACTGGATCACTCAGGGTTTAACCAGGTCTGATCAGGAAAGCCGTACCTTGAATATTTAAAACAGAGGGGATTTAATACACAGGTGATGGAATTGATGGGAGGCCAATAGGAGATGTGGAAACACCTTAGATCCACTGCATCAGAAAGCTGCTACCATAGCTGGGCTGGAAGGACAAAGGAAGGAGGCAGTGCTGCAGGGAGCCAGGGGCAGGGGTCACTAGGTCAAGGTCAAGTTGGAACCATAGCAAGCCCATCCCAAGAAAGCTGGAGCTGTGGAGGGAGTGCAGTCAGTGGCGGGAGGCTGACTGGGGATGGGCAGGAGGGAGAGATGTCGCCTGGCTTTTTCCTTCTTCTTACCCTCTCCCATTCAGGTCACCCACTGGCTGAACCCGGTGGAAGCCCCTTTGTGACACAGAGCAGAGCAGAGAATCAACAGTTCCAGGAGCAGAATTATGTGTGTACTACTAATACTTCATTTTCAAGACGACAAACTAAGGAGCAGAAGGGTAAAGCCACATGCCTGAGTGACCTGGAGCTGAGCTTTAAACCCGGATGGCCTGGCTCCACCCTGCGCTCCTGGCCACGGCACAACAGTGCTGCACTAGATTTAGGAGGAAAGTGGAGGCATGGAGTGGGAAGATTACTGTGATTGTCCATGGGTCAGGAATTAAGGGCCTGGATTAGGTTGGGATCTCTGAAATTAAAAATAAATAGGTTTCTTTGAGAAATATGGCCAAGGCAAGAAGTATTTGTCTAAGAAAATGAGAAAGGAAATAGCTTTTGGTCATAAAAACTATTTGAAAACAAAGACAATTTATTTAACTGCAACAGTATTCAATTTCAAGTCAGAAAAAAAGAGGGGCAGTCTGATGAGATTAAAAAAAATCCTGTTATCGTTATAACAAATTGCGCCTCCATGGGATAATTTGAGACGCCCCTGAAAGTCTGCATATTCCTTTTCTGAAACTTTTTTCATCTACCTCAAGACACATTCTGGTAATGCTGTTCTAAAAAAAACAGTAGTAGTCTAAGAATTATTTTTTTTCTTTGCAACTTGAAACCATGAGCCTAAGTTGAAAGTAATAAAATTAGAAGTGTTGTTTTATGGACAATTTACTGCCTAGTCTAAAGGGTATAAAATAAAATAAGGAACAGTTAATGAATTGGACTAGGAAAAGCTGTTGCATTTGTCTTTCTTTTTAAAATAATTTGTTAGCTAAGTTTAATTAAGAAAATCAACAAGTCTGCTGGAAACTGATAATTACTTGAATTATGGGTGATACAAGTCTTTTCTAAAAATATAAGTTGCAAAAAGGAAAAAACCAGCTAAAAGAAACATAAATGTTCTTTCTAGTGGAAGTGGCATATGGCAGAGAGACTGCATTTACAGATTAAGTAAAGCAGATATTGCAATTTAATCAAAACAAATGCCAATCTGTATAATTTAGGTAACCCTGAATTTCCTTTGACTTCAATAACTGCATTTTCTCATTGCCCTGAATTATCCACATGATCGCTTTAACAATCTTCTTTACCCTGCCTGTGGAGATAAAAACAGGGTGTGCTGGTTTCCATTTCATGCAGGTGAGCTGAAGCCAGACTATCCAGTACACGCCACTTGAGCTATCCTTCAACATTAGAGATTATTTAATGTCTACCTTCTCTGCATCAGTAACGGAAGACCAAAAGAATGCGTATGGGTCTTTGGTTTCAGACAATAGAAGTATGTTGGTTACAGGGGTCTGCTGGTTTGAATTATGCAACATTAACAAATCCCTGTCAGTTTAGTGTATTCAAGCATAGTTTGGACAAACATTGTGCAGCCCCATTGTTGGACTAATTAATTGAGACTCCTTTCAATTCTGTGATTATATAAATATATGAAATCTCAAGACTTTGTCTCTATAAGCATGACTGAATCTTCTGGGATTGAAAACAATTACTTGATGGCTTTATCTTCTGTGGCAGTAATCAATAAAGTGACCCTGAAGGAAATAAAGCATGTGTTCATTTGGTTCCACACTATTTCAGTTCTTATTACACACTTTTGAATAAAAGTGTTGGTTAAAGACCTACTTCTTTGACATAAATTGTAGAATTCACCTAAGAGTACAGATTTAGACAACAAAGCCAAATGGACTTTACTGGGACCAGTGGGTCCAAACCTGGAACACTCTTAGAAGCTCATGAATATAATAATGGGAGCCACAGAATTATGCTCAACATTTTGAAAAAGCTGAAGTAAATTTTAAAATAAGAAGAAATTTAGAAATTACAATATCCAATTGAAAGTTCTCTACGCCTGTGTCCAATAGATATTGGGAAATCCAAACTTAAAAGCAGTCTGCTGGTGGAGAAAAAAAATTAAATACAGGCTTTATGAAAGAGATGTGAGAAAACATGCCTTTAATGTTGAAAGGAATCAGAATCTTGCCGAATTCCTTGTTTTTCTCAGATGAGACAACTCAGGTCAGAGCTGTAGTGCATCTTATCTAAAGTCACAGAAATCTGTAATATCCTTGCTTGTCCTGGATATGAACTCTAGAGATTAAAGTGGACAAAGACCAGAATTCACACATCAAAAACTTTCTGAAGGTGGGTGTGTGGCCAAGATGACAGAGTAGAAAGACCCAGAGCTCACCTCCTCCATGGGCACTCGAAAATAATGAGAATTTATGGAACAATTACTGATGAGAATGACCTCAAGACAAATAGGAAAGATCTACTACAACTAAAGATGTAAAGAAGGAGCAACAATGAGATGGGCAGGAGGGCTGGAAGTACAATATAGTCAAGACACCTCTGGATGGGTGACTCACAAACAGGAGAATAATCACAATTGCAGAAATTCTTCCTAAGCAATGAGAGGTGGGATCCTGTCTCGGACTTCCCAACCTGGGCGTCCTGTACCAGGAAGATGAGCCCCCAGATCATTTGGCTTTTAAGAACAGTGAGGCTTGCATACAGGAAAGCAAGAGGGCTGTGGGAAATAGAGACTCCAGTCTTAAAGGGTACATGCAAAATCTCACATACTCAGAGTCCCAGCCAGAGGCAGAAGTTTGAAAGGAGCCTAGGTTGAACCCACTTGCTGATCTTGGAGAGTCTCACAGAGAGGGAGGAGGCAACTGGGACTCCCCTTGGAGGCACAGATGTAGGTGGTAGTCATTATGGGGAGCTCACTCTACCACAAGAACACTGGTGTTGCCAAGCACCATTTTGGAGTCTACCTTCTTGTCTATTAGCTCTGGGGGCTTACCCACCAGCAAGCCAGCACCAGCCCTGAGACTCCCAGGCTATTCAGCCAGCTGCACCAGGACCTGGCCCCACCCACCAGTGGGCCAATAGCTACCACATGAAGCAGGGCCTGGCAGCCAGCCAGCCAGGTTGGGAACCAACTCTGTCTACAAGTCCATCTACAGTAGTTGCCCCACCACAACAGAAGGGCCCTGTATTTAATTTCATAGGAGGTGTCCCTAGAGTGTATAACTGATGACCAGAGGGGAGTGAGTGTGCTGCTCAGCCCTGTAGGACATCTCCTGCACAAGACTACTTCTCCAAGACTGGGCAACATTTGAAAAAAAAAAAAAAAAGATCTCATTGGTAAAGTCAAATATATAGAAAAGGTGTTAGATCAACCATATATAAAGCTAGTAGGAGGGTAAAAGACAAAAGTAGTAAAGTCAACTATATCTACAATAAGTAGTTAAGGAATATATGAAACAAAGCTATGTAAAATATTATGTCAAAACATTAAATCTGGGGAGTAAAAATGAAGGGTTGTTAGAATGCTTTCAAACTGAAGATACCAAAAACTTAAAATCATCTTTATCTTTCTATTTATATGTGAACTTTATGGTAACCCAAAACCAAAAACATTTAATAGATACACACGAAAGGAAAAGGAATCCAAACATAACACTAAAGATAGTCACTAAATGATGAGGGAATAGCTCAAAGGGAGAAAAAAGGAACAAAAAAAGAACAACAAAAGCAATCTGAAGACAATTAATAAAATGGCAATAAGTTCATACCTATCAATAATTACTTTAAATCTAAATGGATTCCAATTTAAAGACATCGCCTGGCTGAATGGATAAAAACACAAGACTCTATAATAAGACAAGACTCATAAGCTGCCTATAAGAGACTCACTTCAGATCTAAAGACACATACAGACTAAATGTGAGGGAACAGAAAAATTTACTCCATGCGAATGGAAATAGAAAAAAAAAATGGGGGTAGCAATAGTTACATATGACAAAATAGGCTTCTAAAATAGGAAGAGACAAAAAAGAATAATGACAAAGGGACTGATCCAACAAGAAGATATAAAAATTGTAACTATATATGCACCCAACTTAGGAGCACTTAAATACATAAGCCAAATATTAGCAGACATAAAGTAAGAAAGCAACAGTAGCATAGTAATAGTAGAAGACTTTAATATCCCACTTATACCAATGGACAGATCCTCCACATAAAAAAATCAATGAGAAAACACTGGCCTTAAATAACACGTTAGAGCTGATGGATCAGCAACACCCTGATACAAAAACCAGACAAAGATATTACACACAAAAAAATTACAGACCAGTATCACTGATGAACACAAAAGCAAAAAACCTTAACACAACATTAGCAAATAGAATTCAACAATACATTAAAGGACCGTATACCATGACCAAGAGGGATTTATCCCAAGGATGTAGTGATCTTTCAGTATTCCCAGATCAATCAATGTGATACACCACATTAACAAACTGAAGGGAAAAAAAAAATCACATGATCATCTCAATAGATGCAGAAAAAGCTTTTGACAAAGTTCAACATTCATTTATGATGAAAACTCTTCACAAAGTGGGCACAGAGGAAACATACTTCAAAATAAAGGCCATATATGACAAGTCCACAGTTAACATCATATTAAATAGTGAAAAGCTGAAAGCATTTCCGTTAAGATCAGTAACAGGAAATACCACCAAAAAACTATTAGAACTCATCAGTTAATTTGATAAATTTGCAGGATACAAAATTAATATGTGGAAATTGGTTACATTTCTATACACTAGCAATGAACTATCAGAAAGAGAAATTAAGAAAATAATCCAGTTTACAATCACCTGAAAAAGAATAAAATACCTAGGAATAAATCTAACCAAGGAGGTAAAAGACCTATACTCAGAAAACTATAAGACACTACTGAAAAAAAACTGAAGATGACACAAACAGATGGAAAGATATACCGTGTTCATGGATTGGAAGAATTAATATTGTTAAAATGACCATACTACCCAAGGCAATGTATGGACTCAATGCAATTCTTATCAAAATATCAATGACGTATTTCATAGACCTAAGACAAATAATTCTAAAATTTGCATAGAAACACAGAAACTCTCAATAGCCTAAACAATACTGAGGGAAAAAAAAAGTGAAGTTGGAGGTATCACACTTCCTGATTTCAAACTGTACTACAAAACTAGTCATCAGTACAATAAGGTGCACAGAAGCAGACATGTAGATCAATGGAACAGAATAGAGAGCCCAGGAAAGAACCCATACTTATATGACCAATAAATCTATGACAAAGGAATCAAGAATATATAATGGGGACAAGACAGTCTCTTCAATAAATGGTGTTGTGAAAACTATACAGCTACATGGAACAAAATCAAACTGGACTACTTTATCATACCATATACAAAAATAAACTCAGAATGGATTAAAATATTTTTTTGGATATGTCTCTTCAAGAAAGGGAAACCAAAGCAAAAATAAACAAATGGGATTATATAAAACTAAACAGCTTTTGCACAGCAAAGAAAATTATCAACAAAACAAAAAGGCAACCTGCTGAATGAGAAAAGATGTTTGCAAATGATACATCTGATGAGTTATTATCCAATATATGCAAAGAACTCATACAACTCAATATCAAAACAACAACAAAAACAACCACCATCAATCCAATTAAAACATGGACAGAGGACCTGAATAGACATTTTTCCAAAGAAGACATACAAATGGCTAGTAGGCACATGATAAGATTCTCAACATCACTAATCATCAGGGAAATGTAAATCAAAACCACAATGAGACCTGCCAGAAACCTCACACCTGTAAGAATGGTTATCATCCAAAAGACGAGAAAAAGCAAGTGTTGGTGAGGATGTGGAGAAAAGGGAGCCCTCATGCACTGTTGGTAGGAAGGTAAATTGATGCAACCACTTTGGAAAACAGTATGGAGTTCCTCAAAAAATTAAAAATAGAACTATCATATGATCCCACAATTTCACTTCTGGGTATTTACCTGAAGAAAACAAAACCCTAATTTTAAAAGATATATGTACCCCTATATTCATAGAAGCATTATTTACAATGGTCAAGATATGGAAGCAACTAAAGTGTCAATCACATCATGGATAAATATATTATATATATTTATGTATATAAAACAATGGAATGTTACTTAGCTATAAAAAATGAAATCTTGCCATTTGCAATAACATGCATGGGTCTAGAGGGTATTATGCTAAGGGAAATCAGTCAGGCAGAGAAAGACAAATACTTCATGATCTAATCTATATATAGAACCCAAAAAACAACAAATAAACAAAGAAAATAAAATGAAAACAGACTTATGGGTACAAAGAATAAATGGGTTGTTACCAGAAGGAAGAGGATTGAGGAGGGTGTGAACTAGGTGAAGGGGATTAAGAGGTACAAACTTCCATTTATGTGATAAATAAGTTATTTAATACAATATACAGCATCAGAATATGGTCAATAATATTGTAATAACTTTGTGTGGGAACAGATGGTTACTAGACTTATTATGGTGATCATTTCATAATGTATGCAAATATCAAATCATTATGCAGTACATCCGAAACGAACACAATATTGTAAGTCAATTACATTTCAATACAAAAATCTTTTCATAAAAAAGAACTTTTTGAGAGAGAAACATTAAATGTAGGAAGTTCTCTTATCCCCAGTAACATATGAATTTATTCACAGCAATTTATATGCAGAAAAATATTTTTTCATAAATATTTTCAAAATTGTATCTTTCACTATTATCAAGATTTATCTTCCGTAGAAAGTTTCAAAATAAAGGTACAGTTTACCCTTGGTGAACCTGTGTGTATATATATTCCTTTGTATATGGTCACCTTTTATAGATAAAGCTTTGAGTACATGAGGGTGTTTAGAAGCTACAAAGATAATATAAAGCCAATTAGCCTGTTATTGTGAAACTGTAAAGACTAAAAAGAGTGTGCAGAAAATAAACTCAAGCTCCAAACTGAAGAAGTGGATAATTGAGGCAAAGCGTCTAAATAAAGTGGTTTATAGAAAACTTGTTAGTAAAAATATAACAGATACAAACAGAGTACTTAGATGCACTTCAGTATTTTCAAGGTGCTTTACTTCATCTAAGACATTCTATTAGTCAGGGTCCATATGGGGAAACGTAAACCATACCAGGTATTTCCATTTGAGGCAATTTAATACAGAAACTGGTTATGAAGGTGTGGGAAGGCTCAAAGTGCAAAAAGTAGATGCCAAAGTTACCTAGATAAAGAACTGGCAGTGAGCGGCTACAACAGCAGGGGATAAAAAGAGGGAGATTCACCAAACCTAGGGGCCTGGCCCTGTGTGGCTGGCGCTTGAACTTCTGAGGGGGTTACAGTGTGGCTGATGTGGGCGTGGCTGGCCGTCTGTCCGGGCGCCTGCTCTGTGGACTGGTTCTGGAACTGCCAAAAGAGTCTGGAGGTTGAAGCTACTACTGTCTTCTGTTATCCTAGCGATGCTGACTGGAACTGGAAACAGCAAGAAGTCCTTTTTCCTCTCTTCCCACCTGTCAGGCTCCCTGCCAGGCTCCCATTGGCAGAGCCCACCAAAACACCCGGGATGGTGGAGTGTGGGGTCTGAGGTTCCCACGGCCTACCTCAAGCATCCCAGAGTCCTTACGGGTGGGTCTGATGCTGAGAACTCTAGGTAAGTCACCTGCACAGACGTCACCGATCTGGAGACATCTCATTATCTATCCCTTAGGAAGAAAAACTGACAAACCACAGCATAAACCTTTAACGCCTTAAAGTTTTCCCCCAAATTATTGCCCTCTGTGCTATCAAAGTGTTGGAAAGAAACATTTCTTAAAGAGTTTTTTTGCTGTTGTCTCTTGGATTTTGTTCCCTAAGATCCATTCTTCAAGCTTTGATGTTGGCACTTTCATAATAATCCACTGAAGGTTTTCAAACAACAACCAGCGTGATGGGCTGAACTGTGTGCCCATATCCTAAACTTGCATGTTGAAGCCCTAACCCCCAGGACTTCAGAATGTGACTGTGTTTTGGAGATAAGACCTTTAAGGAACTGATTAAGGTAAAATGAGGCTGTTAGGGTGGGCCTTAATCCAATCTGAGTGATGTCCTCATAAAAGGAGATTTGGACACTCAGAAGAGAGACACCAAGGATGCCAGTGCACAGAGGACAGATCACGTGAGGACGCGGAAAGAAGGCAGCCGTCTGCAGCCAAGTCTCTAGAGAAACCAACCCTGCTGGTCCCTTGATCTTGGACGTCTAGACTCCAGAACTTTGAGACATAAATTTCTGTTGTTTAAGCCACCCAGTATGTGGTATTTTGTTTTGACAGCCCTAGCAGACTAACACAACCAGGAGGACATTTTAGATGGCATTTAACTGAACACAAGAAGGATCAACCATTCACAGAGCTTGCTGGAGTGCTAACGACGTGAGCCTCTGTGACTAGGTTCACGCCATACAGGCCACCAGGACTTCATCATAACAGTCACCTGGCCAATTGTAAGATGCTGCTCAATTTCCGAGATCTAAAGTGAGAAAAAAATGTGCATCTTGGTCTTAAGAAATGTTGTCATTCCTTCAGTATTTTACCTTTCATGTTCTGGAATTCCCTGTCAGTTCTCTTCTCTCTAGAATCTGTTCCTTGTTTTTCATAAACACTTCATATTCAGTGAGTTCTCAACATATGGACTTATTCTTCTTAATAGCTTAATTTAAGAGCTATATTTAAGCTCTTGAATTTAAGAGCGATATTCTTTTTGTGGTCATTGATTCAGGAATTCAAGTAAAAGGAAATGGATAATTTAGTATTGAATTGCAAATTAAAAGCAACCTGTGTAGGTGTAATTTTGGTACACAGATCAAGTCCTCTTACCATAGAATAATCTAATCTGTGCAAACAAATGGAATCCTAAAGGTGCTAAGTGAGTGAGAGCTGTGGCTGTGCGGAGGGAGGGTGGTGGCGGGGTAGGGGGTGGAGGGGCGGGCGGGGGGAGTGCAGAGACCCAATCCATGGATTAACCCAACTTCTATATCTCAGAGAGAAGGCTGGAGTGGGGGGTTTTTCTCAGTAGGACATAGCAGCTAATTTGGGTTGTATTATTTTATGTAGAAGTTCAAACTTGAACATTTAGAATGACTGTTGCAAATACCAGATTCTGCCATATCCAGAGTGTGTATGAAAGTATACACTTTGTTTCTTTCACTAAACAGCCCCCTCTGCATCCTCTTGTTGTCCTTATTTATTTCCTCTAAGGCTCCTGGGAAAAAACACGCCTTTAAAAATATGTATGCAAGTTAAGAGAATATTATGAAGCTATCACAGAGAACAATAATCCTTAGACAAGAGAGTTCAGCTTTTGCCAACTTGAGAACAATGAGTAATTTTCTTCTCTGCACTCTCATTGGGGTGAAATGTTCCCCTTACAAAAGCTGTCCCCAAACTGTAATTAAGCAAATATCTTCTCACTTCCAGCCTTGAATTTTTTCTTTAATTGTCTTCTGGACTCTGTTTGAATGAGATTATTTTCAAATGCATTCAGTTCTCTGTCCCAGTGTCCAAAACTCCATCACCCTTTGACTTCTTTGTGCATCTAATCCATTCAGATACTGTGTCACTTAGAAGCTTTTGCTGGCAGTTAAAACAAAATGGGAGTCAAATGGCTTCAACAATAGAAGAAGCCAATGTGTCATTGGCTCACATTACCAAAAAGTCCAGAGGTGAGGCAGGTCTCGAGCATGGTTTGTTAAGAGTCCTATTATCTTTCTTTGTGATTTCAACATTTCGCTTTCCTACGTTGGCTTTCTGATCCCTCATGGTCACAAGATGGCAGCCAGGAGAGGGCAGTTGTCTACAGCTTCTGGGCCAAGCTGCTGAGTAGCACTCAGACTGGACTGAACTGTCCAAAAGTAAATCTTTTGTCTAAGATAAATAAATACCTACAAGACAATAACCAAGACATGGAAAGAACCTAAATATCTATCAGTGGAGGAATGGATAAAGCAGATGTGGTGCATATATACCAGGGAATATTCAGCCATGAGAAAGAAGTGAATCCTGCCATTTGCAACAACATGGATGGAACTTGAGGGCATAATGCTAAGTGAAACAAGCCAAGTGAAGAAAGACGAATGCTGCATGGTATCACTGACATGTGGAATTTGGTGGAGAAAAAGTTAAACTCATAGCAACAGAGAAGAAAAGTGTCACAGACTTGGGGGTGAGGGTGGGTAAAATAGGGAGAGGTTTTGGCTATGAGATAAATAAGATCTGAGGATCTAACGTAAAACATGGTGCCTATAGTTGATAACACTCTACTGTATAATTGAAATTTGATGATAGAGTAAAACTTAAATATTCTTACCACCCCACCCCAAGAAAAAGATAAATATGTGAGGTGATGAATGTGTTAATTAACTTGATGGGAGAAATCCTTCCACAGTGTATATTTACATCAAATCACCACAATGTACATTTTAAATATCTTAAAATTTTATTTATCAATTATACCCCAGTAAAACTGAAATTAAAAAAAAGATGAATGGCCAATAGACATATGAAAAAAATGCTCAGTATCATTAATTATCAGAGAAACGCAAATCAAAACTGCAGTGAGGTATCACCTCACACCAGTCAGAATGGCCATCATTCAAAAGTCCACAAATGACAAATGCTGGAGAGGCTGTGGAGAAAAGGGAACCCTCCTACAATGCTGATAGGAATGCAGTTTGGTGCAGCCATTCTCGAAAACAGTATGGAGATTCTTCTAAAAACTAAAAATAGACCTACCATATGATCCAGCAACCCCACTCCTGGGCATATATCCAGAGGGAACTCTAATTTGAAAATATACCTGCACCCCGATGTTCATAGCAGCACTATTTACAATAGCCAAGACATGGAAGCAACTTAAATGTCCATCGACAGGTGACTGAATAAAGAAGCTGTGGTGTATTTATACAATGGGATACTGCTCAGCCATAAAAAAGAATAAAATAATGCCTTTTGCAGAAACATGGATGGACCTCGAGATCATCATTCTAAGTGAAGTAAGCCAGAAAGAGAAGGAAAAATACCATATGATATCACTTATATGTGGTATCTTAAAAAAAAAAAAAAAAGGGACACTATGAACTCATCTACAAAACAGAAACAGACTCACAGACTTAGTAAACAATCTTATGGTTACGGGGGAAAGGGGGTGGGAGGGGATAAATCTGGGAGTTTAAGATTCACAAATGTTAGCCACTATATATAAAAATAGATTTTAAAAGTTTGTCTTGTATAGCATAAGGAACTATGTTCAATATCTTGCAATAACCTTTAATGGAAAAAATATGAAAATGAATATATGCATGTATATGCATGACTGGGACATTGTGCTGTACACTAGAGATAGACACATTATAATTGACTGTACATCAATGAAAAATAAAAATAAATAAATAACAAAAAAAAAATGTAACTGGTTTATCTGGAAAATTACCTTTGACAAAGGAGTTGAGGTGTCTCTGGTTTGCTCCGTGAGATCGTGCCCAGGGGCTGGGGTTGGGGGGGTAGACCTGATATCTGGGGGTTACCACAATGCATGCTTTAGGCTCATGATTATTTTACTTTCTCCTTTGAATATTTTTTCTCATACTCTGAAATTTTCTCCTGATTCTTTTTTCACACTACTAAAACCTTTAACTTCTCTCCAATTTTCATCCATTACATTTCTTACCACTTGGGTCTTGCGATAATAACGAGTATTCTAGCTAGGATTCTTTCATCCCCCAATCAGACTTTGACCTGCTGACTTTGTCCCCTGCCATTTTAGTCTTGTTATCAGCTTAATGAACTGACTTCAAAAGAAAGCAGGTTCCGTTTCTCCTACCATGGGAGCACGCAAGGAAGATGAAAAGCAGAAAGCAAATCTTCATTGCTTTCTTTTCATGCTCCTTCTCACGTTTCAGACACAGTGCAGAGCAGGAGGCACGATGGGCACATCTCAGCAGCCCACTGCCCCTTAAGAACCCAGCCAAGGATGCTTCCACAAGTGTGCCCTGGGCTGCGAGTGAGATAGAGAAATAGGTTCTGTCCATTCTCAGGGTGTCTGGGAGAGAGAGCCAGGGGGTTTGCTCATCTCATAAAATATTCAAGTGAAGTAAAAATTGTTAAGGATGGCCAAGACCTCAGGGGCTACTCTGGGAAAACAAATAGAATCTAAAAATCTTGTCAAATTATATTACTCAGTGCCATTACATTCTTAAATTTTGAATATATCATTTGTCCTTAAATAAAAACATGATGTACCCTTCTTGTACCTTAATCCTGGCAGGCTTTCATCAGCTGGGGACCTGGTGACCATGCTTTTATGAGAATCCTATAAGCCATCCAGTGGAGCCAAATGGATTATTTATCTTATTATGAACATTACCAGCCGTATTGTTCTTTTCAGACTAAAAACTCAATGAGTCCAAATTTAATCCCTTTTTAATTTAGTATTTTTTTTTCAGAGTAATATACGTACATAGTTTTGAAATCAAATAATATTGCAAATCTAATAATGCAATACCCTCAAATCTTCCCATTCTCACCTCTGTGTCTAGCTAACATCAGCGCTTAGATTTTCTTTGGATATTTACCTCCACGTGTAATAGAATTTTACTGCTACCTTTTGGTTTTCTATTGAGAGAACTTAGTTTTCTTACCTACTGTTCTTAACCCAGACTGAGACACACACATGTTCTCTCTTTGTCCCTCTCATTGTGTCTCCCTCCTCACCTCTCCTAATACAGCATAGTCAGATCACAGTGTTAGTTAAATCAATATCGTGCTTCCATTATTATATCTCTAAATATGACTCCCAGCTGAGCCAAATTGCATAACATGATTGCACTTCCCTTCTTCTATCCCCAGTTATGTTCTCCTGGAGTTTCAATAATTCCTCCATTTTTCCTGTTGCTTAATCTTTTGCTGTCACGACTTCTGTGCTTCCCGACCCCCACCCTGTCCCTGCCCTTGGTGTAAAACTTCTCCCCAGCCCAGCCCAGCAGCCACCTGTCACCTCTGTTGTCTCCGAGGAGGTCTGTGCAAGTCCCGCGTCCTCCTCCTCCATCTGGGACGGGTCTCCGCAGCTGCTGCCCAGCTGTTGTCCAGGGCCTTCTTTTCTCTGATGCTGGGATCCCTAGGGGAGCAAAATATTAACATTATCTTGGAAAGTAAATGGATTTTTTCAAAACTCTGTCCCTGTCACTTTTGATGGTTATTGGAAAGGCTCAAGACCTAGAAATGAATATTAAAGGCATGTTTTATGAGAGAGAATGCAGGGTGCATAGTTGAAACCAACAACAACAACAAAAAACCCATATTATGCTTTTCCATATTAAGATAGCTTGTTGACCATTTATCTTTAGCATTTTTATTGGGTTTATCCAAGTGTATTTCTCTTTTATTCTTCCTTCCAATTTTTCTTTAATGCTATCTACCCACCTTCTTTTATATAATTTCTGTGATCTATTTTATCTTTCTAAGGTCGCAAGCTTACCATACATGTTTTACACTCCTTTAAACTTTTCAACCTTTGATTAAATTAGTGAAGCTAAAAATTAAGGGAAAGTGTGATTAAACAACTGTTCATCTATGCATACAATTAATATAAATATTTTCTGGACTATATTGAGTTCAAAATAGCATGTGCTTAATTAAGCACAATATCAACACTCCAAGCTTAATTTAAAAAATTTAAAAAGATACGTATACTCAGAAATGCATACATCCTTATAAAGTTATTCCTGTCACCTATTAATGTTAATATCTATCAATCTGCTTATTTTTAAATTGAAGTATAGTTGATTTACAATGTTGTGTTAATTTCTGGTGTGCAGCATAGTGATTCATTTGTGTGTGTGTGTGTGTGTGTGTGTATTCCATTTCATATTCTTTTTCATTATAGGACATTACAAGGTATTAAATAGAGTTCCCTGTGCTATACAGTATGACCTGTTGTTTACCTGTTTCATTTACAGTAGTTAGTATCTACAAATCCCAAACTCCCAATTTATCCCACCCTACCCCCTTTCCCCTCTGGTAACCATAAATTTGTTTTCTATCAGCATCTATCAATTAACTGATTTGATTTTAAGAGTATCACTGTTTGTTTACCAGTCCGTGGACTGAAGTGCTCATCTGAAGTCCACCCTAGCTGAGCTGACCTGAGTACACCTAACACACAGCAGTGCATACAGATGTACAGACGCGGAGAGGGAGACTTGGTAGGGAGCACACTGATGGAGCATTTCCCACGTGCTGGACACTCTTTTAACTGCTGTCTCTATGTTAACATAACGAGCTCCTATAACCTTATGGAATAGATATTGCTATGGCCTCTGTTTTAAAAACAGAACTGATGTCTAAGTGACTTGTTCAAAGCCACATAGCTACTAAAATGGTAGAGCCAGTGCGCTAATCCCAATGGGCTGACTTGCATCAGGAACCCAGCACATCACATCAGAGCATGTGCTGGGGCAAGACAGGAACCTGAGCCTCCTGACTAGGTCCCATCCACCGAGCGCTAATTTTCAAGCATTGCATTACAACTCATGTATATGTGAGCACTCTTTTACATGTCTTTTGGTAACATAGGCACACACACCAGACAGTGAAATCATTAATTCATATGGTAAAGGTGCATTCCAATTTGGTAAATGATGCTAAAGCTTACCCAGAATACTAACTCACTCTCCTTTCATCAGCAGTATTTGAGATTTCCGGTCAGGCCCCACGCTTGTCAACAGTTGATACCGATTTGTCAACAACTGATTTACAATATCAATGTAAAATGTGCTTCTCATTTTAGCCGTTTTGGTAGATTCTCAATGGTGTCTCATCAGACTTTCAATTTGCATTTCCCAGCTGCCTAATGAATTGAACACCTTTTCATATGTCCCTTGGCCACATGGATTCCTGCTTTTGTGAAGTGTTTGTTCTACTCTTTGGCCTATTTTTTCATTTTGGTTCCCAGGTTGACGACATTCTAGAGAATACGTTATAATCTGGGGCCATATTTTTAAGAGTATGGAACAATCCCACTACTGTAGAGATTTTACCCGTATGTATTTGTTGCAGCTTATTGAGTATAACAGAGTGGTTCCACAAAGTTCCCTAGGGGAAAAAATGCCTCTCCACCTTCCTCCAGAAATTAAAAGCTCTCATAAACAATACATATTTTTGGCAAGTGGTACTGAACACCTGGCATGTTAGTGGGGCATTTTCTTCTATCCCCATGGCCATATGCTCCCAGGTGACAACTTTGAGAATGCTTACCTCTTGGGCAAATGCTGACCTGTCACCGCTTGACATATGGTGAGTGGTAGGCGGACTCTTGCCCCCCCCCTAGGGCACCTGCTCCCCTCCGCTTTCCTGGAGAGGGCAGCATGCTTCTGGGCATTTGCCTACCGAAGCCTTACAGCAGTGACGCTTGCCTTCCTAAGAGGGCAAGAAGCCCAGCCCTTGTCAATGGCTGTGCCAGAATTCCTTTACATGGCACCAACTGGGAAATGACCTTACAAAAGCAGAGGTTCAAGTATTGTTTTATCATTAAAAGGCAGGAGTAGAAATAATGGGGACATTGGGGACATTGGTGGTAAATATATATGAGTTGCTCAACCTCTGTGAAGACATTTCCTTATCGGTGAAATGGGGAAAATTATACAGGACGGACTTTTCAAGGTTGTTGTAAAGACAGAGCTAATGCATGCAATGTGCCTAATCTGGGGGAAGTATTCCAACGGTGAACAAAGGGGTAAGCCTTGTTTCGGTGACCTGCGGTGCACTGCAAACCACACCAACACTTAGTGGCCTCAGAAGTCCTCAAAAAGCCAGAGTCAAGGCGTTGGCCAGCTAGCATTTACCTGGAGGCTTGAGGGGAACATCTGTTTCCAAGTTCGTTCAGGTTGTTGGCAGAATCTGTTTCACTGTTTCCTTGTTGGCCATGCACAGGGGGCTACCCACGGCTTCTAGAGGCAGCTGCCCCTCTGTCTTCAAACCAGCAAGAGCTCACTGAGTCCCTCCCAGGCTTCAAATTGCTCTTCTTCTTTTACTGGGAGAGAGTTGGGCTTGATCGTATAGGCAAGGCAGAAGTGGAAGCCAGCCCGTGCCTCTTAGACTGCGTCAGTGTGCTCAGTGAGCTCTCGCCCGCTGTATCTGTATCTCTATGCCTGAGGACTTTTCTGGAGCCTAGAAAGGCTGCTCAGCCTGTGTGTGAAATTCAAAAAATGTAGACTTGAGTCTCATTCGCCATTGTTTGAGCAGCCCTCAAGCTCTGACCGATCGTAGTGTGTAAGTACCTCGGACCCCATATGGAGTATTTCAATTTCCTAGGACTTCCATCACAAAAGACAATAAACTGGGAGCCTTAAAACAACAGAAATTTAGTCTTCACAATTCCGGAGGCTGCAAGTTCAAGATCAAGAAGTTGGTGGGGCTGTGCTCCCTCTGAGACTCCAAGTAGGAACCTTTCTTGCCCCGTCCCCACTTCTGCTGGTTGCCAGTAACCCTGGGCATTCTTAGGCTTGTAGCATATCACTTCCACCTCTGTCTCCATCTTCACATGACATTCTTCCTTGTATCTTCGTATCGTCTTCTTGTAATGACACCAGCTCTATTGGATCAGTGGCCCACCCTACTCTAGTATGGCTACATATTTACTAATTACACCTGCAATGACCCTATTCCCAAATAAGGTCACCCTCTGAGGTACTGGGGTTAGGACTTCAGCATCTCTTTTAGGGGACATAATTCAACTTAAGCGTAACACTGAAGGTGGGAAAATTCTTTGATATGAATATTGTACTGGTTCCTGGAGTTTCTCCCTAGGAGTAAGGTCTGGTCACCCAGGGAGGTAGCTTCCTTTAGAATCCTCTTGTCTGCTGCCTTCCCCTACCCCATCACTTCATACTCCCCTGTAGGAGTTTTCTTTGTGTCCTAAATAACCTTCCTACACTCGAGTCCTTATCTCTGAGGTCCTGAATGTAAATAATTTTTTTCTGGGGGAAACCAAACAAACATAACAGAAATAATGAAGATTTTTTATGGTTTACCGACACGTCCAAAATTCACCTTTTGGACTTTGGTCGATACTGTAACAATGTTTGGGGGTCTTATGGGTGGCACTTAGAGTTTACCAGAGTTCAGCAGAAGCTGAGTGATGCCATGTTAATTTTCATGCTGGACCGGATAGAGAAGAAACGGATCCTGTTGGCACACAGGATGGTGTCTTGCTTTCTGTAAATCCTATCGGTACTTGCTTCTCAAGTTCTGGTTAGAACCAGAAGGTTGCATGTCTCCATCAAGCACACTGACAAACAGCTTTGAGTCCTTAATTGTACTATCCAAGATTTATACTGTTTATAAAAACAGTCCTGTAGACATTTGGCTGTGGTTAATTTAAGGAGCAGGCCTCTCTGTGGATTAGCCTCAGGGTTTCTTGTCATCTTAGCCTAAGGATTCCTAAACTTGTAATTTCCAAAAAAAAATGTTCCGTGTTGCAGTCCCTCTATCAATTTAATTTGATGTTTATTAAATATACTGCAAGGAGTTGTTATTTCAAAGCAAGAAAACAGAAAACAAATTCTTACTCCTTTACAAAAAGCAACCACAATAAAAACAAGAATAACCATTGCACTATCAAAGACGGTCACAGTGTGAAATCAAAGTGTGGAGCGTGAAGGGTGAATAAAGGGCACAGTGAGGTTACTTCCACAGCTCAGTCTTCGTCCCCTGTGCTGTCAGAGAATTTCTCAGTAATCATCATGAGTGAACGGTCATAAATCCCTTTCACATCTGAGGAATCATTTGTGACAACCTTGAAACTAAGATCCAGATAGGCAAAGAAATATGTAGGCTGTCCTTTGACCCTGTATGATGGTTCTTTGTGATTTGTTTAGCAGCCAAATCCTTGAGAACGTGCCCCCTACCCCACTGTCTTCTTAGGCCGCTCTCCAGCCAGGAATGAAGCCTGTGCCCATCAGGTCATGTCTGTCTGGGCATGGCATCTGAGATCATGAGCTCCACCTTTTTCCAGGTGTGCAGCCTTGGCATTGAACAGGAGTGAAGGGCCCACAAAGTTTAGTTTCTTTTTTTTTTTCAATTGAAATACAATCAGTTACAATGTGTCAATTTTTGGTATACAGTGAATTGCCCCAGTAGTACACATGTATACATATATTCGTTTTCATATTCTTTTTCACTAAAGGTTATTACAAAATATTGAATACAGTTCCCTGTGCTATACAGAAGAAATTTATTTTTAAAATTTATTTTATATATAGTAGTTAACATCTGTAAATTTCAAACTCCCAGATCTATCCCTTCCAACCCCATTTCCCTGGTAACCATAAAATTGTTTGCTATCTCTGTGATTCTGTTCCTATTTTGTAGATGAGTTTATTAGTCTTTTCTCTTTTTTTAAGATTCCACATATGGGTGATATCATGTCGTATTTTTCTTTCTCTTTCTGGCTTACTTCACTTCGAATGATGACCTCTAGGTCCATCCATGTTGCTGCAAATGGCATTATTTTATTCTTTTTTATGGCTGAGTAGTATTCCATTGTATAAATATACCACAGCTTCTTTATCCAGTCATCTGCCGATGGACATTTATGTTGCTTCCATGTCTTGGCTATTGTATATAGTGCTGCTATGCACACTGGGGTGCAGGTATTTTCGGATTAGAGGAACTCTAATTCAAAGTTCAGTTTCTGATGAAATGTGCTGTTTCTCTGCTACCCTGGCTTACAGCTCACGCTCTTGTTGTGTCCTGTGTTGTGTTCCTGCAGTGGTTCATTTATATATATATCCTCAGCTCCTTGCCTGGTCTTACCCATAGGACGTGCACAATATATGTTTGCTAAATAAATTAATTGCTTAGAAATCTCCTGAGGCCAGGTATATGACAGAAGATAAAACCCTGAGGAGTGAGCTTAGAGCTGAATACATACACATAAAAGATGAGGCTGACCACCCAGGAAAACGAGCCACATAATCAGATGCTAAGGATCATGAGTATGCATAAAGGGAATATGGAAATAGCTCCTAAAGAGTCATGGCTTTGTCTAAGTCCCTTTTACTGGAGACGTGCTTGAGAGCTGACTCTGATCACTTCAGGTGGGCAAATGATGGCATTCTCTTAACAAGTGATCTGGGGAGTGATGAAGAAATAAAAAAAGGAAATAAGGTCTTAGGAAATATGTTTCACCCAGTAGTAAGGGATACAATGTATCAAACAGAGCTCAATTCCTAGTGGAGGTTGTTCTCAAAAAAGCATCTGTTTCACCTGCTGATGTGTGTGTGTGTGTGTGTGTGTTTAATTAGCTGTTAACACTGCAGTAGACAATTCTAGGGCCGACACCGCATCAGGCATGTGATGACTGTCACGTCCCTGGTGTGCTCTTCGAGTGGGATGCTTGCTGGTATTACTCAAGGAGCGACACTAGGTTGTCCAGAGTCAGAGCCATCCTGGGCACGAGACAGCGCTCTGCTGGCAGTGGCTGCAGGTCAGGCAGAGAGACCCATTTTTTCCCGGGTTAACAAATAAAGCAGGTGGCTAGCATTTTGCCTTGAATGTTAAAGAGGCAAAGCCTCTGTAAAGATTAGAATGAAAGTTACACGGTTACAGGTGCCAAAACCAAGGATTATTTCAAATAATGAACAAAATCCTGAAACAGTACAACGGCTGCTGTGGGTTACGGCTCCCACCCCGTGCCCTCTGCTGCGTGGACGTCACAGGTGAGCCTCAGCACGAGGCCGTCAAAGAGCTGAGCGCACGTTTCAGAGACGAGAAAATAGATGTGAAATATGTTCCAGATCATAAACTGGTAAGAGGCAAAACAAGGATTCTAAATGAGAATCTGATGAACCGAAGTCTTTGCAGGACACGCTGTGTAGTGTCTAAGGACAGAAAAGAGTCAGACAAGGCTCTATTTGATGGGTCATCAAATGCTTGCCAAATGGAAGAAGAGTCCAAACCAGAAAATTATCCCAGTGGAAGTTCAGGGTCATTATCAGGTCCCTAGGGGGAAGTAATCCAGAACTGGTATTTGAGTCCACTGAATATTCTTATGCTTGCAAATTAATAACTCTATTTTTATCACCTAGGGAATGCATACAGGTAAAGAATCTCCTCTTTCAGGTCTTATCACAGACACTGGGGATCCAACACGGTCGTTTCCAGAGCAGGCAGACCCTTGGACCAGCAGATGCTGATGCGGATGGGGTCAGAACGAGGCTGAGCCCTCTGCAGATGCTTTCAGTGAGCAAAAGCTGCCGTCCTCAAGGAATGTTCACTCGATGAAAACCAGCTGTAAACCTATGAGAACAGGCCAGACTCATCCCATTTTTGCACGAACTCCTGCAGTTTGTCACACAACTACCTCCCAAGGCTGCAAGTTTATAAGGGACATGTAGCTGCTCTTGTACCCCACATGTGTCATTTGAGGAGGATGTGACAAGGTAGAGAAATGCTCAGAAAGACTTTATAAAAAGAGTTGGCATTAAAACAAGTGAAATTAGTACCTCTGACCACGTCAGGGAGACCACACTTTAAAATCAGTATCCTCATTTGGATGTGCGGTCACTGCAGATGTCATTAGTAAGATTAGGGTGGGCCCCTAATCCTCCCTGACTGATGCCGTTATTAAAATGGGGGCTGTGGACACAGACACGCACACAGAGAGATCACAGTGTGAAGATGAAGGAAGGACTCATGAAAACCATTCTGTTTCTGGACATCAACTGCTCACTGGCTACGTCTGGAGGAGGGTTCCTCTTCCCACTGCCAGGGCAGGAGACTACAAGTCTCCCTCAACCTGGCTTTGGCAGTTAGCAGACCCCACTCGGTGAGCAGCAGAAAACAAAAAGTGTCTGTAATCGAGCTAGAAGGAGCGAGGCCAAGTCTGAACTTACCCGAGGGGATCTTCAGAAAGGGCAGAATGAAAGCAAAGGTATGCAAATAGAGCCAGGCAGGCAGCGGGAAGGATTAAATGTTGCTATTTGAATGCAGAAACCTCTTCATGTTTAATAAGTACTCAGAGATCCGAGAAGGAAAGTTTCAGACAAAACAGTTATAAACAGTATCCCATCTAAGCCACTGGCACCCCGAGGCCAGCGCTGGGTCCCTGTATTTATACTAGTACAAGAGCTCTTGCTTTGATTTCTGGTCCAGCGTCTTAGTTTGTCCAGGCATTGGCTGCTAACTTGCACTGTCGCACCTACTCAGTGCTCACTGCGACCCCTTTCTGCTATTAGCATCCTTAAGGGACCATTCTGCCCCCCGCCCCATGTTAATTTAGATGCTTTGGGTGAAATTGGTCTGTTCCTTGCTCCCAGATCCAGAAGTGACATGGTTGCAGACCTGATCCCTTGGCGTGGTCCACAAATTGTCAGTTTCCTAACTCTGATTAGTCAGGCGATAAGGCAAGCTGGTACAGAGACTCAGTCGTGAGAATTTTTTTTCCCTAGAACTATTGAGAGAGAGAAGCTCCCTTCCTGTCAGGGTTGGTTTCTACGCTGGTTGGATATAGACCTGGAGTGGTGGGGCTTTGACACCATGCGGAGGGGTGATCATTCAGGAAAGTGGAGTCCAGCAGTGGGGAGAAACAGTCCTGATGGCATTATTTGAGCTTCTAGAGTCTCACATGCCTGAAGCTGGCTTCTCTCTGGGCTTTTTAGGCCCTAGTCTAATAGATTATCTTTTATTGCTCAAGCCCCTTTGGATTAGGCCACTTTCAACTAATGGGATACTGATGGATATCCTTCTCAAGTCTTTTCTAGGCAAGAGAGTGTCCCTAAACCTCAGCCGTCCTGCCTGGGTCCTGCTGTCAGACCTCTGTGATTCCGAGGAGCTCCCTACATCATCCTTACAATGATGTAAAGGACCAGCATCCCTGGTCCTTTACATCACTGGTCTCAACTGAGCGTGATTTTGCCCCTAGGGGACCTTTGGCAATATCTGGTGACATGTTTGGTTGTCATAAATGGGGGTTGAGTGGATACAGGCCAGAAACACTGCTAGACACCCTACAAGGCACAAGACAGCCAACTGCAAAAAAGAACTGTCCAGCCAAAATGTCAACAATGTGTGCAATGTTGTGATTTATGATTTTGCCCCACCCTAGCACACAGCTCCTGGAATTTCTTAAGTGCTGTGAGTGATGAAGTTGTTGCTTGTGATGTTACTGAGGTGACTTTTGGAAAGCCCCTAGACAACCTGAGGATGGAGGCTGGTTGCCAGGGAAACCAGCCAGGATAAGAGAGCTGGAACTTTCAGCCCTGCACCTACCTCTGGGGGACGGGAGAAGGATGGGTGATTGAGTTCAGTCGCCAATGGCTAATGATTAAATCAACCATGCCTACCAAATAACGCCCTTGTAACAACCCAAAAGGACATTTGCAGTTTCTTTCCTAAACATGTAGGCATGCTGCAAGAGTGTTGCCCCCAAGAGCATGGAAGCTCGGTCCCCTTTCCCACAAACCTTGCCCTATGCATCTCTTCCATCTCCCTGTTCCCAGCTATGTCCCTTCATAACACATTGGTGATCTGGTAAACCATTTTCCTGAGTTCTGTGAGCTCTTCTAGAAAAGTAGTAGATCTCCGGGGGGGGGGGGGGTGCTGAGGAAATCTTGGCTGTATAGCCAGTTGGTTAGAAGCACAGGTGACAACCTGGACTTGTGATCCACATCAAAGTGTGTGTGTCTGGGGCACTGTTTGGGGGGCACGGTTTGGGGGGCAGCCTTATAGGACTGAGCCCTTAACCTATGGGATCCGATGCTCTCTCCTGGTAGATAAGATCAAAATTGAGTTAAATTGCAGGACATCCAGCTGGTGTCACAGAACTGCTCGATATGGGGAAAACTCCAGACATTTGGTTTCAGAAGCGTCAGAAGTAGTGTATGTGATATAAATAAAAACAATGGTGTCTTTTTTCTTTACAGTGCTGCCGTTGAGAACTCTGCTGTAGATGTTATAATCCACCAGTCTCCCAGACTCGAGTACCCGCCACCATTCATTAATTCTTCATTCAGCAGTCATATGTTAGGGGCCCTGCACCAAGCATTGTTCTGGTGTCAGGGACGCAGCCTGGTCAGGGCACAGACCTCACCATAAGGGACCTTCCAGATGTACTGGACCCTGCTGGCCTCATCCTTTAACTGTTCGGCTCTGTTAACTTCCGTGAACCACAGACCCACTTTGGACTCTGACTAGTTGTGGGATGTGGACATCTTGAACACGGTCTAGAATGGACCACAGCCTCTTGAGTTAGAGCATGACAGGTGACATTCATCATCTTAAACAGACTATTTTTAGCACAGCAATGCACCACGTGTAATGGCTGTGGAGAATTTTCTCAGATTTGGTATAGTCTGAAAGAAGTTAGCTTTTTTAGGTCTTTTTGTGTGTGGGATCTCATGGGGATCTTCCTCTGGAGAAGTGGGACCATGGTCACGTCTTTTTGGCTCCATGACGTGTTGAGTAATGGGTGTTGTTTGAAAGGAGACACTTAACAAATGTAAGGGAGTGAATGCAGATTTAGTGTTCTGCTTAGAGCATTCGTGGTATATAATTTTGGAAACTGCTTGCTAGAGTCTGGTAGTAACCTCTCAAGGTGTCCCTGTAACATTATTATGCTAGTAGTGTATTTCAGAGCTCAGAAATTTGATCCGGAGAACTGGATCTCTGTGTGTGAACAAAGGACAGGGGCAGGATTACAAGAGTGTGTGTTTTGTACCAGGTAAGTCAGATGGACAGAACAGGCTGGTGTGGGATGCTTTATGACTGCTATTTTGGAAACTTGGTCATGTATTTTTAGCTCACAGAACCTCTGTTCTGACACAGTTCCTTTGGGGGACACTCCACGGCTGCTGGGAGAGGGGGAAGCCCCGGCAATGCTTTCTCCTTGTGTCACAGCAGGGCACACAGGCAAGCGAGGAAAGCCCTTTGGAATTCTAGTTGTGATAATCTAGAGTTTACGTGGCTGAACATTCCAGCTTTGCAAAATTATTTTTTAAGCTAAATCAAAGGTTCCCTGGAGCCAGGCTGGTGGCTACAAAGAGCAAGCAGTGGAGGCAGAGGTGAGGCAGGCATGGGAGCTGGGCTAAAGGGCAGGTCAGCACCACTGCTTCAGGACAGCGCTGCTGTAATCAACTAGACAGCGATGAGTGACCCCGCTGGGCTCCTTAATTTGTCATCATTAAATAGCCCTACGTCCAGTGAAACCAGAGAGGTAGTTCAGCCTCCCATGATTTCTGCAGAGTTGTGAGGAGGTAGGGAAAGGGGTCTTCACAAGCCTTCTAGCCAGACCACTTGTTATGAGTAAAATTGGAATGTGCCCTACTGCTCTGATCATTTATGGACTCCAAATGCTCCCAGACGAAAAATAGCTTCCTTTTATTTTGTGCAAGTGTACAGAAGATGATTAAAAGGGAGGCGAATTTTCTATTCTCAAGCTGATGAAGATGTCCACGCTGTGGAAGGCACACATAATGACTAAAACTCATCTCATGTTTACTATGTACCAAACATTGTGGAGTGCATGCTACACGTTTATCTCAATAAAGGAGATGCAATTATTATTTTTATTTTATTGATGCAGATGCCCTAAGTGTTGTGTCTTTTGAATAGTGCCTGTAATGTATAGGATGTCCAATTAATATTTGTTAAATAATTTATAAAATAAACCATGAGATAAATCGGGATAAGAAAGATGAAGTAAGCTTCCCCTTAATTTCTAATGATGGTAGAATACCTTGTTGCAGATACCTTTCAACTGGATGAAATAGTGATGAAATAACCTGTTTTAAGTTAAAAAAAACATAGTGCCCAAGTCAGCTCTCCCTCAGAGAAGCCATAAAGAGACAAAATCCTGAATTGGCAGGAGGCATAGAGACCTGAGCCCCCAGATCGATGCCTTCTTTCCACCTTGAGACAGGTACCTTCTAAAGCAGTGGGGCATAGCCTCAGAAGCTGAGGAGAGCTTTCAGAAAATTCACAAGGCTAAGGTACAAAGATTGGAGCCCACCAAGAGGCAAAGTCCCCATGGACATGCTGAGGGTGCCCAGGTCCTGCAGACCTGATTCATCCCAGCCCCACCACTTCCCAGCTGGACACATTAGTCCACAATTTTTTTTCTGGTTGTTAATAAACTTTTATCAACTCATCATCCATGTTCACTTTGATGAATTAGCACAAAGTGAGCACATCCATTCAACCATGATCCAGATCAAGAAGTAGAATCCTGGAAACCTCCCTCGCCCCTCTATTCCTAAGTAACTACTATCCTGACCTCCGATACCATAAACAAATTTACCTTTTTTTTTTTTTTAACTATACAGTTGACCCTTAAACAACGTGAGTTTGAACTGTGTGAGTCCACTCATGCTTGGGTTTTTTCCGCTATACACATAATGGAGTACTACATGATTGGAGTTTGATTGAATCCTCGGATGTGGAACTGTGGATACAGAGGGTGACGGCGAAGTTACCCATGGGCTTTCAATTGTTGCGGGCTGATTGTGGCGCTAACCCCTTGCATCGTTCAAAGGTCAACTGTAACTTTATGTCTGAGGGATTCATCTATATTGCAGGAGAACATTTCATTAATTTTCTGTTGCTGTGCATAATACTATTCTATGGCTCAACGTAAGGTCAATTTTGGTAAACTTCCCACATACACTTGAGAAGAATGTGTAATCTGCAAGCGTTGGGTGGTATTTATGCATACTTTGTTAGTTGCGTCCTTCAACTCGTCTCTATCTTTACTGATTTTCATTTTTTCTATCCTTTACTAACAATTGTGAGCTAAAATCTCTCATTATGAGATAGAAGAGATCTTAGAAATCACCTCATTTATTTTCTTAATTTTATTGATTGTAAACTGAGGCCAAGAGAAGGAAGCAAATGGACTACATGTTGACCAATGAATACCATGTCCCAGGCAAGGACCCAGGCTCTTTACATATATCATCCCATTAAATCCCCGCAAGAACCCCATAAGGGAGGTAAATATCATAACGCTTTACTGGTGAGGAAACTAAGACCCAGTGAAGTTAAGCAACTTGTTCAGATGTCTCTGAAGGCTAAAATGTACACTTCTTATTCTAAGCTTCAGTACGTTGCCCAGAGACTCACAGAATCCCTAATTAGTTATCTGTCATTCCATAGGCACTAATTCAGGGTCTTCTTGTGCCATGCAGTGTTTCAGCAGCTAAGTCATTAACATTAAAAGAAATAAGCCATGACCATTTTCCCCAGGATAGTCACAGGTAAATGGAGAAAACATGCAAATAAACAGTTATAATGTAAAGCTGGAGGAAAGCTGTGCATGTCCTATAAATGAGTTTGGATTTTATCTGGAAGGCACTGGAGGAGTCTTAAATTTTTTTTTTTTTTTTTAGCCAGGGATGGAGACTGAGCGTTAATACCAGCCAAAGTTGGTGGCAGCCTGAGCTGTGGCTGTGGCAGTGGGGATTGCCATCAGGGTATCAACTCAAAAGGGATGTGGAAAGCCATTCTGGGAATGGGCTGAATGGTACATTTTCCACCTTTATTGCTCATAGTTGCCAGTGGAGACAGTTCAGATTAAAGCAACTTCAAGTAGTACCTTTGTAGAATCTCAGCGCTTCAGGGACATTCTCCTTGTTTGAGGTGGGAAGGCGGGGGCTTCCCTGAGGTAGAGCAATGACCCAGGCATCCTAGGAAGAGCATCTGAGAGGACAGTAAATTGGGGCATGAAGGATGGAGTTTGTAGGTGAGAGTACTTCTCATCCCTGACCCTTTCCCACCAAAATTCCAGGTAGTTTGGGAAGTTGGCTTCATAATCCAGATGCTGCTGTCAATTCCTGTTCAGTAGTTATGTTACCAAGCAGAACCCTGTGGGGCCTTCTTGGGGACAGAACACCTACCTTCCCGCATCTCCTGCATCTCCCGCATCTCGTTTGCAGGAAAGCTTTATCCTCCTAGGCCTTCCCTGAGTTCTAAAGAGGAAATTTAATCAAAGTGAGAAAAGGCAGAAACAAAGGAAAACAGTCAAGCAAGGCAAAATAGTAACAGTTTAGCCATAAAACAAAGCCAAGGACCCTTAGTTCCTCCTCCAGGGCTATAGTTAGTATTCTGAGACATCTCCTTGAGTGGTTTTGCAGAGACTAAAACCCCCACCAGGTGGAAGAAGTTAACTGCATGCTGCCCACTAGCACCTAGGCCCTGGACCAGTTAGAACCAGAAGACTGATCATTGAGATTCCTGAAACATCAGCCTATTACTTCACCGTCCACCAGTCAGAGGATTGTGCATAAACTGATCACAAGGTGGAAACTCTCTCCTGTACAGTCTTTAAAAATCCTTCCCCGAAAGCCATTGGGGAGTTTGGGTCTTTTGAGCATGAGCTGCCCATTCTCCTTGCTTGGCCCCATGTTGGGCGCCTTGCAGCAAACACTGCACTTCCGTTGACCACAATCCCGTGTCAGTAGATTGGCTTCGCTGTGCACAGGCCAGCCGACCCAAGTTTGGTTCAGTTACAAGCACAAAACCATCCATGTCTCTTGTCTCTTCTTCATCAGTGCCTGGCTGTGCAATGCTCCTGTGTGACTGGGTAACGGGGAACAGAGCATTTTGAACAGAGCTCAAAGACCAGGAAGTCACCTGTGGGCTCCTTTTGCTTTACCTGCAGTGGGACTGGGCACCTTACCCATCCTGGCTTCCGAGAGAGTCCCCTTCGGGAGCAGTAGATCTTTGTTTACCCAGATCTTACACACGTGTCCACTCACACCCAGGAATATTTAGCTACCTGGCCTCCACCCCAGATCCAGGCTTCCAGTTGTCCTTTAAGAGTTGTCTCTTGCATAAAACTTTATTTTAACCCTTCCAAACAGGAATTTAAAAAAAAAATTCTTTGTTCTTTTCTATGTTAAAACACATAAATGAAAATAGTGGATTTTTAAAAATGATTTTAAATTATCATCGTGATCATCAGTGTTTGTACTTGCCCCGTGAGTACAATTATGACACGTGAATGTGGGCAGCTGTTTCCTGGGCTTTGTGGTTAAGTCATAATACTGGCGGTACATCTCTGACTTCTGCACTGGTGTCCCACTGAACCCAACAGAGCCACCTTCTGAGCAGTGTGTGTGCGTTGTGGCAGCTGGGGCCACATCATTTTCTAGATGCTTGCACTTCCTGAAATCTTGAAACTTATCTTAGTAAATATGAGGGTAAACTGTTACAGAGAGTTGCAGGTGAACTTCAAAAGAAAGGTAAATTTCTGGATCTTTCTTTGCCCAGGCTGGCCACAAATTCTCCCCTGCTGAATCATCATCCCTCTGTAACTTCTCTTTTCCAGTCTTCAGGATTGTCCTCCACTTCTGCTTCGCTCTTGGAGTATTTGATATTCAGAGTTCCAAATTCAGTCTTCTGATGTAAGCTGAACTTTAAAAATCCATAAGTGAACTTTATCTGCCCTCCTTTCTCTTTTCAACTCCCAAATGTGGTGAAAAAAGTGTTTCATTTTTCATGACCTGAAGAAGTGACCCCCTCAGGGAGGAAGTATGTCACCTTCCAGGGTGACTTAGTGTGATCCACAAAATCCACGACCTAATTTCCCTTTTGGCATGAGGGTGTTCTGTTACAGCAGGCAGATAGCTAGATATGAGCAGAGAAAGGGGGACTCAAGCCAAATGGCAGGAAACCATACATCGTGTTAACAACAGGGGTCCTTGGGCAGAGAAACAAATGCGGGAATTTCTGGGCTGTTAAGAAATCACACGTTTTGGGATCACAAGTACCCTGGAGGTCGACAAAGAAAGATAGGAAAAGGCAGGAATCTCCAGTGTCCAAATGTAACCTGTTGTTCATTATGCCCTTATTTCAATAAAATTAGCCATGCACTGATGCCATGACACTGCTGATCCAGACTGAATGGGGACAAAAATCCCTCCTCCCTTCAGGAAGGTGGAGCTGGAATGAAAATCAGAGAATGTGACCCCAGACCCTTCCCTCCCCAATGAATATTCCGCCCATTCATTTTTACACCCTATGTAACCTAATTTGCCAGAGAAACTCTTGGCAGCTGCTCACCTGAGCCTGCCCGCTCTCCGCTTGAGAGTGTCCTATCCATCCCTTAATAAATCCCCACTTTACTTTCTTAACCTCCATGCCTTGTCTCTGAATTCCTTCTGCAATGAGACAAGAACCTAGTCACCGGCAACAGTTCTCAGGTCCCTAGAAAGGAAAAGGACCCAGGGATGGCAAGGCGAAGCCCAATGCCAGGGGGCCACATTCCCTGAGCCAAAAGCCAGGGTGTGGCGGTAGGGGAGGGGGGGATTGCTAGACACCAGAGGGCAGAAGCACATGCGGGAATCTGTGGCCACAAGAGAAAAAGTGACAGTTCAGGGTCAAATGAAACAGGGAGAGTGGAGGAAAAGGGGACAATCCTGAGTGGCCCTGTGTTGGATGCTATGCTGCCCTTTAATAATAAAGGACTTATTCCCCTAGCTGCTGACAATGCTGCCAAAAGATGTCCCTGCTGTTGGGCCTCTTTGGGGATGGGTGGCTCCCATTCAATGACTGACCAGCTCAGGAGAAGTGAGGGCCCCGCCCTGCGGGGCCCTGCAGGATTGCACATAGGGTTGGCTGAGCCCTTCATTGAGGCTGCATCACAGCCCGACTCCTTCCTCTGTCCTATCCTGCTTGCTTCCTTTCCCCTCCACAGGTGTTGATCCCAAAAGCATCCAATAATAAACACCCCACATGCCAATCTTTGTCTCAGAGTCTGCTTTCCCGGGAAACCAATCAGAGACAATCACCTAGAACCCTTCTTGTGTGTTGGAAGATTGCCATGTTGAGCAGTTTGGGGTGAGATATGAGAATGATCAGACAGTTTCAGGGTTAAAGAGCAAAGCAGAAGCTCAATGTGTAAGGGCCTTTCATGTCCTTATATGACCCACAATGTAAAACAAGCACAAAAGGGTTGTTCCCACGAGAAAACTCAAGTGTGTGCGGCTCAGGGCCATGCAAACAAAAGCCATATTTCTAGGTCTGATCACACCCAACCTGAGAAGGGACGTGAGCTGGAACCCAGAGAGGCAGCCAGTTGCGTCTTCAGGCAAAGGGGGTGAACAGAAATCAGTTCAGAGTGAAGTGTGGTCCATAATGAGGAATCCATTAGAAGGAAGGAGGTGCAAACAGGCAAGAGAGTGATGTATGGGGTGTGAGGTTGGGGTGAGGAAGGGCTCAGCCAGCTCCATGCAGAACTCTGGACCCTGGAGTCCACTGGGACGAGAACTGGTATTCGAGGCAGGAACAGGAAAAATTCTGTGTATTTCCTGAAACCTGGGAACGGGTGAAAGATGGCAAAGAAGCGAGGTCATGAACACCTAGGATTCCTACAGGCGGAGGAACCACGTGGCAGTTTGCTGCTGAAGATGGGACAGACACAGCTGGCAGCCTGACAACATGGGGGGAGCACCATCAGGCTAAGACAGGGCAGTGCATTCAGCCACCACCTCCCCGCTGCACATCCTCAAAGCCTGGCTATCTAACTGAAAGGCACATAAATGGAACCTGCCTGGTTATTTTGGCCCCTTACTCTATAGCACTTAGTGTTCTATGAAACTGAATAGAGGCGGATGAACAAGTCTATTTCTTTTCTTGGTTCTTTCAGAGCAGAATAAAGAGCTCTGGACATTGAACTTGGCACGTTATACTTGCAAATTACTCCTGGGGATGGTGTGGTCAGGTCCTGCTTTTGTAGCCATGACACTTTTTTTCCTCCTGTAAATCCAGTTTATTTCCATGGATATGTACAGATATATTCATGACTAATTTAGGGTAGATCAAATGTCTCAAAGTGATAATGTTATCCGAAAAGATCAAGACCCCGATTTTTGTCATACCTGAGAGATAAGTTTACAGTCAGGAGATGGTGCATTGTGTAGTGAAAGATTTTAAAAGATTTACTTAAAAAAAAGGAAAAGTACACCTCCAGGAATGGGAAGGGGGCTGACCCAAGGGAGGGAAAGGGGAGGTTTCTGTCTCCCCTTTCTCTCATACCCTCGCTTAGGGGTGCTCGCTTGATTGATTGACAGCTCTCGTCCCTGGAGTGCTGAGTCATGTATGGTCCCTTTGTGCAGGTGCTTACCCATGGTGCACACAGAAACACCCAAGGGTGGGAGCTGGCTAAACCACAAAGTTAATTATAATACAATGAGCACTGGGTCATGTCTGGTTAAGTCCTTTCTGCTACCGTGTAGCCATGGCTGTTCTAACCGGTTTCTGGCTGGCAATCATTTAGAAGAAATAAAGTCCCTTTATGCTGGAGGCGGGCATAACTCCATCTTTCGGACCATCCTCCCTCTCCTCCATCTATCTGCCCTGTTCCCCCACTTATCTAACTATGTAACAATAATGTTGAGGGCTAGGATGATGAGTTTAAACAGTGGACTCAACTTTTTTGGTAAAAGAGAGATATCAAATGTTAGTGTAAATTTCACAAAATTCAAAATGACACCTGTCATGGAAGAAGCAACTGCAACAGAATCATGTTTACAAGGCAGCAGTGTCTGGCAGCATCTATAAAACTTCCACATTTTTATTTTGACCCCCTTTAGCACCAAGCTGTTGTTAAATGGAACTGCTTGCTGCCCTGATGTCACTTGAATGTTTGGAAGACGGAGTCCTTGTGTTCCAGCAGACACGCGAGCTCCCAATGAAGGGTCCCCATGCCTCTGCCTCTGGCCCCAAATCATGACAACTGTGCTTATGCCCAAAAGAAATGAAAAAGATTTTATTTGTTGATCAAAAGAGCAGTGTGCTGGTGAAAAACTCTAGCTGAAGTATTGCATGCAGTGTTTCTCTGACCATGTTAGATTCTGTGAGAGAACCTATAATTGCCTATGAATTTCTGTCTACTGCTCCATCTCTCATCCTCCCGCTGTCCTGATTAGTCTTAGCGTGTTCACTTTCACAGATGGAAGAGCAAATGAGGAAACATAATGAGTTCCACTCAGTTTTTTAAAAACTGATAACCATTATGTGCTTAATAGATCATAATCTAACAATGTACACTCAACGCTTAAAAATCCCCCGCAAAATGCTTAGCCCCTTGTTTTTTGTTATTTCACTGAATGTTTGTATCCTGGGCTAAGAACCATTTAAAAACATGTAGCACTCCCTTAGTTTTCAAAATAATTTCATATTGTTACATTTCATAGAGCTATCATAATTTATTTTAATCTGACTCAAAATGTTGAGCATCTAGGTGGTTTCCGTACTTTTGCCCCTGCAAACAATGCTGCAAGGAATGTTTGTATGTTAATTTACAGTCTATAAGCTATCTATAAGTATAATAGTTGAATTTCCCCAAGTCCTGTAAAATTCTCCCGGGTTTATAACACAAATTCTTAGATGAGTGAGGAGAAACTATGATAATAGACCTGATGGGGGGTTAACTTTCTTCTCCCATCTCTGCCACCATACCTTCCAGCCCTCAGGTTTATTTTTCCTCAATCCCTCACTCCTTGATATTTCCCTTAACATGTCATCCTGGTTCACAGTTCCCTGCCTGCTGTCAGGAGTACCTTTCTGCACTGAGTACCTAACAAATTTCTACTCATCTTTTAAAACCTATTCACTCATCATCGCTCCTATGCAAGCACCTTCCCTTTCCTTCCGGAATGAATCACCTCTTCATTTGCAGTGGCTTCTACCTGGTAATACACGTCTATCGCTGCTCAAATAGCATGTTATTATAGTTATGTGTACGCATGGTTGTCTCCCCTATTGGACTCTGTACTCCTGGCAGGTTCCAACTGGGACTTCCTTGTTTTTCCATCTTTAATGCTAAGCAGACTGTCTCTGACATATAATGTTTGCTAAATGATACAGGAAAAAGTTCTAACTAAATTTGGCTGTATTTAAAAGAGGAAAACATTTGGCATCTGGAGTCAGTGGTTAGTCTTAGATCTTTCAGAGACTTCTTTGGTTAAAAAAGGACATGGGGAGATGGTGAGATCAGCTTTTCTTCCTGTCTACTCTGTGTGAGTTTTTCGACATTTTATTTTCTCTGACAGTCTTCAGCTCATTTGTATTGCAACTATGGATGTTTTGTTAAACTCTTCAGAAATTTTCAAGTTTTGAGGAGATATATTAAAACTAATGGAAGGGATAGCATTGACACCAAAGTACAAAATCTCAGGCAAAAAAAAAAAAAAAAAGAGCTACCATAAAAGGCTTAAAAGACCTAAAAATATTTATGTGAAATAAGGTATGATAAGGAACATGTGTCTATATGAGATTGTCCAGCGGAAATCTTTGCTCTAAGAATGCTGAATTACTATTAATTATATGAGAGCAGGAATAAAATGATTTTTCTTCTCAAAATTTTGTGTCAGACCCTTATTTTTAGTTTTTAGAATAATTGCCCTCTAAACTTCCAACAGTGTCAAATAATATTTTGAAATTGTTGCTTCTTAATGCCATGGATTATAGAAAAATAAACTCCCAATTTTAAAAATTACCTTAAAATGCCATGATTGATTAAAAAAAAAGGTTTCTACCGTACAAAAAATCAAGTTCAAATTGAATAACTTTTTTGGTAATTAAGTAGACATATCTCACAAATAAAAGTATTTTAAAGTCAGATTTGTACCTATTTCTATAGCAACAAGCAAGAACTTGTAAACTAGTATTTTAACGTCTCAAGGCTTTAGCTTAATAATTAGAATGGAAAGGTTCCATTCCATTTAGCACGGGCCCCGTACTCGCTCTCCATATCCTTGTTAAGCTTATTCCAAGCCCCCCTTTAAAGATAATTACCATGGTGGTATTATTTTTGATTTTCTAAACATGGTACAAAATTTCAAAAATACAGAAGAGTAGACAGTGAAAATAAAGTTGTTATCACATCCCCGTTTTTTTGTTAAGGAACTCATCTCTATTCCCTGAAGGCAAGTGCAGAGCATATCTTTAATGATTTTACTGTATGTCCTTATATTTACTCATATTTCACACATGGTAGCTTACTCTGTACACCGACCTGCTTTTACTTTTTAGCCCTAGAGATTGCAAATCTTTTCCTAATAGCTCAAATAGAGCTGTATATTTTTATAACTGTATTAGCCTACTATTATATAGTTACATTATATAATTATATGGTCATGGTATAATTTATCTTAGTCTACTATTAATGATGGACTTTTGGATTGTTTGCAATTTTTTACTTGTAGCAAATATAATGTAAATTCATTATTTCACATCAGTGGGAGTAGAAATCTAATTACTGAGTCAAGGAACATGTAGTTCTAAATTTTGATGGATAAAGACAAATTGCTCCCCAGAGAGGATATACCAAATTAATATTGCTCCCAGCGATAAATAAAGGTACTTATTGTCCATATCATTAGCAATCGGGTGTGTTACAAACCTTAATCTTAGCAAACCTGAGTTGTAAAAACTGTATCTCATATATACTTTTAATTTGCATTTTCTCTTTATAAAGAGATCCTGCATTTTCACCCAGAGCCATGTATGTTTATTTTTCATATTATTTATTAGCCATTAAAAATAACTCACAACTTTATTGAATATAATTTACCTACTATAAAATTCTCCCCCTTGTAAGTGTGCAACTCAGTTTAATGATTTTTGGTGGGGGATAAATTTATGTTTATGCAAACATTGCCATGATCCAGTTTTACCACACTTGCAGTGTCCCCAAAATCTCTTCTCCTGCCCATTTGCAGATAATCCTCTATCCCACCTAGAAAATCCCATCTAGAAAACCATTGATCTGCTTCCTATCTCTACAGATTTACCGTTTTTTTTTTTTGATATTTCACATAGATGAAATCATAGAATATGTAGTCTTTTGGATCAGACTTCTTCCATGAATTATAACGTTTTTGAGGTTCATCCATTTCTGTAGTATGTGTCAGGACTTTGTTCCTTTTTATTGTCAAATAATATTTCATTGCATGGATGTACCACTCTATTTAATCAATCACCATTTGGTGGCCATTTGGATGGTTGCCAGTTTGGGGCTACTTTGAATAATATTGCTGTGAACAATTGACTTAAAAATAGTTGTGTGGACACATGTTTTTCTTTCTCTTGGATGGGTTCCCAAAAGTGGAACTGCTGTGTTATATGATTAAATTTATGTTTAACTTCATAAGAAATTGCCAGACTGTTTTTGCAAAGTGACGGCATCATTTTACCTTCCCACCAGCAGCAAAGGAAGGTTCCAGCTTCTCCACATCTCTGCTTACACTTTGGATTATTGCTTTTTCTTATTACAGCCATTCTAATAGGTGTGGGGGGGTATCTAATTGTGGTTTTAATTTGTATTTCCTAGTGACTAATAAAGCTGATTTTCAATATGTCTTGGACATTTGCGTATTTTTTGTGAAATGTATGTTCAAATATTTTGTTCATTATTTCCAAGCAATTCTCCATTTCATCTCATTCGTCTTATTTTTGGGGCATAGCTATTTGTAAATTCCCTTATATGAAAGACTCCACACAAAAACTAGTAGGATGAAAAATGAATCCAGTAAGGTAGCAGGATGCAAGATTACCATACAGAAATCTGTTGCATTTCTTTCCACTAACAATGAAAGATCAGAAAGGAAAAGTCAAAAAAAAAAAAAAAAAAAAAAAAAAAAGAAAGAAAAGAAAAGAAAAAAGAAATTTCCTTTAAAATTACAATAAAAAATACTTAGGGATAAACCTGGCCAAGGAAGTGAAAGACTTATATGCTGAGAACTATAAAACATTGATAAGGGAAATTGAAGATGATTCAAAGAAATGGAAAAATATCCCATGCTCTTGGATTGGAAGAATTAATATTGTTAAAATAGTTGGAGCAATCTACAGATTTAATGTGACCCCTTTCAAATCACCTATGCCATTTTTCACAGAATTAGAATAAATAATCCTAAGATTTATATGGAATTTTAAAGGACCCAGAATTGCCAAAACAATCCTGAGGAAAAAGAATGAGGCTGGAGGAATAACCCTCCCAGACTTCAGACAATACTACAGAGCTACAGTAATCAAAACAGCATGGCATTGGTACAAAAACAGACATATGGGTCAATGCAACAGACTAGAGAGCCCAGAGATAAACCCACAGATCTATGGTTAATTAATTGCTAACAAAGGATGCAAGAATATACAAAGGAGAAAAGACAGTGTCTTTAGCAACTGGTATTGGGAAAGCAGGACAGCCATATGTAAAAGTTAGAACACTCCCTCACACCATACACAAAAATAAACTCAAAATGGCTTAAAGACTTAAACATAAGACAGGACACCATAAATCTCCCAGAAGAAAGCATAAACAAAACATTCTCTGACATAAATCTCAGCAATGTGCTCCCAGGGCAGTCTATGCAGGCGATAGAAATAAAAGCAAAAGTAAACAAATGGGACCTAATTAAACTTAGAAGCTTTTGCACAGAAAAGGAAATTATAAACAAAACAAAGAGTCTACGGAATGTGAGAAAATATTTGCAAATGATGTGACTGACAAGGGCTTAATTTCCAGAATATATAAACAGCTCATACAACTCAATACCAAAAAAAAAAAAAAAAAAAACCAAAAAAACCCAAAAAACCAAAAAACAAAACAGATGAATAAGTTCTTCAAGAACCTCTGACCAAGGATAAAGACAGAGATTGGCCAGAAAGACAAGCCAGCTCTTTGCCTGGAAATCAAAGTCTTTCCCTGTGTCTATGGGGAACTTGATTATGACCAGATGGGAAAATCTGTGACTCAAATACAAAGTAGGAACCTGGCCAACAACCTGTCTCCTAGCCTAGGTTTGGGAATGCTAAGTTCAGTGTGACTCTTGTCATACCCAAAATGGGACATTCTTGCTTGCATAACTTGTTTCAAGAAAACGAATAATTCCCTGTGATTGATGATTCTGCCCCATTAGATAAATATGAGCAGACAGCCCATGGTTTACTGGCTCAATTTGTACTGTAGGTTGAAATCTCAAACCCATGATTTGGTTTTTAAGATGCTGTCAAAGTATTTGATTCAGACATCTAAGGAGCCAAAAAGCACACTTTGAAAATTGTCTATGTGAAGATTTGAACTAAATTATGTATTAATCGGGGGGAGGATATAGCTCAAGCTTAACATGCATGAGGTCCTGGGTTCAATGCCCAGTACTTCCTCTAAAAACAAATAAATAAGTAAACATAATTGCCTCCCTCCATCAAAATAAAACAAACAAAAATTATGTATTAACCAAAAAGAGACAACAAATTCAGCAAAGCAAAAGGAAGACAAAATTTAATAGTGTGAGACTTCATTTTTGCATTGCTTACACCAAACAAAATCAAGAATAAGCAGAAGAGAGAAAAATTATCTTGACTAAGACCCAGAAGTGATTTACTTGTATGGCTTTATTCTTAAAAAGAAACATTCAAAGTTGTGGCTCCGGTAATATGCAACATTCCCCATGAATACCTGGCTTGGCATTTACATTCTTTGAGTGCTGACTCCATTATTAATCATTTTGAATACGATCAGTACTGTTACCAAGGCACACAAAGGGTTTGTTTTTAAGCTTCAGGAGTTCTATTTTAAATCTTTTGCTCTACATTTTTCTTGGTGACACTTTCTTGCTTCTTTGAAATTTATATTTCTCTCTTTTACTTTCTGAGAAATGTCATAAAGTATTTTATTTCTGTTCACTTTTCCACAATGTTGGAAAGCTGCGAAGATTTGTGAAGCTGAAATGAATTCCTTCTTAATCATTTCAGACATTTCTATAATAATATGTGCATGTAATTTCTCATTCTTTTGACTCATTGTACTTTAGAAATATTCCTTTACGGTTAGTGGGTGTTAGTCTCCTTTTGCGGTAGGAGAAAAGGGTACAGAGGAGTTTGACAGCTATTTTAAGAAATGGGAAAATTTTGTGTACGTGTGTGTAGGGGGTGAGCTTAATGAAGGTTTTTCATGCACACAACAGAAGTTGCGTGAGGAGGCAGGTCTACCAAAAATGATGGATCATGGATTGACAACTTCTACTACTTGTAGAAGATGCTTTAGTAGCCATGGGGATGGATGGATAGTTGTTGGCGGCAGAATACCTTCCCTTTTCCCAGGGACTTTGATGGATTTTGCACTAAGGGTTCCCCAGAGTCTCAGTGCCCAGATCATCAGCTCAAATGATCCTTCTCTGTCCATCTCAGTGTTACATTCTACCTGTGGTAAACGTTATTACAGAAGTTTATAACCCACAGAACAGCTGATTCTATTAGTGCTCTGCTTGAAATAGGCTGCTGAGAATCCTGACTTCGTGGCCCCACCCAACTCGCATCATCAAACAAAGATGCTTTTAGCAGGAGAGATAAAGTTGGGTGTACATGATATATTACTTCACAGGACGGTTGGACGTTAATTTGTAGTCCGTTCACTTCTTGCTAAGGCTGGTGTCTGGTCAGGCCACTCTAGATGGCTGTTCTCTTGCTCTCTGTACCTTCCCTGCTCGACCACTGGCTGCTTCACCCACGCCTACTCACATCACGGACCTCCCTACCCATACTTGGCCCAGACCCCAGCTGCTGACTGTTCTAACTTTAGATCAGAACTTTCCACTCTGCTTACAAAAGAGGCAGTACAGGGCGTGCCCCTCTGCTGGTTTCCCTGGTAACCAATGTGCTAACCTGATATCAGCTCCCCCTCTAACGGCTAACCTTCCCCTCCCGTCGGGAGCAGAGACTGTTGCCATGTCCTGCCTGCTGTCCACAAGTCAGACATGTAAGATCTCCCATTCATTAAACCAGTGATGTTCCTGTCGCCGACTCTGGGCTGTTTCTTTGGTCTTGGAGCTGTGCAAGTACAGACCTCATAGGCCTGTGGGGTGCGGCTGGTGGAAGTTAGATGGCATTGGTTGGCTTCCAATCTGGGAAAACACCAGACTGTTGATTACTTTTCCAAAAAAATGAAAGATATTTATTCATTGAACTGGTATTTATTAAGCTAGTAGTATTATGTGCATCAAGTACCATGTTAGATGCTGTATCTACAACCATCAACTAAACAGATAAAATCCATTTTCTCATAAAGCACTCAGACTTACAGGGGAGACAAGTGGTAACATAATTACACAAGTGAATCAGTGTGTAGTGTAGACATGTGAAGTTGTGTAAAAGTATAAAGCCAGGACCTCTGGTCTAGGGGGCGAAGGGAAGGCTTCCGCACCAGTGAGGGGTGTGCGATGGGAGCAGGTGATGCAGAAAGAGGGAACGCACGCCCAGGCCTCAGCGCAAGTGAGCATCACATGTCCCAGGAACCCTCCAGGAGGCAAGATGGCGAAGTGGGAACTCCAAGGAGCAGAAATGTGAGATATGGGGCTAGAAAGGCAGGCAGGTGAAGGGCACTGGAAGATATAGAAGAGGTCGGTCTTGAGTAGAACTCCTTTACAATTCGAGAAACTAAATCCAATTCTGAATCATCGGTTAGGTAGGCAACTTCTCAGCAGAGATTTCAATAATGGAGACTCTCTCTTAAGGGAATCCTAAAATTAGTGATTTGTGCATTGTTGTACATGACTAAAGAAATACCCCTAATATCCACAGCAGGGAAAAAAGAACAATTTTGCCTTTTAGCGTGGTGCTCTGTTATCCATTTCTGGCTGCAAAGCCAATTATTTGTCAGATTAAGGACTACTATTATCAGCAATATTATTACCACTTGGAAATAATCTATTACCTTGGTTGTAGGGCTCTGGTATAACACTAGAGAATACAGTTTTTCAGATTCAAAAGGCCTGTGATAAAAATAGTTTGGTAGATTTAAACTTTAGCTTTAGAAATAAAAGTGTAAACAAAACAGATAAGCTATTTGTCTTCCGTTCTTTACTGCTGTGGCTTTTAGCTAGCATTCATTTAGAAAAATCTGAGCACATATATTCTAGTAGGCACAGCTTAATAATGTCATCATGGTCTCCAAAAGAACATAAACATTATACAAATTGTAGATGGGGTAAAAGCTAAGGAAACATCTATGGGAAGTCCTCGTAACCATCAGTTGCCTAGACAAGGTAGCTAAGAATTACTTTTATTTTCTTTTAATTTCTTTTGATGAGTCAATAGAAGTAGTAAAGAAACTTAAATGCGTCTCATAGCATTGCATCATTACGTGGCAATTCGCCCTGATGTCTTTGATAAGCTTGTTTTATCCTTAATGTTAAGGCAAAATATATCCTCCCCCTCTCCCCTTAGGGAAGCTCAGGAGAAGCCCTTCTCCCCCAGCCGCATCCCCAATGCCACACCTGGCAGAAGGACTTCATGCATGTGCACTGGAGGATATGAAACATGCCCTTTTCAGGAAGACATTGCTGGTTGCAAGACTCTTGGTTTAACCTACCTGGATGATGGATGCACCAAGCGTTGCATGGAGGTCTCTGACCAGGCAGGACTTCCCTGTGGTGGGCTGTGTCCTCCTGGATTGGTTCTGAGCCTTTGGAGACTTCTGCACATTTTTGGGGTGCTGCTTTCATGTGTCCCTTTTGTGAGTCACACATCTCCTCCAGGGACCTCAGGGCACTGGTTTAATGGTGATGTCTGGCAACAGGCCCGTAATGTACCTGGCTGAGCTCATCTGAGGTTGGGTCACACTCTTGCATTTACCCTGCCGTCACCCACCTTGCCCTTCCAATCCCGACACAACCTTTTCCTGGTATTTAGTAACCGAAGACACTCGTTTTCTGTTTTCAAATCTTATGTAAAGTGCACATGTATTTGTCACATCCCACAAAACGCACCGTGTACCCACTTCATAATAAAAAAGATTATTGAGCACATACCATGTGCCATGCATTTGGACAAGATTTTTTAAAGCATTTTCATTCAATGCTCTCAATAACTCCACAAGGCAATATTATTACCCTCATTTTACAGATAAAGAAATTGAGGCAAGAGAGATGACACAGCTTGTCAGTTACTAGGAAGCTGGAGAACCCCGATTTGGACTCAGGCAGGCCAAGCTGAGAGCCTCAGCCCTTAACCAGTTGACAATACTGCCATATTGAGCAAATTCTCTCTCCTACACCAGTAGTTAGTACTTACTGAGCATCTTAGCTTCTGCTTAATGGAAAAGCTGAACTCATACAGCATAAAACCCCTCAGAAACTCACATCTGGACTTCGTCCAACAGTTCCAACTTTTCAGAGTGAATGGATTTACTGTGGAGTCATTATAATGGAGAATCCACAAGGAACAAATGAAGGAGGAGGCCTTGGGTCTGGTCTCCATTCTGCTGGCCACCAGTACAGCTTGGAGGAATCCAAGACCTGCCTCTGTGTTGAAATAAGAAAGACAAGGAAGCAGCAAGAAGCTCATATCTGTACCAACCCAGCTTTTGTGGTGCTTCTAAGCCAACGAGTCGATGAAATTTGCAAGCAGACGGGACCGTCACTTAAACACATTCATAAAGGCTAAAGACCAAACCTGGAGAACAAAAGGCAGAGAAAAGTGTTCCTGTTGTCCAGTTCTACATAATTCCTTTTCCATATGCATGTGCAATTCAAATGAACTTAGTTTAAAAAAAAAAAAAGCATCCTTCACTTTGGAAGAATTTGGGCACAGGAACTTCATCTGACGGGGAGAGTGACAGCTCACAAGGGAAAAACTATGACTGTCGCTGGTGATATGCCTGCCTGCCTGCCTGAGTATTCCTCCCATTATCCCCCTGGCACTCATCTGTGATTTCAAATATCATTAAGATTTCCATGGTAAATTAGCTTCCAATTATTCTCGGTCTGTCTGAGGCCACAGCATGTCTGCCCAAACAGAACTGTCAACACCCTTTGATGGGACAAAAATGCAAACAAGCCATTGAATTGACTGTGGTTACCACTGCCTTTCTTAGAAACAGAACACAAAGAGAGCAGAGACCGGCTATGCTTACAGGACCGCTCACGGCATGTGCCCCAGAGGGCCCTGCTAGGTGACGTTCTCGATTGCACCGGGCATTTCCGGGCTTGATACCCCCAGCGGTGAAGTCATCTTTTGATCTGATTACTGTTTAGAGCTCATGCTATTTTGTGAAGAATGAGGCTCGATGTCTAGGGCCACTGTCCTTGTCAGTTTTCTCTAGTTTCTTCAAAGTAACTGAATGCAGCTTCAGGACTCCAGCAAAAAGCATCATCAGTGAAGGTGAGCTTATTTCATGAGTAACAGCAGGAAAGCGTCACAGCCCTCTCCCGGGACAGCTGCATTGATCTCCACCATTCCACTCTGGGTTGCGCCGTGTGGCGGAACAGTCAGAGGGCCAGGCTGCAGGAGACCTGCTGCCAGCTCTGCTCCTTGCTTTATTTATTCAAATCAAAGAAAACCTAGTCGGGGGTTACCCTATGCTGCGCTGGCCCAGATTTTGTATTTCATCACAGTTTTATGTGTTCCAGACAATGAGTGACTAGAAATACATCACTGACAATGAGGCATATTGTCACAAGCAAGAAGAATGGAAGAAAGAAAGAAAGAAGGAAAGAAAGAAAGAAAGAAGGAAAGAAAGAAAGAAAGATAGAAAGAAAGAAAGAAAGAAAGATAGAAAGAAAGAAAGAAAGAAAGAAAGAAAGAAAGAAAGAAAGAAAGAAAGAAAGAAAAGGAGGGAAAAAGGAAGAAAAACAGGATAAAAAGAAAGCACTTCATCAACATACGACAGAAGTAAATGAGCATGGTGTTATTACACAAGATTTCAAACCCTACTCTCACAAGGTTGCTGTCCATTCTTTTTAAGGCTTGGATTTGAAATTTTACATAAACACTTATACTATAATTCAATCATTACATTCAGCATTGAAAGTGGAATTTGTCCTTTCACCGCATCCTGGAAAACAAACATCCTCATGTATACTTTTCGAATATACATTCATATATTTGGAATTTGTGTTGGGTTAGACAGGAATGGCTCTGAAATTTTGCTCTCTGTCAGGGGATAAACAGATTCTTCATTCTGTGTATGAGCTCTTGAATAGTACTTTTTTCTGTTGGCCCAAGATCACTGGCAGGATTCTGAGGAAACGGAGGTGTTTGCTTGGGCTTGTTTGTAATGAATAATCTGTTCTGTCAGCATCCCCGGTGATGAGGTGCTGAGAAGATGTGAAGAAAACAAAGTGAGATTAAAAGAGAGAATGAGGTAGACGTGAGTCAGCTACAAGGCAGCGGCAGACATAAGAAAGCAGCGGGTCCTCCGCCTTGTGAGGATCACTGAGGTTTGTTGTATCCCGGGTTCTCAAGAGGAGAGAGAGAAAAATGTGCAGATGTGAGTGTTTGCTACAGTCATGCTCTTTTGTGTATATTTATTTAATATATCTTTAATTTAATCGTTGGACTGTGAAAGGTAGCAATTTATTTTTAGCTCATTTCACAGGACAAGAAACAAGCCCTGGGAGATTATGTAACTTTCCAGGAGTTGCACAATTAAGAAGGAAGAGAAGAAGGTGGGATTTGAACTCAGGTCTATCTGCCTTCAACTCTGTGCTCTTGTAGCCAGGGTCATTGTCCAAAGATGGCCACAGCTAAGTCTCTCCCCACGTGTGCTCTTCTACAACATGACCCTTTGGCTCTCTCATCGACAGGTGGTGTCTAATTCTCCTCCTCTAGAATCTGGGCTGGCCTATGGCTGTCTTGTCAAGTGACCCTGTGAGACCTCCAAGACTAAATCAGAAAAGGCCCAAGGCCATGCAGCTTCCCTGAGACTGCCTTGTTGAAAATGCTGCATTTCTCGCTCCTGCCAACAGCCCCAGCTGAGCCCAGACTAGCAGCCATGCCTGCCCAGCACACAGCATGTAGGTGACGCCGCCTTGGATTCTCCAGACCAGCACAGCTACCCCCTGAGTACCACTGAGTGACCCAGTCAATGGCCAAGGAGCAGAATAGCCTGGCCAAGCCCTGCCCACATCCTGGACCCACAGAATCACGAGGTATAATAAGTGCAGGGTAGTTTGTTACATGGCATTCTTAACTGAAACACCCTTTGCCCTAAGGCAAGACAAACAGAGAAACAGAAAAAAGGTTCCCACCTTAGTGCCTGGAGGAAATCTGACAGCTTCATCTGAGGCTAGTTAGAAGCTGTTGAAAGGGATTAAAAAAAAATGCAGAGTTTCAGGATGGTAGGTAGTGTCGACATAAGTAATCAATAAATAATAAGAAGAACAGGAAAGAGTTTTACCCGAACCAAACTGAGGACTAGCCTGGAAGCCTGCTTCCCAGATGATTCTGAAAAACTGCTCCAGAGAAGCATGAACTCCAGCAGTTTTCTATCTTGTCAGAACAAAGAAACAGTAACAAGTCAGTGATGCATTTCTTCAAGATTTCAAAAAAAAAAAAAAAAAAAAAAAGGAATAGACCAACACGCACATGGTGAGTCAGTATGGTCTTGGCACCCAGAAGGCAAACCTTATTATCAACCGAGGACCAGCATTGACATCCCTGGAAGAGGGGCGTTTAATCTTCATTTTCAACATGGCCGTTCTTTACTTCCAGTGATGTTTTCTTTAATAATGAAAGCAGATACACAATGTATGCATGATGGACCACACTCAGGTTGTTTAGTTAGCATAAAACTCAGGCTGACTCATGCATAAGCCAGAAAGATTTCCCTGTATCTCAATATGTGAATTTTTCTTTTATCAGTAGAAAAGGACATGGGTCTAGTACAAGCTGCTGGGGAAATCTAGACTAAAAGGCAGCTGTCAACGAAACATTATATCTTCCCAGTAACTCCAAATCTTGTCTCCAGTCGCCTCCCCCCTCCAGTAATCTTCCCCGGGTCTAACCTTACTCAATTACCTAAATTCAACTCCATCATTTTCCCTTTTACCCTAAAATATTCTGCTCACTCACCCATGTCAACAGAAGACAGTCTATATCTGTCACTTTGCCAGATCAGACGCTTTAGTCTGAAAGCTAAAAGTAAGGGGCTTGGAGTCAGAAAGACTCGTGATGGTTAAATTTCTAACCAGAAAACCTTGTTGTCTGTTAATATTTTTTGCGTGATCTATTTCTAGATATGCAGCCTTTAATATGACCAAGATGATGTTTTCTGGAATAATGTGATTTTTCTACGAAAGGCATCCTTACAGACAAATAACTCATGCTGATACTTCATAAATTTTCTTGAATTTCTCAGTAAATTTCACTCTTGGTCACCCTTTCCGCATATAATTTAAGACCTGGCTGAGATCTCAAACCGTTATTTATAGAATTTGCTCACCCAAAAATGGTATCAGGGAGTCGTCTATACATTAAAAATTGCTAGAGAAAGGTTCCTAAATGATTCAGGCTCTATTTCTCCTCCAGGCTCCTGGGAGAAGTGCATTATCCAAAGCACCAGAAAGAGTCCTCAGGTCTGCAAATGCTATGATACATGTGAGGGTGAGGAATCCCTGCCCCCTCCAATTATTATTAGAGACTTATTATTGGTAGAGATTGAAAAGGCAGTTGTAGAGATTGTCAGGGAACCGCCTCACTTCTCACTATAATGGAAAAGTCCGCCTGGGCCCCACCACATAAGCCGCACCATGTGGCTACTCCAGTGCTAACAGACCTTGCTCAGTGCCAATATCGTAAGGTGTAACATTAGTGTTGAGAAACTGGATTTATCAGCTGCTGGGCAGGAATGCACAGCCTTGGGGATGATTTGGAACATGCATTCAGGTTAACACCATAAATCTTCCGAAGGGATCCTATCAGAAGATGTTAACCCAAGAAAATGTGTCTGGACTTTTGGCTTGCTGTTCATCTCACTCCTTTCCCAACCTCTGCCATTACGATCTTGTATTCGCTATTAGTCTCTGACTTATTATTCTCAACCAGGCTTGAACTGAGCATCTTTTTTTATTGATTCTAGATGACTGTGGCCCATATTCTACTTTTCTCTCACCATATGGCAGGTTCTGAGAGGCCAACATCATGGTATTTGAGACGTTTGTCTTTGGATTAGACCACTTGGGTTTGACCTTTTGCTTTATTAACTTGGGCAAGTTATTTATTTTGTAGGAATGTCACTGGTAGATATAGTCAGTGTCCAGGCTCTTGTGCCATCCCAGAAAGAATTCAGAGACAAGATGTGGAGGTTAAGAAAATAAAGTGAGAACTTACTAAAGGATGGATAGTACACTCTCAAGGGGAGAGCAGGTAGGCTCAGGTGAGCAGCTGTCCTGAGTTTCTTTGGTAAGTTGTTTACTTAGGGTGTAAAAATGAATGGGCGGAATATTCACTGGGGAGGGAAGGGTTTGGAGTCCTAGTCCCTGATTTTCATACCAGCTCCATCTTCCCCAAGGGAGAAAAGATTTTTGTCCTTATTTAGTCTGGATCAGCAGTGTCATGGCCTCGGTGCATGTTGGGTACTTCTAATCTGCAAGGCTAATTTTATTGAACTGAGGGCATAATGAGCAAAAAGTTACATTCGAACAATGGTGATTCCCGCCTTTTCCCACCTTTTTTTATTGACCTCCAGGACACTTGTCACCCCAAAATGTGTGATTTCTTATCAGCCCAGAAGTTCCTGTTTTCTTTGTCTGCCCAGGTACCCCGGTTGCTTTTGTGATGTAGGGTTTCCTATTTGACCTGCGCCCCCTCCTCTCTGCTCATATCTTATTATCTGCCTGCTCTGACAGCACTTGAAACATGATTTTAATAAATGTACTTGCACAAAGAGTCATTATGGGAGTTAACGATCGATACTGTATATAAAGTGATAAAAACAGCCTTTACTATCGTTGTTGTTAAGTGCTTTTAAGTATATAGTATTGGTCCACCTTGTATTTTCAACTTTTCCATTCTAACCCTGCTTTTCCAGCCTCAAGTGCTCACAGCCTGTTTCCTCACTAAGTGCCCAAGATGGGATAGGTTTAATAATAATGCATCAGTGTAAATGTACTAGTCAATATTTGCTAGACTGTTGTAAGGATTCATAGAATGACTCTCTCATAAAGGAAAAGGGTGGTAGGAAATAAAAACCTCAGGAGAACTAAAGTAGTGTTGAAACACATGTGAAGTGCTTTCATCATGCGTTGAAGATAGACCGCGTGGACTGTTGCTCTGTAAGTTTCCTGAGGGCAAGGATCATGTCTGTCTTGTTCACTGCAGCATCCTTAGCATCTCGTTCAGAGTCCTGCACACAGAATGCCCTCAGTAAATATTTACCGAGGGAAGGAACAACCTGCACATATATTGGAAGGATTGCCCCAACTTTAGCAGTATTGTCTAAGAAAATGGCTCCTAGTGATCCAATTCATTTTCTCTTTCCTCCTTCCTTCCCTCCCTCCATCCATTTTTCTTCTTTCTGAGACCGCTGAAAACAATGTGGGATGTTTAAAGTCTTTCCTTCTGTTCACTCGCTGTTGTTCCCACATGCAGGATATCATAAAAAATACAGTATCAGCAATGGAATACTACTCATAAAAAAGAATAAAATAATGCCATTTGCAGCAACATGGGTGGACCTGGAGATTATTCTACAAAGTGAAGTAAGCCACAAACAGAAAGAAAAATGCCATATAATATCACGTATATGTGGAATTTAAAACAAACAAAAAAGGACACAGATGAACTTATTTACAAAACAGAGACAGACTCACAGACACAGAACAGAAACTTATGGTTACCAGCAGGGAAAGGGGGTGGGGAGGGATAAATTGGGAGTTGGAGATTTGCAGACACTAACTACTATATATAGATAAACTACTATATAATACTATGTAACTACTACATACTAGATAAACAACAGTAGCACAGGGAACTGTATTCAACACCTTGTAATGTCCTATAATGAAAAAGAATATGAAAAGTATATATATGTATGTATAACTGAATCACTATGCTGTACACCAGAAATTAAAACAGCATTGTAAATTAACTATACTTAAAAAAAAAAGACATGAGAGAAGGAAAAAAAATCAACAACATACAGTATCAGTTTTGAGATTCTTTTTCAAAAAGCCTACAAGCCATTGGAATATTTCAGGGGTAACAAATTTCTAACTGAAGTGTTAAGTGTTTGGCTGTATGATATAACATCATTTTTTAAACAGCAATGGAGAAGCTAGGTCAAAGTTCACATTTGCAAACCTATTTCCCTTGGCATGAAAATTAACGTGGTGGTAGATTGGAGATACTAGAAACAGGTCGGGAACAATGACCATCGTCTGTTAGAATTATGACAATGGGCAAAGACCCTGTGGGAAAATAATGCAGAGAATATTTTTGTTGACTATTTTTATACCAAAATGAGAGACCCCTTCTGTCTTATAATATTACTATTATTATACTACTATTATAATACTACTACTATTATTATTATTACTGCATTCAGAGGTAAAACTGTTAGAGCAGACAGGTAGATAGAAATGAGCAGAAAAAGGGGGACATGGGTCAAATGCAGAAAACCAAACATCTCGTGAACAACAGGGGTCCTTGGACAAACCAAGGAAAACAGGGACCTCTGGACTGATAAAAAATCATACATTCTGGCTTGAAAAGTGTTCTGGAGGCAAAGAAAGGTAGGACAAGTCAGGAGTCTCCACCATCCAAATGTGACTTTTCACTTACGATACCACCATCCAAATGTAACCTTTTGTTCATAGTGACCTCATCTGAATTCTTAATAAAGACAAAAAAAAAAAAAAAAAATCCTCCGCACCTGGGAAGGTGGAGCTGGGATGAAGTTCAGGAAAGACGACCCCAAACCCCTCCCTGCCAATGAATATTCTGCCCATTCATTCTTACACCCATAAACCAGCTTGCCAAAGAAACTAGGGGCAGCTACCCACCTGGGTCTGCCTGCTCTTTCCTCAAGAGTGTGCTATTTATTCCTTAATAAATCCTTGCTTTGCTTTATTGACCTCTGTGTCTCCTTCCTGAATTCTTTCTGGGATGAGACAAAAACCTTCTCGACAGCAAGGAAACCAACAGCCTTACCTGGGAGCTTGTTAGAAACACAGAATCCTGGGCCCCACCCCATTCTCCTGATTCAGAATCTGCTTCAGCAAAGCCCTGCAGCTGACTCATGTGCACAATGAAGTCTGCAAAGCCCTACTACAGATCAGAGGACAGGTAGACCGAAGGGAAAAGGTGTCGGGTGGAGGTTAAAGGATTTCAATCAGTGCCCTGATTTAATGCTGGTTTATCTTTTGGGCTGACAGCAGCTGGCAGAGGGCTGGTTTGTCATGGTTTTCCTGCAAGCAGAGGAACAAGAAGGGTGATGAGGGCTTTTAGAGAAAATACTGGGAGCGCACAGCTTGGCTCTCTCTTCAAGAATCTCACGTTTGCTTAAGAATGAAATCAATGGCTTTCATGACTGGAATCCTCCCTCACGGACAGCCCTCCACCCTTTCAGTGGAGATTTTGAGATAGTCAATCAGGTGCCTGGATAAAGATCACAGCTGACTCTACCAATCATCCTTGAGAAAAAAAATTTACTTTGCCTTAAATTCTCCACCTTCTCCCTCTGAGCTCACTAGAGGATTCATGACTAGAAAAGAACTGATGCTGTTTAGAAAATCTTTGCTGCTGCAAAATATATCCCAGCCCAAGCCAAAAAAAAAAAATGCTGCAATGCTTACTTATCAAATAACCAAAATGTTAACATTGAACTGTGGCTTCACATCGCACTTTCTGTGCACACATCTCACCAGAGAAACAGGAGCAGGGCTGAGCAACCTGAATCTTCCTCCCCTAAGCCTTGTGAAAGAAGAAAGACATTGTTGAGCAAATTAAACAGGTAAACAAGATTTTAAGAAGACCGTTTAAACTGCTTAATAGAACAAATTGTTTTTTAACACTCTTAAGCAGCTGTTGGAATCATCAATTTACATACAAATAACGAATATGCTAATTGCAAAGCTTTCTTTCCTAGTCATTAAAAATAGGTCTCCCTTGGGGCCTTCTAAAAGACAGCTCATTGTTATTCTGATTGTAGTTACTGTCTGTACTTAAGTTCTCCTTTAAAAATCTTTCCAATATATGTTTTTGCTAATTGGGGTAGGTCTTCCGTGGTTTTGCAGTTGACTTGGTGAGATTCTAGTCCATAAAAGCAAGTACAAACTTGCAAATAAATTTTAAAATCCATTGTCGTGCAAAATAGTTTAACCAGCATATGAGTTTTTCACCAGGTTTCCCGCATTTACCTAGTTCATCCTACTTATGATGTCTCCTGTAGAAGTAAATATTAAGACCTCAGAGAATTACAGTATCATTGCTTTGGCTCATAATTTCAATTATTACTGATAATCCCTATACTCTCTGAGTGTAATTTATTTTAGTTGTAACCAGTTTCTTTTGGATCCTGAACCTGTGGGGTTTATTAATCTGTGTGACTAATTTGCATTAATATGAATGGGAATGCTGATTATTTCTAAATTATTCATCGCTTATGAATGTTAATCTGAGTACAATTGCTTCCTTGAAAAACATCAAGCCTCGTTTTTCTTTGTTTTGTACATGGGGCAGTTTATACACTTAAATATCACAAGGAGAAGTGAACCCAAGAAAACAGAGGTTAACAGGCACCTCTAGTGAGATGGGGTTGAGGAGAGCTTTCCTCTACCCTTCAAAGCTTGTTTCAGCTGGTCTGATCATCAAATCGACAGAAGACAGATTTACAGGAGAAAAACAAACTTAATTTTGTGTGGACAGACCTCCATATACATGAGGTTCAAAGACGTAAAGGTGAAATAAAGTGTCTCTGTCGTCCTGAGCTGAGGAATGGCAAAGGGCACCCGGGGCTTCAAAGGGGAGGAGGGCTGTTCACAGGATGATAATGCCAACTGAAATAATATCACACAACACGAGCCTTGTGGGTTAAGTTTTATCTGGGGCAAAATGAGGACCACAGCCTGGGGGACAGCATCTCTGATAGCTCTGAGGACCTGCTCCAAAGAGGTGGGCGGGGGGGGGGAGACTCAGTATTATATATGATTTCAGCGAAGGGGCGACATTCAGTCAAGCACACACTTAGGCTAAGGCTTGATGCTAGTCACGAGGAACGGATGTCACCGTTAATGATTTTAGTGCTTTTTTAGATATGAGGAGATGCAAGCATTTGGGCTCAAAAAAATCTTCTCCTGAAAATATCTAACTATCTGAAGGCCAGTTTAGCCAGTTTTTCCAGACCACAGAGCACCTCATTCCTGACCTCCACCCTTCTCTCCTTTCAGGGAGTGTTGGAGGTCAGCGGTGGCAGCGGCTCGTGATTTAATCCAAGCAGAGTTGGATGGCAAGTGCCAACGTGATCCCATCCTTGTAGAGGCAGGTGGCAAGTGCCAGTTTTTAGTTAACGATAAGAAGAGAAGACAGTGTAATTAGATTTTTGCCCTGCTGTACGGATAAAATTTATCTCTGGTAATAATTCTCATTTGGGGAAAGACCCCCAATTTAAATTCTACTAGGTAGTTAAGGTAGTTTCAGCCCACAGGGTCTTAATTGCCATTAGCTCAAAATAATCCACTTGCAAAGATGGCACATTTCAGGAGGCTCCTTCCAGACCCCTTCAATGGTTACCTCAATTAGGCACAGCATATGACTAGATTCAAAATAACTCAAGAAATAAAAGAAAGTCATCCTGAGTTACATGGTCATAGCATCATCCATTTTTCATCCTTGATTTAGAGCTTTGAGTGAAAAACCCCACAAGTGCTAATAATTTATATTTTAAGAAAATTAACATGGCCTGATTTTTCAGATTCAACTAAGAGTGCTACCAGCTGACCGTGGTGAAGAATTCTGGGCTGTGACTGTAATGTACGTACTTCAATAATTTAGGTGAAATCAATTTTTGGAAATAATTCAAAGCAATGATTAAGGTATTATCCAGTTAAGCACAAACTCTAAGTATGTATTTATAATCTCAAAGTGTATCCTTATAAAATAATCAATAAATAATAAATTGATTTAAAAATATGAGAGAACAAAAAAGATTAAAAAAACTCTTACAATCATTTCTCACTTCACTTATACTAGTAGTTTTCTCCAAAATTGATTCCATATTCAACTCAAGCCCCTTGCAACTCTGTTAATGAGCTCTCCTGCCCCTTTTTTGGGGGTCAAGATTAGAGAAGTTTTCACTGCATTTTAGTTTTCCCTTAAACCAATTAAGTATCTCCTTAGAGCATAAGCTAAACATACTTTCTCTGGATCCTCATCAATTTATATTCTGAAGATTATATTTCTTGCAAACTAACTTTTTAAAATGACTTTCCTTAAAGCGCTCTCTGAATTTCCATTTTCTGGTTTTTGTTTTTCTACCTTTGCTCCTTCTTTAGAAAATAAACTAACATTCAGAGTTGTCTTGTTTCAAGCAATTACAGATATTTTAGTAACAAACTATGCTTCCCTAATTTATCCTCAAAAGGCTCTTCCTTTCCCTTCATACTCCCTTCTCTTTTCTTTCCTTCTTTTTATAAACCTATTTACATATGTGTTCTACAATCACAAATATGTTTATTGAAATTGACTATTAAAAATGAACATTTCAAACCCTGGGCAAGTGTTGCAGAATATTTATCTGTAAATAAACATTGAAACTAAGCATAAAGATGGATTTATCATACAGATATCAGCATAAAGGATATTGGGTAACACAGTGAACAATATCCTGACTTACACGTCTATGAAAGATGTGAAAATATTGTTCAAACAACGGACTGTTCTAGTGACCTTATAAGAACGTTGGTTATACCATTAAATGTTGGCTCAGTAAAACTATTTTGGCTATGGCTGATGGTCTAATTTAATAAAGGGACAAGACTTGAAAAATCTACAGGAAACTAGAAAAGTAAAGCATATAATCTTAAGCAAGTTTTCAAAAAGTTGAGTGAAATCATAATCAAGTTTTCTAATAATTATCTAAAAAGCCAAATAAGAGTAATTAATTGATCTTAGAATCTCTTTTGAAATTATTAACGGAGAAAAATAATCTGCCGCTACTGACGTAGTACCAGCACACTTACCCTATGCACACACACGTGTACGTGCAGCGTGAATATAAATGTACAGAAACCGCAGAGCGGTACACAGATGTGTACTCCTGTCAGAATTAATACGATAAACAGTGTCTTTTCATGCAACTAAAAATGAGGACAAAATAAAGGGAGGAAAAAATTATATTCTCCCCAGCAAGCTGAGGTTAATAATGGGCGTTAAGAGGAGCAGGAAGACATTTTCAAAAAAGCAGCACGAAGTCTGATCAGCCTGGCCTTTGACTGCTGATGGTACATCCTTTGTAATTTTGTGTCCTTCATCTCTACCTGCAAAATAGACTTCTACAGCTACCTTCGTTTCAGTGTTCAAGCCTGCCAGAAAACTCCATGACTCCTTTTGACACAGTAGAATTGTTCCCTATTCCTTCTCCACAGGGGTCACCAGTATGGCGAACAATTATGAATCTTAAGGTGAAAACAGGATAATCCGTGCAGAGCTGAGCACTTTTGACCTCAAGGGATTATTGATTTGTGTGGTGACTTTTGCCCTTGGTAAATCTCAACTTTCAACGGTGTGCAATTTTGTAAGTGTAAGCCAAACTCCTGGGGACTTTCTTCCATTAAATACATACTCTATTGGGAAGCTTGTCTGTCTCCATAAGACTTCGCTGTAGACAAAATGAGATTTTGAAAAAATAAATACGCTAAAATGATGGGCTAATGTCAAGGTCAAGCTACCTTTAGATTAGCCTCACATTTAGTTTTTGTGAAAATTAGAAACCAAATTTTTATTATGCATAGTCACATAATACTCTAATAAAACAGTTTCTCAATCTTGTTACAACTAATATATTGAGTTGGATCATTTTTTTCCCATGGGGAGCTGTCCTGAGAATCATGGGATATTTAGCAGCGTCTTTAGACTACACCCACCAGATGCAAATAGCACCCCAGTCTCCAGTTGCAATGACCAAAAATGTCCTCAGAGAGCCTCAGATATTCTCTGGGAGCAAATCACCTTTTGGTTGGGAACCACTGCTCTAAAATAGTCTGTGACATCTCTCACAAGCCACCCAGAAAATCATTATACCTGGATATTCTGTTCATCTGATCCAGGGTCCTTCATTGGACAAGTTTTTTTTACACCAAGCCTCAGTTTCCCCATTTGTACAACACCCAAGTAATCCTCAGTTCTTCTGGCCTGAACTTATCTCTTCTGCTGCTGATGTTCAGTGGGTTCAGGATGGTTCCTTCAGGACAGCTGCTGCGGGGGCTGCACATTTCCAGTCGTCATCATCTCCTGGCATCCATACACCTCCAGCAGCCCCAGTCTAGCTCTCCTTCCTTCTTCTATTTTTAAATCTGCTGATCCTCCCAGTCAATGAACATGGATCACCAGTAGCTCAGTATATCAGTTAAGGTAATGCTCGTTGCTGTAATAAATAAAACTTTAAATCTCAGTGTCTTATTAAAAATAAGTTTGTTTTTCATGCACATCATTGTCCATTCACATGTATGTTTCTGTTTGGGTACCTGCCATGTGATCCAGGGCACTCAGATTCCTTCCATTTTGTGGTCGGTCCCATTCTCCTCTAGGTCGCTGGAGGGCTTGCTTTTGAAATGATGACTTGGCAAAGAAACCGTGGGGGAGATACACTCATATCATATCTCAGCTCAAAAGTGTCATATAAAGCCCATTCTTATCCCATTTTCCAGAATTCAGTCCCTGCCCACATCTAACTGTAAGTCATGTCAGGAAATAAGAGTCTAGCTGTGTAGCCATTTGAAAAAACAGAACAAAACAAAACTGGTTTTGGTAATAGCCTCTGCCGAATCCAGTTCATTTGGTCCTCTAGCTTTCTTCCTGCTCTATGTGGTTTTTGGCTATGTCTGGAAACCAGAGTCGGCTCCATCAAAGTTCTTCTCCTTGATGACACAGATTCCCTTGCTCCAAGGAACATCTCCTATACTAGCTCATCAGTTTTTTTCTGGTCTAAACTGGAGTCATTCCCAGGGTCTCCTTTTTCCCCACTGTCCCCAAGCTGCATTCCACCCAAAGCAATGGCTGCTGGGACTGGTGGCTCTAGGTTCACTGCATGCTCCCCAGTGTTAGCTGGTCCCTTAGTGCCACTTGATAACGCATATCCATTGTGGTCTGTGGCTGGGAATCCTTCTGTTTCTCTCACATCGTTTTCATGACAATTTTTGCCAACTTTCTTTATTTTCCTTAAGCCAAAATCCTCCTTGCCTTGGGTTTCTTGACATATGATATCTCATCCTACTTTACTTTTAAGCCAAAGATTACTAAAAGGAATACTTTTACCCAATCTTTTCTTTTCTCCTATGCCTTGTTGTGGCTCTTCCATGTTTTTTCCTTTTTCTTTGTTGAAAGAAGAAGTGTTGCTCTTTGGGAGACCATACTCTATAAAACTGACGCATCACTGAATACTTGCTAGGACAACTTCTCTCAATTGACCCCACTCTCTCAGGCGTCCAATGATTCTTCCATATATGTTGTGGATTGAATGAACAGTGATGTATGTGGCAAACTCCTAGAGTGAAAAACCTACTGGTTTTCCTTTTTACTACTGATCTTTACTGAAATTCCTGAAATTGTGGTCTCCTTCCAATTTAATAAAAATCTCTTAAAGATCCCCAGACTTCATAAAAGATTGATGATTTTTCAAATCTAGAGATTTTTCCTCAGTTCACATACATCTATCTATAGAATTGGCTCTATAAACTATCTACCTCTTGTTTCTTGAAATTCTTGTAACTCTCAACTCTGTCCTCAAGATGAAGATGATTTTCTTCATGCATTGTTTCCAATTTTTCTTCTAACTTTGGGCATTTCTCATAGTTTCAGTCTTTATTTCTCCATTTCATTTCTTTCCTTTTTGCTTTTTAAATCTTTTTCTCAAAGAATAATTTTTATAGCACAAAAGCATCTATGCCAATGTCGCTCAGATTTGAACTTGAGCTTCCTATCACGGTCCAGCACCATCTTCCACTGCTGATAACCTGCCTCCATGGAAAACAAGTGAATACATAATAAATTATGGGGCACCTGCCTTCCATTCTGACTTCTATTCACCCAACTTTAGACTTTTATACCTTGATTATTATCTTGTTAAAACAGCTTTAATTTCAACTATAATTTGTTTATGTACAAATATCAGAAATTAAACATGAGAAAAAATAATATTCATCTCTAATGCCATCAGCCAGATGGAGCTACAGTTAATGTTCTGTTGCACAGAGTAGACATTACACATGTTTATTTTGGTATCATGTTCTGCACATTGTTTGTAAACCTGTTTTTTTACTTCATATATGATGAATATTTTTCCTTCTCCATAGATACATTTATATCCTTTTTAGTGGCTGTATACTTTTCCATAATTTAATTAAGCATTGTCTAGAGAATACTACAATTCACAGAGTAGACAAATCCTTGCTCAAAACTTTAGTTTTTCTATAGGATACATTCCTGGAAGTGAAAGTGCTGATTCAAAGATGTTGTAGATGTTTAAGGAGTTTGACCAATCAGCATTGCTCAGAGGGTGTGTCCTTGGCTTTGTGCATCAATTGAGTCAGTATCCAGAGGTTCTGGATATGTTCCAAGCCCTGTACTCCTATTTCTCTTGTCTCTCACCCTCTTACCATTTTCCATTCTAGTAGGTTAATCTTGCTTAAACCTTATTTGCATCTGTCATCTCCCTGCTTGGAAACCTCCCAAGTACACTCAAGCCTTATGGCCAAAGATGAATTCTCTAGACTGCCAGTCAACCTCTGCCTCCTTCCACGCACATGCTCCTGTGCACAAGTGAGTGCATGCGTGAGTGTGCACACAACACACACACACACACACACAGAGTCTCAGCCTTCTTTTCCAACAAGACTTCCTCTGTGCTGCAGTGTGACTCTTCTACACCTCTCTCAGCTGATGTCCTGTCCCCCCTGGCATTCCACACTCATTCCTGATTCTGTATTTTTCCATCCCACCCACCATCCTTTCAAAGAGCCAAGAAGGCATTGCAAGTGTCCTTTTCCAAAAACATTCTATCCCAGGGGTATCTTTTCTCCTTAAACCCTGATTAGTCCTGTCTTTGCCACAGTTTCCCCACCTATTTAACCACCACTTAATGTTATCCTGGGGTTCAAGTATACGAAGCTTCTCCTAGGTGGGATTGAAATAATTTCCACTTCTCATTCTCCTGAACAGAACGCCACGCACTCTATTCTATAGCCCACAAAGGTATCCAACATTTATCATGCGGTATTTACTGTATTTGGTTTTGGGGACGCAATGATAACTAAATTAGCTATGGTCTCTTCACCACAGGGACAATCCAAGAGTGTGCTGTTTTTGCTTTCCAGACCTTTCCATTTAAACATACCTTAAATATATTTTCCCCACAAGCTCAATTATGGGCTGCTGTCACTCTGCCCCTTTCTCAAAACTGTTTTCTGATAAACTTATTTCACAAACAGGTAAGAACCTAGAATAAGCACAGCTCAATCCATTAATTATGACATTTAATTTTGCTTTATCTGGCCCATCCAGTGTAATAAATAGAATTGCAGCGTATTCCAAGAGTTACGGGATGGTGAGGACAGTTTCTGATTTCACAGGCAGTTTCTCAAAGTCAATTCTGTGGCTGTCTGTGGCAAGGGTTATTGAATTAAAAAAAAAATACATACCACATCTTCTTATATTCTAATTTGCTAGTGGGAAATAAGATTTACAAAATGAAAGTAAATATATTTTATGCAAAGACATACAAAAGTAAAGGAATTAGGAATACAGCTGTGGAGGAGTCATACCCTGAACAGCAAAAACAATGCAAATATGATAGTCTTTATTCCTAGTCTCCAAAATACTCGAATGGATTCAATTTGGATGATGTCTCAGCTCTGAAAAGTCCTTTGATTAAGAAAACTGAAAATCCCCACCCTTGGATGGGTGCTATTAGATTCTACCCTGCACTCTGAAATATACCATTTTATCATGATCTTAAATTTAAACTTTAAGAAAATATCTTTATATTTAAGAGAATACTTTAATGAAGGTGTAAGTTCTGAGGTCTCTCTGGGTCAGTAATTTCCCTAAGTACCAAAATATCGAAGAACATGAGAAGGAAAAGTTGTGGGGGAAATTGGAAGATTTTATACATTCATTTATAACATATCAGTCACAGGGAAAGAGCTGGGAAATCTCACAAGTAAAAGGATTAGGCAAAAATCCAACTAGAAATATAAGTGATCAAGATGTTTTCTTTAGCTAGTCTAATAGTAAACTCACGTTCAAGACACTAGGAGATAGAAAACAAGTAGAGTGTTTAATAAAAGAAGAAAGAAAAGAAACAACAATAATGATTTATTTGCAAGTTCCAAGGGACTTAATGAAAAATTTTCTTGTGCATAATGAGATGTTCTTTCTAATCAAGATAATCTAAGAAAAAAATGTGAGAATTGAGACAATGAATGAATTTTTTTTTTTAGTTTCAACACTTTATGCCTGAAATTTAAATGATACATTTTAAACTGGTAAAGACAGATTTTTAAAAGTGGGATTGTTATATCCTTTTAATTTAATTTACTGGAAAGTCAGAAAATTCTGAAAGCACATAGGCAAAATTTAATCATGTATCTAATTATAATATATAACCATGTAAATATATATACATTTACAAAAAGTAGGTGTCTCTACCCTACTTAGGCATAAGGAAAATTTTGTGCTCATATAATTGCTACATCTCTGTGTTTGCTCTCAATGTCTGGAATATTCTAGGGTGCTCTGAAGTTTTCAGAAGTTTCTGTACAACTTTTATTATTACGCCCCTTGAACGTCAGTTTCACTTTATCTTCCCAGTTCACGTGTTTCCAACACACAAGATAACCCTGACCTCCTGTTGGAAGTCACATGTGTATCATCACTGACTGGCTTTCAGTGGATTATGAATCCAAAAATGGCTCTGCACATCTATTTATGTTGTTGATTTCTTTGTTAAGCGGAGGTACAACTTTTTGCTAAATGATACATTTTGTTTTCAACCTAAGATAGTGTTCTTTTGGCAATAAGGCTTTTAGAAGTACTACTTTAGACCTCAAAACCCTTACCATTGAGTGCAAAGAATTGGAATTTGGAGGAACTTTCTAGGGGTGAAGCTGTGGGTCACTGCAGTTGAAGATTCTCAGGAAGATGCCACAGCACCATCTGAAAATGATGCTTAATTAAAGGATATTTTACCATGAAGATGTTGGAACCAGATTAGTAGTTTATCTTACCTTTATTATTTCTCTGTGGATCTCAGATTCAGACCTCAGAGTCCTCAGTTAATAGTAAATAGTAATCATCATCCACTCAAGGGTCCTCTTTTTCTTACTTCATTTTATTTCATTTGGTCTTATGCTTCCCCCACAATTCTCATCTCCTTTTTATTGCCTCAAATGAAAACTCACTCAACTGTATTTATCCTTAAACATGCATGTATGCTTATAAAACGCGTAGACTTTCTGAGTATATGTGTTTTAAATGTGCACGAATTGTGTCATGTATTAATCTCATTTTAGTTTCCTGCTGAGACATTTGACACTGTTTACAACTGATGCGTGTTACGTCTAGTTCATATTTAATGATTTTATTTTATATTAATTTTTTTATTGAAGTATGTAGTTGATTTACAATATTATGTTTCAGGTGTACAATATAGTGGTTCAAAATTTTTATAGATTGTACTTCGTGTAAAGTTGTAACTAAATAATGGCTATATTTCCCTGTGCTGTGCAATATATCCTGTTGTTTATTTATTTTATACATAGTTTGTATCTCTTTGTCCCATATCCCTCTCTTGCCCCTCCCCTCTTTCATCTCCCCACTGGTAACCGCTGGTTTGTTCTCTATATCTGAGTCTGTTTCTGTTTTGTTATATACATTTGTATGTTTTAATTTTTTGATTCCACATATAAATATTTGTCTTTCTGTGTATGACTTATTCACCAAGTGTAATACTTTCTATGTCCATCCACATTGTTAAGAATGCAGAATTTCATTTTTTTTTATTGGCTAAGTAGTATTTCCTTTTGTACGTGTGTGTCTGTATATGCATTATATATCACATCTTCTTTATCCATATGGTTGTTTCCATCTTTTGGCTATAGCAAATAATGCTGCTATGAATAGTGAGTGTATGTATCTTTTTAAATTAGTGTTTTTGTTTTTTCCCTCATATATATCCAGGAATGGGATGGCTGGATTAAAATGTAGTTCTGTTTTCAGTTTTTTGAGGAAACTCCATACTATTTTTCCACAGTGGCTGCACCAATTTACATTCCCACCAAGAGTGTACAAGGGTTCCCTTTTCTCTACATTTTCTCCAACATTTGCTATTTGTAGACTTTTTGCTGATAGCCATTCTGATAGGTGTGAGGCGATAGCTCATTGTGGTTTTGATTTGCACTTCTCTGATGATTAGTGACGTTGAGCATCTTTTCCTGTGCCTGTTGGCCATTTGTATGTCCTCTTTGGCAAATGTCTATTCAAGTCTTCTTCCCATTTTTCGGTTGGGTTGTTTGTTTTTTTTTGATACTGAGTTGCATGAGCTGTTTGTGTATTTTGGATATTAACCCTTTGTCAGTTGCATCATTTACAAACATTTTCTCCCATTCCATAGGTTATCTTTTCATTTTGTCAGTGGTTTCCTTTGTTGTGCAAAAGCTTTTAAGTTTAATTAGGTCCAATTTGTGTATTTTTGCTTTTATTTCTTTTGTCTTAGGAGACAGATCCCCAAAAATATTGCTATAATTTATGTCAAAGAGTGTTCTGCCTATGATCTATTCTTAGAATTTTATGGTTTCAGGCCTTACGTTTGTACATTTAATCCATTTTGAGTTTATTTTTGTATATGATATGAGATAATGGTCTAATTTCCTTGATTTACATGCAGCTGTCCAGTTTTCTCAGCACCACTCATTGAGGAGACTGTCTTTTCTCCATTGCACATCCTTGCCTCCTTTGTCGTAGATTAATTGGCTGTAGGTGCGTGGGCGTATTTCTGGGCTCTCTGTTCTGTGCCATTGGTCTACGTGTCTGTTCCTGTGCTAGTGCCATACTATTTTGATTACTGCAGGCTTGTTGTGTAGTCTGAAGTCAAGGAGTGTGATAACTCCAGCTTTTTTTCTTTTTTTCTCAAGATTGCTTTGGGAATTGGGGGTCTTTTGTGTTTCCATATAAATTTTAGGATTATTTGTTCTAGCTTCATAATTAGTGATTTTAAACTCTTCTTTTTGGCTTTTGAATCTTTGTTAAAAAGGAATTTTATCAGACAGGACAGACAGATGAAAGTAGGGCTTTGACTAAAGAAGGTGGGTGGGGGCTTGGAACCCCTCTCAAACTGCTTGGTCTTACCCCATCCCTTAAAGCAGTCCCAGAAACACCTCTTCTGAACTGGTGCTCTTTGGAAAGCAAGGTGGGAACTCTTGGACTAGATTTTTCCAAATCACACCCCCTCCCCCTTTCCTTTTCCAAGTTCTATCCTACAGAATGTAGTGTATCCTTTACCAGTTTATCTGACCTCCATCATGCCAAACTACCTATGTGAGCAAGGTGTTGTTTTGCTGTCTTCAATGTGTTCACTTGGTCCTCTATGCACATTTTTAGGGAGTGAGTGGGCAAGGCCCTTACGTCAGTTAACAAAGAGAGATGCTGTGGTTACGTAGACAGTTTCTGCAACAGGCTAATACACTGCTTTGGAAAACCTATTCTAGGTTACCTCCCCTATATATATAATGAAAAGCTCCTTCATTCTTTTTTTAAATGAAAGAGATAAAGAAAGTTAGTACCTCATGCAATATTACATAGAATTGAATCTTAATAACATTTTTTGAGAACTTCAGCACCAAGCATATGTATATAAATAATATTTAAGAGAAAGTCTTTTGGCAATGCGTTCACAGTTTTCTGCATTCTTACACAGAGTGTCCTGAAGAGAAATATGGACAAACTGCTCTCCGTGCTGTGAGACCTCTGGGGCTGTCCACTCCTGCACTAAATAGCCCCAGGCTACCAGGATTTAGAATTAGTAGCGCTTCCTTCATGATTTTTTCTTTTTTTTATTGCTTCTTTCTGTCTTTCTTTCTGATACTTCTGGCTAATGTCAGTTTGTCTGTCATTGTCAGCCAGTCCTTCCTTCCTCCTCTTAATTGCCATTTCTAGCCTGCTGTGAATGAGAAACCAGATAAGCGAGCTTTTAAAAATCGGCTCCGAACTGCAGAATTCTGCCTGAAGGCCCTAGTGCCTCCCGAATAAATTGCACCAGATTCAATGTTTTGATTTTGCAGAAGTTCTTTTGGAGGCTTGGAGGTTTTTTCCACTTAGCTTTCTGGTTCTTGTGTCTCTCGGAGAGTTGGGTTGCTAGGCGAGGTCTGGGGACTGAGTCAGCTCCCCGTGTTTGTCTTTGTAGGACGTAAACATCCAGCTCCTTCCGCTTCTCCTTCCCTTTAAGTGGGATTAGTTTGGCTTGAAGAGCCAGACTTTTTTTTTTTTTAAGAGTATTTTTGGTTTATTTAAAAAGTCAGGCTGATTCCTGAATAGGTCTCAGATTTACTCATGGGTATTACTTCTCTCATGATAACTGAAAAAAATCCAACCATAAGAAATCTGCCTTCTCTCATTGGTTCAAATCTATGCAGATATTTTATTATTTCTTTGTATATGCCAGCTATCTTAAACAAACATCTTTCAGAAGGTGAAGAAAGACTTTTTTGATGATCTTACAATGCCATGAGGTGAATTTGCCTATTAGTATTTTTAATGGCAGGTCTTCTAATAGCAAGGATTTGCCTGAATTCAGTGCCACCTTAGAGAACATGGTTCAATGTATAGTGTATCTCAGTGTTAGAGAACATGTGACAATTCCTGTGCCTAAGTGGGATTCCATCTTATTCCTTTAAATAACATCCTGCCATGGTCTACAAGAAAAGATGGCTATATAAATGTTCTCAAGCTCCAGCTAAAATGTAGTGATGCTACCATGAAATTACCAGTATCGACACATCATTCATTCTTTTTTCCTCCTGATCTGAGCAACAACCACAGGTTTCAAACAGAGTCCATGCCCCTAAATGTTTGGTTGTTGCTTCTTTTTACCATCTCCAAACTATTTGTTGGTTCTACTTTGCTTTGAAGCCCTTTATTGGTCCCATTCCAGGGTGAGCTATTGGAATAAAAAGGTGAGAATAATTCTCCATAAGTCCCATCAGAAAGGAGTAAGACAGTGGAACCTCATGCGGTTGTTTAGAAAGGACATACTAGGTGGAAGTATCTGTACTAGTGGCAAGAGTCCATGACACATGTTAAATGAAAAATGATGATTGCAAAGTAGTAGTATGATATTATGATCGCACATCTGTACAGTATCAACGGCACGTAGGAACAACAATGTAACAATGCATGGGAATGTGTCTGGGAGAAAAATCACCTACTATCAAAAGTGCTACGATTGGGAAAGGTGGAACCAAGAGAGAGGGGTTGGAGGAATACATAATGTTACATTGTATGACTTTATAAAATAACCAGGCATCACATTTGTAGTAAAATAGTGCCAGTTTTGGGTTACTTTATAGACAAGGCTGGAGAAGCTGAGTGATGGATTTCTCTGTGTGCATAAAGAAGGAGGGCAGGGAAAGGACGGGTTCTCCTGGCCAGGTCACTGTGTTCTCTAGGTCTGCACTGAGCCTATCCAGCTGCCTGCAGTTCAATGATAGGATTGAAGGACTGACTTTCTGTCACCGTTCAGATCATTGACAATAACTGCACTGACCTTCTGATTGGCTCAGGAGGATTTCTCACAGAGCTGCGCTGACCCAGTTCTCTCTAGTCATTTTCTGACAGCAGCTGAGTTGCTTGTATTTAACTGGATTGGAGAGATGAAAGGAGTGGAGTTACATATTTAGAACCACGTCTGCCCAGAGATGCACTCCCTGCCGGCGTGTGTGGGCCCGGGTTAGCCTCAGGATGACCACTGGGAAGTGGTCCCAAGTCAGTTTTCAGACATAATCTTTGAATATTATAGTCTGCAAAATTGAGGTCCCAGATGACAAGACATCACCATTACCATGAGCTGTTTTCACAATTTTGAATATAAAAAATTTCTCTAACTCGTTTATTTCAGAGAGGAAGGAGAGTGTGTCTGACCCCGTCTGTGTGTTGAACACAAGAGAATAAGCAAAGCGTCCTCATGACAAATGCAAAGAACAGAAGTGTTTTTGACTTTAGAATCAAAGTTAAATGGTCAGCTAAAAAAAATGCTCTTTAAATTTTCTCAGTGTAAAAAAAAAATGGATTGTAGGTACGCAGGAATTTTCATATAATAGCAATAAGAGAATACAGCTCTCTTGGAGCTCAAACAGGGAGCACTGATCAAAAATGAAAATTAGCATGCTTCATTGTCCCAGACATCTATTGCTACATTTAACAAGTCAAAACTTAGTGGTTAAAAGTTTACTATTATTTCTCATGGCTCAGCTAAAGGGGTCCTTCTTGCGGCCGTTGTCAGATGGCAGCTCGGGCTGTAATTATTCAACAGCTTGACTGGGTTGGGCATCCAAGATGGCATTTTCGCTCATAACACGTGAGGTGCCTCTGCTTAAATATCTGGAACAGATGTGGTTGAGGGTCTCTCTCTCTCTACCCACATGACATGTCCCAGTTAGTTTAGGCTTCCCCACAACATGGGGTTCTCAGGGCAGTCAAATGTCTGACACAAGGACAGACCTTCCCCAGGTGGAAACGGCAAGGCTTCTTATGACCTGGTGGTGGATGTTCAAGAACATAATTTCTACTTCGTTCTATTGGTCAAATAAATAAGACCAGCTCATTTTCAAGGAGACAGGAACTAGATTCTACCTAACTGATGTGAGGAGCAGCGTGAGCTGACAGGGATGTAAGGAATCGCAGTGGCCATCTCAGAGACGACTCACCACTCCTGTGCATGAGCAATTTGTGTCTTTCTCATCATCCTGTACTCAAGAAGACTTGCAGAAGAATAGTCATTGCAGCATTGTTTATATTCCCTCCCCCAAGTTAACTTAGATATCCATCAGTAGGTGGATGCATAAACAAACTGTGGTAAACTCATGTTAATACCAAAAGGAGTGCACTAAATCTGTATAAAGTAACATCAACATATCTCCAATATTCATTATTCAGGAAAAAGAACTTTTAGAATTATATGTACAGTACAGCACTGTTTATGTAACGCTACATAATTTTCAAGAAATCTCACTTTAAAACACATAATTAGTATATTCAGAAGCAAGGACAGATGTTCCGGAAGGAGACGTGCCACCAGCTGGGCTGTTTGGTAATATAGGATGATTGGAATTGTTGCTACGGAGGGATTTAGCCTTATATTCATGTCTGTGTTTATTTTGGAAAGAAAATCAGTTTTTACTTGACCAAGTAAAAATTAATTAAGAACACACAAAGTGCATTTGAGTAATTTAAGTGCTGAAGCCCATGTATACTCAATGGCATGTACTGGGAAAACTAACTTTCTTTGGTAAGGAGTTTTTGCAGATTTAGAAAGGTAGACATGTACACAATGGTAGAAATGAACAATGCCCTCTTTGCACATGCGGAAGTGGATTTTCTGTAAAGTGATGTACACTGCTTTGTGAACCACCAGGCCAGTATCCAGCTGAGGAGAAGTTAAGACAGAGTGCTTTAACATGTTTCCATGGCTTAGATCTAGGTACATCTTTTTCAAGCAGTCCACAAAAAGAGAAAAAAGAAAAAAAAAAAAAAAAAAAAAAAGGTACTGCAACTGCCACAGAGGGAGAGACATTGGCTTCTCATTTTCCTCCACTTTTCCTGCCTCCAACTGTGTCTTTCTCCACATCGCCCACCCAAATCCAAATGTCCACCAATGTTTAGAGGCCTCATAATTGGCCTGAAATCCAGGCAACTGTAGGTGAAATGTAAAAGGGTTTTGATTCTACTTTCCCTTTTCCTTCTATTCCCCATTAGACCCTGCTGGGATTCTTACAACAAAACATACTTTTCAGAAAGCCAGCCAGCTCTGACCCAGTCCATTTCTTCTCACAACGCCCTGCTTTGGATCTGGGAGTATGCCTTTTCAGATCTATTGTCCTCTCTTCTTCTCCCTTTTCTGTCCATGGGCTGATATAAATGGGTTTTATCACAGTGTTCGCATATCATCTGGATTCTAATTGGGTTTGATCAATGGGGAGGCTCAGCCCAAAGTCAGAGAAAAGGAGGGGAGTGTGGCCCACGTATTAAATCTTTCCATGGAAAATTGCCTTGGGCTGTCTGTGTCCATCAACCGAAGGTCACTCCAAGGACAGCTTTCTCTACAGTATTTAAATCTTCCCCATTTCTTTTTTCTGTCCTAAGGGTGGTAATGACTTGGCTGCATTATCCCTTGGTGTTATCCTACCCTTACAGCTCTGTCATAGCCTCTTACAAACCCTCCACACACTGTCCCATTTTATGTCCAGTTCTGGGCGTGCCATTTGTTTTCTGCTGGGATCTGACTGATCTATGGAGTATGCGTGAGGTGGAGGAGACCGTTCCTCTTTTAGCCCAAAACATTCATTTTTTTTTCCAGCATGATAAAGACCATGACATCTTTGGAGCACGATGGTGGACACTGTAGGAGAGACGAGTTGACTTAGCATAACATAGTAAGTACCTAAAAGTTCGGTGTGAGTGGCTGGAGGAGACTGAAACATTGACAACCTGTCTGGAGTGTTACAGAAACAGGAGATGCCAATATATCTGAAGAAGAAAATGAAAGTTTAAAGATATTCTGTCAAAAGGCAGCATTCACCCACCCCAACTGCCTGTATTACTAATTTTCTCTTTATTATGGGATGTATGTTGATGAGATGGCTGGTAGGTGGAGAAGGGCATGATGAATCTGTTGAGTTCATTCATCAGTCAGAGCCACCTTCTCTGAGCTGGCTTCACACAGGGCATAATCTCTTCAGTTGTCTACCATGTCCCATAAAGTTAATTATATATGGAAAGAGTTTACAAGTCAGGCTGATTTTTGTTTGTATGTGTTTACATGGAGTTTTAGAGAGACAATAAGGAAGTGAGTGAGGGCAGTGGATGCTTGGTACTTTTTTTTTTTTTTTAACCTTCTTAACAGACAAAAATGTCCTGGCTTATGGAATTCCTATTTTATAAATAACACCAGGAAAGTATGAGATAATTTCCAGCAAGAGTCTACTTCCTCATGGAAATTGAGATTGTTCAGAGATCAATGCACTAGTATTGACTGAAATAATTAATGATAATAATAATAAAATAATAATAATAAAGATGAATAGCTAGCATCTGCTAAGCATCCTGCTATTTTAGAATTTTTTCCTGTCAAGTAACAGAATAGTCAAATAAAATGGCTTAAAAATAAGGACATTGAGTTTGCTCAGATACTAAAATGTCTACAGGAAAGTGGTTTCAGAGTTGGTTAATATAGCAACTCAAAGACGTCAAGTTCCTTGAGTTGGTTTCTCTGTTACTCCCTTAGCTTTCCCTTCATGGTAGCAAGATATAGGGCACAGCTCAAAAAACAGTGTTCATGGGAGACAAAAGGGGGACAGTCTTTTTCCTCCTGAGTCTCTCTTTTATCGAAGAAGAAAATCCAAGAAACCCCTCAGAGTTTTGTTATGTGGGACTGAGCCTTCAGCCTAGTCCTAAACCTGTCATTGTCAAAAGAGGTCCCTATCTGGGTGTAAAGGATGGGCTCACCTTCTCTAAACACACTGCTGCCCCATACTGGTGTAACATCTAGCATTTACTAGGTAATCAGCATTTTGTCTGCACTAACTCCTCCTATGGGTCAAGTATGTGGATAAGCATTTAATCTTTTAATCCTGTCCACAATCCAATAAGGTCTATATTATTTGCCACATATGAGGGAATTGAGGCATCAGGAGACTGCATGGCTCACCCAGGATCATAACGCTAGTAAGTAATGGAGTAGAGAATCATTCACTCACCAGGCACCTATTATACATCTGCTGTGTGCAGTGAGGATGTGAAGCTAAATCAAGGACAGCCCCTGTTCTCCCGGTGCTCATATGGGACAGCAAAGTAATAATGGCATTGTAGATGGTCAGGGCAGTGTCATGTCTGTCAGTGGTGCCAAAGAGGGGGTCATTAACTCTGCATGAGTGCGTCTGGAGAGGATTCCCAGGAAGACTGACCCTAACAGGGCAGATCCACCAAAGTCCACACAGAAAAATGGGCCGGAGCAGAAAGGGCACTTCAGGCCAAGGAAGAGCATTGGAAAGGTGTTGCTCACCATAGGAAAGAATGTAGCTTTTCTATTTCTCAAGATTTCCAGCATTAATGGGAAATTGTGTTTCTCAAGGAATTAGAGCAGCCAAAAGACACAATGATCCCAAACCAATTTATAAATGTGCTTTTGCACCTTTGGTGAAACGACTGCTTCCAAACAAGTTAAAAGTAACCTTTCTCAGGTTTGCATCTAAAAAAGTTCAAAGAAAGGGAAAACTTTCCTAGAATGACTCTTTAGACAGATCCAGGCTGTTTTCAGAGAGCAAAATAATTAGTTGTAAACTCCAAATGACAAAAAATTTTATCGTTTCCTTCATGGAGTAGATTTCCTAGAAGAGGAAATTCTGATTTTTCTCCCAGTTGATTTGAGAGGGACTGACTAGGGAGTGTGATTAGGGAGTTGGAGGAAAGGTAAGGAAAGGTAAAGACTGATTTAAAAAGAACCGAGAAGACATTTTCAACTAAGATAATTTCAAGAGCATTAAATGAGCCTTCTTCAGCAGGATTTAGAAGACCATTGCATTTCTTTTATAAGAAGTAATACCCCTCAGAGATGAAAATCTTTTGGTAAAACACTATAAATCACTACAAGGAACAATAGCAGTTCCCTTCTTAACTTTATGTTTTACAGAATGTTCTGTGTGATAACCTTTGCCTTTTCTGTACTAGAGTTAATGACTCTTAAATTTCTGCCATATCACTCTGTCCCCCTTGCCAGCCCTTCCTACCATTTTTTTGCCCCAGCCCATCCTGTAGACGGGCCAAAAGCATCTAGTGTGTATTGGCTGGAAGCCTTCATTTGGCAAGTTTGATCTCGGAGCATGAGCAACCGGAAGAATCCAAGGAGCCAGTGGTCGTGGGGTGGAGGAAGGATCAGGGATTAGAACTCTGGCAAGCACTTTTTATTATAATAAACAGATATAATCCAGCTAGTAATTTATTGACAAATGAACTTTATTTATTTTGCATTGTTGTGTGTGTGTGTGTGTGTGTGTGTGTGTGTGTGTGTGTGTGTTTTGGGGATAACAGATTTGGAGCTGGCTATTGAAAATCGCCCCCCTCCATCTTTCTTGAGTGCTCTGTCCTTACTGAGATGCCATCCAGCCAAGGAGGCCTGAAGCCATCACCAAATGAGAACACAACTGATTTCCTATCGCAAGTCATCACTAATACTGTCATATATCTAAATAAAATGGACACGCTTTAAGTCCAACCGGAAAATAGTCAGTCACGAAGGACAGATTAGGTATAACACAGGAGCAGGAAAGAATGTCTGAGCTGCAGTTTCAGTACATCCCAACCCCATGAAGATACAAATTATTTAAGAGAACATTTATAATTTAATAGCAATATAGTCGGGGATCCTGAAAAAATAAATTCTGTTTCCTTCATTGAAATGACAATGACATATATTCAGGTTCTTTTTTTGTTCAACACAGAACCCTTTACTGAAAATACGGTAATTGTGAGATGTGGCAGGTTTGCACTAGTTTATCCTGTCTATCATATGGATTGAATAAGGGAGATACATCCTAATGCAAAAATTAACTTAATAATCATGATATTCAATAATGAGTGTTATAATCTTTCCTCAATAAATGTGGGTAATACCTTGATTTGATTTTAGAATGAGCAGTCTCATCTCAGGGGTGCTGGCACCGTTGGCCTTGGCCAGATATATTCAAAGAGCTAGTGGTGGCAATGTTTCTGGCACCCTGTTGCTTTTACCATACCTCTGCGGAATTTAATTCAGCCCAAATTAATTAGCGTCTGGGGTTCACGGTGTAGTAATGATGAGTGCTCACTGGAAACACTATTTGTTCTGTAATTCCTGTTCTGATCTCTTCTGCTTACCTGTGCAGCAATCCATAAGCAACTGGGTAGTTTCTGAGATAGAGCAGTATCTTTACTGGCATTTAAGCACCACAGAAGACTAGATATGAAAAAACATCTTCAGTGTCTCATGGACCTCTAATTCCATCATGCAAACAAGAAACATTTAGAGACCAAAATAGTACATAATAAAATGCCAAATGCAGACTGTGTAGGACTTCTAGAATTCGGAGAAAGGAGAAATTCATGTAGGCTGAAACAGCTTCTTGAAGAAGAGGGTATTGAATTATCTTTTTTAAACCGATGAGAAATTGGAGTAGAAAGAAAGTAGAAACTTGGTGAGGAAAAAGGATGGCAGTGACCAGAAGAGGGGCATGAAAAGTCAGATCTTGCTGGAGACTGAGCTGAACCTCTGAGTTCCAGCACCAAAGTCTGAGCCCGCACAGCACAGGCTGACTCACTCTAGGCTGTTATCCCACCTCTTTGGGGTTGTGGCCCTGAGCTCTCTTCCTTCTGTTGTTGCAGAAGATAAATATCTCTGGTCCTCTCGAAGGGCCAGTTCACTGGGCTCTGGAGTGCGTCTCTATCACTTTCTTAAAGAGTCACTTCCCCAGCAATACCACCTGTCCCCTTCATAACCAGAGTATCCTGCCGTATTGAATTCTTCCTCTATATACAAACATGCTCTCATCTCAAGACTCTCTTTCTAATTCCATTTTCAGAATCTGTTTTCTTCTTCCACTTCAATTTTTAACTTTTACTAAATCATGAGAAATCATAGGTTTGTTTTTACAACAAAGCTTGGAAGCTTGTCTCAAGGACCATATGTGTGAGAGGACTGAGATTCAAAGTCCTGCATAATTCTTTCAACTGTTTTCCTTTTAATCAATAATATCCAAAATTTAATCAATAAATATCCAAAATTTAAGGGTCTAGAGCAGAAGAAACACATTTCTAAAATGTTATGGAAGAGACTTTAGATTATCAACCACTTGCCATGAATGTAACATGTTTCTTGTAACACAGTGAATCCCAGGACTCAGCTAACAGATTTTTGTTGTAGTGGTAGTGGTTTTCAAAAATCAGTTATTATGACACTAAAATAGCTTTTTTCCCCATTTAAGATTATAAAAGATCAACCCTTCTATTAAATTAGTTAATGTCAGTATCAATCTTTAAGACTGATGAGTTGATTACCACTGGAACCTTGACCAGGAGCCAACTGCTCTCTGTCTTTTGAAAATAATAAGAAACAATCCCTGACCTTAAACATAAGCACATCAAACACCTTAGCAGAGAGGAAGGCTGCTGTGGCATCCTTCAGGAGAGAGGAGAGAAAGCATATGAGGCCAACAAGGCTTAAGATTTTGGTCTTGAATGCAACCGAGGTTTGTCTCACGATTTGGAAGAAGATTGTGTTAAACGTTTTCACATATATCAAGCAAAACAAAGTTGTATGTTAAAAGAAGTACAGCCATCAAAAAATTATTAGAAAATGTACAACATTAGGTGGACTTTCAGTTACAAAATTATTCATTACAGGATTGAAGTAAAAGGGTGAAGGTAAGTTTCCACCAATAAGTAAGTTAAGTTATGAAATATCCACTCAGAAGTTTCTATGATTATTAAAATCTGTTCACAAGAATATAGAAACAAGAAAAAGTATTTTAAATATAAAAAGGAACACAGTATAGAAAACTGTGTACTATATGAACATACCTTTATAACACTCTCAATGGTAAAGCTGTCACAAAAATATAAGAACGGTGTATAGAAAAAACAGACTAGGAGGAAATACACTCACATCTTCAACAAATATTTACATAGCACTTACGTATTAGTTAGGGTAGCGTAGGAAGCAATAAGAAATAACCCCAAAGTGTACAGTGGGTTAAACATCACAGTTCACAGCAGACATCTGTGATTGGAGGAAGGCATTGCTCCACACAGTGATCCAGGTTCCTTTCATTTCATGGCTCTGCCACCTCCCAGGACCCCCATTCCTCTCTAGTCAATGCTGATGGGGAAGAGAGCATGAGGAAGGCAACTTGCTTCTGAACAGTCTTCGTCTGCTGCATGCTGCTTCTCACACATGCGTAAGAACTAGTCAGATGTCCCTACTTAGGTGAAAAAAGGTCTGGGATATACAGTCCCTGGATGAGCAGCCACTCCCCTTAAACTAAAGATGAAGCACAGATTTTTGCTGGAAAATTTACAGTTTCTTTAAACTTAGGGAGAAGGATGGAACTAAATGAGAATTCAGGTCTGACTCTGAAATCCAAACTTTCAACTACCATGCTGTTTTGGGGCTAAAAACATAGGAGTTTCATTACAATTTACAAATGATTTACGGGTTTTAACAAAGCACCTTTAAGCCATTAGCTTTAATGCCTTAGGAGCATTGTTATCCATTAGAAAGCCAGGGTTGGTGCCAGTATCTTCTGAGCAACACACTTCCCCTAGCTCCTGAGCAGTTAGCCGTGCCAGTGGAAGCCCAGAGCCCCTCAGGGGGTAGAACGATGGAGGAAGCTGATGTCCTGTAAGTGAAGTTGTCACAGCCATGAGGGTCCCAGATCCATTGTCAAGGAAGGAGGAGCCACTGTGGAGGGTGGGAATTCATTGAGATGATGATTGAATCTGAACCACAAGACATTACCAGTCCCCTTAGTGGCACCTCAACCTTTCCTTGAGACATGGAGACAACATGCAGAAGTTCCTTCATTTAGGTAGGAGATACCCAGATGTGTCACCTTAATTCCCAAGCATAAAGGGATTTCTTTTTCTTAGACCCAATATTAGGATGGAGGCTTTTAGAGGGTTTTTGCCTGGCTTTTTTTTTTTTTTTTTTGTGCCCAGAGAATCCTCCAGGATGTTGCTGTTAAAGTCACGAGTTTTTAAAAAGCAATATTATAATTGGGAAAGAGCATGCTGCAGCGGGCACCTCCTATCTCTTCTGGAAATACTGAGAACCAGGCCGCTGCTGGTACGGATGGTCCACAGCTACTTTGATGTGGTTTCTTGTTAAAATTTTTTGTACGTATTATTTGATCTTTGGAAGACTTCTATAAAGCAGATGTTATTTCCACTGTCATAATTATTTTCATTTTATAGATTTAAAACCTGAAATCTAAAGGGAGAAGGTAATTTCGCTCAAGGTCACACACCTAATAAATGGAGTCTGTCTAACTTCAAAGCCCTTGCTCTTTTGCTAAATTATTTGTCATTGTAATTTGCCCAGAGTCCATCCTCATTTCTCTTAATTTTCCAGTTCCTTGAGGAGTTTACTTGTCTTATGTTCTTGGAGTGAGGCTGCTCCTTTCCCAGCATGAAAATGAAGGGAGCTAAAAACTTTCTATTCCTTCCTGCTCTCTGCACACCCCAATTGTAGAATGTGTTCTAAGCATGGCCATCAAGGTAGAAAATCTTGAGTAAAGAACATAAGAATGAGGAGGGAGCCATTTAATCAGACTGTCACACTGGTGACACTCTTCTGGCTTTGGAAATCATGGCCCTTTGTAACTGTCTAGGTTTATGTTAGTTTCCAAATCTGATATTTCAGATTAATCAGTACTGTGATCCCCCGGGGATCTGTCTAATATATTTTCTTCTGGTGAAGTGATCTGGTGAGTTGAACTCTGTTGCTTTTAACTAAAAATACTATTTTATATATTTGGATGCTACTGGCTACAAGTAACAGGAATCCATACTTAAACTGGCTTAGATAAAAAGACAATGCATTATCTCTCATAAAGGAAGGCAAAGGAGATTTTGGGGGTTTCTCTAATCCTAGCAGACCCAAATCCACTCTTGCCCAAATACTGATGATAAAATGCTTCTCCTTGGCTTTCTGACTTTCTTGTCTTAAAGCTCACGGAATGATGAGTCATAGTTGGAGTCAATGTGCATAACTGAAAGTTGTAATATGGAACACATATCATTTTAATGAGAATTGACTTATATCGTCTTCTTAAGTAACAATAGGCCCTGTAAAACCTGAATTATACATTTTTACAGTCTTACTTCACGGGGGAAATGACATTTAGGGTTTAGAGTTGGAGATGTTTAAAAGAAGTTTTACACTAATGCTTTTTCTAAAGCATTGCATTATAAAAATTCAGTACAAGAGCATATGTTCAAAATGCAGAGAAAGAAAAGAAATAGTTCTATAGAGTCAGTAAAATAAAACTCTAACTTTTTAATTAACCAAATATGTGCAAATGGCCCTCCTGTCCCAGATTTTCCCAGCAAGGGGTGCCTGATGACTGCTTGATCTTTCTCACTCTTAAGGAACTAAATGTGTTGATTATTTTCTCTCCTGGGGATCCTTTCAGTAGAGGAAGAAGCCTCTTTTTCTCTTTTTCTTTTGTAGTATAGACCTCTGGGAAAGAAATTCTTTAAAATCATGCAAGTGAACTGACTAATTTTTTCTTTTCTTTTTTTTTTTCATAAGAGAAATGTAAAGCAGTCTTCACTTTCCAAGAGACAGTGGGAAATGCAATGTTCCCACTGGAAAGTTTGGTTATTTACAGAAAGATGTTGCAGAGAAGCAGGGGAGGCAACGTGACACCAAGAGGAAATGACAGCAAAAGAAGGCATTGTATGTAGAGCCACAACCCTGGTGACCCAAATGGGTAGACATGAGACATTCTTTAGAGAAACAGTTGCCATCTTGATCATTTTCAGGCTGTTGCTAATACCCTGGGAAACTGGGTTGTGTTTTTGCAACCCCCGCATTTACATGGGGACAGAGATAGTGAATTTCATGCTACCCTTTTCAAAGATTTTTATGCGGAATCTAGATACAGTCATTAAAAAAAAATCCCTCTTCATCAGCTACTTGATATTAGAGTTCATCAATGGGAAGAAGTGAATGATTGACAATTTGACAAAAGGATTTAGAAACAGCTGAGTTACCTTCACCAAAATTAAGATTTTGTTCTTTGAAGACCCTTTTTGTGGTTTCAAAACCACAAAAGAATAAGATACAGCCATTTGATAGTGACCACAGAGTATAGGGCAGAGTGGTAGAAAGCAATTTAATACTAGGACTAAATAATCACTTATATTTGATTTGCAAGATAGAGCGATTTTACCTTTTGCAATGTGTTTTGCTTAAGATATGAATAAAGTCTGTTAGAGACATGACATGGTCCTGAAATGTATCTGGTGTCTCAGAAAATGAATGGTGCTTTAAAAGAAATTGCTGCCAAGAAACAAAAGTGGATAATTTCCCCAACAATAATTGAAAACTATAGACTTTCCCCATGTTGGTCTTTCCTTTTCTTATTTCTCTATTATTTTTGCCAACTAAGATAATTTTTGGATATATAACAGAAGATGAATGCCTTTTTTTTTTCGTTGTAAAGGAAGCATAAAATGAGCTGTTTCTTAAGCAACAGAATTCTGTTTTATAATAAATACACAGCTCTTTTAGCACCATGAAAGTGTCCATCTGCTACCTCTGGGTCTGCCTTGCACAAAACAGGCTTTGAAAAAACAGCATTATATCATTCATTTAGACATGCTGTGGATGTGAATGCTTTTAAGCAATTGGTTCTACTCTAATCGACACAATGGAAAAATATCTTAGTTAACGGAAAAGGCTGAAAGGAGCGACTTTAGGTCACAGCAGTCACATGGCAGATTGTAATGGGAGATGTTTCAGTGGAGACTTTTAGTTGGCACTGACATTTTCTCCAATTATCAGCACTGGCTCTTCCCTCTGTTCCGAACAGCTGAATAGAGGGACACTTTTATTCCACACGGATCTCTCCTATCCACTTAACCTAATAAAAGTAAAAGAATTTAGAAATCCTAACCTCACAATGACATCCCCAAAATGAACAGAATCATTTTAAGAATTCTACAATATATTATCTAGAAGGCACGTTTAATTATTGTTCATTATCAACCAAATGAGTCAGGATTAACATGATATGTGGTGTCACTGTTTCCTCAAAAGCATTAGAGAGGCTTAGGAGGAGAGGCTTAAGGAATTAGGTTTATTTAGAATGGAGAGTGCCAGGGAGCTGGCTTGGTAAGCTCTACTGACAGGGGTCTATTGGGAGAACAAGGCAAATCTTGCAAGCGGACCTATCTGGTGTTATTTCAGAAAAAGTCCGAAAAAGATAATTCCTCCAAATACCTCCTTTATGGCCAGGAATTTCTCCAGCTGTTCAGTCCTTTTGGATTTTGATGCTTTTTTCACTTTTTTCAGATGCTTCTGATTATAGCAGACATCCTTTATCAGATCATTGTTCTACTAATAATGTTTTACACGAATAGTGTTTGTTTTTTTGAAGTACTCTGTGGTAACTTGTTTTGCTTCTACCACAATCCTATACTTTAAGGTTATTACTACCACTTTATAGCTGAGAAGATTGAGACTCAGAGTGGCTGGGAGTTGCTTACAGTCCAAAGCCTGGTAAAAGGACCCAGATCTTCCAGCTCTGGCCCAGCCAGGCACCTTTCCTTCCACAATTCATGGTCAAGGTCTCCAGGAAGGAGACTTGGGACTGACACACAGAATTAGTGAGAGTGAGAAGCAAGAAGAGGAGGGGAACTGGGAAGAGAGAGAGGACAGAGGTGGGAAGTAGATGAGAAATTCCATTTCCCTCGTGAGCCTTCAGCCATCCCTTTGTTTGAACTTGCTGTTCATTTGGGAAAAACTCTGATTTTTTTGGTCTTTGTTTTATAGTTCCTGATAATTATAAGTTGAAACCTTAGCTCTTCAGTCCCTGTTGTGTGACCCTGTGCTAGCCACATAATCTCTTTAACCTCAGTTTCCTCATTAATAAATGAGGATAATGGTAAAAGACAGGTCCTTGAATCAGTTCAATGAGATAAGCTATAGAAGGCAGTTCAATAGCAACAGTGCCTGGAACATGGTAACTGCTCAGTAAGTGTTAACTATCACTAACATATAATAGACATGTGTCAGTTTTTGGCTGCTTAGTGTCAGAATCCCCTTCATATATTTGGGATGCTATTCATTAGTGCTGTCCTTCGAGTATTTCTGGTTCTTTTTCTGAGCAAATGGTAGCACTGTATTTCCCTGTGTCTTCCATTCCTTTTGAATCTGGGTGTGGCCATCTAGTGGCTTTGGCCACTAAAGTCTAGGCAGGAAGGACATGCGCACTTCCAGTTAGAATCTGAAATGCTGGTGTATGTTTTCCCATGCTCTCCCTTTGCCATGACGACCTACAGCTACACACGGAGGCTGCACTGGCAGCCTACGTCCTTGAGTGAGAACAAGGCAGTGACACAGAGCAGACCTCCTAGATAATTAGTGACTGATAAGTAGTGAGACCGAGAAAAAAGAAAGAAGCAAACATAACTGTTTTATGTTAAAGCCACTAAGATTTTGGAGGTCATTGGTTATTGCAGCATAACTTGGCCTATCCTGACTGTCAACCCCTCCTATGAGTCTTGGTGGGAGGAAAAGCCTCATTCACATAAAAGAAATACAAAAGGGTAGATAGTTGCTTTCGTTACCCCTTTTGTAGGCACTAGATCTATGGTTGATCAATCGGTAACACAGATCAGGAGCTAGAAATGCAGAGAGGTGGGATCAGTGTGTAATTCATTCTCATTTACTGTGGTAGCAGCAGCAATGGAGGAAATACACATTTCTGGGACAATCTTGGGCATCTGGAGTCTGGGGCCACTGGTGGAAATTTTTATAAACTATTTGAATTTGGTTTTCAAGGACATTGGAAGCAGAGTCTTTGCTGGGTAAGCCCTGTGGTATCACTCTGGCTCTAGCTGGGATGCAGTCTAGCATCCCCTGTTCCTGACTGACTTCCAGCCTTCCTAGCAACCCAAAGCAGCTGATAGAATTTCAATTCATTCATTTTCTGATTAAATCAGCCAGAGTGTATTACTTGCAAATAAGATTCCTGAGTAACACAATATATAAATTAATTTTAGAATTTTCTTTGTTAATGTGCAGAGTTATTTTAGCATATTTCTGGCAGTTTGAATTAGTCTCTCTGAATACCATTGCTTGTCCACGCCAACAGGGCACTTATTTTAGAAATGCCCACACTTTATTTCAGCAATTTTTTCAAGGTATTAAATTCATGGTTCTTTAAAAGATTCTTAATGAGTTAAAGTACAAATTTCACTTAGGGTTTAAATTATATTCAAAATCTGATAGCCAAAACCACTTCCCTCTTTCCCTTGGAAAAATGGAAGGCAAAGATTTCTCTGTATTTGTCTCCTGCAGTAAGCACTGCATTACTAAAAAGATTAATGGATCTTTGACTGTTTAAAGCAGAGATCTCATTGTTCTATTTATTTTGAATTTGGTTCAATCAAGATGTGAAGATGACCTAGAGTACCTCTTAAGTTTCTTTCCGGCCCCGTGATTTCTAAGACCATGGATTAGCTACAAGAGTCAAAATTCCCACTGAGGGAGATTCATTTAGTTGGTTGGGTAAGATGATTACTGTTCTAAAGGGTCATTAATCTTGGTGTGGCTTGACAACTAAATTGAACTGAAACCTGTGTACTGGGGATTGAGAAGAGATGGATTCATTACAAGTACCCAGCAGAGATGTAATTTTACATATTTTGAGTTTACTTTTTGAATCTATCAGGAGAAACTAGGAAGGGCAAATTAATTCCTAGTGGGTACACCAACACTGTAATTTCCTTGCTAAAGTTCAAATTCAAGACTGTGATTCTTTCCTCCACCACTCTTTCAATCTACAACTCATCAAGCCTAAAAAGATAAAAATAAAACCAACAGCAAATTTAGAAATGCTAGTCGACATGACTCAAAGTAGAGAAGGGACTGATAATTATTTCCCTTGTTCTAAACTAGTTGTTTCTGGAAAGGTGGAGAAGAAAACAGTAAGGGGAGAAAAGGAGGTTTTCCCAAGAATCGTTCAGTCATTTCTACAGAAATCTTAAATAAGAAAAAGCAAAATCCTGTGAGACAATGAGACTTGGAGCAAAAATGGAAGCAGGCTAGATAGCCAAGTGTGGGCTATGGTGACTGCTCGACATGAAAACAAAGGCTTTTGATTTCTAGACTAATCAATTGGATGTGTTTCACAATATTCTAACTTGTAGGAGAAGAAGCAAGAAGAATGAAACAAAACAAAACAAAAAACACCAGCAAACGTGTAGCATGTAAATGCAGGTATTTCAGGTCGAGAGAAGCCTCCAATGATGGAGACCACGAGTTCTGGGACCAACTTCTAAGACCTGGTGGCTTGTCTGGCTTTTCTATGGTTTGTTCTGTGGGTGTAAAAGGGCTGCGTCGCGCATCAGCAGGTCTCCATGAAGATCAGAGGGATGTGAGAACAGTCACAGACTTTACTTTCCCCTTAGGAAAGGAGTCTTCCTTTAATGTACAGATAGACTAAAGTCTGGCAATGTCAAAGGACTTTCCCAAGGTCACACAGCTTTTTCAGAGTGGAACCTGGGGTGGCGATCAGGCTCTGATGGTGAATGCTGAGACCCTGACGTCAGGCCTGTCTTGGTTGCACTCACCTCTGTCCCCCGGTGGGGACAATGGATGCTCTTCCAATAGCAGTCTGGGAGGATTCAACATTACAGGCCCCTCTTCTGCCTGAGGGAGAATGCAACAGCCCAGAAGAGTCACTTTAAGGAACAGGTAAACCTTCACCAGCCTTCCTAAAACTCACTTCTATTCCAAAATAACAGTTTAAAAACAAAATTCAAAGGATGCAACATGTTGGAAGACTTAAGCAGGTGGTTCTGGGCTCAGCTGTTCCTGGTTTTGGGTTTCAAGCTCTGCTACTGACTCTCTGTGTCATCTTGGGACTGTTAATTAATAATGTCCCTAAGCCTCAGTTTTCTCACTGAAAGATGGAAATAATAATAGCGCCTTCCTCATATGCTTGTTGTCAGAATTTATTCACGCAAGCGAAGGATGGTACAAAAGTACAAACTAAGAACTTAATAGTCAGAGAAAGGAGATCCAGGTATGAGAAAAATAAAAAAGAGTTTAATATAAATTAAGAGAAATATTCTCTCTCTTAATTTGTATTAAAGTCTGCTTCTGTTTTAATATTTATTAAACTCTGTGTCTTTTCCTTCCTCTATTACTGAAATGGGTTTTTCTGGCATATGCTTAGCGCGGTTCCTTTCTTTGTAGGCATCAGTTGCACACCCAGTTCACAATTTTGAAAGGCTTTTTAATCCAAAGGAGTTTGCCCTGGGGAAAGTCAGCAGGAAGAATGAACCCAGAGATTAGGAAGTGGTGATTAGACCCGCAGAGACGCAGTACATCTAAGGGAGAAGAGGCACTGACTGCCGTGAGGGGCCGAGTGAGTTTTACAGTGGATTTGGACTTGGAGGCCATCCAGTTGACTTACTCATTTTAAAGCAGAGAAAAGCCAAGTCCAAAGAGATCACTGAGGTCCCCAAGGTCTCACAGCACGTCCACTTAGAAAGCATCGCTCTCCATCCTCCACTTTTCTAATTATTGTCCTGATTTCAGTTTTATTTTACATCCTCTTGAATGTTTCCCATGCCAGACTGGAAAGGGCATATTGGAGCCTCTCCATGAATTGGTTCCTACCCAGCCAACCGCTGCACAGATGAGGGCAGAGACAGGGACCTCTGCATCCCTCATCCACACACCAGAGAACGTTGTGTTTGGAGGTAAGGATTTTTGACCTTTCTCTTTAAGGCCTTAAGGCTACAGGGGGAAAAAAAAGAAAAAAACATGTAATTTGAGCTTTACCAGGTCCGTACTAGTGTTGTAAATTCTAAACCATTTACCCCATAACACCTGGTATTTAGGGAAAGGCAATTGCTCCTCACCTGTTGGGGGCAGCGTTCTAGGAGAATTAGACCTTAGACCAGCAGTTCTCAAACTTTAGCATTCATCAGACTCTCCTGGAGGGCTGGCTAAACCACAGCTTGCTGGGCTCTTATCTAGGAGGTCTGGGGTGGGACCCGAGGATTTGTATTTCTAACAAGCTCTCAGAGGGATGCTGGTCTGCTGGACCAGAGAACACCCTTTAAGAACCATGGCTATTGGAGAAACAGGCCTGTCTTTCCTGATCTTTTAGCCTAATTCCCTCCTCAGCTACATTTTCTTTTTACCTTTAGCAGCTCAGACCTACTTTCCACTGCAAATCTGCTTGCAAACTTTTCTTTGCACACTCATTGCTGCTTCAAGTTTTACCTCCCTCCAGACGCTTCTTCTATAACAGGGCATTTTGACCACCTCACCTAGTCCTGAGACATTGCACGTACAGAACACAGCTCCGGCACCCTCGCGGGGATCTCTCTACAAACGTTGATGTGCATGGGGCCTCCTGACTGGTGTGACTAAGACAGGTGGGTGGTGGTGACATTTATCGCAGGCAGGCTTCTCAAAGGGGAGGGGATGTGCTGTGAAGAATGGCATTTTCTCTCTTCTAGCTAGCTTCTCGGGCTAAAATTGAGCCCCCCGTGTTTAGGAGAAGACCGAATGAACTGCTGAATGAAAGTCTCTGTGGAATTCCAGGCACAAACAGACTTGTCTTGAAGCCCAGGCAAAGATCTTTCATACACTGACACCTGTCAGTCATTGGTTCGGGGTTCTCCAAGGGGCTCATTAATTTGCAGGTGCTTCAGGCTCTCCCTTCTGGAAGCCTGAAGGAGTCTTGAAAAAACGTGCTGACTTTCGGAGCGTCAAGCACACCAAAGGGAGGAGGAGCATGCACAAATACGGTCGAAGCACTTCCCAGGGACTCTGGCTGGAGCCCTGTCGTTGCCTAAGACATCAGGGAGACTTTAAGCAAGTAGATCAAGCCAGTGGGCAAGGAGGTATGTAGCAGAAAAGAACAAATCTGACTCTATTAGATCTGTTCTTTAGCTTTAACACTGTGCCCTGTTTTCTAGGCTTAGTTTTGCTAGCTCTGCACTCATGTAAAGATAACAAGTTGCAGAGTAGAGAATAACCTTTGTTTTGTTGGAGGTTGTGCAGGAGCTCCATGAGATGGCCCACGTGGACGGCTGCCAGAACAAAGAATTCCTACATCAAGAAGTTTGCAACAACTAACCACGCCCACTCCCCTGTTTTTTGTTTTGTTTTGTTTTGTATAAAAGGAGTCTGCATTCTGACTGGAGCCGGATGGTTCTCCAAGACATCAGTCTGCCATCCTCTCGGTCTGCCGGCTTTCCAAATAAAGTCACTATTCCTTGCCCCAACACCTCATCTCCCGATTTACTGGCCTGTTGTGCGGCGAGCAGAGCGAGTTTGGACTTGGTAACAGGTGCATGGGAGTGCTGGAAGCCATGTATTTATTTGACTGTGATGATGGCTCATCCCACTCGCCCCTAGAGACCCTGTTCGCAAATCTCTGCTGTGGAAGGAGCTCTCTGGTCTAGAGCTGTCCTCCGAGGAAGTTCTTACTCTGTGGCTCGTTAGTGGCATGGGATGCCTGGTTTCTTTGCCAAGTCCAGGGAGCTTAGTGAAGACAACAACACACGGCTCCCTGAGACTGAGGTTAGCCACTGAGCATTTAAACTGTCTTGCTATGTTGCCTGATTCTTTCAGGCCATGCACCCAAGAGTGGTGTGCTTTCTGGGACAGCCAGCCAGCTTTTTTCCATGCCTACTTTATCCAGGGTAGCCAGGTGCTGCCCTAACCGAGGTGTGGGCTGAAAATTCAGACACATCCGCAGTCATGAATTTTGCAGCCTCATTTGCATGTTTAACCTTCCTCTGCTTCTCTTATTCTCAGACAGATGCAGGCAAACAAATCCATTTCTGTAGAAATTTCCACGCTGCAACCAAGCTGGGATTTGATGAGATAAATAATTGTTAGGAATAGTTGAGTCTGATCCCCCTTGGTCTCCATGAAGAAGGGCATTTTGAACAACTGCTATAAAGACATTTCATCAGTGAATATACCTTGGATTTTTATTTCATGCGTGACTCAAGGATCATACTATGGTTTATCTTCCACATTTACACAGAAGTACTGAAGTTGTACTTCCCTCTTTTGTGGGACCAACACTGGCAATGAAACTAGAAGCCCTGGCCTTCAATGGTGGCCTCCCACTTACAAACTTGTGAGCCAGCCCCGTGATGTGGCTAAGGCTGGTTTTGCTCAGTCAGAGTGGTCAGTGTGAAGGTCCAAGGGAGATGGGTCTATTGGTGGGATCGTTAAGAGCAATAGAAAATAAAGAATTTATAGGAAAGAAAATCCTGCGTTACACTGAGCATCATTATTGTGACCATTATTAGCACAGCCATCTGAAAGGGATCACTCTTCACTCTAGGTTTTCTATCTAGATTTTTGTATCTAGATAGACCCAAGCTGAAATCCAGCCAACTCCCCACCCTTACAAGCTAGTTAATCCTGAGAAAGATCTTGCAGCTCTCGGAGCCCTAGATCTCATGTACTTGCCTTTGAGGACGTGGTGAGGATTATAGCTAACATACATATGAAAGAGTTCCTGCCACCCAATCAATGATATTTTCTTAGCCTTGTATTTTATTTTTTCACTTTGGCCAACTTGAAAGGAACTCTTTGGAATTAAAAAGAACAAACTCTTGTCCGTCAGTGCGTGCTTACCGAGACATTACCGAGACGTAAGTTTCAATTGTGGAACCTTTTGGCTCAAGTACAATAACTTCATAAAGAGATGCTGAGTTTCCCTGAGGAATAAAATGCCTCAGTGGCAAACCGTCACTGACTCTCAAATGCTGACATCTCTTGCTTTCTTTTTTTTTTTTTTTTTTTTTTTTTCTGTCAACAGGAACCTACTTTTATGCCCCCTTACCTATTTTTGCCCACCTGGGGTTGCCTGATCTTGATCTCCCTGCTCCTCCCCTAGTGCAATGACTAACACAATTTTTGTAGCAATGGCTGCAATGAACAGGACACAATGCCATCTGTTCTGTCAGCCCTTCCCCTGACAACAAGCGTGCATTGGACTCTTTCCTCCGTAACCCACTTTGCGGTTACTCTCTGTAACTCAAGTAGCACCTCATTGTTTTTTTCTCTAATTGTCCAGACCACACAGTGTAATACCATAAATACACAAACACACATTTTGACCTTTATTTGGCTTTTGTGTGTGTGTGTGTGTACTGATCTTTCCAGTTACATTCTGATACATTCTGGGTGTGGGCCATATCTTTCCTACTCAATAGTACTAACATTGAGCTGACAGCCCAGTGGGGCACACACAGTAGGCATTTGGTGTGAATTTATTGTCTGATGGAAAGGCAGTAATGGCTTCTGTCAAGTTCATGCTGTAGGCTGCCACTAAAATTTAGAGAGTTTTCTCACAAGGTAGATCAGTTACTTTGCTCTACTGAATATGTTCTCAGGATTTGATGGACAGCATCCCAGGAGAACAGAGGGCGCTAGATGGGTATTCATGTATTAGGAGGACTTGTTTTCAAAGATACCAGACACAAAAGAGCACAGGCAACATTATTCCTTTTATAAGGGCCCCAAATGGTCAAAACCATGGCCTTGCCCCCACCCTGGGAGGCTGATCGAAAGAGTGTCAGAGATGGTCTCTGGGATACTGTGATATTTTGTGTCTTGGTCTAGAGGATGGCTGGAGGGGTAAGCTCAACTCTGTGAAAGTTCATCCAGCTGAGTACTGATGTTCTGTGCACTTTGGTCTCTGTATTTATTCATCAATAAAAGGAAAAAAAATTCCTGTGTATGTTTTCATTTATTCTTGTAGAATAAGAGTAAAACCAACATCAATTTGTTCTCAAAGAGAGTTGATGTTATGGTGACTTCCCCTAAATGCCTCTGTCCTGGAAACATCTTGGAAAAGAGAAATCCTGCTTGTGTGGGGTTGGCTCCAGGCCTTAGAAATGAGGTTTATAGAGAAGTGAGAGTCAGCTGTCTCTCTGAGGGGGACAACCTAGAACTTGTCTTGCCCAGACAACACAGACGCATGAGCCAACATGTCAGGTGACCATCAGTGGGTGGGATAGCTCAGCTCCCAGCCCAGGTCTGCCACTGGGCTCGCAGATGGAGAGTGTTTAGCAACAATGTTGGCAAGACATTTGCATGTAATATGCACATCTCATGGTTTATTGGGGAGACAAAATGCATACTTGTGGCCTTTTTTTTTTTGAGAAAAGAAATCTTAATTTATACAGAAACTAAAACTTAATAGTCAACAACATAATCTTGCTAGACACACACACACATATATATATATTTTTGGCCAGCAACAAGGCATCTGATACATTTCTTCTCTTGCTGGTTTACTTACAGGCTTTGGCAACATGATTTTATGTTGCTTATCTGCTGCCTGTCCTTGGGGAGCGGTACGAAACGCTATGATAAAATAAATCTTGTGCCCACATGACGAGGCTCCAGGATCAGGGTTTTCCTAGATTCACCCTAAGAAACCAAAGATGGTGTTTTTCAACCATGCATCAGAATTACCATGCTACTTGTAAAACCATGTGAATTCACACGTAGTGAATCTCTGGTGGGCAGGTCCCAGGATGCTATGTTTGAAATAAGCTTCCCTGATGATTTTCAAGCACGCTAATGTTTGCAAAGCATTGGCCCAGTGGCTACTGGTGGGTGCCAAACATACTCTGGGGTGGACCCAGGAAACTTCCCAAGAATCTCTGGGAAAGGCTTTGTGGTGGGAACTTTTACAAAATTGGGATCATGGTGCTATAAAGAGGAAAGGAGATTCTCTGAACTTGCATGAGGTGTCACAGCCTGTCTTCCCTGGAGGGAAGGAGTAGGCAGTGAGCCAGGCAGCCATGCCCTCCCAGTGCTCTGCACTTCTGTCCTTCTCCTTTGGCAGGAATTCTGACTTCTACATTCTCTTTGAATCACAAAATTATCCTTTTCTGTGTGTTCCTTTTTGCCACAGCGGGCTATTTCTAAAGGGTAAGTGTCACCTTTCTTTTTGTGGATTGTTTTCTTTCTTCCCAAAAGACATTTGAAAGCACCCTCCCCTCTGGGTTTTGCTCAGTTGACTTTATTACAAGGACACACCACCAAAAGTACATCCAGTGATGGGATAGGTAAGATCAAAAAAACAAAAAAATCTTTGTTGGGAAAGTAGCTAGAAATGATATATGAGGAGAAAAGATTAACTCTGGTGTAAATCAGCATTTCTTGAAAAGTGTTGTAAGGAATAGCCAAGGCAAACTGATCGGTTTCTTCCATCCTCAGAATCTGTGTGAATCTATGTGAAGAATGGAGGACTGTAGAATATTGTCTCATGATTTCATTATTTTTATCTTAACCTTGTGATCTGAGAAGCTCTAAGAGGAGGTGTTCAAATTTTTCTTTGGCTAACCAAACAATGGCAGACTTGCAAATGAAATAGGGGAAATGCCAGGTTCGAGAGACGATCTTTAAGAACTATAGATTTGGGGGTCCTGGTTGTCCAAGGAGGGTCCCTGGTTTGCCTACATACAATTCAAGCTGCATGGCAGTGTTGATAGCAAATGTAAGTATGAAACAGCCTAGAGGCACCAAGGGGCACTTGCCAAGGAAAGTTACACTATAATCTAAAAGTTTTGATATAAGATTCTGCAAATTTCCTCAAATTAGATTCTCAACGTGGGGTGATGTCTGAAGGTATCTTCCAGTTGTCATAACCAGGGTGGGGGTGGCGTGTGCCACTGGCACCTAGTGGACAGACTCACTGGCACCTACTGCTAAATATCCTGTATGTACAGGATGGTCCTTCCATCCTGCAACAAAGCATTATCTGGCCTCAGATGTCAAATGAGCAAGGTTGAATTGGAAAGCAGGGAATGCTACTGTGAAGGTTAAGCTGGAAAGGACATTCCCAGAATTTTAGTGGCTAAGAAAGCTGTTTCAGAAATCCTTGGAGCAAGCGGTACCTACCATCGGAGGAAATATCAAGCCTGAAGCCTGAAAAAAAGATGTGTGCGCACATGAAGGAGAGAAGGGAGAAATCACGATGTCTATTTTTGTTTCCATTGTCTAGAAAGGAAAAGCATTTCCAAAACAAAAAGGGGGGAAAAACCCACTAAAAACAAAATAAGGAAGCACTGTCGCCAGGTAAAAGAAGATCTAGTAGGTTTCAAAGAATTCAGGTATCTGAGCATAAAAGGAACCAGACATGGAACGTAGATATGGGATTTCTGAGTCTCGGAATCATTGTCAGTAACCTCTAAGAGCTCATAAGAAGTTCCCGAAAAACGGAGACAGTCAGATGATTCCCTTAGTCTCACAAAGGCTAGCTTCTGGTTGATATAAACTGGTGACCTTGATGTTTACAACCTCAGACTGCTCTGAAATAGATCATTAAGTTGTTTATGCATCTTTAGGAAAGGCAAGGATCCATAGCCACTCATGTCTATGGTCCGCTCTCTGCATTCATGGACGTGGAGGCCGACTGCACCTACTCCATTTTATACAGAGGACTTGAGCGCCTGTGCGTTTTGGTATCTGAAGGGTCCTGGAACCAATCCCCCAGAGGTAACGAGGAGCAACTGTATTCAATAAGAGGAAGTCATCCGAAGCTGATTTCAGTTCCTTTATAAATAACTTTATGAGGCTGGTAGACCCAAGGAGCTCTCTAATTAAAATTTTTCTTGACGTGAGCAAAGTGCTCAGTAGCGTCAGACTTGTAGTGGGTTGCGTGGGTCTCTGTCCACCCAGGTGATGGTCTCTAGTGGAATTTCATAGGCTTAAGCCCTTGGTCCTGCATTTTTTTAGGCCAATGGCTGAATGAGATGACACAATGCACAGAAGAGCAATGCCTATGTGGATTATAATAATTCTATCCATCACCTCAACAAGCTGGAATGATGATTCCAAAGTCTCCAAAACAAAAACCCCATTTCTAAGTTCCATGAGCAGTGAAACAAGCCAGAAAAAGAAAGATACCACATGATATCACTCATATGTGGAATGTAAAAAAAAAAAAAGAAAGAAAGAAAACAGAGCATTAGTGAACTCATCTACAAAACAGAAACAGACTCACAGACATAGTAAACAATCTTGTGATTATCTGGGGAAAGGAGGTGGGACAGGATAAATTTGAGGGTTTGGTATTTGCAAATGATAACCACTGTGTGTAAAAATAGATAAAAATTTCTTTTGTATAGCGCAGGGAACTATATTCAATATCTTGTAATAATCTTTAATGAAAAAGAATACAAAAATGAATATATGTATGTATACGCATGACTGGGACACTGTGCTGTACGTCAGAAATTGACACATTGTAACTGACTGTACTTCAATTAAAAAAAATAACAACAGCAATTATAAGAATTAAAAAAAAAGAAGAATTGTTCCATACTAAGAAGTAAAGAAGGGAAAGGAAGTGTAGAAATTACAACATTTTTGGACCTCATAGAAAAACATTATCTAACAACCAGACTGATGCAACAGAAGATCCTCTCTACCGGAGAGGACTGCTGGGCACTGAAGGGGCTGGAGCAGGGATGTGAAGGGATTTCTTCATTTGGTGGAAAGTGGCTTAAATCAGAAGTTACCACATCTGGTGTCTTACCAGAATCACCTGGGAGCTACTTTTTAAACACACTAACATCAGGAATACATGCCAGAGCTTCTAATTAAATAGATGTAGGGAAAAGCTCAATAGATTTTAAAACATAAAGTTCCCTGGATGATTGAGATGTGAGAAGCACATGGTCTCTAAGCTCCCCCTTCCCTTTCGTCATTCTGAGTGAAGCTAAGGACCATGTGGGGAAGGTCCTGATAGCACCTCAGTGAACTTGATCTGCTCTCTGTCTCCTTATATTTGTTCAAGGTCTGTGAAAGTCAGGCACTTTGGTGAGACATTTACACAGATTATCTCACTCAGTCCTCAAACCAACAAGCGAGGAAGGCTTTATCCTTAGAATCATGCTATACCTGTGGAAACTGAGGTTCCGAGGAGTTCGGTGATGACATAGCAGCAGAGTGAAGACTCAAGTCTGGATTGTCTGATGGCCACGTTGGTCCTCTCCACTGAGTCAGCGTTCCATCTTCCACTATGCCATTCTGCAAACAAAGGAGCATCAGGACCTAAGATACATAAAGGGGTGGATCCTGAAAAAGAGAGAAAAATGACAAATGTGAGAGAGACTGATTAGTTCTTCTTCCTTATCAGCCCTCTCCTCAGACCCTTCAGTTCTGAAAGTTCATCCTCTCTTCTGACACAGGAGAGAAGCATGTGTTCCTCTCATTCTTAAGACAGGATTCCTTTATTCCTTAAAAAAGATTTACTTGTTGAAGTATAGTCAGTTTACAGTGCATTGACTATTTCTGGTGTACACCATCATGTTTCAGTCATCCACATACATACATATATCCCTTTTAATATTCTTTTTCATTGCAGGTTACTACAAGATATTGAATACAGTTCCCTATGCTATACAGAAGGGATTCCTTCATTTCTTAAATTGTCAAAACCTTCCTGGATCTTTGCTTTTTTTTTTTTTTTCCAAATCAACACTAACAATATTTTTGTGGTCCTTTGAGAGCTTAATTGGTTTGCGCAGAACTTACCTGAATGGGTTGAAGGAAAGAAGTTCTTTAAAGGGTTAGTCCGGGTAAGCATGATCACCATTCCTTGGTCCTCATAAGCATCCTGTTAAAACAATAATCCACAGTAAGTTGTATGTCACATGAGAGCAGTTAGGAACGTATAGGAAGAACACCCCCAGCCAGTCACGATCATAATGTGAACAGTCCTTCTGAAAATTCCCCTATAAATAAAGCACAGTGTGTCTGAATGCATAGCCTCTCTCTGAGCTTTAGAATAATACATGAGCATCTTCAAGTGATTGCTCAGAAAATTATGCTTTTCAGCTATCACAGTACCATATCTATCTATCTATCTATCTATCTATCTATCTATCTATCTATCTATCTATCTATCTATCTATCTATACTTCTATCTATCTATCTATACTTCTATCTATGTATCTATGTATGTATGTATCTATGTATGTATGTATGTATGTATGTATGTATGTATGTATCTATCTATCTATCTATCTATCTATCTATCTATCTATCATTTCTGTGGACTTGAATCGATTCATTAGAATGCTTGAGTTGGGATTCTAATTTCCCCAAGCACAACTGCTAGACAGCTGATATTCTGAAAATCTCTATAATTATGATGCTTTTGAATAAAGCTTCATTGAACATAGAGGTAAAACTACCCTATTATTTGTCAGCTCTTAACTCCTCTCATCCCAGTGCCTGCTGACCAAGTTTCATATAGCTGATGACCTTTGAAATGCAAATCATACAAATCAAATGGCTCCTTCATTCTGAGCACAGTATGAAGTTTTTTTTTTAAAGCCTCTTTCAAAAACAGTAAATTTAAATAAAATCTCCAGGCAGGCTGTTCAGTTATGTCTGACCTTTTTGTAAACATGATGAATCGAGTTCCACTGTTGACCCTGCCCCTTGGAAAAAAGTTCCGCTGTGTAGGATGGTGGGTCTCCAGGCAGAGGCAGATGGGTTTTACTGAACTGTTTCAAAAAGAAACTGAAAGGTGCAGGCCAACAGTCAGTCTGGCAGCCTCGCCAGGGCGTTATTTAACAAACCATTATTAGGCTGTAGAATTCTCTTCAGGCTTTTTGACTTTGCTCACATTTAACTGGTCACATTCCCCCTTCACAGCTGCTTCTCACGTAACATCTTCAAGCACTTGCTGGAGACAGAGTGAGGTTTGAATTTACCCAGTCGTTGGATTTCCATTAAAAGAAACATGGAGCAAAAGGCAGGAGGGAAAAGGTCTATGTGATGGAGATTGGGTGCACTGTCTGACTTCCATGTTCTCTGGGAAAACTTGCTTCTTCTTTCTGGTCACTTTACAAACATCTGTTGAGTTGTGACTTGGGGAAAAGCATGGCACAGCCCAGAGGCTTGGGAGGCCAGTCCTAACGCTGCTGAGAAATGGAAAGGGGGGGCTTTTCCCTTCTCTGGGCATTGGTATCCTCATCTTTATAATCAAGATGCTGAATAAGAAATTTTTCTGGCTTCTGTGGGTTCCATGATTCTAGTGAAGAGGTTGATAGATTTTTTTCTATGAGGCTAACATAGTAAAGATGTTTGGCTTTTATAGGACAAGAGACAAACTTAAGGATCATGAGTAGGTATTTATATAACAAGAGAGCAAAGAAATATCCATACATTTTTGATGAGGTAATTTAAAATGTGCTACTAATTATTGAGTATTTTATTTTATTTTATTTTATTTTATAGTGCAGGTCTTCTAGTGAGGAGAACAGAATTCTTTTGTCTGATTTTTTGTTGTTGTTGAGGGCAGATAAGATCTTACTTAATTGGGATTCAAGGTTAGTTCTCTGTCATTGGGTTGATTGCAAATGTGCATCCATAGAAACCATCCTTAGCTCATGGACCATGCAGAAGCCAGGAATGGGCCAGATTTGGCCCATGGGATGTAGTGTACCAACCTCTGCCTGGTGGTGCAGAAAGACTTGTGAAGGAGTTTAACAAAGGAATTAAACTAGAAATAGACATCAGACAACCAAAGGAAAGGTGTTCCAGGCAGATGGGAAAGATGAACAAAGACTTGGAGCCCGTTCATAGTAAATATCACGGGATCATAAGGGCAATGGGAACTCAGGAAGGTGAGGTGGTGCGTTCTTGGTGAACAAGTCCTCAGGCAAAAGTCACACAAAAAACAAAATGTATTTTTCTAACACCAACCAGTTAAAAAGTATTTTTTGCCTAATCTGACAAATTTTCCACCCTTGCCACATTCTCTCTATGGTTATTTTTACGATTTTTTTTATTATTAGTCACTATCCATGGCCAATGTACTCTTTTAGTTGATTTCTTTGTTTCTAAAATTATACATAACCAGCTCGCAAAATGTAGTCACCGAGTTCTGAAGGATAATATAAACAAGTAACTCTGGGGCTCAATGTGCTTCTGAAGCAAAATGCCTTCTGATTTGTTTAAATGTCAGTCAGCCAGCCAGGGATACACATTCAGGAAGATTTGGATGCTGCCTCTCCAGTGAAGTCATGTTAACATGCTTCAGAGATTTTACAAATTACAGAATAGTTTTACATTTTTGTAAGTAAATATCTATGTCCAGTTTAATAAATTATGCTGTTGGTATATCTCCACACAAAATCAACCCTTCCCCGCCAAATAGCCTGAAAATAGCTACCCATTTCTATTGTAGAGTTTATGCCAGGTCCACCGGTGGGATTGAAGCAGGAATGTCCCACATTTCACTTTAATGGGATCACATGCCGGGTGGTCCAGAGAGACATGCAGCCCATTGCTTTCTGTGAGGTCTGTCATAGCCTGAGTTCCAGAAAGCAGAGCCTGAGGCAAGGCTGGGAGTGCTGAGGCTTTGTTTGGGAGATGCAGTCTAGGGCACAAGCATGAGGAAGAGAGAAAGGCAAGAAAGATGCGAGCCAATGTGAAGCGCTGCGTTGCCGCGCCGGCTGCTGCTTTAAAATGAGCTTTGAAGAGACACTCTAGAAAGCTTGGCTGGTGCATCTCCTGAGCTGAAAGGACATCTCCAGACTGTTTGGGAGAATGCTGGCTTGGGGAAGTCCATGAGAGGGGTAAAGGAGGGGAAATTCATCTTCCCAGCTCCCTCCCACCTCCTGTTTCTCACTGGTCCAGATTCATGTCAAGGGAAGTTAAGTCCCCCCGCACTTCTGGATTGTGTCATGTGGCCCTTTGGGTGTCTTCTTGGAATGCCAGCTCATCACCTGCTGTGTGTGGTTTTGCTTTTAAGTCCAGAAGAGGTAAGGGGGCCAGAAACTGCAGGTTTGTGGTTGCTTGGGCCAAATGCATGGCAGAAACCCAGGGGGAGGTTATCATTCCCAGAACAAGTGACTGATCAGCTCCTGGTGGTGGCAGGACAGTCTGAGAAGTGGGAGTCTGTGTCTGTAGTTTGTGTCCAATATAAGGTTGATATAAGGTCTTTAGTCAGATGCCAAGTTAGCCTCACAGGAGAGTTGCCTCTAGAAAAAGAGAGGTCAATAGGCTAGAGGTGAGATTGAACTGAACCTAAAATGTTGGGTGAAATTCAGATTTCTAGAGAAATAACAAACGACCACTTCGCAGAAAGTAATGGATAACAGCAAGATACAAAGGTGAAAATCTGAGTGGTAGAAGTTTGGGACTGTTAATGGGCTGGTCTGGCTGGAGTGATCTTGGACTTAGTTCCTGTCTGCTGTGTGTTTAGGGCTGTTGGTTGCCTCCCCACCTTTCCTCTCGTCCTCGTCTCTATCATTTATGAAACACCCACCATTTAGCTCAAGTTTCAAGCCTCCCTCACATGCCCACCTACTTCAGGGAAAGCTGCCCCAACCCCAGCTCTGGCGATTGGATTGTCATCAGTCCCAACCAATCAAGGAGATCCCACGTCTCTTGCTGGTGACTGGTTGAGGGATGGGCATGTGACCCAAGCTGATGAGCACAAGTTGGCTGAAGGCTCCTGGGACGGTTCCCATGATGCTCAGAAAGGAATGTGGGCATATACGTTGTGAAGTCTGGGTGTGATGCCTGGATCAGCTGTACGCATCCTGGGGCTATGAGAGAACCAGACTGAGGGCAAAGGAAAGGCAGCCGAGATGGCAGGTGGGAGAGAAGTAAAGAAAGTTAGTCCTAGATGAGATTTGGTCCATCATGTCAACCAAATGAGAACCTGCCTTACCTCTGGACTTCAAGTTATATGAGAAAGTACTTTTTCCTTATTGTTTAAGAATCTTTGAGTCAGGTCTTGGTTATTTGCAACCAAAATGTTTTGAAAAAAAAAATTAAATACCCAGAAGATGATAAATCATCATTAGGAGCAAAAGAACTGTCCTTTGTTCAAAAGGCTGCGATGGAATAATCATAGGTAGGTCTTTATTTCTCACAGATGGGACTCCTATTTGCCAGTTGGATGCAGCAGAAGCAGAGTCATAAAACGGGATATATATATACATATATATAATCCCGAGGCTCTATGTTTTCTTATTGGCAATTGTTCTCTCCTAGTACAGGCAGAGGTAAGGTAAAGACATTAGAGGTGTGTTATAAAGATGCGATGAGGTATTCTATATAAAGAACTCCCCAAACAGTGCGATCAGCATATCTCCTTTTCCTGTCAACAGCAAGCTTGTTAACACTCTTCATGTTGACAAAAAAATACTTTTTTCTACCATAGAAGAAGTTTTGACTTTTTCTAACTGACCAGATGTGAGGATGTTATAGAAAAGATGCTCACATTACCTGACTTGACCACTCTTAATAGGAAAAGAGCACTTTCTAATCATGAGATACCATGATACGGCAATCATTTTAACTGTAAGAAAGACATGTGTTAAGTTGTCTGAGATTTTTTTCATATTTATATTGTAGAACTTTTGCCCTAGATGAGGATTAATATCCCAACTGTGGATGGTACCTTCTGGAATATGTCTACTCCTATGATCCTAGAGTTAACAATTAGTTATCTCCTTCCATCAAAATTTAATTTAAAGACTTGCACCAGGCTATGTCAACATGGCATAAATAATTTACATGAAACACACTTGGTACATCTTCCATTGAGCAGTTCAAATGTTTGAGCTGCCCCATTGGCTTAATCTGCCTGGCTGGACAAGCTCCATACAGGATATGACTTCACGGTAAGGCTCCATAACCCGGCACCCTGGCCAGCTCTTCTCTTTTATGACGGTCCTTGAGAATCCCCCATTACCATGCTCTCTTGTGTTCTCCACTCCAGCGGAGGAGCCCCATTTTCTAACTTACTCATTCATCTTCCCACAGGGCCTGGCTCTCTGTGGACCAGAATGGTGTGGCCAGACAGATGGGGACCATGGCACATCTCAGAAGATAGTGATTGTGGATGATAACGAACAATGTGCAGTTGAACATAACTTTTTTTTTTTTAACAAAAGTAATATATTGTCACTGTAGGCCTTTCAGTAGAAGGGGGAAAAAGAAACATCCCACTGGGAGACACCTGTTTGACAAATTTGGTTGTGTAACTGTCAAAACCTATTCCCTCTCCTTCCTCCCTCCCTCCCTCCTTTCCTTCCTTCCTTCCTTCCATCTTCCTTCCTTCCTTCTTTCCTTCCTTCCTTCTTTCCTTCCTTCCTTCCATTCTTCCTTTCTACCTTATTTTCCACAAAAATACATACACAAAGAGTTTTTTGGTAAGAATGAGGAAACTGGATCAAAATATTTCTGCTATCTTATGTCCTTTTTTCCCCTTTTATATATAGATTTCTTTCCTCTTATGTTTATTTTCAAAGGTTGCACGTGCTCTGTCATCAGTATGCATCATAGCTCATTTAATCTGTTTTCGCTTTTCCTACTAATGGAGACTCATATTATTTTCTACTTTTCTCCAATAGAAGCAATGTTGAAATGAAAATACTAGTACACTGTTGCACATTGTCTTGCAACCACTGACAAGCTTATGAGAATCAATGGAAAGGCTATTAGAAAAAACAAAAGCACTGAGCAAGGTGGTCAGTTACAAAATGACTGGAGCAAAATCAATAACTTTTCTAATATAGCAAAAAGAATCAATTAGGAATTTTAATGGAAACAGAGATTCCATTCACAGTAGCAACAAAAACATAAAGTACCCAAGAATAAATAAAAAGGATCTGAAGACCTGCATGATCAGAATTTTAGCATTCTATGGAGAAATACATGAACAGAATGAAATTTGTCTGTTTATGTATTAGAAAAATCAGTATTGTAAGGAGGTAAATTCTCCTTAATTTAATCTATTTTGCTAACCTAATCCCCGTGGAAGTCCCAGCTGTATCTTTGGAGGAGGGTGGGGGAGAGGACTGAACCCGTGTCCACAAAGCAACTCAGAGATTCAAACAGTAGCGTGAGTTGAGCACACATGCCTGCCTCCGGTTCCCACTGCAAATTCCTGGATGTGACATAAAGCATTGTATTTTCCAAAAGATCTATAACATGCCAGAAAACCAGAAGGGGTCCTCTAGGTGGACAGGCATGACAAGAAATCCCTGAAATAATTGAGTTGGATTGAAATGGGAAATCCATTGCCTACAACACAGAGTAGTTTTTGTTCACAAAATAAGGAACAGTTTCAGAAGAGGTTCAAAGTCCGGAGAGGCAGCTAGAGGAGGAGGAAGAGGGCCTGGAGTGACCCTCAGAGTGACTGTGGGAGGTGCCACAGGAGAAGCCAGGAGACTCAACATTATTTCCTCCCCGACACTTGTGCCAAGCAGTAGGCAGCAGAAACATCCGCCTGTCCTCTCCCTGGGCAGAATAAATGAGATCACTTGGACCTAAGCGAAAGGGCAGTGTCCCAGGTAGCTGCTGACATCACACGGAGGGGAGAGTCCCAAGGCTAACCGGACAAGCTGTGGACCTACCTTGCTCCTGTCTCCACAATGAATGATGACAAATACAGTTGTCACAGGCAAACATTCATACATGACCGAGAATCACTGAACAGTTTGGAAAAGCTAACATTGTGAAAGAAAGCCACTAGAATCAAAAAATAGGATGGACACAAATGGGCAGGATGAACAGAAAAGATGGAAAAAAGAAAGAAATATGTTTTAGGGTTTTCTCATAAGAGTAAATTTAACTTTATCTTGTTCTTTTTAATGCAAGGTAGTGCCACTCCTTACCTAACCATTACCTTGTTGAAGGACGTGGGAGTACTTCCAATCTTCCATTATTATATACAGTGTGTAAAAACAACCCGCTTACAAGCTTCTTTGAACATATGTGTATATTCACTCTATTTAGAGAATATCTAACCATCTTCAGAAAAATGTGATAAGGCACTGCAACCATTAAAGAATCAACTAGCTAAATATATTTCTCACAGAGGAGACACATCAACTATTCTATGGTAAAAGGTATTTTGGGATGGTATTTCTTAAATTTTGATTATTTGTTATGTCCTAATCCCATACAACGGTGACCTAGTTAAATAACTTTAGGAGGCATCTGAAATATTTTTTTCTTGGAGGAATTAATATTATTTGAAGTTAGGCACTCTTATTTTATTTTCAGATCAAAATTTGATAAAGGTCCGGTGTCTTGTCGTAGGCGCCTCAACATTTAGAAAAAAACTGTGAGAACCACAGCCCTGTTCCGGAGGGTAGTTAATTCTGGGGCCTCGTTCACTTGTCACCTGAGACACAGAACGGATTCAACACTCCTTTCTGAAGAAAGCCGTGGCCAGCCCTCGCTGTGGGCTAATGGGAAAGAGGAAATGCTGTGAGTCACACAATTCTTCCCCAGTAGTTGACCTGCTTCCTTTCCTACGGACATTGTGAATTGTGTAGCTGGCCTGGCGGTGCCTTTTCCCCACTGGCTGCCAGCCACATGGTGGGTCACAAGTTCACACGACGATGTGCATTTTACACTTCATGCCTCTTCTCTGTTTATGTCTCTCATGGGTTTTTGTTTTTTTAAATTCTTCTTTCACTTCACTTGCCATTTTGGCCGTTTCTTGTTTTTAAATGTCTCTCCTTATAAATCCAATTAAACTCTTTCTGAAACTCAGTATGATAAAGATGAATCAATACTATGAGTTATTTATTTATTAATTGTATGAGCTAAAGAAAAAATAACAAACAAGCGCATAGCATACAAGCCAGAAGCTGTACTTCCTAATGAGTATCGACACCTTCAGAACATTCCTCTTGAGAGACCGTAAACTTGTTGCAATCGACATTGTCACTAATGAAAACATCTCTTGAAATGTCTCTTTTAGAATTTCCTCCTTAGCTCTTGGCACAGAGTGTAAACCTTTTCCATGGTTGTAAGACTTTTGGGTCATTTTGGATTTGGGAAAAAGCCCAAAGAGTTCCATGGTGAAGCCTATTGACCGAGAGGGCTCATCAAACTGGGTAATCAAGTTGGCTTTTCTTTTTTCCAAATACAAGGTACAGTATAGGATGATAAAACTATTTTTTTTAATGTAGTCAATGAACTGGCATCGAAAGTGTATCTCAGAGAAACTCTTCCAAGGATTTTCCATTGTTAGGAGGAGGGCATGCCCTTTGAGGAAGTGCATTAATTTGGATGTACTGGTTCTGATGTGTTTCTTCAAAACATCAGCACCCTGCATCCACCCCCTGCGACAAACTGAAGTAAAAGGGAAGGTCCAGTAAAGTGTGAGTCATGGTGGTTAACACATCACTGGAAAAGTAGGTGTCGGGGAATAGAGAAAACCACTTGGGGTCCTGGGCGTCCCCCCCACCTCCGTTACAGTTCATCCAAATCACAGGAGAGGTGTGAGTTTTGTCATACGTGCTGGGGGCACAGGGCTTCACGTCTGCCTTTCAGTTGCTGATAATGGTACCATATGATTATTTATGGGTGGAAAATCTGAAATCAGTTTGCCTACAATGAAGGGCTATTTTTGAAACTCTGCTCATGTTCTAATCCTTTAACTGCTGCTTTACACACAGCAAGTTTCTTTTGCTCCATGTTATATGTTTAATACCATTGCTGGAGCAGCCATGGCACTGTAGAACGTTACAACTGGAAGGGGCCTTAGACATCATCTGGTCTTTTTTGGCTATAGGTAGTTACAAGACTATTGGGTACACGGAAGTGTATCATTGGAAGGTCCTATGTTTCATATTGAATTGTATGCTTGTGTTGAAATTGCTTCAAGAACTGAAAAAAATTTGAAATAAATAGTAAAAAAAAAAAAAAAGGAAAAGATTGTTTAAGAAAGAGAAATCCCAATTTTATCACAAACAAGCTTAAGGGGCCAGTGGAAGAGGGGACAGGGACAGACAGAACTAGAAACCATGTTAAAAGTGACAAAATAGGGGGTGGGAAGGGATAAATTGGGAGTCTGAGATTTGCAGATACTAATTAATATATATAAAATAGATGAACAAGTTCATATTGTATAGCACAGGGACCTATATTCGATATCTTATAGTAACTTATGGTGAAAAAGAATATGAAAATGAGTGTATGTATGTTCCTTTATGACTGAAACATGGTGCTGTACACCAGAAACTGATACAACATTGTAAACTGACTGTACTTCAACAAAAATATATATTAAAAAAAGTGACAAAATGATGTGAAAAAGGATAAGATATGACCTAAGATGACGTCTAAGCCTTGTTTGAAGGATAAGATACACCTAATTAAACATCGGGTTAATATAGGGTCATGTGACCCCAGAGCTTGTGAGGAATGGGGTAAGACGTCTAGACAGGGTGACGTGTGGTGAGCCGTGGTGTGGGCCCCCTGGTATAGAACCTCTTCCATGCAGATGGGGTACTGAGTTGCATGTGGGGTTTCTCCTGACCAGGTTGAAAGGGAGTTGCCAAGAGAAGGGCTCAGCCTCTCTGCGGATTAGACTAAGTAAGAATGAGACATCCGTTGGCACCAACACCACCGTCTCAATCATGGACTGCAGAGTATACCAGGGAGAAGTGGTGCAGTGGGCAGCGTAACTCAACACACAATTTTAGAGGTTAGAAAATGAAGGCCAAAGAGATGAATAATTAAAGTGAAACAAATTGCTGGGGCACAGCTGGCACCATTAGCCAGTCCGCCTCGACTCCCATTTCTTCTCAGGGATTCCTGTCCAAAGCAAGAAAGTCCTCACTGGGAACTACCCTGTGGTCAGACCTTCCTGTCTGCGGGCTCACTGACGTTGACAAGCTCTCCCACTTTGCTCAGATTTCCCTGCAAGACTCTGAAATACTTGGGATCTGCAGCTACTTTTTCTAATGTCTCTGAAAGACTCCTGCGTCCTATAATGCTGATACCCTGGGCATTGTATTTCAGAGCAATCATCAGATCCACCCTTTTTCCTCCTTGCTTCATAACATCAACCAAAAAGGGCCAAACTGAGTGGGAATGAATGGTGATTAATCCTTCTTTGTAATGTTTAGTTTTTGAATTAATTGATCACCTCTACTTCTTAGCAACTTAACTTTTGAAAAATGTCTCAGTGACTTTTTCTTTATTCCTAAAAAAAGAGTGTGGGCAGGGGTGAAGAGTGGAGTGTAGGTGGTGGGGAGGCAACAACTGGAGAAAAGGGAGAGGAAGAACCACACTTACTTCTATTGTTTCTTTCCTGGCTCCTTAGTTTTGACTCCTGCAGAACTGTTTGTAGCCTTTGTAAATAAGAGTGTCAGCTTTAATACTAAACAGACATGTTTTGAAATCCCAGCTACACAACCTTGGGTAAGTCATTTAACTTCTCTAAGACTTTTTCCTTCTTCCATAAGATAGGGGTAACAATAGAGCCTATTTCATAGGGCTGTTGTGAGGATTAAATGACATGAATGAAAAATACATAGATTGGTGCCTGCCTGGCATTTACTAGATGCTCAGTAAGTTGTAACAATTACTATTATCTTGTGTCCTGAACAAATGGACTTGCTGCACATTTAAAAAATGTGCTTAGAATAGGAAAGTTGGGGGGCAAAAAAAAAAAAAAAGAAAGAATATGTAAATATTCCATTAAAGCAACTGGAATGTGGAAAATGATACTGAAAGGGTCTGGCTACAAAAGATTCATCAAGCATAATTTGAGTCAAGTAAAGAAGCTCTTTGATTTGCTTTCCTGCATGAAATTGATACAAACTGGGGCACAGCTCAGTCTCAAAGACTTTCTACTGACCATGTCCGTGCTCTGCCCTCTAGTCATGTAGTCTACATTGACCATATTTTCAGTCACCCCCTTTTTCTGACCACCAGGATTGTGCTTGAATCAAACCACGCTAGTCATAGTTCTCCGTAAAGCAGTGATTCTCAACAGAGGAGCTCTGCCACCCCATGGGAGACTTTTGACAATGGAGATGTCTGTGGTTGTCATGTTTGGGGGATGCTATTGGTATCTAGTGGGTAGACGTCAGAGATGTTTCTAAACATGCTAAACAATGCCCAGCACAGACCCTCACAACAAGGAATTATTCCGTTTAAAATGTCAATAATGTTGCTCTTGAGAAATCCTCCCTTAAGGAATTCTTCACCAGCAGCTGCTAGTTGGGGGTCTCATATTCCAAGACTGTGATATTAGGGAGTGATGTTCCTGGGTCCAGTCTTTCACCATCAGGAGAAATACAGCGAGAGGGAGGAAAAGAGCCTTGACTTTGTTCAAGCCAGTCCAGTCACTGTAAATCCGTCCTAACTCTTTTCTCGTAGGCTTTGCATTTGGGGATAAATTCTCCTAGTTTGTTTAAACTAGTTCAGGCTGGGCTTCTGTCACTTGTAACCTGGTATCTCTAATGTGTTGGATGTGCGAGTTGAGAACAAATCTGCATCCAACCAGGCAAGGAAAACGCAGTCAAATTTAAGTCACCTGTTACGGACGGGATTGTTTCAGCACTGCCACCAATCAGAGCTCACACTTTACGCTGTGCAACCTTTCCAAGCTTCAGTTTCCTTATTACAAGTGGGTCTAGTAATACCATAGATGACAGATATTGAGATATTTTATCTAATGTGCTGAGAACGGAGGGTGGAATATGGTAGCTGCTTATTAGATGTAAATTTCCTCCTTTGTATCATTTATATACTAAGGGATGATTCATTCTCAAAGAAATACTTTGGAGCATTTCTTGGCTGCTTATTGTAGGATATTCGTGGAATTCTGGATTTTAGATATAAATCTTGAGATTTAGAAAGAAGTCTGACTTGAACTGTCAGAAACTGGGATAAACGAGATCGAAAATGCTGAAAATGTAAAACATTCAAAATGGGAAAAAAGCAGAAATCTGCAAAAACGTGGGTCCAGTTGCAGCCAGACAGATAAGCAGACTTTTTCTTCTGAAGACAATAGCGAGAGAGAGAACTGACCACGTATGTTGGATAGTAGCTCCTAATACTGAACATGTTAACAGAAACTTCCATTTTTCATGAGACCCATTGTTTTTAGAGGTAGACAGTTTGATTTTTTTGTTGTTGTTGGAGTTTATTTAGCTAGCAGCTTTTCTATGCGGTTTACGTTCAACAAAGCACCAATCTTTTTTAATAGCGCAGTGTCTCTTCCCTATAAGGCTTCCTCATGAATCCAGATCAGATCAGGCCAGATGGCTTCCTAAAGAGACTCATACGTTTTATAACACAGGAATAAAGGATGATTGTGCATACTCTTGAAAGCTGAGCTTGGGTGTTCTTTCCTGGAGATTTCACTTTGGGAATCTTACAATTGTAGCTCAGGGTCCTCAAATGTGAATTTCTACCAAGAGGTAGCTTGATACAGTACAGCAATTGCAGGATTCTTTGTCTTTTTAATGCCACCAAACACTTGTATTTTGAAAGATTTTTTTTAATGCCACCAAAGACTTGTATTTTGAAAGATTTTCTTTTTACTAAACTGCATTCACTAAATAATAATTAATTAGTTCCATCTGGGTTATTACTGGTTTTTTTCACTTAAACATGATTTCCGATTTAAACCAGTGATTCAAGTTTACCAGACTATTATGAAAATGCATAAATCATTACTTCAATTATAATGCTACTGTGTAAGGAAGTTAAGGAAGCACGCAGGCGGTGAGCACTGTTCATTGCTGTGGGTAACTGTTTCGGCTGTCTCTCTAGTTTGGTCTGGGGGAGTATGTTCTTTTTAAATAGGGGTGTCTTCTGGACTTGGGGCAGAGTCAGGCCCGCCATTATGTCCCAGAAAATTCCACGATGAGGTAGTTTGTTAATAGTGCAGTAACTTTTGGAATCTTTTTCAGAATCTTTTTAGAGCTTCTAGGCAGCATGAAAACATCAGTGTCACCATACTGAGTTTATGTAATTCCAGGTTAAAAAAAAAAGTCAATTTTAAAATTTGTCTTCCGTGGCCTTATTATGAGCAAATTCCCAGGAGATCTCTAAAAATACTGAAACTGACTTCTCAGCCTGCACTTTCCTCATTTACTAACCTGGAGCTTTAGGCTGAAAATGACTGACTCAGCAGAAACAAGCAAACAAACAAACAAAAGTTGAAAACTGTGGTTCTCATCCCAGCCCAGTTATTGAGAAACCAGGAATCTATGACATTCCTACCCCTCCTTAGTTCCACCAAATGAAAACGAAGACACTGAACTGGACGACATCACTGGGTGACTCCCAGCAACACAATGTTTCTCTTTCTAGGAGGCTGTGACCTGGGACTGCAAATCCATCCCGAAAGCTCTGACTTGTTATTGTCCAAGAAGAACCTTTTGTAGGTATTTTGCTGACTCTGGATTATCCTCACTTATTTCACTGTATTATGGAAAATCAAACAGAGAGATGATGCGTCCCAAATTCCTTAAACTGGGTGTAAGAGGAGAAATTTTCTCTCTCACAAATAGTACACCCTGAATTAATAATTAATCCATTTTCATTTACAATGCTTGTCTTCATCTTTCTCGAAATGGCCGTCCCTGGAGTTCAGTTAAGATCTGTTGAAGTAGTTAAAAATATTTGTCTGTTTTTTAAACATAGGAGACCATGGTTTATAATGTTTTTATTTTTTCTCAAAATGTAGGCTGTCTGCCTCAGAATAACCCAGAGAAGTTAAACAATGCATATGCCTCAAAGTAACGGAATCGGATGTTTGGGAATCTTTATTTCCACTGATCAAATGAAGAGTGCACTCATTTTTGTTTCTTGAAACTGTTTTTCGTGCATTCTAATAAAAATCTTTATTTACTATTGAAAGGGTTGGTACATATCGGTGCAGCTCCCAGGAATATCATGCAGAATGGAGGAGAAAAAAATAATTCATCAAATTTTTAAACAAGTATTTATTATCTGCCCCTCATGTGGTAAAAACCTAGAATGTATTAGCTCATAAAATGGCTTCAGCGACTATTTATGAACCTTTGTTACTTGCTAAGCATCATGCCAGTTGCTCAGTATACATTTTTTCCATTTAGTTGTCCCCACAAAACTAAGGGACAGGTATTATTAATTTCTACATTTGACAGATGAGGAGACAGGCTAACATAGGTTAATCAAAGTGATTTGCAGAAATCCTCACAGCTGGTGAAGTAGTGGGGACCAGGACTTATTCCTATAGTAGCATCCAGACTTGAATCCAGATTATATTTTGCTACATAACCTGTACAGTTGGCCCTCCGTATCCATGGGTTCTGCTTCCATGGATTCAACGAGATGGAAAACATTCAGGAAAAAAAAGCCCAGATCCCAGCAAGCTACAAAAAGCAAAACTTGAATTTACCACACACTGGCAACTATTAATGCAGTATTTACATTGTATTTACAATTATTCTCATAGCATTGACACTGTATTAGGTATTACAAATAATGTAGAGATGATGTAAAGTATATGGGAGGATGTCTGGTTATATACAAATACACACCACTTTGTATAAAGGACTTGAACATTTGTGAATTTTGGTACCCATGGGGTGTCCTGGAACTAATCTACCGCAGATACCGAGAGATGATTGTGCTCTATTCTGCTTATCCACGGCAGGAAGACTGATAAACAATTCCTGTGTCTGCATAGACTCCTGGTATGGTTTTCCATTGATCATGCGGCAACAGGTCCCCCCTTTAGAACCTCCTGCCGCGGGATGCTCAGCCTCAGGAGTGCCTCCCTGCTGCTGCTGCTCTGTCTGGGGCTCCTGCAGCTTCCATATTGTCGGACGTGGCTTCTGTATTTCACAGGACCTTAACATATATCCTTGTCATCCCTGCTTTCTTTAACCCCACTCTGTTTCCCCTACCAAAGTCATCCGGGGTCTGGTTGGTTGTTCTTTGATCAATCCTCTCACAAACGATTTGCCTCTTGAGTAAAGCGGGAGGGGGAGTAACAGAAATGGGTGAATTTTTTTTTTTTCTGAATAAGACAGCAAAACAATTCAATTTTATATCTAGCCCAGGGGTCCTAATAATATCTGAAAATTGATTTTCAAAATTGGGGAAAAGGATATTTTGCTTGTCTGTTCTTAATAAAGTCATCGGTTTGTATACAAGTTTGTGCTCAAATCTATGCCTTTCAAATTAGAGCCCGGAAGGAGTTTCACTAGCATCAGTAATATCTAGGCTAATTTGCTTGGATGAGAGAGCTGTGATTTAATATTTAATGAGAAATTTATAGCATTAATCCTCAGCTCAAGCTAAATAAATGAACTTGATTCAGATGAGGTGCCCTCTTTGTACTCATTACCTGGGGCACTGCATAACCAAAACACCCTGGTGCTTTTCTTTTATAACAGACCTCATTTGTGTTTCACTGACTTTACTTTAGAAAGTGTATTTTTTATTTAATGCTTCCTTGGTCTGTTTACATTTGGAGTAGATTGAATTATGGGCCCTAATTTTTGTTTTTTTGTTGGTAACTTTACAATTCCTTCTCCTTGACTTTGAACTTGGTCATCTAATTTATCTTGATCAATGGGAAGTTTATCACATTCAACCCAAGGAAGGGCTTTATATGTGCCTGTGCTGTTGGGTCATCTTTTTTGCACCCCTGCCATCTCCATGAGAACATTCTCTGGTGAGCCTCTGATGCAAAGAAGCTGAGAGACAAGTCAAACAGCACCACAGATCTGCAGCCTGAAGCAGAAGCATTGTGGTCAACCCACAGATTTATGGACATAAGTAACTTTAAGACATTGACTTTTGAGGTGGTTTGTTACACAGCATTAGTTGGCTGATACAGTGTTTTTCTAATCTATTTTCATGGTGTCCTCAGGAGAGCACTGGATAAAATAAACCAGAGTTTTGGACTTTTATCACTGTTTTGCCACTACCATGGTGGTTTTACCCAAGTTACTCACCTTTTTGAATTTCAGTGTATCCTCATCAGTGAAACGTTTGCATTGCGGCAAGGGCAGGAAATGGAGCTCTGTTCAGTTCAGAATACCTCTGATGTGGAAATGTCACCAACATGGTATTGGAGTGAAATTTCTAAAATAATGAACTGGCAAACATAAATCAATAGAAACTATCCTTATGATAATAAGGAATGTATACATCCTTTCAGCAGGAATACAGAGGTGTTTGGAAGATTTTATTGAGGTAAAAGTTGTGATTAGATGTATACTTGCCATTTTACCTCTCATGACTTTGGCAAGTCAGAATCATTGAATGATGTGATTATGCAAATCACCAGAGACATGGATGATACATCTCTATATGCCTTCTTCCTTTTATTATTTATGATTTATTTACTATTAGAAGAATCTAAATAAAAAGGACTATTAATTTCCTAGTCATGGATAGAAGAGCCCTCATTCCTGTTTCTTATTACCTCAATTCTGCCAATTCCACATTTCTGTTGTCAAAATTTGAATGCTAAAATATTTTCTGTTCAAACTAATTAACAAGTTGGATTCCAGAGGTGGAGCAGCCTTTGAACATAAACTAAGGTCCTGTTCTCAGCAATTCTCTTTGCTTTACCTCCCTGTGAAGTGGATTCATCCCCAGGCTGGCTTCCCGATGGTCACAAGATGGCTGTCAGCAATAACTCAGAATATGTGCTTCTGTGTTTATACCAGGAGTGGGAAGAGTGTAGCCGCCCATAACCACGTGAACAAAAGTCTTAATCCTCTCTCTCTCTTTTAACTCAATCCCAGGCAAGAGGTACGGGATTTTCTTAATTGGCCTGGACAAACTGGGATACGTTCTGGACCTTGGGGTGGGTCAATCCAGTCCTACCACATTGCTCCTGCACAATGGGAATGGCATGGGATAAATGTTGGGAAGATAACCACACGGTATCTACAAAGCAAAATATGTATGTCTAATTTATTTCAATGTGTGAAATAACTAAATGTGTGTTGAACACATTTATTGAAATGGTTAACTGAGCTAAGCCTTCGGACAAGAACATTTTGGAATCTAAGGGCTGCTGGATTTCCTAGGACTTTATAAGATTAAACCTTGACACTGGACTTGGAAATGCAGGGGGTTAGAAAAACCATTACTAACTTGTTTAACAAGGTGCAGGATAGAAGCTGTCTGCATTTTCCTTTGGCAAATTACTCTCAGGACAAATAAATCATAGAATTTTGAAGAGCTGAGTAACAGTTTGTTGAAAAGGCAGTCATTGTTTCCAAAGATATTTATCTATTTAGCAAACACTTATGTAATATTTACTATTTTCCAGCCACACTTCTAAGCACCTTACAAACATTAACTCACAGATTTCTGTTAATGTACCTGCTTTAGGGTAGACCTAAAATATTAAGCCTCTACATCTAAGAGGACTTAAGCTAAATCATGCTTGGCCCACAGAGTAAATGTGGTTTCTTCGCAATTTTAGACATAAGAATTTTGAATCTCAGAATTCAAATAATTGTTTTGACTAAGAGAAAATTTCTAGGCATGTTTGAGCCCCTCTGACTCTGTGGAAATACATCCTCTCTCAGAACATCACTGAGATGGTTGAAAAGGTCAACATCAGTGACTTGACCATTGAATTAAAACAGAGAGAATAAATTTCAAGATTTTTTGAGACTAATTCAGTCTGCTAAATACAAATATCCTCTATAAATATACAGTTACACATGCACCTTGTATAGAAAATATTTTTTAAAAATAAAGTATGTTAAACTGATCTTGTGTTTTTAATTCTAATTTTAATATTTTGGACCTGAAACATTAACTGAATTAAATCCATCATTGATTACCTACTCTAAATATGGAAACACATATAACATTATTTATGTATTTATTTAGTAATATAATAAGTATCTACACAACTAACATAGAATTCCAAAATCAACTCATTAACAACTTAAACCTACCTATGTCTTCCTTCTCCATGGTATGTCCCTGGTTTCCTCCTGGAGGTAATCACTATCTTGTTTTCATGTTTATCATTTCCACTATTTTTTTAAAGTATATGGTTTGGGCAGACACGTATGTTTTCCCTTTATATTTAAGTATTGCTTTTACACTTAAGAAAAAGGATCATACTGTTTGTGGTATTCTAGGAATAAGTATTCCAGCTCTGGATTTTAAAATGTTTAAAATCTAGTAAGGTGGGTAAACTTAAGTTGCATAAAAGCTTGAATAAATGTGTTTGGGTCCAGGTAACCCAAAAGTGAGGCATGTGTCACCAACGTAAAAGTTTGTCTAATTCGCAGGCTGCCTGGGGCTGCTGGCCCCTCTTGGTTTTTCCAACAACACTCAATGTCACAGTTATCATCATCACAGCAGCAGGTCATTTTTATGGACACCAACCAAATCCCAAGCTCTGTGTTCAGATGACTTACTTGCATCTTTATCTGATTCTTCCATCTTATCAGGAAAAGATTATGTTTATTATTGCTTTATAGATGTATGACTCAATGACAGTGAATAGCTTTCCCAAAGCCATACAACTAGCAAATGAAGGATTCGGGATTCAAACCTAGGCGGACTGAACAACACATGGTTCTCTGAGGACAGACAAACATACGCACCCACAAATGAGGATAACTTACTGGGGATACTATCCAAGTGAACGCCCATTAGTCACTGGCTTGGGGCAGGCAGTGAAGCAGAGAAAGGACCAGAGTCCTGAGTCCTGGATTTCTGTCCCAAGTCGCTAATCAGCCTTTCGATTTGGGGCAGGTAATTTAACCCCTTGAAGTACAGTTCCCTTATCCTTAGAACAGGGTTGAAGACATCTGCGCTGCCCACTTTTAGTGGGCAGTTACTAGGATCAGTTGATATAATGTGTGTGAAATTATGTTATGAAATATACAGGTCTCTACAAATACTACTTGGCGAGAGGTTTAGGGTGTGGCTCATTATGTTGAGGTAACTTAAGCTCTTTATTTAAGACAAAGAAAGATGCTTAGTGACTTTTCCCATATACCGTCTTTTTCATCCATTCTAGTTTTCAGCCTCTTACTTTGTATTCTGGCCAATCAATAATTAAGGAATTTTTTGTGTGTGTATATAGGAGAGGAGAGCTCTGAGAACATTAACAAAGGAAGGAAGGAACCCAGGCCTTCCCTGAGATAATTGATTCGGATCAGAATGAAATGTTGTGTGAAGTCATTTACTGGTCAGCATTTTCAGTGGTTTAGTTTTAGCAGAAAAGTAAAGACACTTGAAATTCAGAAGTGCTTTTTTAGCCTCTCAAGTGCCAATAAAAGTTTCCAACTGTCTTCAAGTCGCATCATGTGGTGGCTGGAATTTCAAGTGCTTTCCTGGAACCTCCTACCTTGAAAACTCTGGGCAGCCTCCTCCTGGCACCACGGAAGTGTGATTTGTGTATGCTGATATCCCAACACCTGGAAGTGAATGAAGAAATAGTCCTGCTGGTGACCATTCATTTTTCCCTCCACTAAAAGCCTCTGCTATCATCCTCTTGAAAAGGAGTTATGGAATTTACCTGCTGCTAAATATGCCCCTGCTTTTGTGGAAAAAAACCTGAAAAACCAAATAGGGTTCACAAAATCAGGTTTCCAGTTTGAATCAGATGATTGGAAAAGATGCATATGAGGTGCTGAGAGCCTTTCCTGTGACCGTTTTTGTTGTTTACAACCTCTCAGGGGAGGGCTCAGCTCTCTGTTCCTGGAGCTTTTTGGGGGCTGGAGACATGTCCTTGTCTCACAAGTTAACAAATGTGTCCACTCATGCACAATACTGATCATTTTATCTCCTCTTCCCTAACATCATAAGACTCATTTTGAATGTCACCAAGGGACAACAGTTTAGAACTTCTGGATTCTCCTGGAGGTAACCCTCATTTAAAATTACAAGACCAAAGTCACAAAAATCGAGTCAGTTTTAAGTAAGTAAACTTGTCACTCAAATTGACAACAATTGTTTTGTCTTTAGAGTTGTAAATGCCTTTCCAGTCTCAAGAAAAACTGGCTAATCTATTGCCTGTTATTTGCAAGTCATGGTGGCTAAAGGTCATTGCTCTTGAAATTTCACCTGCCACCTTGGACAGGATTTAAGGACATCATAGCTGGGACTAGGTTGTGCATCGCACTTTGGATTGGGTTTCTGAGACAAGGATCTGGAAGCAGATAGTTTATTTGGGAGATGATCGCAGGAAACAGGATTGAGGTAGAGGTAGAGTGAGAGAGGGAGAAAGATAAGCCAACAACAGTGATAAATAAAGGACGTGTGTTACTGGCGTGGTTACCTCCATGGCGCTTGGGTTTAATCCCACAGCATGAGGAAACCTACCTCCAAGGAACAAGATGCTGGGTCAAGCATGCACTGAATCCTCTTTCTCATGGTTTAATGGTGGCCCCCATGAGTGTAACTGCCTTACCATTCTGGCTGCTCCTGGATTTGGAATGGTGCACTTTCCAAACTTTGGAGGAAGCCCTGAGAAGTAGAGAGAAGCTATAGAACACGGCTGATGTAAGATGCAGTTATGTGCATGGAACCCTCTACTGCAGCTGAGAGGATATGATGGTGCCCCAAAAGCACCTGCCACAGTCCCAAAGGCTCTTCATAGAAAGGATATTTGGATTTCCCAAAGAGGAAAGAACAGTGAAGTTAGAAGAGGAAATAAGTGGTAAAAGAAGTCGATGCTTTTCAGGTATATAGGGGAAGGAGGGCCAGTAGTAGAGTGGCTTCTGCTGCAGAGGCAAGGGACCTTTGTACACACCACCCGGTTGTTCACCCCTCCCCACCACACACACCTTTCCCTCCCCTGTGCCCTTGCCATGCTGTTCTCTTAGGTTGGAAACCGCTCTGCCAACTATTCCTATTTGACCTTCAAAGCACAAGGCAACCAGGCCCTCCCTTGATGCTTCTTCAAATGGCACCCTATCACCACAATAAATCCCCCTTCCGTGTTCTCATGTACGGTACCCACTCCATATTTTCATTCATTTATTTATTCATCCATTCAACAACTATTTATTGAACACCAATTATGTGCCAGGCACACAAACTATCTTGTATTCAGACTCACTGTATTTTGGACTAAACCTTTTGAACCAAGGGCTGTGTTCTAGTCATTGGTGGCAGTGGTTCTCAAACTGTGCCTTCCAGGCCAGCAGCATCAGCGTTCCCTGGAAACTTGTTATAAATACTGGGTCTCATCCCAGACCTTCTGAATCAGAAACTCTGGGAGTGGAGCCCAGCATTCTGCATTTTAACAAGCCTTCCAGGTGATTCTCAGGCACACAGAATTTTGAGAATCAGAATGTCTCCAGTATCAGGCCATAGTTAGTAATCAATACATTTTCACTGAATTGGATTAGATTTAATTCATTGCCAGGGGTCTCTTGGTCTAAGCACTTTGGTTCTTAAGAGTAATGAATTCTTTTAAAGTGCAAAAGCTCAAATGCCAAAGGGCCCTTCCATTCACCAAAAGAATGGCACACTCACCCATGGGGCAGTAGGCAGCTTCGGCCCTTCTCAGATAATCTGCTACAGAAGTTTCTAAACAGAGCGCAGCACTGCTGGTCAGAGCAATGTGGAGCTGCCCCTTTACCCCTGTCCCCACCCAGAGGTCCCTAGGACCACATGCCTGTCTAATGTGGATGATCAGGTCTGTACAGGTCAGTGTTCCCAGTGAACTCTTTGGGCCCCGTCAGTCACTTGGAGGGAATACCCAGTGCATACAGGGACAGGGAGAAGCCAAAATCAAATCAAATCTCAATCTTAAATCATCCTTTGGCGGGGTGGGGGTGGGGGGGTCGAGCTCTTTGAGCAACTACATCAAAACCGGTGAGGAGGATGCCGAGCTAGCTTGTCAGTGTCTAGCGAAGCCCAGGTCTGCACGTGGGCTCCTGAGAACTAAGATCTCCCCTGCAAGTTTGCCTGAGGTCGTGTCTCCTTTTGCACTTCTGGCTCCACTATCCCTTTGTAACAGGGGCTGAAATCACAAAGGCTTTCATACCCTCATACCATTTACGAACCATTTTGCAAAGTATTTTGTAGATGCCTTAAAAAAAGAATTCACTGGAGAAATTCCAAGCAAGCTTGATGGGGCAAAGTTCAGGGAAGAAAGGAAACTTTCTCCTGAGTCAGAGCCAGGGAGGCACTTTTGCTGTGGCAGAATTTATCTCGGGGTTGAGCATTTGTGGCTACGCTGAAGACGTGATGCATTTTGGAAAATGTACATGAGCGCAGAGGGAGGATTGCCCTGTGGCTAAGAATGTTGCTTTCAGTCAGGCTCTCAGCATCTTGCCCTGAGAGTGGATTCAGAGCTGCCTGTGATCATCACAGTAATCATCTGCAGGGGCCATTTCCATCCTCTGCCTCCTAAGGGGTTTTCCTCAAGCGGCAGAAGCAGCTTACCAGTAGACGAGGGTGGTTAAACCTTGCTTTCAAGAAATGGCTGTTGCGGATGGGGCATGAATAGATGACATCATTAAGAGGCAAAGCGGGTTTTGCCTTGTCATCCCACATAAAAAACACGCAAGCATCTTCCTTAGACACTGATCTCTAGAATCCCTTACTCTGTCAATTTCACCACTGTGTGTTCTATATCCTCCTGTATCCAAGAGGAAGCGTCTACTTCACATATTCAAACATTACGTCCGGAGAGTATGAGCATCTGATGCATCTCCTCTACCTGGAAATAGTTAGGGAGACAGGACAGAGTACTCTTTAGGAGGATGGCTTGGTTACCAGCTTTGCTCTGACATTGACTGGTTGTGTATCCTTGGGCAATTTGCTTAATCCTTTTGAGACTCAGTTTCTGCATCTGTAAAATGGTGCTGAGATAATACAGTTAAGGTGACTGGCGCGTTCCCCATCTGGGAGCTATCACTGTCGAATAAATGTAGATTGGAAATGAGTGGAAGAACGTCCAAAGTCACACTGGTGTGTGGTCAGTAAAGAATCACCTCTCATGGCCCAACATCCAGAGAAGTCTCAGGGTTAACAGAAGGCAACTGACAGACTGAAGTGAGCTGCAAAGCTCCAAATAAAGGCTGGGCGTTGTTCCTTCAGTGACATCTTAACAGAGATAAAGTAGAACTTCGTTCATTCACTTATTTGACTCATCAAAACCTGGCAGGAGTAGGTGGGGGGTGGGGCTTTCTTCACATTACTCTTGAATGTTAAACCCAACCATATGTGGAAAGGAAAACTATGGAACCACCATTCAGCTTGGACACCGTAGTTAATCATTTAAACCATTTCCTTGTCTTTATTTTTTAATACTTTAATCAGACTCCTTTATCATATGCTCTGATAGAACTCTATTCCCTTTCTTTCATTTTCTGTCTCAATTTATAGCCATTAATGTGACTGCTTGATTATCATCTGTCTTCCCTACTAAACAGTAATCTCCATGAGAACAAGGACCATATCTATTTTTTGTCCACCGTTATTTCTCCAGTGCCAAGCACAAAATAGGTCCACAACAAGTATTTTTTGAATGAATGAATGAGCTATAAGCCTATGAGCCTACAAGCCCACTTGTGTGTTAAGGCAGTGATCTTAAGTTATTTTCATCCTGGTCTTTTTGTCACTGATAATTCTATGATTCTTCTGTGCCTAAGAAGACAGTGGGCAGACATAATCTCCAGAACTCACTGTCATTTCTTTGTTGCATGGGAATTTAGAAGCATTTATTAAGGAAGTTGCCTGACAAAGCGAATAGCGCTATTTGGAGAGGCAGAAAGAAAGGGAGGGAGGTAAAAATAGTCACTCTTTGAAAATTCAGTGTCCAGCTCCTGACACATTGGAAGAGTATTCAGAGAAAAGCATGCTTTAATATAATCAGCAGAGACCCAAGTTAGATGTGAGGTTTCTGCGTTCTACTGGAGATGAAAGAGACAATTACCTGTATTTTAAATTTCTCTTTGCTTTCATTTTGAGGGAAACCAGCATCCTAACCAGAGCAGCTGTTTTGTGCTTTTTTGGCTGTGGCGGGGGAAATAAAAGTTAGTTCACATTTACTGAGCACCTACTATTTTTAAGACCTTGTGCTAGTTATGTTCTTTTGATGAAACATGGACCTGGGTTGTGATTTTGACAGTGATTTTGGCAGGCCCAAAGGTCCCTTTGTATCCTCAGTAGAGTAAATGGACTTGAGAGGAGAAACTGCTTGAGGAAGGCATGGCGTGCTAGTCAGAAAACGTAGCGATTTTTCCTGGCAGTCGATCTGTTATACCATCCCACTGGTCCTCTCCTTTGACACCAGTTTAATCCCCAAGAATTCAGTTATTATTTTTAATTGAAGTATAGTTTATTTACAATATTATGTTAGTTTCTGGTGTACAAAGAGTGATTCAATATATTTATAGATTATATTTCATTTAAAATTATTACAAAATAATGGCTATATTTCCCTGTGCTGTACAATACATCCTTGTTGGTTATCTATTTTATACATAGTAGTTGGTATCTCTTAATTCCATGCCTCTATCTTGCCCCCCTCCCCTTTCCTCCCTGGTAACCACTAGTTTGTTCTCTATATCTGTGAGTATGTTTCTTAAGGCAGAAGAAATAAAAGCAAAAGGAAACAAATGGGACCTAATTAAACTTAAAAGCTTTTGAATAGCAAAGGAAAACATTGACAAAAGGAAAAGAGAACCTACTGAAGAGGGGAAAATATTTGCAGATGATATGACTGTTAAAGGGTTAAAAGCCAAAATATATAAGCACCTTATACAACTCAATGTCAAAAAACCCCAAACAACTCAATTAAAAGTGGCCAGAAGATTTGAGTAGACATTTTTCCAAAGAAGATACACAGATGGCCAACAGGCACATGAAAAGATGTTCAACATCACTAATCATCAGAGAAATGCAAATCAAAACCACAGTGAGATGTCACCTTATACCTGTCAGAATGGCTATCATCAAAAAGACAACAAATGTTGGCAAGGATGTGGAGAAAAGGGAATCCTTGTACACTGTTGGTGGGAATATAAATTGGTGCAGCCACTGTGGAAAATAGAATGGCGTTTCCTCGAAGAACTAAACCAAAGAAAGCAAAAACACTAATTGGGAAAAAATACATACACCTCAATGTTTATAACAGAATTATTTGCAATAGCCAAGTCAGGGAAGCAACCTAAGTGAATGGATAAAGAAGACGTGATACACAACACACACACACATATATATATACATACAGCCATAAAAAAGAATAAAATTCTGCCATTTGCAACAGCATGATGGACCTAGAGAGTATTATGCTTAGTGAAATAAGTCACAGAAAAAGATAAATACTGAATGTAATCACTTATATGTGGAATCTGAAAAATAAAACAAAAGAATGTATATAAAAATAATTCAGTTTGACTTAGAAGGTTTTTCATCGCCAGCTCAGGTTTGATTTTTGATGTCCCAACTTAGTGAATTAGACGGTGGTTTTCAAAGGAAAAGAGTGATTAAGTAAGAGCTCTGTTAGAGGCCAAATGCAATGACTGAATCTGGGTTCCTGCCGTTTAAGGCACAAGTTGGAGTTTAATGACCTCTGTTAATCACTGCTTAGATTCCTCTGTCAGTCACTCTCTCACTTGCAGCATAATGTAGGTGATCTCAGAAACAGTGTTGAGAAAGACGCTTCCAACAGAGCTTCACAAAAACACAGGTACCTGTTCATCAGTTCAATTTGAAGTGGAGCTTTCAGTGAAATCACTAACGTGGCATGAAAAATCACAGGAGTCTGGAGGACTTCCTACCAGTTGGGAGAGGTACCAAGCGGACTGAAGAGAATTCATGAGCTGCACTGTGACCCTTGGGTCTAATTTTTTTTCTTTTAGTCTGACTCTTGTGGTTCTTTTGCATGTTCACAGCTTGTGCATTTAGCCAATTTCTGGTATAAATCGTGCTTTCTTCCACAGACTCAGAAGACACCCCAAGGCTCAAAGAGATCCTAAAGTTTATCTTATTCATTTCTCTGCCTTTTGAAGAGAAATACTGACCTCTTGAAAGAGTAGGGAGTCGGATATTTAAGATCATATGCTGAGCACTCTGCCGAGTATGTTATCTGCCTCACAGGAGCTCCTTGATAATGCGATTGTGCAAATGAAAAAAGGCTTGTGCATTTTGTAAAATCGTGCTCCTAAAGTAACAACATAATGGGGAAATAAATTTGGGGAATACCACTTAAAGCCTATTCAGTTTTGTAATGCAAGCACTAAGAATCCTAATAAAAAAAAAATACCAGCTAGTTAAAACCACATATGCTTCATTTTTCAAAAGAGGTAAATGTAGCTTGATGGAATGGAGTATAAAAGACTTTCAGCTTCTGAATTAAGGTCAGAGATCAGGCCCAATTGTTCAATAAACATCTTCAAGGCAGAGCACATAGAAAAACTGAGTCAAGAGGCAGAATTTGGGGGTAAATGGGTATAATGTAAAGAACCATAAAATTCCCTTGAGGCTTGCTAGATTTAGCTGTGTCGATGTGGTTAGCATTATAGCTAATCAGTACTTGGTGCAAAACATCATACAATGAGAAAAAAAAATGTCTATAAAACAACCTGATTTCTGAATTATACTGGTGTAATTCCTCTGTTGAATATTCACATATAAGGTAAGTCACACTATAAAAATAAGCATTGTAGTAGACAGACTATAATTTTTATAATAAATCTGTTTGGAAGGTGGTACACACACATACACATGTTTTTATGTAAGGAAGAGAACTGAGACTCAGAGAGCTTAAATAACTTCCCCAAGATCATCCAGTTAATAAAGGGAGGCCTGGGTTTAGATGCAGGTTAATGCTTTTCTTCATCTAAGGGATTTTGGACATTTTTATTTGTTTGTTTTTTGCTTTTTTGGGGAGGGAGGTAATTAGATTTATTTATTTTTTAATGGAGGTACTGGGGATTGAACCGAGGACCTCATGCATGCTGAGCACGCACTCTACCACTGAGCTATACCCTCCCCCGGGGCATTTTTAAATGTTGACATTTCATGATGCTTCTTAGGAAGAAGATAGAAAACCAATATATAGTGAGGACCACTGAAATGCTCACATATTCATATGCACGTTTCTTCAGTCCTGTTGAGGTGGATGGCTTTTCTCCATAGACGGAGAGCCTCTTGTAACTATGCAAACCGCACTCACAGGAAAGAGTTGTGCTGGGAAAACGGGGTCAGTCAGGCTCCCTCGCCGGACGTCCGGGGCCCAGCGGCTCACAATATTATCCCACGTGCGCAGTACCTGTGCATCTTCATGTGATGATGACTTGCGCTGCACAAGCACGATGGTTCGCGCAGAGGTCGTAGCTGGACAGATGCCGGCTTTGTTTGCCTTGCTGTATAAGGCGGAGGGGCCCTTCCACCACTGCCGCCATCGCCGCCTGTGCACCCCTCCCGCAATAAAGGCATGCCAGAATCCATGAACCTGCCAGGCCTCGGGCGCCTGCGATACAAGTTGTATTTCAGTTTCTAGAATCCATTCTCTCTGCCCATCATTCCCTTTGGTTTTTCCCTTGCAGTCCAAGAATAACGGAGAAAAAGATGGGTGCTAATAAGCATTCGAGAAAAATGTGTCATTAAACTTCAAGATCTACCCCCCTGTGTGTCACTACTGTGTTGTCAGGAGGGAAAGAATGAGACAGCAGGATTTTTCAAAAGCTCACTTTAATGTCAAAGTTTGACATTGACAGCCAATTCTATGTACTCCGCCTTCAAAATGACCACAACGATTGCAAATTATCATGGATAATACAGTGTTTCTTAAATCAAATGAATAGTTTCGACCTGTTATTTGCACGCTGTATTGTCCTAGGAAACTGCAAAGTGACACTGAAATAATAAGCATGAAAGCTTTTTGTAAACGGTGCAGCCTGAGTCAAATGTAAAGTATTTATCATTATGATTGCTCACCAGACTGTCATCGTTTCGTCTCGGTTTCATTAGTTATGATGCTATGGATTGGTCTCTTACAGGATCAGTACTAAAATGTAAATTGTTTGAGCTTAAAGGGATCTTTAAGTGTCATCACAGAAAATCAGGGCTGGAAGGGACAATAGCAGTTACAGAGTTCAGATGCTTAATTTGTTAGAAGCTGAATCTAATGCCCAGCAAGATGAAGTTGTCTTTTCAAAGGTCACCCGGCTACTTAATGATTGCTGGACCAGGGTTTATTCCCTGATAGAAATTATCTCTGAGTTTTAGTGAGAGGGAATTCCATTCTTGGGCTTGTCAAAGTTATTCTCCATCACACAAATGAAAGTCAAACAGAACACAATAGACATGTCTTTAGTCTGGGACTTCACCTTTTGGGATTGGAAATTTGGCCATAGAATAGATCTAGATCCAGTTAATTGCCTTTGTTTTTAGCTTCACATGGTCTTTAGAGTCTTGGGGATTGTTTCAGCATCTCATGAAGCTGACATCAGGCAGAATAATTTGCTTTCTACAAATGATTGCGTTTCTGGTTTCCAGGAGAAATAGCTTCATTCTTTCTTCTTCTTTTTTTTTTTTTTTTTTTTTTTAGTATATATTTTGATTGACATATAGTCAATTTACAATGTGTCGATTTCTGGTGTACGGCATGAGACTTCAGTCATACATATACATACATATATTCACTGTCATAGTCTTTTTCACCATAAGTCACTACAAGATATTGAATATAGTTTCCTGTGTGATACAGTACAAACTTGATGTTTGTCTATTTTATATACATTACTTAGTATCTGCAAATCTAGGTTCATTCTTTTATTTGACAGTATTTGGAATCTATGTATTTGAAACTCTGTATTATGCAATATTATGCCTTTGTCTAAACATAAGATGTGGAAAATCACCTAAATGTCAGAAATGATGAGAAACAGACCCTTGGCTTAAGGTAGCTTGTTTTAGTAACCATGCGTCTGCACTTCTGGTTGAAGCTAAGGTAAAGAGGAAGGAACCTCATTTTGAGCCCTAATTACTTACTTTTGTCTCAGCTTATCTTTACTATCATTTCTGAGAATCAAAGTGACATCTGGGGAGGGTACAGCTCAGTGATAAAGCTCATCCTTAGCATACATGAGATCCTGGATTCGATCCTAGGTTCAATCCCCATTACCTCCATTAAAATTAAAAAAATAATAAATACACCTAATTACCTCCCCCCCTAAAGAAAACAAACAAAAAAAAATTTTAATAAGTGACATCAACTTTTCCTATAACATTGTATTGTGTCAATGGAAGTGCCTCTTCCCCAGATTAATTAGGGAAACTCTTTAGAGAAACAAAAATTATTTCTGCACAAATTAGTTTAAAATATTCAAACTATAAATGAAATGGCTAGCATACTACTGGTACCCTTGAGTACAAATAAGCACTTTCCTTGGCTTTGGTAATAGCTTTCGGTGATTTTTTCCCCCAGTTAGTTACAAATAAAAAAATGCAGATTAGAATGCAAAAGAGAAACGTCATGAAAGTTTCTGACTTCAGCATAAAAGCCTTATACGACCCATAAGAGGGACAAGCTTTGAGAGGCTAAATAATGGCTCTTTGAAAATTATTAGGGCATTAAAGAAAAACAAAAATCCCTGAAAGAAACATCACTAGATATATTTTGGCCTCTTCAATGGACAAATAAGTGGTATTTAAATTTCTCAAACCACCCTTTCCTATTTTTCTGGATGAACAGACTTTTGTATATAGAAACAGACAGTTGATGTAATTAAATAGGAACTTCAGGGTGCAAAAAACCCAAAAACCTTCATTAACCACCTCCCCCCACCAAATCCAGTAGAATAAACAGAAACAAAGAAAATTTAAAACCCAGCGAAATGCAATCCATAGCCATTTTACTGATTTTTATTTGTACTTTGTTCCTATTGCCATGGGAGGCAAGTTATTTTCTCATTTAAAGAAATCTTAGCCACTAATCCCCTCAAGGTGCTGGGGACCTGGAAATGTTTCTTGCCTTATATTGGTAAAATTGCAGTCCTGGACCTCTAGTTAATGACATGCACACTCAGGTATTTGGTGGGAGTGTCCTCACGTCTGCAACTTACTCTGAAATGCATCAAAAAGTAAGATGGATTAATGGATGGAGAGCTATGTGATAAAGCAAATAAAATAAAATGTTCATTGCAGACTCTAGGCAGTGGGCATATGGGTGTTTAATATAAAATTCCTTTAACTTTTCTTTGTAATTGAAAAAGTTCAAAATAAAGTATGGAGGAAAATTGCATTGTTTTCATTGTGTTTCAAAGCTAGAGACACTTGATAGTCAAGATAACATGATTTAAAAGAAAGCCAACACTATTCTTCAATTTGTGGCATTTTTGTTGTAGGATGGAAAATTGCCTCACAGTAAAATTGCTTTACCTGACAAGTATTATAATAGTAAATCGGTTTCTTTATTTCCCGGATGCAGCCCTTCTCCTGCAGGGTACACACTTGCCACCACTGTTGGGGTAAATTCAGTCATCAGGTGCTACTCTCCCATGTGTCCACACTCGGCCTAGATCCTTAGTCTCTGCTCATAATTCTTTCTCATTGTGCCCGGCATTTTGGGGCAATTTTTATCATAGGGTCTCATGGTCCCTTTCTGTAACCTGCCTTCCAGCGAGGCCACCTCAGTCCATCAGATGTTTGAATATGTCTGAATTCTCTCAGTGGGCAGGATTCAAGTTTTCCTTTAGAAGGCTCAGATGTCTTATGCATCAGCGGACGTCGATGATTAACCAGAGAAAGGATGTTGCTAGTGGGCACTTTTTTGAAGAATCTGAATCCCAGGTCTTTCCCAGCTAAAATAACCTGTTACAACAACAGGAAAGGGTGAATGACTTGAACAGACAATTAACAAAGCATGATATTCAACGGCCAATAAACATGAAAGGTGCTCAACTGTGAAGTTATAAAAGGTGCTGGAGACATAAAAATTAAAACGACAATGTGAAGCCACCATAATCCCACAATAACATTTAAAAATGAAAAAGAAAACTCAAAATCTTGGTGAGGATGTGGAAAAGTGAAACTCTTGTAAAGTGCTGATGGAAGCGTAAAATGGCACAACTAGTTTGGAAAAATGTTGGGGATGTTTGCTATACAAAACCTGATTTGGGGCAAGTTGCATGTAACCTGCTGAATCTCTTTCTCACGTAGAAATGGGGATGGTAGCGGGCACATCAGAGAGCTGCAGTAAGGATTCAACAAGGTTATGTGTGCAAAAACAGGACGGAGGTAGATCACGTGGACCCAGGCACAGGAAGGAGGTAGATGGAGTGATGGGAGCTCTGATTAGAAATATACATAACAAGATAATTATTGTATGTAACTTATGCCTATGTTACATTTCCCGGGAAATGTTAAAAATTCTGAGAAAAGTTAGTTTTGTACATTATTCAAAGTGTTTTAATCATCGTTTTCTGGAAGAGAAAAACCGATAACTAATTGTGAGCCTCTCAGCAAATGCCAAGGATTTTCTAGTAAAACATTTTTTCAAAAATTTTCATTCTTTTGTGTAAAGGTGTTAAAGCATCTTCCTGGTTAGAAAACCCAGACAACATCCCATAAAATGATAATTCTGCAGACTGTATTTTTCACACTGGGTCTGCAGGTTTGTTTCAGAGAAAAATATAATTTTCCATGGAGGTTTCAGTAAAACATAGAATAATGTCTATATAAACATTGATATCAAACATTTATGAACATTAGGTTTATATAAATATTTCTCTTTCAGGTTATTTCGTTTTATTTTTTATTTCTGCTAACAAAAATCAAATAGTACAAGCACACACAATTAACATTCTCTGATCCATTCTCCTCTCCAGAGTTAGCAATTGTGAAAGTTTTTGTGTATATTCTTCTGGTCATTTGCCTGTGCCCTGTCCCCAGTATGTGTGTACAATGTGCATAATTGTACCTATAGAAATATAGAGTTTTTAAAATGTGTTTGCTTTTAAGAAAATAAATTGTATTGTATCTTATGTATCATTCTTCAACTTAAATTGTTAATTTGATGGTACGTCTCAGAAATCTCCTTATTTGAATCTACTTAGGAAGACCCAACTTTTTAACAGTTTTTTTTTTTTTTTTTAGTATTCCAGGCCATAGAAATACCACATTTTGTTTTAACTATGCTTCTTTTGTGTATCACTTAGACTGTCCCCATATTTTCTTGTTGCTAACGATGCTGTTGTAGCCTCATGCAACAAATGTTATGTCATCTTCCTTGGGCATATGTACACAGGTTTCTCTGGGTAGTTACTGAGTCCTGTGATGGCCTGTCACACGGGCTGCACGTTATTAATCATTACATTATGATTGGCCGATGCCGAAATGCTCTTGAAAGTGAATAAATGAATGAATGAACGCTCTTCACTCTCACCAGCCATATAAGTGACAGTTCCAGTTTCCCATAGCTTTACCAAGATTTAATATCATTCTTTTAAATTTTGTCAGTCCAACTATGAGAAGTAACATCTCACTATTGCTTAAATATGCCAGCTTGTAAAGGCCACTGAGTGGGGCATGCTGGCATATATTCTGACTTCTTGACTGCCACTGCCCCATTATTACTTTTGATTCATTTTACCCCTTTTGAGTGAGCCAAAGCTTACAAGAGTTTCTAACTCAGTGATTCCAAACCTAAGAACATGTCTCTGTAGCAGGAGAATGAACTCTACTTGCTTCCAGTCCTGGGTTTCCTTTCATGAAGCAATGGATCAGGCCGTGTGGTCTCAGACTTTGGTGTTCACAGGAATCACCTCGGAATCTTGTTAAAATGCAAATCCTGACTCAGCAGATGGTGGGTGGAGCCTGAGAGTCTACGTTTCTAACCAGCTTACTGGTGGTCCCGAAGCTGCTGGTCTATGTTGCAAGGAATTACATGATTTGTACGTACAAATTTACATCAAATGACCAAGTCATCTGGAGCTCTTACAGATCCGGTGGTACCTATGGCATTCTCCAAACTGCAGATCAGTATACTTTCTTTAATTACAAGCTCAAGACCACCCCTCTGATGCCTCACTCTTTGCATTAGACCTTCAATCACTGCTAATTTATCTCACCATGATATCATTATGATGGTAATCATGGTAATAAGGAGTAGGAAATGAATATATTAATCTTTGTGAATATCTTTGCCTCACATTGCCCAGCTGTAACATTAACCACTTCTGCAGTCAAAGTACTGAAATTATTCTGTTGCCTCCTTTTCCTTGTCTTTCTGAGCAAAGGCATTCCACAAAGTATATAAACCCCTACAGTACTCTGTGCACAGGCACAGGATTGCCTCCATATTCTGGATACTTCTTGCCCAGATGAACTATAATTTATCTCCAGTCTCTATCTATCTATCTTCCTACCTACTTATCTATCTTCTATAGTCTATATTTCACTATTCTTTACTATAGTCCTTATTCTAATACATTGAATAGATTTTCTTGATCTTCATCAGATCCTTTTAATTTCATTTAATCTTTATATTTAATATCATTCAATATTCCAAGGTAGGCTGTGGTCAGTTTTACAGGTGGCAGAATGGGATCACTTTCCTGCCGACTTGTGGCAAAGAGCATCTGAAATAAGACGTGTTTGAATCTGGAGCCCAGATTCTTCTCATCAAATCATGCAGGCAGCTTTACTCTCTCTCTCTCCACACAGGCACACACACACACATTCTATAATTCACAACTATTTTTGATGATGAAAATCTTAATGGATTACCTCCTTTATTGTGCTATTAACATTGGCCCATTGTTTTAATGAGCCCCTTTTAAATTTTTTTAAAATCTTTTATTGACTTATAATCATTTTACAATGTTGTGTCAAATTCCAGTGTAGAGCACAATTTTTCAGTCATACATGAACATATATATATTCATTGAGACATTTTCTTCTCTGTGAGCTGCCATAAGATCTTGTGTCTGTTTCCCTGTGCTATACAGTATAATCTTGTTTATCTATTCTACAATTTTGAAATCCCATCTATCCCCTTGGCAACCACAAGTTTGTATTCTATGTCTATGAGTCTATTTCTGTTTTGTATTTATGCTTTGTTTTTGTTGTTTTTGTTTTGTTTTTAGATTCCACATATGAGCAATCTCATATGATATTTTTCTTTCTCTTTCTGGCTTACTTCACTTAGAATGACATTCTCCAGGTGCATCCATGTTGCTGTAAATGGCATTATGTTGTCGGTTTTTATGGCTGAGTAGTATTCCATTGTATAAATATACCACATCTTCCATTTATGATAGAAACTCTTACCAAAGTGGGTATAGAGGGAACATATCTCAACATAATAAAAGCTATATATGACAAACCTACAGCCAGCATAGTACTCAACGGTGAAAAACTCAAAAGCTTCCCACTAAACTCTGGAACAAAACAATAATGCCCACTATCACCACTCCTATTCAGCATAGTCTTGGAAGTCCTAGCCACAGCAATAAGGCAAGAGAGAGAAATAAAAGGGATCCAAGTTGGAAAAGAAGAGGAAAAGTGTCACTATATGCCAATGACATGTTACTATATATAGAAAACCCTAAAAGGTCCACACAAAAACTATTAGAGCTGATTGAAGAATTCAGCAAAGTAGCAGGTTACAAGATTAGCATTCAAAAATCGGTTGCATTTCTTTACACTAACGATGAATCAACAGAAAAAGATAGTAAAGAAACAAGCCCCTTTAAAATAGCACCCAAAGTAATAAAATACCTAAGAATAAATCTAACCAAGGAGATAAAAGACATACACAGAAAACTATAAACCACTGATGAAGGAAATTAAAGAAGACTTTAAAAAATGGAAAGATATCCCATGCTCCTGGATTGGAAGAATCAATATTGTTAAAATGGTCACACTGTCCTTTTAAATATTTTTAATCAACCTATTGAAGCATAGTTTAAATATGTTAAAATGCCTTCATTTTGAGTGTGTGGTTTGATGAGTTTTCACATGTTTATACCTGAATAACCAATTAAGATATAGAATATTTTCTTCACTCTGGATGTTTTCCTCATATTCTTTAGAAGTCGATCCCCAACTCTTGACCTCAAGTAACCACTGATATGCTTTCTTTCTCTATTTTGTATATATATGTTTTATTGAAGTATAGTAAGTTTACAATTTTGTGTCATTTTCTGGTGTACAGCACAATGCTTCAGTCATACGTGAATATACATATATTCATTTTCATATTCTTTTTACTCATAAGTTACTACAAGATATTGAATATAGTTCCTTGTGCTATACAGTATGAACTTGCTATTTATCTATTTTATATATATTAGAGTATCTGCAAATCTTGAACTCCCAATTTATCCCTTCCCACCCCCTCCCTCTCACCCCCAGTAAACATAAGTTTGTTTTCTATGTCTGTGAGTATATTTCTACTTTGTAAATAAGTTTGTCTCTTTTTTTTAGATTCCACATATAAGTGATACCATATGGTATTTTTCTTTCTCTTTCTGGCTTACTTCATTTAGAATGACAATTTCCAGGTCCATCCATGTCACTGCAAATGGCATTATTTTATTCTTTCTTTATCACTGAGTAGTATTCCATTGTCTAAATATCACAACTTCTTTATCCAGTCATCTGTCGATGGACATTTAGGTTGTTTTCTAAATGTCACAAATATATGATGACATGTTGAGACATGGATCAAAACATGTCATCAGGTTCCAGCAGTGCCCACCTCTAAACTTTTCATGGTGTGCCAATCTGAAATGAGTTTTATAACTTGTTATTGTAATAATACTATTTAGTACATTGCACCTCAGTAATGCCAGCTCCAAATTAGGATTCACTATATCAAAAGTGAGACACAAGCAAAAGATATTTTCCTTGGAACATATTGACCTCAACATCCAGATAATAGCTTGCCAATTTACTATGGACTCCATCAGAAGTTTAAAAAATATAATAATGATAAAGACACTGTATTTGCATCTTTGTATTCTAAAATTGACTTTATGGTGGCTACTCAGTGTTGAAAAATATCAGAAAGCAAGTTTTCTCATAAAAAACTGAAATTAATACCAATGAAAACAACGTGTTGAAGCACTATTGCTCTGGTGACACATAATTGTGGTCATTTTACAGAGAGCACCATTAGCAGTGAATGTTGTCACTGCAATATGCTTTTTGGCTCGAATTTGCCAAATAATTGCTTCAATTACCTGTGTCTCGTTGGCTATGGAATCTTTGTTTCTCGCTAGAGCACTGCTTAGTGATCTTCTAGTCAAAACCTCATTTCAATGTCAAAGTGTTGATAAGACTCACATAATAAACTTCCATCGCTATTGTGGCTGAGACGTGATTCTTCTGTCAGTTTATGCTGAGAATCGTATTGAAAACAAATGGTTTTGAAGTAGTGTAACTGTATTGTTGGGAAGAGAGAAGCATTCTCCCTTAGGGAAGTTATAATTACATGTTGCCATAGTGACAATGGACAGAGAAGGCTTTTTGTTTGGTTTGGTTTGGGTTTTTTTTTTGGGGTGCTACTGCTTTCCAGGAAAACTCTCATCAGACTTGATAATTGTCAGTGCTGGGCATCTTCCCCCGGCCAAAGGAAAACCTGTCATATTATCAGTTAACACGACTGATTGGAGGAGCGCTCAGTCCATTCTATTGGCAGTAGCAATCTCAGGAATATTTCAGTAAATCTGAGTAAGGGCAGCAAAGTAAGAACTAGGTCAGCTGATGGGAGATGGCATTTTTATCTCCTAAATTTACAGTATCCGGGAGATGGAGAGAGAAATTTTAGGGCCTCCAAATACCTTCATTTGATTTACTAAGATTTGAAAACTATTTGTGAAACATTGACTTTTCTATATATCTCGTTTAAGTTTCAGCACAACCCTGTGAAAACTGCTTACACAGGAAACAACATGCGCACATCTCAGAAGCATTACGTTGAGTAAACGGAGCCAGAGTCTAAGGGTGATTCCATCTACGTGAAGTACGGCAATAGGCAAAAATAATTTATGATGATGAAAGTCACATGTCTATACCCATCTACATCCTTTCTCAGCCTACTGGGTAGAAAACTGTGAGGTGCGCTGCTGTAGCACCGGCTTTCAGCTCTGCACTCACCGGTGAAATTTACTCCGGTAAATTTCAGCTCTTTCGTCTCGAAGATGAAGTCCCCTCCAGCTCTAATTTCCAGAATATCATCTAGAAAACTCTCCATCCATCCTTTCCAGGAGTTAGGATTGACTGAAAGGGGCCCCAGGGAATTTTGTGGGTAATGGACATGTTCCATATTTTAATTGGTGTAGTGGTTACACAGGTGAATATGTTTGTTGAAACTCATCATGCTGTGCATTTAAAATCTACACGTTACTGACTATAAATGTGCAAAAACTGTAAAAAGAAAACTTTATGAGTTTCTCTTATGACCCATATTTTACTCATGAGACAACTGGGACTAAGATGGGAAGTGATGATTTTCCCAAGTTCAGTGTGGGAGCTGGGAAACCTATATTATCCTATGAGAGTTGCAATTTTATCTTGTGTCCTTTTGTAACAAGATTTTCACCATGCCATTAATTATGAGCTTTAAGCTTTTGTATTAGCAAAACAAAAATGAAAAAATATGTATTTCCCACATCCAATCCTATTTATGTGCACACACACATTTTACAGAGACAAATGGCGATGAGTTTCTGCTTTTTCGCTGGGAAAAGCAAAGAAAGAGGCTGTCCAACAGGGGAGGTCATAATAATGCCACTCAGTCAACGGTGTTCTGAGACATCTGCTCAGTAGAGTGTCCCAATAGGTGTCTTTCTTTTAAGAGGTAAAAAATTTGACATAACAGCTTTCAGTCTGTGCAGTAGTTCCTAAATAAACTCACTAAAGTTACCTCGCATCTTGTTAAAACCACAGCTTCTAACTCAGTGGGTCTGAAGTAAGGCACGTCAATTTGCAATTTTAATAAATTCCAAGATGGTGATGATATTGCTGGTCCTTAGACCACACTTTGGGTGGCAAAGATGAGGTCATTAAAACTGTAGTTGAATCTGCAATTTACCTAAGGTCTCAAACTCAGAAGGCGAGCTGAAATCAGAACCCGTGATATGTTTCTCATATAAGAAACAAGATAAGAGGGTACATAGATAAAGATAAATACGTGGTACTGGGGAGAAAATTTGTTGTAGCCATTTATTCAGATTGGTTGTTTAGAGTTATCTGAATGTGAGTAATTGGTTCCATTTTTATTGCTTTATTTCTATGTACAAAGCTTTAGGTTGGTGTCCTAATTTCCAATCAAGAAGTTGCTCTTCTAAACAAGGATACATTTGTAATCGTGGGAATCATAGTATGAAACAATGACCAGCAAAAATGTGTGATGGTCACAACACACACACGGAAGTCAGTTGTTTGTGTTGTACCCATCCTTCTACGTGGCCTTCAGTAATCCTGGCCTCCTGGTGTTCCCATGGCTGTGCAGTCCTCTTCCACAGTAAGTGGGGCTGACCTGTGAAACCAGTGAGATGATAATGTGTGTGAATTCACAAGATGGATCATAAAAGACATTCTGGCTTTGCCTTGTTTACTTCTCGATTGTTGGCTCTGGCAGAAGCCAGCCACCATGTTACGAAAATTCTCAAGCGACCCGTGGAGAGGCCCTCACGGGAAGAGCTGAGGCCTCCCGCCAACAGCCATGAAGGGAGAGGACTACCTGCGAAGTGGGTCCCTCAGCTCCAGGGTTTTGAAGCACTCGATAACCAACATAGTATTAGGAAAAAGGGAGAAACTCTGTATTTGGCAGATACAAGACTTTTGATTTAGAAAGGCAGACTCTGTAGTAAGTCCAAAAAAATTATCTAAGTATAATCAAACCCTATTTGAATTAACCCTAAGAGTTCTTCTGATTTCATGGTTTGCAGGTTCTAATCCCAAAGAAATGGATTTTTCAGTGAAGGAAACAAGATAAAAGCGTAGTCACAAATTGGAACATTTACAGTGTGTTAATGAATAAAACCAGCAAATTATGTGATCTATTATTAGGTTATGTTCTATGCTTAGGAATGTGTTGATGAAGACTTAGGTTGGGACACTAGCTGAGGAAATTGGGAAAAATAGAGATAATTTTTTTGAATAATTAATAGGACTTCATGATAAATTGAGTTGGTATATAAAGAAAAAGGAAGGATAGAAGACACCTTTAAGAATTTGTGCCTAGGAGGGAGGGTATAGCTCAAGTGGTAGAGCACATGCTTAGCATACCCGAGGTCTTGGGTTCAATCCCCGGAACCTCCTCTAAAAACAAAATTTAAAAAATAAATAAACCTAATTACCGCCCTCCCCCCAAAAAAGAAAAAAAATAAAAGAATTTGTGCTCAATTGATTGAAGAATAATGGCATGCAGTGTTGAATAAAACAGATTACTTGGGTAGAATAAGCCAGGGTTTTAGAGACAGGGAAGAAAACAGAGGGTTTTTTTTTTTGAGATGTATTGAATTTTGCATAACAAGAAATCCTGGGGGAGAATGCCTTCTTTTTGATTTTTGCTGTCCTCTTGTACTCCCTAATGATGATTATTTTTCTCATTTTGAAACCCATCCCTGAAAAACAGAGATAACCAATATATTTATTTTACTTATGAAAAAATAAAAAAAAATCCTTTGCAAGTGAGAGTTTTAACAATATGTTCAGGAGGGGAGGCTATAGCTCAGTGATAGAGTGTGTGCTTCATAAACATGAGGCCCTGGATCTAATCCCCAGTACCTCCATTAAAAAAAATAATCAATAGATAAATCTAATTATCTCTCCCCAATAATAATAATAATAAAAATAAAAATATATTTAATACTTAGAATTAGAAATTGTGTAAAATCCAGCTTTCCCCAAACCAACCGATGGGTCCTTCCAGCTGGAGTATATTGTGATCACTGCACAGCTTTCCCAGGCACTTGGCGTCTTGAAATTGTCACTGTTTTGAAATGGGAAGATGTTTTTGATAAGGTTTTAATACAGTGCCTGTTTCCTGGTGGGTACCTGATAGCTTTTAGCTTTGAATAACTAGAAATCCAATGCTGTAAATTCACCAAAAATATATAAGGCTTTGGGAAATCTGTTCATGCAGCCAAACTCATAGAAGACTGATTTGTGAAACTGAATGCCAAAGTGTTCACTGACAAACAGGCGCACATAATTCTAATAACTGGAACATTCAGTAAAGGACATTGCTAGTTTTCAGGTATTTTTCGGTTGTCAAACTCTCTTGTCCTCACATCACTTCCTTTAATGATTCCCAGAATCACAGTTTGTCTTTCATTAACTGCAGTTTTGAGTTTTGAGGGTGTCTTCCCAATGAAATTTCACAAAGATAAATTAATGTAAGAGACTGCATATTTATAAATAATACTTTTGAGCTAAGTGACTTTGGTGAGGATGACTTTTTTGACTTTTCTTCTATTTTATAATGATAGCTTCTTAGCTTTCTTTTTAGCGTGTAGATATTTGCTCCATTTTAACAAAAAAAGGGGACCTAAATAAAAAAAAATATATGGTTAAACAAATAGCTGAGTTATAATTACTGTATAACATTAAGCATAAACAAACCTATGGTAGATGCTTAACGAGTTGGAGGCATTTTAATTAGACAATAAACTTCAAGCAATTTACTTCAAAGACATTTGAGGCTAATCGGCTAATTATATGTTGCCTGAGGGAGGAAATACTTCCTTCAGCTGACTTATTGATTTGTTGCCTTTTAACAGAAAATTATGCTGATCTAATTACAAAGAAGGGTTAAAAAGCTAATAACTTCAAACCTGAGGTTGTCCATAATGGAACAGAATGATTAATGGTCTAACAGAAGCAACTGCGCATGAACGTTTAGCCAGAGACCTGAAATGTCATGTCAATAACAGAGAAGGGGGAACAGAAATACTCCTACTGATTTTTCTTTCTGCATCAAGTGATGTTAAAATAGCTAAATGGTGTTGCAATTGGACCCATGGTGTAGCAGTCATTTATAATCAAGTCTTTAAACTTTGTTTTTCTGGATTATTAATTTCTCAAAAACAAAATTCCTGTTAACGCTAATATGCTCTTCAGTGAGTACTATGCACAATCTTCTTCAAAAACCAATTTTTTGAAGTCAGTTTGAAGGTCATGAAGGGGAATGGAATCAATGGATCAACATCAGGAGCCCCGGGAAGTCAAGGTAGATCACCAGGTAGCCATACAAATCCCGCTCCACAATGCTGCCAATGGAGGAATTATAAAAGGAACATGGGGCTGACGGCTGGGACCACATAAATTGGTTTTAAGACTTTCCCTTGAGATGGGAAGGGCTAGAGAGCATGGGTACCATTTTGAGACATGAAACCAGAAAATGTGTGTGAAGGTAATTCATTATTTATCACCTGTTCTAGTCTGGCTCCTGCTCCGAATGACTGCCGCACCCAGAAGCAGACTTCTTTTTTTTTTTTTTAACGTTTTTTTATTGAATTATAGTCATTTCACAATGTTGTGTCAAATTTCAGTGTAGAGCACAATTTTTCAGTTACGCATGAATGTGTGTGTGTATATATATATATATATATTTATATATATACATTGTCACATTTTTTTCTCTGTGAGCTATCACAAGATCTTATATATATTTCCCTGTGCTATACAGTATAATTCTGTTTATCTATTCTACATTTTGAAATCCCAGTCTGTCCCTTCCCACCCCGGCCCCCTTGGCAACCAAAAGTTTGTGTTCTATGTCTATGAGTCTGTTTCTGTTTTGTATTTATGGTTTTTTTTTTTTTTTTTTTTTTTTTTTAGATTCCACATATGAGCAATCTCATATGGTATTTTTCTTTCTCTTTCTGGCTTACTTCACTTAGAATGACATTCTCCAGGGACATCCATGTTGCTGCAAATGGCATTACGTTGTCGGGTTTTATGGCTGAATAGTATTGTATAAATACACCACATCTTCTTTATCCAGTCATCTGTCGATGGACATTTAGGCTGTCTCCATGTCTTGGCTATTGTAAATAGTGCTGCTATGAACATTGGGGTGCAGGTGTCATCCTGAAGTAGGGTTCCTTCTGGATATATGCCCAGGAGCGGGATTCCTGGGTCATATGGAATCTCCATACTGTTTTCCATAGTGGCTGCACCAAACTGCATTCCCACCAGCAGTGTAGGAGTGTTCCCTTTTCTCCACAGCCTCTCCAGCATTTGAGAAGCAGACTTCTTTGTCCTGGGAAGAAGGAGCTATGCTTGTAGTCTGAGCTGGGGCAGCCCTCGGGCAGTGTTGGAACCTAAGGTTAGGAGAGCTTGTCAGTAGCACCAGATAGTCCATTAACAGTACTGAGGCTGGGGTGGCACCATCAGCCCTTGGTGACCATATGTGTTGCTGGTAAAAGAGAACAGAGACTTGGGAAGCCTTAGAGAACAGCTTAATGAACTCCTGCACATCGAGAGTAGGACGAAGCAGCATTTGAGAAACAAGATTTTGTTTTGAGGAAGACAGTGCTATTTCTATTATCTTGTCTCTATGAAGAAGAAGATAAAAATCATCTACAATTCTACTACCCCTTCCCCAGAGATAATGACAATTAATTCCCAGGTGGACATACTCTTAAAAGTGTTTCTTTCTTGTTCACTTACTTACTTTTCCCCTTTTATCCACCCTGCTAGATTTTTAAAATTAAGCTGCATCATGAACTTTTTTTCATATCATGGCTTACTCTTCCATAATGTAATTTTCAGTGGCTTTTTTATATTTAGTTGTAAGATTCCACTATCATTGGTAGTTAAGATCATTGCCAAAAATATTTTTATTGTGACCTATATCTTTATTTTGTTTTGTTTTCTTGTGGATGAAAACTATGTCCCCAAAATCTTCAACTCTTGGGTTCGGTTGCCTTTACTTTCTTGTTTCTGTCTGTCTGTTGTGCAGGCAGGAGTGACCTTGCTTCTTCTTTGCTTTTTTCCTGTCCTAGTCTTAGTTTAGAGAACTGGCCTCGGTGCTTTAACCAGAGGACCAATACTGGAGGCAGTTTCTGTATTTATGGGAACTGGAGGGGGCTGGGAGCAGGGGGATGGACTGGCTTAACTATTTCTCTTTATTTCCTTACTCTGATTCTAACAGTGATCCATGAACCAGCAGTGTGGGCATCCCCTGGAGGCTGGTTAAAAATACAGACTCTCAGGCCCACCCCAGACCTGTTGAATCAGAACCTGCATTTAGGTTGATATTCCAGTGGATCATATGCATGTGAGAGTCTAGGACGCACTGCTTTAGTTGGTTGCCATTAATTGTCCTTTGATTATTCCTACACCAGTGATTTCCAAACTTGTCTTCCTATTGGAATCACCAGGGAAGCTTACAAAAATGCTACTGCTGCCCACATCCCCAGCGATTGTGATTTAGTTGGTCTGGGGCGTGGCTTGGGCACTGGAAGCTTTAAAAGATGCCCAGATTCAAATGTGCAGTCAAATTGAGAAGACACTGCCCTGCGCTTCATGTACTAGTTCTGTGCTGTTTGACAAGTTTTCCCAGGGCCACATCCTGCCCTATTTTGGAGTGAAGCTTTCTCCACCTGTCAGTTCTATTCCATATGCTTCCTATTTAGCAGAAACTCTTATAAAATTCTGTGTCGTTAATGGTATGTGTTCCCTTTATTTCCTAACACTGTTGTGTATTTGAATTTTGTAGTGTAACTCTTTCCGAAGGAAAATATAATCCAAGCAGCGTAGCTGCATGTTGGCTGTAGATGGGTGTGTCTTTCACTCCATGTTCTCTTTTGCTGTTCTTTCTTCTTTCTGTCATGTCCAGACTCCTCAAAACCCAGTATGGCCAAACTGTTTTCAACCCTTTGTTCTCAGCTCCTGGTCTTTTTGATTCCTCATTTTCCCTGTTGGTGTTTTTCAGTTATAAAGGACCGTCTCACCAGTGGCACCATTGACATTTTGGGCCAGAGAATTATTGCCTGTGAGTGGTTGTCAGATGTCCAGCAGCATCCCTGGCCTTTACCACTGGCACCCCTCAACCCCCCCACCCCTTTTGTGACAAGAACAGTTCAAGGTTTGCCAAATTCTCCATAGGTGGCAAAATTCCCTCTGGGTTGAGGACCACTGAGCTATAGAATTGTCACGGATTCTCAATGGCTAATAGACAGTGCAGCAAGTACATTTTTAAAATATCATTTCTATGTTACAGTCTTTACTATCGGCATGACAGGTACTTTTTTCATCAATTTCATTCCATATACTAGTGTCCTGGGGTTGTCCTGAGTTCATGAAATTATATTCTTTACTGTTAAGATGGTTCAGCTCACACAGAGTGAAATGTGATTTGATTCTGGAGTTTGTAAGACTTTTCACATGGAGAAATTCACAGACATAAATGGAAAGAGAGAAGAGATGGGGAGAGAAAGAGAGAGAGAGAGATTACAGAGATCATAACCCAAAGATCCCAACATTAGAATAAGGAAAAATGATTACTCCAGTAATGGTCACTGTTTGGACTGAACCGTGGCTACAATGACCTTACCCTGGAAAATAAGAACACGTTTCCCCAACATGCTGACCCCTCTTTCTAGTCCCAGGGTTGAGCGTGTGAGGATTCCATCTTTATTATGGTCATTTTGAGATGAAAGGACAAATGAAAGAATGTGTTTTTTATTTCATGCCAGGGAATCTAGCTTAGCCAATACTTTCTTAAATGCTTGAAACGCCAATAAACTGAAAGCCCTACAAAGAAAAACAGATAATAGAAATATAAACACAAGACAATGAGATTCCTGCCCGCTTTCGTACTGATGGGATTAGCTGGAGGTAAGAGACATCAGAAGTCTTCCAGCCACAGGGCACACACAGTAGTCTTCATGGAAATGAATGTTTCCAAAAGGAATTTCATCTTAGGTATACAACTGCATTTCCTTTAAGCTACATTTGGCACGAGTCAGTCCCACCTTTGAGCTAAAATTTTGGTTAATGTTAACAGTCTTGCATTCAGTTGAAGAAGGTTGCAGATCAGGACAGAGCGTCTGAGGCAGATTTGCAGCTGGGAACTAAATTGTTGCCCAGATGAAGGAACCCTTTGCTCAGTGTAGACTAAAGTGTTTTCTGTGATCCCTTGCATTTCTACAGCCAGCATCTGGGCACCAGGATTTTTTCTCCTTGAGCACTGTAGGGCAGAGAAGCCTTCATTTCCAGGCCGGCTCACTTCCCCAGGACTGGCCCTTCACTAGGCTGGCATCAATTTCTCTGGGCTCTGCTGGCTTTTAGCAGAGCTGTCACTGAGTCATTTGTCCTCAATACATCGGAGACACTAGAAACTTCATTTGGTCAAGAACAAATGGAGCGAATTAAAAAGAGAAAATTGGTGCCAGAACTTATTTTATTTCAGGCCACAGTTTTGTTTCTTTGGGTTGGAAAGCCTGCAGATCCCTTCTTTAACTTCATTTATTTCACTCCCTTCAGCTTTTCTCTCCCATTCACTAAACTGTCATGAAAAGTTCTGGAAACACTAGCAGCAAAAATGGCCTTGCCCGTCATGTGGCTTGCGGTTCTGCGAGTGATCAGTGCGTCCTCTATGGATTGTGTTCTCTTAGGCACCTGAAAACTTCATTTAGTTCACCTTTGCTTTGGCCCGAAACAGTCAAACAATTGAGTCAAAAGTACAGTTGAATTCTGAAGACTACAGAAAATGCTTTAATCCTTTGTTTTCTTTTTTACTTTGTAGGTTACACTAACCAGGGCTTCACGCAGTGTCACAGGCTTTTACACCAAACACTTTGGAATAAATGGATGCTTATTAGCGATCTTTAAAAGGGGGGAAATTAATAATGATAACAATCATGATAATAATATCATCGGTCTAGCATCACCCATTTGTCTGATACTTTCTATGTGCTGGAACAGACTCTTTTCTACATTTTACCACATTTTTTATCCTCACAACATCCCTGATATTATAAAGGCCATGTTAGAGCCAGCCTCTGTCTACCACCTCCTCAAATCCAGCTCTGGAAACCGTGACAAGTGATGTGGAAATTTAGGCATTCTTAAAAGGGACATCACCAGCCAACATCATGCAAACCTTCCCTAGATTTCTCTCCCTCTCTTTAAATTTTCTCCCAGAGCAGGAAACAGATAACATGTCCTTCACCCACGAACCCATCTGCTCTCCCAGACCTCTGGTGGCCATGCCATTTCCCTGCTTACTTCCTCCTTCCCACAGTGCCATTGTCATTTCTCCTTTACCTCTTTGCTACCCCCTGGGAAGTGCCATTTGCCTTTGGCTAGCATCCTTCTCACTAGAACTTTGGTAAAAAAATTCTGAACTTTGTTTCATGTATATGAAGAAATGAAGTGAAACAACCTAAATGCCCATTAACAAAGGACTGGATAGAGAAGTTGTGGTATATTTATACAATGGAATACTACTCAGCCATAAAAAAGAATGAAATAATGTCATTTGTAGCAACATGGATGGATGTAGAGATTGTCATTCTAAGTGAAGTAAGCTAGAAAGAGAGAGAAAAATACCATATGATATCCCTTATGTTGAACCAAAAAAAAAAAAAAAAAAAGAAGACACTAATGAACTTATCTACGAAACAGAAACAGATTCACAGACATAGTAAACAATGGGGGAAAAGGGGTGGGAAGGGATAAATTGGGAGTTCACAATTTGCAAATATTAACTACTGTATATAAAACAGATAAAAAACCAAATTACTTCTGTATAGCACAGGGAACATTTGATATCTTGTAGTAACCTATGATGAAAAAGTATATGAAAATGAAGATATGTATACATATATATGCCTGAAACATGGACACCAGAAATTGACACATTATAACTGACTATACTTCAGTAAAAAAAGAAAGAAAGAAATGAAGGCACAGAAACTGAAGTACTTTGCCCAAGATCGCTCAGCTCATAAACAGCAAATCCAGATTTGAACCAGGGTCTTTCCGACTTTAATGACTATGTTCTTTCCTTCTAATCAGGTTGCTTTGCAATTCTATCATCTGTAGTTACTCCTGTTTATGTCATGGTGTAATGTTGGGTTTTAAAATTTCTAATCAACATTATTTGAACAGGGTGATTACTTGGAACACAGCTGACAAGTCCAAATGTGCCTAGAGGAGTTTAAAAATGGATTGGGGAAAAACCTGTTAACTGGATTGTTTATTTAAAAAGGAAACAAAAATCCCTTAGGTTATAAAGTTGGAGGCACCATAATTAAACAGGCTTCCCAAGGTGCAGTCTTTCTAGACTTTCTGGACTAAAAGGTTTCTTCTTTATCTGCCCAGCCCACCACGACCACTCTGGCTGACCTCCTTTTAGGGAAATTAACACAGTTGCTCAACATTCCAGTGTCTACAGATGTTGCTGGCTCTGGGCCTTAGCTTTTGTTTCACCCCTAATGAGTGAATGACAGACAATCAATGAGATTCACTAGTGGTGGTTGTTTCTCACTATAACGGAACCTCTACTTAGCAGACTCCTGCAGTCTTGCTGCACAGGCCTTCACATGGTCTGGTTGGGACGTCTGGTTCTCCATCCTGGCTGCATGTTGGTATCACCAGGGAAATTTTATAAAATACTGATGCCTAGACCCCACTGCTGATAAATTAAATCAGAATCTCCAGGGGTGGGGACGAGTCTATTGAGCAACCCCTGGGTTGGATGGCTATTGTATTAAAATAAGTTCCTAAATTACCACTGGGATATGATTGAAGGACAGATATTTCTGGAGACCATTAAAGAGGTCTTTGCAGTTTCAGCAAAGAAATTAGCAGTGGTTTATGATGTTCTGGCTTAAAATAGAGAGTATATCAATCAAATTAGCCACAACGATGTTGAGTGACAAACTACCCCAAAACCCAGTGGCTTCCGTCAAGGAGCATTTATTTTTTCTTGCTCATGGGCCTGTAGGAGAGTGTGGTCTGGCAGGTCCAAGCCGGACTCTGCTGAGCAGTTCTGTGTCAGGCTTCAGGTAAGCTGGACTTCACTGCAGGTGGAGGTGCGGCTCAGGTCTTGTTCCAGCGCCTCTCATCCTCCGTGGACCATCAATTGTCTGGGGCCTGCATTTTTCATGGCAGGTCACGGCAATAGCCAAGCTTAATGGTGCTAAAAGTCTCATGTCATGGTCACTATGCTTTTGGACAAAGTAATTCATACAACCCAGCCCAACACTAGTGGGATGGAAACATACACCCTCCACGGCGTGGAGGAAGAGGATAAATCTTTTGCCCACAAAAGTCCACATTCTCACAAGAATGCATTTGTTGACAATATGTTAGAAGACAAGTGACTAAAGGAGGTCTGGCTTTTCAAGTTTTCTGTAGATAAATAATTATTCCAAAGCAAAAGGTTTCTTAAAAGGTCACAAGAGGCTGGGCTGCCACAGGAGTGGGGAGACAGTTTCAGGCACTGATAGAGTTGAAGAAGAGTATAGATCATCCACTGGTGGGAAAGTTGTGCAAAGGAATCAAGCATTCGCTGATTATTGGGTATATCAGTTTGATTTGTAGTTGGCCCGCCATAGGGAGAAACAGAAAGACTAGGGCGTAAGGATGAAAGATTCAAGTCGTCATGACAGGCTGTAACCAACAAGGGAGATAAACATAATGTCATGCACTTGGGTTTACAATCTCAATTGCTATATAGGTACCAAATAAAAGTCTATCCATAAGAAACTGGTATAGGGTTTATATTTTATTGGCTCATTGATTGAATAGTGCATTGATTGGAATTGCTAAATAACCCCAGGTATCTCCCGTCAGGATCAGTCTAGAGGTTATTCTGTGGACAAAGCCTGCCGTTTGGCCATAGAACATATACTGGCTGGAGTTAATGATGCAATTAACGATAACAGCAGGAGCAGTAGCCAATATCTGTGGAATGCTTCCCAAGTGCCAAGTGCAGTTATGTGCTTTCCATGGATCATTTCATCCTCAGCTCCCCCCGCCCCCATGAGGTAGATACTAATGACATGTCCATTTTACAGGTGACAAAACTGAGGCTCAGTGGCTCAGTGAGTTAAAGTAACCTGCCCAAGATCCCACAGTTCGTAAGTGGCATCACTCAGCGTTTAATCAGGGTGTCTGATCCGATAGACCGTGGGTGTAACCATCACACTCTATTGCCTGCCCTTTCAGGCTGATGTGCCCTTTCAAATACTAGCACTTTCCTCGCAGCCCGTACCGCCAGGTGACAGAGGACCGCCCGTGAACACTTTGCTAATTAATGGCCCATTTCTAAAATTATCTTGAGGTGTGGATCTCAAGAGATTCTTGATAGGTATCCTGGTACTGCTTCATAAGTTTCTGGAAATCACAGTGTATTCCAAAAGCTGCCAGAAATTCAGCTTCCTTCCCCAAATCCAAGTGACCACCCCCAACTGCCACTCCAGGCCATCGGAGACACATTCTGTGTTGTTGCAACCGCCTCCCACTTTGCTATTGATTATTTCTAACTTGCCAGAGGGAGCTGACAGCCAAATGAAAGGCTGGGATTTCCCAATCGATAGTCATTAGAAGTGCATTTATTATCCATGGAGTGACTTTCGGGGCCGGGGCAATACCCTTAACAATAAAAAGAAAACAAATAAGAGCTTATTTTGGTAACATAAACATAGCTCTCTGCCAGGAGCAGCCAGATTCCTCTAAAGAAATGCATTTGCAAATATCCCTTTTCTCTCAGGCATTGCTGCCGCACGTACAAGCACATCAAGGAAATATAAATTCCAGGACTAATCTTCAGAGGATGTGGAGTTGGACAGGCTGTGTTGTGCGTGCGTGCGTGTGTGTGCGTGTGTGTGTGTGTTTATTTGCTTGCTTTTTGAACTGAAGGAAGAAATTTAAATCACCAATTTTATTTCCCACACTTGATTGTGAAAAGGGAGCGGGGGAAAGAAAAACCAGATGATAATAAATCTGAAAAAAAAATACAATCTATTCTTTAAGTGGAAGTGAATGGATGGAGGTGGTGGGGAGCAAAAAAGAGGTGCGAGAAAGCCAAGACGGGGAGAATCTGTCAGATGGGCGTTAGGGTAAACATATGTTGCTTACTAATTTACTGTGAAAAGCAAGGTGTCCCCAGGCAAGTAGAGTCCTGCTAAGTCTTCTGGACTGACCAGGAAAGGAGAACAGACCCATTTTTAGAAAGTCAAATGCTCGTGATTCATGAGGCAACCCTGGTGTATTCTTGTAAGTTTCCTTTTTCCATTTTCCGTTATCAGCAGTCACTAGATTTTCCAGGCTTACCTTTTGGGCTGTAGTAGGGAGAAGGCTATTCTCAGTTTGTCTGGCTGATATGTTTCCTGAGATAAAATAGACAAAATGCCTTTACAGAGAGAGACAATGCCCATGGCTTCCTGGAAGGTGATCTTTTAGTTCTTGATGAGTTAGCCACGTTCTTTGTGTCCCCCGTTGACAACTTGCTGGCTTCACATCCTGCATTTTTGAAACAATTTTTTATTCATTCTAACTTATTCTATCTAAGGGCTCTGTGTTGAAATTACACAGTCACTTTCTCCTCATTCTCAAGAATGTGTCCAGAGCCAGTCTCACTGGTCTTGCTTGAGATGAGCTCAGGAAAACCAGCCATTTGCCCTGATTATTGTGTTGCAAACATCGTTATCGGTTAGCTGTGGACCACACCCCCAAAATAAGATTGGCTTCCAGGTTAATCAGACCAGTTTTTAGAAATAGCAGAAGGAGGAAACTCTGAGAACAAACATAGACCTTGGGAATTAGTAGCCTAAGGTCTGAGCCTACCAGTTATAAATGGTGGCCTTTTAACCCTTGATGTATTATCTACAGATGGAGAGAAATTCTGAGTGAGCAAAATATGGGGATATGACTAAAATACTTTGCACTCCTTGAGGGACCGATGTTTATAGATGAGGTATCTTTATTATTATGTATTTTTTTTATAAAACTACTTTATATCGCATTTTGTGCTCCATACTGCCAGGCTATTTTTTTAACCACATATAAAAACAAAAAAGAGGGAGAGATAGGTAACTAGATGTATAAGTATGTAGACAATGGATAAAGCCAGAGGCCTTAAGCAGGATTTTTAAATATAAATTAGGATAAGTGATGTTCTTAACTCAAAACAGGAGAAATTCAGCTGTAAGAAAAATGGATAGATTTATTCCAAAGTATTTTATTTTTTTGGATGCAATTTCAAAAGGGATTGTTTCTTTAATTTCCTTTTCTTATATTTTATTCGTAGTGTAAAGAAATGCCACTGATTTCTGTATGCTAATTTGGTATCCTGCTACCTTGCCCAATTTTTTGTCAGCTCTAGTAGTTTTTGTGTGGAGCTTTTGGGGTTTTCTATATATAGTAGCATGTCATCTGCATATAATGACAATTTTACCTCTTCTCTTCCAATTTGGATCCCTTTATTTCTTTTCCTTGCCTAATTGCTATGGCTAGGACTTCCAATACTATATTGAATAAAAGTGGTGACAGTGGGCACCCTTGTCTTGTTCCAGATATTAGCAGGAAAGCTTTCAACTTTTCACCATGGAGTATTATGTTGGCTGTGGGTTTGTCATAAATAGCTTTTATTATGTTGAGATATGTTTCCTCTATACCCACTTTGGTAACCATTTTTATCAGACACACTTTTTTGAAAAATTCAATAAAATAGACTGTCATTGAGGTTCAGGATTTTATAAGTGAGATGTCTTTCCAAATTTAAATATACATATAAGGACCAATTTATCCTATCAACAGGACATAGATTTCATTAGGAATGCCTTTAATCATTGTGGCAATAGAAAATATCTATGTTTGAAAACTCAGTCAATAACAGAGTTTTTATGGGGAGAAATTACTAAGTTCCCTGGACAGTTCAAGCCAGATGGAAGTTTTAGGAATTAGCCCATTAACTGATGGCCTCTAACTTAAAAACTCACCTACTTAAACAGTAATAAAAGAAGCTTAAAACCTCCCTTACGCGGAACTCAGTTCCCCAGCAGTGGAATTATCTGAAGCTTTGCTGAGATTAGTGAGATGAAAGCAGTGTATTAGTTAGAATTAGGATCAACTGTATATAAAAGAAAACACCACATAATCATGGCTTAAGCACACAAAGTTTCATTTTTATTTCACATAATATGAGTCAGGAGGTAAGCACTTTCAATCTGGTGGTGGAGATCCGTGGTTATCAACATCCCAGGCTCCATCTAACTTTCCGCTCCATCATTTTTAGCACGTGGTCATTTCGAGGTCCGTTGTGGCTACTGGTGCTCCAGCCATCATATCCTAATACTAGAAAAAGTAAGTAGTTGGGGAAGGGCAAAAGGGCACCTACTAGCCATCTATCTGCTTTTTGAGAATCATTCCAGAAAGACTCATTCAGCACTTCCTCTTCTATCTCATTGGCCAGAACATAGTCACAGATAAATAAGATCTTACTGTCTACAAGGCAGGTGGGCAAATGTGGTATCTCAGCCGGGCACAGTGTTGCCTTCAGTAAGACCAGGATGCTGTTTCTTTGGAAGGAGAGGAGAGTAGGTGGTAGGTAGGGAAGGGCAGCTTCTGCCGCCGCAGAAGTGACTTAGCTGCCAGAACGAACGTGGCACGGACTGTGCGCCCTCCTGATTACAGCGCCCTGCGGCTGAGGAGCACAAACACCTTGCTGCTTCTTTTACAGAGCTTGAACCACCTCGGCATTTACATGTGATTAAGGTACTAATTATCCAGTTGCTAGAGTGAAACTAATGCGGGCTCTTTTCCTTTGAAATAGAGAACAGACTGACAAGATGTCAGAAAAAACAAAAGCAAACTTTGGTGCTATCTCCCTAACCCTCTCCAGGCCCAGGGAAGAAGAAAGTAGGGGGAGTTTAGGCCAAAAGGGCGCCCAGAGCCAACAGACCAAGTTACTAAGAAGGGGAATGGGTTTCATTCTCATGATCTGCAGGTTCCCTGGAAAATTGGGCCCCAGTCCTTCAGGGGTGAAGAGGAATACGACTCGTGAGCGGCAGGGGGGACAATGGCAAGGACAGGGCAAGCTGGCTGCCCCTGTGCTCAGGCTACACTGGGGGAAAAGGAGCTAGCTGGGTGAACCTGGGTCTTATCCAGTGCCGCCCAAGAGGAAGTCATCCCATCTTCTTACGCTTTAACCACGTTTGAGCCTAAATTCAGAAGCCATCACTATATTAAGTTGCACCAGCGTTTCATATTTAAGGCCTCTGGACTTTAATCAACTTGGGACATGCTCTGGTCACCAAAGGAGAATGTTTCATAAAAAATAGCCATTTGCTTGGAGGTGGCAGAGGCACCCAAATGAGTTGTCGGAGGCACCTGTACCATCCGCATGGTTGTAACAAAAACTTGTTGCAGTAGATGAGAGTAGAAAAGTCAAAGAAAGCTTGCTAGAGTTAAGCACATTCAAAAAGCAAATGTGAGAACTGATAACCTGATACCTAAGGATGAGTGACAAAGTGACAAAAACCTATTAAAATGGCAAATGTCTGTTTGAAAAATTTCATAGTAAACTACTTGAGAACTGGGCAAAGTAAACAAAAATGAATTTAAGTTTGGGATCATATAATGTTGGAACAAATTGTCAATAGAATTTGAATCATCATAATAAAGACTAAAATTGATGTTCAGAAAAATCACTTCTATTGATCAAAAAAGTTTAAATTATGTTCAATACATGCAAATAAAGAAGACAGACTATTTTAAATATTAGGAAAATTTCATCCAGAGTTGTCCAAACATACTTTAAATTAACATTTAAAAGAATGATAAATGGAACCGTGACCCATTTACTAAGAGTTCTAGTCTGATAAAATTCTATTGCAGTATTACAGTTGTTTTTGAGAAGGGTGAAGAAATTTATAATGCTGCTAAATCACATCACACACTTTGCAAACTTTTGATAGATTGTGTTATTAGATAGCATTATATTTATTTGGTTGATGGAAACTATTGATCAGATTTTTTACACAGTTTCATTAAAATTATAGAACATCGTGATGGTCTGTAGAACCAGAAATCACCTTCTTTGAATGAAACCTGGGTATGCCCTGAATTTTCTGACCAAATTACCTCTGAATAAATGTATCGATCTATAAAACTTTAGATAGAAACTTGAGTGTCTGAAACCAAAGTTACAATTTCCCCACTATGGCTTTTCTTTTCTGCCAAGGCTAGGAAGCTGAGAACTACCCACAATTCATACCTTGTTTACACCCACATGGCCTGTCACCTAGTATCATAAGTGCATCACCTGAATAGCATCTGAACCCTCCCTTTGGCGTCTTCCTTCAGTCCTTCGTGTTTTCTTACCTGCCTATTGCTCTAACCCTTCTCTTCCCACTCCACTGTGTTCTTCATTTCACCTCTCATATTGGTTTCTCTAAGATTCAAATCTAATCACTTTACTCCCTCACTTTAAAACCTCCAAGGCTCCTTATTGTCTATAAAGAAAAGTCCAAACCTCTTAGTACAGTCCAGGAAGGCTTTCAGTGCTTTGCACCTAGCCTCCCTCTGAGACTGTCTCCTGCCATCCTTCCACATGCATGCCCTACATCCTGCCACTCCCTCCTGACTTGGTATGTGCTGTCCTGCTTGTCTGGGATGCCTGCCCCATGTCTCCTTTTTCTACCTGACGTGTTCCCATTAATCTTTTACCCTGCTCACCTTTAACCTTGTTCAAGCATGTATGTATTTGTATAGATTTCCCCAAATTCCCCAGGCAAAATTAGCTGTTTTGAGTGTCTTACTTTCCTAGCATCAATATCTATCTATCTATCTATCTATCTATCTATCTATCTATCTATCGATCTATCTATCTATCTATCATCTATCTATATATTTTCTATCCCATATCATAGTACATACTACCATTTAGATTCTATTCATAACCCTTTTCTCTACTAGACTTAGAGTTTCATTCATCTCATAAGCCTCAGCACGTTAGTACAAGAACTTGTATTGTACCTGTTAGATTTTTAGTAAAATGTCTTTTCAATGAATTGATTGTTTTTTAGTGCTTTTGAGTAGTGAAAGAAAATGATTTCTCCTTCTGAATGCGTATTCCTGTCTTACAGTGGGCTCAAATTTATTTGGTATTTTATGTTACAATTAAGAGTAAAAATCATTGGAAGAGGAGTAGCCAAGATGGCAGAGTAGGAAGACCTTGAGCCCACCTCCTTCCACAGGCACACCAAAATTACAACTGTTTACAGAGCAACTATCAATGAGAATGACCTGAAGACTAGCAGAAAAGATCTTCTACAACTAAAGATATAAAGAAGAAGTCACAATAAGATCGGTAGGAGGGGGTGAAAATGCATATAGTCAAGATCCACACCCTTGAATAGGCAGCCTACAGATTGGAAGGCATAGAAGAAACACACCTCAACAAAATGAAGACTATATATGACAAGTGCACAGCTAACATCATACTCAGTGGTGAAAAGCTGAAAGCATTTCCTCTAAGATTAAGAAGACAAGGATGCCCACTCTCACCACTTTTTTTCAACATAGTGTTAGAAGTCCTAGCCACAGCAATCAGATAAGAAAAAGAAATAAAGGAATCCAAATTAGAAAGTAAGAAGTTGAACTGTCACTTTTGCAGATGACAATAATATACATAGAAAATTCTAGAGACATCACGAACAAAACTATTAGAATTCATCAATGAATTCAGGAAAGTTACAGAGTACAAAATTAATATACAGAAATCTGTTGCATTTCTAGACACTAACAATAAACTATCAGAAAGAGAAATTAAGAAGATAATCCCATTTATAATTGCAGCAAAAAGAACAAACTACCTAGGAATAAATCTAGGAATATGGTGTTCAGTAGAATTATTATAATTAACACTTCTATATGTTTATATATGAAAGTTGTTAAGAGAGTAAATCCTAAGAGTTCACATCAAGAAAAAACATTTTTTCCTTTTTCTTTTTTATCTATATGAGAAGATGGATGTTTCCTAAACTTATATGGTCATCATTTCATGATGTAAGTCAGATCATTACACTGTACATCTGAAACTCATACATTGCTGTATGTCAATTATATCTCAATAAAACTGGAAGGAGAAAATTAAATTTAAAAAAATTTAAGCAAGGAAAAAAGAAATGAAGCAAGGAAGTGTCACATCTATAATTATTAAATCTGGTGGTTGTGATTATGGGGTTCATTACAATATTATTTATTTTTATATTTAACTGAAATTTTTCTTAATAAAGAGGTTTTACAATTTTTTTTAAAAAAAGTTAGAAAGCATCCATGTTTCTTCATTCTCTACTTTCATTATCATGAAGTTGATGGAAGTGAGCCGATAATGCTGTATTATTAGCTATGTTCCATAACTGGTCAGAAATTTCACATTTTATGAACACAATTTGCTGTACCTTTCCCAGTAGCATGAATTATTAGGTATTCAGTATTCATGGCCTATATGCTCAGGAAAATTATATTTGGCATGCCTGGGAAAATCAGACTAAAATCTTGCAGTAGGTTAGAATAGAGTGAGACTGAGTGAGGGTATTAAAATATGTACCACATCAATTTCCTGAAAAGAATCATAAGACCCCAAATCTCATCAAGTTGTTCCAACTATAGTGCCTAAACAATTTTAGGTTTTTAAACATCAGGGAAAATTTAGGAACTGCTAATGTTGGACAGAAAAAAAAATGCATATATCTATTTAGGTACTCATCATGAGCAACATAATTTGATTTATTCCAGGAAATTTCAGGCTAATGGCATATGAAAGATAACAAAGAGAATTTGGGCACATTTGCTGAATCTAGAATGTTAAGAAATTCAACTTTATTAGATTAGGAATTTTTCATGGTATCACTTTAAAATATTTTTATATGGATTTTTATATGCCCGGGGAATATAGTTATATAGTTTATATGCAGAAACTTTGGGTATCTTTTTTTAATCCTCTCATATTAATCAAGTACTTTTTAATATAATTTCTGCTCATGTCTTGTTATGTTTTATTCCTAGGACAGTTGGATAGCTGATTGGACAGATATGTTAGATCTCTCATGATGATTCTCTACATGGGAACTTTTCTCTTTTTTTTGTATTTTCAAGTTTCTTTTTAAAGTATACTATATTCACACATTTTACTCACAGTAAGTTAACATGCATACAATGTAGATTTGTAAAAAAATATTGAGATAATTAATCTGATCATTCGCAAAAGTCAAGACATTCACCTATCATGGAAAAATAATAACTTTTAATCTTTTAAATTAAAAACTTGGTCTATTCTGCTATTTAAATGGTCATTTTAAATGACACTCTTAATTTTCAGATCTGTCTATCCTGGCTTCTTTCTAAGTGACATGTGGGCCTATTGCTGTGGGGGAAGCAAAGGTTCTGTGTCCCCGTAAAGAAAACAGCCAGGTCCTCACGTGTTCCTCCAGGGCTTTATGGTTCTTGAAGGTGACTTTTTTGTTATATCTGCTTGTTCTTCTTTCTGGGGCGTCCTCTACTGAAGTCAACCACCGGAACTTATAACCCGTCTCCCAGCTTGGTGAGGAAAGTTGATAACTCTCTCCTGGTGACTAGGCCAACCTTGGGCTCACATTTGCTCCAAGACAGTGTCATATTCACCCCTAGAATCTTAATTCATCTGACCCTTCACTGTGTTAAGTCCCAAAGCAGGGATGGTGACTCTCTGCTTGGCTGCCTTCTGATCCTCCTTAAGGGCCTGAAGGGAGTTCTATATCCTACTGATGTCGCCTAGAAATAAGGAAAGCTATACATCAGAGATTTTGCCTGACCAGTTTAGTCTGATGGTTGTAGAGATGGGGGATATTGTTATTGAAGTAGGTTTCCTGATTTCAGTGGGAATAATAGAATTCTGAGAATGGAGAAAGAGGCAAATTGCTGGCAAAGTGCCTAGAAGAGATGGTTCCATTAATAGTGGTGAAGCTGTGTTAATAACCAGAATGGACTGACCCTCAGAGAATTTTGAAAGTGTGTAAAAGCTTGAGGAGTCCCCAAGACCAAAATTAGACTTTAGTCTGTTAAAGTCTCTCTTGGTCTGGATAACTAGGGGGAAAGTCTGAACAAAGAGATGATTTGCATCACCATACTCAGACCTCCTTTGTTAAGTGGCAACTAGGTCCCCTTAAAGAAGGACCGTGTTATATAACATCTCAGGCTTGGAATGTGATTCTCCAAGACATCCCAAAGGACACCTGAGATCATTTACTGATATCATTCTGACTTGGGGCAAAAAAAAAGAAAAAAAAGTTTAGATTTTGGGAACAATACTGAATATTCATTTTTAATTAATGCACTTTGTTGTTGTTAGTTAGATTCTCAGTACTTCGGCTGTGGCCCACTGGTCATTGGGAGACTCATGAAAATTAGGTAATAAATGGAGTTTTGTCTCAAGTCTACTCATGGTAGGCTCAGAAGGTCAATGAACCAACCCTGTAAATATTTTCCAAGCTTCTGGTTGTATAGTTGGCAGAATCCCCACACTGGCTCTCTGATTTATGAAGTTAGGACTTTTATAGTAGGTAGGGTCAAGTGGAAGCCTCTGGAGTGTTCCTTCCCCATAAAAATCATATCTCAAAGTGATACAGCACCCTTGAGTGAGACACAAAGATGAATACAACTTTTAAGTATTGGAGGATTTAAAGGCACAGGGCATACTCTCTAGCACATCCTCATTTAAAGCCCATGCGTAGCCTCAGTTGAAAGTAGGTAGATTTTTAAGAATGACAGCCTATTAAGAACTTAACAGTGACTTTAACAATAGCAGTTGTTCCAGATGTTGTTGTTTTTCTTTTTTAAGTCCTGGAGGAAATTAACACATACCCTGGCATCTGTGCTTTAGCCTGATGTTCTACTGATTTGTATTCCAGTTAACTAATTCTCTCTTCTGCTACGTCAAGCCTGCAGTAAAAAAACAAAACAAAACAAAACAAAACACCCAAAAAACTATTGAGTTCTTAATTTTAGTTGCTGTATTTTAATTTTGAGAATTCCCATTTAATTAGTTTTAAAGTAAATTTTAGTTGGCCCATAAAATCCTTCAGAATGCATTAAGTACATCTATTTTTAAAAATATGACTAATTACTGATAACTGAGTCACTTGTTGTGCATTCTATTGCCTACTTTTTATCCTCTTGGTCCTGTTTCTTGATATGCCTCACAAATTTTTTTATTCAAGTCTGAACTTTGTGCATGAAAAATTGTGGATGCTGTGGGTGTTGTTGGGGTAGCTCAGCTTAATCCAACCCAGAACTGAACGGACTTAAACTAGGTCTTAGGAAAGCTCAGTCTATGTCTGATTTCCCTTTGCTTTTGGAGTGTAACCCTCTAGGGTTTTCGACTGAGAGTCTAGTATTGCCTCCTTGGGAGGCAAGTCCCAAATTCCAGTTTTAATCTGGTCAGCACCGTGAGACTTTCAGGAACTTCTCTCTGCACGACCTGGGCTTTCTGCGTGGGTTTTTAACCCCTTGGCATGGACGACTTGAGAATTAAGTAAATGTCTTTGGAGGAAAACTTTAAGTTTCACATCTCTGTATTATCCTTCTCTGGGATCTTGGTCCTTCCAGTTTTGACTGCCTTGCCATCCTTGAATTCTAATTTATTCCCCCTCAGCCCTGTGAGATTTCCAAAGCCTTGCCGACTCTTCTGCCTCTTCACAGACTTTATTTGCTTGTATTCCCAGGCTTTTGCTTCTGCTCCATGCATCAGCATGTGCCCCCAAAGGAAAGGTGACTTGCAGAATATCAGCTCACCTCTTGGACTTTCCTTCTCTACAGCTTCCTCTTTAAAGTCTGGCTGCCTGTGAAGCTCTACAATAACTTCATAAAAGGTACTTTGTGTTGTCTCATTTCTCTAATCCTTGATGGAATCATTGTTTCCAGATGTTACTTCATTATAAATAGTTGCAGAAGTTCTGATTTAGTCTAGAGTTGATTTATCACCTTTTAAAAACAACCTAGATGATTTTCAAGTGAAGTCCAAGTTGAAATATACTTTTTGGTTTGTCTTACTATATTACACTGGGCCAATTTTAATGAATTATCTTTTCATTAAAAATTTTAATTTGTATAATCTTTCTAATTAATAAACATAGTTGAACAAACTTATCCCTTACAATTCTTTTACTTTCCTGTTTAACTGCAGTTATTTTCCTATTATCTTATTCTTAACATTTATATTTTACCTTCTTTTACAGCTTAATAGTCATATAGATACATATTTATTTTATTTTATAAATATCAGCTTTGACTCATTTATTATCCCTTTTTTCTAATCTATTATTTTCTGATCGTTTAGCTTTGTTAAATCTATTTTTATTCCTTGGTGTATCTACTTGTTTTCCATAATTATTTTAATTGAACATTAGTTTATTTTATTACTTATTATTAATGAATATAAGCACTTAAGGCTATGGATTTTTCTCTGAACTTGGATGCAATCATATCAGGTCGATACACTAAGGGAGCAGTTTCAATTGTCATTATTTTTTCTGAAGTTTGAAACTGGTTATTTGGCCCTTAGTAATCTGTCCAGTGGGTTTACATCAAGGCTAACACTGAATGGTTTTTGAATAATGTCTTGTTTTAATGGAACTTCTGGCACGGAATAGTTTCCATAATTGTGCAAAACAGAAATTAGTCCAATTTTTGATTAGAGAAGGGATCCAAATAACACTGTCTAGGAAGATTCTGGGTTTTGATTTTAGGTGTCCTTGGAAAAGTTGATGCAGGCCACCATTTAAAAAATAAATTGTCTAATACTGATCTTTTTTCTCTTCAATCATAGCGGTACTGGGAACTGGCCACAACTATCCAGACATTGGCTCCTCGCAGTCCAGGGAAGTGAGCTTCAACGTCCTCTGTAAATCTCCATAATCTTTGTCTGCAAAGAACTGGTGATAAATACAGATTTGCGTTGAAAGTCATGTTTATTTCTCACTATTGTTTAGTCCTTGTCCCTCAGTGACTTATAGATTCCCCAGAGATGAATGTTAATTCAAATATTTTTGCAAAAAGGAACAGATTGAAAGGAAGATGTGAGGTCACACAGAGATTTTTCAGTCCTTGAGATTTGCTTCCCCCCCCCCCACTAAGTGATTTGCCACCATGGTTCCTCACTTTCCTTTTTCCTCCCAAACCTTTCCATGTGTTCTTAGATTACCCAAGGTGATTCTAGTTATTTTTAACTATGTTGGTTGCTATGGAGGGCATGACATTAGGATAAAGGAAAGGAAAGAGCAGCTTCCTGAAAGTAAAACAAAGGCAAAATAGCCTTTCAAATGAATTCTTTTTATCCAAGGGGAAAACAAAAATATTTGCTGCTTTGATGGAATCTAAGGCGCATCCATAATTGACATTGGAGTGAAGGGTGTTTTTGGTAGGCTGGAGGTGATTTCACTTTGGGCACTTTTCCACTGAGACAATAATTCTTCACTCACTTTCTAAAGCATGTTTTGTCAGACCTGTGGTCAATAAGGAGTTAGCCAGAGAATAGAGTCCTTGGAAAAACAAATCTTTTTTAAGCTATTTGCACATTTAGATAGCCTAGCTGTCATTACACTCACTCCTGAGGAAATCAAATAAGACAGGCACTCAATTTATCCTTTAATTTACTCATCAAGACACTCAGGGAGAGACTAAAGGGGATCTCTGGGTCTGCAGAGGACAGAAAATCACAGCGGAAAAGAAGCGAAGTGATTCTACTCAACAAGAAGTCTTCATTTGCTGTTTCAAGATTCTGTAACAAAGATGAATTCTGTTATGAGTTCAGGATAGATGTTAAGATCCTGTTGACACAGAAGTAATTTCTGGAGGCCCTAAAACACTCAGCCACCAGTTGGACTGCTTGGCTTCCTTTTAATTTCTTGGTTGGCCAACCCCTATTAAACACCACATGTGAAGAAGTTAAGAAGCATACATGATTATGTCAAAAATAGAGGTGATTAAAATAAGTTATTAGTACATGAGGGGTATTGCCTTTCTACTTCTACAAAATATTAAAAAAATAACAGAGACTCTAGGAAAACCTTCCAATTCTGTCAGACTCTTCATTTAACCCTTGGTTTTCCATTTTCTTTTCTGTCCTTTCCACTAAGGAATTTGAGAGATTCCAATGACAGAGTGCTAAGGACAGAGGTGAGATGTTTTAAGGTGACTGTACACAGTTAAAGAGTACTGATCTAGATTCTTGGAAGGAAGATCTTTTGGTTTGCAAGCAATATAATTTTCTTTTCTCTCTCACTCTCTCTAATTATCTGTCCCTCACTCCCCACTGCTCTGATTTACTGGACAATCTCTTTTCCCTGTACGAAATTCCTGAAAGTAGGCAGTAAACTTGCGGAGGTCACGGACTGATGGACTGCATTCTTTCCCTAAACTCCTCTCCCCGTTCTTATCCTCTACTCCCTTTCCACACGGCGTTACACAACGCCTAGTGTGAAGTATGAGCAAAAGTAAGGTAATTAATTTTTCAGATGATCAGACAACGTATCTTTCACATCCAAATGTGTATTTTGACCCACACTCTGACCTTCCATGGTGCTCCGGGTGTTACAGCAATGATGTTCCTGCTGAAGTCATTTTGTACAATTCTTCAAAAGAAGCAAAAGTCTTCACTGACACAACATCTGTCTGTAGCACGCCTACAGTGAAATTGCACCTTCACTGTAACGTGCAGCGCACGCATCATCTCCGCTGCCGGCAGCCGCCCTGGAAAGCCGTGTCACGCGTTTGCAGTGCACTCAGAACGTGTTACTCCGCTCAAGGGTTCTATTCTCTCCCGCAGGCCTGTCCTTACACCTCTTCAACACAAAGTGCTCATAACATAATCTACGTGGAGCTTATAGTTAGGAGAATATGCACATACCTAAAAGACTATGTTATTACCCTCCATGGCTTTTGCATTACGTGTAATGAAAATCGTGTGTTCCATTTTTTGCCAAGAAGTGTCTTACCGAACAAGCACTTCTGACATCTTCCAACTCACTTTGATTTATTCACTTGGACTTGTTTTGAAAGCTAATTCAAATAAAATGGGAACGTATTAAAGTAGAACTGCTGCTTCGGGGTGAGCGGCAGCTCTTCGTTGCTGTTGCTGCGGCTGAAATGACTGGATGGAAGGCAGGAGAGACTACAGGGACGATTACATCTCTGCGTTTGGATATCTGCAAATTGGAGTGATTTACCCGGGCACATAACTGCTTTCCCTCACATTTTTAGGAAGAAACGAAGACCAACAGAACAAGAGATCACAATTAGGGGCAACAGGAATTTTACTGAATGTTTGGTTGGTTCAATAATCTGCTCTTTGATAAAGCATTATTTAATTGATTGCTAAAGTATTTTCAGACCTGTGTCAGAGCACAGGAGGTTTTCTTTGAGGGGCAACACTTGTGAAAGATAGAGAGGAAACAGAGAGGATGACTCTTAGCCTGTGATGTAGCTTTGACATAGATTCAGCCAAGTGTCAGTCCAGCAGGGAGCCCACAGCAAAAATCATCCGTAAGAGGAGTCCTGTCTGGGGAGGAAATAGCCAAGCCCTCTGCAGCCACTATGATCAGTAATTGGCTACAGGATCTGCAAGAAGAGCCCCAGCTCAAGGTCCTGTGGGCACCACACCTGGATCAGCCAACCTCACTCTACGACTAAATGGTAAGGTGCTTCTTGAAGGAAATCCGAACAGTGCACCTCCATGGCTGCCGTGGTCCCCGGGTATGTTCTTTAGCCTGTGATCCTGCCTCCTCTGGGGCAACAAGACCTTGCAGCATCACTCACCTTGGGTAGAGATGTCACACAGAAATACAGACAGGAAGAAGCAGTCAAGTCTTAACTTTTGAGTCCCAAAATAATCTTTTGATGTGCATGGCTGGGACAGTTACTTGAGAGAAAAGTCATTGTGTTTCTCAAAAAGCCTGAGTCATGCCCATTGAGAGAGAAAGACAATTTTGTGACCAGAGAAAGTTGTCGCTCCCTTCAAGATGGGGAGGTAGAAGACTGAGAGTGAAAGAAGAAATAGAAGAAGCTGAAGCACCTGGCTGAATCTTGGTCAGAAGGCGGACAGGGTGAGATAACAGGGACAGAGGAGGGAGCTGAGCCCCTGATCTAGGATAGCACTGCATGGGCCCTCAAACCTTGGCCAAGGTGTTACCCCAAAAGGGGAAGGAAAAAAGACCCCAGTTCTTGTCTTATCCAAAAGAGAAGAATTGAGACAGGAGATAGAAGTGTTGTGTAGCAAAAGGTTTTAAAGGTTTTATCAACAAAGGGAAAATACACCTCCAGGAATGGGAGGTGGGCTGATCCAAGGATGGATAGCAACCATCTTTGATTGCCCCCTTCTCTTATACCCTCACTTAGAAGTGGTCTCTTGCCCCTGGAGGGCTGAGTCATGCTCACCCCTTTTGCACATGTCCTTACCCATGATGCACACAGAAAAACCCATGGGGTGGGGCACCTAAACGGCAATGCTATTTATATTACAATAATCATTGGGTCATATCTGGTTAGGTCCTTGTCACTACTGCACAGTTGTAGCTGTCGGGTTCTAACCAGTTTCTTGCTGGCGCTTGTTTAGAGGAAGTAAAGCTTCTTTATGCTGAGGGCGGGCATAACTCCATCTTTGGGGCCATCCTCCCTGTCCTCCACCTTGTCTGCCCTGTGCCCTCACTTATCTAACTACCTAACAAAGGAACGGAGAAGGGGACCGAAATCCAGCTTACACACTGTTCCCTAAGCCTTCAGACCAAGGGAAAAGTAGGCTTCTAATTGGCCCACTGGGAGGAGATACATCTTGGCAATTTGTCCATAAAGAAGAGATAATTTTTCTCTGATTTACACAAAGTTCCTTGCATACCTGCAGGGGCCCTGCCAATGCACTGCTTTCTGGATGAAGGCTGAGAAAATCACAAGGTCTCAGGAGCCTCGCCATCCAAACAAGGAGAGGTGGGGAGGCAATGAGTCCCAGATGAGCTCTTCGTGATCGCGGGCCTGCTGCTTCCTTACCAGGTCTGACAGTGCAGTGCCGGGAAGGCTAGAATTTCTCCCTTCCATGTCCAGGGCAGTACTAAGGTGGTACTGAGGCCAGAGGACCTGGGGAGGGCTTAAGTGGAAAAAGGAACTTACTCGGAAGAAGTAAGGAACCAAGAGCCAAAGAGCATATGAGAACTAGTGGCCCACAAGCGGGCAAGTAGTGTTGATCCATCATTGCTCCCCCCTGAGTATTATATGAACCCTGGGGAGTTAGCAATAGTCTGGGGAGAAATGGGAAGGGTCTTCCATCGACGAGAAAATCTTTTATATGAATGCAATTACCTAAATTCATGGAGGTTAAATATCTTCCATCCAGGAGAATAGGGACTTGAAGTAGTTGAGTGATAGAAAAATTAAGATATATATACATTTGCATTCACACCTTAGTTTTTGACCTAAAAAATTAGAACCTCTTATACATTAATAATAACTGAGATTCCAAGTTGAAGTGAATTGCCCAAGGTCTCTGAAATAAAGCGGGAAAGCAGTGCTCCCACTCACGTTTTTGGACACCAACTGTAGCATTCTTTGACTTGCAGCATCCCACTGTCTCTCTGCAACCTGTTAGGAAATGCAACTAGCCCTGTGCAGCGTTTGGCACACAGCAGGTGCTAGATTAGTGCATGCTAGTGAATGTTAATTGACCTATTTGTTGCACCCCTGAAGGTCGAATTAGCTGCACACACAAAGCTGAAAGGTTTAAGTCCTGGGTTTTAATTAGCAAACCATGATGAGCCTAAGTGCCTTAGAGAAAGGGAGAGAGGCAGCTAAGATGGATTTTGAATGATCAGAACTACTGATCTGTTTGCATGCACGACGCCAGAACCTCGCTGCTGAATATTCCAGGAGCATTTTAACAGCCGAAGTGCTGGGCACAGAGCTGGAATCCGGAAACAACAGCCTGAGTGTACATCTCTTTCCTGCGAGGACACCACCTACCATTGAGCCCAGACAGAAGGCCTCTCAGTTCTGAGGCTATTTTGGCATAGCGTCTTCCCCACTGCTGTTTACCTCGCAGCCATGAAGTCTGGGAGCCAGACCAATTCATTTCATATTTCAAATGCAAAGTGTTTAGCATACTTACATTGATTTACAAAGTAAATTCTACTTCAGTTCACACACACACACACAAACACAGACCCAGAAAAATGCACATTTGCTGACAGATTTCTTAATTTATGGACTCATCTTAAGAGCTAAAAATGTAGTGCTTACAATGAAGCTGTACAAAAGCACAAACAACCCAAATGTCAAGGGGGAAATGGATAAAGAAACAGTGGTGCATTCATATGTAAAATGCTCCAACTAGTATGAAAGAATAAACTACTTATGCATACAATAGCATGGAAGAATCACAAACAATTATGCTGAGCAAAAGGGACCAAGTGCAAAACACAAAACAAGACATTTACACAAAGTTTTAGAACAGGCAAAACAAGTATTTGGTGAAAAATAACAGATAAGTGGTTGCTTCTAGAATAGGGCTGCCTGAGAAAGGGCACGAGGGACAATTCTGGAATGAGATAACTGTACACTTAGGATCTTGGAATTTTACCATATCTTAATTATACCACAATGAAAATAAATCAATTAGATGAAAAAGCGAAGCTCTAATAAATGATTGGCGAAATGATCGCAGGTGAAGACGTCAAGAGACAGCTTACAACAGTGATGTCATTGTTTGCATTGTCTCAAGGCCACATCTACTTTCTTCAGCAACCCTGGACTCCATTGAAAGAAACGTTGGGTAGTTTTCTTAGTGGACAGATATTGGGTAACATAACTCTTTGGATGATTTGTCACTGGCTCTGTAGAGGACATTTTAAGCCATTTTTAATATAGCAAGCTTATTATAGTGCAACTTACACAACTGAAGATATCAGATTAGAACAGGTGTTTGCCATAAAAATCAACTGAACATTTTTTTCCCAAATCATCCCTCTTTCTTTTATTTTGCTTTATTTTATTTTATTTTTTTCTAGGGTGACTTTTTTAAAACATTGAATTATAGTTGATTTACGATATTATAGGTTTCAGGTGAACAACATAGTGATTCACAATTTTTGAAGGTTATACTCCATTTATAAAATATTGGCTATTTCCCTGGGCTGCACAAATCTATCTCTGTAGCTTATTCATTTTATACATAGTAGTTCGTACTCGCCTCCTCCTTTTTAAAGGAACTTGGAGTCCAAGGTTGCAGATGAAGTTGTGATATTTTGAGTCTTGATCTGACTCCTGGTTTGTTATTTAACTTTCTGATCTTGCGTATAATGGCACCTAGTCTAAGGTTATTGTGAGGATTGAATTGAGTGCCACATATGTGACAATGCCTTGAGACTCATAAAGCACTCTCTGAATGATGCTGTTATGGCCATTATTACCACTTAAATTAATACGGAAACCTCAACTGGAATTTTTACCTCTAAGTTAGAAGGCTAGAGATACCTTAGTTATGACATGTTAAATAGGTATGGTGCACTCCTACAGTGACTGACTGATTTCATGTAAAAATTGTAACTTGCTTATTTGACTGTATATATTTCCTCATCTTTACCCCACACACCAGCACATTTTCCATTCACCCCAGTCTTCAGCAATAATCCACAGAAAAACACCACTACATCTTCATTTAAACCTTATTTTGACAAGCACGAGGGTGGGTGGGGTGGATGTTGGGGTGCTGCATGACGAGAAAGGATGCATCGGTCCCTTTAAATCACTGCTTTGGCTTGTTTCAATGTAAAATACTTAGGATTTTCATTTTTGCTGAGTCAGCTCATTTGTTTCCCTCCCCTCCCCTTCCAATTATTTTTTGATAGCTGCGTTTGCTGAACAATTTTACTTTAGCATCATTAAAAAAAGGAATACCAGGTAAATAGAATTTGACGCCATCTGCTTGGAACTTAGTCGTGATGTATTGGTGCCTTTTTCTAGATGATGAAAACTTGGAAATGCTAAGTGGATGCTGAAAGCAATATTGCAGTAATTTGATGCACAGGTAGCTAACACACTGCTGGCAAGATGGACAAGGGAATTTAAAGGCTGCATGTAACTGCCTTAGGCTTTAGAAAATTAAAGAACTCCAGTGAGAGAAGAAGTTCCTCCAGGTTTCTGGCTTTTCGTTAGTAATCCACGTGAGGAATCTGAGCACATTTAGTGCACATTATTAGCCAAATACCTCTAGGAATAGTAGAATGGATTAAAGAGAACAAATTTTGTAATCCTCATGTAAGCTTAGCAGCTCTCTTCATAAGAGAAAATAATGTGCAGATTCAAATGCTGCAGAAAGATATGGCTATTAACTTGATATTAAAATGAGAAGCAAGTTGGCATAGTGTTTTCAAGTGTGGGCTCTGTAATTTAATAGGACTCTGTTCAAATGTTTAGTCTATCATTACCTTGATATGTGATCTATAGGTAAATAGACACTCTTAAGCTTCAGTTTCTGCATCTGTAAAATGGGAGTATTTGTAGTAATTTTCAGTTATTGATTACTGTGAAACAAACCACCCCAAAACTTAGTAGCTTGAAACTATAATTTATTACATGGTCATGTGGGATAACCAGGTGGTCCTTTTGCTTCACGTGGTATCGGATGTGGCGTCATCTAGGAAAGCCAGAGTCGTCTGGAGGCTAGACTGGAAACTCAGAGCTGTTGACTGGGGGTCCTTGGTTCTCCCTCGCATCACATGGCATCTGAGTTTCAAGAAAGAATATCCCCAAAGTAAGCATTTCAAGAAGGTGAAAGAGGAAGCTTTCAGGCCCGTTGAGGGCTAAGCCCAGAATTGGCACAGCACCATTTTCACTGTATTCTATTGATTGATTATGAAGATTAAATAAGATATGAGCATTTCACACAGACCTTAGTTCATTCCAAGGGTTTATTCAGTTGTTGCTAATGTTGATATTATGCCAGGACTACCATAACTTAGATGAGAGGAGACGGCATTAAAGCATCTAAAATTAAGGCTTGGGAGACTGAAATATACATAGTGATTATGTATTTAAGATCATTAAAAAAGTTAAAATGGAGTAACTGTGGTTCAAACATCCAAAAGGGAGCAGGGTGGCCCTTGCAGATGTGCTTTCAGACATGTTCCTGCATCACTGAGAACCTGTGTTTTCTGAACGCAGACTCAGGGACACATGCATCATTTTCACAACAATATCTGCTAGTACCTGCTAGCTGCAACCTGGTAGCTTCAAAGTCCCCGCCCCCTGCCCTCACAGCCATGCAACCGTTTTGAACCCCAACCAATCCTTGTTCAGAAAGCACCCTCGCTTCTTGCCAGCTCAAATTCTAACTTTCGACAATTTGTGTGACTTTGCGAGGTTTTGTAGACTCTATAAACCTCCCCTGTTTTGTAGGCCAGCAGAACACAGTTCAAGTGCTTTTGAATCTGTGTCTCTTGGGCTGCAGTCCTGACACCTCAAGTAAATGCATCTTTATTTCCATCAGATCTTCATTTCTGAAATTCTGGTTAACAATAGCACCATGAAAGTGGGTCTTTAAAGGTTATCTGGTCAACCACCCGCTTTTTATAATTAGGGAAACTGATACCCAAAGGCAAGCATGACCTGCTGACGATCACACAGTTCATGGCAGAGTGTAGTTTGAAAACTAGTCTACCTGGTTCATTGCTCTTTACAGTGAGCAAACGTCTTTCCTTCTCCAGGACTTCAGTTCCTCCAGTTATAAGTTGAGGAGAACAATAAAACACTTTTCTTAAAGTGCCATTGTAAGGATTCGGTGAATTCATGGATGCAAAGTGCTTATTACAATGTCTGATAATAGCTACATTCTCAATAACTACTTGATCCTGCTTCCACAACAATTATTTTTTTCTACTATTATTTTCATCCTTACTATTATTCCATGCTGTCTTTGGAGGGTCTTGAACACATATTTGCATTGATGTTCTGGATTTGGGGTCCAAGATGACCCTTTGCAATATCTCCCCTAACGTAGGAGTTTGACATTAATTGAGGCTGAAATCAACTTTGCTACACTCAGCCTCCTTCCCAGGTCTGTAACCTTTGCTACCTGTGCAGAGGTCACAAGCTATACACTGCACTCAGGGTGTGACACTTCAGAGTGAAGCTGGTTATTTTCTGCAACTACAATGCAAAGCAGCCAGCCTTGTGCTTTAAACACCATCTATAGACTGACAACCCCTGTGATTCAGTCTGTAATTCAATATCCAGTTGTCTATTCAGCAGCATTCTTTGGATGCCCAAGACTCATCTCAAACTTAAAATGGGCAAAATTGAACTTCTGAACTTTGCACTAAAACCCCTTCCTTTCCGTTTGCTCAGGCTGTAAGATGAAAAGCCAAACAACTTAGTGTTACTCACTCCTCTCTTTCCCTTGGACATAACACTCTGTGTCCAATTTTTAAAAAGACCTGTTGGCTCTAGTTCCAAAATATACTCAGAATCTCAGTAATCCTTACCATCTGCATGGATACCAGCCTGGCCATCACCATCATCTCTTTCTAGGATTTCTGCCTTTTCTTGTCAACTGCTCTCCTGTTTTCGACCCTTGCTGCCCTAAAACTTACTCTCAACACAATAGCCAATGAGATCCTTTTAAAAACATATATTAGGTCTTTTGACACCTTTACTCAAAACTCTGAAATAGTTCTCTCTTCTCAGAGATAAAGTTCTTTCAGTCACACAAAGTTCTACCTGATCTGCCTGGTCCCCACTTTGCAACTTTCTCTCCTCTAACACTTCCCCTCGTAGCCCCTCCTTTCCAGCCACACCAGCCTCCTTATTTGTTAGCAGACACACCAGGCGTACTCCAGCCTTGGCGTCTGTCTACCTGACCCTTCCACTTGGGACTCTCTTCCATTAAATGTCTGCTTAAACAACTCCCTCACTTTCTTCCTTCAAGTCTGCCTTTCAGTCTCATTTTCTCACTGCTAACGATCTTAACATTCTTATTTAATAATAAAGCCTGTCCCTACCCGTCTAAACCACATTCCCCATCCTCTTATTTTCTGCTCTGCTTTTTTCGCCTTTGCACATTTCACCTGCCAATCAGTGTAATTTACTGATTTATTAGGTTTCTTTTCTCTCTCTCTCTCCTAACTTGAATGTGAACTCAGTGAAGCCAAGGTTATTTAACCAATTGCCTAGAAAAGTGACTAGAAGTTATTGTTTAATAAATACTTGTTGTTGAATGAACAATTCTAGAGTTAAACTAAAGGAAACTGGCATTGACCCAAAAAATGCTACTTCTGAGGCTACAGTGTCCCTGATGTTCTCAACCACTAACACAGCTTTCACACAAGCTCTCCAGAGTGACTCCCAAAGCTTTGTCTTCCCAACTCCTGTCTCTGTCTCCTACACCTCACTTTAATACGCAACCCCCTAACAGATTATTCCATATGGATATCCAAAAGGCACATGAAATTTAGCATGTTGAAATTTTAATTCTTCACCCATATATCTTTTCTTTCTTCTTCCATGGGCATTATCTCAGAGGATGGCACCATTCATGCAATTCAGAAACCACTGAGGTATAATTTAATCAGAATGAGCCCTCCTCATGGTAAGTAGAGTTAGAGTAAGCACAAAAATAATGCGGCACGACTTTTTAAAAAGTTTCTGTTTTAGTCAAAAGTCTGCAGAGATTCAAATTTAATCATGCCTATGGAGAGATGAAAATGAGTTAAAGTTGTATGCAAAGGTTTAATTTTAGTGGTAGAATGCTGAATCTCTTTTTAAATTTTTATTTTATGTATTTATTGGGGGAGATTATTAGATCTATTTATTTATTATTGTTTGTTTTTTTTTTTTTTTTAACGGAGGTACTGGGGATTGAACCCAGGACCGAGCATATGCTCAGCATGTGTTTTACCACTTGAGCTGTGCTCTCCCCATGTGATAGGACATTGAATCTTATTTAGGTAAGGAAGAAATCAAGGGCATTGGAGAAGGGGTTTTGAACAGTGAAAAAGGGTAGAGTAACTAGATTGGAAGATGGCAGAACTGAATAATTGTTAGAACCAAGAAATCAGAAGGTGTAGTCTAAAAATATAGAAATATTTGGAATTTTGATTTTGGAAACGATCCAGCTAAGATATAAGTTGTAGGCTATAAGCATGGGAATAGGGGAAGAGGTGGCAAAGAATACAAGAAAATTGGAAGTGAGGAAGTAACAAGTAGAGAGGCCAGAGCATTGGCTATATTATCTGTGGGCTCCGTGATGTCATCAGAGAGGATGGCAGGTGTAATAGTGGAGAGTAAGATGGTAAAGTGCATGTCATTTCTCAGTGGCTATGACGGAATGACCAGGATTCAGTGGATAACTTCAGACTTACGTAAATCAAGAAATCACCCTGAACTAGTCACTGAACACTAGTCATTGTCCAAAATCTATTAATTTCCCTCCAGTATAGCTTTAGAATCCATTCACTTCTCCTGACATCTTATACTACTACCTTAGATAATATTTATGACATTTTAAACTCAGGTCATTGCAACAGCCTCTTAATTGGTCCTCTAAGCCTCTAGGAGTCCTAAGATGATTTCTAAAATGTGAAATAATTCAAAACAGTAATAAGTGAATAAGTGACATTTGTCTCAGGGTCAGATGGTGGTAATACAGTGAACACAACTGAATGCCTACCCTGCATCCACTGCCAAATTCTTTCTTTTTAACAGGAAGCTCCTTTTTTATTTTGTTCAGATACCCACCCTTCCTCCTGGCAGTCAAATATCTAAGGGAAAGCTGAAACCACTTTCTGAGCCAAAGAATGTTTGATTAGGTTAAGGGCAATTTTTCTCCAAGAGGGTCTCGACATTCTTGGTGGTACCATTCTTGCGTGTGAAAGGCTGTCCACGTGTTGTTGGGCATTTAGCAGTCTAGATATTTCCTGCTAAATATTAAGAGCCATCTAGTCATTGTGAAACCCAAAGACATCCAAGAGTATTCTTGTCTAATTTGTGAACCACTAGTCTAAGAGTTCAAAGTAGGCATGGGATCCAATTCTGATGATCAAGAAATAAAGAAAATTCCATTGAGGAACACCTAGAAAAAGTTTTTTTCACATCAAAAAGAGAGATGCCTTTTTCCTCTCCATTATGTCATGTCGACACTGATCACCATTCTGAAAATGAAATTACCCCCCGGTTTCATGGACTGGAAGACTAGCAAAACCCGAGATCCTTGACTTTCTAAATCAGGTAACACTAATCCCATACTATCTTGGGATTTCCTTTTATGTTAGAGAACAGAATTTCTAACACTTAACCAGGCTGAAATAACATTTCTTCTACTTACTGCTAAAATCACTCTAAATAATCTATATAATATACTTGGTCCTTAAGCCTTCCCAGAAGAAAGGGGAATTTTCAACCAGAGAGCTCATTGTCTTTGAGAGGTAAAACCAAATCTGTATTACAAGGCATTTCTCTCTCTCTTTCTATTCATAATCCAACACATAGAATTGATCAAAGAGCAGAGAAAAATCATTTGGAAAAAAATAGCATGCAGCTTTGTTGGCTCAACCAAGTGTATATTCATTTCTTTGTTGGAGGGAAGGAAAAATCAGCTTCCATCTCCTACAGCTTACTGGTAGGATTAGTCCTTTGCTATTTCTAGATTAATCTACAATCTGCATTATTCCTCTTCCCTACTCCCTCTTTTCTTTTAATGTAAGGTGACCACTTTTTTGGGCAGCTGGAATTAAGGTAAACCTCAACTTTTAGGGGACATGAGCAATGAAGTAAGTGAAAATAACCTTTCGGTGACCACAGGAGAGAAATATCCAGAGAAAGAGCTCTCTGCATCTATAAACAGAAGAAAGGAAGCGCTAAGTACTCATCATGACCAGCTTCACAGTTTAGGTTTGCTGTTGAATCACTAGCCTCAGGTAGGGACAGCCTGTAACGGCGCAAACCAGAGGCAAGCAGGGAAACTCGGCTGAAAGTAAAGACCTTCTCCAAGGTCGGTCTTCCTTCTGCATAATTCAAGGTGTAACTTACATAGAAGCACTGGTTGTAAAGAACTTGTGCAGAAATAGGAAGTGTGTCGTTTGATGTGTTCCTTTTGGAAAGGCCTCTGTCTAGTGGATCACAGTGGACAAGGGCTTCAGTTCCCCAGGTCGTGAGTCTGTTCCTTGAAGAAGACAGGAAATTGGGCCATAAACTTCTTCCTGGAACATGTCAATGAGAGAAAAATCTATATTCCTTTGAAGACCATTTGGCAACTCACTGCACATTCCTGAAATGTAGTCACTCTGTTTTTACAGCACTTAGACAATTGAAATTGCTTGGCAGTAGAAGGAGGAGATGGAGGGTGAGGAAGAAGCTGGCTTGGATGGCAGGAATGAGGGCTTCAGGGGAGGAAGACTGGAGGCTCCGAAACAGTCCTATAAGAGTCTTAACTGCCATCACTCTCCCTCTGTCCGCTCACACAAAGCGCTTCTCTGTAAGCCCGCTTTACATTTAGAGACAGCTCCTCTGTCTCTAGCAAGCTCTATGGGTCCCAGGCACTAACCAGACAATATTCCACTAGCGCGATACAGTCTAGCATTTCTCATCTTGCTCCGCTATTTATCTGAGTAGGGATTAGAAGTTCTCTGTTTTTTTTTTTTTTATAAAAATCATTTATTATGTCCTTCCATTCTTCCAAGGGTTAATATTGTCTATTGTCCATCTGTAGTGGACATCTGTCTTTTTTTCTTCCTTCTTTCCTTCCTTCCCTTTTTCTTTTTTCTTTTTTGACTGCCTTGCATCTCATCCTCAATCCTATAACTGGAAGATTCCAGAACCCACTTCTCACTACAGAAACAGGAAATTGGAGACCCTAGTCACACACGTTCAGGAAAGGCTCAGACATAAGCCAGTTTGACACACAGATGGACTTGCACAAGACTTTGAATCCAGAGATGGTTATAAACGAGAGCAGTAGAGGAGAATCCTTTCTGTAGACACGTCAGTGTCCCCTTCTCGGTGCAGCACTGCCAGCAGCAGCAAGCTGTGTCCCCTTCCAGGAGGGGACAGTGTTGTGTCAAGTGGGTATCCAGTATCTGACCGCAGTCATTGGCTTCTGCAGCATGGCCGTGATGAGCCTGGCTACCTAATGACTCTGCCGGGTGCTGTGTTTAGTTCTTAATGCAACATGCTTTTCTATATCTTTTACTATGTAGTTTATGACCCGTTAAAGTTTTCTACGGTCTTTTGGATTCATGTTCTGTCTTGTGAAGAATCAGTGGTTCTCAGCGGGAGAGGATTTTATCCCATGGAGGATACTTGGCAATGTCTAGAGAGATGATTGGTTATCACGGCGAAGGGGGTGCTACTGATATTTAGTGGGAGACCAAGGCAGCCTACCACAGCAAAAATCATCCACTCGGAAATTTCAGCTGTGCTGGGGTTGAGAAAGGCAGCCGCTTTTAGAGACAGACAGCTGTGGGCTTCTGTCCCCAGCTTGTTTGTCTACCACTGTGTTTTTCACATTTATGTGCAATGTGGGAAACTGCAGTTACCACATTTATGAAAGGGGTGATGTTTGTTGTTAGAACCAAATGGAAATACGTAGAAGGTCCAGGCTTTTTACAGCCAGTGTGCTGCACGTGTTTGTTCTCTTCTCCCTGCTTGTCTTTCATTCCTGATTTTCTCCTGTGTTATGGAGAGGAGTTGGGAATTTGCTTCAAGTTCTGTCGTCCTCGAGATTCTTCATTTTGTTTTAATCTTACCATCCTTTGTAACTGAGTTTCACTTCCTCAGACAAGGTGAAGTCTCCTTTATCAGCTCTCTGTGCAACATCAAGCCGGACCACATAGTACATAGCCTCATGTTAATTTCACTGTCGATTTTACAGTGCGTATTTCCCACTTAAAGTCAAATGTCCATGAAGGTGGGGCTCATACCTTACGATATCATAGAGCCTAACACTCTGCAATGGTACATGGTGAGTGCTGTGATTGTTTGCTGATAACTCTGTTGAATGAAATATTTCATCAGCCAGCCCTAACTGTCGATACAACTGCTCAACTATGCAGTCATTCTGGAGAAGGGCAACCCTTTTGAAGGCTTTTCCTATTTATCCTCACTTCCCTTCCATTATATACTCCCTCCTGCCATATTCTTTTTTTGACCAGGTAGCATTTCATCGCATTGTGTTTTGGTAATTGACCTAGAAGCAAAACAAATTCAAGGAATGGGATGAAATTGAGACTCCTTGCCTTTCTCTTTGCAAAGCCACCCCACTGTCCCTCCAAATGTACTTGCTCATTTTAACAATGTCCTTCTGTTGTTTTACCCAAAGTGTTGATTCTAAAGAGGATGTTTTTGGATCAGAGGAAGGAGGGTGAGCGGTACCATGGACAGTTTGTGTCATGAATGGCTGTTGGGAACTCTCTTAGTTGATCTCCAAGTGAGTTGTAGCTACAGTTAATTTATCTGATTCTTCCCACAACCTCTTCCACTCCTCAGTTCCAATCTGCAACTCAAAATCTTATTACTTGGTTTTTTCTTATTTTATTGAGGTATAATTGGTATATGACACTGTGTAAGTTTAAGGGGTACAGCATAATGACTTGACTCACATACATTGTGGAATGATTACCACAATAAGTTTAGTAAAAAAAATCCATCATCTCTTCTAGATACAAAATAAAAGAAAAAAAAGATTTTTCCCTTGTGTTGAGAACACTCCTCTCTCCTCTGGCAACCACCTGTTTGTTCTAGTATCTATGATTCTGTCTATGTTTTGTTATGTTTGTTCATTTGTTTGTTTTTTTTTATGTCCCACATATAAAGGAAATTATACAGTATTTATCTTTCTCTATTTGACTTATTTTACTTAGCATAATACCCTCAGGGTCTATCTATGTTGTCACAAATATTTTTAGTGGCTGAATAATATTTATATATATATATATATAAAATATTCCAATAGATAATAATATATATATATTCATATCTTCTTTATCTATTCATTTATCAGTAGATAGAGTCTTGGAAAATATTTACATGACATTTCTTTTTCTCACTTTGAATATAAATGTCCAAAAACCTTTGCCAAGATAAGAAATCTAGCTTCTCATTTTACTGCTTAGGTCAACACTTTAATGATTGGAAAGATGCTAGGAAGGGCCACTCAGTGTAAAATGATGGCTGTCAATGGATTGCCGTTGTAAAAAGTGACAATAAGTAATAATAATCATGACTGCTAAGCTGCTAATAACTGGTAGCAGTGAGCACATTAGACAGAATGCACCCCCTAAGGTTTGGGTTTGTGGTATTCAGACCTGATCATGGTCACGCTCCAAAGAAATGTGTAGAGCTCTTGAATAGTAAAATATTTGAAAATATTTTATGTCTTTGTATGTAAGGGAATGTATGTATGGGTGCTCAACAATGAATTAACAGATATTGGACACCTACTATATTCTTTACTGTCAGAGGCTCACAGGAGGAATTCATAAATAGCACTGAGGTGAGCAGTCTAATAAAAGGAGCAGGGAAGGGTGGTGCCTCTGTCAACTTACTCATTGGTTCTGCCTTCTTCTCACTGCCCCCCCGGATAGTGTTTTTGTTCTGGCTCGTGTTCTGGAGGACCCTCTGATAGATAGTTCTGATGATGCTCTCCATTTCTTTTATAATCTTCTTTTGTGTTTTGATCATTTTAAGTGCAGTCAGAATTGTTCATCTTCCCTATATTTTCCGTGAGGGATGTGTGTAATTTTCACGCAGAGACGTGATCCATGGGAGGACATGAACTATTGCATCGTGCCTGGCACCAAGCCAGCTGAAGCTCCAAGGGCTGGAAGACTGGAGTCACCATACTTGAACACCGCAAGTATAAACCCCAACGCTTACCACTATTCCCATTATTCGATGAAGATTGTTAATAAACATTCAACTTCTACAAACTTAAAAGCAGAATTGAAAAAACTAGGTGGGCAAATGGAAAAAGTAGATTTCTTTCTCCAATTAACTGTCAGGAATTTGATGTTGTGTTGAAACAGGATTAAACTTTATATCCAGGCTTCAGAGTTAAGACTTTGTTTCTTTATTTTGCCTGTGCGTCTATCTAAATAGCTTTAAAGATTATACTTGCTAATTCCCCATATCTTTTTTTGCTTATAGCCTTTTAGAGTGCCTAATCAGAACTTGTAGTGGTCCCTTGGTATATAAAAGTGAGGCATATTGGAATCATTAAAAAGAATTACTGATCTAGGTTCTAACAAGTTTAAGATGTTCAGAAATTACAGAAGGTGCATTGTATTTTGTGTGTCATACAAGAAACACGGTTTTGGAAAAGACAGACAGCAAATGCCTCCTGCTTCCTAATCCTGCTCCCAGCCCCTGCCACCACACAGGTGGCTACACGGGTGCAAGAAGAGGTTTTTGTGATGTATACAAACTGCATGTGAACGTATTCCCTTGAAATGAGCTTGAAATGTTACATTGGTCTCTCTCCTGATGAGTCCCTTGGCTTCAAGGGGTAATTTCTATCTCGATACTGGACACTGGCATTTTAACGATGATGACAGAAGTTCCCTGAACTGGGAAGACCGGGAGTGCCACAATTCTTCTGTACCGTAACCATTCACCACCCTGGAGAGAGGGAGACAGATTTTTACTCCATTACTCACTACTTTCACAGTAGGTGCAGCTGCTGCTAGGACTGGTACACTTGGTGCACTCAGTGGGTCACATTTTCCTAGTGGGTCACACTGGCTCTCGAAAGACATAGATTTAAGAGAGAGGAAATCCTCGTTTTGTTGTATAATCCTAAGCTGAACCCTCCAGCCAGGCATACTATAGAACAGGCCACGGGGAGGGGGCTCTTTCTTGTGTATTTGCCCAGTCATTACAAAACTAGTGTTATTGTTCTATTGTTTATCACCTCATTGGCAGAGTTGGGGAATGAAGGAGATATGCCTGGCAAGAGTAATACACTAAAATCCTGGTAGCAAAGGAGAGAAGGTTTTGTTCCATTTAAACTCTTAAAAATCCTGTTGCAGTGTGGTGATGCTAATATGTCATCAACTCTTGTGCTGCTGGCAGGCATTCTAAGTTCTATAAAGTTTTCTATGATTCAGGAAGCCGGACTAATTTCTGTCTTCACAATGTTACCCCATAGCTACTGGGTTGGTTCTATTTTTGGTAACATAGACACTCAAAAGATGCAAACGTAATTAGAATAAGGCTCATGTTCCGGATGCATTTATGGTCTATTTGGGGAAAGAAGACAAAAGCATATAAAATAAGTAGAATACAAGGCAGGATTCATTAGTTGTCAGATGAGTAACAGAGAAAAATGTTGTCATAGTTCAAAGGGATGAGTGGCTCTTGGGAAATGGGGTGGGGAGGAGAGGGCTGATCCACAGAGGAGGGGCAATAATTGATAGAATCCAGCTAGGCTGTTCACTCATACTATCGGTGGGAGTGTAAGCTGGTACAGCCGGTTAGGAGAGCGATTTGGCAAAATCTATCAAAATTATATATGTGCCTAATGTTCCATCTAGCAAGAGCCCTTCTTAAAGGCTGTCCTGGGAAATGTTCACACAAGGAGGCATGTCTGAGAATGTCCACTATAGCAGTGGATGTAACTGTGTGAACTGGGAGTAATCTAAGGGAATGCGTTAACACATCGCCACACGACAGAATCGTATGTGGGCACAAAAAATAATCAGATCAGTCTACAGGGAACATATGGGAAAACATTCAAGACATGCTGTTAAATGAACAAAGTCATATGCAATATGATACCACTTATGTTCAAAAAACATAAAGCAACATGCATGAAAATGAAAATACACAGGAAAAATGGGAGGCGAGACATCAAATTGTTGGTAGTGGATCCCTTGAGGTAAACACCTAGGATTAGGCATATATTAAAATCAGATATAAGCATTAGCTGTATGTGCATTCATATAATTAAAATTGTATAAAAATATTTTTAATGACAAACTCAAATGGGCAGAAGGAGAAGCTGAAGTCTCAGGTTCACAGAGCAGAGGGTACCTGGAAGAACACTGGGGTGTGTGCCCAACTCCCAGAGCCATTCTCCGCTCCTTACTGCCCACTATTCTAGTCTGGTTCCGCTCACGTTGTTGTTCTTTAAAATGCAAATGTGATTGGGTTATTCCCCTGTGTAAAATACACAAATGTGATTGGGTTACTCTCATGCTTCAAAGGATGAAGTTCAAACTCCTTAACTTGCCATCCACAGGCTTCAGATTGCCCTCTCCAGTGTTGTGCCCACTCTACACTCTCTATTCCTCCACGACTTTGCCCATCCTGCCAGAAAGATCCTCTCTGCGTCGGCCACCTAGGAATCCTCAAGGCTGTCAAGACCTCTGCAGTTTTCACGGCAGCATCACCGCTCTTTCTGTGAATTTCCATCTCCTTCCTTTTTGCCTGCTTTGTTAGCCGTGCACACTTCTATCATGTGCATCACTTCCTTGGACTCATTTTTCTATGCCTAAACTTTAATAAACTACAATAGTTTAAATTCTTTATGGGTAGGGACTACAGTTAGCAGAAATTTACTCATTTACTCATTCTTCCATCCAACCAACTGGGGCCCTGCTACATTCCAGGCAGTGTGCTGGGTGCGGGAGAATACAGAATTGAGGAAAACAAGTTTCCCATCCTTGAGAATTGTATAATATAAAGAAATGTAAGGGGGGTAAGAGAAAAGTCCATGATGATAACCATGGGGGAGGGGCACTTCTCCAGAGAGGACCCGGGGACACGTGCCTTTGGCTGCCTTCGTCCACGCCTCCCTTTTCCTAGTGGAGTCTGATTTTCCGGCAGGGAATGACCTCACCAGACGACAGCTGGCTTCCCCCAGCCCCAGCCCAGCAGCAGGCACGCGTTCCAAGCAAGGCCAGGCGCCCTCTTCACTCCTGTCATTGTCATCTTGAGTACGTGAGGACAAACGTTTTGGTCGCTTCCAAGCAGACTGAGGCAGCCCCGTATTGTTTTATCTCCTGCCTTGCTTCCAGCCCCAGTCTCCTGTTCCCTCCCCTCTCTGTGAGGCATCACATGTCCAGCCATGTTTGCCTTTTTGGGGTGATTTCCCAGGGAGTCAGTTTCTGCTCTCTGTGATCCATAATCTGATCCCCTGGGCGAGGAGTGGCTGCTGTCACAGAGTAGTCAAGGGCTCACAGCCTGAGTCAGGGCCTTTGGATGCCACATAGAAGGTCTTCATGCAGTTTGGGCTTTGGGTTGCATTACAGGGGTGCAGCCCGTCTGAGGGTGACGTGGGTGGGAGCTGCTCTTCCCATTGTGCCTCACGGTTTCTTCCCTTGCCATTAGTGCGTTCTTGAAGATTCAGATAAGTAGGAGAAGAAGAATTCCAAGGAACTGATTTCTCCATAGGCTGAATGGACTGCCTGGTTAACTGTGACAGGCCACTGATGCATGTGTCTTTTTTACAGATAAGAATAACCTGGCGTCGGCAAGCTCATTTTGTAAGCCCTTCTTAGCTGCTAAATGTCTCTGGAATTTGGCTTTCCTGAGCAAGAACTTTTTTTTTTAATTAGCTAGTTTATTCTTTTGGGCTTGTTTAGGGGACTAGTCAGTGATTAATACGAATATGGCCTTTAAATGCCTCAGGCATTTGATGAGATGGAAGGTCTCTAGTTGACCGCATGGTACAAGCCTCTCGCCACTACTCACTTCTTTTCTTTTTTTTTGGTCTATAAACTTTTATTTTATTTTACTTTAATATTATTTTATTGAGCTATAGTCAGTTTACAATGTTGTGTCAATTTCTGGTGTACAGCATGTTTCAATCATACATATACATATATATATTCATTTTCATATTCTTTTTCATTATAGGTTACTGCAAGATATTGAATACAGTTCCCTGTGCTGTACAGTATGAACTTGTTTATCTATTTTATATATAGTAGTTAGTATCTGCAAATCTTGAATTTGCAGTTTATCCCTTCCCATCCCCTTTCCCTATAAGTTTGTTTTCTATGTCTGTGAGTCTGTTTCTGTTTGGTAAATAAGTTCATTTCTCTCTTTTTTTTTCCTTTTTTAGATTCCACATACAAGTGATATTGTATGGTATTCTTCTTTCTCTTTCTGGCTTGCTTCACTTAGAATGACAATCTCCAGTTGCATCCATGTTGCTGTAAATGACATTATTTCATTCTTTTTTTTATCACCGAGTAGTATTCCATAGTATAAATATACCACAACTTCCTTGTCCAGTCATCTGTCGATGGACATGTAGGTTGTTTCCATGTCCTGGCTATTGTAAACAGTGCTGCCATGAACATTTGGGTGCAGGTGTTTTTTTAAATTAAAATTCCCTCTGGATATAGGCCCAGGAGTCCACTGTCACTTCTGACACAGACAGAGAGCCTGGATCAGTGACTGCCTTACATTTCCCTTCTTTGCATTTGTACCTGAAGGTAGGACAGTGGCTGAGAATGTATATAAAGAAGTTCAAGCTTAATTAAGACTAAAAAAATAAAGCCTATACATTAGTCATTCAGTTCCTTATTAAGTGTTGCTAATCAGTGAGAATGGAAACACTTTGTTCCTTCTGAACTGCCTGTCTCAGATGCCATCCATCAAGGTTTATATCAAAGTGCTTCTCCTCTAGGAAACATCTTCCAATCCTATCTCCAACCAGGTGTTATTTTTCCTCCCCCTGAACCCCCCAGTTTCCTCCACTTAATTGTCAAAGCACTTTTACAGTGTTGAGGTTAAGACCTGTGACTTCAGAGGCAGAGGGACCAGTGTTCACATCTCTGGCTCTGCTGCTGCAGTGCTGTGTGACCTTGGGAAAGCTCTCCACCTCTCTGAATCTCCTTTTCGTCTTCTGCAAAGTTGGTATCATGACTAGCTCATAGTGTTATTTTGAGACTAAATAAGAAAATAGATTTTAAAGGCACACAGTTGGTCATGTAGCAATTTAGTTCCTGATGATTGCTTTTGATAATTATTATCTGTGTGTTTGTTGTTAATAATATTATTAGTGCTCTCTTTTATAACATTTACCTGAATCTTGTTTATTTGTTTTCTCTCCCAGGAAAATATTGAAAAATTCTTCATTTTTGTGTGCTTTGTTTATCATTGTATCCTGAGTATCCAACACTGAGTAGGGCTAATGTTTGGACAATAATTTTGTGCAAAAACTGCTGTTAGTCTATTACTCTGCCTTATGATATTGCTGTTCTGGACCTTGAGGCCAACGTTCTTTATATATGCATGCTGAGAACCTAGCGTAGTGTTTGAAAGGGTGTAGAAATTCAGCATCTATTATTAAATGAATGAGCAAAGAAACCAAAGCTGCATTTGTCCCAATTATCCTTCTAAATAGAAACTTTCTTGATGAGAGAGACTGTGGCTTATCTTTGTATCCATGGAACCTAAGAGGTGTCCAGTAAACATTTACTGAATTTATTCTGTTAAAATTGAGAGGAAGGATTTGTGATAATTACAGAATGGCAATGAGCTGAGTTCATTTCTGCTGGTCTTTCTATTTTCTGTCTGACTTGGTTTATTTCTAGGCTCTATTGTGGAAACTGGCATGAGAATCCATCAACAGGAAGACAAGAGGGATTAACTCAGTTAAGTACTGGATTATTGTTCCAAGTAAGACTAAACAGCCCTTCCTAACTCCCACTCAGCCCTACAACTGCATCATGGCAGGTGGGACAAGTAAATCACACTCTGTTCTTGCTTCCTCACCCATCTTGAATTTGTTTATGCCAGTGAGAAGCAGTACCAAGGACACACCAGAAGGGGAAAATAACTCATATGAGGGTGATAGGCAGCTGGGGTGCCTGGAAGGAGCAACTGGCTTTAACTGGGAGTGGTGGTGCTATAATGGGCCGATGAGGTAAACACATGAGTCTTGGGCCCTTTTAAATACCAGCTAGTTTAGCTGTACTTTTTACCCACAAAGATTTCTCTCTGATTCTCTCTGAAGGATGGAAAGGAAGGGAGGAGTCTGACACTGAAGGGAGTTGACTGCAGCTTTCAGCGTCCAGGACAATTCCTTTGATGGCTTAACCCACAGGATGGTACTGCCTCCACCATCTGTGATTAGGACTGGCTAATGCTCTCCTGCCGAGATGACACACAGAAGTAATCAACTATGTCCACCAGAGTGAGGAGTAGTCATTGCAAAAATGAGTTGCCTGAATTGCCTAATTTGCATTTAATGTGCAATCACTGGTTAACTCGCACCCTGACTCTCACCCCCTTGGCCAACAGCTAGTGCGAAGTGACCTGAGCAACACAAGGACTTGGCTTGGGGTCACAATTCTCTTAGGCTCTAGGATCACTAAGAAGGTTCTTCACTAGCTGTGTCACTTTGAAAAAGTCACTAAACTTCTCTGGTTCTTAACTGTAAATACAACGCTATACCTGCCCGAAATTGCTTGGTCTTTTGATGTCTTCTGTGACTCTCAGGTTGTCCTATCATGAAACTGCCCCAGATAGTCCACAGTAGTTGGGGGGGTGGTTAAGTGGGGGACATAATGCTGGTATTCTCACAGTTGACCCCACTCTCCTTTCAAATTTTCCCTCCAAACCTTGGTTATATATAGATGTAAACAAACATCTTGTCAGAGCCCCATGCAGGCTGATGAAAACTGGAAACTGCGGAAGGGCCTCTGAAAAGTCCTTTTTATCAGTGTCCTCTCCAGTGGATAATAGAGGAACATAAAGGAGCTTGAGTGACGAGTACAAGGACATTCACAGCAGCTTGCAGCAGGACAACCCCAAAGTTCATAAGAACAGACAGAAAAATCGTGATATATTAGTACAACATGATTATGAAAAGAAACAAACTTCTGACGCGTGCAACAACATGGGTCAATCTCACAGACACGAGGCTCTGTGCGGGAAACCAGCACAAAAGAATCCATACTGTCTGATACCGTTTATGTGACTTGAAAGAACAGGCAAAACTAACTGACTGTGACAGGCGTTAGAATGGCGGTTACCTGGGTGGGAGAGTGGGGACTTGTTGATATCGACTTGGATATTGACTTGGACATGGGGCTGTGGAAATGTTCTGTATCTTGATCTGGTGGTGGGCACTACAGTGTTTATAGGTGTAAAATATCATCAAGCTGTATGCTTAACATCAGTGCACAAAATTATAGATTGTATCCTAATAAAAGTATATGCATGTATTTATACAGACTCATATTCAGTGATTTGGAATATGTATGTATATGCATGTAACACACAGACATAGATTTACACATATGTGCTGGGAAACAAGCTGCTGGAAAACAAGCAACTGGAAAACAAGCCGCACCTAAAATTTCCATGAGCTTAAAATATTGTATTCACACTTCCTTCTTAAATTGCACATGCTTGCTTTGTTTTAATGTTTTACACAGTAGATGAAATTTGTGAGGAGAAATCCTGAGACGGACCATAAGGGCATGAAGGAAGGCAGGTATTTCCTTAGGGTGAAACAATGGGTCCTGGAAAGCCAGATCACCCATTAACAGAACTTGGTTCTGGCACTAAAGCATGCTGTTTGACCCGAGGGAAGTATCTGCTGTCTTGAGATGTCCCGGAGGCGATGACAGGATAGACTCAGAAATTTTGCATACCCCGAGGAGGGTGATTGTTCCTGGAAGGGATGGGCCTGAAATTCATCAGTTAAACAGCAAGCAGAATTTAGTGCTCATCACACGGAACATCTAAAGCCCCACGTCTTTGATCGCATTTTTTTCTGAGCTGCATACTCCTAATAAATATGATGTCGAGCAGGCTTTCGGGGCTCTAGATCCACGAGATCTTGAGTCCCCTGGTCCCATCTTTGCTCTTTACTTTGTCTCTTTGTTTCCTAAGTCTTGCATCGCCCGTCCTCAGATATGGTCCCCGAGCTGCGCTGGACGCAGCACATATGTGTACATATATTTGTTTTCTTTTTTGCACAGAGGAAGATGTGAAGGGAAATTAAAAGCTCTGTCTAGTGAACCAGTCCCACAGCAGTGTTACCATCGATGAGGTGGCGTTTGGATTTAGATGCCTGAAGTCTAGATTATGTTTATGGTTATTAGGAAATTATTTCTGAGGAAGGTGAACCCCTACTAAATTACTAATCAGTCTCTGACTGGTGATTCTGAAGGTAGAAAATGAGTCAAATGGAATTTATTTTGACAGGACCAAATCGTATTGACATCTCAGTAACGGCCTCTGACCTCATTAGTTAGCACAGGAAAGATTACAGTAAATGATTAATCACTAAACTCATTCAGAATCATCTTTTTAAAACATGGAATCCTTGTGCTAAAAACACAATAAAGCCCATTAATTAGAAGGCAGTGAATGCCTCTTTTTTTTAAAAAATTATTTGATTTAATTTATTTTTGACTCATAAATTAAGGCCAAAGATAAAATTATTATTATCAGAGGTGTATTTTTTTAATCTTTCAAAAGGTATATTGATCTGGAACTTTCCCATCCTCCTCTACTTTCTGAAGGAGCACAGAGCAAAAGAGAATAAGGATGCTTTTTCTCAAGGGGAATATTTTGTAGAAACGCTAAGAAAACCACAATGTATTTTCCCAGTAAGAGCCTTTTGCCATTTGAACCTCAGATTAATGTTAAACTCATTGCATAGCCACAAGGAAAGGAACCATAATTACATTGAGGTTACGGTGCAAGGAAATAAAACTGATTTTAGAATAATTCTTCATTGTTCTTTGGTAGAAAAAGAACTTCAGAGGGGATTCAACCCCACCCTCGTTTTAAGTTGAAGCTAGTTGCTTGCCCGAGGTCACCCTGTTACACTGCTTCTCAAAGCATCTTTCTGGGACCGGCAGCATCGGCATCATTCTGTTTCCACTCCAGACCAACTGAATCAGAAATTCTGGACATGGGACTCAGCAGTTTGCTTTAAGCCCTGCAGGTGAGTCTGACACAGCTGAAACTTCTCCTTGCTGGAAGCCATATTTTCCATAACTCTTAGTGAGAAAGCCAGGAATAGAGCCGAGTAGAAAACTGAAACTCATTCCTGATCACTACTTACACAATCTCAGAAAATCTCCATCATTCGTATTACATTAACGTGGCCTTTGCGGGGAGCGGGGCTCCGCATATTAATAACAATAGGACTGTAGGCAAAGGTCAAGTGACTTAATTTCGCGAGACATTTTTAGATTTGAGAATTGCACCTTTATTTTAGTGGTTTTTAAACTGGAATACTCACTGCTTGCAAGTATTTCTTATGCAACACACGCAGGCTCCTCTGGAGATCTAAGATGTTTACTCCCAGCACAATTCGCAAATCACTGATTATGTGATCCTTGGATGTCTGCAGGCCAAAACCCTTGTCTTCCTTTGGGTCTCTCTCAGAACCCACAAACAGGGACCAGACAGGTGCCCAGAATAAGCGGAAAACAAGCAGCAAAGTCGCTGATAACCAGGAACCACAGGCCCCTTGAAAGGGGACAGCTCTTCCTCACCTCCGGCCAGTTGGTGCTGCATTGGAATACAGACCCAGGAGTTGTCAAATCTTCCAATTTTTCATAGAAACCAGAAATCTAAATTTTTTAGGGAAAGTTCCTGGTTTTTTAAAGGTTAGCAATAAATCCATATTTGTAAACACCATGCATGCCAAAGGCAATGCTTGCGTGGGCCATCAGCTCTTGACCTCTATTACAGAACACGTGACATATTGTGAGCGCATGATGACCAGACTTGCCCAGGGAGCACGGTCTACGGCAGGTAGTTGTCAACTTTGACAGCATGACTGTCATCTGGGGGGATGTGGGGAGGGGGGGCGCTCCAGGCTGTGGCTGGGCTCCGCTCTGCCCTTCCATGTGTCTCATGTGCATCACATGTTAAAGGGACAGGCAAGACCAGGGAGAAACTATTCTTGTGATTATGACATGTAAGAGGGAAGAAAACTCTGTCCCCAGGCACATCTCAAGCCTCTGATCACATCATGTCTGCTAATATCTCATCAGCCAAAATAATTCACACACCCAAGCCCAGACTCAAGGTGCAAGGAAAAATACCTCATTCACCAGGAGAGCATTGCAAAGATATATGTATAGGATTCTGTTTCAGGAGAATGAAGAACTCAGACTACAAATTCAGTCAGCCACACAACTCTACTCCATAATGATCTCAAAGCCAGCTCTGTGTAACTCACAAAACAACATCAACCAGTTCAAAAACCACACGTGGAATCCAATCATCTTGTTTCACAAATGGGAAAAGCTGAGATTTAGAGAGATCAGGGACTTCCTCGAGGCCATATAGCCAGAGGCGGGTCTAGAAGCCTGTTGAGCTGACTCTGAATTCAGGAGTTTCTCCACCACACTGTAATAGGTCTACCTTCAAAGAACGTCCTGGGTTACTTGAATGACGCAGCAACATTGTGAAAATAATTTTGAATATACTGAGCTGTCTTTTTTGCTAGTGAGTCTAGAAGTCTATTTAATACAGAGACAGGAAGATGGCCTGAGCACAGGGCAAGTGATGGGGCCACGTTCCTCCAAGGTCTGGCATTTAGTGGCAGCGTAAACTTGCACAGTGTTTGCTTTTAAGCATCTTATCTCATAGTTGTCAAACAGGATAATAATGATGCCCGCAGAGGGTTGTCGTGAGAATTAAACGTCTGATACTCAAAAACTGTGAGTTCTTTTCCCTTTTTGAATCGTTCAGTTGACCAGGGCTATGCCTTCCCTTCTTGTCCCCTGTGAGGAAACTGCTATCCTGTTTGGGGGGTGTATCTTCCTTACTGAGGATGTAAATATTACTGGGGGAAGCCTAACCAATTCTCTATGTAGCAAAGGGCAAAAATGTCAATCAGCTCAATCCTCCAGGTTTTTCTAGGATGAAATTTCCTAAGATAAAACCAAAATCAAAATGACTGCTTTGAAGTCAAAATCCAAGATATAATATGTGTTTAGTAATCATTGTAATGGGCGGCAAAACTCAAAAGTCTAATTTATTCTGCAGTGGAATGCTTAAAGGCCATTTGGTCAGCAGGGTGCTTACTGGGGATGTAGCTGGTCTGCTTCCTCCAGTTCTTCCTGATGGTCAGCTGGGATAATGAGATCCTCTGTGACATGCTTGTCTTACTTGAAGGCCTTATCTCCTTGCACTGCTCTTTTATCTTGAAGCAAGTACTTGTCTTGCCATGAAAACACACCCACTATTCATTAGTCTGTCAAAATATCTATCAGCATTGGGTTGCCTTTGAGAAGCAAATGCATAATTTGTGGAAAGAAAATATATTCTTAAAGTATTTTTCCATAGCTTCTTTCTGCAAGCATTTTGATAAATGTAATTGTGTTTATATTCCCACCAACTAGGTGTAGTGACTTAAATTATCTGGTGGTTAAAATATTTTATGAAAATCACTCTATTGATCAAAATAGAAGCTATGATAGAAATTCCTATAGATACGTTTTTTCAAATACAAATATATGTCTCAATATTTTGCAAATGCTCATATATCCTGGCTAGTTCTAGCATCTGCTGCCCTGAATGATGTAGTTCAAATATAATTCATCTTCTACCTGAAATCCATTTTTTTTTTCTTTCAGCTCAATAATAGAGCTTCACAGAAGGTTGGGTAAAAGGTTATCCAGAGAGTTGTTGAATATAGAAAATATTTACAACTCTAAAGACACTCTCTTCCATTGTTTGTGTTATAGTGAAAGTGGAGGTCTATTAAGAAATTCGAGGAGGGAAGGTTTGAGTCAGTTTTCAAAGCTTCTGGCACTTTCTGCACCTCCAAATTCACGTGTCCTCATCTCCACTCACTTATGTGATGCCTTTGTTAGCTCCGCAGGACACATTTACCAGAACATTCCTACTGGTATTCCATGATTATGAATAACAAAAGGGCTGCTGCCTTGCAAGCTACTTTTTTAAATTAAAATTTCATTGAAGTGTAACATACTTATAAAAATGGCACAGTTCGTGAGTGCATAGTTCTGTGAATTTTCACAAAGTGAGCACAGACAACCATCACACAGATCAAGAAACAGAAGCAAGAACCATCCAAAAGCCACCTTTATGCTCCTTCTGGTTACTGACTTCCAAAAGGTAACCACTGTTCTGGCTGCTAATTCCATAGATCAGTTTTGTTTCTGATCATTTTATAAATAGAATCATATCATATGTCCTCTTTTGTCTAATTCATTTTGTTCAAAATTTCATTTGTGAGATTCATTCACTTTGTTACTCGTAACACCTATTCATTCTCATTGTCATGTAGTATTACATGCTCGACTAAAACACAATTTAATTATCCATTCTATTTTTTTCCTCTTTTACTGAAGTATAGTTTATTTACAATGTTATATTAGTTTCAGGTGTACAACATAGAGATTTAATATTTTTATAGATTTAATATTTTTATAGATTATACTCTGTATAAAGTTATTACAAAATATTGGCTATATTACTTATGTTGTTCAATATATCCTTGTAGCTTATTTATTTTATACATAATAGTTTGTACCTCTTAATCCCCTACCTCTATCTTGTCCCTGCCCCTCTCCCTCCCTATAGTAACCACTAGTTGGTTCTCTATATCTGTTTTGTTATATTCATTCATTCGTTTTATTTTTTTAGATTCCACATATAAGTGATAACATACAGTACTGTTCTTTATCTGTCGGACTTAAATCACTAACCATAATACCCTCCAGGTCTATCCAAGTTGTTGCAAATGGCAAAACTTAATTCTGTGGCTGAATAATATTCCATTCCATGTATACTACATCTTTACTGAGCCATAAAATTCTATATTTCAATTATTCTAAGTACAAGAATTTTCTCTCATTGAGATTATTAACTTTCTGGTTGTATAATGTTAATTACTCTCTTAGAAACTTGACAACTCTCTTCTTTGAACTAGACCTTATTACTTTGATATTTTTAAAGGCAAAAATATGAAATTATAAGAAAATCAAGATGCAGAAGCTAGTCAAGTAATCTTTATTTTCCTTCTTTTTCATACCCAAGACTATATGTGTGTATGTGTGTGTGTGTGTGTATTCTTTTTCATTTTCTTTTCCATTATGGTTTATTATAGGATATTGAATATAGTTCCTTGTGCTATATAATAAGACATTGTTGTTTATCTATTTTATATTTAGTAGTTTGTATCCGCTATACAGAAACTCCTAATTTATCCCTCCCCTACCCCCTTTCCCCTTTGGTAACCATAAGTTTGTTTTCTATGTCTGTGTGTATGTTTCTGTTTTGTAAATATGTTCATTTATATCACATTTTAAATTCCACATATAAGCGATATCTTTCTGTGTCTTTCTGTGTATTTGTCTTTTTGTGTCTGACTTACTTCATTTAGTATGATAATCTTAGGTCCATCCACATTGCTGCAAATGGTATGGTTTAATTCTTTTTTTGACTGAGTAGTATTCCACTGTATATATATGCAACATTTTTATCTATTCATCTGTTGATGGATATTTAGGTTGCTTCTGTGTCTTGGCTATTGTAAATAGTGCTACTATGAACATTGGGGTGCATGTATCTTTTCTAAGTAAAGTTTTCTCTGGATATATGCCCAGGAGTGGGATTGCTAGATCATATGGAAAGTCTATTTTTATTTTTTTAAAGAAACCTCCATATTGTTCTCCATAGTGGCTGCACCAATTTACATTCCCATCAACAGAAAACATTATATATTAAAAAACTCATTTCTTTGGCATTATGAGTAATTAACTTCTGATAGATGACAAACAAAACCTGATATAACTACTTAACAGTTACAGTTTATTAGTTTTGTCTTTTTCCCTAGAGAAAGGGGAAAAATAAGTGATTGATTGTCAACACCAGGGGCTTTTTTGGCTCCTACAGGGGGAATTTTGACTGGTCCATTGCAGTAACCAGTAACAAAACTCAAAGTCTCATTCAGATTTACAAAAAGGGCCTCATACAGTTGATTCAGGGTTTAAACACTCTTTAATTTTCCATTTCCTGGCTTAAAGAATCAGGTCCATCCTTCACATCTGATCAAAATAAAGAAAGGCATCTTTTCTCACAGTTTCAATGTTTGCAAATATTGTATATAATGAATTATGTGAATTGAAAGTTTGATGAAAATTTCTAGGTATTGCCAAGTAATTGACTTTAATTAAAGTGGAGAGGTGTCATCTGCTTGTGTCCTTTTGAAATAAGTCCAGACACGTGATATCAAGCACTAAAGTTTCTAGTTTCCTTGAGAGAGTTTGATTTAACTGATGTATTTTGACTACCAGGATGGCACATTGCTTTTAAAATGCATATCTTTTTTTGACTTAACAATAACAATTTAAGTTAAATTTTAAGAGAAAAATATACAATGCTGTATTTCATACATCTGCTTTATTCTAATTCTTCATGGAATATTTCCAACATAGTGAAAAGTACAGAAAATATAACAGATACCCACATGTCCTCTCTTAAAATGTTAACATTTTGCTCCATTTGCTTTAACTATATACTAGAGAAAATATTACACGGTGGAAAATGGAGACTCATCCAATCATATGTACTGAAGCACTATTGTTAGTCGTGAAAGATTGGGAGGAACCCAAGTGTCTATCTACCAGGAAGTTCATAGCAATGGAAGAGTAGATCAGTTCTCCCAACTATGGGAAAGGAGAGGAGGAAACTATGATGTGATGGGTCTCTACTTTTACCTTTACATCTTCTATTTCCACCTGATTGCTTTTATTAAAGCAATACATATTTATTGTGGAATTTTCAGAACTAGAAAAAAAAAAAATACAAGAATCTCCTAAATGCTACCATTTGGAGATAATTGTTACTAGTTTGATTTTATCTTTCTACTTTTTGCTAAAAATATATGTTTAGTTACACATATACAATTATTTGGTAAATTAGATATATGAGAGATGATAGCTAGATATAGATAATCTCAAATAAACAGTATTAGTTCAGTTTTGCACATAATTTACCATTTTACTTTTTCCAATTAGTATTATTCATAACTTTTTTTCCTACTTGTACTTGATTTTCTGATATAAAACTTAATTTTAATGGTTTTTCACTACATCACATGGGCTTACTATGCTTTATTTAACCATTCCCCTGTGACTGGATGTTTGATTCAAGTCTTCATAGACAACATTGCACATCAATCTCTGTGATCATCCTTGAATCATTCTTTAGTATAAATATTCAGTTGAGTAATGAGTTGGTCAAAGGATATGAACAATTTAAGGCTTTAGAGATACATTACAAAATTACCCTCCAGAAAGGTCATAATGTAAACAATTACCACTTTATGAGAACACCCTTGTCACTCATCTAAGGACCTTTTAAACTTAATTTTGCCTATCTGACAGATGAGAAATTGCATTCTTGTTCATTTGAATGAAAAATCAGGCGCATATTGCCCCGTAATACATTATGAATGATACATTATAAAGTTAAGCATAGCTTCACTTGTAAAGAAAAAACTTGCTGTCTCTGTAATTATAGGCAAAAGTTTCTGTTTCCCAGTGTAGGTGAGCCAATGCTTGCCACAGGAACTCACGAGGAGGAACGGTGTCAGCCGGAATATAGAGGGTCCTAGAGATAGATTATTCTCTATAGTGAGTCACATCAGTTTTCTTTTTTTTTCCCCTCTATAATCTCTAAGAAAAAAAACTTTTACTTTTAACTACATTCTGCATGGGATAGAGAAATAGCTTCATAATTACTGTGACTTCCTCTGAAGATGTGGTGGACTTTATTGTCTGTGTTCATTGACAAATGTAATCATTGCCAGAGACGCCAGGAACAGGATTGGTTCACATGAAACTCACTACACATATAACACAAACTCCAGATGCTCACAGACTATGAGCATCTCAGGGGCTCAGGGGGTGGGAGGTTAATGGAATTACACAGAAACTATGGCATCTCTGACACATTTTGTATTTTTTAGCTGCTTATTCTTACAAAAAAGTGCAAGCATAGTAAAAATCATTCTTGCATCACAGTAGTATGCCAGAGAGCCTTGGGTGAACCAAAGTGCTCAGGGTAGGGGTGGGGGGGATGAAAAGGAAAAGAACAGGCCTCACAAGCTGAGGGAGGCTTAACTTTACATAAAATAGACATGCAAATGAAATCTGTTTCGAGCAAGGAGAAACTTCTTAAGCACATGCATGCAAAGAAGGAAATGCTCCAAAGGCAGGTATTATACTTAAGAGAAATTGGTAATAAAAGGTAAGTTTTGCACAGTTGCAGACTGAGAACAAGGAGGAAATCAGAATTAAGATAGCAGCTGCCCATAGCAATGTGTCTTCCAGACCTTGAATGTCTATTTGTTAAATGAATGAATGAACCTACTTAACTATACATAGTTTTTATTAAAAATGCTTTATAGTGGTATCTATCTATCTACCTAGCTATCTATCTACTTTTGCCTAAGTGTATACATGTGATTAGATATTCATTAAAGTGATCTTTTTCCCTTCTTCTTCTTTTGGTATGTGCACTAGGCTTCCTCTCCTCTTTGTCTCCCCACCTGCATCAACCTTCTCATTCCCTCAGATAGTCTATATTAATAACCTGTACCTCTCCATGTTTTTCTCTTTACTCAAATAATAATTATATACACACTCACTCACTCAAACAAGTAGACGAAGATCCTTTGGTTCACTATTAACGTTAAAAAAAATCAGATCAATACAAACTACTATATACAAAATAGGTAAACAACAAGGTCCCGCTATATAGCACAGGGGACTATATTTAATAGCTTGTAATAACCTATAATAAAGAAGGATATGAAAAAGAATATATATATGTATAATTGAATCATGATGTTGTACACCAGAAAAAGCACAACATTGTAAATCAACTATACTTCAATTTAAAAAAAAAAAAAGAAATAAAATATTTTGGAAGATGGAAAAAAAAATAAGATCACATGAGATTGTATTATGCACAGTTCCCTGAATCTTGCTTTTCTCATGAAACAGTGCATCATGAACATTCCTCTAGCCATCGGATGTAGCCCTATTTGATTTTATGAATGACTGGATGAGAACAAATGGTATGCATATGCTATGATTATTCAGATAATCTCCTGTTGATGGCCATTCACTTTGTTCCGTGTTTTGCTTGGTACATATGTCTTTATCCATCTGTGCTTACATTTTCTATGGGATAGATTTCCAGACATACAAAAGCCTGGTCAGGGAACGTGTATATAAATGTTAGTAGATATTGCCAAACTGCTTTCAAATATAGTAGGAGTTAATATTTCTACCAAGAATATTTTTATTTCTACATATATGGAAACTTGTATGTGTTTATCTTTGTATTTTACCCTTAAATCATCTTTTCAATATGGTGTAGAATTCTCTTTTTGCATTTTTAATCTTTAAAAGGAAATCTCTGTTAGTAGAACCCTCTACCGGAGGATAGTGAGATACTCTGTACATCCCTCCACCCTAACATTGAAGAGGAGAGGTTCCGATTCAGGAAAGCACTCAGAACTGAACTATGGTGTGGGAGGGCGTGCGTTTTGTGGGAGGAACACGGTGGTCTAATCTTCTTTGGCATAAATTTCCCTTCTCTTTTAAAGATGTTTTCCTTGCTTGGGTCAACCAGAATCCTCCTGCTGTGTGGAGGGGCGATACCATGTTGACTAGAAAGCCAGCCCAGAACTAGAATAAGGTCTTGGGGAAAAGCCCACGGTGGCAGCTAGGGTGCTTCCTTTTCAAGAGGAAAGGAGTCCTTGGGAGCCTCACTTATCAGGATAAGGAGGCCAGAGATAGATTTGCGGTAAAACTCTCGGAGGAAGTGGCATGTGTGTGCCTGGAGTGTCCTCACGGCTGTCTCCCTCAGAGGTGAGTAGCAGCAGTGGCTGGCTAGTTGAGCATTCCACTCGTTGATCCTCCTCTCCTCTGCCCTCCATCTTTCAGAAGTAATACTGATAGTCTTTAAAAAACTTTATGCTAAAGAAAAATGCCTTCTGATGACATTACAATAGCCATCGGCACTGGATGGGCTCCATCAGACCAACTAATAAAGATTATGGTGCTGAGAGTGCAGAATAGTTCCACAAACCTGCTGTTACATAACCTGTTTTTATTCCAGCATTGAAATCCCTTTCTCCCTAAGGGAATAAACTTTAAAGTTCCTCTGGATCACAAAAATGATCAAAGGGGAACCTAAAGATGAAGAAAATGCTAAGTAAGCATGATGTTTCGTTTGATGCCTGGCTTGCAGGCCGGTTGATGTGGGTTCCTGGACTGCATTTGTTCCTACAAAAAGGGGGGGCTCAATTTCCTCCAAGATAAAATGATGAAACAGGAAGTGATGGTTTCTAAAATCTCTTGGAGTTCCATGTGGTGTTCAGTAGTGAGTTCATTGTCATGTAGAGTTCACAAACTTGTGGCCCACAAGCTCAATTGATCACTCCCACAAGTTTTTCCTTTTTGCTCATGTGTTATTTTAAGAAAATTAGAAAAAAAATGCAGCAAATATCATCTTTTATGGAAAAAAAAATCAGATTTTCTGGATTTTGTTAGGAATCAGAAGCTCCAGTAACACTTGGCTGGAGGAGGGTGAGGCAGCCCCTCTGGAGCTGACATCCGCGCTCCAGACCAGTCCCCACCCCACCACTGTGTTTCCCAAACACTGCGGCTGAGGGTCAGTGCTCTTCACCATCATGTGTATATTGCTGTTTTTCTAATGCCAGTTCTGCTGTGCTCTCTTCCATTATCTGAATTTTCTCTGTAGAGTCATCAGTTTGTGATCTCTGCCATAGCACTTAGTGTGAATCCCGAAAATTAAAGGAAAAAGAAAAGGAGATTGTGTCCATGTGGATCACAAAAAAAGCAAAGTTAAGAGTACTCAGATTATCTAGATGCGATTGGATTAAAGACAGCTGGGAATACAAACTGAGCAAAGAAAATAAAGTGTAGATTTTTCTTGAACAAATTACCTCCGTTTTGGGTCATTTTATATCTTCCCTTCACCCTCTCGTTGGTTTGGGTAGAAAATTTATCTCTACTTTGCATTAAATTATTTATGTTCTTTATATGATTTTGCTTTTCTCTCCTAGGTTCCTTAGAAATATTGGGGTGGAGGAAGTCAGGAGAGAAAGGAAGAAGTGATGAAGACGAAGGTGAAGAGATGAAGACACCAGAGTTCTATTCCACCAGAGCACCTTCAATGTCTAGATCTATTTAGCAAAAAGAAGATAAAAGTGCCCCATTTCCATGCTAGTGATGATAAATTTCAGTTGCCAAGGACTTGTCAGCGTTTTGTTTTCCTGCTAACGAAGTGGCTGCTTTATTTCTATTCTCACCTTTTATAATGAGACTGTTCGTTGACCTGGGCCCTTCAGTTTTAATACATTTGCCAGCCTCTATGAATGTTAGAGTGAGGCAATGTAATTATAATGAGGACAAGAAGCCACAGCCTGAATTTTGACCATTGTCAAACAAGTACTTTCCCTCACTTTAGTTCTTAGTCTTTTCAAGTGTGTTTTTCCTGTTCTAAAAATGCAAACACACCAAATTTGTGGTTAAAACGTCTCTAGGGTTTCAAGGAATATAAACTAGGATTGCTAAAAGAACTAGTCCACTGGGAAAAGCACGTGAAAATGAAAACTAATATAAGAAGCCAAGAATCCAAATAAAAGTTAAAGGAACTCCTTTAAAAACTGCCACTTCACAGTGTTCTTTGTAATAATAACTTTACCCCATTCTCCATGAAATAATTCACCAAGAGCTGAAGTTAATATTCCAAGAATAAATGTTTATTAGTAACTTAGCTTTCAAAGTGTCAGCCATCTATATGAAATCTTCCCGGATTTTCTTTAGGGATGTATTAAAGAACAAATATTTTTACGTACTTCTGCACAATTTCACCTATGTCTGTTCATTCTGAGGCAAGAACAAATTGCTGGGGTTGGAATCCTGGCTCTAAGCTTTTTTGATGCCTAACCTTATGCAATTAATTTCTCTATGCTTCATTTTCCTCACCTGTAATATAAATATTTTCTCACCACACTTCCTTCTCCTCCCCGCAGTACTCCTGGTGTATTTCAGCATATGTTGGCGTGAAAACAATAATATTTATTATATACTTTTGACTATGTATTGCTTAGCTGAATAGTGTACTATGGTTTTCTTTGTTTTTTACACTTTTTAATTTGCCTCAGAATTACAGACTTACCAAGGTTTAAAGTCTCTTAGTTTTTTTTTTTTTAAATGCTTTTTGTTATTTTTAAGAGAACACAGAAATGGAAAACATGGACTATTTTAAAAAGTGCAGAAAATAATAAAACAGACTCTCAGCTGCCCATCTCCTGTAGTTAACAAATACATAACATAAAATTTTGGGACTATAATAAAACAAAGCAGAGAGCATACTGAAGGTCTGTTCCTTGGGTTTTTTCACTGATGAATTAAAGGAGCAGGTGTATGAACCATCATGTCCACATCACTCAAGTCTTTTTGCAAATCCCAAGGAGAGGGAGCTTTATTGGCTTACATTTGGCCACTCCTAACAGAATAGTCTTCACTCCCTGAGTCAGGGATCTGATGTGGATTCTTCCCATTTACTAAGTATGTTCCTTTTTGGGAAACAGGGAAATAATCTTCAGATGTGTCCATGGTCCAACTGTTGGATGGGCTGTTAGATGGGCTTGGGCCAAGTTTACGTCTACCATCAGATTTCCATATACCCCTTCTCATTGATATTTAGGGTCTCCAGAGATGAGCATAAATTCAGAGCCAATATCTAATAACTCTTCCAAAGTCCAGGCTACCTCTCTTTTTCCAAGCACAGTTGCCCTAGTAAAAGGCTACACGTTAGTTCCACTTGGGAAGGCTTAGGGAGTAAATCACAATGTACGTGTTTGGTGAGGCTACAAGATCCTCCCACAAGCAGGTGGACCTCCTTCTCAACTGAGGGGCAAGGGAGTCTGTGCACTGGTTTAGGTCTGAAACCTGGTAAGAGGCCATAATCTGCCCCATGATAACTTGAGTTAAAGTTCTTCCCAGGCAAGCAAGACTATTTCTGCCAATATTGGTCAAACACCACTTTAATAAACTGCAAGTCTATTTCATCATTGTGAGATATTTGATCAATTAGCTGTATTTGCCCTGTTATCAATAGCTCTTTCAGAGCTACCGAGGGAGCATCCTCCACAGGTTTATAGCTTTTAGATTTTATTTTCCCTGTGTTTGCTCTCTAGAGCCATAAATGAGCCAGATGGGTTCACATCTTATAAATTCTGCTGTTCCCTTAGCAACTAGATCCACTTGATCTTCCAATGCCTCATCCTTCATCTGTACTTCATCCCATGCTACACTAGTGATAAACTGAGTGACTGTGATTCCACCACATGCCATAGGTTATATCTTTTCTATTTCTTCCAGCGAAGAGTAATCTGCATCGAGCAACTCAATCCAAGAATCTTGTCTTGAAAGTTTGGTCCTTGACCCTGCCCTTAGGACAAGTCACGCATCAAGTCAAAGTCCTATCATCACACAGATGACACCATCAAATGGGATAATTTGAGGAGTTTAGTAAAGAGACAATTTACAGAGATGTGTATAGCGTAGATGTAGGGGACCCAGTATTGCCTGATTTGTTATTACTGAAATAGTATCACTGGGGTTTAAATATTAAGGATATATTGAATTTCAGCCAATCTTCATGTCATCAGAGGCCACCTAATCTCCACTTTTCACATTTCCTGGAGCCTTAAATGCTGATCTTCCCAGGGATTCCCAGGACAAACTTGTTCTATGTTCATCTGCATTTTTCCAGGCAGGCAATTAGGCCAAAGCTGTCTCCATGTTGCTACACTGGTTAGCACACTTCCACTGACCGTGTCCACATTTTTGAACCCTCTCAGCTACACATTTGGAACTTCTAATTTGGTTGTATACTAAAATCTCTTAAAATTCGTCTGCTGCCTAAAATCCCATCCTTTTAGAAGGTGAAAAGATAACGTTTTTAGTTAATTGGCCATTTCAAGCATGGGCTTAAAAAAAGCTTTTGTTATAGAAAATGTGCTTCCATTATATAAAAAAAAATTGTTACAAATAATTGGCATCAACACATATTCTTTAGTTATGTTAATTCTATTTAGATTTCAATTCTGTAAAATCTCAGGGCACTGGAGATTTCAAGCTTTAGTAAAATATCTGAGAAAATTAGACCCTGTTCTAGGGCTCATAATATTCTCTTATAAAGTATATTTTTACTCTTTGGGCAACAGATCAAGTTCAGTATGATAACCTCTATTTGACAAGAAATGGAGGTAGCATTCTAGCCCCCTTTACCTCAGTAAGTAATTGGGAAATCAAGGTAAAACTCTGTGTATGTGTTTGTGTGTGTGTGTGTGTGTGTGTGTGTGTGTGTGTGTGTGTACATGCATGCACTTGGTTACATCTGAATTATGTCACTATTAGATTAAATAAATTCAGAAGTATCTAACTTGTAGCATAGTATAAAATCGATGAAGAGAAGATGATTATTGTTTTATTTCCTTAAATCCCCCAAGATACCATAACAATTAAATATCAACTGTAGCAATTAGAAGAAGGAATTGGTTATACAATGCAGATTATAAATGTGAAATTGTCATACTATGGGAGGTTTTTTTTAAGATAAGCTTTAATTTTTTTCAGAATAAATTTTCAAGTAAACTCTAGGCAACTTATCAAATCAGTCAGTAACAAAAACAAAAACCCAGCAGCCAAAATAACGTAAACATCTGAGTTAGTGATCGACTCTTCAATGCTTATTATAGCTCAAGGGCTCTGGGCTAATTACCTCTTTAGTTTCAGTAGACAAGATGGGAAAAATTAAATGGAACGATGTGTTATCTTATACAGTGATGAATAAACTATAAAATACTGGTAAATACAGTGGAGTAAATAGATCTGGCTGTAAAATCTAAGCACCAAAAACTGAAGATTGTTGTTGTTGAAGGCTTTAGATACCACAATACTGTGAAATAAGAACACCTAGAATGATTTCTGTGTGCAAGCTTGTTTCACTCGGTCTGAAAAAAACAAAGTAAATGTTCCTCATTGTTTTATCGTTTCCTGATAAAGTAGTTCTGGAGAAAAACTAACTCACCTTGCAAGACTTTCTCTTGAAAAGACTGCAGCTGAGAAAACATAACATTTATATAACCCAACTTCCATGTTTTTCATTGGAGGAAAGGGGGACTGTGTGACATTATCCAAATCTAATTTATGGCAGAAACTGCTTATTTATTTATTTGATTAATTATTTACTTATTTGTTTATTGGCAGGTTTATTGAGTCATTCCCTACTTCATTCGTTCAACAAGTAGAATTGAGAGAATAGTATGTGGAATCAATTAAGGCTCAGGAGTGTCATGAATATCTCTTGCACCCATGAAGCTTGTTGCTTAGTTGGGCATTTATTTACAGATGATTATACACTATGAGGAAAATTTGATGGATCTGGTTAGACTGAAGACTTGTAGACTTCACAAGAAAAGAACAATAGTGTTTCATTTCCATCAGAGCCCAAGTGCTTAGCACAATAAATGCTGATTAGTCAAGACAGTATAATGCAATATAAAAGTATAGAATTGGAATATCTACGAGGGGCTGGTGGAGGCTTCCTAGGAGGTATAGAGGAAGCGTTAATCAGATGACACCATGTGTGGGCAATATTTCAGACTTAGAAGATATCAAAAGCAAAGGAACAGATAGGTAAGGTCACATATACACCTTAAAAACGGTAGCTCATAAAAGATGAGGCAGAGTGATGGAAGCTGGAGAAAGAGACAGAGATCAGATAATAGAAGTATTGACTGAACTGTTAAGAAGCTTATAACACAAGGGAAGTCATTGGAGCTCTATCATCAGCCTTTGCTATGTGATGGTATATAACAACCAACTTCAAAATCTCAGTGGCTTACAAGTATCGTTTTCCTGCTCAATTTACATGTTGGTGGCTTTGGGTTATCTTCTGTGACTCTTCTCCCAGCTGTGAGATTATGTCTGCTCCACATTTCAGGACTCAGTCTTACGAATCTCTCTCTAGCGCATGTTTTTCTCATGACTGAAAATCATAAACACACGATGAAATTGACAACTTTCTTAGCAGATTTGTCACCTTGGACAAGGCAAGATACAGGCTCAAGTGCAACGCCAGGGGTGGGCATCAGTGTGTCCTTCTCAGGAGGAATAACAAGGTCATATAGCTGCATAATCCTTTCCTAGGGAAAAGACAAAGAAGTATGGGTAACAATGGAACCTACTACAAATGGTTTCCAGTGGGTACATGGGTGTCATTTAAAAGGGTAACATAAAAAAACACATTCAGAGAAAATAAAAGATCTGTCATCCAGAAACATGTTCTGATTTTGTCCGAAGCCTTGAGATGTGTAATGATTAAACATGTTCCGATTTTATCCGGAGCCTTGAGATGTGTAATGTTTAATGAAAGTGGGATAGTCAGCATTTTTATAAAAGAAGTGGCAACATGGTAGGGGGTTCCATTTCTAAGACCTCAATCCAGAAATGATTCCTGTCGCCCAAAGGAATCTGTAGCATACACAGTAAGCTTGCAGGGATGAAGAGTATGCCACCATGATGTAACATTCAAGTTAGAGAGAAAGAAGATTTTTTAGAGTCATAAGCAGAGCAATTTGCAAACATTTTGCAGAACATGTTGGAAAGTATAGCCCTCCCATAGGAAAGTAACCCAGAGTCATCTGCCAGGGGGTGACAATGTTCTCCCATTAATTAGTCCCTTTTTATCCAATGTATAGGGACCAGGTTATTAAATGCCCCATATGCCTTATAAAGTAGTTAAATTTTATCCTATGGGTCAGGTGGAGCCACTGAAGAAATACGAATTAGAAAAGATTAGTGGAATTATGTAGAATGTACACACACATGTACCTGTATGTTGATTAGAAGCATAGATTTTGGATCCATAAGCCTAGCTTTTCTCCATATTAGCTCTACAGTCCTGGGTAAACTATTAAAATCACTATGATCCTCAATTTCTTCATCTGTGAAATAGAAATTATAATGATACGCCCACTGATACGGTTATTGAGGGGATTACAGTTATAGGGGGACATGGTGGGGTAGCTGTGTACGAAGACTAGAGTCTTGATCCAGATTGCCTGGCTTTAAACTTGCCTCTGCCACTTACTTACTGTGTGACCTTAAACGGATTTCTCTCTGCAGTCAAAAACTAATAATCTTGTTGTTATAAAGATTCACATAAAGCCAATATTTGCGTTCTGTTCAAAATTCGATAGTTCTTAACCCAGAGTTTGACATTTTGGGGGATTCATTTTGTATGTAGCATCAACCATGGACAAATGGCTTTTTAAGCATATCTTGGCTCTTACAGTTTCTTCAGTATCTTAACATTGTTTAAACACGTTGGGAACTCTTCTTGTGTACCTGCCTCTTCAGGGGTAGTTTTGCAATAACATAAACATTTTCTTATTTAGTCCTCTCTCCATTCATTCACTAGAGATCATTTATTTCTGCTCCCGTGTTTTAGAAGGTACAGTGCCTACATGCCCAATAAGAAAGTGACATTTGTAAACCATCTGGCCATTGAGGAAATGTCCTTAAGGATCTAACTTCCCAACAACAGGAACCTGAGTGTGGGTTTTTTCTTGTCTTTTTGTGTCTCCAGTTCAGTGACCAAAACTCATGTTCTCTGCGTTAATTGAATCTCCATTGTATCTAAGACTATGGACTTTAGAAAATGACTTTGTAAATTACAGTTGACAGAATAATTTGGCAGTCACACATGGGGATACCGTCAGTCTTCATGGACTTCTGATATCCCTGAAGGGAAGCTGAAGGTCTACAGTAATGCACATCTTAACTCAGCCGACTGCCTGTGGTCATAATCCTCGAGACACGCCGGTGAGCAGCACATTACATCACCTTGCACTCTGCACTTTATAAAATACTTTCACCTCCATTATCTCTTCGCATATTCAGTAACCCCAAGAAAGAGGCAGAGCTCACAAAAAAGGTAATGATTTGTGATATTCATCTGGACGCAGAGTGAATACTTAGCTAGTAGGCTCCCCAGGTGGGGAGAGAACTAGCAAAAAGCAAGGGTGTGTTGCTTCTCCGCAGGATGTGGAGGGTGTTGTGACCTTAGGGTAATACAAACAAGGCACTAGAATCACGTGTCTCACTAAACCTTTGTAATAGGTAACTTCGTGCTTCACCTTCACTCCGCGTCATTTTCATCTGTTTCAAATCCTAAATAACATTTGATCTAAAAAAAAATTTACTCCTTTCAGAACTGTTTGTTCTCTCTAAATAAAACATACCACTTCTCAGGTGGAGTGATGTAAATTAATTAATTAATTCATGGATGTCTATGGACTTTAGAATTTGATGGCCTTGGTGTGTGTTCTCTCTGCTTTTCTCTAACTTTCAACAAATTCTGAATCTTTTTCTTGAACCCTCAGTTTTACTGTCTGAAAATGGGGTATTTCATTTGGGAGGCTTTATACAAACTTAACGACTCAGAAGCACATTTTACATATGAGAGACATTATTGAACAGGAGCTAAAAGAGCAGGTTCTGGAACCAGACTGACTAAAGTTGAATCCCACTTCTGCCATTTACTATGTACTCTAAAGAAATATATTCCACCAGATGCCTCGGTTTTCTCATCCATAAAATGAGCCACACAGGGTTTTGTGAAGTATTAAAACAGTTGATACTTGGAAAGTATTTAGAATGACGTTTGGCATAAAGCAAGTGTTCAGTATATTTTAGCAAATCTTATGGGCAGTTAAGCATCTTGACTTCAGATTCTTTAGTTTATATACATTTTACATGAACTCAGGGAAATATCTGAAGTCTAAGGGCCTAAAATGTAGCGATATTCCAGACCCTGGAAAATGTTACTTCAGACAAAATTTAAAGTTTGCATTACAAATAATATCTCCATTTCTAACTCCATGACATACATCATTACTCAACTCACATGTCTGATTGTGAGAGCCCAGACGTTACTGTGAGGGTCTTAAGTAATTAAAACCCTAAGGGCTTGAGATCTGAGGTCAACAATAAGGAACAATTTTAATTTTCAGGACCTTCTTCATAGAGGGGCTTCTTCCTTTTTTTTCTTTCTTTTCTTTCTTTTTTTTAAGGTTATACTCTGCACAATCTGATTGGCAAACAACCATGCTGGGCAGGCAATGTAAAAGGCGTGTACACTTCTGTTTGAAGTAGGCCTAGGGGAGTGAGAGAGGCAATTAAATGCAAATCCTACCATCCAGCGCATTTCAACACTTTCCATATTTTGTATAGATCTGCCACCTGCTGAGAGTTTATGAAAGGTATTAAAGGGCTAGCAGCCCTTCTATGCAGATCATTTCTATGTCTCGTGTGCAGGCTGCCATCTGACTGCTCCATCTGACAAAAAAATCCTCTTCAACTCCTCCTCTATGACCAAAACATTCACGGTTGTGTGAAAGTGAGGGCTGGTCATCCATACCATCCCATCACGTCAAAAACTGCTGTTCAGGCCCTCCACCCAGCTTTCGGGTTTGTTTCCCTATTGGTTCTCATGTGGGAAAATGCCAAGTTTTCCCCTGAAAAAAATTTGCCCTTCTACCCAAGAATCACACATCTTTTCAGCTGAAATGTAAAAATGCATACTTTTCAGAAAGACTCTGAACACTTGGTTTCAGTGTCTTTCTAATGATCTCTCAACCTATGAATCATTATATATTATTTGTAACGTCATAGGAAGGAGATTTCTTATTGGGAAGATTGGAATCAAAAAGATGATATAGTTTTAGCCTTAAGTTGACAATCTTTTCATGTTGATGTTTTTTCTTCCCCTGAAAATAGTAAAAAAACAAAACAAACAAACAAAAAAACCAGTTTAGTGAATGTGGTTTTGGTTCAAAATATACGTTGAATGAAATTATAATTTTGCATCTTATCAAAAGAACTCAGGCAAAAATAAATTCTGATTAATTAAGTCTCTCTCCCTAAGTAAAGTGGCTGAATCCATGGTGGTGGTTAAAAGCCGTATGCATAAGTCAGGATAGGTTAGGCGATGCTGCAGTAACAAACACAACAAAAGCTCAATGGCTTACTGTAACAAATGTTTATTTCTTGCTCTTGAAAAAATCTTCTGAATGTCCTGGTGAATTCCAGGGCAGCCACCTTCTGTGCAGTGACTCAGCATTCCAGGACATCTTGATTTAATGTTACTTCCCTCTGAACATATGCTTACATCTTCTCTTTAGCAGGAAAAGAGTAGTAAAGAATAGGATTACCATCAACCCTCTGGTTAAAACTAGTTACATGGAGCTGCTCACTGCAAAGTAGGGAGGGTGGGTATAATGTGTCCGTGAAGGGAGGACATCCAGAGCCATCAGTGAGGTAGTATCTGCTACTCCTCCTCCACTTTTGCTGAGAATTAAGCCAATGAGAGATAAGCCAATGAGAGAGAGGTCCTTTTCTCACTGTTGCAATCTTGGGGTGGAGGGACCAATAGAAAGCTTGTTTAGCTGTGACGCACAGAAGTGGGGATGAGCTCAGCCTACAGACAAAGCTGTATCAGTCAGCATTACAGCCATTGCATTAGGAGGTCATTCTGAGGCCTGGCCTTACTTGTCTGATACCTTTTGACATGAGAAGAGAGGGGCTGTCATCAGGTTTGCCCTAAGCCAAGCCCAGTTTACCAGGTGGTAGAGACGTGAGGGTCATCCATGCTGGGGCCAGATGCACAGTATTGAAAGGAGGGTTGACTGGTCCTTTTTCTATTTTCTCCCCTTTGCCCACAAACTCACCAAGTGAGCTTCTTTTTGATGTATTTATTTGATATTAAAGGAAGCTTAATTTCATTGAAGCTAACAGATTGGCTGAGAAATGCCAAAGTGATGTTGTAAATTATTAGAATTAGCACCCAAAAGTCAGTCTTGGCCTTAGTCCTATTTGGATTACAAAGGAATACTAAAAGGCACCAATCTTTTACCCTTTAGTTACAACTCTAAAGCACTGAGACATGTTTCCACTAGTCCCAGTATTGACGGGAATACAAAGATGAATTTTGCAGAGTCTGCTCCCTTAATAAGACCATTGTGTAAGGTGAAGGTAGACACTCTCAGTACAATCATTAGTGCAAACAGAAGGACAAATCCAAGATGCTGAGGGAGAGAGGAAGAGTGAGTTACTGGCTTAAGTGGGTAGGGAAAGAGGTGGGACCAGGGAACAGTCCACAATAAGGCAAGATGGGGCCAGAGTGTTAAAGGGCAGGTAGGATTTTTGGCATGGAAACCTGAGCACTCTGCCAGGCTACCATGACAGACAATTCTCTTAGTTCTTACAACCAGCAACTAATTTGATTTTATCTTACAGATAGGATGAAGCTTGTAAACTAGTTAGGTTTTTTCCTTTGCATTGACTTAACATGAAGTACAGATGCAGGCTGGGACTCCAACAAATAATTGTTCTTTTTTATGACATGTATCTTCACCTTTGATTTAATCTTTTATTGGATCTTCTTCTCTTTTCCATCTGTTTTTATAGTCCCATTGTATATTTCTCTGTAAGTCATCTCCAATTCCTTTTTGAACAAATTACAAAAGAAAAGAGATTCTGTAGAATTCTGCATAGTTTGGATGTTTGCGGAAGGGAGGGTGAAAGGAGACAGGCATGATATTGTCCTCATTAGCATAATATGGGGGATGGATTGAGCCTAAAGCCTGTGAATCAAGGGAGGGGTTTTTCTTTGTTATGTGAAGCAATAATAATAAAGGCCTGTTAGGACAGTGCCTCTGCAATGTAAAGGGAGAGAACTAGACTCCAGAGATAGTTTGAGGATGTACTTTGTAAGAGGTGAGGACTGCTCGGAGATCAAGAATGGTTTCCAAATTTCCAGTTTGAGTTACTGGGTAGATGGAGGGGCCCCCCTGGAAGTAAGGAAACAGGATGCTATCAAACTCAGGTTCGACTGCTTGCCACTCAAGAGCCACTTGAGAGGCAAGTGTTGGTAGAAAGGAAAGGGTTCTTTAATCAGAAGGACAGCAATATGGGGAGAAGGCAGACCCATGGGTCCCAAACCAACTCCAACTCCACGTCAAGCTCAGCCATGACAGTTTTTAAAGGGAAAACAGGGAAGTCATCTTAGTTAATCATTGAGGTGGAAAGTTCTGTGCCACTTTCCATTGTGTGCAGGCTGGGTGACTTCTCATGACTTTTCATCAGATGCCATCTTGCCCTTATGGTCTGCCTGCAGGATTGCTAAGGGGGATGCCAGGGGTAGATAGCCATGCTTTAAGTACTTCATTCTTCATTCTTACTCCTTTTAATCTCGGAAGAAGAAATCAACAGGTTAGGCAAGGCATTGTGTACATTTAGTAGAGAGTAAGTCTACTTAAGTTAAATGTTATCTAGTGATCTCATTTTTGTAATTAAGGTTTAAGGGGAACAGAAATAGACAAACAGAAAAGGGACAAAAGAGCTGTTTACAAGAAGGAGGAGAAAAATAACAAGCCTAAAAGGAAAATCCCCAGCCTAAGTGGAGGTGATAATGGATCATCAGTTTCGGGTAGAGAGAGTAAGGATGTGAAGTCAGAAGACATTGAGAGACTACGAGAAAATGGTGGAATTCAAGTGTGCACTAAGAATACCATCTGCCGTATCTGTAAACAAAGGATGTTGCAACCATCAAGCCAGCTGCTCCTGCAGCTGCCCCCAACTGTGCACCCTGGGGGGACCCAGGATGGAAGAGAACAGGATACTGGCTGACATAGTTAAGGAGCATATCAAAGGAATGATTTCATGAACCCAGATTGTTGCGCCTCCCCATACTTAAAAGTAAAGTGCTAAATTCATTAACTTGAGACATCTGGTTTTCTTTAACTAGCAGTAATCTTTTGATGTTCCGACTACCTGGCTTTTATTGCAAAAACTCCTATGTTCTGAGTCCTCTTTGGAACAGCCCTTCAGAGCCATCTGACAGGCTATCTTCTGGGCTTAAGTCCTCAGAAAGTCCACCAAGTAAAACACAATTTACAACTTTTAGGTTGTACGTTATTTTTCAGTTGACACAAGTGATTACTATTATGTCTGGTAGAAGCAGTCACTACAGAGGAAGAAGAATGGGGTGTTGTAGACAAGACTGTGGCACTGTGGGGTTTAAGAACTCACAGGAAGAACCACTGGGGTGGGAACCAGGATGCGGACCTGGGAAGAAGCTGCTCATGGAGGTTGTATGTGATGGTCATTGTGATAAAGGGTGTTAAGGATAAGGATGCGGTGCAATTACTTTCCTTGAACAGAAAGATTCCTATGTGTGTATTGACCACATGAGAATGATCTATAGATTGTTGGTAAGTGGGTATATGGGTAGGTAAAGTGCATTATGTTAGGTGCTGAGGGGTTAAAGAGTGGAGATTTTCTAAGTGGGAATAGCAAATGGCATGGAATCAGATGTGGGAGCTATAAGAATGAAAAACCCTTCTTCAATATAAAGCTCAATAGAACAAGCAACATTCCAGCATTCTAGATTAAGCAGAAGCAACAGAAATAATTGGCCCTGCTTGGATGCTTCACAAGGCTGGTATGTGGACAAATGGGATAAGACGTGTGAAAGTACGTGGCTGGAGCACAAACTCTGGAGGTATTGATGATCTTGAATCAAAATTAAGTTCCCCATATGGAGCAGACTTTTTACTCACAGGCCTGAGGCTGATTTCACAAGTCCAGTCATGACCAAAGCACAAACTTTGTTGCCATGTAGCCCCAGGGGATACCTGATGCACTGGCTTATGATGCACTGGTACAGATAGAACACCCATTAAACATGAGGAGAGCAGATAAAAAATAACATTAAAATTGACATGGATACATGAGACAGTTGAATTAGAAATTAACTTACATGCTTAAAGCAAGCAAGAATTTAGAGAAATTTTAAGATTTGTGTGGACATTTTGGGCTAACCCACCGTATTTTGAGGGATTGTGTTTTCTCTTCTCTCTGACTGCCAGTGTGCCTAACAGTGGAAAAGTGTGAGCGTTCATAGTCACATGATGCAGATGCGGGACTCCATTCTGAAAGACAATGCCAAAGGTTGCTCACTGGGAGCATTGGTGGTGTAAACAGACAGTTCCTGAAGAGCTGACGCTGAAATGTCCAACAATCCTTGGAATTGTGAACTCGGGGAAGTTTGTGGAAGGCACCAGGGTCATTTCTTCACATGCCCAGTAGAAATAACCCAAAGTTCTGGTAATAGCAGGGTAATTAAAATGATAATGTGGGCATATATTCAGTTATACGGAAACATACTAATTTCAAGGAAAGATATTAATCAAAGTGTTTCACATGAAACTCAGTTATTCATATATATGTCGTGATCATAAAAACAAATTAGAAAAAAATATATAAATGTAAACAACTCTTTGCAGGAAACCCCTTTTCTTGTTACTTTAGCAAAACTATATTGTCACTAATCTTAACCAAGCACCCCCTTGCCCCACTCGTCTCCAGCCTAAGCACATCTTTCAAATCTTTTGATCACAGTACCTTGCCTAACTTGTTGGTCTTTTCCTGCAGATCAGAAAGGAGAAATGGAGAATAAGTAATTTACAAATGACCAGATCTCTTCCATAGCTTCCCCTTCAGTCATCTCATGAACAAACTGTGTGAACAAGATAGCATCTAAGGAGACTTCACAAGGAACTGACAAGCCTACACACAGTGGGGGTGGCGACAGCTCTGACCCCCCCCATCTCAATGATCATCTGAGATTACACCCCTATTTTCCCTTTTAAAAACGTCCATGGCTGAGCTGAATCTTTGGAAATGGCCTCTGGGGGGACACTGAGTCCACCATCTCGCCAGATTGCCAGCTTTTTTCATTACAACATCTTTCCTTTCTGCTGACCATTGCCTCTCGAATCATTTGTCTTTGAGTGGCAAGCACTCGAACCCGAGTTCAGTAACACAAAGATATTACCATTGGTCGTTTGAAAGTAGTAGAATTTGTGTGTCATTTAATTATGTTTATTTTTGTTCATCAATATCTTCTACTTTGCCCACAATAAACATATATTGGTAAATATAATAAGAGAAAGTCAATAGCGTATCTATGGGAAACTCACCATAGCACTGAGTCCCAGGAAGCCTTTTTAGGAATAACAGAAGTTTATTCACAGTGAACAGTCAGAGCAGCATCTTTCTGTTCCTGTCTTCTCATAATCCTATCCTGGGAATTTGTCCAGCCAGCTTCAGAGTGGTCATGGGCTCTGTGGGCTGTCCACGCGCCTCCCGTGCTCTGCCAAATACGCCAGACCAGACACCTGCTAAACTTTGAAGGTCATGGGTAGCTTCCTGGCATCTAGTGCAAACTGGCTTTCTGCTGACAAGTTGTTTGTTTTTTTGTTTTTTTTTTCTTGCTCTGCTTCTGATTTGAGTCTTGAGGGAAACTCTTCAAGCCAGCTTTAGAAAGAGAAGCTGCTGTCATTTGTGAATGCAGTTAATTAGAATAACATTTGCTTTTACGTATTCAATATTTGGCACGATTATCAGACCTAAAGGTTATGTTGTTCTAGCAGATAAGCTGGGCTCCAAGGGGTGTTTGTTGTCTCCCCAGACTGGTGCTGGCTAAAAATAGGACTCCGAGGAGCACAGGGATAACTGCCTTAGATGTTGAATCTGCACAGTAGCGCGATGCAGCTCAGCTAAGTCTTTCATGGCACTATTGACAGATGGATTTCCTCCGCATGGACAAGTGACTGGCTCATGGCTCAAGACTGTTCTTGGGAGGTGCTGGAGAGAAAGGTTGGTCCTGCTGGGAGTTGAAACTGATACAGGAAAATGAACGTGGGGCGAGAGGACGGCCGTGTCCCAGGTCTCGGCTGAGTTCTTGGGATGCGTCCCAAGTGTGGGTCCTTGACTTTGCACAGGAAAGAATTCAAGAGTGAGCCACAGTGGAGTAAAGGTAGATTTATTCAGAGAGACACATACTCCATAGACAGAGTACGGTCTGTCTCAGGAGGCAAGGGGGTGAGAGGCCATGAGGAGCGGTGTTGCTAGTTTTTATGGGCTGAGTAGCTTCTTATGCTAACAAGAGGGAGGATTATTTCAACCACTTTGGGGGAAGGGGCCGGGATTCCAAGGAATTGGGCCACTGCCAACTTTTTGACAATCTTTTATGGTCAGCCTTGGGACTGTGATGGTGCTTGTGGGAGTGCCATTTAGCCTGCTAATATATTATAATGAGCATATAATGAAGCTCAAGGTCTCCTGGAAGTCAAATCTCCCGCCATCTTGGGCCTCAAGGCGTACGGGGAGATGAATTTTCCACCACCCTGGTGTTAATTGCTATGGTATTTCTTGAATGGCTGTGCCCTGCCCCCTTCCTTCCTGTCTCAAAACTGGACAAGGTGGCTGCTTCAGAAGGGAAGCAGGTTTCGTCAAAATCTATTTGATTATTGACAAGGCTTGGCATGCATTGCTAAGTGGCTAATCGTTAAACTACTTAATTAAGACAGTCCTCCACTGAGAGCATAAAACCCACTCGACCCTGATTTCAACAACCAGCTGCCATGATCTAAGGGAACAGCTCGAAGTATAAGGCACTTCCCTGCTGGGAAGTCACTCCTCCCCTCTGTTCAAGGGTTTGCTGAAGAAAACACATGGTGTAACACTGCCTGCAGTCCTGTCCTGAATCACGCCCTGCAGCAGGTGGAATGCGGGGAGGCTATTATGTATCCCTTTAATAGAACCATCTACTTAGGAGGGAAAAGGAATGTGTCTGTTCGGTAGGTGCACGGCAGAGTGATGAGGAAGTCGGTGTGAGAGCAGAGCCTGCTGCCTCAGGCTGCATTTCTGAGTTATTCCCCCCCCTCCCCCGCTGAGGCACTAACGCATATTGACAATTTCACTCAGAAACTGTAGTTCATTGTAAGAGATGAAGGATGTATGAATAACATTAAGGATGATGCTCAAAGGGGCCCAGGCTCATGAATAGTTTAAAAAGGAAACCCTGGTTGCTTTGATGGCTTCATTCATCATGTTCTGAAGGAAGAATTCGGGTGTTGGGGGGAATTTTCTGCTTCAAGTTTTTGGTTTAAATGAACTGTTTCTTTGTTTCTTATTAGTTTAATTCCCTCTCCTCTTTCTTAAGTTCCTAGCCTGGTAAAGGCTGAGAGAAAATTTAAAAGCAGACCATTTGCTGTGAGATAATTTGTTTTCAGTCCCTTTAATGGATGTCAGACTTTCTGAGGCCAAAGATGCCAGATGTATTCTTCAATTTGGCCGGTGACACACTTGTTAAGTTGGGCTTCTGCTCTTAATAGTAAACCCTTCCTTTAGCTGGAAGTTTAACATCTGTGTCTGTTCAGCAAAATTTTATTGAGATTGTTATGTCCTTTCGATGGTAGAAAATTATCCAAACCTTGGTGTCCCCACTCACCAGGCTGCTGGTTGATTAAAGGGTCGAAATTTCCATCCTCACAAGTGTGGACAACAAATATCACATGCCACTTCAGTAAACAAAGAATGTTGTGGCCATCAAGCCATCAGCCACTGCAGACACCCCTGTGGGTGCACCCTGAGGGGATTCAGGATGGACAAAAACAGGATACTGGCCCCGGAGAGTTAAGGTGCACATCAAAGTAATGACTTCAATGAGCCCAGACCCTTGCATCTTCACATAGATAGAAAAGCGCTAAAATCATTAACTTGAAATGTGTGTTTTTGTGATTAGCAGTCATCTTTTGATGTTCGACTACTTGTTTTTTTCTCAGCAAAATCTCTCTATATATTGATTCCTCTCTTACGTCCTTGGAGCAGCCCCACGGAGGGATCTGAGAGGCTGTATCTGGGGCTTACATCCTCAGTAGGTCTGCCGAATAAAGCCTAATTCTCAACTTGGAGTTTGTGCATGTGTTTCAGCCAACACACGCATACATAAGAATATAAGTAATCGTTAAAGAGAAAACTAGCATCACGTAAGGGAAAATTACAGACAACGTATCGTTCGTGGTAAATAAGAAATGTCATTCATTTGTATTGTGGTTTTCCAGGTCAGTGCAGTTTCTTGAGTAAGTTGAGACTGTAAGTGGGATTATTAAGAATTCACCTTCCCCCTCATCCTTACTTTCCTAGGGGTTGAAGGGCACATGCCCTAGGCATCTCTGAGATTGGAAGGTGCTCACTCCATTTCAGTGGCTGAAATGAGAAAGAGTTGGTTACATGTGCTGTCACAGAATGCAAGAAGTCAAGAGCTCCAGAGAGTTCCAGCTGCCGGTGAGATCTGGAGCAGAATGGCAGCGTGGCTGAAGGCCAGGGGGCTGCCCTCCGGGGCTGTGCATCAGTATGCTCTGCTGCCCCTGGAATTCCTTTCTCTTCTTCCCTCTGTCCCAGTGTTTCAGCCAATGCATGGCTTCTACTGGCTTGTGACTTGTGAGTCCGCTGACTGCCTCCTCTTGTCTCCATGGGAAAGGGGTCCATTGGTTACTCTTTGATTCTCTGACAGTGTATCATCTTCCTATTAAACCACAGCTATTTTATGAGCTCCTGATTGTGTGGGTCAGGATTTCCAAGGGCCACAGAGATGGCTTTGGTGTCCCCCTGAGGTTCAGGTTTCTTCTCTCACATGTGGTGCCTCACCTAGGACAGCTCCACACTGGGGTCCCTGGTGGGGTTGTGTGTACAGGAACCTACTTCTGTCACTGGAGAGTAGGTTCTTGTCTTGCATATGGGAACAAAAAACATTGTAAAGCCATATCAATAAACGAAGGATGCTGTGGCCATCAAGTCATCAGCCACTACCGCCACCCCCGACAGTGAGTGGAGGGAACTCAGGATGCAGACAAGCAGGCAGCGCGGCCTCTGCAGCGCCCCCCCACCCCGCCCCGCCCTCACCAATGGTGCCTCCTGAGGGGACCAGGATGGGAAAGAACAGGACACAGGCCCCAGACAGCTAGGTGCGCATCAAAGGAACGATTTCAACGAGACCGGAACTTTGCACCGTCCCATATATAGAAAAGTGCTAAATTCCTTAACTTGAGAGGTCTGTTTTTCTTTAATTGACAGTAATCTTTTGATGTTCCAACTTACCTGGTCTTTGTTGCAAAAATGTATAGATCCTGGCTTCTACCTTGCCACTTCGGAGCAGTCCCTCAGAGCGATCTGAGAGGCTGCCATCCCAGGCTCAAGTCCTCAGAAATGTCCACGAAATAAAACAGAACTCTCAACTTCTAGGTTGTGCATTTTATTTCAGTTGGCATGCAGGAAAAAATTAAAGAGCAAGCCATAGCAAACTGAAAGCAAGTGTATTTAGGGAGATGCACATTTCACAGACAGAATGTGGTCCATCCCAGAAGGTAGAGCGGCCCCAGGGTGCAGGTGGTGAGTTTTTATGGGCTGGGTGATTTCATTGGCTAACAAGTGGGAGGATTATTCCAACTGTTTTGGGAAAGGGGTGACGATTTCCAGGAACTGGGCTCCCACCAAACTTTTGTCCTTTTATGGTCAGTGTGAGAACTGTCACGGTGCCTGTGTGAGTGTCATTTAGTGGCTGATGTATTATAATGAGCCTATAATGAGGCTCAAGGTCTACTGGAAGTCAAATATTCCACCATCTTAGGCCTAGGTGGTTCTAACCAGTCTATGTTGTATCCTCAATGGCCGTCATTCTTTTTGTGATTGTACCCTGCCCCCTTCCCTCCTGTCTCACTTCCCCTGTTGGCTGGCTTCCTCCTTTCTCCCCAAGAGGATCTCGGAATCCCTCCCTTCCTGCAGGGTGTCTGGACCTCTGATATGGTAGCTCAGTGCTCCAGAAAGAGAAAAGAAGACACTGCTCTTAGAGATGCACAAACCAGACATTAGTTACAGTGGTAAGAATAGATTTATCCATAAATAACTATTGCAGGAGGGAAGAGTTCAGCCTGAAATGAACTGAATTTCGCTGAACAAAGAGGCAGGAGATTTTTAAGGCGGGGGTGCTAGGGGAAGGCACTGAGGGGTGGAAAGGGCAGTGGTTTATGTCAGTAAGCCTCTGGGTTTGCTAACTGCCACTTATCCAGAAGAGAAACAAATCTGTTGTATCTTTTTGACAAAAGGCAGCGAATGGTGCAAGCTGCAGCAAAGCGTCCACTGAAATTAGGCCCTTACCTTTCCCCGAGAACCAGGAACAAGAGCAGCAGTCGTAATGTTTGCATTCCAAAGAGAAGGCTCCCAGGTCCTTGGAGAAATCATCTGGGCGGTAGATTTACATCTCAAGATGATTTTATAATCGCATGCTTTCTACAGTGACTGCGTTACAGGGGGTCCAGGGGCCTATCAAGCAGGAGGTTTGGGCTGGAACAAACAACAAATTCCCCTGGCGTTACTGAGCTTTCTCAGGCAGGTGTTTTAAGCAGAGGCGGGGGTCAGAGTAGGCACATAGCTTATATTACTAGAAGCCTTACTAGAATTTGGTCAAGTCTCAGAGTGCAAGGGCTTTGGATGAAGCCACTGTGTGCTGAGAGTTTTGTAGTTCTCACTAGCAAGCATCCTTAAGTCCTAAGCCCACAATTCCACTTCTGCAGCGATCTTTTGATTAAAGCAAGTCAACGGGCCCGGCCCAGGTTCAAAGGGAAGGGAATGCCCAAGGGTCAACACTAAAAGACATTGTTTATTGGGTCCACAGTTGTAACGAAAATCACAGTTCCTTATGTCAGTATCACATGTGGACCCCTCTTATGGGGCAGAATGCTCATGCTAAGGCCGCCAGCCAACCCATAGGCAATTTACTCTTTCCTAGACAGCGTCTAACTCTGGCCCCACTCAGCTGTGGGAAAGGCGGTTGGAATCATTACCATGAAATCTACATGAAGCATGAAAGTCTACACATAAGACTTCCCCCCTGGGATCTTCTGCTTCTGATCGGTGTTCATGGCATAGCACATATTCAGCACTTCACGAGACTCCCTAGTTTTGACAGCAAGCCTGGAGTCAGCTCTGACGTGAACCTCGGAGAATACTTCAGCGTTGTGTCCTAGCGAATCAGGGGTAATCGACTGCTGTAAATTATTATCTTTTGAACATGGCCAGAATTTTTGCTGTGGTTGTAGTTACTGTTGTTGGCTTCCACTGCTTCACGTAGTCAGCAGGAAAGAAATACTACTGGCAGGACCTCAGAATCCTACTCTTCTGGCTTTTTCTAACTCAGATCAATTTTACTGGCACGAATGGCAGAAGTGATGCATGGTGATAAACCACTAAGGTTAACCCCATTTAATTTTCAGGGAGCTTGAGGTCAGGCTGCCCTACACTCTAGAGCAGCATTGTCAACACTTGCTGCATGGCGGCTCACGTGAGGGGGACGCTGGATTCACTCTTCACCAATCCCGATGTGATTGTTTGAACTGCACCCCTTCCCCCTGCAAAAGCCATGTTAGAATGCAAACGTGAGAGATGGTGGGTATCCAAGGAATAACCCTGAGTCTGCTCTAATTTATAGATTATGTGTATCTAAAAAATCACTTGCTACTCTGTGCACTGCAACTACTGGTAGAGACAAAACAGCACAGCAGTTAAGAGGACAGAAGGGCAAACTCCAGGTTAGTTCTGTATTTGACTGCCTGTTCCAGTCAGCTTCAACAGTTCTTTTTCAAACGTCAGTGTGCTTTGACATCGAATACTGTCATGCTGCAGAGTCACATTCAGTGTGTGTGACTGTGTGCTCGATGCACAGTGAGGCCAAACAAATGGAAATGACAGTGTTTGGAGCAAAGAAAGGTTTACTAAAGGGCCAAGCCAGGAGAATGGATGGCTTTAGTGCTCATAAGACCTGAACGCCCTGATGGTTTGGGGGGAGGAGCTTTTAAAAGCAAGTTTGGAGGGAGGGAGGCAGGGTGCATGACTTTCTTCTGATTGGTTGGTGGTGACGGAACAGGGTGGTGTTTCAGGAATCTCAGTCATCAACCTTTTGGTCCCAACCAGAAGGGGTCCATGTGCTTGTGCGCAGCCTGGTTACCTGCGGGGGCTTAGTTCCTGCAGAAGAACTCAGAGATACATGGTATCGTACTATTGTGTACATTCCTTAAGGAGGAGCCAGGACTCAGCTTCATCACTGCACTATTGTTTCCTGACTGCTTCTCCTTTGTTTCTGCGTTCCTTCACTGCCAGAAGTAGTAACTGTTTGAATGTGCCCTTTGGAACTCAGAGAAGGTCTCAGAAACTGAAGCCTTTTTCCTACAAACAAGAAAAGCTTTTGTACCCAGGAGGGCCCCACAGTGTCCTGCTCTGTTTCAGTAGATGTAGGTCAGGGCCTGACACACACAGTAGTCACATCCTTGTGTAATCTCCTCCTCTTGCGTGTGGGCTGGATCCAGTGAGTTACTCTTACTGAAGAGAATGCAGCAACAGTGATGGAATAGCACTCTGATATGAGGCTATAAAAGCCGGACTCTGTCAAGCTCACATTCTCCTGCTCTCTTTCTTTCTGTGAGCCTTCATTCTTAGGGAAGCAGATGACATGTGTATGATGCTGCCTCCTTCTTTTACTCATTCAACAAACATTTATTGAGCATCTAATTAAACGCTCAGTTCTGTGCTAGATGCTGGGAAACAATGGAGAGGAAACAGATGTTACTCCAGCCTGACCTCCTGGTGGGAGAGACCAACTTAAACATGTTCACTTATTTATAACTTAGAATTTAACATGAATAATTTAAAATTTTATGAACTACACTAGGTGCTCGGAAAGACACTGAAGAGGAAGAGCCGAGATTTTTAAATTACCATAATGATGACGGAAGTGAAGCAAATGCAAAGGCAGATGCTGAGATGGAGCTGGAGGGGACCTCTAGAGGGAGAGACCTTTAAGCAAAGACAGGATGCACGGGAAGCAGACAACCAGGAGGAGAGTTGGGACAGCAAGCAGCCTGTGCTACATTTCTGATGCAGCAACCAGCAAGGTGTTTGGGGGACCTGCAGTGACCCCTGTGGCCAGGGCATAGGGAGAAAAGCAATATTCAAGAGTACTGGAAAGAGGCAAAGGCTAGATCATGCAAGGTCTTCTAACTCATGGAAAGAGCTATAATGTTATCTTAACTGCAAGGGAAACATCTTTGAAAACCTCTAAGCAGGGCCATAACATGGTAAAATGCATTATTTGAAGACATTACCCATACTGCCAAGCGAAGTATGGGTTAGAGGGGGCGAGAATGGGTATGATGGTTAGGGGGTGTTTTGGTAGTCAGGGCTAAGGATGTTTGTGACGTGAACTTGGCTACTGAAAGTAGAGAAGAAATGGAGTAAATGTGTTTAATATATATATTACTCCAAAATGGGAAGGGAAAAGACCTCAGTTCTTGTCTTACCTGAAAGAGAAGAATTCAGACGGGAGATGGAAGCCTTGTGTAGCAAAAGATTTTAAAAGTTATATTGGTAAAGGGAAAGTAGGCCTCCGAGAATGGGAGGCAAGCTGATCCAGGGGCGGACCGCAGTGGTCTTTGTCTCTTTTATGCCCTCCCTTAGGGGTGGTCTCTTGATTGATGGATGGCTCTTGCCCCTGGCGTGCTGAATCATGCTCGTCCGTTTTTCCACATGTCCTTACCCATGATGTGCACAGAAAAACCCATGGCGGGGCCTAAACCGCAATGCTAATTATATTACAGTGAGCACTGGGTCATGTCCGGCTAAGTCCTTCTCGCTACTGAGCAGTTGCTGCTGCCGGGTTCTAGCTGGTTTCTTGCAGGCGCTCATTTAGGGGAAGGGAAGCCCCTTTATGCTGGAGGCGGGCACACCGCCATCTTCCTGACCACCCTCCCTCTCCTTCACCTTATCTGCCCGGTGCCCCCTCTTACCTAACTGCTTAACATACACAACACCACTCTCAACCTGGTCTCACATCTTCCCCCAAGACGCACAGTTACTTAAGAATCATCTTAGATGTCATCTACAGAAAACTATATTAGGCTGACACTCTTCTGCATGCAAATCTGCCTTAGCATTTAATGAAAATTAAAACAGCAATAATAATAAATATGTATTATAATACATGTTGTATATATGTATACATATTTTTAATAATAGATATTTCTTCCTCATTAGATTGCCACTTCTCCAAGGGCAGGGGCAGTTACACCATCATCTTCAGCAATGCAGTCCTGTGTGGAGCAGTTACTCAACACATGTTTATAAGCTAATTTGAGACATTCTGTGTCCCTCATTGTTTGAGGCCAAATCTCTATTCATCTGGAAACCTGCTTCTTCTTCATTAGAAGATAATTAAATTTTGATCCACTGATAAATCTTGAAAGCCTTGTTTAAGTTTTGTCATTTTTTTTTCAGTTTTTTTTTTTCTTTCTTGAAAAATATGCAGAGTCACATCCATGTCAGTTGAAAATTTTATCAATACTTTCGGTAATCATTCATAAGCAAGCCGGCAAGGATTAAACAGCTTTGATGGCAAAACTTCCTTTTGGTCAAGAACACGTGTGTTTTGTGTGTTTGTTTACTAGACCCCACATAGAGGGTTGTAATATAAGAGACAACGACGTACTCTGTTCTCTCCCTCTCTCCCAGTCCCTGAAGACCCCTTCCCCCCTTTTTTTTCTTTTTAAAGCAGGTACTTTTTTTGTTTGTCTTTTGTTTTATTTGTTTGTTCGTTTATTTTATTAGAGGTACTGGGGATTGAACCCAGGACTTCATGTGTGCTAGGGACATGCTCTACCACTGAGCTACACCCTTCCACCCTCTTTTAATTCTGTTAGATGTTTCCCTTCTCCTTTTGCAGGCCTGTCAACCTACCTCTCTATAGTAGATTCTATACCATTCCTTGTCCCTGACAAAGCAAGCCACACTTTGACTGGACTAAGTCCATTCAGAGTAGGGTTAGCAATGCTCCAAGCTTATGTGAGAACATCAACAGAAACTTGGCATGACCCTTCAGAACAGCCACTGACTCCTAATTTAGATCCCGGAAGATACTGACTGGGCTGTACCTGTGAAACTGTCATTTACCTCATGTCAACTACAATTTATTATTTTCACCTTAGTTACATAGATTTTTTCATCTGTGAGTTTGATATACATTACACACTTCCAATGTGATATGAGAGTTATTAAAATAAAAATTTACCAACAGTTTAGAGAAAAAAAGATATTCTACATAATCAACTTATTTGGATTCATATCAACAATGACAACAAAAAGGTAGAATGTCTTAAGAAAATTTAGACATTTTAAGTTTTTCCATTCATGTTTCATTTGGACTAGCCACAGGGTTCTAACCTGTATTTTTCAAAATAAAAATGTGGGCAGAAGCATACTGAATAATACATTTCATTGGTCAGATAATTTTTTTGTTCTTCATTATTAATCCATGAGAAGAAAATTGTGAAACACAATTGAAAATATATCACAGAATTATGCTCTGATGAATTATTAATAGCAGTGTGGCAGAGCAGGGAGGCAGACAGAAAGCATGAATAGAGGCACAGGTGTATTTTCAAGATATTTCTAAAGTTAATGTAAACATATGTAAAGATTGTTTTGGTGATTTGTTTTCAAGGAGTCTTGAGTATTAATGATCAGAAATTCGTTGATGGTGTTCTGCAGGTAAGGAACCTACAACATGTCTCTGTCAGCTCTATACACCTGAGAGTTCTGGGAGCAAGACCCTCACGAGAACGACATCTAGACCAGGAAATTCCATTGCAATTGCTGCCCATCTGGTCAACTTCCAGGACATCTGGCGCATAATCATTTCACCTCTATTTGTTGTTCGATTCTCAAGTTAACTCTATTTCTTTCATCATTAAATTTTCTTTCTCTCAAATTCCTGGAAAAAAAAGCAGTTTAGCAAAGTCATTCACAGGAAGGTGTTTATGACTGAAACAAGAAGAGTAAATATCATTTATTGAGTTTGAATGTTGGTCTGAAAATTATCACTAAATATAACAGAAAAGGTAGCACTGCTTATCCTTAAACGACAGCTGAAGAAATGGAAGTTTAGAAAGATGTCATAACATATTCAAAATTATAGTGAATAAATGACAGGATTTGAACTGAATCATATGACTCTGAAGGCCATGTTCACATGACCACCCTTCTAGGATTTTTCAGAAGAAAGAAAACATCCCAGGTATGAATAGTTAAACTAATGGAGATTATCTCTAATGATGGAATTTCAGAAATTATGGAGAAGTGGTACCTTAGAGTATTTAAAATCACAGTATAAATGCAAATGGCTGTGTGTTTAAATGTAATTTTGGAAACACCATAAGAAGAAGAATCCAAGCTTGGAGACATCTGCCCTCCTTGCCCCACGTCATCCTAGCCTCTTACCATTGTCCAATACAGAGGTTGAATTGATACCAATCATCAGTTTTCTTTAGCTTAACCAATATTTATTTTTTTCAACTGAACTGGCAAAGATTTTAAAATATGTTCATGCACATAAAAATTCTTATTTCCAGTCTCTTAAAAAAAATTGGAAAATCCAGCATTACTGGGCTTGCATTTCCTCAAGGCAAAAAGAAGCCAGAGCTGAATAATGGAGGGGTCCTGTGAGGGGGCTGATCCTCTTTCCAGGACATCACAGTCCTTGCCTGGCCCATCACCCTCAGTCATGCTGCCTGCCTTGCTGGGCCTCTCAGTGCAACCAGCACAGCTCTGCACAACTTCTTGTCTTCTGTAGGCATTTGAGATCCCTGATCTTTCCACCCCTGCTATGCATCCATTGTGAGCATGTGAAGTCTTGGCAGACAAAGACTTGTCTCAAATGACATCTCTCTGTTTCAGTGGTCATTTACTGAAGGCTTGGAGCCATGGTTCTCAGACTTCACCATGCATCAGAATCACTCAGTGGGTATGTTAAAACACAGTTTTCTGAGTCAGCAGGTCTGAGGCTGTCCCAGGGATTTGGATGTCCAACTCAGTCCCAGGGGATGCTGATAACACAGATGCAGGAACCACATTTCGTGAACCATTTCGTTTTAGGGAAAACATTTTTATGCTTGTGGACTGGATCATGATAAAACCAATACTCTGTCTTCTACCATTTTTTCAGAGCTTCCTACATAACTTCCTGATTAAAAAAAATTATATGCTTTATTTTCCACTCAAATAAAACTCTTCACTCCTGGAATTTCTTCAAGGTCAGGGCCGACAGTCATCTACCTGAAATGGCTTAGAGAGAGGAAGATGGTCTTGGTGACACACAGACTTCCTCTCCTGACTTCCTTTTATATCTTCCTTCTTTTATGATGTTTTTCCACGTTCTGCATCATGGTGGCTGCCAACTTCATGGCTGCTGTCCAAATGTCCTACTCTGCCACCAATCCCAGCCAGATTTGAAAACTAGGAGATTTTTCACTTCCAACAGTTCATAGCCCAAATCCACATCTTCTGCTAATCTATTTATATTACACAGATGGCTGGAATCATCCAGAAAAGTCACACTCTGAAATCCAGAGAGAGTGAATGTACTGTAAGAAAAAATAGTTTGGCAAAAAAATTTTTTTTTCTCCTGGCCATTTTCCACTGTGTGTCCTTTTTCCCCTATGTATTGTTTCTCATATTCTTAACGATGACTTTTAAGCTACTTTCCCCCAATATGTGGCTCAGTCCTCAAATTTCCCTTTAACTGAATTGCAGCATATACCATACGCATTCAGATCTTTCTCAATTCCGTTCAAATAAAGTCCTGGGAGACAGCAGGACTAGGAGGCACTGAGGAAACGTGATCATGGTGTGCAGTGAGTGGTTGACAGAAGTCTGTGCAGCCACGGTCACTAGTGTTATCCTCCTGTTTTCCTGTCTTGCACAGAGCTTGTAAACACTTCCTTCCTGACACTGACCTTGCAAGAAAAGGACGGCCAACAAGACATTTTGTTCCGGGCTCCATTTAACAGGAATGCTTACTGAGAGGAAGACGTGCCGTGACCAATATGGTGAAGGTGTGGCAATATTAGGATTTTCTGAGGTAGCAGCTGTTTTCGAGCAACGACATCTCTTCAGGTGCAGCTGTGTGTAGGGTACAGCAGCAGCACCTGGTCCAGAAAAGATGGGAAACAAAGTGCAAACATGCACTAAACAGAGACATGGAAAGGAGGCCATGCTGTTTATTCAGCACCAATCAGATACCCGGTTCCATATAAATCACAGACTTACAGTCCTTCAGAATAACCTTAACTCTTATTTAATTAGAAAGGTTTTATCTTATTGTTTTACAATATAAGTATCATTGTTTTACAACGTTGTGTCAGTTCTTGTAAGAAAACCCATTACGGAGCCACTAAATTTCATGAAGCAGAGAATTTGGGTTTTGATTGTTAATTCTGAAAAACGATTCTGAGACAAAAATATTCCTGTAGACCCTATAGAGAGGGTCAGCCTAACACATTTAAATAACTCTGTATAGCTCGCTAGCTACTGGACAAAGGCGGGAAGGACAGAGACTTGAAGCTAAAAGCGTTAGGATTTCAAAATGAAGATAAGACAAAGTCACTTCTTAAACATAGGATCTATTTTAGTAGTATATATTTAGATTTCAAACATTATTACCTTAATTTTACTCATGTTAGAAAAAGTCTCAAAATGACTGCTCTTTCTTTCTCACTGTCTGTGTTTGAAAAAGAGCAAAATACCTTAAAGAGTTGGTGTCCAGATAGGAAAGTCTTTTAATGTGAACTGAATAGTCCTGGTAACCTCTTAACAAGCTGCCAATAATAAGAATTTAGGCGTAACCAGATGAAGGTGAAGGGACAAGTGATTTCTTCTCAAAAACCTTCTTTCTTCCATGTCATACAATGAAGAAAGTACTCAAGAAAATGCTAGAATGGTTCTAAAGATCATCCAAGCCTTCGATCTTTTAATGCATCTCCTAATGATTACAGTTCTGCCAAGATGGAAACGGAGACATGAAAGAATGGAAGGGAACAAAATGGGCTGGTTTTGAGTTACCGAAGCCACTTCAAAGTTCGTTCTCTTCTCTCTTGAAGATATTTCTTTTTCTTCCTTTTTCCTTTCTCTGTCTCTGTTTTAAACAAAACTGCGAAGAAATATAATGAGTTCTTGAGAACCCAGCCTCATCTCTCAACTTTTGATCATTGGTACACTTGGCGCTGGGATGAGCCTCAGGTAAGAAGGGCATAGTGATCCCCAAGGTAAGAAAAATGCATCCAGGAGACGAGGAAGGCGTGTGTGTGTGTGTGTGTGTGTGTGTGTGTGTGTGTGTGTGTGTGTGTGTGTGTGTTTGTGTGAGAAAAGTAATTGAAAAAAAAATGGAAACCAAGGAATGTATTCTCCAGGACTACTTTATATTCGTTTGTTTGGTTTGCTTTGGCGGGGTTAAGTAGAGTTGCTTTTTTTTTTTTTTTTTTTTTAATTGGAGGTACTGGGGATTGAACCCAGGACATCATGCATGCCAAGCAGGCACTCTACCACTGAGCTGTTACCCTCCCCACTGTGAAAAGTAATTTGTTAAAGGGTATCCCAGTAGTCTTCATTTTCTGATAAGGATGAGTGATTCATTTAATTTAAGAATGTCTTATTGGGCAATTTTAATTGCCAAAGATCAAGACTCCTTTGCTTTATCTAAAGATAAGACAGCAGTCAGAAGATTCTCGTACCTTTTATCCTATAGTCTCAAGACTACCAGCTGTCTCTCCGCATCAGCCTGAATCTGCTTAAATAAATGACAGTTTATAACATGCTTCATTTTCTGACATGCTCTTGTGCATTAAGAAAATCACCCCTTTGAACTTGATGAAGTTGCATTTGGGGCCGTGTTTCATTTAGCGGAGGATGAGCTTACAGAGTCATTATATGGAAGAACTAATCATGAGTGAAAATACAAGTAGATTCAAAAGGGTTAAAGCCTTCACAAAGATAGATTAAGGAAACTAGGATATTTCAGGCTTAAATAACTTAGACATTGACATACATGATCGCACACGAGCCTGATCCTTCAGTGTGTGTGTCTTGGTCCTGCTTCAGAGGCTGACTAGGACAGTGTGATCATTTTTAGAGGCTGGTGCTCTGATTGTTTCAAGAGACCACAGTGGACGTCAACAGGACATGGGCAGTACTGGAGTAGAAGCAGTAACAAGGATGGAGTGTACCTACTGAGCGGGATGATGTTATTTATAGACACAACAGGTTTCTCTTACCAAGTTCAGAACACTTGGGTGGAATTCAAGTCACCTGCTACCCTGTGCACAAAGACACCCCCTTCAACCCGTGAATTAGAGAGGGCTCCACGGCTGTGAAGCTGGGTTTCCTGAACAGAGACGGGTGAAGCCTGTTGTTTGAGGTGAAACCTTTCTGGATGCTCTCTGGTACAGTTTTCATTACCAGAATCTGGCCCAGGCAGAAATCTCACCACTGGCCATCTCACTGAGGGCTGACAAAGACTGTGTCCTCAACCTACCTTTAGCCAGGCTCCTCTGAGCCCTCTTCTTGGCTAGCCCTCAACAAAACACCAACCTAGTTTCTAACAGCTCAAGGCCACATCCCTACCCCCTTTATAGTGAGTACCTGAGAAAACTCAAGACTGCCAAAAAATTTACTGTTTATTTCAGCCAACACCTGTCTCCCAGCTCGGGGGAGGATGGAATTCTAAGTTTGGTCACTGCCAGCTGCACAGGTGACCAGTGTCACATTTACACTGATTAACCCTTTGTCATTTTTCACCTCCCTGATTCTACTGAGCTCTGGCTGGGGCCCCGCCCTGTGCCCTCATTTTCTCTTTTAAAATGACAATTCACCTCTGAACAAACGGAAGCTGAATTCAGTTCATGCTGGACTCATCCCCGTGACATTTATTGCTGATTAAAATCTTTCTTGCCCATGTTAACTAGGGTCTGGTTTTGTTTATCTTCAATAGGCATTTTGAGCAAGTCCCAAGATCTTCATTTCCTTTTCTATCAAAAAATTTGTCAGACTATGGCAAAGCAGCGCTCTCTTCTGATTCTTGCACTGTAACTTCAGAGGAGACTGGTTTTCAGATTTCCCTCCAAAGGACTGGAGTGTTTCTAGGCTCACTCCAGTTTTGCACATGTGTTCGTGCAGGTGCATATGTGCACATATCTATTGTAAATTAACAAGAGAGCATCTTAAATCTCTTCTATTTCCCATCTTCTTTCTTCTCTCCCTAAAAGCTTGATGATGGAAAGAAATGGACATGTTCTGGGAAGTAGACATTCAGAGACACACACACATATAAACATAAGCACACAAGGATGTCTTCTATTTGTAATAATGGCCAACACTTACTGAGCATTCATGCAGGAACATGTGGTGTGTTGTTCTAAGCCTTTCCATGAGCACCTAGCACAGTGCTTAACGCATAAGCATTCATTACATGTGCTGAAGACATGTGGAATAGTTGGAGTTCATAAAAATGCCTTTCTTCCTTCAAAGCTCCCAATGAATTGGCAGTTAGGGTTTCCAATTGTTGGCAGAGGTGGTTAAGAGTACAATACATATTTGTGATTTGTTTTCATGCATAATTAAACTACTAATATAATTAATTTCCAAACTTATTAGTTTTTCCTTAGTTTGTAATGCCACCTTAAAAACCTATTTGACTTTTAAAAATTTAGTAGTTTTATGTAATTGTAAGAACACTTCAGTTTTTTTTTTTATTAATGATCAATTTATCTATAGATTTTAAGGGTAAAAATCTTCAGACATCCCATTTAGGCAAAAATTAACCCTATTTATACACTTAGTTAAACAGATTCCCTTAAACATTTCAAACTATACTTACAGCTTACTATTTATAGCCTATAGTCTCAAACATTTCAGACATCTGAAAGGAAAAACTTACGACTTTAACAAGCAAAAATCTAAGCATTTAAGAAATTCGGATAAATCTAAAAAGGTAAGTCTAAAGATGGACCAAAAGATGATCTATCTTTAGATTTATTTCAAATTGTTTCCTTGGCCTTACTGAATCCCCAACTACATTCTTCGGAACCTAATGATTGGAGTCACAAAATACAAGGCAACGTTCCTGCAGAGTTTAGATCACTCTCTTAGGCGTGCCGTTATTATTTCTCTTTAAGCTACTTTGTTCTCTATTTCTCTTTAAGCTACTTTGTTCTCATTCTTGGGGACTGCTTTGAGAAATTTGAAACTCTTTCATCCCTGCAATTTTGGCTGTTTGTCAGAGCACTAAATAAGATGCGTGAAGGTGAACATACTTTTTTTTTCATTGTTTCTTTCCTTTTTTTAAACATATACGCTGCCTCTATTTTCATTTGGACAATTTTCATGCACTAGATGATAGCAATTTACAAAAGCCTTGGTTCTAGTCTATCCACGCAATCAGCTATTCTTTTTTTCCCCAGCTTTATATCCTTACCACTCTTTTACCTTCATTTTTCTTTTCCTTGATTCCAATAAAATGTAAATGTCATCACCCTGAATTTTCCTCAGTGGTTTTATGACTTTTCAAGCCAGCGGGCAGGTTTCCAATCCATGAATGGACTGTTGGTTGAGAGCATCTGGGGAGAGGGATGGACACTTACGCTGAACAGTCCCTTTCTGATTAGAGTTCTGTAAAACTTGGTTTAAAACTTTACCAATAAATTCTTTTTGCACCCAAACAGCAAGTCTTGTATTTAACTCAGAAATAATGTTATCATTCTTAATTTTATCTTCAAGACAAAAATTTGGTGAATCTAGTGTGTTTGTAGTAGGAATATGGATTCCAGGTGCTATATTAGCAGAATGTCTATTAAAAATATATATAAAGGACATTTGGCTTCGTCTTTCTAAGGAAAAGCTTACATTGGCCACTTAGGATCTGAACCTGATAGCTATTATTATTATTGTAAAAACTGCAAGTCAGTGATGGGAAATTAAAAATTAGATGTGAGACATTCAAAGAGTCTCTTTAGAGAATCCAGTGGAGAGATGCAATGTGGATAGAGCATTCCTTCTCAATATGCAATCTATGTAACTTTGTTTTAAATATGTGTTCTAGAAAAGTGCTTTATGACTACTTATGAGCCAGAACATCTAAAGAAAATGAGTAATGAGTAGAGTTACACATTCTGTGCAAATTAGAACTGCAACAGTTTAGCTTCAAAAGACAAGATTTTAAAATTTAGGGAACAGTGGAGGGAATGAATCTCTCCTGGTGAAATAACAGAAAAATGATGCTAGCGAAACCTAGAGTAATTGATGCCATAATATTGGTTTTGTTCCTGCTCTGGGCCATGGAAGGGAGTTAACATAAGACACTGAGTACAGAAGAATATTCCTAAGGTCTTGTATGGGATTAGCATAAAGTTGTCATAAGGAATCTCTCCTTTTTAAAATGCTACTGTCTAATGGGCTATTATTGGCACTTGCTATGCTAAGACATTGTGTTATATATCAATGCTAGCTTGGAAGTACTTAATACTTTATAGTTTACAGTGTATCATCACATACCTTATCTCATTGGAATCTTACACCAGCCGTGGAAGCACAGAGGACCGTTGCCATGTGACAGATGAAAAAACTGAAGCTCACAGGGGTTATGTGACTTAATATGGTCATACAGTAGATATGGGCCAGTGCTTTCATTAAAATCTTAGGTTCTGATTCCTCATCCAGCTGGCTTTCCACCAGCATCCTTTTCTTAAAATAGTAGTTACTGTGGAAAGACTTAAACTGATGGACCAAACTATGAAAAAAGAAAAGCATTTCATAATTATGAAGCTCCTACATAAAGCCTATTTTTGGCAAACTGGATCATGGACCAAATATATCCCACCACCTATTTTTGTAAATAAAGTTTTATTAGAACACAGCTACTCTCATTTGTTCATAAATTGTCTGTGGTTATTTTAGCCTCAATAGCAGAGATGGAGGTTGCCATAGAGAGTGTGGCCTTGTGAAGTCTAAAATATCTACTATCTAACCTTTTACAGATGAAATTTCTCACCCACTGCTATCATTATCTAAATGGTATAGCGTCCCTTCGTGCATATTATGTGAGTTAATATTTACTTTTAAGGGAGTTATTCAATTTTTATAATACAAGACCATGAGAAAATGTTTTCTGACTTAATTCAATGAGACTTTGAGGATCCAACTGTGGAGAATGTTGTAAATATGTATGATTTATGATCATAATGATAGCAAGTAACATCTATTGACCTGACTTCAAGATTCAAACTGGTAAAATGATGTCAAACATCACATGAGTAGAATTAATAGACTGTAAATTAGAATTAAATGGTTGTCTTTGATAAGGTTACCACACACTTATTGTCTGGAGACCTCTCTGACTTACAAGAACATGCTGGGAACATCACTATCAGGCCCAGCAAACATCTGCCATCTTAATTTCCAAAAGTCAGGTGTTGAAAAAAATCCCAACAATTACATCGTGGCTGTTTGGGGGTTGAGATTGAGAAGAGACCACTTCTCTAGGTTTTCCTTCACCTCCTCCCATGATAAGCACCTACCACAAGTCAAGGCATGCTTAGGTGGTTTAACATGCATTATCTCATTCAATCACCCCCATGCCCTGTTATAGAGAAAATCAAGGCATCGGATACACACAGCAAATCCTTAAGCTCACACAGCCGGCATGGCAGAGCTGGATCTGGGCCCAGAGAATTCCAACTCCAAGTCCAGTACCCCTCAGAGGAGGATGTCTGCCCAGGTCACCTGGTTGACTTCCATCAGTCTACTGGAATCTCGCAGACCAGCTTACACGTTCTTCTTTTCTCTTTGGAAAAATGTCTGTTCAGATCCTTTGCACATATTTTATTCAGATTGTTCGTTTTTTCTGGTTGAGTTGTATGAGTTCTTTTTTGTTTTGGTTTGTTTTTGTTTTTTGGTGGGTAGAGGTAATTAGGTTTATTTATTTATTCATTCATTCATTCATTCATTCTTAAAGGTATTAATGGGGATTGAACCCAGGACCTCATACATGCTAACCATGCACTCTACCACTTGAGCTATACTCTGTCCCCTTGTATGAGTTGTTTATACTTTGGATATTAACCTGTTATGAGATATATGATTTGCAAATATCTTTTCCCATTTAGCAGGCTGACTTTTTGTTTTGATGATGGTTTCCCTTGCTGTGCAGAAGTGTTTTAGTTTGATGTAGTCCCAGTTGTTTATTTTTGCTTTTGTTTCCCTTCCTTTTGGAGTCAGATCCACGAAAATATTGCTAAGACTGACATCAAGACATTACTGCCAATGTTTTCTTCTAGAAATTATATGGTTTCAGCTCTTACATTTAAATCGTTAATCCATTTTGGGTTAATTTTTTGAAGAGAGTGATCTAGTTTCATTCTTTTGCAAGTGGCTGGCCAGTTTTCCCATCACAATTTATTGAAGAGACTATCCTTTCTTCATTTTATGTTCTTTGTTTCTCCATTGTAAATTAATTGTCCATATATTTGTGAGTTTATTTCTGGGCTCTCAATTCTGTCCCATAAATCTGTTTTGTTTGTTTTTTTTTCTTCCTGCCAGTACAGCAGTTTAGTATGGTTTGAAATCAGGGAGCTAGATAGGTCCTGCTTTGTTCTTCTTTCTCAAGTTTTTTTCTTTTTTTTTCTTTTTTTTTTTTTTTTACTATTCATAATCTTTTGTGGTTCCAGACAAATTCTAGAATTTTTTGTTCTGGTTCTTTGAAATCTGCCATTGGAATTTTGACAAGGATTATGTTTAATTTGTAGATTGGTTTGGGTAGTATGGCCATTTTAACAATATTAATTCCTCCAATGCATGAACACAAAATATCTTTCCATTTACTTATATCTTCTTACTTTAATCAGTCTTATAGTTTTCACTATACTGATCTTTCACCTCTTTGGCTAAGTTTATTCTTAGATATTTTATTCTTTTTGATGCAATTGTAAATGAGACTGTTTTCTGAATTTTTCTTTTTGATAATTTACTAGTGTATAGAAAAGCCACAAACATCTTCATTTTGATTTTGTATTCTGAAACTTTGTTGAATTCATTAATTAGTTCTAATAATTTTTTTTTTTTTTGGTGGAGTCTTTAGGGTTTTCTAGATATAGTATCATGTTAGCTACAAAAAAGTGGCAGTTTTACTTCTTCTTTTCCAACTTGGATGACTTTTATTTCTTTTTGTTGCCTAATTGCTGTGACCAGAACTTCTAATACTATGTTAAATAAAAGTGGCAATAGTAGGCAATCTTGCCTTGTTCCTGACTTTAGGGGAAAAACTTTCAGCTTATCACCACTGAGTATGATGTTAACTGTGGGTTTGTAATATACAGCCTTTGTTTTTTGGGGATATATACCATCTACGCCCATTTTATTGAGAGTTTTTTTTTAATCATAAATTAATGTTGAATTTTGTCTGAAACTTTTTCTGCATCTATTAAGATGAGCATATGATTTTTATTCTTTTTATTCAATTTGTTAATATGGTGTATCATACTGATTGATTGGTGGGTACTGAACCATCCTTGCCTCCCCAGAATAAATCCTACTTGATCATCGTGCATGATCCTTTTAATGTACTGTTGGATTTGGTTTGCTAACATTTTGTTGAAGATCTTGCTTTTATGTCCATCAAAGATATTGACAAGTAATTTTTTTGTGTGTGTGGTTTTCTTGTCTGGTATTTGTATCAGGGTAATAATACTGGCTTCATAAAATGTATTTGGATGGTTTCCTTCATTTTCAATTTTTTGGAAGAGTCTGAGAAAGACAGGTATTAAATCTTCTTTAAATGATTTATAGAGCTCACCTGTGACATGATCCGATCCTGGGCTTTTGTATATTGGGAGATTTTTGATTACTGTTTTAATCTCCTTACTAGCAATTAGTCTATTTAGTTTTCTTTTTCTTTGATTCAGTCTTGGAAATTTATACATTTCAAGGAGTTTATCCATTTATTTTATGTTGTCCAGTAGGTTGGCATATGATTGTTCCTAGAAGTCTCTTATGAATCTTTGCTTTTCTATAGTAACAGTTGAAACTTCTCCTTTTTCACCTCCGATTTTATTTATTTGTGTCCTATCTCTTTTTTGCTTTGTCACTGTAGCTAAAGATTTGTCAGTTTTGTTTGTCTTTTCAAAGAACCAGCTCTTAGTTTCATTGATCTTTTCTATTGTTTTTTAGTCTCTCTTTCATTTATTTCCACTCTGATTTTTATTATTTCCTTCCTTCTAATAAGTTTGGGCTTTGTTCTTTTTAATCTAGTTTTTTAGGTGTAAAGTTAGATTGCTTATTCGAAATTTTTCTTGTTTCCTGAGCTAGGTCTGTATTGTCATGACCTCTCTTAGAACCACTTTTGCTGCATCCCATAGATTTTGGCATGTTCTATTTCTGTTTTCATCCACCTCAGGTATTTTTAAATTTCTTCTTTGATTTCTTTCATAATCCATTGGTTGTTCAGTAGCATGTTGTTCAGTCTCCGTATTTTGGTGTTGGTTTTTTTTTCTAGAGATTGATTTCTAGTTTCATACCATTATGGTAAGAGAAGATGCTTGGTATAATTTTAGTATTCTTGAATTTATTGAGACTTGTTTTGTGGCCTAACATGTGGTCTATCCTGGAGAATGTTCCATGTGCCCTTGAGAACGATATGCATTCTGCTGTTTTGTGATGGAATGCTTTATATATTTCTATTAAGTCCATTTGGTCTAATGTGTTGTTTAATTCTGTAGTTTTCTTATCAATGTTCTGTCTGGATGATATATTCATTGATGTTAAGTGGAGTGTTAAAGTTCCCTACAGTTATTGTATTGCTTTAAATGTCATCCTTTTAAGTCCCTTAATATTTGTTTTATATCTCTTGGTGCTCCTCTATTGGGTGCGTATACATTAGTAAATGTTGTATCTTCTTGCCTGCTTGACCCCATTATCATTATGTAATGTCATTGTCTTTTATTATAGCCTTTGTTTTAAAGTCTATTTTGTTTGATATAAATATAGCTAATCCAGCTTTCTTTTTATTCCATTTGCATGGAATATCTTTTTCCACCCCTTTACTTTCAGACATTGTGTTTTGTTTTTTTCCTTTGACAGTGAGTCTTCTGTAGGCAGTATATAGATGGTTATTTTTTATCCATTCAGCCACTCTCTGTCTTTTGATTGGCAGATTCAGTCTATTTACATTTAAAGTAATTATTGATGGCTATGTACTTACTGCTTTTTTCTTAATTCTTTTCTGGCTTTTTTGTATTTCCTCTCTGTTTCTTTCTTTTGCTCTCTCTCTCCCCTTGTGTTTGGGTACCAGATATGAAGTTTGAATCACTCACTCCTCAGGGGAAAGATCTGGGCCTTTGTGATTCCTCCTAATCGTGGATCACTGTGGGTGGTATGTGGATTCTTCCTTGGTGAGCTTTTATCTCTGTCTGTCCTACCCTTTCTAAGCTGTCCTTTTACCCTTTATTGTGGAAGCTCTGTTCATCCAGTTTTCAGATCCCTTTCTAAGGGAATTATTCCATATATTATTGCAGACATTTTATGTCCATAGCAGGACATAAGTTCAGAATCTTCCTACATCATCATCTTGAATACTTCCTATGCTTTTACACATTTACAAGTATTTATCTATAAATAATGCATGAAATTGTGCATGTTTTAAAAAAATTTACACAAATGCCATCATATTGTATATTTTCCATAATTTACTTTTTTAACTTATCTTTTTGAGATATACTCTTATTAATATATATAGCTACATAGGTAACTCCTTTTAACTGATAGTATACTTTTGTATGAATTTAAAATGCTTCACTTACCCATTTCCATAGTGATACTAACTTAGGTGATTTTGAATTTTTGATTGTGTAAAACATCCTAGCACACGTTCTTTTATTCTAAAGTGTGGCCCCTTCTTTAAATTATACACCCCAAAATGGAATTGTTGGGGTGTATGATATGGCATCTTCAATCTTACTAGATCCCGCCAAGTTGCCCTTTAGAGTAGTTGTACCAGTTGATACTCCTTCCAGCAGTACAAGGTGAGAGTGTTCATGTCTTCACTCCAGCCAGTACTTGCTATTGCCTAAGTTTAGCTATCTTTGAATGAGGATATTTACTTCCACAGTTACTTGCCAGTATCTTAAGGGAGGCATGCTTTACTTATTTTTTTTTAACGTAAAAAAACATATGGCTAATCTATACTGCACTTGATATTTACAGATTAGCCAATTGCCTACTGTATCCACTATCAACAGGTCTATGGTCTATTGAAGTAGGCAGATGGCACCCATATCACTCTGAGTGGAATTGTTCATATTGTCTCAGACTATCTTAAACAAGGCCAGTATAAAACCCCGCCCACAGAATAGGATGTGAACAATTTGCTTTGGAGCTAGGAATGAGATAACTCACAGGCTATTATAACACAATTAAGAATACTTAATCATCAGAACTAATCTATTAAAAATTTAGCTCATGTATATAAGGAATTTGTTATGGGTACCTCTTTATTTAGACTACTCATAGCTGTTGGTATTAACATAGAATCAGTTTCCCTGCTTCTGTCCCATCCCACCCTCCAGAGAATTATCATTTTTCATTTTTTTCCTCTGATTTATATCCAAATTCACTCTCTCACCTGAATTCTCTTTATCAGTATGTAACAATACTCATATCTTAGCCATCTTTTAAAATGTTCTCTTTTACTCCCATATCTCCAACCAGGGTCTTCATATCCTTTACCATCAAACTTCTCTAAATGGTGTCCTCCTTCTCAATGGACTACTTTGTGGCTGTGATTCCAATCACTCCACGGAACCATGTCTTACCAGTGACTTAGTATTGCTTGATCCAATGGACATCACATCAGTCCTCATCTAACATCTCTGCAGCATCCTAATTACTGACTTTTTCCTTCTAATAGAAATCTTGGCTTCAGTTGGCACTAAAAATTGTACTTGAATCCTCTTTCTTCTCTGAACCTATCCTATAAACTCTACCCTGTTGATTTTACCTCCTTTGTGCTGCTCACTTCTGCCCACCTAGTGCCATTTCCTCAACCTCACACTTTTCAGTCTTTTTCACTGACCATCGCAAAAGCTTCCCAACTCATAGTGCATGTTAATTTTTCTTCTTGGCATTGTATTAGTTTGCTGCTGTGACAAATAACCACAAACTTAATGACTTACAATAATACAAAATTATTATCTTACTCTTCTGGACTTCAGTAGTCCTAAAATCAAGGCATTAGCAGGACTGCATTCCTTCCGGAGGCTCTGGGAGAGAATTTGTTTCCTGGCCTTTTCCAGCTTCTAGAGTCCATTTGCATTCCTTGGTTCTAGCTCCTTCTTTGTCAATCCTTGTTTTCTTTATTACATCTCCTTCACTAACTCTGACTTTCATACGTCTCTCTGATGAAGTCCCTTCTGATTACATTGGAGCTGCATGAATAATCCAGGATTCTTTCCCATCTCAAAATCCTTAACATAATCACATCTGCAAAGTCCCTTTGGGTATGTAAATTACCATATTTACAGGTTCCAAGGATTGGAATGTGAACACCTTTGGAAGATCGTTATCTGTCTACCACAGAAACGCTCCTCCCCTCCCCTCTTCTCCTTCCTCCATTTGTTAACTCTCACTGAGCCTTCCAATCTCAGCTCAGGTGACACACTCTAAATCCCTCTTCTTCAGAGTCAAGTTTGTCTGTTAGAACTAGAAATACCCTCAATTTTGTATTTGATTGATCAGTGTCCATTCACCCCACTAGTCAGTAGGCTTTATGAAAGTAGGAACCACATTGGTTTTGTTTGCTGATTTGTCTTGACACCCAGCAGAATACCTGAAGTATGCCTTCAGTGACTGAATGAACAGCTAGGCTCAGAACAGATGGGGCTTAGGTCCAGATTCCCAGAAAATAGATGATGAGATAGAATAGCATGCATCGGGTTTATTGGTGTGTGACCTTGGATCAGCACTGTGGGAGAGGACAGAAACAAGACTGGCTGCCATGTAGCAACAAAGGCCTCTCCTCATCCCATGGGATCACTGAAGCAGGAATGGCCTTTGCAAGCCATCTCAAATCAAAGGACTAGGGCTAGGCCTTCCCACCCCTTGAGTCAACTAGTCATTTGATGTGAACTGCCTCCATGAAAGGGCTGTAATTTTGAGTAAGGCAGGGGAAGGGATTGGGTAAAGCAACTCTCTTCGGCCAAGGACACTTTTTGGAGAGGAAATCCAAAAGTGCGTCATCAGCAGCCAAAATTCACTGAGTCTGGAGAATCAGTGGTTCAGTCGTGCCTGAAGGTCCAATGGCATACTACAGTGCCCACTAGCAAATAGCCTTTTTCCTTTGGAGTACCAAAGAGTTTCATTAAATGTGCTGCAAGTAAGAGACAGGTCTTCAAATTTCTTACCTTTCAGGAGATGTTATGCTGTGTTTACAGAAACTATACTTGGTTCTACAATTTGGATTTGATTTGTTACAAAACACAAACATTTTTCTTTTGACTTAAGATACTCAGGTTTACAGAAAAAAATATTCTTTTGTGAAAGTTAAAATAATTGAAATGTGTTTAGAGAAAATAAATCTTTTACTTGCTCCGAAAATAATGCAAAAATAACAGAACATTTCTTCCACGCTATTCCATGCTATGATTTTCAGATTCCCACTTTTTTTTTTCTCAAGTCCACATGAAACTATCTTATTAAGATAAATGATAAATGACATTATTCCAACTATGGCAGTATTGATAATCTCAGAATAAACTGTTATTTATTTCTGCAAATTTAACTCATCATAAATTGAAGTTTTATTATTTCTTGTTTCCTGTTAAAAATAATTTTGCAGTTCTTTTTATCACTTGATTTTGGAAATGGTATATGTTCTAGAAATTTATTTTGAAGTCTGACCAAAACAGTTAAATGACATTTAATGCATCTTTGATGAAAATTATAAAAAGTGAAACTTGTAAAAAGAGGAGAGTTTCCTTTAAGAATAATTAACTCAGAAAATAAATTAGAGAACAGATGCAGGAATTACATGTTTCTTTTTTTTCCCAAAGGAGAGAGGAGTTATCAGACTATATATTGCTTTATCAAAAATGAAGACCTACAGAAGGGCATAAAGTCAAAGTAGAAGAAGGGTATTCTAAAACCATAGGATAGAAAAAAATTAGAAAGCCTTTGTAGATATAACCATTAAAACATTTCTTGGGAAATGGTAGATTTAAATGTAAAGATGCCCATAAAAATAAAAGGTTAGTACACCAATCAGTGAGCTGCTAACCAAGAACATCTGGGAATTTAGGATCTAATTAGAAATGATTAGCATAATGTGGGAAAAGCTCTTGCGTGTGGCTGTGTGGCAAACGGGAGAGAAATGGGTAATTATATCAAGGCAGAAACAGTAATGTTGATTGCAAATCAGTTATTTTCAAATGTAAAAGTTGCCCATCCCAAGAAGCTCTGTTTGGTTAAACAAACATCGAGTGTCTAGTACTGAGTTCTGATTTTTCTGCTGGACGGGTGGCTGCAAGATCCAGGCAGAGCCAAGGAGAATCAATCAAGTTAAACTTCAGTATGTTTGTTGAAACCAAAGATGATACTAACCATTTCCATAGCAGTAAGACCCCAGTGTTTTAATTGAATATCACACGAAACATTTCCACCTTTTGTGCTGTAACCTTGTGAAGCAGAAAATGTTAAATTACATGTGAACACATGACCACATTTATAAATAAAGCAAACATTTTGAATTTGTTTTTCTTACTAAATACTGAAATATATAGATGATTACAGCCACTAAACAATAGATAAAGTTTATCATTTCAATCCACTTAAACAAAGGTAAAGTAAAATACATTTTTACTTTTTTTTCTGTTACAAAAGCACTTGTTTAATTCTTAAACCTAGATGTTTTACTCTAATTATTATACTTTCTTAATATATGTTTTGCACAAATGTGGATCAAAGAATAGGACATTTTAAGGACATTTAATGGTTATTAAATATAACTATTACTAAACTGCTTTCCCAAAAACTCTATTAATAACATATATAGCTACCAGGAAAATGTTAAAGTATTGTGTATCGTCTTTCTGGCCATAAAGTGTAATATGATGTGTGTGTGTGTGTGTGTGGGTGTGCATGCGCATGGATGCACACGTGCATATGCAAGTGTGTAAATCTAGTTAATTTGAGAGATAAAAATGGCATCTCATTTAAAATCGCATTAACCTGACTATTAATTACTTTAAATATTTGCATAGCTTATTAGAGATTAATAATCTTTTCCTTTGCCGTTGTTTACTTTTATCTATTGCTTATTTCTAAAGTTGAACAAAATGTTTTTCTTACTTATTTGTATGGTTAAATATACTTTCCCAAAATGTTTGTAGTGTACGCAGAAATATTTTTCCAAAGTATGAGATCGTACTCTCTAATTTCATTACAAAAAACAATGAATTTGATTGTGTCGTGTTGTGTTAAAATACAAACATAAAACTGAAATTAAAAGACTTGGGCTTCATTTATTTCCATGAAATAAGTGAAATGAAGTAACAAAACTTTCCTCTAAAGTTTAAAATAAACCACGGCACACATGAATATTTTTAATTCTCACATATTATTTTTAGATTGTTAAGTATTGAATCCTTGTCTTTTTAAAGATAAGAAAAGTAGTATCCCTTTTTTCCATGCTTGTCTTCCTCCATCAACTATATGATTCCTGTTATTTATGGTATGGTTTTTACATCATGAAGTTTCATAGCAAATTCTATTTTGTAACCACAATTTTCAGTTGTCTAGTCTTCAACTGAAAATGAATTCACTTTATCACAATTCTTTTTATTTTATCATAGTTTCTTTGTCTTTGGTTATTTATTCTTATTGACCTTTGGTCTTCAAAAAGGTTTTCAAAAAAGAATCATAAAAGCCATTTTCTCTGAACTACTGCATGTTTGAGAGAGTCTGACCCTCTTCTGTAGTTAAAGCCTAAGTTAGGTGATGATGACGTTCTCGCATCTTATTTTCTGGCCCTGTGACTTTTTAACGTGACCACATAGTTTTACGTCATTGAGTGATGAATGGATGTTTTGCACATGATTTACTTTTTCTTTTTCTTGTTTTAAATAAACAAAATGTGGTTTATCCATATGATAGACTATTATTGAGCAATAAAAATGAATAAATTACTAATACATGCTATAATAGGGTGGAAGCTTTAAAGAATTATGCTCAATGAAGGAAACCCATCTCAAAAGACCATATATTGTATAATTCCCTAAAAAAAGAATAAAATGGAAATAGAGATCTGGAACGATGGAGCAAAAACTGGATTTTTTTCCCCTTTGTGTAAATTCGTAGGCATCTCTCCCTCCTCCCCCTGGGCCCCTTTCCTTCTCCCACCTCTCCCCTCCCCCTCCCTCCTCTTCTTCTTCATTTGTATTCAGGTGCTTTGGGCTTCTTTGATAGATCTTATCTTTGCAACAGATTTCTTGTACATGTGCCTGAGTTGTACCATTTCTAAATCTTTGGGGAGCAATCACTGTTTCTCTTTCTTCAGCTTTACTGGGGCATAATTGAAAATCAAATTGTACATATTTAAAGTGTGCAAAGTGCTGATCTGATATATGTATACATTGTAAAATGATGACGAAGTAAAGTTAATTAACACATCTTTCACCCCACTCAGTTACCTTTTATGTGGGGGAGGTGGTGAGAACACTTAAGATTTACTCTCAGTAAATTTCAAGTATACAATACAGTATTAACTATAGTCATCATGTTGTATATTAGATCTTCAAAACTCATTTATCTTGTAAATAAAAACTTGTACCCTTTGACCAACAGCTCGCCATTTCCCACACTCCCTGGTGGAGAACAGCAACCGCTATTCTACTCTGAGTTTGACGTTCTTAGATGAGTTGCTTTTTCTGCATGAATTGTTACATAATTCTTTTAACTATCAAGTTTAAAAATTTCATCAATGTTCTCCTAGGGCAGTCTACCCAAGCAATAGAAATAAAAGCAAGAATAAACAAATGGGACCTAATGAAACTTACAAGCTTCTGCACAGCAAAGGGAGCCATAAGTAAAACAAAATGACAACCTACGGAATGGGAGAAAATTTTTGCAAATGATGAAACCGACAAAGGCTTGATCTCCAGAATATATAAGCAGCTCATATGACATAATAAGAAAAAAACAAACAACCCAATCCAAAAATGGGCAGAAGACCTAAATAAGCAATTCTTCAAGGAAGAAATACAAATGATCAATAGGCCCATGAAAAAATGTTCCATAGCACTAATTATCAGAGAAATGCAAATCAAAACTACAATGAGGTATCACCTCACACCAGTCAGAATGGCCATCATTCAAAAGTCCACAAATGACAAATGCAGGAGAGGCTGTGGAGAGAAGGGAACCCTCCTACACTGCTGGTGGGAATGTAGTTTGGTGCAGCCACTGTGGAAATCAGTATGGAGATTCCTCAAAAAACTAGGAATAGACTTACCACATGACCCAGTAATCCTGCTCCTGGGCATATATCCAGAAGGAACCCTACTTCAAAAAGACACTTGCACCCCAATGTTCATAGCAGCACTATTTACAACAGCCAAGACATGGAAACAGCCTAAATGTCCATTGACAGATGACTGAATAAAGAAGTGGTGCTTTATTTATACAATGGAATACTATTCAGCCATAAAATGACAACATAACACCATTTGCAGCAATGTGGATGTCCCTGAAGAATGTCATTCTAAGTGAAGTAAGCCAGAAAGAGAAAGAAAAATACCATATGAGATCACTCATATGTGGAATCTAAACAAACAAACAAACATAAATACAAAACAGAAACAGACTCATAGACATAGAATACAAACTTGTGGTTGCCAAGGGGGATGGGGGTGGAAAGGGACAAACTGGGATTTCAAAATGTAGAGTAGATAAACAAGATCATACTGTATAGCACAGGGAAATATATACAAGATCTTGTGGTAACACACAGTGAAAAAAAATGTGACAATGAATATATTATGTTCATGTATAACTGAAAAATTGTGCTCTACACTGGAATTTGACACAACATTGTAAAATGACTGTAACTCAATAAAAAAATGTTAAAAAAATTTTATCAAGGATATGCTGTTCTTAATTATTCTGTTAATTTTATCCTGCGACACAGTGAATGTTTTCATCACATGATTAAACTTTTACTTAATTTCAAGAATTGTTTCTTTTATATACTGTTACATTTATTTTCTTTTTTTAACATCATTATTTGTATTTTTTTTAATCTTCTATCTTTTGTCTTCTTTCTAACATTTTCTCCTTGATACTTTCCATTTTATTTTGTGTTATTTTCTCCATCTTGAAAATCGATAGATCTTCGTTGCGTTTTCTGACCTTCCTTTGTTTCCTTCATATTGCAATTTCTGATGGAGATTTCATCTATATAACAGGTTGAATTTTCTTTTTTATCTCCTTCAATTTATTTAACATCCCTTTGTGATCTATTATTTTCTAGATAATAAGTTGCCTTAAATTTTTTCCGACTATAGAGACTAATTTATCTGAATTGTTTATCTGTTTCCTGAAGGTAATTCCACCTCTACTATATTAGCCAACTCCCTTTATATTATTCCTTTGCTCATTCATTCCTTCTCTTACCCTGCCTCTCTCTCTCTCTCTCACTTTCCATCATGCTCTCAGTTTCTCTGGTGTGTGAAAAATAGCATAATTCGTAGTATATTAGTAGTAATTTGCACTTTTTTCAGACCTAAGTTTTGATAGGGAAAACTATAGTCATACACGTTTTTACTGACACATGCTAAAGACAGGGATGAGGGCAATTTTCTGCTTCCTTTGGACTTAATTCCCCTCTGCAAAGCACATCATCTGTCTGGAGGTCATGTCTTCTATTGAGTTAGACATTTAAAGGGTCAGCGTGGTTCTCAGGGACTCGTCTTCAGTCAGACTTCCCACATAGTGATCTCAGGTTAGCTGCTCTCCTCCTCACCTCACCCCCGGTCACTTTATTTAACCAGGAGGCAGGTCATTGAAAATGAGAGTGTGATTGTGTCTTTCTTCTTCCCCTCTGCTTCATCCTCCTTTTTTTGTGGTTTAAAGTTTGCTGGCACCTCTACTTCTCTAGACTGCCCTGTATCTATACCTTCATATTTTTGGAATCAAAGCTTTATCAGATGGCCCTTCAGGACTATGACACGTCCACAAAGATGTTTATTTATCCCGAGGTATTAAGAAAGCTGTGTCAGTTTCATTTCACTGCTTCATTGTGATTCAAATTTTATTACAATTGAGATACAACCTACACAACATGGTTTGAATTATGAGAGTTGCTTTGTAACACAGAATATAGAAATTCCTTCTCTATTTTTTCTGTCTTTTTAATGTTTTCAAATAAATAGAATAAAAATATAATTGATTATGACTCCACCTGCTTTAACTAAACATTCTCAACTTTTTTTCTTACTTCTCCTAACACATATGGCTATATTCTAATTTAAAAAAAAATAAAAATAATCTTAAAATTAAGAAAAAAAATCCTTACTGTAATTAGTAATCATGACTTGAAGCTTAGACATGGGATAAATCATTGTCCAGTTCACTGAAATTTAGACAAATTTAATTTACGACTATCCCTTGAAATGTGCAAAATGAACAAAATTAAAATCTAACAGAAAAAAATGTGCCAATGAGTGTGTATATGTCCCTGAATGACTGAAAAATTGTGCTGAACACTGGAATTTGACACATTGTAAAATGATTATAAATCAATAAAACATGAAAAAAAATAAATAAAATCTAACAGTTTACTGAACTTTATGAAAAGGTTCCAAAGCTCATTGGAAATGTTACTGAATATTATTTTTGAATAGAGAATGGAAGGGCATTGTATAAATATTTGTACAAAAGGGTAAGAAAGATAATGAATTAAGATCTTTTTTTATTAAAAGATTAAAATAGCAATGCAAAGTTGTGACAAGAACAACTAAAATATTGTCACCTAATGAAACACCAGGACATTATCTTCTAGCAAAAATATGGTTAGAAATAAAGAACTGTCTTAAAAACACTTCTCTCTCACCAACTTGGTTGTAGTGGTGATTAAATCATTCCTATTTCAATGCAAATTATGTCTTGTGAAACTTGAATAGCTATATTTTTTTTACTTCATGCCGTTCTTAACATGGTAGCTATTTTTACTTTACTATTTTTTTTCTATCCCAGTCTAGTTAGGGAATTTGGCATAAAAGAGCTTCTTTTGATCTCAATATTTAGCATCAATTTGGAAGCCAACTTTGTTAAAAATATGTAAGTGACTTTATCTCTAAATGATGGTATATTCACACACATGCCCCATGGAACTGTAGGCTGTCAGGTAATGCCATTCCTCCGTATTTCTGTCCCTGAAGATCAGAGTTTTTCAAGGAGAGAATATGTGTGCAGATAGAGTTAGTGTTAGCAAGAAGAGCATAAAAGAGATGTAATTCTGTAGTTATCAGAAGGAAAGTGTCCCCTCTTGGGAGAGCAGAAAGTATGAGTGCATCCACTTCCCTTTTGCTGCTGCTTGAGCAGTCACTGGTGTGAGACTGGGAAGGTCTGGACAGGCAGTGTATGCGTGATCCCTCTTGGGCTCTGTTTTTTTTTTAGGAAATAAGTCATTCAAGTTTTCAGGAAGGAACATGTCAAAATACGAGAAGAAAAGAAAAGCAGACCGATGCTGAGGAGGATGAGTGAGAGGCATTCTTTGCGCTTCAGCATATTCTGTGAAATGAAACTACACCTGTTTCTAAACAGTTCCTCAAACCACAGAGCAGCCGAAGGTCAGAAGAATGAAAACAGCAACCAAGTAATAGACCCATTTAAACACTGGACTTTCAGAGCGCTCTACACTAGGTGAATGACGGCTACACGAAAAGGTCATCTCAGCCTGTTAATATAAGCTGCATTATGCGCTATTCTGAAGTCGAACACTTTTTTAGTCAACTGAAAATTACTACGTGTAAGTGACGTATGTGGATGACTAATTTCCATAAATACGATAGGATGTGGTCAAACACAAACAGCCTTTTTTGGAAATAGGGTCACTGCAGGTGTGATTAGTTAAATTAAGATGAGGTCATTAGGGTGGGCCCTAATGCAATATAACTGATATCCTTATAAAAAAGGGAAATTTGGACACATAGACAAGCACATAGGAAGAATGCCATGTAGAGACAAAGGTAGAGGTGCTCCTGTAAGTCCAGGCATGCCAAGACTGCCTCTGTGTGTGTGTGTGTGCGTATTTGCAATAGAAAACCCAGATTGTGAGGGAATTCATCTCACCCCACACGCTGACTAATAAGATTTTTAAAATTCTCTTTAGGTATGTGTTTCTTATCACTTTGTCAGCTTCCCCAGATCTTAATAAAATGGTCAGCAAATATAATATGAATGTGAAGCCACCCTTTCTTGTTATGGTTCTCATCCAAGTATACATTATAGCTGAGTGATAAGATCTCGAGCAAGAGCGGAAGTGAGCAAGTGATGGAGAGAGAGAAAGAGAGAGGGAGGAAGGGGGTCATCTAGGGTCCTGGAAGAGGACACACTGGTTTTCTCACTCTCAGGTCAGCGCTTCACAAAGAACACCACGCTGTGTGTGGGCAGGCACTTACAACCTGCATCTGGACGAAGGCTGGCTTTCCTCTGGGTGATGCAAATAATACCTAACCTTAGACAAGGTAGTGTTTATTACCCAGTGGGGCATCCACAGAGTGCTCGGTCGACTCTTTTGGGACAGCAGGGACCAGCTGTCCATCTTGGTATTCAAAGGTTTTGGGTGTTTTGTTTTTGATAAAGGAAAGCATTCTACTGGCAAAGTAATGCGTGATGTGGTTCATATCACAGTCTAACATTCAGAATCAGACTGGGAGCCTCCCGGTGAGGTTCTTTCTTGCTGCTTCTCAGACCCTTAGGTAAGTATAAGAAACCACATTATCGTAGACTAGAAGGTTCTAACCCCTTTAAGGACCTATAGATGAACATCAGATGGAAATCTGTAGCTCCAGAAATTTTGTGCAAAATACTTCCTCTGTGTGCACATGTGCATTTTAACAGCAGGACAGCACAGCTTTCAGGGGATGCCCTAAGCTTCTATATCCCCTTTGCCCCCTCAAAAAATAACAGACATAGGCAAATACGATTGGGATTCTCAGAACATGTGCCCATTTGGCTTTATTTTTTTTTTTTTTTTTTTTTTTTGCTGATGGGAATCAAGAGGAGATGCCTGGAGGATAACTTGGTGAACACTGTCCTGAGGGGCAGGAGAGATTCCAGGTGTTGCACATGCTACCTACTCTCCTAGGTGAGAAAACTGCTCCGTGTCACAGAAACGCTGTGGCATCTAAGAGTGGTTGGACCACATGGTGAGCTTCACATTCTTCTGAGCAAGTGACATCACTCACTAAATTCATCAAGAATTCCAAGTCTGTTAGAAGTTGCCATGGTTAAATTGAATCTGATTTATGCCTGTATTCAAGAACCTCTATCTTTGACAGAAGCAGACATGATCCTAAGCCATTAGTCAGATGTCTGTAAATCAGTGTCTTGTCAGAATTCTTCTTGGTTTTTACACTGAAAGATGGATTTAAAATTGTTATTATGATGCTCACATGTTGGCTAGACTCATCAAAACTGTAAGTATTTGAAGAAATATGAGACAAAAAAAGGTTTGGAGAAATCTTATCTTATTGAAAACAGACCTTGAGAATACAGGGTCAAACATTGTTTATTATTGTTGCTTTTGTGTTATTTTTTGAAGTTGCAAAGGGAAGGACAAGATATACATCTCTCAGGGTGGAGTTAGAGTTTTTCCAGCTTAGGAGAAAAAGGTCAAGTTAGAATTTGGTATTGTCCAGCCTAACACTTCTATGAATAACTTTATTTTAACAACTTTTTCAAGTTAGCTTGGGTGCTTAAGAACTTCAAAAAGTGATATTTAAACACATGAGTAAATTCAACACAAATGAAAATTTGAAAAAGCTTCTTGTATGACAAGAAAGATATTAATATCCTAAATATATAATTACTCAAAATAAGTATGGACAAAGTTGCCACATTTAAAAAAATGCCTGTAAGAAAGGCAGTTCACAAAATAATACAGACAATTTAATTATAAATAAATGAAAATTTTCAACTTTACTAATAATTCAAGAAATTCAAAACACTCAGTTGTTACATTTATACTATGATATTGAAAAGTTAACACTGATAATACAAAGTGCTGTGGAAAGTTTGGAGAAATGGTATTGGGAGAAAAAGCAATGTCATTTGTTTGAGGGTAACAGGGCAGTAAATCACAAAATCTTTGAAACGTGCATACCTTTTGAGCAAGAAATTACACTTATAAACATGTAACCCTAGTTTCACCAAATAGATAAGTGTTTTGTGGCAAAATGGTTTCACCCTTCTGGTTAGATTTCTCCTGTAACCATCATCTTTTCCATTGTGAGTTACATGGACAGTTGAAATATTTTATGAAGTAACTAAGCAAAGAATTACGACTGCAGACAAAAAGCACAACTTGTTCCTTAACTATAGGAACAACAAGCAAATTAACCTTGCTTAATTTTTATAAATTTAAAATCTGCTTCGGAATGTGCTGTGCTGGCATCAGTTGACCCTTAAACAGTTCTGCACAGACTTTAGCTGAAGTCTCTTTGGAAGGTTTCTTCATAGGAGCTTTGAAGGGGAGGAAACTCTTTGATCAAGAAGAACCTTGACGAGCATGGTTTTAAAGAATCCTGACTACCCCAAGTCGTTCAAAGCAAGGTTATTTAGAGTAACTCCAATTCATCGTGCCAAAAATTTACAGTGTGCCTCAGGGGAGAAGCGCTTCTTTTCTTGGCTTGCTATCTTTAAGCAAGATTCTATATGCAGATTTCCGAAAAGTCCTAATGTTCTCAAACCTTAGTTTTAGGGTCAAATAGTGGGGTAAGACTTCATGAAAGACAGAAATGAGGGAAAGCCTGGTAATATCTTGCTCAGTTTTTAAATCCATAAAACTGGAATTATCCAAAGGATAAACTTCTCTTAAGAAATATGTGTGAGACATTTATTGGATGTTAGTTTTGTTTTCTTTTTCCTATTCTCTATGTTATTAAGTGTTCAGCAAAAGTAATTAGACAAAACCATGATTACATTCAAATCAGTAAGTATTTTAACAGTCAGCATTTACCATAGCCTTGTAACATTTTGTTTTAGAAAGTAGACAAGCATAAAGATTACCATACCAATCATCTTCCTGTCCAGAGATGATCACTTTTAACATTGTTATATATCCAAATCTATTAACCTTTAGACGTATATATGTATATACACCATTTTTACAAATTGGTATCAAATTTTGCATACTGTTTTATAAACAGATTTTCTTAATTTTCATCACTAATGGATACATATTTAAAACAAATCCTGAAATATTATTTGAGAGAAAAAAACAGCTGCATAGTGTTTTTTAATTACTCAAATCCCTATTCTGCAAATACATGAAGGGGGAATCAGAGATCTTGGCAATGTGAAGATACAGTGATTGGTAAGGTCCAGCCAGCTGTGCTCTAGTAGTGAGGGGGGCAGGGATGGGTGGACCAATGGTGATGCCTGCAGGTGATGAACATCACAAGAAGAGAGTCCGTGGAGCATCAAGGGATAAGAAAGCACCTCTGATTTGGAGGCTCTGAAGGGAGTGTTAACAATGTTCAGAACAACGACAGAATACTTCTTACCGCATGATGACAGAACTTACGGTTAAGTTCAAATGAGTTAAAACCTATTCACTGCCTACAATAGTGCCTGACCTGTACTAAGAGCCCAGTAAGGCTTCACTATGATTATTGCTGCTGTCACTGTCAACATGGTACTGTAATCATAGGACAATTTAAAGAAGACATTGGCTCTGACGCTGTTTGAAACCTCTTCCCACCTCAGCTCTCAAGTTCAACAGACCATGCATTTTCTGTAGCAAATGAGCCTTGAAGCTCAGCCACTGTGTCCACTGATGTCAAGAAGTCAAGCTGTTTGCCACCCATTAGGCCTCGTTTAACACTTCCCCTCCAATTTTCAATTCCCTAAAAGGATCCAAGGTCCCAAAAATTGATGAGTATTTAATTACGTCAATAAAATAGGTCTATGTTCCTCCATGCTGGTTTAATAACTGTGTTTCCATGCATTTAGCATCACTTACAATATGCATTTTAAACCAGGATGCGTATTTCCTTCTATTATTGTTCCCACTCTGTTAATATGTGTTTATCTTAATTTCAGTCTCTGTGGCCTTGAAAAAAGTACTTATTAATCAGAAGCCATTTAAATGCTGATATGACATACTCTACACTAAGAAAGAACACCAGTCAGCCAAGCACACATAGGCTTTTCTCCTCTTAGTTAAAAGCTGATTTGTCCAGGTAATTCTTCCCTGGAATGTTATGTGTAAGAATTAAAATTAGGTTCAACTAGGATGGGGAAGTATACGCATCACTAAAGCTTCACAAGAATCTTGTTTTGATGACTGTACTCAGCTGTCCATACAAGGTAATAAATAGTGACTGGTTCTCCACCAATGGAATTCTGCAGATTTGTAGAGCTAAACCTCCATGTGTAGCAACCATATTTCCCCCTCCTATGTTAGAGGACTGAGGATCCCAAACACAGTCACTACCTTGGAGAGCATCTCCAGGTCTGTGTCTTGACTGACTTTCCGTCTTCCTTCAGGGCCTGATGTGCATCTTGGACATGTCTAGTTCATGATCTAAACTGTAGTAAGGGATGGATGAAGTTAGCAGTTGGGACAAGGGGCTTCCTGAAGGGACAGAGGACATTCTTACAAGCACCAAAATGTAGGAAACAGAGCCAGAGGATCTTGTAAATAGTAATGGACATTGGTCTGAATTTCTAGATACAGCATGGTTTGAGAATAAAAACCTTGGCTTCAAGAGAGGAAGGAGTCTAAATATTCTCTTCCTTAAGACCCTCAAAGCCAAATTCTCCCATTCTCATAGCTGATTTCTCTTATGGAGTGGCCCAAAAGATGTGGGGAATGTTTGAGGACACGTATGTGGGGTGTTTAGAGAGGTCCCAAGGAGGCAGGCCTTGTATAAGTCTTAGAAATAGCTTCTGTGAACTTGTGGTTCTGAAAACTCCCCCTTAAACACACACACACACACACACACACACACACACACACACACACACACAGAGCTGTGGGCATTTTGCTAAATTCTTTGCTGGGCTGAAGCAAATTGGGGAAGCTTGGCCAAGTCATATTTTTCCCCAAATTTGGAGAGCTGTGGTATGGTGGTAGGCCCTCTGAGACAGCTTACCCACCCCAAAATTTCATCAGCGTAGATTCATGGTCATGAACAGCAAAATAGCAGAAAGATGTTTTCTATAACTTTCAGAATCATAGCAACAAATACATTTTCCTCTCTCATCTTATCAAATCCTGGGCACCTGCCCATGAAATTGGCAACAGAGAGATTTTCTGTGCTGCCAATTACAGGTTTCCCGTTCTCTTGCCAACTTGCTTTGTCTTCGCAAGCTGGCAAAATATAGCTATTGGCAAGGAAGTGAATATTTGAAAATAATGACAGTATATGGGAATTTGGGGCTTCATAATGTTCAATTAAGTAATTTAAGTCCCGTGTTAGCACTAGGGATAGATTTGCTTTCTACTATATAATATGTAACATGTTCTGTAATTTGAGCTCTTTGGTCACCAGTCCCTCAAAGAAAGCATTAGAATGGGGATGGGGACCTGAACGAACACACTCTATAAGAAGGGTATTTAGTAAAAATATTACTGACCTCTGTACTTTGTAATTCCACGGCTGTACTGTTTCCTTTAGCTGTGAGAGATCCACCCACCTGCCACTGCAGAGGAAGGGGTGCAGAAAGCAGAAAGGGGGGTTGTTACACCAGGGATGCAAAGAGAAGGTTTATCTTGACTTTCTGAAAGAAAGAGTTCATCGTTAGCTGGACCCGTATATGATCCTTCAGAAAGACATTTATCTTTAAAGCCAGGCTTTCTCTAGAAAGAATGAATTTTTCCAAGTATTCAGAGCATTTCTACAGCCAGGTCTTTCACAATGTGGAAAGAAAATGCCCTGCTTTCCTATGGCACATGTGCTACTTGGCTTGTTGACTAGGGTGGGAGAATATTGCATATGGGAGGTGGGAAACCAAATTTACTTACTCTGGTTCAAAAGGATTGGGAAGGGATGAAAGGATGTAAGAAGGTAGGGTGGGGGTGGGAAATATGAGCAGCCTGAGGAGACACTGAGGGCATGTTAGATAAAGGGGACACCCAAGGTGGGCTACATAAAAAGATCATGTTAGGGATTCCAAAAGGTAACAGTCTCATAGGCTTTCATTAACCGTATCAAGCCATTCTGAGGTAGAATTGGAAGGACCAATGCTTCAGCTTTCCTGAAGTCCTCCTATGGCCAGTGGTTTTCAAAGCAGCATCAGCATCCTCTGGGAAGGTGTCCAAGATGTGAATCCTTGGACCCAACTTCAGACCAACTGAATCAGAAACTCTAAGAATGGGGCTCAGCAACCTGGCTCAACAGATACTCCAGGTGTTTCTTACACCCTAAAGTTGAGGATAATTGTCCTACGGCCTGATTTTAGACTCAGACATTTTCACTGGGCCCCAGAGGCAGACAACTAGGATGCTGAACTGAAGTCAGGTGTCTCTGCCTTAGGGCCTCCCCAGGGAAAGGACAGGGGCCGGCTGGGTGAAACACCCAGACCAAGGGCTGGATGGAGAATGCAGACACCAGAGGCCTTTATGACACCGATTAGAAGACTGGCTGAGACCGTAAGGAAACACTGAACCTTGGCCCAGATGAGAGCAATCTCCCTGCCAGCTTTAGGTGAGAATGCAAATAGGACACACGTCGTGCAAGCTACCAGTCAGGGGACATCTCCTCCGAAAGATACCCGAGGAAGCAGAAGACAACACGGCATCACAGGAGCGGCTCCTCTTTCCAGCCAGGATATTCCGCTAAGGACACAACTCATCTCACTCTCCACACACCCAAACAGCATCTTGGAAAAAGGAAAAGGGAAGTCAGAGAAAAGATGAAGGCACAGCTTCCTTATCTGGAAAGTTGTGTTCTTCCCGAAAAAGATCATTTAGGGGCTTCAGAGGCCTGATAAAAGGCTCAACTTTGAATGACCTAATGTTTATAGGGAGAGGAAGGTATTGAATCAGAAGACTCTGGAACTTGTTTAATTGGCAGATCTAAGTCGTTCCCACTCCCCAGGGGAATGGGGCTCATAAGGAGCTTAGGGCAGTGTTAAGTAAGAATAAACTGTATGTGACTCGCAGCATAGTAAACAATCCTATGGTTACTGGAGGAAAAGGGATAAATTGAGAGTTTGAGATTTGTAAATATTAACTACTATATATAAAAATAGATAAAAAAACAAATTTCTTCTTTATAGCACAGGGAACTATATTCAACATCTTGTAGTAATTTTTAATGAAAAAGAATATGAAAATGAATACCTATATATGTATATATATGTACGACTAAAACATTAGTCTGTACACCAGAAATTGACACATTATAACTGACTATACTTCAATAAAAAGAAAAGAATAAACTGTATGTATGAAAGCCAGATGCATGAATTTGTAACCGTGCTAGGCACTCCTGCACCCTTGCAGTACAGTGCTTGCTTTTTTCCCACCCAGAAGGCTCTCTGGAAAGCAAAGTATTTCAGTAGAGAAATGCTAGAATGAAATAATTTTAAAGGGATCTTAAAACTGTGAGGACAGATCATGGATTTTTACTGTTTGCCCCTTGCAAATTCTCCTCCATTCTCCCCCTCCTGTAGATAAATCATCATGCAGACTTGCCAGCAGAGGCTTGACTCAGAGTGCTCAGGTGGAGAGAGTTTGGCAAAATTAGAATGATGGGCAAATTGAAAAGAGTCAGGCAGGAATTCCATATTTGGAGACTCATTTAAACAAAATGAATATGATGGGCCTAAAATGCAGGAATATAAAATATTTTTAAGAACGCAAGAAAGCAATGGATTTCTTTGTTGCTAAGATTAGCCAATCTGCACAGCATTTTTCAATTATTTCAATGTCGAGAGCATAATCTCAGAAAAGCACACCAATGTACCTCTGTTAGAAAGCATGAATAGCTCTTTGGAAATGTTTCCAGGCAGTATGTTTAAAAATGTATGAACAATGTCTATAAATGACTGCTGGCCAGTTGTAATAATTAGACATATTCAGATGAATCGATAATCTTCTCACTGCCTGAACACATGCTGACTGTCTAACATTTACCCTGAAACAATCTTCATGTAGTGTGCTGACCTGATATTTTCCTCCCTGGAAAGACTGGCTTTTTAGTTACCTTTAAAAAACTTAATTGAGGTACAATTTTTATGTAAGCTAAGTGCATAAATCTATATGTATAGCTCAGTAACTTTTTACACATATATACACCCATATGACCACCACCCAGATCAAGATATATCCAGAAGGAACCCTACTTCAAAATGACACCTGCACCTCAATGTCCATAGCAGCACTATTTACAATAGCCAAGACATGGAAACAGCCTAAATGTCCATCGACAGATGACTGGATAAAGAAGATGTGGTATCTTTATACAATGGAATACTATTCAGCCATAAAAACTGACAACATAGCGCCATTTGCAGCAACATGGATGTTCCTGGAGAATGTCATTCTAAGAGAAGTAAGACAGAAAGAGAAAGAAAAATACCATATAAGATCACTCATATGCAGAATCCAAAAAAAACGAAACATAAATACAAAACAGAAACAGACTCATAGACACAGAATACAAACTTGTGGTTGCCAAGGGGGCAGGGGGTGGGAAGGGACAGACTGGGATTTCAAAATGTAGAATAGATAAACAAGATTATACTGTAAAGCACAGGGAAATATATACAAGATCTTATGGTAGCTCACAGCAGAAAAAAATGTGACAATGAATATATGTATGTTCATTTATAACTGGAAAATTGTGCTCTACATGGGAATTTGACACAACATTGTAAAATGACTATAACTCAATAAAAAAAAAGTTTAAAAAAAAAGATATTTCTAGCACCCCAGAGGATCCCCTGTCCACCCTTCTAAGGAAACGACTCCATCCCTAAGCCAACAATTATTCTGACTTCTATTACTGTTGATTACTTTTTCCCTTTTTTGAATGGATGGAAATGGAATCAAATAGCTATGATGTTTTCATGACTGGTTTCTTTCACTCAGAATTATGTCTATGAGATTCATCTACGTTGTTGCATTTGACACTGGTTTGTTCCTTTCCAATGTGTAGTATTCTGTTGTATGAATATATCACTCTTCTTCTGATGGGCTTTATGGTTGTTTCCAGTTCTTAACTCTTACTAATGACACTGCCATGACCGTTCTTGTGCTGGTCTTTTGGTGAATATGTTAGCGTTTGTTTCCATTGGGTATAAACCCAGGAGTGGAATCGCTGAGTCAAAAGATAGATGTTTCTTTAGCTTTAATAAGCATGGCCAGACTTCCAAAATGATTGTTCCAATTTATATTCTCACTCGGGCTTTTTAAATGAAGGAATGTCCACTGAACGCTTTCAAGATGGGCCTTTCTCAATCGCAGCTGCCTAAGGATGGGTTATTTAAAGTCACTTAGGCAGAACATAAGCCCTCTAGAAAGGAAAGTTTTTTTCTTGCTTTGTTTATTTATTTGATGTATTTTATGGGGGGGGGGAATAGTAAGAGGAATAGATTTAATCATTCTTTGAAAAATAAGACCCAGGACAGTATATATAGAGAGAATTTATTTATTTTATGTAGTGTAAATATTAGACACAGACAATAGAAAATGTATTCTCTCCATGAGGCTGAGGGAGCAGTGAAGGATGGTGGTGGAATGAATGACACAGGCGGGTCTGAGTGGGGGAGGGCAGGATCCAGAAGCTGGGAGAAGAGGAAGACCATATCAGCGCTGGGCTTGCAGTGGGTCGTGGGTGCAAGGGTTTCCCACTGGCTGCATCTCTGCCCCATTAACCAACTTGGTCCTGGGAGAGGTGAGACAAGGAAGAGGGTGGCTGGATTCTGCAGAAGGAGCTCCCCTAACCCTTGCTGGGAGGAATCACCACTTAGGGAGGCCTTTTTTAGCACACAGCAATTTCAAGGATAGGTGCGGGGTAAGCACAGTGTACATTTTTATAAAATTTGCATAAGAATGGGAGGTTTCACATGGGCCTCTCACAGAATGATGAAGGAGAGGCAGATACAGGGCCTGAGCATCTGGGAAAGGGAGGTATGGCGAGGTGGACCACAAGCAATCTGCACAGAAGAAACATTGGCTTTCTTCATTCCCAGCAATGAGACAATTTGTAGGGATTCTGGATCTTCACTCCCTGGAAGTTTGTAGGGTGGGGGGAGGGCAGTGACGTCAGCACATGTGTGTCAAAGGACGGTGCTCAACAGTGCGAATTCCCTTCCAGATGACTCGAGGGAGAGAGAAAGAGCTGTGAGGACTGCACCAGGTAAGGTGCTCAGCTTTTCTTAGAGAGACAAACCCACAGGGTCAGTACACAGCCCAAAGCATACACTCAGTGAGGATTAACATATCACTCTAGCTTCCAGACGTTTAAGATAAAGCGATCAACAGTCACTCTCGACCCTCTTCCCTACAACCGCCCCATCCACCAGTCTGTAGCTAAGTCCGATTCCTAAGGACAGTCTGCCTGGGAGAGATGCTGAGAGGAGCTGCAGGCAACAGCGACAGCCCCTGCTTTGTTTTTAAGTTCAACCATGTATATGCCCATCAAGGAAGATGGCTTATGCAGAAAGTAACTTAACTGCTTCAGAACCAAAAAACCACGTTATTATAGGGGGCCATTCCTTGGGTATAGAGTTTTCCCTACATTGAGCAATATATGGGTCCATCTCACCTCTCAGGCTTCCCTATCCCCCACATAACACATTTCTTCTTAAATCCTCCTTTTTTCCATATTGAAAAGTATATATGGAAAATAGAGTAGGCTATGCATGTGTTGAAATAGGGAGTACGTGGGACATCTCTGTACCTATCCCTCAATTTTGCTGTGAACCTGAAACTGCTCTAAAAATACAGTCTTAAAAAAAGCATATATGCTCTGTGCAGAAAATCCAGAAAACATAGGAAAACATTTGGAAGAAGATAAAGACCCATAACTTGACTATGAATATTCTGTTCCTGAACTTATTTTTACATGAAAGAATTTTAGCTGTATGGAAATTGTTTCTTTACAAAGGTTTTGTAACTTGTGTTTTTGCTTTTGTTTGCTCCTTTAAAAAAAAACCTATTCATAGACATCTTTCCATTTCAATAACTATAGATGTGCATCATTATGTTTCATGGCAGCAGATAATTTCATTGAATATAAATCTGTAACTGATTTAGCTTCTCCTTCATTGGTGGATATTTATATCAAAGCTTTGTTTCTCTTTTTAAAACAATGATAGGATCACCAAAGACCAAAGATCCCTTGTAGCCGAAGAAATATTGAGAAAGAACAAAGCAGGAGGCATCGCAGTTCCCAATTTCAAGCTGTAATGTAAAGTTATAGTCATCAAAACGGCATGGTACTGGCATAAAAACAGACAAATAGACCAATGGAACAGAATCGAGAGCCCAGAAATAAACTCAGGCACATATGGTTAGCACAAGCAACAACAACAACAACAACAAAAAAAAAAAAAAAAAAAAAAATGGGATGACATCAAACTAAAAAGCTTCTGCAAAGCAAAAGAAACCATCAACAAAGTGGAAAGACAACTGACAGAATGGGAAAAAATGCAAACCATAAATCTGATAAGGGGTTACTATTCAGAATATGTAAAGAGTTCTTACAACTCAATAGCCAAAAACCAAACAATTCAATTTTTAAAAAATGGGCAAAGGACCTGAATAGATATTTTTTCAAGGACTATATATGAGTAGCCAATAGACACATGAAAAGATGCTCAACATTACTAGTCCTTAGGGAAATGCAAATTAAAACCAATGGAAATGACGTATCACCTCACACGTGTTAGAATGGCTATCATCAAAAAGACAAGAGGTAACAAATGCTGGAGTGGATGTGGAGAAAAGGGAAGCCTCGTGTACTGTTATGTAATTATAAACTGATGAAGCCACTATGGAAAACAGGATGGAAGTTCCTCTAAAAAATTAAAAATAGATCTACTATACGATCCAGCAATTCCACTTCTGGGAATATATTCAAAGGAAATGAAATCACTATCTTGAGATATCTGCACCATAATGTTCATGGCACTATTATTTACAACAGTCAGGATATGAAAATAACCTAAGTGTCCATCCATATATGAATGGATAAAGAAGATGTGCTGTGTGTGTGCACATAATGAATTCTTATTCAGCCATAAAACAATAAGAAAATACTATTATTTGTGAAAAAATAAAATATTACATATTTTAATAAAATATTTAAATAAAAATATAAAATATTAAATATTTAAAATATTTAATATGGAAAATATTAAAATCGTTACACTAAGTAAAGTAAGTCAGAGAAAAAAATACACTATGGTCTCACTTACATGTGGCATCTAAAACGAACAAGACTCCCCACCAAACACAGAGAAAAGATCAAATTTGTGTTTCCCTGAGGTGGAGGTTGAGAGGAGGGGGAATTGGACGAAGGTGGTCAAAAGGTACAAGCTTCCAGTTATAAGATAAATAAGTGCTAACGATGTAATGTACAGCATGATGCCTGTAGTTTACACAGCCATATGCTAGATAGGAAAGTCGTTAGAATAGATCCTGAGAGTTCACTTCACGTTATTTTTTCCTTTTCTTTTTATCATACCTATACGTAACAATGGATGTTAACTAAACCTATTGTAGCAATCATTTTATAATATATGTAAATCAAACCATCATGCTGTACACCTTAGATTTATGTCGTGATGTATGTCAATTATTTTTCAATAAAACTAAAAAAAATAATGTAGTAAACATCTTTTTGTATACATCTTGTGCACGTGTCCAATTATATTCCTTAGGATAAACTTTCAAAGTTTAATTTCTAGGTTAAAAGTGATGTGTACAGTCAATTTTAAAGTATATTTTAAAAAATACCTCCCCAAAAGCTGCGCCAATATACATTCTTGGGGGTGCATAATTCCCAAACTCCCAGTCAGTTGCAGTTTCTTTTTAATCACGAATTTATTGACATTCAATAGTACTCATTTTCATTAATAATTATTTAATTATAAATAAGACTACATTTTTTCAATAATTTGTAGGTTATTTGCAGTTATCACTTGAAAAATTACCTTTTTTGCCACATTAGCCCAATTTCTTATGCTATGAAAAAATTATGTAGAAAATCTATTAAAATGTGTTCACCACATTAAAAAAAAATCTACCTTTTTATTTTTAGCAAATTAGTATTCCATAATTCAAATCTTAATCTATATTCCTTAGTGGAATGTTGTATTTTTATATTCATAGGTTTTCTTCACAGTCCTCGTTAAATTGATTTCTGATATATTTTGCACAATCATTGTTAATTTGAATTGAATTATTTTAATTATATTACTTTATTATAGTCTATACTAGTTATTTATTAAAATAATTAATTAAGTTTTAGTTGGTGTTAGTTAATTAGTTGAGTTGATTATTGAATTATATTAATCTCTTGTTATTAATATATTTCTGTGGTCAATACTTTCTTTGCCTAATACTTATTTTTAATTTGTAAACATTTTTTATTGATTCTCTTGGTTTTCCCAGTAAGATAATTAAATTCATATGCAGATAATAATTTCTTCATATTCAATATTTATAGTTTTCATTTTGTTCTGCTGTCTGATCACAATGGAAGTGCTCTAGAATATCGTTAGATGAAAAAATGAAAAAAAACTCACATTCTAATTTAATTTAATTCATTTTACTACTAATCTTAATGCTGACATTAGATTTAAGATACAATGTTTTTCTAAAAAATCATATAAAGAGAATATTCTATTTTTCCCTATTTTTAAGTGTATTTGCCAGGCATAGATAATAATTTTTATCAAAAATATTAACATGTTGAAGTGATCATATAAGTTTTTAAGCAATAGTAAGTTGATTTGTATAAATAAAGCTTCTAATACTGAACTAGTCTTTCATTCAAAGTATAAACTCTACTTTGTCATGGAACATTTTTCTTTTCTTATACCCTGGGATTGGCTTGCTCATATTGGATCAAAAATTTTAGACTTTATAAGTAAAATGGTTAAGTCCACAGTTTTCTTGCTTAGTAATCCTATTAGGTTTTCTATCAGAGTTATGCTCGCTTAGTGAAATAAATATGATAGTATTCATTTTTTTCTTTTTCTGTGAAACATTTTCAAGAGCAAATGCCATTTCTAGTTTCTTCCAACAATACCTACATTACATATTACTCTATGCCAGGCGCCGTGCTGGGTATTAACAGTACAAATGTAAGTAATAAAGACAGTGTGCCTCTCTGAGAACTTACAGTGGAATCTGTCCCCTTTGAAGTTTGAAAGAATTAGCCTGGCTGCATTTTGGAGAAGTGAAGGAAGAGTGAATGCAGTTTTGACAAGTCTTTCTAATTTCTTTCATTATAATGGATATAGTTCAGCTTTCTGCTTTTGTCATTCACATTTTCTTGAGAGGAAAACTATTTCTCTCAAGGAGAGTTTGACGTTGTCTTTTAATAGATGAATATTCTCCATGTGTGGTTATATTCCAGTTTCAAATTTGTGTGTTTCTTTTCAGCTTTTTTCTTTTCTTCTCTTTGATGTAATTGTAGTAGATATATATATTTTTAACTCTAAGGTGAAGAATAAATCACCCTCCTATCACCACATGGTCTATTTTTGTCACCTTATTGGTAATATGAGAATATTTGCCAACTTCAGGAGAAACTCATGAATACATTGAAGATGATGTTTTTTAAAGATCACTGTGCTGTGTGACCTTGAGCAAAGAATGAAACTGCCTGGGATTCTGTTCCCTAATCTACTACTTGAGAAGAATTTGAATTTCTCAAAACCAGGAGCCATGTCTTCTGAATCTGCTCCAGGATTTAGAACAGTGATTCTTATGCGGCAGGCCTTCAATAATAATTTGTTGAATTGAGCTTTTGCTGGAGGGCAGAGAGCTTGATTAGATAATTTCTTGAGGTCCCAGATAGAGCTCTTCTTTCTGTGAAACCGTTCAGCAACCTTATTACTCATTCTTTTTTCATCATTTACCGGCCACATTGGTGGGAAAATTTTGAATTATTTTATTCTGAACCTAATAAAGTTGATTCTTTAGCTATTGTATAAGGGGAAAATGAAATAGTTTAACCAGATGCTTAAAAAAAAAAGTCCTTTCACACTTGTACTTAAATCACTTAATTTTCTGGTGCCAAGATTTTTTTATTTGTAGGTTTTTCTGAAGCTCAACCTATAGGGTGTGTCAAGGGAGTAATTCACATTGTTTCGAAAAAGAGATAAAGGAAAAAGAGATCTCACACTTCAATATATCCACAATTTCCTATTAAGCATTAATTTGAGAGTTGGACTTAATAAGTTACAAAAGTTAGGTATTTTTCTTACTATTCTCTCTTACTAGCACATTGATCCATGGCTACCATTGCATTTTTTGTTTTTTTTCCCTCATGGAACATTTTCTTCCACATTGAAGGTTATACTTCTGAGAGCAATGCCTAATGGCTTTATTTTCAGATTTCCATCTATTGTAGCTATCAGTGGTAAATGCTTTCTCTCATAATCACCTACAGTAAATAACTGTGTATCATCAGCCCTACAGTTGGGACAAGATGTGTCACATCAGATTCTCGCTTCACTCACTGAAAATTCCATGGGGACACAATCATATTGAAAAACTAAGTGCTGTTATAATCCTGTAAAGAGTATTGGTCATATTAGACAATGTTCTTTAAGTATTTAGACTTAGAAGATCGTGTTATACAAGCAAGTTAGAAAAACAAGATCAGCCAGTTGAACTCATTGGATAATCATGTTAAATTTTTTTAACTATTATTTTGATTAATTATGTTAACAGAGGCTATAGTATTGAAAGGACTCCTACTTTGGACCCAAGCCCACTCTACCTTTTCAGATAGAGTGATGGATGAGCAACCTAATACTATTTTTGTCTGGATGTCTTCCTCTCCAAAACTAAGCCAGTTTTCCCGCTGAAGTAAAGTAAACACATATGGTCATTTTTATGTCTTCTTTGAAATAACACACAAAAAAAGACATCTGATAGAACTTTTTCTAGAATCCCCTCCTGCAAAAAAAAAAATAAGAAAAGCATACACTGGCTCAGCTCCAGGCAATAGTGATTGCAATATTTTGGGGGGCAGGGGAGCTAGGACTTAAAGTAAAGGATTCATCTAAGACATCAATGCTGAATTTACTTCTCATGGGATAGATTTACAAAAGCGTTATGGCAAAACTCCATTTCAGTTTTTATATCCCACACTGTAAAGAAGTACTTAATAACCTGAAGTTTCTTCTAATCTTAGGTATTTGGTGATCCATGAATCTGTTTCCAAGAGCTCTCAATACTGATGTTCTTACCTGGAGCAATTGTTGGGAAAAGAAAGATAAAGTATGACCTGAATGACAAAAACGATTTGAGGGAAAGAACAGCAGATTGTTGGTGCAGGAGATGTGTGTGTTCCCTGAGGGTTTGGTCTCTTGGCTTTTGTTCAGAATTGATGATGAGAAATATTCATGCATGGCAGTAAACTGAAAAGGCACGAATCAGAAGGGGCTGGTGGACTCTGCATTCTTGATTTTCATTACGTAGAGAAGCGTGAAAGGTATTTTTAAACTGAGTTCTTCCACTTACCTTCTTTGAATGACGAATGCTCCTTGATAGACTTCAGTGATTTTACTGAATACCAGGGTGAGCAGAATGTTTCATGTGGAATACTGTCTGCAGAATCCTTCTCCTGAAGCCCTGACACTTCCCCCTTCTCCTCCGAGTAACCCCATTATGATGGCACTTCAGCATGAAAGCGAATTTCCATTTCACTTCTTGCTAAATTGAAGCTATCTGATAAACGGCACACATGCCGCAAATGTCTACAACAGTGTATACAAACTCTGTGCTGTTCGACAGAAAGCAATTTTTAAGCTCTTACTTTTGCATTTTATATCCATGCTTATAGTCCACACTACCTTGGGAGGTGACCAGGGTATCATTAAATACATTCCAATATGGGCTTGAAGGTACATTTCAGATAGGAAGATACAAGTTTCTGGTCTAGTTGCAAATACATACATAAATACATACATACATACATACATACATGCATACATACATACAACAATTGTGTATTCATTCATCGCATAATATCAAACTTCATTACGTACTTTGGATTTAGAAATCAGTTTATCGGAAATTAACCTTGTGTACTTTTTAGAAATAGGATGGATTTGGAGCATCACACTGATGCCTTTCACGAACCAGTGATGGTGTGAATGATGTGATTGATGACCCAGGTTATACTTTGATGTTGCTTGGCTTCTGTTCTTCAAAAACATAGTTCTGAAGATCAGCAACTCAAAAAAATGCTGGAAGGCAAATTAATTTCCACCTTGTGCTGTCAGCTTCTTTTCTTTCATTTTTGATATTTCATTGTCAAATTTAACCTTCCTTAGTATCTTAGGAAGGGAAGAATGCCTAGTTACTCTTGAGAAAAATTGTATTAAGTAAAAAGTTGGTGATGGAAGTTCATAAATGACAGTAAATTGTCAGTATTGATCGCAAGTCAGTAAATTTATACTCATGTAACTTGGCTTAAAAATTTAGTGTGACTGTCATGTTCCCTTTTCTATTATTCTCTTTCTCAATTTGAAAGAAAGAGAAAAAGTGGGAAAAAACTTTGTGACATCGAGGGGAACTGTACACGCGCACAGTGGTACACAATTATTTGTGAATCTGTGGGAACTCCATGCCAAACTAAGGAATATTTCTTCATGGGTGTTCCAGACACAAAATAAAGTGATTTCTTTTTTCTTGTGTGAATTCTCAGAACACTCCTGGATTGGCAGGAAATAGAAAAATCCACTGACTGTGATGGAGGGCACTAGGGAGGTGTCTATAAGTCTCAAAAACTTCTCACACAGTGTAGAAGGGATCTAATGTGGTGAGGTGGGAAGCAGGTAACACACGTGCCTGGTTCTAAGTCTGCCACTTTGGGGCCATCTCATCTTGACTAAGTTGCTTGGGCCTTTCTAAGTGTCCATCACCTCTTGTATAAAACTGGCAGGGATGTGCCTTGGAGGTAGAGTTGTTAAGATTAAAATTGATAAAACATAGATTGTGCCAGACTTAGTGAGTCCTCAATAAATATTATGTCTTCCCCATATTTTCCAATTACTAATGTTAGAAAATTTAAAAAAAAAAAGAAAAAAATGTAACCAGCAGAATTAAATAAAAAAAGGTCAGGCATCTGGAGCCTCCAAATAGCAAAAACTACTGGAAGGGGCAAGGATTTAACCATTAGTGAAATTATTCTTTTTATGCTGCATGAGCGCTGATTAATTCAATGTCTGGTTTCATGGCAGGAGTGAAACAGAGATGGTTCCAGCAGCATATACTTGACCATTTATTGATAATCTTTCATCATTAAAAACATATATATTAATTTTACAAAAAGACACCAAAACAGAGAATTTTATTTTTAATTAACTTCAGTTCCATGGTTCAAAGACCCTTTCTAGCACTCTTCCTTTAAGATACCATTGCTCTGACTTTTCTTCCTTTACATTTCCTTGGCAATTATTTTTCTCCTTTGGAAATGAGCTCCAAATCAAAATAAAAATTTCCCCTTTGGCAAACAAGACTCTGGCTAGAAGAGATTCTGTGCTGAATAATGGAGTGTCACACCAATGCTCTCCTATCTGAGTTTGTGAGCCATCCAAGTACTTTTGTTTTCATGCTTATAAAAGATGCAAAACTATTGAAAATTTAAACTTCATCATTAACGTAAGTGGTAGTCCTTCCAGTCATCCTGTATTATCAAATAATCAGACTCCAGTGCTCAGGAAAGCCAGCATTGTTATCATTAAAGGACCTGTGAATCTCTACACAGTGGCCTCCAGGTATGCACAGTTTTTAGACAGTTTACAAGGTGATGATGGTGATCCATTAAACATCAAGCCAAATTTTAGAAAAAAGATTTAAAATTGTTAATTCCATTAAGATTTGATTTTGAATTTGAATCATAAAGGTTTCTCTAGCCTAACTAGAATAAAAAATATATTCATTAAATGTGAGCCACTACATGGTGATATTTGAAGAAAATTATAACTGCAGATATAAATTACTTCCTGATCCTTCCCTATAGAACCAAAATAAAAGAGGAAACAATATTTATTATAGCGTCAACATTTTTTGGTCCCTTTTTAAGAATAGTTGCACCTGGGTGTTTTTTTTGTTTGTTTTTTTTTTAATTATCCATTCTCAAAATGTGAAACCAAGCAGAACCTTACAGGGCCCTCCCAAGTGCAAAGGTCCCTCCATGTCCCCTGCCTCTTGTTTGTAGAAAAGCTGAAGTCCCCCAGGCCTCCCTCGAGTCACAAAAGAGCAGGCTCAACACTTACTAATTAGGACGACAGAGTCACAGCATCTTTAAAGTCCCCCTAAAGCACATAGAAGACAGTGTCTGCTGCACGTTCCTGAGTCGTTAAGTGTCACCGGAGGGAAAAGTCTAACTGTACAATGACCAGACTGTAGACATGACATAAGTTGCTCCATCTTAAGAAATACTGAAGCTAGGGCTTGCCCGAATCCAAGAATTGGCCTCATGAGGATGGGATTCACACTATTGCTCATAGTAATGTCTACCTTTGTGGGCATCAATGTAATTGCAGCTTGTTCTCCCTGAATATGCAAGCAGGCCAACTGATGTTGCAGGTAAAGAAACGCTATAGACCCATATTGACATCTTCCACTCAAAGACCTTGACACCCTTTCTCAGCCTGAAGCAGCTACAGAAGACAGCCCTCTGCTCCCGAGCCCATAGAAATGGAATGTCTGTACAGTGGGGATTTGCAAGCAACCCATAAAATCTAACAGATAATAGACTTCAGCAAGATATATTTTAATTTAACATTTACGCCAGGTGCCCCCATGATCCACTGACCTCCAGCCGAAGCATACATCTTTAATCTCTTGATCACACAATGCCTTGCTTAACCTGTTGATTCTTTTTCAGTTTAAAGAAGTGGAGATAAAGAATAAGTAATTAATGGAAGAACAGACCTTTTTCTCAGCTTCCCTTTCAGTCACCCCAGGAGAAAACTGTGTGAACGAGATAGTGCCTAGAGGAAGACCACGAGCAGTCAGCGAGTCTGCCCGCGGTGGGAAGTGACACAGAATCTGACCCCCATGCTTCATGATTACCTGACATCATTCCCCTCTTTTTCCCTTCCAAAGCTGCCATGGCCAGCAGAATCTTCATAGCTGGTTCTTAGACACAAGTCTGCCTTCTCCCCCTGTTGTCAGGCTCCTGAATAAAGCAATCTTTCATTTCCTTTTCCAACTAACACTTGTCTCTCAAGTATTGGCTTTTGAGTGGTGAGCAGCCAAACTGAAGTTTGGTAACACATGGATCATAACATTTCTTGTTTCATCATATTTTTATTAATAATATTTGAGTTTTACAGTATGGAGATTCCTCAAAAGACTAGGAATAGACTTACCATTTGACCCAGGAATCCCACTCCTGGGCATATATTTAGAAGGAACCCTACTTCAAAAAGACATCTGCACCCCAATGTTCATAGCAGCACTATTTACAATAGCCAAGACGTGGAAATAGCCTAAATGTCCATCGACAGATGACTGAATAAAGAAGATTGTGGTATATTTATATGATGGAATACTATTCAGCCATAAAAACAACAACATAATGCCATTTGCAGCAACATGGATGTTCCTGGAGAACGTCATTCTAAGTGAAGTAATCCAGAAAGAGAGGAAAATACCATATGAGATCGCTCATATGTAGAATCTTAAAAAAAAAAAAAAGAATATAAATACAAAACAGAAACAGACTCATAGACAGAATACAAACTTGTGGTTGCCGGAGAGGAGGGGGGTGGGAAGGGACAGACTGGGATTTCAAAATTTGCAGATACTGACAGGCATATGCAGAATAGATAAACAAGATTATACTGTATAGCACAGGGAGATATATATAAGATCTTGTAGTAGCTCACAGTGAAAAAAAATGTGACAATGGATATATATATGTTCATGTATAACTGAAAATTGTGCTGTACACTGGAAATTGACACAACATTGCAAACTGACTATAACTCAATAAAAAATAAATAAATAAAAATAATATTTGAGTTTTACATGGAAATGTGATTTTTATAGGTGTGTTTACTTTCTATAGAAAAGCAGTGTATGCTTATTGTAGAATATATAGAAAATACAGAAACTTATAGAAAGGAAAATAAAAAGAATCACATCGCCAGATGTAATAACTGTAATTATGTTAAAACATTTCTGTCAATACATTTTTTATTTTTGATTGGTTTTGTTTTTGATTTTTTTATGTAGTCAAGTTCATGTTAATATACAATTTTATAATAAGATATTGAAACTTTGATCTTTAACACATATTTCTCCATCTATTTTTTAACACTTTTTATTGATTTATAATCATTTTACAATGTTGTGTCAAATTCCAGTGTAGAGCACAATTTTTCAATTATATATGAACATATATATATTCATTGTCACATTCCTTTCTCTGTGAGCTACCATAAGATCTTATGTATATTTCCCTGTGCTGTACAGTATAATCTTGTTTATCTATTCTACAATTTTGAAACCCCAGTCTATCTCTTCCCACCCCCCACCCCCTTGGCAACAAGTCTGTATTCTATGTCTATAAGTCTATTTCTGTTCTGTATTTACGCTTTTTTTTTTCTCCATCTATTAAAAAATACTTAAAAACATTATTTTAATTGGTACATATCATGGTATACATTTATGTAACCTTTCTTTTCTTTTCTTTTTTGTTTACTTGTTTTAGTTTTTTTGTGTGTGTTTTCTTTTTGGAGGGGGCAGAGAGGTAATTAGGTTTGTCTGTTTGTTTATTTATTTATGGAGGAGGTACTGGGGATTGAACCCAGGACCTAATGCATGCCAAACGTGCGTTCTACCACTTGAGCTATACCCTCCCTCCTTATTTTTTTTAAATATTAGACTTCCTTCTATTTTTAAAAAATATTTTAAGTAACATGGCAATAAACATCTATTGCATAAAACCTTTTTTTGAATTTGATGTTTCTTCTTTTCAGTATATTTCTGAAAATTATTGGATCAATGGGCATAAGCATTTTAAGGCAAATTGCATTCCAAAAGGAATACACCTGTTTGCTCACCTGTGAGTACCTTTTTCCCACTGTCTGGCTGGCTCTGAGACCTGTAGTGTTCATTTTCCCCTTTCTCAATTAAAAAGTTCTTGACATTCACATCAACTTTTCTTTGCTCTCAATAGAAGGACAGCAAAGCCCAAAAGGAGGCACTCTAAGACATAATCCCAGAAACTTTAGTTAGGAAATGAGTGTTGAAGATAAATGAGACCACTCAGGTCCCTAACACATGCACAGGGTGCTTGGAAGGGGTCAGAATATGAAAAGGGGCTAATGTCTGTCTCTAGAAAAAAGAGACAAGAATTAACTTCAAAAAGGTGAACAAAGTGTTTGATTTCTCACTCGAAAATCCAGTAGTCTCATTTCAATCAATGAGGAATAGAATGCAATTTCTGAAATTTCCAAAGGAATTTGGTAGTAGGAAAAAAAAAATCTTTAGTTCTAAGTTCCTTCTAGAACTCTTTCTTGCTTTCCCCAGAGTCAGAAGTGTCATCAGCTTTTGAAGGTGATTGATCCCTCTGGGGCTTGTGAAACTCCTCCTCCACACCCTGGTTTCACACTCAGGTTCAAGGCTTTACAGGTAACTTTCAGGTTGATCTTCCACCGTTAGGGTTCAGGCTCTCGCACAGTAGCTCAACCAAATTCTCCCACCTCAGTTATTACCAGGACCCCAAAAGCCTTTCTTGCAATGATTACCAGCTGTTACTTTTCAGTCTGAAAACCTTTCTCCCAATAACTGTCTCCTTGGAAAGTTAACTACTCTTAAAACACTAGAGAATGTTTGCCTGCGTTAAAATGTTATATAACTACCACACAGTATACATGCTTTACGTTAGCCTTCCTTCATTCAACTTATACTTGCTTTTGTGTTTTTACCTGTAATGAGTTTGTTCATTTTTTATTGCTGAATAGTATTTCATTATATAAATATATCACAACTTATTTATCCATTATATTATTGATGGACATTGGGGTCATTGCCACTTTGGAGCTATTATGAATAGTGCTGCTATGAAAATTTTTGTGTATGTCTTCTGGTGAGTATACGTATGTATTTGGGAAAGTACATCATAGAAGTAAAATTACTTGATCATAAGAGATGCAAAAGTATTAACTTCAGTAACTACTTCCAAACATCTGTCAAAGAGGTTATACTAATATACACTTCCACCAATGATGTATCAAAAGTTCAGTTGTTTCATATCATTCACCAGCACCCAGTATAAGTATTTACCTGTCTTTTAATTTTTCCCATCTTGTTGGGTATATTATGATATTGGATTGTGGTTTTAATTTTTATTTTTTTATTGGCCAATGGATTGTTCACCATTACATATGTTTACTGGCTGCTTATACATCTTTTGTAAAATAGCTATTGAACTATTTTCTCTTTTTTTTAGATTTCTCTCTTTGTCTTATGATATATAGGAGATTTTTGTGTATTCTGGAAACATCTTCTTTCAAATATATGTATTGTATTTCAAGTACCTTATCTCATAATCTTGTTCTTTGACATTTTTCTGTCTTTTGATGAATAGAAGTTTATAATTTTAATATAGTCCAATTGATAAATTTTCCTTTATAGTTAATACTTTCTGCATCTTACTTAAGAAATCTTTGCTTACTCCAGGCTTATAAAGATATTCCCCTGTGTTTTATTTTAAAAGTGTTTTGTTTTACTTTTCACATTTGGATAGCCATTCATCTGGATTTTTAAAATGATGTGAAATTGTGGTCCGAATTCACTTTTTCCTTATGGTAGCTAATTGACTCCATACAACTTACTGCAGAGCACTGTCACCTTTGTCATTTATCAACTGACCATAGAATGTGACAGACTTAAGTTTTAAAATGTCGCTTTGGCCACAAGGCAGAAAATGGAGGCGGGTTGTGGAAAGAATGGCCATGGGCAGGTCAGGCAGGAGACTTCTGTAACAGTACAGGAGGAAATGGTGGTGCTTCAGTTAGGAAGCTAGCAACAGTGGTGGCAAAGGGATAGATTCATCTGACATATGCTTTCAAGGTCAATAAACAGTATTAAATGGAGAATGAGACAGAGGGATGTGAGAAAGAGGAAGGCAATGAAAAAGTACTTTCATGATCCTGGTTGAAATATCAAGGTGATGGTGATGCCGTTCACTGAGATTAAAGGTTTTTTGATCATCTTAATTGATTTTTCAAGATTTACATCTTTCAGACCAGAAGGTTTTTACAATGCCACCAATAACTTATAGAATGGCTCTCCTGACACCCTGATTTTAGATTTTTAGCTTCCAGAAATATGAAAGACTAAACTACCAGGTTTTTTCAGTCTTGAGGTATAACTGACAAATAGAAATCATATATATTTAAGTTGTATACTTGATATTTATGTATACATTGTGAAATAATCATAATTAAGGGAATTAACAGATCCATCACCTTCTATAGTAAACATTTTCTATCTTTTTTTTGTGTGTGTGTGGTGAAAACAAGTTAACAATACTGTATACATGAAATTTGCTAAGGATGAATCTTAAATTTTTGGTGTTTTAAGCCACCAAGTTTGTAATATTTATTAAAGCCATCCTGGGAAGCTAACACACACACTCTCAAATTTTTCATTATAACAAAAAATGTTTTATTTTAAAGTTTTACAAAAGTTGTGTATGTAATATTATCCCAATTTCTGTGTTTTATTTTTATTCATCTTTATATAATATTAAACATATTATATAAGGGAACCAAAATGTATGAACTTCCATCTATAAGATAAATAAGTCCTGGGGATGTAAGATACAGCATGGTGACTATGATTAGTGATATTCTATTGCATATTTGAAAGTTGCTGGGAGTAGATCTTAAAAGTTCTCATCACAATAAAAAAACATAACTATACATTGCGAAGATATTAACTAGACTTATTATGGTGATCATTTCCCAATATATACAAATATTGAATCACTATATTGTACATCTGAAGCTAATATAATGTTGTACATCAATTATACCTCAATTTAAAAAAATAATGCATTTTCAACAAACTCCATATTAATGTACACAAATCCTCTCCAGTTTATTAGTGGATATCAGATAATTATTACAATTTTCTATGTGTGCAAGATGTGAAAAAATTTGGGAAACATGGCTCTTATACCTACAAAGACAGTTTATTTTGCAGTCACTGCGAAGAATATTTTATCAATTTATTAAATTTAGTTGATAGTTTTTCAAGTCTTCTATATTCCTCATGATTTTTTTTTGTCTAGTTGATCTATTATTCTATTATTTATACCCAAGAGCATCTAAAAAAATTAGATTTGCCTTATGAGGTTGTTACAAACACTCATAAAGGTTTACTAAAATAATAATATTATCATCATTATTATTATGATGATGAGTCTCAGTAACAATTACTTTTAGTTTTCTTAGTACTCCACCTCTAGATTTTGGGTCATTTGCAGCTTAAAGCCTTCTAAGAAATCCTGCAAAGGTGTGGATAATATAAAACTTTACATAACGGTGTTTTGGGAATAAATAGCACCAAACTGGTGTCCCATCTCTTACCCTGAGAAATGACAACTACAGATGAGATGGAGAATACAAATGAGCTATAATACTAGGTTGGGAGGCTGATTTTACGGTGATACCGTTAAGTGTCATAGAGGGAAAATTAACTGAGCTTTTGCACATCTACTGATTCTAGGATGAGATGCCCTTGAGTCTTAAAAATAACTACATTTTCTAATTTTGGGAGTAAGTTGGGGATGAAAGCTTGTTGAAAAAAATGTACCCTAATTGATTTCTTTACAAAACACCTCTCTTGTTTTTTCTGCAACTCTACACTCACACCCACCTGGCAGTTTCACTGCCATCTCATCCCAGAGATTTTTGAAAACTGACCTTAATATATCTGAATAAGCCAAAGGTGCCCTAAATGACCATAGTCCTTGATGCTACACGTGTCTCATTCTGATTATCCAGACCTCATTGTCGCGCGGTTGAGAGACCTCATTTCTTTGTGTCTCTGTTTTGTGATCTACAATATATTAGAGTTAGACTAGATAGATGAGTTATTGCTTTATGATTCTGGACCCTGGTCTGCTTCTGTTTCTTCTGTTGCTTATTTAGGCTCTACAATTAATTCTTCTCATAACTTAGATTGACTTAAACCTCTCTCCTCCTCTGGACTTTAATCCCAGAAATTGTCACTAGTCATGACCTATTTTTTGCCTGCCTGGATCCATTCTGACTGCTATCTTTTAAGCTGTAGGTACCAACAATGTATGCTTTCAAAGACCAGGCACGCGATATAAGCCAAGCTGAAAGTCACTGGGAATTATGGGATCTGAGAACACGTACCATGTAGAGACAAAATAAAATAATCTGCTCAAAAAAAAAGTCGAAGATTGCTTTATTTTTGTCACCTGGACTTTTGTAATCCCTTCAAAACATTTCTTTATATAACTATTATTTTATCTCCAGTGAGAGAAATGCTACAAGTATTAATTACGTTTTGATATTACAGTGTGTTCTCTTATTTATTCAGCACTTTGGGTTTAAGTCATCACCAGCATTGACTTCTCCGGCTTTTTATGCTATTTATATAGTCAGTGTCCATAAACGCTTCCTTAAGAACCAGAGACTTCAGATAACAGGACTTTCCTTTATCATGAGGAAATAATACTTTCAGTTGATACAGAATAAATGGCAAGCATGGATACTGCAAAAGAAATAGTTAAGAAACCCCCAAATTGAAAAATCTACACCAGAAGAGTGGACCCAAGAAAATGCACTCGCTGTGGCCACCAACTAACCTTGGTTCATGATGACATCACAGAGTGAGTGCTGCTCCCAGAGGGCTGCATCTCCAGGCTCGGAGTCCCAGGGGAGTCAGCCCTTGTCATGGTTAAAATGTGAGCAAAGATGAGGTTTGGCTGGCTATCTGCTCCAAGGATCTTCTCAGAACTGACAAACAATTGTTTGTCTAGTCTTCAGCCAATTATGATAAATGTCAGTCTAAAAATCTCCCTGGGAAGAAACCACCACACATTGAGCATTGAAGCTCTTGATTTTAAATGATTAGTAAATTGTCAGTTGTAGTGAGAGCCAGAGAAAGGTGGAGGATTTTTTTTTTTTTTTTTTTGCTTTGTCCTGTCATGTTTTTGGTGTGTATTTTTCTCTTATTGCCCCTTTGTATTTCCTGATATATAAAATTCGAGGTCTTACTCACTCATCAATTGAGAACTACCAAATGATTATTTTATGTTATTATCTGATTCAAGGTTTCCTTATACTCTCTGATCTCAATGTTGAGTCTCCTTTTTGGTTAGTTAAACTTTTTTTCTGGTGAGCTAGTTTATGGTTACCATTCACTTATTCAAAATAGATTTTCTATTCCTGCTCCCAACCCACAGAAGGGCCACTGAACAAACCCAGATACCAGCTACTCACAGCTCCATAACTGATGGGTCTTAGTGCATGACAATACAGTAGTACCCAGATGGCCCTGGCCACTGTCCTGAAACCTCTTTGCAGTTACCGTGTTCTTGGCTTTCTCCTACCACTATTGCCCTGCATGGTCCTGATGCTTAAGCCACTAGATCCTCTTCCCTAGGTCTTTAAATACCAGGTAGATGTTCCAAAGAAGTCCTTTAATGTCGTTTCTCCAAATCTGAAAACTTACAGCTAGTAACCCCATTTTACATGGAAGATGAAACCAGCTAGCATAATTTCTCCATCTTTTCTCTTCATTACCCCAGCCAACATACAGCTATCTCTGCAGATTTTCTCTGATCCCACCCAGAGGTTTAGGAGAGGAGGTATAGCCTTTCCACTTTTGTAACCCGAATCCCTCTGGTAATCTGAATTGTACCTCACTTCACCTACTCAAGGGTTAGTCTTCAACTCTTAACCTCTTCTTCTCCAGTAACTAACTTCCCCATTTGACTTCAATCATGCACAGTTCTTCTGTACACAAGAAGCACACATATTTCTTTTCTTGGTCCTCCAGTCCATTGAATTTTTTTCCAAACTACTCTCTGTAAGGACACCAGAATCACCTTCTAGTCAAATCCAATAATTTCTAGCTGTTTCTTCCCACCTTCCTTCTGTATGGCCTATTGGAAATGACAGACTTTGTTGATATCCTAGTAGGTAGAGCAGATGGAGCAGTCCTTCTTAACTGGAGCAAGGGACATGGCACTGTGTTCCACTCAGCACGATGCTGGCTGCACTGAAGAACCAGGGTCCCATGTTGCTGCCGCAAACTGAGAACTGCAGAATATGAAGAAGCTTATGGATCAAAATGACAAAGCACGTATTTTTTTTAACCACAGTTTTGGTGCAATGGCTTATTTTTTTTTAATCACTCATCTGCACTATTATTGAAATAATGAGCAAATTGACATATACATTAGTCATTAGTAGCACTAAATAATCATAAAAAATATCAACAGACCAGAACCCTGAGTATTTTTACTTCAGTTCAAAGCAATAATGTGAATTCGCTCATATGAAAGGGGAGACCTACCTTTGGAGAGATCTTGAGAGAGCTGAGCACCCAGGGGTCAGAATTTTGCTCCAGGTAACTTCTAGCACTGTGGCAAAATGGAACCTCTCTGCCTAAAAGAGGGACCAGTCCCCTCTCACTCTTTTCATTGCTACTACCCTGATTGGTATGGCTCCTTTATCCCTGGTCTGAATTTGCAAATACTTCCTAACTAGTGTCCTCACTTCAGTGTTTATTTTTCTAAATTCAACTCTTCACAGAGCAGCCAGTGATTCTATTAAAACATAAAGTCATGTCATTAATTTGCTTAAAATCTCATGCAGGAAATGCCTAGGCTGTAATAGTGGACCCCAAGACCCTGTACAACCTCACCCAGAACAAGCTAATGGGCTGTGTGGGTTTTCACTCCGTCAGATCTTGCCTTAGACAATGAGAAGGGAAACAGCTGTACTGGCCGAGTGTTGGCAGGGATGAAGAGAAGGAGGAGACTGGAGAATTGGTGACAGCATGATTAAAATAGTTACTTCTAGACACATAAACTGAATCAGGAGAAAGCACAGGAGATAATAGGCTGAAGTGACGTTACGAGTTGCCCAAAATGAATACATGGGTTGGAGTGAAACACCACAGCCTTGATTAAATGCGGAGTTAGTGGTGAAGTGGCAGCAATGCGGATCAAGATGGAGTCATGGGAGGAGGGTGTTTGAGTTAAGGAAACTGAGCTTTGCCCAAGGGCGTGGGCGAGTAGTGGTCTGGAAGGATCATTGTGCAACAAGGAACGAATTAAGCCAACTCCAGCACGATTGACACATGAAGTTGGAGAGAAAATGTGACTTGAGATGGATGAAAAGGAAGCAGAGTCTTCAAGGATCACCCCTTGTTTCCTTTAAATGAAGGAGCTGGAGGGGCTGCTCAAGAGACTGAAGAAACAGAGAATATTATTGTGGGGTATTGCCTGTAGCAAATGAAATAAAAGGATTTGGGAGAGAAGGAAGAGATACATCAAGCGGAAAAGCAAGTTGCAGAAAAGTGTGTGTGTTACAATTCTATTTTAATTAAATATGTATGTCAAACCCCATATCTACATGTGGAAGGATGTCAACACCAAAGCCATAACAACAGATTTCAGAAAGTATCCACTGTCAGCATTGTTGTGGGACTATGTGGGCTGGTGCGGGGTTGATAAAAGAATTTACCAGAGACAAAGGAGGAAGATAGCAAAGGAGCTTGCTAGATACACTGCTGTAGGCACCTGGGAGGTGTCCATGCGTCCCAAGGTTGCTGAGGTCTTTTATAAGGGAGGACAGACATCAACGCCTTGTGCGTATGTGGCCTTGGGCACAATCGAGTGCAGGGTGCGTGCTCAGCTCGTGCACAATTCTCTGATTGGTTGATGTTAAGGTAACAGGGAGAGGAAGTGTCATGAAAGTGCAGGGCTGGGGATTCTGGTAGGAAGTTGTGACCAGTCCTGGTGGTCAGGCTTCCGGGCATCTTACACATGACCATTATCTCAGCTAAGGCAGGTGTGTGATAGGAAAGAATGTTCTCTGTTATCTTCGAAGGGCAGCAGCCGGGTGCCTGAGGGGCCCTGGAGCAGGCATCCGCCTCATGTCTGTAGACCCCACAAACAATATGTGTTTCTGTGTTGGTTTTATTTTTAGCAGCTATCGTATATTACCCCTGTGGTCAGAGTAAACAAAATATAGTTTTAAAAATTACTTGAAGCAAATCAGAGTGAATATAATTGTGCCTCAGCAAAGATGGAGACTGTCATGGAGTTGTCACATAATTTTAAGAAGCAGTGATAAGAGTGTATTCTTCTAGGGGAATGTTCATCTTTTGACTTAGAGGTTTATGGGTAAAGTTATTCTGTTGGATGCAGTAGAGGCAAGTGCAATAATCTTTTAAGAAATTTTATGTTCTTTGTTAGGACATCACTCAACTTTCTGGAGTGTCAATTTATCAATTAAATTATAGGGTCTTTTGGTTTTGTTTTGTGTTTTTTAATCTGTCTTTTTTGTGGGTTTTTTTTTTCTCTTGAAGAGTTCTGAACTCAAATCTTGGTTCCGCCGGTCACTAGCTTTGTGACCATAGGTATGTCACTCAATTTTTCTAAACTACAATCTATTTATGTGTAAGATGGAGATAGTAATACCCACCTATAGGTCTGTTGTAAGAATTAAATAAAACAAGAATGTTTAAGTGCACAGTACAGTGCCTGGCACTGTAAGCCCTCAATAAACTGAGCCTGTTAGTGGCTATTCCTGTATGAATTAACTCTGAAAACATCGTAATATGTCAATTCTTTGTTAATTGCAATGCATTTTCAAAAATTTGACCAAAAATATAAGCATAATAAAATTGTAATATGCAAAAATCTATGCCATTTGTCAATAAAATCATTGGTCTTCCTTACTGATTACTATTACTTGGAATTAAAGAGATCTGGAGTTTACAAAAACATTGTAAAATTTGACAAATATTACTGCAAATATTCTTGTTGGTATTACTAAATTAAAATTGATCCTTTTTATAACTTCTCTTTATCAGATACGAGGTATCATACTATCCTTTCTAAAGAATTTAATGTAAAACCAGAAACGTCTTTGAATGTCTCATTTCTACTCAAGTGATTTTCTTCAAAATCAGAAGACAAAATTTATTTTTTGTCGTTCAAGAGAAATTGTGAATATTTAAAAAGTTTTAAGGATATCACAGTGAAATGTTATGCCCTCGAGTCTTCAAATATTTCAAAGGCAAAAAAAAAAAAAAAGATGCTTTTCAGATAAAAAAAAAAAATTTCAAAGAAAATAAATTCTGAAGAAATAAACTTCATTTTATTGCCTTTCAGTTCTCCCGTGCTCTGTTTTCTTCATCCTTGAATTCTAATTTAAGGAAATTTGAGACTAGGATATATTAGACTAGAATTTGACAGTGGTGCCTTCTGGGAAAGTGTGATGTTTTAGGCTGATAGACATTATATAAATTTAAAACAAAGGATAGTGTTGCAAAAAAAAAAAATGTTATTGGAAACTACAGAAACTACCTGGAGCCAGAGAATCCTAAAAAACAAATAAAATTCCTGAGATTAGGAAAAGTGGGTCAGTAAGAATGGATTTCATAGCATACCCAGAAAGTGGTTCTGACAACCATCATATCCCGTGGTTACCCATGATTGCAGAGTAAAATACCTCAACTTAAATGCCTGAAGCAACAGCCATTTTGCATGTTCATAACTCTGAGGGGCAGAAATTAATACCAGCCACAGCAGAAATGACTCATCCTTGCCTCACATGATGTATGCGGGGGCTGGAATATCCAGTCGTGCTCTCTTATTCACATAACTGGACCACCAGCCAGGGCAGCTTGAAAAGCTGGGGCCTCTCCAAGCATCAGTCTCTCTGGGAGGATAGAAAGGGCCACCAAAGAGGAGGAGATGATTGCTGTTGTACCAGTTTGGTACCTATATTCCATTTCAGTTTAAGGGGTTAGAGAAATTAAGTCCATATTCTGTTGGAGAAGTAAAAAAGAATTTAGCGTCTTCTTAAGTCCAGTACAGCAGAGGTTAAATTCTGTCTGCTGAAGGATCTTAGTAAGTATTTTGAAAAAAGGAAGTAGATTTTATTTTATAGAAATTGGCATTAAAGCAATGAGCACTTCAAGGACAATTTCTTGTCTTCAGATTCTCATTACTGAGTCCTGTGGCTGGCACACTGCGAGCATTTAATAAGTGGAAGTTAAGAGAATGAATACATTTTGTAAATAAGTGTGTTTCAGTGCAGGCTAGGTTATGCTGTTGTAAGAAATAACCCCCAAATCTTACAGGCTGTTGTAGGTGAGTTAAAGCTCTGCTCTAAGTTGCCGTCATTCTGGAACCCAGACTGAAGGAACAGGCTCTCTTCGGAACATTGCTAGCTTTGTGGAAGAGGGAGAAGAGAAAGTGACAAGCTCAAATGGCTCTTGAAGCTTCACCTGGAAATGGCACCTGCTACTTCTGCTCGCATTCCACTGGCCAAGCCTGACTGCAAGAAGGCAAGGATGTTGTTGGGCTGCACCTTGCAGGCCTGCAAGCCCCGTACTTGCCCAGATTCAGGACCGAAGAAAGAGCCCAGAGTCAGTGACAGAGACCGTCCGTGGTTTAATGGATGGGAGATCTTACATGTCTGAAGCAAGGTCCTTGAGTGACACCCCGCCGTCCTGTGCTGCAGATGGCAGGCAGGAAGTGGTGGCAGTCTTCACTGGGGGGGTGGGGGTGGGGTAGAGGGAGGTTTACCAGTTATAGTGGGGACTGATGTCAGGTTGGCTCATTGGCTACCAGGGAAACCAGCAGAAGGGCACGTCCCTGACCGCCCCTTTGATAAGCTATCGTGGTGGCTAAAGTTAGACCATTAGCTGGGGTGGGGGCCGGGGCGAGTCTGTAGGAAGGTCAGGCACGTGAGTCGGGTGTAGGTGAAGCACGCACTGGAGCAGCGGATGTACAGAGAGCAAGACAACAGCCGCCTTGGGTGGCCTGACCATACAGCTATGTAATCCTCCACAGGGGGAAGCAGTGACTACGCTGAATAATAGCAGAATCCATCATACCAAGATATTGATAACAGCACATTATTATTGGTTTATTTTTTTCCTGAACAAATGAGATTGCAGAAACATTATGTTTTATAGAAATTGTTAGCATATGGTTTTCATGTGATATTGTTTCAGAAGCTCTTTCAAAAGAATCACTGAGATGGGTTTCTTCCTTGAAAGAAGGTGCTGACAGTCACAGCAAAACAAGTCTATTAAACTAGGAACCTGGTAGATAGTAACAAATTGCTAGATCGCTACTAAAGGTTATCTTTTTGTTGACGTTAGTAGAAAATAGAAAATATATGTTAACCTAATTCACTAATATGGTTTGCATTGACAACCACTTCCTGTAACTGAGTTGCCTTGAAGGGACAGGTCTGCAACCAGGGTGGGCCAGTTAGCGTAAACAAGTTGGTTTCATTTTTAAGTTGCCTTTGTGCAATTCTGGTTTCTATGATTTCCACCTCAGTTGTGAATGAAGCACTGAAGTCCGGAGGAAATATTCTACATGTCAGTAGCTTCAGAAGGGGTGCGGACTTCTAAAGGGGGTCACATGCAGTTGATCTGAACTTCATGAGGCATACTGTGCTCTGTTTTTAAATACATGTAGTGGCCATTATTTTGGTATTTATCTACATATGATATTTCTCTCCCACAGGTTTGAAATAAAAAAATGCTGACTGGCTTCAGAAAATATCTTCAAAGGATTAGATGAAAATGCTGCATGTACCCTGGAAATATGGGAGATCATTAGTAAATTTCATTCCTTGCAAGAGCAATTTACATCCTTTTTCATTGTTGCCTTTGGACCAAAAGTCACAATGCATGGAAAGGAAACGGCCTTGCTTAATTGCGGATGTCTGTGCCTGTCCCATCACTTCCCTGCCTGTGTTGCTTTCAAAAAGGGGAAAAGCCTTTCTGCCAGCCAGAGAACTGATTACTGTTCTGAAGTTGGTTGGCAGCTTAGTTTACAGATTCACATTTTGTGGATGCATATATTTATGGTTTAGAATCCCAAGTACTCCCTTTCTAATAGAATGTGAGGGAGAGATGATACAGTGGCACAGCCCAGCCCGTCATCCCCATGGCAACAGTATCACAATGAAAAGTTACTGCTGTGAAAAGGCAAATGCTTTTCTCCTTGATGGAAGATACTGCCTTTGAAATCTGCAAACTGGGAAGGGGCTCAGAAGAGCTATCTCTCTTTCCATTTCTTTTTCACTCTCTCAGTAGCTTTCTTTTCTCTCGTCTTCTCACCTGTTTACCAACTTCTTTCTCCTCTCTTCTAAGTGGCCACAAATAGTCAAGGAAAATGGGCATCCTTTGTTTTCCCCCTAAGTATTCTCATCGTCCCTAAGTTTAATAGCCAGGAATACAATTGTAATGATGCAATTTTCAAAGAGCAAGGATGCCATCTCAGAACCATGGAGACATCCTACGTGTTTGGGGTTTTTCCTTTCTCCACAGTGCTCTGCTCCTTTGAATATTATGTTCTCACTAAATACACAGAAATGTTTGCCTAACGATCATTCTGCACATCTGTCATTTGTCCAGGTGAATTATTCTGAGCCCTATTATAAATTAAAGGCGAGAAGTTCCCCTAAACTTGACCTAACTTTATTAAGTACTGGATAGCTATTTCTCTTCTGTGTGTTTGGTTATTTCCCTCCTTTCAATAAGTTTGGCATTCAAAGTGCCCCCTAATTTCAGATGGTGTTTTATATCTGTTACCTGTATATCTGTATACCTCCTCCATACTGGAGAAGCAGAGAGGAACTTTTTGCTATATAAATCGTGCTTTATAAATGCAATTATATATATGACTCTCTGTCTATATGGGCACTTATGTCAGTATTTGCTGGTGATAACTAACAAAAACCTGCTCTTTTCTCCCCAAGCAGTTACTTCCAATTGATTAGAACTGACCTATAACAACAACAGCAAAAAAAAACCTATGTACTATTCATAAATAAAGCAATCTATTAACTGAAAAAGGCAATAGATAAAATAAAATCCTTGCCAAAAACTGAACCCAGTTAACACAAGTTCAACTGCATGTAGAAAGTCAAGCTTTTGTTACCAGACGCAAATGCAGGAGAACCATGGACTCAGCAATGAATGGGAGCAGATCCCACTTGGAGCAGACGGTAAGGCCGTCAAGGGACGGGCACAGGACTTGCTTATCCTCAGACCCCAGGCTCCCCCTCCACTAACGGAATCGTTGGCCTGAATCAATGCTTGTTGCATTGGATCAAAGTTCCAGGGCAGCAGACAAAGAGAACACAGCACGTGGACTAAGCAGTCGTTTAGGAAAGCAGGTGAACGCCGAGATGGACACACATCAAGTGGCCATTCTGCTTAAAGCCATTTCCCTGGCTGCAACATTTGTGCTCTTTCTTCTTTTTCTCCAACTCCTTCTTTGCTGCAACCGATTCAGGTCAACCTTAGAGTTTTCGCCTATAACCACGGGGAAATGGACAAGGGAAAGTCATAATCTAAGCGAGGCCAGTCAGAACTCTTCAGTGGGGCTTTTCCAACCAGAGTATATCAAGAGAAGCCCTCTTTCCCCTTTGATCACTGAGCTGTGAGGACAGGAAGTCTGAATCTTCCAGTGGACACAGCCCTTACTAAGGAGAGGAAAATAGCATGAGACGATGAGCTTCTAGAAATAGCTGAGGGGCAAAGAGAGCCACGAGGGCATTTGAAAATCTGGTTCTCATTTTTCTGAGCCCAGAATATCCCTGCCTTTTGCATGATTTGACTCTGCTGGCTGAAACCTCTTTTTTCCGTTAGTTTGGGTTGGGTTTCTATTTCTTGCGTCTAGAGGAATCCTGAGGTGTTTTCCAGCTTTTATCTCATCTTTTCCTTTCCAAGGAAAGGAGGGATTTTTGTCCTTAGTTAGTCTTGATCAGAAGTGTCACGGTGCCATTATATGGTGGGTACTTCTGAGACAGGAGGGAAGGGGACCAGACACAACCATTAAAGGAATGACACAGCCATTGAGGATGTGACAAAAACTGGTTAGAACCAACTAGGCCCAAGATGGCAGAAAATTTGTCTTGAGACTCATTATACACTCCCTGTATACATTAGCTGCTAAATGACACACAGGTATTATGACAGTTCTGAAGCTGACCGTAATAGACCAAGAAGTGGGCAGCGGCCCAGTTCCTAGAAATCCCTGTTCCTTCCCCAAGAGTTGGTTGTTGGTTCTAACCAGTTTGTCCTGTCCTGAACTGCTGTGTCATCCCTTCAGTGGTTGTGCCCTGCCCCCTTTCCTCCTGTCTCCAAAACCTGTTGCATCTTTAATTTACTCCTCCAAGCCCAAACACTGTTTAGATTCTTCTCTAACTGAGCACCTAAAACTTGTTTCTTTGTCCTGTTAATTTCTCACAAAGTTATTGTTTCTTTGTCTAAAAAGTGTAAAAGCTGCCTGCCATAGCCACTACTTAGGTCTCATCTCTATGAGACTTCCCAGGCACTAATTAAAATATACTTCTTTTTCTCTTGTTAATCTGTCTTGCATCAATTTTATTATTAATCCAGCCATAAGAATTCAAGGTTGTAGAGGAGGAAGTTTTTCCTCCCCAACAAAAATTTTTCTTTATAAAAGAGCTAGTAAGCAGAGAAACGGTGGTTAAAGTCCAGCTCTGTCTAACCTCAAAGCATTAAACTGTGTCCTAAAAATAAAACAACAACAACAACAACAAAAACCAGTAGTTCAGTAGACCCTCCAAACCAGTGTTAAAAAAGCGAAGCACAGTGGGGAAGGGTATAGCTCAGTGGTAGAGCACATGCTTAGCATGCACGAGGTCCTGGGTTCAATCCCCAGTGCCTCCATCAAAAATAAACAAACAAACAAACAAACAAACCCAATTACCTCTCCCCCCAAAATTTAAAAAAGCAAAACACAAATGAAGAATTCAGGGACAGATAAGAGTAAAGTTTTGAAGTGGAGAATAGTTGAGACAGCCTAGAATAATTCCAGCACAGTGTTTGTATCAGTTTTTTTGTTTTTTTTTCCAAATGTTTCTGCAACTGGGACAGGGACGGGGGCTTAGGGATGCAGTCTGGGGGTTAACAGAATGGAGCCCACTGGTGAGAAGCTGCAGTCCCTTCTGGAGGGGAGAAGGAGCACCAGCTGGGACAGGCAGGTGTGTGGACATCTCCTCCTGTGAGTTCTGGACCTTCTCCATCCTCCTATGGGCATCGTCACCATCAATCTTTGCTTTAAAAACCAAATTGTTTGTTAACTATGAAAGGCATATATCCATCCTCAAATCCCGCCAAATCCTCCTTAACAAAAACCATAAAGAAAAAAAAAGTGTAGAGAGTTTCTTTCACCATAATTTTTTTTATGAATAAAACTCCATGAGATGATAAAAGAAATTATGAAACTAGAAATCATTCTTTAATTCTTAGAGGAAAGACATTTCACACAGTAACAATAAAATGATAAATACTATTTATTCAGTACTCACCACATGAGAGACAATGTGCTAGGTGCTTCCCACCACGCCATCATGCATTTATTTCTTTGTGGAAGCCAGTGAAGTAGCAACTAGCCCTATTTTACAAGCAAAGAAACTAAAGTTTAGTGTTGGGGCAAAATATTCTGATCCCAATAGCCACTGTCCTGTTAGCAGTTACATTATATTCCTGTTAGCAAAACGTATATTTCCTTTAGTCTTGGAAGTGATTCTTCATATATTTAGCAATGGCACTCATTCAGGAGGCTCACAGTGTTACTGAAATAGGCTCATTTGCCCAGCACACAGCAATCCAAAACACTGAGGTGCCAAGGTTTGCCACAGAGAAAGGGATTACTCACAGGGCAGCCAAGCAAGGAGACAGGAGAGCAGATCTCAGATCTGCCTCCCCAAAGGTGAGGGGCTTGAGATATTTATGGGATAAAGAAGCAGGGTGGTCTTAGATGTGGGGAAAGGTGATTGGAGGTAGGGAAATGCAAGATAATCAGTGTTTTGTGCAGGAGCATCTGAAGAAGGTTACAGGCTTCTTCATGGGATGCATGTTCAAAAATAGAGGTGCTTAGAATAATCTGAAGGTGGGGTTTCTGGCCCTGTGAAGTCATTGGACATCTATGCAGGCCCAGTTTTAGAATCTGTGGTCCCAGTAGGTCTTAGCCAGCTTGAACTGGGAGGGAGCCAATGCCAAGTTCCTAGACAACAACTCAAGCCTCCTGTTACTATAGTGACCTACACGTCAGAGGCATTGTCTATAAGGGTGGTTCCATCATCTTCTGATGTATTTCCTAACTACATGAAGCTTGGAGGGTATGCAAAGAAAGAGAGAGAGAGAGAAAGAGAAAGAAAGAAAAGAGAGAAAGAAAGAAAAAGAAAGAAAGAGAGAGAGAGAGAGAAAGAAAGAAAGAAAGAAAGAAAGAAAGAAAGAAAGAAAGAAAGAAAGAAAGAGAGAGAGAAAGAGAGAGAGAAAGAGAGAGAGAAAGAGAGAGAGAAAGAGAGAGAGAAAGAGAGAAAGAAAGAAACCAAGAAAGAAACCAAAAAAGAAACCAAAGTGAATTTAATCAGTAAAGGCAAGTTACAAGCAGAGGGGTTTTTAACAAGCTGTTCCTTTATCTGATGTTCTGTAAGACAAGCTCAAGGATTCTGTTAGTCACCAGCTTCTGTTAGCCATAGAGGGCACAGTTTTAATAGGGTAGAAGTATAAGTTACTGGCCATTAAAACACAGCCTGGATACTTGCTTGTTCCCTACTGTATGTCTGTAGCAGTGCTTTGCAACCTTCATGTACATGGAAGTCACCTAGTTTTTTTTTTGTTTTGTTTTGTTTTGTTTTTCTTAAAGGCGGGTTCTGATTCAGCAGATCTGGGACGAAGCCTGAGAGTCTGCTTTCCTAACAAACTTCCCAGTGGCTGGTTTCTGAGCCACGCTTTGAGTAGCAAGGGTCTAACGCTTTGCTTCTGAGATTCAGACTTGCAGTGTTGAATGAATTCTGAATGTCGCTGAGGGCATCCCCGCCATAGGTTGTTGGGTGGGTCCCTAGGTGTTGCACCACAAAACTCATGAAGATGTGGGTGTTGGGGCTGAGAGGACAGTACTTTCTGAGGGTACACACAGCTCAGGAAGGAGGAGATTTGACTCTGCCTCCTCTCCAGTGGCAGCTACAAGCTTAAACTACTGAGCTACTACAAGCTCACATTAGAATGTTTACATTAGTAACAGTACCTGGCCCTAGGTTAAGTTATTTTCTACTGGATTTATCATTAAGTGCTATCTTAAGATTAAGAGTTTATAGCTGCATGGTTGATGTTGGTGAACAAGAGTTCTGATTATTATTTCCATCTTTTCCTGGTGGCCAAATGGAGACCAGGTGCTTTACATTCACGTGAGTGAGTAGCAGCATAGTTCTGTTTGGTGACTCCTCAGAGAAGAGTGACCACAGGCTTGCCTCACACAACAGATGGTTTTGTAAATTATCTTTACCCTGAACGTGTGTGAGGTAAGTATAATTTTCCCGATGACTTACACCATGATTTCTGATTGAGCTGATTTTTTTTTATTGCTGTGTGATGAGTAGACAATGAGCTTTAGCTTACTGCTTTCTTTTTGTGTAATTAATTCTGTAACCTTGAGCAGATGGTCACTGTCCTTGAGAAAGAACATACTCAAGAGGATTGGCAAAAGAGCATTGCGCACACACAACCATACACAGCACACTGAGCTCTAGGAGAGTTTCTGTATCCACAAAATGACAAGAGTTCCTTCCACCCTTATGAATTTGTAATAAAATTCTAGAGCAAACTTTTTAAATGTTAAAGAGTGTCATTCACTTGGAGGTCTTATTGTAATGCAGATCCTGATCTGATAGGTCTGGGTTAAGGCCCAAGATGCTGCATTTAACAAGCTGCCAAGTGATGACAGTAATGGTGCATGAATCAAAGCTCCACTAAATAATTTTGATGCTCCCTCTGCCATCAAGAAATTAATGTTTTCTTTATATAAACAGGGAAATATACAATTAGGAAAGTTTTTGTTTAAAGAAACTCTGATAAATCATTTTAAAAATCTAACTATGAAGTGTTTATCCACCTTTAAAATATATCAACTTTACCACTACACACTTATTAATTAGAATGACTAAAGTTTTTTTTTTCCAAAAATTAAAACCTGAAATTGTACAAGATGGCCTGGAGAATCTTGTAGCGCCAGCAATTAATGAAGTACTCAAACAACAACAGTAAGAACGAAACACCTACAATTATGGAAGTAAATCAACGGGCAGAGGAGCCAACTGCAAAAGCTTCCTGCTGCCAAATCCGGAACAATTTGAGCAAAAAGTGAAGTTGTATTTCATTACCATCTAGAGCATGAAACAATCCCATTAAACTTACTAAAATCAAGTAAGGTAATTGTTGGGCTGATTTTGATACACAATTTGCCTTCGTGTAGAACTCTTATCTCTTTCTGTTAAGTAATTAGTTGTCTCCTAGAGAATGATGCCCTTTGAACATCACAGTTTGCTAATCTATTAGGCAGCCAATCACTCCACAAGCTGGCTAAGCCAAAGGTACTGAACGTCTTGGTTATGAGGGATAATTATGTGACAGTATCCAATTCAATGGCTCCTTGCTGGTAAATGTTAAGTTATCAACCTTGGGCAGGTGTCCTCGCAAAAGGGCAGGCTACGATATTATGGTGCATCCTTTGTAAGAAAGGTAAAGGGATCACGTAAAACTGATATACATGCTTATCCCTGATCTCCCTGTGAGCCTTGCTGCTTTTGTCTGGAAATGTTAACGCCTACAGAAGTGTTAACACTTACATAAACTTCAACCAAAGAAATGAAACTCTTTGAAGGACCCACCCTTCTTTATTATTGCGATATGCTGAGATCTACTTTATGAAATAGCTCAAGAAAGCAGAAGTAGCGAATCAGATATTTTGCCACTCCTGAGACTTCCTCCCTTCCTTTCTTTCACAACCCGTGATTCTCAAGCCAATTGACAGGATTTGATTGGTCTCAACTTTAAAAGAAACTCAAGGTAGGTCAGGTGAACAGCCTCACTGGTCCAATTTCCTTCCATTGCATGCAGGACACATCCTTCCTATTTGGAAAGTGTGTTGCTGATGTCTTGTCACTAATGATCCTGGCCTGCTGTGAGTAACTGGGGACAACAGTGGTTTTCAAGCAAGGTTGTAACTGTTAAACTGGAGATCCTTGTTGTGCACAGCACTTACCTAATACTCACATTGCCCCCTGGAGAATGAAGCTAAAGCCTACCTGTGCCATCTGGTGTATACAATTTTTAAAAGAAAAAAATAAATAAAACCTCTAGTATGAAGCTGTAATCCAACTATAGTAAAACCCAAGGAAGGAAGAAATGAGTGATAATTTAATCAGAACAAATATATAATAATTGCCTTTGTATCCAAAACTCTGCTAGTGAAAAGGATGTGAGGCTCTAGAAAAATATGGTCTCTGACCTCAGTAAACTCACAGTCTGGTGGGAAAAACCGATGCCATAAAGGCAAATCGATCCCTAACACAGTGAGAGAAGGGGCTCAATTGTGTTTGGGTGGAAAGGACTGAGCTAACAAGGAAGGACTGATTCTTTATAGGGCAGAGGAAGCATTACCAAGGGCTTATCAATAAATTGGGCCCAAATTTTGGGGAACAAAACTTTCCCCAAATAAAGGGCCAGGGAAAGACTGTTGAGGTAGTGTGCTCTGCTCTTCCCTAAAATTCTGCTTGGGCACCTTGTATTTCCCTCCTTCTACTTATATCATCTTTCTCAGACCAATGTGAACTTTAGACAACAGGTAGCCAGATTTGAAAAATGAGACTAGAGGCCACAGACAAACAATTTCACTCTCAAGGTGGTCGATACCCTCAAAATAGAAAAAAGTACTGGAGAATATGCTGCAAACCTGCTATTTGTCGGGACTTGGCCCATCCTGGTGAGGTTAACTGCATCATGATGGGGTGCACCAGGAAGGGGCTCGGGTCTAGACCCATCCTCTGGCATATGGCAGGTACTAGGGAGAAGAGTCAGCCTAGAACATAGAAGGCAGCTGCATCCAGTGGCAGAATGGACCAGCAGAAGAAACAGGAGCACACAGCAGGTGATGGTTCAAGCAGTGTTAGGGAGTCCAGCATGCAGTATTTGAATGTCCCGAAAGGGAAGTCAGAATCCCAGATACTCACTCAGTATCAGGGTCTGAACAGTTGATCAAATCGAAGGATGAATCTGATCCTTGGTGAACAGAGTATAGAAAGAATCAAAAGTACAGAATAGTAATGATTGCAATTCTCAGTACGAAGTGGGGAAACTCTGGAGGAACCATAAGAACAGAAGAATGTCCAGGGTAAATGTTGAATATCACAAAGTAGACAATTCGGACCTAGATCAATTTCCAGGTAGAAAAGGCATGAGCTAATTTACAGAGATAATCTGAGCACTTGATGGGAATCAGTGGCAGAAGCTGGATATGTCCCAGCTGATAGAGACTCAAAGACGTCTGGCAACCTCACCTTGTGTAACCGTTTGCAATCAACTCTGTTTCTGAGAGAGAGCCAGATGTGCTGTAGGGACAACAGAGGCTGGTTGATAATGGTGCAAGGACAGGCAATTTGTCTCTAAATCTGACATTTATTGATTTAGAAATTATTTATTTGTATATATATGTGTATTCATTCAGAAAAAGATATTATTTTAATCCACTTAAGCTGACTTTTCTTTAGTTCCTTGTTTGTGTTATGTGCTAAATCATGTGATTACATTAACTCCCCTGGCCTAACATTCTTCTGAGTGAGCGTGCCTTGCTCCAGACTGTACTTCAGGAATGACCTGGACTGACATGGGGCTGAAGTCCTCTTGGATCTTTCAATGCAGCCTGCTGAATGAGGCTAAGTAAATGACCCCAATCAACCCCACATGGAGCAGAAGAGTCACCCAGCTGAACCCAGCCTGAAATCCTGGCCCACAGAGCCATGAAAAAGAATAAAATGCTATTTGCTCTGCAGTCCTCACCTCACCCATTACTCTTAGAATAGAGATTTAATTAGAGGGAAGAGAAACCATGTGTAACGCTGGGGAAAGCATTCTAGGAAGGGTGAGTGCACATCTGTGCAGGTAGAGGAGGTTTGAAGGTTCACAGACCCAGAAGCAGGCCAGTGAGACTGGAGCACAATGCCTAAGAGGAAGGTGTAGACAAAGGGGAGGAGGAGGGGCCCCCCAGAGACCTTGCAGACGATTATGAGCAGTTTGGGGCTTATTCTATGAATAGGAAGTCATAGGGGTGTGTGTTAAAGATGATCTGATTTATTTTTGAAAGATCCTGTGGCTGCCGTATGGAGAAGGAACAGTGGTGGGGCAGGAACAGATGCTGACGGAGCACTTAGGAGCGGACCAGGTAAGACAAGATGGTGAGTTGAATTAAGAAACTGGCTCCAGACTTGGAGAGAAGTGAACAAATTAGAGATTGATTTTTGAAGGTAAAGTGGAAAGAACTTAGTGACTGTTTAGAAGAGACAGTGAAAGAACAGGGAATCAAGAATGACTCCTGGACGTGGGGCTTGTGTTACCAGGTCGTGCAATTTAACAACGGAGCAGACTAGTCCTGGTAGGAGGGACACTGGGGTGAGGGATGTAGGGAGCTTTTCAAGAGCCCTGTTATTTGAAATAACTATTACAAAACCTGGACAGATCTGGGCTGGATTCGTGGGACTGGATAAGATCTCACAGGGGACTATGTTGATGGAGAAGAAGGCGATGCTAGGCCAAGCCCTGGGACAGGTTGACCTAAAACGGCTGGCTTGACAAAGACCAGCATAGGTCAGTGGGGATGGATCGTTTTTGAGGGAGAGGAAAATGAGGAGGCTAAACCTTTTAAGAAAGGAGGAGGAGTGAACTGTATCAGGCACTGCTGAGAATCAGACAAGGTAAAGGCCCTTACTGGACAAAATGGAGGATGATGATGGTTTTGACAAGAACAGCTTCCTTAGTGTGATGGGGCTAAAGCCAGATTTCACCTGATTGAAGCAGCAAATCTGGACAAGTCAAGAGATTTTGGTATAACAGGAGAGAAAGAGGCGATGGGTGCAGAGAAAGGTGGAGTAAAGGGAGGGTGCTGTGGTTGTTCATTGTTTTATATGTTTATTTATTAATCAAAGTCATACACGTTTTTATTTTGAAAATTTTTATGGTATTAATAAATTTATATTAAAAAAAAAAACAGTAGTTTCCTGGCCCTACCCAAGAGGGTCACCACTTTTAAACCTTTTAACTCTTTCTTCTTGTCATTGCCTTTATATTTCTATATAATGAGTTATATTCCTATTTCTCAGTTTATTGAGATATTTTCTCTTGACTTACTTCTGTACGAGATTTTTCTTTTTCATTCATGACCTATACTATAGCAGAGGTTGACAAACTCTCACTGTGAAGGGCCAGATGTTTTAGGCTTATGGGAGCCGTTTGGTCTTGGGAGCAACTATTCGATGCAGCTGTGAGCATGAAAGCAACTTTAGGTAATACATAAATGAATGAGCCTGGCTGAGTTTCAGTAAAACTTTGTTTCCCAAAACAGGCTATGGGCCACACTCAGCTCACAGGCTGCAGTTTGCCAGGCCCTCTTCAGGGCATGACTGTGCACTTATGGGACCAGCTAGGAGAGACGAGTGATGGGTGACTCAGATCCTAAATACCGGGTTTGAAATAGAAAACCGCAACCCAGCACTGCGGCGGGAGAGTGGGAGCTCCCTGGTTTCCTCAGAGTCTGCACAGTGTCACTGTAGGCATGCCTGCCCCCCTGGGCGTGGCTCTCACTAACATGCTATATTTCCAGTAGGCAATGCAGCAAGCGAGCTCCACTGTGTATCCGGCTGTATCTGCCGACCCTGCCCTCCACTCACCCAGAGCTCAGAACTCAGAGACAATCAACATAGTCTATTAATGCCTATAAAACCAAAAAAGACACAGGAAGCCTCTAAGTTCCCTCAGGAAAGTTTGGTTAAATGGCAATTATACCCCAGGTTCCCCATGCTGCTGCCTGGGAGCTGTGGCGCCTTCCTGGAAATGGCTCTGGCTTTCTGGGCCTCTTGGCAGCCAGAGTCAGGGTGGTAGGGCGCCCATGCTGTCTCTGCCGCGCCACGGCAAAAGCAACAAGAAAGGCCACCAGGAGTACCGCGTTTGGAGAAAGCACGGATAACTTAAGTGTCTGTTTTTAAGGCTGTTTGCAGTTTATCCATTCTGTCAAGGCCAATACCCTGTATCAGCTGGTCATGTGGTTCCAGCAGCCTGAGTGGAGTCCTGTTGAGAGACAGCCACATGTTCTGCCCTTGCAGAGCACATGGAAGCCAGAGAGGGCAGACAACCGTGGTCAGATACTCATCTGAGAGGACCTGGAGATGCTCAGAGCACGGACGTAGTCCTCCTTGGCGCATTTAGCAAAAGTGAAAAAAAAAAAAAAAAGACAAAAGACACAAAACCTTCCATTTGTTAACCTCTCCACTCTTGTGAGGCACTGTTTTAAATACTGGCATACATGACCTCCCGACTCTATCTAAAGGTGAACATTACTGTTCACCCCCTGAGAACAGCAGATGAGGAAAGTTAGAATCAAAGAAATTAACTTGCCGCATGTCAAACAGCTCCTAGGATGCAAAGCTGGAATTTGACTCCAGGTTTTCTTGACCCCACCATCTATGTTCTTAAGTATACAGTACACCTTCTCAAAACACTGTCACTGTACACAGGTTTGCCAAACATCACATGAAATTTGACCTTTCTGTGCCGTTGCTTGGCAGGCCTTCTCTCAAATGCCCTTCTTCTGGGTCTGTGTGCTGGCACCCCTTTCCTTTGTCACAGCCCACCTCCCTTCACTGTCAAATGTGCTCTGACAGCACTTCAATCAGTCACTCTTCCTTTTGTGCTTCTGCCAGCTCTATGTCACCTCAATGTGAAACCAAGAACTATGTGTCTGAAATATAGGACAAGTGGGAACAGACCAAGAAAGTCAAAGTGTTTCAGATCATGGGGAGCTTTGGATGCTAAACCATCTGCTAAATGGGATGGTTTTATTGTGTAGACAATGAAGAAACATGTTTTATGTTTTTAAATGAGTGAATATATATGCAGTGGTTAGAATCGTGCCTGATACATAGTAAGTTCACACTAAAGGCTGACTAACACCTTTATGATTTTGAGCAAGAAAATGTAAGTAATCATGACTATATATATGTCATAGGGTGGATGGACAGAACTGAGCAGGGAGATTGGCTGGAAGGCCTTTATCAATGGCTACAGCCAAACTCATGTTGTCTGCACTTTGGTATCAGGCAACAATGGAGGTAGCTGCTATGTCCCCCAGAACAGAAGACACCCACCACAACTCCAAACAAGCAGGGGAAAACAAAGATGAGGCCGGTGAGCGCAGTAAGGCAGTCCACCCCCAGGACTAGGCGCCCCTAGCTCTAACACCGGCTTGTGTGCGTGATGCACTGAGTTTGGTTCATTCTTCATACACCTGACTTACGCTTGAGGATGGATTCCATTATAACTGGGCTGAATTTGGGATAATCCTTTCAGAGTCCCGGGGAGTGGGGTCAAAGGTGGTAGCAGAAATCTTTATGATTCTATTCTTCCCTAACTGATGTGGAGACCAGTTCTGGCCATATAACTCCTTCATTCCAACCGCCACCACCCCAGTCTCTATCCCTCACCTCCCCACTCCAAGTCCAGTCTCGAACCAGGAAGCCCAAGTGGACTCCATCAAACAGGAGAAGAAGACCCATGATGCCTGTGTCTCGCCCTTCCCTAAGAACACTCTTCCCTTACAGAGGTGATGCTTGTCAGAAGCTTCTCAGTATCTCTTTCTCTTTACAGCAGGCTTTGAATCTCCCAATTCCTGCAGTTTGGAAGGGAATGACTTCGTCTCCTTCTCTGGGTATGGACCCTACCTGGATTTAGCCAAGCCTCTTATTCCGTGTCCTCCTGCAGCTAATGGTTCAGGGATGAGCCCATGGTCCAGGTGAGGACAAGCAGGGACAACTCTTTCTCTTTCCCAAAGCATCAGAGAAGCCTGTAGCCCCCTGAGTGCTCGCATGACCATAGGAGGAAAGCATCATTGATGAAGAAGCTGAAATGAAAGAGGGAACCTGCGTTCCTGTTAGATTGTTCGACTGTTGGATGAGGCTGACTTGAAGCCATTTCTACCATTTCCATGATAGGAGAGAGCATTAAAGCAAAACAAACAAGATAATAATCGTCTATCAGTTTAGATACTGTTTTTTCCTAGTTGCGACCCAAATCATCCAAACTGATACACCCCGATCTTCCTTTGCCTCACCTGCTTGTCTGAATCACCTGGAGTACACTGTTGTCTACCAACTCACCCTCTTTTACAGCATGAATGCACAAAGTTGTGAACAAGAAGATATGTTTACAGGCAGCTTGGAAGTATAGAGTTTGAGTCAGTTACAAATGCCATAACAACAATATCCTACACAGTTGGGACAGTGACAATCCTGAGTCATCATCTGCTTTATAAATAACAGACAAGTTTCTATTCACAATGAGTAAAACCCAAATGTTTTCTTAACTACATTTCTTTTGAATTTTATTTTAAAGATTTTCCCCTACAATAACACAGTTCAATATAATTTTTTTTTTTTTTTTTTTTTTTTTTGCCATCAGTTCAAACACGTAACCAATAAATAGTTTAGCAGCAAGGCTTTGCTGATCTGTCTACTCAGTCATATGACATATAACTTCTGGCCAAGGGCTCCGCCCAAACTTGGTATTCATCTGAACTTCAATTTTGAAGAGATGTGGTCATTACTAAAGATTGCTGTCTGCTTTTCCACCCTTTAAAAACAAACAAAAAATGAATAAAGAAACCAATTTTGAATTTATTTTGGAGGAAATAATTCGCAGAGGCACAGGGATCCTTGTAATAGGAGGATTCATCTGACACTACAATACCGACAGCAGGCTAATTTACTAGCATTTCTCATCATTTAATTAGATTCGAAACCTGAGAGATGCTCTTCCTGAAGGGTGTTTATTTCTGGACCAACTTCAAAATACAGAGAATATCCACGCATACCCTACCCTGATTCAAGAATATGTTCTAAACTATACACCCAGAGACACTCACCAGGACTGAACCCACCAAATAAAGGACGCATTGGGACAATCTGTTTCTAATTTGGGCTCTGGGAGTTTTACTAGATTTAACATTATCTAAGTAGGACCTCTTGGGGAAATAAAAATAAATCTCCACAACAACCAGCAAATGTTTGTACCAGGAAGTCTTCCAGAAGCATCATAGGCTAGTGGCTAAAGCATAGGTTTTTAAAATTTTTTGAGATCTTCAATCATTGGGTGAAGCCAGCAGATCTCTTCTTGAAACATGTTTTAAAACCCATCAAATAAAGCACATAAAGTTACCAAGGAAATTAATTATATTAAGATTCAGTCATCAAAAATATTGAAACAGTGTGATCGAGTATGTTTTCTTCTTTATTAATAATTTAAATAACAAAATCTAGCAGTGGGTCTGAAAAGAAGTGATAAAACAATAGGCAAAAGATTTGAACAGCATTTCACCAAAGATGGCAAATAAGCACATGAAACTCTACTCCACATTATTAGTCCTTAGGGAAATGTGGATTAAAGCTACAAAGAGATACCACTACATACTCACTCACAGTAAAAACACTAACCACACCAAGTGTCGGCAATGATGGGGAGAGTCTGGGATGGTCATACGCTGCTAGCGAGAATGTAAAATGATATAATGACTTTGGGAAAAAAAATGTAGCAGCTTCTTAAGAAACATACCATTTGATCCAGCAATTTATCTTTTAATCAAGAGACATGGTATCATATGTTCATACAAAGCCTTGAATATGAATATTCAGAGCATCTTTATTTGCAATTGTCAGAAACTGACATGCCCATCGATAAGTGAACAAGTAACCACTTGTCCTAAATCAATGAGGTGGAAAATATTTGACCCTGAAGATAAATTATTGATACATGAAACAACATGAATTAGTCACAAAATTGTTATACTAAGTTTTAAAGAGCCAGACCAGAGTGCATACTATATGAGTCCCTTTACATACAATTGTCTAAAATGCAATGATAGAAAATGATAGATCAGTGGTTGCCTGAAAAGAAGAGGGGATGGAAAAGGATTTACAAAAGGGTATAAGGAAATTTTGAGGTTAATGCATTTGTTCACTATCTTGATAATAAATATATTTATACATCAAAATTGATCAAACTGTATAATCTAAACATATGCAGTTTATTGTGTGTCAATTAAAGCCATTAAAAATACGAAAAAATATTCCCCTGTTTTAAACATGGGAGAAATTTCTCTCTCCCCCAGGTATGGCAGTTCTCAAAATGCAGGTGGGAAGTGGCCACCTACTTCATCTGCTCACAAGGTCACAGTTAACCTGCTCCCCCCAGATTTCTTATAAAAGAAATGTTAGTAAAGATTCTTCAGCCCCTGAATCTGTACACGTGTTTATATTTGTGCGTTTCCAATTACATTGGGATTAATGCTTTAAAGTCTCATCTTCATGGTCATTAATCCCAGATCCAGATGGCAGTGTGTCCAGAGAGATTAAACTTCATCCTCATCTGTCTTTAGAAGGCTGGACAAATACTTCCACTCGGAGGTGCTCTGTGTCTCACTGGAAAGAAACACGCTTATCAAGGAAGACGTTCACCCTTATAAAGGAACCCTGCATTTTAAAAATAAAGCAAACACTTGCTTTGTAAATAAGATACTTATATAAGGAACTCTCAAAAGTCAATACTAAGATAATAAGCAATAAAACAATAGGCAAAAGATTTGAATGGACACCTCACCAAAGAAGATACATAGAAGGCAAACAAGCACATGAAAATCTACTTGTGGTAAATGAGTGGATTACAAATTAGCTAATTAGTGGCAGATGTTTTACGTGGCCCATGTCACAGCCCACCATGGATCTCAGAGTGGCTGTGGAGTCCGTGTGCTGGCCACTGCTGCTATGCCCCTGTTTTTCTGTGTCTGGGCTATCTTCAGATGCTAGGAAGCCCTCTCAGCCAGTGACACAGGCCAGAATTGACAGGATTTAATGCCCTGTGGGCAACCCTCAATTAACGGTGCATAGGACTTGACAAGAAGAGCTACCTGCATTCAACAGTCTTTAAGATGGGAAATTCCAAGGCATAGTCTACGTGATGCCTCAGAGGTACCCTGGCAAGATTGAATCCCGGTGCACAGTGGTAAACAAATAAGTTACACTTCCTGATTGCCTTTGATAACTTTTCTTTCCCTCTTCCTCATTCTTGCTTCCATGAATCGCCTCCCAAATAAAGTTAAATACATCTTAGTCCTGGTCCCAAGTTCCAGTTCTCATCACTACCACACCAGAATCTGCATTTTCAAACTGTGGAGAGGACCAACAACTAGCTTACGAGTTGGTCTGTAGAATAAGTTGAGCAAAGAGCTTTGGTAGTAGAGGGGAGCATGCTTGGTAAACCCTAAAGCCTGAGAAAAATCTCGAATTTTTTTTCCTTTTAACTTAATTCTTTGTAAATAAAATTTTGACGTTCCAGTCATAGTTAAATAAAAAATTACTTGAGCAAGAAGAATGAGGAATAAATATTTGCATTTAAAATCAGAATAAGAGAAACTCCAAACAAATGGGGCCCTTTGGGCTCATTATCATTTGACAATCAATGACACAGATACGCTTGAAAATATCATCTTAAAGGTCACATTGCTGTGCCCCAAATGGGCGTACTGACATTAGAATTCTCACTCCATGCCACTGCATCTGTTTCTGCCTCTATATTGACCGTTTATTTTGCCCAGAAGGTTCTTGCTGTCATCAGCTACAACTTTGAATGGAATTAGCAGACAGGAAGATTAAACACCTATTATAAAATATGCTCCAAAAGCTAAGCAATTATGAGTATAATGAAAAGAGAAATAAGGCTATAAAAAAGAACCAAATGGAACTTCTAGAGCTGAATATTACAATATCTGAAATGAAAATTCCACTGTAAAGGCTTAACAGCAGACTAGTTGCTAGCAATAAACTTCAATAAATTTGAGAACCTAGCAGTAGAAATAATCCAAACTATAGTTCAGAGAGAATAAAAAATACTTAAAAAAATGAATAGAGCCACAAGGGTCTTTGTGACAATATCAAATGGCTTAACATATATATATATAATTAAAGTCCCAGAAAGGAAGGTGAAAGACATAAACATCAAAAATATTTGAAGATAGAACAATGAAAAACTAACAGTTTCCAAACTTGTTGAATGGTAAACCATGTAGATCCATGACTTCAGTAAATCCCAACCAGAATAAACACAAAGACAATGATACCAAAACAAATCATAACCAAATTGCTGAAATAAGTGATAAAGAGGAAATCTTAAAAGCACACATGTGAAAGAAAAAATATATTATATACAAAGGGAAAAAGATAAAAATAAATGTTTACTTTTCATTATAAACAATGCAAGGGTGAAGACAATGAAGCACCCTCTTTTGTGTGTTTAAAGGGGAAAAAAAAAAAAAACCTGTCCAACTAGAATTCTATGTTCAGGGAAAACAGCCTTCAAACATAAAGCCAAGATAAAGATTTTTGTTTTTAGACCAAAAGAAACTGAGTTAATTCATCATCATCTGTAGACCTTCCCTAAGTGAAATAATAAAGAAAGATTTTAGGCTGAAGGTGAAATAATATTAGATAGGAATTCAAATCAATAAAAAGAAATGATAAAAAAAAATAGCAAAGATGTGGTTAAATACAAAGATGCAGGAACATAGATGGACCTGGAGATCTTCATTCGAAGTGAAGTAAGCCAGAAAGAGAAAGAAAAATATCATATGATGTCACTCATATGTGGAATCTAAAAAAAGAAAAAAAAAAAAAAAAAGAGGACACCAATGAACTCATCTACAAAACAGAAACAGATTCACAGACTTAGTAAACAATCTTATGGTTACCGGGGAAAAGGGGGTGGGAAGGGATAAATTTGGGAGTTTGAGATTTGCAAATAATAACCACTATATATAAAAATAGATGAAAAACAGTTTTCTTCTGTATAGCACAAGGAGCTATATTCAATATCTTGTAATAACCTTTAATGTAAAAGAATATGAAAATTAATATGTGTATAAATATGTATGACTGGGGCATTGTGCTGTACACCAGAAATTGACACATTGCAACTGACTATACTTAAATTACAAAAACAGATAATGATCTAATTGTTTATATCTTTAAGATATTTTGTTTAAACCAAAAATAATAGCAAAGTACTGTGGGATTTTTAGTATGTGTATAAGTAAAATCTATTAAAACTATTAAACACAGCACTGGAAAGGTTAAAGGATTGAGTGTTTGTAGGATGGGTCTCATAAGTGAAATAATACACTGATATATGAATATACATGTACAATATATACAATAGCAGAAGAAATGCATTGTACATTTTAAACTATTAATAACAATTAAATCATTTTTAAAAAATAACATGTAGCCAATAAGTTAACAGAGGGGATAAACTGAACATTAATTCAAAGGAAGACAACAAAAACTGGGACAAAATAAATGGGACAAATAAAAAAATAGTAAGATGGTGGGTATAAACCCAACTTCTAATTTTTTATCTACATATTTATATAGATATCAGTGTAGGTCAACTAAATAGTCCAGATAAAAGCAGAGGTTATCAGATTAGGTTAAAAGGCAAAACTCAACTATATAGTTTCTACATAAACTGCATTTTAAATATCACACAGGTAAAAACTTGAGAGTAGAAAGTATACACCATACAAACACAAATGATAAAAATGGCTACACTAGTATCAGGGAAAGTAGACTCCTCACTAAGGAATATTATTAAAGACTAGAGGTACATTTTATAATAAGATCTAGTTCAGTTGATAGTATTGTACAAGGTCCATTTTTTACTCTCGATAAATGCATGATGGTTGTAGGATGTAAGATGTTGACATTAGAGGAAGATAAGGGAAGGATAAAGAACAACACTTTATATAAATGTTGCAACTCTTCTGTAAATCTAAAATTATTATTTTTAAATTAAAGGCATCCTGATTGAAAAGGAAGATGAAAAACTGTCTTTATTCATGGATAACATGATTGATTCTGAAAAAAATCTTAAATAAACTACAAAAAAAAAAGGAAAAAAAGACTAGACAGATTAGATTTTTATGGCTTCACCATTAACTCTGTATTCAGAAAGAACAAATTCTTCTGGGAAAATTAATGTCAGAGCTTCCAAATTCTCAGATTGGACTGTGCCCTTGAGTTTTCAGAACATTGCACTTGGGTCCTCCTTCAAATAAAACAGGCACACAAGAGCCTATTTGTGTGGAGCAGACTCTGAGCAGAGAGTGTGTTAAGTATTGTGCACAATTATCTCCATCCTCTAGGGATTTGCTGTTTCTGAGAACATGTACAAAGTGTAAATTGAGTAGCCTTGTCAAAAAAAAAAATACTCAAAACTGAGTACATGGGAGTGACTTATCTTTTCCCTGATGTCATTTGGTCAGTGCTGGGGAATCATTTTTGCAACAGATTCCCTGGCTTTTAACAAAATAATGTGTTTACGTGCATTTGGTTAGGGAGTTTGCCTTCATTTTAACATTTTTCATTTTTGTTCAGGTTTTTAGCTAGATATGCAAGTAGCTTTACCAATCAGTTTGTATTTTCTATGAATATTGAGAGCAGTAGCTGATAAACCTGAGGCAAACACAAGGGGTTTTAGGAAATCTATACGCTATAGACAGAGCACCTATAGGGCTAGGACAGTGTATCTCAGGTACCTCGCTCATTTTCTGGTATGTGATGGACACCCCATGAATGAATGAATGAATGAGAAAAAGGAAGGAAGGAAGGAAGGAAGGAAGGAAGGAAGGAAGGAAGGAAGGAAGGAAGGAAGGAAGGAATAAAGGGATGTATTCATTCTTCAAAAAAGTATATTTCCACTTGGGAGATGTGTGTGTGTGTGTTTGTGTATATATGGAAAGTATAGGTGGTTTACCACATGTATGAGTTATCTATGCTGTGTAAAAATGTACCCTCAAACGTAAAAGCTTAAAACAACATTTATTATCTCACACAGGTCCTGTGGGGCAGGAATTCAAAAGTGGCACAGCTGAGCTGTCTGGCCTGGGGTCTCAAATCAAATATTATTGTCAATATATCAGCCAGAGCTGCTTAGAAATAGACCGACTGGGACTAGGAGATCCACTCCCAAAATAGCTCACTCACTTGGATGTGAGTGATTCTGGCTCTTGGCAGAAGGCTGCCTCACCGTGTGGCTCCTCCATTCAGCTACGTGAGTTCCTTGTATCACATGACATCTGCTTCCCCCAAGAGCAAGTTGTCCCAGAGAGCAAACGGAAGCTACAGTGGTTTTTATGATCTAGTCTCTTAAGTGACACTCCATCATTTCTGCAATATCTTCTTTGATTCACAGGCCAACTCAATTCCCTGGAACAGACTGCATAACGGCATAAAATAGCAGGAACGGGGCATCCCTGGGGGCTGCTTTGGAGTCTGGCTACCACACCAGGCTCTGGATTCTTTAGGGCATTTCCCTAGCATTGACATATAAGCACTACTTGGACTTTGCAAAAAGCACCATGTTCATGATCACCATGGTTCTGCGCCCTCAGTTTACGTGTCTATATTAACTATAGGATCTTTTGGTAGGTGGCCAACAAAAAGAACCAATACATCTTTATTTGAAGGCTGATGGATCCGCCCAGCTGATACAGCCAGTATTCCACCCAGACCTCCTCCAGTCCCAGTCCCTTTTACCATTTATACGCACGCCTTTCCTGGCTTCAGCTTTTTCTTGTTGTCTACTTCTTTCATTTGTTTGTTTGCTTTGTCTTTGGCTGCCTATATCTGCAACTCTCTTTGAAATATTATCATTGTGCTGGTGGAGTCACTTCAGTTTCATGCGCAGACAGCTAAAAGTGTCTTGGATTTTATGTCCCCTTGGGCCAGTTTTTAGCCAATGACTGACTTATACGGAGGTATGATATCCCGGATCACTTGCTTTGGGTTAAGGATAAATTATGAGCAATTTAACACTACAGGTTCCATCTCAGAATAAGACTGAAGCTGTCCCCTGTAGAACTTAGCCTGATAACATCTCTGCTTTCCCCACTCCCTGGTTCCTCCTAGAATCCCTGCCCTAATAAATAACGTGCACATGAATCCTTGTCTTAGGGTCTGATTCTGTGAAACCTGACCTCAGGCAAACTAGGTGCTTACAGTCACAAGAAATAAAAAATCAACTCAAACAGGCGTAAACAATAGAAGTTGTTTATTGGTTCAGACAACCAGATATTCTTGCGATAGAGAAAGTTTCAATGATCAGTGATGACATGAAGGACATGGTTTCTTTATGTCCCTTTGCTTTCCCTTATGTTTCATTTTTAAGCTGCCATCCCTCGTGGTGGAAAAATGGCTGCAGCAGTTCCAACCTTTACATCTTCACATTATCATCCATGAGAGAAGAGGTGGTCTTTTATGACAATTACTTTGCACAAGCAAGAATGATTTTTTTTTCAGTTTTCTCCCAGAAAATACCTCCTTGTATCTTTTTGGACATTAGGTGCTATGTCCAACAACTAAGTGATCCCCGTGGCCCAGGGAATGAACTGGTCTGTTACCTGGACCACTCACTACGACAAGGGAAACTTGGGTTAACTGATTGAGTTGGTCTTACCAGTGTCCACATCTGACTGAGAGTGAGTCTGCTTATCCACAGGACAGACCTTGAACGTCAGTCAGTATCCTGTGAGAAAGTGGGAACTGAGGGGTAGACAAATGAATGCCGATCATACTTACCTTGGAGTCTTCGGATCTATTTAAGGACCTTGGCTTTGGAAAGAAAAAAAAAAAAAAGATTCAGGACCTCATCTCCACATGGACTCTCCTTTCAAAGTTCTACTACCTTGAAGTTACTCAAGACCAGTAGCTCTTGTTCTGTTTCTTCATTCCAAACTTTAAATTCCTCAGAGATCAAATCTGAATCAGATATCCAATCATCCTGGCCAAAAGGGTGGGATCACTCAATAAACTCACTGCTGCTAAAATTTCATTCCTCTTATGCTGAGGCCATTCCTAAAAAAGACAGCTGCTTGTCTGTTGGAGAGGTAACCCCAGTGCCCTTAGGGCTAGGAAATTAATTCGGCTCTGACTGTGTTCATCTTCATCCTCAGGGCTGTGTTAACACCATTAGAAGCCCTGAGCTCTGGTTACCATGCCTCCCCAATCACCAGCCCAATCATTCAGAATGAAAACAATTCTAACAATGAAAGGAGGGTTGATAAAATTGTATTATTTCCTGTGATCATAGTTTCAATGCTTTTCTCAAAATCTTTTTTTTTAAACCACTATTAATACCCTAAGCCCTCATTTACTGTTCTCCAGTGATTCAACATGGATCAGTTTCATAAATTTACTATAGAATTCAGGATCAAAGTCAATGAACACAGCGAATCAATAGGCTGATGCACGGAATGCAAGAGTGCAGTCTCACATGTTGTTATCTCTGAAGGCTACCCGAGAGACATCACCAATGTCCCACCCAAATCTTGTCAGAGCTCACTTTTTCCATGCACCCTGGGAGTGTCCACTGTCGATACCAGCGACTCTGTGGCTAAAGGCTTTATCTGGCCAAAGAAGTCTACACAGCCTAAACTGGATCCCCAGGAGTTAATCCCCTGGGAGCAATCCTCAGCCAATGAGGAAAGTGATGAAGAGTAAGTTCTTCTCCCGTGGGACAGCTCTGAGGCAGTTCAACAGTCTTCCAGAGTCTTCCAGAGTCTTCCAAAGGGACTGAATTTCAGTTGACCACGGTGGCTTCTTCCCTCCTCTGACTCCCTCCTCCTCCTCCCTTTTGGTGCTCCTGAGGATCATTTCCAAAGCAAGCTAACTGCAGTCAGAATATTTTCTCAGGATGCTGAGAATCCAACCAAAGACAGACAGTCCCCAAAGAGAGGCTATAATCAAGGGAGGGCTGTGGCCTGGCCATTTCAAACCCTTACAGGGTACCATTTCCTAGATGAATTAATAAACCAAGGCTGGGATTCAACCATATAGATATAGAAACTAGGCTTTCTCAGTTCACTGGCAAGATCAGTGTTTAGTGTTAAATATCTCTTAACTAAGTACATATGACTATAGATGAAATGCCAGAAACTCAACGCATAATGTTATGGAAAGACAGAGCTTATTCTAAGAAAGTGCAATTTTCCTTTCCATTGATAGTATCCCCATCGAGGTGCCTGGAGCTCAGTAAATAATCAGACATGTGCTAGGTTGGCACTGATATAGACCAAAAGGGAATGCATGTTTGTGGAGCTGTTTATCCAGGCCATGGTGAGGTCAGATGAACCTCTCCCACCCTGTAATAGAGACCTCCCTGGCCAATGGCCAGAATTTTTATGACCACCCCCAACCCCAACCCCAGTTTATGTTTAGGAACTTTCCCTACAATAATGGTGGACTGTCAGGTTGGGATCTTTGAGCCCAGTTTTGTACCCAAGTTACCTGTTTCGGTTGAACTTCTGAGGGTACATATTCCTGTGTACAACCACACCCCGTGGGACACAGCGTCCCCTCCATGGCATGGGCTCCCTTGATGTTTACCTCTACAGGACAACCTTCTTTCCAAGTATTGAGTGGACCTCTCATTATGGCTGATTTTTTTTTAACTTTTTTTTTTTTATTCCTCATTTTCTTCAAAAAATAACTCAAGGTAGCTCACAATAATGTGTAAAATAACACAATAGACTAGAAATTAGAAAAAGTAAGGGAAATTATAGGTCATATCTAGGAAAGTGTCACAAAATGAAGCTAGGAATAATGTTAAAATCAATACAATAGGCCATTCTAATTTTAAGTTTTCTTAACACCATAAAGGGATTAAGTCTACAAATATAAACCCCCCTAGTGGGAATGTCAGTACTCACAGCTTCTGGATCCTGACATTTGTTCTCTATTTGGACACACGGTCTTTGGCTCATCCACACAGGCGCCTCCATCACATTAAAGACAGCACATGTTCAAAGGACTTATGAGCTTTCCTGCCACCTCCAGTCAAAACAGCAGTAAGAAAAGGTGTTCTCCATCTTTCCCCAGCCCCCTCCTGCCAACAAGAAACAAGAGTCAGAGAGGTGAGAGCCAGGAAAATAGACAGGCTCAGTGCTCACGAAAACAGTAGCTGAAGCTCTTTGTCATTTGAAAAGAATCAAGCTGAAAAGATGTCTTTGCTGCAGTTCAAACTAATGTGGGCCCTTCCCCTTCCTTCCCTCCCTCCCTCCCCACCATCTCTTTCCTCATTTATTTTCATGGTGACAATTTCCAGGACTTTTCTCTTTGATTTTCTTATAATGAAATTCACTTAGGAGAGAACAGAGAGGTTTTAGAGGAGAATTAAAAGTTTGACAGACTATGGCCCTTTCAATTATTTTAATTAAGTCCTAGCTGCTTCAAGACAACATAACACACTAAAGACAGTAACAAAAAACAAGGTAAGGGCCTCAGCTTCACTGCCAGCAAAACAGACAGAAGGAAGTGGCCCCATTCTGTCCAACACAGATCTCCCTTCCTTTGCTCCTCAGGTGGGGCTCACAATGAGTCTGTCCTGTCTTATTGTTGTTGTTATGTGGCCCAGGACAGAGCTGACCGAGGAGCAGCCTCTGGTTGTGTTCTCGCCCCTGGGCGCTGAGGTCTTTGCAGGCTGACACGCCACCCCCAGCTTTCCTTTGTCGTTAGAAAAGATAACTGTGTTTCAGAGATGCCCAGTCCAAGCTGAAGGCTTCTTAACCCATCTGATTTCCCCTGCACAGCTTGTTCTCGGACTACAGTCACGGAAGGACTGCTCTTTGACATTTAAGCTTAACCATTGTTTCGCCGAAGAAGCAGTTATTAAAACTATGTTCCCCTTCTGAAATTTTTTTTAAAAAGGATGTGAATTTTATTCTGAATGATTTGCCACATCTCTACAATTGTGGTGAGGCCAAGACCTACCACATAAGACTAGTGAGAGAATTAAAAGAAAATAAAATGTATAGTGCTATGCAGTGTGTCTGCTACATAGTAAGCACTCATTTAGTTAGTAACATTTATTAGCAGCATTTTCTTGATTTTTAAATGATCGTATATTGAGCACATATTGTGTCATGTACTGTAATAGACAGTTTTTTTTGGTACAATTATCTATTATTCTCCCAAGATCCCAGAAAAACGGGCTTTATAAATTTGCCTTTTTCTAGTTATAGTGTAATAATACTCATTGTAGAAAACCTTAAAATGGAGAAATTATAAATCAAAATGATTTTCTCATCACCCAAAATTAATCTTTCAGCATTTTTGTCTTGATTATTGCCCTTGTGTATAAAATATATGTACTTTACAAAATTGGACTCATACTGCAAATCAATGTGGCTTCCTATGTTCATTTAACTCTATAGCATGAGCCTTTCCCCAGGACATTTAATATTATTGAATAACATTGGTTATTGTATATGCCATCAGAAAGGTGCAAAATAATTTACTTAATATTCTGTGAGATAGCAGCTACTGTTGTTTGGGTTTATAGCTGGAAAAATTGAAGACACAGAGACAGGATGGCAGGGAGCAGGGCACAATTATTAAAAGAATGACATAGCAATTGAGGATATGACGTAAACATATACGAGTTAGAACCAAATCAGCCCAAGATGGCGGAAGATTCAACTCCCAGTGGACCTTGAACCTCATTGTAAATTCACTGTAATACATCAGCTGCTAAATGACACTCCCACAGATGACAGAACAGTTTCAGGACTGATCATAAAAGGCCAAAAGGTGGGCATGGGCCGAGTTTCTGGAAATCCCCACCCCTTCCCCCAAATAATTAGAACAATCCTCCCATTCATTAGCATATGAAACTCAGCCCATAAAAACTAACAGCCCCATTCCCTGGGGCCACCTCTCTTGCCTTCTGAGACAGCCCGCACTCTGGCTATGGAGTGTGTATCTTCAAGAACCTAATCTCTGGCAACAGTAGGGGAGCTTGTTACCAAATGCCAAATTCATGATCCTGACGCATAGTGAGACCAAACAAACTGAAATGTCAGAGTTTGGAGCAGAGAGAGGTTTATTAGGAGAGGAAGTGTGAACCTGGAAGACGGGAGACTCAGACTCCTCTCAAATCCATCTCGCTGGCTGGCCAAGGCACAAGGGGAGAGAGAAGAAAGGGGAGTCTCTGTGATCCCTTAACTTCATTTTAAGAGAGAGCAAAAGCAATGGTTGAGGCTTTTATTATTTCATAATTATTTAAGAATTTCAATTCCTGGTTGGCCCACGCTGCTTCAAGACCTTTTGGGTTTGCTCTTCCTTTGCTGCTTTGATTTCTCCCTTCCCTAATTAGTGGCCGCTTGAATCTGCTCTTTGGAACCACGGGGAAGCTTAGGAGACTAAAGCCTTTTTCCTACAACAAGAAATGGGGGACACAGAGGGGCTTTTTCACCCAGGAGGCCCCAAAGGGTCCTGCTCTGTTTCACAGTTAGCTCTGTAGGGGAGGGAACAATTTTCCTCTACCCATCTTAGGGTCACAACTGAGGTCACTGTAACAAAAGGCAGATTAACAAGAGAAAAGCAAACTAGTTTATTAACACGTGTTTCACACACGTAGTGCACAGGACTGCCCAGAGATGAGCAAGGCAAAGAGGCGGCGTAGAACTCCGGGTTTTATAGCATGTTCAAGAGAGAACACCACACCTGCAGAGAAAGACCTGGACGATGGAACATGGTTTTGGCTTCCCAGGCGGGCAAACTGCGGGAAGGTAAGTGTATGGGGGGAAGTGAATGGAGTATGCTTTGTTTGTAGATTCCTCGGGTAGAGAGAGCTGTCCCTGCTTTTGCTGCTTATGAGTTGCTTCCAACTCAAAATAATTTTTACATCAAAGAAGTATATTTTGGAGTTACATATTCTGGTTTATTTCAGCTCCAGCATGTCACAGCCTAGAAGTGCCAGGAGTTAAGGCCGCAGGAGCAACCCTTCCGGGTGAGACGGGAGGTGGTGGCTAAGTATCCAGCTTCCTCCCCCTGCAGGGGGACATTCCCAGGAGTGCTGTGCGCAGCCCTGCAGAGAAAGTCTACGGTGGCGTCAGCTCATATGTGCCCCCTTCATTGCCCTTCTTGCCCCCGATCGGCCTTTCCCACTCCCTCAAAGTGCTTTCCCAATAAACAAGGTGAGCAAGCCACTTGCCTTAGAGCCTCCTTTTGTGGGATACTCAAAGTAAGAGAATCTCAGATACACCCACATTCCACATCCTGCAGAATGTTAAGAGCAGGCAGATAGCCAGATGTAAGCAGAGAAAGTGGGGCACAGGCCAAATGGCAGGAACTGGACAAAAAGGAGAGACACACGCCTAATACAGGAGACCATACATCATGTAAAAAACAAGGGTTCCTGGGCAGACAAAAGCGGGAAACTCTGGGCAGATAAATGATCACACATTTTGGGGTGACAAGTGGCTTGGAAATCCACAGTGAAAGATAGGAAAAGGCAGGAATCTCCAGTGTCCAAATGTAAACTTTTGCTCATTTCAATAAAATTAACCTTGCAGATTAGAAGTATTATGCACCGAGGCCATGACACTTGTTATCCAGGACAAAAATCCCTCCTCCTTTCAGAAAAGTGGAGTTGGGATGAAAATACGACCCCAAACCCTTCCCTCCCCAATGCATATTCTGCCCATTCATTTTACACCCAATGTAGCCAACTTGCCAAAGAAACTCAGCGCAGCCGCTCACCTGAGCCTGCCCGCTCTCCCCTTGAGTGTCCCATGCATCCCTTAATAAATCCCACTTTACTTTCTTAACCTCCATGTCTCATCTCTGAACTCTTTCTGCCACAAGATAAGAACCCAGTCACTGGCGGCAAGAGTAGCTTGGTGGCCTGCCCACCGAAAAGCTCCCCTTTGTCAACCTCATCATTATGCTGAGAGGAGCATCTTGTAATCTTAACGCTGAGGACAGTGATAACCTTCATGCCCGTAAGCTTCATGGCTTAGAAAGTTTTTTCATACGTTACTCCCTTTTTTAAGATCAGCCTTCAAAGAAACCTTTTAAATGAGCAAGACAGTTCTTATCAGGCCCATTTTACAGATGAGGTAAAATTAACCCAGATAGGTTTGGTATATATCTCAGCATCTCAAAGAGAGATAATTATTATTTTATATAATTTCCTGTTTTAATCCCATTACATATAGATTATCTGCTAAGTATTCCTGGATTGCTCCATATTTCATAATCTGAAGTAGAAAGGAACTATGGTTGATTGGCAATTGGAGGAAAAAAAATAATAATTGGTTGATTAAAAATAAATAAGATGCTTAAAATTCTTAGTACTACTGTTTCAAGATTTTCCCGGTGAATTCAATGAATTAGTAATACAGTTTAAATAACAATGAGGTTAACCTTATCTGCTAAAAAAAAAGGTGAATAAAAAATGAAAGGTCACAGTTTTCAAAGGTAACTGTCTCTCCCTTTTTTGTATACATTTTTTTAATGTCTGACAAAATGTCTTGTTAGAGCTAATTGGTCAACATAGAAAAATGTGCAAAAGGAATTTCATTCCGTGTGGAAGATTTTGAACTGATGGCATAAAATGGAGTTGCTTTGGGCAAAAGTCTGAGATTTCAATCTCAATAAAATTATGTAGGCAACAACTTCCTGCTGACTGTTTCCCCTTTGAGGCTGCCCCAGACCCTGCAGCCCTCTGTACCCCTTTTCTTGGGTTCTCAGTTGTAGAGACCCGATCACCTCCATCACTTTGATGTTTTCTTAATCTAAAATTCAGGATCTCTTTTATTCAGACTGTAACCTCTTTTCTTCAGCTATGAACTGGGAATTTTTATTTGGATGCCCTAGAATGGCCTCAAACTCAATGTCTTCAGAAGTAAATTTTGGGGTTTCTTTGAAACATCACTGTCCTATGTCTATAGCCTCATTTACTCCAGATATTTTGCATCTTCTCTGACTCATTCTTCTTCATCGTTCTCCATCCCCAAAGACTAATTCTTATAATTTTTTCCATCCAAAATGGGATTCCATTGCCGCACAGTCATGCAATGACATCTGCTTGAGTTACTCAACTGCATCTCAGGCCACTCCGCCCAGCCCCTTTCTCTGCTTGTACGCTGCTCCCAGCACCGTCAGGCATTCCTCTGAACCAGTCTCCCAGTGACTCCCTTTACCAAGTGTAATTTTGTTTGTTGGATTCTCAGAACTCTTCCTAATAAGCTCCTATTTTGGTCAACCCTATTCTTCTTATCCTGTTACGTGTACTCTCTGTATTTGTCCAAAGTCCCAGAGATCACAGCTCTTTCAACTCAGTTTTTGTAGTAGTTCCCACAGGCGCACAAAATAGATGTTCTCTGAAGTCTGTTAACTAAATTGTCTGTGTTGCACATAGTAGAAATTCCACAGTTATTCATTGACTTGTTACTGAAATCAGGTTCGGCTGTTCGCCATCACTCAAAAGCCAATAATCGAGAGGCAAGTGTCAATAGAAAGGAGAGGTGCTTTAATCAGAAAAGCCAGCAATCTGGGGAGAAGGTAGACTTACGTCCAGAGACCAGCTCCGAAGATTCTGCTCAGCCGTGACAGTTTTTAAAGGGAATAATGCCCAGGAGAGGGGAGGGGGGAGAATCTCAGCAAATCATCGAGGCAGGAGTTTGGGCTCTGCATCACCTCCACTGCATGCATACTGGCTGACTCTCTCTTCAGATGCCATCTTGTCCCCGTGATCTGCCTGCAGGATTGCTAAGGGAGCTGTTGAGCATAAAGAGCTAGTCATTGTTTAGCTACTTCATTCTTCATTCTTACTCCTTCTAATCTTGGTAAAGAATCAGCAGGTCAAACAAGGTATGGCGTGCATCAGGAGACATAAGTCAGGAGTTAGTTTCGATTGCTTAGTGATCTCATTCCTATAATTAGGTTCTTTTAAGGTTGGAGGGGGACAGAAATGGGCAAACAGGAAAGGGGCAAAGAGCTGCTTTCAATACCCCACTGTCAAACACCATTCCATTTCTATGGGATGAGGGGCAAAGACCCATCTTCTGTAACTTCTTCATTCTGACATAGGGCGCCATGTTCTCAGAGTGGAAGATGTTGACATGCGTCTGTAGCATCTCTTTGCTGACAATTTTAGTTGCCCACTTACATATACAGGCAGAGCAAGCCACGACTATTTTGATGCCCACAAAGACACGGATTATGATAAGCAATAGTGTTCATCCCATCCTCTTAAGGCCAGTCCTTGGAATTGTGCTAAACATAGATTCAGTGCTGCTCAAGATGGAGCAGCTTATGTCATGGTTGCAGACTGGTCACCTGATACAGTTAGCCTTTTTCCTCTGGGGACAGTTGTAACATCTGTAAAAATAATTCAGTAATATGCATCAGACACCGAGTCTGACTCTATTGTCCTAATCATGAACAATCTGGTTTTGTACTGGGGTTGGGGGGAGACTTGCAAGGTTCTGCTTGGGTCCAGACTCAGTAAGTTTAAATGTTAAATTCTCATTTTTGAAAGAAGGGAGTACATAGTGTAGAGGTCAATAAACCAATGTATTATACCAATATCTTAGGCTGTAGATTAAGTTTTAATTTATACAAATTATAGTCACTAACTTCTTGTGTCGGCCTTTGTAACTATTATAACTGAAGCATTGCCTCAGGGCTCGTAGGCTGAGAGGGACCCTGGTAGCCCACTCCCCGGGCAAAAATATATCATTGCCCAGGTCGGGGGTGTGGCAGCCAGCGGGCACCAAGTCCAGGCTGCACAGGATGCAGCGGGCTAGCTCCATAGTCTCTGCTCAGACCCCAGTTGGCTTAATGGGATTGTCGCTGGTGGAACCTTGAAGAAGAGAAGGAAACTGTCTGTCCTCTCCAAGAAGTGGCTGGTGGAGAAGACCTTGCGTACACTCCTCTCTCCCCACTCAACCGAAATCTCAGCCTCGCTTAGTCAAGCTCTTTTCTCCTGACTATAGAAGAAATGGAAAAATCAATTCTGTATATGGAAAGAAGAAAACAAATTAAATACTGCATCAGGCCTCATTTTATAAGTTAAATCTCTTATATGAGTCAAGTGTTGCTTGAATTTGACCACTTAGAAGCAGGGTATCAATGGTAGAAGTAAGTTTGATTTCCAGATCAGTGATTCCGAACTCTGGCTGTTCATCACGGTCACAGAGTGGAGGGACGCTTTCAAAGGGACTGGTACGTGGGCCCAGACAACCACAGATTTTAGCTTGAGGGTGGGACTCAGGCATGTGTATTTTTTTTAAAAAAGCTCCCCAGGGAATTTTGATGAACATTCAGAGCTGGAAACCATCATTTTCCGATGTAATAGCACGGGGTAAATATACGTTTAAGTCCCTTTCTGTCTTAGGAGTCCAAGGTTTGACTGAATAAACCAAGTACTATGTCAATACTATGTCAAAGAAGGTAATTCTGGGCCAGAAACATATGACTTGTTGGAGAAAGAATATGTTCTGTAGCCCATATCATTAAATTTTATTTTCCCTTAGAATGGACTGTAAAACAGCTGTACGTTTAAGCTATTCCCCTTCCGAAAGTTAAAGGAAACAGACCTGTTGGCTGACATTGGATTCTGAGTGGCCACAATTTGCAACACCTACTGACCTCCCAACTCAGAGCTAGGAAGTAATTTAAACCTAATTACAAACATCCTTTTCAATCTTTTCAAGTAAGAAAGGTTCAAAATTGAATCAACAAGTGGGAAAGGTTCAAGGAGGAAATCTGTCAACAAGGACAAATTCAAGGACACTGAGACCTTTAAAATGAGGGAAAGAGAAACCAGGACTTTCTCAAAATAGTGAACGCCGTCCTAAGTCCCCTGTAATCCCTGGAATGTTTGTCGCTTCCTCCTGTGGTCCTTTCTGTGTTTCCTATTCAGATAAGATACTGAATTTCCATCTAATATGTCAGGTGACGTCACTAGTCCATCACTGACAAAGTTACATGGAAACACTTTGATCTTTCACAGGGGGCTTTTGTGCATTTCTGTAACTACCTTTAGTGTGTTTTCGATGTAAACCACCACCAAATGAGGAGTAGTCACTTTGAAACAGTTGTGATCATTCTTAGAAATAGGAGGTTTTGTTTCAGAACTTAGATGACTCCTATGCCTGGACTTGAAAATACACGTTGGGGAGTGTCTTTTACAGACCACTCTTAGCCAATCAATGGATTTTTTTTTTTTTTTTGCCTTGGTTTCTGTTGACTTAGGCTGGCCCCACAGAAAGGAAAAGATGTATTTTCCACTTCAAAGTAAAGCCTCCATGGATCTGAAACTCCCCCTAAGATATTCGTTCCTCTGCATTAATTTGTTGCTGAATGTTAGACAGTTAAACCTATTCATAGTCATTTACACCATAGCATGAGCTAGTTCATTAGCCACGTTCTGCTGTGACTGCCAGCTGTTATTTTCATTTGGATCAGAGAGAATGAGATGGATGGTGTCATCTCCAGGATAGCAAATTGCTCTGAAGACCACTGGTCCCTTGGGGAAAGGACAGGAATTCCTCTGTAGCAATTAAAGACTTCTGTCTGAAGTAGCAATGATGTAAGGCAGCCTGGGGCCAAGGAAGTTGTTCCTCCAGCAGCAGTGAGAAATTGTCTGAGATGCAAAGGCATACCCTCAGCCTCTTTGTCTACGCCCCTTAGCTACGAGCTAGAAAAAGAAAATTGCTATGTTTTTAAAATCCACACCTGGATTCCCAGCATTCTCTGGGTGAATTTTGAAGGTCCTTTTCTTCCTGTGCTTAATTGTCCCTTTAACTGATTTTCAACTGTTCAGTAGTCGTGAAGCGGGGAGAGTGAGATGTAGAGTGAAGTGTGAGGTAGTCCTGGGCTGACGGAGGGGTTTGGACTGTCAATCTCTTAGCCAGGTCTGACTGGGGACATCTTTAAGGTCAGGGCACCTGAAAGTCAGAGGAAGAGGCTGAGAGCCTGGGAGAAGATAGACATATTCAGAAAAGAGCAGTGGAAACATCACCTGCAGACAGAGATTTCTCTCTGTCACTGTGGGGCCATCATTTTCCTTCTCACCCAAGCTGGACCTTTGGAAGGCACCTGAGCTGCTTTCTCTGCGCCGTCAGTCACCAAGCACGATCTACGTTCCATCAATGGCTTCCCTCCTCCCCAGCTTCACGGCACTTCTCAGGCAGCCTGCATCGCCTCTCCCCTGGGCTGGGGCAGTCTTCTACCTGATCTCCTGGCCACCAGTCCCAGTCCCCATGAACCCACACCTCACAATATAGCCAGAAAGATGCTCTAAAAAGGTAATTGCTCCTCCCTCAAACGCTTAAAAGAGGTTCCTATCAATCTCAAAAAGTTCCCCTAATTGTGAGACCCTTGCCACCAGCAGCTCTGAGGATCCTTTTAGACCCTCGTGGTGACAGCGTCACCTCGCAAGATTCTACATCACCAAGCCCGTTCCCTTTCCAGCTTCATTTCCATCCTTCTAAGCGAAAAGTTTGCCATATGTGCCTGATGGCTTTCACACTCTTCTAAAACCTACTGATTTCCCTTTTTAGCCAAGAGACAGTGGGCTCAGAGCCTTTGCAGGCAAAAGTATCCAGCAAGGGTTTACTAAAGTGCTTTGTGTTCACTCTACTTGTTCCCCCGTTATATTTAGGGCAAAAGATACGGGTTATTACTTACAACAATAATAAAGCTCTTTTATAAAGTAAGTTTTTTTTCAAGTTAATAAAAGCAAATCAATTTAAAGAAAATATGAGATAAGAGTTTGAGTAAGAGATATTGCATCACTCGGATCTGGCAAAGATTGTGAAGGTGAAACTGACTGAAGCTCAGAAAACACTGACCCCGGGGGTCATAGTCCACGCTGGTCACCTCGCCACCCACGTGGTGGTCTCCAGCCACGCTGAGAACCACCTCATCCTGGGGCACCCGGTCCCTCCTGGAGTGGGGGTTCTGGCCACGCCTTACCCAGCAACGACTTCTGCGTTCTTCTTCTCGAAGTATTTCTCCTGCCCCGCTCCCCTTCCCCCAACTCCTGTCCACTAGGACAGCTGGCCTTTCTGGGCTTTTTATATTCTTCATCTACTCTAAGGCAGACCCCCGCCCCTGCTCTGCCCCCATGGAAGACGCAGCTGGTGGGGCTGAGACCCCCGTGAGAAGGAATGATAGGACTGCCCTGTAGGGCAGTAAACGCTATGCCAACAGTGGTTTACAGTTACAATATGCTACTAGCTAAGCAATATTTATTGAGTGTGTATCATGTGCCAGACATCCAGCTCGTATACAGTATTTTAAGTAACTTTCTCAGGGCCACAGAATCACCAACAGTAACTAACCATACCAGGGAGGCAGTGGCGTGGGATATTTTTGGATGTGTGCGATTGGCTCAGGGCACGTTTAAATGTCCGTGCACCTGGCTGTGTCTCTGTCTCTGTCTCTAACATTTGCTAGGACACAGAGGGACACAAAGGAGATCAGAGACCTTGCCGGAGGCTGGAGTCAGCAGTGCCTGAAGCACTTCTCTTCTGCCCTGGACTTGTGGAGGAACGAGGTAGAGGAATGCACAGAATAGTGTTTGTGAAGCATCCCAACTGGACCCCTCAGGGGTCACGGTGGTAGAAGCTGATTGTATTTTCCTGAGATTCTAAAATGACACTGTGATCTCTCGTGTAGTCTAAAAGCTCACTGCTTTAAGATAGCAGTGTGTTTCCCTGCATATCGTCTCTTTTCTGCTCACACTCCCCCTGCAAGGTATGCTTTCTTAGCCCATCTTACCGTTCTGAACACTGAGGTTCAGGGAAGGTACGCGCTTTTTCTAAGATCATAGAACTGCTTAATGCAAAGTGCTGGGGCTTAAATCTGAGTTGTTGGTTACAAAACCTTTTCTTTCTTTCTTTCTTTCTTTCTTTCTTTCTTTCTTTCTTTCTTTCTTTCTTTCTTTCTTTCTTTCTTTCTTTCTTTCTTTCTTTCTTTCTTTCTTTCTTTCTTTCTTTCTTTCCTATGCTCCCATAATGAAGAGGTAAGAGTTTTGTTGGTTTAGATTCGTGTTACTTCTGATAATGACATTGCCAGATGGTTGGGGATGATTTCTACCCTGGGAGGCAGGGTGTGGAGAAACATGGATGAACCCAGACGTCATTCTAAGTGAAGTAAGCCAGAAAGAGAAAGAAAAATACCATATGATGTCATTCATATGTGGAATCTAAAAAAAAAAAAAAAAAGACACTATAAACTCATCTACAAAACAGAAACAGACTCACAGACATAGTAAACCCTCATTGGTTACTGGGGAAAGGGGCAGGAAGGGATAAATTTAGGAGTTTGAAATTTACAAATGTTAGCCACTATATATAAAAAATAGATTTTAAAAAAAGTTTCCTCTGTATACCACAGGGAACTATGCTTAATATCTTATAATCTTTAATGAAAAACATGAAAACAAATATATGCATGTATATGCATGACTGGGACATTGTGCTGTACACCAGAAATCGACACATTGTAACTGGCTGTACTTCAATTAAAAAAATAAAATATATAGAGAGAAGAAAAATGCTACCCTTGATACCTCCATGAACTCAGTAAAACGCCGGCTCTCTGTGGAATGGCTGGGTCCAGACTGGCCTCGCTGTGGGGCATCATCTGTGTTGCCCTCAGGAGCGAGAAGGGACGCCTTCCTGGCAGATCCAGTCCCCTCTCTGCCTCTTGAGCCACCAGGCTCAAGTCTGAGGTTCAGCTCCTCCCTGTGTTCTCCCCTGCTGCCCATTTCCCATCCTCGCACCCCAGTGGCTGTGCCCCTTGCGGTGTCTACACTTCCGTGTCCCTGTCTTCAGACAGTGATGCAGGAACTCAGCATCAAACTACGGGCAAAAGGCTGATGTGGTGGAACGTTTCCTATGTGAGGTGCATCCTAGGACTTTCTCCATCCTCCCAGCCCACCACTGCCCCTAGAGATGGGCTGGCATTTCTGTCAGGTTGAAGATGTCCCTTCTTGACCTTGACCCTAGCTACCTTTATCTCCCACCACCTCCCCAAGATTTAGCCACATCAGACCCCTCCCCATTTCCCTGGGAAGTTCAAGGCTCCAGTGCCCTTTAGAGATTTTAACATTTCTTGGTCTCAAATGACCTGCTTTATCTTTTCCACACGTAAAGCCCTGCCCATCTTTAATACTCAACTCAGATCACCCCTCTCTGGGGAAGTTCTCACCGTCTCTCCCTCTATCCCATTTCTGAAATTTTGTAACTCCTTAGATCTGCTACAACACATCACAGTCATTACAAGCACTTGCTTCAGAGTCATGTAGATCTAGGCTCAAAATCGAGTTCTTCCCATTGCTAACAATAACATTGGGAAAGTTATTAACTGGTCTGAATATCTCCTCATTCATCCTAAAATAGGAACCACAATAATAGCTTCCTCGGGAGGCTGGTTTGGAGCGAAATGACATGGAATGAGACATATATAGCATGATACCACATGGTAGACACAGTGCCATAACAATTTGTTTCATCTCTTTTGCTACAAATCAGATTTCCCACTTCATCCTTTGTAGAGTGGTTACTTGGCTACCTGGCTACACCGACTGCAACCTCAGTTTCCCCGGGGGTGCAGCCTCTGGGTCACCCACAGGGAGAGGGTGAGAGAGGGGAAAATGATGACGACATGGAGACTCAGCCAGCACAGGTGTTATTTGCCATCTTCTGCCCAGGAGAAGGCTGCTGCGGACTAAAAAGGCGCTCCTGCACCTCCAGGCTGCAGCCTCTGAAGCCGGAGCGTCCCTGAACTGATCGGTACAACAGCTTCCTTCTCAAAGCTTCTGATCCCTTGAAGATCTGAGATGCTTGGCTCTTGTTCCTGCTTCTGGACAAAAGCTCTCAACTCTGGCTTTTCCCACTGGTTAGCAATAAAGACTCCTCACGTCATCCCCGCAGACCTTCTCAACACCGGTGTCTTGACTTCCCCTTTCATACACCCTGATTTTAATTCCCAAGACCCAGGAACAGAACTGTGAGGCGTTCCGATGGAAAATTTTACTCTCTCTGTAGATGGAAGTAACTAATTCTCAATTAAAGCTTATTTATGCTAGGCACTCTTTTGAGCACTTTGCAGATACTCAGCCATTTAATTCTCATAATGACCACAGTGACTCATTTCTCTTATTATCCCCATTTTACAGATGAGGAAATGAGGCAGCAAGAGACTCACTTGCCCACGGTTGCACAGCTAATGAGTGGCAGAGCTGGGATTCAAGCCAGAGCCCCCCTGAGTGTAATCTTAATCCCTAATGGGCACATCCCTTAATGGATAGATAGATGGAAAGTCAGTTATATAGATGTGTATTTAAAAAATGATTTAAACTCTCTGTTTAAGATTCCACTGCAAGTTCACTTCCTCTTGAAACTCATCCCTCTCTCCTCTTTCTCAAACTGAATTTTGTACCTCCTTTTTTCTTTCTTTCTTTTTTTTTTTTTTCTTATCATTCTGGATCCACTTCAATCCTAATCCTTCACAAGACTGTGAACTCAGGAGAATAACTGATTTATCTTTGCCACAACAGCGTCTAGCACAGTGCCTGATATAGAAGTGTTTGGGGAATGAACAAATAAGTGATTGAGTGAAGTCTGTCTGGCACATCTAAGGGAATCAATCAATAATATCCCACTTCTGAAAAGAAGGGTTTGTGCTTTAATATATTTTAATATGCCCCCAAATGCTTAGCAGCTGTCTCATATTCAACACTACCTAAGAGCTGGTTGAAGGAGTGAATAAATAAATGATTTCTTGGAACCCCTGATACACTCCGCCCTGGCTCCGAGGCTCGCTCATCTGATGCTTTAGCCCCTGCAGGCTCCATTTGTGTAGCTTATTCATGTTTCAAAATGAAGATGACTCTCCTAGACATGCTCTCAACTCCAACTGCCATCTTTAAGGGGCTGAGTGCAGTTGTGGTTACTGATCTGTTTGAGGAGCAGCGGGAGTTTATCATTTGTTGATGCTGTGGAATAATTCCAACACCCAGGGTTCACTTCTCCATCTCTTTCACTGGGTTTCCTTAGTCCCAAGCTGGATCATGTCCTCCATGTTATGAGAAAAGCTGTACTAAATGTGATGGCGAGTCTGTGTCCAGGGAAATGTAAGTTCTCGCTTTCTCTTCTGTCTCTTTCTACCTCTTGTCAAAAATGGGCGTGTGTGTCCTGAGAAGGATTAACTACTTTCAACCTATGGCACCCAATTAATGTTATCAGAGGCACCGTGAATGATGTGAAAAAAACCAATTTTAGGTAACCCTCCTCTTCCCCTTTTTCCTGGTGTCTTATTAAGGAGAAGATGCCTGGAAAAGCCTTCCCCCACATTCTTCAGCCAGGTATGAAGCTGTAGGGACACCTCGAGTCACAGTGGCTGCTGGGTCCCCTTTCCAGTGATGACATCAAGCTCTGGTATGCAATTAAACCCAACATCCAAGGCAGCCCATGAGCCTGTCTGCCTCCTGGGAGGGACACCCTGCTACAGCGCCCTCATGTTCTACCTCTGCGAGCAGTAACATTTTATGACAAAAATGACTGTCACTTCTGAGATTAGATTAGCCATGCCCTAGAGCATTCATCTTGGTCAGCTTCTCTCTCTCAGATCATTCGCTCTGAAGAAGGCAGCTGTCACATTGATTGCAAGCAGCTCCACGGACAGGTCTACACGGTGAGGAGCTGAAGTTTCCTGCCAGAACCCGTGTGAGGGAGTTTGGATCTTCTAATCCAGTGAAGCAATGGGTTGACTCCAGCCCCGGGAAGCATTCTAACTGCAGCATCTAGAGTGATTCTCAACCAGAACCACCCCTCTGAGGCTCTCCCAGACTCCTAACCCTCAGAAACTGAGTGAGATCATCAGTGTTGGTTATTTTAAACTGCTAAATTTAGGAGTAATTTTTTTATGCAGAAATAGTTAACTAGTACAGCCTTGCAGTTGAAATTAAACAGACGGGGCTGGCATTGCCACTTTCTTGCAGTGTGACCTCTGTGGGCTCTTTCCTTGTCTGAGCTGCAGCTTTCTCATTTAAAAATTTCAGTTTTATCTCATAATTCCTACCTCATAGAGATAGGATTAAATGGGGGAAATCTGTGTGGCACACTTAACACTGGGATTGCCGAGGGTTAGTGATACTTCAGTGCTCATTAATTCTTAATTAATTTAAAGGAACACCAGATATTAATCTAAACAGCTTTAAAAACACCTCTTAATCTACATTTGGTGTGGATTTTTTGGAGAGATTTTTCAGCTTTCCAGCGGGACCTGGAAAGTTTTTGCATGACAGCCCATACCTTAGAGGGATGTCCTGCTCAGGTAGACATGAAAAAGATCTTTTCTCCTTAAGGATGTTGGGTTGTAAATTTTAAAAACCTCCTGTTTACCTATAGCTTCGGCACCTCCACAAGCAGGCTGTGAGCACCTCTCCCAGGGACCAGATGCGCTAGTGTTAGAGGGCTGGTCCCTGCCACAAGTTCCCCTCCTGCCCTCCCCTGCTGTGACCTAGTGACATTCAGATGCACCAGTGAAGTTCCCTCCCTTCTTTGCTCCTGCCTCCACCCTGAGCCCCAGTAAAGGCACTTGCCCACAGGTCCTTGCTCTCCCCTGGCTCCCCACCTGTTGGGTTGAGTCTCCTGCCGGGTCCCTCCTGCCACGTGGCCCCTGCACCGTGTGCACTGCCTTCCTCCGCTAGGACCTGCAAGTGTAATAAATGTCTCACTTTCTTACACCTCTCTCGTGTTATTTTGTGTCTGCACCTGACTATCAAAAAATCTCATTTTAAATAACATAATTATTACTTACAACATAGACGGTTTATCCTCAAGAATATTTTTATTAGAGATGAGGAAATAGCTTCCCATTGTACAGAGAGAAACACTGAAGCACAGAGAGTTTGCCCTCTGGCTAGACGTGCATGGGGTTAGAAGCCTGGTCCTACTCTCTGCATCTTTCCTCATCTCTGAGTTGCAAGGACACATCCCAGAATAGCAAAAACACATTTAATCCCTTATTCTTGCTTCACTGGAAGGAAAAAGATTATAAAGCCCAGCATGGCAACCTGTGCCCAGTGCTTGGTAGATAAAGCTCAGGCCAAATGCATCCCCTGGGACTTCTGCTCATGCTCTGCTTCATGGTCTCCACGTACAAACTGCAGTCCAGCAGAGCGCCTGCGGATGAACGATCTGCATCTAAGTGACCCTCAGGGGGTGCCGATGCAGTCTTAGGCCAGCTCCATCATCTGGGGTTGCTAATGACACCCTGATGCTTCTGTGCTGTTGGGGACAGGCTGCCCTCCTCGCGGCTCTGCGATGCACAGGACGCTGCGGAGCTGCTCATGGCTCCTACAGCACCAAGGATGCTGCTGACTTCCCCGTGGTCAGAAGCAGCTCGCTGGAAAGCAGGGCTTCCCTGTGCAGACCGTGCTGGGGAGGACTCCCAGCTCCACACTTGCCCTCTGCGTGATGACTACAGTCCTAATGGGAGTTCAAGAGTCTTGCGATGGTAGCAGGTTTTGCAGAATGGTTCCGTCAATCTGCCAGTTTCACGCACACTTTTTCATTTGTTTTCTCAGGTTTCTCAGACTGGGGTTCCACATAAGACAAACTGTTAGATTGCAAGTGGCTTATCTAAGGGACGGAACGGTTTCCCTCAGTTCTCTTAGGGTCCCTGGCTGGGTCTGAAAATGAAACTGACAAAGACAGATTAGGAGAAAAGCATGCACATTTCCTTGAATTTTCACATGCGCATGGGAGTCTTCACAAGAGAATGAAGACCCAAAGGAGTAACCAGAGCAGAAGGTTTTTGCTTTTAGACAAAGAAACAATACATTTGTTAAAGAACTGCAAAAAGATTGGGGCTGGAGGTTATAAACGAAGAAGTAACTAGGAGCATAAGGGTTATTTGCACAGATTTCTCAGCCCCAGATTCCCTGCCTCTGCTGGTAAGAATGTCTTGGGGGCCGGGCACCCTTCACAGGGGAGACTTACCTCCTGCATTCTTGAAAGAAGGGTGAGGGGTGGGCCAGAGTGATATTTTGGTTTCTGCCATTTAAACAAAGTCCTTCAGCTGAAGATATTAATATGCTCAAGGTATTAATACTGGGGTAGCATGTCCTGGACCCCATAAGTTACAGCATTCTCAGAATCGGGGTCAGCTAAGGTCACTTTTCTCTTTGCTGGACAGAGACACTCTCTGCTTGCTCCCAAGGACCACAGCCACGGAGAGAGAAGGTGTAATGAGCTGGGGCTGGCCACCAGGGCAGTGCTTACCAAAGTGTGCTTCTTGGAACCCCAGACTGCCTGACCTCCTGCCCAAGCTGTTCCTTCATGGTCTGTACTCTCACCTCCTTAAGGTTTTACCCAAATGTCATCCTCTCAGTGAGATCTGAGCCGCTTTATCTAAAAATGCAACTATTGCCCCCAATACTTCTAGCCTTTCTTCTTTTCTTTTCCCCTCAGGACTTAGCACCTCTAACAAACTGAATATTTACTTATTTTGTCTATACTAGGATGTGTGGCAAGAAAGTGTTTTATTTACCCCGTGTCCTCAGCACCTAGAATGCTGTCCAGCATCTCACATATACTCCAGAAATATTTGTTGCATTAATTAATTCTGGCAGAATTAAGAGGAGGTGCACACAACTTGCTTTGCAATATTGCAGTTCCCTAGTATGTTATAGCATCACGTTTGCCAAATCTTTCCTACGCCTTGCCCCGTTATGATCCTCACCTTAGGCTGCCAGAGCCAGCTCTCCTGTCACCAAACCAAACTTGGATCCACTCACCTGCACGTAATAAAGCCAACCTACTGACACCAGGTAGCGGTGAAGGAAAGTGCAGTGTTTGTTTCAGGAGCTGAGCAAGGAGCACGGTTGCCTCATGCTCAAGAGACCCAACTCCCCAATGGGTTTCAGGGGAGCGTTTTTAAAGGCAAGGTGAGGGAGACGGTCGCAGGGTGCATGATCAGCTAGTGCACATTTCTCTGATTGGTTGATGGTGAGATAACAGAGGGGTGTCACAGGGGTTAACATCCTCAATCCTCAGGCTCTGGCAGTCTGGGGGCTACGTGCTCATGGTCATCATGCAGTTAACTTCTTCCATTTGGTGGGGGTTTTAGTATCTGCAAAGCAACTCAGGAATATGTATCAGACACTATCTGGGTCCTTCAGGGAGGAACTAAAGATTCTGTGAGTGCTATATGGCCGATTTACTGTTTCAATTGTCACCAGTTCTCCTGGCCCAGCTGCTGCTTTTGTCATTGTATGTTCACATCCTTTCAATCATTAATTCTTGAGCCGGACTTTTGTGACTCAGAGGAGGCCTGAGAGACCAAAACTTATCTACAAACAAGAGGCAGGCAGAGGCCGTTGGGGGCTGCCCCAGGAAGGCCCCAGAGGGTGCTTCTTAGTTTCACCATTACGGCCCTCACTTTGCGAAGAGTCAGGCTGAGAGGTGAAGGGATTTTGCTAAATTTGCGCAGCTGAGAAGTGCCAGAGCATCCCGCTGCCGTGTGCTAGCACTCAAGCGTTTTCTTCTTACACTTGTGGTTAGTGATACAGGGGAGATGCAGAGAAGAATTCTGAAAACCTTTGATGCTTTTCAAAGAAGGCTTTGATGTTTTCTTAAAGCCCAAACCTTATTCTTTTTCCCCTTTCTTTGGAAGAAGAATAAATTCATCAAACAGCATGTATTCTGGTAGGATCAAGGGTCAGAAACGTTCAAAGCAAAATCTTCTTTTATTTCTTGTTGAGGAATTTCACGTTTTGGAAAACATCCTGGTGGGAGTGTGGGCAGTGTCAGGCTCCGCGGTGGCTGGGTGATTCCCTCCGATTCTACCCACAGGGTTGATTTTCTTCTCTGCACAGGATTGTTGGGCGGAAGGAAGCAAACTGTCACTGAATGGGGCTCCAGCTGACATGACCAGTCTTGTTCCCCCAGAGAACCAGGCTGAATGCATTCAGGGGCCTGCAGGAGAATTTTGTTAATTACAGCAGGCAAAATGCAACGGTTGCCGACAGCCATGGGTTCTCATCTCAGCCTTGTTGCTTGCCATCTGTGTGACCTTTGGCAAGTTAATTAACTTCTCTGAACCTTGATTCCTTATAGGAAAAAATAGCCAGGCTGCCTGGCTGAGAATCCTGGTTCCTCTCCTAGCCAGTTGTGTGACTTTGGGCAAGACAATTGATGTTTTATGTCTTGCTGTACAATTTATCTTTAATGGAGATAATATCAACACCCAGATCATTATGGTGATGTGAGAATGAGATGAGCTAATACGTAAAAAGCTCTTAGAAGAGGAAGTAATCATTATCAATATTATATTACCTGACTTGGCTGTTTATCATTAGCATCAAATGAGAGGTATAATTTGTCATGCGTATGCCTCCCTCAGAAGTAGATCCTGCAGCAAGAATCTGAATATGAACCGTTGTCTGGGAGGTGGTCCCAAGTGCACTGCTGGGGGCTCAGGAGGTGGAAGAGGCGGGCCCAGGCGGCTCCCAGGTGTGGTCTAGCGGTCAGGATACGTCTGTGGGGACTGGAGACTCAGACCTCTGGGGCCCTTTGGGAAACTGGGTAAGACGTGCCTGAAAGCCGTGTCTCTGGCGGCTGAGGGATTTACTCATCCCCTGGTTGCCATCCACTGCCATTGAGAGTTGCTTCTCGATCACTCAGTTCTGAGCAGGAGCTGGAGGGATCTGTGGTGAGCAGCTCCGTGTGCAGGGGCGGGCGCTGAGGGCAGGCAGACAGCGCGGTCCCAGGCCTGCCCCAGGGCAGGCGCCAGGCAGAGAACCTGGCTCCTGTTAAGTTTTTGATAAATGTCTGAAACTTTCTGCCTGCCCTTTGAAAAAAGTTTCCATGGCCAGATTTTATTTTTCAAGTTGACCCTGGTTGTAGCAGGCAATTCCTTCCAAAGGAGTGAGACGGAGATGGAGGGCAAGTGTTTTACTTGACAGGGGGAACCTGAGAGCAAGGTTAGGGTGGCAGGGGTGAGGCAGGGGGAAGACAGCCACCGGGAGAAGCTGTCTTATTATCTACCAGGGTCCTGAGGCGGGTGCCTGGGGCTCAGCCTTTCGGGGACTCTGGAGACATTGCAGGGAACCTCAGAGCCATCTCTGCACAGGGCGTGGATGTTGGGCGGTGTTCAACTGCCAAGTCTCCATCGTCACGGGATATTGGTTGCATTCTCTCCAGTGTGAGGGAGAAACGCTGCCAATATCTCTCTTTCCTGTCATATTTCAGTGCTTGGTGACTAATAGTTAAAGCACCGATCTCCCCAGGTTAGGAACTAGGTGTTAGTGCATTTTGCCAGCTCTTAGCCACACACCCTCTGCTGTAGCAGAAAGCAGTTTGAGCAAGTTCTGGGAAAGGACAGTGCCCTCGGGCCATTGCCACTCCATCCGTAGCCTCTCCATCCCCATCCCCATTAAGCAATGCTGCACCGAGCCTGTCCCTACCTGGTCTGCCAAATGGAGACGTGGTGCCTGACCCTGCCTGACCCATGCTGATACCTACATGACCCAGACAGAGCATCCCCCAGGCTCTCAGGATGAACAACCTGTCTTTAGTGGGTCTCTCCCATGTGCTGTTTGCAGGTCACATCTGTGTGGCAAGAACATCCCAGAGACTGGACTTGCAGTTGCTAATGCCAAATGCATTTTCAGAAATGCTCTGGGGCTGAGTCACACTGGGAGGGATTTCGCTGAATGAAACGTGAGGCTGACATTATGATGCCTCGGCTCAAGCAGGCTGGGTTACATCTCCTTCACGATAGTGAAGACACAAGAAAGCAGGATGTATGAGAGTCGGCTTTGCACACGCTGGCTTGGGCTGCTGTGGGCTGCGGGGTGCTCCCTGGGATGGGGGCAGGTAGCCCGCTAGGTCAGTCCAACTCCGTTACCCACGGAGGCTCCCTATAGCAGGATGGTCTTGGCTGCCACTGGTTTGGAAAGTCTCTGTACAACATCCTCTTCTCTGCGTATACTCTTCCTCCTAAAAAGAAACAATGATTTTTTAAAAATATCATTTCCTATTCCTGGCTATTCCTTTTCTACCTCTAGACTGTTCTCAAGCACTCCAGTTTATAGGCAGCTATATTCAAGGGCTTGTAGTAACCTATAATGAAAACGAATATGAAAAAGAATGTGTGTGTGTATATATATATATATATATTCAATTACATATTATATATTCAAATATATATTCAATTATATATATATAATTCAATCATTAGGCTGTACACCAGAAACTAATATAACATTGTAAATTTTAAAAATGCAAAAAATAAAAATTAAAGATAAGAAAGAAATAAAGAATAAAGTCCAGTTTCTCAGCTTGGGGAAATCCTCCTGGGATGATGATATTCTGATGATGGCAGTAACAATGATTCTAATACAACACCATTGACAGCTATAATGATGATATTGATCATAACCACCATTCACCGAGAACCTGTGATTTACTAGATGCTTCGCTCAGAACTTTACACATTTTATTCTCTCAACAATCCTATTTCACAAGATTTATTATCATTCCCATTTTCTAGATGAGGACGCTGAGGGGTGGGAAGCTTAGGTAAGTTGCCCAAGCTCATACTGACAGTGGGAACTGTACCTTTGCTCTTAGAGAGCCTGGCTGCAAGGAAGTGTTCACTATGATGGTTGTCCAGAAATCAGGCATAGGGAACTGGAAACAGACAGGAAAACCAGGTGGGAGACTCTTGTGAGAGTCTTGGCAAGAGATAGTAAGTTTGAACATGCACAGTTCCCACAATGGAGAAGAGAGGATGAATTCAAGACACAGTATCTGATGACTAGTTGGATGCAGTGAGGGAGAGAGAGGTGGTTGAAAATCACATCCAGGTTTCTCTTGAGGCAGCTGGGTAGCTGTTGACGGTATCAACAGATGTATGGAGAAAGCAAGACGTTGCAAAGAAAAATAGTTGGGCATACCATAGTGTGATGTGTTGGCACTGAGACATCTGTGAGGCATTGGTTCTGCTATAACACTTGTTTTGAAACCTCAGATTTGTTCCAATGTTATTAATATATTAAGAAACAGTTTGAGGGTAACAGAATTTTGTGCTTGCTCATGTGTGATTTCAGCCACAAGAAGCACTGGGTGAGTGCAGAAAGCTTCACGGAGTTGGACGGAGCCACGCAGGAGCCACACCCACACCTACCCACACACACACACACACACACACACATCCACCAGCTACCTCAGGTCATCACACGTGTTATGAGCCACATGCATGCACGTCTAGTGCTGCAAGTTTCTCAGTGATCTCACATCACCCTCTTTCTGCCACATCACCCTCTTTCTGCCACTTCCCAGGAGCTCACAAAGCACGATGGTTCCAAAGCACATTTCTACTGGGGAACTTCAGGTCTTTTTCAAGGTAAAGTGCTGTATTTATTGTAGCATTGTGTACTCCTTAACCATTTAACATGTGTAAATTGTAACATCACTTTGATTAGGTTCCTATCTTTTTCTCTGTGTCACTAATGGAATTTTGGGTTGTTGTCCCCTTAACCCTACTTTTTTTCCCTATAAGCCCTATTGTTTTTATGTGTAATTTTGCATCATCTTCCATAAGAGGGCCCTTGATCTGAGGCTGGCAAACTATGGTCCACTGGCCAAATCTAGATCATTGCCTATTTTGTGAATATAATATTACTGGAACTGTTTAATATATTGTTTATATCTTGTCTATGGCTGCTTTTGAACTACAGTGACAGACTTGAGTCTCTGTGACAAAGACCAAATGGCCCACGAAGCCTAATATACTTACTTTCTGGCCCTTTACAGAAGAAGTCTGTTGATGCCTGATCTGAATCAAAGTTAAGAGAGTGAAGCTACGTTCCCCAGTCCAAGCTCATAAACCCTTTCTTCCAAGATCAAGGTCAAGATAATTGATTCAATATCAAGACGTTTGCAGGAGGTTGAGGAGCTCAGAGTTATCAGCACTGCATACCCAACAGACAAACTACATACGGGAAAATATTTTTGAAAAAATGTGATATTTGATGTTTCCAAAAGATTATCTCTATATTCATCATGGGAACCACTAGTACTTTCTCGGGATTTCCTACATTGATTTCATATTGTTTATCATTTTAATTTGAACTGCATATGGCACGTGGGGCAAATCTCCCATACTTAGGGCCAATAATGTCTTAATTTGAGGCAAAATTGTATCTCTAGGACTGGACTTTACAGGCAGGCCAACAAAGGGCTGTCAGTGCATTGTGGCTATTTCTCTAGGTATTCGTTTTCCCAAACCACCAGCTGTCTTTGTAGAAGCTGACCTGGCTTGTCTATTTTCCAATAGACCCCTTCATTTTCTGTTACTTGGGGGAAATTGCTTAAACTCTCTCTGCTTCCTATTCCTCATCTATGAACTGGAGATGGCTGTACCTACAGATAATCCATGTTAAGTGCCTGGAACAGTTATCTGGTACACATTTAAGTGTTCAGAAAATGTTACTTTAAATGCCTGGGTAAATTTCCATCCTATTTTCCCTAAAGAATATTTAGTAAAAACTGAAAGGGGACAAGTAGGAGTGACATCCTTTCCAATTAGAAGGAATTAGTTTTTTTCTCTATCAACCTTAGATCTTTGAAGTTAAACCACACTGCCTGTCTTAATTTGTATGAAATGGTCCTTTAATCACTCTTTTTCCCGTAAGAATGCAAACCACTTTTGAAAGTACTTTAGTCCAGAAGGAGGAAGAGCAGTGACCGACGTGGACTCATGTGCCAGGATCTACGCTACCTCAGGGCCCTCTACCCAAATCATCACAACTATCCTGCAGGGTGGGCATCACTCCCACTTCACATTGGATTAAACCCAGGTTGAGAGCAGCTTGTTAGCTTGCTCAAGACACGCAGCTAGTCAGCGGCCCCGCCCTGACTCCACAGACTATCCTGGGTTTCTTGGATGGTTCTCAATCAGGAGCAATTTTTCTCTCTAGGGGACATCTGGCAATGTGAGAGGGTGGAGGTGGAGCAGGGGTACCGAAACCTCCAGTAGGCAGAGGACAGGGATGCTGTAAACATTCTACAATGCCTAGAACAGCCTCCAATTACCTGCCCAAAATGTAAATGAGGCCGAGTTTGAGAACCCTGGGCTCTATTACGCTTCTCCAGAGATAGTTTTGTTTGTTGTGTTTAAAGAAAATAAGTGGAAAGAAAATATATGCCAACAAGATTTCTAAAGAACTTGCTGAAATGGTTTCAATTGATTATTATTCAAAAATTGCTGGTAAAATGGGACTCCTTTTTGAAATCTTTAAGTTAGATGATTTAACATCTATTTTTAACCTCTTCCACTGTTCTCTGAGACTCGTTAACATGGCTTTTTGTAAAATGCTTGGAGCACTTCAAGGAGAGAACACGATGCTTTTCGACATTGCAGATACCATGTGGACATTGCCCTCCTTTAGCACAACTCCCCGGGAAGTAACTCAAGACGCCAGACGTGGCGATGCTCAGGGCCACTGAGAACAATGCTGTGGCAAGCAGTGCTACTTGAGAAGGTGCTTTGGGGTATTTTTCTTAAAGCTGTGATTACGGTCTCTTTGGGACTCTGGCAGACAAGAAGCAAATGCTGTTTGTGCCTCATCTAAGTCCTCTTGCAGGATCGGGGGCCCAGTGCTGTGACTGTTGGCAGCTATGGGGCCACAGCTGCCCCCCGCCAGGGAGGTCATACCCCATCCCACTGAGAAAAGGCCCCAAAATGGAGGGACAAAGGGGTACGAAAGGAGGGTCCCCCTGCCTTAAGGGAAACCAACTCCATGGTACACTTCACACTCCAGAGCCCTCCATGTGATCAGGTTGAAGCTGGACTCCAGCTGAGATTTGGCTTCGATTTCTCCCCCTGTTCTATTCTATACCTACACTCCTAGTCTCCTGAGAGTGGCCCCCAATAAATCACTTTCACAAAAATACCCACTGAGGCCCTGGATCTGTGGGACCTGGCCCAAAACACATGGGGCAGCAAATCCCCGCGACGACGAGGACGCCAGGTGCCTCCTTCTCCATGGCACACTCTCCTCACTCTGCTACAGGCCGGCCTGAAGGAGACGCAGGGGGCAGTCAGTGCTCAGAATGGTGTGGTCCAGGAGGATGACAAGCTCTGCCCACTGAGCAAAGGACTGCTGGGAGCTTGTCTCCAAACTCAAACCTTTCCCTGAGAGGAGCAGTCTGTCTCTTTGGCCTGAAACCAGGCCTCAAGGCAATCGGAGCTTTGCCAGACACCCAGCTCCCATCAAAGTTAATGCAGACAAAGTCTTCTTACTTCATCATTCCTATTCAATTTCTACATTTAAGATTATCAGCCCAAAACAGTCCATGAAACTGCATCCCTTAGTAATACTATTAATCATGTCTTATGGGAATCGAGCTAATGGAATGTTACCCTTTTCTTCCATGATTCCTGAAGTTCTAGAAAAATATCCTGATCTTGGAAGAGAAATGAGTGAGAGAGAAATGTCATGGAGAATGTTAGTTTGCGGCTGTGATTGTTTTTGTTTTTCTTAGAAGAAAGTGTTAGAAATAGACAGTTACTTTATCCTTTTTCGGTCGTGTGTGTGTGTGTGCAAGCCTTTGCATTTGAATGTCACTTCTATCCCTGGGTCTCTAGGCCTCGACACTACTGTGCTGATGGAGAACTGTTTTGTAAATTATAGGATGTTTCAAAACATCCCTGGCCTTCACACACCAAGTGCAAGAGATCAGTACCTTCCTCCTAATGTGACAACCAAAAGGGTTTACAGACACTGTCCAATTTCTCTCGAGGAGCAAAACCGCCATCAGTTGATTGGCAAAAGCCACATGGAAGCTGTGATCATGGCTCTGCCCCTAATGCAGTGACCTGGGGCAAGCTCCCGATCTCTCAGGGCTCTATTTTTTCCTGTATAATTATCGTAAATATAAGTAAGATGTTTGATAACCCAAGTTGGAAACGATGTAAATTAGTTAATCAACTCTGTCTTTCTGAGGAATTAACTTCCACTGAATTTCAGATGAAGAATGTCTCAAAACTATCCTAATATAAACATTAAAAAAAAATGCCCCCACTAATTATAGGACTGATTTTCTCAATGTAAGCCAAATTTGAAAAGGCGAAATTTGCTAATAGGCATTCTGAAAAAGCATCTGCAATTTCCCTATTTGCAAAGGACAACTGAGGACTTGTAACCATAGCTGTCCATATGTGGTTGTCCGTGGTCCTTACTGGGCAATTTGGTCTAATAACGTTTAGCTTTTGATTGACAATATGGGATTATGGCAAGGCCTGCTAGGGACTGTACAGCTACATCATGTCTGCTTCTTTGCCTAATCAGAGCTGTTGGTAATAACTGTATGTGTTTTCTTATTTACCCTAAAGTTTGAGATTGAGAGTGTTCAAAATCAAAAAGATGGTACTCATTGGAGTCGCTGAGGCTGAGATGGGCTCATGTCTCCCCTCTAAGCAGGGTGGAGCTGGAACCGGAGCCCTGGTCTCCTCACCTGAGGTCTAGACTTTGCTCAGCACACCTGCAATGTCTGCTCTTTTGCCAGATGTTGAGGAAGCAGGTCAGCACACAGATTTGCTGTGGGCTATGAAGCTACATTTACAAAACCGTGGATACAACAGAGAGTCAATCCACATTGTGATGTATTTGTGTGTGTGTGTGTTGTAAGATGGCTGAAAGCTATTCTGTGTATGTGTGTGTGCGTGTGTGTGTGTCCTCTATTGGGATGACCTACATGCAGGGTTTCCATGCTATGAAATCTATGGATGCTTTTTATTAAATGAAAAAGAGAAATCAATTTTCTATGTTTAAGCCCTGCATTCTAACTTCTCTAAGCTTGGCCACTGCCAGAGATTTTTAAGGAAAGCAGAGCCAGCTGAATGGACCTACCCTTTTTGGCTTTTCCTGAATTCTAGATGGCTACGGATTCCCTTCCTGGCCACACTGAGTGGTCAGTGTTCAATGCTAACTGGTAGATTGATCTGTGGCATTGATCATTTTATATTAAGCAGCATATGCACAGAGTGGTCCCAAGAGGGTTGAAACTGGTGACTTTGACATGGGGAACCTTGAGATGACTTTCATTATTCCAGTGACAATAAAGCAGCTAAGCTTTTATGGAGATGGCAGTGGTGAGGTCCACCATGAAGAAAGCCCAATAGTTACTGGGCATCTTGCCTCTGAAGAGCTCTGTCAAGCAGGGTTCTATCTGGAAGAGTGGTTGAATAAGAAAACAGAATACACTTACAATGCAAGGCAGGGCAGCAGCATGCCTTAGAAGCCATTATGTCTACTTCTTGGACGTTCTAAAATTTTCATCGGCCAGAGGAATTGCAAAGAAATGATTACTCCCTTTATTCTTTCATTCAACAAATATTTGAATATTTGTTGTCACAAAGCTTAATGCTAGGCATAAATGGGAAGCCGAAAGTCAATAGGAAGTAGAGCTTACTCTTAAGGAACTTATGAGGTTTTACGGATCAGACTGTCATGGACAATTCTAACTGTACTACATATACGTGACAAAATAAAATGCATACTGTGAGAGAGAGGTGGTCAAATGTTGCAGAATAACACAAAAAGTACAATTAATTCTAGTTATAAAAGGAGCTGTATCTAGTGAGTATATTAATTAGGATGTTTCAACACAAGTGACAGGATACTGTACCCAATTAAAAGTGGATTAAACTAGTGCTGGGGATCTTGCTAAAATGCAGATTCTGCTTCAGTATGTGTGGGGTAGTGCCCCAGATTCTGCAGTTTTAATAAGTTCTAGGTCATGTTGATATACTTGGTCCACTGACTACCCTTTGAGCAGCAAGAACTTCTAAAACAAGATTTTGTTTACCTGGTATAACAAAAGTCTGGAGGGAAGCAGGTGATTTCAGGGCTGATTGAAAAGCTCAAGCAACCTCAGTAAGGATCCGGGTGCTTTCCATTCTTCTCCCCCATTCTCAGCATAATGGCTCTGTCTTCAGGCTTTTTCCTCAAGGTCTCAAGATTGCTGCCAGGGTTCTAGGCATCACACTCAGGTATGACAAAGTTCATGAGCAGTAGAAGAGGAATGTTGTTCCTCTTGTGATTCTTCTTATAAGAAGAAAGGCTTTTACTAAAAAAGTTCCAGCAGCAAACTTCCCCTTCGTTTCCATTGAGTAAAATCATGTCTGATGCCCTTCCTTCACTACAAAGTCTGATGGGAAAGCAGGAGTTCAGCCTCTCCAGTGAGATCTGGGCTCTCTTGGAAGAATGGTGGGGAGGAGAATGGTCATTTGATTGAGCAGCCACCTGCGTCTGCCATAGTAGGGTTGGGATACTCTTGGCCATGGAAGTCTTGAGGGTCTAGGAGCACCCAACTGAGTTAGCATAGGGAAGGGAAGATTGGAATCCATCATATCATGTGTCACTTAGATATTGTCAGATGCCTTAATTTATCTCGGCGCCATCTCCCTCTATAGGTGCATGCCTTCTATCGCCTTGATCTGGGACACTAACATCTCTCACCTAGAGTATTGTGATAGAGTCCCAAATGATCTCACTACCCCATCCCCTCAGTTACACCTCTCATCCACCCTGCACAGAGAGTCAGAGATTTCTAGTCTGCAAATATGACTGTGCTATACCTTGTTCAAAATTCTTTAACAGTTCCCGTATCCTTCATGATGAAATATTAACTCCATAGTATAGTCTTCGAGTCTCATTATAATTTCCTCACTACTACTGGTCCTGTCTCACCTCCCAGCACTCCCCATTAAAAGTCAAAGCCTTCGATGTTAAAGAGAATAATAATTTTATTAGGACCAATGATTAAATTCCATGGGTATAAACTCACCTACTTAAGAATTCCTTTCAATATCTCTGCAGGTCATAAAAAGTGGTTACTGGAATTCCCCTGATTTGGAACATCTACATTTTCTGATCTACTTCACATGCTAGATGTTTGACTATCAAGGTCATCTTCAAATATGCCAGGAGGCTTTAAATTGGGGATTCCAGAGCCTTTCCGTTCACTGAGGGGGCAGGAGTCATTTGAAGTCAAAGTTCTTATTTCCTTAACATTACCTTTAGTTTGACTTTCCTTCTATGATTTATTAAGTTCTACCCAAGTCTAGAAGACTTTCTACTTTACTGACTTTTCAACATGCATTTTTTTTTTTTATTGATGTCTCTGCTCATCTTCTCATTACTTTTATGGTTCTGCCAGATGTGGATCATAGACAGCTTTCTTTCCCTTCATGTCCCTCACTGCCCACCCCACCACCAAATCTAGCATGGAGCCTGTCACATTTTTGGGTGCCTAGTAAATTTTCTTTTCTTTCCTTTCTTAGGAATTGATTGAACTTCTCCTATCTGGTCTGGTGCTAGGGGTTGAAGATCCAACACATGGTCCCAACTTTCAGAAGATCACACTGTTCTCCACAACAATATTAGTTTGATTATTGCCATATTGAAAGCATGTACATGGAACATTGGAAATGGGGAGGAAATAATCCTTAGGCCTTCCTGGTGAGTTATGAAGGACAATTTGGAGAGGGCGTTGGTGTTAGAAACCCAAAAGCAAGGAGAACTTGGCAATGCCAGGCAGTATCCCAGGGGGAGGCACAAGAGTGTGGAGAATTTGAGAGAACCATGAGCAGCTAAGCTCGGCTGGACCCTAGAAGAAGGAGGAGTGGCACTAGGTGAGGCCAGTGAAATGGGCAGCAGAGATTATAATGAGACTTGTAGGCTGAGTAGGGGAGTGAAGATTTTTATCGTGAACCACTGGAAAACAATTTTTTTCAAGTGTGTTGCATTGATTGATTGATTTTAAGGGGGAAGTCAATTCAGTTTACTTATTTATTTTTAGAGAAAGTACTGGGGATTGAACCCAGGACCTGTGTGTGCTAAGCACATGCTCTACCACTTGAGCTACACCCTCCCATCCCACTGAAAAATTTTAAGTGCAGCATGTCACAGCCACACGGGCAGGCTAGAGGGTCACCCCAGCTGCTGAGCTGAGAAGGGAGGAAGCCCGGAGGTGGCTGGGGCTCGGAGACTGAGCCTCTCAGGAGGGAGTTTGGTGTTCAGGTGAGAAATGATAGTGTTCTGAATCAAGACAGCAGTGGAGGGGGCTTGAGAATGTGCTGTGGACCATTGGAGAGCCACTTGGGAGGCACACTTGGCTCTATTAGGTGATTCATACGGAGAGTAAGTGAATGTGACTTAAGAGTAAATATGTGGTGGGTAGAGAGAATATGACTTCCGGGTTCCTTCATTTTGAAAAGACCGCTCCCCTACCCCCTTGCTGAAATCGATGCCTGGCTTTTTGTGTCCCAAGGTGTGTGCCAGACGGACCCGACAGCCTGCGAGTGTAACTCAGCCTTGACTCCTGGAGAAACTCACTAGCAAATGCCTCTCCCGTTTTAACCCTTCAGGAATTGAACACCGCCGCTCATAGAAGCGGAACATTGGCCACGTGTGACTATTGCACTTTTCCTCTTGGGTATGATCTCTATTTTTATTGAACAACTGTCAGTAGACCATGCAGCATTGCCAACAACACACTGAAAATAGAATGAAGGCAATTACCTCAGCAAAGATTAACGCAGAAAGTAAAATTGCACTTATGTAATGCTCATCTTCCAGGCACTGAGACCAGCCTTCCGCTGGCTTCTCTGTGTCTGTGTCAGCATCAAAACAAGACAGCACCATCCGTGTCCACGATGGAGGGACCAGCTCTCTCCATAATCCCCTCTGCCTGTGTTCTCTAACCCTTTTCCCGGAGCAGAGCTGCTCCCAGCGATGAGTTCCCATTGAGATGCTGCAGACAGATGAGAAATAATATTAGCTAACAACATTTCCGCACTCCTCTGGTGTTTGGCAACTACTTGTCAGTGAACTTCAGGAAAATACTTGTGTTTTGGAAAATTGCAGATGTTTTAGGACAATCTTCTCATTTTACAGAGGAAAACACAGAAGCCTGAGGGACCAAATGACTTGCCATGACTTCCTTTCTGTCTCTGAAGTTTAGAGGGAAAACTCAAAGCCCAGCCTCCACTCCAACAAGGGCATTTCCCCTGCGCCCCTGGCTTCTTACAGTGAAACAGGGATAATAGGAAAGGCTTCTGTGTCAAATCCCTAACACCCCCAGAGGGTGGAGAAAACTGGAATACAAAAGAAGAAAATCAACCCCATAATTAGATACAGAACTGACTCCAGACCAACCAGCAGAAATCTTGTGCTGGCTTCCCTAAGTGTTACAGAAGGAGGAAAAGAAAGCCTGCGTCAGCAACTAGAGACTTACATGTGGGTCTGATGGAATGATACCATCTTCATAAAACACAAATAATCACAAAAATAGCTGCGATGGAACGCAAGAGGAACAAGAACAAACTAATTGCTAAGGAGGGCCACTTTGGCATCAATTGTTAATGTTACTCTGATTCCCCTCCTCCCCACCCCCCCCCCCCAGACCTCTGGCATTGCAAACTGAGCTGGCTCATGGCATCTATTAAATTGTAGTAATAAAAATATTAACCTCACTGTTGGAACTCTGACTACACCTTGTCAGGCCAAATCTTATATTAGAAAAGTAACAGGGAGACGTGAAGGGTTAAGGGAGATCTTACTGAGAAATGGGATATGGAGGGGGGAGTGTATAGCTCAGTGGTTAGAGGGCATGGTTAGCATGCACAAGGTCTTGGGTTTCATCTCCAGCACCTCCATTAAAATAACTAAATAAATAAATAAACCAATTACTCTCCCCAACCCCCGAAAAGAGGTTTAAAAAAAACCTAAAACAACAAACAAAATAAAGAAAAAGAATGAGATGCAGTGGTGACTCTGTCTCATACACATGGGTCCTTATGATTTTAGTTCAAATGAGAGAGACAGAATTTGCCAGATACACTGATGTCACATACACTATCTTACTTATTCTTACAACCACCTTGTGGGTTGCCCATTAGAATATCTTTTTCCCTTATAAGTAAGAAAACTGAGTCTGAGAGGTTTTGAACCTCCCCAAGTTTGGACCTTCTCAAGTTTAGACCCACTTTAAAACACTATTTTGAAATAGTTTTACATTTATAGAAGAGTTGCCAAGGTTGTACAGAGCATTCTCATACACATTTTAATCAGCTTACCCTAATCTTAACATTTAGCATCACCATGAAATGCTAACTTTAACAGGTTTGTTGAGGCGTAATTCACATACCATATAATTCACCTATTTAAAGTGTACTTTTCAATGGTTTTTAGTACATTAATAGATGTAGACAACCATCACTCCAGTCAATTTTAGAACATATTCATGACCTCAAAAAGAACCCCCATACTTTTTTGCTCTCACTTCCCTTCCCCCTCCCTCACCCCAACCCTAAGCAACCACTAATCTATTTTCTGTCTCTGTAGACCTCCTGGTCATTTCATATGAATATGATCATATAACATGTGGTCTTCTGTGACTGGATTCTTCCACTTGCCATAATGTTTTCAAGGTCCATCCATGTATCAGTACTTCATTTCTTTTAATGGCCAAATAATATTCCACACATGTGGATATAACATACTTTGTCTGTTTTTTCTCTTGATGTATATTTGCATTGTTTCCACCTATTGGCTTTTATAAATCATGGGGGCCTATTCTAGATAGAATCAAAATGTTCACTATATTGCTAATAAAGCTGATTGGAGAGCATGATCTGAGCTCTATTAGGACTTGGAGGGTGTCCCAAAATATCACTCCTGAATTAAACTGACTTATCCATCAAGTTGCTAATTAAAGACCTTCCCTTGAGGGCAAGCCCTTAAACACATGGAAGAGGGCAGTCCAAACATGCTTGTCCTATGGACTTACCATCACCAAAAGAGAGGACTGTAATGAACAATGCTTAGTTGCTTCTTTGAAACTCATCGATCAGGTAATTTGACCCTCTCTTTTAGGGATCAGTAGTGAGGGAGCAAGAGGGAGGACTTAGCTCGGGTTACCCCAGAGGCAGACCCTTGAGATAAAAGTGAGAGTTCACATAGTTTACTTAGAAAGTCCCATTAGAGGTTTGGGAAATCCTGATAATGAGACTTTCCAAGGAGATGTTGATTAGTGAACACAATGAGCAGCACGTCAGACCTGCACTTACGTGTCTACAAAATGTGGATAATTCTTTGTTCACTAAATCCTTGATAATTAGAGCTGAAAAGTCGTATGTGAAGCAATATTCCAGCCCAACCAGACCCTCTTTCAGCTTACTACCCCAGAGGACATTTCTGCCCTACAGATACAGAGGTTAATATGTGATTGTGGTACAGAGAGAGCACACATTTTGGAAACCGATGTTCCTGGGTTCAAATCTTGACCCCTATTATATATATAAAATCTGTGTGCAAACTGTTTAAGCAAACAGTTTCAGTTCTCTCAACCCAAAGCCCCTCACCTCCTCTACAAAGTCTGGTAACAACTTACCCGAGATGTTTCATGATGTTTATTATTATTATAAACAGTGGCTAGTTTATAATGTGAGTTCAATAATAGTCGTTTTCCATATTTCTTACTGTGAGTAAGGAAGAAATGCAACAAAAATATATTAACTCAAAAAAAAAAAAGAAATACGTTAACTCATTCAAAAATATTTATTAAACCCCTATTATGTGCAAAATCCTATCGTTATCATGAAGCCACCATTCTAATAAATCACCAACACTAGGACCCCATTTCTACATGTCAGGTCCTATCTTTATTGCCTAGAAAAATAAGGTTCAATTTATGTGACTCACTGGGCCTTTAATGTCTCAAAACATAAGCTTCGCATCAAAGTGTCCCCAAGTGTTCACTCTCCAACCTTCAATCAAATGTATTCTGAGAAGCATTTCTCTAATATTTCTTTGATGTTACATTAGTTGGAAATTTTTTGGTCCCAGGTGATAGCAACCAAATTTGAACTAGTTTAAGCAAAGAGGCAAGTTTATTGAAAAGGGAGGATGGATAAGAAGCTGTGGCCGGCCCTCCCAACAGCTGGAGCCAGGGACTCAGCTGCTTTCCCTCCCACACCCGTCCCTGTGCGGCAGCTCCATCTCACACTGCAGGGTGGCTTCCTCCGCCTGGCAGACAGCGTTCCTGCCCATGGCTTCCACGATTTACATCATGTCGCGTTAGCCGCCAGAGATACCAACCCAACCCTCCCAGTTTTCTGGTCCAAACTTCTGATAATTCCACCTTGGGACAAGGATTCTCTATTGGGTCATCAGCTTTGTAGTTGCATGACATTTCTCATAGTAATTATAGGGCTGGGGGATTAAGAGGGTACCCCTAGCATCCCAGAGGTGCCCAAACTACCTGTCGAGACATAGAACCCCCAGAAGGCTGATTCTTACAGCATGGCCACCTTTCTGGCAGGAAGCATATAGAAGCAGGAGGTCTGAAAGCCGGAGAAATGAACAAACAACAGAGCTAGAAGAGGCCACCACTTACTTAGTCCACACAAGGTGTCCATCAGCAGAAATGAGCCAACAATACATTACTTCCTGCAAATTGGTCTAGTATGTTCAAAACAAACACATTAAAAAGAGATTACTCACCATTTATGTGTCAGGGAAGTAATAATAATGTCTTTATTGCACAGATTACTGTTCTTGAGTGCTTCCAAAGGACTATGGAACTTGAAAACATTTTCCAGTTTGAGAGAATTAATTAGCTCCCCTGTGGAGCAGCTCACGAGCAGTATTGCCATTCTGGAGATAGAATGATGGAGTTGGAAAGGCAAGGGGTGTTAAATTATTCATCTTTGCCATAAGTGTGTATCAAGCACCCAATCCGTGCATGGCTCTGGTCTTAGGGTTTGGGGGGCATAAACTAACTGAAATAAAGTCTTTGCTCTCAAGGAACTTGCAGTCTAGTAGGGGAGGTAAACTTGTCAACAGGTACTCTAACACAAATCAAAATGTATGTCCCAGATAGAATAAGTAAACATGAGATGCTAGAGGAGGTTATGAGAAAGGGCTGGGAGAAAGTTAAATTGCAGAGGCTCATCAAAATTAGGAATTTGGTCTTTCCCTATGTGGAGTCATCATTAAAATTAAAATATAAATATAGAAATTACTATGGATTCATTTACATTTCTTTTAAATGCTAGCCTTAAATTTGTTTTGCATTAAATAATAAACTCATTTCTCCCATCCCACCAACCCTTACCTCTGTCAAATACCAATCTGTTCTATGTATCTATGAATTAGGTTTTTTTTTTTTTGGATTCCACATATGAGTGAGCTCAAACACTGTCTTTCTCTGGTAACTTATTTCACTTAACATAATGCCCTTGAGGTCCATCCATGTTGTCACAAATGGCAGGATCTCCTTCTTTTTTTATAGCAGAATAATATTCCATTGTGCATACATACACTACATTTTCTTTATCTATTCTTCTGTTGACAGACACTTCAGTTGTTTCCAAATCTTGCTTATTATAAATAATGCCACAGAGGATGTGGTGGTGTAGATATCTTTTGAAGACCATGATTTTTGTTTTCTTCAAATAAATACCCAGAAGTGGGATTACTGGATCATATGGTAGCTCTATTTTTAATTTTTTTTTTAGGAATCTCCATACTATTTTCTATAGTGGCTGTACCAATTTATACTCTTAGCTAGTCCTCCAATTTTTAACAAAATATATAATCTCAAAAAATGGAAGAAAATTTGATCCCGTTGCCTAAATCAGTCATATGATTAGCTAGTTCAATAGTTTGCTTTACCTGGTGAGCTCTGGACTAAAATTTGTAATATTGATGAAGACTGGATTGTCTGTATAATGGGCAACACTTCGTTCAGGTTTTCATTATCCAGGGAAGGTCTGATTCCTCTTGGGGCTGTCTGAACCAAATTGCCATGACATGAGGAAATTTATGAGAAACTGTGGAGGGACACACGTGGAGAGGTCAACATGGAGAGAAAATGTGGGCCCTGGCCCTAGCCCCTGTTGAATGCCAAGAGCCTGGCGCAGCCTTCCAGACACATGAGTGAGCCATTTGGGAAGCAAAACTTTCGGTTCCGAGTTCAGTGGGCCTAAGCTGACACTGCATGGGCCAAAAGTGAGCCTTCCTCCCTGAGCCTTGTCCAAATTCCAGATTCAGGATAACAAAAGATTGTTATTTGAAGCCAAGTTCTAGGCTGGTTCATTTATTAAAAGATAGTTAATTGGAACACCTTCCGCAAAGATTTCATGACAATAACTCTTTTTGCTTTGGTTTCCCCTTCATTCACTAGACAGCAGAGTTTTAGGCACGGCAACTATTCAGATTTCAGAAAGGCTCAGAAAAGTGCATTTCCATTTCTGTTGAGGGTCTCAAAGGGAGACTGCCATTCAAAAGTCAAGGAATTTCCTTTACATGCAAAATTACTGAAACATTGATTTTAAAACAATTGATCCCTATTTCTAAAAATGTCAAACTGAAACCACCAGTAAATGATATTTGCCTTCATATTTCTGTAACATTTGTAATATACACGGACAAGTTTTACCAAAGCGCCACCTCTAGCCCAGAGGGGTCACTACTGTAAATGTGAAGGTCATGGACCTTCATGGCCCTTCAGTGCTAGGCCTTCTTCTCTAATTCATTAATCAAAAGTTAAAGTACAGCTTCTGATCCCTTCTCTTGCCCCTTCTTTTTTTAATTGGCCCTCAAGACAAGGCAGGGCTAGCAACCAATCAGCTCTCCATATTTAATAGCATATTTTGCTGAGCTGGACTTGACTCCTGGTTGCTACAAAACAAATCTAAGTTTATATCGAAGGTGACAAACTCCATGCCCTGTCATTTATCCTTTTTATAGCATGGGTGACACCAATAGTCAGCAAGTCTTGTTGATTACGTGAATCAACTAGAGCAGAAAGCATCCTAGTCTAGAGATTTCCCGTGTCCACAGTTAGAAACTGTTTGTTTTAATTAAAGCAAAACTAATTCCACTGCTTTTGATTACTACATGAATTTTTAAAAAGAAACCATAATCCCAGTATTAACAGGGATAAACACTGTTTATCCCTGTTAATACCGGAGTGCATATCACTCTAGACATGAATCTAAATACATATATGTAACCAAAAGTGTATTATACCTCAAACTCATCTTTAAACATTTAATGATTGTCCAAAGAAAAACATGTTGAGATTTTACTATGCCTTAGGCACTGTATTAAGTTCTTCATAAATACTATTTCATTTAAAGCACACCACCACTATGAGGTAAATAATATAAACCCAATTATACAACTGAGGTATTGGAGGTCAAGATCGCAGGTAGCAGCAGAAATGTCTGGCTCCAAACCGAGATCTGTCAATTTCAGATTTTAATTTTCACTATTCTCTCATCTCATGCAGCAGAGTTTTTCAATAAAATTATATTATAACCATGATTCATGATGATATTCACCTGTCTATTTACAACAACAGTTTAATGACTGACTAGTATCTTACTTACACTTTTTCAAAATATTTCACCATTCCTCTCTTGTTAGACATTTGAATTTGGTTTTGTTTGTTTTTAGTTTTCTACTAATATAAACGAAACAGCAATAAATATCCTTGTAGATAAAACTTGTTGTAGATCCTTAATTATTTCCTGAGGATGAATTTCTAGAAATAGAGTCATCGGGACAATGTCATGCAAACATCTTACTCTTTCAGCAGTAATGCCAAATTTCCCTTCAGAAAAATTATAACAAATTACACATCTGCCATCCATATGTACCTGCGACCTCATTTACAAAACAAAACCAAAACAAAATAAATACACAAAACTTCAAACTACTTTTCCAATCACAGTATCATCTTAGAAATAGAAGATACCTTTGGAGTCATTTCTTTCTAATCTCCTACACATTATGGACCTTTTTCATGGCGCATTCCTGATCTGGAGTATCTGTGCTATAATTCATAGAAAGTGGGGACAGAAAATAAAGAACAATTTAAGATAGCCCTAAACCATAAAACTCAGACTCTCAGCAGTGCAATCCTGCTCAAACAGTTCTAAAATGCATCCAGAATCAGAGAGCCCCGTCGGAAATGAGGCAATCCTGGCAGGCTTTCAACATACTTGACACAGGTCACAAAATGATAAAGATTTTCTGGTCCTTCTCCACCTGAAGTGGGTTTGCTTTAAGTGTTGGAAGCTGAACACATATCTCTTGCTCTATGCAGCTGTGCAACAGCTTGGTGTTCTTTGCCTCTGGGAATTCAGCACACAGAGGTGGGGTGGTCGGTGGGAGCAGATTGTTCAGAAACAAAAATGAATTAAATGATTTTACATTTCTAGGTCGTAGGGTCTGTGAATTTAACTTTTTGTGGCTTCTCTTCCCCCTAAACTCAAAAACTTTAACCCCGAGTTCCTTTAATTCTAGAGACACTGGGATTTAGCTATGTTTGAAGGAGAAAGTGACCTTCCACTGGTTAAGCTTTCCTTAAGTACCATGCCCTTTAGATGCAAAACATTGCTGGATATTGCAGTGGAAATTGGTGGGGGCAAGAAAAGTAATGCAGGTAAGTGAAGCAATAGAAATCTATAAAAAAAAAAAAACTATAAAAATGTAAATTCTGCAAGTGATTGCCAAACACAACTGTGAAAGCAAAGAGCAGGCAAAGATTAATTCTGCCTGGGGTGAGGATGAGGCTAGGCGTGTGAAAGAAGGTGGTATTTGGGTGGTAATCGAAGACACTAGGAAGCAGGGTCCTCGGAACGCCCCCTTTTATTTGGTGCATATGTGATGAATAATTTAAATCATGGAATACTAGCATTATTAAGACAATTTGCTTTAATTTTACACATACTTTCTTAAGGGACAGATAGGCTCTATTTCGGCTGCACATTCAAAGTCATCCCTGGAAAGGGAAGGAAAAACTGAAATTTCTAACATATTCTGCTTTGGGAAACGACGGGTTGGGGGTAGGGACCAGGGCCCAGAAATCAACCCCAAAACTTTGGGCTTCAGAACTGCAGGGGACCATTCTGGGATCTAATCTTGGAGTACTGGGGGCGAGGGACATCCCACCTTTCCACCTTCCCGAAATGCAACCTAGTGCAATACTTGGCCCCCAGTAGGTTATCGTGTATGGAATGGATTTTATGCAATCGCCTTAAATGCACTGGCGTCTGACTGTCCATTAGAGGACAATCAAATCAACTCAACACCACGTTGTGCTTCTTCTGTCAGCGAAATTTCAGCTCTGATTTCAATAGTTAGAAAAACAGGAGAAAGAATCGGGCCATAGCATCCTGAGAGTGGAGCTATGCGAGGGGTTGGGAGGAAGGAGGGCGAGGGCGGCAGGGAGAGCTAACAGTCCCACCTCGGCTCACCTCCTCCTGCAGCAATCGCTCAGCCCCCGCCCCCTCTCTCCATTCCGGACCCCCCACCCGGGAGGCGTGAGGGCCGCGCCCGCGAGGCAGTAGCCGGGCTCTGGCGGTCACGTTCGTTCCCTGCTGCTTTTCCAGTCTCCAGCCTCCTCGCTCCTCCTCCCTCCTCCCCGGCCCGGGTTTGGAGGCGATTCCCCTCTAGTGACTGAGCCGAACGTATCTGGGCGAGCGGCGCTTCGCCTCCCTCCGGTCTTTGTCTCCTCCTCCTGCAAGGCTCCGGGGCCCGGCGCAAGGTCTGCAGCGGCCGCCGCAGCAGCGGGAGCCAAGCGGTGCCTCGCGCGGCCGCGCGGGGCCGCGCCCTCGCTCGGTGGAGGCGCCGGAGGACGCCAGCCTGGCCACGCACCGCCGGCGTCCGGCGCTCCAGCCGCCGCGAAGCAACGCCGCGGCCGCCGCGGCCGGGGAACTAGCCCACCCGGCCGGCCCGCTCCGAGGCAGGCAGCCCAGCTAGTAGTCGGGTGGGGATAGCGGCCGCTGCGGGTCTGGCAGCGCACACAGGGCGCCAGGCAGACGCACCCCACGCCTCATCCCTGCGCCACGAGGATGGAGCAGGCACCCCGGCCCGGGACTGGCGCAAGGTAAGGTGCAGACGCCTGTTGCTTTTCGCAAAGCGCGGTATCGTCCCCTCTGCCCGGATGCCTAGGGCACCCTTCCCAGAACAGGCAGAGGAGAACTATCACCCCATTTCTGAGCCGTATCCAATCCCCCTGTTTCCCCGGAGTAGATCCTTGGAGAGATCCCTCCTGGCGAGGGCGGGGGTCCACCCGCTTTGCTGGCGTGCAGCTTGGCTGCAGTGCAATAGTCTGCAAACTTTTGTGCCCCCTCCCTGCGCGGTGCTCACCCAGTGCGGTGCAAGTTGCACGTCTACTTTTCGTTTGCTCCCTTCCCCCAGTACCCACCCCCCCTCTTTTGCCGTATGCATCTGCCCATTTCTCACTGTGTGTTCTTGCCAGTCGACTTTTCACTCCCTGCAGCTCCCGCTAGAGAGGCGAGGGTTTGGGACCCAGCAGTGCTTATCCTGCCTGTAGGGGTTGGGTAGGAGCCGAGATGGTGAAATAAGATAGGTGGGACAAGGGGGAAGGCTGTCCCCACCCCTGGGGCTCTGTCCAGCGCGGCGGGAGTCGGTCGGTTCTTACGTAGGCCACCCCCAACTCGGTAATGAAACCCTTGGAGTGGCTTGCGGCTGTGCGCCGTGGGAAGGCAAGTGCAGATCCGGGTGGGTGAAGTAAGTGGTTTGGTGAGGGAAAGGTTGCTGGTGGGGTGGGGGAGGAAGCTGAGGGTGGGGATAGATCTGGTTGAGGGGGGACCAAAAGGCTCTGCTAAAGTGGGCGAGGGGCCAGCCCAGAGCCGTCTTCTGACGCGGAGGAAAAGGAATTTGAGTCTGGAGGGCGCTGGCCCGGGTGTGTAAATAGAGATGGGGGAAGGGTTGGGCACCTGGGGAGGCGCAGAGAGGCAGATTGGAGCCCCGGAATGCTGGGGCCCAGGGGGACTGGGGAAGGCAGGCTTCTGGGTGCCTGGGATGGGGCGATCTTCTTCTCCAGGGGAAACAAACTGCTCGATTCAGAGTACGTTGGCGTCTTGGGCGGCGATTGAGTGGTCAGGTCATGGACCAGGGAAGCTTTTCCTAGCTGGAAGAGGACCAGGGTTCCCTTGTTTCCCCCACACCCGCTTCTATACCCCTCCACCTCCGCAACCGGGTCGGCAGACCCACCTTCCCTGCCAGGAGCTCGGGAGTCAGGGATGTTTCCACAGCCGCAGGGTGGGAAGGGGATTCCGGGACTCGAGGAAGAGGCTTGTGTGCCGGGTAGGGGGGAGTTCCCAGCGCCTGGCGAGTAAACCGGTGTCCCAACCGGTTGGAGGAGAGCGCAGGGGCGGAGGCTGCAGTGGGAGCCACCCCCCCCCCCTCCGCCGCCCCTCTGCACAACGCACCTGGGCGGAGCAAGGGAGTGGGGGGAGCCCCGAGCCGCCGGGGAGGCTCGGGAGCGCAGACCTGGAGGGCGTGCAGCGAAACGCAGGGCCAAGGGGGTGTGAGCATCGGGTGACGGGAGGCCCGGCTCCCAGACCCGGAGCCCCGGGCAGAAGTGGGTCCGTCCACCTCTCGGCCCCCAGGTATATCCTTTCGGCTGTTAGAGACGGTTTGGCGGATGCCAGAAGGCTAGGCGCTTTCCTCCTTTGCACCCCAGCAACCTGGAAAGGAAGGCCATTTATGCGAGGGGACCTCGCCTGCTATGGCGAAGAAGGGGCAGTCCCCGGGCTCCATTTATCCTGCTGGGGGACACACTGGGCTGTCACAGGCCTGGAAGCACCTCATTTAACCCTTCTCTGTCTGAGAAGGCGCACGCCCCTCCCAAAGTGGTGCCTTGAGCTGAGAATCCAATCCTACAGGCTCCAGAGAAGAGGAATTTGGGGGTTGCGTGGGCCCGGATCCCTGCAAAACGCCCTGGACTTCCCTGTTCAGATCTCCCACGTGCAGGCTTTTAGGGCCGCAAACCGTCTCTGCGGTTGCCCTGCAGACAACATCCCCGGCTCTCTGGACCAGAGCTGGGAGAAAGCGGAGCACAGCGCAGTCCCATTTTCTGGGCCTGCCGCCTTGGCCAGACCCTTCTGAAAGAGACGTCGACTGGCCAGGGCTCCAGAAGGAATCCTGAGTTGAGTCACTCCCCTCCGGGCCACCCCTGAAGCAGCGAGCTCCCTGCCTCCCCACCGCCAGCTTCAGAGCCCCAAGGAGGGAACGGGGATTCCCTTGGGACAGGCTTGGGTGCAGCTCCTGAGCGCAAGGCCAGGCGTGGAGGGGGATAGAGCTTTGGCTTCTGAATTACCTGGATAACTGAGGTAGGATTCCAGAATTAAATTCTTTACTCCGCCACGTTGAACTTTTGGCGCCCCAAGGCCAGGTTCTTTCTGGATGCTTATTGCTTGGTTCTGTGCTCAGGCTGGTTCTCTTTGCTTGTAGAAACAGGTTGGAACATGTCCCTTGGCAACTCTTGAAGCAAGACTTCAAATGCACACCATGGTGTTTTGTCAGGTTGCTGAGCTGTTCCGGGGAGGCAGGTAGTCATGATAGTAGTCAGCCCTGGCATTTACTGAGCTCTTACTTTGTGCAGGCAATAGATGTTTCACGTGCAATTTGGGTTTTAATCCTTATGACAACCCTGGAAGACAATTATTTTTCCCATTTTGTTGGTAAGGAAACTAAACCATGGAGAAATTAATTTGTTTGCTCATTGTCATCCAACCAATCAGTGGTGGGACTTGTGGATAGAGAAGTGATGTGTCCCATGCTTTCAACCCCACTTGGTACCAGAGATCCTTTGTCCACAGGAAGGGTGGGTGACAAATGAGAAACCCCGGGGGCATGCTGTCAGTGCCAGTCCTTGCCTGGGAGCCCCTGTGGCTGTGGAAATGGGGAGACTGATGGTGCATATTTCCCCTGCTTAGAGCCCGATGGGGTGCACCTAGGGAGGATGGGGTCCTGGGACTGGGAGCAGATTTAGGGAACTGGCAGCTGTCATTGGACTTCTGTTCTGAATCTTTTCGTGGACATTCCCTTTTTAAATGTGAGGAGAAATGAAAGAGGGGATCCGAATGTGAGCAGAGATGTGCTCCTAGGACAGAAACTGTGGAAACTATTCTGCAAATGCATCTCTTTCTAGTGACTGAATCACAGACTATTAGAGCTAGAGTGATCTCAGATATCACCCCTTCCAATCCAGAAGTGGGGAGGAGACTGAGTGATGTGCTCAAGGCCACTCTGTGTTCCTAGCATCACTAGTGCTAGAACCACTGTCTTCTGACCCTTGGTCAAAAAAACCAATATTTATGCAAAAATGGATTATGTTCACTGTGGCTTCTTTTCAGGCTCTTAAAATTAATTAGGGAAAATTAATTAGGGAAAAACTTGTTTATTTAAAAAAGTAGACGATTTTGCTCATTTTTCATAAATGCCTTGTTCAGCATAACCAGAAAAGGTGACGATCATACAGTGGATGAACCACCACAAGTATGTGCCTCTTTTGAAAAAAATTACAGCAGAATATTTATAAACCTTCGAATAAAAAATTAACTGTGCAACCCTTTAGATTATTCTAAATGAAATGAAATGGATTCTGAACCATTTCAGCCAAGTCCCCCTGTCAAGTGGAGAGGCGCTGTCCTGCCCCACCCCCAAGCATTTGTGAAAATCAGAAAAAATGTACTGCGTCAGAGGGAAAAATCCTTTTGAATACAATGAAATGATTTGGGATTATTTCTTCTGGCTTCTGACCGTTGGGTTAAAGTTTAGGCTGATATAAATCTGAGATAAGCCAACATCTTTCTAAGTAGACATACTTGGGGCTCAGAAAGGGGAATGATAGTTCTTTACCATCTCGCTCACTGAGCCCCTTTGCAGGGGAGACTTGGTCTGGCAGTTTAGGGATTCCATGTGCCCCTAGGCATTCTCGTAGGACAGAATTCTGATTTCTAAGAACGTTCTCTGTCTTGTCTCTGTAGCCACAGTACTACATGTCCCCCCCCCACCCCGGAGTTGAACCAACAAAAAGTCAGCTAGAGGAAACGCAGAGGGGGAGAACTTCGAAAAGCCTGTTTCTCAGAATCACATCGTGGCAGGGTGGGTGGGAGTTCCAGGCAGATGGTGGAGACTTGTTGCCTTTTCTGTCACCTGGAACAGGATTTCTATCCCTGATGCTGTGACAGGCCAGGCCAGAGGCCCCCAGGCGGTGATGGGGGAGGGGTAGTGAAGGAGGAAGGGGGTGAGGGTGAGGCATGGGTTGGGGGCTTGGCTGACAAAGGGCTTTGGTGTGGCTGAGATGGCCCAGGAGAGAGTGCCTGAGAGATGCCGTCTTCCCCCTTCCTCTCTTACCTGCCTCTTCAGTCTTGCCACCCATATTGGGCTGACTGATCTGAATCTGAGTTATCTCAAGGGAAGCATTCACTTTCTAGAGAATTCATTAGCAATACGTATTGTCTTTATGTAAGTAGAGAAGAAAATACAGACAGCTGCCCCACTCCTCAGGGAGAGCCCTAAACATCAGGTCATCCCAGAAGGGTGATCTTCTGAGGCAGAGGGTCTGCATTAGCCGGATTGCAGCAGTGTCAGAGAATAAAGGACGTGACACTGAAATCAGGTGTGGCAGCAGCCGAGAGAAATGGTCTTCTGTGAGGGACCAAATGAAGGAAAACCCGTTTCTACCTGGGCAGATGTTCTGGTTCCCAATTGCTAGCTTTGCAGGGGTGATAGTGGAGTTAGCTGTACCCTTACCCCACGTATGTCGTCCATATCCTCCACTTACTTCCCTTTTCCCGTGTGGTGTAGCGTTAAAGGGCCCGCACAGCACTTCCGCTGGGACAATTCTTTGGTGGTGTATTTATCTTAAATCATATAAATACGCGTTTGTTGACAGAATAACAATTACTGTTAAGCAACATGGTCTGGGACAAGGTTATGAAAAAATGAAACCTTTTTATTCAGAATATAAGGAATAAATATTTTTATGCAATACATCGTATGAATTAAAATTCTCAGTTTTGGTTAGAGATTTAAATATAAAAAATCATCAAGAACCAGAGCATCTGATCTTGACCTACTTTTAATAACAGGAGAAGCCAAATAGTAAGGATCTGTGGAATTTGAAGAAGAGGACAGGAGGAAAAAGAAAAAGAAGATATTACCAAGTAAAACCTGAGATGCTTTTCCCTCATGGATTTTATTTTAAATAAAAATATAATATCTTAATCTATTTTGAGATTTAAGTAGATTAACCCATAAGATTAATAAATTTAGTATTTTATCTTCAGATTGTGGCTTTGATGAGCTGTGTTCTACAAGTGGTTGATGCTCTTCTATCTGACAGACTAGTATGTATCTATATATTCTTTATAAAAACTTAGTGAATTAATGCATGACGTAAGAAATGTCCATTGTACGTAAAAATGAAGTCTGCAGCCTTCTCAAGATTTGGAATGTATTTTCCCAAAGTGGTGAAATTAATAGTAGTAGCTGTAAAATTCAATTAAAATAAACAAATGAATAAATAGTGAAAAAGAACCACCCTGATGAAAACAAGATTTTTTTTTTCAAGCAGATAAATGAACAATTAGTTAAGTTTATAAAATTTATGGTTTCAAATTTATCCTAAGCTCTCTCGGCTGCTTTTTATGGTAACACTTGTCTAGTACAAGGGTCACTACACTTTTAGACAGTTTTTGAAAAAGCATTTGTGCCTTTTGTTAGAAGTAAAATGGAGACAAGCATAAAAAAATAAAATATTGTGAGTCATTCTTAAGCATGGAGTAATTCTTGACAAAACTAAGTATGTTTTCAAATTCAATTTGATTTCCTTTTTTTCTTTCTTTTCTTTTCTTTTCTTTTCTATTCTTTTTCTTTTCTTTTCTTTTCTTTTTCTTTTCTTTTCTTTCTTTTTCTTTTAATCTCTTCTTTCTTTCTTCCTTTCTTTTTTAGGTCATTGATAGAATTTTCAGTCTGCGTATAAGTCATCAGTACCTTGCTGGGAGAGAGCTGTTTCAGTACAAATATCTCCCCTGGTGAAGGCAGGGAGAAAGAACAGTGTTTATTTGTCCGGAGCTAAAGCACAAAGGTCATGAAGTCGCACTGGCTTCTCCCCTTGGGCTCCAGCCTCAGCTCTGGTTTGGGAAGGCAGCCCTTGCTAGGGCCTGCCTACAGAGGGCTCAACCTGTTAGTGGTGACTAAGCATTCTACTTGCCTTGGCTACCCTGGGGATTTATGCTCTGAGAAGAATCCCGGCCCAGTCTGCTGACCTTCTTCAGCCGTCTGCTCATGAGGGATTATCAAGCAGGAATGTTTTTCATCCTTCCTACAAATTCTATTTAAGCCTGGGTTGGCAAAGTGGTATAGTCTCTTTCCACAGAGTGTTTCGTGGTCGTTTATTTGGGTGGTCAGTCAGTCTGTTTTTTCGTTGCTTCTCAAAAGCACTTCCTATAAACAAAATTAATATGCTCCCCTAGTGGAAGGTATGGTGTAGACTCTTGGTGCCCGAAGCATTGGCTTCAAGACCCATGAAAGAGGGATGGTGGGTAGCCAGCCAGGTCAGAGGCCCAAGAGAGAGGCAGCAGAGAAGCAGTGGAGGTGGAGGTAGGCAGGAAGAGGAGGCAAGAGGGGCAAGCTGTCAGGGTAAACGGACTGCTACTGAGTCCAAGCTCTTTTTTGCTCGCCGCATGACAGGCCAGTAAATCGGGAGATGAGGTGTTCCGGCAAGGAATAGCGACTTTATTCGGAAAGCCAGCAGACCAAGAGAATGGCAGTCTAATGTCTTGGAGAACCATCCTACTCAAGTTAGAATACAGGCTCCTTTTATACAAAAAAAACCAGGGGAGGGGGTGTGGCTGGTTGTTGCAAACTTCTTGCTGCAGGAATTCTTTGTTCTTGCAGCCGTCCACGTGGGTCAGGCCATGGTGTCCCTGTAAACCTCCAACAAGACAAAGGTTATTCTCTGTTTTGCAACTTGCCATCTCTGCATAAGTGCAGAAATGCTAACATCCTTAAAGGTCAGAGCCCCGAGAATAGGCTCTCCTGTGTATTTCAGGCTAAAGGCAACATTGTTTTACAAAAGGTGCAGAGCCAGCAAGACTGAGCCTAGAAAACAGGGCACAGTGGTCAAAACTAAAGGAACAGATCCAATATATGGAGTCAGATTTGTTCTCCTCTATTACAAGACCACCCAAAGGAAGAGGACCCAGCAGTTAGCCCGGGAAGACTAAGGCATATTTGGTATAAGCCAACCTCGAAAGATAAGACAAAAAGGCATAAAAATAAGAGAAGACGGAGAGAGCTAATGGGAGTGATAGGGGCCTGAAGGAGAGGCGTACAAGTTAAAAATAATGCACCTAAATCATTCCTCAAGGTCTAGCTCACCTCAAAGGTAGGCTCAGCCCTCAGCCAGCGGGCAGGCATGCTTTCCCACATTCCCTGCCCCTGGTTAATGCGGCTTCTCAATCACCAGACCAAGGGCTCTTAACCTGAATTATGCCCTGGCGCCCTTTGCCAGTCTGACAAGTTTAGAGACCCTAGAAGGATGTGTTTAAATGTATAAATTGCAATACATTAGATTATAACAGAAACCTTATTGAGATAATTATATGTAGTATGTAAGCCACTGTGACCTCATGGGTGCCCAACAAGCTCCAACCTGTGGGAACCGCCGTTTTGAAGCAGGGATGAGCTTAATGCCGCTGTGAGGTGCCTGCAGACCCGCGCTGTGACAGGAAAATGTCCAATTTGGGTTGGTGACACTGTCACGGGTACTGCTCTTGGCGTGTAAGTGTTGTGGCCTGCATTTGCAATAGAATTAAATGCTAAATTGTAGTGCAGTGTTAGAAAACAGATTTGTGGCTTTTTTTCCGTTCAAGTTCACGGATTCCTTGAATCCTGTTGATAGACACTTGTGACTAGGGGAATGTGTCGTCCCTAATCGGGGTACTGTTGAGAATGAAATGGAGTGGGGTTGTCACTCTTAAGAAGTGGGTGTGAACTGGGACGGGCCTGGCAAATTGGAACGTCGTAAGGTCCTTTCCGCCACTGTCACCTCTCTGGGGTCTCTTTCCCCGGATCAGTTTTCACTTCCCTGGTGCAAAGAGTTGGCGTCATCCGCCCTGTTCTTAGGGGTCGTGGCCTTGGATACTGATGGGCTCGGGGAAGTGGACACCAACTTTCGCTGAAAGAAGTCACCTGTCAGGGCCCCCTCCAGGCCGAGGGACGCCGTTGTAAGAGCTGGGAGGTGCGCTTCCTTGGAGCGGCCGCAGCCTCTGGCTCCCGGCTGGGTGAACGCTGGCCGGCGTTTCAGCTCCCGGTGGCTGCCTTGGCCGGGTGTCCTGGCGCTTTGGCCAACTTCAGCCTCAAGTGAGGTTGAATTATGAGACTACGCTGCACTTCAGCCGAAAGTTTCAGCTTCTCCAACATTTTTATTTCTTTTCTTTTCAATTTTTGTTTTTTTAAAGCAGAGCTCCCACAATAGCTTTGAAAGTTTTCTTTCCTTTCCCTGCCCAGTTCCTACTGATCAGAAAGTGGCCTCAGTGCAGGCAGATGGAGGGAGACCCACCGGAAAAGACCAGAATCTGGAGAATGGTTAAACTGGATAGCAAGGCCTTGAGTGATGGCGAGGGCCTGAGGGCCTGGAGTGTTCCCTACGCACGCGGCTCGTGTTGTCCCGTGTTGGGGGAAGGTGACAGGGCATCCCTGCTCCTGGAGATCACGGTGTTTCTTTCTGTTCTGTGGGTGATGTGGAACTTGCTTAGAAGAATAAAAGGCTCTTCCAGGAAAGCTTTTGACTTTGCAAGGGGGATGCAGCCTCTCAGAAATATATATCGAATATTTGATTGGGAGCCAAGCCCCTGGGTTCTAGTTCCAGCTTTGGCCCTAACCAGCTCTGTGTCTTTGGACTGGTTAAGATGACTTCCCCAGTAAGTGGATGATTGGAAGCCAGATGGTTTCGAAAGCCCCTCCCAGTGCGGTGGCTTCCAGAGGCATTGTTTTATTTACGCTCCGGATGATGGTTTTCCTCTTCAAGCTGGTTCTGACTTCTTTGCTTAGGCCTTCCAGCCCTTGTGTACCACAGATCCAATAAGGATAGATGGAGACACTCCACAATCCCGAGGCTCTGTGACTAGAGTCAGGGGGTGGGAGTGGGGAGGTGGAAGGGATTACAGCCAGCAGGCCAAGGGACAGAGTAGGAAAGGACTGGAACACTCTATAACTTTCCTCGCAGCAATGACCATCACTCAGGAAGGGCGTAGGAAAGATGGAGGAGGAGTTCCGAACATTTCGACTGTGTGCTCATCTGTGTCTAACTCCTTATAACCGTATAATCATGTCACTCCCTCCTAAAAACTTTCAAGTGACTCCTGGTTGCATCTCAGAGGATTACATCCTTATTACGGGTTAATAGGTCCTTCATCACCCGGTCCCACCTGTCTCTCCATCTGACATTTTCCTTGGCACACCTACGCCCCGATGTGTTAGAGCTGGTGTGTTAGTACTGGCTAGTACTGACGAGGGTTCACGTGTCTTCTCTCAACTCTGCGCTCAGTGATATCATATTGTAGCTTGAAATCTGGTATGGTAGCGGCATTTACACCACAGAAACTGACAGACGTTATAAAGCAATGCCTTTTTTTTCCCTGGAGTGTCTCTTGTTAAAATTTACTAGCACGCACCGCTGCCCCTGCCCCGTTCGCCATTCTCGACTCCTGACAGTTCATCAGACAAATGAACTCTCTCCTTCTCGCTCACTTTCCCTTCTTCTGTCCCTCCCTTCATTCTGTCTTACTCTTCATCTACCAACTCATCCAAAGGTAGCCAGACTCTATTCTCATTCCTCTTCTGCCCCTTAATAGCTGAGTGAGTGAATCTGGGAAAATTTCCTAACTTTTAATATGCCTCAGTTTTCTCTGTGTAAAATGGGTATAATAATGGGTCATTGTGAGGCTTAAGTGAGGCTTACCATATGTATAAGGTGCTTTGAATAGTGTCTGGCACAATCTTATTTTACCACTATTTTAGTATTTGTTATTAGTATTGATCATAACATTATTGATTGCTTATTATGTCCACAGCACATATGAAAAGAGGTTCAGTAAAACAAGCACAAGATAATGTTTAAGAGTCTTGAACAAAGCCTGGTTAGTTCTCGCAAGGTTATCAGAATTGATTTCTTGGAGCCAGGGGCATTTGAACTGAATCTCGAAAGACTGATTACATATACCCACCAACCGCGCAAGCCTGATGGTGGCATCTCGGGAGAAGGCAAGTCACGTGAGCACAGGCCCAGAAGAGGGACCGGCATGCTCTGCTAGGGTTTTGTGTAGCCAGGCATGAGATCATGGAGGGAGAGGAGTCCTTGATCATATTCAGGTGGCACAAGATCCCCGGGGAAGCGAGCTCAGGGTCCTGCTAGCTCTGCCTTCCTGTTGCCTGCACAAGCGCTGCAGGTTTGAGCTTCGGATTTTCCCCCCAAAGTCAGAAATCTAGGTTTTACTGTGGAAGCTCCTAATGTTTAATGGTAAAGCTAATTCAATTTAAAAAATAAACAAAACAAAGCACATCCAGAGGCTGTCTTCAGGCTCCTGCTGGAGAGTGGGACTCTCCATCCCCAAGCTGTGCCAAGCTAAGGCCTGCAGTTGGAATTTCTGATTTTGAATGTGATCCGGCCAGTCTCTGTGTGGCCACCGTGAGAGTCACCCCAGGGCTCTGAGCCCTGGCTGTCTGCCAGATGGCTCTCCTGTTCCCTGTCCTACATACCTTGCTGTAAGGAGCTAAAAGCCCTTGCAAAGAACCAATTCGAATTGTCCCTAGGCCCTGTGTGCTGTGGCCGAGCGGTACTCAGGACAGCCCCAGCCTGATTTCAGTTCACCCAGAGACACCCGAATATCCTCACTTGCCTCTTCAATTTTAACAGTAGATGGGGGAAGAGACATGTAGGAGTGTGTTCTCCCCCTTCGTTCTGTTGAAAACATCACTAGGAGCTTGACATTCCGTTGTGGAAGTCTGGATGTCACAGACCCAGCTAAGAGCTATTGATTGCTTCTGCATGGATTCAAGATCAAGGGGAAACGGTGCACCCAGCCGCCATGTGGTGTGTGTGTTGATTGTTTGCTTGCGGGGGGCGGGGGGGTGATTCTCTGATAGGTCAGTCGCCCTGGGTGTTAGTTGGGGTCATGTCTAGATTTGCACTTACATGGGTGAAATTTCCCCTCTTTTACTCCCTTTCCATTCCAGGCTGCCTGCGATTGTGCAGGCTTTTAAGAAGTGATCAGACCTTGGAAGAGCTGAATTATTTCCAGTTGAGGGGTTGAGCTTGGTGGATGCTGGCTTCTACAGCCGAGAGGTGGAGGAGCACCCAGCCTACTTCATCAGGCCTGGTTGAAAGCACTCTGTAATTGCAGCTTTGTGAACATCTCAGGCTTATTATAATACAGTGAATCTGGGTATTATTCTGATTTTGTGTTATTTTTGTTTCATTGTATTGCCTGATTGAACTTGATGTTGAGAAGCGTTAGAGCTGCAGACAGGCCTTGAAGGAAGGATTTGTGACTTACCTGGATTTTGGCTTCACTACGGGGATCCCTGCTGCAGGAGCTGACCTGGGTGTCAGAGGCCATTTCACTCTCCTCCAAGCCCTCAGCCTCTTGGGCCCTCAGGACTGAGCTGTGAGATGCTGCAGGAGCTCTCACCCCTGCTGGTGTCTGGGACCCTGACCCCCCCCCCCCCCAACCCACTGCAGGAGCCAAACCCCAGAGAAGCCAACAACCTACTCTTCTGAGGTGGATTTGAAGCAGTTAGGTCTGTTGAATTAACAGAGGTAAAATAGCACATTTGCTGTGAAGGAGGTGTGATGGTGTTTGGAGATGGGGCCTTTGGGAGGTGATTAGGTCGGGGTGAGGTCAGGAGGGTGGGGCCGACAGCAGAAAGCTTGCCTCCTCTTGTTTCGCCCACACACCCCATCGGAAGGCCACGTGAGGATCCAGCAAGCGCACGGCCTTCGGCAACCCAAGGAGAGGGCTCTCACCAGACACTGACCATGCTGTCACTTTGATCTTGAACCTCCAGTCACCAAAACTGGGAGAAATTAATTCCTGTTGCACTCCGTCTATGGTATTTTGTCACGGCAGCCTGAGCCGACCAAGACAGAAGTCGCCATAGCTTAGCCAGGCACCTAGCCACCTTGTGCAACATCTCTGAGCAGAGATGTACCTTTTTCATACCGCCGTATCTGATGCTCGCCACCAACCTGGCACACAGTAGGCCCTCAGTAGCTACTTATTGAATGAAAGAATGAATAAATACTAATGCATGGAGTGGAAAACCTCCAATTTATAAGCAAACATTTGAAAAGTTCATTTGAGTGTTGGAGATTTCCTTCAATTGTGGCTTGAGATGAAGGAAAAATAAATTCTTTTAGAGAAGAAGCTGTTAATAGCTTGCACTGTTTACCAACTCACACCTCGTAGGGTCTCCTACAACTCTTCTCCGTAAAGAGATGCCGCGCTGGGCTGCTGACCTCCCAAAACCTAAGTTTAGTAAAATAGCAAAGAAAAATCATTTCTTTATGAGAGAATCATAGAACCGCAACATTGGAAAGGACTTCTGAGGTCCTTTTTAATTTAAAATATCCAGTGGGCAGATGGCCAGAGAAGGATGTGATGTCTTTTCTGACAAAATGGTGGCTTTAGGGGGTCTTTCCTTCCTCTGAGAAATTCCGCAGACACTGTGAGCAGTTTGCTCCATGGCTTTTGCCATTTGAGAATGAAAGAGCTATTTCCTCAAGATGCTCTTCATCTTTATTCATATCTGGGAGCAGATGAGTTCAGCGTGTGTGGGTGTGGGATTTGAGGAGCTTGAACGGCTTAGGTAGCAGTTGGCGTGCCGGTCGTGTGATGAGGAACATGTATCGACAATATTAAATTGTGGGCTGAATCTTGGTTTTGGCGTTTAAAAAAAAAAAAGAATACAATTTCTAAAAGCATTGTTTTTATGCCAGGGGTGTTTCTCAATGTTGGGTCAACAGTGCTGAGAAATGCAGGCCTCCAATATGCATCACGTTCTTCTCCCTTGCCTGGTTTTCCTATGTCAGCCCTGCTAAACTTCTTTCTGAACTGGAAGGTGCTGTGGAGTTTCTAAATATACATCCATATGGGACTCAACTGATGGAGGGAAATAGCTTCAGTAATAACAGGCAAAACTTTAATCACTTTTCATATTGAAGGTGGAAGAGCCAACTGGGTTCCAAGAGAAATTAATGGTATTTGAGTCGCTAGGAAGTTGCTGTTTGCTTCCCAGGCTCTAAAATCTCTGTCATCACCAGCTTCCAGGGCTTTCTTGGGTGAAGCTGTATACCATCGCTTCTTTAAAAAGTCATCTTCCTTTCTCTACCATTTCTTTGTGCTGACAGTAACAGAGGAGGAGTACAGAGAAACTTTCTTATACTTGGTGGTGGGTGGCGTAAGCAGTGTGAGCCTGACCATGTGCGGCTCTAGGTAACAGTGTGGAGTCTACAAGGAGGAGGTGTCTTTAGTCAAGAACACGTGGCTTTTCAGGGCCCTGGATTAGGAACAGAATGCTTAGGTTGGGGGTTTTAACCATTTTTCTTGATATGTATCCTTTTGGCCGTCTAGTGAAACCTATGTATCCCTTCTTATTTTTTATGTAAAATTCATATTTTTAATTTATTTAAATAAAGTGTAAAAACATTTTTCAATGTAAAAAGTACATAGAATTAGAAAGAACAACAACAAAAAAATACACAGATACACTGACTTTCACAGAAGTTAACATTATGCACGACCTCTCTCTCTGTCCGATCTGTCATCAGTATTTTAAAAATGACTTTAAATAACACACTTTAATAGTTAGCTTACTCATCAGATGTGCTTGAACTTGCCTGGTATAGACTTGTAACTCACATGCCTATCATATTTCCAAAGACAGTGTTAACTTATAAGTAATCCAACATTCTCATTTGAACTGTCCATGTTTGCAAAACTGTAACAAATAATTTAAATGGTTGACTTTTTTCCACACGTGTCCATGAAGGAGAAGCAGGTGTAGATAGGTAAGACCATAAAACATCCTAGAAGTCTGGATCACTAGGTAGAGAATGCATTGAATGACTACCACATTAGAAACTGACCAAGAGTTTTCCTCTGTATATTATGAAGGGCTATGGTCAGGAAGAATTAACTATCATGATTTTAAAGTCATGATGTGCATAAATGATATTTTCAGGATTTCTGGAACAACGGTGTTTTCATGTGAAAAAAAAAAAGCTGTGGTGACATCATAGGTACCGATAATAATAAAGTACTTTGTTGCTGGCCTTTAAAATGGAAGGAAATGCTTAAATCCAGGTGGAGATCAGTGGAAAAAAAAATCAGAAAAGACCTTCCACTGTTGTGGCCCTCTGTATTTTAGCCATGGCCACACTGTGGGTGTGGACCTTGAGTTAAAAACCTCTGCCTCAAGGTGTGAGTGAACACCTGAGAATAACCAAAGCGGTTTTCAGATGGACGAGACCCGTTAGAAGGGATTATAAAAGAACGTCATTTTCTGTTTGGTAGTTTATTTCACAAACATGCCAGAATTTAACCTAAAGACTGAGGTTGGCTTCATAACTGATCCCTTTGGAGAGAGATGCCGTCGACTTTATTCAAAATAGTGCTGGATCTTCTTTGAGAGCCAGTAGTATAATATTTTGAATATATTCATCAATGTTAATTCTTAAAGTGTTTCGGGGTGGGTCTGGTGTTTTGAAATAAGCCAAAGCCATTTGAGGTAAGGCTGCTGAATACAGAGGGTGATCAGGGTGTGGAGACATCAGATTGGACTTGAGAAGCCCCAGGCTTCTTTTCAGAAGGGACTGGTCCACGCCCCTGAAGGATGCTCCATCACGGTGGAGGTGGGGTAGGGATGAGATCCAGAAAAGACTACATTTCCGAAATGATAGCATCCTTGGAGTCAGTCTCTAGTTCTCTAGGGTGACAACTTTATACACTTATGTCACTCTGTAAAGTCACATTCCAAGATGGCTTCAACATATTTAGTGACAATATCCAGGATCACAGTCTGTGCAGTCTTGAGTAGAACTGCATTGTCCTGTAGACCTTCAATGCTAGGTTCTTAGGTGATTTAAAATCTCCTAATAGTCACGCTACACGTGTAAAAAGATAAAGGTGAAATTCATTTTAATAATGTATTTTACTTAACCCAATATATCCAAAATTATCATTTAAACATATAAGCAACTTAATATTTATTAAATTTTCTTTCACACTGAGTCTTTGAGATCTAGTGTGTATTTTATACCTACAGCACCTTGCACTTTGGACACCGAATTTTCCTCGGAGACACTTGACCTTTATTTAGATTTCATAAAATTTACTGTTGAAAAATCAGACTCACACATCCAAGTTGTTTCAGATGTACTTAAATGTTTTCCAATAACTACACTGAATGTTCATTTTTAAGTTTAAATGTAAATAAATCCCATTGAAAATCCAACCTTTAGCTCCTCAGTCTCGCTAGCCACATTTCAGGTGCTTGGTGGCCACATGTGACTTGTGGTCACCATATTGGATGGTGCAGGTCAAGGTTATATGGGGCAACAGTTGGAGAGGGGTCCCGAGGCACAGTGTGGACAGTGAAACTGGAAAAATGAAGGCGAGAGGCTTGGCCCTCCAGTTGTTTTTCCTTTTTGTGAATCAGTTCTTTTAGTCTTCTCGTTAATCCAGTATTTTTCCAAAAGCTTCGTATCCCTTCTTTAGAATCTTTCATACAAACCCCCTTAGGGCTTCTGCTTATGACTGTCGACCATCTGCATCCAGGGGCATCCTGTGTCGCTGCTTCCGGGAGGGAAGGTTTGGGGAGAGGGTAGATTCGGTGGGGACAGGAAGCTCGTGCCTCTGCCCCAGGTTCTGATGACCGAGCAGTCAGACCACAGGAGTAGAGTGTCTTGACTCTAAGCCCCACTGGTTGCCCACCTCTCTCCTAGTACCTCTGGTTCTGATTCTGAAAATTTGGGGTAGGGCGCAGGAAATCGCATTTTTATGAAGTCTTCCTTGCTTTCCCTCTCTCTCCCCACTAAGTGATTCAGAGCGGTTTAATTTAAGAACTACTGACCTAAGCATCCTTCCGCTGACTGTATTCTTTTTGCTAGAGGTTTGTCATATTTGTTCTGAAGAGCCAACCTCCTGTGTCTCATTAACCTGGAGAGTTGTAGGCCCTGCCCCAGACCAGCTAAATCAGAGTGTCTGAAAGTGTGGCGTTAGGAATCTGCATTTTTAACAAGGTCCTGAAGTAATTCTTATGCCTGGTGAGCTGTAAAGACTTTAACCTTTATGCAGCCCCTCCAGCTTAGAAATATGCAATTCTTCAATTCCATCCTTTCTTATGCCTCCCTTTGCCCCCACCCCCGTGCCTGACATTTAGAAATCCACATGCCATATTTATTCTGCCTCCTCTGGGTTAAGGTTATTTAACAAGTGTGCATTTGTCCCAGGGACTGGGGACACAGAAATATAGATCATGGGATTCCGTCTCTGACTGGTGAGAGCTTGTAGAAATAGGAGGGAGAGCCAGATCTACGGGAAACTGAGGTCATGGAGCACCACAGTGGAGTGCTGGGTGCCCTGAGGTCACAAAGAAGACTTGAGTTATATGCACCTGGGTCTTGAATTGATGAGAATGGCTTTAAAAAAGGAGCCTCAGAGACCCAGAGTTGATTCAGGAAAGTGACTGTTGATATTCCATCAGACAGGGGAAGGGAAGGACACCTGAAGACTCAGGATGAATTAGGATGTGGGAAGGGGAGCAGAGCCATTATGGATGACACAGCACAATGGATTTATTGTAGAAATCAGACCTTACAGAGTTAGGTGCTCAGGATGCAGAGGTCCGCAAGGGCACAGGTGGAGGAGCAGAGCAAAGTCCCTGCGCAGGGACCAGGGAGGGAGCTGGTGAGATCTACAGAAGGTAGGTCTGCAGGGCTCACAGGGGAACGATGAGGGCTGAAGTGAGGGAAGAGAGGGCAGCTGGAATCGGGGGGGATGGAGTGGAGGCTGCGCCTGCCGGAGGAGCCGGAGGAGCTGACCACACGACTCAGAACTGACGGAGGAAGTGTGACCGTGCATGTGGGTATATGTATGTTACCTACATGTGTACAAATACGGTTTCTGTATGTGGATGGTGTATATGTAGGTGGTTTTAAATCTAAATAGCTGCGTAGGCTGTGGCCTCAGCATGGGGAATGGAGTGAACTGACATCTGAAGCTGTGAGTGAAGTTCCTGGTTTCCACCAGCCTGACCTTGGACAACCCCCCAAGTATCTCTGAGCCTCGGTCTCCTCATCCGGGAAACGCAGACGGTGTGAAACATCAGGAATCATGCGACCCAAGGCATGTATGTTGTAGACCTCGAAGAGTGATATTTTGGAAGACACAGTAGTTCCATCCGTGTCAGAGTTTGCTGAGCAGCGTTTTCCTGGCCCCATTTTCAGTCTTTGCTGAAGGACTGGGAAATGAATAGAGGCAATCAGCCTGATGTCAAGGGACAGCAGCTGTGTCTCTCAGGAGCTGCAGATCTTGTCACTTGTTTGGAGGTTGTCCCCAGCTTGGCCTGGCAACCCTGGCACTTTCTTGTTTCCTTAATTCTTGGGAAAGCCTTTTGCTCTAACTCTGTACTTATACACACACGCACACGTCCACACGCCCATAGACCAGTTTGACCGCATTCTACAGTGTGTCCCCAAGTACCCCAGTGTGCTAAGGGAGGTAGTTTTAGATAGGCATACTTTTTTTTTTTTTGGTTGTATGTATCCTTTGACAGTATAGAAAAAAAGTAAGCATAGCTAAATCATTTATACTGATATTAAGTAATCTTGAATTTTTAAAAAAGTGCATAAATGCTAATACAGATAAAGCTTGAATGTAGCAACATTCTTGCAGGTAGTATGAATGACTAACAAGAGGGCAACTCTGACTTAATTGTGTTGATGAGGCTTTTAACACATTCAGAAAAGGAGACTCTCTTATCAGGTATTACCTGATACTTATGTCAGAAATGTTTTTATTCTTCATGGGTTTGGTATTTCATCCTAAAAAATTCTTTATAGGGACCTGAGTTTTTTATATCTACTTTATATTGGCCACGTGAGGCACTTAAAAGGTTAGACTTTAACCTGGATTTAACTAGGGGGAAATAATTAGGCAAATTAAAATGAAGAGAAATTCTAGAAAACAGCTAGTCCTGTATTTTACAAAAATGTCAATGTCGTAAAACACCAAAAAACAAAACAAAACAAAACAAAACAAAACAACAGGGCTGGAGAATCATTCTAGATTAAAGGAAACTAAAGTGGTCTAGCAACTAAATATAATGTGTGATCCTTGATTGGACCCTGGATCAAAGATAAGAAGTTATAAAGGACATGTTGGGACACTTAGAGAAATTTGAAAACCAACTGCTTATTAGACAATGATGGAGTTATCAATTTTAAATTTTCTGAGTGTGATAATTGTCATATAGGGGACTCAGGGTGAAGTATTTATGGATGAAATACATCGGTGTCTACAACTAACTCTCAAATAGTTCAAGCCCAAATATACATCTGTTCACATACACTCATACACACACTCATAGTGCCCGCATACACACAGATATATATGCACACAAAACATGCAAATGCATAGACACGCAGACGTACATGCCCATGTACACAGACACACATCGACCCATATGTGTACATGCACACATACGTAGTTACATAAGTACAAGGAGAGGGAAAGCAGATGTGACAGAGTATTAACTGCTGGTCAAGCCAGAGGGCCTGTTGTGCAATTCTTGCACCCTTTTGGTAGACTCAGACTTAAAATATTTCAAAATAAAAAGTTGCAGAAAAAATTAACTTGTAAAATAGAGAAATCTGAGAGATAATCTAAGACTTTCATCATGTCGATCAAGAAGTTAAGTGTGGAGAATTTGGATTACATTTTCTTCTTGACCTGACTGAGGAGCATCCTTACCTTGCACAGAGACCTGCAGTTGCTCCGCAGCTAAGATCCCCTCCTCCACGTAACCACTGGACATAAAGCCGGTCTCTGGTCAGCAGAGCCAAGGGTGGTCCAGGGTGGCTGCCTTGATTCTAGTTTGCCCAGGCTTTACTGTTACAGCTGTTAGAGACAATACTGTTCCACACAGAATAGCCTCTGCTCTGGTGTAATAAGATTGTTGTGAATTCAGAAGTCCTTTAGTAAATCTTCGTTGAGTGCCCACTGTCCTCCGGGCATTGTTCTTAGGAGCTGATGGAAGACAGTTGAGATCCCACTTCTCATGGAGATTATGTTCTGGAGTGGGAGGGATAGAAGCAGCTAAGCAGGTAATGAGATGATGGGGCAATTTCAGAACTTGCTGAGTCTTGTAAAGGAAGGTTTATGAGGGTAACATGAGACGGAGGATGATGAGGCAATAGGGTGGCTTCTCCAAGGAGATGACCGATCGTTAACATCTCGGGGAGGAATTTTTTTTTTTTCCATGTTTCTGTTATTTATTCCTGATTCTCCCAGCCTTTGAGTTTCCCCTGATGTCAAGGTCAAGGATCTTCTGAAACGTGACTGTTCTGCTGGGCTGCCCCCCGGGGTCTGGTGCTTCTGGTTCATCCATGCCAAGCGACCCCAGGGCGGGGCCGAGACTGGGTGCGCACCTGTCTTCACTCTCTTGGTGATGAAGGTAGACATTCTCTGTGCCCTTTTCATCTTTATGGTGGACTTTTAAGAAAGTTAAACCCCAAAACCAGAGCAAGCCCATCGTTTGCTCACACTGACACGTGGAGATGAAACTAGAGTTACTGTCCCTGAATAATGCTTCAGGGAGACTCCCAACCAGCGATTTTCAGTAATGCCCCCCCGGCACCCCTCTGAGTTACTAGCTGCTTTTGCTAATTCACTATGACAGGTTTCTAAAGCAATCTGAGTTCATGTAAAAGCAGTGACACAGAGAATATTCAAACTTGCTTAAAGGAGGGTGGGGGAAAGAACTTCTATTACGTCTTCCTTGTAACACCTACCAGGATCCATTTAGATTCATTTCCTGGAGGCATTAAATATGTTTTATTTTTTCTTTTTCAGTCACCTTTCCAGTTTCATCTGATAATTATATTCTATCTGCAGTGCTTGAATTTATCCCAGAGTGTAGAACCAGTCAGCTGATACTCCAGCCCAGAGGCCACCAAGGATAGGCAGGAAAGACAGTATTGCTTAGCATTAGAGAAATTCCAATTTTTAAAATTCAGGCCAAAAGGAAGTCGCTCATATAAAATCACTCAGGAGATGGGCTGGGAGGTGTAAAGGATCCTATGTAGGTTTCAGAATATCAGCGTTCCTTTTATTTCCCCCGATCCCACCGAGGTGCACGAAAGCCGGCCTTCCAGATGGCAGGGTGTGGGCCAGGCAGCACGGTGTACGATAGATAACACATAAGGGGTTTCGAGTCAGAGAACCTGGTTTGAGTCCCAGCCCCGCCACTTACAACTGTGATCTTGGCTCAAGGCCTGGCCCAGAGTAAACACTCAGCAGACAAGAGCCCCGCCCCCTGCTTCTCCCTCATCTTGTTGCTTTAAGCTTGGTTGCGCGCCAGCCTCCCCTCAGCTGCAGTCAGTCGTGCTGGCCCTTGTTCTGTTTGCAGAGCACGGGGAAGCACATTCCTGCTTCAAAGCTGCTGATCGTGCACTTGCTGCTGCTCGGGGTGGCCCTCCCACAGATCACCCCATGGCTTGCTGCTCACCGCTTCCCGTGCTCGGCTCAGATGTCACCACTCCGGGCAGCCCTGCATCTTGGTCACTCTGACACATTGCCCTGATCGTCTTCCCCATGGCTTCTCTCACTGTCCCGAGTTACCTTGATGATGGCTTTGTTTGTTTTCATTTTCTGTCCTGTCCACCCTGAGCTTTGTGGGCTCAGAGGCCTTGACTATTGTGGGTGAACTAGTTCCTGGTACATACTCGTTGCTCCACAAGTATTTGTTGCATGGAAGTTGCCGGAACTCCACTGGAGATGGAAGGGCTTCCCAGGGCTGTTCCGAAGATGAGGTGATACCAGGTTTCTGAGAGTACTTTGGAAACTGTAAACCCTATGCAAATAACACATCATTAAGTCTTCCCTACCTCGTCTGTGAAGCACTCCTTTCCTGTTGCCCCAGACCAAGGCATCCTCTTCATAATTCTTGCAGAACGTGAGTATATTCTCTATGACTATAGACTGTTCCGTGGAGATCTGGCATTTCTGGCATGTGATTTAACTCCTGACACATCTCATTAGCAGGAGTTTCAAATGAAACTTGGAGGGATTCAAAGCAAGAGGGAAAATCCTCCTGCTCAGAAATCGGTGGTCAGCAAGCCATTCACAGGTGCGGCTTCAGGGCTGAGAGCACACAGAGCGGGCAGCATTTCAGCGATGCCCAGTATTCAAGCTACACACCGCTTCCCTGTGCCAAGTCTGGCTTAAAGAAAATGACATCACGTGCCTGGCTTGGGGGGGAGGTGGACATAAATGCGGAGGGTTCGGCTCAGAGGTGACCACAGCTTGTGTCCCTTCAAGACAGCAGAGCTGTGGTCAAGGAGGGCAGTGCCAAAACGAGCCTCTGAGCGCGTCTGGTAAGGGTTGTGCGCGGCGCATCCTGGGTGCCATGTAAGGGTTGTTTCTTCCATCTACCTGCTTTTGTGGAGACTTTTCCACCTTTACTATTGGTAACCTTTCCAGGCTTCAATCAAGATGCAGTATATTGGCTTTGAAAGAGCTTGATTTGAATTGTGGAGGGACATGAAGGGAGTTTCAAGAATCTCAGTCCATTATGCATGTTTGGCAAGATGTGTTTTTTCAGAAGCGTGAAAATCACCCTGAGAGAGACTGAATCAGGCAATGAACGGCGCTGGTCTCAGAGGGTGAACGCCCTTAAAAGGGGTTCAAGTTTCAGTGGAAACTGAAATCTCTAGTTGAAGAAAATAAAACCAAATCCTGGATTACCTGTGGCTCTCAAAATGAATAGTCGCTCTCTTTAGTAATGATTTTGGTAAACTGAGTCAGAAAATGAGCAACCACTCTGTTCCTCTCCCCCGCCTGCTGCCTGGGACAGGGGGCCTCTTTCGCAAACCTACAGAGGAACCCTCACATAAATGCTCACATTCACTGAAAATAAAAGTATATAGTACAAGGATTTTGATGCTTGGTGCACGAATGTTTTAATTATATACTTTTTAATTTGAGTGACTTAAATTAGGATGAAAATTGGAACACCAAATTTCTAATACGGACTATGCCTTCAAATCAACAAATTATCTGTAATAAGGATAAATATATTGACTGGATAAAAATTCTCTTAGATTTGCACTTATCCCTTAAGTCAACTCACAAATAAGAACAGGGCACTTTTCTTTTCTGGAGACCTCAAGGGTTCTTATAGGAAGCTTTAAAGAGGAGAGATGAATTAATTAGCACAAGAGAAATACAGCTCACTCAGAGGATTAAAATGCAACTCTTTTTTTCTTTTTTTTAAATTTAAAATTTAATTTTTGTATTGAAGTATAGTCAGTTACAATATATCAATTTCTGGTGTACAGCACAGTGTTTCAGCCATCCATACACATGCATATATTCGATTTCATACTCTTTTGCATTATAGGTCACTACAAGATATTGACTGTATTTCCCTGTGCTGTACAGTATAAACTTGTTTATCTATTTTATATATACTAGTTAGTATCTGCAAATCTCAAACTCCCAATTTATCCCTTCTCACCCCCTTTCCCCCGAATAATTGTTAAGTTTGTTTACTATGTCTGTGATGTTTTGTAGGTGTTCATTAGTGTCTTTTAAAATTTTTTTTCAATTGAAGTTGCTTACATGTTCAAGAAAAGAGTTCGAAAGAGAAGGCAGATCCTATGAAGGGGCCCCAGGGTTTCACTTTGCAGCGTCTGACTCAAGGCCAGGCTGTCCCGGGGAGAGGGGGTCCCACCACCACACAGAATCTCCTGAACATTAGACAAGTGACTCTTTTTACTTGTTTGCTTGTTTTGGAGGATGGAGAGCTTGTGTTAGCTTTTGTGGAGAAACTAACATTTGAGCTCTAACGTTCAAAGAGAATTCCGCGTTCCTCTGACTTCTCTATGCTGTTTCTTCTGGACTCTTCAGTTCAGAGTATTTCATCTTCGATTCAGAAGACTACGACGTTCCATTGAAGACAGCTTTCCTAGAGGCCAGCTGTGTGACTGTTTTCCCCATGCTCTTACCTTTATATTCTCCAAGTAAAAATAAACTCAAACTCTAGAGTTTTAAGTTTGTGGTGTTTGACCCCTTGTCTCACGTCGTACATTTCCATTGTATCTGAAGGAGAATTTCCGCAGCTCAGGTCTTTATCATTTTTTTGCCTTTACGCACCAGATTTGTTCCTTCTTTACAAACCCCTTCTTCTACGTCAGTTCTTACTTTATATTGCCACCAGATTCATGTTTTGAAAATACCACTTTGAGTGGGTTAGCTCTTCCTTTAAAGCAGTTGGTGACCCTCAGCTATTTATAAAGTCAAATTCCTTCACCAGGCGCTCAAGGCCACCCAAGGCCCGTTCTACTCCTGATCTGTGTCGTGGTGCATCTCAGTGTCATGTTGTGCCATCGTCCCAGCTGTTGGTTGACCCTTCAGCACACTGTACATTTTCTCTCTCCTCTTCCTCTTTTCTTACCCAGTGTTACTGCATCCTTTTGAAAGCTGGGTCAAATACTCAAGCAGAAGTTTTCCTTGACCACTCCTGATTAAAGTAATCTCTCCTTTTTAAAGTAAACTTCTATCTCTTGAATTAATTAGCTCTGTTTTTCGCCTTTTATAAGCTGTGTCCAAGACTATATGTCTTAAGGTCCCAGACCACATCTGATAACTCTGTGTACCCCCTGGTCACTGCCTAGCTTGCCTGCTTCCACATCTCAGGTATTAGTAATGTCTGTTAATTGCTCTCAAAAGTGGGATGATGCTCTTTCTAATAAACAAAAAGGCTGAGTGGCTTCCGTTTCTAAGGAGTCAAATGAGCTTTTCTGTTGAGCTTCAGCAATGGTGTCTGATCACTTTACTTTCAGGATATGAGCTGTTGTATTCCGGGTTCTGAAAGATCCATGAACAACAGCATGAAACATATTTGAAAGAAGGAATCATGCTAGATCTGGAAATGAGGGGAGAGGGGTCACCCATCTCAGCCTGTCAGTGGCATGTCTTGGGGGGCGGTGGGGCAGGCGAAAGCAGACACACCGAGAATTTTAAACTATTGTAAAATGATCTTAGAATTGTTCTGCTTGTAATTATCACCAAACACTGGCACTTCTAAATAATGTCAGTGATAAAATAATGTTTTTCTCCCCAAAATAGGTGTTGCTGTGGTTACTGTTAAATTTTAATGATATTCATAAGTTCCCAATTAACACATTATTATCACTATTTAATAAACTCTGTATTCTACGTGGGGGTCAGTTTGGAGAAGTCCCACGTATGCAGACGTCTCACAGGACCTCAGTCATCCGCTCCGCAAGGGCAGAGCTGTCCTGGGACCCTTCTCTTGCTTCAGGCACAGCTCACGTCTCCAGCACCTGTGATATGGCTGCATTTAAATGATAGATTTGGAATAAACAACAAGAACACAATGGTGGTAAAAATGAACACACCTTGAGTTACAGTATTTCTGTCATACGCTGCGACCGCTCACGGTTTTTATTTGTGTTTAACATTTGGGTACTTCAAGTACACGATTTTGTTTGATGAGGGCACATTTTAGTTTACACATGAAATAGATTTGTTCCGTTCCGTGATTATCACTGAACATCCTTTTTTCATCTAGCCGAGGGGTATGTTAAAACCAGCTTACCCGGAGAGTCATCGATGCTAAGGATTCCTGTGCATTAGTGAGCTTGTTTTCCTGAAGAACAGTTTCCAAGAAGGTCTCCAGAGAAGGGTCTGCACAGATGCCACTGCACCAGAGAGGCCTTTTCCATCGGCCACCTGCAAGGTTAATCACTCCCCTCCCTCCTCCTGCCCCGCTCTGCGTCATTCTGACCCCAGTTAGTTTTTCTCCATTGAGTTTATCACATCCTGATACATTATACATGAGCGTGTGTGTGTGTGTGTGTGGTGGTGTGTGTGTTCCCTTGTTAGAATGTGTCCCCTCTGCTAGTCTCAGGTTCCATGGGGTCAGGAAATGCGCTTTTTTGATGCTGTATCCTGGGCACCTGTCAGATCATCTGGCATGTGGTTGATGCTCAACAAGTATTTGTTGAGTGAATGAATGAAGGAATGAATGAATGAATGAGTGAGTGAATGAATGAATGACAGAAGCATCAGAATAAATCCCACAGAGACCTTTCATTTCGCTTCTTCTCTCTGGAGCCCATCCAAAGTGGGGAGAATGAACAGCCCTTCAGATGGGTTACAGAAGTAACTTTTGCCTATCTTAAAGAATGTGGTTTTCTTGAAGTAAAGGGAACATTGTCCCAACTTACCTACCCATCACTTTAACCCGCAAACCTAACTCAGAAGGTGGCAGGGTAGTAAAAACTTACCATATAGTGAGAATTGACTGTAGTTAGGCCCTTGAATATGGATTATCTCGATATGGATTCTCAAAAAGCTATTTTATAGATGCGAAAATGAAAGCAACAGTGTGATCACCTGGGCCCGCCCAGTCCCCGGGGTGAGGAAGGAAGGAGAGCTGGGGCCTGCGAGGCAGAACCCAGCCCTTCGTGGGATCCTCTCCATTTCTCACCCTCTCTGCTGCTCTGGCACCTGCTCCTGCCAGCATATGCCGCCGGGAAGTGTTGGATGTCACCGCACAGCTGTGAAGTAGGGCGGAAGAGAAAAAGGAATAGCACAGAAGAGCTGGGGAACCTAACGCAGGGCTCCGGAGAGGTGGGGGAGCGATGTCGGCTCAGATTCTGCAAGAATAAAGACGCCCCCCCTGGGGAAGGATGTGTGAGAAGCCTCTAGTCCACAGACTCAACTGTGCACAAGGTGGACGGGCCAGCTTCAGATGTCCATGTAGCAAATTAAGTCCACCTCTGCAAACTTACTCATTATTTTCTGTCTCACTCAATTCAAAGAGTATAAAAAAAAAATCGACAGATGTTTTAGAGCTGTTAAGTCAACTTTTTTAAAAAGTTGCATGCTTTTTTTATTCAAAAGTTTACAATTCTACTAACAAATTATAACAACATAACAAAGTTATAATAACACTAGGGAAAGTAAACAAAGCATCTCCATAAGTATCACAGTACTACAAAGTAGATTCCATTTGTCTTTCTGGATCCTTCCCCTTCCCATTCTTGTCCACAAGCATGCCTGTTTTTATCACGGCATACACCTGTATCGTTAATGTGAGAGAATCTGTTTCCAGAAGGATTTGCTTCCACTGCAGCCAACGCAAGCAAGGTTGTCAGGGTCAAGGAGGAGGGGGAGGGATGACTGTGCCCCCGGTAGATTCACATTTAGGGAGAGGTCACCGCAAAACCAGAGGCTGAGCTTGTGAGATAAAAGAACAAAGGAGGTATCAGAGAATATACTAAGGAAGAGAGAACAAATGTGCCTAAAAGACTGGCTAAAAAACCTTGAACGTAGGTGGGGACAGAACAATGAGGGAAGAAGAAGATACTCGTGGGAATTAATGAAAGGAAAATGACTTGCATCTTCCTGACACTTAGTTCGACTGCCCTGTGTTAACCACAGCTTATATCTGGACAGTTTCTCCATGAAGTCTGGGATTTCTGTCATTTTTCTACAGGCAGAGTAACAAGGATGGCAAAAAGACTGATTTAAAATATTCTCAAGGATGGACTTAGGTATACATGTGAGTTCAGATGTTGCAGAAATTGATCTGTCATTAATCATGTTTTAGGAGAAACTGACATGTCATTTCTTACCGATTTCAGAACCTGGGAGGCTGAGAGAGATGGGAGTATAAAACAAAACATGTAAACTGTCAGACGGAAGAACTCATAGGAAAGAAAGCCTATAGTGTCTTTTAAACACCAGGAAGCTAACCTAAAGTCTAGCAGAGATTTTTGAGAGTTCTTGATCATGCCGGGTGTTTTAGGCTCTTAAATTTTTTCTCTGATCATAGCTCGTAGCCAGGTGTGAGATTTTGCTATGAATTATAATGTCATGCATTTCAGTGCACTCTGAACTGTTTATTTCTGAGAACAGACCATACCCACGTGTGTGCCATATAGCAGTTAGGCAGAGCCGTACTGAAAGACGCCATATTGAAAACAATGGTTCGTCTAATCGAGAGCATTTGGTTTGTAGAGGTGAATTATATCATGTGGCTATGGGAGAAAAAAGTTTATGGTGTCCATACTTTGTGGCACTAGATGGCTATTTTTTCCCCATGTTTAATCAACAATCTGAAATAGTCTGCATGATGCATTTCCTAGATGGGGAAGCAGCCAAAAGCTTGGCTGAGCTGTCGTGATGCCTTCCTGTTCCCGGTGGTCTGTTTCTAATAACCGGCGCTATAACGTAATAGAGTCATGATTGAAAATCCATCAGAGATTTGGGTGTCCTGGAACCAGAGCAGGCCCAGATAGTCCACGATGCTGAGACGGGTGCTCGAGTCTTTCTCATTGCCATTCCGTCTCTACCAAGGTGAGCAAAGACAAGAAACTGTCCAGCAGTGGGCACCTAGGGGAGGTCACAAGTGTCTATGGCAATGGTTCTCAAACTTCGCTGCAGACCGGAAACTCCTGGAGATTTTCTACAGTCCTCCAAGGCCTAGGCTACACCCTATACACATTAAACCAGGATTTCTAAAGCTGGGGCTAAGGCATCAGCAGTGTGAAAAATCTCCCGGGTAGTTCTGATACACGACTGTAAAATGAGAAAGGCAGATTGCTCTGGGAGTACGTCTGAGAAAAGAGAAATAGCAAAGACTTCTTTGACAGGGAGTAAGGAGGGCGTTCTAGGCCAGGGGAAAACACAGGCCGAGAAACAGGTAAGAAAGCACGCAGGGGGACAGCGTAAAGCTCTTCTCGGCTGCCGTAAAAGAGGAGCGAGTATCTGAGCAATGCTGTGTCGGGGCTTGGACGCCAGGCTGATGAAGTCTTAGTGGGAGACGGGTATCACTTTTCATAAGTAGAAGCTCAACCCTAGGAACCACTACCATAAAAATAAAACAAGGTGGTTCTTGTTACACACTCTCACCGGCCAGTCATTCTGAGTTTGAGGCCTGGTCCCTTTGTGAGAAGAGGACGCTGGCAAGTGGTGTGTAAGACAGAGTAGCGCTGAGTAGGGCGGCGGCCGGGAGGATGGAGGAGAGGTACTGGGAACCAGCCGGCTCAGGGACGGACACGCCCGGTCTTTGACCAGCGGCCCTTGTTGGATCTGCTCGGGGTGCTGGGCGTGCTGTCAGTGTTTTCTCAGAGAATACCCTCAGGGTCTGCCATGTGTCAGGTGGATGCTGAGATGTCTAGAAGGAATTGGCGGAGAAACACGGTAAAAATCACAACAGCAAACTTTGGAAGGCACGCTCGTACCTAATCGTTTCCTTTCATCCTGCCTGCAGAAAAGGCAGCTCCTGATGGTTTGGTAGCCCCGAGAAGAAGGTGCTTGTTCTCAGTGTGAATGAACTTCACTGGTAACATACAATTTAACTAAATAGACTTGGTTTTAGAGGTTATCATTTTTAAAATGCAATACTGAATAACGTGAGAATTTGGAATACCATGGAATTTGAAAATAATGTTCTGCATGGCTATAATTTTATGTGGGCACATTTTATTTTGGTGTTTGGGATTGAAGCGATGAGAAAATTACAGTGTCCATATGCGTATGTGTGTGTGTGTCTGTGTGTATGTGTGTGTCTATGTCATGTTCACGAAGCACCGTGTGAAATGAGAACTTCCCAAAGTGAAGCTTTAAGATCACTAAGCAGAGAAAGTAATGGAAGGCGTGAGCCTGCAGTCATGGAGCAAATGGTACGACCCTATCTTTAGAGTCAGCGACCAGTGCATAAAATTCTCTGTAACCCTCTGGGGTTCTCTCAGAACCCACAAGAGGCATAATCATGTCTGTATTTGGGCTACAGGCGTCTTTGGTTTTGTAGACGGTTAGTAAAACCCAATCTAGAGCCTCCTACGATTGCATGACTAAGGCGTTTGCTGATAAGTGGATCTTACTTGACAGCTGACCCAGGATTATTAGTGAAAGCCAGTAGTACTGGAGACAAGTACGCTTCTGTTCATTTCACTTACTCATCTGTCCCATTTGCATCAATGGCACTTACCTTTATCTTTTTAATTGTCTTAACTGTCTTTCCCAGCTGTGTCCTCTTTAGAATGCCAAATGCAGAGCTCCTGTCTCTACTTCCCCATTACAGACCATCCATATCACCTTCGGCTGTCATTCTCCTTGTGTTGTGGTGACAGGAGGGCTCAGCAGTGCACAAGCTAAAGATGAATGATGCCTCCTGGTTACCATGGGTCCTCCATGTGCCATGGTCTGTGCCAAGCATATCACTTCAGTTGTGATATAGCTTAAAATTCACCACAACGTTATTGCTGTTTATGATCACTGTGATACAGATGAGTAAACCAGAGAGGCTGAGGGACCACCTACCAGCTAGCTAGCAGATGATAGAGCCGGACTTCAGAGCCTTGTCTCATCTGCTGCTCTGCCCTGCCTCCGAATGTGCCGGCTTGCCCAGCTCCCCCTCGTTATTTTGGTGCAGCGAGCTGTGAGAGCCCGGGAGCATCCCTGCAGGGATGGATTTGGAGTCTCTGTGAAGCAGAGCAAGAGAGCATGGTGCTGATGCTGCCCCAAATGAGCTGGCATGTGTCATAGCCAAGAAGATCCAACAACAGATCCACCCAAACGTGGCATGACCCAACACAAGTTTATTTCTTAATCACATGATTGTCCAATGAGGTGTTGATGGTGACGTGGAAGAGGAAGGGGACTTCGCTCTGTGTAGTCACCCAGGGACCTTGGTTGGCGGTGGCACTGATTTGTCATTGTTATCTCCATTCCAGTCAGCCAGCATGGAGCAGGCTTAGAGGTGTGAACCTGGGGGGCTTTCATGGACCAAGCCTTCGGAGAGGCGTACACGCCTTACACTCCCATTTCATTGGCTAGAATTCAGTCCTATGGCTATACCTAGTTGCAAAGAAGGCTGTGAAATATAGTCAAGCCCGACATCCAGGAAGAAGAGGACAAAGATTTTAGAGAGAACTCTCATCAGGGAAGCAGAGGAAAGCTTCCCCGTCTAGGAATCCAAAGACTGAGATTTTGGTGTTGATAACCCGTCACAGAGCTACTTGGCAAGTTTCTCATCTGAAAATCAGAATCTCTGTCTCCTGCTGCTTTCCACTCCATAGGGTAACTGAAGATCAAAATGAGCCCTAAGTAAGGTATGTGGATATGCTTTGTAAACAACTAGGGACTTAGCATGGGAGAGTAGGCAAAGCCCTAGACTGGGATATAGAGTCGAAGTTCAAGTTCTGTTTTCTGCTACTTCATACCTGTGCAAGCATGGCCCCCTCATTTGAGGTCTCTGAGCTGCAAAACCTTACCTTCTTTTTACCTTCTTTATAGGGATCCGGAGTATATACAAATCAGTAGCCTTTGTGAGAGTGCTAGAAGACCATTAAAGGTCAAAGTTTTGTTTTTGGTATCACTGGGGACTGTTACCTGGAGAGTGCTTCCTGAACCCCAAACTCCCTGCTCTGTCCTCTCCTGACTTAATGAAGTAGGACATTTAGGCATGAAAATTTTTTTTTCAAAAAACTGAAATAGGTGTTTACAATCCCAGCACACACCACGTGTGACTATACACTCCCCAGGGAACAGCCTGCATCACCTCCATGTTTGAAATTTCCATCACGCCAGGTACGTATAGTCACTGCCCGATTGAGGCTTTCTGAATTACATTCAATTTTAAAATATACTTTCTGGCCACAGACTAAGTGACCAGGGGGCTGCCACAGTGCTGGTCAGTGACTCTGGCACGTAATGCCACGTCTTGTAGCTGCCATTCTCTCGTTGAAGGTCAGGTTTATCCTGAATGGTCACATTCCAACTTGATTATTTGCTAAGTCACTTCTCTGAATGGACGGTGTTAGTCACTTAAACAGACTCGTACTTTCTTTCTGCGCTGAGTAGTTCCAGAATTAGAGTGATTCATTAAGTTACTTTCCTTTTCCTCTTTTATTTTTTCTCGTTGGAGTCTCTTGATACTTCTTAATTCCAGCCAAGGCACTCATTAAGTTCCAGGTGGCCTTCTGGGCCGAGTTGTGCAGAGCGATGATCATCTGGCCTGAGTTTTCATTCATTTCTGGGCTCGCTCAGCTATGAATCGACAGGCAGAGCCTGCTTTTCTAATCGCGGAGTGGGATGACTCACACTTTCATTTTTATGGGTTGTTACAGGTAAGGCTGCATCTCCTTTTTTGAGCTTTCGTAAGTAACGAGACATTAAAGAAAATCAGGAAGAGAGGGGCTACCTTTAGTTCTAGAGTGTATCATAGTACTGATTATCAAATTTAGGCTAATCTTGACTTTACCCTCCCACGGGACAGCTAGCAGAATGGCATTCTTTAAATGGCCCCTCCTTTAAAGAGAAAATTAAGGCTCTGGGTTGGGATCAGATGCTAACTTGCTAATAATTTTGCATAGTACATTGGGAATTTTGAGATACCCAATTATAACTATTGGGAACATGACTTCACAAAATATTTGTATGTGTAAAAGGGGAGGTGGAGCAAAACATCTCTACTTATGGTAATAACAGCCACATGTATAATGCCTACTGGGTGCCGAGCGCTTTGCAAATATCCACTCATTTTATCCTGACATCAGCCTTATGAAGTCGGTGCTATTATTGTCTCCACTTTATGGATAAAGAAACTGAGTCCCAGAAAGGTTAAGTACATTTTCCAAATCAGCAGTCTTCAGATTTTGAATCCAGGCAGGCTGGCCGCTGAGCATTCTCGCATCATGCTTCTCCTGGACCCACATGCAGCAAGGACATGTGGGTTCAAGTTCAGATTCTGCCATAAGCCCTCTAGTCTTTCTATCTTAATTCCATCCTCTGTGAAATGAGCCTAATGCTGCCCTGGGAACCTCCCAGGATTGTTGGAAAGTTGAAATGAGATAATGCATGTGAAATTTTATAGATTACATAGAACTGTACAGACAGATGCAAAGATTAGAAAGATGCCTTCTATTACCATTGTTAAATTTTGAATAGTATTGTGTAAATAGCCAGTTTATGTTTCTTTAGTCTCTATTTTTATACATCTGCTGCTTCCTCAGGAAGAACTAGTTGTGCTTGGACACAAACAAAGGACAAAAATACCTTTTTGGATTTGTTTTCTTTAGGCTTTTTGAAAATAGACTATTCTGTTGAAGCTAAAAACTAGTAGACGACCCATCAGCTGACTTCATTCATTCCTGTTTTGTGATATGATTTCCCACAGGTTGTTCTCTGAAGTGTCAGCCCATCTGGGTTGAAATGATTTTCCGACGCCTCTTACATTTAGCTCTTCATTTGGAAAGGTGTTCCGTGGTGACATCAGTTTCACCATAGAATTTTACACTTGGATTTAGACCATGATTCTTCTTGTTAGGTTGCCTCATCCCAGCCTATTTATCATTCTTTAAAGCCCTCACTTTTCTTAGAGTTTTCATTTTCCAGCTGCATGCATTTTTCTCCTTCTGAATTTTAGCTGGAGTTAATAGAGAATTTCTCTCCTAATTATACTACTCCATTCCTCCTCAGCACAAGAGTTTAGGGGAGATGAGAATCCAGAATTGTGAGACAGAAGGATGACCGGGGTCTTGCTCGTGTTGCTGGGGCCAGGATTTCTTATGTTTTTGGTTTCTGGGTACAGATGATCTATCGGTGCCTCCTGATTATTAAATCATAAAAATCATAATTAGAGATTAATTTTCTTTTCTTTGTGTCAGAAGTCCATGGCTGCAAAGCCAGTGAATTTTAAACCAGAACTTTATTCCGTTTCATTTAATTTAGCCAGATCAGAATCTATTTCCTTTTCGGCAACAGATCATGATAAGTCTTTCAGAGTAAATGTTAGCACTAGATACAATTAGCTCTCTTAAATAAATCAGCAAATTCAAAACAGAATAAAGATGGAGTGAATTTTATGGATGCAAATAGGTAACATTCTAACGCTGATTTAATAGAAGCAGAACCATCAGACAATTGCATCATCCTTTTCTTTGAACTGTGGTTTCCAAGATAGGGTTCACTTAGGTTTCTGAAGTGGCTAGTTAATATGTGTGTGTCTTCCAGAACCTGGCTTGCCTTCTCCAGGCTTGTTCTAGAGCAGACATTGGTAGGGAAGGATGGTCTGTGAGGACTACCTACTTCCAAGACATGTAGGTGTGTATTATTGGTGTCAAACCGTGCAGACAATATAGAGTAGTGGTCAGAGACGCAGACACTGAGGTCAGAGAGTATGCAGTTCAAATCCTGGTTTTTCCATTTCTTTCTCTTTTTTTTTTCCTTAACTGAAGTTTAGTCAGTTTACAATGTGTCAGTTTCTGGTGTACAGCATCATGTTTCAGTCATACATAGACATATGTATATTCATTTTCATATTCTTTTTCATTATAGGCTACTATAAGATATTGAATAGAGTTCCCTGTGCTATATGGTATAAACTTGTGGTTTATCCACTTATATATAGTAGTTAGTATCTGCAAATCTCCAACTCCCAATTTATCCTTCCCCACCCTCTTCTCCCTTCTGGTAATCGTAAGTTTGTTTTCTATGTCTGTGAGTCTGTTTTGTAAATAAGTTAATTTGTCTTTTTAAAAAAATTTTTAGATTCCACATGTAAGTGATATCATATGGTATTTTTCTTTTTCTTTCTGACTTACTTCACTTAGAATTCTTAGCTGTGTGACCCTGAGTGAGTTACTCATGTTGCCTAAGCCTCTGTTTCCTTATCCTTACGATGGAGATGATAATGGCACTGAGCTCGGGGTGTTGGGGAGGGGGGCATACTATCACAATGTGTAGCAAATCATGTATTTCTCAAAAAGTAATAAGATAGTTAAGATAAAAGTTAATTTTGATATAATTTTTTTCTTTGACCTACTATTAATCCGTGTGGGGTCCTAGTAGCTCCAATAAATCTTCATAGACATTTGAACACTTTCAAAAACACTCTGAATAGATTATGAGTGTGTTTCAAATCAGCCCATAGAGATGCTGACCCCAGAACTGTGCGCATGTTTAGTTGAAATCTCCTCTCTACACACACACACACACACACACACACAGATTGGCCTTTGTTTAGAGGAAGGTCTTACGGGAAGAGCATGCAAAGTGTTATGGCTTCTAATATGGAGCCAAAAGAGTATTTTCTCTCTGAAGACCACATTTACTACCTACAGAATTAGTGTAAGCACCTGCACTTCGTCCAAAACACACTGTTGGTTTTAATTCATTTCGTTAATACATGCTTATTTAAAGTAAATTGGGAAAATACCAGTAAATAGGAGGATGAAGAAAGGACACTCAAAATCTCAATTCCCACCCACAAATATTGTTAGTATTGTGGTGGTTTTTTATGACTTTAGGTATTTTTTTGTTGTTAGTTATGATCATACTATGCAGATAATTATATATCCTCCCATATATATACATATATAATATGTGTATATGATTATAAAGTTTTTTACAAACATCATTTTAATGGCTGTGTAACCTCACACTGAATGGGTGTGAGGTTGATTATCTAACAGACTTGCTAAAGTAAACATTTATGCTTCCCCAGTTCTTTGCTGGCATGCACACTGCTGCCATGAACACCTTTGTACACAATGATTTTGTGTTGTTTATGTCAGTGGTCATCCACGATCAGCGTGTGCCAAACTGTGAAAGCTGTTGGAGCTTGGTTGATGGAACCACTGTCAGTTTCTCACCCTGCATTTCCTGATGTTCTTAGAGTCCTCGGGCTCAGGATCAGAGTGCAAAGTTGGTCTCTGATGTTTCTGTGCTTTTTTAAAGGCTGGAAAGTCAGGAAAGTGCAAAAAGGTTCAGAAAAGAGAGAGGGTACTCATCCTACTCGGATAAGTTGTGCTGATAACTATCTTCTTGGAATTAAAACTCCAGACCCCTGTGACCCCTCAGAAACTCCTAGTGATTATCTGAGGATCCTGTGGCTCCTTTGAAGAAATGCTTTTGTCCTTGACATTATCCCCCCAGCATTCCCTAATCTGTTCCAGAAAACCCGTCATGTCAGCCTTTAAAGAAGTAAAAATTTCAGGTTTTTCAGTGAAAGTCTTCCTTTAGCCTCTCTTGAGTTGGATAATTAAGTCATTTAGTTTAGTTTATATTAAAGCTCGCCTTTCCTATCTTTTTTTTCCCTCCTCTACATCATTGTAGTCAATAATATTCATTACTGTTCTTAAACTCTGCCATGCCCTACTTGTGATCCACATTCTGGGATTTGGGGAGTTTAATACCAGAAAAATACCCTTGTTTCCTAGGACTGATATTCATCTGATAGACATGGGACCAGCATACCAATTGCTGAAATGCTGAAATGCATTGGTACTAATTAATGAATACTTTCTGCCACTAGGTCCCCTTAAAGGGCCCCCATTCACCCCTAACTTCCTCCCACTCCCACCATACCCTGGCAGCCCCAGCCCCTCCTGTGAAATTTCTCGACCATCCACCTCCTCAACTCTGCTGTAACTGTGGCAGTGTCCGTGCTGGTTGGTTTCTGTCTATGTCTTAAGACAGACAGGTAGCTGTGCATGTGTGTGCGTGCGTGCGTGTGTGTGAATACCACCCTTTGCTTTTTTCAAATTGGGATCTGAGTCTGTAACTATAGAGTCCTTGGAAAGTGTGCAGCTAACCTTGGTGGATCACTTGATTTCTCCCACCGCTTCTTGCTCTTACCCAATTCTTTAGCGGAAGTCTTTCCTCAGATTGATGGTGGGATGATGAGGCCAATTGACGTCTCCACTATTTTTCGGAGAGCCTGAAACTGATCTTGCCTTTTGCTGTTTCTCTCATGTTGCATGCCAAGTTGTTGAAGTCACATAGAGCAGAAAGGAGGAGGGACGTGAGTGTGTGCATCTTTGTCACTCGGGGGGCTTTCTGAGAGTCAAGAGACTGAACACTTGGCCAGAAGGGCAACTGAGTGCTTGCGCTGGCTCTGCCATTCTGTCATTTTTGCCCCCAGTGCATCACGTACAAGAGGATGAGGCTAGATTGGGTTGTATTGTAGCCCTCCACCCCCACCCCAGGCACAATGACATCAGCCCAAAACCTCTTCCAAGCCATTTCCACAGGCTTCTCCCTTTCTGCAGGCAGCATTTGGCCTGATTGAGTTCTGCTTCTGGGAGAGGGGAACATTTAACGGTTAGTATTCATGAACCACAGTTAGGTGTTGCGTTTGCTTCTGTCCAAATACTAGTGTGTGGGACTCATTTTGCAGTTTGCTGGTTGATGGCTCACACTGATTCTGTTTTTGCTTCCCCTACATTACTGTTCATTTTACTGTTTCCTCATCTAGTAAACTTTCCCATGTCTCTACGTCTACTCTTATCAAGACTTAGAATTTTATTAATGACTTAAATACTGGGAAATTTTATAAACTTTCTATTTAAAGTAATCATGCCTAAATTGTGTTTAACCAGAAGGACTCGAATATTAATTGTGCCTCGTGTTTGTTTTGACTAGGTGACTGTACCAGCGCTAATCAGACCAACAGTTTTGACTTAAAATATTAGTGTATTTAACTTTCCCAAGGTGCAGGAGCCATTCTCAGCATGATTATTTTCGGCCTAACTCCAGACTGGCAAAGTGGAAATACTTATGACTCTAAGTTAAGCATCACTCGAGCCAGAAGCCTGTTTTGGTCCTTGCCTCACTTGGTCCCTGTCATTATTACATTTATTCCGTCAAAGTCCTGCCAGTTTCACCTCCTAAATATTTCTGGGTTCCATACAGTTCGGGCCCTTGTTATATCTTGCTTAGTCTGCCACTGTAGTCTTTGACTTCGTCTCCCTGCTATGGAATTGCCCGTCTTAATTCAGCCAGGAGAATCCTTCTCTATGCTTCCAAGCATGCTGCTCTCATGAAGGACTGACTTGTCTGAGTGTGAACTTCAAACCGAGCTTCGCTTTGCTGTGATTGAAAATCACACTTGGCTAAACTATTTCTTCTTACCATCTTTAGTTATCTTTTTTCCTTCCTCTCTTCAGTTCTGCTAAAAATATTTCCTGGATGTGCCATTGCTTTGCCTTTTTGATGTTTTTCTTCCCAGCTGACCCTTTGTGTGTTATTTTATTATAATTTACCTGAACTTCAAAATGTTTTTATTAGAAAAGAGTAGAGTTCAGTACTAATAAGTATAGAAAGAGAATTGAGGCAATAAATCATAAAAAAATGTACGATGTAAAAAATAAATTACAAGATGCTAAAATTGGCTAAATGAGCAAGAAAGAACCTAGAATTTAAAAAAAAAAAAAAAAAGCATTTTGTTGATTTGCCAGACATTCTTTGGAAATTGTGAGGAATCTTTTGGCAGTTGTGGGAATTATGGTTAAAACTAAGGCATGCTTTAATTTTACTAAGAGAGGACTTCCTTTGCTGTTTTATCCTGCTTGATTGAAGGAGTTCACAGAACCCCCGGAGGCACCTGGTGTTCATAAGAGTAGCTCATATACTGGAAAACCTGTCTAACTTGGTGCTTTGAAATAAATATGACAGCGCAAAAGGTTAGTGTTGTAATTAAATCTGACATCATGCTGGAGTGCTTGCAAAGGTAATAAATGATTCAAAAATCATGAAACAGACCTTACACTATGCTTTGTGTTCATTAATTTAAATCAATTTAACAGAGACAACCTGAGAACCTACTCAGTTTAAAACCTTGGGAGAGAGAGAGGAGGAGGGAGAGCCATGGGAAAAGGGGAACTTTGTCCTTAAGAAGCTTACCGTGCGATGCCTTTGTGAGAGCAGTTCCTATGATTTGGATCCTAAATCTAGTCATATGTGTAGAAATGGAAAAGACTACAGAGAAACAAGCCTTCAAGAAAGGGCAGGAAAACATACAGCCATCTTCAGATTCACAAAAGTTTATGGCAAGAGGTTAAGTTTTTCAGCCACGCCCAGACAGAAGTACCTGTCACAGAATTTATCTGATAACAGAAGGCCCAGAGTGGGGGGTGGATTTTAAAGGTTTCCTTGGGAGAAAGTGTATTAACATTGATTGGCTTCCTTCTACAAGCCTTTCTACCGATTATCTCGACAAATCCTCCTGGCTACTTAGCAATAGATATTGCTGTTTTTATAAACAATTTAAAATTTAGAATAATTTTAGACATACAAAACCCTTGTAAAGATGGAGCAGAGATTTTTCTGTATACCATCATCCAGTTCCCTCTGCTGTTCACATCGTCCATTAGTTCTTTTTATTTGTCACTGTTGCATCTCCAATATTGGCACATCATTGTCAGCCACATTCCAGACTTTATTTGGGTGCCACCAGTCTTCCACTATGTGCTTTTCCTTTCCAGAGTCCAGTCCAGGACCCAGACTGCCTCTGCCGTCACGCCACCTCATCCCTTCTGGTCTGTGACAGTAACTCAATCCTCCCTTGTTTTTCATGACCTTAACAGTTTTATAGACAACTGATTAGGGGAGAAGGGTGTAGCTCAAGTGGTAGACGACATGCTTAGCATGCTCAAGGTCCTGGGTTCGATCCCCAGTGCCTCCTCTAAAAATAAATAAACCTAATTACCTACCCCCTGCCAAAAAAATAAAGACAGCTGATTAGGTATTTCATAGGCTAGCAATTGCTGGTTTAATAGAAATATATCAACTATAACATTTTCATCAAAGATAGAAATTCCAGCTGAGAAAGTTATCACTAATAATGTTTGCTAGCAACAACATTTAAAACTAAGACTGGAAGTTTTGTAGCAATAACTGGGTGCCTTGAATTCTGAGAATTCTCCTCCTGTGAGTTTTTTTTTCACTGTTACTAAAGGCCAATTCCCAAGAAAAAGAAAAAAAAAAGCCTTAGTTTAAACAGGAATACCCAATCCCATGGCCTTTAAGCCCTTGGGAGGCTCAAAGAGGATGCTAACTTTCTAAATGAATTCTTAAAGATCACTAATAGTTGATAGTCACTAACTTAACTTAGTGTGTTCTTAAGTTTATTGCAGGTTCTAATTCTGTATTCTGCTAAAATGCTTGGTTGTCACGCAAAGCTCCATATATCCTATAAGATTAGGTTTGGCTGAAAGTACAGAGACGGGAAAAAAAATTGGCCTGCAAATACAGAGACTTAAAGAATGTAAATATTTAGCCTTTTCTTGCCTAGAAACAATTCAGAGTAGGCAATCCAGAGCTGGAATGGAAGCTACAGAAATTACTCATTTGGGGACCTCGGCCCCTCTGAGCTCACAGTTCTGTCATCCACATCCTTATGGTCCAGAAGTGCTGACAATACTCTGGTCATCACATCCGCATCCCACGTAACAGAACGCAGCAAGAGAAGAGTGTGCTCTCTCTCTCGTAAGAAGACGTACACACACCATGCTGCCTCTTTATAGCTCTTTAACCAAAACTTGGTCACACGGACATTCCCAACCACCAAGGAGGCCGAGGTGTATGATTCTTGTTATGGAGGTCATCTGCCTGGCAAAATGAAATATCTCTCACCAGGAGGAAGATGAGACTGGAAACTGGGAGATAATAGTGGTCACTGCCACCCTTGGCGGTGCTGTGCATCCCCTCGTGCACGCATACACACAGATAATCGGATTACTAACAGTTTGCAGTACGCCAGCAGTGTGCAGTTTGTGGACTTGACATTGTTTTGGACCTATCCTAAATTTCTGCCTGAACAGTATTTTGAACCTGTACTTTTCACAGAACTAGATGATGAGAACATATCTGGGTGGTAGTTCAATTCTAAGGAAAATAGATTTGCTGGCTTTGTAATTTGTCTTGGGGATGCAAGACAGCTTCCCTTCTCCCTGTGTGAATACACCGTTAGAAGAATTAGGGAGCCTTTGTCCAGAGCATGTGCTCTGGGAAAAGCTAGACTCCTCTAAGAAGTAGCAAGCAAGATGGTTCTGGAGGGCCATGACAGATCTAGAATTGGTTACTCAACACAGTGGTTAGATATGAGGCTAAAGAGTTTAGTGAGCAGCGTCAGACAGTTTTAGGGACCATGATGCTACCATAACAGTCAATGAGGTGAAGGACTTAAGCAGAAGCAAGACAGGTTGATTTTTGCAATGAAAAGGTCCTTTTCTTTTTTGTTTAGATTCCACATATGAGTGATATCATATGGTTTTTTTCTTTCTCTTTCTGGCTTACTTCACTTAGAATGACGATCTCCAGGTCCATCCATGTTGCTGCAAATGACATTATTTTATTATTTTTTATGGCTGAGTAGTATTTCATTGTATAAATATACCACAGCTTCTTTATCCAGTCATCTGTCGATGGACATTTAGGTTGTTTCTATGTCTTGGCTATTGTATATAGTGCTGCTGTGAACATTGGGGGTGCATGTATCTTTTTGAATTATAGTTTCTTCTGGATATATGCCCAGGAGTGGGATTCTGGATCATATGGTAAGTAAACCTAGTTTTAGTTTTTTGAGGAAACTCTATGCTGTTTTCTATAATGGCTACACCAAACTACTTTCCCACCAGCATAAATTTTAGCAATGTTGTTTGCTTTTACTACAAAAGGGATGAATAATTATTGCTGAAATTTTGGAAAAACACAGAAAAGCAAATTTTATGAAATAAACCTTCCTAAACTATTTTATTCAGCAATGGGCATTGTTTATTTCAGTGTATGATACTCTGGCTCCTTATCAATGCATAGAGACTGCAAATCTTTGCTGGACAATGTGCTGGAATACCTTCCAAAAATCTATTTTTAGACCACAGTCTTTAGTAGAAGAAAAAATGTTCAGTAGCTCCCATCTGGCAGCTGAAGAATCCTTGGGAGCCATGGATTACTTATAAGGGTCTTCAAAATCGCAAGCTCATCAAACATTGTCTGTAGATTGAACAAAGTAATATGTCACACACACACGTTCATCCACTGGGGAAACATACAAATATGCTATTCATTGAGATTCATAAATGCAAATTTATTCAAAAGCGCTACCAAATTTAGAGTAGCTTGCCGCCATTAGTTATTTTTTTTCAGTCAATGAGTATTTTAAAATGTTCAACTATTTTGCGGAAGGTCCACAGGTGTGCTGATATTCCAAAGGGGTTCTTAACGCTTTTAAAGATGAAAACAAAAATGTGATGAGGGGATGAGTGCCTTGCAGAGTCACTGCTGTTTCCACCAAATCATGTCAGTGTGTCCAGAACACCTCCTTTGCCTTTGATTTTCCCATTTAGCATGATTCATTAAGGGCGAGCAAATTTCTCACATTGTTGGGTGGTCCTTCTTCCATAGTTGGATTCACAAACTTTAACTGGCTTAGCTAGATCCAGAAAATGAAAGATTTGATCATTGGAGCAAAAAATATTATCTAAATGTACTAGTATTTCTAAAATAAAGAGATGGTGATTTTTACCTTTTTATCCCACAATGATCCCAAGGGTCCTAAAGCTGAACCTCAAGTTTTACTTCTTACTCAATACTTACTCTTTAAGATTTACTCTCTTGGTAAAATCTCTTATTTAAAGACAGCAAACCAATAACTTGAAAAATAAAAGAGGCTTCCTATTTGCCATTCTAAAGGAAAAACTGTTTCACACTTCATTACTTTTCTTTCCCCAAAGTTGAATCTGACTTAAAGTCATACAGTTGCTGGTGAAAGATCATTTCTTGGATTTTCCATAAGCAGGTTGTGCTAAAAGATACTCTGTCCCAGCCAATTATTTTCTCTTATTTTGTTTCAGTCTGGTTTGGTTCAGTTCAGTTACCTAGGGTTGGAAACTGGCTTCCAGAGTGAAAGATTGAGCCCTCCTCATCCACTCCAGTAAATTCCAACTTTAACTACTTTTTTTTGAGTTTAATAAAATGCTCTCCCCACCCCTACCTTGCTTAGCTCTCTCTTTGTAAATTATTTGAGTTAATATTCCCAAGTATCTCTGTACCTGACTGAGTTTGTCATCAGTTTAGTGCCTCTTCCTAATTATTTCTCTCTCCTCTGCCCCATTCATTTTTATCCGGTGTGTGCTGTTAGTTACTTTCATCACAGGAGCAGTGGGGGTGGTTTGGGAAAGGATGTACATCTACTGGTGGATGCTCAGTTCTGAAGAGAAGCAGTTTCATCACTTTGCCTTTCAGTAATGAGGGATGGGGGAAGTGGTCTCCTGGAATACGGAGCTACAATAAGTCATGTGTACCCCAAAATAACTAAAAAGATTTGGTTTTGAGTCCTGTCCGCTCCTTCCTACTCCTCTGCTTGCTAAACGTTCACGGTGGGTGATACAAGGGAATATTCATGTTATTATTATGAATTCCTTTTCACTCTGTCTCTTATATCCTTGGGCACATTGTTTCTGCTTTCTGAGCTTTGAGAGTTTTAATCTATAAAATGGAGCTAATGCTATTCCCAGGCTATTTGGGTCATGAAATATCACATGTGCAATAAAAAGATTAGGAATTATTACTGCATCAAAAATTTTATTAACAAGCTGAAGGCAAAAGCCGTTTGTTTCTTACTGGTTTCTTTATTGTGGAAGGAGCTAATGAGTCCAGGTACAGAGTCCCTGTCCTATTCGCTAACTACATGGCCTTAGACTAGTGACTTGACCTCTTTGTGTCTCAGTTTCCCCAAGCATAAAATTGAGATAACCATCGTTACCACCTCTTTAGGTTAGGAGAGTGGAAAGCAACCACCAGCATAGAGTTCAGTGTGGGGTTGGGAGAACCGCACGTGAGGTGAGGGTGCTGGATGCGGGCTAGTGATGCTCAACTGTACAAAAGTTCCACTCGCCTAGCCGCCTAGCACTTGGGATTCCAGTTTTAGCCTCAGCATATGGAGATGCTGCCATGTGAAATCAACCTTAGAGATCGCTCTTGAGTTGTCCGAACAAAGGTCTGCTGTAGTGGTGAGCAATCCCTTTTATACAAATATCAACTCAAAAGAAAAAAATGTTCAAAGATTGCTTTCACTTATTTTTTAAATTGAAGTACAGTCAGTTACACCGTGTCAATTTGTGGTGTACAGCACAATGTCCCCAGTCATGCATATATATACATATATTCATTTTTGTATTCTTTTTCATTAAAGATTACAAGATATTGACTTATAGTTCCCTGTGCTATACAGAAGAAACTTGTTTGTTTTTTATCTATTTTCATAGATAGTGGCTAACATTCGCAAATCTCAAACTCCTTAATTTATCCCTTCCCACCCCTTTTCCCCCAGTAACCACAGGATTGTTTACTAAGTCTGCGAGTCTGTTTCTGTTTCATAGGTGAGTTCATTAGGGTCCTCTTTTTCTTTTTTTTAGATTCCACTTATGAGTGATATCATATCTTTTTCTTTCTGGGTCCCTTCATTGTTTTCTAGAAATCATAACTTTAAACAAACGACCATGAAGTATGTAAAAAGAGCTTACACAGTCTTTTACTTCTCTTACGCTAAGGTGTTCATTTCAGGCAGTGACCGTAGTGCTGTGCCGTTAGATGTGCCCTGTGTGAGATGACAGCCCAGCTGTGTGGAGGGGCTACTGTGGAATTTGTAGATGGAGAGGAAAACTTGGCACCCGCGTTGAGCCACAGTACAATGACAATGTGCTTCTCTAAGGTTTTCTCAGCTGGGTGGGGGCGGGTTTGAGACAATGGGGCAGTGCGATGGGGTAGGGTGGATGCACATGCCTACTAGTGAGTGCTGGCCTGTCCCCAGTCTGTGACACCGAAGGGAGAGAGTAACCCAGTGTTCCCAGTCCCCCGGCGTGGGATGACACAGAGGCAGTGCCCTCAGCCTTGCTTCCTGATTTCCATCTCTCTGGCTATTCTTCCTTCTACTGTGTTATAGGCCCTGTGAGTCCCGCCTGCCAGTACCCGGCAATGTTCCCATGCCTGCTTCAGTCCCGGGACAATGTCCTCCCCAACCTTCTCACCAGGTCCAACACCTGGGTGTCCACGTGGACCAAGTCCTGTCCATTGTCCCTCCTGACTATGTATAGAAGAGCATGTGCTCAAATCCAATTTAAAATGGATTCAGAGTAGTTTTGTATTGGCTATTTATTGTGTTGATGCTCCATGACTTGCCTTGAAATAACTAGAAACACCCTGAGGTATCACAGGCAGAAAGGACAAGAATCCTTCTCTCAGTCTTTCCTAGTGCGTCATGTATGTTTTCTGTGTGCTTTAGTACAACGTCTTCCGCACAGCGTTCTCCCCGATTTCTCTTGCATATAAGCAGATCTCTGTAGGGGTTGACAGAGACAGTACAGGTAGAAACTTGCTTGTGTCATTTTCTTAAAACAAAATAGAGTCTTTCAGGCATAGCACGTAAACAAAGCCAGTGATTCTTACAGTCGGGTCTGCACTGCGATACGGTGACCGACGACTTGCAGCTGACGAGGCGGTGGGGCTGTGCGTCAGGGCCATGCCCTCAGTCCTGGGTCTTTGCCGTGGCTCCAGGTGCCACACCCCCCTTCCTTCAGCACTCGCTACTGACGGCCAGACACATGCTCTGCCAACTACCCACTGCCTTCCTGGCGCTCCAGAGAGAGAGCCGGTCAGAAAAGCAGCTGGTGGCGTGGAAACAATTAATTCCCAACTTCTTTCTTTGCCCAGAATAGTCAAAAAAGCTGCGTGAGGAAGCGCCAGAGAGTGTCATTTCCAAACAATGTATGAACCTGGAGATTTGGTAATGATATTGATCAAAATGAAGTTAATTGGAGTAACGGTTTTTCCCTACGTTGTTGAATATATATTTACACATGTATTTGTGTGTATATATACATATATATATATGAACTCAGATCAACAAACTTGTGTCGATTAATAATTATATACAAAGCATAAAGGAAAATTATTTAAATGTTTCTGCATTTAAATTGAAAAATATAATTATATTTTTAAGAATGGAATGACCTAAACTGCTTTAATGGTTGTTTCTTAGGAAAGGCTAAACCCTGATTCTAAACTATTTCCCTTCCTATTTTTATGGTGAACATGTCACTTCTTTAATGAGATAATGGTGGTAGCTGGCGCAACAACATGGGGCAACCCTCTCTCCGTCCTTGGTCTATTTCATTTTCAAATCTTGCATGCCTGTGAACACTGGTCTACAAGCATGGTTTTGGGAGTCTAGGCTTCCCTGCAGGCACTCCCTGGATGGATGTGTAGAGCGAAAATATTTGCAATTCAGAGCCACAGTATAAAGTAGGAGTTGGGTCAGGCGTCAGAGCAGAATAGAAATGACGCTGGTCTAGGGGTGAGAGAGCATGGATTCTCATTCTAGGTCCATCGGACTGGTCCTCAAGATGAGTTATCCACCTCCTCATCTGTAAAATGGAGGTACCATGTCCCCTTTCCTCATAGAAATGCTGAACAATCAAAGAAAGTGATGGGCGTGAAGCACTTTGAAAGCTGCAGGCTACTCTACAAAAATAAGGCATTCATCACACAAGGAAGCCATGCTTTCCTCTGGGGAAGTGGGGATGTGTGGGTTGCTATTGAAAATATTTAACCCCCAGTGCCATGTGCCACAGAGACCATACTTCCTGTCATCTTTCACAGGAGGGTGAAGCTGAGTGGGGCCCTGCTAGGCGGGTGACTGGGGTGGGCACTCGCCTGTCTGGGACCTAGCACTGCCACCGGGACCGGCTCCTCCACCATAGTCCTGGCCACGGCGGGGGGTTGCGGGGGAGGCTGGCCGGCTCGTATGTGAAGAAGGGAGAGTCTGTGTGAGTCAGAGCAGACTGGCCAGTTGGCTGAGGGATACTGGGAGCACCCATGTGTCAAGGCCATAGGTATTTGAAGGATATTCAAGGTGGGCAAGGACAGTAATCCTGTAACCCCAAAGAAACACGTTGTACACATCTAACACAGTCTCACTGTTAGTTAAAATGGAGCTGCCAGTATGATGAGTAGCCAATTGGGATTTTTAAAAAAATTGTTTTCAGTAAATATGAAAGCCCCAGAGAGGTCTTCCTGGTGAAACTTCCCGGTGATCATCTGGAGAAGCAGCGGGATTATCGGTTAGGCTTGGTGCCTGAGGCACCCCGGGCCCCTCACAGCCACACGTGATGCTAGTTCTTGACACTTCCTCTCGAAAAGGGGTTGGAAAAAGCACCACAATAAGAGGACATAAAATCACAGATTCCTAGAACCAGAGATAAAAAATGGCTTTGGAGGTCACCCAGTACCCAGTTCACATTCTGCTGAAGCTCAGCATGAAACCTCTGGGAGTAAAGATGGAAGAAGAGTTTTCTGGGAGGAAGGATTATGAATTTCTTTCTTAAATCCTGACTGAGAAAAATGTGTATTTTTCTTGTTATCTCCCATTACAAACAAAGTGAAAACTAGAATTCTCCTCAGACGTGTAGATCTTCCATAAATATTTGGGTGGACTTTCTGTTGACAACACGTCTGCTGGCCTACAACAAGTCCAGACAGATTTGATGAGGAAAGGTTTTAATGAATATGAAATAAGCACAAGATTATTTGCCTTGGGGAGCCATAATCTGGACAGCTAGAACCATCCATTATACATTCATTCAGTTATTTATTCAGTCATCAGATGTTTGATCAGGAAGGCACAGAGTCCTCAAGGATGGATACACTGTGGCTTTGGAGGTATTTGTAGGGGAAGTGATGGCAGGTGGTAGCCTCGGTGCGATCACAACCACCAGAGTGATTTTCTAATGTATTAATCAGACCATCTTGCTCTTCTGCTTACAATCCTCCAAAGGCTTCTTACGCTTAAAATAAAACCCAGCACCCCCACAATGTTCTTTAGGACCTCCATGGTCTGGCCCCTGCTGCACTCCCCAAACCTACCTCTACCATTGTGTTCCTGCCCACTTTGCTCCAGCCGCACACATGGCACTTCTCGCTCTTCCTCAGAGAGTCTTGGCACATGCTGTTCCTTCTGCCTGGAACACTGTTCCCCCTACTATCTTCATCAGTCATTTCCTCACTTCAGTCAGTCCTCTGCTTAAAAAGTTACCTCCTTGGAGAAGCTTCTACCAACTGTTGTATCTGAAATAGCACCATCGCACCCCAACGTGCTCCTTTTATTCTGCTTTATTATTATTCATGTTGTTACTCCTTGATAGTAAGTGGTTCCTTTATGTATTTGCCTCCTGGCCACCCCATCCATCCCCTGCCACCACCTGATCTGTCGTGTTCGTCAGCACGGGGAACAGTGCCTGGCCTACAGCGGACTCGTAAGAAAACATTTACTGAACGAGGAAATAAGTGAATGAAAGCAGAGCGATATAAGCACTGCGGTGGGGAAGAAACCAAGGAAGGGCGCATAAAGGCTAGTCAGGAGGCCCCGAGCTTCCCGTCTTCACTGGCCACTGCCCTCCCCTTGACAGTGCTCGCTCCTGCCCCCCGCCAGCCCGCAGCCGGGGTCTAGCGCGGTTCCAAACCTCCTCCTGCAAAAAAATATCTGGATTTTGGGGAAATACAGATCCTTACGTAGTAGGGCTGGGTGGGGCCTGAGATTCTGCTTTTCTAAGGATCTCGAAGGTGATGCCCACGCTGCAGGTCCACCGCGCAGAGGAAGAGGAGGTAACGAAGCCCCGCCCCTGCCCCCGCGAGTCCCCGCCCCCGCCCCGCCCCACCTGTGGTCTCAGCCCAGGTGATCTTAGTCTGATCCGTGAAAGGCGAGGGGGAGAATCTGAGGAGGCTGTGAATCAGTTTGTCACCAGCAGTTCAGACAAACCCCCCACATCTCCTCATCTGAGGCTCTAGTTCATGCTGTTTTTTATTTTTAAGAAAGTTATTAAAGGGCAAAGAAACTAAAAAAATAACAAAACTCGGACTACCTGGTATTCTAGGGTTTACGATTTTTCGACTGTATTTATTCAAATAAAACTTGTGTTCCCAGGTGTTGCTTTGCATTTCAAGGCAAAATAAAAAAGTTTGTCCTGGGTCCCCCTCCTCCCTTAAAATCACATAATTTCAATTTCCATGTGTCTGATCTTTGCTAAGGAGTCAAAATAACAAAAGTTTTTTATTTGGATAGTTTCTTAATGCATTTTGGTATCAGTTTATAAAGGGTTATTTGTCCTTTTCACTCTGTTTCTACTGGTAGTGGAAAAAGGCACCTGCTGGGACAGTCTGGTGATGAACTGTGAGCATGATCGCATAATTTCTTGAACAGCTCAGGGTCCTGGGTTAGCCACTGAAAAGTGATGGTGAGTAATCTTTTCCTCTAGGAAATGAGAATTGTATTTTGGACAGAGTTAAAGATCCTTTGTCGATAGTCCTCCTGAAGATTTTCTTACCAGAACAAGAAAGTAGCTCCTCTCTGTGTTTCATTTATGATTTACATGAAAAGACTATGAAAGATATGCAAGAGACCGTATGGACTTCTTTTTGTTTTGTGGATAAGTTCAGAGAATCTCAGATCGGTTAGGTCATCAGCCTGGAACCGCACTGCTGAGCCCGGACTGCGTGTCCATCAGCCTTGAACTTTTCCTGCCTCCCTGTGATGCCTTGTTGTCACTGAAATTTAGACGTAGAAGCTATTTGACAAATAGGGAGGTGGTACCCATCTTTCTTTTGTGATGTCTTATAGTCCTTGATATGAAGGCGGGGGCTCACTTTATTATGTTTATTTCAGCCTTCATAGCTCCTTAACTGGGGCCTAGCATATAGTAAACCCTCAGTAAATAGTTGCTGAATGAATGAATGCCAAGTGCTATTTGCTAAGATGAATATTCCATTCTATGGAAACTTATTCCTGACTCACAAGTTGCAAAACCCGTATGCTAAGAAGAGACTAGGACACACTGTGGTTATGCTTCACTGGTCACGATTTTTTCCCTCGTAGTGTTTCACATCCTCCTTGTACTCTCAGGGTTTATTCTCCTTCCCACCCCACTCCCCCTCAACCCGAGAGGCACAGAGGCACCCCTGGCATCCTCATCCAGCATCCCTTAATAAAAAGCTTGGCCCTTCCTCTTACCACTACCTCTCTGCAGCCAGATACATGGAAGAGATGCAAGGCCCAGCACAGGGGCCCACTTTGTGAATGAAAGCTGTAATTTAAAGCCCAGACACCTGCTCACCACCTACCTGTTAGAATTCAGCATGGAAATCCGTCATTTTATAACCTCAAGGATACCTTATTAGATTAATGCATGTAATGTCCATGTGATGTTTGGTGGGCTGCAGAAAAAAATAGCTGCCTGGAGGATCCATTTCATTGCAAGGTTGTTGTTGTTGTTGTTGTTCTGTGAGAGGGGTATTTGGAGCACTAACTACCATTACAGTGGTATCAGAAGTGACCAGGCTTGGATGAGACTCTCTTCCATCTCACCTGCAGGCTTGGATCACCTATCCTTACAACTCCACTTAAGAGTCAAATTACAAGCATAGATTAAACAAAAAACAAACAGGTTTCTTCTGTATAGCACAGGGAACTATATTCAATATCTTGTAATAACCTTTAAGGAAAAAGAATATGAAAATGAATATGTGTACTTATATGCATGACTGAGACATTGTGCTGTACATCAGAAATTGACACATTGTAACTGACTGTATTTCAAAAAATTAAAAAAAAAAAGAGTTAGCAGAATGCCATGGAAGCACATATGTACATCTTGAGACAGGGGCAATTGTTGTCCCCATTTTACAGATATGAAAACTGAGGTTCAGAGAAGTTAAAGTAACTTGCTGAAAGTTACACAGTTGATAACTAGTAAATTCAAGCCTAGGATGACAACTGTTTTTGTGGAAGAAATGTCAAATACGTTTAAATAACCTATTTTTTTTTAATTGAGAAAGGGATGCATAGAGCTTTATTATTAACTGAAATTTATAGGAGAGCCTCAGCACGTGTCCATAGGAATCTGGATCTCCTGGTTCTTGTCATGTCAGAATATTTTCTCCTTATATTAATCCAAAAGTATCAATAAATTGTGATTATTGTCCCGAAGTTTCAAGAACTTTCTCAGTAAAAATATTCACTGAGGGAAAACAAAAATTACATGCATAAATGCTCTTTTTGAAGTTTCTATGTTTAGGAATCATAAGTTGCATTTTGAAATATTTGTCTTCTGAATCTATGTAGAAATTGACTATGTCTTTATTTCACAAATAAAAAATAAAAGGAGGTTCTGATGGAATTTCTCCTGGATGAGGTCTAATGCCATGGACAGAGATTGTAAATTTCCCAATGGGTTTGGGAAATAGGATTTTACATTTTATCCATTTGCTGAAAGGGTATATCAGAAATGTCACACGTAAAGTGCTTCTTTAGTTTCCTGAAACCTCTCTGGCTTCCTAACTCAAAAATGTTCAGTTTCTACTCTGCAGCCCAGAGTTGTTCAAACAATTGATCTTTCACATCTTCAAAAAGAATGCCTGCCAAAAGCCGATGGGTAATATGCAAATATTGTCTGGGAATTGCATTTGGTAGAGGAAACTGTAGTCTCCAGGACCTTTCGTTTCCCTGTGATCAAAAGGATCAAAGTATGTTCCAGCCCAGAGAGAGAACCTATTTTGGCATATCTTAAAACATAGATTTCCAAATATTTCAGACAAGTAGCCTAATCTAGAAAAATGGCTTTATCTTTCCTATTTCATTATTAATCATAGAATTTTCTTTTGGAAGCTAAAACCCAAAAGTAACATTGGACAGAGGAGAGAAAACTTGTTCTTTTGTTCTCTCAAAAATATATTTTGTCACTTACATACTATACAAGACAATTTATTTTTCTTTTTTATTGAAGTGTAGTTGATTTACAGTGTTAAACATATATATATATATACACATATATATATATATATTCTTTTCAGATTCTTTTTCATTATAGGTTATTATATTGAATATAGTTCCCTGTGCTATACAGTAGGTCCTTGTTATTTATCTATTTTATATATAGTAGCATGTATCTGTTAATTCCAGATTCCTAATTTATCCCTCCCCTATTCCCTTTTGATAACTGTAAGTTTGTTTTCTATGTCTGTGAGTCTATTTCTGTTTTGTATAAGTTCATTTGAATCATTTTTTTTTAGATTCCACATATAAGTGATATCATATTATATTTGTCTCTCTCTGTTTGATTTAGCTTAGTATAATAATCTCTAGGTCCATCTATGTTGCTCTAAGTGGCATTATTTCATTCTTTTTTTGGCTGAGTAATATTCCATTGCATATATATATATCTATAGATATAGATATATATATATATATCTCACATCTTCTTTAGCCAATCATCTGTTGATGAATGCTTAGGTTGCTTCTATGTCTTGGCTATTGTAAGTAGTGCTGCTTTGAACATTGGGGTGCATGTGTCTTTTTGAGTTAGAGTCTTCTCCAAATATAGGCCCAGGAGTGGGATTGCTGGATCATATGGTAACTCTATTTTTGATTTTTTAAGGAACCTCCATACTGTTCTCCATAGTGTCTGCACCAATTTACATTCCCACCAACAGTGTAGTAGGGCTCCTTTTTCTCCACATCCTCTCCAGCATTTATCATTTGTATACTTTCTGATGACGGCCATTCTAACTGGTGTGAAGTGATACCTCATTGTGGTCTTGATTTGCATTTCTCTAATAATTAGCAGTGTTGCAATTCTTTTCATGTGCTTGTTGGCCATCTGTATGTCTTCTTTGGAGAAATGTCTATTTAGAACTTGTGCCCATTGTTTGATTTGTTTGTGCTTTTTTTTTTAATATTGAGCTGTTTGAGTTGTTTGTATATTTTGGAAATTAATCCCTTGTCAATCACATCATTTGCAAATATTTTTCTCCCACTCCATAGGTTGTCTTTTTATTTTGTTTATGGTTTCCTTTGCTGTGCAAAAGCTTTTAAGTTTAATTAGGTCACATTTGTTTATTCCTGGTTTTGTTTCCATTACTCTAGTGGGAGACAGATCTAAAAAAAAAATGCTGTAATTTATATCAAATTGTGTCCTGCCTGTATTTTCATCTAGAAGTTTTATAGTATCTGGTCTTACATTTAGGTCTTTAATCCATTTTGAGTTTATTTTTGTTTATGGTGTTAGAGAATGTTCTAATTCCATTTTTTTACATGTAGCTGTCCAGTTTTTCCCAGGCCATTTATCAGACTGTTTTTTCTCCATTGTGTTCCTTGCCTCCTCTGTCGTAGATTAATTGACCATAGTGTGTGGGTCTATTTCTGGGCTTTCTATCCTGTTCTGTTGACTGTGTGTCTGTTTTTGTACCAGTACCATACTGTTTTGATGACTGAAGCTTTGCAGTACAGTCAGAAGTCAGAGAGTGTGATTCCTCCAGCTCTGTTTTTTTCCGAGATTGTTTTGGCTATTTGGGGTCTTTTGCATTTCCATACAAATTAAAAATTTTTTCCCCAGTTCTTGCACAAGACAGTTTAAATACTGTGGTGTAGGTCAGGCTTTTTTTTTTTTTAAATAGCATTTAAGGGAATGAGAAAGAAGCAGAGAAAGGTTGGAAGATGAGACAGTTAATATATGGTTTCTGTTCTCATTGGCATTTACTTGTCTTTTTTATTGTTCTTCTGTGTTTACAGAAGTTCTTTTAGGAATTAATCTCATGTCAGTCCTTTGAGATCACAGTAAATCATGTTAACAAATATAATTACAGGTGTTGATTTTATGGCTAAAAGACATATAATATTGAATATCTAGTTACAATAGGGAAACCAATTTGAAAACCAAGGATGAATTAAATATACTTAGGAGAAAATATTGACAACATGTGAAATCTCTCTTCCTCACAGTCTCATAGGCAGGAATAGATGTAAACCCCATCAGTCTCACTAAGCAGGAGATGATATTCCATAACGTTTATGAACCCGGGATTCTGAATTAGCAGATCTGGGTCCAAATCCAGGCTGTGCCACCAACTCAAGCAAGTTTCTCTGGGTCTTCATTCCTTCATCTGTGAAAGGGAATGCTGGTGGTTTGCACCTTTCTGGATAGCGCTGAGGGTGGAATAGGAGGATGTGATGTGTGTAAAGCATTTGGTCCGAAGTAAAGGCTTTTGTGTCAACCACTGCAGTTATAATCATCATTCTCACCACTGTGTTATCATTAATGTCAATCACTGGTACTGGAGTAGCAACCAGATGGTTGATGAGCCTGGGATGAATAAAAGTATTTCTGAAATGGGCAAAGACTCTTAAACTGGAAATCTAAACAAAATGATCCATTCAATAAACCAGTACGTACAAGGTGTTTACCGTATTTAGCAGTTAACCAGCCCCATTTTACGCTCTAGCCAGGTTACACAATTAACCCCCCATCCCTTCTCACTCAAGACTTGGCAAGAATTTTGCAGCCACTCCTTCCTCTGTGTCCAGCCCATTTATTTTATGCTCACTTTGTTTCTCTCATATGCTGCCTAGAGTTTAGACCCCTCTACCATTACCTGTGTCCAGTTAGCGCCACCTTTCCCTCGCAAACTCTCAAGTTCATTCTCCCTTTCTCCTTTGCTCCCACGCCCCATGCATCCACACATTTGTCTGCTGCAGAAGAGAACTTCTTTGGTTGCTGTCTCATCACCTGGTTTCCTGTCTGACTAAATTTCCTTTTGCTTTTGTTCCTGGTGGGAAGAGCTATTTATTTTCCCCCAGGAAGTCAGGTTGTTGAGATGGGAAAATATGCTTCCTGCCTAAGTGCCACCAGGACAGTCCCCTGTCTGGAGAAAAATGAAACGCTCCCTTTGGTGGTGGCATTGTTCACTCTGAAGCACCCCTGGACCCATTCAGCATCCCCACTCAGGGCACTCACACCGGGGGCATCGTTACCCCAGTGGGATGGCTCGCTCTCTTCCCATTGCTTGCTGCACATGGTGTTCGCCCCCAGAACACTAGCGTCAAAAGATTGCTGTTTTTCCTTCTTCTACGTCAACTATTTCCTATTTTACTTTTCCATTGTGTTTACTCAAAACAATGCAAGAGTTGAGATTTCCTAATTTACACCCCGTGTTTCTCCAACACAGGCATTCTGCAGCATGTACGAAGAACGGCTCACCGAAACAATTCTGTCTGCATTTTCCAATACCAGTGAAACCCGGGCAACACAAGTCTGAGATCTTTTATATTCCAGTCAGGCAGAATTCCAAGGCATGCTAGGGGTTCAGCAGCACCTTTGGGGAATGGAAGGAGAGATTAGGAAAGATCTAGATTTAGGAAAGAGAAACTAATGAGGCATTCAGGCTTTCCTCACCCCATCCAGGAAGGCGACAGCAGCTCAAATCAGAACGTCAGGCACGTGGTTTGATACAATGTGGCATTAACACCACACCTGTCTCGTCTGATGGGTAAATTGGAGCAGCAGCAGCTGGAATCTCAACCGTTAGCAAAGCCAGGTTTGAGCAATCACAGCATCACAGTTCCTGGGGAGCCCTAGGGGTTTAGACCCAGCGTGAGCTCTAGCAAGTTCTAGAGAATTGAAGAAGAGGATTGACGAGGATAGGCAGGGGGTCGGATCCCCAAGGAACAGGGAGGTTCCTGGCAGGACCCCACCAGGGTTTGTAGAATGCAGATGAAGAAGGAAAGCATAACCATTTTCAAAAGATGAGTCCAACATGGAAGGACTTTATGGACTCCTCGGCGCCTGAGGGTTCTGCCCTCCTGAAACAGAGAAGGGAATCCCAGACTGCACTCCTAAAATTCTGCAGGATGCTTCCACCCCTCTCTCCAGCCCAGTGGTCATCAATTCTTCCAGTCCAAGAGAACAGCCACACCAGGCTTCCAGTTTTGTATCTTATTTAACAGCACTGGGGTGCCACTTTTCCTGAAACACCTGCATCCGAATTTCCTGGGAATAAGCCTCTATTCTTACCTTACAACACTTTTCCAGACAAATCTTGGCACCAGCTCTTTGGGCTCTTTTCTGAGCGTGAGGCATAGTGATATCTGACCGAGGCTGGTCCTCAGTCTACAGGGCTTGCTTCTCTCAATAGTTTCCCAGGATCCTCCCATCTGAACTGTCTGCCGTGGCCTTGTCCCATTTCTGCTGGTGACTCAGCCAGTTTAGATAGTCTGCCTGGCCTATTCAGTCAGGATCAAAGCTGGATGAACAATTCCCTTGAAAACTTTCTCCTTCCTCCCTTGTCAGGAACAAAGTTGATAAAGTTCCAGCCCTCTCTGTGAAGGCTCTGCATTTCCTGATAGTGGCCAAGGAACCAAAGGCAAAAGCAGATTGCATGGAGCTGGTCAGGAGAGCTGGTTCCCAGGACATCAAGTCCAAGAATCAATCTAGGTGGCATTTAAAGGACTGGACAGCGTTAGGAATTGGGCACGTTGGTAGGAAAATCTCGATGGTGCCCTGGCCTTGACCACAATATGTGTTGCATCTGTGTTTACACCTTTCTGTCTCTTTTCTGAGAATTTCCAGTCCTTTGGTCCAACTTTCTTCCTGACTTTCTAGAAACATATTTAATAGTTCAAAATGAACTTGAGGTTCAGGTGGAATTCAGAACTTTGATTTTGCCCCAGTCAGCAGCTCTCCATTCCCACACACTGGAATGTTTACAATTGCTTAAATGTACCCTTTTGCCTTCTTGACTTCGCTGGAGTTTGTGTGTGTGTGTGTGTGTGTGTGTGTGTGTTGCTTTCTAATGTGATCCATCTCCTCAACCCCTGCATGTCAAACGGCTTCTCATCTTCCTAGCTTGTGCCCATGGACCAGTTGGTAAACTTCTCTGAACCTTAGTTTCTTCAGCTGTGGAAGGAAGATAAGCTCTTTAATGGTGAGAGCGGGCTTGGTAATGCTGCAGTCATCAATGATTCCCCATATCTCAGTGGCTTAAAATGATAAACGTTTCTCATTCACGCTGTATCCAGCATGAGTCAGTAAGTTACTCACTGACCCAGGAAGGCGGAGGTGGGGATGAGGGAGTCCTTAAAACTCACTTAAGTTCTGCTCTGAATTCATTCGCCAAAGTGATCGTATGGTCACACCCAACTTCAAAGAGGGTGAGGAAGTGCACTGATGATTTTTTGAAGCACTGTGATGACAGCCACACCTCCGTCAAGGCGCCTGGTGAACCCTGGGGTATCATACAGATGGCAGGTGATGTCACTATTCTTCCTCTTTGCATGGGCCAGCCTCAGTTTGGTGACGAGAGAGACAGAACGTGCATGAGTGAGCGCGCGCGCACGCACACACACACACACACACACACACACACACAGATGAGAGAGAGAGAAGTGGTTTGCATGGATTCTGCATCAGTTCAAGCCCTGCCTTAATCAGTTACCTACCCTGTGACCTTGGGAAAATTGATTAACTTCTCTGGGCCTTAATTTCTTCACCTGGAAAATGAAGACAGTATTGTAAGTTCCTTCAAGGTGGTTATGCATGTTACATGTTAGTGACCATGAAATTATCAGATGTCGTACCTGATGCCATATACATATTTGCTTATTCAGATGGAATTATACAACTGGCGTTTTTCTTTTAATGTTAAGATGTGGTAGACTTCATATGTATATTTCTGTGTATATATATGTGCCTATGTGTGTGTATTCATCTTGCTTTTAAAAATAGCTGCACACTATTCTATTTTTTGGCCATATCTTAATTCTCTTACGCAGTTCAATTGATTGAAACTTCCTATAATACAAGAATATCTTGGTTTCATGAATCTCCATCCATTGAGCTATTTCCTGCTGCACATCCTCAGACGGAGTGTCTAGAGTTTGTGTCTAATGCCATTCAGTGGGGAAGTATTTGTCCAGATCTACTGATAATTTAGTCCAGTCTCTGTTGTAACATCTTCATCTGGTGACAAACATTCTCTTAAGATTGTATTCCCCAGAGTTCCCCCAAATAGAAAGCACCGTGTTCTTAGGTTTAGTCCCAAATGGTTACTTTCCATTAATGGACTCAGCTCTGCTATAGGGTTCACGTAGACTATACCCCTTGCCTTCACCTGGTGACCACCACGCTTGTCCCCTTCACTCTTCTCCCCACAGTGCCTGGACCTGATACGTGTGCCGTGAACATTTCCTGAATGATGTAGCTCTGACTGCTTAGTGCCTCATATTCCTTATGGTTACGTCAACACTGCTTCTTTTAATATTTCATTTGAAGCCCAGTCTCGTCATTCTAGTCTCAGTTGGCTCATGCATAGCCTTTCTGACTCCTCCATCCCCCACCTCCCCAACTTATTTTTCTTCTTTGATGCTTTTTATAGCTTCTTTTGTATATACTGATAGCATACACAGAAGTAAATCTCCAGCTCAGAAAAAACGATCAGCTTTACATCCCAGGCAGGATGGGGCCATTGCTTGTCGAGCTTTCCAGGGAGAAAACTAGAGATGGGACTTCGCGTGTGAGAAGTTCATTAGCAAGAACTCTTGAGATCAACATTTATGGATGAGATGGGATGGGCTGAAGAGAGGGAGAAGTTAAACTGTGATGCAGACCCAGTGATGGCCTCAGCCAACCCCATGGCAGCTCAGAGTTGTCCCAGATTGAGCCAATATGGCCACAACTGTATCCCCTACATTGGTCAGTCATTGGATGTAGGCTGTTCCTGGAAGGCCAAGTGACTGCTGTGGAGACAGTGCCTGAAGGGGATCCTCCTCTCCAGCAGCACTCCTGGTAGCTAGGACAAGCCCTTCACTGAAGGGCCATGTGGGTGGCAGATCACAGTGTCCACTACAGAGCAGGACAGGACATTGGTCACCATAGCTCAGTCCCTTCCTATATTATAAGTTCAGAGAGAAGAGGACATTTCCTGCTGCTCCAGTGTTCCATCCTCTCCTGCCAGGCCGCCTGTGTTGGTGATAGTGGGCTTAAAGGTCTTACTTACTGTGTTTTTCTGACTTTTCATTATTCTTTAAGGTTTGCATGCAGTCCTTGTTTCTGCTTTTACTGTCCTTGGTATAATCTTTTAAGAAGACTTTTCTTTTGTTGCTATGACAATCAGTGCATCTTCTGCATTATAATTGCTCTAAATATGATCTCAGCATCCTTTTTCCTCTAGTTCTGAGCGGATAAGATAATTCCAAACATGAACTTGCTTAATAAAACCTGGGCTACTCTGGGTGGCATCCTTTTCCTTCTCTTTGAAGAAGCTGCTCTTGGAGTGAGCTCCCCCCTCCCACTCTCTTCTTTCCTCCCACAGATCATTTCCATTCAGCCCACTCAGTATTGCCTGGCAGCAAGGGGGGACGGGAATAGCGAGGAGAATGGAGACCCACAGAAGAGCTGCAGCCTCCTCCCCCTTGTATACTTGCAAACTGAGCTGCTAACAAGTGGCAGAATTGATTCATTTGAATTTCATCTCCCATTATTTCCTCCGCCTTCCCTCTGGTGCTGGTGATAATGAGCAGTGAAAATGACCCGGGACCCAGGAGGGAGATGGAAGCGAGAGAGAACCCAGGGGCTGAGAGAATCCATAGCTTGACTAATCAAGCATTAGCCTTGGTTCCTCCACCTCCCACGGCTGTAACACTTTGTGGCCCCGGGCAGAGCCACCAAATAAGGAGACATTCCCAAAGTGGCCTCTGGAAAGCTTTCTATCAGATTCTTCCTTTGTTGACACTATAACGTCATCTTATTGAAGCTCCCATCTTGGTCATCTCAGAAAGAGGCTCGGGTGCCCCAGGTGCACCCGAGAAGATATAACATGGACGTTTTATGATGACAGATCAATAGAAAAAAGATCTTTAAAAATATGTCCACAACCAGACACGCAGGCTTCTGCCCTTCTCAGGTCAGCAGATAAGGGGGAAGAGGGGTGGGAAGGGATAAATTAGGAGTTGGAGGTTTGCATATACTAACTACCGTCTATAAAATAGATAAGCAACAAGATCCTACTGTACAGCACAGGGAACTATAGTCAATATCTTGTAGTGACCTATGATGAAAAAGACTATGAAAAGGAATATATATATATAGTGAAACATTACGCTGTACATCAGAAATTGACACAACATTGTAAATTGACTCTACTTCAATTACGAAAAGAGTAATGTTCCCCTGAGGAGGAGAACAGACACACATTTTAAATAAAGGACCACAGGAAGACTAGCGCTTGCTGCTGCTTTGTGTGAAGGGAAGAAGTTCAGCCCAGTCAAGGGGTATTTGCCAACACAGATCAGTAGAGGATAACGTCCTTTTCCAAATCACCCCCCGTGATCACTACTTAGAGTATGCTTTTCAGCCACTCCTTCCTAGTTCTGGCTACAGAAAGGCATGATCCCCACCTGTCCCATTGGAACAGACCTACCTGTATCCCCAGATAGTTAAGAACCTCCCACCTGGACAGTAGAAGAATCAGTTCTTCACGTGGCCAAGGCCTCGGTTTCCCCGTCATGGGATGTGTGCCATCTGTTCCTGCAGCTGGAGAGAACTTGGTGTCTGAGTCCTGCCAAGCTTGTCTTGACTCCGGGGAGTTGCCGGCAGCTGAGCACAAAGAGGCCTTGCAGACTCATAGACGCTCCATCTCCCTAAGGGCTGATGCCGCGCTGAGACAAAGTATAGGCAAAGAGGGAAATGCTGCAAATTTAAAGTGAAGAATCCACTTGCTACAGATTCAGGGTCTATCTGTCACGTCACCGGCTCCCCATAAAAATTTTACCTTCATGTTTTGATGATATTTTTCTGAAACTTGTAGGCCAGGCTGGTGTCACAGGCTCCATGACAGTGCGTCTGGGAGACCAGGAACCATCTCGATGTGTTAAACGATGGTGAACCCTCCCAGAGCCCGACCTCCGGCGACTGTGGCCATCCGGGGTGTCGTCCTGATCTTTCTAGGTGTTGCTTTTCATGCATTGGACGCTGCCTTTTCCGTTTCCCCCCAGTGGGAGAGGCAGTGTGTTTTTATTTGGAGCCTGCTTACAAGAGAAGCAGCTCCTAATTAGTAGCTCTCTCTCTCATCCTGCATTTCCATGTGGACGTCCCTCTGGGGGAAGGAGGGGAAGTCCACACTGGCAGCAATGGGGGCTCACTCCCGAGTCTCCAGCCCCCACCCTGTCAGGCTCTTAGGTCCTTCAGAAGCTTCCACTTTGTTTGCAGCCATTCAGCCCTTCATTGAGCAAACAGGTCCTGAGCACCGACTGTGTTGTTGACCCCAAGACAGCTCTAGGGATGGCCATACCCCCACCCTGACGCATGGGTGTTTTGCTCTGCTCTGTCCAACCGTCCCACCAGCAGGTGGGATTTACTTTAAGAATGGCTGAAGTGGAAAGAGCAAAAAGGAGAGAAGTGCTTGGGGTTGGGGGGAAGCAGACTCATGCTTAGATCAAGTGTTAACTGAATCAGGGAGTCAGGGAGACCAGCCCAGCCTCACCTCCCTCCTGTTCTCACATCCTGAGACCATACAAAAGCAAAAAGCCACAGGTGGAGTAAAAATAACACACTGTCACCTGACCAAACATTATTTGAACTGAATAGGTATCAAACTTGGTTTAATGCATAGTAATTTGGTCATAATTCCTGAAACCATCTTATAAGCAATGGGGTTTGTGACTGCATCTTAATATTGTGATGGTTTACATTTTTTAAATTGGACAAACATTTAGAGGAGACAAGATGGGAGTTCACCTTTTTCTGGGAATGCTTTTCTCTTTCTTATCTTCACCTGGATGGATTCTTACCTTTTTACTCCTCTTACCTGGCTGGTTGGTTCACCAAGATAGAGAAAATGTAGGGTGGAGAATACTAATTTAGTTTTATTTAAACTAACATCTTACATCTGAGCAAGGAGATGAGGAAATCTTACTGCATCCTGCAGACAATTAAATGAGTTTGGAAAGTTTTATTTGGTTTGTTGTTGACTAAACCTAAGTCCCTGGGTAGCTGTTAATTTTTCCGGTGATTCCCAGAGGGAAATGGAGCCAACACAGGGCCCCACATTTCCCTATGAAACTTTAGTGAACTCAGTTCTGATTTCCTTTTTTTGTTTGTTTTCTGGAGTTTCCTTACTTTGAAAGGAAGTTTTTTTTCTTTCTTTCTTTCTTTCTTTCTTTCTTTTTTTTTTTTTTTTTTTTTTTTTGTATTTGGGAGAAGCCTATGTTTAACTGAGAAGGTAAAGGACTCGTGGAGAACAGGAAAAGATAAGAACATTTCTAGACTGTATCCAACCCATTGATCTAAAAAGGGCTGCCTCATTCATCCACTGGCATAATTTCATAAACAGGAGGCAGCCTGTCTGATGATCCTTCTGTTAGAATTAAATTCTCATCTGTAGCATCCAAGCAAGTTCTTTGAATGACTTTATAGTTCTACAGATATTGGTTGGTTTTTCCATTCTAACTTCGTCTTTAAGGAGGACTTAAGTTTTTTGAAAAACGTATGCCATGGGATAAAATTAACGAGGAAAACTTTGATCTTACATGATCCCCCATGTGATCATTGAGAAGATGAAATTGTAAAGTGTACATTAGGGTACTTAACAGAATGAAGAATCTAAGTCTGAAATCAAAGGCAAATCACATGAAGATTGAGGATGATTTAGGCACCACTTGGTTTCTGCTAACAGATTGGAGGGGTAGCAATTTTACTTGGCTTGACAGGCAGTCATTCTGGAAAGGAAAAATTTATGAGGCTCTAGAAGGAAGGATAATCTGAGTGCAAATGAGTTATCTATTCACCTTTAATTGAAATCAGAGTCCAGGTGTCAACCTCAGGTTTTCAGCCTGGATTATACAGTGACAATTTGTATGAAGTCGTAGGTCTGGGGAGGGGGCTTGGTGGCGGGTTAATGGCCAAAATGAAATTGGAGAAAGCAGTCCTTTGGCGTTCTACCTTCAGGGCTATGTAATGGGGTGTGGGTTTCATTTGATGGGAACCTTTTTCCAACAGAGCAATAGATGAGAACCTCAGAGTATCTACATGCTGACAATAGCTTCTGAATTAATAAGATGTTTATTTCAGTTCTCTTTCATAACGATTGCTAAGACCTGACATTTAAATTCATCACTGAACCTCTAGAAACCTCACTTTCTTTGTAGTTGTGTCTTTGATGTTTGTCTCTGTGTTGGCATGATATCTTCCAAAGCCTGAGAGAGCTGGCAAGCACTGGAGGGCTGTCTCCTTGTGCCCAGAACTACCACACAGGCTTTGTTCCCAAGAGTATGTTGAAAACAAACATCACTCAACAAAGAAATAACTAACATTTACCGTGCACTGACTTTGTGCAGGTGCTATTTTAAGCCCTTTACCTGCATGATTTCACTTGGTCCTTGCTACAAAGAGAAGAAGTAAGCACTGCTGTTACCCTCACTTACAAGGCAGGGCGCTGAGACAAGGCAAAGTTACGGACAGAACTGGGATTCAGTCCCCGACAGTCTGATTCCTGAGCCCCCACTCCTCGCCACTGGGCTCCACTGACAGAGCCCTGACCCCGGGCTGGGCACTCCACCAGGCACGAGGGACATGGGAGCAAACAGTATGTAATAGATTATTCAGATCTGACCTTGGAATCGCGTGGATATCTGTCATCTATGTATCATTTTTTCTGGGCTATTTGGAGGATAGCGTAAGAATTTGGAACATTATTGACCATCATGGTCAGCAGATAGAATTAAATAATTTGGTTTCTACAGATAACGTAACTGCTGGTGTCCTTCAGCACTGAGCAATTACAGCATTCTTGAATGAGGTCTCCATTATACTTTACTAAAAAGCATACTTTTCTATTCATTGTTGGTGTAAACATGGTAAACAAGTATCAATGAGGCCTTGTGATAATTAGCATAAATATATTAATTTCTTAAATTGTTAAAATGGTCATGTGCATCAGCTAGCTTTTGCTACGTAACAATGTCCCCAAACTCAGTGGCATTTATTACTGCTTACAAGCTCACAAGTAGCTGGGTGGTTCTGGTCTTGGCTGGGCTCACTCATGAGTCTGTGGTCAGCGGCAGGTCAGGCAGCTGGCTCTGATGACCGGGTTGGGCTTTCTCACATGTTGGGAGCATGGCTGGCTCTAGGCTGGAGTGCCTCAGCTGGGACAACTGGCCTCCTTTTATGATCATTAATTATCCAGCTAAATAGCTAGGGATTGTTCACACGGTGGCTGGGGAGATTCCAAGAGCAAAAACAAGAACATGTCTGGACTCTTGAAAAGGCCTAAGCTTAGAACTGGCATAATGTAACTTCTGCCTCATCTGTGGTCAAAGCAAATCCTAAGGCCAGCCTAGATTCGAGAGGTGGGGAAATAGACTCCACTTCTTGATGGGAAGAACTTGAAGGTTACATTACATAAAAGCATGGATAATACAAGATGGTGAATAATGGAAGACATTTTTGAAAACAATCTACCACACCATGAAAAATGAGTATTATCATGCCCATTTTATAGATGAAGAAGTTGAGGTTCTTTGCTACATAACAAGACCCAGAATCATAAAACTAATAAGTAGTAAGTTACTAGCACTAATTAGTAATGACAAAGTTAGACAAGCTTAGGTATGTCGAACTCCAAAGCTCTTTCTTTGAAATACCACTCCATAAGGTTTTCAAGGCCTTTAAGGGTCGTGTTTGGTTTTTTTTTTTCCTTTTTATATGGAAGTATAGTAGATCGACAATATTGTGTTAGTTTCAGCGCACAGCAAGATGATTCAGTTATATATATACATATATATATGTATGTGTGTGTGTGTGTGTGTATATATATATATATATATATATAAAACTTTTTCAGATTCTTTTCCATTATAGGTTATAACAAGATATTGAATATAGTTCCCTGTGCTATATAGTCAATTCTTGTTGTTTATCTATTTTATGTATATTAGTGTGTATCTGTTAATCCTGTACTCCTAATTTATCCCTCCCCCATTTTCTCTTTGGTAAACTTAAGTTCATTTTCTATGTCTGTGAGTCTATTTCTGTTTTGTAAATAAGTTCATTTGTAATATATTTTTTAGATTCCACATATAAGTGATGTCATATAATAGCTGTCTTTCCCTGTTTGACTTACTTCACTTAGTATGATGATCTCTAAGTCCACCCGTGTTGAAGCAAATGGCATTATTTCATTCCTTTTTTATGGCTGAATAATATTCCATTGCATACATAACACCTTCTTAATCTATTCAAATGTTGATGAGCACTTAGTTTGCTTCCATGTCTTGGCTATTGTAAGTAGTGCTGCTATGAACATCAGAGTGTGCGTATCTTTTTGAATTTAAGAGTTTTTTCTTTTCCAGATACATGCCCAAGAGTGGGATTTTTTGTTTTCTAAGGAACTTCCTTACTGTTTTCCACAGTGGCTTCACCAATTTACATTCCCATAAAAGATTACACTACTAATGATCTTTTCAAAAATGAAAATGGTATCTGAGGATGAGGCAATAGGAGAGGATGAAATTCAAACATAATTATAGCCCATTCTTTGCAATTTATTTATAGGCATGAATATTTTAATCAAGGGACATTTCTTTCATTAAACAAAATGATCCTCAGTGATCACTCTGGATTATTCATTTTTTCATCTCTACCTGCAACAAACACTAGTTGGTGTTGGATATTTCTGTATGGTAAAAGTATATGACCCGGGAGGGATCAGCGGCATATAGAATTCTCATTTGCGAAGCCTGTCACCATATCCCTTCAGAATATCTGGGCAACGTAATAGTAGGAGGAGGAGGAATAGTAGTAGAGTGGTAATAGTAATAGCAGTAGTAGAGGTAGTATTAAAGCTTCTTTATCGTTTTTCTTATAGCTTCTTCATCTTGGATCTGAATTTAGCAAATGCCATCATCTGTGGGTGGTTATGCTATAAATATAATGGGGCAGGAGGAGGCCTTTGGCAGGGGGACCAATTATCTTTGGGAAATTCTGAGTTAACAGGTTACTTGGCTGTGATTTTTCAGAATCTTTAATAAGCTGATGACTATCGTGACTCTCAAAGAAGGTGTTTCTTCGATTTATGTAATTGCAGAATATTCATTTGGTGAAATTCTCAGGCTGCTAGAAACCCTGGGAAATCTGAACTTGATTCTGATCCCTTTGAAGGTATAGTTGGAGTCAATATTGTTTGTCAGGCGTCCGCTGTGAGGGAGGCAATGTTAGAAACCATATCAGAAATCCAAGAAATAGGTATGATTCTTACTTACAGCTGAGGAAACTGAGACTCAGAGCAGTTCCTTTTTTTACTCAAGATCCCTGAGCTGGTACCACAGCTGAGAGTCGGACCTTGTTTTGTCTAACTCTAGGCCCATGGTGTTTCTTGCACACTTTGCTGAGATTCAGAAAGTTTAAGTGACCTCTTAGGATGACTCAGCTAGTCAGAGAGACACCACATCTCGTATGCTTTTGTAATCCCTGTAGCTCCTAACAGAAAATAGGTTATCAGTCAGTGCCTACTAGCCAAGCCCTTTGTTTATTACCTAGTAAGTATTACAATCATGCTTGCAATAGTGGAGAAGAGTATAAGATAAAAAGTAGAAATTCTCCTTCATAACAACAGCTCCAGAACCATATTCTGAACGTGAGACTATGATCCATTTTTCATTGCTCTTCCCTTACTTACACAACTGTGTGTGTGTGTGTGTGTGTGTGTGTAGATTCTTCTCTTTTGTCTTACACAAATGGGATCATATATGTACATTTTTCACTTAAGATATAATTGACATCCTTTTTATTAAAAATATAATTGAAGTATAACATTTATATTAGTTTCAGGTATACAACATTGATTTGATATTTGTATATATTGCAAAAAAATTGCTGCAATAAGTCTAGTTAACATCCATCACCACGTGTAGTTACAATTAGTTGATTTACAATATTATACTTGTTTCAATACTAGGTATACAATATAGTGATGCTACATTTTTATAGATTATATTCCATTAATGTTATTATAAAATATTGGCTATATTCCCTGTGCTGTACATCACTCCTCGTATCTTACTTTTTAATACCTACTAGTTTGTTACCTCTTAATCCCACTCTCCTGTTTTAACCTTTCCCCCAGTCCTCTCCCCACCATTAACCACTAGTTTGCTTTCTGTGTCTGTAATATTGTTTCCATTTTATTATACTCATTTGTTTGTTTTAATTTTTTAGATTGCACATATAAATGAAAACATAAAATATTTGTCTTTTCTCTGACTTACTTCACTAATCATAATATCCTCCAGGTCCATCCATGTTGTTGGAAAAGACAAGATTTCATTCTTTTTATAGCTGAATAATATTCCATTCTCTCTCTGTCTCCCTCCCTCTCTCTCTCTGTCTCTCTCCACACACCACGTTTTCTTTATCCATTCATCTGTTATGGACACTTAGGTTGCTGCCATACTTTGTCTATTGTAAATAATGCTGCTGTGAACATTGGGATACATGTGTCTTTTTGAACTAGGGTTTTTGTTTTCTTCAACTATACACCCAGGAGTGGAATTACTGGACCATGTGTTAATTCTATTTTTAGTTAAGTGAGGAACCTCCATACTGTTCTCCATAGTGGCTGCACCAATTTACATTCCCAACAATGTACTAGGGTTCCTTTTCTCTATAGCCTTGCCAACATTTATTATTTGTTGTCTTTTTGACAACAGCCATTCTGACAGGTATGAAGTGATATCTCACTATAGTTTTGATTTGCATTTCCCTGATGATTAGTTACACTGAGCATCCTTCCATGTCTCTGTTGGCCATCTGTATGTCTCCTTTGGCAAAATGTCTATTCAAGTCTCCTTCCCATTTTTTATTTGCTTGTTTTTGACATTGAGTTGTATGAAATCTTTATATATTTTGAATATATCCCCCTTAACTGTGGGATAGAAAGGTTACATAATTAGTAAGGGGCCAAATCATGGTCTCCACATTGCTCCATTCAAACTAGGTCCACCTTACGCGTGTGTCCTAAGTCAATGTGCCAGTCCTTTTTCTAGTCTTGATGCTCATGAAATGCAATTTTAAAGAACCACGGCTCATTTCACCTTGGGTTTCCATTTTGTGTATCTCTGAGGAGATAAGCCATACTCTGATCAGCATTCCTAAGGTTCTCCTGCTTTACCAGCTAGGGATTTCTTCTATTCTTGAAGTTATTTTTTGTTGTTGTTTATTTTTAAAATGTAGAGTCCCCTCTCCAAATTTTCATTTGAAAAAATTTGAAACGTTCAGATAAGTTGAAAAATTGATACAATGAACACTTTTATCTCATCACTTTCTATTTACCCAATTGTTAATCTTTGTCACTTTTATCTCTCTCTTTCTACATACAAATAAATAGATAAAGTTTTTTTTTTCCCCTGGACAATCTGAAAGTTGCAGTTGTCATGATACTTTACCCCCAAATCTTGTACTTTCAAAGAACAAAGACTATCTCCTTTCTATTTGTATCATGGTAAAACCCAATAAATTTAACTTCGATACAATATCTAACATTCACTTTATATTCAAAATTCCCTCTAGTTGTTCCAGTTATGCCCTTTTCTAGCATCTTTTTTTACAAATCCAGAAATCAATCTTTCATATTACCTTTGGATGTTGCCCCAGAATCATCCTTCTGCCCCTCCTTCAAATGGAAACCAATTACTCTCACCTAAGTTTCAGGAGGAGGCTGCAAAGAGGAAAATGAGAACTGGTTAGAAACAGCTAGGCTCAAGATGGCGGAAGACTTGATTTCCAGTGGACCTTGAGCCTCATTGTACACTCACTGTAATACATTAGCATGCTAAATGACACACTTACCACCACCATGACAGTTGACAATTGCCATAACAACAATCAGAAAAGCCCATACAAGGACTGAAAAGGAGTACTGCCTCAATTTTGGGTCCAAACCACACCTCTGTTCTTGAATAAGTCATCAATATTCCTCCCACTCTTTCCAAATCCCTCCCTTTTACCTCGACCCTGCCTATCTCCTACTTCCCCATCTATGGTGTTTCCATCCACATTGGGTTGAGAAGTTGATTTGTGAACTAAGTTCCTGCTTCTTCATTCCTTGGCCAATGAATAAAGCCTTTGCTGTTCCAGTCTCAGCATTGGTTTTGTTCCTGTCTGTGTGAATCCAATGGGAAAAAGAACTTCCAGGGCTGAGACAAGGGGTCTTGGCCTGGGCTAGGACCCCGGCGCAGTTCCAGACAACAAATTTGGTGACATCTTTGGTTGTCACATCTCTTATTTTTAATCTAGAATAGTTCTTCAGCTTGTTCTTGTTTGATTTTGCTTTCTGTTTGTTTGTTTACTTGTTTTTTTTTCCTTAAAGCACTCTAAAGAGTCCTGATTAATCACCCTGTACAATGTCTCAAGTTCTAGATTCAGGTTAAATGTATTTTTGCATGAATACTGTATAGGTGATGTGAGAACTATTTCATGGTTGATTAAAAAGAAATGTGAGGTTCTGGAGAAAGAATGACTGCTATTTTAGAAAAAACAACTAAATGCTAAAACCCATAATAGAGCATAATCTTTGAATAGTCATTGACAGTTTCTGAAGCACATTTCATATATATTCATTTCATTTTATCCTCATGAGACCAATGAGGTGGGTATTATTGGTCACAGTCCTAGGGCAACGAAGGCATGGAAGTGTAATTGATTTGCTAAATTCCTTGGAATTCAAGGAAACTGGAGTTCAAATTCCAATTTCTGGACCTTCATTTTGGATCTGAATCCTGTACACTTCCCACCAAGTCAATGGCTAGGGTTAAGTAGGATAAGTTTAAAAAAATAAATGGTAACAGTCATTCATCCCACTCAGAAGTACAACTGAATTCAGCATAAATTAGTGCTTTCTAAAAGCAGCTTTCAGGTTGCCTCTGGACCCTGGAGAGTCTTTGGGAGCCTACGTTTGTATAGATTATGTGTTAAGAGTTTGCCAGTCTCTCACTGTTGTAGATGCCGTAGGCACTTACTAGGAAATAATAATAGAGAAGCAGAAAGAAACTGAGATGGATGGGTTCCCACTCAGTCTTTCTATAAACTTGCAGCATTTTGAATAATAAATACAGATGTTCGCAAAGACACAATCTTATCTTTATTCTTTGTTTAGTACCCAGAGAGGGAGAGATGCTAGGTTCCAAATAAAGGTGTTGTTTATTTGTTAGTGTCGGCTGAACAAAAATGCACAACCTGCAAGTTTGCAGTTACGTTTTTTTCAGAGACCTTACTGAGGACTATAGCCCAGGAGAGACAGCCTCTCAGATAGCTCTGAGGAACTCCTCCAAGGAGGGAAGGGAAGAACCAAGAGATAGAGGAGTTTTTGCTGGGGAGAAAACAACAACAAACAACAACAACAAGAGAAGCAAGTAGGTAGTTCAACATGGAAAGATTACTGCTAATCACAGAAAAGCAGACATCTCAAGTTAGTGATTTTAGTGTTTTTCTTTGTATGGGAAGATGCAAGAGCCTGGGCTCATTGAAATGATTCCTTAGAGGTGAATCTGAACTATGTAGAACCAGTATCCTGTTCCTCTCCTCCCTGAATTCCCTCAAGGCACGCCTTTAGGGGTTTTTCAGGGGGTGGGTGCACTGGCTGATGGCCTGACGGCAGACAATAGTCTTTGTTTACTAAAATGGCAGGCAACAATTTTTTTGTCTACATTAGTTTTTCCAGTGGGTTCATGGGTGGGAAGAAGGTTTAAAACCTGTCTGGAGATCTTCAGGTATTAGATGATGTAGGGAAGGTGCAATGAGTTCAAAAGAGGTTGTTGGTTTTTTGAAGTTTTTTCCCCAATAAATTAAAGGTTTACTTAGAAATTTACTTTGTGAAATAAGTTTCAAACGAGGAAAAGGAGTGCCTGAACTGACACATTGGAACAAATCGATTTCATGTCATTCTGATAAAAGTTTTGTTTCTAAATAGCCTTCAAGAGATCCTTAGGGGAAAAGGGAGTTTCCTCTCCCGTTATTGACTTTCCCAAACTTTGTAGGAAGTTGTCAACAGAAGGCTGGTTCGGCATTTGAAACTCAGCACTTGTATTTACAGATTCTCCATATCAAAAAGTGGCTGGTAGAGGAGCTATGTAATTAATGGGTGTTGAATGGGATCTGTTCTGCTGAGCATCTGGGATCCACGTTCTGTCTTTCAACTGACCTGCTGTGTGCCTGTCAGCGCCCCCATTCACTGAGATCTCTGCAGTACTGAAGCAGGACTAGTGATGTCCATCATGTGACTCTCACAAGGCTGTTCAGGGGTAACTAAATGAAAGTACATCCATAGCCTTGCCCCACAAGCATCTAATCACAGTTCAAAAATGTAAGGCAATTGTATAATTTTAGAGCTTTTGGCTTAGAAAAAGAGGCTTCAGCCTCTCTCCCGGCCTCCCCACATCCTGCTAGTCTTTCTTTGCAGCACTCAGCTATCCCCTCAGTGTAAAATCCATCATGGTCCTTGTTCCTTATCTTAGTGAAGTCAGCTGAGAAAGAGAAAAAAAGGAAAAAATTACTGAGACAGGAGGGAAGGAGGCAGGGTAGAACCATTTAAAAGAATGACACAGCAGTTAGCACCACGATGGTGGAAGATTCAGCTCCCAGTAGACCTTGAGCTTCAGTACACCCTCACTGTAATGCAGTAGCTGCTGAATGACCCTTCCACAGGCGCCAGGACAGTTTCCAGGCTGACCATGAAAGGTCAAAGGGTGAGTGATGGCCCAGTTCCTGGGAACCCCAGCCTCTTCCCCAGAGTAGTTGGAATAACCCTCCCACTTGTTAGCATATGAAGCTACCCAGCCCATAAAAGCTCACAACTCCACATCCAGGGGCTGGAGTGCTCTCTCTCTCTGCCTTCCTCTTCCCTTTTGAGAAGGCCCACATTCCACCTGTGGACTGTGTATCTCCTAGGTCTTTCTCTTGCCTTTTGAGATGGCCTGCACTCTGTCTATGGAGTGTGTTAATCTACTTTTGCTTTAACCACCCCCGTGCCTCGTGGACTCTCTGGCCTCTGAGACGACCTACACTGTGACTATGGAGCATGCATCTCTCTGAATAAATCTACCTTCCCGCTACTCTGGCCCACTCTTGAATTTTCTCCTGGGCAAAGCCAAGGACCTTCACTTGATGGGGCCCGCCCCAGGGACTCATCTGGGACCTGGGACATGGCCGTCCTCTCATGCCCCATTTTTCCTGTATCATCATGATGGATAGTTTATCTGTAAAGGGGGATGTGGTGCCATATTTGACCACACCGACTCTGGAAGCCAAAGGACGTGAGCTCAGATCTTGCCTCTTATCGCTAAGCAGCTAGGACAGTAGGCAGGTTATGTAACCTCCTTATGCCTCAATTTGCTCATCTGTACAAAGGTCGCAATTGGTACCTCTCAGGGTTGTAGTGAGGATTGTATAAGGTGATACATGTGTATCCAGGATAAAATGCAGCTGCTTTTTTGCACCCACCAGTCCTTTAATCCCTGTTCTGTGCAGGTGATCACCCTCTAGACCCTGAATGAAAACATCTGTCAGCCCCAGAACTTGTGCTTAGTCTTAGGTTGTCCTACTATTACTTTAAGTCACCAACTCAATTAATTTAAGCCAAAGTAAAAAGTAAATGTGATCATTTAAATATCTAGTCCAAGAAAGCAATCATTACTCTGAATTTCGTTACATAGTCAGTTATTTTCCTCCCTTCCTTGTTTCATGCTCAAAGGGAAAGGGAAGGGAGGGGGTGTGGTAGGCAGCTTGGTTTTTTTCTCCTCGCCCCTCCTTCTCCCTATGGGCAACATGAGGTTGTTAAAATGGGTAAGACCCCGACCAACACGCTGAAAGCTCATGGTCTAGTAGTTAAGAGAAACAGTAGTTAAGATAAACAACTTTGAGTTGAAGATAGTAAATAACGTTACAGAGGCTAGGATACCAGAGAAGGGAGAGTTTGGAGATTTCGGGAGCTCCCTGACCCACGGAATTCTGGATGTGCAAGCGGAACATACTCCTTTTAAATATAAGCGTTCCCAATTCTTCCTGTGTCTGTCTTTCCAGCTCATATTCTTAGCTAAGTGAGCATAGCTGCTGTTATTAATGGACCAGCTAGATGACTCATGGGCCCAGATCTTCATAGTCAGAATTGAAACCAACAGGAAAGCTATTCCAAGCTGTGGAGGTCTTCAGTTGGGATGGTTTCTGATAAATCTCATATGTGTGGGATGAAGTGGCATTCACCAATATCTTTCTAACCATTGATCTACGTTCATTGAGCTCAGCTTTGTGTGTCCATGTAAGGAAGTGTGGGAGGAGATGAGATGGGAGAAGGAAGATTGTTATGAGCAGCAACAGGGAGTCAGTAAAGCTTTTTGACCAGTGAGATGACAGGGTCAGTTACTTTAATTAGACATTCGGAGAATGGAAGCAGAGAGAGACTGTGCACAGACAGCCCAGGAATGAGGCTTTTGCTTTCTTTCAGAACAAGATGTTGGAGGTTTGAGTGGCAAAGAGGCAGTGGGAATGCAAAGGAAGGGAGAAGGACAAGGGAGAATGAAAACGAAAACTTTTCAGGAAATCAGGAGGGAAGAGCAGGTGGTTTGTGGTAGAGGAGGAAGGTGGCTGGCTGGGGCTGGAGGGTGAAAACGACCTTGCTTTTAGGTATGCCCGGTTTGAAGCCCTGGTGGAATCTTGGTGATCAGAGGTTGTGCATGAAAATGTAGAAGTAAAATCCGTGGCAGGTCTCAGTGCTAAAGATGTGAATTAAGGAGTTGTACTGACAAGCATGATCTCAAAGAGCACCAGTAGAGAAAATTACCGCTACAGTTCATTCACTTGAATTATTCAAGTCCCAGTACTTTTCCCCTAATTTTTTGGTCAGGAATTATACAGATTGATGGCTTATGCAACCCACACTTAGTTTATAGGAAACCTGAGCAAGTAGAGCAATCAGTATATCATTTCTGTAATCGGCTGTAAAGCTAATTTTGTAAATATTGCATTGAAGAGATCATGTACTCAAACTTTAGTCTTTGTGGAAATAAATGAGAACTACCCAAATAAGAACAGGCAAAGGCTATTTATTCAAAGCTTTCTATAGCAAGGGAGTTAGCCACCATCCCTTGCCTTTGGCAAAAATTCAAATGCAGGCAGGGGTGTGTAAAAGCTTTAAAAAGTGGAAAAAAAGAAAGGCTTCAAATATGCCTTGACTGGAGGCCCTTGGCGTGGGGAAGCTGGAGGCAGGCTCACGGGAACCCTGGCTTCCTACGTGATGGGTATAGCAGCAGATTCGGTTTTCTCAGGTTGGTCCTAAATTGGAAGCAGGAACAAAGATCAGGAAAGCTGGCAGTTATCGATCAAAACCTGGATAGTTTGGGCCTGCAAACTACACCTTGTAGTTTTGAGATGGGGGGAAAGGGGCAGGGCACAGACATTAAAAGAATGACACAACAATTAGGACCAAGATGGTAGGAGGTTCAGCTCCCAGTAGACCTTGAGCTTCAATATACCCACATGGAAATACAGTAGCTGCTAAGGGTCCTCCCACAGGCGCCAGGACAGTTTCAAGGCTGACCATGAAAGGTCAGAGGGTGAGTGATGGCCCAGGTCCTGGGAATCCAGGCCCCCTCCCCAAAGTAGTTGCAATAATCTTCCCACTTGTTAGCATATGAAGTTACCCAGCCCATAAAAACTCAAAACCCCACACCTCATGGCCGCTCTCCTGCACTCTGTCTATGGAGTGTGTATCTACTTTTACTTTAAACTGAGCACCCAACCCCCACATCTCTTGGCCTTTCTCTTGCCTTTGAAACAGTCTCTACTCTGTCTACGGAGTATGCATCTCTCTGAATAAATCTACCTTTACTCAACTGTGGCTCGCTCTTGACTTCTTTCCTGCATGAAGCCAAGGACCCACACTTGGTGGGGTGCCTCCCAGGGACCCAGCTGACCCCTGGGACACGGTCATCCTCTCCCCACATTTTCTTATGTCAGCCTTACTCTATAATCCCTTTTTAACTCTTTTTTCAAGCTGCTTTTGGGGTCATCTTTGGAGATCTTTACCTCAATACGTCAATCTAACTCATCTCAAATTTTAAATTTTTAATAGATAATTCTAAATTTCTCCTTCAGAAAAAAGTGTCCCATCTACCCTCTCACCCAGGGTTTGAGAGTGCTGTGTGCTTCACCCTTTCATTGACACTGGACATTCTTCCTAATTTTAACCAAGATGAGAGGTACTTTAACTTGAATTTATTTTACTGTCAGTGAGATCAAGAATCTTTTCATATAATTTGTTGACCATGTATATATATTGTTTTTCTGCCCATTTTACCATTGAATCACGTTATTACTCCTCTGTAAGACCTTGTGTATTAGAGAAACCATCCCTTTATTTTATCATCGGCCCTTTCATTTTGTAAGTTTGCCGTACGGAAGTCTTCATTTTAAGTACTTAAATTTATGTTTTGTCTTATTGATTTGAATTTTATGTCCTGAATTGAAAGCCTTTCCTGTTTTGCTATTTTTTGTGTGTTTTAATCAAATCCTTCTGTTCGGTAGCAGCGTTGCACGGGGTGTAATTGGAGGGTTGGTGTGGCTGGTGTTTCTCTCTGAATTGGAGCGTTCAGTTATCTCAGAAGAGTTCATGAAGCCCTGAGTGTCCCTTCGTATCCCCTAATGATGATAAGAAAGAAACAGGAAGCGAGATAGAGTTTTTAAATCAGCCACTGAAAGAACTGTCTTCTCAGGCAGGCTGCGAAGTGCGTTTTTGCTTTTCTTCTGGAAATAGTGTTTGATGTTTGCCACCTAATCTCAGCATTACTTGGTGTAGCTCAGAAACTTGTGTGAAAGGAAAATGTGAGCAAGGCATGAGTACAGGGGAAAACTGATCCTCTTTGGGGCACAGCTCAGGCCAGAACAGCCTATCTGGAAACACTGTAGCTTCCTGATCGCCCCAGACACATTTGAAGGGAATGAGTCTCATGGGTTGAGAATTGCAGACGGGGAGTTAGCAGGTAGGAACGATGCTGTTTAATTTGGTCTGTCCCTTCGGTGGGTCTTATTCCTTATCAGGAGGACAGACAGTGACTGCCGCTGCCGTCACTGCCATCACCAGTGGGACCCCAAGCCTTTGTGTTCTACACACTCATCCTGACGTTAGTAAGGAGGCTTTTTTTTTTTTTTTCCCTAACAAGATGGCTTATTTGCTACTTTGAATTTGTGGGTAGACGTGACTGGGAACAGAGCAGAAAATGGTTTAAGTTTACGGTCTCCTCTTTAGCTCTGTACCCTGCAGGATGATAACTGATGTCAGAAGAATGCTCATTTTTTTGCCTCTGAGGCACATCTCCCCCTGGCTTGCTTTTCTGGGAGCCACTGTTTACCTATCCAGTAGTTTAAGGCGTTGCCAAGCTGATAAACCCTTCGGAAAATAGTAACTCAGCACAACAGGGTGGAGAGGCAGCTCTCCTCCCCTCCCTGCTGAAGGTAACCATGGCCTGATGTCTTTGGATATCCCAGGGCTCATTTCTCTACATCCTGCATCTCTTGTCACGTTGTCCTGGACTGCGTGGAGGCTCCAGAGTTTGAGTCATAGCAGCCCAGCAATCTAGCCATTCCCAGGAGATTTTGTTCCCCTTTTATCAATCTCAGAGAGAAAATGAAATAGTTCATTTGAATCCAACATCTTTGAACACAAGGACTACTCAGTGTTTGTGCTCCCAGTGGGCATTCCATCCAGTGTATAAGCGGACCGTTTGGGGCATGAAGGATTTCCTCTCCAGAAGAACTACACTCTGATGTTGAAAACTCAACGTGTGTCCTAAGCACTTCTTATCTGTGACCATGACCTTTGGACTGATCATTCTGGACAAACAATGATTAAGTCTAAAGATGTGTACTGAGAAGACGTTCTATTCTTCCTTCTATGAACTAGGAGTCTGCACTCATGATTTTCTCAAAGGTCACCATTTTGATATGTAAAATCAAGATGCATTTGATGAATCAATGTTTATGTTCAACATAATAAAAATAATTACCATAGAGAAGGAAAAGCGTAGCTAGATTCTTCAATACTTCATTGGTTCTAGTCCTTACTACATGTCAAGCACTAGGGTAGGAGTTGGGAATGTATCTGACAAAGTCATAGCAGCCATCGCTAACACGTATCGGGTGCTTATGACCTGTTAGGCATTGTGCTAAAGACTCGACATGCATCTTCATGTAATTCTCAAGTCAGCATTGTCCCCGGTGCTTTTGTCATCACTGTATGAAGATGAGGGGGTGTAAGGCTGCCCAGGAGCACACTGCTAATGGGGATTAAAGCTGAGATAAAACCCAGTGTACTTTCCACTTCTTAATTGTTTGCTATTGTTTCTGCATGAGGCAGAAGCAACTCCCTGCCCTCACAGAGCTCATCGTCTAACTTAGAGAACACTTTTCTTCAGGTAGACTCAGAATCCACCTCTGGAGAAGTGGAGTGTCCTCCCGAGAAGGCTTTCCACCTCCCAGCAGGATTCAGGCAGCTGGCACAGACTCAGCCAGTGGAAGTTGCTCGAGGACATGGACTTCCTTTATTTTCTCTAATCCATTTATTTCTCCCATCTCCTATGTCCTTCTTATGTCCTCCTCTGAAGCAACCTTTTCCTTGTTCCTCTGCCACCCTTCTTCTTCTCTGAGAGTCCTCCCCTCCATGCCTGTTTATTTTTTTCTCTCCCATCTGGACGATGTCTACAGTCCCCAAATGCCATCAATGAAGTTTTGAAGGAAAACATGAAAGGGAGGTAAACGTTCACTGCCGATGGAATGAGCTGTTGATGGATGGCTTAGTAAGCCTAGGGTCCTTCTGTAGCATCTCTGGCATTTGAGAGACTCGAGGTTCCAAAAGCACATCCACTTCATTCTGCTGTTGCTAATCTTACTTTTTTTTTCCATGATCAACAACCTGTTCATTATGTTTTCAGCTCACATTAATCTTTTCTGTGAGTTTGGTAACGCTTGGAGTCATTTTTCCTCTGTATTTGCCCATCTGGGATCTTTAGAAAAGAAAAGTTCGCCAAGAGTGAGTCTGTTGCTCACTGCTGCAAGAGGATAATGTTCTCCTTGTTTCTCGGATCCTGAGAGAGAATCCTCTGAAGTCAGGCATGGATTCCCTCCACAGTGCAGAGAGCCCCTTCACTGGGCTCCATGGGGTCCTCAGTTTGGGACTGATCTGCCACACAGCAGCAGCAGAAGTCACAGCAGTGCCTGGACCCTGATTGTCCTAATGGAGCAGATGAAATTGGAAAGGAGCTGTCCGGTAGTACAAAGAGTTATGGCATTAATGAGTCAGAGCAAAGTCTTTGGCTTGGTTCCTGCCTCTGCCGCCTACAGGCTGCTTGACCTTGGGCAAGTCACTTAATCCCTCCAAGATCCACTCACCTAGTCTGTGAGGATGCCTGTCCTTTTTGTATGAGAGAGTAGTTTTGAATGTTAACTTATATTCACATCTCTATTTTGGGGTAAGTTTATAACCTTGCTCATGTCACTAATTTTTTGCAATTTCTGAGGCTGTTTCCGACACTAATAATATGTATATGATTGGAAGGAAAAAAGAGGATATTGAGGAAGTCTTAGAGGCTAGTATTTCTAAATTCTCTATTATATTTTTTAAAAAATGGCTTGGAGCTGCATGTCCTACTTGAAGACCTATTGGGGACGTGATGCATTGTTTAGAAAATGGAGAGAATCCTTTGGACATTCAGTTAAGGACATCCTTCCAGGTACAATGTAATCTCAAGACGTCACAAGGGAGGCAGCTCTTTTGGAGATTCCAGGCTATAGGTCCCAAGAACATTTTGTTGTGGAGGTTGGAATGCGCTCATTTATTCTGCAATTCAAGTAAGATATTTCTTTAGAGAAGGTACTCCAAACTGAACATCCATTCAAAAGCTATGAAAGATATTGTTATCCATGGTCCATTACCTGTGAAGCATCAGTATTATTTCTCATTGCTGCCCAAGTGCAGGGCTCACTTGCATTGACGGGCCTGTTATTGTAGGAAGAAGGAAAGAAGGGTAGTTACATTGTATTATTGTAGAATTTAGATAAAGGGTTCAGAATGTGGTGACAGCCAGTAGAGACAAGAGAAATCTAGACTATTTGCTCTAATTCTGCCCAACTAAAAACAAGGCGGCATAATTTGGAAATGCTGTCATTTATTGACACTCTTCCAACATCTGGGATTTGAGCAGGAGACTCCCATTGCACAGGTAACTCCCAGTGGTATGGGTGGAAATTACCTGCATAACCAACTCTCCTGCCCACACACAAGGCCAGATACCTGAGAGCATTTTTAATTGCACTGTGCCTCCCTTTGCAAAAGAGCTGATTGCATCTGCTTCCCTTTCCTTTAGGTACCCAAGCGAGGACAGGAATAATGAAGAGACGCGTGTGTTAGTTGCAGCCCTGTGAACTACGCGAGAAGGAAGTCAACAGTGTGGACAGAGCTGGGGCCGTCACCACGCTTGCCTGTTGGAATAAATGAGGAATGGGCTTGTGATTATGCTGACATTCCAGCATGAATCTGGTAGACCTGTGGTTAACCCGTTCCCTCTCCATGTGTCTCCTCCTACAAAGTTTTGTTCTTATGATACTGTGCTTCCATTCCGCCAGCATGTGTCCCAAGGGCTGTCTTTGTTCTTCCTCTGGGGGTTTAAATGTCACCTGTAGCAATGCAAATCTCAAGGAAATACCTAGAGATCTTCCTCCTGAAACAGTCTTACTGTACCTGGACTCCAATCAGATCACATCTATCCCCAATGAGATTTTTAAGGACCTCCATCAGCTAAGGGTTCTCAACCTGTCCAAAAACGGCATTGAGTTTATTGACGAGCACGCCTTCAAAGGAGTCGCCGAAACTCTGCAGACTCTGGACTTGTCTGACAACCGGATTCAAAGCGTGCACAAAAATGCCTTCAATAACTTGAAGGCCAGGGCCAGAATCGCTAACAACCCCTGGCACTGTGACTGTACCCTGCAGCAAGTTCTGAGGAGCATGGCGTCCAATCACGAGACCGCCCACAATGTGATCTGCAAGACTTCCGTGCTGGACGAACACGCCGGCAGACCGTTCCTCAATGCTGCCAATGATGCTGACCTCTGTAACCTCCCTAAAAAAACGACTGATTATGCCATGCTGGTCACCATGTTTGGCTGGTTCACCATGGTGATCTCCTACGTGGTGTATTACGTGAGGCAAAACCAGGAGGATGCACGAAGACACCTTGAATACTTGAAATCCCTGCCAAGCAGGCAAAAGAAGGCAGATGAACCCGATGACATTAGCACCGTGGTGTAGTGTCCACACCGACTGGCACTGACCAAGAAATCCCTTTGCAACTGCAGTAGAATAAGTGGTTTAATTCTCTCATCCATTGTAAACATTTAAAACTTTGTATCTCGGTTTCTTTTGAATTATGCCACTGTTGAACTTTTAACAAACATGACAACCTAACAAGTCATTTTAGTTTAGGTGACCCACCCCTTAATTGTACCCCTGGTGGTATATTCCTGAGTAAGCTACTCTCTCAACGTTAGTTAGATCCATCTCACTATTTAATAATGAAATTTATTTTTTTAATTTGAAACCAAATAAAAGCTTAACTTTGAACCATGGAAAACAGAGTGACTTATTGGTCAAGAGAACAGTACGGTCATTCCATTGCTTTACAGAGGAACAGATGACCCTTGTGAACCTAGCAGCTATCACAATGAAAGATGTTATTAAGCTCTGCTGTACACTGGGGAGCCGTGGCTGAATTACCAGCCAAGTTAAATATCTGTCAGACTTCAGAATACTAAGCCTTAGCAAACGCAGGTGATACACATGGTGTGGCATCCCACAGAGGCTGAGGCTGGGCTGCCTCTAGGTGTTTGTTTCCAGAAGTCAGTGTGTTCAGCTAAACACGCCACTTCTACTCTATATTAGACACATGGAAAAGAAAAAGACAGCCCATATTCTGTCCTCAAGATCACCTGCCGGTGGACAGAGATGTGTGACAAATGTAGATGTTGCTATGCCAAAAAGCAGGTCCCAGTAATCACGCGGCATCAACTGTGTGCAAGCCCTTTGGGTACCATTACCGTGTCTCCAAATGCTCCCTCCCAGCGGAGAATGCGACAGACACCTCACCTGCAGAGGAGGAAGCTGTGCATGAAGGTCTAGGTAGAAAGCATCAGAACGCAAATCTGAACCAAGGCTTCCGGTCTCCAAAGACTGATGTCTTCTCATTGCATTCTTACTGGGTTGGTTTATAGAGGTACAATTTACGTATTAAAAATCCCCGCATGTTAAGTTACAGCTCTATACATTTGACAAGTGCCTGCACCTGTGTATAAAGATAGTGTGTCCCTGATACTGTTCAGAGATAGGAGAAGGCTCACGTGGTTCTTGGAGTGGGCAGTTGTGTTTCTCTGGTTTTCAGCTGCAATTACCAGGAATCTCTGAAACTTGGGTGGGATCTCATCAGATGGTGATGTAGGTAAGGAAGGTGGAGGAGACAGAGGGAACAAAGGGACAAAAGTATACGGAGGTTTGTAGGATAAAGGGGAAGCGAGAGACGAGGCTGGAGCCACATCATAGGGACCTGGACTCCAGACTCAGGAATAAAAGTAACTAATAACGTTTATGGAACACTTACTGTAGACCACGTGCTTCCTTTGGGTTGTCTTAATTAACCCTCCAGCTACCCCTATGAGATAGTCTTTGGTGAATGAGGAATCAGACACAGGAGTTTAAGCAGCTAATTCAGGAGTTAACAAGAAGTATAGCAGATGCCGAAACCCAGTGAGTCACTCTGGACCTCTTGGCCGCCGGACTGTATGCTTTGCAGTTGTAGACTTCACCGCCTTAAAGTTGCTGGTTCGCCCGACCTAGAGGTTTGCAGATTCCTAAGTGATGGCTTCATTAAGAAATAACAGCAAAAAAACAGCCCTTTGGGGGCCTTAGGTAGGAAAGAGGGATCCTTTTCTATTTCGCCCCACACAGCCATCTCCAGTTAAGTACTGGGTTATCTCTGGGCCTCCAGGACTCACATTTCTGCCCTTGGGAAGCACTGCAGTTCCTAGCCATACCCATAGCTTCCAAAAGGGTTCCACGTGAGCCCTGAGGGTCAGCCAACCCAAGACTTGTGATCGGGCATTCAGAGCAATGGTTGGTCTTAACTAAAAAGTGTAAGGTCTAGTCTAAGAGCCTGAGATGTGAAATTCAGGATATGAGCCCGAGCACTCAGGCATCCAAGGGAGGAGGAAGCCAGATTGTCTGTCCTGCTAACTGGATTTGAATGCCTTTCAGCAGTGCTGGAGCTCTGCTGAAGATTGAACACCCCCTGGAGGACAACGCTGTAATGTATCTCTGTAAGTATTACCATAGAAAGATGCCTGACTGAATACACTTCCCCCCTCCCACCCCGCTAAAGAATATGGAAATCAAGTCTTTGCTAAGATGACCCTTTTGAAATATTAAATAAATTGAGTGTGTTTATTTGACTGTATGAGTCACGTTCCTTTTAGAAAAGCTTTCACAAATCACATAATCCATTTCCGGTTGCTTCTTCCAAAATCATCTTTATATGCTTCCTAGTAAGAGTTTATTTTCCTGCGGACCAATTACATTAGTCAAGTGAAAGTAACTGCCAAGGACAGACCTCCGAGGGTTGTTCAGATGTATCAAAGGTAAATACCCACATTTTAGTTTCTAATCCTCCACACACATAGAGTTAAGACTGCATCCTAGGTTAATTGCTTTCCCTGCCTGTAGATTTTTCAGTTAATAGTGCCTTAAGTGCATTAAAAAGAAAAAACAAAAACCTTTTTAAAATTGTCATGAGTTGGAGTATATAGATCACTGGAGGAGAAATATAATTCTTTTTTTTTAAACAAACAGGCTCCAGGACCCGTTCATGACCAGAACTGAAAGGAAATGCTCTTCCCATCAACTTATAGGGCTGTTCCACCCACTAGACCAACCGAGCATGATGCCAGGGAGCGGGGAGAGCTTCCCGAAGCTCACAGCTCGCTGTACAGAAGAAGGCTCAATGTGCGTGCCCTGGCTTTGGTCCCGGCACACGCCTTCGTTTCCCAAACCCTTGCACGTGTTCACATACGTGGAGAGCTACCCATTTTAGGGCTGTAAGGGTTTTTGAAATTAACTATTGTCTAAGGCACATCCCCTCTTACCTTCTAAATAGTCTCTAAATGACAGCTTCTTTGCTCATCTCTCTTCCTTTGGTATCATTCTTCTAACCTCAACTTTTTAAGTTAAAAAATACCAGGAAAATGTAGTCTCATTGTTGACCATGGACTTACCTCTGCAGCAAGGCAAATCATAAAACATGCCAACCCAAACTGGAACATTTTTGAGAAAGTGATTTTAAGAAGTTACATAATGGAAGGTTTAACTTTCAAGAACACTTGGGGGAATTGTAATGAACTGATCTGCAAACTCTGCCATTGTTCTTTCTTACGTCCTTCTCTGTTTCCCCATAATTCTTGTTCTGACATCAGCCAGCGTAAGGCAGTCTGGGATGTGGGTAGGTTTTTCTTACTGGTGCAAGACTTTTGATTCATACAGTGAGTCCTCTGACCTGGCTGGCACAGTTGGAGAATGGCAAATGCTGCTTACTTCCAGGTTCAGGTAGACCCCTGGAATGTCGGGGATGGGAGAGTCCTAGAGGTGATCTCATCCACTGATCTTTCAGGTGTTGGCACTGAAAGCCTTGGAAGCTGGGCGATTAGCACTCATGCTCCACCCCCCATCCAGGGTCCCTTACAGGACACAGACTGCCTCTCCTGAGAAACTGTTGCCCAGTCTTCACAGAAACTGAACAACGTAACAATATACACGATGAAAACAGCGCTGGCTGTCAGCAGCAGTTTCTTTGAAGATTCAGAAGGCACTTAAGTTTCCTACATTGTCACAGAGTTGTAATAAAGAATATCTATGATTCTAAAAAGCTGCTTGTTCCTTCAAGACGTGATGGGAGGATTCATTTTCCTTTCACAAATAGCCCCTTGGTAACACACTCAGTGCTGTGCGTGATCTGACTTCCCAGTGGAGAGAGGGAGGAAATGATCTTTATGCAACGTCCTGGGAAGGGAGAGACGATGAGAATTTGTTTCTTTGAGCCGTAGCATGAACCCTGAGGGGCCGAGGACCATCCTGTGGGCTAGGGGGCAGTGACTGCCTTTACAGGATGTTCTTAGCTTCCAGAGCTCTTGTCAGCCTGGCTTCCCAATGTGCTGTCACTGATTCATCAAATTGGCTGGATGGGACCCAGACAAAGCCAACTCGAGGCAAACTCATTTCTCACACAGCTGTAAATGTCCTCCCCAACCCTTTTCTAAATCCAAATAGGGGAATCAGAATTTAGGGAAAAGGAAGGCCTGAATTCCTCATCCCACATTTGCCCCTACTCGTTAACATGGATAGTCCCAAATGACCTAAGGGGTCACATAGACCCAGCAGGGGCACTACTCAAGGTCCCAGACTTTTTCCTTCCAACCCAGGGAAATTATTACTTTAAGGCCACAAGACTTCATAGGGCCACATAGAGCCCTACATTGCAGGGGCTTCATGAATGAGTGACAGTAAATGGAAAGCCATCTCTCTTTATGGCTCTAACTTCTCCACTATTAAAAGAACCAGAAGCTAGTGTGAATCGTTTAAGAAGTGTGTGTGTGTGTGTGTGTGTGTGTGTGTGTGTGTGTGTGTGTGTGTGTGTGTCTACATGCACATTGGGGTAATACAGGGAACTGGGTCCTGAAAGCATCAGGAAAAGAGATGGAACAGTGAAAACAAAATCTATTTGTCAGTAATTTGGTCTAGAGATGGCCCAGGTTTGGGTTTTTCAGAAATTATTAGATATATTTTCAGGACTGTCCCCAAGTTCAGTGAGAACAGCTACACTTGTGATGAAGGCGACTGAGTTCATCGGGTTTGGGAGCCGTGATCTTTCTCTGGCTGCTGACAGACAATCTGCATTTTGCTCACTACTTCCAAACAAGAATCAATGCATGTACCTTTGCCTGTGGTTGTTTGAGCTCCCACCCGACAAAGGTTTTCTAGATCTGATCTTGAAAACGGGCCTGAAATGCATACATGGTGGATTTCTCTGGGGTTGGAACCAAAATTCCGTTTTTTCTTTTATATTTCATTTATGTGTTTCCTCAGAGAAGTGTTTGGAGAAATGTAAGGCAATTTAAAACCTGGCTGTTGGTCTAAAGGTTAACAAGCTGGCCATTGAACTAATGGCATTACTTGTTGAATAGATTTTAAAATAAAATAATCCCTAGGGAGTAACATGGCGCTAATTTACGCAAATCCAGCTTCCTTAGGATTGTCCGCATTTCTTCTGGCAGAAAGATACGGGAAGGATGCTCTGCTCTCCGTCTTTCATCCTCTGAGAAGCGAGCTGCATTGACGAGAAGAAGAAATGAAGAAAAGCTCTGGAAAGTGATGCCCGGGAGCAAGGCTTTGGGGAAACAAACTAAAATTGACATTGACCATTGATTGTTGACAAGACGTTTTTATCTTCATATTGTCAGGTACTTAAGTAAATGGGGGCCCAGGGCAGATAAGGTGGAGGAGAGGGAGGATGGTCCGGAAGATGGCAGTATGCCCGCCTCCAGCATAAAGGGGCTTTACTTCTTCTAAATGAGTGGCAGCAAGAAACCGGTTAGAACCCGGTGGCCGCAAAGACTTAACCGGACATGACCGATGCTCGTTGTATTATATAATTAACATTGCAGTTGAGATTTTTTTTTTTTAATTGTTTGCTGCTGCAACAACTCTTTATTTGAAAGGGTGGGTGGCTTTGAATAGAGCCTTTGATTTCGCAGGTGCCCCTTCGAGATGAGGACTGGGTAGGCTTCTGGCTGCCAGGCTCACTTCCCCTCACCCCTTCATGGGATTTTCTGCGTCACGGGTAAGGACGTGCACAAAGGGGACAAACATGACTAAGCACTCCAGGGACAAGGGCTGTCAATCAAGAGACCACCTCTAAGCGAGGGTCTGAGAGAAAGGAGAGACAAGAACTGCCGCTCTTCCTCCCTTCAATCAGCCCGCCTCCTGTTCTTGGAGGAATACTTTTCCTTTTTTTAAAATAAAGGTTTTAAAATCTTTCACTACACAACGCACTGTCTCCCGACTGTAAACTTATCTTTCAGGTATGCAACAACTGGAGTCTTTACCTTTTAGGGTAACAATACTAAAACAAGGACTAAGGAATCCCTGTGTGTAAGTCACAGATAAAGAATCTTTTATAAAATAGAAGAACCTTTCATCAAATGATTATTTGATGCTTTTCCCTCAATACAGTTACCGTTCACCTGGCTAAGGACCAGGTTCTGTTTGTACCTTCGCTAGTTCTCACAGCAGTCTGGCCAAGGACGTATTAGCAGTGTTCCCATTTTACAGATGGGGAGACTAAGATCCAGCATGACCCAGGATCACAAGGCTGATGTGCAACAGTGAAGCCCAGGTCTAGCATCTGCAAAGGCCTTTGCTCCACCTAAGCGCCGCCGCCTCGTTTTGCTTCATCCTTCCCTTTTCCAAAGTCTCATCTTAGCTCATGACATGAATAAAGGAGAACAGAGCCAGATTTTTTTTTTAATTTTCAAAAAGGAGAAATGAAGTTCAAAAGAAGGAAAACAAGCTTTAGCTCACTCAGCCAGTTAGCAGAGCCTGTGTTCAGGGACCACGCCTGTTCTTCCCCTTTTGACACCCATCCCTCTGTGCCTGGCCCTGAAATTCCCTGCACACATAAAGCAAATCATGTTCTTGGCGGGGCAGATGTATGTGTAGCTCTCAGTCCTGGGAACCTGACCTCAGTTCCACGGCTGCGCCCGGGGTGGTGGTGAGGGTGGTGCTCAGTGCACTGCTTTCTGGACCCACATCTGCCCTCAGGCCTACCCTTTCCGTCCACACCCTTCAAGTTCCCTGGCAGCTCCCGCATGCATTCCGCCGAGGGTCCTCTGCCTTCCACAGCATACTGTGCGCTTGCACAGAAGGTAGGTTGGGGATGCCAAAGAGCGGCCAGCCTCCAGGAGCAGCCAGCAGTCCAGGACTCCTGGGACTTGGTGTGCAAACCCAGCTGGGACCCACTCTGGGTTGCAGAGTTTCCTCACCCACCCCATGAACCTCCAGTCGCCTCCTGTGGCAACAGGCTTAGTATGACCCTAATTTTGCTGCCTCCCTCCCTTGTCTCGTTTCCACTCCTGTACCAGTGTTTCCTTACTTCCCAGTGAATACTTTGCACTCAGGTCTTTGTCTCAGAGTCTGCTTATGGGAATAACCCACTAAGATAACTGAGTATGTCCCCCCATTGGTGCTTTCCAAACCTGGCTGTGATCAGACAGATTGAGACAGCTCTTGAACAATATGAATACCTTTGGTTGACCCAGAATTGCTCGAGTGGAGTCCTGGAAGTCAGGGTTGCTCCTCTGCATTTTCTGACAACTCCCTTCTTCCGTGGAGATGTAGGGAGATCAGTCGGGGTGGTAACGCTGACTTAGAGGACAGCTTGTACTAGAAACTTCATCTCGAACATTGAGCTTGGCAAATCTTTGCTTCCATAAACAAGTGAACTGTCCTCTCATGGAGAGCGAGCATCAAAGGAGCTCATAATAAGAGTTTCCCTTCCGACTTCACATGTCAGGAAATTAAGAGAAAAAAAAAGTCTGTGCATTTAATTTAGTAACTGTATATGATCTCCATCTTAGTACAGTTTCATTTCCTTTACTTTTGACCTGTTGTTACATATAAATTGTCAGTTATTCTGATTTTTCTTATTTGCATGTTTCTATTTTATTATAAATATTTTCTTATAATACTTCAAACCCTTTATGTAACTGAACTGGGAAAACATTTATGTTTATTTGCTGCCTTTTATGTTTCCCTCAAATGGATAGATTGTTTTAGATTCATCTCTTATTCTGTCTTGCTTAAGTTCTGCGGTCTTACCATTTCTTTTCCCTAGCTTTCATGTTCCAAAAACATTTCATATCCAGTCATCCTTTGCTGTGAAACTACATATGCCTGAATCAATAAGATTCAGAATCAAACACAAGTTTAAGTCTCACAGTCCCACAGCCCGCAAATGGATTTTGCTCGTGTGAGTCCCTCACCCTCCCTGGAAAGAAGGAGGTAGTGGGTATGAGAGCATCACTTTCCAAATGAGAGAACCAAGATCCAGAGATGCTAAGTGACCCGCCAAGGCATCTCCAGGTAATAGGTGAGAGCCGGGACTTGCAGGATGCTCCCACGACACCAAAGCTCCAGCTCCATCCACCTCTCATTTGTGAAGTATGAACACATTTGAAGGAGAAGGGTAATGATCTGGTTCGAGAGAATACTTGGCTTTGGGGAGGGGGTTGGAAAAAAATCCCAAATTCGTCTCTACTCAAAGCTGGCAGATCATAGTTATTGTTGCTGATATTCTAAGACGATAAGCAAACTTTCAATGCTTTATTGTTTTTTTTTTCATTTGCTCTTTCTAACTGATGCCATATGTTATCAGCTGAGTTGTAGCCCCCTTAAAGGTTATGTGCTGAAACCCTAACCTCCAGTATCTCAGAATGGGACTGCATTTGGAGATGGGCCTTTAAAGATATAGTTAAGTTAAAATGAAGACTTTAGGGTGGACCTAACCCGGTATGACTGGTGTCCTTACAAGAAAAAGAGATTAGAGCGCACCACACAGAGACACCAGGGACGCCAGTGCCCCGAGAAAGACCACAGGAGGTCGTGGCGAGATGGTGACAGGCTACAGCCAAGTAGAGGCGTCAGAGGAAACCAACCTGTTGGCATCTTGATCTTAGGCCTGCAGAACTGTGAGAAAATATATTTCTGTTGTCCAAGCCACCCTGTCTGTGATCTTTTGTTATGGCAGCCCTCGCAGACTAATACATCATGTTAACCTTTGATTCCCGGGGAGTGTTTTGGAAGGTTTGCTTGAGAAGCAATATGAGAGCATTTCAGGAAATGCAAGTAATTAACTAATGCCATCACATATCTGGATCTTTCTGTGTGGCCCTTAGTTTTCAGGGACAATTTTGGTTTTGAAATGGACCTACCTCTGTCCTCTGGAAATCCCCCAGGGCTGAAAAGTAAGTAAAACTAAGAAATGAGACTTCCGTGTAGACGTATTGAGAGCAAGAGAGAGAATGAGTAAGTGATCCGGTTGTGCTGGTTTCATTTCTAGGAAACAAAGACTATTTTTAAAAGGGAGAGTGGCCCTTGGTAATAAAACATCTTCTTTGGAAGAATGCTATAATTATCTGGGTGCACAATGTTTAAGCGCCTCGAATTCCCACCCCTCCTCTTGGCCCAGCCTCATTAGGAGTTTTCCTCAGAGCTGAGAAGCCCAACCACTCCACGAAAACAGTCGTCCTTGAGAGCAGGGACACTAAAATGGAAAGGTTTTATTTATCAGTTCTTTTCCAGCAATTCTCGCAGTGCATTGGCTCAGTTTACAACCTGGATGATCACTTCTCTGAGGCGGGGCTGTGAAACCCGACCAGCACTCCCACGCGGTGACTCTGGATGCTAACTTCGCGCAGAGCGAGGCAAACGCTCTCCCGAGGGCTGGCTGCCGTTTGGTGGATGGTGCACATGGCTGGCTCCCCTCAGCTAAGAGATTCAAAAGACTTTTCTAGAGAAGATAAATTTAGAAGCCAGAGACACTGGGAAACCCAGGAGGAAACAGTCAGTTGTGCCACAGAGTCAGGTCTGTGAGTCAGGAGCTCAGAGAGGCCCAGCGAGCGCAGTGTTCGAATGCGGCTTGTGGTGTAGAAACAAGAGCACAGGATTTGTCTTCTTTGGATTACAAAGTCAAAATAAGTTGGGTTTAAACATAGGCGAATACAAAGTCATGAAGAAAATGAGAGTGATACTAAAGAACATGAAGAAAACAGTGTGAGTTATTCCAAACCCCACCACTCAGAACTACTGCTAGTGTGTTCAGCTTTCTGGTAGACCTGTCTCCCTGTTCACACACGTATAAAAGGGACATGCTATCTTTGTTTTTGTTTTAAATTTTTATTTTGGGGGAGGTAATTAGGTTTGTTTGTTTGTTTATTTATTTATTTTAATTATATGCCTATTGTTCAGATACATTTAATGACTCCCTGTTCCCCTCCAATAATGTCAAGGCCAGGCCCCTTCATGCTACCGTGTCCCTTCCTGACCAACTCTGTCCAGTTTTCCAGAATGGTCTCTTGCCTCTATAGCCCCCAAATTCACCAGATGTCTGCCTCTCCTCTCTTGAAGTTCCTGGAAACTCCCACTGCCTCTCATGGGATCCTTTGGAGAGTTCCAGGCTGAGACGAGAGTGTGGTCAGCTTCACATTTCTGAAAGATAATTGGCAGGAGTGGTCAGAATGAATCTCCAGGACCAGGGGGATGATGGGAGATGAGGAGCCCTCAGCTCAGGTGGGAAAAGCTGGTGGCTTGGGCAGAGATGGTGGCAGTAGAGATGGAACATGAGTGAACTGGAGAGAAGTTGGGAGATGCGATCAGACATGTGGGAGATGCTGCTAGCATCCTCATCGTCACCACCATGACCCAGTTGCTATTGTTGGGGTGGTGTTCCACTCCTAAAGTTGAGTGATTGTATATGGAAAGAACGGAATCAATGAAGAGGCTTCATAAAACCAACCTAATTATTCCAGCCAGGCAACATGATTTCACTGTCAAGTTCAATCTGATGTAGGCCCAGATAAGTTTGATTTAAACTGCATCACAGATTAAATGGTCTTACATTTTCCCTTCTGGTTGTCATAAAAGGATGAAGTTCATTTTATTCGAAGACCTCTTTTAATGAAGACTTTAAATCAAAAACTTTAACTGCTTGTCACTGTGCAGGGAGATGACTGAGCCCACGTTAATGCAGCTCATTAAGTTTCTCGCCTGATGCTTGCCCTGAGACCTGGAATCAGCTGGAATCTCTGCCTGAAAGCTCCTCCCACATCTCCACCCATGAGGGGACCTGTTTCTTTGGAGGCCTGGGCAACCTCTATACTTTCATTCAGGAGATTAGGCTGAGATGCCTGGACCTTGAGCTCACAAAAGAAGATGTTCTTTAGAGTGGATGGGAACAGCTGGAATATCTGGGCCCATGCCACTCAAACGCCATCGTGTGGAGTCCAAAAGGCCCATCAAAAATGTTATGTTATAAAGGATTAACGTCTAGTTGTCAAAAATAAGATTAAGTGCAATGTTTTTAAGACTCAATATCATTAAAATTGAGACCCTCTGGGACCCTTTTGTGTTGTAGAAATTTAACATCTACCATAAAACAACACAATCACGTCAACTGATAACATTTATTAAGCAATTACTATGTGCTAGGTATCCTGCTAAGCACATTCTTGCTTTCCTTGGTTGCTTTCCAGAGCAACCTTCTGAAATAGATGCTATCATGGTTCACATTTTGCAGATGAGGGAACTGCAACACAGAAAGGGCAGTCACCTCCCTGAGGTCACACCTTCTCCAAGGCACAGCAGAAATTTCATCCAAGGCGTCAAATGCTTCCACTCACCCTCTGTGCTCCTGCTGTTCGTCATGAGAAAAGCATAGCTCAGGTAGCCACTGGTCTGAGGAAGATGACAGACCCCTGAAGCAGACTTCCTCACCTTCCTGAAACAGATCATCTGGTACTTGAAGTAGTCACCCCAGCTGACTGTCAGAACTGTGAGCAAGAGAAAGAAAGGTTTCCTCCTTGTCTTAGTCTGTTTGGGCTGTTCTAACAGAGTACCTTAGACAGGTTGGCTGCAATGACAGATCTTCATTTCTCACAGTTCTGGAGTCTGCAAAGTCCAAGATCAAAGTGCTGGCAGGTTCAGTGTTGGTGGGAGCCCCTTCCTGGTTCACAGACAGCTGTCTTCTCATTGTATCCCCACATGGCAGAGAGCAGAGAGAAACAGGATCCCCAGGATCCTTATAACAGCACTCATCTTATTCACAAAGGCTTGGCCCTCGTGTTCCAATCTACTCTTAATCTTTTCCCAAAGGCTCTACCTCCTAATATCGTCAAGAGGTTAGGGTTAGGGTTTCTACATATGGATTTTAAGGGGACACAATTCAGCCCATAACACTCCTTTAAGGCATTGAGATGTTCGGGTTGTTTGTTATGCAGTGTCATGGCACTACAGCTGACTATTACAATCCATAAGAATTACCCTAAAACTACACCAGAAGGTAAAGGATGAGCAAATTTTCCCTCAAGGATTCTACCTGCTGCTAGAAGTTAATGGTCCCCAAGACCAGTGGGGAGAAACAGATCAGTGCTCTTGCTTTCAAAGTCCAGAGGGAACACTTTATTTCAAGAGGAAATAAACTATGTATGTGATGTACCTAGAAACCACCCATGCCTTATTTTTTAAATTTTCCAGGCAAACCCTTCACCAATACCAAAATGCCACTCTCATGCATCCAATCTGACTCTCACAAAAAGACGAATGACTGTAGGTATGAATATTTAGCTCATGTCCAAAATTCATCATAGATAAGATTGATTAGAACGAGTCCAAGTCATGTGTCTACATTTTAATCTAAAGCATTTCCCTGAGGTTGGCCTGAAAACTTCACAGGACTCAATGGACTCATAGTCCATGGGGACCGAAGTGGAGGTTTTATAAGATAATTAGTACTTTGCTTAGGGACCAAGGTGCTCACTGTGCCTGTGGGCTTCCCTTCAGCGGAGCTGCTCCTCACTGAGGTGACATTATGTAGGTGGCAGAAGCATCAAGAATTTCCACTTCAAGTTCTCAATTCACATCCTGGTGTCAAAATGCATTGTTGGTTGGAAGTGCGGCCTTGTGTTATTTGCAAATAATCCTTCAAAGCTTGATCAGCTATCTGGGATGCTCAGCACTGAATCTCGGATTTTTCATTTCCTGAGATGTCACCTGAAGTGACTTAAGTTTCTTTACAACAAAGTAATGATAACTATTTCCTGGGATTATTTTAAAGGTTCAGTGAGGTATTGTGTGTCAAGTCCATGCTGTGACACTTGGATACAGGATCTAAGAGTAGGTTCGGTATTACGTGCTGCTTGGACATCTGGTGAGATTGGGGAGTGCATGAATGGGTTAACCACTAATTCCCCTCCCCACCACTCTGCTCCGATGGGTAAGTTCCCCCAGCCAAATAGCCATCCACAATCCCTCCTGGGACCAGTCACAGTCCTTGCTTACCCCTGAACAGCAGGCTTCGGTTTCCTGCCAGCCCACAGAACTATCCAAACAAGCCAATCACTTCCTCCTGTGGAAATCAGGAGTTTCTGTGCACTCTCAGGACGACAAAGCCTGTCTCCCCCAGCCTGTTGTCCCACTCTGTTCTTCAGTGCCACCCCGGGTAACTCTGCATGGCCTGCAGTGTTCTCCCCTGGGTTGTGAGTATAGGTAACTAATAAATGGCTGTCCATCTTATCTGTCCAGTGTTGAATGTCTTCTATGTGGCCATCCCTATAATGCAGGAATTTCTCTCTACAATGTGGTAAAGAGGGATGCTCAAAATAAATACCAAGCACATGGAAAATAATAAATGGTAAGCGATGTCATAATTTTCAAGACAAATTGCTCTCCAGCCGCTTAGAAATCCCTTTAATAAAGTTGCCTTTCCTAAGGTACAGGTGTTCATCCTCTGTCTTTTGTTACCCAGAGCTGACATGTGGATACCGGAGAACAAGGGAGAGGGGCGAGGGCCACCAGTGGGGAGAAACCAAGGGATCTGCTCAATTGATTTCTCCTCAGTGTGACCCAGAATGTAAAGGAAACAGGAGTAAAAAGCCAGGTTCCATAGCCACTATAATCTCTCAACGTTTTTAGGGTGTCTGGCCCCACTGTGACCTGACAGGTTCACCCCAGGGCACCCAGAGCCACTGGCTCTGTCTCAGCACCCTGGGAGCTTCCTGGTCTGCGAGCCTGGACTTGTGCCCTCAGTGAGGCTGGAGTGTAAACAGGACCTCTGAAGGATCTCGTGAGGACAGAAGTGAAGCTAGCACATCCTCTGTGGCTCGTTGCTACCGCTTCCTGAAGGATACTTCTTCCTGAAGGATACTTCTTCCTGAAGTTCCAACCATTATATTAAATAAGGTGTAGCGACCGTGTTGGTCACTGTTGCCTTTGCTGCACTTGGAGTAATGGCTCACATTTTGAGGACTCTCCTCAAACATGTGTTGAATGAATTATTGATTAGTGAATTTAAAAGTCAACTAAATTTACTATGTACCTAACACACCGTAAGAATATAAGAATTATAAAACAAGATCCCTAAACAGAAGGAGACACTGTATATTTGACAAGACAATAACCAGAAACACGCAGAGCAAGGAGGAACTCAATGTGGAAAGGAAGAGTTGGTGATGGCTCCTTGAAGAAGGCGGGGAATTAAAACTGAGTCTGAAAAGAGAATGAGAAGAAACCAGAAGGCAGCAGGAAGTGGGCAGGTGAACAGACACCTGTGCTGTCCCATTGGAGGCTAGCCTCCGTGTCTCTTGCCCCCTGTTTCCAGAAGGAAGCAAGAATGTGGATGAATAGGCACGTGTTGTGCTGCAGGAAATACCTGTGAACCTTTCAAACAAATCATCATCTCAAAGTATGCAAATTAAATCAAAGGATTTCTTGTGAAAAGAAAGACACAGTAATTTCGTCCCATTTGGCTTTTCTATGAACAGCAACATTACCAATTTTGAATGTTCTCATCTGAAATGTAGTGCACCCAGTGTACCACTAAAATATCGATACGATGTAAATGTATTCCCACCTCAGGATAAACTCATGAAAAGTGTCAGTTTTCCCTTGATTTTTTTTTTTTATTATCAACAGAATAAAAAGGGAGCCATGGTGTAATGAAGATTTGACAAAGCAATGTTGATGCGACAAATATCTGAGGCGTGGAAATGGAAATGTGACATAAAATGTGATCACTAAAGGAAAATAATGGTACCTTCCAACTTGCCCCCCAAAATCCCATTATAGAAATAGGAAGCCAGGAGTCATGTTCTTAGGGAAAGACTTCAAGCCAATTTCTTTCTCTGCTACTCTAGGAGTGTGGTTCTATGTCAAAATATTAGAATTATGAGTTGAAATATAGTCTTCAAAGCCTGGATTAATGAACAAAAATCATATTACCAACCAAAAAAGAGCAGCTAACCTTTCAAGTAAAATAAATTGTTACATTCTGAGATATTATCCCAACTCCATTGTAGATAGAAAAGATATAGGCCATTTACTGATACTTTTCAAATGTTTTATGGCTGATGTAAATAACTTCTGCTTGTCAATTTTTAACTTGCACACACAGAGTTCCTCAGTTATTATTTTGGAATAGAAATTTCATTTTTAAGCCAAACTGACAATGCTATCTGTTTATGCCTGATATGTTTCTGTCACAATATCTCACAATTCCGAATAGTCCGAAGCATGTAATTCCTTCTTGTAGTTAGAAACTCGAGATGGCTAACATTGTGTGGTGTTGCCTGAGCATTTTCCAGGGATTAGGGATTTGTGATTTAGGTTTAGAGAGTCTCATTGTCCTGGTGATGTGAGATACTTTTGATATAACTCAGGGAAAGTGGCGAATGGTTTCTTTGTAGTTATAAGGCCAAGCTATTAATTCATAAGAAAGAAAGTCAAAGTTAAGTTAATATGAAGAATAGCTTTGTTCAAGTTGTCCAGACTTGAGAATCCAGGAAGGAAATGAAATTTTGCAGCACTGTGATGTGCTTGGATTTAGATATTCCTGGAGAGAACCGTCCACTTCTTGGAGAACATCCTTCTCATTCTTTCCCTCCCCACTTCCCTAATTCCCCATCCAGAATGCATGGGAGCCTAGACCAACTCCCTTCCTGTGCGAGTCTTGGACACCAAGACCAGAGCAGCACAACTAGGCAGAGGCTAAAAAGGACTGCACTGCCGATCGATGCCCAAGATTACGAAAATGTATAGGATTAACGAGGGGTTGAGGATTAACAGGCACATATTACTATATACAAAATAAACAACAAGGACCTACTGTAGAGCACATATGCAATTTCTTATAATAACATAATGGAAAACAATATGAAAAGAAAAAAATATATATATATGTATGTATATGTATAATTAAATCACTTTGCTGTACACCTGAAACTAACATTGGAAATCAGCTACACTTTAGTAAAAAAAAATTTTTTTAAAGTATAGGATGTTAGAAGAGACAGACGGAGGCTACGATTTGTTGGAATCTGGTAGTTCGGAAAAGAAAAAAATGAACAACTTGGATTAAAAAATGTGGGAAAAGTTTAGAGAGAAAAGTTGAGGAAGTAGGAAGATAAAAGCAAACAAGTAACAAAGAGGTCATGTTTGACACTTCCTTCCAGGATATGACCTGTCTCGCAGGCATCACCTGGAAGTGGAGACAGGATGGGTTGCCATTAACTCCATCTTCCTACCTAAGTGACTTGTTTCTTTGGGGTAGTCACCCAAGCTCCTTCAGCTAAGGACTTTGAAAACCCTCTGAGTAATCTAGTGACTGGGCAAGATGCTCCTTTCCTTCCTGACCACTGATGGGCCAACGTAGCATCCTGGACAAACAACTCAACAGGCAGGGAGAAGCTTGCATCTGAGACCCACTACCTGGTGGGAAACATGTGGACGTTGACTCCCTGCAATCTGCCACCTTGTCCCACAGCTCACAGCTAGAGAGCCAGCCTGCGAGCAGAAAAGCAGGGAAATCAGAAGCGAGAAGGGGTTTCTCCTTCAGTTATATTATTCCTGTTATGTTTTGCGGTTATGGAACTGATGGTGTCAACATGAAAGAGAAAATAAAGAAAACCAATTTGGGCACAATATGTAGGATGACCAACAAGTCAACCAACCGGTGGAAATCCACACCCAGCTGGTGCCTCACGTCCCGTCCCATGAGCCGAGGTCTCGAAGAGCGGGCGCTCAGCTTGCTCCAGATGGAGACAAAGTCTGTAGCAGTTTCCTCAGTCAGGTTTGTCATGGCAGCCCCTGCAAAAATTTAGCAAGGAATGGAGATGAGTAAGAGGAAGGAAGGGAGAAGCGGCTAGGACAGCATGATGTGAGCTCTGTGGTCTTTAGAATCTGGTCTGGAGATTCCCAGTCTTGGCTGCACATTAGAATTGCCCCAGGGAACTTTAAAAGTCCCGGTGTTCATGCCTGGACCAACTAGCTTAGCAGCTTGATGGGTGGAACCCAGGCATCAGAATTTTTTTAAGCTTCCCTGGTGATTCCAACATGCAGCCAAGATCATGGTACATTTTCATGTCAGGAAGATACCAGGAAGCACAGATTCAATTCCAGCAGCTTGGCAGTTTGGGGAACCCCTCGTGGTAACATGCAGATCTACAGAAACTATGCTGTTGACTATAATGATTCTCAAACTTAGCTGCATAGTAGCATCACCTGGTGAAATTTCTTTTTTTTAATTGTACTGCCCAGGTCACAGTCCAGATGAATTAAATCAGAATTTTATAGGTCAGAACACATGTATCAGTATTTCTTTACTTTCTAGGGTTATTTCAAGTGCCATTTCTATATTGCAAATGTTTCTTAGTTTTATATGCAGAGAAATCACCAGTGGATGTTGATAAAATGAAGACTAAAATTGAATAAGTCTGGATGAGAACTTTCTAACAAGCTCGGTGATGCCGATGCTGCTGGCCCATGGGTGACACGTGCAGTAGCAAGACTTTAGTCCATTTTCTCTTCAGAAAGTGACCAGAGACATAAATATAGGTCAGCAGATGCCTTAGGAATTTCAGAGGAGCCCCAGTTCTCTTGCCAATGATCAGAAGGAGGGAAGGAGAGAGAGAGAGAAGAAAAACCAGAAACTCATCATTTTGCAACATATACATTATAAAATCATTAAGTTGCACACTCTATTACAAAGTTATACGTCAATTATATCTCAATAAAACTGGAGAAAGAAATCGTGCACCCTCATAATATCACATTCTTTCATAACCAAGTCTAAATTCCCTGCTCACAGGAGATAAAATGTGCTCACAATTTTGTGGTCCACATCCCTGTGACATTTTTGTATTAGGTACCACGTTTGCTAGTTATGCAGTGGCCAAAGGAGCAACTTTCTCCCTTTGCACAACCATACAACTCTGAGACGTGAGTTTGCAAGTCATCTTTAAGGCTCTGTTTGTCGGTGCACATAGAAAGCACAAGGGAAGGGTGGGATTCCCAAGAGTGGAGATGTGGCCAATAAAATAAAAGACAATCCAAGGTTCCGCATTTGTCAAATCTCCCCAGGAACACACTCCAGTATAACCTACATCACTTCCCGCTTCCTTCCACGGGAGAGCGGGAAAAGGGACATCATAAAGTAGCTGGTTCTCAATTGTCCAGCCATTTGAAAAGTGTTAGAGAATTTGGATCCAAAAGACACATAGTGCATTAGATCAAATCTAAAATGATAAACGGTATTATAATAAATGGAATATTCCACACCTTCAGTCCAAGAAATTGACTGTACAAGTTGCGATTGGGGAGATCTGAAATGATAGGAGTAATGAATACAAAATATGTACATATTTTATCTGAGTGCAAGTACAAATTAAGTCAATTAAGGTTGCTGTCACTTATTCATTCCATTATTCAAAAAAATCTAGGTCATGTCCAGTGCTAAACCTTATGCATACAGAAAGTCAGACAGGCTCTCTGGCCTTCATCAATGCATAATCTAGCGGTGAGAAAGTTGTAGCTGAGGTAATTGGCTGCAGAAATAAGCACAGTGTTGAACCAAAACCACCTTTGCACATTTCTTCTTTTCACCTGGTGTGTATTCATCTCTGGGACAGATGACGTAAGAGGAACATTGACAAAGCACATGCCTTTCGGAGGCTGTCATTAGAACAAGTCTACAAACACAGCTATGTTTGAAAAACAGGGGACCCTGGGATAAATTTTGCTATGATTTTCAAATACGGGAAGAGTGATTATTGACAAGTGGATTGGAGTTTATTTTGTCAAGCTCTGGAAAGCTGGCCCAGCGCCAGTGGGTGTTACTTACTAGGCAGCAGATCCGACTCAGAAAAGAGCAGAACCAGAGGGGGCGCCCTGCTCAGAGAGCGCCGCGCACACGCTGAGTGCTCGCTGTGCAGAGCGAGTGCCTGTCCCTCAGGGCCCGTGCACAGGCACTAGAGGACACTTCGTCAGGGAGGATCTAGGGAGGATATCAGCCGTGGGTAGGAGCACAGGACGACAGGCTCAGGGAACTCCCAAATCTGAAAACCCGTGAGTGCATCACAGGCTACATGGTCATTGTCTTGTCTGTGATGAAAAGAATAATCTGAAAGTGCATTCAAATTTCTCAGACACTCTTTTGGTTATAAAGCTGCACATCTAAAAGGAGGCGGGGTCTGAATGTGCTCAAGGTCCCAACTGGAGACTGGGGTACAATTGACAGGGGTTCACAAGAGGCTTAGAGGCTAGATGTCCCATTGGACATTGAGAGCACACTGACAGGAAATGATCGCAGGCAGGACCATAGAAAGTAAGATTTATGACAAATGTGAGTGTTGAAAAATAAAATACAAGAGGCAAAAATAACACCTTGGAAACATGATCAGTCCCCCATGCATCAATAGACTGGAAAATGAGGATGTGTGGAAGATGGATTCGGGTAAATGACTTGGATCAGACTGGGGAAGTCCTAAGAGTTTCACAGGCATCTTTATGTGCTACGAGTCATGTGTTTAAAGACGCCCACTGGTTCTGGCAAAACAGGCACATTGCCTTAGCCCAGACCCTGGGCCTACCTGCTGGCCTTCAGCTCCATGACCAACTGGTTTCCCTACTCTCCTTCCAGGACATGGATCATGTAGAGTTGCAGCGAGCCCCTCCTTTAGTTAATCACAGGCCTGATGAATCTCAACCAGACCACCTGGGCTGATAGCCAGAGCGCACACACAGCCAGTGGGCTCCAGAGTGGACAGCACTCGGCGCTGGCCTGGGTGAGAAAGGGGAAGCAGGGTTTCTCATATTTCTAAAATACCTTGTCTTATTAATAGCACCCTTACTGATCCAAAAAGGGAAAGGGCTTTAAACTTTAACATCCTTTCTGTCATTTTCTCATTTCGCTCATTCTGTACAAGCGAAGTACAGGTTTAGTTTCCTAACGATACCCTATTAAGTTTTCATTATTATTACATGTGGGTCTCTACTGATGCTATGAACCATTTGTAAAAAGTTACTTTCTTTGAAATTTTCTAGAACTATTCTGGAAACAGCACTATTTTCACTAGAATTAATAATGAACCCCTCACCCATTCCACCAACCTTTTTTAATCCTTCCTAGAGCCCAGATTTGTGTCCTAGGATCTTATTCTCCCTATCTCACCAGTCAACAAACTTTATTTGAACTTTCTAGGATTTGGGTTTAAACATTAGGTAGAATACAAAACAAAAAAATCAGGATAAAATAAGAAACCATTCCTTGGTTCAAGGAGTTGATTTGGATAATCCGATTGCAAATCCTTCTGTTAGGGGCAGACTTGCAAAACCCCAATCAACACGAAGAAAATCTTTCATAAAAGCATCTCCTTGCCACAAAATGTTTTGCTGCCTCTTCCTCAAAAAGCAAGCCTTCTGTGAAGACACCTAGCACGCTACATGATTTAAAGTGGTTTTTATCCTGTTTAAAATGTTGTTGCATTAAAAAATAAGATCAAGGTATCGTGTTGCAATCAAGGAAGGTGTCGCAAAAATAACAGGTACGTGCAATTTGAAAATTTTTCATATCCCTATAATTATTTACACTCCTACTTCCCTTCTTTGTCCTTATCATTTCTTTTTTGTTTTCCGTTCTTATTCTTCACTTTCTGTTCCATCAGCCTTTCCTTCCTTTACTCCCTTTGCTTCCCAGTGCAGAGCCAACCTAGCATATAGTCCAAGTGAAATTTCTACAGAAGTATCTTTTTTTCATGAATTTTCAAAGAGACAGATTCTTTCTACGCAATCCTACCTCTTTTGCAATGGAACGTGCGTCTGGGTTATAAGACAGCTTCCAGGCTTCTCAGCCTCTTTGGATCTGGAGACGAAGGGGGAGAAAGGGAGCTGGTGACTGTCGGGTAGGTTTCTATTTTTATCTGTGGAAGTTTCAGTTGACAGCTCTGCTTGTAGATGATTTTTTTTCTATCACTTTAAAAGTTTAAGGAGGACAAAGATTGATCCACTTCCTTTCTAAAGAAAAAAAAAATCTACAGCAATTGTGATAATCTTGTAGAAATATGTCCTCTCAAGAACAAATTGCTTTCATTTGAGAGGTTTCTAGAATCCTACAGCATTCTTCTGGGAGAATGACCGGGTATCCAAAGGATGGAGATTGCTGTAACTCGACTGGAGTCATCCACCAGGAAAAACAAGTGGTCAGCTCCAGGGAGACTCGTCAAGATGGAACCTGGCATTTGTCATCAATTCAGCCAAGAGCTACATAGCTCAGTTCAGGGTCAAGATACAGCCAGTCTCTCTGCTTTACAGAACCATATAGGAAGAAATTATTCTGGCCAAATAAATACATTAACCGGGTATTTCTAACTATTACACATTAATTCTACACCAGCACTTACAGCCTTGTACTGTAAGCATCACTCCACCTTTTTTTTTCTCTCCCCTTCAACTAGTGGCTCACTATTTGAAGTTAAAGACCATGTTACATCTATCTCTGTGACCACATACTAAGTATATAGGAGACACTGGCATGAATTAGGCTTTTTTTTTTTTTAATGCGGTAAATAGTGAAAAATGCAACTCAAATTGGTGTAAATAAAGAAAATCTGAACAATCTACAAATAGATCTGGCTGCAGGTGAAGCTTGATCTGGTCTTCAAACGCCCGGCTTCCTTGTCTCTTCGCTCTGCCTTTCGTGGTACAGCTTCCATTCCAGCTGTGGCATCGACTGAGTGCAGCAACTCCGCAGCCTCCTACACTAACACATAGTATTCTGAAAAAGAAAGAACACCTCTCAGGAAATAGAAAAAAAAGCCCCTGTATCCAGAATCCCCAGCGATAGTCTCCTTGACTGTTTCAGTCTTTCATCCGGTCCCTGAGCCAGTCAAGTGTGAGTAGTGAAATGAGATGTGCTGTTGAGCACAGGCCAATCAGAACCCTCCTTCTGGAGTCTGGAATAATCAAATCTATCCGGGCCACATTCCCCATAATATGGAATGGGTGAATTCCAAAAGAAGTTAGGGTAACTATGGTAGACAAAAGGGGCAATGGATGTTTGGGGAAACCCCTCTCCCAAAATTCTTTATAGTACTTAACTAAGAAGTAAATTAATGTGTTTTTAAGGTAAAAATCTTTTATCCAAGTGTTAGAAACGGCGTATACTGTTTACTGAAAATGCGCCTGAGAATTTTTGAAATGATATTTATTTAAAAACAATCTAAGTCCTCATGGCCATCAGTGTACTTGATTTTTAGATACAAAAACACAATATTTTCTTTTCGAGCTTTGTGCTGGCTTGAATTCTAGATAAACATACTGGTTTCAAAAACCTTAAATACCAAACAGGAAACAGAGGAAAATATATGAATTGTGCCCCAAAATGTATGAAACAGCAAACCAAGCCAAACTTTTTACTGGTAGGTTTGGTTCTTAAAACATGTAAAAACTATTCAAGAATCTACAAGCATTTGCTTCCCAGACCCACAGCCAGAGGAAAGGTGACCAGTTTCTATAAGTCATGTGATTGAAAGAGGATATTAAATGGTCCCAGTGCTTTGACACAAGTACCTTGAAACCTGCACCTAATGGTTAAAAACCCTTTCCTAATGGACAGAGAGACATGGCTTTTACAAGGCAAGCATCTTTGGGAGAAAGATTAAAACACACTCTCCCTCCAGAAGGCACCTCCATAATCAAATACGTTTCTGAATTATTGAAAGAAACTTTGCAAGACAGAATAGTTGTCTTCTGGACCAAGCGAAAGTCATGACTGTAAAGGACTAAACGCATTGATCCTGCCACTTTGAGATATCCCCTCGCTTTCTCCTCAGGAATTTCTATTAATCCTATAAAAATCCGACTCTTATTCTTATATCCCCAGTGCCGACCTCAGAGCCTGGCTCAAACTAGGCTCTGAATAAAGGTTAATTCTAAAAAAAGGAATAAAGTTGAGGGAAGCCTTACTGAGACATTTTTATTGTGAAGGGATAAAAGGGGTGCCATCCATTTAAAGATGGGGCCTGGGTGACATCTGGGTTCCATATGACTACAGAGTTAAAAGCAAGCCACCCTCTGTTTTCAGCTCCCTACTCCATAGTTGCCCCATTCATATTGAGTCTTTTGTCACCGTTCCTGCATCTTCTGGCCACTGACAGGTGTTCTGAAAGATTACAGTGTAATCCTTTCCATTTGGACTTCACTCATGGTCTTCTAACACTCAGTTCACTGAAGCTAACACATACTTAGGTCACAAATTATACATCAGTATTCATCTACTGCTTTAAAATGGATTCTTCTCTTTCAGGGAGGAAATTTGTAATTGGGTTGAATTATTTTAATTAGATGCTTGTGTCTCATTTCTATTTATCAATTTTTCCTGAAGGTCTCAGGTGGGGATTTCACTAAATTCTGTTTTTAATTCATTCTCCTGAAGTAGATACACCTCTCAAGGGGGTGATCCATGGGACCAGAGCCCCAGGTGAAATGAAAAGAACCTCACATTCTGCAGACCACAGAAGTCTTCCTTAAGACAAGCGGAAATGACTGAGGCCCCGAGAACCGCCCTCTCACCAAAAGGCAGCACCGCTGTGCTGAGCAACATCTCCCCGCCCCCAGGAGGGAGCAGCTTCTTGATATTAACGACAAACAGTGTCATCACGCGTCTCCCGCGGGATCACTTCAAGCTCCGGCCCAGCACGCTGCCCACCGAACAGTTCTCTGAGGCAAATGGCAGGTCGAGTTTGAGGGGCCACGCAGTGGTGGTGACAGTCCCTTAGCAGCTCACTCACTTGTCAGTCCAGGTGGCTGTAGTCAGTGTTGGCTCTGATGAAACAAAGAAAGCAAATAATGCAAGCTGGCACTGATGGCGAGCGGCCATGGTCCAGCAACGTCTAGGACACATTTCTCCTCACTGTATGCCTAGCACCAGCCCATCAGACGTTCAGGAAGTAATGTGGAGGGTGTAGCATCAGCCAGCCCAGGAATCAGAGGACCTGAGTCCTACTTACAGCTACTAGTTAGCAGTGTGGCCTTGGACAGCCATTGCCTTCTCTGTCAAGTAGCTCCCTCATGGAAAACAGAGACTCGAGCAAGATCATTCTGGAGGCTCCTCCCTTAGCAGATGTCATGGAGACCCTTATCACAAGCCCTGTCTTCCTTCAAATTTATCATCTTGGCTTGATATGCCCTCAACAGCCTGACCCCAACTTATATTCATGTCCTTCCCTCCACCCACACCCAACACACAATCCATTCATGCTAAAGAAGGCGAGAGATGAGCACACTCACCCTGAGGTTCACATGACTGTTGGTCTCCCCCGTAAGTCCCTACCAGGAACGAAGCCTTTTTTTCCCTTCATTGAGTGCCCAAGCCAGCCCAGAGCTTGGCACTTTATAAGTGCTCAATAAATGCTTGTAAAATGAAAGAATTCAATGTGTTGCTTCTCCCGGGGTTATTTATTTATCAAGTGGAGATGCACAAAGCTTAAAATTGCTGATTTTCGAAACCAGTAGTTAGCAAGTACATTTCTGAAGGATAGGGGAGTCTACTGATACACCTGGTGGTTTATTTCCTAGGTGCCTATATACATGTATCCCCCAAATCCTGCCATTGTTCTCAGTCCTTTTTTCATGCATTTGCTGAGTCCTGGCGTGGCTTTCTCTCTGTCTCTCATTTTTTCCAAGCCCTGTACCATTCATGACAACTTCTCAATCTCCAGGCCCACATTTGTCTTTCCTCTTCTAAAGTCCTGTATCACTACCATTCACTTTTTATTTATTAATATTTAACATTTCCCAGGGAAAAGCACGGAGATCAAGAGATTCAAATTCTAGTCCTAAATCAGCACTGTCCAGCCCTAAAATTATGAATGTGTCTCCACTTTACTGAATCTGATGACAGGATTTGATGAATCTGGCCCTCAGATAAGCTTCAGCTTTTGTGCTTGGTGATTGATAAGTTCCATCTGGAGCAGGATGCTGTAAAGATTTCCAAGGCAGTCCTCGGGGTCAGCGAGAAAAAGTTCAGTTAGCAACTTTTGCCATTGCCAAAGCAAAAAATCACAGCCAAGCAATAGACCCAGGACTAAACTTCAGGAGTATCTGGGCACCTGCTGTCTTCCTTATGAGGTCCTAACATGATCTTTGTCTCACCCTTCTCCGAAAGGGCTCTTCTCTGACAAGGGCTGCTCAACTCTGCATCCTGCCCATAGCAGCCACTCCATTAATATATTTTGAATGAACAAATGACCTAAAGCTTGAAAAATCCTGAAGGCATCCATTTTAATTAAATCAAAACATATTGAAAGAAATCCACAGGTCTATTTTTCCAAAGCATAGTTTTTCAAGAATTTATTTTTACTTCACTCTCCTAAGACTTAAAACGTGGGTTTCCCTGGAAGGAATTCCATTTATCCGATGTGATGATGAAAAGCTTCTGTATGCTACTAGAGGGCTACAGCCACATGCTTGATGAATTCTGTATGGTTAAGCAACTGAATTTTTTTGGTATGCAGCATTTATTTTTATTTCTTTAATAACAGCTTTATTGAGATATAATTACATCCCATAAAGTTTATCTTTCTGAATGCTAGAATTCAATGGTTTTTAATACATTCACAGAGTTGTATATTTATCACCACTATCTAATTCGAACATTTTAATCACCCCGAAATAAGCCCCATATCCATTCGCAGTTATTCTCAATTTCCCCCTTGCACTAACCTATGGCAACTACTAAACCACATTCTGTCTTTATGGGTTTCTATCTTTGGACATTTCATATAAATGGAATCACACAATATGTGGTCCTTGGTGTCTGGCTTCCTTCATAGGGCATCATGTTTCCATGTTTCATCCATTGGTAGCATATGTCAGTACTTTGTTCCTTTTATGACCGAGTAATATTCTATTGTATGGATAGACCACATTTTGTTGGTCTATTCATCACTTGATGGCATTTGGGGTGTTTCTACTTTTTGGCTATTGTGAATAACACTGCCATGAACACCTTTAGGTTTTGTGTAGGAGGAATTGGGTCAAGCGGTAAATCTATAATGCACTGAAGAATGCCTGAAGCTGAGCTGTTGGGGGATAGACAGATGCCAGGCATATTTTAACTATACTATTCCCAAATGGTAAGTCCTAGCTCACCCTCCCACTCTTAAAATCAAGCAACTTAGTGACATACTTGACCAGTAGCAGGGACACTGACGAGAACGTTGGACCTGACTTGCGAGTAGAGTGAACTAGCCCAGAAGGGAAAGGCCACATCGTAACTCTGCTCCCCACACCCCTTGTGAAAATGATGCCAGTTTCCAGAAATCAGTGGGGCAGGAAATTTTAGCAAAGAAAGGAGTTATCTATGAGACGTCTTCTAAGGACTGGGTCCTGAGTCTGATAGGCACAGCACATCCCCTTCCTCCACAGACTCTGGAATTTATCATCCATGGGCTGCTTCTGAGTCTGTGTCCTTATCTGTAATAACACCTACTCTAGGGGTTGTCTTGAGGAAATGTGGAGTAACAAGTGAAGAGTGTGTGAGATGGGACCTAGCTCACAGAATATTACAAACGATCATTTCAGGTGTTAGTCCTTCCTTTCCGTATGATACAGATATATGTGGTCCAAAGCATACTAGGCTTGTAATAAGAAGATGTAGATTATGGTTTTAGTTTTGCTTTTTACTAGCCCTATGAACTTGGGCAACTCAATGGAAGCCTACATTTCTCTGTCTTTAAAACGAAGATGATCATGTCTCCTTTTCCTTCTAATTGTCTGACTTCCAAGACTCCTACTATGTAGGAAGAAGTGCTTTGTAATTGTACAAGTGTTCAATAAATGTTTTAATATGATTTTTTTTCCTCCATTCCTCCTGACAGGTGTCATGCTGGATTCATGTCCTCATCGGCAACAATGAGATCAGAGAGGAAAAGAACACACCCAGACTCCAAATATGTGCTGCCATGGGTTGCTGCACTCTATCACATGATGACACATAGACCAAACTCCTGATTTCTGAAACTCAGGCCTGAGATAAACATAATGCTGCACTGAACCTAAAATAGACTTCCCCCGCACGGGACAGTAGTAAGTTTCTCAGTTTCACAGAGATGCCACAGAATCACTGTGCATCTGGCAGAGGTCAAGGACGCCCACAGTCCATGTAGCTTTAATTATTGACCTTCTATGTTGACAAAAGCACCCAGGACTAGATACATGCCCCTACATGTGCATGTAGGGGGAAAAACTCCAAAGAAAGAAGCCTAATGTTTATGATATGTGCTATAGATTGTTGGCTTCAACAGATTCTAGCTTACCTTTCTGAGGTATGGAAATTGTCACATTAAAAATTATATTTTAAACCTGTTATAAAGTTAGAAATCCATATGTGAACTAAATTTCACTGCACAGGCACTATCCCACGTGTCTTGGAAGGGAAGGGAGAAAATCGAAGCAGTGCCCTACGTTGAGAAGATCTAGTTTTTGGCAAGCAGGGCTATGGCTATTCTGAACCACAGGGTACGTTCTAAGGTCTAGGCCTCGGCATTGTAGCGCTGACTGGTAGGTGGTGTCAGTAGGAATGTTTCTAGTGGAGAGCTTTGCTCCATCTGGCTGCACTGCTCTTCCCTGCATAGCATCCAAGCCTCGATCTCCATGAACTGCTTGTACCAAATCAAAGCTCCTTCTGATTAATAGCTATAGTGGATTCTGTTGTCAGTGACTAACAACCTCCACCAAGAGTACTCCATCATGACACTTGAATGAGGATGAAAAAGAACCATGGAATTCAGATTTCACAACATATTTGGAAAAGGTAAAAGGAGGTGTTATTGTTTTAAAATTAGTTACATGTAAGATCTCTAATGTGAAGTTGATAGAGAAATAGAATTCTTTTTTCTGTGATTGTGGTCAATTTAATATTCTATGTATGCAAAGTTTATGTAGCCACATAGTCTTTTTTTTGTAAAGTCCATTTTTATTTAATATTTCCAGACCTTTCTTCTAAATCTGTTTTCTTCAACTGAGGCACAGCAGTGTCCTGCCAAAAGTTAATAAGGATATTTCAATTCATGTTAGGAAAATTTCCCAATTTACAAATACAAATATTTTAACATCGTGATTTATAAAATTAACAGTGTTAACCGTAGGTTGCCCTTTTGGGGACTTTCTGCCAGAGTTTTTCATGTCTACGATCTTAAGGCACCATATATAAATCATAGTTTGAATCTTGGAAGAAATTTAATTGGCAAAGACACCTTATTTTAGACATGAGAGCCAGCCAAAGGTCATTCTAGCAATTAGCTCCTGCCTATTCTTGCGAAAACAAAAAAAAAAAAAGAACAAAGAAGGAAGGGAGGGAGGGAGGGAGGGAGGAAGGAAGGAAGGAAGGAAGGAAATAAATAAGAAAAACACCCTCTTGTTGTTCTAGGAGTTGGACATTTGTCCCATTTCTTCTAAATTGGAACCATATTTCATTCTTGTTTGAATTCTACAGACTGTAGCTCTTGTTTAAACCTAAATAAATCCCTTTGCTAGGGAACTGGGCTGTGCTGGAGAAAGTCAAAGATGATCTTCCTGTCTACCCAGGGGAATGCTTGTTCTCTTCTCATAGTTAATTCATTCATTCACCTGTAGTGAAGACTGCTGTATATTCACTGCAAACTGTTTCCTCTGTGTGGTTGAAAGAATAAGCCGCCCCCCCTGCCACTGAAGGTGTCCAAGATGCCTACATCCTAATTGCTAGAATCTGTGAATACATGACCTTACATAGAAAAAGAGGAAATTTCCAGATGTGATTAAGTTAAGGATCTTGAGATGGGAAGATTATCCTACATTATTGGTGTGGACCAAATGTAATAAACTCAAGGGTCTGTAGAAGATAAAAGTGGTAGGGTCAGTGTAAGAGAAGGTGATATGATGACAGGAGCCAAGGTCAGAGAGAGAGAGAGAGAAACTGAAGATGTTATACTGTTGGCTTTGATGATGAAGGAAGGTAACATGAATCAAATAATCCAGGTGGCCTCTAGAAACTGGAAAAGGCAGGAAAACAGATTTCCCTCTAGAACTTCCAGAAGGAATGCAGCCTTGCCAAAATTTTGATTTTAAGACTTTGGACCTCCAGAACTATAAGATAATAAAGTTGTGCTGTTTTAATCTACAAATTTGTGGTCATCTATTAGAGCAGCAATAGGATATTAATACATTCCTCTTGGATACACAGTTGAACTACATCTCCCAAATTCCTCTGAGGCTAAATGTGACCATGTGACTGAGTTCTGGCCAACAGAAAATGGCAGAAGTGTGATGCACCACTTCCATGTCAGGGCAACGAGATCATTTCTCGTGATCCTCCATGATCTCTTTTTGCTAAGTGTATAAAAATGATGCAGCAGAGGACTCTAAGACTCTATGACAAGCTAGAACCAGAATGTGGAAGGATGCTGCTCCTCTTAACTCCCACCTGGAAAGTATCCCACCAATGAACCATACTGAACTGATGTCTAAAGCAAGAAATAAAGTTCTGACGTGGTCAGTCAAAAACATTTTAGGTGTGTATGTTATTCAGTCCTCATCCTACTTGGCTAATGCATTTTTCAAGCAATAAATATCTATTAAGCGTCTATACCTAGGCTCTAGTAAAATGGTGAAAAAGAGATAAACACAATTTCTGCCCTCATCAAGTGTATCATGTTCTTTGACATCTTTCTGCTTATTTAGTGAAAACATCCTAATTGCTCTTATAAACACTGAATTGTTGTAAAGCCTATCCCCTATGTGGTAGTGGCGGTGCGTGAAGAAAAATGTAAAATGATGTTAGTGACTAATCATATATTAGTGACCCACCTGTAGAATAATAATAACTCCTAGTAATCAGGCTATGCTGACTTTATGACAAATAACCTGAAAATCTCAGTGCTCAAAGGCAGTAAGTTTTTTTTTTTTTTCCTTCTCACTCCGGGAAAGTCCACCATGTGGTGACGGCTCTGTTGGGTAACTAGCATGCGAGAGTTGGCGCAGGGACACATGTGCTTCCATAGCGAAGCCCCAAGGTTCCTTGAATCCGTACCAGTCAAAGATGGAGAGAAGGAAGCAAGAGGAGGGTACACAGGTATGCCTAACCACCTGGGATCCAAGGCACAGCACACCTTTTTCACCCACATACCATTGGCCAGAACTGGCCATTTCATCCTCTCTAGATGCAGGGGAGCTGGGAAATGTAGTTCCTGATGGATAATTATCTTCTATCCATTACTGTGGAGAACTTATATGACCTACATAGCAAATCAAAGAAACAGACAAAAAAATGAAACAGAAAAGAGACCAGCACGTAAATTTCCTGTCACAAGAGAAGATGGCACCTCACTTACAGAAAGGAGCATTTATGGGTTGAGGGAGGGGGGATGGACTGTGAAATGCAAGAGCCCCAATATTTTGTCTGCAGTGGTAATGATGTCTCTTCCTCCCCCTTCGGTACCGCAGAGAACTTGGCGCCACCCTCACAACAGGATTGTTCAATGTTGGGGAAGCATTGTCCATAACATAACCTCCCACCACAGCCTTTACAATGTCTGTATTCTCCCCTGGAAGTTAAAACTCGAGAAAGTTTTAATGCTGCAAAAGAAAACTCTATCCAGGTGTGAGTAACTCCTTAGCCTTCTGCTATCTACTCACACTTCCTCACAGCCGTGTTAGAGGGCCATGTGCTTCCCAAGAGTTATCTCCTCTCCTACTGCCCAGGAGGAGAAGCCAAAAGAATCCCAAGTTTTGCTTTTGGGTAATTACACTGGGTGATTACTTTGGAGAGACGCAAAAATTTGATGCAGTTGTGTGATGCTCTGTGTTGAGCTGCACAGAAGAGGAGGCTTTTTCTTCCCCAGAATCACTCTCCCGGGGAAGCCTTTATCTGCACTTCCAGGCAGAAATCACTGGAGCTGTTGCTTGTATCTGATTGCATTGGGCCTCTCTGTGTCCTCCTGGGTCCCACGCTCCCTAGGTAGGACCAGGGTGGTAAGGAGCAATTTTGTATCCAGGCTCAGGATATACAGTGGATCCTGGTACATAAATATAGCAGTATTTCCCATTTTTCCTGCTTCAGCAGCTGTCTATATTGACTATATATGGTCAGTGTAGTGAGAAAAGGAGGAAAAGAATATCTAGTTTTAAAGCTAATAAAGAGAAGGGGATGGGGCAGGCAAGTAAAGGAAGAGAGCTGGTCCTCTTTAGAAAAGCATACTGCTCTGCCCAAGGCAAAGGGAGCAAATGTTCTCTGCATGGTCTATTGAAGGGGCGTCCTCTGTGGTAAAGAAAGTACAATAAGTTTTACTTTTTCTGGAGGTGTTCAAAACCCAAACCAAAGGACTTTGGAGTACTACCTTGGACTTGGGGAAGAGAGGAAATTGGACAGGAGTCTATTCTGAATGCTGACAGTCCTTCAGGGCCCCTGATGAAGGAGGCAGTGTGCATTAGAATTCTCCAGGTAGAAAGGGTGTATGTGTGTGTGTGTGTGTGTGTGTGTGTGTGTGTATACATGTGTGTGTGCTGGGAGAGTGAGAGAGTGAGAGATGTTAAAGAATTGGCTTACTTGCAGAAGCTGGCAAGTCCGAAGCCTGCAGGATAGAGCAGCAGGCTAGAGAACCATGGATGAGTTGATGCAGCAATTCAAATCTGAAGACAGAATTCCCTCTTCTCAGGAGACATCAGTCTTTTTTCAACTGGTCAGGTGAGGCCCATCTGTTACCCAAAATGAGAAGGGAAAATACTCTAGTTCTTGTCATACCTGAAATATAATTCAGATGGGAGACAAAGCATTGTGTAGTGAAAGATTTTAAAGAATTTTTTCACAAAGGGAAAGTGCACATCCAAGAATGGGTGGTGGGCTGATCCAAGGGTGGATAGCAGTGGTCTTTGCCCTTCTCGTAAACCTCGCTCAGAGATGGGCTTTTGAGTGATTGATGGCTCTTGTCCCTGGAATGCTGAGTCATGTTTGTCCCCTTTTGCACATGTCCTCACCCATGATGCACACAGAAGAACCCATGGGGGGTTGCTAAACCACAATGCTAATTATATTGCAGTGAGCATTGGGTCATGTCTGGTTAAGGCCTTGTGGCCACCACACAGTTGCAACTGTTGGGTTCTAACAGATTTTTTTCATTTAGAGTAAATAAAGCCCCTTTATGCTGAAGGGACCATCCTCTGGACCATCTTCTGGACCATCCTCCCTCTTCTCCATCTTATCTGCCCGGTGCCCCCACTTATCTGACTACCTAACACATCCACATTATGGAGGGTCACTGCTTTACTCAAAGTCTACTGATTTAAAAATTGTTCATCTCACTGAAAACTGCGTTCATGGAAAGCCTTGTGTTTGAGTAAATATCTGGGTCTCCTGGCCCAGTCAAGTTGACCCAAAATTAATCATTTCAAAGTGCTTCTGTGAGATTCATCCACAAGATTTACTGGTTCCTGGGGCTCTGTCCCAGCCACTCTGCTCTTCTCTGCATAGTGCAGGGGTCTGGAGTCTTGGACCTGACTCTGCCGCCTTAACAGGACAGCTCAGATTTTGTAGGGTTTAATGCTTATGTAAGTTGAGTGGCTCCCTTTAAGAAAAAAAATTATATAAAACAATATCTTTTTTTTTTTAAATCTCAGACATTGCCAGTAGGCAAGGGAAAGCCAAGGGGGAGGTAAAAACACTTTGGAAATTAGCTAGGCAGTTTCTCAAAAAGGTTGCCATTCATCTACCTATGACAAAGCAATTCCAAAGAAAATAAAAACTTATATCAACAAAGAAACTGAACAAGGGTTTTATAGCAGCTTTTTTCATAATAGACCCAAACTGGAAACAACCCAAATGTCCACTGAGTTGAATAGATTAAAAACAATGGTATATTCACATAATGAATGCTACCTAGCAATGGAAACAAATGGATTACTGATACACACAAAAACATGTTTCAATCTTAACAATATGCTGAGTTCAAGATGTCTTGAAAAAGAGTGAACAGGGCATTATTTCATTCATATGGCCTCGTACAACAGGGATAAAGCTAATCTATAGTGAGGGCAGATCAGTGATTGCCTGCAGCTAAGGTGGAAGGTAATTGATCTCAAAGGGGCACAAGGAAACTTTCCGGGATATTAGAAATATCCTAAATTTTGACTGGGAAGGTGGTTACCTTTGTCAGAATTTGTCAAACTGATTTAATTATACAGTTAAAATTGATGTATTTTATTTTATGTAAATTATTCCTGAATAAAGGTAACTTAAACAAAATTACAAAACAAAGTATAAAAGTGAATGTTTATTGAGAATTAGCTTGAAAATCTCAGCAAATTTTTAAAATTTAAGCTGGACAGTAGAAATATCTCCAAATCCAGAAAAATAAATAATTGCTATCAATATATCTGACATAACTTTATAACACTTTTTTTCTCATATTTTTGACTATATATTTTTATTTGACTTTTCATGTGATAAAGTATTGCAATCCATCTCTCGGGAAACTAGGAATTGATTTCAATATTTCCCATGGCATGAATGCATAAAATTTGATTTTCAACTGTTGATAATTTAGAAGAGTTTCTGCTTCTCAGTACCTTTTTGGTGATGACACATCTGTAAGTTCTCACGCAGATTTTTGCTAAGGAGGTTCCTCTTGCCCAGGAGCAGTCTTGGGTGTCTCCAGACATATGATGTCCCTTGGCTTGGCCCCTGAGGATCACTCAGCAACTGTCTCAGCTCAGCCAGGTGGTCACTGGGCTGCCCTTGAGCTCCTTCCTCAACTTCTCATGCTTGATCCTGGAGGTGAGTGCTCCTAAAACCTGAGTGACAGTGGCCCCTAATGGAAAAGCATTTCCTTTAGATCCTTATCTTGGGAGTAAAGTTGGAACCCAGAGCTTGATGCCTAATGCAAGATTTTAGTGTGTCTGAGGTAATATACAGGTCATGCTGGCAGCCCCAGGACCACTTCCAGGGCACAGAAGTAACCCCCAGACTGGGACATTGTTCTCCGCCCCTTGTAATTGGATGGAACTACTGCTTCCTGCCTGCATCCTCAGGAGAAGCATGCTAAGCCTTGGAATGGACCTTGCAAGACAAGAGCCCCAAAGCTTAAGCATCATTAGCATTCACCTATAGCTTTGTTACGTTGTTGACGTCAACTTCAGCTTCTCCATTTGGAAAATGGGGATGAGGAGGAGGAGGAGGAGGAGGAGGAGGATGATACATGACTCAAAGGATTGCTGAGAATTAAATATATGCAAATTAGTTAACAGGATGCCTGGTCCACAGTAAATACTGCATGTTTGTGCTTGGATGACCACACCCACACTCATTCCAAATCCATCATCTCCAGCTGATCTCTAACCTGAGGCTCCAAGCCAGGTATTTAACATATCTGCAAGGTGAACGGCTCCACGTGCAAGTCCAACAGGCATTTTAAAGTCAGCACACTTTCTCATCCCTCTAGTACTTTCCTTTCTCTGTTGTTTCCGCTTTGTTGATTAACAACACAATTCTCAAGTCATTCAAGACAGACAGCTGGGGTAAATCAGTGCTGTCCATTAGATATATAACATAAGCTACAAGTGTGGGCCACATATATAAGGTTTAAAGTTTCTAGTAGCCCCATTAAAATGGTAACAAGAATCAAGTGAAATTAATTTTGATAGTATGTTTTACATAACCATATATACCCCCCAAATGATCATTTCAACGTATAATCTATGTGTAAAATTATTAATGAAATAGTTCATATTAGATTTTCATGCTTGGTCTTCAAAATTTGGTGTGTATTTTATACTTAGGGTACATCTCAAATTATATTAGCCCTGTCTAAAGCGTCCATTAACCATATATGGCTGGTGGCTACTTGTGTTGGACACCACAGCTCTAGACTCTCCCCAAGTTGGCTTTCTGTCCAACATATCCTATTGATCATCCACTTTTACTGATGCTACTCCTTGTTGCCTACATGTTCTCTTATCTGATTCTTTCACTTGTCATAGATGAGGCTTTGTCCCCTTGAACTGATGTCTCAGTCCTTGAATCAATTTCCTTTTCTTTAAACTACTTCCCTTCCAGCCTTCTCCCTCTCTCTCTCTCTCTCTCTCTCTCTCCTTTGCCAGTGGACCCCTCCCCTCACTGCATAGAACACATTTAAGATAAAATGCTAAGCTTTTGGCTCATTACACAGAGTCCACCATATATGCCTTGAGACATCCCCACAGTTATATCTCCTTCTTCAATCTGATGCACTCTTCCTTCTCACATCAAGGAACATTTGAAATTTTCTCTACAAATTTTTTTTTTATATTCAATATCTTTTTTTTAAATTGACTTATAGTCAGTTTACAATGTTGTGTCAATTTCCAGTGTAGAGCACAATTATTGATCAAAACACAATTTCTTGTCCTCAATGGATGTTCTGTCAACATGTACATGCACAGGCAGTCCCCTCTTCCTGACATTACTGTCCTTTCCAAGACAGGGCTCTAGCTCTTTTCCTTCAGAGCTTAACTTCCACCACATTTCCCTCTGGCAGAATTATCCCCCCTACCCCATTTGTCAGGATGCCTGGGTCTGTATCCCTACATGTCTCTCTTAATAGAACCATTAAGATATCCATTATACCCTACTGTGATTGCTGATCTTCTCATCTGTCTCCTAGACTTCACTGTGCTGAGAGTAAAGACAGTATCTTATTTAAATTCTGTACTTAAATTTCTGCCCCAGCAGTTGCCATGGGGCCTGGGATGTTGCAGGTTCTCAGTGCTTTTTGAGCTCCCATGTGAGCTCCCAGAAAAGGCAAACTTGAGTTCCATTTAGTTTGTTTTTCATCAATAAAAACCAATGTTCATATTTTAAAGGCTGAAATGTCATTTCCTCCCACTGTTTAGCAAAAAGGACATTTCCCAGAGCCATTTGAGGTTACCAAAAAACCATATAAGAGCTTTTTAAATGTTTTCCAAAACCATACTCTACACAAAAGACATCTCAAAAGAAGATAAATAAGCATTTACATAAGAAAATCTGACAATTGTATATTTATGTGGGCGTATTCAGGGTTCCTAAGGATTCCAGCCAAAAAAAATACTAGTTTGTCTTCTTGGCTATATCTTATTATTTTAATAAAAGTTTCACATTTAAATCAATTTTTTAGCGTGTTGCATGAACAGCAAAGTGAGTGGATGTGCTCCCCTTTTAGCTAACTGATTTATACAAAATCTTATTCACTGGAAAAAAATATACAAGCGTATTTTTTACATTAGGAAAAGATTTACCTACTATGTCTCTCCATTTAGAACTCACTACATGTTTAATGTGATTTGTTTTATTTAAAATGCATGCATGAAAAACTTTCAGAAGTAATAACACTTCAAATTATTTTGATTTTTACAAAAAAACACTTTTTGAAAATGTTTTGCCAACTAGTATCTCATTTTATTTTTACATAGTTCTCCAAAGTTGATAAGGCAATGATGATTATCTCAATTATAATGAATAATAACAACAATAAGAAGAAATAACATTAGCAAATAATGATGGTAATGGTGACTAATGCTCACTGACCATTCGCCAAATGCTGGATAGTGTTTTTAATCTTTTCTTTAATCCTCCCAATAACTATATGAGGTAGGTTATTATTCATGTCTCCATTTAACAGGTGAGTATTGAGTCTGCTGTACTAAATTGTTTTTAGTTTCTCACATTGGCTGTAGTGAGTTGAATAGAGTCCCCAGAACAGTATATCCAAGTTCTAACCCTTGGTTCTGAATATGATCTTATTTGGAACTAGGGCCTTTGGAGATACAAGTAGGTTAAGGATCCCAGGATGAAATAGTCTTGGATTTAGCATGATTCCAAGACCCAATGACTGGTGTCCTTATGAGAGAAGGAAGCTTTGAGACACAGAAACATGGAGAAGAAGCACATATGGAGATGGAGGAGGAGTTTGGAGGTAAACTGTCACAAGCCAAGGATGTCTAAGAGCCACCAGAAGCTAGAATTTGTAGGGAAGAATTCTCTAGAGACTTTGAGGAAGCATGGCCCTACTGACACTCTAATGTTGGACTTCTGGGCTTCAAAAAACGAGATAATCAATTTCTGATATTTTAAGCCACCCAGTTGTGGTAATTTGGTATTACAGCCCTAGGAAATTAGTATATTGACTATGCTCCCTTTTGCTGTAGATTTTTATATGCACTCTTCACTCAAACTCTCCCCCTAGAATGCAGGGAGGAACAAAGAAAGTTCCTGTATCAGTAGGCTCTTGCTATAATAATGCTGCATAACAAACAATTCCCAAAATCTCAGTGACATTCAAAGATAAGCTTCTATTTTTCATATGTCTGCAAGTTGCCGAGGACAGCTTTACTGATCTTGCGTAAGCTCATTCTTGCATCTACAAGTTGACTATGGGTCAGCTGTTGTATATATGATTGGCTGGGCAGCTCTACTTCAAGCTGTGTGTTCAGAGGGGCTGGCTCTTCATGTTGGATTGGGCTCAGGTCATCTCCGTATACCACTTATTTTTCTTAGACCATCACACTAGAGGCGTGGATTCTTCTTATAGTAACGGCAGGGAAGTCAGAAAATGCAAGTGATATTTTATGATACCTCCCTAGACCTCAGCCCTGAACTATCACATTTTCATTTCTGCCCACACTCTGTTGGTCAAAATCAAATAGAATTAAAGAGGAAAGAACATTAACTCTATCCATAGAGGTGGGAGTAAGAGAAGTGGGTTTATTTTTAATGATAATTTAACCTACTAAAGATCCTTTTCTTCTCTGTCTCACTCTCTGTCCCCATGCCAACCATCTTCTACTTCTGTTTCTAGAAGCAATCTACATACTGCCCCTTCCTGGAAGACTTCCTTGCAATCCAAACCCGACTTAGGTATTTCTCCCACCCAATACTCTCCCCTTTCTATTATTATGACACTGGATATAATTCATATTTAATTATTTTCAGTCATGATTTCTTCAAATACCTTTTGATCTCTTTCTCTTTCTTCTCCTTCTGGGGCCCCTATTATGTGTAGACTGCCATGCCTTATATTATCCCATATATTGCTTCCATTAGATTTCACTGGCTTTTCTATCTGTTGTTTTGATTGGGTGATTTCTGTTATCCTGTCCTCTGGGTCACTTATTTGTTCCTCTGCATTATCTAGTCTGCTTTTGACTGCCTTTAGCTCAGCTTTTATCTCAGCCATTGAGTTTTCTGTTTTTAATTGGCTCCTCTTCATTGTTTCTATTTCCTTGTTATAGTTTTCTGCATTATGATTCATAATCTCTCTTATTTCCTTCAGTGCTTTTATCATTTCCCTTTTGAAGACATGATCTAGTAGAGTGTCGAGGTCTATGTCATTAATCATTCTTTCAGTGTACTTCCCTTGTTCTTTTGATTGAGAGTGGTTTCTCTGCTTCTTCATTTCATTTGTATTTCTCTGACTCTGGATTTAGGAGTACCAGTTATCTACTGTGATGCTGAAGGGCTGTTGTTTGCTTGGTGTTTGTTTGTTTTTAAAGTGATAATGTTCCTGTGTAGACTGTGAGCATCTAATAATTTTTGTCACAAGGGCTGTTTTTAGTGTGGATGGTGATCACGTCTTTTTCCATGTGTGTTGGCTGTTATCCTGTTGATCGGGTGTGTTGTTGGTATGGTGATTAGAGCCTGCTCTGGTTGCTAAGTGGGTCTTCTTTTTTGTTCTATGGTTTTCACAGCCCTGACAGGGGCCGGACTGCTCCTCTGTTCTTAGAATAGAAGCTTCCAGACCCACTTCTGAGCTGTGGTGTGTGATAGGCATGGTTGGAGTCCTTCAGCAGGAAGAAGAGATGCTGAGTATTCCTCCTTGCAGGACATGTCCACCAGGAAGTGCCCTCTGTGGTGTTGTTTGCTCTCTGTGATGTGGGCTTACACAGTTCTCTTTGTTAATGCTGCCCTTGTCCCCACCTCAGCTGCAGGAATGTCAGCCACCCACTCTGGTTTCCCCTAGATTCTGTGCCCACACAGCCACCAGTGCAGATTTGCTGACCTCAGTCACTAGGACCTGCCATAGCAAGCATGCAGTCATGCACCTGCACCCACAGCGCACTACTGGGTCAGCGCGGACTCAAGCCCTGTGCCTGCATCCGGCACATAGCCCTGCTGTAAACACTAAACTCACTCCCACCGTGCGCCAGAACTCTACTAGTTGCTCATTCGTCTTAGAAGGGTGGGTCCACAAAGGCACCAGTGGAACAAATCTGCCCCCTCCGCCTGGGGCTGTGAGGTTGTGGGGCCCCTGGGTATGCATTCAGTTTCAGTCCCACCTCCGCCTGGGAGCCATGCACCAGCAATTGTTATAGTTATCACTCAGCCCTGTCTCACTTTTCATGAGAATGTGCCAACAACAGTGCTGAGAAAACCCTCTAGGCTAGCAAAAACAGTGGCTATGGCCCAGCTGCACTGCAGCCCTCCCCAACATGTGCACCAGCAGTGGTGCTTTTTTATGGGGGGCCCAGGCTGTTCTGTTCTGCACACACTCCTTGCCACAGCCCGCACCACACTCCAGCCCCCTGTGGCTGCTTCTGTGTAGTTGGCCCCAACCCTCTTCCCTGCTCTTCACCGAGTTCCGGCGGCCAGCCCCAGCCTGCGCCCACAAGCTCACATCCTGCATTGAGGGTCACAGAGACCCTGTGTGACTGTCTCTCTCAGTTCTCTCTGCCAGGTGGTTGCTATTTTTTCCCTCTGAGCCTCAGAAGCTCCCTTTCTGTCCCCACTGATCTCCCTGCTGGAAAGGGGAGCTGTTGGGGAAGCTGGACAGCTGCATGTAAATCAATGAAGTTAGAGCACTCCCTCACACCATAGACAAAAATAAACTCAAAATGGCTTAGAGACTTAAAATAAGACAAGACACTATAAACCTTTCAGAAGAAAACAGGCAAAACATTATCTCACATACATCTCAGCAATGTTCTCCTAGGGCAGTCTACCCAAGCAGTAGAAATAAAAGCAAAAATAACCAAATGGGGCCTAATTAAACTTACAAGCTTTTGCACAGCAAAGGAAACCTTAAGTAAAACAAAAAGACAACCTACGGAATTGGAGAAAGTATTTGCAAAAGATGAAACTGACACGGGCTTAATTTCCAGAATATATAAATAGCTCATTAAACTTAATAACAAAACAAACAAAAAAACAACCAATCCAAAAATGGGCAGAAAAACCTAAACAAGCAATTCTCCAATGAGGACATACAAAAGGCCAATAGGCACATGAAAAAATACTCAGTATCACCAATTATCAGAGCAATGCAAATCAAAACTCCAATGAGGTATCACCTCACACCAGTCAGAATGGCCATCATTCAAAAGTCCACAAACAATAAATGTTGGAGAGGGTGTGGAGAAAAGGGAACCCTCCTACGCTATTGGTGAGAATGTAGTTGGGGACAGCCCTTATGGAAAACAGGGCTATGGACATTCCTCAAAAAACTAAAAATAGACTTACCATGTGATCCAACAATCCACTCCTGGGCATATATCCAGAGGGAACCTAAATTCAAAAAGACACCTGCACTACAATTTCATATTGACAAACCAACTTCAGAATTGTGAACAAAGCTTTCAAAACAAAACTGAGAAAGGAATGACAGATTGCCAACCTCCGACTAACATCCCAGCCGGGTTCATGAACAATGCATATGAAATTTATAGTTTCAAATACTTACTTGATGTGGGAAATTATACTAAAGGAGATCTCAACCTAAAACAGCCAAACTGGGGTTCTTTTGATATTCCAAAACTAGTTTTTTGTGTGTACACAGCTAGATAAAGCCAGCTGTGAGATCAAACAGACCGAATGGAATGCTTATTTTGATCAGTATTTAGAAGTTTCTAAAAGAGGTAATGATATAGTAACTTCTTTGCAGGAAACCAACAAAACATGGCTTAAAATGAAATCAAAATTTAAAAAGGCCACCAGTGTAAGCCCTGTATCTCCCTCTTCTCCTCCTTTATATTCTCTTTCATCTGAACTGCCTAACCCAGACGCTGTCTCTTTCTCTCTTCCCTCCCTGCACCTCTTGCTGCTTCCCTTCCTCCAGTAAAAGAGGACATAAAATCAGAAGTAATCATAGCTTCCTTTAGAGAGAAACCTATTACAGGAAGAAGCCAACCACCCTTGGTGCATGTACATCCTAAACCTGAGCAGAACTTAGAGCTTTAGCTAAGGAATTTCTCCATCCTAGCCAAGACCCACTGGGATTTGCTAAGGAATTCTGGTTATCTATCTGAACCTATGAGCCCAGGTTTTCAAATCTATATCAGTTAGTACAACTGTTAGTTTCTGAAAATAAGGCAAATGAATGGATAGAGAAGGCAGGATTGAAAAGCCCTTAATGGATTTTGACTTACATAGTTCACAGGCTCAGGTTGAATGCAAGGAATTAGCTCACAAATTATTCAGATTTACCCTAGAGCTTTTTCCAAACAAAAACATAGACGGGTCAAAGATTCAGTACAGTAAATAAAGACCAGATGAATCAATTCTGGAGTATGATGAAGGGGTCAAGAAAACTTTCAAACAATATTCTGGCATGACATGTGAATCATTATCTCACCACCAAAATGGTCTCTTGCTTAACTCTGCCTTTTTAGAAGGTACAGACCAGGAATCTGCTACTCTAGTTAACAGACATGATTTAGATTGGTCTACGTTACGTACAAATGCCCCTATCTCACTGGCTGACCAACTTCCCAAAATCATTAAAAGAAAGGAGAGAAATGCATCTATAAAAACTATGAACCTTCACTTGTGCCAATTAAGTAATTAAGGTCAATGATGAACTAACCTGTGTTCAATCCACGACTGACAAAGGAAACTAGACTTTGTTTTTACTGTAAAAACCAACTAACCAAATAAAAAAACAAAAACCAAACAAAAAAAACAAAAACCAAACAGATCATTGGAAAAGGGACTGTAGAAAAATGAAGACAGATTTTGAGGACAAACTGGATTTCAGATCAGAATACCAAGCTAAACAAGAATAGGGCCACCATGTTAAATTAAATTATACTAAAGATAATGAGCCTAATAACACTAGAAAATATGTCTTATGAAAGATGCCAATACCTCATTTCCCTTAAAGATGGTGATTGATATGGAACATATTGGGTCAGGTGACCAGAAATATACTGGGTTGCACCTAATGGAACTCAATGATTTTGAGGCACCAATCTATGGCCCTGGCTTCCACCAGGGTGAACAGAAAGACGTACTTGAGGATTCTCCTGGACTCAAGGCCGCTTGAGTGCCATTTTAGATACGACTCCAGCAAATTTGCCGTTAATATGAGCCCAATGGACCAAGGGATCTGCATTCCATCAGTATGACTATTTAGCAGATATTTTTGTACCTTCAGTAGAATTGGAAGATGTAATTGCTCACATCAAAGCCTTAACAGAATTCACCCAAAAGAGTGTAAGTGATGGTAACCAGGCTGTTAGCCTACTGAATTCTGATGTCTCTGTGATGAAGAAAGATGTGTTGCAAAATTACAAAGACTTTGATAGCTTTAGAGCATCTCAAGGAAGCACCTGTGCCAAAATTCATACTGACTGCTGTATTTCCATACCAGAAAAACCTTTCAATATTACACTTTTAATGACACATGAAAAATCAGATTTCTGCCTTAAGTGATTCACTTCCCAGTCTTTGTGATCTTTTAGGAAGTTGAGTTGGTTCCAGAAGTTCATGGTTTAAGCCCCTACATTATTAGCTGTATTGCTTATATGCTGTATTATATCCTTGCATTACCCAATGCTTAACTAGACCTCTAACAAAATTAATGATGGCTTAATGTCTTGAATATATATATATATATATATATATAGATCTACATAGAATAATTGTCATAGTGCAACTCCAGATATGGGAAGAAGCAACAAGAAAACATTTCCTGGATCATAATAGACTATTAAAACAGGCAACCCAGAGAATTTTAGATTATCAACAGAACCTGGTCCAAAAAGCAACATGTTGCGTGGCCTATCAACTTGATCTAGGAGTAAAGCTTCTTAGTGTTCTGGGACAAAATTGGTCACGAAATGCCTCCCAAACCTGGGTCCAAGTTCTGACCAAGAGGAGGTGCTGTGGACAGAACAATGTTGCCTGCCATTTCAGTAAGCAAAGGATGTTGTGGCCATCAAGCCATTAGCCACTGCAGCTCCCGACAGTGCACCCTGGGGAGAGCTCAGGATGGAGAAAAACAGGCTACTGGTCCTGGATAGTGAAGATACATATTAAAGGAATTATTTCAAAAAACTCAGACTCATTTTTTTTCGGTTGGCATACACCATAACCCAGCAGGATAATGGTTTGAAGAATTTGGTCTGGAGCACAGAAGAGAGCCCTTGCCATTTGATTTATGAAGAAAGGTGTGAATTATTCCCACTATTCTGCCTTCCCTACTTGACTTACTTTATTTGATTATAAGTCTTCATCTTTCAGCTATTTCCATGGCACCCTTAGTTTACCAACGTTTGTCATCAGATTTGACTCCCTGCCTCCTAAACTAATGTTAATTCAAAAATCTCACATCACCTAGTCATTTCACTGAAATGTGTGAATATTTACTGCCAGCATTTAATTGCCCAAGACATTAAAATAGCTATCAAAATGCCAAGCCTGGCAGACACAGTCTATTGTCTGCAAATGACATTTTCACCAGTTTCTTTAAAGGGCTCAGCAGGTATCATCCCCTGGGCAAGAGCTGGCCTATTGTTTTGGAAAATAGCAAATTCTCTCAAGATGGAAACACATTCTGCTGGCTATCAATGCCTCTCTTTGAAAAAATAATTACAATACTTTACTTTTAGATAGTTCTTCATACCTTACAAACCGATGGAAGTATGTCATTGCATTCTATCATCACATCTCTTTAAAGTCACTCTTATTCCCATTTTATGTAAAAGGAACTCGTGATTGTTTCAATTATTAGTCAAGTATTTAAATCATCCTTGTATATTTTCTCACTTCTATCAATGCTAGGGTTGGTCATGTGACTTGCTCTGGTCAATGGAATGTCTAGTGTCTATGAGGCAAACAAAGGCATGGATCAAGTTTGTGACGTTGGGCATGCCTTCCTCTGCCTCTTCCGTTACCTTGTGAAGAGGTTCCTCCCAAGATAGCTTCTGTGCCTTCTACCTGGGCCCCAGAATTGACCCATATAGAGGAATTCTGAGTTTAATCCACAGTGAGGAGGCAAGCCCAGATCACAAGTTGAAGGAAAGCCACTCCAAATCGGCCAACCGACAGTGGACGTTTAGACTGTAAACACAAGAATAAATACCCCTTATTGGAACTGAGTTTTGTTTAAAAGTATTATTGTAGATATAGAACCCAAAATTTGGAGAGGTGTGAATGAAAAACATCGCCTGCCGTATCAGTAAACAGAGGACGCTGTGGCCATCAAGTCATCTGCCGCTACTGCCACCATTTACATGGCTAGTAAATGTTTAAGAAGAGATTCACACCCAGATCTGTTATACTCTGAATAGATACTCTGCTTTCCCTACTGTACAGCTCCATCGGGCATATGTAACAGAAAACATTCTTTATGTACTTACTCTTTCACTGTCTTTAGAGGCACTCCTCCATAGCCCCGTGTCCAGTGGAATGGTTTTACGGAGGCAGAGCAAAGAAATATATTTTCCTCTTCTGGTTCTGTATGTCAGAGCAGATCCCAGATGAAGCGGGGAGCCCTTTCCTTATGTTTTGTTAATAGCAGACTTGAAACTGAAACTCCGGAAGTCTAGAGACTAAGGAAGGAATATATCATTGTGATCAAGAGCATAAACTTTAGAATCAAGCACTTCGGCTTCAATCCTGGATCATATATATATGGATATATACATATGGATTTTGGATACATTATTTAATTTTCCTAAACTTTAGCTTCCTAATGTATGAAATGCGTACAGTAATACAGACCTTACAGGATCGTTGTGAAGACAAATGGGCTCATACAAAAATAAGGCCTGATGTTTCTTAGTATTAAGAGTAAGGGTTCCATACTTACGCTGTCTAGGTTTATATGTGTGATCTTTTATTTAATGTGTGAACTTAAGTAAATTCATAAACTTTCTGTTCACTAGATTTCTTTCATGTAAAATGGGGACAAGATTGTACTCGCAGGATGATTTCATAGATTAAATATGATAATAAAAGATCTGACATACAATGTGTGCTCAATACAGATTAGTTATTCTTTTTTTCTTCCTTACTAAGTACAAACTAAATAGTAGTCTTGTAAAAAAATTTCATTGTGATTTACTATCCTACAACACTACTGGAGATTGGAAAATTCTGGTATATTCTAAACCCTTTGAAGGGAGACACTTTTGAATATAAATCCAGCGCTGAACATGAGAAGAAAATTTCCAAAGGTCAAGTTTATAAAAGCTTAGACTTTTAAAGCTGGAACTTTGATCAAATGTTATGTGACCATTCTTATTTTATCGAATATTACAATGAAGCAAATGACCCCATAGATCAAGTTCTATTCTCCCAATTACCAGGGAAAAAAGAAATGCACATGGAATAAGATAATAGTGAGTTTGGGTACAGGTGAAATGTGAAAATGAAGCCCTGCTTTAAGAAATTCAGTTTCCAAGTTCCTAACACATTGTGTTGACAAAACAAGACAAACCTACGAGCTACATTCAGCTGTGAATTGCCAGCTGAAGTCCCTCTTCTGGTGGCAGGGGAAGGAATTTGTTTCATACTGTCTACTGATAGAGGAAGGTAGTGAGACTCGTCTGTGTCCATTGATGAACTGAAGATGTCAAATAACCTTCTGAATCTATTTTCATGGGCTGATTTCTACTTGGAAGAGACTATTCTGAAGAAGACTGTGTACAGGTACCAGGGGGCACATCCTGGAAAGGAGAGGTGATCTTGCTGTCCATTCCCCTGTGCAGAAGCCCATGCACAGTTGGGCAGGTTGTGCACTGCACAACCCAGGGGGTTCCATTCACATCATCATCTGTGAGAATGGCACCACTTAGGACTGAGCATTAAATCACATGTATGTGTAGTGACCCTGGAGGGATTATATATATATGTGCAAGCGTGTGTGTGTGTGTGTATGTGTGTGTGCTTATGTGAGCCTCGTGTAAGGGTGGCTGTTTTCTGAAAAGCTCTGTCTAACAATGTGTAACAGAAAAGAATAAGCACGTCTTCCCCTGCTCAGGAGAACAGACAGCAGGTGATTCTAACAGGAGGCAGTGTCATCCCCTCGGGAGAGCACAGCAGATGAGGAACAAAGTGTGTCATCTGTAAAACTGTATTCCAAAATGATTTGACTATGTGATTATTTTTCATCTATTCAAGCACCTTTGATGGAACATACGGTATTATTTTTATCCACATATTAAAGATAGCCTAAGCTTTGTCATATCATGTCAGCCATGTCATTCCAAGTGCTCCTGAGTCTGGTGTACATGGCAGATTCCAGAAGATGCCTGAGGGTGCAGACTCCTTCCAGAGTGCGTGGCTCTCCCCAGAGGGCTCTGAGAAATCTGTGTTTCTCAGGGCCTGAGCAGAAGGGGCAAAGAGCTGGGGAATTTGAATTTGAACATTCCTGTTACTTTCCTCTTCTGTGCCCACAGGCTGGAAAGTTCTGGGGGAACAAGGAGATGAAGCCCAGAGTTTGAATAAATGCCAGTGAATGTTATAAGTTTTTATATAAGCTAGTTCTTAATTTTAAGAATAATTTAGATATTTCCACCTTGTAATGTGGCCCGTGTTTTGGTGGCATGTCAAGTCCCATACTGATAGATCTGTATATCTATATTTATATTTTATAAGGTGAATACTTTCAAGCTGAATACTGTTACCTGCATATTAAAGGTGAGAAAACAGAAACTAAGAAAGGTAAGCCACTTGCCCAAGAGCCCACAATTACACCAGAGGTGTTCAGACCCAAGCCTGACTGACGCCTAACTCCGTAATGCCTACTTTGCTTCAGAGATCGCGGGACCTACTGTCTAGAACATACTGACTGTCATGTTGACACCACATGCTGGGTTACAGAAAAGAGAGAGCTTGTTGCTCCAATTATTTCCACTGCTTATCCATGCAGAAATTATCCAGAACCTACTCAGCCATCTGGTTCACTGTCTGTGTGCGCAGCATTTCCACAACATCCCATTAAGTTCAACATTGAATCTGTTTCATCCAGGTAGTCGGTCCATGAAGAACTCTGAGTCATCACTGGCCCAGTGAAGTGATCCTTGGGGCTGTGGTATCAGCCATTCACCCCTTCATTAGATAACAGTTTTTACCACTGAATCTGAATCGGAGATTATAAGCAGGAAGGAAACTCCTGTCCTGACTTTGCAGATCAGAAACACAGACTCGTGTATATAAATATGCACCTTTGAGGAAAAACATTCTACCCTTCACACCTAAAAGGGACAGAAATATTTGCATCTTTTTAACTGAAAAGTGACTCTGTTTCCTTTTAAACAGCGAGTCATTACCTTGCTGCATTCTTTTCAGATTCTTTTAAAAAAATAATTGTATCGAGGTGAATTGATATTTAAAATTTACACATATTTAATGTATACAATTTGATGTTAATGAATACTTGATTTAATGTTCACAGTTTGTACATATACATATACCCTGTGAAATCATTACCACAATCAAAGAATAGACATAACCATCATCTCCAGAGTTTCCTTTGAGTCCCGTGGTTTTTTGTTTTGTGTGTGTAGGGGGAGGTAAGAAACTCGGCACCAGCTACTCTCTTAACTTTCTAAGTGCACAGTATAGCATCAACTGTACAGAAGATCTCTAGAACTTACTCATCTTGTATAACTAAAACTTTATGCCTATTGAAGGGCTCCTTATATGTTGATCTTTGCAAAACATACCATCTGGTATGATGTGAGGGATACCATCCAAGTCTGTTATGGTGCTAAGGACCTGTTGGTTGAGAGAGAAATTCCACAGGGCAGGTTTGCTATTCCCCATACACCCCTAATCCTAGAAAGAGATGAAAACATATGCAGAATAATCATTTGAGTCTAATGTTTAAAAGTGCATTACCAAGTACTTACTGTGTGCAGAGAAAAAAAAAATAAGTTTGGCTATAAAGTTTTCCCAGGAAGAAAACATTATTCAAAAAAACAGAAAGTGCGGGGCTGTGGTTGATTTTGTTGTGGGGACCCTCTGTGCTGTGTCATCAAACAAACAAGAAGCAAGGGGGGAAAGGCGTAAATTGTGACTACCCTAGTGCATCGCAATTCTGATCAACTTATCAGGACAATGCAGGGGCCCAAATTTCAGGAGCAAGGACCCTGAATAATGGTTTTGGTGTCCCGGAGAGCTGGGAAACTGAGAAATATTCCACCTTTTGGTGGATGTGCATCTAATCACAGGGAGGAATCTTTTAAATTATTTATTTACTTATTTATTTATTGTGGACTTCTCCACTGAGCAGCAGAAAATCTTCTCAGACTGGAGCCCTTAGCTGCACTCTACTTGAGTGCCAATTTCCAGTGTTTTAAAACAAAGCTTTCAATGAATACTAATGTTCTCAAAAGAAACCACCCAGAGGCCAGCAAAACTGTGTTCCTGGCTTCAGGACGATAAATGGGAAAGTGCTCAGCTGGAAGTGTGTGAACTCAAGCTCTTGTCCCAGCTCTGCTCTGCACCAACTCTGTGACTTTAGGCAACTCACTTTCCCTCTCTGAGCCTTAGCTTTCTCCTCTATAAAATAAAGACTTCTGCATCATCCAGTATGTTAGTCCCTAAGTATGTGTGAATTAGATCAAAATTCACTTTCTCTGCTCCTGGGCATATACCCAGAAGGAACCCTACTTCAAAATGACACCTGCACCCCAATGTTCATAGCAGCACTATTTACAATAGCCAAGACATGGAGACAGCCTAAATGTCCATCAATGGATGACTGGATAAAGAAGATGTGATATCTTTATACAATGGAATACTATTCAGCCATAAAAACCAACAACATAACGCCATTTGTAGCAACACGGATGTTCCTGGAGAATGTAATTCTAAGTGAAGTAAGCCAGAAAGAGAAAGAAAAATACCATATGAGATCACTCATATGTGGAATCTAAAAAAAAAAAAAAAAAACAAACCATAAAAAAACATAAATACAAAACAGAAACAGACTCATAGACATAGAATACAAACTTGTGGTTGCCAAGGGGGAGGGGAATGGGAAGGGACAGACTGGGAGTTCAAAATTTTAGATACTGACAGGCATACATAGAGTAGATAAACAAGATTATACTGTACAGCACAGGGCAATATATACAAGATCTTACGATAGCTCACAGAGAAAAAAAAATGTGACAGTGAATATATGTATGTTCATGTATAACTGAAAAATTGTGCTCTACACTGGAATTTGACACAACATTGTTAAATGACTATAACTCAATAAAAAATGTTAAAAAAAATTCGCTTTCTCAGTAACACTAGCCAAGTTTAAAGTGCCACTTGTGATTACTGGCTACAGTCTTGATAGCACATAATTTCAATCATTTTCATCCTTAACACAAAGTTCTTTTGAATAGTCCTGGAAGAGATGATGTATCTGTTTTACTGCAACTCACAACTTTTGAATCATGCCCACATACCATCTGTGTGATCAGGATTAGGCGGCCTGGACTCCTGGTCCTAGAACAGTAGCCCCTGTCTGCTAAACATGACAATGAGGTGGCATTTGCACCAGAGCGGGGAGGTACTGGCTGGGCTCAGCGTTCACCCACCAAGCAGATGCAACACACAACACAATGGAAGAGAACCCCACTACAGAAGAATGAAAGAAAGAGGGGCTGGCCAGATGGCATGCCTGGATTCCCACCCCCAAACGGCCCACACGGGCAAACCTCAGAAGGGGGCAGAAATGTTAGACCCAGCTCTCAGAGAACAAGAATGATTATTGTATACTTACCCATTGCCAGTTGATTCAGGGTAATTCACAATTTAGAACCTGGTTAATGCTGTGAGAACTAAATTCCAAAAGAACCTGTGTCCAGAGAACATAGCATCATAGACTCAACTTCCCAGTGAATCATGAAGAAAATGCCGCCCAGGACTGTCTCTCGGGGCCTCAGAACATGGCGCTCAGAGAGCCGGATGGACGTATTTCTGGCCACTCAGCCCCCGTTCTTTGGCCACTTCTCTCCTGTTCTTTCCTTGGACACAGCTGACTTCTAGTTGCTCTTACAGTTGCTGGGTTTTTACTTTCTGAGTCAAGAGAGCTTTGAGTGTAGAAAAGGGGCACAGTTGGAAGGATATGGGGATTCAGGCCAAATTAAAATAATTCCTGCACATTTTTCATTCTAACGGAGTGAAACTAAGCCCACAGCTGACTCTCGTTGACTGCTGGCCTCGGGGTCTAGAGCGCTGGGCCGAGAGAAACTCCAGCGCATCTCTCTTTCAGCCTGACGTTTACATTCTCCATGCAACCTGTGTCAGCCCCTGCACTCATAAAATAAGGCTGATGATCACAAACATTTATCTAGCGCTAATTACGCACTTGGAGTGCTTCCAGATGCTTTGGATCTATTTACTCATTTAATCCCCACAGTAAACTTACAAAGTGGGTGCTATGACTGTCCCCATCTGACAGCGTGACCCTAAGGCACAAAGAGTTTAAAGGATTTACACGAGGTCTCACAGCTAGGAAATGAGAAGCATGAATTCTGCACTCAGGGACCCTCATTGCAGTGTCCAGTTTAAGCACGATGCTGTGCAGCTTTTCTGCATAAAATAGTTTTTTGGCTGAAAGCCAGCTTGTAAATAGCCGATCATTTACAAATGAGGTGGTTTCAAAGTTGACATATTAGAAGAGGAGACAGAGCAGAGTGACTGTGACAGGAGCAGGGGGGAGCCTGGGTGACCTTGATGTTAATCCAAATCAGTGACCACACCAGGCATGCAAATTAAAACTCAAAGCCCATTTTTACAACAGAGGCTCTTAGCTAACGCACCATCAGTTAACTAGACGTTTACCTTCTTCTGCTTACTCTGCAAGTGCAACAAACAGTGAGGTAGTCAGAAGGAAGGACGTTAAAAGGTCTTATGGGGACATGAAAAATGAGCCATAGAAAAGCAAGAAGTTAAGTGTATAAATTTGAAACATATGGGAGGAGCCCACTGGAGATTGGGCACGAACTGATGATGTTGGTCATCGTTTAAGACTGTCTACTCTACCAAGTTGTACAAGGGGGCAAGGTACTTGTTCCTGCAATCCGGGCAGCTGCTCCCCCATAGTTAGGGAATCTCCTCTGACGGTCGTCGCATTAGACTGTTCCCCACACAGATATGAGAGAAGGCTGAAAGGTTAATGTAGACATATGCCTAATGTGATTTGTCAATAGAATAACTCTCTTTTTTGAAATAGCAATATGCATTCTCTAAGATGTTGAGGGACATAAGTAACAACTTAAAAACATTAGTTTATCTGAGCTATGTGTCTACCTCTTTCATATTCACTTCGTATTGATCTTTGGTAGTAAACATTCTTAAATTTGTTTCTGAGACAGAGGCCTGCCTTGAGAAGGTTTTATCACCATGTCTAGTTCTCCCGTCTTCAACATCCTCATTTCCAACACACATGTGTACACTTACACGCATTTGCACGCACGCACATACACACATACACACGCCCCTCAATCTGAATTCCAGCATCAAGTTCAAGTGTTTAGCATTTCACTTCCCTGCCTCTATTATTTCTGTTCACCTCCTTTTGGACCCCCAGCTCCACCTTCCATTCCAAATGATGAACTCCTCTCTGGAGGTAAATTCTGTATATTTTAGAATCAGCCATTTCTAGGTTGTAATTGGTTCTCCCCTGTGAGCCTCATTTTCCTCATCTGTAAAATAAAACTGATATTTCCTGCTTCCCAGGGTTGTCGAGTGCAGATAGAATGTCTGGTGCATAATAGGTATTTAAACAATCAGTTTCTTTTGCCTGTTTCTTCCTTTTTTTTTTTTTAAGCAATGGAGGGTAGACAATGGTAGATATTAATAAGCTTATTGACTGCTTATTATGAATAAAAGAGGATGGATTTTCAGTGCATAGCAATGGTTCTGAACTTGACACAGTAAAAGCATCTTCTGAGTACACTGGTTAACTAGATTTCGATCCCTTGCCTTCCTACATTCTTGTCTCTGTATTTTTTCAGAGTGTGCATCCCAGTCCTTTTTGGCCATGCCTTTGTAATGGCACGTCTGACTCTTCAGAAATGTGGTATCACTTGAAGCTGTACAGACCTAATAGCTGGGAAGATGATGAAAATAACGCAGAATTAAACAAGCAGTTGAATCCAGTAGAGGTTAAAACAGCATGGATTGCAAATGTCCTTAAACAGACAAAAGAATGAGATGCTGATAGGATTCACCACCCAAGATGGTAGGCGATCTGCCTTGTTTACTGTCTCTGACACAATGATCATTAAAAGTCTGCAAATAAATTGTAATCAGGGTCCTAGACAGTATCTCTAGTTCTTAGGTAACTTTCACAAGTTGAGAAGGTAATTTCAAAATTGTTTAGATACTATAATTTTTGTTAGCAAATAAGAATCTCTTAACATTGAGAAAATTTGGAAATAAATGTAGACATGCTTAAGGGAATTATGGTATTAATATTTTGTATGATATATGTGATTGATATTTTAAGAGTTTGTGATATTTAAAATAATTTTGCCTTTGAGAGTAACATATCAGCTTTGTGATTCCAATGTGAAATGTGTAACAGCAACTGATTTAAATGTATGACTTGAGGTTGAAATTTCACTACGCATATATACAATGTGAGACTGCTTAATACAAATTTAAAATTTCTATTTTTTATAAGCTTAATTTCCAGATTTGAAAAGGTGGTTTAGGTACTTAAGAATATTTTTCGCATGCCAGTTATCTGAAGGTCTTAAAAAAGAAATTTAATGTATTAATTAATTAATTAATGTATTAATACATTAAATTTATAAATTGAATTTATAATGTTCAAAAGAGTTTAAAATTTAAAGTTATAAATAGAACAGAATATTAGTCGAAGTCCCTTTAAAACTGAGTGGTATAGAGTGGTATATTTTGCTAAATTTATAAGTAAAATAAAAAGATATGTAAGTATAACTTAAAATGAGAAAAAACTAGAATATTTAATTAATTTTAATACATTAAATATTAATATGAAATAACAATTGGATAATCTTTCTATTAATGTCTTCCTAGGGAACCCCAAATCTTGCCTTAACAGTTCATTAAACTAGTTTCTTCAGCCTTCTTTTGGTGAATATCCCATAAGAACCGGATGTCAGGTCATGTGAGCACTGAAATTAAACAGGAGAATGACTCCAGGTAACTCAGATTTTCACACATAGCGTTGTCTATAATGGACAAAGTGTAAATACAGTCTCCTCCCTCAGAAATGCCCACTGTCTTAGAGGAATAAAAGAAGATAAGGAGAGGGAAGAAAGAAAAGAAAAGAAAAAATAACACAAAGTAACAGTAACAGGAAAATTAAACAAACAAACAAAAAAACAAACAAAGCAGAATTCACCAACCTGAACTGAAGTCAACCAGTTGGGAAGGCTGAGTCTGAGGTTCGTACCTCAAGCAGAAACCAAAGCATGACTGGGAAGTGCTGTTCCAGCGTGATGAGGAGTGACTGATCCTAATCACTAAGCATCAAGCCATGTCATATGCATTACGAAAAAGAAAACTGGAGTGAGAACAGGAACTACAGAGAAGTGGCAAGTATTCAACATTCACGAGAGTATTTCAGGAGATATTTCGTTGCTTGGTGCATATACGTTATGTCTGTCCATAGGGAGTGAAAATGACCATCCGTAGTCAGCTACAAGTACCAAAATACAGTGACATGAAAGGTAATTTCAAATAAATCACAGCCTTGTATTATGTGAATACATACAATAAATGCCTTATTTTGAATATATAGAATGGAGTCTACAATTTTATTAACGAACACTTAGCTGCTCACCAATAAATGTTAAACAAAAACAAAGAACATCAGTTTGAATGGTGAGCTGAGTTATGGCCTATTGGCTACGTGTTTCAGTCTAGCCCTCTTATTTAGCCAGGGGTAGAACAGGAAAATATGCTACAGGAAAATATGATACTCAAAACGCATAATAGAGACTATACTCCCCCAAACGAAATCAACATTTCATTTATTTGGCACCACTGTGATTCCAGAAGCACCCTGCTTTCTCTCCCTCCTTTTCTAGTTAATCCCGCTTTGGTGTTTCCGGTAGCATTTAATAATCTAATTTGCTACTAAAGATTACACTGTTTTAAGTTTTCTTCCAGCAGATTTTTATTTTAAGGGAAGAAAGAGAAGGCCCCGAATTTCAGCTATTTCAAAAACCTATTTCAAGGTGTTTGAACATTTCCATTTTCTGAACTTTGAAGATACACTTTGATCTGGATAGAATATAATCATTTGAAAACACAATTTAACAGTCTCCTTGCCCAACCCATTTAAGACAGTGCATCTGAGGAACAAATAATTTACATTTACTGAATTCCTTCCAGGTGCCAAACAAGCTCGAGCTAGACCCCCTCAGAGGTACAATTTTGTTCTCTCTCTTCCTTTGGTATCTGGCACTAAGTCATGCTTGGCAGGAGTTTGCTAAAATGCACCAATTTACTGACCTAAAGGAGTCACCATATTTAAAAGGTCCAAATCCTAACTACCACAGAGAACCGAGAGCTGTAACAGAAGCCTTCACAAAGTACTAGGAAACAAGGCAGAGAAAATGATGACTTGTCCCAGAGATGGGAGATGCGGGTAACTGTAATTCTAGGGACTTCAACTACACTTGGGTCAAATTTCCATAAGCTTCTATGGCACTAGGAATTTTCAGTGGACATTCTTACTTAAATGGTATGGTTTCATTTATAAATTCAGTGTAAAAAGCTGAAATCTGTGTAGGAAGGAAAATGTGAAAAGAGGAAGACACGAAGCAGAGAACAGAATAAGCATTCTGACAGTAATGGGTCATGTCAGGCTACATCCACCAAAATGAGATTGCTCTAGAGAGAACCAAGTTTATAAATCAGCTAAGGCTAAGTTAGACCACACATTTATGCCAAACTGTTACGATTCTACAAAGGCTAGTGTTAAAATTGGTGTAGATTCCTGGGTCCCTGGAAGATCAGGTTTAGTTTGGGTGGGCCTGGCCTTTTGCCTTTAAAAAAGTACTATACAATAAAATACTACCCAGCAAAGAAAAAGAGCAAATCATTAATATACCCAAGAATGGATTAATCTCAATATGTTGAGCTAAAGAACCTAGACTCAGGAGTGTACTGTATGTTTCCATTTGTAAGAAGTTCAAGAACAGACGAAACCAATCTATGGTGTTAGAAATTACAAGCGTGTGTCCAGAGAGGATAGTGAATGTTGTGACACAGAAATATTCTACATCCTTACACGGCAAGTGGCTGTTACATGGGTGTATACATTTGCGAAAATTCATTGAGCTTTACCCTTAAGAGTTGAGCAATTTCAATAATATTTAAATTACATTTTAATAAGGCATTTTAGCATAAAAAACAGAGAAATAAGGGGAAACTACTGTACACCACAGTGGAACTATGTGGCTAAATTGAAAATGATGCAAACAACCTGGCGTTGCAAAGATTTTGCAGCAGCTGGAACTGTCATACACCACTGCTGAAATATGAATTTGTATAATAATGTTGGTAAAAGTGTTTGGCAGTTTCTCCAAAACTAAATATACACCTATGTGATGGCCCAGCAAATCCACTCCTAAGTATACACACCCAGCAAAAATGCTTACATAAGTATACCAAACCTATGTATGTGAATTTTTCTATATTTTTGCAATTAGCCTCCAACTGGAAACTGCTCAAATATTCATCAAAGGTAGAATAGAAAGAGAGATCGTGGGTCAGCAACACAGTGGAAAACTGTACAGCGATGAGAAGAGTGATAATTTTACGTACCAACATGAGTGAATTTTGCTAATATAAAATTTAGCAAAAGGAGCTAGACACAGAGGAGTGCCTACTGAATGGTCCCATTAATATAACGTAACAAAATAATATTGGGCTGTACACCAGAAATTGACACAACATTGTAAACTGACTATACCTCAATTAAAAAAAACAATTAAGCAACAAAATGGACAAAATTTTTTTACAATGTTAAAAAGTAAAATAGTTTTACCCCTGGCGATATTGTGACTAGAAAGAAGCAGGAGGGGGACTTTGGGGGTGCCGGCCATATTTTCCTTCTTGGTCTGGGTTCTGGTTACACAAATGTATTCAATTTGTTAAAAATTATGGAGCTGTACAATTATTATAGGTGACAGGTGTACCTTCCTGTATGTGGTATATACATATATGTTCTGATTTTTTTTAAGTAAAAACAAAAAGTGTTTGTCTGTATTCACCATCTTTTGCTCTTTCTGCTAATCTGCCTTTTACTTTGGACCTACAACCAACCTTCTCTATTTTCTTAGCAGCCACTTACTTAGTATCTTTTCAGTTTGGGCTCCTTCTCTCCAAGTGTTCTCTATTATACTGCCTCATATATGGCCCAGTGGTGCTTCAGACCAAGTTGCAGCTAAGAAATTTCCTTAGTCAACTATCTGAATATCCCAATGTCTAACCCAATGTCTAGCTCATAATAGACACTCAACATTTGTTTAATAAATAAACACATACAGAACAAATATCATCAGATGCTCCCAATAGCTGTTCTCTACTGTCCTCATCTGGGTATTTATACTTTGATCCTAACAAGTCTTGGATAGGTGGACGGGAAAGCATTACCTTAACTGACTGAGAGCCAGCAGAGGTGAAGAATTTGTATAAGCATATCCAGTTCCCCTGTCTGCTCCCTGTACTGCATGAGGAAAACCAACATGGAAGCTGCATGGCAGCTACTACTGTGTCATCATCAGGGTCATGGTTGGTAACATTGCTGTGTTATAACTGGGGAGTCTTTTATGGTGTGACTCCCTCAGGTATAGTAAGAAGAATCTAATGGCTTATCAACTGTGTCATTAATGAGTACAGCTGCAAATAATGAAAATGTAACCCCAATGGTTTAAAATAGATGAGATTATTTGTCTTCATAATATCAAATCTGGAATTAGGTGCTTTAGGGCCAGTGCAATGGCTCAAAATTCCGAGTTCTTCTGTCATTCTGTTTTGCTGTCTTGTGTGTACTCTTCAATGCCTGTAGCCTCATGGTTACAGGATGGCTGCTGTAGCCTCATCTTTGCATTTTAGAGGTTAGGGTTAGGGGTGGAGGAGGAGAAAAGAAAGAGAAAGAAATGACACCAAGAAAACTCGCACCTACATTTTGCTGGGTTGCATGATTATGATGGAATCCGAGCTTCAAGGAATTCAAAAAACAGAGTCTTTCTAGTAGGCACAGATAAAAGAGATAGTAGGTAGAAGTGGAATTTGAATCTATACCCCACAAAGTTGCTTTACTAACATTAGGGCAACATAGGGTGTTACTATCACAAACGATTATCTAGTCACCCATTGGATTCTTAATCTCTCATTAAAAAATGGTACCAGTGGAGACTGTTTAACGGGAAAATCCTGTGATGGAAGTTAAGTAAGCTTGCACATATAAAAATATTGCAACTTAAAAAATATAGTTAGGTATAGAGACTAAGATTGGAAGGAGATACGTAAGAATAAAAACATTCTTATATTTAGATAGTGAGATTAAAGATAATTCTTTTAAAAACTTAAGTTATTCTAATTTCATAATGTTTTTACAAACACAAAGGACTATAAAATGCTTTTATGTGCTTAAAACAATAACAGAGTCACTTTTATGAGAAACAAGAGACACCCTTGTTTGTAAAACATTATTTGTGAGAAAATGGCCCTTAAAAACAATGTTATGTTTAAAATTTACTCAAAAAAAATTAGTCTCGGGATGGGTGGTGTGGAGCATATAGCTCAGTGGTAGAGTGCGTGCTTAGCATGCATGAGGTCTTGGGTTCAATCCCCAGTACCTCCATTAATAAATAAATAAACAAATCTAATTATCTTCCCCTCAAAACAAAACAACAACAAAACAAAACAAAAAAATTTTTTTTTAAATAGTTTCTCCAATAATCAGAACAAAGGAGTCTCAGAGAAACTGTGACGTATGTCAACTACATTCACTGATTATTCAAGCTCTCTAGGACAATTTCTTTGTTTATGATTCTGGCTTCTCTGAGAATATCGACTGTCTAGTATAATTGTATAGAGATGACAGAGCATGAGTGTAGGCAGAAAATGAGTGGGTGAACATGGAAATAAAAGATGCTAGGTTCCATATTCATGAAGACAAGTTTTGCTTGGAAAAGATCTGGGAGAGCAGGGCTGCAAATGTTGCCTGAAGACTAATGGCCTGGAAGGTACTATTTTGAGTGGAAATGAGAAAATATTCCCTAAGCCAACCTTAATGATGAATGGTGCTCGTTGGAGTGCTTGTTTGCTTATTAGTCACTGGGTTTTGTACAAGATGCAGGTCTTTCTGGCAATCAGTCCAGGCTGGCACTTTTTTCCTGAGTGGTGAATGGAAAATTTTTTCACTGACAGGAAAAAGGGTGGAAATCGTGATTACTATCAGTTAGATAAAAAGCTAGTATGAGTTGAGTGGTTTTCTTTATTTTTAGTGGGAAATGAAACAGGTGAGAGACAGACAAAGAAATGGTTCATATTAGTGTCCACAGAAATTCATTAAACATTTAAGGAGGAAATAGACTTATTGGTGTTCATAAAAATTGATATACTTGAGGATGGGGACCTCAATTTATTTTGTCTTCTGTGCTGGTTAAATCCATGTTTAATACATGGTTAAAATAGTGTCCAATTCAGCTTCATCCTGATACCAAAGTCAAGTGACAATATCATACACAAAAAAACCAAAATTACAGGCCATTATTACTGACGTACATAGATGTAAATATCTTCAACAAAATATTAGCAAACCAAATTCAACAATACATTAAAAGGATTATAAACCATGATCAAATGGATTTACTCCAGGGATGCAAGGATGGTTCAAAATCCAGAAATCAATAATGTGATACACCACATTAACAAACTGAGGAATAAAAATCATATGATTGTCTCAATAAATGCAGAAAAAGCTTTTGACAAAATTCAATATCTATTTATAATAAAAACTCTCCATAATGTGGGTGTAGAGGTAATATAGTTCAACATTTTAAAGGCCATATATAGCAAGCTCACAACTAACATTATACTCAATGGTGAACAGTGGAAAGCATTTCCTGTAAGATCAGGAACAAGACAGGGTTGCCTACTCTCACCACTATTATTCAGCATAGTATTGGAAGTCTTATTCACAGCACTCAGACAAGAAAAAGAAATGCAAGATATCCATATCAAAAAGAAAGGGGTAAAACCGTCCCTATTTGCAGATGACATGATATTATACATACAAAATCCTAAAGATACCACCAACGAACTACTAGAATTCATCAATAAATTCAGTAATGTTGCCAGATACAAAATTAATGTATAGAAATCTGCTGCATTTCTATACACTAACAACAAAATATCGGAAAGATAAATTAGGGAAACAATCCCATTTACAACCAAATTTTAAAAGAATAAAATACCTATGGATAAATCTAATTGAAGAACTAAAAGACTCAGATAATTCTAAGACACTGATGAAAGAAAATGAAGATCACACAGATGGAAAGATATACCATGTTCGTTGATTGAAAGAATTAATAAAAATGCCCATACTGCCCAAGGCAATCTAGATTCAATGAAATTCCTATCGAAATACAAGTAACATTTTTCACAGAACTAGAACAAATAATTCTAAAATTTGTATGCAAACACAAAAGACTGAAAAAACAAAACCATCTTGAGAAAGAACAAAGCTGGAGGTATCATGTTCCTGGATTTCAAACTATACTACAAAACTATAGTAATCAAAACAATATGATACTGGCACAAAAATAGATACATAGCTCAATGGAACAGAATAGAAGGTCCAGAAATGAGTGCACATGGATACAGGCCACTAACCTACCACAATGGAAGCAGGAATATAAAATGTGAAAAAGGCAGCCTCTCTAATAAATGGTGTTGGGAAAACTGAACAGCTACATGCAAACGAATCAGACTGGACTACTCTCTCATGCCATGCACAAAAATAAATTTAAAATGTATTAAAGACTTATATGTGGGACCTGAAACCACAAAATTTGGTGAAGAAAACATAAGTGTTACTCTCTTTGACACCAGTTTTAGTCATATTTTTTTGGATATTTCTCCTCAGGCAAAGGAAACAAAAGCAAACTAAATAAATCAGACTATATCAAACCAAAAAGCTTTTGCACAGTGAAGGAAACTATCCACAAAACAAGAAGTTTGAAACCAATGTGTTTGTTAAGGGTTAATACTCAAATTATATGAAGAACTGACACAACTCAACATCAAAAAACAAACAACCCAGTTGAAAAATGAGTAAAGTATCTGAATAGATATTTTCCCAAAGAAGATGTGCAGATGGCCAACAAGCACATGAAAAGATGCTCAACATCACTTATTAGCAGGGAAATGCAAACCAAAACCACAACGAGATACCACCTCACACCTGTCAAAACGGCCGTTATAAAAACGACAACAAATAACAAGTGTGGCTCCACAAGGATGTGGAGAGAAGGGAACTCTAGTGCACTGTTGGTAGGAATGTAAACTGGCTGAGCCAGTATGGAAAACAGTATGGATATTCCTCAAAAAATTAAAAATAGAACTACTATATGATCCAGCAATTCCACTCCTAGGTATTTATCCAAAGAAAGTAAAAACACTAATTAGAAAAGATATAAGCACCCATATATTCATTGCAACATTTATTTACAATAGCCAAGACATGGAAACAACCTAAATGCCCATCAAGAGATGAATGGATAAAGAAGATAAATATAGATATACATATATCCATCTATATTGTAGATATAAATATACAGATGGACTATTACATATACAATGGACTATTAGCCACAAAAAGAGAATAAAATCTTGCCATTTGCAACAACATAGAGAGTTTACTGCTAAGTGATTTCATTTATATGTGGAATCTACAAAACAAACAAACAAAAAATGAACAAACAAAACAGAAATATAGTTACATATACAGAGAACAAACAGATGGCTGCCAGAGGGGAGGGGGATGAGGGAAGGAAAGAAATAGGTGAGGGAGATTGAGGCACAAATTCTAGTTGCAAAATAAATGGGTCAACAGATATGAAATGTCCAGCGTGGGGAATATAATCAATAACTATGTAGTGTCTTTGTGTGGTGACATATCATAGTTAGACTTATCATGGTGATCATCTTGAAGCGTATATAAATACTGAATCACTACGTTGTGTAACAGGAACTGACGTACTGTCATAAGTCAGTTATACTTCAAAATTAAACAAACAAAAAACTCATAGAAAAAGAGATGAGATTTGTGGTTACCAGAAGTGGGGGTGGGAGGAGGGGGAATCAGAATAAAAGGAACTTGACTGGAAAAAGGAAAAGTGTGATTATAGAGGATTCGGGGAGCAAGACAAATCATATACAGGAATAAGTATCCAGAGAAAGTTCAGTAACTTCATTTGGTTGAATTTTAAAAGCCTACAACCTTTGAGGATGATGAAGTCCATACCTTTATTTCATGGATGAGGAGAGATTACAAATCTTGTCCAGGGAGGGGTAGCGCCTGGAATAGAATACTTGTCACGAGCTTTCCAGCCTGATTTCCTTTCCATTGCACCAGGGTCATTTGGAAGGTGATGCTTGATGGTGGGAGTCAGCGATAGGCACAGAGACTGGCTGGGCAGCTTGCCCATGCAGCTCCCTACTACTCTACCTCTGGAGTTGCTACCCATCTCCCTCAGAAATGGAGAGCTCTCTTCTAATTAAATTTCACTGACCAAAACAGGTGGTTATGCCAGGAGCTACAGAGTTTTGGGCAACCTCTTAAGTTTTGCACCAGAGGCAAATACCTCACTGGCCTTGCCCTCATCCCAGCCCTGCCCCGACTTACCACTTCTTGGTTAGGAGGAAGAAATAACTAGCTCCTACAGAACAGTCCTCTACCTGGCATCTGGTAAGGTGCAAGGACTTAAGTAGCCACAGAAAATTTAAGTCACCGTCCTCCTGTTTTCATTGGCAATTTTCCTGCATGGATTGTGTAATTTTATTTCCTATGTTTAATGCTCAAGATTCTCCAGTGATGATATATTAGAGAAGAAAATATTGCCCATTTACTTTAAAAAGTTCTCAAGATACTTATAAAGAATCAAAACTAACATAATTTAATGAGCTGCAGGAGAGAGGGTGAAACTGGTCAGAAAGAAAAAAATGGGAGGATAATTTTCCTCAAGCTTCCATGAAAAAGCCCAATTATAGCCAAGAGACTATGGGGGCTCACACCAGGTGTTGCAGTGGAAATGAGGAGAAACCATCAGGTTTTGGATATGTTTAGATACATACCCAATAGGATGTCCTACTGGATTGAATATAGGATATGAGAGGAAGACTAGAGTTGGCATTGATTCCACAGTTTTGGTCTGAGCAACTGAGGATAGAATTATCATCAACTAAAGTGGAGAAATTCCTGAAAGGAGCAGGTTTGATAGGAGGATTAAGTCTTCAGTTTGGGATTTGTTAAATTTGAAAACACAATCACTGAGTAGGCAGTTGGACATAAATTCATATAATAATAATAACAACAGTAATAGAATTCCTTGAGTGTCAGATACACTTTTAAGTAATTTATATTAGTATTAGTATTATTTTATTATCCCCATTTTATAGATAAGGTCAGAGAGGTTAAGTGTTTTAGTCTTTCGGGGCTGCTATGAAAAAATAAAGCCATACATTGGGTGGTTTAAACAGCAAGCACTTGTTTCTCACTATTCCAGAGGATGCAAAGTCCAAGATAAAGGTGCCAGCAGGTTCAGTATCTGGTGAGAGCTCGCTCCCTGGGTCATAGATGGCTACCTTCTCACTGTATACTCACAGGACAGAAAGTGCAAAGGAGCTCTCGGGGGTCCCTTTTAAAAGGGCACTAATCTCGTTCATGCGGTCTCCACCTTCATGATCTAATCACCTTTGAAATCCCCTCCCAACCACCTCCAAGTGCCATCGCACTGGGATTAGGACTCAAGGGTAGGATTCAATTTTGGAGACAAACATATTCAGCCCATAGTACTAAGTAATTTTGCTTAGGTCAGGGGTTGATAAACTACAGCCTGTGGACTAAATCCAGCCCAATACATGTTTTGTTTCTTTTTTTAAGTAAAGTTTTATTGGAACACGGTCATACTCATTTGTTTATATAATGCAAGTAGCTGCTCTCATCTACAGTGGTAGAGTTGAGTAGTTGTGACAGAAACTACATGGCCCACAAAGCCAAAATATTTATTATTAACAATGAAAATTTTTTTGCCAGCTGATTCGGGTGATTCACTAGTCAGGGGTAGAATCTAGTTTTGAACCCAGCCAGACTGACCTGAGAACACACAGACTGGCCTCTGTGCTCTCCTTTTTCCCAGTAGTATGCAGTCTATTCAAATTTTCAAGACAACACTCAACTTTATTTTTCTTTCTCTGGAAACAATTGGGCCCATATTTTTGCCCCTAATTCCAATCCTATCACACACTTGGGGTAGAATAAACACATTTTATGTGTGTGTGTGTGTAAATCATGATTAGGGGCTCGGATCCAGAGAAATGAGGTATGTCTAGATATCTCATGCACTCTTTCTTGGAGTAAAAGGAGCATGATGAGGGCTTCAGTGTAGAAGGGAAAGGGGATCATTGGTGGAAACCCAAGGAGAAGAGATGCCAAATCAGAAGGTGTAGAAACCTTGGGGCCCAGACTTCAGAGGGGGGCTTGGCAGTGTGGAAAATGCTGAGGTATACAGACCAGCACAAGGACGCTGCAGAGTCACTATTGTCCTGCCGAGGAGTGTGAAGGAGCTCACCAATCCTGAGGTTCCCGCTGGGGTGAAATTTGCTAAGGCTGGCTAGCTTCCCTTGAGCAAGTCACAATGTCACCTGTTTCATACCCAGAGACCCTGCAAGTCACTTCTTAAGTTGCAATGTAAGCAGGCCAACATCTTGCCCATGCTTCGTATCACTGACAGTCATAGTTTTGGGCTACTCTGTGAGGGTCTCTTCCATGACCCATGTCAGCATATTTGAAAGCATAAAAGGGGCCCAAGGACATTGGAGGGTTATTGGTGTTAGGTAATTGTTCCTGAAATTCGGACTTGAATGGAGCAGGCTAAGAACACCCCACACTGATGTTGGGAGTTGGAATCTTTTCATATAAGAGGATTAAATAAAATTAATGGATCACTTAAATGAACTGTTCATTACAGTGCCTGGTATATGGTAGGTTGACAATAATGATAATGGAGGAAGTAACAGAAAGGACACTGCTGTCTGGGCAGTGGAGGAGGGAGACTAGATACATAAGGCTCTGGGTTTTAGAGAATCTCTAGAATCTTTTACCAGATTGGTAAGAAACTCCATTTTGTGAACACCAAGGGACCTGCTAAAGAGATTGAAATTAATTTGTTGGCCTTTACCCTGAAGGCAGATCAACACCCCCCATGTTTATTCTACCCATTTGCTCAGCAAACCCTTTGAACCATATATATTTGGTCTACAGTGAAAAGATAAATTTCAGCCCAACCTCTGGAATTGTAGATGAGAAGATGCCACAACAGTACAGTGTGTCTGTTGTAGGATGAAGCTATGATACTGGTGACAGAATCACTTTCTGAGCCAGGAGCAGAGTTTGTATCCAAGGCTACAGTGTTAACGGTAGAATTAAAAAGTGTCAGGACTAGACAGTCCTGGATCTTTTATAGCAACTATAGCACCTCAAGGCCAGTGTTTCCTCTATGGTTGTCAGTTTTATTGAACTGCACACTGAGTGGCTGGATTTGCTCTTCGTAAATATTCAGCAAGCATGCAACTGGTAATCAGCAATCCCGTCAATGCCAGACAGAGTGGTTGGGGAATTAAACCTTTTAGGGAGGATATGACTATCAAGGATCTGTCGTGTCTACCTAGGGATAAATGAAAACCTCTCCTGATCATTTTTCAAATCCCAACCAGTGTCCTCTTATCTTCTAATCCCCTATCTACATTTTACACCTGGTGGGAGTTCTTTTCTCTGAACTACAGCTAACGTGGAGGTAAACAAAAAGAAATTTCATTGTGCTTTTCCCAAATCCCACCTATAATACCAGGAATCATGTTTTTTCAAGTAGTCTTTCTTTGCAACGCAAATCCAAATTTAATTCAGTTCAGTTTGACAAATATTTAGCAAACATTTTCAATGCTTCTAGAACCTTGCTGGCTATTTTCTGGGGACCAGGATTGCCCAAGGTATGGAGATTGCTGGAATAAATGCCTAAAATGCTTCCTGCTAAAGAAAACTTTAGGTTTAAAGCCTCTCATAGAGTCTAAAATTGTGCTGAAATGGGTGAAAGTTGTCAAGCAGCTTGTCTTCAACCAAGACTCCCAGGAGGAGGCTATAATCGGGTTAACATTTTGAAAAATACTTGACAACGTGGTTGTGTCATTTCACTTAATGATGAGCAGGCACTAGGGTACTGATTGCCCCAGATCTGACACTCTGTTTGTATCTCCATTATTGCACCTACAGTATTGTTTGCAACTCTCTCCCCTGCTAGGTCTGAGAGTAGGAAATCTAGTAGTCATCTTTATTAACTCAGATGCATGGTACAGTGCCTGGACCAAAAGAGATGGTTATTAAATGCTAATGTATTAAATAAAAAGACAAGTGAATATGTAATTGTCAGAATAGGGGATTGACAACATTACTTGTGTAATTTAGGCAAAATTCTGTTTTCTTTGAGTGATTTCCCTCAAAAATATCCATGTCTTAATCTCCAAACCCCTTTTATCTTACAGAGTAAAAGGGACTTTGTAGATGTGATTAAGGATTTTGAGATAGGGAGATTATCCTAGATTACCCGAGTGGGCCTGATATAAGGGTCCTTGTAGAGGGGAAGCAGAAAATCAGAGTAGTAAGAGATAAAGGTTGGCGTGATATTAAAAAAGGGGGGTTGATCCAGGAGAGGCAAACAGCCTCTAGAAGCTGAAAAGAATGAAGAAACAGTCTTCCCTCAAAGCCTCCAGCAGGATCCAAACCAGTCAACTCCTTAATTTTAGTCCCATTAAGTCTCATAGCAGACTTCGCACCTCCAGAATTATAATATAATATATTTGTGCTATTTTAAGACACTAAGTTTGTAATAATTTTTTTTGTAACAACCAGAAGAAATGAATACAGATTTTGGTATCTGGAAACGAGGTGCTTCTGTGGAAAATATCTAAAAATGTAAATGTGGCTTCAGAATTGGGTAATGGTTAGAGGGTGGAAAACTTTTCAGCTGCATGAGAGAAAAAGCACAGATTCCCTTGAGCAGGCAATTGGTATAAACATGGATATTAAAGGTACTGCTAGTGAAAACTCAAAAGGAAGTAAGCAGCATGATAGAGAACACCTGTATCATTTCAGAGAATATTTATATGATCATTAAAGACTGTTAATCAAAATATGGACATTAAGGGGACTGCTATTCAGAAAGAATTAGTAACATGTTTTTGAAAACTAAAGGAAAGGGCATCCTAGTCACATAGTGACAGAAAGCGCAGCTGAACTGTGTGATCCAGTTGAGAGAAAAGCAAAACTGATAAAAAGCAAAACTTGGATATTTAGATGAGGAGATTTCTAAGTAAAATGTTGAAGATGTATCCTGGTGTCTCTTTGGTGCCTATACCACAGTGTGATAGGAAAGAGATAAATAGAGAAAGAACCATTAAGCAAATAGGAACCAGAACTCGATGATTTAGGAAATGTTTAGCCTATCCAGATTGCAAGAGATACGAAAAGCAGGAGATTCACTATCAGGGAGTTATGCTCTGGAGAGATATCCGAGAGTGCTGTTCAACAGCTTTTTGCTAGATCTCTGTAAGAGACAAAAATCACAATATTTAGTCACACAGAAGGCTCTTTGAAGTGACTAGGCGTGTCAGTCCTGGTCCCCTTCAGCCATCTCTGCAGAAGCCAAAGATAGAGATAGATTATCTAGAAACGATATCTTGTCTAGCAAAATGAATTCCTGAGATAAACAGGAAACCCACCAATTTTTTGAGGATGTTTTATCAGCAGCAATACCATCAGCTTGGACTAAAAGGGACTGATGGAGAATGAATTTAAAGGAAGTTGTTGGACTCCCAAAATTTTATAGGCAGGAAGCAAGTTAATAGAACTACTCAGCTTCAGACTCACAGTGTCCTTCATGAAAAAGGTAAGCTGGTTCTGGGCAGAACTATTGGTCTAGAGGACAGAACCTTGGGCCCAGAGAGTGGATCCATGGGCCATGGAGGAATTAACTAGTTCTGGGCCTTAAAACACAATTCAGTTTACCCAGTTGAATTTCAGAATTGCCTGAAATCTCCTTTTCTCCTTTCCTTTTCTCCTCTGGAGGATGGGAACTCATATAATTATTACCCTATGCCTGTCTCATCATTTTATTTTTGGAGCAGATAACTTAAGGCTTGAGTGTCGTTCACAGATGGAGAGAAATTTTGTGCCAGGATGAAATATATCTAGAGTTTCATTCCTACCTAATTTAGATGATTTAATGATGAGATTTGGGACTTTTGAACTAATGAGACTTAGATGAGATTTCAGACTTGAGTTGACACTCTGATGGTTGAACCTGGGGACAGGAACTTGGAATTTGGAAACTTGAGTATGGGATGAATTTATTTTGCGTGTGTAAAACACAAATCATTGCTACAGATGTAAAAGAAATTCAATACGTTGAGTTACAGAAACATTTCCAAAAAGACCCTGTATTTTCCTATTGGTTTGCTTTTTGTTACTTAAGTGAATGTGAATAATTCGGGAAGAACTTCTCTTCTCCTTAATTATTCTTTTAATTTAATGGACTCTGGACTAAAGTATTCAGAGAATTATTTTCTTTACTCTGTAAAACTGTGTGTGTGTGTGTGTGTTTGTATATGTGTGGTGTCTGTAGGTCAGAGAAGTCAGTAGTTTATCCTAACATTCTGATTGGGTGTTGCAGTGTCAGGAAATCCACACAATGGATATGTTACTTTCAGTTAAGATACAGTCCCTGGCAAACCGTTGCCAAGATTTTTATGAGACACGACCACACTCTTTGTTTAAATAATCACTCAGCCATATTTCTCCTTAGGTTACTACTTTCTAGTCACACATACTGAATGATAGCTTCAATTATTTTTGTTTGACTAATTATCATAAATTCTCATACCTAAACCATGTCTCAACACAAAGGAAGCTTTCAGGAAATGTCAATGTTGTTGATTTTTTGCTGAGAAAATCTCTTGGTAACTAAGAGAAAAGCCATATTGTTTCTTCAGGCCTGAAATACTACTGATTTAAGCTGACAAAGTATTAAATTTTGTTGTTTTGATACATTTATAAAAATACATGTATCCAAAAAAAGACAACATAACACCATTTGCAGCAACACGGATGGACCTGGAGAATGTCATTCTAAGTGAAGTACGCCAGAAAGAGAAAGAAAAATACCATATGAGATCGCTCATATGTGGAATCCAAAAGAAAAAAGAACATAAATACAAAACAGAAACAGACTCATAAACATTGAACACAAACTTGTGGTTGCCAAGTGGGGAGGGATGGGAAGGGATAGACTGGGAGTTCAAAATTTGTAGATACTGACAGGCATATGTAGAATAGATAAACGAGATTGCACTGTGTAGCACAGGGAAATATATACAAGATCTTGTGGTAAGTCACAGCGAAAAAGAATGCGACAATGAATATATGTATGTTCATGTGTAACTGAAAAATTGTGCTCTACACTGGAATTTGACACTACATTGTAAAATGACTATAACTCAATAAAAAAATGTTAAAAAAAAAAAAAAAAAAGCTTTTGGACAACTAAAAAAAAAAAAAACTTCTATCCAAAAAATGTACACTGGAAATTCCCCACTCTATTTCAAAGTACTAGTCACTGTTCTATTGTAAAGTGTTGGAGGACACATATGTTAAATATTTAGGGCCCTTCTGAGAGCTATAAAAATGACAATGACCATCTAACATTCAAATCCAAGATACTAGGCCTAGACTCATTTCCTAAACTTGCAAAGAATTTAATGAAACTTTCCTGATTGTTGCTACAATCAATTCAATGACAGAAAAAAAAAAAATCAATTGATTTGTGTCGACTAGCTAAAACAACAAATTAGCATTTCCCTTTACTTCTCACTCAGGACTCATGGTGTGACTGTAGAGACAATGTACCTCTGGTCAACCAAGGAAAAGGACTCTGCTTTCAGATGTTCACAGGCCTCAGAATCCCACACCCGTTTCTGAATGGCTGGCCGGTGAATCAGGATCCCACATGGGGTAATTCTAGAGAAAAGGAAGAAGGAGGACATGTTCCTCAGCCACTGTTTCCTATTAGTTTATGTGGAAACAGAAAAGCGCTCAAAGTTTATTTTATTATTTTGTTCTTAAAAGCGATTCAGCTTGGTAAGAAAGCAGACCACCATAAAAAAAGGAATTTAATATTCTACTATATGAATAGAATGATGATCTTGCAAGGAAGAGAAGATAAAAGATTACGATGCCTCTGTTAGAGCTTTTTGCTTTTCTGTCCTGTACCCCAGACTCCTTCTTAAGGAAAATGGTGAAAGGCTTCTCCTCATCCATCTCGCTCATCTTTGCTGTCCATCCTGTGCTGCTTAAATGCCAGCTAGACACAGACCACCCCAAAATATAATCTCTAGCCCGAATCACTGTATGAACTCTGTTTATGGGACCCCAATTGCTTACGGACAAGATCCACCTGAAGGCAGCCTAGACTTCTCAGATGTAGCAAACCCAAAACAGAAATTGTCTCTTTCTCTCCCAGCCTATCCTCCTTTGGCGTTTGCCATCTCAGGGAACCTCACTATGATCCACACAGCCACCAAAATCAGAAACTCAGACATCACGGTGAATGCCTTTCTCCTTCATCCCTCACACCTAGTCCATCTCTGAGGTGTATTCATTCCACATGAGCAGGACATCCATACTTTCTTCCCCATTCCCTGTGCCACTGCTACTTGCAAAACTGCTTTAAAATTTTAAAAATTAATCTAATTTTAATTAAAGACTTTCTCATTTCTAAATTAGAATTTGGGGAAATATAAATAAAATTCTAATACAGTCTTATTACAAAGAAAAACAAACAAAACATAGATGCATACATAATAAAGCATCTCACATTTCCCCACCTCACTTTTCCTCCCCAGAAGTAACAATTATTAACATATTGATTGTGTCCCCCCAGATATTTTTCTACACATTCATATGCACTTATACATATAATCATAGCTATTCAAACATAAAGGGGATTATAGTGTCTTGATTTATAATATTGTGTTAACCATGTCTTGGAGATCATTTCATGTTAGTACATATAATTACATTGAACATTTATTTAGTAATTATTATGTGCTAAAACTATTATAAGTGTTTCATACGTATTGTCTCACCTAATTATTACACTATATCTGTGTAGTTAGTAATATAAATTGTATCTCTATTTCACACATCAGAAAATAGAGGCATATAGAAGTTAACTAACTACAGATAAAATAGACTTGAAATGATTTAGTGAGGTTGCAGAATATAAAGTCAATTTAGATTTCTATATACCAGCAACAAACAAACTGAAAATATTTAAATACACAAAATAAATAGCATAAAAATCAAGTAACAAAAAACAGAATATGTTGTAAACTAAAATCTATAAAACATAATTGTATGAACTTCAAAAATAGCTAAATAAACAGAGAGAGATTGTATTCCTGAAAGACTCTGTTTTGTAAAAAAATTAAGTTTCTTCACAAATTGGTCTACAGAATCCATATAATTCCAAATGAAATCCCACAGCACCGTATGTGTGTGTAAATTGACAAGAGGATTCTAAACTTTATATGCATATGGAAAGGGCCAAGAATAGTCAAAACAATACTGAAGAATGTCAACCCTGAAGAACACTGACAGTCAAGTATCACATGTATTTTTAAGGACTAGGAATTAAGAAGGTAGGGACAACAAAACATATGTCACAGAATAGGAACTCAGTAACAGACCCATCCTTATACAGACGCTTGATTTACGAATAGGGCACCACTGCAGAGAAAATGAGAACTAGGTGGTCTTTTCAATAAATGACACTACAACAACTCAATAACCCATAAGAAAATGAAGTCCTGACAATATCTTATAAAACACACTCACACAAATTCCAAATGAATTACGTATATCAAAATAAGAAACTTAAAATAATAATTTTTTAGAAGAAAGCACAGAAGGATATCTTTGAAACCTTGTGTTAGGCAAAGATATTTTAAGCGAGTCTCAAGAATAGCAAAAGCCATAAAGAAAAAAATGGATAAATTGGTCTAAATTAAAATGAAGAAGATATTCTGTTCCTCAAAAGACACCGTTAAGGGCAGTGAAAGGACAAAGTGGAGAGTGGGCAAAGAGATTTGCCCTGTACATGTGGGATGAAAGATCTGTGTCTAGGATATATTTTTAAGAATTTAATGAGAAAAAAGCAAATAGACTAAAAGAAACCAATCACAAGAGACAACCAAATGACCAATAAATACAAACTCATAAGTGAATGAAAACACAACGAAATACTACGACACGCCACCAGAATGGCTGTAATGAAAAGACTGAGAATCCCAAATGTTGGCGGGGATGTAGTACAACTGTGCTGATGAGAGTGCAAGTAGGGATACCAGCTTAGAAAAATGTTTGAACGAACTTGCTCACACCCTGCGACACAGTGGTTCCTTCCAAAAGGCCTGTGTAAGAATGATCTGGAGCAGTTTATAAAGAATAGAAATTATGGGTTCATAAAAGTCTGGTGGAGCTTGTCCCTAAATTATCTATTTAGAGATAGTCAACTCCACTTTAATTTTCTTCCATTTAAGAAATGGCCCACTATGTAAGTTTATAAGCTAAAGATCTAATCTGTTCTTAGAAATCCAGCCTCAATGCATGCACTCTTGACTCCTTATGATTGAATGATTAGCCCATACAGATATCTATTTTTAGAAGTTCCTGTGATAATACATGGGTTACTGAAATATAATAAATACACTATATTATATGAATAAATACTGTTTTCAAAAAAAAACTCAAAATAAAATAAATAGCCCAAACTGGAAACTACTCAAATATCCATCAGAAGCAGCATACATACATATATTTGTGTAGTATTTACACAATGGAATAAAAACTAAGACTACACAGAATTAACAACACACTAATAAAGACTAACAATAACTACGTGCTATAATATGAATAAATCCCTCTTAAGAGGAAAAGCCAGACACAAGAGCACACCTGTGTGATTCAGTTTACATAAATGTCAAAAACAATTCTAGTCTATGATTGTATGAGAAAGAATAGTGGTTGCAATGATGTAGTTTTCTTCAGAGAGAATGAAGGAAACTTCTGAACACTATTTCATTACTTTTTGTGAGAACTGCTTGTATTTCTATTTATTTTTGTGAGAAGGAATCTACCTTACAAGTGCTTTGTGCACGTTATATATATATGTGTGTGATATTCTGATAAAATTAAATTTAAAAATAATAAAAGAATGAAATTAATGTTAAGATAATAACAATTTTAAACTTATAAGAAATGGATGAGATCCAAAAAAATATAACTTTTCAGAATTGACTCAAGGAAAAAAAATAATACCTCTAAACTGTTCAAGGAAATGAGACTTTTTATGCATTCTTTTCTCATTTGTGTTGTCAGAGTTATCCTTGTAGGGTGATTTGGGAAGATTTCCATATTTAGCATAATTTCTGTGCTCTGCAGAAATTTCTGTTTTATAGAAATTACGTGTTCTTGAAAATCTGGAGACGCACAAGATATAATTTTGACTTCATATGGATTTAGGGGGAAATATTTGACTATCTTTACTTTTCTTGGGTTCAAATATGCTAGCTCTTACCTATTAAGTTTTTTTTTACTTCTTTTTGAGTTAATTTTGAAGACTTGAATTCTCCTGAAGACTTGTCTGCGTTCATGTTGACATTTATTTAGCTGCATCATCAATTGTTAGGTAGCTAGTTGGTCTACCCTGGGAGGTAGGGGTAGAGCTCCTTCTATGAAAGCAACCTTGATTGCTTGAGCTGCACCACACTGGAGAAGCACCTGAAAGGGTGGATTTGTACACTTTTCAGGGGTGTGTGGTGGGGACGATCAAGTGGCAGAAGAGCAATCCTTTGACAGGATGAAGACGGAGCCAAAAAGACAGAAGAAAACAAGAAGGTGTATCATTTGATACTTTCACAACATCCTTCAATGTTTCATTAAAGTTTTTAAAGTCAGATAACCCTGTGTATGATTCAATTTCTCTTGGGAACTGACAATGGGACTTACACCAGTCTGTTTGTTATCATGGGTCTTGAACAGGAAGTGTGCACTGATACATGGATGCCAAGTCAGAAAAAATGAGAAAAGAAGTATTAAAATTATTGGAAGAATGCTGAAATGAAATTACAGTTTAGATGAATCAGGTTTCCCGTGTTTAGGAGATCAGAGCAGATGTTCCGACTACATTTGTCTGCCCAGTTCTTACCACATTGGTTGGCACAATGCAGGCACTCAATATATGTGTGTTAAATTGAAACAGTGACTTGGAAACTGAGTATAAGAGAGCATTACATCCTCTCGTACAGTGATTAGTAGATTCTGGAAAATATCCAAGATGACAGAAAAAACAAATGAACTATTAGTTTACAACCCCCAAAAGTTGTGAGATTCCTTCTGTGAGCATGACACAGGCTTCCAACAGGCTGATGGAAAGACCCAAGATCTGGGCAACATACCTTCACCATCACATCAAACTCCAAGAAAGAGAAAAGAACCCAGGAGAGGGGATAATAAAGTAGAAAGGCTTACATTTAAGGATTAAGGCTTCTTCCACAGAGCAGCTGGGTGTAGAAGGGATTCTGCTTGCACTCTCTCTCTCTCTCTCTACCAGAAATATCCCCAGGGTGCCTTCTGCCCTCTGTTGTAGTCAGCTCAAATTTTCATGAGTCCATTCATTTTTCTAGCTAAATTCAAACATTGTAGAATGTAATTAACCATTAAGTCAGGCATAAAGACGTGATAAAATGTGTATTTGTAGTTCATTCTTGGGTTATTCCGGAGACAACCTGACAGAAATGATTCTCTAAACTCTTGGGCTTTTTTCCTTTCAGCAGCATGGCAGATTTAATCATGTGAGTTTTAGGGTCCACGTGTGCCCTCCTTTGTTTCAGCCTCCACTTCGGATGTTAAAAGTAAATGATTCTCTGCTCTCCTCCAAAAGAATGATGAGCTAACCTGTCTGATTTTGAAGTTGAAATCAATAATTGGATTTGTATTCTCCCCTCAAATATTTCAAGTTCTGTCTAGAAGGCCTCACTTGGCATGTACTGCATTAGTGTGTAGCCTAAGAGCTTATTTCTATAAGAAAAACCTTCTCCAGCTTGCCCTTACTGCCACCTAGAGATGGAATAGGAAGGGAGTAGCTTATAGGTGTGGGTCAGAAGGGACCCTGAAGCAGGGCTCTCAGTGACGTGTGGTGGATCAGCTGCTCTGCTGGGTCAGGAGTCATGGCGGCTCTTTCCTGGCCCCCACTCTCAGGAACTTCTCCTGGGGTCACACATTTAGAACCACTGTTGGAAGGGACTTGGGGTTACGTTTAGTGCAAGAAATATATAGATAACCCACCCCACCCCGAGGGTATCCAAGCGTTGGTATACAGCAGTGAATGCTAGTTCTAAAGTTTTACTAATTACATTAAAACACAAAATGATGACATCTCAATCCTTGGTCTATCCAGATGGTCACATATGAAGCAATCAATACAGTACTGCCTCTGTCAATCACACTAGCATCTAAACACAGATCATGAACATACAGAATGATTACTGAAAAGTGAGTTACGGTACTGATATTAGGACCTACAAAAATTGCACAAAATTACTGATTTAAAAGAGAAATAAACATGAAGGAAAATATAAAATAATCAATCTAGATCAGTGTTTCTTACTGTTGTCTATCAAGCTTTGAGCACATGCAGAGTACACGGTGCATATTCGAGAAGGAGGGTATTTTGAGAAGGATAGAGAGAGAAATATATAGATTAGCTCTAAAATGAAATAAAACATGACTTACCTTTAATAAATATCAATAAATGTAGATTATTTTTCTTAAATAAAATATAAAAGGAAATATGAAGTGGAAAAGAAAAAGGATACTATAAAAGGGACCAATAGACATGACGGTCCCATATGTGAATGAAGTTATAAAGAAAAGGATTAAACAAGAAGATGATGGCTTTTCATACAAGGATAGTGGAAGAGCATCAGTGAAAAATCATAGCAGGTCGAGGACCAATAAATAGATTAGTACCTACAGTGGCAGTAATTTTAAGTAAGTGCCAGGCTAGCCTAACCCAATGTCTATATTCCAGTAAATGATTCATTACTGAAAGCAGAATAATTTTCTACTAATTTGTCAATCATTGGACTACAGTAGCCAGTGGATAGATGTTAGCTTAAAAAAAAATCAAAGTACCGTGCAGCTAGCAAATCACTGTCAGCAAATCCCACTGCACATGTCTAAAATGATACCAACATAAAGTTTAAAAAAAAAATGCTTCAAACTGCATTTTAAAAGTGTTAGGAACTTGCACTTCCAGAAAGGATAAGGAAAATCACAAATCACCATTGCTTTCATCCTAACGAAAGCAAAAAGATATGCGATAAAATCATAGGTTTTGGAAAATATGTCAGAGACCTGATGATGCAAAGAAACCGAAATCAATGAATTTCCAGAACATGAGAGTTCTTAGGACTGGATCATTTTTATGACTAGCAAAGCAGTGAAAAAGGGCAGAATATACCCTAAAGAAGGACAAAGAGAAACAATTAAAAAAGCAATGAACTTCTAAAGTTGTATGTTACAGAACATGATAAAATGGAATCCTAAACTGCCCAACGACAGAGCAGTCTGCACTCCTCACCTACCAAATCCTCCCCTGGAGCCTTCACTAAGTGCGTGCGGCAGTAGGCTGAAAGCTGGGGAAAGGCAGGAAAGCCAGATAAATCCCTGCAGGAAACTTCAGGCCTCATCACATGTGCTGTATTCAGCCTTCCAAAGTTGGAGACAGGACAGGAGAATAAATCTTTCTAAGAACAGAAAGGCAGTGGTAAGAATGGAGAACAAAGAAAATTCTTTAGCAACCCAGAGAGAAGATGACAAGGAACTAAGCTGTAATCCAGAGTGAGAGTACGGCAGCAGGGCTATAAAAAGAGATTCCTAAAATCTCAGAGATGCTCAGATCCTAAGCCCTGCTGAAGAGAAAGTACATATCCTATTATTAAAACATTCTAAGCCAATGGTAAGCTGAATCTAACAAAAGTTACAAAAATTTCAGCCCTACCTCCATTACAGAGTAGATTAGCCAAGCTCCCCCAACCAGCCCTATAGTAGAAGGTGTAAGCCCTTTTTGGACGAATACACACACACTAACACACACACACACACACACACACACACACACATATATATAAAATATATAATTTATTTTTCTGTACACTCAGAGTTCAGGTTTGTATTAGACAAAGGAGACTTCAAGACAAAGGGTATTATTAGAGATAAAGAAGGATATTTTATGATAAAAGATCAGTTCATTAAAAAACATAACTTTTTATGTCTATGCACTTAATACAAGTCCAAGATCAAGGTGCCAGCTGTTTTGATTTCTGGTGAGAGTTCTTGTCCTGGCTTGCAGATGGCCACCTTCTCACTGTGTCCTCACAGGTAGAGAGAGGGAGAGAGTGGGCTCTCTGCTACCTCCTCCATAAGGGCATGAATCCTGTTGGTTTAGCCCGAATAACCTTATTTAACCCTAATTACTTCCATAAAGGTCCAAGTACAGTCATCTGAGGACTTCAACACATGAAGGTGGGGGGAGGGGTAAGACAGAAACATTCAGTTCATAGCAAGTAATAATAAATATTTTATTTATTTATATATATAAATATTTATTTATATAAAACATGAGTTTATTAGAGAGCTGTTGATTTTGTTTATTTTATTGTGGCTTTTTTATTTATTTCAAAAATACCCTCCCATGGAATATAGAAATTAAATGAGACAAATGAAAAAAAAGTATAATTCTGCACCTTGAAAAGTATTTGGAATGTGCAGTATTTGGAAACAAGTTGTTTACTTTTTTGAAGTAATTCTCCCAATGCAAAATAGACAACAATTAACTTAGCAAATGGAAAAGTTTTTATAACAGCCTTTCAGTTATGAAGATGTGAATAATTCCAAGCATTTGTAACACTTCCAAGTATTCCATGAAATAATATTTTAACATCCTGACTCAAAATATAGTAGCAAACCAAGCCAAACACCAACTGAACCAAATTATAAATTTCATTTTGAGAAATATGGGAAAACCACATGGCCATAATGAAAAATAATGACTTAATCAGATAGTGTCTTGAGAAGATTAAGAGAAAGAATTCTACAGGAAAAATGTTTTGGAAGAAAAATTAATCTGAAGACACATACAGGCTGCTCCTTACTCCTAAAATAGATCTCAATTTCAAGAGGAAAATAGCCTCTTTTTCTAAGATTGCATCTAAGATATTCAGGGCACACACTACAAGGCTGAAAATATGAAAAAGGAACTGGGTTCCTGACCTTGTATACGTTCCCCAGGAAATTTTTTATTTTTTGCTCATAGCCAACAAAATAAAAGCCACATGTATGCCTAAGATGTGATCAATGACAAGAAATCGATGTATGTACATATGTTGAAAACAGTATTGCTCTCAGCTAAAAATAGTATGAGTCTTATTTATGTGAGAACCATAAGAAACCAATTTTTTTTTCTAGGTTGACTGTTTGCCTCTCAGCCTCAAAAGCAGCAAAGATTTCTAACTAATTCTTCTTCTGTGTACTTTTTGGCCCAATATGTGAGGTGCATTTCTTTTCTTCTCTAGTTTTATTTGACATTTAGAACCTGCCTATATTTATAAGAACAATTTCTAAGGTTTTTATTTTAAAATAAATTTTAATGTTGGGATCCACAGCATCTTTGACTTTAAATATCATTTTTATGGAAATAATGATGAGATCTAGTTAAGAGAGGAGAAAATTTAACATCAGTTTCTTTAAAACATACTTTCAAATATTCTTGGGGAAAATCTCATGGAAAATAATTGAAATCAGTCTTTTCCATGAAACTTGAGTAGATTCATTAGGATTCCTGTGCAAAGACTATGTATTATTTTAAAAAAGACAAGTCAATTTTATATTTTCATGGTCTTTAACCATACGTGGGTCCAAGTGTCTCATCATCCATGTAGCAAATTTAAGGACGTTAATAATTCATTATGTATAAAAGCTGTTAGCTGTGCCCTACCCAAATTCTCTAGCACACCCTACTCAGTGCATACCTGCTAGACTTCCAGCTGCATCCTACTCTACTTGAAGTCTTTCCCTAGCTCTTGGAACTCACTTTGCTGCCTACATGGCAGGTTGGAAGTGCCAGGAAGCTAATGCTCCCCTGGAGTAGCCTTCCATCAATGCAAGATTTGAATTGTTTTATGAATTTCCCAGCTCCCTCCCATCTTAGGAGGAATAACTCTGTGGTGTAGTCCTCACACTGGCATGGTCCATAGAAGGATTAAGCTCCATCTTCCCCCAGTTATGCCAAGTTATCAATGGTAACTTTATTGATATTAAACCCTTTATTGGCTGCCTTCCTCCTCTGTCTTATCTCCACTCCTCTTCTAGTGTTCTCTGAGATTGCCTCCCAAATAGGTTTTTTTAAAAAATTGAAGTATAGTCAGTTATAATGGGTCAATTTCTGGTATACAGCATAATGTCCTAGTCACTCATATGCATACATTTATTCATTTTCATATTCTTTTACATTAAAGGTTATTATAAGATATTGAATATAGTTCTCTGTGCTATACAGAAGAAATTTGTTTTTTAATCTTCTTTTATATATAGTAGCTAATATTTGCAAATCTCGAACTCCCAAATTTATCCCTTCCCACTCCCTTTCCTTTGGTAACCATAAGATTGTTTATTATGTCTGCGAGTCTGTTTCTGTTTTGTAACTAAGTTCATTGGTGTCTTTTCTTTTGTTAGACTCCACATATGAGTGATATCATACAGTATTCTTTTTTTTATTTCTGGCTAACTTCATTTAGAATGACATTCTCCATGTTGCTGCAAATAGCATTATTTATACTAAAAGAACCCAAAGAGACCTACACCAAAACATATTATAACTAAGATAACCAAAGTTAAAGATAAAGAAATTATTCTAAAAGCAGCCAGAGAAAAACAAAGAGTTAATTACAAGGGAAACCCCATAAGACTTTCAGCTGATTTCTCAACACAAACATTGCAGGCCAGAAGGGAGGGGCAAGATATATTCAAAGTCCTGAATGAGAAAAAGCTGCAACCTAGGATACTCTATCCAGCAAGACTATTCTATAGAATAGGAGAGATAAAGAATAGCCAAACAGATTTTTTATTCTTTAATCTCAGGGTTTGTTTCTATGGGACTCAAACAAAGATATTATGAAAACATTGCTCATCTACTCTGCGATTGTCTGGAGATTTAATTTTCTCAAATGGGATGAATCAGCTCTACTTGACTTCAGTTGTAAAACTGACACTTTTAGTGGTTGAGCCAAAAAAAACGTAGCCAATGAGACTGTATTGCAAAACTATATTGTCTATAACAGAGCAGATTTTATACAACTTCAGTCTGCCATACATAGATAGCCCCTTCATTATGTCTCTCCAAAGGTCATTATCTACAGGTCTTTACTGGGGGGCCCATTATTTTCTAGAGAAGGAGCCTATCATCTCCTTCTTGGGGAACTTTAAGCCCTGATACTGGAATTCTGAGGACAGGGAAGAAGGGTTGCTGAAGAGTCTCATAATTTAAGAGAGTCTTCCTGTTTTGATTTTGGTTTTTCACCTTTAACTTTACCCATGTTGTATGTCTCAGAGGCTCAAGACTCTCAAGACAATAAACCTCTACCTTTTCTCCAGGGTTAAGAGAAACACTTGTAGCAAGTGAGAATGGTAAACATCTTATTATACATTAATTTAACTAATATCCCTCTTCTCAGCCCCATGCTTTCACCCATGTTTCATTGATTCTCCAATTCCAGGGACTTTCCAAGGAGGAGTATGGGACATTGATTTCCCCTTAGTAGCCATCCTGTGCACTCTTAAGTTTCAGCTTTCTCTGCTGTGTTAGTCATCATGCTTCCAACTGAGGCCATGCTTCCCCTCCTGTTGTTCTGTCCAGTTCTCTTTGTCCTCATAGCTTTATTCTTTTATCGCTTTTTCCTTTTACGTAATTTTAGTGAGATTTCAATACGGAACAGAGAGAAACACTTAGATTAAAACCGCCAAGCTCCACAGAAGATAGAAATGTTTTCTTGTTTCTTTTTGCTTTTGTTTTTTGGTTTTGGGTTTTTGGGTTTCTTTGCAAAGAAATGTTGGCAAAGGTTATCAAGACAATCATGAGTCCCACAGTCTTTCCAGTTTTGCAAAGTGCATGATCTGAGGATGTGTTGTGAGTGCTAGGTGGCTTCTTTATACAGAAGTTTCATTTTTATAACAGGGGAGAATCAAGACCTGAAAGAAAGAGTCTGATTTCTCTGCTGCAAAATCATGTTCAAGACATAAAAGCCCTTAACATTTCTGTGGAAGCTGTGCTGTTTTTGAAGCTGTAAATAAAGTTTTATTTAATCTGCATGAACCTAGCTTAGTTGGTGTCAAAATGGTATTTTTTTCATCTTAAGGGAAAAATAAAAACATTAAGAGTTTGAATGTTTACTCACACCATGGCTTTCAGAAACCATCACACAGTCAGTGGACTAGATCAACTATATCAACTATACTATTTTGAAAATCAAATACTTAAGAAATACTAAAGGCCAAGAAAAGGAACCAAAAGAGAGATTTATAAAAATTGATCTAAGTTTATAAAAATTAAGATATATCTAATGAAGCATGAACCTAGAATGTAAAAAAGAAAAAAAAATCATTACCTTGTAAATAGGGTGACCATATATATCTCTACTCAGTACAGCTTGCAACCAATGGTAACCAAGACCCAGATCAGAAGCAATTTTTTAACATCACATCAACAAGAGAAAGGACAAAAACCACATGATCATCTCAATAGATGCAGAAAAAAGCATTTGATAAAATTCAGCACCCATTTATGATAAAAACTCTCACCAAAGTGGGTATAGAGGGAACATAACTCAACATCATAAATGCTATATATGACAAACCTACAGCCAGCATAGAACTCAATGGTGAAAAACTCAAATGCTTTCCACTAAAATCTGGGACAAGACAAGGATGCCCACTATCACCACTCCTATTCAACAGTCTTGGAAGTCCTAGCCACAGCAACCAGGCAAGAGAGAGAAATAAAAGGGATCCAAATTGGAAAAGAAGAGGTAAAAGTGTCACTATATCCCGATGACATGTTACTATATATAGAAAACCCTTAAAGGTCCACACAAAAACTACTAGAGCTGATCGAAGAATTCAGCAAGGTAGCAGGTTACAAGATTAGCATTCAAAAATCAGTTGCATTTCTTTACACTAATGATGAATCAACAGAAAAAGAAAGAAACAATCCCCTTTAAAATAGTACCCAAAGTAATAAAATACCTAGGAATAAATCTAACCAAGGAGGTGAAAGAATTATACACAGAAAACTATAAACCATTGATGAAGGAAATTAAAGAAGACTTTAAAAAATGGAAAGATATCCCGTGCTCTTGGATTGGAAGAATCAATATTGTTAAAATGGTCACAATGCCCAAGGCAATCTACAGATTTAATGCAATCCCTATCAAATTACCCAGGACATATTTCACAGAACTAGAACAAATTATAATAAAATTTATATGGAACCACAAAAGACCTAGAATTGCCAAAGCATTACTGAAGAAAAAGAAAGAGGCTAGAGGAATAACTCTCTCAGACTTCAGACAATACTACAGAGCTACAGTCATCAACATAGCATGGTATTGGTACAAAAATAGACGTATGTACTAATGAAACAAAATAGAGAGCCCAGAAATGAACCCACAAATTTTTGGTCAACTAATCTTCAACAAAGGAGGCAACAATATACAATGGAATAAAGACAGTCTCTTCAGCAAATGGTGTTGGAAAAACTGGACAGCAGCATGTAAAACAATGAAGCTAGAACACTCCCTTACACCATATACAAAAATCAACTCAAAATGGATCAAAGACTTAAACATAAGACAAGATACAATAAACCTCCTATAAGAAAATATAGGCAAAACATTATCTGACATATATCTCAGAAATGTTCTCCTAGGGCAGTCTACCCAAGCAATAGAAATAAAAGCAAGAATAAACAAATGGGACCTAGTGAAACTTACAAGCTTCTGCACAGCAAAGGAAATCGTAAGTAACACAAAAAGACAACCTACAGAATGAGAGAAAATTTTTGCAAACAATGAAACGAACAAAGGCTTGATCTCCAGAATATATAAGCAGCTCATATGATTTAATAAGGAAAAAACAAACAACCCAATCCAAAAATGGGCCAAAGACCTAAACAAGCAATTCTCCAAGGAAGAAATGCAAATGATCAATACACACATGAAAAAATGCTCAATATCACTAATGATCAGAGAAATGCAAATCAAAACCACAATGAAGTATCACCTCACACCAGTCAGAATGGCCATCATTCAAAAGTCCATGAATGACAAATGCTGGAGAGGTTGTGGAGAAAAGGGAACCCTCCTACACTGCTGGTGGGAATGCAGTTTGGTGCAGACACTATGGAAAATAGTATGGAGATTCCTCAAAAGACTGGGAATAGATTTTCCATATGACCCAGGAATCCCGCTCCTGGGCACATATCCAGAAGGAACCCTACTTCAAAATGACACCTGCACCCCAATGTTCATAGCAGCACTATTTACAATAGCCAAGACATGGAAACAGCCTATATGTCCATCAACAGATGACTGGATAAAGAAGTGGTGGTATATTTATACAATGGAATACTATTCAGCCATAAAAACCGACAACTTAATGCCATTTGCAGCAACATGGATGATCCTGGAGAATGTCATTCTAAGTGAAATAAGCCAGAAAGAGAAAGAAAAATACCATATGGGTTTGCTCGTATACAGAATCTAAAACAAACAAACAAGCAAGCAAGCAAACAAACAAACAAACAAAGCATAAATACAAAACAGAAATAGACTCTTAGGCATAGAATACAAATTTGTGGTTGCCAAGGGGGTGGGGGGTGGGAAGGGACAGACTGGGATTTCAATATTTGTAGATACTGACAGGCATATGCAGAATAGATAAAGAAGATTATATTGTATAGCACAGGGAAATATATACAAGATCTTGTGGTAGCTCACAGCAAAAAAAAAAAAATGTGACAATGAATATATGTATGTTCATGTATAACTGAAAAATTGTACTCTACACTGGAATTTGACACAACATTATAAAATCACTATAATGCAATAAAAAACGTTAAAAAAAAAGAAGCAATTTTTTATCTGAAGTGCTTCCTTGCCACTGAAATCAAAAGTCTACCATGAACCAAGAATCTCAATAAAATAACGTGACTTCATTTTAATCAATCAAAGGAGGAATATGCAAGTTTTAAATTTGATTCAGATTTGGCAATATCAAAAGATTAAAGAAACTATTTCACCTGAGAGAAACATGATGGATTTGTTAGAAGTATAAATATCAATATATAGTTTATCTGGAAATTTCAGTTGCGCTTTGTAAGGATTGCCTGGATCACCAAACAGAGAAACTATTTCTTCACAAGTGCTGCAACTAAGATGACAAATTATTAACTGCTGGGGGGTTTAGCTGGTCTTCAGTCTTTCACTGTGGCATGGATGTCTTATGGACATGTTATGGCTGCATTCACAATGTGTTGTATATGCCAGGGAAAGTGGTTCCACCTCAGTGTGCTTATGTTTCTTTTGGTCTCTAATTCCTTTTGGCCTTTAAACAACTTGTAGAGGATGGTGAAGGAAATAATACAAGGTAACTACTGTATGCATGAAGGCTCCAAAAAGTACATTCTTCATGTTTTATCAATAACAGTTAAAATATGCAAGAAAATATTAAGATTGCCTTTCTCTAGCTTCCCCTTTCAGTTGCTACTGTTTGAACTGCAAAATTAGAGAAGAAAAAGGAAGACGCTGTATTTTACATTTTATGTTAAGAGTCTTAGAATAAGAATAAATACCAATTATTTTACTGTGATATTTCATTAAAAAGCAATGAGGCATTTGATATCAATGAAAAGGAGGGGTTCGTTCCTAAGAAATATATAAATAGATAGGTGATAGGTAGGTAGATAAAGAAATAGACACACATGTAGGGGTAGAGAGGGAATGCCTCTTAACAGTTTGTGAATAACTGCTATTAATAAATCTCAGAATTTAAGCAGAGAATCTGTTTAGAGAAAGTATAAGGAAGGAAAAGCTTCTGTTGTGCCAGATTTGCCTAATTATTTAAAAATAAACTTCAAGCTCTGCCTAGGATTCAGTAACTTTCTTTTTTCTTTTTTTAAGTATTTTTTTCTTTTAAAAAATTTTATTGAAGTATCATTTATGTACAAAATTATATGTTACAGGTGTACAATATAATGATTCACAATTTTTTTACATTTTTTATTGATTTATAATCATTTTACAATGTTGTTTCAAATTCCAGTGGAGAGCACAATTTTTCAGTTACACATGAATATATGTATATTCATTGTCACATTCCTTTCTCTGTGAGCTACCATAAGATCTTGTATATATTTCCCTGTGCTATACAGTATAACCTTGTTTATCTATTCTAGAATTTTGAAATCCCAGTCTATCTCTTCCAATTTTTAAAGGCTATACTTCATTTATAGTTATTACAAGATATTGGCTTAGGATTCAGTAACTTGATATGTTAGAGTTTTTTTAAGAAGTTTAGTGTAAGTGATATATACCCTTGAATTTTTTCATGAGCTTTTCTTTAAAGAAAGTCAATTAAAGTCGCCAGCGATGGATAAGGACCATCCTATGGTTAAACAAGCAAAAGGAAAGAACATACGCTAAGAGAAGACACTCGCCATCACTGTGACTGTTAAGGAGATATGCCCACTCTGATAAGGCCACGTGGCAGTATCAGGAGTCATGTAGCAGATGTCTGTGTGCTGTGTAGAGTTTCAAAACATGTTTTTTCCTAGGAAAGACTTCAAAGTTTATCCAGTAGGTATAAAAATTCCATGCCACAAAGGCTAAACACCAGGTGAAACCCAAGTCAGGGAAGAAAATTAGCCAGTCAAAGTGAGCAAATGTTGTAGATTCATGACCTTAAATAAATAAATAGTTCTTTTAAGCCACTACATTTTGGAGTGACTCGTTACACAGCAATTCTAATACAGCAGCTGCTAATTATCTACCTGTAACAATCAATAGGTTTGATATGCAGTAGTGTGAAAAAAGAGCTTGGGATCAGAAACTTATCTTTCAGAATTGCTGAAAACATGTCCCAAAATAACCATTGGCTACATCTTCTTCATAAGTCATCCCTAATCACAACACTGAGAAAGCCATTGAAAGTCCATCTTCAGGTCTAACTCTACTGAGTTTGCTTGACTGTTAAAATCCTCAAATGCACATTCATACACACGTACACATGACTCTAGTATCTTGATGTTTTACAGTTATGGTTCTCAATCTATTTTTCAAGAGTCTAATAAATAAAAAGAATAAAAATTTAAAATAAGCAACAAAAGATTCAAATTACAGGAACAATGGACATCACTCCACAGACCAATAACCAACTCTTGTCATAGAGCTCACAGAGCAGTCGGCCCATTGCAATGATCCTGCATTCTGGATGCCTTGTGTCAAACCTCCTCTTGTGAGAGGTGGGAAGAGACACCTGCTATCATCACTCTCTTCATCTCAGGCTATTCCCCACCCTGAAGAAGGTTAGTATGTTTAACGAAGAACATTAAGATACCATTTCTCCTCTAAAAATTCCATTGTGGCTTTAATTTTTGACCAGTTTCTTCTTTTTAAAAAAAATTTTATAGATATGTTTAAATAAAGTTGGCTTGCAGTAGATATCAACTCAGAAAATTAAAAGTCAGAGTCACAATTTCAAGAAATTTGTAGGGTCTGAAGGATTATTTCCAAAATGAGGTCTCTGCAGCCCGAAGTGTCTAAGGACATTCAACTCACCAGTGCAAGTGAAACTAGAATCCATGCCTTATAAAATATATCAGAATTGTTAATAACTTTTTATAGGTGTATCTACATAATAGAAAAGCAGCCAGTTGAAAACTGGGAAGATTGCTTTTTGTCAACTAGTACCTTTGTCTGCACCTTATAAGTAATATGTCTGTAAATTACAGTGTTATCTGTGTAGATGAGGTACAAGTTGCAGATATTATCTGTGGAGTCTGGTTGTCTCCTCCAGGAAGAAGATGGCAGGGGGATTTATAGCTTCCTGTCTCCCATTCTTGTACTAAAAAAATTGTAAGGAACTCTCATGACGTAAACCTACAGCAAAGTTCAAAGATGTCAACAATAACTGATCTATTAACTTAAATTTCATGCAAACTTCTTTTTTCACTTAGAAATTCTGAGTTATTTTAACTAAAGATCAGAATAGGCAGCATCCACTGGTAATTTACTTTTTGAAGTATAAAGTAACATAACATTGTATTAGCATCAATTGTATAACATAATGACCCACTATTTGTATATATTGTGAAATGATCACTACAGTAATTCTGACTGACATTTGTCAGCATACATAGTTACAATTTTTTTCTCGTGATGAGAACTTTGAAGATTTACTCTCTTAGCAATTTTCAAATGTGCAAAACAGTATTATTGATTATAGTCACCATGCTGTATGTTACATTCCCATGACTTATTTTATAACTATAATTTTTCACCTTTTAAGCCCCTTCACATTGTATTCACTCTCCTACCCTCTGCCTATGGGAATCACCAATTTGTTCTGTCTATGAGTTTGGGTTTTTTTGTTTTTGTTTTTGTTTTTTTCAGATTCCACACATAAATGAAATCAAACGGTATTTGTCTTTCTCTGCCTGACTTATTTCACTTAGCACAGTGCTCTCAAGATCTATCCATGTTGTCATGCAAAATTTTATGAACATCTACTGTAATGTCAGATAACCCAATTTGGTGTTTCCATTAAAAATCATAAGATGTTACAGGATATTTTAAAAATCATTTACTTCCTTGCTGATACATGAAGAAACAGAGGCTTAGAGAGGTGAAGTGACTGGATCATTGACCAGGATCCAGACCTCTTGCTTCTCCTTCCAGGGCCCATTTGTTATTATGGGAAGAAAAGGGCAACTTTGGGGTAGCTATTCAATTTTTTGTTCTTCTACTAAACTATTTTTGATTTAAATGTTTATGAACTAGCCCTTCTGAAGACAAAAACACCAGCAGAAATGCTCACAATTGAAAGAAACAATTGATTCATTTCATTCATTCATTGAATGAGTGGTTTGTGCTGTTCCTGGTAGTGGTCCACTACCAGGACCTCCTGCCATTATGGAACTTGCATTTTAGTGGGGAAGGAGGGGGTGGAGACAGACAGTGTAAAGAAAATAAATGAATAAGACAAGTTCATACAGTGGTCCACCCTAAGAGGAAAACAGAATGAGAAGAGGATGAGTACGTTAGTTAGAAGAAGGTCCTTCTGAGGCATAAATCCTGGCACTAGAAGCTGAATAACTACAAGGAACCAGGCAGGTGAGGCCCTGGGGGAGCCCACTCTATATTGGGGAGTCAAAGAGCCTGAGGCTGGAACAAGGCTGGCAAAATAATTTAGGAGGAGAAAGGCCAAAGTGTCTAGAATGTAATGACTGAGGGAGAACATGGAAGACGATGAGGTCAGAGGGAGGCAGGAGCCACAGCATGCCCATGACGAGAAGCTCAAATTTCACTCTCAGTGTAAAGGGATCCATTTGAAGTTTTAAAGAGCGGAAACGTCATTTCTCAATTGACTTTTGCTCTTTTAGATCCTCATAACTGCCTACGTGGACAAAGATTACAGAATTTGCCACTACAATTTGGTCTGTGTTTTATAACATGCAGTGGAGAGTAAAACAACCCAATCAAACAAAACAAAGCAAAATATAACTGGACTTATCTGAACATTGATTTATCCAACCAACTGAAGAAAGGAAGTCACAGAAAAGGACAGCTGAAACTCAGCACAGTTTAAGAACCCACTTTGAAGATGCTCATTAAAACTCACGGTACACATTTTATGGTCGAAATCACTTTTGCGAAAGTCACAGTACAGAATCTTAATGAGAACGTTAATGTGTTATATTCTAACTATACTTTATTTTCACATTCCCTTCTCTTGACTTTGATCATTTATTCTACTTTTTCATGACCTGTCCTTGAGGGAATGGAGATGCTCCACGAGCCATCAGCCTCATTCTCTGGGGACCAAAGCACTCACTTATGGAAGCGCTCTTAGAGAGAGTATTTTATACATGCCCCCTCATTTATCTTCACTGCCAAATCATAATATATATATTTTTTTTCCATTTTCCCAATAAGAAAGTTGAGACTCAGAATGTTTGGCAAACTGCCCTGGGTCACGCAGCCTGTAAATGGAAGCGCTGAGATTTTAATCCAGAAGACGTAAAGCTCCGAAGGCCAAAATCATCTCAGGATATTCCAGAAAGACTTCTTCATGCTGTAAGAGAACCTCAGGTAGGGATCTGCCTTGCCTTTAGTAGATCTTGTGGGACCTGGAGTATGTATTAATTTTCAGTCATTATCCATCGCCTTCCTATCTCTAACAGGAATGTTCTCACATATTTTTTTAAAACCTTGAACGATTACGAATTGGATCCTAATGGTGATCCAGGAAGTTAAGATTAGTGTAGCCTTGTAATAGCTTTAAAATTATCTTTTATAAAAAAAAAAAAAAAACAACTTTTTAAAAGGTTAGATGTCATGGGATAGCCTCCCCCACTACTGTTTATTGATGCACATTGTTTTCCTTTTTGTGGTAATTTAATGCTCCCTTGAACTGGCTCCTGTGATTTCAGAAACTGGCCTCCACACAGTCATGCATACTAATACAGACTCCCACGGTGAGAAATTCATTTTCTGCTTGGCTTTATAAGTGAAATTACACTCTGACACCACTCCTTTCTGCTCTCACTGAAAGGTATTAATGAAACAGGGCACCAGAAATTCATTTGCAAGGTTGTGTTTTTTTATATCCTTTGGTCTGAAAAATGTCTTTTAAGGTCCCTATGACAACAGAGGGAGGGAAAAAGAAAACTTGTGTCCTAGAAATCAAACACAGTGTCTTGTCTCCAGATTGAGAGGAAGTCAGCATTTTCAGACAGGTCTCAAAGTTATACAAGAGAGCTATTCAAACAAAAACCATATAGGTGTTTATATGCTGCCATTGGATCCCATGCCTCAGGCTGTCCTTAAACAAGATGCTCCTACTTATCAATAAGTCAGAAACTATTGGAAAGGTGATTGTGCTTCAGAAAGGGAAGTTAACTAGATAACGATGCTTATTGTTCAAGGTATGGTTGCAGAAGCAAGATGCTTAACATCAAGGCGAAGTTTCTTAGAGTTAACTGACTCCTTATTTTCCCCACTCAGAGAACAAAACTAGTCATGTTTAGGCAGCAGCCTGTTCAGATGTTCTGATCCAAAGAAAACTCACCCAGGTCCTTTCCAGCATTCTGTCCATATCGTTGCCAATTCACATATGGTAAAGCCTTAATGTAAGTTTGGTGAATAAATGGATAAATAAAGAAAAAATACATAGATACACACATACATAGATACATAGAAAGATAAAAAGAATCTGACTCTGGGGAGACAGGCAGGGCTCCTTTTGGACTCCTACATAGACTTTTGATAGATTTTTTTCCACAGGGAATAAATCAACTTTCACTCTAAAAACTGATACCATGGCCAGGGGCAGTGTGGTATTAAAAGGGGTTGTGAGGACTTTTTAATCAGCTTCGCATGTACTGAGACATTTTTCTCTAAGACCTAAAATTTCACACGGTTTTTGTCCAAGTTATGAAGACGAGAAAGCATCTCAGACAGCAGCTGTCCCTCAGCGGAATTTTAGTTTTCTGAAACCTCTCCTGACATGGGGATGGGTAGGCAACAATCACCAACTCCCTCCCTTATGCTCCTAAACAAACCAATTCTAGGCTGGAACAGAAAAAGCTACTCAATTTATTAGGTTAATTGTTGCAAGATATACTGGAGAAACAGTGATTTTTCCTTCTGTCCCAAGTGCCCAATCCCACTACATGGAGATGGTTATTATTAACCTCGGGCCCTGGGCTGTGTGAGACTTGTGGACATTGACATATTTATTGTTTGTGACAACCCAATGAGATCCAGGGCTAGTCACATTGTATACAAATTGGAATCATGCAGAATTTAATTATCTCACTTTCTTCACAAAATTTCAAATATAGCAAATGTCTCTTAATTTTTAACAGTACAAAGAATTGTTTAATTTAAATGAAAAGCCTAGAGATTCTTAAATAATATTCATGCTTTGGTTGCATGTGGATGTGCCACCTTCGCTAGACAATACTAATTGTTAGAGGGAAAGCTTATAGTTATTGAATATGAACTAAGCACTACATGGGTGTCATCCTCTTTATTTTTCACAAAAAAAAAAGTATGTGCTGTGACCATTATTACCCCCATTTTGCAGATAAGGAAAATGTAAATAGCAGTAGAATTTAAGCTCAGGGAGCCTGGCTCCAGGCTAAATTAATACATGCCTCACTTTTCAATATTAGTCTCGGATTTTGTGCATTTTAAATTAATATAAACTTTATGAAGTTTACTCTCACATAAAATGTGCTTGCCTTTTAGGTGCTATAACCTCACCTTTAAAATTAAAGTTTCAAACTGATAAAGTAACTTACGTAAGGCCTCAAAGCTAATAGAAGCCAAGCTCATCTGTTAGGAACATTAGCCATTATGTCAACATAAGGTCATAGACGACACACAAGGAAGGTCAATCTGAGACTCCAGACCCTCCTGTTTTGTGCCTTCCTGGACTCTCAGCCTTTTTTATAATGTTGGGTAAATTAAACAATCCCTCATATTCAATTCCTAAGTTCCTTTTCCTTCCCCAGAGCCATTCAGATACGAACTTTGTTGTAAGAAAAATATGTATGTCCAAAATCCCTGACTACCCTACTTTATCCTCCAATTATAACTTCAGACAACAGGACCCTCTGGGCACTTTCTCTAAATACCCCATACTCCTAACAATGTCTGTTCTGTGACTGGAACACCATCTTGTCAAACAGCAGCCGGAATCAATACATGTTTGACTCAGGGAAATATTAGAGGTGGAGAGAATTAGTCACCAATAACCCCACCACACATTCTTGTTAATAAATTCAGATAGATTTTTTTTCAGCACATGTATTCTTTCCAGGTTGGAATCAGAATCAACAAAAACTATGCTGTGACTTGTGGGAGTTAAAAATTGAGGACATATCCTTTTACCAGTCTTCAATCATAGCTCCGCAGCTGTTAAATCAAAGCTTTTCTTTAAGAACCAGTTCACAATGATGCGTTATGATGGAGAACAATGGGCAATTTTTGCATAGGAGGTGCTGAAGTTTTCTGCATTTTGTACTGGAGATAGATTGAACATGGATTAACCCAGGGGTGTGTGTGTGTGTGTGTGCATGCATGTATACACACATGCACAACAGACTGTGAGAAAAAAGAACTGTTTTCTCAAGCAACATGGCCACAGCCTGTAAACTGTAAATCCTCTTTGGCACAAAGCAAATCCCCTTTCTTAGAAGAACCATAAAATGGGAAGATCCTCATAAAATAGGAAAGTTTTTAGTGATACAAAGTTTGGTGTCCTATCTCTTGAAGTGGGTGTGAGCACTGAACATTGATTTGAAAAAGCATGTGCACATATCTCAACATAATAAAAGCTACATATGACAAACCAACAGCCAGCATAGTACTCAACGGTGAAAAACTCAAAAGCTTCCCACTAAAATCTGGGACAAGACAAGGCTGCCCACTATCACCACTTCTATTCAACAGTTTTGAAAAAGCATTTGCTTCCAGGCTACCTGAAGTAGCTACTGGAATCAAAACAAAACAAAGCAAAGCAAAAAAAAAAAAAAAAAAAAAAAAAAATTCAAATTAAGTATGCAGCCCAGTTTCTTCTTTCTTATCATCAGCATCATTATTCAACATTTAACATTTTCTGATATCTATAAAGTACTTAACTTATAGCATTCTTATTTCTTTAATATAATAAGCTTATGAGTTCCACTGAAAAATATTGGAGTGGGAACCCAGAAGGGTTAAGTTACTTGTCTAAGGTCACACAGTGATGGTCTAGGGCTGGAACCAGGAGCCCACTGGTTGCTCTGTCACCTCCACAGTCTTCCTTACTTGATTGAATACCTAACATACCAAGAAAAGTCCTGGTTTCTCCTGACCTCTGCTTCCAAGAGCTCCTTATCTCTCTAGCTGGGTATTTTTAAGAAGGGCCCAGAGCCACTTGCTCCGAGAAACCCATGGAAAATGAAGACAGGTCAGCCAGCAGGTGTGAAGGCTGGTAGCGGAGACATCCCCCCATCCTTCTCAGTCTGCTCGAGTCTGCAGGGATCATGGATCTCTGAAAAAATGTCAAGGAAATGAGCTGTTTGTTAAAGATCAAAGCTGAATCATTTCAGTTTAGGGTAAAGGGGAGTAGTTGCAACTGCCTAGTGGAGAATGAAGCCAGGAAATTTGGAAGCACTGAGGTATCTCTGCAGACTAGGGAGCAAGACCATGATAAGGACCTCAGAGCAGACAGATCTAGGTTCCACAACTAGGGCTGAATGCAAACCCAACCACAGAAAAAACTCTCTGGTTTTTCTAGGAAAGGACCCTTTGACTGGCCTGGTTTGGGTCACATGTGGGAATGAGATCTGACACCCTGATTGTAATCCCAAGATGAAATAGATGATGGAGGTTAAAAATAACTAGTAGCCACCCCAGTACATTTTTTAAAATATCTGAATTTCCACACATATTCTCAAATAGTACATGTATTACATTTTAAAATGTCCTTTCAAAGTATTTTAAAAGCTGTTATTTTTTTGATTCCAACAAACAAACTTACACTCAAAGAACAAGTAGATATTGGTATTCTCATTTTTAAGGTGAGAAAAGTAGACACAGAGATGCTAAGAGACATACATTGGGTCATATGATAGAAGGTGGCAGTGTCTGCAATGAAAGTTAAGTGCTTAGAGCTCCATCTTAGATGCACCACTCACTCCAGCTTCACTATATTATATTAATGATGGTTGATCATGTCAAAGAAATCAAAATGGAATCAGGCCACATCCAGATAAACTAATAAAAAGTCTCTGGGGGAAGAACCCGCACATTTATATTTTTTTAAGTGTCTCAGGTAATTTAAAAATACAAAAAGAGTTGAAAGCCACTGTTCTAAAAAATATATCATTTGAATGTCAGAGGATCAAAAGCAAAATGTAAGTCTTGTAACTTAAAATGTTAAAGGCATGCTTATAATTTTGTTGTGTTTTCCATTGAAATGCTGTCCTCTTTGTATATAAATTTGGATTTATAGCTGCCAACTCTGCAAGACAATGTTTGAGAAGAAGTAGAGGTTGCTAGGGCAATTCAGTGAGAGTGGAACCAGCGTTTTCCCTCTTACGTGCAAAATAAAGTGAAGAATCCAGTAACAATAAATAATGTATCTTTGTGCTACCTAATCTTTGGTTTCTTTACAGTTATTACTCTAAATGCGTACCACTTTTACAATATATTCATCCTTTCAGTGTTGTCACTTGTGGTTTAATAATAAATAGTTATTAGTAAGTGTTTTAAAACAGGATGTTTTAGGAAATCTATGGTTTTGCTTTAAATCTCAACTTCTAGCACATGCTTCTGATCACCCATGTAGGGTTCCAGATAACCTAAGTTACAGTGTGCCAGAGAGAAATAAAACCTTCTTGAGTGATAAACTTGCAACTTTAAACCAAGTAAACCAAGTTGATAAGCTAACACCCCAGAGATGAGTTCATGTCAGTATCATATCTGTGTAAATATCACAATTCAAGGGATTTGAATGTGATGATGTCTTTCATGATACCTCAAAAGGTGAGTTTTCGTTATTTATTTTTATTTTTAGATGTGTAGTTGTCAAAGCTATTGCTCTAGCTATGTATACAGATGAGCAGTGATACCTTCCATCATGGCCATGGTCAAATCTAAGTCAAAATTTCACAGTTTAGCCAGTATCCTTCTTTTACCTAGTCAAGATTTGGATATCAGCTTGCAACATCTCCTCCCAGCCGTCTTCCCTAATAACGCTACTGCCACTGTGAGTTACGCGCTCGTCCTCTGTGCTTTATTACACCCTGTGCTGACCTTCCCATGGCACTGATCACATTGTGCTGAAATTTCCCGTTTAGACTGCAAGCTTCCTGATGCAAGACTAGCTCCATTCATTCATCTGCTCAAAATACATTATTGCCTGCTGTGTGCCCAGCACTGTCCTAGGTCCTGAAGGTACAATCTACACTAAAATTCCTGCCCTTATAAAGTTTATACTTTGGGGAAGACAAAGGAGGACATAAAACGTTTATGTGTTGTGGTCATGGGGGGTAGGGGTGGGATTTCAGATAGGATCGTTAGAAAAGCTCTCATTGGGAAGGTGATATTTAAGGGACACCAGGAGTGGGTGAGGGAGAGAGTCAAGTGAAATTCTAAGGAAAGAGGGTTCAGGTGGGGAGACAGCATATGCTAAGGCAAAGGCTCTGAGACATGTTCAAGGAACAGCAGGACGGCCAGCAACTTTGGAGAGGAAAGAGATCGAGAGTAGAACACGTATAACTTGGCTCTGTGCCTAGTGTATAGAAGGTACTAAATGTTTGTGGGATGAATAAAAAAATAAAACAAATAAGAATTTGTCAGAACATTATATGAGTTATGAAATTTTAAACTCACCTAATCGTATCTAGCATACTTTCTGGTAAGAAATACTCAGTTGTTCCCTCAGCAAAATAAGAGATGATCATAAAATCATTCATATTTACGGGAAATTAGAGATTTTATGCACCAGATTATCGGAGAATAGGTGAGCTGTATTCAGTGATAATCAAGTTTTACTCATGAAATGTAACGTCTTTCAACCTTGACTGATAAAGTGATTATCAATTTTGTTATTTTAATTTTCTTCTCATAACTCTGGTCTCTTGAGCACATCATGGCTTTTGTCTAGGCACTGATTACCCTTGATTTTCTCTACTGAGTATTCTGACTACTCCAAAGGTTTTTCCTGATTGTTCATTCTTTTGTGGATTCCTAGTTTCTGTAAACCTCTGCCTAAAGCAATGAATTAAAGAGAGAGTTCCTGGCCATGGCATTATAGAATCAAGTAATGGGGAAAATGCTCCATCTCAGTGTGTTTGCAGCTCTGACACATAAAACTAGAAGAGAAAAACGTATTTCTTCCGCCTACCTCCACAGAACCTTTCCAATGGGCATGGAGCTGTCGGGGGGGGGGGGGTTGCACTTCTAAATGGCTGCAAATGAAAGGGCAAGATGGAGACCCTTTTGATTTGATCAGTCTCTCTCATGCTTAATTGGGCTGTGCTGCAGGAAAATAAATCTGACAGATTGACCGATGAATCCCAATTTAAAGCCTTACTGGGTAGGCAGTCTTGGGTGAGTCACCTCGTCCTATCTGAATCTTAGTTTTTCTATAAAAACTGGAATAAGGAAATCTGCATTGCTTGTCTCCCAGGGTTAGGATAAGGATCAAATGAAATAATAATATATATGTACATATTAAGAAAATTAATGAAGAATTATTTAAAAATGACATTCTGTGGATTGAAACAGAAAATATAACAAATTGGTGAGGAAAACAGGCCAATATCTTCCCCAATTTTTTTTAATATTGTTTGAAAAAATAAAAAGTTGATTATTATTCTCTGCTAATAACAGATCCCTGGATACCAGATGCTGACAGCTCTACCTCCAAAATGTATTTTTCATCTGTCCTGTCTCCCTTTCCCTGCACCATATAAGCCAGCGCTGGAGCTCTGCACTGGTTCCTGAACTGCTTCTTCCAAATTCCACTCCCCTTCCCCTTTTAATCCCTTTCCCATAGAGCTGCTAAAGTGATTTTTTTTTCTGTAAATCAGATCATGACACCTTTCCCTTTGAAATCCTCAAACAGTTAGTGATCACACTTGAAATTCTAAATCCCTGTCATAGACTAAAGATCCTCCATGCTCTGACTTCTGACCTCCCCAACCTCCCCAAGTTTTATCCACTCCTGGGGCTTCCCTCCCCCTTGATGCTTCTATCTTTCTGTTTCTTGAATATGCACAGGTTGCACTTGCCTTAGGACATTTGCACTACTATTTCCTCTGCCTGGAAATCTTCTCCTATTTGTGTTGAGTGGCTTTTTCCCATAATCCAGGCCTCAGCCGAAGTCCATCTCCTTGAGAGACGCCTCCAATGGCCACCTCATCTAATGGTGCCACCCTTCTTTCATCATTCCAACACTCTCACACTTAAAATTTGTGAAATTACTTTATTTGTTTACATTTTATTGCCTGTGTCCCTCAACTGAATGTGAGCTCCTTGAAAGCCGTGACTATGTTAGACTTTTTCATCACTGATTCCACTGCCGTGAGATTTTTACTTGGAATGCAGTAGGTAGTCAGTCAGGGAATGTTAGCTGAATGAATGAGTCAGGGAATCTTGAAGTCTTATGAACGCTTATGAAGTACCACTAAAAACTATGAGATTTCAAGTCTTAGGGGTGATATGATCATTCAGCGTGGACATACCTTCAGATGTCCTCAGAAGGGAGAATTAGGGAGGGTGTACTGAGGATGATGGTGGCTTTATTTTAAGCATGTGTGTGGCACAACTGTGGGAAGCAAGCCAGACATAGCTTTTCACAAGTCTGAAAGTCTACCCTGACTTGTCACAAGTCATAATAATGAAACCTGACAACAAAATTGGAAGCCTGCGCCTTTATTGTAACTTTAATTTCAGAGAAAATACATATCCACTCACCAGCTCTGGGTTGCCACAGTGAGAATTCCAACCAATTATGAGAATATTAAGAAAAAATACATTTTTTTAAACAACTTCATCAGGGGACCTTTACATTAATATCTCTGGCAGCATTTGAAAAACAACTAAAGCTGTTTTCAATCATTCTGTGAATAACATGACATTTAAAGGACAGGAAAAGAAAAAAAGGATAAATGCTTTAAAAGTAGTTTGAGGGTTTGTAGACCTAGATAGCAGAGCCTCACTCACCCTCTTGTACCTGCCTGTTGAAATATACACCAAAAAAAGGTTCTGAAACCAAGAATATCGATCCATAATTGGACAGATGTTGGGATCAATTTTTACTAATTAAACCTAGTTGCGGGGCTGTAGTCATTCCATACAGTACAAAGTATCTAGAAATTAACTCAGAATCCAAAATTTCACAGTCTGGTAAACAAAGATGGAATTCACTCAGTCCAGTACATACCATTTATAGGTGGAATCTAAAAAATAATACAAATGGTCTTATTTACAAATCAGAAACAGACTCACAGACAGAAAACAAACTTCTGGGTACCAAAGAGGAAAGAAGGGAAGAATAAATTAAAAGTATGTGATCAACAGATATATACTACTATATGTATAATAGATAACAACAAGGATTTACTATACAGCCCATGGAACTATATTCAATATCTTGTAAAAATCTATAATGGAAAAGAATATGAAAAGGAATATTTATATATATGTATGTGTATATATATATATAGAGAGAGAGGTCGATGTCAATCACTGTGTTGTGCAGCTGAAACTAACACAATATTGTAAATCAACTATAATTGATCTGAAAAAAAAGTTTTACACTTAGGTTTACAATCCACTTTAACTTAACCTTTGTATATGGAGCAAAGTATGAATGGAACTAACTTTCCTTCCTTCCTTCCTTTCTTCTTTTCTTTTGTTTATGGGTATATAATTATTCCAGAAATATATGTTAAAGAGATTATCACTTCTTCACTGATTTGCCTTTGCACATTTGTTGAAAATCAGTTCTATAAACATGTGTGTCTACTTCTGAACTCTCAAAACTGTTCTTATGATCTGTTTGTCTAACTGTATAACATACTGTCTTCATTCTTTTAGCTTTATAGTAAGTTTTGAAATTAGGTATTGTTAGCCCATCAACTTTATTTTGCGTATTCTAGGTCCTTTGCATATTTGAATATAAATTTCATATGAATATAAATATGAATTTTAGAGTCAGGTTGTCAGCTTCTGTAGAAAATAAACTTGGTACATAGAGACAGTGCTAAAAAGAAATGAGTTATCAAGCAATGAGAAGACATGGGAAACATTAAATGCATATTACCCATAGGAAAAAGCCTGTCTGACAAGGTTGCAAACCTGCAGGGAGGGGAGGCGTGGCCAGCAGGAGAGGCCAGCCGCACTGAGAGGGGCATTATCAGAGAGTCCCTGCAAGCATGTTCCTGAGATTCCACCACGCACCAGCAAGGAGTCAGCTGAGGTTTTCATCCAAGGCCAGGGAGCACAAGGCTGACTTTAGACGTTGACAATTGGGTGAGAACATTCTTCCCCTCAACTCTCCCCCTTCACCCTCCTCCTACCCTGGCTATTGGCAGGTTCAGAGTCAGTCGCTAGCAAATGGTGGAGAAGGTGAAGCTAGAAAGAGAAAAGGACCATCTGCTTCAGTCCCGGGGTTGGTGGGGGGTGGTAGACAATCTAAGGATCAAGTTCCATGCTTTGTTTGGAACAGATTGTCTTCAGTTGCTAACATAAGATCACAGTTGTCATTTAAAGTGACTATGAGACATTCTGGTATCCAAGAGTGACTGGAAAATCCTGAAGTTTTTTTCTATGTCTCCATCCAGGAGCAGGGGAAGGATCATCCCCACTAAATACATTTTAAAGGGAGAGTGGGAAACAAAAGCAAATGCATTTTCTGGTTACTTACCATGCATCTTTCTTGTTTAATGCCCAGGTTACAATGACTTCCAGGCTTGATTTATTTGGGTATTACCTGTTAAAACACTTTCCTCCTTCTTTGCACTTAGATTGGCTTAGATTTATAGACTGTTGATGTGGGAGGGAACTTCATTTGAAAACTCTGGTTGATTCTAAGTTTACTTTAACAGAGTGTAAATTTGGCCCTTCATGAATACACAGAATGTTCTGCAGCTGATGAATGTTGTGGGAATTTCCTCAAAATGTTCTTCCCACACAGCCTGGCCTGCAAATGAGACCCCTCCCAGCAGCCCCCTTTTCTCCTGCCACACACAATGTGTGCACATGCTTCCAGGCACAGAAAATGCTATTACCCACGTGCTCACAGCTTGACCCCAGAAGAGCTCCCAGTTTTGCAGCATAATATTTATGTACTTTCCCACTCATTGCCTGGGACATCGGTAGTCATGAAATCTGTGTAGACCATGTCAAAACCAAAATGAAATTTCAGTTTGCTTTTATTTCAGTCATCTTTTTATGTATGTGGGGCTTCATTTTCCAAAGAAAAAGTCCTTATCCTCTATAAGGCGTTAAAACCCTCTGCTATTTCTTGCTCCCCTAGCATGGACATACTTTGCTCTCAAGGAAAGGAAACTATTAAGAGATCAGGACAAAATCTAGTCTCAAGGTCACAAAATGAGGTCATCTTGAAAACAGAGTGGAATATGTTGGTGACGTTTGTTTTTTATGTATGGGGGAAATAAAGAGATTCTAAATAGAACAAACCACAATTGTCATTTCTTGGAACTATTTGATTTCTCTACTCTTTCCCCCCTTTTATGAGGCCTGCTGGAGGGAGACTGCCAGTGGCAGATGTAGCAGCCCACCTCCTGCTCCCCATGGGCCAAAAATAAAATAAACCAAAAACCCGTGAATATGCCACAAAAAAGTGACACAGGACTTCTGGTACCAAACAGAAGGTTTTGAATTTTGCCATCGTCAAGCTCAGAGCAGAGCAGATGAAGACTGGGGCTGAAGCAATAAAGAATGAGCGTTTTTCCTAGCGTATTCTTTTTGCATGTATCCCCCAGCTGTGGTAGCCGTGACCTCGGTGGCTTCTGGTCTAGCCTTCAAAGTCAGGAAGCTAGCTGTGTACTTACCCATAACACAGTTTGTCGATTTTGCAAAAGACCTGGCCCATTTATTACCAAAACAAAATGGTTCCATACAATTGATACCCAATGACTATGGTTATTTTGAGGGGAAATGTACTTCAGCTGAGTGTGTTTCATGGCAGAAAATAGAATTATCGTATATAGTTAGTATGGGGCCACAGAGCTAGCTGTTTTGAAATAGAACCTCATTTAATCCTTATACCTGTGATAAAGATCCTGTCCCATTGATGTCTCAACACCTGATAAACTACATGTATTCATCTGCTGTCCAGTTATTATGACTCTCATTTATCAGATGAAATGAAAATTAAAAAGTGTAAGTGATTTGTATGAGGTTATTCTTTAATACCTTTATGAACGTGTCCAGTATGTCTGCATGATGTGAGTTACTCTGTCCTTGTATTGTTTCCTCAACAATTTTCCCAGTGAGCTGGCCAATATATAGACAAAACAACCAGTTGATAGAACAAATGTTTATTGATGTAATCTGTTTTGTGGTATTATATACACAAGCAATGTCTGGTACACACAGGCAAAAAATGTGTAATTATTATTAACAATTAGAATACACATCTACAAATGGTCTGGATTTGTCTGATAAACATAAAGTGTTCTCTCACATAGACAATAGTCTTATGAGCTCTGGATTACTCTTTACCTTAAAACTATAGATTGTTTTCTCTGATGGATGAACCCTGAGATAATTCAAAGCTGGTTAATACCTCTGAAAGAAAAAGTAAATTTATAAGCTTGAGGTAGAGGCTTTTAGATAATGAGATAATGGGATTTTTATTCTTTTCTTTTAATTTTTTTTTTTTTTTGCAATAGAGTATTTCATTTTTTTCCCTCTTTCCAATGGGTTAATTTTTTTTCCTTATGATTACTCTTCATCTTTGTTTAAAGCATATTTATATTTGGGGTTCAAGAAAGGAATAATCAGGTTGATGGACCTTGAGTAGATGGACATGGAGATGGCATTTTCCACGAGAAGATGTGTTATGTTGTGACCTACCTTCTCCTTTCCTTGACCTGCTTGATGTTTGTATATAAGTTGTTGTGATCGGCCACAAAGCAGGGGGGAATTAGATACACACTGAGATGTTCAATGTCAGTGAGTTCAATTCAGGTTAAAAACAAGATGGTACAGATGACCCTAAAGCACAAGGCAGCGAGTCTGAAGAATTTGAAAATATTTAGGTATGTATTGGCCAGTCTTTCTCCAATCTTTTATCTCACAATCATCTCTCTGCAAATTAATAATGTCCAGTTATACTTGTTTCATACTCTACAATTTACCTGACTCTTCCAAACATAATTATCAGCTCTGATCCTTAAATATCTAGTGAAATATTGACTATATTAATTATTCCCCATTTTATAAATAAAGGCACTAAGACTCAAACAGGTGAGTGATCTGCCCAAGATTACACAGCCAGTGAGCTCTGAAGCTGGGACTCAACTCTAGGTCCTGCTGGTCTGGTGCTCTGTCCAGGGGATCAATTGCCAAGCATGGTTCTCATACTAGAGATGCTGTCTGCACATGTAGCAAACTCCAGTGCCAAGGCCAACAAGCTCACAAAGGCAATGATCATTCATTGAACTTCTACTGTATGAACAGCCCAAAATCCACTTCTAAGGGACCTGACATAAAATAAATGGAAGCTATGTGGCACGTCCACTTAATATACTCATCAATAAAGAAGAGAAATTCTACATGAAAGTGTTGTCTAAAATCTCAGTAACTTCAGGAAGCCCAGGAGGGCTAGTCATCAGACACTCCGTTTTAAGGCCCTTACTTACAGTGAGCGGTCATGCATTACAGGACTCGGATATCCAGGTACGGAACACCCATTAATCCTAAAACACATTCCTAAAAGACGGTCACACTTATTTCAAACATCATTTATGTCTACATCTTAGCTATGGCATTATAAATAATTTTCATTAGCCTGTTTTATATTTAAGGCCTAGAGAGGGATTTGCAGATGACCAAAGGGAGAAAAGCATATTGCAAAGTGATGTGTACAAAGTGGATGGCTCTGAAAAGCAGAGCAGATGCTCTAGGAAAACTCTGAAAAATGAGTGCCAAAGGTCATAATGGGCTCTGCCCCTCTAAGCTTTATGCCAGGATGACAGGTTTGAGAAAGGCTAAGGCAGTAGAAATATGCAAAGAAGAGATGGGTGCTTAGAACACACAGAAATGATTTTAACCCTGGTTTAAGCAAGCCAGAAACAAGGAAGATGCAGTTTTAGTCTAAGTGGGAAGGAGATTAATATTCATTAAGTGCCTACTATGCTAAACACTTTATATAAACTTTGAATACCACTTTCCTTAGTTCACCGTAAAATAATGAGAATCCTTTTGCATTAATAATTACTTGCAGTTTCCAGTAATTAAACTCTAATTTATTTATTTATTGAACTGAATTTAATGCATTCATTATGTCATAGGGAAAAAGTAAGCAGAGGATTGCCTTGAAGAACTGAACAGAAAGAGGTAACTACACTGGCAATCGACACAACGTTGTAAACTGACTATAACTCAATAAAATAAAATTTTTTGAAAAAGGAGTAACTGAAAACAATGCACCACAAATGCAAAATTCAAGCTGTTTACTCAAGCATAGTCCAGTCATCTTGGGTATTAATTACATATCAGACAGTGAATGCTTTTATATCACAAGTAATGAGAGTTATTTCTTCATATATTCCTTTAAGCAGTATGGTGCTGGCAGTGATTCTTAAAGATCTTACTGTAACCTTCCAGGTTTCTATCTGTTGTTTTCCACTCAACGAAGAAAAGAAGTGCTTACAGATGACCTCATCCTTTTCCTTCTTCAAGTCTCTGCTGCAAACAGCCGGGAGGGGGATACGAATTCAGCTAACACAACATTACCTCCTTTATTCTTAGTGCGTGAGATTCTGAGCTATTCTGAAGCTGTAGAGAATTTTTTCCCTGGTGGGAGTCCCCAGAGAAAATCAGAGCTAGCCTGAAGAATAAAAGTTACATTAGATTGCATTTTGGCTCCTCAAGAGAAGGTCTGTACCAGTCAGGTACAGAAAGGAAAAGATAAGTGACTAAGTATTTTATTTTACTTTTTTTAACATTTTTTATTGATTTACAATCATTTTACAATGTTGTGTCAAATTCCAGTGTACAGCACAATTTTTCAGTTATACATGAACACACATATATTCATTGTCACATTCCTTTCTCTGTGAGCTACCGTAAGATCTTGTATATATTTCCCTGTGCTGTACAGTATAATTCTGTAATTTTGAAATCCCAGTCTATCTCTTCCCACCCCTAAGTATTTTAAATAGATCGAATTCGTGTAACTAGTGGCATGGAACAGCTGGGTGAAATGATGAGAAGACTGGAGATGAGGAGAATCAGGAAGCCACGTGCACCCCAAGGATAATTTGGGGTGGTGGTAACCCCAGAACTCAAGGGCTAGGTCATTCAAGGCAAACTGCGGCCATGGTGGGCTTGCCAAGCCTGAGTTGGAGCCATGGAGAGGGTAAAGCCTGAGACAGAGAGGGAGGTAGAAATTGACCTTGGCTTCTTCCTCTTCGCCTGCTCTGCTCTCTGGGAAACATCCTGGGGGATCATCAGAGGAAGGGCAAAGGACAAACAGGTCTGAATCAGCTCAAAGCCTTAGAAACAGGGCTGCTTCACATCTTCCCTACTAGAATTGAGCTGCATGAGATGCAGCTTTCAGCACCGACCCAGACTAACCCGCCTCCAGGAGGAGAAGCAGCTATACGCCTGGAGTGAAAATACACGTGAGAATTGTTTCTGAACTCTTGTTTGACACCTACAATGTCCCCCTTTTGATGGGGGATTTCAGAAATCTCTGGGTAGATTAGGCAGGGGAAGGGAAGAGAGAGAGCTGAAGGTCCCCTGAAACTCAAAGAGGCAAAGTCAGTGAAAGTTTAATTGTTACCATAAATAGGACCTAGCACAACCTCTAGACTTCCCATACCTGGGGAAATTCAGGTTATTCCTGCATATAAGATAACTAAAAACCCATACAAGTGTCAGCAGTGATCGTCATGTCCATACTTTCTGACATTTCTGCAAGGAGTGTATATTACTTTTATTACTTTCTAAGGTTCTAAAAAGTAAGATACACTCATCCATTCTATTTAGAATGCTTGCTACTTTCTCCTTTCCTTGTTAGATCTTGACTCACACAGACCCTTTCTGGGTGGCTAGCATCTGATTATCCATCTCAAGGAAGTTCAGCAAGGACCCGTCTTCCAGAGTGCCACTTGCTGTGAGTGGATTTAATTGGCCTATCTTGTCAAAGCCGGGCATTCACGCTCTGATTCTTGAGCTCTTCCAGAAACCTCTGACCAAGGCATCTTAAATGTTCCCCTCAGCATGACTAAACTTTAGACAAGTTCCTTCCTGATTAGAGGCTCCTGACCTCTCTTAGAGCATTTGCTTTAGAAAATTATAATTTTTTTCCTGCCCCTTTAAAATATATCTAAATCTCCTTAGAAGCCTCTTACTAGTTTTAGGACCCAGGAAATATTTTTCTCAAGGACCTGGGAGCCATCTCTTTACAATGTATAAATCTAAGGAGATAGCTCCCTACCTTCCAGTCCTTGTGGGAGGATAGGAACCAAACTTCTGTGGGTGCCTTGCTCCAAGCTTTAAAACTGCCTCCTCTTATGAAGATAAGAGAAAGTTTACTTTGCTTTTGGGTAAAGCCAGTTGGAAAACACAGATAGTTATGATTTTCCCGTCCCAGCTCTTAAATCACCATCCCCCCAGGGAAATGTCTGTGAGCTCATGTTTGACACCTGCAACATCTCCCTCTCCAGCTGGAGTCTCTCTCTCCCTTGTTGCAATAGTCTTGAATAAAATCTTCTTTGCCTGTTTAACTTTTTCCAGTGCAGTTCTTGACACCTCCTTGCTTTCTCCTGGGTTCACCCTTATATTTATGAATCATCTATGTTTTTAACAAAGAGAAATAGGATTCTCAGTTGGTTCCTTTATCTCCTTGGGAAGCTGGGAAAGATCACTTAGGTGAATGCTCAGAAAGGGCTTCCCTAGAGCAACTTGCACTTGGTAAAACAAGTTTCCTTTATTCTCAAAAAGCTTCCAATTCAGTAACCAGTGTTAGGTTTCATTCTATTTTCTCTCTCCTTTTGCTTCTCTCTTCTCTCTCTACAAACACCACACACACACACACACGCATACATCTATCTCATTTGAAAGAAGACACATCCTTCTCATTTATTTAGGAAAGAAACTCCAAGCCTGGGATATGTGACAACAATCAGATCTCCCTGCAGTGAAGGACTTGTCACCCATCTCCTGAGAGAGCAGTTGGTGGAAAGCCGTCAGCTGCCGTTTCCTTCAGCAATTGCCTCTCTGCAAGAGTGTTCTTGCCTAAGACCCCTGGCCCATCAGACACAGAGCACCCTTACTCAGTGACTGACAGGTGCAGGAGTAGAAAGACCTTGGGGTCTTGGCCCAACTCAGGACAATTCTTCAGCATAACCTTCCAGCTCCAGAGCTCCCATGGAATCAGCCAAAACTGTCACAGGGCCTGCATCGTAGTTCAGCTTCTCCTTCTGCCCCGTCCTACTTTCTCCCCATTCTTCCGTCAGTGTTGATCCCAAGAATGCCTCATAATAAACATTCTGCCCACTGAACCATCTGAGAATCTGCTTTCCAGGAAATGCAACCTGCAACAGGGTTGTTATGAGAACCAGACCAAAGGCGTGTGAAATCCCTGCAGAATCTCTGAAGAGGGTCCGACTGAAAGGTAGAAACAATGATGGTCACCACTTGAGGACTGTGGCAGGCACATTAATAAATCTTATCCAAGTCCCATAAAAACTGCAAGATGGATATTTTCTCCTTTGTTTTCAAGTGAGAAAACTAAACCTCAGAGAGGTCAACAGTGTTGGCCCGGGTCACCCAGCTACTGCTAGGGGTAGCAGTTGGCCCTGCCGTCTCCGTGCTAGCCCCTCATCCTGCCGCCTCGTCACCTACCGCAGCCTCATCTTAGTTGAGACAGCTTCTCAGCCGCATGCTGTCTGTGCACTTCAGAGTCATGACTTTAAGGAACGAGAGAATTAAGATGGGATATAAAAGTGCCTTCGCTGGGGAGGGAGTATTTGACAACAACCAGTGGAAAGTTCAGCTGCCGCCTCCCCAGCAGCCCCAGGATGTGCCTCCTGCTGAGAACAGAGAAAGGTCATCAGGTCTATTAACCTCAGTGAATAAATAGGGGCCCAGATGCTCTCATCTAAAATCAAATCCTCCCCAACAGATGGTCAGGTTTAACAAGTCAGTATTGAGACTGAAGCTTCCAAACAGCTCATCTGTACAAAAGCAGAATCAAATAGAACCAAAAAAAACTGCAGCCAACCCATTTTTCAGGGCTTAGATATTGCTCCCAAGAATCACCAGTGACTAAAAGCAGCACGTCTCACCGAGGCCAGTGTCCACGAGGCAGACCGGATTGTTCTATTATCTGTTTAAAGGAGGCCTGGCTTGGTGACCAGGAAACTGTCTGATGTGAGACCATCCTCCAGGAGGAAATACTTCAGTCTTGAACGATGCTTTTCAGGCAACTGTCATGAGCCAAGCACTGACTCTGTGTCTGGGGGCACCAGGTAAGGGAGAGACTATGATTTCCATTAAGGAGGCCATGGGCCAGTGAGGATTAATAGCCAAGTAAATGAGCAATTTAATAGTCATGAGCTTAAAAGGGAGTCTAGGGATGAGCAATGGGCATGGTGGGAGAGCAGACAAGCCATCTCCTAAGGCACTTTCTTCTATCGAGATCCACTTCCCAGAGAAGGAAGCGGAGAGACTGAGACTTGAAGGATGAGTAGAAGTTAGCCAGGAAGGGTTTGAAAGGGAAGGAGAACTCATGACAGACAGAAGCAATTGTCTTGCAGAGCCTTAAAAAAAGAATAACGTATCTGGGACAGTCTGCGTTTGTTTGGGACAAAGTTTTTGAATATTATTGAAAAATGAAAAACACCAAATACTACAATGTACTATTTTATATACTTTATGAAGCGTGATGGTTCTATACAACATTCACTCATTCAACAGATGTTTATTGAGCTCCCACTAAGTACCAGGCACTGTTCTAGACCCATGGCCGCCATCACCATTAAGGCGAGCTGCCCCTGGCATTAACAAGGTTTGTACTGAGTGTCTGCCTTATCGAATATTAGGTGGGACAGAGCCATGGTTTTCACTTGGGATGGAATATTTGAATCACTTGGGAAGCTTTTAAAAATCTTAATGTCAATACCACACGCTACCAATTAAATCTGAATCTCTTGGGAAGAAACACAAGAACCAGTACCTAAATCTCAGGCAATTCTAATGTGCAGCCAAGTTTAAGCACCAGTGGTCTGGAGCAGTGATCCTCAAAGTTTTTTAGCAGGTGTCAAAATTATAGAGGCCTTAATTCAGTAGGTGAGTGGGGCTCAAACACCTGCGTTTCTAACAAGTTTACAGGCAATGTTCATGCCGCTTGGTCCAGGGACTACACTTTGAGAATCAATGAGCTAGAGTATAGGAACTTAATTTGTAGCTATTTATCTCACCAATAAAGATACCGTCCTAATTAATCTACACGTTTTTAGTGACTGATTCCCGTTTTTAAGTCCATTTTCTTCCAAGAAGGGGATGAGGACAAGAACTTGAAAAGAATTGTTGATTTTTACATTAAGAGTAAAATTTTCTTTGCTAGGAGAGGAAAGTACCATGATGGGACAAAGGAGACAGGGTTTTTCTAGTCTTGCAACAAGATACAGAGATGAGGAGCAGGGATCCTGGAGCTTCCTCTCTGCCAACCAACAGCTTTGTGATCTCCAATGAGTTGTGTACCTCCTCTGTGTCTCAAGTTCTTCTTAAACCATGAGGGTTGAAAATACCAGTGAAGTGCTTAGAAAAGAGCCTGGCACGTGGCAAGAGTTATAAAAGCTATTACTATGCTTCTGAAATCAGTCCAATACTCTTCTTTATTAGTTCATGATAATATTGCAAACTATAGACATCCTCCTTTCTTTCTTAATGCTCCGTGGCTTAGATATCAGCTACATCTTCCAAAGATCATCTCAATGTGACAGTATATCCAATGAAAAAACAAAACCCTTGCTGAATACCAGGTTATGAATACTAATAATCTCTCTACAGATTCAGTAGAAAATACATGGAAAAATAAAACATAGTATCTATTCTCAAGGAACTTAATCCTGGTAGAAGAGAGAAGATAGACTTGCAAATAACAATATCCCAAAGCTGACTGTAAAAACATGCAGAAAAATGAAAGTAAATTTCTGTGGATAGAGAGGAGAGAACATTTAGTTGTAGCAATATCAGCCCACAGCTATGGCTTCATGGGGAAAATGACAGTTGATTGGGGTCCTGAAGGTTGAATAGAAGCCCAATACACAGAGATGGTGAAGTGAAGGGCACTCCAAGAAGGGATGGGGCGTGTGCAAAAGAATTAAGGCAAAAATAGAGCCGTCGGCATAGGATCAGTTTCTCAGCATTTGTTCTATACCTTACTTGCAAAACCAGCCCTGCCTTGGTTCCTACTCTGGCAGATGAGTAAGTTCCCTTAACAGAACAAGCCATGTATCAAAATGCTCAATTGAAATATCCTGGAAGTAAGCCTCAATGTGTTTAATATACTTTTTTCTTTTTTTTTAATTGAAGTACAGTCAATTACAATGTGTCAATTTGTGGTGTAATGTCCCAGTCATGCATATATATACATATATTCATTTTCATATTCTTTGTCATTAAAGGTTATTACAAGGTATTGTATATAGTTCCCTGTGCTATACAGAAGAAACTTGTTTTTTATCTATTTTTATATATACTGGCTAACATTTGCAAATTACAAACTCCCAAATTTGTATTTTAAAGTTTAATTGATTTCGTTTTAAATGTTTTAATTGTTAATGACATCGTATTTTCCTAAATTTACAAGCCATTCATACCTCATTGCAGACAACTAGAAATACATAAAAACATAAAAACAACAATCACCCATAATTCCTACCCCAGGGATAACCACCTTTAGCATTTTGATGCATTGGTTCCCAGTGTCTACATTTTTTTAATTGAAATATAATTGACCTACAACGCTGTTAGTTCCAGGTGCAGAGCATAGTGATGAAATATTTCCATACATTACAAAGTGATCACCATGGTATGTCTAGTTACCATCTGTCTCAAGGTGTTTAATTTTTGTAAATAGGTTCTAGTACTTTTCCAAAGCAAATCTTAATTGATTTTCACCTCTTCTGATTGTGTATTTAGCATATTGACAGAAAACACTGAGGCTAACTTGAATTCAAATCATGAGGCTTTCATAATTCTTGGCCACCTAGAAATTCTGACCTGGTGGGTACATGACTGTCCCATATGCTACTTTTCCTGGCGTTACGCAGCCCAGATGCATTGTCCAGAGCTGACAGAGTACTAGCTGTGTGGGGAAAAAGGAAAAAAGGGATGTAGAGTATCGTGAAACTTTCATAACCCTGCCTGCAGTCTGGACCAGAGAGTTTCGTGGAGCCTCAAAACAGGCCATTGTCTACGTGAGGCGAGAGGTGGGTGATCAGAGAAAGGTCTGGGAAAAGTCAAGAGGGGCAAGAAATTATCTGTTCAGTTTTTTAAAAAAATTCAGCATCTCTCCCATCATATGATTCTCCCCTCTCTCTGTTTCTCTGATCACCTGCACACTGTCACGTCTGCTTTATTCCATTTGTTAAAAATGAGTCACCAAGTCTAGTCCACCCTCAAGGGAAGGGTAACTGTGTACTATGTCTTAAAAGGGAAATTATTAAAGAATCTGTGAACACTTAAAAACCACCACACCAAGGTTACCTCTTTAAGAACTTCACATAAACGGAATCTTATGGGTCTGGCTTCTTGCAGTCAGCATAATGTTGTTGAAATCCATCATGTTGTTGCAGGTGTCAGTGATCTGTAGCTTTTCATCATTGGGTAGTAATCCATTATACAATTGTGCCACATTTTGTTCTCCAACTGTGCTTGGCACTTTTTAGGAGAGGCATGTTTTGAGTAAGAAAAATGTGTGGGTTATGTAACAAATAATCCAGTGTATAAAACATAATTTTACTGCAAGGGCAATGACCTTAGGTTCCATGATCTGGAATGAGTAATATGACTGATACGGTGGCAATCAGACATCAAAAAATGTCACCTAATCAGAAATCTTTAATTCCTATGTTCTATGCTGATCACATATGCAGAGTTCACCTCAAGTAGCTGAATTTTCTAACTTTATACTCAAAATGTAATGAGGGGGAAAAATTGGAGAGTTTGGAGGTACACAGTTTTATAATGTACAAGATTGGGAGTAACTCAGATCAAGTCAGAAATTTTCTTTTCTATCATGAAATGTCTGGAGTTTGTTGAATGAATGAATGTTCTTCCCAAACCAAAATTCCTTCCAGAATTAAACTAAGGGACTTAAACCATGAAGCTTTTCATGAGGAGCTTGGCTGGAGTTTGGAAGGGCTGTTTCACGTGCAGGAAATACTTTTATTTCTCTCTTACATCTTCCAGAGGAATGGATTGACTATTCACAGGTCTTCACATCTGTCCAAGCTTATTCTTGCACCCATGCTTAGAGACTCCCTGACAGACGATCTTGGCTGGTCAGAGGTGGTCACCAAAAGCTACCACAGCAACCATGCAGCCAGCAGGAGTGACAGGACAAGGACTCAGTGCCAGTCTCACAACAGTCCTAGACTGGAGCCCAGTGGTCTCTGGACTTCCTCCCAGGATTTAACATGGGCCAAAACATCAGCAGCTGTTGAATGATAATGGTTATCTTGGCAGCTGTGTTCACACAGTGCGCATCACAGAGATGATGAGCTCAGTAGTTCTGAGTGTCGACTGGAAAACTCGGGAAAGTTACTCTCATGTATTTTTTTTAAATTGAGGTATAGTCAGGTTACAATGTTGTGTCCATTTCTGGTGTACAGCACAATGCTTTAGCCATATATGAATATACATATATTCATTTTCATATTCTTTTTCACCATAAGCTACTACAAGATATTGAATGTATTTCCCTGTGCTATACAGTATAAACTTGTTTATCTATTTTATGTATACCAGTCAGTATCTGCAAATATCGAACTCCCAGTTTATCCCTTCCCACATCCCTCCCCACTGGAAGCCACAAGTCTGTATTCTATGCCTGTGAGTCTGTTTGTTTTATGTATAAGTTCATTTTCTTTTTTTTTAGATTCCACATATAAGTGATATCATATGGTATTTTTCTTTCTATTTCTGGCTTACTTCACTTAGAGTGACAATCTCCAGGTCCATCCATGTTGCTGCAAATGACATTATTTTATTATTTTTTATGGCTGAGTAATATTCTGTTGTATAAATGTATGACATTTTCTTTATCTAGTCATCTGTCTATGGACATTTAGGTTTTTCCATGTCTTGGCTATTGTAACTAGTGCTGCTAACTGTCATGTATTTTTAGGCATTTAGCCTCCAGACTGTGAACCTCAAACTCAAGGATGGCAAGAATGGCCCCAGGCTTCCTTATCTATCTGATAAAAGATGAGATCAGAATCACTTGGTGGTCTCTTACAAGCTACACAGGATTGCCTATCCCCAAATTCATATGTAAAGCTCCCAGTGAGATGCGGATTACTGCCACCCTGAGTTACTTTTGTTTCCAGGAATGTGTTCTATGTTTCACATGCAATGGGACTTGGAGGAGAAAGGAACATGAGCTGCTTTTCCAAAATGGCTTTGATTTTATTAATTAGTTATTTTACTTTTAAGTGTCAACTAATATTAAAAGATGCTCCCTTTTATGTTTTCTTCATGGGATGAAAAATGCTGAGAACCATAGTGTTTAATACTAACATAAGAGCTACGAGAGAAAAGACAGAGAAATTTATAAGCATTAACAGGGAATGCTGGAGAATTATCAAATAGGGAGAATTTGCCAGTTCTGGATGCCAATCTAGAAATTATCCTTCCTTCCGTAAGAAATGTAAGGCATCCCTCCACCTCCCCCCAGTGTTTTGAATCCAATTCTCCAATGGGGCTCTCAACACAAAATCTTTCTCAAATAGAACTGTTTATGTAACCACTGTAAGGATGGATAACACAACAAGAAGCTAATTTATTTTTCAATAAAGTTAAATGTAAATAGAAACACTGTTAAAGCACTTAGCCAGCATTTTTAAAACAGTATTGAAAAATCTTTTGAAAACAACCAATTTCCTTTAATTTACCAGTACTATGGGTTTGCAGTTTTGCAGATCATGTTTCAGATGCATGGTATGTCTTGACAGCACCTCATTTTTGGATACCACATCCCTTCACCCTGTAAGTGCACACAGTCCGCATGGACCGCAGACTTGAGCTGCTCTGTCATTTCCTGCCTGTATTCGTTTCCACAACATGCCTCTTGTCTCAAATCAGCTTTCTGTCATTGAACTTCCAAATGTCCACTGTCCTCAGAGGCTCATCTAAACTAGGTGTCAGAGGAAGAATAATGAAGTATAACCCGTCTGTCCTAAGGCTTTAATTGCTGATGGTCTGTTTTATTCTCTAGGGAATGTGCATTCAAGAATGACCACATTAAATCTAAGGAGTCATTAATTGGTATAATTTAAAGGAATATGACAGAGTTAAAGGCAGATTCTCCAAAGACACTGCTTCTGCTGCAGGTTTTTTACTCAAGAGGACATGATTGTGTGCTTGCCAATATGGTGGCCATGACTCCTATTCATTAATAGCAGGTTATTCTACTTCTGGGTCAACAGGATGGTTGCATGGCCTTGACCCTCCTAAGTCAGGCAACATGACCAGTGAAGTATGAATGGAAGTGAAACATATCAATTCTGGCCTTTATTTGCCAGTGCAGTTATGACCAAGAAGTTCTGGACAATGAAGTCTCCATTGGCCTGGATCTCTGAGCAAGGTAAGGGAACGCAAAGTCCCCACTAACACTCAAAGAAAATGTGGCCTGAATGTAAATTAAACCCTGTGTTTGGTTGGTTGGTTGGTTGGTTGAAGCCCATTCTATTTTGATGAGTTTTTTGTTATTACAGCATAATTTAACCTACTCTAATGCAATTAAATTCCAATGTGTAATTTTTTCCCCTTCACAATTCATTTAATGTTTCCTAAATTGGGACACATTAAATTCAATATAAATATTCTTTTTGAGTGTCCCACCCATTCCTCAAAGGAAGTTATTAAATTGGCAGTTCATCCTAGAGCCCATAGTGTCTTAGAAATGGGACTAAGAATATAGCCAACACTCCCTTCGTTTGAATACTCTTCTTTCCAATACACTTTCCTCTGTGGGCTCCAAGATCGCAGGTAAATTTTGCTTTTCCACTTTCCATGTTCTAGAAGCCCTCAAGAGTCTCAGACCTTCACCACATCCTTTCCACCTCATAGCATCCCTACTACCAGCCTTTAATATTTAATTTAGAGAAGCAGGTGGTATAGACAGAAGCAGTTTAGTCTTCCCCCCCCTTCTCTTCTGTATTCTACCTACTTCCATTATTAAATGCTATCTACACACAGTATAAAGAAGAGAATCTTCCCCCAAAAGAAGGGAATGAATGTTTGGTCAAGGATCCCCATAAGTAAGCCTTCTTTTTGATCCTTATTGAATGCCATTTTCCCATGTTTATTCCATCTGCCCACCTACACGGCCTGTTCTCCAAGGACAGAATTGTCCTATGCTTATTGGTATTCCAATAGTTTTCTACTGTGCTTTATCATTATTTATTTTATATATATATAAATAAAAAATATAAAATTATTTATTTTATATATATATATATTTCATATATTTATATGTGTTATATATTACATATCATGTATATTATATTATAAACATATGCATTTTATATATTTATATATTATTTATTATTATATATTTATTAGTTAAATAAAAACTTCAGTCAGTATTTTGAGAGATACATTTTGGGCAGAATGGTTTTCTTACAAAGGGACAACTGGTCTTGTTAGGTTTTCTTACCTCCTTGTCCCTTTTCTCACCTTTTTGATTTCTTTGCCCACTCTCTCATGCCTATCCTTTTGGCTCACAGACAACAAACAAAAATTTTCATTGCATGTGTTTCCTATTTGAAAGTGACGTTATCTGCGTGTCCCACTCGACAGGACTTCTGTTTCATTGTTCACACAGAAATCTCACTGTCAGTAATAACCTTTGTAAAAAAGGGGACCCTCATCTAGAAACTAAATGCTCCTTTGAAAGTAACCTGTGCATTCACAGGACTCTTTGTATCCCGGGGGCATTTGTTATGTATTTGTTGTTGCCATGGGCTTTCTGATAGTGAGACTGGTCCAGCGTCAGCTGTCAGGATGAGCAAAGCCTGCTCTTCATCTGGTATTGCTGCTTCCTGCCTCTCTGTCATGAGAGGCAGCCAGATTCCTCAGTTCTGCTTTTCTTCATTCCCAGTAGCTCACATGTAGAGAACTTTTTAAGGCTATTCGCAGAGTATGACATCAACTCTGAATAACCCTATGAAGGAAGTAAAGGAAATCATGCCAAACGAGACTAACTTCAGTTGTTTTCATGACAAACAGTGGTGCAAGGGAGGAAACATCATTCCGAGGATATGGTTTTTCTTTAACTTCAAAGAATTCAATTATATTGCACATCAATTAAATAAGTCTGTGGAGTGGGGATAAATTAAAAATATAGGGTATACATTTATGAATATATGTATGTTCATGTATAACTGAAAAATTTTGTTCTACACTAGAAATTGACACAACATTGTAAACTGACTATAACTCAATAAAATAAAATAAAATAAAATAAAATAAAATAAAATAAAAACAAAAACAGAAAAAAATAGGGTATAAAAGAAACTTTCTTCATAATGAAGAGAACAATTTTCAGCTTGAAATAAAGAAGGTAGAGATTTGAGCTGTGTAAACTTGGGTTTGAATCCCAGCTCCCTTGCTGACCAGTTTTATGGTTTTGTGTAAGTTCTTTAATCCTTCTGACCTCATAGTTCTTATCAGTAAAATGGGATTCATTCATATTTGCTTTACAGAAAAAATAATAATGTATTGTATTTCATGCAGTGTAACACATTGCACAGAACAATTCTTCAGTCATGGTAGCATTGAGCACTGTAGAGATGGATTTATAACACAAGACAACACTCTCTCCCAGGCCAGGCACTTTATTCATATTATGTTATTTAATTCTATTAAGACTTCTATAAAGAAATGCTGTTAATATTTTATAGATGAGAAAACTCAGACTTACAGGGTACAATAACTTATCAAACGTCACAGAAATGAGAAGTTGTATACTCAAGGATGTTTTCTGCTGAGTAGCTGAAAACAGTGCATGCCAAACACTCACGTGCACACAAATCACCTGAAGGTTTTATTTCACTACTAATACTGACCCAGGAGGCCTGGGGCTGGCCCTGAACCCTCCCTGTCCATGGAGGACCCAGGTGATGCTGACCTGCTCCTGCAGGGACAGGACCTGTGTTCAGGGTGACTGTGGAGAAGTGATAACTAATTGTGTTTCTCCCTGCCCCAAGATTCACCTTAGAGGGGATTAAGATTACCTGAGCAATTTAATGATCTCATAGCTGCTCAGATTAACTAGCCTTCACCTCACCTCACTCACGTTTACAGTAATGCCGACAAAATACCAACATTTGGAACTTAAGTTAGATAACGATCATTCATATTTCCAGCTGGTCAAAACAGGTAAAGGCTACACATTTTCACAAACTTAGACACTTATAACCTCTCAATATAACTCCAAAAGACTGAACAGACAAATTGTTTTACTTTCAACTAGGTAAGCACACCTCCCTTAGACACCATAGCTATTGCTGCCCATTTTTACAAGTTTGGTTTTGTGTGATTGAAATCCCCGAGAGTCCAGATTTCACACAGCAGACACCCTGTGGCCCTGGAAAAGGTCTATACCTGAATACATAACTGAGTCCCCGGATCCCCAGAAAGCTCTAGAAAACCCCAACCAATTAGAGGCTCTGTCAGCTATTTCAGACAGTAATAAAACAACATGATGAAAACCAAAGAGAAGGTACTTAAATCACTGGCTTTAATAATGTGTCATGGTGATCTGAGCTAACAAATACACTCCTGTTAGAGAGAATAAGGAAATCTATTTTATATGCAGGGAAACAGTCTCTTACCCAACAGAGGGAATGGAAAATGGTAAAGTCTTTCTTTCTAGGGCAATCATGAAATGCACATAAATAAACTTGAAAAAATTATATATCTTACTTCTGGAAATTCATCAACTTATTGAAAAGGCTCCACAAATATTTATTCATTGTGTATTTATTTTTATAATTTATTAGTCATACCTTTTTCTATTCATGCATACATCATATATACAGTGTACTTATTATTTACTATGTACGATTCTGGATGGATTTCACCACATTTAATTTAAAATAAAAAACAAGATATAATAAAAATATATTTTATTGGTTAGGTAAATTAAGGTACATACCTCTAATAAATTCTGAGTTATTATTAAATGGCTTAATGCTGATAAATATTTACTGACATGGAATGATGACAAGAAGTAATGTTTATTGAATACATACTATATATTAGGTACTAACGTGACTATGTGCTTCACATTTCTCTCTCCTAACTCTGTACAGTGGATACTTTTATTCTCCCCCACTGTACAGATAAAGAAAATTGAAGCTCAGAAAGGCTAAAGTCAAGATTACACAATGAGTAGGAGGCGAACATAGGGAGCAAACCCAGCCCAGCGTCGTAATCTATAAGCCGTATCACTGATGTAATGAGACACTGCGTGTATACTGGTAAGTGAAAGGAAAAAGTTCTCGGGTCCTCTATGGAACACTTTCAGTCTATGTAAAGATGAAAAATGAATATTATGAGGTGTTTTTCTCTGGAGACAGAAATATCGATGCTATAATTTTCTTCTTTTCCCCTGTTTATTTTTCCCAGCATAAACATAACCTATGATCCTTGACCACTCACCTAGTAATTGAAATAATTGTAACTAAGAATAGGGATTTTTCTACTGTAAAGATTACTTACAAATAGACTCCCCCAACCTTCTGGTGACTTAAACACTGAGTTTAGGGAAAAGACCAAGCAGCAGTGAGCTATGACTGCTTGCAGCAAACCTGCTGTCTTCTAGCAAGAAGAGGGGCCTGGCAGACATCGAGGAGCTTTAGAGAGTGTGTGGTTGGTACAGCGATTGCCTGATTACCTCTCCAGTGGCACAGTGTGATGTGATATGGAATAGAAAAAGCATCTACTTCAGTGCCTGCACATTGAAGAAAGGGACACACCCAGAAATACTCAGATTTTTGGGGGGAGATTATTAAACATTACCTCTGAGCCAGTGCTAATTTCTGGGGACCTAGTGCAGAAGACCACTATGGCCCACCAGCCAGATGGGAGTTTTGACCTCAGTCTGTCTTGCAGTGGAACCAGCTGGTCCATAAATCCACCTTGCGATTACTTCCCAGTTCTTGAGAATCTAGTTGGACAGAGGTACTCAGAAATTGTCAGGCCTCGTGTCATTTTTCCTGACACTGAGGACTGGAAGTTCTTACACAGGACATGCCAAGCTCCTCTCCAACAAAACTGAACCCCAAGAGTGATACCACACACAGGACATACAGAGATTAGTGCCACCAGGAAAACATTTGAAAGACGCAGGTGTATGAATCCTTCTAACACCCTCATCTAACATATCATGTAACCTGTGTGATAGATGGATGTGCTCTCTTAGCCAGGCAATCAAGGTTAACACCAACAGTGATCAGCCACATCGAGAAATCAGACCCTTACATGATATGATGAGAACAGCACTTCATTTTCAAAGCTTAAGTTTTTCTTTCCCCAAACCCATAACCCTACTCTAGTGATGATAAAAATGTCAGACAAATCCAAATGGAAAGATTCTAAAAAATACCTGACCAATACTGTTAGTGTTCCCCTCTCTCTGCTCATATCTAGTGCTCTGTCTGCTCTAACAATACTCCTCAAGACAGTCAAGGTTATCGAAAACAAGGAAATTTGAGAAACTGTCACAGCTAAAAGGACCCTAAGGAGACAGGATCACTAAAGGTAATGTGGTGCCCTGGATGTGAGCCTGGAACCAGTAAAGAAGACATTAGGGGAAACCCGAGAAAATCTGAATAAAGTGTGGATATTGGTTAATAATATGTATAAATATTGGTTCATTAATTGTGACAAATTACCATAATAGCATAAGAGGTTAATAATAGGGGGAGATGTGTGTTGGGTAAATGGGAGCTCGCTCTACTATTTGTGCAATTTTTCTGTAAATTTAAAACTATTCTAAAACAAAATTTTATTTAAAAATATGTCTATAAAATTGATCTATATCTTAATTAGGTGATGTCTCCAGTTACCACTGCTATTCCAAATACAGTAAGCCGACTCTAGCAAATCAGCACCTTTCCTGACATCTGTAAATGTGTGTTTTTTTAATTCCAATAAGCAATTGTGGCTTTTGTTGCTGTTTTGAATTTTATGTACAGAAAGAAGGACATATATAGGTGTTTATGTGACCAATACCAATGGTAGATGCCCTAATCATCTTTTTATGAAATGTATTCATTTTTAGATTTAAAAAAACACCATATTTTAAAAGACATAGGTTTAAACAATGAAAAATATTATTCTGAAGACACTATAATATAAAGTAAAATTTCATTTAAAAATCCCTTTATATTTCCCAGAATCTCTTGAGGTTGAAGTTTCCAAATATTATTCAAGTTTCTCTGAATAGATGCCCCCCATGAATTTCATGAATTTGAATTCAGAAATGTTTTAGGCTGAGAGAGGATAGTGGTGTGCAAAGGATGTGCTTTGCCGATGCGAATCTAATAAGCGTGGCTTGGCTCTGAGCAGGTAGCAGCCACTTTACCTGTGGGTTTCAGCTAAGACAGCGTGGAGCTGAGCAGACTGGCAGTGGCTCCAATGACTTCCAGATCCCAGTGAAGATGACCCGACGCCAGCACCGCAGGTACCTCGCATGGACTCAGATCTTTGCTGTTGGCTGGGAGTCAATCCTGGAGACCTGGATTTTCAGACAGATGATGATTCTGTTGACACCAAATTTCCCTGTATAAATCACCCTTCTTAAAATGCCAGAGTGGTTTCTGTTATCTTCAACTAAGCAATGATTCATATAAGAGGCCAGAGAAGGAGCCGTTAATAAGTGGCTAGGATCTCATGCTGCACACTAAATACTTAGGAATATTTTTCACTTTTAAAGATAATATATAGCCTTTACAATTTTTTTGAAATATCGTGTATTCTTGGACTAGCTTATGTTTGTCCTTCTTAAAAGACACATTATAGAACTATTTCTTTACTGCAAAGATCATGAACACTGCAACAATGGTGCTAATTGGCATCACAATTGACCGTGGCTTGGGGCATGTGTAGGGCATGGTGTGGACTGTAGAAAACTCACAATGGAACCCTGAGCTGAGACACTATGACACTAGAGGATGGGGCAGCCAAAGAGAAAGAGGGTAAGTTCAGTGGAAGAATAACATCCTTCTCAACACTGGTGTGTTTCCCAGCACACAGTGGGCCCCTTTTATCTCACTAGTTATGTGTGGCATTGCACTGATGAGGTAGTGAAGCAGAATTCATAAACTGATGCCCTGCAGGCTGGACCCACCCCTCAAAATCTTTTAGTTTGCCCAAAGCCATCTTTGAGAAAATTGAACACACGTTGAAAAATGAGAGTCTATTTAAACATACAGATGTCTAGTTTTGCTTGACAAATTGGAAAATCCAACATTGGGAATGCCTTACCATATGACAATGAGCAGCTGGAGCTGAGGGCAAGGAGTCCCCTCTCCTGACCCCCATACTCTCTTTGATCACACAGGTCACACTGAGCTGTGATTGTCTCTTTGCTCATTTATCTTTCCCACTGGATTGTGGGGTAACTGTTTTTTCATACCTATACCCCTCCCACCCTGACTTACACAGCATCAGCCAGCTAAAATGTTAATCCGTTTTTATTAAGTGAATGAATAGGTGTAGGTAGTCAAGGGATTTACTATTGATCATGTGAAAGTAACATTGATGGAATTCCTACTCCGCGTCAGACACTGAGCTAGGAGATTTTCATGTACTTGTCAGTCACGTAGTAAACACAGTGGCAATGGGACAGGGTAGTAAAGGAAACCAGAATTGGGAACATTGATGAGACTCCTTCATAAATGATATGACATTTCAGTTGATTTCTGCCCCCCTGGGAAACAGACAAGTTTATGTGCAGGAAGTTCACTGGGGGAGTGCCCTCTACATCGGTATCCGTGGAAAGAGAAGCTGAATTACAATGTAGTTACAACAAAGCCCTCAGATGATGCTAAAGGCAGCTCTGCTGCAGGTAGGGTGGACCTACAGAGTCCTGATTTCAGCTGATTTTTAAAGGAAGGGTAAGATTTTAATAGATAATGGACATGGGACAGAGTGCTATTCTAGAGAGAAGGTTGTAAACCTGGGACAAGGCATGCATGAAGAATGAAGATCAGACTTTTCTATAACAATCCAAAGGAGACAAAAGCTGGAGAGGAATGTAAGGGTTAAATGCTGGAATAAAGTCCCGACTCGAAGCTTCAGATCTGATTCTATACACGCTGGATGCCGTTTATGTCGACACGGTCAAAGGCGCAGCAGAAAGCTTTAACTAACCACAATTTGTAGAAAGCATTCCAGATGGAAAACTGTGGCTTGTGAAAGCAGGCAGTTTTCAAAGCACATACATATGTCAAACTTCATCAAGATTTACATTTTAAGTAAGTGCCATTTATCGTACTTCAGTTAAACTTCAGTGAAGCTGAGCAGAAAGCAGGTGGGCCTTCCCGAATGCCTAATCTATGTTCTCAAAGGGGCAGAAATGAGCTAACGTTTATTAAATCTTACTAAGGGCAAAACAGCATGCAAGAGACTCCATCCAAACTGGTCCAGTTAGTCAGCAGAGAAGCCCTGCAAATGGGATGATATCATCTCTCTTTCCAGACACCGAAACTCAAACATCAGCTCCAGAGATCACAGAATTAGTAAGAAAGAGAGTTAAGGCTGGAACTCAGATCTATTTCTCTTCTAAGCTCTGATGTTCCAAGTGGTGTCACACATGGTGACTATCAACATAGAACATAGACATAGATTCATTCTCTAGTCTGGTGACAAGTACCAGGGAAGACTGGTGGGGGCAGGTACACGATCCAAATGAAAGACTTAGATCTACGTTCATCAGGAGTCTCGGCCTGTAATGTTCGTGTAGTGTTCTTGTCTGGCTTTGCTATCAGGGTAGGGCTGGCCTTGTAAAAATGAGCTTGGAAGTGTTCCCTCCTCTTCAATTCTTGGAAAAGTTTGAGAAGAACTGGCATTAATTCTTTAAAAATTTGGTAACATTCACCAGCGAAACCATCTGGTCCTGGTCTTTTCTTTCCTGGGAGAGTTTTGACTTCTGCTTCATTCTCCTTCCTCCTTATTGGTCTGTTCAGATTTTCTATTTATTCATGATTCAATCTTGGCAGGAGCTGGGGTATGGGAGAAATGCAGAGGGTTGGGTGTAAAGTTTTATGTAGGATAAGTAAGTTCTGGAGATTTAATATATAGCATAATATTTTAGTTAATAAGTTATATATAATAATTAATTATATTAATTAGAATTAATAAAATATGCTGTTTACTTGAAATCTGCTAAGAAAGTAGATTTTAAGTGTCCTCACCACACAAAAAAATATTGTAACTATGTGAGGTGATGCGTGTTATTTAGCCTGACTGTGGTAATCATTTCACAGTGTATACATATATCAAAACATCACGTATACCTCAAATATACAGAATTTTTGTTTGTCAATTATACCTCAGAAAAGCTGGGAGAAAACAAATTAACAAATTAAAGACTTAGAAAAACTCCAAAACCTATTTTGTATTTTTAATAGACTCTCACACTCTAAGACATTCTTAAACTGATCGGAAATTCAGTGAAAGAGAGAAGAGAAGAGAGGAAAGGGAGGAAGGGAGGGAGGGAGGAGGGAAAAAAAAAACATACAGACAGATGAAGATTTTATCTCCTTAGACTTTTATGCCTTATTCACATAATATAGAAGTTCTGTTATAATAAATGTCTTAGCCAATCCAATCCACCTATCACGAGCACCACCTACTCACCTACGAAAGCTCATTTTTATCTATGGTGCCAATCAGTAAGCCAGTAATTTCACTAGTGGAAGCCCATGTGTTAGTTAACAATGACTCTTGTGTTGATCAGAAATAAAGACAGCGAAGTCCTGAGTGTGAACTTTCTGATGAGGCTGCCAGGGCCCTTCCTGGAATAGAATTCCTCTTTAGGACCCTGACAGGACTGATAGTGTAACTAAAGTGCATACAAGACATTTGGCCCATCTGAAGTATTTTAAAATAATTAAAATGTTCAGTAAAAAAAAATGTGGTTTATCTAACTTAAAAGATGTCAAATAAAAATGTTTAATGCACACTAAACGACTCTGAATATCATTGTATCATCAATGAGTTGCAGAAGATTTAGGCAGAAAGTTGTTTTAATTATACAGTGATGGTGGATCAAAACCTAGAGCTGGGTTGCTGTCACTTCTGAGTTTTAGAAAGCTTGTTCTTGCCCCCAAGTGTTTCATTGTGGTTGATTTGCCCACGTATTACAGGCTTCTTGAGTGTTGTGTTTGGAAATGTGTGTTGATTTCCAGTTTGGCATTATCCTCCTAGACTTCTTCTCTACTGAGTTACAGCTTCATTGGAGCAAAGAAATGAATAATGGTGTTGAAAATATTCCTTATGCTATCTCTAATCAAGTGTTATATGAATTTCTTCCTACAGCAATGAAAAATATTGCTGCTTTATCACTAAGGAAAATGATGCATAGATACATTAAGTGACTCCTTTTCTCCACTGAAAATGGAGAAATGGACATTTTAGTCTGGTCTGGAATGTCACATTAGGTATGTGGTTTTGTCAAACATTAGGATGAAGGCTGAGAATAGCCTCTTAGTAATTTTAATACACAGTAGAATCTTTTTCTTCATTTCCCACATTTAATGTTCTCCTGTGCTTAAATGTCTAGGAAGTGTGTCAGAAAATATTAAGATAATTAATCTCAAAGAATTTCATATCTAGTCCATATAGCTATAGCATTTTTTTTTGAGGGGAGGGCACAAGCCACCAAATTGTACTGACAGTAAAATAATAGTAATTCTCGTTTATGGTGGGTTTCTTGTTATAACTCTCATTCTAAAAAGTGTATCTCTCACATAATTCGTAAACACAGGGGAAATGAAAATGTGACAAATTTTCAAATTTCTTCTTTATTCTTTACTGAAACGCTATTTTCGAGGCCCAAGGTTACCTGTAGATTGCAGAGAATTTGCATGTTTTCTTTTAAATTAGCATCTTTTCAAAGAAAGAAGACATATCAGTTTCCATTGTCATCACCGGGAGTGAGACACTGAGAGTCAAGATGAGTGGCAGAAAAGCTGATAAAGGAGTTGGATGATGGTCTAATTCCGAAACTGCTCAATAATGTATTGTGGTATGTCCTTATTAGAGGCCAGTGTCAAAAATAGCTTCCAGAAATGTGATGAGAGTATCACCAGAACTGAATTAATTTCCCAAAGAGAGAAGAACCCTATTTTGTCAATGTACAGTAATTTTATCTCCTCATAAAAATTTTACCTCAGTAAAAACCATGCGTATCATTGCTAACGTTCAACTTTTGCCCGAGAGCTGAGTAGGTATTTTCCATTTCATGCAATATGTCCCATGCAGGATGCCCCAGGCAACTTGTAAATGTACTGAAAATTTCCCTTCCCTACATTTTTCTACAGTATAAATTACACATTTTATGGCTAATGTTCACCATTTGAGAGCTATGTAAGTATTTTCCAAATTATGCAATTCAGATGGTTACTTATAACTCAGGTTTCTGAAGGTCAGAGAGATACATACTTTACACATTCAAGGTACATCATGAGTCTAAGGTGCAGAGTGGAAACTAAGAGTAAGTGAATGGGGAGAAATTCTTTCTAGATCTTAGGAAGCTCAGAGAATTTCAGGGAGGAGCTTGTGCCCTGATTTTTTTTTTTTTTTTTTTTTTTTTTAAGAACGTGGGAGAAGCCTTAAGATTTGTATGCCATCCTTACTTACACTGCTCTGGACTTCTTCCCTAACTTGCAGCCACATACCGTCTCCATAGTCCTAGATTTCAAAAGTCACCAATGACTGGGGCCCACCCCTAGTGCCAGTGCTTCCTGCCTGTCAGGATACTAAGCATACTGATTGCATGGAGACTCTCCTTCCCTGTGGGGGAAAGAATGCTTATTAATTTCATTTTTCAGACTAGGAAACTAAAGTAAAGAGGCCAAGTTCTCATAACCAGTAGAAGTGGAAGCTAATTTTGAATCCATAATTGTCAGATAAAACTAAGCAATCTATACAGGAGGTCCTGGGGTCTCCTTCCCACCAAAAAATAAAAAAGCAAAACAAAACAAAACCAAGCAATCTGTCACTTGTCATTTTCTACTACATAATATTGTCAATAATTATTTTCATTTTAACACATTTCCTTAAACTCTTGGTTTCGTCTGGTAGTGCACTGTCTTTATACCAAGGATTTCTAGTCTAAAATATTTCTGCCTTTAAAAAAATAAGCACTCAGAATGTTTCAGTAGATTCTGTAAATGTTTACTGGTTTATATTCTGTTTTCATTTCCTGGTCTTTCATTCAAGACATTGTCATCACTCTGCCACCTTGCTATCTGTTATTTGTCAGTCACTGACTGTCAGTCCTGTTTATTCTCCTCATCACCTTGACTCCAGACCACCTTTAAATCAGTACTGATGTTTACTGTGTTTCTGGATTATCCAAAATACTGTTGCTGTTTATTTTTGCCCTGACCAGAACGATCCTTGCTCTGATCAGTAAGAGATCTCTAGCATTGCTTTTAAAATCTTCTGTCATATGTATAATATGACCCAGGAGGTTGTTATGATTTCCTCCTCCTTTTTTCAGGGAGGAACCTCACTAACTAATAGATAATTAGAAGTTTGGTCATGATCTATCTTGCAAATTCCTTTTCTGGGACGTTCTCTAAGATTATGGGTTCTTTGGTCTTCCCCTCTTTCCCCCGGCCCTCCTTTCAGGGCCACCAGCTGCCACATTGAACTCAAAGCTGCCCTGCACTTGGTGGAGCTTAGAAAGGGCAGGGCAAGCAAGCCTTCCTTCTTACCATTCTGTACTTTTAGGTTCCATAAACACATTTGGGCATATGAAATCTCTTTACCGATAGGGTCAAACAATTTTGGAAATGGTTTATAATATACAAGGTTCTAAGTATAAAGTTGAAATCAATTTGGCCTCTCTCTTAGGTCTCACAAAGTGAGTGAGGGTGGGTGGGGGCCAACATGAGTCATAATCTCAGATCTGAGCTTCTCTCAAGTCTCTCATACTGAAAACTTCTTTTTATCAAGAAAGGTCCTGTAGGAAAAGATGCTCCACATCATATGTCATTAGGGAACTGCAAATTTAAAAAATGACATACTGCTGCACACCTATTAGAATGGCGAAAATACAGAACGCTGACAACATCAAATCCTGGCAAAGGAGTGAGGCAGCAGGTACCCTCATTCATTGCTGGTGAGACTGCAAGATGGCACAACCACTTTGGAGACATTTTGGCAGTTTCTAACAAAACTAAGCATATTCTTACCATACCATCCAGCAATCATTGTCATTGGTAATTACCCAAAGGAGTTAAAAAATAATGTCTACACAAAAACTTGCACATCGATGTTTATAGCAGCTTTATTCATGAATACCAAAATTTGGAAGCAAGCATGATAGCCTTCAGGAGATGAATGGATAAATAAACTATGATACATCCAGTTAATGAAACATTATTCTCTGCTAAAAGAAAAAAAAATAACTATCAAGCCATGAAAAGACTCAGAGGAAACTTGAATGCCTATTACTAAGTGTAAGAAGCCAATCTGAAAGGTAACATACTTAAAAAAAATAAAGATTCCAACTACATGACATCCTGGAAAAGGCAAAATTATTGAGACAATGAAACTTTCATTGCTTGCCAGGGGTTAGGGAGGAGAGACAGATGGGCAAGCGGAGAATAGGGGATTTTGGGGGGCAGTGAAACTATTTCATATAATCCTTCAGTGGTGGATATAGGTCATTATACATTTGTCCAAACTCACAGAATGCCCAACACGAAGAGTGAACCCTATGTAAACTATGAACTTTGAGTGATAATGACGTGTCAATGTAGTTTCATCAATTGTAACAAAATGTACCCTTTGGTGCAGGATATTGGTAGTGTAGGAGGCTGTGCATGTGTTGGGGAAGGGAGTGTGTGGGAACTTCTGTACTTTCGACTCAATTTTGCTGTGAACCCAAAACTGTTCTAAAAAATAAAATCAATTTTTTAGCAGGTTTTCAGTAGAAAATCTCCAAGGTAGAAATATCATTCAAGGGCAAACATGTTTGTTTGTTGTTATTGTGTTTTTCAGACACATCCCAGCATAAGCCCTTATAGAGAGAAGATTATTTTCTCCATAAGCAAGTATTTACCTGCCCATGGAGTCAAAAGTCTCTATCATTATGATTTTTAAGACTTATAGTTCCTTTTCTTCTCTACTCTAGGTGTCAACTAAAGTCCTCCAAAGTTCTGTTAGCCTTGAATATCTGATAGACCTAGGGTAGGCTGTATCAGTGTGGGTTAATTTTTTTTCATCTTGAGGTCCTCTTGTGATGGGAATTAATTAACAGTTTTTTTCTATCCTTCCTTACATTTTAAAATAGATTTAATATCATCTTTCCTACTAACAACTGTTTAATTTTATTACTCTCTAATTTAACAGCAGTGATATTAAAATGAGATGTAAGTAGGTCAACCAAGTTTCAGTCACATTCTTTACACTACAAGATATGTTTTATCAAAAAATCATTATTTGCTTAGAATACATGAAAATGTCACTGCATAAATTTGTAATAGAACTATATTAATAATAAGGCAGAAATAATAAAGGCAGTATATGAGGTCTATGACCAAGCAAAGAAAACTTATTTTTTGCTATTAGCATTTCAGTTTTAACAGAGATCAGACTTCATTTATTACAGTTGGCATTTTTAATAAAAACATGATTATTAGCAGTGACAATGGTGAGGTAGTAAAGGAAGATCAAGAACCAAATTTAGACAACAGAGAAAAAAAAAAAAGAGAAGCCAGAAGAAAAGATAAATTTATAATGCAGTTAGCTGTTAGTGTCTAGATGAAAAATGCTTCCTGAGGACTGAATGTGAGGTCATTTTTTCATCCATGTCAAATAATGGGAACTATTATGTATGAGTACTATCAATCTTTCATTTATTCAGTTAACTAGTCACTCCACAAATATGTGTTGCAATATACTGTACTGGGTTGGGTGGGATGTAAAAATAATGCTTGAGACCCAGCCTGCACCATCTTTGATGCTTTAACCAGTAAAAACATAAGACACATAGACATATAATTTGATATAACTTGATGAATGATATATGAATGGTAGAGTACTCTAGTTCTAAGCAGTGTTACTCACAATGTGGTCTGCAGATCCAGACCAGTCTGAGGTTTGTCAACTGCCCACAGTGAGCAAAGTACAGAATCTGAGAGTACCTCCACAGAAACTTTGATAGCATTTGACATTGCTGAAATATTCCATGTGATCAGTGGTCTTGAATGTTGAATCTAATAGTAAAAATTGGGGGATAGTGTTTTGTATATTTTTATTTTGTTTTTCTAGTACTTCATTTTTACTGTAATTTATAAATGTGTCAGTCTGCAACAAATTGGGGAAGGGAATTCATGGCCCTTCATTGATTTTTTTAAAAACCCTTAAATTCAAGGGATAGGAATTGCAGCTCTACTCCATGGTGAAAATGAAGGCTAAATGAAGGAACTGGTATTTCAAAAGGGTCTTAAAGGATGACTAGGCTTTAAGAGGTGAAATAGGGTTACAAAATATGTTTTAGAAAATAAAAATACCTTGAATTTAAAATGTGCTTGAAAAGCAGCAAGTAAATAACTTTGGCAGCAATGGAACAACCACAAAGACAACTGAGAATGTGAGTAAGGGTTTGAGTCTAGAATAAATAGAAAGATCAGAAAGGAATCTGGTTGTAGTCTTTAGGTTTTTTAGCAACTGAGATATACAGATAGCAGAGTATTTTAAGAGGTGTGTCTTTCAGTGATATGCAAAATGGATTGGAAATGTGAACCCTACAAATCAGAAGACCAAGTACAGAACTATCATTATAGCATGGAAGTAGGTAAGTAGGACTTCTTTGAGGGCTGGCAGGAAGAATATGGGAAGCATTGACTAATAAGAATTTCAGAAGACCTAGACTGCCATTCCTGTTCAGCACCATGAACAGTACTTGAGCCACAGGATGCATGTACTACTGTTGCTTTGTTGAGCTAAAGAGGAGAATCAGAATTTCAATAAGGATTGGGATATGAGAAAAGTTAAAAGCACCCAAAATCTTATCATAAGTTAGAAAAATCAGGTCTGAAATGAGGGCAAAATTGGCTCTGTTTTAGACAAGGTCAAAGTCACACTTATTTGAAACATGGCATTAAGAGAAAAGACAGGGATGGAAGATTCATCCATTGACTCTCAAGAGTCATTGGATGAAGTTTCAGTGTTTAGGACACAACATTTCCAAGGGAATGAATATAGGGGAAAGAGTAATGCTGAGAAAAACAGAATGCCAACAGGAAAGGTAAGATGAGGGCAAGGACTCATCAGCAGGGAGTCTGGGAAGCACAAGGGCAATGACACAGAGCTGCCGGAATCCATAAGGGAAAGGTCTCAGGAACATCAACTACAATTTGTAGGGATCCTGAGGCCTCTGGCTAGGGTGGCTAGAAGATTATTTTCTCAGTGTGGCAAGGGTTTAAACTGAGTTAGAGTGGCTTAGGGCAAGTCATATTATACACTCTCTTTAAATATAAGTCCCATATATATTATATACATATATATGTATGTGTGTGTATATGTATATATATATATATGGTTTCAGCTTATCAGCTACTCAAATTTTATGGAGGAGGCGGGAATATGCCTCTTTGGCATATTGATTTTCTTAAATTAGTTATTTTTAAGGAACAGAGCATAGGAGAAGTTCTGAAAACTCAGTGAAGTTACCTTTCGTAAGAGACATTTACACTTATAAGGGAAATCTCCGCTTGTAAAAGTGTGTCCCTCTCTGCATCAGGAATAGAAGGATGACTCTAAATCTCTAGATAATTTTATTAATGGAAAAGGTAACACTTAGACCTGCATAACAACCCTGTCCCTTGTTTACTGTGCTTTTCTTGGAAACCTCCCAGACCTGCTCCCTCCCACACCCCCAATATGTTCTTTTGCCTTTAGCTGGAGATGGTATTTAAGGTGCTGGCTTGGGTCATTTAAAGGAGTTATTCAATTTTCCTTGGTACCTCCCATGTATACAGGAGGAATGTATATTATTAAACTTGTTTGTTTTTCCCCTATTACTGCCTTTTATTACAAGGAATGTCTCAACCAGGAGCCTAAAATGATGGGGAAAATTGTTTTGCCTCCCCCACCAAAGTTAGAAAGCAAAGGGAGAAGTGAAGCCTCTGTTTTCATGTTTGTTGTAACCTTCTTACATTTTATTTCTTGCACTTCTTCCTTGTTCTCTCAGCTACTGAATTTATCCTGAATGACTGATAGGAGTAAGTCAAAGTTACCCTTTTATTAGCAGATAGAGCAACCTCTAAATCAGGAAGCCCATCAAAGTGTGGGTCCTTGCCATTGGCTGAGAAAGATTCACAGCAGAGGCAGAGGGACAAGGTGAAAAGCTGCTTTATTGCTTGGGGGGAGAGAAAATGCAAGAAAGTGCTTGAGTGGTAAAAAGGAAAGAGAAATGCTTGAGCAGGGAGCTGTCAATCAAGATGGTCAATGGAGACATCTTCAACTCTGGGTCAGGCCAATTGGACTTTGATTAGAAGCTTCTGCCATCATGTCCTCCTTCTGGGTGTGGTGGAGCCAATCACCTCTTTTTCCTATCTTTCTGTGGGCTTTTCCAGTTGCTGTCACAGCAACTGTCAACTGGAATGGCACTGGTGGGTGTGTCATTTAGCATGCTAATGCACTACAATAAGCATGGTAATAAGACCCAAGGACCACTGGAATTCAAATTCTCCATCATCTTGGGTCTAGTTGGTTCCAACCAGTTCTTCTTTCTTCTTTTTGTGGCTGCTCTTGAGATTTAGATAAGAGTAACTGGTTTCTACTCAATAGAGGGGAAGGGGTATGACCCTGGGGGCCATAACTTAGTAACAGTTTGTAAAGTTACTGAAGGGGAGGCTAGAGAAGAGACCTGATCATCATGCAGTTAGCTTTTTCCCTCTGGTTGCAGTTACAGTATTTGTAAAGGGACTCAGGAATATTTATCAGAGAGTCTGTGACTATTGTCCTAGTGCTTAATCCTGCTCTTTTATGGCTCAGGAAGATCTGGGAGACTTCAACTTTTCTATAAATAAGAGGCAGGATTGTGTCAGGGAGGGACACACAGTGTCCTACTCAGTATCTTCAGTGTCACTTTCCTTAACTAAACTCTCTTCCCACAATCCTGAGTGGGCTCTCTGGGACTTACAAGTTGATCTTCTCTATCTGTGCTTCCTTTTCAATGATAGAAAATGTTCAGCCTTTCCTAACCTCACCATACCCTTATAGCTCTTTAGTGAGGGTTGTATGATAAACAACATTCATTATTCAGTGCCTTTGAAGTCAAACAAAATGGAACTTAAAGCTTGGCCCTACCACTTACAGGTTGTTTAACTCTGGACTAACTAGCAAGTTAATTTCTCTGAGATTCAGCTTTGTTCATCTTCACAGTGAGGAAAATAATGCCTTCCTTAAATGTATTTCAAAGATTAAGTCAGATGAAATCAATGTAAAGTGGTAAACTCCTTGTCACATTGCAGAGAAGACTTTATTATGTGTCAGCATATGACTCATTTTGTACAGGTCAGCCTCTGCCTGCTGCAGCCTGCCATAGTTAGCTATAATAGTCACTGGACATGTGCAGGCAGCATTCTGTCCACTCTTGGAATTAACTTGCATCTAACTAGTGTCAATCAAGAAATGCAGAAGCCTGCAAATAAGAAAAGAGTTTATTTAGGGTCTTGGGAATTGCAATTTGGGAGACACAATGATTCAGGTAAAACCCAAAGAGTGTTTCAGGAAAGAGAATGAGTCAGGGGCTTATAAAAGCAAAAGCCCCAAAATTGTTAAAGTTGTCTGGCAAGAATTATGATTGACTCTGATGCAAGAAAGGAAATATATATACTTAAGGGATAGGTTGTCATGAGTGATTTAGGGTAAATGTCCAACAAGTAGATAGGTTGTCATGAGTTTTTTTATAGTAAGGGCCTGAAAAGTATCTCGAGTTTCTGGAACATTGGGCAAATATTCTGGGTGTCTTTGTGAAGAGAGTATGCGGTCAAAGTTCAGCTTTCATACAGGCTAAGCTGTGCATAAGTCACACTTCCTTAATGGCTTCCCGGCTCCATTTTATAGAGTGTTCTTAGAAATGATGACTTCATTTTGATCTCTTTTTTTTTCACACTGGAGACAAACCTAAAAGGCCACTAGTAGAATCCTCTTCCCTTGAAGGTAGCATCTGGAAAGAGTTGTTGACAACTTCCCTAGCAGTGTCCGGTCACCTGGAGGTGAACAGAATTGAGTGTCTCATTCACAGACATCCCGCCAACATTCCCTTCTCCCCTAGGACCTGGCCACTTGATTTTCCAATTAGTTTCACCACCTCTTAGTTCAGAAAATGGTCTTTTTCTGCAAACACTCCTCCTTTTTAATTTTTCTCCCTTTTTCTAGATACATTCCCATGCTCCCAGACTTGCCTAGCAGGCTTTAACATCGCCTACATTGCTGATGCTTAACTTAGTAGCAGCTCGTCAAAGACAATAAACGTTTTTGAGCACCTACTGCATACTCAGAACACCCTTCCAGGCCTTGCCTTTTAGAAGGTTGAGGTTACTCTTAGCCACTCATGCAACATCCTCCACTCGCCTTCATTACTCCCCTGCACTATGCAAACATATTTTTGTCTCCTCTGGGGGAGCCTGCTGTACATGTGCACACAGACACACACATACCACAAAGCGGTGTGCACAAACAGGCATCATCAGTGAGAAGTCCTGCAAGTGGAGACATGCATCAGCATTCCACTCACTTCCATCCCAAGGTGATACAGGAAAAAGGAATGTGGGGTGAGAGGAGGGCCGTGTCCCAGGTCTCAGTTGAGTCCCTGGGATGTGCCCCACCAAGTGTGGGTCCTTGGCTTGGCACAGGAAAGAATTCAAGAGTGAGCCACAGGGGAGTAAAGGTAGATTTATTTAGAGAGATACATACTGCATAGAAAGAGTGCAGGCTGTTTCAGAGGGCAAGAGAAAGGCCACGAGGTGTGAGGGACGGGTGCTCAATAGACATACACTCCATAGGCAGAGTGCGAGCCGTCTCAGAAGAGGAGGGAACAAGACGCCACCAGGCGCGGTGCTGTTAGTTTCTATGGGCTCTGTAGCTTATAAGCTAACAAGTGGGAGGATTGTTCCATCTACTTTTGGGGGGAGGGGCTGGGATTCCCAGGAATTGGGACACCGCCCACTCTTTGACCTTTTATCATCAACCTCGGAATTGTCATGGCACCTGTGGAAGTGCCATTTCCCATGCTAATACATTACAGTGAGTGTATAATGAAGCTCAAGGTCTACTGGAAGTCAAATCTCCCACCGTCTTGGGTCTCAGGGTCTGTTGGGAGTTGAATCTTCCACATTTTGGTGTTAATTGCTGTGTCATTCTCTGATGGCCATGCCCTGCCCCTTTCCCTCCTGTCTCAAAGGGTCCTCAAGTCAGTATAGGTAAGTCCAGATACACAGAACAGAAGGAACCTTTTCTATGACATCAATATTTGACCACGAGTAAGAACAGCCACACACAAGGTGCTCCTGCTGGGTGATACACTCAGTCACTAATGCCTGACAGCATGAGATGCTGCAGCTCAGACTCAGCTCATGGACCTCTGACTCCCAACCCTCTGTCTCTTGATAATTCACCTCTCTTTCACATTATTGAACTCAGAGGTTGCAAATTAAACTGGATGTTCAATCCAGCCAGCAGATGGCTGGGAGGTTATAATAATAGGTTTTGAATTAGTTGCTAAACAGAGGAGGATTAAACACCAAACTCTGAAATCCCAGATTCCCTCCTCAGTCATTTCAGCCTGCCTAGCCCTGGGATGCCTGGGACCTTGACGCCTCAGTATCACACCAGGCGGCTCCTTACAGACAGCTACTCTTAAAAGAATAAATAAAAATAAACATATTTCAAAAAGACAGCTATTCTTTTACGTACCCTCACTGCAAGTGCTGGGAATTCCCAAACAAGTCCCCTTCTCAGCAGTCCTCTTTTTGGCTGAGACTTCCTTTGGCTGGCAACCCTCCACAAAACATTTATCACACATAATTCCCCATTTTCCCCACATCCCATAGACCCACCTGGCCTTTTCGTCAGAGCATGACAAAGAAGGTAGGAGGCAGTCGGTAGGGCTTTTACAGGAAGCGGAGCCAGAGGGAGCCAGGTCTATCTGCTCCAAACTGCTTCATTAAATTATTCATTTAACAACTTTTGCCAAGACCCTGTTGCTGCTTAATTACTTGCTTGCTTTCTTCTTTCTCTTTTCAACTTTCTTTTAATTGAAAATCCAAGCCAGGCTTGTCATTGTCTGGGAAGTTGGATCACTTGGAGACAGCTTCTGACTCTGTCTCATTAGGTGTCCAGCCACTGAAAAATGTATGATGGTTGGAGAAACGGATGTAGGAGCAAACAAAAGCGAAAAAGCGGATTTACCAACAATCTCTAATCAGGGAAACAACACTTTGAACCACAACTCGGTTTTCTATTTAACAAGCAAAGCAATGAACTGCAGTCACACAAATGAACTGGGAGTCTAAGAGTGATTTCTGGTAAATGATGGTTGGAGTCAGTTATAGAGAAAACAAACAGCAGGGGTGGACACAGCCCGAGACACCATTGTTGCCTTAAAGGGATTTGAGACCCAATGGGGAGTCTAAAATCTATGCCTGAAGAACAGGGAAATGGGGCCCATCTGAGCCATCAAATCAGAAATAGGAACTCAGTGTTTAGTAGCGGAAAGAAGACTTTGCATTTTATCCAAGCTCTTGGGTTTCAGGCTGGATTCTCAAGATGCCCAGAGCTGGTGGAAGTGCCAGAAAGGGTCAAACAGACACACTTCGGATCCTACAGCCACATTCCATGCTTTCCATGTTGGGTTGCAGAAAATATTTTCTTCAAAATATTTCATTTAATAGGAATAGTATTTCACTACTAATAAATGCTAAATATTAGTACTATATTTAATATTATATTTTACTTACATTTATATATAAAATATTATTTCAAAATTTAATCAACATAAAAATGTGACTGAGATATCTTACATTCTTTATTTGGTGTTAAGTCTTCAAAATCTGGTTGTATATAATAATCACAGCCCTTTGGACTAGCCATGTTTCAAGCACTCAGTAGCCACACATAGCTAACTGTTGCCATATGTGACTGCACAGGTCTACAGCATGTATCTTTTCTTTCATATTGTCTCTACATTATGGCAGAGCACCCAACTTTATCTTCCAACACTCCCACTGAATGTTTTATTTCTGCAATCGCTTAGAACTCCTAAGAACTTTTTCCTTCTCTTATTATCTTCCAGTGAAAAAATAAAAATAGTGGAAACTATCTAGTTCTTATTTAACAAATGCAATACCTTCCCACATCTCTGCACACTAATAAAAGATGTTGTTGTTGTATTGTTTCACTTTAGGTCTCTTCTGTTCCAGTTTCCTTTCCTCTGGAGTCAGTTTTTGCCTTTGTTTACGCTGGCCTTCTTAGGACTGGTGATCTCTGTATAATCCTTTTTAAGAGTCAGGGACTCTTGATTAACCCAGGGAGGAGATGCAGGTTTCTTCTGTTTGGCACACACAAGTGGTCAGGAGGTTGGCTGCGAGGCTAAGGAACAAGAAGAGGTTTTAAGGGGACTCTACCATGTCATTGGCAGCCATTAATTCCCCAACGGTTTTTAGTTGGTTTAGAGATGAGTCCTGTGGGCTTTGGCTGGGGCAAAATGCTACACTGCCTGTCTTTGTGATGGAGCATATGTGTTAGGGTACCTTTTCTAAGTTAGGACTTTCTACTAACCAGCCTCTAAACACACACAATTCGCTCCTCTCCTGATTTTGAGCCCCTAAGTATCTTTCTACATGGATGACTTCTGCTTATCCACCGATGAGCTAGTCACCACAGCCCCTCACACTGTTTGTTCACTATTACAAGCTATTGTGTTTTGGGTCCCTGGAAGGAACATCTGAGATGGCAATTCTTGTGCAAGTGACTTACTGGGAGAGGGTTTTCTGGAGAGGGGTGTTAGGGAAGGACAAGGAGCTACACAAATTAGAGTGTGGTCTCAGCAGGAGCCTGGCTCCAGCCTGATACCCCAGGGTGCTCTGGAGCCGGAATTTCCCAGAGCAGTTGTGAGCCTTTAACACACTCACAGCAGCTGGGAGGAAAGTGCACCTCCAGTTAAAGTGATTTGGGTGGGCCATCAACAGCTTCCACACTATGAGACTGCTCCATTAAAAAAAAATTCTTTTTTGTTATTTCAATGTATTCTTAGGAGCAAAGGGAGATAGACACATGTGTTCAGTATTCTCCTTGAACTAGCAGTCCTTTAATACTGTTTTGGAAAGCTTTGTTCTTCCCAAGTAAAAAAAAAATCCCTGAATAGTATGCACCAGAATGTTAGGGGAAAATATTTAAATTTCAAAATACTCCAATTTTTCTAGAAAAGAAAGTAATTTCAGGACAGAATAAAAAGTTTATTGATTCCTAGTAGCAACAGCCCTTCTCCAATATATAATGTCATTTAATACCACGCCATTGTCTTTATTTATTCTTAACAGATGAGCAATCTGAGACTCAGTAAGCATCTGGCTCAAAATTGTGTGGCACATAATAGAAGAGGGACTTTCATCCTGTACCCTTTATCCTATCTGACATCATACCATCAGTCTCTCTGCAATGAGCAACTGTACGTTGGTTTAGTAACAGTTATGTGCACTGATATTCCCATAGAGGAGAAGCTGTCTCTTTGACCTTGGAATTGTCCATCTCTATGATCCCATTTTATTTTAAAAAGGACAACAGGAATAATCCTCATCCTAGGTCACATGCTGTTCAATTACTAATAATCTTTTATTTAGCTGTCTAAACAATCTATGACTTACCAGTTTTTATGCCATAATATTTCAAATTCTAAAACCCTAACTTGCCTAGAGGAAGCCAGATAGTGAATACTGGAGCTAAAATTTTAATCCCAGTCTTTCTACTCCCAAACTGTTGCTGTTTACTAACAATCAAGCAGATAGTAATTCAAGAGATTGAAAACCCCATTGGTATTTGATGAGTCTAATTAAGCACAGACACAACACCAAATTCAATGTTTATTACTTTTTTTAATTTCAAGTTTTATAATTGACAGAATAATGCCAATTGAAACTGCTTGAAGTCTATACTTGTCATCAGGGTACTGTTCTTGGAAGTTATCTATAGTCTGTTAGCATGACAGATGGGAATGCAACAACTGTCATCTATCTTCCAGGGCACTGACAACGGGGATAAGCAGTAAGATTTTCTATTTCCTTTCTGTGCCCATTTTCCTATTAGCAAACATAATTTATCTACCCCCACCATGCTTCACTCTATCCTATGTAAATCAACCTCATCAAACACTCCCATTAATCTTTCATCAGCCCTGGAAAGATCTCCATTAGTAGATGATATGAGATTGTTTTTAATATAGTCTTATTTGGGGCATATTGCTGATAAGATATTCTCCTCCAGGAATTACCTTGGTAAATGGTTACCCAAATTCTTTTATTTGCACCTGTTTCCAAATAAAGTCAGTGCAGAAAATGAACAAAAACTTTTGCATCTTTCCTAGACTTTAGACATGGATGTCTTTCAGAATGTATCAATGGCAGTTTTCACAAGCCCATGAGGACTTAACCCTCCTTACAGTGTTTGTGATGAATATGTTTGCTACAGGATTGGATCTCTAAGTGATTTTTAAATCCTAGGAGGAGATTAAAAAGTCTCCCAAAATAAAATAATAGTTTCTGGGTTTTAGTAGATCAGAACACTTGTTCCAGAGAATGACATAAAAAATGATACATTGCTATCCCTCAGCAAATTTCAGTGATGGCATCGGAAGAGCAAAGATTGACTGAAATCTGCTGTCGTGCTAGGGCAATCTGACCTAATGGAGAGATTACTATTTTCTGTATGCAGGGAGTTCAGAAATTGGTGTGGGCGCCACTTTTCAGTTAGCAGAACATAATAGTCGTTGAACCAAGAGATGCTCTGGGGTTTCTGGAGGTTCCTGTTGTCATTTTCTTTCACAAGAAAGTTCCAAGATTACATATAAGTAATGCTAGTAAGTTTCCTGAGGGGAAAAGCCATCAGAGGCAAACTGTCCTAGAACAGACAGTGTGATCCCAAAGTGCTGTTCTCATTAAGCACCCTGACGCTTTCTGCAAGGACCTTTCTTCAACTGTGTACACTTCAGATATTAAAGAGTAAGGCCTACCTACACGAAAACAAACATATGGATCAATGGAACAGAATAGGAAGCCCAGAAATAAAACCACACACCTATGGTCAATTAATCTTTGACAAAGGAGGCAAGAACATACAATGGAGAAAAGACAAGTCTCTTCAGCAAGTGATGCTGAGAAAGCTGGACAGCCACATGTAAATCAGTGACGTTAGAACACTCCCTCACACCATACACAAAAATAAACTCAAATTGCTTAACGACTTAAATATAAGACAGGACACCTTAAAACTCCTAGAAGAGAACATAGGCAAAACATTCTCTGACGTAAATCATAGCAATGTTTTCTTAGGTCAGTTACCCAAGACAAAAAAATAAATAAAAAAAAGCAAACAAATAAACAAACAAACAAACAAATGAGACAATCAAACTCACAAGTTTTGCACAGCAAAGAATCCATAAACAAAGTGAAAAGACAACCTATGGAATGGGAGAAAATACTTGCAGATGATGAAACCAACAAGAGCTTAATTTCCAAAGTGAACAAACAGCTCATACAGCTCAATTAAAAAAAATCCGGTCAAAAAATGGGCAGAACTAAATAGATGTTTCTCCAAAGAAGGCATACAGATGGCCAGTAAGCACATGACAAGATGCTCAACACCACTAACGATTAGAGAAATGCAAATCAAAACTACAGTGAAGTATTGCCTCACACTGGTCAGAATGACCATCATCAAAAAATCTGCAAATAATAAATCCTGCAGAGGGTGTGGGAAAAATAGAACCCTCCTACATCATTGATGGGAATGTAAATTGGTGCAGCCTCTATGGAGAATAGGGTGGAAGTTCTCTAAAAACTAAAAATAGAGTTCCCATATGATCCGGCAATTGTACCCCTGGGAATATATCCAGAGAGAACTCTAATTCAAAAAGATACATGCACAGCAGCAGTATTTACAATAGCTAAGACATGGAAGTAACCTGTATTCATGGGCAGATGATTGGATAAAGAGGACATGATATATATATAATCTTTATTTCTGTAGAGAAGGCAGCAGAAATCAGAAGTCTATCTTATTTTTCTAATTTGGAGAAAGTCTGTCTTTTTCCTCTAGCTTTTTAAAACTATTTTCTCTTTGCCTTTGTTCCCAGAAGTTTTACTATGATGTGCCTTTAGGTATGATTTACTTTCATTTATTTTGCTTGTGGTTCATTGTTTCTCTTTAATCTGAAGCTTTTATTTTTATTTTTTTGCATTGGGAAAATCTTGACCATTATCTCTTCAATTATGACTTCTGGCCTCTCTCTCTCCGTTCCTGTTGGTGTTCCAACTGCGTGTCCCATGGGTCTCATAGACAGTTTTCTGACTTCCCATCACTTCACTTCTTTGTTTTTGCCTTCAATATTTTCTTTTGACTTATCTTCCAGGTAACAAATTTTCTTGTCAGCTACAAATCTTATATTAAACTCACTGCTTGAGTTTGCAATGTTCATTATTGCAGATTTTACTTATACAGTTTCCATTTGATTATTTTATGCTGAGAAATGCCTTTTAATTCTGTGAGCATATTGATCATAATTATTTTTAAATCCACATCTGTTAACTTTATCATTTGAATCACTGTAGTTATTTTTTTTCTTTTATTTTTCTCTTGATTTTTAGTCAACTCTTCTGTGTGCAACTGTTTTTTTTTATTATTATTGAGTTATGGAAGATATTTTAAATGTACAGAGAAAATAAGACACTATGGCTATTGAGTTCCTCATGAGAGGATTTCCTTTTTCTTTTGGCAACTAGAGAAAGATGGCCATCAATCCTTCTCCAGGGTCATCTATTTCAGATTCATTCTTACTCCTAGGATAGAATCCTTTGGAATACCATGTAATCTATTGGATGTTTCTGGTGTCCTTCCTCCTTGGTGTGTCCTGAAACTCTATTTTCATAGCTTCACCCCTGACAGATTGTCAAACTGCTCAGCTTAACTTTTCAGTACCCTTATTCAGCATAAAAAACCATTTTGAGACCTGTCAAATAATGGGTTTATTTTCAAAATTGTTAGTTGTTCTCAGCATGAGGAGCATTCCAAGGCAACCTAGTTTAGCATTCCTATAAAACGAACTCCCCTTTTAACCTTTTTTTTAAGTAACTTTTTTTTAAAATAACTTTCTTTTTACATAAAATTAAAGACCAAGCCTTGAATAAATCTAAAACTTGTGATGCATTTTAAGATATTAAAATTCTTCAAAGAGCAAAAATAAATCTAAAATAATATCTTCCAGATGAGGGACCTCAATTAGTATAACACTTTTGGCTTACTTCTCTGTCTTATTCTATCCCAGGGGAGACTGAGTAATTCATCTGATCGATAAATTTGTGAAGAATCAGGTGGGCAATGCTCAGAAATTGCTTTACCTTTTTTCCTTGCGGAAGTTAACCTGCTCAAAGAAAGTGCACATCTCCCCTTGGTCATCCATGCTGAAATTCACACATAGAGACACACTCTGGTCAAGTGGTGCTTGTGTCTAAGTGGGTAAATCAAGTTAGTTCTGGGATTAGGTATTAGGACATCAACTAAATTACGTCCCTCGATTCAAATTTTGTCAGAAACTAATGTAACATTTTAGTCTGACTTCTATTTTTAACTTATTCAGAATTTGGGTACAGGGATACACACTATTTATTGGATCTCCTTAAAAATCCCAACATTAGAAAACCCAGTTTCCCACATCCATACCAAACCAGGTTATTAGCACATTTTCAATTTATGCTAATTTTGTAGGTCAATAATAATATCTCATTACTTTAATATACCACTCTTTGATCACTAGGGTGATCTCACATCTTTTCAAATATTTAGTGAATACCTTTACTCATGCCATTCTCCATGTTACTACTGATATATACCATTTTTGTTATCGATATACAATAATTCTTCATAATTAAAACTATGAACAGTCATATATTTCTATCGCAGTCTGGACTTCTAGATTAACTCAAATAGTGGAATAAGTTTAATTCAGCTTTTCCTAGGATACATTTATATTTCAACCATGACAGGGAGAGGCTTCAACAGGTATTACAGTCACCCATTTTAGAGGATACTCTGAGATGCTAATCTACTCTTCCTTCTCCTTCATCCACCAGGTTAGGCCATAGTTCAAAAGATATTATTGACAACACATTCACTACAATTCCCAACTAAGTCAAGAAACTCAATTCTGGTCTGTAAATTTATCCAACTCACATGAGCATGCATGAGAAACGAGGTACAGGTAATTGGTTTCATTTTTAAATTTATACCACCAAATTAAATAGGACTCCTTTAAAAATCTCTGACACACAACATACTCAAATTCATTAAAATTTTGCTGATGGGGTAGGGATAAAATTTTCTCTAGCCTTTCTTTTTTTTTAATAATTACTTTTTTAGTGACGTAGTCAGTTACAATGTGTTAATTTCTGGTGTACAGCACAGTGTCCCAGTCATGCATATACATACATACATTTGTTTTTATATTCTTTGTCATTAAAGGTTATTACAAGATATTGAATATAGTTCTTGTGCTATATAGAAGAAACTTTTTTTAATCTGTTTTTTATATAGTGGCTAACATTTGCAAATCTCAAACTCCCAAATTTATCCCTTCCCACCCCCTTTCCTCCAGTAGCCATAAAATTGTTAGTCTGTTTCTGCTTTGTAGATGAGTTCATTAGTGTCCTCTTTTTTTTTTTTTCCTTCTTTTTTTTAGATTCCACATATGAGTGATATCATGTGGTATTTTTCTTTCTCTTTCTGGCTTACTTCACTTAGAATGACGATCTCCAAGTCCATCCATGTTGCTGCAAATGGCATTATTTTATTCTTTCTTATGGTTTCAACATTCTCAACAATCAATATAACAGTAAATCAGTAAAGATAATAGAAGTCTTGAACATTAGCAACCAACTTAATGTAATTAATACATATGTGACACACCACCCAAAAAATGAAGGATATGCATTATTTTCAAGTGGATATGATGCAATAGCCAAGATAGACATTATTCTGGATCAGAACACAGCCTGTGACAAATTTAAAAGAATTAAAGTCAGACAAAGTATGCCCTCTAACCATAACAGAATTAAAGCAGAACTTGATAACAGAATATATAAGGAAAATCCTCCAAATAATTATTAGTTAAAGGATTCTAAATAACACAATACTTAAAAAAGAATTCACAAGGAAAATTAGAAAGTATTTTTAATTGAAAGGAAATGAAAACACAACATACAAAATTGTGGGATGTAGCTAAAAATACAGGAAAGTTCACCAAATTTAAAATTGATTATTGAGTGAATAATTTAAATTTCTACTTTATCAAACTAGTAGTAAAGTAAACCCAAATCAAACAGAAGAAAGAAACAAGGCAAATAAGAGTAGAAACAAGAAAATGGAAAACAGAAAATCAATAGAATAAGTCAGTGAAAACAAAAGCTGGTTCTTCGAAAAGATCAAGAAATTTGATATTAGACAAATTTAACAATAAAAAAGAGAAAGAATGTAAGAGGATACATTACTACTCACACTACAGACATTGAAAGGGTAATAATGGCATATTGTAAAAGATTTTATGCTTATCAATTTGAAACTACAGTGAAATAGATAAACTGAACAACCTTAAGTATATTTTAATTGAATTCATAATAAAAACCATTCTACAAAGAAAATTCCAGGCCCTTTTGAAAATTCTACCATATACTGTAAAAATAATACTAGCTTCTCTGAAAGTAGAAATGCTTGTTTTCCAAGTTGTTTTATGATTCCAGGATCATCTTGATACCAAATCCAGACAAAGTAATTCCAAGGAAAAATAAAAGAAAAACCTACAAATGTTATCAAATTAAATCCAGCTGCATATACAAAATATAATATACCATGGCCAAATGTTTATCTCATGAATGCAAGGCTTGCTCAATACTTTAAAAACAACTCAGACTTGTGAATGGATAAGCCAATTGTGGTGCATCCATCCGACAGCTTACCAGTCAGCAGTAGAAAAAAGTACTGGTGGGTGTGACAACACCGGCAAATCTCAGATGCATTATTCCAACTAATAGAAGCCAAATACTTTAAACCTATGTGTTACATGATTTCATTTGAATAGAACTCTGGAAAAGGCAATATTATGGGAATAGAAAACGTATCAGTTGTTGGCAAAGTCTGGGGTGGGGCTGGGAGTTGATAGTAATGACTGTAAGGGAATTTACAGGACAGGTGGCTGTTCTGTATCTTGACTGTGGCTGTTGTTCTATAAATGTCCATTTTTCTGTGTAAATTTTAACCAAGGTTTAAAAATTAAGATAAAAAAAAATTGAATGAGTTCGAATGGGTGAGTACATATTTGGAGGTGATCAGCCACAGAATCAGAGGAAGAATTATTGTAGAAACAAGTGTTGCAGTTGAAGTATTTCTCATAACAGAGGTTTTAGTATTATGTGAACTTTGAGTATGCTCGACACCAAGCATTCTCATTGTCTAACATGGTCATTTCCCACTTCTGGAATGAGGTCAATTATGTGACGACATGGTCGGTTTGAAGTTTTCTTTCCTAATATTAGCGCATTTGCTAGGCAAAAAAAAAAAAAAAAAAAAAAGTTGACCAAAAGAAGAAGAAGAAGAAAGAAGGAGAGAGAAGAAAAAATGACAGAGGATACTTTGTACACCAACCAATTTAAAGGCTATGATTAAATGAACACATTTCATGCGATCTGTTCCACTAAAAAAAAAAAAAAAACTGAAACCAAAAATTAAAACTTTCAGGTCCAGATGGTTTCCTACAAAGTGCAATGTATACTATTACCCTGTGGTAGGAAGCATAATGCCCCTTCTCCACCCAAAGATGTCCACGCTCTTACCCCCAGTACCTGTGACTATGTTAGACTGCATGCAAATAAGGGCTTTGCAGACGTGATTGTTAAGGACTTGGAGGTAAAGAAAGTATACTGTTTTACCCAGATGGGCCGGATCTAGTCACGTGAGTCCTTAAAAGCAAAGGCCCTTTCCTGGTTTTCATCAAAAGGACACGTGACTACGGAAGAAAGGTCAGACAGATGTGACGTTACTGCCTTTGAAGATTCAGGACAGGAAGCAGGAGCCACAGAATGCAGGCAACATCTGGAAGGTGAAAAGGCAAATAAATGGATTCTCACCTAGAACCTCCAGGAGGAACAGAGCCCCATGGAAACTTTGATTTTTAGCCCAGGGAGACCTATGGCAGACGTCTGAACTGCAAAATGTAAAATGATAAATCTGTGTTAAACCACTAAGTTTGTGACAATCTGCTGCATCTGCAATAGAAAGCTAATACATGTCCTAATTTTGTAAAATAATATATGTGTAGTTTATATTAAAAAGAGAAAAGGGATATATTTGGCCAAAAGTTAACAGTGGTTCTCCCAGAAATTATGGAAAATTTTAATGCGATTCATCATGTATTTCAAGATTTTCTCAATTTTTATAAATAGAATGCAAGTCTTATAACCAGAAAACACATTCAATTATAGTTTAAAAAAATAAAAATAAAATAACCACCACCTCTATTTCCCTGATAATAAGTGTGAAATATTATTCCTAAGCATATAAGCCACATCTTTCAAATCGTTCACTTCCTCTTTCAACAGGTACTTCCTAAGGCTTCCTAAAACGATTTAAATTAAACAAGTGTACGTTTTGTTTTCTGAAAAAAAGGAAAGTAAAACTTCAACTGAATCACATAATCCATGCCCTGTTACTTTCAAAGACTGAGACATCAGACCAATTTCCAGAGCAGCAGGTGAGGGATGCGCAGCCCGGAGCCCTCCACCACCGTCTCCCCACAGACCTCTATCAGAGCAGCAGGTCCCTGTCTCAGCTTGCTGCCTGGGAAAAATAAACGTTTGTTCCAAAAGGACCATGAGATCCTGAACAGATGCTCCTGATAATAAAAATTAGGCTATTTTATGGGCACATTTGCATCTCTAATGTGCTTCCACATATACCTAATGTGATAACAGTCCAGAAAGTTTGGACGGCAATAACATACCACAGAACACTCCCCCGTGTGGAAGTGAGAGCTCATCATTGCCTCATCCTCCCTACCACGTCTGGGGCTTTCTGCAGCGAGAAAACATACCAAGGAAATCAAACAGATGGGCTTGACTTGAGGGGACAGTGAGGCGGAGAAGGAATGGGAAGTGGTACCTACTAGGCACCTATGACGTGTGAAGTATGAGGCAGGAACAGGGCAAGGCACTTGTGCGGGTAAATGGTTTCCTACGGCTAAGGGATTTTATCCTCAGGACAATATAAGTGGGTGAAAATAAGTGAGCATGTATCCAAATCAAAGCACAGAAATAAGTTTAAATTTTACTCCTCTTGGAGTCATCTGAGGGATGCCCAGAAACCTTCCATCTTCACCACCCACTCACCCTCACCCCAATACAGCCCCATTAACTTCACAAATCTTCCCTATTTGGTTGTGAGGCTTAGTTTTCTGTTACTGTGCAAATGTCTGTATGGGAACACGGGACCTCCGGCATCATTCACAGCAGGGGTTCTCAAAGTCCGACCCCTGGATTGGCAGCGGAAGCATCACCTGGGACTCACTAGAAATGCAAAATAGTGGGCCCCAAGGATTCTGATTCAGACCTGCTGAGTCAGAAACTCAGAGTTGCAAGAGAAAAGTACTGTAGTCCTCTGTGTTTTTTCCGAAGTCCTGAATGAGCAGGGCTTTTGGCTGAGACAAAGATTCCTGTGCAAGGGATTTATGAAAGAAATATACCCAGGAGGAGCAGTAAAGGGCGGAGGAAGTTAAAGAAGCAACAGAAGGGCCATCCTGAATGGACTGCCTGACCCTGCGGGGAGCTCGGGGGTGTGGGTCCTTAGTGTCATCCCGAGGCATGGGAGCAGGGCATTCCTGCTGCCACCTGTCCCTGCAGATAAACTCCCGGGCTGCAGGCTGCGCAGAGAGAGCTAGGGTGTTGCAAGCAAAGCACGCTCAGTCTTGTGAAGGGCACACAAAAACTGCAAATGGGATCCTTGGGGAAAAGGACTCAGGGTCCACAGAAAGACTGGGGCAAAAACATCCCAAGGGACAATCCTTTCTCCTTCCCACCCTCTGATCCCCAAACAAGGAAAAGATTCCCAGGGAGAGAAAATAATGGGGAGATGCAATGAGAGGGTAAACATTGATGGATCCCCCCAAAGTGGAGTTATGAACAGTACCCCGTGGGCCTCAGTGTCATGACCTCAGACTTGGAACCCCGGTCATACAAGTATAGTAATGTTAATCAAGAAGTCATGGCAATAACAATAGCACATATATGAAGGCACTTAACATGTGTCAGACACTGTTGTGAGTGCTCTGCATTTATCAGCTGATCTAAGCCTCATCACAAACCTGTGAGGTGGGAGCTACTATTATCCCTGTCTCACACACAAGAATACTGAGACACAGATCAGTGCAGCATCTTGGTGGAGGTCACACCGCAAGTAAATTGGTCAACAAGGATTGGAATCTGGTCACTCCGAATCCAGGGTTCATGGTCACAACCAGCTCATTATGCTGCCTGACCTTGAGGCCACATGAATGGCTAACTTGAGTATCATTTAAATACCTGTAAGTTGTGGCTGTAACACATAAGAAGAACATGAGTGGAATTGACAAGAGAAGAAATAAACAGATTAGGGAAATCTAATCAAGTAATGTGGAAACCTCCACGTGAAGACGTAAGAAACGCAGGATGCGGAAGCTGATGCAGATGTGGGCTGAGCTCTGAGATGAAGGCAGAAGGGACACGTGGGGCACGGCCCAGGCCAGTGGTATGAGCGGCCAGGTCCCTTCAGCCTGTCAGACAGAAACTTCTTGGGTCCTGAAAACCACAACCAGCTGAGAATGTAACCTCAAGAATTATTTGGAAAAGCCACCCTAAATATTTCAGTTTAACGTAATTGTTTATTAGTTGTTATCATCTTTCAACAGAGGGAAGACTTGGAATTGGGTATAGAAATGTTTAAGAGACTCTGAGCCATAATACTTATATTTTGTTCTAAATGTGTGCATATTTGATATGTTTGAGTCTTTATAATTATCAGGAGAGTTTGTTAGAGTAATAGGTTAGACTTGTAATTCTAATTAGAAGGTAATGTGCAGTTGACTTATTGGTTCATACATTTGATTCTTTTTCACTCATTAAACCATACCTTAAAAACTTCAAAAGAAATTAAAAGCATTAACAAACAGTTAACATTCTCACAATTCTTATCCTCTTCTTTATTCTCTACGTCAACCCTTTTACATTCTTACGAGAAAACTGCTCTTAAAATGTTGTTTATATAGCCTTATAATTTTAAATTTAAATCTTACTAAGTTATTGTAAATAGTATTAGAACTACTAAGTAGAACTTAAAATTTACTGAGTATACATTAAAATTATTGGATTAATAAGAAACACTTAAATGCTTAATTGAGGTACGTAAAGTAATACATTAAACTTATAGATGAAATTTAAAATACTTAAATGAGTTTAATTAACAAAATTTGTAAATAGGGCCAAATAATAATTGAAGCGAAATAAGGTTTTTGTTTACCACACTGTTTCTCCTTCCTGCAAACTCAGGAAAATCCTATTTCCCAGTCCTACTAATAGACTGAGATCTTGTAATTGAGCTCTTGTCTATGGAATTGTGTCTCTTTGGTCGAAGATGGTTAAGAGCAGCAGTGAGTGTAAGCAGAGTACTCCAAGATGGAAAAGTTGCACAAAGAAAGCCGCCCAGCAACTTGAGCCACCTCGGGAGATGCGCCCAGGAAAACCCCCTTACCTGCGTCAGGGCTATGACCAGAGTGAGAAACACACCTTGCTGCAGTTAAGCACTTGACATTGTGGGTTTGTCTGCACCTGCAGCAGTAACTGAATCTATCCTGTCTAAAACAGTAATCTAAGTTTCTTTTAAAATGGCTTATTGAAATCGGCTAGATTTATCAATAAAAATAGGATTTTAAAACTGAACTTGAAATGTGAAGGAATGACTAGGTATTTGAATCTATAACTTTCATAAATTTAGCGCTAACTTTTCAACTCTCATTTTATTATGAATTTTCAAGCATACAGAAAAGTTGAAAAATTTGTCACAGTGCATACCCACAAGCCTACAATATAGAATCTGCAGTTATGATTTATCATGCTTGATTTATCACATATCTTTCCTAATGTCCATCTCTCTATCAATCAAAGCCCGTCTTATTTTTGATACATTTCAAGGTTGCAGACATTGATATATTTCCCCCAAATACTCTGCACATATACAGTTAACTACAGTTCAAAATTGGTTAACAATTTTTTTCTTTTGAAATAAAATTCATATGCAATGAAATGCACAGATTTTAAGTGTTCTCATTTGGTGAGTTTGGACAAAAGCATACATGTGCTACCCAAACCTATCAAGACTCAAACGTCTCCATCACCAAAATATCCGTCAGGCTCCTTCCCAGGCAATCCCCACCCCCACCCCAAGTGTCAACCATTGCTCTGAATTTTTCCACCCATAGTTTCCTTTTACCTTTCTAGAGCTTTAAGTAAATTGAATCATTTGGTACGTATTCATTTGCAAAAGACGTCTTTCACTCCGCAAATTGATTTGGAGGCTCATCTACAATGATGTGTATCAGTAGGTTGATACTGTTTATTGCTGAATAGTATCCCATTATACAGATAAACCACAGTTTGTCAATGCATTTAATTTTTGGATTCGTGGACTGTTTCCAGGTATGGACTATTATAAATAAAGCTAATACGAATATTGTTATACAAGTGTTTTTATGACATGTTTTTATTGTTCTGGGAAAATGTAAAGGAATGGAGTTTCTGGGCCATAGGGACATTGCATACTTCATTCTATAATAAACTTCCAGATCTTTTCCCAAAATGGTTATACCATTTTACATTTTCACCGAAAATGTTTGAGTAATTTTTGTTTCTGTTCTACAGCCTTATCAACATTTGTTATCAATCTTTTCATTAAGCCCTTTGGGTAGCGGTATAGTAGAAGCTCCTTGTGGTCTTGAGTTGCATTTCTTTTATGACTAATGATATGGAAAATTTTCTTTTGTGAAGTGTCTCTTCAAATATTTTGCCTATTTTTCTATTGGATTGTTAATCTTTTTAGTACGTTATAGGAGTACCTTATATAGTTTAGATACTATTCTTTTGTCAGATATATCTTTGCAAATATTTCCTCCCAAACTGTGGCTTGCCTGCTTGTTGTCTTAACAGTATTACTTGATGAGCAGATTTTAATTTTGAAGAAGTCTTACTTACCAATTTTTATTTTATCACTATTGTTTTCTGTGTCCTAAGAAACCTTTGTCTACCCCCAGAAGACACTCTAGTGTTTTCTTACAAAAGCTTTCTGATTTTAGCCTTTATGTTTAGGTATGTGATCTATCTCTATTTAACCTTGTATTTGGTGTGAGATAGGAGTTGACATCAATTATTTTCCCATATAGAGATTCACTGATTTCAGTATCATTTCTATTCCACATTGGATAGCTTTGACATCTTTGGTAAATATCAAATGACTGTGAACATTAACTTTTAAAACCAAAGTATTCTGTTCAGGAAATATGACCTCAAGGACACCATAAAAATTTTAAATAGAGAAGTAGTAAAAAGTAAAATTACTTATTGAGATCCAGCATTGAGGGTATCTCAGCCCATTTCTTAGGGAGAGCCTAGGAAAGGGAATAGGAAGAAGGTAGGAATAACTGTAGAAAAGATGTAACCCCAGTCTCTGACTCAGGAGCATAATCCTGGCACACATCAGAGTGTCCTGTGCCTCAGTAGAGCAGCAGAGCCCCAGAGTGAGTCCCAGGCACCTCATCATGACATAGAGGTGGTAACTGGTTCTCTGGTTGATGGAATCATGCAGAGAGAAAGGACAGCTAACAGCAGGCTGCCCAGAGCGGTGACCACAAACAACATGGAATGGTGACCATCCCAGTGGATACTAAGAAGCGATGGCATCAGGGATGAAATATAATGCCCCCCACCCACACACACACACATTCTTAGTTCTTGCCACTAGGTAAGTCTGGGGACTTAAACAAGTCTTAGTAAATCCAAATTGACCAAAATATAAATTTCCACTACCTCAATAAGCTGGAAGTGTGAAAGAGAAATGAACTTGGGGTGAATATCCCATATACCTGTATTTCTATGTTAAGATTGTGTATATTGTGAATTCACTACTCAGGTGCTGATTTTTTTAACAGCAGTGTTTTCTGAGGAAGGTTGGTAAAGTACATCTTTAGTTTTTTGAGGAACTTTCCTACTGTTTTCCAAAGAAGTTACACCAGTTTACGGTGCCACCAATAGTGCGTGAGGGTTCCCTTTCTCCACATTTTTGCCACCATTTGTTATTTGTAGACTTTTTGATGATAGCCATTCTGACAAGTGTGTCTGACATATCTTTTTGTTGTCTAGGAAATGACAAGGGACAAGGCCACAGGTGAAGGCTTGTCAAAGGAAACATTGCATGTTATTTCCTCTTCCTCCTGATCAGGAGCTAGTTTATGTTTCGCAGACATATGACTAAGTTTTAGAGAATGGGATGTGAGTGGAAGTGATATGTTCCTTTCTAGGACTGGCCCATACAAGCTTCCCAGTTACCATTTATTCTTTATTTTCAAGCCAGCAAGCTTGGAACCTCCTTGCTGAAGACGGCAAAGCCACAGGTGGAAAAAGCCAAGTTCCTAAATCCCCAGTCTTCCTGCTTATCGAGAACACTTATTCAGACTTGACGCACATAAGAAACAAGCTCCAATTCTGTTAAGCTACTGAGATTATTTTTTATTTGTGTTGTTTGTTACAGAAGCTGACATTACTTAACCTTTCTAAACCTTGAAAAGTTTTGGCTTAAATATTTACCAACAACTTCCATCATACCTGGTACATAGCAAGCCCTCGATAAATGTTAGTTATCATTATAAATACCATTTGAAATTAGGACAAAAGGGCTTACTGAGGAAAGAGCATTTGAGTCATGCTTCAGGATACTGGTGGGATTTCAACTGGCAAAAGAGCTAAGGCACAGCATTTAAAATGGGATTTATAATGTGTGAAAGGTGAGAGAGAAGGAAAGTTTAGTAAATGAGACTAGTTACTCCCATTTTCACTGAGCAGATGGGAAGCTGGAGAGAATTAATGGAGGATAAAATGGAAAAGTTTGTTGCTGTCCAATATTAGTCTTGAATTAAAATTGAGGCTTGAGTGACATTCAAGCATAGGGAAAAAGAGAATTCAGTATGCATATGAAGAGGACTAAAGGATTTGTCCCAACTCTTTTATTCTGAAGAAAAACAGAAAGCCTGCTGATAATCGTTGCATTTATTAAGGAAGCTTAGGCTGTTGCAAGGTAGAGGGAGTGGAACGGTGAAAGCACCTTGTCATCAGAAGTGTAATTAAAGAGTAAGGCACTAGTAGCAGCAGCAGCTTGGACAAGAGCTCTTTATTTGAGTCACAGATCTCATTGAGAATATGAGGGAAGCTAAAGATCCCCTTCCAAAAAAGCACATATAAGCATAAGTACTAAGTCTTTACTGACACCAGGTTAAAAACATTGAGTCAGTAAAGTTCAAGAGAAGAGAAGAGAGGTGACCTGGATCATGCTCAGGGTGGTATTCTTAGAGCAGGCAGATAGCTAGATATAAGCAGAGAAAGGGGGACACAGACCAAATGGCAGGAATTGGGCAGAAAAGAGGGGCACGGGCCAAATGCAAGACACCTTACATTATGTAAGAAACAGAGGTCCTTGGGCAGAGAAAGAAGAGCAGGAACTTCTAGGCTGATAAGTGGTCACATATTTTGGGGTGACAAGTGGCCTGGAGGTCAACACAGAAAGATGAGAAAAGGCTGGAATCTCCAGTGTCTAAATGTAACCTTTTGCTCATTATGCCCTCATTTCAATAAAATTAGCCTTGCAGATTAGAAGTGCCCATCATGCACTGATGCCACACTTCTGATCCAGACTAAATAAGGACAAAAATCCCTCCTCCCTTTGGGAAGGTAGAGTTGGGATGAAAAATCAGGAATACAACCCCAAACCCTTCCCTCCCCAATGAATATTCCACCCATTTATTTTTACGCTCTATGTAACCAACTTGCCAAAGAAACTCAGGGCAGCTGCTCACCTGAGCCTGCACACTCTCCCCTTGAGAGTGTACTAAACATCCCTTAATAAATCCCCACTTTACTTTCTTAACCTCTGCTTCCCATCTCTGAATTCTTTCTGCGACGGGAAAAGAACCTAGTCACCGGCAACGGGACTGTAGTGTGATTTCCAAGACTACCACCCACAGTGTGACTTTGGGTAAGTTAATAAAATGCCCTGTGACTTTGTTTGTTCATCTGTAAAATGGAATTATTAATATCTGCAAGAGATATATATGAACGTGTTTTCCAAAATTCTAAATGGTTAATTTCTATACATATCAATGCTAGTTATTTTTTTAAAATAGTGCTTAAATTACTTTCTATTTTGCTTCCTCCAGAACTGTAGTATTACCTCTGTCTTTCCCTCCCTTAATGAAGGAAGTGTTGCGTAACTGCCCTGAGCCAACCATTTTCCCAGGTGCTTAGGATACAAGAACGCATGCAGGATAACCTGCCCTCAAGAAGCACCACATGCTAGTGGTCTTTCTTCCCTGAGCTTGATCCTACTGTCTCAGGTTGGGTTCCCCCAGAAACATACCTTGAAGCAAGGATTCAAGGATCCTACTGCCACTGCACATAAACTAGAGTTTCATCCTATGCGAAACCTTGGGGAAATGGTAAGACACACACTTCAAGATTGTCCCACCTGGGGGAACGGAACCAGATGTTGTTATATACCAGCTTCCCTGGGGGTGTTAATTCCATGCCTTCCTAGCTTACCTTGCACAGGGATCTTCTCCAGCTCCTGAGAAAGCTCATGTGGGAAGAAATGCAGATGTGGACTGGAAATCAGCTGCAGAGCACTGACGTGGAAAAGCCCAAGGGACATGAGCAGAGCCCAGACACCAACTGCCCCGTGTCCTAAAACAGTAAATCCCTCATTCCTTGGCTTTGGGTGGTTACAGACTTTCGTGAGCCCCATCTGAACTGGAAAAGGAGATCTCTAGCTAAAGGACAGTTAAGTCGAGGGAAACTATAGACTCCATTTTAATGAGCTCCTCTTTAGGTGGCTCTGCACACATTTATCCTCACAACATCCATGGAGTTGTTTAATTCCCGAGGCTTGTGCACAGGAGAAAGATGAAAAGAAGAGGCCGACCACAATATAATAGCCATTATGTATTGGGTCCTTACCATGAGTTAAGCACTGGGTTAATTGCTTTATGTGCAATAATGATTATCCTTTAAAACATTACAAGTTAGGCACTTCTATGTCCATGATGAGGCAGGGAAACTAAAATTTAAAACAGGTTAATTAAATGGTAGACCTGGGACTTGAATCCAGTTAGCTATAATCCAGAGAAAACATTCTTAACCCTCGTGTTAAGTTGTGCTGTGTAGGAAGGAATGAGCTTAGACTTCCCTTTTCAACCACGTCCTCTTCCCAAGTCACTGGTCCAGAGGAACTTGCTGCCCTCCAGGGGCTGTCAGTGTTGAGAAGACAGAAGCCTGAAAACCTGGTACAGCAGAGTCCTGGAGCAGGAAGGTCATGAATATAACTCTCAAGACCTCTCCCACTAGGCTAGTGAAGGACTACCTGACCTTTGGAGAAGAGAAGTAAGATTGACCAATATCGTGGATAAAAATATAAACTTCGTCAATCCCTTCTGTGGAAGAAAATAGATCAGAGTTTGAAGTCCTGGGTGTGCAACTTTCTAGGTTAATTGCTTTGATTTTAGGAAGGCACATTTAGGTAGATTCATCTGAGTGCCTCCCTTGGAGGGAGTGTGTGCTTAGCTTGTTAATCAATTCCACATTACCTTCGAGTAGCATCTAATTCCCTTAAGAACATGCAATGGGAGGATAGGAGCAAAGGGGATCCTGGGGAGATGTGTGCACCATGTGGAGTCTAAATGCTATTTTTTGTGAGCCTAGAATTTAAAGAGAAAGTGGGGAGTTCTCCTTGTTCTCTGGGGGTTCCTCTCTCTTCCCAGGAACAGCATTAAGACTCTTTCAAGTCTCATAATGGCAGGAAGGGCAGCCAAATCCCAGATTACAGCTCACAGCAGCCACTTCCCCTCAGAATGGTCAGCTGCAAATGCATACATCCTTGGTGATTAAGCACCATGTGACACTGAAATGAAAAATGTGTCCCTTTCCTGTTATTTCCAAATAAAAGTATATAAGAATCTTTGGTTGCCTATCATGGTGCCTGATGCATAATTAATGTCTCAAAAATGGATGTATGGATAGGCAGATGGATTGATGAATAGATGGAAATATGAATAAATGAATGAGGAGCTAAGCTCTCTTCTTCATCGAGTCATGCATAATGTACAGAATCAGATACCCAGTCCTAGATTCTAGCCTCATAGCAGCTTGGAATGGATTCTGCAATGTTTTAGTTGACTGAACAAACTCAAAACGGCAATACTGGTCATGGTCCAAGCAGCATCAAAAAACTTGATTAAACAGCCTGAGCCACCAAGGAAAATGTTAGGCTACACAGGAAGAAGGTCTTAGATGTTTGCTCATGACTCTCAAAGTGTGAGGCAATTAATTGTGGTTGCTCTGCAATTTTCCCCGAACTTACTTGTCCATAACAATTCCTGGGGCTTCTACTGGTAAGGAATTAGCATGCTAATTAATTTAGATAACCATCAAAATCATAAGTAATATATTTACAGACTGGCTTTCCAGGTTCATACCCATCTTTTGGAATAATAGCGCAACAGGAATTTGGTATCATACATCCACTAAGCCATGGGGTCATATAGATTCTGGTTACAGGCTACCATTTATTCCCTTCTGTGCCTTGGAGCCTAAAAGTTTTATTAGGTCCAGATCCTATAGAAGCTAAGATTTTTCTCCACATAAATAGTGGTGCCAGAAGGAAAAGGAACATTCTGTTGCTCTTGGCTTCAAATTCATAGTATGTTAGAGCTGGAAGAGAAGTCAGAGATCACCCGATCTAGCGTTTAGCTTGTCATTAGTTCAGATAGTTTCAATGTGGAAACTTAACTGTTCTGCATTCTTCCTTTTCTTTGCAGAATGAAAAGCTTGGTTTTCTTCGCACCTCTAGGGAAGATTTGAAAATGAAGCCTGCTCGACCCCCTGAGAACAGAGCAACAAGTCATTCTGTTATAATGGTTCTAGGCCTAAGTTAAATAAGTTATCAAGCTTTACTGGAGGAAAGGGGGAAGATCCTATGGAAGTTTCCATAGCAGGAAGGGCCAGACATATAGTAAGAGGCAGGGGAGTGAAACGTACCAAGTTCACTGCATGGGTCAAGTGTTTAGGAGCCACTTAGGAGGCTGATCCTGTCACCACCAACTACCAAGTGCTCACACGGAGATGAACATTTCGTTGCCCAGATTGGGATCCCTCCCCATGGGTGCCAGTGAGGACTTAACTTTGTCCTTACGTATTGCCGCCCCAGGCACGCCCTCAGCAGTGAGATTTGATCACGAACCACAGTCCACTTCTAATTCCTCTCTGTGCATTCTCCCTACCAGGCAGCAGGACCCTGGCACTCAGAAGAAGGGGATGGAATTCTATAACCGGAAGGGGCTGAAATAAAAATCTCAAGGATCCTTGAGCTGTGTGATGAATGTTACTTTGGCAATCTTTTATTTTAAGTATGAAAAACAAGGCTTCAGGGAGGAGCTTATGACTTGCTTGAGTCACAGAATATAGTTAAAAAAAAAAAAAAAACAGCCAAACCTAGGATCCGAGTTGTATGGGTCCATGCGCCTCAGGGCTGCTTTCATTGAATATAAGTAATATGCACACACTTGTTACAACAGGTAGAATTCATCAGAAAAGGCCAGGACAGAAAGCCCCAAAGTCTAAGGGACATATTGGTGGACAGACTCTCTGCAGACATTTGACTCTGCCTCACATGAAACCCTGGGTGAATTCTCTTTTGTTTCCTGGGTCTCTTGGTCTTTTATCTTAGACTCTGCCCGCAGGTTAAATAAGCTTTGTCTAACAATTACCCCACTAAGGTGACAGCTACCATTTGTCAATTTTAAGTTAGGGCTGGCCATTTTGCTCTTCAAGTTAAAAGGCTGGGTACCATGCTCAACAGGGGAGAGACTTCTCCTCTGAGCCACTTTTGTATCTGGGATGTCTGTTCCTTTCCTGCCCTTTTTCTGATTGCCCAAACTGTTCTCCCTAACTTCGCCTTCAGGTTGCCTCATTCCTGGTCTTTGAAAAACACAGTCCTTTTTTTGTATCCTTTGCCATTAATTTTCCATTTGGGGTTTGGCAACCGCCTTCTCCTCTAGTAATTACCAATGAAATAATATTACCTTCTCACTGCAGTTACCTTCTCATCGTAAAAAGCAGAGAAGAGCCCTGCAGAGGCAGAGGCCACACTAGCCCCCTTCTCCTGGCTCTGGGAGATGGAGAGCAGTGCAGGCCAGCCATTTTGGTCACTGTAGCTGATGTCACAGATCTTTCCCACTTGAAGAATGGGATGCTTTTTGAGTCTTGATGCTTTTTTAAGCATCCCCAGCAGAGTTATCCTGAACTTCCTATGTTCTTTTTCATCCAGTATCTTCATATAACCAAGGACATATCGTCATAGAGTGTCAAAAGTTGTAGAGCATGGCCATGGAGAAGAGCATGGTCATAGGCATTAACTAGTCCAGGAAAAGAAGAAACCTATGACTTCCGGAGGCAAAGAAGGTTGACATTTGCTGTGAAACCACTCCTGTTCCCATTCTTCTCAGGTTTATAAACAGAAAGTCAAAAAATGTTCACAAGTAGTCAAGGTTGTCTTCCAATCAATATGCTTCTGATCCGGAGCCTGTGTCCTGTCCTTCGCAGGATCTCATACCTGTCACCCAAGAAATATTATGCATTTCCATGAAGACAAGGAGGGGATCTGAGACGGTGGAGTGTACAGTGACTTACAACCTAGCAGGCCGTTTAGTTACAGGGGTTTTCTGCATAGATCAGGGAGAACTCCCTGCAGGTGTGAGCTGAGTCTACTTTTTCTGTATGTCCCTCAGGTGTCTGCTGAGATTGTCCTTCAAGATTTAAAGGCAGTTGGCTCAAGACCAATTTTCACATGTCCCGTAAGAAGTCAAGAGTCTTCTCTGAGACAAATGCCTGTTCCTGCTTTATCCTTGGTCTCATTTTCTCTTGTGTCTGGTTGACTCACTTCTTTTTGTTCCGAGTTTACCCAGACAGATGCCCTTTCCTTAACTTTACGCCAAACCTGTAATATGATGGTTTGTAGGCTGAACACATCCTGTGGGGCAATGATGAATGTTCACATTCACAGAAAGAAGGAGAATAAAAATGGGACATTAGATCTGTCAGTCCTCAGGCCCCCTTCAGGTCCCCACTGACCACCATCTTCCTCCCAGCTTGCCCTCCCATCCTGTTACCTGGTTTCGTCTCTCTCTCATTTCTGCCTTTCCCAAATTCTTGTTTATTTCTTATGCCAGACATTTACATAAGAGCTTTTTCCTCTGTAGTACCATTGCCTTCCTAGTCATTCCTCCCTGGGTTTCAGCTTCCACATCCAGACTGTTCTGTCCAGGCACTTGTCTAAATTGGTGCTGCCCTCTCCCTGAGAGAAACTCTGCTGCCACCGTATTCAAACAGTGCTATTTTTCACACTGCTACATTTGTTTGGACAACCGAAACATAGTACCAAATGTAAGAAAAGGGTTCAGCAACAGAATCTGAAGTCACTTTGTATTTAGAGTGCAAAACAAAGTCACAACTCACTAGTCTCAACTTCCTGGAATGTAGGCTTTTGTGTACAGTCAGTGGGAAAACCGAAGTAAAAGATTTCCTCCCCACCACCTCCCCTATTGGTGTCAAGCTAACAGTCACTTTGGGGAGGGAGCAAAAGGCAGGACAAATGGCACCCACACCTTCACACCTCTTAATTGGTGTCATTACACCCTTCTTTCTGGAGCAGCAGCAGCTGAGAACCCATCCTCCACTGTCCTCTCCGGGCCACCAGAAGGGACAGCAGCAGCAGACACTGAATGGCTTCTTAGAAAGCATCATTCTTCTGAGAAAACGGACTTCTTACTGCCCCCCCCCCCAATTCTTCAGAGCAATCATGCAGATTGAGCTGCTTCACTGAGGATTTTGGAATCTCCTTGCACACCCTGCACATTCACTGGGCAGGCACAAATACCATCTACCCTGCTTCAGTTCACCTGATAAATTAATAGGCATCTAATCTGTAAATAAGCCAACTGTAATCTCAGAAATGAGTGATTGGATATACCATTGGGCTGCAGCTGTCTGGCCAAAAGTCAGCATTAAAAGCATTTGTCTCATTGGCTATCTCATTGCCTTGAAGAACAGGGAGAAATCCAAGATTCTCAAATGCATCACACGCATTTCCCCAGGTGGTCTGGGGGAGTGGTAAGAATCCCAGGCTCTGCAATCAGACCCTAGGCAAGCATCCTGCCTTTGCCATTCAAAGCCCAAGTGACGCTGGACCACTTACCTAAACGTTGCATGCTTCATTTTCTCATCTGCAGTTACAGTAGACACCTCAAACAGTTGTTGCTAATACACGTACTATGTACAGGACAGAGTCTGGTGCATAGCGCCAATAAATTGAATAATTACCATCACTGTTGACAAGCAGATTCCTGCTAGTCCATGGTTAGAAGATCTGATCTCACATACTTGTGTTTCTAATTGAGCTAATGCGATGCTGGGGGTGTGCAGCAGCATGCTAGGAGCGCTCAAAGCCACAAGATAAATGCAGTTCATCTTCCTGGAGCATCAGTTTGATTCCTAAGAAATAATTTAAAGGAATGAATTCACCTATCTGTAGCAATGTGCCAAAAATGTCACTTTTGAGTGAATAAGGCAACCTGTAAGATTATGTACAATGTAATAATATTTATTTTAAAAAAAAAACATGGTATCTTTTCTCAGTGTATATAAATGAGTTCAAATCTGTAGAGAAAACCCACAAATAAGTAGTGATTACTTCTGGTGAGTTGAGAGGAGATGAAATTATTGGTGGTGGCCAAGAGGGACTTCAGCTTACAGTGCTCTAAAAGTTTTCAACATGGGAGAATAGATTTATAAATTACTTGTTTAATTCACTTTTTTATTTAAAAAGTAATTCAAAACATTATTTTATTTTGCAGTAAGACTGGGTATAAAATGGCATCGAAAATGAAATTTGCATACATTTTTTTAAAATAAAAATAGCTTGAAGAACTTTTCCAGTGGCAGGGTGAACTATCTATCAGAGCCTCCCCATATATACATATTTACCTTATTTTGCTGTTAAAGGAGTCTTTTTTTTTATTGAGTTATAGTCATTTTACAATGTTGTGTCAAATTCCAGTGTAGAGCACAATTTTTCAGTTATACATGAACATACATATATTCATTGTCACATTTTTTTCTCTGTGAGTTACCACAAGATCTTGTGTATATTTCCCTGTGCTACACAGTATAATCTTGTTTATCTATTCTACATTTTGAAATCCCAGTCTGTCCCTTCCCACCCCCTTGGCATCCTACAAGTTTGTATTCTATGTTTGTGAGTCTGTTTCTGTTTTGTATTTATTTTTTTTTTAAGATTCCACATATAAGCGATCACATATGGTATTTTTCTTTCTCTTTCTGGATTACTTCACTTTGAACGACATTCTCCAGGAACATCCATGTTGCTGCAAATGGTGTTATGTTGTCAGTTTTTATGGCTGAACAGTATTCCATTGTATAAACATACCACTACTTCTTTATTCATTCATCTGTTGATGGACATTTAGGCTGTTTCCATGTCTTGGCTATTATAAATAGTACTGCTATGAACATTGGGATGCAGGTGTCATTTTGAAGTAGGGTTCATTCTGGATATATGCCCAGGAGTGGGATTCCTGGGTCATAAGGTAAGTCTATTCCTAGTTTTTTGAGGAATCTCCATACTGTTTTCCACAGTGGCTGCACCAAACTGCATTCCCACCAGCAGTGTAGGAGGGTTCCCTTTTCTCCACAGCCTCTCCAGCATTTGCCATTTGTGGACTTTTGAATGATGGCCATTCTGACTGCTGTGAGGTGATATCTCATTGTAGCTTTGATTTGCATTTCTCTGATCATTAGTGATACTGAGCATTTTTTCATGTGCCTATTGATCATTTGTATGCTTTCCTTGGAGAATTGCTTGTTTAGGTCTTCTGCCCATTTTTGGATTGGGTTGTTTGTTTTTTTCTTATTAAGTCGTATGAGCTGCTTATATATTCTGGAGATCAAGCCTTTGTCGGTTTCATTTGCAAAAATTTTCTTCCATCCTGTAGGTTGTCGTTTTGTTTTACTTATGGTTTCCTTTGCTGTGCAGAAGCTTGTAAGTTTCATTAGGTCCCATTTGTTTATTCTTGTTTTTATTTCTATTGCTTGGGTAGACTGCCCTAGGAGAACATTTTTGGATATATATCAGATAATGTTTTGCCTATATTTTCTTCTAGGAGGTTTATTGTATCTTGCCTTATGTTTAAGTCTTTGATCCATTTTGAGTCGATGTATGTGTATGGTGTAAGGGAAGTGTTCTAGCTTCACTGATTTACATGCTGCTGTCCAGTTTTCCCAACATCCATTTGCTGAAGAGACTGTCTTTATTCCATTGTATATTCTTCCCTCCTTTGTCAAAGATTAGTTGAACAAAAGTTTGTAAGTTCATTTCTGGGTTCTCTATTCTGTTCCATTGGTCCATATGTCTGTTTTTGTACCAGTACCATGCTGTCTTGATGACTGTAGCTCTGTAGTATTGTCTGAAGTCTGGGAGAGTTATTCCTCCAGCCTCTTTCTTTTTCTTCAGTAATGCTTTGGCAATTCTAGGTCTTTGATGGTTCCATATAAATGTTATTATGACTTATTCTAGTTCTGTGAAATATGTCCTGGGTAATTTGATAGGGATTGCATTAAATCTGTAGATTGCCTTGGGCAGTGTGACCATTTTAACAGTATTGATTCTTCCAATCCAGGAGCATGGGATATCTTTCCATTTTTAAAGTCTTCTTTAATTTCCTTCATCAATGGTTTATAGTTTTCTGTGTATAATTCTTTCACCTCCTTGGTTAGATTTATTCCTAGGTATTTTATTACTTTGGGTGCTATTTTAAAGGGGATTGTTTCTTTAATTTCTTTTTCTGTTGATTCATCGTTATTGTAAAGAAATGCAACTGATTTTTGAATGTTAATCTTGTAAGCTACTACCTTGCTGAATTCTTCGATCAGCTCTAGTAGTTTTTGTGTGGACCTTCTAGGGTTTTCTATATATAGTATCATGTCATCGGGATATAGTGACACTTTTACCTCTTCTTTTCCAATTTGGATCCCTTTTATTTCTCTCTCTTGCCTGATTACTGTGGCTAGGACTTCCAAGACTGTTGAATAGGAGTGGTGATAGTGGGCAGCCTTGTCTTGTCCCAGATTTTAGTGGGAAGCTTTTGAGTTTTTCACCATTGAGTACTATGCTGGCTGTAGGTTTGTCATATATAGCTTTTATGATATTGAGATATGTTCCCTCTATACCCACTTTGGTGAGTTATTATCATAAATCGATGTTGAATTTTATCAAATTCTTTTTTTTGCATCTATTGAGATGATCATGTGGTTTTTGTCCCTTTTCTTATTGATGTGATGTATTACACTGATTGATTTGCATATGTTGAACCACCCTTGTGCCCCTGGGATGAACCCCACTTGGTCATGACGTATAATCTTTTTTATGTGTTGTTGGATTCTGTTTGCTAATATTTTGGTGAGGATCTTTGCATCTATGTTCATCAGTGATATTGGCCTACACTTCTCTTTTTTGGTGGTGTCTTTGCCTGGTTTCGGTATCATGGTAATGGTGGCTTCATAGAATGAGTTTGGGAGTATTCCCTCTGTTAAAGGAGTCTTGAAAGAAAAGCTTGAGAAGTATTACAATGATTGAATGAGAGACTACTTCTTTTTCCTCAAACTTGGTTGGTAACACAACATTCATCCACTTATCCCAGGCCAGAATGTCAGCTAGCCATCCTAGTCCACTCTCTTCAGCCACTTTCCAAGGCCAGCTACCAAAATCCCTCTAAAACTTGTCCACTTCTCCTAATTCTCATTTATCTAAAGTATCCTTATCTGTTCCCTAAATTACTGCAAAAGCCTCAATACTCGCTCCCTGGCATCCATTTGCATGACCACCTTTAATCCATTGACATGCTGGTGTCCTCATGATTTTTAAAACGTAAATATCATCAGATCATTCTGCTGCTTTGAATTCTTGGTGGCTCTGCACCATCTATTATTCATCTAAGTGCCTTAGTAGTAAAGGCTACATGATGTGAAAGGGGGACTAACTGATCACCAGAATATGCTTGTCTTCATTAGCATAGAGTTTTAGCTTGCAGGCAGACATCCAGGGGAAATTGATTTTGTAGATCCCCTTGTACCTGGGTATGATCAGGTGATAAGTTCTGGCCAATGAAAAGTGATCAAACATTCCCCTGTGATCCACAGCCTCCTTGCTTTGTTCCCTTCCTCCGGTTGTATGAAGATCAAAGGTCTCTGGGTATAGAAGGGGCCTGGGTCCCTGAATCACCACATGGAGGCAAGCTACCCGCTGATGAGGAACACCTATCTTAAATTGTGGCATGCATGACAAATAAATTTCTATTACAGTTGAGCTATGTGAAATAATAAGAAATATATTGGTCTCTGCCCCTTGCTCCTGGCACAGAGCTTCCAAAACCCTTGTAATTTCCTAAGTGACGAGAACACTAGGAGGATCTCTTGTCCTAATATTTGTTCTTGGATCCATCCTTGACAATGGGCTCCAAAATCCCTTGTAACTTCTTCAGTGAACACTAGCAACATCTTTTGTTCTTAGTGGGCTCCTGGATGGTTCCTGGATGGGGGCTGGTCGCCAGAAAGACCAAGCCATGATTAGAAGCTTGGAATTTTCAGCCCACTCCCCAGTCCTCCAGAAAGGAGAGAGGTTGGAAATGGAGTTTATAATTGATCATGCTTATGTGAGGAAATTGCCGTAAAATCCCAACAGTGGGATGAGTGTTTGCAGAGCATCGAGGCTGGTGAACACATCCACATGAGGAGGGTAAAGCAACCCAACTCCATGGGGAGAGAAGCTTCCGCACCCGAGACCATTCCAGACCTCACCCTATGTATCTCTTCATCTGGCTGCTCATCTGTATCCTTTATCCTTACCTTTAACAAACCAGTAAAGAAAAGTAAGTGTTTCCCTGAGTTCTGTGAGCCCTCTAGCCAATTAATTGAACCTGAGGAGGGGTCATGGGAACCTCTGATTTGTAACCAAATCAGACGGAAGTTGATGAAGGTACCAGTTGAATAAGAACCATCCTATCCTCTTAATCTCCTCCCCACTCTTTCCTGCTTATCTCACCCACCCCCACTAGAATCCCAAACAGCAGCTGGAGAGGAAAAGGGAATAGCGCAGGGCAGAGAAGTACAGGGGAAACTGTCACACCTCACCTTCTCATTCACAGACTCACCCCCGGAAGCAGGTCAAAGCTGGGGCAAGGGGAGAGGAGTTTCCATTACATTCAGCTCAGGGTTTTGCATAGTATCTCTGACTGAACACTTTAACTACTAAAACAAAAAACAAACTGCATACGTACCTGTCTATTAGTTAAAGTGAACAGAAAAGTCACAGACCTGTAAGAGTTTTCACTTGGAAAAGAAAATGATCTCCCCTGACTGAATTTAAAAGAGATGGTGGAAAATGCAAAATCAATGTGTGCTTTGATTGGTGAACTTGAGCTTCAGAAGTCCTGCCTATCCATAAACTAGTCCCATCATGGTCAGGACCACTTGGATACCCATAATTCAGGATCAGGGCTAGAATGTGGAAAAACAGGTTTTCCAGAAGATAGAAATCTGAAGGTAGAAATATCATCCTGGCCACCTAGGGTGAAGAGCTAGTCTTGACGGTATCTGAGTACAATTCAAAAGGTGCAATATTTTTGAACATCACCTTAAACAAGGAGGCCTAAAATTTTAGTGTAGGGCCTTGCAGCTTCATGTAGTCTATAATAACATAATATCTGCTTGTTGCGCACAGATTGTCCATTTTCTGTCTAAAAAGTATTAAGTCCTGGCTCTGCCATTTACTACTTGCGGGAATTAGGGCAAGGCACCTAATCTCACTGAGCCAAAGTTTTCTCTTCTGGCTTGTAAGGCTGTTACGAAGATGACATGAAGTATGTACAGCATTTGGCACACAGAAGGTTAATAAAATTCTTAGAAACACTTTGAATGACAAGGGCTCCACCACTGCCACTAGTCGGTTCTGACTTGATCAAGGCAGACATGTAAAGTCTAAGTGAGGGGGAGGGTCAGCCTCTCCCCAGCTTGGAAGCTGGTCAGCTTAATAGTGTCTCCTGTGAAAAGTGTGTCTTTGTATATGCAACTGAAAGATGCAAAGCATATCAGCATTCCCCCAATCACATGAAGCTGCAAGGCGACAGGGCTACAAGCTACCATGGACCAGCTCAGGAATTCAGCGAGGCCCAGTATTGGGGGCTTGTTTATGTTACCCTAGCCAATCCTCATGACGGTGAGTTTGGTATCATTCTCATCACGTTCTAGATGAGACAACTAAAGCATAGACAACAACTTGCCTTTGTCATACATTGGAAGAGCTGGGATTCAAACCTAGGTCAGTCTGAGTTTAAAAGTCCAAACCATTCCTTGCAGATTATGCTGCATCCCTCATATATAATTATTATATAACATATAATGACACATGTGGATAATGCACCATTTAAAAAATAGACAATCTTCTATTCTTTACCATTGGTATAAAAGATTAGGACTTAATACCACCTTATGTTTCCCCTGTAGGATTTATTATTTATGAGAAATGAGTTCCCCTTACAGGGTAGACTCTTCATATGTGTGGGGCCAGACTGTGCTTTCCAGCTTTCAGCCATGTGTGGGCCGCCTTCATGACCTTTGCTACTTCCAAGTGACACCTTTAAGGGACCTCCATTATCAGCTACCACAAATAGAAGGCAGTCATAGCAATAAATACAAAGAAAACTTAACAATGACATTAGGTACTAGCTACATAACGTTTCCTCCTTTTTTTGTGCAAATAAGCTAAAAATATTCAAAAAGTGGTAAAAACTGCATCAACCTGAAAATTTCTACTTAACATGATCAGAACAATATTATAGTATTGAAAAGGGAACACTATTCAGTGGGTAATTTAGTATCATTTAATGCTCTACCCAGGTGCAATCTCAAGTTATCACACGTCACCGAAGAGCATCTGTTGAGGTCCCCGTGGTGGCTACCGCACTTTAAGAAATGATGAGACTAAAATGTCTTCAGGGCTCCTTCTGACCCTTCAATTTTTTCAAAATTTTTTCTACTTATGCCTCTGGCGATCCACCTATTACCTAAATTAATGTCCATTCAAGCAGGGCTCAGCAATGCATGTGTGTGTCAGAAATACTGGTAACGGATAAACAATACAATCCTCACCCCCACTCAGAGATACGCTAACAATCAGAACACGAGGAAGCAAGTTATCCAACTCACCTGTAACTGTAGTAGTTCCTTGAAACTGAATATATGCCCAGTGATTAGGAATGAACACTGGAAAAAAAACCTACCTGTCAAAACATCACCGCTCACATCAGCTCAAAACTGCAAGAAATTGTACTGACCATTTTCCACCAAGGAAAGAGAACTATCAGTTCACATCTGGAGTTTATGTGCAGTGAAGAATTGCCTTTCAGATGTTTCTTTCTGCCTCCCCCAAATATTCTAGTTATGCATAAGAGAGAAGACAGACAATTCCTAGGAAGAAGGAGGAAGCTATGCCGAAGAGAAGGCATGTATCTGCTTACTCCCTGCTGGCTCTCCGCAACCTGTAAACATTAAGACAATGAATAATGTATTGGGGAAATAACAACTGATTACAAATAAGATGACTTGGTAAGAGGCGGTTCTCTGTTGATCGGCCTCAGTATAGTCAAGCAGATGCTCCCAGATATGCAAATACTGGTGATTTTCAAATAAAAATGTCCCTTCCGTTTCTAATTGCTCTCTTGGGAAATTTCTTTTGAAAAATTCATTAGATACAATCATCACCTCCATTAATTTCGCTGTCCCTTTCATCGACTGGGGAGCCTTTGGAGAGCAAGTGTAAATGATTTAGTAAAGCAAGTGACCAAATGTTATGTTTAGTTTTAAGCTATGTCCAAAGACACCATGCCAAGGGACCAGAAGATGCTAACAGAAAAGTCAAGGGAAGAATCCTTCCAGGGGAGTCGCATGTCTAGTGTTGTTAGATATACTTCGTCTTAACTCAGATGGATTCATGAAATGAAGAGGGAATGTATCAGCTGGATACTACTGTATTACAAACTACCCCAAAATTCACTGACTTAAAAGAATTATTTATTATTTCTCTAGAGTCTTTGTGTTGGCTAAGGGTTGACTGATCTAAGCTGGGCTTGGCTGGGAGCAGCTCTGCTCCATGTGTCTCTCATCCTCCTCCTGGGTCCATCTGGTTGGCCTGGGCACAGCCTCGTGTCCATGGCAGAAATCCTCTCACGGGTCTTTCTACGTGGTCTTTTCTTAAGCACTTGTGCTTAAGAGCAGCCAGACTTCTTACAAGGCTCCAACGCAGGTATCCAAAGAAAGAGCCAGAGAGAACCTATATTTCCTTATCTAAACTGGCCTTGGAAGTCACCCCCTACTACTTTCCACTGCATTCTGTTTGTTGAGGAAGTCACACTGTCCCATCTGTTTGGAGGGGGAAAGACAGACTACTCCCTCTTGGCGGCGGAAGTGGCAAGGTTCTAAAAGGGCGTGTGGGAGAAGAAACATTTCTGTTATTATTTTTGGAAAATACAGTTTGCTAGAAAGGAAGCATCTCATCATTTTGCTGTCTACTCTCGTCTTCCCTTTTCCTGCCCCAGCTCTTCCCTGCCTTCTTCCTGTATTCTCTAAGAGCTCCAAGTTTTCCTCCCTCCGCTCTGCAGAATAGTTCTCTCCCAGATCCTGTTTCCTCTGCTAGTCAGAACAAACGGACTCCTTTCCCCAGGAACCTGAACTTTTACCTTCTTTACAAAGCAACCTTGTCCCCAGACTCAGATTTAGAAGTAAATAATACTTGGGCCCATTCTCTACAGGACGGCAGAGAACGGTGTGAAAGAAAATAGAAGGCAGGCTGTTCTTTGTGATGGCCATGGTCTTTGACAAGGAATTCTCCTCGAGATAGAGCCTGGAAAAAGTAAAGAAGAAGGAAGTCCCACATATTCCAAGAAAAAGGATACATCCTCAATGGTGCAAGGGAGAAAAATATAAAGACTGCTGAGGCTCGGACAGCATCATCCAATAGTCTACTTGAAGACAGGGGAATTCCATTGCTTCAGCATGGAGTAAATGATTAGTCAATAAGATAAGAATGCTAGATACAGAAAAAGCCTCATAAAGAGAAACAAAAACTCTATAACTGCTAGAGCAATGTCAAAACCCTCCAGGAAAAGTGCCCTGCTTCACAATTCCATTTCATCTCCTGTGTGTATCAGTTTTGCAAAGGAAAAAAAAAATCAACTATTATGATTTTTTTTGAAGATGCCTACTGCATAAAAATTGGTCTGATTCAATAGTCTCATCCACATGTTATTCTAGAAAAATTTGTTTTCCTTGAGATAACATGCTTGAGATGTATTTGTACCAGTTTAGATCACATTCTGTAGTGTGTAATCACAAAGATAAGTTAACAATGACTTAAATGATTGAAGCTTTTTCTTACATAAAAAGGAGTCCAAAGATTGCCGGAACAGTCACTCTAATGGTTTTATGATTTCATCAGGGATTCAGTTTTCTTCTGTTGTTTTCAACTCCACCAAGTTTACTGAGTGGCTGTTAGCCACTTGGTTGAAGATGGCTGCTGCTGCTTCAGGCATCACATTCATATTCCAGGTCAGAAAAAAAAAAGGGGGGGAAGCATCAAAAGCCTTCTCCTTATGAGGCTTTGTCTTTGTATGACAAAAAGGAAACTCTTCTCAATGACTTCTGCCAACACCTTATTAAGCTTTGTCACATGGCCACAACAAATCAAAGTGATATTTTAGTTTTCTCGTAAAGCTAGATGAAGATACAGATCGTGTGTTGTAAATGCTGTTTGGTTACAAAAGTACAGCGTGCATCACAGCAGCAGATCAGGAGTCAAGAGTGATGATGTCTATTTAATCCTCTAATCTAACAAAATATCTAATCATGGAGAAGTGCTTCAACCCCCAGGACCCCAGTTTTCCCATAAAAAAAAATTCAATGATGAAACAGAAGATCTCTAACTCTATTATGGTCTACATCCAGGATAACTTTAAGCAGAGTTGGGGCAGACACTTTTAGTCACCTGCCCAACAGCTATTTTCTACCTGTCTTCCTTACTGGCAGAAACAAGCTCCCAGTATAAAACCTAGTGAGATTTTCTAAGCTTCTTTTCGAGCTAGAGCATGAGCATGTGACCAAAAGTAGGCCAAGGACACCCAAGGAAAAGTGTATACCATGGCACCTGGGAAAGATTTTCCACCAGATTATAAGATGAATGTGTAAGGAAAAGTCTTCTGGTTCCCTCTCCCATCTTCTCTCCCCATTCAATTACTCATGTCTTTGGACTCAGCTGTATGAGCTGTTGCAGCCATTTTGTGCCAATGAGGCAACAAAGTAAACACAATGAAAATGATGGAATGGAAAGACAATAAAGAATTTTAGTCATTGATGAAATCAATCATAAGACCACCTTTTCCTGACTTCATATTATGGGAAACAATAAGGACCCTATTTTTTTTTATTTGATGCTGTTACTTGCAGCCCAAATCATACTATACAAAACAGTGAGCTAGTAGACACAGTTGTAGTTTCTAAACTAGCACATGGCTTATACTTTATGTGCATATGAATCCCCAGGGAAGCTTGTTAAAGTGCAGATTTCTGATGCAGTAGGCCTGGGATGGGGCCTAAAATTCTGCATTTCTAACAGTCAGGGGGTGTTGTTGGCTCCTGCCCTACAGATGATCTGCACTACACTTTGAACAACAAAGTGACAACCCATGTTTATCTGTTGTACAACACTGATCAAGCACTTCTGTGGGCCTCAATTTTCTCACAGGATCTGCATCTTATGAATCTGAGTACTATCAGAAGAAAACACATTAATTTCCTCCACAAATGAAGATTCACATGAAAAGTGAACTGAGGAAGTATAAGTGCTGAGATTTATTTTAAACCTTGCCCTGAGTGGTCATTAATCTCATCACTTGATACAAATCACATCCAGGATGAGGCACATAGGTCAGTGCTGTTTCCATGACTGTCCAACTGCCCCGCCTGCCCACAAGTATCATGGGAACCGAATGTTAAACTGAGCTGCGCCTGCAGCTGCTCCTTGGAAATGCATTATGTATAATGTGTGTGCTAATTAGAAATTCAATTAATAAAGATTTGAAAAGATTTTGAGCAACCCATCCTCTTCTCTACTCCTCTCTCAATGAGAATGAAGAATGACTGTGGTTATTTTAATAGCGAAAGAGCCATCTGCCTGCAAAGGTGACTGTAGCTTGGTATCCTCTGCCCGAAGTGTTCCTGGCAGCCCGCAGACATCTTGGTCCAACACTGAAATCTGGCTGCTTTCATATCTGAGTGTCCTTTCTCTCCCTCCTACCATCACTGCACTTCAGTTATGCAACTGGTGGGAAATAACTTGCTCTATCTGGGTACCCTTCAAACCAAAGGCTTGGATGTCGGGTACTAAACACATCAGGTACCAGAAAAGGATGGAACACGACAGCTCTGTTATACCATGAGTGGAGAGATGAGAGATATTCTTTTTTTTTTTTTTTTCCTTTTGTATATTTTTAAATAAACATTGCTTCTTAGACCTGGTTTAGAGTTACAGAAAAATTGAGGAGATAGCACAGCATTCTCATTTACCTCACACTGGTTTCCCCTATTGTTTGGCTCTTAAATTACTGTAACCAATTTGTTGCAAATAATGAACCAATAGTAATACATTATTATTAACTAAAGTTTACAGTTTCTTTAAATTTCCTTGGTTTTTACCTAATGGTCTTTTTCTGTTCCAGGATTCCACATTACATTTATGTTGTGTCCCTCCAGGCTCAGCCAATTAGAGATAAAATTAGGAGCAAGATTCAGCCTTCTTGGTTTCCAGTCCAAAGCTGTTTCTATTTTACCACTCAATATATAGGGAGAAGAGTGCCTTCTGTAAGAGAAATAAAGTCTTGGTTCAATTCTGATGCATTTAAGTTCCTAGTTCCCACTGACACTGCACTATGAATGCAAACCGCAGCTTGCCACTCTGTCTTTTTACACAGTATGTTAAGTGTCCCCATTGTCTTACAAGTGCATTCGTGACTAGCCAGACATAATGTGGTCACTTCCAGGGCAGCCTCTGAGTATCTCCCATTGGACATGGATTGAAGTTTTTCCCCCAAATCTTGTGAAAAAGGAAGGGGAAGAAGTGAGCATCTCCTCAGATTAACAAAACTCAGAAATCTTTTGTTCTCATTGTTCAGAGCCCCAGCTCTGGCCCAGCCTCTGCCTAGAGGCTTCCCAGATTCATCTCTCTCTGCTCCAGGGTGCCTTTCCTGTGTGTTTCCATAGCACTTGTCACACTATCGTCTGTCATTAGACTGTGAAATCTTGAGATCTAGCATCATGGCATTTATGTGAATTCCCTCCACAGCTGACTTTATATGTGGCAAGTGAGAGCTGTTCAATTCATATTTGTTGAAGTAATGAGTAATGGATGAATGAAGGGTGTCAGAAACAACATTAAAAACTTAGAAACATCAGTCAGATGGGAAAAAGAGAAAGCCAATATCAGTCATACGAAGAACCAGAGAAGGACGAAAAAGAATAAGGTTGAAATTGCCTTTGCTACTGTGGGGTCCAAAGAAGAAAAGGGACTGAGGCCACCTAGGAAGGTGTCCATAATCATGGATATATAGCCCTTTGAGAATGTTGACCACCCATGATATTGGTAAAGGATCCTTCTGCGTCTCCAAGGTAGAGGGTGATCATAAATCTACAGCATTAAGGTTGGAAGAAATTGAAAAAAAACTATCTCATCTACCTTCCTTTCACTCATCATTGCACTTAAAACTGTCACAGCACTGTGAATGGAGGTCAGAGAATCACAGGCCCCAGTGTTGCATGAGACAGGCATTCCTGACAGGGCAAAAGGCCAGGACAGACAAAGCCTCATTCTCCCAATTAGGGCATCTCTTGGCCAACAGACAGAATCTTAATCTTGGGGTTCAAAATCACAAAACCCCAAAGATCCTTCTAAAACAGTGACTAGAGGCTTCACAGAGACTTGAGGAGGGTGACAAATATAAGTTATATTAAGTTCAGATGAAAAAGCCAAAAACAAACAAACAAACAAAAAACCTTGTATTATCAATATTGGACAGAATGATGGAAGACGCTAGTAATGGAAATAGCTTCAGAAAAGTCAATAAAAGTCATATAGAATGGCCAAGAATGTCTACATAATCACACAGGCATGAGTGCCAATGTGACCACTTCCGCTTACTAGCTAGGTGCCTTAGGGAACATTACTTGCACTTGCCTATCCTTAACCTCATTCCTTGTAAAATGAGGATAGTGATACTCATTGGCAAGACCACTATAAGGGAGAAATGAGAAAATAATAGGCAAAACAACACAGACCCTGAAAAACAGAGAAAAGCAACAATTACCAAAATTTATCAAGTGTGTATTGTTTGCTAAACATTGAGACTGCGTATGTTACATGTCGTTTTCACTGTGAGTGTATGATTGATCTATGAGTAATATCAGAAGTTCATGGATTTTCCTTCTTACAAGGTTGTCAAATCTGAATAGTTTTCTCCTACCTTGGAGGCCCGTATGAAGCAACCTAAAGCCTGCAGAATGGTAAGCGATCCCTCCAGGTCTTTTGCATCATCGTAATCCATGAAAAAGTCAGCCGACTAGGGCAATGCTGGTTACAAAACAGCCAGGAAGAAAGATGGTGACGTTTGGACGATAGCCCAGTCTTCTGAAAGACAGCCTTCCATATCTATGCCCTTTATCAGGCCAGGGAGCTGGTTTTATGAACTAGTTTCTTCTCAGACTCAGGAAGCTGCTGACTTTTGTCTCTGGAAAGTAAGGGCTGCATTTCTTAGTAACTGGTAACAATTTCTTTCAATGAAGAGGAAAGCAAATTGCCACTTTAAAAAAAAAACCTGCATTAATTGCAGGAGCATTAATTACTGCTGCCCTTAGGCTCCTGGGAATGCATGCTGTCTTTCTGAGGTGATTATCATGATTACATGCTATTTAATTGTATATCTAGGTCTGTACAGAAATCGCAGGCATGTTTCAGCTTAGCTAGAGGAGTTTTCAATAAAAATGAGTTAACATCCTCCTCAGTATCTTTGTGTTCATCCTGAATTCGTGATCACGTCCTTGGGCTTTTTGATGGGAAATTTTGGATAGATCTCCAGTCCTCATGGTCACCATCTGGAAAGCCTTGTGGGATCACTTGGTCTAGGTCCCGACCTTCAGTCCCAGACTAGTCTAGTGAGGAAGCACAGGCTGGGCCATATCCTTCTCCCTCACAGGACAGAAAGAATTTGAAGCTAGTGCCTAATTCCCACTGGTTCACATTATCCTTTTTGGTCTGATACCACATAGTAAGACTTTCCTGGTCAAGTAACAGACAGATAATTCCTGACCAGTCTGGGATCCAGGAGCATCTATGTCCAGGGTGTTGGTGGTCCCACTGTCCCTTCAAAATGGAGATGTGAGTCGCCAAAACCAGGTGAGGAACAGAGGAATACGGAAGTTTCCTAGTTCTGTAAGGGTTTGTTTTTTCTCTACTGACTGGGACGTTACTCCTAAAACTCAGAGAACATTAGAGCTAAATGACGAGGGTCTATAGATCCACTCACTGAGTAAATGCAAGGGAGGGTGAAGAACTCATTTTAAAAGGCATGGCCAAACCCAAGAAAAGGTCTTACCCATGAATGACTAGATCAGGACCCATCAGCCCATCCACTGGTAGAGTTTGCCCTTTCAGATTTCTGATATCTCACCAGAAGAGCTCAGCCATCTTGCAAAATGACACAGCCTACGTATCCACCTCATCCATGTCAGAAGAGTGTTAACATTCCACATAAGGATCAAATCGTTTTCCACGATGGAAAATGCATTTCCCCAAACACCAGGAATTGCTTTACACTGACTTTCCAAAAAGAAGTACATTTTACTTATGTTTTCACTCTTGAAGCTGGTGACAGAAATCTCACTCTGGGAAATTCATATTGATATGAAGAAGCTGGCTACGTAACAGAGAGAATTTGACCTGGCTTTGGTCAAATCTACTTAGAATTTCAGGATTTCTTGCCATAAAAGCCTCCCATGACACACTAGATAACCTCCACTTGGTAACATGTGCTTGTCCAGTGCTAGGAAGGCCTGGCCACAGCTGGAAGGCCTGGGTCTAATCCTGCCTCTGCCATGACTTGAATGCATTGCTTACAGAAGACTCAGCCTTCCTGGGCTTCAAGTTCCTCATCTGTGAAATAAAGTAGTTGGACCAGATCAGTATTTCTCAACCCTGGACGTATTTGAATCACTTGAGAATATTTTTTTAAATGTGATTCTCAGGCATTACCCTAGACTAATTAAATCAGATTCTTCATGATTGGAACTACGTGTTTCAAGTTCCTCAGGTGATTCCAATTTCAGCCTGGGCTATGACCCATGAGGCCATACTATTCCTGGGTTTACACTGTATGGACACTTCGTCACTTTCAGTTTTACATCACCTCTGAACCTCCCATCATCTCTGAACTTTCTCTCCTGTGGAATTCAGGATCTAGGACGACTCTCCATAACTTATGCCCTTTTATCAGCCCTCTTTGTGTGCAGGTGGAAACTGCGCCTTGCTTCTGGCCAAGAGCGGTGATGTCATCACTCCCATGATAATATCACATTGTATACAGAAGGTGGGACAATGAGATTATCCTGTGGGCTTTGAAGAAGCAAACTGCAACATCGTGAAAGGGTCTCTGATGTGGACTGAGTGTTTGATGCCTCCCCCAATTCACAGGCTGACATCTAATCCCTGGTGTGTTGGAATATGGAGATGGGGCCTTTGGCAGGTAATTAGGTCATGAGGGTGGAGGCCCCATGGATGGGATTAGTGCCCTTATAAGAAGGGCCAGAGAGTTACTTCACTCTTTTTCCATCCTGTGAAGATACAAGAAGTTGGCAGTCTACAATCAGGAAGAGAGCCCTCGCCCAACTGCACTGACATCCTGATCTCACACTTCCAGGCTCCAGAACTGTAAGGAATAATTTCTGTTACTTATAAGCCACCTAAGTTACAGTACTTTGTTATGGCTGCCCAAATGGAACATGGCCATCTCCGACATGACAAGGAAATGCAACACCCTCTAGAGGCTGAGGGTAGCCCCTGGATGACAACCTGTAACAAAGCAGGGACCTCAATCCTACAACTGAAAAATGCTGAGTTCTGCCTCAAACTGTGAGTTTTGAAGGAGGTCCAGAATTCCAGAAAGGAACAGCCTGGCTTACATCAAGACTGCAGACCCTGAGCAGAGGACCTACAATCTGTGACTGGTCTCCCGATACACAGAAACTGTCAGATAATAAATGTATATTGTTTCACATTGCTAAATTTGTGATAATCTGTTACACAGCAATAGGAAACTTAAACATTTTCCAAAGAGGGTGTTTGTGTGTGTTTGTATTCAGCAGCAAGACACAATGGTTGGTGGTATCTTATAGAAAAATATGTTGTGTGTTATAGAAACCTGGAACTCGTGATACTGAAAAATAAAATGTAGGATTAAGCTTTCCAAGGAAATAAAATAAATATGTGAATGAGTACATATTTGAAATTTAAGTTATAATTCCTAAAATGGGAGTGCTTAAAGTTGTATTTATTTTTAATTCAGAGAAGTCCTATTATTGATATCTTTGTTATTACAATGACAAATGCCTTGATATTTATTCTTCCTATCTCTTAAATATTGAGAATCTATAGATGCAAAAACTCTCAATAAAATACTAGTGAACCAAATTTAGAAGCACATTGAAAAGATCATTCACCATGATCAAACGGTATTTATCCCTTTGATGCAAGGATGTTTTTAACATACACAAATCAACCAATGCAATATATCACATTAACAGAATGAAGGAAAAGAATTATGATGATCTCAGTAGACACAGAAAAAGCCTTTGACAAAATTCAACATCCTTTCATGATAAAAACGTTAATGAATTAGGCATAGAAGGAACATATCCCAACACGATAAAGGTTATATGTGACAACCCCACAGCTAACATCACACTCAATGGTGAAAGTTTGAAAGCTTTTTCTCTGAGATCAGGAACAAAACAAGTGTCCCCACTCTCAATACTTCTTTTCAACATAGTATAAGGCGTCTTAGCCAGAGCAATCAGGCATGAAAAAGAAATAAAAGCTTAGCTCATTGGTCTCAGTGCACCGAGTGAGAAGAGTCAATGAAGTAAGCTACCTGGGCACACCTTTCATTCTGTGACCAAGGTCACTGTAAACACAGCCCAAGGAATGCTGCAGAATTTCACCAATAAAAGTAGTAGAATTCCTTCCCTAGGGTGGTGAGGAGCTGGGAGGAAGGTATGCATACAGGTGGGCTGGCAGACCCAGAGCCATAAGGTCCTGTCCATAATACACTGCTTCAGTCGTCTCCTTCTGCACAACCACCCACTCCAAAACTCAATGATTTACAACACTGATGACATTATTTCTCAGGATTCTGTGGTTTGGCTGTTCCTCCCCGTGTTGTATAGCTAAGTTGACCCATGCAGCTGCATTCAGTTGGCTGCTAGGCTGGTGCTAGAACCTTCCAGGTGGCACCTCACCCTCCAGAGTCTCGTTCCTCATCCAGTAGTGTTAATGTGAATCTCTTTGTGCACAGTGATCGGCTTTAAAGAAAGACTGTTCTAAGAAAATAAACCTTGTCCTAAAAATGTACCCAGGATTTGTTGAAGTCAAGACACTGAGACACAACATAAATGATTGTCATGAACGAAGAGGTTTATACTCAAGTTCACCAGAAACGGAGAATTTTGGTTTAGTTGATGTTGTTGGCTCCGGATTGGTTGGTTTGTATATCAAAGGTGCACTCACAGGAAGTAACTTACAATCTCCAGGCATCAGATAGCCTGGGAAGGTCAGTGTCCCCAGGATGAAGGCCCCAAATGCCAGAGCATCAAGAATACAAAAAGTAAGAAAATAGAGTCTGGACCAGTCACAGCATGACTCTTACAAAGTCTCGGCTTATATCATGTTTGCTAAGACCCCACTGAACAAAAGCAAATCATGTGATCAATGCAAGAGATAATATAGGAGGGGAGTAAACAAAGGCATGAACATGATAGACATTGTCCATTGTGGACCATCAGTGTAATAGTTACTACATAAATACTTCGAATGAATGGATATTTGCCAAAGTCAACAGTGATCGCCCCTGCGGTCCAGAGCTATTTATTTTGTTCTTTTATTCTACTTTGTCCTTTCACCCTAAAGAGTTTCAACAGGGAACGTGCACTATTTTTGTAATAAGAGCAAAGCCAAAATTAATTAACTGAATAAATACTGCTGTCTCCCATGAGATTACCGAGGAGCAGAACCTAACTTTAGGATTCTTGTGCAAGTGATTTAGTGCCCCCATGAAAAAACCAACCATCGGGGAGTGAGAAAGCAGGACTGGACCGGTGAGGGAGCTGAGCAAGAGCGTGATCTCAGATCTCCAGCGTGGAGCTCTGCAGGGTGGACAGCACCACCAAGATGTCTCACCTGGAGGCAATGTTTTGTTTTGTTTTGTTTTAACTCACTTAGTTATTGGCTGTGGCTACCCCTGGGGAAGGGGGTATAACCTCTCAGACATCTCCTGGAAATATAAGACCCATAGTGGAGAGCAAGTCTCTGGAGAAGAATGCAGCGTTCAGCCCTTATGAGGCAAACTCAGAGCAGCAGTGGGATAGGTGTACCCCCCTCTATAAACCAGACCACCGTCATTTACTCCAGCTACTACAGCTTGTCCCACAGCCTACTGTGGAACACATACTCCAGATATGCCCTCTAAACAGAGACTAGACGTCAAATAATGCACACTGATGAATGAGTGTTAAGTATGTGGGACTCAGAATTTCTGTTGTGTATATCCTGTGAATTCTTTCTGACTTTGGGGGGTGGGATTCTAGGGACCATGCCAGGATATTATAGATCAAACATCACCTTTTTCTCTTTGAATAGTTCTGTGACTCTGATGAGAAGGCACATTTTGCTAAACTTTCCAAAAAATTTGTTTCCTCTAGGCTGAAATCATGCATGAGAAATTCCAAGGGGATCATTTCTTCTAAAGGTTACAGGCCTAAATTATAAGCTCAAGTCAATAAGTTCGATGTCTAAAAATTCTAAAAATAGGGGTGGATGATAAGAGCGCCTTCTCAACCAAAACCACAAGCTTCCCTCTGCCGCACTCCGAGAAAGCAGCAGAAACTAATCTTTCTCCCCAAGTGGAAAAATGGGTAATAGAAATCCACCAGATGCCTTGGATTTTGTGGACTGACAATGTATTTCCATCAATCTCATTTATTTGTGTCTGAAGTCTTATTTTCAGGCCATTACCTTCAAATACCAAATCAGGCCATACCCACCAAAATGCTCTGGGAGGAAGAAATGTTGTTTATTGGCAGACATGCTTGTTTTCTGGTTTTTGTCTTCAGTGATAACCAATTTTCACTGAAGGAGAGAGAGAGATGATGGCTTATGGAATTTTAAGTAAGCAATCTGATAGAGGTTCCTGGAAACATTCAGGAGTCTGGAGGTCTCTGTTAGGTGAGCTACAGACAGAACAGAGAATGGCCACGTCGAAAGGGCTCCAGCTTACGAGATGGAGGAACAGACAATGAAAAATGCGACGAGGTTTCCAGCGCTGCCATGGTCCAAGGGAGATGGGCTGGGAGGCCAAAGCGTTGCCCTCCCAGCTTCTTCCCAAACCCCACTGCCTTCAACAACCAACCTATATGACTGGCCAGAAAGAAAATAATTGAGGCCAGAAAGAGAAAAAACATGGGCACACAGCTACACAGCTGGCTGGAGAGACAGCCAAGACTAACCCAGAAGGACAATGGCCTTTCTGAATCACACTGTTCAACCACTGATTAAATATAATTGCATTCTTTTTCAAAATAGGTAAGTTTTACACAATTTTAGAATTTTTTATATACATAAATCCACAGGAAATAAATAAACAAATCTTTGAACAGATTATCTTTCTTGTTCACGATCTGAAAAATTCAACTGTCCTACTTTCTTCATGAAAGATTTGCATGGAGGCACATGTTTAGTAAACGAGTTTTTTCTGTTTCCAAGCTTCTGATTCCAATTGTTTCTCAATCTCTTCCCTTCCTGTCCCTCTCTCATTCTTTCTCTTTCTCCCTCTTTTCCTCCTTCCCCCTGTCTTCCTCTCTACTCCAATAAAAAGGTTGACAATCTGTCCCTTCCCCTTCTCACAGGGTCACTGTGGGCCATCTGGGCCTGTGATCTCTGGTCACACCTCGGGGACCCTCTGTAGGATAATAACAGTCCTTTGAAGATGCCAGCTGCTCTTCCTATTCCTGGGAAGTCGAAGGAGACAACACCACATGCTGACACTTCCTCCCGCTGCAAAGCTGGCTTTGGAAGGAGGGTGAGATCAGCGGGGATGCTCTGATGCTGGCCGGCAAGCTGACTCCACCTGGCAGGGGTCCAGGAAGGAAGGGTGTTCACAGTCCCAGGGGGCATCCTCTCTTGGGTGCTGCTCATCTTCCAGTGGCAGGATGCAGCAGCTGCCAGCAGACAGAGTGAAGAACATATTATAGATTCCACTCCAAAACCCGAAGTTTCAAGTCAGGTCTAGTTATTTCACTTGGAATACGTCAAGTGAAACCTCACAAAATTGCCAATATTTGGCTACTTTGACCTAAAGAAAGATCCGACCTAATTTCAACCTAATGAAACCTAATCTATCCTGTATGATGTCTCTGAATGACAAGGAAGTCATGGCAGAGAAGGAATACCTTTGGAGGACCTCCATTCACCATATTGACTGCATCACTTCCAGGATCAAAAATGCTCAGTGGATCCCTGTTAACTCCATGATAAAGTCTACATCCCTCACAGCAGCAAGCAAAGCCCTCTTCAAGGGCCTCAGCTTACCTATGAGTAGTGTTCATTCCTGCTTCCCAGCACCCATCCAACCTGTCTTCCCAACCTTTCCAAACCTCTCCTCTTGGGAAACCTCCACCTCTTGCAGGGTAAGCCATAAGAGTTTGCCAAAAGTTTCCAACTTGCCTCCAATTCTTTTACACATTCAACTTGTCTTCCTAAAAGCAAAGGGTAACAGACATAGGCCCTATAATCAAAGCATGTTGAAGAAGTTGACATTCTTATTCCAGAACTTGAATATTTGTTTCAAATCGACCTCACAAATTCCAAAGGCAGTTCTGAGTTTCTGTTCAAGCAGCATGACATCGCTTGATCTTCAACCAGTAAAAGAACGGATATGACCAGATAAGCCTCAGTCCAGGGGACTCATCCACAGGACTGAGGAAACTGACAATTGTGCATTTTCCAGGCAATACCATCCAGAATTCCTGGGAGGAAAAAATAATTAATGCTTTGCCAGTACCTTAGGTGGGGGCACTCACATTGGGTCTTCCTTCAGGAGTTCTTCAGGTTATTGGTTTCATGGAAAATTGGCCTTTCTAGTACCATGTACTTCCATAATAGTGATGGACCATCTGAATCATGAGAAGTCAGAGCCCAGATGGCTGTCTTGCTAGTACTCACACCGTGAGGTCATTGGTCTGGTTAGGGACCGCAAACATGTCTCCTACAGAGGCCCAGTGCCCTTGACTGGCTCTCTTCCCAGAGGTTCTACAGACCACAGTACCCATGTCACACTCTGACCCTAACAATGGGCATGTGATTTATTCCCTGGGACATTACTAACTAGAACCATGTTTTATCAGAATTTTTACTCCTTCCTCTTTGCACCTATCTCTTCTCTTACTTTTTTCTAGTAAAGACTTTTTCCTTTGATTTCTTTTAACTTTCAGATAGGTTAAATCAGGGCTTGACGAAAGCCTGTTTAAGTCTGGGTTCCCACAGCCACATAATTTACTCCCCCAAGACACGGATTTAAGTGCAAGTCATTTATCTGGAAGGTAATCCCAGCAAATACTTTTGGGGAGTGGGAAAGTGAGACAGGTAAGGAAAGGAGCCAGGAAAGGGTTCAAAATCAATCAAGTCATCCCTGAGGGCAACTGAACCCTAAACAGCTGAGGAGCTCTGGGAGCCAGTGTAGATCACATGCTTCAGAGTTATCTCAGCTGAGGGGTACAAGGAAAACAGAATATGTATACTTACCCCCTTCGTCACTGGGGGAGAGCTGCTGAGAAGGGAGTGTGGTGAATTCCACAAATTTTTGGTCATCTGGCAGATGTGCAAAGGGAGCTTTGGGCCAGAGAAATGTGCCAGCAAAATAAATGCTGGCAGTTAGAAGGTAAGGGAATGAGAAGCCAGGAGTGGGGGAAGGATATTGACAGTGTCTGCTACACAGCTAAAACTCAATTAAAGAGAAAAATAAAGTAAAGGCATCAGGAAAGACAAAGTGGGAAAGATGCTAATCAGAGAAGAAGCTCCGTTACAGAATCTTAGAAGGGTAGTTAATCCACTCCTGATTTCCAGTGAAGAGCATCCATAAATTATCCTGACATGGCACTTGTAGAAGAGGAGGCTCCAGGTTTCCTAGCTGAATCTTTGAGGCTCCATCCCACTCTTTCCACAGCTTTGGTCCCCATCGTTTTCTAACTCTCACCTCTTTTCTTCAGTTAGACTCCTCTCCGTCCTGCTCAGCGTGCTCGTTGCAAATGCCATGCCTTCCCTCCAGCTGCACAGCCTGGCTGGGGTCCTCTCCACATCACGAGAACTCCCCACCTTTAGGACCTAACTAGAACCTCTTCTGCCCCGTGAGGTCTCACCATTGCTGACTGTCCCTCCCAGGAGATCTCTCCTTGCTGGTGCTTGCGGTGGGCAGAACAATGGCCCCAAAGACGTCCACGTCCTGATTCCAGAGATCTTGGCAGAAGGGACTTTGCAAATATGATCAAGTTAATGATTTTAAGATGAAGAGATTATTTTCAATTGTCTGAGTGGGCCCAATGTAATTAAAAGTGGCCTTATAAGAAGAGTCAGAGCCAAAGAGAAAGAACCTGAAGACGTGACCCTATTTGGAAACAAGATCACGGGCCCTAAATTTGGGATGACTGGTGCCCTTATAAGAAAAGGAGAGACAACCAGAGAGAATCCCATTTAACGATGGAAGCAGAGACTGGATTGATGCATCTGAAAACCAAGGAATGTCAAGGACTGTCAACAACACGGGAAGCTAAGAGAAAGGTGTGGAACTGATTGTTCCCCCAGAGCCTTCAGAGAAAGCATGGCCTTGCCAACACCTTAATTTGGACTTCTAGCCTCCAGAATTATTAGAAAATAAATTTCTATTGTTTTAAGCCACTCAGTTTTTAGTACTTTGCTAACAGAAGCCCTGGGAAATTAATTCACGACTTAACAGAATTGTTGTGAAGATTAAATTTGACAATACATGTAAAGTTCTTAGACCATATCCTGGCATGTTGGAAGTGTTAAGTGGAGATTAGTTAGCATTATTGCTTCATTAGTATTAGCCTTATTAACATTCATTTTTAAAATGCTAGTAGAATGACCACCGGCACATTTCTTTAAGTGTCTCATGTGCAGAGATGGCGTCTCCTATCTCCTCAGTGATAATAAACCTTTAAAATTGTTTTTTCAGTTTTAATTCTACATTGCTACATCTTACATAAAAAAAGGCTCTTAAGGGTCCTCAATAATTTTGAGAAGTAAAAAAGGGTCCAGAGACCAAAATGCTTGGGAAATTCTGGAATAGAAGCTATACCAAAAGACGTCTCATGTACTTTTAATCGTTCACACAGCTGGTCTTCACTCAGTATGTAGTTTTCCAACAAAATCGATGGTGTCAGTCCTCTGTGGGGTTGGACTCAGACAGTGAGATTCCAGAAAATTCTTTCATGCTTCAACACTGGCTGGGGTAAGAGTATGCATATATTTAAGTGTGGCCTGTGGACTTGTGTGTATATCTGTGTACAACAATTCCACCACTTAATAAATACATCCCAGTTGAAATTTTAGGAATGAGCAAGAATAGAAATAGAAGAAGAATCCAACTGCGTTACATGCTGGAGACAAGTTTAGTTGCAGGGAAAGGAAGACAAGCGAAGAAGAGAAATGATTTGGGCTACAAAGAGCTCACCATCCTCACACACAAGCACGTGGAGAAATTCACTTTGAGATTCTCTCACTTCTTTCCTTTTTTTATTTTGGGAAGCCATCAAAATTACTTGTAATATTGTGCACAATTCCAGAATCCAGTCAAAAATATCCAGACAAACTTGTCACAGCTTAGACCAAGGTAAGATTTTATTCCCTGCCTATGGGGCTCAGAGAAGAAGCCACAACAGCCTGGTATGTTATCTGAATCCAGTATCTCTCAGCAAGAAGGCCATCTCTATAATTTTACAGGACTCCACGGTCCCCACACTGAAGTGCTCATCTCTCACCCCCATCCTGAGTCTTTAGGACCCCGAAAGGGAGTCCACGCGGACACGGCCAGACCACCAAGGAGGCAGCCTCCGAATGCTTACTTGATTCTGACCATTGTATTTCGGCGGTTTCAGTTCCCAATAGCCTGAGAATCCATGGGTAAACAGGGACAAGACCCAAGCACACTTTGTTTTGAGAAAAAAGATATTTTGTCCTGATCCCTAATCCTTTTTTCATGGAAGAATAGAATTTATATTTGTTGAATCATCCCTGTTCTTGCCAGAGAAGAGAAGACGTGTCAGCGCCGCGGAAGGCACTAATCCCCCGGCTAATTCCTTGCAGATGTGTTCTTAAAAGGGCCTGAAATATGAGCCCTGATTGCCCCTGAGCATTGCCGCAGTGAACTGAGGACTCTGCCCGGGAGCTGGAGGGTGACCTCAGCTGGGGGAGCCACTTTCGTGCATATTTGCAAAACGAATGTTCCCATGCAGTAGTTCTATTTCAGCCTTCCTAAACGTCGCGTTATCATCTCTTTGGCAAAAGATGCTCTGCCTTAAATTTAATGGTCTTGATAATGATGCTGATAATAATAACAGTAATAATGGCACTACCGATGATAATGATAATTGGCTTGCTGAACCATGAGGGCCTGTATTTTGTATTGTATTTCTTCTTCCAGTCATTTCCCTAGCCTGTAACAACACTCTAGGAAGATGTCATAATTTTATGATCACTGTCAGTTATAATAAGCTGAGATCTAGGACAATTCACTGTCATCTGCTTAATCAGACATCTAATCCATTTTCCCCTTTATCTAATATCCTCTTGATACTTCCCTCTCTGTTTGGGAGAAAGGGATTTTCTCGCCTGTTCCACGGAGAAAACCTCAAGACATCTCACTAGACTAAATATCTCCTTAAAATCTGAAGGTTGCTTTGTCCCTACCCCAGCCTTTGATTTTATATTTGTGTCTGGTTTATTCACTGCTGGATCCCAGGTACCTAGTACAGTACCTGTCATAGAATATGTGCTCAGTAGGTACTTGTTGAACCTGTCGTTGATCGAATGTCCTTGACCAGGGAAGGGATGTGACTGGGGAATGTGGAAAGTTAGCAGAACCGGTCTGGCTGCCCACACTTCATAAGCCCTAGAGGAAGTGTCAGGCCACCAATTCTTTTCAGCTTCATTTGGATTTGGGGGGGCTAGCACCACTCCCCAAATTATTTCACATTTCTTTTTCTTCAGTCTTTACATCTAATCCCAGGGCATCAAGAAAGTTAGGCTGAACATTCTGTTCCAATAATGAACCAAAAATAATGACTCCTACTATTTGCTCAGCTCATACTGTGCTCCAGGCACTGTGGGTGTATCACCTTAGTTTCTTACCACCTCTCTGCAAGACAAGGGTTATAGCCTGTGTTTTCATATGAAGCCACAGAGAGCTTAAGGAATGTGTTCAAGGTCACAAAAGTCATGTCGTCACCTTAGGTGAGTCATTAGTTCTTAAAGTGATTACATGCAGAAATAAAAAGGACTCTGCAAGTTAAATCAACGAATAGTTTGAAATAAATATTTTTACCCATGATTTTTATTTTATCTTATCCTTCTCTTCACAGCTTTACTAACCCCCTTGTTTGTCTTGTCTAAGTAAAATAGCACCAAATAAATTAATAAATATAAATAAACTTTAACACATTTGACACACAATGGCTTCATTCTCTCTCTCTTTCTTTTCCTCTCTTTGATTTGAGAAGAATTAGTTTAAACATAATCCATGGTTCCTGAAATGTAACCATCATTGATCCTCGGGCCTTCTTTTAGGTACTATCATTATTTTTATTTTGGATATTATAATTATTTTCTAAATAATATAACACCTACAAACCCGCTATCCAATGACATAAAAACTAGAATCCCAGCTATAATTTGTACTTATCTATATGCTTGTGTTCCTTCTATATCCCAGTTCCCCATCATATTTCAACCCTCAAAATGGTACCTCCAACCTCAACCTTGTGATTACCAGTACCTTGCTTTTCTGTTTATTGTTTGGGGCTGCGTTCCCCAATAATGCAATGAGATAGAATAAATTGTCCTACTTACTTTAGCTGGTCTTTTAGACAGTGAGTTCACTGGCCTAGTAAATATTTCTAACCTTTCCTGAAATCACACTATTCTTTAAGATTTAAAAATAAGCAAACTTTAAATTATCCAGCTAGTCTTCCAGAAAGGAAGAAAAAAAAAAATCACAAATCTTGGTATCTTAATGTTGTCTCTGACTTCAATCTCTCCCTCACCTCCAAGTTCTAATTTTGACTCTTGGATAGTTTGCATTTAGACCTGGAGCAACGTAACTTGGATCGATTGTCCAAATTCTACCACACTTCAGATTATTTCCCTGAGGGATGTTCTTAAATCACCAGCTCCCTAGGTAAGCCCAAGACTGCAAAGACACAGACTTTGAGGAGAATCACACGGAGTTTGGTTTTCAGAAGCCAGAACCTTCTGAAGGAACACATCATGGACTCTCTGTATGGGACCAGAAGAACAATTGGATCTCTAATACTCCCGGGGCATTTGGTGTAACCATACACACCACACTGAGTGACCTTCAATATTATGTATACACAAAAGGTAACTATTGGTTGGGAGGAGGGAGGTCAGGGAAAATAGGTAAAGGGGATTCAGAGGTACAAATTTCTAGTTACAAAATAAATAAGTCACAGGGATATAATGTACAACAGAAGGAATCCAGTCAATAGCATTGTAATAACTTCATATGGCAACAAGTGGTAACTGATAGATTGTTATCACGGTGACCAATTCACAATGTAGTACATAAACATCAAATCAGTATACTGTACACCCGAAACTCATGTAATGTCGTAGTCAACTATACGTCAATATTAACAACTATACTTTGATATTAACAAAAACACAGCAACAGAAAAGAAACTAACTAAGAAGTCAGTTCAGTTCTCCCTGTAGTATCAATGAAATATTTGATGGACTGAGAAATTGTTTGATATTCTATCTAAATAACAATAAGTACCCTAGTACTATTAATCTTTCTTCAGAATCCTGAGATAATGTGCTCAGCATTATAATAACAATTACAGGGAAACAACTAGGATTTGAAATGAATAATCCTTAATGATTAAGAGTTGAATAAAATTTAATCAAATTCTTTCTAGGCAGAGGAGTGCCGAGCCAGACAGATCATTCCTGTAAGTTATCACTCATTTTCAGGAGTGCATGCCTGTCTCAGGTCAGTTTCCCTAAGTAGAGTCTGAGGTGGGTGTTTGGCTGCAAATGTTTAAATGAGGGAGCATTTTTAAGGAAAAAATCTGCAAGAGAGTGAGAGAGCAAAATAAGGGAAACAAATGGATTTGGGCAAGGGGCTCAGGTCAAGTCAGTCTTTGTCCTGACCACTCCCATCCCTGGGCAGGGGAAGGCCCTAGACAAGAGGGTCCATCACATCTGAGATGTCCCTCCTGACAATGCAGCCATCCCCTCTCACAGTACGATTGTGTGTGTATATGTGTGTATGTATGATGACAACACTTAGGGTGAACTCTCTTAGCAACCTTCAAGAATACAAAACGGTATCATTAACTATAGTCACCATGCTGTACATTAGATCTACAGAGGTCACTCATTCTGCACAACTGAAACTTTGTGCCCCTTCAAAAACATCTCCCCACTTCCTCTACCCTTTAGCCACCATTCTATTCTCTGCTTTTATAAATTCAACTTTTTTAGATTCTACATGTAAGTGAGATCATGCAATGCATATTTCTATGCCTGGCTTATTTCAGCTAACATAATGTCCTCTAGGTTTATCCATGTTGTTGCAACTGGTAGGATCTCCTTCTTTTTTAAGTATGAATAACATTATAAATAATATAAGATAAAGATATCACACACACACAAAATTACAGGCCAATATCACTAATGAACATAGATGCAAAAGTCCTCAACAAAATATTAGCAAACCCAATCCAACAATACATATATTGGTATACTATATGTATGTTACATTCATATACATAATAAATAAATACATAATATTAGGTCATTCATCAGACACCTGAGTGGACCACAACTCAGTAAATATATAGGTAGATGGATGAACAGCAAGCTAGAGAACCTAGAAGGAAATACAGCAAAACGGTAGCAGTCATATATATGTTCTGGGATTCTGGAATTGCATGAGATAGTGATCTTCACCTTTTTTTGCTTTTCTATGTTTTCTAAAATGAATTTGTTTTACTTGTATAAAAAGAAAAAAAGAAATCACCCAAAATTTCTATTTCTATAAAGATGTTTCTATCAAATATCAAAGTAGTCCTAAAAGGTCTGCACTGTGATGGCAGTCACTCAGAGCAGCGGCTCCTTTAAATGCTCCTCTGCGGTGGCTGCAGGTGCCACAGACTCCCGAAGCCTTTTAAGTCACTGCTTTCAGATCTTAGAGCCTTGATAAATCATGTAACTTCCCTACTCTTATCTCTATCTACATATGTAACGATTGTTCTGTCCAAGTGGCCCCCAGCCCATTTTATTAATTTACTACAGTGTCCTCAGAATCCAGGATGTTTGGCACCAAAGCACAATATCAGAACTTGTCAAAGTGGCAGTCGTCAAGGCTGGAAGACCCAGAATGTAGGCGATAATTTTTTCTTCCCTGGTGTCCCTTTTAAAAATGCTTTCTTTTCTTTAAACTCCACCCATTTACATTTCAAAGTGGCACTAGGTTGCATGTCATCATTTGATTGGTAAGAGTTCTCATGAGGAAGTTACTCAACTCATAATAGACCTGCAGCAGATGTAAAAGATGAAAAAGAAATGAAGTCTTTTTTCTTCAGTACATATGCTATCATGGGATCATCATGTTTTTTCTTCTTTTAAACTAGTAACAGGGAGAAAAGTGGTATTCAGAGCATTGAAACATTAAGTTATCTTGGCATTCATGAAATAAAATTCATATGGTCATGATAGAGTACTAAACTCCATTTGTAATTATTACATTTGGATTTTCAAATCAATATTTGTAAGTGAAATTGATCTCTTCTTTTCTTGTCATCCTATTCAGGGCAGTTTTCTCCTTCTTTCCTTAATCAGCAATTCTTAATTTACAGGAAAAAACTTGAGAGTTTTTTTTAGGCCATAGAAGCAAGGACTGAAACAGGAATTCTGTGCAACTGATTTATTGAGAGATTTCTTCCAGAGGAACCAGTAAGACAGAAATGGAAGCAGGATAGGGCAGGGGAAGAAGTTACGCCAAGATCTGGTTTAAATTATGCTCTGGCCTCTATCTAACCCCACAGGGAGCTCTGTAGGTAAATGATGTCATAGAGCGTCCGACCTTAGGCAAGGGGGCTGGGGTTTCATCCCCTCACTACAGTTAATCATTTGCTATGTGATCCTCCAGGGGAGTGGATAGAAACTCTCAGGTATTTCTGGGTGAGGTGGCTCCCAGAGGCCAGGGACAGTTCTTCTGAGAAGGGTGCAAGTGTGAGCCATTAGGTGCCAATACTCACAGCATGTTAGGGATGGGTTCTCTAGACCATAAAAGGAGATCTTGGTGAAGCACCAAGAGCATTCGCTATGTTTTGGTTTTTCTGAACTCTGGAATACTAAAAATGTACTCATAATAATGTCACTTAAGGAACTAGAGAATTTGTTAATGGAAAAATTATGGATAGGAAGCTCTTTGATAATATTCCCAGTAGTGTTCTTGATTATTTGTCTATTTAGACTTTCTGTTTCTTCCGAAGTCAGCTTCGGTCATTTGTATTTTCTTTAGATAACCATCTACTTGATTCAAGTTTTCAGAGTCTCAGTCATAAAGTTATGCCATATTAATTACCTTAATTCTTTTGATTTGTCCCTTCAGTTGGGCTCATCCTTCAGTTACAGTGGCTGCTGGGTGGTCTCTATCCTTCTGGTAACTTCTGTCCACTGAACTGAGGGAATTCTCGCTTCCTCTGGGAGTGGACTTTTGACTCTAGAAGAAGTACCTTCTTGACTACATTTCTAGAATTTCTTTCTAAGTTCTTTTTTTTTTTTCTTCACCAAATGTACCAATTCTACTATATTCATGTTGGGGTGAAGAAATGCCATCTTCCTGAGGCTTGGTTAGCAATGATGCTTGCACATCAATGTGTAATAAAAGGACTGAATCCACTCTTCCATTGTTCACTTATAGTCCTCTCTTCCTCAAGGCCTTGATTAGGCAAGGTTGGAGTCAATTAGCAGCCTTCTTACTGTGCTCAGAAGCCTCCTGAGGCTTTATGAATGGAGGTGATGGCTTTATACTGTGTGAATTTATCTAAGCTGGAACATTTCCCCAGATTCGTTCCTTTATGGTTCTAGGTTAGGACTGGAATTGAGATTTGGAAAGTGGAAGTGTACCCACTGCAGTGTTATTAAGCTCTGAATGTAAGTGTGGGGCCCAGTGCTGACACAGCTCATACATGTCACTGGTCTCCTGGCTCTCCTGGGCCGTGAGGGGCAGCAGCTGAGTTTTCTGTTCATTCAGAGTCTACCAGATCTGCTCCTTCAGCTTCTCTGTAGTTCTGGTCCAGGTATGTGTTTAGCCCCACAGGAAAGGGCATTGGTGTCTTCTGCAGGTTACTCAGATCATTGGGATTATGTGAAATTAGGGCAAGACGGGGATACTAGCTCATCCGTGCAGGTTTCATTTTGCTCTTTGTCTCTAACACTGCATTTTGTCTTTCCTTCCCAGTTGTCTGCCCAGGACCAGACACAAAGGCATCAGCCTTACCCAGAGCACTTAATAAGCTTCCAAGACTGTTTAAGGTCTAATCTCTTAGAATTAATAGTGGGTCTTTTTTTTTTTTTCCTGATTGATCCCTGACTGATACAAATGATCAAGCTCATTAAGCCTGACTCCTTCTTACCATAAGCTTAGTCTTTGTCTGGAAGCTTCCTTAGATCCCCTGACAATATACTTCTTTTGGATCAGTCCGTAAGTTTGTCAGATGCTGACCCTCACAGTGGACCCCGTCTAGGCTTCAGCTGAGATCCACTTGTTATCTGTACATTTCAACTCGAACTCACAACACTACTGACACAGGTATTATTTTCCTGACTTTATAGGTATAAATACCAGAGCTCAGAGATGACATAATATGCTTAAGATGACACAGGTAACAGGAGGCAGAACAGAGGTTTACGTTCGGGTCTGTGTGGATCTGGGCAGGTGCTATTTCTGACAAGTCATGTCCAAAATCAGTCAAGAGAGAAATAAAGCAAGGCGACCAAGGGGCACAGTCCAGAAGTTCCCCTGGCCATGGAGATTCCACATCCTTAGGTCACTTCTTTGAAGTTCCAGATTCTTCTATCCTGCCTTCCCTCCCAACCCTTAACATCTCTCTTTCAGCAGTGTGAGCCTCCAAAGTGCCTTAACAGGCAAGCAACTAGGGTTTGGGAAACATGCCCTGAGAGTTTCAGACACCTCCCAGCCCAGGAGAGTGCTAACTGGAAATTCTCTTCACCATCTCTCATCTCCACACAGGCTCTAATTGATTCCGCGGTCTTTCCCATGAGATTTTAAGTCAAGCCTCCTTAACCTGACCTTCTGAGTGTCATACAGTTTTAGTACAGAAGGTAATCTTAGAAATACTTTAATTCAAAGCCGCCTTTCACAGGTGACAGCTCTGAAGTCACAGAGAGGAAGTGACTCCTTCAAGGTCACACCTTATGATTTGCAGGTAATACTGGGGGGAAGCCATTGTCTGATTATTCTTAGGAGCCAAGGAAAGTGCCAAGGGGCACAGCTGTGGAGCTGGGACGGGTTTCACACATGAAAAGCTAGATTATCTTACTAACTTCTGAGCAGGAGACCATCACATGCTTTCAGGCCTGTTATACTGACTGAGCAGAGCATTTTGCCACTAGCGTATTTGGTTTAACCCCTTTGCCTCTAATGCCCACAAGCAGTCCCTTTTTTCTAATGTCACGGCCAGCTGTGATCTAACATTTCAGCAAATTAGAAAGTAATTACCTCAATAATGGATTAGTTGCTGAGTTTAATCACTCTGAAAAAGTACTTGTCTTTTCCATTTATGGAATAATCAAATGTTGCATTTCTGTGTTGGCCCATCATTTAAAGGTCCCAAAGAACTTTATGACTTTGCTGACATAGACTGACGTTAAAAATAGATGGATAGAGCCAGAGCGTCTGCAAGAGGGAAGTAAGCCTGGTCACCAACAACATTCCAGGAGTGATTTTATAATTATCCAGGTAAGGAGTTAACAGCAAACAAGCCAGCCAAGTTTCACATCCTGGGGTTTTTCAATTGTCAAAATCAAATGAGTAAGATATAATCAGTATTTTTATCAATCATAGCCTTATCCTCTCTCTTTCCAACCACTGGACTTATCCAATTTCTCCATTTCTGCCTAAGCATAGTGAAATTCCCTGCTAGTTCTATTTCGTCCCACCTCAGGCAGGAAGTCGGGTTTCCAGTGCATGCCCCACTCCATGCAGAATTCCCAGTCCCCTCGCCTACCTCTATAAGGCTAGCAAGCTTCCAATATAACTAAACATCAAATTCTCTGTAAGAGATCCATTGGCAGGTCATTAACCGTGGTCATGGTAGTGCTGTAAAGCAAGCCACCCTGAAAATCAGGGGTTTAGAACAGCAGTCATGTGCTCTTGTGTCTGTGAGCTGGCTGATTTAAGCAGGGCTCAGCTAAGCTAAGCTCACTCACTCATTCTGCACCTTGCTGGGAGGCAGCTGGTCTGGCCCAGGCTAGCAGTGCTCCACAAGTCTCTCATCCTTCTCCTGGAACTAGCAGCTAGCTCAGACATGTTCTTCTTGTGGAGAAGGCAGAGGCACAAGAGTGAAACAGAAACAAATCCATTTAAGACATAGTCAGTGGCAGAGTGCATGCCTAGCATGCAGTATGTCCTGGGCTCAATCCCCAGTACTCCCATTATAAATAAATAAACGCACACACAAACAAACAAATCTAATTACCTTCCCCACCAAGAAACAAAACAAAACACGTTTTTAAAAAGAGCTAGTCTTAGCCCAGACATCATCTCTTCTATCTCATTCTATTGACCAAAGCAAGTCACATGGCCAAACCCAAAGTCAGGAGGCAGGGAAGCACTCCTTGCCAACACTGGGAGGGCACTTACAAGGCACATGGCAGAGGACATGACTAAAGGGGAGGGTAGGTAATTAAGACCCACAACACTGTCTCCCATGGCAAGGTTACCAGGGTTCTGCCCTTGACTCCCTTCCATTCTGCTCCTGGTGCTCTAGATGGAGATGCTTCATTCTCACTTCTCCTCTAATGGCTCGTTGTCTCTCCAGACCACTCTTTCTCTTCATTTGGTTGCCATTCTTTCCTCTCTCCTTCTCCTAAAGCAATCTTATCTAAATCTCACAGAGGGAAAAACTTCAGTGAGCTTTTCAGTATGGCCACTATTAATGCAGAGAATCTCCTCCTTCATTTCCTGTTTCCTGTATCTACTGGTCTCCATTTGTATGCATAAAAATATCTATTATATAACTAGAAGAAGATAGAGGAAACAGTGATGGAAAGTGAAGTATTTGAAGAAGAAAGGAAATGATGGCTGAGGTGGATAAATAGAAATCTACTCCCCACTGGTTTCTTGTCATTGAATTCGAGGGAGTCATTTAAAGGGGAGTGGATCAAAGAGGATTTTTAGGATATTCTGGATCCAAGGAGAAGTTCTTTGGGGTCCAGTTGAAGTGGAACGCAGATTTAGAAGGAGGTTCATCTACACACCTCTCTATAGGACAAATCACCATCTTTGGCATCCCAGGGACTGTAAGCAGAGAAGCAACCAGAGCCATAGCCATCCTCATTTTGCTGTGTTGTCAAGGAGATTTCTTTAAGCTGCTTATTAGACATCAGATGTAGCCAGTGGTTAACTCAGAGGAAGATCAATGGTACTTGTAACGCTGTCCTCCAGGACTGCAGGTGATAATATCCAGTTTGAAGAATTAGTCAAACATTAAACTAGGTCATTTAACATTATTGAAATCTTTAAATTAAAGGAATATTCAAAGCAGGACAAAGAAAAGATGGAAGGTGGCACTTGTTATAAAGTATTCACCTTTAGTTCATATTGACATCTACAAACAAAAGGAGAAACAGAAAATGAAATTTAAGAGCCATTAGCTGTATAATCCAGGTAATCCCAAATATTTAAGGTAAGGTCACTGAAAAAACAGAAAAGTACATATTTGAAAAAGAAAAGAGCTTTTTCTTACATAGTTCTTCTCTCATTCATTAGTTAATGTGACAAATTATACTTTTTATATTCTTTAAGATTTCTCTATTTCAAGTAGTGTGATGAGCCGTAGATACAGCCATAATAAAAGCAGCATAGATTTTGTTTCTTCCCAAAGTCCCTTATAAAAAATAGAGCAACCAGAGAACAATACCAAAACCCACAAAAAACATTTACAACAAAATTAAGTGTCAGTTTCTCTAAAACACAGCCAGCTTCTAGCACTGAAGGAACAAACAAAGAATGACAAATCCAGTAGCAAGGAATGTCCCTAGGACCTAGATTGCTGGCCAGACCAGGAAATGCATAAGATGAGACGAGAAACTCCTATTACAGAGTAAGAAGTATAGCAAAAATCAAGGTTCATGTGAAAACAGACTCATGTGCCAACTTGAAGCAGTTCCCACCGGCCAAACTGGACACAGATCGAGCTTCAGTGAAGGTAAGAATCGCAAACTCATCACATATCTTAAGTCTGTGAATGAATAATGCTACAAAATTGGTCACTTTCAAAGGATAACAGGAAACAGATTTTGTTGATGTTAAAAACTGAACAAATCAAGCATCTATTCTGCCTTTCCTACGTGAAAGGTATGAACCACTGGGTAACCAAACAGATGACAAGGGGAAGGATCTCAGCTAACAAATGCAAATAAAATGATAGAATTGGAATATCACCACTCACAACTCCCAAGTAATCAATGGATCTAGGCATCAATCCCTAAAAGAAGAGATTATAAACCAGAGAGTATGCACCTTCTGATAAAAGAACACATCGCTAGAGTCTGGCCAAAGGGAATGATATCGAGTCTGATCAAACCTGATTCTGTTGTAAATGTGCAGAAAATAGTGAGGGATAGAGTTGAACTGCACCATCATTATACCATCCATAAAATCCAGAATGCAAATCTCTGCAGGTCAAGTAGCCTAGGTTTTTTCACAGATAAAGTGTAAGGAAGATAAAAAGACAGAAAGGCAAGCTCTTGATTTAAAAAGAGACTTAAGACCTTTTTTTAATTGGAAAAGTTTAAACTATTGTGTTAAGGAATGGACATTTGAGAGAGGAAACCATAAAGAAATACAAGGACATTATTATTCAAAAGTTAAGATGGCACTTATTTTTGAAATGTGAAACGGTCTGCAGCTGGGATGAGGTGCATGGAAGCTTTCTGGGGTGCTAGCAACATCCTTTTGGTTGACCTGGGTTCCAGTTCCATGGGTGTTGACCTTATAATAATTCATTGAGATGTACATTTGTTTCCTCCGGCTGTCCTTATCTACATCTTCTTTTATAATAACCAAAGTCAATGATCCTGGGTCAGCAAAAAGGAGACAGAATGTCAGCCATTGGCAAACATGAGACCCTAGAGGCAGCAAAGTGTCAGAGAAAAAGCTGTCGGGAAGCTACGACTTCCACCAAGCAAAACACACTGACACTCCAACCGCTAGACAAACACAGAGAAAGCAGTCATAGAGGTATTTAAAAAATAAAGTATCAATGAATTTAATCAAGGAGTTGAGGATTGCCCCCTCACTCCATATTCATAAAGATATCCATATTCATAAAGTGAGAAATAGAATCCACTAAATGGAAATGTATTTTGTCACCAACTTTTCTGGAACAGCTCTATTGTGGGAGCCCTGAACTGCATTTTTTCAGTCCTCTGACAGATGGCTATCAAACTTTGTCAAAGACTGCTCCCTCATAGTGAGCAATAGTGACCCTTCAGTGAATCAATTTAAACAAAGTAACATAAATGGGCAATTCAATTTGTCCATCCTGTGACCCTCCAGTGTAGAGGGGTTAATGGATTGCCCTTTCTTTTAATTAAAATATATTTGACATAAAATATTGTATAAATTTAAAGTGTAGAAAATGTTGATTTGATATTTATATATTGTAATGTGATTGACATTGAAGCAGTAATTTTCACCTCCATCACTTCACATAATTATCATTACTTTTTGAGGTGGATTGCCCTTTCTTGAAGGAAGTGCCTCTCCACAAGTCAGCCAAAAGGGGTGAAATGTGAGTTCTCACTCCAGGGCAGGTAGAGTAGGTCTGATCCGTATTCCTACCTAGACACTTCCAAAAGCAGATGAGATGTTTAGACTGTGCTAATTGTGGTAGATTGAATTAAAGGTGTCATTTCTTTACCCATCCTTCTATTCACATTCTTGGTCCTGTAACTGGGTAGTTCTTCCTACAAGAGGTGCAGGGTACTTTCCCTTCCTCTTCATGTTGGTCTTGGCCAAAAAATGGCCAAGAATGGAATATGGGCAAGAGTGGTAGGCCGCACGCTAATTCCAAGCCTCAGCCTTAAAAAGCATCACTTGTTCCTTCTTCCATCTTGCACTTCTGCTATCAGTATGAGAAGAGTTGCCCCAGGTTACTGCTGCCCTCAGCCCAGGTCCTGGAATGAGTAGACATGAAGGAGACCTGAGACCAAAATGCAGTGGAAGCTAAGCCCATACTCATAACTTGAAGCAGAGCTGCCAGCCAAACCCAGACTCAACCAGTTGACCAACAGGCACATGAACAAAAATAGATGATTGTCATTTTAAACCCCTCAGTTAGGGGTAGTTTGTTACATAGCAATAACTAGCTGATACACCAACTATGCTGGTATAATATGTAATCAATCACTCCTTAGGATTTCAGCCTTTGTCTTATTTGTTCTATAGCTAAAAGCCAAAGTGTTTCATTTTCCATATTTTATTCTCCCCTTATTTTGCCCTCTCCCTTACCTCCCTGTTGTAGACTGAAAAAGAGAATAATGCAGTCCAGGATTCAGCAATAAAATTCGTATGTATTCACTGTAGCCTTCATCTCTGGCCTCATCTTTCATTCCTTTTCTCTCCTCATAATGGTGGGATCATGGTCCCTCACAGGGCCTGTGTGAGTGGAGTACTTGTTATTCCCCACATTTGTCTTTTGCCTCTATTCCTAGATAAGGGTTGAGAGTAGAGTAGGGGTGGGAGAGAAAAAGGAAAAGAAAGCTTTATTACTGTTATGTTCCATTTTAAACTTCATCTCACCTACAGCCCATGTTGTCATTTCTGAACCATCATTCTTTCCTATGATTCATTTTTGCATGTTTTGTCATTGCCAATTTTGCAATTTCAAGACACTGTCAAGAAATAGGCCAGGCAATAAAGAAGAAAGAAAGAAATGAGGAGAAAGTTGTTGCTGCCTTTCCAACCAGACACATTACAAGGCAGTGAAATTTCCAATAATCCTTCCAGAGGCAAACAAGCTGCTACAAGAAGACATCCATCCAGGACTCCCTGTCATCCTGGGAATCAGGATGAAATGATAAATGACTCTCATTCATCCTGGGCATGTGGGTCTCTTCCCTGGTGTGAGGAGGGGGTGGGGTTAGGGGCAGCCTCTGGACAAGGGCTGGATGACCAAGACCACCACTGAGGAGGAGAGTGACCATGGCAATAGGTGCCACCTTCCCCTGGAAATCTCTCTCCTCCCTTCCTTGTGGCTGGGCTACAGCCTGGTAGCTACCCTGGCTGGATCTCCCATTCCTGGTGCTCCAGGGCAGTGAAATCTCATGCATGGAGTATCCCATATCTTTGATTCAGGGAATTCTTTGAATGAACACTTTTTTACAAGGACTAAGCAAGAGTTGTGTGATTACAGCATCACACCTAGAGCTGGCCAAAGAACCCTTATAAGCCAATGTCTTTAAATCTACCATTCAATTACCCCAGAAATAGTTACTGAAGGAAGGAAACTGAATATTGCCTGTTTGTCAAGAATTTTATATATTTTATTTAATTCTCATGGCATCCTTATAAAATATGCATTTTTATTCCCATTCTACTGATGAGGAGAATTAAGGGTTCAGTTGCCTTACTTAAGGTTAAAAATCTGGTAAAAGGCAAAACGACTTGTGGGAAAAACAGGATCTCTTTTACAGAGTCTTTGTAAAGAGAAAATGTGTTGCTTTTTTGTGGAATCATGTGGTACTGAGGTGTGCGAGAAAGTTTCGTGTCCTCCTCCTCATCCCCCAACACCTACTCAACACACAGGACTCTTCTCGTCCACTCGTTCATTCATTCTTTCCACAAACTCATACAGGACCTTCTCTGTCATAGACTGTGCCAAGCACCTTGAAGAAAGATACAGAGGTTTTCAGATTGCATATAACACGTCAGTCTCCTCTGCAGGGGGCTTTGTCACGAACATGAATTTAACTCTCATTAAAGTAACCAGATTATACGCAAGATGATGTCACGCTTGCTAAGCTCCACATCAGCAAACCAAAACTTAACTAAATTTCTATACAGTCCCAGAAGAGGAAGTCCTAGGTCAACCAACCTGCTCTTTCCTGCTGGCACAAGTTACCTAATTCAGCCCCAAGACTTTGCTTCATCTAGGAAAGCAGCCCTGCTTTAACCAGTTCGTAAAAGGAAGTGTAACTTCCTTCTTTCTGTTCACTTTGGTCTACCGCCCTCTAGAGGTCTTCAGACCTTTCTGTCCGCTAGATTGGATGCTGCCTGATTCATGGATTGATGAATAAAAGCCTACTAGATTGGCAAATTGTCTGTGGAAATTTTTCTTTTAACACTCTATATGTGGACAGCACCATTTGCCAGGCCGTCTTGCCACCTAGTACTCCTGGTCACCCCAGTGTGGGTGCCACGCCCTGCTTTCTTTCCTCAGGCCTCCCCGGACAAGCTGTGTTTTCCCCTGGGGAGAAGGCTGACTTGTGCTTGGAATGGGGGATAAGCGGGATCCAGTCAGAGTTTCCAGTCTTCAGTTCGTTATGTCATATTGACGTGGAAATTTTAATTTGAATTCACCTCTCATCTGCACTAATGATGATGAGATGCAATCCAGGTATCAGCTCAGATCAGGGGCTTGTTAACTTTCTAATAAGCTCTTTGCGGTCACTGTGCATATAAAAGGCACACCCTAATGACAACTACTTAAACTCCACTTTGTCTTATTCACTTTTAATTATTTGGGTCTCTCTGTTTTCACCTGCATAGCAAACCCTGCTGAACCCAGCATGGGCACCAAACCAGCAGGCAGATCTCAGCTACACAAGTTACATTTCTAGTATCCTGCAGCCGCCTCCAGCACCAGCTGTAACCACCAGCTGTAGCCTCTTTCTCTCCAAACTCGAAGATGTCCCCTCTGACCCAAAGCCACTCTGCCACCATCTCAGGCCCATCGCAACCTCCCATTCATTCATCCATTCAACTAATAAGTCTTTAGCACATCCACCTGGTGTCAGCTCTGTGCTAGACTTTAGCATGGGAAGAGAGCACCCCTGCCTTCCTGGAACTTTCAGTACTTAGGGAGGCACACAAGTCAACAGGCACCCACCAGTGTGACAGGCGCCATGGCAGGGAAAGTGAGGGTGTTCTAAGGACACAGGAGGGAAACCTGACCCAGCTCAATGATAGCAAGTACGCTTTCCTGAGGAAGTGACGTTCTAGTCCTACACCTGAAAGAAAATTTAGGGTTAACCAGGCAAAAGGAGTGTGCTTATGGAAGAGGGACCCAAGGGAAAATGGGGAATTGAAAGGATGTTTTAGGCAAGGGGAGATGTGTATGGAAAAGCTTCCAAAGTGTACAAGAGATGGGTATTCTCTAGAAATTTTTTTAAAGGTTCCGTATTTTTTCAATAGAAGATATGGCTCAGAAAGATAATGTTAGAAGACAAGGCTTATTCTGATCTCCTTGCTCCATGTGAAAGAATTTGGACTTAATTATGAGCCAGGTTCCCACCATAGATCATGCTAGAATAACAATGATTATCCACATTCTACTTTCGGAAGCCTGGTTTATTGCCCTCTGTCCACATGGCCAAAGAGAGATCAGAAAATGGAGATTATTTTTAAAGATTTCAATTAAGGTACTTATCAGCTTTCTGTGGCAATATTGTAACAGTCATCCCTGCTTCCACCACCTCCTTATTCCATCACGCTGACCCCACGCCCTCAAAGAGCTGCCCAGTCTAGTGGGGTGGGTTAGATGTATGTATTGTGTAACCCTTATGAGCCCAGATACCTATGTGTCCAGCCTCAGGGTAATGCCAGGGTTAAAGAAACAGAGCAAAGCAATTAAAAAAAATTTCATTGTAAGTCAAAGTGTTTCTTGACATAAACATTGCAACTGAAGTTTTTAAAATACTGATCCAAAGACAAAGTGTATGAAAAGCTTATTAAAATCTCCCTTCCTTTACTGTCCACTTAATTCCAGGCGCCATAGCTGATCCAGAACTTTTCTCTTTAAATACCACACCTGCACTTCTCTTCCACCCCTGATTTATAAAGTTCCCTTCTCTTCTCTAAGAAAAAGCCTTCTTCCCCGGATCTAACCCGCGGGCCTCTTGTTTGCTTTCCCATTGGATATGGAGCTAAAAAATTTGGATGCTTTGGGCCGTGAGGATTCAGGAAATCTGACTAAAAATGTGTTGATAAGGATTCCCGTTACTGTTTATACAATAGATTAATACCAAAACAATTTCCCCATTTTGGGTTTACAGCTAGACTGTGTCTCCCAGCATCTCTGCAGTCAGATGAGGTTACCTGTAAACTTTTAAATTCTCTTCCATGGAATATGAGCAGAAGTGATACGTCACTTCCTGACCTGGCCTGGAAAACCCTCTAATGTACGTTTTCCCATGTTCTTTCTCTTCCCAGTGGCTTGGTACCAAGGAGACAGCAGAGAAACAAGATGGAAGAAGCCTGGGTCCCTGAATGACTAGATGGAAAGAAAATTATCCCCTCTGGCTTGAATATCATTATATGAGCAAGAAATAAACAATTGCCTTAAGCCGCTGAATTTAAGGGGGTTGATTTTTAATAGACACTTAGTTTACCCTAGTAAATTATTTCACTGCATAAAAGAAAAGAGACAGGAGCAAAACCGGGGTTGAGTTGGCATCTCGGTGATAGGACATCATTGGATTTAGACTCTTTCTGCTTTCCCTGCTGTGCCCAGTGTACTGACAAAATCTCCTACTATGGCTGCAAGATACCTCTGCTGCAAGCCTCACATCCTTGCTCAAACTGTCCAGCAGGAAAAACTGTAAGGACTTCTCATATATATTTTATCATATATAAATCATATATATATATCTTTTATCAGGAAGTAAAACTCTCTCTAGAACCCCTCAGCAAACTTCCCTTATGTTTCACTGGCCAGAACTAGGTCACATGCCCCCAATTAGCCGATGAGTTGAGAGCACAATGACTAGACACAGCTAGCTGATTCACTCCCCAGGACTGGGGAGGTCCCCATTTAACTAGGAGTTCCACGACCTGTCTGGTGCCTGACCAAAGCTGGGTTCTGTTAGCAAAGAAGAATGAACTGGTGCCGCAAAGGAAACCAACAGCGTGGCCACAGCGTTTCCCTTTCAAGCCTCCAAATTCTGCATTACAAAGGCCCAGTGAAGCAGTCCATCAGTGACAGGATCCTATTAGGATCTGGGGAATGTAGACGGGCAAAGTCAAGGTCTCTAGCAGAATGCAGTAAGGGGCTGGAAACTCTCACAAGTTTATGATTTCTGCTGCGTTATAATGATAACACAGGGCATACCGTGCTGAATAGTATGTAGGGAAACACGAGTAAAGGAGTACAGGAGATTAGAAGCAGGAGAGAGAACCTACAGTTGGAGAGATTGGACTGATCATTTGGACGAGTCCTTAAGAGTTAACTTACACTGGAGGGAAATATGGGGTTTAAATTCAAACAAAAGGAAGAACGTCATCACAGGCACGGAGGGGGAATTTCTGAGAAGAGAGGGGAGCGGCAGTAGCAGAATAACTCCATGTGTACCAGGAAGGCTTTTTCCTCCCTTATCCCTCATCAATCCATCAGTCAATCTGATTAGCTCTGCTTACACAAGTTATTAAGATCTTCAACCACTTCCTCCAACCTTGGTTCAAGCTACCATCATGTATCATCTTGGTAATTGCACTAGCCTCCTCTCTAATCTCCACACTTCCATCCAGCTCTACCACCGTCCGTTCTCAGCACAACAGCCAGAGTAAATCTTTTATAATGGGAGTTGGATCTGGTTTCCCCTCTGATCAGATTCTCCACTGGTTTCCCACCTCAGTGAACGGGAGACCTTCCATCCTCCAACTACATTTCTGACCTCACCTCGTCCCATTCTCTGCTCTGATCATTCCTCATCAAGTCCTAGGGGACACTTCACTGTTCTTCAAACATGTAACACCACACTCCTGCCTCAGGGCCTTTGGACCTGCTGTTCGCTTGCTTAAAATACTCTTCCCCAGGCATTTGCAAGGCTGAGTCACACTTTCAGATTTGTGCTCAAATGTTGGTGAATTCTACCCTGACCACTGAATGTAGAATAATATCCCCACCTTTATCCACAGCCTTTATTCTGCTTTAATTTTTTAATGTTTCTTTTCATGCTTATTTGTTTTACTTGTTTTTTGTTTGTTTATTCCTGTCTCTTATAATTAGTTACAAGCTTTATGGGGACCAGAATTTTGTTTTGTTCGCTACTGTGACCTGTGTCTAGACCAGTGCTGGACTCATGGTTTAATAAATATTCATGAGCAAAATGGATGCGGTCCCCTGGACCAGTGGCAGCAGCATCACAAGGAACTAGCCAGAAATGCAAATTAGTGACCCTCAGCTCAGACCTCCTGAACCAGCAACTCTGAGGGCGAAGGCTGGGAAACTATATTTAACATGCCCTCCAGGCAGTTCTGATGCTTACAAAGTTTGGGATCCACTGAGCTTGCTAATACCTTACTTCCATTACATACAGACAGCGAAGTTTAAAGAGACAAAATTACTCTCTGGCGTGACGCACCTGCATTATAACTACAGGTGTAATCTGATACCTGCAGCTTCCCATTTAACCACAACACTGTGATGATTGCATTTGAGATTACCCTCCTCTCAGAAGAATTTTCATCCTTCCCTCCTCCTTAGATGCAGGCTACCTGTTTCCTGCTCCAAAGGCACTTCTCCGAACAGTTGCCAGAATGAGGCAAAAACTAAAACCATGTCAGAAGCAATCTGTCTGAGGCACGATCGTTTCTTGGCACTCCTATTTCCCCCCAAGGTGTGCTCTGCTCTTGAAATCAAGATGCCAGGAGGTCCCCTCCCACCAGCCCTGCCGGGGCACCTATTCAGGCTGCGCACATCACCAACCAAGCGCACCCACGGCTGCCACCTGGAGATTAATTGTTAGGAGAAACAAATCAACAGGATTCTGTGGGCTTGAAAGGCCTGCGTGATGAAGCTTTGACTGTTTCCTCCTTCCCCACCTGTCAGCCTGATGCACTAACTGCTGGACCGGGGAGAAGTCACTGCTGAGGCTACCTGCAAAACTGCTATTGGAAAGCGCAGAGGCCTCTCCCCTCCGTGGCCTCCAGCACGGGGCACGCCCCTCACAGCACATCCTTCCAAGATGCTTTCCCAGAGCTTGGGCCTCTAGGCTTTCTGCCCTCCTCCTCCCTCCCCACACTCCCGACCTTGGCCTTCAGCGGTGGTCTATGCCCCTGGTGAGCTTTAGTAAGCTTTAGCAGCCTCATGAGTGCACCCTCTCCCTGGAGAGTCAATAACCAGAGGACTAATAAAATTCATGATTTGCCCTGCTGCTCTCACACCAGCCACCTGCTTTATTTCCTTCTTAAATTTCAGCCTCACTTGGAATGTTTTCTGTCACATCAGACAATCTCCTATGGTTGAAGGTGGTGACACAAATTGGCTGCACAAACTCAGGAGCCTAACCCTTTTATTTATCTAGATGCTAATGACCACAGCCTAGTGGACCAGAAGAAAAGGAGACCGGGGTGGGGGCCGTCTGGACCACCGTCAGCCTCACCTAGAGGGGACACAAGGGCCTGCTCCACATCCTCAAGCGTCCGGGCTGCCAATTCAACATGTGCTTCTGGGAGTGAATCCACAAGGAAACCTCCAACAAGGGCCAGGAAGTGTCAGCACCCGTAAGTATGTAGTTAGGGGTCCCAGAGACATGTGGGAGCTATCCACTGACTCAGAAACACACATTCTTAAACAACAACAACAACAACAACAACAAAAAGGGTACTATGACCGCCTTTTGCCGTGGAGAGTTTCTAGAAAATAAGCCACATACGAAAGAAAATGAACTAGAAAAAAAACAAAACAAAATTATTTAACATAAATAGTGTGCCAAGCGCGTTAAATATATTAGCTCTTATACAGTGCCCTTCAATTTCCTAAGAGGCTACGGAATGTAAGTAAAAGAGCATTAAGCTTGGACACTGACAGATCTGCATTCAAATGTGACGGCCAAAAATCACTCTCGGCTGTTACCTTGAGTAAGTCAATTAAAGACAGTGGGCCTTCAATCACAGTGTGCCAAAGGCGCCACTGCGAGCAGTGGTTCTCAAACTGGCTGCCCATCGGAACCCCTTGGGGAGCTCCGAAAGTACTGAGGTCTTGACGTGGGATGCAGCCTGGACACTGGAATTGGCTGAAAAGTTCCCCAGGTGACTCTCATGCAGGAGAGTTTAAATGCCACTGATGATAAGACATAAGTGATGTTATGGATGTAAAACCCTGACAGCTGCTTCATAAATGTCGCTATAACATTTTTACTGCTTGTCATCGCTTCCATTTGAGAAAGAGCCCAGCAGAGAGCAGCAACACTCTAAATGTCTAACCGTCTTTGTGCAGGTCAGTCACATCTAGGCAAAAATGTTGACGTTAATCGCTGCTGGCCAGGTGGACTTTGAGGATCAACAGTACATTTACAGTTTTTTCTAGGTCACTCACCACGTGCCATGACAGACAACTGGCAGTGACAACTGGCTGTAGAGCAGGTAATTGAACCTCAAGGTGATTTCAGGGAGATAAGCATAAAGGGTGACACACATGCAAGGAATTATTATTAGACCTAGTAAGGAATTGGGATGTATATTTTCCCCTGCGAGAACGCTGCAAATTCATGCCTCTAATATTAGACATTGCATTAGCTTCAGGAATAAGAAGTTTAAATCCAGTCATGAGAACTACTCACTTGTCCCATCTCCCAGCTGATAGCATCCAATTACAATGTTCTTCAAGTTGGGATAACTGGTCCCTAATTATAAAATCCTGAGAGGGGTTGAAATATTATTCCTGTTCTGACAGGTAATACATGAAATTTTTCAATTTCTGTTTCAGCCTACACCAGCTCTCAATTCCTGGCTTGTCAGTTCTCCACAAAATTTTATATTGATTTTGAAAAATAACACAAACCAAAAAAAAAAAAAAAGGTAACCTGAATATCACAGCACTGTGGTAACCTGAGGCCTTCCTAACTTCATGGCTCTCAAACAGAGAGAGAAATAAATTGGTGAGGATAACCTGGCTTTATAAATGGACTTAGGCTTCAAAAGCCAGCTGTGAATGTAACCAAGCAGGACCTATGGGGCCTTCTGGGGACAGACTCCCCCCACCTCCACCCCCCTGCCCTCTGCCTGCCTTTTGTTTGTAGAAAAGCTTTAGTCTCCCAGGCCTCCCCTGAGTCACAAAAAAAAAAAAAAAAAAAAAAACCAAAAACAAAAAAACCTCAAGAGTTAAGGCGAACATGTAGTGACAGAAATTAGCAGTTGGGCCAGGAGAACTGGTAACAATTTGAGCAACAGATGGCCATATAGCACTCACAGAATCTTCAGCTCCTCCCGGAAAGACATAGATAGGGTCTGATGCACATTCCTGAGTTGTTTTGCAGATACTGAAACCCCCACCAGGTGGAAGAGGTTAACTGCCTGAAGACCATGAGCATGTGGCCCCTAGACCGGCTGGAGCTTGAGGTTTGATGATCTTAACCCCTGTGACGTCACCCTGTTACCTCACCATCAGCCAATCAGAGAACTGTGCACAAGCTGATCATGCACCCTGTGAGTCTCCTCCCTCACTTTGCCTTTAAAAATCCTCCCCTGAAACCCATCGGGGAGTTGGGGGTCTTCTAAGCATGAGCTACCCATATTCCTTGCTTGGTGCCTACAATAAATGCTACGCTTTCCTTCGCCACAGCCTGATGTCAGTAGACAATGAATGCATTTGTGATTGTTAATTGGAGGAACAAGTTTATGTTTGGTGATTGTAAGTAGCTATTGCATTTTAGTTCTCTATGACAAAATATCTGAGCCGAAAAAAAGTTTGGTACGCTTCACAGATCCTACCCCAGGGCTGCGTGTGTTTATATGGACTGGCTGGGAAGGGAGGGCACACAGGGAACACAGGTAGAAGATGAGTCCTGAAGGCTGATGGGCAAAGAGTTGAGGGCCTCGCAGTGGCTTCGTGAACCAGGATAATGCAAAACAGGTTCATCTGAGAGAAAGCAGAGGGGACCAGACAGTAAACAGGAATTCAGCCAAGTCCAAGGGGACAGAAATGAGTTGAAACTGAGGAGCACGTGGAGAAATCCTAAAAGAATCTTAGCAAAGGGGTATGCACACACAAGACCCCCAAATAAATTCTTCCCAGTGCTTGAGGATTCCAGGAATAAATCGCATCTTTTAGTCCCAATCATTCCCTATGCAAGTGTCTCTGAGGACAACCTCTAATCAGACATCTGATGGGTGTTTATGTATGTGTGTATATATACATTAGGCTATATATGTTAAATGTGTATCTTTATATGCGTATGTGTGTGTGCGTGTGTGTGTGTGTGTGTGTGTGTGTATATATACATATACTTCCCTCTTCCAGATCATAGGTCAGGAAGAATCATGAATGGAACATGCCGGGATTTCTGCAGGCAGAGATTTATAAACACACAGGCAAGGACTAACTGGTAAAGATCCAGGAAGGTAGACCTCACCCCAAAAGAAGGCCCATGAGGGTCAGATGAGTTGTAATAAAAATAACACAGTAATAGACAGCGTGTGCTGACTATGTGCTTCCTAATTTAAGTGCTTGGTTCTCATTTAGCACTGCCAGTAACTCTACTGTTAAGTTGATATTCTTTTGACTGTGAGAAATAGAACCCCTTACTCAAACTGACTTAACCAGGAAATAAATCTGTACTTTCTATAAGAGGAAACCCAGAAGTAGGGCAGACTTTGGGACTGAGTTGATTCAGAGCTTCAACCATGCCATCCAAGAACTAGGTTTCTATCAGGGGTGGCTGGGGGGTGATCTCAATCCTCTGTGTAACAGGGTAGAAGATTTTAAATTAACCTATGCAGTTCCATCCACTACTATCCTGTCCCCACTGTTCACACAGCAACAGGGGCTTTCTGTTCTATATGCTGCTCTCAGGTAGGGTTGTTACAGCAAAAATGCAGAAAAAAAGAAAGAGTAGCTGTATGGACTTAAATTTCAAAATACACTTCTGAGGCCTTTGGCCTTGCTTTTCAAAGGAAAGGTTTTCTTTGCAAGAGCCTGAGTATTCTGAGCAGCAAAAGAAAAAATGTTTTATGGTAAATGCTGGATTTGAGGCTGAAGAGCAGCCCGCCCTCAGCCCATGCTGAAGCACTGGGAGAGGACGGAGCAGGAAGGGCTTGGGAAGCGGGGCAGAGGGCGCCGGAGGGCTGCGTGAGAGGCCGGAAGGGGCCAGGTAACCAGCAGGAGAGTCAGTATCAGAAGGTTCCTCAGAATCTACTTGAGCGGGGAGATTGGCTAGCAGCACCAGGAGCTCTCAGGAGCGGAGTCCATGTCTCAAGGCCCTGTGGGTGCCAGTGGAGGGTGTGCCACACTGTTGCTTTTGTCACGGACTAGCTGTCCTTCTCAGATCATCAATAAACACACCACCCCCAGCAGCCGGTGAGGAGCCTGTGGAGTTTCCAGCAAGAGTGACATCACTTGACTCCCTCCCCAAATTTGCTCAGTCCAGTACGAATTACTCCTGTAGTCAGCTGACCCTTGGCAATGACCCAGGGCAATCAGGAGCTCATAAGCCCGAGAATAGGGGCCTGGGTGCCTAGAAAGCTGCTGATGTTGAAGGTGGGAAAGGTCGCACGAGGACGGACGAACCGACTTGTTTGTGGCGCCCTCTTAAGGCCCCTCCGATGGTGAAAGAGCCTGGTTTTCCCCTCCAGCAGCTGGCTCACAGCATGGTCTACCTGGGCCATGCCCACAGTACCAGTTGCGAACCTGCAATGTGTCTACAATCCCTCAATAATATCACAGTAATTTCCTTCAACCACCATGAGTGCTCACAGGATGTGACTCAAAAGACTGAGAGTCCTTCTGTTCCAACACAGTAAGCAGCATGGCAACCCAGCTTTCCCACCAAATTCCTTATGGAACTCAGCGCACCACAGCCTCAGAAACCCTGGTGGATTCCCCAGGCCTTGCCGGCCAGGGGGGCAGAAACGTAACTTCCAGGCCTCAGTTTCCTCCTCTGTAAAATGGAGGGATTGGTCCCGATGGCCTCTGCAATCACTGACTCTATGATTTCCAGAGTCCTTGGCTTGACTCCAACAGGAATCTTTCACTTTTATTTATTCCTGTCTCCAAGACTAAAAGCTGTAAATCTAATTGGCAGTCACAAGACAAACAGAGAAATGCATAGAAAAAGAAAAACCACATTCATTCAAACTCTCTGATTCCCCCACCTGTCACTGTTAAAGACACAGCCAACAGCGGACGTTCTACTGACACTGGAGACCCTAATTGATGGGCCCTATGAGAAACAGAGGGAACAGGAATCCAAACTGGAGGGGAACATCCTTTGCCAAGTTGTCTCTGCAGAGATGACAAGTGAGTTTTCTTCTTGAACGTAGGCTATGCCTCAAATGTGAGATGAATTCTTGCCTCTGACTCCTCTTGGTGTGGGCTCACCTATGACTCCTTAGTGACCTGGCAAATGACATGACGTCCTTAGGGTCTCTAAAACCCGAGATCATAAGCAGGGCACCATAGGGCAGACTAGGCCTGTGGACATGCTTTATATGCTAAACAGCCCACCTGGGGCCTTCATTGCTTTTTTTAATTAATTGCCAACATTTGCAAAAGACAGTAAGACCTGGCAATTGCCCTGGAATTCAGGAGGGGCTGCCCCTTTCAGGACAGGGTCCCCATCTTGCCCACGCCACCCTCCACGTGTCCTGCCTGCCCCACAGGCATTTAAGTTTGTAAACCATGTTGTGAAATCACCCATACAGAATAAAACTCAGAGTCGTAGAGTGTTCTAGACACTCACCAAATAAAATAAATTGAAATAAAATAACAAAATTCCTGGAGAGACCCGCAACTTCTACAAAGTTGAGACAAAACTTCCTTTCACTGCGGCCCCTTTCGCCGTCTGGCTCCAGCAGAACACGTCGCTCTGCACAAGAACGGCGGCCAGTGCGTGCTGAGACTCCTCAGAACAGTTGGGAAACAAGCTCAATGGAGAGCGGAGCAGAGATACTCCCCTGGGAGGGTTTTGCAGTGTCTCCTAAGTTCCTGTGGTTGTCTTACCCTCACTCCCTGCATAATTCCTCCCTCCAACGTTCTTTTACATTTATTATTTGTTTAGAAGTCAGTCAGCTTTGCTAACCTGCAGTCTTTTCCAGAGAAAGAAACTACTATGTCCTAAGTACTTAGCACAGTGCTTTGCGCATAGTAAGCACTCAGATTTACCCATCGGAGCTATTCGGGCAGTTGTCTCACCCAACAGCAAACCCTGAGGAGCATCCCAGGGCAGAGCCCGAGCCAGGCTATGGCATGGAACGTGTGTGCACGTGTGTGCAGTCACAACTGCCCGTTGTCTGAGGAGGTAAATCACTGGGAACAATTATATGCTGGTGCAGCACCCCTTCAAGTAGTAACCTGCAAAGTTAGAATGCCACCTCTTCCCCAAGTACAGTGCAATCCTGTCGCTCTCAGGCTTACCAACCTCTGCTGACAACACATCACCTATGAGATAAAGTTCACATTGCTTGGCAGACATTCAAGGGTCTTCACTGTCTCTCATCAACTTTCCCCTCCAATCTCCCGCCACCCGTCCACGTCTTCTCTTCTCTCCCCTCTGGCCTTAAGACTCCTCAACACTCTAGCACCTCAAAGAGTGGTGGCAGTTTCCTCAGAAGGGCCATGTCTCTGCCCTTACCCTTTCCTCTGCCGGGAATGCCTTTGCCTGCTTTCGCCATCTGGCTCCAGTAGAAGGTGCAGCTAAGGCCAGCCCCTCGGGCATGGTGGCTGGGCTGTGGGAACGGTGCTTGAACAGGTGGGCATATGAGTGCAAAGGGCTGTCTGCTGGGAACCCAAGCATGGGCCTTTGTTGTAGTTTACACGGTGAAATGAAGGACTAAACAGGCCATCATGACAGCGGTGGACAGGATCCCGTGGCATCCACAGGCATGTGGCAGCCAAGTGACAGGCCTGCTCATACCCAACCAGACTCTCCAGTTTCCTCTGCCTGGTGTTGGACATCAATACTGACCACTCTGGACATGGGTACTTCTCAAAGTTCTAAGAAAAACTGTAAGTAGAGTGGGAAGAGATTATATACAGATGTGATCTTTATGTAATGTAAAGACACTTCCTGCTATAAGCTTGAGTGATAAATAGGCAAAACAAACTATATGTAGCTAGATTTACAGCCCAACTTGATGAAGCAGGTAGAGCCTCTTATGTGAATGTTCTTTCAGTGTGGGAACATACCTCCTCCTTGCCTCTTTCTGGGAGGAATGACTCGGGAATCAGCAAAAGCTCAAGCCGGACTGCAGACGCCCTACCTGGTGCAGACTGGGAAGCTCTATTCAATAGTAAAGCTCACATTTTAGAGCGTTTGTTATATGCTAGGCAGTTTGCTAGAACATTGCAAGAATTATCTTATTTAAAACTCACCAAACAGCGTACTTCATGCCTGTTCTCGGAGAGGGTGGCGAGATGCATGTGTCTGTGACCTGCAGAACCTTGTTTGGGTCGGGCAAAGCCTCAGGCAGGGGCGGGGCACGTCTGATAGAGCCCTACGTGCATGCCTGTCAAGCCTTCCCTGGAGGGAGACAGAAGAGAAGGTCGAGCTACCGCAGTCATTGTGCTGCTGCCCATTAAAAGCCCGAACTTGGAGGCTCCAGGTAAGGCCATGGGTTCTGGGCTTGGGGCGGTTTTTCAGGTCAAGGGAAGTGTTGGAAGGAGAACATGGAGGTCATAAGGCAACAAGGACCATTTAGGACATTCCAACTCTAATGTGGGCCTGGTTTACCCTTAGTCATATGCCCTTGGTTCTCGGCATCTGCCCAAATTTGCCTCTTAGCTTTGCAATCTGTAAAACGTAGAAAGAGGAGCAGGCATGAGGGAAATTCACGTTTATTGTGTACCAGGTGCCAGGCAGAGCGGGAGGCACCACCCCGTGGGTCGTCTTGTTGGAGTTCACAGCGATACAGGTATGGAGTGTTAGGCCGTTTTATGGATAAGCAAACTGTAATTCAAAGATGGCTTCCCCCCTCCTGCTGCGTTAGGATGCTCAGAAGCGTGGGTCAGGGAGGGGAGCTGCCTCTGCCTGTTTCCCTCTTGCTTTCCAAGACTAGTTGTCTGAAGAGAGAGGAAATTAGGGAAGGGACGATCGTGTGTGGTCTTATTGTGATCTGGTTTCAGGACCAGATGATTTATTCTCATTTGAATAATTACGAGTCGTATGAATTTGATACAACACAAATTATAACGCATTATCTTAGGCACTTGAATATGTCAGTGAACAAAACAGACACGAATTCCTTGCCCTACTGGAGTTTCCATTCTCGCAGGCTCTGTACCTTGGGGCATCTCTAGGGATCTTCTAGGGAGATCTGCTTCTGCAGCCATCACTTTAGGTGGGCAGTCTGTCCCCTCCCGCTGCCTGCTTCCAAGCCACATCACCATCTAAAGGGCCATCTCCAGTCTCCTGGAGGAGGAGCTGGGGTGGAGCCCTTTTCAAAATGAGCCCTAGCCAGCTCCCTCCTGTGGGTCCACTTGCCCCAAACACACACAGCCTTCCTTCTGGCAGTCCTGTGCTTCATACTTCCCCAGGAAAGGAGCTCCAGCCATTTCTCTTCACTTCTGGTCTTCACCAGGTGGATTTTACCTACCAGGCCTTCTGTTGTGCAAACACCAAAGGGTGTGCACTACACTCAGAGAGGTCCTCTGAAGCCCTTCCACTTGGCTTGAGGGGAGCACCCGCCTCCCAGTTCCCATGAGAGTGGGGAGACGGGAATGCCACCCAGCTCCACTTTCTCCAAAGACATTCTCCTCTCCAGGCTTTTTGACTTTCACCTTTTCATAGACTAGCCATTCGTGCTGACCAATGCTACCCACGTGTGACTGCTGAGAACCGAACATATGACTGGTCCACACTGAGATGTGCTACGAATATGAATATAAAATAGACACTAGGTACAGTAGACCTGGTTTTCTAAGTGACCAAAAACAGCAACAGTGAAATAGCTCCTTAATAATTTTTATATTGACTGCATGTTTAAATGATCATATCTTAGATGCACTGGCTCAAATAAAATCTATTGTTAAAATTCACTTTTAACATTTTTAATGTGGCTTATAGAAAACTTAGAATCACACATAGAGCTCCCATTATATTTCTGTGGGGCAGCGCTGTTGTGGATGAATGGTCCAGGTGCCCTGGACGATCTAGTTTCATAGTCACTTAGCTTGTCTTGCAGCTCAATGGAGAATGTGCAGTAAAAACATCTATTGCATTGTTCTAGGCCTTTGGGGGCTCAGCCTTAAAAGACAGTGAAACTGTAACATCATTTTCTATCTGCATTTCTCTGGAAAGAACTGCAGTGACATTTATCATAATCTGTAGGGGTCAGTCATGCTGTTTCTCAAAAAAAAAAGTTAATTCTTATTTAGGGTATTCCTAATGTATTTCAAAGACTAATGCATCAGTGAACATTAAAACCTGGAACTGGTAAGAGACTAGGAGAGGGAAGAGGAGCTCTGAAGCACATAGACCTTGTGAAGATTTTGGCCTGTACTCTGAAGGAGATGGAAACCTTTGGCGAATTTTGAGCCAACAAGTGACATGATCCAAATTACACTTTATAAGGATCACTGTAATGGCTGTGTGGACACCCTGGTGGATGGTAGCAGTGGAAGGTGAGAGCAGAAGACCAGTGGGAAGCTACTGCAATCAATTAAGCAACAGATGGCAGTGGCTTGAGCCAGGATGGTGGAGATGCACATGGATGTATGTTGAAGGTACAGCCATCAGGATGTGTTGAAGGTGATCAGATGTGGAATGTGAGAAATGAGAGGAGAACAGGATTACTAAAAAGTTTTTAGTTTGAGAAACTGAAAGAATGGAGCTGATATTTCATGAGATGGAAAAGACTTTGAGAAGGGAACGTCTGAGAAGCAGAAAAGCAGGGTGACGTTATGGGATACAGAATATTTGAGATGCATCGTAAATACTGGCATAAAGCTCAGTCATACGCATGAGCTTTGAGCTCAGAGGAGAGGCCCAAGCTGGATATAAATTTGGGAGTCATCAGTATATAGTATTATGGCTGGTATTTAAAGTAGGATGTGAGTATAGGTAGAAAAGAGAAGTTTTTGGAGTCCCAGGGCACTCCAGTGTTCAGAGGACAGGAGAACAAGAACCAGCTAATGAGATGGCAAAAGAGTGGATAAGCAGGTAGGAAGAAAATCAGAAGACTGTGGAAGTCCCAGAATCCAAGTAAAGAGAGTGTTTCAGTCATGGAATAATGGAAGAGACCCTAGATTTAGCAGCATGGAGATCCCTGGTGGTCTTGACAAAAAATGATTGTATTGGTGAGTGGAGTGAGTTTAAGAAACTAAATGTCCATTGACATTTGACTGGATAAAGAAGTTGTGGTATATTTATGCAATGGAATACTACTCAGCCTTAAAAATGACAACATAATGCCATTTGCAGCAACATGGATGTCCCTGGAGAATGTCATTCCAAGTGAAGTAAGCCAGAAAGAAAGAAAAATGCCATATAATATCACTCATATGTGGAATCTAAAAAAAAAAAAAAAAAAAAGACAAATGAACTGATATATAAAATGGAAACAGACTCGACTCACAGACAGAATACAGACTTATGGTTGCCGGGGGGAGGGGGGTGGGAAGGGATAAACTGGGAGTTCGAAATTTGCAGATACTGACTGGTATATGTAAAATAGATAAACAAGTTTATGCTGTACAAGACAGGGAAATATATTCAATATCTTGTAGTAGCTCATGGTGAAGAAGAATATGAAAATGAAAATATGAATATTCATGTATGATTGAAGAATTGTGCTGTACACAAGAAATTGACACAGCACTGTAAACTGACTATAACTCAATAAAAAAAGCTAAAGGTCTAAAAAAATTAATAAATTTACCATTTAGAATCAAAAATAAAAAAGGAAAAATGGGAAGAGAAGAAGTAGAAACGGTGACTATGGACAACTTTCTCAAGACGTTTTGCCACAAGAAGAACAGAGAAATGATTTGGTAGCTGGAGGATGAGTAGAATTGACAGACATATATATATATATATAATATATATATTTCAATATATTTGTATATTGAAATGGAAGAAACCATAGCAAGTGTATATACATGGGAATGATCCAGAAGAAAAGAAAATCTAAGGATGGAAAAGAAAGAATAGACTGTTTCCTGCAGCAAAGGCTTTGCACACATGAGAGGAGATACATCTAGTGTATCAGGAAAGGACTGGCTTTAAGAGCAAGGCTAGTTTAACCCTGGGAGTGGGAGGGAAGGTTGAATGATAGGGGCTGGGGCAAGAACTGGGTAGATATGACAGTGGGAGCAAGTGAAAGTACCTCCAGCTGCTAATGGAAGAGTCATCAGAGTCATCGGTAAGAGTGAAGATGGAGGAGGAGGTGGTGAAAGTTTGAAAGAGTGGAAATAAATGACAAGACTGAAATAAGTAAAAATAAATAATAATGGGAGGTTCTGAGAGTCAAGGGCCTAGAACAATACAGTGGTACCGCTGAGTGGCACTGATAGCCCATTTGAGTTCCATGAGGTCAACTAGCAGGCCTGTATGTCTTTCTCTGACCAGGTTCAGCATCATTGGTGAGCACGGGGCGGAGGGTGACAGGTTGATGTGATCAAGGTAGGAGTTTGCCGGGTTATAAAATTGATCATGCATATAAGGAAGTAATATAATGATGAACCATAGAATCAATGCTGCATAGGAGAGAAAATAAAGCTGTGAGAGATATAAAAGATGGTGGAAACGTGGCAGGATTAATTGATTGTAGGACAAGTGAGGTCAAAGAAATGTAGAAAATGGGGTGTGTTTTACACTACTCCAGCATTCAGTGGCTTTAAACAATAGTAATTATTCTCACTTATTTGGCTACAGTTCCACTGGGGATTGACTGATCTAGGCTGGGGCTGGCTGGGCCTGCCTCCAACCTACAAACTGAGATTTTCTTCACCTATCACTCATTCCCCATGAACCAGAAGGCTGGTCAGGGCTGGATTTTGTTGTTGTTGTTGTTGTTGTTGTTTGTTTTTGTTTTTGTTTTTGTTTTTGTTTTTTAAGGAAATGGCAAAAGCACGTGAGGTGAGTTCCACCACACAGGGAGGTCATACCGACTGCTACAGCAGCACGTGCTGTTAATACCTACAGCGCATCACGTGATAGAGCTGAGAGCAGCGGGGTGAGGGAGCCACAGCTGAGGGCTCAGCCCAGTGCTATATTACGGCCCATCCATTTGGGAGCCTTAGGGAGCTACACGTGGTTTTCACATGGGCTTCATTTGCCCCATGGATGGGCCGGATGAGTGTTGAGGAGAAAAATGTTCCCACTGAAACTGGGCTGAGCTTGAGAACTCCCAGATACTTTTCACCTCCCTGCTCGCTATATTAACATAGTGACTCCTCTACCAGCAAGAAACACTAAACGATAGCTGTGCCTTTTCGAAGAATAAGGTTTGTGAAGGGAGGGAAGAAAGCACAATAGGGCCCTGAGAACCCAAATCCAGAATATGGCATTGTGTTGGGGAGGAAATGTGTGCGGAGCAGCAGCACACGGCCACACGTGTGGTACACTGCGCACCCTCACGTGGACAACTCCACGAGTGGAGCCCCTGACACTGAGGACGTATTCACAGTGGCCCTGGACATGAGTGGGCGATGATGAAAGGGGAAACTGGGGGAAGGGAACACACATTACAGCCTGTTCCTGTTTCCCATGAGGCCAACTCACGTGTAACCCGTGTAGTGCTTCACAACGAGAGTCTGACACTGGAAGGCCAGCTGAAGTTACACAAAGCTTTTCCATCCATCACTGCATCTGCTCCTCACAATAATCTATTTCAGAGATGGAAAACCAGACTTGGCGGGTAGAGAGGCAGAGAAACAAAGCTAAAAGTGACAGAACTGGGATATAATCCAGGATTGTCTGTTTCTAAAGCCCAGATATTTATCAATATGCCATGGTTTTCCAACAGCCTCTTCATATTTTAATGGAAATTCACCAAAAAACTGTGACAGCTCATCGAGCAAGCAAACAGGACAAATGCCCTGGGCCAGCGCCCATCTCAGGCCCCAGACAGGTTTTCCTATCTGCCTGCTCACCCACCACCTCTCCCAGGACATGGAGGAAATGTCTCCCTTGAACAAGCGATTACATCTGTAGAAGCAACTGCAGGGTCAGCACAGTGACAGCTGCTGCGCTGCATCCCAGATTCCCCAGAGCTCACCATCCTTAATGGACCGTTTGTCTGCAAGAGTTCAAGGAGAAGCATTTATGTCCATTGGGCAAAAAAAAATGTCGTTTTTATGAAAGCAAGAAAGGAAATGACTCCTCAAGCAGTTCCTAATGAAGTAGGATTTATCTCTCTTTGTATTTGGTAAAAAAAAAAAAAAAAAAAAAAGAAAAAAGAAAAAAGGATCTCTCCAGTCTAAATAAACTTTGACAGCTTCCCAGAAACAACCGCAGCCTGTTGAATAAACAAAGAGCATTTGAATGAACATTTCTTGGCCCTCTTAGCATACAATAGTTTTCCTTTTTTAACTAAAAATGAAGACCAAGTTTAATTTGACAATATAATCCTTGACGTCAGCAGCCCACGTTTCTTTATTCTCTCAACTAGATTCTGGGAAGAATTTGATGAAAGTAAAAGGCTGGACTTGGGCTGATCTGCAACTGCACTTCTCAAACTTTAATGTGCAAGAGAATTACCTGGGGATCTTATTAAACGGTAAGTGATGATTCGTGAGGTCTGAAATTTCTAGTAAGCTCAGAGATGACACCATTGCTGCTGCTCCATGTTACCCCAAAAGAAAAAGGGAAAAAGACCCCAGCTCTTGTCATACCTGAAAGATAAGATTACAAGTGGGAGATGGTGCACTGTGTAGCGGAAGATTTGAAAGGATTTATTTAGAAAAGGAAGAGTACAGATCCAAGAGGTGGGCTGATCCAAAGGAGGAAAAAGCAGCTGTCTGTCTCCCCTTTCTCTTATGCTCTCTCTTAGAGGTGTTCTTTTGATTGATCAATGGCTCTTGCCCCTGGAGTGTTTAGTCATGTTTAGCCCTTTTGCCCATGTCCTTACCCAACATGCACACCGAAAAACCCATGGGGGGACCTAAATCGCAATGCTAATTATATTACAATGAGCACTGAGTCATGTCTGGTTACGTCCTTCTCACTACTGAGCAGTTGCTGTCAGGTTCTAGCTGGTTTCTTGCAGGCGCTCATTTAGAGGAAGGAAAGTCCCTTTATGCTGGAGGCGGGTATAACGCCATCTTCCGGACCATCCCCCCTCTCCTCACTTTATCTGCCTGGTGCCCCCACTTACCTAACTACCTGACACATGGACCGCACTTTGACTCACAGTGGTCTAAATTTAGACCCTCAGATGTTCAGCAAGGCCCTTGCTCTTGGCTCTTTTCTCTCTCTTCACTGTCACTGAACAGCCCCAAGCAGTGCTTGCTCCCAGCAATGCACTGGCAATTCCAAAATCTCACTGTCCAATCCAAAACGTGAACTCTCTACGTGGGTGTGTTTCATTTGGGAATGCCCAAAATTGTGCTTCTCATCCACCCTATCACCGGCCATATTTGTTCCTCCCCCTTGGTGTCTTCTCACATCCAATGACACCACCACCCACCCAACTGTTCAAGCCAGACTCCTTTCTTCCCACTTTTTTCTTCATCATTTACATATCTAATTGACTTAACTAATTGACTTTAAGAAGGTGTAATTTACATGTAATAAAATACATGTAATTTAAATGGTACAATTCAGTGACTTCTGACAAATTATGTTTCACCACCACCACAATCAAAATATAGAAGATATTCATCATTTCAAAAATTTATCTCATGCCCATTGCAGTCCATCTAACCAGATCCCTGGTAACCATTGATCTACTTCTTGTCACTGGAGTTTTGCACTTTCTAGAATTCTGTGTAAATGGCATCATTACAGAAAGTACTCTTTTCTGTCTGGCTTCTCTCACTCAGCAGAATGCTTTGAGATTCATCACATTGTTGCCTGCATCAGTAGTTCAGTCATTTTCATAGTTACATAGAATTCCATTGTATAAATTCCCTAATTCTGCTGGTATCCACTGAATGGCTAAGAATTAGCTATTTATTTCCATTGGTCCAGGAAAGAAAAAAAGCAATGGAGCTGGTTGCTCCAGGATTTATTGCAGTGCAAAGTTATCCCACAAATAGTACAAATTCACACACAAAATCAACAAGTGGGATCCACATTAATATTAGATGTGTGTGTGTGGGTGCGGGGGTGCGTGCGTGTGAGTGTGCCTATGTGTTAGAGCAATAGGAAGAGACTGATAAATGAAGAGACAAGGAAAATGTGCCCACTATTTTCTGCTCTAAGTGTTACTTCTTCCCTGCACCATGCAAAGGAACAGAGGATGCTACAGACGAAGTGCCCAGCACACATCAGGTTACAAGTGGGATTCTGAGGGACTCAAGGCTTAGATCAAGTTCTAGGCAGAAACATAAATACCACTTCAGGCTTTGGCATAAGAGGGGCCTAAAATAGAGATAATCTAGCAGTCCAGACTTCACGCATGACAGCCTCCCTCACCCCTGAAGAGGCATCGGAAGGTGTTAGCTAGTCCTTGGGCTTAAAAAGCCACTGCTGGTGTCACGACAAATTCACAAAAGACATAGCCAACTGCACTGGTTAACTGGGAGCTGCCTCTGCAAGCTGGCTATTTAAATGAAGGTATGTTCTTGATGATTTTGGCATGAGTGGAAGGAGAGGGCATCTCTCAACATCTATGCCCAGCAACGACCAGGGCTGCAAATTTGGAGCTCGATGAGGAAGTGGACCCCACTGCCAAGCTCCACGAGGTGGTCTGTGTGTTTTTTAACTCTCTTGCTTTCTGAGTAGAACTTTGAAGGTAACTCACTGGACAAACTATGGAAAGGACAACACCTCCATTTCTTCTATTATTACAATAAGAAAATCTCCTCTATCTAGAAATGAAGAAAATACGTCAGTGCTTACCAAAATTCCTTTAAAAAGAAAAATTAATACAAACTTCAATCTAGTAAATTCCAATACTCATGTTAGAGAAGGCAGGTTAGAAAGAGAAAGCAGAGAACAGGGGACATGGGCCAAATGACCCGAAACCACACGCCATGTGAATAACAGGGGTCCTTGGGCAGACAGAGAAAAGCAGGAACCTCTGGACTGATGAGAAATCACAATTTTGGGGTGACAAGTGGCCAGGAGGCCGACAAAGAAAGGTGGGAAAAGGCAGGAATCTCCAGTGTCCGAATGTAACCTTTTGCTCATTATGCCCTCATTTCAATAAAATTGGCCTTGCAGATTAGAAGTACCCATCATGCACCAATGCCATGATACTTCTGATCAAGACTAAACTTCAGGAAGGTGGAATTGAGATGAAAATCAGGAAATATGACCCCAAACCCTTCCCTGCCCAATGAATATTTCGCCCATTCATTTTTACACCCTATGTAACCAACTTGTCAAAGAAACTTGGGGCAGCTGCTCACCTGAGCCTGCCTGCTCTCCCCTTGAGGGTGTCCTATCCATCCCTTAATAAATTCCCGCTTTACTTTTTTGACCTTCACGTCTCATCACTGAATTCTTTCTGCAAGGGGACAGGAACCTAACTGCCGGCAACACTCAGAATGTTTCCTAATGGAATGTAAAAAAATAAGCAAATATCAGGATGTTTAGTGTAGTGGGACACAATCTAAATGATGTTTAAAATGGGAAACACTTGGTATGTCCCTTACTAGGGACTTGTTAAGTAAATAAAGGTATGATGATTCAATGGAATATTGCTAAAATATTTTTTTAAATGATGGTGTAGACCAGGGGTCAGAAGACGTTTTCTGTAAAGGGCCAATAGTAAATATTGGAGGCTTTCTAGCCCAGGTTGTTTCTGTTATAACTACCTCATTCTGCCACTGAGATTTGAGAGCAGGCAGAAATGATACATAAACCAATCAGTGCGGCTGCACTCCCATTACATTTTATTTACAAAGTCAGGCAGTGGGCAGGATTTGGCCCTCAGGCTACTATTTGCTGAAACCTAGTGTAGGTGATGGTTTCCTTGACAGATAAACGTACACACTTATATTAATAAGTGAAAAGCACTCTGGCTAGAGAGCATCTAATATCTCCAAAGAATATTAATAACAATGTATAAGCCAAAAAAAGAAAGAAAGAAAGAAAGAAAGAAAGAAAGAAAGAAAGAAAGAAAGAAAGAGAGCTCTTAATGGCAGAATTATAGCTGTTTTCCTTTTTTTCTTCATGCATACTTTTTGTATTCCTTTTTCTGGGGGAGGAGGAATATAAAACAGAAAAGGGCATTTTAACTTTAAAAAAAATAACACCGTAGAGAAACTCTGTTCCAATGTATAGGTAACAATAGCACGCTTAATATAGTCCAGGTTTTCGCCATTTTTGTCCAACTCAAAGCTGAAAATGCTATTTTATCACCAGGCACAGCAGAAAACAGACATGTATTAATGGAATAAGCCCAATCCAAGCCTTTTCTGATTCAACTACATCTTTTTCAGTAAATCCTTCCAAATTCAGTCCGCACGCCCCCTGCAATATGTGTTTCCATAGGTTTGAAGTGGTGAGACCTTGAACAAATTTTATAACCCGCAGAGCGGAGCCCTAGGGTCCTTCTCTCTGGGCTCTTCTTGCAATAAAGTCCACAGCTCAGTGACTACATGAAGGGAGCCTCTGTGGAAAGAGGATCTGCTTGGGCGTTAAGCCCATGATGGAGGAGAGCAGAGCTCAGATATGAATACAAGAGAAAGAGGAGAAAAGAGAGTCTGAGAGAGGGCCCTGCCACTCTTCTGAGCCCTTGAATTTAGCAATGTCTAAACTTGTCCTGTCCTGAATATTTCAATTATATAAGCCAATGTATTTATTCCCTTGTACTCTTTGAAGCACTTGATATTCTGTTTCTTGCAACCAAGAGTTGAACAAGATGCTGGGAACAGCAGACCCTTCTGGGCCCTGCACCACTGGAACAGGGGTCTTCGGGGAGACAGTGCTGGCTGGGTATTTTAAAAATGAGTAAATCGGCCATATTTCAATTTTTTTAAAAAAAAAAAGCTGCTATTTTCAAAATGAGGAAATAGATTTAAGCCAGTTGGCAAGAGTGTCCTTTTCAACCTTTGGGAAACTGCAGGTTAATAAAACTAATTGTCTCCCTTTAATGTTTCCTTTATCCACTAATTATTGAGATAATTATTTCTCCTATGTTAGTTAGCACTTTTAATCCTTGTGATGATACAATTAAAAAAAAACTCTTTCCTCTTAGAAAACTGAGGTTCAGAGCGGTTAAGTAATTCACAATTCACATTAGGTCACACAGACAGTGTATCTCTTTCACTTTGTCTCTGAAAGGAAAAGCTTCAGTCCATTGATCTTTTTCTGGTCCGTTAACTCTTAAAGCTAAGATGTTTGATTCCTTTTGAGCCATTTAATTGGCAAATATTTCTTAAGAAATTACCACATATCAAGAGGTTACCTGAGCAGGGCTATCACAGCACCTTATAGAAAGTTGGGTCCTAATGAAAACATTAAAAGGTGGGCTGGGTGCGAGCATCCTGCGGTGACTCAGCCTCCATCTGTGGAACAATGATTGAAATGCTAGTGTAGGTGGCATTTGTGCTCTTGAAAAGGATGAATTGAACATTTTTTCCTTTATCTATTTAAGATGTTCATCAGCAATATAGATAAAGTGGCCACTGGGACCTAGGGACAATATGATACAATTAAATAAGGCATACTGAGAATTTTTTTTTTTTATTGAAGTACAGTCAGTTACAATGTGTCACTTCCTGGTGTACATGTCCCAGTCACATATATACATATTCTTTTCTTTTCCAGAATTTTTAAAATCCTATAAATTTGGTAACCTTATCTTTACCATTGTAACTAAGGGTTTGTTTGGTAGGAATGAAAAGAACATGTGTATTGGAGCCACACAGAATGCAGGTGTTCTCCTGGGTTTATGACTCTTTGTTTTATTAACCACTAGTTATTAGCTTCTTAACTACCCTGAACCTCTGTTCTCTCACCTCTGCAATACTGCCAGTTATGACCTCTTTCACAGTGGCTGTTATAAAGAATAAATAGACACATGGGAAGTGTATGCACAGTGCCTGCCATGCAGGAGCCACTTCACACATCTCCTCCACGGTGGGAAGTAAAGAGACAGAAAATTGTGAGGTGAGAATTTTGGAAATCATTCTCATGACCTTACTGCTGCTGAAAAATCCAGCCCTTCTTTGAATTGATTTGATTAACATTAAGTAAAGGAAAGAACTTCTGATTCAAATATGACTTGCCAATCCCTTGTTTGTGTGTTCGTTTTCTAATTCATATGGCTCAGTAAAACTTTCAAAAATAGAAATGTTAATTAAAGGTGAGGTCAGAATTTTGTTTCAAAATTCGTCATTCACCTTTGTTTCTAGGTGGGAAAAACTCGACAATTATTGTACTATGAATGCTCCTAGGCTTTGTTATGAAGTCTACGGGATAAAGTGGGAAAACAAATAATGCCTCCATGACATTTCACATCCCTCAAAGTGTAAGGTACATATTCAAAATATTGAAAATTTAAAAGAAAGTTGAGGAGAAAATCAGACAAGCTTTAACATTAAATAATACAGTGCTGTCTCTTTGAAGTCATGGTGGTGTGTAGATCGAGACTTTTTTCATGTTAAACACGGAGTGGGACAGAGTCAATCTGTGAACCAATACACTTCAAATTCTAGAGTAAGAAAAAAGGGAAGAAAGAATGAAAGAGTTGTTTCGATATTTAGAAACGTAGCCAGCATAAAGCTTGGTGCTAGCTCCATTGACCCATGAAAATGCTACCCAGCAGGAAAAGGACGGGGAAGGGTCCCTTAAGAACATGGCCAGGAATGAGAACTCCTCCTCCTCACGTGGGCACCTCGGGGCAAGCAGACCTTGAACAGCCAGTACTTCACCACAACTCCCTGCCTTCCTGCACCACTGACTTTGGAACATTCTCTCCAAACTGGGTCACCTGTTGTCAAAACACTGACGGTGCTGCTGCCGAGGCCCGACAGGCAGGTAGCACAAGAACAGAATGGGATATGACAACCTCTGAAGGTTGTCATAGCAAAATTTTAAATTAGTTCCTAGCATGTAACTGACCAGGGGTGCTGATAAGCACTTGAAGATAATTAACAGTTGTTTGTTATGTGCTTCGTGTTGAAAGTTACATGTCCCTCCAGAGAATTCATTTTTTGGAAAGGCAGAAGGTAGGATCATCCAAAAGGTTCACAGCACAACCAAACAACCCAATCCAAAAATGGGCCAAAGACATAAACAAGCAATTCTCTAAGGAAGAAATACAAATGATCAATAGGTACATGAAAAAATGCTCAATATCGGTAACGATCAGAGAAATGCAAATCAAAACTACAATGAGGTATCACCTCATACCAGTCAGAATGGCCATCATTCAAAAGTCCACAAACAATAAATGCTGGAGAGGCTGTGGAGAAAAGGCAACCCTCCTACACTGCTGGTGGGAATGCAGTTTGGTGCAGCCACTGTGGAAAACAGTATGGAAATTCCTCAAAATACTAGGAATGGACTTACCGTGTGACCCAGGAATCCCACTCCTGGGCATATATCCAGAAGGAACCCTACTTCAAAATGACACCTGCACCCCAATGTTCATAGCAGCACTATTTACAATAGCCAAGACATGGAGACAGCCTAAATGTCCATCAACGGATGACTGGATAAAGAAGAAGTGGTATATTTATACAATGGAATACTATTCAGCCATAAAAATCGACAACATAACTCCATTTGCAGCAACATGGATGTTCCTGGAGAAAGTCATTCTAAGTGACTTAAGCCAGAAAGAGAAAGAAAAATACCATATGAGATTGCTCATACGTAGAATCTAAAAACAAAAACAAAAACAAACAAACAAAGCATAAATACAAAACAGAAACAGACTCATAGACATAGAATACAAACTTGTGGTTGCCAAGGGGGCAGGGGGTGGGAAGGAATGGATGGGATTTCAAAATTGTAGAATAGATAAACAAGATTATACTGTATAGCACAGGGAAATATATACAAGGTCTTGTGGTAGCTCACCGAGAAAAAAATGTGACAATGAATATATACACGTTCATGTATAACTGAAAAATTGTGCTGTACACTGATTTGACACAACATTGTAAAATGACTATAAATCAATAAAAAATGTTAAAAAAAAAAGGTTCACAGCAGGATTAATAAGCATAATTCAAACACGCTTTAAAATAGCAGAAAAGCACTTTTAAAATAAATCAGCAGAGTAATACTCATTATTTGTTAAGGTTATTTGAAAGAAACAAATACTCTCAAAGGACAGCCAGTGACAGACCTAGGAGGAGAACATTCCATCTCTTAGAGACCAAAGAGAGTCAGTCAGTCCTTCCTCTACTCCAGACAAGGGGGAGGTCTCCCCCGGGTGAAGGTTATTCTGTTTGCCTGGTGAATGAAAACGGAAGACCGTTTGCTCCTTGTCTGAGGGTTCTCCCTGCTTGCTGAGACTTCCTCCCCTTTCCTTGGAATTCTGATCTCACTTGATCTAGAGTATAATCAAACATCAAGGAGAGAGGTAGCTGGCTTCCTGAGAACAGGAAGGACTGTCTCCAAGCCACTGTAGGAGGCTAGGGAGGTGCCGTGGACTGTTATCTGTCCTTTCTTTTTGCTGCTGATTTCTGTTATCCCACTGACAGTCGCAAGGAGGCCGGGAGTGTGGTCCCAACCACCAGATCATTATGCCTGCTTCATGGGGACACTCTACCAGGTCACCCTCCCATGACATCAATCAGTGAATCATTTCCTTGGGCACGTGTGCCATTAAGTGATTGTCAATCCAAGTTCTTTGTCATGAAAAAAGTTAAGCTAATATTAATTTGTCCATTTATATTCTGCCAGTGCCTTATGTGGGCTTTCCCAGAAGTATGTCCTGAGATGTGGGATGAATTCACCAGGAAGTGTTGCCGGAAAACTGATAGTTGAGAAGAGAAGAAAGGCAGGGACAGGACGGAAGCCAGGCACTTTGCCGTGGAGGGTGACTCTGGCGCAGCGCTGCAGGGGGCTGTGAAAGAGTGAAGAGCACCCTCCGGGCCGTCCCAGTCAGGGCTGAGGGTGCTGGACGATCTGTTCCCCTGTACCTCTCTGGCAGTGCTGAAGGGCTGCCTCTGGAGACAGGGATGTCAGGGTGTTACCAATGTCAGCAGGCAAAATAGGTTCCAGCCACCTAAGGACAGTCCCCAACAGATGCAGGCTGTTGGGAGAGAAAGTACACCAGGAGGCCAAGTGCACAGAAGCAGCATCCGAGGGGCTGTGGGACCTGGGTGGATACAGGCTGATGCTGTACCGAGCAGCTCACCCCCACTGAAGTAGATGCTCCTTGCAACAAGCCTATGCTTGGTAACCTTTTAAAGTGGAGTCTACCATTATCCTCAGATGTGGGAGCTAAGCCTTAGAAACATTAAGTCCTTGGTCTGAGATCAATCAAAGCTAAAAATCACGGAGGTGACATTCAAACCCAAGTCTAGGTGAGCCAATCATGTTTACTTCTTGTCTCATGTACAAGTAAATGTAGGGAATTTTAGACTTAGGTGATTTGTTCTTGATTATTCTTGAAAAATTCACAATATGTATACCTATACACTCACTATGAAAATTGCAAGTAATTTCCTTGGCTGTATAAACAACTTTTTTGCACATACCAAAGATGGTTAAAATGTTTGTGGCAACACAGCACGGCTCAAGGGACAAAACTAGTGCATGTACACAATGATTTCATGACATTTAATCCGTAAAGTATGACAGCAAATTAAAGCTGCATCATAGAAGCAACTTCATATAAAGAATGAAATGAGTATAAAATTATATACATGCAATCTTGAGAAGAGGGACTGAATCTTTAAATCTGGGAGACATTTTCTTCTGTTCATTGCTTGTGAGGTATTTTTGTTTCAATTTGTAGCTTTATCAAGCTATACCCTATAATTCACTTATTTAATTCTAGCTCTCTGCCATATAAACATAATTACTGAGAATAATCAATTTGTTCCCACTTGATAAAAAACTAAATTAAGAATTACGCAGCACCAAGTTTGAAGAATATGGAGGATGTTTACCGTGATGCTTGAAAGCCCCTCTGATTTCTCAAAGAAGAATTTCCATCCCTGCTTCTCACGTCAGTAACTGAGGTTTGTGTGTCTATTTGCTGGATTTTGTCTGGTTTTCAAATAGCCTGCTGAAGGCAGCTGACTGAATCCTCGGACGTGGACTGAAAGTTTTCTGGAATTCAGGTCCTATATTCTGCAGCCATTTTCATGAGACCACCTCACACAATTCTTCCTTCTCCAGGTATTTTGATATTGTGATATTTCATGTTTCATGGCCCCAGTTTTTCGGGTCTACCTATATCTGTGGCCTTTGGTGCTGCTCTCTGTGACAGACACATCCCACGGTGACCCCAAGCGCCCATTCTCTTGCATAAGCCCCTCCCCTTGAGTGTAGGCTACACCTGTGACTTGTTTAAGACAATTAGAATACAGTGAAGGTGATGGAATGTCACTCTTTGGATCTGGTTATGTTCTAATATTGTCTTCATTGATGAGAGAGAGAGAGAGGACTCCCTGCTGGCCTTGAAGAAGAAAACTGACTTGATGTGGACTATTTACGGACAGGACCACATGACAGGGGACTACCACCGGCGGCATCCAGTTACTGAGCACCTCAGTCCTACAAACGCAAGGCACTGAAGTCCGCCCACAATCACCTGAGCTTGGAAGAGCGTCCCAAGGCTCAGATGAAACCCTGTGCCCCTCCCCATACTTTGTGATTCCAGCCTGTGAGAAAACCCAGGTAGGGTATGCCCAAACTCCTGAGCTACAGAAATTGTAAGATTGAAAAGACATGTGTGTAGTTTCTCACTGCTAAGTTTATAGTCATTGGTTACACAGCAACAAAAACCTGATACACGTGTCTACACTGATGCTGAGTTTGACTGTGTGATCCGCTTTATCTAGTGGAAATGCGGAGAACTTGATGTAAGCAGACTTGACAAAGGAGTCTTGCATTTCTACATTCTTCCTACAACTCTTCCTACCGCCACAAAAAAAACACATCTGCTAGTTTGCTGGAGGGATAGATGTAAGGGACACATGGAGAAGAGCTGACCTGTCCTTTCTGGGTCCATCTTAGACCAACCAGATCCCTGGCCACCTGCCAGCTGGCCATCGACTTGTGAGGCAGCGGGGCTCAGATCAGCAGAACATCACCCAGCTGACCCACTGACTCATGAGAAATTATAAATGCTGGTCACTTTAAGTCACTACGTTTAAGGTGCCCGATGGGCAACATTTGTGAAAACAGAAAATCACCATGCACCCCATTGCTGCAGGATACATTTGAGCTTGAACACATGTATGATTGCCTGTTTAGAACATTAAAAAAAAAAACAAACTCAAAACACTTAAAAGTGTAAAAGCAGAGATTGAGGGACCTAGTGTGGGACAAGAGATGATCGCCTGCTCTAAACCTTTGACAAAGAGAAATTCTTTTCCAATAAGGTTGAAAATACATTTTTAATTTTCTTTAGCATTTTACAGAGTAAATTTAAGTGATAGCAAAAATAGAGGCTGCTTACATCTTTTATGTAAAGCTTTCACAGAGGTATGCCATTTTTCTTCTCTTTCAAGGCCTCCAATTCCATCATCACACTGGCGCCTCGGTGTTCCTGGGGGACATGTTGCGAGGTCCTGGAAGGACAGTCAGACGCAGAGCAGCCCCCCATCCCCTGGCCCTCCATGTCACACACCTTCACAGAGCCACAAGCCTCCCCTTTCCCTGCAGGAAATGTTGTGACAGCCTGTCCCACTGGCAGGAATGGGGAAGAGGGTGTCTGCCAGCCAGAGAGAGGCGTGGGGATGGGACTGGAAAGAAATAAACCTCTCTTAGAGGCGAAGGGAGAAAAAGCAAATTGGAAGCACTTTCCCATGCTGTCTTGGATCCAGGGCTGTCTGGAAAATAAAAGCTCTGAGCAACATAAGATTAGCGGCTGCACTTCTTTTTAGAGGACAGCTCTGTTCTTTTTGATCCTCACAAACTCACCACTGGGGACAACAGAAGACAGGAAGCATTGTAATTCAGGGATTTTTTTTTTTTAATTGAAGTATAGTTGGTTTACAATATTGTTTTAATTTCTGGTGTACAGCATAATAATTTAGTTATATATATTCCTTTTCATATTCTTTTGTAATTATAGGCTATTACAAGGTATTGAATGTAATTCTCTGCGCTATACAGTAGGAACTTATTGTTTTATAATTCAGTTTTGATCCCCTCAATGTTAGTTAAACGAAATGCACTCAAAAGATTTTTCTTTTAAACGGTTTTTTTCCATTTGGAAGAATAAAACAATGGAGTCTTTTCACAACCGGTTAATTGCAAATAACTGAAATACCTTGAAATGTCCTTTTCCAAGTTAGCTAAGCGTAACCATATTCAAATCTGCCTGCATTTACCATTTAAGTTCCACATAGATTTCTTGTAAATTCTGCACTGTCAGAGGCAGTGGGCCTGAGGCTATGGATGAAAGATGGGGAAGAAGACATGGTACCCAGGAGCAGAACCATGTTTACTTAATGGCAGACAAAACTGCTTTTTTGCAATGCTTCATAGGGACCCTGTCCTAAGGACAAGTTACTGGGGAGCCTTAGGGGGCCATCTGCTACCATTCTGTGTGGTCAGCTTACCCGTGACAGTGCTGAGGCAAGAGTCAGTGGCTGCCCTGCACACTGGGCTACCTCCAGGAGACCCTGCAGCAGGTATCATTCAAGTCCTGGAGCTACCTAACCCCTTGCCAACCACTCACCACCTGGTAACCCACCTGCTGGGCAAAGCCAGGTGCTGGCGAACCACTACCCTCTACGTACCCTCTGACTTCTCAAAGCAGTTTTTATTTGGGGATCATTCCACCTCCTTGAAAGTTTCATTTTTCATCTTTTAGTAAGTTGGGATTTCATTTCTGAGTACTTGTGATGCAGGAAAATGGATGTGGGACATGAGGAGGGCCGTGTCCCAGGCTTCAGTTGAGCCTCTGGGACGTGCCTCGCCAAGGGTGGGTCCTTGATTTCACGCAGGAAAGAATTCAAGAGTGAGCCACCGTTGAGTAAAGGTAGATTTATTCAGAGAGATGCATCAAAAGGCAAGAAAAAGGCCATGAGGTTTGGGGGTTGGGTGTTCATATTAGAGTAAAAGTAGGTACACACTCTATAGACAGAGTGTGGGCTGTCTCCAAAGAGAAGGGAGAGGGGGGTGGCAGGCGGCAGTGAGGCTCCGTGTTGCCAGTTTTTATGGGCTCAGTAGCTTCATCTGCTAATAAGTGGAAGGACCAGTCTAACTAGCCTGGGGAAGGGGCTGGGATTCCCAGGCAGTTGGCCATTTCCCGCTCTCTGACCTTTTGTGGCTAGCCTTGGGACTGTCATGGCGCCTGTGGCTGTGTTATTCACCATGTTAATATATTACAGTGGGCGTGTAATGAAGCTCAAGGTCTACTAGAAACCAAATCTCCCACCATCTTGAGCCTCAAAGCCTCCTGGGGGATGAATCTTTCTGGTGTTAATCGCTATGTTATTTCTTGAGTGTCTGTGCCCTGCCCCCTTCCTGTCTCACTTGTGTTTTTTCACTTCCCTCAGTGTTAATGCTGGTTCACACAAATAGTTCATACATTCCTTCTTGATATGAGTATCCCTGAACCAGCTCCATTTCCTTCCAAATTCATGCAGTAAACAAAGAGGACATGGAGGGCAAGGAAAGCTAAAATTTAATGTCATTTGTAAGCCTCATTATTGTTTTTAAGAACCTTGAATCAACTGGTGCTTGAAATGTAAAAGGTATGGGTTAAGAATATTTTATAAGTGACTGTCACAGTCTAAGTACTAAGCCTTAACGCATTTATTCCTCTTAGTTTGTTATTTCTAGTCCAAACCTCTCTCTACTTGTCTTATGGGACCAGTCTATCATATGTTTGCAAAAACTTCAGCTAATTTTTCATTTGTGAGCTCACTAGATCAACTCCAAGCACCTACCTGGACTTGTTGATTACCTGTCAAAATGACAGTGATTTTCTATAAAGACAAACTTTCTATTTTTGTTCAGAGGAAACAGAGTTCAGCTATGTCCAAAGATAGCATTTAAGGTTCACGTATTTGCTGTAATACACTTCTGCTACCCCTCAAAATGCAATTCCTGAGTACGATGCAGTTTCATACTACAAAGTGGAAAAAAAAAGGAAGCTTGTCACGTGTAAAGGAATAATATTTAGTTTCAATTGATGATAGAGTTTATTTACTTTTAGGATAAAGCAATAAGCTGTATTTTCAAATTTTTATATTACTAGTTAATTGCTGTATATATGTAGTAAAAAAAAAACTAGCATACCTTACATAACAAGAATGTTGCTATGATTTTAGGGTGTGTAATTTTCATTTTTGAAAACAACTATTTCCCATAACCCCGAGGGCATGTAAATTTGCAATATTCATCAGTTACCCTGTCAAGGTTATAAAATCTTTCCTGTTCCTCTTGCAAATTTCAAAACATCACAGCAGGACTGTAATCACCCGTAACAGTCATATTTACAATATGCAATTTAACTGTAATGACACACATAAGAATTTCTTTATTACAAAGTTATTTCCCTGAGATATTTGTATCTTCCTTTCAATACGGAAGACGGCATTCAAGGACAAGCACACTATTAGCGGCACATTTTAATTGAAAAAACAGCCAATTTCATCCCAAACTGCCAATTTCAAAGGACAACAATATAAAATATATTATAAAGCTATATTGTAAATATATTTATGATCACATTTAGTTGTTGAACATGAAGAATTTCAGGTTTGGATGGAAATTCACCCAAAGAGCTCAGGTCAACACACAGAAGCCTTGAGCTTCCCTCACTTGGGAAGCCTTCACAGCTCCACCTCCAGGTGCTGAGAAGCCGTGTCAGCCTTGATTCCTGTGCATTGTCTCTCCAGCTGATTTCTGTGCCCATAAATACCCACCATAAACAAAGTAAAAAGCTAACTTTAAAAAAAGTTTTTTCTGCCTTCAGACAGAAGCTAAAGCTATTTCTAAAGGAATCCAGCATATTTGATGTGCACAGCTCCTCACCATTCTGAACAAAAGAGAGAAGTAGCAATAAATATATTTTGCAATTCAGCAAAGCGAAAAGAGGGATGTGGATTGCGAAGGAAAAATACTGCAAACCATGTCAGTAAACGAAGAATGCTGAAGCCATCAAGTCATCAGCTGCTGCCACCGCCCCCCTACAGTGAAGACAAGCCTGCAGCCCAGCCTCTGCACCTGAGGGGACTCAGAATAAGAAAGGACAGGATACTGGCCCTAGATAGCTAGATGCTTGCCAAAGGAATGATTTCAATGAGCCCAAATGTTTGCTCCCTCCCATACATAGAAAAGCGCTAAATTCTTTAACTTGAGATGCCTGGTTTTCTTCAGTTAACAAGTAATCTTTTAATGTTCCAACTACCTGGTCTTTGTTGTAAAACTCAAAAGATGCTTGTATATGTAAATACCTATGTACAGTAAGTATTTTACATGTTCCTCAGTTAATTGGTGGGAGAAAGCAATGCAAGTTGATTCGATGTAGATGTCTTTTTATCTTGCATATCATTTCATATGTCATTGTCACAAAATAAAATACTAATGTGTATCCCTAAGTATATAAGGATGATATGCTTGCCATCCATTCGTTCGCAGAACTCAAAGAGCTTGACTCTCACAAAAAACAATAAAATTAAGGCAGGCTAGGCTGTATCCTTCTGGTAAGGAAGTGAAATGCTAATGTGTGGAAAATAGAATTAATCATACCGCCCTGCAAATGATCATAACTAGCGCCTGCTTTGGGCTGGCCCAGTTGGTTCTGACCTTGTTTCATTTCCTTTACACTGCTTCCTTCTTCTCAACTCAGTCATCTCTTCCCTTTCCCAAGCCCTCATTTTAGTTAGGGCTTCTTGCTGCTATTTCTGTTTCTGTTACCATTCTCTTTAACTAATGCAACAGTCTGTGCCTGAAACAGTCTTCCTACCAGTTACCTGAGCAGTCTCACCATTATTTAAGCAGTTCAGGGTATCTTTCCCCAAGATAGTCAATAACTAGATAATGACTGTCCCCTGAGTCTTTTGGTTTGAAAATGGTGTCTCTCTATCCTTAGCTAAACATAGACTCTTTGATCTAAGCTGATAATGTACCATATCTTGGCTTAATGCTTTAGATGCTGTCTGGATGCTCTGTAGACACGTATAAGTTTGAACCAAAAATCTTAAATTGTAAACTTGAGTAATACAGGAATTATGTGAGTGACTGTCTCTGCGTGGTGACTGATGAAGATCACTTAATAACATTTTGCGCTGATGATGACAATGACAATTAAGATGATGATGTTGCAGATCTGGGTAGATGCTGGTGGAGGAGTTAAAACCGTATTTCCCATTTCTAACCATATTGTTAGGGCAGATGTTTCCAACTTGTGTTACAAGTAAAAGATAAGGAATCACTGGGGTAATACTCAACAGATTTCTTTCCTATAGTCCATCTCAGAGTCTTAAATATAGTGATGTGTGTCAGCATTCTCCAAATATGGAAAGTTCTACATTCTAATATACTTAGTCATGAAACTTTATTTTTTTTTTAGGAAACATCTATTAACATCTTTGATGATATTAGCTATTTTGTGGACCCTATTTGGGAAAACACAGTCTACTGATTCTAAATACGTCTACATGACCTGTGATATTCAGCATTGTTTATCTTTTGACTATGGAAAAATCATGACTGTCACAGAAGATCTGAGTCATATTTGGAATTATGTGTATTTTCAGCTTATAAAGTATTGGGTGCTTCTAAGTAGAGTCTGATTTATTTTTTGGGAATTAATCAGGAATACCAGTATACCAGTACTGGCTTTAAGTACAATCAAGGGTGATTTTTACCAGTTATCTGTTAAAAGTCTTTCTCCCGAGATTCATTCTATCGTTGCTATTAGACACTGAAAAGGCAGTATCAAGGCTATATGGATTTTTAAATGGGTGATTAATTTTAATTTGGGGCATTTTAAGAACATTTTATGCCATGTCTATCACATATTGCTTGAATTTGATCATTTAAACCATGTCTCCGCATTCTATTCACAATTTTGAATGTAACTGTAAATAATTTTGTGTTCATTATTAGGCATCTTATTTTCTGTTTATCATAATAAGAAAATTTGCAATATATTTTAATACAGGAATATGCTTTTGAAAGTAGATGTAATGTTTATGTTTTCAAAAATTTAATGACAGTAGAACTGAAAAGGGTAGCCATAAATTTCAAAATAACACTGGAATTATTATTTTAAAAAAGGGAAAATAAAAGCTCATGTAAGAACATCCCTAAATTCCTTTACACCTCTGGTTTTTCATTGCTATTTAGTTGATTTGCTGCAAAAATATGAAGATATTCATTGCCCACAATCCTGAATCTATGAAAATATGCAGATTAAAAAATGATAGGCATGCCTTTCGCTCCACTACAAGCCAAGGACACTTGAAATCGTAAGATGCTGGGAGTCAAGAACAGAGACATTCATACTCTCCATGGAAGGCTTCATATACTCAGATCAAGAGTAGAAAATGAAAATTCAAAACCCCTCCAGGGAGGAGAGTGATGATGGAGATGGCCATTTCTATGAACAGTATCCCTTTGGAAAATGAGAATTACTCGTCATTTCTCTGCAGTTACAAATCACAAAAGAACTGAATTTACCAAGGTCATATCCTGGAAATATATTGTCAAGCCAAAGAGGAAGCAGTTGAATAATCTTATGTGTGATTCATAAGAACAACTTGTTGAATCACAGGGGGAAAAAGTGCCGGAGACTCAACTAACCGCAAAAAAGAACCTAATTTCCATATAATGATTTTAACAGGATGTTCTTAAGACCGCTTTCTCCCACCATGGCTAAAAGTTATCTTTGGGGAAGACTTACAGAATAATTTCAATAGTGGTTACCAGACAGCTTCATTAGCTAGAAAGGAAGGCTGTTCCTCCGGGCATAAAAAAGACAACTTTGGGAGAATGAATTCCGTAGGACCATGCCTCCTACAGCAACTTTAGCCCCTTAGGATGTGTTACTGGTTGTTGAGGTCAATTTGATAATTCAGTTACGTGTAGGCTCCTTGGAAAAGTCAAGAGACAACAGATGTATAGTAGACACTGTCAGGGCCCACATCCCCTCATTCAAACCACTTCAAAGCAGGCTGGCCAGCACCTACCACTTCCGAACACCAGCACCTGCCTTTTCTTTCCCTGAGGATTTCTCCAGCCTCTAGAATCTGCTTTGTCCACCCTTACAGAAGGCCAGAAATGCCAGGGAACTCACATCCCCTGAGGGAAAAAAGCCTCAAACAATGACTAATGGAAAACACAGACAAATAACCCAGCTCCCTGAGTCCTGGAGTGAGAGAGCAAAGGGGCGTGGCGTGTTCTAGCTGGCTCTCAGATTTCCTCATTGGGGTCAGGCTCCAGCCACCACAATGGTAACATGCTTGAAAATAAAAACTTTATTAAACCATTCTTTTCTCCCCTGCCAGAGCTTCCTGGGATTACCTCCTAAATAAAATAATTGTACTCTAATCTTTGTGCCCCAAGTTGTGCCCAGCAGTGAAATTGCAGGAATCCAGAACTGGATAAAATTAATAAAATAGAGCATATGTGTAGAGCATCAATAAGGATCATGTTAGAATATAATATACAGCCCCAGTTACCTGAAGTTTCTTATTTAGGGGAAGCAAATGGCAACGCATAACAACAAATCCCTTTCCCACAAACACGGCTTAAACTAACCAGAAGTGACTCTTTGCTTAGTTGCATGTTCCCCCTTGCATTCTGCTGCGTCCAGCGCAGCTGGGGACCATATCTGAGGATGGGCGACGCAAGACTTAAGAAACAAAGAGACAAAGTAAAGAGCAAAGATGGGACCAGGGGACTCAAGATCTCGTGGATCTAGAGCACTGAAAGCCTGCTCGACATCATATTTATTAGGAGTATGCAGCTCAGAAAAAAATGCGATCAAAGACGTGGGGCTTTAGATGTTCCGTGTGATGAGCACTAAATTCTGCTTGCTGGTTAACTGATGAATTTCAGGCCCATCCCTTCCAGGAACAATCACCCTCCTCGGGGTATGCAAAATTTCTGAGTCTATCCTGTCATTGCCTCCGGGACATCTCAAGACAGCAGATACTTCCCTTGGGTCAAACAGCATGCTTTCGTGCCAGAACCAAGTTCTGTTAATGGGTGATCTGGCTTTCCAGGACCCATTGTTTCACCCTAAGGAAATATCTGCCCTCCTTCATGCCCATGTCAGTCTCAGGATTTCTCCTCACAAATTTCATCTACTGTGTAAAACATTAAAACAAAGCAAGCATGTGCAATTTCAGCAAGTAAGTGTGAATACAGTATTTTAAGCTCATGGAAATTTTAGGTGCGGCTTGTTTTCCAGTTGTTTATTTTCCAGCAGCTTGTTTCCCAGCACATTCTATAAAAGTAATAGGTACATTCCATTGATAGAAATCTGAATTTACAGCTCTTCTAGAATGGGACAAACACTTCATTTAAAACATGTAGAAATGCTTTTCATTATGTTCATTATGTTTTTATGGGAGTAATTTACTATGAAGCGATCACCCTTTCTTTTCCAACCGAGATTATAGCAGCTTCATTCATACAAAAGATGGGCAGCATACCTTCTGCCCAAAGTTGCATCATGTCTAAGCCAAGATATTTTACAAAATTTTTTAAAATAAAAGTTGGGGGTAAAACCCTGGAATCAAGATAGAGAAATCAGATCTAACATCGAGCTGTCTAAATTGATATTTCATATTTGAAAGCGAACTCTAGATCTTATCTGTTAGAAGTAAAATCGTAATAACCACTTTCCTATAGGACTTGTTCAATCACAGTCAAAAGTTGAAAAAAAAATCAGGTTAGTATTGAATTAGAAGCAACAAAATAAAATCATTCAGAGGCACTGCAGAAACCTCACCTGCATCTGTTCATATGTTATCTTCTCCTCCAAATCAAAGCCAGAGGGTAGATCCGAAATAGGTAAATTACAGCAAGTCTGATATTTGGTTCACATTGTTAGATTTAATTAGAAATCGTGACTCAACTGCAGTGAAAATGGGTCAGTCTCTTAATGATGAAGATGTGTATTTATGAACACATCTCAAACCATCTTGGCTTTAAATACTCAAACACTTTGTTTGTCTTCCTTTCATAGCTGGCTGCTTTTGAAGTGTCCATCACAAAATAATACACAAGATTTATGGGCATTGCTCACAGTTTAAATTGGCCAATTAAGTTAGGGGTGTGTGTGTGTGTAAGGCTAGGTGACAAATGATTCTAAACACAAACTCCCTGATAGGCAAGTTTTTTGATTAAGAAACTCTCTCCCTAATCCACAAGGCAAAAAGAGTAGATGTGTACTAGAAATAAAATAAATTCATAGAGGGAGGCTGAAATAGCCAGTGAAAGACAACAAATTTCTAACCCTTTCCTATGTCTGCCTAGAGGGAAATAAAATACATTTAATGCCGAAAGAAAATACTTCTTTTAATGTTTGGTCTGGGTGTGGTATACCAGCACATTAACCCACCCCGAGGCCACCCAGAGCCATGTTGACCAGCTTCCACTCAAATCAATTAACACTGACTTGCGAGGAGGTCCAGGAGCTCCCTGCCTCTTAGGGAGGAGAAAAGAGAATGGACTGGAGTTAAGGTGAGGCATGGGAATGTGAGTCCTGGCAGCTTGTTTTCCAAACCCAGCTTTAAAGGTGCTGCCCGAAGTGCTCGCTGGTTCTGCTGTCTTTGCTCTTGGCCCACCTGTCATGACGAGGGACATGCCGGTCCCCTCTAGGGGGGCATTCAGCTTCTGGAAGAGCCGGTCAAATCCCTATTGAGCTACTGAGAGATTTTTACCAGAGCCCTTCACTCCCCAGAGCTGCTGTTGTAAGAAGTCTGGCCTGTGGCTGACTGATCTGCTCTGGGGGGTGCTTGTCAAGGAAAATGACTTTAGACAATGATTTACCTTGATCTTACAGGTTTCTCAGGGACTATTTTTAAGTGAAATTCTGCCTACACCAGATTAGCTTTATGCCAGGAGTCCAAGACGTAGGGAAATTTTGATAATTAAAACATGAAATGATTTGCCTGAATGAGGCAACAGCAAAAGCACAACAGAGGTGAGCACGTTTCTTGGCGGAAGAGATGGCAAGTCTTCATTTAACCACAAAAGCTTCGCGTCTGTCCACCCCACTGGGGAACGTAACCATAGTCTACAGGCATTCACAAACTGTCTAGGGGCCCTGAGACCTCAACAAAGCCCGAAGACCTTTTCTGAGAGTCAGCTATCACAGGCAGAGCACCTTCACTGAGTCCCTACTAACGGCTAAGTATTTTTTATAGATTTACGCTGATCCTTGCTATAACCCTAAGATGCAGGTACCATTTTTATCCCTATTGAACTGGGGTTCAGCAAGCTCAAATGATTTGCCCAGGTCAGCTACCAAGTGCTTGAGCCAAGATACGAATCTAGGAATCCAGGTTTACAGCACATGCACTTTTAATCCCTATGCCATACTGCCTCCCCATGTGAGATTTTATGCAGAAAAAAGAGGAAAAGGATTAAATATGTCTGATGTGGATTCTTCAGGCAAATTTCAAATTTTCTGTTTTATTCAAACTCTTCATTTCTGCTTTTTTTAATCTCCCTGGATGCTTTGGGGCATTTGATTCCCGCATCATTAGATAAGCAAGAAGAAACTGAAAGGAAATACAATTTACACACACAGATTCTGCTGTTTGTTGGTGGTATTAATAAAGATTAAGGAAGCTGTCACAAGTGTGAAAACAAATCTCAGGGAATTTCTATGTTCCTACCGTATGTCTTTTCCAACTACTGCCATCAGTAATTAAAATAAGTTCTTTTCCTTTTAAATTAAAGATAAGCTTTTAAGCATGGCTGTTGATCCAAACCATCTGTTTCTTTGTGAAAGCCAGATTTCCTGTGTTGAAGACATTACCTGTTGGGTCATTTGGGGACAGGCTGTTGCCACCAATGAAATGGTAATTTGCTGCGAAAATTTTGGGCTCAGTTGATCCTGGAAATCCCAGATAACTGAAACAGAGCAAGCAAAACTTCATCTTGTTTTACACTCAGTAAGCAAATGACATGAGCCCTCTGTGTGTGTTTGTAACCAAGCAGGACCCTGTGGGGTCTCCCCAGGACAGATCTCTCCCCTGTATCCTCTGCTGCAGCTCCTCTCTGCAGTACCCAGGTAACAGTATCTCATGTATATTTCTTGAGTTTTTCAGATGCTTAAAACCACCACTAAAGGGAAGAAATTGACTACTTGATGATCAAGAGCACATGGTCCCCAGATCTTTGGGGCCTAGGGGTTGATAGTCCTGTTACCTCAACATCAACCAATCAGAGGATTGTGCACGACCTGATCACGTATCCGTGACACCCCCTCCCTCACCTGGCCTTTAAATACGCTTTGCTGAAACCCTTTGGGGAGTTCAGTGTTTTCCTGGACACCAGCCACCCCATCCTCCTTGCTCAGCCCTGCAGTAAACCTTTCTCTGCTCCAAACTCCAACGTTTCAGTTTGTTTGGCCTCCCGGTGCGTCACGCACATGGACTCATCTTCGGTAACAGGTTTTCCGTTTCTCTACCTCTGCACAGAAGATTTAGAGCCCTGTGGTTTTCAATCCTTCGTATACAGATTTATTCCTTTCAAAAGAACTTATAAATTGGAGGCAGGCAAATTACAGTGAAAACAAGTTAGACAATGTTTTGGTAACATGAGAAAAAAAAAAAACTCTACATAACTTTATGAGAGCAAAAGTAAAAATGGATAGAAAAATAATGGCGTGGGCATGGAACACCCACATGTTACTTGTATCAGGTGGAAGAAGACTTAATTCCATTTATTCAACAGAATAAGTTATCCCAAATCATCATCCTTTTTCAGTGTATCATCTTTTGCAAATATTTTTTCCCATTCTGCAGGTTGTCATTTTGTTTTACTTCACTGATTGGAACCTTGAAGACAGGAGTGTTTGAAGCTTCCAGTGCCCGTGTCACACCAGCAGTCTCCGTTAGCCTAAAAGGAATGTGAATGCTCAGAGCAATGAGCCCATGGAAAAAGCCAAAGACAAGAATTCCTTAGTCTTGTGTCTGAGCCCCAGATACATTTATTTTTTATTCTCAGACCTTTCCAGAACTTCTTTTTACAATTGAGTTTTTGATGTACATACTATTTTAGCAAATCTTTTTGCCCCTTACTATGTGTTGTGACCTGAGCAGGCTTTGGAAATTAGAGATGAAAACCTTTTCAATATATCCAGAGGAAACTCTAATTTGAAAAGATACATACACCCCAGTGTTCATAGCAGCACTATATGCAATAGCCATGACATGGAAACAGCTTAAATGTCCATCAATAAATGACTGGCTTAAGAAGTTGTGGTATATCTATACAACAGAACACTACTCAGCCATAAAAAAGAATAAAATAGTGCCATTTGCAGCAACATGAATGGACCTGGAGATTGTCATTTTAAGTGAAATAAGCCAGAAAGTGAAAGAAAAATACCATATGATACTCGCATATGTGGAATCTAAAAAAAAAGAAAAAAGAAGACACTAATGAACTCATCTACAAAACAGAAACAGACTCACAGACAGAGTAAACAATCTATAGTTACCAGGGGGAAAAGGGGTAGGGAGGGATAATTGGGAGTTTGAGATTTGCAAATATTAACTACTAGATATAAAATAGATAAATGATAAGTTTCTACTGTATAGCACAGGGAACTATATTTAATATCTTATAGTAACTTATAATGAAAAAGAGTATGAAAACGAATATATGTATGCATATGTATAACTGAAACATTATGCTGTACACCAGAAATTGACACATTGTAACTGACTATACTTCAATTTAAAAAAAGGGAAATAAAATGAAAATATTTTCAATCCACATACACTGAGGATCTCTTCCATTTATTAGCACCATGTTGGGCTCCATGGAGGACACATAAATTACCTGGCCTCCATGAGACATGCAACTTGCCAAAACAAGCTGATGTATGTGAAACAACAGGACAATGGAGTATGAAATGAAATGCTGAAATCTAAACTTACACAAAGAAGGATGCTTCATGAAGACCAGCATGGTTTTTTAGAAGCTCTGCAGAAGACATAGTGGAGCCAAACCTCAAAGGCTGGATCTGAGTGAAAGCAAGGAAGCCAATTAGACATTCCAGGTAAGAGGAACTTGAGGGCCTAGGCTGGGCATTGCCTATTAACAGCAAAGTGATGAAGGGCTATGACATTAGTCTATGTTATGGAGGCATGGGGATTTAGGTTGAAGAGAAGAAGGCAAGTGGTATTCATTAATTCAGTGAGTATTTTTTAATCAATTATTATATGCCATGCACAGATCCCAACAATGAAAACAAAAAAACAATGATGGCCAAAAATTGTATTATTGGAGCTTACTGCCTAATAAGGGAGAAACATATCTGTGAAATATTCCCCTGGATATATGTAAAATTGCAAATCAGCCAAATATTTTGAAGGATAGGTCTGTGTTTCTAGGAGGTCACAGATAGATTTAACATAGATAGGAAGGCCTCCCCCACCAAAATGACTTTAATGCTGAGAGCCAAAAAAATGTGTAAGAGTGAGTAAAGGATGGAGTGAGAAGAACGTTACAGGCAGAAGAAAGTGAGTGCAGACCAGGGAGGAAGCGCATGGTAGATGGGCGCGGTGGCCAGGGTAGAGACAGCGAAGGGCAAGAGTGGTTTGAGGTGAGGGGGGACAGAGACTCAGGGCTTTGACCAAACAGGACTGTGAACACCGTGGTGAGGATTTGGACATTTTATACCAAGAGTGTGTGTGTCTGAGACATGATCAGACCTCCGTTTTGCATGAATCACCCTGGATGCTATATACATAACAGTCTGAGTGGGGCTGGGACCTCAGGGTGAATACAGACAGACCATGAGGAGGGACCTGCAAATAACAAAGGCCTAGTCAGCTGGACTCAGAGTTAGATGGTGAGGCAGGAAACTGGGAGCCAGTGTTCAGGAGCACTGTCAAAGGACTGGCAAAATGGATTGCAGTGAAGTGTGATGCTAATGCCAGAGAGAGGTGCTAAGAGCTTGGACTGGCTGGTAACCAGAAGGAAGGAATGGCTATGGAAGATCACATAGTCTTACTTAATAACAAAAATAGCACCTATGGTCATTGACTGCTTACTACATCCGAGATACATTGCTATTCTACTTGGTTCTTACAACTACCCACTAAGGTGGGCATTATCCCCATTTTATAGGAGAGGAACCTGAGAAGTAATTTGCTCAAGGAGCATAGCTCATAAGTGGCAGGACCAGGGCTAGAGCCCAGGGCTACAACATCAAAGGCCAAGCAAGACTGCCTCACTATGAAGATCCCGCCCTGCCCCCCCAGCAAGCTGTTAATGACTTAGGAGATGCAAGAGATAAAGTGGAACAGTTGAAAGTGACAGCAAGGTTTGAAGAGCAGAAGGAAAACCGATGATTCCAGTGATCTTCAATGTGGACAAAGAAAGGAAGGAAGCGGCTGGTTTAATTCTGGACGTACAGATGGCAAAGGGAGTGTTCACCCTGTAGGTGGAAATATGGGTGATAACAACAGAATCTTTCAAAGCATGGCCTCTCCGGCTGGCTGAGGCCAAGGGGCGGCTCAGCCATCCCAGGGCAGCGCTGCAGGGCCTTCTCAGGGCTCATGAACATTGGGCTGAGAGGCGAACCTCCCATCTTGGGCGTGTATGTTCTGTTTGGAAGAATGTGTAAGACCCTCCTTCTGAACTGACATAAAAGAGCTCTTCTGCTCGGATTAAACATCCCTAACTCTAAGCAAATAACTGTACACACTTTTGAACTAAACAAGCCAAGTAAACATTAAAGAGAAAAGATTATATCACTATTACTACCCCTCCCACTAAAAAAAAAAATTTGATTTTAGCACTTTAATGATCAACTGAGAATATAGTGCTTTTTAGGCAAAAATTAAATAGAAGAGAACAACGAGCAACTACACGTGTAATCTTCATTAAATTGCCCCAAACTATACCTTCTTCTCCATGTTGTAAATTAATCTTTGCCGTAGAACAACTGCATAAATTATTATCAACCGAGGCAGGACTCTGAAGGAAGTGAAGCCAAAATAAATGAACTCAGGTGTCAGAAGTGAGAAAAGCTTCAACATTTTTCATCACATTTCACTCACCAATCCTCTGATCTTTTTAAATTAAAAATTCCTTGTTCCTCTTGACTGAATCAAGACAAAATAGTGCTTTGTTTCTCATCTTTTCTAACCTACGACGCCTTTCTATTAGTTTGTATTAGGTTTGTTCAGGCCACTTTGTTAACAGAAATGTCCAGCACCCACACTCTGTTCTTACAGACCCAGCTCCAGGGACCCACATCCCCACTAAGAACCTCTTTCCTCCCAGAAGTAAGTAGCCTTGCTGTGGTGATGTTTACGTTTCCACCAAGGACTGTGTTTCTAACAAAGAAGTCTACAACTAAAAGAAGGCTGGAAATGCACTCTTCTCTGATAATCACAACCAGGAGCTAGTCCTCCGGGATCTCGGCTCAGACACTGAAGGCCGTGTTGAGGCAGATGAATGACGGTCCGACCCTGCTGGGCAGGAGAGCCCTGTTGTGGGAGCTTCTCCACTTGGTCCAAACTGGTCAACTGCTGATTTGTGATGCTTCCACAGGGCCCTGAGGAGGGCTAGGAAATGTGAGGTATAGTTATTATGTGCATAAAGTGTCATTAACTAAAGTCTGAGGAGAGGGGCACCTACTGCCTAGCAAAGAACCTAGAACCTAGAGTGAGGAATTCAGCCGCCAGCTCCTGTATAAGGGAAATTGACCTTGCTGGTCTGAGGTGAAGTGCAGATTGGAAACCGAAGATAAATGCCAGGAAGGCGCAGGCCTACAGGACGCAGCTGTGGTTAACCTACCCCATAACACAGAAAACGTCACCAGGTTTCCTAGGCCTCCTTCCTCAGTGTGGTCTGCAGAACAGAGGATCAGCCGCATCTGGGAGTTGGAGGGAAATGCAGAATCTTGGGCCCAGGATGCAATTCCTACTAGATGGCTTGTCTTTCTGAAGAAAAAAAATGTCTCAAGCCTGCCAGACATGCCCTAATTTTGCAGTGTGCAGGCACTGCCTCCTACGGCCTTGCTGCTCAGGGGGTGTCCCTGGATCAGCCTGGGAGCTGAGGAAAGAGCGGGCTCTCCATCCTTGCCCAGCCCTGCTCAATCCTAATCCTGTCAACAGGACCCCCAGCTGACTGAGATCCTGCCAGGCCCCTGGCTCTCAACCTTGGCTGCACATTGGAATCACGTGGGAGTTTCCAAAACTGATCCTTGGATCCAAGCCCCCGGGATTCTGATTTAACTGATGGGGTAGGTGGCCTGAGCATCAGAACGTTTAACAGCTCCTGGTGATTCTAACGTGAGAGCTCCAGGGCGCTCAACGGCCAGGGCTGAGAACGCCTGGCACCTCTGCGTGCTTCGGAAGACAACTGCTTCTCACCTGGGTCTAGATTCTTCTGTCTGTTTTAGTCCTTGGTCCAAATGACACTGCAACTGAATCATTCAATGATTCTCAGCCCTGACTCCAATCTAGGACCACCTGGCATCAAGGCTGCGACTAGCCCATACTGTACGCCTTTGTGCAAATTAGAAAAGTCACCGCTTCCCCTAGATGGTGCCGCCCCAGTCGTCCCCTTCATCCACGTGCTCCTGGGTGGGACGTAACCTGTCCAGTCCTAAGTGGCCGCCTTGCCAGGAGAGCTGTTTTCAAAATGCTCACACACAGAGATTGTTCTGGAAGGAGCCTGGCATCAATACTGGGCAAAAAATAAAAACTGCTTTTCATTGGTGGGGAGGGAATGGCTCAGCTGTAAGGTGCATGCCTCGCATGCACCAGGTCCTACGTTCAATTCTTAGTACCTGTGTTTTAAAAAAATTAAAAAATTAATCTAAAATTGCTTCCCCCATTTAAAAAAATTTTTTTATTATAAAACAACTTCGAATATTTACAAAATTAGAAAGAACAGCGTAATGAACTTCATTCACCCATTATCCAGGTTATACATGGCCAATCTTGCTTCATTTTTCTCTCTCTTCCATTTCCCTCCCTACCTCATCTTACCCCTGGGAATTGGACAGAAAATCCCCTACATGCCTTCATGTCATCCATATGTTCAGATGACTAAAAATTTGAATTTATTTTTTTAAAGTGAAATCATAATACAAGCATCTCACCTAAAAGAAATCAATTCCTTAATGTAATCAAATATACAGGTAATGTTTAAATTTCCTTGATTGTCTCCTGAATACATATTTTAAACTTTTTTTAGAGTTCCTTCTCCTAAGTCAGGAAGAAATAAGTTCATATATCGTAAGTGACTGGTAACTTTTCCTCTTCCCTCCTCTCCCCCTCCCTTTCCTCCCCTCCGTTCCCCTCCCCTGCCCTCCACTTCCCTCCTCTCCCTGCAATTTATTTATTGAAGAAACAAGGTAATTTTCCTATAGAATTTCCAGCCTGGATTTTGCTGATTGTCTCCATGGCGTCACTCTCTCGTTCCCTGTATTTGCTACAAATGGCTAGCGAGACCTAGAGCAGGAACTGGCCAGCATTTTCTGTAAAGGTTCCCATAATATTTTTGGATCTGCAGGCCACAGGGTTTTTGTCGCAGATATTCACCTGTATCTATAAAGCTAAAGCAACTGTGGACGATATGCGAGTGGATGCGTGTGGTTGTCTTTCAATAAAACTTTATTTACAAATACAGACAGCAGGCCTAATTGGCTTGAGGACTATAATTTGCCTACCTCTAATCTTAGAGCCTGATCAGATGCAGATTCAAGCGTTGAGCACATACACTTCACAGACAGTGCTGTGTACTTCCATCAGGAGGCATGCAATGTCTGGTTGTCCCTCTTTCTGTGACGTTAGCAGCCACTAGTGACCATGTCTAGATCCAGTATTTCATTGAGGGGCTGCAAAATGGAAAACTTTTTTATTCCTCTGGTACTTAATTAGCTGAAGTACTTCTATAATGAGAAACTTCCCCCTCATTGATTTGGTTACTCTGGGGTAGAATTCATGAGGGAAAGGCAGAATAAATGTTTGATTCTTTCTGTAAACACTTTTCAAAATAACAAGTTGGTCACTTAGCATCTTCCAACGGTAACCAGTGGAGGACTTTTTTTCTTACTGTCACGAACTCTTGGATTTAAACAGTAGTTAATGTTTTCAATCTGTTGTGGTTATTATTCTTATTGGCTCTCTGGTTATTCAATAAACAGTCAGTGGGAGCCTCTTTAAGTTGACTCCCGAGTCCCTTGACACACCCTCTGTGTCCTGACAGCATCCCTGCCATGTGATCAATTGTGTTAAGATAGTCCAGCCTAGTCTCCTTCAGTTCCTGTTCTTGACCTGCAATCCACTATATTTCAAAAGCCATTGGTGCAAAGGGAGTTCATTGCTGATTGCTTGGTTTCTAGACCATTTTAGTGAAAGTATTAGAAAATATGCATATTTTTAAAATATAAGATTTATCATAAATTTATACTCATTCATATTGACACTTCCGATTCTAATTTGAATTGATATCTTCTATCTTGTTTCGGTTTCTCCTTTCCCCCCTGCTGAAAATCCTAGTTCTCAAAGATATCTATACAGTTACTCAGATGCCTCATATCCCCTGCAGCTCTAGTCAAGGTTGAGCAGACAGGACTGAAGGCACCTTAGGTGAGTCATAAATGAAGAGCTTCATTTCTTAGGAAAGGGCTCTTCCATGTTCTGACCCAGTTGTGCCTCCTGCTGGGTCTCAGGGCAAAATAAATAAGGCAAAATCATCCCATGGAGATGCCCGCAAACTGCAGACACGGAGGCCCCAGATTTCAGGGAGAGCCTCAGAGGCAGAGGTGGGAACCAAGTGCACTTTGCGTGCTTTTACCACTTCTCCCACCGCGTCAGCCGAAGGCCAAGGGGCCCCTCCTCTGTGATCGCCCGGGGGATGGAAGAGCCACTTCTGAACAGAAACCTAAAGGTTACACTAGAAAGGGGGAAAAACAGTTCACAAACTCTTCTCGTGGTTTAGACTGGGGAGAAGTGGGCTTCTTTCTTTTCATGGAGAAAGCTATGAATATGTCACTATTTATACACCAGTAAAGGATAGAACCCCTATAGGATGTGTTATACAGAAAAAAATATATGTATATATGTATAATTTATTTTATATTCAACAGTTATCCATTAGGCATCTACCAGGCACTGTGTACGACCCTAGGGAATCAAAGATGAACAAGACACACTCGCTGCCTTGGGGGAAACAGAAATGCAAGGCTACTTGAATGAAAAGCCATTTAAAACACAACAATATAAGTGGAAACGTGATTGAAGTGTATCTCATAGGAGGTGAGCCCTGCCTCCCTAGTTGTACGGTACACTTTGTAAGGGTATGAACCACCACAAGCTTAAAATGTCAGACAAGGGGACCACAGCATTCTTCATAGGTTAATTTAATCTGCCTCTCAACCAAGTTGAAAGTAAAGATGAATCGATGCCCCCTGGGGTTCCCTCACTTGAGCTCCCTGAATGCCCCAGACCAAGAACAGAGGGTAGGTGCTCTGTGAGCGGTGCTGCTCCAACACAGAGGAGGCAGACCAGGCTGGGGGGTGGGGGGCACAACTTAACAAAAGGAAATCCCTTTTCTACCAGGAGAGAAAAGAAGGACACCAAGGAAAGGATACAAAATTGAAAACCCAAATCACAAAAGAGGGCACTGCTGGGATCTCAGAGCGTGGAAGTCACAGGCACCTCTGTGCTTCGGTGTGCAGCAGGCATTTCCATCTCATAAAGTAGGATTTCTGTTAAAACAAACATGTGTACAAACTGGATTATTGTGAATATTACTTTAATGAGAATATAAACCCTAGCAACATGTCACGTTTTCACAGGAGATTCGAAATTCCATCTTTTTGAAATACACCTATCAGTATTCATGATGCAATATGTGGATATCATAAAACAAATATCTGAAATCTCTTCCACCACTGTTTGCATCTCCCCGAGCTTTGTTTCCTGGCCTTATCTGCCAACACAACCCGTGAAGTCTCCCTGATCTCTGATAAAGTGGGGTTTATGATGAGATTGTTTACCTGCAGCTGTATTTTCTTCCCCAGTCTCCTATTTGTGTGTGTGTGCAGACACCACTGATCTAAGGCAACAAAGCAAAAACATGCTGTGTGCATTTCTTATCAAAGAGCCCATATGTTACCAGAATAATGAGTAAATTCCTGCTTAATACTGGATATGTTAACGGAAAATAAACCTCAGAGTAAAAATTCATTGGCAGCATGGCTGTGCCATAGTTTAAGTATATGATGTAACTTTTTAAAAATATATAAAATTGGAGTGGAATCAAGCATCTTTACATGAGTGGACCCGAACTGCTTGGGCCTTGGGTCTTCCCAGGAGAGAATGGGAGCTGGTGACCGCCTCCAAGGCCTGTATCAAAAATGGCTGCCAACCAGGTCAAAGGCGTGTCCTGTCACCAAGTTGTGTTAGCCAGAATTAATCACATTTCTTTCTGTCTGGTTGGCTTAACCACTTCATGGGATAGTTCCTTATGTAAGAGTATAAATATTTACCAGCACCCAAAGTCTAGGAGACGGTAGAATGTCAAAGATGGAGAGAACCTTAGAAGTGGTTCATTCCACCACCATAGGTGACAAGAATCATGCCTCAGATGGTCCAGTGGCTTGTTCAGAGCAGCAAAGCTCAATTTAGGAGCTTGCTGAAGAGTATTCTAATAAAGACTGGAAGAGAATTCTCTACAAAGGGCATACAAGTGTCTATTTAAGTTAGAGATATTTAATAACATTTCTTCTTAGGAAAACATGCAATAGTACTGAAGGAACTGTCTAGGAGTCTTCTGAGAACGACGGCTTCAGAAATAAAGGTGAGAAAGTTGGAGGCAAAGACATATCCTTGATTTAGTGTCTTAAGCAGTGCTGTGGTCTGAATGTTTGTTTCCCCCCACATTTGTAGGTTGAAACCTAACCCCAAAGGTGATGGCATTAGGAGGTGGGACCTTTGAAAGGTAATTAGGTCATTAGGATGGAGCCCTTTATATAAGTGTTCTCATTGAAAATATCCATAAAAAGAGGTCTGGGAGGTGTCCCTTGTCCCCTCTGCTGTGTAAGGATAAAGCAGGAAGTCAGCAACCTGCAGTCCGGAAGAGGGTCCTCACCCTACGCATCCACACTGGCACCCTTGATATATTGGACTTCCAGCCTCCAGAACCATAAGCAATAAAATCCTGCTCTTTATAAACTCCCCAGTTTGTGGTATTTTCACTACAGCAGCCCAGATGGACTAAGACAAACATTGATAATATCCCTCAGCAGAGGGCAGAGCTTAAATAGAGTCTGCAAAGCACAGGAGGCATAAAATGTAATTCTTGTGGTGTGTTTTGTGAGCCAAAGAAAAATTCCAGTATGTGGAATCCTGTACCTTTTGAACTTCAGATTTTGAACTACAAGGGTTACTCTGCTGGCTGAAGAGGGATATCTTGACTCTATTACCCTTCTTTTCAAATTGTGGTGCAAAGCTGGAGGAAGCTGCATAAAATGCAAAAATCATCATAAGCAAATTGTTAACAATGCACAGTGAGTCTCCGGACGCATTACTAAGGGTCAGGAACAATAGTCACTCAACAATTCTAAGTAAGAATTTAAATTTTACTCCAAATAGCACAGCTTGATGTTATAGTTTTTCATTCTACGATGAAATATATTACTCTGTTCTCTTTCAAAAGGCTTTTTCTCCTTACGTTACTGTTCTTTCATTTTATTGAGATTTACTTTCCCTATAACAACGAAATGATGCTTTAATTGCACATATAAGTTTAATTTTGTAAAGAACAGACTTGACCAGGAAGGATGCATTCTGTCAGATGTATCGGGGCTTGTGTCCCACCCAGAACAGTGCTAAACACTCTGGGCACGGCCCGTGCTCTGAAGGACCTGATACTTTGGACCAGGAAGCACATATCTGCAGTAGTGCATAGTCAGAGGCCAGCCTGAGAGTGCTTCTGTACACACGGCTGGAGGGAGGTCCAATTGTAGGGACAATCTTATCAAGAAGGACAGAAATGAATTAGTATCTATTAGGATGAGTTTGATTTAATAACATAGTAGGAAGCCACTGGTTGGAGTGGAGAGGGGATGGAAAAGTACCTGGAGGCACCTTTAGAACTTGATAATTCCCTACTGCTACCCACCAGAAGTTGCCACTTTTGTAAATCAAACACCAAAGGGCAGTGTGGGCCCAGGACCTTCTTTCTAGTTGCTGCCCAGCGTGATTCCACCTGTCAAAGCAGCCCTTTCTGACACACCTCGCTGTCTGCTACAGCACCAGGGGGTCCTTCAGAGAGACTTACCCCAGTTCTCGCAGCTGTCAGCATCAGACTCTTAAAACCTTCGCTACGCATTTAAGTTGATAAGGCTCTGATTAACTTAGAGTCGCTTTTACTGCTCCTGATGGCTTAAATTAATGCTCATAAAAACTTTCTTGAATGAGTCAACATTCTGTCAACTTAAGATTCATACCCAGGACAATATGAGAAAGCGATGATATCTTTCACTGTGGACAGCACCCCATCTTTAAAGTTTTCACGGAAGAATTTTAAATTTTGCACAGAATGATAGCCATGCATAGTTTAATTGCAGATGGCATCCTAAGTATAGTAATGTATATAGGGACTGTCATAGTAAGAATACAATACGAACACCTATTTCTGGTATGTGCCAGGCACGATGAATACTCTGTGCATTATGCCACTTTGTCCCAACAGTGAACTTACAAAGCAGGTACTATGTCCTAGGAGGTCACAGCTTAACGACATTAAGTAACACACCAGTGAGTCTTCTAGCTCGACTATTATTCTAGAGCAAACACCACCACCACCAGCATGACTGTAATATAGCCCCTTGCAGTTTATAAGCACTTCACATACTTTATTTCCTTTATCACAACAGCCCCATAAGCTACCTGAATTTTACTGATGAAGAAACTGATTCTAGAAAAGATGTCCCTCAAACATCAGGTGTCTAAAAGCTTGGTTTGTGTTTATTTGTTTTTATTATACCAAACAAACAAAAGAAAAGTGAAATCTCTTACATTTTATGGTAAGTCTTCTCACTCTTGCACAATATACAGGTTCTTTCTGAAAAACTACACCTTCTAGTATCTCCAAGAATATGTTGGCAGACCATCAGTAGCCCACAGGGCCCCCTCTGACAGTGACTCAAATAATCTTTTTTTCTATTTAAAGAAGTAATTTTGACATATTACTATTTAAGAGATTTCCCTAAACGCTAACGTAAAATGTTCAAAGATATCATCAAAATAAACACACAAAATGTACAACTTGTCTTAGAATTTACAAACCCTCAAAACATGAGCCCACTTGAGAAACACAGCTTTATCTTGAATTCTATTTCATCTTCCATCCTTGTGTTAGGAACCAGAAGCCCCAAGTAGGAGGGTATGGATGGTTCTGTCTTCACCCGTCACCACTGCTGCAAACAGCAGCATGTCTCCCTGAGGACAGTTAGCGGTGTACTTTTCATCTGAAGATAGCAAAATGCTATTCCCAGCCACATCTTTTGGCAACAAGTATGGTTGTTAAGATGACAATCGGAAGGAGCTCCAACCAAACTATTTTCTAGGAGACAGATGTTTAGTTTTTTTAAAGTTGCTATATGCTGGTTTTCAAAGCATTCATTTAAAAAACAATCGAATCTTAAGTATCGAGTTAAATCCAGAGCTTAAGTTGGCTGTGCAGTTTGACCTAAACAATAACACATAAAGACTTATACTACGAGGTAACGTAAATACCCTAGTCACCTTATGTGCCCAAAGATCGATTTTGGTTTCCAGCAATGGAAATAAACCACTGATTTCATTCTCGGCTTACTGGTCTTAAGATTACCATCTCAGTTTTGATGAAAACAGATGTCAAATCAGCGAAAGCAGGGTATGGATTTTAAATCCGGCCTTTTAAAATAGTTGCTTTTAGATGATTTCCACAGATTTGTCTCCATGGAAACTGGAGAGGAAAGGCCACCACCAGCCAAAAAGAAGCAGCTTCCCATTTAAGGTCATTTGTGGGTTGTCAAAAGGGATCAGACCCTGCAATTCAGAGTGTCTGCCACAGCACAAGTCTGTGAGATTGTCTAGTAAATAAATATGTGAGCAAGAAAAGGTTTCGTTTGTTTGCCTGTTTTGTCAATACAGTTTTGCTTTCAGAAGTGTTCCTTTGAAATTAGCAGAGAGAGAAAACTGATCTCAGTCTCTAACCTATAGCAAATGCAAATAGATAAACAAGATTATACTGTATAGCACAGGGAAATATACACAAGATCTTATGGTAGCTCTCAGAGAAAAAAATGTCTTAATGAATAGATATATATGTTCATGTATGACTGAAAAATTGTTCTCTACACTGGAATTTGACACAACATTGTAAAATGATTATAAATCAATAAAAAATTTAAAAAAAAAACCTATAGCAAACATAATATGGTAATGTTCAGACCTGTATTTCTTTCTTTTAATTGAAAGGCATTGATTTTGGTTAGCACTGTAATTTAGAGTTCCCCAAAGGCTAATCCTTCCTTACTATGAGCAGCGTCATAAACTTCAAAGTATTCTGGAAATACATCTCAAAAACCATCATGGTTATATCCGAACTTGTAGCAAGGAATACCATCTTGCCAAAAATACGAATTATTTGTTATGCTGGCAGTGTGAGAGCATAGTAATAAGATATTTATAATCATGTCATTCTTGCTTTAAAATACTTTGAAATCCAGTAAGAAAATGGAATACATCCATTAAAAAGTTTTTTACTATATAAAACTTAGCAAGTTAAGCACATGGAAACTAGATTTGAATTTCAAAGGATATTTTCTCTCAATTTAGTAGTTAATCATTGAGGTAACCAATAAGCTATGTGAAAGTATTTCCAAAACACTGAAGAATGCTTCCCCATATTTCTATATTGGTATTTAAATGGGAATGGAGACTTGTAGACATAGTAAACAACCTTATGGTAACCGGGGAAAAGGGGCGGGTAGGGATAAATTTGAGAGTTTGAGATTTACAAATGTCAGCCACTGTCTATAAAAACAGATTTTAAAAAAAGTTTCTTCTGTATAGCACAGGGAACTATGTTCAATATCTTGTAATAACCTTTAATGGAAAAGAATATGAAAACAAATATATGCATGTATATACATGACTGGGACATTGTGCTGTGCACCAGAAACTGACACATTGTAACTGACAGTACTTCAATAAATAAATAAATAAATAAATGGGAATGTATATTTGAATATAATATCTTTACTCGATAGAGATATGGCAGATTATACTTTGATTTATCAAATAATTTTCTCCCCCGATCCTGTTTCCTTGTTCTCCTTTGCCCTCTTTCATTTAATTGGGTAGACGATTCTGTAGAATTACTTAAGTGAGAGGTTGACGGTAGAAAATGGAAAAGAAGGCAATTTTAGGCTTTTGAGTTTTAGAAGTCTGGCCTGCAATGTAACTGAAAAGAATATGAGTTTGGTAGGGGGAAAAGAAAAGCAATAATGGCAACAAAGCAGGCTACTGTCCAGGCTAGGGAGAAGTCAAAGGGCAGCAGTGAGACGTCAGAGGTGGGCAAGTCCCAAATAAAGGAGCCCCTTGCTTGGCCCCCCAGGCTCACCTGTGCCCGTTGTCAATTTATTTCCTCTCAGCTCCACAGGCACCCTTCATTGCCCTGCTTTTGATAACTGGAGCATCTCTCCCTTGCCAGCTGGGAGATGTTCAGCTCTACAATAGAGGACACAGCAGGAAGATGGGGCATGTCTTTCTGGTTCCAGTAATGTTTCTGTCTTGCCTTAGTCCTGCAGCACTGACTGGTCAGCAGTAACGGGGACTCTCAGTGGTGCTCATCCCCAGCCATGTGCCGTGGCACCAACCCTGCAGGCAGCTTCCCAGAGAGTTCCATGGAGCAGCACCTACTCGCGGGCAGCCCACCTGGCAGCATAGAGGGCACCCCCACCCCAGCACATCATCCTCACATGCTGATTTCCAGCAGGCTCCATGGCACAGCACCTCACCATGGATGGCTTGCCTCAGACCCCTAGAGGGAGGCTTTTCCTCCAGCACAGCACCTCAGGAAATTTCTCTGACCTTTCCAGTGAGGTCTGGACCTCAGCCCAGGATGGGGGTGTCCTCTTTTACTTTGTTCCTTTCTTCAGTGCTCTGCCTCAGCCCTGTAAGTAGTGACTCCCTACCTGTTCTTCTTATATTCTTTAGATTTCTCTTCTCCTCCTTAGTAGATAATATCCTGTTAATATTAATAGTTCTTAAATAATCCTTCATACTTAAATCACTGTGTGGTTTCTGTCCCCTGAGTGGACTCTCACTGAAACAGAAGGAGCCATACAGATGGCTTTTGGAAACTGGTTTGATTGAACCCTTGGAACTTAGGCTGGTGCTGGGTCTTTTGCCAACAGGACATGGGATCTAGTAATAGCATGCAGTGTCATCACAGTTAATCATGTTGTCACCTTGATGAAGAGCCAACAGAAGTGGCTGCTGCACTTGACCGTCAGGCCTGATGAAGACCACGGGGACTGTGTGCGGTAGGTGGGTCCTTCAGATGCACTGGAGCACTTACAGAAAAAGAAATGACCAGCTTGGGTCCTTTAATTCTCAGCTCAGGTCACAGTCTAAGAGGAAAGATTCCATGACAACCCTAAAAGAATGTGTCATTTCTTGCCACCGCAGCACTGATATGGCTGATAATCAAATCAAATCTAGTTGATCAAGTAGCTGGATTACAATGTCAGTTGAATGTACACTTCACCAAGCTTCCCGTGTAAAAGTGAGGAAAAAGATTAGGATCCTAAAACTTAAAGGAGAGACATCTTGTTAGACCCAGATGAAACTGGCAATCTTGAAACTCAAGTTACTCTGAGCCATCATTGCCCATGGAAGCAGTCCGAAAACCTGTGTCTAACAAGACAAGCCTTCTTTTACTTGAAAACTCTTATACTAATCTTATCTGGGACAGATGAGGGGTGATATCTTAAAAAAGGGGTGCTTTTCATTCTGAAGACCCACAACAGTGAAGGTCAAGTCTGTAACTAGGGTCATAGCTCAATATGACCCAGGGGATTTGGTGCACATTATGACCCAGGAGGAAGTTGCTTATACATCAGAAGAATTGTGAGACTTTGTTGATTATTTTGTCCTGGTCATGAAGGAGGTGAAGTTCTAGAATTTTATACTTTGTAAAAAATTTTAAATATATCTCTGAACCAAGGAAACATTTTCTGGTACATTATAATTTCATCACATAATTTAATTCAGTCATGAAAAGTAGACAATACAATAGTCTTGACATTGATAAAAAGAAAAAAACATATTTAATTTTATGAAATGAGAGGCTTGACTTACAAGATTAAGAAGATGTCTCTTTCAGGTAGTGACACTCATAAATACGTCCCTGGTGAATAAGTGACATTACTTAGGATCGTCTCCTGCTTGGTAAGGACTTTTCGTCCACCTATAACGTTAACAGCATTGGTATCACTGCAGGAAGGGGGTGTACAGCTCCTGTGGTTCTCCACTTGCACTCTAGTAATAGCTAGAAAAAAATAAGCAATTAGTCCGGAAATTTTAGAACTGTCACAGAAAAGGAATACAATGGTCTTACTGACAATAAATTGTTTCTGTAAGGCAGCTTGATTGTGACACTGGCTGGTAGGCCAAGCTGATTCTGGCAAGCAGTGGTCAAGAGGATTTACTCCATTTAAGTGAAACTATTTCTGGATTATGAAAAAGGAGTAGGGGGAGAGATTAGCAGCAAGTCAAAATAAGCCAAGACTTCTGCTAAAGGGAGGCAAGATCCCTAGGTCCTGAGATTACACAAGGCCTTTCCAGTAATGTGTGTGATACTGGATGGTCACAAACATCCACAGTCATCTTTACACACAAAGACTAAAGTCAGCCAGCCACACTTCCTTGAATACAGTTATGCATACACTGATTTATCAAAGAAGTTGTGAACCACAGGCATCTCTGATACCGCAAACATCCGATGTCTCAAACCAGACTGCCAACTGTACCCTGTTGCCTTGGCAACAGGATGCAAGCAGGCATGGAAAAATCCTGTTGCCTGAGCAACTGGATTGCAAAAAAAAAAAAAAAAAAAAAAAAAAAGGAGTGTGACTGTGACTATGGCAAAAGCTACAGGTTCAAGCCAGTAGGTGAGATTTTAGTCCTATTACAGTGGGAGATACAGAATTTATGCTAAGATAACAATCAGTCGTCATCTATTAATTGACAAGTATTTATGGAATACATTGTACACTTATGTGCAATACATTGTGCCCTTGAGAATGCAAAGATAGATACAGCAAAGTCTGGTTTATGTTAGCACACAGTAATAAATATTAATTGATGAACAAATGGATGTTCTTAAGAACATCATAATACAGTGACCAAAGCTTATTAGGGCTTGAATGTATGTGATAAAGAGGCTAAAGCCCCTGTGTATATTACCAAAGTTCCCTATACAGGTAATTTATTTGTAAATTGAAATAACATGCTATGACTTACTGAATTAGAACTATCAACATATGTATCAACTGAGACTATAAAACCCAGACAGAAACTAGTAAAAGCCAAACCCATTTGTAATTCTCTGCCATCAAGTAGTAATGGAGGTAGAGGAATTTAGATCACTTAGATCATTGAAAATGATGAAGTTGGAAATTTCTGAAAAAGTACTAATTATTGAATTTTAATTGCTTTTTTTCCTTGACACATTAACTCAGATTTTGGCTAACTCTGTCAATGTGCACAAAACATCAAACAAACATTAACAATAAGGATATTTATATCATATTATTTCAAAGTAGATAATATTTTGTGAGAGTTTGACCATGAAAATTTGGGAGTTTGAGATTTGCAAATGTTAGCCACTATCTATAAAAATAGATTAAAAATAAAACACATTTCTTCTGTCTGGCACAGAGACCTATATTCAATATGTTATACCTTTAATGAAAAAGAAAATGAAAATGAACATATGTATGTATATGCATGACTGGGACATTGTGCTGTGCACCAGAAATTGACCCATTGTAATGGATTGTACTGCAATAAAACAAAAGTGAATTCCATTTTTCCTCTAACCCCTTCTGATTCAGAGATGCACACATCCAAATAAAAGACGGTTTCCACAAATACTGTAATTCACTTCAACACTTCTTCACACACATGGAGTTCAAGTCTCTCAAACTGGAAACGTAAAAACGGTGCAATCACTCTAGAAAACAATTTGGCAGTTTCTTAAAAAGTTAACTATACACCTACCAAAAGACCCAGCCATTTCACTTCTAGGCATTTACCCCAAAGGGGGAAAAAAAAAAGTATGTGTCCATAAAGACACAAATGTTCATCACAGCTTTATTTGCAATAGCCATACACTGGAACTCAGGTGTTCGTTAACAGATGCATGGATAAACAACTATGGTATATCCATCCAATGGAATACTACTTAACAGTACAAATGAATGGACTATTGATACACAAAACAGTGTAGGCAGATCTCTAAATAATTATGCTGACTGAAAGAAGTCAGACAAATGAGAGTATGTACTATAGAATTTCATTTATATTAAATTCTAAAATGCAAATTAATCTATAGCACAGCAAGCAGATCAATGATTGCTTGGGGTGGGGAGTGAGGAGCAGGAGTCGGGGGCACAAATGGACACTAGGACACTTTTGGGTGGATATGTTCACTATCTTAATTGTTATTTCACAGGGATATACATGCTCAAAACCTCAAATTTCATGCTTTAAATAAGTGCAATTTATTTTGTGTGAATTATATCTCACTGACACTGTTAAAACAACTTCTCACATTCTCATTCAAGAAAAGTTATGCAAATAGACCATCACATTATCTGTGTGCGTTCATTAAAAGCAATATATAAAAAATACACCATACTCCCAAACTCCTTCTATGAAGCCACCATTACCATGATACCGAAACCAGGCAAAGACACCACCAAAAAAGAGAATGTAGGCCAATATCACTGATGAACATAGATGCAAAAATCCTCACCAAAATATTAGCAAATAGAATCCAACAGCACATAAAAAAGATTATACATCATGACCAAGCGGGGTTCATCCCAGGGACACAAGGGTGGTTCAACATACACAAATCAATCAATGTAATATATCACATCAACGAGAGAAAGGACAAAAAACCACATAATCATCTCAATAGATCCAGAAAAAGCATCTGATAAAATTCAACACCCATTTATGATAAAAACTCTCACCAAAGTGGGTATAGAGGGAACATATCTCAACATAATAAAAGCTATATATGAAAAACCTACAGCCAGCATAGTACTCAATGGTGAAAAACTCAAAAGCTTCCCACTAAAATCTGGGACAAGACAAGGCTGCCCACTGTCACCACTCCTATTCAACATAGTCTTGGAAGTCCTAGCCACAGCAATCAGGCAAGAGAGAGAAATAAAAGGGATCCAAACTGGAAAAGAAGAGGTAAAAGTGTCACTATATCCCGATGACATGATACTATATATAGAAAACCCTAAAAGGTCCACACAAAAACTACTAGAGCTGATCGAAAAATTCAGCAAGGTAGTAGGTTACAAGATTAATATTCAAAAATCAGTTGCATTTCTTTACAATAACGATGAATCAACAAAAAAAGAAAGTAAAGAAACAATCCCCTTTAAAATAACACCCAAAGTAATAAAATACCTAGGAATAAATCTAATCAAGGAGGTGAAAGAATTATACACAGAAAGCTATAAACCATTGATGAAGGAAATTAAAGAAGACTTTAAAAAATGGAAAGATATCCCATGCTCCTGGATTGGAAGAATCAATACTGTTAAAATGGTCACACTGCCCAAGGCAATCTACAGATTTAATGCAATCCCTATCAAATTACCCAGGACATATTTCACAGAAATAGAATAAGTCATAATAACATTTATATGGAAACACAAAAGACCTAGAATTGCCAAAACATTACTGAAGAAAAAGAAAGAGGCTGGAGGAATTTCTCTCTCAGACTTCAGACAATGCTATAGAGCTACAGTCATCAAGACAGCATGGTATTGGTACAAAAACAGACATATGGACCAATGGAACAGAATAGAGAGCCCAGAAATGAACCCGCAAACTGTTGGTCAACTAATCTTCAACAAAGGAGGCAAGAATATACAATAGAATAAAGACAGTCTGTTCAGCAAATGGTGTTGGGAAAACTGGACAGCAGCATGTAAAGCAATGAAGCTAGAACACTCCCTTACACCATACACAACAATAAACTCAAAATGGATCAAAGACTTAAACATAAGACAAGATACAATAAACCTCCTAGAAGAAAATAAAGGCAAAACATTATCTGACATATATCTCAAAAATGTTCAATAGAAATAAAAGCAAGAATAAACAAATGGGACCTAATGAAACTTACAAGCTTCTGCACAGCAAAGGAAACCAGAAGTAAAACAAAACGACAACCTACAGAATGGAAGAAAATTTTTGCAAATGAAACCGACAAAGGCTTGATCTCCAGAATATATAAGCAGCTCATACGACTTAATAAGAAACAACCAAACAACCCAATCCAAAAATGGGCCAAAGACCTAAACAAGCAATTCACCAAGGAAGACATACAAATGATCAATAGACACATGAAAAAATGCTCAGTATCACTAATGATCAGAGAAATGCAAATCAAAACTATAATGAGATATCACCTCACACCAGTCAGAATGGCCATCATTCAAAAGTCCACAAATGACAAATGCTGGGGAGGCTGTGGAGAAAAGGGAACCCTCCTACACTGCTGGTGGGAATGCAGTTTGGTGCAGCCACTGTGGAAAACAGTATGGAGATTCCTCAAAAGACTAGGAATAGACTTACCTTATGACCCAGGAATCCCACTCCTGGACATATATCCAGAAGGAACCCTACTTCAGGATGACACCTGCACCCCAATGTTCGTAGCAGCACTATTTACAATAGCCAAGACATGGAAACAGCCTAAATGTCCATCAACAGATGACTGGATAAAGAAGTGGTGGTATATTTATACAATGGAACACTACTCAGCCATAAAAACCAACAACATAATGCCATTTGCAGCAACATGGATGCTCCTGGAAAATGTCATTCTAAGTGAAGTAAGCCAGAAAGAGAAAGAAAAATACCATATGAGATCACTCATATGTGGAATCTAAAAAAGAAAACAAACAAAACATAAATACAAAACAGAAACAGACTCATAGACATAGAATACAAACTTGTGGTTGCCAAGGGGGCAGAGGGTGGGAAGGAACAGACTGGGATTTCAAAATGTAGAATAGATAAACAAGATTATACTGTATAGTACAGGGAAGTATATACAGGATCTTGTGGTAGCTCACAAAGAAAAAAAATGTGACAATGAATATATATATGTTCATATATAACTGAAAAATTGCGCTCTACACTGGAATTTGACACAACATTGTAAAATGACTACAAGTCAGTAAAAAAAAAAAAGTTTAAAAAATTCACATTATAATAAAACTACTCAAAAAAAATATATACCATTGAGTTAATTTTAGTCTGTGTTACTATGTTGTGTTACTGCCTTGTGTTACTTACTAGATAGAACTTAAATGTAAGTCAGATGTAGTTATCTTTTAGTTCTATGTCTTCAGGAGAGTGAGCTAGTTAGCCAGCAGTAGAGAATGAGTGATTGCAGTTAAAGCAGCTACTCGGTGAACACTCAGATTAATGAACCACCTGCAGGAGTATCCCAAGTGACACTCCTATTGTGACTCCTCAATTTCATGCAAAGATTAAGATATAAAACCAAATCTCTATTCTAGTAAACCAAAGGCCTAAATAAAAGCGCATTATCCTAAGTGAATATACTTGCCATGTGAATGATCTGTTTATCACTAGGAAGTGGGGGGCAACTACAGGTTCCCTTGGGTTTCCGTCTATAATATTAAAAATGCTATACTGACATCTCCAGGTTTTCTAGTTCTTTTTTAAAAAAAGAATTCATGGAAAATTGTCTTATTTTCAAGCCACACTGTACCACACACAGCATAGCTTTGCAAATGTTATTTTAGCTCAGATCCACCTCACCTGTTCACTTATGCGAGCACCTTCTGATTCATCAACCTTAACATTTGGACTATTTTCCATTTTCCACCTGTTGACTTGGTCATTAACCCTAAGTTGAAGCCCATTCTGCACATCCCTGTTCCGGTGAGCTTCAGATTGAATTTCCCCTGTCTGTTGATTCTCATTTACCCAACTTGTTATAAATGTTTGGATCATGACTAGCTTTTAAAAGCCATTTCAAGATCTAAAATATATACAGCATATGTTTCTTTTGTTTTTGAAGGGTTAGACTTCAACTGAATTCTTACAAATAAGACAATTTTCCATGAATCCTTTTAGAAAAAAGGATTAGAATTTGGCAACACTAAGATTCCTAAATTCATCTGATTAAAAATTCCATCTTAATATAAAATTCTCTTAATTGGGGAATACACCCATATGTCATAATTTGTTTTTGTGCTAGAATACTTCTTTTGCATCTCTTTTATATATTTAAGCAACTTTTTATCACTGAATAAAGTATCCAATAATAGAGAAAAGTCTTTTGATGATATCCTTAAAATATAAATAATCACGAATCTTAAAAGGGAGTAGTTATATTCCAAAGTGCACTAGTTAATGATATGGGGGGAGACATGGAACATTCTCCCATGCAGGGGGTGGACGGAGTTCCAGACCAGCTCACAAAAGTCTACTGAACTCATGATGTGGTTAAGGTAGAGAAGCCCTAACACCAGAGTTCAGGAGGACAAACCCACTCCAGGATGGGGTTCAGACCCCCGGCTCCATGGACGGGCTCACATCACCCATCCCTGTCCCCTCACTTGCTGGGCTGAGCCAGCAAGAGCTCCCATGTTCCAGGCTCCTGTGTGTGGCTTCCCTGTCTACGGCAAGGGGAAGCAGAGCTGCTGGGTTAGAGATGGGCAGCCAGAGATGGGGAGTGAGAAGGGACCCTCAAGGATCCTCTAACTCTGGTCCCAAGTCCCCACCCTCATCCATTCTAGTTCCCCTGTTTCTCTTTCCCCTGCTCTCCCCACTATTTCTAACCACCGCTTCTCTGCACTGTGCCCCACTGAAGAACACCTGTGAGGTCTTCAGGTTTTCCTGGATGCACTTTCTGGTAAAGAAGTACCTACTCTGAAAGGTTTTCCTTGGGTTTTACTACTAGTGATAGCAGAAAAAAAAAAATTAGGAAATAAAAAGGGTCCACCCTAACCTTTTCTGACCCTCACTTGGAAAAGATAGTTATCTGTGATGTTGTATCTTTGAGAAAACAAAAATGGTTTTCTATGTACACCTTTTGCCACCTAACTGAAGCCCTCAGGATTTTGCTAGTAAGGTTTTTCATTCTGAAATTGATTTCTATTATGCTCTTCCCAGCACCCTCAAAACCAGCAGGAATCATGATCCTATTTGGACTGCTCAGCACCCACACTGCTCCCTGCAGCAAGGGCCCTGAGGGACCTGAAGGGGCCGCCATTGAAGGGGTTCAGCCCTCCCCACGGCAGTAAATAGGGCCTGATCCAAGCCAGGCCAAGCCGACTCTCATGACACTTTGGATCCGAAGAGAGGCGACGCAGAGTCAGAACAAGAAAGATGGAAGCTCGCTCGGCCCAGCATCAGAACCTTTACAAGCCTTCCAGGAGCGCCTCCTCCACAGACTTCAGGGGCTGACCTGGCTTCTATCCCTCTGATGGTTGATTCTGTGGGTTCCTAATTATGTGAGTCCCCTAATGAAACCCTCTGTCTCTTAAGTCAGTCCGAGTCACGTTCTTTTGCTGTAACCACAAAGCCGGACTGGAAAGCACACCCATGGCCTCAGCCTTTAGTCACATGCACGCAGCCGCTTCCCCAGCCAGCATCTGCTCCCATGAAGGTTACTAGGGACTTGCACGAGCAGAATGGAAGGGTGCAACCGTCTGGGTCACGCCTGTAAAATCACGTCTCACTTCTCCATCCCGCTTCCTGCTGGCTAAGATGTGGGTGTGACGTGGTCCACAGTCTCCACATTAGCTATTAGCACGAGACTTATACCCTGGGGATGTGGGAAAACAAGGTGTTAGGAAAACAAGATGATCGCGTGAAGCGCAATTGCCTTACCTCCTGGGGCCACCCTTGAGCTCAGAGAGACTAACTGATTGGCTGAGGATCACAAAGTCAGACTGCAAACCCAGGCCCAAGCTTAGTGCTCATCCCAGTATACTCCTTGGTAAAGTGTAATCAGTTCTCAGGGGGTGGGGGCTCCAACGGCCTCTGGTACCACATGCCCGTGGCAACCTGTGCTATCAGGTGACAGTTTAGCCACCAAAATCTCAGCTCTGCAGAGTCCAAAAATATTTCTAGGACCTCAGTGTATATTTGGGGTTTGGGGTTGTCTTTCTCTACCTGAAGCATTAAAACTTCTCTTAAAAATACCTAAGTCTATTGGCAAGCCACCCTGAATGCACCCAATCTCATCATAAAGGGCCTGAAACCAGAAAATAAAAATAACTTTACATTTTCCTACTACAAATCTTTTATTTATTCATGTATGTGTGTTTGTTTATTTTCAAAGAAATCTGCATTCTATTATCTGAGCAATTTAAAAGGCTGTCTCCATTTATGAAAGTATCAGGTAAAATATATGATTGCAAATTACTATTTACTTGACAGGCTTGTTTAAGGGTTTTGGGTTTGTTTTTTTTTTTTTTTTTTTTTTTTGACCAAAGAAAAGGTGCTAAACAAAGAAACTCTGTTATTAATAGCTAACAAAGTACAATAAAATAGCTACGTCATAATCATGCTAAAAGCCTTGTCCAGACAGCTGTAAATTATCACGTCCAACTGGAAGGGCCCAGCTTTTCCTTCCCACTTCCCCACTGACGCTCCCCACTTTGCTGGGGATGTACGGTATTGAATTCATCTCAAACAATAATTAAGTTTCTAGAACTTGCTACTTACTTTTATACGCGTGGATATTTTTCACTCTACCATATTTATGTTTTCCCAGTCTAGACACGTTATCTAGCAGGCAGGGATTTGCAGGAAAAACAGAGCAGAGTGTTAGGAATTGAGAATGTCCCAGAAAATCTGAAACATCTATTTCCTACATTGATGGGCCAATTAACTTTAGAAAAGGACAAAGAATGAAGCGAAGTCCTTAGAGCTCTACTCTGATCCTTAGCGAGACTATTTTAAGCCTTCTCTTACGATATCTTCATAGCATAGTCATTGGTGAGGGGATTGTTGACACAATTTATTTCAGACTATTTCTATCTACTCTGTTTAATTTTCCATCAACTTACTCTTTTTAAAGGGTTATTTTTTTTGCTCTTTTTTTCTATTTTCACTGTTCTTTTGTTTCAGCTTCAGATTCATTGAGTAAATTGAATTCTATTTTTCCATAAGAAAGATTCTTTAAATGTTGTCTAAATATATTGCTTCCTCTTTAATTCATTTTAAAAATGTTATTGAATCTTCTCAGCATCATAGTTGGTAAATAAAGCTTCGTTTCTTCAAAGTTCAAGGGAAATTGGTAGCAGAAATAGCCAGACCACAGAGAGAGGGAGATGAAGTCGGCTGGGAGAGGAAGCCTGAAGTGAAGGGGACTGTCAAACTACCAGGACCCACGCCACTGCCCGGCATCCGCGCTCTCTCCAGAGCTAGCCTGGGCTACTCCAGATTCCTCCAAGCTGCTGTGGACATTTCTATTATGACAATGCCACAAGGTTAGTATCTGGCCATGTGAGTCCACGTTTTCCTCCACATTTTCCTCCAGTCTCATTAGAAACTGCAAAATCATGTCTGAAGTTTCAATAAAAAAGGAAAAAAAGATTACTCTCATTAAATGCTATATGTTTTTATATTTCCAAGAAAATGACAGAGGGGAAAGAACTACACATGACTCAGCAAAAAAGCACCCCTGGTTTCTTTACTCAAGTAATTCTCAGCACCTGAGACATTTATTCTGTGGGAGTTTGCTGCGAGTATGCAAAACCTTCTTAGGTTGTGGGGCTAAGCAGGTCTGAACCTAGGGATAGGCCAGGCGACAGAAAGAGAAAGGGAGAGAGGCCAGGACAAAGGGAAGTATGATGGATGGAGAATGTGAGAAGAAAGCAGAGGAGGCACTTACTGAAGGGGGAACATCCACTCGTGAAATGTCACTGAGCCTGTTCAGCCACAAGTCAGCCCCATCTCAGCTCCAGCGATGCATGGGTTATTTTTCCCCTCCTCAGGTATTTTTTTTCCTAAAACTAAAGTGACACCCACAGCTTGAAGGGGTAGTTTCCTAAAACCGCTGTGGTGGTAGAATTTGCAGATAAAGAAAACCTAACACCATATCAGTGACTGGAGTTAGTAGTAAACCTCTGAAGGCATTTATGTGATTACGTTGACTAAACAAGACAAAAAATAACGAATGTGAAAGACATTTTGTCCCTTGCAGACTGTCCAATCATTTCCTGTTTGTTATCTCTTCTCTTTTTCCTGAGAATTTTTTTTCATTGCTCCTTCCTCAAAATGTTAACCAAGATGTTTGGAGATATAACTTGTTCGGTTGAAGCAAACATGCAGTTGGAGGACCATTTTAATTTTCTTTGTCTAATCTTCTATCAGATGTTTAGTCTTCATGCTTTTGTGACTCAGAACTGTTCATTCCTGCTTCTCGGGTCCACCTCGGTCTCCTAACTTAGAAACTGAAATGTGAAAGGCTTTGGATACCCTTTGGCAGAGCTGAATGTGCTTCTCAGAAAATTTTTCCAATGCCTAAGGCTCAGAAGGGGCTTCCAATGCCAGCCTCAGTTCTGCCCACGCCCAGCCCTGATACAACCTTGGAGCTCCTTCTGAGGCACAAAACTTTCCTGCAAAATCCACTCAACCTCTTGCAGGCCCTCCTCCTTCTTCTGTCCCAACTCCCAGACCCTTCTTCCTCAAAGAAACTTACTTAAAATAAACATTCAATTTAAGGCTTTCTCCTCCTCGTGAACTTTTTTATTCTAAATAAATCATCTTCTGCCCTAAAGTCCACAAATGGTATTTATGACTCTATAGGACTATGCACCTAAGATGTAGCAATGCTATCGATGTTACAAAAAAGAAAAGAGATCATTTTTGAGTTGAGAATAATTTTCATTTCATTAACACAATTAGATGCTGGAATCCATATATCTCTAAAGCTAGCAAAACTTCAGCCAAGGCTTTGTTTTAAGAACAGGCATGGATAAGACATCAAAGGAAGACATTTTTCTTTGAGCAAAGGAAGAGTGGGGAGAACCTGGGAGTCCTGATACAGGCAATTCCAGACTTAAGGAGATCTGACTTGCAACCAATGCCTGAGAATCACTTAGGATGCGAATCAACAGTTATTTGCAATTGCCAAACCTGCATCCGAAGGTAACTGGGTGTGTGCTTAAATATGGGTAAATTATCATTGCTATCATAAAGTAATATAGGATGTTTAGTTTGTTTTAGTTTAAAACCTCAGTTTTGCTTCAAAAAATCTATACAGTTTTTGAACTTGTCCTAAAACATATGTAATATGCCACACATTTTCCAGAGTATGATTTTCAGAGTTTTTGCTTGTGAATATTTGAGTATCCAAGTCATCATCCAAATTGTTTCTTAAAGAAATCCTTCCATGCCTTTCAAATCCTCCCATGCCTTGCAGTTAACACATGCTCAGTAAGTAGTTGATGTGTTGAGATCAAAGGGAGAAAAAGGCCAGCAAAGGGACCATCTGGTGATGTACCTATTAGTAGGAGCCAACTTCTCCCTTCCATTTTGCTGTTAGCACTTATGAAAAGTTGTAAAACTCATCTGTCTTAGAGATGACCAGCCTATCAGTGACAAGATGGAACTCAGCAGGCACTGGCCAATGACAGAGATGGTTGGATATTTTTAGTTTGCCAGTTGAGGCCATTAAGATGTTCTCAAAATTTGCCTCCAGCAAATACATAAACCTACTAAAAGGAGTTAGGGGGAAAATGTGCAGCCTTGAGTAATGGAATTTGGCTGCTGTCACCATTTTTACTAATTACTTAAGATTTTGCTGGGAGTAGGAGAGGGAGTTAACTAGTATCTGCATCTCCTAGGGAGGATGAACACATCCTGGGTATCAATATGGCAGCAAGGAGAAGACAATGCAAATCAGACAATAAAATTGTCACCGATATGGAAATCATCGCCATTATAGAAGGTGCTTCCTGTCACAGTGCTGGCACAATTATGTTCAGCTCGGTTTTGCTCATTATAATGTCATTTTTTAATGTGTGCAGCAGATCATAATACATTTTCAGTTAAAGAGAATTCTAACAGTAACACACTGACACTGCCCAAATTAACAGAGACAGTAGGGAAAGAATTGAGAGAGCTTATTCGGTTAAAATTAGTGTAATTTTTTTTAATTCCCCAGAATGTTAGTTTTATAGGAAGAGAAAGAAAGAAAAGTAAGAAATAAATATAAAGCATGACACCAGTCATATCTTGCAGAAGCTTTGCTCTAGAACCATGAACAATGCACTATTTCTTTTGTGTTCTGAAATATTCATATTCTGTTTGGGTTACATCTTCACCTAATTTCTTCCATTTGCTTGGTTAACAACTGTGACCTTAAATCCATAAATTTAGGGCTACCTGGTATTTGACAGAAATTCATCTCGCAGAGGTGATCTCTTCGGTGGCAAACCACATTCAACATGGGATACAAATCACTGACTGTATATCATTATACATAAACTTAGTCCCTAAATTTCAAAGCATTAAAATATCAGCCAGTATGGTCAGATGGCTGAAGGGGCCATGTAGATTCAGGACACAGCTGAGTGGACTGGCCATTTCAGTGGGTGTGAAGTGAATCTTCTTTCTAGGACCTCATTCTGGGACGCTGGCTTTGGCTACTACAGATCAGTGAGCAAATGAAGCAAGCCTGGAGTGTGGTTCTTCACTATGGTAAATGGAACTCTTTTGGCTCCAAAGTTGTTTGGATGATTTCGTTGCCTATTTTGACGTATGAAATCTTACTGCATGCCCCTTCTCCTGTGCCCATTTATCAAACAGAAGAGCAATATGTTCAAATTAAACCAGAAAAACATGGTGTCTGGAACCCCTAAAAGAGCTAAATCTATAAATACTATATAATAAAGGAAAATATTCTCTTCATGCTTAGATATTAGTTATTATTTTATTTGGAACTTAAAAATAATCACACAAAGCTAAATATTTTGTTTTAATATAATTAAATGTATATAATTATGATTCTACTATTATGATGATACTCTCTTAATTAGAGCTTTTTAATAGCACAAGAACATGCTAATGAACTGTCACTAAATTAAATAAAGAGTGAATTAACTGCTATAATTCATTCTAAAATTCGAGTATCAAAATTTACCATTCTTGATCATGTTTCACTGCCATCCCACAATTAACCTAGTCTCCACAATGGGTTCTCTGTTATTATTACCAATTCAAAGATAGGTTCTCAAAAAGTTAAGATACTAATAAAGATGAGGAGAACAGGTCAATATGAAACTATCACATTAAACATGCAGAAGGTACGCTCTTCATCAACAGTTACTGGCCGCCATGTTGTTTGAAGACCAGCGTATTAAAATGGAAAATAACAATATATACGTTAATGTTTCTAAAAACATTTCGAAGTGCCAGTATCAGATAATTCCTCTCAATATATAGAAGAAACAACACACAGAGAATCATCAAGTCATCAAGTTTTAAGACTTTTTAATTTGGACTGCTCAAAAACAAGAAACGCAACTGAAAACCAGCAATGTTTAAGGCATTAAACAGCATGGAATTAGACATGAACACTGTAAATGAACTCCACAAATTAGAGCCACACTTACTGTTCCATTTTTAACACAGAATCACATAACGTCTAGTTCTTGTTAAACTGCAGACTTAGGACATGATATCTAAACATCAAAATGACTAACTGTCAGTTGGGAAAGAATTAAAAATTACGGGAAAAAAATTTTAAATTATCGCCATCTCTTGCCTGGTCCACTGCAATCTTCTCTTAACCAGTCTCACTACTTTCACTCTTGGCTCTCAGCAGTCCATTCCTAAACAGCAGCCAATATACCATTTTAAAACATTATCTGAGGCAAGATGCCAAGATGGCAGAGTAGAAGGAGGCACAGCTCACCCCCTCCCATGAACACATCGAGAATTACATCTACAGATCCATTAATTTGCACAGAACACCTACTGAACTTTGGCAAAATATCCCTTCCTTTGAAATACAAGAAGACTCCTTACAAAAACCGGTAGGAGGAGGGGGAAAGGAAAAGAAAAACGAAATGGTGCAGCACCTGTCCTGCGGGGAGGGAGCAGCAAAGGAGGAATAGTGCCCTCATGCTAGGACACCCCCTCTCCAGCTGGGAAGTCTGCAGGGCCAGAAACAGAGCTTCTGAGACTTGTAGGAGAAAACAGCAGCGGCTTGGCAGACAGAATTAAGATAAACTAGCACAGAGGGTCCTTCGGTCCCAGCCCTAGATGCAAGCTGGCAGGGACAGTCCAGGACTGACTGCTGGAGATCAGTGACAAGCCTGGAGAGAGGGCTGGGGCCCGCTGCACAAAAGAAGCCTCAGGTGACTGGAGAGTAGTGTAGCCTGTGGCTGGGAGTGTGTGCAGAACAGGCTGGGACATCCATAAAAGAGCACCAGTGCTGGTGCACATGGAGGGGGTAGGGTGCAAAGCAGCCGGGCCATAGCTGCTGTCTCCGCTTGGCACCATTGCTGGCCTGCTCTCACAAAAAAAGAGGCAGGGTTTGGTAATAGCCATCACAATCTCTGGAGCTCAGCTTCTGGGCAGAGGCCGGGCTGAAACCTGAATCCACGCCCAGGGGCCCCGCAACTTCACAGGTGGGACTGAGATTTGTTTACAGTCCAAGGCAGACGGGGCGGATTTGCAACCCTGGTGTTGCTGGTGGGTAGATTTGCTCCACTGGTGCCTTTGTGGACCCGCATTTCTAAGACTCCAAGTGGAGTTCTGCTGTACAGCTGGGCAGGTACAACATTTACAATGGGCCTGCATACTGTACCACATGCAAAGGCAGGGATGCAGTCTGCACTGACCCTGTGGGGCACCCCAAATCCAGGTGTGTGACTGCATGCTCGCTCTGGCAGGTCCTAGTGCCTGATGTCTTGTCTCTAAGATGAACAAACAACGAGCACAATTCTGGCACATGGAGGGGGGAGATACAAAGTTTACAAGGGGCTTGCATACTAAATGCAGAGGCTCCAACCCCACCTACCACACAACACAGTTCAGAAACGGGTCTGGAAGCCTCTATTCCAAGAACGGGGGTGCACACCCAGCCCCTGTCAGGGCTGTGACAACCACAGAACAACAAAGGAGGCCCTGCTCAACAACAACAACCAGAGCAGGCTCTGATCACCACAACACCAACCACACTCCCAGTCAAGGGGGTAACAGCCAACACACATGGAAAAAAGACGTGGTAACCATTCATACTAAAAAAAAAATTGTCAGAGGCACAAAGTCTGCACAAGAACACTCTTGCTTGAAAAAAGAAAAAAGCAGCTCTTCAAGACCACAGTAAATAAGTGATTCTCCTAAATCCATAGAGCCAGAGAAATATAAGTAAAATGAAGAACCAGAGCAACCACAGCCAATTAAAAGACTAAGAGAAGTCGCCTGAAAGAACTATCAACGACATAGACTTCGACAGGCTACTAGATCATGACTTCAAAAAGAGGGTGATAAAAGCACTAAAGGAAATAAGACAGACTATGAATAGAAATGCAAAATACTATAAAAAGCAAATAGGAACTATACAGAGGAGCCAATTAAAATCAGAAAACTCAATGGCTGAGATGAGAGCCGAGCTAAGGGCAGTCAGAAGCAGACTAGACAATGCAGAGGGAGAAATAAGTGCCCTAGAAGCCAGGGTAACAGAGGTCACCCAGTCAGAACAGCAGGCAGGAAAGGACGTAACAACCAGTGCAAACAATATAAGGGACTTACGGGATAATATAACACATGTCAATCTACACATAATAGGGGTCCCAGATGATTAAGAAAGAGAAAAGAGGATTGAAAAGGTATTTGAAGAAATCATGACTGAAAACTTTCCAAACCTAAAGAAGGAAACAGATATCCAAGTACAGGAAGCAGACAGGGTCTCAAATAAGAACTCAAACAAACCTGCACCAAGACATATTATAATTAAGATGGCCAAAGTTAAAGATAAAACAATTATTCTAAAGGCAGTGAGAGATTACAAAGAGGTAGTTACAAACCCCCATAAGGCTTTCAGCTGATTTCTTTACACAAACACTGCTGGCCAGAAGGGAGTGGCAAGATATATTCAAAGTCCTGAATGAGAAAAAGCTGCAAACTGTAATATGCGATCCAGCAAGACTATCCTTTAGAGCAGAAGGAGAGATAAGGAATTTTACAGACAAGCATAAACTAAAATAATTCAGCTATACTAAACATATCCTAAAAGATATATTGAAAAATCTACTCCAAATAAAAAAGAAGCAGGAAGCTATAGAAATGAGAAAACTGTAATTGGAAATGTAATAACTATGAAAGGTTGCAAAAGAATAAACAAGAAGACTTAAAAAAGAACATCAAATTCATAAAAGGTGGGAGAGGGGAGTCAAGAAAACAGACTTTTTTACTTCTTTTTTGTCTTTTCATCCTTTTTAGGATACGTTTGAGCCTATATGATTAACAGTCTAAAGAAAATAGATATAGTAATTGGGTAACATACTTGAAAAGCAGGGTAACCACAAATCAAAAGCATAAAATACAGTCACAAAAAACAAAAAGATCAAGCTAATACAAAGCAAAATTATCAAATCACAAAAAGAAAAACAGAAAGGAAAAGAAAGGAATAAAGAAGAAATACCAAATGAACTGGAAAACAAAGTTCAAAATGGCAATAAGCACACCTCTCACATAATTGCTATAAATGTCAATGGACTGAATGTTTCGATCAAAAGACACAGAGTGGCAGATTGGATAATAAAATAAGAGCCTACAATATGCTGCCTACAGGAGACCCACTTTAGGGTGAAGGATACCCACAGATTGAAAGTGAGAGGATGGAAAAAGATATTTCTTGCAAATGGAAATGATAAGAAAGTGGAGGTAGCAATACTGATTTCAGGCAAAAATTGACTTTAAAACAAAGGCCATAAAGAAAGATAAAGAAGGACACCATATAATAATCAAAGAGATAATTAATACAAGATGAAGATATTATACATGTTAACATATATGCACCCAATGTAGGAGCACCTAAATATAAAAAACAAATACTAACAGACATAACGGGAGAAATTGTTGAGAATACAATAGTAATAGGAGATTTTAACACCCCACTAATATCATTAGATAGGTCTTTCAGATAGAAAATCAATAAGGCAATGGATATACTAAATGGCACAAAAGAACAGTTGGAGTTGGTTCATATTTTTAGGACATTACATCCCCCAAAATCAGAATACACATTATTCTCAAGTGCATATGGAACATTCTCTAGGATAGACCACATACCCAGGCAACAGAAATAAAAGTAAAAATTTTAAAATGACATCTAATTAAATTTACAAGCTTTTGCACGGCAAAAGAAACCACAAGCAAAACAAAAAGGAAACCTATGGAATGGGAGAAAATATTTCCAAATGATGGGGCTGACGACGGTTTAATTGCCAAAATACATAAACAGCTCATACAAATTAATAACAAAAAACAAATACCCAATCCAAAAATGGGCAGAAGACCTAAACAAGCAATTTTCCAATAAAGACATACAAATGGCCAATAGGCTCATGAAAAAAATGCTCAATATCACTAATTATCAGAGAAATGCAAATCAAAACCTCAATGAGGTATCACCTCACACCAGTCACAATGGCCATCATTCAAGTCTACAAATAATAAATGCTGGAGAGGCTGTGGGAAAAAGGGAACCCTCCTACACTGTTGGTGAGAATGTAGTTTGGTGCAGCCATTATGGAAAACAGGATGGAAAGTCCTCAAAACATTAAAAATAGAGTTACCATATGATCTAGCAATCCCACTCCTAGACATATAGCCAGAGGGAACCTTAATTTAAAAAGACACCTGCACCCCAACGTTCAGAGCAGCACTATTTACAATAGCCAAGACATGGAAACAACCTAAATGTTCAACAGATGACTGGATAAAGAAGTTGGTGGTGTATATATATGTATGTGTATATGTGGTGTGTATATATACATATATATATATATATGTGTGTGTGTGTGTGTGTGTGTATATACACATACACACACACATACACACACAATGGAATGCTACTCAACCATAAAAAGAATAAAATAATGTCATCTGCAGCTACATGGATGGCTCTGGAGATGTCATTCTAAGTGAAGTAAGCCAGAAAGAGAAAGAAAAACACCATATGATATCGCTCATACGTGGAATCTACAAAAAACAAAAGAAAGAAAAAAAGAGGATACTAATGAACTCATCTACAAAACAGAAACAGACTCACAGACATAGTAAACTAACCTACGGTTACCAGGGGGAAAGGGATAAATTGGGAGTTCAAGAACTGCTAATATTAACTATTATATATAAAATAGGTAAAGAAATAAATGTCTTCTGTAGAGCGCAAAGAACTATATTCAATATCTTGTAGTAACTTTTAATGAAAAAGAACGTGAAAAGGAATATATGTAAGTATCTGTATGACTGAAACATTATACTGTACACCAGAAATGGACACACTGTAACTGACTATACTTCAACAAATTTTTTAAAAACACATTATGTCACCCTCTTTCTCTAAACTCACATCCTTGTCTACACCATGAGCAGTAGCCTCTTCACCTCCCTGCACTGCAGCCACAGAGGCCTCCTCACCACGCCCTGAGCCTGGCAGGCATGCGCCCACCTCAGGATCTTTGGCTTGGCTGTTCCCTCTGCCATCAGTGTTGTGCCTCCAGACATTTGCATGGCTTGCTCCTTTAATGTATTCAGGTTTCTGCTCAAATGTCACATAATTACAGAGACTTTTCCTGACAGTTCTTTGTAAAACAGCCAGTCTCTCCACATCTACCAATTACTTTCTATTACTTCCCTTTTTATATTTTTGTCCATAGTACTTAAATATATTTTTATTAGCTATTATTTGTCTTCCCTCATTAGGAAGGTGGGGGTCTTCAACTGTTCTGATCACTGTTGTATCATTAAATTAGAATAGTTCCCAGAAGAGAATAGATGTTTAATAAGTGGAAAAAAAAAAAAACCCTGATTTTTCAAAGTGTTGCAAAGGTATTCTCCATATTAAAACAAAGGGTAAAAATCAAAATGATAGCATGATTTTTTAAGAAATTGTCAAACCGAGTCTAAAATTAATAAGGAAATACAACAGACCTAGAAGAGCTACATCAAACTTGTCAACAAAAACAGAATTGGAGGATTTACACAACCTGATTTCAAGACTTATAAAAAAGCTACAATAGTCAAGACAGTATAAAACTGGCCTAAGAATAGACATTCAGACCAATGGAACAGAATAAAGTTCAGAGATAGATCTGCATATACATTGTCAAATGATTTTCAACAAAGGTGCCTAGGAAAATCAATGGAGAAAGGATTAGACATTTTAAGGAATGATGCTGGAATAACTTGATACTCACACGAATGCCCTCTTTGTTATTCTATGCACAAAATGAAATCAAAATGCATCACAGACCTGACCATAAAAATTAGAACCATAAAGAATTTTTTTAAAGACCCTATTTTTGCAACTTTGGGATAGGCAATAATTTCTTTAACATGATGTGAAAAGCACAACAACAAAAACTGTAAATTCAACTTGAACAAAATTTAAAATCTGTGTTTGTCCCAAAAACACAAAATACATAGTATAATAAATAATCAAGTCACAGACTGGGAGAAGTATTTTCAATACATGTTTGACCACAGATTCACATCCGGGACATATAAAGAACCCCTATATACCAAAAAAAAAAAAAAAAAAAAAAAACAGACAGATCATCCAATGACATAATGGGGAAAAGATCTAACAGACGCTTCACTCACACCCTTATAGATGTATAAATGGCTAATAAGCACATGTGAAGGTGCTCAACATCCATACTTATCAGGAAAATGCAAGCAAATACCACAAAGGAATAGCTTTTTACACCCACTACAAAGACTAAAATCAAAAAGACTGACAAAACCAAATATTAGGAAGAATGTAGAAGAACTGGAACTCTCATACATCACTCTTGAAGGGTTTAAACAGTATATTTTTGGAGAACTGTTTAAAAGAAACTGGAGTTTCTTTTAAAGTTAAACATACAATCAATACCTTATCACCCTGAAATTTTATTCCTTGGTATTTATCTAAAAGAAATGAAAATACATCCGCAAGAAACTTATAGAAGAGGATGTATAGCAATCTTACTTATTATAAAACCCCAAATTTGGAGACAACGTAAGTGTTCATCAGTAGGAGAATAAACAAATTACGATACAGTCATACAATATAATACTACCTAGCAATATAAATTACTGATATTCACAACATCATAAATGAATCTCACAAACATTGTGTCAAGTTAAAGGAGCTACATGCTAAAGAGTACATACTGTTGAATTTATATGAAATCACACAATTGGCAAAAGTAACCTATGGTGACAGAAATCTTAGTCTGTCCTTGGGCAAGGAATTGCATGGGGAAGGGCATGAGGGAATTTTCTGAGGTCGTGTAAATGTTCTGAATCTTATTTTTGGTAGAAAGTTATAAATGTGCCAGAGGTTGTTAAATTAATGTAAGATTTGTACATTTTACTGTATATAAATTATCTCTCAATAAAAGTGGGGGTTGTAGCATGGATGTAAGGACTGTGTACATATCTATGTGGGAGCCTATGAAGCATTGCTTTGTTTGCTTAAAACATGACAAATACAGAATATTTCCACAACGAGTGATGATTATTCCTAATGCTTCATTCACTGAGTCATTACTTGTGGCATATTCACAGCCTTGGGGGACATTCAGCCAACAATCAACTAGACAATAAAAACCGAAGATGTTCACAAAAATATTGTCCTTTTAAAATATATCATTTTCTACATGGCTTAATTTAATCTCTTAGCAGAGAACTGCAGATACAGCCTTCAGTGGCATGCTCGGTAAATGGCATATGGTATAATAAAAACAAAGCAACTCAGATAAATAAATGGAATAACGTTTTTAAAAATTTGCACTAAGAAAATGGGAATCAGGTGCTTGCAATATTTGCTCAATTCTTAAGTGGTCAACTTTAAAGATATTTGAAAATTTAAGAAGAATGTAAAATGCCTGTGAATAAAGTTTGCTAAGAACATATACAAATTGTATTAGAAAACTGCAATAAGAAACCCAAAATAAAGAAATTACACAATTATTATGAAGGGCTTGTGAATTTAGAAAATAATTATTGCTGATAAGTGCTCTACTAACTGCCTTGGCCCCCAAAGTAGATGAAATTTAAGGTGATAATTACATGTACCGTATTTCAATTAGTGTGACATTATCAGATTATCACAGAAATCTTCCTTTTCTAATTCAACAAAAGCTTAGAGTAAATTTCTAGGACTCCCTATATGGACATTTAATTTATCAAGATTAGATGTAATTCTCTGAAAGATGATGCTGGTAGGCAGATAGGGAGGTTAGGAAGATGATTCTAGATAACTGAATGGAGTGGATTCAACCAATGGAAGGTCCTCAAAGCAGAGCTGAGCCTTCTCTGAGATGAAAAATAGGCTCTATCTGTAGACAGCAGTTTCGGCCTGTCCCCAAAGTTCCAGCCTGCCCTCCTACCAGCCTTTAGAGATTTTGGACTTGCCTAGCCAACCCCCACAGTTATATAAGCCAGCTCCTTGCAATAAATCTCTTAATATGCATCTCCTGCTGGTTTTGCTCCACACGCTTGCGTAGGACTGTCACATGGTATAATATTAGCATCCCTGACTGCTGCTCTGTTAAGTATCAGTAACATTCAAAGTGACAGTGATTTAAAAAAAAGACCCCCTCCAACACATGCACATACATTTCCTATCAGTCCCTTTTGGACAGTACAGAGGTGGTCCCCTGAATCATTGCTGGGGGGAGGAAGAGACTAGAAGCAAGAAAGGTAGAGATTGTAGTGACCCAACGTTGAGATAATGAGAATGAGAACTGAAAAGATAAGACAGATTTTACAGGCATTTCAGAGATAGGATTGGTGAAAGCTTGCTAGTGAAGTAGATGTAGGATTTGAGGGAGAGTGAACTGAAGATGTCTACGTTCTAATTAAGGTGATGAGGTGGAGAACAAGGCTAGGTTAAGAGATGCCATCCACAGCGGGACTTGCTGAGTATGAGGTACCTGTTACACACGCAGGTAAACATCCTGTTCAAAATTTAGGCCTGGCACGCAAGAGAGGCTGAGATCAGACAGGTAGCTTTCGAGGTCTTATGAATATGAGTATGAAAATTATGTTGTAAAACATATCCCAATGTATTTTGTTTTCATAGAAAATTTAGTCTACTTCTCTTCCCAGGGCCCTTATGCTATTGAGACCATGCCAGGAGGCTGAGGCTTAGAAACCGAAGGGACGGCCTGGGTAAAGGATACCTGGGGAAGGAGAAGGATGTGCTGGAAGGGCAATTTCTGGCCGAGTGGACAGGGAACTGAGTCTTTCTAAAACTCAAAGAAACCAATAGGAAGAAGGTGAGAAGGCAGGTACAAGCAGCCTTGCTTTTCCTCCTCGAATCCACACCAGCAGGGGGGGTCCCCGGGAGTGGGATACGGAAGATGGTGGAAACGCACAGAGTGTTTGAGAGGGGCAATCCAGGTACAGCCAGAAAAGGCTGGACGCTTCAGAGAAGCTTTGTAGTCATCATGATACTGTATACTGTGTGATTGGATGGGCACTTCCTCATGAGGGTAGATGGCTTGTCTGTTTTGTTCTCTGTGGCCCAGCACCTAGAATAGCACTTAACACCTATAAGGGATGCAATAAGTATTTGCTCAATGGATAATTGAATGACTGGCATGTGAAACAGAAGAGCTGGCAAGTATGAAAATGGTGCCTGAGCTGGTGGGGCTGACACAGTGCCCCTGGCTGCCTGCTGGGTCCCCATGCGTGTAGCACGGATGAGAATCCAATCTCCCATGTGCCCCACTGGGGACATAGAAGGTGGCTGTGGTGATAGCTAGCTAGCTAACCGGGCCGTCACCGCATGGAGAGCCACAGAGAAGACAGGTCGAGCCAAGGATGCCGAGGGAGGTGCTCCAGAGCCACAGGGATGGGTTCACCTGACCTAAGGCCAGTGGAGGCCAGCAGAGGAAGGGAGTGCAGAGCTGCCGGTCCTCTTCCAGCAGTGTGGGGAGGACGAAGCTTCCTCCTGCGCCCAGCTGCCATCTTGGGAGGAAGAAATCGAAGAACCCTTGAAATGGGAAGAGAAACTTTCAGGCCAAAAGAAACTAACATAAGTGATAATGACTACATTTACCATTTTCTGCCACCAGCAGAAACAGGCGTTCAAAACAAAATGGTACATGATTATAGAAAATAAAATTCCCCTTTGGTTCCCCTTTTTTACCCAAATTCATGTGAAACAAAAATCTACTGGGCTGGATGGAGCTCACTCAAAGGAAGAGCAAGAAGAGAAGCAATACAACTAAATTTAAGAAGCCAGGGTTGAAAGAAAAAATGAGAGTACTCGGAAAGGTAAGATGGAAACCAGGTTAGAGGAGCATAGGGGAAACCACAGGGGGAAACAAAAAGAAAATTAAGAGGGAGGTATAAACAATAGGGTGAATTAGCCTTCAGTGAAACAACGTGGTTAGTTGGGAGGTACTTTGGAGAAATTCAAGGTTTTAGTCCAAACTACCCAGAATTAAATCTAAACAAGTTAACTAAACATTCACAAACTTCTGCATCTAGCACCAGCCTGCTTTCCCAAACTTTTCAAAATATTATAAAAATATAATGCACTGTACATAAAAAATATACACTGTAAATCAGGAGACCCTACTCTCAGTCCTAAGCCTGTCTCTAACTGGCTCAGTGACCTTGAAGAAGTCTCTTAACTTATCTTGGTTTTCTTTTGCTTGCCTATTAAATTAAATCATAAAATAATCCCATTTACAAAATGGGATTCTCAGTTCTAAGTGAGCTAAGTTGGTCTGTCTGGAGTTTCAGCACGTCTGCTATTCTTTTCCTTCCAGGAGTAACTTCCTTACCCGGTTTTCAAGGCCCGATCTTTTGCTTTGAGGGTTTCCTTAAACTGTCACCTGCGTAACTCGTTTGACAGCTACCCAGACTGTCTGGAATCAGGCATTTTCCCCTGCCTGTATGTCTTGGCTTCCCAAGTAGATTGAAAGTTACTTTCCAACTGAGACCACTGCTGATAATTTTTCATACCCTTCACAATACCAGACACGGAGCCTTACATTCAGAAAACACTCAACAATTCTTGTTCTTTCATTAATTATAGACTGCAAATGGTTTCCATTTTCTCTCTCTGCACCGTTCTCTGATAGGCTAATGGATGTGGAAGCAGTTCCCCAGAATGAAAGAACTTACTAAACTAGCAAAAATAGATCATCATTAAGCTTTAAAACAGGGAAGGTGAAGGTAAAAGTAGCTGTCAAACATCACTGGAAGAGAAGTGGTAAAGCCTGCAGACCTCACATGGGGAGAACACACTTCTCTTGGAATCAGTCTTTGGCTACCCTGGAACATTCAACTCTGCTCCATTTGTACACCTAGAAATCTGCCTTATTCACCTACATTAATCCACAAAATCCCAATAACCTGAATGAAATTGGAGGTTTTCCAATGGTTATCCAGATATTTCTAGGCTGCATTTTATTTTTAAACATTTCACCTGGTATTTGCTAGTGAAGATCTAAGCACCACACTCTTTAGAAAAGTCTGTAACCAATTCTGCTGTCTGGGATGTAAGATAATACCCCACAGATGATTCTGTTGTGTTTAACACGCCGTGTGCCGCGCCAAAACACCAATTATGATTTTGACTTTTACAACACCACAATGCCCTCTGTATTACAATAGCCTTTTATTAGTACGTATTTAGTAAAAATTGTACCTCATTTTTATGTGCTTTATTCTTATCACTTTTTTAACTTATGTTCTCCTGATTATTTCATATTTTGAATTATAAAAATTAGAAAGCTTAACTTTCTTCAAAATAAAAATCCTGCTTCACTTTCATAGATGGTAAACCACAGTACACAGGCATGAACTTTACTTGACCGCTCTGTCTTTTTGAAATGTACATTAATTTTATTTCTTTACTAGCCTGTTATGAAAATTGCCATTATTAAGACTAAGCTAACATGTGAAAATAAATAGCATACATTCTGTGAGAAAGGAGACTTGAATGTTTCATATCAATTGTTTACTTACCCATTAATTTGCAAAATTTCAGTATTTCACAATGAATCTGCTTATTGGTGCTGGTAATTAATAAAGTTTTCCTGAAATCTACTCATTTCTCTTTCCTTTGGCTATTATTTATTATTGGATTATATAATTATATTTTTTAAATAAGGTTTTTATTTATTTTTGTGGGGGAAGAAAGTAATTAGGTTTATTTACTTATTTACTTTTTTTTTTAGAGGAGGTCCTGGGGATTGAACCCAGGACCTCGTGCATGCTAAGCATGTGCTCTACCACTTTGAGCAATACCCTCCCCCCATAATTATATTATTGATATTAACTACTCTGAGAGAACATTCCACTATGTATGAGATGAAATAATCATAATACTATAAGACTGCTTAAGAAGAAAATACATAAAATTTTATACCTATAATTTTTCTGCCAGCAGCAGTATAGATGTAAGTTCTGAAAAATAATAATTTGTACCCAGTGAAGATAATGCCAGTTAACTACATGTTGTCTTTTGATGAGATGCAATCATATTTCCTCCTCAGTTCTTTAATAAAGCTGCATTTTTTTTTCCTTTTAGAAAACTTTTGATTAATCTTGAAATGAAAAATTATCAGTATACCTAAAATAGTGCAAAGAGAGGAAGGTATTTTACAGTTCCTTCAAATAGGAGTGCAAATTTTGCTTTGAAGCCAAGTAGTTCTCTACAGTCCCTGGAAGACTGAACCTCCATGAGGCACCGGGGCTGGCCAGCAGCGGGTGCTCAAGAAATATTTTTAAACTGCATGAATAACACGCAGATTTAGTACTAATGGACCACCCGTACCAGATTAACAAGTTGCATCAACAAACTATTCTTCTAACGTAGGCATTGCTTACTTTATAAATAGATGCTATCTGATAATTTATATTATTTTTTAATTTGCACAGTATATTTAAACACATTAACTTTTTAAATCCTAGTGCCCTTTGCAGTAGGTAATATTTTCCCCTTAATTTACAGATGAGTACAAAACTTCCAGAACCTCAAAAATCCCTCCATGTAGGTAGATCTTAACCTTCATGGCGTGGGAGCTAGATTTCCACAGTTAAAAAATGTCCCTGCAAATACATATTGGAATACTGATGGGTGAAATGGTATGGAATCTTGCATTTGTTTCAAAATAATCTAGGAATAGCAATGATAAATGACTGGTCCAAAGTAAAAAATTGTTGGAGTGGAGGGATCGGTACATAAATCACTCTCCTTACTTCTGTAAATGTATGAAGTTTTTCACAATAGATAGTTTTTTTTTTTAAGCTGAGACGAATAAATTACTAAATAAATGGTCTTTCTCAAGGTGTTTTGCTAAAGATAAGAGGATTTCTGCTGTTAGATTTTAGACTAACTCTATCCACTTCTACATCAGCTACATGAATCTAATATAAATCATCTCTTTTATATCCAACTGGAAATTGGCTAAGTAGCTTTGCAGTGAGGAAACTTAACAGAAAGTCCAAATATTTAAGATATAGAAATAGCTAAAGCTCTTGCATTGGAGTTTACTGCTAACAGTATACTCGGAATGCAACATGACATCCAGAGAATGCGTTTCTCATGGCCACCTAGTTTTTACGAAGTTCAGTAGTAAAATAACAAGCAACAACGCGCACCCTGACTCCCATGTATGACGTTTAGCTGAGCTCTGCAAGAGCTGAAACTCCATGTTATATGTTCCTAAACACAAACTTGGCCTTAGATAATCATCATGGATGTTCTGTGAAATCACACGTGGGCTCAGCATTTAAGGCAATGAAGATAAAAGGGTTTTCTCCCCCAAATAAAACCATGTTGAATCTTTAATTTCTGGAACCAAGTATGTCAAGACAAAACCCACCAAATGGTAGTGCTTTCCTTCTTAAAAAGAAGGAGTTTGCTAGAAGCATTGTTAACCACGGTATCAGAACTGACTCTTCTTTGAGATCAGATTCTTTTGTTTTTAACATTTTTTATTGATTTATAATCATTTTACAATGTTGTGTCAAATTCCAGTGTAGGAGATCAAATTCTTATATAATATTCTTCGCTGAGGCAGAGCAGGTCCTTAGGAGCCTCAAAAGGAATTTAATGATCAAGAATGGGTATTGTAACCTATTGCCTTGGGCCCCACCCCTAGGAGGGAAGAAAAGAATGTTTACAGGTTGAAGGGCCCCTTAATAGGCCCCTGCTTTGCTCAGAGCATAATCAAAGGATGGGTTATGGGTCAGGACACAACGAAGGCACAGAGGAAGGAAGAGACGGACCAGAGCATCACTGGCACTTGTGGAAATGTGTGGCTTGGGCATCCCTTTGTCAAGCTATGCTCAAAAATAACATTTAATATCAAAATAATTTAGAGGTTACTGGCAAGAGAATAAAAGCACATATTCTGATTTGAAGCATGATAATATTATTACCACCACAGACACACAGTAATGGAAGCAATTACACTGGCTAATGAAAAAGTTAAGGCAAATATTATTTCCTTCTCTAAATTAACATACAATAGTTTCATCTATATTTTCAAAATCAGATTGCTGAAGAAATTCAATATAAGCATTCACTGCTATTTATACAAAGATCATTTTATAAAGCTGAAGAATTTCTAAGAAATCTTTCTGATACCTCTGGCTTTATAACATACAATAAATTATGGGTTAGTTCTTTGGAATATCAGTTATATTGACTTAATTTTAATTATAAGATATCAAAATGGATGGAATAGATTTCACTATTATATAGTGAAATATTACATGTAACAATTAATAGTTTTCTAACTTAAGATGAATCTTCCTTAAGCCATGAACAACCTCAGACAGCCTATCAGAATGCGTCCTGAAGAGACTGAAAGATTCTTACTTATATGAAACAGCAGAGTGGGCTCACACTGACATGTGACTGAGTGCTGGTTGGCTTCCATAAAATGCCTCTGTGTGTGCCTCTGTTCCGGTTCCAACTTCTTCTCCAAGGCCAAGTGGGATGCGGATAAATGGTCTACATATTTCATCACAACATCTGATATCATGAACCTGACTTCTACTGTATCTAGGCGGGCTTCTGCACCAGGAGTGAGACATCTAAGAGAAGATAAGCTGATTATAGCACTCCGGTCAAGTCGGGACCAGGCCACCAGGTATGGAGGGTCAAGGTTCAATTCCACCCTGTGTCCACCATGGCATTTCCACCCAAGAGAATCTGGGATAAGACAAGCATGAAGCATAGTTTTGAACCCAACAACTTCTCAAGAGGCATTCAGAAAGTTTGGGAAGAAGAGGGAGGCAGAAGTTTTCTCTTTGTAGTTGGGGTGGTAGACCCCAGGGTCAGAGGCTGCACACAAAGCTGATCCTCAGTCTCAGGCTGGGTGAGTGGTGGCTGCTTCTCTTGTGTAAGTCGTTATTTTTCAAAACCACTCCAACTCACTGGCCAGTGAAACAAAGAGAGATCTCAATAATGTAGGCTCTGTTGATCACACTTGGTGCACCAAAAGGAGGGAAGGATTCTGGCAAGTCACATAACTAGTGAGTCTTATAAAATATGACATCATAAAAATAAAACCCAACCTGGTTACTTAGAGGTTTAAGATGTGTAATTTTTTAAATTAGCTAACTTGATACATTGCATGCAAATATTTTTTGTGATTTTTGGATGTAGGAAATACAAATCAGCCAACTAAAGGGAATATTGGTCCTGTCACACCTAAACCCTAATAGCCTATTCTAAATGCCCATGGAGACAATGATCAAGACCACTGGTTAGCATGCTTTAAATATTTTTGGCATTCACTATAATATTTTGCCTATTTTTAAAAATTCAAAATCTCTAACTTCACTGAAGTCATGTGTACCTGTTCAATAAAATTTAACTTAATTTGGACTTTGAGAAAAAGATCTAATTTTCACATTGGTGATTTAGCAACCCATAGTTAACACAACTTTCACCCGTACTGATGTCTCCAGGCAAGATTTAAGAATTATTACACACAATTACTCTTTATAACAGAATCCAAAATGAGACTCTAGCTTGTTAATTTTCTAATTATCCTTTCTTGAGTTTATTAACCATGAGTAAAACGCACGTGTCTTAATCAGATTTTAAGTCACTACATTATTGTTTCGTGCTTTATCTATATGTTACTTCATTTTAAGTTCTAAGTCAGTAAGCTGGCACGTGGTTATGACAGGCACTTCTACATTTGGTGGATTCATATTTAACAAAGTTCAGTCTATGCATTTATTATATACAAAGTAAGGCAAGAGACAGTGGATATAGGGCCAGCTACATAATTTGTGGGGTTCCCCATGCAAAGTAAAGCCGTGGAGCCCCAGTATGGAATGGGGAGTTCAATCTTCCCTTCCCACACACCAGCATCCCACTTGACAATGGGTGAGAGACCACCCCTCCCCAGGAGACTTCAACCTCCATTCCTGTAGGATGTGGGCAAGAGGTCGCCACCGAATCACCCACCAAACAGGTCATGGTCAGGGATGGCCTCTTCTTTGCCCCAAAGAGGATGTCACAGGGTGCAAGCTCCACCCAGATCTCTTCACAGCATCCACACCCTACTGGAAGAGGAGGGTAAAGAGGAGACACAGGCCTCCCCTGCTGACATGCCCAATCATCATACCAGGTAGAGGGCAGAAGCAGCAATCAGACAGGGACAAGGAGATGGAGGTAGAGGCCAGACGGAGGCCCGGGAGGCTAGGAGCAGAAGGCTGGGAATCTAAGTCAGGTAGGCAAAGAGCTGGAGAGACCACGTATGAGCTAGTGTCCAAGCCCCCAGCACACATGTTCTTTGTCCCATCAGACTTCACTTCTAAAACACATACTCAAAGATAAAATTAGAGAGAATTTCTTGACCCAAGCATAGGGCCATTTTGCATGTAGGGGCCATGTGCATAGGTCATAACATGTGAGGCCACCTTGTGTGGCAATGACATATCTGTATTGAAGTTTCTTACTTTTGTTCATAATCACAAAAGAAGCTAAGTGTTTAATTTCACTTTCTAATTAAGTCAGGCTCTTCATCTTCTTCACTGAATTAACAAAAGGGATTAAAACTGATAAAAAAAAATACTTGGCTGACCAAGTGTTGGTTATGATGACCATGTGGGTATAAACCCAGGCATCTAAACCTCTCATTAGTGCAAGTATTCTGAATTCTTAGTCTGCAGATATATAAACTGACTCAGAGTGGTATCAGTTGAATTATCAGCTGAGCCTTTTTTTTTCCTATCAAGAAGGCAATCTAAGTCACCTTTACAAATTATACGGTTATATATTATGGTAAATGGGAACCAGAACGGCCTCCGTTCTCGCATTTGGTCATCTCCTTCTCTCCCAGAGTTTCTCCTCATCCTCTATTTGCCATCAGTGGAAAAGGAACCACTTGGAAGATGCAGTTTAGCATCATAATTAGGCCTGAAGGCTCTGGGTTCAGATTGCTGGGGGTTAAATCCCAGCTCACGCTTTATTAGCTCTGATCTTGGGCAAGATTTAGCTTCTAATTCTCAGATAGCCCATCTATAAAAGGGGATGATCACAGTACCTTACCTCATCGAGCTGGTTTGGTGATTAAATGAAGCCATCTTGCAAAGTGCTGGCACATCGCAAAAGCTTAATAAATTAAAAAGAAAATCCACAATTTTATTTCTCTCCCATCCCCTCCCTCATTCAACGAACACAAAATTCTGTGGCCTTTTTTGAATCCATATCCTTCCCCACTATTGGCCTATTTCATCATCACTCATTGAAAGTATCCTAAAAGGCACACGCATCACTTGTCTGCCTCTGACCCGTACTGTAAACTGCTACCAGAAAAATATTCCATAATTTACAACATCAGTCCTCTGCTCAGAACTATTCAGTAGCCCCTCATAGCCCAGGAGGACAAAGTTAAAACTCCTAGCATGTCATACAAGCCCCTCCTCAACTGGCCTCCCCTCCCTTCACAGAATTGCCCCCTCTACCCCCCGCCAATGACACACCAAATGCTCCTCCCTATTCTTTCCCAAACAGGGTATGGCTCTCCTATGCCCCATTTCTTGGTCATTTTGTTCCCTCTGCTTGAATTTGGTTTTTACTAATTGTGTCCACCTTTTCCCAAACCACACCCCTCATCTTTTCCAAATTTCCATTAGGAAGACTTCTTGGACCACCCTCAGACAGACTTACTGCCCTGCTTTAAATGTTCTCATTGCACTGTCTATATTAAATTACTTAAAACTACTCTAGTTTTTGTATTGCAATGATCTCTTCCACCACTAGAAACTGGAAAAGACGAGGAACACGTCTCCTTCACCATAATCTGTTCAGCATGTAAAACAGAATCTGAGTCCCGATGGGTACTCAGTGAATGAATGAATAAATGAACAAATGAAAGTCTAACATCTAAGAATTAGCTTCCCATAACCTAAAATATTTGGCCACAGACTTTTGGAATCCCAGGAATATCACATACCAGAAGTCCCAGTTGACCTTACTGCATTGAAATGCCTCCCTACTTAGATATTTCAGAGAAATTCCTAAGAGCAACCAAATGTTTTAATGATTCTTTAATCAAATAGACATCAAATCATGTTCTGGGGAAAAAAAGTCTGGAATATTCCACTCACTCACTCTACCTACTTTGCCTCCACTCTGCTTTGAGAGACAAGCTGGGAACAGAGGCATTCAATGTCCAACTGTATTCATTTCCTGTTTTATTTAACAGAAAGTTGAAGGTGGGGTGGAAAATGTAAAAATCCACCTGTCCTTAGAACTAGCTGAAAGCATTAACTTTGCTAATCATTCTGATTGCCTCTGAAACAAAGCGCCAGACAGCTGATGCAACCAGGCACAGATAGAGAAAAATGAGGCCATTGGAATATTTTGCTCATAAAAGAAAATGTTCTTCCTTTTAAACAAGTAAACAGATAATGCTCTCTTAACAGTGTACCGGAAGGTAAAAATAGCAGTGCTGATACTGTGCAGAATAACAAAATCTATTTATTTTCTGCCCCAAACTCTTCAGGATTACAAGCTCTTCTCCCAGTTTAAAAGCCTACTGGGAAAGAAAAGTTCCAATGACAAAATGTGCTTGCCTACCACATGAACAAACAGGGAAAAGGAAAGATGCTGCTCGTTAGAAATACAAACTGTGGGAGCTCTACCTGACAAGGATACAGGAAGTGAAAATGAGAAGGTGGTAAGGTAGGAGAAGAAAGAAGGTCTAAGTGATTGGATGCAACACCTAGTTTAAAATTAAGAGTGAATCTCGTGAACATTTCCATCACTGGTTGTCTTGGATTTTGAAGGCTCTATGATGTTACTAGTGATTGGCTCTGAGCCTGATTTGCTGAGTCATGCATGATTATTAAGAACACTTTTGCCTTTAGGTGTCCCTTACATCAATTTCCTGAAAAAAAAAAAAAATGGGGAACTAAGAAAACGGGAAATTGAACTTGTTCCCTAATTCTTTTGGAACTTAATTTTTAAAGTCTACAAATTCAAATTAAATATGTAATTGCATGTGACTCATGACTGACTTTGGTTTTATGGTTTAGATTTTCTAAAGATGAAACTTTATTTGTGATGTGAACCCGGACAATGAGTCTTGAATAACTTCAAGTGAAAATTACATATGTTATAGACTGCACACTGCAATCTTAATTTGTAGTCAGTTATAAAATTAAATAGTCAGTTCTACTTATTATGGTATCTTAGTATCTTAAATTTAAAGTCTACTCAAAAACATTTTCTGGAGTCCCCTAATACTGATCATTCATCTTTTTTTTTAACATTTTTTTATTGAGTTATAGTCATTTTACAATGTTGTGTCAAATTCCAGTGTAGAGCACAATTTTTCAGTTTTACATGAACATATATATATTCATTGTCACATTTTTTTTCGCTGTGAGCTACTATAAGATCTTGTATATATTTCCCTGTGCTATACAATATAATCTTGTTTATCTATTCTACATTTTGAAATCCCAGTCTGTCCCTTCCCACCCCCCACCCCCTTGGCAACCACAAGTTTGTATTCTATGTCTATGAGTCTAGATCATTCATCTTCTTAAATATCCTGGTGACAGGGAACTCACCACCTACCCAGTAGGCTGCTCCACTGTTCAGTCTCTAATTCTGACACACACACTTCCTAATGGTGAGCCAATCTTGGTCTCTAGAACTTACACTCCATGGTCTTGGCTCCATTTGCTGAAGTTCCACATAATAAATCCATCCAATTGTGTTTATATTTTCAATATTATTCCATTTTCCCAGCTAACTAAAGTATTTTTAAATCCTTGTATGATTGTACTCCAAAACTTGTTAACTCAACTTCAGCCCACAGTGGAAACAACCCCACTTTTCTCCATCAACACCACCATCACTCCAGTCAAAGCCACCGTCATCCCTCAGTGGACAGTCGAACTTGCTTTTCCCTCCCATTTTCATGCCCTTCAGTCTATTCCCTGGAGATCAGCCAGCATGATCCTTGCTAAATAAGAAATTTTAGTATGTCTCAACCTGTTAATAACCCTTCAGTCCTCTCCTTACTACTGGAGATAAAAATTCAAAACCCTCAGCATGGCCTATAGAACCTAGTCAACCTGAACCCTGTCAGCCTCCCAGGTCAATTTTCTGTCTGTTCTCTCCCTTACTTGATATGCTGTATCTCCAATTTCTTTCAGTTCTTCCAACTAAGCAGCTGTTTCACTCAAGAAAGCCTTCACAGATGCAGGTCTATGAAATTCTTTCATGTGGTCCATTCACATTATAGTAATTATTGATAGATGTGTAATTATTGCCATTTGGAACTTTGGTTTCCAGTTAATTTGGTATTTCTACTTTGTTCCTTTCTTTTCCTTTTTGTTTTTCTTTTTCTGGTTGGATCATTTTCTTTTGTATTAACTTGGTTTCTTTTGGTTTTTGTGACTCTATTATATGCTTTTGATTTGTGATTACCCTGTTATTCAAATATGGTAACCCCTTACTCTATCTGTTTGCTTTAGATTGGCAATCATGTAGGCTCAAACACATCCTAAAAAGAATGAAGAAAAAAAAGAAAAATAAGAGAGGGAGAGAAATCTATATTTTCTTGCTCTCCTCTCTTTTAACTTTTTTATTTATTTTTTACATCTTCATGTTTATTCTCTTACAATTCACTGTAGTTATCGCATTTCCAGTTACGGTTTTCTCATTTCTATAGCTTCCTATTTCTTTTCTATTTAGAGTAGACCTTTCAATATTTCTTTTACTATAGGTTTAGTATTGCTGAATTCTTTTAGTTTTTGCTAGTCTGTGACATTCTTGATCTCTCCTTCTGCTCTAAAAGATAGTCTTGCCAGATACAGTATCCTAGGTTGCAGCTTTTTCTCATTCAAGACTTTGAATATATCTTGCCTCTCCCTTCTGGCCTGCAGTGCTTGTGTAGAGAAATCAACTGAAAGCCTTATGGGAGTTCCTTCGTAACTAACTCTTTGTTTTTCTCTTGCTGCCTTTAGAATCCTTTCTTTATCTTCAACCTTGGCCATCTTAATTATAATACGTCTTGGTGTAGATCTGTTTGGGTTCTTCTTGTTTGGAACCCTCTGTGCCTCCTGTACTTGGCTATGTTTCCTCCTTTAGGTTTGGAAAATTTTCGGTCATGATTTCTTCAAATATCTTTTCAATTCCCTTTCTCTTTCTTCTCCTTCTGGGACCCCTATCATATATAGGTTGGCATGCTTTATAATATCCCATAGGTCCCTTATACTGCTTTTATTGGTTTTTATTTGCTTTTCTATCTGCTGTCCTGGTTGGGTGACATCTGCTATCCTCTCTTCTAAGTCACTTATTCATTCCTCTGCATTATCTAGTGTGCTTTTGACTGCCTGTAGTTTGGCTCTTATTGCAGCAATTGAGTTTTCTGTTTTTAATTGGCTCTTCATTATAGTTTCAATTTCCTTTTTAAAATATTCTCTGTCTCTGTTAATAGTCTCTTTTAGTTCCTTTCTTGCATTGATCATTCCCTTTTTGAAGTCTTGCATACTATCAAGGTCTATTTTATTGATCATTCTTTCAGGGGATTTCTCTTATTCTTTTAATTGAAAGTGGTTCCTCGGCTTCTTTATTTACTTATATTTCTCTGGCTCTATGTATTTCTTCTAGACCCGTTTCTGAGCTGTGGTGTGTAGTAGGCAGGGTTGGAGCACTTCAGTTGTGAAGAAAAATAGGCAGGAGATGTCCACTGGGAAGTGCCCTCTGTGGTGCTGTCTGTCACTTGTTATGGGGGCTTACAAAGTGCTCTTTGTTGATGCTGCCTTTGTCCCTGCCTTAGCTGTGGGAACGTTGGCCGTATGTTCTGGTGTCCCCCAGGTTCTGAGTTGCAGGAACCACCAGTGCAGATCCGCCAATGTCAGGTACTTGGACCCATCATAGCAAACGTATAGTCACACACCTGCATCTGTGATCCACCACAGGGTCAGCACAGACCCCAGCCCTGCCCCCATATATGGTACTGTAGGCTGGCCTGTTGTAAATACCCGTACTTGCCCCCGCCATGAGTCAGAACTCCACTCACTGCCTGTCCATCCCAGAGGCACAGGTCCACAAAGGATCCAGAGAGAGTAAGTCTGTCCTCTCTGCCTTGGGCTGTAAACAAATCTCAGTTCCACCTGTGAAGTTTCAGGGCCACTGGGCATGATTTCCTCTTTCAGCCCCACCTCCGCACAGCAGTGTTGGCTATGACCGAGCCCCACCTCTCTTCTCATGAGAACATGCCAACAATGGAGCCAAGCAGAGAAAGCAGTTATGGCACAGCTGCACTGTGTCCCCTCACCACCAAAAGTCTTGCTTTTTTATGGGGGTCCCAGGCTGATCTATTCCACACACACCCCCAGCCAGAGCTCATGCTGCCCTCCAGTCCCCTGAGGCTGCCTCTGTGCAGTGGGCCCAGCCCTCTCCCTGGGCTCCTCACCGATCTTAGGTTAAGGGTGCCTTTCTTCCTTTGCTGCTCCCTCCCTGTAGGACCGGTCCTGCACCGAATTTTTCTTTTATCTTTTTCTTACCGGATTTTGTGAGAATCCCCCTATATTTTGAAATGAGAGACACTCTGCCAGAGTTCAGTAGGTGTTCTGTGCAATTCAGTGGGTTTACAGGTGTAATTCTTGGTGTATTTGTGGAATAAGGTGAGCTGTGAGTCTCTCTACTCTGCCATCTCAGCTTCTCCCTCCAAGAGAAGTTTTATCTTTAAAGAAGCTAGAAGTAAATATTTCTAGGAGCAAATATTCAGACATTTGTACATTTTCAAAGATATGTCAAAAAGACATGGCTGTATTAGAGTTTTTTCTGGAATGAGGCTCAGAGCAAATTTAATATTCAGTCACTGTTACTAAATTAACTAATTATTTGCACACTGTTTACATAGTTTTTGATCCTTTATTTTTATTTTGATAATCTTGTTTTTTTATTATACATTTGCCTCAATCCTATTTGGAAGTACGTGAAATATAAACTGAGTTAAAATATTCTAGTAGCTCTGAATGAAAACTACTGCAGGTTAGAACTCCTTTACTATGTCACCCAGAAACAACAAGTTAATGCATTATATTAACATTGCTGGGAAAAACACAGCTCTCAAAGGGTCCTGACTGACTTCTAGGTAGTGAACTAAGATTGGGAAAAAAAAAAGCATAAATTTTCTGCTGATTTAACCAACTTCACATGGAGTGACATAGCTTCACTCTTTGTCTTATAAGAAAATTCCTGCATCTACCTGGATCCTCCACTCTCCCTCACTTTGTATGAGATATGGGACATGAATTTCTATCTAGTTCCCTCAGCAAGGACCAGAGCTGTGTCTCACTTCATCACCGGTCTCTATGCCCAGGAACTGCCAGATACCTTCTTCCAAATCAAACCGAGGGGCCAGTGCTCTGCTCCCGAGGGACAGGTGTTGGTTGCTTTCCTTCCCAAACCTTCTGGCATTACCTAGGAGTCTATTTCTTTTGCAAAAGGAAGGGTAACTCAGAATGCAAAACTAAGAGCCCAAAGAACAGAGTCAAGAGCCACAGAATTAATATTCCCAGATAATAGCGCTGAGCCCTAGTAAGAAATTAGTCACATGTGCCTTTCAGTCACATGGATTTCACAATTTCAGAATTTCAGTGCCTGCTGTGTACCTTCTGTTTTCCTTCTCTTTGAAGTGTCTATTGCTGTTAACCCCATGCCTGTCCCACCATAGTGGGACGATCATCTCTTCAGTTCTCAATCTTCAGATTGAGAAGGATGGAACTTAAGGAGCTGACCTTGAGGAATCAGACCCAGGGAGCCTCATTTGCACTTAGACCTTGAAGCTGAGCCTGATTTCACAATGGGGTGAGACTTCTGTAGGGACTTGGGAAGAGGAAAAGTATTTTGCATGTGGGAGGAATGTAAACAACTGTGGCCCGAGGATATTGTGTCTTAAAACATGATTCCAAAGTTCTTTATTACTTCTTTGATTGAAAAGTGGTGTCTATATCCCTCCCTCTTGATTCTGACCGAGGCCTAGGACTTCTAAAACCAGCAGAAGTAATGCTGTATGCCTTCCAAGGTTAGGCTGGAAGTGGCTATGCAGCCTAACCTGCTTCTCTTAGGATTCTTGCTCTTGGGTCCCAGCCACCATGCTGTGAGGGAGCCCAGGCTGCCATGTGGAAAGGCCACATCAAGGTATTCAGGCCAACAATCTGAGATAAAGTCCAACAACAAGACATGTGAGTGACCAAGTCTTTAGGTCATTCCAGCCTTAGCTGTCAAGTCTTCCCAGCTGAGGCCCCAGGGAGTGTGGGTCAGAGACAAGCCATCTCCATCATGCCCTTTCTAAATTCATGACACGCAGAATTCATGAGTATTATATAATAAATAACTTTTCTTTTACACCACTAACTTTGAGATGGTTTATTAAGTTGCCATACATAACTGGAACTACTTATCTGTTTTCCTTATCTCTGCTGTAACAGTTGGGGCATTCCACAGCTTCATGCCGCAGCCAGGACTGGAGCTTGCAGTGCCTTTGGGTCTTGTTCCTTTTGTATCTTGCCGACTATCCCCCACGACCATCAAAATACATGAAGCTAAGACCCAGACCCTGTCCCTCCGCATACAAGCTCTGATTTTACATGTTAAACTGTACTGCCTTATGCATGAAACACAAGATAGCACAAGCGTAATGCTGAGTAACAGGATTACGAGTAGGCAGTACATAAGGAAAGAAGGGCATAGTCTAATAGTTGACACGTGGTAATATGGTCTGATGAGCTGAGACTAAGACTTCTGAATTTTTCATTTTATTTTTATTTGCCCTGGCACCTCTATCTGAAAAGTTACATTACATCTCTGGTTTCCTTTTTGTCTAGGACAAGGAACAATGAGCAGTGGATGGTGAGTTTCTGGCAAATCTCTGGCTTCCCTTGGCAGAACTCCAAGCCAGATACCAGTACCTGAGACTCCCCTCTAGACAAGCCAGGAGTCCCCAGGAGGGAGACAGTGCAGCTGGTCGCAGGACTGTTGCACACATTCAAATTTCCTGCTCAGCACCCACCACTTCTACACACTCAGTCTCAGTCTTCTTTGGGTCTGAAATCTGAAGGCTTCAAGGAAGCGAGATGTTCTCCTCCCAAAATGGAATCTGGCACGCAGCCCCTGGGCCTCATTCTGCCAGCCAATGCCATCAGTGCTCCTCTTACTGAAAAGCCACCCATCACACATGTACTCCAGTAGTCCTCAAAATAATGACAGCAATGCCAACAAGAAGACCTCGAGTCAGGGGAGGGCAGCGGGATTAGATGAAATAACCACTAAATTCACTAGATTGTCAGCCGCTGAAGGACGTGGCAGCAACTCCTCTCCACCTGCCTGAAATCTTGGATACCGTATCCCAGGATCAGGTGACAAGGCATCTGTGGGCAGCAATGTGGCAACCCGGGCGGCAGGTGGTGAGACTAAGAAGAAAAAGTGGAAATGGACAGATGGTGGATGCTGCAGCTGAGAGCTGATTCTTTAGTTTGGCATGGCTGGCATATGGATTTTAGGTAGAACTTGATAAAGTTCAGGTTATTTGACCATAGACCAAGCCCCGGGTCTCCATAAGGTCTTGAATTTTTATTTGCTTTGCTTTCACTAATGTTTCCTTACTTTCCAAGAACTTCAGAAGAAGGTTAGATAGTTGGGGCGGAGGGGAGGAGTGACAAATCAAGGAGAATTGATATCCTAGATCTAAAATGTGAAATCCTAAAATATTATAAAATATTATCAGTTATGAAAGTATGTACCGCTTCCAAGAGCCCAGTTCTGTAAATAGCTTTCAGAAGTCAGGAGACTTGCAGAAATTTAATTTGGCTGACAAAATTTCATTTGCCTCTTTCATATTTCATAGTGCCACTCTCCGTGGTTTTCAGTTTGTAAAATTCTAAATTAATGGGGACATCTGCTTCTAGAAAATATAGTCAGAGCCATACTGCCACCACCAGTCTGCAATCATAAAACCAAAGGAAGAAAAAGAAAGAGTGAAAAAAAGAACAATTCAGCACAACTTCCAGGAACCAGAACCTTTCCCAACTCACCCCCTTTCAACAGCCCCATCCTGCCTCTTCCCACTCAATCTAATGTCATAATTCAACTGCCAGGTGTACGTAACACAAAACATAGCCCTAGTCCTATTTGTTCTGTAATCGCTCAAAAATCACCGAGGTTTGGTCAGAAGAGAAACTAAAAACAGTGCAAACTTTGTGAACACAAACTACACTCAAGGATTCTGGACACCCCCAACCATCTCAGCCACAGCATGCTTCTGACAAGGAGACTCTAATTCCTTCCTGGCAGTCTGGCACCTGGCTCCTGGCCTGACAGTCATTATTAGGTCTCGCTGACTTGGCTTTGGCTCGAAGTCAGAAGTGTTCATTGGAAATGTAATGCAGACTGCAAATGTGAGCTCCATATAAACATTTAAATTTTCTAGCAGCCACATGTAAAGAGTAAAAAGAAGCAGGTGAAATTAATTTTCACAATACATTTTAATCCAATATATTTAAAATATTATCATTTCAGTATATAATCAATATGTGGCAACATGTGGCCAGTGTGCAGATAAGCCTGCCCTTAAATATGATCCTTCCTAAAAGAAAGTGCCTCTTCTGGGTTAGGTAACTGAAATGGGAACCCTGTTCCCTGGAAGTAAGCTTGCCAGGTAAATACAGGACACCTAGTTAAATTTGAATTTCAGGCAAACAATGAATAATTTTTTTCAGTATACGTATGTCCCAAATACCACATGGGACATACTTATACTACAAAAAAATTTTCATTGTTTATCTGAAACTCAGTTTAACCAGCCTTTGTATATTTTTCTTTGATAAATCTAGGAACCTGAAAGACATTATTAGAATTGAGTCCTTCTTTAGCTAAAAGAGAGTAGATAGGTGGTGAGTGAGCCACAATTAAAGTAATGGGATGGGGACATGTCATCAGATAGCCAGTAGAGGTAGGAAGGGCCACGGTGTATTCTACCTTAGTCCAGCATAGATAGGAATGTACATGCAATCTGCAAGAAAGAGGGCAGAAGCGAAAGCAGAAAGAGAAAACATGGTGGGCACTTGAGGCAGCAGAAGATGGTGGTGCACCAGGAAGTCAGAGGCAGTCCTTCTGGGAGAACCATTGTGTTCAGAGTGAGAACCACCATCATTAAGGATGAGTAATGAGGGCGCCTGCCAGGAATGTGCACAGGCCGAGCAGCAGGTGGTGCTGACTCCCCAGCGTCTACTTCTCTCCACCCTTTCTTCTTCTCTTTCCATGACTTTTACAAAATATCTGTATATCCCGTAAGAATATATATTTTGCAAGACCTTGATCTTAATGTGGCATCTGCATCTTTCCAACTTGCTCTGAGTTTTCTTTACTAATAAAATTATCTTTCGTTTTAATTTTTTCTACTAAGAGCTCTGGCAGTAGGTGAGGAGAGAGAAGCATTGAGGTTTTTCAATTTATTCCTTTATGTGCTCCAAGTAAGAGAGATGAAACTTGCCCCCCAAAATTCCTAAAATTCTTAAAAATTCTGAAACAGTAACCTGGTTAAAGCTAAGGGGCATTGGGATTACAGAACTTTGGGGGAGATGTGTCTTCAGATTGGCTAAGTGTTGGGCACTTGTAAGGTTCAGAGTTAAGATCCAGAGTGCCTGATACTGTAGGTTGGGACTGGGACTCAAGAATTTGCACTTCTAACCATTTCTCAGGTGACGCTAACACCGCTAGTCCAGGGACCACACTTTGAAAACCACTGCCTTAGACAATGAGAGAGTTTCCACAGGGATTTATCAACATCTGTTGAGACTTTTTGTTTTCCTTAGTCAGAGTTTCCTCAAATTGGAAACCCAGAGAATATAAGCTACACCAGCAGTGGGCCTGCAGAGCCAGTGGCCTCTCCTGTTGCTGTTGACGGTGAAGTTGAATGACGCAAGTTTTCACATCATGAGTTAGATGGTTTACTCGGAGCTCTGGAGGTTGGAGGAGGAAGTCTCTCAAAGGTGAGCCTTTGAGATCCAAGCCAGATGCTTGTCATTCCTTGATCATATCTGCCCCTTTCACCGTTCATCATCCATTGTTCTTCATTCCAACCAGCCCTGAATTTCCCTGGTCTCGCCCTCTGCCTCAGCCTCCTGCCAATCCTACCCTGGGTCACAGGAGGGTTATCTTCCATAATAAATCCTCAAGACAATTGGCACCCAAAAAATTTACTTCTGGCTATGGGAAGACTTTCATGCTCTTTTCTTGAGCACCGTGGTGAGGGGCCCACTTGGTAGCAACATCTTCCATCCCCTGGGCTAAATAGTTACACTTCTGTCCAGAAGGAGAGAGCGTGTTAGTCCCAGAAAAACGAGGGAGATGAAACTCTACATAAGACCAATAACAATGAGACTCAGTGAGATTTTCAGCACTTACAAAAAGCATTTCCATCTTCTAACCTCTCCTTCCCAGCGGGCTTCTGGGGGGGCCAGCCTGTTCTCTGTTTTTCTTCAGGAATGTCATCCTTTTAGCACTCTCTCCAAGACTTCCTGTCCACCTAGGTCCCCCTTGCACATCAACCCAAAAAGGAACAAACACTTTTTGTTTCATTTAAGGACTTAATAACTAAATTAAATGGAGGTAAGAATGATGTCCAAGACCAAACATAAAGAAGCCACAGAAGTTCAAAACACCTCGCCACATTCTCCTAGCCTTTGTCCCTATTCTGTTCCCAGAAGCCCAGATACCTTCTCTGCTCTCTTTTAATCCCCAAGGTTACAGAACATCAAACCACACCAGCCATCTCATGCCCTTCCCTTGTCCAGAGGAGCCACTCTTCCATGAAAATTCCTAGATGAAAAACCTTTAGGGCAGATCAATAATGGTGAACCACAGAGACACTGAGTTTCCTCCTCATCTCGAGTGGGAAACATTTCTCAGCCAAACTTAAAAAGTGTCTTTGGGAGCCATGAGGTGGCAGAATACTGGCTGCAACGAAGACTTTGATCTCGACTCAGTCTCTGCTTAGCATTTTGCCTAAAGCTGTGGCTAGACAAGCCTTCCCCATGTGCCCAGTTATAGGACTAAACAAATTATTGCTAATAAATGTGTTGCAAATTAAACATCTTAAAGTGCAAGCAATATTTTCCTCTCAGCCAGTATCCTTAGTGAAGCCAGCGCATTTCTACACGTAATGACTTAATTTCTGAAATCCATTTGTCATTTGCTCTAGATTCGAATTGCTCTCCACATTGGAAACCAAAACTAATATTCACTTTGCATATCCTTTTTCTTCTTCTGAAAGGGAAGTAATCTGCATCTTGACTTCTTCCTTCCCCTTTTCATTGTTCTAATAAACTAGTATGTATTTCTCAGACTGTGGTCAATGTGATCACCCGCATCAGAAATACCAGGGATGCTAGTTAAAACTGCAAATTCTTGACCGCACGCCAAACCTACTGGGCTTGGGGAGGGACTTGCCCAGCAAATCTTTATTTCTAACAAGCTCCTCATAAGATTCTTCTGCTCACTACATTTTGAGATCCATCACAATAGGTACAGTTTATATTTGTCCTACAAGTGCTTCATAGGCAACAACGTGCCTAAAAGGAAGTTAGGGGGTTGACAAGACTATCCTACCTCTGGGCCTCCAGTTCATCTGCTGGTGGAATGATGGTGAAAAGTACAGCTTTATCCTAGATTGGATTCAACACTGGATCAAAGACAATCCCTTCGTGTTTTCCTAATATGCTTTGCCCTTTCTTGCTTTTTCCCCACTTCTGTACCTTAGCCTGCCCGTGTCCCCAATTCATTCAACACTTCTTTACTCTTTCATGTCTTGATTCAATATCCATGTTACCATTTTCTCACTACCAAACTTACATTTTCTATAAACCACAGATTACCAATTAATACACAGTCTGTGACGTTACCTCAGCTGACATTCTTAATCCCATCAACCTAACTCATCTTCTAATTTAAGCAACAGCAGAGCCTGAAGTCCTTAGGGACACATCTCGCCATTTTTCCTTAAGACCAGAAACCATTTTGTTTATTTCTTTTTACAAAGGCCTGGGCTGAGCTGATTTGGGGAGTAAATCATTCTAGATCTTCATTTCTTCAGTTAGATGAACATACTGCCCTTTCCCTCACATGCTTCCAATACCAACATCCTCCCACCTTCAAGGTAGAGAGAGTTTACTAAACCTATACTTTGTGCTGACTCTATACTCCAAACACACTTCAATTACAACATATATCAGACTGCAATATAATATTTGTTTACTTGTATGTTTCCTCATCATCTAAAGATGATTAACTCCTCCTAGGCAGGAATAGGATTCATTTCTTTGCTATCTCTAGTGCTTAACACAGTTCTGACACTCGGAAATATTTATATTGAACTGAACTAATCTCAAACTTTTATAGGTAGAAACATATCTCATGTAATGCTGCCCCATGAAATGCTGATTTGTTATACCACAGTCATTACAGAAATATTACAATAGATATAAAATATATGAGTAGTATGCAGTTGATATGTTTTTATGTGGTCAGTTGGTAGAGTCTCAGAGGACCTTCTGTAATGATGGAAATGTTCTATATCTATGCTATCCAGTACAGTAGCCACTAATTGCACAGAACTGATGAACTCTTGAGATGTGGCTAGTGAAACTAGGAAGTGAATTTTTAATATTAGTTTATTTTTATTGATTTAAATGTAAATAACCGCATGTAGCCAGTGGCTACCTTATTGGACAGCACAGGTTTACCGTTTGCTATTTTAACACTTTCATACAGAAGGCAATCCCTGCTTCCTTCACTATAGAAAAAGCCCAGCAATCTGGTGTTTTCTGGGCAGAAGTGTCCCAAGTGGACAGTGGGGGGGGGGGGGGGACTAGCTGAGGTACAGAGAAGTATTTTATCACTGACATTGTTTAGAATTGCTGGTGCATGGTGATAATAAAAAGCAGACCAACTTTTAGTTTATTATTATTTTTAAACTCTTTACAGGCAATGCACCCACCGATTGTCAGCACCCAGAGGGGACCACTCCCCCCTCCACCCCTGTTATGGCACCATCATCCATCATTGCGTTTCTTCTTTCCTCACATCATGTTCCAGTGAACATTTCTGACACATGATGGATAACAAAGGGTTTACAAGTGATTGTACTAAAAGTGATTCAAAAGTGGCAAAGAAGATTATTGCACTGAGTGTTAAAATACAAGTTTTACATAGGAAAAAAGTCACCTTGACATTGGCAATAATTTTTGGATATGATTCCAGAAGCACAGCAACGAAAGCAAAAATCAGCAAGTAAGACTGTGTCAAACTGAAGACCTTATATACAACAAAAGAAGCCATCAACAAAATGAAAAGTCAACCTATGGTACAGGAGAAAATACTTGCAAACCATATATTATATAAGGTGTTAATATCTAGAATACATTAAATATATTGAGTTAATGCAATTCAATAACAAAAAAAGCAAATAATTTTATTTTAAAATGGTGAAAAAGAAGATGAAAATGAATATATGTATATTCATGTATGACTGAAAAATTGTGCTGTACACGAGAAATTGACACAACATTGTAAACTGACTATAACTCAATAAAGAAAATAAATAAGTTAATTTAAAAAATAAATAAATCAAATGGGCAGAGAAACTGAATAGATATTTTCCAAAGACAAAATGGCCAGGAAGTACACGAAAAGATACTCAACATCGTTAACCGTCAAGAAAATGCACATCAAAGCCACAGTGAGCTACCACCTCTCATCTGTTAGAATGGCTGTAATGAAAATATGAGAGCCAGCAGGTGTCACTGAGGATGTGGAGGAAAGGACACCCTTGTACACTGTGGGTGGTTAGTGTAAATGTATGCAGCCATTATGGAGAACAGTAAGGAGAGTCTTCAAAAATTAAAACTAGAACTGCTCTTTGATCCAGCAATCCCATTTTGGGGTATTTATCTGAAGGCAGTGAAATCACTGTCTTGTAGAGACACCTGCACTCCCATGTTCACTGCAGCATAATTCACAGTAGCCGAGATGAATGGCTTAAGATGATGTTATGTATATGATTTTAAAATGGGCAGAGGACCTGAATAGACATTTTTCCAAAGAAGACACACAGATGGCCAACAGGTACAGGAAAAGATGCTCAACATCAGTAATCATCAGGGAAATGCAAATCAAAACCACAATTAAAACCACATCTGTCTGAGTGGCTATTATCAAAAAGACAAGAAAGGATGTTGGAGAGGATGTGGAGAAAAGGGAGCCTTCGTGCACTGTTGGAATGTATGTTGGTACACCCACTATGGGAAACAGTATGGAGGTTTCTCAAAAGATTAAAAATAGATCCAGCACATGATCCAGCAATTCTGCTTCTGCGTATTTATCCAAAGGAAAAGAAAACACAAATTTGAAAAAATATATGCACCCCAATGTTCATTGCAGCATTATTTACAATAGCCAAGATATGGAAGCAACCTAAGTGTCCATTGATAGATGAATGGATAAAGAAGAATTTATATATATAAATATATATAATGGAATATTACTCAACCACAAAAAAACCTTGCCATTTGTAACATCATGGATAGACATAAAGGGTATTATGCTAAGTGAAATCAGTCAGACAAATACTGTAAGATTTAACTTATATGTAAAATCTAAAAAACAAAACAAACATATCAAAACAAAAACAGACTTAAGATACAGAGAACAAACTTGTATTTGCCAAAGGGTAAGGGGATGGGGGGATGAGAAAATAGGAGAAGGGAATTAAGAGGTACATACTTCTAGTTATAAAATAGGTCATGGGGATATAAAGTACAGCATAGAGAATATAGTCAATAATATTGTAATAATTTTGTATGATGACAAATGGTATGCCATCATGTATGAAAACATCAAATCACTATGCTGTACACCTGAAAGTAATAAAATACTATAAGTCAATTATACTTTTAAAAAACTAAAGTAAAAAAATTTTTAATAAAATACTGATATTCCTACCTACCTCCCAGGTTTGCTGTGAAGATTAAATGAATGTATGTGAAAAACGAAATGCGAGATAACTGTTATACTTAGCTTTTTATAGCTCTTCATATGGGATTTGGGAAGGGAGGACTGGGAAACAGGCATACTCCATCCCCAGTTTTGAATAGGGAAGTTTCATTATTAATATTATTATTGACGAGGAACAAAAAAATTCCTATTCTAAGAAAGTAAAAAAAGAGATGGGTGCTGGGGTTCCCCTAGGATGTACACCACTACTTGGAAGTCAGCAGACTTCTGAATCAGCTGCTCATTCACCACTGCTGGGCTGTTCAAAGTGAGCCTTCAAAGCGTAGTAAAGGACCGACTCAGGCATCTTCCTGGAGGAACAGGACAAAGGAAGACAGAGTGATGGGGAGGGCAGATGGAGGGAGATGGAAACTGGTGGACAGCTTGTCTCGAGGAGAAAAGTAGAAAACCAGGAGGCTCAGGGCTCCTGAAAAGGCAGCTAAGAAAAAATAATCTGGACAACAGAGGAGGAAAATCTGGACAAAAGTGTTACCCACCCCCTCAAATGTACCTCTTAGGTTACCACATGTTTATTTCCCTGGACAAATGAGCACTAAAAGCCTTCAGTTATTCCTGAAATAAATACAATTGAATGTAAAAGTTGTAGGCTAAGAAGCCTTCATTTTGTACTAAAATAAAACAGCAAAAGTCACTGTTGGGTTAGGGCCCGCTCCACCGACCTCATCTAACCTGAATTATCTCTCAGAGACAACAAAGGGTAGGTGAGCTGAAGGGCTGGTAGCCAGCTCATCAAGAAGAGGTCAGAGACAGGAAAAGTGTGCACACGAGGAAAGGGGTAAACAGGACACTAGCAGTGTGGGAGAGAGAAGAGCGTGCAAGCAATCCAGATTCAAATCCAGACTATGCCACTTCCGTGTTATGAGATCTTGGGCAGAATGCCAAAATTCTCCAAGTCTTGGCTTCATCACTGGCAAAAAAAAAAAAAAAAAAATTATCGAATAATAATTATAATAACAACAACACCACTATTGGGAGCTGAATTATAGCCCCCGCCAAAATTCATGTGTTGACGTCCTAACCCTCAGTTGCTCAGAATGTGACTGTATTTGAAGATAGGGCCTTTAAAGAGATAATTAAGGTTAGATGAGGTCAGTGGAGTGGGCCCTAACCCAACAGGACCAGGATCTTTATAAAAAGAGGAGGAGACATCACGGATAAGCACTCGAAGAGAAAAAGCCATATATGGACCCAGCAAGAAGGCAGCCGTCTGCAATCCAAGGAGACAGGCCTCAGAAGAAACTAAATGACAGGCAACTTGATCTTGGACTTCCAGCCTCCAGGACTGTGAGGAAATAAACTCCTATTGTCTGAGCCAACCAACTTGTGGCATTTGTTCTGGCCACCTTAGCAAACTAATACAAATACCAACATAACAGTGAGTTTGTGAGGGTTAAATGAGGTAAGGTAAAGAGGCAAGAGGAAGGGGGAGGTATAGTTCACATAGTAGAGCACATGCTTAGCAATATACAAGGTCCTGGGTTCAATCCCCAGTACTTCCTCTAAAAATGAGTAAGTAAACCTGATTACCTCCCCGTAAAGAATAAATATAAGTTAACTTTTTTTAATTAAAAAAAAAAAAGGAGGTAAGGAAAAATAGATACCTAAATGGTTGTCTTCCTACCCCTTTCCTGATTAAAAATGATGTTTACCCTGCAAGTAGACTGTATGGGCAGAATCCAATGAGAGGGAAGTATATAACACTGACCTGAGCCACCAAACTCCAAAAAACTATAGCTGTTACAAATTTGTAATAAACTAAGAAAGATTAAGAAAAATCAGTGTGGGGATAATTTCAGAAAAAATTATTTTCTGATGTCAAAAGTTATTCATACTAGAATTTGCGTGACCCTCCAAACTATTGATTTGCTAGGGTCTGTCCAAAACGAGAAGAGATGGAAGGAAGGGAGAAAGGATGGAAAGGAGGGAAGGAGGGAGGAAAGAGTGGAGGGGAGAAGGAAAGAAATAAAAGAAAAAGTGCAAATAGCATATTTGTTTCTACAGATGAAGAAATCATAACTTTTTAATTAACTGGTGTGTCTGAATCGACATTTTGGACCTCAATCCCATGAATTTTGCAATATGACCCATTCCATTTCTGTAAAAATCGCTTTGTTGTCTAAGGGAAATCACACTGATTTACTCATGAGCATTTAGTGAGTACTAGCAGCAAATCAGATCTCATGTTAAGCTCTGTGCCTGTGAATTAGATATGGAAAGTTTGTATTTCGTACTATTTCCAACCTTCTGACTCCTAAATTAGGAGCAGACCCATAAGCTACCCACTGTTTAGCCCTTTGAAGTAACTGAGTATGCAAGCATTTTCTTTCTTAGTCACTCTGCAGCTTGCTTTTAGCCTTTTGGGTTTTCCTCCCCTAAAGGACAGTTCCCGTGGATCACCCACAGATGGCACTAGCTGGCTGTGATGAAACAGAGTTTCTTAAACATTTAAAACTTACTATGGAACTTTTTGTTTTTGAAGTACAGTCAGTTACAATGTGTCAATTTCTGGTGTACAGCAGGGTCCCAGTCATGCATATACATACATATGTTCATTTTCATATTCTTTTTCATTATAGGTTATTACAAGATATTGAATATAGTTCCCTGTGCTCTACAGAAGAAATCTGGGCTTTTTTTAAATCTATTTTTATATATAGAGGCTAACTCTATATATAAATTTGCAAATCCCAAACTCTCAAATTTATCATTTCCCTCAGTAGCCATAAGATTGTTTACTGTGTCTGCGAGTCTGTTTCTGTTTTGTAGATGAGTTCATTAGTGTCCTCTTTTTTTCTTATTTTTAGATTTTGCTTATGAGTGATATCATATGGTATTTTTTTTTTCTTTTTCTGGCTTACTTCACTTAGAATGACGATCTCTAAGTCCATCCATGTTGCTGCAAATGGCATGATTTTATTATTTTTTTATGGCTGAGTGGTATCCCATTGTATAAATATACCACAACTTCTTTATCCAGTCATCTGTCAACAGACATTTAGATTGTTTCCATGTCTTGGCTATTGTAAGTAGCGCTGCTATGAACATTAGGGTGCATGGATCTTTTCGAATTAGAGTTCTCTTCAGATATATGCCCAGGAGTGGGATTGCTGGATCATATGGTAAGTCTATTTTTAGTTTTATGAGGAATCTCCATACTGTTTTCCATAGTGGCTGCTCCAAACTACATTCCCACCAACAGTGTAGGAGGGTTCCCTTTTCTCCATACCCTCTCCAGTATTTATCATTTGTGGACTTTTTAACTATGGAACTTTTTAAACACACACAAAAATAAAGATATTATAATAAACCCCTACGTACCCATCGCCCAATGTCAACAATTGTCAGCAAGTGGCCTTATTTACCTACCATATCTGAGACAGGAGGGAAGAGGGCAGGGCACACCCACTCAAGGAATGACAGCAATTGAACACCAAAATGGTGGAAGATTCACCTCCTAGTTGGCCTTGAGGATTAAGAGGTTTGACTTCTAGTAGACCTTGAGCTTCATTATATGCTCATTGTAACAGCGTGATCAAATAACATGCCCGCAGGCGCCATGACAGCCCCAAGGCTAACCGCAAAAGGCCAAAGAATGGGTGATGGCTCAATCCCTGGAAATCCCAGCCCCCTCCCCAGGGCAGCTGGAATGGTCCCACCTGTAGGCGTGTGAAGCTACTGAGCCCATAAAAACTGACACCACCACGCCTAGTGGCCTTTCTGCTCCCTCCCCTTCGGAGACGGCCCCGCACTCTGTCTATGGGGTATGTCCTTACTTTTACTTTAACCTGAGCACCCAACTCCCACACCTCTTTCCTTGCCTTTCTCTTGCCTTACACTCTATGCAGTATGTATCCCTCTGAATAAATTCTACCTTTACTCAACGGTGGCTCGCACTTGAATTCTTTACTGCACGAAGCCGAGGACCCACACCTGGTGGGGCACATCCCAGGAGCCCAACTGAGACCTGGGACACGGCCCCACATCTGTTTTCCTGCATCATCTCCACTTACCCCAAGCTCGGGGTTATTCGGAGTGAAATCTCAGGTGTATCATTTCATCTGTGTTTTAGTGTGTATCAGTAAAAAGTAAAGGCAAGATGAGCACCTTGACCAGGCTGCAGTCTCTCAGGATTTTTCTTTTATTTTTGTCTTTATCTCTTAAACCTCTAATGTTTAATTCAAAGAAGTGTTTTTAATGCGACCATTCAGACTACTGCTCCATTTCAGAGGCTTTGAGCTCTTTGCTTTCTCCTCCTCACCGCCCGCGGCCCTCCCCTCCTTGTTTCTCTCACCTCTACATTTGCATCCAGTCTCTGGCTTCACAAGTGACTGGTTTTCTTTAGGCAATTTTTTAGTTTTGTTAGAATTTTATTCCATCAAGTTTGTTATCACAACGAGGAACATTAAGGAGCAGGTCAGTGAGATAATTGTGTTTCAACTAAAGATTTCGTTGATGAGAAGTTTTCAGGTGTTATTTTAAAACAACGAAAATAATAATTTTCCATTCTAAAGGCTTTACGATGTACTCTTAGTCATTAGTTGGGGTCTGACTCAATTTCACATCCACCTCAAGCCCTGACCACACTCTCCAGAAGCAGCAGACACTGGAAAACAGCAGATTTCCAAGAGCAGCGTGGTGGTGGGGAGAAACTGGACTTGGAGACTTCGTGGATTCCCAGCCTTGATCCCATCACTTGCCACTATGGGACCTTGAGCAAGTCACTCAAACCCTGTGCCACGGTTTCCTCCTCTGCAAACAGGGAGAGCATTTCTGTTCGCAAAACGCTGCGCACACACATGTAGTTAGGCAGCACACGTGGTGTTCAGAGCAGGGGTTGAAGTGTCAGAAATGGGTGCGCGTCCTGTGTGCAACCTTGAGCAGGTGGCTTTGCCTTTCTGATCCTCAGTTTCAACATCTACAAAATAATTACAAAACCCACATCATAAGGTTATTTAACAGCTTGACAGACACAGTGCATGTTAACAAAGCGCTTGGCGGCGTGCTTGACACACAGCAAGCAGCCACTTTACGGCAGCTCTTACTGCTCTGATTACTTCATTTCCAAGCTAAAGGGCCCTAGAATCACAGAAACCAAGGGGACTCGAGAGAATGCGTCCCAAGAGAACCCCTTAGGGCTGTTCATACAAGTTCACATCTGTTTCCTGGATCAACTTCGCCACAGAGTTTCCCTCAGATTCTCAGCTGGTCCCTTGGAATCCGGCTGTCCCAGGATCCTCATTTCCTTGGGGGGATGTACTGGTCAGAACTGTACTTCTGGACCTAAAACAAAGGAGAACTGAGCTCCCAAGCTGAAGGTCAGGGAATTCATGTTTTGCCCTCACCTGTCTTGTTATCCCATAGACAATCTCAAGCAGTCATATCCAGGTACTGCTTAAAGAAAATGACAGTGGCTGGTGTGTCACAGATAGTGACGGGTTGATGTCAATATGCAGTGATTCACTTGCTCCCCGACTGCAGCCACCAAGACCTCGGCCTCTCCATCTCTGGGAAGACTCTAGCTGTCTGACCGGGGGTTGCCTCAAGCAGTTTGCCTCCTTAATGTCAAGTAGGAGGATGCAGGAAGGAGCAGGTGCTTTAGCATAAGTCTGCTCTCGGTTCTCACAAAAAACCTGTGACACTAGCTGTAAGGGAATTAACATCAGTCAGATTTTATTCTCTCATTTGTCATTTTAAAACCAACCTCCCACTCAGGAGTGAAATGTTACCCTACTGATGCTCTTAAAAGTGGGATCTTAACAAAGAGAGACTCGCAACAGACGCGTGACTACTGTTCACATCATCACTGAGGCGCCTAGTGACCCAGAAAAGATCTTGTGGGTTGGGCTCAGAGTTTCTAAGAGCAGGGGAATGAAGGAAGATTTCTTTATAAATTTCCTGTAAAGCACTCTGTAAATAAACTTACACCAATGAATAGCACTCCCTTCCCCTCTTATGACAGCAGCCAGAAAACACAGCCGGGGCGTTTGCCATTCATAGGAAACCTAAATGCGACAGGACTAAGCACTGGTGAAATGTAAATGGGGAGAGAGAGAGAGAGAGAGAGAGAGAGAGCTAATTGCCCTATTTAAGGAGAAGAAAGATCAAAAGAAGGCACCAGGGATAGCATCTCTCTCCCACACACAGAAGCAACCCAGGTCTGCATTTCCCAAGCCTGCCTGATCAAGTGATACAGTAATTGGTGAATTATTATGCAAAAATGAGGGGAATTCCTTGGTAAAAATAATTTCAAGAAATACTGAGTTCAAAAAATGTAATCGGGTCACACTACGCCAAGACTTCTCTGAGCCTTTAATATGTCCCTACGCCTTTTAACACTGAGAGTGCGAAGGGTCTGAAGTCTTTCTCAAACATGTTTTACCATGAACTCTTTTATTCACAGATTATGTAAGAAATTGGGGGAAACTTTCCCTGGATCAATATTTCATTTTTAAATTCTACGTGTTCAAAGCGAACAAATCCCATGTGCTTATCCCACAAAAGCAACAAGTAAATATCCAGATATAGAAAGAAGCAAACCCCTTTTTGGTGAAAGTCTACATTCTGGACCCATCACTTGCTCACTGAGTCTCTCCCTTGCTCTTGTTCCTTTAAAATACATCCCCCACTGAATACAAAAGAATAACCCCATTGCATAGAAATAATATATATGATATATATAATATACTTGTATATAATATAAATATAAATGTAATATAAAATACTATAATAAATACATATATATTATATCTATAAAATATATATCCCCATGTATATTCGCATATATCATGAATGTGCCATCCCTTTCGGCCTCAGACTCCAGGGGCCGGTAGAAGAAGTAACCTATAACCATGTGTTAGGGTTGAAATGTGTACCCTCAAAATCCACGTGTTGAAATCCTAATCCCAAATACTTCAGGATGTGACTTTATGTGGAGAAAGGGTCTTTATAGAGTTGAAATGACATCATTAGGGTGGGGCCTGTGACCGATGTCCTTATAAAATGGAGAAATTGGTCATACATGAATATACATATATCTGTCTTCATATTCTTTTTCACCGTAAGCTACAATGTAAACTGACTATACTTCAATTTTTCTTAAAGTTGAACAAAATGGAGAAATTGGGACAGAGAGGTCTGCATGTGAAGAGACACACAAAGATGATCATCTTCAAGCCAAGGAATGGGGCCTGGAACAGAACCTTCCCTCACAGCCTTCAAAGGAACCAGCCCTGCTGACACCGTGACCTTGGACTTCCAGCCTCCAGAGCTGTGAGACGGTAAACAGTCTGTTGCTTGAGCCATCCAGTTTGCGGTACTGTGTTACAGCAGCCTTAACAGACAAATGCAATACTTTTACAGTCAGCTTTCACTCTACTTATACATCAAATACTCAGTGAGGGCTTGCTGATTCCAAGGCTGTTGCAGATGCTGGAGACACAGTGGTGAATACCGGCAGACACCGTCCCTGACGTCATAGACCTTACAGTCTGCTGAGGGACCCGGATGTGAAATCAAATAGTCACTCAAATGTAAAATCACAAATTATGGAACTAGCTAAAAAGAGACAAAGAAGAGGCTAAATCCTTCACATAAACAGAAGCCTGATCTATTCTGGGGTGTTGAGAAAGCTTTCTTGAGGAACTAACAGATGAGCTGAGACTTGAAGCAGGAATTGATAAAATGAAAGGAAGAAGGGAAAGCTGTTCCCACCAGAGGGAGCAATGTGTACAAAATAGACTTTTAGACAAAAAGAAAAAGACATGATGAACATAATCAGTACATATTACAAAGATTTGAATTCTCCAGGAAGAAATAATGACTCTAAATTCCATTATTCCAATATAATGTTTTTCAGATGTGATAATAAAGTTGACAGAAAGTAAAAGAGAAATAGAAAAAAATCTACCTTCATAATAACAGATTTTAATACATGTCTCTCAGTAATTGACAGATCAAGAAGACAAAAATCAGTAGAGACAAAGAAGATTTGAATCACAAGACACTTCATTTAACAGGAACTAACCGTCACACCGTCATCACTTGATATTGGCAGGGAATTGGTTTCAGAATCCACAAGCATTCCAAAATCCATAAATGCTCAAGTCTCTTATATAAAATGGTGCAGTATTTGCATATAACCTACACATATCTTCCCATATACTTTTTTTCCCCTCTCACATACTTTTTTTTTAACTGAAGTACAGTCAATTACAACGTGTCTATCTCTCTTGTGTACAGCACAATAAAACAGTCATGCATCACATACTTTAAATCATCTCTGGATTACTTGTAATACCTAACACAATGTAAATGCTATGTAAATAGTTTCTGGAGTGCAGAAAATTCAACTTTTGCTTTTTGGAACTTTCTGGAAACAAAAGTTTTTTGGAATCTTTTTGATTCGAGGTTGGTTGAATCCATGGATGCAAAACCCGTGGGTACGGAGGGCCGACAGTACACGGACTGCTACAACCAAACACTTCAAAATACACCGTCACTTCAAGCTCACAGAGAACATTATGGACTAAGCCAGAAAGCAAGTGTCAAACAAGAGTGTCAAGCAAACCACAGTCTCAGACTGCAATGTGTTTAAGTTAGAAATCTGTCCCTAAAAGATAACTGCCAAAAACGCTTATGGTTGGGAATTAAAGAAACATACATCTAAATAATTTACATGGTAAAGAAAAAAAACTTAACAGAATCTACAAAATATTTAGCAATGAACGTTAATGAATATATCTCATTTTACAATTTATGAGATGGAGCTAAAATAGTACTTAGGGGAAAACATATCCCCTTCAAAACAAATGGGTGAGGGTGCAGAGGGACTTAAATAAGTGAGCTAAATCTATGCTGATGACTTTCTATGTGCCCCACTAGATGCATCGGTTGCCTTTCTCTTCCTTATTCTGTGCTCCCACAAGGCTCATCTCTAAGGACTACATCATCCCAGCTACGTTTCAGCTAGATTCTTGCTGAGATTACCCAATGAGTGACACTGGCAGACATCAGGGAGTAAGAAGAGAGATCAGGTTATTTATTCTCGGCTCCCTCCTTACTGAGCCAAGATTTTGGCAGAGGTTACATTGCTCTGCCTAAGGCCATAGCTCTCCTTGGACAGCCCCTCTCCCAAGGCTACAGGTCTCATCAGGGGGTCTGAAAGCACAGCACCTTCCCCTCACACAAAACCAGACATATGGACAGTGGAACAGAATAGAGAGCCCAGAAATAAACCCACAGACTTCTGGCCAATTAATCTTTGACAAAGGAGGCAAGACTAGACAATGGAGAAAAGATAGTCTCTTCAACAAATGGTGTTGGGAAAACTGGACAGCAGCGTGTAAATCAATGAAGTTTGAACACTCTCTCACAGCATACACAAAAATTAACTTAAAATGGCTTAAAGACTTAAATATAAGACAAGACACTATAAATCTCCTAGAAGAAAACATAGGCAAAACATTATCTGACATAAATTGTAGCAATGTTCTCCTAGGGCAGTCTACCCAGGCGATAGAAATAAAAGCAAAAATTAACAAATGGGACCTATTTAAATTTATAAGCTTTTGCACAGCAAAGGAAACCATAAGCCAAACAAAACTACAACCTATGGAATGGGATAAAATATTTACAAAAGATGCAACTGACAAAGGCTTAATTTCCAGAATATATAAACAGCTCATTCAGCTTAAAAACAAAAAAACAACAACCCAATCCAAAAATGGGCAGAAGACCTAAACAAACAATTCTCCAATGAAGACATACAAATGGCCAAAAGGCACATGAAAAAATGTTCAATATCGCTAAGTATCAGAGAAATACAAGTCAAAACTACAATGACATATCACCTCACACAAATCAGAATGGCCATCATTCAAAAGTCCACAAATGATAAATGCTGGAGAGGGTGTGGAGAAAAGGGAACCCTCTTACACTGTTGGTAGGAATGTAGTTTGGTGCAGCCATTATGGAAAACAGTATGGAGATTCCTGAAAAAAACTAAAAATAGACTTACCCTATGTTCCAGCAATCCCACTTCTGGGCATATATCCAGAGGGAACTCTAATTTGAAAAGATACCTGCACTCCAGTGTTCATAACAGCACTATTTACAGTAGCCAAGACATGGAAACAACCATAGTGTCCATTGACAGATGACTAGATAAAGAAGTTGTGATATATTTATACAATGGAATACTACTCAGCCACAAAAAAGAATAATATAATGCCATTTGCAACAACATGGGTGGACCTGGACATTGGCATTCTAAGTGAAGTAAGCCAGAAAGAGAAAGAAAAATACCATATGATATCACTCATATGTGAAATCTAAAAAAAAAAAAAAAACAAACAAGAACAAATGAACTTATTTACAGAATAGAAACAGACTCACAGACAAAGAAAACAAACTTATGGTTACCAGGTGGATAAAGGGGGTGGGAAAGGATAAACTGGTAGTTCGAGATTTGCAGATACTACTATATATAAAATAGATATATAAGTTTCTTCTGTATAGCACAGGGAACTATATTCAATATCTTGTAGTAACTTCTAATGAAAATGAACGTATGTATGTGTATGTATGACCGAAACATTATGCTGTACACTAGAAGTTAACACAACATTGTAAACTGACTATAGTTCAATTAAAAAAGAATGAAAAGACATAGTTAAATGTGATGTAGAGATTTAAAAGATACCAAGAGGATATTATGAACAATTTTATGCTAATAAATTTGAAAATAGATGAAATGAATATACTCCTAGAAAAAAATATAATGCAATTCCAGTAAAAATCCCGGAAGACTTAGCCTTCAAATGAGTGCCCTGGAGCCATCTCACACTGAAATCCAGAAGCCAATTATCAAGTATTAAAGAATTCTGTGTGGTGATTGTTAACTTTTTATAGCTTGATATCATCCATACTTGGAGAATTTGTATTACTGAAATCGGTGAACACTACAGCTTTTATAGAATTTAAGTCATCAGTTTAAAATCTACCAAAAACAAAAAAAAAAACAAAACAAAAACTCAGGCTCTAACAGTTTAACCATCAAGCTTATCAAACATCCAAGAAACAAATAATTCCCGTCTTATACAAACACTTTCAGGGAACAAATAAAGAGAATCATTTAATAAGTTTAGCAAAACTCCCAAACTGACAGAGTGCAAGTAAGAAAAATCACAGGACAATCTCACCCAATACTATATATAAATGCTACTTTTGCAAAAAATGGTAAACAAAATGCTAGTAAAGCAAATCCAGTCATGTGTGAAAAAGATAACAAAATGGATTCTTCCCAGGAGTGTAAGATGGTTTAACATTAGAAAATCCTTTAATGTAATTCTCCACCTTAATAAACTTAACCAGACAAGTATGTCACCATCTCATTGGATTAAAAAGAACCTTTGATGGACATCAATAATATTCAGAATTTTAAGAAAAGAAGAAAAACTCCTAACTCTATCAAGAATAGAAGGAAATTCCTTTAACCTAATAAAGAGTCGCCTCCTCCCCTCCAGAAATAAGAGCAAGTGTGTTAACACATTGAAATCATTTCTTATAAAGGCAGGAAGAACTCAAGGGAGATCAATCATTTTCACCAGTTCTGGGCAACACTGTTCCGGGGGTTCTGAGCTGGCTAGCACTTTAAGGCACTGGAAAGAAATAGCACGTGTGAAATCACAAGGGTTGTTGCAAGACAGGGTGTGGGAGTAGGCAGCTGGTGCCCCTCCCAAGGAGGAAATTTAAAGTCAGTATCTACCCCAACAAGCCATGAAGACAGGGAGAGAAGAGTTAAGGGGGAGACTCAAGAAGCTAGAAAAACAGTTCAAACCTCCTCCTTTGCGCTTATGTAATGATCGAGCTGACAGGTGAAACCACCACTACCAATTATTAGGGATGCCTTGGGATCTCCCCACCCTCCCCGGGACCGCAGTTTCAGGAAGTAGAGTGAACAGGGAAGTCTCGTTCCATTACAGCGCGCTCCAGCCTCCCAGAGCCAGCACAAGCCCAGGGGAAGCAATCACTCCTTCCCTCCCATGCCCCTGAATCCCTACTCACTGCCCATCCTGCGTGGCTGGTGGTTCCGGGTTCCAGTGTCCTCTAGTAAAATTTTAAAAATTAAACAAATGAGCAAAAACCCCTGGTCTTTCCCCTGAGACACTTTTTAAGTTCTCGCTGCCCAGGCCACACCCTACATCTGTGTAATCATTCTCATGGGTGGCACCAGACATCAGTGTTTGTTTTACTTTGTTTAACCCAGGCTATTCCAGTGTGCATGCAATTTGGAGCTTTTCTCTTCAAAGTTTGTCTATGGACTGGCAGCATGAGAATCACTGGGGAGCTCTTTAGAATGGCAGAAACTTGGACCCTGCTCAGAACCACCGAGTCAGAATTTGCATTTCAACGAGATTTGTATGCCCACTGAAGTCTGAAAAGGTTAAACTTAGAGAAACAGACCACAGGTAGGAATCCCTGTGGAGTCCCCAGGACACAGAGATTTCTCTGGAGGGGCAGGGTGAGCGGGATGTCCATCACCAGCACTAACAGCAGCACACAAGCCCCCCTCTTCCCATCCACCTAACCCACTGCTGCCGGAATGATCTTTCCTGAAGCTCAGATCTTCCGCTGCTCTCCTATGGCCTACAGTGTATAGTCCAAACCCCTGGTCACGGGGTCCATTTACTGCCCCCCAACCCCCAATGTTCTGTCCCCTCCTTATCTGCCAAAACCCATACACACCTCCCCCATCCACACACACACACTCACGCCGCTGCTAATTTTGCTCTTCTGCATGGAGTTCTCCCCACATCCCAGACTCCCACTTAACCTCACCCTCTTGCCTACCTAAAGAACTCCTTTCGCTACATCAAAATCAGCTTAAATGTCTCCTTCTCAATGTTGCCTCCTGGGCGGAAAATATCAGGCATTTCTTCTGTTTTCCCACAACTTCTCCCACAACAAATCAAATTCAGTCATCCCTCAGCACCTGCAGGGGGTTAGTTCCAGTGTAACGCCAAAAGGTGAAGACCCCAGTTTTTGTCATATGCAAAAGATATGACAGTTTATAGTCTGGGGGTGGTTTACAGTTGGGAGATGGTGCGTTGTGTAGTGGAAGATTTTAAAGATTTATTTAGAAAAGGAAAAGTACAGCTCCAAGAACAGGAGGGGGGCTGAGCCAGGGGAGGAAAAGGGGAGGCTTTTGTCTCCTCTTTCTCTTTTACCCTCACTTAGAAGTGGTCTTTTAAATAATTGACAGCTCTTATCCCTGGAATGCTTAGTCATGTTTGGCCCCTTTTGTGCATGTCTTTACTTATGGTGCACACAGGAAAACCCATGGTGGGGGGGAGCCCTAAATAGTAATGTTAATTATAATACAATGAATATTGGGTCGTGTCTGGTTAAGTCCTTTCTGCTTCCACACAGTCGTGGCTGGCAGGTTCTAACCAGTTTCTTGTTGGCACTCATTTAGAAGAAGTAAAGTCCCTTTATGCTGGAGGCGGTTATAATGCCATCTTTCAGACCATCCTCTCTCTCCTCCACCTATCTGCACGGTGCCCGCAGTTATCTGACTACCTAACACCAGGACCCCTCAACAGATACCAAAATCCCCTGGTGCTCAAGTCCGTTACATAAAATGGCATAGTATTTGCGTATAAACTTACCCACATCTTCCCGTAATACTTTGTCATCTCTAGATGACTTGTAATACCTAATTCAGTGTAAATGTTATATAAATAATTGTAAATACAATGCAAATACTATGTAAATAGTTGTAAATATAATGTAAATACTATGTACATAGTTGCAAATTCAGGTTTTCTTTTTGAAACTTTCTGTTTTTTTCTGCATATTTTCAACTCATGATTGGTTGAATACATGGATGCAGAACCCTCAGATACAGAGGGAGCTGACTGTATAGCCATGATTATGGAATGGGAATGGTTTGTGGGTCTGTATTGCTCATGATTTTGCCCTGCTAAGGGCATGGACCACAGCCTGTCACGACTACTCTGTAGATAAAGGAATTAGGAATTTTGCAAGGACCTTAGGCCAGGGACCTAACTGGGTCTCTATCCCTCCTCACAGTTCCATCACTGGCTCATGGGGTTGTCCCTTAAGACTCACAATCAGTTAACTATATGCAGGAAACATTTAGTACATGCTGCCGTGGGAATACAAAGATGAAAACACATACATTGCCTTTTCAGAGAATCTGCCTGTGCAACACGTGACTACTCCATCCTCCATTCCATCCAGCAAGTACTTTGAAGCTCACAATCCAGCAGGAAGGTAAAGTGATGGCACCTTTTACATGTTCAGCAAAGCTAGCAAGAGTAAAGAATTAAATTCAAACACTTGCAAGCCACACCCCTGGGGTGATATTCTAAACTCAGTTGATTCTCGTTGTTCACAGCAGTTATGTTGTATACATTTGTTAGGTAGGTGGAGAAGCGGGAGCACTGGGCAGATTGGTGGAGGAGAGGAAGGATGGTCTGGAAAATGGCCGTATGCCTGCCTTTAGCATAAAGTGGCTTTACTTCCTCTAAATGAGTGCCAGCAAGAAACTGGTTAGAACCCAACATCTGCAATTGCGCAGCAGTGACAAGGACCTCACTGGACATGACACAGTGCTCATTGTAATATAATTAACTTTGTGGTTTAGCCCCTCCCATGGGTTTTTCTGTGTGCATCATGGGTAAGGACAGGTGCAAAAGGGGACAAGCATGACTCAGCACTCCAGGGGCAAGAGCTGTCAATCAATCAAGAGACCACCTCTAAGCAAGGGTATGAGAAAAGGGGCAAAGACCATTGCTATCCGCTCTTGGATCAGACCGCCTCCAGTTCTTGGAGGTGTATAATCCCTTTGCTAATAAATCCTTTAAAATCTTTCACTGCAAAACACTTCATCTCCCATTTGAATTCTTATCTTTCAGGTATGACAAGAACTGAGGTCTTGAGTTTGAGATTTATAAATGTTAGCCACTATATATAAAAATAGATTTTTAAAAAGTTTCTTCTGTATAGCACAGGGAACTATGTTCAATATCCTGGAGTAACTTTTAATGAAAAAAAATATGAAAAGGAATATATGTATGTATATGCATGACTGGGACATTGTGCTGTACACCAGAAATTGACACATTGTAACTGACTATATTTCAGTTAAAAAAAAAAAAGGAACTGGGGTCTTTTCCCTTGCCCATTTAGGATAACACATTCACCACAAATAATGAATTAGTGAATCCGGAACCACCGCCTCTAGGAGAAAGGTAGGCTTAGGTTCCTGGGGCCGATGATCACATCTTTGTCACCTAATCAGTACAGAACCTTGTTTCATATGTGTTTCTGGTTAAAGACACTTTATTTAATATATATTATTGATTAACCTTGAATTTGTGGCCAACAGCACTGTAATTCATACCTGAAGGAAACTTACCTTACACAGCATTTTCTCTGTAAGATACATCACAGCCTCTGCACTTAAGCACCCCAGACATCACCTCAGCCATTCTAAATGGTGGAGCCATCAACAAAAAGCACAAAAATGCAAAAAAAAAAAAAAACCCCAAAAAACAACAACAACAGCAAAACAAACACGGCACTAAATAAACTGTGAAAAGGATAGTTTATAGCATGAGAGTTGAAACAAGAAGGCAGAGCACGGCTTTGTTCGACACCAGCGGGGAATGCGCGTGTCTGACAAGCCATGTTTTCCAGCACTCCTCACACGCCTACCAATGACTACAAAAGCGCCATGAGTATCGACATGAGGTTACAAATAACTATCAGCCTGGAAGCATATCTACAAATGTAGGATCGGCAGACAGTGAGGTCTGACTGTATCTAACAACTGGTAAGTTAGGAGCACCAACAAATTAGAAGAGATTCGAACCATATTATGTGGAGCCGGCTGGCGCTCTCTGGAGTCCTAAAACCCGCATCCCTGGGCTCTCGGTGCGCCTGGAGCCATTGATACCTTAACCCCCACTCCCCGCAGGGCCCTGCGCACATCTGCATTTCTACAAGATAAAGCATCCTCTCTTGCTGTGTGTTTACCCTAACAGTACTCATCACCCCAGGAGATAGCCTGTTTCACAATGCCCTGGGCTGACAGGCCTCACCTCCTGCCCTTATCAAAGTCATAAATCCTATTATTCAGTTCCTGACAGATCTTACAACCAAGGTACTTGGTGCAGGAATTGATCATGCACCCCTCCCCTCATTCCTCGTGTTCACAGCCCCTTTGCCCCCAATAAAGGACCCTGCACACTCTCCCCAGCTCTCACACAGGCACCTCTCATCTGTGTGGCCACTGTTGTCTGTAGCAGCCTATCTATTAAACCTCCCCTTTGTTCTTAAATCCTTGTGGTCTTTGGTTCTTGGTAAATTCTTTTACCACCTGGGACCACCACATTGTGTCCACAACATATTATTTAAGACCCTGCGGGCTCCCAATGTGCCAGGAAAGAATGCTTGGGTTGTTGGGTTCTGGCTCATGGGGTCTAGGAAGAGCCCAGAGGAAGAGCTGGGCAGCCAGGTGTGGCATGGGGACCATGGCTACTTACCAACAATTACTGAAGAATTGCAGTATATTATTAAGCACTTTGGCTGTATCGGCCTTTCCTAATGCCAAAGTGATACCAGGCTGAGAAATCCCAAATTTTCTCTGTTGCTCATGATTTTGTAAGTCTGTTTGACTCACTTACACTGGAAATTTTATTACCCTTGCTTCAGATAAAAACAAACTTAATTTTATCTGAGGGAGGGGGAAGTCTCCTACCAAAAAATTTGAATAGCAATCTGTTGGCTACTGGCAAACCAAGTTATGTTTCAAGTGGCACCACCCTCAGTCTTCCCTCTGTGTGGCACTACTATGAAGGGGCATTCTGCAGACTTGGATAGCACCAGGATTTCTTGCAGAGCAGGCTCAGCTCCTGGCCACAGGCATGCTTCAGTAATCTGATGATGGAGATGGAAGGAGTCATAGAGTGGCCCTGGCTGCTCAGGGCCCTCCAAGACACAATCTGTCTGGAGCAGTGCTTCACAAATGTGAAGTGCATGCAGATCACCCATAAATCTTGCTCAAGTGCAAATACGAATAAAATAGATCTAGAGTGAAGTCTAACCCTCTTTAGTTCCAACAGGCTCCCAGGGGATGCTCATGCTGCTGGTCCATGAACTACATTGGGTACCGAGAGCCTATGCTGGAGCAGTGATTCTTAATGTGTCAGGATCACATAAAGAGTCTGTTAAACTGCCATGATATAAAATAGATAATTGCCTCAATTTACCTCCATCCCTAGGGAAGATCTTCTGTCTATCAAAAGGGAAGCCCGTGAAAAAAGAGAGATCCTCAAAGTGCCCATGACCTAAAGCACGAGGTTTAAAACCAGGGTCCCTTTCTTGGGTGGCTGGGCTGGAGACTTCTGCTGCTCTTACATAGTTTGGTAGCCATGGTAGTGAGAATATTCCTGAAGCTGGTTTCCAGGCCTTGCCTCTCTATCTGTTGCCATTTCCCTGACCTCCTTTTCCCTAGTCACCTCCCCTCAACACACAAACTGCCACAGATAAACTGGCTTAATCCTCTGCCCACACCCTCCATGGTCATTTCCCACTCTAGCCCCAAACCCATGGGCAGCTCCCTGGAGATACGCCAAAAATCCGCAGGGCTGTGGCAGCAATCGGCGAAAGCTGCTTTTAGAATCACCTTCCTTCCCTGGCATCCTACTGATGGAGGAAAAACGGATGTGGGGCGTGAGGAGGGCCGTGTGCCAGGCTTCGGCTGAGCCCCTGGGACGTGCCCTGCCAAGTGTGGGACCTTGGCTTCGCGCAGGAAAGAATTGAAGAGCGAGCCACAGTTGAGTGAAGGTAGATTTATTCAGAGAGATACATTGAAAGGCAAGAGAAAGGCCACGAGGTGTGGGGGTTGGGTGCTCAGATTAAAAGTAGGTACACACTCCATAGGCCGAGTGCAGGCCTTCCCGAAAATGGAGGGAGAGAGGGCAGAGGCCTTGAGGCACAGTGTTGCCAGTTTTTATGGGCTCAGTGGCTTCATATGCTAATAAGTGGAAGGACCAGTCTAACTAGCCTGGGGAAGGGGCTCGGATTCCCAAGAAGTTGGCCATTTCCCACTCTTTGACCTTTTGTGGCTAGCTTGGGACTGCCCTGGTGCCTGTGGGCATGTTATTCACCTTGTTAATATATTACAGTGGGCGTGTAATGAAGCTTGAGTTCTGCTAGAAGTCACATCTCCCACCATCTTGAGCCTCAGGGCCTACTGGGGGTTGAATTCTCCACCATTTTGATGTTAATTGCTGTCTCATTCCTTGAAGGGCTGTGCCCTGCCCCCTTCCTGTCTCACTACTAACTCCAACTCACATATAACTATGTTCCAACACTCATCCACTCTAGCTCGAATTCAGAAGGAGAATAATGACGATAACCTAGCTTGGTTCCTGGTCCTTCCATCTTGTCACGAGTGTAGATCAATTACATGAATAAATAAAGCCAATCCCTCCCCCCAAAAATGGGCCTGTTAAAGCTCATACGGCTGCCCCACCCCAAGAGTTTCAGATTCCGTAGTCCTGGGTTAGGGCCTACAATTTTGCCTTTTTAACAAGTTCTTAAGTGACAACAATGCCGCTAATTTGGAGAGCACACTTTAAGAATTACTCACCTAATAGAAAACAAACTTACGCTCACCGGAGGTAAGGCAGGGCTGGAGGGATGAAGTGGGAGTTCGGGACTTGCAGGACTACTGTGCCTGAGCAACAGGATCCTACTGCAGAGCACAGGGAACTAGATTCAATACATCGTAATAGCCTATAATGAAAAAGAGTCTGAAAAGGAATATATCTGTGCATAACGGAATCACTGTGCTACACACCAGAAATCAACACGTTGTTAACTGACTACCCTTCAGTTAAAAAAAGAGAATTGCTTGTCTAGACTAAGCAAGTCAGACCGTTGAATCTCGTTTCCTTCAGCTTTTTTACAGACATAATATTGCTAGCCTTTCGTCATTCTGGCAAAGAACTTAAAATTCCTATCAAAGGTATCACTCTAATGATAAAGCTCCTGAGGTCAGGGGCCATAGTTTATATTTATTTGACACAATGTGAATAGAGGAAGGACAAATTAATACAATCTGGATTTATGACCAATTAAATAATGAATTTGACTATTGGGTGGGATCTCTTACCCTTCTGAGTGCTTTCTGTTTCGACTGGCACAAAACTGATCACCAGTTGCCAGTTCTCCCCTTCCGTTCGTTCGTTTCTACGAATTCCAAATTACGGTTTTTGCAAATGTCTTCTGTCTTTCTCTCTTTTTGCAAATCAAAAGCCCTAGAAAGAAAGCCACTGGGGGTCGGGGGCAATGGCTCCTAAACTTTGTTTCCGGTGTGCCTAAAACAGGACCTGTCAAAATTAAGTGCTCAATAAATATTTCAGGAAGAGGGAGGAAGGAAGGAAGGAGCAGGGGGAGGGAGAGGAGGGGAGAGGAGGAAACATGTACCCTTAGTTCACTGTGTGATCTGCTATTGGCAGGCCTTCAAAATGACTCACCTGAATACCTTTCTAAAGGCAAAATTTTGTGTTTACTATTAGTTAAGCCTTTATTCCAGATGAAGCCCTCTGGCAATAAAAAGTCAAATGATTTCTAAGTAATAATAATGTTAATAAACTTTAAAAGCCAGCATGTTACAATACCATTAGCTTATACAAAGCAGTTGGCAGGTAGGTCACTGGGAGGGACTGACTGTGGTCTATTCACCAGGTAGGAACATTATCTTTCTTCTAACCCAGCAGATCGATCGATAGATCACTCTGTTCTGTATAGAAGCAACCAACCAGAGACACACACAGTCTGTTTGCTCAGCTAAACAATTAAGGCCAAGCGTTGGTCCACAACTGTCCCTTCACTGAGACGTCCCAAGAACTGGGGAGGCCTGGCTGCCTCCCTGGTGACAAGACTGATATTGGTAAATATTCGCCAGGTGCTCACTATGCGGGGAGATTAATGGACAGTAGATGCAATCTATACTCAGTTTCCAGCTTATCTGGAAGGAAGAGAAGGCATACAAGCAGCTTTGTGTTATAATGTAACAGAGGCGTGTGCAAGGGCCGTGAACAGAGGAAGTCGTCACATTGTAACTCCCTGGGGGAGTCGCGGAAAGGCTTTGAGAAAGAGTGACATTTACGTGGCCCTTAAAGGAGGTGTAGAAGTGAACCCAGAGCTGAAGGCAGGACACCGCCTTCCAGGCAGAGAACAGGATGTGCACATGTCCATGAAGTGCGCCTTCAGAGAGAAAAATACGTTGCTAAACCAGTGAGGTTGTGGGGCGGCAGCTATCTGCTGCTCCAGCTTTGCGTCCCTGTTGCCTGGGTCCACCCAGGCCTGGGAGCTACATACAGCAATACCTGTAGACATTGTTTAATTCAGGGCCTGATGACAACAGCAAACAATTTGTTGAGAATGACTGAGCCAACTATGGAATGAGACGGACCACGGACGGTTTACTACACAGCAGGGCAGCACGAGCAACTGAGCCACTGAGAAAGGTCTGGTGTTAATTTCCAGTTTCTTATCACAGAGGAAATGGGAAACGTCCTTAGCCACTGGGACTCTGTTACTCCAGATTTCTGTTCTTTCACTGTTCCAGATCCGTGGATCTGCTTTTCTGAGTCTCAAGCTGTTTTAGACCCAGTACAATTGGCACTGCTGACTTGGATCAGAATGTGAGCCTTCAGCGCCTACCTCAGCATATAATCAAGGTGTCTGCTCCTACCAGAGATGCTGGCAATAGTTTTGCCATGAATTATTTTCCCGTTTTCTATGTGAATAATTAGTCCATAAATGGCTTCTCTCTGGGTGACAGGACCCCACAGCTCTTTCTCTCTCTCTCTTTTCCTCTGTCTCTCTCTCTCTCTCTTTCCCTCTGTCTCTCTGTCTCTCTCTCTCTCTCTCTCTCTCTCTCATTTGAACATCTTATTTCCAGAGCAGTTGCCTATGTGATCTTAGAGATCAACAATCTTCTTTCACGTATAATTGAAAAATTGTGCTCTACACTGGAATTTGACACAACATTGTAAAATGACTGTAACTCAATTAAAAAAAAGTTAAAAAAAAAAAATCTTCTGTGGTGACCCAAGAAGAGAGGTTTGGCATATCCTGTTTCTCTTCATGGCAAGCATAGCTTCCTGAAGGGATCTGAGCTAAAAAAGGGTTCCCTATGTTGCTGGAGTTTCCCACTGTGAAGACAGATTGACTTATTCAACCATATTTGGGGAGCATCAACTCTATGCTGGTGCTGGGAATATAGTGGTAAACAAAACAGACAAAAACCCTTCTCCATCTGTATTCCACCATGTAATTCTGCAAGAGTTTAAGCTCCCACCTTTAAATCATTCCGTGTTGAACATCATGTAGGCTACACAAATTTGTGGAGAAATAATAAGACCGGAATATATTCAAGGAGCTGTGAAAAAAATCATGAGGGTCATTTCTGCCCTCTTCATACCTAACACACCTGCCTGGAACTTATTTATTATGCTATTCAATAGACATTTACTGAGCACCTAATATTTACCAAGGATTCTAGAACACTTCTCTTCAAACTTTAACCTACGAATGAATCGCTTGGAGATCTTGCTAAAGTGCAGATTCTGATTCATGAGGTAAAAGGGTCTTGGATTTTACTTTTGTTTTTAAAATTTTTTTAATTTTTATTTTGTATTGAAGTATAGTTGATTTCCAATGTTGTGTTAGTTTCTGGTGCACAGCATAGTGATTTGGTTATACATACATATATTCTTTTTCATTATAGATTGTTATAAGCTGTTGAATATAGTTCATTGTGCTATATAGTAGGACCTTGCTATTTATCCATTCTGTGTACAGTTGTTTGTATCTACTAATCCCAAACTTCTAATTTATCCCCCCTTTTCCCCATTGGTAAGAATAAGCTTGTTTTCTATGTCTGTGAGTCTGTTTCTGTTTCTGTAAATAAGTTCATTGTGTCATTTTTTTAGATTCCACATATAAGTGTTGTCATATTTGTCTTTGTCTGTCTGACTTACTTCACTTAATATGATAATCTCTAGGTCCATCCATTTTGCTGCAAATAGCAAATAGCATTATTTCATTTTTATGGCCAAGTAGTATTCCACTGTGTGTGTGTGTGTGTGTGTGTGTGCGCGCGCGCGCATGCGTGCGCGTGCGCGCACCACAACTTTTTTATCCAATCATCTGTTGATGGACATTTGGACATTCAGGTTGCTTCTGTGTCTTGGCTATTGTATATAGTGCTGCCGTGAATATTAAGGTACATGTATCTTTTTGAGTTTTAGTTTTCTCCAGATATATGCCCAGGAATAGGACTGCTAGATCATATAGTAGTTCTATTTTTCGTTTTTAAAGAACTCTCCATACTGTTTTCCATACTGGCCGCACCAAACTCCATTCCCACCAAGTGCAGGAGGGGACTTTACTTTTCTAACAGGCTCCCATGTGGTAACAGTGTTGCTGGTCCATGGGCCACATTTGGATGCGACAATTTACATTCTGGTGGAAGACAGACAGATAAAGCAGTAATTAAGAGAATAGTGAGTTGATATATAGAAAACAAGGTGGCAAGACCCAAGGGAGCCCAGAGTAAGAACTGAAGATGGGGAGAGTTATGATGAAATTGGTCTTTTTAAAACCAATATAACTCTGAATGCAGCATGAAGGCTAGCCTGGGAGGTCCTGAGAGATAGACCAAGGACAAAAACTAATAATCACAACAATAAAGCTAACGTTTATTGAGCACTTTCATCATGCTAGGCTTTATAGACTTACTGAACCCTCTCCATAACCCTATGAGATCGGAACTTGTGGTGGACAGAAGGATGTCCCCCAAAGATGTCCATGCCCTGATCCCCAGAACCTGGTAAGGCAAAGGGGAATTAGGGTTGCTTATCATCCGACCTTAAGACAGAGACAGTAGCCTAGATGACTCAGGCGGGCCCAGTGTAATCACAAGGGTCCTTAAAATGGAGGAGGGAAACAAAAGAAAAGTCACTGTCAGAGGGATGCCGTGCGAGAAAGAGTAAACTGGCCTTGGCTGGCTTTAGAGATGAAGTGGCTCACGAATCAAGGAACACAGGGAGCCTCTAGGAATGGAGAAGCAAGAAAATTCAGTTTCCCTAGAGCCTCTGGAATGAACGGAGCCCCACCAACACCTTGATTTCAGCCCAGTGAGACCTGTTCAGACTTCTGACCTCTAGAAGTGTAAGACAAAACATTTGTGTTGTTTTCAGTCACCACAACCAGAACTTCCGATTTGTTACAGAAGCTATGGAGAAACTAACGTAGTATCCTTTAAAGATACAAAAATGGAAATACACAGTTTATCTGCCTGCTGGTAAGTGGCTAGATTGGATCTGAACCCCAGACTCACAGTCACTCACTCTCACTCACTGCACTGGAGGGAGATCCTGGATTTAAGACATACTATTTGGCAGGATCTGTTGACTAGTTAATACACAAGGATTTAGAAGATGAAGAAATTCTGAGTAACAATAGGGTTTGTACTTTAAGCCACTGTTGGGGAAGTGACATCACTTACTCGTGGGATTAAAGAAGCAAATGAGCCGTAGGCAATTATGGGAGAGGCCTCAAACACTTTTGTATTTAATCTGCGTACAGATTCAGATTCTGCCAACAGGTGAACTAAACTGTATAGTAGCTCATCCTAGGGAACACCTTAGCTAGCATCTTCTCTGTGGCTCCTCATTTAAGTGCAAGGGGTGCAGAGTTGGGATGAGGAGGTGGGAAGACAGCATGTGAAAGAGCTTGTCAAACAAGGTCAGTCCCTGTCTTTCAAAAGAAAGCTTCTCTGTTGTATAACATTTATTATCGTATTAGCACTTCTCTTCAGAGTCGCGAACATCCCTCAAAATCAACGTATAAAACAACTGCCTATCAACATTCTCAGTTCCCTCTGCTTCAGTCCACAATACAATACAAAAATTTGAGGAACCTCTTTTGGGAGCAGTTTATTTAAAGTCCAGAGGAAAATGTCCTCCTGGCTAATGGGACTGAAACACCCGGTTTGAGGAAGGCAATGGTCTGGGAGTGGAAATTCACAGGCTTTGGAATCACAATGATCTGGGTTTCAAGTGCTGATTCTGCTCCTTACTATCTGTGTGATCTTGGACAAATGACTTAACCTCTCTGACCTCCTTCATCTGAGGATATAAATCCTACCTCTTGGGATTATTTTGAGTATCAGTGAGACGAAAACAAAGTGCCGAAAACGTGAAAGGCACTTAACGTTTCCTTTAACTTTTAAAATCAGAAAGACCTATGGTAAAAAGGAGCGAATAAAAATGTCTGTGAATAAAAATCATCACGTATCATAGAGAGTCATTTTTACACAGTGCATTTTTACCACCTCTAAGATGTGGCTCAGTCTCGGCACCTACTTGCCAGGTAAAATGGAGACCCTTGTCATTCCCAACAGAGCTGGCCTATTACACAGGTTCCAACCCTGGGATCCCAAGCATGGCAGAGCCCGCTTGCGTGAGTGACACCAGGAGGGCTGAGATCATTTCCCCCCCTATTCCTCTGCTGTCTCACAGCCCAGTGGGCTCATCAACAAGGGTAACCCACGTGAAACAAGCCCACAGGACGTCCAATCCAAAACCACAGTCGCACTCAAAGGGGTTAAAGTTCAGCAGGAAACATACATCAGGAGAATCAAATATCTTCCTCTCCTCTCTAGGTCACCTCCCCTCCATAACAAGCCACACTCTTCTCCCAGAAAGCCACGTGTCCCTCCCTTACTTTATCCAGTCTCTGCTCAGTGTCATCTGTTCAGTGAGACTCCCTAATGTCTTCATAGGATAGCTTCTCCTGTTTCTTTCCTTTACCATGCTTATTTTTTTCCCTAGAGCTTATTATTCCCTGAAGTGATGTCATAGATTTGTGTTCTGTGAGTACTGTCTGCTTCTTCCGCTCTCTCGTTAAGCTCTAGGAAGACCAGTCTTTCTCTCCTTGTTACGTTCTTATTATCAGAATTCACTGCTGAATTAAAACTCATCGGGGCACATAGCAGATGCTCAATAAAATATTTGTTAACTGAACGTTAGAAGACCAGTTGTCTAAGATAATAATACATATTATTTATATTACTTATTGAGTCAGGCCCCCCCAAATTCTTTGAGTTAAGCACTATTATTATTATCCTCATTTTGTAGCTAAAGAAACTAACGTTTCACCAGCCCAAGGAGCTTGCCTAGAGACAGACAAAGACAGAGACAGACAGAGACATCAGGAGTCCAATCTACACGTGTGCCCTTAATCCCTACACACGTGGTTCTCCCAAGAGTTGGAGGGTAGACAAATGATTAGATTAATGAGCCTTTAAATTCACTTCCAACTCTGTGGCAATGGGAAAACACTCAGAAGACTATATAATCTTGTTAAAAAGTAAAACATTTCAACTGTTAGGAAGCAAGTTTGCCAGCCCCTCACTGGAGCCTCTCAGTAAGAGATGAACATGTCACTCACATAGCAGGCCAGGGAGCAAACGTGTTCTGCAGAGGGCAGTGTCCTTTAACTGGCCCACTGGACCCAGCACAGACTGACCTTAGAAAGGTCCACTTGAGAACATGAGAAACACCCTCTACTCAAAACCCGCTGCTCTGTTCCTGTCCCAAAGGCGGACAGCAGATTTGTTGCTCGGAAAAGTGAGTTCAAAGTGAGAACAGAGAGGGTGGCGAGCAAGCAATATTCTACGTGAAGGTAAGAAGCATGTGTCTGAGACGTACAGAGTCTTGTGGTCACTTGGAGCAGGTGACTCCAGGTTCTGGAAAGGTTTGCTTAAGAGTAACCATGGGTTTTTAGAGAATAAGGGAAGCCTGTCTCACACACACACACACACACACACACACACACACACACACACACACACGGCCAATTCCTCCCTTTTCTAAGCACTCTGTGCCCCGCACGTGTTAGGTAATTACTACTTTAACTGATTTCACTTGCCTCACTCTGAACTGCTTCCCAAAAACATACGTGCTTTGTTCATCTTTCTATCACCGGCATCGACCAGCCACAGTGCTCAACAAAGTTGAAATTCCAATAAATATTTATTAAATAAATGCATGGTAGAAAACAACAGGTTTTGGGGTTTGGTTTTTTTTTGGTTTTTTTTTTTTGCCAATTTAATACCAAGGTAATATTTTTAAAAATAGTCATGACTTTAAACTTCTGGCTCACGCATAACCTTTTAGCAGAGATAAGGCAGAATGGTTAAAAATGCTGACTTTATATTCAGGAAACCCTAGATTTAACTCTGATCCTTAATACTTCGGGTTGTAAGAAGAATCTGTAAACCTCCAAACTCTTGTTGCTTCATCTGCACCTGGAGATAACAGCTACCTTTCTTTCGGAGGAGGTCGTCAAGGGGACATGGCCGCTGGGTGACCTGGGAGCTGGTCTCGGGCAGCAGGCGGCCTTTTCCCCAGCTCCCTGTACTTGGAAAGTATGTTCTACCCGCTGTCCCCACAGTGCGAGCCACTTTCAAGGCAGATACTGCTCATTCGTGACACTCTTTCCTCTTACCCACTCGTTGATGGTGTTATGGCAACTTTTATTTTCTTCTTTATGGCTTGTTGTCATAAATCCACAATGAATGGATTTTACTGTTCTAATAATTTAAAGAAAATAAAAGTAAATGATTTACTGCCTGAATGACCACCCTATGAAAGAAGCACTTAACAAAGAAATAAAGAACCAAAATCAGTCAAAGCAAGAAAAAAGAAAGACAGAGCCGTGTTGGGGTATTGAAGATGGAAGCAATTGTCATACTGCCAAAAAGGAGAAGGAGGGAGATTATGGACTGAACTGCATCCCCACCAAAATAAGCTGGTGTCCTGTCCCCCAGTACCTGTGATGTGTCCTTTGGAAATAGGTTTTTTTTTGCAGATGATCAAGTTAAAGTGACGTCATTAGGGTGGACTCCAAAGAATATAGCTTATAAAAAGGGGAAATTTAGACAAAAAGACACACACACACACACACACACACACACACAAACACGGGGAGAATGCCATGTGGAGATGAAGGCAGAGATCAAGGGGATGCTTCTATAAGCCAAAGAGAACCAAAAATTACCAGGACTCCACTGAAGCTAGGTGGGAGTGCTGGAACAGAGTCTTCCTCACAGCCCTGGAAGGAACCGACCTTAATTAAGTAGCCTTAATCTCGACTTCGAGCCTCCAGAACTGTGAGACAACAGAGCCACCCAGTTTGCGGCACCTTCTAACAGCAGCCTCAGAAAGGGGGCAAGACAAGAAGAGGAAGAGGGAGAGAAGAAAAGACAGAAACGTTTATCAGCCGTGAAAGCTCAGTCTCTCTTGGAAAGGAAAGCGTCCACATAAAGCTAATTTGTTATGGTAAAATAGCCAATATAAATTCAACTTTCCCAAATACAGTTAATACATGTTCCTAGGTAAATGTTTCATTTCTGAGAGATAATGGACCAGCGTGGACTGTCTGGATGACGCTGTGTTTCCTTCCTCTGCATTAGAGAGAGATTTCAGTGGCAAAGTGCAGGGAAAGGTACATGTTATCTCAGAGACTGGACTTAGAGGAGGAAAGATGATAAACATTTGCAGAGGGCAAGAGGAGGTCTGGAATCAAAGCGTGAGTGGTAATAGCATCGTTGTCCTACTGGCTCCGTGCAGAGATGTCTGTCAGGCTGTGAACCCACGGGGAAAGGACCCTGGACCGTAGCTCACGCTCCCTTGGGAGGCCGGCTGTTCAAAGTGAGCAAACAGCCTAAGGCAGATGATTTTCATGCTCCTCCAGGATTTCTTTGTTTATTTTTTAAGCCAGAGTCCTTTCCCTAAGTCAGTGTTTTTTTTTTTAAAGGGAGATCCACAGACCATGTTTAGCAACATCGCTTGGAGTACTCATCTGAAATTACAGTTTCTGCCCCAACCTGACCCTCCGAATCTACAGATTCAGGATCTCTGGGAGTAGAGTCCAGGATCCTGCATTTTATTTTATCAGCAACACAGGTGATTCTTTCAGAAAAGCTCTAGGGTCTAGCAGCCTTCTGTTCTGTAGCTTCCTCCGTTGTCCAAGTTGTAAGTTTGTATATTTGGTTGGTTAACTTTATGGAGAATACATTCTTTACATTCTACATTATTCTTTACATTAAGAAAGGATTTGGAGGCCTTGGAATGCCAACAGTGTAATTGAAGCCATGGATCAAGATGCAGAAGTTATGAATTTATTCTGACTCTTGATTATGGAACATGGGTTGTTTTGATGATAGACAGTCTCAAAATGGGAGGAGGTTTAGAATATATATTATAATATTTAAAAAAAAAAGGATCAGGCATGTAATAATTGGGGAAAGTTTGCCACCTTGGTAGAGGAAAAAAATACATAAAGATGGTTACTATATCAAAGTACGTACTACATAATGGTACAGTCCACAATGAAGTTTCGATTATCATAAGTTTTTATATAGCAAATATAGCATATAAATCCATAAGGCAACAATGTCAAAAATGCAACAAGAATGGACAGAAATACAATTATGGTAGAAGACTTTAGCTTATGTTTGAAAATTAATAAAAATGAAAAATAAAGCATACTGTTACCAAAAAAATTTGAAACCTTCCCCCAATTCAGTCAAGAAAAAAAAAATCAAAAGTTGTAACCAACCTAGAAAATAACAATGATAAAACAACAATGCATTAGAAACTGTGAGAAACTTCTAAAGCCATGAAGAAAATTCGTAACATTTAATAGTTTTATTACTAAGTGTTAAACTTTCAAATCAAGACATTTTAGAAGAAAGCAAACCAAATGAAGCAACATAAAGAAATAAAGACAAAAACAGGAAGCAATGAATCAGAAAAAAAGAAAAAGCACAGACAGCGCTAATAAATACACTTAAGAATAAAAAATAGGATAACAAACAATGAAAAAGCTCCCTGGCGAATATATTTTTAAACAGGAAGTGTACAAATTTAGAAGAAAGAATATAAACATACTATACACAAAAAATGTAAACGGAATTTTAAAATAATATGAGAAAGTGGAATGAAATGGATTATGTTAATAGCAAGTATCAAATTTATATTACATACAGATTATATATTAATATAAATTACCAAAACAGACAGCAAAAGAGATGAGAAGGGCCAAGGAGACCAAATACTACAAACCAACTGAAAAAGTTGTTAAACAGGTGCCCTTTAAAAGCCACCCAATTCAGAAAACACCCCAGAGGATTTCCATCACCTCCTGTCACACTTCAAGGGACAAAGATTTCTAGTGCATTAAAATAGTTCCAAAGCATGAAGAGAAAAGAAAGGCTTCCAAACAGTATTTACAAAGCCAGTATAACGTCTCCCCAAAACCTGAAAATGATAACACAGAAAACTACACATCAGTGCTTTATGAATACTATCTAAAAATGCAAAATAAAGTGATGGAAATGGAACCGCGTTGAGCATTAAAGGAAAAATGCAGCATCATCAAAACAGATTGGCTGCAGACATTTTAAGTTAAAATTCAACATATTAAAAGATCAAAGGAGCAAAACCAGATACTTCTTTCTGTAGCTGTTAAAGAGGAATTTGTAAAATACCCAATACCTATTCAGCATACTTCTCTTAATTGTAGGAGACTCAATAAAGCAGGAAAACAGGGATATTTTTAATTCCATAAATTGGGTGGGGAATGTGTGCTTGCATCTCTGAGTGTGTGTCAAATAAAAATTCCAGCTTTTTGCTTAATGGTGAAGCATTCACGTATTCCCTTTAAAGTCGGAAATGGGCTAAAAATGTCTTTGTATCACAACTATGGTTTAAACTTACATTTTAAGTACTATTACAATTAGAAAAAAGAAATAAGAGGTTAAAAAAAAAAAACTGGAGAGTGAATTTGTGCTGGATGAAAGGTAAAACGGATAAACCATCTGAGTGAAGGAAAGCTGAAATATTAAAGCCGAGATCTCCGCTGGGCCCTTGGCTCTGCGTGGTAATTGCACTGTAGTTCCACTGAATGTTTACTTCCCCGCTATCTGGGACACGTATTTCCTAACCCCTTGCTCCTGAAACCTCTGAAACAGTCTCCAACCTCCTTGCTTCCATTTCCCCAGATGGTGTTGCTTCCTACTTTTAACTGAGAGTATTAAGTCTCTCGGAATAGAACTCGCTCCTCCTCCCATTAAAATGCAAGAGTTGGCCATTGCTTTTTGATCCAACCATTCTGCTGTGTTCTGGATCCCATTCCTTCTCCAAGGACCTTCCTCTGGACTCTTTACTGCATCACATACACACTCAGTACTTGAACACACACAAACACAGAGCGGGGACCAGCCCGCATCTTCTTCCTCGGCTTCTCCATCCAATATCTCCCCATTTTCGGCTCCTTTTCATAGGTAAATATTTCCCAAAGAGTTGGAGACAGCTGCAGCTTCTCCATCCTTGCCTCTCCTTCCCTTTTTAATTGGTTCTGACTGTACTTTCATCTCCCCCACTCTACTGGCGCTGCTCCCATCAGAGTCACATGGCCCCGTCTTGCCAAATCCAGTGGTCACTGCTCTGTCCTCATCTGTCTCCTGCAAACACTTGGGGTTTTCATCACAGTTGACCACTTCCTCCTTAAAATACTCTCTCCGCCCAGCCTCTGTGGCATTACACTCTTCTGTTCCCTTCCAAGTCTTCATTACGCCATTCCAGGACCCCGACTCTGTTTGCACTCTAAATGCTGGCATGCCACAGGGCTCTATTCTTGGTCCTTTTATTTATTTTTTTCCTTAACATTATTGTGACAACAATATTGAGGTGTAAGTTACTATGAAATCCATCCTATTTTAAGAGCACAATAATTTTCAGTAGATTTACAGAGTTGTGCAACCATCTCCACAATCCAATTTCAGAACATTTCTTTTACTGCAGGAAGATCCTTTTTGCTCATTTATAGTTAAGTCTGTTCCCACACGCAGCCTAGGCAACTACAAATCAACTTTGTCTATACATAGATTCACTTCTCCTTTTCTCATTTGACACACTCTCTATAGATCATTTCATAGAAGCCTGTGGCTTTGGATACTAGCTCTATGTCCAGGATAACCAGATTTATGGCAACAGTCCCAATCTCTCCCTAACTCCAAACTCCAATCACCATTCAACGTCTCTACTCGGATTTTTAATAGGCATTTCAAACACTTCTAAACAGGGCTGTTGTTTGTTTACTCCGCATAGACTAGTGGCTAAGAACTTGGTCTGCACCAGACATCCAAGGGTTTGAATCTGGGTTTCTCAGTTATTAGTTGTGTGACCTTAGGCAAATAACTTAATCTTTTTGTGCCTTAATTTTCTCATCTGTAGAATGGAACTCAACAACGGTATCTATCTCACAGGGCTGTTAAGAGAATTAGACAAATTAACATCTATAAAAAATTTCAAACAGAATCTGCCGAGTAATAAACCAGTGGCCCAGCCTGCACCCCATACCCATTAAATTACAATCTCTGGAGATGACACTAGACAGAGGGTTTTTTTTTTTTTTATTCACAGGTAATTTCGATACGAGGCTAAGGTTGAGAGCCAGGGTAGTAAGAGCTACATAAGTTTGTATTAAGAAATAAGATAAACCTGTTTCTCTATCAAGCTTTACCTCCTGCTTTTCCCCATGTTCACAAATCTGTATCTGACATTTCTGTTGATTACTCACAGCATCCGTCCACATTCTTCCTTGCTAAAAGAATGCAGATCTTGTTCAGGTACCAGACAACCATGTGCTTCCTGGAACTAGGCCCCTTTCCCAGTTCCAGAGATTGACTTGTGGTCAGTCTGTGTCAATCATAGCGGCCCTACCTCCTACCAGTGATTGGTTTACAATGGTGTTGTGTTGTGACTTTAGTCAATAAAACCTAAGGGGAAGGTTTTTCCGTACAGATTAAATGAGCCATACAAATGGAATGCCCATCTCCTTTCTGCATCTGGCTGTTTCCGCCTGCATGCTGCAGTATTATAGCTATATTATAGATAAAGCCGTGTGCTGACAGCGGTGGCAGCCACTTGAGACCCTGAAAGCGCTAATCAAAAGCAGGGAAAAAGTGAGTGAAAGAACCTAGGCTCTTGATGACATCCTTGAGCCCCTAAATTAACTATCCCTGGAGTGTTCTACCTCTGTACTACTTGTTATGAAAATTGAGGTAGTTCTTCAGCAATTCATGGTCCAAAGCATCCTGACATGCGACCTCAGAAATAACACAACCATTCATCCAGTTTCTCAAGCCCAGTGCCTAGGAGTGTTCGTTGATTTCCCCCTTCCCCTCACACGTCACATCTAAGGCTAGTCAGCTCTTCCTTCCAAATATGGATTTTTTTCCATCCACCCACTTCTTTCCACCTCCCTGTGTCTAGCCTGATCCAGGCCATCTGCCTCCTGGGCCGGTGCCCTCCCTCCTGGCTGTTGTCTTTGCTCCTCTATAATCTATTCTTGACAAAGAGCCACAATGATGTTTAGTACATGTCACTCCCTTCTTCCTCTTCCTCCAGAATGAGGAAGTTGTAATCACCCATGATCGACAATGCAGTCCTGATGAGATGGTATTTAGTGGTGAGCTGGAGCCAGTGTGCACTGGCTTGTAAGAATCAGTTGTTAGTGGAGACGGTATAGTTCAGTGGGAGAGCCCTTGCCTAGCATGCATGAGGTCCTTGGTTCAATCCCCAGTACCTCTATTAAAAAAAAATCCAGTGTTAAATATTTAAGAATTTTGCAAACCGTTTGCTAGATACAGTCATCATTCAAAATTAAATTGTATACTCTCTCTGCCTCTTTTTTCCTTCTCTTTCCTCTGTCTCTCTCTGTGTCTCTCTCTCCCACTCTCCTTCTCTCTCTCCCTTCTTCTCTCCTCTCTCTCTCTCTCTGGCTCCGCCTGTCTCTCTGTGTCTGTGTCGCTCTGTGTGCCTCTCCCTCCCTTCCTCCCTCCCTAAAAAGAAATAATAATAACTAGACAATATAAACTTAAAATTAAATAAACTATAATAGAAACAAAGATAATAAATACTCAAAATTCACCCCTTCCAAATTATTTTTCTACATTGTATTAGCTACTCTCTTGAGGTGATTGATTGTTATGGTATGTGTATTGCATATGATGGAAATACTTCATAATGGTATACAGTGGTACATAATGGTATATAATGGTGTGCTCACCTCTTCCCAACTCCATGTTTAATGACATCCTGTTGGTAGCTTGAAATTAGCTGTGGTGGGAATATTTACACCTATGGAAGTTGGCAAATGCTACCAATCAGAATTCTTTTTCTTCAAAGCCATTTATCAAACCTTTACAACACACCATTCAATGGATCATTTTGAATGTGGTTCAGTAGTAATCACCTCATTTATGAAAGTAGCTGAAGACACAAGTTAAGTTTTAAAGAGATCATTCACCTTCAAGACACCCTGATCCAACTCCTCGCAGTTCCCCAGAATGCATCATGTTCCCTCCTTCCTCCACGTCTTTTCTATTGACCTAAATACTCAGCTAATAAATGATTGCGTCAGTGTTCCTCTTCTTAGCAACCATAATATCCTGTGCTTGTTTCACGGGGCTCATCACATTGTAAGTGTCGGTCTTTGCCCACAAGTTGCTCCTTTAGGGAGGGGTTGTGTCTGCTCAAATTTGGTGTGCCAGGACCTGCTCTCAGTAGATTGTCAACACATTTTTTAATCAGTAGCTGGCTAGTAGCAACACTTCTCAAACATTTCATCTCAGGACTCTTACATTCTTAAAAATACTTAAGGATCTTTAACAGCTTTTACTTATGTGGGTTGAATCTATTGATATTTACTATATTTGAAATTAACACCAAGAACATTTTAAAACACAAGAATACACAGGAACACATTCAACTTGCCATCAGGACAATGATGTCATCATATGTCATGAAGCGTTAGGAAAACTCCGATGGATGCTCAGGAAAGAATGAGGGTGAAAAAGAAAATAATACCTTAGTATTGATATAAAAATAGTTTTGATCTCATGGACCCTCAGAATAGATCTCAGGAATCTAAGGATCTCAGGGACTTGCTGAAGGAGCTCAGAGCCCCCACCTTATAGTCATTCTTCACCTTATAGTCATTCTTCTTCATCCTATAGTCATTCTTCATCTGAACAAACTTGACTCAGACAAAAATACTCTGTCCTCGGTTGGGTTCAGTGGATTTGACAAAACGATCGTGATTTAGGATTGAATATAGCGACTATGTCTCAATGCGATAGTTGAGAAATGGACTTGTCAACCACTTGATATGAATCATTGTTCTGTGGATTTTTTCCATAAAAAAATGGAATTTTTGTAAAGCCATAACATGGTACTAAACACATTAATCAAATATTTATTTTTGATAGAACTTCTCTAAGCTAAGGTATTTTCTTACTACAAATAAGTGATATTTTTGAACAACTGACATTTTGGGATATATGTTATGCCCCTGATATTTAACTTTTCCATAATGCCACACTAAATTTAAAATCCTCCAGCTGTAAGGACACTAGTCGTCTGTCAGCCTCTTTGACAATGAAAACACAGGGTCAATGCATGAAGATTTCTGTAGTTTTCCTTTGAACCACAAGACTTTCCTGATTGAAACAACCATATGGCCTTATAATTTGGTCCAACCCGCTAACATCTGTACATTACTACAGCAATGTCCTTGAAGGGTTTACTTTGTTGTCCAAAATTGGGACTGTAAAAATCTTTTTAATTCCTACATCTATATCCAAAATTATGTCATGTTACCCAAAAGCTTGAATTTTTTTATACTAAGACTAATATTTCTTTGTTCAACATTATTTCTTATAAGCAGTGCCGGGTAGAGTATGAGCTTCAGATTACTCAATTTTATTTGAGTAAATCTAATAAATCATTGAGAAATAAGAAAGGATGAAATGGGGTGAAATAGATATATTTAGGATGTTTTAGGATGCCTACACTCAACCTCACTGTGATATAATAGGGGCCACCCTACTGCCTACAACAAAGCTTTCCATCAAGCATCACAAAGTGTCCCCATGTTTTCTTGAAGTAATTTCCCTTTTAGGATGATTAATGCCACACTTCCGGAAGGAGGGTACTTTTATCCTGGAGCGTGCATTCATGTGAGTGAGTGTGTGGGACAGGACCAGGGACAGTGGTAACATCATCACGGAGTGTGTGCCCCATGATAAATCATTTAAAAATATTATTTTTATTACGATAAACACAGGCAGGGGGCAATAGTATTAATTGTATCGAATGCAGGTGAAGATACAGTTTCTTCGAGGTTCTTTGCCTTTTGGACTTGTAAACATGAAGGTTGTGCATAAATTTGTGAGTATATTATAAAGCGTAAAGTGACCTAAAACTAATTAATTACATAAACACAGACATATTCACATAAAATGAAGAAGTTATATTAATTTTTCAGATCAAATAGAGGATTCAAAAATGCCTCTCCTTCAGCTGACTGATTCCCCCAAAACATATCCCAATTGCCAGAAATTAGCAGGGAGCCTAAGGTCAGCAGCCAAATCCTGGAGAAGAGAACTTAGACAATCACAAAGCTTTGAAAACCCCAGAACCAAGAGATAAAGATTAACGCAACTCTACTTATTCAAAGCAAGTCAACCAAGAGGTAAAAATGCCCATCCCTCTAGTGATGGAATAAACAGAAAACCAGTTTAGAGATATTACAAGAAAGTTTCAAAACGTAATGGGATTTTGTTTTTTTGTTTTTTTTAGGTAAAGAAGTTGATTAGAAAGGATTCATTCATTTAACAAATGTTTAATGAGCCCCTCCACGTGCCAGGTATTGTTCTATCGAACAAGGCACAGCAGTAAATGCCTCTGCTCTCAAGGAGGTTAAAATACTGGTGCAGGAAACGGATGATAAACAACCAAATAAATACATACATAAACACACAACAGAATGCCAGGCATGAAAAGTGCTGTAACAGAAATAAAATAAGGTGGAAGGACAGAGCCTGTTACAAAGCAGCTAGTTTTCTCGGGGTGGTCCAGGGAGTCCTAAAGAAGTGGAGTGAGAGAGTCAGCCCCTCTGAGGGAAGCTGTTAGCAGAGAGATGTCCATTGACAGATGACTGGATAAAGAAGCTGTGGTTTATTTATACAGTGGAATACTACTCAGCCATAAAGAAGAATAAAATAGTGCCATTTGCAGCAACATGGATGGACCTGGAGATCGTCATTCTAAATGAGGTAAGCCAGAAAGAGAAAGAAAAATACCATATGATATCACTCACATGTGAAATCTGAAAAAAGAAAGAAAAAAGAGGACACTAATGAGCTCGTCTACAAAACAGAAACACATTCGCAGACTTAGTAAACAATCTTATGGTTACCAGGGAAAGAGGGTGGGAAGGGATAAATTTGGAAGTTTGAGAGTTGCAAAGGTTAACCACTATATATAAAAAACATATTTCTTCTGTATTGCAATATCTTGCAATAACCTTTAATGAAAAAGAATATGAAAAGGAATATATGTATGTATATGCATGACTGGGGCATTATGCTGTACACCAGAGACTGACACATTGTAACTGACTGTATTTCAATTAAAAAAGAAAATGCGAAGTGCCTGAGGTGGTAGTGGGTGTGGCTGGTTTGAAGAACAGTGAGGTCACACGACTAGAGTGGAGTGAGCAAGGGAAAAGCTAGTGACAGGGCTGAGTTGATGAGGTCGCAGGAGGCAGATTACGAGGGACCTTGAAGTCCATGGAGGGAGTTGGGATTTTATTCTAAGCATTGTGGGAAGCCAATGGAAGATTTTTTTTCATTGGCCAGTGACCTGATTTGATTCAGAAAATTCTTAAGGACAAAACTGAGGACTCGCTAAATGGGTATTGTGTTATTCTGGGGTTTTCATGTTAACTACAAGAAGTTGTAGAATCTAATACAAGACATATCAAAAGATGGAGAAAGGGGACAAGGGCAGAAATTGAAGCAAGGGAAAGGAAATGTTCTGTCTTCAATAGTTTAGGAATTGGCTGTAGAATAGGAATAGGCAGGTGAATTATGCTATAAACTGAATTACTTTTCAGACCCACCTTTTATAAACCTGAGGGTACCCAAAAATCAAGTGAGAAACAGCATATAGGTAATACTAGACATTTTAAATGTTCTTTTCTGACTTGAATAAAAATATCTGTTCATTGTAAGAAATTTGGAAAGTAGGGAAAAGCAGAAAGAAGAAAATGAAACCACTTATAACCGTATCACCCAGAAACAAACCACCATCAAAATGTCGTGGGTGTGCATTCCGTTTTTCTTCAGTACACGTGCATACCAAATGCGATGGGATAATATTTTTTTAAGTTGTGAGATCTTCACCTTTGAAATATGATAGAATCAATGTAGTGTTCTGGCCGTAAGGTTATATTAAATGTGAGACAGCAATAGGACAGTATTTGCCTGGTTATTCCAGTAATCAGAACCACAGGGGGACATGCTAAGTAAGGTTCCTGACACAATTCCAACCTGTGCATGTGGGGGCTCCCCCACACCAGCAAGCAATTCTTGGACGCCAGCAGGGTGTCCTACAATCAACTCAAATCTGATACCCAAAGACAGAATCAGACTCTGGAGGCAAAGGGCTCATTCCCACCAGACCACTCTCTACTTCAGGTGCCAGTCCTGTGCCCAGGGTTTTACCTGCACTTCTGACCAACCAGCTACTAATTGGATTAAGTTGCAAGATTCCCTCCTTTGGTTTGATTAACTTGCTAGAATGGCTCACAGAACTCAGGAAAACCAGTTTATTCATAGATTGGTGATTTATTATAAGTGGATATTAAAGGAATGCACAACTATGTTAATTGAAGCATGATTTACAATAGCCAAGATATGGAGGCAACCTAAGTGTGCATCAGTGGATGAATGGATAAAGAAGATGCAGTATAAATATAACATAGAATACTACTCAGCCATGAAAAAGAATGAAAACTTGCCACTTGCCCCAACATAGATGAATCTAGAGGGTATTAAGCTAACTTAAATAAGTCAGACAGAGGAAGATAAATACTGTATGATCTCACTTATATGTGGAATCTAGAAAACAAACCAATCAAACCAAAATGAAAACAGACCCACAGATGCAGAGAGTGAATTGGATAGGTTGCCTGAGAGGAGGAGGGTGAGGCAGGGAGGGGCAAAATAGATGAAGGGGATTAAAAGGTACAACCTTTCAGTTACAAACTAAATAAGACACAAGGATCTAATATACAGCATAAGGAATAAGGTCAATAATAACTTGGTATGGGGACAGATGGTTACTAGACTTATTGTGGTGGTCATTTTATAATGCAGGCAGATGTCAAATCACTGTATAGTACACTGAAACTGACATAATATCGTACATCAACTCTATTTCAAATAAAAAAAAGGATATTAAAGGATACAAATAAATGGCCAGATGAAGAGATGCATAGCGCAAGGTGTGAGGAAAGGACACAGAGCTTCCATGCCCTTTCCAGCCAGGAATGCCACTCTCCCCAGTCTCCACATGTTTACCAACTCAGGTCTCTGTACCCTGTCTTTTTTGGGGCATTATGGAAGTTCCATTACTTAGGCATGGTTGATTAAATCATTGGCCTTTGGTTCGGCTTCTAGCCCCTCTCCCTCTCCAGTGGTCAGGTGTTGAGACTGAAAGTTCCCGCCCTCTAATCACATAGTTGTTTCTCCTGGCAACAAACCCCCCCACTTTTGGGTAGGATACAAAACTCACCTTCCCTGAAGCAGTTTCAGGAACTGAGGACAAGGGATCAAATATTATCTGACTACTCATCTCTCAGGAAATTCCAAGGGTTTGGGGAGCTGTAAACCAGAAACTATAAATGAAGACCAAATGTATATAGGAAATATAGATTTGGTCATTCAGATTCACGAAATATCTATTTTTCCTATAAATTACAATATTGCACATGCAATGACTGTGACAAAACCTACGTGCCCGCTCTCTCCTGCCAGCACCTGGACAATTGAGATTCGTTCAGTTTCAGAAGGACTGGACTCTGTCCCTGTTCTTCAGAGCTCCTTGTCATTGAGAGTCACCGTCAGCTCCGCTCTCTCAGGTTAGTTAGTCCTGAGTGTGAGAGAAGCAGGGCGAGGGTTTCCCAGGGAGGCTGCAAGGAGCAGCAGCGTCGCTTGGCTCTGTCTCACAGCACTTGGTCTCTTTCGGTTTCTGACTCCTGAGTAAAGTCCTCCAAACCTGGCCTCATCTCACCTGGACCTTTGTTTCCTTGTACTGAGAAGGGGAAATTAGATCATTTAACTTAAAAAGAAAAAAAAATTCTCTCTCATCCTCCAGTTCTTAGAGTCACATCTGGGAACCAGAGTGAGAACAGTGAGGCACTCACAGGGGGAGCATAATTTAAGGGGATGCCAAAAAGCTCTGCAATGAAAATATTTTAACACAATATTTTCAAAATAAAAATTGATGTAAAAAATCTATGATTTTCAAAAGTATCAAAAGTTTAAGTAAAGATAGGATCAGCATGACTGATTTTTTTTCCCTTTTGCCTAGGACTCCAAAAAAGTGTGGCAGGGCACTGTTGCTTATCTTATCTGAATGAATCTGCTGAGCCAGAGTTTCTGGGGTGAACCCCAGGAATCTGTATTTTATTAAGCTTTCAAGGTGATATGTATGTATGCTGAAGTTTGTGGAGCACAGAAAAGGTGTTCTGATGATCTCTGAAGTTACGTTTCACTTTGGTAACTTTCCAGTGACATAGTCATTGGTTATATGAGAGGATCTCTGTCTAAATATTAAACAATAAAATAGTTATTTTATGCCAAGGACAAATAGACACACACACACAGCCCCAAAATGATCAGTTGAGGGAGGACAACTTTTACTCTAAATATATCTTATATAAAATTTTGCCTCAAAGCAGCTAACATTGTAACAAGTCTCTAATGCAATGATTTGCCTTTATACTGACTGTTGATCGGTCAACGCATTGCATGCCCAACAGTCCAAAGGCACTGGGAGCCGAACAGTCCAATTGTAAAGATGTAGCAAGTCAGGCTTCCTACCTGGGGAACAACCAATATACCTATTGATGGATCTCAACTCCAACCCCAACTCTTGCTATCAGAGGCACCAATGTTTTTACAGCCCTTGATCTACCAAGGATCATGAACTTTTTTCCTATAGATATTTATGCTTTGCCATGGGTTTTGTGTCATACTACCCAGATCTCCTTTTATGATCTGAAGGATTCACTCCCCCCAGCTGTTGGGAATTGCTTGTCTGACACCATTCAGCTGTTAACTTCTTTGAGAACTGCTACGGCAGAAGACAGCCACCCTCACCCAGGGTCACACGCCCTGCCAGGAGCAGCCTGCCTCCCATGACTGGCTAACGCAGTGGTAAAAGCCCTGGCTCCCTCGACCCAGTTCAGGACAACTCCCAGAGGTCAGCCCAGCTTCAGAACTCCTAGCAGGGTCAGCTGAGGCCTTCTCCATCTTCCCAGCCCTGTTCATCTCTTCTCCCACTACGGTTTTTGATCCTAAGAGCACTCCCTAATAAATTTCCTACATGCAAATCTCCACCTGGGAGTTTGGTTTCCGGGGAACCGAGCTGCTCCACCTACAGACCTTACCAACACCTTGTCAATTAGAGGTTGAACACTTTACATATGAAGAAAGAAGCCCGACAAGGGAACAAAAGTGATTCAACTAGTTAGTTATGCTAATCATTGACACCAGAATTACTGACCCCCTTCACTGGGACGTTAGTAAAGACATCCCACCATTTTTTAGAATCTCACTCTCAAGGCTACCGCATCCATACGTTTATCCCAGACAACTTTTTAGGTTTTACAAATGCCTTATGAGCTCAAGGTTCAAAAGGCCAAAGAGGATTTTAAATGAAATCCATCTGAATTTAGAGGATCTTTCAGATTCAGCTTCATGGTGCTCAGAACTACATTTATAATCTCCCTTTACAGTTTGACGATCAAAGCAGAAGTCGGGACGATGACTGAGAAAGAGTAGAAATATAAGCCATCCACTCATTTCCAACCTGAATTAAGTTTGAGCCGAGATGTATTCAGTTCAAGCAGCCTTTTTCTGGCTCTCTCTATGAAAAGTCCTTGCTGTGGTTGCCGGCACTGTTCTTACTTGGAAGGCTAAAAGGAGCCCAGAGGCGGTGACTCGGAAAAAGAAGGGTCTGGGTCAGAAGTAGGGTTCATCCAGCCTAGCACAAGACAGCACAGGTAGGTCAGAGAGCCAGAGTCACCGTCAGGAATCACTGAGCCAGAGTAGTGCCAGGTGTCAATCGAAGGGCGAGACAAGGAAGAAGACCGGAGAACAAGGAGCAGGCTGATCCTTGAGAAAATAACACACCGAACAGAATCAAGTGTCTGGCACAACCGGAGGCACATGGCTCAGAACTCAGCAGGTGCCGGAACTTCCTTTCTCAGTCCGCCTAGTGCAGATAGCAGGGATCGCTGAGGCAACTTCCTCTCCGCCCTGGACAACCTCTCAGCCTCTCCCTGCACCCATCTCCTCCGTGTCTCACCCATTAAAAATGACAGTGGGGACTGGCAGGTGGAGACTGTGATGGGAAAGAGAGGGTCACAAGTCCCCTTAAATGTTGAAACCTAACCATACATGCGTTCATTCTCCATGCATATTTCTCCACACCCAAAGGAGCAACGGCTCTCCCACATGCCACATTCTAGGACACCCTGTGATCACATAACAACAGAACTCTCTTAAGGGCAATGTACCAGAGAACAGGTTGTGGGGGAAAAAAATCATTGTTTTCCCTTCCGCTGATGAGGTGGAAGCATCATGACAGGCAGCTCTGCACAAAAATCTTGTTTTACGAGCATATGTGTATGTGTGTATATATATATATATATACACACACACACACATGACTGAGACATTATGCTGTACACCAGAAATTGACACATTGTAACTGACTATACGTCAATTAAAAAAAAAAAAAAAAAAAAAAAAAGAAACCTGTTTTAGCCTATATAGGACTGACAGGTTGGGGAAAATGGAAAGCTGAATTCCCTCAGTCAGGATTACCCTCTTTTGTAGTGTCCTTGATGAGATCATGGCTGGAGAAGCAGGGGTGTGACTCACCCAGACTGTAAGACACCCTCAACCAAAGTTGGTGACTAACAATTGAGCTGTAGGTTAGTTTGTTGTTGTTATTATTATTGCTTTTAAACTGTGTCAGGTTAGGAAAGGTACTTCTAATCCTAATTTTGAGATAGGCCAGGTATCTTAAAGTGTAACTAAATATCCTCAAAATAAAATTGTTCTTACTTCTCATTAGCTTAAAAATACCTCCGTAGGCTACATGAGAGTTTTAGAAAGAAAGTCATGTTTGGCCTGGAGAATACACCCAAAATATGCCAGGATCTGCAGTGCCTTCCACATTTCTCCCCCTATCATTCCGGATTGCTAAAAGATTAGGAATCACTCGGCTAAGAGTTCCAAAGTTGGAGTTTAGCCCGCTCCCAACTGATAGCCACAAAGCAAACATTCTATCATAACCCATCTAAAGAAAAGATAAAGATAAACCAAAAAATATTTGCTAATATGCTCTGTGACCTCAAGCAAAGCTGCGCCCTCTCTGGGCCTTGGTGTTTCAACTTAAATCCAGAAGACCATGGTCTCTAACACTCAGCCCCAAAAATGATCTGACCAGGCACATGCCAAGCCCCACCCCTAGCTACCTGGAGATTTTACTATACATGAGTCTTGGCTCCTCCCAGCTCCTCCTTCCCTTTTGGTCCCTCGATAAAACAGCTTCTCCTCTAATGCCTTTTGCACTGGAAGCAGCACCTCCCGACTCCGGCCAGAAGCAGCTCTCGCCAGCATGACAGCTGCCACCCTCCTCGTGGCCCCGGCAGCGAGCCTTCGCCTCAGCCTCCTGCTTCTGCTTTCCTTCTGCCCAGACCAAGGTGTGCGAGCCAAGGAGCTGAGGTTTGTGACATTGGTGAGTAAGTAGACTTTTCTCATGGCTTTTCCCTTACAACTGTTACCAGCAGGGTCTGAAATCCAGGAGTCAGGTTTCATTTTACCTGAGAGTTGTCTCCGGGAGACCAAACTCTGAAAGTGAATAAGCAAGTTTTGCAAGTTCCTCCTAATGAAGACTGAGCATGTCCTGACAGAAGCGTGTTTGGTTTGGTTGCTTTCAACTTTGCCGGTGTTCTTTCTTTATCTATTCGCTTACTTTACGACTGCCTTGGATGCAGATTCCTTTTGACAGCTACACAACGCCAGGAGAAACCTCTTCTGGCGCTGTTCAGAACCAGAAGCCAAACTGGCTTCATTCAGTCTAATGATTCTCTCTTGACAAGCCAAAAACCTGTCATTTTCTGAAGTAGCCCCTTCCCTTTTTGTTTATCAGGAAATTAGAAAATACATCTATAAATAGTCTTTGAAGCATAAAAGTGAAACTAAAGAGTTCTAGGATGACTTCCTGATGCATAGATTTGGTTGACCATTAAAATCATGCTTTTGAGGGGGACGGTATAGCTCGGGGTAGAGCACATGCTTAGCATTACAAGGTCCTGGGTTCAATCCCCAGTACCTCCATTTAAAAAAAAAAATTCTTTTTAATCTTAAAAAAAATAAAGTAAAATCATGTTTTTCCCCACCCATAGTATGTGTGACATGTTAGGAAAGGGGACTAGGGTGGCTAATGCGGGCTGTCAAGGAAAGAAAACATACTGTTGGCATTGTTTTAAAAAATGGACAGGAGGACAGTTTGCAAAGTAAAGGGGATTTACCACTTCACTCTGAGTCCTGGAATTAATTAACCTCTTTCTGTCTCTTGGTTTCTGTCTTGGTCTTTGATTCTCTTTGTTTCTCTGTTTCTCTTTTTTCTGTTCCACTCACTGTCTCCCTCTGCCTCTGACCCTCTCCTTGTCTTTCACAGCTCTCTCAATCTCCTTCTCTTCGTCACGTTTTTTATTTGATAGAGTGAAAGTATTCTAATAAATAAGTAAATAGTCTTTCTGAAAGCATATCCAAATTTTATTTTTATGATTTTGAGGGAGGTCATCTTTTACTTAAAAATTAAACATGAAGTTTCTATCTTCTCAGCTTGCTATGTTCAGAACTTCTTTCTTTCCCTTCTACAGAAAAATTTCATATGTTTATGCAATTTCATATGTTTAGTCCAATGAAACTTTACTAGGTCATGAGTCAACAATGAGAGAGAGAGAAAACTAGAGAAATAGATCATCAATTTATTTACAAATGATTCACCCACTGCCGGGCTTCTGTGTTGAAAAAAAAAAAACTATAATTTATATAGGGAAATCCATGTGAGTTAGACTGCTACCCACATGCCATTAAGCAAGTGCAGGGACTCTTCAGAAATTGCACTGTCAACACCGTGACAAATTCAGGGACCACAAGTTAATTCTTCCCTAAGAAAAACTGTACAAAGGTCACTCTCTAGGAGCTAAAAAAATTCACAATTACCATACAAAGCCAATGTTAACAATTTTTTCCTACCATAGCTTCCTTCCATTAATAGTAGATGGAGGACAACTTAATTCATCTTTCTTGGCCCTTACAAAACCACCTCTATCTAAGGACTCAAGTCAGAAGATATCTCTGTCTTCTTTTTACTGATTATAGAAAATATCTGGCTATAAATGGTTCAGTAATATACCCAGGGAATTCCCTAGGAAGTTATTATGAGAACCAGAATAGAAGAAAAGTGCCTCTGGTTAAAGCGGTCACATTAATGACAATAACCAGGGGTTGATGCTTACTCTGTGCCAGGCACTGTTCTGAGGTTTTAACATGGATTATGCTATATTACCCTCCCAACAACCCTATAAAGTAGGGTTACTAGAAAACACAAGATGCCCAGTTAAATTTGAATTTCAGATAAACAGCAAATAAGTTTTTAGTACACGTATGTTCCCATGAAATATTTAGGCATCCTGCAGTTTTGCTTGCTAAATCTGGCAATCGTCCTATAAGGCTTTTGTAAAACCCTTACTATTGCTATTCACCCTATTTTATAGATGTAAAAGCCTTATTAACCCTATTTCATAAATGAAGGAATTGAGACACAAAGATATTAAGCAACTTGCTCATGGCCACACAGCTAGGATTTGAATCCAGGCTGTATGATTCCAGAAGCTATGCCCTTAATCACTAGACATACTCTGTTCCTGCTATGTGTGTATAAAATCCACCACAAGGAGCTGAGATCTCTCCGTCCAGGACCGGCTGATTGGCTTCACTCACAATCAGCAGGTGGCTTCTTTCCTTGCTTTTCCACTGTGATCCAAGAAAAATAAATCTTCACCAATTCTCAAAAATCGCCCTTGGCAGAAAGAGCAGGAAGCTGTCGTGTTCTTGTTCTCTCTCATGAACAGAGTCACCATATGCTCTTTTAAAAGAGATTCACCACTGTGCATCCCGTGGAACGCTAGTGCAACATGTTGTTAACAGGTGTTGCTTGATGTTTAAAGATAGGTTTCAATAGTCAACTCAGCTTTGGGAAGAAGACGTGGGTTAAACTGTGTTTAAGGGGAGGGAATAGCTCAAGTGGTAGAGTGCATGCTTAGCATGAACAAGGTCCTGGGTTCGATCACCAGTATCTCCATTAAGATAACTAAATAAATAAAATAAACCTAATTACCCTCCCCAAAATTAAAAAAAAAAAAGAGGTCTAAACTGTGTTTAAAGGTCTCAAATACAGGACTTTTCAAGTTCTTTAATATTCTAATATGCACCATGCCTTTCAGAGAAAGGATCTCATAAATGGTATTTCCTAAATTTTGACTGTAAAATCCACCTCTTCTGTTTTTCCAGAACATTCCATAGAAAACCCTTAAAAAATTGCTATTTTTGAATATACAGAGAGAATAATAACCGTGGTGAGACCCAGTGTACCCATCAACCAGCCTCAATAATTATCACTCATAGCCAGTCTTGTTTCATCTATGTGCCCACACATTCCTAATGGACTTCTTAGAAGTAATCCCACACGTCATTATTCCATCCACAAACAGGGAAATGCTGTTTTAAAGCTTTTCTCTCTTCCCTAAGCCAGGGCAAATCTGCAAGTTCAGGTGATCTCAAAGAGAAAACAATTCCTTCTCATTCCAGCTGAGCTTTATAAAGAGAGGGATGGTAAGTCAAAGGTAGACGCGCTTCTCATTCTTCATGGTTAACCATGCAAAATTTTTACTCAAGTCAACAGAACTTTCTTGATGCAAATGTCCTCCAAATCTTAACATCATCTCCCCACTGGGATGGGTCACTTCCATACTGTGGTTACGTAAATTCAAATGATGCTGGCCATCACACATTTCCAGGGACAGTAGACTTTCAGGGTTCTCCCTCAGTCCTCCTAGGAAAGCAAAAAATTGGCAAGTTAATGCTTAGGCTGACAGCCCAACATTGCTATCAATTTTCTAAGGCTATGTACTAAAGTAAAAGTTGAGAGCTATGCTTAGGAAAACATTGAACTTCCATTAATTCAAATTCTAGCATCATTTACCAGGTATGGGATCAAGAACAAGGCACTTAATCCTGTTGAGTCTCAAATTCCCCAAACTTAAAGTTGGGAATAATGATCACAACTATAATTTCTATCTCACAGAGTTGTATGAGCTCTGAATCACATGGAAAGTATGAACCATGATATAATTATAAGGGGTTGCTGTTAATCATCAGTCTGAAACAGAAGCTTTCCAGCTTTTTAGATAAAGTCTAGATGACCCTTAATTATTCCTTTTTTTTTCTTTTAACTTGTGGTAAAACACACAACAAAAAATTTTCCATCTTCACCACTTTAAGTGTACAGTTCAGTGGCCTCAGGTGTCTTCACATTGTCGCGCTACCATTAAAATCATCCATCTCCAGAATTCTCTTCGCCTTGCAAAACTGAAACTTTGTATTCATTTAGCAGTAACTCCTCATCCACCCCATCCCCGGCCCCTACAACCACCATTCTACTTCCTGACTCTATGAATCTGACTACTCCACGTAACTCGCAGAAGTGGAACCATACAGTTCTTGTCTTGCTGTGATGGCTTATTTCACCTCACACATTGTCCTTAAGGTTCTAGAGGACCCTTCACTGTTTTTCAGCAAAGAAAATATAAGGTATTACACAGTTATGTCTGCTAGAACCTTAGGCTAACAGCTTAACTTGCTTGCACTCAAGTCTTCCCCACCTATGAATTCTGACTTCTTTTCTCTTGGGGGAGACACATCTGGGTGTAAATATGGCTTGAGGGTGGGGTGGGGGAGAAGCTGGAGGGGAGAACTGAGAGGAAATACTACCACAGGTCAGGAAAGGCATCCTGAAAACCTGACTTGCATCGGAAAGCAATAGAATTGGAAAAGAAATGGTATTTCTTTTAAAAATTGTGAAGGCAGAAGAATCCCATGAGTTGCCTGTGGATATTAAGGAAGAGAAAGAAGTTAAAACGACCCCGTTTTTCTCATTTGGGTTGTTGGAAAGATGATGGCGACCCTGGAGACAGGGTACACGAAAGGCATGAAATATTTAAACTTCTTGCAAATTCCTTTCATGAGATATAAACACAGAAGAAATTTACAATATTGTCTGCTGCACAGCGCCGCAGAGCACAGGGGTTAACAGTGCTGGGCTCAAGAATCAGACCTCCTGTGTCTGAATGCTTGCCCCACCTCTTAGTAACCAGCAGTGTGACGTTGGTTGAGTAACTTGACTTGGCTGTGTCTCAGTTTCATCATTAGCAAAGTGGGGAGAGCACTCAGCCCTTCATGGGGTCATTGTGAGGCTTGATTTGGTTCATATACACAAACATCCTTATAAGCCTAGCTGGTAAATGCCTAAAACACTAATGACATGTCTTGAGCCCAAATGTGTTGTGTTGACTATCCACATATACTCACACAATTATATGTGTATTTCTATAATAGTCATATAAACAGTTAATTAAAATGTCATTGTTTTCTATTTATTCTCCAAGGATGAAATATTTATATGTCTTTTTTTTTCAGTTTGATCCATTTTCCTCCCCAGCTTTGGGCCTCTGGCTCAGTCAAAACTGAAAAAAAAGTGACAAGAGAGAAACAGATTTTACTCATTTCAATCATTGTTTGATTTACTGATCCACCAAGTGGCCCTCTTGGCTAGAATAGATTACTGATTGCCCTTTTATTTGCCTTCATCTTCATTGCTATGTTTGAACAGTACCTTTGAACACAGGCAGAAGTTCCTACTTCTCAAGGCCTGTAAACCTCGTTTTCACTTCTGTTAAAAATAAAGGATTATAGTTTACAGCGATCATATTGTAAGTGTCCACTGGATGCTGGGCTCTTTCTGTTTTGTATTTTAAATCCCCAAAATGACCTGGTAAGGCATATATTACCTTGGTAGTACTTAAGAGGGGTGGAAAGGAGCGGGAACTTCTCTGTGGTGTGCTGGGTCCTGGGAACTCAAGATGTAACTGTCTGGTGGCCCACCTACAACTCGTGGGCTGGCTTAGATGACACGTACTGGCTAAAACTCTCCCCTGAAAAACAAAAGCCAGGGCTACTGCCTCAGCTCACAGACAGCCCCCGGGTCTCTCCCCGCTACTGTGCGGCTCCCTAATCACTGGGGCCAAGGAGCAGAAAGCCATCCACGGAGACCTGCCAGGTCTTCAAAGACATTAGCTGGACAGCCCACTGTTGTGCACCGAGCGTTGGCGCTGGGACAGGTAGGCAGTCACTTCAGTTTGCTTACACGAGCTTCTCTCCAGTTTTATGCCAATGCCCTTTGCAGATTTTCACGGTGGTGAACTGATCAGGGAAATTATGCTCGGTTCAAGACATTCCAGTCAGCTGAGTTGCTGCCATGGGCACTTAAAAGGTTTTGAAATGTCACAAATCCAAAGGAGGAATTCATTTTTCTTGTCAGTCAGGGAAGCAAAAGTTGGAGAGAAGATTAGAAATTAATGGAAATATTTCTTGAAGGATATTTCTTTGTTTAGCAAGTAGTTCTCATTTGCCCTGATATGCTGCACACAGGAAGGGAAGTAAAGCAGGTAGCTAAGTTAAAGCCCTGAATAACACAACAACAAAATTAATAGTATCCGATATAATAACCACTCTCGTGTACTGAGTGCATCCTGTGTATGATGATGGCTTATATTACACATTGAATTCTCGTGATCCTCCTGCATGAGAAATACAGATTTTCTCATTTTTCAGAGCGGGAAATCGAGGCATGCAAAAGTTTACATTAAAGCATTTTCCCAGGGTCACCTAGTTAGGTGTTGACAAAGCAGGGGTTTGAAGCCAGGTCTAACTGACTCAAACCCAGAGATTTTCTGAGATACCATGCACAGTACGACACAGATTCCTCCATTCCCTCTCCTGGGCCCTGGATGAGTCTCGTTAGCGTGCTGTGCCTTTCCACCTTCCTCACGGCACATACAGGACATGTTCCAACCCTGAGTCCTCTCACAGCCAGTCGGGTTCCCTTCTTATCTATGAAGTGAGATTTATTTATCCGACTCATTCATTTCTACCCAAACTCTTTCACTCTTTTTTTCCAAATTCTTTTTATTTTTTTGTTTAATTGAAGTATCATCAGTTACAATGTTGTGTCAATTTCTGGTGTACAGCGTAATGTTTCAGTCATACATATACAGACATGTATTCTTTTTCATTATAGGTATTGAATAGAGTTCCCTGTGCTGTGCAGTAGGACCTTGTTGTTCTCTATTTTATGTACAGTAGCAAGTATCTGCAAGAGATACTCTTTCAGTTTCTAATTCTCTTAAGAGTTGTTTCTAAGCTCCTAAAAGAAGAAAATAAAATAAGCTTTTATTCAAGGCGAGGTTTGTGCATCAAGAGATTTTCATGGCTTGGAGCATGGTTAACTAAATAGGGAGTGGAGTTTAATGTCCCTTTTAGGATTTCCAGAATCATCCCAAAGTTTTATGATGTGACTTGAATTCCAAACCTGGAAGGACAGGATGATGGTTTAGAATTCAGTCTAGTCCAGGGGCAGACTCACTGGTCCAGAAGCAAAGGTACAAATGCAGGGCATGAGGGGAACGACAGGAGAATGAAATAAAGGGGGAAAAAAGGAGCACACACAGCACACCTTGATGATAAGCAGGGGTGAAAATTAAAAGCCCTTGTGAAGTGAAGAGATGGGAAAGAAAGCCATCTCGGAGGACCTGGAGGAGCTGGATCCAACCCAAGATTCACTCACTCATTCAAACAGAGCACTTTGTGTGTGTACTTGCTGTCTGTCAGGCGCTGTTTTGGGGGATAAACCTGTGCCCGTAACAGCAAGGATTCTGCTTTCAAGGAGCTTATGGGGAGAGGGGAAACCAGAGACTTAAAAAACACATGCACACTCACTCACACCCAAACACTTTAAAAAACAAAAAGAAAAGGAAATATGAGGGATAAAAATGAATCCGTGGGAGGGTATAGCTCAAGTGGTAGAGTGTGTGCTTAGCATGCTCGAGGTCCTGGGTTCAATCCTCAGTACCTCTTCTAGAAATAAATAAACAAAAACCTAATTACCCCCCCCCAAAAAATTAAAATTAATTAAAAAAAATGAATCCAGGTGATGAGAGAGAGACGGAGCAGGAGTTACCTGGTACTGGGTGGTCAAGAGAGGCCTCCCTGCAGAGGTTGCCTTTTTTCAGGACAGACCTGAATTTAGCAGCTGAAGGATGGCTCCAGGGGATGCAGACCCAGGAGATTCCAGGCAGAAAGGACACGAAGGTCCTGAGGCTGGAACACACTGTATTGGGGAGACAACAGAGGCTCCTTTGGCTGAGCGTGTTTAGCAAGAAGGTAAGGTGAGAACAGGGCGGTAGGCAGGGCCACATCGGGTAGGGTCTGGTGAGCCGTTGTAAGGGCTTTGAATTTTAGGCGAAGAGCCATGGGAAATGACATAATGTCTGAGAGTGAGAGGGTATAATGAAACAAGACCGGCCACACATGAGTTGCTAATTGTTGGAGCAAGTGATAGACTCATAGGGGCTCATTATAAAAATCTCTACTTGTCGTTCTTAATAATTTCTGCAAAAAAAATTTAATAGAATGAGACAACATTAGAAGATCCTAAGCAATCAAGTGACAAATTCTGATCGACAATTTTTACAACAGCACTTAACTTCGTGGGGAGAGGGACCAGACATAGTGTCCTCCAGTCATCAGGGTCTCCACATCCAAATGCAATGCGCCAAATCTAGTGTGTAGACTCAGTGGAGCAGGGTCATTCATGGGAGTGCCAAACCACAAACTTTTAAAAACAAGCTGCCTATGATTTAAAAAAGGGTGAAGTGAATGTGATATGGAAGGGAAAACAGTGGGCCAGCAGCCATGAGAGGCAGGAGGTCTGGAAGAATTACCCCATCTCTTTGAGCCTCGGCGTCCTTATTTGCTCAGTACAGCAATCGCGCTGACCTGACCTCACAGACTACTAAGAATTAAAAGAGACAGTAGGGGAAAGGATTGGACAAAACCACGGAGGGAAGCACAAACATAAGGGGTTGTTATTCTCTTGAATGTCTTCCTTTTGCAGTTACCAACAGTACTGCAAATAGTCCTACTGTTCATAATATACTCTTAGGTTTCTAAAGGATGTGATAGAGTGGTGATTGCTAGACAGAGAACAGAGGTTATAAATTTGACCGAGCAGAGGTTAAGAAGATTGCCCCACAGCAGTTAAAAGAATGCCTGGGCATAGTCCAAAGGCTTCACCTGAATTGGAGAAGGTCCAGAAGCTCAAGAATGCCACCTGCGTGTCCTTGAGGGCAGATGTGCGCGCACACACCCACACACACATACACACACACTTTGATTTTCTAGCACCAGAGGTCAGAGATGGTTTAAGTGTTTCTGTGGCACACCCCTTCCATAGAGGTCATAGCATCTTTGAGCCACAGCCTCAGAAACCCTGAAAACCCACTGAAATGTAGGGGGAGACAATTATCGTTGACCTATGAGGATGGAGTAGGAAAGCTTGCCCAAGTCTCATGGTTTTGATCCAGCTCTGCTCTTTAAAACACATTCCTCTAAGGAGACACTTTATTCCCTCCCCGGGCCACGCTGTTATTTAGTTACATAACCTCAGTCCATTGTTCAAATATTTGGGACTGTTTCTTACACATGAAGACTTTTGAACTCCTCTGAAACAGCACAACCCCACCCCCGCCACACACACTCACTATCTTGGAGGGAAAAAGTTGAGTTCATAAAGAAGCCCCAGATTCCAGATCATCCGCCAGTGGGAGGCTGAGGGGCGTGTCTGAGCACAAAGAAGTGAGCCTCTTGCACAGGTTCAAAGCTGGCGCTGGCCACACACAGCCCGGATTGGGATCTCTGGTCTACCACTTACATGCTTTGTGACCTTGGGCAGGTCACTTCACTAAGGCCAATTTCCTCGTCTGTGAAATGAAGATGATGGTAACTGTTTTGCAGAAGTGATGAGAGGATTATGAGAAGCATTTAGCGCAGTTTCTAGGGCAAAGCAGGCATTCAAAAAGTGTCGAGGAGCCATCGTGGTTGCTGGATGGTAGGAAGTGTCGTAATTTATTTTACAATCGTCTCTCATCCAGCTTCTCTTTGGCTAACTAGGGGACTGTCAACTGGGGGTGATTTTGCCCTCTTGGGGACATTTAGCAATGTCTGAGCCCTTCCTGATGGTCACAACTGGGGAGTGCTGCTGACACCTAGTGGGCAAACATCCTGCGGTGCACAGGGCAGCCCCCGCAGGGAACTGTCCTGCACAAAATGTCAACAGCGCTGAGGCTGAGAAACTCTGGAAACCAAACAAAGTGGGGTTTATAATCTATTGAAACTGTATCATAAGTTTAGCTACTCAGATCTTGGAAAATACTTTTCAGAATTACCTGGAATCTAAAAGGTCTAAAAGGTGTTTTGACTGTGGAAAGAGAAGCACTAATGATTCGCCTTAATAATTTCTGATCTTGACCAAGTCGCCCCCTAGTGACTGGTAACTGTCAGTGCCCATCAGAGAGTATGCAGTCTTCCTGCTGACAGGACTCCTTACCTGTCCAAGGTGGTTTCTTAAAATCCACTAGATCATTGCCTCTCTGCTTGTCGTAGCCTCTTCTACTTAGATTTCAATTCCTCACCAGTTTAGGGGCCAACAGATCAGTTTTCTTCAGACACCAGAGACACAACCCAGGTTACAGACGCCTCCTTCGCTTTCCTGGAATCCCATCTCAACGATGACTAAAGTTTGAGACTGTTCCTTACTCTGTTTCTACCAAACTGTTTTATGAGATTTCAAAAGAGCAGCCTCTTGGCTTTCTTTTCAATGGAGCACCTTAGCCAGGTGGTATGAGTGATAAGTGCAGGAAAACTCAGAAAATGCAAGGTATAGTTATGCAGTCCTCCTCTGTATCAAAAATGTTTGCTGACATCAGTGCAGACTTCGTCTTACATTTCTTAAATCTTTCTTTTCTTACCTTTTGCTTATAAAGTAGCTTCATGTTTGGTTTGGTATTCTATTCAGGAAGCATATTAGAATCAGAGTGTGAAGGTTTCAAAAGTCCGGATTACTCTCCCCAAAGAGTAAAACGTGCGCTCAAAGTAGCACAGTGATGTGCGTACAAATCCAGAAGTGTGTCCTTAAAGTGTTGAGAATTAGATTTTCTAATCTCCCACCGGCAAGTCCTTTATCCCAAACCTTTTAAAAACTAATAAATCATTGGCTCAACATTGTCACAAATTGTACATAGCATTTAAAAGTCACTGTTTTATTATATGTAAAAATTTTAACACTATTGTTACTGAAATGTTAGCTAAGGAAGGAACACTTCTCATCGGAGTTTGTCTGCAATGAAGTGATCTTGCTGCTCTTTGTGTCTTTCCTTCTTGTCCTATCTGATGTGCAAACCAGTTTCCACGTGCGGGTCACCCGACTTCTAATGGCTCCTTATCTTGTCATTCACATTACCTGAAACACTAACAGTTCACCCAAGGTTGAGAACCAGTGGTTTAGAAGAAAATCTGTCATGATGAGCAGAAGCAAAACACCTAAGTGAAATTGGTAACATGAGTATCTCAATCTATTTTCAGGTTTTTAGGCATGGAGACCGAAGTCCCATTGAAACCTTTCCTTACGACCCCATTAAGGAATCCTCATGGCCACAAGGATTTGGCCAGCTCACTCAGGTTGGTTGGATTTTCAAGCTAAAGGTCGCTGATGAATTTCATGGGAAATTAAATTCTGTAGGATTTCTAATATATTGAAACCATACAACTTCTTTAGTTACTCAGATCTGGGAAAGTATTTTGCATAATTACGTGGGATCTAAAAAAAAATGTCTAAAACGGGTTTCAGTTGTAGAATGAGACGCATTAATGGTTAGATTTGATAACTTCTGATCATGGCCAAGCCATCCCTAATGACAAGTAACTGCTGGAAAACTGTATAGAATTGCCTGCTGGCTTTATTAAAGCATGAGAGGTGTCCGCAGACAACAGAAGAAGACATAAGCTTAAAGATGCTGAAGCAAGCAAGATCCTTACAAGCCAGCCCTTGAGTTTCTCAGGCTCCACCTGAGAAACTAGAAAATAATCCTGAACCAGCAGGTTTGGGAAAACACGATTCTCTGGAAGTGCTGATTTTTATCAGCACTCAGAAGTGCGGAATTTAATCTTTGTCAGCTGAATATATTGGGATTGAGATTGCTTTATAAGTGGTCAGTGAAACATAGGGAACCCTCCTTCCTAAAGAGCACCAGGGAAGATAAACTGGGGGACAAAGGCATCTGTAGTCACTGCTCTAGTGCCCCACCCCCTTCAGCTGTCAAAGGCAGGTGGCTCTTCTGTTTGGAGCCACCAGGCCACATGCTTTGCTTCTGTCCTGACCAAAGCCTTGTTTACACATAGTAAGAAAATGTCGCAAAATGTTTAGAGTTGGATAACTCCCAAACTAGTGGGTCTTGATCTTGGCTAAACATTGGAACTACTCGGAGAGCTTTACAAAATACTATTTTCTGCCTAGGAGGTTCTTATTTGGTCTAGGGTGCAGCCTGGACATTGGGGTTTTTAGAAGCACCTCGGTCGATCAGTTGACTCTAATGTGCAGCCAAGGCTGAGAATTTACTGCCCTGATGGAACCATCTCGATGAGGAGAAAATGCAGGAAGTCTATTTGAGGCTAGTATCTTCTCTCTCCCTGCCATAGTCTACCCAGCTTCTGGCTCCCTGAATAAGAGAGGGTTGTAAAAATTCAGGGATGCTGTATGGCCCTGTAGAGATTCTTGTTCCCTTGCTGCAATGTTCCAGTAAGACCAAAAGATTCCTCCAGCCTGTGGGCTCTGGACTGTTCTTCTAGTAATCTCTTAACTAGCCACCAGTTTCTCCTCGAGCAGTGTTTCTTTCCAAGTGCAAATGAATCATTTGAGGATTCTAAATCAGTGTTAAAATGCAGACTCTAAATCAGTGGATCTGACATGGTCTGAGATTCTGCATTTCTGACATATTCTTAAGTGATGCCCATGGTGCTGGTACAGGGCCACTGCTGAAGTAGCAAGGTTCTAGAGTTCAGATTCCTTCTCTTAGCTGGGAACTTCCAGTCTACATAATGACAAAGAGAAGGTTCTCTTTGAGTTTCTTAGCTCTCAAAGTGTTGTCCCTGAATGAGCCTGGAAACTTGTCAGAAATGTAAGTTCTCTAGCCCCACCCACTGAACCAGAAGCTCTGGGGTTGAAGCCTGGGAATCTTTAATGAGCACGCCAAGTCATTCTGTGCACGCTGACATTGGAGAACCACTGCTGTATAGAAGATCACTACTTCCTCAAAAGTCAGCTTGGAGTTAGAACAGCAAATCACACCCAAAGTACCTACTGCTTTAGCTATCCAAGTCTCTCAGGAAACTCACAAACATCAAAGCACACATTATTTTTTTTTCCTACCTCTTTTCCCATCTAGAAGGGTAGCCAGGAGTGGCAAGCAAATGAGCGAATAGGACCAAACAGAAGCCACAGTGACCAAATCTTCTCTGACTCCTGAAGCTCTGGCGAAACTCTGGATTAAAGACAGACTTGAATGCAGTGTTTCTCCAAGCATGGTGCTCTAGTCCATGGATATGAATCACGCAGGGCACTTGTGAAAATGCAGATTCCAGGGCTAAACCCAGGATCGAATGAGCTGGAATCTCTGGGGGAAATGCTGAGGAACCTGCCTTTCAACAGGCACCCTAGATAATTTGGCTTCTGATGCACAGTGGTGCCTGAAGATCATCGAGCTAAGGAGACACTTCTCAATGATTACCTACCACCAGAATCTTAATGAGCTTGTTAGAAACAGATTTTCTGAGCTCCACCCCCAGCAATTCTGGTTCAGTAGACCAAGGGTGGGGCCCAAATATTTGGTTTCTAATATACTCCCAAGTATACTGTATGCTAATACTGCTGCTCTGCAGACCACACTCTGGGTAACAGGCTGTAGCTTTTCATGAACCAGACATAACTGAACCGTGCAGATAATAAATCATTGCACCCAGAGATTCAAAGTGATCTTCAGATTCATCAAGTCCAAACTCCTATCAGATGGTTGAATTTCTTCCACATGGTCAACCAGCACTTGAAATGCTCTTACCAGCAAAGATGAACCATGAAGCACTCTGCCACACCAGAGAGGAACTGTTCACTTATACCAGATCAGTCACCAGCTATTACCTGTGCAAGGCCCTATGTGAAGTGCTGCTGATGATGAAAGAATTGTTTCAGTGAATCATGACTAAAGATTACAGCTCTCTTTTCCTATTTGCATTTAAAAATGTGTTATTGTGGAACTACCAAAGGACATCACTGTTCACTATTCATATTCAGTGAGGAGGGACGAGGCTCATAGCTTCACAGAACTTACTTTCATGAATTTTTCCTTTTATTTTTCTTCCCCATAGCTGGGTATGAAGCAGCATTACGAACTTGGAGACTATATAAGGAAACGATATGGAAAGTTCTTGAATGAGTCCTATAAACATGAACAGGTAGGTTGGGGAGCTAATAGTGGGAACCTCGTCCCTTGAAAGAATTTAACATAATGTATTTGTAAAAGTGCTTTTGCCTGTTTCCCAAGGAACTTATACAAGTCAGAGATCTTGTTTACAAGTGTACTCCTCTTTATACAAAAATTTTGTTCCTAAAAAAAAATGTATGAATACAAGTAAGTTCAAAATGGACACCTACAGTGAATACTTTGGCTTGGCAGGTAGCCACTACTTAATTGGTCTCTTTTGTAAATTCAACCATGGGCATATCAGGTCACTTTATGCCACAGAATGCTCATCATAATGTCTCTTCCATTGGGGATTACGATCATGATGCTACCCCAATATCTGCTAATCCTTTGGTGTGGCTGTCCTGCCCTTTCTCAAATATACTATTAGCCCCATAGGGAAAAATACACCACACTTCCGCTCAACTGGATTCTGCTTTGATTTTCCCACTTTAGGTTTATGTTCGAAGCACAGATGTTGACCGGACTTTGATGAGTGCTATGACAAACCTTGCAGCCCTATTTCCCCCAAAGGGTACCAGCGTCTGGAATCCCAGCCTTCTCTGGCAGCCCATCCCAGTGCACACAGTCCCTCTTTCTGAAGATCAGGTCAGTATTCTGGGGAAACCGGGAGGTTCCACTGGGCCTGGAAGGAGGAACTTGTGGATTTGGGAGTCTGGGCATTTCTTGGGCTGTGCAGTCTTAATTCTCTCCTAATAAAGGTGCAAAGGACAATGTAGAGCATAAAAAGCCCTAGGCAAGAGAGAGTGGGATCAGAATTTCTCTCTGGATCTTTATAATCCACCTTGTTCTGCTGCTCTTTCAACTTCTGACAGTTTGTCCCTCTGCATCTTTACACACGCACACACACACGCACGCACACACGCACGCACGCACGCACACGCGCACACACGCACGGCTCTCAGTGTTCTGTCTTCAATTCCCAGGCTTTTGGTGCCCTACATAGGGTTCTCCTCCCTCCAGAACATCCTAAGATCTCTCTACCTACAAATACCAACCCCCACCCATGGAAATCCCCATTTCCTGGTAGGAAAAAAAGAAAGATTTGAGTCCATAATTGGTGCCCAACACTTTATATGTGTCATCATGTTTACCTTTCGTAACAACTATGAATGGACAATATTATCATTCTCCTTTGATAGCCAGGGAAATAAGGGCTCAGAGAAGTTAAACAAACTAAATGGATCTGAAGCCACACAGCTGATAAGCATCACTACGGGGACTAGAACCAGGTCTGTCTCATCCCAGAGCAATTTCCTTCCCTGTAAACTAGTGGTCCTCAAAGTTAGCTGCATGTCAGAATTACCTGGGAATTGTTTTAAACTCCTGCTGCCCAGGGCACACCCCATAATAAATCAGAATCTCTGAGGGTGGGACCCAGCCATCAATATTTTTTTTAATCTTCCTAGATGATCCTAGTGGACAGCTAAGTCCAAAAACCACTACCTTTAACCAAGTTGCCTAAATGAGGCTGTTTGAGAGAAATTCTTAAATTTATCTACACTGGGTGGGACTGACCAAGAATTCTTTAAACTTATCAGAGGAATTGCTGTTTTTTTTAATAGTAATAAATAAATCTAACTAATTTTCCAGGTGTGGAATGTAAGACTGTATGAAGGAAATAGTCTGGGACAAGGAACCCTTCCTAATTCCCCTGCAGTCACATTATCACCATGACTATCTCCTCTCCATGACTCAAGCTTAGCAAGACTCTGGACCTAGGAGGTTGCCCAGTGACCTCTGGGCAGTTTGCTATCCCATTTGCCTTGTCTGTACTCTGAGAAGTGTGACTTAATTGCTGAATCTGGTGACTTAGAAGTTTTTCCCAAGTGCTTTGTAAAAACAACTCGACCCTGTCAATCTCACTCTCGGTAAATCTACTCCAACCAAATTTTCTGGTGTTTCCTGAAAAGACAGGCTGATTTAATTATGCCTCTTTACAGAGTCAGGGGTGACTCGTTATGATAATCATTTCTCAGGAGTTTGTGAATGTTTTCTTCCAAAAAGAAAAAAAAAATTATTTTTACCACAGCCTATTCTGCATAGATTAAAAAAAAACTAGACAGAAGCACCAGATTTAGCCAGTGTAGGCCAGGGTAGCCATCTAACTCTTAATCCTAAAAGACAGTGATTAAATCACACACTGGAGAGACTATCGGTGCTATTAGAAGAGGAAGGAAGAAACAGGGAGAGTGAGGCGGGGAGAGAGAAACAAGCAAGTTTACCTACCTTTGGCCTTCCAGCTACCTACTCACTAAGATGCTAACGTCAACCAAGAAATGTAACAAAATCAATCAATCAGCAAAGTTACTCCCAGAGCTGTGCTAAGTGCTATACAGAAATAGAAGAGAAGTATGAGGCCAGCTTTCTTCTCTAATTTATAATTCATCTGATGAAAAAAGATTCATGTGTGTGTGTGTGTGTGTGTGTGTGTGTGTGAAATGTGTAGAATGCAATACAAGATGGTGGGCAGTGATTTCAAGAACAGGCTGGAGGAATTCAGAGAATGAGTCGCAACCTGGAGCGACTACCAAAGGACAATCATTCATTCAGGCCTTCGGGGACAAAGTGATAACTTGAACCAGACCTTGGAGGCGGGGTGGGAAGGGAGAGGAAGGCAGCCCAAAAGCGTGGCTTTGGGTGGACGTAGACTGCTTACCCTTCTGTGTCCAGAGCTCATATTTAGAAAGAATGGCAGTAAGACTGAGTAACTGTGTTGGGCAGCGATTAGGGAATCCACATGTAATAGCCAGAAGGAATCTTCAGTCCTCTGGGCTAGGTTACTATCCCCTTCGCCTTGGCAGTCCTCCAAGAAATTTGACTTAATTGCTGTATCTGGTGACTTCAGAATTTTTCCCAAGTGCTTTTGGAAACAGCCTGACAGTGTGACGTAGAAGGAGGGTTAAATTTGAAGTTGGAAAAACCTAGGTCTGAGAGCCAGTTACCATTCCAGATGCTTGATCTTGAGTAACTTCTCTGTGCCTCGGTTTCCTTTTCTGTAAACTGGGAACAAGAGTCTCCACTTAACTTCCTCACAGGGATTTGTGACAACCGAGTTAGCTAAGAAAAAGAAGACTGTAAACTGCAAAATGCTGAACAGATGGTTAGGCGATTTATTCTACTTATTTTCAGCCTGACTCTTTCAGTATGTGGGATGAGAAAACTAAAGTCTAGAAAAGTTAAGTAATTCATTAAAACCTAGACCTTTAAACGAATAGTCCTGTGCCATTTCCATCACCAGTGCCATTTCTCCTATGGAGCGATTTGAAAGCCGGTCAGGGAAATTTACATGTAAAACAGGGGACATAAAAGAAACCTGTGTGCCTTCTTCAGTTCTGATGGTGGTGCTTTCGGGCATTTGTCTGACAATAGCTTGGAGGGGAAAGACAGAGCCTCTGAAAATAACTGCTGAAGCCATTCAGGAATGAGGAAAGGAAGCCCTAAATTTAGATGGCAAAGACAGCAGAGGAAGGAAAGCAAGGTTAAAAAAAAGTTTTCTTTTTTTCCCTTTTTTGATGGAGGTACTGGGGATTGAATCCAAGACCTTGTGTACATACTAAGCATGCACTCTACCACTGAGCTATACCCACCACCCCCAAAAAAATTGTTTTCTGAGTAGCCACTAATATGCCAGGCCCTGTTCTAGGCTTTGACAACACAGTAGAGAACAAGATAGACAAGATCCTGGCTGACCTTGGTTTTATAAGAGATAGATGATAAAGGGTGAATAAACACAGTATTTTCAAACGGCAGTGAGTCCGCTGAAGGCAACAGAACAAGGTGATGTGATAGTGGCCGGGGCAGGATGGTTCAAAGAGCTGGGGTGGGGGCCGGGGCCAGAGTGTCTCAGGCAAGGAGCAGTCTGTGGAGACCCCCAGCCTATATGTTCAGAGGGCAGCAAGGCCCACCGTGTCGCTGGAGAGGAGTGGGTGAGGGGTCCTCAGTAGGAGGGCAGGACAGAAAGGTCATTAGGGACTAATTGAATTTAGGTTTTCTTCTAAGTAAAATGGAAAGCCAGTGAGGGTTATCATCACAGAAAGGCATAATCCGGTTGATGCTTGAAAAAGAGGAGCTTTTACCAAAAAATGAAATTAAAAGGATTAGTGTCAGTTCTATGCTGAGGATGAATTGTGATGCAAACTGACCAAAGGGAAGCTCTTTGAAACACAGATTACGGTGGTCTGGACTGGGAGGAGACAATGAAAGTAAAGAAAAAGGGTCTATTTTGGAAATACAGTTGACTCTTGAACAACAGAGGTTTGAGCTGAGGTCCCCTTCCATGCAAATTTTTTTCCATAAATATGTACTATAGGAATACACAATCCCCATTTGATCGACTTCCCCTGGATGCAGAACAGTGGACACGGACTGTAAAGTTATAACAGATTTTCAACTGCATGGGGGTTGGCTGGTGGCCGTAAGCCCCATGTTGTTCAGGGTCTGCTGTATTTTGAAAGTAGGCAAGCAAAAGTGATCAGTCTATGAAGCAGGGTGATAAATTTCATCACTGACAAAAGTAGAGAGATTACAAAGAGGAAACGGTTAAAAATGAAGAAGCTGAGTTCAGGTTTGCACATGTCAAATTTGAGGAAGAGAAACATTTAACTAGTGGTGTCTACCAAGGGCTGGAAATACTAGCTCAGGTGAAAAGGAAGGGCAACAAAATTAACTTAGGAGTCACCAGCTTACAGGAAAAACTACAAAAGATTGTCTCATTAACTCATTTTAGGATGATCCACTTTGTCCTTAGAATAGGTTTTTAAATATATTTTCTGTACATTTAGTATGTGCCCTTATTTCACACAGTCTGCAAATTTGCAAGAACTTATTCAGTGAATGGTGTCGACTGAAATAAATGCGCAGCCTAAAAGTTGAGAGTTATGTTTTATTTGGCGGGAGGACTCGAGCCGGGATGACAGCCTCTCAGATGGCTCTGAGGGACTGCTCCAAAGAGATAGGGGAGGAGCTAGGCTATATAGGAGCTCTACAACAAAGACCAGGTAGTTGGAACAATAAAAGATTGCTTGTTATCTAAAGAAAACCAGGCATCTCAAGTGAAAGAATTTAGTGCTTTTCCATGTATGGGAGGAAGCAAACATTTGGGCTCACTGAATTCATTCCTTTGACAAGCACGTAGCTATGTAGGGCCAGTATCCTGTCCTTTCTTATTCTGAGTGCCCTCAGAGGGCACCACTGTGAGTGGCTGCAGAGGCCGGGCTGCAGGGGCCGGGCTGCAGGCTTGTCTTCACTGGGGGGTGGTGGCAGCCTCTGATGACTCGATGGCTTCAGCATTCTTTGTTTACTGATATGGCTTGCAGTATTTTTCCCTCACAATGGTTAATCAGTCTCTTAAGATTCTTTCCAGAATCACAAATTCAATTCTCTATACTCGTGTGTGTGTATGTGTGTGCATGTGTGTGTGTGCACGTGTGTATGTGTGTGTGTGTGTGTGCGCGCGTGCACAGATGCACATCTAGTGCTAGAAATGAAAGAGGTCCGGAAGGAAGCAAGGTAACAATTATCATTTCACACGGAAAAACCTGGAAGTGTGAATATTTACCAACAGCACAGTCCTATTTAAATGAGTTCATGGGGAAAAAGAAACCTTTTGAGTTCTGGGTACATATCCCACTATTTAAGACCTGCAGATCATGTATCTCTTTTCCCTCAGTTTTAGAATTTTCATTCAGCTCAAAACACATTTGAATCTTTCATTCAGGTGACTTTTCACCAAATGAGACTTAAAATATGGCTGCAGCATCTTTAGCAAACATCTAATTAATAAAAGATTTATGACTTTTCTTTTGCCCTCAGTTGCTATACATGCCTTTCAAGAACTGCCCTCGTTTTCAAGAACTTGAGAGTGAGACTTTGAAATCGGAGGAATTCCTGAAGAGGCTGCATCCTTATAAGGTTAAAAAAAAAAAAAGTATCATTTAGTGGTGTTCGGAAGTGCAAGGGCCAAGACAAAGCGGGAACCTCTAGCTTCTTAGAAGTGTGGAGGAGTGGGTCTGCCGGTGGCTGACAAAGCAGTGGGTTTGAATGTTTCACAGGGGTCATTCGTCACTGCCTGGTCCCCTTCTCTGTTTGGGAGCCACAAGCCAGTATAGAAGCCAGTCCCTTTCGAATCCTATACCCACGTCCCTAGAACCAGGTGAAGGTATGTGGCTGGATCAGAGTAAATTCAAGTCTAAAATGGTCTGCCTTAATGAGGCTGAGGGACTGCGAATACTGTCTTCATATTCAAAGGTTAGTCTTTTTTATTTTATGTCTCCAGTTTGTGAAATACCCCTTTTCACAACTATACAAAAGGTAGATATAACACTTTGTACTTTTAAAAATAATATTTTGAATCTGTAACACAATCCCATGGTTCAAAAACCAAAAAAATTTTTGAAAATACCATGGAAAATCTCTTTTTTGGACTATAATTTTCTTTTCTGACCAGTCTTTGGTCAGTGTCAGTGTTTATAAAAAAATTTTTGGAAGTCTCTTCTTTCTTTTTTTACGCCCCGGAACAGTTGAAATAGTGCTAGGATAACTTACTCTCGAAAAGTTTGGTAGAATTTCTCCACAAAATTATCTAGCCCTGGGGCTTTTGTTTTGTTCTGTTTTCTTTGGTGGGGGAGCTCTTTAATAATTATTTCTGTTCATTTTATGGAAATTCATTTGAGTTAATATTGGCAATTGTATTTTCCTAAAACAATTATTCATCGGACAAACAGTATCTTCCAAAGAAATTGCTGCCAATTCATCAGGCAGATAACTAACCAATAGGTTTCATTATCGTGACAATCCAGGAATAACCTAGAGAAATGTTTGTATCCCATCTAAATTTCACATTTACACCCAGATACCAGGCCCTGTTTTGGCTATATTTTCCTGGAGTGCTTCGGCCTGAGACACGGTTTCATTTCTCACTTGCTTCTCATTTACATATGAATTATACTTCATCTCCTTCCAAAAAGAATTTGAGGCAGCACACGTCAGTCTGATTCCAGGACTGACCAGAAACATGTGGCAGGAAGCCAGCAGGTACCCACATTTTTAATGTAATAATGAGAAACGATCAATTAGCTTTTGTAAAATCCTTTGGGTTGCCATTATCATAGCCAATATTACTGATGCACTTTAATGTGAAGAACAGCACCTGTTTTTTGTTTTTTCATAGAGGTACCAGGGATTGAACCCAGGACCTCATGTATGCTAAGCATGTGCTCTACCACTGAGCTATTACCCTTCCTCTCAAGAATAGCAGCCTCAACAGGACAGGTTTGCCCCACAGGGAACACGCGTCAATGTCTGGAGACATTCTGGGCTGTCACACCGAGGGATGGGGATGCTGTGGGCATCGAGTGGGTGGAGACCAGGGATGCTGCTGAACACCCTGCAGTGCACAAGGCAGCCCCACAACAAGGACTCATCCAGCCCAAATTATCAGTAATGCTGATGCTGAGAAGTTCTGACTTAGAACTTGTTTTCTCTGTGTGTGTTTCAGGCTTTTATAGAAACCTTGCCAAATCTTACAGGATACCAGGGCCAGGATCTTTTTGAAATATGGAGTAAAGTCTATGACCCTTTATTTTGTGAGGTAAGAGAAAAAATATCCAAGATTAACTTACAGTCTGACTTTATGACTTGTGCCTGTTTTGAAGCAAGTGAATACATTTTCTTTGCTTTTTGGAGGATGTATTTCTTAGATTTCTTTTGACATTGTAACATGTGTCAAGACTTCTTTATATTAACTTGAAAATTCTGACTCCTTCTCTCTGTTATTTATATATTCACCCTTTAGAAAGTTGCAATAAAAATTGCTTTTTCTATGCCTTGCTACTCACTTATTTTTCAGTCATTTGGGAATGTTGGGCTCCTGTCACGGATTTTAATGGAAAAAGCAATGTTCTTGTACAGAAAGAAAAAAAAAAGCCTGATTTCTAGATAAAGAAATAAGCAAGCCAACTTTAAGTCAGGCTATTAAAATCAGTTTATCAGCAAGACTCTCTCCCTTGCTGTACGATAAACATTGTAGCTAGAGAAATTACTATTTTTCCAAAGCTACATGGCATTTTTTTTTTCCACGCATCACCTCCACCTGCTGGCCAAAAGCAATATTCTGTAATCCTGTTTTCCCAACCAGTTCCCCGAATCTTGAGGCAAAATTCTGACCACTCACGACTCATAGCCACTTCTGATTCTGAGGTTGTCTTGACTGTCTTGGGGAGGGCAATTACTTTCACAGTTCCATCTCCGTAGCAGGCGACACAGTTGGCCCCCTCCATGGTAGAGTTCATTGACCCAAGCACACTCGACGTTCACTTTATCATCAGCATCTCTTTCAAGGAAGTTTTGTGAGTCTTATACAGGAGGCTTCGGTGGAGACAAAAGCCCACATTTTGGTACAAGTCTGAATTTTTTCTTTCTTCCTTACTTCAGTTTGGTCTGAGCTGGTGCATAATGGGGCCAAGGTGTGTGGTTTCTTTTTCACCTCTCTCTCACTTACTTCCTCTGTAGGCTACTTCACTTTGGTCTCCTCTTTCTTGCTCGCTCGCTCTCTCTGTCCTGCTGCCTTTGAAACTGGGGGAATCGTAATCAACTCTTCATAGCAGGTAATAAATACTGGCACAACATCTTCGCCTACTCATCTATTTAACAAGTATTCACCAAGTGCCTACTGTGTGCAAGGTGCAGACTTTCCCCAAGAGTCAGTGAGCTAGAATCTGGGGTGGGGGAGAGTAAGGAGCAGGGACATGACTGAAGGCCCCAGTAATATATGACTTTTCCCAGCTGTCTTCTCAGGCCACTGGCATAGCTTGTAAAACAAAAAAGCATCAGCCAAGCCTGTCCCCTTTTACCTTTCCCACAAGTGCATAGAAAGATGTCTAAACCTTCCATAAAGGAGTGAGGTACTTTCTTACCCTCCTGCAGCCTTACGCTGCCAAATAGGGATCACCCCTTTGATCCACAGTGAAGCCAAAAGCTCTGGACTTGGTGGGAAGGGGCAAATTCATTCCTGTGAGTTTTTCTTCTGAAAATCAATACCACTACTTATCAGAAAGTAAAGTTTTCCTAGAAAGAAATGACAGGACAGGAAAGGCTGAACCCAGTAGTTCTTGTAGGGGAAAGAAGATAAAAAGTTAACAAAGAGGACAGTCAGAAATAAAAATGCACATTTATTTTTTTCTGTTTTCTTTGCTACAGGGTGTTCACAATTTCACTTTACCCTCCTGGGCCACAAAGGACACCATAACTAAGTTGAAAGAAATATCAGAATTGTCCCTCCTGTCCCTCTATGGAATTCACAAGCAGAAAGAGAAATCTAGACTGCAAGGGGGTAAGTGTGAAAAATAAACGAGAGGAGTGTATCGGATTCGTAGTCAAGTGATCTGGGTCTGAGTCCTGGTCCCACCATGAATCAGCTACATGGCCTTGAATTAGACACAGAATTAATCACTCCTGCACCAGTTTCCAATCTGCAAATGGGAATAAGAAAGGTGCTTATTCTTAGGTAGTGAGAATTAACATGAATGTATGAATTCAAAAGGCTTAGCACAAATAGTACCTGGTACATTATGTACAGTCAGACATTATGTGTTATTACAATCATTAATATTACCCACTCGAGGCCTTAGTTTTCCCATCTGGAAAACAGAAACTTTGAGCTAAAGCTAAATGATAACTTTTCATCCCTTCGAGATCAAAGAATCAAGGATTTTGTATCTGATCCCCATGGAAATCAGTTGTGTCTGGGGGCCTACAGGATGAACTTTTCAAGTGGGAGGTGTGGATAAAGAAGCCTGAAAAGAAACCCTTGGTGGCAGCCACTGTTAAAGTCAATACAGTGTATTTTGCAGGCTAATTGTGCCCTGTAGTTTAATACATATTGCAACTGACAAGGCTATGACACAGCTTAAATGTTTTCCATTGGTGCTGAAAGGCGTTTACTTCTCAGTGATGCCTCTTCTCAGCTGGATTTGGCCCTTTGTACCTAGGACATCTGCTCCTAGTGAAGGCAGAGCCAGGCAAGAGGATGCCCAGCTCTCATAATCAGGTTAGGTGGGTGGAATACGCAGTCAGGACCAGGCAGGATGAGGAAAGACACTGAGGTCTCTGAGGGCAACTGGGTGGCAGGTTCAGGTGTGGTTGATGTTAGCATTAAAGCTAAAGATGGAGAGCAAGAGGAGGTCCATTATGCCCGGTTGATATAAAAATGAAGAAATTTGAGGTCACAGGAGATGTTCCAAATCATAAACTGCAGACTGTTTGAGGAAAACAGTACAATTCCATCAGGACTCCAACCAGTGCCAGACCCTGTTCACCATGAGGTCAGCACAAGTTTAGCAGAACCCCAGGAGAACACATAGACACAAAGCATCCTGGAGGTTGGACCAGACTGGGAGGATGTTGACTCAGGGCTGCATAGCTAGAGAAAGAATCCAAGTCACCAATCAAGAGAGGAGTCAATTATAGCTACAAAAGCTCGTATAAAGAGGGAAGGAAACTGTCACCAGAAGAGCCGCTATCGAGGTAGGAAGTCAGGATGGTCAGAGCAATTTCATAGGAGATGAACAAAGTAGCTTGGGGCAGATAACTTAGGGCAGTGGTTATGAACGATGTGATGGAGTTGCAGACCTGCTGGTGCAGAGTCCCAGTTGCATGGTGCAGAGGTGACAACAGTGTGAGAGTCCTTACTCCATGCCGAGGGCACGAGCAACTAGACACAGCCTTTGCGGATGGGAGAGCATCCAAAGATGAGTCTTAGATGGAACCTGGTGTGTTAGGAAAAATGACCAGGCAAGGCACAGACTGTGTCTGGGGACGGAGCCCAGGATGCAGTTCAACCCTACGTACCAAGCAACCAAGGATGCAGAGGGTGGAAGCTGGGCCTCGTTGGCTGCACAATCACCGGATCTCATTCCTGAACAGCAGGGGCCAGCAGGATGACTCAATTCCAAACACATCAGATGGTGGAAACAGGACTCTTCATTTTCCCCAACCGAGTCGCGATGAGCTCAAAAATGGATCCCCTCTCTATTCAAAATGTGGTCTACGGAACAGCAACATTAGCATCCTTGAGGTTGTGGTTAGACATGCAGAGCCCTAGGCCCCACCCCAGACCAACTGAATCTGAATCTGCATCCTAATGAAGTCCCAAGGAGCCTCGTATGTATGTATGTACGTTAGAGCTTCAGAAGCACTTTTCTAAATGCAGGAGATGGTAAAGAAAAGGGGCAGGGAAAGCCGGGCAGGAGTTGACAAGAGTCTAATAACAGATGCGGGGATCTGTATCTGAATGAAGATGGACTTTTCCCCAGCAGCGTGCACATATTTTCTCTTTTTCCCTTTGGCTACTAGAGATTGCATTTTGGGGAAGTCATTTCCCCTCTCGGAGTCTCAGTTTCCCCACCTGGTGAGTGCACTGAACTAGATTCTATCAGAGTCCTTCCCTAAGGTGTTCTCTGGCTCTTGGACTCTAAGGGCTGGCACTCGTGTGGACACACCTATCCTATTTTTCTGGGGGAACCCCAGTGCTATTGATGAACCAGGAAATTTTCCCTTGGTGATTCGTGCCAAGAGGCAAGCTCAGCCCATTGTTGAGATCTGGCTAGGCAAGAGGGATTTGTCAGCTGCGTGCTTGTTGAATGATGACGCAGCTGAACACAGTCCTGCAGAGGAAACGTGTTGTCTGGGTGACAGAATCACACGGGAACATCAGGGCTTTGACTGGTGTCCTCTGATCTTTGCCAAAACTTATGCTCCATCAGTAGGTTTCAGGGGTGACACTGTTCAGTAATATCCTCTTCCCACTCCACCCCCCACCCCCTGGCAACACACACACTCCCCTAGAAAATCCTTAGGCTACTTGCTGAGGCTAATGTAGGAGCATGCGGCTGGTCATGCCTGCATCAAGGGAAACCTCTTCATGCTGTAGACCAGAGGTTGGCAGGCGACAGCCCGCAGGCCAGATTCAGCCCACTGCCTATTTTTTGTAAATAAAATGCTGTTGAAGTTCAGCCAATGCACTGAGGTAGTATCTTTGGCTGCTTTTGTGCTTCCACTTGAGAATGAACGGTTTTGATGGAACAGTGGCCCACGGAGCCTGAGGCATGTACCATCTGGCCCTTTACAGAACAAGTTTGCCACCCCTGCTGCAGCCCAGGAGTGAGGGAAGTGAAGTTTATGCCTTCACGTAATGGTATTTTGTCTAGTGTATGTAGATTTAATAAATGACGCACCAGGGAACTTAGAAGCTAGCTTCTGCTGCAGTGAGACCTGACAATTAAGAACAGGGGTTTTAAAGCCAGACATGCTGGGTTCATTGAAGCTCAGCCCCTCTGCTTACAAGCTGTGTAATCTTGGACAAGTTGCTGAACCTCTCTGAGCCTCAACTTCCCCTCCTATAAAACACGATCATTGTCATGCCAGAGCCTGCGGATGGTTGTGATGGTTACTCCTAGTTTGTCCTGGGACCACGTGGACAACCACCCAGAACCAAGAGCTGATACCATATTCCATTATCGACACTGAAGTCTGCTGCAAAGGCACCTGCTGTCGAGGGACAAGTTGCTGATGAAACATGGCTGCTGTGACTCCCAGAAACTCAGAGTTCAGTTCCAACGGGGCATGAATATCAAGCTGGAGTTCTAAAGGGCTCCCAGAGGGCAACCTTCCCTGAGGTAGAGAGATGCAGACCTGCTGGAGCTGTAGCATCCAGCTCCTTCCGTTCCTCATCAAGGAAGGCCTGGCATCCACAGAAAACAGATCAGCTCCCTTTCCTTGGTTAACCCTTTATTGTGCTTATTGGTATACAGACCAACAGACAGTTTCTTCTTACTGTTTTATGAGCTTTTGAACGAGAGGAATCACGTCTGACTCACCCTTTGTAGCTGTTCAGTGTCTGTTTGCTGCGTGGACCACAGAGTCCTTTATTATAGTCTGTTAACATCAATGTCCTGCTCATTACAAAGGAAAACTGGCCATCTTGAGCCGGGAGACCACATGTGCCATGGAGAGACTACCAGCAGAGACACAATGGAGCCTTCAGGGGATGGTTGCGGAAGTCCCTGAGGCAGCACGTCCTCAGAACAGCACCTGACACCCCAAGCTACCCCTCAGCCCTCAGTGTCTGCCAGCAGGACGGAGACTCTGAGTCGTGTGTCTGCCTGTTACCACCTCAGAAGCAACAAATGCAAAGGGCAAAAGCTTTTTTCTACTGATGGCAGATGGAGCCCTCGGGTGAAAGCTAAAGATGCTGGCTGCCCCCCAGTAGTGACACCCAGCGTAACCTGGAGAAATGGTCCACAGAAAACAGTCCGTGCCCTGTGCAGACACCCAGAGCTGCTTTCCCCATGCTTCTTACAGGTGTGACTGCAGGCGGGATGAAGACAGAGAGGTCCATGCCATGAGGTCATCCCAGGCCTGCCCTAGAGAAGAGCACTGGCCAACAGCTATCTGAGAAAAGCCTTCTGGAATTCCTTCCCAGTTCATCAACCTCACAACTTGAGTTTTAACAAAACCTGGTATAGTAGCATCCTAACGTGCCAATCCAGCTCCCCTGCCCCAGCTGTGTGAGTCACCTGATGGCTCCAGGCCTGTCTCCTCCCCTGTGAATGGGAGAGAGAAGTCAGGGTTCAGTAAAAGAATGTATGTAGAAGGGAGGGTATAGCCCACGTGGTAAAGAGGATGCTTAGCACGCACGAGGTCCTGGGTTCAATCCCCAATGCCTCCTCTAAAATAAATAAATAAATTTAATTACACCCACCCCCAAAAACAACCAAAAAAAAAAATATGTAAATGACACTCCTCGCACACCGCAGTGTTCAAGCACAATTAGTTCTTGTCCTTCCTTCGTAAGTCTTGAGAATCATGACAGAGAGAATCACTTAGTATTAGTGAACAGAAAGCTTATGAACTAAAATATAAGCCCCATTTGATTCAGCTGCATGTGGATCTGTTGTCTTTAAGGCGTCCTGGTTGGTGAAATCCTCAATCATATGAAGAGCGCAACTCAGCCATCAAACCATAGAAGACTCATCATGTACTCCGCGGTGAGTGTCTCATCTCCCTTCAACATCCGTTTGTTCAAGGGTGCGAATTCTTTCAGGAGCCTCATTCCCTTCATCACCATTTCCCTATTACCCTATAAATGGTAGACCCCTGTTAAAATCTTTTAAAATTAAATACATATTGGGAGTTGGAGATGTGCAAATACTAACTACTATATATATGTATATATAAAACAGATGAAAAGCAAGTTTCTTCTGTAGCGCACAGGGAACTATATTCAATATCTTGTAGTAACCTATAATGAAAAAGAGTATGAAAAGGAATACATGTATGTATATGTATGACTGACACATGATGCTGTGCACCAGAAACTGACACATTGTAACTGACCATATTTTAATAAAATTTAATTTAAATAATTAACTTAATTAGATACCTAATTCTAGTCCTCAAGGAATTTACAATCTAATGCTGACAAAAAGACAAATGAGCATGCAAACACCACGCAAAGCAGACTAGCAGCGTCATTCACGCCAGCGCCTCGGTGCCTCAGAGAAAGGAAACAACACTACTGTTCCAAACTAAAACCAGAGCGGCAGCAGGAGGGGAAAGGGGGCAGCAGGGTCACAAGGAGAGCTGAGTGTACAGGACGTGGTGATGAAATGAAATGTGGGCAGAGGGCAATGGTGTGGAAGGTAAGCCACAAGTGAAGGTGATGTTTCAAGCCTCGAAGACTGGGAAGAGGGTGGAACCATTCACAGAGGCGGTCACCAGCCAGGTGAGTGTGCTGATTAGGCAGCTGGATTTGAAATGCCAAGGGCATCCAAGGAGGAAACTTCAGGTGGCAACAGAAGAGGGCAAGGGAAGGTGAGCTGTGACTTGAAGTTAGAGCTATATTTGGCTGCAGAAAGGAAAGAGAGAGAGCTTGGAGAAGACATCCATCTTGAAGCAGGAGCCAGGGAAAGAGACACTGTGAAGGGAGATTGCTGGGGATGTACCACGCACTGAAGTGGCTGTCCATGGAGTCTGGATGAGCAAGGAAACAGGACATGGTGCCCTGCTCAGGCTCCCACCCACTTCTCCATGACAGTGGATTTCTCAGATATGGTTTAGCTGGAGAAACCCAGGCTTTCATTCTGCAAGAGGATTGAAGAGGTGACTAAAGATACAGGAAGTTTATTTATTGTCTTGGGTTCCAAATGGTGTAGGCTAGAGAACGAACTCACAGAGGGAACAGAGTATAGGGCTTCTTGGAAAAAGGTAGACTTGAAATTAGTTGATTCTTTTGATTTTTTTAGTTTCTAATCTGATTTCCAGTACTAACTTGTGTGGTTGACTTCTGGCAAGTCATAAATCTGTAAAATCCTTTTTTTTTCTCTAGTAAATCAGTACTAACTCCTTTTGAGTATGTGTATACTGCCATATAGTTCAGGCAACCAAATATTATGCCCATTTTGTAGATATGCAAATTGAGGATTTCTTAAGATTAGATAGCTAATCAGTGGCAAAACTGGGGCTGAAAACCAGCCCCCTATGCCCTCCAGCTATTCTGAGATAAACCTTTAACAATTATCATTAAGCTACACACTCTACTTCCTTACATTTTATTCTCTCTAACCATTTATAACCTCATATATTCTTCTCCAAACTTAAAATCACAGATCATGCTAATCTATAGAAAAAATATAATCTAGCATTAATGTTTTCCAAATTATTTTAAAATTTAATGAAAATGAATGAAACAAACTAAAACAGAGATATATTCTACTGGGGAAAAGCATGGAACAAAATCAGAAGACTTGGCTCGAATTTACTTTCTTCCACTTTGGAGACATATGACATTAAGCAAGTTAATTAATTTCTTTGGGTCTCAATTTCTTCGTCTTTTAAAGGGAAATAATGATGTGTATATTAAATCTCACTACCTACACCCAGCAGATTCGCAACCAAAATTAGCCCTTTCCCTCTCTACTTTTTAAGTCACTGGGGTAATGGGAAATTTAATTGGATCAGAAACCATTGTGGTGTTCTACAAGTGTTTAGTACATATCTATGGACTAAATCTGAACCAGACGCAAAGATCAAAAAATGTTTGTTTGAAATCTCTGTTAGCATGACACTACCGTGAGTGCCCTCCAGATGGCGCTAGATGTCTACAACGGAATCCTTCCTCCCTACGCTTCCTGCCACTTAATGGAATTGTACCTGGAGAAGGGGTGAGTGTCTAAGAGATGCTTTTCAAGATTAATATCACTGGACCCCAGGCTTTGTTATTGTTGTTGTTGTTGTTGTTGTTGTTGTTGTTGTTGTTGGCTTAAGGGTTTTGTCTCTGGTTGGTTTGGTTTGGTTTTATATTCAGAGGGAAGAATGGTGGCGAGTACCAATATCTTTGCTAGTCATGACTCCTTTTTTCTTTGCTTTATTTTATTGGGAAAGAATGTACAGACGCAGTAGTTGAAAAAGTTGGGAGAACCAGCCTAGGTGACAGAAATGATGTTTTTTTGAAAAGATGAAGATTTTCTAAGAAGTCTGTGGACATTGCATTGTTCTCTTGGAAAATACAAGGTGGTAGACGATACCAGGAGAAAAATAAAGTTTGTGTATGGTTATAAATAATGTTCTTTTAATTTCAAACATGTCTATGCAGCTTCTGGTGATTCATATCTGCCAGGTAGGATTCTTAAAGTACAGCTTCTGTGCAGTGTTTACTTCTTTGTAGCCTGGTGTGACCCTCCCCAGCTAGCACAAGTCCACTAGAAAGGCCAAGGTTAGTCAGAACTGAAGGTGTTCTGGAACACGTGAGTTTCATTGTTAAAACCAGGAAAGTCCTGGACAAACCAGGAAGGGTTGGTCACAATGGGCAAGGTCACACCAAAACTTTGTATCTGCTGTGTCACTGGCATTCTCGTTGGGAGGAAGGAGGAAGACGTCATGGGACATTACTGATGGAATAAGAACGAGGAAGGGGTGGAGGCAGAGCAGTGACCCCAGAGTGTGGTTTCAGGGTTAGCTGGGGAAGCACACTTCGCTCATCTCTCAAGGCAGCCACAATTACTGCAGACAGAACCACCCTGACCGTGAGGTTACATAGGGCCCTGTTGCTCAAAAGAGCCAGGCTTGGTTTAACGCACCTTTGTTGCCATCTTGAAATTCTTAATACCTTTTAAACAAGGAGCCCTGCATTTTTTTTTTTTTCACACTTCGTAGTCCTGGCTATAGTTGTCTGGCCACCTGAATTTATAGAGTAGGAAAGTAGCCAGCTCAGAGGCCCATTCTCACCCAGCGCCTTCACTGCTTACAAAGAAAGTGAGTTGTGCACGGTTAAGGAAGGGTAAGTGCATCCGTTGTTGAAGCTCTAACTGGGTGCCAAGCACAATGAGATGGAATTAAAATGTGGTCTTAGCAAGTTGTGCCCTCAAATAGCTAGAGTCAGAGTGGAGAGAACGATACCCACTATGTGGAGAATACCCACAGAGCTGAAAATGGGAATGAGAAGACGGAGGACATAAAGTGCTCTGTCACAGATAAGCCCTGCGTATGGCTGCCCCATCGAATGCCCACTCCAGGGAGTTAGCACATCCAGTGACGACTGCAGGCTCAGCTCTAGGAGTAGGCACTGTCCAAGATAAGACAAAAGGAACTGCCCACTTCACCGGACCCTCCCTCGTCTCTGGTTTCTGCATCCCAGTGGTCCTGCACCTGCTTCTACTTAGGGCACTGCAGCATTCTGACCTATGAATCGCCTTCTCACACCACCTTAAATACATTCATGTTATGAATCATCAAGTGTGGGGCATTTTTCAACTGAGAGACATTGACCTACAGAAAAAAAAGAAGTAACCAAGGGCCAGTCACTGTTAGAAGTCAAGTTTGTTGTTATATTGGGAAATTTCTTTGAACACTCCAGAGAAATATCGTAAGTTAAACTGGCTTGCTTTTAAATTAGAAACAAGGAGGGTCCGAGTTAACAATACAGACATAGATATATGCATAAAAATTAGGTGATCCCCAGTATAGGGTGATCCCAATTTATCCCGATAAGAAAATAAAAAAACAGAAAAAGAGATTGTTATCTATCTTATATATGTAAACTCAAGGTTATGGATAAGATAGCTAAATATACTCTTAAAATATTTCATTTCTGGTTACATACATAAACTTAAAATCATATACCATATAAAGTAATTCACTAATTTAAGAAAATAGTGTCTCTTTCCACTTTCACATTTAGGAAACATTTTCATCCAAACTCTTTATAGGCATCTTAACGTGTGTCTTTACCACTGGAGCCAATTTTGAGTCCCCTAAAACTATTTTCCAAAGGTATTAATTAATCAGGGTAATTCTGGCTGCTGTACAGATAAACAGTCAAGTTGTCGAGGCTTAACCCCATGGAGATGTCGTTCTCACTCATCTCACAGTCCGTTGCAGATGTTCCTGGGCAGTAGGAAGTGACTCACCTAAGGTGTGAGTCACACACATGGTGTGATTCGGGGACCCAGGGTTCCATCTTTTGGACTCACAGTTTTCCAGAGCGCTGCGTTCACTTGCAGGCAGCTTGTAGAAAAAGATGAGAGGGTGGAGAAGGCAGTCTGCTTATTGGGCATCTCAGCCCAGAAGGGGCACATGTCACTTCTGCTTCTATTCTGCTAGCTGAAATTAGTCGCTTGGTCCTTCCTGAGTACAAGGGAGTCTGGGAAGTGTAGTCACGTCTCAGCTGTAAATTTATTCTATGCAAAGAGAATCATGAATTTTGATAGACTATTAGTCGTCTTGTCATATTATCTTGAAATAAAAGACGCTGTCACCGAGAAAGTTATTCTGAGGTATAGGTACTCATTCATGTAATATAAGGAAAGTTTTTTAAGATGTATTCTTATAAGTGAGTATTTGTGGTTACTATTGTTTCTATGGCTTTTTAAAGTGATGTTTTAAAAGGCTTGTTTATAACAACATCCAAACGTTGCAATTGTGAGATTACTATCCCAAGAAAGGTGACTAAATTCTATTTGAATCTCTCTTCTGCCTCTTTGGCAAATGACTTCCGTAGGCACCTCATACTAGCTTTACAAGGTTGGTTTGGGGCAGTCGTCCTTCCTTAAACAGTGCATTGCTTTCTGAAATAAAGTATTGCGAGAGCCCCCCTCAGTAAGGCTCTGATAAGTCTTGCTGCATATTCAAGCACCTATGTTTTATTCTATTCAGTTCCAGATTTCTGGTCTGGTTACAGGAGAGGACAGATACATTCATTCAGGGGAAAGATTGAAAGAAATATTAAGAGAGAAAAGGAAGGAGCAAATGAGAAGCATAAAAGGGAGATAATAAGGGGGAAAAAAACAGTATCTCACCTGCCCCCTACTTCTCGCTCAAAGGTTCAGATCACCCCCGACTCCCCCAATCATCACCTCTCAGCTCCTTCTCTAATTAAGCATCCTGGTCCCTGCCTCATATGCCTTTGGTCATCTAACAAACCAGTTCTCCCATTTCCACCCTCCCCGGCTGGCCCACGTGCCCCAACCCCCCCTCTTCCCACAACTAAGTTGGCTAGTATCTACTCGTTCCCATAAATTCTTCCACTAGTCCTTCAACTGACATGTTACAGGCCAGGTGGAAAAAAAAGAAAATTCAAAGGCAGTTCAACAACACAGAAGTAACGGGGCTTCTCCTCTGCCTTCCTGCGCTTCCCCCACCAGGGAGCACTTCGTGGAGATGTACTATCGGAACACGACGTGGCAGGAGCCACATCCCCTCACGCTGCCTGGCTGCACCCCCAGCTGCCCTCTGACGAAGTTTGCTGAGCTGGTGGCCCCCGTGATCCCCCAAGACTGGTCCGCAGAGTGTACCACGAGCAACTATGAAGGTACCGAGGCCATTCTGGACTAGAGGGCGTGTAGAGTGCTGCAGAAAGGGCAGGACCCCCTTTGTGCAGGCAGATGGTGCTTTGAGGATATAATTTGGTCATCACCCCCATCTTTGTGGGAAATAGGTTTTGGGTGATAATTGTATGTTTCAGGGACCTGAACTTTAGGCAATTCCTACCTCTCCACCTGGTCCTGCCCCTCCTTGCCATAAAGCTTGCCAAACCCGGGAGGCAGTAATCAAGCAGAAAGCATTTACTTGGGGTCAAAGAATTGGAATTCAGGGCACACATATCAAAGCGGAACAAAATTAGAAATGCAAGAGTGTTCTGAATACCTCCCAGATCAAACCTTACTGGAATGCTTAATGCGGGTGTGGTATCTGTCCTGAGGACAGAAAGAATATGTAAGGCTTTGATTCTGGGATCTTCAGAAAACCCAAGCAAACTCACAGGTCCTGCTGAAGCGACTTACTATACAAGAAGAACTCATGTTTGAATGACACTATTTAGAGTCCTGTAGATTCGCCATGTGCAGACAAAACACAAAGAGCACCCTGCTACGTTACTGGCACAAATAAAGATGGAACAGTTTCTAGAGATGGTTTCTACTGGATGCCAGTGCCTAGAGCAAAGCCATTCCCCCTCCAGGTCGGTCATGGGATGACTGACACAAGATACCAATTGATGTGTTTGTGTTATTTCTCTTCAAAGTAAATATTTGGCCTTGGGGCCATCATCTAATTACCCTGTCTCCTCCATGGATGTAACTTTCCTCCAGCAGTGAGCCAAATGTAAAAGAGTGAATAAAGTCACTATTAGGAAGTTCAAAAGCATTACTTTTGTAATGCTTTTTATTTTTTATTTTTTGAAAAGTGTGTGCGTGTTTAATTAGAATAAAATTTCTGAAGGACAGATTGTAGGGGCTTTATTTTTATTTCGGGGTTTTATTTTACTGTAATGAGAAGGAAAATATTAATATAAAGTAAGATGATTTGACTGGCTTACATGAACGTTTTACATTGAAAATGTATTTAGTTTGGACTTGGCTACTTCCGATAAAGGCTAAGCTGAAGCATGGCCGAATAAAGATGGAACTTGCCCAGAAAACTGCCTTGGGAAATCTACAATGTAGTGGAGAAGTACAGAGATGCATATTACATAGAATGTCGAAGGTTATGTCTTATGACTCCAAGGTTTGCTATGGGAACAAGAGTTACCTGGATTTGGAGGGAAGGAAACGGTAAGGAATGAAGGCTTCCTACAAGAGATGACAGCTACGCCATATGACATCAGTTTGGATGAGGTTTATTCTAATGGTACAGGTGCTAAATAGGCCTTCATCAAATGTGCCAGTGGCTTGAAGCTGGAAAGCACAGGGGAGTTACTTGGCAGAAGATTCAGTGTCCAAAGAGATTCCCACGAGTTTCCTTCAAGGGACCAATTTTAATGAGATAAGATGTCATCTCCACAAGAGCAAGGATTTTTTTATTTGTTGCATCCTGCCCTGTATCTGTCCTCAGCACCCTGAGGTGCCTGCTCCTGGCATGGATTCGTGCTCAATAAATATTTGCTCATGAATGTATAAATTATTTACCTTTCCTCTCTGAACCTACTCTTTCTACCTTGATTAGCACCAACACCTAGTAGTAACCTGCAAATTATCAGATTATCACCCTCTCCTTCATTCTCCATAGTCATCTGTCACCTCTTCTTCTTAAATCTACCTGTAGTATGTTTGTAGAATTCTTTTCTTCAAAACACCAACATCAACAATCCAGTATCCAAGGAGAGTGAAATATAATTAAGAAGCAAAATATGTTAATAAAAAGAAAACTTAGGGTTTGGTGTGCTGGAGCTAGCGCATACAGATCTCAAGAGTGGGAAGTACGTATTATCTCCCAACTCTGAGCTTAATGACTTCACTTTGGCAGTTTGAAATTGGCCATGGTATCATGGAGGAGTATTTTTACCATAGAAATCAGCATATGCTACAAATCAGAGTTTTGTTTTCTGTTTGTTTTTTTTTTTTAAAGTCCAGTTTACCAGAACACCATTGATTTTTAGCTCATAGAAAGCTTGTTAAATGTCTATAACGTGAAGTGGTCTCTAACAGAGAGAATTCAATATTTGAACTTCTTTAAGGAGAAAGGATTCGATGTGTTCCATAGGGTCTCAAACAGTGAGGTGAGGGGCAGCAGGTAAACATTTCAGGAAGACAGACTGTGTTCGGTGGTGGGAAATCCCTGGGACCAGACGTGTCCATGGGGCTGGATGCCCACTTGCCTTGGCAGAGGCACTACAGAGCAGGCTGAAGCATGGAAGGTAGTAGGGCTTGAATGACTCTTTAGTAGGTGCACTAAAGCAGATGGGGGTACAGGATGCCCAGAGAAGTGTGATAAGTAGCTCTAACTGCTGAATTTTTATAACTTAAAACAAAAAACAAAAAAACCTTAAGACAAGATGTGAAAGATGCCCTGAGAAAGCCAAAAGAGGAAGCAGGACAAAACCATTAAATACAGGGCATATCCCATATGTACAGAATACCTGGCGGCCCTTCTCCTTAGGGTATCTCCATCCATGAAATTCTACCCATACCGATGAGCAGTGTTCTCACCTAGTGCTAAGGGACTCAATTAACTTCATTCTGATATCGATTAAATTGACTGGAGCCTTTTCTGGGAAATTCATGATAAGCTTGAGTCCCTTAGTACGTTGCCTGAAATGAATAAAACTCTTTTTTTTTTTTTTTTAAGAAAATGCTTCTTTAATTCCAAAATTCCACTAACATGGTCAGACTTTCTTCACTAGCACTCTCCCAGCCCCACCTCCATCTCCAACTCCAGTTATTTCATAGGAAGGAGGTTTACCAGTGAGAAGTTCCAGGTTCCCCTCATAATCTCCGTAAAGCTGATAATCTACAGCACATACATACATGCCCAAGACTCAGCTATGAGCTTCTAACTGGCCTTTTTCCTCCTTGAATCTTCAGCCAGTGGGCAATGCCTAGAACCTGCCTTCAAACAGTATTTGCTAATTGAATAACTGTTCCACCCTCCCTACTTAGCCTGTCTTCCTCATGACTGGGCCCAGGTGTCAGAAGCCTGGACCTCAGTTTTCAATAAATGGGGGACAGAGGCTATGAATGAGCTTTGACTATACGTGTATTATAAAGACCCACTCATTGACTGTATGTCCATGTTTATGCCATCGTGGCTGTGTCCTTGGCCTCTGTTTCCTTCACAGTCACCTTGGCATTCTCTGGTCCCTCGTTGCTCTTTAGAGCCCCTGTTCAATGATCTCCCTCACAGCACCCCTCCTCCCTCAGAGATGAGGCCATATGATTACTATACCTTTTTCTCATCCTTGTCACCATTGTCATCAGTTCCCCAGGACATGTCTCATCATTCGTTAATGACATTGGGCACTTGCTGTGGTATATACCAACTCATTCCCCGCTTCCTCTCTTGCTCTCCACCTAGGCAATTCTGACAGTCGTTAATAATGGCCCTTCCCATACCCTGTGCACCCCACCAATAGCCAACCCCACCTCAAATCGACCACACAGTTTGAACGTTCTGATCTGCTGAGTAGAGCTAAATAAAATCAGTGGTCACCATTTCAAACTATGAACGTTGACATTTCTATTCCAACCTCAGCTGGATCTTTCAACACTGCATAATAATTATAGTCACCCTCACTGGACTCTTTTCTTGTTTTCTAACAAGAAGGTCTTGTTAATTTTCCCAAACTTAGAATTCCATCTTGACTTCTTTAATTCTCATGAGATATCCTGAGAAGAGCAAGATAACCCATTAAAACCTCTTTTAAGTTCTCCTGTCACTACTTCAAAATATCTCAGACGCTGTAACCTGCCTTTCCTGCTGTTTCTCAAGAAAACATGCTCCTTCTTGAGTAACCTAATTCCTCTCCCCACCTGTAGGCTCATTGGACCTTGATGAATCTCTTCGTTAGCTTCATTGTCTTCTTTTTGCTATGAAAATGTCCAAATCTCTCATCAAAGAGCACCTTCATGTGCCAACTCCATCTCACTGTCCTCAATCCCAGTTTCCTCAAATAAATAATTTATATTCTCCAGCTCTATTTCCCCAGCTTCCTCTTAACTCCTGAACTATTCTGTAAAATGGTATTCTTCCTTCCTTCATCTCTTTGTTGAAACTTGCCTTTTGGAAGTCATCAGTGCCTAATTCAGTGGCCTCTTTTCCTTTTCCTGTCAAAATCACATCTCCTCCTTTTACAGGGAGGAAAACTGAACCTCGGAAAATAACTTGCCACAAGTGATAAGGTCAGGATTGAAGCCTAACACTCTCCAACACCATAGTTTCTACCATATCATCTTCCTTCCCATCCTACAGCATCTTGTGGACTATTCCCTTAGGACAAATTCCCAAAAATAAGATTAGTGGGTCAAAGCATAAGAACAGTTAGTAAACAATGGATATTTATTGAGCACCTATTATGTACTTGATATGTACCTATGTAGCAGGCATTAAGTTTGCTGAGGAAACAGCAGCAAGACCAGAAAATTTTCCCCACGTGACTTGTAGATCTTGACACAGAGGTGGGGAGGCAGGCAGGGAGGACAGGAAGAAAGATAGAGAATTAAACAAGGCTGAACAATTAAATATGGTGAGTACTCTGATGAGGGACACACAGGTAACTATAAAAACATACAGCAGAGGCAATTAGCTGCAGTCTAAGGTGTTAGAGAAGGCTTTTCAAAGGCAGAGATGTTTAAACCAAATCTGAAGGAGAGAAGGAGTTAACCAGGTGAGTGGAGGTGAGGAGAGAGGAGAATGTTATAGGTAAAGAGGGAAAGTGTATGAAGGCCAAGGGGCTAAGGACAGCATGGGGGCATTTTAGGAGCTGGACAACTTACGATCCGTGAGAGGGCAAAGATGCTGAAGAGGCAGGCGTTAAGTGTCTTGTAGGTCAAGTTGAGTAGCTCTGGTCATTAAAGGGTTTTAGGCAAAGGTCAGATGATATGACTGGCCTCTTGTTTTAGACAGACCTCTTTGGTTCCAATGGGGAGAATGGACTGAAGAGGAGTGGAACTGAGGGCAGGAGAACTTTTGAGAGGCTGTTGGAATAATCCAAAATCTAGTAGGAGTGAAGGAGAAAAGGAGGAATATTCAAAGGGGGAAAAGAGGTAGAGAAGACAGGACTCGGGGTTTCATGGCAAGAGGAAGAGGCTTTTGATACATGTTGTCAAAATCGTTTTCCAAAAAGTAGTGCCCATTCTCAGCTCAGCAGCTTTCTTGTGTCCGCTCGTAGTAGGATGTCATGTCAGTCGCTACCCTGCACTAGATCTCTTTGCAGTAGATACAATTGATCACTCTCCCTTCTCAGATTCTAAACATCTCTCTGTCAAACTCACAAAATCCTTCATGGTACATGGGAGCATATAATTTAAAAAATAAACACAAGGGAAACAGAAAGAGAGAGAAAGGGAGAAAATCTCTCCTGAGTCTTCTCTTTATTCTGACTTTTTGTCGTGTTTCTGTTGGATTGATCATTTTCACCAGTGCCCTGAACAATGGTGTCCCAGGGCCCTGTCCTTGGTTTCCTCATCCCACACTCACCGTAAGCCAATATTAGCCAGGCCTCCGTCTTCTCCATCTACAATCCTTATTTCCATATATACACGTAGACTTCTAGACCCGTTTTTTCCAGCTGCCTGCTGATCATCTCTACTAGGACAATGACTCATCTCAATCCCAGTTTGAAACTAAATTTATTATCTCCTCTATTCCAAATGGGTCCTTTCTAATGTGCTTTGGATCTCAATTCACAGCCTAATCATTTTCCCATTCACCCAACCTAGAATCCATGACCACAGCTTTCCTTCCTTGACCAGTATATTTAGACCATCACCAAGTCCGTCAATGCTACCTCACGATTCTCTCTTGAACCTCCTCATCTGTGTTCTCAGGGCCACACGTCCAGCACTGAGCCCTCCGTACCCTGTCAAAGACATTTTAATAGCTATCAGGCCTAGAGTGTCTCCACCATCCTACCTTTTTTTTTCTAGTTTTGCTTGTTTTTAAAAAACACAGATTGGGTCATGTCACCTCCATGATGATTTCCATTTGCCACGTGGCAAACCAGACCTTCTAAAACCTGAGCCTCAACCTACATATCTGGTCTCACCTTGCCACAACCTATACTCCAACAACATGCTACTGCTCATTACTTCCCAAAGACACCCTTGTGCAACTCACTCTGTCTTGTGGCAAAGTCTTATTTACCTAAAAGTCCAGCTCAAATCTTATCATTTTCTCAGAAGCCTTTCCAAACTCGTTCTCTTCCAAATAGACCACTTTGTGTTGATTGCAGCTCTCTCTCTGTTCCAACGGCACATCTTTTGCACCTCTGTTTTACTATTTATCCCGTCATCTCGTAATTAGCTATCCAGCTCTCCCATTAGATGGTGACCTCCTCAAGACCAGGGATCACGGAACCCCAGAACCTAGCACACAGCTAATCTGGCATATCGTGCGTGCTCGCTACATGTCTAGGAAGGAATAAAGGAAACAAAAAGGTTGGGAAAGGGTATGACAACATGGCCAAAAAAGTAAACTGAAAATAAATTTCCAAGTCAGCCATGGACATTAATTTTAAGGCATCATTAGTCTCTTCCTTCTTCCCTCATTTCTGTTTAGTTCTTTCCTTTCTCCCTCAATTCTGTTCAGTTCCCTCCAACTTTACATTAACTCCATCTACAATGGTAATGGCACCAGTCCGCCAGATCCTAATTTTATTAATATTCCCCTTCTCATGATGCTAAGAGGAAACCCGACAGCATGAGAAAAGCACAGAACTAAGAGCTGAGGACCTATGAGTTTTAGATCATTCATTCTCACAAATATTTATTGAGCTCCTGATATGTGCCAAGTACTGTTCTAAATGCTTGGGATACATTCATGAACAGAAAAGACAAAGGCTCCTGCTCTCATGACGCATACATTCTGTTAGAGGGAAGGAGAGATGGACAATGAATAATAAACATAATAAATAAGTACTTTGGAAGGTGAGAGTCACAAGTGCCAAGTGGGGATGGGGATGGGGAGAGGGCATACAGGTGGCACTTTTTTTAAAATATATTTTTGATTGATGTATAGTCAGTTTTCAATGTTGTGTCAATTTGTGGTGGACCTAATAATGTTTCAGTCATACATATATTCATTTTCATATTCTTCTTCATTATAGGTTACTACAAGATATTGAATAGAGTTCCCTGTGTGCTACAGCATGAACTTGTTGTTTATCTATTTTATATATAGTAGTTAGCATCTGCAAACGTGGGAAGGTTGCCCTTTTACATAGAAAGTCCTTGTTGAGAAGATAAGAGCTGAGCAGGGAAGGTGATGGGTTTACCTGGTGCCGAGATTTGTGAGAAGAGCTTCTAGGCAGCGGCAGTGAAGGGGAGTGTGCCTGGCACGTTTGAGGAACAAGAAGGCCTGTGTGGCCAAAAGAGAGTTAAGTGAAGGCAAGAGTGTGCAGAAAAGAAACCCAAGAGGTTAATAAGATAATGGAGAGCCCCGTGACCTGGTTATCATCAGAACTTTGGCTTTCATTCTGAGTGAGGTGAGAGTTCATTGAAGACTTTGTTTTTAGTATAGGAGTGGTGTGATTTGACTTGAAGCTTAGTGGCTGCTGTGTTGAAAGCAAGTTGTAGGGGAGAAAGGATAGAAGCTAAGAGCAAATCAGGAGCATGTTGTGCTGATCCCAGCAAATGATGATGATGGTTCAAAAACAGGGTGGTGGCTGAGAAGGGAAGAAATCATTGGTTTCTGGGTACAGTTTTTGGTAGAACCAATAGGACTTCAGAGTAGGTATAGGATGTGAGAGAAAGAGAGGTGTCAAGGGGGACTCCACGAGTATGGAGCGGAGACACTAGAAGAAGGAAGTTTCAATGAATTGAGATGGGAGAGGCTGTGGGAAGAACAGATTTGGTGGGGGAGGCGGGGGCAAGGGGACTGGGAGCTCAGTTTTGGACTTGTTGAGATTGAAATGCCTGTTAGGTGTCCAAGGGAATATGTTGAGTACACAGTTGGCTATATGAGCCTTGAGTTGGGAAAGATTTAAATTTGGAAGTCATTCGTGAATAGATGGTTTTAAAATTATGAGACTGCTAAGACCCCATGTGTTCCAACCCAAATGCAATTATCTGCCTAACCTTAGCCAATTCATCTAATCTCTCCACCTCTCATTTTTCTCATCTCTACAATAATAAGGTCAGGCTGTGTTCCATGGAGCAGCAGGGCTCTGCTACCAGGATCAGAGAGATGTTTGCTCTCCCACTGCCTAAGCTAGCAAGCAATCCCATATTTTTACAGTGAAAATCAGACGTAACATTTAGAGATGGTGCAAACTGATATTTTTGATGTATGTACTGTTGTGGACTAGGGTGTATGTATGGTGAGGGGGGTAACTTTCCAGGTGAGATAATGAACAGCATCTCATAAAAAAACAACTCCATATGTCTGCTCCATGACTGATCAGTATAAATAAAGGTACAGGATAGCAATAGTACACAATTATCCTAAAAAATGCTTGTCATAGTCAATATGTGCTCTCTAAAAGATAATTACTGAAAATCAAATTCAAAGACTGAAAGTTGATATCCCATTTCTTTAGACCCAATTAATGATGACAGTTGAGCATTCAGAATTCCCTTTGTCCCTGACGCCATGAATAATTGACCATTGTAACTGTAGAAAAATGCACGAAGTTGATGCTAGAAGAGGACCTTAGAAATCCTTCAGCCGTCCCTTTACAGTGGAGGAGCTGAGGACCAAAGGTCAAAGGTCCGAGGTCATGCTGGAACTGGAATCTAAGTCATCCCCTGACTCTGAGTCCAGCACTCTTTTCACCACACTATGCTGATTTCATGGCTGCTTCAGAAGTGCCACTGAAACTTAAAATTAAGGCAGGAAATCAACACTGATGTGTGATCTTTATATTTGCATAATCCATTCATTTCCTGATCTCCAAGTTTTCCCCAATCTGTTATTTGACAATAATGCTCTTCCGATCTTCCCGCAGTTCTAAGGATCATCCTAGCCGTTGTCTTTTGCCTGGTGTCTGGGACCCTAATGGTGCTGCTGTTTATCCTCATCCGCCATGGACCCTGCTGGCAGAGAGACTCCTATGGGAACATCTGAACAGATGGCTGAGTAAGGGCAGGCACACCAGGCCAGCCTCCTGTGAGCAGCATCTCTCAGTGACGCAGCATGCAACGGACAGTTTTCACCCCGTGGGCCTCACTTCGCCTTCTGAGCCACCTAGGGCAGGGTCCGAACTCACAGTGACCCAGGGACCGCTGCCGGACCGACTGATGAGTGCACACCCCGGCTACTTACTTAGGTCTCCTCATCGTTGAACTCACCACAGTGCAGGCTTCTCACTTGCCTGGAAGGAGGCTCTTCTGCAAAGGATAGCTGTACAGTCTGGCACAGACTTCTTATGATAAAAATAAGCACGCAAACTCCAATCAGCCTTTTGCCTGCAAGGAGCAAAAAGTTACAAGGAGGTGACGAAGACACAGATTAAAGAAGACTGGATAAAGGAGGAAATTAGACAAGGAGTATTATGTAAGATGATTCTTAAGAAATGGGACCCAATCAGAAGGTATAAATAAATCGTTTCTTCAGCTCTTAAGTAGGTTTAATGCAAACATGACCACTCCTGGAAAGTCCCACTCAGTGTTTGATAGCTAACAGGTGTCTGTGTGTTTCTGTCTATTCACATGCTTGTGTACACATACCTACATGGAAAGTGCCTTAGGAAGAGGTATTTCATTCTCAGAAACTGTAAAATGAACTACTTCGGCTGCTGATAAAGTAGCTCAGGTCATTTCCCCCTCAATTTGTATAATGAGAAATAACTAGAAAATCCACATAGCCATGATTCTTTTTTGAAACCTCCACTGTTAGAGCTGGATATTTTTATAGGTTTGATTTCCCTACTTCATTTCAAAAGTAAGAGATTTTACTTTGATAAGGACTATTCATGATCATGATGAAATAATAATGTATTTTAATTGCTACAAATAGATCTGAAATTCTCAAATGGTGAGGTTAAAAGAAAAACACCCTGAAGGATGATGGACCCACGGTTTCAACTCTGCACAGGCTTTAGACCAACAACTTGGAATAAGTTCTTTTAAATCTTAAATGTTGGTTTCATAATCTACAAATGAAGGGTCTGGACCAGATGAACATAAAAGTCACTTATAGTTCTCATGCTCCTTAAACAGATTTTTTTCATTTCGTGCTGTGGATTGGTCACTGCCCAGGCAAGTACTTTCATCAATGGTTCCACTGTACTAAGCCTGAAAATTATTCTAAACAATTTTATTCTGTGCTGAGCCTCCAACCATCCAGCTGGTAAGAGATTCAATCTCATTCATTGGTAGGGTTCTTCACCTCCTCAGGTACTACTGGAGGTCCCAGAATGTACCTGATGGGACAGAAAGTGCCCCAGAACCACTCCATCTCTTAATCTCAGCAACATTTCTCCCCACTTGGATCCTACAGCGTCAACCTGTTAAACTCCAAGCATTTACCTCTATCACTCTCACTCTCTACATAATTCTCACTGAGCCAACCTGGTTATTGCAAACAAAAGCCTGAGAAGGAACCTTCTCTTAACTGGTAATTGCTGCTTCCTGCTGCAGTACAAAAGGCAGGAAGGCAAAGAAACACAAGATCTGGCTGCATTCTCAGCGTGGGAAAAGGAAAAACAATTATAGCAGCAAGAACAAAGGACAAATTACTGTCTCCACAGAGTAGCCAGTTATATCAATAATGAAGCCCCAGTATCTTATGCTAATAAGTGATGAGACTTGAAAACAGAAGTATAAACAGAACCACGGGTTATGGATTCCCTCACTCACTCAACAAACATTGAGGAAAGAACTAATATTTTCTAATCACTGGCCCCGATGCTAAGTTGTCCATCCCTAATGTGATTATTAAAGTGTTTGGTCCCAACAGTGACCTTATACAGGGTTGGTAGAATGTAGAAGTCAAAGCTCGCACAATCTTTTCCTCATATCATCTTTTAATACTGTTAGTGGCTAAAAGGACTGCCACTTTCTACTGGTTCTGAGGGATTTTTCAGCATTCCCCATTTCTCTTCCTTCTATCATCTCTTTTGATGATGGTAAAGATTTCGTTGTTTCTTTCACCTTCCACAGAGCCACTCTGTTGATAAATTCTCTGATTGTCTTTCATACTTCATGGCAGAATGAAAAAGCACAAGTGACAAATAATCTTAGTGATGAAGCAGAGAATACAAAGGTACCGTAACATTTCTCAGGAAATAAGCTAATCATCCCAACTTTAACAGGAAAGTTTGTAAATTCTCTCTACTGGTAAAAAATAACTTCTTCAGATGGGTCAGAGCTCAGTTAACATGATGATGAATATTGTTTGAAAGGTAACTGCTGGGGTTGAGGTAACCTCTGCTCTGAAGTGTATTCCCCACACTTGAACTACTGTAGAGGACTCAGAACAGGATTACAATATGCAGTAATTCCCATATCCACGTAGGGAAAAAAATGTCAGATGTAGGAAAGTTCTAAAGAAGAGCTGTAGGTGGAATGTTCCCAGCTAGAATGGCATTACATAAAGAAGGTATTAAGACAGTGTGATTATGAAAGAATAGTTTATGGTGTTAGAAGAGTACAAGCATTAGAGGCAAACATTGTACCGGAAGCCATTCAACCAACAAACCTTTCCTATATTAGAACTGGCATTTCTTTCTCCCTGAATTCACTCATGTTCCCTACTCTTCCAACTTCCTGTCCTCTTTCTGTCCTGTTCTAATAATGTTAGCAAGTGATTCTTTCTTCATAACCAGGTGGGGTTTCCTGGTAAGCGAAAGCCAAATTGTTAGTTTTCTCTTTCAAAACTCTATAGAAAAAAAAAAAAAAAGAGAGAGAGAGAGAGAAATAATAACATCAATTTCAATTTTAAAAAAAATCTATAGAAAATCCACTTGAACAGTAATGAGCATGTGCTGTATTTTGGTGCTTTAGACCAGGGATGCCCAGTAGAAATATAATGCAAGCCACGAATGAGAGCCACATACGGGATTTTAAATTTTCTAATAGCCACATTTTAAAAATCTAAAATAAAGAATAAAACTAATTCTAATAATAAAAATTATTTAACTTGGTGCATCTAAAAATACCACTTCAACATATAATTAATATTTTTAAAATTACATATGAAATATTTACAGTTTTTCATACTAAGCATTTGAAATCTGATGTGTATTTTACCCTTACGGCACATCTCATTTCAAATTAGGCACATGCCAAGTCTCAAAAGCCGTTAAGTGGCTGGTGGCTGCCACACTGGACAGCTCTGCTTTGGACCAGTAGACGACGACTTATTGAAACAGAGAAAGTGTATTCATTGTTATAATTTGCAAAATCCACTTTCAGGTTATTGTGATGAAATGGAAGTTGGTTTATTATGTCTTCATTTTATTATTTGTGTATGTGTGCCGGATTGATAAAACATTTTTCTGAAATGTTTTATTTGTAAACCTGTCTTAACAGTAGCAGCCCAGGACTGTTCCAAAATTATCCTAAACGAAATGAACTTCTTTCTGTTATTAAATGTCTTAAGAAGGAATTTGACCACACTTCTAGCAAATAAGTATTGCTATGTTGCAGGGGCGGGGGTGCCTTTTCAAAGTTTTAGTTAATTTTTATTACAAATAATTTAAATCAAAACTAAATGCAGATAATAAAGAGGAGCATAAAATACAAAGTAAAAGGTCTTCCTACCCACTTCCAATCATCAGAGGCAATGTTGTCAACAATATGTGGTTTTAGTTCTCCTAGTGATTTGCGTGAATTTTATAAACTATATTTATACCTTTATTTCTGAAATGTTCACGTTTCACTGCTCTTAAAACCCATGATGTCCTCTTTCTTGCATTCTTTTTTTCCTTTTCTTGAAGTTTGTTTTTTTCTTTAAAAAAAAAAAAGGGATTTATGGACTCTACGCTTTCTGATTCTATGTCTGTATTACGCCCCTCCCACTTACCTACCATTCAGCTGGGTATAAGCCTTCAGGTTGAAAATCGTTTCCCTCAGAATCTGAATGCGTTACTCTGTTGTCTTCTGCCATACAGGGCTGCTGACAAGAAGTCTGATAATCAAGGAAATTGTGTGTGGAACTTGAATTTCCTGGATCTATGTTCCATGCCTCAGCTTTTCTCTCATATTTTCCAACTTTTGGGGGTTTTTTGTTGTTTGTTTGTTTGTTTTTAATTCTTTTTTTTTAATTGAAGTGTAGTTGATTTACAATGTTAGTTTCAGGTATACGGCAAAGCAATTCAGTTATACATATAGATACATACATTTTTTTTTTTCAGTTTCTGTTCCATTATGGCTCATCACAAGAAATTGAATATAGTTCCCTGTGCTATATAGTAGGTCCTTGTTGTTTACCTATTTTATACATAATAATGTATATCTGTTCATTACAAACTCCTAGTCTATCCTTCCCCCACCCCCTTTCCCCCCAGTAGTCAGTTTATTTTCTGTCTGTGATTCTATTTCTGGGTTTGTAAATAAAATTTGTATCTTTTTTGTTTTAGATTCCACATATAAGCAAGATGATATTATATTTGCCTTTCTCTGTCTGTCTTACTTCACGTAGTATGGTAATCTCTAGGTCCATCCATTTTGCTGCAAATGGCATTATTTCATTCTTTTTATGGCTAAGTAATATTCCATTATGTATATATACCACATCTTATTTATCCACTCATCTGTCAATGGATGTTTAAGTTGTTTCCATGTCTTGGCTATTGTAAATAGTGCTGCTGTGAACACTGGGATGCATGGATCTTTTCAAATTAGTTTTCTCCAGGAGTGGGATTGTTGGATCATATGCTAAGTCTATTTCTAGTTTTTCAAGGAATCTCCATCGTGTTCTCCATAGTGGCTGCATGAAATTAGATTCTCACCAACAGTGTACGAGTGTTCCTGTTTCTCTGCAACCTCTCCAGCATTCATTGTTTGTAGAGTTGTTCATGATGGCCATTCTGACTGGCATGAAGTGATACCTCATTTTAGTTTTGATCTGCATTTCTCTGATAACTAGCGAAATTGAGCATCTTTTCATGTGCCTGTTGGCCATCTGGATGTCTTCTTTGGAGAAATGACTATCTAGGTCTTCTGCCAATTTTTTGACTGGGTTGCTTTTTTTTTTTTTAATATTAAGCTGCATGAGCTGTTTTTATATTTTGGAAATTATTCCTTGTGAGTCTCATCATTTGCAAATGTTTTTCTTCCATTCAGTATGTTGTCTTTTTGTTTTGTTGATATATCCTTAGCTGTGCAAAAGCTCTTAAGTTTAATTAGGTCCCATTTGTTTATTTTTGCTTTAATTTCCATTATGCTGGAGCTGGTTTGAAAAAAATATTGCAGCAATTTATGTCAGACTGTTCTGCCTCTGTTTTCCTCTAGGAGTTTTATAGTATCTGGTCTTACATTTACATCTTTAATCCATTTTGAGTTTATTTTTGTATACAGTGTTAGAGAATGTTCTAATTTCAGTCTTTTACAGGTAGCTCTCCAGTTTTACCCAGCACCACTTATTGAAGAGACTGTCTTTTCTCTATTGTATATTCTTGTCTCCTTTCTTGTAGATTAATTGACCATAAGTGCATGGATTTATTTCTGGACTTTCTATCCTGTTCCATTGGCCTATGTGTCTGTTTTTGTGCCAGTACCATACTGGTTTGATTACTTTAGCTTTGTAGTATAGTCTGAAATCAGGGAGCATGATTCCCCCAGCTCTGTTCTTTTTTCCCTCAAGATTGTTTTGGCTATTCAGGGTCTTTTGAATTTTAATACAAATTTTTAAAATTTATTGTTCTAGCTCTGTGAAAAATGTCATTGGTGATTTGATAGGGATTGCATTGAATCTGTATATTGTCTTGGGTAGTATGGTCATTTTAATAATATTTACTCTTCCCATCCAAGAACATGGTGTATCTTTCCATCTGTTTGTGTCATCTTTAATTCCTTTCATCAATGTCTTATAGTTTCCAGAGTACAGGTCCTTTGCCTCCTTAGGTAGGTTTATTCTTTAGTATTTTATTCTTTCTGATGTGATGGTAAATGGGATTGTTTCCTTAATTTCTTTTTCTGATATGTCATTGTTAATGTATAGAATGCAACTGATTTCTGTATATTAATTTTGTATCCTGCAACTTAACTAAATTCATTGATGAGCTTGAGTAGTTTTCTAGTACCTTCTTTAAAATTCTATCTATAGTATCATGTCATCTGCAAACAGTAACAGTTTTACTACTTATTTTCCAGTTTGGATTCCTTTTACTTCATTTTCTTCTCTAATTGCTGTAGCCAGAACTTCCAAAACTATGTTGAATAAAAGTGGTGAGAGTGGGCATCCTTGTCTTGTTCCTGATCTTAGAGGAAATACTTTCAGCTTTTCACCATTAAGTATGATGCTAGCTGTGGGTTTGTCATATATGGCCTTTATTATGCTGAGGTATGTTCCTTCCATGCCCATCTTCTGGAGATCATATTTTTCCAGCTTTTTTATCTTATTTCTATATATTCTAGGAAATTTCATTTTCCAGAACATCAACCATCTTGGTCTTCAGAAACTATTATTTGTTCTTTATTTCCAAGAATTCTTTCTATTCATTGATTTTTCCTTTTTCATAGTGGCCACTTTTTATTTTAGGAATGCCATCTATTCTTGAATATCTTTAAGAACGCTACTTAGAATTTTCTCAAGTTCTCCTCTGCTCTCTAAATTATCTGTGCTTCCTCTGGGCTCAGTTCTTTGAATTTGGACCTTCTCTTTCATGTTATGGGTCTTCCTCAAATTCTTGTGAATCATAATCCATGAATGAAGAACTTCATGGATTAGTAGGAATGGCTGGTGTTGGTTTCCCTTTTAGTCATGTACATCTGTTTCTCAACAAATATTTTCAATAATTGCTTTAAAACCCTCTTTAACTAATTGCAAATCTTGGTCTTCTCACAATCAGTCTTAACTGATTGTTTTTTCTCCTAAGTTATGTTTTCCTGTTTCTTTGTATATAGATTAATTTTGGATTGTGTCTTAAATATTGTGAATGATATTTACAGAAGCTCTGGATTCTATTATATTCCTTCAGAAAGGTTTTGGTATTTTTTAAGCAGTCAGTTAAATTGGCTGAATTCAAGCTGCAAACTATTTGCCCTGCAATATATAACAACTCAAATCTCAGTTCAATTCTTTTAGGCTAAGTTAGGCTTCTTGGAGTCTTCCCTGTGTATAGTTAGTTCAAGATCTGGGGGTCAGCTACAGAGTTTGGGCAGAGTTGGTACATACAGTTTGGAGTTTTCCTCTCTGGCTTTCAATTGGTGGTGGGGGGGGGGGTTCTTTCTCACTTTTCAGAGGCTATGGATGCCCCCAAATTGTGTCCTCTGGTACTTTAAGCCAATAAGATTATGGATTTTTTTTCTTTCCCACACTTTAGCCATTCATCCCCACCCTCTGCCCCTGCATGGCATGGACTTCAGCCTGCTCTCAGGCTAAATGCCATAAAAAATAAAACTCATCGAGCACTTTTCTCTTTTTCCAAAGGCTGCTCCCTTCCAATATCTGCCTACTTTTGATCGCTCCCAACTACCTTTAATTAGTTGTATTTTACATTTTGCCCAGAGCGTATAGTAGTTATCTGTGGATAGAAGGTACATAACCATCATCAGGAGTGTATGTTCTCACTTGAATGGGAACGGCTGACATGACACTTTGTAAATGGGTGGGAGTTATAGCGTCAGGAGCCCAGTAATATTTGTGGGTAGGGAAGTGGTATGACAGCTAGGGACATATCAAAAAATAAAAAGACCCCCCCCCCAAAAAAATAAAATAAAATAAAATAAAAATACTTCATTCTTGCCTGGCTTGTTTCTGTGTATATATCTCCTGGGTGGAATGACCTTAACTTTTAAAAACTTTCCCTCCTTGTCTGTGTTGTAAGCCCTGAGTTACCTCAACGTTTGCTTTATGCAGAACTACCCCCAAGGCTTTATCTTGGAGGCAGTCACTCTGTGTATATGGAAGAAAGAAGTCGGATAAGCAGCTGACAGGTTTGCATTTCTTTAATTAGTTGCCCTGACAAGTACTCCATACTCCTTGATGCTCTGTGTGTTGAACAAAGCTTCAGTCATCTCTGTGGCTCCCTTGGAAAAACCTTGTTCATCTCTGGTGGATCTGACTGCAATTTTCCTGTTTTGACATCTCCATCGGTTTGATCACATCTGCTTACCTTTGAAGAATTTCTCAAAATTTCTGATTTTGCTGTCTGAATGTTATGATTTAATTCGTATTTTTAACATCTTTTCCATTATTTTAGTAAAACATTGGGAGGAAGAGAAATTAGGTACAATAATGCAACAGGTCTTTTTTTCCCCTAAACAGAAAATCCTGAGTTTGTTTTTCTACCAATTGGTTTGTAACTGTGCCTGCCAAAGTTAACAAAGGTAGTCAAGCCATTCAATGAGGGGAATAAAGCAGACGTAACACTATGTTCACAGTTTAACTTAATCTTACAAACATGTTAAGTGCCTGTTCTTAGCCTGAAATAAGGTCCCTAGTTTCTGTCGTATTTTTGAAAGGGACTCTTAGCTGAAAAAAAGATTATTATTTGACATGGGGAGTGCAGTACTGACTTACAGACCCTGCTTCAGACATGTAAGTGCCCCTGTCCAATAACCATTGATTCTCTGTTGCTTTCTCTGGGCTCCTTTTTGGTCTCGAGGCTGGGCAACTATAAGGCTTGCAGGCCTGTGGGGTAAAGCCCAACACTGGGCCAAACACGGAGAACAGAAGAGAATAGGGTAATGGAGTCAAACTGTGTGGATTCAAATACCAGCTGTGCCACTTATAGCCATATCATCCTGGGCAAGTTATTTAACTTCTCCATGTCTCAATTTCTTCATCTGTAAAATGAACTTATTTACAAAACAAAAACAGACTCCCAGACATAGGAAACAAACCTATGGTTACCAAAGGGGAAGGGAGTGGAGGGGTAAATCAGAAGTTTGGGATTAGCAGATACAAACTACTATTTATAAAACAGATAAACAACAAGGTCCTATGGTACAGCACAGGGAACTATATTCCATATCTTGTAACAACCTATAATGAAAAAGATATATCACTGTACACCAGAAACTAATACAACATTGTAAACCAACTATTCTTCAATCAAAAAAAAAAAAAAAAAAAAAACCTTTGGCACTTTACCATACAACTGAACAATTCCACATTCAGGTATCTCCTCAAGAAAAATAAAAAGATACCCAACCAAACTTTTGTACATCAATGTTCGTAGCGGCATTATTCACAATCACCAAAAACTAGAAAAAATCCCAATGTCCATCAACTAAAAGGACAAATTGTGGTACATCTATACAATGAAATACTACTGGGAAATGATCAAGCAATATAGCAGATGAGTCCCACTCTAAGATAGCCTGGAGATCTAGGATAAAACATGACCAGAGTCTACCAACATTAAAGGGACAAGACACTTAGATCACACTGTTGAAAAGTAAAAGAATCAACACCAGAAATGGAAATCTTTTTATAGGAAATCTTTACAGACATTACCCGTGTGTTTATGTACTTTATTTTTGCTACATGTTTGGCATACATAATATATAATAAAATGTTACATGTGTTAAACATACTGCAAATACATATTACAAAATAAAATAACCATAGGAATATTCTAAACAGCAAGGAAGGTTACAATTTACTACAGAATGAGGAAGAACTGTACCAAATAGAATAATAAAAAAGTCAAGAGATATTCTTGCACATTATTTGAAATGACGTATGTCCAAGGATGTTCATCCCAGCCTTGTTTGTAAAAGCAAATGATTGAAAAGAACCTAGACACCCATCAACAGGAGAGAAGTTGAATTATGATTCATCTATGCAATGGAATAATTTCCAGCCTTCACAATGAATGAGGCAACTTATATAGACCAACTTTGAAGATATGTTGTTAATTTAAAAAATGTAAGATATTGAACTGTGAGTGTGGTTTGCCCATTTGTGTAAAAACCAACTATATGTGTGCATATATGTACATGTGTATATAAACACACATACCTATGTATACATATATCCAGTTTTCATGTATATGCTTATGTATGCATTTAAGATACTAAAAATTGACGAACAGCTGATGCTTTCTAGTTCTGGTTCTTGTAACATCCTAGAGTTTGTTTTTTTTTAATAAACAAAGAAAATTTTAAATGTTATCAGTTTTCTAAGGGTCATCTTTTTTAGGAACCTCAGTTTAGAGTGACTGGTACCTCAATGAAACAAATTATAAGTTCATTAGTAGTGCTAGTAGTTGCAGCAGCATTTACTGAGCTCTTGCTCTGTTCTAGGTACTTTTTTATACATTTTAGATGTCCATGGAAATTGCCACAATAACTCTGTGAAATACGTGTTCCTTTTATTCATTTTAATATTAGGAAACTGAGGCACAAAGAGACTGGGTAACTTGCTTAACTCTCTCTCTCTCTCTGTCTCAAGTGAACTGTGGACTATGGCTGTGTTCTTCACTCATTAAGGAGGAAGGGCAGTCAGTACCATTTTTATCTTCAAAGTTCTTGTCTGATTTCAGCAGAACCCCTGCCAGGATGAAGTCCATGATCACTCTGTTAACAAAACACTTGAAATGCCAGCCTCACCCTACTTCAGATTGCTTTAATGATCATTTGTGAGGTGAACACATGGCATACTTGTTAACATTTTAAAGAAATGTCCAAAGAGAAATACATCCTATGATTATATGATTCTAAAATACTTAAGATAGATAAGGTTTTCTAACCTCAATACAGGTGATGTAAATGGTAATTTACCTAACTGGTAATTTTTACAACAAAAAAGTCCCTCTTCTCTTTGGATCTCATGCATTTTAGGAAAGCTATTTCCCTTTTTAAATAAGATAAATCTTAAAAACAAACAAACAAATAAACAAAAAACAACTTCCAATTGAAGGCAAACTGCAGCAGAAATTCCTAAGAGGGGGCATGGGGACAACAAAGACAATAAGGAGCCATGGGAGAAACAGAAAAACATGGTAAAGGAAACTAAACAATGATGACTCCCACTGAATAAGCATTAAAAAAAAAAAATCTGTCCAAACCAAACTGTTTAATAGACTTCTACTCTTTTTTTCCCTTCAGTTAGGGCTCACTGTTTTGTTTTGTTTTTTTACTTTTTTTTTCTTTTTCTTTTTGAGGTATGGTTGGCTTACAATGTGTCCGTTTCTGGTGTACAGCATAATAGTTCACTCATGCATATACATACATATACTCATTTTCATATTCTTTTTCATTATAGGTTACTACAAGATATTGAATAGAGTTCCCTGTGCATAGCCCTCTACTCAGTAAGGACAGAGTGGGCTCAGAACAGGCATAATTCTGAAATTATACAATACAATAATGCTGATATTGTATCCTTCTTTTATGAGAGATTATCAAAAACATTTTACCCAAATTGCAAATTGACAACCTCCTTATTCTCTAGAGCAAATCTCTTGCCCAGGGTCTTGGAGGTTTACCAGAGATGGTACAAAAGCAGAGGGAGACTTCTGTTCTTTGATTTTAAATTTAAACTCCCTCTCCTTTAGAAAACTGGCCTTATGAAATATGCAGCAAAACATAAGCAAGAAAATAATAGACTATATCTTGAGAGGACTTTGTGACTTACTCAAGGAAGCCTTTTTCTCAGCACTGTCAGCTGTGAACTGTAAGCCAGAACACTGATTATGGTAACAGGAAGGTTACAAAGTAGGAAAAATCTTCCCTCTCTATATAGTCTGGGTTATAGAGAGAGTAATTGTCTTGAGCAGAAAACCATGTGGAATGGAGTGCGGAGAGAAGAGAATCTGGAGCAGAACAGAGTCAGAAGTGAAGAGTGCAGAAAAAGACAATTATTTATTTTATTTATTTATTTTTATGGATTTTGTTGTTCAGCCTTGACCCAGAAATGGATTATGTTCTTGGTTTTAAGACTTCCTGATGCCAGAAAAGGGTGGCAAAGGGAGAAAAACACCTCACTTTTTTGCAATTGAAATAGAAATGTCAGCAAAAGGTATTGGTTTGTTTCCTTTGTCCTTTTTATCTGCAAAGCCAGTGTGGCTATTGTTTGCTGGCCTGTCAGAAATGAAATCAAGGCTTTCACTGAACAGCCTTCTATTCTTTGGCCAAATGCTGAATCAACAGCCCAGCTTCTGCAACAGCTTGCTTTAATGATCCTAGACAGTTTCTGTTCATGTCATGTACTGGGTCACAAAGAGGAAAGGGAGAACAGAAAGCAGCAAGGGAAAGAAGTGAAATAAGCACTCTGAAGGCTATTTGGTTTGGTATCAGATCAATTCCCCAGGGGTGGAAGGCAGGACTGCAATCATTGATGAGCTCCCTACTACACATGTTTTGTAGTTATTTCACATATTGTGAATACTATAAAAAGGAAATAGAAACTATAAAGAGGAGCCAATTAAAATCAGAAAACTTAGTGGTTGAGATAGGAGCCAAGCTAAAGGCAGTCAGATGCAGACTAAATAATGCAGAAAAACGAATAAGTGACTTAGATGATAGGATAACAGAAATCACCCAATCAGGATAGCAGATAGAAAAGCAAGTAAAACTAATGAAAGCAATATAAAGGACCTATAGGATAATATTAAGAATGCCAATCTATGCATAGCAGGAATCCCAGAAGAAGAAAGAGAAAAGAGAATTGAAAAGGTATTTAAAGAAATCATGACTGAAAACCTTTAAAACCTAAAGAAGGAAACATATATCCAAGTACAGGAAGGACAGAGGGTCCCAAACAAGAACTCAAACAGACCTACACCAAAATATATTATAATTAATATGGCCAAAGTTAAAAATAAAGAAATGATTCTGAAGGTGGTAAGAGAAAAACAAGGAGTTAGTTACAAGGGAACTCCCACAAGGCTTTCAGCTGATTTCTCTAGACACTGTTGGCCAGAGGGGACTGGCAAGATATATTCAAAGTCCTGAATGAGAAAAAGCTGCAGCCTACGATACTCTATCCAGCAACTATCATTTAGAATAGAAGGAGAGATAAAGAATTTCACAGACAAGCAAAAACTAAAAGAATTCAGCAATACTAAACCTAATCTAAAAGAAGTATTGAAAAGTCTACTCTAAACAGAAAAGAAGCAGGAAGCTATAGAAAGGAGAAAACTATTATTTGAAATGTGATAACTACAATGAGTTGAAATAGAATAAACATAAAGACTTAAAGGGGACATCAAAATCATTAAAGGTGGGAGAGGGTAGCAAGAAAATATAAATGTTTTTCTTCCTTTTTTCATTCTTATTAAGATGTGTTTGAGCCTATATGACTACCAGTCTAAGGCAAACAGCTATAGTAATGGGTTAACATACTTGAAAAACAGGCTAACCACAGACCAAAAGCATACAATAAAGTCACAAAACCCAAAGAGAAACTAAGCTAATGCAAAAGAAAATTGCTAAACCACAAAAAGGAAAGGAACAAATTAAAAATACCAAGTCACCTGGAAAACAAAGTTCAAAATGGCAATAACACAAATCTATCAATAATTGACAGTAAATATCAATGGACAAAATACTCCAATCAAAAGACAGAGTGGCAGATTGGATAATAAAAAAGAGCCTACATTATGCTGCCTACAAGAGACCCATTTTAGAGTGAATGACATACATAGATTGAAAGTGAGAGGGTGAAAAACACATTTCACGCAAACGGAAATGAGAAGAAAGCAGAAGTAGCAATACTCATATCAGACAAAATAGACTTTAAAACAAAGGCCATAAAGAAAGATAAAGAAGGATGCTATATAATGTTCAAAGGAGCAATAAACAATGAGAATATTACACTCATTACCATACATGCACCCAATAGAGGAATACCTAAATATATAAAACAAATACTAACAGACATAGAGGGAGAAATATATGGGAACACAATCATAATAGGAGGCTTTAACACACAGTTAACATTATTGGACAGATCTTCTAGACAGAAAATCAGTAAGGAAAAGGAGACACTAGATGACACAATAAAACAGTTGGACTTGGTGGATATTTTTAGGACTTTATATCCCCCCAAAAAAGAATATATATTCTTTTCAAGTGCTCATGGAACATTCTCTAGGATAGACCACATACTCAAGCACAAAGTAAGCCTCAAAAAATTTAAGAGAGTAGAAATTATTTCAAGCATCTTCTCTGAACACAATGCCATGAAAATAGCAATCAACCACAGAAAAACAAATGAGAATAAAAAGACTGCAGGGAGACCAAACAACATGCTACTAAAAAAGAAAACAAAACAAAACAAAATCAATGGATCAATGATGACACCAAAGAATAGATTAAAAAATACTTTGAGACAAATGACAATGAAAACACAATCACACAAAATCTATAAGATGCAGCAAAAGCAGTCCTAAGAGGGAAATCATAGTGATACAGGCCTTCCTCAAAAGACAAGAACAGTCTTAAATAAACAATGTAACCTACAACTAAAAGAATTACAAAAAGAAGAGCAAATGAAACCTAAAGTCAACAGAAGAAGAGAAAAAAATAAAAATCAGGAGATAAATAAAATAGAGACTTAAAAAACAATAGGAAAAAGACAACCAAGTCAAGAACTGGTTTTCTGAAAGAGTAAACAAAATCGACAAATCTCTGTCCAGTCTCACCAAGAAGAAAAGAGAGCACAAATAAACAAAATAAGAAAGGAAAATGGAGAAATTACATCTAACACCATAGAAATGCAAAAAACCATAAGAGAATACTATGAACAACAATATGGGAGAAAAAAACTGGACAACCTAGAAAAAATGGACAAGTTTCTAGAAATATATGGTCCACCAAGACTGAACTAAGAAGAAATAGATCACTAGATCAGATCAGATCAATCACTAGAATTGAAATAGAATATATATAGCAATTAAAAAAAAAAAAACTTCCCTACAAACAAAAGCCCAGGACTAGATGGCTTCACTAGGGAATTCTACCAAATATACAAAGAAGAACTCATACTGATCCTTCTCAAACTCTCCCAAAAGATTGAAGAGGAGAGAATACTCCCAAACTCATTCTATGAAGGCACCATTACCCTAATATCAAAACCAAAGATGCTAATGAAAAAGAAAATTACAGGCGAATATCACTGATGAACATAGATACAAAAATCCTCAACAAGGTATTAGCAAACAGAATCCAACAACACATTAAAAGATCATAAACCCTGATCAAGTTGGATTCATCCCAGGGACACAAGGATGGTTGAACAAAGGCAAATCAAACAATGTGATACATCACATCAACAAAAGAAAGGACAAAAAGCACACGATCATCTCAATATATGCAGAAAAAGCATTTGATAAAATTTAACACCCATTTATGATAAAAAACTCTTACCAAAGTGGGTATAGAAGGAACATATTGCAACATAATAAAAGCTATTTATGACAAACCCACAGTGAGCATAATACTCAACGGTGAAAAGTTGAAAGCCTTCCCACTAAAATCTGGAACAAGACAAGGATCCCACTCTTACCATTTCTATTCAACATAGTATTAGAAGTCCTAGCTTCAGCAATCAGCCAAGAAAAAGAGATAAAAGGGATCGAAACTGGAAGAGAACAGATAAAATTGTCACTATATGCAGCTGAGATAATATATATAGAAAATACTAAAAGCTTCACAAAAAAAAAACTACTAGAGCTGATAAAAGTATTTGGCAAGGTAGCAGGATACAAGATTAACATACAAAAATCATTAGCATTTCTTTACACTTACAATGAAATATCAGATAAAGAAAGTAAAGAAACAATCCATGTTAAAATCATGTCCAAAAAAAAAAAAAAGTAAAATACTTAGGAATAAATCTGACCCAGAAGGTAAAAGACTTTTATGCAGAGGACAACAAAACATTTTTTAAGGAAATTAAAGATGACTTAAAGAAGTGGAAAGATATCCCATGTTCTTGGGTTGGAAGAATTAATATTGTCAAAATGGACATATTACCCAAAGCAATCTACAGATTTTATGTGATCTTTATCAAGTTACCCAGAACATTTTTCACAGAACTAGAATCAATAATCCTAAAATTTATATATATATATATATATATATATATATATATATATATATATATTCACAAAAGATCCAGAATTGCCAAACTATGAAAAAGAACAAAGCTGAAAGAATAACCCTTCCAAACTTCAGACAATAATACAGAGCTACAGTAATCAAAACAGCATAGTATTGGCACAAAAACAGACATACGGATTAGAAAGCCCAGAAATAAACCCAGAGACTTACAGTCAATTACTCTTCAACAAAAAAGGCAAGAACATACGATGGAGAAAGACAGTCTCTTCAGCAAGTGGTGTTGGGAAAACTGGGCAGCCACATGTAAATCAATGAAGTTAGAACACTCCATCACACCATACACAAAAATAAACTCAAAATGGCTCAAAGACTTAAACATAAGACAAAACACTATAAAATTCCTAGAAGAAAACATGGGAAAGACGTCCTCTGACATCAATCTAGGCAATGTTCTCCTGGGACAGTCTACCCAGGCAATAGAAATAAGAACAAAAATAAACAAATTGGCTCTAATTAAACTTATAAGCTTTTGCATAGCAAAGGAAATCATAAGCAAAACAAAACTACAACCTACAAAATGGGAGAAAATATTTTCAGAAGATGATACTGACAAGGGCTTAATTTCCAGAACAGATAAACAGCTCATACAACTTAATAACAACAATAATAAAAAAACTCAATCCAAAAATGGGCTGAAGACTTAAACAATTCTCAAATGAAGACATACAAACGGCCAATAGGCACAGGAAAAATGCTCAATATCACAAATTATCAGGGAAATGCAAATCAAAACTACAATGAGTATTCACCTCACACCTGTCATAATGGCCATGATTAAAAAGTCCACAAGCAATAAATGCTGGAGAGAGTATGGAGAAAACAGAACCCTCCTACACTGTTGGTGGGAATGTAGTTCATGCAGTATGGAGATTCCACAGAACACTAAAAACAGACTAACCTTATGATCCAGCAGTTCCACTCCTGGGCATATACCCATAAGGAGCTTTAATTCTAAAAGATGCATTCACCCTGTTTTTCATAGCAGCACTATTTACAATAATCAAGACATGGAAACAACCTAAATGTCCATTGACAGATGACTGGATAAAGAAGTTGTTGTATATATATACCATGAAATAGTACTCAGCCATAAAAAATAATAAAATAATGCCATCTGCAGCAACATGGATGGAACTGGAGATCATGATTCTGAGTGAAATAAGCCAGAAAGAGAAAGAAAAATGCCGTATGATATCGCTTATATGTAGAATCTTAAAAAAAAAAAAAAGGACACAAATGAACTTATCTACAAAACAGAAACAGATTCACGACATACAGAACAAACTTAAGGTTACCAGGGGTTAAAGGGGGTGGGAAGGGATAAATTGGGAGTTTCAAAATTGTACCTCTTGAGGAGTGATGGAAATGTTAGCTATCTTGAATGTGGTGGTGGCTTCATGGGTATATACCTCTATCAAAATTCATCAAATTGTATGTCTAAAATATGTATAGTTTACTGTACAGGAACCATACCACAATAAAAATGTTAAAAAAAAGTGAAGAAACAAGAAAAAATATTAAAGCTGGAGAGGAGGAAAAAAGAGAGAGAGATCAATCAAATGTGTTTGGCGATTAAAAACACCTATCCTTGTTCATCCTTTGTGTGGGTTGTCACCACCATTAACTGCTCATGTATACCCATCATAGTAAATCCATCTGCTCACTTCTTAAAATATTGTGAGATTGTTCCCAATGTTGAGCTAGCTTACTCCCTCTTTCCAAGACATCTTTTACCAAATGGAAGAACAAGAGAATGAATCAAAGAATGAAACTATGGGAAACAAAGTAAAGATTCAACAGCTTCCAGGACCCAATTTCTTAATCTACCTGAGACATGTAGATTTGGACTCTGGGTGCAACTCAATTGATAATGTGATAAATTAGCTCAAACACGGACATATAGTCATTTTACTTAATTAAAAAAAAGGAAGAAAACTAAGAAAATACTTTCTTTACTCCACCAACTTCAACCATGTGCAATTTAATTTCAGTTGATTTTGGGTTATTCTGCAGTTTCACTTCCCTCTTGCCATTTATTTGATTTCATTAGAAACAGAATATTTACTTCCCATTTCTATTACTACTAATTTTGGCTACAAATGGGCTGGAACTGAGGAAGACTGCAGATGAGGGTAAGTCATATTTGCTATTATTTGAAATTACAGATTCAATATTTTTGAGGAGATAATTTATCTATAGGTCAAATTTGAATAAAAAATAGTTTTATAAAATTGATGTTGATAAAAATATAACACAAGTTCTAAGCCTTTTATATTATTTTGAGATGTACTATAAACGAAGTGCGAAAGAGCTGCAATACTTGTCTTGCCTTCATTTAAAAATCCTTAATATAAATTTTTAGTAGAATTATAATCAGAGGTGACTTCTGATTGATCAAGGAAAGAGGTGATCATGGCTAGTAAAGCTCGTGTGTTAAATGAAATGTAAGCAGTTTAGGGCATGGATTTTAAAATCCAAGAGACTTTTAAGGCTTTGTGGCTATCTACTGATAAGACATTGGGAAAGCTAAATAACTTCTTTAAAGTCCTGGGCTCCTTGCCAATAAAACATGAATAATAAAAGCACCTAACTTTACAGGGTTATGATGAAAATTAAATGAGATGATGCATTGAAGTCCTTAGCACAGTACACAAAGTCACTACTCAATAAACATGACAGAGATTTAAATTCAGGAATAAAAATGATCTATTTTAATATTTGTAAAAAATAAAAATCTCAAATTGTTTTACAACATAAACATAATACTTACATAGTTTTCCAGTAATCAATACTGACAGGCAGACACAGAGATTAACAAAATCCTCATTAGAGAAAATAAATGTCTTCTAAGATTATATAGAAAAAAAAGATAAGAAGAACATTAAATTTAGTGATCTGGTGAATTTTTAAAGACTTTTAAAATCCAATTTACCCATATGATTTTTGAAAGATTCTCTTATCAGACCATAAATGATACAACTAAGCCTACAGTTGAGTCTATGTGTTAGAAATTCCTTAATGTGGAAAGGTTAATAATCCTCAGGGGAAACTTAACTCTCAAACTTGTAAATAACTATTACTGTACACATTTTCTCTCTGGTGGAAATTCTCAGTGTTTTTCATATTGTAATTCTTCTAAAATCATCTGTGAACCCCTTAGGCATCTTTTCCTCCACCTGCTGACAGTAATAATAATTACTACACAGTTTGTGCTCTGGTCATGGCAGAAAACCTTAAATTTCCTAAGGAATACAGAACAAGGACCAGAGGAAAATCTAATTTGTCTATTCCATTTGCTCAAAGCATACCATTTTACATATAAATAAAAACAATCATTGATTACTCTTGGACAATCCTGGATTTTGGAACCAGGAAGATGTGGGTTCCAATTCAAACTCTGAGTAACAATTACTTAATTAGGAGGCTTTGGGCAAGTCCCATAAGCTCTCTGAAACCTGAGGAGTTTCCAAATCTGTACAGAACAGGTAACAGTTTATTGTTATACCAAAGTGGGGCTTATGGCAAACCCCTGATGCAAAGGAATTGCCCTCCCTTGTAATTCTCCTTTAATCTCTCATACTTATCTTCAACTCTCATTTTCTACATAGTTATATAAAGCATCTATTCCATGAATATGTACTCAAAGATTAAAAAAAAACCCTCCCCAACCTAGAGCTGGATTTAGCTCATTGGCGATTAGAGGTCCCCAAATCCACACCCATGAAAGAAATCAAGGACACTCAACAAAATTCTAATTTTCCCCATGATTGTTCTTTTGATGTTTTTTATAAAACACTGACTAGCAAATCCTTTCCAAGTTTTTTTGTTTTTAATTTGGGGGATCTTTGCTTTGCTGGTACCCTAAGCACTTGCTTAAACTGTCTACTGTGTAATCCAGCAGTGTTCCCAAATGCTGTATTATCTGCTTCTAGAATTAAGGAGAAAGAAATAAAAACTACATATGAAAGAGAGGAAGTTAATGCTTTTGGAGCAATAGTGGTGCTTACTAAGTGACCTATAAAAGTTCCTTTCCCTTTGTCCTTCTATCAGGGTTTTTAAATAGTATTAATTTATTCTATATTATGAAACATGAAGACAGCACATTTAGACTATCTCCCTTTCTCTTATCCCATTTTTGAGAGTTTCTCTCTCCTATTATCATTTATAATATCATTCTATTATCATTTATTATATTAAATAATATTGATTCATCATTAGATAGCATATTTAACTCCTTCTTAATTCTCAAAACAACTGTAGTTGATATTACCTTCATCTCATTGACATTCAAAGCTTAAATAGCTACTCAGTGTTACAACTGGGATTTGAACACTTACAATGTAGAGCAAAGATAAAAGAAAAAAATATATGTCCCCAAATGAGTGAATACACTGTCAGAAGTGAATACAAATAGGAAAAAACTGGTACCTTACTTGCTATAACTAAACCATTGTTTCTTCCTAGTGTGGTATACTGCTTTCCACTCTCAAAGATTGTCTGACAAGCAGATCTGTAATAGATCCAAAGTAACTATAACATCTTTTGAAACTGGGTGGTTGCAATGACTAGTATACGTGAGTTACTTCTGTATTAGTCAAAATTTTTTTCAAATTGTATTTATTAGTACATACCTTTTATTTTGCTTTACATTGATTTCGTATTTATTTTTTGTAAAATCCACAGTATGGATTTGAGAACCAATAGCTCAATAAGCTAACTAGCTGAGTTTGAAATACTACTTCCAATATCAGTTTTATTTTCCTTCATGCTAAGTAGGCGGCTGCCAAATCATTTACAGCTGCTTATAAGAAAAATAAAGAAGTTAGTCATATTTTTCCCAGCAAAATTGTTTTACATGAAATAGCAATCATATCACCTTTATACCTCAAAGTCAGCAAGAATTGTGCAATAAGTTTTATGTTCTTAGATGAACATAATATGAGCAAGTTATCATCCAACGTCAACAGATAGACAGCCTTTCCTTCTAGTTTCAATGAACTTTGACAGAATTAATGGGAAGTAAAAGCTTCTGTTACACCTAATCAACTTTAGGGGATGCTTTCTTACTTTGATTTAGATGTGAATGAGTCTTTGGCATTCTGTGAAGTTCATGGTCAAGTCTTGGCTCCTTATTTCTCAAATATTATGTTGTGCAGACAAAAACGGTATGCATCTAGGTCTTCTTTGCATTGTTAACATTCATGTATGACTTTAGCAAGTTGACTCTGTGTTCTCTTATGCAAAATGAAGAAATAATGACACCTTTTTGGCATGAATTATTTTATGATTCTTCATGACACAAGTATTCAGCAGATACGGTTGTCAAGAGTGAACACAAACTTCCCCCCTTTCTTGAACAATAGCTAGCCTAAATGCCTCTTTACCTCATCTTGGTGAGTCCGAGGAAACTCAAGCACAAGAATAATACATACCAGCAGGAGACCCTGAGATTAACTACTTATAGTGAGGAGACTAATAGCTCTTGAGTGCTTAGTAAGCAGTGCTCCCCATAAATTACTTAATCTCACTACTATCTCTCAAAGGAAGTATCAGTATCCCTAGTTTACAGACAAAGAAACTAAGGCTCAAAGAGGTGTTGACCTGAAACAAACAGACTACCAGATATTTCTCCAGCAAAGATGGGCTTATTCAGGATCAGCAGAGAATTGTAATTCTGGGTCTGCAACCATAGTAAGCCATGTGCAAGTCCCTCACACAGCAAGGGAAGGAGAACGCAGTTATAGAGGGGAAAAGGGAAGTTGGGAGGGCTATAGTAAACAGTGTGTCCATGGGTTTCTACTGGTTGAGTCCTTGCCAGGAAAAAAGGAGTCTTTCTTCCTGGTGGGCCCTGCTATCATCACAGGATAGGACAGTTCCTCCTTCTGGTCTCCTCTTTGAGGTTTCTATTTATTCATCTTTTACAGAGGATGAGGGATACTTTATAGTTCCTTCAAGTGCTGATGACTATAAATGTCTAAATATAATAATTTCACAGTGGATTGGAAATCTTGCTCACTTAAAAACTCATCTATAGAAAAAAATATGTAAGGCTCTAGATTTTTCTCAAATCTGGTAATACTGGAAGTGTTTGGATTAACCAGTAATAATATTTGAATTGGAAAATCTTCATATTGAAACTGAGCAGGAACCCAAAGACTCCTCCTGGGTACAAAACCTCCTCTATTTCCTCCCTTTCTTGTTTGTAGAAAAAGGTTTTTGTCTCCTAGGTCTTCCCTGAGTTCCAAAGAGCAGACTTAAGCAGTTACTAATTAGAGAAGTGAAGGAATGCAGAAACAAAGGAAAAGCAGTCAAGCAAGAAGATTAATGATAGCTTAAAACAACTGTTCAGCAATAAAACAGAGTCCTAGTTCCTCCTAAAGGAAGGTAAATAACAATCTGACACATAGCTTTCTTGTTCTGAAGAAACTAAGACCACCACACAGGTGGAAGATAATTAGTACATGCTGACCACAAGCATGTAGACCCCGGACTGGTTGGAACCAGAAGGTCAATGATTAAGATTCCTGAAACATCACCCTGTTACCTCACCACCAAACAATCAGAAGAAAGTCATGCACACTGCAGCCCTCATACCAAATTTTGCTTTTAAAAACCTATCCCTGAAAGCCATCAGGAAGTTTGTATCTTTCGAGCATTAGCTGTCCATTCTGTTGCTTGACACCCTGCAATAAAGGCTGTACTTTCCTTCACCACAAGCCAGAGTCGGTAGATTGGCTTTGCTGCACAATGGGCAAGAGGACCCAAGTTGAGTTCAGTAACATTTTATTGCCAAAAGAGCAGTTGAGGTAAATTTTAATGAGAGAAGGACACAGAAAGGCCTTTTCCTCAATCAGTTAATATTTCAATAACAGTTTCAAATTGTTAAACCACAGAACAAGTATTTCATTTTCCCTCTTTATCCAACTCTGATAATATGGTCAGAACTAGATAACTTCCTATAATTAACTGGAAGTATTAGAGAGGAAGAAAGTTTCCTCCACCTCCTAGGTTCTTCTGGATGGTTTAAGAATTTAATCGACATGAGACAAATTAACAGAAGAAAGTCAAACAAAGTTTAATAACATGTATACATAGGAGAAAGCTAGGAAAATGGAGTAACCTGCCCAAATGGCCAAAGCCCTTACCTTAAATACCATCCTCAGCTAAAGACAAAAGGATGTTGAGGATGGAGAGAGTCAGTTACAAGAAGTTCTAGGAAAAGTAGAGTAAACAAGGATGATTTCATTACAGATTTAAGTCACTGCCTACTTTATCAATAAGAGTTTCTAGAGATTTATTGTCCTCTTTTTCCAGGATCAGAGAGGAAGATGCCCTTACAAAGGGAGATTTCCCTTACAAATGTAATGTTCCTTACAAAAGCACAAGTCCTACTTGGTTTTTAGAGAACTTCTGATGTCTGCGGTTTCTCAGAAAAAAAAAAACTGCTTAAAACAATAAGCCAAAGAGACATATTTTAGGGTGGCAAATTCTGCTTACCTAGAAAAGCATGCTTTTGTTAATATAAAATATCATACATTCAAAGTCCTTTATATATGAACATAATTATACTTTCTTTAAAAAGACATTTTCATTCACATTAATGATAAAATTAGAGTTCCTAGGGTAGGATTCAGAGAGCAGGGGAAGCCAGGCTAGGATTTTTTTTTTTTAATGTGGAAACTATATATGTGCAGATACATATGTCTATATGTTAAGAAATCCTCATGTCATAATTTGCTAAATGTTGTCAGTAACTTCAAGTCTATATGTTAGTAAGGTACAGAAGAACACAAAAAACTAAATGTATGCAATGAGATAAACTTAAAAAAAAAACTACTGGAGACAAATAACAATCACATAAGAAATTAAAATCAAGTCCAATAGAAAAATGCTTCTGTGGGAGCTTCCAGTTTGCCAGCTTAACTGAAAAGTATTTTCCAACAGTATGTGTCTGCATAAGACCTTCTAAGCAGCACTGTCCAAGAGAAGTTTAATAGGAGCCATATATAAAATTTTATATTTTTTATAGCAACATTTAAAAAAAAAGAGAAAGAAATGAAATTAATTTTAATGTCTTTTTAACTGAATATATATCCAAATTATTATTATTTCAACATGTAATCAATATAAAAATTTTAGTGCAATATTTTACATTTTTCATATTAGATCTGGTGTGTTTTATAACTTTGTTTCAAGTGTTCAATAACCACGTGGGGTTAGTGGCTACTATATTGGAAACAGTCCAATTTTGCTAAATTATATAGAGTTCCTAGGGATTCATTTAGGATCTGGGCTTTGACATAATTAGGTAGGTCATATAATTAACAGTAATAGGGAGCTTGATAAGAAGGTACTTGTCTTATGCCTAAAACATTAAACCTCTCCTGCCTTGTATACTAACTTATGCCACTGATAAAAGCTATTGATATCTAAAAAGCTGTGAAATATTGTATGCATATATCACACAATTTGTAAATTTGATATGTGCACACTATGAAAGTATCAGAAAAGCTAATGCATACTTGGATTTTCAATAAAAGATAAATCCAGAAAGAGAAATTTGAGGGTCATGCCTTGTATTTGTGACTCTTTTTCAAAAGAGTAGGGTGGGCTGAACTTCATTTAACAGAAGAATAGGGAAAAAAGAGACAAATCCTCCCACTCTTCCTGACTGTCTTACTCAGTTCTAGTGTTTTGAGAAGGATACTGGCTAACTTGTGCAAATCAATTAAGACCAACCACGGGAATTGTGAAAAGGCTTGCAACTACATCCTGTAAGCAACAGTGAAAAGCAGTACGAATATGGTTTCTGAAGCTGAGAAGCTGTGGCCAGGGTGGTTAAGTAGAGAGATAAGCAGAGGAGGCAATGGAGGAGATAGGATTCACTGTATTGGCCAATACCTAAAAAGGATGTCATAGAAGAGGAAAAGGCAAAAAGCAAACAAAAAAGATACTTAGGAAAGTTGGCTGAACTATTTACAATAGCCAAGACATGGAAATAACCTAAATGTCTATCCATAGATGACTACATAAAGAAGTTGTGGTATATTTATACAATGGAATACTACTCAACCATAGAAAAGATTAAAATAATGCCATTTGCAGCAACATGGATGGAACTGGAGACCATCATTCATAGTGAAGTAAGCCAGCAAGAGAACGAAAAATATCGTATGATATCACTTATATGTGGAATCTAAAAAAAAAAGACAAATGAACATATTTACAAAACAGAAACAGACTCATCAACATAGAAAATAAACTTATGAGTACCAGGGTGGGAAGGGGGCGGGAAGGGATAAATTGGGAGTTCGAGATTTGCAGATACTAATCACTATATTTAAAATAGACAAACAACAAGTTTATACTGTATAGCACAGGGAAGTATATTCAATATCTTGTATTAACCTATAATGACAGAATATGAAAAGAATATATATATGTATATGTATGACTGAACTATTATGCTGTACACCAGAAATTGACACAAAATTGTAAACTGACTATACTTTAATTAAAAAACAAAAACAAAAAAGAAAGTTGTCTGAATAGAAAGAAAGTAGTTTCTAAAACTGCAGTGAAAAAAAAAATGTCTTGGGAGACAGGAAATCTTCCACCATATGGGATGGAGCGGGGGTTGTGGGAGCCGCTCATGATGCCTGAGGCTCTTCCTAGCTCTAAATACAGATTTTATTTACACCAAATATTGAACATAGAGGTAGTGTGGAAGTTTAATAGTTCACTAACCTTGATATTGCAAGTCCTGTAACTAAATCTCAGCTCAGCTTTGAGGATTTAGGTCACCTTGGGCAAATCTCTTGGATTCTCTGGGTTTGCTCCCTCTAAAGTAAAAATAATACACCCTGCACCTACTTCTGGAAATACTGAAAGGCTTTGCAACTTACAAGATGTTACATAAACACAAGTTTCTGTTTCCATAGGATAAGCCAAGAAGGCCCCTTAACTCAGCCTTCCTATTTTTTTTTTCTTTCTCACCCCTTTTGACTCTTATTTAGGGTCCTGCTCAGTTGCAGCAGGGGTGGGACGCTATGAGGCTTTCCTGGGACAGCCCTCTCACCCGTATGTCCTCCTCCTGCCTCTTGTTTATAGAAAAACTTTAGCCACCTAGGCCTTCCCCGAGTTCCAAAGAATACATTTTATCAGAGACGTGAGAAAACACAGAAACAAAGAGAAACAGTCAACTAAGACAAAATAGTTTAGCCATTAAACAAATTTAAGGATCTTTAGTTCCTCCTTAAGGACTATACATAATATTCTGAGCCTTATTCTCTTCTAAGTGTTTTGCAGATATTGAAACCCACACCAGGTGAAAGAAGTTAATTGTATGCTGCCCACCAGCATGTAGATCCCAGACAGGCTGGAACCAGAAGGTTGATGATGTTGACTCCGGATTACTGCACCACCAACGAACCAAAGGAATGTCCAGGAGCTGATCACACACCCTACAACCTTCTCCCTCACCTTGTCTTTGAAAATCCTTCCCTGAAAGCCACTGGGGAGTCTGGGTCTTTGAGCATTAGCTGCCACATTTCTTGCTTGGCACCTACAATAAACGCTGCACTTTCTTTCACCACAACCTACTGTCAGTAGATCGGAATTTTTTTGCGCAGGTAAGTGGACCCAAGTTTCTTTGGGCAACAAAATTTTTTCCTGGTCCCACCCCTTCAATGCATCTTTCCTTATTGCTGCAATACAGTAAAGTCTACTGTAAGGGTAAATGCAGTCTTTTTCTGTCCCGAGGTAAGGCAATGGGTCAAGGGTCAGGAAGCAAAAATGTGTAAGAGCCATTGCCTACGTTTTTCATCCTGAAATTGCCATCTCTTAAAAAACGAGCCAACCACTGAAAGGAATTCCAAAGAAAACACTATTTCCAGATTGCTCTGCAGAGTATTAAATCTCTTATCAGAGACCTTTGACCCTCATAAAATATCCATGCAGGCCACCCTACACCACCCCTCTTTTGACATTTGTAGCAGAATCACTTACTCTTGAACTCTATAATCTTGAGAGTTCAGGTCTGAGAGTGGAGCCTGAACTTCTTTAACCAAACCTTTACCCACAGATGACACATACTGTCACCTCTTTCTCTAACCTGATTCCCCTCCCCCAGCTTCCATGTATGTTCAGGGAGATGGTACCCAGGGCACAGGCTCTGCAGTCAGATTCTTGGACTCAAGCACCAAGTCCACTACTGTGGGGAGGGGCCCTCAGTTTATCTGAAAAAAGGATAATTCCTACTTCACAGAGTATAGGATTAACTAAGTAAACCCATTGACACGTGATGAGTAGACAATAAATGTGAGCTATCAGTATTTTTTTTCTGGCATTCCCACCGGCCAAATGCCGTAGGCATGTCCAAAGCTTTAGTCTCTGCCACCTCCCAAATCAACCGAAATTTAAACCCTTTTCAGCTACCTTCTGGGTTAGCAAAAGCAAGTGAACCCGCTGGCTCGCAATCCTGCCAAACCGGGCGGTAGGCTGAGGCTTCTCACTGCCTCGCGGATACTCCATGGCACTTGAAGTCAAGGGCCAGACTGGGTAAACGCTTTAAAACAGGACTTCAGGGGATTAAGTGAGCAACACCCGCACCGCACAACGACCACCCACGGGTCTCAGAGCCACACGCCAGGGGCGTTGCCCTGGGAGACCCGGCCAGAGGGGCGTGGCCTCCCAAACGCGCGCGCCTGGGGCGTGGCCTTCTCAGCACGCGCAGAGGGTCGGGTTTCCTTCAAGCGCTGCTGCGTGGACTCCGGACCCCACAGCCACCTCGTGATTCTGCGCATGTGTAGCTGCGTTGAGGGAGAGGGGCGGGCGGACCGGCCGGCGGAACGCGGAATTTCCAGGGAAGGGGACGAATAGGGCGGGGAGGGCGGGGAAACACATGCGAGCGGGCGGGGCTGAAGGCGGAAGAGTAGAAATCAGCTGACCGGGTCTCGTGACGGCCTGGGCGGGGGCGACGCAGGCGTAGTGGAGCGCGGTCGCTCAAAGCCTGAGCGAAGATGGCGGCCTCCAGAGCGAGCCTCTGAGAGGCAGAGGGAGGAGGCGGAGGAGGCGGGGAGGCAGCGCCGCCGCGGCACCAGAAACCCGCGGCAGCGGAGCTACAGGGCCCCGCCGGGGAAAAGGGGAAGTGGTGAGGGAGAGGAGGTGGAGGGCGCCTCATCCCACTCTGGACGCTGAGCCGGCTGCAGGAGGAGCTCGGGCTGGAGCCTCTCCAGCCTCCCACGAAGGTAAACCACTACGTGCATCGGACCCTGGGGCTCCGCTTTAATCCGTCGCCACCCCGCGGGGACTTGGGGGACGAAGGACAGGGAAAAAGAGGGGTGGTGTCTTGGCCGCCACAGCCTCCAGCAGTTAAGGAAAGCAGCTTACCCTCCCCCCAGGCTGCTGGTCTGGTTCTTCTCCTTGGACCCCTCCGTCCCTTCCGGCTGAGTGACATTCGTCCAGAGCCCTACCTTGTTCAGCCCCACCTTCTTTTTGCCTTGTTTTCCGTTCACCACGGTCCCCCCACTCCTCCGCACATCCTTGCCCCACACACCCCTTATTCCTCTCTGGGCTCCGCCCTCGGGATTCCCTTCTAGCCTCCTAGTCTGAGCACTCTTCCTGCGGCGTGCCGGCAGCTCTTGTTTCCTTGGGTCAGCGACCCTCCTTCCTCCCATGTCCCGCGTAGATTTGGACTTTATTCGCTTAGCTTTGTTTCGTTTTATTAGGAAATGGGGAGTACCCGCGTCTGTTTCTTCTCTAGCCCCTCCCTTTTCCAAAATCAAGTTTTTCCCCGGGGCTTTTCCTTCCTGCAGGGTAGCTTATTCACACTGGCCTTTCTTCCGCTGCTGATTTTGTTCCTGAATGCGGCCTTTGGAATCGGTGAAATAGGACTTAGATGCTCAGTGAAGTGGCTGTTAAACGCGGATTTGACTTGGTACACTTAGGAAGTGTGCCTTCCCTTAAATTGTGTCCATGTTGTAGGCTGTTAAGATAACCATTCTAGTCTGAGATTGATTCCTTTGTCACTTGCTTAGGGTGGAAAATTTAAAATCTCTCCGAAATGTGGCGATGGTTTCCCGAAGTAGTAAGTGCTGTTTCCCTCTCTGCTCTTCCCTTTGACCCAGCCCTGATTCCCCTCTTCCTGATGCTGTTGCCACACCGTGAGGGACTTTATACTGTAGGGTTATTTTGAGCGTCTTGGAGTGTAGTGTCTTTGGGAAACAGTTAAATTTCAGACTGTTTCTTCAGGACCTGTCCTGAAGATTGCCTTACTGTGTTTTCGTTCTCACTTTATGGATCTGGTAGATTTCTAGGTTTGAAAGTACTGTCTGCAGAGTTTGAGGAAATTACTCACAGAGGTCAGGTTCATTACTAGTACTCTCTGAGTTTATGGGAATATGAAACAGTACTTGTCTTAAACAAAGAAAGAAAGAAACTTTAGAAAACTACTTGTCAGTGATTGGGTGTCCTAAAAAGACTTGATTTCACTATTCTTTGGAAAGTGCTTTACTGTGTGACATAGTTTAGAATATAAGGTAAGACCTTGTTAGCATTTTAAATATAATGTGAGATCATGTTTAAGCAGCTATATCTCAAACTTTGCTTTTGCTATTAGTATTACAATGGAATATAAGCCCATCCTTGTTTAGAAGATACTACTTTATACTACTAGTTTGAAAACAGGAAGTAGAACATTAAGGGAGGAAAAGAAGAGTCAGGGGGTTATTAAGAGAGAGGAATGTAAAGCTTTAGTGCAGTTCATGGAAAATACCCCCATTTGTATTCCACTGGGAGGTAATGGATATTCCTCTTTTTCTAAAGTGGCAGTATATAGTCTAAGATGTGTGAATGTTATCAGGGAAAAAGTTACGGAATCATGGGAAGCATGAGTTATAAGAATTAACTTTATCCACAAATAAAAGGTGGTTGCTTAGGTGGAGTGAAACAATACTGGCTTTATTAAGTTTGTAAAAAGGTTGCTGGTGGAGTCTGGTTCTCAATAGATACTAAGTTACAGTTGAAATAAGAATTTGACTAATTTGGCTCCATTCCTCAACCAGTTCTATTCACACAGGTGCCTTTGAGCTTTGCATCACATATAAATTCCCCCTTTTTCTGTGATTTAAGTACTTAAAATTAATAAAATAGCAGCAAGTCTATTTACACTAGTGCTATAGGGTTTCGCTCTCCCTCAGACTTCGTCAAGATACAGAATGTATTTGATGTTTATCAAATCTTAGAGTAGAAAAGCCATTTCCCTCCCCAAACTTACCAGCTGCTGGGTTTGATTTTAAAAGTGAAATTTTCCTTTTTTAAGTTAACTGGTAGATTTGGGAGTTTTCTATAAACTGTGGAGCATTATGGCAGACTTAGGAATAGGGATATTTCTGAAAGAGCCAAGCTAGAAGCCTACATGTTGTTGCTATTTTGTATTGGGTAAAAGAAAGGGAAATTGTAGCCACTTAAACCCTTTGGTTTTTGAAACTTACTATTATAAAGAGAACAAGGTTTGGATATTAAGATGCTTACTGTAAAACTTTTTTCAAGTTATATTTGTTACTTGTTTAGGAAATTTAGTCCCCCATTTTGCATTTACTATAATGATAAGAAAAACAAGTTAAAATGTGGCAATTGAAAATCTCTTTTACCATTAGGGTCTACTTAGCATAACAGAGCAAGATTATTAAGTTCCTATGAGCTGAAGAACAGTTTATTGAGCAGCATTACATTTTGTTCTTGCATGAACTACATTAGACTCAAAGAGAAAATGAAATAGAAATTATGTCTAAAAAGTTTTAAGAAAGTATACGAACTAAAAATATGTAAATGATCAATACCACAGATTTCACAGAATTGCTTGAGAGAACACATTTCTTAGGTTTTTCTTTTTCCCCAAGTGAATATTTCAAGGTATTTTTTAAGTTTTGAAAAGGGAAGAGTCCTAACCATGTGTATTTCCTGGAAAAAAATAATATTTTTTCTTTTTACATCAGATAGAGGTTTGTTTTGTGAGAAATAAGAATTATTCCCTCAGATGGACTCTAAAATTTGAAGAGATAGGTATCTTTTTCAATATTTGATTTGCATTGAAAAGAAAAGACCAACCAAAGTAACGGCTGTAGTATGTATGCTTGCTTTTCCCCGCACTGAGATCATGGTAAATGTTCTTCAGATTTAGGAGGTTGCTTTACTTATTTATTTATGGTTCTTTTTGGGAGGAGGGTAATTAGGTTTATTCATTCAGTTTTCTATTTTTTTAATGGAAGTACTGGGGATTGTTTTTGAATTTCTCTTGCCCTTTTATTTCATGAATATATATTCAGTTTCTAATTGGAAAGGAATGGAATTTTTAAAGAGAATGGGATCTTAGATTTTTTGCGCTACCCTGTGGTGGCGGAAGTATGTGAAAGTTCATTTTGATGTGGCAGGCAATGTAAAGGTTTCAGTATTATAACTTTGGGGCAATTACTTGGAGATATGATTGTCAGCTGAAATTTGGTATTACTACTGGCTTTCTTTAACAACACATTTCTCTAGAGTTACCGGGTTCTTCAACAAGTTAAGAAAGCTAAGGTAGGGTGTACTAAACCTTTGTGATCTATTTTGTAGCTATTTAAAGATCCCTGTGTGGGGGGTGTCATATACATTACATGTTCCTGATTGTTGTTTATTTAGAAGGAAATGCTTTTGCCTATACTTGAGTTATATATTAAAAGATGAAAATTAAAAATTAAAGAAGAGGGCTAAAGTTCATACCCATTTTCTCTCATACACAGCACATTCTAAGGCATTCTAGTTGTAGCTTTTTAATCTGGGTAAAAATTAATGTTCTGTTAACCATTTATTTTTTTTACCTTTTATTTGAAACTATACTAACTTAGTGACATAATTTATTCAGGTTTTGAATCCACTTACAAGTCAAACTAGGTCTTAAGAAGCCAGTAATAAGGGATTCTCTCTTCAGTCATTACTCAGGATTAGTTTTTGCCTTAGCAATGGTTCTCCTTCCCTCTGCATTTTCAGTAGTGTATAGATACATGAGGAAGTATCAAGTTCGTAAATCAGTTTCTGTTATGTGAATATCTTATCATATTTTCAGGTGTAGCTTCACAATGTAGCAGAAAAAATGTGAGAGAGTGGTTAGAAAATAAAAGCAAATGCAGTTTTCCCCCGCAACCAAGTTGAAGGAACTTTATATTACACACCCGTACACTCGCCTCCAAGATTTTCACATTAACAGTTTACTGTATTTCTTCATCACATCTCTATCCATCTTATTTTTGATGCATTTCAAGACAAGTTCATGCCTTAAATTTATTACTTGAGGGCAGATTTAATGATGAAAGAACAAATTCTTTCATCGTACAGATTCAAAGTTGAAAAAGTAGTATCTTATCTGCTCTCGAAGTTGTCATATTTGTATAAAAATCACTTCCACTTGGTTATGAAAAATATATGCTTTGGAGGCAAATAGCCATGATTAAAGCCAATTCATTCATTCACTAGTGTATTATTTTTCTGAGTATACTCATTCATCACTGGCTAAATAAGTGCTCCGTTTGAGTTTTTACTTAACACAAGCCATGCACATACACAATTTTGCTGTGTGTGCAAATTCTTTTGCTTATAGCCTGGCTGTAATGTGCTTGGGTGCCTGTAGTGTCGAGTCCTTTCATCCTGCTTTTTGTTCTAGGTATCTGTTTAATCAGTGGACTCTCAAATACTGCAATTTTGTGTCAAAATCATGTCATCCAAAAGATCATTCTTATTTTATCCATAAATGATCTTAAATGGATTGCAAGTTTTGCTGCCAGTAATAGATTAGAGAATGTGAGAACATTTAAGAGTTATTCGAAAGCATGAAGCAAGGGATCTCACTGAAAAAGATGAATCTAGCCAAAATGCCTGTGTTGCTTTGAATTTGACTTTTTAACCCTTAGTACAGTTCTTTTTAAAGAACAAGTTGAGAAGTTGCAGAAAAGCTCTGGTGGTGGTGTAATATTAGGATGTAGAATGAATAGTGAAGCCAATGTGCAAAAATTAAGAGACACTTCCAATGTGACTTAGTTACAAAGGGTGTGCAAACTTGGGTGGTTCTCATCAAAAAGAAGTATGGTTTTGAGAATTTGGCTACTACTGTGGGAATGAAGGAGATGATATTTAATCAATAATTAGCTTGAACAGATAAATTCCTGCTAATCTGGATAGCACCTCTACAACTGGCAGGGTGGCGAATGCTGGTGATTCATACAGCTGCTACCAGTATCTGATCCAATAATTTTTATACTTTTTTAGCTAGATAGTTCATTTATAAAATGTGCCTGTAAATGACTGTTAGGCTATGTTACCTGCTTGATGCAAGAAATTCTGCACATTTTTCATTACTCTTAATGGGAATTATGATTACTGAAGAACTTTTGCCTATAAGCAACAATTTTAGAACCATTTTTAGAGGTACTGAATGAGGATTAAAATATTTTTATGGAGGGAAGTTCTTTTTTCCAAAAGTTTTAGAAACCATAACTTGTAGGCATCAAACATGAATTTAAAAATATTAGCTTGGTTTCATGTAAAGAAACATTTCTAATAATTGAAATTCCAAATGTCTAAATGGCAGATATTTAAAATGTAGTAAATAAGATTGACTTGCAAAATAATAGTATTTTTGGTAGGAATAAAGTTGAAATATAAGCTTATAGTTGACTTAAGATAATTTTTTAAAAATGTGGTTATCTTGGCTTATTTTCTATGTTTTTTCTTTTTAAAAACATTTTAGGAAAGCTGAATTGCAAAGAATTAAAATAATAGTAGCACCCTCATGTAGTCCACCCAGTTTAAGATATATGTTGGTATAGTTATTTTTGAGTGTGCGGGCAAAAACTATGAATACTGATTAAATCACTAAAATACTGTATTTTTCCCTCAAATGCTGTACTTTTGAAGGTAGAAATTCTAGGTGAAACTACATTGGTGATGTACACTGAATAGTATAAGGGTTGAAGTAAAAGACTTAGAATCAAATTATTTATTTATTTATTTTTAAATTAAAAAATTTTTTTTTTGTTTTTATTTGGGGGGTAATTAGGTTTGTTTATTTATTATTTGATTTGTTTTTAGAAGAGATACTGGAGATTGAACCCAGGACCTCCTGCATACTAAGCATGCACTCTTCCACTTAAACTATACCCTTCCCCCGGACCAAGTAATAAAATAATAACTTTCTCCCCAAAATGCCTTAAGAAGTACAGGGGCCTGTAAGTGAAGCTGAAAACGAAAGCTGTAATAGAAATGCTCAAAAGAACTATTGCACATCTGGGGTAGTATATTCAGAGAACAGTAGTAATAATTATGATTGCAGTTAATATTTTTGAGTGTTTATCTGAGCCAGACATTACACTAACCTCTTTATTCGAGTTATCTCACTTAGTCCCCACCACAGCTCTTTGAGACAGGTACTGTCATCCCTAATTTTATAGATGAACTGTGATTCTGAGAAGCTAAGAAACTTCCGTTCAGAGTCATGCAGCCAGCAAATGGCAGTTGTCACTAGTCTGTCTTTGCCCGTGAGTAATGTTTCTTAAATTCACCTTTTTTACCTTTTGATAGCTGGAGTATTAAAAGCACTTCAGTGTGTGTATTACTGACACTAGCTTCTTGTGCTTTTCATTAGTTCATGATTAGTGTGCGGGATAGCAGATCTGGTATCGGTGCTACAGAGGGGTGTTCCAGGTGGATCTTCCCAGATTCAGTCATCACTCCACCACTGCACCTGGAGAAGCCCTAGACTTGCCGTTACTCATTTTCCAATGGTTCTCTTGAAGCTGTTCCAATTCTCACTTCGAATGATACATAGTCATGTACAGAAAATTCTTGTCCTATTTTTTCTGCATTTTTCTGATATTTGTGTATTACCATTATCTGCTAGTAAGTTATCTGTACGTCTAGAAGTATCCTCAGGGTTTGAAAGAGTTAATGCAGTTTCCAGAGCAATTTCCTTCAGTAGATGAAATGACCTTATCACAGAGTGGTTGAGGTTTTACTGAATATGTAAAATAGATTTACTTGAAATTTTGGAGAGGTTTTTATATTACACCCTTGGGAAGTAGGTCCCAGCCTCAGATCTTACTAAGTTAAAAATAGTATTTTTCTAGAGTTCTAAACTGTTCTTAGAAACAGTGAACAGTACATACATGTAAGTTTTAGAACAGTTTTCTCTCTCAATGAGTTGCTTTTCTTAGGATAAACTTTATTTACCCTAAAAAACAAATTTAAAAAATAGTGTTTTTCTGTTGTTGAACTCTCCTTAAAGACTGTCCTGAAATCATATATTAGTAGCAAATTTCTGTTGTCATGTGTTTGTTTTGAACACTTTGTTTGAAAAAAGATTTTTAAGCTTATTTAAAAAGTTTATTTTTTACATGGTAGAGTATTTCAGCCTTGAAGGCTTCCTTTTTTAATTTTGTTCTATGTTGAACATAGCAATTTGTTTCACTACTTGAAATTCTGTGTTTCAAAGTTGTTTTCCAATGTATGCTTAATCGTACTTCCAGATAAAGATAATAATTGGAACTAGTTCTTAATTAATCTAGGAATGTGCTGCCAGTGATGTCTGTAATTACATGGTCAGAATGAATTTTATTTTTATTTTCCAAATTTGAGGGGGAGGTATTACAGGTTAGCTGAAGTACATAGTGTGAGTTAAGCAGGCTAAGTTCAAAAGCCTGGCCCAGTCACTTATCAATTGTTATGACCTTGGAGAAGTGATTAAATTTCTCTAATACTTAAATTTCTTGTCAATAAAATGGGGATCATCATACCTGTATCATGGTGGTGTTATGGGGACAAAGTGAGATAGAGATATGCTTGCTGAATGCCAAGTGTCATCATTAACACGTGATTACTCAGTAAAAGCTGGTTGTTGCATAATTTCAGGACATGCCATAATTTTTTAATTAGGGTCACCTTTCTTCCCCAATTTTAGGATAATTTTTTCTGAAGGTTCAAAATGGAAAAGCATTATCCTAATTTCCATTTTGAGGTTGTGCGGCACTAATAGCATTGAATTATCCCATCTTTTCTGAGGGGTTGACTTGGCTACTTAGATGAGTGTTCCTCCCCACCGTCTCTCTCCAGCACACCCTTGCCTAAATATAGCATGGCTGAAGGTGAACTTTTCAGATAGAGGAGTGATTTTTTTTCCCCCCACAAAGAGCACTTCCATTTTACTAGCCTTTTTTGGGTTGTTGTTATTTAGGGTTGGATGTAAAATACAAACATCACTTACTGCTTCCTAAAGTATGAGAGATAATTATCAGGTGTGCTGATTTTGGCCATAGGAACTTCTACTGATACCCAGAGAATCCTTTAATCCTACATTGTATTTTTCTGTTAGCATTATAATCTGCATCAGGAATATTAGTATTTTTTCTGACAGGACATAGTCTACTTTTTAAATTCTTAAAATTGTATTTTATTGTGGTAAAAACATTTAAGGTGAGATCTACCCTCTTAATAGATTTTTAAGTGAACAATACATTGTTAATTATAGACACAGTGCTGTACGGCAGATCTCTAGAACTCTAGAAGATGAGTAACATCTCGCATAACTGAAACTTTATACCCGTTAATTAGCAACCCTCATTTTTCCCCTCACCTCAGCCCCTAGCAACCACCATTTACTCTCTGCTTCTTTGAATTGACTATTTAGGATAATTCATGTAAGTGGAATCATTAATGGCTTGTCCTTTTATGATTGACTTATTTCACTTAGCATGATGTCCTTAAGGTTCATCCATATTGTCAAATTTTGCAAAGACTTTGATCATTTTTAAGGCTGAATAATATTCCATTGTATGTGTATACTGCATTTTCTTTATCCATTCATTTGTTGATGGACATTTAGGTTGTTTCTACATCTTGGCTATTATGAATACTGCTGCAATGAATATGAGAGTACTATCTCTTTGAGCTCTTAATTTCCATTATTTTGGATAAATACTCAGAAGTTTGATTGCTGGATTGCTGGTAGTTCTGTTCTTTAATTTTTTGAGGAACTTCCATACTGTTTTTCATAGTGTATGCACCATTTGACGTTCCCATCAGCAGTGTACAAGGGTTCCAGTTTCTCTACATGCTCACCAAACTTGTTGTCTTTTGTTTCTTTGATAATAGCCATCCTAACAGGTGTGAAGTGATACCTTTTGGTTTTGAGTTGCATTTCCCTGGTAGTGACATCTTTTCATATACCTGTTGGCCATTTGTATGTCATCTAGTAGTTTGATTTTATGTTAATGTGTTATATCTTCTCTCCCTTTCTTCTTTTATCTGTCCTAGCCTAGGAGCTCTCTGGAGTCTAGTGCTTTTATCATCCCCCAAAAGTTGTAGATAAGCTTTCTTACATGAACTTGTTTTAATTTCCCTCCTAAAAGATCTGTTTGAGCTACATATTTATTCCTCAATAGCAGTGATACTATGAGGTCATTCTTTAGGTTTTTGGTTTTTTTTTAATTCTTAAACTTGCTTTGTTATTGTGAGATTATTCCCCCCTACCCCTTGCATGGATTTAGTAGGGATATTCTTTACTCCTGGGTCTGCTCTTTGTGGTTGTCATTTTAAAATCTTTTACTATTTTTCTCTCACTTTCATTTTACTTTTAAAGTCCCATAATATCAGCCTGTCTTCACTCAAACCCATTTTCTTTCTGGTCAGTTTTCCCAAGATAGGCCTTTGGTATAGAGTCAGGCATTCCGATATGTTAAATTATGAACTTGGAATCCAGACTCCACTCTAACTTCATATGGTTGATATGAAACTCCATTTCAGCCATTCACCATTTTTGTCCTTTTCCCCCTATTGTTCCAATCGTTAGTTATAATATGTAAGGGGAAAGTATCATCTGTAGGCTTAAAATGTTTCACTTTTTTGACACATTCTCAGAGAGCTGACCTAAGTTTCTTTTCAGCAATATCATTTACTACAAATGACTCAGAAGGCAAGGATAACGTTTGTTGGTTTAATAAGTCTTGGTCGGTTGCCTGTGTCATCCCAGATACACAATCCAGAAAAATACAAATAACACTCCAACTGACAGGACTATATTTAGCTGTCTCCATACATACTGGTGGGAAGATGTCAGTTGACTCTTAAGAGAAATTTCCTCTCTGGTAGCAATAAAACCTTCTCTAAACTTGTTGTTACTTTTGATTCTCTTATTATTCCTCAGGGCATGAATTGGTGTTTTTCCAGATTTGACAAAACCTTGTTTGGAAGTACCTGTTAGAACATCAAGTTGGAAGTGACCATCAGAATTTCCCGTGAAATTACTGGATTTCATTTATTTACTCAAATACTTACTGAACACCTGTTCTGTGTCAGGGGCAGTCGGTGATTTTGTGATTTTGGGGATACAAGTATATTAATGAACTTAACAGATAAAAATACCTCTCTGGATATTCTAGTAGGATTAGATGAATAATAAATATAATAAGTTACAGATTAGACTATGAAGGATGCCATGGAGGAAGATGAACAGGAGTTAGGGGGAATAGAGAGTGTAGGATGAGGAGGCTGGTAACAATTTAAAACAGGACAGTTATAGGAGGCCTTACTGTAAAGGTGACATTTGGACACAGATTTGAAGGAGGTGAAGGTGTGAGCCATATGGATATCTAAGGAGAGTGTTCTGTGTAGGGTACAGAGGCCCTCGCTGAATACAAGTAGGAGGAATGAAGAAAGTAATCTCAAAATAGAAGTAACTTTAAAAATGTTTTTGCTGCTCAGGTATATACCCAAGAGAAATGAAAGCGTGTTCACACAAAATGATTGTTGATAGCAGCATTATTAGTAATAGCCAAAAAATAGAAACAACACAAATGTCCATCAGCTAAGAATGGATAAATAAAACGTGTTTTATCTATACAATAGAAGGAAACTGATCCATACCACAACATGGGTGAACTTTGAAAATGTTACGCTAAGTGAAAGAAGCCAGTCACAAAGACGGCATGTCGTATGATTCCATTTATATGCGACTCCAAAATAGGCAAATCCATAGTGACAGAAAGTAGATTAGTGGATGCCAGGTGCAGGATTGAAGGGAATTAGGGAGTGGCTGCTAGTGGGGTTTTTTTGGGGGGGTGATAAAATTTTTCTAAAAATAGGGGTGGTGTAGAACTCTGTAAACGTAACTAAAAACCTTCGAATTGTATACTTTAAAAGAGTAAATTTTATGGTTTGTAAATTGTCTCAAAAAGCTATTATAAAAATGTTTTTGAATGAAAATAGTTTTCTAATTATAGAAAGAATATTTGCTGGTTAAAAAAAAAATTAGACCAGTAAAGATGTAAGGAAAGCTTAAATGAACCATAATTCCAACCGTTTAGTTTGCATTATTGACATTTTGTTATGTATCTTACAATATTTCTTAGAGTGCTTTTCTAATTATTAAGCTTTAGGAAGCAATAGCCAAGCCACAAAAGAAGAAATAGATGACCATATTCATTTTTAACTTTTATTCAGTATGAAGCAAATGAGGCAGTATTTTTAAAATTTGTTACCAGTCTTCCATTAATAGCCAGTTGATTTTTAGCTAAATTACAATTTTTTCATGAAATAAATGGATTCTGGATTTAAGCACTTCTGGGTTATAGTCAACAAACTTATCTTGAGTATTGCACATAACATGGTCTCTCTGCATGTGACTCATTTTGATGTTTGAAACTTCTTTTAGTAGCATTGTTCTAGTATATTCATTCAATGGAATACCGTGTGACTTAGAAATCATTTTCTCAAAGAATATTTAATTCCATGGGAAAAGGTTACTATTCTGTTAAGACAGGTTAAGCAATATAAATGACGATCTTTTGTTGAAAACTACTTTTTCTAGCTACAGAAGGGGAAGCTAGAGTGATTATCTTTGGATGCTAGGATGAAAGATGAGTTACTTTATGAACATTTATTATTTTTTACTGTGGACTTGAATAACTTTTAAAATGAGAATTTTGTTTAAATTAAACCTTATTTACACGGGTTCCCTTTAAAGTGACAGTGACAGCAGGATGGCTGGCACTTAGCAGCTTGCCAAAAACCTTTTAGACACTTGGCAAACATTTTTAGGTGCCCGTCGTGTGCTAAGACATTGTTTGGCAATATGAGGTTTAAAAGATTTATTTACTTTAACATTTTAAATTAGATTCTCTGTACTCGGGATATTGATGGAGGGTAGTTCTTGTCCTCAAGAAATCCAGTGTAGTGGAAGAGAGCTGTGACAATCCGTTGTGTAAAAGGCTGTGACAGAGAGGTGAGCAGACCACCCCTGTTCTTTAAAACCTCATGGTCTTGTAGAAGTGGTGTCTTAAAATCGGTACCATATGGCAGGCTGTGAAAGTACGGTATGGGCGATTCAGAAAAAACTCTAAGGGTGACGCTGTACGGACTTCATCCATATTTTTATCTTTCAGGTGTCAGCACAAAATGAACATAATTAGGGAAAATAAGGATTTGGCATGTTTCTACACAACAAAACATTCATGGAGGGGAAAGTAAGTATTTCTGTTGGTTTTACTTTTCTACGCCTCTGTAAATTATTTTAAACATTACTTTTTCAGTATCTTGAGTAGTACCACACAATTAAGTAATACCATTCAGCCCTTCTCTTCTGAAAAGCATATGTGCATATTTTAAATGCAAATGTAACATTTAGAATAAATTATTGTTCTTTTTTTCTTTTGATATTTCTGGTTTTCTGTGTGTCTTGGAAAGGAATTTGTTAAGAATGAAAAATAACAATTAAAAGGAAAATAAACCATTTATCCCCGCTCTTGGATGCTGTCAGTTAATGACAAGGTTATGCATTGGTCGCAGAGGTTAACTCCACAGCTTTATTGCCTAGAGATGAGCCTGTGTGTGATCAGTGCATTTTATATCCATTTGACTATGAGAGAAAATATACCAATAGTGCAGTTTGCAGTCCTTTTTTAGGCCTGTAATGAGATTTAAAAATTAGGTTTGATCTTTTCCTTGGGCGAGGGTGACAACATTTTTCAGTAGCTTGCCTGGTCAGACCATGGTATAAGTGTTTCTTTTTCTTTTTGTAAAAGGGGGTAGTAATTCCCACCCCTCAGATTGATACAAGGATTAAAAGAATTGATATGGAATGTGTGAGGTTTTAAAATTATGCCTTAAAAACATTGAGTGTTTGATGAATTGGCTCCTCTTGACCATTACAAAAAGGTTTAGTCTGTGGTCCTTTTGAGTAGTAGTAAAAGGAGTGTGCCACACTTTGACAAATGGGTGACTACATTATTCCAAATTAGGCCTCAGACAGATAAAACATGACATGTGCCCAAAACAAGTAACTTTCGTTCTCATTCTTAACTTTCCATTTCTTGGGTAATAGTGTCATAACTTCTTACAATGGTGCAACATTTGAATTCTGTAGTGTTTCTGTTTTGCATTAGCAAACTGATTACGGTTTTGAAAGATTTGAGTGTTTAATTTTGTTTCCTTTTAGTAGCCTTGTCGTATGAATTACTTAATTGTTATCCCTGTGGAATACTTGTCTTAAAATTTTTTTTGTCAGTTAATTTCACTGAGCAAAGTTAGAAAATAGGCATATCCTGTTGTAGTATATATGAATCTCTATTTCTTTGAATCAGCCTTTTAAAAATTGTATATTTAAATTTTTCTTATTTTTCCCCCAAGTGTTAAATTGCTCTGATCTTAATACATCTTCTGTTTTTAATGCAATTACAGCATACTGTTGTAATTCTAAAGAACAGACTGTAATTCTTTAGAAAATTCTAAACAAACTTATTGTAATACTTCATGCTTTGTGAGCTTGTGAGTAATTGTGATCACCTGGAAGAATACTGTAATGTTCTTAATAGTGACTGTGAATTAAGACAAGCCTCTTTTTTTTTTTTTAATTCCTTTCTTGTGATTATTTGGAACAGAATTATTTCTGTGCTCAGCATAATTCCTTACCTTCATCATTCATATTTATAGACCTATACCTTGAAACTTTTTTGTTTTTAATAACAACCTTACTAAGATAAAATTTACATAAAACTCACTCTTTTTAGCTGTACAATTCAGTGGTTTTAGTGTATTTGTGGAGCTGTGAACCATCGCCAGTAATCACTTTTAGAATACTTTTATCACCCCCCTAAAGTAAAAATATTCTCTCTAAAAATATTAGCAATTACTCCCCTCCACCTCCTCCCCTGCATCTGGCAGCCATTAATCTACTTTTTGTCTTGAGTATTTGCTTATTTAGGACATCTCACATAAACAGACTCATCCATTATGTGATCTTTTGTTGACTGTCTTCTTTCAGTTAGCGTGTTTTCAAGGTTGATCCACTTTCTACGTGTGTCAGTACTTCCTTTCTGTTTATTGCCACATCTGCTGTATGGCTGTGCCACGTTTTGTTGGTTCATCAGTTGTTCGACGTTTGTATTGTTTGCACTTCTTTACTATTTATAAATAGTGCTGCTATAAATGTTCACATACAAGGTTATGGGTGAATCTATATTTCCAATTCTTTTGGGTATATACCTAGGAGTAGAATTGATGTTATACAGAGTTACATGATAATTCTGTGTTTAACTTCTTGAGGAACAGCCAAACTGTTTTCCAGAGTGGCTACAGAATTTTATAATTCTACCATCAGTGTATCAGGATTCCAGTTTATCCACATCCTTACCAAAACTTGTTATTGTCTGTCTTTTTATTTTAACCAGCCTTGTGGGTACAAAGTGGTATCTCGTTGCGGTTTTTATTTGCATTTCTCTAATGACTAAGATGTTGAGTATCTTTTCATGTGCTTGTTGGCCATTTGTATGTATTTCATGAAATGTCTATTTAGATCATTTTAATTGGGTTACTTATCCTCCTGTTGTTGAGTTGTAAGAGTTCTTCATGTATTCTGAATATAAGTTCCATATAGAGATATAATTTGCAAATATTTTCTCCTGTTCTGTGGGTTGTCTGTTCACTTTCTTGATGATATACTTTGAAGCACTAATTTTTTAATTTTGGTGGAATTCAGTTTATCTTTTTTTCTTTTGTCACTTTGGTGTCATAGCTAAGAAGCCATTACCTAGTCAAGATTTATTCCTGTGTTTTCTTCTAAGAGTTTTATAATTTTTATAATTTTGATTAATTTTTGTGTATAGTGGGAGGTAGGGATCCAGCTTTATTCTTTTGCATGTGGATATCAAGTTTTCCCCACACCATTTGTTGAAAAGTCTGTTCTTTCCCCATTGAATTGCTTTGACAACCTTCAATTGATCACAAATGTAAAGGTTGATTCCTGAACTCTCAATTGTATTTCATTGATCTGTGTGCCTGTCCTTATGCCAGGACCGCATTGTCTTAATTACTGTAGCTTTGAACTAAGTTTTGAAATGAGAAAGTTTTAGGTTACAACTTTTTTTTAATTTTCAAATTATGTTCGCTATTCTGGGTCTCTTGCATTTATTTCTGTCTGAATTTTAGAGTCAGTACTCAGTTTTACCAAAAAGGCAGCTGAGATTTTGATTGCGATTGTACTGAATCTGTAAATCAATTAGGGGAGTATTGCCGCCTTAACAATATTAAGTCTTCTGATCCATGAACATGGATCATCTTTCCATTTAGATCTTTTGAAACTTCTTTCAACAGTGTTTGTTGTTTCAGTGTACATGCCTTGAAGCTTTTAATTTCTTCTGGAAAGGTCCTCCATTTCCCAGATAGTGATGATTATTTCATTAGGTTATATATATTATTATGTGGCACTGAAACTTTTATTGTATTACCTATTTTATGTGGTCAATTCTAAGTTTAAAGTATTTCTCATTAGTCTTAATGAAAAAAAAAATGACCAACAAAAATTTTCCTGTTGTTTCAGAGTTGTTATTTGAACCCTCTCTCTAGAAACATGTGTGTATACAACCAATTTTGCATGTGATTTGGGGGCTTTAGGGCTTCAAGTGGTTAAACAAACCCCAGCATTTCAGAAAAACGTTACTAATAGTGGCAGTATTTCTCTTCATGTGCCTAAACTAAAGATAACCTCTCCTGATATTTAACTTAGGGATAGTCGTGTGACCCATTTCATTTTACCTTTGTGATAATTTCATGTTTCACTTTGCAGCCACTACTCATATTTTTTAGTAATTCAAATCTGTCCACCATCAATATAAACTCCTTGGCCAGCAAAGTAGCCTTTCTGCTATGCTTGTCATTTTCCCACTTGTAAAGTACACAGTTAAATTATATCTTTGTTCTGGAAGGAGCAGGAAGGGTGAATAGATTTCAGTGGTCAAAGGCACTGTTCTTTCATGAAACAGCAAAGTTTCCTTTTTGGCCTGGCAAGTCATTTCTGTTAGGAAGGAAGATGCATACATTTCAGTTAAAGCAGAAGTGCAGATGCACTATGGAAAACTTCACAGTAATGTTGAAAATACAGGTACTTATTTTTTCTGGATGGAAATTACAGGTAAAATCTACCTGTGGATCCCTTTAATATTTGCATATATTAGTTGTAGCAAATGCTCTGAATTTAAGGGTAGCATTTTAGTATCTGCATAGGATTTTTTAAAATATTTTATTTATTTATTGTTGTATTTATTTTATTTTGGTAGCATGGGAGGTGATTAGGTTTATTTAGTTTTAGAGGAGTTACTGGGAATTGAATCCAGGACCTCCTGCATGCTAAGCACCTGCTCTACCACTTGAGCTATACCCTCCCCCTCGAATAGAATTTTAACTTCAGTATATTGGGATATATGGTGATCATTCTTTGAAATTCATTGGCAGATGCCCACTACATTTATAGACAGCCTGTGCAATGACTAAGATACAGGAAATTGAGTGAAGAGTTGAGGGAAAGGGAAGCTGGTGAATTTCTTATACCTTTTTTATGTTGTGAGGATAGAATCTTGCAAGAGAAGATTCTTCAGCTGCCAGGCATTTACACACCTCACCAGTCTTTGATAATTCTAGGAATTCTGACGATTTTTTTCTCCTGCTTTGTGAATTTTAGCTCTTGACCCTTCCAGCCTCTAAACCTCAGATACGTCCATCCTGAATTCTCTTTGTGTTGTCTTTGTACATCTCTTTGTGCTTATTATTAGGCAGTCTGGAATTTTAATATCTTTCACCCAGAAGGGCAAATGGGATCACATCTACTTATAGGAATTTTACATTTTACACGCAATGCTCTATTAAAAGCTAGTTCCAGGAACAAAGATAGTCTTTTTGACAGATGACAACTTGAAAACTTAGACATCCATATACAAAAAAATGAATCTAGGCACAGACTCTAAATCCTTCACAAAATTAACTCCAAGTGGATCACAGACCTAAATGTGAAATGGAAAAGTATAAAACTCCTAGAAAGTAACATGGGAGAAAATCTAGATGGCCTTGGATTTGGTGATGACTTTTTAGATACAATACCAACGGCATGATCCATGACAAAAGGAATCGATAAGCTGGAGTTCATTAAAGTTGAAAACTTCTGCTTGTGAAAGACACTTCCAAGAGATTGTAAAGACATGCTGGGAGAAAATATTTGCAGAAGACATATTTTATAAAAGAACTGTTATAGAAAGAACCCTTAAAACTCAGCACTAAGAAAACAGCTCGATTAAAAAATGAGCCAAAGACTTTAATGGAGATCTCACCAAAGAAGGTACACAGATGGCAGATAATTACATGACAAGATACTTGCCATCAGGGAATGCCATCAAGGAAATATAAATGTAAAGATACCTCTATACATCTATTGGAATAGCCAAATCCGGAACACTGGCAAGTCCAAATGCTGACAAGGATGTGAAGCAACAGGAACTATCATTCATTGCTAGTGGAAATGCAAAATGGTACAGCCACTTTGAAAGACAGTTTGGTGGTTTCTTACAACACCGAGCATCCACTTACCATATGATCCAGCAGTCACACTTCTTAGTATTTATCCAAAGGAGTTGAAAACATGTCCACCGAGAAACCTGTACACAGTGTTTATAGCAGGTTTATTCATAATTACCAAAACTTGAAAGCATCCAAGATGTCCTTCAGTAGGTGAATGAGTAAATAAACTAGTACATGCACGCAGACAATGAATATTATTGAGTGCTAAAAAGAATTGAACCATCAGGTCATGAAAAGATATGAAGGAAACTTAAATGCATATTACTGAGTGAAGGAAGCCAGTCTGAAAAGGCTATATGCTGTATGACAACTAATATGACATTGTGGAAAAGGCAGAACTTTGGAGACAGTAAAAAGATCAGTGGCTTTCAAGATTTAATGGGGAGGGAGGGGTAAATAGGCAGAACACAGTGGATTTTTAGGACAGTGAAACTACTCTGTGATACTGTATTGATGGATACATGTCCTTACATTTGTCCAAACCCATAGAAAGTAGGACACCAAGAATGAACTCTAATGTAAACTGTGGGCTTTGCTGGATAGTGAAAGTCAGTGTAGGTTCCGCAGTTGTAACAGATGTATCCCTCTGGTGGAGGATGTTGATAATGGGGGAGGTTGTGCATAGGTGAGGACAGGGAGTGTATGTGAGATGTCTGTACCTTCTGCTTAATATTACTGGGAACCTAAAAGTGCTCTTAAAAAAAAAAAAGTCTTGAAAAGAAAGCCCCATCTGAACTGGAAAAAATATGGACCCTGCGTCATGGAATTTAAATCCTTAAAATATATTTCATGAGATGCCCTTTATTTCCTCTCAGAGAAGTGGGAGATTTTCTCAGCAGAATAATAGCAATAAAAATAACATTTATTAATTATAAACAGTAAGTGATAAGCACTTTACATGAATTATCTAATTCTCACATTATGAGGTAAGTATGCGTATATATCCACGTTTCAAATGAGGAAACCGAAGCTTAGAGCAGTTAAGCAAGTTATCAGAGAATGCATAAACAGTGAATAGTTCAGACAGTATTTGAACCCAGGCAGTGTGAGTCCAGAACTAGTGGGTTTAAGGGCTTAACCACCAAACTGTAGTGCCTTCTTTAGCAATGCTTACCGTTAATCTCTTAACTCTTTGAGAAGCCTTATACTTCAGTTATCCCTGATTACATTATTTGGTGGACTAAAATTTAGTTTAGATTCTCAAGCTTTTAATAATAAAAGGAAAAACCCTTGATTCTGTGAGAATCCTAAAGGCTTCTAGAAATTGGTGGCCAAATCTTATTTTTAAAAGGTTGAAGGAACCAGGTGTTCAACCCAGGAGAGAATTCAGATTGAAAGTCTGATAGGCAGACAAATTAGGTATGCTTTGTGTGAAGCTGAAAGACAACTTGGACCAGAGGGAGAAGTTTGTGGGGAAGTGTATGTTTGACTTAGAACTAAGGCACAATGGCCAATATCTGCAGTACTGGGAAATGAGTAGAATTACTTTTAGGGAAGAGTAGTTTGTTCCTTTGTACCAGCAGTGAACAATTAAAAGTAGCCACCTTTACCCAGGGTACCGTAAGGGCTCAAGCAGTATGTTACGAGAACTAGACAGGATAAATTGAAAGCTGTCTTCCAACTCTGATTTGGATTATTTGAGGCCTGTTGCATAGACTATTCACTTGAAAGGACTGAGGATCTTAATCTTAAAAGTAATGCACAAAGGTTTTTGATCACAATAAATTTGAGAACCATTATTTTATAATAAATGCAAGCTTTTTCTGTACTTTACAAAAAGAAAGTAGCATTGAATTTTCTCTATTTTGAGAGAACTGAAGAATACGCATTTCTGTGCGGAAGAGTATGTATGACACTTTGATGGTGGACAGTGGCTTTGTATTGTCTCTTTCTATTGATACTACTGTACATGCCTAGTTGATACAAGCTAGTTAAGAGTATTCAAGTCTGAAATAAACTTTCAAACAATGACTGACAAGTATATTAACTCTTAGTACTTTGAAGTTTATTTCAGATGTCTGAATTAAGTTAACTAAATAGCAAATAAAATGCCTTTCCAGAGGAAACTGTGTCCTTAAGGGATTCTTTATTCACTGCCATATCATGGAACACAGCACACTCTTACGTGCTTCTTTAATATTAGGTCAATCCATAGCAATACTTAATATGCAGTTTCTGATCTGACATGTTAGTTTTTTCTTCCATGAAAAAAAAAGTTGCCAGATGAAAAAAATCATATTATAAAAAGTTGTTTCAAAGAAGAAAGCAATATCCATAAGGACGAGAAAGTTTAAGAATGGCATAACATTTTTATTTTCAGGAATTAAAATAATACAGGAGTGTGTTTGTTTTCATGTAAGTTAATGCAAATTTAGTCTGTTCAAAAGTCTGAACATCACCTCTCCAAAACTGAAGTAGATCCTCAGCTTTTGCTTCAGTGGCCTTGCTGCACTCTCAGACGGTCTTTCTTATCTTCATCAGCACGACCATTATTAGCACAACGTCTTTTTCTTGTTCTTATCGCCCAATTCTTTATCACTGGTTGCTGTGAGTGCAAAATGCCCCGTAGATAAGGCAGTTAGTTGCCTCAAACACTTTCTAATTTATTTGAGTAACTTTAGTTTCCTGATTCTAAGTGACCTCAAGTTAATGGGTAATGTAAGTCATTTCTTAATAGGCTATCACATTAGAATAAATCTGTGAATGGTGAAAACCTAAGAAGTGGAAGAAACGCCTACTCCCTATAGGCATTTAACGATGTGTGTAAGTTTAGTTTCTGAAGAAAAGGAAACAAGTGCAGTAAATACAGTCAATAATGAATATTAATTTCTCAGCTGGGAGGAAGGGTGTTTGTTTTTACATTTCTTCATATCATATATATGGAGTCATCTGTCATAAATTTTTCATTTTGTCTACTTAAGTCTTTATTCCTTTTGTAGTTTGATTTTATGTAGCTTTATTTTTGCAATAAGCACTTGTTTTTTAGTATGATAATTTTTAAGAATTAGCCAACAAATTTATCTCATACTCATAGAATTGCAAATTAAATTATTGTAATTTAAAAATGGCAATTTCTTTGTAGATAGTGAATAAAATGTGAGTATTTTCTTCATGAAGACATAAACTTAGTCTTTTCCTGGTGTTAGAGTGGTCATGAAGAAAAAAAACTGATGTGGTATTAATTGCTGTCTGATTGATAGTTTCTTTTAAAAGCGAGGGTAAGCTAGGTCAGATTTGAATGCATGTTGACTTGTTATTGGATAGATTGGTCTGTTTTTAGCTATTTGATAAACATTTACTGAGCACCTGCTGTATGCAGTGCTGAGTACTGTGCTAGGAGTTAGAGTTTCAAAGATAAGAAGACAAGTACCTCCTTGAATTTCTGAAATCTTTTTTCTTTTCAACTTAGGACACTAGCAACTCAGTAAATGTAAAATTTAAGGGAAAAGAATCTAAAATTGCAAGTATGACTAACATACCACACATGTAAGCTCATTTAGATTTTAATCTCTAAATCTTATATCCAAGGGGATTTTTAGGTAATCTTTGAAGGTTTAGGGCTGCTTGGGAAGGTTTTTAAATGACCTACAAGTATTTGCCCTAACCTTAAAGGGAAGCACAGCAGCCATTGCAGAGGAGAGCAGCACGGGGAACGCTTCGAAGAAGGGAAGGGAAAGAGGAAAGTGGAATGGAATTCTCCTAAGAATTTTCTTATAACTCTCTTCCTAGGGAGGCTTTAGAGCTCAGTATCTGCAAGATAGCTCCAAGTTTACCAGTCATGGCAGTATTTTGGGCCTTGTTGGCACCTCACTGCAGGGACCTTTTGCTGCAGAATCTAGGATATGCTTTCTCTAAGGTAGCTAGCCACTAACCATGTGTGACTCTTTAAATAAAATTTAAAATTCAGTTGCTCATTAGCCACATTTCAAGTGCTCAGTAGCTACCTTATTGGATAGTGTAGGTATAGAATGTTTCCATCATTTTGGAAAGTCCTCTTGCACAGCACTAATCAGGATGAAAAAGATACATGAGAAAAATGTTAAGAGAGGGCTTAGTTGTGTGGAGGAGGTAAGTGTAGAATTGAAAGGGGTATTTTCTTGACTGAGATCCTCTAATAAGATTTTTTGAATGTGCAACATCAGTTGACATTTGGGACATTGCAGGCATTTAATTCTTATGCTTTTGCTTCTAGAGTAAAATAAACAAATTCTGTAGTTTTATTTCAGGATTATAAAAATGGGCGTGTTTGACTCTCAAGGTGATTCTGAAGTTAGAATTTGTGAATTCACATTTCTCTCATAAATTTGATTTCATTGTGCAGTCTTCTAAGGCAGATACTTGATTTAGGAAAATTTTATTTGTTTTCCTTTGTTCCCATTAATTGATTAAGCCTCTGAGGTTTTGAGACTTTCTAACTGTGTAAATCCTCATCCACTTAACCAGTCCCTCAACTCTCGCTCCAGTTTAGAAAGTAGCAGATGAATGTTTTTATGTTAGAAAGAAGGGCTCTCATTTTTTAGATAGTTTCCCACTCCACTTTAGACATATGAAATTAGAGGGGGAAATTGTAATATAGCAATACTTTTTTGTATGAATATATGGTAAAGTTTAATAAGATCTATCATTTTTCCCCAAAATAGAAATTTTGTCATTTTTATTATATAATAGACTGATTAGAAAAAAGTGAGTAACAGGGAAATTAAAATGTGAAAGAGCTCTCTTGATCTTGATGGGAATACTCCTACTGTGTTACCATTGAGTCAGATAATGGCTGTCGGTTTAAGGTAATTATTCTTACTGTGTTGGTGATTTAAAGCAGAAACAAAATGATATTTTCCATAGATATCAAAAAGGCTTCTGATTGTACTTAACATCCATTTTTGATAATTAAAAATCTTTTACTAAAAAAAAAAAACTCTTAATAAAATACAGATAGATATTTCAATAAATAGCTTTTTATAATATTAAATTCTGTTTTCCTAAAATGAACCATCTTTAGTCATGCTGTATTACTTTTAAGTATGCCATTTGATTCTTACTGCTAGTATTTATTTAAAAAATAGATTTGTGTATTTTTTTTCCCCTTTTTTTGTATTGTCTTCCTGGAGTTTAGAGTCAGTGAAAGAAGTGAGACGCTGTCCTTAGTCTTTTCTGGAACAATTTAAGAAGCATGGGGTTTATTTGTTCTTTTAAGGTTTCATCTCCTTGTTTGAACTTGGTGCTTTTGTAAGATGTAATTCTTTGCAGCTTTCTTAAATTCTTCTATATAGTGGTTGACTTATTCTTAATTTTCAAATTTATCAGTGTAAACTTACATGTATTATTTTTTATTTCTTCTATATCTATGGTTATAAATTCTTTCATTCTTAATTTTGTTTGTTTTTAGATCTATTTTATTATTTTATTTCCAAATATTTTAATTTTAATTTTCCTATTCATTTTTTCAGTTTAATTCTTCACTTTTAGATAAGTTTTTCTAACTCAATTTCCACTTTTATTATTATGAATTCTTCCCTCTTCTGAAGGATTACTGATTTCCAAATGGTTTTTCTCCTTTAGATATATTTGTTGCTTTAAGTGAAGAAAGTGAAATGAGAAGTGAAAATTGCTTGTCTGTGGTGTAGGCTTCCTATTTCTATAAAATTGCAACATTTAGTAGGTAGCTGCTTAAATAGAAATTTAAATTCCAGAATAGGACTGTGACGGACCAGTTGTAGGCCATAGCTTTTCCTTCATTGCATCATGGTCTTGTTGAAAGGATATTTTGAAAGAATTCATAGTGTACAGTGACTTTTTTTTTTTTTTTAATAAAGTTTTCCCATTTAGAATCTTTTGGCATCCTCTGGCAGTGCTTTGCTAACTTCATGTACACTAACAACACAAGGTTGTTTGTATATGTCATACTTTTCTATTTAAGGATTTTATTATGCTTTCACAGCAAAATGGGTGGTGGATGGGTTTTATTACCAGTAGAACATTAAAAATGTGAGAATATAAAACTAAGCTATATTTAGTTACCATCAATCAGTCAATACATTTCAGTTTATTGGTTGAAATGTTCCTTTTGTGTTACATGTATTTTCTTATAAAATGTTTCTTTTATTTAGGACTAAATTTAAATACTTGTCTTCCTTTGTAGGTATAAGCGTGTCTTTTCAGTTGGAACCCATGCAGTTACTACATATAATCCCAATACCTTAGAAGTAACAAATCAGGTAATCATCTTAGAAGCTATTAGGTGTTTGTTTGAACTCTGAGTTTTAAAAGCCAAGTTATGACTGGCCTGAAATCAGTATTTAGGTTAGAAATGTCAAATCTGAAAAAGATTAATATACTTATATAATTCTCAATGTTCAGGACCAAACATAAATAAATAAAGGGGGCATGTGTGTGCTTTTTTCTAGGCTCTAAAGGGTATAAACGTTTTGATATCTTACTATTGAGTTTAGCCATATTTTTAATGTAAAATTTGTAAATTAGTTCTTTATAATTTTAAAGGCAGTTTTGTTACTATAATACAGGGATGCATAAGTCACAAGTGACTAGTTGGAAAATATTTGTCGTGAAAGTACAGTTACTGTTTATAAAGGCAAGATTAATCTGAACATGGATAAGTGAACATTTTTAAATATATTCTGGTTTACTTTAATTCTAAATTAGGCATGTTTTGTAGATAACCTTTTTTGTTGTTTCTTACAGATTTGTAGGTAATCATAAAATGTTATTCCCCACTTCTTTTCATGTCTGTGTATTTTAATTGCTTTGGATTAATGTCAGTAATCATTGAAACTGGAATACAGATAGGACTTTGGTTTTAATTTGTTTTTGTTTTTTTTTTAGGGGGTAATTAGGTTTATTTATTTATTAGTGGAGGTACTGGGGATCGAACCCAGGACCTTGTGCATGCTAAGCGCACACTCTACCACTGAGCTATACCCTTCCCCCAAGACAGGACTTTTTAAAATTGTCTTCTGATGACTGAAAATGTTTAAAAGAGTTTGTGTTACAGAATTAACGCAATTAAAAACATTTTCTAGACTTCATTACTGTTTTGTAAAATTTTCTCATTTAATCAGTGATTATGAAAGTAAAGTAGTCAATATAAGTGTTGCTGTTCATATATTGTAACACCAGATGAAAGAATTCCTTTCTTATTGTTAGTGGCCTTATGGAGACATTTGCAGCATCAGCCCTGTTGGAAAAGGGCAAGGAACAGAGTTCAACCTCACATTTCGTAAAGGCAGTGGAAAAAAGTCAGAAACATTAAAATTTTCTACAGAGCACAGAACAGAACTTCTTACAGAAGCATTGGTAAGAATTGTTCCATGTTAATACACTTAATTTATCTCTTCTCTTTTTTATTGAAACAGTTACATTAAAGTACAGATATTAATGTTCTAAGCCCCTGTTCCTAGTGTGCTTATTTTTTTCTTCTTGACCTTTAACTTGGCACTTTGAAACTTCTACTTTTTTCTTACTGAAATTCTGTAAAATGCTTTGTATTTCCTAGTTTTTAGTCTTTTAAAATGCATTATACATGGCAAAGCAGTTGTATGTCTAATTTATTCCTGTTTTTCAATAAAATGCCATATACTTCTTATTGAATATCCTTAAACTATAACCTTTTATTTCAAGGTTACCAAGTTGGGATTTTACTTACTTTGAATAGACAGTACTGAACTGTGAGTCTTCCTTACCAGTCTGTTGTTAAACTATGTTTATGTTTTTCTCTTTCAGAGATTTAGAACTGATTTTTCAGAAGGAAAAATAACAGGAAGGGCAAGTATTTAACTTTATTAATATCAATTTTTATTTGTTCAAATGTTGCCTTTAGAAATCCTTCCATGATCTCTGTGTTCCTTTTATGGCAAAGCTAAAGAGGGAAAAAACAATTCTAACGTCTCCTGATGCCATGTGATAGATGAATGTAGTTTAACAGGAAACTCAAATATGAGTAATTAGACTAAAGACTGTTAGTGCTGATAGTTGGGGAAAAAATCTTCAGGCAGAACTCTGGAGCATTGAAAATAATACTTAAATCATTTAGGTAATCTTTATTCAGTATTACGAACAGTAGCAGAAGCTTCACACTGCTAATAATACTTGTTGGAACATGCAGTCGTTGCTTGGTGTATGAGGTTCCTATTTCAGAAGCATTACAAAGTTTTAAGAAGGTTTGTGTATTGATACTGTCTCTTTGTGTGTTCTTGCACTGGATCTGGCCAGTGATGAAGCTTTGCCTGGTGCGCTGACAGCTTTGAGGACGTCATGGTTGCTTTTTAGAATCAACTTGCCCAAGCCTTCTCTAGTCATGTCACAGCAGCATTTAAACTAGATCAAGACCTTCTGGGGAGGGGAAATGGGAGTTGTTGCTTTTTTCATTCCCTTGATTTCATCAATTTCTTTCTTTCCATGAGAGGGTGTTGCTTTTATAATGGGGGCAGGGGGGTGGTACACAGAGTAATGCTTAGACTCATCGCATTGTCCAGAACCCTAGCTTCTGACGAAAGGCAGGAACTGAATTCTGATATGCTGGCAGCGCCGAGCCCCTGTCTTGTTGAAGCCCTCATCCTCTCTGTGGACGTTCTGCTCCTTGTTTTAGTATCCCAGAAGCCTCACTGATCTCAACTCGAGCAATTGGCTGGTTGCCCAGGAGCCATTTAAAATAGCTTAATGGCATTTGGTGAACTGCTTGATTCTTATCCTGATAAGCCATAGTCAGATTTTCTATAAATCATAATTTGGTATGCTTATTTTAATTATTTTTTGTTAATGGCTGAGTTTTCTGTATCTCTCTTCTGTTTGGAAAACAACAGCTTCCAAAAGCATACTTACAGATTTTGCTTATAAGCTCCTCTTTGTATCAGTTAACTTCAACAATTTAAAACTTTTCAGAGCTTTGTGGTGGAAGCAGTGTCCCTAGAGGGTTGTCTGAAGGGCAGCACTCTTACATAAGTTGATTTTGGCCTCGGGCCCCCCATTCCCCCTAGTTGCACTCTAAATCAGGGTCTTGCACGTCTGTCTCGGCGGCACCCACGATCCTGAAGGACAGCGATGTGTCTCCATTGGCAAATCTTAATTACTTCACAGGTGGTTATCAGCTGGGAGGAATGGGAAATAGCCTGCAGAGTGGGCTAGGGGCATATAAACAGGCATAGCTGGGGAAGGCACCATTTTTATGGCTTCCCTTCTATCCCCCCGACTCCTGCTTTAGGGGTGTGGCACTGCTCCATCCTTTAATTTAGAATCAAAGCTCTAAATATGCTCTTGTGTTAATGCAGGCCCTTTGTCTTTCTGCAGCATTCCTTTAATGAAACCATAATGTGCATGATGCTGTAGGTCCGCAGTGCTGAGAGGATTGACGTGGTACGATCTTAATGGAGCTCATTGCTGGTTCAGTGTTGGAGTGTTAGTGGAGGTGTTTTTTGTTTAATGCCTTAGTGTCTTTCTGAACACTTACAAGAATCTCTTATTTCAGTATTAGAGATAGTACTCTTCAGCAACATCCAATTTATTTTTACCTTAAGAATTATATAACTGACCATGTGTTTCTTTTCATATTGATGATGAGAAAACTTTTGGACTTTTTCGGTGGACAAGGAAGTGTTCATTTCATATCTGACATTTTGTTATCTTTATTTTTTCTTGCTTCCTTTTGCCTTTATTTTAAATTATTCTGTACACATCATTTTAGTTAGCAGCCTGAACTAAACATTTTTTTTTCTTTTTAGGAATAAAACTGAGTAGTAAATGGATGTTGACCATTGTAATTACTTTTAATACTAATACTTTAATTTACAAAGGAGTATTATCTAAATGGAACTTTACTTGTAAATGCAAGTAATCAAATTTCTAAAGATAACTTTCCATTGGTGTGATTAGAAAAACCTAGGGTCAAACTGAGGCTTCAGTTTTTTGGTATGTATAGAAAGAAACTCTACATTAATGTACTGAAATGGCTTGGGTTGTTTAAATTGAAGACTGTAGCAGTCCTGATGTGACCTTAGCTCTTTTCCATAGCTAACTTGATTAAAAGGATCCATCAACGAAAGTTGAAATCTTTTCCCTAATAAAACTCAGGACAACACATGTATTTAGGATTTGCCTTTAAAAAAATTTTTTTATGGATTTGCATATGTGTAACTTAAAATTATTTCCCAAAATATTGTAACCCAAACCTTTGTTAATTTATCTTATTTATTTGTTTATTGGGGTGGGGAGATTCAGTTTGTTTGTTTGTTTGTTTGTTGTTTGTTTGTTTATTTATTTATTTATTTATTTATTTTTAATGAAGATACTGGAGTTTGACCAGGACCTCGTACGTGCTAAGCACGCACTCTACCACCAAAATGTACCCTTCCCCCCAAAACTTTGTTAATTTAAAAAAGATATACTGTCTTCAGACAGTGTGAACATTCTTAATTGAATAAACACAAACCTCCAAATGGCTAAAATAAAAATGTTTTTAACAACTTGGATAGTAGCTCTAAATATTTATAACATTGTTTAGCTTTTTGGTTGTTTCAGCAGTGACTGATACATTAAATGTAACTATATCTTATGGTAAATTTAAATATGAATCTAAAATATCTAGAATCTAAAAGTATTATTCTCTCTCTCTCCCTAGAGATATAATTGCTATAAGCATCACTGGAGTGATGTAAGAAAACCTGTCATTTTGGAAGTAACTCCAGGAGGCTTTGACCAAATCAATCCTGCAACCAACAGAGTCCTCTGTTCCTACGACTATAGAAATATTGAAGGTTTTGTAGATCTCTCTGATTATCAAGGAGGGTTTTGTATACTTTATGGAGGATTTAGTAGATTGGTAAGTAGTGTTTTTGAAAAGGGACACAACCATTTGAAGGAAAGCACAGTTTTTACACCTCATTTTGAAATGTCTTGTGAGTCCTCTGGGAGGAAGTTTGGTATTAAGAGTGCAGGCTTTGGTATCAGAGACCTGAGCTTGAATCTCAATTTGCAGGTCTCTAAAATGAGGAGAGTACCATGCATGAAATAGGGTTTTTGTTTTTGTTTTGGAATGGGTGAGGTAATTATAAAATGCTTATTAGCACAGTGTGTGGCTTAATATTTAATAAGTGGTAGTTACGGTTTTATTTTTGTTAGTATTAATGTCTTACATGAAAGCTTTCTTTGAAAAAGTAATTTAAAATCTTTTTTTTAAATAGTCGTCTTTCCTTTGCCCAGAAATCTGCATATTCATTGCAACTTCAAATTTGGAATTCATTGCATGTTTTTGTCTTGAAATTCTGAATTATATGGAAATTGTGGGGTACAGCAGAAGCCACTTAAGATGCTGGGACCCTGTTTGTTAATTGGCATAGAAGTTGAGCTGTAGATGGTGATCATCTTTTATTTTTACGAGGAACATCTTGCCTTCCTTAATTAAACCCCACATCTCAAAGATGAGCATGAGTGTGTCCACATGAAGAGACTCAGCTGAACTTACTCTCAAGAATCCTTTCTCCTTGAGAATTTTAAATCCTGTAGCTACCTTAATTTCCTGGGAACACTATTGCAAGATTAATTGTTCTGTAGATAAATTATCCATACCTGAGTAGCAGAGCCAAGGCAAGTCTTTTAGTCTTACAAGGAGCTAGAGGGCAGCAAAAGGGAAGCAAAAAGAATGATGCGGGGTATGAATAATCTGACTACAAAATATTTTAGCTCTTCAAAGTTATAGGCCTTTTCCCAACCTAGATTTCTCTCTTTACCCAGGTGATGATGGGTACCATCCCAGTGTCCCTCATCCAGGAATACACATGTAGATATTTTGCAGCCTCTGAGTCTAGCCCCAAAAGATGAAGGCCCAAAGAGAAAATCTGTTCTTTCTCCCACCCTAAATCAGCCTAAAGCCTGCTTTCATAGTGGTGTCCAAAGGTTTGTCTCTTCCCTGGGTGGTGGAAATCTATGATTAACCCTTTGGTGGAAATCATACTTAATTACAGGAATATGGCCTCACAGACCTTAACAGAGTAACTTTTTCGCAGTACTTCAGCCAAGCCTTACAGTGCATAAGGTAAAACATTAAGGCTGAGAATTGTGATACTCCTCAGTTGCTAACATTTTTTATTGCTTGATGGCATCAAGCAGTTTTAATAATCATCTCACTTTATAAGCATACTCTCTGCCTTTAAAAAGACACTAGCTAAAATGAGTCAATTCACTACAGATATGAAACCATGATGGATTAATTCAACAAACCTGGTACCTTCTGCATACATAGTGATGACAGTAAGCTGCTGAGAATAAAATCAAGATCTGATTCAGTGTTTCTCAGCAGAGGTGCTAATGGCATTCTAGGTGTGACAGTTTATGACAGGTATGACAGGTATGACAGTTTTTTCTTGTGTGGGACTCTCCTGCCCTGCCCTTTGCAGGACAGTAAGCATTTCTGGCTTCCAGGTACCAAATGCAAGTACCAATACCTCATCCTTAACCTTTGTGGATACACTCCTGGAGGTTGGTTTGTAATATTCATAGGCAAATGACTTGTAAACATTGAAATGTTCCTCAAGGTAATCTTGTAAAAAAAGCTCACTGTATAAAAACAGATGAAGTCAGAACTACCTTAGTTGAAACTGGGAATCCTGCCCACATAGTACCTACCACCCTAACTGGACTTGGCTGGGGCCCTTGGGGCCTCTCTTGGAAGCCCCAGAGTGCTGTTTCCACACAGTAATGAGAACCAGACTCTGAGAAGTTATGAGTTAATTTCCATTCAGTGATTATTTGCAAGGCTTGCTATCCCAGACTTTGTGATTTTAATTTAGAAATAGTGTTTCAGCCACATACACTACTAATTTACTTCTGATAAGATCTACCTTCTTTTTTTTTTTTAACTAGAATTGCTCCTTCAGTCTCTTTACTGTGAGTTGATTCAATATGGTCACATTTTAGTTATTTCAACCCTGACTTTGTAAATTTCAAAATTTGTGCAGCATTTATTTGCATCAGAGCAAAGAGAAGAAATTATCAAAAGTGCGATAGATCATGCTGGCAACTACATAGGTATTTCATTGCGGATCAGAAAAGAACCTTTAGAATTTGAGCAATATTTGAATCTTCGCTTTGGGAAATACAGCACTGATGAATCCATCACATCTTTAGCAGAGTTTGTAGTCCAAAAAATATCACCTAGACATTCGGTAAGATCCATGTGTTAAAAATAAAAAAGTTGTTCATCTAATTCTGACATTTTTCTTCAATAACTTTTTAATACGTATCAATTTTGTTTGAAGGAACCTGTAAAAAGAATTCTAGCACTTACAGAAACATGTTTAGTAGAACGTGATCCAGCAACCTATAATATTGCAACATTGAAGCCATTAGGAGAAGTAAGTTTCAGCAATATTACGTTAAATGAGATTTCTTCCTATTGATAAATTAGAATAGTATTCTTTGTTTTAATATTTTTCATGCCTAAGGAATGGGAAACAAAGAATCTGTATTTAATTCTTCACATTATTGTATTTATTGATCTTAGAACAATGAATGTTACAAAATTTTTGTTCAAATATACAATGAATGAAACTTTTTATTCAGTAATTATATGAAAATTTGAATGAGACTTTTAAAAAGCTCTTAAATTCTGATATTATAAACAAGTTACATTTTAAACTACTTTTGTCAGCTAAATGATGGTATGTAATTTTTCTAAGGAAATACCATAAAACTAAACATCTTTCATTGAATTTAGTTTTTGTTTTCCTTAGGTATTTGCATTGGTTTGTGACTCGGAAAATCCACAACTTTTTAGTATTGAATTTATAAAAGGGCAAATACGGAAATACTCTTCAACAGAGAGGTATTTTTTTTAATTCATCTAGCTTTTGAAATCCCAGTATATGCAAGGCAAAGTAGTTCATCAAAGAGGAAAAACAAGGATTTATAATTTAGAACTTTAGAATTATGTAACTTAGGAAAAGACAACTTTATTTTGTTGCATATTTAAAATAACCTTCATTTAGTTTTTAAATTTCTAAAGACTATAAAAATGATTACTTGATTTTAAGTGAAAGGCTGAAAATGAAGTATGTTTCTCAAACTTATGTTTTTAAAATATTTTAAAATAGCACCTTTCATTGTCATTCTTAAATTGTCGATAATGGCAAGTTACTTTAAAATAAATATACTCAAAGATTTTTAAAAGTTAGTACTGTTAGGCTGGTTACTAATTTTCCAGTGGAATATGCCTGCATATTTTTATATTACTGTGACTTGGCCGTTGGTACAAATATCTGTGAGATGCTGTAGCTCATGAACTCCTGTAAGTTAAACCCACTTATAATGCTGTCCTATCATGGATGAATCTGACTTCTTTTACTAAGCCATTATCATGGAGTGGGCAGTTTTTACCTTCCAGGCAGTTCTCCCATCCTGTTTTAAATGGACTGAGAGCAAATCCGTTTTTAAGGTAGTTGAAACAGTCTGGCAGTTTTACCACTGTCTGCAGTACAACTTTGTTGAAGTGTTTTCATTTTCTGTAGTATGTCCAGTAACTGTTTCTTCCCATAGAAAGTTTTTGATCTAAAGTCAACAAGAACAGCATCTTGAGTAAAAGGTTATATTTTCTCCTGTCCTGAATAAGAGGAAAAAATTGATTAGTTAGACTAAGTTAGACTAAAACTTGACACCATTAAGAAAAGGAAATAGCAAACCACCAACAGGAAGAAGATATTTGGAAAACATAGAGCTGATAAAAGACTTGCATCTAGAATATACAAAGAACTCTTATAACTCAACACTGGAAAACCAAAAACCAAATGCTAAACTGACAAAAGATTCATAGACACCTCACCAGAGAAGATATCTGAATGATTTAAAAAAAAAAGCCACATATGAAAAATAATGAGTCATTAGAGAAAAGAAAATTAAAACTACTGCATATCGACTAAAATGGATAACATCAGAAAGACTTGCAGTTTCAGTTTTTGGCAAGGGTGTGGCGAAACTGAAACTCATATATTTCTGGTTGTAATGTAAAATAATAGAACTGGTGTGAAAAATGGTTTGACAAGTTTCCTGAAAAATTAAACATACAGCTATCATGTGACCCAGCAATTGTGCCCCTAACTGTCTACCAAAGAGAATGAAAGCATGTGTCCACACAAAGACTTGCAGGTGAATTTGGTAATAACATTACTTAAAATAGCCAAACTAGAAGGAATCCATATGAAATTATCTATCTGTCTGTCTATCTATCTATCTGTCTGTCTATCTATCTATCTATCTGTCTGTCTGTCTGTCTATCTATCTGTCTGTCTATCTATCTGTCTGTCTGTCTGTCTGTCTGTCTGTCTGTCTGTCTGTCTATCTATCTATCTATCTATCTATCTATCTATCTATCTATCTATCTATCTATCTTCGGTGGTTTTCAATAGACAAAAGTGTTATATATCCATTCAGTTGAATAGTCCTCAGCAGTAAAAAGAACTAAACCTTAAACACATGTAATAAGTAAAATAAGCAAGACATGTAAGGACACGTAAGGCTACATATTAAATGACTTGGTTTCTGTAAATGTTTTTTAACAGACTTTATTTTTAGAGTAGTTTTAGGCTAATTATCAGTGTAGAGTATCTTTTCATGTGCCTGTTAACCATCTGTATGTCTTTCTTCTTTGGAGAAATGTCTGGTAAGGTCTTCTGCCCATTTTTTTAATTGCTGGGATTTTTGTAGTTATTGCTGTTGTTGAGTTGTATGAGTTGTTTTCATATTCTGGAATAAGCCCTTTGGGTCACATTGTTTGCAGATATTTTCTCCCAGTCATTAGATTGCCTTTTTGTTCATGGTTTTCTTTGCTGTGCAAAGGTTTATACATTTAATTAAGTACCTTTGATTAAGTACCATTTGTTTATTTTTACTTTTATTTCTATTTCCTTGGGAGACTAACTTAGGAAAACATTAATATGATCTATGTCAGAGAATGTTTTGCCTGTGTTCTCTTCTAGGAGTTTTATAGTGTCCTGTCTTATATTTAAGTCTTTAAGCCATTTTGAGTTTATTTTTGTGTCTGGTGTGAGGGAGTGTTGTAGCTTCATTGATTTACATGTGGCTGTCCAACTTTCCCCAAACCACTTACCAAATAGGCTGTCTTTTTTCCATTGTATATTCTTGCCTCCTTTGTCAAAGATTAATTGACTATGTGTGTGGGTTTATTTCCGGGATCTCTATTCTGTTCTGTTGATCCATGTCTTTTGTTTGTGCCAGCACCATGCTGTTTTGTTAGCTTTGTAGTATTGTCTGAAGTCTGGGAGAGTTATGCCCAGCTTTATTATTCTTCCTCAGGATTGATTTGGCAATTCTGGGTCCTTTGTGATTCCATATAAATTTCAGGGTTATTCTAGTTCTGTGAAAAATGTCCTGGGAATTTGATAGGAATCGCATTAAATCTGTAGATTGCTTTGGGTAGTATGGCTATTTTACAATCCAAGAGTATGGAGTATCTTTCCATATCTTTAAATGATCTTTATTTCCTTTATCAATGTTTTATAGTTGACAGCGTATAAGTTTTCCCTGTTGCAGTCAAGTTTATTCCTAAGAATTTTTTTTTGATGCAGTTTTAAAAGGGATAACTTTTTTACTTTCCTTTCTGATATTTCATTGTTAGTGGAAAGGCAAGCAACAGATTTATGTATATTAATCTTGTATTCTGCTACCTTGCTGAATTTGTTCATCAGTTCTAGTAGTTTTTATGTAGAGTCTTTAGAGTTTTCTATATAGACTATCATGTCATCTGCAGATAGTGATAGTTTTACCTCTTCTCTTTCAATTTAGATACATTGTATTTATTTTTCTTGTCCGATTGCTATGGCTAGGACTTCCGATACTATGCTGAACAGTAGTGGTGAGAGTGAACATCCTTATCTTGTTCCAGATTATAGCGGGAGTGCTTTCACCTTTTTGCTGTTGAGTTTTATGTTGGCTGTGGGTTTGTCATAAATAGCTTTTATTATGTTGAGATATGCTCCCTCTATACTGATTTTGGTGAGGGTTTTTTTTTTTTTTTTTTAAATAGGAATGAACGTTGAAATGTTATCAGGTCCTTTTTCTGCATCTATTGAGATGATCATATGGTTTTTGTCATTTCTTTTGTTGGTGTGGTATATCACAATGATTGATTTGCATATGTTGAACCATCCTTGTGACCCTGGGATGAATTCAACTTGATCATACATAGTGTATGATCTTTTTTATGCGTTGTTGGATTCTGTTTCCTAATATTTTATTGAGAATTTTTGCATCTATATTCATCAAAGATATTGGCCTGTAATTTTCTTTTTTGTTAGTGTCTTTGGTTTTGGTAGGGTGATAGTGGATTCATAGAATGAATCTGGGAGTGTTCTCTCCTCTTTAGTCTTTTGAAAGAGTTTGAGAAGGATCAGTGTAAGTTCTTCTTTGTATGTTTGGTAGAATTCCCCAGTAAGCCATCTGGTCCTGGACTTTTGTATGCAGGAAGTTTCTTTCATTACAGATTCTATTCACTTCTGGTGATTGCTCTTTTCAGAATATCTGCCTCTTCTTGATTCAGTTTTTGTGAGCTGTATGTTTCTAGAAAATTTTCCGTTTCTTTTACGTTATCCAATTTGTTGGCATAAAATTGTTCATAATGTTCTCTTATGGTTTTTTTGTATTTCTGTGGTACTGGTTGTAATTTGTCCTCTTTCATTTCTTATTTTGTTTATTTGGGTTCTGTCTTTTCTTTGTGAGACTAGCCAAAGGTTGACAATTTTGTTTACTCTTTCCAAAAACCATGTCCTTCTGTTACTGATTTTTTTCCTATTTTTTTTAATCTCTTTTGTTTCCTCTCTGATCTTCATTATTTCCTTCCTTCTGACTTTAGGTTTTGTTTATTCTTTTTCTAATTCTTTTAAGTGGTAGGTTAGGTTATTTATTTGAGAGGTGGTGTTTTTTTTGTTTGTTTGTTTGTTTGTTTGTTTGTTTGTTTGTTTTTTGGTATCACTGTGAACTTCCATCTTAGGACTGCTTTTGCTGCATCCCATAGATTTTGTATGGCTGTGATTCCATTATCATTTGTCTCAAGGTATTTTTTAATTTCCTCTTTGATTTCAACATTGACCCATTGGTTCTTCAGTAGCGTGTTGTTTAGTCTCCATATAATCATTTGTTTTGTTTTGTTTTCTTGTTTCTCTTTCTGTGGTTGACTTCTAGCTTCATGTCATTTTGGTCAGAAAAGATGCTTGAAATAATTTTTATCCTCTTAAATATGTTGAGGCCTGTTTTGTGTCCTATGTTGTCTGTCTTAGCGAATGTGTCATGTGCTCTTGAAAATAATGTGTACATTCTAAGTGAAGTAAGCCAGAAAGAGAAAGAAAAATACCATATGAGATTGCTCATATGTGGAATCTACAAAACAAAAACAAAAACAAACAAACAAACAAAAACAAAGCGTAAATAAAGGACAGAAATAGACTCACAGACAGAGAATACAGACTTGTGGTTACCAGGGGGGTGGAGGGTGGGAAGGGATAGACTGGGATTTCAAAATTGTAGAATAGACTACACTGTATGGCACAGGGAAATATACACAAAATGTTATGATAACTCACAGAGAAAAAAATGTGACAATGAGTGTGTATATGTCCATGAATAACTGAAAAATTGTGCTGAACACTGGAATTTGACACAACATTGTAAAATGATTATAAATCAATAAAAAATGTTAAAAAAAAAAAAAAGAAAAGAAAAGTGCCTGGCACAGAGTAAGCCTTCAAAAAAAAAAGAAAAAAAAAAAAAGAAAATAATGTGTAGTCTGTTTTTCTTGTTGCTGTTGTTGTTTGTTTTTTGTTTTGGATGTGATGTCCTGAAAATATCAGTTAAATCTAACTGTTCTGTTGTGTCATTTAGAATCTCTGTTACCTTATTGATTTTCTGTCTGGAAGATCTCTCCATTAGTGTTAGTGGGATGTTAAAGTATCTTACTATTAAAATCTGTTTTGTCTAATAGAAGTACTGCTTCTTGTCATTTCCATTTGCATGAAATATCATCTTCTATCCCCTCACTTTCAATGTGTGTCCTTTGTCCTAAAGTGTGTCTCTTGTGGGCAGCATATTATAGACTCCTATTTTATTATCCAGTCTTCCATCTGCGTTTTTTGATTTGAGCATTTAGTCCATTGACATTTAAGGTAATTATTGATAGATATGTATTTATTGCCATTTTGAATATTGTTTTCCAATTGATTTTAAATTTCTACTTTGTTCCTTTGTTTTTGTTTTTCCTTTTGTGGTTTGATGATTTTCTTTTGTATTATGCTTGAGTTCCCTTCTTGTTGGTTTTTGTACCTTTACTGTATGTTTTTGATTTGTGGTTACCCTGTTTTTCAAGTATTACCCATTACTGTATCTCCTTGCTTTAGACTGGTCATCATATAAGCTCAAGCATATTCTTTAAAAAATAAAATAAAAACAAAAAATACTACATTTTCTTACTGCCGTATTTTATGATTTTGATATCCTCTTTTACATCTTCATGTTTATCCTTTTGCTGTTTATTATCATTTTTCCAGTTGTGATTTTTCTTTTTCCTGTAGACTCTTGTTTTTCTATTTAGGGTATACCATGCAGTATTTCTTTTAGGATAGGTTTGGTATAGCTGTATTTTAGTTTTTGCTTGTCTGAGAAATTGTTTATTTCTCCATCTATTCTAAAATATAGTATTGCTTGGTAGAGTATACTAGGTTGCAGGTTTTTCCCTTCCTGGACTTTGAATATATGTTGCCACTCCCTTCTGGCCTGCAATGTTTCTGTAGAGAAATCAGCTGATAGCCTTATGGGGGTTCTCTTGTGACTAACTGTTTTTCTCTTGCTGCCTTTAGAATCCTCTCTTTTAATTTCTAATTTTTTGAGGGAAGGAGAGGTAATTAGATTTATCCACTTATTTATCATTTTTCATGGAGGTACTGGGGATTGAACCCAGGACCACATGCATGCTAGGCATTAAAATCCTCTTTAACTTTTGACATCTTAATTATAAAATGTCTTGGTGTAGGTCTTTTTGGGCTCATCTTGTTTGGAACCTGGGTATCTGTTTCCTTTTTTAGGTTTGGGAAGTTTTCAGCCATAATTTCTTCGAACACATTTTCAATCCTGTTTTCTCTTTCTTTTCTTTCAGGAGTCCCTGTTATATAATAATTGACTTGCTTTATGTTGTCCCATAGGTCTTGTATCTTTCTTTCATTTTTTTTTTTTTAATTTGTCTTTCTGTCTGCTGTTCTGATTGGGTGATTTCCATTATTCTGTCTCCCAGATCACATATTCATTCTTCTGCATTATTTAGTTTGCCATTTTTATTGCCTTTCACTCAACTTTTGTCTTTGCAAATGAGTTTTCTAATTTTAATTGTCTCTTCTTTATAGTTTCTAGTTCATTGTTACAGTGATCTGCATTTTATTGATAGCCTTTCTTAATTCCTTTATTATTTTTATTATCTCCTTTTGGAACTTGATATCTGTTAGACTGGAGAGTTCGGTTTCATTGTTTGTTCTTTCAGGGATTTCTCTTGTTCTTTTAATTGGAAGTGGGTCCTCTGCTTCTTCATTTTTCTTCCATTTCTCTGGCTCTATGAATTTAAGAGAAGCAGTTATCTACTGTGGTCTTGAAGGGCTAGTTTTATGTGCAGCATCCCTATGTAGTGTGGGTAAGTCTAACATTTTTTTTGTGTGAGGGCTGTTTTTAGTATGGGTGCCTGTAAAGTTTTTTCTTCTTGTGTGCTGGCTGTTACCCCTTTGATAGAGGGCGTGATTGATGTTGTGGTGACCAGATCCTGCACTAGATGTTGAGTTGGTGGCCTTGTCTTAGCTCTGTAGTTGTCACAGTCCTGTCATGGGTAGTAGCATCTGTTCCCCAGTTGTTGGAGTAGAAGCTGTCAGATCCTTTTCTGAGCTGTGGTGTGAGGTAGGTGGGTCTGGAGTGCTTCTGCTGGAAGAGGTGCCACTGCGTGTTCCTCTGAGCTGTCCACTGGGACATGTGCTCTCTGATGTTACCTGTCACCCATTGTGTATGCTCACAGAGTACACTGTTGTTGGCACTGCCTCTCCTCCTGCCTCAGCCATGGGAATGCAGGCAGTCAGCTCAGATGCCCCTCATGGTGCTGTGCTCACAAAGCCACCAGCACAGATCCATTGGCATAGATCCACTGGAGTAAGGTGCTGGGACCTGCCATGGGAGCTAAGGAGTCAGCCTGGAGGCTAGCCCCACCTCTGTGTGTGCACCCGTGGTGTCTGCAGCTGCTAACACAGGACCTGCTCCAGCTGTGAGAGGACCAATAATCTGCTTGGATGTCCTGCTGGCACTGAATTTACAGTGGATGGTGAGGTGAATCCGCTTTCCTGCTCTCAGAGCTTATGTGGGCAGAGCCATGGCCACTGTGGGCACGCCAGGAAGGAGACTGCTATGGTGGGATCCCAGCCCGCCCTTCGGTTCTCCTGTTAATGATGGGACTTTTATACCTGACTCAGGCTCCATCTTGCATCCACTCCCAGTTGCAGCCTGGCATGCTCCAGCCTCTTCGGGCTGTCTTGACACAGCCGTTGTCTCCCCAGGTCTGTCTGCTGAAGCCCGAGTTTCAGCACCCATTTCCTGCACACAACAGCAGAAACGTCTAGAGCTGGGGAGCGCAGGGCGGTGTTGAGGACAGTGTGCCCTGGTCTCTCTCTGTTCTTTTTGCCACAAGCCAGCTGCTACTCTCTCCTCTGAGCCTCTGAAGCTCCCCTCTGCCCCGGCTGATCTCCCAGCTGTTGTAGGGGGTTCCCAGGGTGAGGGAACCGTCCTTCCTTCACAGCTCCCTCCCAGGGGCCCGGGTCCTGATTCTTTTTCTTTTCTTTTGGTCATACCCGAATAGGTGGTATTCTTTGTTGCACTTTTGATTGTATGATATCTGCTAGAGCTCGGTAGGTATTCTTTGAGAATTGTTCCACGTGTAGGTGTATTTTTGACGTGTTTATGGCAGGAGGTGAGCTCCACATCCTTCTGTTCTGTCATCTTGATCTCTCCAGTTTATTTCTTTTTAGCACTGAATTATATTCTATTGTCTGGTTTATTTATCTACACATCTCTGAAAGACATTGTGGTTGCTCCAAGTTTTGGCAGTTATGAATGAAGCTCCTGTAAACATCTGTGTGCAGGTTTTGTTTGTATGTGAGTTTTAAACTCCTTTGGGTAAATACAAAGGAATGTGGTCATGTGGTAAGAGGATGTTGAGTTTTGTAAGAAACTGCCAAACTGTCTTCCAAAAGTGGCTGTATCATTTTGCATTCCAGCTGGCAATGAATGAAAGTTCCTGTTGCTCCACAGTCTTGTCAGCATTTGGTATTGTCATTGTTACAGATGATGGTCATTCTAACACTGGTGTAGTGGTTTCTTGTTTTAATTATCATTTCCCTGATGTCGTATGATGTAGAGCATCTTTCCATAAGCTTATTTGCCATCTGTGTATCTTCTTTGTTGAAATCTCTGCTAAGGATCTTTTTTTTTTTTTAATTGGATTGTTTTTCTTATTGCTGAATTTTAACTAAGAGTTCTTTGTATATTTTGAGTAATAGTCCTTTATCAGATATGTCTTTTGCAAATATTTGCTCCCAGCCTGTGGCTTGTCTTTTCATCTTCTTGATGAAATTTCTTGAAAAAGTGAAACCATAGGGACAGAAGCAGATTAAGTAGTTGCCTGAGGCTGGAGAGTTTTTTTGCAGGTGGGCACAAGGAGACGTTTTGGAGTGATGGAAGTACACCAAAACTGGTTTGTGGTGGTGATTGCACAGCTATATAAGTTCATTAAAGATTACCAAACTGTACATTCTAATTGACTTTTATGATTTATAAAACTGTAACCTCAGTAAACATGTTAAAAATAATCTTAAAATTAAAAAATAACGGAAAACAGTAAAGCTCCAGTGCCTTAGTAATTGTGCACAATATGTGACAGTAAAGTGAATTGCTCGTTTTGGTGCATCAGACTGTCTCCTAGAGCCCCTGTCCTTTTGTGCTTCCCTTGTCCCCAGAGTGCCCCCTCTGAGCAGGTTACCTGCTAAAGGGCCGATGCTGCCTTCTGAATCAAAGTTTCTCTTAGTTATCCATTTTAAAGTCTTTTTATTTTTAACCTTGCGTAGAGATTCCTTATTAGCAAGTTTGCTGGATGGAGTAAGAGCCTCTGGTAACAGAGATGTTTGTGTAAAAATGACACCCACTCATAAAGGTCAGCGATGGGGGTTACTGAGCATGCCTGTTGAGGAGGAGGTAGAGAGCCTTCATCTCAGATTCTTGGCTGCACCTCCAAGTAAGTATTGACTTCAATGTGATTGCATTTCCATCCGTCTATTTAGTAATAATACAAGAATTCCAGTGCGGATCTCTAAATCTTCTTAAACCTTTCGTCTCCTTACAGATGGCAACTTTGCAGATGCTGTATTCCGGTTCAACGCTAACATCTCATACAGTGGAGTTCTGCACGCAGTAACGCAGGATGTAAGATAAATTGTATCATAACTTGTTCACTGACTGTCACTAACTTTTGGTGTGGAAACTTTTTTGAAATGTTCTTCCTCACCTAGGGTCTCTTCTCAGAAAACAAAGAAAAGCTGATCAATAACGCCATAACAGCGTTATTGTCCCAAGAGGGAGATGTTGTTGCTTCAAATGCAGAACTTGAGAGTCAGTTCCAGGCCGTGAGGAGGCTTGTGGCTTCCAAAGCTGGTTTTCTAGCCTTTACTCAGCTTCCAAAGTAAGTTGTCTTCATTTTATTCAGAGAATTTGAACAAGTCAAAATAGCAAATAATTAGCAGTTTAACTCTATATAAAGACTAAAGCCTAGTACTTTGTAATATGGTGATACAGTAGTTTTTAGTCATGAGAAATAAAAAAGGAAGGTGAATGGAACTGACTTATTTATCCATTCACCCGTGATTTTACTGACTCTTGTTTTAGTGAATTTGAATGCAAAACCACAGGCCTTTTAGTTTTAATTAACCTTAAAAAAAAAAAAAAACTTCCCCTCAAAGAGAAAAATTATTATGAAAACTATGTTCCAGGGGTGGGATTCAAAGTATGTAATTGCTGTAGTAAAGCAATGGAAACGTAAATGGCTTATTACATTTTAATAATAAAATACATAATACAATACTACTCTGACATTGCTACTGTATGCTTGTTTTTTTTTTGTTCCACAAGGTTTCGGGAGCGTCTAGGAGTGAAGGTAGTAAAAGCTCTCAAGAGGAGCAACAATGGAGTAATCCATGCAGCTGTCGATATGCTTTGTGCCCTCATGTGTGTAAGTACTAGAGCTTTTAAGGAGACTGGTTTTGCTTATGTGGACTGATGGTTCAGATTTCCACAAACTTGGATTTTCATTGTACCAATTTAATTCTGTATTTCCTAACTTGGTCTCATAGCCATTTACTTATTTAAATAAACATTTGTTTAGCACAGCCTATAAAGTTGGCACTGTGCTATGTGTTAGAAATACATAGATTTTAAGACCAAGTTCTTCCTTGAAATTGGTGACAGTCTGGTAAGGTAGGCATGTGTATACATAAAGTATTAGGAGCCATGGGATCCCTAAAAAGCAATACTTAATTTTGGTTTTGTGGTGAGGAGAAGATAAAATGTTTTAGGCCAATCTTTCTGGAAGATGTTACACTTGATCTGAATCTTGAAAGGCAGACAGGTATTTTCTGTCTGTGAGAAGGCTTTTAAAAGCATATATTTGGGAAGCAGCAAATAATTGAATATGACTGGGGCATAATGTATGTTAGGGGCACATGGGATTGGGAGTTGCACTTAGAGATGTGTTCAGAGACAGTCACAAAAAGCCTTTTGCATCAGACAGAGAGTCTGGATAATATTAGATATGTACCCTTTAGTAAGGAACAGCTGAAAGATTTTTTCAACAGGGGAGTGGTAACATACCAGGTTTGAATTTTAGAAAGCTGATGGGTGGTATGTGGAGTGTAGATTACAGGTCAGGTTAGAGGCAGGTAGACCAAATTATCATGTAAGAAATGAGCTGCTGAGATATGGGGTAAAGAAGGCATGTTTGAAAGCTGAGAAATAAAGATCTAACTTGATGGGGATGGGGGGAAGCAACTGGTCAGTATAACTCTGAAGTTTCTGATTCATCCCAATTTTGTGTATAGTATATGGGACTTTATCTCCTTATATGAAGTGTTTTAGGCAGACTTAGTGGTATAGAATAAACATAAGTAATCACTTGTATAAAACCTTGCAATAATTCCCCAAAATGAGTTGTACTGTTTTTCCTACAAGTAATTCCATTAAAAGTTAGTGGAATAACTGGAACATAAAATAACGGTAAGAAGTAAACACATTGAGCCCTCATTACATATTAGATGTTGGCTGTGTATTTTACATGAATTATCTCATTTAAGCTTCAGAATAGCTCAATGGGATAAGTACTATTATTCCAACTTTGCAGCTGAGGAAAATCAAACTCGGAGAGTTAAAATAATTTAACTGTGCCTAAGGTCACCCATAGTCAGTAGCAGAATCAGGATTTGATCTTTACTCCTAAAATCCTGAAATCCTTTTTATGCTTTTAGTTTATTTCAGCAGTCAAAAGAGATCCTCTTGACAAGGAAGTATTTGCTAATTTTAGTACTTTTAAATGTTAATTTTTATCATTTTAAATTTAAATTATCAAATTGAAGAAGGAAGAATGGGTGTTACCTGCCTTTTAAGAAAGAGGTCTGTGACTTTTGAAGGGAGTTCCTTGTGCAGTGCTGTCTGCAGTTTCTTGTTGGGCAGATTATCCATGAAGTCTCAGACCCAAGGGAAATCATCACTTCTGCCTGTTTGTCATGTCACAAGTTTCCTCTTCTGCCCTAAACTTTAAAGTATTTTAATTCTTCCAGTGTTTAATGAGTACTCTTTATAAATGCCTTTTGTGTAATGTCACTGCTCATGAATTATCACTGTTTTTAATCAATAGCCCATGCATGATGACTATGACTTAAGACAGGAACAGCTAAACAAAGCTTCTCTTCTCTCTTCAAAGAAGTTTCTGGAAAACTTACTGGACAAATTTAATTCCCATGTGGTAAGTTATAATTAAATTCGTCTTAATTAGAGATACCATACGTCATTGAAAGGTATCTGGAAGTGCAACATGGATAGGTTTTTTTTGTTTGTTTTAATTGTGAACTTTAACTTTGATTGGTACTGGTCACAGTTCAGCTTGGACACTAATTATAAAATATTCTGTTTTAGGACTATATCCATTTATCTGGAAAGGATAAGTTGCAAAGCCTTTAGCTTTTTACAGTGATAGTCCAGATTTTTGCTTTTTTTTTCTCACTCTTTGAAAATGTCATTTTGAAATAAGTTGCTCTAAAAAAATTAGCCTAAGTCTTTGTTCCTCAGTCATTGGTAACAGTTTTGGAGATGGGCAGTCTATATAACATCTAGAAGGGATATGAACAAATTGCAAGTGTTGTCAAAGATTGCTTTTTATACAAATACACATAAACCTTAGTTATATGCTGTATGTAATTTAGTTATGTGTTTATGGAGTCTTGGTTATTCTCATGAAATTTGACTGAATTTTAATTAGTTTCCTTTTGAGATATGGTAAGCAGTGGATTTGCTACATTAGTGAAACGAGTACTGCTTGGAGTAGTACGTATGTTGAAAGTACTTTGAACCTCATGTTGGGAAGTTAGATATTTACTTCTACATATAGAATAACAAAGAAACCCATCACTGCTATGTTTTAAATGAAGCTCTCAGTCCTAAGCCAAGGCAATATGTTACTTCGTTTCAGGATCATGGGACTGGTGCCCTAGTTATTAGCTCACTCTTGGACTTCCTTACTTTTGCCCTCTGTGCTCCATATAGTGAGACAACGGAAGGGCAGCAGTTTGATATGCTCTTGGAGATGGTAGCATCCAATGGACGAACACTCTTTAAACTCTTTCAGGTGAGAGCTTATATTTTTATCAGATAACTGCTAATTGGAGAGGACCACTTTTGGGATCAGTTTGGTTTTAAAATAATACATGTACGCTTTTGTAGTAATATAAATAAATAAGCCTGTAGTAACATAAATAAATACAGCCTAGTACATCATCATATTATTTAATTCCATAGATTTCTTGGTGTTTCACACAGAGCTTTGTTGATGGCTTTTGACCACTATTTGACTGTTGCACATCTTTTCTACCTTATAAGTAGTGAAAAACTCATTTTTTTCTGTCGTGGGCCCAAAGTTCCCTTTTCTTTTACAAGTTCCCAAATAATAAGATGAGTTTTAACAGGGCAGTTCATAAGCAATTGAAAACATAGCATTTATTTATTGTATACATGTATATGTGTATGTATATGATATTTATATTTTTACTATATTATAAGTGTGAATTTATATTACTTTAATGTTTGATATTTATTATTCAGATAAGTAGAATATGTATTATTCAAATAAGTGCCAGCTGCAGCTGTTTCCTACTACTATAAGCTGTATGTTTTAAATATCCGTAAAGCTGTATTGTAATAACACCTAAAATTTTTAACTAGACTGTGACTTGACTTTGAGATGTATTCTTTACTAATTTTATGGCTTTTATCTTGCATAAAATTGTATATCCCTCTTAAGAGCAATGGCTGTATTTAGCTTTTGGAATGTATTTCTTTTCTTCTATGTTGGAATAAAATTCTTTTATTCTGTGATACTTTTTCTCCCCATTTTAAAGCATCCTTCCATGGCAATTATAAAGGGAGCTGGATTGGTTATGAAGGCAATAATAGAGGTGAGAGAACAATTTTGAAATCTTAAACTTAATAAGTGTTGATTGGCTATTTTAACTTGAGCTGACAAAATTACCTTTTAGTCGTTTATGGGAAATATGCAATTTTTCTGGATAAGGAGATTAATTTTAAATCTTTATTTAGAAATTTGTTTTATTAAACTCATTGCAGAAATAATCCTCAATAATTAAACTAAGAATTTGAAGTTCTTAAGTAAGTGGATTTTGAGCAGATAAATTTTTCTGGTCCTCCATTATTTGTTAGCTTTATTTTAAAAGAAAAGCTAACATTCTTTCTCTCTTCCTCTTTTTTGGGGGGATAGTGTTAATGGTATTGAAATCTTTAGGTACTGAATTTATATGGAAATCTAATGGAGTTAGTTGTTCGTAGCAAAGTGGTATCAAATACATATGGTAACAAAAGTTAGTTTCTCATGCTAATGTGCATATGATCAGGACATAATATTGTTGGGCACACGGTATTCCTTCTGCAGGATGCTTGCTTTAGCCTTCTGTTTTTTAGAGGACGAGATCATGGCTATGATTATCAGCGTGCATAGTGGATGTTTCACGATGATGCCAGTCTAAATGGCTTTTGAATTTGTGTATTCTTTGGTTATCATAGTAATTTGGATAAAATGTAAGAATGTTTGTTCCTTTTATCAAAAAGTTGCCATTTGTGGCTCATAAATATAAGTAGCTAAATAATAAGCACAGAGTTAGTATACTCTTAAGCAGCTATTTAAAAAATTACATATAGACATTAGATTGTTTGAGACATCAAAGCTTATTTGCATATTTAGTGTATATATGCAACTAAAGGCTGATTTTCCCCCCTCCAGTTAATGGGTTCTGTGCTTGATATTAGCTTCCAAAGTACCATATCTCTCACTTACAGAGCTTGAAGTAGCCAAGGACAGTAAGGACCATCAGACCATATGCAAGTGTATTTCCGACCTTGATCCATCAATATATTATCATTCATTCAGAAATATTTAATGAGTGCCAGCTATAACCAAAATGCCAACTTTGGCTTCCCTGTAAGTCACACATGTCAAATTCATAGCCAGTGACTGGAGCCAACTTCTGTATAAGGCAGACTTACTTCATGTATACTGAAATCCTGACAAATACTGTTTTCTGATTGGAAAGCAGCATGTGATCTTTTAAGAAACATTGAGATGTTCAGAACAAACACAAGAAACAAATAAATCACCTATATTTTTACCATCCAGAGACAACTGCTAATAGTATTTCAATTAATACCCTCTCAGACTGTGATCAAAATTATATACGCACATAGACATGCCAAGTATATATTTGTGTCCGCACTACATATTCATTTGTCAGAATGATACATGTACGTATTCATACTATGTGTATATTTGTATACACACTGCATATTCAGTTGTACTATGTACTTGTGCTTTTTTTCAGTAACATTGTGGACATTTTTACTTTGCAACAGGTTGTGTTAAGTATCTGCTTGCTTAATTCATACTTCTATCATTACCTTTAATTAGTAGTCCTGTCTGTCCTACACTTTTGTCAGAGTCCATAGAAACAGTGAAATGAGAACTACTCCAACATCACATCATTCTTTAAAAAACAGAAGATTATATCTTCACCATAAAAATGAGTATATCTCTTTAATTAAAAAGCCAGCCAGGTTTGCAGATGCCTCTGGTTGGAATTGCTGATTCATGTGAGTCCCCTCTCCCCTTCATTGGCTGACATACACTCAGGGAATGAACCTAATTTTAATATCAAGTTAAGCAAAGCATAATTCATAAGGTAAAGTTATCTGGGAACATTTAAACCTCATTCCAAAGGCAAATAATATTTTAAAAATGACTCGTACTACTATTCGCCTATGTTATTTTTGGATAATTGAATTGCATTTTTAATTTTTATTATATTGTATATGGAATAATTATTTTAACCAGAGATGTAAAAATAGTTTTACAATAGGATAGTTTGCTTTAGATTGCTGCTTTAGGGATCATCTTACCCTTTTTCCAAAGGAAGGTGACAAAGAAATTGCTACAAAAATGCAGGAGCTTGCCCTAAGTGAAGGTGCCTTACCTCGACACTTGCATACTGCGATGTTTACAATAAGCTCAGATCAAAGGATGCTTACGAATAGGTAGGTTAAATTTAATTTGCTGTAAGTTAACTTGCTATTTAGAGAATGGATTCAGATACTACATAAAACAAACTGAAAAAGCGTTTGGATTACACGAATGTTTTATTTTCTTTTGATTCACATGGTTCTTTTCCTTTCCTTATAGAAGAATTGTATCCAAATGATCATTGTCCCGGTCCCTGCATAACTTGGGAGGGAAAAAATAAAACCGTGTTTGATTTTTTTCCCCCCACTCTCCTCTTGTCAGGCTCTACACTCACAGTCATGGGACTGGAACATGGAAAAGAGTGCTTAGTAGCTTATGGAGCAAAAACCACATGCCCAGGACTTCCTCTGCCTTTCCTTCTGACCATCTTGCATGCAGATGGCCCCATGTGAAAACCTCATATAGTAGATTTTTTAAAAACTTTGGTCAGTTAGATACTCTAAGAATAAAGAAACCTTTATCTTCAACCAGCCTAACCTAAGCCTATCTGAAAACTTCTGTGGTTAAAGAATTTTTCCTTTGGGAAATCATGTTCTTTTTTATAATAATCCTTCAAATATGAGGAAACACATAAATCTATTCATTTACTCCAGGCTGTATGAATTCCATCCCTTTTAACTTTTCTTTATGGTTTCTGATATACAACCCTTTCATATATCCTTAGCACACCATATTATTACTCGTGACTAATATTAGTAAAAGATATGTATATATAATAAATATTTTAATCATGTTCTTTTTGGCTTTTAAAATAATGGCGTAATTGCTGACTTATGTTTACTTTGTTATGAAAATATAAATTTCATTTCTCTGTCACCTACATCTGACATTGGTGGTGGTTGTATGCTGCCTGCCAATAGTTTTCTGCTGTTTATACTAGTAAAAGAAACTACCTGCATCCCTCACTTGTAAATATTAGCCACAAAAGCAGTCTTCTGTGTGCCTATGAGGACAAAAGATTTAAAAGGAAGGTTATTTCCTGGGTATTACTGCCTTATTAGCAATGCTAATCACCAGTAGAGACTCAGTATGTGATGTCTTACTCCATTAAACCTCCACATTAGCCCTTAGCCTGCTGTGTTCCTCTTTATTTAAGTTAATCAGTTAGGTTCTCTACTGTGATGAGTCACAATATTGAAAAGCTGTCAAATTATAATAGAAATACCACTTTTCATTTGCATTGTTTTATCTTTTTACAAACTTCTACTATAAAATGTTCTCTCTCTTATCCATAAAAGCCTTTTTAGGAATCTGATATGATACTAAATTGCCAGTGAAGGAAATTACAAGTGTCTGTCCTTGAATATGTTAGCTTCCAAATAGGAAGAAGCATGAACAATTTTAGTAATGTTTGTTTATTTATTTATTTATTTATTTATTTATTTATTTATTTATTTATTTATTTATTTATTTATTTATTTTTGATGCCAGAACAAAGCACAATTCAGGTTTTCCTATTAAACTTTTTCTTCTGGGAATGTAATGTGTATAAACACATATAGGTGGTCATTTCCGTCACAGGTTTCCTGCCCATTCTTATTGTAAATGGCAGTTGAATCCCTAAAAAAGCACAGAAGGATCTGTGGTGATTAAAATACATTCCCTGCTCGTGGAGGAGCTTCCAGTCTGGGTGACAAATGTCATCTTGAGGGTTACAGTTAATAAATGACTGAGTCATAGATTCAACATGGATCTTAGATTTTCACTTTGAACCAAAATACGCTTTTAACTCAAAAGTGGGATAAATAGATTAATATGTTTTAAGTATTTTAAGTATTTTTTTCAGACTCCAAAACTGAAAATATTTTCTATCTCTGACCTTGTCAAGAAGTTTAAATTAGAACATAGTTGACTGTTGCTTATGTTCAGAGTTCCAAAGAATGGTAGAATGCTGTTACACAGCATTGTAATTGTTACACAGCCAATTATATGATCAAGTCTGACTGTCTTCCTATCTTTAAATGTGGCAGGAACCTACTTCTTCATGTTCCAGTCCATTGAAAATTAGTGAATTCATCAAGGAAGCATTTTAATTTGGAGAAAATCCTGAGATTTAGCAGTGTTTGTATTACTATCTCATTCATCTCTCCAAATTAAAATATTTTTAGTATTTAACATCAGAATGATTTTTTTTTTACTCTAGTCTTATTTCTTATATGATATTTTGTTCTTAAAAATTATTTTCTGTTCTAGTTGAGATACAGCAGCAAACCTTTCTCAACATCTGCTTTTTTCAGACAGCTAAGTAGACATTTAGTGGGACTCTGGACAGCTGATAATGCAACTGCGACAAACTTGTTGAAACGCATTTTGGTAAGTCAGTTGGATGACAGAAAAATTTATATATTCTTGCCCAGTAAAATTTTATTGTTATTTAAACTGTTAAGGGTTTTTTTCCGTTTATCTGTTTTTAATGTAAAAGCTACTTATCATAGGAGTTGTCATATAATAAATGCACCCCTCAATAGCTAAATCATAATATTAATTTTTGGATTTTGAAGGCTAGACTTTGTGTGTATGTGTGCGGTTGTTTTGAAAGATGGGTTTTATATTTTGTTTTTGTTTGCTATTTTTAGCCGCCAGGCCTTCTAGCATACCTGGACAGCTCAGATCCAGTTCCTGAGAAGGATGCTGATCGGATGCATGTTAGAGATAATGTAAAAATAGCAATGGTAAATATGCTTGTTCTGAGTATCTTTTCAGAATGCAAATACTTTTCCTGAAGTACACTAAAAAGTTTAGAAATAAACCAAGAATTTACTGTGTTAAATAGTAGTATTCTTTCAAAATAATTATAAACAGCTTCATTGAGGTAAATTTATATCCCAAAAATTCTTATCAGTTTTTAGTGTACACTTCAATTATCTTTAGTGTATTTTCTGAGTTGCAGTTATCACCACAGTCTAATTTTGTGAATAGTAATAATCTTGTATGTTTCATTTCTCTCACTCAGCATATTGGCACATTGAGGAATGGATTTTTTTTTTTAATTTCAAATGTATAAGGTGATATTTTATGCATAATATATAATTGATAAATGTTGTTGAAAGGGGCCAACACTGAAAAACTTAATTTAGGTAGGACTTTTTTCCTTACAAAGCGATCTTAATTATTAATGTTGGGCTATTTTTGAGAAAATTACTTAACATCTTTCAAGATAATGCTGTTATAATAATGTCTTGTATGTATTTTTTTTTCTGTCTGCCCCCATCTCCCACTTACATCTTGCCATCCCTCTAAAAAGATTCATCTTGAAAACTAGATAGAAAAGTTAAGATTTCTTGGACAAAAACTGTAATTGGCTGTAGAAATTTTCACTTTGTTTTTTTCACTGAGCCCTAACATTCAGGATTTATTTAACCGTGTAAAATAAATAGTGTGACTCAGCTTTACTTGGATTTTAAAAAATAAATTCACATATAGGACTGTAATGGAATTCAACATTATTTTACAGGATCAATATGGAAAATTTAATAAAGTCCCAGAGTGGCAAAGACTAGCTGGAAAAGCTGCTAAAGAAGTTGAAAAATTTGCCAAAGAAAAAGTGGATCTTGTGTTAATGCACTGGAGGGATAGAATGGGCATTGCACAAAAAGAGGTAAAAATAAAATCCCCTTCCAAACCTCTAGCATTTCTGTGTGTCCTGGTTACTTCCGGCGTTGCTGTTCACAGGCATGGAAGACATATTTCTGACTGAACACGTGAAGAAATGCCACCTAGATCTGATGATATTTTTATATAAATTTTTAATTCATAGTTTTATGACAATGATTAGTTATTAAATGTAAAATTCCCATCTTTTCTTCTTTAACTTCCAGTTTCTTTTTTTATTTTTTACATTTTTTGATTTATGATCATTTTACAATGTTGTGTCAAATTCCAGTGTAGAGCACAATTTTTCAGTTATACATGAACATATATATATTCATTGTCACATTTTTTTCTCTGTGAGCTACCATAAGATCTTGTGTATATTTCCCTGTGCTATACAGTATAATCTTGTTTGTCTGTTCTACGATTTTGAAATCCTGTCTATCCCTTCCCACCCTCCACCCCCTTGGCAACCACAAGTTTGTATTCTATGTCTGTGAGTCTGTTTCTGTTTTGTATTTATGCTTTGTTTGTTTGCTTTTGATTTTTTGTAACTTCCAGTTTCTATACTTTTAAATTTGTATGTATCTATTTCCTTCCTTCTCTGAACTTTGTTTTGTAGTCTTTCTTATTTAGCTTTTTTATTGAGAACTAGCCAGAAAAGTATTTTGGAAGTAAGAGTCACATTGTTAAATTAAATATACTGCGTGTACTTAAATTTTTCAACATTAGCTTCTCAGATCAAAGTCAGATCTAAAACAGTTTTAGTCTCATTTTTCAGCATGTAGTATGTGCTACAGAACCTAATTCAGTAATGTGCATTCTTCTGTCTACAATGGAATGTGCAGTGGTTAAGACTGACTTAAAAGTTTAATGTAAAAGATGTCTTGATCTCACGATTTTTGTTGACCACACTTATACATTTTTTCCCTTTCACTATCTCTTTTTTTTTGTAGTAGCTGTTTTCTTTTTCAAGGCAAAAGAAACGGGTTTCTTATGAATTTCTAACACAAATGGGTTTCTTACGAATTTCCAGAATATCTAAACATAAGGCATCAGGTGCAAGAGTACAAGTATTATAGTCTTGTGTGTCTATCTGGAATTGAGACCAAAATTCTGTTCTTTAGAATTTGAGCTAATTTTCATTGTTCCATGAAAATTGATTTTCACGAGTGACACATGCACTATATAAAGAATCATTAAACGGTCTAGTCTAGGATAGTAAAGAGAACACCGAACTTTGAATTGCTTAATCTGCATCTGACTCTATCATTTATTAACCCAAATGGCAAGTTATGGGTTTTCAGAATTTTACTTTCCTTTTTCATAAAATGAGAATATCAGTACTCTGTTCTCTATTCTATGGGCTTGCTTTGATTTGCAAGTAAGATAATAAATACTTTATACATGTCTGGTCCTGGTAATATTGCTATAGCATATACATAATTGAAAATCTGCAGGTATCATGTGAATGATTTTCACAGTTATTAAAAATTATAAGCTTCTGGCTTCAGGTAAATAAACTCAGTTCTAAAATAACAGTTGTTTCAAGCTGTTGGATACAATTATACTGAAAATAAGTTTTTGGCATCAGACTTCATACATAACATTTATCCAGCATAAGCTTGAACACAAAGCTATTTTAGCTAGCGTTGTGGATAACATCTGTTATTTAATGACAAAAATTCAGAGGGAAACAAATATATTTTTAGTATTAATAATGTTTCATTGGTCTGTTGGTTTCATTTACATGGGATGTTATCTGAAGTGTTGAGCAAATATAACACCAAATAGGTATGCTTGTCAGTGAATTATTTTGGTAGCAGACTATTTCTGCTAAGGTTTTGTTCTGCCAAGGTTACTGTTTTTAACATTAATTTCTTTATGAAACAGTGGATAATCTTTGTGTCTGTTTTATTTGTAGAAATATTAACACCAAAATATCTAATTAATGATCTTGTACTTTAGCTAAAGTCTGACAATTAACCATTGACCAGATTAACTGGCTAGTCTTGAAATGAACCACATTTCTTATATAATTAGAATGTTTATGACGTCAGTTGCATTTGTAGCTAATGTTCTGTGTTGGATTAATAATAACCGTTGGCTATGTATAAAACTGCTTTTTTCTTATTTATGTCATTTTCAACTTAGAGATTTTTTTCTTAGCCAGTTAGGACTTTAAGCCTTAGTCTCTTAATCAGTCAACTTAGTTTATAGAGAGCTAGTTCTTCTTTTTCTGTGGAGAGTTTACATTTTCATTACTGTAGCCTCCCAGCTTTTTGTCCTCAGGGCAGGGGAAATTGAAGAAAGAACTACTTAAATAGAGAATCTAAGGAAAGATCTGTCATTAAAACTGAAATTTGAACTGTTTATATACTTTATTCAGGTCACCTTACATTAGTCCTCATGATAGTGCACAGAATTAAAATTTGTAGGAAATACTTCCTTAATATGTTTTATATTTCAAGCAGCGTTTACTTTGTAAAATTTACTGCTCATTTAACCTTTATTCCTTCTGTGATGTCTAGTCTGTTTTCTTGCTTTATTTTATATGATTTGCCATTTCCTTAATGAAGTTACAGACTTTCATGTTTTAATCTATACTGCTTTCTACTTTTTGCTTCTGTCACATTGAGGATTAGAATTCTCATGTCTGAAATATCTACATGTTTTACTTGGAGTAACGATTCTTAACTTCTGGTCCATGTATGGACTTCCAAGAAATCTTTGAAATCTTCCCCTCTAATAGTAAGCCTTATAAATGTGTCTTTTTCTGGAGTAGAACCATATCTTTCTTTGAATTCTCAAATGGGTTTATGACTGCCTAAAATTCGAGTCATAGACTTAGAGAAGCAGGTGGGCCTTTTTCTGTCTAAAAGTAATAGACTTATATTGGTGACACCCTTGTGAAATTTGTGTAATAGGTAGTTTAGCAGATACAGGTTCCCTCTCTTATTTTTATTTTATTTAAAACTTTTTTATTTTTTCCTTTTTTACAATTAAATTCAGGACAGAAACAATATGGTGAGTTTAAGTCCCTGCTACATGTGTGAAATGCATTAAACTGCCTGGCATGTGGAGTCATCTTTGATAATTCTTTGTCTAATAAATTAAAGTCTCACTTCACATGTGTCTGAGTGTAGATACTTATTTCTTGTCCATTAGCTTCTCTTGGCTTTGGTAGCAGCTTAATAATAACCTGTAAAGTTTTGCACTTATTGTTTTGCCATGATTCTGTATTAACTGCATGTAAATGTTTAATAAAACAAGTCACTTTTTTTTTTTTAACTGATAACAGATTTTATTCTTTATCACTGTAAACTTTAACAAATTTTGGGGTTGAAACAATTCTAGGCTACATGGAAAATGTTTTAGCAACACTATAGAAATAAATGCTGGCAAACTGTTATATTGTGATGTAATCTAATATTCTATCTTCATATTTTGTTTCATTAAGTGTGTCTCTGCCAAAATCACTTACAAAATGATTATATTCTGACTGAGCTTATTTGGTAGCCCCAGATTGAGCACTATCAAGGTTTTTTTTTTTCTTTTCCAGAATATAAATCAAAAGCCAGTAGTTCTTCGAAAGAGAAGACAAAGAATAAAAATAGAAGCAAACTGGGATCTCTTCTATTATAGGTAAACTTTAAGTCTCTTTTCCAATTAATTAAATTTGGCATTGCCATTAGAAAAATCATGACTTTTTTCCTTTTTTTTTTTTTTTTTCCTGGCCTGTATCTAGTGCTTTACGCTATAGGTGTTTTCATGCTTTCAGAGTCAAGAACTATAACTGCTAAGATTGGTATGATTAGTGATGCTTCCATAAAATTAAGGCCTTTTATAGAGTGTTGGTAGTCTGAAGAGCCAGAGATACTTTTAGAATTTTATTAAGGTTTAGAGATGGTTACTTTAAGACACTTTATTATGGCTTATAAATAACTGTGTTGTAACTTCTTTAAAGCCTTGTTGAAAATAGAATCTTTAAAGAGTTGGATGATGAAAACATGAGTAGACTTGTAGGAAATGAGTATCCAAGTTAGCTGACCTCATATACTTTCTCAGCCTTTCTAGGATGCTGATCCCTTCTTTTCCCCATCTAATGCGCCATCCTCCCACCTCCCCAACACTCTTCCCTGCCACATGCATAGAAGGACTTTTAAGCAAACATTTTGGGGAGTTTGCAAACCTTTGAGATTACTCACAGTACTCAGCTGTGAGTGCAAGCTGAGCTATTGATTATACCTTGGGTAATAAAGGAAAAAATGTGCTTTGAAAACTTCCACAGTATTTTAAAAGTGTAGTATGTATATAGTATGGCCTTAAGAATATGCCTTGGTTTTCTTCCTCTGGAACCCTCAATTGTGTTGTCCCCCCTAGAATTCCCTTGGAACTCTGGCATCAGACTTTCTAGGAGGATTGCAGATTGAAAAGGAATGGATATGAAGCCCATCCATCCCTAGTTCAGACTTGTGTCCAGATGTATTACAATGGTTAAATAATTTCAGGAATAAAAGGAAAGTATTTTGAAAATGTCAGCCAGAGCTTGGCAGTTTAACAGTATACTTTTCTTAGGTAGTTTGTAACGTTCTAATGTAGAATGTCACTCATCCCACACACTTCACATCTAGTAATCCAGAGATTCTTATCCCTAACCTGAAATTTGATACCTGTTTATGGTTCTTTTCTGACTGGAATTTATATTAGCAATGAATATTGAAATTGAAATATCAGTTCTTTGTTTTGAAATTCACAGAGATTTGTTTTTTAGTTTGTGTTCATTTTTCCTTCAACATTTAGTATGAAAACTTTCAAACATACAGAAAAGGTGAAAGAATTTTACAATGAACACCTTTATACCAGTGACTAAAATTCTACCATTAACGTTTTACTATATTTACTTTACAGAGATTTTACTTTCTTTCTTTCCACTTGCTAAAGTTTATTCATTCCACTGTTTTGTTGTTTATTATGAGTTGTAGTAAGGCATATTTATAGGTTTTTTTTTTAATGTTTATTGCTTCCCACTATTTTCTGATTACATGTATGTCTAGGTTTGGTCAGGACCATGCCAGGTCAAACCTAATTTGGAATTTCAAAACACGAGAAGAATTGAGAGATAGTCTTGAATCTGAAATGAGAGCGTTTAATATTGATAGAGAGCTCGGTAGTGCTAATGTGATCTCCTGGAACCACCATGAATTTGAGGTAAATGTTAATTTGTGTGTGTGTGTGTGTGTGTGTGTGTGTTTTTAAGCATGTATTATTTTTTGACTTTTTCCAAAACTAAAAAAGTTTGTAGTTGTCTAACATATATCTTTACCTATCACTCTTAATTTTATGGAGGAAATACTGTAAAACTTTAACCTTTGCCTGAGATGAAAGAAAAATTAATTTTGTTAAGTGCCTGAGCTTTGTGCCTGAGAATGAAATTAACGCATTTGATCCTATGTATCCCAGATCTGTTCTTTAATTTTTTTTTTCCTACTTAGATTCTTGATTGAAACATATCTGTTCCTCTTGTTTCTTAATTAATTTTTGTGGTAGTTTGATTGTGAAGGTGGCCATTTTTTTTTGTGTTCTATTAAAATATTAACGTGAAAAATGACAAAATGAGAACAAGAAACGTGTTAGTGGTAGATGATCTTGTATGTTTCTGTATATAATTTAAACTTTTATTACAGCTGTAAATTTGAGCATGTGCATGACCCTGCTGGCTTTGCTCTTCCGCCCAGCTGCATGTCTGAAACATGCAATGATTTCTTTGTGCTTGTTCCCTCCTCTTTGAAAAACTTTCTTTATTTTGATTTTGGGAGTCCGTGTTCTCCTGGGTTTTCACCTTTACTGTCCATTCTTCCTTATTTATTCATTTTTCCTTTTTTCCCCAACTGTTAAATGTTGGCTGGTCCTGAAGGATCATCAGTTCTTGGACTTCTTTTCGTTTATATTTATCGCCTCAGTGATCTCATCCATTCTTGTGGTTTTAAATTTTTTTCTTTGCTGGTGGCTTCCAGATTTTTATCTACTGCTTAGACTTTCTTTCCTAGACTTCGTACTTTTATTCTAATATCTAATAATTAACTAGAATTTAGCTCTAAAACTGTTGTTTGTTTTTCCCTCGAAGCTACTTTACTTGAAGAGTTTCTGATTTTAGATAATGGCAGTTCTTTGTTTTCTAGTCAAAACCCTTGAAATTATCTTTTTCTCATGCCCCCAAATTTTGTCAGCAAATTGTATTCAGTGCACCATCAAAATTTACCCAGAACCCAGCCCTCTTACCTCTATATGATTGTAGCAACATCCCTGCTTCTCTACCTTTGCCTCTTTACAATCTATTACCAACATAATCGCAGTGTGATCTTGTTATAATGTAAAGTAGATCATGTTACTTCTCTGCTCAAAGCCCTGTGGTGCTCCTATTGGTTCCCGAGTTACTTAGCAAAAGCCTGGGTCCTTAAAATGACTTACAAGACGGCATCTGCACCTCCTAAACCCAGGCATTATTTCTTTGATCTCATCTCCTAACATTCTCTCTCTTGCTTTGGCGCATTGGCTTCCCTGAAAATGCCAAATTCATGTTCTTGACTCAAGATATTTCTACTTTCTGTTCCCTCTGTCTAGAGTATTCTTCTGTCCAGATAGCTTCATTTTCTTCTGGTCTTTCCCTGAATGTCATCTGAGTGTGCCTTCTCTGACCACCTTGTTTTAAAATGCATCCCTCTTCATAGACAGTCAGACAGACAGACACACATTGTCTCTATCCCCTTTCCCTGCTTCATTTCACTCTGTAGCACTTACTATCACCCAACTACCATATATGTTTTACTTTTTGTCTGCTACTTCTATAAGGACAGAAGTTTTTGTTTGTGTATTGCTGCATCCCTGATGACTAGAGCAGTGCATGGCATGCACCTTGTATTCTTAGTAAAGAAAAGTTTAATGAATTGAAATTCAGAATTTATAGGAAAAAGTGAAATGGATATACATATATACATATGTATATTTGATTTTGTATAGTTTATATTTTTAGAAATCAGTCATTTTAGGCTTTGTAAAAAGAATTTTAATAAACTGATCAAGGAATTCCTTCTTACGATTGCTTGCAAATCTTTGCTTGAGACAAGCAGCATGAGTACAGGGGTCATGATGCTGTCCTGGCTCCTGATCATGGGCCACTTCCTCATGTATCACCCCCAGTATGTGGCCTGGAGTAATTGGACATACAGAGAATGAATGCTGGATAAAAATGTACCATAAAATGTAGTTAATTGGGGGAGATGAAGGACGGCCTGAAGTACCTTGTGTGAGTTGGGCGAACTGTACGATGTGGGACCATTTGCTTCTTGCTTGATTGTGGCCAGCCAGGAAGGGAATGAAGCAGAAATCCCTGAATGATGTTTTGGTGCTAATCTTAAATCTTCTTGGATACCATATAGTCCTGTTTTTATCAGCAAGTTTTACATTCATAAAATTGGTATGTAATCCTGACTCTTAACATTTAAGTCATTAATAATAATGAATTACCAGATATTTTAGGAAATAATTTTTTTGTTCTTTTTAAAGCCTGTCTTATAAAGAAAAGAAAAAAGCTCTGAACAGAAAAATTTAAGAAGTGATTATGTGGAAATTGCCAAAAATCGATTGTAAACTAGAATAATGTAATTTGCTTTTATTAATAAAGGTTAAATATGAGTGCTTGGCAGAAGAAATCAAAATAGGAGACTATTACCTGAGATTACTGTTGGAGGAAGATGAGAATGAAGACAGTGGATCAATTAAGAGATCGTAAGCTTCTCTTCATGTCTTGTTATGTTTGTTTTCACTATTAGTTTCATGGCTAATTCTCCTGTGAACTTTTTTTTTCAAATCTAGGTATGAATTTTTCAATGAGCTCTATCATCGTTTCCTGCTCACCCCAAAAGTAAACATGAAGTGTTTATGTTTACAAGCCCTTGCTATTGTTTATGGCAGATGTCATGAAGAAATAGGACCTTTTACAGATACAAGATACATCATTGGAATGTTAGAGAGGGTAAGGATATCAAGAAAAGAAACTGCTATTTGGTAGTGTCATTGGGGTATATGTTCAATTTTCAAAACTAAAATTAAATTCTGTTTGATTACACTGCTACCATAGCTTTCTACATGAGTTTTTCTATATTGCATATTATGCTTTTTTAAATATAAGTTAGATGAATAGGAAAATAGTTAATGGGTTAGCATTTGTCCATGTCAGTGTATTTTTTTCAGTTGCTGCTTTTGAACGACTTTAGCAACCTATTTGCCAATCTTTAAGTATGGATGAGCTGGACAGGTGTGTAAAAGAAATAGTGATTTTTAGAGTTGTAATTTTAAATGATGCTAGCATACTAAATTTCGAAGTGTGAAAGTAGTAAAACTTTTTAGAACAAAAGTAGAAAAACTTTTGATAACCAAAAGAAAGGGATCCTTCAGTTAGCACCTTTTTTTCCCCCCCTTATTTTAATTTAAGAAAGTTTGTCATTTAACACTTGAGCAAGGTGGGGGAAAGAACAAACTGATCAGTTCATCCATCATGCAGCTCCAAGTTGAGTATTACCTGTTACAGTGTATACACTTTATTCTTTCGTTTGTGTTTGCATTCCTCTTACATTGAACAATTAAATTTTCAGTGAACTGACTTAGAACCATTTCACCAATTTTTAAAGTGATCTTCAGTGCTTGTTATAATTGCCTTAACTATCTTATGCTTTGTGGATTAGAAAACGGATTCTGAATAAATTCACAAAACACACCCAGGAAATAATCAGACGAAAATTTATTGTTTGCTGTTACACCAGATCGCACTATTGAATTCTAATTCACTGTTACTCCAGTGAACCTGAGTACTGTGGCATAGCATTTGTATTGTAGTAAGATGCATTTTTCCTTCTTGTTTATGTTCATGATGATGTGATTTATATGAAACAGTAATTCTTTAGAATTTTTACTTAGTATCATTTGGGCCAATTCTTTCATTTACTTCAATTTTCATATTTATTCTTAAAGCTACATATTAATCTTTTTATGACAAAATCACTATCTTTCTAGGGAAATTAGACAAGTTATATAAAATTACAAAGAATTTAAGACATTGAGGAATTGTAATAATTGACAGTCTTCTCTGATTGTCTTTGTTTAAAAGATGACTTTTATTTCTTATTGGCTGTTGATTGACTTTGTCCAGTGATGGTAATATCTTGCTTTGTGTTTCTATTCACTTCTAACTAAATTCTCATTTATTTCAATAGTGTACAGATAAACTTGAACGAGATAGGTTGATCCTCTTCCTTAACAAGTTGATCCTTAATAAGGTACAGTATTTTGCACAGGTGTTCTATTATTTCCAAGTAAGTCACATGTGTATGTAACAAAGATTAATAATTACAGTTTGGGTTAATTATCTGGACATGATTCTTACCTTTTCTTCTCAGATCAGAAAGCTCTATGCAAAGATTTTTAAATAAAGTAAAGTGAATAAGTCCTAGGAAAACTTAATTTAAATTATAATCTCTTTCTAACTTTTAAGAACTTACCAGTTTTTATCTTGTTTACAAAAACAAACTGGAACATCAAAAAGTTTTTTAATGTACTAGATTTTATTTCTGATTGTAGAATAACCTGTTTATTAACAAAAAGGCCTTGCAAAATGCAGGGTAATTTTAGAACCATAGAATTTATCATGACTGCTATTCTCATCAGGCTTTAATTTGTTTATTTTTATTTTATTTTGTTCAGAATATATGTAAGTAAAAATCTTTTATGTGATCTCTCTGTAATATAGTTCTGCCCTTTTAATCTTTATCTAAATATATGCCTTTTAATCTTTATCTAAATAAATGAATACAAAATCTTGAAAATACCAAGTAATTATAGTTGTGTGTCAGTTTCTTCAAAGAGATTCCAAATAATTCTCTTCTTGGAGAGCCTTTTAGGTAGTAATATCCATTGGAAAGATTTTAGGTGATGTAAACAATGTTTTTGTCTTCCAGAAAAATGTTAAGGACCTCATGGATTCAAATGGAATCAGAATCCTTGTGGACTTGCTCACCCTTGCGCATCTCCATGTGAGCCGAGCTACTGTACCGCTGCAAGTAAGTGTGTTTGTCTAGGTTTTACAAGTTTAACATTCTTTGAGTATGAATTTAGGGTCAAAAGACTCATAAAAACCTCAAAATATGTCAGTATGTGTGGTCTTGAATGTGTTTCTCCAATATATTATTGTGGTAGTACTGATGTCTGGGAGATTGTCACACATTCAAAAAGTGAAATAACCAAGATGGACATTGATGAGTTTTATTTTTCTGATGTATCTTTTGTCTTTTAAAGTAACTAAATCTCTAATGTGACTTATTTTGAGGCAGTGTGTCCTTCAGGATTTAAACTGAACCCGTCATTTGTGAAATAACTAGAACTGTTAGCATTGAAACCAGCCAGGAACAGGACAGAGTTGCAAGTCTCTACTGAAAGGCCCCTTCTGACACCTAACTTATAGAAGAGATCTGTACTTAGCTCACTGATGATAATTTTGGTTTTAATGTTACTTTTTGTGTAATCTCCTTATTCTAAGAGATGTGTCATATTTTGGCAAAATTGTGATTACCAAATATTGAATACTAGGATATGACATTTTCTACTATCAGGTATAGTAACTATAATGGTTTGTATTATATTACAGAGTACCAGGTACTATTCTGGTACACATAATATATTAACTCTTTAAGTCCCCCAGCAGCCTTCCCATTTTACAGATGAGGAAAGTGAGAAACAGAGAGGCTAAGTATATTGCCCACAGTCACCCAGTAAGGGAGAGAATCAGAGTTAGAACCCAGAAGTCTGTGCTCTTAACCATGCTCCTATACCTCTCTATATGAATCTAACTGAAAGCTGACAGTAATAAGGGTATTTAAGATCATGCTTTAATAAAAATACTAACCACATAAAAATCCTATACTGGATTCTTATAAACATGGATATATAAAATGATCTGTCATGAGAGTAGTAGATTGAAAGTAAGTATTTAAAACCACTAAAAACTTTCCTGTTAGCATTTTAACTCTTCGATCTCAGGTATTTATTGAAACTTACTTGGAGTGAGTTTTTTTCCCTCAAAAGAACTTTAATATTTTGATCATTGTGATTTAGGTTAATGATATATGTTTAATGATATAGCTATTTGCAATATTCTTGTCTACTAAAATTTTAGTGCCCTGAGAATGTTTTAAATTTAGCTTAAATTGCCAAGTGAATTTAGGAAACTGTTTACTTCAGATACATAATAAGGAAGTAGCTTTTTCGGACTATGAGGTTAGGCAGCTAATCCTTAACTCTTAAAATCACTTAAAATTGTATTTAGATGGATTTCTAAAGAAATACAAACTCAAATTGTACTGTGTAACTTTTTATGACATCTGCCCCCTTAGATTTCTGCCTTGAAAAATAACTACATCTTTTTAAAATTTAGAGCAATGTAATTGAAGCTGCTCCAGACATGAAAAGAGAGAGTGAAAAGGAATGGTACTTTGGCAACGCAGACAAAGAAAGGAGTGGCCCATATGGATTTCATGAGGTATATGTCTTAGAGAAACTTTCTGTGGAAGTCTTAGCCTTTCTTATGGCCTCCTGCTTTAGCACATATAGAGGTGTGGAACTGATTTAAATTACTGTCGTCAGCTCCAAGGGCTCTGCCATTTCATTTCCACACACGCACACGCACACACACACACGCATGTCTTTAAACTTTATTGTTTAAAAGCTGTTGCATATGGAGGTAACACTCAGATTTTTATTGAATTTTATGTAAAAGTTGCTACGTGAATAATTATGTCAAGCCATAATGCTTCTATATTCTGTGAACAGGTAATGTTTAATATGGAGTCTGAAATTCATTGAAAATTGCCTGTACAGTCCAAGGACAGTTTCCATCTTAACACCTGCTAATGTTTGATCCTACCCTCCCATCTTTGGCTTCCCAGGCTTAGTTGGAATTTAGTCAAAGATAGTTTTATAGAAGACGAAGCCTTCTGCTTTTATATTATTTGGTTGTTTTACACTCTACCTACCATTTTTATTCTTTCGTATTCCTTATGCTTTGCAGTTTGACAAGCTAAATGATTATTTTCTTACATTAGTAGCCAAATTTATGCTCCTGAGGCCTGTCTGTAAGTTTGTTGTTATCTAATAGTGACCTTGCATGTTTACTTCAGTTTAGTTTGTATTTACTGTAAAATAAAAAAAAAAATTAACAAACCTTTTCATTTTGTTTTGTCTGTTTGGAAAAATGATGCCTTCCATTCATTTAGATGCAAGAATTGTGGGCCAAAGGAATGTTAAATGCAAAAACCAGATGCTGGGCTCAAGGCATGGATGGATGGCGACCACTTCAGGCAATACCCCAGCTTAAATGGTGTCTATTAGCCAGTGGACAGGCTGTACTAAATGAAACTGACCTTGCTACCCTTATATTGAACATGTTGATCACAATGTGTGGATATTTTCCAAGCAGGTAAAATGTAATTGAACATTTCCATGGTTAACAGGGGACTCTAAAACTCTTTTCCTCCCCATTTGTATGGGTGCTTGCGTGGTTATGGCATGGGATTTATTCTGGTGATTTAAAGCAAAGATATTCTATTTGTGGCCTTAAGGGAGTACTGTTTTGAATTTTGGAGTTTTTTGAAACAGGTATAAAGAAAGAAATCGCAAATTGTATTGCTAAAATGCTGAATTAAAGCAGCTTTCCCTGGGAAACTTCAAATGTTACAAAACTGAGGCTTACTAGCTATACTCTTAGCAGCAGTAACACTTGTCATATTCATGTGAGTCAGGTATGAAGAATTTGAAATAAACACAGTGTAGTTCACAGACAGTGATGAGTCCTGGCTTTTGATCTGTCAGGCTAGCCCCTCCTGGTTTAAGAACTAGACCCACGTCTTGCTACACTTGACTAATGAAGGTGAAAGTGTTACCCAGTGATAGCTGTAATTGTAACCCTTGCATGGAACTTTTCAATCTCTATAAAATATTTGCATATACATCATCTTACTATTAAACTAAAGATATTTTGTGATGGAATTTACTGAGAAATTGTCAGTTTTATAACAGTCGAGGCTTTCACAGTTCCAGTTCTCTTTAAAATTCAGATCAGGCTTGAAACCATACAATTAATGTTTATGGAAGTACTGTAGGATTCAAATTAAGGCTACGCTTGGAAATTACTGAGAGCAGTTAAATTAAGGTTTAAATTTATGTGACAAAATTTGATGTGCCCTTTGGGGGGAGTAGCCAGACAGTGTGTTGGACAACACCAAGTTTAATCAATTAAATAATAAATAAGAGTCTTTGGCTCTTCTAGGGTACTGTTTTTCAAGGAAATCTAATGGAAGGAAATGAAGTCATATTAAACAGCCAAATAGATTTAAACCAAAATACCTAATCATGTTCCCAGCTGTATGAGAGCTTAGTCTTCATTAACAAAAAAAGTAAGGTAACATGCTTCATGCCTAGTAGAATGTCATATGCGCTGAACATACAAATTTTAATAAATATATTAAATGTTGACCCTAGAAAATATTTTCTAGGGATCAAGATAATGCCATCATTCGGCCTTTACCCAGAGTGAAAAGACTGCTGTCAGACAATGCTTGCCTTCCCCATATTATTCAGGTAGGTGCCTTTTACGTTATGAAATTAGGAACAATATTTTAAGGATTATTTTCTCTTACTTAGTTTTATTATGAGCCGCAGTCTTTCTTTTATTGTAGTCTCTTCCATTTTCAAAAAGTGAACCCCAAGTTGCACTTATTTCACTTACTCCTAATCGAGTTGATATTCTGAGTATACTGTGGAAAGTTGTATATCCAAGAGCCTAAGCACAGGACACCTCCAGGGTTATTCTCCAAAGGTTTTATTTTTCACTTGTCCTTAAAGTCACACCATTATAATGACTTAAAGGTGACACGCTCCAGTCTGTGGTGCGTGTTGGTGTTAGGGATGCTGGGCGCACACCAGCAGACCACAGGTGTGGACGTAGTGGGTTATATCTTAAGAAATAATCACAGCAGTCTTGTCAGCTTGCCTTCGGGTTTCACTCTTCTCCGTTTTCTGTTTTCAAGGTTAGCAACTGATCCAAAGCACTGAGTTGGAATTATGTAAGATGTACTCAAGTATCTTCTTTTTTCTTATTATTCTGCTCTTTGGAAATTAAGGTACCTAAACTCCAGATGAACCCTAAGTCAGGACCCAGAGATTTCAGGGCAATATTTTCCTCCTGTCTATGGATTATTCTGTTGTCAGATCTAATTTTATATATATATATTAACCACACGTGGTGTGACTTTAAAATTCATGTCAGTTACCTGTGCTGTTTGTATCCATCAGTTGTATACTGGTGTGAAAAGGGAGAGGAGAGTTACTCAGTTTGTATATTTTTACATTCACGGATGTGGAGTTGCCTGTTTAACTCCCTGGTAATGAAAAAGCCTCCTGAATATGACACTGACGTTGCCCTCTCAACTTCTGAAACATTTCCCCCAACTTCTGTTATTTAAACATTTACACGCTTTTCTGCTGTGGGTATCTCTGATCGGAGGTTTAAATGACAGAGCACTGCAATTACGCCTTATAGCTCACCACCACTGCAGCCGAGGGGACCCTGCAGCTGTGTGTGTGAGGTGGTGTAAGGAGAGGGGTTTGGTTTTTATCCTGGCCCTTTTCAACATGCAGATAAAGGATTGTGCCTAAAAAACCTACCTGTCCCATACATTTTTCTAAGGCTTATGAAATTGAAAGGAAAGAACATGCAAATGATGTTGAATTTCAGGCCAGGAAGGGATGACTAAAATACAGATTTTAGAAGATATGGTCAGTGTAACATGAAGCTTTGGGGATTAATCAAAAGTTTTTAGTAATATCTGAACAATTAAAATGATTAAAGAGAAGAAATCTATTGATAAACCTGGCTACTTTTAATAATACATGCCTCCCATATTTTTTATACTGATTTCAAAACATAGTTTTTAGAAGCTATTTTTGATTTTACTTAATTTTCTGTACTTTAGGAAGCCTTATTCTTGCTAAGCACAGTTAGGCAGCTGTAGTGGTTTAGGGGAATATTACCTACATTGCTTGGTACAGGTTTCGGTACATCATTCAACTTTAAAAGCAATCACCAGTTTTACCATCTGATACAGCTCCAGAATATTAAGAGTGGTCTCCAAATACAGTGAATGATACAGTGAGTGAATGGTCTAGGTTTTCTGTAGACACAGTTTCTGAGTTGTTGCCTTCATTCGCGTATTTTTGTTAAAGTGATGTCAAGTCTTGAACTACAAACACTATTTAACACTAGGGACAATCCTGTTATTGCATCTTAATTTTTCTTTTGTAAAATATTTCATAATACTAAACAATCTAAATATCTTGTTAAACAGATAAGATGCCAAAACACAGAGAAATTTAAATTATTTATTTGAAAGACACACTGCTGTTCAGTCTCACACTCTGAATCGAGAACTTTGACCCCCTGATCTGAGCTAGCACTTGCCCTCATTATTGTAAACCTTTTTACTAGTAGCATTTGACTTCAAACTGGGGAGTCTTCAGAAGTAAGTATTGACACAAAATCGAAACGCCATTTTAATTAAGATAAAACTAACATTTCTTTGTCACGTGTTTAGTCATAGCAATACTGCATTGTGCTTTACTAGTCCAAATTCATTGCCGTGATCCCAGGTGGTCCTTTAGTATTGCTAGCTCAGATTTCTAGAGACCACATCCTTTAGTACTTTGTGGTAGTAGAAGTTTGTGTCCTGTAACCCTTTTGCCTTCCACCTGCACTTACAGGTCTGGTTTTCAGTGCTGTTTCACTGAAAGCTGTTCTCTGATCAGCTCTTTGAGTTTTCAAGTAGTCTTCAGGGAATGCTTCGTTTCAACCCAACTGACCTAAAACAAACCCAAAGTGTAGCTGCTTTTATTTTTCCTTTTGTCATTAACAAAGAAGTCGATCCAGGAAAATACCTGCACAGGAAGCAGTTTTACCTGTAATCATGACAGAACAGCTTCAGGCATGTTTGGGCTTTTTCTGAATAAGTTTTGATCAATTCTCAATATTTTTCTCTGCGTTAAATGTTGTAAAATAAATCATTTTTAAATTGTTGAGAGCCTGGTAGACAAGCATACAGAATCCCACTGATTCTTATTTTGCAACTTACTATGTATAAGAAACTATAACCTCAGCACATGAAATGCACAAGCCTAAGATGATTGATACTGCAAGTTGTTTACAACCCAGTAACAAAAACATTTTATTTTGTTTTTTAGCTCCTGTTGACTTTTGACCCTATACTTGTTGAGAAGGTTGCTATTTTGTTGTACCATGTCATGCAGGATAACCCACAGTTACCTCGTCTTTATCTTAGTGGAGTGTTTTTCTTTATCATGATGTACACAGGTTCCAATGTGCTTCCTGTTGCTCGGTAAGAGCTCTAATGAGAATCTATTTTAAGTGATTTGAATTGTACATGGACAGATTATTAAATTTTTTATAAGTACATCATTGCTTTTATTAAAATTTTCATTATACAAGCTATTTATATGTCTGAAAATTTGAAAATTAGAAGAATAGGGGAATTCAGAATAACACTACCATATCTAACACAAGAATTATATCATCTAGTAGTTAAATCTTCCAAATGTAATATAACTATATTCACATTATATATGCAGTTTTACATTTGCTCAATTTTTCTTAAGAAGATAAATTTTTTCAATTTCATAATTTTAGTATGACCATAATTTAAAATTTTTTTCTAAGTAAGTTTTTACCTTAAATGGAAGTAAGCAGTTTGGAAATATGGATTTACAAGTTGCCTTTTGTGACTTTTATTTATATATAAAAAATATGATCTTAGAAAAGTAAGGTTACTAAATCTAAATCAGTTGCCTATACGTGCTAAGTATTTTTTTTTTCCTCCTAGATTTTTGAAATACACACACACCAAACAGGCTTTCAAGTCAGAAGAGGTAAGCCAGATTAGTCCTCTGAATATGTAACTTAACAGTGGGTAAGCTATCTTGACACTAGAGTTTCCTGAGTTGTGTGTGTTCACTAGATTATAAGCACTTGAGGGCAGGTATTGTTTTATTCTTTTTTTTATATTCCTTGTAGTACCTTGTGCATAGAAAGTCTAAACTAATTTTTTTAATGAAAAGAAATGTTGCCTTTAGACTTAATATTGAAATTGTAGATATGAATTATCGCCTGACATTGCTGTAAATATAATTTTACCTCTGGGTAAAATTTATCTTAGTAATTTTCATAAATGATTCAGTATATAACCGAGTCTCATATAGTCAACTAAGACTCAGTAAGACGTCAACCTTGTTTTTGTTCAGATCCCAATGTAGCAGAAGTGCTAAACTTCTTTTTTGAAGCTAGTTAATTTTTCAAGTGCCCTGAAGTGTTCTTGCCATTTTACTGAGGAGGAAAAGTAGGAATCCAAAAAAAATGCAAGTACCTTTGACAAAATATAATTTTACACCTACATTTTGCGGAGATATTTATTGTAAACACATAACTGAAGGGTGTTTAAAATTTGGTTAGACTTTTCATGGAGCGCTGATTGGCAAATTTTATTGAGAGCAGAAGAATGAACCAAAATTAGATCACTGTGTAAGAGACTAACCAAGGAGTGTTACACCACTTTGACAACAGATGCTGGACCAAACTGTCTGTTCTATAGAGTAGCCATTTAAGCCCGAGAAAGTAATCTGTCTGTCTAATAATATTGAAGTGATGACCTTAGAAGTATGATCTTCTTAGCTTTATAGAAATAGAAAATATAAAAAGGGTTTTTTAAAAAAATTGCGTCTAATGCCACCACCTTAATGTTAACATTAGGCATTTTGGGCATTCTTTTTTCCTTTCCTTTTTTTCTGTGCAGTTACACATATGTAATTTTTTTTTTCAGATTTTATAATATGAGAAACTACATATGTCATTTCACTCAACAATATTTTGAATAATTACAGCAAAACAGTGTTTATTGATAGCAGAACTCTGGATGTAGGAACTACCTAATAACAGTGTCCTAAAGAGCAGAACAGTTCTTCACCTAGAAGTTTAATAGAAGTGAATTTATGGCTTTTATTAGTAAAAAGCCTGAAAATATTCATTGTCTAAATGTGTATTTGCCCTAAGTGGTAAAACCATGTCTGGGTTTTTTTCCCCTCTTTGTCAGATCCTAGAGGAATTTGCCTAGAAGGAAATAAGAAAAGTATTTATAGTCTTCAGGATTTTTTTCCATCAGCTAAAGAAATGAGTTTCAAATTTTAGTTTGATAAAGTATGAACATTACCCTGACTCCATTTGGTCAGCCAGAGGATATAGAGTTCTTAGGTACAGTTAATTATAATTACTTAATAGAAATTCTCCATCTAAATTGTAGCCACATTTCATGAGGATAAGCTCTTTAAGATCTTGATTTTTCTGGACTTTTTGGAAAACAGAAACAGGTGCAGTTGGGAACTACAGCCAACAATATAACACAGCGTAAATGATGTAAATCTTTGCAGGGTCTTTTTTGTGTTGTTCATTACTGTTATATGTGGTCAAAGGCCAATTGTCCTGAACAGTGCTGGCAGCACCTGACACCTGAGGAGGTTAAGACTGCTGCAGGGCTCGGGGGAGCTGGCTCCACCTGGAGCCCATGCCAACCCAGTTTATACCAGATGCCTCACACTTCACGTTTTGCCATGTTTCCATCTAAATTTCCAAAGCCTAAAAGCATTTGTTCCATTTGTTCTCTTTTCTTAAAATGTTCTCTAACCCTAGTCATTTATTAGAAAACTGAGAGATAACTTTAATGTTTCTGACTTTGTTTTGTTTTGTTTTCAAGACAAAAGGACAAGATATTTTTCAGAGAAGTATACTTGGGCACATTCTACCAGAAGCAATGGTTTGTTACTTAGAAAATTACGAGCCGGAGAAGTTTTCTGAGATTTTTCTAGGAGAATTTGATACTCCAGAAGCAATCTGGAGCAGTGAAATGAGGTAAATAGCCAGTTGATTGTATTTTATAGCCAGAATCTTTACTTCCTACCATCTCATTGGAATTCTGTTAAATGAACTACTTTCACTAGTTGCATAATCTAAAGCCACAGTGGTCATTGGTGCCAAATCAAGGAACGAGTATTGACAAGGCCTTAAGCTTTTTCTCTGTTCTAACACAGTTTGACAAAATTACTGTCACTTTAATACAGCTTTATACATAAGGGTAGAGCCTATTACCACTGGTTCTTTTAGGCAATGGATTATTAGGTATGTATGCAACATGTGGATAAAATCAAGACACTCTCTCTGGGTATTTGGAAATAGAACTGTACCCCACTAACTAAAAACGATGCCCATATGGAATGGATCAGACTAGAAATCCCAAAAATCATCTTAGAATGAGGCCAGCACATTTTGACCTTAATCCTAGGAGAATCCCTTAGGAAAAGTCTGTTTCCACCAAGAAAAAGGAGAGGCCCTGAAGCAGATGTCAGTGTCCAAGTAGGTTCTGTCCAGAAAAGACTTGGCACTTCATAGTTCCAGATCTTGTCTACTTCTTTGTGGAGAACGCCGCAGTCCTCTTAACTGGATGACAGTCGATCTTCTGAGTCAGTTACTCGTTCTCCTTTGACTGACTTCACACGATGCCACCTACTGGTTATCATTTGGCTTCTCTTACAGGCTGGCATGTGCCGGCCACCAATTTGAATATATTCTGTATGGCAGTCATATTTTTCATTGGGAACAAGTGTATAGGAATGTGAGTAAGTTTATAACAGTTACTCTGTATAATATCTTTCTCCTGAGATTGATTAATATGAATCCCCCTGTCTAAAAGATGTAGCTATCTGTATCCTGAGCAAATCGTTTCTGCTTAGCTGAGGGCCAGACCCTAGACCCTAGACTGTGGTAAATTAACTAAAATGAAGACCATGCAGTGAACTTCTTTGGTGTGATAACTGGCTTGATAGCTAAGTCCTTGGCTGTTGCCCTCATCCATGCACCATACCATTTGACCTCCTACTGAGTGAATTTTTAGTAGGAAGAGCTGGTAATATCGGCCTTTTTCTCTATGGTCTTCTTTATAAATAATATTACAAATGAGTTTTTATCCATTGGGTGTTTTTATGCAACAAGTTTAGAATACCCTGAGTAACATTCTTACAAGCTCTCATTTTAGGCCAGTAACTGAGTTACTCTAAAGAAGATCTATGTAATTACCTTGCATGATTACCTTTCTTAACTTTTCTTTAAAATAATCCCTTCATAATGCTTGGAGATTTTTCTAATTGTAGGCGCCTCATGATAGAGAAGATTGCTGCCCATCTTGCCGATTTCACACCTCGTCTTCAGAGTAACACAAGAGCACTTTATCAGTATTGTCCCATCCCAGTTATCAACTATCCACAACTGGAAAATGAACTATTTTGTAATATTTATTACCTCAAGCAACTTTGTGATACACTCCGGTTTCCAGATTGGCCAATTAAAGACCCGGTAAATCAGCAGATTCATTTGTGCCTCCTTAACCTGTAAAAATAGCCTCTGATCGCTTCTGAGGATTTCTTCTTTCTGTGATGAGGATGATAGCTTTCATTAGTGTTCCTTCTTACTTCAGCACTGTGTAGCCCTGAGTGTCGTTGAGAATATTTGGGTAAATCCCAAACTGAAAGACAGTTTTTTCAGGGAACATAAGACTTTACGATCTTGATCTTTTGTGACAAAAGTGAAACAAACTGAATTTCGTGTATATAACACATACCATAATAGCTTGGTGGGAGCTTGTCTTTTTAGCAGATTGATTAAGCTGACAGATGCTGGGGTTGGGCAGTCTGGGCCTGAGTCTCCATGTGGCCATTAATGGCTCTGTGTAACATTCAGTAATACACTGCTGGTCTTCTCTGAGCCTCAGTTATGGTCATCAGACTGCTACTACTAATAGCAGCTATTCCATGTGGTGGTTTGGGAAGATTCAGTGAGAATTCACATGAAAACAGCATAATTCCTGGCACACACTGGAGTGTGACTTGCTCATTTGTATAGTAGTAGCTACTCTCTGCCCTTCCACAGTGGCCTTGGGAACCCTCCAGTTTGGGTTCCCCCCTGGGTATCTCCTGGAAGCCTGGAATGAAGTAGGCGTGGGTGCCCATGTTGGTCTGTTACTGTAGCAGAGATTATACCGTTATCCTTACCATCAAAACATTTCAGAGCAGTTGCCATTTGTACCACCAAGCTGTGACCAAATGAAGGCAGGTTCTGGATTCAACATGAGATCCTAGAAAAGGCATGGGCTTCTTAGTCAGACCTAGGTTTGAATCCAGCACCATCACTTATTAACTGTGAAACCTGCAGCTGTCTCTCAGAATCTCAGTGTTTCCATGTATTTTGAGATTTTATACAAGAATTAAACCTGCTGCAGTCTGTGAAGCATCCAGCTCCTTGGCATACAGGCGTGCAGTGAACCTTAGCTCTCTCCCCACGCACTACCCAGACTCTCTTGTGTTCACTGTCCTTACATTTGTTTGAATGCCAGCATAGCGGTAATGATGTTAGATCACCTGCTTGCTTTCTTACTGCAGTGTATCATCTACTAATTCCAGAGTTTTCCATACTTTCTGAACGTTTCTTTAACAGTTAAGAGTAGAGACAAAAATTGACAGAGAATTAAAATATCACTTAAAAGTAGGGGAATATAGCCCCATAACAGATAACCTTGCTACCTGACATTTCAGCAGGGCTAAGAAGGTGATTTTGGTTACTTGTATTTCAGAAAGCTGTTAATTGAATAGCCTAGAATGTCAGTTTAAAAAAATACGGCACAACAGTTCTGTAACTTAAAAATTATATTTTGAAAAAGTTTGATAGACGTAAGTTTTAATCTTGTCTTTTAAGGTTAAGCTTCTAAAAGATACCCTTGATGCCTGGAAGAAGGAAGTAGAGAAGAAGCCGCCCACAATGTCAATAGATGATGCTTATGAAGTGCTGAACCTCCCTCAAGGACAGGGGCCGTGAGTCGTTTTCAGTATCGCCTTACCTCTTTTTCTCGCAGTTTGTGTTATGCGTGAGGAAGAGACATGCTAGCAGTATGTCTAGAATCCTAAATGACAGGTGTACAGGAAAGAATGCAGATTTACTGTATTTCTTGATCAGTGCAGTTTTATAGTAGAATAGGCGTGTTAGAGAAAAATAGTTTAAAAGACATTTTCTTATACATAGACTGAATTTGTAATTTTTGGCAAGGCGGATAGTTCAAATAACTTAGAATTATAGAGCTTGAAGTAACATTTTTAAAAGTTTAGAAATTTTTTTTTTAGTTCTTCAAACCCCAAATAGGGTTTTGTAATTTGAAGTGAATGATAACCTTGCCTAGGGAATATTTAGGTTTTATCTTTCACACTGTAAAGATAACACATAAGAATAATCTTACTTAAATTTTACTGGGTTTAATTTGATGCCTAGTAAATGGTCATACACAATACAATATTCTTAAAATATTACTTCAGATGATCGTGTAAATATTTTTCTTGCACCTTACTGTATTCATAAAACAAATTTTCCTATTTAACAGGCATGATGAGAGCAAGATTAGAAAAGCTTACTTCAGACTTGCACAGAAGTACCACCCTGATAAGAATCCAGAAGGGAGGGTATGTCCTGCCTTTGGAATTAGGGCTTTGGGTTGACTTCCTTTTGCTTTATTACCATTTTAGGGAGAGGAAAGATCTACTCGTCCTGTGTGTCAGTGTCTGCTTCGTAATACGTGTCCAGAAAAAGTATAAATTTTGATTCAGACTTTTAAAGTCGTCTGCTGCCGGCATTCCATGATCTTGCCTCTCCCAGCTTCCTACTACAGTACTACCTGAGATTCATAACAGATGAAGTCACATAAGAACCATTACAACTAGGACTGATTGTCTGTTGCTAGCAACTTGGAGTTATTTCCACTGATTTCAGGGTCAGCGTTTTTTTTATTAGAGATAGGCAATATTCCTGAATAGGAACAGCATTGGAAAGATGCCACTTTTATATGTGTAAGGCATTTTTAGTCAAAAGCCTGGAATATTTTTGAGAAATTTATAGCAATTCAGATTCATCTGGGAAATAAAATAAAAATCAGGATAGGAAGAAACCTTGAAATCAGTATTAACTGCTAGAATTAACCTACCAGATATTAAAATACTCTACAAAACTGTAATAGTAAAACAGTATTATACTGGTACAAGGGTTAACATGTAGATTAAGGAACATAATGTAGCAGTTTAAGAGCATGGATTTAGGAGTCAGACCTGGGTGTGAGTCTTACTAGCTCTGTCAGCAGTGGACTTTCTGACCGTAGGCAAGTTACTTAACATTATCTAAAAAATGAAGATAATAATGATACATGCCTCACATGGCTGTCTTGAGGATTTAGTGAGATAATGTATGTAAAGCATGTAACACAGTGCCTGCCTTAGTACTCAGTAAACAATAGCTCTTACAACTATTTTTATAACAACTCAGAAACTGTCTCTAGTGTTAATGAGTTTAACATAAGTATGGTATAAATCAGTGAAGAAAAATTTTCAGTAAATGGTACTGAGATCATTGAATAGCTATTTGGAAAAAAAAAATCGTTTGCCACCTAGATTACAGTAGGAATGAATTCCTTAATGTAAAAAAACAAAATAATAACTAAAGTTACTGGTAGAATACAAACCAGCTGTGTTCTGTTTAAGCTGTGATTTGAGATGTTCTAAATTAAAAATTGTCTTTGGTTACATACAGGATATGTTTGAAAAGGTAAATAAAGCCTATGAATTTTTATGTACCAAATCAGCAAAAATAACAGATGGACCAGATCCAGAGAATATAATTTTAATTCTGAAAACACAGAGCATCCTCTTTAACCGTCATAAAGAAGGTAAGACATGTTATTCTCAAATTTTAATTTACCCTGTAGTTACTTCTGCCATGTTCTTTGCTTCTGTGGCCTATTTTAATAGATTTCTTACTATTATTGCAAAAGACTCCTTAGAATTGGATTTTGATACAGTAGAAGAGTAGTTCTCTATAAGAAGGTCCAAAATGTTTATTTTATACCTTTCACTTCTTACCTATGTTTTTCAATATTTTACATTTGTAACAGGATTTCATTGTTCCTTCCTGAAGGACATTTCTGATCTCTGGAGGTACTTGGTTAGCTTCTTGTTTAGCCATTTAGCAGGAAACATATTAAATAAGATCTAAAACGGATCTGGAATTTAAGGTTCATTAAATGTTATTAAATCACATATAGAAGACTGTAGCTATCCAAAAACTCTAAAGGTAGAAAACACCAAGAGTGTTGTTTTTTAAAAAGCAACAGAAACTTTTGCCATAATTACAAATATCCCCCCACACTTCATTTCCTGTGGTGGCTCTCAGAATCCTCTGTTCCTGTTAGGACAGTTGGGAAAACTGTTACAGACAAAATAGGTGTGATTTCAGGGTGCAGGGTTGTTGGGAATTTCCAGCTCGCTTTTAGGGCCATTTGTGGTAGACCTAATAGTAGCAGCCAGAAAGCTAGGGACACATTGAAAAATGTTAAGACTTGGTTGGGGGTAGGGAGTTAGGGTCAGTGTGGCAGGTGTCCTTTGGTTTGGGAACTAAACTTGACTTACAGCACAAAGTGGGAGACCAATTTGCTCTGTAGGATGATGGGAGAAAGCAATGGGGATTTGAGATAAGCAGGAGGACTGTTGGGTAACTGGAGACAAGAGGAGTTGCAGTCTAAGTATTGGAGGGGACAGCATGGGGCTCTAGCAGTTTGGTCATTAGAGAACAGTGATTAACTGATTCACTTTTGCATATGAATTCAACAGAAAGCATTAGTTACATGGCATTTATCACTAGTCAGAATGGGTTTAAAGAAGTCTTTTCAAACCACTGGTTATTTTTTAATGGCAGTAACTGTAGTAGCCACAGGGTGCAGTTGTGGCTCTCCATTGGGTTGTTATCAGGGTGAGAATGTTTTTTCAGGCTGTCTTCCACTCTTCCCAAAAGGAGTTTATGTCCAATAAGTTTTGGGCTGAGGATCCTGATCAGATAGGACTTAAGATTAATTCATTCTGCTTTCTTACCACATACGTATATGTATGTGTTAGGACTGCTAGGATCAGTTCCAAGGGGGTTTTTAAGCCATCTTAGAAATGAGTCAATTTAAGGCAGATTACTGGTCATTCTCAAAAGGGAAAAAGCTTTATGCTGATGTCAAGTAGGATGACAGAGGTACTTAGGAAGTCAAAGCCAATTAATTTGCATATTCTTGCCTGATAAATTAGTTTAAAAAAAAATAGGATGAAAGGAAGAGAGGAATTGAGCACTTCCACATTTCAGCTTTTCCTTTTAAATTTGCTTATCAAAACATGGACTCAACCAAGTATAGCTAATAAATTAACTATCTCTACCTTGTATCTCTAGTAACAAATTATATTCATTATTTTCAAGTGTTTATTTTACGGTAACTAGTGAAATAGAAAAGTGTGCTTGTTATTCAGAAAGCAGAATATAAAATATTCACTGTCATTTAAATCAGATGTCTCTCATTATGTCTTTATAAGAGATAAGAACAACCTCTGGTGCATTGTCTATGTCTTGCTGTCTATGATCAGGTGAAAAATTACAAAGATCACGGGGACAACATAGAAAGTAGATATTCTGAAAGGGATCAAAATCACTATACACCAAGTTCAGTTAATCTACTAGAAAATACTCTTTTTCTAGTAGAAACATTAATAGAAAAGTCAACCAAACAAATTTGCTAGAAAAGAAGAGATCCAAGGGATTTGTACTTGGTTTAATTTTGTTTTATAAATTGAATTAGGAGACATTTAAGATGTTGATTATTTTAATCTTTTTTTTTTTTGGCAATGTAATTGAACATAGTGTCAAAATTAACTTATGATCATCATCATTTCAGATTTACAGCCTTATAAATATGCCGGATACCCCATGCTAATTCGGACTATAACGATGGAAACTTCAGATGACCTCCTGTTCTCTAAAGAATCACCGTTGTTGCCTGCTGCTGCAGAGCTGGCTTTCCATACTGTTAACTGCTCAGCCCTCAATGCTGAAGAGCTCAGGAGGGAGAATGGAATTGAGGTGATGTGGAATGACCTTTGTGCTTGTCTTCAAGCTAGGTTGGGCCCATTGTATGACTCTTGGCAATAGAAAATTCACCAAGTACAAATATAGTTGATTCAGTTTCTTGAATTTATTCCAACAGATGACAATGTATATTCTCTATATTCTAATATGAGAATTAAAGGTAGAAATGGAGCTTTATTTCATAATATGAATTAGAGAGTACTGGATTCAAGATTGGTGAACTTTAATGTTACTTACAAACTAGCTCAGTGGGAATGCTTAAAAAGAAACTTCTAGGATTCCTTTGTTTACTTGTTTATTTAACAAATGTTAGTTCAGCAAACATTTATTTACCAAATTTCTAACATTAGAAGGTTATTAATGTTTTATTCCTATCAGAAAAGACTTTTCAGACATCATGTCAAAATGGAGAGTTAATGACTGAATTCTGTCTCTGCAGGTCCTACAAGAGGCATTTAGTCGCTGCGTGGCTGTCTTGAATCGTTCCAGTAAACCAAGTGACATGTCAGTACAGGTGAGGCTAAAACAAGGTTCCAAGAAGTTACAGCAGACCAGGGGCTCAGACTCCAGCATCTGTGAGAGTCTCGGAGGGCTCATTAAAACCTGGGTTGCTCAGCTCTGCCTCCTCTCCCTCTCCCACAGCTTCTGAGTCAGTAGGTCTGGAGCAGGAGCCTGAGAATGTGCTTTTCTAACAAGTTTCCAGGTGATTCTGATGCTGTTGGTCTGTGTATCACATTCTAAGAACCACTGCACTAAATCATATGTGATCTGATGGCTTAATTTTTCTTTTCTTAGAGTAGAGAATGGTACAATGATCCCTTGTCCCTGTTGCCAAGTTTCAAACAGTTGTCATTTTGCCATTCTTGTTTCATTTATCTTCTATCCCCTTCCATAATTTCCTTCTCTGCCTCCCTCTCCTGTCCCTAATAATTACAGTGGCTTATTTTCTGCTAAATTCTTTGATAGAAGATCCGTCAGGAATTCATTAAGATCATTGTAGAATTCATCTCTTTATGTGGCCTTTTGTTTATGCCAGCAAAATTTAGAATATAAGACAGTTGATCATGTATAACTGAAATGTGCTCTACACTGGAATTGGACATAGCATTGTAAAATGACTATAACTCAGTAAAAGTCTTTAAAAAAAAAAAAAGACTGTTGAGTACAGGCTTTTGCGTTTCATCCTCTATTTTGTAGTACATGAATAGAATTCTGGACAAAAATACATTAATTCAGATGGTGGCAGACATTATCAGTATGGACTGGAGAGTAAATATTTGAGGCTTTCAGGTTACATACAGTCTCTGTTGCATATTTTTTTATTTTTCATTTTTACAATTCTTTAAAAATGTAAAAACCATTCTTAGTTTTGTGGCCATACAAAAATAGGTCATGGTTGATTTGGCCTGTGGGTCCTAGTGGCCATGCTTTGCCAACCCTGCACCCGTAGGAAATCTAAACTAGAAATGCTAATAATGCAATAGCAATGTTCTGTTAAATTTTGAAGCATCGTATGTATGTACCATAAGCGTTATTCATGAGTCTCTGCTGATACGATTTCCACTATCTTAAATAAGGAATGCATGTGTGACTCTTTTTTTTTTTTTCCTCTGTTGTGTTGTCTGCAGGTGTGTGGGCACATAAGCAAATGCTATAGTGTGGCTGCTCAGTTTGAAGAATGCCGAGAGAAGATCACAGAAATGCCTGGCATCATCAGGGACCTTTGTCGGGTGCTCTATTTTGGCAAGGTAGAGGTCACCTTTGTGGCTTTCTGGATTCAGTCAGCAATGGGTTTTCCTTGTCAGGTAGCCAGTCCCCAATTTATAAACAAGCTGTTTTCCTAAAATTATGTTTAAGTAAATTATATAAACCTCTAAAAGCATCTTCTAACAGAAGACTTGCTGTAAATATAGGCTTTTGCTCCTGGACTGGTCCACAAAGAGTAAGACTAGAGTGACACAGAGGGAAGCCGGTCTTCTCTGAACATTGAAGGAGAGGCAGGGAAGCAGAGAAAGACGTCTAGACTCCATCAGTCTAACGACAGTGAAGGACCACGTTAAACCTGAAGCTTAAGAGGCAGGTCACTGCCTGGTGGAAAGGCTGTAGGGATCCCAGAGCTGGCCGTTTCCTTCCAATCTGAGAGTGCTGAGGGAGGTTGACTGTGGGAGATGTGACAGGTGGCTGGGAAGGGGCTTTCTCAGATAACTAGGCAGAGTGAGGGTTGTGTTGGAGTAGAACAGGGTTGGGGTGCTGATCCTGGGCTAAGTTATCTCAGAGTAAGGAATCTAATGAAAATATGTTCTCAGTTTTATTTACTGGAGGTCCTTAGAAGTGTTTAATAAGAATAGACTCTAATATAAAGAAGTAAACCTGTACACCTGTGCTAAAGATATCATTGATACACTTCTAAGATCACTAGCATGTGAGTTGCTATTAAAGCCTTATTAGTATTTTTAAAAATCAAAAATGTAAGAAGTGAAACAAAACTATATTCTCAAATCTTTGAACACTAGCTTCAAAGATAGTAATTCTGTGTCTTGTCACAGGATTACTGTTAAATTTAGGCTTTAATGGACATAGGATTCAGATTTAAACTGGAATTGAAAATATAAGAGGAGGTAAACATACAGTAAGACAGCAAGCTTGACATACATTCACAGCCAGTTTCTCTTGGGAGCTTTTCTTTAACCCTGTAATTAATTCCATTATTCTTATCCTCAGAGTATTCCACGGGTGGCCGCTCTTGGGGTAGAATGTGTCAGTTCTTTTGCTGTGGATTTCTGGCTGCAGACACACCTATTGCAGGCTGGAGTTTTGTGGCATCTGCTTGGTTATCTGTTTAATTATGACTACACACTAGAAGAGAGTGGCATTCAGAAAAGCGAAGAAACAAACCAGCAGGTAACTTGAACACTGCTTTAACATTGAATTTGAACCCAAACCATAGGTTAATACAAAGCAAAGCCCCAACTATCCAGGGCCCCCAAGGCATACACTGTTTTTGAAGATAACCAAATTTATTGCTGTTTTTAAGTCCTCAAACTTTTTATCTTAGCCATTTGTTCCAGAAGGATTCAAGGCAAGGGAATTTGTGATAGCATATATTGGTTAAAAATTAATTTTTTGCTGGTTACTCAGTCACCTTTATGACTGCAAAGTTATTGTTGTGTACCACAGGGAAATGTAACAATGCTATTGGACTAGTGGGGCTAGCTCCCCCAAGCACTTGAGAGCTTGTCTGATTTTCACAGATATTTTTTGTCTATCCGATTATCTACAGGACCCTGCATTGGGTATAAATGAGTACATAGATTCTGATGGTCTTTCGTATAAATAAAAGAATAAGCTCCCAAGCATAAACTCTCTGCCATCAGTGTTGGGAGCTCCAGTGCCTTTTTTGTTTATTTTTACTTTCTGCTCCTTAATAATGTTTCGTACAGGTTCGGTTCTGTATAAGATAACGGATTCTACTTTAATGTCTTATTTTGTAACAGGAAGTAGCCAACAGCCTTGCCAAACTGAGTGTCCGTGCTCTAAGTCGCCTTGGAGGGTATCTGCCTGAAGAACAGGCAACCCCAGAAAACCCCACCATAAGGAAAAGTTTAGCTGGCATGCTGACCCCCTATGTTGCCAGGAAACTTGCTGTGGTCAGTGCTACTGAGGTATGTGCTTCAGAGGGAGCCTGGGTTTTGATGAATATTGCAAGATCCCTTACATATTAGAGGAACATAGCAATGTTGATTGCTCTAGGAAACCTAAGAATTGAAAATGCTCACATGCTTGTTCTCTGAACCAAGAAATTCGGCTTATTGTGGATTGGTGCTGATGATATCAGCTCTGTAAGTCTATTCTGTCTGTAAGGGTAAATTAATTTCATGTTTCTCCACTGTGGAGCTCACCCTAATTCTTGATAAACTTGAGTCATAAAGGGCTAGGACAAGAGAGCGAACTTGGAGAGAGGGCTGGGAGTCAGGAGACCCAGAGTATATTTTTACCTGTTTTTTAAATAAACTATAACTTCTTTGGACTCAGCATTGAGATCCTAAAAGTAAATGCATACACACATGCATGCGCGCATATATGACAAAAATAAATATGACCATGGTAGATCTCCCAACCTCTTCTGTAAGCATCATTGCGAAACAATCTAAGAATGTAACATTAGAGTATTGACCTATAGAAATCCACTAAATAGAGTACTATGAAAAGTTAAATTGTATAGGTATGTGTAAAGACATTAAAAGATGTTTAAAGTATTTTAAGTGAAAAGCATAAGTTCCATTTTTGGCATTAAAAAAATGAATGGATGGATCTGTATCCATATGTTAAGTAGTTATCCCTCCCAGAATGGCAGAATTGCAGGCTATTTTAATTTTGTTATGTTTTCTCTAATGATCATCTAATACTTTTATAAGAAAAAAAGTCCTCAGGGTTCCAAATGTGTAGAGTATTTCTGGGATTTTTAAACAGCCTTTTTTTTTTTTAAATGCAATCTGATTGAGTCTGTTTTTTTGTGCAGATTGTTGCTTTTCAGAGCCCCTGAGTAAGAGGGAAGAGCTTTAGATGCCAATCTTGATCTTGATTCTTTTTCTGGACTTTGTGTTCACCAGTGTTATATACTTTGCTGACTGAAAACATTCTTTCCAGAAATACGAACAAGTTGTTGATTACCTACTATAGAGAAGGGGAAAAAATTAACACTTCAAAATCCTGTCCTGAACTCCATCTGGACTTAATAAAATGTTTACTTTAAATTGCCATGTTTATAAAATGCTTTAACACGAAATATCTTGGGTAATTTTCACCATAGCAGAGTAAATGTTAAGACTGTGAAGTCAAACAGACTCAAATTTGAATCCTAATTTCACCACTTTAAGATAATGAGACCTGGGACAAATAATTTGATCTTTCTCAGTCTTGGTTTTTCTCAGCTGCAAAATGGATATTGTTAACACACTTGTTAGAATTATTGAGATGTTTTATACTTAAAATATCTGTTACAGTGCTTGGCATGTAATGGGCAATTTTAATATATGCTAAATAACTTCAGTGTTTCTTCTGAGTTTATAAAACAGTAATATTCTGCCTCCTAGATTTTGAAGATGCTTAACAGCAACACAGAGAGCCCTTATTTGATATGGAATAATTCTACAAGAGCAGAACTGCTTGAATTTCTTGAATCCCAACAAGAAAACATGATTAAAAAAGTATGTTATTGTTTTATAAAGTTCTTGGATAACTTCCAGTAATAGAATCTCCGGAAATAGAAGTTAGTGTCGGCGAAACAGAAACCCATTATTTCTCCATTTGGTGATCATCAAGCTACTAGCTTTTTGCTATCTAATATTTGATCCATTTGATAACAGCATTCTTACTGTATTTAATAATACGTGAGGATTTTTTGTGGTGTTTTGAATTACCACTTACATATAGCTGCCTTCTATTTTAACCATTCTTTAAACCCAGAAGCTCTGTTTTAAGTGTTCTTTTTAGCTTCTTTCCCTCGGTAAATCAAAATTGCTTTCTGGTATCAAAATTGAGTAATTTTTCCTATCCTGCCGCCATCTAGTGGAGAAGCTGTTAAGCCATGAAAAAAAAGACAGTAGGATGGGAAATAAGGAGAGGGCCTAGATAATGTATATATATAGATGATTGAGTCTTGATGGTTTAGAAGACAGTTATGTTTGTGGGTTTGGAGTTTATTTAAAGAGGAACCATTGCTGTTATTTCCTGAACTATTAAAAAAAATTTTTTTTTCAAGGCTTGGTCTTTTTTATTTCAGTGTAGTATGCAAAACCATTAGAAAAGCTAAGGTAATAAAAGCTCAGCACATCAACTGCTGAGTTAAATAGGAGACACATTAATAGTATGAATTACTCATACTTCAGAATTTCAAAACTTGGTTTTGAACTCATTTCTTGATAGTCACCGGAGCTCTTTGTAGGTAGAAGCTTTGAAAATTGCAGAGCAAACAGAGCTAAGGAGGACAAGTGTCGGGTTTCTATACATCATCTGTTCTCTCACCAGAAGAGACATAATATCATCTTCTTTTTGTTTGACCCTTTACAACTTTATGATGTACTTTCACATAATATTTCAGTCAGTCCAACCTAAATTTTGTGCGATTTCAACCTAAGTCTAAATCTTGGGACTATTTTTTTACCCCATTCCTTTTCTATCTTTTTCTTTTCCTTTATTAAATGGAAACTCTTCTTGATTTGTCAACCTCTGTTACCCTGCTGCTTTTATTCAGAGACCCTGTTTTCCAGCACTTGCAGTTAATGTATTGTTTTTTAAAACCCTTTATTTCTTCACTCTCTTACCCTATATCTGATGGGGCCAAACGTCTGCTGAGCGGAGTAAGAAGGGCCAAGTATTATCCTTGCTTATAGACGTCAGCTCTGAGACATTTCATTGGCTGATCTCTGTGATCTTTTGAAATTTTAAAATGAGTTATAATATTGATCTTTGGATTAAAAGTAACAACTCTGCACCTGTTCTAGAGTCCACATCACAAACATGAAAATTGCACTGAGTGCTGTGATGTGTGTCCTACCACGTTTTTCCTCTATGGAAAACGAACGGCTCTTTCAAGTTATTTGTCTTGTTATTAAGCTGAATATGGATAAATTTATAAACCAGACACAAATGACTCCAGTTTACATCTAACAGTCTATTTTCTTTTTTGAAAAGGGTGATTGTGACAAAACGTACGGATCAGAATTTGTCTACAGTGATCATGCCAAAGAACTTATTGTAGGGGAGATTTTTGTCAGGGTGTATAATGAAGTCCCTACTTTCCCACTCGAGGTAAGCTCTCGACTTTTAGTTTTGTCTGATACCTTTGATCATTTGTTATTGAAAGCAACTAGTTTATTCACACTGTATACATCGAAATAATACCTGTTTTTTTGCCAAATGCTTTATGCTAACTTGGGTATGTGACGGGTGACCATTGATAACTTATGAGCCTCTTTATTTTGAACATTGAAGAATTTAATTTTGTGGATTCATAAATAAGAAGTTATTCCTTCCCCAGCTGTTCTTATATTTTGTGCACAGTACTGTCCCACTGTGTCATGTGTATATGCCTTCAACTTTTACTGATCTCTCATGGAAGTGTAAGGCCATTTACATGTCAAATTGCTTACACTATCATACTGAATATCAGACCACCTGACAGAAGTCCTTCTCTTATTAGAAGAAATTAGGACAGCACAGGTGGAAAGCAGAATTTTAAGTTGATGACTAGAGTCACACCAGGTTCATCTTTTGTGATGATCCCTAATCACTTCCAGAAGCAAATGAGGAGCTTCTTTTTCTTCTTAGTACTTAGGGATGGTGTAGGAAGTTTCTGTTGTAGTTTTTTTGTTTTTGCTTTTTGGAGTACATAACAAGGAGGATTTGGTGGTTGATTGGTTTATAAGGAGGGGAAAAGTGAGGCTTTGTTTCAGAGTTTGCCCTTGGGAAAAAAAGGAATTTACTAAACTGTAATGTATATTATTTACCACAGAATAATACATATAAATCGCTGTTAAGCAGAATGAGTTCAGTGATTTGTGCAGTCTCTTTGAAGATTGTCCTTTGACTTCATATTTTAAATACATGTAATTTTTAAATATAAAAATACAATGAAATATAGAAGTTATATATCATACTATCAATTACTTTGGTAAAGGGAAGACATACTCTAGTCTCAGAATTATATCAAAGTACTGATGGGAGTATATCAAGTCCCTAATGGATTAGGACAAAAAAAGTTAAATACTTTCTAACGCAATTGGATTTTGTCCTGTTTCTCCACCCCCTCCCCCTTAATCTGTAGATGTATTCATGCGTGTGTATAATTTAATCACTTTCATAGCTTGAAATGTTTTTGTTTTTGCTGTGGAGTCTTCGCTAATAGGTTATTCTCAAGGGCGCACATGTTTTTAAATATTTTTCCATTCAACTTAGGTTCCAAAAGCATTTGCTGCAAGTCTCTTGGATTATATAGGCTCCCAGGCCCAGTACCTCCACACATTCATGGCAATCACACACGCTGCAAAAGTGGAGTCCGAGCAGCATGGAGACCGCTTGCCAAGAGTGGAAATGGCTTTGGAGGCTCTGAGAAATGTCATAAAATATAATCCAGGTGTGTGACTGTACCCTTGATCAGTAAGATACTTATAATAGAAGAGCCCTAAAAATTCCAGTTCTCAATTTTATCAGGGAAAATTATTCTTGGTTATGATGTAATACTTAATATAATACTAGGAACTGATCCCATAATATTTTTACCTATATATGGTACGGTGGAGAGGTCAAGTCACCATGCTTAGAAGTCATATCTAAGAGCAGGTTAAGTCTCAGTGAGTTGAAAAGGCAAAATAACTTCTTATAAAACTGCATATTGATGACGTAAGTTAACATACAAGTGTAAGTGCTTAAATTAGATTTATTTGGTGATCTGATTTTTGCCTCTTTTGGTCCTTAACACTATGCCATGTGTATATGGGCCATTCATATTTTTGAAAAACTGCCTGAAGTTATTCGTGTATAAAAATTAAAATAATAAAAAAATAATAATAATTAAAACAATTAAAAATAATTAAAATAATAAAAAAAATTGTTAAAACATCTTTAAGAGGACATTTCTAAGAATGTTATCAGCGAGATGGATGAGTGAAAATCCAACAGCTTCTTCCAGTTCTAACTTTGATAAACCAGTATAGGCGACAAAACCTAAAGCAATAGGAAACCACCTTAAGTTAATTGAAGACCTCACATCTTTTTTGTTAACACTTAAAATTATATTGCAGGTACTTTTTTGCTCTTTTCACTGTGTGTTACAGTTCTATTAAACTTCTGACATTTGGTTATTGCCAACAAATGAGTTAAACAAAATAAGCAATAGTAATTAAATGTTGTTAGGAAAATTAGTCATTCATTCCCAAGGTATACATGGGGATGTTATTAAAGGCAGATTTTGTAAAAATCTGAAGAAAACTTTGTTATTGTTTGGAGTTGCGTATTAGGTACAGAGAAATTGCAGCAAAGCTGGCCATCGATTTGGAGCTCGTTTGTTTGTAATGTAGTCTTCAAGTGGCAGAGTTCTCAGTCTTAATCAAAAGCCACGTGACGTCACGCTCTCCCCAGATGTAATTAGGCGGAGAGAGGTAGCTCTGAGGTCTAGCGGTAAAGAGTAAGAATCCCACCTTACACTTTTCATTTTTGAATTGTATTTGGACTGTGCATTTGGTAAATTTGTTTTCAGCTTGTGAGCTAGCTAGCGGTGGGGATGGAAATGAAAACCAAACAAGCCTCAGAAGCTCTAACAGCGTTTTGCTTCTTAAGATGTACTGTGCTTAGTGGTGATACTTCACTTACTTCATGTCACAAATGTTGAGAAAAGTCTTTTGGAGACTTAGAGTTGATAGTAACCAGCAGTGTACATTGGTTTTCGAAGGTCAATAATTTAGAGCATCTCTTGGTAATAAAAATTAAACATTTTATTTTTACTCCATAGGCTCTGAAAGTGAATGCATTGGACACTTTAAGTTAATATTTTCTCTTCTTCGAGTCCATGGAGCTGGTCAAGTACAGCAGTTGGCTTTAGAGGTGAAAGGATTTTGTACTAAAGCATGTTGTCTTTCCTACCACTTACTATATATGGTTTGAGCTTTGATTAATTACTATCTGAAGTTTCATTGAAGTTTGCATGTGCTCTTTTGTGTGTGTGTGTGTGTGTGTGTGTGTGTGTGTGTGTGTGCGCGCGTGTGTTTTGCCTTTTAAGCCAAGTGAATATTTTTAAAATTTGAATTAATATGCTCATTTTGAAGAGCAAAGGTGGCATAGTGTTGTTGAAGGTGGTTCTCTGTGGTCATTGTCTGTCATGCATTAGAACTTGGAATGCGTTGTGTAGTGCCATGTGGGGTGAGTTAAGGAATGGATTTGACTCAGGAAGCTTGGAGGCCACACATCAGCAAGGAAAGGAGGCAAGATTTCCCTGATCTCTGTGTCCCCACATGTTGAGATCAGGGCACTCTGGTTGTGTTCCAGAGAACAGACCCTCCTCCTCCCCCTCCATTGCTCTCCCTTCTTATGAATCTGATACAGAAGCAGCCTTTCCAGTGAGGGTGTCACACTTTACAGGAGCTGTCTAGGAAAAGCAACTGCTCAGAACCTGTGGGCTGTGGGGGTTTGAGAGTGGTTTTGGGGAGGGGGGGCTCCTTCAGGAGAATGAAATAATTGGTCCCGTAAGAAGCTGTTTGGGTGGAGCCTTTTTCTCTGGGAGAAGTGGGGGAAACCCCAGTCACAGGGGACTCGTTCAGGCACCCAGGGTGAGCTGCCAGGATCTTTTTCCAAATGATCCTGCTTGTTGTAATAAGAACAATCCATTATAAAGAATTCAGCCCTGCAGTTAACAGGTTCATGAGTAGTTAATGAGTGATTAAGTTCTTAGATGGCATTCTGGTCTTAAAAAGATGTTTAGTAAAACAATAAAGGTTGGATTGGTCAAAGAGCTTAACTAGTGTGTTCTTTTCATTGAAAAGTGTGCTTCTCTAACTATTTCCTTCAAGTACCTTGTTAACTTTTAAGATAAGCATTATTAGATCTACATTTTGCTTTGAGATTCGACCACATGATTGAAGTTAAGTGACATTGATCTTTAGATGCATATTATAAAAGTTAAACATGAGAGATCATGCTCTTTGAAAGAAAAATATACCTATTTTCTTTATAACGGAAAGATAGACCCAATCTGTTGTACTGGGCACTGAAGACATTTACTTTCTCCCTCTAAAAGCTAAAAGAAAGTCCCAGTAATGAAGATCATTCATTTCCTAATCTTCCCACTGCAGATCTATGATTGGAAAACACTGCAGTGTACACCATAGTTCTGGAGCATGAACTGTGTAGGATTGAAGGCTTTTTGTAATCTTGAGATTGTAAATTGGTGCTAAAGTATTTGTTTAGATTATTTTATTTCTTACCTCTAAATTAATAGAATTTGAATGTTCATAATATATGCATTAGTATTAACATATTTTACTTCTCCAAAGATCAAAGTAATAAAGCCAATCTCTTAAAATTAAACTCTTGCCTAAAAATTATTTTGTTCTCCAAACATTTTTTTCATTTTGGTGAAGCCTTACATTTATTTAGTTCTGACTAATTTGACTTAAATTTGTTTTAAGTCTGAGATTATTTTCAAAACTCTTAATTAATATCCTGTTGATTAATTTTCAGGTTGTGAATATAGTGACATCTAACCAAGATTGTGTAAACAATATTGCTGAATCAATGGTTTTGTCCAATTTATTGGCTCTTCTACATTCTTTGCCATCAAGTACGTATATTCACAAATGGAATTTTCAAAACCACAGCACAGTTAACCCATGGAGGGGAGCAGTTACATAGATAGTAAAAAACCTGACATAACGTTATCCTGTTTAGTTTTGGAATATTTTAAGTGGTATGCTTTATGTTAGATTTGTCTTCCTAATTACTTTTTTACATAGTTAATAAAATTACTTTGTATTTCCCGTATTGAAAGTTGGAGGTGAGAGAGATCCAAAAGCAAAGGAAAAGAATTGAGGATTTTTCATTGGCTGAGTGTGAGCTACACATGAGTAATTGAGAATTGACTAATATTCCATGGTTTATTTAAAAACCACAATTGGTCTTAGAAAATAGAAGAAACGCTTAAGATAAAAATCACCTTGTGTTCAGCTTAAAGTTCAGTCCTGTGTTGCCATTTACTGATTTGATACTGATAGTGACTACTACCACCGAATGAGATCAGTTTAAAAAAATACACCAACCTGATTTCTTGAATACAGCCTGCACTAATTCAGCCTTCTTATAAACGTACGTGCAGTTGTCTAGTGTGTAGTTGTGCTAGAATCAACCTTGAGATCGCTTTTCAAAGGCAGTTGCGATATGACTCCAACTTCACTGACCATCAGCATACTTTGCTGAGTCAGCTTTGCCAACCCCTTGGAAGTCGTGTTAATCCTGTCTACCTCCTTGAGAGCAGGAACTTGTCTGCCTCGATCATGGTGTGCTTCTGTGCCTTGCACGTGTTAGGAATTCCTTTTATGTTCAGTGAATTGAGTGGAGTGGGATTTCCAATGAATAATTTTCTTTTCTTTAATAAATAACATGTTTGAAAGTCATTTGCAGATGATTTTTACAACCTTTAGTTGGTTTTTCTTTTTTGTCAGTTTCCAACAGCTTTGTAAGCCTTCAGACAATGCAGAATTAAACTGATTGATGAAGTGAAGAATGCTACAGAAGTCATAGTTTGAAAGTCTTATTTTATATTTATATCTGATGTATACAGTCTAGTCAGTATTCTAACCTTACAGGTGAAACAGCTTACATCTAGATAGCTCAGCCTACCCTGCTATCATTTACGTCGTAGACCAAATTATCTTCCACTATTTGCTAAGGGACATTAAATACATAAAATTTTAACTTCCCCAACCCCCCTCCAAAGACTTGTTTTCCTTCAAAGCTGTGGTTAGAACAGTGATGAGTTTTCCATGAAGCATTATTTCTTCTAAAAATCTTTTGAGTGTTCATTCTGCCTGTTAACTTACCTCAGTCTGGCCACCAGTGTTTGTTGTTTTAGTCTCGGCCTAATACTTGGCAGCCTCCACCCTCTTTGCCAACTGTTTATTACTTTGGTCACCTGTCTGGTGCTGCCATTCGACTCTAGAAGAGCGAAGTCCAGTAGCCCTGCCTGCTTCAATGACAAGGGGTGAAAGGTGCCCAGACTGTGTCCAGAAGGATGCTGTTGGGTCTTAGATTGGAACAGTGTGTTGCAACTGCTACTTCCAACTCATTTCTGTAAGACAGTAGCACCGCATAAAACTCCTAGATCCCTGAACAGAGCATCTGCAGGGTGGCAGGAGGTGAGAAGATTTTGTTTGCACAGTGAACAGTGGGTAGGAAGACAGTACAGCATAGTGGTGATGCATGTGCCCTTTCGAGTCAGACATTCCTCTGTAAAAACTCAGCTGTACCACTAGCTGTAAATCCATGGGCTGATCAAGCTGGGCCTCCGCTTCCTCACTCATGACAAGATCAGAATACCTCTTTTGCTGGTTTTTGTGAAGATGAACATATGCTACCCTGTGTAGAACACCTAGTTTAGTCTCTGGCACCAACGCCCGGTAAATGTGTAAGCTGATGTGATGATACATTCCTTGAAATGTCTTTTACTCTGCAGGTCGTCAGCTTGTTCTGGAAACTCTTTATGCTTTGACATCAAGTACAAAAATAATCAAAGAAGCAATGGCAAAAGGTAATGAGTGAAGTGCTTTCTCACCTAATCACTCTCAGTAATTATGAAGCTTACTTTGAGCTGCTTTGTATAGTCTAATAAATGAGAAGAATGCTTTGGAAGGCTTACAGTTTTAAAAAAATAACTGCATTGAGTTTAAATAAGGTTGAAAATGAATTCTACTGATTATAAAAGTCATATTTTTTACATGGAGTATAAACACTAATTATTTTTTTCCTTCACAGGAGCTTTGATTTACTTACTAGATATGTTCTGTAATTCAACACATCCACAAGTTCGAGCCCAGACAGCAGAACTTTTTGCTAAAATGACAGCAGATAAACTAATAGGTCCAAAGGTGAGCACAAATAGGTTCTTAGAAAGAAATTAATTGTTAAAGCTCTGTTACTTTGATAACTGATTTCATGAGGTTTACCAAAGTCTGAGATGCTGAGGAAATAACCTATGTGAAAGCTGGAAGATCAACATACCTGAAATTGTCCCTGTGTATTACTAGTTAGAGAAAAAATATATTTGGGGAAGCCTGTGCTACAATTGAGAAGCCTTAAGGGAGTGTTTGAATTGCAGTGATAAAACTGTTCATCCCCCTTGAAGAAAGAAAAAAAGCGTATTTCAGTTATGTCAGAAGATAGGTGAGGTTAGATTTTCACACTTTGAGAATTGGCCTATGAAAGCAGCTCATGAAGGAGATGGTTATCTGTGTCCTTATACACCCCTTACGGGTGTATATACCAGCCTCTTGAAGTAAGGCCACACAGCACGTGAGCGTAATGGCACCCTGCTTCCCTTCTCTGCAGGGAGAGCTCACGCTGCGAATCTGGAGATGGCGAGATGATCTCTGGAACCACGGTCCAGTTTGTAGAGCAGGAACCTGTTAGAACAATACTTCTACATTGAATTGCATCCAGGCATGGGTGTAAACAAAGTCCCTTCTTCTGTTAAATCAGTTTCACATGAAGTAATGCTCACTGAAGCATTGTCTGTGCCAAGCCAGATATGAAATAAAGGCTCCTGAGCCCTCGCTTCCAGAGTCTGATTTCACTTCAGCAAAACAGGCTGCATTCAATTTGTTTTCTTTCTTGCCTGATCTCCCAGTTTAGCTATTGAGAATCTGTCACAGGACCTGGAACCGTTTTATTTTGAAAGTGTGGCTGATAGTTTGTCATCAGCAGGATTGATGAGATATGGGTGATTTTATTTGAATGTCTATAGAAAGGGTCTGTAAAATGAAGAATATTGAGTTTTCTTAAAGCTAGATTTGAGTAGCACGTAATTATAACATCTAATATTAGATGTTTTAAATAATGTTTTAATATTTAAAATAAATGTGTACTGAAATTATTTTGAGCTCTTCAGTAACTTTTTGACTTTTGAAGTAAATGAGGGATATTTTGCCAAGGTGAATATATTTACGTGTCAATTTTCTGTATAGTGAAAAATACAAGTATCAGCTTCTTTACTGAATGATTTGCAGCAAGGGATTCTAGAACTGGCATCAGTAACTTTTTCCCTTTTTGGTAACAGCTTTATTGAGATACAACTGACATACCACATAATTCACACATACAGAATGCACAGCTCAGCGGCTTGGACAACAGCAGTCAGTTACAGGGCATTTTCATCAACATGGGGAAAGGCCCGTCCCTTTCAGCAGTCACTTTCATTCCCCTTCCTCCCAGCACTTGTTGTCCTTGTAGCTTGGGCTTGGGATGTCGTATCTAAGAAACCATTATCTAATCTAAGGTCAGAAAGATCTGTACCTGTTTTTTCCTGTGAGTTTTATAGTTTTAGCCCTTGTATTTAGGTCTTAGACCCATTTGACCAAGAAAAGTGACATACCTGCTGTTTCGTAGATGCTCTCTGTCGTGTAACTGACACTTTCCGTTAGTTCATTGGCTGCTCGGAGGTTCAGAGCTCTTGATGTTTCTTTGTGTACTGAATTCATACTAGCATGTGGGGGGAGAGATGGAGGGACAGGCCAGCTGAGGGCCTTCTGGGAAGAGGGAGCAGCGTGTGCAGGGCAGGTTGTGGCCAGATGTGCTCTGGGAACTGCACACGAGTGGTGCTGGATTTTTTTTTTAAACATTTCTTGAATTTGAGGTGGAGCAAGGAAATGAAAACTGGATAGGCAAGTAGTAGCAGGTCGTTAGTGAGTCTTGTTACCTTTGGTTTATCTGTTAGTTACCAAGGTTCCTCTTCTCTCGCTGCCGAAGTTCTAGATGCTAGTTATGGCCCACAGCAGCCGTAACACAAAGTACAGCCACGTTCTATCTCAGAGAAATGTAAAGCAAACCAATACTGAGATGTTTCCAACGGGTCTGTTTTCTTTCTCAAACCTCTTTCATCTAGGTTCGAATTACATTAATGAAATTTCTCCCAAGCGTTTTTATGGATGCCATGAGAGACAACCCTGAAGCTGCTGTCCACATTTTTGAAGGAACTCATGAAAATCCGGAGTTAATTTGGAATGACAGTTCCAGAGATAAAGTGTCCACAACTGTTAGAGAAATGATGCTCGAGTAAGTAGAGACACACACATCATGACTTCCAGCCTTCAGGTGGAGTCACTGGGCAGGCGAATGAATGTTGTCTGTGGCCCCTCTAAGACTTACTCTGTAAAGGTTCATGAAAGTGTATCTTGTGACTGAAGTCTCATATCCTTCTGCTTTTTTTCCCCAAGGCACTTTAAAAATCAGCAAGACAACCCTGATGTAAACTGGAAGGTAAAATATGCTTTTATTCAGAGGAAGGAATTTTATGTTTTACTGTTTTATTGTTTTGGTTTTTTTTTTTCCTAATTCCTGCTGAGTCAGTTCAGTACCAGCCTTTTCCATACTTTGTCCTTAAGATACTTTAGGTCTTCCCCTGGAAGACAGGTTTTAAACATAAAAGTGGGAACACCCACTTTTGAAATAAGTAATTAAAGCACCTTTTCTGAATTTTATTAAGAGAAAATAAAACTTAACAATAATTATGATTTGATCTATTAATGACTGTTCAAGGACTAGTTAATTTCATGAGTTTCTTTAATAGGGTTTGCATTTCTTGATTAATGTACAGCTGACGATTTATTAAGTGACTTGACACTTCTTTCCCTGTTCAAAGCTGCCTGAAGACTTTGCTGTGGTGTTTGGAGAAGCAGAGGGTGAACTTGCTGTTGGAGGAGTTTTCTTGAGAATCTTTATTGCACAACCAGCTTGGGTTCTAAGAAAGCCTCGAGAATTTCTTATTGCACTTCTAGAAAAATTAACTGAGCTCCTGGAGAAGAACAATCCTCACGTAAGCTTCCGCCGTCAGCAAAACATTTCAGATAGTTTGCTGAGTATGTTGATGATGTTTCTGTTAAAACACCATCCTCACTGACCATGCGTTAAGAAGTGACTACCTCTTCAAACTATTTGGTACAAAATAAGATATAAGAATATACTGTACAGCACTGGGAATATACCAATATTTTATAATACTATAAATGGAGTATAACCTTAAAAATGTGAATCACTGTATTGTACACCTGTAACTTATATAATACTGTACAGCAACTATACTTTAATTTTTAAAAGTGGGGTGGGTATAGCTCAGTGGTAGAGTGCAGAGGTCCTGGGTTCAACCCCCAGTACCACTATTTAAGAAGTTTTTTAAATAATTCGCCACCTCTTTCAGTATAGCAGCACACTTAAATTCAAATATGCTCCTTCATCTTTTTTTTTTTAGCATGATCAGAAGTGAAACTCTTAGTAAAATGGTTATTTCTGAACCAGAGTTGGAGCTGTCTATATGGAGAGGATGCTGTTTCTGACAATTACAGAAGCTCTGAGAGAAGGATTCTGCCATCCCATTTCCAGCAACTGTATAGTTTTAAGGAGAAACCTAAATGTTCAGTGTAGAAACCTAAATAGAAGTGTGTCCTCCTAGGGCACGTTCGTCACTCAGCTTTCCATAGACGGTAGGGATGACCCTAGTTGAAGGGATTGACAGGAGAGTGGTAACTATGTGAGCGAACCTGCACCCTTGCTCAGAACCAACAGCTACCAGGAGAGCAGAAGTGAGTAAGAAAGTAGACTCGGTCTTGGTTTGGTCAGTCAGAAACCCTGACATACATAAGGAGTTGTTATTTAAACCTATAGATTGAAAATAATTGAAAGATGTGATTGTTGTTGGATTTAATTAAACACACTGGCTGTGGAGATGATGAAGAGCCCGAGGTGTGTTGTTAGATGGTCCTGGATCTCAGTACTGGCTCCATCCCCGACTAGCTCTGTGGCCTGGAGTAGGACCGTGTGACTCTGCCTCTGTTGCCCCATAGAAAGATAACAGCATGAGGCCGAGGTGTTCATGAGTTTTGATAACTGTGGAATGCTTAGCCTAATGTCTGGTGTATGTTGAGTACTTAGGAATTATTAGTTACTATCCTTAGCTTAGCAAGACTTTTTAAAAAATATTAATATTGTGCCAAATATGTACATACATCTCTTTTCCACAGTCACATTTCCCTTTACTAGGATCTTTACTACATACGTAGTTTGCTTAAAAAATGAAATCCTTAAGAAGTAGCAACTTAGAAAGGGAAAAACGTAAACCATTTTCCTTCTATATCACTTTTTGAGTACATCCCAATTTCCATGTTCATTTAAGACGCATTATGTTATGATATATGTCTGCATATAATGGTATAAGTTACAGGTCTTTTATCCACAATAGAAAGTTCATGGCAGTCAGGCGTGTTAATTAGTAGGATTTTTAATATAACTGGAGAAAACATTTCACTAGTTCTGTATTCTCATGAATTATTGATGTTCTTTGATACTAACGTTTCTATAACATTATTTAAAAATTTCCAATAGTATCTTTTGGGAGGTGATCTCTTACACCTGCGGTAGAAATGAGATGTGACGTTGCCCAGCGAAAGGCTGCTTAGATTAAGATACCACATTCTCAGAGTCCTTTAAATTCATGCCTTCCATCAAGATGGGGAGTTTGTTAGTTTTTTAGGATTTATGAGTCAATTTTCAAGTATCAGCACTTAGAACTGGTGGATCCCTAGTTTTTAACACCACATGATTACCGTGGACGTTTAAGACTTATCAGTATTTTATAGTTTGTTTGTTTTATTCCGTCCAGGGAGAAACTCTGGAAACTTTGACAATGGCCACAGTATGTCTCTTCAATGCACAGCCTCAGCTGGCTGATCAGGTCCCACCATTGGGCCATCTTCCCAAAGTTCTCCAGGCAATGAATCATAGGAATAATGCCATTCCGAAGAGTGCCATTCGGGTTATCCATGCCCTGTCTGAAAACGAGGTATGAAGAGTCCATTTAGTAGCTTATAGTTCTAGAATGGATCTGTTCTCTGTCTTCCTGGCTAACGTACATGCAGTATAAATCCTCTCCCTGCCGTGTGCCTTTCTCCATATGAGCGGCATGGTATTATAACAGTTCTCAAACCAGTTTAAATGATACCATTAATAGACTGAATTTGACTCGGTTCATTATTAAACTTGAACTGAATGTAGGTTTTTCATATATTTTATGACTGTGGTATTTACCGTGTTGTATAAAATATTGCTCACTCTGCGAGTAACCTTTTCTTTTTGGGCACTTAAGCTGTGTGTTCGTGCCATGGCATCTTTGGAGACCATTGGCCCACTGATGAATGGAATGAAAAAGCGACCAGATACCGTCGGTCTAGCCTGTGAAGCAATAAATCGAATGTTTCAGAAGGAGCAAAGTGAATTAGTAGCACAAGTAAGTGACTTTCTAGTTTTCTATTTTAGGGAAGCAAAAATACCAAACAAATAGATTTTCATTTACTTATCACTGATCAGGTTTCCCTTAGGAACCCAACTTAGGTTTGGCAGTGAGATAACTTGTGGGTTTGTGCATGCATGAGTTTGTATTTTATACACACACATACAAGCACATGTGTGTGTGTGTGTACACACAGAGAGAGGTGGGCCAGCTGCCGAAAATCCTACCAATGTCAGAGTACTTTTGTGATGTCTGACTTTAAATTTTGGTCATCTACTAAGCATTTATCCTTAGCTTGCTATGTAAAATTTGCTTTATCCTCTTTGGAAAGATTCATGCTGTTTATTCATTCCTTTGTTCATAAGTCATGTTTAAGAAATATACCAAGGTTTTTATTGTCCTTTTCAAAGAGGTTACCCACCGAATGAAAATAAGACTTGGTGGGTACCAGTGTAGAGTAGTAGCAGACACTGAGGGAACAAAAAACATAATTAATTTAAAAGCCTTGTGTAAGAGATCTTTCTAAACTATAACTCTTAAATATAACTGGATTATTCTTCATCTTAAAAACCCTTCAGTGGTTCCGCATTACCTGCCAGATGGCAGAGTGACACCTTGGCTTGAGTACAGGGCCCTGCGTGTCTGTTATCTGGCCCTCCTGTTTTCCCAGCCCCGTTTCCTCCCACATCTTCTCTCCCCACTCAGCCCCACTCCCACCCCTCACTCAGGCAGGCTAGAGGTGCTGGCTAGTCTCCAGGAGATAATTGGGCGCTCTGAGGTTCACACTTACAGTCGGCTGGTGGGGAGACTGCCTCATTGGCAAGAGCATGCGCTCGCCCTGCCACTTGGTGGCTCTGTGACCTCAGGCGTACAGGTGAGCCTTACAGTGTTCGGACTCCTCATCTGTGAAATGAAGCTACAGCTACCTCATCGGGTTGTCATGAGAGTAACAACTGTAAAAATGAGACACACTCATTAAACACTAGTTTCTTCCATGTCTTCCCTTTGAGTTTCAGAGGGGACCGTGAAAATGGTGTGGTACCAGAGTATTATGTAGCTTTTATTAGGCTGATAGGAAATGTATGGTGAATGCAAAGGTTGATGTTTAAGAAAATGTGAAAAAAAAATTAAGATTCTTCAAATATTAACTGCCCATTAGTATATGTCATTAGAGGAGGGAGCCCAGTTTAGTGGCTAAAAGCTAAGGTTCAGATACAGATTTTTTTTTTATTATTTTTTATTTTTGTTAGGGGAGATAATTAGGTCTATTTGTTTGTTTATTTTTACAGGAGGTTCAGAGGATTGAACCCAGGACCTCATGCATGCTAAGCATGTGCTCTACCACTTGAGCTGTACCCTCCCCCCTCAGACACAGAATTCATTATTGTCTAGCTCTGTGACTGTCAGCATGGTTTACCTCCGTGCATTGATTTTTCCATCAGTAATAATAATTGGGTCTGCACAATTAGGTGTTGGGAGGATTAAGTAAAACAATCAGTGTATACCATTTAGAATAGTTGATGGCACAGAATAAAATCTCATTAAATAAAAATATCATTATCATTAGATATCAAACCCCACTGGTCCCACATCTGGCATTAAAATAAAGCAGGTTATCCTCTTCCAGGTATGGTCCTAGGGGGAAATTATTTCTTCATAGGTGGTTTGTATTTTTTCAAGCATGTATATATATATGCTTAATATTCTCTTCTAGGCCCTGAAAGCAGATTTGGTCCCATACCTCTTAAAATTACTTGAAGGCATTGGCCTTGAAAATCTGGACAGCCCAGCAGCCACAAAGGCTCAGATTGTTAAAGCTCTCAAGGCAATGACTCGAAGTCTGCAGCATGGAGAACAGGTGAGTCTGCGCAGACGCAGCTTTGACCTGCTGATCACCGCAAGGTATTCTCAAAGCCGGGAGTCTTCGCCTTGGAGGAGCCATGCCCACCAACTCAGGTTCCACTTACAGCTGTGGTTCTGCTGGGATCTGGTTGGAGCAGATCCCAAGACCGAGGATGGACTAGCATAGCTGCCTCACAAAACACAAACTACATACTCAGCTCGTCACCCAGGAAGATTTTTTTTTTTGGATACTGATAGCACGTTGGACGATTCTTCAGCATAGAAAAACGTTGAGCATTTAGTGCTGGTTAAGATTAATTGTCAGTTCTAGGAGTTGTGGAATGGCATGTACATTTATTAACCGTCCCATAATTCCATTTTAAAAGATACGGAACACCATTTAAGTTGCATCTCTTTTTTTCTTTATTAGCCCTGGCACGGTGTTGTTTTCCTTTTTGTTTTGACTTAGATACACATTAGTGTGTTTCAGCTGCATGCACGTGCTGAGTGAAGCCAGTTCGGTGATTTAATTTTCCTCCCTGGCTTTATTCTTAATGTTATCTCCCATTCACTGTAACTATGTAGCCCCATCTGCTCATGCACTCTTTTTTCTTTTTTTAAAGTAGAGGTGAAATTTACATAGCATAAAACTATTTTAAAGTGAACAGTTGATATTTAGTGCATTAACAGTGTTGTGTAACCACCACCTTATCACCACCACCTTTCCCAAAAGGAAAATCTGTACCCATCAAGCGGTTATTTCCTATTTCTCCCTCCTCGCCAGCTTCTAGCAATCACCACTCTGTTTCCTATTAATTCATCCATTCTGGATATTCCATGTAAATTGAATCATACAGTATGTGACCTTTTGTGTCCAGCTTCTGTCACTTAACCGTGCTGTTGAGGTTCATGTATGTAGTAGCATGTTACAGAATTTTATTCCTATTTAAGACTGAATAATATTCCATTGTATGTGTTTGCCATAGTTTGTTTACTCATTCATCCGTTGACAGAGATTTGGACTGTTTCTACCTACTGATGATCTTCTGTAAATTTAAATTGACTTAAAGCTTTCCTTTAATGAACCCACTGTGTCTGTATATTCCAACTAAAGAAACATTTTTTATGCTATTGTCCATTCTAGCAATATCATCATTTGAACTATTTAAAGTGATAGTAAAGAAGAGAGACAGCATGTGTTGCTGCAGCCATTAACTGTGTGTTTAATGAAGTATTTTGGGGGTTCGCCTATGAATGTTCTGAATGCCAGGCAGAGGCTAACACTCCTGTGTACCATGTGGAAACAGTTGTCTTCCCTTTGACTTTCCTCTGGGTTCCTGTTGATGAAAATTAGCAAAAGCAATTTCGACACCCACCTTCCACTCCCAAGGGGAGGAAAGAAATACGATAGTTTACAAAACAGGAGTTTCACCACCTTCACAACTAATCATCTCCATCGTTGCTTCCTTCCAGGTTTGGGTTAGGGGGTCTCTTGGACCCATATGGTTCTCTGTGTCTCTACTCTGATGCTTACCCCTAAATTATCTGGCACTGTCTGTCTCCCCTGCTAGACTGAAGGCCCTTCAGGGGCAGAGAATGTCTTTCTCATCTTTGTGTCCACTGTTCAGTCCACATACAAGGTGGTCAATAAATATTTGATCTGAATTTGATACACGAAAGAGATCCTCTCAATTTGAATTTCGTAAACTTTTTTTAATCTGTTACAGAAAGAAACATGTCTTTCAGCTTAGCTCAGTACAATTACACACACAGTATTCACACCCTCGTGTGTGTGTCACGGAGCAGCTTTACCCATTTTACAGCTGATGCGCTGATGCTTTCTATGTAACCTGTTTCATTTTCTCAAGTGTGTTGATCACAACCCTCTTCACTGATTTCATAAATCTTCTATTTTAACAGGTCACACCCATAGTTTGAAAGAGTGCGTTAGCTTGAGTTTGCAGCAGGAATACTTCCTGAGTCCGCACCACACTGTCAGCCAGTTGTAGGGACTTTTTGGTCTGGTTTAACTATGAGTGCCTGGTGTCGAATGCTTGATGAGTGCTAGGTCTTGGTCCCTCTTTGGATCTTCCCTCAGCTGGCTTCTGTTTGTCTGGGAAGTTTGTGTTTTCTCGTTAGTTTCATCTACCAACATCCAGCCTTTAATTTATGTTCAAGGGGTTTGTTTTACTTCCCCAGGTGAATGAAATCCTGTCTCGTTCTTCAGTCTGGAGTGCCTTCAAAGATCAGAAACATGATTTGTTTATTTCTGAGTCACAAACAGCAGGATACCTCACAGGTAAACCGCACCCAGTTCTTTACAACATATGGCGGAAGCCACTTGGACCTTCCTTTTGTCCTGACTAGATCGAAAATGGCAGTTAGAGGGTTTTCCTAGGCCACCCAGTACCTGTCTCAGAGGTGCCGTGGGCACACGGTGGGCCTCTGGTTCTAGCCCGGACAGCAGGCGAGCTGCTGGGGTGTTGAATGTGTTCTGACTGAAACGTGGACTTTGCTCAGTTTTGACCCAGTTAATCAACATTGTCATATGTTATATTTGGAGCATGGCTGTATTAAAATGTTTATCTTGAACATGAAAGAGTGGAGAAATAACTACTCAGAAGAGGCAGTATCAGAAACGTGAGAGCGTCATTCTCTTGCTGTCAGAACTTCTGTTGAAGTTCCGAATGCGTATACTCACAAGTGAAATGCTTTTCTTCTATGTTTCCAGTGATTAATCTGTAGTTTTACTAAATATTTAGGGTTTGTCCTCTAGGAGGAAATGTGTGGGTACCGTAAAGGAAAGGATGTTTTACTGTCTAGAGCTCAAAAGAGAATACACTTTAGAAGCTTGGGACACTTGTCCATTTGACATACTAATTGCATAATAATTTTGGAATGCTCGTTTTCATGTTGGCTTCTGTTTGAAAAAGTCAAAGCATTCTGTTGCTGAATGCTGAAAATGACATCTAGTTTCTGGTGTAAACTTTTCAATTTGAAATTAGCTTTAGGAATATGAAGTGGTCCTTGCTGTCTGCCTGAAATTATACAAAAAAAAAAAAAAAAAAAAAACTCAGCCCTGTATCCTCTTCCAGCTAGAGATGTTGTAGGTGAACTGAGAGAAGAAATTATTACCCATTGTTTCTCATACCAGTGTAATTGTTTTTTAATCAATCCTGTTTTATAGAAGTTTATAAATTGTGAAGGCTCAATCTTGAATATTCAAAAATAGGGACTTTGTAGAAAGTTTTGCATGGTTTTAAGTTTAGGCTTGGTTGTGACATTACTGATTTTCCTTCACTGTGATGACTTTAATATTACCCCACTAAAATTCATAAGCAGAGCCCTAAAATTTATGAACATGTGGTGCTGTGGCTGCTGGCCATGTGTGCACATCAGGAGTAGAGGGCCACACATGTCCTTTCTAACTTGCCCGTCCCCTGTCCTGTGGTCTCTGTGGTGAGAAATACCTAGAATGTGGCCTTAGTCTCTTCTGTATCTCCCTTTCAAATTCAGGGTAAAGCTGAAGCTTCTAAGTAGGAGTATGTTCTTATAAACACACTGAAGACTTACTTCTTTAGACTCTTTTTTCAAAGATTTACTCAATTCCACGTTTTTGAGGCACTACACTCATTACTTTGTGTGTAAGAATGTTATGATTGGATAATCTGTCTTTTTTTTTTTTCTAGCTGAAAGTAAACTTCTTTAAAATTTGGCCCTGAAGAAGTTAAGATGTAGATTATAATCGTCCCTACAGGAGGTCCTCTTCTGATTCTCTGTGTTGTTCTTTGTACTTAGGTTAGCATTCATTGACTTCACTTGGAATAAAAGACTGCAGGTGGTCCTTGACTTACTCACAGGCTGTGGGTCAACGGATCTGTGGTTAGAATACAGGAAAAATACAGGGAGTAAACAGGTTCCTGTCTGTGCCTTCCCTTTACTTGGGTCCCTGGGGTGGCCTCTGGATGAGGTGTGGGAAGCAGCTGTAATGGGCTGTAAGGGATGAAGAAGGTTAGGGAAGAGGAAAGGGTTTATAAATTTCTTCACATCCTTGGTCCGGCTCAAGGGGCAGCAAGTTCTGTGTAAAGCCGTCAAGGGGAGACGGTGTAAATTCCAGCCTTAAAAGGGCCTGATGCGACTGTGGCCACTCTGAAGGTCACTGCTGAAGCCTGCAGAGACCGCAGCCAACATGGGACCACCTGGACTAGCTCTGAGCTGCGTGCTGGCTCCCAGATTGTCCAGTTCTTAGCACGTCATCGGTCTGGGGTGTTCTTTTGTTGAGTTGTGAAAGTACTGCCAGTTGAACTGGTGTGTATTTATTGCCTGGGTTGCCAAATGTTTTCTTTTTTGTATTTGAGCTTTTCCATTGATGTATTGTATGTCATGTGTTTAATCAAAGGGGCAGGTGCTTCTGGTAATGACAAAATCCCACTATGTGGAACTCCGAGGAATGTGTACGATGTTGTGTTGAACTGGAATTTGAAATTTACCTCACCCTACCTTGAGAAGATTCAGATTGTACTAAGCCCCTTTCTAATCAGTTTGCAAGTGGAATAAGGTGCTGTGAGAACACACATCATTACCAGCCCTTTTCTTCTGACAACGTGTGGGTGAGGTTGGCAAATAAGTGGAGTTTTGTTTAGGAGATGGGGAGAGATAAAAGTAAGTTAAAAACTATTTCAGAAAAAGATGGAAATGACCAAAAATGTATTTATGACTTTCTTCTTCCTGGCTGCTGAGCAAATGTCACTCAGTCACATTCAGGATCTGGGGTAAAAACAAAAACGTCTGAGGCAGGATTACTCAGTGTTGATAAATGGAGACTGGCTCTCTAAACTGGCGTATTGTTTTGTTTTATGGCAAGTGTGCATGTAAAAGTTCCTCAGTGGGATTTTACCCATGCTGCGAGTAAGCTGTGGCTCCTTGTTGTCCAGGGCCCTGTGAGGAAAGTTTCCCTAAGGTCAGTGTCAGTTTATTGTAGGACATTGCTGCTAAGAGAGGGCTTCCTTTTTTTGTTTTCCCCACTGAGAGTCCTGTGTTCATTTTCACCAAAGCCCAGGCTCCTTCCGCTTCTCCATCCTGGCAGCAAGTTCTGTGCTGTGGGGGTCTCTGTTAATTTCTGTCTTTTCTCATCCCTCTTAAGCCCAGCAGCCTTACAGTGAGCCCCGTCCCCATTGCAGGGAGCCCCTACTCTTTCGTCCACCTTTCTCTGGAGAACGCACTGTCCCGTCCCATCCACCTGAGCAGACTAGCTTCCGGTCCCTAGACACCAGATGTGTCCTCACGGAGAGGCCAGGGGTGTGAGGGAGAGAGCACCTCAGACTTCATTTACAGAAATTCCAGCAATTGGTTATTTTTCCTAAAGAAGCAAATGGTGGGGCTAGAATTGGGACTCTTCTGGATAATCCTTCTAGGCCTGTCATTCATAATTTAGATTTTAGCCCAGAGGTTCCCAGGCGTTCTCAGTTAACAGTGCCCTTAATATCTTAGTGATTTTTTTTTCATCTACCTCTAGGCCAAAAGAAACAAATACTTAATGAAGTTTATTAAGTAGTTCAAACAACTTGAGAGTAGTTGTTTGTATGGCATCCAGCAGATGTCCCTGTGTCAAATTTACAGTATCCGGCAGGGCCCCCTGTGAACTTGGGGCAGGATGCCTCGGCACACAGTTTGAGAACCACAGCCATACTCCATTCTCCATATGCAGCAGTCATGATCTGGTCTCATAATCTATTCGTTTGATGTGAACCAAGCCGGGCCCACAGTCAGAAGTGCTCAGGAGCCTTACCAGTCTGGAGTGTTCAGGGCTTCATTCTGAAGGGTTGCCCTTGGTGCGACCTCCTCGGTAGTTCCCTAGCCGCCGTCCTGCTGCTGCGGTTCCGAGTGGGCAGGTCGGTGGGACGTGCTGTGGCAGTGTGGCGCAGCAGCTCTGACCCGCCTCGTCGGGGGGGGTGGGTGTTGACCTGGTGGCCCTCGCCTGAGCAGTCTGTGAAGGCCTGGTGTCCTGATCGCTGGAAAGCAGGGGCTGATAGATGCAGGCCCACGCTGCCGCAAAAAGGGAAAACCCTTCGTCTGAGTTCAAAGGCCCGCGTGCCTGGGCACTCTGGTGGCGTGTTGCAGCTCACGCAAGCTGAGCTGTCCCCGGCCGCTTGTGACCACGCACCAGATGCACGGTGTGCTCATTTCACATCCTCAGTGCAAGTGCCCAGTCTGAGGTGAAAAACAGGATGAATCTGAATTCTGCCCCTTTTTCCTACATCAGTGCCTGTTAGACCTTAGCCTGCATTAAACTGCTCTGCTGTTTGCATCTCCTTACAACTTCCCTTGCTGCTTATATTTCTTTTCTCCCCTCAGGTGTCTCTCCTTCCCTTCTAACTGGCAGCAGTCCCCTTCACCTCAGGAGCGGGCTTTAGATCCGCTCTGCCAGGCAGCTTGCTAACTTCTGTGTAGCTCTCTGAAGCAGGTAGAGAACCGTTTTGCTACATGCATGCCGCGTCCACTGCCTTCCTAGTCCTAACCCTTCAGTGTTCCTTAGCTGTTTGCCTTGTTTCCTGTGATTTCACCTACAAGTATTGCTCAGTATGTGGTCTGATGCTACAGTGCAGTGCCCCCTACAGACACTCTGTAAGCTGTGCAATGTGAGATGTACTTAACGTCTCACTGGAGGGCTGAAGCCGTTTTAGGCTCATAGGATACATCTGGATGAATGCTGGCTGAGGTAATAGCCTTTTCAGGCACTGGGGACTCTTAGAATGAAAGAAGACGTATAAAACTAAAATACTGACACCTTTTCCACAGCATTCTGATTTTGACCTATGAAAGATGTCTAGAACCTGCCTTTTCTTTTTCACAGACCTGGGTGTAGCAACCCTGTTCATTTGGTGTTACTTGTTCTAACAGCATTTCTTTGCACCAAATGAGAATAGATTAACTTGAATGTGGGTAGAAGGTTTTTTGTTGGGAATTTCTTCAAGTATGACTTTTGGATGGGCTGACCAAGTCCAGTTTCTCTCCTCGGTTCCCATTTTTTCTCATTTGACATTAGCTATCCTTCAGCACCCAGGATTTTTTGAAAGATTGACCTCCCCAGATGTGAGAAGGGAAAGCTTTTCCGTATTTCCACACCAGTGTTACTGCCCAGCATACATTTTGAAATGACTTTTACCTTTGTTAAATAGTAGAGGCAAACCCTGAAAACAGTGCTGTGTTGTAGCTGTTGGTTAAGGCTTAGTTGTACACTTAGACAATCCTAAGAGATTATCAGTTCCTTGTGATGGGGTGCTTGACCCGGTCCTGACATTTTTGTAAAGATCAGTGTCTTCACATGACCCTGCTCTTCAGAAGGTGTGTCTCTTCCTCTCTCTCTTGCAGGCCCTGGAGTTGCTGGCTACCTTACTGCAGGGACATCCTCGTCGGTCATGTCTAACCTGCCGCCTCCCGTAGACCACGAGGCAGGCGACCTTGGCTTTCAGACTTGAAACTTTCATGAGAGACGATAAATGCTGAAAGGCCAGTGCCCGATCCACATTCCTACAGCTGATAACGTTGAAACAGACTTACTGCCTTTCTCCTGGTTTCATGACAGTGTTATTCCTTTTTCTATAAATATATTTTTATTTAGGAAAGAAGTCAGTGATTCTAATAGTATCACGGTATAAGAAAGCATTCTGTGGATCAACCTAAGTGGATACACAAGAATTTTTTTTCTTGATGTATGTAAGCACATTTTGTTCCTTTATATCTGTTTACAAGACTGTGAATCAAAAAGACAAAACTTTCTTCCTAGTTTTTATAATGTTTTTTTGAATTAGTGTGACTGTGGTGTTGCACTGCAGTCTACAGAAATCGGGAAATCTAAGTGACTACCCCTAAGAAGGGCATTTCCCTGTCCTGCCTCCAGTCCGCGTGGCTGTCCGCCCATCGGCGGACACAATTAGGTTTCGTCTCTGCACCTGTTCCCTGGTTTCCTCTCCTCAATCATTAACCTTCTGAGAGCTCACAGTACACGTCGGTATGTATAACTGGCTTTACCAAATTGATTGAAAAAGGAGCTTGTGCAAAAAAAATTTAAAAACAGATGTCAAGATGTTATGTAAGAGATTAGTGTAATTGTGAAATGTTCTATACATTATCAAATATATAAAGCTTTCTATATTGAATGTACATTATACAGATCATTCATATGTGTACATAAAATTTTAAAAATAAAGGGAATTGACTGCTTTGTTAATGAGATATGTTTGTTCTGGTTTATTTTTTCCTTTTGAAGACCTTGTATGTCTTTATTTCTAAGACAGACTTAGTGGTAGCAGACACAGACTTGGCCTCCCACCCTCAGCTCCTCCCACAGACCTACATACCTGATCCTTCCTAAATCCCTTCATTGGTATTTCAGCCACATGTACGTTTCCAGACGAGATGGTGTCTCATTTACGTTCCAGACGGTATTCAGGAATGGGTCAGGCTGTTAATAGTTTAATGTGTGTGACACATTAATTCCCATGTTTTTAAGAGCAGAGAAATTTAAAGAGCAAGAGGAGATTTCGAATAACAGAGATCTCAGCACGTAGATCACAAACTACAAGAAAATCTAAATGTGTAAAATATACAAACACTTCTCAAAGAATAAGGAAATACCTAAACCTCCAAGTTGCCTTGGAAAGGAAGAACCAAGTTTCTTCCGCAGTTAATGTGCAAGGAGAGCTGGAATAGACCCTTATTCCTGTCGTAAGTTGCTAATTTAGAATTTTGCATCAGGTTTATCATCTCTCAAATATGGAGTAATACGCCCATGTTAGTATTTTCACGTGTAACTGGGGTTTTAGTTTCTAAAGGGCAATACTTCGTCATAAAAATATGTTCACTGAAACAGATTCTAATATCTAATTTGGGAGTAGGTGTTTTAGGAGAGCATAAATCAACACAGCAGTGTATTCCCTTTAAATACTAAGAGAACATAAGCATTATGAATATTTACAATATTTCAAGGCCCATTTAAGTGAGTCTGCAGGCGTTGCCCTGTGGATACAGTAATAGCTCATCTTTATTGAACATCATGCCAAGCGTTGTATGAAGTGCCATGTGTGCATTGACTTCATCTGATCCTCAGAGCAAACCTGTGGGCTTCTTGCTGATTTAATCCCCGTCTTCTGGGTGAAGAACGAGGAGCTCAGAGAGGCAACGCAACTTAGCAAATGTCACACAACCAGTGAGTAACTGAGAAAGCAAAAGTCCTTTTACTTGATACCGTAGTCTGTATTCTGAGCCACTATCCTAAAATAGCAAGTAATCTCAAGTGTATGTGGTTTATGTGACTAGAAAGACTGAGTAGTTATGTTTTTAAACATTTTTTGTTATAAGCTAAAACAGATAAAGAAAATCTCACTCAAAAAAATTAGTCTAATGAATCATTTATAAGGCAAATCACCCTTGAAACTCCCACCCAGGTCAAAAGCTTTGTCAGCCTCTCCAGAAGCCCCTCCGTGTGGCCCCTCCGTCCCTTCAAAAGTGGCCACTTGTCCAGCACTCCCTCGTGTGCCTTTCGTAGTTCATCAGCCAAGTGCACGTCTCTAGGCACCAGAGTTGGGTCTTGCTCTTTTTCTTTTTTAAATATGTCTTCGAGTCTCTTTTAATCTGGCTGCCCCTCCATCCCTTTCTTTTCGCCACCACCTGTCTGTTGTAGTCCCCAGGGCCATGTGGCTTGTTGGGTTTCCCACAGTTGGCAGTTGCTGATCACACACTCCTGGTACAGTTCAGCTTGGTCCTTTGTCCTCTTTTGTGATGGGGGCTTTATGTGTGCCTTATTTGTGGGGAAATTGGCCCTGAGGGATAAAAGTAAGACAGCATGAGCCAGGGTTAACAGGAAGAGCTAAGTAAGTATAGCACACCTGGTGGGGTGGGGTGGGGTGGTCTGGTGTGGGTGGCACATAGGGATCCAGAGAGAGAAGCCAGCCTGAGACCCGGGGAGGAGCCAGTTGGGCAGTGTCCTGAGCGCCAGGCTGAGGCATCAGCACCCAGGCCTAATTGTGATTCAGGAATGAGAGCTGTGTCTTAAAATAGACAGCAGTGGAGTGTGATGGATTTGGTGTGCTTGTTGGCAGAGAGGGTGGACAGAGGTGACCACAGTAGTAACACAGCCCATCTAAGGAGCAGTGCAGGAGACAAACACTGGAAATGGGCAAGAGACCACTCTTGGATGTCATCTGTAAGCCGGGGGATTGTCACTAGATGGCCAGCTCAAGAATCCTTTTCAGTCAGTAAATTGTGTGATCCCTTTCCTGATGCTTAAATTGTTCATTATGTGATGAAATGTCTCTGAATACCTAAGCCTTATTAGGATTTGGGGAAGAGCAGTTTGCAAAAAATACTGCAGATAAGCAGTCTGTTTCTGGCAACATGTTGACTAAGAATTTAACTGCCTACTTAAGTTTTTTTTTTTTTAATGTTTTAGTGAGCTTACAGTGTGTCAATTTCTGGTGTACAGCACAATACTTCAGTCATATAGGAACATACATATATTCCTTTTCATATTCTTTTTAACCATGTTACTACAAGATACTGAATATAGTTCCCTCAGTATCTGCAAATCTCAAACTCCCAATTTATCCCTTCTCACCCCTCCCCCTCCCCCGTAACCGTAAGTTTGTTCATAAGTTTGTTTTCTATGTCTATGAGTCTGTTTCTGTTTTGTAAATAAGTTTGTCTTTTGTGTGTGTGTGTGTTTTAGATTCCATATATAAGTGATATGGTATTTTTCTTTCTCTTTCTGGCTTACTTCATTTAGAATGACATTCTCCATGTCCATCCATGTTGCTGCAAATAGCATTCTTTTATTCTTTTTTATGGCTGAATAGTATTCCATTGTATAAATATACCACATCTTCTTTATCCAGTCATCTGACAATGGACATTTAGGTTGTTTCCATGTCTTGGCTATTGTGAATAGTGCTGCTATGAACATTGGAGTGCATGTGTCTTCTTGAAATAAGGTTCTCTCCAGATATATGCCCAGGAGTGGGATTGCCTTTTGAGGAATCTCCATACTGTTTTTCCATAATGGCTGCACCAAACTACATGCCCACTGGCAGTGCCGTTTTTCCCATATGGTATAAACACGGGCTGTGAGCAAGGATGCAGAGCTTGAGCTTGTTCCCTTATCAGTAAAATACGTTTGATCATCCCTAACTCATCCTTCCCAGGGCTGCTGTGAGGATTAAATACAGCTTGTAAAAGGGCATTGGGACTGTGAGGCATAATGTGATAATAACAGTAAACTGTCACAAAGTCAGGAGTTATTTATCAACAGCAAGTTTTTCTCATTATTTTCATATTGGAATCAGGGTAAAACAAATTCCAAGGACCCTTAGGTCAACATAAAGTGATTTGTAATTTTTTGTTTAAAAAGTAATCACTTTGTGATGTCATTGTTTAAAAAGTAATTATCTTGGCTGCAAACTCAGAGATGCCATAATCTTTGGTCAGAAAGCCATCTGTTTCCTACACACTGAAACATCTTTTCCTTTGAGCTGCTGCTTGTTTACTAGTAGATGAGATCCAAGAGGCAAGACCCCGAAAATTACTTAAATTCACCTCCATATTGATTGAGAAGGATGCCTGACCACTGAGTTCAGTGAAGAGCTCCATCTCAGGAACCAGACCACAGGCCGTTAACGCAGGCACACCAGTCTCCCTGCATATTGAAATGTAGAATCCAGAGTTTGAAGTTAGTGGATTAGGAAGAGCTAGAAAATACACAATTCCTTGGGAAGCTGCCCAGACAACAGCAACCAGCCTCCAGCTTCCATTCCCGTAGGAAGAGACCAGGCTAAAACCTTGGCCCACCACGGTCTGGTGGGCAGGTGCAGAGAGAAGGCAGCCTCTGCGTGGCTCCACTGGACCCCCCTAGGGGAAGAGCCGTGCAGTGTGCTAAGTGCTCCCATGCTCAGGAGGATAGGATCAAGTCTGGATTTCCATGTGACATTCAATTTTAAATATGGCAGCACCATCAACGTTTTTAAAACCAAGTACGCCACACAAAAAAGCCCTTACAGATTTGACCCAGGGGTGTTCAGTCCCCTTGATATGAGGTCAGAAATAGTGGTTACAAGGAATTGGATGGATGTGCTTTCTGTCTACGAAATTGTTAAGTCAGTTGTGTTTTTAAATGACAGAACTTATGTTGCAGTGAAGAAGGGGTAGTTCCACCATCAGGTGCACTCATTCTGCTTTTATGAAGGGAGGGGAAGAGGGCAAGACTGCAGAGAAGCTGTTGTTACGGACAGAATGTTCCCCGCCCCCTGCAAATTCATATGTTGAATCCCTAACTCCCAGTGAATTTGGAAGTAGGGTCTTGGCAGGTGATTAGAATTAGATAAGGCCACGAGGGTGGAGCCCTGATGAAGGGATCAGTGCCCTTGTAGGAAGAGATGACAGAGAGCTTGCTCTTTCTCTCCCTGTGTGCACAAAAAAGAAATCGTGTGAGCACACAGCCAGATGGCAGCTGCCTATAAGCCAAGAAGAAAAGCCTCAAATGAAACCTACCTTGCCAGAACCTTGGTGTCAGACTTCCCAGCCTCCAGGCCTGTGAGAAGCAAATGTCTGTTTAAGCCACCCAGTCTCTGGCATTTTGTTATGGCAGCTTGAGCTGACTGATACACTGGTGCTGGCTGGAGGACCAGTAGCAGAAGGGAGAGAAGAGCTGGCTCGCAGATTAGCAGGATGAGGGCTGATCAGAACCAGAAGCACTTGAGCATTGATCAGACTTGGTATAAATGCAGCTTAAGCTCCTTTGTCAAGAACTGACAGCCTGTCCTGAAGCTGGGGAGGCAGACCTCCAAGGCTGGTCTACAGCATGCACCAAAATTTGGAATGGGCACTGGGTTAGAAGTAGGTAACTGGCTGGCTCCTGGGACCAAGTGTGTGTTTCTGGTTTTGTTGGTTTTTTCAATGTATGTTAAATGTTGAGTGGCCAAGTTATATCAGAATCACTGCTGGTTGCCCAAGGACCTCGGTGCTGATTCTAAGTAGTCCATCCTCATTCACATCAACTCCAAGTGACCGGGAGGCCTTTAAGTTGAATTCTGTGTCTCACTGTGGTCTCGTATCACCCAGTCTGTTTACATGAAAGCAAGAGAGAGGCAGCAAGTTGTCCTGGAACCAGCCTGGGCTGCGGAGTTGGGGCCATCCAGGCTGCAGTTCTGGCCCCCACTGTCACCTCTCATCTTCAAATGGGGATTATTAACACCTCCACGTGGTGTTCTGTAGATTGGAGATAACAGATAGAAATACCTAATCTAGTGCCAGCCCCCTAGACGAGGAGGTGGTGTTGGGAGAAAACACTGACCTTGGGCATCAATTTCTTCTCTAAAATGGCCACAGTGGTCTGGTCAGGTAATTTGCTATTAAGAATCTCATAAAAGGTAATATAAAGCCCTCTATGCACAAATGTACAAAGGCACATACTTTAAATATATTAGGGAACTCAGTCCTACACTAACCCCAGTGCCAGGTGATTTCTAAGAATTACGATATTGTTTCTCACAAATAACTGGGCTTATCATGAAACAGGCTCTTTCTATCCTCCACTGAGTTGAAACATCCAGGAATCTATCCTGCTCATCAGTGCTTTCCTATTGCTAGTGTTTGCCACATATGTCGTTTAATATGTTATCTAACATTTAGAGCAAAGAACTTCACATCTGGATTATCGACCACCCATAACTTCCAAATTCAGGGAGTAAAAACTGGGGCTGGGTTACTGTGGGTCCCAGACCCCATGAATACAGGAAGTACAGTGGCCAGTTTAAAAAGTTTGTTTTTCCACCCAGCTTACGAAAGAAGATGCATCCATTTCCATCATTGTTACAAAGCCCCAGTTTTGGGAAATGACTTTGTAAGATAATTGTTAATGGAAAGTCTCAGTTATACATACAAATAGGACCTAATGTTTATGCTTGTTTTTTTAACATTGAAAAGGTGTATGGTTTCTAAAACAAGGTTATGTGGTTACTGTGTGTAAGGAGTTTAGTTACTCTCCAATGGTGAATACACAAAATCTGATGTCTTTGAGGAAAGTCTGCCTCATTCCCTGGCCCCTGCAAAGTGTGGCAATGTCCGTGAGCAGGAGAAGAGGGATCCGTGTCCTCAGTCTCTTTATTTCAGGGAAAAGTTGATGAAGATGTGTGGCTTGAGTCAGTGAGGGAATGAGTCATTTATCTTCAAAAAGAAAGGTCATATGGAAGTAATTCTACAAATATTTGGCTGTGCGTAAATTCAGTACAGTTGCTTCAACTAGAACTTAAGCTCCAACCCCACCCTCCTACTCTAATATTTCACAGGACTCCAGACAGCCCTTTGCATACATCTCTCTGGCATCCCAGCTTTCCAGGGCAGGAAACGGAGCTTATTCCCTGGATTTAAGTGCAAGAGTTGGCCAGAGTCTCTCTTTAGCCCTGACAGAATCAAGATGAGTTCAGGGTATTGATGCACCTCTTGAGTTTGGAGCAGAAAACTACCATTTGCTACAGAGCTGGATGATAACGCAATCTTCATGGGACCAGGACTTTGCTAGAGAAGCTTAGTGTGGTGGAAACCCTTTGAAGTCAGACCTTAGATTGAATGCTGACAAATGTACACCTCCAGGCAGGAGAGCACAAGCACGAACGAGGCCAAAACAGGAAAGAACAAAGGCAATTCGGAGAAAACAGACAAGGAAGAAGAAACACTGGAAAAGAAAGCTATTGTTGATACCCTCAGAGATACACAGTGCATCCAGAGAGCAACAGGGTGTCTTTTTGAAAAAATACTTTTTTGTCAGAGAATTAAAGGTCCTATAAATTAGAAAAAAATAAAATAAAAAGCAAAAACCAGAATAGCAGAAATGAAAAACAGTGGAAGACACTGAGAGATAAAGCTGAGGAAAGTTCCTTAAGAAGTAGAGTGAAAAGATAGAGATGGAAAAACCAGATAAAAGTTAAACAGGAGGCCTGGTCCAGGAGGCCCGTTATCCAAAAAAACCTAGATCTAGAAAGAGATACATTTTTAAAAGAAGATGTTAAGAACTGCAGTTTTGTCATATGCTGAAATTCTAACCTTCAAGGGGATGGAATTAAGCAATTAGGTCATGGAAGCAACTTCAGCTGAAGAACCTAGAAGCAGGGCACAAAATAGGGTGACAGGCAGGATTTCTCCTTGTTTGGGAGCTCCAGGCCCAGCCCTAGACCTCAGTGGGTCAGCTTCTGTGAAGCTGGCATTGGGCCTTTGGAGGTGAGTAGGTCATGAGGGTAGAGCCCTCATGAATGGGATTAGTGCCCTTCTACAAGGGGCCCCAGACAGCTCCCTCAAGGCTCTTCTGCCACGTGAGAACATAGAAAGCAGCATTAAGAAACCAGAGACAGGGCCCTCAACATTGGTGGCGCCTTGAACTCGGACTTCCAGCTTCCAGAACTGTGAGAAGGAAATATTTGTCCAAGCCACACAGCATACGGCATTTTACCATAGCTGCTGGAGCTGACTAAGATGGGTGGAGAACAGAATTAAAAAGTCAAAAACTTTCCCAGTGCCCTGCTCAGTGGATCAAAATAAACCCTTACACATACATATCATTGTGAAATTTTACAATATAAAAACAAGAAGTTCCTTTAAGCTTTCAGAGTGCGGCCGCAGAAGGGGAGAACATTTCTCAGAAAGGAACAAGAATCGGAATAGCACTGGATTTCTCAATAACACTGGATGTTAAAAGACAAGAGAGTGATGCCCTCAAAAGCCTGAGGGGAAGTGGTTCCCTAGCCCAGGATTCTAGATCCAGCCAAACTAACAAATGAGGGGGAGAAATTAAGACTTTCCTGACACACAAGATTTCCCATGAATGTTTTGTAAGAAGCTCCTGGAGGATGTTCTCCACCAAAGCAAGGTAACCAAAAAAGGAAGGTAGGATCTTCCAAACGGTGGTGAGGAGAGATCCTACATGAGACAACAGCTTGCAGCTGCCTTAGAGCAGGAGCAGACCAGCCTGGACTGGACCAGACCACAGCAGGTCAAGAGCTCGGGGAAAAATTTCTTCAAGAAGAAATGGATAGACAACGTATGTGTTTGAACAAAATGGAGAGGAAGGAGATTTACCTACCTAAGCAAAATTTGGAAGAGCTGGACAGCAAAATAACCATGGTACGTATGACATGGTAGGGCAGGGTTGTAACTGGTACTTACGTAATTATGATGCCAACAAGATTCTACTGGGAGAATGGAAAAACAGGATGTGTGTGAGGGGGTGGGGGAGAAGATGAAAGAGAACTGAATAATGGCTAAAACTAGAAAGAAATCAGAGTAGCACTATGGCAGACTACATTTGAATAGCACTATTTTATTAAGGTTAGAGTTCCCAGGGTGGTCATATGGATAAGTGACATGATGTTTGCAACTGGCTAGCAAATAGCACTGAGAGAGAAGGTGGATCTCAGTTAAGGATATTCAGGTATTCATTATACTCTTCCTGTAACTTTTCTGAAGGTTTACATTTTTTTCAGAAAAAAACCCAAAAAACCTGGGAGATGACTTGTAGCATAATTGCACTGTTTAGAAGGAGATGGCCATGCTTATCAAGTTGCTTAAAAGTTTTTAAATGTTTGTCCTTGGGGATGGGAAATCAGCACGTTGGAATGGTGGGAGGGCGGGCCCACTGCTGTTCTTTAGAACTAGCTTTGAATGGTGATTTGACTATTGAACTCAGACATATATAACTGATTAAAAACAAAAGCTAAATTTTAAAAAACAAATACAGGGGAAATTAAAAATTAGTAAAACCAAAACTTTTTTTAAAAAGCAGCTTTTGTACCTGCAAATCCTGTGGGAAATACTATAGAAAAATATTATCCACAGCAACAAAAGGAACATAAAAAATTTAGAAACAACGCTGACGTGAAAGCTGTAAGATTTCAATGAGGACTAGCCCTCTACCAAGGGACTTGAGGAATTCTTGGAGAGATGTGTCTTATTCCTGGGCAGGATGACTCAGTATTGTAGAAGGAGCAGTAATCCCTACAGTACACTCAGTGCAACCTCAATCAAAATTCCAACCAAATGATTTTTTGGCTCATTTGTGAGACTACTATAAAAATAAATAAATTGGATAAGGAATTGCTCAACCAGATTTTAAATTATATTAAAAACCACAGAAATTAAAACACTGCAGTATGGGCACTGTAAATGAAAGGTCAACAGAAACAAACAGTCTAAAAATATCGGTCCAAGTATAGCATGTGCTAAAGATGGCCTTTCCACTAAGCACGCGTGTGTGTGTTGGCGAGCGAGGAGAAATGGATTCATCAAGCAACTGGCTAGTCGTTGCGGAGATCCCACCTTGTACAGGACAGGACCTGTAGCGTGGGCCCCTCCCTCGTTTTCTTACCTGCACATATATTACAGCTACTTTTTAAAAAACACCTTTATTGTGGTATGGTTTCTGTAAACTACACATATTCCAGATGTACAATTTGATGAATTCTGATAGATGTGTATACACCCATGAAATCACCACCACAATCAAGATAGCTAGCATTTCCATCACTCTCCAAGAGGTGCAATTTTTAAACTTCCAGTTTATCCCTTCCCACCCCCTTTACCCGTTGGTAACCTTACGTCTGTTCTCTGTGTCTGTGAGTCTGTTTCTGTTTTGTAGATAAGTTTATTTGTGTCCCTTTTTTCTAGATTCCACATATGAGTGATATCACATGGCATTTTTCTTTCTCTTTCTGGCTCACTTCACTTAGAATGACGATCTCCAGGTCCATCCATGTTGCTGCTAATGTATTATTTATAACGTGAAAAATAAAACTATAAAGGCCATTAAACAAAACAGAAATGTCAAATCTAGCCAGTTGCCACACCAGAGCACAAGCACCATGCATGTCTTCAGCCTCTGTCACCACCCCATTTTTAATTGTGTTTTGTTTGCTTCTCCATTTTAAATATCTCTGGACGGCACCTCCAGTGTAGCTCCATGCTGAGAAGCCCTCTAGCATGTCTGCCCTGGATGAGCGCAGCAGGATCCTACCTGGTTTCCGACTTCTAACATGGTCTGAATCCAATCCAGGGTGGGATTGCTTGCTCTCAGGCCCACGTCCAGTGGTTTGTTGTGGACTGGGAGGCCTTCGCACTCCAGCCCCTTCTTTCTTGGGCATCCTCTCTCCTGCTATCTCTGGACCGTTCTAAGAACAGTGAACTGCATCAGCCTTCTCCCCCAGACGTCCCCACACACTGTTCCACCCAGTACACTTCCCGGTGCCTCTTGCTCTGCAGGCCTGGGAGACTTCCATGACTCCCTGATACCGTGGACTCTGCTAATGAAAGCATTTTGTCTACTTGACTATCTTCCCCCAGGAAGTATGTTTTATGAATTGCAGGAATCATGTCTGCTTGTCCATCTTAGATCCCCCGGAATCTAACATTATACCTAGAACATGAGAGGCACTCACTAAGTATTTGGTGAATGAATTTAACTGTGCTTGTATAAATCAGTCCTTCACGATTAAAAAAAAAAACAAGCCCAAAGTCACATGGCACAAAATGGACGGTAACAGCCAACAGCAACCATGACCAGCTGGCTTTAATAAAGCCCTGGGCTGTGTCTGAAACTGTGCCCTGTGTGCTGTTTACAAAATTACAAATTCCTGCTCAGAGCAGTCTCCTCTGACTTCTAAGTATTTTCAACAATGGCAACTTCTCAGAATCTGACCCACTGAGGTCTGGGGCTGGGCCTGGAGCTCCCAAAGGAGGAGAAACCCCACCTGGGATCCTATTTTGTGTCCTGCCTCTACGTTCTTCAGTGCAGGAGCTTCAGACTCACCTTGTGCACGGCCCAGCTTCTACACTGGAAATGGGATCTTAAAAGCGAAATTCTGAAACTATTTTCCTTTGCTCTCCATGTAAGTATCAGTTTATTTTCTCAAGTACCGACAAAAACCCGGCTCTTTCTAGTAGAAATGGGTGGGGTTTGGGGGTTAAGGGAGTTGTCAGCTGGATGATAACTGACATCCTCCTGAGGCAAGGACAACCCAGGTCCATGAACAAGTGCTTCCCCCACGGCCACGCAGTAAGGACTGGGGCAGAAGAGAATTAATAAAACGGCTGCACTTAGGCTAACAGATTACTTATATGCTTGCTCTTAAACTGGCCAACTAACCTGACCGATCGGTTGCTGTTCCCAGCCCGAGACCCATTATTAAAATGAAGCTATTAATTTTGCTGCCTCTGCTTTATTCCGGTAATCAAGAGAAATAATCATACCTGGTTTCCGAGTTGTTCTCCAGCAAGAAGTTCACAGAATTGTAACCTTACAAAACAGCCTGAATCACCAGAAGACCATGCTGTGGGCGCTTACAGATAAAGAGATCAAAAGAGTGGCAACCACCAGCCTCTACAGAATCAATCACCTGGAAACACCATGACACCACTCTGAGCCTCATAAGGAAAAAATTCTGTTGATTGTTATCGATGTCTTCTTGTTTAAGCTGTCGCTATGTAATCACCCTGCCCCATCCCCAAGATGGGTTCACCGTTTTGAAGGCACCAGCCTGCTGTGAGCCCCCTTGGCCTGGCAAAGCAATAAAGCTGTCTCTTCTGCACTCTAAGACTCTGTTTCTGAGCTTTAATTCAGCTTCATGAGGAACAGGGGCCGATCTTTGGGCAATAGGACCACAGGTGTCCTCCGCCTCAGCTCTGAAGTTAATCTGATGTTCTGTCAACTCCAGTAGTGTGTTGCTTCCTCTAGATATAAAAGAGAAGTCTTTTGATTTAAAAACCTTTAAAGAATCACAAGGCCACAAAGCTAACACTGAATAGGAAGGAAATATTTTAAGTTCCTTAGCACTTGTCTTTCACTTAGAGCAAAATGTTAAAGCTTCTGTGACTGGCTCTTTATGCCTCTCTTCTTTTCTTCTGGATAGTTTTTGTCTCAAACTTTGCTAGCAAAAGGTTAGAAAGAAAAAAGAAAATCATTAACCTAGTACGGTGACAATCACAATATATTCTGGGTTCACCTGTCAAGTTGTTTACTCCTTTGGGGTCTAGTCCAGCTGTCTTGCAGGGTTGGAAGGAGACTTCTTGCAGAAAGGTTTCAACTGGATTTAGAATTTAAATCTAACTTCAAGCAAAGGGGGAGGAGAGACTGCCAAGGTCCATGGGTCCACGTGGGTCTGGCCTGAGGTCACCCGTGAGAGCCAGCTGTGAAAGGAGGCTTGTGTTCCACCAGCGCTCGGAGACAGGAGCTTGCCCTTCTAGACATCAAACAGCTACATCCGATGAGAGGGCCATCCCACCAGCCTCATTCATGGCTTACTCCCTGAGTAGCAGAAAGTTCACTTAGCATCTTGAAGACAGAGATAGGAGTTACGATGGACTAAACAGAATAAAATGCAGCAAGTAAGCCATTTGGCGACCATTTCCCCTGAAGCCAAGAGTCTCATCATAAACAATTCAGAGAGGATGGGTTGGGAGGGAGTAATTGATGACTAGTTTTTAATTTTATGAAAAGTGTTGTCTCCATTTCCGATGACAAGATCATTATGTATTCTCACCAAACTGGGAGCACACTAGCTCACAAATCAACTGTATGACCTTACATACCTTCTGTATGAAACTGAGTTTACATCCTTCTATTCCTATGGAGTAGAGCCAAGCTTTTTTCATTTGGAAACCCTAACCACCCTGAACAAATATCAATTTTCCCTCACGTGATCTTTAGGAATGGTTTACCACAGGATCCTTAGTTAACCAGAAATGCTTAGCGATTCCTTGTCATGCTGAGTTTGTTTTGTTTTCTTAAATACAGGAAATGCACTGGAGTTAACTTTTTTCTTCACCGGACAAAAACACAGAAGATAAAATCACTCTTTTCCCTTAGTTATAGTAGTCAACAGTTGTGGCTGCTCGGCATCCGTTCTCTGTTCTAAACCCCCAGCCATCCCCCAACAACCCCCATCCCCGCGGTGTGATTGGCCGAAGGTGTCCTGGCCGGCGGCCTCTCAGGGCTGTGCTGGCCGGCACAGTGGCCACTGGCCGCAAATGACTCCTGAGCACTTGAAATCTGTCTAAGGAATTAAATTTGTAATTTAACTTTAATCAATTTACTTAAATTTATAAACTGATGCTCAATTCAGTTTTTGAGAACTCTTAAGTATGTTTGGAACAATGTGAGTCCGTGAATCTACTTTTCCAACCGTAAATTTTATGAAAGCTACAGTTAACTTTTCACAGTTCAAGTATTTCTGCTGAAAATTTAGCTTCCAAATTGAGGTGTGTTGTAATTATAAAATAGACTCTGGATTTTGCGGGCAAAGTACAAAATATTGGTAATTTTGCATATTAGCTACTTGCTGAAATGATAATATTTGAATATATAAGGTTAAATAAAATATATTGTTAAAATTAACTTTTCATGTTTCTTTTTTACTTTTTTAAACGTGTGGCACTAGACAACGCAACATCACACACGTGGCAGGCGTTCTGTTCAGCGCAGGCCGGGCGGGCTGGGCAGCCAGGCGAGTGCGCGGACTGAGCGGCGGGTCAGTGGGGTCGCGCTCCCTCCCAGTGTCCCCTCCTGGCGAGACCCTCCAGGCTTCCTCGTCTTCCTGGCGGATTCCCCCCAGCTCACATCAACCGCCTCCTCCTGGTGTTCGCAGCCAGACACCCGAAAACAGACCCGATCGGGATTCGTCGGGAAGCCAGTCTCTCGCCTGGGCCCCGGTTTCCCAGAATTCCTGGTACGACGGTTACCGCTGACGTCACAATCACCGGGGCGGGGTGGGGCGGGGTGGGGCGGGGCGACGTCACAATTTCCGGGGCGGGGCGGCTGAGTCTCCATCAAATGCCTGTGGGATTCAGATGCTCAGCCACGGTTGAGAATTGCAGGTGTAGGTCTTCACCTGAGAGTCTGCTCGGCCAGTGAGTGAACACGAGCCTGTGCTGCTACACTTCTGACGGAGACGAGAGCCAGCTTCCTGGCGTCCCCGCGCTCCGCAGCTGGAGGACTTCCAGGCGCACATTCAGCAGGTAGTTTAGTGAGGGCCTAGCACTTACGCCGCGGGTATAGACACTAAAGGTATAGCAGTGAGCGAAGCGGATGAAAACCCCTCTCTGCCAAAGCGCACTTTTTAGTGGAGAATGGGGCAAAAATAAGCCAAACAAAAAAAGATACTTAACTATGTTACGTGATGAGAGTTCTCAGAAGAAAGCCAAACCAGGAAAGGTGGTAAGGAGTGTGTGTGTGTGTGTGTGTGTGTGTGTGTGTGAAGGGCATTGACATTTAGGTGAGGTGATCACAGAGGGAACGCTAAGCCAGCCTTGAGAATATGGGGTTGGGGAGAGCCTTCTAGGCAAAGGGGGAAGCAAATGCAAAGGCTCTGAGGTAGGACCTTGGCCTTGAAGTTACCATGGAGTTCTTTAATTGGGCCACCTCTTAACTTGTGAGGCTGAAGTTTGCTCAAGGCTTCTGGATGCTGGAAGCTGCCACCCAGGAGGAGCAGTGGGCAGCACCAGCTGGTCCTGAAGGATGAGGGGAGGGAAGAGTGGGGTCGGAATCTACCTGGCGATGTGGTGAGACCATTGCCCTAATGACGTTCTCTACCTCGTATAACTTGATGTGCCATTTTGAAATTTGAATTTGCTCTTGTCAACTTAAAGGATCACAGGGGATTTGAAGATGGAATAAGTAGCTTCTAGACCAGATCCTGTGGCCAGAAGGCGGCCCTATTTTCACCCAAAATACTCCTTGCTAAAGAGGTCTCAGCCTCTCACTGGAGGTGCTGCATGCTTTCAACCAGCTAACCAGGAGCTGGGAGCGTCTTCCATCCCTAGCCAGGAGCACCCACCTGGCAGGGGGATGTGGGCTTGAGGCTGTCTGTCTGTCCAACTGGACTGGGCCTGAGTGCCTAGGGACAGGTAGCTTGTTAACGGGTGTTTTTTTTTTTTTTTTTTTAACGTAGTACTTAGTTTTTATTGAGGTATAATTAACATCACCTTATATTACTTCTAGTTGTACATTTTGATTGGATTTTTTTTAACATTTTTTATTGATTTATAATTATTTTACAATGTTGTGTCAAATTCCAGTGTAGAGCACAATTTTTCAACAGTTGGGTTTTGATTTTCTTTAATGCATGCAAATGATCAAAGGTAAAACTAGAATAGCCTAACTTCCTGGAAGTAGGTGGAGCCTTTCCCTTGTTCACAGTGAGAGAGGTTTGGAATTGATGGCCCCAGCCTGTTGGGATAAGTGAGAAAACCGAGGAATGCTCTTTTTTGCACATTTGTTTCTCGTAAGAGTGTCCTATTTTAACAGGAAACAATAAATATTGTTTCTAATTGAAAAAACGTCTGAGCTATCAGAGGAACAGCGGAAGGCCAATGTAGCTGGCGTGGGGTAAGGAAAAAGAGTGGGAGAAACTGAAGTCAGAGAGGTCAGGGCAATGGGGAGGGGAGGCATTTGCAGTGTCCACTTTCACCCATTTAACGTGTGAAGGGTCATAACAGCCATCAACCCTGAGGGTGAAGTGGTGCTGGGAAAACGCTTTCTGGGGCCCCCATCCACGTGCCCTTTCTCCATCTGATCAGTGCTTACTCAGCAGTTCTGAGAGAGGCGCTGCTCCAGGACGGTCACTCTGTGTTCACATATTTTGGGGTGAAGATAAGTAGAAAGAAGCCTTTGTTTCACAGAGCTTAACGCAACCACACCCTTATACTAGGATGTTCATGGATTTTCTTCATGATAAACACATAATCACAATGAGAGATATGGAAAAAAAGAGAAATAAAAATACTGTGGCAGGATCATAAACCCTGAATGCTCTTTGTCTGCCCTGAATGAAGTGAGGAAACTTCCCAGGATACAGTTTATTTGGAAAATTGGAAAATTCTAATAGCTACCGAACATGGTTTTGTTTTTCTTAGGTATCCTGACTTCTCTCTGTACTTAGCTCATCACAGCACTCTGACTAATTCGATTGGATTCCACATCAGGAAAACTTTAAAAAGTAAATGTGCATTTCCTGGATTGTTAAATACTCTGACACATCATTTCCTTTTTTGGTATAATTTCTGTACAGTAAACCACACATATTTCAGATCTACAATTTGATGTATTTTGATAGATGTCTGCACCTATGAAACCACCACCACAATCAAGATAGTTAACATTTCCATTTCTCCCCAAGAGGTGCAAATTTCAAGCTCCCAATTTATCCCTTCTCACCTCCTTTAGTCCCTGGTGACCATAAGTCTGATATCTATGCCTGTGAGTCTCTTTCTGTTTTGTAAATAAGTTCATTTGGTTTTTGTTTTTTTTTTTTTAGATTTCACATATGAGTGGTATCATACGATATTTTTCTTTCTCTTTCTGGCTTACTTCACTTAGAATGACGATCTCCAGGTCTATCCATGTTGCTGCAAATAGCATTATTTTAATGTTTTTTATGGCTGAATAGTATTCCATTATATAAATATACCACATCTTTATTCAGTCATGTGTCGATGGACATTTAGGTTATTTCCATGTCTTGGCTGTTGTAAATAGTGCTGCTGTGAACATTGGGATGCATGTTTCTGAATTATATTATTCTCCGGATATATGCCCAGGAGTGGGATTGCTGGATCATATAGTAAGTTTATTTTTAGCTTTATAAGGAACCTCCATACTGTCTTCCATTGTGGTTGTACTAATTTACATTCATACCAACAGTGTAGGAAGGTTCCTTTTTCTCCACACCCTCTCCAGCATTTATCATTTGTGGACTTTTTATTGATGGCCATTCTGACTGGTATGAGGTGATATCTCATTGTTGTTTTGATTTGCATTGCTCTGGCAATTAGCCATGTTGAGCATCCTTTCATGTGCTTGTTGGCCATTTAGATGTCCTCTTTGGAGAGATGTCTATTTAGGTCTTCTGCCCACTTTTGGTTGGGTTGCTTCTTTTTTTTTTTTTTTTAAGTGTATGAGCTGTATATTTTGGAAATTAGTCACTTGTCAGTTGCATGATTTGCAAACACTTTCTCCCATTCCGTAGATTGTCTTTTCGTTTTCTTGATGATATCCTTAGCTGTGCAAAAGCTTTTAAGTTTAATTAGATCCTATTTATTTATTTTTGCTTTTATTGCCATTACTCCAGGGGCAGGTTCAGAAAATGTATTGCTGCGATTTATGTCCAAGAGTATTCTGCCTATGTTTTCCTCTAGGAGTTTTATAGTATCTGGTCTTATATTTACATCTTTAATCCATTTTGAGTTTCTTTTTGTATATGGTGTTAGAGAATGTTGTAATTTCAGTCTTTTACAGGTAGCTGTCCAGTTTTCCCAGCACCACTTACTGAAGAGACTGTTTTTTATCCATTGTATATTCTTGCCTCCTTTGTCATAGATTAATTGACCGTAAGTGTGTGAGTTTATTTCCGGGCTTTCTATCCTGTTCCATTGATCTATGTGTCTATTTTTGTGCCAGTACCATACTGTTTTGATTACTGTAGCTTTGTAGTATAGTCTGAAGTCAGGGAGCATGATTCCCAAAGATATGTTCTCCTTTTTCAAGAATATTTTGGCTATTCAATTTCTTCTATATTTTTATACAAAATTTAACTTTTTTTGTTTCAGATCTATGAAAAATGTCACTGGTAATTTGATAGGGATTGCACTGAATATGTATATTGCCTTGGGTAGTATGGCCATTTTAACAGTATTGATTCTTCCAATCGAAGGACACAGTATCTGTTTCCATTTGTTTATGTCATCTTTAGTTTCTTTCATCAGTGTCTTACAGTTTTCAGAGTACAGGTCCTTTGCCTCCTAAGGTAGGTTTATTCCTAGGTATTTTATTCTTTTTGGTGCAATGGTAAATGGTTTTGTTTCTTTAATCTCTTTTTCTGCTATTTGGTTATTAGTGTATAGAAATGCAACTGATTTCTGTGTATTAATTTTGTATCCTGCAACTTTACCAAATTCATTGGTGAGCTCTGGTAGTTTTCTGGTCATTTCTTTAGGGTTTTCTATATAGAGTATCACGTCATCTGCAAACAGTTAGTTTTACTTCTTCTTTTCCAGTTTGGATTCCTTTTATTTCTTTTTCTTCTCTGATTGCTATGGCTAGGACTTCCAAGACTATGTTGAATAAAAGTGGCAAGAGGGGGCATCCTTTTTTGTTCCTGTTCTTAGAAGAAATGCTTTCAGCTTATCCCAATTAAGTAAGATGTTAGCTGTGCATTTGTCATATATTGTCTTTATTATGTTGAGGTATGTTCTGTCTATGCCCACTTTCTGGAGAGTTTTTATCATAAATGATGTTGAATTTTATCAAAAGCTTTTTCTGCATCTGTTGAGATGATCATATGGTTTTTATTCTTCAGTTTGTTAAAGTGGTGTATCACATTGATTGATTTGTGGATATTGGAAAAATCCTCGCATTCCTGGGATAAATCCCACTTGATCATGTTGTATGATCCTTTTCATGAATTGTTGGAGCCAATTTGCTAGTATTTTGTTGAGGATTTTTGCATCTATATTCATAAGTGTTATTGGCCTATAATTTTTTTGGTATCTTTGTCTGGTTTTGATATCAGCATAATATCAGAATGAGTGGAGAAGTGTTCCTTCCTCTGCAATTTTTGGGAATAGTTTCAGAAGCTATATAGTTAATTCTTCTCTATAAATGTTTGGTAGAATTCACCTGTGAAGTCTTCTGGTCCTGGACTTTTGTTTGTTTTGAGTTATTAAATTACTGATTCAACTTCAGTACTGGTAATTGGTCTATTCATATTGCCTATTTCTTCCTGATTCAGTCTTGGCAAATTGTACCTTTCTAAGAAGTGTCCGTTTCTTCAAGGTTGTCCTTTTTTTTGGCTTATAGTTGGTCATAATAACCTCTTCTGATCCCTTGTATTTCTGTGATGTTGGCTGTGACTTCTCCTTTTTCATTTCTGATTTTATTGATTTGGCTCTCTCCCTTTTTTTCTTGATGAGTCTAACTAAAGGTTTATCAATTTTGTTTATCTTTTCAAGAAACCAGCTGTTAGTTTCATTGACTTTTTCCATTGTTTTTTAGTCTCTATTTCATTTATTTCTGCTAGTCTTTATGATTTCTTTCCTTCTACTAACTTTGGATTTTGTTTGTTCTTTCTCTGTTTGTTTTAGGTATAAGGCTAGGTTGTTTATTTGAGATTTTCCTGTTTCCTGAGGTAGGCTTGTATCTCTATAAACTTTCTTATTAGAACTGCTTTTGCTGCATCCCAGAGGTTTTGGATCATTATGTTTTTGTTTTAATTTGTCTCAAAGTATTTTTTGATTTCCTCTTTGATTTCTTTAGTGATCCATTGGTAGTTTAATAGCATATTGGTTAGCCTCCATGTATTTGTGGTTTTTGCAGTTTTTTTTTGCTTCTTATAGTTGATTTCTAACCTCATAGCATTGTGCTTGGAAAAGATGTTTGGTATGATTTCAGTTTTCTTAAATTTACCAAGGCTAGCTTTGTGGGCCAGCATGTGGTTGATTCTGAACGATGTTCCATGTGCACTTCAGAAGAATGTGTATTCTGTTGCTTTTGGATGGAATGCTCTGTAGATACTAATTAAGTCCATCTGGTCTAATGTGCTATTTAGGGCCTGTATTTCCTTACTGATTTTCTGTCTGTATGATCTGTCCATTAATGTAAGCGGGGTGTTAAGGTCCCCCATTGTTATTGTGTTACTGTCTATTTCTCCTTTTATGTCTACTAACATATATAGAACATATATGTCTGTTCTTATATATTGAAGTGCTCCCACGTTGGGTGCATATATATTTACAATTGTTATTTCTTCTTGGACTGATCCTTTGAGCATTATGTAGTGTCCTTCTTTGTTTCTTTTAACAGTCTTTATTTTAAAGACTTTATTTTAATCTATTTTGTCTGAAATAAGTATTGCTACTCCAGTTTTCTTTGGTTTTCATTTGCATGGAATATCTTTTTCCATCCCCTTACTTTCAGCCTGCATGTGTCTCTAGCTCTGAAGTAAGTCTCTTATAGATAGCGTACATGTGGGTTTTCTTTTTGTGTCCATTCAGCCAATCTGTGTCTTTTGGCTGGAGTGTTTAATCTGTTTACATTTAAGTTAATCATTGATATGTATGTTCTTATTGCCATTTTGTTAATTGTTTTGGGATTTTTTTTGTAGGTCTTTTTTTCTCTTCTTTTTGTTCTCTTCTTTTGTGATTTAATGACTGTACAGTTATATTGGTTTGCAGCTACCATGAGGTTTTGGTATAGAAGTCTATATGTATACAAGATTGTTTTAAGCTGCTGATCTCTTAATTTCAAATGCATTTAGATACCCTGCATTTGTACCCTCCTCGCCTCACGATTACTTTTCTTGTGTCTAGTTGTAGCTTTTTCTTTTTTACCTAGAGAAGTTCCTTTAATATTTGTTATAAAGCTGATTTAGTGGCACTGAATTCTTTTAGCTTTTGTTTATCTGTGAAGTTTTTGATTTCTCCATCAAATCTGAATGAGAGCCTTGCTGGATAGAGTATTCTTGGTTGTAAGTTTTTCCCTTTCATCACTTCAGATATATCACACCATTGCCTTCTGGCCTGTAGAGTTTCTGCTGAAAAAACAACTGATAACCTGATGGGAGTTCCCTTGTATGTTATTTGTTGCTTTTCTCTTGTTGGTTTTAATATTTTCTCCTTATCTTTAATTTTTGTCTATTTGATTTCCATGTGCCTCTGTGTGTTCTTTTTTGGGTTAATTCTCTGTGGACTCTGTGATTCCTGGACTTCAGTGACTTTTTCCTTTCCCAAGTTAGGGAAAATTTCAGGTATTATTTCTCAGGTCCTTACTCTCTCTCTTCTCTTTCTGGGACCCTTAAAATGCAAATATTCGTGTACTTCATGTTGTCCCAGAGTTCTTTCTCTTAAACTATCCTTTCTTTTCATTCTTTTTTTCTTTTTTCTGTTCTGCAGTAGTGATTTCCACTAATCTGCCTTCTAGGTCATTGACCTGTTCTTCTGCCTCATTTAGTCTATTTTTGGTTCCTTCTGATGTGTTACTCATTTCAGTGATTTTAATTCTTTGCTAAAAACTTCACTCTATGCAACTATACTCCTCCCAAGTTCTCTGAACATTTTCACCATCATTACTCTAAACTCTTTCTTGGGTAGATTGCCTCTCTCTTCATCACTTATTTCCTCTTCTGGGATTTTATCTTGTGCCTTGGCCTGGAAGGTATTCCTCTGCCACCTCATATTGTCTAAATTTCTTTTTGTATTTTTATGTAGGTTAGTTACATTTCTCAGTCTTGGAGAGGTGGCCCTCTGTGGGAGATGCCCTATGCATCCCAGCAGTGTACTCCTCTCCTGTCACCCAAGGGCCAGGGTCCAGCAGGTGCCAGGGTAGAGGCTGGCCTGCATTTGCAGATTCCTTCCACAGGCTTTGGGATTGTTGTTTTCTTACTTCTGGTATCTGCCCCCTGGTGACTGAGGCTGGACTAGAGGCTAATGCAGGTTTCCTGGCAGGAGAAGCCAGTGCCTGCCCACTGCTGGGTGGAGCTTGGTCCTGGCCTTCTGGTGGGTAGTATCTAGAGGTGGCTCTGGGCTTAGGAAGTCTACTGATGGGTGGTGCTGTGTTCCCACCCAGTATGTTATTTGGCTTGAGGCTTCCCAGTCCTTAAGCCTACAGGCTGTTGGGTGGGGCTAGATCTTGGTGCTAATGACCCAAGCAAGATGTCAGTCTCCAGGAAAGTTCATGTAGATGAACACTCCCTGAATTTCCACCACCAGCTTTTATGTCCCCAGTGTGAGCCACAGCTGCCCCCTAGATCCTTAGGAGACCTTCCAAAACCAGCAGGCAGGTCTGGCCCAGATTCCTACAAGTCACTGCCTCTGCCCTTGGACCTGGTGCATGCGAGATTCTATGTATGCTTCCCTAGAGGATGAAGTCTCTGTTTGCCCCAGTCCCATGGGGCTCCTGGAGTTGAGCCCTGCTGGCCTTCAAAACCAGATGTCCCTGGGGTCTCCTCCTCCTTCCAATGCTGGAACCCCAAGCTGGAGAGCCTGATGTGGAGGTCGGAACTTTTCAATCCTATGGGAGGGCTTCTGTGACTTAATTACTCTTTAGCTTGTAGGTCGCCCACACATGAGGAATGGGGCCCAGTTATACTGTGAGCACACCCCTCTTACCAAGTCCTGCTGTGGTTCTCTCTTTATGTTTCCAGTTAAATAAGATCTTTTTTGCTGGGTCCCAGTTTTATTTTATTTTTTTTAATGGTTGTTTAGCAGCCAGTTGTGGTTTTGTTGTAGTCTTAGACATCTGTTTCATCAACTGATTTGCCCAAACTGCTGTGTGCCCCCCGCTGCTGGGGCACCAATGTCCTTTCAAGCCCCATTGTTTCTCCCACTACCTGTAACCCACTCTGGGTTCTGCCACCCAACCTCTGTGTTCACAGGCTGGTGCTCAGGCTTCTTTGTTCTGCTTGCAGACCTATGGTTAGATGCCTTGCCCTCTCACCACTCCAAATCAGGGATCAGGTGAGCATCTACGCACATGAATTCATTCGTTCTTTCACTCACTCATCAGTCATACTTTTTTTTGAGCGCGTCATGGAAGCCAGGCGTGGTTCCAGTACACACGAAAGGTGAGCTAAGTGACTATAGGTGGGAAGAAACTGAGGCTTGCCCTCTAGTGAGAAGACAGACCATAGATAAGTAGATAAGACATATGTCAAGTGATCAGAAATGTGAAAAGAACGGCAGAGAAAGAGATGGAGAGTGACAGAGTGGGTGGTGCTTGTCCAGAACAAGTGGTCCAGAAAGGACCTTTCGACAAGGTGATGTTGGAGTAGGTCTCTGGGCATCTCAGGGTGGGTCTTTCCAGGCAGAGAAGGCAGTGAGAAGCAAGACTCCGAGGCCTGGCTGTGGCTGTGGCTGTTGGAGCAGCAGCCCCGAGGTTGTTTGGAGGGAGGTAGGCGGACGGGTGCGGAGGGCTGGGGACAAGCTCGGGTGGAACCCTGTCGGGCCAAGGCAAGGACCTAGCATTTTATTCCTAGTGAGATGGAAAGCCACTGCAACATTCGAGAGGGCCATGCTGGCTACTGTGAGAACAGACTGGCAGGCCAGTTAGGAGACTTCCACAGCAAGCCAGGCAAAAGAAATGGCGAAATATGTGCAACAGGCAGACACCAGCCCCAGGCACTGACAGGAGGCCGGCTGCTTGGCCCGCAGCCCTTTGGCGCCGCTCCTTGTTGGGGGTGGTCAGCAGGTGCCGGGGAAAGGGAGAGGTCTGGCCAGGTCTTACCTGGCTTGACTAAAACCAAGCATTTGTTCATAGCAGGCGTTTTCTTAAATACATTTCATTTTATAATATCCTTTATTTAAGAACTGTACTCGTTTAAATCCGAAGCCTGGGTAAGAAGTTTCCTCCTTTTAAATTTCCACAGACTGTTGTAGCGGAATTTAAGAGTGAGAGAAGTGTTTCCTGGCAAGTCTTATGCAAGCGACGTGCTGCTGTCCGCCTTTTCTGCCTTCACCCACTTTGGTTCTCCTGGACAGAATGTGCGTGTGCCTGTGACACGTACACGGAACAGAGTCCCGGGAAGGGCTGGGTGACGTGGGCCTTGCGAAAGCCTTGTGAGTAACAGGTTGATGAGGAAATCAGCTCCTCCATGATTTGCTTAACTTTCTTTTGTGTGTTCTCAAAGGTCAGAACATCAACTACCGAAGATCTTAACTGGCTGCTCCCCTGGACAGGCACTGTCACGCATTCTGTGAGTGCTCTCCTGTAGAGCCTTGTGGTGCCTTCCGGTCGGGCAGTCACGGCCCCTCCTCCCCTGCTGATGCCCAGTTGGCAAATCTTGGAGAGGCCTTAGTGAGCAAAGCCCTGACTGGTGAGCTCTCCCTTTCTTCCTGCCTTCCTGCCGTGAAGTTACTCTATAGGGCCACTTCTCATTTTCAACCCGTGTGGGTTAAAATGTCTGGTGACCCTGAGTGATGCCTAGTGACCCTTAGTGGCTCCCAGTGACAGCCTGAGGAGACCTCAGAAATGGCCCTGACACTCCCAACGTTTCCAGCCAGCCACTCACTCACTGTGCCTGAGGCAAAGGTCCCTTGATCTCACTTCATCCTTGGGAGATTGGAATTTTCCCTTTCAAAATAACCTTTATTATTCTTTTTTACCATTATTTTAATCTGAATAAATCAAGGGTAAGGGAGAGAGGTGAATATTGCATGGGGGGACTTGCCTCAGGCTTGACTACATACATGATAAAAATAAATCAACTGAAACAAGTTAGGCACAAATTTAGCCAGTTTTCTTCAAAGAAGAAAAAGTTATCACAAAATTACAACTACCAGATGTAACTTTTAATTCAAATTCTTCAGAAACAATTCTGATTTCTTCTCAGTCACAACTTATAAAACTAGTAATAAAGTTGAATAGCTTGGGTTATAAGATTTTATCCACTTTAAATAAAGATGCCATATAATACTTTATTGTGGTTCACAAATATCAAAGTGCCTCTATATGGCTTCGGTGATTCCTACACAAGCCCTCAGTAGATAAGGGTCCTCTAAGTTTAAAAGTTAATTCCAACGTTGAGAAAGAAATACGAGGTGCAGCGACGTTAAGATTCAAAGGCAAATGTTTAAGACGCCCACAAGGCACCCAAGGAATCGGAACGCAGGTCTTCGTCGAAGGCCTGCTCCCCACCCCCACTCCAAGAAGACATTTAAGTTATGACTGAAATCAGCTCTGCACATCAGCAAATCCATGTGATGTGTATGCTTTCTAATAAGAGTTTGAAAGTTTTTTGAAATCAAAATATTTTCACTTGAAAATTTAAAAAATTTGTGTGTTACTATTCCAATGGCATCCACACAAACTAAAAAGGTAACAAGAAACAAGTAAAATTAAGTTAAATGATAATTTATTTAATTCAGTATATCCAAAATAATACCATTTCAACACGTAATCAATATTAAAAAAGTATTAATGAGACATTTAACCTTTTTTTCATACTAAGTCTTCAAAATCTGGTGTGCATTTTACACTTTCTTAATTTGGATGCTAGGTTTTCATTCAAAAAACTTGCTCTGCATTTAGATTTCATAAAATTTACATTTGCAAAAGATGATTCACATACCCAAGTTAGTCCAAACATACTTAAAAGTTTTCCAGTAACTGAGTTGAGAATCTGTGTTTAAATTAAGTACAATTTAAGAAAATTAAAAATTCAGTTCCTGGTTGTGCTGGCCACGATTTAGGTCCTCAGGACTCACACATGGCCCAGCAGTGGTAACTCAAAGCACCACAAGGCTGTTGGCTTCGGGTGGTGCTGTGAGCAGAATGGTGTTCAGAGCAGACTGACTTGAATCTCTTCTTAAAAGTATATAACGTTTTTGTAGGTTAAACTTTCCACTGTTCTCATCACTTTATACACAGTTACATTTTTTCTTAATTATATTTTCTCGCAAGATGCCACGTCTTCCAGTAAACTTTAAACTGCATTCAGATTTTATGTATGTATAAATGCTGCTTGGTGGATTATGAAGTGGTTTAAAATGACGCAAATTCTAAAATGACCCAGTCGGTTGTGCATTCTTCTGCAGGGCAAACATTACCACAAAGTGTTAAACCATCCCCTGAAACCAGTGTTAAAAAGGATATCCCACTATATTCTTTACAAAATAGTGATTCATTATTCCTTGAATATTTATTTAATGAAACAATTCCTGAATGTCAAAATTAAAAAAAATATATTTTTATGCCTGAATGCCCCAATTTACTTCATGATCTCTTTACCAGCAGAACGTTTAAGCAATAAATGCTGCACAACTTAGGTACTGACAGAATGACAACAGCTACAGAATTTCTTGTTTCACTTAAACCTGCGTGACCCTTGAAATGATAAAGCCCACTGATTAAAAGAGAGGATCATATCTTTACCAAAGTGAGTCATTAATCCTGTGGTCAATCTGCTGCAAAAGCAGAGTGAGAGTCAAACGCTGGCTCCGATGAAGCGTGTGTGAAGGGAGGCCGTGTCCCTCCCTACACCTTGGCCCTCAGGCTTTTGCTTTGGTCCCGCAGCTCCATCTTTGCCACTGCCGAGAGGTGGACTTCGTCGGGCCCATCTGCTATGCGCAAGGTGCGCGTTAGGGCATACCTGGAGGGACACACAGAGCAGGATGGCAGGACTTCCCAAAGAGGAGCGTGAAGCTTTATCATCATCACTGATTCTAAGCCAAGACTATCGTGTTTGGAATCTGGCCAAGGCAGCAATCAGAAAAAGAGCACAGGGAAAATCAAGGAAAGTAAACCCAAGGGCTTGCGAAATGCTATTTTAAAGTGCCCCTCACTGGGGAGTGGAATCTTAAAAGGGCAATCGGGCAAACTGCAGCAGTGCGTTTCAGGGTCAACAGCACATCTCCTGAATGGCAGTGTGGCTCTCAGCAATCCAGGGAGCCTCCACCTCCTGCAGGGGAGCAAGGACTGCCGTAGTGGGCTTAGTGTGCAGCCTTTATTGCTTAAACGTTGGTGTGCTGTAAGTACTCGAAGTTGCTAGAACTAAGAGTTATCTTAGGTGAGCCACAGGCAGCGAAGTGTAAATACATAACATTTATGCACTATAAATATGTAGTACTATATACATAGTTCTTTCTTACGGTTAAAAGTTGATGGGACACCAGACTCTGATCTCCAGGGTGACAGGGAAGGTGGCACCATGCCCAGTGGTGACAGGCAATGCAGAGTGTTCCTTCTTGACTCCCAGCAACCACAGTGCAGACCGAGTAGGTTTAACGGAGTCCACGGGGGTGGTAAAGCCTGGCTCTGGGCTCCCGCTAGCCGGCTCTGCTCCTGGCCCGCCCTCCATGTCAGGGAGTTATTTACAGCCCAGGACCCTCAGTGAGTCCCCTCCATGTAAAGGTGAACACAACTGGGTGAAATGACAGTTGTAATCATAAGAGCAACTATTTATTGGCACTAAGCTCTACAGTGAAGTACCTTTATTACTGTAGTTAGCCTTCGGTTACGCTTTAAAGTAAACTATCTTTATTTTCTCCTTAAACAGTTAGTATCAAGGTGCCTGTAGATTTTTAACTCCAAGCCCATCAAATGTAGACGGTGATTCAGTGACATCTACTCACATGTTGGCCAGCGGGTAATCCTGGGAAACACCCGCACCGCCACACACTTGGATGGCCCGGTCAATAATTTTGCAGACGGCCCGAGGGGCAGCCACTTTAATCATTGCAATCTACATAAGCAAGATATAAAAAGAATGTTCCTTTCTTAGATAATTCACAATGTGGCAGAATTTGATATTATCTGTATTTGCTTTGTGAAATGAAATGGGGGAACTTTCCCACATGCATCATTTGTGAAACAGGATCTTTGATGAAAGCCAACAGAGATCCGCTAATACAGCTAATGGCCGTATTTCAGTCAATACAGACCTTATGGAAAGAGAGATCTCTTCCAAGTCACATTTTATTCACTTATTTACAATTTGCCTTGTTTCCAAAAGGATTTCAGGATTTCACATTCATCGCCTAAGGGATCACAAAAGTCTTCACTAATCAGTTTTCTCTTAGCATTGCTTCTATAATTAAAGGATCGTGTTCTTATTCTAAATAAGCCAGAAAGATAAGAAGGCAGGGGGCCAGAGGTGCCTTTTGTGACACATTTACTATGTGGCAGCACAGTGCTCTGCATCATTGGGGTCGCTCTTCACTAGAACCCAAGGCCACAGGCAGACAGGTTAGATTCTTTGCCCAAGGTCACGAGGTTAGCAGAAAATGGCACACTGGGTACAATTCCAAGCCTGAATAGTGTCTAACATTCCCCTACCTTCCTATTGCTGCATCTCAAGAAAGTTGAAGACATTCTGCATCCTGAAAATCATTCCCTGCAGCAGCCCAGTGAAAGGAAAACTAGCAAGTGACACACACTTTAAACAAAAATCACATGGAAGCTTCTGAGTGCCCTCAAGGCACCATGAGACCTGAAATGTCCAGTGAGTGGGAAAAACTGGAGAAGGCTTGGCAGATGATGGTCCAAGGGGCCTCACCTCTTTCTTAGCGCCAGCGCTGCCCAGAGTATCGATGCTGTGGGCGGCTTTCAGGGTCAATAAGCGGATCTCCTCAATGGCAATGCGGCTCTCAGCAATCCAGTGAGCCACCACCTCCTGCAGGGGAGCAAAGGGCCGGAAAAACGAGGATAAGATGAGCTCAGGTGTCTGAAGTCCCCTTGTGACACAGGCTTGTCATCTGGTGAAAACATTCTTTATGCTGAGGACTGTTCTCAGGCTTTACTTTATGTATTTTTAAATGGAAGAGTTAACTTGTTTGAGATATACCAGCCAGCCACATGCCTGTGGAATGCTGCAGGTAATACTGGCTGATTTTAGGAAGAAACTTTATTTGCTCAGAAAAATCATTTATTTTGGATGTCCCAATGTCTAAAATCAAGATGGCTGACCTGAGCAACTGTCTTACTATCAGGAAACTCTTGAGCTGGCCCTCCTGAATGCTAACTGCAGAGTGCCACTGAAACTTGGTTACAAGTGAGGTGTGACAATCTAGATAATTCATAAAGCCATTTCAGTGCGGGGATGGTCCAGCAGTCCTTTATTCTGTCGTTACTATTATTTACTTAGTGAACAGTGACTATTTTCTTTGGTGAACAATTCTGTGAATTTTAACACATGTGCAGACTGATACAACCACAATCAGGATACAGAGTAGTTTCATCTCCCCCCAAACTCCCTCATGCTGCCTCCTTTTAGCCCCATCTCTAAGCTCTAGCAACCACTGATTGGTTCTCAATTAATATGCTGCTGCCTTTTCCAGAATGTCACATAAATGTAATCATTTAGCATGTATTCTTTAGAGGCTGGCTTCCTTCACTCAGCATAATGCCTTTGAGTTTCATCCAAATTGTTCAGTGTATCAGCTGTCCATTCCTTTTTATCACCGTGTAGTATTCCATTGAAGGGATTTACCACAATTTGTTTATCCTTCACCTGTTGAAGGACATGTGGGTTGTTTCCAGTTTTTGATGATTATTAACAGAACTTCTGTAAACATTTGCATATGGGTTTTTGTGTGAATATATCTTTTCATTTTTTAAAGCAGATACCAGGAGTAGAATTGTTAGGTCATGAGGTAAATACTTATAAGAAGCTGTCAGTCTTTTCCAGAGTGACTGCACCATTTTCCACTCCCATCAGCAGTGTATCAGAGTTCCAGATGCTCTCCAAACCATCAGCACTTGGTATAGTCAGCATTTCTAAATTTTAGCCATTTTAGCAGAACTCTTAGCAAAGAAATAGAAGAAATAAAGAAGAACCAAATGGATATTTTATAACTGAAAAAATATAATAATTTAAATAAAAAGCTCAGTGGGTGGGCTTGAGAGTAGAATAGAGGGGACAAAGGAACAAATCGGTGAACTGGAAGATAGGACAAAAGAAACTACCCAATCTGAACCACACAGAGAAAACACACTGAAACATTTTTTTAAAGAATAGCATTAGGGACCTGTGAACTATAACAAAATATCTAGCATTTATGACATCAGAGCCCAGGAAGAAGAGAAAGAACTGAAGAACTATTCAACGGAATAATGGCTGAAATTTTGCAAGAGACATAATCTATAGATTTAAGAGGCTGAGTGAATCCAAAGCAGGATAAACCCAAGAAATCCATGCCAAGGCACATCACAGTTAAACTTCTAAAAACTAAAGACAAAATCTTGAAAGTAGCCAGAGAGGAATGACACCTATTGGAAAAATGTGTGTGTATATGCCAGGAGGAAGTGGCAGGGTCTTTCTCAAGGGCTAAAAGAGAAGAATTGTCAACACAGAACCCTATGCCAAGTAAGGGTCTCCCTCAGGAGGAGAAATCAAAACATTCTTAGATAAGGGAAAACAGAGAATTTGTCACGTGTAGACCCTAAAAGAATGGCTAAAGAAAGTTTTCTAAACAGAAGAGTTAAAAGGAACCTTGGAAAATCAGGAAGAAAGAACACAGTAAGAAAAAAATATGGCTACAGACAATTGGCTTTTCTTTTCCTCTTGAATTTTCTAACCTATGTTTGATGGTTGAAGGAAAACTTGTAACACTGTGTGATGTCATTCCAAATGTACATAGAGAAAATACATGACAATTGTATTATACAGGGATTTAAAGGGAGGTAAAGTTTTTATACTTCACTCAAACTGGTCAAATGAGGACACCAGTAGACTAGTGAGATACATAACTACATAAATATTATATGTGTATGTATATATATATTTATATATACATTGTATATATTTATAAGCAATATCTAGAGCAACCACTAAAAGAGCCATACAAAGAGATACACTCAGAAACATTACAGATAAAATGGAATTCTAAAAATGTTAAATTAACCCAAAGGAATGTAGGAAAAAGAAAACAGAAACTACAAACAGAACAAACAGAAAACAAAACATAAAATGGTAGACATAAGCCCTAACCTCAATTATTACAAAGACAAAGATTAAAAAACATGACCAAACTATATGCCATCTAGAAGAAATTCACTTCAAATATAATGATGTAGGCAGGCTGAAAACAAAAAAGAAAAAAGAAAAAAGAAAAAAAAATCATGCAAACATTAATCAAAGGAAAGCATAAATAGCTATATTAATACCAGATAAAAGTAGACTTCAGAACACAGGAAATGACTAGAGAGAGAGAGGGTCATTATGTAATAAACGATAAATTTTCAGGAAGTCACAGCAATTCTAAATATGTATGCATCAAACAACAGAACTGCTGAATATGTAAAACAAAAACTGATAGAACTGAAAAGAGCAGCAAACAAATCCAACAGTCCTAGTTGAAGATGCCAACATCTCTCTCAATGTTGACAGAACAACTAGACAGATATTAGCAAAGACAGAGAGGAACTTAACAATACCATTAACCAACAGGATCTAAGAGACATTTACAGAACACTCCACCCAACAACGCAGAGTACGCATTCTTTCCAAGTATCCACAAAACATACAATAAGATAAACCACATCCTAGTCCATAGAGCCAATTGCAACAAGCTTTAAGAAGTGAAATAAAACAGTTTGTTCTGTGAACGTTAATCTTGTAACCTGCTACCTTGCTGAATTCTTCAATCAGCCCTAGTAGTTTCTGTGTGGACCTTTTAGTGTCTTCTATATATAGTAACATGTCATCAGCATATAGTGACACTTTTACGTGTTCTTTTCCAATTTGGATCCCTTTTATTCTCTCTCTTGCCTGATTGCTGTGGCTAGGACTTCCAAGACTATGTTGAATAGGAGTGGTGATAGTGGGCAGCCTTGTCTTGTCCCAGATTTTAGTGGGAAGCTTTTGAGTTTTTCACCGTTGAGTACTATGCTGGCTGTTGGTTTTTCATATATAGCTTTTATGATGTTGAGACATGTTCCCTCTATACCCACTTTGGCGAGAGTTTTTATCATAAATGGGTGTTGAATTTTATCAAATGCGTCTATTGAGATGATCATGTGGTTTTTGTCCTTTCCCTTGTTGATGTGATGTATTACACTGATTGATTTGCGTATGTTGAACCACCCTTGTGCCCCTGGGATGAACCCCACTTGGTCATGATGTATAATCTTTTTTATGTGTTGTTGGATTTTATTTGCTAATATTTTGGTGAGGATTTTGGCATCTATGTTCATCAGTGATATTGGCCTATAATTCTCTTTTTTGGTAGTGTCTTTGCCTGGTTTTGGTATCAGGGTGATGGTGGCTTCATAGAATGAGTTTGGGAGTATTCCCTCCTTTTCAGCCTTCTGGAAGAGTTTGAGAAGGACTGGTATGTGCCCACAATGGGATCAAAAACAGCAGGAAAACCTCCAAACACTTGGAAAGTAAGTAACACAATTCCAAGTGACCCATTTCCATGGATCAAAGAGGAATCCAAAGGGGAATTGAAAAATACACTGAATGGAATGAACATGAAAATATGATATATAAAAATTTGTGGAACACAGGTAAAGTAGTGCTGAGAGGAAAATTTACAGCATGAAATGCATAGATCAGAAAAGGGGAAAATCTCAAATCAATAATCCATGCTACCATGCCAAGAACCTAGAAAAAAGAAAAAAAATAAGTCTGAAGAATGCAAAAAGAAAGGTATGACAGAGTAGAAATCAGTAACATTGAAAATAGAAAAATAGAGAAAATCAGTGAAGCAAAGATCCTGTTACTGTTAAGTCATTGTATTGTATAATTTTATATATTAATGATTAATGTATGTTCTTTGAAGAGACCAATAAAATTGATAGACCTCTAAAAAGACTGACAAAGGAAAAGGAAGGCACAAATAACCAATTTCAGGAATGAAACGGGATGTCACTGAAGACCCTGCAGACATCAACAGGAAAATAGAAGAATGCTGTGAACAATTCTAAGCACACAAAGTTGACAGCTTAGACAAAATAGACCACTTCCTCAAAAAACACAAACTACCTCAACTCATTCAATATAAAATAATGTGAATAGCCCTATAACTATTAAGGAAACTGAATTTTAGATTAAAAATTACCCCCATCCCAAATTTCCAGGCCCAAATGGTTTCACTAGAGAACTCTATCAAATGTTTAAAGAAGAAGTAACACAAATCTAGACAATCTCTTTGAGAAAGTACAAGAGGTGGCAACACTTCCCAAACCATTTTGTAAAGATGGTATTATCCTGCTACTAAAACCAGATAAAAACAGTACAGAAACGAACACTACTGAACAATATCCCTGATGAATATACGTGTAAAAATCCTTAACAAAATATTAGCAAATAGAATTCAGCAATCTATAAAGAGAATTATACATAATGACAAAGTAGGGTTTGTTCCAAGGATACAAAGCTAGTTTAGTGTGGAAAATCCATCAATGTACTCTACCATATTAACAAGCTGAAGAAAAATCACATGGTCATACAAATTAATGCAGAGAAAATAATTTCATTCAAGACAAAAAACTCTCAGAAAACTGGGTGTAGAGGGGGAACTCAACAAAGAGCACCTATAAAAAACCTACAGCTAACATCATGCTTAACGTCCCCTAAGAAACTGGATCACTCACATACAGCTGGTGAGGACGAAAACCGGCACAGCCCTTCTGCAAAAGAGGGTGGTGGTTTCTTAAGAAACTAAACACGCAACTACCATACGACCCAGCGACTGCTTTCTTGGGCATTTATTCCAGAGAAATAAAGACTTACATTGATGCAAAACCCTATACTTGAATGTTTATAGCAGTTTAACTGGTAGCAGCTCAAAACTGGAAACAACCGGCATATCCCTCAACAGGTGAACAGCTAAAAACAAAAAAACTACTGATGCACATAAACTGGATGACTCTCCAAAGAGTTGTGCTGAGTGAAAAAAACCAGTCCCCAAAGTTCACATGCTGTATGATTCCATTCTTGAAATGACAAAACTAGAAAAATGAACAGATCAGTAGCTGCCAGGGGTTGGTGAGGAGGCGGGTGAGAGCAAATTGAGTGTGGCTTTAAAAGGACAACGTGAGGGCTCTTCATGGTGATGGAAATGCTCTGTACCTTGACTGTATTGATGACAATATCCCGGTTCCAATAACCTATTACAGTTTGGCAAGATGTTACCATTGGGGGAAACTGGGTCAAAGGTACAAAGGATCTCTCTATATTATTTCTTACATCTGCACGTGAATCTACCGTGATCTCAAAAACATTAAACATTAGTACTTGCTTTTCATTTGGCTTAGGGAACATGCTCTGAGTTTCCTCCACTGGTCAGAACTTGGAAGAGAAGCAGGGAGGTAAGTGGAAAACCATGAAGACGAAACCCTACCAGCAACCAAGCACTCAGAATTCACACTGAAACCCGGGAAACGTAACAAATGCTTCCAGTTGGCTGTAGTAGGTTTTTTTTTTCAGTTCCCAATTCTAAACATAGAACTGATGTTTATGATGGAGATTAATATTTGTTAAGACTGATAAGCAGATAATCATAGTGCTCCAATTTGAGCCACATTAGCTGCCCACAGCCATTCTTATGTTTGGCCAAGTTTGCTGCGGTGTATTTCCTCAACAGTGACTATTTGATCAGTTTCCCTTTCACAGTGATGCGCAATATGATAGCCACTAACTACACGAAATGTGAACTATGCCTACTCTGAACTGAGATGTACTGTAAGTGTGAGACATACACCCAGTTGAGAAGAATCAGTATTTTAAAAGAATGTAAAAAACCTTACTACTAATATTTTTATATTGATTTCATACTGAAATAACATTTCAGATATATTGGGTTAAAGAAGATACATTATTGAAATCCATTTCTTTTTACTTTTAAAAAACGTAGCTACTAGAAAAATTTAAATTACATTTGTGGCTCACAATATATGTCTACTGAATGGCACTGCCCTAGAGGTTGAAACAAGGCTCAAACTTGTTAATGTCAAGCAAGTTGCCAGCAGTCTGTCTTTTTGATGGTTGTAAAATGGGGTGATTATAACTTCATGAACAGACCCCGTATATATTTACTTCTTAGCTTTAGAATAAAAGAAAATGTTCTCAGCTGGGTCTCTAAGGACCCTAGATTTGCTGAAAAGCATTAAGTGGGTGCTCTAAGGAGTTGCCAGATTTATTTATTAAGACAGAACTTGGATAAAGAACTTTTTGCTTTAGTGCCTGGAATAAATTAGAAGGCAGCTAGAAGAGGTCTCCAGTTTCAGGAGAATGGAATGTTACTTTCACAAACTGAAAAAGAAAAAAAACAGCTGGCCCCAATCTTTGTTTACAACATGCTCACACATCTCTTTTGCTTTTGCCAGATCATTCCCCTCGTGCCAAATGCAGCAGGTTTCCAGTGAAGGGAGGCAGAGTTAAGCCCAGGCTTGTTCTGCTTGATACATTAACTTTAAAAAGCAGGAGAGAAACTGCCCTCTAGCAGAGCATTAAAAAATCTCTTGTGAAAGCAGCACATGAGCAGAGTGCTTCTGTGTGTTCAGGATGCCTTTGGTGTCCTCCCTTCACCCTGCTCCAGGGTTTGGATGGCAACCTTGAAAAGAGAAAAGAGTAAGAAGTGACAGCTGATGCCATGGGCAACTCTATAGCTCCTACTCCAGCAGCAGCGCCGAGTGGCATCCATGGCCCTAGGAAATCTGCACCTTCTCACCTCCTCCCATGGTGTCCATCAAACAGCTGAAGCCTTGCCCTCATCGTTTACTAATGGGGCTCCCCACAAATTATTCCTAGGCGATTGCCATAAAGCAGGCTGTGTCTTTCCATGAAATCATTGTTACAACTAAATCATAGATATGCTGAATAATATTTCACAAAAAGCAAGCATGGCCTATACGAATTCACGGTAGAAAATGTACTGCAAAATTTTGTAAGTGTCACAAATGTACTTTACAAAGGGACCAATGTACTTAAAATGTACACGTCCGGCAAACACAAGTACAATTTTATCCCCATGAGTTTGACCTAACACTACATGTTAGCAGTCATGAGTACTAAATGTTTAATAATAGTTTTTCTTGCCTTCTTGAAAGTTAGAAGGGTCTTGTGGGGCATGATTTGGATATCTCACATCTCTGAAAAAGTTTTCCATTTCAGCTCGAAAGCTCCTTTCAACATTTCTTGTAAGCAAGGAAGTCTGAAATGACAGCTTCTTTTCCTTCTTGATAAGTATTCTCTAATTTGGATTATACTGCCCGGTTGTAACTCTATTGTCTACTGTGCTTTGTAAACAAAAGACTCAGCAGTACATAATTGAGAGATGAGAATTCAAAAAAAAAAAAATCATAAACATCCCACCAAATGTTGGTCCCATTTCTACTTGTATTTGGCCAGTGACAGGGCGCTCACTTCTTTCTGAAACAGTCCATTCCGTTTTAGATCGCTCTCCTTTTACTGAGTTTTAGGCTACTTTCCTTTATCTTTACACTTATCTGTCCTAATTCCTTCCAGAAAGCCCAAGGGCCAGGCTTCCTTCCTACTTACGACAGCCCTCTCAGGTGCACAGAGAGCGCCATCAGACCAGGTTCCCTGCAGAACAGGAGTCTGAGGAAGTCGCAGGAATTGTCCACATTCTGTGCTGAGGTGTTGAAGCTCTTTAGGAGTTATTTAATCTTTCTCAGAGATAACTCTCTCTCATCAGACTATAATTAAATACAGATATAAATACACTTTGTGGAAAAGAATCATCTTGTTTATGCAAAGGAAATCTCTCGCAACCAAGAGACATTTCCTTTGCTGTTCTGGTTCAAGGTTGGAGTAGTGCATTGGGCTACAATAAATTCAAGTGAGTCATTGTCCTTACATGTGAATACAGCTGCTTCTTAAAGGCCACCCTTTGCTTTGCCCGTTCACACATGATCTGCAAAACGCGTTCAGCCAAACCTACTGTTCTCATGCAGTGGTGGATCCTGCCAGGCCCAAGACGGCCTTGGGCAATTTCAAATCCCCGACCTTCACCTGAGAGGAAGAAAGGAGAATGCAAAAGTGGTCACAGCCCATTTCTTTTGTTATTTACACAAAATCCTGAGAAAAGGATGAGCTGCCCTCAATAAAAAATGGCATTCTGGGTAGGAAAAAAGTCAGTTCTGTAATAAGGGTTATCATATATTATAGAACTTTAAAAAAAAAGTTTTTTTTTTGAGGGGGGAGGTAATTAGGTTTATTTATTTACTTTTTTTGATGGAAGTACTGGGGATTGAACCCAGGACCTCGTGCACACTAGGCATGCACTCTGCCACTGAGCTACAGCCTCCTCTTTAGAACTTTTGATTTCTATTTTTTTTTAAACCGCCATCATTGAATCAAATTTAGGGCCAAGTACCTACTCTGCATAAGTTACTCTGTAAGTGCTACAATGGTTACAAAGGTAGACAAGATACAGTCCCTACACCAGGAGTTCAGAACTAGAAGAGGGGGCAAGGGATGCAAGGGATAAGGCACATGGAGAAGGACAAGGCAAAAGGGAGAGGCTGTCTGTTCACCAGTGTGCCTGGCGGCATCTGGGGCTTGTTGAATGGATGGGATGAGGAACACACGAACCTTCCTGAAAGGGGCCGTCGGAGATGTTCTCTGAAGGCTGGGTAGGAGTCCAACAAGCAAGAGGATGGAGTCATTCCAGGCATACAGTGTTTAAAGTTATTTATGCTTCTAATGTGTATAAAAGACTTGAATTCAGAAAGTACTGAGCTTTATTAACACAAGTAGTCAGAAGATCATGTTGTAGGAAAAAGTTGGTTGTCTGAATTGTGTAATTTTTGTATTTAGCTGTGTTTTCAATTGATGTGATACACAAAACCACATCAAACACTTAAATAAAACGTTATTATTTTGTAGAAAATCCACCAAAGAAAAAAAAATTTCCCTTATAACCGGACTAAATAAGAGGGGAAAGTATTTAAATTATGGGAGACTTCATATCCTTTCCATATTTAAACCTGAAAATATTTTAAAACACAACAAAGAATCATTTTTCCAAACTTATCTCACCTAGTATTAAATTGGTGGCCGGAACTCGCACTTGATTAAAATGGATCTCAAAATGTCCTCCGTGGAAATTATCTATGAAACAGAAAATAAAATGTTAAAGAGCAAAATGAGCTACCAAAAAATAATCACAAATAATTAATCTAATGAAATATAATTACTCAAGGAAAGTGGAGTTTAAAGGCCTCATATGTCACAGACATTCCTAGGTAGACCTGAGCCCTGAACCCCCAGCACCGTGCAGCCCAGAAAACACATTAACTGTTCTAGAAATTTTAAGAGATTTTAGATATTATTTCATCCAAAGTGTTTTTTGTTTGTTTATTTCTTTGTTTTAACTCATTCTTTGAAGTTCTAGAGCTATGAAAAAGGAAGATGGCTCCATGGTCCAATCAGATTATTTTTTTATTATTATTGTTGCTTCTTTGACATTTTTTACATATGGGCTTCCAAAGAAAATTTTGCTTAGGAAAAAAAGGGTTTTAATGGTTCAAAAATTGAAAATAAGAAATGTAGTTCAAGTTTCTTATTTTATCACTGTGGAAATCAATGCCCAAAGATGCGAAGAACCTGCTCATAGAGACAGGAACAGGCTCGGCATGAGAGACAGAGCAGGGGCTGGACCTTCAGGTGTGTTTGCTCCCAGTCTAGGCTTATTTGCTGTGTTTGCCTCTTGAAAATGCTGACATGTGACTGAGACTGGGAACATACTCACAACCGTGTCTTTATATCATCCTTCCTCCCTGCCAAGTTCTTGAGATAATCTCATGCTAATTCCACACCCTTTTCCTGTCAGAATAGACATTAATAATCAGCCTTGTCCACGCTGTTTCTTTTGGCCTTGAGCACGGGGAGCTGGAGAGGTGCTGGTGAAATTGTCATAACTGGAATTTCAAACACAGGCTCTAAATGGAGGGTATGGAGGGCAGCCAACCAGTATTATAAACCCATTTTGGTGGTTTTCAGGCTGTTGCTCTGCAATCCGACAACGTCCCATGAACAATTTGCTCCAGGGGCTGGTTCATCCCCATCTTGCCGACACACTTGGCCTGTGGGTGCGCTCTCCAGCTGCAGCCCACAGAAGGGGATGCCACATGCGCCGTAAAACAGGTCCTGTGTCCACTCCTTGAACATTTACATTAGCCATATTCAATAGTAAAGAGAAAGCCAAGGTCACCACAAACCTGAAGTTCAGTCAACTTCTTCATAGCATTTGTCACCTGCTAACAGCCATGTAACTTCTTATTTATGTGTTTTTATTTAGTGCCCATCTCCCTGCCACTCCCCACTCTGCGTGTAAGCTCCACAAGGGCAGAGATCTTGGCCTGTTGTGTTCACTAACATATTCTAAGCTCCTAGAACAGTGCTCAGCATTCAATAAATACTTGCTGGGTGAGTAGCAAAGAAACAATGAACATGAGCCTGAGCAAAAGTATCCTTGCTTCTTAAAACTCCACCCAAGGACCAAAGGAATTAAAAGCTTTGTATCTGAATCAGTCAAATCCCATTGCTTATTAACAGTTCTTGTAGGTTGATTAAGGAAGCTAAACTTGAAAACAAAAATGAATGTTATTTTGGATTACCTAGATTTACTTTTTCCATGTCTATTTCATTAATCCATCCCCCTGGGTAATGGAGAGAAGACTGGCAGGCAGAGTTGCTGTTCCTTGAATACCAATCGGCCCTTTTCCAAAAGCGGACAAAACGTGGTAGAATGCTGTACCACCTCCCTTTTTATTTATTCTGTTCTGAACCCCTGACATTTATATTACGAGCCAAAGGATTTCTAAGAGCACATTTCATACATTAAAATGCTATCCATTCTCTTCAGGGTTACAGCATATTCTAGTCTTCCTGCTTGCCAGTGGACAGACGTGCTGATTGAGTACTTACCCAGGTAGCCAAAAACTGACAAAGGCCTTATGACTTCTACTCCAGGTGTGTTGATAGGAACAAGAATCATGCTGTGTTGTCTGTGTCTGGTCAAGAGAAACCCAAATGTTAGGAAAAGTTTGCTAAGTGGAAAAATAAAACACATGTTCGGTGGAGTCACAACTGTCATTTTTTCATGGTTATCATGTAATCATGGGAGCAATGATGTCCGGAATGGGAACTGTGTAAAAGACACACATCAAGTACATTCCGATGCAGGCTGTGATCTGAACAATAACCATGATTTGAAAATATGTGAAAGATAGTTTGACTGAGGCTCCTCGTTGCCCAGCAGTCGTAACTGGGAACTGATAACGCAATATCAAAGATTTCAAGCCTACTGCCTTGGATCTAAACGTCTAATCCCTTAATTACTTACAGACAGTTCTGAAAAATTTTATAGGTCTTGTAATCTGATCCAAACAGCTTTGAGGATTCAGCAACACTTTTTAACACAGGAAATTCCACAGTGAAGAATGTGCAGCAGCACCCCCTAAAATGTTATTCCTAAATATATGTTTTAGCAAAATAATTGTAAAATACCTATATGTCACATTTAACCTCATATTTTATACTATTATGATTTGTACGCCCGAATGGTATATTTTAAGTAAATGAAGTGGATAGCGAGAAAGACCGACTCTTATTCCTCCACAGATTTCTCAATCACTATTGCTATATTACCTGGCTGCCAAGACATTGTTAGTTCTTCCCATAACAATTGCAACTTTGCACTTTGGATTCCCAGCTCCTAAAACCAGGGAGAAGAGGAGAAGAATATATCATAGAAGGAAATTTTTAGTCTGAAATTTCACCCTAAAAGTTCTCATCCTTCCAAGTTTATCCCTGGCAAAAAACAAATAGAAAGAAAACCCTTGATTCATTAAAAATAATGCTATGTATAAAACTGTGAATCATCCAAGAAAAATGACTAGCCAAGGCCAAGAACGGACTCCCTCAGTGAGAGCTGCTGCCCCAAAATAACCAGAAGTCGAAGAAGCAGTGACACAGCTGCGGCCCTAAGACAGAAGGACAGCTCTCCACTCATACCATTTCAGATGTCAGCATGCTCGAAAGGTGGTGAACTGCTAGCGTATTTCCTTCTGTTTAGATCTCATATTTTCTGACATATGGACAAGAAGTATATATAACTCATATTTAAAGTATTTAAAACCAGCGGCTGAGAAAGACCTAATTTCTCCAACCGTGGCATGGGGTGAGGGTGAGTCTGAGGATCCAGTACCTCTCCCAGACCCCCTCACTTGCCCTAGCGATGCGACGGAACAGCTGAAGATGATTTACTTGGCTGTCTACATACATGAGGCTCGGATTCCACCCTCAGTAAGCCTCGGTTCTCATTTATTGATTTATTAAGGGTTAGAAATTTGAAAATATAAAATTATTCTCATTTTAATGTAAACTTTTACTTTATTGCAGTTTAAGGTCTATGGTAATTCCCCAAAGGGGCCTTCTTGCAAAAAGTACGTTTCATTTTCACCAGTCTAAGCACTTCATTCCTCAGGGAAACTACCATTTAACCGCTTTACTGCGTCTAAAACCACAAACAGCTGGATCAAACTAAGTTAAACACATGTACAAAGTCTTAAATCATCAGATTATTTTTTTCCTAACTTCTTGTAAAAAGTGGTTTCAGGAGACTTGAAATCATACGAAGATTAAATGAGAAATGTTAGCAATTATGTCAAATAGTAGAGTAACACCATAAAATCCTAGGACTTAAAAGGATAAACTCCATGGGACATATTAAAGGACCCTGCAGGGATGTGATCCGTGAAATCCAGAATATGGGAAATCTACAAGACAAATAATCCAGTTTCTTCAACAATTAAATTGCAATAAAAAGAAAAAAAAAGACAGGGAGCTTATAGATGAAAAGAGATTTAAAAAAAATATCAACCGGCAGCAATTTTTAGACCTTATCTGGATCCTAATTCAATTAAATAAAAAGCATTAATGACAATTATGAAACAATTAGAAATGTGAATAGTTACTGGCTATGTAATGACATTAAGTAGTTTTAGGTGTGCTAACGGTATTAAAGAGCCCTCACTGAGATATACACTGAAGTGTTTGTGAAGGAAATAATGTGATGTCTGGGATTTATTTCAAAGTAATATGGGGAGAGGAGGGAATGGGAGTAGGGGTGGAGCAAGCCTGGCCATGAGTTGGAAATTGTTGAGCTGTAAAACTAGTCAAAGAGTATTCCTGGGAGACCTAAATGTGTGACAGAGATAAAGAAGAAATTTGGGTGGTGTGGGTGGTACACTGAAATGTCTGGAAACAGCGCACATAACAGTGAACGTGAGGAGTCAAGGAGGGCAGGGCCCGGAGGGAAGAGATGCCTTAATTCTGCAGACTGACAGGGGCCTGGGAAGAGGACACAGTAAGGAAGCAGTGCTAGAAGAAAGGCGATTGGCTGAGGAACAGAGACCAGAGTGAGCAGAAGTAAAGAAAGAGAAGCGAGGGTAAAGAGAAGGGGTCCACTTTAAACTGTACTGTTTTCAGTCTATGTGGAAGTGAGGCTACAAAAGGGGGCTCAATCCAATATTTATAAGGGGGCAAATGAAACAGGTGGCACTCTCACAGGCAGGGATCTGATACTTAGCCTGAAAGAGGAAAGTATATAGTGTGTTAAAAGAAAACTGAATAAAGTCACTCGGAGACTCAGAATCTGTAGCCTGAAAGCTAGCTTCCCGTCAGCAGACTCTGAGTTCCAGCCCTGCTTCACCAAAAGTTTCCTTACAGAATTCCTATTCAGAAGAGAAACATGGCTGGAAAAAAAAAGCCCCGTTAAAAACAGAGAAAATCTCAACCAGCTACCCTTCCTTTTCCCTTAAGTCTAAACAGAAAACCAAAGAGCTGTAGTATGTGAGTCTGCAGCACTGAAGAGAGTGACTGATCAAAATAAACAAACTGGAACTCTCCGAGAGAGAGCTCCAGAAAAGAAAAAACTCAGCAGAATTACAGGTACAGTTTAAAGGTGTGTGTGTATGGGTAAAGGGGAAGAAATATAACATGATCAAAGTAAATGATGCAATGAAAGAAAAATGGCAGTTAGAAACTCCAGGAAAATAATTTGTAAATGTGCAAATGAACCATGGTCCAAATATAAAAGAAACTACAGTATGGCGTGAATTTAAGTAATACATAGAGTGTAAATCTATCTTAATTGATGTTGATGCTTAGAAACACTCTTCTTACAACGGCCAAGGTGACAGTACATTCAATCAGTCAGAGAAAGACATGGAATCTACCTAACACACTACTCAGACCAGCACTGAACAGTATTTACATAGTCCTATAAAGGAAGTATTGGTTTTCAAAGTTTAGAGTCATCCTGTGGTCAACCATGATTATGGTTGCAAGATAGAAATAAATGCTACTAATTTTGACAATGTAAAAGCTTAAACTGTGGTTGACGCAAGGTGCAATACGGAAGGGAGGAACAAAAGGTAGAGAAAGGGGTAAGAGCACTCATAGGTCTTTATGTTATGAAGTGGAGCTTGAAGAGATTCTGTCAAGTGAGGATGCAGAGGAGAGATTTAGAGACATCATCTAAAAGTTTAAAAAGTAATCAATCAAAAATTGAAATAAAATAAATATCTACATTATGAAAAGGCAGAGAGTTTTAATACAAATGAGGGAAACTGTTCTTTTCCAAATTAGAGAGTCAATGGGTAGTGTCTAAAATGAATAAACTGGGAGAGAGAAAAAAGCATTTTACTTAAAACTGTAACAGAAATCAGAGAACTAAAACCAGAAACTGTTAGAAGAGTTTTATCCAGGGTCTGGTGCTGCGGTGTGAGGGGATGGGAACAAGTTATGCTCTCAGATATTTTCAGATTGGTTGCCATTTCTAATTGAATAGTAATAATAACTACTACTTTTAAAAACCTGCCCACCATCTTGTGAACGAATATGTAGATGCCAATTAGGAGGAGACTGAGAGAGACTTGCTGAGTAAACTGCAGTATGTTTTTTTCTCTTTCCTTATCTCACTTCAATCAGAATATTTAATCTTTGGGCTGTGCAGGAGTTGCTTCCTGCATACAGTTGGGCATTTCCCCACTTCTCCTAAATGAAAATACATAACTCCAGAAATCCTGCACGCACACTCTGCTTTAGAAAATGCCTACACTGATAAAAACACTAAAATCAGATTTCGTCTGGGAAAGAGGGGGAAGGGGAGGTAGGCAGTGTGCCCAAAATGGGTGGTTCTGTTCATCCCCAGGCTGATAGCAGAATAAGGAAACAGCTTAAACTGACAGAGCTTGAATCATAAGACTGCTTTCTCCACCGCAAAAGCCAATGGATGTGTCAGAACTTGCAGTTCCATATATATCTAACTAACTGGAATAGAACAACATTAAATTGGCCATCAGATGCCACATTGTAATCACAAAACAAATATGTTAAGTAAAATTGTTTATTTCTTCCCAAGTATATGACTTATTGTCTTATCCCAGGGGTAAGAAAAATATGACATATTATGTATGAAATAAAGAGCAAAACCATTTTCTCCATCCTTATCTGCTATGCAATATAATCTTATTACTAAGTCCGATTGCTTCAAATAAAATTTAATGAAGTTTTTATACTGAAAAGGAACGAGTCCTATTTTTCTTTAAAAGAAAAACACAAGCATTTTCATAAATACAAGAGAAATGTAATGTTGTCCAAGTGGAACACTTTACCATGCCTTGAAGAGTCTGCAGTATGTATTCTTATGTTAGATAACAAAGGCCTTCAATTCAGGTTAAACATACTTATTTTATATCAACCAATATAAATGGCAGTTTTAGAATTTCTAGAATTCGATCTTCAATATATATGTATGTATGTATATACATATACATAAAGATTTTATTTTAGAGCAGTTTTAGGTTGGCTGCAAAGTTGAAGGGAAGGCACGGAGATTCCCTAAATACCCCCTACCCCCACCACCCTCAGCCTTTATCAGCATTGCTCATCTGAGTGCTACATTTTTCACAACTGATGAACCTACACTGACACATCATAACCACCCAAAGTTTATAGTTTATATTACAGTTCACTCTTTTTTCAAACTGAAGTGTAGTCAGTTACAATGGGTCAATTTCTGGTGTACAGCATAATGTCCCAGTCATGCATATATATACATATATTTGTTTTCATATTCTTTTTCATTAAAGGTTATTACAAGATATTGAATATAGTTTCCTGTGCTATACAGAAGAAATTTGTTTTTTCATCTATTTTTATATATAGTGGTTAATGTTTGCAATCTCAAACTCCCAAATTTATCCTTTCCCACCACCTTTCCCCGGTAACCGTAAGATTATTTACTATGTCTGCAAATCTGTTTCTTTTGTAGATCAGTTCATCGTGTCCTCTTTCTCCTTCCTTTTCTTTTTTCAGATTCTACATATGAGTGATATCATATGGTACTTTTCTTTCTCTTTCTGGCTTACTTCACTTAGAATGATGATCTCCAGATCCATCCATGTTGCTGCAAGTGGCATTATTTTATTCTTTTTTTATAGCTGAGTAGTATTCCATTGTATAAATATACCACAACTTCTTTATCCTGTAAATGGACATTTAGGTTGCTTCCATGCTTTGGCTATCATATATAGTGCTGCTATGAACATTAGGGTACATGTATCTTTTTGAATTAGAGTTTTCTCTGGATATATGCCCAGGAGTGGGATTGCTGGATCATAGGGTAAGTCTATTTTTACTTTTTTGAGGAATTTCCATACTGTTTTCCATAATGGCTGAACCAAACTACATTCCCACCAGTAGTGTAGGAGGGTTCCCTTTTCTCCACACCCTCTCAAGCATTTATCGTTTGTGGACTTCTGAATGATGGCCATTCTGTACAGTTCACTCTTGATGTTGTACATTCTATGGGTTTGGACAAATGTATAATGACATGTATCCATCATTATATATTTCACTTCTCTAAAAATCCTCTATGTTCCACCCACTCATTCCTCTCCACACCCAACCCTTGCCAACTACTGATCTTACTGTCTCCAGAGAGTTTCTCCCCTTTTCTAGAATGTTATATAGTCATAATCACAGCCTTTTCACTTAATAGTATGCATTTAAAGTTCTTCCATATCTTTTCATACCTTGGTAGCTCCTTTCTTTTTAGTGCTGAATAATATTTCATTATTCAGATGTTCTTCTTTTAAATGGCCATCTCTCCCTCTGCCTTCTTCTTCTGGAACTCCAATTACACACATTTTAGACCTTTTAATATGTTCCATAGTTTCCTAAGACTGTTCATTTCTTTACATCTTTGCTTCATATTGGGTAGTTCCTAATGGTCTATCCTCAAGTTTATTAACTCTTCTCTGTCATCTCCATGTTACTAAAACTATTCTGTGAATTTTTTCAGATATTTTATGTTTCAATTCCAATATTTCTAATGGGTTCTTTTTATGTTTTCCATTTATCTTCTGATATTTTCTATCTTTTGATTTTTCTTACCCTCACTGAGCAAATTTATAATAGCTATCTTAAGTCCTTGTCTGATAATTCCAACACCTGAGTCATTTGGAGGTTGGGCTTTTCCCTTGAAAGTGGGTCATGTTTTCCTGGTTCTTCACCTGGTGAGCAATTTAAGATTGTATTCTAGACATTATGATTCTTTTGCTTTGAGGATTCTGGATTCTTTTGTATCTCTCCAAAGAGTGTTGATGTTTTTGTTTTATCAGAAAATTAACTTACATAGAGTCAAACTGTAGAGTCTGTCTTAATTAAGGTGGGTGGGAGGTCAAATTCAGTTTAGCTCTTTTAATTTAGCTGCAAGGTACTTGGAATCTGCCCTGGGAATCACTTTGGTTAAAGAGTCAGCCAGAGACTTGGGCAAAGTTTATACATGAAACAGAGCTCCTCTTTTCTGGTCTTCTCCTCTGCTGGAATCCCATCTTACTCTGTCATTTTCCAGGACTGATGGCTGCTCCAGATACTGTTCCTTAGGACACAAGGACCTGAGTTATCTAGAGAAGCTTCAGCATTCTCACACCACACTATGTCCTCAGGCCAGAGCCTTAAAATAGAAAACTCACCTTGTGTCTGTCTCATCTTCCAAATTTTGACTCAGCTACAAAATCAGCCTGCCTTTGGTCACTCCTCAGAGTCTTCAGGTAGTTATTTTTTTGTAGCTATCTAGCTGTTATCTGTGAGAAGGTCAATCTCAGGGGCTTATTTCACCACACCAGAAGTGGAGCTCCGTTAGAGTTCCCTCCTTTAAACTTTACCAAAACCAGGTCTTCACTTATCCAGTGTGATGGTTCCTTACACATTCATATACCTGTCATTAGTGTCAGTTGAAGTTTTAGAAATGCAATGATCACCTTAAAATATGATCATGTAAGAGGCAGAAATAGGAGTCTTAGAAGTGCTAAAATTTTAAAACCAATAAAAACAATAGCTTAAAATTCGATTCCCCTCAATTATTCTGTATTATGAATTACACATGTAAAGTAAAAAGTAAAATACAGTTAAGAGTCAAGTGCAATTGTTTTAAAACCAATGCTTGTAATTTGGGTTCCTTCAAATTTAATGGAATCTACTTTTCAGTAGTTCTGAAAGGACGTTTCAGCTGCTGTATCTGCAAAGTTTTAATGAGAAAAGATCCCTCCATTCACATATTTCAAAGTTAAGTTTTAAAAATCTCAGATGCTATACTCCTGATGGTGATTCCAAGTGTCCTGAGTTTTACAGGTGCTAATAGATAGAAAATGAATTCCACTAATCCGAGGATCAACCCAAAGAACATTAGAATGATTCGAATGGCAGATGATAATACTTAAATTTCACTGTGGAGCTTGACTGAAATTTCTTATCTGAAAAATGCTGGCTGAGGGAGTTTTTTAACCTTTGATTGGCCCTGGCTCTGCAATAATATGCAGTCTTGCTTTGACTCTTAGTTAGAAATTATAAAGACTCTTTCCCAGAAAGGCTTACTTTTTTCAACTATATATTTTCCTATGTGGGGTTTTTGAGGTCTTAGTTGTAGGAAGACTTGAAGCCCACAGGCTGAAGGGTCAGGCTACGTGCCCCACATAACCCACTGTCTCCTTGGTGGCATGCTTCTGAAAATCAGATTAGGACATAAAGATGTGACTTGGGGTTCATTTTCATTAGAGATATTTTCTTTCTCTACCTTCTGTCCTGGTAGTCATGAACATATTGAGTAAATCTAAGGCTTCATGGGTCTTAATCCTAGATACCTGGAAGCTGAATCCTTCACAAGTAAAATCCTCTCTACAGTTCCCTTAAGCCCTAGTTGAAAGCCCTCTTTTCTAATATTTAGAATGTATATATTTTCTCTAATGATTCCTAATAGCATTTCTTACTTTGCTCTTTCTATCCTGAAAAATTGTTGCCACAGCTTTATGTAAGTGCCCAACAGACTTCAGGAATCAGGTAAATTTTGAAGAAATTTAAGAAAAAAGTCAAATAATTCTTTAATTTTGCTTTGTTCAGTCTAATATGCAAAACCATTCAGATTCTGCAAAAATAAAACTTCTAAATTGGCTCTCCTTTTTGGAGTCATCAAGTAGAGGAAGTCAGGGTGAATACATAGGTCGTAAATTTTGAAACACTTTGATTTAACCTTGATGTTACAGAAAATGGGAAAAACCTCTCACAAATATATCATCTCAGTTACAAGCAGAATTTGGCAGGTGCAGCAGCTGAAATGTCCTTCTAAAGAGAGTTTTTGCTCTCTTGTATTATTTTAGTCAAGGAACAGGAAACCAAATGTCATAAATTTAATACATTAGAGATAATCTGAATAGACCAGAAAACATTTAAATATATCTGCTGTGTCACAGGCCTTCATGAATGAAAACAGATGGCATAGATAAAATAATTTCGTTTTTACTCTGGAATTCGTGGTATTTCAAGATTGTCCAAGTGCCAGGATTAAGTCAGGCTGAAAATGACTTTTCCCTGATATTTGCTGATGAATTTTAATTTCACAGGCTCTTACAACCACACAGTTATCAAAAAAAAAAAAAAAATCATTCTCTAGCCCAAGAAAAGATATCAGGTGGAGAAAAACATGACTGATGGTTATGAAGGTGATCTGTAACAATAAAGACAGTGATGTAAACAATAATGTAATATGAAGCGCAGTTAGCCATCTACAAAGTCTCAGGGTTATGTTTCGTACCAACATTGAATTTCTGAGCTGAAATACTTAAACTTCATTTGGTCTTAGCATTAATGCTAATATTTAGCTTTAATTCAAATATGAATAAAAATCCATTATGAGTTAAGTAAGATTTTACAATGAAATTTCCACTTGTTAAAAAAAAAAGTTTATCATACAATCCTACAGTTAAGGGAAAAAACAACCTCACGGGTTCTCTTGGAGTATGTGTTGTTATCAATAGGGGAAACAACCTTTGAAATTCACTTACTGTACCTCAAGGAAGGTTTACATCTAAGAAGCATTCAATAAATGTTACATGCTACTGCTACTGCTGTCTTTATTAGAAAATATAGCTGGATCAAAATCAGGTCCAGATAGATCAGAACTGAAAATTGTTAAAAAAAAAATTTAAATAACCAAGCCATAAAAAAACTAAAAGAAAGAATAATTGAATATTTATGAAATTTGTGAATGGGAAAGAAAATTTAAGCCTCAAAATGATAAATGAAATAAAAAAAAATTAGTTGGCTTGTCTGCCTAAAACAATTGTACATTAAGAACCAAAATTTAAGCAAAAAATGATTTAGGGAAAATACTTCATACACAATTGGCAAGGGCAGGGGAAGGGCACTGAATCTGCTACAAGTCGTTTAGACCGCAAAATGGTAGCTGAATAATACATTCTACTGGCAACATTCTATGGAAACAGACACTTCCATACATTATTGGTGAGAATACCAAGTAATACTATCCCAACAGAGTACAATTTGGTAATCTCCATCAAAGTTACAGATTCATTTACCCTTTGATCCATCAATCTAACTTCTGAGATCTATCCTACAGATAGAGCTGTTCCTGACTGAAATGACAGATGCGCAGGATTATTCACTGCAGTAGTATTGTTTATACTTGCAAAGACTTGAGCATAAACCAATATCCATCTATAGGAGACCATTAAGTATACTGTGGTATGTCCATATCATAGAACCCTTCTAAGAAGAATAAGGAAGATTTCTATGAGCTTGTCTGAAAGGACTTTAAGATTATTCTACATGGTAGAATGGTAAGAATGCTATCTTTTGTGTAAGAAAAAAAGGAACAGTTTTATGGTTGGTTCTATTCTTCAACACCCCTCAGTAAGATTAGATTAAGTCCAGTTTCCCACCGTATCTACAAAGATGCTCTCTGTAACATCATTTGTAAAAGCAAAACACTGGAAACATTCTAAAAGTCTTACAACAGTTGAATGGTAAGGCAAATTATAATCCACAAAACAAAGTATTATTTAGCTACTAAAAATATCATTTATAGTGAGTTTGGAATAACATGAAAATGCTTAAGCAAAAATGCTAAAAAAGCTCATATACAATATAAATTCAATATGTAGTATGGACAATACACCAAGTTTAGTGTACGTAGTGTATGCAGTATGCATATCCTAAAGAGAAATCATAAGGTGATTCAGTAATGCTCAATATGTATTTCAATACCAATGGTATTTTCAGTGATAATGTAGTAGTTCAGTCAGACTACTTTTCAAACATCTATCACTGAGCAAAATGACACTACAAGAGGAAGGATGAGAAGTGGATGTGGAGAGAGAGAGGTCCTTTAGGAACAAGGGACATTGCTACGTTAGAGCAGGTAAGGGTGAGAGACAATCTATGTGAGAAGTCAACTGGAATCATAAAGATTCAGTTCTTAGGGATATGAGAAAAAGTGGAAGAGAGGTACAAAAAAAAAAAAAGCACATCAAGAAACATCAAGTAAACACTTTGAAGAGTTGCCAAAGGTAAGGGATGCCTTTCCCTACCATCCAAGCTTTATGAGTGCCTTTCAAATTTTGTCAAGTATTCCCTATTAACACCAGCTCTTCTAGGTCTCTCTGTCGAGGAGGAAAATACAGGGAAAGGCCAGTCAATGAGCTAGTTTCACCATGTTTCATACGCAGGCATGACTCACTATATACTGCCAGAAAAAGCCTGATCCTGAGATCCTTTATGCCCCAAGGGCTGGGCATATGCTTGAGTTAGCAAAAATGATGATCAGATTCAAAAGATGTAAAGATTATAGTATTACAACTAATTTACAAGAAGGGAATTTTATTTTCTTATGAAAACAAAGGAAAAATAGATACTTTAAAATATCTATTAAAATGAATCAAGATTCTATAAGAGATGATGTCATGGAATAACAAAGATGTACAAGAGGTAGTATGAAAAAGCAGAAACAGTCTGTGACTGAAGATCTTGATCTAAAATCCCAGCTTCATTGCTAAATTTCTAAGTCTGTAGAGGGTGTTACTTCAACACTGATTGATTAGTTGATTGACTGATTGACTCATTCATGTATTTAATTATTAGTCAGTGAGCTGGTACCAGAAGTAAGGAACAAAGCTAAATGTTGAGGATACAGCAGGATACGGGGCTGCTATGGAAGATACCAACTTTAATAATACTAACAATAGAGTGAGATGGTGCTACATAGGAGTAAAGAGTAGGTGCGTCTGATCTAATCTAGAAGAGTTAAAGAAGGCTTTCTGGATTAAATAATGTTAAATTCGGACCTGAATCTAAATCCTCAACAGGAGGTAGGGAGCTAGAGTGGGAGGAATATTCCATACGGGAGAAACAGCACAAGCAAAGGCTCGTAAGTCAGTGTTGCATATACATATCACATAAATGGATTGAAGAGATCATGTAATCGCTAATTATAGAGGCTGCAGTTACAGACTAGTCATTAAAAAACTATAGCACTAAAGGCAAGTGAGATGAGACAGTAATCAGAAAGGAAAGTAGAATTATTTATTAATCCAAATATTTATTGAGTATCTACTACGTGCCAGGCATTATTCTATATAGGTACATAGGTAGATAGATCAATTGATCCATCAATGAACAAAGCAAACAAAAGCCCGGCTCTGATGAAGCTTATATTCTAAAACAGGGTAAGAGACAACAAGACGCCGAACATAACGTAAATGACATAGTACATTAGCACGGAAGTGCTATGGGTAAAGTGAATTGGGAGTACAGGCAAGTGAGGGGTATTTAATTCATCAATTAATTAAATATTTTTCTTTGTTTTATTGAGATATAATTAACATACAGCACTGTGTAAGTTTAAGCCATACAGCATAATAATTTGACTTACATACATCATGAAATGATTATCACGATAAGTTTAGTGAACATCCATCCTCTCACATAGATATAAAATTAAAGAAATAGAAAAAAATTTTTTCCTTGTGATGAGAACTCTAAGCATTTACTCTCTTAACAATGTTCATATATAACATACAGCAGTGTTAATTATCCTTATCGTTTGTATATTACATGCCTAGGACTTTTTATCTTATAACTAGAAGTTTGTACCTTTTGACATGCCTCCATCTAATTTCGCCTTCCCCCCAGCCCCTGCCTCTGGTAACCACAAATCTGATCTTTTTCTATAAGTTTGTTTTTGAAGTATAATTGACCGACAACACTATGTTAGTTCCTGTTACACAACACAGTGATTTGATATTTCTATAAATTTCAAATTGATTGCTATGATAAGTCTAGGCAGGACATGTCACCATACAAAGATATTACTTAGTTATTGACTATATTCTCCACACTGTACATTTCATCCCCATGACTCATTTATTTTGCAATTGGAAGTTTGCAATCCCTCCTTAAGAGTTTGTAATCTCTAAATCTCCCTCACCTATTTTTTCCTTCCCCCACCCACCTCGCGTCTGGCAACCATCTGTTTGTCTTCTGCTTCTATAGCTGTTTCTGGTTTGTTATGTTTGTTCATTTGCTTTGCTTGGTGAGGGTATTTTAAATAGAATAGTTAGGGGTTGCCTCAGTGAGGAGGTGGTGATTGGACAAAGATCTGAAAGACTTGAGGGAGTGAGCCTTGCAAATATTAAGAGGAAGCACATTCCAGGCAGACAGAGGAGCCAGTATAAAAGCTCTAATAAGGAATGTGCCTGGTACATTTCAAAACAGCAAGAAGGCTCGTGTGGCAGAACAAGCAAGCAAAGGGGTGAGTAGCAGGAAGAGGGTCAGAGAGGCAATGAGGGAGGGAGGCAGACCTTGTGGGATCTTGTATGTCATTCTAAGATTTTAGTGGAGGGTTGCGTGTTTGCTCCCTCTCGTCCCATATACATCAGATAGAGAGTAAGAGGCAAGAGTAGGCAAAAGACCAGATAGTCTAAAGAGGGCAGGGGTAACATTAAGAGCAGCGTCCTTCAGGAGGCAGCAAGAGATCAGAGTGAACATCAGTCACAGTAAGAAGAGAGGCCTCTTTTGGAAGATGTGTACTGGAGTCTGGTCAGGAGAGGCAAATCTGCCCTCAGTGACTTTGCACTGGTAGCTGAAATTGGCTAGGGGAGCATCTACACCATGGAAAATGGCAAACACTGCAGATTGAGGCACTTTTTTCTTCATCAGCTGGTTTAGCTGCATGCAAATAACTCTTCCTCAAAGACTGGTGGGTAACAAGGAGGAGAGGCTGGCAGCACCCTCAGACACATACTGTGGGAAAATGAAGGAAGACGAAAGAACCAGTGACCCAGAGCCTCTTTTCTGTGAATCAACAGGAAAGTCAGACCAACTGCTTGGAGGAAAAAAAAAGCACTGGGTCTGAAATAACTTCTGCAGGTGGAGACTGAGCCTAGCCTTGCAGAAGAAAATAAATAAGGGAACTGTTATGCAAATGTGAAGAGAGTCAAGGCCAAATGGGTCACTATGGTTAAATTGTATGCATTTCTCTTTTTTCTCTAACTTTTCCTTTGGAAGTTGGCAGGGTGGTGGTAACCTCCTCAAGACAGAAGGATTTTGAAAGTTTGTATGCTAGTCTTTGAAGAAAAAGGTTACAAGAAGGCAAGAGAATTTAGTCTTGGGGAAAGGCATACTCTGGGGTCAAGGACAGAGGAGTACAGTGAAGCCAAGCAGAGTCTCATAGTTTAAGCAAAATATAAAATGACGTGGTATAAAAAGTTAAGTTCCTATAAATGCCTAAAGACTACTCAGAATTTAGTTTTTGATAGTTTAGTCTTCAAAAGATAAGTTTCTGGGTTAAAATTATTTTTCTTTTCTTTCCTAGACAAAAATTTTAGACGGCATTTCTTTAGATGCTACCTACAAGTACTTGTTAGCTGCCTTGGGGCTCTGGAGTGAATTCTTTTGGTTTGGCAGTGAGCACCTCAGCTGCAGGCACTTTGTTCCCTTCAGCTAAGTGGAAACTTTGAAAGGTCTGTAGATTTTGAAACAAGATTTCAAGTTAGTAAGTAACCTAGGACACTTAAAAACTTGGATTTGACTTTACAGGACGATTATGCATAAAATGTAAGATCAAGTGCTCACAAGGTTAAATTTCAGGAAAGCCTTCCTGGATGTAAGACAAAGGCGGGGTGTAAAACGAAAACAAAAGTAGCCTGAGTTAGAGAGGTCATTCGATTTTACTCTGCACTCAAGACTGATCCTCTCTGTCGACTGAAACAGGTTGGTTTTTTTCTTTCTTTTTTCATTCTGACTTGGATATGATTTTTTTTTTAAGCTCAAAGACTTTGTATAATTACCTATGTGGAGGGAGTCTTGATGCATAAAAGTTTCCATGTGCAAAAAAGAGCTATTTGAAAAGTTACACACTTTGAGATAAAAAATAAATATAGCAAGAAGAAAATATTATTTTAATATCATTACTTGCCTGTAAAACTTTGCTCCTAATAGGTTTTGCTATAGCATTTTTCCTGCTTTGCTTTATAAACACTATTTTTTTTTGCTCTTGTAATAATTATAAAGGCATTTAAATGTGTTCTGTGTATCTGTCAGAAGGATCATTTCTGCAAATAATTTTCATTCCTATTTTTATCTATTCACATTTTTAGTATAATTGATTTTTATTTAAAAATATCCCTAATATCCTATATTGTTTGGCCATATTATACCTTATCATCAGTTCATGATTTCTGGGATGAAAGAGAAGGAAAGAACAAAGTTCATATTGTGTTAATAATTAACATACAAGAAAACAAAGACCAGAGTAATCTTCCAGATTGGATCTGTTCAAATAGCTTTAAGGATAGTCATTTAAAATCATTGGCACCTGGTTTTTACATCATGAAAACTGTTTCCTTGGGGGGGGGGGGTCTTTGCTTTATTCATCCACAAAGGGTTAGCAAGTGTAAGCGTGTTCTATTGAAAAAGTACCATAAGTTGGCACACTGTTTGAAAATAACATTTTCATTAATGATTCTGTAAGAATCTTTGAGATTCTTCCAAGGACAAAAATAACCCAAGGGAGAAAGGCTAAGGAAAAAAGTAAAACAAAACTCAGTATTATAATAAAAACACTGAAAGTCACTGTTACATATATTTTAACGCTTGTGAATTCTGTGCCAGCTTAATACTACAGGGTGTTAATAGCCAATATAGTAAAATAACTAAATGATGGGACAGGGGATTCCTGGAGCACCATCTTTCCATACTACTGTAGCAGCTCTATACCTACTGGTAAAGCTTTTAGTTTGACAGATACTTTTTGGGTGCCTGGTGCATACCAGGCACCCTCTCAGGTATTAAATACAAAGAAAAACTCAACAGGTCATAATCTTAGGGAACTTAGAGCATAGAAGGAAAAGGTACTCTAGGAAATGCATCTTCCATAGAATGGGGTCAGTTCTCTGAGAGGTATGTAGATACACCTACTGGGTTGCAAAAGTCTTCTGGAGTGGCAACATCCAAGTTAACTGAGTAGGAATTGGCCCTTCAAGGGAAGGGACAAGAAACAGTATATCAGATAAAGGAACAGAATGAGTAATGATGTAGAGATGTGCTGCAGCATGGTATGTGCCAGAAAACTGCTGGCAAATCAGTACCATTACTGTCGACAGTGTCGGGTACATGGTAGAGGGACACAGCAGGAACCATGGGTAGGACCACATTACAGAGAGAGCCCCGGGTATGATGCTAAGGAGCTTAGATTGTATCTTTCAAATGAAGAGATGTGTCTTTCAGGTGAGGAGCTAGGCAGGAGAGTGATTGGCATTTTAGAGATACTGCACTCTGGTGGCAGTAAGAAAAATGTTATTGACAAAGAGTTGTAAGGAGGAACAAGAACAGGATGCCAATAAGTAGGATGCTGGTTAGGAAGACATCATAACAGGGCAGGTGTGAGACAGTGATGGATGGACAAATTGTGTGGCTGTGTCAAAGAGCACAGATTCAAAGGAGGAGACAGATTTGAGACCTTTTTGGAAGGTAAAATCAGAATTTAGGCACTGACTGGAAATCAGGGATGAAGATAAGAGAGAAATCAAGGATGGTGCAGGCTTGAGGCTTAGGTGACTAGTGGAATGACAGTGCTACCCAACAGCAGTTTACAACCAGCGTGGAGTGACCAGTTTTGGAGGGAAGCTAACTAGACGAGACTTTATTTTATAAAAGCCAACTAGTAAAATTCCATACAAATGCTGGGATAATTTATTTAAAAATAAATTTATAAATGAATAAAAGTAAAATATTTATTTTAAATAAATAATTTAATTTTAAAAATTTAATTTATTGTCAATATACTGTGTAAGAATTACAGAGTTGTATATGTAAAAGTTATAAAATGTTTAAGCCCTTTCAGTTGAAATCTAACTAAATTTTCGTATTTTAAAAACTATTTTTGTATGAAAATCATTACTTTTACTTAGGCTTTAATGGTTTAAGAAAATTCTCTCAGGACATTATTTTTATCTTCCCTCTGTAAATCTCAGTTCCTGTACACAGACTTGTAAAAACAAAGAATGAAGAATTAATCTTGGGGATATACTCTGATGTGGATTCCATTAAACAGTTTCAAAGAGTGGTGGATTCAGGCTCACATATGTTGCAGCAACAGTCTATTCTCTAGTAAAAGAATAAAACATACGCTAGATCAGAAATGTTTCCATTTAAGCAGTATTACGATGGATGTCCTGTATTCTTTCTGCCATTTAGGTTGGAGCCATGGCTTTGGAACACAACCAGTCAGCAGATTACTATTATGAGGAAAATGAAGTGAATGACACTCACGACTACAGTCAGTATGAAGTGATCTGTATAAAAGAAGAGGTCAGAAAATTTGCAAAAGTTTTCCTTCCTGCCTTCTTCACAATAGCTTTCATCATTGGACTTGCGGGCAATTCCATAGTAGTGGCGATTTACGCCTACTACAAGAAGCAGAGAACCAAAACAGACGTGTACATCCTGAACTTGGCTGTGGCAGATCTACTCCTTCTACTCACTCTGCCTTTTTGGGCAGTTAATGCAGTTCATGGGTGGGTCTTAGGGAAAGTCATGTGCAAAGTCATGTCAGCCTTGTACACAGTCAACTTTGTCTCTGGAATGCAGTTTCTGGCTTGTATCAGCGTAGACAGATACTGGGCAGTAACTAGAGCCCCCAGTCATGGAGGAGTGGGCAAACAATGCTGGCTCATCTGCTTCTGTGTCTGGATGGCTGCCATCCTGCTGAGTATACCTCAGCTGGTTTTTTATACAGTCAATCACAAGGCTAGGTGCATTCCCATCTTTCCATACCACCTAGGAACATCCATGAAAGCATCGATTCAAATGCTAGAAATCTGCATTGGATTTGTAATACCCTTTCTTATTATGGGAGTGTGCTACTTCATCACAGCGAGGACACTCATCAGGACGCCAAACATTAAAAAGTCTCGGCCCCTCAAAGTTCTGCTCACAGTGGTCATAGTTTTCCTTGTCACTCAGCTGCCTTATAACATCGTCAAGTTCTGCCAAGCCATAGACATCATCTACTCCCTGATCACCGACTGTGACATGAGCAAACGCATGGATGTCGCCATCCAAATCACAGAGAGCATTGCACTCTTTCACAGCTGCCTCAACCCGGTCCTGTATGTTTTCATTGGAGCCTCTTTTAAAAACTACATTATGAAAGTTGCCAAGAAGTATGGATCCTGGAGAAGACAAAGACAAAATGTGGAGGAGATTCCTTTCGATTCTGAAGATGCTACAGAGCCAACCAGCACTTTCAGCATTTAAATGTGAAATCGTTCTGTCTCTTGCTTCGATACATATGAATGATGCTTCTCCCTCAGATCAAACATTTGCATTATTCTGAAACTCAAATCTCAAACACTGTGGTAGCAATTTAAAACAAGAAGAGGCTGGGGTGGGGAAGGGGGGTGGGGTAGAAGCCAAGAAGAAGAGGAAACAAAATAATAAATGCACAAAGCATTTACTAAAGTTAAAATCAACAATACAGGAAAACAGTAACAGGTATAAGTAAGGAAAATACTATGCTATAAGTTTGGTGGGTGATCTAAAACAGATTATTAAAAAGGCCTACATTAAGGGGTATTTATAATTATTTTATATTATCTAAATTTTAATGTAAGAACAATTTCCCTGTATAATTTTAGTACTTGAATAACTTCTCAGCAAAATTTAATCTTTTTCCTATTTCTTAATTTATAAGTGATTTCATAAAACTTCAGACAGAATAACAATTAGTAATCAAAAAATACATGAAAAGCTTTTCCTGCTAAGTTTCTGCTAAGTTTCTAAACGTATAATTTGTGTTAATGATGTAAACTTTCTTTAGTAATAAACGTTATCCTGTTAGATGTATACTCTAGAGGCAGTCCTCAGATAATCACACTTACCTAGGTTTCAATTTTTATAACTTCCTAAAGGTCTCATCCACGTATGTGTCTATTACTGACGATCAACTAAACAGTATATTTTCCTAAGTATAAAGACTCTTATTTTTCACTTAAATATTTGTATTTTTCAGCAAGGAAAATATGTACCACCATAACTTATTTTTAATAATGTGTACTGCTTATCTCTTTAAAAAGTTATATAGAAATTATTATAGTCCATGTAATATGTCCTTATTAAAATTTAATTTTGTTAGAAATTACAGTGATCTAAAATAGTATGCACTAATACGAATTTTATCTCTCACAAACTGTAAAAAAACCTCTTAAAATAAACATCACTCAATCAAGACATGTAATTTTAAAATTTATCACTTTCTAAATTTGAAAATGCTTTCAAAGGCAGAATTTAAAGAACTGTGGTCATGAAACTAACAACTCTGTATGATGTTATTCCAGCAGAGCATCTGGCACAAAGGATCAATCTGAATACTCACCACTGCTCCACCATTTCTTGCCATTAATTACATAGCTGTCCCCATCTCGCTGGATGCTACATTCAATATTTGTGGCATCACTTGAAGCTACATCAGGCTCTATAAATAAGCAAAGACTGAATTTACAGGTAGGCAGATGCCATCAATTTACAAAAGAGACTTAGGTGAGAAAACGTGAACTCTTTGAGGACAGAAGCATCTTTCTATCATTTCCCCATTCCACAACCTACACAAAGTAGGTATTTAATAAATGTGCATTGGAAGAATGAATGAATGAAGTAGTTAGAACAATTCAGATCAATCAGCGAGCTAAATTGTGTTCTTGGCTTCCTCACTGATACATGACTTGGGATACAACTCACTCAATCCTTTCTCTAATCATCAAAAGTACATTGAATACATTGTTCTTTGCTTCCCACAATGGAAATCTATACTACATATTTGCAGGCCAGATTTCCCCACCATATAGCATCTTAAACAATTTCTAACTGTGCTTGCAAATTCCATCAGAATGCTTTCACCAGTTTATTTATTTTGCATTCTATAAAGTCTGCTCAACACTTAATGTCTTCAGCAAGTTTTCCATGGGACACCTTTACAAAACTGCTTTCCTGTATGGCATTTTAGAACTTACAGGCTAGCTTTCAATCATAGTAATCTGCACTTCTTAATATGCTACTCTTTTGAATGGGTCCTTCAGTTATTTTATGTGTTCTCTTTCTAAAACTAGAGACCCAGTTTCTTTAGAAAAGGAGCTATGTACTCTACTTATTTTGTAACCTCCAGTTAGAGCTTCGTAGACAACACATCATACTGCAGGCGTTCAATAAATGCCCCTTACTGATTTAAATGGAGATCAGTTTTGCTATGATAAATGTATGCAATGTTATAGAAGACAATAAAACCTGGCCAAAATTATGGCCAGATGAAATTTAGTTTAACTTTAAAGTCAGCTATGAAACAGTGACTTTGTCCTCTGAAGAGTTCTTAATTACTGTTTCCTATGTACAAATGGTACCAAAACTCATTTTTATTAACATGATCCTCGTTTTATTTTGCCATATGATTATAATTTGAGCCATAGGACCAACATTGGTGAAAGTTCTGTTTTTCCGGGTTTATGGCAGAGTATTTTGGAAGTATCAATATAAAATTATCACAGATGTGAATATTTCATACATTAGGGTAAAAAAGATCTTAAATATCCATAGATGGCAATTTTAGAAATGCAAGTCAAAAGATAATGAAACTAGGTTTACTCTGCTGCTAATGCCTAAAGCAGGTTACTACAGAACATTATTTAATGAGAGGACAATTTTATTTTGCACATTTAAAAATGTCAAAATTTAAAACTGGAGTCAAAGCAAACATAGTCACATTCCTAGCCATGGGAAAATTTGCCTGAAACACAGAGCCACATCCCACACTTCTTCGGTTCATCGATCATAGCCCAGGAAGAGTGACCACACAAGGGAGAACGTGACTGACTTAATTTTACCTGTCATACAGAAGCAGGAGGCAATGGTCCCTTGAAGAAGAGGCTCAAGCCACTGCTGCCTCTGCATCTCACTTCCATACAGGTGGAGCACCTCCATGTTCCCGGTGTCTACACGTAAGAAGGAGAAGCACTTGTTTTGCATTTAAAAACTTACCAGTATGAGATCCAAACTCCGTATAGGTAATACAGACACTCATCCTTTTAAAGCTAATGTTTGCTAACAAAAATATTTTGAAACATAAGAATAAATCTAATTTACAATGAAGGTATGCCATAAGCAGTTGTAAGCACATGGCATTTGGTGCATATTTATTCAAATTGTTCTGAATCATAGATGCTCATCCACTTCATCCCAATGAAGCTCTAAGAGGGGTCTAACTCAATTAGGACTGAGGGAAATAATATAGTAGCCCAACCTTTGCTTGCTGTCTTGCAAATACACTCTGCTAGGAGTGACTGCAATTCTCCTGGAGAACAATTAACAATACATATTTTACTGAGACTCCAGCCTTGAGACCCCTGTTCCTCAAATACACCTGTGCTTTCTAACTTCCTTATATTTGCTTGCACCAGGCCTTCTCTCAGAGGAAATTCTGTCATTCCTAGTAAATTTCTGTTTGAGCCACCTTCATTGTGAAGAATCTGCAAGTACCCAGTCAGACATCTCTCTTTCCTTTGACCTCACATGGTAATTATTGCCTCTTTACTACAACACTGCTTTTACCTTCGTGCACCCCATACCGTCTAGGAAGTACTAAGGCATCTGAAGGATGCCAAACACAGGACCCATGTCCTGGATGGCAAATGGCGGGAGGTAATGCCAAAGGCCCTCTCCAGCCCTTGGAGGGCATGGTGCAGTACATGACACACTGCTGTGTCACTCACGTGGAAAAGGATGCTTCGTGTCTGCCGCAGAGCAAAATGCTCCAGGTGCCTTTCTCTGATTTTCATCCCCATCAAATTTCTAAAAATACTATCTAAAACCTTACCCTTGAATACTGATAGCTTATAAGATTTTGAGGAAGAATTTTTCAATATCATCACTTGCAATGACTTTAAAGACAGTCACTGAAATGCCTATGAAAAATGAACTAGGTCTAAGTTAAGTCTCAAAATATGTTTGTACTCTGTTTCAACATCCCCAAAGGAGCCAAAGTTATATTAAAATGTACAACATTCCTAGTAGATAAACACAAGCTTAAAATTCTGTTTAAGTGAGGGAGAGAATGAGTCCTGAGTTATAATTAATGAGCTCATGGTTTTCTTTGCTTGCTTTAAATTCAGTTTTCTCGTTTAGTTCAAATGAAATAAATATTGAATAAAATCTTTCCAAAAATTATTTTATTCTGAGAAGCTGACAAAACAAAGCTATTATTTATGGGTTGTATTATCATGGAATAGCTTCACACAATGAGATAAAATCTTTAGAAACTCTGGGAGTAGATTAATTTTACAATAGCCTCATTATTAAATGAAAATGTAGTACAGTAGTAAATCAGTGTTTTGAAGAGAGAAAAGGTGAGGACCTGGGACAAGTTCAACCATCATCACAGGTTTCCAAATTATCTTAACAGTACCAAAGAAATGAGAGTCAAAGTCCAGAGTGGGAACATTTTGCCAGGCAACCAGTGTTTTCTCTGACATCCAGTATACCCCTTTCAGGCATTTCCACCTTCATTAACTCTTTTTGGGAGAGCATTAGCACCAGGGCCATAAAATTAGCACAAAGGACAATGATAAGGCCTAACTTGTGCAGAACCACTATAGGACCATCATCCTTCTACAAATCAAATGCTAGTCTTTGACTGGAAGCAGCAGAATAACCAGAGTAACCTGGGGGAAAAAAAAAGACAAAGACATTCTCAGGGTCTACCTTAAACCTCCTGAATCAGAATCTCTAGGGCTGGAGCCTGTGCATTTGAAATTTTTTTAAAGTTATTTAAGGGGTTCTTCTGCAAATATGGGTTTGAAAACACCTTCAAAAGACTACAGTCCAGGTTTATTCCTCCCATAGTAACTTTTTAAAGAAAAGTTGGCCTCTTTCCCTCTTCCTTCCAATTTTTCATGCCAAAGTCCTTTAAGGGATCCTTGACTCCCCTATTAATTCCCCCAAACCAATGTGTAAGTCCTCTTGGCTCTGCCTTCAAAATATATTTAGATTCTTTCCACTTCTTACCCCTTCCGCTGCTACTGCCCTACTGCCCTGAACAAATCACCATCATCTCTCACCAGGACTATCACAACAAGACTCTCTGCCTCCCTCCTTCCTTCTGTTAGTTCTCAACATAGCGGTCAAAGGGATCCTTTTAAAACTGAAGTTACACCTTGTCACTGCACTGCTCAAATCCCCAGTGGCTTCCAATTTCACTGGAAGTATAAGCCCTTACCTGCCCGTTAAGTCCCAGCATATAAGGCCCTTTCCTCTCTGATACCTTCTGCTATTCTCTCCAGCCACAATGGCCTCCTTCACTGTTCCTGAAATACACCAATCATGCTCTTGTTTAGGGCCTTTGCATTTTCTGCTCCTTATGTTAGGAAAACGCTTAGCCCTGATACCAGCATGGCTAACTCTCTCACCTTCTTTATCTTAACTGAATGTCATTTTCCCAATGACATTCCCAACCATTCCATCTTATTGTAATCCACGTTCCCTATCCCTCAGCTCTCCTACACTGCTGGATTTTCTTTTCCCCAAACCACTTTTCAGCTTCAAACTTACTGTATAATTTTCTTATCTATCTATTGTTTATTTTTGTCTCTCTTCGTTAGAGTGTCAGCACCATGAGGTCAGGAATCTTTGTGTATTTTATTCCATGATAAATCCCAAGTTTCTAAAACAGTACTTGGCATATAGTAAATAATAAATAAATAATTGGTAAGTAAATGGAGAGACAGTGAGGCTAAACAAAAGATTTAGAAATCTATCCATTCTGACTAACCATAGAAATATTCAATACACGATCAGTAAACTGAAAACCTCATATTGCTAATTCCTTGGGTGGTGACTTCTATTCACTAATATTCTTAATGTAATGATGTTTAACAAAAGAATAACCCAATGAGTACTTTAGATCCACTTTTAAATATTTAAATCAAGATAACTGAAAAGCCAAATTAAAGAGAAATTTATAAATCAGTGACTTTGTGCAGAAAAAAACTTCCTTGTCATAAAACAGGAAAATTTTAAACACTGCTCAAAATATCTAAGGAACATTCTGTTTTTAAATAATGTAATAGTAACCTGGTGCTTGGCAGTTAAAGACATCTGGAGCAAAAAAGCATTTTCCTGTTTCTTCAGCAATCAAGGCATAGTCCACCTGGCTGAGACCACTTACAGCTGGCAAAAACAAGTTCCAGAGGCCTTCTGCTTTGGCCATTTCCTGTCAAGGTGATGAATATGCCAGAGTGAGCATAATTTATCATGACCTAAAATAGTTTATTTTTAAAAGATATTGGCATTTATGTTGTTTAAGCTTATGAAGTTATTTATTTCATTGTATCCTACAGTGCGCAAAACCAAGTAGTTATTAATTCATTATAAATCAACAATTTCTTCATGGTTAAATAAGTGACTTTCCTTCAAGTTTCATAGATTTGGCTGAAAAACCTGAGTACTTCTTACTGAATCATAGTTATTATAAAATAGCCTACATCTGAATATAATTATGCCAAAAATACTTTTCTGAGTATTTTAATTTCTAACATGTGTTCCTGTTAGAACTGAAGACATGAAACTTGGATTGGGCCCATGTGGGACAAATGCCCTGCCTCAAAATTCAGTCTCAACTAAGTGACAGACGGTCGTCATAGTGTTAACTGCATTTTTTTCTTTGAACAGCTGTATGAGTTTGTCTTTATCATACAGGCTACACAAAACACTGTAACCTACTTTGTATATTATGGATTTTATTTTTAACTTTCTTTTTAAAAAGTTATAATTGATATAATTATCCTCTACATATATAGCAGCAGCAGCAACAACAAAGGTCTCTCAAAAACACCTGCATAGAAATTCTCCAATTTTAAGGTTCTCCTATTTTTCTTACCTTGAGTTTATCAATCACTAATGGTTTTTTCCACTTATCCACTGAATTTCCATTTTGACCATAGAACTCAATTACCTCCTTAAAGTATAAAAGGAAAAAAAAGTTCATTAGCCAAAGTTAATACAAAAAGTAAATAATGCTAATATTGCAAATACATATAAACTGCTAATATTCAAAGTAAACATATTTAGGCGAAGAAACCTTTCCAACTGCTGTTCTATCAGTAATATTTCTTTCTAAAACCACACATAGAAGTATAAAAAATCCTGGAGGTTTGCTCCTTACAAATTTATGCTACCTTGATATTAGAGAATTACCTTCCAAAATCTTATATCAAGATTTGAGTGTTCCATTTTCAGCAATCTGGCACATTAGATGGTCATAGAATCCCTTCCCAGGGTAGTACAACTAAAAATAGTGGTTACATTTTAAAAAATTATTTAAAAAATACATTTAGTAACGCATAGCTGTACTGGCAGGAAAATAAGGAAAGTCCTCACAGGTCAGGGAAAAAAAATATGACTCTTCAGGTGTGAGTGAGCATTGGAGCCAAGTTCGTCTGGGGTTGTAGGCCGATCTGTGTTAGCCTGGGTCATAGTTTGCAATGGGCCATATAGGCAGGGGTCAGGAAACAAATCCAAATGCCCCAAACAGGGCAAGAGGGAGGATCAGAGATCACCAATTCCCTCCACCAAATCCAGGATGCCTGATGGGCAAAACCTAAGTGGCAAAAAATAAAAAACAACAAAAACCCACTCCTTAGTGGTAGACCATGGGAATACAAGCCATAAATAGGATGGAACAGAAAAAAGAAATATTTCTAACCTGAAACTTGTCTTCACCAAAGTTTGAGATCTGAATTCATAGACCTGTCAGGCCCTAAAATCTCAAGCTAAAAATGAAGTTTGCAGTGTTCCTGGTGACAGTGCATGCAAGCCCCTGGCAGAAGTGAAAAAACATTCTCTCTGGAGGAAAGAGCTTTAAACCAAAGCCTTAAATAATCCCTGCAGATAAAGTTCGATTCCAAAGAACACGAGTTCATAATGAGAAAATACTGAACACTGAAGGTAACAAGCCACCATTAGCAAGAATAGCAAACACAGTAGTTCAACAAAACTGAATCACACTGCCCAAGACGACAGACAGAACAATGACTAAACAGAGAATACAAAGTATTTATGTGCAATAGATTTCAAGAATAATGGAAGGAATTAAAAGTATGACAAAGGACTATCAAAACTGGCCAAATTTGAAAAATAACTTGAATGCAACTTGAGGTAAAGAAAAACCACAGTAGTTAAATCTAAAAGCGCAGTGGCAGTGGGAGAGGGTGTAGCTCAGTGGTAGACTGCATGGCTAGCATGCCTGAGGTCTGCGTTCAATCCCACTACCTCCACTAAGGAAAAAAACAAAACCAAAAAAAAGCCCTTAATTTAAACCTCCTCCCATTAAAAAAAGGAACTTATTAACAACAAAATAAAACAAACAAACAAAACTCAATGGCAGTGGTTCTCAAGCTTCAGTGGGTATCAGAATCACTGTGTAAAACACAAGGGCCCGAGCCTCATCCTACTTCGATGAATCTGCTTCTATAACCTTAACTAGCTCTCTAGGCAATACTGACACATTTCAAATTTTGAGATCCACTGCTCTATGCGAAGTTGAAAAGTAGATTAGTTGTAGCTGAAAAAATAATAAGTTGGAAAAAAATTCTGAAGAAATTACTCCTTTCTTGACTGAAGCGCAGAAATTCAATAGAAGGATAGTGAGTGGTTAAAGGATCTGATGGATATAGAGAGAATCATTACTTCTCTTCTGTCGAGCGAAAAAGAAAAAAGGAAAAAACAAAGATAAAAGTTTACTAGCAGATTCTCATTAAAGGAACTTGATCCTAGAAGAAACATCTGGGTTGTAAGAAGGAATAGTAAATAAAGTGAAAGATATAGGGTAAATTGAAATGTAAAAACTAGTGACATAAAACAATAACAATAATCTAATTTGTGCAACTAAAAGAATCAAGATGAACTAAAATACTGGACTATAATGGCACTCTCCAATATTTTGCTATTAAAGCTTCTATGTACTTATTTCCTACATATAGGGTAGTAGAATTACTGGATGAAAGGCTATGAACAATGGCCAAAGCTCCATATTATAAAATTATTTTCTAAAGTTGTTCTACCAACTTAGTCATACAGGTAACATGCAAAAACGTTCCTTTTGTTGAAGCCATGACTAGTCTAGAGTATTGCTATATTTAGTGAAAACTTCAAGAAGATAAAGGATGGTTCATTCACAAGCACCAGGATGAACAGCACTGGTCATTTCTGTCAGGAAGTCAGTTACTTCGGAAGATTTCCTGTTTAGGATTGTTTATTATTTCCATCCGTCGCATTGCCATAGGAACAGGCAAAGCAACTGTGTTTGATAAGAAATGTGTTATGTAATACGTGTACAAATTCCTCATCTCTGACCACCTCTCTATAATACCACAGTTTTGAGAAGCTAAAATTTCCCAGTGTTCATATAATTATTTTAAAGCCTTGTGTTGTTTAATACTTTCTGTTCTAAAGTCTATCCATATGGAGACTGAAAAATCTTTTTGTGGTATGGTAGGAGTCAAAATTAAAATACTTCATTACAAAGAAGATTTCTGTAGTTCTTAAAATATGAAAAAGTTTATTGGCGAAAAAGGAAAGCAGAAAATATGCTTGGTGCCTGATCAATTCTCCCCAAATATCACCTTTAACATCTAACTCCCTCATTCACTGATTGAGATACTGCTATGGAGTATATTGGTTCAGAATCTTAAATGTGAGCCTACAAATAGTTTTATAATATAATATGTTTTTCAGTTTAAACTTAAGTCTGTTAGAAAGAAAGAAGCAACAGTTCTTCCACAGTATATTATTAGACTCAGTAGGAAAATGTGACTAACGTTATTATGTTAAAAGTGTGTTCTGAGTAATATGTCATGTTGCTAGTTCCTGTTCTACATGCTATTTTTAGGACTCCTTATCCATTTTGAATGGGAAGAGCTGCCTTTCTTTCATTTCTTTTCTTCTTTCAGTTTCTTATGATAATATAATGACATACAGCTCTGTATAAGTTTAAGGTATACAGCTTAATAATCTGACTTACATACATCATGAAATGATTATCACAATAAGTTTAGTGAACATCCATCCTCTCATAAGGATATGAAACTAAAGAATAGGAAAAAAAATTCTTGTGATGAAAATTCTTATCATTCATATACAAAATACAGCAGTGTTAATTATATTAATCATGTTATACATTACATCCCTAATTATCTTTCTTATTAGCTGGAAGTTTGTATCTCTTGACTGCTTTCAACCAATTCCCCCTCCAGATCACTCCTACAGGCAGAATTACCTTTTAATGTTTTAATAGATAATGGGTTCTTATGTTCTTACTTTATGATATGTGAAGAGTTTCAGAAGGTCATTAGAATAGCATAAATGAAGTTTATTTTTTCCCAGTACAGAAAACTGGAAAATACATTATGTAAAGTATTAGGAAAAAGTCATCAATAGTCTTACTAGCTAAAGATATGTACTATTAAGATGTTGCTGTATTATATGATACAATCTTGTATTCTAGACATGACTGTTCTAGGTTTTATAAACTTAGTTACAATAATATTGGACAGAATTGTATAGGCTTTCTCCCCTTCCATTTTGAAAAAGGTAATTTTCTCCAAGTATCGTTTCAAATGTGTATGATGTCACAAACAGGGATTAGTATTGTTTAGAATCATTCTACAGGATAAAACGTTTTTACAGATGTTAGTACACATTTTTAAAGGAAGAAAAAGCTCACATTATTAGATGTGGATATATTCCAGATTTGAACGCTCTACAGACACAAAATGATTATAGCTTTCCTTGCCACACAAAATGTTGACAATCTTTCCTTTAAAACTATAGGCTGCTTTTTAAATTTATCATAAAGCATTTTCTTTTATTGCAAATTCTTTGCAAATATTTTAATTGGTGCATGATAGGAAGTTCAGCAGATGTATATGACATTTCTCTTCTGTGCTGCATGCTTCCCTGGATTGCTCATTTACATTTATGAATGAAAAAACAAAGCTACTTGGTTTCCTCTGACAATTCTGACTCTCCTTTGAAAAATGAACTGGTTGTTAAGCACTCGCATGTCAATACACAGGCTTCATTTTAGGGTGAGCAGGTAGGAATCAGGCAGGCTGACAGCCAAGCTATCATCTACACCAAAGCCCCCAACAGAAAAATAAAACAAAACTGGGGGACTCCTCTCTAGAGCACTAACCCTCATTTGAAGCCATGACTTCTTTGAAACAGATCATTTGCCTTTTTAGAGTACTCTTGACAGCCTCCGATCTGGGGCAAACACCACTGCTATCCAGGCGTGTCAGAAACCAATCCACGCAGTCCACCTACAGCTGAAGTCTTCCATCAAACATCTTGATTTCTCATCCTCTTCTCACTTGTGCCCTCCATTACAGACAATCACAGGGGATTCCATTGTGAAAAAAAAGTTACCACTTGATTTCTAGCCAAGACTGCGGAATAGTAGGATCACGAGCTCGCCTCTCCTCGCAAATACAACAAAACCACAACTGACTGCTAAACAACCACTGGGAAAAAAGACTGGAGCCTAACAAAAAAGATCTTCTTCAACCGGAAACATAAAGAGGAAACCTCAGCAGGCTGGTAGGAGGGCCATGCTCGCTATATAATCAGGCCCCATATCCTCCAGGTGGGTGACCCACAAGCAAAAGAATAATTAAGTTGCAGAGGCCCTCCCACAGGAGTGAGAGTTCTGAGCCCAACGTCAGCCTCCCCAGTCGGGGTTCCAGCATTGGGAGGAGGAGACCCCAGGACAACTGGGTTTGAAGGCCAGTGGGGCTTAACTCCAGGAGCCCCATGGGACTGGGGGAAATAAAGACTTCATTCTCTTGGGAAACATATACAGAATCTCACATGTGCCAGGTCCAAGGGCAGAGGCAGTGATTTCATAGGAACTTGGGCCAGACTTGCCTGCTGGTTTTGGAAGGTGTCCTGGGTAGGTAGGGGAGAGCAGTGGCTCACCCAGGGCCATAAAAGCTGGTGGCAGACACTGCTGGAGTATTCATTTACGTGAGCTTTCCTGGAGGCTGACATCTTGATTGGCTCATTAGCACCAAGACTTAGCCCCACCCAACAGCCTGTAAGCTTAAAGGCTAGGAAGCTCCAGGCCAAACAACATACTGGGTGGGAACACAGCCCCACCCATCAGCAGACCTCCTGAGCTCAGAGCCAACCTCTTGAAATAGCCCTACCCACCAGCGGTCCAGGACCAAGCTTCATCCAGCAGTGGGCAGGCACTAACTCCTCCTGCCAGGAAACCTGCATAAGCCTCTAGTCCAGACTCATCCACCAGGGGGCAGATACCAGAAATAAGAAAACAACAATCCTAAAGCTTGTGGAAGGAATTTGCAAATACAAGCCAGACACTACCCCGGGACTGGCTGGTCCCAGGCCCTTAGGTAACAAGAGAGGAGTGTACTGCTGGGACGCATAGGACATCTCCCACAGAAGGCCATTTCTCCAAGGTTGAGAAACATAACTAACCTATCTAAAAATACAAATAGAAAGAAAGACAATATGAAGCGGCAGAGGAATACCTTCCAGGCCAAGGCACAAGATAAAAATCCCAGAAGAAGAAATAAGTGACAAGGAGATAGGCAATTTATCCAAGAAAGAGTTTAAAGTAATAATGGCGAAGATGTTCGGAGACCTCAAGAGAAGTATAGATGCACAGAGTGAAGTTTTTAGCAAAGAGTTGGAAAATATAAAGAATACCCAAACAGATTTGAAGAATAAAATTACCGAAATGAATAACACACTAAAAGGAACCAAGAATAGACTAAATGAGGCAGAAGAATGGATCAGTGAGTTAGAAGACAGATTAGTGGAAATCACTATCACAGAACAGAAAAAAGAAAAAGAATGAAAAAAAATGAGGATAGTTTAAGAGACCTCTGGGACAACATGAAGTACACTAATATTTGCATTTTAGGAGTCCCAGAAAAAGAAGATACAGAGAAAGGACCTGAGAAAATTTTTGAAGAGATAATAACTGAAAACTTCCCTAACTTGGGAAAGGAAACAGTCACCTAAGTCTGGGAAGTGCAGAGAGTTCCACAGAGGATCAACCCAAATAGGAACACACTGAGGCACACAGTAATCAAACTGATGAAAATTAAGGATAAGGAGAAGTGAGAGAAAAGCAGCAAATAAAATATGAAGGAACTCCCCTAAGGTTTCAGCTGATTTTTCAACAGAAACTCCGAAGGCAGAAAGGAGTGGTATTATATATTTAAAGTGATGAAAGGGAAAAACTTATAACCAAGAATACTCTATCCAGTAAGGCTTTCATTCAGATTTGATGGAGAAATCAAAGGCTTCACAGATAAACAAAAAGTAAAATAATTCAACACCACCAAACAAGCTTTGTAACAAATGTTAAAGGAACTTCTGCAGTCACCAAAACACAAGAAAAGAGAACAAAAAGAAGAAAGAAAGAAAAAAAAAAAAAAAGACCTACAAAAACAAACCCAAAACAATTAACAAAATGGCAATAAGAATTTATTTATCAATATTACCTTAAATGTAAATATATTAAATGCTCCAAACAGGACATAGACTGGCTGAATGTATACAAAAACAAGACCCATATATATGCTGTCTGTAAGAGACCCACTTCATATCTAGGGAAACATGCAGGCTGAAAGTAAGGGGATGGAAAAAGATATTCCATGCAAATGGAAACCAAAAGAAAACTTAAGTAGCAATACTATATCAGACAATATAAATTTTAAAATAAAGACTGTTACAGAGACAAAGAAGGACACTACATAATGCTTAAGGGATCAATCCAAGAAAAGAATATAACAATTGTAAATATGTATGCACCCAACATAGGAGCACTTCAATATATTAGGCAATTGTTAACACACATAAAAAGAGAAATTGACATTAACACCATAATAGTGGGGGAAATTAACACCTCACTTACATCAATGGACAAATCATCCAGACAGAAAATCAATAAGAAATACAGGCCCTAAATAGCACATTAGACCAGATGGACTTAATTAGTATCTATAGAGCATTCCATCTGAAAACAACAGAATACACATTCTTCTCAGATGCACATGGAACATTCTCCAGAATCAATCACATGCTGGCCCACACAGCTAGCCTCAGGAAATTTAAGAAAACTGAAATCGTATCAAGCATCTTTTCTGACCATAACACTATAAGGTTAGAAATCAGCTATAAGAAAAAAACCTGCAAAAACTGCAAGCACATGAAGGTTAAATAATATGCTACTAAACAACCAAAGGATCACTAAAGAAATCAAAGAGGAAATAAAAAACTACTTTGAGACAAATGAAAACAAAAACACAATGATCCAAAATCTCTGGGATGCAGCAAAAGAAGGTCTAAGAGGAGAGTTTATAGCAACACAAGCCTACCTCAGGAAATAAGAAAAATCTCAAGTAAACAAACTAACCTTTCACCTAAAGCAGCTAGAGAAAGAAGAACAAACAAAACCCAAATTTAGTAGAAGAAAGTATAAAGATCAGAGCAGAAATAAATGAAATAGAGACTAAAAAGAAACAATAGAAAAGATCAATGAAACTAAAAGCTGGTTCTTTGAAAAGATAAACAAAATTGATAAACCTTTAGTTAGACTCACCAAGAAAAAAAAAAAAAGGAGAGGACTCAAATTAGTAAAATCAGAAATGAAAAAAGAGAAGGTACACCCACACTACAGAAATACAAGGGATCATAAGCAGCTGCTATGAGCAACTATACACCAACAAAAAGGATAAAGTAGAAGAAATGGACAATTTCTTAGACAGGTACAATTTGCCAACTCTAAATCAAGAAGAAATAGACAATATGAAAAGACCAATTACCAGTACTGAAGTTGAATCAGTAATTTTAAAAATCCCAACAAACAAAAGTCCAGGACAAGGGGAATTCTACCAAACATTTAGAGAAGAGTTAACACCTATCCTTCTGAAACTATTCTAAAAAATTGCACAGGAAGGAACACTTCTAATTCATTCACCCTGATTCCAAAACCAGACAAGATATCACAAAAAAAGAAAATTACAGTCCAATACCACTTATGAATATAGATGCAAAAATCCTCAACAAAATACTAGCAGACTGACTCCAACAATTCATGAAAAGGATCATATACCATGATCAAGTGGGATTTATCCCAGGGATGCAAGGATTTTTTAATAACTGCAAATCAATCAATGTGATACAAACTGAAGAATAAAAGCCGTATGACCATCTCAATAGATGCAGCAAAAGCTTTTGATGAAACTCAACATCCATTTATAATAAAAACTCTCCAGAAAGTGGGCATACAGGGAACATATCTCAACAAAATAAAAGCCATATATGACAAACACACAGCTAATGTCATACTTAATGGTGAAAAGCTGAAAGCATTTCCTCTAAGATCAGGAGCCAGACAAGGATGCCCACTCTCGCCATTTTATTCTACATAGTTTTGGAAGTCCTAGTCATAGGAATTAAAGAAGAAAAAGAAATAAAAGGAATCCCATTCGGAAAAGAAGTAAAACTGCCACTGTTTGCAGATGTCATGATACTATACATAGAAAACCCTAAAGAAGTTACCAGAAAACTACTATAGCTCACCAATGAATTTGGCAAAGTTGCAGGATACAAAGTTAACACACATAAATCAATTGCATTTCTATACAGTAACAATGAAATAGTAGAAAAAGAAATTAAGAAAATAATACCATTTACCATCACACCAAAAAGAATAAAATACCTAGAAATAAACCTACCCAAGGAGGCAAAGAACCTGTACTCTGAAAACTGTAAGACACTGATGAAAGAAACTGAAGATGGCATAAACAAATGGAAAGACATACCATATTCTTGGATGGGAAGAATCAGTATTGTTAAAATGGCCATACTACCCAAGGGAATATACAGATTCAATGCAATCCCTATCAAATTACCGATGACATTTTTCACAGACCTGGAACAAAAAAAGTTAAAATTTTTATAGAAATACAAAAGACCCCGAATAGCTAAAACAATCTTGAAAAAGAAGAACAGATCTGGGGGAATCACACTCCCTGACTTCAGACTATACTACAAAACTACAGTAATCAAAATAGATGGTATTGGTACAAAAACAGACACATAGATCAATGAAACAGGATAGAAAGCCCAGAAATAAATCCATACACTTATGGTCAATTAATCTATGACAAATGAGGTAAGAATACACAATGGAGAGAAGACAGTCTTTTCAATAAATAGTGCTGGGAAAACTGGACAGCTACCTGTAAAAGACTGAAATTACAACATTCTCTAACACCATATACAAAAGTAAACTCAAAATGGATTAAAGACTTAAATGTAAGATCAGATTCTATAAAACTCCTAGAGGAAAACATAGGCAGAACACTCTTGGATATATATCACAGCAATATTTTTTTTGAACCAGTTTTTGGAGCAATGGAAATAATAGTAAAAATAAACAAATAGGATCTAATTAAACTTAAAAGTTTTTACACAGCTAAGGATACCATCAACAAAATGAAAAGACAATCTACAGAATGAGAGAAAATGTTTGCAAATGATGTGACTGACAAAGGACCAATTTCCAAAATATACAAACAGCTCATACAACTTAATATGAAAAATACAAGAAACTCGATCAAAAACTTGGCAGAAGGCTTAAATAGACATCTCTCCAAAGGAGACATCTAGATGGGCAACAAACATATGAAAAGATGCTCCACATCACTAATGGTTAGAGAAATTCAAATCAAAACTACGATGAAGTATCACTTCACACCAGTCAGAATAGCCATCATTGAAAAGTCTACAAACAATAAATGCTGGAGAAGGTGTGGAGAAAATGGAACCCTCCTACACTGTTGGTAGGAATATAGACTTGGTACAGCCAGTATGAAGGACAGTATGCAGTTTCCTTAAAAAACTAAAAATATATTTACCATATAATCCAGCAATCCCACTCCTGGTCATATACCCAGATAAAAATATATTTCAAAAAGACACATGTACCCCAATGTTCATAGCAGTGCTGTTTATAATAGCCAAGACATGCAAACAACCCAAATGTCCATCAACAGATGAGTGGATAAAGAAGATGTGGTATATATATATACCATGTGGTATGTGTACATACATACACACAGATATATATATATATACACACACACACATATGTATATACATACACACATACATATACATACATACAGAATGGAATACTACTCAGTCATAAAAAAGAATAAAATAATGCCATTTGTGGCAACGTGGATGGACTTGAAGATTGTCATTCTAAGTGAAGTAAGCCAGAAAGAGAAAGAAAAATGCCATATGATATTGCTTATATGTAGAATCTAAAACAAACAAAAAGGATACAAATGAACAATTTATTATTTATAACTTAGATAACTGATTTCTTGAATATGTGTGAGCACATTTGACTGCCCTTTATGATTAGATTACTGCATTCTGTTGATTCTTAAAAAATAAAAAATAAATATTTAGCTAGAAAAAAAGTATACAGTAAACTAATCTCTGTTACGACATGTAATTATTAGAAGAAAAAGGAGTTCTAAAAAAAAAAAAAGTTACCACTTGTGTTACAGCCCTCTCTTACTCAGAAATTCTTTTGAGATGAGGCTTCTTCTTAAGGTTTATTCTTTAGTATGATCCATTCTGCTTTCCAAATCCATTTTCATTCTCTTTTTAAAACCTTTAGTCCTCTGATGTGTACCCCTTCTGTTTTGGTGTTTTTATCAATTCCATTTTATAAAAAGTCTTTATTATTAATTCAAGGGGATTTTATTTGAGGGAGGGAAGATAAATGCTGACTTCAGTCTGCCATCTTGAACCCAAAATGCCAGATTTTCTTTTTAATACCCAGAAGTTCAGAATTTTAAACTCAAAATTATATATATACTAACTAGAGCAGAAAGTCTGCAAAATGATACCTTAATCACTGAACAGATGAAGAGGTGACTATTTTAGAAAGCACTTCCTCATATTTAAGTAGTAGTTTCTTTATACACCACTCTATGTGCAAAGTTCCTCTCACACTAGATTGTCACTAAAAATATGGTAAGTATTCATATAATTAAAGTAAAAACAGCAGCTGCTTTATTAACATATCAACTTTGAACATCTTTATTGAAAGAATTTTGGTCTTTTTCAGTTTCCTATTTGATTTTTGCTCATCCAGCTCTAGACCTCTCAATCATAGAAGATCAAAATGGAAACTTACTGTGTATCTAGTCATAATTATTTATATTGTAGGTGAAGAAATTGAGGCTCTGAGAAAGAGTGATTTGCCCAAGACCACCTAACTTGTGGCAGGAACAGACTATAATCAAACTCTTACAATTTCTACACCAGTGTTCCACCCACACATATATCCCAGTCCCTGCCTTACATATATTCATAATAGTTTTTATCTTTTCTTCACAGCATTTATCTTCTCTTGTTTAATATCTCTCTTTTATGCTGAAGTATAAGCTCTAGAAGCATAAGCCCTGCCTTCTTATTCTTCCTTTTACTTTCAGTGGCTCTCTGGGTGCCTAATCCATTATTAGGTACCCAATAATTATAAACTAAAGGAATGAGTGTGTCACATTACTTCTCTACTCTCAGTAAATTTACTGGGACTCAACTCCTTAAAATAGTAGCTTGTCGGGGGAGTGGTTGGTAGTATCTGTGAACAGTCTGAAATGACATATAAAATTTTCTGGGTATGCCTCTCTTGTTTAGTCTACAGTTTTCTTAATCCTCAAAGGGGCCATTAAAAAGAAAAGAAAAGAAAAAAAAACCCTGAAGGTCACTGCCTTAGGAAAAGGCTCCCAAACCAGTGTTTTACTCTAATATATTTAGGATCTCAACTTTACAAACAGCTAATTCCCTTTGACTTAATTTTTAATGCTACAGATTTATCTGTAGCATTCGCTTGGCATATTTTGGTAGCTTGGAATTTTTCAAGATCAGGTTCTGGAGCAGTTCAGTCCTAAGGTGAGGAGGGGCATCTAGGTAAGGACTGACGGCAAAGATATGGTACCACGGTACTTCTAGAAGCAGAGATAAGAGAAGTAATTCATCAATAGTCCTTCAGCACAAATATATTGTTTGTTTATACAATACTTACCTTTTCAGCTGGAAAGATATGCTGTTTCATGAACCACTTAACCCTAGTAAGAAGTTCCTGGCCTGTCCTAGTCTGGGCAAACAATTTCCCGGTAGTATCAGTCTGTGGCAGTACAGGACCGAAAGTTCTACATAAAAAAGAAAAGTTACAAAGATTTCCAAAATCATTATTATAGATTTCTGAAAATAGTATGAAGTCTTCCCCAGTTCTCCAAAAATATCTCTCAGGAGTTTCCATATTTTGGAGTTTTTAAAGTCTTTCATATTATGGAAGGAATGCAGAATCACTTTATTTTGGACATTAAACTTTAGTGCCTAAAGCACTTCTTGGAGAAGGCATAAGCGTGGCATGACCTCAATCAATGGTAGTTTAAAATCTTTATTGAAGTCACCTGTCAGAATCTCCAAAAAAGAAGGCAAATAAACTGAACACAAATTTAATAATTACTGAGTATATGCCTCACAAATACAGCTGCTGGATGTCATTACAAACAAGATCTTTAAAGGTCATTATGAAGAGCAGCATAGTTGTTTATTACGTTGTGAAGATCACAAATATCCAAGTACATGATGAACTATAAAATGCAACCATCGTAATGTTATGCCATGGGGAGTTGTGGCTTGGGCGGAATTTCCAGGGAGCACACCACCGATGCATTCAGTAAGTGCTTTATGTCACATCAGTTAGCTGGAGTCTGGTTGGAAAAACTGTCAGATGCCTCAAAAGTACTCCACTGGTGGAGACATGGACTTCAAAGATGCTTATGAAATATCTGAATAAAATTTCAGGAAATGTGATGGTGGAAGAGAGCAACATTTCTAAACTTAATAAATCATCTTATATAATACATAATTTTAAATAAGTATATGCAAGTAACTTAAATATTAGAAGGAAACATTTGAGAGTTCTATCAAGATCCTTAAAAGTTTATACATTCATTTAGGTTGGCACACACACAAAAAAACCTTTTAATCATTAATATGTGTATTTTCTTTACATTTGAAGTCAATTTATTTTCTAGCATAGAAGACATATACTAAAAACAAACAAAAAAAATCTGCCATAATTGGCAGCAGCAATCCTGGTGTTATAAGCAACAAAAACAAGACCTAATCCCCTAAGGCTTATGACCTTCACATATGGTAATAAAGGCTCTAATTTGAGTTAGCCACAGAATCAATTTTGCTTACCTTTTTGAGAGTTGTAATCCAGTTTCTGCCAGAGGTTGCACAATATTGGCAAACCGAGAGCTACTTTCAGATGCATTATTTCCCAGAATATATCTACTATATACTCCCTATAAGTAAATTAACATAGAGTGATTAAAATTCATTGAAAACTATTCTTCAGGTATCCAGTCTTTCCACAGTTTCCCAGCTATGTGAGTCACTAAACTTACTAAGTATTAACATATAAATCAAACTATCAATTCTAATAATTTACATGCAGGAATAATTATACCTCCCCAAATTAAAGAATTACACTTGTATCATCTGGTTAACCTACTCTCATCATAACAGACTTGTAAGTGGGAATCAAACCAAACTTGAAAATGAATTTGGCAGTAACCAAAGACACCAAATTGGCAAGTTATATCACCTCTAAATACCACTGCTCTCCCTTCACAGTGGGGAAAAATCTAAGGAAACCAAAAAAACACCCAAAAAACAAACAAAAAAAACCTATAAAATACAAAACCAAAATAAAATTAAAAACTATAAAATATAAAACCAAAGAGAAAGCAGTGAGATGACCTCTGAGAATACCTCATTTTTGGATCCCTAATTTAGGTGAAGCTCTTCTCCTTTGAACGGTGTTAGCTGAATGCCAATCAGTTTTTCTTTCTTAATTCTCCATGTTCTGTGCTTCTAACATAAAATACTCTCTTCTTCCCTGCCCCACCCCCTCAAATACACTCAACTGAATTTCATTAGTTTATTTCTTTATATAATTCTTTGTGCAATAAAACACTATTAACAGTCATTTCATCATTTCCAATTTCCTATTTCTTATTAGAATGGAATGTTTATGATCATCTCTAAGGCTATAGTTTATAACACATATTGATTTCAATCATAAATCATATCAAACTTTTATTTAAAATAAAAATTCATTTTAAATTCAAAGCCTATTAGGTATGTCATTTGTGGAAACTGGCAGACATAGAAACGTACCACAAACCCTGTTTTGAGAAACCCATCCAATCAACATGATTCTAAACTACAGGATGAGATGCAACACAACTATTTCCTAGAAGACATTTCAGTTATTTGAGGATAGTATGATCTCTGAGGACACGGAAAAATAACCGTAATTTTCCTTAATTCTTTTTTTCCCATTCTTTTTTATTTCTAAAATCTCTCATTTACTTGTTCTTCACCCAAGCCCTAACTCCTTGCCCCTGATTAAGCATCTCGATTTCTTAAACTCCTAAGATTCAAAGTAAAAGGAAACCGAGTTATTATAGTGAAGAAAGCACTTGCTTACACTGTAAATTTAAAAAACTGAATTTATGCTCAATTTCCTCTCAAAATTTATCACGTAACTATCACATTATTAGAAAATGGAAAATGGACAAGTTTATTTATCTATCTATTCACTCAAAAAACATAATAAGAGACTACTATATGCTAGATACTGTGCTAGGCTTTGGGAAATACAAATATAATTCTTTCCTCATCATTAGCCCTGGTTAATAAATGGTTTTATAGTCTGACTCAGACATCATTAAAAGATTTTAGCTCTTTCTTACATTGTGTATTCAGGAAATAACCAATTCTCACATGCTTTTCTCTTTCTCATTGTTTTTCTCCTTACTCCATCTTTTTGGTTTATTATACCAAAATGTGGTAACACACTTTAATACTCAACTTTTTCCCTTGCCAAATTTCTATTCTGTAAACTCTGGATTTATATTTTACCCATGTCTGGTATTTGTCACTATAAAAGACAAATTGACTTCAGAATGAAGAATATAAAACCCCCAAAGACAAGAAAATATTGTCAACAGTACATCAATAAATAATGGTGAAACATATGTTATAAAAATTAATTACCTGTGCTATTCCAGCCATTTTAAAATATGAAAGGGCAAGAAAGAAATTCCAGTTAGGAAGATTAGAATTAATTCCCCTACAGCGGCAATATATTGAAATCAGTTCTTCCATTGATGGTACCCCTGTAAAAGCAGCACATACTCTAAACTTTAATAGAAAAATCATGGTGAATACATCAAAATATTATAATATTACATATGTATATAAAACTGAATATAACAACCATTAATCCACATAACAAGATATGTTCTAAATGTTGATTTCCAAAAGAACATTATATGTAAATGATTATATTTTGTCATAAATTAGTAAAAGTGGAATGCTATATTCAAAAAACTCAATAAAGAATAAAATGATTTAGAAACATTTCAAGAAACAAATCAAAGATATTTATGCAAGATTATAATATAATCCTATTTTTTAATTATGAAGAAAAATAAAGATAATTTTATATTAATAGTAATTTAGGCAACATTATGTTTCATACCTATGTTTTCTTTCCAATAAGAACTTTGACTTATCATTGGAATTGTCCTTGGCCAAAAGTACAAGAGGGAGAAATGAGCCAAGTCTGACAAAGGATGACCAATGGTCGAAAGCTCCCAATCCAGTACAGCTATAACGCGAGACTGTAATTAAAAATGAAAAGATTTTAATATATTAAATCTAAAATAAGGAAATAAATGAAACAGAATATAGCAAAAGCCATAGTTTCCATCAAAAGTAAATCTAAACCTGCAGTTTGCAGTCTTTTCCCACAGTGGCACACTTCACTTTTCAAATAACTAATTTTAATAGCCTTGAAGGAGTAGAGCCAAGTGCCCCGGTTCCATTACCAGCTGTCAGTTTTGCATTTTACTTTACACAGCCTTAACATGTTTACTAATGAAAGGAGGCAAAATCAGTTGAAACTTTTCAACTAGGAGTAACTATGGTAGAGAAGAAATTCTAATAATTACTTATAATTTACGAAGCTATGCTCTGGTGATGAATCTTACATAGACATACACATAGACACTACACTCCTATGGCCATAGTAATTTTTAAAGTAAGTTATTTCATGCTGTAGGTACAAAAATATAATCGTTATAAAAGATGCCATTTGTTTTATGAATATAAAATCCATTATATAGCAACATGATAAGTGTCATGTAATTTGGAACTAATAACACAGAAAGCTTTCCTCATTCTATTTTGTCGCAATATGTATCAAGGGAATATATATCTTTAAGTTAATAACTCAGGACATTCAATTGCAAATACTAGAGGAAAAGGTAATTTGCAGAATAATACGTAGAGTATGGTACTATTTCTGTTTAAATATAAAGGTTGTAAATGCACACTCAAGGTTGAAAGAATATACACCAAACCGATAGCAATGGTTATGGTTACTTCAAGGTACTGAGGCAGGAGGGATGGGATGTGGGAGGAGATGCTCCATCGAGAGGGTTCTGAATGGAGCAGTGACATGATAGGACTCGTTGTTAAGGTCACTGTAGCTGCGATGTTTTGAATAGACTGCAGAGGGGACAGTGAGGAGGCTGCAGCAATGATCTAGACAAGATTATCTAAACCAGATAAAACAGCCGAGCTCATCTGGGCAGTACAAATTATTGGGTTTCATGCCTCTATATAACCTTGTGTTTGCACTCCCTTGCCACTCTTGCACACTTGTACACATTATTGTAGCTTTATGGAAAAACATGGACTTCAAAATCACACAGACTAGTATTCAAATCCCAAATGGTGGACATTTACTGGCTGTGCAATAGTGGACACACTAGTTAACCTAATTTTCAATTTTTGCAGCTGCATAGAATTGTGTGAAAATTAAATAAGGGCAGACAGAAAGTCCATTTTGTTTACCAGTATCTAGCAGAGTACCTGGCACACAGCAGGTGGCTAAAATGTATTTATTCAATGAGTAAGTACAGAGTCTGGAATATAGCAGGAAATAAAAAATTTACCATTGTGACTTTGGGAAAAAGCGATCACTCCTTCCTCCATGATTTGACTTCATAAGACCTTCTATGGTTGTGGTTAGATCATATTATTATAAGTTACCATACTTGCTAGATTTGTTAAATTTGCTTAAAAAAAGATTGGATGTATTTTTCTCTATAGCATTCTGTTTATTTCTATGCTCTTAACATCCAAAGAAAAGAAGATGATACACTTAATTATGCTATAAATGTTTACAATTGTTTCAGTGAAAATTGGGAATTTTCTCTGGAGTAAAGTTTTAAGATGTCTGAAATATTTTTTTCAGTAATTACACAAAGCTATAAAACAACAGCCAGTGAGAAAAAACAATGGTTCATTAAATTATATCAATTAGTATATGCTAATTAGCAATAATTTATTAGAACCCTTTGTATGCCTATTTGTGTATAGAGCTGTAAAAGCTCAGCATAACTCCTAGTGGATGAGATGGACATTTACTAGTTCACTTTGGTGCTAAAGAACTTATTAATAAAATGATTTATGACAGTTTTTCTGAAAAAGCTTTTCATTTTGATTATCTTCTACATTGAGTTTTATTTTCTATGTATGCTTTTTGCCCTACTGAATTTTATTAATATGTATGTATATTACCTTTTCAAAACAAAAGAAACAAATGCAATCCAACAGGACAAACAGTAGGTGAAGAGGGCAGGGAAAAAGATAATAATTTTAAACAAAAAGATAAAGCTGGGAGTAAGGTTATTACCTAAAATTAAATGTCATAGGTTATATATAGTTGTTAGTGTTGACAGCAGAATTTGCTCTGATTTTTCTAAGGACAGAATAAAGTGTGAAGCATGACAAGTCACAATGTTTATAGTGCATGTAGAGTAAAATAAACCAGCTGCACTTGGGTTGCCTCCAGGTGCCCATCAACAATTGATTAGATGAAGAAGATGTGGTATATATACAACGGTATATTACTCAACCATAAAAAAAGAGTGAAATACTGCCATTTGCAGCAACATGGCTAGACATAAAGAATATTACACTTAGTGAAGTTAGGCAGAGAAAGACAAATATTGTATGATATCACTTAAATGTAGAATCTAAAAAATAGTACAGAATAATGTATACGCAAAAGGAAAACAGACTCAAAGATACAGAAAACAAACTTGTGGTTACTAAAGGGAGGGACAAATTAAGGGTATGAGATTAACAGATACAAACTACCATATATAAAATAGATAAGCAACAAGGATACATTGTATAGCACAAGAAAAACTATACCCAGTATCTTATAATAACCTATAATGGAATATAATCTACAAAAATATTGAATCACTATGTTGTGAATGTGAAATAACATAATACTGTAAATCAACTGTACTTTAAAACAAAGCAAAACAGCTGCTCAAGAGTATCAATTTTGTTGGTGAGATTGGCCAAGATGGCAGAGTAGAAAGACCATGAGCTCATCTCCTCTCACGAGCACACCAAAATCACAACTATTTGCCGAATCAACAACAATGAAAAAGACCAGAACCTACAAGAAAAGATCTTCTACAACTGAACACATAAAGAAGGAACCACAGTTGGATGGGAAGAATGGGTGGAATCACAATATAGTCAGGTCCCATACCCCTGGGTGGGTGACCACAAACTGGAGAATAATTACATTGAAGAAGTTCCCCCAAAGGAGTGAGAGGTCTGAGCCTCATGTCAGGCTCCCCAGCCTGGGGGTGCTGTACTGGGAATTTGAACCCTTAGAGCATTTGGCTTTGAAGGCCAGTGGGGTTTAATTTCAGGAGTCCCAGAGGACTGGTAGAAATAAAAGACTTCACTCTAAAAGGATGCACACAAAATCTCACACATTTCAGGACCCTGGGTAAAAGCAGTAATTTGACAGGAGTCTAAGTCAGACCTATTTCCTGGTCTTGAAGAGTCTCCCAGAGAGGCAGGAAACAACTAGAGCTCACCACGGGGACATAGACTGGTGGCGGCTATTCTTGGCAGCTCCTTCTATCACATGGACTCTGGTGCTGGTGGGCACTATTGTGGAATCCTCCCTCCAACTTCTTAGCCCCAGTACCCAGACCTGTCCTGGCCCAACAGCCTGTAGGTGCCAATGCTGGGACACCTTATGCCAAGCAACTAACTGGGTGGGGACACAACCCCACCTATCAGCAGACAGGCTGCCTTGAGACACCCTGAACCAACAGTTATCTCTGAAGATGGCCCTGTCCACCCGGGGGCCCAGGACTCAGATCTACCCACCATGGGCAGACACAAGATGCAAGAAAACCACAATCCTGCAACTTGCATATTCAGTCTCCCTACCAGCAGGCGAGATGCTGCCCTGGAACCAGCTGAGCCCCAGGCTTGTCCACTAATAGGCCAATACAAGCTTCAGGACACCCCAGACCCTGTACCTAATTCTGTTAGGAACCCACCCTGTCACCTGTGATGTGGCACCATCTCTGGGTCCCCTGGGCCATGCAACCAGACCCCAGGACCTTCTTGGCCTACCAGTAGTCCAGTACTAACCCCAGGACCTTGCTTCACCCATTAGTGAGTGGGCAACAACCCCTGGAGTCTTTTGGACCCTGAATTTGCCCAGTCAGTGAGCCAGCACTACCTTTGAGGTCCCCTAGGTTTCTTTAGTTAGCTGCTTTGTGAGCCAGCCTACCAACCAGCAGCTGGCAGCCTCCACACAAGGCAGGGCTGGCAACCAATGAAACCAGGGGGCAACCAATCCTACCAGTCTGCCCTCACAGTCAGATTGCCACAACAGAAGGACCCATGTTCCTCTTAGGGGAAACCCTGAGAGCACATAGCTTGAGTGATGAGAGAAATGTGCTGCTGGGATGCATAGGACGTCTCCTACAGAAGGTCACTTTTCCAAGGTTGGAAAACATAACTAATGTAACAGATACATAACAATATAAACAGCAACATAGGCAAAATGAGGCAACAGAGGAACACGTTCCTGACAAAGGAACCAGCCAAACCCCAGAAGAAGGACTAAGTAACTAGGTAGTGCCTGGAGATAGGCGATCAACCCAAAAAATACTTCAGGCTAGTGACCATATAGATAATAAAAAAAAACTCAGGAGGAGAATGGATGTGGAGGAGTGGGATGTTAGAAGTTTTTAACAGAATCAGAAAATATAAAGAGCAACCAAACAACAATGAAGAATACAGTAAATGAAATAAAAAAATATACTAGAAGAAATCAATGATAGACTAAATGATACAGAGGAACAGATCAGTGAGTTGAAAGACAGAGTAATGAAGATAATGATTCTGAACAGTAAAAAAGGAAAAAGAATGAAAAGAAATAAGGACAGTTTAAGAGACCTCTGGGACAACATCAAGGGCACTAACATCTGCAATATAAAGGTCCCAGAAGGCGGAGAGAGAGAGAAGGGGTTGAGAACATATTTGAAGACATAATAGCTGAAAGGCCACTGGGGAAAAGAAACAGATATCCAAGCGGTAAGTGTAGAGTGCCGTACAGGATTAACTTAAAGAGAAATACACCACGACACACTGTAACCAAAATGGCTAAATCAAAGACAAAGAGAGAATATTAAAAGCAGCAAGGGAAAGGCAACAAATAACATACCAGGGAATGCCCAAAAGGCTATCAGCTGATTTTTTCAGCAGAAACCCTGCAGGCCAGAAGGGAGTGGCTGTGATACATTTAAAGTGATGAAAGGGAAATACCCTGCTACTATGAATACTCCACCCAACAAGGCTCTTGATGGGCTTTCATGAGGAGATTAAAAGCTTTACAGATAAGCGAAAACTAAGAGTTCAGCACCACCAAACCAGCTTTACAAGAAATGCTGAAGGAACTTCTCTAATTAAAAAAAAAGAAATGGCTGTAACTAGAAACACGAAAATTACAAAATGAAAAGTTCATTCGAAAGGGTAAACATACAGTAAAGTAGGAAATCATCCACGTACAAAGCTAGTAGGAAGGTTAAAAAACAAAAGCAGTAAAATCATCCACATCCACAATAAGCAGTTAAAGGGTACATAAAACAATTAGATGTAAAATATGTTATCATAAACAGTAATCATGAGGAGAGTACAAATGCAAGGTTTTTAGAATGCATTTGAAATTAACAGATCAGCAACTTAAAACAATCATGTATACATATAGACTCCTATATAAAAACTTCATGGTAACCACAAACTGAAAATCTATAATAGATATATATATATATACAAAAAAGAAAAAAGAATCCAAACATAATACTAAAGCTAATCAACAAATCACAAGAGAAGAGAAAAAAGAAGAAAAGAAAAAAAAGAGACCTACAAAAACAATCTCAAAACAATTAACAAAATGGCAAAAAGAACATACATATTGATAATTATCTTAAATGTAAATGGACAAAATGCTCCAATCGAAAGACACAGAGTAACTGTGGATGGATAAAAAATAAGACCTGAATATTTGCTGCCTATTAGAGACTCATTTTATGTCTAAAGACAAATACAGACTGAAAGTGAAAAGATGGAAAAAAGTTATTTCATACAAATGGAAATCAAAAGAAAGCTTCAGTAACAATACATAAATCAGACAAAATAGATTTCAAAATAAAGACTGTTAAAAGGACACTACATAATGCTCAAGGGATCAATGCAAGAAGAATATATAACAATTATAAATATATATGCACCCAACATAGGAGCACCTCAATATATAAAGCAAATATTAATGGACATAAAGGGAGAAATTGACAGTAACACAATAATAGCAAGAGACTTTAACATCCCACTTACGTCAATGGACGGATCATCCAGACAGAAAATCAATAAGGAAACACAGGCCTTAAATAACACATCAGACCAAACGGACTTAATTGATACATATATAGAGCATTCCATCCGAAAGCAGCAGAATACACGTTCTTTTCAAGCGCATATGGAACATTCTCCAGGACAGATCTCATGCTGGGCCACAAATGAATCCTCAGTAAATGTAAGAAAACTGAAATCATATTAAGCTTCTTTTCCAACCACAACACTATGAGACTAGAAACCAACTACAAGAAAAAAAATTGCAAAACCCACAAACACATGAAGGCTAAACAATATGCTAAACAACCAATGGGTCACTGAAGAAATCAAAGAGGAAATAAAAAAATACCTGGAGATAAATGGAAACAAAAACAAGATAATCCAAAACCTATGGGATGCAGCAAAAGCAATACTAAGAGGGAGGTTTTTAGTGATACAAGCTTACCTCAGGAACAAGTAAAATCTCAAAAAAACGACCTAAACTTACATGTAAAGCAACTAGAGAAAGAAAAACAAACAAATCCCAAAGTTACTAGAAGGAAAGAAATCATAAAGATCAGAACAGAAATAAATGAAATAGAGACTAAAAAAAACCAAGAAAAGATCAGTGAAGCTAAAAGCCGGTTCTCTGAAAAGATAAGAAAAATTGATAAAATTTTAGTCAGACTCATCAAGAAAAAAAAAGGGAGAGGGTTCAAATCAATAAAATGAGAAACAGAAAATGAGAAGTTACAACTGACACCACAGAGATACAAAGAGTCGTGAGAGACTACTACAACAACTATATGCCAATAAAACGGACAACTTAGTAAAATGGACAAATGCTTAGAAATGTACAATCTCCCAAGACTGAACCAGGAAGAAACAGAAAATATGACCAGACCAATTACCAGTATGAAATTGAATTAGTAATTTAAAAACTCCCAACAGACAGAAGTCCAGGACCACATGGCTTCACAGGGAAATTCTACCAAACATTTAGAGAAAAGTTAATGCTTATCCTTCTGAAACTATTCCAAAAAATTGTAGAGGAAGGAATACTTCTGAACTCATTCTATGAGGCCATCATCACCCTGATACCCAAGCCAGACAAAGATATCATACAAAAAAACAAAATTACAAGCCACTATCACTGATGAACCTAGATGCAAAAATCCTCAACACATTACTAGCAAACCAGCTCCAACAATACATTAAAAAGATCATACACCGTAATAAAGTGGGGTTTACCCCAGGGATGCCAGGACTTTTCAATATCTGCAAATCAATCAATGCGATGCACCGCATTAACATACTGAAGGACAAAAATTATATGATCATCTCAACAGATGCATTAAAAGCTTTTGATAAAATTCAACATCCATTTATGATAAAAACTCTCCAGAAAGTGGGCATAGAGGGAACATAGCTCAACATAGTAAAGACTACAAATGACAAACCCACAACTAACATCATATTCAGTGGTGAAAAGCTGAAAGTACTTCCTCTAAGAACAGGAACAAGGCAAGGATGCTCATTTTCGCCACTTTTATTCAACACAGTTTTGGAAGTCCTAGCCACAGGAGTCAGAGAATAAAAGGAAATAAAAGAGACCTTAAATTGGAAAAGAAGTAGTAAAACTGTCACTGTTTGCAGATGACATGACACTGTAAGTAGAAAATCCTAAAGATGTTACCAGAAAACTACTAAAATTCATCCAAGAAGAGCTACCTAATGCTCATCTTAGAAACAATGGGGGAAATTAAAAAGAAAAAGCCATTAAAAGTACAAGGGTTTTTTTTGCATATCGAATCATTTTTTTCTTCCTAAGAACATACAAAAGGCTGCAAGGCAGATGACTTCAGAAGAACCAGTGTACTTATATTTATCTTAAATACATCTGACTACTAATAAATGAGTGCAGATGAAATATCTATGGGTTTATCTGTTCCTAATTAAATGTATTTATCTTTCAAGTTGAAATGGCAATATGCACTTTAAACTCTAAAATCTTAAATATTTCTCTGCCAGATGGGTAAGATTTATATTTAGAAAATTAATGATATTTTCCAGGAAAACTGGATTTCTTTTCAACATTTCAGGCGGCATGTTGCACTATTGCAACACTTGCTCAAACATGCTTCAAATACTTTACATATCAGTTACGAAAAAATAACTAGGGGCTGCGAAACTGAGTAATATGTTTTAGTCTTGTTTTTCCCTTTAGTAATTCTTAACTGGTTTGCCATACACATTCCTAGATGGTTTATATGTAAAATTGTTTTGTGCTCTTTCTTAATTGTTGTGTCTTCTGATGACAAAAAAACACAAAACAAAACAAAAAACAAACATGCTGTTCTTTGAAAAAAAAACCCACAACAATAGGGGGGAGGGTATAGCTCAGTGGTAGAGTGCACGCTTAGCATACACAAGGTTATGGGTTTGATCCCCAGTATCTCCAGTTAAATTAAAAAAATTAAAATTAAATAAAAATTAAAAAATAAGTAATTACCTCCCCCACAAAAAAACTTTTTTTAAAAATCGAAACCTCAAACCTTGAACATTACAGAAATGTACAACTTATAAGTCTTCTATAATCCATCCCTGATAACCACTGTTTAAGTTTTAGTACGTATTTACTAAAAAGTAAAGATTTACTTTTATCTTCATATTTTTCTAAAGAATAGAGCTTGATAGGCAGTCTTAGAAAAGTAGAATATGAAAAGAGAAGGAAAGAATAGAAAAGAAGAAAATTAAAGTAAGTGGGGCACCAGCTGTGCCAGATACCAGCTAGTTGCTTCATATAAATTACTTCATTTTAGGCTTCTGGGAACTCTGAAATTTGGAGTTTTTTCCTCAATACAAAAGGCAAACAATGTCAATTTCCTGGCTTTGATAATGTACTAGAGCTGTGTGAGATCTATTTGGGGAACATGGCTGATGGGTACACAGGCCCTTAGGTACTATTTTGACAACCTGTTGAGAGTCTTTAATAATTTCAAAATAAAAAGTTAAAATAAAAACAGGCACAGAGAGGGTTAAATAAATTGCTTTAAAGTCATACTTCTAGAGAATAAAAATTAAGCATAAATAAATGAAATGGAAATAGTTACTTAGTAATAAACTAAAACCAATTCTTTTAACATAGATTCATCAGAAACATGTAACCACCTGCTACCTAAACAAGATGCATTTACTGTGTTATGCACTCATAGTCTAGAAGGTCCTCGTGTATTGAACATCTAACATATAGAGTCTAGAGGCAAAGGTAAGAAAAAAAATAAAGACATAATCTTTATCTTCAAAGAAAAAATAAAAAGCTTTCAATCATATCCCTAGGAATATACACAGTTGAGCACATACACACACATACACTCACTATAATCCAGGGACTGACTTTCCCATTTGTAGAGTGCCTTCATGAAAAAAGAAACATAGTCTAATTTCCTACTTACAAAATCTTAAGGATGAGATGGGAAAAATAGACTTTAGGCTAGAATGAAATTCTGAAGTTTGACAGCTCTTAATGCCAGTGGGTCTCTTTCCCTTTTTGACTGCTCTCATAATTCACTTTGTATAATATAATTTAGCACTTGGGTACATATTATTCTACGCTATTACCTGAGTATCTTTTCTCTCCATCTATATTTTGACCTCATTAAGAGCTGTATTGCCTTCTAACCCCATGCTTCAGAGCACATAGTTGGTAAATGAATAAATGCTAGTTGATTTGTATTCTGTCAACTGTATGTTACTTCCATAAAAAATTAGCTACAATATTTATAGGAGGCAGACATTGATTACATTTGATTTAACTAACAATTATAGGATTACTAGATGGAAAGTAGAGGACATCTTACTAGCTACTATATAGCCCTAAAACACTAAACTATCATGATGTATGTAACAAACTAGCATTGCCACGACAGAGCTTAAGGAAGATGATACCCGTTTGGCAACTTTAATCCTAAAAAAAATAGTTTTCTAAGATGAGATTAAATATAAAAAGGAAATAACTATTTGGTACTTACTACAGTTTGACATTACTTTCAGCATATTATGACTCATCCTAAAATATGAAACATCTTGGTAGACAACACATAACTAAGAAGATTTAGGTCTGAATTTTTCCTTCCTTGTTTAAGTAATGAATGGAAAAGTACTTCAGTTATAGAACACATAAAGAACACTGGCTTATTCAAAGTATCAAACATCCTAAAATATGAATGAATCAAATGATACATAGATCAAACATAGGCCAGATCTTGCTGTTTTAAGGTACAAGCTTTTATAATTTTTTCAGGTTATAAATTAGCAATCTTTAATTTCCCTACTCTGTAACAAAGTTAGAATTCAGAATTCATCCATGCCATTCATAAAAGGTTACACACACACGTATAATTACATATAAATAATTTAAATATCCAAATTGACTTTCCTATGAAAAATTTCCTGTCTTGATGGTGAATGTGCTCATATGCTTTTATATTATACTTGAACTTTCTATTGATATAGTACTATTTTGAATTATGACAACAATGAAATTTATAATGCTATCTTTCTCTTGTTCTTTTCCTATAAGGAAAGAACATGAAACCCAGAAACTTAGCACATGAATTTACAGCAGCTCTTCCTGCCTTAAAACATCTTAGCAATCTGAGAAAACTAATCAACCCAGAAAATTCTCCCCTAAGGAGGAGGATTCAGGAAACTATAAATCTTTCACATCAATGTCAGAATACTAAATGCCAAGTGTCTGACCCGAAGGGATGCAGGTAAGGACAGAACCGAAGTACTTTCCTCGTTCCCACCGCACTCCTCCAATCCTAGACCTCACTGTGCTCAGTGGAGGAGGGTTACAGTTTTGACTTGTTTGCACTCTTTTTAAAGATTACACTGTTCACATTTACACAGAGCAAGATTATATTAACCTCATACAAATTCTTCTGAAGGTTCAAAAGAATTCTTTTGGAATTCTGTCTTTCCTGAGCTTATAATAATCAAGTTAAAAATTTTTCATATGATAGGGAAAACAAATGAAAATGAACCAGAAGAACAAGCAAGAACATATGGGTAAGCTAAATATTTTCAGTAGTTGAAAAACTTCTTTGAAGAAAACAGTGACATGCATTTAAATTCCCAAATCCCTGTTAAGTAGTAAATCCAACAACACTCAGGATTAGACCCAGCCTTAAAGAAAGGCAGCTCCGTATTCCAAAAAATCTGCAGGACTCATTTCTAAGTTTTGAGCACTGAAGATAGTCCTGAATGTAAGGAAAGAGTGGGGATGAGCTGGGTGCTCTGGGGCAACAGCCATATAGTACTTGTATCACAAATCAGATGTACTCAATTTATTGTAAATATGGCTTATGGTACCTCTTTAGGGTGGAAAACTATGTTATCTAGCTTGAAATCTCCATGAATCAAATTTTCTTCATTGTCATTATCTGGCAAGTTTCTCATTAGCCAGTCAGATAGCTGGCTCATGGCAGGGATGTCCTGATGAGCTGCAGCTTGATACTGCTTTGTCCAGGTTGATACCTAAAGATATATAAATAAGAAAAATGACAGAGCTGAAAGTAGAACGTAAGATCCAGCAATTCTAAAATCAAAACAAAATTTAATTGTATCAAATTTGGTTTTAGTCCTAAAGGCTCAAGACAAATGCCTGTAAATGATACTCATATTAGCCTAAAACATTCATATCAGCCTAGAAACTTCAACATTTAAATCTCTCTTCCATCTAGTCCCATTTTATTTACCTAGATTTTAATCAGGAAAAAAAATACTAGGAATCAAAAGATGGGGGTTCTAGTCTTTATCAGGCAATTATTTTGTGGAAGGAAAACAAAGAACACGCACAAACACACATAGATACCAAAAAAATAGACATAGAAAATTTCTGGAAGGGTCACAAGAAACAAGTAATCCCTGAAAAATGGAATACGAAGGCTAGAAGAAGGGAGATTTTTACTTTTCATTTTAATACCCTTTCTTATAATCCATAGAATCTTCTAAATATATTACAGATATGAAGAGTGCAGAGATTTTTCATTGTTCTTAGAATCGAATGCAAACAAGTCAACCTATTCTCAAAGTCCTCCATCAATTGAGATAATATTATTTATCTGTTTATAACCCTCCACTTTTTAAGGTATCTGTTCAATTTAATGCAGTATAGATCTTCATCTTTGGAATCATAAGAGTTGGGTTTAAATTAAGTCTAAGCCACTTATGTTTATATTACTTAATACCTGAAGGCCTCAGTTTCCTCATCTGCAAAATGGAAGTAATAATATCTATGTCTTAGGGTTGTCACAAAGATTAAACAGAGAGTAGACCCGCATGCACCTAGTGTGGGGCCTGGCATATAGCGAGTATTCTTTAAACCTTAGTTCCCTTCTCTCTCCCTTCAACTCCCTCAAAAAGACATACATACAAAGGGAAACAGCCTCATATAGCTGGGATTTTATCCTTCCTTAAATACACAGTACAAGACCTATCTTTCCCAGGAAGATTTCCCCACCTAAGGAAAGGCATATTCATATCTACCCTCTGAATGGAACAGCTGTCATGATGAGCACCAGACAATTTACTACCAGATTAAATACCCTTTTATAATATTTTCAAGTTTCATGTAAATGAGATTCATGTATAGGTGTCTCAAAAATGACTACTAGTTTCTTTAGGAGAAGAACTTATTTCATGATATTTAACATAGTAGTCAGTACATATTAAACATACATTCATGCTTAATATATATCTGTTAAACTTATTTAAAAGGGAAAACTATAGAAAATATATTGATAAATTAAGTGAAGAGTTAGAAACACCTTTAAATTTGCATTTATGTACATGCTGTCAGTTACAGAAGCTTTTGCTGAGCAAAATCTAATCTAAACTATAGTAACCTATAATGAAAAAGAATATGAAAACAAATATATGTATGTACATGTATGACTGAAACATTATGCTGTACACCAGAAATTGATATTGTAACTGACTATACTTCAATAAAAATTATTTTATGTTTAAAACAAGTCAATCTGAAGGTTGATATCAAAAGTTGGCCAAGTTTCATAAAAGCATAAAATAACAGGTTTTGATTTTGACTAATAATGTATATTATGTCCAAGAACTTGAGAAAAGGAGCTCTTTGTATGAATGCATTACCTGTCTTTTGCAGTACCCAGCACCTCTACCATATCCTTCCAGCTGCAATGACTGTATATTCAGGGAATGTAACTGAGCCAAGGTTTCCACCATGGCCACATATATGGCTGAGCGTTCTGCTGGGCTAACTCCAGGAACTGTGAAATCACGAAAAATTCGGCCCTATGGAAGGAAGCAATTACAACAGATAATTTTAAACAAAATCTTTTCATATTAGTTATTTGCTGTTTCATCATTCCCTGTTTCCTATAAAAAATATCAGGATACAGTTTTAAAACTGAAACCAATACTTTGTAGAATGTACTAGAAAAACATTCATTTGTGGAACATTTAACATGAGAGTATGATGCCAAAGGGAAAGGACAAGGATACACCAAGATGAACTTAAAGGACAAAAACTATTCTCAAGTAACATTTTCCAAAAAAAATCTTAAAATAATTTGGATTTAGTGTTGTTAATGGATTGATTTCTCTTTTTGGGGTAGTTTTTTCCTCCTACTATCTGGACTCTTAGGTTATTGCTATTACGTATAGCTCTTTACTGACACCTAGAGTAAAATTTAAGAATAAGTCAATACACTCTAATAAATAAATTTGTTCGTTGTCTACTTCAGCAGTCCCCAAAATGAAAGTTTAATACAATATAGGGAATATAGCCAAGATTATATAATAACTAAAAATGGAGCATAACTTTTAAAAATTATGAATCACTATGTAAATTATACATTATTTGTATATCAACTATATTACAATTTAAAAAGTTTTTTAAAGAAAAAAAAAACTCCCATAAAAAAATCAATCTTGCTGACACCTTGACTTCAAACTTCTAGCCTCCAAAACTGAGAGAATACATTTCTGTTGTTTTATGTAAAAAAAAAAAAAAAATAGAAAGAAAGGGAAAAATAGTTTAAGCCCTTGCAAAGCTAATTACCTAAAATGTGGACTAATAAACTATCATTTATTAACATCTAATTCCATAATTTAAAATAAAAGCAACAAAAAATGCTATTAAGTGTTAATTTACCTGCACATGTTCCATCACATAAAATTCTGTTCCAATGAGAGAAGCATCACTGCAGTACAATAAAGGTTTGGGAACAGGGAATCCAGTTGAAAACAAAGCTTTCTGGACTTTAAATTCTCTATCAATCTACAAAAGGATGATCGATTATTAAAAATAAGAAATACAGAAATTTAAAAATTACTTGTGAACTAACATTAAGGCTAAAAATCAATTTTAAAACAGTATTAACAAATAACCCAGAGGATAATAATTCCCTTAATATGTTTCTTAAAAGTAGTCTTAGTGCAATTATTACAATTATAAATTAGGCCAGCACTAAATATCGATAATTGAATTGGCTAAAAGGATAGGCACACACATGGGGCTTATTCCTGGCTCTAATAATATGAAGGCAACAGTTTCCTGACCAGAATATTTCACAGATACCATCATAAAACATCTTTTTCTGATCAGTTCTCTGATCACTGGCTCACTATTGTGTGCACTCTCATTCTGTTTGTCTGTCTCTCTCCTGTCTCCCAAGGGGGCTCAGACAAGCCTCTATTCCAACACTCTGGGCACGTTCAGCTACAGGGTGCTGGGGAGGGGGGCAGTGGGTGCTGGTAGAAGGGAAATGCACCCACTCCTTCTTGAGATCAATGGAGGTACTTGTCTCCAAGGCAGGACTGCTGTGGAGCAGAAGATAACTACTGGGAAAGGAGGCAATGCGAAGTAAGCTGGTACTGAAGCAGCAGCCCAAATAACATAGGAGAAGAACCTCTCAGCCAGGACAGATGTACAGCCTTATCACTCAGGACCCATGTTTCTGGGAATATGATAAGGGACCAAGAAGGTCAGAATCTGCATTTTCCATGACTGTGATATTAAACCCACCTCTCAATGGCCCTTCCCCAGTCAGTTTGGCCTGGGAAGCACCTCTTATACATGATCGTAATAACACCCTAAATATGCATCATGCTTTTAATGTTCTCCAAGACTTTGATTTCTGTCCTCTCCTAAAAATCCATAGATAATATTTGTTTTCTGAAAACAGAAAGACTCAATTTTTAACAAGTTTTCAAAGTTGTCACTGTCTAATATTTAGAAATTCTATTAAATAATTACTCAAATATTTCTTTTTATCATCAAAAGATCAAGGGATTATCATAGCAGATATATTAAAGTAATTCAGTAAGTATATATTGTTATAAGATATAATAATGTGCTTTTAAAAACATAATTTAACCAAAGTAAAAAACATCTATAAATGAGTAGCAATGAAAATATTCACCAGGTAACTGTATTCTAGCCAATCGTATAGGAAGGAATCAAACCCACAAGAGGACTGGATATTGCTCAATATTAATAGCCTAAAGACAGCCTTAGATTTCTACCTCAAATCCTTTTTAAAAACAAAAAAGGGTACAATTCTAGTGAAATTTTTATCTAAGAGATAAAATGCATTTCTATATTTAATAATCATGAGATGATTTTTTAAAGCTATTTAAATTGTTTTTGTGTGTATAAAATGCATTTATTTGTCAGCAATTTATCATTGCATTGTATACCATACCTGGTGTGCTTTAGGAAGAAGTGAACCAGGTGGTTTTTTTCTGAGTACATATGCTTGAGAGCCTTTTTGGAGATAAAAGGTTGGATTGGACTGTCCTGATCTAGATAAAAGAGAATCACAAAGATATATTTTCTTTCTTCCCCAAATCCTGCTGAAATGTCAGAAGAAACACAAAATGAAAATAAATCCATTTCAATGCTGGAAAGTCAAGAAGGATGCTATCAGCAGCTCAGAACATGAGTTTTTGGGTGATATATAGCAGATGGTAACATGGTGGCAGATGGAGAATCTGTAATCCATATAGGTAGAAGAGAGGACTTCATTCTATGCCTGCAAATCATGAGTTTTATCAGAAGTACCCCCTAGAACAATGCCTAGATCTAAGTAAATAAACACTGGAGAAGAGACAGAAGATGATCAGTCCAAAAATTAATTAAACATGTTGAAACCGCAGGGTTAGTGTCCTCTGATCTGCTGTTGGAGAGAGAACCTCATATGCGTCACCAAGGTTTAGCACCCAAGTACTGCTGTCTACAATGAGAATTCTGACAAGCAAGGTCCTGGAGTGGACATCTGGACCATGAAGTACAACAGTACCCCAGGTGACTCACAGACACCAGGACACTGACTTTCCTGCCCCGTGAACAGAATTTCTCACGTGGACCAATGAAATACACTCCAGCTACCAAAACTATTCAGTCTATACCTACATTTATAATGTGGATAGTTTTGAATTATCCAACATTTAAAGAATTCAACAGTATGAAAGAGACGCCTTAAACTAAATAAACACAAGAACTAATCCCTAACAGGTAACAGGGGAAAGAGACAAAACATTTTTTGGAAAAAGTTTCTCCCTAGGCCTCCAGCCTCCACCTGTAAAGAACAAGGCAGTCCAGACTGAATGAAACAGTAGCTCTAGGGTCTCTATGTTTCTCCTAAAAGCCAGACCCATCCTCCTGAGCAATCATATCAAAGAGCACCAATCTTGGCATCATCTAATCCTGTATAGGTGCCTTTTAGTATAGGAAAGTGGAGATCATTGCCAATGGTCAGCAAATGGGACCATCTCCAGCTATGTTGTCTGTCTCGACATGGGACAATTTATCTGTGATGCTCCAAGGAGTCAAGCTGCAATGAAACTTACAAAAGCATTTTTTTTTGATGCCAAGTGTCTGATTGGACGCATTTTTGATGATGCAGTCATATACGAAGCCCTGGCCTTTTATGATGATAAATGGCCCAGACGGAATATAAAGGAAAAACTAACAGCTTCTCAATGAAGATACAATTACGTATAACCCAGCAATTCCACTCCTAGAGATATATATCCAAGAGAACCAAAGATGTTCATATAAAATGTATACAAGGATGTTCGTAGCAGCACTACTTACAACAACCACAAAGTGAAAACAAGCCAAACGTCTGCTGACAGATGAATGGTAAACAAAATGTGGTATAGCCATACAATAGAGTATCACTCAGCCATGAAAGAAATGAAGTTCTGATACAGGCTACAACATGGATGGACTTTGAAAACATTATGCCAAGTGAAAAAAGCCAGTCACAAAAGGCCACATATTATGTGATTCTATCTCTATGTAATGTCCAGAATATGTAAATCCATAGTGACAGAAAGTAGATTAGTGGCATCTAGAGGATGGGAGGAAGGGCGCACTGGGAAGTAAGGGTTTCTTTTTGAGTGACGGAAATGTTCTGGAATTAGATAGTGGTGATAGTGTACAACACTGTGAATAAGAACTACTAAATTGTACACTTAAAAAATAGTTAAAATTCTGAATTTTATGTAACATGAATTTTATCTAAAACAAACAAAGCCACACTAAACTAAAAGCATCTCCTCTAAGTATCTACCATGGTTCTAACAAACACAGAAAGATAAAACAAACAAAAACCCCCAGAAGCCAACCTTGGGAAGATTATCACCAACACTGTGTACTGTGAACACAGTAGTAACTAAATTTAACCACTCCAAGCAACAGGCTTCCATAGTCTGGAACCTATTGATGGTATCAATATGGTAAGAATCATCAATGGGCCAAAAGCCGTAATTATTGGTTAGGACTTGGACAAGACATTTGGTGCTAAAAAAAAAAAAAGTGTTGATTTACAACCAAAGAGGTAGCACTTTTGATTTGTTCCACCTTAATTACAAAGATGGAATCTTTGAATATAAGTATACAGTTATGAACACACTTTTGGTTGGAGAAGACTTTGACTAGACAATCAATCTCACAAGACCCTAAGAGGCCACCCTCAACATTGGTTCACTTAGAAGCACAGGATGAAAGGAGGTAGAGTATGTCACCAAGGCAACATCAAATGAGTTTCTTTAGCAAGGTCCTCACAGTAATCCACATAGCAGTCCAGGATCTACCCATGACTCCTGTGTCCCACTGGTGACAGCTCAGGTTTGAAGGATCGAAACCACAATGGGTAAGTATGGGTGCCACCCTGTCTTAGAAGCTTCATGCTCCACAGAAGCCATCACCTCTAGTAACAGTCCTCTGGGCACAGCTTCGAGGGTCCTAGCAAGGGACATGACCAGGTGCAAGCACTTCCCTTTACACTCAGGGAAACCCAAAGCTAAGCCCAAAGTATCCTACCAGATATTTACAGTTCGTTTACAGGCCTTCCTATAAGTTCAGAGGCAGTTTATCAAACAGATGTTATTTTTACTGTAAGTAATGTTGCTTGGAAACATAGCTGATAGGCCACCTATCCCATTTCCAGAGTAGCAGAGCTAGAAGGTTAACTGAATTTGTCCATAGAGAAGATTTTTTAAAAATCCTTTCCTCACATCATGCTAGACAAGTCTCAGACCCATGACATCATCCTAGTGGGTGGCTCTATCTGAATCTCCAAAATTCAGAAACTTATAAATTCTTAAGATTTTTTTCAACAGCAAGACATTTTTAAAAAGCATCAATCTTGATATAGGTATTACACATGTTTGCAGCTATGTAGGTAATCATCTTGTCCCTTGTCTAGAGATAAATTTGCAAAATATTCAGAATTTGCTGCTCTTTGATATCACCCCCTTTCCTTCAGTTTTGAAACCATTGGTGGAGTCGTGACTATTCTGATTAAGTGCAATACAACAGTTCATACCAAGCAGACTTAGACCTTCACATCTACTTTGACAATCAGCCTGGTGATCTCATTTGGGTTTATGAAACCAAGGGGGCAATTCATGAAGGCTATGAAGGATAACAACCAGCTTGGCAAGTTTCAAGTCACAGGCATCCCTACAGCACCCTTTGGATTTGCACAAACTGAAGTAACTTTTAATACTGATGCCAACAGCATCTCAAATGTATTTGCTGTAGATAAGAAATCAAGAAAAGAGAAGATTAAAAGACTAATGTCATGGTGTTTGAGCATGGAAAACATCGAGTATACGGTCCAAGAGACTTAAAAATACAAAGTTGGAGATGAGAAGCAGAAAGGCAAAATATACCCTAAGAATTTGCTCTGATCCTGTGTAGTCAACAGTAAGGCCACGGTAGAAGAGGAGACATGTCCAAGCAGAATCAAAGATGAAATCAAATAGAAGATTCTTTACAAGTGCAATGGAATCAACAAGTGGCTGGTTAAGAAGCAGATTACTGAGGAGGAAGAATTTAACATCAGTAGAAAGAGATGGAGAGGGTCCAAAACCCCACCATTGTCATAGTGAACCAGAGAACCGGAACCATTCTGGGTGGTTCATCCCACCAGGCTGCCTCTTCGGGAACCGTGACTGCAAAAATAGACTGAGCTGACCAAAACACAATATAGTACGTTCCACAGAGTCAGGAAGTTTGAAGGACTCTAATTTGTAGGAAGTCAGTTCAGTGAGTCTTAAAAAAATCATTATTTGAGCTGCTATTTAATATATTACTTATTATAAATAATATAACCTACAATAGTAAATTATATCAAATATTATTTAAATAAGTAATATATTAACTACATTATTATATTTTAATATATTTAAAGTTATAGACATTTTGAATACTTGAATATATACAGAGAAAGAAAATAATACAGGATCACTTTATCCATATAATAAATAAGTGGAAAGTGCTATTCAGGGCAGAACACAAAGCTGTTTTCAAATTGGCATCATTTGAAAAAAAAAAAATGTGAGCCCAGAGCACTTGGTGTGAGACTGCCTTTCCCCAGTCCCAAACATCTAACCCTTCCTACCTTCCATCACTCACAGCACTGCTGACTTGAGACTACCAGGATTGGGGTCATTATATTCTTTACCTCTGTTTATGTCATCAAAAAAGAAGTCCCATATTCCCACGTCACCACTTGCCTACTGTGTTCTAATTCCCTGCATCGGTTCCTATTTAGTCTTGCTCTCCCTACCCGTCCCTGCGCCCCAACTCCTGACACCTTTCCACCATGACCCCTGGAACTCATGGTCTTTCGGTAGCATAATCACATACTGCTTCAGTCTCTTCTCTGAATGGACCCTTCACCTTCTCTCTCTGACTAAAACCTGAATGTTCCAAGAGGGTCTATTTCCCTTGTAGGCCTCTTACGTGATAGATGTTTTCTCCCACATCACTCATCCCATGGGCCTGGCGTTGGAGTCTGTGTTTTTCTTTATATTCATTGCCACTTCCAGGCTCTCTGACCTTCCTCCTGTCTAAACCCGTCTCCCCAGGTTTGAATTTTGTGTCACGAGACTCTACTGCCCTCTATCCTTTTCGGCTGCATTCACCCGCTCTCAGATCACTCTCCCTCATTGCCTAAGGATTTTAGCTTGATTCACTATTACTCTTATTAATATTACTCCTATCCTAATTATTAATGATTTCAAAATCATGTTCATTCTAACACTCGGGCCTGTCAGTTTCTTGCGTTCTTCACCTATAGTGGTATTTTCCTTTATATTACTTCCCTCACTCATTCTAAAGGACACACCCTCTACCTTATCAATATCAACAACTCAGACACAGCATAATCCTACATTTAAGCACTTTTATCTCTGACCATAGTCTCCTATCTTTCCACTCACTCCCACTAGGACCTCAATTCCAGTGATCCTTCAATCCCAGGACCTACCATCCAGCGATCATGTTACCTTCCCAGGGCCCTTTGGCTCTCCCCACCCCCAACCATGTCCTTCCCTAACTAGCTTCAGTTTGATGGCCAGTTTCATAACCACTCCTCTGAATACATCTTTAATGCACTGCCCTCTCTCACTTCGTGTTATTTGCTTGGCTTCCCCCAACCTGGTTAAATCCAACTCTTTGCCTGCACTCCTATAACTGAATGTAGTGGAGAAAAAAAAACCTAGCCATAATTATTATTTTAGGTTATGTTCCTTGGAAGCAGATCCTGAGAGAAAGATTTGTGTGCAAGCGACTTATTAAAGAAACACTTAAGAAACCAATCAGGAGGGAGAAGCAGGTCAGGGAAGGGGAGAAAGCCAAGCCAGAGTATGACCGGAGACAAAGTCCTCAGAGGGTAGCTTCAGCCTATCTCATAACAGAAAGGGGACACTGCAGTGTAGTCACACCTGAGAGTTATCTTATATCAAAAGCACTAATGATGGTGAGTTCATACTCCTGAACCCATGAGTCACTGGTTAAGGGCTGTATCAGGCACTACAGCATTCAGTGCAAAAGAGGCTCCAGGAGGACAAGGGCAAGCCAAAAGAGAGACACAGGTGCTGGCTACTGGAAGTGGAAGCCACCAAACCAGGGTATGCATGGAAATGGTAAAGAAGAATCCAAGAGAATCTGGGCAAAGAATCAATATCTAATAAAATAACTACTCTTACTTCAAATTCATGACCATGAACCTCAGAGTGACCTCTGACAGCAATCATAATTATACTTCCTTAGCCTGTTCATTCTCCCATGCTCTTGAATGAGTATTTCAATTTCTCCTCTCTCTTCAAACCTCCAACACCTTGTCCACCATCTTCACTCTCAGCTGATTACCCAGCTTTCTATTTCACTGAGAAATGAAAGCAATCAAGTGAGAACTTTCACAAGCTTATGCTACCACATCTCCAGCACCTGTACCCATATACTGTCTTCCCTGCAGAGTCTGTAGAAGAACACCTACATTTCCATCTAAGGACAATCCCTTCTCCTATGAATTAGATCCCATCCTACTCTTGCCTACTCAAGGACTTCATTCTAGCCCTCTCTCCTGAACAAATTTTTCTCTCTCTTCTGGGTCACTGCCATCAACATACAAACATGCTGCCTTTTTAAAGACTTTTATTACACACACATCTTCCTCTACATAAAACATTTATTTCCTTCTTTGTAGAAAACTTGAGTTGTTTATACTCCTTGCTCCAACTCCTCTCCTCCTATTTTCTCTTGAATCCCTGTCAATCAAGCTTTAATTCCTGTCTTCCCATCAAAGTTACTTTTTCAAAGTCACTATTACTGCTATGGTATCAAACTACAGTTTCCCCCCACCTCTCTGGCCACTCCTTCTGAGACTCCTTTTAGGTTCTTCCTTAATTCAACTTCTAAATATTGGGGTGCCTGGGAATAAGTCTGCAGACCTCCTCTTTCTTTATGTAGACTCACTTTCAAGGTAAGCTCTATGCTCTCATGGCTTAAAATACTTTCTCTATGTCAATGACTCCCAAATGTATATGTCCAGTTCAGACCTCTGCCCTGACCTCCAGACTCATATATCCTGCTTACTGTACATATCCACTTGAATGTCTAAAAGGCATTTTGAAACTTAATATTCCAAAACTGAGTTCTTGATATTTCCCTTCAAATCTGATTCTCTACAGTCATATCTATTTCAAGATACTTCCATCCTTCCAATTACCAAGACAAAAATGGAATACTGTTTGTCTCCTCTTTTCTTTCATACCAGACATCTGATCAGTCAGTAAATCCTTCAAAATATAACCACTTCACACCTATTCCACACTACCATCCTGGTCCGTGCTACTAATCTCTCTCTACTGAGTCACTGCAACACACTCCAAACTGGTTTCCTTGCCTTTGCCTCTGTCAGTCAAATACAATAGGCAAAGAGATTTTGTTAAAAAAGACAAATCACTTCCCTGTTCTGCTGCCAAATCCCTAATCTCTCACCATTTCAACTCAGAGTAAAGAATCAAATCCTTTATAACAGCCAACAGAGTTCCTGCTGCCTTCGCTTACACAACTCCAGGCACACTAGCTTGTATTCCCTCCACACATTGAGCACACAATTTATTCATCCCGTCTACTGGTGGTGAACATTGTGTTTTGTTCCTATATTTTTGTCATTGCAAACCATGCAATGAACATTTTTTGAGTTTATCTCCTGATACCATAGTACAAGAATTCCTTGTAAGAGAGTACAACTAGGAATAGAATTGCTGTGTCATGGGGCATGTGTATCTTCCCATCTTCATCATTACAGGATTGTGCCAAATTGTTTTCTAAGATAGTTACATCCTCACTGATACTGCATAAGTCTGTTATCTCATACCCTGCTTGATATTGTCAGACTTTTTTTAAGTCAATATGATGGTGTAAAATGGCATCTCGTCATTTTAATTTGCATTTCCCAAATTACTACAATGTAATGAGGTTTAGCATCTTCAAGTCTTTTGCCCACTTTTCTGTTGGGCTATTGTAGTTCTTTAATCTGGATATTAATCTTTTATCCTTATATACTATGCAAATATTTTCTTTTGTAATTTCACTTTCTTTAAGGATTCTTTTACTGAAAATTTACCAATCATTTCCTTCATGGTTTGTGCTTTTGTCCTTTTTAAGATTTTATTCTCTACTCCAAAGTCTTAAAAATCATCTCTTATAAGTCTTCCAAGTGTTTATAGTTTTGCCTTTAACATTCAAGTCTGTAATCCAACTGAAACTGTGTAAGGTAGTTAAGGAAAGGGTCTAATTTCGATTTTTTCATATCGATAACAATCATCCCTGTATAATTTATTTAAAAATCCTTCCCTCTCTCCAACCCCACATACACTTATTCTCAGTGCTAGCACTGTCACATACCAGAGTTCTATAAATATGTGGGTCTTTTTGTGGATTCTATGCTATTTTATTGATCTGTTTGTCTATCTCTGCACTTAATAACATGCCGTCTTTATTCAAATTTCCCACTTTGTTCTTCTTCTGGAGTGTTTTTGCTACTCTTAGCCCTTTGCTCTTGTACATAAAATTTAGCAGTAATTTTTCAAATTAGAGAAAAATATTAAGATTTTGATTGCCATTACACTGAATCTATAGATCAGCTGGAAAAAAAGAGACATTCACAATATTGAATTCACTATTCGAGAATATGGCATCCCTCAATTTATTTAGTTCTTTTTAAAGTCCTAATACAGTTTTATATATTATGCACATACTTCATGAATATTTGAGAAATTTGTATTTTTGATGCTCTTGTTAATTATATTTCTCTGAAAATTATATTTGTACACATTTGTTGCTAAAGTTCAGAAGTGCAATTGATTTTTGCATTCTGAACTTTGATTAAACTCTTTTATTATCTGTAGATTACTGGCTCCTTACTCTGTATATCAAAACACTTTCTAAACATGTATCTGTTAGCTGTCTTCTGTTGATTTCTAAAAAAAAATGTTTTAAGAATGACACTTTAGAATTTCTGAAACTTCCTTTGTGGCCTAACATGTCTTCAATTTTCATAAACTTTTTCATGTGTCTTGGAAATAAATGTGTATTCTCTGTGGGCTAGTTCCATAAATATATACTATTTATGTCACAACGAATTCCACTTATCAAGCCAATTCTGGTTTATTTAACGTTCAACTTCACTCAGAATTAAGTATCTTTCACTTAGATAATTTTCGAAGAACTCTAGGAGATAAATATTACTATCTTCATTTTGTCAAAGAAGGATTCAATGCTCAAAAGGGTTAAATAACTTGTCCAGATTGCCACAGCAAATTTGAACTTTGATCTGTTAGTTTGTTTACAACGCAAGGCTTCTAGGCTAGAAACCTCAGCCATTTTTTTTTAAATTTCACCTTCTTCTTCATCCTACAATATCTACTGCAACAGGTGCCTTTTAATTCTATACCCCCAAATTCTCTGATCCATCTCTTTCTCTTTTTAATTTCTCTGAAATTGGTAGTCAAGGAATACAAATGCCAGTGATAAATGCCACTGGTATACAGTGCTATTACAGTGTTTAAGACCCTTCACCTATATTTCTTCATTTAATTACCAGGATTACTCAGAACAGGCAGATATTTGTTACAGATTATGCACCTAGTTCTCAGAAGGTTCATGTAACAAAGTTTTAAAATTCTCAGGCAATAAGTGGCAGACCTAATTTTCTGGAAGCCAGGACTGCTTCTATAGCTCTGTATTTATCAAAATACTATTTTTAGAATAAAGTTTCTTTTTAGACTATTTTCTATTATAAAACATCAGACTAGAGCCAGATTTATGGTGGGTAACAGTATTCTCAGGATGATCATCCAGTTCCATTCCCTAACTCCAAAAAGAACTAAAGCCCAAAGTGGTGCTGTCATTTGCTAAGTGGAAGGGCTAGGATTAGAATTCAGATCCCACAGCTGGTGCCATTAACTCAGTCTCCAAGAATATGGCCAGTGTGAAGGGAATTACATCTGCTTTTCAGAAAAAAAGATCTAATGGTTATAGAACAAAAGTTGAGGAAAGGCCTCTTCATATACCACAGAGCTTCCAACGGTAATTGATTCACTGAATCCTCGAGGTACTTAATTGTTAAAGATTTCTTCTCATAGCTGGAATCGTGAATGTTACCGTGTTTCCATCATTGCCCTCGAAATGGAGATACCTAGAATGAAATTCGGGTGATGGCAGCTCCCGCCTGCAGAGTGTGTGTCACTGTAGGAAAAAGAAACCTGATGGGGGAAATTGGGAGTTTCCCACCCAGAGCGAAAAGAAGAAAAGCACAAGGTACAGATAACGTTTCTACGGGGGAAGGCCGGCGGCGATACCTGTACTGGGCAACGGTCAGCTTGGCCTCGGGCTCAGCCCCAAAGCCGGGCAAATGCTGTTTTAGGTAGGCCTCCAGGGACCTGCAGTCGAACTTGTGCTGGGGCAGCACTTCAACCGTGTCGGGCTCGCGGGAGGCCCTGGTCTCCATGATCGTTGCTGCCTTCTCAGACCAGAGAGCCGCAGAAACAAGTCTCCGGGGATCGGACACCACTGGGGAGGCGGTGCCACGCAGTAGCCAGGGGCGAGGCCGGAACGCCCCCGGAAGCCGGCTCGCGGCCCCAGCCAATCACACACCGCAGGCGCTGTTGCTGGGCAACACTGGCCGGCCGATTCTCAGGACTTGGGCATTAGTCGGGAAATGCCAGAAGGGCCTCAGGTGTATTTGGGTTTTAAATTTTCAGTCAGCCTCAGAGTTGGAGGCCTCAATTCTAAAGAAAGCAAGCAAAGTAAAGTTAGTCCCTAAGGGCAAGTAAGAACGGCCTGGCCTCTCCCACCTCCAAATTTAATGCACCAGCAGGCGGAAGACCCATAGGGTCCGGTTCAGAAAAGGGCCCGTCAGGACCTCGAACCCAGGAATAAAAGATCCCGGGGTTACTCCTAGTCGCCCGGTTGGAAAGGCAACATCACAGGCCGTGGGCTCTGGACACCTATGACCCCTGTCCTGCTGCGGCCTGGTCTCTTGGCCCAGGCGAAGAAGGAAGCTGAAAGGGGCGGGTTTTTTTTAATCTGAGGGGGGAGCAATGACTGCAACGCACCGGAAGCGGCCCGTGGGCGGCCGCAGGGAGCTGCGGAGACGTGTCGGTCCGGGAGGCGCTGGGAGCGCTTCCCCCGGGGTCTGGGTTAGGAAGGCTGCCGCGAGGTCCTCGCGGGACCAGCAGGCCTAGCAGCGTGGGTCGGCGGCGGCGGCGAAGGCCGGGGCTGGGAGCGCTGGCAGCCGGGGTCCCAGCCATGGCCGAGTCTGTGGAGCGGCTGCAGCAGCGGGTCGAGGAGCTGGAGCGGGAGCTGGCCCAGGAGAGAAGTCGCCGGGCCCTGGGGGGCGGCGACGGTGGAGGCGGTCGGGCCCGCATCGAGAAGATGAGCCCGGAGGTGGTGGACTCCAACCCCTACAGGTGACCAGCGTGGCGGGGCGAGGGGGGCGAGGTCACGGTCTCCAGGTGGTCAGGAGTGAGGAGCCCCCAGCTGCTGTCCAGCTCATATGGCCTCTCATCGGCCTTTTCTTGTTTTGGGGGCCCTGTTCCCAAACGGCAAGTCCAAGTTTTAGTACTGGTTAAGAGATGTTCTTTCTCTTTGTGAAAAAATAAAAATAAAAATAAAGTGAATCAGCCATATGGTGCTGCTCCTGTGTTTCCCGAGGACACGTATCCAGTTTCCTACTGCCCTGCTGTTAGACTTCCTCACTCTGCATAAAACTGATAGTAATAACTTTCACAAGATGACACCAAAAGTGAAACCCGCTAAGCGTAAACTTCGAGATTCATAAAGGCTTGTTTAGTGTTTCTTAAATTAGGGGCGTGGTAGGAATAGCTGGATTCGCTCTAAAACCATTGGGCTTTACCAGTTCTGTCCGCTCGTCTCCTTTTTTCGTTTCCTAAGGTTTGTTAATCAGCAGGCCGAACATAGCTCTGTGGTTAACGGTAAGGACTCTAGAGCCAGATTGATTGGATTCAAATCTTAGCAACTGAGTAACCTGGAGAGAGTTCTGAATTTGTTTCAGTTTTTCACTCCTAATATCTCTGTCGAGTTGTGAAGATTGAAATTGTCAGTATATGTATTCTTAGAGTAGCACCTGTATATGTTAAGCCTTGTACAAGACTTTATTGTTCAGTGCATATAATAACAGTTTCTGAGCTTTCGTTACCTGCTAAGCACTTTGCATGCATTGTCCCTTTACACCTCAGCACAACCCTAGGACATTGGTACGATTATTTTACCTCCATTATGTAGGTTAGAATATTGAGGCTGTCAGCAATGTTGTGACCAGCCTCAGGCCACAGAGCTAATAGTAGCTAATAAGGCTTTAACTGACAATAGGTTTGTCTTACTCCAAAGTTCACATGGGACTGCATCCCCAAGAAAAACAAATAAGCCAGTAAGTAGTGTGGCTTAAAACTGGATAGTTTTAAAGTAGGTGAAACAGGAAAGATGTTATTGTTGCTCTTTTCCTTCAAAAAGCAGGAGAGTTTGGATTTTAAAGACAGGTTTTATTTATGATGTATAAAGCCTCAGTGGAAGTCTTAGGGTACATGTATCTTTTTTTTTTTTAAACAATCTAAAATACAGACCAGTATTTAGGCACAAAGATGTTAAGTACAGTATTACTTGCGACAGAAAAACCTGACGAAATTATAATTGTTCCATAATTACAGAAAAGTTTATATTAACCCAAATTAAATGAAATCATCATGCCTGATTCTTGGTTTTCTCTCATTCATCTTACTACCTGTTTTTTTTTTCCTTTCAATTTTGAGATATAATTGACAGGATGCATATATAACTGTCTTGCCATGTATGATGGGTTAGCCATTCAAAATTTTTACAGATTGAATAAGCATGAACTGACATCTCTAATCAGAATGAGTGGAAACTATTTGGTTTGGCATCCTTAAAGATTTTTTAACTTTACAAGTGAAAAATTTATAGCATTACCTCCAACAATGAAAAGCAAAGGAATGTGGATCATGTATTTAGAATCAATCTTTCATTTTAATGTGGGACGATTTCTTGACATTGTAATAATCCCAAACCAAACTTTCAGAACTCAAATCTAGACATTAAGTATTTTGTATCTTATTTGCACCATTTGTCTATTAAAACTGCTATATAGGAGATGGCAGTTGTCACCCAGAGCTCTGCAGTGTACATGGAAATTTGATAAAATTTAGACTAAATTTTTTGAATTTTTGTTCATTAAGCAAATATTTAGTGAGCACTTTTTCATCTCCAGCCCTATTGAATAATATGTACTATTAATTGTGATTATTGCATTTGTTATGCATAGACATGGAATATATATAGACACGGTCATTTCCCTCAAGGGATTGCCAGATGAATGTGAGATAGAAAGGTAGACATGGGATTGCAGTGTGAGTGGTAAGAATTATGATAGAAAAAGTACATAGTTGTCAGAAAAATATGGAGATTTGTAGGTGTTCTACATCTTTTTAACTGCATCTGGCGCTATAATAGAAATATAACATAAAGCCCCTGACCCTCAAAAAACTTTTGCTTTAGTTTTGGAGATTCAGTGGTTGTGGAATAATGATCAACACAAGTAAGTGTAAAATTATGTGGTATAGTATATAATTAGATGCATGTGGACAAAAGGAAGAGTTGAGCAGAGGCTTTAAAATTAGAAAACTTGGTTTTCAATACTGGCTCAAAAACCCAGCCCTGAATACTTGTTTGCCATTTAGCTGATCTTAGGAAGTTAATTAACATGAATCCTTTCCCTCATTTGTAAAAGGAGGCTGCAGTACATTCTTCTCAGGGTTATTTGTAAAGATTAAAGAGAGCGTCAATGTAAAGATGGCAGGTTGAGCACAGGCATATATTATAACTGTCTACCCAATCCCACTAAAATGACAGTAAAGGAATTTTTTAAAAGGAATAAACCCCCATTGAAAAAGTGGAGGATTTCTATTAATAACGGGGGGAGGGTGAGTTCCTGTACTTAAAGATTATAGTAACACAATTTTAGATACCAGAAAAGGGATGGATGACTGATAACTATTTTAAAGGATCCAAAGAAATTGACTCTAAAGCCTGCAACCCAGTTTATACTACAGAATTCCCCAAAGGCTCAAGAATAGGCATAGGTCTTTCTAGAAGGGCTTAAGGTAGGGCTAAAAAAGATAGGGTTAGAAATCTGTTGACAACAGCCCAAGTTTGCTACTCCACTTTGGGCAGCAAATGCCTCTCCCTACTGGGAGAGAAGACTAGAGATTTACTCATTGAGAGTAAAATAGATGATTTCTATTAAATAATAGAAGCAGGTCTTTGTACTTGAAGTAAGGGGATTAACTGAATGTTTGCATACTGAATGCTAGGACTCCCAGCCTTGCTCTTCCACTTAACATCTCAAAATTGATGGGCATAATTACCTTACAGGCTGGAAATTGAAAGATTGTTCTCCAGAGAATCTGGGAGAACCAAGAAGAACGACTGAAAGACACTGACATTGTGGGTTTCTCTAAGGAACCAGGACAGATCACCCTACAGTGAAGCCCAAAGTCAAACAAATATTGCCCCCATCCTTCCCTTTATTAGTGTCTGGCTCTTAATATGAGCAGAACAAAGGATAAGAGAAGTTCCTAACATGAAAGAAAGAAAATAGAAATGTTAATTTGAATGGACTATATAAGGGGAACACAACCCCAACATTATCTTTAGTATCTTCAGAGAGAGAGAGGTATGTAAATGAAACAGAACAGGATACTGCAAAGTCATTCGGAGGATTAAAAAGAATTCTTGTAAGTGGAGAATAACAAAATGAAAATCTCAATAGAAGGGTTGGAAATTAAAGTTGAAAAACTAGGAGAACAGAGCAGAAACTAAAATGATGGAAAATAGTACAAAATAATTAAAAGTAGAGGATCAGTCCAAGTGGCCCAACTTTCAAACAGTAGAAGGTCCAGAAAGTCCAGGAAAAATAAACCAAGCAAACGAGTCATCACACTCTTCAGGGAAATTTCCCAGAACTGAAAAAAGTGTTTCCAACTTGAAAGGGTCCACATAATGGATGAGAAAAGATTCATTCTAAGGCACATCATGAGATTTCAGAATCTAGAAGACACTGGAGCAATACCTTAGAAATTTTAAAGGAAAATTATTCCTAATTTAGACTTTTATACCAAATTAAACTATCAAGTGTGTGTGTGTGTGTGTGTGTGTGTGTGTATTAATAGCCTTCCATGATTATGTACCCTTTAGTTTGTCCTTTTTATAAAGAAAAGAATTTTGATAAAGAACATTTTCAGATGTACAAGTTCTCAAAATTTATCTTCGTTGGACCCTTTACAAAGCTACTGTAAGATGTTATTCCAACCATAGCAAGAGAATAAATTAAATAATCTAGAGCAAAGGCTCTTAATCTTTGATGCGCATCAGAATTATTTTGAGGAGCTTGTTAAAACATGGACTGTTAGGCTCCACATCCAAAGTTTGATTCGTTCTGTGATTATAGAGTTGGGGCTCAAGAAATGGTATTTCTAGCAGATTCTCAGTTGGTACTGTTACTGAGCTACAGACCATACTTTAGAGCCACTGAGCTGTAGGATACAGAAAGCAGGGGATTAAAACAGGATAAAGAAATGAAGGGAATTTGTAATGATGAAGGGGGAGCCCAGAATGGGAGCAGTGTGTGCAGATGGGAGTCAGCCTGTGAGGACATTTCAGAAGATCCTAGTACGTCTTCAAGAAGATAAAATTGCTAGAACACCTCATGCACATGACTGTATCTAGAGGAATTTTAGACAACTGGGTTTGAATTTGTGGAAATACATAGGAAATTAAGCATGAGGAGAAACAATTAACTTCAAGGGTAGGGATTATATATGAAAGGGTAAGTTCCAATATACTGCATTGCCCAGTTGTGAACGGTATGAACATCTAACCAAAATAACCAAAAACAATAGTAAGAGGCTGGTGGGATGAGAAATATTTGTGTTCAGTAGGGATCAGTGATAAGAAATCTTCAGCTAGTACCTAAAATTGAAAATCAAGAAATAACAATGTTAGCATGTTTTTTTACAGATTATGTCGGTAACAGAGTTTAAAAGTGAGGGAGGAGAGAAAAATGGGGTTGGATGCCAGAAGACTGCTGAATATCCCAACAAGCCTGCCAGAGTGCAAATGAATGGAATTTGTATATATATGTGTATAGGGTTAAAGTATAAATATTTAAAAAAAAAAAAAAAAAGCTAAAACACCGAATAGAACAGACTAGCATAATGAGGTAAAGTACCTGTTAGAGTCCTTGGCCCAGATGTGCTTACGAAAAGTAGACATTATCTGTTAATGGGCAGAGGCAACAAGTGAACGGAATTCTAGCCACAGGATTATTCTGATGTTAAATGTTAAATCTGAGTGTTAAACATTAAATATTTACATATACTAATAAAGCATAGGAAAATGTTGAAATTTCACTTTGACCCATCTCATCTGAACACAACATTTAAGTCAGTAGGTCTCAATCTTGACTGCACATTAGAGCATCTGAGGAACTTCAAAAAAATCTTACTTCACAGGCTACGTCTGGGAGGGTTTTCAGGCATCAGTGTTTTTAAAGCTGCTGAGGTGATTTAGTTTCATCTGTAAAAGCCAGCTGATAAAGATCCTCCCCCCCCGCCACCCACTCCCACCAACAATTTCTTTCTCACAGTTTAGTTTCTGTGATGATGTATGTTTTACCTGTATCACTATTATTTAAAAGATTTTAAGCTTTAAAACATTCTTTTTCTTTGCTTTAAGCCGCCTGATGGCATTGAAACGAATGGGAATTGTAAGCGACTATGAGGTATGATAAGCCTTCCCAAGGTTTTGAAGATGATTTCAGTAAATGAAAATAATTTCTGACATTTTCAATGAAGAAATATTAACCAACACAAATACAATCTTACATTTCACAGAAAATCCGTACCTTTGCTGTAGCGATAGTAGGTGTTGGTGGAGTTGGCAGCGTGACTGCTGAAATGTTGACAAGATGTGGCATTGGAAAGGTAAAAGCATTTCTCTTTGCTTGTCATATAGGGAACCTACTCACTTCTGGAGAAGTCAGGTACAAATTCGGATTTTTTTCTCATTACTAATGGTTTATTGATTGGTGACATATTTATTCAGATTGTTCTTTCTACCTGGGGGGTGGGGGAAGGTTTAAGACATAACTCTACCAAAAAGGGAGCTGATATTATTGCTAATTAAACAGGGACTACCTAACTGTGTTCAGGAACTTTTTAGTTTGAAATAATATATAAACAATTTGGACTTAAGTATTTTAGCAATAGAAGTTTAGGAAAGAAGGCTGTTAAATTGATGAAGTGTGTGGATGAAACACTGAAACATCCAAAAAAAAAATTCAAACAAGACAGACTAAGAAGCATGTATCTTTCTGACTCCCAAAAGTGAACTGGTGAATACTCCAGATTTTTTTTAACCCATGCATTTTTTTTTCCGTTTTTCTAAAATTGACTTAGATTGCAGGTAGGAGGGAGAAGTTAACCTTATGCTAGAAGTCAATCTTAGATTTATAAAGCCAAAGCTCATGGTGTTAGATAAGCTTTCCACAATTATATACCCTTTTATTTGTCATTTTAATGAAGCAAACATTTTCCCACAAAGTATATCAGTGCTTTTTAATATGTTGATCTACTTCATGCCCCAAGTGGCTTCAAAGTTGGCACTCACTTACTGATACAGAAAAGATAACACCAAAATACTAACAATGTTTATTAACATTTCAAAGTCTTTGAAGAAATTTATAAAAGCCAGTCAACAACTGGCTGACATAAGGGCCCTAGCTGACTGACTGAGAATGGCAGTGATCATGGAAATCTGCAGGTCTCAGTTTTGAGTGTGCAGCAGTATCGCTTGGAAGGATTGTTAAAACACAGATTGCCAGACTAACCCAGTGGTTTTGATTCTGTAAGGTTCAGGTGGACCTAAGAATTTGAATTTTTAACAAGTTCCCAGAACCCAGATTGTTCTGATGTTCTGAGGACTAAGCTTTAAGAACTGCTGGGTCCTATTCCTCCTCAGTTTGGTCCCTGAAGTGTACCATGAGCATCACCTGGGAGCTTGTTAGAAATGCAGATTCCCAGGCTCTACCCAAAACATGCCGAATCAGAAGCTACATTTTAACAAGACTGTCAGATGATTCATATGCATATTAAAGCAGGAGAAATGCTCCTTTATTTCTAACAAGCTCCAGGTGATGCTAGAGTGAGCAAGGATTTACAGTAGCCAGGATCCGGAATAGTGGTTATCACCTGTAGTTAGAATCACCTGGGACGTTTAAAAAACTTCTGATATCCATACTGCACTCCATAATGAGTTAATGAGAACCTCTGGGAATGGGACCCTGACATCTGTATTTTTTTATTCCAATGTGCACTCAAGTTTGTAAGCTAAGAGTCTACATGGGTAAGTTTCAGAACTCTTTTTTCAATATGTGAAACAGAGGAACAAGAAGCTGATTTATGGGGTTAAGTAGGGAAGTGGGAGGGTTGGAGACCCAGGGCCCACTGCTTATCCCTGAAAGTTTATGGAATTCCCCAGGGCACTCTGGATCACCAGATCTAGATCAGCTGCCTTGTTATACAGATGAGGATGCAGGCCTAAAAAGTGAAAGTGATTTACCCACGGGCAGAGCTAATTAGTGACAGTTACAGCTCAGACATCTGTCCCCAGATTTAAGATTTCCTGCAGCTAACTCATAACCCAGCTATGAAGTTGAAACTCAAATTTAATACTTGACCTGACCTAATAAATATTGCTAAGAATGAGCTTAAATAAACCATATTTTGAAAATTCTAATTAGGGTTAGAAAATTATAGAGGGTGTAAGTGATATCTTTTCTAGCAAGATATTAAGTGTTACCTAGATGTTGTTTTTAATGGGCTGGATTACCTTTTTTTTTAGTTTCTTTATTGAGAAGATGAAAATCTCATTTCTGCTTTTATTGTTAAATTTAGAATGCTGAGAATTATATTACAAAGTCACAGAATTTTAGATAATGTAGGGACCTCATTGGGTTCAACCTGTTCTTACTGATAAGAAATGGATCTTTTGGCCACTTTAAAGTTGGGTGAGTGTGACAAACGCTGTCATGTCTAAGTATGTAGCAGGAAACAACAATTAACTGACTGTTTGGAATAAAGTTTTAGCCATGGTATGGGCATATATAGTATCATACTCAAGAAAGGAATCATGTTATACTGTGGTTTTAAGTTATAGCATTTGTTTTTACCTTATTTAAAAATTTCACTTATCTAATGGGTTCCTGGCTTTTAGCAAAAAATTGGAATGAAGTAGAATTTTGGCATAGTTTTTAAAAATTGCAATGAAATGGAGTGATTTTTGAGCCAAATCGTTTAGAAAGGCAGTACAGCACTGTGGTCAGGGTGCAGGTGCTGGATTGAGAATGTCTGAATTTGAGTCTCATTTCCACTGCATATTAGCTGAGTGGCTTTTGGGCAAGTGCCCTAGTTGTCCCATTTCTAAAACAAGGATAATATTACCTATATACTTACCCCATATGAGGATTAAATGAATTCATGGCACCTAGTGTTTCACAGTTAGCTATTAATATTACTGTCAAACTGCTAAATCCATCAAGTGTAAAGCCCACTAGTTGATTGATTATTTTCAGTTTGTTTTTTGGTATGTTTTTCAACAGAATACCACTGTTTTCATTTTAGCTGCTACTCTTTGACTATGACAAGGTGGAACTGGCCAATATGAACAGACTTTTCTTCCAGCCTCATCAAGCAGGATTAAGTAAAGTTCAAGCAGCAGAACATACTTTGAGGTAAATGGAATAGCAATTGAAGGCAGTGAAATTAGTGAAATCTTGCTTTGTGTATTTGGTATGAGTTAACCTATCAGATAAATGGACCTGAATTTTTCTCTATAAAAATGCAGGTTTCAGTTATCTCTTCGAACTGCAGGTGGCAGCTTTTTTCTTTGTAGGGCTAGATAATAAATATTTTAGGCTTTGAGGGTCATACAGTCTTTGTCAAAACTTCTTCAGCTATACAGCTGGAGTGTGATAGTAGCTGTAGGCAATGTAAAAATGAATGAGCATGGCTGTGCTCTGATAAAACTTTATTTATGGACTCTAAAATTTATATTTCATATAATTTCACGTATCATAAAATATGTTCTTATTTTGATTCCTTTTTTCTTGCAACGATTTAAAAATGTAAAAACCATTCTTAGCTTGCAGACCTTACAAAAGCAGGTGCCAGGTCGATTTGCCCCAGGGGCCATAGTTTGCTAACCCTTACTCTAGGAAGTTTCTTTGTGGCCCCAAACATACTTGCACTGAATTGAATAGGGAACAAAAAAGCTCTTTTGTCAGGCTGAGCTGTAGCTAACAGAGGTAATAAAGGCTTAATTTCCAGCATATAAATTGTGGGATTATTTCTGTAATCCTTCTGACAGTCTTACTTGTTTTGAGCCTGGTCCTTGAGGTGGGACAGAAGAGAACTTTGAATTTTCTTTGAATAGTTTGAATTCCACTTGTCTGCCTCTGTTAAGTGATCTTTAGCTCTTTCAGTTCTTTTTCCTGCTTTCTCTAACTGTTCTACTAGTAGTTTTTATAATTCCCTTTTTCCCTCTTAGGAACATTAATCCTGATGTCCTTTTTGAGGTACACAACTACAATATAACCACTGTAGAAAACTTTCAACATTTCATGGATAGAATAAGGTAAAATTTCATTTATGAATATTTTGCACAATGTCCAGCTTACTTTAAGTATTATTAGAAAATCTGTTGATTAATTCAATGAGTTGGTAGGTTGATATATGTGTGTATTTATATTATTTATATATTTTAAATAGTTAATTTTTGTGTGATTTTTATGTATTGGGAGCTCACCAAAAAGTATATATTGTCCAAAAAACAAGAGTAACAACAAAATAAAAAACAAGCCCCCGAAATCCTGTTATTTAATTATATAAAAAGGGATCCTCATAAAATTATAAGTCCTGGGTTCCAGATTATATTTCTATCTGAAAGTGGTTTTCTGCAGAGACTGTCAATGCACCACTGAAATATTGACTTGTATTCAGTTAACTTACTACATTTCCATTTGCAGTGAAACAAGAGTAAAAGTCTGTGACAGCTGAGAGGGAAATGGTGACTTTTGTGAACAGACTTTATACTTCATGCAGCCTTGTACGTGTTGTATAAGAAGTATTGTAATATCATTGATATTATATTCATAATAGTTAATACTCGATATGTACTGGGTCTTTAATATTAAATACTGTGTTATAATTATACTCAAACATTTACTGAAAGAATAAATATGTGACTGAACAAATACAGTCTAATTAGAATGTATTTTGTGTCCTGATTTTTTTCAAATAAAATTTCTTTGCTTAGTTATGGTGGATTAGAAGAAGGAAAACCTGTTGACCTACTTCTTAGCTGTGTGGACAATTTTGAAGCTCGAATGACAATAAATACAGTGAGTTTTCCTATTGTGTAATGTGTTATACTTGTGGATTTTCCTATATGTTCTGTCAGTATATATTCCCCACCCTGAAAATAGTTCTGCATTAAATCCTTTGATAATGTGTTTTACTTATTTTTAATGTTCTCTCAGCCTATTTTTGAAATTTATTCTAATGGGACCTGTGTAGCTTTGCTGGTGTGGCATATGTTTCAGTATCCTACTCTCTCTTATGCCAGGAGAGGAAACTAAAACGGCACATAATTCTGATGTATAATTAAAAAAATAAATTTATTATTCTGTCTTATTCTTGGTCAGCATTGGTTTTAACTTTGTTCCTTTATTTTTAAGTAAATGTGTAAATATGTATAAATTGCCTACCTATACAATTTCTCAAGAATAAAACTGAATTCTTTTGATTGTGTTTATAACTTTTCAAATAGAATTTTGCAATTGTTATTGCTGAAATTATTTTAGAAAAATGAAGTTTTACATTAATATACTAAGAAAACCAGTGAAATGGCTCAGTTTAATTAGGTACTTATTGACTGCTTGCCTGAATGCTGTCAGTTTACTTTTTGAGTAGAGTGGCAATTGCTGAGGAATTCTGTTACTTACAACTTTACTGTTTGTTTCTAAATATTAATTTTTAAAAACTCTTTGTAATCCATTTAACTCCAGTTTTTCATGAAAAGAAATTATGGTTAATTACTTCTTGCTTTTTTAATGTTCTCTATTGTGTTTTCACCTGTTTCTGTTAAGGCTTGTAATGAACTTGGACAGACATGGATGGAGTCTGGGGTCAGTGAAAATGCAGGTTTCAGGGCACATACAGCTCATAATTCCTGGAGAATCTGCTTGTTTTGCGGTATGCGTGATTCATTTTGGGCATTTTTCCCTGTTAAGTGAGAGTTCCTGGGGCATTGAAAATGTATTACAGTTCAAAGAAAAGCCAAGCTTGGAATGTGACGGAGTGCTGTTTGGAGCATCCTACACTTTCTTCTTCTTTCTTTTGAAGTATTGCCTTTTACTCTTCTTCATGTAGTGCGCTCCACCACTTGTAGTTGCTGCAAATATTGATGAGAAGACTCTGAAACGAGAAGGTGTTTGTGCAGCCAGTCTTCCTACCACCATGGGAGTGGTTGCTGGGATCTTGGTACAGAATGTGTTAAAGTGAGTGAGGGTTAATTTTTCTGAATAGTCTTGTTTGCCTTTGAAAAACATACCAGATATTGGAATTACCAGCTAAGTATTTGATTTAGTTTTTTAAAAATTTAGTTTTAGATACACATTTTAAAATATTATATATGTTTAATATATGTATACTTTTAATTTATATATAAATATATCTTAATATGTTTAAATATATAGTAGATAATATTACATATAGTAACACACATATTTGTGTTACTCTCTGCATTTGAAATAACTCTTTTTCTTTTTGTTGTTTATCTTTTGTACATGATTTTTCCTCTATTTATAAGCTTCTAAAAAGAATCAGATTTGACTGGGAGAGCGCCAGGGAGCTTTATGGCATCCTGGAAATGCACCATTCAGCCGGCCCTCCATATCCTTGGGTTGTGCACCTGCAGATTCAATTAACTGTGGATTGAAAATATTAAAAAAAAAAAAATTCCATTAAGTTCCAAAAAAGAAAACTTGAATTTGCCACATGCTGACACCTGTTTATATAACATTTACACTGTATTTACAACTATTTACATAACATTTACATTTTATTAGGTATTGTAAGTAATTTAGAGATGATTTAAAGTATCTGAGAAGATATGCACAGGTTATATGCAAATACTAGGCCATTTTATATAAGGGACTTGATTTTGGTATCCTGGGGGTGGAGGGTATTCTGGAACCAATCCCATGGATACCAAGGGACAACTGTATTTAATCACTGTAGTGATCATGGGTGAGTCCTTCTGTAAAATTTTACTGAGATTTAATACAAATTTAAGATTGTAAACTTTGCAGTAAGTTATATATAAAAACTTTAAAAAATTAGATTTAGCACCATATGTCAGGGATTTTTAAGATACACTTCTTCCACATTTTAATTTCTCTGAAATCAGGATGCTTCTTATAGTTGTTGACATGTCATAATTTAATTGGCAACATTTTATCTTTATTACAGTTTCAAAAATAATAGTGCATTCTGTGTTTGAGGAAGTGGAGTAATCTTTTCTTGACTGCATTCATTCAACAAAATCTACTATAAGCCAGGCTCTGTAAACAAGATAAAAAATTGGTTTTCTGGGTTGCTAAAAAAATCATTACTTTCACAGTCATATTTTAAAAATTCATTCACTTTTTCCTAATACTCTTATGGTTTTATTTCTTTATTTGAGTCTACTTTGATTTGTTTTCCTAGGTTTTTGTTAAATTTTGGTACTGTTAGTTTTTACCTTGGATACAATGCAATGCAGGATTTTTTTCCTACTATGTCCATGAAGCCAAATCCTCAGTGTGATGACAGAAATTGCAGGAAGCAGCAGGAAGAATATAAGGTATATGTCAATCTGTCACTATGCATGAGAGACCAAATTGCATGGGACAGTAACTTTAAAAAGAAGAAATTATTATTTAGATTTGGAATACAAGATAAATGGGTTCTGAAGTTTCAAAGTTCTGATTTATTCATCATGCTTTAAAAATGAAAATTCTGCTCAGAGTCTTTTCTTGCTTTTGGTAAGATAAAGGCCTGTCTGAATTCTTTAAAAACATTTCTTTTAATTTTAATTTTTTAAGCTAAAATATAGTTGTACAATATTGTTAATTTCAGGTGTGCTGCATAGGTGATTTGACGTTTGTGTACATTATGAAATGATCACCATGATAAGTCTAGTTACCATCTGTCCCCCAAATTATTACAATATTATTGACCATATTCCTACTGCTGTAAATTATATCCTTGTGACTTATTTATTACATAGGTGGAGGTTTATACCTCTTAATCCTTTCACCTGTTTTGCACCCCCACCTCCCCTCTGGCAACCACTGTTTGTTCTCTGTATTTGAGTCTGTTTTCATTTTGTTTTTTAGATCCCACATTTAAGTGAGATCATATGGTATTTGTCTGTCTGACTTATTTCATTTAACATAATACACTCTAGTTCCATCCATGTTGTCACAAATAGCAGGGTTTTTCTAATGGCTGAGTAATATTCCATTGTATGTATATTCCACATCTCCTTTATCCACTGATCTATTGATGGACATTTAGGGTGCTTCCATATGTTGGCTATTGTAAATAGTGCAGTGAACATTGGAGTGCATATATCTTTTTGAATAAGTTTTGTTTTCTTCAGAAAAAATACCCTGAAGTGAAATTGCTGAATCACATGGTAGTTGTATTTTTAATTTTTTGAGGAATCTCCATACTGTTTTCTATAGTGGCTGCACCAATTTACAATCCCAATAGTGCATGAGTGTTCCCCTTTCTCTCCATCCTTGCCAACACTTGTTATTTTGATGGTAGTCATTCTGACAGGTGTGAGGTGTTACCTCACTGGTTTTGGTTTGTATTTCCCTCATGATGAGTGATGTTGAGCATCTTTTCATGTGTCTGCTGGCTATCTGTGTGTCTTCCTTAGAAAAAAGCCTGTTTAAATTCTTGATTAATGCTTCATATAACTGAGAATGAGTAAAAACACTTTGACACTGTTTGATTTCCACAGAAAAAGGTAGCAGCGCTGCCCAAACAGGAGGTTGTTCAAGAAGAGGAAGAGATAATACATGAGGACAATGAGTGGGGTAGGAATCTTTCATAAATGGATATGGCAGCATGAAACCACCTTTATGGGAGTCAATCTAACTGTAATTAAGATGATACAAATTTGGAATGATTATTGCTCATTAAGCTCCTTAAAGACTGTTTTAAGATCAAGTTTAACTTTACAGGCATTGAGTTGGTATCTGAAGTTTCAGAAGAGGAACTGAAAAATTCTTCAGGTCCAGTTCCTGACTTACCTGAAGGAATTACGGTGGCATATACAATTCCCAAAAAGGTACACCTAAAATCTCACTTACTATAAGTAAATATCATATAGAGAAAATGTCTTACCTTCTTTCATCTTCAACCTATTTTATAATGCCAGTGCAGTGTTTCCTGTTTTAGATATTTTATGTTATGGGCATTAAGATGTGTGAAAGAAAGAGGTATTCAGTGTTAATGTAGAAATATTCACAGTACATTTTAAACTGTTTGAAAACAGACATAAAATAGTTTTGTTCACTTACTGGTAGATCAGGTGAAATAGATTTGATTAAATGACAGTGCCATTTTGTATACTGATAGCTTTAGCCACAATACCATTTAAAAGTACCACTCCAGTAGCAATCTCAGGACTACTGAAATTACTGCCTTGCAAATGAAAAGATTGATGGGGAAGGTAAACGCCTTTGTCTCCCCTAAAAATTAGAAAGAATACTTTTTAAAGAAAGTTTACTTTGTAAACTCGTTTAACATGGCTAAGCTTACTTGTGATATATTCCTAAGCATCAAGAATTTTAATTGGTTATATTTTCACCATGTTTTCCTCATTTATTGATAGCAGGAAGATTCTGTACCTGAGGTAACAGTGGAAGATTCTGAAGAAAGCTTGGAAGACCTCATGGCCAAGATGAAGAACATGTAAATAACGGACTGGCCTGCGTTTTATTTCCTGTGTTTAAGCCTATTCCCTTGCAATTAAAAAAAATCATTTTAAAACAGAAAACTTGGGGCAACATCAATTGATGTATCTTCACTAAATTGTTATACTTTTTGAAAATACTGTTGAGTATTGCTTGTTGCTCCCCTCCCCTTCAACTAAATCAGATACTCTCCTAAAATTCATGTCTTATTCTAGGAAGAAAACTTCAAAGGATTAATGTAGGCAGTTACAAGTCTTATCCAAACTTAGCCATTGAACTGTTTTGGCTTTTTGGGAAAGGTAGGAAGAAAGGACCATTCTGATGCCACATTCCTTTTCTTTCCAGTAATCCTTTGTAGTCCGTTGCCTGAGGCCAGTGGACAATACAGTAGTGTGTGGTCAAATATAGGGAAAGGACAAGAGATAGAACATACCGATTGGAGCCAGCACGCATCTACTCATTGTGTTTGGAATTGCTCCCTACAAGAAAACTGGCCACTACTGCTAACTTGGCCAACGATGAATTTCAAATAGTTAACCCTTAAAATAAAAACATCCTCTCAAATGTTTCCTGATGAAATACAAGTTGAAATGTAGTCAGTAGAAAAGTTTGCAAACCTGTGAATTTTATATTCAAAACGAGACAAAGGCAAATAAAAGGAAGCTCTCTTCACGGATAGTCAGATAAAGGTATTTTCAGGATGTACAAATTATATTTCTGCACCGAATAAGGAAAAGCATTTCATCGGTGGGACACATATCTGAGTCAGTGTGCTTTACTGAGGAGCAAAGGATAAATTTAGGCTAAGATCATCTGAATTATACCCATCATATGGGCTACCTCCTGAATACTTTATTTCATTTAAATTTGATATTTTAACATTGGCAAGGATTTGTCCTGGATAGTGGGCAATGAAAGAGGCCTAAATTGTCTCTGCAATGACTGACATGTATTTCTTCTTGGGGAAGAGTATCATTTTCCCTGATCATGACCACTCAATCATAAACTGATAAACTGGTTTTGTCTGGAGTTCACATACAAATAATGAAGGCTTAGAGAGCCTTGGTTGAAATAAATTCCTAATGATTTAATGACCAATAAAGAAACGTGCATGTGTAACCATTATCTGTAGGCTGTTACTATGCTAATCTCCTATTTTGATGATTTTTTTGTTTTGAAGATATAAATGTTTAAATTCTATCTCTAGGGGAAAATGTTAGTAAAAAATTGAAAGTGCATTTCCCACTTGTAAAATAAGTTTCTAAAAACCGATTTCAGAAAGTCCCAAATAGCAAATATGTTCAGTATATTAGTTTTGAGATTTTAGGATACTGTGATTCTTATGTTTTAGAGTGATGTCAGGAAAGTATGGGCATAGTTTTTCTAGCCCTGAAATTTATTTATGCTGCCTTGGTAGGTCATTTGCTATTATTTTAAAATTTAGTGTATTCATCTGTAAAGTAACTTTTCTGGTTACTAGAGATGCTTTGAATTTCAAAAAAGAAAATGCAGTCTTTCTAAATCTCATTTTTGGTACACTAATTTGCTAAGGCTTTATTTATAAGTTTAAAAGTTTATAGTTGATAAAGTATTATAGTTAGAACTTACTGTTTTCTAAAGACCTTTTTTTCTGTTCTTAATTGGCACTGCACCCTACTAGTGTCTTATACTGTACCAAATCTAATCTAATTTTTTGGTCTGATATTTTCCATTAAAGTGATTATTTTAGCAGAAAAAATCTGGTAACAAGGATCTTTTGTAACTAGAATGCTCTCTTGACAGTTTGCATGCCTTGAAAATTTGTATATGTAGGCAGCTGACTGTGAGAAATTAATCATCACTGAATTTTACAAAACTAAATAAACCCATAGTGCTTAACCAGATTTATAAACACTATTGTTTCTAATGTGAAAGGTGGAAACACACTCCCCAAATTGCCTTAGTACCAAGGCTCTAAATTACAGTAAAACAAACATGTTCTACTTTAATCCCTTTTAATTGTTAGTGGGAAGTTAATTGTGGTACTACTCAGATGTTTTATACAGTGAAAAAAAGTAGTGTATTTTGGGTTTCTTCATGTAAAAATACTCCCTGAATACCTACAAACACACTGGCCAACATGAAAAGGTAATAAACATTTAAGAATATTAATGAAGCTTTGACCACCCCACCAAAGTGCATTTAAAAAAAAATTTCTCTTTCTATAAAGTATTAATGAATGAAAATGAATCATAATTACCATAACTTGGAGCCTATCAATTCAGGTTTATAATTGAGTTGCCTGAAAGCCACCTTTTTCACTGTGAAAGGTATATATTAATGTGAACATGGTATTCCTATTTGAGAACCTCAAATACAAAGAAATGTCTGCCTCAACTACTTTTATCTTTTTAAGTAGGCATTCTACATGAGGACATTTGAGTTGGTAATATAATTAGTAACATCAAAATATAGTCTTAAAAATTATATTTAAACCTAAATCTCTTGAAATAGTCAGTATCCCTCAACTATAATTAATAATTTACCATAAAGTCACTTTGAACAATGTAAGTCTTTTTTGCACTTTTGGTATGTTTTTCAAGTCCAAATTGTGTAGGAACAAAGAAAAAAAATGCACATTACCCTTTTGCTAGTTTTTTCTTTTTCAGGGTTCTTCTAGAATATTAATCTTAGATTATTTCCTAAAGAAGTTTAAGGCATTTAAACTTAATATATTACTTATAATGTATTAAATTACTTAAACCACTAAATCATCAAATTTTAAACTGAAAGATTAATTCTAAAATCAATGTCTGGTGTATCTGTGAGTGTAATTACTTTGTGTCTCACAGCTGGCAAACCCAGAAAGATTTATTGTGGTTATATTTTATTTTTTTTTCCCTTTTGAACTTCTCCCAAAAAGGGGAAGAATGATGCTCATTTTGTAAGATCCTACCTCATTCCTTTTAAGTCACCACTCTAGTGCCTTAGAATTAGACCGCTGCTTCTCAAACTTATATGCATTATGAATCACCTGGGGATGGAGCTAGACTGCAGATTCTGATCCAGCAGGTCTGGGGAAAGGCTCGAGAGTATGAATTTTTAATAAGCTCCCAGGTGGTGCCGATGGTCCTGGTTCACTGACCACCTTGAGTAACATTAACCAAAATCCTGTAGAGTCACTGAAGCTCAAGTTGCATAAACTACTCGGCAAGTACTGACAACATTCAAGTCTTCTTTGTAATGTTCAACACTTTTCTTAATTATGTAAATATAACCCTCTTCTATAGGAAGAGGGTTTGAAAGAGGGTGGGAAAGAGAATTTGAAATTGCACTTTTATTTTAAAACAGCAAGTATGGTTGTTACATCTTTCACCTTTACAATGAATACATGTTGGAATCTTACAAGTATTAAAATTGAAGATTTTATTATATATAAATACATAAATGGTATAAAACAATATCTTAAGCTGGCAATTTATAAAATCTATAAAAATATTTAATTTTCAGTATAAAATGGCCAACTAATTTAAGTTTGAGATATAAATATTTGAGACAGATTGAGGCCACTTAAGAAAGAAGGTCCTGTCCATATTTTGGGAAAGGTCAAAGAATGCCATCATCTGTTACTGCATTAATGACCAGGTTATGCAGGTACATTCTACACAGTAAAACAACATACAATGTAGAGAGCCCAGAAGGCAGAGGGCTCAAGGGAAAAGTAGAAAAAAAAAAAAAAAAGCAGCAGTCAGAGGCTCCTGTTACTAGTTCGTTTTACAGAAGACAATTCATACTTTTCGTAAACATCCCTTTTATTCCTTGAAACTTTTTTTTGAGGTAGAAAACTGGGTCAGACTGCTGCGGAAAAGCAAGATGAGGAATGCTGAGGCTAAAGTAGCTTTTGAGAGATGAGAAGAACCAGAGTTCTCGAACTCCCTGTCTTAGCGGCTTTGCCAGCTCTTGTAGAACAGAGACCAGTCTGCTCTTCATGATCAACTCCTCACGCCAGACATGTGAGCATTCTGACGTATCTCCATCCTGGGATCCCACACAATAGGAAGGGTAATTCTTTTAAACAGCTAAAACCCGACACAGTCATGACTCAAACTTCAGTGGAGTCCAATACAATTTCATACAATTAACAGTTAAATCACACAAAGTAAAAATAAATTTTCTTAAAAACAGTTTTCATGAATTTTAAAGTAATGCTCCAAATGTTTCTTAATTATTTCATCCTAATGTACATCTGCAGTGAATTGTAATTGCTGCTATTACCTTTGTCCTTGATGAAGGAAAACATTAGGAGAATGAGTTGTTTTTAAGCTAAATGTGTCTCCACTTGATGAGTGTCGGGAAGGAGCTTTTCCACCCAAAAGCGATGTTTCTGCTTCTTTTATTTCCATCGCCCTTTTGTATAGTTCAGCAGCTTTTTCAAAATCCCCTTCTTCATAGCTTTGAGAAAAAAATTCTCAAAATGAGAATGTAACCTTTTAATTCTAAATGACCTTACAGAAAAACACGATGTGAATAATTGCTCATTTTTTCTGGTGCATTCATTCAGGCAGACCAGTAAAACAGAATACCTAAACTCTTTTCCTTTCTGCCTGTGCTGCTAAGGGGCATGAGACACTAAATGATCTCCTTCCTTAAGACCATGCTGTAACAGATGCAGTGAAACTGCTAAGGAAAGTTACCATCCTGAGATAAACACAACACAGAAGTCAACGTATAAATAGTAAATCAGTTCTGAGGACAGCAAATTGCCCAGATTACTACCAGAGCCAGTTAGCTGCAGACGTAAACCATCCTCTATTTGACCTGATGCACTCCTCTACAAAATAGATTGTGCCACCTTCACTTCCCTTCTGGATAGTACTTCAGGATCTCTTGAAGTGGATCAACCAAAAGCAATCTTGCCCACTCCAAGAAAAACTGTATCAGCAATATATATTTTTTGTGTTCTATGATGAGTCAAAGGTGTTCTACAAGGGATTTTGGCTATATGAGGAAAGTGAAAAATTCTTACCTAAGCACAGCTAAGTTTTTTAATGTTTCTCCAACTCGAGGATGCATCCGACCCAGGCTGTCCTCATAAATCTTTAATGCTCTTTCATATAACGGCAAGGCTTCAATGTGTTTTTTCTCATTAAAAAAAAAAAAAAAGGAAACAATGCTCATTTAAACACACTGGGTGTCTGAAACTACTATTAATGTATTCTAGACTAAGCTGATCTACTTGGGTAAGCACTTTAAAAAAGTTAATATCTGCCTACAAGATGTGGATAAACAGATTAATTTATGAAAAATCATATTGGGAGAAGCAATATAACAGAAAGTCAGAAACCCAAGTTTTAGACCGGGTGTGGTAACCACTGAGATTAATCCAATTATATAAGCACAAACCTGTTTCTTTTTTGCCAAGAGAGGATATACCTGTTTCTCACCGGTCACAGGCAAATGCCACAGCTTAAGGACAATGTTAGACACAGAGATGTAGGGAGCCTCTAGATTTAAAAAAACGAAGCCTATGCAATGAACTAAATTCTCACTGTTTTACACTAAGAGGAAAGGGACAGTCTTACAAATGTAACTTCAATAATTTCTCAAGAACTAAAGGAAGCATTAGTAGATAATCTCAATTTTACTTTATTTTTACAGTGCCATGTCTAATACATATTTACCTATATTTCATACCTTAAAGCCACTCACGTACAAAGCGTGAAAGTGTGGGAACTTACCATCTGGCTATAAAGAACAGCTAAGTTCACCAAGGCAGTAGCTACACTAGGGTGCTTTGGACCGAAGGACTTCTGCCGAATTTCAACAGCCAGCTCATACAGAGGTACAGCTTTGTCAAGTTTCCCCTAAAAAACAGCAGTGAAATCTAACAAAAATATTAAAGCAATAAATACTTCCTGATTAGAGTTTGTTCCACAAATACAATTTTGTATTAAAAAGTAATTTTGAGGGAGAAAATTCAGAAGCATTTCCTCCCAGTTTAATGGTTAAGTTTCTAGATGACTGAAATCTAATAGAGTAAGTAAAACTACATTAAATATAAAAATATTTTCTTGGATAATTCAGAAGGCCCTTCAGGATGACCCCCTTATACTATTTCCGGTGAAGTGAAAACATGCCAGTTACAGTGTGTTTGCTACTATACATAACGTAGGGATAGCATCAAAATAAAAGCTCCTTCCCCACCAAATCCCTTCCAAATTTTTCTAGGATTTCTTTTTCACTTGAAAGTTAGGCAGAAATAGCAACAATGGTTCCTTCATACTAAAACATGAACTTCAGTGCCAGGAGGACCAGCAAGGGTCCCACAAAGTCTGAAGATAGTCGACACAACTCTATAATTGTGCTAAATGAAAGCATACTTCTCTGGCTTTTTTTTTTTTTTTTGAGAACAGCTATAAAAACTTCAAATGTCACTCAAGCTAGAATCCTATGGTAAAGGATGATTACATTTAATTGTAGGCAAAGAAAGAGTGAAATCAAAATGGTCATTTAATCAGTTACCAAGACTCCTCCTTCAGCCCTGACAATTGTGTGATTCATTATGTGTATGGTAGCTTAACATCAAATCTAATACTGGCTGAATTTTAGAACTTATCAAATGTACAAGAAAAATAAGTTCTAATGAGAATGCTGATGAATGCATTTATATTTGGACTATATTTTAAAAAAAGTAACCAGTACCTTACTTTAGTTACATCTGAAATGATATTTTTCAATGTTCTACTCAGCTATTTGTTGAAAAATTAAATCATTATGATTTAAAAGCTCATAGGAAATAATCTATCCATCAGAAGACAAATTATTTTGCTGATAGCAGTTATGGCTTAATTGGTATGTTATAAAACACACGTAGGTATGCCAAGGATTACTTACCATTTTCTTATACAAGATTGCAAGATGCTTCACTGTATAAGCCAGAGAAGGGTGATCAGGGGCTAGTGCTCGTCTCCGAATGTCTAAGGCTCTTTCATAAAGTTCTTCTGCTTTATCATACTGTTTCTTTTCATTGCATAGAGCCGCAAGATTATTCAAAGACTGGGCACAGTCAGGGTGATCTGGCCCTAGGACTCGCTCCCTCATCTCCAAGGAGCGCTTCAGAAACTGGTCAGCTGTTCTATGAACAAAAGCCCCAAATGGTTTAAATGATTTATTCTCTAGAAGTCAGACCTAGTTAGGTGGAGAACTAAAGCACTTTTATTCTTATATCTAAGACAGTTAAAATGAAGGATTCGGCTTAAAATTCTCTCTCCCCCTCATCTCTTCCTGCCCTTTTCCAAAAATTTAAAAGTGCTTTTCTGATAGTGTGAGGGCCTAAAGTATCTGGATGGTTGTCTCAATTCTCCACTTCACTTCTCCTAAAAGGAAAACCCACGAATAGTTTCCAAAACAAACTTTTTATATCTTAAAAATTACTACGCCTGACTCAAAAGATTTTGGCATTCATTCCTTCTCCCTTTGTAGTTAGTACTAAATAATTTTTAATGAAAGAAACTTTTGTGAAGTGGCCTAAATATTTGTTGTATTTTTCTGATACCCAAAGTGTCAAATTTGTTAAATTTTTCTGACATACAAAGAAGTCCAGAAACACTTCTTTCGCAGAAAGTATAAACATTAACGCCTTTTTGAGTCTTTCTGCCCAAATAAACTGAAGACAAAAACTAACAGTCACCTACACTCTTTTCTTTATTCTCCCTTTGTCCCAAGTTTGTTCTTTGGTGAGGCCTCATGTACAACATCTACACAAACTCACTTTTCATAAACATATAAAATATCTGAGAGAAGCTACAGGATAACGTTTTAGTTACTAAGGAAAACGTGAAAGGAAACAGTAGAGAAAATGTCACTGTCTTGTGGCCATGTTTGTAACAATCATACATGAATTCTGGCATGGTTTCTATCAATTTTTCTAGCTTGATTTGACAGAAATGTAAAACAGCTTTGCCTCTAAGAGACAAAAATGGATACCTGTTTTCATCATTAACACCACGGTACTCACTCCAGGTTGTTCTGAAGATAGTAGAGCACACCCAGTTCATTGAGGGTCCGGGCGTTGTCAGGTGTGTCCTTACCCAGCGTGAGCTCTTCTAACTGTAAGGCCCGTCTACGTAAAAGGGCAAATCCATACTGCAGCAAACGCAAGAAATTCACAACAATCACTAAGTAACTGCAATCTCTGATTCTGAAGCAATACTAGGGTTCTAAAAAAATCCTTCCTCCTTTTGTTCCCTTTAAAGTAGATTACAACTACTTAACGTATCACACCGATTTAGTCTAACAGTTATAGAAAATACATACACTTCCATGTAGCAGCTCATTCTCAAATTCATTCAAAACTATTTTGTGAAAATGATTATAAGATCTTTTAGCAAAATAAACTGAATCCCAAAGTGCTTGAAAAAGATCAGGAAACAGAATTAACTTGCATATATTCATTAACCCCATTAGCAAACATTTAAATATCGAGTACTTAGAATTGCACATAGCACTTGCAACCTGTAGAAAAATAAGCCCTGAAGATGGAATGTACAGCGTAGTAAATACAGACAATAATACTGTATTAGGATCATCAGTCTTGCTAAGAGACTAGATCTGAATTATCCCCACCACAAAAAAGAAGTGATAATTATGTGACCTGACAGAGGTGTTAGCCAATGCTGTGGTAATAATCATACTACAATATAGAAAGGCATCAAATAAACATGTTGTATACCTTAAATTTACACAATGTTATATGTCAAATATATTTCAATAAAAAATTGCACATTGCGTTTTAAGTTAAAATATGCTATATTTAGATTTTATCAGTACCTTAGAGAAATGAATTTTTTTTTGTGCTTAAGGGTAAAAATTTCTTTGCATTGAATCTAACATAAAAGGTTTACTAAATGTCTTTTATTCTCTTTCTCAACTCTTTAAAAAAAAGAATTAAAGCAGCTTTATAGTCCATCTTTCAAAAATCTTTATAGTTCCACTTTTTAAAAGTCTACTAATTTGTATTTCTCAGTGATACTGATATTTAAACATGTATTATAAATAAATAAGAAAACGTTACTTCCCTAGAAGCCACTTTAAAATCTGAAGTTCTTAAATATGTGAAGTGAGGTCTGTGCATCTATATTATGATATTCAGAGATGTTCTTTTCCTTTTTGGTTCAAACATAATACAAAAGAAATCTCTCATTACCAAGTTGCCTTTTCTCCTTGTAGCTTTCTGACGAATTTTAAAAGATTTTTTCCTAAAATGTTCAGCTTGTTCGTATCTTTAAAAAAAAAAGAAACTAAGTCAAATGAAAGAAACAGGCATCCAAAGTATACTTCAGTGAAATCAAAGCACCAGTGTAAAGCCTGTTGTGGCTACTAAACACAGCATTATTTTGAGAAGTCATAGTCATATAGAATTAACAATTTTTAACAAAAACTTTCATAAAACATAATGTAACAAACAAATCTAGTCCTCCAAGTAGCTCACATTTAACTGTTTTTAACTGATTAAACTCATTTTGTTGAATATCTAAAGGGCAACCTAACTAAATGAAAATCCCAAACTTTGGTTTGTTATATAAGCTTCCACACAGGCTAATTTTTGGTCAAATAGAAATTCATAAAAAATCTACATGAAGCAATACTTCTAGAAGCTAAAAGAAAAATTCTAATATGTATCACTTACGATGGGACAAAAGAAATGATTTCGGATAGAGAAGATACACCATTCAGTGGGTTAACATACTAAGGACCAACAAATTTCTTCTGTAAAGGGCTAGACAGTAAATCTAATTTTAGGCTTTGTGGGCCACATGCAATTACAAAACTACTGTTGAAGCCAGGAAGCAACCGGGGACGATATGTGAAATGGAAAAATGTGGCTGTGTTCCTCTACAACCCTTCGTGCAAAACAGGGGGCCTTCTGGACTTGACATGTGGGCATGGTCTGCTGCCCCTGCGTTAGTAACACACTCAATGTTACAAAGCTGGTCAGTGAAGAAGCCTGGTTTCAAACCCAGCTATGTGACTCCAAAGTCCATGCTCTGTCCTCTGCACATCTTGATATAGGGACGAATCTTGTAATTCTAATTTTCTGTTTACCCCATGAAGACCCAGATCAAGAATAATATTTGAACATGGTGGATTCAAAAGAATATACAATAAGGAAAATATAAGGTAAGGAAAAGTAGGCAGCCACAAAACAAAGCCTCGCACAGGAGTACGTCAGGAACTGTAACTCCCTGTCATAAAACTACAGAGAATCACTCATCTACATCTTACTTATTTTGCTTCTGGTACAAAGTCGCAAGTGCCTCAAGTTCGCGCGCAACATGCGGATGGTCCGCACCATAGGCGTTTTCTGCGATCTCCAGTGCCTGCTTATACAGCTGTTCCGCGTTGCCGAACTTCTTCCCCTGCACGTACACGCTGGCTAGCTGGTGGAGGGCGTGAGCTACTCGTGGGTGATCCGGATCTAAAGCCGTTTCTCGAATCTCTAGAGACCTCTGCAAAGGCACGACAGCCTGGGGGGAAGAAAAGGTCAAAGATCAATTAAAATGAGTGAAATGCTGTGAGAGCTGCCACCGGATTAGCACAACAAATGAAAGCTGCGTTAATCCTAGGAAGGGGAGAGGAGTGAACATGAAAACCGGCAGGCTGTCTCTGCTGTCCTGCTGAAAAGTTACCTGGCTGAGAAGGCCTAGGTCCTTGAGAAATCGCCCCAGGGTTTCATAAAGATCAGCTAAGCAAATCATACTCTCCTCGCCTTCACAGTTTTTCTCATACTGCTTCAGTGAATCAAAGTATTCTGCTGCCATCGCACTTTTGTCTTTGCCAACAAACTGCCAGTAACTCAGCAACTCAGCAAAGTGTCCTCTGTTTCAACAAATAATAGGAATTTAATGAGAAAGAAACTTTAAAACCCACTAATGAGTGAAAATGTCAGGATTCGCACCAAGCTATTGATAGTTTGTCAGTAGGTAGATTCAGGGTAGCGAGGAAAGTGTGCAGACTGTGACTGCCGTGAGTCTGCAGCTTCCTAGCTATGAGATCGTGAGCAGGCTGTCTGACCCCTTACACCTCACCATCCTCACCTGCAGACGGGGGGGCACCAACACCACCTGCCTCAGGTGTTACTATAGGGAGATGATGGCACAGAGCAAGTGCTCCATACTGTTGGCTGTTATCATTAATATCATCATGGTTACTCACGACAGAAATCTGTCAGAATCCTTTTTAGACATTTCATGATATGCATGCAGTCAGCTGCTGAGTTCACCCCAAAATTATTTTAAATGATGGAAATCAGAACAGAAGAAACTAATGAAACACAGGCAAATTGCCAGAATATCTGCTTTGTATTTTTCATCAAGGAATTGAATGATAAAGGTAAACTTACCTATAGATGATATTAAGCAGGATACAAGACCTGGTACACTAAAGAATGAATCTGATTTCAAAGGGATCATGAAAAATTGGGATGGAGATCAAAAATAATTTATGAGATACAACAATGAAATTTGAAAGAGTTCACTAAAGAGCAAAACAGATCAGGCAGCTATGTTATGAGACGTGTCTAAATTTCCAGGTGAGACAGAAAAACCTCCTCAGGGGGCTTAGAGGTCAGAAGCTTGGCCAATAAAAAGGTGGTTCTGCTACTGACAAATTCAAGTATACCAGAAGAGATAAAAATACATTTGTGAAAAAGGCTAATCCTTTCTTTAAATTCAACACCAGTCAGATTCTATGTAGAGCCCAGAGTCTGGTTTGAAGGCTTTACTCTGAAACACTTGAAGGCCCCGAGAGGCAGACATCATGAACTGCTTCCCTGGGTGGTTTGGATTTAAACCTGCTTTAGTGAAAGATTAAGATACCAAGCTATCTCCAGAGCATTCCAGCTCTGACTTTATGAAAATAGCAATACTCTATCATTTTTGTTTACTTCTTGTAAAAAGGAGATCTCATAGCAATTTGCAAATTGTCCTAAAATATTTCCCACACTGTTTCATAGCTCATGTAACTGGACTAATTTTTAAATGAAAAATGCTATTTTTCTTTGTTACACTGAACAACTGTTTAAATATGTTTTTCTAGGGAAAGGTGTTCTACAAATAAGTTTCTTACCTTTTATAGAGGTTTTGGGACACAAAGAGATTGAGAAGGCAGTCGTGAAGCTTCTGTTTGCTCCCCTGCTGCTGGAAAAGCCACGGGAGTTCATCCGCACTTCTCCAAGTCACTCGGTCCTGACTGTTAGGAGACAAGGGGCAATGTTCAGTAATACTCACCTACAATGAGATCGCTTCAGAGGCTGCAGACAAATGTTGAAGGCAGAAAGATATGTTTGAGATATATCTCTGACTCCACGTATAATCTAATACTGAGAAAATCAGGTCAAAAATCAGAAACGTTACCAATCTATGAAAATAAAGTAATATTAGGACCATTGACCAAACTCTAAAGGCATTTTCATAAAATTGAACTATCAATGGACCCAAATATACACACTCAGATATAAACAGATACATATTTTTAAACCATTTAAACCATATAACTAGAAGAAAATAAAAATAATAAAATGATCTTGCACTGATTTCACTTAAGTTTAAATCAGCATCTTTTGTTCTTTTGACATTAACAGAGTAGGGAAAGGATTTAATCTTTTTATAATAATTACATTTTTATACATTAAGTTATAAGCTAAGAAAGAAAAATAAGGACACAGAGGTAGAGTGTGTTTCAGAAGTTACAGAAGAACAGCATGAACACTTGTAATACCTTAGCTGCATGGTGAAATAGTTGATGAGATTTTGCCTATATGAAGAAATGTTGGTAGGACCTTCCATGTAGTCTAGTCTCACTGTTTCCCAAGCCTATGGAGAAGAAGAAAAAACATCAGTCTATTTTCTGTAAGTCATCTAACAATGAATTTGTATAAAGAAATTTACAATTATTTCAATTTTAGAGTTACATAATAGAAATGGCACTAGAATATTTTAAAATTCAGTATATATTTATGTGGTAAACTGACAGTAGAGTTCCTGTAAGAACTTATAACATAATTCAATTTGAACTTTTAGTGAATACATTAAAAATCTGAACTGTGGATTGAAAAAGTAATAAAGAGTAAATTATATTTAAGCGATACACAATAAAGGAGAAAGATAAGCCTGTGAAACTGCGAACATTTCACACTTACATATGTAACACAGCATACTCAAATGGAAGACTTCATTTACGCCTGTTTACGTATATGAATCAACCACGGCATTGCAGGTGACAAGAATCATATTTTATTTATGATTATCATGTATTAGTTGTTATTTACTGTGTGTTAGACATCATGTGTAGGACCTCACCAGATCAAATAATTACCTACCACCTCAGTCAGTTCTCTTCACAACCCCTGAGGTAAGCAGGAAACATCGGCCCAAGGCCTAGAGAACTTGCTCAAGGTTACATTAACCTGTGAAGAGCTGGGTTGTGAACTAAGGCAGAGTGACTTCCAGAGCCCAGGCTCTTAAAATATATATAATATCCAATAATTCAATGCAAAAATAAAATTGAAAAGAGTATATCTTCTCATTCACAAAGAAACTACCTTTTAAAGTAATAGCCACTTCATAAAGGTACTTAACATCACAAAAGTTATAGCCAAATTTTATATCTAACCTAAAATCACTGCAAAAAATTTTTGTAATGCCAAGTTTGAGATTTCAATTTTGTCTTGTGATTTAAACACTTAAAATGATGTGGTATGATAGAGCATAATACACATATAATATGTGGACGTTCATAAATGAAAACACCTTATTAAGATAAAATTTACCTGTAGATGTTGAAACTTGAGCAAACCACAACTGTAAGTCAACAAACACATTTTGTGCAAACTGTGAATAAGGGAGGTCAAGACAGCCCAGGACATCTCAGGATACAGTTCCATCAATTCTGACTCACTCACACCATTGTGACTAACATTTACGAGGCAGAGAATCTAGGTAGATAGACGAATTAACAATGATCATAAAGCACCTCTTTAAGTTACTAACAGTCATTAAAATTTCCATAATTCTTTCAAGCTTATCAACTTCTTATTCAAATTTATCATTCAAATGATTTAATAAACCAAGAAACAGATTTCTTAAAATAAAACATACTTTCCAAAAGGCACTAATCAAGAATAAGAGAGTATATACAGAAAATCTAGCTCACCAAAGATAACACACAGACAGAAAAAGTTTAGTGAAAATTAAAACTGCAGGAAATGTATTACTGAAATTAATGACAGAGTTCCAATTCTGGGAAGATGGTGGAAGGAAACAGCTCTCCTACTACAAATGCCTGTTACTATCCGACAACATGTAACAAAACATTTCTAAAAGTACAGTTGAGCCTGTGGAAAAGAAAGGGAAATACTGCAAGTGCCAAAAATAAATAGGAAACTGAAAATCAGAAAATTATGTGTTAAGGACTTACACTTGAAGAACAAAACTAAAATATTTTGAAGGGAAAAAAATATGAGAACATTTTTTGATAGCTAAGGATTTTAAAAATAAGATACAACAGGCATAAACCACAAAAGAAACAGTTGATAAATGTGACTTCATTAAAATAAAACTTTGTATAATGATACCATGAAGTTAAAAGACAAGAACAGGAGAAAGATATTGATTTGCAAACTCTGTGACAAAGGATTTGTACTCAGTATGCAGAAAACTGAAGAACTCCTACAGATCAATAAGAAAAAGTCAATTCAGTTAAAAAATGGGTAAAGGATTTGAACCAGCAATTCACATGAGACAAAACAAGAATAGCCAATAAACATGAAAATATGAAAACTCTCCACGGTAATCAGGAAAATACATGTTTCCTGAGATATCACTTCTGGCTACAAGCACACTATGGCTGCAGGCATTCCTGTATGTGCTTCAAAGATTTGCTATTTACTTCAATTCACACACAAATACAAACAAAGCAAAATAATCTTCCTTTTATACTTCACCTGTTTCATTAGTTCTTTATCCGTGTCATTTGCCATGGACTCCTGGATAGATTGCAGAACAAGTCTATATAATGAAACAGTGTCTTGACACTGGAAACACTGAAGAAGGAGTTTATCTAAATTGCCTGCTCTCCCAGCACTGTTGGAATTGAGAACAGATTTAATTTCTTAGTCTGCCAACATCTGTGAAAAATTTGGGGTAAATAAAAACAATGCTATTTTATCTCTATTTTTGGTACTGTTCAATTGATAATAACAGGAATTCAATAAAACATGACACAGGGAAACGTTAGTCTTATGAGGCTGCTAGAGTCATCAGGGTTAGTTTACTACAACATTTAATTCAATTCAATAAACATATGCTGGGACTTACTATATGGTAAGGAATTACTACACATTATGGAAAATAAAAATGAGGAAGACATGGTTCTTATCATCTAGAGACATGTCACCTACATACAGGAAGCAGGAGAACAATTATAAATAAGTATTATTAGTTAATTAGCCATGCAAATTAAATTTAAACAAACAGAGCCAGAATTTGGGAAATATCAGGCTAAAGAAAATCAGTAAATGGGGTTTGTTTTAAAATATTACACAACATTTACCAGTAGTTTCTTTTTAAAATATAAAGATACATAAAGAAGAGGGAAAAACAGACCAAAAATGGTCCATAGTCCTTCTTACCATAGATAATTTCAATAAATATTATGAAATGTATGGAAAATGACTCACATTCTTGAACTGTACTTATGTAACCCACTGACGTTCACAGCGGCCACATTCACTGCCACAACTCTGGGAACAGGGGGAGGGGGCAGTGGACATATTACAGGTAATTCAAAGTTTTAGAAGATTTTTTTCATTTCAAATTCGGTGTTGAGATGAGAATGTGGAATTAAGAGACAAGAGCACTAAATTCAGGGCCCACAATATGAGCTGTGCTAGGATTACCACCTATTGTGATGAACACCAAAACAGACACTAATCTTTTTGCCTTCTGGTTACAAAGTAGGGTGAGGCTGTCCTGAAGAAGCAGAAGCAGTAAGACTCTCCACTGTTCATCTACAGGCAAATTACTAATGGGTATCTAAAGCACAAGATTCTGTTTTAAGATGAAAAAGTTTATTAGGATATGAAAACAGACACAATTAAAAATTCCTGCCTACGTACCCACCTACTGATTTTCAAGGACACCTGAGATAACGTTTTTATGCCCCAGTTGTCGCCTCACTTTCTCACAGCTAGGGGATTTTGCCATCAAGCAAGTGACAATGAGCACTCAGGGGTGGGCCCCAAATTGAGGGTGATGATGGCCTTCTTTTGCAACCCCTAGTCAGGAAAAGGTTAGTGTGATGAAAACCAGACAAATATATCCAACAAGTTCTGGTGATTCTCAGGCTAGCAATCTTCAGTCATAAGTCACATGCTCAAGGGTGTTAGTATTACTGTTAGAAGAAACAGAATCTGAGTGGCCCAAGAGACTGTCGCAGTGATCAGTTCTCAGTTACACACGGTGAGGGAAGCATTCTGCAGCAAACACAAAACATGCTGAAGATCACGTAAAATAACCACAACTTACCATGCCAGCATTTTGCCGAAAAGGGTGACATAAAGGGCATTGCAGGTTGTAGCAGAACGACAGTGTCGTTCTAGCTTCTTCTCCTGCACCAGTTTACCCAGAAACAAAACAAAAATACAAAACCACCCTGGAATTAAGTGGTCTTTACAACTGAGATATCAACAAACATTCCTGCAGAAAGAATGTGGTTCCTGCCATCTCACCAGCGACATCGCTGCCGTGTGGTGGGGGCCACAGGTGCAGTCCACATGCACATGCTTATCTGCTTCTAAAATATTGCCTAACATCATACAGTAAAGTAAACCTTAAGTCCAAATCTTTTTTTATTGCTTCTTCTCTATCTGTTATTAAGAGTGAATGTATTTAACAATTACTAAATTTCAATTCTCCTTAGAACCATAGAGAGATCCTATATTGAATTTTAACTCTTATATAAGGTGTCTTATAAAGAAAGCTATAGAGAGTAAAAGATATCAGTAAAATTAAAAATATTTACCTGTTCTTTACTCAATTTAATGTCTACAGAGTGGCATTCTGCCATTATAATAGATCTTGCATCTTTTGGATTTAAAGGGTCAAGATGAAGTGTAGGCCACAACCTTTTATTTAAAGAAAAGAAAAGTGAAATTCTCTTCTAATGATACAACACAAGCTGTAATCCACCCACAAGAGAAGTCAAAGTCCATTACAAGAATTAATTTTTATACTGCCTTTATAAAGTAAGCAAAATTAATCTCTGTTAATCATATTAAGTAATATTATTTCATTTATTCCAACATGTATATCATTACTTTTAGCGATTAACCACAACATTTATAAAATAGCTTAAAAATAAATAAATAAACAGATAAATAAACAAACAGCTTACACATTGATGGGGAAGCAGTAAAACACTTCTAGCTCTATGTTCTGAACACCAGTAAAGCAACATAGATATTAATACCTATGAGGAATAGCACCAGACAGCCTTTGCCCACACTTGTAATCCAATCAGAATTTCATCACCCTGTAACATATAGTCTCAACGGGGTAGTGAAAATTATTTGCTGGGGGGAACAATAAAATCTTACTCTTTTTATGTATAAAGCACAAATATACATACATATCTGTTTATACATATGAACTAATAATATATAGTATATGTGTGGTATTAACATTTTTTTGGCAGGGAGGTATTTAGGAAGAAAATTACTAAAAAGGCTCCTGAAGGGGTGGGGTGGGGCATGGAAAAATAGGTTAGGAAACACTACCCCACAGAATCAACCACCACATCCCATTTTGAGGACTGCTCAAGTGAGTGCACACTTCAGGACCACAGGCACCTGGTCCATTGCTCTAGCCTGGCCCTCCTTCTGTTTTCTCACCCACAAATTTAACTGCCTACTATAGACATCACTACTTGGAGCTACAATTGGTAACTCTAACCAACCATGTTCAAAACCAGAACTCATAACATTTCCTCCACAAATCTGCCCATTCTTTGTGGCTCCCATCTCAGTCCATGGGACCACAATTAATTTCACCTCAAGCCAAAAACCTGGGAGCCATCCTAGCCTTTCTCCTCCCTCACATCCCAGATCTAACCTCCCACCAAATCCTACAGATCGCACCCTCCTCTTGAATTTGTCCACTTCTCCCCACCTTCACTGCCACTTACATGAAAAGTATGAAAACTACAAACACACATCAAAACTTTTTCTTGTCTGTACTTAAAACATTTCACGTAATCTGAAAACGAAAGTCAGCAGCGTACCTCCATGCTGGAGGGCAGGTTTCTACATTCACGGAAACAATTACTCTCACGTTCACTGGCAGTGGGTCTATCAGCCATTTCATGTGTTTTTCAACTTGCTTAAAAATATAAAAACAAAATTCCATCTATTAATTCAAAATATTTCATAAATGACCCAATAACAGCGCCCCATGTAAACTGAAATTCTCATTACGTTTCTCATTATTATTAAAGATAAAAACTTTATTTTGGGATGATTTATCTCAGACTACTGGAAGAACAAATGGCAAAACACTGCTATCTCTGATCTTAATTCTAGACATGGAAGGAAACGTCAAGGCCCTAAAATTTATGTCAAAATGAACAAAATTTGCTAATTGTGAAAACACAGTCATTCTTTCCCAATGAGATGCTAGCATCTACTGGCATATAGTACATTTTCTTATCCATGCTTCCTCTCTAGAAATCAAGCGGAAATAAAAGAAACAACACCAGCATTTTTTTCTTCTCACAAACGTGATTTAAATGCCTGCTATGGTCATTCCTGATATTTTTGTGTCTTTCTGGGCGTATCAATAGATTATAAAGTGAAAACAGTACCTGCACTTGATCGATAGAATCGATAACGATGATGATGCTGCCTTGATGACGGGCAGAGAGTTTTTCCAGCCAACGTGGGAATTCTTCCAGAAGCTTAGCAGGATCCAATGTCAGAGCAGATACTGACCAAGAATGCTGCATCAACTACGAGGTGAGAACCCACGCGAATTAAAGCAGCTACCCTGTATCACAGGTGGGAAATATTTCTATCTCTGCATTTTAAACCAAAATTAAATCATCAAGAGGACCCAACTGCACTGAGTATTATTTTTAAAGTTATGCAAAACCAAAACAAATGGTTTATCATCAGGTACTCAGCCCCAACAACCTCTGAAGCTAAATAAATATTCTGATAATCCCAAAAGACAGCACACTCTACCTTTAGAGTTAGTCGTTTAATAATCAGGGAAGACTCTGAGCTGGTTGACATGGGCCTCCCCACAAAATGAGAAAGGATTAGAGCGTTAGGAGAATTCTTCTGCTGTAACTGGATCCTGAAAGAAAAAGACCTTTTACAAGACTGATGAAGCTCCTTTACTGTCAACAAAAAAAGAACTCATGATGCATTAAGCATCAAATGCTACCTGTCAGGAATCACACGGTCAGTCAATTTTGAATTAATATGGGAAATTTCCACTTTCACTCCACTGTTAAGACTCTTTTAAATAAAACACTGAAAAGTTACAGGTTCATTTTAATTGCAAGTTGATGTTAAGAAACCAAAATAGCATATATTTGAGGTTAAAGTATTAGTAAAATGAGCATTAACCTTTAACTACAAATATGTTATTAGAGGAAAAAGAGAAGTTTCTTTGTTAATTACAAAAACAGTATTTTCAAACATAACTTTGAGTAAAAGGGTAATAAAAAGGAAATAACACATGCTAACTCCTCAAGGTAAATAGTAATTACGAATGAAAGAAAATCATCTAAACACTTGTTCTTAAATAATATGAAAGTAAAATAAAACTAAAAAAAGAGCTTATTAGCTTAAACAGATCTTAGTCCATAATCTGAAGAACTAGTTTGCATTCACAGTAAAGGTTATCCTTAATTTTGATATTCTTTATGATTCATTTAACTCTAAATAGTTTGTCTTTGTCTTATTTCAAATATTTAAAATCCCAGTAAGACTTTTAAGATGAAGTCAATAATTGACAATAAAGGCACATGCCCCTGAAAGTTCACCTAATTTCACGTCACACTGACCACTCCCTTACCTCCAACCTACATCATTTATGTACATAATCCTAAATGCTCACATTTCCTATTCCTTTCTCATTCTGTATCTTCCCTCTAACATCTAAATTGTATACATCTCAGGGCATGAATCTATTAGTTTCCTCCTTTTTGCTTTTTTGATGTTTGGTGCAGGCCATGCAGGAAGGCAGACATGCAGTAATTCATTTTATTGAATGAGTTCAGTAATTGAACTGATGACGACAAGAACATAATTGGACTAGCGTCATACCACTTTGACAGAAGAAGGGACTTTCCAGAGCCTGGTCCTCCAGATACAAGAAGGGGCGGAATTGGTGCCGGTGCTGCCACCAGATCATTGAGGCGCTGGTAATACTAGAAACAAAAATGAACTGAAGTTGTGAGGAAGTACGTGCCTCTTTGAATATGAAATAAGAGTCAATTTCTGATGATCCTCTGAAATCAGTGGAGATAAGCTGCATCAGAAAATGAAACCTACTTTCAGTCAACAGCACCCTCATAATTGCTTATTTTTATGGCTGGTTAAATATGCCCAAAGTAGTAAACTAAGAGTGGGCCCCTATGTCTTCTATCATAGTAATGCTGCAAATTAATGGATGAGGGACAACACTTAGGAGCCTCACGGGGTCTTGCAACATTCAGGTGTTTTGGAGAATGCTGCAGTGAGGCCACTGTATCACCCTGTAGCTCCTGAACCACTTAAGTACCACAGAAAGCCTTGAGGGTGCCTGCAGGCCACCTAGATCTCCTGGTCAGAAGAAAGCCTGTCCTGGAGACCATCCCAGTTTCCAGTGACTCCTGAGAAACAAGAGCAGGTCTTATCTGGGGCCTCGGAGTCTCCCAACCTGCTGCAGAGAATCAGGTTAGGACAGGCCGCCTGCCATCTTTCTGAAACTGAATGTGTTCTATGCAGAGTCTAACAACTCCAACTTCTAGGCTTTCCCCAGACACAAAAAAACTGGTTCAGAGCTGAAAAGAACACTCTCAGAAACCCCAAAATATCTCCATAGTTACAAAGGAGTTTCCAAAGTTATCTTGGGGGTTAAAATGTTTATTAAGTGGACCAGTGGTCTAAATGACATGTAATAAGTAGTGTGTGTGAGTTTTACGGTAGCAAAAGTTTCCAGCCACTACTAGAAATAATTACTTGGTATAGTTTTTCAATCAGTTTTTCTGTTTGTCATTTCATATTCCCCAGGAATTCAAATAATTCTGAGAGCAACGAGGCTTCACAAGAAACAAAGGGTTTAATTGATTTATGATGTTGTAAATCTTAACACTTCAGTTCATGGTCCACATAAAGCCTATTTAGACCTCTAGTTCCCAAGTTAAGACCCTCTGTCATAGTAGAAAGAAAGCACAGGATTTGGAGCCAGAAGACCTAGGTTCAAATCTCACATCTGCAGTCTACACCCTGTATGCTCTTAGGCAAACCATAATCTGAACCTTAGGGTCTCCATTTATCATATGCCAGGTACTGTGCCAAGTGCTTTATGCACATGGTCTGGCTTAGTCGCCCCAACAACCCAATGAAGTAGGCATTATTAGTTATTCTCATTTCACAAGAGACAAGAAAGTCAAAGTTTAGAGCTAAGTAACTTGATCAAAATCCATAGTGAGGAAATGGTAGAACCAGAACATAAACACTGATGGTCTAAATTATAAAAGTCCTTGAAAAGTCCTATAAAAATGCAGCTGTTAGTGACAACTACTTTAATAGTCTTTAAAAGATTAGTTCTTACATTAATTTTTAATTATAATTAAGTATTTTTTGAACTTGGACATAGATTCTCTGTGCACTTCTAGTTTTGTTAATTTGCTTAGATATTTAAGGATGCTGAAGGATCTGCCTGTTGCATTAACTGTGCTTTGTTTTCTGAATGTTTGAAATTTTGACTCCTCCAAGAAGTGGAAGAATAGATAGCCTTACTCCTTTTATCAAGTTTCCTAGCCATCCCAATCTTGACCTAGTGAACTAGATGGTAACATAATGAACATGTAGTTGATAAATCCTAATCTGTAACTAAACACGTTTGATGTTCATAAGTATACCTGAATCTCACACATCTTTATATGATACAAACCTATGCACATGTCTCAACATGGATAATTAAGCCATGAGGGCAAACACTAACACCATCCTTAACCTTGACTTTGATTAGGTGAAACCACAATTATGATACAGCCTTTAAGTGGCAACTGATCTTTGTTGGAACAATACACCAAATGCTTACTTTCTCGAATCCCAACTCATGGGCTGAGTTTGAAGCCTGCTGAAAAGCTTCCATTTGCTCTTGTTCATCATGGATGTCCCATAGAACATCACCAAAATCGTCTTCTTCTGGAGTGGAATCTTCACTGCCCAAATCCTTAGTGTCCAAGTCTGTGTTTTCAAAGCCCAGGATGTCCTAAACACCAAGAGTAAGCACACAAAAACGAATGAAGAATGTGAAGCCCTTGGCTGCAGTATTGTTAGTACAGAGGCCTCAGGTGGCCCTCACCTAACTTAGAGGGCAAGTCCAAACCTACGGCCTCATTATAGTGCCTCCAAGGATGAATTTCCAACTATAAAAATAAGTGCTAGTTTAAAAATGAAGAAGAGAAGTAAAGAAACATTAAAATAGTAAACATAAAGACTTTTCTTTTTCATTAAAAATAAAGTTAGAGGGGAATTTAGCTCCCATGAGATCTGGTTTCCAAAAAATGTTACACAATATCTATAGTTATGTCTGGCTGATGAATAATTTTAAAGACTGTGCTAGTGTCAAGGAAATATGCTGCTTTACATTTTTGTAAGAATTTAATTAGTAAGATGGGGTTTCTTGATATCAAATATTCCCACTGATATCTAATCTTTATATTAAACACTGAAAATATGTTGTCCCACAAGCAGTAAAATTGGTGAATCTGTCCATTTTCACTTTCAGCCATTTATTCTGCTCAATTCACCTCATTTATCTTGGTCCTAAAATTCACAAGGTTGTTGAGATCAAAACGGATCATTTCAATCTTTATACCAAAGATCACTAAACAAAATGTGTTGCCAGCAGTCGTATCATTACGTCTGGGGGCTCACTCTTTTTTTCTGATCACAAATCTCCATACTTGTAACACAAGTTAATTTCAAAAAGTAATCTCATCTCTTACTTTTCAAAAAAGGTCCCCAGCACCCTGAGGGAGGCTCAGCAGGTAAGGGCAAACAGGCTAAACATGGCATGCCTTCCTCTTGTGCCCGTTTCACTTGAAGACAGGGGATTCTTTCCCTCTTTATTATCATTATTAGCATTTTTGCTGATACATAATTTTAAGTGATTTTTAGTATTAAAAATAAAAACAGGTATAATTCAAGCAGAATATATACTGCTGACCTCAGACACCTCAGGGTGTGTTTTCACCCTTCTCTGCTGTTAGGGGTAATGTGGCAGAAAAATTCAAGAAGGATTTTTCTAATCTACAAAAACTCTAGGTGCACACAGAATCTGAGGAGGCTCTATTGAACAAGATGAATATTTTCCCTTAAATACTTCCCTTTTTATCTACCATTTTTATAATCCATTTTACATTTAATAGATATTAAAGCATCAAATCGCTTGTGAGACAGTTGAGAGATTCAGATACGTGGTACTAGTGATGCCATGCTAATATCACAGGACCAACTCCCGCCAGAACAATGGCATGCTCCCCGGGTATTGTTTTGAAAAAAAAAAAAACAATTGATTTTCTCTGGAAAACCCAATTTTACAGAAAACAGTCTTAAAACATTTGAGGTGGAATCTTACAGGGACTGAATATTTACCTGTTTAATAATCTTTTCCACATATATATAAATTTTATATACTCCTTCTGCAGGATCTCCTGAGTGATCAATGATCTGGGGAAAAAAGATTTACAACAACAAGGAAAAACAGTATGTCAGGACCTGTTCTAAGTACTTTGCGTATATTATTAGATCATTTATACCCATGACAACCCTGTGAGGAAGACACTATTAATCCCTCCATTTTACAGAAGAGGAAACTGAGGCAAGTTAAATAACTTGTTCAAGGTCACACAAGGGATTCAGGGTGAACAATGTTGCAAATAAAACACAAAGTATATTCTTTTTTTGCTTATGTGACCTAATTTTGTCTTTTGTATCATTTAGTATATATAATCTTCAAAATCCATCTTTATATCAGTAAATTCTACAAAACAAAAAAGCAAAGAAGTTTATTCCACATTTAAATTTACAATCATGGCAGAGAGATCTAATTTGACTGCTATATACAAAAATTCATTCTTCTAGTATACTAATTTTTAAAAGCAATATTTATAGGATAAATAGAATGAAAATAAGAAAGATGAACTAATACCTTTCCTCATGGGAGCTAGTGGACTAGGCTGAAACTAAAATAATTAAAACAAAGAATGAAATGGCTCTAGAGATTAACTATAATAAAAATGTACTCTTTTGTCTTAGACTCTTCACCATGTTATGCTGGCTGCAAGCTATCTTGTCAATACTAATTGATGTAAAGAGAAATGCTCGGATTCACATTTGAACTTATTTTCTACCTGGGCACAGAGAAATAGAAACTTCATCCAAATCCTAGAGTTGTTTTTGATTGTATTCTTGACATTGACTATAAACATTTACCAAGTTATCTCAGCGCTCAGTAATTCAAAGCCTGTAATCTCTGTTCTAAAATATATCCCACTATGCAACTAGGATGATCAGATCTTCCTCCCACTCCTCATTAGGTTTTGACTTTTCCAATGCTCTCAGGAAAGGTTATCATGGAAAGGCTCCTCCTTACACTAACCTTGGTGGACAGCAGATAGAAGGACTCTGTGCATGGGGAAAAAGTCCAGTAAAGAGCCTGATTTGTCCACTCACAGATCATTCTTTTTAGGCACATACTGCATTCTTTCTTTCTTTCTCTTAGTCCCCACGAATCTGCTAGGACATCTATCGGCTCTGTCAAAATGTACCCAGAATCATACCGCTTCCCATCACATCCTCTACCACCACCTTGGTCTGAGGCACCAGCATCCCTCACCTGCATGATGGCACCGCCCTCCCTCCAAACCAGTAATTCTCGACACGGTAGTCCGAGAGATCCTTGTCAGAACAGCTTATCTTCCTCTTTGCTTAAAGGCCTTCAATGGCTCCCCATCTCATTCTAAGTTAAAAAAACCAAGGTTCTTCAGGATCTGCTCCTGTGACCTCTCCTACTCGTCTCTTGTCACTACTCCCCTCCAGTTACGCTGCCTTCCTTCCTCTCCCCGAACATGCCGCTCACTCCCACCTCATGGCCTTTGCTCCAGCACCTCTCTCTGCCACGCTTGTTCTTAGAAAACAAATGTATGCATTTTACCTTGGCTTTGCTGGTCTTGTTCAGGTTAGAAACTTGATCAATCAGTTGCTGGACAGAGTCAGAACTGACTTCCCCATCCTCCAAACGATGATAAATTAACCGTGGTTTGCCTTCAGGGTTTTTCAGAAAAGCTTCTTCACAGTCCTCCAATAAAAAGCTAGATTGAAAATTAGTATTTCTTGTGCTAAACGGCACGGTGGCAGCAGTTAGTCAACTAACCTAAATGCCAAGAAGGAGGATTTACTACAACGACAAGTGGCCAGAAAAGGTCCAGCTGCCGAACAAGTGAAACTTTCCAACAATGGATGTTTTTATAGTTCTGTCTTAGCTTAAGTCTTAAAGCATAACATGTTCATTGTCAGACAATGAGAATAGGTATGATAAATTGTGTACTAAACTGAATTTTAAAACATGCCTAACTTTAAATTTTTTAATCTAATTAAAAAAAAAAAAAACTTCTCAAAAATACTGTTAAACATGGCTCAAAATAGTGGACCAGACTCATGAGACTTTGCAAATAAATGGAAAACCTAACTCCATCTACAATTATGTAAATCTCAAGTTAACACACAAATACTATCAGCCTCAAGGTTTCAAGATTTTTCTCTTCTCTAGTCCTTTAGCCTTTACTCATCCAATAAATGATGTGAATCCTTATAAGCAAGATACACTATAAAAAAGATCCAGAGGTAGATTGGGAAAGATTAGAGAGCTAGTGAAAAATCATTTACTGTAGTAAAGGTTAAAAAAAATTCTAACTTTGTTACAGTGTACTATAACTGCAGTGTACTATACCTATTTAAATTCTAGAAAAATCTTCAAACGAGCTACTAGCATTTCCTACACCACAGGAAAATTGTAAACAATAACCCGTCTCTTAAAAGCATTAAATGAAAGTTTGTCTAGAGAGGCAAGTTAGTGTGTATACATAGGGCAAAGCTATTACATGATTCAGAATTTGCATAAAAAATGAAAATACTAGCTCTAAGACAAAACAGAAGAAAAAACAAAATGAGGAAAAGAAAAAGAAAAAAACTGAAAAAAGGAAAAACAACATGGTTTTAAGGATTAAAAAATTAACAGGAGAAAAACAGCAAATGACATATACTACCACTGGAGATAAAATACTACCCAGACATTAAATAACAAAACAGGATATACTCTTAATAAATATAAAAATAAAACAGGAAAATAAAAGAGGGAGGGGAGGTAAGGAACCTCAACAAAAGGAAATCAAGTTGAAGGAGGCCTTAAATTCGTTTTGGGAGAAGGTTCCTTGACCAGGTGGTCCTCTGGCCACGTGGCCTCTGGCTAGAGTCTCAGGGTCAATGATGGATTACACTGCAAAGTGCCTGGTAAAGCTTAGGACTCCAAATACTTCCATACATAGTTCAAGTCAGAGCTGGTCCTCAATAAAAAAAAAACAAAAATGCTTTGAAAGGGTTAAATCCAATTAGCTAGCAAATGTAGAAAGAAAAATTAACCTCTGATTTAACCTATTTTGTCTTCTATGTATATATCTAACTGGTAAAAAAAAAATCTTTATTTGCAGACTAGACTCACCGGTGTGATAATATTCACATTATAAGAAAACTGCTCACTTTACTGAACTTAAAGTGATAAGCTCTTCAGATTTAAAAATATGATTTAACACCTATACAACAAGTGTTCACGTGCCTCTCAAAGAAAATAATGAAGGTAAATGCGGATTATTGAAATCAAGGATCACTACTATTTTCTGTAAAGGGCCAGCTGGTAAATTCTTTAGGCTTTGCTGGCCACACAGTCCCTGTTGTAACTACTCATCTCTGCTGCTGTAGTGTGAAAGCAGCTGTAGATAATACATATATCAATGAACATACCTGCGTTCCAATAAAATTTTACTTATAAAAACAGGTGGCTGACTGGATTTGGCTTGAGGGCCATAGTTTGTTGACTCCTGTTTAAAATTATCTTTAACAAGGACCTACTATATAGCACAGGGAACTATATTCAATATCTTATAATAAACTATAGTGGAAAAGAATCCAAAAAGAATATAGATATATATACATATATATGTATATGTATAACTGAATCATTTTGCTGTACACCAGAAACTAACACATTTAAATAACCTGTATTTCAATATTAAAAAATGATCTTTACATTCACGACATTAATCTTTTTTTAACTTTTTTCACTGAGTTATAGTCATTTTACAATGTTGTGTCAATTTCCAGTGTAGAGCACAATTTTTCAGTTATACATGAACATACACATATTCATTCATTGTTGCATTTTTTTCGCTGTGAGCTACCACAAGATCTTGTATATATTTCCCTGTGCTATACAGTATAATCTCGTTTATCTGTTCCTCATATGCCTGTCAGTATATGATGCTAATCTTATGACCTATCAAACAAGCCTAATAGTATGAAACTTTTAACTTTTTATTTTATTTAAGTATGAAAAGTCATAGAATTTACTGCATTTCATGGATTGTTTCTGATTATAAGAATCCAATTAGACCTTATCTTTCAAGTTCACTTGGCAATCTTAATTCTATTTACAAGTTTAACCCCTGTAATAAACTATAGAATTTTCAGCTTACCTCGGTAAAGTTAAATGAATGAATAAGATAACTAATGAGCTCTTCTCAATTTCCCATTTTCTTACAGTGAGGTATTGATTTTCAATATCTACTGGAAAATATACAGCATGGAAAAAATATCCCATTGTCTCACACATCCTCTTAAGTTTAGGTGAATAGTCCTAAAAACAAATTAAAATATATAAAAGCATAGCTTATTTAACTACAGATCTAGTCAGCTTTGCACTATTTAAAAGAGCATGCTTTAGAACAGGTATGTTGGATATTCTCTGATTTAAAATTTTAATATATATATAATCACATTTTAAAGACAATCTTTAAGAGAAAAGGCAAGTTTCTCTAGAAAATGAAAAGTAATAGCTTAGGCTTGGCTGTTTCCTCACTCAGAAAGTGATTTATCTCATAATAAAACTTAAAATAACAGGAGTAAAATATTAGGCTATTTTGCTTTGGAATTTAGTTATCTTTTTTATTATTATAAATGATTTGTTTATTGTTATAGGGTGGAAAATATAAATCCATAGATTAATATAGTAAAAAATTGTCCACCATGATCTATTAGAACACAAAAGCAAACAGATATAAAATAAAAACATGTTGGTTTATAACAAATTAATTTACTAAGTAATGATATTTATTATTATGCAATAAATTAGTAATTCCCTCAACATATGTATGAGAATAACCTATATTCAGTTAGTGAGTGGAACTTTTGGCTTGCAAAAATGTTTTATCTTTTTACCAAAATTGAGTATATCAAAAAAGAAAGCTAAATGAATTTACTAGTCAACAATCTGGAGAGTGTTAATATAGCAGGTATAGCACGTGACATGCATATTTATTTAAAATTCAGTAGAACAGTAACTGACAAACTTTTTCTATAAAGGGCCAGATGGCAAATATTCTCACAAATTAATGACAGCTAAGCAACTTGGCTGTTTTGGCAGAGGTCTCTGTGGTCCATTTAGTCTCCATCATAATTTATTCTGCCACTGGTGTGAAGCAACCAGAGACAATACATTGAACATAGCTATGTTCCAGTCAAACTTTATTTACAGACAACAAAATTTGAATTTCATATAATTTTCACTTGTCAAAATATTACTCTTCTTTTGACTTTTTTTCAACTATTTAAAAATGTAAAAGCCAATCTTAGCTCCGGGTCATACACAAACAGGCTGCAGGCCAAATTTGATCCACAAGCTGCAGTTTGCTGACCCTTACCTTAGATTAACCCCAATGGCTGCCTTGAAAATTAAGAACCATAACAAGGATTAAATTTTATTATAACCTAAAACAGATTCAGGATAGGGCTGGCAGGTTTTAATTAAAGCAGGCACCACCAGTAAGGGTCTTAAACACTATGGAGAATGTATAATGAAGCATTCAAAAGCATAAAGTTCCAAGGCTTTAATTTGAACATATTGATAATATTGAGTAAGACTTTTTCTTAAGAAAAGCCCAGGATGCTTCCTGCTCTTTAAGACATAATCTAGTAGATAATAAAATGCTTGGTTTAGATGTAGTAGTATCATCAACAGGACACAATATTAACTTGTATTTTAAATCAGTGAATACAGAATTTATAAATGTCCTCACCTTAAGGAAAAGATCCATTTCGGGCTGAGTTTCATCTGTACAAATAAGGTAACATCTGACAGTGTTACTCCACAGAGAATGCGAAAACAGCGGGGTAACTTGTAATAAACTAGCTACAGCAATATCCCAGTCATCTGAAAATAAAATTTCTCATCAGTTCCTGAAAAAACTTACTAGAAAACATTTGACAAGATGATTCCCCAAAAGTTAAAAAAAAAACACAACAGGCATCATAGAATGAAATCTGATCTCATTTGCAATACTGAAGTAGCTTCTAGAATAACATCTCAGAAGGCAATCAGTCCTCTAACCCCAAATTCTATCCTGAGGCTTAAAGCAATCAATGTCACTAGTTGTCTTTGCTGGTGTACCCATGGCTCCAATCAAATGACAGGGAACTAGGCTACATGGGCTGTTCAGTCAGTTTGCTCCTCGAGGAGAGCCTACATTCCCACTGGCCTATGGTTTTACCAACTTATTATTCTTGAAATATACTGAGTCAAAAAGAAAGTTCAAGAATGGCATAAAAAGAAAAGTAATCAAATGATAGTGAATGAATATTCTGAAACATATTTGGCTAATTCAAAAGGCATAGTTAAAAATGATTTTCATTTTGCTAAAAGATAAATAATTTCATAGTTTTAAGAAAAGTAAAGCTACTTATCACATCTCAGATCTGTGGTGGTATTTAAGTTCTGAACAGATCCTAAGAGCTGTTTTGGATATCAAATTATATAAAAATAGTGAAAATATTCTTTTGATAAAAATACTGTATTATATAACTGAGGTTTTGTATTCTACTCCACAAACTGCTCTAACTTTCAACACCGTCAAAGATGCAGAGCGAAAGATTAAAAACTACTGTTTTTCAGTTAATCTACGTTAGACTCTCACTGCTCTACTAAAATACCGAAGAATTCAGACCAGCAGTTCAGTTATTAGAACCCACTGGCCAGTCTGACTGGGGAGCACCCTCTGATCCTGCTGTGAATTACGTAACTTCATTATCCCTGGTCAGTGACAAGCACCAATACGTGACGGTTTAACAGTGGAAGACTCCCAGAACACAAATCTCATGCTCTGCTGATGGTAGTTTTCCCAGCACACGATTATAGCACACAAACAGTCACTACTATTAACCAAGGTAATTGGCAAATGGCGTGTGTTACCTCTGTTGACATTAGCAAAGGGTCCTTCTACATCTATAGAACTATGGGCGAACTCAGGGCCCCGAAAGGACTGCTGAAGTTGGATCATGCTCCCAATCGAAGGCTCACTTCCCAAGGCTCCACCGGACCAATATTCACACTGGGTTCCAGCAGCTGTAAAAGTAAGAGATTTCATCTGATGAAAATCAAACTAGGTAGTGAAATTTCAAAAACTTATCATATATACTTAATAGGATTTCTAATTTAAAAAATAGTACAATATTGTAAATACAACAAATGTTCAAACTGATTCTGAATTCAAAACAATCATTTTAAAAGTACTTTACCATCAACTTCTGGCAAGTTCTACAGTGGTGGTTATCATCTCAAATTTAAAAAGGGGATTAAAAAGAGAAAATAGATGAAAAGAAATTACAAATACAATAACCAAAGGAATTATAATAACAGAGAGAAGTGAAAAACATTCGCCCCAGCCACGAAAATTCTAAGAAACATTTCTAGCTATATGATTTAGGTATCGATGTAAAAGTTGAAGGAAAGAATTTCAAAGGAAACCTATTACTGGCACACTGGTAATTAATATTGGTAATCTATTAGGATGTAAGCTAAGCATATAAAGAGTACATTCTCTTTAACCTAACAGAGCAATAAAATTAATGTCTTAATCAATAGGTATTTATGAACATGTTGATTTTTTAAATAAGTATTATTTGCCAGAATAGTTGCATGGCATCCTTGACTAACTATAAAGTAAACTGGTATTTGAGCTAAATCTCTGGCAAAACTGAGAGTATTATTTGTAGATTTTTGAACTTCAAATGAGTGGCATTCCTTCAGGCATTTCTTCTTCAGGTTTAAATCAAAATATGAAGACCTGGGAGGAAATATTAACTTGTTTTTTATTAATTTGCCAAGAGAACTAGAATATTGAAACACTGTATGTTTTAACATATGTCAATACTGAAATAATCACTAAGACTAATGTGGGGGCATAAAAGCATCTTCTTAGTCACTCTAAGCCATTAAGAATCACTTCATTTTTTTCTCAGAAGTTAGTAACAAAAGTCCCAGGATGCTGGTCAGATTCCAGCGGTACTAAAATACAAATTAAGAGGGAATTATCAGTTGCTGTATTTCACTCCAAAATATATCAGTTTGTATATACATGGAGAATGACTGCATTTTTCCACTGCATTTAAAACAGAGTCTTTTTCTTTTTCCAATATCAATCGCACCTCATTAGTATTTCCTTAAAGCATGGTGGACCCTTCATTCTGTAATTCCAGATTTTTCTTTATTTCTAGAAAAAACGTACTTCATATGTTTAATTACAAAATAAAAACTTGAAAAGTATTTCACAAAACTGCATTGGAACCCACTCAATGAAATATTATGCAGATATTCTGACAGTTGTAAAGAATACATCAATTATGTAGAAAAACATGACAGAGACTACTGACTGTCGTCCAATATCTCTTCTCCCCCTCATCCTTCAGTAACCCAACCCCAAACTTAATGTGGATACATGGCTCTCCTGCTAATGATCACACTTTCCAATCTTCCTAGGAGTAGGAGTCATCTGTGCATCTTTTAGATTGTGCTTTCGAGGGAAGTAATGTATTCCCCTCCCTCTCTCCCTGGTTAAAATGCAGATGTGATGGTGGGACCTGGAGGAGCTATCTTAGACCAGAGAGAGAAGCTATGGGTTAAGGTCAGCAGAGCAATAAGACAGAAGGAAGCTCAACCTCTACAACATCATGGACTTCATGGAAAAGAGCTGTTAGAGCAGCTGAGAAAGAAAGACAAAGTGCAACTCTATCTGTAACAGCAATTGCTTAAAAGGATTCAAAGTTGGCTCTACAGGATCATTACATTCAAGATATTATACATAGGAAATAAATTTACCAGTAACATCTGTACAGTTGTCATCTGAATCAGACTCCCCAGGATCAAATACTTGGATCCCCTGAGCCTGTAGCCTCTGAAGTTTGCTCTCCAACTCTCGCTTGGCCCTCAATAAATCCTGAATTTCATTCTCCTTGGTCTCCCTAAAAATCTTGAAAAGAAAGATTTTAATTTTGAAACCCTTTTCCATAATCAAAAAGCAACTGTGTCATCAACTTCTAAGGGAAAATTCTTTTATTCATAAAATCAACATTCATTTGGTCCTTGATTGCCTCTTTTATAGGATGAATAACTTGAGTACCTCTACATCGCTGTTTTGTAACTGGAACCCGCTGGAATTCCAGCAGGATGCGTGTTTATGATGTGGGGCTGTCCAATGCAGTACCAGAGGTTTAGCAAATTTGTCCCCCTCCCACTAAATGCCAGTACTGCCCTCCCACTACAAAACGTCCCCAAACATTTCTAAATGCCTTCCCCTAATAAAAACACTTTTTTTTTCAAAATCTCTATTAAAATGTTCACTTCCATATCTTTTCTTTGAAACTCTCAAGTTTACCTGGTCCAGCTAAAAAATGTAAAAAGTGCTTTAGTCTAGTTCTTACAACTTGCATGACTGCTTCAACAACTATTTCTATTTATTCATCGCAGCATTATATGAACTTTTAAAACATAACTGTTTTTATTCTGTGTCACTTTGGGGATAAAAATGTATGAAATTTACCTTGAATTGTCTTTTAACTTTATCTCTGTCATGTTCAAATGTAGCTGCTCTCTCCATTGCTTGGTATTTTGCTTCTAAAGCACTTTCCTTTTCCCGAAGTATCTTCTGGTAAGTTTTCTGAAGTGCCTGGAATAATTTATCTTGTTATTTCTAACAAAAATAACATGCCTTCTTGAACTTTATATTATCTTGCATACATATTACACATCTTAGAATTCTAACAATCTACTTATTTTTTACCAGTGATCAAGAACTGCATATTGCCATTTTATTCAAACACATAAAAAAATGCAAATATGCTTAAATTATAGTAGATGAAGACACTTAACATTACGCCTTCAATGGAAATGAATACTTTTTCTTTGAAATACTGCACTAGTTCTTAATCTTCCCTACACCTGTTCTCCATCTTTAACAAAAAGTACAATTTGTAAAGCTTAACCTGAAGGATAATTAATTCTGAGACTCCACGCCTTTCTCATATTGCTATCTCCAGAGCCCTCGCAGTGCCTGACACACAGCAGGCTTCCCATAAATGTGTGATTGAATGGGTTAAATAAATACAGAAAAGGTTTTCTTAAAGCCTAGATAAGTGAAAAAGGAAAGGGTTACGTGAGGAATCAGGATTGGTAATAGGAATAACCTGGGACTGGGACATATGTCAACACTTTAGTGCACTCTGCCCTGGTTGGTGCAGCCTTCTTGTCCACCGCCACCCCACAGTCCTTTGCAATATGCAGTGTCCACTGAACAATGGTTTGGATGGAAATCAGATGTCTGAAATGTCTAAGTCCATTTCATATATGCAAGTGCATTAAGACTGCCCAGTAGGAAATTGCTAAGACAACAGATAAACTGCTTATGTCTTCCCAGATAATAGTGCTAACTATACAACCGCTAACAGGAGTGGGTGTGTTAACTAGAATGCCGAGTCTAGAAGGAAGAAGTCTTCTTTCTTTTAGAAAAATCAGCCTGAGGTATTTATTCTATTCCTACTGTAATGAGCCCAGGAATACCTGGGCTGTCCATAAGTTTCTCCCACAGCAAATATAGAGAGCAAGCTTAGAGGGGCCCCCAAAAGATGGCACAAAGTCTCACAACTTTGCCCACAGAAAAATACCCTTTTGCTTTATATACTATTTTAATTAGTTTAAATGGATCTACTACAGGGAGTGTAGGCGATAATTGTTTTTTGAGTAAATTAATCAAATGAGTTAAGGGCATTTGACTACACCTAGAGAACGTTTTCAACTAGAGCAGTTAAGCAGGAGGCTTCCAGAAAATTTCACTTCAAGATCATTAAACCCCAAGAGCTATGGAACTTCACAAAGAAATTGGAGGTATGTAAAAATTGTGTGTGGGGGGCGGCAGGGGGTTTTAAAAGTCCTGGGAAGCGTTTGATGAGTTGCTTCAACAGATGTCACCAGTCTTTTGTGTATATGTGTGCCCCGTGTGGACCTACTTCCCTGGAGATTGGCATTTGCTGCTTCAGGACACTTTCAGGCTAATTGCTTCAGTGTCCGGAGGCATGGCCAGAAACAGAAAGGGGGAGGAGGTTTAGTTAAGCAATCAGTTTAGACCCCAAGACAATACGTCCCCTGAAACTAAAATTCTGAGCAGCTTCTGCTCAACTTTCCAGACTTTCTCGGTTTGGAGATGAGACAGGATGGACGAGGGGCGGAGTCAGGCATCCAGGGTCCAGCTGGCAGTGCGGCCAAGCGGCTGCGGGGCCGTGGGCAGGCCGCCCCGGGCTTCACTTCCCCGGGTGTCGCGGTAGTCCCTGAGGAGCGCCCGGCCCCGCATTACCTGCAGCTCGGCCCGCAGCCGCTTGTTCTCTGTGTCCAGCTTGGCCTCACGGCGGCCCATGGATAACAACTCCTGGTTCTTGCTGACCCGGAAGATCTCGTACTCCTTCTTCAGCCGCTCGTACTCGGCCGCCGCGTACTCCAGCTCGGGCACCGACGAGCCAGTGGACTTGAAGCTGGCCCCCAGCAGCCCGCCGCCGCCCGCCCCGCGGGGCAGCGACCCGGGCCCGGCCCCCGCCGCCGCCGCCGCCACTCCCGCGCCCCGGCGGAACGAGCTGCGCAGCAGGCGGGCCTTGGGCTTCACCTCCACCGGGATCTCACAGGCCTCACCGCCGCCCGCCCCGTAGGTGTCCTCGATCACCTCCCCGCCCGCAGGGCTCACGAGCGACGAGGCGGTCCCCATGGCGCCAGCGGCCGCAGCTACTTGCCAGCAGGGTAGCAGGAGGGGGCGGGACGGGACGAGCGGGGCGGGGCGGGGCAGCAAGAGGGGGCGGGACGGGACGGGCGGGGCGGGGCGGGCAGCAGGAAGGGGCGGGGCGAGCAGCTAGAGGAGGGACGGGCTGACGAGAGGGACAGGGCGGGGCAACCTGGAAGGACAGGGCGAGGGCAGGGTGGCTGGGCGGGGCGAGAGGAACGGAACTGATGGGGCGGGGCAGCAGGACTGGGCGGGGCGGAGAGAGAAGCGTGGAGCCGGCCGGACTGCCATTGCGTTACGTCAGGGCCCACAAGCGAGCGCAAGTAGGTTTTACTCCGCTGACTCTACCTGTCTGGAGGCTTGCGGACCGGCGCGTGCCTCGCAGGGAGCGCTGGCCTGGGTCCGCAGTTGGTCCACCCGGGCTGTTGCTGTTTCTGTCTTGCCGCCGCTGCTGACCCAGCGCTCCGCTCCTGAGGCAACTGGGAAATCTGAGAAATTATTGAGCGGCTGCTGTGCGCCTTTCGTTGCGTGTCTCTCAGTAGGCGTGCAGTTGTAATGACCTCAGAGAGACATAGGACCAGCCAAGACAATGCTTTTAGGCTTTGCATCCTGAGATCCCCATGGACAATCCTTAGACAAGGTGAGGGTTTGACTTTTTGCAACAAAGGACTGTGGAGACCGCGCATCAGAGGAACTATGAGGCATCTCACCAAATAAAGGGAAAGGTAGAATATTACAGTGTTTGAGGAGAGAGGTGGGGGAACTGTTTTAGGCTTTTAAGTCAGGGAAAGAACCGAGTTGGCATCTGCTCTCTTACCCTGTCTTGTGTTCTCTGCCCCTCCGCTGAGTTTCTGTCCTCTCCAGGTTTGGAGCCCTGGGAAAGAGGACAGGCGAAGGGGCAGGAAATACTTCATTTGATTGACAGCTTGGTGAGCTGGATATAGGTGCTCTTTGGACTTGGAGAACTGTTAAAGCTCCTTCTCACAGGGAGTTTTGTAAGTTCTTCAGAGACCCCTCTCCCTCTCATAACTGGAAGTCTTTAATCTTCAGTTCCCTTGACCCGGGCTGGTGCAGCCCTATTCCAGCTATTGCTCACTCCTTCCCCAGGATCCTCTCCACTGATGTTTGTCCATCCCCATAGGGTCCCTCTTGGACAGATGCAAGATGATCCAGGGTATTTCACTTGTCCATGGGGCCTACATCTGATCTACAGGTGCTACAGGTCAGGTTTCTTGTGAAGCAGACTCAGATGGAGATAACCATGGCGTATGTTTTTTGGGGAGTCCCCTTGAGATCAACACCTGTAGAAAGAGAGGGAAAAAAGAAAAGTTGATCAGCGGGAGAAGTTGAGCTACTGGGACTTCTGAAGCTGGGATGGCCCTGCAGAGTTGTCCTAAATTGGGGTGGGGGATAGGACCTTATACAACTATACCAGTTAGTCATTAGCTCTCTTCAGCCAGAGCAGTCCCAGTGGAGACTGACAGTAGAGGACTGCCTGCTGACATCACTTACAGTGGCTGGAGGAACAAGTCTTTCAGGCATCACAACATCTACCACAACAGGAAGCACAATCTTCGCCTCAAAGAACTGTGGGAATGCAGCCCAGTTCTCACTCCCTCCATCAAAGTAGCCAGTCCCTTCCCTTACCCTTTAGATTTTCTTCAGGAGGAAGTCAGACACCAGGCCATTGTGTTCTTCAGACTTCAAGAGATACATATTAACTTCTTCAGGTAGTCTCCTGGGATAAAAGAGAACGTTCCCACCATCAAGTATCTCAAGAACGTCTCTCTTTTAAAGACCTTTTCTGATCTCTAACTTCTAATTGTTGTACCCTCAAGCTGAATCAGCGGTTTAAGGATCCTTCACTAAGTTTCAGACCATCTCCTTTGGAAAATTATGCATATTAGTCTTGTACCTCCTTTGGAATGTGCATCCTTAGAGACTTCCATTATTATGTTTGAGTAATAAAATTTAAAACCATCACCCATTTCTTCCAAACCAAGAAGAAACTAAACTAACTTCCCACAGCTTGTGGAGTAAATTCAGATTCTGCAGCCTGAAACAAGTGCCGTGAAGCAGTGACCCCCCCCACCTCTCATCTATCCAGTAACTTCCGTCTCCCCACATTCCTCTACCCAAATCTTGTTGATTTTCTTCTCCTCCTCATACCAACATAGTTTCTATTTCCTTTCAGTATTCTGCCCACCCTCATTTCTTTCAAAGTGTAGCTTCTTTCTCTAAGAAACTTTCCCTGGATAATCATACTTTTCAGGAGTTTATTATATCAATCATTTCAATTCAGTAATCTTTGCCTGTGTGCAGAGTACTGTGCTTGATTGTTTTCCTGACCTTATCCTTCATTAATTGTGTCTACATTCTATCCATCTGGGTTTTTTGGTAGTTGTTATTGTGATTATTCCATTTGTTGCTTAGATTCATCACCAGCAACCCTTACTGAGCTCTGCTAAGAACATAACGTAGTTAGTGCAAATGACTGATGACCCAGAGAGATGTCAGATGTGGCCCTGTCCTCAAAAAGCATAGAGGTTGTCACTGCCTTCCTTAATAAACTTTACTTAGTTTTGCGGATGCCCCAAAACTCAAAACCAGGTTTGGTGAGATCATGGAGGCTTCCCCCTATATAGTGATTACTGGCTGTCTTTCTTATCAAAGACTGTATGCAAAATTTAGCATGCATACTGACCTTGGGTAACTGTTGGTTAATGCATAAGTGACCTAAATGAGAGAGTGAGCACAGAGGTGATCAGTTACAGGGTGCTAGCTGGTATTTAGTATAATAGTGAGATTGGTTTCCAACATATTTCTTAATCCTAAAACATCACAGAATTTACTCCAATTTCCAGCCTCATAATTTGTTTCCCTTGTTTATGTTGTATTGAATTTAACCAACAAACCTCAGTCTGCATTTTGAAAGGATAGCTCTGAATATAGAACTTTGATGAGGAATAATGTCTATGGAAGGCAGCTTATGACTGATTAAAGATGGCTACAAAATTTTTAATACTCTTTCCATTTAAAAAACATTTTAAAAAGTTTTATTCCTTTTGTTTTATTTGTTTATTTTTGTCTGTGGGTTATTTTGGGGCCGGGGGGAGTAGTTAGGTTTATTTAATTTATTTAAATTATTTTTTGGTAGAGGCACTGGGGATTGAACCCAGGACCTCATGCCTGTGAAGCACGTGCTCTACCACTGAGCTATACCCCACCCCCCTAATATTCTCTCCATTGAAAAGTGAGGTTTATGATGAGGACAGGCTACATAATTTGTGGGTCTCAGTACAAAATGAAAATGCCCTTTGTTCAAAAATTTTAAATAATTTCAAGATGGCAGAGCATTAAACCAAGCATGGGGTCCTTTTGAGTTCGGGTCCCTATGCAACTGCACTTGTGGTTCTACAAAGGGCTGGTTGCACACCCATGACTACAGCCCATTTCTGACTCTTCCCCCTTGAATCTGGTTGGGCTTTGTGACTGCTTTGACCAGTAGAGATGACACTGCCAGTTTCTGAGCCCAGGACTTGAGAGAATGGCAACTTCCACTTCCTTTGTCTTGGAACAGTCTCAACAGCCTTGAGCTGCCATGTAAGGAGACCTACTACCCCAACCAAGACTGCCAGACTGGAGAGGTGTGTAGGCATTCCAGGTGACAGGCCCAGTGGGCCCAGCCTTCTAGCCAAGGTATGTGAAGTGAAGCATGTTGGACTCTTCAGACCAACCTATTTGCTAGTTATATACCACTAAGTGACTAAGTGACTTCAGTCAGCACCACAGGGAGAACAGAAGAATCACCTAGCTTGACCTTGGCCCAAATTCCTGGCCCACAAAACCATGAGATGTAATAAAATTGTTGGTTTAAGCCAATGAATTTGAGAATAATTTCTTCTTTCACCCAGATCAAGAGAAACATTTCCCCACATTTGGTCAAGGTAGCTTGTAAAATTAATAAGCAGTGTTGCTGCCTTTTTAAAAACATGTGATTTGTAGAATAAATACCATTTGTGTAGGTAAGTGTGTGTGTGGTTCATACTATGAATATCAATCTGTTGGGACATTTGTTAAAAACTGAAATCCACCGAGTTTTAATTTCTGAGACTAGAACTTGCCAATTTGCAAGTTTAGTTAGCTCCCAGGTGATATGTACTTTAAGATCTCAGAACCACTGAGATTGCATAAAAACTGTGGCTCGTGGCTGGGGATGATCTAATTCCTTCCACTCAAAGTGTGGTCCACACATAGCAGCATCAGCATCACCCTGAAGCTGGTTAGGAATCATTCTCAGATTTCATCACAGACACACTGAATCACAGTGTGCACATCTTTTTAGATCCATAGGTGATTTGAATATACCTTAAAATTTGAGAAACACTGCTGTGGAAAAATGATTCTTAACCTTGGTTACACATGTCGACTGAAAAAAAAAAAAAAAGCACAACATGAGAGTTGTGAGTTAAGTTTTATTTGGGGCAAAGTAAGGACTACAGTCAGGGAGATAGCCACTCAGATAGCTTGAGGAACTGCTCCCAAGAGGTAAAGAGGGAAGTCAGTATATATGTGATTTTGGTGAATGTGGGTACCTGCAGCCAAGCACACATTTTGGCAGAGTTGCTGCTGTTGTCTTTGTTAATATTTTAGTGCCTTTCTAGATATGAGAAAATGCAAGAAATTGGGCTCATAAAATCTTCCCCAGAAAAATATCTGACTATCTGAAGGTCTATTCTGCCAGTTTTCCCAGAGCACAGAGTGCCTCATTCCTGATCACTGCCCTGAACTCCTTTCAGGGTGTGTTGAAGGTCAGTGACTGCAGCAGCTAGAGACCTAATCCTTGTAGAGGCAGATGGCAAGTGACAATTTTTAGATGGGACATGGTAAAATTACTTGGAGAGCTTAAAAAAAAAAAAATTCTGCTGCATGGGGCTCTCCCCAGACGAGTAGGATCAGAAAATACAGGAGTGGAGATCTGGCCATCATTATGTTATAAAAGGTCCTCGGAGGGTTTTAATCAATAGTCAAGGGGGAAAGCCACCGTTCTCATCCTCTGCTGTCTCATTATTGCCTCATATGTGTGCAGTACCCTTTGGTAACCATCTTTGTGTATGTCTGCATGCATCTAGATTCCTATTTAAACTTTCTTTCCTTTCATCACAGTTCATCATAATGAGTGCACATGTGATTTTGACCATATGGATAGTATTGTGCTTCAATTTGGGAGATGCACATGGCATCATGAATGGCCGAAATATCCCCAAGAAAATGTATCCCCTTAGGAGTAAATGACTGTCTAATTAGACATGCTACATGGAGTCACAGTTTTTGAAGAGAAAGGAACTTTACAGAAGGAAGAGATTCTAATTCTCATTAAAATGCCAACCTTCTCTCAGGCCATTTAGTCTTGCTCAGTTCTACTGAGTGAACTGGTTCCTAAAGTCCCTAGCTACAGTCTGTAGTGACTGATTTCAGGAGTTGATTAACATTGGGGGAACATCTAATCTGATTAAACGTCTGTGGTTTAACATTTATACCATTAGGGGGCAGTATAACTCAGGAAAAAATTGGTAGTTTGTATATACAGAAGAGAATCATCTTTCTCATATAAAGATAAAGATTGTAAGAATTCAGTCCAGGTATTGTTATTTTCAGTAGTGATCACCTATATTGCTTTATTTAGTTCCCGCCACTAATAATAACATGACTCTGGAAATTAGTCCTGAAACAGACAAGAGCAGGGGTCTGCAAACTTTTTCTATAAAGGAATTGATTGTAAATAATTTACATTTTATGGGCCATATGGTCTCTGTCTCAATTACTCAGCTCTGCCATTATAGCACAAAAACAGCCATCCACAGTACATAAATGAATGAGCATGTCTGCATTCCAGTTAAACTTTATTTACAAAAACAGGTGGCAAGGTTAGATTCAGCTTGAAGGCTGTAGTTTGCTGACCCCTGAACTGACCCCTGAACTAGAGGTTTCAAACCAGGATAATTTTCAGAAGTACCTGGAGAGCTTGATAAAAATTTAGAGTCCTGAACCCCACATCAAATCTACTGAATCAAAATATCTATGGATGAGGTCCAGGCATCTGAATTTTTTAAAGTTACCACATATTCTGAAGGAACTGCTAATCTAGCAATCATTAGGCCAAAATAAAGTTCTCCTTTTATGGAATTATAAGGTCCTCCTTGGCATATTGTAATATTTTCAGTCTCTGAATAACTATCCATGATGTAAAAGGTGTAAATGTAGGGCTTAGGCTCAGATTTCCTCTGTGGGTACTCTCAAAGCACACCAGAGAAGGTCTCATTCCCAGATAAATGTTTGTATTAAGCCGCAGGTTTGGGGGTTGTTTTGTTCCATGGCACTTCGCAGCCTGTCCTGACTGATAGAGAGCCGTGCTGAGTGAGTCCAAACAGGGAAGGGAGGAGATTGAAGAAAATGGAAAAAGAGGAAGGAAGATTGTGGAGAGATGGTAGAATGTTGTGCAGTACTTCCCCTGAAATGTTCCAAATCTTCAATAAACGTTCACCCTCACAAAAAGATTGCTGTGATTGGATTTTTTTTGGTATTGAAGTATAGTCAGTTTACAATGTTGCATCAATTCCTGGTATACAGCATAATGTTTCAGTCACACATATACAGACGTACATTCCTTTTCATATTCTTTTTTTTTAATTAAAGTATTGTCAGTTTACAATGTTGTGTCAGTTTCTGGTGTATATCATAATAGTTCAGTCATACATATACATACATATATTTGTTTTCATATTCTTTTTCTCCATAGGTTACTACAAGATATTGAATATAGTTCCCTATGCTATACGAAAGCAACTTGTTTATCTATTTTATATATAATAGTTAGTATCTGCAAATCTCAAATTCCCATTTATCCCTTCCAACTCCCTTCCTCCCCTGGTAACCATCAGTTTGTTTTCTATGTCTGTGAATAAATTTCTGTTTCTGTTTTGTAAATAAGTTTATTTGTGTGTGTGTGTGGTTTTCTTTTTTTTTTTTTAGATTCTACATATGAGTGATATATGATTGGATTTTTGATTTTTTTTTTCCTAGAAATCGGTGAAGAGGAAGAGTTTAATGCCTAGGTGAGTACAAGAGTGAAACAAAGGCAACACGCACAGGTGCAGTGGAAGGGAAGTTGACAGTAAGAATATTTTAAGTATGGAGTGTCCATTCCTCACGAGCTGTGTTCTCTGTGGGTAGGGTTGCCCTGGGCTGCTTCATCTTGGACTAAGGAAATGTATGGATCTATCAGAGGCCATGATTTAAAAAGAGCTGCAGTGGATCTTGTTAAGAATATGATATCAAATATATTTACTTGTGGTTCTAAAGCGTACGTCACTTTTTGGACGTTTGTTTAACAAATAAAGCAGGTCTATTTTTCTGTAGCAGAAGCAACTTCTAGGATGCAGGAAGCCATGTATTTCTTGCTTTCTGAGGGATGTCCTTTTGTTTCTGAAATTTAGGGCTATTCTCCCCCTTACCTTCCTCCCCGTTCATGTTCAACTGTGCAGTTAAATATAACCTTAGTTTCTTTTATGGAACCACCCATGCCAAATCTGGTAGCCAGTGCCCACTTCAGGCTGTCATTAGTGACATCACTTCTTACCCATACTCATGACCCTCATGACAGGAAGCAGGCAAGGAGCCAGATTTAATCAGCCCCCACAGAGAAGAACTGAAGTCTTCACTACTGCATACATTTGATAAAGGAATTGCCTTCTCTGACTTAAGTCAGATACTGGGGCATTAGCAGAGGTCTGTGGTTGCAAGAAAAATAACTATATTTCTTCACAAGTAGTATATGGATAGTATTTAGTATTTGAACCTTAGTTTCTCAAGAGACAATGTTAGACAAGGTGGTTATTGTTTCAGCTCAGCATGCAGAATACTATTTATGGTAAGTGCAGAATAAAAATAATTTTAACACCGTTGTATTATGTATTCTGTGAAATCACACTTCCAGCATATTAACTCAGATTATCTAAGAATACATCCATCCTCAGGTTATGAAATCTTTGCTGTCACCCCTGTTCATGTTTGTGGCCCTCTGTAGGTATGAAGAGGTTACCTACAGAAGGAAGTGATAAAGAGTGGAGAAGTAGTAAATTAAATAGAGAATAGGAAAGCTATAGAAAAGATCAACAAGACTGAGAGTTGGTTCTTTTGATAAAACTAGCTAGACTAAGAAAAAGAGAGAGAAGACTCAAAGAAAACATAGAGGATCCCTGACATTGGTCTTGGCAGCAAAGCAAAAATATATGAGTGGATTACAGCAAAACTGAAAAGCTTCTGCATGCTGTGGGCCTTCTAGGTTGCCACTAGTGTCCCATTCTTTGATCTAGGAGGTAGTAACATGAGTTGTTCACTTTAGAATAATTAACTGAGCTTTACACCTATGATTTTTGCATTTTCTAAGTGTCTACTCTATCTTAATAAAGAAAATTTACTCTCAAAAAAGTTAAAATGTGGACCGCTATAGCCCAGGTTCAAGTAGGCACATTCCATTGGGCTGAGACAGATGCTCCATCAGAGAAGGAACCTGGAGGAGAAGGAACAGGCTGTTATGTAACTCCCATTGCTTAGGTTCTAGTAAGATTTTGTAGCAAGCTGGGTGACTGCTCGCTCTTCAGTGTCCTCATCTGAAAATGGAGCTGGTAGTAGTTAAATTCTTAGCAGTTGTCAATAGCCAAATGGGTAAACTGGACAGTATTAGAATTCATTATATTTGTTCTGCAGAGATCCAGAAAACAGTCTACTTAATTTAGCTGAATTCTTTTCTCTAAGTAACTCAATAAGGTGACCCTAAAGAATATTTCACAAGCCTGACATAAGTATTTCATTCTCTGAATGCTGTTTTGATTGACAGTTCAAAGCCAGCTTCCCTGTACATAGAAAACAGTGGCATATCTGTGTCCTTAAGCAGATATCACCACTGTCCTTAAATTGGTGTCTCTTGACAACTTTTGTGGCTCTTCCAGTCTGAATCAATCAAACCATTCTAGGAAGATGGTCTGTTAAGTTCTGAGGTCAAAAGGTGGAAGATGCCAGTCTTCTTTTTTAGCAGGATCTGAGTTATCTTCTACACATCCGTTTTTCAGATGATGACAAACTCACAAACTGACAAAATCCACAAAAACATGCTGCCCAGACAATGGAGGGAAGAGTTGTTTATCATGGTGCAGGAAACATAACCGGAATAGAATACAATTTTAGTCTTGATGAAGCATTAGTTGGTAGCACAGAATTACAGGGTGTAGTAATAGGGAGTTGTTTGCTTCATCACTTTTTATTACCTATAATTAACATTTTCTCCCCTTCTGTTGGACTCAGGGAGTCTCCCCCAAATTGTGTACTCTGCTTCTCTCCCAGTGTGTTTGGGTTTTGAGTGGCCCCATCCTCAGTCATGAGGTCAGTACTGTCCCTGAACAGGTGATATTTATATCCACCCTCCCACCCTTGAGCTTCTCCCCCTTGTCCTTTTTCGCATTGTCTTTTGTCAAGTGCACTTCCACTGGACAATCATTTACAACTCAAATTATACCTTGTGAAAGCTTATCTTCTAATTTTTTCCCAGAGAAGAGTTGTCACAGTCCTTTTTCTTATACCACTTAATCTTCAAATCAGGCAATTAAATAACATCTGTGACCTACCAACAGGGTCGTACCACCTTCTCAAAGCCAGTTCATGCAAATTTACATGATTTCCAATCACTAGGAAGTTTCCAGAGATTCACATCCACTGCTCTGTTTCATCCTACACTTCCATAGGTTAATTTACCTCCTTGGTGGTTATCCACACTTTCCCTTTAGAGTAGTTTAAAAATACCACTTAAGAGGGGAGAAGGTATAGCTCAAGTGGTAGAGTGCATGCTTAGCATGCGCGAGGTCCTGAGCTCAACTCTCAGTTTATAATAGTTTTTTTTTTTAATTTCTATATTTTAAAAAGTGGATAATATATAAGTAGTTAATATATTTTCTTAAAAAAAAAAGATGATGGTGGCCTTTCATCAAGAAATTTCAGTTTTTGAAATTTCAGGTATATGGAATAACCTTGGATGGCAGTTGCTTCCACTCATGCCTCTACGAGTGAGTGAGTGTGTGTGTGTGTGCGTGTGTGTGTGCAGGTATAAATACACACATATAATTAATTCCTTTAAAAGATTTTGCTATAAAGATAAAATATGCATGTAAAAATATCCTCTTTGAACTCTACCTTGGGAGATTCACTCACTAAAAGAATAAACATGAATTCTAGCATGGTTTCGCAGAACATTGCTGCAGTGAAGTCAGAGGATAAACCCACATCTATCAAATATTAGTTCCTTGGATTTTGAACAAACACCCTTTGAGTAAATTACATCCTTCTTTACCTTAAGAAATAAAACATCAGGCTTCCCATCATCTCCTAAAAAGTAATTTTAGTCACTGTTTCCTCCACATTAAATTATCTTGAATGTTTCAGCTTCTTAGAGTAAATTGGCTTCCCAAGAACTACCTAGGTTTTTTGAAATTACTTTTCTTTCCTTAGAAGTAATTGCTATATATTATTGAACTCTATCACAAAGTTTCTACCCTGGGTAATTTTTCTTTATTAATTTCTTGGATTTAAATACAGTAGTTACAGAAGCCACATATAAATTGACAATATTTATTGTCAATACACGTGACTTAATATTTTATTTTTTTCCTCTTCTTTAAAAAAAATTTTTTTTTTCTCAAAATGAACCAAAGACCTAGATCCAACAGTTGCTGGAGTTCTACTTCCATTTAAAAGGAAAAAAAAATCTTCATTAAGATTTATCAAGTATTTAAAAATATTATTCCATTTCTCCATATTTGCTTGTTAGACATTTATGTATTAATCGTTTAGGGGTTGCTCTAAACATTTCAACGTGTATCCTTGGTTTATTAGAGTTTATTGTGAATTAGAGCTTTTAGCACTTCTCATAAAATTCGAGAATTGAAAAACAAACTTCCTATACTCTCCTTCAACTTCTGTGCCTTTGTCTTTACGCATTTAATTCACACGTATATTTAAAATCCTGTAAGACATTCTTTTTCTATAGTTGATGCTAATTCATATTTATGTCCCTTTCCCCCTTTCTGTTGCTTTGCTGCATTCTGCTTCCATTCTGCTTCCATTCCCTTTAGTATTTTCTTTTAGGGAAAGCCTGCTGGCAACAAACTCTCTCCATTTCTGTCTGTGTTGAAACATCTTTATTTCGCTTTCTTTTTGGAAGGAGATTTTTGCTGAACGTACAATTCTATAGGCTGGCAGCATGTTAAATGTGGCATTCTATTGACGTCCAGATTTCATTGCTGTGTTTCTCAGTCAACTATAAGTCTTCTTACTGAGCCCTTGAAGATAATGTTCCCCATGCCCCTGCTGTGCGTGACTGCTTTTTGATTTTCTCTTTATCTTTCATTTTCAGCAGTTTGACTGTGACTTTTTGCATAATTGGGATTTTAGAGTTTCTTGAGCCTAAGGCTTGATGTCTTAAACTGATCGTATTTACAAATTCTAGCTAATATCTTTGACTCAGATATTGTTTTTGCCCAAATCTCTTTCTATTCTGGTTCTTTGATTAAATGTATGTTGGACCTTTTCACCTTATCTTATATGTCTCATCTTCTTTAGGCATTTTCTGTTCTTTTATTCTCACTGTACTTCAATCTGGATATTTTATACTGACCTATCTTCAATTTCACTAATCCTCTCGTACTGAGTTTAATCTAACTTTAGAATCATCTAGTTAATTCACATATTTATTCACTTAGTTATATTTGTTTATTTATACTAGAAGTTTAATTTAATTCCTTCAAAAGAGTTTAGTTCTTTCATAAAATTCTCCATATTTTTATCTATATTCTTGAACATAGCTTCCAGAAATCTTACTAGACTGAAAGATTTCACTAGAAAATAAGTCTGCTGAAAGATGCCCGCTGCCCTGGTCTATGGAATCTCATCTCTCCAAGTTGGAAAAATAAACACAAGGTATAAAGGTTAAAAGTAATGAGAATTGTATGTAGTGAGAGAGAGAGCAACTTGCATTGAATAAAATGGTCATAGAATTTAAATGCTGAATAGGACTTTGGTGATAATGTCAGCTAAACCCACCGGAGTGCCGGGTGTCCTGCACCTAATGAGCACTTAGTAAGTCTCCATGATGAGTGCATTCTCTAGATGAATAAATCAAGCCCAGAAAATGACCCACCCAAGAAACACAATGCAAACATAGCTAAGGCAGAGTTCAACTCAGGGGAATGTCACACAGACTTGTCATCTCTGCAGAGTATCTTCCATTGACACATGTCATTTTCCCTTATTAGACTTATCACCAAAGTTCAAAATTGTTCAACATTCTAATTATTATTTCATGTAATTATTGTTACACCTATTCGTCTTTCCACTCTCCAACCCTCAACTTATAATTTTTGCAGTAGAATTTATAAACATTGAAAAGACAAATCATACCTACACAATATTGGCAAGTGGATCTACCCGTGTTACCATACTGCTATGGACTGAACTGTATCGCCTAAGGTTCATAATTTGAAGCCCTAACCCCCAATGTGACTGTTTTTTGAGACAGAGCCTATAAGGAGGTAATAAAGATGAAGTGAGGTCATTAGGGTGGGGCCTTAATCCAACAGAACTGATGTTCTTATAAGAAAAGGAAGAGACCCAGAGATCTTTCCCTGCACGGAGAGGAAGGACTACATGAGCACACAGCAAGATGGTGACTACCTATAGCCAAGAGAAGCTTCAGAATGAACCCAAACTTGCCACCACCTTGATCTTGGATTTCCAGTGCCTAGAATTATGAAAAATAAATGTTGTTTAAGCCTCCCAGTCTGTGGAATTTTCTCATGGCAGCCATAGCAGATCAATACACATGCCCTAGCGTGACAGAGAGCATTTTAATCAACCCAGAAAATTCCCTTCATGTCTCTTTCCAGACTGTCCCTATTGCTCTTCTTTCCATTCTTGAGAAAAACCACTATTTTCATTTTTTATTTTACCTTGTATTTGTTTTGCCTGTTTAAGAAATTCATTTTTGTGAAATAACTCAGTATGTCATCTGTTGTGTTTCTTTTGCTCAGTATTATGTCTGTGAGATTCATCAATGTTGTTTTATGAAAAGTAGTCCATTCCTTTTCACTGTTCAGGAGGATTCCATTGCATGTATGTCACATTTTACCTGTTCTGATGGTGATAGACGTTTAAGGTGATTCCAGTTTTTGGCGATTGTGACTAGAGCTGCGGTGTACATGCTTGTGCAAGCCTTTCGGTGGACATAAATTTTTGAATTCCCTCAGATAATGCCTCGGAGTAGAATTGTGCATGTTTAACTTCGTAAGAAACTGCCAAACCTTTTCCCTGAAGTGGTTGTAACAATTTTATATTCCTACTAGGGATGTGTAAGGTCTGGTTGCTCTGCATCCTTGCCAACATTTGATATTTTTAGTCTTTTTAATTTTATCCATTTCAGTGGTTGTGTAGTGGTATCTCATTGGGGTTTTAGCTTTTATTTCTCTAATGACTAATAATGTGGAACTTTTTGTGTATGCTATTGGCCATTTGTATATTTTCCTTTGTGAAGTGTCCGCTTTGTGTTTGCCAATTTTTTATTTATTTATGATTGTAGTAGTAGTAGTAGTGATAATTCATTTTATGTTCTGAGTATAAATCCTTTATCAAAAATGTGATTTGTGGATTTTTTTCTGTAAGCAATGGCTTGCCTATTCTTTTTCTTGATGTTGTCTTTTGATAAGCACAAGTTTTAAATCTTGATGAAATCTAATTTATCAAAATTTTCTTCCGTGTTTATCATTTTATACATTCTGCCTAAGAAATCTTTGCCCACTCTCAGATTATGAAAATATTCCCATATTTTTTGAAAGGCTTTATTTTTATGTTTTGATTATGACCTGCCTTAAATATTAACATACTTGACATCACACTGTGTACATAGCTTTGTAATTTTTTCCCCCTCTAGTTCATTAACTTTTTCACATGTCACTGAAAATACTTCATGAATAGTATCCAGGGCTGTGTAACTTTCTATGCTATGGATGTGCCATAATTTAACTGTTTCTTTATTTTTGGACATTTAGGTTTTCTATTTTTTTCTATTGTAAATAATATTTATGATAAAAATGCTGGGGCTTTTTTGTATACATGTATGTGCACTTTGGATTGTTTCTTTTGGGTGCATTCCTGGAAGGGGAATTGCTGGGCCCAACAGTATGGAACATCTTTAAGACTCAATACACATCAGATCCCCAAATTGCTTTCCGGGAAAGAACGTGACAACTTAAATTCCCTCTAGGAGCATATGAGAATAGCTGTCCCATCATAGCCTCTCACTGAGTACTAGTCCTCTGTAAATATTTTTTCCTTTGATGTGTTAAAGGCAGTATTTCTCATAGTGTCAATTTGTGTTTCTTTTATTATTAATGAGTTTGAACTTTTAAGTGAGATTTACTAAACTATTTTCCTCATTTCTGAATAGCCAGTTCCTATACTGGGCTCACTTGTCCATGGCTTACCAGTATGAGTCTTACTTTTATTTCCTGTTTGTTCCAGAAATTTGTATGTTAAGGGTATTCATCTCTTGTTTTATTTTATACTGATACTGCTTCCAGTTTTTGCTTATGATTTTTGCTTATGGTTTTTGATGTTAATGGTGCTAATCAAAGTTTTGGTCTGTGCTATACAGATATTTTGAAATATATGAATTATAAAATTCCAGAGGCAAGGGGAAGGGAGTCATGGTGAGCTAAGCATTATGACTTTCACTGGGATGGGAGAGTGAGGACTTTCATCTTTGACTTGCTCAGACATTACTGTGTATTCATAAGTAGGTCGCATGTTTATCGTCTGCCTGTTTCCCCATGTGTAAAATACAGATAATCCACATACTAAAAATGTGTGTGACTCCTGGATCACAGTATAGAATAATTAACTGCAATGCATTATGCCTCTAAGCTATTTTAGCTTACATCTTGTGTGCTAGCTAGAGACCCACTTTCTTTTTATGTATTTGTAGGAGATAAGAATGTAATAAAGATGCATATATCATTTCACTTTTATGATAAAAATGAATTTATTATATTTAATAAAAACAACTTCCTTAAAGAAGAGGTATGTCATGGAAAGCAGATATAATTGCCATTGTATACAATATTCTGAGAAAACTGAGGATGAAAGAAAAGTCTTAGTTAACGAAGAGGATGAGTTCTAAACACACCCTTTACTATCAGACACAGCTGTGTGTCTAAAACCTTACCACAGGCAGCTACTCCCCTTGGTAGTTAATACTAGAATTCACAAATAATCCTTATGGACTCAAAACATCTTACTTATATCAAATTGCCTCCTTTGGTTTATGAAACTGTAGAATCATACAGTTGTAGACCTGGAAGATTTGAAGACTATCTGGCCTGGCTTTATTGTTGTGAGAACTGAGGCCTAAGGGATTCCACCATTTTTCTTAAAAACTAGTATTTCCTAAAAACTAATGCTCGTGTCCAGGCCAGAACCCAAGTTCTCTTGCCTTCCACTCTGGAGATTTTTGATAGCTCTACATTGAGTAAAGGAAGTTAGTAAGCAAATTTTAAGAAGCACAACTGCCTCCAAATGAAAAACAGGACACGCCAAAATTTGTACTTTTTAGCATAAAATCCATTAGTCCAAGAGTGAACAGGCTTTCTTGTTCTAAAGCAATGACTTTATTATGTTTCTAATATAACAGGAAAGAAACCCTCAAACCCTAGCATGTGGTAATTGTGTGTTCAAAAAGAGGTGCAAATTATGACTTTCAGAGAGTTTGTCATTTGCCTACAGAGTAGATCCTGCTTTACAAGACTTTCTATCAGATGTTGGAAGGTAAAACTTTTGGAGATATTTTCCATTTGCTACTTAAGAAAAATATATATATATATACATGCACATCTGAAAGTCTCTTTTAAATTTACTTCAAAGGAAAAATATCTGCTGGAAACACTCTTCAGCTTATTTATGAAAAATGAATTGTCATTTCATTTTAGAACAAGGCAAACAAAGCCATAAAAAGTATTGCTCAGAACTGTCAGAGAAGCATACAGCTTTTAAATCAGAAGGGAAGCTCACTGCCTCATTTTAAGCCAGTGCTTTGTTTTGGCAAACTAAGTCAGTAGTTGAAATGATGAACTGAAAAAAAAATTCTAGTGTTAGAATGATAAACATGCTCTCTACACTCTTGTTAACTGCTGCAGAGCATGACGAATGGAACCGATCCACTGACCTTTATGGAATAAACTCCTTTCTGTAGGCTGTGTAGAAAGCTTGTTGTTACCTAGATTTATTTTAAGTTAGATGCACTGTTGTTTAGACAAAATATAGTTCTACTGGTTATCAATAAAAAAGGACCTAACTTAAATGCTATGCTATTAATTTAGTTCCTTCCCCTGAAAACGTGTTTCATCCACACGTAAGTATCCATATAGACATACTGGAAGATAAGGGAATGTGAAGTTTTTTGAGACTCTTTCTGAAAATTAATCCGGAAGTAAGATATTAATTACAGGATTTTTAAAGTACAGTCAACAGATTTAACTCACTGAGCTAGCTTAGCAAGTTGCCTTTTTTTCCCATCACTTTTCTACAGAACATTGAAATATTCTACTTAGATTGTCATAAAATAAACTATACTGCCAATACTGGCAGTTACCATTTACATTTTATTGAATTAAGTGTCTATTGTTTGTTTTTTGAACACTTGGGCCAATGTCTGTGCAGCTGATATAAATGAGGTGGTGTCAGCTTTTTATGGTGAGCCCATGTCAGAGGTTAATAAGTTTGGCTTTGGCCACAGAGTACCTATGAGTTCCTTGGCAGTTTGAAAATGTGAATGACTGAGTGCTTGGCACCTTGATTCAATTTCTGGCACCTGGTCCAAAGCTAAACGACCTAATGTAGAAACACTAGGCAAAGATAAAACTGAGTGTTTTCATTTTGTCCCATTTTTCTTAATGAAAATAGAAATAGAGTTGTTGTTGAACAAATTTACCAAACAGTTCTTTTTCGGGAGTTAATTCAGCAGTAAACCTATTATAGTTCCCCCTTTCTAGGTCAAGAGAGAAATATTCTGACAGCGCTGAGGAGATTTTGATGTAGGTATCATAACTCCCAAAAAAGAATTATAAAATCAGAAATATGATTTCTTAAGTAATGCTTAGAGTGAAGAAATGGACTCTAACATTCTAGTCCATTGACAATGTAGCTTTGACATTAACTTGACTTGTGTCTCAGTTCAGTAGAGTAGATGCCACAGAATTACTTTTTGGCCACGTGCTTTATGATGCTTAAAGAAAAGAATGATTTAGACTGTATCAAGAGCAGCATCACGGTCTCACTGACACAAAGCTGTAAAATAGTATGAGGACACATGTGTTCTACAGGGATAAAGATGGTCCCTGACAAATATTGAAACAATGTGACCGCTCCATGGAAATTTGTAAATTTTGTCCCTGAACAGGGCTTCTTGTTAAATCAGGAAAGTCAAAATTTTCCAACATAAGACTGTTTAAGATTTTAACTAAAATTCCAGCAAGAAATAGAAACACAAACAGGATGACAGTGATCATTCAGTGTGGTGACTATCACCCGATTTCCTGACGACTATGTCTATTTCTGTTAACTATTGATTTGCACTCCTTGAAATTCAGCAACCAGGAAAGACCACTCCATTGGAACCAACTCTTAATTATTTCCAGAACATTAATCAGAGACCAAGTCAACATTTATTCATAGCAAACTATTATTTGATATTTTCTACAGGCTTGTTTTTGTTTGTTTGTTTGTTTGTTTGTTTTTTAGCTTTTGAATCATGTAAGTAAGATAAATGAAATCTTTATTTGGGATAGAAAGGATGATGTATTAATCAGCATCTTGTTTGTTCTGTAGTAATTTCCTTCCTTCAGTCCTTGGTATTTTAGGTCACGCTGATGTGTGTATAGAAAAGTCAGACCCTCAGCAACTCTGCTAAAAATTGATCAACAATAAACAATTTAGTTTGTTCATGTATTAATTGTTCAATTTCAGACTAATATTTTATTTAACCAAGATTTTTATCCTTAATGGATTTGACACTGAGCAATTTGTTTAACCCTTTTAAGCCTTAGTATTTTATCAGAATTTAAAAAATGATAAAATGAGAACAGAAATATAGTCTGCTTCACAAAGTAGTGGGTAGTGGAAGTTAACATCCATAAATTGCTCAACCCAAGGCTGGCACATAGTAAGTGCTCAATAAATGAGCTATGTTAGTATTATTGATGATATATTAAAACTGTTAGGATATGTACATCTGTGTGTGAGTGTGCATATGAGTGTGTGTGTTTTGCCTGTAAAAACATGTTTATTTATTTTTCAATAGGCTTGTTGCTTCAAAATAAAACCTTTTGGAATTTCTAAAAACACTTAAAAGCAGACTTTTTCATGCAACAAACACAAACATTGGCTTTAGAACCAAAGTGTTATGGAAGCATATTATAAATATTTATGGTGGTTTATTTGAAAATAATACATTATGTATGAGAATTTTGATAGAAGAAGTAGAGGGTCTTGATCTGAAACATGTGAAAAGAAGTGAATTAAAGCAACCAGAACATATGATTTCTCACTTGTTCTATTTGTTATGGGTTATTAATATGAAAACCTTTGAAGGAGCCTTTCTTCTCTATCAGAAGATACATGTAGATATTACATTTGATTAAAAAAATTCTCTTTCTGGTAATGATTCTTTTCCATTATCTCATTAATAAGGTCTTTAAAATATATTTACTCTTTCATTTCTAGCCTAACATGATAAACACTATTATGAGAGTATTTTCCCATTTTGGTATGTTTCATAATTTTTATACTTTACACATCTCAAAGATGGCCTGACATTAAAATTGCACTTACATTACAAGAAAAAAATTCTTATTTCATCAGCAAGACCTGCAGATGCTGGCTTGACAGTTCCCAAAGCCTTGTCCCTTGATGGAGTCATAATCAAGGACCTCACCCAGTGTCAGTCAGATATTAAGACATTCACCAAGGGGTTCCCGGGCTAAGGGAGCATTTTTAGGACAAAATAAACTATGTTTTTAAGTTATTCCTGGTCACACATAAGGAGATCAGAAACAAGAAGGCAGATGCTCAGGTGGTTCCTGGCTCTTTCTGGCTTCCATCTCTGTGCAGTTCATTCATTTAATTTTCAACAATGCTTGGCCTGTTTATTATTTTCTGAGGGCTTGAGGTCCAGTGGTGGGAAAAGAACAGACCCTTACCTTGCACTTGTGGAATGTAGAGAACCTAGGGAGAAGTCTAACAGTAATACAAACAGATTGTATGAATGGGTGTGAAATTTCAACAGTTTGAAAAGAGCTACGTGGGAGAGAGTCTCAGTATAAGTCATTCAGAAGAGGGAGACCCACCTGGCCAGGGAGGTCAGGGAAGCTTTCCTGCAGAGGAGCTGCTTGAGCTGAAGTCTGAAAGGATGAGGTGGAATTCCTAGATGAAAGGCCCTTTGGCTAGACAGAATCTAGTGAGTGCAGAGGGCTTAAAGAAGGACAAAATGGCCAGAACGGATTGCTGAGGGCTGTGTGGAGCTAGCAAGGCTAGAGAAGTGGGCGGGAGCCAGACAAATACGTGCTTTGGAGACTGTCATAAGGAGTTTCTCCTTTATCCCCAAAGCAGTGAGAAGCCTTAAAAGGGTTCTGACCAATGATATGACATGATCAGAGTTGCATTTGGAAACAATGTCCACTTTGGTTGCCTTGAGAACAGGTTACTACAGGGGACAAATTTGTTCAGATTTTCACTGGGAGGCTGCTTCTAAATCCAAACAAACAGCGGGAGTGGCTTGGACCAGCATCGTGGGAGATGGAGAGAAATGGCCAGACAAGAAGAATTGGAGGGTGAGGGAAGGGTTACTGGGGTTGGGACCTAGCTTTCTGAGCTGGGAGACTGGAGGAATGGGTGTGCCATTTGCTGAACTCAGAAGCAATAACAGATGGACGATCTGGTTTTCAGGAAACCAGTTTTTCATGAGTTTTTGTTTCTGATACGTTGAGTTTGAAGTTCGTCTGAGGGCCCAGAGAGGAGCTATCAAGTAAGCTTTTGGATATTGAAGTCCATCCATGGCTTCCCCCACTTAGGGCTACCACTGTGTCCAGCCTCCTGGGAATCATTTTAATTTAATTTAATTCCTGTTAGCAGGAACCTCCCTTGGATTTACATTCTGGAGCTGCATTCTCTGACCCTGACTTGCACTAAATTTCCTCCTTGAAGTTCCACTGGCCCCTTTGAGTCCTGTTGTAACAAGACTCTCTGCTCCTCCCCACATGGAGCTGTCTTGAGCTTCAGCCCAGTGGTGGAGTTCCTTCTCTACTCTTCCCTGAGCTAACAGTGGAGATGACCCCTGGAAGTCCTAGTCTCATCTCTGGCCCATTTCTTTCCGTCTTGTCCAGCCTGTCTGAGCCATAGTCATCAGCAGGAGGGTAGGTCTGCTCTGTGCATCTCCTCACCTAGGAGTGTCAGCCTAATTGTTTGAGGGGACTTCAGTGGTGACCCCCTATTCCAAGGGCCCTTTCAGTTTTCTGTTGCTTCTCAGCTGCCTCCAGCACAAACTGGTCTCCTTCTCTTTCAGCTAGAGCTGCTTATTAAACCTCATGGTAAATTCTTGTGTCATGTCATGAATTTCTGTAGTCCACACTTACGGGTAGAACGGAGAATATTGACAGGTTTTGAGCTTGTTTATATCCCTAATTTTCTGTTTGAGAACTTGTCCCACAGGTAACCACCTCAAAGTGAATTTCTAGAATCTGTAACTTCAATTTTATTTCAATTAATTAATTAACTTAAAAAGTATAACTGACTTACAATATTGTACAGGTATAAACATAGTGATTGGACTTTTTTTTATAATGAACAAGTGATTTATTCATTTTTCAGTTTTATTTATTTTTATTTATTTTTGGTGGGAATTAGGTTGGTTGGTTTGTTTGTTCATTTGTTTATTTATTTATTTTTATTTAGGTACCAGGGATTGAATCTAGGACCTCCTGCATGCCAAGCATGTGCTCTGCCCCTGAGCTTTACCCTCCCCCTCATTTCTCAGGTTTAATCACAATTGACCAAATGGTTCAGGTTTTACATCAGACAATGCCTATCACATGATGTACAATATGGTAATAAAGAAAATGTCATTAGTTACTAACAAAAAGTGATTATTTATATTCCCTAGCCACCAATGACAATTTCAGAGTATAAAGGTGTTACATTATTTTCTTTCTTTTTCATTTTTAATTTTTTTAATACAGTGAAAGATTCTTTAAATTCTATAGTGCTTTATGATTTTCAAAAATTTTACACACATGATTTCATATAATCCTGTAATTTCTTGTAGTTGATTTCTAGTCTCATACCACTGGGGAAAAGATGCTTGATATGATTTCAGTCTTCTTAGATTTATTTCAGCTTCTTTTGTGTACTAGCATGTAATCTATCCTGGAGAATGTCCCATGTGCACTTGAAAAGAATGTGTGTTCTGCTTCTTTCAGATGGAATGTTTATATATCTGTTAAGTTCACCTGCTCTAATGTGTCATTTAAGGCCAGTGTTTATTGACTTTATGTCTGGATGATCTGTCCATTGATGTAAGTGGGGTGTTAAAGCCCCCTAATATTATTGTTTACTGTCAGTTTCTCCCTTTATGTCTGTTAATATTTGATTTATGTATTTAGGTGCTCCTGTGTTGGTGCATGTATATTTACAATGTTATATCTTCTTCTTGGATTGATCCCTTTACATTTTGTAATGTGCTTCTTTGGCTCTTGTTAAGTCTTTGCTTTAAAGTCTATTTTGTCTGATGTAAGTATTGATACACCAGCTTTCTTTTTTTTTTTTCACTTGGATGGAATATATTTTTCCATCCTCTCACTTTCAGTCTGTGTGTGTCTTTAGATCTGAAGTGAGTCTTGTAGGCAGTGCATATATGGGTCTTGTTTCTGTATCCATTTAGATACTCTTTGTTTTTTGATTGGAGCATTTAGTCCATTTTGCAATTATTTATAGGTATATACTTATTGCCATTTTGTTTTCTGATTGCTTTTGTAGTTCTTTTTTTCCCCCTTTCTTCTTCTTTTGTTCTCCTCCCTTGTGATTTCATGACTATCTTTAGTGTTATGTTTGGAATCGTTTCTCTATTTTTTGAGTGTATGTATTATAGATTCTTAGTTTGTGGTTACCATGAATTTCATATATAACAAATATATAATTATTTTAAGTTGATAATCTCTTCCATCCAAATGCATTTGAACAATCCTGCATTTTCACTCCATGTTTAATGTTTTGACATCACATTTTACATCTTTTTGTTTTGTGTATCCTTTAATTACTTATTGTGGACATAGACAATTTTACTGCTTTTGTCTTTTAATTCTCCTATTAGTTTTTTGTTTTTGTTTTTGTTTTTTTTGTTTTTGGTAGTGGGAGGTAATTAGGTTTACTCATTTATTTATTTTTAGAAGAGGTACTGGGGATTGAACCCAGGACCTTTTGTATGCTAAGCATACACTCTACCACTTGAGCTATACCCTCCCTCTCCCCACTAGCTTTATTTGTGGTTGATCTACTACCTTTACTGTAGGTGTGCTTTTACAAATGAGATTTTTCCTTTCATAATATTTATATCTCTAGTGTGGTTCCTTCTTTTCTGCTTATAGAAGTCCCTTTAACAGTTCTTGTAAAGCCAGTTTAGTGGTCCTGAACTCTTTCAGTTTTGATTGTCCATAAAACTCTTTATCTCTCCTTTAAATCTGAATGATAATTTATCAGGTAGAATATTCTTGGCTGTAGCTTTTTTCCTCTATCACTTTGAAAACATTGTGCCACCCCCGTCTGGTCTGCAAAGTTTCTGCTGAAAAGTCAGATGATAGTCTTATGGGAGTTTCCTTGTAAACGTAACTAGTTGCTTTTCTCTTGCTGCTTTTAAGATTTTCTCTTCATCTCTAATTTTTGCCATTTTAATTACAATGTGTCTTGGTGTGGACCTATTTGGATTCATCTTGTTTGGGACTCTGTGCTTCCTGGACCTGGAAGTCTGTTTCCTGTCTCAGGAAACTTTTTCTCAACTATCACTTCAAATAAGTTCTCTGTCCCTTTCTCTCTTATCTCCTTCTGGGACCCTTATAATGCAATTTTAGTATGCTTGATGTTGTCTCAGATTTCTCTTAAACTTCCCTCATTTAAAAAAATTTTTAAATTTTATTTATTTATTTATTTATATTTTAAATATCATATTTTTAAATTGAAGTATAGTTGATGTACAATATTATATGTTACAGGTATACAGTATAATGAGTCACAAATTTTAAATATTATACTCCATTTATAGTTCTTATAAAATATGGGCTGTATTTCCTGTGTTGTACAATACATCCTTGTAGCTTATTTTATACCTGATTGTTTGTACCTCTTAATCCTCCCACCTCCATCTTGCTCCTCCCCCTTCCAACTCCCCACTGGTACCTCTAGTTCCTTCTCTATATCTGTGAGTCTGTTTCTTTTCTGTTATATTAACTAGTTAGTTGTATATTTTTAGATTCCACATATAAGTAATATCTTACAGCATTTGTCTTTCTCTGTCTGACTTATTTCACTTAGCATAATGCTCTCCAAGTCCATCTATACTGTACACCAGAAACTAATACAACATTTTTTTTTTTTTACATTTTGATACTCCCTTCTGGCTTGTAGAGTTTCTGCTGAAAAAACAGCTGATAACCTTATGGGAGCTCCCTTGTATGTTTTTTGTTGCTTTTCTCTTGCTAATTTTAATATTTTCTCCTTATCCTTAATTTGTGTCAGTTTGATTACTGTGTGCCTTGGTTTGTTCCTCTTTGGGTTGATCCTGTCTGGAACTCTGCACTTCCTGGACTTGGGTGACTGTTTCCTTTCCCAAGTCTGCAGTAGTGATATCCACTAATCTGTCTTCTAGTTCATTGATCCATTCTCTGCCTCATTTAGTCTATTCTTGGTTTCTTCTAGTATGTTATTCATTTCAGTGATTTTATTCTTCAACTCTGTTTGGGTATTCTTTATATTTTCCAACTCTTTGCTAAAAACTTCACTCTGTGCATCTATACTCCTCTTGAGCTCTCTGAACATCTTTGTCATCATTACTTTAAACTCTTTCTCAGATAAATTGCTTATCTCTTCATCACTTATTTCTTCTGGAATTTTATCTTGTGCCTTGACCTGAGCACACCCCTCCTACCATCCTGCTGTGGTTCTCTCTTTATGTTTCCAGTTGAAGACAATCTTCTTTGCTAGGTTCCAGTCTTTTTTTGATGGTTGTCTAGCAGTCAGTTGTGGTTTCATTGTAGTCATGAGGAGAGGTGAGCTCGTGCTCCTACCACTCTGCCATCTTGACAGGGAAAAAAAACTCTCCTCATTTTTTAAAAATTCTTTTTTCTTTCTTTCTTTCTTTTTTTTTTCTATTCAGCTTGGGTAATTTCCGCTATTCTGTCTTGCAACCTGCTGATCCATTCCTCTGTATCATCTAATCTACTGTTGATTACTTCAAGTGTATTTTTCACTTTAGTTATTGCATTCTTCAGCTCTGTTTGGTTCTTCTTTGTATTTTCTAACTCTTTGTTTCTTCTCCTGAGTTTGTTGGACGTCTTAATGATCATTACCTTGAACTCTTTATCAGATAGATTGCTTATCACCACTTCACTTAGTTCTTGTGAGATTTTGTCTTGTTCCTTCATTTGGAACATATTCCTCTGTGTCCTCATTGTGCTTAATTCTCTGTGCCTATTTCTGTGAATTTGGTAGGTCGTTTCCTGAACTTGGAGAAATGGCCTTATGTAGGATATGTTCACCAGAGCTCTACGCTCTAGGGGTGCTTCCTTATGTGGGTGTGTAGGCCCTTTTGTTGTGGTGGGCCAACCACTGTGGGTGAGCTGATTAAGTGAGGCTGGCTCTGCCTGATTGGCTGCCAGGCCCAGCCTTGTGCAGTGGGTGCCATCTGCTGGTGGGTAGTGCTGGGCCCTCATGCAGCTGGCTGCTCAGTCTGGGGCGGGAGGCGGGGGGTCCAAGGACTGATGTGGCCTGTTGGTGGGTAGGTAGGCCCTTGGGCACTAATAGGCTGGAGAGAACACTCCAAGTGGTGCTTGTCAGCAGCAGTGTCTTCATTGCAGAAAAGCTCCCCCAAAATGGCAGCCACCAGCATCTGTGTTCCCAGGGGTAGTCCCATTGCCTCCTGTCTCTCTGGGAGGCTCTCCATGTTCAGCAAGTGTGTCTGACCCAGGCCCCTTTCAAATCACTGCCTCTGATGTGGGTCTTGGAGTGTGATTTTTGAGTATTCCCTTTAAGAGTGGAATCTCTGTTTCCTGTGGCCCTCTGGCTGTCACATGTATAAGCCCCACTGGTCTTCAAAGCCAGCTTTCTGGGGGTTCATCTTCCCCATTCAGGACCCCTGGTTGCAGAGTCAAGTCTGGGACTTGGACCTCTCCCTCCTTTAGGAAAACCCCTGCAAGGGTGATTACCCTTTAGTTTGTGAGTTGTCCCTCTGGGAGTGTGGGTCTTGATTATACCGTGTCTCTGCCCCTCCTACCTGTCTTGTTGTAGTTCATCCTTTGTATCTTTAGTTGTGCAAAATATTTTCTGCTGGTCTTCAGGTCACACTCATAGATAGTTGCTCTTTAAATAGTTACATTTTTTTATACGCTTGTAGAAGGAGGTGAGCTCAGGGTCTTCTTATTTTTCCATTTTGGCCACACCCCCTATAACTTCAATTTTAGAAATTTTAGAGCAGAAAAATACTTGACAAAAACAATACTAATTGCAGATCATTTATTTATAAAAGAGCAGGATCATTTGTAGCATGTAAATATCTATTTTTAACAATTGATTCATTCATCTATTTACTGATTCATTTATTTGGCAAATAATTCCTTCTCATGGATTAATTAGATGGAAGAATTCCTTCTACATCTTTCACTTAGGTGTTGACCAAGGAAATCTCTGTTGTCCAATTAACACGGAGAAAATAAATGGTTCAGATGCTCCTGGCAGCAATAGAGTTAATTAACTTTGACCCGATTTTTTAAAAACTTAATTCAAAAAAAAAAAAAGCCCTTTTTGCTTGCTAGAAATACTTTACTGTTTTAGTTCTCAACATCTCACTCCTGGTACATTAAAAATGCTGACCGAAATGTTTAAAAACCTGTAAGCTTCATTCACAATTCTGTGTGAATCTACCCTGTCATAAGGTTTTTATTTTTATCTGCCTTAAGTTTAGGCTGCAGAGATAAATTGGCTCATTGGGCTATCTCTTAATTATCATTGATGTAAGTGTCTATGACATATAATTTAACTTATCTGCATTTTATCTCAAATATATCTGCAATAATAAAATGAGATATTTCTCAGTGTTTTCCACATATCACCCTGAGATTGATATAAGGAAGGAGGAGCATGATTTTCTGTTTGATAATTGAAGAAACTGAGTCACAGAGCAATGAAATATCTACCAAAGATCATCCAAGGTCTGTGGCTGCAGAAATACATAAATTCTCTGGTAGGAAATAAAATGGTTTAAGTGGGTACAGCTACCTCCAGTCAATCTCCATCAACTCTTCCCTCGTGATTTTATGATACTTTTCTCTCATTTTGCGTTTCCTTCACACACGAAAAATCATGGTCATTCTCATATTGTTTACTTTTGTTCAAATTTTGTTTATATGTCTTCAAAATTATTTTTCATCTACGGGTAGTTAGTTTTGATCATAGGTTGTGGCTATTAGAAAGCAAGGACCATGAGTTTTATTTATTCTTTTTATCTCCTTTGTGCATAGAATACAGAGATAAGCTTGTAATGGGGGTTGGGGGGGAGGGTAAGTGGAAGTTTAGTCAACTGTGAGTCTGTATTTTCTATCTTGTATTGTTTTGAGTAAAAATTTCCTAGCAAAACTCTGCTGATTGGTGGTTACTGAAATAACCCAAGATCAAAGGAGGTCTCCTTGAGCCTTACACCCTCCATGTCTGTGGGCAGATACTGTAAGAGAAGAAAAAAAAATTTTTTAACCTGTTATGTAAAGGGTTAGTCAGTGTGTCAGAGCTTAATGCTGGTCTTCTGACTTCAAATTACACGCTTTGTCTACCTGTTTTTTAGCTCCTTAAAAGGCGTAAAACAGGCATTTTGGATACTGGGTCAAATTCATTCCACCTATGGGAATGTATATTGTGTATAGAAAATTACCTAGCATTAAAATCAAGCAGGTACTTCTCACCCAACTAAAATGCTTTTACTTTAGTCCATAAACTTAAGATAATTGAATGTTGAGACACTCCAATTATAACTGAAAAAAACAGTTCAAAACTTTGATTTAAAAATATTCTGGTCATTGTGGAAATTTTCTGTTTTTATTTCTGCACGTAAGGTTTTCAGTTTGTATTCCAGTTTATGAGCAGCCAGTTGTCGAAATGTTAGTCCCCAGTCAAGGTCAAACATCTCACACAAAGAATAGCATTTCTCTAAAGTGCAGTACTCCTGTGCACCTAGAGTGGAAATTTCATGAGCAGAACTCATTTGATCTGATCCTATCATAGTCACAAAACTCAGGCTCATTTTGATGTGACAGCAATGATGTTCTATAACAAGTATGGAGCCACCTGTGATACGGTTCTTTAGAACTACTTCATTTGGCCCTCACAGTGGCTCTGTTAGTTTGGCAGAAGAGTCATCACCATTATTAACCCACTTGAAACTGAGGATCTCAAAGCCAATGTCAAATGAGTTATTGTCCGAGACACAAGGTGGTATGTAGTTGGGGGGCATTTAGTTAAGTGCTTATCATGGATTAGAATGAACAGTGGGCATTAGATTTTTATAACAGATTATATGAGATGAATTATATGAATAAAGAACATGGGTTCTGGGTTCAAGTCTGCATTTTTTTCTCACTAATTCTATGACTTTGGGAAAATAGAAACTTTTTCAGTATCATCCTAAAAATGGAGAAAATAATATCACCCACTTCCTAGAGAATTAAATGAGTTATGTACAGAATATCTAAAGAACCCCTACAAATCAATCATAAAAATATTAATAACCCAATTAAAAATGCACAAAAACCCTGAATAGACATTTCACAAAAGAGAGTATACAAATGACTAGTAAGTACATGAAAAAATTCTCAACATAATTTTTCATTAGGGAAATATAAATTAAAACCACGATGAGATTGCGTGACACATCTGCCCGAATGACTAAAATGAAAAAGACCTCAATACCAAGTATTAGACAAGGATATGGAGTAACTGGAATTGCCCTACATTGGTAGTAGGTGTGTAAACTGATAGAACAGCTGTGGAAATACACAAGGTCATGGACAAGGACATTCATAGTAGTTATATTCACAAGAGAAAGAAAACCGGGAGCAGTCCTATGGCCTACACCAAGGTAATAAATAAATAAATGTATATCCATACAATGTAACGCAGCACTGCAATAAAAAGAATGAGCTCCACCTATGCACAACAGCATGAATGAATTTCATAGACATATGTTGAGCAAGAGAAGCCAGATATAAAGTGTGCATACACACTCTATAACTGTATTTATATGATGTCCTAAAACAGGCAGAGGAGTCTGCTGTCTGAGAAAGACACGGGGGAATTTTCTGTGTGTTGAAAATGTTCTAAATCTTAATCTAGGTGGTATTACACAGATGTATATGAATATAAAGAATTGTCAATCTGTATACTTATGATTTGTTCACTTTATGTTACAGCTCAATTTAAAAATAACCTATCTTCAACACTATTATATATAAAGTAGATAAACAGCAAGGACCTACTTTAGCACAGGGAACTATAGTCAATATCTTGTAATATCCCATAATGGAAAAGAATCTGAAAAAGAATATATATATGTATATATAAAACTGAATCACTTTGCTGTACATCTGAAAGTAGCACAACATTGTAAACTAACTATAATTCATTTAAAAGTGGTTAAAATTTTTTAAATGTAAAAAAGAAAAAGTATCTTCATGCCCAAGTATTTACTACAAAAAGATTTATACATAAATATTCATAGCAGCTTTAGTCATAAAACCCCAAACTGGAAATTAACCCACATGCAAATCAGCATTTGAATGGCTAAATGAACTATGTTACATCTGTACAATGGATTATTACTTAGCAATGAAAAGAACTAAATAATTGATAAATGCAACGACATGGATGAATCTCAAAAGCATGTTGAGTGAAAGAAGCCAGACATGAAAGACTGCATACTGTATGATTCCATTTATATAAAATCCTAGAAAATGGAAACTAGTCAATAGCAACAGAAAGCAGATTAGTGGTTGGTCAACTGGGGTCCAGGGTAGAGGGAGGGATGGTGAAAAAGGACATTGAAAGCCTGCAGGGTGAAGCAATGTTCTGAATCTTGATTGTGTCACTGGTTTCCCAGGTGAATACACATGTCAAATGCATCAAATTGTATCCTCTGAAGGGATGTAGGTCCATAAGTCATACCTTAATAGAGTTGGTGAAAAATAATATATATCAAATTAACAATACGCAGTGACGAAAAGGTCTGGAGGGCACTAGCTGAGTGAACTTCAGTTTCCCTCCTAGGATCCCAGGCCCCAAATCAAATTAAAGCTCACCTAAACAGGAAGTGTGTAAGGGGTAGTGGGTCCCACCCACTTTGCCTTATGGAGGCAAATGGAGGCCACAAATGGGGAGTGGAGTTTAAAGAATTGTTAACCACATAATTGAAAAAGTCAAAAGACAACAATAAGGTATCAGAGAGGTAATAATAGCAGGATGCAATCATCACCCCTAGGTTTGGGGAAAACAGATGAGAGAAGTTAGAATTATTGAAACTTGGAAACTCAAAGGATGGTCCTGGGGGCTGGGACCCAGACCCTGAGTAGGTTGCCCAGGCTGGCTGGTGCAGGTGTCTCTGAGGCTAGTTTTACAGATGTCACAGAAACTGCACACTGGATTCAGCTGCTGCTACAGGAGGAGCCGACTAATGTTGGGGTGAAGAGACAGTTCTAGGATGATGCTTTGAAGAACAGGAAGCAAACAGGAGAAAGCCCATCCTTTCTCCCTCCACCGACCTTGCAGTCTCCCTCTAGTGCCCCTCGTTGACATTGCCTCACAGTGAGCAGCTGCAAAAACCAAATGTTGGTTGGCAGAGTCCAAGCTTTGGCATCATAGAGCATGATAAAGAAACGGGTGGAGGGACAGTGAAATTGAGATTGGGCCTTGAACAATTTTGTATTTAACTCTTGGCTTTGCTCCTCACTTGTGTGACCTTGGGCAAGTTTCTTAACCTCTCTGGGCCTCAGCCCCACATCAGTAAAATGAAGGTAATATTCCTTTATAAACTTGTGGTAGTGAACCTTCAATAAGTGGACTCTAATATTTAATTTCTTTGTTTTTGTAGCACGAGTTCCTCCTTCACTCACTCCTGTGAATCACTCCCAGTATCATGGCCTGGTGACCTGGTCCTTGGGATGGCTCTGCTCAGCTCTGTGCTCTCCAGTCCCTCATGAAAAGCCTCCTAATGGTTAGAAATTCTGATAACTAAGGTGTGGCAGAGTTGGACTGCAGTCTGTGGTGTATCATTTGGATTTCAGTCCTGGGGGGAAGAAGTTAAGCAGCCAGCTTATCCTCCATTTCTCTCCTGTAACCAGGAGGACACTCTTGGGAGACAAAGAAGGCAAGCGACCCAACGTAATCTCCTTATAAACATGCTGATGATCAGCCTCTGGTAAATAAACTAATGAGACTGACTTTCAGGAGAGTCCCCATCTATGGAATGCTTTTAGCAGAAACGACCCTGAATTAGTCTTGCTTATGGAAAACTAATTTTGAGTCTATGGATTTATGAATCATGGCTCCCTGGAGGTTCCATTTAAGTCTATAATGATCTGGGTATAAAATGGAGATGATTTATCACAGAAAGTGTCCCTGTGTGTGAAGTCATCCACACCTCTCTTTGGAGACCCCATAATTACTCTGGGCCAGGGACTACCTATCTGATGCAGGAAGAGGAACTGGGAAGCTACACTCCAGATACTGGACCCCTCCCTGCTTCACCACTGCCTCTTAATTACAGGAATCCTTAAAATGATTAGTGAAGTTTGACACTAAACTCACACTAACCCAGCCAGCAAGCTGTTGACATGGTCCGATCATACTTTTTTGGTCAATGAAGTATGACCAAAAACAAGCCCTGAAACAAGGGGTTACTGAGCCCTAAAAATAAGGGGTTAGAGGCTTTTAATGATGTGTATCAGACATATTGACTTTTTAATTCACTAAATAACATTCATATTCTAGAATCTAACTCATATGTGTTTCTGGCTGTTGTAACTTTCTGCTCTCTAAAAGAGTAAAGGTAAAATGAGCACTAAACTACCTTCAGAAAATAGGGGTTTGGGCTCTCGCTCTGCCAGAAATGGACTGTGTGACTTTGGGTAGAGCCCTCAACCTCTCTGAATCTCCATTTCCTCAACTACACAATGGGGGCTGATCATACTGCCTCCCCCATGGGGTTGCCATGAGAATCAAATGGAAGATGTAGAAAAATGCTAAATAAACTGCACAAAATACGAAGTCGTATTTCTACTAGAGGAGTTATCTTTTCTGTGTGTCTACAGCTTCATTCAAATACAATGTTTCTATATTTAAAGAAGCAACACTTTCCACCTCTTCCAGTGTTTTTGCTAATATTTGCCTAAATATGAAGCAAACAATCTACATTCTCTTACTGATAATAATACTTACAGATCTATTAACAGATCTGTTAACAATTCATCTGCTTTTAAAAAAGTAGTTTATTGAAGTGTATTTTACATGAACTGAAACACAGACATCCTAAGTATATAGTTCAATCAGTTTTGACAAATGTATACACCTGTGTAACCCATCCTTCTATCAAGATTTAGAACATTTCTAATACCCCATAAAGATCCTGTGTGCCCCCTTCTAGTCCATCACACCCTTCAGAAACAATCATTTTTCTGATTTCTACTGCTGTGTATTAGTTTTGCCTGTTTAGAACTTCGTATTTTCTTGTGTTTGGCTTCTTTCCTTTTCAGGATAATGTTTTTGAAATTTAGCCACATTGTGGATATAAGGAACACATTCTTTTCTTTTTTTCTGTATAAGATTCCACTGTATGAATATACTACAGTGTATTAATCCACGCTCCTATTAATGGCCATTTGGGTTGTTTCTAGTTCTTAACTCTTAAGAATAGGCTAAAGACAGCCTTGTACAAGACTTTGTATAGACAAGTATCTTTCTATCTTTTAGGTAATTACCTAGAAGTGGAATTACTGTGTCAATATATGCATGTTTAACTTTTTAAGAAACTGCCAAATGGTTTCTTAAAGTATGTGAGAATTCCAGTTTTTCCATTTCCTTGCTAACATTTGGTGGTGTCAGAGTTTTTTCATTATAGCCATGGGCGTGTCATGGTACCTCTGGTTCTTTTTTCCAAGTTTTCCTGGATTCTTAAACTATATCTGTGGAACCCCCTTGGGGTACGTTCATGCAGTTATACGCAAAAATATATGCCTGCTTATATTTTCATGAGGTTAGAAACTACATCAATTTCAGCTTCTTAAAGTAACCCCTCACTCCCTCAAATGATAACAGTTATACAAGCAGTAGTCTCTGAAGATGGAATTTTTGGTCAGTTTGATAGGGTAGGCCATAATTAAGTAGCAGCAATCAACTATTTATATTCTTACACCTTAAAGAGTTTGTTTTACTGTAACATGCAGTTGAACATAACACAAATTCTTACTAGCTCTTGATGTCTTAAGATACCATTTGGCCCAGATTTCTAAAATGTCCTCATGTATCATCCATAATCCTTTCTATAATGAAAATCATGTCCTCTGGCTCTGTGCTATTTATTAGGAAAGGAAATTTGCATTCCTGATTTGATTAAGGAAAAATCAGCCATGGAGACTTTCACAAGGAATGTTTTGTGGTCTACCTGAAACTTGAGCAAAGAAACTGGGTAGGGATAATTGCCACAGACGTTCAACGTGCCCTATAAGGCCCAATTTATTATTGTGATTAGCCTCATCAATGTAGTCTTTTAGGAATTTGCTTCCTAGATTGTTGTTTATTTTCATATGCATAATTTAGCAAAAGTTTTCAAAGCACCGTTTGTGTGTGTGTAACTTAAAAAGGCAGTGAGCTTCAGAAGAGAGGAAGTTTCCTTTTTGCAACCTCCTCACATTCAGTTTTAGAATTCACACTGAATGAATTCAAGGATTAAAGAAAGAATTGAGAAATGTTTGCTCATTCTATGGATGTCCTGTTTATGCCCATTTCATAGTGTGCCATTAATTTTAACGGTCATTTCCAGAATAATAATAAGAGAGCCAGCTTCTAGCATTTATCTTTGTAAATGCCTTTTGTTAGGCGTTTGGGTTTGACTAAAAGTAACATAGAATTATGAGTTGACCAATCTACACTGCATTCTATTCATTGCTTAAGTATTAAAATAATGAATAAGATAATAATGAATAATGAATAAGAAGGATAGTACTTCATTCCAGACTATTATGCTCATAAAGGCATTAGTTTAGTATCTCACCGATGGTCATTTTGTCATTTGCTATAATTAGGGAGAAATGGAGCAGGAGAGAATGTTCTGATATGCTTTTATTTTTTGATAACAGATTTAATGAGATATAATTCACGTACCATACAACTCACACATTTAAAGTGTACAATGTAATGGTCTTCAGGGCTGTGCAACCAACAATACAATCAATTTCAGAACATTTTTATCACTCCCAAGAAACCCTTTACCTTTTAACAGTCACCCCCCCACCTCAATTTCCCCTCAGCCTTTTCAGCCCTGCATAGCCACATATCTACTTTCTGTATCTACGTATTTTTGTGAATTTGCCTATTCTGGACATTTCATGTGAGTGAAACTGTTGACTGAAATAAATGCACAGGCTGGAAATTGAGAGTTATGTTTTATTTGGCAGAAGAACTGGAGGGAGCCGGGATGACAGCCTCTCAGATGGCTCTGAGGGACTGCTCCGAAGAGATAGGGGAGGAGCTAGGATATATAAGAGTTTTACAACAAAGATCAGGTAGTTGGAACATTAATAAGAGAATACTTGTTAACTGAAGAAAACCAGGCATCTCAAGTTGAAGTATTTAGCACTTTTCTTTGTATGGAAGGGAGGAAACATTCGGGCTCGTTGAATTCATTTTTTTGACAAGCACCTAGCTATCTAGGGCCAGTATCCTGTCCTTTCTTATTCTGAGTCCTCTCAGAGTGCACCATTGTGAGTGGCTGCAGAGGCCGGGCTGCAGGCTTGTCTTCACTGAGGGGTGGCAGCAGCTGCTGACTTGATGGCTTCAGCATTCTTTGTTTACTGATATGGCGTGCAGTATTTTTCGTTCACAAAAATCATACAATATGTAGTCTTTTGGGACTGTCTTCTTTCAATTACCATAATTTTTTGAGGTTTATCCATATTGTAACATGCATCCTCCATTGTTGGAGGATATTCCGTTGTGTAAATATATTACATTTTATTTATACATTTGTCATTAATGGATGTTTGTATTGTTGCCACTTTTTGGCTATTGTGAATAATGCTGCTATCAACATTTGCACAGACATGTGTTTTCAGTTCTCTTGATATTTACCTAGGAGTGGAATTGCTGGGTCACATGGGAAGTCTAGGTTAACCTTTTGGGAAAATGCTACACCGTTTTCCAAAGCTGCTACACCATTCTACGTTCCCATGAGCTGTATGTGAAGTAGTATCTCGTTGTGGTTTTGAATTTCATTTCCTTGATGGCTAGTAATGTCAAGTATCTTTTCATGTGCTTATTGGCCATTTGTGTATTTTCTTTGGAGAACTATCTTTTCAGACTCTTTGCTTGCTTTTTAATTGGGTTGTATTCTTACAACAGTTCGAAGAGTTTTGGTATGTGTTTGAGTAATAGCATGAAATAGAAAAAAAGTATGGGTATCTCTGAAAATGATAATAGTATAGGTATTGATAGAGATGCTTGGAAGCACATAACTTAAGAGTGGAAGCCACCATAAAGATGGCCGAGGCAAAGCCTTCCTTTTATAAATGAGGAAACAAATTATTGTAAAGATTAAATGATTTCCTGAGAAGCAACAGCCAGGAGGTTGAAGAATGGGGACTTAAGCCCAAGTGCTTATGCAGAATTAGCCACTCTAGCTGATGCATTTTATTGCTTGGAAATGCAAAATGATGCTCTGTGCTGCCAAGAATTCTTAGATCTTTGTTTGCTTCTTGTTCTTTAAAGATAAGCACAACATTTATATTTATTGCTGTGGATCATACCAGTTTCTGTGTTGGGTAAGACTAATGGGTGATGAGTTAGAGCAGTGCCTCTCGGGTTTGAGCTTGCATCAGAATTGCCTGGAGAGCTTCTGGAAACACAACTGTGCCCAACATACTTAATGTGCAAGATCATATAATATATTTTTTAAATAATGACACATGATGCACGGGTGCCATTGACAAAGGTTGAAAAGTGTGTAGCACTTATTACATGACTCCAAATAAACATTTATTGAATGGAAATTGAAAAACATAGTTGAATGTGTAATCTACAACCATGGTTCTGAAATGAACATGTGTCAGAATCACCTGGCGGGCTTATTAACACACATATTGCTGGCACACACCCCCTGAGTTTCTGATTTAGTAAATTTGTGGAGGGACCCAATAATATGGATTTTTAACAAGTTCCCAGGTGATGCTGATGCCTGCAGGTCCAGGGACCTCACCATGAGAACCACTGCACTAGAGGAAAGAAAACATTTCAGTGCCTGGGGCAAGGATAATGTGGTGGAGGGCAGGACTAAATTACAACATAATACCATATACAAGTGAAAAATCTTATTTTTAATCTTTTTCAGTGTATACGTTGGAATACATAACTTGTTTTTTCTTACACTGGCTTGAAAGGGAGATTGTAACAAAAATGGCAGGCCTTTTGATTTCCCTAATCACAAACTGCAGAATTTTATACCATCTAAACATTAAATATAATTATATATGTATAACATACATGAAACATTACATATAATTATATATATATATATATGAAAACATTTGACAAGGATATTTGGCTTCATTTGTTACCTAGAATTCTTGTTTTTTTCTAAAACAAGGCAGCAAGAAGATATCATTATGATGCAGCTGGAAAGATGATCAAATTTCTCTGAAAGAGCTAAGTCATGGCCATGTGCTTAGCGTCCTTAACACTGAATCTTGTAGACCTTAGGTCCTCTGTAAATACTTGCTGAATGGATGAATACTTTATCTGCCATGGATTTTACTTTGGCTCAATCATGGTAACTTTCAAGTTGAAGAACATGGCTGATAAATTTTAGCCATGATTTTCAGACTTCCACATCAAGATGAGAGGCATATGCCTTTCATTAAATCTTTCTGAACCCTTATACATCTTTTTCTCCTGGGAGTTCTGAGCCAATAACTGTACTTAACCTGTAGGCTTTAGGTGATCAAATATATTTTAAAATAAATATCACACATTGAGCACAAATTATGCTACTCAGTTATTGCCAATTTCTGAGAGAGTTCTGAGATGAAGTATTTGGACATTATCTAATGAATCAGCCTAGATAGAGTATGTTTTACGTCTTTAGAATACTTATTGTTTTCATTGAATTGAGTTTAAGAGTTAGGAAATTTTTGTGGATAACCTTAAAAAAGTTGTTAATCTTAAAAAAAAAGAATGGATCCAGGGTTGAATTATCTACATAAAACTTGGAGAATTCTCATAAGGTAAGATACCAAGTCTAAAGTGTTATTGGGAACGCTGGACAGCCACATGTAAATCAATGAAATTACAATGCTCCCTCACACCAGACACAAAAATACATGACACCATAAACCTCCTAGAAGAGAACATAGGCAAAACATTCTCTGATATAAATCATAGCAATGTTCTCCTAGGGTAGTCTACCAAGGCAATAGAAATAAAGGCAAAAATAAACAAATGGGACCTAATTAAACTTATAAGCTTTTGCACAGCAAAGGGAACCATAAATAAAATGAAAAGACAACCTACAGAATGGAAGAATATTTGCAAATGATGTGACTGACAAGGGCTTAATTTCCAGAATGCACAAACAGCTTATACAACTCACTAACAAAAAAAAAAAAACCCAATCTAAAAATGGGCAGAACGTCTAAACAAGCATTTTTCTAATGAAGACATACAAGTGGCTAATAGGCTCATGAAAAGATGCTAATTATCAGAGAAATGCAAATCAAAACTACAATGAGGTATCACCTCACACTGGTCAGAAAGGCCATCATTATAAAGTCCACAAATGATAAATGCTGGAGAGAGTATAGAAAAAAGGGAACCCTCCTACACTGCTGGTGGGAATGTAGTTTGATGCAGCCATTATGGAAAACAGTATGGAGATTCCTTAAAAAACTAAAAATAGACTTATCCTATTATCCAACAATCCAATTCTTGGGCATATATCCAGAGAAAATTCTAATTTGAAAAGATACATGCACCCCAATGTTCATAGCAGCACTATTTACAATACAATTGAAGCAACCTAAATGTCCATCAACAATGGATAAAGAAGTTGTGATATATGTATGCAATGGAATATTACTCAGTCATTAAAAAGAGTAAAATAATGCCATTTGCCACAACATGGATGGACTTGGAGATTGTCATACTAAGTGAAGTAAGCCAGAAAGAGAAAGAAAATACCATGTGATATCACTTATATGTGGAATCAAAAAAAAAAAAAAAGACACAAATGAACTCGTTTACAAAACAGAAACAGAGAAACAGACTCACAGACATAGAAAACAAATTTACGGTTACCAGAGGGGAGAGGAGGAGGCATGGAGGGATAAACTGGGAGTTTGGGATTTGAAGATACCAAGTACTATATATAAAACAGATAAAAACAACAAGGTCCTACTGTACAGCACAGGGAACTATATTCAATATCTTGTAATAGCCTATAATGAAAAAAAATTAAAAAGGAATATATGTATAACTGAATCACTATACTGTATGCTAGAAATTAACACAACATTGTAAACCATCTATACTTCAATTAAAAAAAAATACACCGTCTATATTTCCAGAACCAGCATGCAATTTATTTTCCTGTTTGCCATTTTCTAAAATGGCAAAATGTATAAGTAACCAACTAGCTGATTGCCTGTTGGGGCAAGTGCAGTGGAAGAGTGCTTGGGCTTTGGCGTCAGAGCTGTGTTTGTATTCTGGCTCTGTTACGTCCAAGTTGTCTGACTGTAGCAGAATCTGTGTTGTGTCGCTCAGATCCCTATTCAGGACTGAAGAACTTATTCTCTCCAGCTGCTGCAAGTGCTAGACTGTGTCCAGTTGTCACAGGAATATAAAATCCTAGTCCCCTCACCTCAACTTGGGACAACTCTTAAGGGTCGTAATAGCATTGAAGCTCAAATCCCCCCTCGCCCATCCCTGCTTCCTTCCCTTCCCCTCCAGGTACTAATCCTGAGAATTCTAGTCCACAGATTTTCTGAACACAAATCTCTGTCTCAGGGTCTGTTTCCTATCAACCCAGTGTGCAACAGCGATCTTTTATAAGTTACTGACCTTCTTTGACCTTAAAAGAAGCTTCCTATAACAAAGCCTATCTCATTTAAGCGTTATCAGAACTAAATTAGATCATTCCCTGGCACAATGTCAGATACCAGATAGATGCCCAATAATGTGAAATTCTTTTCTGTTTTCCAGGTATATTTCCTTCCTGCTTGTAGCTAAGTCAGTTTTCCCCTAGACCACTGACCTTATGCAACCACTCATACCTGGAAGAATCTGAGATCTGAGATTCTGTGAAAACTTTCAGTTGGTTTCCCAACCTCAGAAAACTAGTTCCATTCTGGAACTAGTTATAGAGAAAGAGGGTTGATAGGACATTACCACAATGCCACGTAGACCAAGCTATGGTTTCCAATGGCTACTTCTGATTAAGTTTCCTCTGACTTCCAAGAAAATGAATGGTAAACATTTTTAAAGTTAAGGTTCTCATGTTCAGTTTAATGAGTCAACTTGAGAGAATATGACACTGCTTTGAGAGGCAGGCTTTTTTCTTTTTTTAAATAAGATTTTACTCTTTTCTGCTCAAAAATACCATACACCAAGAACATACTTCACTGTGCTTCACTGTGCAACCTACTGGATCATCTGGTAAGTAAAGCCAACAGTGTCATACACATGTTATAGCACTGCTCATTAAAACTGGGAAGTCCACAGTCCACGTTACAAAAGGGGTTTAACCCAGATGAGGGCTTTCGTAGTGATTATGATTGCTCACTTTGATAAACATTTATTGAGGATAATTCTGTGTGAAGTTCTGAAATTGTACAGATGAAGAAGGCATGGTCATCTGCCTTCAAAATCTTATCTGCTAGCCCTTCAAGTTGCTTGCCATATGCAATTCTTTGTGAGTAGGAAGGGGGATCAGAAATGGAAAGCCAAGTTTTATTTTTTAACTATAATAGAAATCTATGTAATAGAGAGTAGCAAATATAAATTACTCATTATTCCTCAATATCCATTCTATCCTGCTTCCTTTTAGTAACAAACTACTTCCCCACAATTTTAACTGGGCGTATGTCGATCTAGATAGAGACTACATTTCCCAGACTCCCTTGCTGTTAGATGTGACCACATGACTACATTTTGGACAATGGAATATAACCAACAGTGATGTGTGTGGTTTCTGGGTCACACCTTAAAAAGAAAAATCTTTGCCACCACTCTCTCTCTCCACACTGCTGACTGGGAGATGACCCATCCATAAGTGAACACTATATACTGAGAATGTAGAGACACCTCCAAAGTGTCTGGAATACCACATAAGAAATAGATTTCTGTCTTATTTAAGCCCCTATATTTTAGGTTCTTTTTAACCTACACCCTGACCAATCCATGTATTATCTCACTTAATCCTTATAATTAACATGTGAGGTAATTTTTGGTATCCCCATTCATAGGTGAAGAAACTGATTCAGAGATTAATTTGCCCAAGCAAGTAGGAAAACTTGAATAAAGTCCAGATAATTTACTTCAAATCTAATTCTTTTCTCCAAATCAAATCTTTTCAGGAGAAAACTAAAACATCTTCTAGTCCAGAAAGTAGAGGTCAAGGAGACATAACCAAAAGTTCATAAAATCAAGTAAGGATAGTTTGAATTTGTCTTGTTCATCAGATCTTTTCTATTAGAGCTGGGTTAGGGAGGCTTATTTGAAGATTAAAACCAGCAGAATTAAAGTTAATAAAAAGGATTGTCCTATTTTGCATAGAAAGTCAACTAAGAGAAATCACTACTCCAAGAAGTGAAGACTGAAAGTATAAGTTGGCTGAAGGTGGATTAGGTCATCTGTTCACAATAGACTCAGATTAGGGAAGTTTTGTAGGTGTTTGGGTCCATCCTTAACTTGTAGGGTTTTTTAAAAAATTTTTTAAAAATTTATTTGTATATTAATTTTACAATATCATATTTTTAAAATTGAAGTATAGTTGATAGACATTATTAAATGTTACAGGTATACAATGTAGTGATTCACAAAATTTTAAAGGTTTTACTCCATTTGTAGTTATTATAAAATATTGGCTATATTCCCCATGTTGTACAATACATCCTTGTAGCTTATTTTATACCTGATAGTTTCTACCTCTTGATTCTCCACCCCCATCTTGCCCCTCCCCCTTCCCTCTCCTTACTGTTAACCACTAGTTCTTCCTCTGTATCTGTGAGTCTGTTTCTTTTCTGTTATATTCACTAGTTTGTCGTATTTTTTTAGACTCCACATGTAAGTGATATCTTACAGTATTTGTCTTTCTCTGATTTATTTCACTTAGCATAATACCCTCCAAGTCCATCCATGCTGTACACCAGAAACTAATACATTTTAAATCAACTGTACTTCAATTAAAAAGCAAACAAACAAACAACCCATTTAAAATATGTGTAGAAGGACTGAAAAGATATTTTTCCAAAAGAGGAATGCAGATGGCCAACAGGAACATGAACAGTTGCTCAGCTTCACTAATATCAGGGAAATGAGAATCAAAATCATGAGATATCGTCTCACATCTGTCAGAATGGCCATTATCAAAAAGAACACAAATAATAAATGTTGGCAAGGATGTGGAGAAATGGGAACCCTTGTACACTGTTGGTAGGAATGTAATTGGTGCAGCCACTATGGAAAACAATATGGAGGTTTCTCAAAAACTCCAAAATAGAACCACCATATAGCCCAGCAATTCCACTCCTGGGCATATACCCAAGAAAAACAAAAATGTTAATTCAAAAAGATATGTACACCCCACTATTAACAGCAACATTATTTATAATTGCCAAGATACAGAAGCATTCTAAGTGCACATCAATAGATGAATGGATAAAGAAGATGTAGCATATATATTCAATGGAATACAACTCACCCATAAAAAAGAAGGATATTTTGCCATTTGTGGCCCTTCATTCACTGTTTTTTTTCCCCACTATTTGTATTTTTAGGTAGGTTAGTTACATTTCTTGACCATGGAGAAGTGGCCCTCTGTGGGAGATGTCCTATGCCTCCCAGCAGCACACTCCTCTCCTGTCACCCGAGGGCCAGGGTCCAGCTGGTTCCAGGGTAGTGTCTGGTCTGTGTTTGCAGATTCCTTCCACAGGCTTTGGGATTGTTGTTTTCATATTTCTGGTATCTGCCCCTTCTTATTTCTGGTATCTGGTTTTCTTACATCTGGTATCTTATTTATGGTATATGCATAAGACTGCAGAAGAGTCTTTCGCAGCTTTCCTGACAGGAGAAGCCAGTGCCTGCCCACTGCTGGGTGGAGCTTGGTCCCTGACCTCTCGTGGGTAGGGCCATGTCTAGAGGTCCTTTGTGACCTAGGAAGTCTGCTGACAGGTTGGGCTGTGTTCCCACCCAGTATGTTGTTTGGCCTGAGGGTTCCCCGCCCTTAAGCCTACAGGCTGTTGGGTGGGGCTAGGTCTTGGTGCTAATGATCCAATCAAGATGTCAGCCTCCAGGAAAACTCATGTAGATGAACACTCCTGGAATATCTGCCACCAGCTTTTATGTCTCCTGTGTGAGCCATAGCTGTCCCCTACCTCCCCAGGAGACCCTCCAAAACCAGCATGCAGGTCTGGCCCAGGTTCCTATGAAATCACTGCCTCTGTCCTTGGACCTGGTGCACACGAGATTCTATACATGCTTCCCAAGAGAATGAAGTCTCTGTTTCCCGCAGTCCTCCTGGAGTTAAGCCCCACTGGCCTTCAGAACCAGTTGTCCTGGGGTCTCCTCCTCCCAATGCTGGAACCCCGAGCTGGAGAGCCTGATGTGTGGCTCAGAACTCTCACTCCTGTGGAAGGGCCTCTGTGACTTAATTATTCTTCAGCTTGTGGGTCACTCACCCAGGTTGTATGGAGCCCGATTATATAGTGAGCACGTCCCTCCTACCATCCTGCTGTGGTTCCCTCTTCATATTTCCAGTTGAAGAAGTTCTTTTTTGCCAGGTTCCAGTCTTTTTTTTTGTTTTGTTTTGTTTAATGCTTGTTTAGCAGTCAGTTGTGATTTTGTTATAGTTGTGAGGAGAAGTGAGCTCATGGTCCTACTACTCTGCCATCTTGACCAGAAATCCTTAACTTGTAGTTTTAAGTTTTAAAGAAGAGCTCTGCATTCCCCCACCAAGTTCCCCTTGGGGACTCTCTGCCAGAAATCTCAGATGGACTGGCTGGCACAGCATGGCATTCCTTAAATTCTCATGCTGGTGCTGGCACAGCACACCAAGCTGTGAGGAGCTGTGCTGCCAACAACTTCAATGAGGAAGAGGCAGACCATATGCTAAGATGTGACCTCAATAAATGTCCTTAACTTCACAGTGATGAACAAGCAGGTGCCTAATAACCATGTTTTGAAATTATGTCACAGTCTGGGTTTTGGAAGAGCAACAATTCATCCTTTATCCACCACCAGAAGACTGCAGGTTGTCTATGAGTTGGTTGCTCTTGGAAGTTTTCTTATGTGAGGACCCTCAGAATGAAAGCAACACAAGTTCATCCTTTGTCTTTGAGAAGGGCCATGCTCCCCTACGTGTGGTCTCAAGTCATCAGCCTCCTTTCAAACCCCAGACCCCTTGTCTTCCTTCTTTTGCTGGGATTTGCTCCATCAAATGTCCCTCTTAATTGACACCTCAATCTTTCCATCTGGTGTCCCTGTTTGTTCCTTCACACACACACACACACACGCACACACACACACCCTTGTGGTGATTTTGTAATGTGTTAAGTTGGCTAAGCTGAATTGCATTTCCCAGAGTTCCCTTTCCTGTCTGTTTCTAGTTATTTGGGCTGGAGTGAGATTCTTGAGGGAGATTTGGAGAGGTGGAGGTGAAGCAGCAGCCATTTTGCAGCACGCACGCATTGCCGCTTACCTGCTGGCTCAGCTGGTTGCCGTGAAGTGACAGCCCCATCTGCAAGGGCCCTACCTTCCCCTGGACCCTCCTCCCGTGTGCTCCCATTCCTAGGCCAGGTGTATGTATTTAGCTCCATGAAGAAGGTTCCAGCTTCTGCAGGACAACCACACCACACACTCAGAGGCAGTGAGAGCCGACATGGGTCTCTGTCCATCCTTGTGGGGCCCCAGCTTATGTCTGTGGGCTCCAGACAGCTCTTGCTCTCCTTCACATCACACTCATCTTCCCTTCTATTTACCCCTGTGGACTTCACACTCCGTCTCCGAATGCAAAGACAACAGCCTCACAGAGACCGCTTGGCCAGCTCCCATAATTCTGTATGGTCAGATCCCTGTAAACAAATCCCTCTGTGCACACACACACACACACCTCCCAGTGATTAGCTGTTGCTGATACACACCTCTTGACATTTTTACCTAAAACCCCTAAATTATATACTGCCCACATTCTTCCTTTCACCCCAACATTCTCTAGAACACAGTTTATGATTCAACATCTCACTACAACAAACTCATGTAAGTATTTTCAAAGTGACCATGTCAGAACTCTTGTTAAAAATGCAGATTCCTAGGCCCCACCTCCAGACCAATTGAACCAAAATCTCTAGGGGTGGATGCTGGAATATGTGTTTTGAACAAGCTCTCCCCAGACTGGGATGCAAAGCAGAGTTCCAGAAGTACTGCTTGATTCTCTGTAAGCTGGGCTCTCTTCCATTACATTCTTGTGTATCTTCTGTACTTCTCTGGAATCTGCTCTCTTGAGTGGCAAGAGTCAACTTCTTTTCTTTTCTCTTCTTTTTAATTGAAGTATAGTCAGTTACAATGTGTCAGTTTCTGGTGTACAGCACAGTGTCCCAGTCATGCATATACATACATATATTCGTTTTCATTAAAGGTTATTACAAGATATTGAATATAGTTGTTTGTTTTCTGACTTTGGTCTTCAGGAGCAGTTGACATTATTGGAAACCCTTTCTTTCTATTCTTTATGTCCTCGTAGGTGTATGTCCTGATGGGTCGCCCCTAAAATTTTCTGATCTGTTCCAGCTACTAGGCACCTAGGACTCCAACCTAACTCTCCTCCTTACCCTCACTTCTTTTTGTCTTCTTAGCTAGAATTTCCCAATGTAATATCTCAATTCAACTAAGAAGTGTATTGAACAATTACTGTATGCCCTGCATTGTGCTGGGCCCTGGAAATACTCTTTGCACTAAAGGAGCTCCCAGTCTAGTGTTCCAAGAAACTCTAAGTCATCAATTGTAATTCAGGGTAATAAGTGCACGCAGGCATGAGTAGTGAGTGCTAAGAGGGAAGCAAGAGGCCGGGGCAGTATGCCCAGAGGAAGACTTAAAGAGGTGTCACTCTAGCAGGTATAGAATCGAATGAGGATGTTCTAGCAAAGAGAAGAGCCTGTCCTAAAGGCAGGGGGTGTGAGGGATCAAGGTGCATTCTGGAATCTAAATAATTTGCTTTGTCATGTGAGGGAATGGCGAACATGCAGCTGAACAGGTAACTCAGGACGCATCGTGAAGGGCCTAAACCACCTCGTTAAGGGAGTTGGTCTTTATTCTAAAATGGCATTAGGGCGTTTTAAGCAGCAGAGAAAAAGGGGTGGCAGATTTACAGTTTCAGAAATACTGTCCCCCTTTAGTGGTGATAAAGGTGGCAATCCTAGAGCCAGGGAACCTGTTAGGAGGCCTTTGCAGGAACTCTGTGTGAGGAATGGTAAGTGCCTGAGTCAAGGCTGGGCAGGATGGTTGAAGATGAACACAGAGATCTGGGAGGTGGGATTGACAGAACTCAGTGGCTGTTTTGAAGTGGGTTGTGGGGAGGCCTGGGGGAGTGAATGAGAAAGGGGAGCCAAGGATATTGTGTAGATGTCTGGGCTGAGTGGATAGGCTATGTGCCCTTATCTTAGACAAGGGGGGAAACCAGTGGCAGACAGCGGGCAGGAATGCAGAGTTCGGTGCTGGGCCCCGCTCAGGTGATGTAGGCAGATGAACAGGGGGATAGCAGGCCTGCTCAGGGGGACCTGGGCCTTGCCGATTGCACTGAGACTGCTCTTTTGGGGCACCCCAAGCCATGTGTGCTAGACTGAACTTTTATGAGGAGAAATGGATACCCAACAACTTGAAACAACCTAACAGCTGAACTAATTTATTAATCCTATCCTCCTATAAACTCTGTCACTCAGCATCTACAGCTCCTTCCCTCCTCCCCATCTCCCCAGCAGCCCTGAGGGGGAAGTTGTGGGAGGCTGAATAATTGGCCCTTCAAAGTTGTCCCTGTCCTAATCCCAGGAACCTGTGACTATGCTACCTTACATGGCAAAGGGGACTTCGCAGATGTGATTAAATTAACCATCTTGAAATGGGGAGATTATCCTGGATTACGTGGGGGGCCTAGTGTAATTGCAAGGGTCCTTATAAGGGGGAGGTAAGAACAAAAGAGTCAGAGGAGATGTGATGAGGGAAGCAGTCATGGGGTCATTGTAGGTCATAAGCCATGGAATGCAAGTGGCCTCCTGAAACTGGAGAAGGCCAGGGAATGGACTCGCCCCTCGAGCTTCCAGACAGAACCAGACCTGCCTATACCTTGACCTCAGGCCACTGAGACTGGATTTGGAATTCTGACCCCTGGAACTGAAAGATAATAAATGGTATGGTTTTAAGCCATTACATCTGTGGTGATGTTACATCAGCAAAGGAAACTAATACAAAATTGTAACGAGGATCACAAGGATCGAAGCTGTAGGAACACACAATGGCCTTAGGCACTGGCACAAATTAACCCTCAAGCCTGCCTCGCTGGGCTAGGTTACAACAGCCTGAAAGGCCCCAGTGCCAAAGTTTATTATTTCTTGGTTGGACACTAGTAACCAACCCTACCCCGCTTCCCCAAGAGTTATGCTTTGTTACCATCTCTTTTGCTAAACCAATAGTTTCCAGACATTAGTGAGCATCCGAATCACCTGGAGGGTGATTGCTAGGACCACCCTCACAGTAGGGTACTTTCAGGGCCTGAGAATTTGCATTTCTAACAAGCGCCCAGCTGATACTGTTGGTCTGAGGACCACAACTCTGAGCACTACTCTAATATCTATACTAATCTCTTTTTGCTCACTCTGAGAATTACCATATACGTCTTCTCCCCCTTCTCTGACTGTCAGCTCTCTTGGGTCTCATTCTTCTTTATGTCCTCAGAGTTTAGCAATGTGCCTGACCATGTAGACATTTCATGACTGTCTGCTGATTCCCTGCGTAGCCCTACCCAACTTCTGTTACCTAAAAGTCAGGGACCCATCTCCTTTCAGCAAAACATTCTTTAATGCACAAAGCATTCTTTAAGATAAAGAATTGTTTACAACCCCAGCAAATTTCATTGAGATATGAGCAGTTGGATACTATTTCCAATGAACTGTGCAGAGTCCACTCTCTGGCTTTTTTATATGCCTGTAAAATTAAGCTTAATTATCTTTCCATTGTTGGCGACTTCTCAATAAGAGATCTGTCAAGTATAACACTGTCACAGGGCATTTGGTGACATAAAGAAGAGAGAAATTATATTACAAGAACAAACATTTCCCCCCACTGGGGGTAGAAGAGGGAGTGAGGAGAAGAAAACCACATTAGTAGTTTAAAATGCTCTTTTCTCATGAGAGCATTCAGGAACAATGTTGGTTTATATCAGTTAACACTTGATTCTCAGAGACGAGGCTGTTCTGTTTCAGCACAGCCTTTCCCTCACAGCACAAAGTTTGGCTTTGCCCCAGAACCACTTTCTAGCCTGATGTGACTCCCCAGTTGAGCTCTAAAGAGAGGAGGCTCTCAAAGTAGGTTTTCAGTCTTTCATAATGTTTTTAGAATTCTTGTGTTAAGGTTTCTAGGGTCCCTAGTGTACCAGATTCTTCAAATGATATTCTTTCTAGTTAGTTGGCCTAAAAAATATAAGCAGCCGTTAGAATATGAATATGATAGCCTGTAAGATCATAAAGTATAATTATAATTTTCTTTTGTTATTCTAAGTTGGATGCAGTCCATAGTGATTTATCTTTTAAAATAAGGCAGCGTGACTATCAGGCACTTACTTCATAGTAAGACAGCTCAGGGAGAAAGGTTTAATCCTAGCATCTATTTTTATTTAAATAGAATATGAGTCTGACAGTAGAACACAAACATGGTTATCAGAGGGAAAGGGAGTAGGAAGGCGTAAATTGGGAGTTCGAGATTTGTAGATACTAACTACTATATAGATAAAACAATGAGTTTCTACTGTAGAGCACAGAGAACTCTATTCAATATCTTGTAGTAACCTATAATGAAAAAGAATATGAAAAGAGATATCTGTATGTGTATGTATGACTGAATCACTGAATCTGCTGTATACCAGAAATTGACACAACATTGTAAACTGACTATAAACTTCAATGAAAAAAAAAACAAATGAAAAATAAAAATAGATAGATAGATAGATAGATAGGTTTTATGTATTTTGGAGGCATTCAGGACTGGTACAGCAGTGGCAAATACATGACTGACCAGACTGCAGCCACCTGACTTTGCCCGCATTGAAACCAAATACATCTTCAGAATCCTTCTCAACACATAAGATAATATGGGTAGGAGCCTGGACTCTGGAGTCAGGACAGAGCTGGGTTTGAATATATGCTGCTGTAGTTGCTAGAGACATGGCCTTGGATAGGGCACAGATCTTTAGTAAACAGGGGTAATAATAGTACCCACCTCACAGAGCTCTACAGAGCTTCAAGGAGAGAATGTAACACATTCCTTGGCACAGGGCCCGGCACAAAGAGCTCCACAACGTTAGCTGTGCTTCCTCTTCTTCTTATTCTCTTTAGCTAATAAGAAAGCGGGTGGGGTGAAATTGAGTGCCACCCTCCTTCACAGTGCTTAGGTCACGTCTGGGCAGAGTCCTTATTTGTTTGGTTTTGAAACTGCTTCCCTAGTCAGGCTCTGTCGCTCCTGGCTTGACAGCACCTGTGGGTGAGCACAGTCACCTGCCCAACTGGGCGGCAATCTTCTGACTCCAAGCCCAGCTTTCCCTGCCACCTCTAATCTCCCCCAAAGCGCCCTGCTCAGATTACAGAGAAGCTGCTGTTACTGTCACTGGCCGCGCCCTCTCAGCCCTTAGGGGGCCCCGCCTAGGCCTGAGTCTTGTACCACTTATTCCTGTTGCCGTCTCTCAGTGGCGTTTAAAGATCCTGAATGCAAGAGCTGCTGCTCCATTCAGCTCCCAAACACCCCTTAAAGCCGTCTGACTCTCCACGTAGATGCTGCCCGTCCCACTCCCACATGCCGTTCTCTCTTGCCTGGATTGCTGAAACAGCCTCCTACGTGGGCTCTCTCCTTCCACTTTTGCCTGCCCCCCAACCAGTCCCCATCCTGGCCAGTTTGATATCTAAAAAATGCAACCCTGACCATGATCCCTCCAGGGCCTTCCCAGGCTCTTGTAATAAAATGCAAGCTCAAGAACCAGGTCTATGTGGGGCAGTATGACTTGGCTTCTACCTATTTCTCCATCCCCATCTCATACTCTTCTCCTTCTCCCTACATCACAGCTGTCTATCTGACATTCCTCAGATCCACAAATAAGCCGACCTCTTTCCTTTCCCAGAGCCTTGCACATTCTGTTCCTTTTGCCTGGAATGCTATTCCCCCACCTCTTAATCTGCTTGGCTCTGGTTCCACCTTTAGGTTTCAATTAAACTGAGCCTTTCCCAGGGAAGTCTTCACTCACTGCCACTCCTTGATATAAGTTATGTCCCCATCTGTTATTCTCTGCAGACTATTTGTATTTTTCTTCCATGGAGCTTAGCACAGATTGTAATTCTACATAAAAATTGACATTTACTTGTTCCATATTTCTTTCCCCTTCTACACCATGATGCTTGTGTGTTTAATCGCTCTCCTAGCTCAGGGAAAATATTAAGCAGGTCTCTTTAGCTTCACAAGTATAAGAGCAGGACCTGTCACATAGATTGTGAGGGCCCCACCTTCTTTTTGGGGGTGGGAGGTGCTTACTGTGTCCTGGTATTTTCCAGTGAGGTGCCTGTCTTCATGGGCTAGGTTGGATAAGGAGTGAACTAAATCCGGGGACAGGAAGGTGTTGCTTGTGTTGGGGGCTGCTCGGAATATCTGTCAGAGTAGGCTAAATTTACTGTAACAAATTACAACAGTTGAGTGGCTTTATAAGAAAAATTAACTTCTGTCCACACAATGCAGATGTTTCTGGTCAGAGTGGGACCAGGAACCCAAGGGCTCTTCCAAGCCAGGAACTGGGGACCCAGGCTCCTCCCATCTTTTGGCTCTGCCATCCCTTGGGGCCTTGAAACCCATCATTTATATCTGGTAGAAGAGGAAAGAGGGAGAATTGGAAGTATTTAGGGACAGTATTTAGGACAGTGGCATATGTCACTTCCTCCTACAGTCTCTTGGCCAGGACTCCCTGGTTCATGATGTGACTTGATCTAGTTGCATGGGAGGCTAGGAAATAGAGCCTACCTGAGTTTCCAGAGCATGGGGTTTGGAAGCCTGGGGAAAGGACGGGTGTACAGACCCGGGTGTAGGTGTGGGTGTGGGTGTGGGTGGTGCTCCCTATATGTTGCAAACGCAGCCTTGGCTGCCATCCGGCTCCTGGGTGCTCACAAATTCTCCTCACGCTGGCCCTGGGCTGAGATACAGCTTGTGTTCGTCCACAGCCCCTTCAGGTCTGGATCACTGCCTCCTATCCCCGCTGGCAGTTCCCTTGCCCTCCATCTCTCTGCCCTCTTCCAGCTCAGAGGAATCTTTGCCATCTAGGGGGGCATCTGGGTGGGGTGAAGCCCTGTTCGTGCTAATATTCTGTCTATGCCTAATGTCATTTCTATTCCTCTAATGGATAGGAAGCTTTCTTTTTTCCCTGCTTTCTGCTTGTTCCTTCTCTCCCCTGAGGTGATGAGCACAGCCTAGCTCCTTAATTAGGAGCAGGGAAAGAAAAGGTGAACTGTTAGGAGAAACAACATTGGCTCATATTTAAAAAAACTTGTCCCACAACAAGTGTAGGCTCAGTGAAGGTAGAGACCGTGTCGGCCTGTTCACCACACCTCCAGAACCTGGCAGATGGACTCCGAAACTGCTTACTCAACAAATAAACGCATGAATAAGTGCATGGGTGTTGTGAGAAGCACCATTCCTCACAGATCGCCTCTTGCACACTGATTCCTTCACCCCTTCTCAGGCTTACCCTCTCGGGGCTGTGAGCGGTGCTCTGGCGGCCCTCGCAGGGCGAGCAGAGAGAGCTGTCGTCACCATCCCCCGCACTCTGTGGGTTTGACCTATCACTGTATACTTTTACACATATCCCCATAGACACGTGGCGAGAGAAATAATCCAAGAAAACAGGACAGGGGACAATAATAAAGGGAAGAGGAAAAAAAAAAAACCAAAACACCCAGTGCCTGGTACATAGGAGCCCTATCAATATTTACTGAATGAGAAAAAAGAAGAAATGCCCAGTTTTCCCCATTCAGGGACTGAAACAGGCAATTCACAGACATGCATTGCATTCCAACACTTTCATTGAACATTTATTAAAGAGAGCCATGCTGTAGCCTGGTCATAATGTTACACTTGTCCTTCAGCAATAGACTAGGTTTGTGTTTCTAACAGGACTGTCCAACTCTCGAGGCTGGGTGAGTGCTGCAGAATCCTGGGGGAGACTTTGTGCTCCTGACAGGAAGAGGCAGGGTCAGGAGGCACTGAGATGGTTCTCCTACAACACTGAGAAGAAAACGATATGGCTTCATTTGGATTCCTTTTTTTATTTTGAGTTTCATGGTTTTATTGACACAAATACAATATGCATGTGAGCTGCCTATTCATTTTCTTCGGTGCGCAGGCGGGCGTTGGGACTGGTGACTCTGATGGCCAGCTGGGCTGCTCCTTCCACAATGGCTTTGCATTTCTTGGAGGAGGCGTTGTGTGCAATCTCAGCCCAGTAAGATTTATTGTACATCAGCAGCACGTCAAGCTCCTTACGTGGTGAACCAGGGACTTCCGGAAGCCACTGGGCAGCCTGTGCTTTGTTTTCTTGTTGCACCCGTAACCGATGCTGAGCATGAAGATCGGGCCTGGGAGTCTCCTGCTCACCCCGTTGTCAGAGCCTCTGAGTTCTCGCCACTTCTGCTTCATTTTGACGTGTCAGTCTGACTGGTGCCCGAGGAACTTCTTGGTTCTCCTGTTGATGGTCTTGGGGTTCACTAGGGGTCCGAGGGTTGTCAAGATGCCGAGGAGGATATGGCCGAGTAGGTGGCGCTAAGGAAGAGCTCACTTGGATTCTTAATCACTGCTCTCTTTGCTGAATTTTTGAGGGGATGCAGAATTCAATGAAAAAAAAAATTTGAAACCTCTCCTTCAACCTTTGTGGTTGGCACTCCCATCTCTGATATCAACCCCCTCCTTTCTGGCTTATGTCTATTACATAGGCTGAAAGACAAAAATACTCCGTACCCAAACTCTCTTGAAGCCAAAGGCCATCTGACACAATTTTGGACAAGGAGACATAAGCAACCTTTTTTCTACCTTGAATATACAAGATGGCAGTAGCTGTAGCTGCCATTTTGTGACCATGAGGGAGAGGTCACAAGACCCACAGAAGTGCTGGCCCTGACATTGTTGAGCTACTGAACCAGTGCTGGCAGGCACCTATCTTCAGCCTTTCTCTTAGTGAGGGAAAAAGAAACCCTCTCTTTGTTGAAGGCACTGAAATGAAAGATTCTACCAGTTTCAGCTCAAAGTACCCTTTACTGACTGCTCTTTTTTAATTTTCTCTTTTTTCTAGATAAAAATAAATGAAGGAGCTAAATTTAATAAATATAAAAATATTTCATATTAAAATAAGATTTTAAAATATGGCATAGCAGAATAGGTGAGACAACTTTGAGAAAGAACAAAGCTGGAGGGCTTACACTGCCTGACTTTAAGACTTCTTCTAAAACTAAGTATTTATAAAGTCTTTATAAATCAACACAATTGGCAAAATGGATCAATGGAACACTAAAGAGTCCAGAAAAGGTGGAATAGCAAAATATTCATCACTGCAGAGCATTTCCATACAGAGGAACTGTCCAACAGCCCAAATGACCTCTTCTACTTAAGACTTTCAAGTCAGCTCAATCCCCAGTGACTAAGCCTGAGATACGTTGTGACCATAATGAATATGTTTAAAAGTAAATTCTGCACTAGCCTTTCCTTGACTAGGCTACACTTCTCTAATTTAAGGTCTTCTTGCTACCTTCCTCTGGTCTCCCTGGACTTTTAGGGAAACTCTTTTGCCCCAAAGATGAGCCAGCCCTGGAACCTTCCATTCTCAGCACCTCTAGTCTGGAGCAGGTACAGGATGGTTCTTTCCAGGGCTCCCACCCCCCTTTCCCTGATTTTCCTAATTTTCTCTCCTGGGTGCATCATCCATCCTCCTCCCTCAGTGGCTTTGGCTCTGGTTTCCTTCTTTCTCACTCCTTTCCCTAAAGTGTGGATCAGATCATGTCATCCCTTTGGTTAAGCCCTTCAATTGGTTCCCCTTTCACAGGGTCTGTTCCTCCAAACCACAGAGGCCTCAGGGCCTTTGCTCTTACTGGTCACCTGCCAAGAGCAGGCCCCGCATATCTTGGTGTGCCCAACCCTGTGTGGACTTTAAGGTCTCTGGTCGAAAGTCTTTTATTAGTCTCTGATTATCTTGCTCAGTATTTATTTACTTTATTATTTTCCATCTCCCTTCGCCTCAGTCTCCATGAGAGCAAGGACATTATCTGCTGAAAGATGACATTTGTCATTGGTTTCTAAGCAAATTAGTTAACTGTCAGGGAATGGTCCAGCTGTTATCCCAATAGGTGAAGAGGAAACAGCCCAGTTCTTGTCATACCCGAAAGATAAAATTACAACTGGGAGATGGTGAGTTGTGTAGGGAAAATTTTTTAAAAGATTTATTTAGAAAAGCAAAAGTACACTTCTGGGAACGGGAGGCAGGCAGATGCAAGGGAGGAAGAGCGGCAGTTGTTGTCTCCCCTTTCTCTCATACCCTTGTTTAGAGGTGATCTATTGATTGATTGACAGCTCTCGTCCCTGGAGTGCTTAGTCATGTGTGGTCCCTTTGTGCATATGCTTACCCATGATGCACACAGAAAAACCCATGGCAGGGGGCCCTAAACCTCAGTGTTAATTATATTATAATGAACATTGAATGGTGTCCAGTTAAGTCCTTCCCACTACCGCACAGCCATGGCTGTCGGGTTCTAACTGCTTTCTTGCTGGCGTTCAGTTAGAAGTCAAGTCCCTTTATGCTGGAGGCGGGCATTACGTCTCCTCTCCTCCACCTACCTGCCTGGTGCCCCCAGTATCTAACTACCTAGTAGTGTGTCCCTTTTTCCTCAGAACAGTCCAGGTTATTTCCATGTCATTATTAACAACATTCCCTTTCATTTTCAAAAGCGTTCCAGGGGGATGGTGAGCATACCTCTCTCTGGGTCTCTAGTCTTTGGCGTGAAGCACTGAGAATTACCTTTTTTTGTGATCTGCACTGTTTGTAACCAAAACTCCCTGACACAATGAGGGCCTCAGACTCAATATAGATTTGATTGAAAGCAGAGAATGGATGTAGGGTAAACAAACAAACAGATTTTAAATGACAGCTACATGAGTTAATATAAAATTATTTCTCTGCAATACAAGCATGTTTGACTATTTTCAGCAATTGCAGAGTAGCCCTGCATATGGATGACTGATGATTTAACTAATACCTTATTAGTGAGCATTTCAATTCTTTTCAGTTTTTTCCTTGTTAACAACGTTGTGACAATGAACATTCCTATATATTTATTTTTGTATACATGTGCAAAATTTCATCAGGATAAATGTCTACATGTGTAATCGCTGGGTCAAACACATTTACAAAGTTGATGGTTATTGTCTAAGGCTATTTGAAACAGGAAATTAATATACTGATCACTTTCCACTGAAGCAAGCATGTGTTTCAGTTTAAATTTCAGCACAATACACTTGTACACATACATACAAATCTGTCTTCTATAAGGAAAAACTTATAGATATGCAAACTGTATAATTATTTTTGCATTCCTGCTTTCACTTTAATAAACTCTAATGTACGCATAAGGAGTGAATTCATGGATCATTAACAGTGATACACCCTCTGTGTTAATTTTAGGCTACGTAGTGGTCACAGATGAATCCCTAATTTACACATCTCTCCCTTTTTTCAGACAAGAGTCCAGTGTCTGCACACTTAAGGATATAGTTATATGCTAAACTCTGGATTAAAGTCAGTCTTTGGGTTTCATTTTTAATTGTACACTAAAACCACAACATATTAGAGCTGTAAGGGATCTTACAGATCTGTAACTGGAGTGCCCCAATTTATAGTTTGGAATGCAAATAAGGCACCACTCAGATGGGGGCCCAAAACTAAATGTGGAAACCCTCGCTTGCCCAGTGAACAGGAAATAGTGTCCCTTCCCCTAATAGGCCCAGGCCGTCCTGGTCATTTCCTTTCAGCCTCTGGAGTCTCAACTCAAACCAGGGGACTCTGCCGCTCCACAGAGGCTGGTGGTTCCAGGAGAAGCCGTGAGTGTAGACCCCTGCTTGGGACACTACTCTTCTTTAAGAGGCCAGAGAGAAGGTCCTAGCCCTCAGGGTAAGTTCAGGCAGCAGTGGGCTCCAGGCAAACTTGGCTTGGACTCCCATTGTTAGGTAGTTAGACAAGTGGGGCCCTGGGCAGGTGGGTGGAGGAGAGGGAGGGTGGTCTGGAAGATGACATTATGCCTGCCTCCAGCATAAAGGGACTTGACTTCTTAATGAGCACAAGAAACCAATTAGAACCCGACAGCCACAACTGCACCGTAGGGGGAAGAACTTAACCGGATACGACCCAAAGCTCATTGTATTATAATTAACATTGAGGTTTAGCCCTCCCCCACCATGGGTGTTTCTGTGTACACCATGGGTAAGGACAGGAGAAAAGGGGCCAAACATGATTAAGCGCTCCAGGGACAAGAGCTGTCAATCAATCGAGAGACCACCTCTGAATAAGGGTATAAGAAAAAGGGAAGACAGAAACTGCCGCTTTTCCTCCCTTGGATCAGCCCACCTCCCATTCTTGGAGGCGTACTTTTCCTTTCCTAAATGAATCTTTTAAAATCTTTTGCTACACAATGCACTGTCCTCCGACTACAAACTTGTCTTTGGAGTACGGCAAGAACTGGGGTCTTCACCTTTTCAGGTAACACCATTGTCACGGGTCCTCACATTCACTCACACAGCCACTCCTCCTGGACAAGCCTGCCACCTGATTCCTGGGTTAGGTCCGCACCCAGCGTGCACACACTTTTGAATTACTATGTCAGTGCAAAGGCTGGGCTGGTGGTCCTATTTTTTCTCCTTGGTGGTGAGTTTTTCTAAGGGCTCTGGTGGCTGTTTCCTGACTCTGGGGCTTGCTCAGGGCAACCCCCAGTTCCCCTGACTAGTTAATTTCTGAGACAAAGTGTGAGGTTTTGATTACCTCCTGTCCTCATTCCCTAGGTGTGTCAGGCTCCAAACGGAAATTTGGCTACTCCCTCCCAGCAAGCTTCAGGCTCCGCATATCAACATTTTCTCTTTCATGCATACAGATATTAAATTTACCCATCCATCCTACTGGAGATCATTTAAGTCCATTCCCCTCATTTTAAAAGTGAGGAAACTGAGGCACAGAGAAATTACTTACCTAGGGGTCACACACCTGGTCATGATAGATCAGAGATAAGAATTCTTCCCTTCTAAATCATAGTTCAGGGCTCTGTAATTTCCACTAAGATATTTCCATTTTCTGGGTTTTCTCGGCTGAGTATTGAAATCCTAGCCATTTTCTGTCTATGTTCTTGGCCACATTCCATGCTGCCCGGCTGAATCACGCTCAGACATGCTGAGTACCTTTTTATTTACCTAGTAGTGATTTCCAGAGTCAAAACCAAACCGCTCATTAAAGTCAGCTGCTGTTTGAGAAAATCCACGTCACCGTTCCCCTTCATTAGGATGGAATAATCAAGAGCTGGCCCCGAGCACATTCACTGCCCTAGGATGTGCTTTGCTGCTTCTCTGTGACCCAGTGGATCTGGAAAAATCCTTGTGCTGCAGTCCAGCATTTCTTTCTTTCTTTTTTTTTTTTTTAACACCTTTATTGTGGTATGATTCCTGTACAGTAAATTACACATATTTCAGATGTACAATTTGATGAATTTTGATAGATGTGTACACCCATGAAACCACCACCACAATCAAGATAGCTAACATTTCCATCTCTTCCCAAGAGGTGCAAATTTCGAATTCCCAATTTATCCCTTCCCACCCCCTGTACCCTCTGGTAACCATAAGTTTGTTCTCTATGTCTGGAGTCTGTTTCTGTTTTGTAGATAAGTTCATTTGTGTCCTTTTTTTTTTTTTTTTTTTTAAGATTTCATATATAAGTGTATCCTACGATATTTTTCTTTCTCTTTCCGACTTATTTCACTTAGAATGACAGTCTCCAGGTCCATCCACATTGCTGCAAATGGCATTATTTTAATTTTTTAAATTGCTGAATAGTATTCCATTGTATAAATATACCATATCTTCTTTATCCAGTCATCTGTCCATGGACATGGACATCTGTCCATGTCTTGGCTATTGTAAGTAGTGCTGCTGTGAACATTAGGGTGCATGTGTCTTTTTGAATTAAGGTTCCCTCTGGATATATGCCCAGGAGTGGGGTTGCTGGATCATATGATAAGTCTATTTTTAGTTTTTTAAGGAACCTCCATAGAATCCTCAATAGTGGCTGCATTCCCACCAGCAGTATAAAAGGGTTCTCTTTTCTCCACACCCTCTCCAGCATTTACTGTTTGTGGACTTCTGAATGATGGTCATTCTGACTAGTGTGAGGTGACACCTCATTGTAGTTTTGATTTGCATTTATCTAACAATTAGCGATGTTGAGTATCTTTTCATGTGCCTGTCGGCCATCTGGATGTGGGGCACCTTTTGGTTTCCACAGCTCCTCTTGACTCCCCTTGGGGTCAAACCTGAAATCTTTGAGGTGTTTCTGATTCTGTTTCATCCTAAGCATTTGTCACTTGATGGACAGCTGAGGGAAGCAACTGGAAAGCAGTTAGAGAGGTAACTTGGCCATTGCCATGTGAAAAGCAATCTCAATACACTAAATTCGGTTCTTGAGCCCAAGGGCTTGAATCCTGACCCGAGTTCTGGAGTTCTGGGTGTACGCCCTTTCCTCAGTCTGACCACTGGTTTTGGGTGGGATGCACAGTTCGAGGACAGATGGTTGTGGTGGGAGAAGGGAAAGGTGGCAAGAATGTTCACATTTGGAAGTCCTTCTCCTGAGGAATTCTACTGCACATTTTCACAAAGCCCAGAGTTTTGCTGTGCGTTGGCAGAATACGAGTCGTTGACCTGCCTGACGCTGGGTCAGACTGTCAGCCAGCATTTGTCAGAACACCATTCTACAAAGACAGCCTCCAGAACTTTCTGAAAAATACCTCTTAAGGAATCATATTTTCATCCTGATTTATCTTTATGTGCTAACATGCAGCCAAGACTTAACCCTCTAGGACTGAGCCCATCAATTTTATTAAATATCACAGTCCAATTCTGTTATCCACGTTGGCTCACATCTCTCTAGAAGAAATTTTCTTGGCCCTGGCAGCACATTGAATCAGCTGGGGGCTTTTAGAAATTTCTAATGTCCTGGCCACAACTCAGCAATTAAATCAGACCCTCTGGGGATGGGTCCCAGGTATCAGTACTTGTAAAAACTCTCAGATCATTCTGTTGTGTAGTTTAGGTTGAGAACCACTGCCTAAAAATTGCTCCCTGCAGGCAGTAATTTGCCTAAAGGCTGAACTTTAAGCTTTATGAGGGCAGAAACTGGTTTGTTTACTCTCACGCATCCCTCACACCTCCAATACCTCATCGCCCATAGTTGGTCCTTAATAAATATTTACCAATTAAATGAATTCATGCTTATATTTTTAAATTGAAGTGTATTCAGTTATAATGTGTCAATTTCTGGTATACAGCATAATGTACCAGTCATGTGTATGTACATATATTCATTTTCATATTCTTTTTCATTAAAGGTTATTACAAGATATTAAATATAGTTTCCTGTGCTATAGAGAAGAAACTTGTTTTTTTTAAATCTGTTTTTATATATAGTGGTTATCATTTGCAAATCTGAAACTCCCAAATTTATCCCTTCCTACCCTCTTTCCCCACCGGTACATAAGATTGTTTACTATGTCTGTGAGTCTGTTTCTGTTTTGTAGATGAGTTCAGTAGTGTCCTTTTTTATCTTTTTTTAGATTCCACATGTGAGTGATATCCTATGGTATTTTTCTTTCTCTTTCTGGCTTACTTCACTTAGAATGACAATCTCCAGGTCCATCCATGTTGCTGTAAATGGCATTAATTTTATTATTTTCTATCACTGAGTAGTATTCCATTGTATAAATATACCACAACTTCTTTATCCATTCATCTGTGGATGGACATTTAGGTTGCTTCCATGTCTTGGCTATTGTAAATAGTGCTGCTGTGAACATTGGGGTGCATGTGTCTTTTTGAACTAGAATTTTCTCCAGAAATATGCCCAAGAGTGGGATTGCTGGATCATTTGGTAAGTCTATTTTTAGTTTTTTTGAGGAATTTCCATGCTGTTTTCTATAATGGCTGTGCCAAACTACATTCCTATCAACAGTGTAGGAGTGTTCATTTTTCTCCACACCCTCTCTAGCATTTATTGTTCATGGACTTTTTAGTGATGACATATCACACCAGTGATGGCTGGTGTGAGGTGATACCTCATTGCAGTTTTGATTTGCATTTCTCTGATAATTAATAATATTGAGCATTTTTTCATGTGTCTATTGGCCATTTGTATGTCTTCATTGGAGAATTGCTTGTTAAGGTTTTCTGCCCATTTTTGGATTGGGTTGTTTTTTTCTTATTAAGTTGTATGAGCTGTTTATATGTACTGGAATTCATGCTTATTTTGAACTTCATAAAGATGTAGATAAAGAAATGCTCTCCCTTTCCCCTGGGGATAATGTTACACATTTGCAGTAATTGCCCTGGATCAGTTTCTAGGTACCCTGAATTCTTAAATTACAGGATCCTGGAAGGTTTATGGCCCTGGGAGAGAAGCCTGGCTGGCCAGACTGTGAGGATGCTTGAGTAGATCCGTACAGTGGCTGTTTACCAACTGTAATGAAAGCTTTTTGCCATTTTAACCATAGGTCCTCCTGTACTCATGTATAAGCAGGCCACAGTGGTTTGGGTTTTTCCTTCTACTATTGCCAGGGATTTCTAATCTCAAAAGCTGGGTGTACTCTGGCGCTGTCCGCTCCCTCACTTCATCTTCTGTTGTTCCCCAGCCCCTCTTCCTGCACTCCAGCCTTCTGTGTGTTTCTTGAACATTGTCAAGCTCCTTCTTGCTTTGGGGTCTTCACACATGCTGTTTAGTCTGCTGGACCATTCACCCGATGAGAGGAGCTGCAAAGTCACATTGCAAGGGGCCTGGACACAAAGAGGGGGAATGGTAGCTGTCAGTTTGCCAAACAATCTACCACGTGTGGCCCCTTTAGGTAAACATTCAGTCTCAGATAAAATGCTCAGCACCTCAGATTCTTTCTCTCTCTCTATGTCTTAGTATGTGCTCAAAAACATTTTTTTTTTTTTGGCTGCTAGAATCTGAATATTAACTATTTTTCTTTATGTTTCAGCAGTAAATCTCCTAATTGTCTTTCCTCCTCTTTCTACTCACACTCCCCTTCCTCAGATTAATGCTAAAGAGATGCTTCATGGGAAAATACAAAGGAGAAATGCTCGTTTATATGGTTTAAGATATCCCAATTACACTTAAAATAGTTACTCACAATAGGCACAGGCAACAGGCTGAGTACTTTCTACATACTGTCCCATTTTAATCTTCACAAGAGGTCATCTTACACATGAGAAAACCGAGACCTTAAGTGGTTGAAGAAACTGCTCCAGAAACCCTTCCTAGTTAAGCGGTAAAGCAGGACTTTAACTCAGAGCTGCCCAACTCCATAGCATGTGCTTTTAAGCCTCGCACAGTCTGTGACTCTGTAAGACCATCATCTGCAAGGTCTCCTTTTTAAAGCTGTAAAATTCCTTGATGCTACCTGTTTGTCTGAAGCTTGTTTACTGATCTGGCCCTGGGAGAGAAGGGCAGACTGCAGACTAACTGCAGACTGCCTGGCTAACACTTAAAGGACAGCAAAAAGAAGCATGACATGGGAGTGACTGTCATGGCAAACAATTCACAGAAGAACATTAGGGAAGTCTCTACACAGAAGGTTTTTCCTAATCCAGGGAAGTGGCGATGATACTTCATCATGAAACGCGATCTACCAAGAATGGGCCTCTAGGCTGAACTGTATTTGAATAGATTATCCTCACAGTGGGCACTTAAACAAGGGTATGTATTATATGCATGACTATTTTTCTTTGGGCTAAGGCAGTACATTTCTCTTGGGGTACCTATCTAGTCAGCCTGTGGTTTCCCTAAATTCAACATGGCTGAAAAAGATGTTTCTTCACAACTTCTGTCAGGTCTGCTTAATCCTAAATTACTAATAGTTTCCATTTATTCCTAAGAAGTTACTATTTTATTTTCTAATTATTCAAAGGAAGAGATGAGTGGAAAAACAAATGTTAGCATTGTATTTTTTTCCCCTTGCACCACACTGTTAAGAAATAATGACAAACTGTGGTCCCTGGGCCAGCAGCCAGCATATCACCTGGGAAACTTGCTTGAAGTGCAAATTCTTGGGCCCTGCTCCAGACCATATGTGGTCTCCTAGAAGCTTTATAGCTTTAACTTTTGCATTTAGGTTTATAATTCATCTCATATTAATATTTTCCCATATACCTATCCAGTTGTACCAGCACCTTTTATTAAAAAGACTTTCCTTCCCCCAATTGAATTTCCTTAGCTCTTCTGTCCAAAATCACTTGACTATAAATGCATGTTCTGTTTTTGGGCTCTCTAATCTGTTCTTCTAATCTATTTATCCTTCATCAATATTACACTGTCTTGATTACTGTACCTTTATAATAAATCTTGAAATCAGGTAAGGTGAGTCTCGAACATTGTTTTTTTGCTCTGTTTACTTAAGACTTCTCTAACTTTGCTCAACAATGGATGTGGGTTTTGGTGTACAGAGCCTTGCATGTCTTTTGTTAAGTCATATACATATAGATAGATGTGTGTGTGTGTATGTGTGTGTATTTATATGTATATATATATATGTGTATGTATATATATATTTGTGCTACTGTTAATGACTTTAAATTTTTTTAAATTATGATAAATAAACATAATATAAACTTTTACCATTGTAATTGTTTTTAAGTGTTTCAGTGTTTTAAGTTCCATGGTGTTAAATACGTTCTCACAGTTGTGCAACATCACTACCATCCATCTTCAGAACTCTTTATATCTTCCCAAACTGAAACTTGGTACCCATGAAACAACAGGTCCCTGATTCCACCCTCCCCGTAGCTCTTGGAAACCACCATTCTACTCACTGTCTCTATGAATTTGACTTCTCTACCTACTCCTTTAGGTACCTCCTATAAGTGGAATCATACAATATGCGTCATTTTGTGATTGGGTTATTTCGCTTAGCATATCTTCGAGGTTCATCCATGTTGTAACATGTGTCAGCATTTCCTTCCTTTTCTAAGGCTGAATGATCGTCCATTGTATGCATATACCATATTTTGTTTACTCCATTCATTCAGTGATGGAATGGATACTTGGGATGCTTCCACTTTTTGGCTGTTGTGAATAATGCTGCTGTGTATATGGGGGTACAAGTACCTGTTTGAATCCCTGCTTTCAATGCTTTTGAGGATATACTTCAGATGGTATCTTAAAGAATCTATCTTCCAAATGCTTGTTCCCCAAATACAGAAATGCAATTGATTTTTGTGTATTGATCTTGTGTCCTGTGCCTTTGCTAAGTTCACTTATTAGTTCTACTGGTCGTGTAGTAGATTCTTTAAAACATTTCATGCATATAGTCTTGTTGACTGCAAATAAAGATAGTGTTACTTCTTCCCTCCAAATTTTATGTCTTTTACTTATTTTTCTTGTTTTAATGTATGCCTAGGGCCTTAAGGACAATGTTTGGTAAAAGTTGTGAGAGCAGACATCCTTGCCTTGCTCCCACTCTTAGGTGAAAATTCAATATTTCACTATTAGGGAAAACATTAGTTGCACATTTTTTGTTGATACGTTTTATCAGATGGAGGAAACTCCTTTTTATTCCTGCTTTGATGAGAGTTATTTTAAACAACTTTATGGAGTTATAGTTATTGATATACAAAAAACCCTGTACATGTTTGATGTATACAATTTTGTGAGTTTGAACATAGGCATACACCTGTGAAACCACAATGAAGGTAATAAACATATCCATCACTCCAAAATGGATTGTGCATGTACACTGAATTTTGTTGAACATCTTTTCTGTGCCTATGGGAAAAATCACTAGCAGAGGGCAATGAATTTTATAGACCAACTCCTGAAAGGTTGAAAGGTGAGAGGCCCAACTTCTTTGTGTATTTTGCTGCCTGAACATAAGTAAAAATTTTACAAACTAATAAAGAAGAAAAAATGGTTATTAGAATGATAATGGTCATAAGAACCCCACTCTTTCTGCCTGTGTCACACATCCGCCCTTCCTCTGACAGGCTGTGTATTCCTGTGTCTCTTGTTGGCAGTGATGCCTTTGCCCTCCTTAGATACTCTTCCATACGTGCATCTTTCAAACCCTGGCTCAAACGTCACCTCTTCCATGATGCCAGCCATGATATTTCCCATTGCAGTTGATCTCTGTGCTTCTATTGTCCTTATAATGCTCTCTTGTGAAATATTTAGTGGCAAATGTGTGTGGATTATGTTTTCCGCAACTGTGTATCCCTACATTGTCTCATGTAGGGATGGCAGGTAGACAGCAGAGAAGCCGCAAGTCCCATTTGTGAGCGCATGGAAGATATTGCTAAATGATTACAACATGATTTTCTGCTAAGCCTAAATACACTTCAAGACACCTCAGGACATTATTAATTTATTATTAATAACTGCTCCAGGCAGTTATTACCAGTTGATTAAATGAAATCTGCATTCCATCTTTAGCTGAATTTATGACCTTCTTCATAACAAAATCTTAATGCTTTGGTTAGTTGAAGTGAATTTCACTGCGTAGATTCCATGGGGGGTTTCCACCAAGGAGTAAATTTATTCAGGGGAGGGTAGAAAGTTAGAGGATTATAGTGGATTATAATGCTATAGCATTATAGCATGTGGAGGAGCTGAGCACCTGGAAGAAATCTGTTAGCAACAGTGACAAGCTCTTGCCAAAGGAGGCCAGCCTGTCAGACCAAATTTAATTTCTTCTCCAGAAACCCACCAGGAGACCTGGTTATTTTCTTAGTTTAGAATCCAAGAATCAGATAAAGGACTACCTCAACTCTGTGTAAGGCCATGCGTTGGGAATCTCATGGGTCAAGGGAAGGAGTGAGAGTCTTCCTGAATGTCACAATCCACTTCATTACTGTGGGGCAAATTTTCATCAGACATGGCTGTAAGTTTCTCCTCTGGGAACAGCAGGTGTCTACAACAAATCACACTCTTTCAACTGTACAGACTGACTAATGTTCAAAAGTCAGTTTGGGGAATGACAGAGTCATCGGGGTTTCTTTGAAGATAAGATCAGTTTCAAACGTTTGTCTTTTTCTTTGAAACTGTTTGAAGGCTATGTTCAATACAATGGCCATTAGCCACATTTGGCTATTTAAATTTATTTTATTTTTTTTTAACAGTTTTTAAAAGCATATGTTTTTGCTTGTTTTGTTTGTCTTGTGAGGGGGAGGTAACTAGGTTTATTCATTTATTTGTCTTTGAAGGAGATACTGGGGATTAAACCCAGGACCTCGTGCATGCAAAGCATGCACTCTACCAGTTGAGCTATACCCTCCCCCTAGTTATTTAAATTTAAATTAATTAAACTTAAATAAAGTTAAAACTTCAGTTCCTCAGTCACACTGGCCACATTTTATGTGCTCAACTCGTCACACGTGGCTAGTGACTACCACACTGGACAGAACAGATAGAGAACATTTCCATCATCACAGAAAGTTCTAGTGAGCAGCACTTTCTAAAGGCCTTCTGTAGAAGACCTGAGCCCCTTTGCACTGTAATTTAGAGTGTTTGCAGAAGTTTTGGCTTGCATGCACCAGTTACATCTTTGGCATTACCATTATTTATATAACTATTTTATTTATGTTTCTTTCACCCAAATAAATGCTTTCCTTTTCCGAGGCCTTTCGATTTAGTGTTTCATTTGAGAAAAACATCAAGGAAGTTTTATCCCCTATAGTTAGAGGCCTGTGTGGTAAGCAAGATTCTATTATTTATCTTCTGTTGTTTCTTTATGGTGGCTAATATCTTCCCTGCTCCCTCTGAGTTCTTTTTTGCGACCTGCTAAGTTGGCTATGTCCTGCATGGGTGTTTGAATTTAAATTGCCTGCCATTTTGCCTTACTAAGGAAGATGTAGTGAATTCATTCATTAAAGGAAGGGACTTTTGGGAAATAAATGTGCCATAAGGCTCCTATTTATTCTGTGACATTTTTATTTGCGTCTTTTCTCCCACATTAAATCAAAGCTATTGTATACAGGGAGGTGTATGGAAAGCAGGCTACACAATACACTGTAGCTAAAACTTCCACGTTAGTTTTAAATGGGGTTCATTTGAAATGACTTTAATCTTGGTTATGGGGGCTGCTCAATGTAATGTTCATGCTTTGTTACAACTCAAAGCCATGTTTATTTATTCCTATGAAGATAAGAGTAAATGTTTTTTAAAATTTTGACAGGTGAAATAAGAATAAATAGAAATAAGATGTATTGTAGTATGAGACAAAATCTAATCACTTCTATCCCTGTGGTTCCACAGATCATCATCTTTCCTTGTAATTTCCTACTAAGGCACCTCTTTGAATAAGGTCTGGACTGGCTACTTAGTGTTCATATATTCTCTTTATCCACATGATGCTTAGGCTAAAGACTTGCTATATATTTGGTAAAAAAGAACCCAAACTTTCCTTTTCCAGCATCACTGTTACGACAAACCATCTTCAGACATAGCTGTAGTGAGGTGGTTAATTACACCAGGGTTTGAATCCTAATTCTACCCCTCCTGGCTGTGTAGACCACAGAAATGACTCTATACTGTTTACTTCAGCTTCTTCATCTCAAACTTGAGTTTGATTTCCAAACCTACATCATTAGATTTTCCTGAGGTTTAATAAAAGTCCTTAAAACAATGTCATTACTTTTTCACTTGAGTTCCAAGCGTAAGAATCAATTTTCTATGACTTTATACTTTTAAAGTTAAAATGCAGTTGCTGTGGTCTGAATGATTTTATAACCACCTCCTGCTCTGAATTCATAGAGCTCATATGAATGAGATTAATGCCCTTCGAAAAGAGACCCCAGAGAGAGCCCCCTTGCCCTTTCCACCATGTGAGGACACAGCTGGAAGTCTGCAGCCCATAAGGGGACCTTCGCCAGAACTGGACTATGATAGCGTCCTGGACTTCTAGTCTCCAGAACTGTGAGAAATAAATTTCAGTAGTTTACAAGCTACTCAGTCTTACAGCAGCTTGAACAGACTAAAATAGAATTTTATATATAGTTAAATGAACAGATCTTAAGTATACAGCTTGATGAGCTTTGACAAATGTGTACACCATGAAACCTACTATCAAGATATAAAAGATTTCTATCTCCCTATTACGTTCTCATAGCCCCTTCCCCATCAGTGCCTGATCCCCGCCCCCGACACACACACGAGGCAATCACTGTTCTGACTGTATCATGTAGCTTACCTTTATCTGTTCTAGAATTTCATCTGAATGGAATCACAGAGTATTCTTTTGTATCAGGCTTTTCTCATTTTCTGTGAATTTTAATTCAGTGTTTCATCTTCTTCTATAATGTTCCTTTCATCCAAATTTTATGTGGACCTCCTGTCTTTAACACATTTAAAAATCATGGGTAGATTGGTTTAATTTTTAAAGTCCAAGAGAATGGCTTGGTGTTTTGGAAATGGCCTTGTAATTCCTACTACCTGACCATGGGAGTTTTGGCAACTTACTTAAACTCTGTACCTCAAACCTTATCACTTTAAAATGACTGTTGTAATATTTACCTCCCATGAATTTTTATTAGGATAAAATGAAATAATATGTAGATAAATGAAATAATATATATATATAATATATATTAAATAATATATAATATATATGAAATAATGTATATATATTTAGTACTTAGGGGTACCAAAAAAATTGCCAGTTCTCTCCCTTTTTAGGCCAATAAGTCTCACGGCAATAACCAACCAGTCATTTTGGCCGTTTACATGACTAAGTACCCATCAATTACACTGAATATGTGACTCTGCTTTAATTACTAAGTAGGCTCAAATCAAGGTTGTTCTCACATAATTACAACTTTTTATACTTATTTATCCCTTTATAATTTATAGAACATTGTTCCCATATGTTGCTCATTTAATCCTCATTGCATCCCTAATGGAAAATAGGTGATTTTTTTTTTCATTTTTCAGATAAGGAAATCAAGACTAGTGTGGTTAAGTAACTTGTCCAGAATCACCCAAACAGTTAGTGGGCTTTAAAATAAGACCTCTGGTACTAAAGCTTATATTTTTCATGGAGCAGTGCTGAGTCCCCTGCAGTGGAGACAAGAGCGACCCAAGACCCTCACGTCTTACTGCTATCACTCTGCACTCAGGAGAGCTTCCAGAGCCACCTGGAGACCTAGGAGCTGGCCAGTCAGATGTGAGCACTCTCGAAAGCTCTCCACGTGGCTTCTGCCTTTAGCACGGGAGGTGCTTGGCTGTGAATCAGCTATGGTCCAGTCGTTTCTTTGTTCATTCATCAACAGGTGTATGTCATTCTGGCCATTTGTGTGGCTGTTAGATACCAGAGGCTATTCTGAGCTCTGGAAATTCAGCCATATGCAAAATAGACCAAAATAAAAAAATCTTTGCTCTAATGGAACTTACATTCTAAATGGGGAAGATGGGCAGTAAGTGAATCAGCAAACATGTTTGTTTACTTATTTGCTTATTTAATGCTGGGGAGTAAAAACTTCTTTGAAGAAAGATAAAATAGGGAAAATGAGCTTGCAGGGCACGGTATTTGTCGTTCTAACAAGGGTGGGGAGGGAAGGCCTTGGTGATAAGGTGAGGGAGGTGGGGAATAAGCCATACAGATTTGGGGTGGGGTTGGGAGTTGGGAATGTGTAGGACTGGGGCATGAGGGTGTTTGGCATCTTTTAGGAACAACCAGGAAGCCAGTGGGCCTGGAGCAGAGTGAGCCGGGGGAGAGGGGTAAGAGAGAAGTAATAGGCGACCAATCATGGTGAGTCTTCTTTGCCATTTTAAGGATTTTGACTTTTCTGTTTTAATTGTAGTATAGTCAGTTACAATGTGTCAATTTCTGTTGTACAGCATAATATTTCAGTCACACATATACATGCATATATTCATTTTCTTATTCTTTTTCATTATAGGTTATTAAAGGATATCGAATATAGTTCCCTGTGCTCTACAGTATAAACTTGTTTATTTTATACATATATTTGCAAGTCTTGAACTCCCAGTTTATCCCTTCCCACTTCCTTTCCCCTGGTAACCATAAGTTTGTTTCCTTATTTTATTATGAGTGAGGTGCAAAGCTATGAGAGGGTTCTGAGCTGAGGAAGTCCATGATTTGACTCATATTCTTACAGGATCGTTCTGGTTCCTGGGGTGAGAACGTACCATAAGAAGAGAAGGATGGAGGCGGGAGACAGTAAAGAGGCTGGGACAACAGTCCAGACAAGAGCTGATGTTGGCTTGGACCGAGTTAGTCATGGTGGAGGTCCTAAGACGTAATTACATTCTGGATATGATTTAAGTCTAGAGCCAACAGGATTCACTGATGGATAGGCTGTAGTTTGTGAAAGTGAAGTCAAAGTGATGTCAGTGTTTTCATCCTGAGCGGTGGAAGGAAAGAATTTCTCTCACCTAAGATGGAGAAGGCAGGGAGAGGAACAGATGTGGGGAGGGCCATGGGGAGGCTGTTTTTTGGAGAAGTTGAATTTGAGATGCCTGTCAGACGTCAAGTGGAGAAGTTGGGTAGCAGATGGATCTGTGAGCCTAGAGTATGGGGACAAGGTCTGGGCTGAAGATACGAATTTGGGACTTATCAGAAAAGAGGAGAGATTCAAAGCTAGAGGCTAGATGAGTACACGGAGGGTGTGGGAGTGTTCAGTTAGTGTCATTTTGGAACTGATGAAAATGTGAGTTAAAGTGAAAATTGTCTCTCAATTACAGAAAGGTTATTGGAGAGGTTTTGGCCCTTAATTACTATTTAATATTTCCATGACATTTCTCACTTACTCCTCACTCGTACCTTTCCTTACTAAAGGGGTCCTTCCTAATTTTATCTCTGTGAAAACCGGCCCTGCAGGCCACTTGGTCTAGATCCCTCTCAGATTAATGGGCCCTGAAGTTGCTATTGGTCTCTTTTTGAAACTGCTCTTCACTCTTCAACACTTTAGAAATTAAGAGGGACCAAGGAGGCACAAAAATAAATGCTATATTTTTTGTAGGCTCAAGGGCATTCTCAATGTGAAGAACAGCGTTTTAGTTTTTAAAAAGTTCTATTTTCCTATGAGAAATAAAGAGGAGAAATGTTCCAACCGTTTTGTTTTCATCTGTGACCTTGAGAATTGCCTTCATTTTACAGAAGGAGAAACAAAAGCTTATTTTATTGAAATGTGTTTGGGCAGAAATGATCCTTTCACTATCCTAGATGTTATCACGTAATTCTTAGGTTGTTTGCAAAAGTCACTCTGAGAGTAATCTAAAGATGAAATGAGAGATAAAATACAAGGAAAGATTTTGTTCCAGGTACTATGGCTGCATAACAAATTACCCTAAAGCTGAGTGGGGGTAAAACAGACATTTATTATACTCTTGAATTCTGTGGGCAACAGATTTGGATGGGGCACAGCATGGATGATTCCATGGTATGTGGGGCACCAGGTAGAAGATGTGAAACTCGGAGAGGAATCATCTGAAGGCTCATGTGCTCAACTAGCAGTTGGTACTAGGTGTTACTTGGGGGCCACAGTTTCTCTCCACATGGGCTTCTCTGTGCAGCCTCTCTGCAGGAACTAGTTTGAACTTATCTGTGGCTGGGTTCCAAGGGTGAGTGTCCTGAAATAAAGAGCCAGGTGGATGCTGTCTCCTTGGTCTGACTTGACCTCAGAAGTCAGACAGCTTCACTTCTGCCATCGTCTGTTGGTGGGGACAGTCTCAAGCTCACCCAGGTTCAGTGGAAGCAGTGTAGGTCCTGCCTCCCAGTGGGCAGAGTGTCAGTCACATTGTAAAAGGAGCCTTTGAGATGAGATATATAAGTTGGTGCATCCATCTTTGGGGAAACACAATCTGCCAAAGATTTAGTGACTATCAGGAGTATAAGCTATTAGATTCAAAGAGTTTTTGAGGAGGAAAGTAGAGAAGAGATAAACACTGAGAAGTGATTGGAGGATGGGGCAAGAACTTTCATCGCTAATTTTAGGAATGTTTTAGTCCTTTTTTTCTCCTTCCTACTTTGCAGACTATAAAATGTTGTTTCAGGAAAAGGTCTGTCTATATCTGTACCTCAGGTTCACAGTCTCATTAGGACAATGTTTGCCCAGTTTGCTGGATGACAAGCTTCTCAGAAGGGCACAGGGACGTGACTTACGGTGGAGATGCAAACAATTACCGAAGGCCCTTGGGAGTTTCCAGGCATCACCCATAAGAGATATGAGAAATTTTCCTGGGAGACTGTTCCCCTCCCTGGTGAGAGACCAGTGAATTCCCTAACCCGCTCTGTTCTTAACTTCCACCGATTTCCCTGCAGACATGTGCAAAGGGAATCAGGCTAAGTCATATTCTTTACCTCTGTAGATTTAGATGTGGGGGAAAACTCTTCTTTCCCCGCATACTAAGTCAGCACCATGGACCACTTTTTAGAAGAAATTGGTGTCTTAGTCCAGGTTAGAGGGTACATGAAAAAGATTCACAACTGGTAGATAAAGACTGAGAGGGAAACGACTGAGTCCTTGATGTTCTAGAGGCTCATGGTAAAGTAAATGCAAATATGTGGACCGAATTTGGGGAGTAATTTGGGATGATTTCCAAGCAGTGCATATGCTGGAGGAACAAACATCCGGGGGATGTTTTCTGGCTTTGCCCATATACAGTCCAATCAGAGGAAGCTCTAGGCTCCCCATCAGCCCTCAAGAGCAAGGTGACACAAAGCAGGAAGGAAGCTTTTTAAATAATAAAAAGCACCTAGGTCGTAAAATATTAGAACTGATCTCAAATCTTAATGCAGTTGAAATGGACCAGATTTTTGCAATTTTCAAAGTATCAGGCAGCTAAGGCTGAACTTTATGGATGGGTTCTATTTTAATCAGCCTTTGCCTATTGGAACCTCAGGATGTTGGACTATGAAAGGCCTACACATGTTGGGGTTTGGCTGCATGGGTGCTACAGAAGCAAAGCATCCGTGGGAATGGTGGGTGCGGTGAGAGCATCGTGGGGCCCAGGTGGACTTGGTAAAGGCCAGCAAGTGTTTGGCAGTCGAGGGAAAGTGAGGGAGTCCAGAGTAGAGAAGTTCATTTCCCTGGGAGTGGGTAACGTCACACAGGCACTGTGGAAAGGATTTGGAATAAAAGTATTAGTGGGAGATTGGGTTAAGGATGAAGAAACCCAGGCTAGTCCTGGGATAAATTTGGGAAAGAAAAGATGACCTGAGAGGGTGAGGTACTTATGTTTTGCCTTCTAGAAATAACATGAAATTCAGGTAATCGATCTTTTAAAAAAATAATAATTTATGCAGTAGGGGAAGTCCCTGCTTTATGTGGTAGAGACTTCTAATGCTCACTCTATCTTGTTTGCCTCTTTTCCTGGCCAATGGAGGTCACTCTTGTCCATCTGTCTTCTATGTGAATGGGGCCATCTACTTAGTCTGGCTGAGGGCTGTGGGCAGAAGGGACATGTGAACCAAAGTATCTAATTTCTGCTATAAGACCCTCCAATTCTCTCTTCTGCCAACAGAACCTGAAATATTCCAGATGGTGGAGGCTTCACTAGTCTGGGTTCTGGAGTGAAGACAGCATGGAGGAGAAACTCCCCACCCATAGTCCCACTGGTGTAAGATGGACATATTGCATGAACAAGAAAGAATTGTGTTAAACTACTGAGATTTGGGGGTTTTTAACGTCAGCATAATCTAATCTATCATGAATGACACAAGTCAGATGTGCAGATACTGTAATATTATTTTCTATAATTTATATCATTATGCTGTCAAGTGTATCTTGTTGAAGGCTGAGAAGGGACTTAAATATGCCAATTTTAATAGTAATAGTCTCATTTAAAAATTTTTATCTCTCTCTCTATAAATAAATTTTTTTCAAATTCAAGTTCATAGAATTGTTTTTCCAGCCAACATGATATCTATATATAGAGGCTAACTCATTTATCCTTATGGCAGAGGAGGGAGAGAGATTTGTGATTTATGCTCTTCCTGGTCCATGGATACCATGCTGATTTTGGCTGCAGGAGTTTGTGGCTCGGACTGCAGCTGACTCAGTCTTACCTAGGTTTCCTTGGCTAGGTCCCATCCAGTAGGCTTGTGCAGGATGTCCACCCTGGCCCAGCCTCTACTATGGAGTTACCTTTCCATGGCAGTGCCGTGTAGCTTGATAGTCTTCACCCTCCGCTACTTTTTTTGGTCCCCACATTGGCTTATGGGCATGTCTGAGTCACTTTTTGATTGCCTTCTCTTTCTTTATCATAGATTTCTATCGGTTCTCACTGCCTAAGCTAAGGATCAAAGAGATAGGAGTGCTGGTCCCTTATGGGACAAACTCTTCCTCCTTCATTCCCCGCTGCCCCTAATCTTTTCTTTCTTCTCCAGATAGGGTACCACCTGCCCTTCCTGTCTGGTGGTGACTTCCTCTAAGTCACTTCCTTCTTCTCATCTGTAGACATTTTTGTCCTAAGTGGCCCTGCCTCCCTCCCTAAGGCATTAAGCCTTGTGGCTTGACCTTAATGGTGAACATGATTTATGGGGAGATTTAAAAAAAAAAAAACTTAGGCTCACATTTTCAAGATAATTGCATTAGCATTTTAAAAGTACTTCCTCCCTGGAAATGCTGCCTACTCTTCGGACATTATTGGCATCTGCTGACTCACTGGGTGGAGAGCCCAGTGGCCTCCAGTGTGTGGTAAGGGTTGCGGACAGCCCTGGTGTCAGCCCCCTTGGTTAAGCTTGGTGGACTGACCCAGGGAGCTCCTTCCAGTCTGTGGACACTATATATAAAATATTGGCCTGCTGCAGAATAAACTCAGAGTTTAACTCCCAATTACCATGGAAACCCTAAGGGAAACACAATCCTTTCTTTTAGGTCTGCCAGCTACCTTGTTTTCCTAAACCCCTAATTTCCTTTAGGGTCTTACTCACACAGTCATGGCTTATTTCAAGAAGAGCAAGCATGAAATGAATATATGCAAAGACTTTAACAATTTATTTAACTTACTTTTCATCACATCTTTCGTCTGTACATTGAGGACTTGAGTCAATTTCGTCTTATTCAGAGAAATTCGCATTTTTGTACAGAGTATCTTGTCTAATTTTGCACCTCTCTTACGGGATAGTCACATAAATACGATGTCCACAGATGATTTTAAGTCAATCCTCAGAGTCTTGCTGCTTTTAAGGCTTGAGAATGGTTCAACCAGAGACTCTTAGTTTTTCTTTATGAAAAATAATGATTATTTGAGGTCTTTTTTAGTTTGTTGCTGAATATTTTTAGCTGAATGATCTTGTGTTCACTGAACTCATGATCTTCTGTCTTTCATCTTCCCCCCCATCAAATTGTATTTCAGGAATATGCCATCTGTCTTCCTTGCTGAAGTTTGTGCTAGGATGAATTGCTACGTTCCTCTCTGGTGGGGGGGACAGTACAGAGGAAACTCTCCTTCCCTCTCTAGTTGATACAGTGATGATGGGAGCATGTTCATTAGCAGATGTACAGCATTTTGACTAGAGATGCGGTCCTGAAATTAGTCTCTGTTTCAAATCCTATGACCTTATGTATTATTTGTGTTGGACAGCTTTGTGCATGACTTCAAACGTTTGTCAGGTCCAGTTCTTACTTGAGCTACTTCTATCGTGGTTCATTCCTGTAGACTTTAATCTGCTTCATGCCCGGGCAGTTAGACGGAGTCTTCTATGGGCTCATGCCATGGTCACGCACCTCTAGTTTCTTGCCCTCTGGCTTATCTGATATCACATCATGGGATACTGCTTTATACTGACAGATATACAATCCCCAAATTCAGAGGAATAAACCCTCTCTTGAGCCAGTGGGAGAGAGGAGCAGACAGATAAATGCTTCCTCTTTTGTCCCCAGGTAGACACTCCTGAGATATAATTCATAAGGTTCCTTGGAACGTGGAAGGTCCTGGTGGATCAAGCACTGGCTGCCTATGGGAATGGTCACCTCAGTCACACAGCCTTGTGTCGGCTTTGCCTTCTTCCTGCTTATTTTTCCTGTCCTGCAGTCTTGCTCCCTAGGAACCGTATTCCAAAGTAACTTACCTACAAGGAAGTTTTTACCTGAGATTCTGCTTTGGAGGTAGGGGCAAGGCTAAGACAGTATTCTTTATAAAACAGAAGCTAGTGTTTTCTCAGCAAAGCCTACCAACAGAGCGTCAAACTTGTAGAGAGGAAGCATTTGAGAGTTTGGGGGATGTGTGAGTGCATGGGCATGTACATGCCAGAGTGTGGAACTGCTTTCCAAAGCCAGCTGTAGTAGTGATTTGGTTACCCACACAAAGAGATAGACAAGTGGGTTATACAAAAATCTTTTATTGACACAACATTGTAATCTGACTAGACTTCAATAAAAAAAAAACAACAAACAAGCAAAATCCAATATTAAAAAAAAACCTGTTATATTTGAAATTAAGTTGCACCCACTCCCCCCCCCCCCCCCATTTACTGATAGTCAAAACTCATCTGTCCTTTTCTATTTCTGGCTTCAAGTTCCTTCCAACTTGATACTTCTTTTATAACCCAGATTCCTGTGGTACAATGGTAGGGAAGAGATCTTAGGGAAACTACAAAGCAGATAACAGACTTACCTGTAAAAGCTCAGTTAGAACTAGCTGCTGCTTGGGATAATGCACATTTTATCCCCATCTATTAATATGAAGAATTAAGGATTGATTTAATTGGTAATGATAATATAAGATTTCCTTCTATTTAAAACTGGAAACCTGTCTAATTAGCAGTTCCTAATGAATACATTGTCAAAATAGCTAATGGCAGGGTGTTTAGGGAGTTAAAAGGGAAGGAGGTTAGAAGAATACCTTCTTATGTAAAGCTGGGTCCCTCCAGATTCTAAAGCCTCAGGATTGTGGAGGGGGAATCCTGAGGATGATATTTGCGTAATCAGTGTCTTGAGAAGGAAGTTGTTCCTCTGCTGTGATATTGTGGTTTATAACAAGTATATATTTGACCTTCATCCTATTTCTAGCACAGAGCTCCTAAAATGCTTGGAATTTACTAAATGAAGAGATAGAACGTTCTGTTATGTTAATGATGTGACATTTGGAAAGCCCCTAGGTAACCTAAGGATGGGGACTGGGTACCAGGGGAATCAACCTTATGAACAGAGTATTGGAACTTTCAGTCCCACTACCCAACCTCCGTACCCCCACCTCTGGGGAGGGGAGAGGGACAGAAGATTGAATTCAATCACCCATGGCCATTGATTTAATCAACCATGCCAGTGTAATGAAGCCTCCATAAAACCCCAAAAGGATGAGGTTCAGAGAGTTTCCTGATTGATGAACGCACGTAGGTGCTGGGAGAGTGATGCACCCAGGGAGAGCATGGGAGCCCTGAGCCCCTGCCAGTGTACCTTGCCCTACATGCTTCTTCATCTGGCTGTTCATCTGTATCCTTTACAATGTCCCTTATAATAAGTTGATAAAATAAGTACATTTCTCTGAGTTCAATGAGCCAATCTATCAGATTACTTGAACCCAAAGAGAGGGTGATGAGAACCTCTAAATCTCTGACCTAGTGGGTCAGAAGCATGGGTGACAACTTGGACTTGTGATTGGCATCTGAAGTTGGGGGAGGGAGATGCAGTCTTGTAGGACTGAGCCTTAACCTGTGGGATCTGACACTATCTACAGGTAGATAGTGTCAGAATTGAGTCAAAGTGTAGGACACCCAGTCAGTGTCTGTTGAGAATAGCTTGGTGGTGGTGGAAAGCACACCCGTTGGACCTGCCCAATAGAAAGGAAAATAGAATCCCATCAAAATCTCAAAGGAACAGGCATGCTATAAGAGAGCTTTGGAGGAGGGGATCCCTAAAGATTTGCTGTCTACTAGAGATACTGAAATTAGGTTTCTAGTCACTTGATAGCATGCCTTAAATGATATTTATCCTATTATTGCTCATTTCTGAGTAACCAGTAGATACTGTGTGGTTCTGGTTTCTTTATCCTTTTGCCAGGACAGGAAAAATTAGAGAAAATCTGGAATCACCCCTTTTCATGTGGTTGCATTATGTGGATAATTAGTCATCCTGGAATTTCTTTAATCTTCTATTCAATTTTGATCATTTTATTTGCTTTGGTAAATCATAAGCAACCATGACTGCACATATGTTCCCTTTTCAGATCTTTCAATAATATACCAGTTGGATGAAGAATTTTAGAAGTTGATTGTAGTAATTAGGACTATTTTGGTTGCAAAGGACAGAAAGCCAAGTAATAGCTATTGAAGCAAGGATGTTGTGTCTCACGGATCCCAAGGGCAGGCTCTCTTCACCTTTTGCCTGTTAATGTCTTTATCTTTCTACTTCATTTCCCTCCTCCTCACTCTTTCAAGTGGCTTGCTCTGCTTGCCTGGGAGGAAACCTGGCAGTTGACAGGACCTACATGACCTTTCCATTTATAGTTTCAGTCACTTGGGAAGAGATGGACTCTCTTCATTTTCAGTTACCAGATCCCTGGCAAAGGACTCAGAATGGTCCAGCTTGAATCAAATGCTCACTTTGGAACCAATCTGCTGGCTAGAACAAGTTCTGGAAGGTGATTGGCCCAGCTATCTTCCCCTGGACCAACTGACTGTGGCCAGGGCACATTTTGTACAAGATAATTGGCCCAGATGTTACCATGTTGATAGAATAGAGAAGAAGAAGGAGAAGAGGCTATTTCCAGAAGAGAGTAGGGGAAGGGTAAAGGTGGGTCCCCATGGAGTGAGAGCAACAACTGGTCATCACACTGATCTGAAGGAATTTGACTCCTTAGAGTCAAACAGGTAAATTTCACATAAAATACAAAATCTCTTTGGCGCTGGGAATGTTAAATGGCTCCTTGAGAAAAACAGGGGTGTTTTAAAAATAAAAATTAGTTTCTACTTATGACAAGGATGAAGATGATACAACAACTCAGTCATAAAATCTAGTGTATTAAAAACATGTAAATATTGGAATGTTGATGGAATATTGAAACACAATGAAACTGAAATATCAAATCATTATAATTTGGCTTAATTTCCCTAGCTACAGAAATACTCCTTCAGTTGAATGTGTGTTTAGTTTTAATTGTTGTTGTTAATTGTGCAACTAATAAGTGACTAAGCAGTGTAGCTCTGGGGGCATTTTTCTTGGTTTCGTAATTTTCTTTGCCACTTACTACTTGTATGGCCTTGGAAAAAGTACTTAATCTCCCTATGGCTCACATTACTTACCTGTAAGGTGGAAATAATAATTGTGACCTTTTCATAGGTGGTTGTGATAAAATTAGCTAAAGCACAGTGCTTAGAACAGTGCCTGGCATGTAGTCAGCACTGAGTTAATGTTAGCTATTGTTATTCGAATATTCTTTCGGAATTATTACTTTCTTCAAGATTATAAGTAAGACAAACGGACTTTCTTGCATACCTTTTTGAATTTCATTGAAATAATCACTTAAAATGGGATTTTTGTAAAAAAGTTCATAAGTTCTCTCTCTCTCAGAAAAGTACAAAGGAGAGGTCACTGGTCAGGCTTTGAGGACTTGAGACCTATTCTGCCCTTGGTATCCATTAAGACTTTTCACAGATGTTTCATTTCATCGATGTTCCAGCACCCTCTCCTTCTGAGCAGAAGGTAGGGTTTTATTTTCCACCTACTTAAAGTTAAGCATGGCCATGTGACCTGCTCTGGCAATGATTTGTGATCTCTGGGGGTAGAAGCTTTAAGAGTCAGAGTCTGTGTTGCCTCATTCTCTATTTTTCCTTCATGACAACTGGCAGCTTCTAAGATGAGGGCTTCTCCACTAGCCTGCATCCCTGATTGACAGCTCACAACGGATATGTAGTATGGACAACCAGAGTTTTTCTGTTGTTTTAAACAACTGAGATTTTGCTATGTTGGTTCCAGTGGAACTCAAGTCCTCCAAATAAGGCCTCTGAAAAGGAGGGTACCTTCAGGCATTAGGTCTGGCAGGCTGGTTCTTCTTTGGCTATATTTCATTCAGGAATGAACATCCGCATAATTAAGATATCAATTTCAAAGAACGTCACATTACCGAGAACACATATTTTAATGCAGAACAAAAAACACTCACATTTTGTGCAATGATGCTGTTATTATTTAAAACTCTGGCATAGTTTGAAAATTTATATTAAAGTAATAAATTTCTTACCCAGCTTCACAAAAGCAGAGCTCATTTTTAAGGCTGCCATCTCATGCACCTATCATTCCAACACTTTGAAATACTAGTATCGATAAACCATCTTCCGTTATTCTGTCTAGTAACTATCCATTTCATCTATCTCTTTCTTTTACTGCTCTAATTTATGAGACTTGATTTTTTTTTTTATTCAGAAATTCTTTCAAATTAAGTCATTTGGTGTTTTTTTTTTAAATCCATCTTGAATCTTAAGAAGCATAGTTTATTTTGCCCTTTAAAATAGCATTTTCTGTTATTCTCGGGCTGGAAATGAGTATTCAGGTTGGGTTAAGGAACAGATTCAACTTGTGGAGATTTTGTTTTACTGACGTTGGAATTTTACTCTACCATTTCCTCCTCATCCAACTGTCCAACAAAATCCTTTCAGTGTTTTCCCTCAGAAATGTCGCTTAAATCCCCTCATCCTTCTGCACCCCTTGGGCAATACCATCATTCAGGTTTTCCTCATCTCTTCCTCATAAGTTAAGAGCTTCCCAACTGGTCCTCCTGGCACCGTTCTCTCATCTACCACTAGGATCCCATTCTAGAAACCAAATCCTAGAAGCTCATTATCTGCCCAGGGGAGCAAATGAATGCGTAAGCATTTAGAATCTCTCTTCCATCCTCTCTTTTTTCCCCCTCTTCCTGCACTCCAGGACTCACAATTCTCCAAAGACACATTCTCACCATTCACTGAAAACACCCTAGCTTTTCATGCCCAGAGGCTCTAACCATGTTGGTTTCCCTGATCTAAAACAACATTGTCTCCTACCCTATGTGGATTTGCTAAGGCTGCTATAACAGGACACCATGGACTGGAGAGGGGCTTACAGAAATGTATCTTTTCCCAGTTGTGGAGGCTGGAGGTCCAAGGTCAAGGTGTTGGCAGGGGTGGTTCCTCGGAGGCCTCTCCCCTTGCCTTGCAGGTGGCCACCTTCTTGTTGCCTTGTCCAATCTATGTTTCCCTGGTGTCTCCCTTTGTGTCCATGTCTCCTCTTCTTATTAGGAAACGAGTGTGATTGGATTAGGGCCCACGCTAATGGCCTCATTTTAACTGAATCACTTCTTTCATGGCACCATTTCCAAATACAGTCACGTTTTTGAGGTATTGGGGTTAGAGCTTCAACATAGGAATAGGGGGGTGTGGAGGACACAGTTTAGCCCATAACATACCATACTCTTTTCTCAATTATTTACCCTTCAGGATCAGGTTTCCTGGGAAGCCTTCCCTGACTCCTCTATTAGTAACTTCCTGATGCTTCCGTAGCATTTGGTACTTACCTCCATTATCACACTAACTGTACAGTATTTTAATAATTGATGGCATAGATTGGCAAACTTTTTCCTGAAGGGCCAGGTGTAAATATCTTAGGTTTTGCAGGCCAGACAGTCTCTGTCCAACTACTCAACTCTGCCACTGTAGCAAAGGGAGTTCAGAGCCCTTGATATGCCCAGGTCTAGGGGTACATCGCAAACCCCAGTATGAGAATTTTGCTTTCAATTTAACTCTGAACTTAAGGGCAGTGAACTATAAGAAAACATCTTCTTTCACTGTATATTTATTTCTCATAAAAATCTAGTGTAGCTTGCAGAGCAACAGCACAGATACATTTTAACCCCAGGTGCCCTTCAGCCTTTCATGCATGGTCTGGTTAAACTTCACTGGCTGTGGGATCCAGAGACGGTCACTTAATTTCTTTTGAAGCAAATTCCTAGTTTTTAAAACAAACCGTTGGACAGAAAATGTTTTCAATGGCAGAGCAGTTGGCGTTGAGGCAGGCCTGTTCTTCCATGTACGAGACTGTCCTGCTCATGCAAGATGCTTAGAATCTCTAGCCTCTGACCAGGAGTCCCTCCTAGTCTTTAAGACAGCCCAAAGTATCCCCAAATACTTCCAAACAACTGGAGTTTTAAGCACTCTGCATAATCTCTAACATTCTTCCAATTCTAGAATTCTGACTCCTGTAGTTTTCTGACAGTTGAATATATGGAAATTGCCTCTTTATCTGACATCTAAGCTAATCAGAAAGCTCAGACAGCAAGTTTTTGTTTTGTACGTATTGGGCTAGTGGAAACCATGTGTTCTAGCTTTATTTTGTATTTTGAGAAGACAAGTGATAGGTAAATAACTCCTGTGGTGTTAATTCTGCAAGGCTGCACGCAGGTTGCACCACTGGGTTACCTCAGATTTAACCCGATCTCTGATCCTTTTGCAGCTTCCAAAATGGTACCCACTAGCCCCATGTGGCTATTTAACTTTACATTCAAAATAATTCAACTTAAGTACAATTAAACAATCAGTGACTCAGTTGTAATGACCACATTTTGCTACACACGTGGCCGCACCTGTGGCTAGTGGCTACCATACTAGTGCAGATATAGAACACCTCCTTCAACGCAGAGTTCTCACGGAAAGTTCTTACCATCCTAGTCTAAGCAGTTACAGCTGATTCTGTCTATTTCATGCAACATTTTGCATTGCTCTGTTCGTTTTTCATACTGAGTATGCTGTTCTATTCTATTTATTTAACAATTCGGACATGAAAACCTTTTCCCTACCCTTCAGGAAGACTGAAAGTTGACTGTAATCAGTAAAGCAGGCACTTGGCAATTAAGATATTTTAAATTTTTATGTGGAGGATCAGAATCTAGAAGAACTGGCAGTCCAGATGTTTATATATGGTGACCTAGTAACACCCGCTTCTCTGTTTCCAAGGCCCTTGCAGGTGTGGGCATCGCCACAGTCCTCTTTTCCCTCGCTTACATGGTTGGAGTCATTAAAGACAAAAAAAAGTCACTCTGATATGGCATGAGTCTTTTGATTGTGTGAATTCACCGGCTGAAGAAGGCTTGTTTGCTGCCTGATGTCAGGATTAAAGAGTTTATGTCTGGAGGGGCCTCTCTCCCTTGCGTTCCCCTCCTGGACCCTCGCATGCCCACATCCTGTCCCAGAAGGCAGGACGAGGGCTTGAAATCACGGCGTAGATGAGGCAACTGTAAGATCACAGGTAGCTTGATGGGTCCCTCATGACAACACGTGCTATGTTTTAATTAGTGGAGCTTTTCTTATCTCCATGACTGTATTTTCATTGCCCACGGGGCAGCTTCACTTCCTAGATGAAGGCTCACAGAGTCCCTCGGAAACCCGAGAATGATTTATTGCTGCTTATCCAAAGGTTCCAGATGGTTTTCTGTTACAGCAGCTTTAACTCAAATCACAGTTACAGGTAAGAGACCTACAGTGAGAGGACAATCTGATTGTCAGGCCCTTTCTCAGCCTCTAACCGTGAGAATCCTCTCCTCTCCAGATAGCCCTTTAAATGGGTAAATACTTTCTTGTATTTGTGCAGTAATCATAGCTGGCACTGACGGACTGCTTCCATTGCACCAGGCAGAGGGCTGGGATTTTTCTGTATATATTTTACTTATTCCTCCCAAATGGATGAGAAGGGTTCTATTAGTAACTCTGGTCTCAGAGATGTTTAGTAACCTACTGAAGGTCACACAGTTAGGAAAGTGTAGGGCTGAGATCTGAACCCAGACAATCTGACTTCAGAGTGTGTGTGTGTGTGTGTGTGTGTGCTGTTCTATTAAATGCTTGACATACTTTTCTATTCCATCTTCTTCACAATTCTATGAGGCATTAAAGGGCCCCAAATAAAGAAAGAAATAAAGGAAGCTCCCGACGCCAGAGAAGTTAAATTTCAAAGCTCCTAAACAAACTGACCTTCCTGTCCGCAGACAAGACCGTGCCCATAACACGCCATGACAGCTCCGCCCTGGGGAAACGGGCATAAATGTGAGGGGAGAGGTCGGAGAAGCATGGTCTCTGAAGGGACGTCTGTATGACGGGCTCCTACCAATTAGACTGCTCTCAGTCAAGAGTGGCAGAGAAGCCAGTAACTCAGAAATGGGATAGTTATTCTACACCTACATTTGGGGCAAAGGCGGAATTTTATGCAAATACACCCAATGGGTTGGTCTTCTGAAGCCAGGAGGTGGAGAGGGACTGGGATCTGAAGCGGTTCAAGGTGTTCCAGGAACCTGCCCTTGGACTCCTCCACTACCGGGACCAGCTTCTAGAAAGCAACCCCTCTGCTCTAGGACATCCGCACCTGCCCCGCACCACCAATCGCCTATTCTTCCCTTATTTCCAATTCCAATAATGAGAGAGGAACTCTGATTGGCTCAGCAAATATCCAGCATCTCTGGGCAGAACCCCCAGTGCCCAGGAGGCCTTTCCACTGGCAGATGACTGGCAGTCTTTCTGTCAGGTGCTCACCTAGGCCCAATCTGCGGGGCTGGAGGAGCGGGACATGGTGGATGGTGGGGCCAAATAAATGGGAAATCTTGGTCATCTAGACCAAACCTTCTGCAGAGCGAGTTACCTCAGAGCGGGCTGTGGTTCAGAGGCACTGACATTGGTGTATCTTTTTCAGAGAGGAAAAAACTGCACTTTTGCGCTAGATTAAAATTCTGTCTAGTTGGTGTTTACGTTTGGGGAGGTGATTTATCAATTTTTCTCTAGGTGACATGATTCCACAGCTAACCGATCCAAAGTGCTCATTCCCTCCCACCCTCTCTTTCAAGTTAGATTTAGGTAAAATAAAATTCCTATGCTAAATTTTTTCACCTAGAAACCTCAGAGACTCTTAAGTCTCCCCGAAGCATGACACCCCTGTTTCTGAAGATCCCATTTGGGATTTTGGTGGAGGCTTTCAGGCTTCAAATTCTTATTCTTTATTATCTTCTCCACCACATAATTATTCTCACATGTATTCTGAGAGTTACTAAAGTTTTCTGCTGGTATGTACCCTACCTGGTGGTTCTCAGCTCTGACTACACAGTGAAATCACCCGGGAACTTTAAAAAACACTGTCATACTCTGAAAATTATGTTTTAATTGTTTTGTGAAGGCCTGGGAATGTTTTAAAAGCTCCCCAGGTGAGGTTAACGTGCACCCAGGGTCCATAACAACAGCGCGGTCCCTGACCAGCAGCTTCAACATCTGGAAACTTATTAGAAATTCAGACTTTTGGGTCTTATCCCAGACTTGCTGATTTAGAAACTTTGGGGGTGGAGCTCAGCAATCTGTTTTAACAAGCCCTCCAGGTGACTCTGAAGCAGGCTCAAGGTTCAGAAGCACTGGTCTACATGGAGCTGTTTAATTTACTGCAACGCGGTTCATAGAACCGAATCTCAAGCCTTTTAACTAAGCCTTTTAGATGCGGCCTCTTGAATCACATTTGTCACACAGCTTAACTGACTTCATCTGGGCTGCATCGGGCTGTCACGTGGCTTGGCTGAACGTTAATCGTTTTGATAATTTTGACAATCGCTGGTCCATTTATTTAGGATTATTAATTACCAAAATAAAACAGCTAAGGCTAGTCCTCTCACTGGGCTCCCTTTATTATTTCTTTTTTAACATGACTGTTTTCCTGATCGTTTGAGACAATCGTTTTCTCCCCACATCTGTTCCATGACATGATGAATTGGCCAGGTATTAAGCAGCTGCTTGTTCTAGCTTCAGCTGCCGTTATAAGATTCTCCAGTTTGGTGGGGAGGAATGACCCAACAAATTACCAAGATTTTTGATGCTAAGTATTTTTACAAACACATAGAGTATAATGTGCTTGCCCTGAAAGCAAACACATATTTTACAGGGTATCACACAGGATCTAAAACTGATTGCAGTGCAGCCATTGTTATTGTATTGTAATTGTCTGTTTTTGAGTCTGTTCTCCACTAAATACGGAGCTTCTGGGGAAGAGGGGCATATCTTATTTTTTTCCTGTTTTGCAGAGTGGCTGATAGATAGTAAATCCTGAGCATGTTTGGCGAATGAACAAAAGAATGAATGAACGACTGCATCATTCAGTACTAGCTGGTCACATCCAGGTACCATGTTTACTTTGTCTGGAGGCCACACTAGGGAAGACTCATTGTTGACATTATCCAAAGACTGGGACATGAGAATCCGTGGGGTCACGTAAGGGTGTCTAGGGGAGAAAATGGGAAGACTGCATGGGTTTGGATTTGCTCCCTTGCAGGAATGGAACTGATTCTCCCCACCTGGTGGAAGCTTGGGACGGCTCATTGCTTATCCTATCAGTAAATAGGGTGGAGGGCATAGCTCAGCGTGACAGAGCACGAGTACAATTGTTCTGGTAATTGAGAAGGAGTCCAAATACACTGGTGGAAGGCAGGATCTTTCCATCCCTGGGGGCTGAGATACCTGGGGGTAGGGGAGAGCTGTAGGAGTGGTCGCCCATTAGAGGCATCTTCCCCAAAGGCATCTGGGCCAGAGGCTGTTTAACATTTTCTGTTTGAGGCTGTGAGAAAAGGCGCTGGAGCAGGTGAATTATCAAGAAAGTTCCGCCCCCCAGCTCAGACCCTGGCTTCACTTGTGGCTGGGGTGGGGTGTGGAAAGAGACAGGTGGTTGTGGAGCTGGGAAAAGGCTTATAAAGGAAGTTATCTGAAAGCACAGGGTCACCTCTGGAAGCTGGCCATTTTCCCCATCACCGGTCAAGCCTGAAGTGGCCGGACCTTGTACTGGGGAGGGGGACTGGGGCACCCGATTGTGGATGGGTGAGATGGCCCTTCTGGTAGCTCTCGGTCCTCATAGAATGCAGGAGAGCCCCTGAAGCAGTGGAATTAATAGCGAACGTTAAGCAGATGGAGGTCTTTGCCTCAGAACAGAGCTTTCTTCCTCTGTGACCCAGGCATGGACGCCGTTTAGCTGGTGATATGGTGAAGGGCAAAGGACCTTGCGCTGAGGGAAACACAAAAGGAACCATTTCTGCCTGTTTTTTAGCTTGGGACACAATCACCCTTTTCTTTTGTAAGTGATTTGGATTTGGGGTCTCCTGATCACTAGTCAGTTTTTCCATCACCTCCCTCTCCCTTCGTACTTCTACCTCGACCGGCCCCTGACACCATTTACTTCTGCTCCATCTCATCATCCTCTCATCCTCCAAGTTCAACTCTCTCCAGTCCAATGGCTGTCCCCCTTTTAGTTCACTTGCATCAGGATGTGGTAGTTATCAACAGTCTGTCACTGTATGAAAATACAGTTTTCACTTGGGCTCCCAGCACACACAAAACACTTTCTTAACAGCCCAAAATAGAGAATTTCTGGTTATTATGAACGTACACAGGACAACTGGCCGTTGGAAGCCTCTTTTCACTTCCTGCTGTGGGCGGCAGCAGCTCCTGCCCAGGGCCGTCGCTCTTCCTCCATCTGGGCTATTCATCTCCCTTTGCACTGAGCCAATGCCCACTCATCCTTCACAGTTCAGTTCAAATGTAGTAAGTGCAAGACTAGAGAAAATGACAATGACGATATTTCAGTATTTGCTTCAAGTTTTAGCACCATTATTGTATTTTTCAAAAAGTGTCAGCAGAGCATAGTGGTTAAAAACATGGACCCCACAGCCAGAGAGCCTACCTTTGAATCTCAGCTGTGCTATTTACTACTGTGTAGCCTTGGGCAAGTTCCTTAACCTCTCTGAGCTTTAAGCTTCCCATCTGTAAATGGGGATAATACTAGTAACCTTTTAGGGTTGCTGTAAGTATCAAATGAATGGAATTTCTTTTTTGAAAATTGATATGATTAAAAAATACAAACAACATTTAATGCATTTTAATACAACCTTATTTAAACCTATTACAAAAAGGAAATGAAAACATTAATCTAGGAAAAAACATTTTGACATACATTATTCTGCTATAAAAATACAATTAATAGACAATGTAAAAATAAATTTATGCTATGATAAAAATGACTAAAACTTGAGCAATAAAATATTTGTTATGAAATAATTTTTGATCTTTTGAAAAAAACTGTGGTCTTAAAAAAAAACCCAGAATGACAATTATGTCATTATTGAAACTCCAGAATATGTTTTGGTCGAATTACCCAGCTGTTGGAAGCCCTGGTCTGTGAATGTCAAGAAGGGATTTAAAACTAGCATGTTTTCTTTCTGACTCCCCTATCTTCTTATACCATCTCTTAATTGATGACTTTGAGAAGATATTTTTGAACATCTCCCCCAATAGGGACTTCAGAATTTTCCCCCAACAGGATCTTCCTTTTTTTTTTTCAATGATACTGCCAGTAGAGTTTTTGTTCAAAGAAAGCATTTCTAGTTTATTTTTATCATCCTTAGATTTCCCATGTCATTAAATATTCTGATGCAGTTATCTGTAAATGTAGGCACTGCTGCCTTCCTGGTCCACTTTTTCACAAGGTCTTTGTCCACTGTCATTTCCCTTTTTTCTTGAGTATCCTGGAGGATAAAAGCACTTTCAAAATGTTTGCAACTTTTATTTAAAATTTTAATGTAGAATGCAACTCTGGGTATTTCTCCAGACACATGTAATTCTGACTTCAGTGTTTTTCAAGATGTCAGCATAACATTATACCAACAAAATACAAGCATTTTTGGTACTTAAGATTATAAGAAACACTGGATACCAGAATACCACAAACAGATTTTGCAATCAATACTCCAATGTCATTTCCTTGAAGAATTCTCTTTCCTCACTCCTCAAATTAGATTAAGTCTCTATGTTATAATCCAGATGTCTGCAGACTATGGCCCTTAGGTCAAATCCAATTGGCCTCTTGTTTTTGTAAATAAAGTTTTATTTGAACAAAGACACACCCATTCATTTACCTATTGTCTGTGACAGTTTGGCAATACCATGGCAAGACTGAGTAGTTGCAGCCAAGACTGTGTGGCCCTCTGACCTAAAATATTTACTCTTTGGTCCTTTACAGAAAAAGTCTGCCAAGTATTAGCTCTCTATACCTTTCCTTCAAAATCCTAATACAATCTGTAATGATACATCATGTGATTATTTTATTAATGTTAGTCTCTCACACTATTTAAGCTCCATAAGGATAAAAATCACGTTTATTATCCTCACGATTACATTCCCAGAACCTGGACTAATGTTGGTACATAGTAGCTGCTCAATGTATGCTTGTTAATTAAATAATCAGATTATCAAAGATGATAATTTGGGGGCAAATACTGCCTCTGGGGTAAGTCTACATTTCTGTTTAAACTCATGAAATATGAAGGTGAAGGCTAGGTAAGGTAACACTCAAAGTGTTCAGCAGACTGTCTGGAACATGGAATGTGCTGAACAAATGACAGGACTTATTAGTAAAAATCCTCCAAAGCTCCTTTAAAAAACCCTGTGAAGCCATTGCCACTAGGGAACAGCCTTATAAATGCACAAACATACTAGGAAGTACATTCTAGTGTTTATCAACATGCCTGCTGGGGCCACTTTTCTTATTTCATAGCTTCTGAGTTTCAGCCATTCTGCCATTTTTTAAAATAAGCTTTTGCCATTGATATGTCTTCTAGAAAAGAGGATCGGTGGAGGAGGGGTCAGCAGCCTTACCAAAGAACAGGTCAGCTCTTCGTTTGTTTGCTTACTGACCAGAACTGTGCACTGGAATCACCTGGGTACTGTAGAAAACACTAATGTCTGTCCTCTGGCCCCAGAGGTTCTGGTTTCATCGGTCAGGGTGGTGCTTTTAAAGCTTCCCAGGTGATTCTAACATGCAGCCAGGAATGAGACTGTCAGTTTTATCAGGTAAGAGGAATTCAGTGAATATTTGTCCTGAGAGACTGAATATACAAACAGATACGAGCCAGACTGTATATAACAAAATAACTCTGACCCACGACCTGTGCAGTAGCTGATATAGAAGGAAGGATCAGGACATATTCAATAACTTCCAGCTTTCCTATTTTTGCCCTCCCTGCCCCATCACCCCCCTGCAACTCAGGACCAACCAGAGAAAGTCAAACATACTCCTCTAATGAATCAGATAGGATGCACTACTTCTGGTCTGCCCGATGCTAAAAACCCTTGCTAACAACCTCCAAACAGGGGACACCTAATGTCTTCTCTTTTCTGCACTATAACACTTTCCTTTTCTCCTACTTGCATTTGAATTCCTGCCAAATGCAAGTGACAGTGGCTGACTCCTTTGCTATACCAAATTCTGAATAAATAGTCTCTCTGTTCTCATTTGGGTGGTCATTATTTATGTCTACCACTCTATTGTCCTTGTTACCATAACTAGTATTGCACATATAAATAACATACTTTGGTGTCTCTTCCAACCAGGAGAATTATATAACAGAACCCCACTGGGAATAACCTAGGTAAAAAACTGGACTGAGTATAAGAATTCAAGGATGTCTCAGAAAACCCAAGGGCAGGAGCCAGTTGGGTCTCAGGCAACCAGAAATGAAGGCTTTGGGGAACCATGAAATTTTCCCTTTCTGTCTCTTGTTTCCATTTTCCTCTGTGCATCTGCTTAATTCTTTCTTCTTAGTTTAGATCACCTGCCTCGATTTTCCAGGCCACTTGGCAGAATAACCACTACCAGCTTCTCCCAGGTTTGGATCTCTTCAATTAAAGACAGAAGAGCTAATTGGGAGTTCAAAATTTGCACCTCTTGGGAAGTGATGGAGATGTTAGCTGTCTTGATTGTGGTGGTGGTTTTATGGGTGTACACATCTATCAAAATTCATCAAATTGTACATCTGAAATATGTACAGTTTACTGTACAGGAATCATACCACAATTAAGGAGTTAAAAGAAAAAGAGAAGACTGGGAGAGCTAGACCAACTAGAACCTCTTATTCCACATTTCCAAGGAAGGATCTCATTGACCCATGTTAAGGGGGTTCCTTTTTCTTTTCCACTTTTCCTACAGTGGGACCTGGCGAATTTACAGGTCCCTACTGTGACCATGTGGATTACTGGGAGGAGGTCAGTCCCACAGTCAACAGGGAGGGCAGCTGAGGGGGACAGTTCAGCAGTACAACCTTAATGATGAAAAAGCAGTCGCATTTAAATTCTAGGCTTGTACTGTACCTTTTGTTCAGCTGTTTTTCAGCTCCCTGGTGATTTCCATCTCCTCTTGCAAGGCTTACTTTGTATAACCTGCACCTGCAGCTCCACTTACAGGCATCTAAGAGTCGTTTGAGCATTTTTAAGGAAAATTGTCCTTGAGAGACCATGGTGCCTCAGGGGACCCTTATGGGCCATCTCTGCTTTATGAGCTTATGTGCCAGCTGTGTCCCAGCCCCCATCATCACCCCGTGTCCTTTAGGAGTCTTTTTCAGCCATTACTTGATGAGGGGTGCTTATACCCAAACAATCGCTATGATCCATGCTGTGCTTTGGGGGTGGGGGGTGCTTTATGTCCTAGAATCCTCTTTCCCAGCAGACCTAGGGTTGGGACGACTGTCTGGAGCACCCCAGCTTCCTCCTGCAGCTATCTCAGCTCATCCCAATGAGGCTCTTCTCCCTCACTTGCCCCTTACCCCGTGAACCCTCAGGGATGCAGAGTCTGCAGGGAGGCACTAGGGATAGAGCGAGAGAGAATTTCTTGAAGGTGAATGAGTTCAGCGCCATCCAGTCCTAATCAACTCAGGCACTAAATTCTGGGCAACACAAGGAGGCAATTAAGCATAAGTGTATGGCGTTTGCTTTGTGGGTGAATATAAATTGCAGAGACTAGAGTTTTTGAAACACTGTGCTCAAGCCAAAACTAGGGCGTACTGAGCTTCTTCCATCAAATCACCTACCATAAGTACAGAGGAGCCCATCGGATTAAGTTTATAATTGATACATTCAGATGTGCTGCCTCAAATGTTCCAGCCTCTATAACCATGGAGTTCTGCCCTGAGTCTTGATATCAAAGGTTTTTTGAAGACCTGACACATTTGCCATTATGCAAATAACGTATTCTTACTTTTTTTCCAACTGTGAAGTTCAATTAATGTTTTATTATGTGAAGTCAAACAGGCACCCACTCCTTAAACTTCTAGCTTAAAACAAGCAGCGGTATTGTCAGTCTGCTTTGATGTCTCCTTATCTCTAAGCAGAGGGAACAGGAACAAAGATACCCTGGAGTTCTGCATTCGTTCTGTAATTGCAGGGTTCATTGTCTCTCTGCCCTTTTCAAGTCTTGGGGACTATTTGATCTGGTCTGATACTGTCCAAGCCAGATATTTGAGGACAGCTTGTGAAAGGTTTCCCCTCCCCTTCGTCCCCCCCACAATCATAGCATGTTTTACATGAGTTTGCGGTGCATCTGACCCTTCCCTGGGAAGGACTCATTGGGCCCTTAGAGCCAGAGGCCACTATGTCCCAGCTGAGAGGGACTGAGTGTCCATTTCTCTGCTTACTCATATAGGCTGAGCAAGACACAGATTTTTAAAAAGATATCTCATCAATACATTTAATATTGATAGATGCCGAAATGAAATTTGGTTTAAGTAAAATGTGTTTAAACCATCTGTTTCTTTTTACCTTTAAAAAGTTTTTTTTTAATTGAAGTATAGTCAGTTACAATGTGTCAGTTTCTGGTGTACAGCATATTGTTTCAGTCATACGGATACATACATATATTCCTTTTCATACTTTTTCATTATAAGTTCCTACAAGATATTGAATATAGTCCCCTGTGCTATACAGTGGGACCTTGTTGTTTATCTATTTTACATATAGCAGTTACTATCTGCAAATTTCCAACTCCCAATTTAACCCTTCCCACCCTCTTTCCCCCTGGTAACTGTAAGTTTGTTTCCTACGTCTGAGTCTGTTTCTGTTTTGTAAATAAGTTCATTTGTGTCATTTTTTTTAAGATTCTACATATAATTGATACCATATGGTATTTTTCCTTCTCTTCACAGATTTTTTTTTAGCCTCAATTTCTTCATTAGTCAAGTGGGAATACTGTGGAATGCAATGTATTGTTTTACCCACCTCATAGGGAATCAGATGATGATCAAAAGAGATCCCAGTGTGGAAGTCCTAAAATCATTTATTGAGCACCTACTGTAAGCCACATACTCTACCAAGGCCTGGGGTACAGTGCTGGAGTGAAGACAGACTATAGTCTCTTCCCATATGGATTTACTTGACTCTACTGGGAAATTAGATACTAAGTTTTAAAAGTCAAATGAGCAAATGTAAACTGTGACCGTGACAAATGTCCCAAGGCAAAGGTATATGGTGCTATGAGAGGCTGTATTAAGGAGATCTGATCTAGGCTGGAGGTCAGAGAAGCCTTCCCTGCTGTTGTGATAATGGAGCTATATAATCTGAAGGGAAAATAGGAGGTACCGAGAGGAAGAGATGGAGAGCATTCCAGGCAGTGGAAACAGCAGGTACAAAGGCCCATGAAGAAAAGATACAGAGAGTACACGAGGGTCTGAAAGATTGTGTGAAGGGACCACTGGCACCTTGCCCTGCCACTGTTAATATAAGGGTGCACACAGTGTACACAGAGAGAATAAAGGCAACTTGGCATCATGAGATGACCGCAAAAACCAGAAAAACCCTGTAGAATCTTAGTTCTCAAAGTAAATAAAGCCTTTAGCCCCTTCCTGAGAGTGAAAAACAATGTATCTCTGACTTTTACAACTTTCATGTCTTCAGAAATATAAAGATCCTCGCAGATATGATAATCAAGTGAGGAACTTCTGTTTTTTGAGCAATGAAAATAACTTCATGGTATTTTTCTTTAATACTGACTTGATCCTTTATTCAGGGTGTCCCATTCTTCTGAATGTTGGACTCTCTTGCAACCATTGCAAGAAGCATTTTTTACTGCTTGAATCTCCTTCTGGGATTTCCCTTGACAGTGCTCTGTGGCTAGAATTGCCCAAAGTGAGGCTAGGGGGATTTCAGTTGGGGCCAGCTCACAAAGTCCCGCAGGCCAGCTTCAGAAATCTTGTCTTTACCTTGGGAACAAGGAGGAAGTCATGGGAGTGGGGTTGGGGGCATGATCTCTTTGAGTCCATCACTCTGCCTACCGAGGGAAGAATGCATTAGAGAGGGACAGAGTAAAGGCAAGTGGACAAGTTCAGAGGCCACTGTAATGACTCAGTTGAGAGAAGATAAAGGCTTGTCCTAGGGTGGTGGGTGCTGGTGGGATGGAGAGAAGAAAATAGAATTGGAAGATATTTAGGTGATAAAATGAACAGAACTTGATTTTGGCCTGAGAACCAGTTGGATGGTGAAGCCATGCCCTGAACAAGGAAGCACTGGGAGAGGGGCAAGCTTGGGGTCTTGTGAAGTCCCATAGGCATGTGAAGTGTGACCCTCATTTCCCAGGGATTGAGGAATTCCCCAGATGAAGATGCTATTATACTTCATTCCAAACCACAGGATGCTTCCCAGCACCCCCAAATCTCAGGGTATAATCCATTAAACCCTCTACAAATGCACAGCATTCATAGTCATAGCCACTGTTGTAGCTCCTTGGAGGATATTCATTGAAATGGATCTATTCCCTGGGACCAAGAGAGATGGGGCAGTAAGCCACAGTCGTCTTCTGTTAAAAACCCTTTATGTTTACCTGACATTAAAAAATTCACAAGGTGCTTTATCACGGTGCGACTCAAAGTGTGGTCTCCAGAAGGCAGCATCAGTTTCAACTGGAAGCTTGTTAGAAATGCAGATACTCAGACCTTTGGACTTCAAAACTCAGTGTGTATGTGGGAGAAAGTGTCAACAATCTGTGTTGACAAGCTCTCTGGGTGATTCTGATGCACACACACTCAAGTTTGTGAAGCATTGCTTACGATACAGCATCTCTTCTTTGCTTAGCAACAATTGTGGAAGGTGGATATCATTACCACCCTTGATTCACCAAGGAAGGACCGAGGCTTGAAGAGATTAAGTGACTTGCTGAAACATGCAGTTGGTGGTGGCAAAGGTAGAAATCCTGCCCACCAATCTTCTAAATCTACATTTAGTGCCAATCACTGCCTTCTTACTTGAAATGAATGCAAAGAACTTGAGGGAACAGATGTGTAAGTTTTGAGGGGGACTGAGGGTGGATATGGAAGAGATATAAGGATCTCCTCCTTTACAACAAATAATAAACCACCAGATTATATTCTTCTGCCTAGGGAGGAGGGTCATAGGTGGGAGCAGGGGTATGCTAGAGCCAGCTGGTACCAGTTCAGGAGAACCAATAATGCACATCTCTTTCAAACTCTGCGTTCAGTGACAATTGAACTGGTAGGTTATAATAGACCAGGATGGGAGTATTTACACCATAGAAAATGGCAAAACTACAGATCAGGGCTCCTCACCCCAACACCCAGAACTGGTTGTTAAATATTTACCAGCACACCCCTGGATGGGAGTCAGAAGATCTCAGAGACAAAGTGTCATAAATTATAAATCATAAATTAGGGAAAGGATTCATAGAGAAGTGGGGGCATGTCACTATGATCAAGGTAAAGTGTTGCTGATCATAATTATGAACTAGATTTTTCTCCTTTGGATTAAAATAACTGGCAACAAATAAGCCAACCTTAATTCCCATGCTTCCAGGTGCGCTAACCAAGTCAAGATGGGGAAAATTTATTTAATGCACTATGTTTGAGACAAAAAAACCAAACAGCGGTCTCTAGTTTTTACTAAATGTAAAAAGCAACATGTGGGTATGGAGAAAAAGGAACCCTCCTACACCGTTGGTAGGAATGTGGTTTGGTGCAGCCATTATGGAGGACAGTATGGAGATTCCTCAGAAGACTGAAAATAGACTTACCATATGATCCAGCAATCCCTCTCCTAGGTATGTATCCAGAGGAAACTCTAATTTGAAAAGATACATGCACCCCAGTGTTCATAGCAGCACTATTTACAACAGCCAAGGCATGGAAGCAACCTAACTGTCCATTGACAGATGATTGAATAAAGAAGTTGTGGTATATTTATATGATGGAATACTACTCAGCTGTAAAAAGGAATAAAATAATGCCATTTGCAGCAACATGGATAGACCTGGAGATCGTCATTCTAAGTGAAATAAGCCAGAAAGAGACAGAAAAATACCATGTGATTACTCATATGTGGAATTCCCCCCCCCCAAAAAAAAAGAAAGAAAAGAAAAGAAAAGGATACAAATGAATTTATTTACAAAACAGAAACAGACTCACAGACATAGAAAACAAACTATGGTTACTGGCGGGGAGAGGGACTGGGAAGGGATAAACTGGGAGTTCAAGATATGCAGATACTAACTAATATATATAAAATAGATGAACAAGTTTCTTCTGTCTAGCACAGGGAACTGTATTCAATATCTTGTTAGTAACCTATAATGAAAAGAATATGAAAAGGAATATATGTGTATGTATGACTGAAACATTAAACTGTGTATCAGAAATTGACACAACATTGTACACTGAGTATATTTTAATCAAAAAAAAAAAAGAGCAACATGGGCTGGATTTTGATAACAAAGACCACTTAGTCCTTTTTCCCAGCATCAGCTTAAAGTCGCTCTTAAGAATTCTTGAACAAAATGGTAACAGGTACCACCAGCAAGACTTCCACACCTGGAAAGAAATGAGCTTTTTGTCAAGATCAGGTTTATGTTACATTTCAATTGGAACTCAAGTTGAATACAATTCTATGAATTTTTCTAAAAACCCAAGAAAAACTGTCATTATATTGAAACACAGTTTCATTCTGGAAGGCTTGTTTAAAATGGAACCTATCTTAGTAAAATTGGAAAATATTTTGGTTTAGAAACCGACACTTACGATGTTGGAGTATTTAAATCATAATGTCATGGAACTTGGCTATTGAAACCAACTATAGGAATCACCAAGAATCTCTCTAGCCCGGTGAGTATCAACTTGGGTGTCAACACAGAATCACTTGGGGAGCTTTTAAAAATACTGATTCCCAGACTGCAGCCCAGAGCAGTTAAATTGGTGTCTCTGGTAGTGAAACCCAAGCCTTATTTTACAGAACCTCAGATGGTTCCAGTGTACAGGAAAGGTCAATATCCCTAGGCCTGTAACAATAAGGGGGGTGGTCCTAGGCACCTCCCCGCCTTAGTTTACAGATGAATTTGTAATTATACATTTATTTATGAGATTATTATAATAATGTAGGCACCCCCAACAGTCTGTAAACTCCATGAGAGAGGGATTGTGTCTGAGTTTTGCTCACTATTTATTCAACAAATATTACTGAGGACTTATTCTGAGTCAGACTCTGTTCTAAGAACTAGAATTACTGCCTCGAACATAGTAGTCACTCAGTAAATGCATCTGTCAGTTACAAAAAGGCAGGAGAGAAGCAGTATATGGAAGCATACACGAAGGCAGCCCTTTGCCTAAGAAGTGCAGTTCTCAGAGTGGTCCCTGGATAAGCAATGTCCGTGTCATCTGGGAACTTGTCAGAAATGCAAATTCTTGGGTCTCACTCCAGAAATTCTGGGGGTGGGGGCTAGAAACCCTATTTCAACAAGCACCCAAGTGATTCTGATTAGTGCAAAGGTTCAAGAACCAAAGCAGTAGAGGTGCTGGAGGAATTGGGAGCTGATGACATGCTTCAGATTTGGTTTTGGCATCAGTTGACAAACGCCACCTTTGGTCCTCCCACCAGCTGCCTCTTTGTCTATCACTCTTTAAGGCTCCTTACCTGCTGCAGAAAATCTTAGGATTAGAAGGGACCACTCAGGTTTTGATTCCCCAGGTATAGCTCTTCCATCAAGTAGGAGGCCTCTACCTTCAAGGAAGACGAGAATGCAAGGTTGGTTTGGTTGAATCTTCTTTTTAAGGGAGTTGGCGGTGTTAGAAATCAAGCGCACATAACCTCATAAATCAGGGATGGGAGTGTTTGTTGCTGGTTGTAAAATTTGACATCACCTCATCCTGCTGTTTCTGCCTTGGTAACTCCAGCCATTGGCACCCCCCATTTGTTTTTGTTTCTCCCTTGCTGGGATGGCCAAGAATTTTCAAAGAAAATCATAAAGCCTTGCTAGTTTGTTGCACTGCCCAGCCACACTGTCCAGCTTTGATGAAGCCCTCCCTGGTGCTTCTGCTCATCTTTTTGTCCCCTCTTCCCCACTCCTGATACCCGTTTTCCACTTTCCTCACCCCCAACTCCACTCTGACCTCTTTCACTCTCAGCTGTGACCTTGCCTCTCCTCTTAGAAGGTCAAGGAGTCTAACACATTGTCTCTCAGCTCCCTTCTCTCTACCTGATCTTTCCGCATCTTGTTCCTTTCTTCATATTTCATTTTATTTACAAATGATTTATGAGACCCTTTTATGTGCCAGGCACTGTGCAGCCTATAATCTTGCCGCTCGGGTGCATCCAGGGAAGGCTGATCATAAACATGCAAGGAAGCAAATACACATATGAATATACAAGATAGGATAATTATAAGTTGCAACAAGAGCCACAAAGGAAATTCAAGGTCCCCAAAGAGAGAGTAACAGAAAGAGGAAGAGATGACCTGTTTCTCCCCAGGGCTTTCCACCCTCTGTCATTGTGATTCCAGCCTGGTTTACTTCTTCTGATTTAATTACTGTCATTTCTCTTATTCCAAATCCTTTCCTTCTGCTTACAAATAGAATTGACTCCCCTCCCCTATTATGAAACATCTTCATAACTCTGGGACTGGTTTACAATTGGTTTTTCTTTCCACCTGTCTATTGAAATTGGACCTTCCAATTCTCTTCCTTAACTAGTGACAGCACTTACTGTCCCTGTCATAGCTCTCATTCTTCTTTAGGGTTACTAAACACCTAAGGATGAGAACTGTGACTTAAACATTTGATTTTCCCCCGAGGCGTTGCCAGGAAAACAATAAGTATTTGGAATGGATTGCTGTTAGCTGCTGTGGTGATTAGCAGATATTCTTAAGTAATATCTTAGTATTTCTTAATTGATTTGATGCTTTGTGCATTTTATGGATTTGAAAACCTGGAAGCTGGGAATTAGATGCTTCAACTGGGAAAGAAATGGATTCTTACTCCAAAAACTAAAAGCCAGGATCATCTGCAGCCCTGATACTGGAAAACAGGACCTCAGTAAAGGCTGTCATAGCAACACACAGCATTGCTTTGTCTTAGGCAATGTAAAGTAGCCTTTTTAAATATATGACTGTAAAGGTTACGTTATTTTTAAGTATATATTCACATTTTTGCTCTGAAGTGCCCCTATTTCCCACTATTAGCAATTTCTGGAATACATGCCCAGGCCTTCTCTGGTACTTCCTCCTCCCAACAAGCCGAAGTGCCTTGTTGGGCCACATCTGATGTGCTAATAGATGCATCGTAGCACAGTAAGATGCTTAATGATGTGCTGTGGAGAGACTGCTGTCAGGGTTTGCAGGAAGAGAGACTTGTTTACAAAGTTTTACGGCAGTGAGACTAGGAAGCAGCCTCTTAGGGAATGTTGGGTTCAGGTAGACCAAGAGTGAGATGAGAGGACCCTCCAGGTGACCAGGGCCATTAGCAGGAATAAGCATCTGAAGTAGAGATGAACCAAACTGCCGGTACCAAGTTTGTTAACAATCTTTGAACTCTACTGAGTTTTACCTGAGTATATGAAGACCCAACCACAATTCAGTAAGAACTGGAGAGGGAAAGTGTTTCTACTGATTTTTTTTTTTTTTTCAGGGAACAAGTTGCAAAATGTAGATAATTTTCCAAGTCCCATCCACAAATACCATTCCTCTTTCTAATCAACATGGTAACATGGTGGGTGGAGATACAGAGTGTAATGGTTAATTCCTTATGAGTAAAAACCAACTTTCAACTTTTTAAATCATATGTTTTAATATTTCAAAATAGGCCATGATCAAACCTCCATAACCCCCAATTGTACATGTTATAGACCAGACAGAGGAAAACAGAGCTTCACTTTCCCCATGGTTACCCATGTGTATAGCAGTCTGTTATTTGAAGGCCTGTTTATTTAACAGAATCATCCAAACTCAGTGAGCTGAGAAGGCCAGATTTACGGGAAAGCCTTCAAATATATATCTGTTTAGGCGTGATTATTCTCCCTGGGAGAAATGGGCAAAATGTGGCAGATTTGAATTTTTCTGTGGTCATTTCTAATTCTATGCTAATATTAGACCTCAGTGTGATTAATAATATAACTCAGTTGTAGCCTCTTGATAATTATCCTCATTAGGCTCATGTATAATACCATTTTTCCTCCTATGAGAAACCCACATCATTTTACAAATTTTCACTTGCCTAATAGACAGCAGTCCTCACTTACAAGGCAAGTGCAAATTGCATTTAGATGAGTCTAGAAAAGGGAGATGCTCTCCTTTATGTAATGTTTTTAGTTTCCACCTGTTCTTTAGATGTATTTTTACTTTACTCTTTGATGAATGCCCTTTCCTACTCAGTTCTTTTGAATTTCTGATTGGAGGAGTTTCTATAGCTCTTCAAACAAGTTTAAATTGAAAACTCTTGTGTTTTAATATTCAAAGAAGTAGAATCGACTACTCCCTGCCTCTGCTGCTAATTTCATATTTTGTGCCCTTCCGCAGTTAGACTGCAAACACCTCAAAGGCAGGGATAGAGGTTGATCCACATTTATATCCCTGGGGTTTTGAGCTCAATGCTTGGCAATTGGAGATACTCGATAAGGCTGTTTGAACCAAAGGATAAATGCATGAATGACCATTCCATCCTCGTCCACCACATTAGACATTTCCTAGGTCCATGGAGGAGACACAGGGATGGGAAGATAGTGGAAATGAACAGAGGAAGGCAGGGAGGATATCTGTAAGGATGTTATGATGAAAACCCTGGATTGTACTTATGTTGGAAAAAGGGAATAAAATATGGCTCATAGACACCTTGTACAGTGTACTGGTTGGGAGCTCTCACATCTCAGGAGCGTCCTTTGTGACATGTGATCCTACCTATCTCTCTTTAGAACATTTGTTTCTGCACTCATAGCACTGAGTTGTTACAAACTCTGAAGGTTCTCACTCTTTGGGAGAAAAAATACCTGGGAGTTCAGACACACCAACAGGGTGGCAAAAACAAAGCACTTAAGATAATTTAGAATCTGTTTATATGTCAGGATATTTATGTACACATTTTAAATTTAATCTTCTTAATAACCCAATAAGATTAATATTATCCTAATTTTGAGGTTCAAAATGGCTTTCCTGTTTCAGGGAAGCTTTGAGAACTACAGAAGCTCCTGTGAACTCTCCACCAAAAAACTAGAGAGTCTGGTGTAACATTTTTGGCAGTTTTTCTTTCCCCTAGTACCGTGAGGTACTGTAGTAGCGTCTCCGTGTGTGGGTTTGTGTATGTAAATGTACAATTGTATGATTTTAAAAAAATTATCATATGATAAAATTGGCTTTTCCCCTTTTGGTACAGTTCTATGAATTTGAACATATGTATAGTTTTGTATTACACCCACCACAATTAGACACAAAACAGTTCTGTCACCCTAAAGAGCTCCCTTGTGCTGTCACTTTTAGTCATACCCCCTCCCCCCATCTATATTCCCTGGCAGCCACTGACCTATTCTCTATCACCATAATTTTATCTTTTTGATAATGTTCTATAAATAGACTTAAATAATACATAACCTTTTGAGACTGGCTTTGTTTATGCAGTAGAATGCCTTTAAGATTCATGTAAGTTGTATATATCAAAGTTCATTCATTCCTGTGTGATAATTGGGATTCCATTGTATGGACGTACTGCAGTTTGTTTATTCATTTGTCCATCTGTGGTAGACGGATTGACCACCCTCCCAAAGATATTAATGTCCAAATCCCTGTGATGTTTTATTACATGGCAGGAAAGCATTAAGGTTGCAGATGGAATTAAAGTTGCTAATTATCTGACCTTAAGGTGCAGAGTTATTATTGGTTAGCTAGGTGGACCCAGTGTCATCACAAGCATCCTTAAATGGAGAAGAGGGAGTCAGATAAGTCAGAACCAAAGAGACAACATTGTGAAGAAGACTCAGTGGGTCACTGGTGACTTTCAAAATGGAAGGAGTCATGAGCCAAAGATTGCAGACAGTCTATAGAAGCTGGAAAGGGCCAGAAAATTGATTCTTCCCTAGAGCCTCCAGAAAGGAATGCAGCCCTGTCAAACAAAGCCTTGATTCTAGCCCTGTGAGACCCATTTCAGACTTCTGATCTCCAGAACTGTAAGATAGTAAGTGTGCGTTGTTTCCAGCCACGATGTACGGTAATTTGCTACAGCAGCAATAGGAAATGAGAACATCACTAAAGAACATTAGCTAGTTTCCAGTTTGGGTGATTATGAATAGAACTGCTATAAACATTTAGATACTTTTTTTTTTCATGTGAACACAAGATTTCTTTAGGGAAAATACTCCAGAGTAGGATTGCTGGCTCCTATGGTAAATATACGTTTAACTTTATAAGAAACTGCCAAACTGTTTGCTAGACTGTCTGTACCATTTACATTCCCATCAACAACATACGAGAGTCTGGTTGCTTCCTATTACCATCAGATGGTAACAAGATTATTTATTTTAGCCATTCTATAGTTGAGTAGTAGTTTTAATTTGCATTTCCCTAATGGCTGATGATGTTAAACTCCTAAAAATGTGTCTATTTGCCAACTTTATATCCTTTTTAGTGAAGTTCTAAGTCTTTTTCTCATCTAAAATTTGGTCGTTGTCTTATTGTTGAGTTTTGAGAGTTCTTTATTTTGTATATAAGTCCTTTGTTAGAGATGACTCTGCGTGAGTCTTGTTTCTGAACTCTATGCTCCGTTGATTTATGTGTCTGTCCCTTGGTCAGCACTACACATGTGTTGATTATTATAACTTTCTAGGACATCTTGGAATTGGATAGTGTGATTCCTCCAACTTTACTCTCCTTTATCAGTATAAATATTAGCTATTCCACTCCCTTTGCCTTCCCATATAAAGTTTAAAATCTGTTTGTGTATTGGTTAAATCTATAGATCATTTGGGGGAAACTGACATCTTTACTATCTTTAATATCTCTCTCCATTTATTTAGATCTTCTTCAAATTCTTTTATCAGCATTTTTAGTTTTCAGCATACAGACCTTGTACATGTTTTGTTATATTTCTATTTCCTGAGTTATTTTAAATAGGATAGTTGTTTAAATTTTAGTTTCTAACTGTACATTGTTAGAATATAGAAATTCAGTTGAATTTTTGCATGTGTTGACTTTATACACTGCAACCTTGCTAGACTCACTTATTAGTTCTAGGACCTTCCGGAATTTCCTGAAATTTTCTACATAGACAATCATGTGTGCAAATAGGGAGATTTTTATTTCTTCCTTTATAATCTCTATACTTTTTATTTCTTCTTTATTTACTTTTTCCCTTTTGCTCTAAGATTTCCTGTACAATGTTGAATGGAAGTGGTGAGAGGGAATAGCCTTGCCTTGATTCCAGTTTAGGGGGAAAGCAACCTGTCTTCCACCATCAAGTATAATGTTAGTTGTCAGGTTTGTAGATGCCCTTTATCAGGTTCAGAAATGACTCTTCTATTCCTAGTTTGCTGATACTTTTTACATGAATAAGTGTTATATTTGTCAAATGTTTTTCTGCATCTGTTAATAACATCATGGAACTTAAAAGAAATTCTTAATATGGTATATTACATGAATTGGTTGATTTTCAAATATTGAATCAACATTGCTTTCTTAAAATAAACCTCACTGGGTCTTGGTGTAGTATTCTTTTTGTATATTGCTGGGTTCTATTTTTTAATATTTTGAGAATTTTTGTGTCTATGTTCATAGGAGATATTTGTCTGTAGTTCTCTCTCTCTCTCATAGTGTCTTTGTCTGGTTTTGTTGTCAGGGTAATGCAGCCCTCATGAAATAAGTTGAAAAGTATTTCCTCCTCTTCTATTTTCTGGATGAGATTATGTCGAATTGCTGTTATGCATTTTTTAAATGTTTGAATAGAATTTACCAGTGAAACTATCTGGGTCTAGAGATTTATTTTTCCAAAGGTTTAACAGATTATTTAAAAAATTATTATATGGTAAATTGAATCATTTTCTTTTGATATGTAGTTCTATGAATTTTTTTATTGAAGTTTAGTTGATTTACAATACTATATTAGTTTCAAATGTACAACATAGTGATTCAGTATTTTTATATATTATACTTCATTCAAAGTTATTACAACATAACGGCTATATTTCCCTGTGCTGTACAGTATATCCTTGTTGCTTCTTTATTTTATACATAGTAGTTTGTATCTCTTAATCTGCTACCCCTTTGTGCCCCTTCCCCTTTTCTGTCTCCCCACTAGTAACCACTAGTTTGTTCTCTGTATCTGTGAGTGTGTTTCTGTTTTCTTATATTTGTTTTATTTTTTAGATTCCACAGATGGGTGATAACAGTATTTGTCTTCCTCTGTCTGACATTTCACTAGGCCTAATACCTCTAGGTCCATCTACGTTGCAGTTGACAGAATTTCATTCTTTTTATGGATGGGTAATAATCCACTGTGTGGGTGTATGTCTCCGTGTGTGTGTGTGTGTGTCTATGTGTGTGTATGTGTTTGTGTATACGTTTATCTCAGATCTTCTTTATCCATTCATCTGCTGATGGAGACACTTAGGTTCCATATCTTGGCTATTGTAAATAATGCTACTATAAACATTGGGGTGCACGTATCTTTTTGAACTTGTGTTTCCATTTTCTTCAGATCAGTTCTATGAATTTTAAGAGCATGTATGGATTTGTTCTTTTTAGGAATGTTTTAAAATACAAATTCAATTTATTTAACAGCTATTTAAGAGTTGTAGGGCTATTGGATTCTCTATCTTATCTTGGGTGAGCTTTGGTAGTTTGTGGGTTTTAAGAAATTAATCCATTTAAGTTGCTGAACTTTTTTTCCTAGTGTTGTTCATAATAGTGTTGTGATTCTTTTAATGTCTATGTGGTGCTGGGTCTGGTTTAAATCCTGTGGACTATATGGAGATTTTTGTCTTAGTAGACACTTGATCTTGTTAGATTCAGGCTACAAGTTCCAATCCACCTTCTGTGGGCCATGGTTGCAATATCACCTTAGTTTTCAAAGCCTCTTTATTGGGATCATCTTCTGTGGGTGCTGCTTAGCTTAGAATCTAGCTAAGAGCCCCTCTATTAACTCAGTTCTCAAGAATATTTGATATGCTAATAAAGGCCAGATTCAGAATACACAGATCAGGGTGAGCCCAGATCACACACAGATGTATGGGGTTGCTTCCTAAGCTCCTACCTCTCTACTCTCTCCTAGATACTTCCTTACTCCCTAAGGCTCCCCTCTTTAGTCCTCTGGCCAGAAATTTCTGCTTAGTGCTACTGTGTTGGAAGGACAGAGAGAAAGGGAAAAAATCACTGGGGTTTGGCCTGCCTTCTTGGACTTGCAGTTCCAATGAACTGAAAGGAAGATTCCCCTCCCTTAGAACATTATCTCCTATAGTTTACCATTATGGTCATGCACCTTCCACTGGATTGCCTGGGCTAGGTCGTATGGGAAATCTGCTTAGGTAGAGCTTGAGTGATGAGATGAGTGATTTGTTGGCTGAAGCTTTCCAGAACTCAGAGCTGGAGGCCCTACGCTTGCTTACTCAGAGTGGGTGGTTACTAAGATTTTGTTATAGTAAAAGAAATCTCCAATCTCTGGGACCCATCCTTGCCCCAAGGCAGTGAAAGGAACTTTCAGGAGTTTGGGTGGTGGTGGCAATATTTTTGATTGTTTACCCCACAGCCATTCCCTCTTCTTCCTTGCTGACATGACCCTGAGTTTGTTCAGGTATCAGGCCACAGTCTCAAGCTTGCACCTTGATTATTCTAGACAAGTATGGTTATCCAATTCTCCCCAGTGATAGGCTTACTTGTGGTCACCTGACCTAGTTCTGGCCAAGGTGATAGAAGAGGAATTCAGCTGAAAAGTTTTGGAAGGGGTTTTTCTCTCAGATTTAAAAAAGAAAAAAAGACATACAATTTTTTTCTTATCCCTTCCTACTTCATACTATTATATGAGGTTGTGATTTGTGGGGCTACTGCAGCCTCTTTGCAGCCATGAGGTAAACCAAAGAGAAGTTCAGTTTGTCTTGACATTGGTGAGTGACTTAAGCAAGGTGAGGACAGCCTAATTCTAGATTTTGTATGTGAAAATTATTAATTGTTCCCCTATTGTTTAACCCACTTTTGATCAGGTATTCTGTTATTTCAGACAAAAGCATCCTGATGTGATTACCATATATGTTTTGTGTACCACCATCAACCAGTGCAGTGTTTGGCATATGGCTGGGAGCTCAATAATAGTTTATTGAGTTAGTGAGTGACAGCACTGTTCAATCTTACTACTGAGTGCAGTCTGTCTTGTTTCTGGTGGTGAGGTCCCAGGAGACTACCTGAGCCCTCCTTAGGTAGTCTACCTGGAGTTGCAGTCACTTGTCCATTGAATCTTTTCTTGCTTCTGCCAGTTCTTTCAGGGTTAGGAGTTATGTCCACAGTCAGTAGTGCCTCCCAGATCTTCCTGAGATCAACTTTGGTCCAGATTGTGAAAGGATGACCTGATTTCATATGTTCTGTTGCTGAGTTCCTTCTAAAGAGGAACCAGGTGTTACCTTTTGCTGAACTGTCCAGCCATAGACCACTTGCCTGGATTGCCAAATTTTGGCTATTTTTTTCCTTTTTTAAAATTCCCATCCCTTTGGAGACTGCCTGCCTGGAGCACTCTCCCCACCCCTCACCCCCAGTTACCATCACCATCCCTTGTATCTGGTCCAGGACTCCAAGCACCTGCAGCTCCTGGCCGGTGTGACCTATTTCCGTCACCCAGCACCCCCTGGGCTGGTATGGTCTGTTCTATCAGCAGACTTCCTGAGCCCTGAAGGGTTTTCCTCCTAATATGCTCAGAAGACATTTCTGTCATCTGACAGAGTTTGGTCAGATGCTAATGAACAATGACAACCATTGCTTCTTCTGCACACTCAGGAAGCTTCACCTATGATTGTGAAGTGTCAAGGAGATGCTGAGCTAGAAGAACAAGAAAATTCTCCTCTGCTCACTGTCCACTTCTAGGATTAAAGAAAGAGTCCAAGGCTTTTAGAAATCCCTGAACAAGGACATTTCAACCTCACTGTTCATAAAATCAAAAAGAGTCAACATATTTTTTATCTTACTAAAATTATTGAGAATTACATGGTGGAAATGTTTAGTGAATTATAAAATAACATGACCAGCCAGAAATGAAACCTGCCCAAATGCCCATAGAGTGGCAATTCTAATGTGGTATATTTATACAATGAGCACTAGGTCAATGAGAATGAAGGATCTACTATTCAACCATGTGGATGAATTTCAAAACATAATACTGAGTTAAAGAAGTCACATGCATAATATACTGTGTGATTCTATTTGTTCAAAGTTCAAAAACAGGCAAACCTACTGTGTGGTATTAAAAGTCAGGATAGTGGTCACCCTTGTGGGATTTGGAGGCTGTGACCAGAAGGGAGCATAAAGTGGGCTTTTGAGGTTCTGGTCATGTCCTCCTTTTTGATCTGGGAGCTGGTTACATGGATGTGATCAGTTTGCAAAAGTTCAGTAAGCTGTACACTTATGTGCACTTTGCTATATATGTTATACTTCAATAAAAAGTTCAAAAATAATTACATGGCCATGGAAACAAGGCCTGGATTAGAAAGCAAAGATTCACAGAATTCTAGTACCCAAAGTGAAACCCTTTATTTTATAGGGGGGCAGACTGAGTGCTCATCCAGCCCAGTGAATCATCTGAAGTCCTCTTGATGAGCCAATGGTCAAGTCAGACGTGGTGTCCATGTCTGATTCCAGCCCAGGGCCTTGGCTTAATGCTCTGGTGTCACCATCTTGAAATTCTTACTAATTTTTAAACAAAGGATTGAGCATTTTCATTTGACTGGTTCCCACAGATTATGAAGCTAGTCCTGTACATAGATGTTGCTTTGTGCAATATTAGTGGTATGCAAACCAAGTATTTGTAATCAGGATCTATTTTTAATGAGCTAGGGAAATTTGTCATTTAAAGGCAAATCCTGTACAACAACAAATCAGTTTTATACAAAGAATAATCCCCTAGTTTATTTATACTACTGCTAAATTTCTGTACCACCAATGGAAAGTGAAATAATTTTAAAAATCTTGGAATGGTCTAATTTAAGAGCTGGAAAGAGATCTTTAAAATCATCTCATCCATCCCTCTTATTTTGCAGATGGAGAAAATCAGGTCTAAAGAAGGGAGTGATTTGCAAAGGGATTGAGTCAATTATGTAGGTGGAAGTCAGTGAAAACTGATCAGTGTAGTATAATAGTTGAAGACTCAGTGGTATTTGGAAATTTCTGGCAGTGTCTGGAGCTCTTCTTTTTCCATCCCAGAAAAAGCCTCTTAGCCAGGCCAAAACATTAAACTTTGCTTTTTGCAGAATCATTTACTGGAGAGAAAGCATACAGGGAAATTGATTATATTTTATATAAAATAATTACCTTAATGCAGCATCTGCTGTATGCAATGTTCACTTGGAAACAAGAATGGCTGTCAGAATGGCTCTGCCTCAGACGGTCTGTTAGCATCAACCTGACCCAGCCCAACTCAGTATCTGCCACATGCAGATGTCACTGTCCAACAAAGAGCCCGGCATCTGTCTGGCGCTCTGGGTTTGCACCTCAGCCCACCTCTGCTTTGCTTCACTGAACAGATTTAGGTGGTTGGGTCATGGCTGTGTTCTGCTTTAGATCAGTGATGTTTCTGGATCCAGAGAAAGCAAGAATTAATTAAAATTTTTAAGTAGCTAATATAAGCTAGGAGCTCTGCTAGGTGACGGGGATGAAGTATACCTCTGTTCTCAGGGAGTCCTCAGCCTGGTTGGAAAGGCAGGCATGGTTACAGGTAAGGCAGTGAGTGCTACAGTCCAGCCACTTAAAGAGTAGTGGGATAGTGGGGCTATCTGGTAGCCTGGCAGAGTGGGGAGCAAAGATGTGCTTCCTGAGTCTTAAAGGATGAGTAGATGTTAGCCTGATGAGGACCCAGGAGGGGTTTGACATGGCAGGTAAGCAAAGAACTCCAGGGAGAGTGTGAGCAAAGCTAGTGAATGGCTTTGAACAGGGAAATGACTGGTAATTCAGAAAGAATTCTGGGGGACAATGGTTAGCGAATAGTAGAGGGCAAGATAGGAGGCAGTGGTCCCGGTGAGCAAAGGACAGGAGTCTAAGCGATGAGTGCCCCTCACCCTTCTCAGAAAAAATGTCTGAAAACAGTAGGCAGGTGAAGTTATCAGGACCTGGTCACCTATGAGTATGGAGGCTAAGAGAAAAGACAAGGAGGCTCCGTTTTGTGGCCAAGACAATCCGTAGAGACATCAGCAGACATGGACATTGCAGAGGAGGATTTAAAGGGAAGGGGAGGACACAGTCTTGGAGACACTGAGTTTGAGGTGCCTATGGAACATCTAGATGGATAACTTACCCCATTTGAAGCAGAAACATTTGAATCTTTTCTTAAAGTTGTCTGAATGCATGTTTGTGATCACTGGCCAACTGAATTCAAAGCTCATGTGTGTATACAATACAGTGTCATGCGTCTTCATTTCAAGTGGGCATGTCATTATGTATTCATTTTTAAACTGTATCTAAAGAGAAGAGAGTAAGGAGGTTAGAATACTGCAATTTTATTGCTAAAAGGAGCCACACGAACCACATTCCACATGACGCAATTGGAGCTCAGCGAGATTCAGGTCTCCCAGTGGCAGAGCTGGGACTCCAGCCTCATGCGCCATCCCCCGCCCCATGCAATTCCCCTGTGTGAAGGGCGCCATGCAGACCTCCCATTTTAAAGGAGAGCTTTGAAATGTTTTCTTCTTCCAGTCTCTATGTCTGCCTGCCACCTGATCATGGTTTTATTTTCCCCCTCCTCCTCAGGTCCCAACTTCATCCCCTGCTTGTCTTAAAACTTCTTTGAGGAGTGCTTTGAAGAAAGTTCTCATGACCTGGTAGTTGATTCCATAGGTTCCCAGTGAAGTGGGAAGCCCCTGAGGTGCTCAGGTTATGGGGGTCTGATGGACATCATTTGCCCTGAGGGCGAGCAGGGTCTTGAATAGTTAGAGGCACAGGGGAAGGCAAAGCAGGAAACTTTGGATCAGCTTTTCCTCATCATGGTTCTTTTCAGAGAGAGAAATAGATTTATCAGAATCTGAGTCAAGCAGGTGTTGGCATCTTCTAGGAGGACTTTCAAAATAATTTTAAGCAATAGCGTTTGAATAATTTTGTCTGGGCCTTTCAAATCACACCCATCCTAAATTCTAAGAAGACAAATTATTATGTGTCATTGCCAAGGTTTCATTGTACATCAAATTTAGGTTTATTGGAAGTCCCTCATACCACCAATGTCCAAGTTATAGAAATCAGCACAGACTATCTCTTTCTAAAATAATTACAGATTTATAGTAGACTATTTGCATGGGACACTGTCCTTATACCTGCATTGTCTTACTCCATCCTTTTTCTGGTGTGGAGGGGAACTTTAAGCATAATACAGAATCAAAGTTAATCTGTGAGAAGCCATCAGTATCGGCAAGAGGGGGCCTTGTCTGTCTTGTTCTGCTCCACTCTGAAAAATTAAAGCCTTGGACAATGAGATCTGTCAGCATAGCAGCCATGGAGACTGAAGTAGGTGCCCTGGGCCAGGAGCAGTGGAAAAGGAAGAAGGGAGAGAAGACAAAACTTCCAGACCCATATGAGCAGAACTTAGGGCAAAAGGGAAACTGTAAAAACATCGCTGGCAGCCCTGTGCTCTGAGCAGTGTCCCAGATTTGCCTTGAGTAAGACTGGGCTCTTTCTGGTGAAGGGCTGTGCCTACACACTTCACCGTGCATCACAGCCAGGTTCTAGTCGCTTTCATGACATGTTGGTAAGGACCATGATACATGGGGATGGTAAGCCCTTGGTCAGGAATGCGTACTAATAGTGACAATTACGCGCTATCATTTATTGACCATCTACTGTGTGCCGAGCATCAGCGTAGGTTTGTAGCTGATCAAGTGGTGGCAGTGGTACCCAGACCAGAACCCAGGTCCCAGGGCTGCCTTTTCAGAGCCCTTTCCATTGCACTGTAATTGCCCAGTGTTCATAATCTCGAATGGAGCAGTGTGTGCTCATGGAGATGGAAAAGCTGTGACAACACCAAAGAATGAATCTTCATGGTGGAATTTAAGGCATGTGATAAGAGTGGACTTCGACTAGCCTTCTAAAGATAGTTCCAGATAGGAAGGCTGGCCTCCCCAGGTTAAGGAGTTACCTTTTCTTGTTTGAATGTGTATTAAGGAGAAATCTTTTCTTTCTTTCTTTCTTTTTTAAAAAACACCTTTATTGTGGTATGGTTCCTGTGCAGTAAACTACACATATTTCAGATGTACAATTTGATGAGTTTTGATAGATGTACACACCCATGACACCACCACCACAATCAAGACAGCTAACGTTTCCATCTCTTCCCAAGAGGAGTAAATTTTAAATTACCGATTTATCCCTTCCCACCCCCTTTACCCCGCTGGTAACCATAAGTTTGCTCTTTATGTCTGTGTCTGTTTCTGTTTTGTAACTAGTTCATTTGTGTCCTTTTATTTTTTTTAAGATTTTGCATATAAGTGATATTATACGGTATTTTTGAATGTGTTTTAAAGTGAAACCTTGATAAGAATTCTCAACTTAGGTCATCCCTGAATGGCCCCAAGCCCACTGGAAACTTAGGCAACCAATCTCAGACTTGTTTGAAATCAGACTTCCCCTAAATCAGAGATGGGAAAAGAAGGAATTTATATTCTGCTTCTTGGGCCAAGTTCTTTTTGCCATAACCAAGTTCTTTCAATTTCTGCTTAAAGAAACCTGCTGAACTCACACCTGAATGATGCAATGTGGCTCTCCCTTTCAGGCAAGCAAGAACTCCAGCTTTCTTTCAGACCATCTTTGGTGGTCTCTGTTTCTTACTGCCCAATACATATCGATTTTTAATTAAAAATATGTGTATAGTCCAGCCTTTCTGTATATTTGGAGGAGAATTTGGGGTGGGGTTGGCTTACACATCTCTATGTCTGCCACCCTGTCTAGAAGTCTGGGTAACTTCTGCAGCTTTTACAATGTTGGCTCACATTGTAATCCACAACGGTCCTCAAGGTCAGGGGAAGAAGGACACAAGAAGTTGAACAAGGAAGGAGTGCCAAAAGCATCCTCTCCTGTGATACAGAAAGGCTCTCTGCTGCCTGGCCAAGGGCACACCTTGTTCTTCACCCCAGAATCTCAGAGGCAGAAGGGCCACTTTTTGTAGTCAGGGATCTGGGTTCTCACCGTCAGCAGCCATGTGGCCTTGGGAACATTCGTCAGCTAGAGAACTTGCTGATCTGGAAAAAGAGACTTTTCACAAGACCGCCCAAAATATTTTTTTTAAACTTACGGAAAACTGGAAGTGACTATTTTCATGTGCCAGCTGCTGAAGAGCATTTTTGTTTAAAGATATACCAGGTGGAAAAACGTTTCAAGGGACATTTCAGTGGATAAGGGTTGGCTCTTCCAGGTGTCACTTGAAAGGAAAGTCACCCTCAGCGACACAGAGACGGGTGCTCCAGCCCCGTAAAACGGAGCTAGTGGGCACCGACAGTGACTACTGCAGTACCAAAGCCTGTTCCATGACATGTGTTCTTTTCAGAAAGTTCAGCAGTTTCCTTAGAACATCGTGCAGTGAATATCTACGTTAGGTTCTTAGTCTTGAAACGTGCTCTATGAAGTACGCATTGAGGCAGAGCAGGTTCCTCTCCCCGTTGGGCCTGCTGGGTAGCACCCTTCTATTTGGAATTCAGTGTTCTCATTACAATAACAACAATGCAACATAGCACATACTTTCCTTTTCCTCAGAATAAGAAACTAATTAAAGTCTCATGTTCCCTTACCATTTGTGGGTTCCTACATACCATACATGGAAATATATAAAGGGTATGAATCAAGGGAACAAATTTAAATAAAATAAATGTTATCTCTCTGTTTTGACATATATGACTTTGTAACATCCTGGAAGGCCGAATTTGAGTTTTTTTCAGATTTCTTGAGATCCCATGCTGGAATGAGATGGCAGTGGAGAGCAGACCCCTAGACTGTAGCTCACCCGCCCTCCTTTTCCCATCCCCAGTTCTAGAATGTTCTGTGAGGGACCTTGTGCACCATGTGTTAGTCTGCTCAAGCTGCTGTAACAAAATGCCACAGGCTGGGTGCCTTAAGTAACAGAAATTAACTTCTTACAGTTCTGGAGGCTGGAAGTTCCAGATCAAGGTGCCAGGCAATTTGGTTCCTGGTGAGAGTTTCCTTCCTGGCTTGCAGTTGCTACCTTCTTTTTTTTTTTTTTTTTTTAACTTGGGTTTATTTCTGTACTTTTTTTTTCATTTATGTGTCTGCCAATTCCATGCCATTTTCTTTTAAACAATTATTATTGTAGCTTTGTAGTATATGTGCATAGATATATATAGACATTTTTAATTGAAGTATAGTTGATTTACCATGGTGTGTTAGTTTCAGGTGTACAGCAAAGAGAGTCAATTACATACATGTAGATATGCACATATATATATATTCTTTTTTATATTCCTTCCATTATGGTTTATTATAGGATATTGAACATACTTCCCTATTCTACACAGTAGGACCTTTTGTTTATCTATTTTATATATAGTAATGTGTATCTGTTAATCCCAAACTCCTAATCTATCCACTCTCCTCCCTTCCCCCTGGTAACCACAGTTTGTTTTCTATGTCCATGAGTCTATTTCTGGTTTATAAGTAAAATTTGTACTTTTTTAAGATTCCACATATATGTGACATGATATGGTATTTGTTTTTGTCTGTCCGACTTACTTCACTTAATATCTCTAGGTCCATCCATGTTAAAACAGCCACATTTGGCTCTTGGCTACCATAGTCATTGCCGATCTAGAAGTCGGGGAGCAGGTTTTATGTAAGCGTGTCTCCTGGCTCCACAGCATCCTTGTCCAGAGGATATGTAACGGGTTGCATTTTCCACATATGGCCAATCCACCTATTTATCCCACGGCACATGCTCTTCTAACAGCGTGATTGACACTCCTCTCTACCAACAGGTGGGGGTCTGTGTTCCCTCCAGGCAAGGGATTGTGACTGTCTGGACCAACGCAGTGTGGTGGAAGTGAGAGTAAGTGACTTCTAAAGCCAGGTCATAAAAAGGACCCAGCTTCTGGCCACTTCTCTCTCTCTGTCTCTCTCTCTCTCTCACACACACACTTTCTTTCAGACCTCTTGCTTTTGAAACTGTGGAAATAAGCAAAGACTACCCAAATGAGAACAAACAAAAGCTTTTGAAATCAGAGCTTGTGCAGTAGGGAGTCAGCCACCATCACATGTGTTTGCAGAGACGCCAAGGCGGGCAGAGGAGTGGAGAGCTGTAAGTGGAGAAAAGGGAAAGCCTCAGGTGTGCCCTGATCGGCAGTGGTTGGCCTGGGGAAGCTGCCGGTGGGCCAAGTGGAAGTGGGGTGCTTTATGTGGTTGGTTAGGGAGCAGCTTTGGCTTTCTCTGGTTGATCTCAAGTTGGAAAGGGGGGCAAAAATTAGAGAAGCTATCAGTTATTGATCAAGTCCTGGCCATTTGGGGCTTATGGCTACAGAGGTTGTGGCTGGCTTCCTGGGCTGGTGGCTGCACACGGCAGGTCAGGGCTCTGCTTTCACATATGGTCTAGTCATTGTTCACTTGTGTATTCAGTCTCTAACCCAGCCACGTCTTCCCATGTGGAGAGGACCTGAGGTCTTCTGACAGCGGCCAAAACCAACTTGCCAGCTCTGGGAGTGAACACCTTGGAAGTATATCCTCCAAAGTCAAACCTTCAAATGACTGCAGGCCCAGCTGACATCGGACTACAACCTCAGGAGAGACCCGGAACCAGAACCACCCAGCTCATCTGCTCTTCAATTCACAATCCACAGACACCATGAAAAATATAAAGGACTATTGTCATTTTAACCCACTAAATCTTGTGGTGATTTTTTATGCAGCCTTTATTAGATCACTAGATCACTAATAAGGGACAGGAGTGGAGCAGAAAAGGGGCCGTTTCAGAACCCCCCAAAGTGTGGAGCTTAGAACAGGGGCCTCTTTGCCTGGATCTAAGGGCAGTACTGATGAAAGGATATCAAAGTTTTGTTTGTTTCAGTATCTAGCTATTTCCTAGGGAAGGATGAGCTCATTTATACAAAAAGAGGAAGCTGGAGGACTGATTAGGGTATCTGACACCAGCTGTAGCAAAAGAGCTCTTTATCTGGATATAATATAAATAAATACACTAAAATGTCATAAGCCTGGTTATTTGCTTGATGTGTAAACACCCAAACATGTACACAGTCTGGAATAGCCACAGTGGGAGGAGAGCTGCTTAACCCAATGATGCTGTCTATCACTTTTCAAAAATGCCCGTGAAACCTCTTTCAGAATTGCCTGCGAAAGCTGGATTATGAGCTTGCTGTGAAACCAGATTCATCACTCAAACTGAGACTTCAGTTTGTGACCCGAGACAGCATTTCACAGCTTGATCACCCAGCCTACTCTGCAGACTTCGCTCTGAATGGCTTCGGACTCTTTCTAAAACTCCCGTACCCCCCTCTGAGGATATTTGCTGTCAGAGTTATCGTTCTCAAACACATCTCGGATCATGTGCTGCAGTGGCTCTTGGTTGCATGGAGAATTAAGCCCCAACTTCTCAGCCACATTTTCAAAACTTTCTGCAGCATGCACCCCCAACTCAGCCTCCCAATTCTGCCATCCCAGAACACACGATGCTTTCTTTACTTCCTGGTGATATGTACCATTGACTGAGCCATTATTATGTGCCTAACACTGGGCTGAGTGTTACATAGTTACATAATATCTCATTCTATCCTTCTATGATTTTGTAAGATAAATGTTATCTTTCTAATATAGATAATAATGAAACAGTGATCACTAACACTCTGTACAGTGCTTACAATGTGCTAAGCCACTGTCCATTAGAAATATGAGCCACATACATAACTTAAAATTTCTAATTGCCACACTGGAAAGTAAAAATGGAGAATTAGTTTTAATAAAGTATTTTATCAGTGAGCTTAAAATCAATATAAAAACTTACTAATATATTTCATATTTCTTTTTGGCATTGTCTTTGAAATTCACCATGCGTTTTATACCTACAGAACATCTCAATTTGGACGCTAAATTTTCATCACAAATACTTGATCTATATTTAGATTTCATAAAAAGTGCAGTGGAAGAATCAGATTCACACACCCAAGTTGCTCCAAACATACTTAAAAGGTTTCTAATACCTGAATCAGTACCAAAACATCATTTCCTTTTCTATTCTCATTCCTATTGATAAAATTACTTCAAATTAAATGTTTAAATTTCAATCAATTAAAATTAAATAAAATGTAAAATTTAGTTTCTCAGCCACACTAGCCACATACCAAGTGCTCGATGGCCCCATGTGGCCAGTGACTGCCTTGTTGGACAGTCCAATGTAAGCACTTCACCACTGTCCACATGAATGGACGGGATAGGTGCTGTCATTGTGTTTATTTTACAGATAAGGAAACAGAGGCACAGAGATGTAGGAACTTGCACTAGCACACACAGCTAATGAGCTGAAGCTCACGTGGGTCTAAGCTAATAAAGGTTGGAGCCAGGATTTGAACTCAGAGTTATGTCCAAAGCCCAGGTTTTTTTTTAATCCACGGGCTACTCTGCTCTACACATTTAATTTCTCACTATTCTCCTAAAATTCTTACCCTATTATTTCTGGTCCTTTGTATTGGACTGCTCCCTCTGTCTGGAATGCCTTGCAAAGTCCATTTTGAGTGTTAATTTATTCATTCAGTCATTCAGTCAATCAAATTTTCAGCAAATGTTTGTAGTCATTTTTCAGATATCTCCCATATAGGATAGAGTGGATGTAGCCCCTGCCCTCACAGAACTTATAGTCTTTAACAGCACTTCTCCAACTTTGGTCTCAGGACCCTGTAACACCCTAAAAATTGAGGACTACAAAGGACTTTTGATTATGTGGGTTATAGCTGTTGTTATTTATTATATTAGAGATCAAAGCTAAGAAACTTTAAAAGTACTAACTCAAATAAAAATAAATGTTACAATTATTTATGTAAACATAATATATAACTATCAAAATATAACTACATTTTCCAAAATAAAAAAAAATTAATGAGTGTCATTTTTTAATAACTTTGCCAATTTCTTTAATTTGTAACTTTATATAAGACAGCTGGATTCTTATCTCTGCTTCTGTCCTTAATTTGCTTCAATACATTGCTTCGTTTGAAGTATACAGGGAAAATCTGGCCTCACCCAGATGTGCAATTGGAAAAGAGAGGAGTATCTTAAAAATCTTTTCATAATTGTGGAAATTCTTTGCTACTATACCGAAAATCAGTAAGTGGTAATTTCTTAAAGACTAGCTACAATGTGGTATCTAAAACTGTGTTGATGGTAAATATATGAAGTAAAATTTTCATATATTAAAATTCACTAGTTTATCTTATACTTTCAATCAGTCTTACATATGATTTCATAACAACATGCATTGTTCATTTGGAAAACATTGATTCATCGAGTTATACTGTTCTTTCAAATGTTGATACATTTCATTATATGATGTATTAAAAAGTCACATTTATTAATATCAGCACTGATCACAACAGGAAAGTCTTTAAGTGTCAGGAAGCTGTCAACCTTGTGGTGACAAATATAATTTTTCCAAAATTCTAAGTTTTACTTGAGTGCTTGAATTTTACTGTTGGCAACGCATACTGTGAGTTGTTTTTCTTGAAGTGACAGAATTACTTTGTTCATTTTTGAGAGAATGTCTGCCAGATTCTCAGGTCCAAATAACCATAGTTTAACTGCCTGTTGGTTCTTTCAAGTGAAAATGGTACTGCCTGAAAAATGCATCCAGCTCAGTTCACAATCCAGCCAACCACACAGGTGCCTTTCCCGGAGACGACCATCGTACTTCAATGGGCAGCAGCGCTTTGTAAATTTCCCATGCAGAATAGAAGACATATGCTCAAGGGTCATGGTTTAATAAAATTAATCTTTTTTACTGCTTAATCAAGGACATTCTCAAGTAAAAGTAGCATTTTTTCTCTGTGAGTGGGTGAGTGAACACTGTAAGTAGTTGCCACTGCCTTGATTCATCCTAAGGCACCAGGAGTTTTCCCACCATTGCTTTTGTGCCCCCAGTGAAGATGTCAACACAGTGAAAAAGGTGAATAACATCTTAGTTTGACCATGAAGATAGTTTTGACCTTGTGAACCCCATGAAATAGCCTCGGGGTCCCAGGGGTCTGAGGACCACACTTTGAAGACCGATGGTCTACAAGGAAAGATAATTACACAAGCACGTGTGGAAGCTGACCCACTCCGAGGGGGCAAGAAGGGCCTCATGGGTATTTACAGTGAGACCAGAAATACATGTGTCAGTGACCCAGTGAATGAAGGGCAGGGCAGGGAAAGGGTGTCAGGGAGAGGCAGTAGTGAGTGTGAAAGCTGGAAAAGAGAGGCAGCCTGGAGGAACAAAAGTGTGTTTGGCTGGAACTTGAATGATCACAGGAAGAGCAGAAAGTGATGAGGCCAGAGAGGTAGGCAGGGCCAGCCTGTAAACAGCCCTGCAAATATGCTGAGGGCATCGTACCACCTCTGTTTACTCCTGAAAATGTTTAGCCTGAATCTAATCATGAGGAGGCAACCAGAAAAATCCAATTTAAGATACATTCTGCCAAACAACCTGCCTGAACTCTTAAAAAAAATGTCAAGATATTGAAAGACAGAAAAAGGCTAAGGAGTTGCTCTAAATTAAAGGAGATTAAAGAGACAGGACAGCTAAAAGCATTACATAATCCTTGACTGGATCCTAATGAAAAAGATCACCACCAACAATAAGTATAAAGGACATCATTTGGATAATTAGGAAAATTTGAAGACAGACTATATGTTAGAGAATAACATTGTATCAAGGCTAAATTTTCTGCATGTGATCATTGTATTATGGCTACATAGGAAAATGCCTTTAATGATATTTAGGGGTGAAATATTAGGATGTCTAATTCAATTCTCAAATGACTCATCAAAAACTATACATATAAAGAAAAAGAAAGAGAGATAAGATCAATGCAGTAGAATGTTAACAATGGATGAATTTAGGTGCAGGGTGTATGGGCATTTATTTTACTATTCTCATGAATTTTCAGTAGGTTTGGAAATTTTTCAAAATAAAATGTTATAACCTAAGGAGTCTGGGCTTTATCCTAAAATCAGTGGAATCCATGGAAAGATGTTAACATAATTAAGACTCAGGTTACAAAGGATGAAAACCCAATAAAGGATCAAAACCAATTTGAACAGGAAACTTGCTGACTCATGTGATCAAATTTGATGGCAATGCTGGTGTCTGGATTTCAGAATCTGGGTCTCCTCAGGCCCTACCACTCCACTTCCAAACCTCTCTCCCTCCTGTTTCTCTGTAACATTGACCTCATTCTTTCTTTGCAACTCCAGACACAATTTCTCAGTCAGGAACCATGGCCTCCGGCAAGTGTGAGTCTATTGCCTTGCTACCCGGGAATCCTCTGCTCCCACCTGTTTGAGATGGACTGGTCCCCGGGAAGGCGTTCTGATTGGTCCTCTGGGGGCCATAGGTTCACCCCTTCCACCAATCACAGCCATAGATGGGAATGATGATAATTGGCCCCCCCTGGTCCTGCTCCTACCCCTGGGAATCAGTTACTCCTGCTAGAAGCAGGTGCCAAGATTAGACTTCCAAGAGATTTATTGAGGGAAGTGCCAGTAAAAAACAAACTTTTACTGGAGACTTGAGACTGTAACGCAGGCCTGATACCTATGAAAGAAGAAAGGGAAGGAAAGACTGAGTAGGAAGAGCCTTGAGCCACAGCCCAATTCTAAGTAATTCTTCATCAAGCTAATACAAGGTTCCCAAGAAAAGATTGCCCATTGGAAAAGTACTCCATCAGGAGGAAATGCCCCAGCTCTAGACCCCCATCATACTCAGTCATTGGCTGGGAGCAGCCTGGGGGAAGCATGGCCTTGGTATGAACACCAGGGTGGGTCTCAAGGTGGAACAGTTGGAGCTTTCAGTCAGCCATGCCCCCACCTCCTCATGAGGCTTTTTAGAAGGTCTGAACTCTACACCTTATGGTTGCCACACCCTGTTGGTCAGAAAGGGAATGCGGGGGACAGAGGAAGAGGTGTGGGGCAGAAAAAGGACAAAAGCAATAGCTGTTACACTAGATTTCTCCACACAGAAAAGAATCCTACCTTTCTTTGTCTTTAAGTCCTTAGTTTTTTGAATCTCTATGTCCTTACACAGTAATTGATGTTTAATAATTAAATTTAGATTCTGGAGATAATTACAAAAGAAGAAATATAAGACAGATTCTATGAAATAACAGTGTGATCTGACTCAGCCTAGCTGGGGTGATTCCTTTGAAGGTAAAAACATGAAGGAAAAATGAAAATTATCTTAGTTGCACAATGGAGCAAGAACCAGTACTAACAGCTTACTGTGTTTCTTGCCAGTGCTTTTTTCCTATGAATATATAATATTCATTTAGAAATTGGGATCACACTCTATACACAAAATTGTAGCCTGCTTTTTCTCTCACATATTCTTCCAGGCCACCAAATATCCTTTGAAATCATAATTGTTCTTTAAATTTTTTTTTTATTTTTATGCTTTTTATTTATTCATTTACTTTTCTTTATTGAAGTATAGTCAGTTCCAATGTGTCAACTTCTGGTGTACAGTGTAATGTTTCAGTCATGCAGAAACATACTTTTTTTTCATTTTCTTTTTCATTACAGGTTATTACAAAATACTGAATATAGTTCCCTGTGCTATACAGAAGAAATTTGTTTTTTATCTATTTTATAAATAGCAGTTAGTATTTGCACATCTCAAATTCCCAATTTATCCCCTTCCCACCCCCATATCCCTCCAGGAACCGTAAGATTATTTACTATGTCTGCAAGTCTGTTTCTGTTTTGTAAATAAGTTCATTTGTGTCTCTTTTTTCAGATTCCACATATAAGTGATATCATATGGTATTTTTCTTTCTCTTTCTGGCTTACTTCACTTAGAATGACAATCTCCAGATTCATCCTTGTTGCTACAAATGGACTTATTTCATTCTTTTTTATGACTGAGTAGTATTCCATTATATAAACAACAGCTTCTTTATCTACTCACTTATCAATGGACAATCATAATTGTAATTAGGGCACATCACAGCTATTGGATAAAAATATTTGAAAGATTTCCTTGCATAAATTTTTCACTCTTAATGCTCTCCTCTAGTCTGCATACATATATAAATCCAGTATAATTTTTGACATAACTTCCAAGATTTCTAGTATATGATAGGAAATAATTACATATATTTGAATATACCCCAAATAGCTTCAGCTTCACATATGCACCCACTGGCCCACTTGCCAGAAAGTTGTTCACCATCAAATTATTTTGTGTTTCCCATGGTGTCCCCTCTGTGCTGTGGGTTTTGGTGCTGGCAGAGTTGCTGGGCTGCCACAGGCAGAGCAGAAGTCTCCAGCTCAGGCCTCACCACCTCCACTGTAACTGCTTTAAGATTCCCCAAGGGTCTGGGTCAAGCCCAGAGAGGAAGGATTCCCTCACTTTCCCATTCCAAGGAGAGTCAAATTTTCTCCTTCCAGCCTTCCTTTAACCTAGGATTGTTACCAGGAGAAACAACCAATCTCTTCAGGGAAAGTCGTTACCCCTCTCACTAGGGAGAGATTTGGTTATCTTGGCCCCAAGAAAGCAAGTGCAAATTAATTCAGTCTTGGCCTATCTCCCATAGTCTGATTCATTCTTTCTCATGCAGGATTTTTGGAGCGACAGATGCCCCATAAATGTAAATAGGTCAAGTTGATCTCACCTAAAATTGAAAACCGAAAATGTGTTGGGACCAAGAGCCACAGCTTGTGTCCCAGTCAGTTTGAGGCTGCTCATTTGGGAATAGTGAACAACAGAGGGAGACAAAAATTATAAAAATCAGGTTGCCAGACAGTGTCCAAACAACCTCCTTGCCTGTCTCCACTCCTTTAAATTCATCATAATGAGGAATGGCCTCTGACTTAAAAGCGAAGATCTAGTTACAATAGCTCGCTGTACTACTATTTTTCAAACAGATACGTTCACCAAATGATTAAGAGGATTAGGGTTCAGCTTCGTGGCTATTTTTTTTAGGCCTAAAATGATACAGACAAGTGCTCAGAAGCATGAAAATCCAGAAGGTGTGTTGTGTACTCAGTTCCACATTTTGCAAATTACAGGTGTTCTGTATTTTGTGAGTTTAGCAGTTAAATGTGTCTCAGTCTAAAACAGTGTCTTGTTGATGGCACCAATGGAGATAAACAAATACACAGCTACTTCATTAAGCATAAAGATTATTTACAACATCGTAGGTATAAATAAAGTTATTGTCAGAAATGTGTACCCCTGTGGTTGTACCTTTCTGTAAAAGTCATCCAGCAGCTCATACCTTCTAACATTACCCTGCACTTGCCATGTGTGCTTGAGAATGAAAAAAAGAAACTTTAATTATGGGAGTGAATTCTGTTGGGAATGGAGAGAACACTATGCTTGCCTTCGGCTACCCGTGGTGTCCTTTATTTCTTCCCCCAGGACTCCCCTCTCCTCTGAACTCTCTCACTCCCAATGTTTACAAGGCCCTGGGATCCATTATTTCCTTCATGCAGACTAGAATTATGTGCTCTGTGAGTATCTGTGCAGCAGGGGAGGAAGGAAAGCTGGGCAAAAATACGAAGAATGTTAAAGACAGTGTGGTGGAAGGAAAATGAAATTGTCCCGCAGAAATTAACATGGTGACACAAAGGAGAAGCCAGTTCAATCGTGTTTAAAAATCATACCGCCTAATTTAATGTAAAAGAGATTAGATCATTGAGAACATGGACCCATGTTTATAAAGTATACCCTCAAATGAAAATGAATAAATAGCTTAGCTTTTCCTGGGTCAAACGTAATTTCTGATTAGAGCCCTGCTGAGCTCTGCAATGAGTTACAATCAGGAAAGAAGCCCAGTGTGTTCTGAATTTGGCTGCATTTAAAATCTGACTTTAAGATTCATTTATACTTAGAGATGGTGTTGTTGTTGTTTCTCTTTTCTGATTTGAAATGGCACAGCCACCGTGGACTGAAACTAATGGCATAAGTGACAGTGAATTTATAACAATGAAGTTTCCCTGCAAAGGTGCAGGGAGCTTCTCCCAATCTTCGAGCAGATTATAAATCATGTCGGAGTATTAGAGTGAGTAATGTCTCTTCTCAGTGTCTAAGCTGGATGCCAAAATCTTGAGATGAAAGTTTTCTTAAAGAACTAAGCTTTTGAAATACTTATCCGAGGTGTCTCTTAGGTTAGAAGTCCAGTCACCCATCCCTGCCTCTGGGAAATGCCCTCCCCCATAGTTTACATAATCGCACAGCTGTGGTTATTAAACTGGTGCACCTGGGGCACCTGATCAGACAGGAAGAGCAAAGCCTGCGAGCAACCGAGATTAAGGATGGAGAAACTAGTCATGTGTCAACTTAGAGACCATTAAGAGTAGCTGTTGAACCATGTGGACCACAAGCTGGGAAAGAGTATGGGAGGGAACTGGGGCTTCACCAGAGCATTCTAGGTAGTCTCAGGTTCCAGTGTGTTCCTAAAATCCAGCTACAGATTTGCCTTTTGGTTCCATGATGACCACTGTCATCTTTATAATAAACTCATTTTTCAGCTAAAATTAAATCCAAGGGGTTTCTGTTACTTTCAATCAAGAAAGGCCCTAGACAATACTTTTGGAAATGGACTTTTAATTGTTTACTTAAAGCTATAACCATTCTTGTTTCAAACGTTAAGTTCAGAAAAAGCCTGATGTGAGCATTACTATAAATTTTGATGTTTTAAAATGATGGTAGATAAAAATATTTTCTTATTTATATTCATTATGTTCTTCTATGAAACAATAGAATGGTCAAAAATAGAGAAAATTTATGTCTTTCCTTAGAAATTAACTGATGATGCAGGACACATTTTTAGGGAAAATTTCTTATTCATGAGCCTTTCCTAATGTCCTCAAGTAGACTTGGCCATTCCCTACTTCTGTAACAGAGCACATTGCTACGGCTCTATCATAAGTGTATCGTGGTGCACAGCAATTAGTTATCATTCTCTGGAATCTACTGCAATTCTACTCTGAGCCAGACATTGGGAATATGGAGTTGAAGAGGCTACAAACCCAGTCTTCAAGGGAAGACAAGCATATCACGTCACATGGGACCCTTTCTATTGCCTCAATGTGCCTACATGGTCTAGAGAAGGCCAGGGAGATCGCCACAGGGATTGCTGAGAGACAGCAAAGTCTACCCTGTGACTCCAAGCCCCTCATCTAAGTTCAACCTATAAAAGAGAAGCCTAGATCTTTTTAAAAAAGAATTTCTTTGAAGTTAATTTATAGGAGCAGAGAGTTTTAGGATGATTCCCCTCCATTTCCCATTAGAGCAAAAAGGGAGATACCTACTCGTTCCCTTTCAGACAAGTTGGAGCTGCAAAGACTAGAAGTGCAAGAACTATGTCCCCTGGACTTGAACGTGCATAGTGACTGTTGTACATCTCACTTGGAGGCTGGTGAAGGAACAGTAATGATTGTATAAAAGAGAGATGATATTCAATAGCTGAGACATGGAAGCAACCTAAATGTCCATTGACAGAAGACTGGATAAAAAAGTTGAGGTATATTTATACAATGGAATACTACTTAGCAATAAAAAGAATAAAATAATGCCATTTGCAGCAACATGGATGGATCTGGAGATCGTCATTCTAAGTGAAGTAAGCCAGAAAGAGATAGAAAAATACCATATGAGATCACTCGTATGTGGAATCTAAAAAAAAAGAAAAAGAAAAAAGAGGACACTAATGAACTCATCTACAAAACAGAAACAGACTCACAGTCATAGTAAACAACCTTATGGTTACTGGGGGAAAGGGGATAGGAAGGGATAAAATTGGGAGTTTTAGATTTGAAAATGTTAACCACTATATATAAAAATAGATAAAAACAAATTTCTTCTGTATAGCCCAGGGAACTATATTCAGTATCCTATAATAACTTCAATGAAAAATATGAAAACAAATATATGTATATATATGCATGATTGGGACATTATGCTGTACACCAGAAATTGACACATTGGAATTGACTATACTTCAATTAAAAGAAAAGTCAAAAAAATTGAACTAAAATAAAAAGAGAGAGAGAGAGAGAGATGGTTGTGATGGGAATTACACTTCCAGAGTTTTTTGGGGCAAGGGTACAGAAGTGCACCAGTCGGAAGGGATGGGAGGAATGCAGGTGAGGAATTGATCTTCAGAAGGACCAGTTCCATCACTCTGCAGGGAAGAATGAATGACCACAGGGACCCATGAAATGACCCATTAACAAAACTTATCCTTTTGTGAAAAACTAAATAAATACTATAGGTAAACTAAGTGAAAAGACAAAAGAAATTTCACAAATATTCAATAAATTATCAACACATGCTCAATTTACTAACAACAAAATAAATGATGATAGAAAATAAAACAATCATGAGATACCATTCCCCTTTATCACACTGACAAAGATTAAAAAAATGAGAATGTCAGTGTTCCTGAGGATTTGGGGAAAATGTCTTGGTAGGACTATAAAGGGCACAACCATTTGGAGAGCAATTTGGGAAAATGTGTGGGAATTAAAAATGTGTGTCTGTTTTGACCTAAGGATACCACTTCTAAAAATGTATTCTGATGAATTAATTGAATAAAAGCATACAGACATACATGAAAAGATGTTCACTGAAGCATTGTTTTTATTAGTGAAAAATAGAAAACAAATGAAAGGTCTAGTGTTGGATATTGATAAGCCATTATTATATACTTGAACAGTGGAATGTTAGGCAGTCATTAAAAGTAATGATAGAGAACTATCATTACTGGCATGGAGAGATGATCATGGTATATTAAGTGGATAAGCTAGTTAAAATATAATAGCTTATTTTCCCAGAGTTGTAAAAACATATATGCCTAGAAAAACACAGTAATTATTTCTCAGGGAAAATGTTTCTAATGACTTACTTTCTTCTCTAAATTTTTTGGTACTTGACTGCTTTTTTTTTTTAGAGTTAATAGATATCACTGTGTATGAAACAATAAAGCTAATGCCATTTTTGTTCTGCATAAATTAAAGTAAAACAATGTCAACTGGAAATTTTTCAGCCACATCACTGTCTTGGGGCGAATGATGAAATGATGGGTTAATGTGCATCTTTTAGGTCTCTCCTATGTGTTATATGCTGACAAACGTGTTTCCTGATTTCTTACACGTAAGTTGGGGATCTGGCTGGATGAATAATGAGGGTTTTCATCATTTTAGCTGCTGGTGAGGCCTCAGTTTTAAGGAAGGCAAAGCCAAACTAAACCAGAGAAATTGTCAAACCCATCTGAGACCCATTTAAAACTTCCCGGTGGTGCATGGAGAGCTCCATCGTGGTTGACCTGCTGATGCTGTGACTTGCCTTCCCGCCGAAGGTAGACATGCCAGCTATGTTTCTAAGGTGGACTTTCCTCAGCGGCACGGGGGCTTCATCTGAGTTGGGACTGTGTCCCTGGCTCGCGTGTGGATTATGGCCCTCGCCCTCTCTTTTTATAAATCCAGTTTGCTGCCCACCAAGTCTACACCAGTAGAGTCACAGTTTCCAATCACAGGCATTTCTCTCCTCTGGAGGCATACTTGAGATGAAAAGTAGTTCTTCTCAGGAGTCTGTGTCAAATAGGGTATTTAAAAAATAAAACAAAACAAAAAAACACTTCAGTCTTGTGCAGCCCACTTGTCAGAATAAAAAGCAAAGTCATTAGCTGCAATTTGTGTGCACACAGTTTTGATAAATGTTCACGGAAGGCGCAGGTTGACAGAGTGGTAGAGACAGCAGTTGAGGAAGCTGATTTTGAGCTGAGTTTTGAAGGCTCTGATGGGCATTTACTGATGGGTGAACCATGCAGTCTAAGAGCTGGAAGAGATCTCAGTCCCCATGTTACCATTAGGGAAAAGATGACCTTTGTGACTTACAAAATACAATCGGGATGATATAATCGTGATACATCAGTATTTGATACATCAAATTACAAAAACATGCTGTCGGGGTTGTGATGTTGTAAAACCAACCACTGATACGCTTTACTACTGTGGTAACTTGGTTGAATATAATGTTGGGGGGCTCACTTTTCTGTAAATTCATTTATTAGGTCATCAAAATTTACTTTTAGCAACTTCATTTTGAATCAATATAATTCAAAGTGACATCAGTAACTTTTACCAAATGCAAGTTTACAAGTAATTTTTGATAATTTTTAATTCTGAGGAAAATGAAGGAAAGGCTCTTTCTGTTGATGATTCTTGTGGAGCAAGTTTTCTAAAAAGATTTAACTCTTCATACAGATCACTTTCATCTAAGTCTGAATTTAATTTTAAATGTAAATTTATACAATGGCGTTTTAGTGTTTTCTCTGACCTTTTCTGTAGCTTTTAGAAACTGACTTTGTGATTTGTGTATCATCCAAAATGCTTGCTTTTCTATTGCTGTATTTGCCCTTACAAAGAAAAATTAATTTTTATTTTCCTTATTAATAAAGAACTCATTTGACATTTCATATAAAAACAGCGTTCTTTCCCATCAAATGCAACAGTTTTAAATTTGATTCTAAGCCTGTGTATATTTGTTTCCCAATGTTATAGCAGTCTTCAAAACTAGAGATTCTAAAATGTTTAGAGTTGAGCAACTACCTGATACGCTTTATTGCAATGTCTTTTTTGTATACTTTTATTTTAAAATAATTTACTGACAAAGTTTACTGCCTGAGTGCCAGCAGTTCCTGTCATGCTGCTTAGTCTGGAGAGTTAACATTTGTGCGGATGATGTGAGGATGGGCCCTGGAGATGGACAGGCAAGCTGTCTTCCCACTGAAAATCCTGGTGCTGCTCCCGTGTGAAACCCCTCCCCTCCTGGGCTCCCCGCCACCACTGCTGCCTCTGCTACTTCTCCTGTCACTGCCAACATCCTGGGCCCAGGTCTCTTGGCCCTGGCCTCCTCTTTGGGGTGTCACAGCACTCCAGACTGCATCAGGCATGGTGTGGGCACCGGGCAGCCAGGCCAAACGGTCTGCACTCTTATTGCCTGCTGCTCGCCATGCAGGCTGGGACCTGAGCTCACGAACACACACAGAGACACCTGGCGTATCTCCCCTGCTCATATACCTGTTTCATTGTCCCATAGGATTTCACTTTCAAAGCACACGTTCAAAGATCAAATTATTAAGAAATTCAAGGTGATGATGGCAGAGCCTGAAGCCAAGTGCTGGGCCTTTTCAGAGCTGCATCCTCTGCCTGGCACAGGCTGCGTGCCCGTGGAGCTGGCCCTGCCCAGGGCAGAGAGTGAGCCAGTCCAACACGCACTGGTGCTGAGGTTGAGAACCCTGCTGTAGATTAGTTTTGTCTGATTTAGAATTTCACATAAACAGAATCAGAGTCATTCTTCCTCTCTAAGTTAGATTTGTTGAGGTATAACTTATATACAAGTAAGAGCCATCCATTTGCATGCACAGATCTATGAGTTTTGACAAACACATAGAATTGGGTAATTAACACCACCACAATCAAGACATAGAATATGTTCATGTATAACTGAAAAATTGTACTCTACACTGGAATTTGACACAATATTGTAAAATCATTATAAATCAATAAAAAATGTTAAAAAAAAGACATAGAACTGTTCCATCATCCCCCTCAAATTTCTCTCACAGAGATTGGAGTTGATAGAACAGAGAAAGATGACTTCAGATGAATGCAGGAATCCTCAGCATGATGTGGAAATTGATTTGGGAGCCTTAAGGAAAAAGAAGATGACCAAACCGGTGAGATCTGACCTCAGAAGAGGGTGTCTATTAATGGGAAGAAGACATTTATAAGGAATTAATCAATTTTTAAACATTTGGGATCATGGTGTATTTTGAATATGCTGGCTATTTAAGGGCCTAGAGTTTTCTGAAATACTAGTGTTATCTTTCATTCAGATTTATTCATTTCATTCAGGGACGATTGGATTTACTTTTACTTTTATTACCTCTGAAATTACTTCCTTCTATGTAACTAGAACAAAATAGCATAAGGGGAGAGCTGTATGGGCAGAACACACACACACACATACACAGACACACACATACAAACACACACATACACACACACACACACACAATCTAAGCGCTACAACCTGAGGCAGGTGGGGACAACTTATCCCAGAGGAAGTTTGTCACAGGTGCTTTGATGGCTTCGACCTCAGAAATTTCTTAAGGTGTTACAGATTTATTTGTTGTCCTGATTCGTTGAAATGCTCATGAGTGAATACATTGAGTGAAAAGAAGATATCACACAGTTCAACTGAGAAAAGAAAAGAGAGAAAGATCATAACTCCAATACAAGAAAAATAAATCAATGTAGGGAACGCATTTGGGGAGGCAGCTTCAACACTGGATCGCATGAAAAGGCAGGTGGCAAAAGGGAGCCACGAATGTCAGATCAATTTTTTTTCTATTTTTCTACCGTGTAGGGCCAACTGAATGGGGTTCAAATTACACACAGTGAAACCTGAGAACTCTGCCCAGGCAGCAGGGATGGAGTAGGTCAAAACATTTCACATCAGTTCTCTGCAAATTCCCAGAACTGAATATACCCAAGAAAATCGAAGTTTTGTGTCCATATGTGCACACAAACCCATACTCCCAACCTATCATTCAAACAGGCACTCTGTAGACTTTCATGGGGTATTTATGAGATGGTGTGTGAATAAAAATTAACTATGCATGTGTTTTTGTTACATGGACCCAAAACTCGATTAAATAATCAAGCCTTTGCTTACTGAACCACGATGTTGTCCTTCCGTTTTCTGCTCTATGTTGCTTATGTTTTGGATTGCCAACCCGTGAGAGGCAATTTTCAATGTAGAGAATGTTTGCTCCTGGATGCAGTGGGGTTATCATGAGGGGTTGTCATAATTGCAGAAACAAAGACAGTGGGACTTGAGGCTTGGGAAGGCAAGACAGGAATGCAGGAGGCAGTGAGTGCTGCATAGACGTTCACGGGTGGTGGCAAACAAATACGAACATTAGAAACACTTCTTTGATGTTATCTCGTAAAAGACTGAATTGACATAGGAGATGGTGGTTTGATATTCAGCTTCAAGTGCTCTCCATTCCTCTTCCAGGGCATACGTATATGTATGCACTACAACTTGTAATTTGATTTCTGAAAGTAACTGAGAGACAACCTCCCAATTCCCTCATTCCCTCTGGGATCCATGAATGCTGTGGGCTGTGAATCATGCCTGGGGGCTCTTAGAATGACTTCACTAAGTAACGACATGTCAAACTTAACTTGGGTTTTTACGGCAGATTTTATGGAGAAGGAAAAAAATAACTGTATTTATTAAACTGACAGTGTCTAAAATTATCACTGACTGTGTTTCTTGAAATGCAACCACTGCCGCCTGCTTTAATACAGGTTCATTTTGTCTATAGGATTATTGTGTCATGATAAGGACTGACCATCTTTACAATTTATTTGTTTGGGTTCAGATACATCCAGAGGGCGTGATGCAGCACTCAGCCCGAGTGTGATCCCAGGCTACAGACACTAAACACCAGACCAAAGAAGGATTTATCACAGGGTCTAGTCTGTCCTTGAATGTTTTGCTAAGCCTTATATGTAAGAAGAGTGGGAAAAAAAATTTTTTAAAGGAAAGGAAGAAACCAAAATTTAATGAACAGCTATTATGTTGGTCAAAATTGTCCCAGAGTCAATGTAGTGCCATACACCCACACCAGATGGATTGCCATGAACGAGAGTAAAATGAGAGACTGTCTGTATGTCTAGAAGGTTTAGAAACGCCCAAAATACCAGTCACAGTTATCTAGCATTTATCTCAAGGTAATAAAAATACAAAGGGACTGGACATTTTTAAGCAGAAATTATTTCCTCTTTTAGAGAGAGATAGGGTGAAAAGAACGAAGTATTTTTAAAGGGAGAGTAAGATGCAAACATTGTCAGGGCACCTGGAAGCGCCATCCAAGAAGAAGGAGAAGCCGACAGATCACAAAGGCTTTGATGAAAAGAGGAGAGAGTTCTTGGCCAAGTGCTCGGAGTTGGGCCACTTCCGGAGCAAGAGCTGCTCACAGTGAGTTTGGGTGGCACAAAGGTGTGCCATCCAGCAACTTCAGGGTCTGCCTTAGCTGCAGAGAGCGGCCAGTCCAAGGACTTGACCTTCTCAAGGCAGGCGTACTCAGTGACTGAGTGAGGCAGGAATGTACAGTTCTGCTATCTTGACCCGATACTGGACAACTTGCATGGGGAGGACTGGCTCCACGCTCCCTGCTGGGTGAGCTAGGGCTACCTCACCGCCTACCATCTCCCCTTTCCCTGTCCTGCTTCCTCCCTCTTCCTTCCCCTGGTTTGAGTGCACCCCGAACTGTCTCAGCATTACTTCCTGAGAACCCAACCTGCAATGGTGAGTAACAGTATCCCAGATTACCGATGTGGAGAGACACCTCTCAGGATGTCTCAATATTCAAGATACATGTGATTTCAAATCATACCTTTGGTGTAACTTCATGCCCACAAATTAATTTTCTATCATCTCATTTCCATGTGGTTTGCCTAAAAAGAAAGAATGTTCTGCTCAGGCCATCTTCAGCATCTAGCTTACCTGACAGTTGTATTTTTCATTATAAATAAGTAAGCTAGCCTTTTGATACTCAGCCTCTGCAAACCTTATTAATATGAGTCTGTTGCTAGGACATGGACTCATTCTCAGAGTGCCCACCAAATCAGTGTCTTGAGCACATAAGATTCAGGACCAAAATCGGAGCATGGCGAGGTCAGTGTTACAGCAGTGGACATGTTACTGCGTCTGTCCAGGAACACTTCTGCCTTCTCTTCTTTGGGATTCTTTTGACTCTCTCAAACATCCCCACCACCACCACGACTATCACACCAGCATCACAGGGGTCGACCTGTGCCCCAAGCTTCACTGATGAAGTTCCCTCTGCTGGAAATTTGAATCCCCAGGGGAGAGGCGCACGGGACAGAAGGTAGCTGAGTTATATGAGGGCAGAGCTTAAATGGTTGCCCTTGAATTCCTGATATCATGTTTCCTAAAACTGTCCCAGGACGTATACTCTCAAGCCTTGTTTGTTCAGTATCCCTCCAATTTGTAAATGACTCCAGCCGTCTTCCAACAAACGCCCTTTATCTTCTCAAGTTAATTAACATATTGGTCAGATCTAACTGAGAAAACGGAAACTACTTAAGTGTTCTGGAATCAGATACAAGGGGTTGTTAAGGGGTGATAGAAGATCTGTGAAGCCAACCTCAGACCTGGAAACAGCACAGAGATTAGCCACAGCAAGAAGCTACTCTCACCTTTAGGCTGGAGGGACCAAGGGGGAAGGTGGTGTTACCTGAGCCCAGGGGCCCCAGTTACCAGGAAGAAGGTGAAACCACAAAGACCTGTTTGCATGAACTAGAGCAGCGAAGGCAACCCAGCTGCAGTAGGAGAAGCTGCTGGAGAAAGGCCCTGGCTTCTCCCTTCCTGCTGCCCTCCAGACTCTCACAAGCACCTCCCATTGGCCGAAGCCACCTGACCCGGAGCCTGGGAAATGAAGCCACCAGGTCAGGCCGACTGCAGTGCAGAGCCCAGTGCAGAGCCCAGGGCAGGTACTGTCAGGGTGCACTTCAGTCCCCTCCATGGAAAACCTCAGAATGATACAGCCATTTGGGGGACTTTCAAGAGCAGGCAGCATGTATTTCTTAGATGATAATTTCTACCATGAACTGTGCACCTTATTGGAATGGTAATTATATAAGGCAAGCACTGTGCTAGACACAGTTTACATTATTACAAAGCAGATCTAAATACTCAATAAAACCCACTTAACTCCTGGGAATTGGCATTAAGAGAAGCTAATATGAAGTCACATCCATTCAAAACTTTTCATATACCACCCAATAAAAGGTGAATCAAACCCTATTCTCTTAATAATTCCAAACTTAACATACATGTGCCGTGTGAATGAGGTATAGAGCCTCGTTAATTGAGTTCTGGGGAATGGAGAATAGAGAACCAATTGTCAAAACCTCAAGGAATGCATTTGTTTACTATGTTTTGTAGGAAAAAAACAATTAAAGCTGGAAAGTTACTGAATAAACATTCAATTTGCTAACGGTGTGTTTAAAACATGTCAATTACTCTGCAAAAATCCCTCCGGAAAATGAAATGAATTGGATTCCTATTTTCATTGTTGTTGTTTTATTTCTAATTCGTGTTTCCTTTGTGCTTTCATGAAAAGAAGCTGTTTCACTGGAGGGTATGTGTTTACTTACTTTTTTAATAAATATCTAGCAGAAAAATGTACCTTTTATGGCACAAGTATTTTTAGCAGGTGTTCCAGAGCAAGTTGCTTACGGTGCTGCCTCCCCGGCATGTTGGCATAATAACTATGTCATTTTTTAAATTGCTAAGGCTATAGATTTTCAATTTCATTCTTGCTTGTGGAAAATTACAAAAGAAAACAGATATTTTTAAAAGGAAAAATAAGCCTACCCACCACTTTTGATTTGTGGAGAAAACAATTAGAATAAATCATTTAACTGTAATAGGGATTTAAAATGTGCTCTAAAGGAAATTGGGTTAAAATACCAATTTTGATTCGAAGCTATCTCTTAAAGCATAAATAATTAAGGATACTACAACATAACACCCAAACACTATTAAGAACTAAATAAGCATGGCTTTGCTGATAATTTATAAGAAGTGATAAGATTTAGCTTGGACATAAAGATAAACATTACCTAATGGTCAACCCAGCCAAAATGGTGATAATTTAGTTTTGTGCACCTGAAACATTCTAATTGTCAGATCTACACACATCTCTGGTTTCCAATTTTGCCCCCCTCCCAAAAAAAAGTCTGAGAAGAATTTAGTTTCAGAGATTTAGAGTCCTTCTAGTTTCCAGACATAGGATTATGGGAAAGAGAGCAAATAAAGGTGGACTTTACAATGCATAAGATTAGGACCTTTCCTGAAGGTTGTGGAGATAGTTCTTGCACTGAAAATGGAAGTTAGAAAATGTTGCATGTCTGAAAAATCTCTCAAGACTAAATTCAGACCCAATTTTTGTTTGTCTGAGAGAGTATTTCTCTTTGGCTTTTGAAGGACAATTTCACTGGATATAGAATTCTAGATGTGTGATTTTTTTTTCTTTCAGCACTTTAAATATTCAACTCCACTTCTTTCTTGCTTGCATAGTTTCTGACAAGACGTTCACTGTAATTTTTACTTGTTCCTCTGTAGGCAAGGTGTTTCCCCCTTTGGCTTCTTTAAAGATTTTTGGCTTTCTGTAGTTTAAATATGATATGCATAGGAGGAAATTTGGGGGGATATTTATTCTATAAATTATGGTGATATTCTCTAAGCTTTCTAAATTTGAGATTTGGTGTCTGCCATTGATTTTGGAAAATTTCCTGCTTTATCACTTCAAATATTCCTTCTGCCCCATTTTTTTTTCTTTCTTCTCTTGATAGATTTTGAAATTGTCCCACAGTTCTTGGATATCATGTTGCATTTTTTTTTCATTGCTTTTTTCTCTTTGCATTTCAGTTTGGAACATTTCTATTGCCATTTCTTCAAGCTTAATGATTCTTTTCTTGGTTGTATCTGGTCTACTGATGAGTTTATCAAAGACATTCTTCATTTTTGATGCATTAATTTTTATTTCTAGCATTTCCTTTTGATTCTTGCTTAGCATTTCAGTCTCTCTGCTTATATTACCTGTCTATTCTTGCAGGTTGTCTGCTTTTTCCATGAGGCCCTTAACATATTAGTCCTAATTATTTTGAATTCCCTATCTGATAATTCCAAAATGCATCATATCTGAGTCTGGTTCTGATACTTGCTTTGTCTCTTCAGACTCTGTGTTTTTTTTTCCCCTTGCCTTTAGCACACCTTGTATTTTGTTCTTGTTGTTGTGGAGAGCTAAATATGATGTACCAAATCACAGGCACTCTTGTGACTAGACCTTTTTTCACCTTCATTGACTAAAACTTTTATGTTACCGTGGTTGCGAGCTGGGCTGTGCCTGGAACTGGCTGTAGCTGTAGTTCTGGAAACTTCTAATTCCTTTAGTGTCCTTGCTTCTTTCTCCCCTGTCATCTTTGGATTTCCCTAAGGACCCCTTCTTAAACAGAGTTTGCACCTTACAGCCCTGTCTGCTGTCACCCACTCTTATTTTACTGGAGCCCTGTTGAGTTGATGTTAAGATGTGGCAGAGGGGAAGTATTCTATAATCTTGTGATTAAATCTCAGTCTTTTACTGGGTCTGTGACCCTGGGCTGTGACCTTCACAAGTGTTTCCGCCTATATGGTTTCCCCCCTTACGTGAGACAAGAAGGCTAGAAGGTGCTGGAAGCGAGCAATTGCCTTTCCTCCTAGGTGAGATACGGCTCCCGTCAAGTCTTTTTACCTGGAGAGTAGGTCTTTGTCATGAAGAATTCTCTGGGTGTATTTCAAAGCTGTTACACTTTCCCCTGTGCTACGAGAGACACAGGGGGATTTTCCTTGACTCCACCATGAGAACCTAGTAGAGTTCCTGGAAACAAGACCCACGATAGTGTGGGGACCCCCGATACCATGCCCTCCAGGTGCTGCTCGCTTTCACGCTAGTCCACCCTCCGCCTCCAATTCATCAAAATGACAGACTAAGTGTTCCTACCAGTTCATGGCTCTAGCAGCTGATGCTCCAAGCAAGCTGATCTCAGCTGTGAGTCTCTGTATTTGCCTGTCTTTCCAGATTTCAGGGTGGCAGTGTGCTTTGTGACTTGAATTCTCTTATGGGTACAAGAAAAGTCATTGATTTTCAGTTTCTTGAGATTAATTTCTTATTGTAAGGATGAGACATCTTCCAAGCTCTTCACATGTCAGAAGTTAAACTAGAAGACCTTTCTGTGATCATTTCTAAGAAAATGTTACATCCTCATTTTCAATCCCCTCCCTCTTTCAGGGAGATAGTTACCATCCAGAATCGTTGTCTAGGATTAATCATTATCCAGAGGGGTGTTTGTTTTATCTACCCATCTGTGCTTTTAGACCATTACTGCCTGTGTGTTCTCTTTGGACAATTGTATCAGTTATCTTTTGATATGTAGCAAAGCATGATGGCTTAGTATTATTTCTCACAGTTCCATAGGTCAGCTGGGCAGTTCTTCTTTCTGGGGTAGGGAGTAGATCTCTAGTTGGCTTCACAAATGTGTCTGGAAGTTGGCTCAGCAGTCAGCTGGTATGACAGGAATTGCTTGATCATGTATCTCGTCATCTAACAGAATGGCCCTGTGATCATACACATTGTTGTGGTCACAGGGCACCCAAGAGCATCAAGAGAGGGCAAGGCATGATGCCCAAGCACTGATCAAGGCTCTGTTTGTGGCAAGCTTGCTATTATCCTATTAGTCAGAGCAAATCACACAGCTTAGTCATTGTGGAAGAGGACTTTACATGGAGATGAATATAGAGGGGAAATTATCCTGTCCATTTTGGCAGACAACTTCCCTAAATATACAAGTGTTCAAGTTTCTAAAATGTGTCATAAATGGAAGCAGAAATCCACTTCTCTTTGCAATGTGCCTTTGTCACTCAGAACACTCTTTATGCTTTAACACTACTGACACTTTGAACCAAGAAATACTTTTTGTAAGAGGCTGACCTGTGCATTGTAGGATGTTTAGCAGTATCCTCTACTCGCTAGATGCCAGTAGGGACGATGAAAAATGCCTCCAGGCATTGCTCAATGTCCTGGAGGACAAAATTACTATAGTTGAGAATCATTGCAGTCTAAAGGAATACAACTAGAAGTTGAAATTGCTGGGTAATTGGGAAGGCACATCTTCCAATTTACTACATACTATAGATTGAATGTTTGTGTCCCCTCAAAATTCATGTATTAATAGTTCATAGTGAAGAAAAAATTAGGTATTGAAACCTAATCTCCACTGTGACGGTACTTGGAGGTGGGGCCTTTCAGAGACAGTTAGGACATGAGGCTGCAGCACCCAAGAATGGGATTAGTGCTGTTGGAAAAGAGACTCCAGAAAGGTCCTCACGCCTCCCTGTCGTGAGGACACAGGGAGACAGCCATTTGTGAGCCAGGAAATGGGCTCTCACCAGACGCCGAACCTGCCAGTGCCTTGGTCTTGGACTTCACAGTCTCTGGAATTTTAAGAAATAAATTGTTGTTTAAGCCACCAAGTCAACGGTATTTTTGTTATAATAGCCCAAATAGAACTAAGACGCCAGAACTTATCAAATTGCTTTCCAGAAAGCTATAACAATTCACACTCCCCAAATCAGTGTGTGAGAGTTTATGTTCCTTCACAGCCTTGCCATGACTTGGTTTTACCAGATTTTTTTTTTTAACTTTTATGAATCTGATAAGTAAAATTGCTTCTGATTATTGTTTTATTTTTCATCCTATGAATTCATAATGAAGTTGAGTTTTCTTATTTATTGGGAATTCAAGTTTCACCCTCCTTGAATTGCCTTTTCATATCCTTTCCCACTCCTGAATGAACAGTGGGACTAGACAGAAAAGATCCCTCCTCCCTTGGAAATATCTGAATCTAATGCTTCCAAGTCTTTTTGATTCATGTCATAGAGCTCTTTTCTGTCTTATACTATTTTCTGTCTGAGGGGAAATAAGAATTTCACTGTCTATATTCCAAAGGCAGTGTAACCTCCTTGCCTTTATCAGCTTGATATTTTTTATTCTAATTCAGATAACATGTTACTATATGGGTTCCTACACTTCCTTCCCATCAGCCTTTGCAAAGCGACTTATTTACATAAATAAATAGATTAATCCCCAATTGAACCTAATTTTTGCATGTTAGTGGTAGTAGTTGTAAAAAACAAACAAACAAAACAAAACAAAACACAAGGAATCTGAGCTTTTGTGGTTGTTAACTCTTTATCCACAGACTCACTCTTAACAATGACTCACACTTTGTGACACTGCAGGAGCCAGTCAGTGCTCTCTGTACTTTACAACTGTTTACAATTGTTAGGCAATTTAACCCTCACAGCACACCATGAGGATACTGTTACTATCCCCAATTTACAAATGAGAAAACTGAAGAGCCAGAAATGAAGCTACATGACCAAAGTTCAAGCATTTCAAATGTCAGTGTTGCTGCAGGTTGGGTTCTCCAGAAAGCAGATCCAGAGATGAAGTTTAGCGTGTAGGAAGTTCAATAAGAAATGTTCTCAGGACCAACACCTGTAGACGGCAAGAGACGAAAGGGTTGGTATTGGGCAGAAAGAGTGTGTGGACCAAATGCAGTCTTAGCAGTAGCCTGTGTCAGCACCAGGGGAAGCTCTGAAGCTGAGGTGGGCTTCAGAGGGGTTCTAAGTAGGGTGAGGGGGCCAAGACCTCCACACCGACCAGTCATCGGATGAAGGCCGCCCTTGGGGAAGAAGGAGGCAGGACCTAGGTGAAGCAGCTCTCTCTAGCCAAGAGCATTTTCCAGAGAAGGAGAGCGTCCTCAGCCACCGGGAGAGTAAGCAGCTCAGTCCTGAAGGGGGAACTGGGAAGCATATCCAGCATCCAGTACGTAAGGTGCCCATGAATCAGTCAAGGATCTTAAAGGGCAGATTCTGATTCAGTGGGTCTGGGCTGGGGCTGAGCCTACATGTCTAACAAGCTCCCGGGTGATTCCAATACTGCTGGTTTGTGACAGTAACGTTCTGTTCGTGCAGCTTCAATGTTGCAAAGTTAGGAACAGGACCTAAGCTGCCTCGTTATGAGTCTGTGGTCTTACCACTCAGCAGCACTGCTGCTTAAAGGAATTTCTCTACCAACATTTTAACTCTAAAGAATCAGCTTGATATACCATGCCAGACAGACTGGCGTTAAAGCATTTTCAGGTCTCCTGGCCCACGCTGGCATTTTCTGAGCATGTTTTCCCCAGCATGTGCTAATTGCTACAGAGTATCATTGCTGGCTTTCTTAGTGACATTTCATCCAGGAAATTCTCTTCAGCTAGCCTGACAGTTTTTTGCCCCTGACCTTTAAGCAAGTGTATCAAATATGAGAATGATCCTAGCTATTTGGTATTCATAATTTGTGGCATACGTTTGGCTAGTATTTTTATCAGAAAATTATCATTTTTTTTCTATTCAAAGAGTTCATTAAATTCTTACGTAAACATTTATAATGTCTTAGAGACATTTCCCCCCACCCTCCCAAGCAGTCTATCTTTAATTTCATAATGAGAACCAGTAAGAGAATTGGATTTAATATTCAGGTTCATTTATACTCAACTTTTTGGGAACCATCTCTATCCTATAAAGTGAAACCTATGCTAAGAATTTCCCAGGTTACAACTTCCTGTAAATCATATGATGGTACTTTTCTCATCACGTACCCTCCACTCGCACAAAGGGAAGAAGATAAACTGCCGTGTAATTTTGTAATGTCCACACAAAGGACAAATGTGAGAATCAGTAACATGTGTATCAACACTCACCTTGTTTTAAATTCTTATATGACCCAATTATTTTACTTTTCATCATTTTAAAAAAAGTATGTGATAAGAAAAAAAAAATATATATGTATATAAATCTTGTGTAGGGATTGGATAGCAGAGACCTGGAAAGAGAAGTGCCCTGCTTGAAGGTATTTATGGCTGGTAGGAAATAAAATCTTGAACTGGGAACACTCTGGTTAAGAAATCTCTTCCTAGCTCAGTCTGTTCCTAGGCAACAAAAGTCTATGTTAAAAAAAAACAAACAAGCACTTAGAGTAGTTCAGATTTCAGAGTTGTTCTTCATTCAGAAGATTCACAATGGAAAATCATTTGTTCGAATACTGCAGTTAATCATGGTGACTCTAAGAATCTGGGTCAGCAGACAGAGAAGTCGTGCTTCTAGAATGATGGCACAATGTGGTCCCCAGACCAGCAGCATGGGCATCACCTGGCAACTTGCCAGAAATGTGAATTCTGTGTCCCCATCCTAGATCTGCTGAATCAGAAACTGGGATGGGGCAGGAGCAGCGATCTGCTTCACAAACCTCCAGGTAGTTCTGAAGCCCACAAAGGTTTGAGAACCACTGTGGTTATGAAATGCTTTGAATCTGTTCAGAACTGCTCCCATTCCAGAACGTTTTCCTACAGGCATGTAATAGACACAAAATCTTTAAAACATTAGTCTGAAGGAACTCTTACTAAGACAGTTAGATCAGAAGTAAATTCCTTACTCAAGAGGACTGGAATAAAAGTCTCTAAAATTCCTTTTAGTGCCTTTTTCTTTGCCTGGACTGTGAAAGTTGCAAGTTGCACGGCCAGCTTCAGCAGTAAAGGCGCTCCCATTGAATTTAATTTCAAGTGATATCTGGAAGAGCAGTCAGCAGCAGGAGACATCTTTCAGGAGGAAAAAGATGTCTTTATTCTTTAAATAGAGTGGAAAATGCCTCCCATCAGATTGTTGAAAGCAGCCTTCCTATGGAGGTGGGGCTGGAGTCTGCAGGGCTCACTCCTCCCTCCCTTGCTGCTTGGAGAGAAGGTCAGGGAAGATAGGAACTGAGAACAAGAGAGGAGATACTGTATTTTGTTCTGGGTTTTTCATCCTTTTGTTAGTTGAGATTGGGAAGACGTCTATATGATCAGTAACCACTAATTGAGAAGAAAAGACCAGACCCACATTATCAAAACTACAGAAGAGATATCTAGAGTATTGATAGCCAACAGCTAAAGGAGAAGCTGAAAAATTCTGATAGCATACTTATCCAAAATCTTGTAGTTCTCTGTCCCAGCCCTTGAAACAAATGAGTATAAGCTAGTCAGTTTAAAAAAAGAAAGACTTTAACTCATAAGATCTGAAAATAAGAACAAAGTTGGATCATGCTTTAACTTCTATATTAAGACAATGTAACAAGAGCTATATGGGAGTTTAAAAAATTGTTTTTCAACTAACATTTATTGAGTGTCTATTAAGTGCTGAAATACAAAATCTATAGTTAAAAATTTAAATATCTCATTTAAATACAGTATTTTTCAAGCAGTTTTCTTTATTTGCTCGAACAATTATATATTTTTAAAACTGTAGTGGATGAGGGAAATACTGCTCTATCACTTAGTAATGGTTCAGAACTACCATTAATATGTTTCCAAAACACATGCTCATCTAATTCTGACAATTCTCTGAGGCTCGCACCATTTAATCTTCATTTTGTAACGTGAAAAATCTGTTGTCTAGAAATTTAGTCAAGTTCACCCACGAGTTAAATAAGGAGGCAAGATTTGACCGCTGGTCTTTCTGACTCCAAACCCATCTCTTAATCTCTGCACTCCTTGGCTTCAATCAGTTAACCATGATCAACCACCAACCAGCAGGTACATTGTCTGCTTGTGGTCTTGCTACCTGAAGACGGAAGAGAAATGAGCCCAGGTCCTGTCATGTCTGAAAGATGAGAATTCAGACAGGAGACAAAGCTTTGTGTACTGAAAGATTTTAAAGGATTTATCCCCCAGCCACCCCCCAGGTAACCAGTAACTGCTTTCAGTCTTTGTAGATTTGCCTTTTATGTAAATTTCATATAAATGGCACCACGTAACATGTGGTCTCTTATATTCTCTTCTTTCACTTAACATAATGTTTCTGGATTTAATCCACGTCATAGCATGTATCAGGAATCCGTTCCTTTTCATTGTTGAATAAGTATTTCATTGTGTGAATGTACATTTTACTTATCCATTCACTGGTTATTGGGCATTTAGGTTGCTTTCAATACTTGGCTATTATTAATGATTTTGCTAAGAACATTCATGTGCAAGTCTTTGTGTGAATATGTGCTTTTACTTCCCTTGGGAAGATACTTAAGAGTAGAATTGCTGGGCCATATGGTAAATTTATAGTTAACTTTATAACATACTGCCAAGCTGCTCTCCAAAGTGACTGCATCATTTTACATTCCTACTAGCAATATATGAGGGCTCAGTTTCTCCACATCCTCACCAACATTTGTTATTTTCTGTCTTTTTATAATTATAGCCATTCTAGAGGATGTGAAGTGTTCTGTCATTGTGGTTTAAATTTACATTTCCCTAATGACTAACGATGCTGAGTGTCTTTTTATGTGCTTATTAGCTGTCATTATGTCTTTTTTGGTGAAATATCTATTCAATAACTTACTCTTTTTTTTGGTCAGGTTGTTTGTCTTCTTATTACTGAGGTATAAGAGTTCTGCGTATATTCTAAACCAATGTAATTTATGTTGTCCTAAATCTGTGTCTCAATGAATTTGGGGAAGAAAATTTTGGAAAGAAAGGTATATAGTATCCTGACCCCTGTGCAACTCAAAAACCCTGATGCCACACCATATCATTTCTGTGGTGATGAGCAGATTCAGTAGATTGTAGTTTAAGATACTTGCAAACACTCTCCTCTTCTCTGTGAGATCTTATTCCTCACGCTGGAATCTGTGAACACAGACTCTCTTTGAAAAGCAGCTTACTTTTAGCACGCTGTGGTGGCTTTAAGACGTGGTTTCAAATTCTTTGACACCCTTTCCATCCAGAGATGGGGTCTGTCTCTCCTCTTCTTGATTCTGTGCTGGCTTGTAAGTGCTTTAATGAATAAGATATGGTGGAAGTGATGCTATGTGACTTCCAAGCCTATTTTGTAAAAGACCATACATGTTCTGCCTCGTCTGTTGCAATACTTGCTCTTGAAGCCCTAAATTGGCATATAAAATGTCCATCTCTTCTGGGGCTGCCATGCCGCGAGGAGGCTCAAGCCATATGAAGAGGTCATGTGTAAGCATTCCACCTGACAATCTCAACCAAGGCACCATGTATGTGAGTAAAGAAGCTTCCAGATTTTTCCAAGCCTCCAGCCTTTTAAATATTCCCAGCTGAGGTCCAGGACTTTGCAGAGCACGAAAAAGAGGCAAGTCATTCTTGCTGAGCCAAGTGTAAATTCCTCACCCACAGAATCTATGAATATAATGGCATGGTTATTGTTTTATGCCATTACATGGAGGCTTATTGTTCATTAGTGCTCTTTTGACTACAAAGGAGCCCCACTCAAGATTACTCAAATAAGGTAAAGTTCATAATAAGGGTCCATTCATGAACTTGAACGATAGTAGAATAACCATTGGAAGCTGCAGTCACACTCTCCTCCTCCCAGGGACATCTCCCCGCTCTCATCTGCACACCTGCTCCATTCCCCTCTCGTGGCAGATGGGATTCCTTGGTGTACCTGTCCACTCAAATATGATCCCATGGCTTCTCAACCCTAGCCCCTAACTACATCATCAATGTCCAGCTTTATGTCCCACTGCAAATTGATGGTCAATTTGATGTCTCTTAGTTCAAATTCTCAAGTGAAAAAAATCTAGAATAGTCTAGCTTATTTATTTGAACTAGACCACACAAGTTATGGGTGATCCAGGATTGGCTACTTTGGGGTGAGGTCCACACTTCTGTGAATGGATGTGGGTTTGGGACATATAGTGTAGAGAGATGCTCTTGTAGGAACTGTGGGCAAGGAAGGAACCATGAAATTTGCATACTTCACTAATAATAACTGTATGGTATGAGGAAGACTGTGGGGAAAATGTATCCAATGTACTATAAGATGGCAAAAAGAGAGTAATTAATGCTGCAGGAGAAACCAGACAAGCCATCCCAGAGTTGATGGCATTTGAACTTGGTCTTAAAGGGCGAGTAGGATTTATTGCTTTTTCAAGCAAAGGCAATAACTCAGGGCACAGAAGTACCTGGCATTATGGGGAAACGGCAGGTGCTTTCATGGGCTTAGGTTGCCGGAGAGCTTGGAGACATGAGGCCAGAAACCTAGGATGACATAACTGGAATGCCCCTTTTCACTGTAATCCTAATCAGAAGAGGAGGAAACTTTGAGTCAATCAGCGCGACAATTTATGCAAGACTGAGATTTATTCCCTAGACCCGTAGTTCTGAAACTTGACACGTATCAGGATCACCTAGAGGCTTTTTAAAAAACAGACTGCCAGACTCCATCTGAGTTTCTGATTTGGTAGGTCTGAGGCAGGCATGAGAATTTACCTGTCTAACAGTTTCCCAGGTGATACTGCGGTAGGTCCAGGGGTCACACTCACTGCAAATGTCCTTGACAGCTTGTGCTATGTGGGGCCAGGATTTACAGCCACAAGTTTCTGTCTGATTCTGATGCAGACTTACATTTTTAAAGGACTGGAAATCCCATCAACTTCTACATTAGTGGTTTGCCTGATCTAGGTTGCTGAAAGGCCAGGCTGTGTGAATGTTTTACAACAGCAAGTAAATAGTTGCCATAGTGATTCTGTCTTATTCTAGGGATATATTTGTACAGAATTTGGGACTAGAGTTGAAAATGGAACCAATCACTTGTAATCAAAATGAATAATCACAGTGGTCTATTCTGATCTGGCTGCATTGATGAGGGCTCATAAGCCAGACACCATGGTCAGCACTGAGGATACAGGAATGTCACTTTCTGTTTTTCTCCATCACAGAAGCATGTTCATTCCTTATTGGTACTCAAAACATTTCGTAATTATTTAATTTTTGGTTTTCTTATTTACTTCCTGACTCCACTACTTGATTCTAAGCTCCACAAAGACTGGGACCAAGTGTATCTTCTTTATAATTGTGTCCCCAGTCTTACTATGATTGGATAAATGGATGTATAATGAGACAGATACAGCCTTGCCCCCAGAAAGCCCATAGTCTGGTGGATATGTGACTAAATTACAATGTAATAAGTTGTTTAATAGCTGAACATTGAAAGAGCTGTTGGATACAGAAGAGGAAGAAAATAATTCAGCCCCAGGGAAGTCAGAAACAGTGTCATGGAGAAGAGGATATTTTAGTTGGGGGCTTGCAGGATAAGTAGGAGTTTAGGAAGTAGACAGGAGTGTTGTGGGCTGACATTCAAGACAGTGAAAACTTTGTATGTGAAAGCATGGCTGTATGATGGAACATGGCATATGGGAGTAGTTGATATGATTGGGGCACAAGAGATGGAAGAAGGGGGAGCTTAAGATGAGACTGGGAAAGCATACTGGGACCAGAGTGTGGATGGCCTGGGGTGGCATGCCATGGGTTTGAACCTTGCCCACAATGATGGGGAGCCACTAGAGGCATGAGAGTAATGTCATTAAATTGTAGAAAGATGTACCTGGTGTTCAATAGGAGGGGGGAGGTGTGTCTAGTTGGTCTGGATTGCGGTCATCCAAGCAAGAAATGATGAGTTCCTGGACCAAACCATAACCCTGGGAGTCAGAAGAAGGGGACGGATTTAGGAGGTATTTAGAAAGCAAAATCAAGGAGACTTGGTAACTGATAGGAAATCATGGGTTTGTATGAGGCAGAGTAAGGATAGTTTATATAGCAGTTACTATATGCCATGTATTTGTTAAATGCTCTTCTGTAGGCATTAGTGCATTTAACCTTAGAAGCCTTGTGAGGTAGGTCCTACTATTAGCCCAACTTTATAGCTGGAGAAATCTAGGTACGAAGACATTAAGTAACTTGTTCACCACCACACAGTTTTGTAGAGGCAGGATTTGAACCCAGAAATTCTGGCCCTAGGTCCATGCGGCTAAACACTAAATGAGCAATTTCACAGGTGCCATGGTTCCAAGGACGAGGTATCTGGGAGCAATACAAAGCATATAAAAAGAATAAGTTCAGTTCCTGAAGAACTTGAAAGATTTGGTTCTTTTGTCTTCCAAGCACTAACAAAATACCCTCATCTTTCCAGTACTAATGATTTCAGGGACTTTCTGAGTGGAATCAAATGGGGCTGAAAAGAGAGACTGCTGGTTCTGAACAGATGCCAAAGGGAAGGGCTGGAGCCTAATTTCCAGAGCTCCATGGTGAATGGTGGTGGGTGGATTCCACAAAAAGGAAGACTCGGTCGTGCTTGTGATGGATGGGGCTTCTTATGAAGACCAGAGCCTATGAAGACCATCTCTTTGCTTGCCAGAAACCTACTAAGCATATCCAGTGGGTTATTGTTTTCCTGTAAAACTTAAGAAAAGCTAGTTATATGAAATGTAACGTAGCTTATGCACTTCGATAAATCTAGAAGTTAAACTAAATGGCCATGGAGCCAGCTTTCAAATCTACATGCTCTTAGGAAGGAAAAGAGGACTTTCTAGAGAATAACTTAAAAATGACTTGCTTAGTCTATTATCCACATAATTCCCTTAAAAATCTAACCTAATATCTCTAAACCAGAGTAGAGGGCGTAGCCTTGGCCCAGTGGGTTGAAAGCAATGGCACCAGGAAGTACAGCCGTTAAGAGAAGAGGTTCTGAGACTTACCTCGGTGGTGGCAAGCAAGTAATCACTGCAGAAATAAAATTTGAGTCCTTCTTGTGTGCCTTCAGTGTACTGTTCCACTGATGATATCTGAATTTCAGTGAATCCTCTGTCCTGTGATTGGACAAAATTTTAAAACAAGTCTGTTAATAGAAGTTATGTGTAGCATGTCCAAAAACTACTAAGAGGATCACTGCTTGTATTGGATGATTTAAAATGAAACTCTCTTAATTATCTTATTTCTATTTATTTGTTTGTTGATTATTGAAGTATGGTTGATTTACAATGTTGTGTTATGTTTAGGTGGATAGCAAAATGATTCAGTTATACAAATACATATACTTATATATATTCTTTTTCAGATTCTTTTCCATTATAGGTTATTGCAAGATATTGAAAATAGTTCCTTGTGCTATATAGCAGGTCCTTGTTGTTTATCTATTTTATAGATAGTAGTGTATATATGTTAATCCCAAACTCTTAATTTATCCCTCCTCCCAACTTCTTTTCCCTTTGGGAACCATAGCTTGTTTTCTATGTCTGTGAGCCTATTTCTGGTTTGTAAATACATCCATTTTTATCATTTTTTTTAAGATCCCACATATAAATGATATATGATATTTGTCTTTGTCTGACTTACTTCACTTAATGTGATAATCTCTAGGTCCATCCATGTTGCTGCAAATGATGTTATTTCATACCTTTTAATGGCTGAGTAGTATTCCATTGTATATATATACCACATCTTCTTTATCCAGTTATCTGTCAAAGGACATTTAGGTTGTTTCCATGTCTTGGCTATTGTAAATAGTGCTGCTATGAACATTGGGGAGCATATATCTTTTCAGGTTAGAGTTTTCTTCTGATACATACCTAGGAGTGGGATTGCTGGGTCATAGGGCAATGCTATTTTTAGTTTTTTAAGGAACCTCCATACTGTCCTCCATAGTAGCTGCACCAATTTACATTCCCACTAGCAGTGTAGGAGGGTTCCCTTTTCTCCACACCCTCTCCAGCATTTGTTATTTGTAGACTTTTTAATGATGGCTATTCTGACTGGTGTGAGGTGATACCTCATCGTAGTTTTGATTTGCATTTGGCTAATGATTAGCAATGTTGAATATCTTTTCATATGCCTGTTGGCCATCTGTATGTCTTTTTTTGGAGAAATGTCTGTTTAGGTCTTTTGTTTATTTTTTGATTGGGTTGTTTGTTTCTCTTTTATATTAAACTGTATGAGCTGTTTGTAGTATACTTTGGAAATTAATCCCTGGTCAGTCTCATTATTTGCAAATATTTTTTCCCATTCCATAAGTTGTCTTTTCATTTTGTTTATGATTTCCTTTGCTGTTCAGAGCTTTTAAGTTTAACTAGGTCCCATTTGCTTATTTTTGCTTTTATTTCCATTACTCTGTGAGATGGATTTAAAAAATATTGCTGTGATTTATGTCAAAGACTGTTCTGCTTATGTTTTCTTCTAGGAGTTTTAGAGTATCTGGTCTTACATTTAGGTCATTAATCCATTTTGAGTTAATTTTTGTATATGGTGCTAGAGAATGTTGTAGTTTCATTCTTTTACATGTAGCTGTCCAGTTTTCCCAGAACCATTTATTGAAGAGACTGCTTTTTTTTCCCCATTGTATATTCTTACCTCCTTTGTTGTAGATTAATGCCATAAGTGCATAGGTTTATTTCTAGGTTTTTTTATCCTATTCCAGTGATCTATGTGTCTGTTTTTGTTCCAGTACCATACTGTTTTGATTACTGCAGCTTTGTAGTATAGTCTGAAGTCAGGGAACATGATTCCTCCAGCTCTGTTCTTCTTTCTCAAGATTGTTTTGGCTATTCAGGGTATTTTGTGTTTACATACAAATTTAAAAATTTTTTTCCTAGTGTTGTGACAAATGCCATTGGTAATTTGAAAGGGATTCCAGTGAATCTGTAGTATGGCCATTTTAACAATATTCATTTTTCCAGTCCAAAAACATGGCATATCTTTTCATCTATTTGTGCTGTCTTCAATTTCTTTCATCAGAGTCTTATAGTTTTTGGAATACAGGTCTTTTGCCTCCTTAGTTAGGTTTATTCCTGGATATTTTACTCTTTTTGATGCAATGGTAAATGGGATTTTTTTCATAATTTCTTTTTCTGATGTTTTTTGTTAGTATATAGAAATGCAACAGATTTCTGTATATCCCTAATTGTTGTATACAAATATAAATGCATTAGTTAAAAATTCTGGTTTGTTAATGAGAGTAAAACAACATTTGGTGAAGTATGGCTGGTGTGCAGTTGAGCAGCAGCTACGATGTTCTCTGTATAGCCTGGAGTCATTTTAGTCTCTGTCATGTTAGAGGAGGCTGATTTGACTTGCAAAACCTAAATTTACTGATATCATTGCCAAGGAATGACAAAAGTATTTCACCCATATTTTTCTAATGCTGGTTAACGTTCATGCCCAATGTAATTGAGAAATGACTACATTTTTCCATGTAAAATTTGTTTAGTATTGTAGTAGAGGGCTATTGCCTTCTGTCAGTTTGTTGTTTTTTTTTTTTAATGTGAAGGTCAAGGGCAATGTATGAAGGTAAGAAAGAAAAAAAAATGTTAAATTTTCAAAATTGTTATAAAATATGCAGAATAAAGAAAGTTATCATGTTAGCCATTTTAAATATACACCTCAGGAGTATTAAGTACACTGATGTCGTTGTGCAACCATGACCACCATCCATCTCCAAAACTTTAATATTCCAACATACAAACAACAATAACCATGCCATATATATTAGAAGCCATTCATCCATTGTCAGAGAGCCCTCAGGGGAGACTGTGAGTCACTCCCCAGCCTCCTTATGTTAGAAGGCCTCACCATCCTATAACTCTGGCTCAATGCAGGCAGGTTACAAGTTTGCATGAGTGAAGAGATGAATACATTCTCATCAATATCTCCCATTCCGTCTCTTCTAGGGGAGTGTGGAAGATGCCTATCATTCAATTCTGTTTGGTCCTAATGAAGGGCTCCACGGTGTTTATAACACACAGTGCTCTGGTAGAACCCTCAGTTGTAGGTGAAAGAGGATGTAGGGCTCAGTCACCTACGAACGAGGTTCAACTTTGAGTCTCACATTAACAATGGTCTTGGGCACTTGTCTACATACTCCCCTTAGTCTGTGGAGACTGAAAAATAGAAGCAAAAGAAATATGAAGATACCGTATTTCCTCTCTGTCTGCCTGGGGGGTTTGCTATTTTTATTAGACCCAGCCCAGCTTCATTTGTCAGTAACTCTGGGTTTTGAAACTGGACTTCTGTAACCGTGTGGGCAGTAGCTCAGCCTACCCACTTCCAGATGAGTGAAGACGTGAGGACTCAGTGAGAAGAATCGTCATCATGTCATATTTTGAGCACTCACAGGGTGTCAGGCTCTGCATTATGTGTCTTACATGGGTTATTTCAAATAATCCCCCAAATCACTCTCCAACATAAGGGTAAGGTTTCCATGCACAACTGTTGAGTGTCTGCCTGTGCTGTATACACCATCTCATTTAATCTGTACAACCACTTTGTTATATGCTTCATTTCACTAATAAAGAGACTGTGGTTCAAAGAGGTGAGCAATCCTTGCTGGTTACTTAACTCCGAGTGACAAAGCTGGGCTTCAAATTCAGGTCTATCTGACTCCTAAGACTACGTTATTTCTCTCAGTCCTCTTTAGATCTCCCTTTTGAGTCATCTGGATTTGATTCCTGCTTGTACAGCTGCTCTTTTCCAAGCCTGTCTTGTATATTTTTGTACATTTTGGCTCTTTCTTGCCATCCATTAATCGTGAAGATGGTGAATCAGATATTCAGACTTCTGGGTCTTTGGGGAAGGATTGGAGAGATAATTTGCTTCTGGGAGAAAGTCTTGTCAAGGCTTGTGGCTATTTTAAAAACCTGTAATTACAAAAGGCTTTACATTAAGACCAGGTAATGGCCAAATGGGCTTGAATGTGAATCGACCTTCATTAACACTGTTTGAGAGGAGGCAGGGAGTGCTGACAGCAAGGGAGACTGATATCTTAAACTCCCCCTGAAGAATTCTTTCATCTTAAATGAACAAAAGGAGACCAGATATGACATAGCTGTAGTTGTTTTATCACATTAAAAATCAATCTTATTTTTAGTAACCATTTTTTGCAAATCTTTATATTTATATTTAATAGACTTTACCAAAAAAATTCCATAGTTCTGTTCTTTTCTTGCCTTCCCCCACCATTACAAAAGTAATGCATTTTCATTGTCAAAAAATTATAAAGCATAGACGAGCAAAAGAAGAAAATGAAAAATGCCCCTTGCTTGACCTCCTTTCTTGATGTCACAGGAGAGAAGACCCTTGATTCGCCATTCCATTATAAAATGTACTGCAGGTTAACTTTCTCTCTCTGATTTGAGCGTAACATACAGATTTCCAAAAATTCAACCCAAGAACAAACTCATGTTCTATAAAAGACTGAATATACTTGTTAATTTACTTATCTCAGGAAAGCCAAGACCTTTTGGTAGTTTGCAGCTAGTTTCTAGTTGGTGATTCTGTTTCTCTATATCTCAAGGATAATTGATCACAGAGAAGAACTGGTAAGCCTCTGGTTGAAATTATATTTGCATTCATCTTTTAAAGTTGATTTTAAAATTACATTGGACTTCATAGACTGGGATATGTCTGTGACTGGCTCATTTGCAAAACACACATTTACGTCCTTGATAGAAAAGAGATAACTGTATGGCATGTTTTCAATTGTTTACGGGGTTGAAAACAATGCATCTTTAGGGGCATGAGATGGCATACATAAATGTTTCCAGCACGGAGTCTTGTATCTAGAAGGTTTTAAGTGCATATATCAGATGCTGATAATATGCACATCTCATTCAAATGTTGCTTCTGCTGTTGGTGAATTTTCTCTTGTGTTGTTGTGGCTGAAAAGACTTCAGCAGGAATCACACCCCCTCTGTTCATTGCATGTTCTTTAAACTTATGCTGCCTTGCAGGGCTCATAAGGGCAGAAAGCACATGTATTTTTAACAGTATATTAAAAGGGAGTGGTTTAATAAGGACAGACCTATTAAGCTGTAAGGACTGTTCAAGAAGTAAATTTACAAGAATAACTTTCAACGTATTTGGTCATGTAATTCTGTCTGCCTGAAAGCCATTTGTGAATTTTCAGGGGGCTTCAACTAGATATTCCATTAATTCCAACAGGTAAAAATAAACAAAATTATCTCTCTTCACTGCTCTATCCCCAGAGTTGAAAACAGGGCCTGGAATGGTGGGCACACAGTAACTTTTCCTACCCCATTTCCATTTTCTTTCTTTCTTAATGGACTCATTATGGAAGCCATCTTTGAATGATATGACTTTATATTCTATTTTAGAAAATTTCTTGATTTCCATTGCTTTAATTACCACTTGCACATGCTTGGCTCCTGAATTTATATCTTCCCACCAAATTTTTCCTCTGTGCTTCAGGCCTGGAATACAAGACTGCTCAACTGGCATCTCCATTTGGAGGTCTCAGAAGCTCCTCCAATGCAGTGTCTCAGATTGTCCATGGATGACCTCATGATCGTCCCCACAAACCCCCCATGTTCAGTATCTCAGTGACCAGCACATCCATTTCTCTATTCACAAGAGCCAGGAGCCGTGAAGTCATCCTTGGGACTCTTTCTTCTCTCACTGCAAATCTGCTTTATCACCAGATCCTATGGATTTTTATTTCTCGAATAGCTCTGAAATCTACCTACTTCTTTCCATTTGCACCAACACCTTCCTCATCCAAACTCCCTGACTCTCCCAGCTGTCAGCCTGCTCTATCCACCTGCACCTGTTCTGGCCCTTCTCTTCTATGTTCCCCACACGAGTCTTAAAAAACAAATCTGGTTTGTGTTTCTCATGGTTTCATTCTCATGGTTTAAAACTCCTGTTTAGAACCAGAGAAACTTTTCCTACATAGAGATTTTATTACAAATTCCATTGCATATTTCCAAAATAGAGGGTTTTTTTTAACTTTTAAAAATTTATTTATTTATTTATTTATTTATTTATTTATTTATTTATTTATTTATTAATTTTATTTTTTTAACAAAATAATGCCATTTGCAGCAACATGGATAGCCCTGGAGTATGTCATTCTAAGTGAAGTAAGCCAGAAAGAGAAAGAAAAATACTATATGATATCACTCATATGTGGAAACTAAAAAAAAAAAAAAAAAAAAAAATAGAGTTTTGCAGGAGGAAAACATCATTTAGGTTATGACAACCCTTTGAACAAATAGCTGGCTGCAGTTTGAGGATGCTTTATCAGCGACTTTTGGAAACAACAAGAGTAGGAGATTCACCCAGAACACAGGCAGCATCGTGACCAGCAATGCATTTAACATCCCCAGGTAATTAAAATGACTTCACTCATAGCATGAAGGGTATAGCTCAGTGGTAGAGCACAGGCTTAGTGTGCATGAGGTTGTGGGTTCAATCCCCATTCCCTTAATTAAAATAAATAAATCAATAACCTAATCACCTTGCCCCCCAAATTAAATTAATTAATAAAACAACTTCAGTCATGATAAACCTGCTTCAAAAATTACCCATAAGCATGGATTTAATATTTTGATTCTCAGAGCTGTCTAGACTTGTCTGTAAACTCCATGAAGTCAGGGGCTGTTTAAATTCAGTCGGCAGGGGTGCAGAGTCTGTTGGCAAAAGGCAAGGGGAGAAGAAGTATTCTGGGTAAAGAAAGGTGACTTGGCCATGTAGAAGTGTGCCAAATAGAAGTCACCAATCACACAACCCCTCAAAATTCCTTGTGGTAGTTTTGTACTGTGTCAACTTAACTAAGCTAGAATTTTATTTTGCCAAATCCTCTTCACCACATGGCTCTGGGTTAGGATTAGCCACAAGAGAAATTTGCATGAGATTTGGAAGGCGGAAGTGAAGCAGCAAGGTCAGTGAAGGTCACCGTATACCACTACAGCCTGCGCACATGGTCCCTAATCTGCTGCCTCACTGTGGTGTTGTGGCTTCGCAGCCAGCTCTGCAGCTGCTCCGGCAACACCAGATCCCCTCCTTCAGTACCTACAAGTCCCAGGTCGGGTGCATGGCCAGCAAAGCAGTGAAGGCAACCAGCATTTTCTGCAGATCACTACACCATCAGGGTTGGAAGTGGTGAGAGACAGATGTAAATTTGAGTTTGTCCTTCTCTCTGGCTTCACATCCAGTCTTCCTTCCCCGCCATCAGCCCTGCTGGCCTGCACGTACTCCAGGTCCACCACCAGGTGCAGAGACCAACTTCCATAGACTTCTTACCAGTTCCCACAGCTGCATAAGCCCAAATTCTCATGAATGAGTTTCTTCCACATCCTTAATAATGGTTCTGCTTCCCTGATTGGCTCCTGACAGACACATTTCCTACATAACATTGTATCTAGGACCTTTTAAAGGATTCATTTTACTGCATGATGTAATTGTCAGTTCACTGCCCTCGCAAGAAGTTAATTCCAGAGAGGAGTTCAGATTTAAAACAGTACGAAACAGCTGTAGTTAAGGGAACAGTCTCAAATGTCAAGAAGATCCAGTGTTTTTGTTTTTTTTTTTTTTTTCTATTTTTTCCTATTTTGAAGTATAGTCAGTTTAAAATGCTGTGTCAGTTTCTGGTGTACAGCATAATGTTTCAGTCATACGTATACATACATATATTCCTTTTCATATTCTTTTTCGTTATAGATTACTACAAGATATTGAATATAGTTCCCTGTGCTAGTAGAAACATTGTTCATCTATTTTATATACAGTAGTTAGTATATACAAATCTGGAAAAAAGAAGATCCAAGTTTAAATTCAAGATCAGGTACTTCCTGGGCACACCTGGGGCTGTTCCTTATCCTCCCAGAGGCTTAGCGCTCTCATTGGTAATACACAGCAACATCTATCTCCCAAGGAAGTTGTAATAGCCTTAATAACCCAAGGTACATTAAGCGCTTAACATTGTAAAGGGCACAAACTAAATAAATAAATTCTAACCGTTAAAGCAGAAACACATCAGTGTAATCATTTTTCTGTTGAAGAGTAAAGAGATCTCTTTGATTGGGGTGTGAATTAGAAACAGTAGACAAGCCTTCCACTAGTATTTCTCTTTAAAGAAATCTTTTTATCCTTAGAATAACATACCGGTCAAGTGACTTTTTCTCGGTCTTCATTATCATTTAAAAGCATCTCTACGAAGAAACCCTGTGGAGAGGCGGGTGGGGAGAGTGTGCAACTCAGAGAAGGTAAAGAGCCTAAAGAAACTGTTTTCCATTGGCAACCAACATGGCTGATGAAATGGGACCCAAACTGATAGGATCGTATAGTTGCCATCACCCACAAAATTACGTGCCCTTTCACGTGACAGATGAGGCTTAGAAGCACACTTTGCGATAGATGAATGCCTCTGAGCTATTTGACTTGCTAGGCTTAAAGGGGAAATTTTTCCATATACTTGCATAATTGTTGTTATTTCTCTCCTCTTGTTTTGTAGAAGGTTGTCTGCCTTTATCCAAGCTGCTGAGGGCTTATTAAAGGCACAAGGTGGAACAGATCACTCCATGTGGGACACAGCAGCCTAATCCTCAGAGTGTTCTCATCAGCACCGGGAGGAAGACGCTCCGTGACAATGCATTGCCCTGACATTTGGTTGAAGGACATTTGTGGTTTTGTGCAACACCCAAGGGTACTATTGTACTGCACAGAGATGAGGCTGAGTGGTTTTCCCCAGACAAACGGAGAAGAAGGCATCCAGGCCAAGTTTCAACTTTGGTACAAACTAATTAAAAAGTAACCATAAGGAAGAGAGTGTGAAATCCTAAGCAATGTGACGATAAGGGATTTGCTCTTTTTAATTGGGTCCCAATGTGGCTGGTTCTTGGGAAGAAATCATATTTCATAGTTTAAATATCATAAAATTTTATCAAATACTCATGTGCATTTTTATGGGCGAAGAAAGTCATTTTAATAGTATATATTAATGATGGTATTAAATAATGGCTCTGACTCCAAAATTCAATAGCCTTAGGTTATCATAAGAAAGATGATAAAATATTCATTTCTTTGTAATTAGTCTGAGTTAGAGGTAAAACGAGAAAAAGGCCTGTAGCTTTGAATTATTGGTTTGAGAAGGATGCTTTCTGCAATAGTGGAAGAGCAAATGTACTGTGCTTCATAAAGACCACAAGGTCATAAAACATGGTTACTTTGCTAATCTGCTGTCCAAGTTTCAATTTGTGTGCAAGCAAATATAGCCAAATAGGGCCCACACTGTTTAATCGTGTGTTTTATTACTGGCTCGTGTTTATTTTAGTTTTCATGTAGCCTGCGGTTCAAAGACAGAAATTCTTTGAAACCTAACCTATCCTCCCACCCCCCGCCGTAATTACAGGGAATTTGAGATTATGGCTAGTTGTTTATATCCCCTATAAAGGTAAAGTTCTTTGTGTTTTCTGAGTCATAAACCCCTTTGAGAATTTGCTAAAGATATGAATACCTTCTCTAGGAAGAAATCTCCACACATTTGCCGACTCACACTCAATTGGCCTATAATATTCAGGGGTTCACGAGCTCCTTGGGGGTACATCTTTGGACTCCAGCATGAGAGCAATGGATTCAAAAACTGGATGGTTATTTCCAGCTTGGGGTGGATACGGGGAGTTGACTGGAGATTCAAGATGAGGGTGCGATTAAATGACTTCTTGGATTTTCTAGATTTAACTATTCACAGGTTGATTTTAAAATGAATTTCCGGAATACTAAACATATCCACATCCAAGTCTAATTTTAACCAGATCATTTCTTGGTTCCATGCCTCTGAAGGGCAAACTGGTGATACGTTTCAACAGCCTTACCAGCATTCATAGATTTTGACATGGCCATTTCAATTTCAGAAATCTATCCTAAAGAAATATTCAGAGATGTAGGCAAAGATCTAGGTCCAAGGAAGTTTATCAGAGTATTATTTATGAAAACAAGAATTTGGAAACAACTTAGATGGTTAGGGTAAAAAAAGTGATGGATAATTGAATTAATTGCACCCATGCAATAAATTATTTGCAGCTATCAAAATTTGTGTTTCACAAACAAACAAACTCATAAAGAAAGATACCAGGTTTGTGGTTACCAGAGGTAGGAAGTAGAAGAGGGGGAAATTGGATGAAGGCAAAAAAAATGAACGAAAAGAGGGAAAAAACCCAATATGTATAAAAATGAAACTGCAATCTCTGTTTATACATATACTAATATCACTTGCTATTATTTTTGAAAAATTCTGAAAAATGTATGCTTTAATAAGAATATGTCATGCCATGGCAACTATTTAATATCTAATATCTGATTAAAATAGATAAAAATTTCTTATGTTATGTAAATTATAGAATTAAAAATTGATGGGAGTGGGTTTTAAAATCCTGTGCATGTGTAAATGGTAGGATTACAGATCATTTAAGATTATTATTCTCTGTATTTCTGTATTTTCCAAATATTTTTATGATGAATTGGTCTATTTTATTAATTGAACAAACCAATGTTCATTGTAAGCCTACTATGTGCTAGGTACCATGCAATGCATATATCTAAGCAATGTTTACTATTAGAAAAAAGAAAACAAATGAAACCTGCATGTTTCATCTAAAATAGCTATCAGACATCTGAAATTTCTCTTGCACTGATTCCCATGTGTGTTTTATCAACCCATTATGATGAAACCCCTTCTAGGGTAGAGGATTTCATTTAACTTACCTTTATTGGGTATTTTTTTGTGTTGGGTGCTATTTTAGGTACCGAATCTGTCCAGCATCCTTTAAAGTCCTTATCGCTGCTCCAAGTCCAATGGAGTGCTTTGTACAGTGCTGTTGAATTAAATTCTAATGCCAAAGAGAAGTGCTTTCGGACTTTGGTATCAGCTGAATGAGATCAAACCTACCTCTTCCTCTTAATAAGTTTGAGATAGCAGGATCTTACCTCTGTAAGAGTGTTTCTTCTTTTTAAAAATGGAGCTAATATTATCTACCTCAAAGTGATGATGGGGAAATTAAATGGAATGTTGCACATAAAATGTCCATCATAGTATCAAGCAACTAGCTGATCTTAATAAGTGTTTCTTTTCCATTCCTTATCTATAGATTGAACCATAAGTACCTAGTGATATTCAACCTTTTTTTTATCTGCAAAAATGGCAATTTCATATGGATCAATTTGATAATTAGTGGTAACTATGACACACAGGAGCACCCTTGATGAATTATATAGAGAAGGTATAGCTACAGAGTAGAACAGAGAGGGAGGGCATGATGACAATTATGGTGAAATAAGTCAATGAAATTCTGAGAACTGAAGATGTTGCCTAATTTTAATCTGTGGGTAGAATTCTCACCAGCCATGCTTTAAAAACAAAAAGAGCTATAAGGTCTAGGAGACCATGCACACAGCTGTGGGGTGGGGGAGGTCTTCCTCACTAAGCCTGGAACCCAGAAGAGCTGTAAGAAAAGTCAGACCTATGTAACCACATAAACTTTAAAACATCATATTAAAATAATATGAATAATATTTCTTTGTTTATTGATTGATTGTGTTTCAGCCCTAGGATGTGAGGTTCTAGAGGGAAAGGATTTTTGTCTTTTGTTCACTGTTGAATCCTTGGTACATAGAATAATGTCTGGTACATAGTACATGTCATTACCAAAGAAATACTATGAGTCAACTGATAATTAATAGATGTGGAACAAATATTTGCAATGAGAGAGCAGACAAAAGGTTAATATTTCAAATGCGAAGAGTGTCAAAAAATCAGCAAGGAGGGAACATGAAACTTACAGCAAAATAGGAGGTTCCAATACCCAAGAAATAAACAAAAATATTCTCAAACTAGTACATAGTGTTATCACTTCAGACTGGCAAAAATTTAAAAGACTGACAACTTGTATTGCTGATAGGAATATGGGAGCAAGGGTACTACCATACAGGGCTGGTAAGAAGGTGAATTGCCTCAGCTATTGTTGGAATGCAATCTGATACATTCTGTTAAAATTTAAAATGCGTATACAGTTTGATCCCCAAATTCTTCTGCTGGGCATCTGTCCCATAGAAATGAAAGCCAAAGTATCAAATATCTTATATGCTACAATGTTTATTGCAGCATTATTTTTTTCAGAGATACAAAAGAAAAAAAGTGGAAACAAAGTGATTGTCCATCAATAGCAGAATGGTTGAATAAATTATGACACATTGCAGTGTAAAATTCTATGCAGCCATTAGAGAGTTATTGTTGAGAAAATGCAAGATTCAAAAATACGTGTGTGTTCCAATTTTTGCAAAATAATGACAAAACCTCTCTATGTGTATATGTATGTCTATATATTATGAATATGTATGTGCATTGTGTGTAGTCTTTTATTCATGAACACATGAGCATAAGGAATAATGTGAAAGCATATACAGTAAGTTGCTAACATGGGTAACTTTTTGTCCAGGAGGAGGTAATATAGATTAAGAGAGGAATATACAGGAGAGGAGATGCTAAACCAAAACAAAAACTGCATTAAAAAACCAGGATGTATGATATAATCACACATCTCGAGTTTATGTAAAATTATATGTGACTATTTATGTGTATAAATATTTAAAAAGAAAAAAAGTAACAAACAGAACAAGGGAAGTGAATTTCCCTGGCCATTTCAGCGCAGCCTTGGTGCGGCCATAAAGAACACTGCAATACAACATTGGAAATGGAAAGTCATATAAAGCAGGACTGCCAAGCCCGTTATGAGTGGGGATGGAGAGAGATGCAATTCCCCCATGAGATAAATCAAAATGAGTTAAGAAAGCCCAGAGAACCAGCTTCTACAGACTATAGAAAAAGTCAACAGGGAATTACTAGCAGAAAAAAGTTTAAATGGAAGATGATCAAGACCACCACTGTGAAGCACATTTGTTAGAGGCTAGATTCAAGACTTTAGTTAAACTCTGGGACAGAGAAGCCCTGAAGAGAAGCAGAAGACTTGGACTCTGTCCTCAGTGGGCTGATCTCTAAGGTACATTCAAGCTTGAAAAACCCATGATTGTAGAATGCAACGGGGATGCGCTAACATTTAGGAGACAGACAATCATAGAACTTTGAGTTGGGTGGGCTTTGGAGGATTGTCTAGCAGTGGGCCCAAAAGGGTCTTTAATTTACATTTTTTAAAGTGGTAAAAAAATATACAACATAAAATTTACCATTTTAACCATTTTTAAGTGTACAGTTCAATAGCATTAATTACATTCACATTGTTTTGCCAAACATTTTTTTTAATGGGCCTGTTGGAGGAAACTGGGTGAGGGTGTACAAAACCTCTCTGTATTATCTTTGCAACTTCCTGTAAATGTATAATTATTTCAAAATTTGATTAAAAAAAAATGGAGTGCCTTTGTGGTTTCAGAAGCTTTCTTGCAGATACAAGAGAGCCAGCATGAGGCCAGATGTGGCCTCATCACCCACCTTCATTCAGAGCATCTCCACTTCATCTCTTTTACATATTGTGCTTCTACATGAGTGTGGCCTCATCACCCACCTTCATTCAGAGCATCTCCACTTCATCTCTTTTACATATTGTGCTTCTACATGAGTTTCTGGAATTTCATGTCCAAAAATGGTTCCACTATTTAAAAAAATAGTTTAAAAATTACCGACTCTGTTATTGTACCCTTGGAGATTAATTTAGTTTTCCAAGATTGCTAAGCTAATAAATGACAAGGCTAGGACACAATTCCAGGTCTTTTGACTCCTAGTCTGGTCCTCCCTACACTATATCATATTGCCTTGATTGAAAAATAAAGATTTTTGTTTCTGTCCCTGGCTCTGCCATCATTTACTATATGCTAAAATGAACGTCTTCAGATAGGAGCACAGGTAATGTGTGTAGTATAGTCATGGAGGAAATCACAGTTGAGAACAAATCTAGAGACTCAAAACCTGGGACTTCAGATTCCAAAATCTCCAAGTTTGTAGCCTCTGTTGGGTAGGTGTGTGTTTGCGTATTCCTTAGTCTCCTGAAAGGATAAGCCACGGAAGAGAACATATCTGACCTGGGTCTCAGAGAAATTTAAAAGGAAAAATAAATGAATGCCTTTCAGTTATTTAGCAAAGGTTTAATAAGTGTCTGCTAAGTACCAGGAACTGTGACAGACACAAGGGATGTGATGGTAACAAAACAGGACGTGGTCTTTGCTTTCATGAGCTTGCTGCCCAGGAGGTTGGAATACATAGTTATTAACTCAGTAATCAAACTAATGAATAGATATTTCCAACTGAGATAGAGGAGAGAAAGGGATGAAATTACACGTACGATGAACATGTATAATAGAAAATGACCTAAAAACAGTCAGAGCAAACTTCCCTAAAGAAGTCATGTTTGAACTGAATCCACAGGATAAATAAGAGTTAGCTGGATAGCTTGATTTATTTGGGAAAAGCTATTTGTAAATAAAATTATAGCTTAATTGTGCATTAGGGAGGCTTTGTTGAGAAGCTAACTTTTGTAGAGAAGATAGTATTGTTTAGGCTCAGCAAATGTACTTACCTTCCTACTGTCATGCTCCTTATCATCAACCATAGCAGACATCACCAATCAAATACAGCATTCTCTTGTGATAAATCCTGATACACCATCTTGATAGAAGTTTCAGACAGCCCTTGCCAATCAGTCAGGTTTGGCACTTAAAATGAAATGTATTTTCCATCTTAGGTATGGTGAAAAATGATCTCTGGACTCAAATTTGGAGATTCTGAGTTGTAGCTGCATGGCTTCAACTAATATAAGGCGACTGGCCAACATACAAGCCATTCATCTCAGTTCTTATGATGGTTAATTTTGTGTGTCAACTTATCTGGGCTAAGGGATGCCCTGATAATGGGTAAAATATTATTCCTGGGCATGTCTGTGAAGGTGTCAAACACCAAAGAGATTAGTATTTGAATCTGCGGATTGAGTAGAGCACAGCTCCACCAAGGTGTGTGGGCATCACCCAGCCCATCAAAGCCTGACTAGAACAGGAAGGTGGAGGGAGGGTGAACTTGCTCCTTCTGCTCGAGCTGAGACATCCGTCTTCTCCTGCCCTTGAACATCAGTGCTGCTGGTTCTTACACTCAGACTGGGACTTAACCATGACCTGCCTGATTCTCAGGGGTTTGGACTTGAATTCAATTACATTTCTGGCTTTCCCGGTTCTCCAACTTTCAGACAGCAGACTATGGGACTTCTCGGTCTCCCATAATCATGTGAGCCAAAGTCTATAACAAATGCATATACCTTATTGGTTCTATTTATTTGAAGAATCCTAATACAGTCCCCAAAGAAACAACAAATACTGCTTCCCCGTACTATAAACTTCACAAGAGAGTCTATGGAGTGAGCCCTCTTTGTGTTCCAACCCTCAATTTATGGATAGGAGAGTTAGCCCAGAAAATATGTCCTTGGGCAGTACCAGAATTTGTGAATTTGCCTGCGGATTATAAAAGTATTTTGCTGAGACTTGCAAAACTAAAACCAAGAGGATTGCAAGTATCAAAGATATTAACTTTCAAGCCAGAAGGGCTGATATTAAAACTTTACAGCGATGTTGACTGCACATAATTTAAAATTTGTGGGCACTCCCGCCTCTTCAGGTCACAGCACCATGGCAACATTCTCCGAACAGGAAAGAACTGATTTTGCCTCAAATGCTGGTTGATTTGGAACATGACTGCTTTCTAGAACTTTTCTTTTTTCTTTTTCTTGTTGTTTTTATTGAAGTATAGTCAATTACAATGTGTTGATTTCTGGTGTACAGCATAATGTCCCCGTCATGCACATAGAACTTTTCTTTATTTGGGGCTTGAAAATGAATATTTATACCATTCTTATAGTTTTTCTCCTAACCCCTACTTTCTGTAAGGATGTATGCTTGCCAGCTGAAGTTTTGCCAATCTCGATGCTCCAGCAGCTGGTAAAGTATTACTGGATTTCAAAAGATATTTTTCTTTTTTACAATTTTTATCTCAACACATGGTAATATCTTTAACACTTACTGTTATACCATCAGAAAAAAAAGACGTTTTGTATAGCCCATGCTCTGTTTAGAGTCATTCTGGTAGCCTTTCGCCTTAGTACCATTGTTACCATTGTCATAGTCCTAATAAGAGGGATGGTGGGCTCAAGAGTGAACTTGTCCTCACTGTGTGTAGTTGAAGAGACAGACACAGGATTCAGGATGAAATTTTTGTGCCTTTTGCTTCTGTAATGATGTCTTTAGCATTTGCTTATGTATCTTACCCAGCTACATGTCCTCTGACTATAATGTTTTATATTAGTACTGAACTGTATGAGAGTTCAGGGGAGACTTCAATTCAATAAGTGGAAAAGATGCCAATCTTAATTCCACTATGTAAATGCGTGGGCAGATGAGTCAAAATGACACAAGTAAATAACTCTGGATGCTGGTACAATTTCATTTACTTGAAAGAAAAATTAAAGTTATGTCTTCTGCATAACCATTGTCATTTTTGTCTTCCTCTCCTCCCTTAAGCTCTCGGTTTGAGAGGTTTAGAGGGGTGGAAAGGCAAACGTTAGGTAGTGAGTCTCATCAACGTTTAGGATATGAATATGGTATCCCTTTGGGTGTGTGTATCAAGACTGCCAACGCCCAGAGGCAGAGGGGTCCTGTGGCCTACATGCTTGGGAGACTGTGTGTGTGTGTGTGGTGGGGGTTGGCTATGTGGTGCTCACTGATCTGATGGCTTCTGATCGTTGATCCACCCATCAGATGTTTGCTACTTCATTGTCACTTCCCTACAGCTTTCTCTTCTTTTTGTTCATTGCTACTTCCATCAGCTAACTACTGATCAAACCATTGGGAAGCAAAAATGTGCATTCCTAGCATGATCTCAGCAACCTGTGGTCCAGTGTCGAAATGCAAGACTGTGCAATGGAAACCCCAGACAGCCATGCGCCTGTGAGAGGCAGCCCTCCAGAGTCCCCACGGTTGTCTTTTTATAAACTCTCCAATTTCCCTTCCACTTCAAGTGTGGAATGTATAAAGGTCCCTGGTGGGGTGGGAAGGGGCAGCCAGGGTGATAGCAATGCAGGCTCAACAGGGAGATGGGAGTAGCTTTTGGGAGTGGCTGGTATCGCTGGGAGAGCTTCTCTGGGTGGCTGATAAGATTTGCTTTTTTTTTAATTGGTGGTTTTAGAAAGTACAGCTTTAACCAAGAGGCAAAGTAGTTTTTGAGTAATTTAGACAATATGCTATTATGACGTTTTAACAATCTCTTGCTTCCAGGCCTATTTATAAAGCGGGCTGTGTGACTTGGGGACATTTGCTTCCCTCTCTGGGCCTCGGATGCTACTACAAAACGAAGAACTTGAACCACATCAGTGATTTCCACTCAAGGGCCACCTTGAAGATCAAAGAAAAGCTCCACTACTCAACCACCTACCTGAGCAGCTCCGCTTTTACTTCTTTTATGTTTTGAGATTCCACATTAGATTTAAACTGAGAGAGAAGAAGAAGAAAGAGGAGGAAGATGAGGAGGAGGAGGAGGAGAGAAAGCATTCTGTGGCTTAAGGCTGTCTGAGAAAACAACTGAACTATATAATTGTAAATCTATTTCTGGCTCATTTTTTGACTCTAAAAATCTAGATTCATCCATAAAATGTAAAGGGATTTGAAAACCTTGATTATTCAATCACAGCCTCACATATTTCAGCAGAGAGTTATGACGAAGGAGGGAAGGTAGCTTCTAAAGGGTGTCTGTCTTGCTTGATAAAAATTGGTAGGAGGTGTGAGGGAGGTGGACGCTCAGTTACTAAATAATCCATCTTCTAGGGTTTTCTCTGTATCCTTAGGCCTTGTGATTTCTTTCTTCTCTGTTGGCTTCCTGAGCCCCTGGCCTTTACCCAAAGATTTCAAAGGAAATGTGAAGGAACTCCAGGCACACCTATCAGCAGGTGAAGACGCAAGGATGAAGGTGAAGCAGCATCTCCCCTGGCCTGGCAGCCAGTCTCCAAGCTGAGAACCACTTGGAAGCGTGGAATCCCCTCAAGAGTCCTTCCTCCAAGCTTCTTTGCTAAAGTCCCCTCACAGTCTGGCAGGAGCCCCGTAAATCCACGCACCCCGCCCTGCAGCACGTGCTGAGGCATGACACTCCAGCCCGTATCCCTCGTCAAGAATTGCTCCTGGACCCCGCACCTGACCCACATCTCATACCTTGTGCCTCATCTTCCAAATTCCCTGCCATCAACATCTCTCCTTTTTTGGTCTCAACTTTGTCTTGCCCAAAATTGTTATGCATGCTTCTGTCTCTCTCACCTTCATGTCTAATCATCACTTTGTTTCTCTCTATCATGGCAGTGCAACTGTGAGCCCTTTCAGATGTCGATTTCCCAACTTGGCCTAACATTCAGGAACCCTCTGCCCATCTGTGGTTTCTCCTGGTCTCAGGAGAGTCATCTCCTCTCTGTCTCTAACCTGGACCGTGTTAGAGATTCATTGAAACACAATGGCCTCAAGAAGCCACCTCTCATGTATGCTGATGGCTGATAGAAAAAGCCCCCCACCCCCGAAAATCCAAAAGAATCTGTCATGTCTTCACCATGAGAGAAGTTCCACACCTGATGGCTAGTCTATAACTGTCTTTTCAACCACCAGTCCTACACTTTCTTTGCTTTTTCTTTTCCTTCATCCTTCTCTGCTTTATATCCAGGCTGTAAATATATACTTACTGAGAATCACAGATGTAACTTCTGAATCTGGATGATATATCCATGTCTCCCTAGGTCCACAAATTACCCATCCCAGGTCTGACAAAGTCCACTGCCAAGACCCTAAGGACATTTGGGCTCTAGAGATGACTTCCACCTGCCACTCCAGGAAGCATGTGAAATTCTCCACTGGCTCCATACAGTGAACATTCAGAATAGTTTATATGCTCCAAAATCCAATATAAGTCTTAATTTAATTATTGGGCTTATTAATGAAGAGAATGGCGTTTCAGCCATTAGCTGAAATGGGAAAACAGAAGGAGAAGTAGGTTTGGGGGCAGAGATGAGCGCACTCTCAGGTATGTTAAGCTGCACGTCCGTGTGGAAGTATAAGTAGGTAGATGGATAAACAGATGGGGAACTCAGAGGCGAGGTCAGGCTATAGACGTGACTTGAGGAGTCATCAGTCATGGACCTTGATGAAATTGACAAAGGGATGTGTGCATATCAAAAAGGAGTAAAGACCAACCCCTGATCACACAAAAACTGGAGGTTGGAAACATGAAGAAGAATCAGCCAGCAAATGAAAAGGGGTAAATAGAGAAGAAAATCTAGAGAAGTGTGGTGTCTCCCAAGCCGAGAGAGGAGCTTGTGTCAAGGAGGAGGGACAATTGACTTGTCAAAGGTTGCTTGTGAGTCAAATAAGGTGAGGATTGTGATAGGATTGGATTTAGCTTCAAGTGGCAGGCAGCATATCTGCAGAGCAGAGGTGAGACTGAATGTAAGAAGGTTCCTTATTTTATTGACTCATTTATTTTTTTCATTTGTTGATTCAAGAAATACTGAATATATACAATATGTCCTACTTCCATGACAAGTGCCTTTAGGTAGATATTCAAAAAAGACTATTCATAAATTGCACCACGTGTCTTAGATTCAACTCTGTAAATAGGGCTGTTTCTCTCCAAAGGTCTCCACTCTCCTTCACAACAGTTTCCTTCATTTACTGGACACACCAGTTGCCTGGATGCTCAGCCTATGGCAAAAATGCTCACCCTGCAAGAGGAAGACCCTAATGGTAAACCATAAAACACAACAATCAGAGAAGACACAACCCAATAAAGAGATCTTGCTGAGTGCTGAACAGGGAAGGTGCTTAAAACTCTGGGAGCAACTGAGCTGTAAAGTCCTCTCCAGTTTCATGGGTCAGCGAAGCCAAGAGGATTTCATTGCAATGAATGCGCACAGGCATTCACTCCTGGTGATTGCTTTAATGAAGTGGAACAATGGCATAAATGAGCCAAATCAGCTTTGAAATCAGTACATGTGCTTATGTTTGTGTTAAAATAAGCTCGCTTATCTGAACACATATCAGCATGAAGGGTGGGCCCACAACCAGGAGGATGCCCGGGAGAAGATAGCCATGCTGGACATGAAAATCCACAAAGCAAGGGATAAAGAAGAGGCTGTAATCATCTAGCTGGTGTTAGGCTGCTCTGAAGCAAACAGGTCACTAATTAAGGGGACAGAAGCCTCGGTTTTGGTAAAAGCTGTTGCTGTTGTGCCACTTTGGGTACACGAGAGTTGTCTTTCTGGACCTTCTGCAGTAAAATGAAGGAGTTGGACCAGATGACCTTTGAGATCTCTTCCAACCCTTGCACTTCAAAACTGAAGTCTCTCAAATGTGCAAAAAGATTCACTGGGTTGATAATTAGGAAGTGCCTTTTTAGTCCCACTGTGTGTTTTGGCCCAATGCACACATTACTAGAGGTGTTAATGATTTTATCCTTGTGAGAAGCCACATGTGTACACAACTTTACAGATGTGGAAGCCTGATAATGTGGCGGGTATTTGCTGCCTCTAAACCTACACGTTCAGAAAGATTTATCCTCTGTGTAATTGGCCAGAGCAAGACAATGGGCTGGCTGTTGCTAGAAGTGAAATATTGTTACTCAGCACAAAAAAAAGATGACAGCAGATGTTCGGGATCAGCCCGGTGGCAGAGGGTTGACAGGATGACACTCCTCACATGTGCCGGCAAACAGTTTCCTTTTTCCCTCTGTGATTTCTTGCACAGCCTTCCAAATTCATTCTTGGCGTGCTCTGTGAATGAATGTTGTCGGACTTCCGTGCTGGGCTCCACATCCGTTGCCTGAATTGCATACAACACAGTGAAACTGGTGTTTTTTAATAAAGTTTATTAGTAGACTTCACACAAAGCTATCCTAGCACATCATTCTACTGTGGAAGGTATAGCCTTGAAAAATCAATTAAGAGATATATATTCATATATCCTTCCTAGATGACAGCTACAGCCTGTTAGCTTATCTCATGTCTAAACGGGGTGGAGAAATGATCGCACGATGGTATAGATCTCAGGGGACTGTCTCCCACATTCTCAAAGACAAGGATTGACTTCCACAAATTCACACCATGACAAGTGGTAAAATTGGGTTTGAAACCTGAATTATTAACTTTGAGTTTAACTCTCTCATACATCCAAAATCGCAATTATAAAACACAGTGGCCTAATTTTTAGGCAGTAATTTTTGACAACCTTTGAACTTTGGTTGTAACCAGGCTCAAGGTGAATTCAGTCTCTGAACTCACCAGTTAAATGAGCTGATAAATTGCCTCCTTTGCTCAAACTATCTTGACATGGGTTTCTGTCACTTGTCAATACAATTTCATAATGACATATGAGCTTTCCCATTTTGGAAACAAGTATATGTGCCTATAAAGGAACGATAATTGCATGAACTGATGGTGACCCATGTGCCAAATGCTGTGCTGAAGGTTTTGCAGGTGTGTTCATTCACCATCAAAACAATGAGGTAGATATTTTTATAGTCCCCATTTTCCAGATAAAGAAACTGAGATACAAAGGAGTTAACTATATTTTCCAGGGTCATGTATCTCGTAAGATTCAGAGTCAAGCTTTAAAGCCCAGCAGTCAGATGCCGCAGTACCCACTGAAACCTGCACCGCCGTACAGCCCCTGTACGTGTGTGCAGTTGTACCTTTACTGTGGTGTGAAGAGCTAGGCTGATGGGGAAACTGAAGCTTCTACCTTGTTCATCGCTTTTGCAGAGCAGACTCTGATCTCAGGATGCCCAACCACAGTGCATGCTGAGAACTCCTCCCAGGGAGAAGTCAGTGAGTTGGGACAAAGCCACCGGACCATGGATCATACCAAGGGAACTGGGGGTGTTTTTTGAAAGTGGTGGATCATAGCATTTGGTCATTGAACAGGAAGGTAGAGTGAAATTAAAGGAGGATTTCTAGAAACAGAATCTAGCCCAGGGAAGGCAAAAAGGGTTAAACTGGCAGAAGGGTGGGTCAGGCCCTCTTGTCTATAACTTATCCTCTATGTACACCTATAACCTAAGCAGTATTTAATTCTATATCTTTTCAGTATTTATCAACCTTTTTAATATGATATATGAAAACATATCATCTGATTTTAATTTGCCTTTTTTTTCTCATGAAATTGTTCCCATGGTTGACAATTGGACTGTCGGCCATTTTTAATTTTTCCTCTTATGAATTGTTCAACAAAAAATATATTAGACCATATTCATTGATGGCAAACGACAGAAACTCCAAAACTTAAGGATTTCTTGGATCTTATAACTGGGAAATGTAGGGGCCCACCTACATTTAGGTAAGTCTAGATCCCAGACCTTAAACTATGTAATGATGAAATCATTTCTCTTTCACTCCTTCTCTCTTCTGCTGCCCCACTGTGTTGTCTTCTCCTCCATGAAACAGCAAAGATGGCTCTAAGCTTACATTGTATTCAAATGAGTGATTCCAGAAGAAAAAAAGTGGAGAAGGTTCCTTTTATTTTATATCATCTGCAATAGCTTATAGCACCTGCAAAAGATTGACTTATTGAAAACATGCCAGTCCCTGGACTAATCAGTGTGTCTGAGAGGTGAGGTAGTCTGGTTGGTCACATGCCAATTCTTGAGGTAGGGAAGGTGGAATCACGCTATTGACAGCATCATTGAGTAGTAAAGGGTATTTCCCAAAGCAACGTTATGCAAAGGAGAGGGAAAAGGTACTAGGCTGGGAAAACAAAAGGCCACTAAAATTCTCTTTTCTATTTAAAAATGAGGTGCTCAACTTTTTATTGATTTGGAAGAACTCTTTATATATTCAGGATATTAACCTTTGATCTGTACTAGACAAACTGTATGTTTTTTCAGTTTGTCACTTGTCTTTTCACTTTGTTTACAGAGAATTTTTCCCTCTTAGAGTAATTTGAAATTTTTATGTAAGCCCCCTCTGTTCAGTGAGCTTCCTTAGAGCTGCCACTTGAGAAGATCCTCACCCATATCTTAGTACCACTCATCAATACAGACCTGAACAGTTAATACACAAAGTTCTAGTTCCTTATCTTCCTGAAAGAGATGTTCAGGTATCAATTAGTTTCCCCACCTGTAAAGTGGGAAAATCAATAGTACCAGGAGGGTAGACAGTTATGTAGCAGAATGACCTTGTTTTTTGGAAATGTATGCTAAAGTGTCAGGTTTATTTTCAAGTGGTTCACATAAAAAATTAAAGAATGACCTATAATGAAAAAGAGTATGAGAATGAATATATATGTTATTATGTTAGGCTAAACTATTATGCTGTACACCAGAAATTGACACAACATTGTAAATTGACTATACTTCAATTAAAAAAAATTAAAGAATGAGAGAGAGGTGGGTAGGGCAAATAGTCTGTGTTGAATCCAAGTGGTGGATAAATAGATGTTCATTGTACAATATTTCTACTTTTCTTTATCTGAATTTTCTCCTAATTAAAAGGTTACAAAACAGAGTGAGTAGAGGGAGCATCGGACAGCTGTGGAGCATGTGGAGGGTCTTCGCCACACTCGTCCTCTCTAGCAGCTCTGCTGACAGTCTGTCTCAGTGACCAGGTCGGGGTTTGGGTTCCAAGTGCAACACTATGGAGTATGCACTGGGGTTATCGCTCTGGTACAGTCGTTGCTGAAGGTGGATTTTGTGGGGGTGGGGGTGATGTTGGTGCCACGAGGGGCTGTGAATCTCCTTGAAGCCTTCCTCCCAGCTAATCCTCAAAACACTGTGCAAGGCAGTGACCTGGACTTTGACTTGTACAGCTTCTTATGGGGGCTAGAGTCACATTTTTCATAGGTCTCATATATTGCTCAGAATATTTAGGTCAAATAAAAGCCAGCTTTTTTTAAAAAAAGGAAAAAATGCCCCAGAGCATGCTAACAGTGATTTAGAAAATATGTGAACTCCTTGACAGCTTAGCTCTGTTCAAAAGGAATATGAAAAATTGGAGACACCTTTGAAGAACATTTGCCTAGAGAAAGAGTCATCAGAAATCTGGATCCTGGAGGAAACTGAAAAGCTTAAGAATAAAATAACTTCCTGAGAATAAGACTTGAATGAAGAAAGCTCTAAATGCACAGAACAAGAGAAGTTGGTGGCTGAAATTATAAGAATGATCCATTCAAGAGATGAATTGAATCATTGCATCATAAGCAGCTTTTCCAACAGAATGAGGCCAAGAGCCAAGCCCCATATGATCCCTTTCCAGCAGGTGGTCCTTCGTGTTGAAAACAAAGCTTTTGTCTCCCCTCCTCTCGGGTCTCACCTTTGCTACTGGACTATGTTCCCCTATCTCTTCCTCCAACCTGAATTCATTATTGCCAGTGGGTCCAAGGGGACAATTTCTGCAAAAAGGACCTTTTCTCCTTTTTCCCTTTCTCCCTTCCTCCTCTAGACCGTCCCCAACCCCCATCACCTTCACATCCTGAAAATAGATTTGTTGTGGATTAATTCAACCTCCAGCAAACCAAATATTCAGAACCATGTTGATAACTTTCAGAACCATGCTGAGAGTCTTGGGTACCCCTTTTGTCTCTTTTAAAGAAATTATTTGGAATTATTTATCTTTCATTATTGGTTTATGAAACTGCAGCTACTTAAGAAACTATACATTTTCTCAAACTGAAGTTTGATGGGACTGTGAGTCTCACTGTTTTGAAGATAATATTTAATACCAACTTATGAGCAGTATTTCTACTTATTTTATCCTTCAGCTAGTGTAAAGAGTGGTACTTTAATTTTAACTTTTAATTATAACCTTAACAATAATAATACATGTGCAGCTCAGATACAGGAGTTGTTTTAAACTACAAATATAATTTTTTGTTTGCTCAGAGGTATATTGATTATAGTTATAAAGCAAACGTAAATCTTTATTTTTATCTAAATAAATAATAGTCAGTGATTGGTCCTGAAGAGATACCGACACTCCCTTGTTCATTGCATCATTATTCACAATAGCCAAGATACGGAAACAACCTAAATGTCTATCAACCAATGAATGGATAAATCAAATGTGGAATATACAGAATAGATAAACAAAATGTGATGTACGTATATAATAAATTTTATTATTCAGCCTAAAAGAAGAAGAAAATTCTGTGATATGTGACCACAGGAATAAATGTGGAGAACACTATGCTAAGTGAAACAAGCCAATCACAGAAGAACAAATACTGCATGACTCCACTTCTGTGAGGCACCTGAAATAATCAAACTCGTAGAAACAGAGAGTAGGAAGTTGGTTGCCAAAGGATGGGGGAGGGGGAAAATGGAAAGTTTGTTCCATGGGTATAAAATTTGTGCCTAAAAATAACAATACTGTACTGTACACTTAAGCGTTTGTCAAGAGGGTAGACCTCATGGTAAGTATACTTACTACAACTAAATAAATAAATAGTGATTGGTTTAAAAGGATTTTATGTAATGAAATCTATTAAGCATTAATGTATGGTTTTAGCTTTTCTTTCATGCTTAGAAACTTCTTTTCCACTTCTCCATCATAAAATCATTATTGTAAATTGTGTTCTAGAGCATTTATAATTTTATAATTTAATCCATGGTGAAGTCATTTTTATTAGTTAAGATAAAACTAACTGTGGTGACAGATAATCTCTCAAGTCTCAGTGGTTCGACACACAGTTTATTTCTCTCATCATAGTCCAATGCAGGTGTTATCTGAGCCACCTTATGCAAGGACCTGCAAGGACCCAGGCTTCTCCCATCTTGAGTCTATGCTCCCGTTTAGGTCAGTAGAGATCTCGCCAGTGACCTGGATGGAAGAACATGGCAGCATGTGTATGGAAAGGTTGTATGGGCCAATCCTGGAGGTAGTGTATATCACTTCTGCCCACATTCCACTAGTCAGGAGTCTGTCCATGGACACAGCCAACTGCAAAAGAATCTGGGAATTTAAGATGTGGTAACAGGAGGGAAAGACAACAGGCTTTGAGGAATATAGAGACGTCTCTGCCCAATTTGGCACAATTTTGTTGTGAAATGAGAAGCAGAGATCCTGATCATTTGAAAATTTGGGTTCATGTTAACTAAATCATCCCCTCCTTCTTCCATTATCTTCATCTTCAATTTAATTTAGCTGCGCATTTTTACCTTTGACTCTAGATCTTTGTTTTGGCATTTCTGTATTGCTAAATTTTCTTTTTCTATGGTGTGAAGTATGAATCCAACATCAGTTTTCTCTACATGGTGAACTGAGTCTTCCCAGCACCATCTATCTAAGTAATAGAGATAAGTTATCATTTAAAAATTTATTTAAAAATTGAGATGCCAATGCATATCAAGTTCCCAAATACACAAGGCCTCTCCCTCTGTTCTTCTGGTGAGCCATTTGCCTGGTTTTTGTTCATCACCATACTGTTTTCATTGCAATAACTCTTGTTACTGTAATAACATGTCTTCCAGGCCTAGGTCTGGGAAAAGCTGCTAGCAGCCTAGGTTACTTCATCATTGTCTCTGGATTGCAAAATCTCTAGACTGGGTCTTAAATTATAACATAACTCCATTGAGGTGGCGTCAAGGCAAGCGAGCTCTAACCACGTGGTTTGCAGGCTGTATCGTGAGTACATATCCTCCAAGGCAAAAGGCGGGTCAAGTCCCTGGTAAGTCAGGACCATGACAGCCAGAGTGAGGGTTTGCTTATGCCGATGGGACAGGGTGACATCTCTCTCTCTCAGCAAAATTTCCTTCACAATCTACCTCCCACCTATTATTCTAGCCATACTGCTGGAGATAACACAGTGCTTATTTTAGCCAGTTCCTCATTTTACCCTTGTGAAAGCCAAAACACTTTAAATCACTTACCTTAGATTATTTAGCAAGTTTGGGGAAAAAACCAGGATCAGAACTCAGATCTCCTTTGCTCTACAAGTCGACTGTGCTTTCCACCATCATCAGCGTGGATCCCGCATGGGAAGCTGTCTCCGTACATCTCGGCTCCTTGCTCCTGAACACCTGAGAAATACCACATCAGCTCATCACAGGTGCTGAGGCCAGGGGCTGGGGCCTGTTATCCTCCTCCTTCACTCTGAGTGATTCCTGATTCTAGCAAAGAGCTGGATCGACACACGCAACGTTCCTTCATCCCAAGGATGAAAGGTTGCGGAGGACAAGGCAAAAGTCTACCTGTAAAACCTGCAAATCTTTGCACCAAAAATATAAGAGGAGGCTCGTCGCATTCACGTCAGTGAATATCAGATGTCCCATCTCTTTCTTTTATCACTGTTCCTTTCTACGGCTTGGGAAATTGGGAGTTGAGGTGAAATGTATTACACCAGGAACCTTGAGAATTATTTCAAGCGAGAACGTGGTGTCCAATTTGAAACAGAATTTGTGCATAACCACGAGTAGTCTGAAACTCTTAGGGATGAGTGAGACTGGGCTGGAAGGTTTATGTGATACCTCCATTCTCTTGTCTCTTAGCTTTTTTTTTTTTTTTTCTGGTGGGGGGAAGTAATTAGGGTTATTTATTTAATTTTAGAGGAGGTACTGGGGATTGAACCCAGGACCTCGTGCATCCTAAATATGTGCTCTACCGCTTGAGCTCTATACCATCCCCCTCTTGTCTCTTAGTTTTTAAAGTCTCTGTCTAATCATTTGAAAAAGGGGGTACACATTGATGTCTAAGAAACACACTGTCCTTTTATATTCTCTCTGAGAATCCCAAGTACAGCTAGATAAAAATTAAGTCTCCCCCTAGGTGTGAGGTGGGTGGGGTAGGAACCTAGGCATGAGAGATGGAAGCCGAGAGGCAGTGACATTCCCAAAGCCAGATAAAAATGGGATTCTTGAGTCCTTATTCACTCTGGTACAATTTTCTTTAAAACCAGAAGCTTCACGTATTTATGTCTTGTTTCCAAAAAGTAAGGTCTGTTGGGGGAAAATGGACTCAGAATGGAGCTCCTAACTCCAGCGTATATTTCTTGAGACATTTTTTAACCTTCTTAGGTAAGAAGGGAAATGATTTGGGGCCGGTAACAGTTGCTGACATTCAAGTGCGGTTCTTTGCAGACTTACGTTAAGCATCTTTCAACTAAGGAACCTTAAAACTTCCAGCCAGCAATCTGCCGGATTACAGTCTACAAAAGCTTGGGCCTGTCTGAGGAGGATGCTGAGGAGAAATGACACAGAGGCACATGTGGGTCAGCAATCCAGGGCTTTACAGAGGCGTGCGTCACCGTCACCAACATCCGACACTATTTTTAGGAATTTCAGCCTTCTGACTATTCCTCCACATGTGATAGCCATCTCTGTGTCTGTGCACATTCCTCTGATGTGAATTAAAAGCCGAAAATGAAATCCAGTTCGTTTTGTACTCTGCTTTTTTGATGCTGCCACTGCAAAAAAAAAAAAAAAAAAAAAGTGTTACACAGTTTCCTTTTTTTTTAAATTGAAGTATAGTCCATTACAATGTGTCAATTTCTGGCGTACGGCATAATGTCCCAGTCATGCATATATACACATATATTTGTTTTCATATTTTTTGTTAAAGGTTATTACAAGATATTGAATATAGTTCCCTGTGCTATACAGAAGAAATTTGTTTTTTAATCTATTTTTATATATAGTGATTAATCTTCACAAATCTCAAACTCCCAAATTTATTCCTTCCCACCTCCTTTCCCCCGGTAACCATAAGATTGTTTACTATGTCTGCGAGTCCATTTCTGTTCTGTAGATGTGTCTTCTTTCTCCTTTTCTTTTTAAAAAATTTCACATATGGGTGATGTCATATGGGATTTTTTTCTTGATTCATTTTTAATAAGTCCCTTAAACAGAGGTCAAGGGAGATTCCCTGGGCAGTTCCTTGAGAGCTTTGCTGGGGACTAATGTGTCTCTCAGATCGAGGCTGCTCTATCACGTCTTGTGGAGTAAATGGTTGTCCCCATTCCAGAATATCTGTAACAGGAATAGAGCCCCCATCAATCAAAAGTGGTTTGGATGCCATTCTGCAGAAAGACCATTTAACTCAAGGGTCAGATACTCCACTTTTTTTTTTCTTCTATAACATCAAGCACCTCCCTCTAATTCTGAGAAATATCATGGAATTATAGTGAGATCATGAACTTTTAAGTCAGAAGATTAGAATTTGAATCTTGAAATTGCCACCTATTATCTGTGGATGCTTAGGAGAATTACTTAATTTTTGTGAACTTCTCTTTTTCATCATAACATAGAGTTACTGGGAGAATGAACTGACCGAATGTGCAATGTGTAGATGGTAGGCTTTGTAAATTATATTTTCTGCCTACTCTAAGCCCAAATTTAAGAAGTGCCAGGTAACAATGTGACCGGTGGAGGTCAATGTAAGGGGTGGAACAAACAAAACTCAGCTGATATAATTTACACATTCATTCACTTAATTATTCATTAAGCCAATACACACTGATTGGGTGCTGTCTCGGTATTATCCTGAGAGATGAGAATTAGACGTGAGGGACGCTTGGGCCCTGATGCCCCACCCCCAGCCCCAACGCTGGAGAAAGTGAGTGGCAGTGACATCAGCAGTGTGGATGTCAGGCTCAGAGGTGTACGTGCTGAGCACATTCAAAGCTAAAATAAGGCTGAAGTGCCGAGGCCAGTCGGGCTGGTCAGCATCCTCAGAGCCCACCCTGTCCAGGCGCCTCTGTCTCTTGGTGACGGCATAGGACCGCTTTTTGGCTGACTGACACACATAGGGTTCCTACCATGCAAGTGGCGTAATACTGTCCTGGCTTATTGAGTGGACTGTGGAAATGGCTGAGACTTCCTTTTCTTTTGCTCTTCTCTTTTCAGAGGCTTTTGAGGTCAGGTAAAATGACCTCAGACAAAAGCTGGAAGCCCTGCTGGGTTTACATGAAATGCATTTGTCTTTCTTTGGCAGGCCGAGAGTCGGTGGGGACAGGCGTGTATGCGGCGTGTGCTTTTGCCTCTGACATGGCAAATGTTTACTTTGAAGGAACTCAGGGAAAAGCAAGCTTTCCCTTTGTCTCTGGACTCTGTAATTGATAGCATGCTTTAAACCGTCTGTTTTTAGAGTCATAATTTTTGTTTCAGACCAATTAAAATGTATGTAGAAGTAAATAACATCATGAATTGCTTATAAAGGAAAAACTTTCATGATAATGGTAGCAGCAATGTTTGAATGCTTACTTACCTACTCACTGTTTCATTGTTTATCTTGATCCCTGATACAACTGTAAGAAGTAGGTCTCACAATCTTTATTTCGCAGGTAAGTGAAATACTTTGTTCAGGGTCATACTGCCGGAAAATGGCAAACCCAGGTTTGACTCTGAAGCTCTCAACCTACAGAGCGCTTCCTGCCATGCCACCCGTTCCGTATAAGGCAAATAAAATATGTGTGTACTATATGTGATATGACTTATAAAACAAGTACATACAAAGTGTCAGAGAAACCCCAACACAGGAACAAATGATCCTCGTAGGGAGGACAAAAATGCTTCACAAGACAGCCGTCTCATTTCAGAAGCAAGAAAATGAAACGATGAAACTTAGAGAGGTGGAGACTTACCCAAGGTGGCAAAGTGGTAAAGTTAAAACAGAACCAAATGGTTAAGCAATGCTTTTTCTACAAATGAAAACATGCTATCTCATTATGCCCAAAGTGTTGGGGCTCCAGCGTGGCTGAAATAATTTATAAAGTAACCAAGAAGTAAAAAGACAGAAGTTTAGTGATACTGGGAGAAGACTGGTCCCCAAACCGTTTAGTTTACCCAAGACTGGTTGCTCCCAAATAACAGTTCCTCCCTGCCTTGGATCAGGTGTCAAGTTAGAAGCAAAATGTGGTTGTAATTGGGTGATGTTCAAAGAAAAGTTCATCTGTTTCCAGCTCCAAGACCAGGGTGAGGAAGTTGGAAGTGCAGGTGGAATGGCATGGGAGACGGTGGAGAGGTGGTAGACCAGATGCTGTATGCTAATGTAGATGCTTTCTGCACCATTTGATGTGTCTGGGTGTTCTAGTTATCTGCTAATGGATGACAAAAATACCCCAAAACTTCGTGGTATAGAAACCTTTTTTTTTTTTTTTTTCTGACTATGAATTATGTAGGTCATGAATCCAGACAAAGTATAGCAGGCGTGGCTCAGCTCTACTCCTTGATGTCAGAAGCCTCAGCTGGGATTGCTCCAAAGGCGAGGTGGATGCTTCTTTCTCCTCGTGACCTCTCCCGGTGGTTAGCTTCCGCACAGCCTGGCATCCTCAGGGTAATGGAACCTCTTATATGGCAGTTCAGGACTCCAAGAAGACCAAGGCAAAAGCTGCCCATCCTTTTAAAATCTAGGTCCAGATCACATTGGCCGTAGTCTATTTGTCACACTGTCATCAGTCAGCCCAGATTCAAAAGGAGGGTAGATAGACTCCAGCCTTCAATGGAAGGAGTGCCAAATAATTTAGGCCTATTTTTAATCCACTACGTTGTCTTATGAGAAGGGAACAAGGAGAAGACTGTCTCTGCCTTGTGGGCTGCTCAGGTGAAAACCTAGATTTGGCCAAACCAGCAAGAGAAAATAATAGGAAAACCAAGTGAAGGAATTCAGGAAAACCCAGGCAATTAAGAGATGGAAAAAGAAAGAAGAGGAGTTGTGTCTTTGAAGCAATATAATATAGCAGAGAGGAGACTGTCTTCAAAGTTGAGACAGATACTAATTATGATGTGACTGGGGGCAAGTACACTCCAAACCAGAGTTCCCATGTTCGTGGGAAGAGGATGCGCCTCCTTGCCTTGTGGGAGTGGTTGTGAAGATTAGATAAAACGGTATCTTAGACTGGGCTCCTGAAATGAGCCTTGAAATTAGAACACGTGGGGAAATTATTCACTAGGAAATGTTATTAGTAAAAATCAGTATAGAAGTGGGACATTGATCCAGGTAGGGAAAGGAGGCCAAGCAAGTGTGGGTGTCAAATCACGTCTTGCAGGGATTAACTTCAGCTCAATCCCAGAGAGTTTCTTTACAGGGAATGTAGATAATGACACAGATGAGGAAGGAGGAAGTAGGGGAATTTAACCCCTTCAGCTTTACTCCCACACATGTGCCTCAATAGCTGAAGGCTGTGGAGTGAGGGGGGATGTAGATTCCCAAGCACTTCCAGCTCCCACCATGGCTGGAAGAGTGGGCTCTGGAAGCCTGAGGATGCAGTTTTAAGGAGTAAAATCTATACCTGAAGACACTGTGGAAGAAAACGATAATGAGATTGGTAGGGATGTGAGCAAAAAACTGTAGCAAAGCTACAGGTGGTCTAGATAGGCTGCCCCTCAACGTGTAGTAGCAACCCTTGTTTCTTCTAACGTTGTCGTTGGTGAATAATGTAAAATGCTTTGTATTCCCCTAAATCTGGAGGAAAGGACACTGGCAGAAGGTAGAACACAGTTTCCTTCCAACCCAGGGCTGCTTCTAGCTTTGCTAGAAGCCCTATTATCTCTGCCTGAATCATTGACTTCACATCACTGTTTTGGTGGAAGGGAATGCTCCCTTTCACAATTCAAACCCAGGAGTGAAAGAACATCTTCTCTTGAATTCATCACCTCTCCCAGCCACCTCGGCTTGTCAGTGGACTGTGTGGACAGCAGGGGACCCGACTGCTTCTGCAGTGTCTTCATCACCCTTCAGATGTGGGAGAGGGGGAATGGGCTCCAGCTTCTGGTCTCTTTGGAATCACTGCCCCCCATTTATGGCATCAATATTTCAGTGACATAAAGCCAGTGTGTTCCGACAATCTCAGGCCCTTTTTCACTTGGAACACCTTCAGAGCCTTGGCCCAGGCGTACCTGGCAGAGAAACCCCCTCAGCACAGCTGCTGCTTGTACTTTTCAGCCTTCTCAGGATAAATCTCTACATTCTCCTTCTCACAGAAGTTTCACAAAGGATGATGTTATTGGTTGAATTCTGTTCCCTCTCAAAACCTACATGCTGAAGTCCTGAATCCTCCTAAAGTGACTTATTTGGAGATGGAGTCTTTACAAAGGTAATCAGGTGACATCATCAGTGTCCTTATGAAAAGGGGGAATTTGGACACAGGGATAGACATGCACAGAGAGAAGATGTTGTGCAGATACACAGGGAGGATGCCAGGTGATGATGAGATGGGAGTGAAGGATCTACAAGCCAAGGAGCTCCAAGGATTGCTGAGCACCACCAGAAGCTGGGAGAGGCCAGGAAGAATTCTCTAGAGCAGTCAGAGAGAGCATGGCCCTACCGAAACAAAACAAAGCGAAATGTTGATTTCAGCTTCTCTAGCTTCCAGGCATGTGAGAGAATAAATTTCTGTTGCTTAAAGCCACTCAAGTTGTGGAAGTTTGTTACAGTGGCCCTAGCAGAATAATACAGCTGGGGCCTCTGAAAATTCTAAGAAGTAACTGAAGAACTTTCGCAAGCCACTTCCCAAGTTCTCTAGATCCCAGCATCCTCATCTGGAAAATATGGAGAATGAAATTAACAGCTGTGGCAGAGTGTGTTTTCTCAAAACATATGCAACAGTCCTTCTCACCCACAGGCTTTTGGACAGCTGATCATATTGGCACTCATTCAGCTGAGGTCCGTGTCCTCTCCCCTTGAATATGGGTCAGCTTATGACTCAGTGACTCAATTGTAACCAACAGAATACAGAAGCAGCACCGCATGACTTCTGAGGCAAAGACATGAAAGTTTCCTCTTACTCTGCTGGGACATTTGCTGTAGACCCCTGAGCCACCATGGAATTAGCCTGACTATCCTGAGGCTGCTATGCAGGAAGGAAGCCCTGGCCACAAGGGGAGGCCCCAAGTACTCACCCCAGTCAACATCAGCGGACCGTCAGCATCAATCTCCAGACATGTAGGGATGTCCCAGATTACAGGCATATCTCATTTTATTGTGCTTCACAGATATTGCGTTTTTTATTAATTAAAAGTTTGTGGCAACCCTATGTTGTCAGATGATGGTTAGCATATTTTAGCAATAAAACATTTTAATTTTTATTTATGTATTTATTTATTTTTTTATTGAACTATAGTCAGTTTACAATGTGTTAATTTCTGGTGTACAGCATAATAGTTCAGTCATACATATACATACACATATTTGTTTTCATATTCTTTTTCATTATAGGTTACTGCAAGATATTGAATATAGTTCCTTGTGCTATACAGTAGAAGCTTGTTTATTTTATATATATATAGTTAGTATCTGCAAATCTCAAACTCCCAATTTATCCTGTCCCACCCCCTTTCTCCTCTAGTAACTATAAGTTTGTTTTCTATGTCTGGGAGTCTGTTTCTATTTCATAAATAAGTTCATTTGTCTTTTTTTTTAGGTCCCACATATAAGTGATATATGGTATTTTTCTTTCTCCTTATGGCTTAACTTCACTTAGAATGACAATCTCTAGGTCCATCCATATTGCTGCAAATGGCATTATTTATTATTTTTTATGGCTGAGTAGTATTCCATTGTACATATATACACCACATCTTCTTTATCCAGTCATCTGTTGATGGACATTTAGGTTGTTTCCACTTCTTGGCTATTGTAAATAGTGCTGTTATGAACATTGTGGTGTATGTGTTTTTTTGAATTAAAATTCCTTCTGGGTATATGCCTAGGAGTGGGATTGCTGGATCATATGGTAAGTCTATTTTTAGTTTTTTTGAGGAATCTCCATACTGTTTTCCATAATGGCTGCACCAAACTGCATTCCCACCAACAGTGTAGGAGGGTTCCCTTTTCTCCACACCCTTTCCAGCATTTATCATTTGTGGACTAACAAAGCATTTTAAAATTGAGGTATGTACATTGTTGTTTAAGTCATAATGTTATTACACATTTAGGCTACAGTATAGTGTAAACATAACTTTCATATGCACTGGGAAACCAAGAAATTCATGTCACTTGCTTTATTGTTATATTTGCTCTACTGTAGTGTCTAGAACCGAATCCACAATATGTCTGAGGTCTACCTGTGTTCTAACTCTCATCCATGAAGACTCCTCCAGCCACAGAGTCTTCCCCACTGGGACTCAAAAATCCCCAAAGACAAGCCACTTCTAGTATGTTCTTTATAAATTCCTGACACATAGAACCCATAAACATGATGAATGGTTACTGTTATGCCCCTAAGTCTAGGGATAATTGGTTAAGCAGAAATAGTAACAGGCCACCAACTCTTCAAGGTTGCTGCCAGACCTAGTGCTTTGAGTCTAAGAACTGGTCTGAAGTCCTCTGAGTAGAGCATGCGGAGATTGTAGGGAGACCAGGTCTGCCTGTGAAGAGTGCAAGGGCCCTGAGACAGGCCCTGTTCTCCTTCTCCTCACCCCTCCTCTTGCCAGAGATGAAGTGCCAATACCAAAATAAACACAGGTTTCCAGGACACTTCCAGTTAAGACTTACAGAAGCTACACAGAGTTGGTGTGAGCCTGCTTGTCACAAGCTTTTACTAATATCTCAGCCCAAATTTCATTCAATCCACAAATCTCCAGTGACTTTCATTATGGTTGGGCTTCCTCCATGCTCATTTCTTGCTTCTTTCTAACTACTGCCCTTTTACTCATCTGGAGTCAAATGCGTGTATTTGACAAAATTATTGTATATAAACCTTGTATAACTTTGTGCTAAGCTTTGGGGAGCACCAGGGAGGTATAACAGATGAATCAGCCACTGATCTTGCTCTTAGAGGAATTTAAATTGGCATCAGAGAGTTAAGACATATCCAAGAACTCCCATTCAAGGTAGAAGGTGATATGTGTCACACAAGAAAGCAGGCAAAGTGCTGAGAGTGTGCAGAGAGTAGACACTCCCTGGCCAGTGGGCTCATTAAGCTCCAAACCTGCCCTTCCATACTCTGCTTTCTGATGCTCAGGTTGGGACTCTCCAAACTACAAACATTTCTGCTTTTCCATCTTCTCTCTTTTAGGCTCTGCCAACAGGGGGCGCTAGAGGAAGACTGCAGGGCTAGAGAAGTTAAAAAGGGATTCGCTTCACCTGCTTGCTTTCGGCTCCTGTGAGGTCACTTCAACAATGGAGTTCTTTTGATGGAGTATTAGCTTCTTCCTGCAACTGTTACTTCCTTAAAACTTAAGTATTTCCTTTTTACCCTTTCAGTTACCTAGTTAACAATTCTTTATATTAAATTCTCTGTGTTCGAAAAAGCCTGGTGTGATGTTGGTGAGGATGTGAAATTGGTACACTTATGCACTGTTGGTGAGAATGTAAAATGGTGCACTCAACAGGGAAAACAGTATGGAGACTCCTCAAAAAAAAGTGAAAATAGAACTACCATTTGATCCAGCAATTCCACTTCTGGGCGTATATCCAAAAGAATCAAAAGCAGGGTCTCAAAGAGTTATTTGTACACCAGTGTTCATATCAGCATTATTCACAATAGCCAAGGGATGGAAGCAACCCAAGTGTCCATTGACAGATTAAGGGATAAACAAAACCTGGTATACATTCAATAAAATGTTATTCAACCTTAAAAAAGAAGAAATTCTGACACAGTCTACAATATGGATAAATCTTAAGGACACTATACTACGAAATAAGTCAGTCACAAAAGGATAAATACTGTATGATTCCACTTGTATGAGTTATCTGGAATAGTCAAACTCATAGAAACAGGAAGTAGAATAGTGGTCAGGGAGGCTGGGGAAAGAGAAAAATGGGACTTGTTTAATGGGTATAGATTTCAGTTTTGCAAGAGGAAAAACTTCTGGAGGTTGTTTGCACAACAACATGAATATACTTAACATTACCAAATGGTTAAGATGGTAAATTTTATATTATGTGTATTGCACTACAATTAAAAAAATGGTATGATTTCTGTCTCCTGAGTGGCCCCTGAGTCATGTGGCAATTAAAAAAATTTTGTATTTCTCATGGGGCAGGTGCAGGGAGGGAGTGAATAACTGAAGAAGCCAACAACTTAGATCCCAGGGGCTTCACACAATAAAAGTTGATTGTTTGATTCTTTCACTTCAGTGTGGCCTGCAAGGTGGCTCTGCTCCCTGGGGTCATTCAGGGACTCAGACTCTTTCCATCATATGAGTTCACCATCTTGAGCATGTGGCCTCTAAGGTAGGTAGAAGGGTATGGGGAGAACTGCCCAGAGGGTTTATGGACAGAGTGGCCATGCAGATATCATATTTTCCAGATCTTCCATTGGCTAGAATTTAGTCACATGACTCATATTTAGCTATGAGGGAAGCTTGGAAGTTAGTCTTTCAGAGAGCCCAGAGGGAAAATGAAATGAAGTGGGTAAATACACAGGATTGTTCCTTCCACAAGTTTACAGAGGGAACGGTATTTGGGCTGAGCCTTGAAAAATCAGTCTTGTCCTGTCTCTGCCTCTGTATTTCTTGCCTTTAGCAAAGGGCCTGGTGTAGAGTAGTTTCTTGATAAATGGTAATTGGATGGATAAATAGAGATGCAGCTTTCTATAACTATTGAACCACAAGAGGACTGGAGCAAATCTATTCTAGAAAATTCTATTTCTACAAAATTGATTTCCTTTGGGCCCTGAGAACATAGGATAACGCTGATCGCCATCACTCAGTAGATTTTTCTCTTCCTACAGTATGAGAAATAGAAGTTGGTGAGTAGCTTGTTCCCACAGCTCAGTGATGGAGGATCAGCCAAGAATTATGATCTCAAACTGGAACACAGTCTGGCAGATGATCTTGAGTCCACCCATTACTCCTCAATCAGTGTGAATCCTTGGTCACTCACAATTTCCCACACAGGTACTGAGTAGGCAGAGAGCAGATGGTGTCTATCTTGAGACATGCCTGGCTTTCTCATTGAGTCTGTGGAATCTTGCCCATGTGTGAAGGTATTTGTTCTTTTCTTTTTTTGTCTTGTTCGAGGAGATATTAATAAAAATAAAGCCAGTAAGAGCAAAATGATCGTAATTAATGCTAAAAAAGGGAAGAGCCAGATTGCTGACTGCATCTCTTCAATCTGGCTTTTTGCGTAGTTGGCAGGGGTTTTATTATTGGTAAGTGGGAGATAGTGGATTCAGGGCCATTACCCGTTCCTAGTACGCTTACACACGGATAATGATGGTGAAGTTTCTGTCCCCAGACCTTGGACAGCTGCGCAGTGGGTTTTGTGTAACAATGTGAATGAGTGTAATCTGGGTGAGGAGATTGTTCTTGATGTTCTGCAATGCAAGTACCCCTATTGGAGTCTGTGTTTTTGTTATCTACTGCTATGTAACAAACTTGCTAAACTTAGTGACTTAATAGTTTGTTGTGCATATAGATTCTTTGGGTCAGGAATTCAGAAGGGCACAGTGGAAATGCTTATATCTTCCCCATGATGTCTGAGGCCTCAACTGGGAAGACTTAAATGACTTAGCAGAATGATCAGGAAGCTTTTTCACTTTCCCTGGTGTCTGGGCTGGGCTCAGGTAGGATTGTCAGCTGGGACACCTACGTCTTAGTGTCACTGTATGCTTGGACTTCTTTCCTCATGAAAGCTCAGTTCCAAGATGGTGGTGTGCATTCCAGAAGACCAAGAAGAAAATGAATGGCCTTTATGACCTAGCCTAAAAGGTCACCGAACACCACTTTTACTCTTTTGATCAAAATAGTCATATATCTATCAAATCATCAAATTGTACTTCTGATATGCATGTAGTTTACTGTTCCGCAATCATACCACAATAAAGGTGTTTTAAAATAAAAAAAAAAAGATAGTCATAAGCTGACTTGGATTCAAGGAGAGGAGATACAGACCGTCAAGAAGGATGGAGTATTAAAGGACTTTCAGTTGTTTTTTTTTTCAAACCACCACACTTACATTCACTCTTTTTTGTGGTAAACAAAATTCTCTTGTTCCTAACTTTAAAATGGATCTTAAATCCAACCACTTCTCACCACCTCCCTTGTCATCACACTGGTCCCAAGATTCTTCTCCCAAGATGATTACAATGGCCTGTTAAGAATTCTTTCCTCCATCTCACCTGCCTGAAGACTCTTTTCAACTGAGCTACCAAAGTGATCCAGTTAGTCATTAGTCATGTCATGGCATTCCTCGGCCCAGACCCTCAATGGCTCCCTGTTGCTCTAGAGTAGAATTAAGTTCTTACAGTGGCATGTATGGTTCCCTGTTACCTCTCTGTCCTCGTCTCCTATTACTCTCTCCCTTGCTTCTGCTCTGGCCACACTGGCCTCCCTGCTGCTCCTTGAACACACTAAGCACAGCCCATCTCAGAGCCTTTGTACTTGCTGTTTCCTCTGCCTAGAATGCTTTCCCCCCAGATTTCTGCATGGTTTACTCCTTCACCTCTTTCAAGAATTGTCTTACAGGTCACCTCAGTGAAACTTTTCACCCATTTCAAAAGAACACCTCACCTCATCCTCCAACATTCACTTCTCTGCTGTTTCCTCCATAATGCCAATCATCATCTAACACAGCATTTCCTTATTTGCCTTATTTCTTGACTGCCTCACCCATTAGAATATAAGCTGTGTGAGGACAAGGGTATTCTCTTTTTCACTCACTATTGTATCTCTAGAACATAACGACAATACTTGGCACATAATAGACATTCAATAAATATTTGCTAAGTGAAAGAGGGGATTAATGAGAGTGAAAGAATAAATGAATGAGAGAAAAAGGTAAACTCTGTCAAATTGCACTCAGAAGTTGTTCTGATATGATAAAATCTTTCAAAGAGGCTCCTAAAGGAAAAGGGTTTGACTCCATGGACAAAGAATGTGTTGTCTGCTCTCCTTTGGTAGGAAAAATGGGCCAGATTGACATGCGTCAGTTGGGTTTTCTCCTCGTCCTTAGGTACGTGTGTTGGAAGGGCAGCATGGAGGCATTGCTGTGTAGCAGAAAGAGGTTACAGACGTGAACTTCCATTAATTGGTTATATGATCAAAGATAACCCACTTAGTCTCCCTGGGCCATAGTCTCCTCTTCTATAAGTTGAGAAAAATTGTATTTAAACCAGATGACCTATCTCTAAGATGCCTCCAGCCCTGACATTTACTTCTTTGTCTTTGCTCACCAGATCATTCTCCACTGAATTCTAGAGGAAATCTAAAAAAGCACCCCATGTCCTGGGAATAAAGAGGAGGACTTAGGAAGGAAGAGGAGGTAAGCCAAGGGATCAGTGTCACCCTGAGCAAAATAGAATATACCTTGCACTGGAATGTTTCATGAGGGGAGCAATATTGGGTACCAAATTCTAACATTTGATGGAATAAAAATACTGATCACCTTGTGGATAGAAGGTTGAATAATGGTGAAGAAGGGGGTATGAGGGACGCTTCTGGGTACTAGAAATGCTAATTGTTGATTTCAGTTATGGTTATATGATGTGTTTTGTAAAGTTCCATCCCTCTCTCATTTATGATTTGTACATGTTTCTGCATGTTACACTTCAATTTAAAAGTTCATCAAAAAATTTATATATATATATATAAATTATATATATGGCCTTTCATATATCTATAAACATATAAATCTATATATAAAACATATAAACATACATCTAAACATGTAAGTATATTTATAGATTTATATATATAATAATATATATAAATAATATATATAATAATTAATAGATATACAAATAATGGACATAAATATAGAAAAACCTAAGGAGAATTTTGACATTTTACCTGACTAATGACCTGGATAAAATGAGAGGGAAAAAACCAATTTAAGTGGTAGAAATCAGCAGAGGTAGTTCTCAGTTTCCTGCCTGGGAAAAAGTAGGATGATGAACTTTAGAATGATTGAAATGTGAAGCAAGGGAGCTCTTAATATGGGTTCTACTCTTCTCATTTTTCTTAGGCTTCTCTGAACTCTCTGGTCTATGCAGAGGGGTGAACCTGGAATGCTTCTGGAATTCCCAACGAACTAACTACTGGACTAGTTCGTGTTCTAATTACTCACAGCATTATTTCCAATCTACTCCTGGAGGTACTTTCACACAGTCTATTTCTGTGACTTTTTTGATCAGTCAAAAACCTTCAGGACCTAAAAGGCCATTTGAAAAAGCAAGGGAAGAAGATGTACAAATGGTCCAGGAGAGAGGCCGCATAGCTTTCAGAAGAAGTCAAGTCAAAAATCACAGCTAGTCTTTGAAACGATTGGCCAGGCAGGATTTGGTGACTAAGCGAGATGTTTGAAGAAGGTGGTTTGACTTCCCACTGTGAGGCTCTCTGAAAAAAATAAAGACGTTTTAAGCACAGCTCTGACATGCTACACCTCACCTATTATCCCTAGCAGAGAGAAATCCCTTTTGCAGAGTTCCCAGGTACAGAAGCTAATTGCAGTAGTTCCCCAACACCTTCTTCTATTACTGAAACTCGGGCAGTAGAGTGTGCTGATCATACCAATAATCACACATTGGTTGGTCTCCTTTATGGATAGAAGATCTCTTCTTTCACACTCAAACTCATGCTATTCAGCAAGATGCCTCACCCTAATTCTCACAGCTCACCTTTGGTGCTGCTGCCTTTAAGATTTATATTGGTTAGATACCGTGCCAGTTATCTATTGTGGTGCAACAAACTACCCCCAAATAATCATTTATTTCGCTCATGAATCTGAAATTTGGGCAGAGCTCAGCAGAGATGGCTCATTAGCTGCGGCAACCTGACTGAAAGCTGAATATACTCTTTCGGCTGGCCCGCTCGTCTGACAGGCAAGCTGATGCTGGTGGTCAGGTGGGAATTCAGCCAGGGCTACAGGTCAAAAGACTCTACTCCTCTCCACGTGGCCTCTTTACAAGCTACCTGGGCCTCGATCTTGAGTGTCCAAGAGAGACTGCCCCCAAAGGACAAGATAGAAGTACAAGACATTTTTATTATCTAGCTTTGGAAGTCATGATGTCACTTCTGCCACAGTCCACTCACGGAGGTAGTCAAAAGACCCATCCAGATTCAAGAGGAGGAGACACAGATCCCATCTCTTGATGAAGGAATGGTTCTAAAAACGCATGTGAGGTGGGAGATATTGCTGTGGTCATCTTTGATAAATAGAATGTGCCACATATGTTGAAACAGTAGCTAATCCATGGAGTGACAAGATGCTCATGAAACAAAAGTGTGTGTATAAGCGTGTGTGAGACAAGTAAGTAGAGAAGAACCTTTGGTCCCCTTTCCACATACGTTCAGGAGAGAGCTGCTATGCCTCTGGTCTGTTACTCTACACTCCTCCATCCTTTCCTCCCCAAGGAACAAAGTATGGTTAACTTCCAGGACCATTGCACTGAAACTCAGACAGGGCTGAGTTTTTCTCCCTTAAAAGAAAGCCCAAGGCAAAATATATACAATAGATAGTTGGAGATTGTGCTTTTTGTCTCACTATCTTCCAAATTCTTTATCTATAACTGGATGGATAAGGCAGGCTTCAGCAGATCTGATCCCTAGATCAGAAGTGGGGAGGGAGAGAGGAGGACTTGCCATGTTCTTTAATCCAACCTATGAGTAATAAGGCAGAGGTCGTTCCATGTTTTATTTGGTTCCTTGCTTTATCAACTGATTAAGAACCCAGATCACATAAAGGGTGTAATTAGCATCCCTAATTACACCTGAATTTCTTAAATGTATGTAACTAAACTTTCATCTATGGCTCAAAACTCATCACCCATTTAAAGGTCACAGAGCTTGGAATAGGCTGCAAGGCAAGGATTGGACTGACTGAGCTGGTGTTGGGGGGGGAGGTGCAGGTTAGGAGGAGGATTGCGGGGTTTGTCTGGAGACCTGGAGGAAATCAGTCAGTTTGCGCCTTTCTCCCAGCCCTGTGCCAGCTATTGACAAGGAGTCTCCAGACCCTTGCAGGCTGCTGCCCTCTAGTCTTAAACTTATGGTTACCAGTGGGGTGGAAGGGGGTGAGAAGGGATACATTGGGAGTTTGAGATTTGCAGATACTAACTACTATATATAAAATAGATCAACAGCAAGTTTATACTGTATAGCACAGGGAACTATATTCAATATCTTGAACTATATTCATTATAGTAACCTATAATGAAAAAGAATATGAAAAAGAAAAAAAAAAAAACTCAATGGCCCAAACTACAGTAGCAAGACAGCTCACTCGACTCTCTTGTTCGAAGAAATTTTGTTAACCCTTGTTTGCCACCTTGCTCCTTGGTGAGCCCTAATTTCTACTGTCAGATTCCCTTTTTGATAGCAGGCCATTGTATGTTGGCCCCCTCTTGGGGTCATCACACTGTAAGTAGCACTCATTTATTCAAGGCAATGTTTGCAATGAAGTGAATCCTTTCTTAGTTGACTATTCCTTCTGTTGACTGGACAAAAAAAAAGGCACAACGTAAGAGTTGTGAATTAAGTTTTATTTGGGGCCAAGTGGGCTCTAGCCTGGGAGATGGCCTCCCAGACAGTTCTGAGGAAATGTTTCAAAGAGGGAAGGAGGAGGTCAGTATATACGTGATTTTAGCGAAGGAGGTACGTGCAATCAAGCACATATTTTGGCAGAGAGTTGCTGCTAATCACGAGGAGCAGATGTCTCCGCTAATAATTTTAGTGCTTTTCTAGATAGGAAAAGATGCAAGAAATTGGGCTCACAAAATCTTCTCCTGAAAATTCTAACTTTTTGAAGTTCTGTTCTGTCAGTTTTTCCCAGAGCAGAGAGTGCATCGTTCTTCTCGCATATCACTTGGCAGTGTTAGGAGGGTAAGTAAGATAATGTGCAGGATAGGTTTCTAACCATCAGAATACACTACACAGAGATAAGATATTATTATTATCTCCTCAAATCAGGGGATCAGCAACAATCTGTTAAACTCTCTTCAACCCCTTTTTTCCTCATTCAATTATTTCTGTATATTACTGCCAAACTAATTTCCTGAAACTACACTTTAAAAAATGTTAATCTTCTACTCAATTACTCATAATTGCTCCTTGTAATTGCTAAGTGCTATGTTTTAAAACTGAGTTCTACAGAGCCATAGAGTTCCAGGTGGCTGACTCAGGTCCCCTAAGGGTGAGAAGGGCAGACCTAGACCATGTGTCTCCCATTCACTGTTTAATTGCCTTTTCTGTTGGAATTTCCAAATAATGGAATAGGATCTCCACCCTGAAGTCCTTTTAGGGTGTGTGGAAGGTCGGCGACTACAGTGGCTGGTGACCTAACCCTTGTAGAGGAAGATGGCAAGTGACAATTTTTAGTTGGCACATCCAATGTTACTGGTGCAAAAACTAGGAAACGCTTGAATCAACAACTTTTACTTTCTCATCATTTTCCCACTGATGCCTCCTTTGCCAAAATACAGGCTGAAAAGAGTTGAGGACGAGAAAGGCAGAGAAACATTCTACCCTCCTACCTCTCCCAAACTTACTTCCATCTCTACCCAAACGCTTTAAATGGTATTCTCCCCCAAAGTTCAGCAGGCATTTTCCTTTAAAATATATATTTTCTTATTACAAAAGCAACAGATATTTATGTCAAAGACTTTTAAAGAGACAGAGAAGGAAAAAAGTGGGGAGGGAGGGGAGTAGAGAAAAGACGCCTGAACCCACCACCCGGAACTCACAGTCGCTGGTATGTTGTTCTCCATCTTCAAAGTTTTTAAGTGCACATTTAATAGAAAATGAGTACATTCTGTATGTATTACTTCAAATTAGAGTTTTTTTTTTCCACTAAAGGTAGCAATTTTCCTATGATAGGTTACAAGCTTTTTAGCCTAAGTCAGCACTTCTCAAATTTCTTCCACAGAACACTATTTCTGTGGTCAGTTAATACACAGTTGGGGGAAAAGGGGAGAAAGGTTATGATCAAATCCATTTGGGAACTCAGAAATGCTGCATTAAATATAGTCAAACAAGCTTCTTTATCTCAGGGCTTCCAAGCATCTTTGACATGCTGGTGGGTGTTATAAATCCACAGGATGAGGACTAGAATATGTAGTATTTTCCAATTTGTTGAACCGCAGAATCCTTTGCTCCTCTAAGAATTTAAGAAAACTTTTATTCCACCACACATTCTGGGAAATGCTGGCCAAAATCATTAGGAGCTGAAATCAAACCCTCTCATTTCTCATGGACATTTAAGGCACAATTTTCCCATCCCCAAAGAACTTTATAAAATTTTGTTGCAAATACATTACTTGGAAAAAATATAACTGAACTTTCCTGTAGTTACTCTTAATGTTATTTTGCCTTATTCAGTATAATTCATCAGATAACATTTATTTTTAAGGAAAACAGTGGAAACATTTTAAGGAAAACAGTGGCAACCAACATATTGTTGGTTGAGAATGGGTGCTCCACTGGGGAAAAATAACCAATGTGAACATTCTTTATTAGAGTAAGAATTTTTTGTTGTTGTTTTGCTTTATTTGTTTTTTATAAAGACTTCATTTTTTTAAGAGCAGTGTTTGGGTCAGAGTAAAATTGAGAGGAAGGTACAGAGATGTCCCATTTTCCTCCTGCCCCCACATATGCACAGCCTCTCCCATTATCAGGTAACATTTGTTACCACTGATGAAACTTCATTGATGTGTTATAATCACCAGAGTAAGGTTTTACAAATTTCCAGTAAATCCTGCTTAACATTGTTCTTTTTAGCAACATTAATGTCCATAGGACTAATGTCCACAGAAGTCACAGTCAGAATGCTCTAGCAGTACCATGAATTCTAGCCTCAAACTTACCATTGCCTCATTCCTGGTGTATAGTGGCCCATGGTGCAACAGAATTTTATTTTCATATTGTCTTAGTTCACAAGGATATACTTGGAGTTATTTTATACAGTCATGAGATCTTTGGGCAAAATGGTAGAGAGGACAAACTCCAGAAGTCTTGCCAGTCCCAGCCCTCTTCTGAGATACTTCCTGTAGGTCAAAGGTGGTCAAAGCCAGCTAGCTCAGGGGAGAGCATCTGACCGTAAGAGACCTGATCTACTGGGATAGTGATCACCTGAAGCAATCAGATGTGGAGAGCCGGGCTGTGGTTCAGAGAGTCAGTGAGCTGCTGATACAGGGCAAAATGGAAGTAGAAAGAGTAACAGAGTCATGCAGCAGGTACATACTAAGATAGAAGACACAGGAACCCGTTTTTGGAGACTTCTGAAGCCTAGATGACCTCCAGAACCCCAACACATGAGTCCCCATTGCCATGTCACCATGAGGCTTGGCTGTGCCATTTTCCCTGAGTGAGGCTGGCCAGAGGGTTGAGATTCTTGTTTTGCTACTTTCCTTAGTATTTTCACAATGAATTCGCCTTAAGCAATGAGGAAGACTTTTCCTTTCAATGAGAAGAGCCCAGCTCCCACAGCTGGAAAACACAGCTGGAAAAAAATGGTGACTGCTTGGCCTTCTTACTGCTGCCTTGATAAATCACTTGTCTCAACAGCAGAGGAGGGAGGATGTCTGCATCTTATTGGCTGAAACTACCTTGGACATTGCTCCAGAGCTTCAGATCTTTAGCCTAAGGGTTGCAATGTGCTTTGGTGCATCTGTGAATCCTCTGATAGTGTATGTAGCATTTTTTGCCTAGGTACATTTCTCAAGGGTGAAGTCCATTAATAATGTTCCTTAGACTCTCAAAGGTGTCCCTAATGCAAAAATGGTTATAGATAGAAAGAAAAATCTAGGCCTATTTGTTTTTGATCCATGAGCGTTTTCTGTAGATCAAATATCTTGACTCTCTATATTAAAATATCAGGATTTCTTGTGATTTCTCTGAATCCATTCTGCATAACTAAGTTCTATTTTCCTTGGATCTCTCCCAGCTTGGCATTGCTAGTTTTATCTTAAAAGAAATGGCAATGTGTCTCTGTCTGATGCATAAATAAATAGCACTGAAAAAAATGTACAGAGAGCCCAAAATCTCCTTTTAAGTTGTAAGGTGACATCTTTTTGTGGCCTCAGAGTGAAGCCAAAGCTTCAAGTTGAGCATACATCCACCTATAAAATCATCTACATCTCTATGCTTGTTCTGTTTCCTTCCTTCTTGCTCAGGTGTAAACTCTCCTCTGCTTTCTCTCTCACCCACCAATAACTTCAAATTCCAGGGAATGTAGGAAGAAAAGGAGAGAGCTCATGAAGTCACTTTGATAATGAATAAGAGAATGAAAATCTTTGAAAATGCCAAAAACCCAGCTGAAGTTAAAAAATAAAACGATCTCATGATAATGTTGAAGTCTACCCATAAGGCGAAAGGAGAGAGCCAGAGAAGTCAGTTTCTGTAGATGAAGATAAGAATAAAAATCCTTGAAAATGCTCAAACCACAAAAGCTGAAAAATAAAAATTCTCTCACAAATGTGTTAAAAATCTACCCAGGAAAGGAGACATTTTTCACTGAAATTAATTTTTTTTTGGCCTTGAGATAATGATGCTGAGACAGCAAAGCAGACTCAAGTTATGACCTCAGCTTAATGGAGAAAGAAGTGAAACAAGGAATCTGTGTAACCTGTAGGTGCTTGGTGAGGGGGCAGCTCCCAGGCCTGTGGTCAGATCAGTGACCCATGCGCTCTTCATGTCCATCACAGGAAGGGCAGAAAGTAATGGGTAAATCCCTTGAGATGAATGGTCAACTGAAAGGAGAAGGGCACACACAAGAACTCATGGTCTCACAGGTTGGCCCCTGCAGAATAGTCCAGAAACATAAATCTTTGGAAGGCTCCAGGGATGGCTTCCAAATATTACTCTTATTTCTCTCCCTTTGGATCAAGGGCAGTGTTAGTTTTCACTGTCTAAAAGATGTTTATGTTTTAATTCTTGCCTATTAACTTTTGTTTGGAAACTGTCATCTCTTTGCTCAGAGAACAGGAACAAATAGAAATTTTGGAGGAGAATTTTTAAAAATGGGTAATGGTTCAATTTTAAAAATACATATATGTATAAATAAAACAGTGGATTTATTGTTAAATTCCCTTGACAAGTCAAGAAACCTAAAATATATTATTCCCGTTTTTCTTTCTTTTAAAAATTTTTGAAATGCAACAAACAAACTGAAATGTGTCTAAAAACATCACTGTTGTATGATATTCCGCTGTGAGACTGTACCACAGTTTATCTGTTTTCCTGTTAATAGACACTGGGTTGTCCCCACGAAGGCTATTACAGGGAATGCTGCTATGAACATTCTTATGAAAGCCTTTTGGTGCACATGGTGTGTATTTCTGTAGGGTATATACCTGGGGATGGATTGCTGGGGCATTAAAGTATGTGTGTCTTTAGCTTTGTTAGACACTGCCAGACTTTCAAAGTAGGTACACCACGCTAGACTTTCCTATTTTTAATTACTATAATGGTATGCCCAAGTCGCGTGGTTAAGGACTGCACCTGGTTTTCCTGGCAAGAATCGGTTGGTAAATTGGTTGAGGAAAAATTCTGTTTGCCACCTCTTGTTTTCCTTGATTAAATTTCCTCCCAGTGATACACTACTTCAGACATTATTTCTCTTGCCTCTGCCGTGATAATACAGTCATTTTAAAAATCAGCCTTTGACCGGTAACAGTATAGCTATGCAAGATGGGATTGGGGGACCCAGAAAAAAGCCAATACCAGGGGAAAAATTTGCATAGGACATAATTTCCCTGGGGCTTAAAGCACCTATATTAAAGCTTCCGTGATGTATAGTACAATCTGGTTTGTTTTTTTTATTCTTTTTTTAAGGCTATTTAAGTGATGCCAATGTAGCAGAATGATTTAACACAGTTAAATGCCAGACCGGGGTTTTAAATACCAATTTTTTTCTTTAAAGTTGGATCCCTCCAGGATATTAAGAGGATGCAAGCATCTTCACGGCAGTCTGTCACCTTGTGGCTCCAGAAATTGAAAGCTCATCATGTTCATGGATCAGCACCATTTCTACTTATTAATATTTTTAGTGGCTGCCTATAAATCAGGCACAAAGTGAAGGGCCTTTAAAAATAGCCTTCTCAGTTTACTCTGCTAAAAGGAATTGTTTAAATCAGCATCTCCCTCCTGTCTTCCCTCCTTGCTGACCTCTCCCTAATTATGGGAATGCACCTGTGTCAGATCCAGGCCCACCAAGGTCTCCAAAGATTTACCATCACTGGCCTTTGCTTCTGCAAAACTCTTGTGAAAATCATCATTTTGTCCTTTGATCAAAGGACAGGCTCTAATAATTCAAAATTGGGAGACGAAGTTTGGCTTGTGGCTGAAGTTTGGTTCAGCTTACCTAAGCCCTGGGCAATAAAGAGATGTCACATTAAAGGAAGTCACATTAAAGAAAGTAAATCATTTGCATGCTTGAAGTGAAGTCAAAGATGGTCTGCTCTGTGACGATTGTGACAATTATACACAATTGGGTTTATGTATTGTGTGTGTTTGTGTATTAAAGGTTCAGAGGAACACATGGGCACCAATATATTTCATGAGCTTATCATTTTATATGCATATAAAAAATGATACAATCCCTGATGTTAAGGAGATTGAAATATGTCAGAAGATTATATATATAATGGGAATAACTGAAGAGCAAGTGTTAGGATGTATAGAGCAGTAGAACAGGACTTCAGGAATTCAGACAAGGACTAACTCCACAAAGTCAGGAACTGAAGTGAGGACCAGAAGAGAGCTTGAAGGAAGCTGGACAGGCAAGGAAAGAGCAAGGTCAGGAAAAGCACCCACGAGACATGGTGATGGCCTATGAAGATGGCAGAGAGGCTGGACTGCTGTGGCCAGGTTGTAGTTGGTAGCTATGAGAACTGAGCTGGCTCTCTGGGTGTGGAGATCCATCTACAGGTGGAGGTGTGGCAAAGACTTGCCACTGACTCTTCCTAAACATGGCAGAATAATGATAGGAGTACTTCTGGAAAGATGAACTCATCATGATTAATATCAGGGCATCGACAGGCAAGGAGAAGTATTCTGGCCTCATTGAAAAAGAATTGGTTAAATACTTTCATTGCCAAACACAGCTGAGCAGATGGTGCATCGTGATATAAATGGCAACCAGTAGAGCTGAGCATGTACAACCGAAAGATGTTTTGTTTGGGGATGGAGAAGTCTGGGAGAGCAAAAAGCCATCTAATCTCCCATAGGAATCATAGTATTAGAATTTTATAAAATGACCCCCCCCCATCAAAACTATATATGTGTATTAGAACTTTACATAAATACTAACATTAACGTATTAAAAATATACTGTTTGATTTCCATACAAACGCTAGTCCAAGAATGTTCGCAGAAGCATTCCAGCCCAAGACTGGAAACAACCCAAAAGCCCACCATCAGGTAAATGGAAAACAAACAGGAGTACATCCATGCAGTGCTATCGCACTGCAGTAAAAAAGAATGAATGGCTGATACATGCAGCAACCCGGATGTATTTCACACTGTACGATTCCATTCATACAAAAAGAAAACGCTTAATAATCTACAAAGAGCAGATAAGATGTGACCTGGAGGCCAGGGTGCAAAGAGGGACTGCAAAGGTGCAAAAGGAAACTTTTGGGAGCAAAGGAAAAGTTCTTTATCATGATTGTGGTGGTTTCAGGAGTGTATCTGGTGAAAAGTCATTGAATTATATGCTTTAAATATGTGCAGTTCACTGTATATAAGTCGTAACACAATAACTTCAATTAAAGAGAGAAGCTAAAATTCCAAATATTTTCTTTCAAAAATTATATTGCTAGAGTTGAGTTACCAATTAGTGGTGACTGCTTAGTTTTTAACCCTTCAGTATATTTTAAAAAGATTTATATGTTCTAATTCTTGCCTATTAACAATTTTTTTTTGCTTGAAAATGTCATCTAGTTCCTTTGGAGAATAAGAGAAAACAGATATTAGAATGGATCAGAAATTTAATTCAATGAAGCAATTGAATTAAATTTTTTTTTATGTTTTTAATTTTTATATTTTTATTTTTTGAGGGAGTGTTTTTTAAAGTTAAATGCAGTCACTTACAGTGTGTCAATCTTTGGTGTACAGCATAATGTCCCAATCACACATACACATATGTATATTCATTTTCATATTCTTTTTCATTAAAGTTCATTGAATTTTGAGAATTAAAAAATTATTTTCCCACTCATATTGCCTGAGTGTGTATTTTAAAATGGAAATACGTTTCAATATCTCATAAAAAGTTGTTACTACTTCCCCTGATCTTTTACTGATATCACAGAAAATTCAAGTTGAGTCAATAAATTGGATCATTTCCCAGCTAATTTTCCTCTTATTAGGTATTTGCTGAGTCAGCAGAAAAATCCATCCTGGTTTAGCTCCAGTGAATGAAATGACAGCTTATGACACACTTGTCACAGGAACTAGGGACGCTGAAGAGCGACAGGCAAACTTTAAAGGGCTTCTTTCACATGAGGCAGCGTGGCTTTCTTTCTTTAGGATAATCTTTTCTTTTTCTCCATGGAGGATGAGCCAATTACAGTCATAGCTGAACACAAAGGGGTTTCTACACCTTTGATCATAAAGATATTAATCACCATTCTGCTAGTGAGTCTCTGTGGTTTGGTCTTATCAATTATTAATTTGTAAAGTGTGAGTTTGTCATTTCTTATTGAAATGCTGTCTATCCATATTTGGTATACGTGGAATGGAGGCTAAGCAAGGAGGCTGTCACTTCACCCAATTATGAATATGTCAGACCCGTGTTTGAAAAAAAATTGCAGCTGGGAAAATGTTTTGCTTTTATACATTTAGCTGATGCCATCCAGGACTTGAGCTTTAAACCTTCTAAATGTACGATTTGTAGGGTCCATCATAATGCATTTAGAGCAGTGGTTCTCAACCTTGATTGCACTTGTGAACCACCTGAGGAACTTTTTAAATCTGTCAAAGCTGGGCCCCACCCCCAAAGATTCTGCCTTCATTGGTCTGTGACGAGGCCCAGGCAAAAGTATTTTTAAAAACCACTCCAGGTGTTTCAGTCAAGACGGCACGCTACCTATTTAGAGGCAGGACAGTGCTTTTTCAATGTACTAAACAAATGGAATATATATAAGTTTTTATAGTCCACATTAATTCAAAAGGGCTTAAAAATGGGTTCCAAAAACATATTCATCCAAAGATTTTTTTTCAACTCTGAAAATTATAATTAAATAAATGGAAATTGAAACAAGAATGAGGTACCATTTTCCCATATTGGCAAAAAATGTAAACCATTGATGATAGCCAGTGATGATGAGAACATGTGGAAATGGTCATGCTGATACAACACATGTAAGAGTGTTAATTGGTGCCAGGTCCCTGAAGGATAGTTTAGTAACATCTATCAAATTTTTCAAGTCTTGTATTAATTGTTCTCTCAATTTCACTGCTAGGAATTTACTTGCAAAATTTCACCCAGATATAGGTTTAGGAATATTCATTGAAAAATTTTTTGTAGTAGCAAAAGCCTGGAGAAAACCAAAGAGTCCATCATTCAGGAGACCAGTTAAGTAAATTTTGATACATTAACAAGGTAGAATACTATGGAGACGTTAAAAAGAGGTGCTCCTTCCAAGAATACTGATATCAAAAGATCTCCAGGATATATTATTAGGTGAAAAAAATATGCAGAAAATTTTGTACAGTATGCTCTCTTTTGTGTAAATTTAAATAAATGTAATTTAAAATAAATGCTCACAAATGGACCTTTTTTTTTCCTTGAAGGAAATATGGCTATCTTCAGGAAAATGGACTTTAATAGAAGTTATTTTTTATTTTTATTTTGTACTTTTCTGTACTGTATGAATTTTCTAACTACATAGAGAATGATAACTTCATATATAAAAGATGTCTATATGAAGATATATATTATATATATGTGTGTATGTACATATAAATATATATAGAGAGAGTGGGGAGCAGATCATGGAGATATTGCAGGTTTGCTACCAGACCACCTCAGTAAAGTGAAAATTACACTAAAATGAGTCACACAAATATTCTGGTTTCCCAGTGCATGTAAAAGTTACATTTGCACTATACTGTAGTCTATTAAGTGTGCAATAGCATTATGTCTAAGAAAGTACATGTCTTAATTTAAAAATTCTTTCTATTTATGGAATGGAATAAAAAAGAATAAAATAATGCCATTTGTGGCAACATGGATGGACCTAGAGATTGTCATTCTAAGTGAAGTAAGCCAGAAAGAGAAAGAAAAGTATCACTCATATGTGGAATCTAAAAAAAAAAACTGACACTATGAACTTACCTACAAAACAGAAACAGACTCTCAGACTTAGTAAACAATCTTATGGTTACTGGGGAAAGGGGGTGGGAGGGGATAAATTTGGGAGTTTGATATTTACAAATGTTAACCACTACATATAAAAATAGATTTTAAAAGAAGTTTCTTTTGTATAGCACAAGGAACTATGCTCAATATCTTGTAGTTACCTTTAATGGAAAAAATATGAAAATGAATATATGTATGTATATGCAAGACTGGGACATTATGCTGTACACCAGAAATTGATACATTGTAATTGACTGTACTTCAATTAAAAAAAAATTGTTGCTAAAAGCCATCATCTAAGCCTTCAGTGAGTCATAGTAGTAACATCAAAGCATCAAAGGTTATTAATCACAAGTCACCATAACAAATATAATAATATGAAAGAGTTTGAAATATTGTGAGAATTACCAAAATGTGACACAGGACATAAAGTGAGCAAATACGGTTCAAAAATGGCACCAATAGATTTACTTCATGCAGGATTGCCACAGACCTTCCATTTGTAAAAAATGTATCTGCACAGTGCAGTAAAACAATGTGTGCGTATATATACGTGACATAATATATGAGTCACAAAAATAACTAATCACAAATATTAGAGTTTTCTGGGAGGCTAGATGATGTTTCATTTTTTTCTTTATAATGTAAACATTTAAAAGTGAGGAGATCAAGAATAAGAGTTTTTAAAAATTAAAAAAAATAAGATGAAAATATGAGTAATTTGGAATACAAAATCCATGTCTTAAGGTCCCTGTGGCTGCTGACTGCCACATATTTGGCTCTGATCTGACACCCAGTAAAATAAAGGAAACACCATCCAATCAATTACATGACTCATGATGCCTGTGAGATGAAAATACGTTTGTAGGGGAAGCCTAGCAATTCATGAAATGTTAAGTGCACTTTTTTAGGTGGATCTTCAAGAGGAGAATACTGTGTGCAATTACAGGGAAGCACCTTCAACAGTTACTCACAAAAAGGCTGGACATTTTGATCCATTTTACAGAAGAGAAAACTGTACCAGGGCCTCAGTTACTGGCCCTTCCTGCTGAGATGGTATTGTTCTTAGCTGCAATAAATGGCCTGTTCAGCTGATGTGGCTACTGATCACAGAAGCCAAACACCTTCACTGCCACCGTCCCCAAAAAACAGATCCCTTTGTTCTTTCACAAACCAAAGTATCCTATGTGACATGTGATCGGTGGCCCCGAGGTCACGTGACTATGTTGCAGCTGTAAAGATAGTTGGGAAAATGGGACAGGTCTCATAATATGGTGTGTTTTCTCCAGTGTGAGGGCAGGAAATTCACAAGATGCAAGTTGGTCAGAAAAAAGGACAAATGCCCAGCAAGGGTCCAAAGCTTACCCAGGATGAGGGTCACACAGCACTTGGTATCTCTGATTATGCTTTGCATTATAACTCTTGTTTTGCTATCAGGAAGTTCTACTTACACTTTGTCTTAACTGTAATGTCTTTACCAGTTCCAACACCAATTCTAAAAACATATAAACTAATGTGAGCTAAAGGTTTGAACATGCCTCTGTCCTATAGCCCCAGATGCTCATGGGCTTTCAAACACGAAAAAAACTGACGTTAAAATTCAGTGCATAATAAAATCTGGAACATCCCAAATACCTTTCAACTGGGAAATGAATAACAAACTATGGTTCAACATACCTCAGTACACAGGAATGAGCTACTAATATATCCATCGACACAGGAGAACCTCAAAGCATTATGCTAAGTCAAACAAGTCAGAATCAAAAGGCTACATACTGTATGATTCCACTTACGACATTCTTGCAAAGGCAAACCTAGAAGGGCAGAAAACAGATGGGTGGTTGTCGGGGGGACTTGGCTGGAAGAAGGACTTGGCTACAAAGGGGCATGAGAGAGTTTGGAGGATGAAAGACCTGTTCTATATTTTGGTTGTTGTGGTGGTTACGTGACTATAAACACTTGTAAATCTCTCAGAGCTGTACAATAAAACGTTGAATTTTTCTGCATCTAGATTATACCTTAATTTTTTAAATGGGGGAAACATTCAATGAAAAATACCTGCGTACACTTTTTCAAGCAATATTTACTGATCACCTACTATGTGCCAGACACTCTTAAATGGCCATATATTTAAGCAACCTAATTCCAATGTGTATCATGTATTGGAAATGATCTAAATTACTCTCCCAATTTCTTAAACTTGATTTGCAGCCAAAAACAATGCATGAAGAACTTTAGCAGTGATGGGAAACCGTGGCAAGTAGTTTCTTTAATCCATAACTGACAAACGACTGAAGTCTGGTGTGAAGACATATTGCAACCAATGGATTTGACGCCCCCCAAGTACCAATTTAGAAAATCATTTTAGTGATAATTGGCTGTGTGAAACTCACATTTGCGGTGCAAGGAGGCTTGGAATTTCTGGTGGGAAGAACTGGGGAGGGAAAACAGTGAGGAAGTCAGGGAAGCCTCAAGTAGTGAGGTAGAGAAAGCAGTGCGCAGGCCTAGCAGGTCTGGAGAGCTCTCTTCCCACCCCCGACTTGGTCAAGGTCTCATTGCCCTTCTGGACTGTTTCCTTGTCTGTAAAGGGAATGAATTGGAAAAGTGGAAAAGCACTGACTGTGTAATACAGAGCTCTTCCATGGATCACCTGTGTGACCTTGGACAGGCCAGTTTTTAGTTTCTTTCTATATCAAATGAGAGATTTAATGGTTGTACAAACATGTTAATACCACCAAACTGTACACTTAAAATGGTTAACATGGTAAATTTTGTGTTGTATATATTTTACTACAATATAAACTATTTTTAATTGAAAAAGATTTAGACAAAATGATCTCTTGGGTGATGCAGTTTAAACTTTCTTTTTTCTTTTGGGATAAAGTCCAAATTTCTTACGGTGCCACCCATAGGGTATGCATGCCCTAGGCAAATATTTTTTGTGGTGCTCCTGTCTATATAAATAGTTTGAATCAGCCAAATCAGCTTGTCAGCACCATTCTGGTGACTCATGCTCACATGATCTCGCACAAGAAATACTGCACCTGCTGGCAGGAGAATCTGCTTGCCGACTGACATTCTGGAACAAGCACTTAGCCCTTGGGTCTCAAGATAATCCCATAGTATAAGACCTGGGGCATCTGGTCAACCCCACAGATAGGATAGAAGATTAAGAACACTCTGAAGGAGAGAAAGAGACAATCCATGCAGGTCCCAGTCTGGGCTCTGGGCACCCCACACAAAAGGCACTGCAATACCCAACTGGTTCAAAACACCAGAAGGGGGCTTAGAAAATTTTGAAGAAGTCCCTCCAAAGCCCAGGCTTCCGGGGTCATGGGTCCAGGCTGGGAGCAGGGGGATAGGGTAGGGGTAGGGATGCTGAAGAAATTTGCCCATATCTAAGTGTGGTGCTTCTTAATTTGGCTTATAAACCCTGTCTGGTCTGTCTCAGATGTGCCAAGGTGCCTCTCACCCTTGGACTCCAGCACCTACACATGGTTTCTCTACTTGGAACATAGATTTCTCCTTCTGCTCCAACACTCATTATCCTCTTTACTTAACCAATCCTATCACCTGGGATGTCTTAGACTCTTTTCTGATCCCTGAGCCTGAGTTAGTGACCCTGATGGGTTATGTTCTAAAGATGAGTCTAGGATCTTGGAATCTGTCTGCTCTTTTTCTTTCTCACCTCCATTCACTAGGATATTCTAAATAGAAGATAACAAAATCCCTTAGGAATGGAATACGAATTTTAAATATGCTTCCTTCTTTCTAGATCCTGGAGAGGCATGGAGCAATTCTGCTTTTACTCCTCAGGGGAGAAGCCTGCATTCAGAAGAGGGGAGATTGATAATCGCCCCTGCCCAAGCTACCTTCAGTCTTTTCCTTGTGGTCTTATACAGCTTTCATTCACTCATTAATTATTCACCCCTCCATCCTTTGTTCAGTAATCCAGCAAGGATTTGTGGCTCCCTACTGTATTCACAGAATTAACCTAGATCTGAGGTTCGGGGAGGGGAGTGAGATATGGTTCCTTCAAGATCTCATAGTGTACTGGACATAAACTAGTCTGAGATTTAGTTAATGGTGTTGTGCCAGGAACCCTTGGAGAATCCTGGGAATGTGTCTGGGGGCTTTTCTGACAATTTGCCGTGGTACAGGGAGTATGTCATTTATTTGAGCACGTGAATTCAGAAAATTGCTGTTAGCAGAGCACAACGCTTCAAGGCGTAGACTATGCCATTGTTTGGGGGAACTGAGGGGAGCATGAAGCACGGATATTCTGTTTTCTTACATTAGGTCCCAAGACTGTTTCTATGCTTGCTATTTTGTAGCATTTCCTGTAAGAAAACAGAAGCCCAAATTAGAAGTAAAGAAGTGTAATAGGAGGTCTTCACTGTCAGGTACCCTGAATGGACAAGACACTGGAGAGAAAGAAGTAATGACAAGGTCATATCTACAGGACTTGACCACAGACAAACTCCTTAATCTAACCCCTCCAAAGACTAGGGGTCAAGGCAGGAGTGCGCTGGCCACTAATATCTACTCTACCCTTTGAAACAGCTCGACAGTTAAAGGAGAGAAACCTCACCCACAGAGGTGCTGAGAAAACAGTGTAGGTGATTTCTGAGATTAAGAGGCTTTGTTGAAAAATCTTTCTAATTTCTAACTCTGTAATTGATTTTGGACTGGTAAAGAAATGGAATTTTCTTCTTATATTTGCTCCAAATTTCCCTAAAAAGAAAAGTTCTGAAGCATTTGTTCCATGACATATTTCTACTTCTGTCCCCATATAGAATAACCAAGAAAGATTAACAGGCTGCCTGGTGTTTCCTCAGTGCTCTCTGCCCGGAAATGAACTATTTTGGGCCTATAACTCCTTTTGGAATGGGATGAAAGCTATGGTCTTCCACCCCGGGAAAATGCACATAAGCCTAGACACAGAATTTCCCATATAATTTCAGTGGATCCACTTGAAACATAGCCAAGTACCCTAGGGAATCTGTGCTCCAGAAAGTATTAAAAATGTAATTTGTTGCAAAAAAAGAGCTTCAGCTTTAGCTGCATTAATTGACGAGTCTCCAGAAATATTGGACAGTGGTCCTTCAGCTTTGTGGGAAAGTTCCAAAGGAGGAGTGAAGTCAGCAGCTATGGAAATGGGCACAATGACAGAATCTAACTCTGTGACAGTGACACTAGTCCTCCCAGCTTAGTGTGGCCAGATAAAATAGAGGATATCCAGTTAAATTTGAATTTCAGATAAACAACAAATACATTTTCAGTATATCCCACGCAATATTTGGGATACTGTCTTCGTTTGTCATAGGCTGGATGACTTAAACAACAAAAATTTATTTCTCATGATTCTGGAGACTACAAAGTCCAAGATGAAGACACTGGCAGAATCAGAGACTAGTGAGAGCCCACTTCCTGCTTCATAGATGAACAGCTTTTCACTGTAACCTCACATGGCAGAAGGGGCACCGGAGCTCTCTGGGTTCTCTTTTATAAGGTCACTAATCCCATTCCTGAGGGCTCCACCCTGATAAGCTAATCACCTCCAAAGTCCCCGACTCCAAATGCCATCACATTGGTCATTAGGATTTCGTATATCCATTTCAGGGAGACACAAATGTTCCATGCATTGCTTATAGTAAAAGTTTTTCATTGTTTAGCTGAAACTCAAATTTAACTGTGTGTCCTCTATTTTGATTTGCTAAATCTGGCAACCCTAGTCTTGGTCAACTCTACTTTGGCAGGTTTCCCCATGCAGGACTTGTTATACCTCTGTTTTTCGTGTGTTCCTTTTGACAAAGTCTTTCTTCTCCCTTATCTCTAGATGTATCTTGGTTTGATGCAGCACGAGCAAGAACATAATGATGACTGTAGGTTATTACCACTCTCTCTCAACAGCACAGGAACAGTGGGACTGTGTGTGTATGCACGTATGAGAGAGAGAAAGGACAAAAGAGAAAAGTGATGGATCATTCAGAAAGAAGTTTAAGAATTACTATTTGGAGATAAACATGACTATCAGAAAATGAAGTCTAACCTCCAGTGACTACATTAAGAGGTAGTAGTATAAATAATACACAATTAAGATAGAGATTTCTTACAACAAAATACGAAAAATCCTTGAAGTTTATAGAGCGACTAACTCCTTGCCAATGGGAGTTAACTTTTCTTGAAAATCAGATAGGTTGGGAGAACTGCTAGTTACTAATGTCAATATCCATTCTCTTCTTTTTCATAAAAAAAACCAAGAAAACCCCTGATCTCTGATTTTGGTCAAGGCAGTAATGTGTCTGGCTAAAACACACATTTTCCAGCATTTTTTGTAGCTAGACTAGCCATGTGACAAGCTCTAGCTAATGAGACATAATGGGAAATTGTTGGCCATTTCTGGGAAATGGTTGCTTTTCTGATCAAGGTGCTCCCTTTTCCTCCTTTTTGCTTCCATCTTGCTCCTGCCCAGAGCGCAGAAATTAGGTTGAGGGTGGATCATAAAGCAATCACAAGCAATAAAGCCACATGCTAAGAAAGGCAGATCAGAAAGGGAAAAGAAGCCTGGGATGTCGACCACTGTGGTGGGCATTGTGCTATTCCAGCCTAAACCCCTCCAGGCCCGAAGTCTTTGATGCCCACTGCTGAGACTGTTGATAGCAGGTGTCCTTCACTTGTCAGCCCTCACTGGGGAAAGTCCTCAGCTGGAGACAGACACCCCACCCCAGCTCATGCCCGCTTCCTGACTGGCAGCCTGCATCCAATGACTGGTTGATGAGAGGGTATAAAGGCCTGCTTCCTGGTCCCAAGGCAGAAAAATTCCGGGCGCCAGCTTCAGAGCTTCCCATGTGATTGGCAGAGAACACGTTTTGACCACACTACAGCTCAACTCTTCTTCGTATGTAATCCTGCTGCCTTTCCTTACTCCAGAGATTTTTTTTTTGTAATTTAAATTTTTTTTTGGAGGGGAGGTCATTAGGTCTATTTTTTTTTTAATGGAGGTACTGGGGATTGAACCCAGGACCTCACGCATGCTAAGCATGAGTTCTACCCTCCCCCCACCCCACAGGTGTTAATCCCAAGACCTGTTCAGTAAACTTCCTGCATGCAGTCTCCACCGCAGAGTTTGCTTTCCAAAAGAATCTGACATGCAACAATTCCAGCCTACCTCTGGATTTCTTGTTGCATGAGAAGATTTTTAAAAAATTTTGGATAAGCTGCAGCAGCTGTATGTCTCATAGGTCCAGCCCAACACAATGGGGCTGGGGGGTATTTTATATCTTGAACTGTGGGCTTAAAAGTCTGAATGAAGGATTGATTCACAAAACAGTGTGGGTTGCTGAAGGCAAATGTAACATAAGTTAAACTTCTGGATTGACAAGGAAAAATAATTTCCATCTGATTCCCGCTTTGGAAAATGAGGATAAGGAAAGCTATTCCCTGAAGCTGCAGGAAAAGGCAGGGCCTTGACCTTTTTCACTGGAAGGCTAATGAAGGATGAGCTCCAAAGAGACTTGGCTAGATTGGAACACAAATATTGGCTCTACGAAAGCTGGCAGCCCTCTTCGATGAAAATAGATGAAGGCACAGAGTCGGCCAGCCTGGCCCAGAGTAAATAAATTTAGCACTAAGGATTTAATGTTCAAATGTGGATTTGCGTTGCTATTGACAAACTCCTCAGACATCGTTAGCACTAGAAAATCTTGATAACTGGAGATGTTAAGTCAAGAAGATTTCATCATAGGTACCAAAAAAAAAAAAAAAAAGCCCCACAAAATTGAGAAGCAGACAAAAAATTTAGAAGTTAATAAAAAGTAAAGATGGAAGCAAATGATTTCTCTCTCTTCCCAGCATATGGAATATAAGGTCAAATACACACTTGATCATCATAAAATTTGAAGATGAATTCTAGGTGAAACCAATACCTCTTGAGACTACAGAAAACCTGAAATTGGTATTCTTCCTAGTGTCTCAGCTAAATGCATTACAACTATGTTGTTTAAGGTGAAGTCAAAAAATCTAGACTCAGAAAAAAAGGTAGGGCAGTCCTGAGAGCTTAATTAATTCTTACCCAAGACCATTGCATTAATACTAATAGATTATTGCCTTCTCTTTCTGGGTTTTAAAATTAGTACAATAGACCCTTCAAATAAGACAGTCATTGATTTGCAGATGCTAACTAATATATATAAAATAAAAGAGTTCATACTGTATAGCACAGGGAACTATATTCAATATCTTGTAGTAACTTATGGTGAAAAAGAATATGAAAGCAAATATATGTACGTTCATGTATGACTGAAGCATTGTGCTGTACACCAGAAATTGACACAACATTGTAAACTGACTGTACTTCAATTAAAAAAAATGTATATACATAAGTCAAATAAAAAAATAAGACAATCATTGGCATGAACATAAGGAATGTGTACTTGGTCCATACAAGTTTTGACTGCAAAGATATTTCCCAAAGTAATTTAAATCTAATGGCTTCTCAGACACTTGCTTGTCTTGAAACTGGGGCAGTGACGGGGAAGTACATCTGTCATTTCATGAAAGCCCCAGGAAAAGCAGGGATTCAAGTTTTAATTTGTGTCTGTAGAATTTCTAGCATATTTTTCCATTCTCATTTCTCTTCTCCACACAAAGCTGTACTATATTGAAAATGGCCACATTTGACACAATAATTGCGGTCCTTTAATTTAATGTAGTTCTATAATAAAACAGTGCAAGTCACTTTATACTCAGGCTAATGGATTGATTTAGAGACCTCCAATGATCATTCAAGAGCAGGGAAAAAGGAGGTTGCTGAGAATGTCTGTGAATTCTCTTAGACCTAGTGTTCCAAACCATGGGACATTTATTTCCTCCTTAGGTTGTGTGACCCCCTTTCTGTTTCAGTAGTGGAATCCAGATGTTATTCATGGCAACAATATACCCCATTAAAAAACTACACTTCCCAGCTTCCCTTGCACCTAGAAGTGGTCACATGACACAGTTCTGAGATGGGGTTTAGGAGATTTCAGGATGGGAACTGACATTTTAGCCAAGCGGTTTATCTACGGCCCATATCTGATGTACAGCTGGGTTTTTTTGGCCCATAGAGATTTTTTTTTTTAACTGGATACATTCTTATAAAAATTCAGGTTTCTAGATTATTAAAAAATTATGAGATGTGATGGGTCTTGCATTCCCATGCTGCAGTAATAGGCTGCAACTCAACTGAGCCCCCAGTTCTTCCTGTTGTCTTATTGTCTGCTGTACTCCTTTCTTCACCTGGCTCACTCTGCCAGCATTTTTTGGTAAACCCTGCCTTAAACCATAGTGTAATTCTTTTTCCTTTCAATGTCTTATGCCATGTGTTATCTATCCATCTATGCCTTAGCCCTGAATGACCCACGTGTCCTAAAACTCACACAGTAACCATGCCCAGGGAGAGCTTTCTCAAAGCTGGAGCATGTATGAGTGAATAAACGGGATTATTATTCATTCACTTTAATATTTTAGTTACTGTTCCTGAACTTGGATCATAGGCCATATTTCAAGGTAAAATGGACCATGTGAAGTCTAAAGGTTTTAGATTGCTCAGTTGGCCTTAAGGGTTAGAACTGAATTATAGGATAAATCTCAAAGAGCATTTACTGTAGTCTTTTACCAAAGGCAGCACCAGGGGACATGTGATAGGGAAGTAAGTGGTCCTCCCTTTGAACCATGAAAAACTAGCAATTTGTGGTTTTATTAATCTACTTGACAAAATGTATTTTGACTATATTTTTCTTACTCACATCACTTTCAGGGGTTTTGGGCCCATTGAATGAAGCAGTACTTTCTTCCAGCTCAAGTTTCAAAGGACCTTCTGCATTCTAGGATTTCAGAATTGAATGATCAATCTATCTGTACTCCTCCTGATATTAGACATTTTGATTGTCCCACTTGTTAGCTTTTACCACCCTGAAATGGAGAAAAACCTCCCCCTTTCTTCCATTTGGCCTTATAAGGCTGGCAGCCTTCTGTCTGGTGGAACTCCTGCTTTCCATCAGCCTTACTGCCCTTTCCTGACATTTTTTTCCTGGGACCGTTGCAGCTTTCTTGAACTTCAGTGACCAGAGACACACAAAGTTTTACTGGAAAGAAAAAATATATTTCTTTTGAATGGTATTCAGCAACTGGCCAATCACGTGAGCTGCAGTGCCACACTGGACTGACATCCTGGAATGTTACTCCTTTGGCCATAACCAATCATAGGGACTGATTTCTTTTGTGCATAGATTTTTGATTACTTATTGATTACTGTTTCTTATATTACTTTTGAGCTTGTCATTTGATGACACGGTCCAGTGATTCTAAATTGTGGGCCTTAGGCAAAGGTATCAGCATCACCTAGGAACTTGCTAAAAGTGTACGTTCCCAGCCCTAACCGCAGAACTACTGAGTCAGACACTCTAGGGGTAAGACCCAACAATTTTGTTTTTACAAGCCCTCCAAGTGATTTTAATGCACACTCAAGTTTGAGACCTACTGACATGTTCTGTAAGTGAATGTGATGTAGTGATAGAAAAATTCATAGGAAAGGAAATGTCTACTTAGGATTAGAAAAAAAATTGAAATGTAAAGAAATGAACATCAAGAGAATCTTGTATTGCTTCTTTTCCTGTTAGGATTTATGGCTATCGACACAATCACTGGCAATGTGTACAAGGTGTCAGAGGCTCATGTTTATTACTATCTAGGTTTGATGATCTAACTATAATTAACAGGGGAGGAAGGAAGAAGTGTGAGAACGGAGAAAAGAATTTAACCTGAGAGGAGTTTAAATATTTAGAAATTCATGTATTAGCAAAGAAAATACAGAACCCAGAAAGGAAAAGAAATGTAAGAGAATGTTAATGATAAACTCTGCTAAGAGGTAATGGAAATCACCCAGTTCAGAGCAGAATCAGCAGAGATGCTCACAGAAGTGGAAGGAGGATTCTGAGGATGAGAGCTTCCATTCATTTCACAAATGATTGTTTTTTGAGTACCTACTGTACACCAGGCATTGTTCTAGGGGCAATTGTTCTTGTCTAATGAAGGACAAGCTAAAAATCGTCCCTGCCCTTACAAAGCTTAGTCATGAAACACTGATCCATGTATAATACAATGACAGAAGTCATGTTAGGGGTCGTTCCAGGTAGCTGTGCCAGCTGGGGGTGGGGTGCTGAACTTTGGTAATGACCATTATGATGTTTGAAGCAGAGGCATATTGTAGGAGCAAACGGAAGGAAATTAGTAAAGTACTTCTTTGAAGTTCATTTATAATTATCTCTCTGAGATTGGAAGCAGGTGCAACAGTTTGGTTTCTTTTTAGTTTTTATTGAAAGTTGATTTACAATGTTATATTAATTTCTGGTGCACAGCAAAGTGATTCAATTTTATATACATATCTATCTATTATCTATCTATCTATCTATCTATCTTTTCATATTCTTTTTAATAATAGGCTATTACAAGGTATTGAATATAGTTCCCTGTGCTCTACAGTAGGACTTGTTTATCTATTTTATATATAGTAGTTTGTATCTGCTAATTCCAAACTCCCAATATATCCCTCCCTACCCCCTTTACCCCTAGTAACCATAAGTTTGTTTTCCATGTCTGTGAGTCTGTTTCTGTTTTATAAAGAAGTTCATATGTGTCCTTTTTTCAGATTCCATATATAAGTGATATCTTATAGTATCTTTCTTTCTCTTTCTGGCTTACTTCACTTAGTATGGCAACCTCCAGGTCCATCCATGTTGCTGCAAATGGCATTATTTTATTCTTTTTTATGGCTGAATAGTATTTCGCATCCTTTTTAACTAATCATCAGTCAATGGACATTTAGGTTGCTACCATGCCTTGGCTATTGTAAATAGTGCTGCTATGAACACTGAGGTGCATGTATCTTTTTAAATTAGTGTTTCTTCTGGATATATACTCAGAAGTGGGATTGCTGAATCATACAGTAAATCTATTTTTAGTTTTTTGAGGAATCTCCATACTGTTTTCCATAATGGCTGCACCAAATTACATTCCCACTAGCAGTGTAGGAGGGATCCCTTTTCTCTGCACCCTCTCCAGCATTTATCATTTGTGGACAATTTAATGATGGCCATTCTTACTAATGTGAGGTACAGTTTGCTTGGGGTTTTAGTAGAAAATGTGTGTGTTATAAAGTCATGTGACAGACGGAGGGAGAGATCTTGGGCTATGGAAATCAAAATCCTTGGCAGAAGCACAGGATTACGTCCAGAGCCCTCTTTGAAATCACTTCTAAATTTAGGAAGCACAGGTAATTGTAACATTGGGGAGAGGGCTCTAGCCAAGAGAAAACAATCTTTCTTTTCAATCTTTGAAAGCAGAAGACATAAATAATTCTCCTTATGGGAGAATATGGCTGTAGCTATTTTGAGATCCTCGCAGGAGGAATTATAGTCATAAGAGCTCTTAAGCATAAATAGCTGTAAGAATATATGGGGGCCATGTTTTTGGGCCCCTTGTCATTGGTAACTTTTGTTAGAGGACTGTTGCTGCTGGAACAGGAGAAGGCTAATGGAATTCCAGGGGGTGCCCAATACAAAAAAAGAAAGAAAATCTAAGTGTGTAGTGGGGGGTGGGGAACAGCCTGGAACTTATTTCATTTTTTTGGTTTTTATATTTTAATTTATTTACTGAAAAAAAGTAATTTTAAAGCAGGTAACATTTATTGAATGTTTATCATATGCCAGGCTTTCAGTTTGTGTTAAACCTGTAACTTTAAGTGTAATTGGCCAATAAATTTGCAAGTGGTAGTTAACGTCAAGGGAGATAAGGAAGACTAGAGAGAATGGGGCCACATAATAGTTCTTATCGCGTCTAGTCAAATAGCCATTTCATTAAGTTGTTCTAAGTCAGGCAAAGTCATTGAGAGTATAATTGAGGTTAAAAATTGTTGACCGTTTAAACAAAATTAATCTTTGGTATTATCTTTTTTCAGGTCTCTTCTGAACCCCTCTACAGAAATGGGTGACAGCTGCACATTCGTATATACAAGGCTCCCATTTGAGAGAGCAGATTCTCCATCCTTCAGTCCTGATGGTTTGTCCACACTGATTTTGTTCAGCTTCACAAAGTACCCTGACTACTCGGTCCCTGTTAGGGTCAGGTAATTCTAACTTGCCCACCTTTGTGGATAGCCTAGGAAAGGAATTCTCTGCATTATTCTTGCAGTATTTTAATTTGCAGCAAACAGTTCAGCCTGTGACATATACTCCTTTCTATTCTTGAGCAAACCCTTTATCCCACCAAGATCAAAGGATTCCACTTATTCTTTGAGTGACTTCCTCCCTTTGACATGTTCAAAATGATCTCTTTTGACTGGTTTCAGAGACATTTGTGAGGTGTGCTTCAAAGCTTTGGTTGCTGTAGTTATTATTCTCCTCATTTATAATCGATTGGTTTCTTTATTTTCTTCGCATGACCCTTACCAATTTGGGTAAAATGCCTTCTTTGTCTCTGATAATTTATATGTCTCTAGAAGTCTTCTTTTTTGCTACTACCTCTAATGCTTGTTATTTTCACTCCTTGGATTATGCTTTTCATGGAAAGCAAACAGCAACTAAAACGTATGTAGGCTTTTCTTGGGGGTTATTGACTTTTTAAAGTCCTTCCTTTCACTTGTCTCTCGAATAGGGCCTTTGTTTATCATACGTCCCTTTAAAAATATCTGGAGTGTGTGGGATGGGTTTCTTGGTTTTCCTCTGTCCCAGAAGATGTACAATTTAATTATGTTATTAATTTTTGCCTAGTGACTCACCCACAGCAATCTCTAGGGTCCATTTCTGATCCTGTTTAGGAAGACAGTTCCCTCTATTTCCTTTCCTTGTGGGATTTAGAAATCACTCCTCAATTTACTTATTAACATCCAGTCCCTCTCACCTCTACCCTCTGTCTCTCAATCTGATTGAACAATTGGTTACTTTGTGTTTGGATAATTAAAACCTCACATTATTATCATCCGGATAAATTTTTCAGCTTTCCCAATTCCATTTAACAATTTCTGTCTCATCATTTCACTTGGGTAAGCTATAATATACATTTTTTTCTGTACAGAGAACTTTTAATGTGAATATTTCTTACAATGGAAATTTTTCTATGAAAAGTTATAACACAGATCTATCCTGTGAAGTTTATTCAACTAATACTTTTTGAGGATCTGTTATATACCAGTTCTAAACACTGGAGATAAGCACAGAGTAGAATAAAAATCCATGTGCTTATATTCCATGAGGCCTTGGGTAGGGATGACAACAAAGAAACCATTTGTCAGATGTTGATAAGAACTAGAAATAAAAAACTGTAGGATGATAGTTTAGAGCAGCCCTTTTCTACCAGTTCTACCAGAGGATTGAACTCTGATGTCCAAAGTCACCCTTTATATACAATGAATTAACTTCTCTCCTATGCAGCTAGAATGATACAATCTGTATACCATCCTTGGGAGAAGGGAGGAAACAGCCACTGAAGTCATTTTCTGTAGAGCTTAATACTCCCATGGAACCCTGGCTGAGAATATTGAAGTGAAAGAGTGACAGTTGTGGGAGGGAGTGTTGCTTTGTATCATCTGACCAGGGAAGTCCTCTCTGATAAGAAGTCTTTTGAACAGAGACCTGAATATAGTGAGGGAGGGAGGGTCCCGCAGATGCAAGGTGAGGGTGAGGGGCAGGGAGCAGTGGCCAAGTATTTTAGGCAGAGACAAGAGTTGGCTTGGTATATTTGAGGAACAGTTAAGAAGACCAGTGTGGCTGGAGCTGAGCTATCAAGGGACAGAGAGGTGGGCATAAGATCAGAGAAGTGGCTGGTAAGGGTGGTGATGGGTTGGTGAGACACACCAGGGACATTTTAGCTCAAGTCTGTTCAACAGAGATTTACTGAGCTCCAGCTATGTGTCATGACTTAGGAGTTTCAAAGATGAATGAATCATGGTCTCTGTCCTCAGGCAACTGATGACACAGAGTGTATCATTTGACTTAGACTAAGTAAATACAGTGTGATAAATGCTACGTGCTAATGATAAGCAAATGAGGGGTCATAGTTGAGTCCCCCCAGAAGCAGATGCTGACCCAGGCATCCAGATGCTAGTGATTTATAAAGGAAGTGCTCATAAGGAGGAGGAACTTGTAAGAGCTGAGTGAGGTGGGATTTCAAGCAAGACAGCCTGATCTATGGGGAGCTCTGTAGTGTAAATTACATCACAGAGTTTGTCACACTTTAAGGCAAAAGGGCTGCTAGTCATTGGCTATGAGCTGCCCAGCAGGGTGGTGTCATTCAGGCATTTTTGGTTGATACAAGTGAGGTGGCTCCAGTGTCAAAGGTAATCCTCTGAAGATTATAGCAAAGGAGGTGGAGGCTGGGGGGTGGGAACACAGAGCTGATGAAAGGGATCCCAGGGGAGCTAGATGGGGCAGCAACGGTCTCCAGAGCTTCTCAGCCTAGAGGGTAGGGCTTGAAGGACAGGCAGAGGACAGTAAGCTTTCCCTGAGTGGAAACCTTGCCTGTTGGCTTGGTGCTGCATCCCTGGCATCTAGTCCAGTACTCACTCACCATAGAGAATCCCAAAGGGGTTTCTGAGTGGGAATGAACGCATGCTTGAAAGCTATCCCGGGCCCAGGAATGAGTCTTGAGAATTTTTAAGAATCATTTGGTGAAAACCGCATGCCCCAATGTTACATCTTCATAGAGGATGTTAAGCTCCTCTGCATAGGTGTGGCAAGCTGGTAGGAACATAGCTCAAAAATCTGGGAGGTACAGTCATGAAAATGGCATATAGAGTGTGATAAATAATGCATCTAAGGGACATTTAGCGTATGATGTGTTTTATTAAAAACTACAAAGAAAAAAATCAGTGAAAAGAATCTCTTTACATTTTCAAGAAAATATTTATGTGTGTCAGCAGCTAGTTTTTTGTGACTTGGTGTTAGACTGAGGGGGACTTTTTTTTATCACCGAAAACTTGCTTAAATGTAAATAAAAATTAGTATAAGGGAGTGTCATGAGAATGTAGAGCTCATGTCAGAGTTGTCAGGCCCCAGGGAGGGCTGAAAGGTTTTCCCCTGGGTGCCAATTCTGACTGGTTGAAGTGGGAGGTCACTAACACTGGGTTGAGAAGGCATCTGAGGCCACATCCATGGTTAGGAGAATACTATTAATAATAGCTAACATTTATTTAGCACTTCCTACATGACAAACACTGCTTAGGTGCTTTCTATTGTTTAATTAGCTCATTAATTGCTGTAAGAGACAGGTACTTCTGCTGCCATTTCCATTTTGCAGATGAGAAAATAGTGCAATCATTTATGCAACATCTTCCAAAAAAGACTTAAATGTCCAGGTTTATACAGCTGGTAAGTGGAGGAGCTGAGATAATCACTAGAATAGAGTTAAATGATGATTGATTAGAGGAGGGAGGAATCATGTAGCATACATTTACCATCCTTTCATCCTGGTCTTTGCCCCACCTTTCAATCACCTTCTTTCTCCTTTCTTTCTTTTTTGCTGTATATATATACATTTATTGAAGTATAGTCAGTTTACAATGTTGTGTCAATTTCTGGTGTACAGCACAATGCTTCAGTGATACATGAATATACATATATTCGTTTTCATGCTCTTTTTCACCATAGTTGCTACAAGATATTGAATATAGTTCCCTGTGCTATACAGCATGAAATTGCTGTTTATCTATTTTATATATATTTGTTAGTATCTGCAAATCTCAAACTCCCAATGTATCCCTTCCCATCCCCTTCCCCCACTGGTAACCATAAGTTTGTTTTCTATGTCTGTGAGTCTGTTTCTGTTTTGTAAATAAGTTCATTTGTCTTTTTTTTTAGATTCCACATATAAGTGATGTCATATAGTATTTTTCTTTCTCTTTCTGGCTTACTTCACTTAGAATAACATTCTCCAGGTCCATCCATGTTGCTGCAAATGGCATTATTTTATTCTTTTTATGGCTGAATAGTATTCCATTATATATATGTGTGTGTGTGTGTGTGTGTGTGTGTGTGTGTACATACCACAATTTCTTTATCCAGGCATCTGTCAATGGTCATTTAGGTTGTTTCCATGTCTTGGCTGTTCTGTACATAGTGTTGCTCTTTCCCCTTTCATAGCCAGTCAAATTAAACTACTTTGTCTTCCTCAATGTTCCATCTTCTTGTGCTTCTGTATGGTCTGCTGCTAGGCCCTTCTGCTAGCACTTTGCTGGCTAACTCTTATTAGTTCTTTGGAATTCAATTCAGGCATCACTTCTTGTAGGATGTCTTCCCTGATATCATCAGTAAGAACTGGTGTTCCTTCTTTGTCCTTTTTTATACTGTATGTGCCTCACTTGTAACATAACACTTTTTATTTTGAGTTATGATGACTTACTTAATTTAAAATGAGCTAAAAGACAGGGCTCATGTGGTTTTTTTTTTTAATTGAATGAAGGAGACCATTTCTCATCTTACCTCTGCTCTGCAACACTTGTGTTGTCTTCCAAAAGTTACCTGCACAGGAGTTGGACCATATGGAATTTCTGGCTCTGTTATCTTTTTCTTATACCGGTTTGGAACTTCCAGACATCTTATGCAGTAATAATTTTGCTCATTTACATTTATGTTTTCTATTATATGCATAAAATATGGTGTTTTCTTTCATAAACCATTCTCTCTTCTTTGTGGCTAAGCTTGCTAAGTGTGATGTCTCCATCTAAAAAAACTCAGCTTGTTGGAAGGGGTGCATGAGGGCTTTGACTGTATTCATAATGCTTTATTTCTTAAGTTGGGGAGGTGTAGGGGGCATATCATACATTTTAAATATGAAATATTTTACAAAAGTCTAAAAATATGTATATAGCTTTATAGCTATGTAAGGAACACAAAGAATATAAACTTACCTTAAAACGTCCAGTGTGTTAGGCTAAATCTGTACACAGTTATACTACTAAATGGGAAAAAAGGTACCAGCTATTTAAACACAGTTACATAGACATAAAATGTTATCCTGGCTAGATTCATATGACAGATGGAGATTAGAATCTTGGGTAATCTGTGGATCTTCATGAATAAAATCAATTAAGTTTAGAGGAGCTATTTATTGCTAGAGAGAGAAAAACATAATTAGCAATCATAAAGCGGTCTGTGGGGTTTCTGGTCATAACGGAGCAAGGGGTGGATTTCTGGAGACTTGGCTTTTTATATCCCATCTTTTTCTTTTCTTTTCAAATATACCTAAGTCTCTTGCTAAGCAGTTTCTGGGGGGCAAAGCAGGAATAGGGCTTGCTTAAGCTTACTCCTGATTTAAATCAGATATTAACAGATCCATTTCCTGAGATAGGATAGACGGGTAATACATGAGAGGCAAGCAGACTGAGAAACAGAAAATGAATGACAGCCTGGATGTTCTTTTTTCAAATTCTTGTCTTCAAGTGAGAATCTCTTTGTTTCTTGTTGCCTCTTTCTGTAATGATGGCACTCACAAAGAGAAAAATAAATGCTTTTCTTCTAGTTAAAATTTTAAATTACTGAGGCTAGTTAAATATCAGTGAAAACTGTCCTTATTTCACCCAGTAGATCAAGCTACAAGTTTACAAGGTGAGAAAAATTTCTCCCCCATTTGTATGCTGTGAAATGTATTTTTAAAAGTGTCAGAGCAGAGGGAAGTTAGATTGCTTCCATATTCCATAAATACGAAAGCTCACACATCGGGCTTCCATATTTCTGAAGTGGCAAATAAAGTCACTTTCAAGCAAGATGGCTGTTGTTGGCAGACTGTTCTGAGGGGGCTTCACTAATTCAGTTAAAAATTAGGTCATACTCCACTACAGCAAATATCACTCCACAGAAAAACTCTATGCAATTCTAGCTTTCCAAGATCCAGGCACTAATCACTTTGTGTCACAAAATATTAGAATTTGGTAAAATCCCAGTAAAGAGAATTGAGACTCTCTTGGAATACTTTAAAATAGACTCACCTCCTTTATCATGGCTAATAAAATAATCGCACAGCTTGAGAGTTTGCCTATGTATAGATGTTCTGTATCAGGAGGTATAATTGGGACTTAAATTTAACTAGTGCTGGCTTCAGAATTGTTACAGGAGAGATGCCAGAGGGGGGTTTGGTTGGTGGCCTGGGAATCTGTGTTTTTTCACTTATTTTTTTGATGGGGGTACTGGGGATTGGACCCAGGATGAAGAGTCCTGCATGCTAGGCATGCGTGCTACCACTGAGCTATACCCGCTCCCTCTCCCCCAACCAGGGAATCTGTGTTTAGATGATGCTGTTGCACACTTTGGGAAAAGGGTCCAAGAATAACTCTCAATAATGTTCAAATAGAAATTGGCTTTTAGTACTTGCTTCAGCAGCACATATACTAAAATTAGAATGATATACAGAAGATTAGCATGGCCCCTGCGCAAGGATGACAGGCAAATTCGTGAAGTGTTCCATATTTTTTCAATAAAAACATACATGCATATATAAAAAATAAAGACATTTAAAGTACTCAGTGGAAAAAAAGAAACTGACTTTTAGTTAAGAAGGGCATAAAATGAGTCAAGATATCACTGGAGAGTTGATCAGTTTGGTGTAGTTAAAAAAAAAGGTAATAGGTTTTTTTTGAAATTTTTGCTTAATCAACTGGAATTAAATCTAGTTGTGAACCTGGCTTTTCAATTTGTTACACTGAATAGTCTTCAGAGTATTTATTACCTATGAATTATTTTTGGCCTTTTAAAAAAAATCTTTTCTCATAAATTATGTAGAAACTTTGCCTCTGTTTTCAGAGTCTTGATGTCATCAGTGATTTGTGTTGCCAAGTTAATTCTCCCTTGTTAAAGAATGTCCCTAGGTCTAGCAGTTTATGCAGCTGTTCTCAAGCATGACTGGATACAAATCACGTGTGAAACTTTTCATACTGAAGAGTTGTCCAGGCTCCACTCTTCACTGCAAGCAGAATCTCTAGGTATAAGACTCCAAAATCTATTTCCTTAAAAGTGTTACTATACACCCAAGCTTGAGAACTACTGGTTTAAAGATCAGAAAATTAACTTTCTCTGAGAATTTCAAACATGTTTTTCTTTTAAAAAAACTTTCAATTTACCTCATTTACTCACTTTTTTCCTATTTAGTCAGTCAACATGTATTTTTTTGAATACCAGGAAACACATCTCACGCACCTTCTCAGGTGCTGGGTATGCAGTAATGAACAAAACATGATGAGCTGCAAGAAAGCTATAGTTTAGTGTTGATAAAGATAAAGAAAAAACCTAGGCATTTACAATACATTTTTTTCATTTGTCAGTTTTATTAGGTAGAATTGTTACAATTTGACTGCACATATATGATATGTTGCATGTAAATACATGTATACAATATACTGTTCATATTTTTTTAGTTGACATATATGTACTGATGATTGTTTCTAAGAACAGCTTAGAGCTTTGGCTTTTTAAACATAGTTATTAAAGAATAAAGCCAACCACAAACTAACAATCAACAGAATGCAGTAATCTAATCCTAAAGGACAGTCAAATGTGCTTATACATATTCAAGAAATCAATCATCTAAGTTATAAATAATAAGTAGTTCATTTGTGTCCCTTTTTTTTTTTAAGATTCCACGTATAAGTGATATCACATTGTATGGCTTTTCTCTTTCTCTTTCCGGCCCACTTCATTAGAATGATGATCTCCAGGTCCATTCAAGTTGCTGCAAATGGCATTATTTTATTCTTTTTTTATGGCTGAGTAGTATTCCATTATATCTATATCTATATCTATATACACACACATACATACACACACCACATTTTCTTTATCCAGTCATCTATTGATGGACATTTGGGTTGTTTCCATGTCTTAGCTATTGTAAATAGTGCTGCTATGAACATTGGGGTGCATGTGTCTTTTTGAGTGTTATTTTTCTCTGGATATATACTGAGAAGTGGGATTGCTGGACCACAAGTCTATTTTCAGTTTTTTAAGGAACCTCCATAGTGTCTTTCATAGTGGCTGCACCAATGTACACTCTCACCAGCAGTGTAGGAGGGTTCCCTTTTCTCCATACCCTCTTCAGCATCTATTGTTTGTAGACTTTTTAATGATGGCCATTCTGGCTGGTGTGAGGTGATACTTCATTGTAGTTTTGATCTGCATTTCTCTGACAATTAGCGATGCTGAGCATTTTTTCATGTGCCTATTGGCCATTTGTATGTCTTCATTGGAGAGTTGCTTGTTTAGGTTTCTAACAATACACTTGTAACATCTACAATAAGGGAAGTGGAGAGTGGTATGGAACCATATAATAGCGACAGGTAACCCAGACTTGGTAGGGTTACATCAAACTGTAACTCTCAAATCCAACATATTTTTCTTGGTTAGACATTTCTTTACTCCTGCTGCAGCCAGAACTGTTGTGCTAGATTCAACATGTTCCCTGCAACTCTAACTTTTGTACTATGCCATCTCTGATAGAGACACTGGTGAACAGTGTCTAAGATTGTTAAGTGTGCTTCACTTCTGGGCCTGATAAGCCAGAGGCCCAAGACACACCTACAAGGGTGAGGTTTTCTTTAAGTGACAGTTTGATCACCTTGATGAATTGTGAGAGAAAGCTGCTTGAAGCAGGATCCCACCTCCTGATCTGGAAGCTGGGGGAAGGAGGTTTTGGAGAATTTAGAACTCAGACTTTTGAATCACTTTGGTCCAGTATCGGGTAATAAGAGCTTAACTATGCAGCCAGTCTGAAAATACTTAAGACTTAGGTCAAGTTGGAGAGATGACGGAGGCTTTGGGCTTCCTGACTTCCAGACTATGGAATTACTGACAGAAGAATATCTGAACAATTTTAAAGATGCCTAAGATAGGAAATTTTACAGCCTCTTTGGCTTATTTTGGACAATTCTGGCCTGAATTGTCAAAGATGCTGGGACAATTAGCTCCCTGCGTGTTATTCCTATATGTTTCTTCCTGAGTTTGCCTGTGTAGTTTTGTGACAGACTGCAAATTTCCAGAAAGCAGCAAGTTATGTTGTTTCTCTAGCCAAGAATCTAGCACAGCGACACACATGCCCAACACTTTAGGATGGCCTAGTGTTCCCAACGGGGAGCATCCACCAAATTGGCACAGGCTGCTGCCCCATGGACTACGGGTGGGTGATGTTGAAATTAACCATACCTTCCCTCAGCCTGTGCCCAAATTGTTGAGCGTCACCAGCACACCTCCTGTTTGGCCAGTCACTGGAATGCTTTCCATCACTGGAGGAAAGAAAAGGCTGCGAAACTTTCAGATTAACATGGAATGGGGGTTATTACCATCACTTTCTGACAGGTGCCTTTAAAATCTTGCTACTTAAAGCGTGGTCCTCAGACCAGGAGCATCATCATTACCACCTGGAGCTTTTCAGAAAGGCGGAATATCAGGTACTCATCTCAGACTGTGGATCAGAATCCATTCTTTAACAAGATGCTCAGGTCATGCCTATTCATATTAAGAATGTGAGATATCATTTGATCTAGTAATTGATCAATCAGCCCCCCAAACAGAAACTCAGCCCTTTGTGCCTGTCTCGCACCGGCTCTACTCGGTAGCAACCGAACCCCCAGGGACATCGGAGCCGGCGCTGCCGAGGGCAATTTGGTGATTGGCTGGCCCAACCACGTGACCGGCGCTCGTCCTCCCGTGCTACTGGATTGGCTCTCGCGGACGCTGACGGACAGGCCCGGGGCGGGCCGAAGCCCGGTCGGAGGGGCGCGCGCGGGGGCGCGAAGGCGCGAGAACGCGAGTGCGCGTGCGCGAGCGGCGGGGCTTTCTCCAGAGCCGTCGGAGGGAGCCGGAGCGCTTCTCCCGAGGTAAGCACCGCGGCGGGAAGGCCCCCCTGCCCTTCTGCGGCCGGGTGCGGGGAACGGGGCTGGGGGAGGGCTGGAGTCTGTAAGCCCCGGGAGCCTCGCTTCAGGGAGGATGCAGACCCGGGCTCAGCCATCCTCCTCGGTGCCTCGGTTTCCCTTTTTCTACCCTCTAATGCACCTCACCATCCTTCTCACCGCGGTGACGGGTGCACCCGAGGGGAGTTGCCCACCTGGCAGCCTCGCCTCCGCCTTTGTTCCCCGCCCGGAGGGATGCTGGTATTGGGCCCCCTCCCCAGGTAAAAGGTGAAGGGTGGTGGGGCGGGGGCGTCTCGGGCGCCAGACCTGGGGTAGGGCCCGGGAGAAGATGGCTTTAATGCAGTGGGACCTGTCACAGGTGAGAACGAAGGGAAAAAAAATGTAGTGTCACTTTGGCCAAGCCGCGGGACTCGAACTAATCTGGCGGCTGCGAGCGAAGCCGAATTCTTAGCGCAGCTGTGAGGGCGGGGGTGGGGGCAGGACCGGTGGGCCGAGCCCAGGTGCGCCGCTGGAAGGCTTCTCCGGACCTGCACGCCAGCTCTCACCCCAGAGTTGCACCGAAATTGAACGCTTTCAGCCTGCCGAAGAAATCCTGAGATTCGTTCAGAGGAGGAAAATAAAAAAAGAAATGTTTTCCTTAAAGCAGTTGGGTACTGGTATAAGAGGTCTAAATGAGAAGCTACAATGAGAAATTACAGATGCAGCGAAACTGATGACTGCTAATTGTGAGGAGGGAGATGCCTGCAGTGAACTGCAGACCAGACCATCACACTGAGATTCTCCTTCGAGAAAATCTTTTTTTTTGGAGGGGGGATAGGGGATTATCTCTGTAAACTTAGGTTTTTCTGGCTGCCTAAGCAAGTAATGACATATTTTCAGCATGTAAATAGGCTGTAGGGAGGAGGGAAGACAAAGTCTAAATTACACCCATTTAGATCTTAATTCTTTGAAAAGTGCGTGTTTAAAGAAGATCCCTTGGATGCCAAAAGCAGCGTGGGGGCGGGGCGAGGGAACGGGGACGGGGAATGTCTCCTTTAAGTCATACTTTAAAAAGGAAGGCATCGCCTGCCTCTCTTTCCCTCTCCATTTCCCCAGACCTGCAATAGCAAGGGCATACTGTACGTCTTATAATGAAATATAAAAAGTCCCTTCAGTTTTCCACTGGTTAATTTGTTGAATATACCCAGCAGTCTCCTCGGTAAGAAATGGTTCAACTAACTGTCATTAGGAGGATTTTGCTGTATTCTGGAGTTTCACTGTCATCCATTTAGAACTCATTCTGGTAGGAGATGGACGAGAATCTTTCTTACTGATTCCTCAGAGACATCCTGACACTGCTTCAAAGGCCTTTTATTACGCTTACCTTCCCCACACAAAGTTTTGTTTCTTTAGGACTTTTGCAAACATCCAAGACACACCCCTTGCCTGTGAAAAGCCTGCACTTGCTAAGAAATCAATTTACTTGGTAAATTAAAGCAAATTGAAGACGGAACACTTAGATTTGTTAGGGGGAATCAGAATTAACACTTATCAGCTGCAGCAAATCAACTTCTGGTGGTTTTCTGGGATGAATGAAAGTGACAGAGGACGTGCTGCAGAGCTTGTTGGGAATATAACAGACGACCCTCGTAAAGTGAAATCTGTCACCTGGTTGGGACATAAAGCAAATTAGTGGGAAGACTTTTACGATTTGTCTGTGTTTTGTTTTTGAGCTGGTATGCAGTGGAGGAAGGAATTCTAAGGCTGGAGTAGGTGGTATAGTTTGAAAAGGTACATGCTTTTGTGTCAAGAGAGAAAAATGTCACTTTTGTTATATAAACTACACAAAGGGCAAGCAGTGTTTATGTTGAGCCTGTGGAAGGGCGGCAGGGGTTTTGAAAAGGTTGAGAAACACTTAGTGTACACTAGGGAAGACGGGAAGATTGGCAGCCTTAGTTCATTTTGAGGGAAGCAACATACCTTGGTGACCTACGGGACAAGGTTTTATTCTCTGATTCAATAAAAACCCACTAGTGTTGGCTTTCAAAGCAACAACAAAATCATTTCCTTTCTGCTTTTTCTGTCCCCTGGGTCAGGGACAGGGAGGACAGAGAGTGAATGAGAGAGATTAGAGTCCGACCTGCATGCCTAAGCAGTAGGGTCCTTTGAGCAGGATCTATGTCACATTGTGTAAATCTAAGAGCCTTCACGTTGCGAGGGCTCTGAGCACCTGCCCTCGGTCGCTTGCTGTAAGATGGAGGGGGATAACATTTGCCACAGGTTGGGGACGGGTGAGATCATCTGATACAGAAGCGCTGGGGGAAAGGAGAGCTCGAAGTGTTTAATTCAGCTGCTTGCCTTTGGAGCCTTGAGGAAGCATTTCCAGGCAGAGTGACCTCACAATTGGCTAGCTTGGCTGGGCTTTCTGTGGCTTCTCGAAAACCTGCCCTCCATCAGGGGGTCCCTGTGAAGTTCCGTGTCTTAGGTGGTTAGCATCATTTATGCTTGTAATGTGCTCTAGAAAAGAAAGGCTCACAAAGACACCAATCTAGACTGCCATTCTTTCAGGTCCTTGGCACGTCACCCACAGGCTTCCAGAAAACAAGTTGTGCCCTCCCTGCCAGTAGATGGCACTCCTGTCTCTGGGAATTCCTGGAGAAGATGAAATACAGGGCTGGCAAACCAGTGGTGTGTAGCCTCTAGTCTAGAAGATTTTGAAAGACTGTGTCAGTTCCCAAAGATAATCTTTAAAAAATTTTTTTTAAAGTTCTGAAAGCCGAGATGTTTATATAAGGTAGGAGAAATGTGTGTTGAGGCATGAATGTGATTACTTTGCTGGTTGTGTGTGGGAAAAGACAAGGGAAAGCTGACAATTAAGCATCATACCACAGTTTTGAAAGCACTTGGCATACATGATGGTTAATTGAATGTGAGGCTGAAATCAATTCAGTCAAAATTACTGACAACTTCATAGTTTCTATCTCTTTGCTAATAAAACTAGTCTACAAACATGAATGGGACTGTGGAAGTACATGTGACCTTCAAACCTGACCAGTATTCAGTAATTACATGCTTTGAAGATAGTGGTGAGGGTATTAGTAAAAGTAATGCTCATTAAGTAGTTACTGTATCTCAGGGCTGTCCACACAAGGTCAAAGTTGTTTCTGAATCAGTTTCTTCTAAAACTTAAAAATTCCTAACATGTGTTTTAAGATTGTCTCAGCTAATTCTGTCCTTTTGAGATTGTAACAACAATCCAAATCTTGAACTTTGGTTTTATTGACCTTACTAGCCAGAGTTCGTTCATCCATTCCCCTCTTTTGAAATATCTGTTTTTCTATTTTTTGTAACTGACTGTTCTTTGAGGTGGATTTTGTAGCCATGGTATTTGAGGGAGGTGGTGCACTTGCCAGTGAGGGTGCAGTGTATACAGTCTTTGACCCTGCCCGAGGCAGAGAGCACTGCTGCTGGGAGTCATTACCCCAGTCACCTGCTTCCTCCTGCCGTTCCCGTCCTGCAACTCAGCTTATTTGAGGTTTATTTTTGTCTTTCTTCAAGTGAACTGATGAGCTAGTTTTCCCTACAAATGTCGAATCCTAAAATCCTGCTGGTCCTAGGTGGCAGAGATCATGACAGTCCACTAACATTGTCTCATTTTGTGTCCTCAGATAAATTTCTTTGCCTTTTTGAACCTCAGTTTTCTCACCCGGTCACTGGGATTGGTGAGATGTGGTGTTTGCCTCTTAAAAAATCCCTTCCAAGCCTACAATTCTGTGGTCAGCTGATTTTCATTAGAGATTTTTGACAGATCTGAAAAATTCTCATCTAGAAGGTATTTTCATGCTGTGAATCTAGGGCAAGAAGAAATCTCACTGATTTCTTCTCAGAGAAATGATTGTGCATTGTCTTAGAACTGTAATCATTTAGAGTTGGAAGAAACCCTTGAGATGGTTTCATTCAACCTTCTCGTTTTGTAGACAGGGAGTTTCAGCTCAGAGCTGAGTGACTTGATGGAGCTAACACAGCTGCTTAGTGACAGAGAATGAGTTAGAGAACTCGGACCCAGCCTCAGGCTCATCTCAATCTTGCCTTCTCCAATGCTGCGCTTCTTCACCTGCCATCAGTACGCAGAATATGCTGTGTCTACAAGGCTGGAGCCAAGAAAATTCTGAGTAATTCCTTAATGTAGGATTTTAAAGCCACAGCATGAATAGTGTTGAGTTTGGGCAGAAATTCAAGGTCAGGCTTCCCTTTGCAACTCATTCTTTTCTTCACTGACTGTTCCTGAGCAAGATTTTTTACTGGGCATCCTTGGGTTTTTTAAAACTTTTCTACATAAACTTTCCTATGAGAAAAATATTTTAGCACCCTACAAGAGTCATTCCCCAACCAGATGTTCTTAAATTGGGTCCATGGACTCTTTTGAGGGCTATGTGGCTAGAGGAGTATTTCCATATATTGGCTTCCTTTCTAATCTTATATATTTTCTCTGTGCACCTAACAGATTATTCTAAGGAGCTCCTTAGACTTCAGTAGACTGCCAAGTAGGGGAGGGGGCAGTTCATGGCACAAAAATAGGTTAAAAATTCTACAGTCTAGAATAGATTCTGGGAAATTGCCTGGGTGGGAGAATTTTTGAGGTGTTAAACACACTATGGTGGAGACAGTTGGGGGTGGAGTATAGAAGTAAACCTATAGAAGTTCTTAGAACATTTTACCTTGATTAAAATGCTTGAACATGCTCAACAAATGAAGATGCTAATAATAGCATTTTATCCATCTTAATGATGTATATGCAAGTATTGATTTCCATTTACCATTCTTTGCTCGATAAGTACTCCTTCCTAATTTCACCAGAACACTTTGAAATTTATGTTGCTTTCTTGGAGCCTTGCGTACTAAGAGGCTTCTTTCTTCCCCAGTCTGATTTGATTTCCAGGTTAGTCAATGCCTTTCTGACTTAGGACTTGGAGTTTGGACTCTTGTCTTTCACTGCTGAGGCCCTACATTTCACTTTCTGCTATTAGCTCCTAGGACTCACCACGATCTCAGAGATGCAATATAATTTAAGTGTCAGGGATAAAAAATCTTGAGGTTCCTTTATTTGTCCCCAGGGATGATCACAGAGATCACTGCTCCTCCTCAGGTAATTATTTTCTTTCCCTTTTTTATTTGCAACCCCAAGTTCTCTCTTTTTCTAATTGTTCCCAAATAGGAGTGACTTGGTGCATATATATTGAATATAAAAACTGTTGTTTTTGCCATGAGATACACAGAAGTTAATTTGTGCTCAAGTCACATTTTGGACGTGTGAGACATAACTTTGGTGGAGATCACTACGTTTTGAAGAACTTCTGTTTGAAAATCTCTTGATGTCTGTCCTGTGACCCTTTACTTACATTTGGTACCACGGTGACCCATGTTGATGTATGCTGCCTTCTGGTACCTTTTTAGATTTGGGCCAGAGTAATATTTATTCTTGCTTTAGCAGAAGAATAAAAATTACCCTTTCTTCTTGAGAAAGTTAACAACTGAATTTATGTAATAACAGGAAGAAAAGTCAAATTTCTACTTCCTATCCCAGCACACTGAGTTATTGTGAGATTTTGGGAGCATCATTGACTTCTCTGAGTTTGTTTCCTTGTCTGGAAAATAAGAGGAGAGAGCAGTGACCACTTAAATTCTTTCTAATTCCAAAATCATGCGGCTATATAAAATTCTGTTACCTACACTAAACATATCCTGACAGTGCTGGCTAGTTGGGAGTTCATTTATGATCAGAGTCAATCCAGGATAATAATTATTTATATCTGCAAATCTCTTTGTGGTATGCAAAAATATTCTCAAATTGTTCATCTCTTTTCTGCTTGAAGTGTGCTCAGAGAAAAGCAGCATCAGTATCACCTAGGAGCTCGCTAGTCCTGCAGCCTCAGGTCTCAGCGAGGAGCTGCTGAGTGGGAATCTGCATTGTATCACGATGACCATGTGCTGTCGTGCACAGAGAAGTCTGAGAAGTGCTTCTTTGAGCCTCACATTGACCCACACAGGTCGATAAGGGAAGCAGGGTATTTAACAGATGAGGAAACCGGGAAACTAGATCTCAGAGTTGTTAAGTAACTAAGTCCAGTTTTCTGTGCTAGTGTCTCACCGAGAACTACGTACTGTAACACTGATGTTGACTTCTTGGTTGGGCTGGTGTTAGGCTTGTGTGACAGAGACTGATTCTTAGCTGCCCAGCAAACCCATGGGCTTAGGTGTGGCTGTGTAACTGAGTTCTAGCCTAAAGAATGTGAGTGGAGGTGGAAAGGTGTTGTGGTCCTCTTCTAGGGGGAAACACAAAAAGAGAGCTCCCATGGGAGGCTCTCCATGCTGCTTTATACTCCTCGCAGGCTGGAGTGGAGAGGGCCCCTTGGGTGAGCTTGGAAGGTATGTTTAAGGCTGGCAGGACTGTTGTCAGCCTGGGTCAGGGATCAGGGAGGGCCACTCTATCGATTGATTACTTGTCTGCTACGTACACAGGAACCAGAAATAATCTTTTGTTGAGCTTGAGCCATTGTATGTGTTTGGGCCTATGTAGTAAGCACTTAGCCTACTCTAAGAAATTCTTTGGAGCTGTGGCTTGGGACTTGAAGTTGTGGATCTTTTGGCCTAATACATTCATTCATTTTTCGTCTTTGGTAGTTGGCGATCGATCAGTTGTGGTCCAACATGCAGGAGTGAGTGAGTGGTGAAAGGCAGCAGAGCTGATGGGTGGTGAGGATGTAAGTGCGTTTGAAGGCTCTCACTCCCTCTACTCCAGGGTAAGTCAAAGGCATTTCTCTGCCATTATTCTGGTTTTACTCTTGTCTCAACAGCCCCTTGGAGTCAGCACAATGGGGTGCCCTGACTGTGAAAGGTTCCAAAAGCCTTTAGTGATTCAGTTCATAGACACCATTCAGATCACCACTTACAAAGTTAAAATCGTGGTCAGGGTGGTAGGATGGAATCTGTGTGTGGAAATATTGCAACACAAGAATTTTTCATGACTTTGTATGGAGTGCTATTTACATGGAGGGTGGGGGCCTTCCTGAGATATACTGTTGAGAAGAGAGCTAGGCCCAGTCGCCTTTTTCTTGTCACCATATCTGCTCTCTCCTCTCTCGTCCTTCCCCTCCTCCCCCCAGTGGATCACTTTGCTTAACTTTTCCTGCGTTAATCACTTTTTTCGGGGTTGGGGGGACAACTTACCAGAGAGCTGCTGACTCCCAGCTTGGTGGATAATAGCACTATTAAAGCACCTGGTTCTGCCCGTTCCATCTCATTTTATCCAGTCTCACTGGAAGTCACATGTCCGTCCCCTCCTCATCTATTTGCAGTCCCTAGTGCAGTGGATGGGAGTGTTATAACCAAAGCTGGCTTTGGATTTTCATTTGTACTGAAGATTTTTGAGACCAGAGGGAGAAATCCACTGTTGGGTGTGCCCTTCTCAGAGGTCAGGCAGAGCTCCGGGAGGAGGGGTGCAAAGGGCGTCCCATCTTGTCTGAGCTCTCCACTTATAGAGCTTAAGCTAAAACCAGCCTCCTTGAAAAGAAAAATTATAATTAATACAGATCTAAGCATAACTCAGGATGGTTAGGAGAGAGGGGACCAGGAGGTTTAAAAAAAGGACTCAGCTGGAAAACCAGGTGGAGTTCAGTACTGTGGAGCCTTGTCAGACAATGTCCATTACCCAGGCTCAGACAGAGGGCACCCAGAAAGGCCAATGTCCTCCGGTGCCTCACATGGCTCAGTAATGAGTACAATTTACTGAACAAAATAGACCATTAGGGGCTGGAGAGCTAAGGAGATTCCCATGAGCGTCCATCATCACTGCTCTGGCGTGATCCACGTGCTTAGTGATGAGCAAGGCAGAGGAAGGCAGCTGCAGAGCAAGTCAACAGCTAAAGGGTCCAGGTGAGCAGGCAGACACAGAACCCTGCTCAGTGCTCGGGGGTCGCTAAGGAAAAGACCTGGTCCTCACCAGGCTTTCTCGTTAGAGGAAAGGAGCTGGACTTCGCTAGCTTTCTCCCTTCCCTCGGTGGCTCCCATATGTCTTCCAGTTTAAAAGTAACAAGTATAGCCTGCCAGGAATAGCACTCAACTGGCATGTTTCTGGGTAAACACCATACAAGGATCAAATTATAGAGGGAGCCATTCTTTAACTATTGATTAGGGGTCACAGGGAGTCTTGCTGGAGGTGCCAGAGGATCGAGGGTCGCATCCTCGGCACTGTCGTCGTGTCCTTGTTGTGGACGCTGCCCTGTGCACTGTACCATGTTTAGCAGCATCCTTGGCCTCTACCCACTAGATGCTGGTAGCGCTTCCCCCTTCAGTCATGACAGTCAGAAATGTCTCCAGACACTGCCAACCCTCCGTGGGGGGCAGGGGAGGGACGCCACCCCCGCCTGAGAACCGGCTGCTGGAGGCATTCTGTGATTTTCTCCTGCTCTTTGTTGTTCCGGGAATGTATTTTAATCACTGAGCCTCATTTTGCTACAATTTCCCTACCTGTAAAATAGACACAGCATTAATAACAGCCTAAGGAAGGGATGTGTATGCAGTGTGTGACTACTTGGGAGCTCAGGAAATGCTAAGGAATAATACCTGTCTCCTCAAATTTCCAGGACCACCCTTAATCCTTGTGAAGGCGGGGGCTGCGGAGCAGCGGGAGTCTGAAGGGTGGAGAGTCGGTGCTGTGGGGAATGGTGTGCAGGACTGGGTTCTCAGTTTATTTGAAGGCTTCATGTTCTAGTTCCTTGCAACAACATACTCTGGATAAAGGCTTTCTTTTGGAGAGTTAAGAAAGGGGGAGAGTGGAGGAGGCAGAAAGAAGGCTGTTCAGAAGAGCAGTCAAGCCAATTGCTTTTGATGAGGTTGGTGGGAGAGTTTGATCTCTTAAGGTGACTCATGTGTAATCAGACCAAACGACATAAAATAGTAACTCCCCCAAAGAAAAATATCCTTCTGGAAGACTGCTGATCCTAGAACAGAGTTTGCAGGTTGTAAACACAGTAAAGACCAGAGAATGTTTGGAGGAATCTGTTTTTATTTTAGAACTTTTGCATTTCTATTTTTCCTCTTTGTTGGGAGTACGGAAAGGGGGTTATCGTAACACACGTGCTTTGAATGATACATTAAATGTTTTAGTATGGCATGTGTTCTTCTGATAGCCTTCTAGAACTGTGCTGGAATGGTGAAGGAGGCCATCACCCTGCCCTAGACCTGAAGCAATCACATCATTTTACTAGAAAGCCTCAGTTTGACTCTAAGGCAGGGCCAGTGCAGGGACTGGATGTAAACTGTCCTGGCAGATTTGAGTCTGGCCTTGCTGTGTTTCTGGTCCCTGTAATTATTATGCATTTAAAAAATTTGCAACAAATGCTACCATATTGATGCAGACAGAGGGGATGTCCACCACCAAAGGAAGCTTTGTTGGACAGCACTGCTTCAGTCTGTAAGGAACCTCTTTGTCAGAAACCCACACTGGGAATGACAGCATGCGCTTGTTATAACAAGGCAGCACCTCATTTAAAACAGGGTTGCATTTTGGACTTCTCCATCCTGGAGTGTTTTCAGTCTGTGAGTGGGTCTTGCTGAACTTTTTACCTAGCTGTAGCCACCTGTCTGTTACAGATGTGCCCTGGGCCCGTCTCTTTGACATAATCAGGTGCACTGCCTCTAAAATATTTGCGCTTTAATCCGAGGCTGCTGAGCTGTCTCTTTGCATTTGGTCTCTCCACAGCCTGACCCTCGGTGGTGAGGCTTTTTTGTGCAGGATGTCTCTGCTGATACTGCCTAGAGCTTAACAAAGAGCCTGGGAGAGATGGCGAGAGAGTTTTCACCTCCCTGTCTTCCAAGCCCCAGCGTGACTCGAGAAAGTGTTTCATAAGAGGGTATTAATTCACAAGCTTAAGCTCTGAGGAGTTATCCCCTAAAGAATTAGTCCCTGAAGTAAATTTTCTGACAGACGTATTATAGCACAAATTTAGTAATTAAGCCCTCTAGCAGCATGGAAGAATTATCAGTTGATATTATCTATTACTAGTACCAACATTAGTTGCTCAGAAACTATCATAATTGGAACAAATGAAAAGATATGAAAATAAAGACATACATTTTTAAAAGACGTAATTTAAAATCTGAACCCAAGATACTTTTACGTGGTAGGGAATGAAAACTGGGGGCTTGTGTGCTGGGAGAAGTGTTGCTGGAGGCGGGGGAAGGAGGTGGACAGGGCTGAGGCAGCCTTTATTCGACTGCATCACTTCTGATGGAGCACTGCTGGTCCTCTTACCGCCCTCCTCTCTTCACTTTGCCTTCCTTTCCTGCTTTGGTCTGCCCTGAATGTTGGAGGGGGCTCAGTATTTCTCAAGGGAGGTGCTGTTAGCATTCTGATAGAATGATTCCTCATCGTGCAGAACTTTCTTGTTCATTATAGGACGGTTAGCATCCCTGGTCACTAAATGCCCACATGACTCTAACCAAGTCATTAAGCCAACCAACATGTCCTGCCACATTTCCAAATATGCCTGTGATTGAGAATCACCTGCTGCTAGGGAGATGAGTAGGGTCTTTTTTTTTTTTTTAGGAGAGAGGCGTAGTTAGAGTTGGGAGAGGTGCAGGTGCTCCGAGGGGTTGGCTCATTAATTTCTGATGTGACCTGATTCTTCCCCAGTGCTGGAACCGCTTTGAGAGCTAATCTTATTCTATAGGGACCAGAAGAATCAAGTTTTGCCAGTGGAAAACTTGGTGCCTGAACCTTGAAATCAACCTAGAAGTCACAGAGAGGGATCTGTCAGTGCCACAGTGGGTGGGGAGACTCCTAAGGCTTCCATAGAATGCTAGGTTTTTATTCTTGACTTATTGTGGCTGAACCTTCTACATCTACTGAAAGTAAAAGGTGATCTACATGTGGCAGTGATTGACCAGGAGAAAAAAAATGCAGCAAAGGCAATTTAAAGACAATCCAAGGGAGATAGGCTTTGCTAGCCATTTCTTTTCTTTCCCTGTGATTGCAAATATTGGCAAAGTAGCCTCCAAATTTGTAAGGTTATGTGTAAGCCATCAGATGGGAGATCTGAGATTGTTTTATAGTTAGTAAAGAGAAAACAGGAACACTTTCAGACATCTTGTTGTGGGGCCCTTATAAATGTCTTTGATCACAAGAACAAAAACTCATTCAAGTTACCCTAAGAAATAGAAGGCTTAAATTAGGATGCATGAGAAAATAAAACAATTTCAGACATATGGCAAGTTGGAGGGAATCTCAGGGGCCTTTCAGGATGAGAAAGAGCTATAGTCTGGCCAGATCTCATGGAGACGGGACCTAACTCAGGACCAGGAAGACTCTCTCCGATCTGTTGCAACTCCAGGATGTATCTGCACTGACAGTGCTTGATCAGTCCATATTCTACTCAACCATCACCGTGGCTCAGAATTTCCATTCTGGCTTCTCTCCTCATGTCTTCCTGACCCCACAACCTAACTGATGATCTGTGTGGGCCAAGAAGGAAGGGATATGATAATTCTGTAGTAACTAGCATCCCTTTGGCTAAAGGTCTTCTACCAGGCAGTCTTCGGGGTACCGATGTCCTCTCTTGGGCCATACAGCTGTGGCCCAGGTCTTCTTGCCTCAGTAAGGATCGTGGTTTCTCTGGAAGGGAGCAATGGTGGGGTAGACTGATAGAATGTGAAACCTCTCTAGTATAAAGACCATGAATTCTTAACTCCTGGAATCAATATAAACAATTTTTGTGGGTTATGTAAGTAATAAAGAATTGGAAGATTACTTGCAAAATTATGTTCAGTAGCAATTGTGAAAAAGCCTGAAACCAGTCTTTTGAGGAGACTGGCTGCATCCCAGTGTAGAATGGTAGGGAAGTTGCTGGGCTAGATGACTGGGAAATAAGGAGTTCCATTTTCCATATGAATAGCTTATTTTTTGCACCTGTCAAATGTGATTCTCTCAACCACCCATGTATCCCACAGGAATAATGGCTAGGTGGCTGTCTAAATGTTGAAAGACGTTTTGACATCTCTGACAAGTGTTGTTCAACAGCTGGGTTTGTAAGATTCCAGTTCTGACAAAGGAAAATAACTTGGCTTATTATTCCAAAAATAAACTCCATATAGATGTTGTCATTTTGAGAATTACTGCCTTACAAAGTAGACTTTAAAATGTTTGGTGTTACAGTGTGTTTTGTTCATTTACCCCTAATCTTGTGTGGTTAGCTTTTATCTGAACCAGCGACAGAGTATGACTTTACAAGGGAGTGCATTCTCATGTTGCAGAAGGCTCTGTCCTTATTCATGATTCCGTGACAGGGTAAGACCAGGGGTCTCGGCTCCATGGACCTGCACAGCTGTGAGGGGTGTGCTCTGTGGCATCACAAGCAGCCCGTTGGTTCACTGAGTTCATTTAAGGCTCTCACTCTTCTCAAGTAGCTGGAGCCCGGCGGTACCACAGACAGGGAGTCAGTGTTTCCTTAGAGAGATGCAGCTTCTGTTGAAAGAGGCAGAAGAGGAGTTCAGCAGGGCTTCTGCAACAGCTGGTTGAGGAAAGAATGTTGTCTGTTATGAAATAGTGGTCGGGATCAGCGCTCCCCACCCCGCCCCACCAGCTGCTGACTACCGAGATAAAAAGAACAGAAATGAATCCTCTGCTTCAGTTTCTATTCTTGCTCTGTGAAGATCCCCATCCCCTCTATTGCATTTTCTGATGAGAAGGGAAAAATAGAATTATATTTAATTAGTTTTAACATACATATTCGTGTTTCTTCCGAACAGGAAGATTTGTATATAGATAACCACATATTGCCAGATTAAAATCTTCAATTTCAATTTTAAAAAGTGCTAATCTTACAGTATAAACTAAAGATAAAGTAACTCAAATTTGTGCATATATAATTTCTCTCTTACAAAAATAAAACAAAATCATGTTCTCATAGAGTCAGGAATTAATTTGCAGCCCCTGCATGAAGATGCTGTAGCAACAGTGAAGACATCTGCTCTCTCCAGGGTGTAAAGAGATCTTGCAAGGTGGCCGAGAGCCCCAGATCCTGAATCCTGGGATTTTGTCCTGCTGCTGTCCCTGTGAAGTTGTTGGGGCGTAAGTGTGCACAGGGGGCAAGGATTTGGAGGGCAGATTCTTGTTGGGGACGGACTAAAACCTCTAGCTTTGGTGAACTGCCCCGTCCTTCCTGTGAGCCACAGGAAGGGGTGATAGAGCCTTCTCAGTCCTTTCCCTCCTGAGCCCATCATTGAATCTCGGCCTTCTCCTTTCCAAGAAGCAAAGTTGTAGCTGAAGTATCCTCAAATGTGACCTGTTCCTTATCAGCACGTCCCCCTTAAAGAAGGCTTCCTGGACCAGGAAGAAGGTAGAAGGTACGTGCTTCCCTTAGCTGTCAAAAGCCGTCCCCTTTCTGTTGGCAAGAACACTTACTAGATCACTTGTGAAATTTTGAATTATTGGCATTAGCAAAATATTTGCCAAACATTAAACAGTAGAACATTATTAGAGACCCCCAACTTAGAAAATGATGGTTTTTATTTTGAGAGACCAAAAATCCCAAGTTAGTACGGTACTTGACTTTAACTTCTTGTTCCTTCTGTTGTTTCTCTAAATGCCTTTCCATCTTTTTCCTCCTCCCATTAACCCTGTTACCTGGTTTAGATCCTTTAGTCTCTTTGCTCCTTTTCTTACGTCTTTCTTGATTTCCAAAGTTCTGTGGTTCCCAGCAGCCTGCAGGACAAGGTGCTTCTTAACTGGGCTGCCCACAGTCTGATTCACCTTCTGACTTCCTTTCTACTCTTTCTGTGCACAGAGAGCTCCTTACTCAGACTGGTCCTTGGTCCCATAGTCTACTTTCTGCACAGAATGCCCTTTCCTTTCAGTGACCATTTGGTTCAGTAGCAACAATAGGCCTTTGACCTCGTTAGCCAGATCTGCATTTCCATCTGGTCTCTATCAGATTTTAGAAAGGTGGCTTTGGGCAAAGTATTTAATTTCTCTCAGCCACAATTTTTTTAATTTGTAGGATAGGATTCATAATACACCCCCTCCCCCATAGGATGCTTGTGAGCTGGGTACCCGGGGTGCTCTCCTGCGCGTCTCCTCGCTTCTGCCTGTCCAGCACAGAGCTCCGCACGCAGGCTCATCATATGTGCTTGCTCATGAAGTTACAGAACATCAGGATTGCCCAGCTGGTCTGCATCACATTTCTTGATCAGCCATCCTCTACCTGCCACTGCCACACCTTCTGTAACCACATCTTTCTTAGATAAGACCCCAGTCCCCTGACCCTATAAGTCAGCATCTGAAGAGACACTCTCCTCCATCCTCCTGTGATTGTGAGAAGTATGTTCCTGGACCTTCGTAGTGTCCTGGTGTATCTGCCCACATGAGAAAGTGAAGGCAATTTCAAGGCCAATTTATACAGCCCCGAGCACTGACTCATTATCTTCGCGTTTGTTTCCTTTCATGTATAGTGAGATTTATCATGAAGATCAAGTGTTATGGTTATAGCTGCCGTTTTAAGGTATGTCTCTTTAAAACAAAGTTTTCCAAGGCCCAGCCAATAGGCTTTTTATTCCAAACATCATTTAATAAAATGCAACATGACATGAACAGGATTGCTTGGACAAAATCTTGGCGTTCATTTAAGCAAGCTCTGCCCCATATTGATTCTCAATTATGGCACGTTTAGCATGAATAGACCTGCCGGTGTTCTCAAACAGCGGTGATGCTCTCCTGGCAGCTCTGCCCTCCCTGACTGCGGAGCTGAAAGCATATCAGTGTTTCTTTTGTTCATTCTATTTAGGTTATGGTTTTCCTCTTGCTCAAATGACTTACACCATATGTGAGGTTTATAAATTGTAGTTTCTTAAAACCTAACTCCTTCTGGCCCTTCTCACTCTTTCTTCCTCTCTTTTCTCCATTTTCCTTATTGTCTTGTGCACAAAATAAGACTTAAAATTTTTTCTTTCTACTCAAGGTAAGAATAACTTAAATGCTTGTATTGCTTTTCTACATTGATCTATTGTTTTTTTTTAAGTTATTAGCATGGGTTGTAATTTTTTGTATATAGTGGTCTCAGTGCATTAATTTTGTCTTTTTTTTTTTTTTGCTTTAGTTTATTGATGACAGGCATAAGTAGAATTGCTTGGGTTTTTCTGTGTTCTTTGGTGATAAATGTTTATTGCTCACTGAACTCTCACCAGTTATCTTAACTTTGTGGTTTTGTCCCTTTTTACCTTACGCTTTTGAGGGAAATATATATAAAAAGCCATGAGAATGTTTGTGGTATGAAAGATTCCATTGCCATATACAGTCAGCCCTTCATATCTGTGGGTTCTACATCCTTGGATTCAACCAACTGCAGATCAAAAATATTCGAGAAAAAAAATTCCAGATAGTTCCAAAAAGCAGAACTTGAATTTGCTGCACATTGGCAACTATTTACATAGCATTTACAATGTATTTATAACTATTTGCATAGTATTTATATTGTATTAGGTATTGTAGGTAACATAGAGATGATTTAAAGTATGTGGGAGGATGTGTGTAGGTTATATACAAACACTACACTGTTTTATATAAGGGCCTGGAGCATCTGTGGACTTTGGTACGTGCTGTGGGGAGGGGGCTGGGGCCAGTTCCCTGCAGATACCAACAGATGACTGAATTGTTCTTTCCAGATCCCTCTATTGGAGAAGAGTCTTCTTTTGTTTTTCTTTTCTTTTCTTTTGGCAAAGATTCTAGTGTAACTTCTTTGAATGAAGAGATTTTTGTCCACAGGCAACAGGATCCTCCCAACTGTTTCCACGAGCACTGATGGAGGCAGTGCCTGTGTGTGTGCATTTTAGGGTGGAAGAAAGGGAGGGTGGTTACAATAAACTGTGAGACTGGGTTGGCATGAAACTGCTTGTTAATCCTTCTGAAGGGGAGACACCAGGGGCTCACCTATGTGCCCTTCCTCATGGAATTATTCATAGTTTTGGGAAGCAAGAAATATACAGCCTCTGATCAAGTTAGATTTTTTTTTAAACTATTGATCTTAAGTTTTGTTTTTTTTTTAAATTATGGGCACCAAGATGAGGACAGCAAAGGGAAGGAGAGGTGTAGAGCAGCTCAGACACGTGACCGCCTTGCTGACTTGTGTTAGGTTGAGTGTCCCACTCCATCTTCACTTTTAAGTAAATCTTTTAGCTTCCTGCTCTGTGGGCTATTGAGAACTTTCCTCCTGCTCTTGGAAGCTCTCCCCTATTCCCTCAGAATTTAAGAAAAGCAAATGGGATAGGACCCTGCCTAGGAGGGACAGACAGCCCCTTTGAGCATTTGTTCCTGAGGAAGGAAGGAGAAGCTGCATCCTCCTCTTCCCCAGTCTCGCCCGGGGACCTCGGCATCGCCGCTGCAGGCAGATGTACGCTCTCTGCCGCCGCCTGTCTGTCTGCGGTTCCCTTCCTGTCCTCTGTTTCACAGTTGGGCGGGGCACTGAATGTTGTGGCAACTCTCTTGTACCTACCAGCCCTCTTCCCCAGGGTGAGAGAGATGGGAGAAGGCGGCTTCTGAGGGAGAGAGCCTAACAAGACGAGACCAAGGGTTGCGGAGGCCAAAGCCCCATTCCCCAGCTCGGCTCCAGACCTCCCTGCTGACCGAGTTTTGCTTCTTTGGGTGTTATAGTCAGAGGCCACATTTTGAGACTGGAAAACTTCGTTACTTATTGAAATTTTTTTCCCCTCAATTACATGTTTGTCTCCAGGGTTAGACAATAGGTCTGTCTGCGCATGGACTCTGCCGGGAGCTTCTCCTTCGTCCTTTGTATTGTCTGTGATGGAGGGGACACGTGGCAAGGGCTCAGAATATGCGGGTTTCATTGCACTGATAGTTTCTCTTGGTAGCCTTTCTTACTTATTCCCTTATCCTTCATTTACTTACCATTCTTATATTTTTGTCCAGTGACCGCTTGCTTGGTTCTCCCTGGAGTAGCATTTATTTTTCCAGGTCGATCCAAATTCTGCATGTCTCTAAAGCTGTCTGCAGTAGGATTGATTTGGCCATATGTGACTTTATCTGTTGAGCTGAATCTTACCTTTTCCTCTTGTGTGATCCTACAAAGAACCTGCAATATCAGGAATGTTGAGTCCCACTTTTGACTTAAGGGGCTTCCTTAACTACCAGGAGTTGGATGGCGCCCGAGTTCTTTTCCATCAGGTCGCGCTTAAATTGGCTGTGTGGTGACAGAGGAGTCTGTTCACCTCTGTGTAGTGTCCTTTCATAATTGAGAGTTGTCCCAGCTCCTCTTACTCATATCACTTATTGTTACTTTTGTTTTCATTAAAATTGTTCTATTCCTTTGTCCTACTTGTTTAGTGTAATTTTTTCTTGCTAGCCAGAACCATTTCTTTGAAGGGCAGGGACAGGACCTAATTCTCATGTATCCTTGGCTACCCTTTTTCTCCCTATAGACCAAGCATTAGACTTCATTCAAATTAGGTGATCCATAAGTGTTTTAACCTAATTAAACCCATGCATTTATAGAATACAACAGGAAGAAATGCCTTTAATACATTAACGTCTAAGCACACCTTAGAGGTCATCTGGTCCACCTCATTCTTTGATCATTTCATTGGCTCAGTTGTTTCTTCATTCATCCCTCCCTCCTTCCCTTGATTTTGTGCCAGGCACTGTGTAAGGAGCAGAGGCTCTGAGGTGGGTATAGACGTGGAGATCCATCAAATGGAGAGCCTAGACAGTGAGCAGGTAGTTAAGTCTGAAAGCGTAAGTGCTGAGAACTGCAGAAGCCCACCATGCGGAACTACCTTAGGGTCCGAGGAGGCTTTTGTGAGGTTGTGATGTTTAAGCGGAGGATTATCAACCCAGAGAAGGGAAGTGACTTTCCCAGGGCCAGTCAGTAGCTCCTGTGTAGCAGAGCTTGGCGTGTGCCCCAGATTCATTCCTTGGCCTGTGCCCTGGGTTCATTCCTCTGAATTTCGTGAGAATGCTGTGAAAACTCTCATTGTTAAAGTACTTTGATCTTGTGAATTTTATTGTGTCACACTGCTTAGATATTATATGAGTAGCTTACTTTTGATAATGAGGAAACCTTATGTATTTTTTCCTTCCTTGCCACCTGCGAAGCAATGTGTGTTTTAATACCTTCCCTCCCTCTGGAGGGGTTATTGGTTCCCCTTCTATTACCTTCTCTCAGCCCTGCGATAGTTTATGTTCTTCATAAGTTTTAAGTTTTTTTTCAATTTCCTCTAACCCATTAGGGGATTTTAAACTTAGTCCTACAGAGTGGTAAAAATTAAAGACTCAGGAATTACAGAAATTGAGAGTGGCCAAAAGGTAAGTGGTAATAAACAAGAATTTTAATAAAAATTTAAAAATTTCAGAATAAACTACAGAGGCTTTCTGAGATGAGCCGCAAAGGTAAATTCTAGAGAGATATCTTTTTGCTCCTTTTTCCTAATTCTTCAAACCTGATTACATATGTGGGTTTGGCCAGAGATGCCAACTGGTGAAAACTAAAGAGAACTCTTTACAGCTTTACTCACACATGTTTTTCATGGAGTATGCGTGGGAAGAGGAGCAGGGCAGTGGGGGGTGGAGTCCTCAAGAAGGAAGATACTGGAAGGGAGTCTTCTTAACTTGTAGATGTAGTGGGTATGCTGCATCGTGCCTGTACAGATAGTCCGATGGTAAATATTTTATTATTCTATGTTAATTTGCGGAAAAACAAATACAAAAAATATGACTTGCACAAGATTGTACATCTGGTTAATGAAGTGTTGAGCTGTGTGAAATTGTCTGCAAAATGTTTGCATTTAAGGGTATTTTTTTGGTTCGTTGTAGTTTCATCAGATTCTCAAACAGGGTCCTCGTCACCGAAATATTAAGAATAATGGTACTAGCAGAAAATATTGATTTTAAAAGTTTGGAGTGACAGAATCTTTCCATGTGTGTCATGAAAATCAGAAATTGTTAAAAAATTGTTCTTTTATAGTATGATAAAAGCTTATATATGATGAAAATCACTGTAAGTAAGATTTGAAGAGGTGACTAACTGAAAAATGTTTAGAGTGTGTTTATTGTTAATATCTCTAACATGCAAATAGAAACATTTTGGCAGTGGTTAGAAAGTTCACCTTAATGGTGTTGGCAAGAGCGAAGACCTCTGGACTACTATGATTGATTGGATTTTTATTGTTATAATAACCTTTTTGGAGGGCAGTTTATTTTTTTAAATTTTTTTGTTGAAGTATAGATGATTTACAATGTTGCATTAATTTCTCATGTACAGCATAGTGACTCAGTTATACATATATATATATTCCTTTTCATATTTTTTTCATTATAGTATAAGGTATTGAATGTGTTTCCCTGTGCTATACAGTAAGAAGGACCTTGTTGTTTATCTATTTTATACATAGTAGTTAGTATCTGCAAATCCCAAACTCCAATTTATCCCTACCCACCTCCTTTCCCCCTTGGTAACCATAAGTTTGTTTCCTTTGTCTGTTAGTCTGTCTCTGTTTTGTAAATAAGTTCACTTGTTTCCTTTTTTTTAAAATTCCACATATAAGTGATATCATATGGCATTTTTCTTTCTCTTTCTGGTTTACTTCACTTAGTATGACTATCTCCAGACCCATCCATATTTCTGCAAATGACATTATTACATTCTTTTCTATGGCTGCATAGTATTCCATTGTAGAAATATACCACAATGTCTATACCCATTCATCTGTCGATGGACATTTAGGTTGTTTCCATGTCTTGGCTATTGAACAGGGAAGATGTTTCCAAATGTATATCCAATAAGGAGTTTATACTATCAAAATATACAAAGAACTCATACAACTCAACATAAACAACCCTATTAAAATACAGGCAGAGACCTGAATAGCCATTTTTCCAAAAAAGACATACAGATGGCCAACAGACCTATGAAAAGATGTTCAACATCACTAATCAGTCAGAGAAATGCAAGTCAGAACCGCAAAACCTCACATCTGTCAGAATGACTATCATTCAAAAGACAAGGGTATGTTGGCAAGGATGTGGAGAAAAGGGAACCCTTATGCATTGTTGGTGGGAATGTAAATTGGTGCAGCCACTATGGAAAACAGTATGCAGGTTTCTCAAAGAACTAGAAATAGATCTACCATATAATCCAGCAATTCCACTCCTGGGTGTGTATCTGAAGATATCACAAACAGTAATTAAAAAAGATACATGCACCCCAGTGTTATAGCAGCATTATTTACAATAGCCAAGACATGGAAACATCTGAAGTACCCATCAGCAGATGAATGGATAAAGATAGATGTTTGTGCATGTGTGTATATATGTACGAATGTTACTAAGCCATAAAAAAGAATGGAATTTTTTTCATTTGCCGTAAGATGGATTATGCTAAGAGAATATTACGCTAAGTGAAATAAGTAAGAGAAAGATAAATACCAATTGGTTTTACTTATATATGAAGTCTAGAAAACAAAACAATGAACAAAAATAACAAAACAAAAACAGTCATAGATACAGAGAATTAACCTTCTAGTTGCCAGATGGGAGGTAGGTGGGGTGATGAATGAAATAGGTGAGGGAGATTAAGAGGTACAAACTTCCAGTTATAAAATAAATGAGTCGGGGATGAAATGTACAGCATGGGGAATATAGTCAATAAAATTGTAACTTTGTATAGTGACAGAGGGTAACTTGCTTTATTGTGGAGATCATTTTTAATGTATAGAAGCATCAAATAACTGTATTCTAACATAACTAACATTAGTGTAATATATAAATTATGCTTCAATTTTAAAAATGTTTGTTTTTATGGAGAGATATCCATGACAGATTAGTAAGTTGAAATAATTATGATCACAGAAAAACTTAAATAATGTGAATCCATTTATATAAAATTGTTTGTATATAAGTGTGTGAACACAGGAATATTTGATAAAAATCTTAGCAGTGTTTTTTTCAAGTGATTTTTGTTTTTGTTTTGGTATCTTGCTGTATAATTTAAATGCTTGTACAATGAGCATACCTCATTAAAACTCCTAACTATTTAAAACCCGCTTGGCCCGACTGATCAAGTGTCTAAATAAGGTAGCACATTAAGTCGGTGGAAAGGACTGGGCATTGTTTTTACAGGACATCAGTTTAGTTCACCTGTATGTATACCATGACATGAGGTGATGGGGATACAGATGAGTGTCTTTGTTGCTTAGGAGCTTGAAGTCTATAATAATTCCAAAGTGGTATGTTACCAAGTAAGTGTGCAGTTCTCTGGCATGGAGTATGTACATACCTGTCTAAGGGAGATTTTCTGATTGCATGCGTCTGTACTCAAATTTGTCATTTACCCAAATTTGAAGGGAAAATCAATGAGTGCTTCACTTTGAAGGAGGAATTTTGGCACAATTTTATGGACTTCCTGAATCATTTAACTGAGTAATGCTAACAATTTGGCATTTATTTTTAAAAAGAACCAGTAATTTCTTTCATTAGCTATTCATTAGGTATCCTAAACACCTGCAATTTAAATCGGGTAGCATGGACCCTGAGTCTTCTCCATGGCAGTGCTGAGGAATCAGAATGCATTTTCTAGGAGAAAAAGTCATTATTAGCTTTGCAAATAAAACTAGTGCTTAGTCATTCCTTAATCCAGTTTTTCTTTTTCTGACGTGGATGTTTCCCTCTAGCATCATATTATGTTTTGACATTGGAAAATCATAACCTCTTGACCCAAGGCACAAACAGTAGCCATGAAACCTTTTTAGAGTTTTTGATGATTTTATTAATTCCCTATTAGCATTTCATTATTTAAAATTGTCTTTATTTTCTGTAGCCTTAGAGAATAAAAACTTCTGTCTGCAGGCAATGGACATTCTTTTGGGCCAGAGGCTAGGAGCCCGTGGTGTAAAGAATCATGTTTGACAAGGAAGTTAGTTAGTGAGCCTACGTCTTTAGCGTACCCTGCCAATCTCCTCTATTTCTTTTATGAGAACTTGTGCTAGGGGGAATCTTTGGAAATGTATTCTAACTCAGGACACGTATACCACCTTAGAAACTGGAAGCAAGTCTCATATAAAACTTATTTTCACAGAATTAAATTTGTTTCAGTCTGAAATCTGGCTCCATTGTTTAATGCCAGTTCATTTCTATAGACATTTATTAAGCCCTGTGGATTCAGGGAAGAATGGCAGAAGACAGGTGGGAGACAACACTTTGGAGGTCTTCAGTCCGTCCCCTGGGGCATGCAAAGGGCTCACTGGAGATCGTGGATTTAGAGTGAGAGCATTTAACAGAATTCTGTGTCTTTTCTCTCAGGGCCTGTGTGTGAACGGGTGGGGTGAGGAAGTCGAACAGGGTGTGGTTTTGCCAAGTGAGTAGGTCCCTCTGAGAGCGGGAGGGATCTCACTCAGGTGGAGAGTGGACGTGACAATTGGATGTGGAGTTTAAACTGGTGAAAGGGTGAGGCCAGATGGGAGTTGAAGGAAAGTGAAAGTGGTAGGATCAGCAGCTCCACTGAAGCTGGGGAACCAGAGGTGAGAAACTGGTGAGACGGTGGTGGTGGAGAGGAACATGGAGGGATTTCAGGTAAGACCTGTGTGTGTTCTAGGAGTTTGGGTGGAGAACAGGGACTGGAAGGATCGTCTGCGTGGATACTGAATTACCTAGAAGCATGGCCACAGTAGTGATGGAGAAGGACAGGGAGCCAGGAAACTGGATCTTCCTGGAATGAGGGAGTAGGTAGTATAGTCTGAATTTGTGTGACGTTAAAGTCAGAATTGTTACGGGAGAGGAAAGGAGAGACGACTGTCTAGCTGTGGTACAGAGAAGCAATAGGACACCTACCTCACCTCTAATGAAAATTGCCACCATTTGCGAGACCTGGGGGTAGGGGAGTAGCATTCTCAGGGATGGCCAAGTAGGAAGATGGAGCATTCAGAGAGGAGGGGAATCTTCCTAACGACTGCCTGTGAGTCCCACAGAGCACAGGAGAAGGGCTTCAGATACTGGGAGAAAGGGGGTGAGAAATAGGTTCAGGAAAAGGAATGAAGGAGGCCATATGGGTATAAAAATTGGAGGAATAAGAAGTACCCGGGCTGCTCACTGTATCTGTTGTCAACAGGGATAAAAGGTGTGATGAAATTAGTCCTGATGTTCCCAAGACTATGAGTATGGGAGTGGGATGGGAGGCAGGCAGTGTGGGTATTAGAGCATCCAGGGGTCTGGGTCTCCAGGCAGTCTTACACCAAGCACACGGGGCCCCCATGTAACTCCAGCCAGAGGAGGGACGATCTTAATTCTACGCACTCGGCTCATCCTTACCCCCACCCAGGAAAGTGTAAAGAGCAGTGGAGGGTCAAGGAAGACTCTTCTGCTTTATTCAACTTTGTGAATCACGTCGCATATTTTTTCACATACACAGCATTCCTTTGTCGTATATTTCTGCTAATTATTTGATGCCTGATGAAGAGCCCTCCTTCATTTCTTTTTTCTTTCCTTCCTGCTTACCTATCTGTACTGCTTGTGTCGGGACAGATGAAAGCTATAATGTATGCTAATGAGAGGGTAGAACATTGCGGTGTACCCTATATGGCTCTGCTCAGTGAAGATGCTGTCTGTGAGAAGGCATTTGGTTTAAAACCAGGGATCACCTCTGCCAACCTAAGAGGCATCGACTCTATCTTCTGGGCAATCCAAAAGGGATTCCATAGTACAAAGCAAAAGAAACTAAATGTATGAACTGACCTTTAAGAGATCTATTTGGGGTAAATTAATTTGTGTTTAACTCTTTGTGAGCACTGGATTTAAAATTCAAAGTGTACTCCTTGATAAGTCCTGACTGTCTCCTTGTGGACAGATGCTAATATCTTAATTCTCTGTATCAGTGTGTTGGTTCCTAAATACACTCTTGTAAATAGATCCAAGAGATTTGTCAAAAGGACCTAATTTCAATTCTAACTCCTCTTTTTGGAATCCTACCTTTACAAGGATATCACACAGAAATGACATTTCATGAAACATTTGAGTTGTTTTAACATTTCACTTTTAAAGGTCTACTTTGTGTGTAAGGGGGCTTCTCAGAAGTGAATCATAATTTTCAAAACAAAAGGAGGGAACAAATATGAATATAAAGGTTGGTTAGAGAAGGAAACCCATTTTTCTTATGGAAAATTACCTCATGTGGTAGAGGTTTCAGAGATGAACTGAAGCAGGGGAAGATGGAACTGATGAAATTATGTTTAAAGGTACCCCTTCCCTCTTTACAGAGAAATCTATTCTATAGATCACTTATGTGATTCATAAGTAATAAACACAACCAGAGTTGATGTACTGGCACTTTTTTTTTTCCAACTTTGTATTCACACTTTCTCACATCTGCAGTATAGTCATGATCATAGTTCAGTCCCTGCAATGTTCTGAAAGTCCTGAGATAGCAAAGTTAAATCAGATCCTTGCCAGGCTTGTAAACTTTTAGAAGGCAGGACCAGGCTTTTTATGTCTTACAGGGTGACTTTTCAGAAATGATCTCACCCTTTGGGATGTCCTAGATGCCAAAACCACAATGATGTGATCCTTGAATGATTGTAAATGTATTCAGTATATATTGGTTGAATGAATTAAATTATGGCCAGTGTATTATTTAGTACTGTGTATTCTTTATTAATTCTGTGGGTGCTAGCAATCCAGATGCTTGAGTGTGTGTAAAGAAATGTACAGATATACACACATACAGCTATACACACACATGCAGACATGATACAGGAGATACTTGGATATACAGAGAGACATCTTGACTCTTAGCTAACATAATTTTCAATTAGTCAGAATGTTGCATTTCCAAGCTAGGTAGGTCCAGTAAGTTTACTGTAAATGTAGTTGTATTTTGCCGGATTTTTAATCTTTTGCCACATGGAGGAAACAACAAGGTTTAGGAAATGGTGTCTTAGGAAATCAAAATCAAAATAACCCAGGGAAGGGGAATGTGGCATCTTGTTGTCTCCTGTAGCTTAAGCCTAATCTCTCTACTTCTGACCTAGTTTTGAAATTTTTAAGATCTAGTTTGTAGAGAAGAGACCCCCTTTTTTTTTCATGCTCCAGAAACGAGTCATTCTTTCTGAAAAAAAATGAAAGGACCTCAACATAGGGTCATATTCCTTAATTAAGAGCTTCTGTGATGCGAGAGGAGATCAAGGTGGTCGGGTAGGAGGACATGGAACTCACCTCTTCCCCTACAAACACATCAAAAAATACATTTACAAATGGTGTAATTCTCACTGAAAACTAACAGGAAACTGACAGAAAGACTCCTGCACAACCAAGGCTGTAAGAAAGATCCACATGGAATTGGGTAGGATGGGAAGAGAAGTGATCAGGTTGGGACCTGTGCCCCAGGGAGGAGACTCAGAGGGAAAGAGAGATTATAAGGATAGAGAGTCCCCTTGGGGACTGAGCAAGTTGAGCCACATGCTGGACGCCCTAGTCCAGGAGTCTGTCACAGAGAAGACAAACCCCCTTTATTGGTTGGAGGGACAATGGGTCTAACAGGAAGGCTGTGGGAAGCCTGAACTGCACTCCAAGGAGCATGCACCCACTTGCTTGCTCCCAAGGCAGGGCAGAGAGGGCGGATTGCACAGGTGGCTGCCTGGTTCCCTGCAACTGCCCCAGTGTATGCCCCAGTCTGAGCTGATCGAACGCTTCAACACCACTTACTTCACACCACAGCTCCACATTGGAGTGAGGGCTGCCATGGCCAAGGAAAGAGCTTGAATGTCAGACACAGAGGTGACTCAGGTCCAAAGCAGCATCTGAGCAGGGCAGGGACAGCCTGGAACTGGTGCTTGCACAAGCAGTGCAGTGAAAGGGGCCCTGAACTCTGTCTGCTGCTGGACCCCCACAGCCTGTGCCCCATCACATGCTGAGAACTGTCACATGCTGAGAGCCTGTGTGGCCCTTCCTGCTCCAACACTGCACCCCTCTGGGGCACAGGTGCTATTGCTGGGAGGTGGGAGAGTTCACAGTTAAAGGGAACAGAGCCAGTTCAGACCCAACCCTCAGGGCTTCCACACCATCAACTTGGGCTTGCTCCTGCTCCTGACAGGACAGTGATGGCCACTGCAGAGAGGAAGCCCAAGCTCACACACCTGGTGCTGGTCCTAGCCCCTCCTTCTCCAACCCCCTCTCCTACCTAGGTGATAGCTGCCAGCACACCCTGAGGAAGGACATGATTTATGTTCACGTCAAATCCAGCCTTCCCACCAAAGCCACTAGGCAGACTGTATAGGGATGTTCTCACATAAGGACAGCTCTTCAAGACTTCAGTAGGTAACTGTTTCACCTGATTTCATAGAGACAGAGGATTAAGCAAAATGAGAAAGAGGAATTGGTCTCAATCAAAAGAGCAAGTGAGAACTCCTTAAAAAAAATGAAACAACCTAAACATTTCTCCAGTGAAGACATACAAATGGCCAACAGGCACATGAAAAAATGCTCAATATCATTAATTATTAGAGAAATGCAAATCAAAACTACAGTGGAGTATCACCTCACACCAGTCAGAATGGCCATCACTAAAAAGTCCACAAATGATAAATGCTGGAGAGCGTGTGGAGAAAAGGGAACCCTCCTACACTATTGGTGGAAATGTAGTTTGATGTGGCCGTTATGGAAAACAGTATGGATATTTCTTAAATAACTGAAAATAGATTTACCTATGATCCAGCAATCCCATTTCTGGGCATATATCTGGAGGAAACTCTAATGTGAAAAGATACATACTCTCCAGTGTTCATAGCAGACTATTATTTAGATTGAAGGAGAGAGAAAGAACTCAGACAAGCAAAGACTAAAAAAGTTAACCAATACTAAACCTACCCTAAAGTAAATGTTAAAAAGTCTTCTTTAAGTGGAAAAGAAAAGGCTGTAACAAGAAGTAAGAATCTATAGGAAAGGAAAAACCCTACTTGTAAAGACAAATATATAGTAAAGATTGGAGACCAGTCACTTAAATAAGCTAGTTTAAAAGTTAAAAGAAAAAAATTGTAAAAGCAACTCTAGCTATAATGAGCAGTGAAAGGATAGACATAAAGATGTAAAATATGACATCAAAACGAAAATGTCAAGAGGGGAGTGAAAAATGTAAATATTTTAGAATGTGTTTGAGCTTAAATGACTACCAGTTTAAAATAAGTAGACAGTTTTAGGTCAATATATATGAACTCCATGGTAACCACAAATCAAAAATCTGGAATAGATAACATGAAAACTAGAGAGAAAGGAAAATAAGCATACCACTAATGAAAACCATCCAACCACAAGGGAAGGAGCTAAAAGAAGAGTGAAAAAAATCACAGAACTGTAAAACAACCAGAAAACAAGTAATAAAATGGCAGTAAGTACATATCTATCAATAATTATTTTAAATGTCAATGGATTCAATACTCCAATCAAAAGACATAGAGTGGCTGATTGAATTTAAAAACCAGACCCATCTATATGCTGTTTACAAGAGATTCATTTCAGAACAAAGATATACACAGACTAAAAGTGAGTGGATTGAAGAAGATATTTTATGCAAAGGGGTGCAACTGGAAAGTGGAGGTAGCCATACTCATATCAGACAAAATAGACTTTAAAAGAAAGGCTATACCAAATGATAAAGAAGGACATTGTATAATGATAGTGATTAATAATACAAGAAGAGGATTTTACACTCATTAACATATATGCACCCAATAAGGAACACGTGCGCGTGTGTGTGTAGCAAATATTAACAGACATAGAGACTTTGGCTATAACATGATAATAATAGGGGACTTTAACACTCCATTGAAAATCATCAAGTCGGAAAATCAACAAGGCAACAGAGGTCCTAAGTGATACAATGGACTAGTTGAACTTAATATCTACCAAACCTACCATCCAAAAAAAGCAGATTACATATTCATGCACATGGAATGTTGTGCAGGATAGGTCATGTGCTAGGCCACAATAAAAGTCTCAACAAATTTTAGAGCATAGGAATTGTATCAAGAATTTTTTCCAATCACAATGGTATGAAACTAGAACTCAGAAAAATGAGAAAAGCACAAACATGAGGAGAATAAACAACATGTTACTAAAAAGCCAATGGGTCAATGAAGATAGCAAAGAGGAAATAAGAAAAAGTTCCTCAAGACAAATGAAAATGGAAACATAACACTCTAAAATCTATGGGATGAAGCAAAAATCAGGTTTGAGGGAACTTTATAGCAATGAAGGCTTGTCTCAAGAAATAAGAATGATCTCAAACAACCTAACCTACCATCTAAAGAAATTAGAAAATGAAGAATAAACAAAACCCAAAGTTAGCATAATGAGGACATAATAAAGACCTGAGAGGAATAAATAAAATAGAGACTTAAAAAAAAAAAAAGGAAGGATCAATGAAACCAAGGTTTGGTTTTATGAAAAGATAAACAAAATTGATAAACCTTTAGCCATCAAGAAGAAATAAGAGAGGATCAAAATAAAATAAGTAATGAAAGAGAGACCACAGAGATACAAAAAATTGTAAGAGAATACTATGAACAGTTATATGCCAACAGATTGGACAAACTAGAAGAAATGAACAAATTTCTAGAAACATACAACCTACCAAGACTGAATCAGGAAGAAATAGACAATACTACTAGTTTTGAAATTGAATCAGTAATAAAAAAATTACCAGTAAACAAAAAACCAGGACTGGATGGCATCACAGTGGAATTTTACCAAACATAGAAAGAAGAGCTAATACTATCCTCTCAAAATTCCAAAAAATTGAAGAAGATAGAACAACCACAGATTCTTTTTATGAGGTCACCATTACCTTGCTACCAAAACCAGAAAAAGACACCAGAAAAAAGGAAATTTACAGACCAATATCTCTGATGAATATAGATGTGAAAATTCTCAATAAAATATTAGCAAACCAAATCCAGCAATGTATAGGATCTTACACCATGATCACTTGGGATTTATTCCAGGGATGCAAGGATGGTTCAATATCTGCAAATCAATATGATACGCCACTTTAACAGGGGAAGGATAAAAATCACATGATCATCTCAATAGATGCAGACAAAGCATTTGACAAAATTGAACATCCATTCATGATTAAAAACCCTCATCAAAGTTGGTATAGAGGGAACATCTCTCAACATAGTAAAGGCCATTTATGACAGACCTGCAGCTAGCATACTCAGTGGTGAAAAGCTGAAAGCCTTTCCTCTAAAATCAGGGACAAGACAAAGATGCTCACCCTTGCCACTTCTATTCAACCCTGTGTTGGAAGTCCTTGTCATAGCACTCAGACAAGAAAAAGAAATGAAAATCATAAAACTGGAAGGGAAGAAGTAAAACTGTTACTATTCGCAGATGACACAGAGAACCCTGAAATCTCCACACAAAAACTACTAGAACAAGTAAATGAATTCAACAAGGTAGCAGATACAAGATTAATACACAGAAATCTGTTGCATTTCTTTTACACTAAAAATCAAATATCAGAAAGAGAAAATAATTTTTCAAATCTAGTTTGAAATCATTGAAAAGAATAAAATACATATGAATAAACTTAAGAGGTGAGAGACCTATACTCTGAAAACTATAAAACATTGAAGAAATTTTAAAATGATTCAGCAAAATGGAAAGATATACTGTGTTCTCTTGGATTGGAAGAACTAACAGTGTTAAAATGTTCAGACTATCAAAAGCAATCTGCAAATTTAAAGCAATACCTATCAAAACAACCATGGCATTTTCCACAGAACTAGAACAAATAATCCTAAAATATATATGGAATCACAGAAGACCCAGAATTGCTAAAGCAGTCTTTGAGGAAAAAAGAGCAAAGCTGGAGGTATCACATTCCCTGACCTCAGTCTATACTGCAAAGCTGCAGTAATCAAAACAGTATGGTTCTGGCACAAACACAGACACACAGATCAATGGAACAGAATAGAGAACCTAGAAATAAACCGATGCACTTAGGGTCAATTAATCAATGACAAAGGAGGCAAGAATATAGAATGGAGAAAAAACAGTCTTTTCAATAAATGGTGCTGGGAAAACTAGACTGCTACATGGAAAAAGAATGAGATAGAACATTTCCTCACACCATGTACAAAAATAAAGTCAAAATGGATTAAAGTCCTGAATGTAAGTTCTGAAACCATAAAACTCCTAGAAGAGAACATAAGTAGAGCACTCAGACATAAATCATAACAGTATTTTTTTTTTTGGATCTGTCTCCTAAGGCAAAAGAAATGAAAGCAGAAATAAACACAGTTAAATGTTAAAGCTTTTACAGAGCAAAGGAAACCAGCAACAAAACAAAAAGACAACTGCTGAATAGGAGAAAATATTTGCAAATGATATGAGCAATAAGGGATTAATACCAAAATATGTAAACAGCTCATAAAACTCAATATAAAAAATTTTTAAATAGGCAGATCGTCCAAAGAAGACATACAGATAGCTATAAAGCACATGAAAAGATGCTCAACATCTCTACACATTAGAGAAGTGCAAATCAAAACTACAGTGAGGTACTACTTCATCATACTTGTCAGATGGCTATCATCAGGAAGTCTGCAAATAACAAATGTTGGTGAGGATGTCAAGAAAAGGGAACCCTCCTACACTGTTGGTGGGAATGTAATTTTGTGCAGCCACTACGGAAAACAGTATAAAGGTTCCTCAAAAAACTAAAAATGGAATTAATATATAATCTAGCAATTCCACTCCTGGGTATGTATCCAAAGAAAATGAAAACAGTAATTTGAAAAGATACAGACACCCCAGTGCTCATAGCAGTATTATTTACAGTAGCCAAGATAAGGATGCAACATAAGTTTTCATCAACAGACAAATGGATACAGATGTGGTGTACGTGTTTATGTGTGTGTATATATATATATTTATGCAATGAAATATTATTCAGCCATATAGAAAGTGGAATTCACCATTTGCAACAATGTGGATGGACCTAGAGATTATTCAGCTTAATGAAATAAGTCAGACAGAAAAAGATAAATACTTTGTTATCACTTATATGTGGAATCTAAAGAATGAAGCAAAAGATTGAATATAACAAATCAGAAATCAATTCACAGATATAGAGAATAAAGTTGTGGTTACTAGTGGGCAGAAGGAAGTGAGGAGGCAAGACATGGGTATAGGATTAAGAGACCAAAACTGCTATGTATAAAATAGATAATCAACAAGGGTATGTTTATTGCACAGGGAAATATAGCCATTATCTTGTAATAACTTTAGAGTGTAATCTATAAAATATTTAATCACTATATTGCACACCTGAAACTAATATTATAAATCAACTGTATGTCAAGTAAAAAAATTAAATGCATGAATAAATTTTATTTCTATTGAAAAAAGAGAGCTTCTGTGATGTATTTAAGTGGTAGCTCCTCGATCTTATTTCTAACAACTTGTTTTATCCATAACTGGTCCAGTTTTTAAAATGAGAGGAATGGTATTCATGTGATTAGGAGTATTTATATGTAGCATTCTAGGAATAAAAATAATTTTTAAAATGAAAATTGCAATACCAGCTTGTGCCTATTTCTACTTAGTTCAGCCGCTTTCAAGGCTTCAAGTGGGCAGAATTACACATCTGAATTTTTCAATATAATTGTAGGGTTATTAATGCCTGGCAATTTCAGTTTTGTAAACAAGAAAATACACTCTTCTGGAGGTTTTTCTGTAATGAGTAAATATATTCTCTAAGTTAAGTGTAAGGATTCAAAACAACCATAATAGCTATGAAAAGCTACTCATATTTGCTTCATTAGGGTGGTTTCTGTGAGTTTTTACTGTGATCATAATTTTATACATATGCTTATACACTAATAACATTACTATGTTTGGCAGCCCAAGCATGACATTCCTTACTGGGTTTTCATTGATTTATTTAAGTTCATCTTTTCCGTAAAGATTTTCTTGGAACTTGAAATTTAGTTGGCATCATGTTGGGATAACCACCAACTTTATTCCTGTTTCCATGTGGAATGAACCCTTTTAGTGTTTTGTGTGCCTGGTTACAGGATGACCCCTTCAATCTATTATGTATTACCATATGTTTCATTTATTTCATACCACATCTTGCTCCATTAGGGATTTAGAATATTTTAAAAAGTTGCATAAAATATAACAAGTTAAATTTTAAGAGTGAATGTCCCAAAGAAGAAAGGAAAAAAAGTAGGTTAATATAAAAATAGAACGTTCAATGAAGCAAGGAAAATTGCAGATTATAGGGACTGATATTCTTGCTTCTGAGAGGATGCACACATGGCCTTGGGCTTTATAGCAGCCATTTTGCAGGGATCTCTACTTTGTTGCACAGCATCCTTAGTATTAGAACGAACTGTTTACCTTTCTCCTTCTGTAGTTTGGTCAGTAATTCTTTAAAAATAATCAGTTTATCACACATAGAAGAATAGTTAAAATATATACATCAGGTATGAAGAATAAGACATGTACCTTCTGTGTATCTTCTGTATAGCTTAAAAAATAGAATATTAACACTTCCTTTGAAGCCCTCAATATGCTCTTTTCCAACTATATTCCCCTCCTTTCCCCTTACTAGATGTATTCAGTGTCCTAAACTTTGTAGTTATTCCTTATGGTTTTAAAATTTTTACATTATTTGCATACAAAGTTAAAAAAAAGAAACAACCATGTGCATGTTTTTCTGTGATCTTGCTTCTTGTGCTCAGCGTTTGAGTTTCCTCCGAATTGAAGTTTATACCATATTTCCTTCATTTTTCCTAAAGAGTGAATGTGTACTCTTTATTCCAGTATGAACAATAGTGCTATCAACATTTCTATTTGTGTCTCTGGGTTCATGTCACCCTTGTGTAGGTCTTAACATAGGTACACACGTGTGAGACTTTCTCTAGGCTCTGTAACTGTCAAATTGTCGTGTCATAGGGACCGTGTATGTTCAGCTTTGTTAGATCATGCCAAATTGTTTTCCAAAGTGGTTACACCATTTCACACTCCAGCTAGTGTAATGGGAGCTCTTGGGCTCCGTAGCCTGATAATACTTGATACTGTCTGACTTTTTAATATTTGCCAATCTGGTGGGTGATTGATGCATACTTTATAAAAGCATTGCCAGTCCAGAAGCCTGGCACCAGAGGTGAATTTCCTGCTCATTGGAGACCCTTCTGACAACCTCTTTTTAGTTCCTGAAGTTTTCCTTTACGATATCCACCAGTACTTCAGTGTCTCACCCACCTCAGCTCTCTGAATTACTAATGCTCGCATGCAACCACCTGCTTAGATTAAGAATTTATAACACATTTTCAAATGTATTCAGTTGTGATTTTCTCAGTTAACACATCAAATCAGTAATTACTTGGAAATGCACCTAGTCTTTGCCAAGATATGTACCCTGCTCTTACAGACCTTATATGTCTTGTTAGGGTGAGGGCTATGGGGCTGTAAAAAATTAAAAAGTACTGTGCAGGAGGTGTAAGATGCTGAGATGGAGAGTAATACGGGAAATGTACTTCGGGTGGTGTGGTCTGGGACGGCCTCTCACACAAGTGCTGAGATGTGGTGAATAAGAAGAGGTTAGCCAGGAGATGTGAGTCCAGTTGACTCTTGAACAGCACAAGGGTTAGTCTGTGTTTAACTTACAGTCAGCCTTCTGTATCCATGGTTTCTCTGCATCTGTGGATTCAACAAACCAGAACCCTGTAGCACTGTAGTGTTGAAGAGTATCTGCATCTAAGTGGACCCCTGCAGTTCAGAGGGTCAACTGCACTATATGTGGGGTGGGCTGGAGGGAGAGGAGGGGATAATATTTCAGATAAAGAGGGAACAGCATGTACGAGGAACTTGAAGCAGGATAAAACTGGCAAGTTTATGAATTGGAAGAAGGCATATATGGTTGGAAGGCAGATGCTGGTTTGGAGTATTGTGGTAAGAGAAGAGGTTGGAGACTAAGAGCAAGCCAGGCCATGTAGAACCCTCTAGCCAGCGTAAGGAATGTAGATTTAAGTGCAGTGAAGAGCTGGTGAAGGGTTTAAAATGGAAAAGGTGGAGGGAGGTTGACATGATCTAGTTGAGGTCTTAAGATGACTCTTGCTGATATCTGAAGAATGAATTGAAGGGCAGGAATCATGTCCAGAGAGTCACAAAATTATAAATCTATGAGGTACCTGTTATCTGTGAGGATACAGGTGGTGTCCTTACCCTCCAAAAGTCATTCACAATTATTTGGGATGGGGAAGCCCATAAGAAAATTGATAATACTAACTGCCAAGTTTGCTGCACCTAGAAGATATGCCTTAGAGGTTTAGAAAAGGGAGAGATCACTGTGTAAGGGGGCAACCAGGAAAGGCTTCTTAGGGCCAGCTGTCAGGTCCAATACGGACCTGGAAGCATGAGTAGGAGTGAAGTTGCAGGGAATTGGGAAGGCATTCCAAGCAGGACAGAATGGTGTAGACCTCTGGATAGAACAGAGGAGGGGTGGAAAGTGAGTTTAGAGAGAGGGAAAGTTGTTCTGGATTGTGAGAGGCCTTGAATGACCTCTCTTCCCTAAAGATGGCACGACAAATGGAACTGATACGCGCTTCGTGGCTTCGTGAGGACATGGCTCATGGCTCTAGTTCAGAAGTCTTCACAAGGAATACAATCTCCTTATGAATAGCACCATTGCTTTTTTGATTGTAGATTGACTTTGTTGGTCCTGGATTACTTTCTTATGGAAATTTACCAAGTCACATGATTGATTTTAGTTTGTGGCTGAGTCTTTACCTAGAAGAACCTGTTTAAAAAAAAAAAAAAACCTAGGAAGTGATTAGACAAATACAAATCTAGCTACTAAAACAAGGCACTTAGCTGTCTCCCTCATGACGTTCCTTCGTTTCTGCAGTAGTGTGAAGAAATGGTTGAGGCAACGTGCACCTGCAGGATTTATTTATTTAGACGACTAGGATCAAGTCAAGTCTGTTGTGCTGAAGAAACATAAGGTCCAGTTCAGTACAAATCCTTTTATTTACCACCCAAGCCCTTCCCCTCCATATCTCACCATTTCTCTAACCCCCAAACTCCTCCCTACACCTGCCTTTAAGGTGGGGATAGGAAGACCACACGGGAGTCCATCTTGGATTCTGCCTGCCTTCATTTATGCCTGTAGCCCGGAGTGGTGCGTGGTCTGTCTAGTCTTTGGTCAAAGTCCAGCTGTATAACCGACTCATTTCACTCTTGTGCTCCCAACAGTGTGTACATTCTTCAGTCTCCTTATCTGCTTTTCTTCACTCACAAAACCTGGTAGATTTCCCTCCTCCAGGATAATAAATTTCTCTTTGATTGGTCCTCCCCAGCACCTTCCACCTTTAACATGTCGTCTAAATTAATTTTCCCGTAAAAGCCAACTGCTGCATTTCTGCCCATTCTTCTCTTTTGGCTCAGTACCCCTCATCAAACCTCGCTAAGTGCTCCTCTCGGTGGCGGGATGGGGGGCAGCACTGAGTGGCACCACCTGTATAATAACTGTTGTAGGTCCTTGCCTACCTTCTCACACCTCTTTTCAGGGGAGCCATTTTGGTAGCCCATCAGTCACAGGTTCAGAGGGGCCCTCTTAAGTGCCTGGTGTGTGTGGCATTGTGCCGAGTTCAGGGAGGCCTGGCAGTACTGGGAGAAGAGGGCTTAAGCAAGTGAGGAGTGAGTGGATAGCACAAGACTGGCTTCACCTGCGTTGAGCAGCCCAGCCTGGGCGCCTGCAGGGCTGTGGTGCACCTGCTACCAGTGTCCTCCTCTCCCCAGAGCCTGTGGACAGTGAGCTATGAAAGCTGAGGAAATTAAAGTGGATTTTCGTCTGGAAAAGGCCTAGGACTCTGATGCAACTTATAGGGAAATGCTACAAATACAGATGTAAAGGAAAAGCATAATAACCCTGAAGAATGTTTATTAAGAAGAGAGCACGATTTAAATCTCATTATAACATTTCATTATACAGACTCATTCTCTGTAACAAAGCAGTGCCCATGTCCTGGCAGACAACCTGCAGAAAAAGCTTTTTGTTGATCTGACTACAATAAACTCTTTGCGATGAGTGCTTTCACTGATTCTTGTTCACTTAACAGCCATTTGCCATGAGAAATGAATTGTGTTGTGAGCTAGAGATGGGTACGTGGGAGCTAGGCTACTGCAGCAACTCTGAATGTTCTGTTGCACCCCCTCCTTTTTTAAATCCAACATCTGTGGACCTCAGGGGACTCACATGGAGGAGATGGGGACACTGAACAGCCAACTAATGCAGATGTGACTTCCTTGAAAGTGGGAGCTCAGGCGTTCGTCCTCTCCCTGTGTTCCCAGTACCCTATACTCTCCCCGATGTGCAAAAAGTGCTCAGTGGGAATTCACTTTTTTTGTTTGTTTGTTTGGAAATAATTTCAAACTTAGAAAAGTTTAAATACATTAGAGATCACCCACATACTCATTACCCAGATTCAGATTCACTTATTTGTTAATATTTTGTCCCATTTGCATGCTCATGTACACACATTTTCTCTCCACCTCTCTTTTTATGTAGGTGGCTGTATATATACATATTATTTTCTGTGAAATCATTTGAGAGTAAGTTGCATATCCCATGATTCCTTACCTCTAAACACTTTGGTGTGTATTTCCTATGACTAAGGATATTCCCTTAGATGACCATAGTACTGTTAGCAGCCTTGGTAAATTTAACATTGATATAATACTTTTGTCTAATATACTGTCCACATTCCATTGACCCAGTAATGTCTTCTACAGCACATTTTCCCCTCTAATCTAGGATCACTTATTACCTATTTTATTCTACTCTGCAAAAGTCCCACAGCCTTTCTGTGTTTTTTATGACATTACATTAAAAAAAACCCAGCTGTATTGGTAAAGAATTTACATGTGATAAAAATCACCAGTTTAATAAAGCATACAATTCAGTTTTTTTAGTAAATTTACAGAATTGTGCAAACGTCACTACAATCCAGTTTTAGAACATTTCAGTTACCACAAAAAGATCCCTTGATTTCCGTTTACAGTCAATTCCTGCTCCCAACCCCAGCCCCAGGAAACCACTTATCTGCTTTCTGTCATTATAGATTTTCCTCTCCTGGACATTTCATGTAAGTGAAATCACAGTATGGAGTCTTTGCATCTGACTTTTTTCATTCATTGAGGCTCATTCTTACAGAATGTATCAGTGTTTGGGGATTATTTTTTTTTTTTTTTTTTTTTTTTTTTTTTGCTAAATAGGATTCCATTATATGGATATACCACATTTTGTTCATCCACTTATCACCTGATGCACATTTGAGTTGTTTCCACTTTTTGGTTATTATGAACCATGATGCTTGTATATTCATGCACAAGCCTTTGAGTGCACATACGTTTTAATTTCTCTTGAATGGATACTTAGGACTGGGATCATACATTAGTGTTTCTTTGTAAGAAACTCTCAAACTCTTTTCTAAAGTGGCTGTATTATTTCATCTTCCCACGGGCAGTGTATGAAGATTCCAGTTTCCTCACATCCTCGCTATTACTTGCTATTGTCTGTCTTTTAATGGTAGCCATCCTAGTGGGCAAAGAAGATGATTACATTTAGAAGTACTTGATGTCCACCTGTCCAACACTGGTGGTGGTAATTTTGGTCACCTGGTCCAGATGTACAGTTTCTCTACTGTATAGTTACTGTTGTAGGTATCTTTCTTCTCATAAACTGTTTTCTCCTACATTTAACTTTCATTGATGATTCTTGCCCAAATCAGTCTTTACTGGGGTGGTTGCAAAATGCTTTTTCTGGACCTACCCACCCCCACTTTTCACGTTGAACAATCTGCTGTTGGTAAGAACCCGCCCTTCACCCTGTATGTATTTCTCCATCTGTTTATGATTGGTGTGGACTCAAGGTTTATAATTCATTGCTGTCTTCAATATTTTGGTACTCAGATTTGGCCAAGTGGACATTATTTGAATTGAATGTTTATATAAGCCACGTAAAACTGAGTAGCCTCTTGGTCAGTCATAATACAGTTTAATATCCAGAAATGGTCTAACATCCACTAGTCGGAAATAGTCTGATATTTTACTGATACCAGTGAAAAATGGTTTAAGTCATTCCTGAAGTCTCCTAAACAGGAACTGAAGGGGAATTCCAGCTATGATGCACAGCACCACTTATCAAAGCCTCTTTCCCCGTATGTCTTCATCTGCCTCACATGTCATGCCTAGCCAACTGTTCCCCTTCTCTTCCCTCTTAAAACTCATGCTTGTCTGTCTTCTCTCTCTCTATCCTTGCCTTGACCTCCTCCTTCCTGCGTGTCCTCTTTGGAGAAATGTCTCTTCAGGTCTCTGCCCATTTTTTGTTTGGTGCTTTATTTTTTGACATTGAGTTGTATGAGTTCTTCACATATTTTGCATATTAACTCCTTATTAGATATCGTTTGCAAATACCTTCTTCCATTTAGTAGGTTGCCTTCTCATTTTGTAGATGGTTTCCTTCACTGTGCAAAAGCTGTTTAATTTGATATAGTCCCATTTGTTTATTTTTGCTTTTGTTTCCCTTGCTTGAGGAGATAGATCCAAAAAAAATATTGCTAAGGCTGATGTCAAAAAGTATACCAAGGCCTCCTTTAAAAAAATAACAGCTTTATTGAGATATAATCTACATACCATACAATTCACTTGTTTAAAATATACAATTCAATGGGTTTTAGTACATGCAGAGTTGTACAGCCATCTCTACCACATAGTTTCAGAACATTTTTGTCATCCCTCAGAGAAACTTCATACTCATTATCAGTCATACCCTGCCCTCTGGCAGCTCCCAGCCCCTGCCAACTACTCAGTTGCTTTCTATCTCTATGAATTTGGCTCTTCCAGACTTTTCATAAAAATGAATTCATTACATACATAATCTTTTGTGCCTGGCTTTGTTTACTTAGCATAATGTTTTAAAGAATCATATTGTAGCATCCATCAGTCCTTCATTACTCTTTATGTCCACGTAATATTAGATTGTTTAGATATACCATATTTTGTTTGTTGATCAGTGGATGAACATTTGGGTTGTTTTCACTTCTTTGGATATTATGAATAATGTTATGAACATTTGTGTACAAGTTCTTGTGTGGGTATATATTTCATTTATCTTCGGTATCTGCCTAAGAATGGAGTAACTCTGCGTTTCATCACTTGAGAAATTGCCAGGCTGTCTTCCACAGTGGCTGCGCAGTTTGACATTCCTACCAGCAGTGTAGGAGGATTCCAATTTCTCCACATCCTTGCCAGTACTGTTATTATCTGCCTTGTTTTATTGTAGCCACTCTAGTGGCTGTGGTTTTGATTTGCATTTCTTTAGTGACTAATAACGTTGCTTTATGTTGTTGTTGTGCTTGTCACACAAAGACACATCAGTTTAGAATTTTGAGAGCACAGCAGAAGCAGTGATTACTTTTGACTGGTCTATCAGGAAGGCGGAGTTGGGGTTTCAAGTCCTGTGTACCTGTCTTCCAGAGTCATGGGAGGTTTTTTTTGTTTTGTTTTGTTTTGTTTTGTTTGTTTGTTTGTTGTTTTTTAAGTCACAAGTACAGAGAGTTGAGTTGAGCCTTTTTCTTGACTCATTTCACATCTACAACATTGGTTGTAGGATTCCTCTTGACACATATATATCTTGATAAATACATTTTTTTTATTTAGTTCATTTTATCCCCATTTGTCATTATGATCCCCTCCCCCGTAGGCAATCATTTTAATTTGCTTAATGTATATGTCTTTTTTATATGAGTATATTGTAAAATTCATATTGTTTTTCATATATAACAAAACTTGTTTCATGTTTTCCCCCACTAAGCGTTGCATTTTTACTGTCTGCTCATATTGCTATATGTACATCTAACCTGCTCTTTTTCTGTGCTTCTCCATGACACATCTACCACACTTTATCCATCCATCCAGCCAATGGCGCTCACCCAGATTCCTTCCAGCTCCTCCTCCTCACAAACAATACTGCCATCAACAGACTCTTTTAACTGTGTATGAGCATTTCTCTGGGATATAAATATACATAGTAGTGGAACTGCTAGGTCATACTTAATTTTACTAAGTAGTATTTGATTGCTCCCCAAAACAGCTGTATCACATAGTCCCTTCACCAGCACTTCTTGGAGGTGCTGATGGCTTCTAGGAGATTTCCCCAAGTCACCACCAATGCATGGCATTATCCAACTTTATAATTTTTGCCAGGCTACTAGTGTGTAATTTTTGTATTCCTTTGATCCCTGGTGATTTGAACATCTCTTACTATTTTGCTATGATTTCTAGCAAGGTAAAGCACCTTTACTGGATAATAATCTTAATTCTCAAGGAATCTACCTCATCACAGTCTTCACTTGTCATCCTTTTCTTCATCACTCCTCATATCTACTAGCACATCCTGTGGTTTTAACTTCTCCTCTGACCATACTACCCTATCCCTTGTACCTTATCCTTTGTGAGATGGTGGGAAACACAGGACATTATTTAGTCCAGTCTGTGTTTTGTTGCTGTGGGAAACACTGAGCTTTCTCCTGCTTTGCACCAGCAGTGAGTCACAGAGGAAGTAACAGATGGTTTGAAGGGTGAGAACAAAGGCACAAAGCCATATGGGAATAATGTTCCTTTAGACCAGTGTTCAAGGGGAAGCAAGAAAAGGAGGCTGACGGAGTGAGGAAGCATGAGACAGATTGCTAGGAAATGGGGTGGTGTCTGGATACCCCAAGGTCCAAAGGAAGGAAGAGCTAATCTGGAAAGGAATATAGCTTTGGATGATGGGGGACATTAGAGAAGGAAAGAGATTCGTTGAGACTTGGAGAGTGAGGAAAGCAGAAGAAGGATTTAAGGGTTTAGTTTTCTAATACATGTACTTTTAAATACAATATATGTAATTAGAAACAGGCGTTTTTTTAATACATATGCTTAACCTTGAGATGTATAAAATGTACTCTATAAAGTTAAGCCAAAAGTCAGTGTCAGCCCCCAAAGGACTTACAGTTGAGTAGCAGAGCTTTGAATTTCTTTAGAAAATGTGAGTCAGGTAAGATACTAATAGACACCTCTACAATACATACTACAGTTGTGCAGACACTCTAATTCATTGGTTTGCAACTTGTGTCCCACTCACCCAGCAGGGGGCTTTGATACACTCTAGTCACGGTAACTAATGGTGGTTGGCTGAGTTCTCTAAGTGTAGTAGAGGGAGGGTTGGAGGAGAAGGTCAAGATGAGGATCATGTCTCTAAAAGAATGGGCAAAGAGGTCAAAGATGATGGCATATGAGAAACCAGTCAAAGAGAGAAACAGCCCAGAGCAACAGCTCTCCACTTTGCCCTTTAAGAGGCCTCGTTGCCATATTGATGTCTCAACTTAGCTTTTTTGCCCTTTTCACTTTTAAAATACACAAATTTTTAAAAAATCTACTTTTATGTGCTGCTGTGAACATTGGGGTGCATGTATCTTTTTGAATTAAGGTTCCCTCTGGAAATATGCCCAGGAGTGGGATTGCTGGATCATATGGTAAGACTATTTTTAGTCTTTTGAGGAATCTCCATAATGTTTTCCACAATGACTGCACCAGACTGCATTCCCACCAGCAGGGTAGGAGGGTTCCCTTTTCTCCACACCCTCTCCAGCATTTATTGTTTGTGGACTTTTGAATGATGGCCACCCTGACTGGTATGAGGTGATATAATATCTCGTTGTAGTTTTGATTTGCATTTCTCTGATAATTAGTGATATTGAGCTATTTTTTTTTCATGTGCCTATTGGCCATTTGTATGTCTTCATTGGAGAATTGCTTATTTAGGCCCTTTGCCTGTTTTTTGACTGGATTGTTGGATTTTTTCTTATTAAGTTGTATAAGCTATTTATATACTCTGGAAATTAAGGCTTTGTCAGTCACATCATTTGCAAATATTTTCTCCCATTCCATAGGTTGTCGTTTTGTTTTGCTTATGGTTTCCTTTGCTGTGCAAACGCTTATACATTTAATTAGGTCCCATTTGTTAATTTTTGCTCTTATTTCTATCGTCTGGGTAGACTGCCCTAGGAGAACATTGCTAAGATTTATGTCAGAGAACGTTTTGCATATGTTGCTGAGAAATATGGGCTGGGGCAAAGGGAAAAACCATGAGGATATGCTAGGGGAAATGTCGTGACTCAACAAGGAGTGGCAGAGCCGGTTATGAGGCCCTCAGCATATTGTTTCTCTGTCAGACAAGTGTTTAAAACCAGTAGCTCTGGTCTTGGTTAGCATTCCTGAATTTCCCTTATTTTGCACCTTGTCCCGCTAGGATTCCCAGTCTCTGCATCTAGAAAATAGCCATCATTTAAGAGCTTGACTAAGGGGCCAAAGTAAAAGGTTAAGATGGAGAACAGATTAAAGAGCAGTGAAGGGATGAAAGTAATTCCTGTGGATAGCAAGCAGAGGGAAGAATCAGTAGAGACATTGATAGAGTTGTAAGGGCTGAAAGGAAACGGACTTGTCCATAAAGACAGGAAATGGCACTGAGAGTAGTGCTAACACTCCCTTACACGTGTCTGTTGTTTCAGTTTAGCGTTCTTCTCACACTCTGGGGGTCAAGGACATGACTGCCATTCTCACTATGCATGCAAGGAGGCTGATATACAGATGGGGGAGGGGGACGTCCTTGATGTCTCCTGGAAGCTGAGACTGGTCCTAGTTTTGAGTAGCTTTTTGCTATTTCTGGGACAAAATGCTGGAGATTGGGGTGGGAGTGCCTGGAACAAACAGTCTACCATAAATAGGAGAACTTAAAGGGAAAGGAGGTCCAAGGAACAGAAAAACTGCAGAAGCAGAGTATGTAATAAAAATTAAGCTGCGCTGCCCATAAAGTTTATGTCTTATAACCTTCCACTTTGACTTGTTCCTGCAGATTTTTTAAGAATCTAGAATCAGAATGTTAAAGCTGATTACCTTATGTTCTTTCCCATCTTCATTTGGCTGAAGGCCAAAAGACAGCTTTCCAGGTTGAGATGGCTGAGGGCCTCTGCCTAATCCTTGTGAAGGGAAGGGGCTTAGCCTCTTTCTGCTGTACCACCTTTCCAAAGCTGACTGGAATTTGGCCCAAGTCAGAATCAGAGATCCAGATTTGGGAGAAGCTGATGGCAGGAAGAGAAATCAAGACCAGGTCCAAGAAATCAGATCAGCTTGCCACACCAAAGCAGAGAATGACTGCTTTGTTCAGAGCTGGGAGCGCTGGAGGCACTTCCTTGGTTCTGTATATCAGATGGTCATGCCACAGCCAAAGAAGCAGGTAGACCTATGGCATAGAGACCAGAACTTCAGGGCTGGGTTCCTGTAGTTCCTTAGTCTTTGTCTGACTGGGCAAAGACTTGAGTAAGAAGCAAGAGAAGTAAGCGAATGGGGGTGTGCGAGGTTGGCAGCTGGTGTTTTATAATTGAAAAATTAATGAAAAAGAAATCTGAGGTCTTAAACTGTATTTTTTGCAGAGAGAAAAAGTGCCAATTTAAGTGTACTTTGTGTTTCTTCTACTCCTTTTTTTCCTTTTCTGTTGCAGTGATTACAGTGGCATTTAGTAAGGAGCTAGCCATGTGAGGGAGGGCTGCTGCCCAGAGCAAGTGCTGGGCAGCAGGGGAGAGGAGAGGGGTGGGTCCAGTCCACTGTTGTACCAAGGGCACAGTGCAGGAGGGCCTGGCCCCCGTGCATCCTCCAGTGCGTTGTTCAGACCGGGGACAGAGGCATTTCCTCTTCAGGGAAGGCATCCAGAGTTCTCAAAATGATAAGGCAGAAATAAAATCACTTCAACTTTTCTTTTTTTTTTCTTCTCCAAATACCCCCGCATTTCCAGTTTCCTGTGCCCAGGTGGATTCCTGCTTGTTCAGGCCGGCTTCCCCCGGCTGCTGCTTAGTCAGAGGTGGCCCACTCCGGGTAGTTTCTAGTCCTTGTCTTCTGTGTAAGGAGGAACAGGAACCTTGCCAGGATCCCCTGAGCTCTGTCTCCCAGACTGACGCAGTGCTGCGTCTGTTCCCAGGATGCAGGCAGTGTGTCTCCCGGGCAGCGCTAGGCCATCCTGAGGAGTCACTCTGGGTGCTGCCCGCTTTGTTCTGCGGGTCTTCTAGTCTAAGACAAACTAAATCAGCCTTGAGGAAAAAGAGCTCCCTAAACTGAAATGTGAAACAAGTGTGTGAGGAGTGGAGCAGAGCGTCTCACCTGCATGCCTTGGCCGACAGGGTGGAGTCTGCAGAGCTCACATGTGTACCCATCTCAGGTCTGTTTTCCGCCACCCACAGATGGGTCCCCAGAGTCACTCCTTGTGGACAGCAGGGCATGTACCCCTCCTTCCTAACCCCTTGTGACCACTCACTCAATGTCACCCAAGGGACAGCTCCAGCCTTCCTCTAGCTCTGAAGTATAAGAAAGCCAAGTTACCCCAAAACAGGCCAGTTCTGAACCCCTCTTGGCAAATGAGTGATGCTCAGCAAAGCTGCTCTGAATTGCTGAGCTGAGCATCCAGGGATTAGATTGAGCAAGGGTGGGAGAAGCCCAAGAAAAAGTGAAGCCGAAGTTACAAAGACTGTCACCCTCTGAAGAACCGTGGAACTAATAGTGATATTTTTTATTTTTGATTTTTGATAGGGACTCAATAATTTAAGTGAATAATCAGCTGAAACATAAATGCAATTTAGCAGAAAGTAATTAGAAACTTGAGATATGTTCAACTAAAAGAGCTTTAAGATTGGAATTTATCTATTTAGTAAGAGTAATTCCACTAAATAAGACTAAATTATTACACTGTGAAATGTTCCCCCCTCTTCACACACACCCCTCAGTTTTAATCACTTTTGGATCTTGTAGAAAAAATGGAGAAAAAAATGATTGATTAACTGATTGATTGACTGATAAATATTGTTGATTTACAATATTAGTTTCAGGTGTACAACATAGTGATTCACAATTCTTAAAGATTATACTCCATTGAAGTTATTAAAAATAATGGCTATATTTCTCCATACTGTACAGTAAATCCTTGTTGCTTATTTATTTCATACATAATAATTTGTCTCTCACTCCCCTACCCCTATCTTGTCCCTCCCACTTCCCTCACCCCACTGGTAAACTACTAGTTTGTTTTCTATGTCTATAAGTCTGTTTCTGTTTTGTTATATACATTCATTTGTTTTGTATTTGAGATTCCACATGTAAGTGATGACACAGTGTTTATCTTTTGACTTATTTCACTAAGCATAATAATCTCTAGGTCCATTCACACTGTTGCAAATGGCAGAATTTCATTTTTTTTATGGTTAAGTAATATTCCAGTGTGTGTGTGTGTGTGTGTGTGTGTGTGTGTGTGTGTACTTAGGTTACTTCTATAGCTTGGCTGTTGTAAATAGTGCTGTTGTGAGCATTGGGATACACATATCTTTTCGAATTACTGTTTTCATTTTTTTTTGACTATATACCCAGCAATGGAATTGCCAGGTTATATGGTAGTTCTATTTTTAGTTTCTTGAGGAATCGTCATACTGCTTTCCATAGTGGCTGCACCAATTTACAATCCCACCAACACTGTACGAGGCTTTCTTTTTCTTCATATCCTCACCAAGATTTGTTATTTGTAGACTTAGGTGATATCTCATTGTGATTTTGATTTGCATTTCTCTGATGATTAGCAATGTTGAGCATATTTCCATGTGCCTGTTAGCCATCTGTGTATCTTCTTTGGAAAAAAGAAATGTCTGTTCAGGTATTCTGCTCATTTTTGATTGGGTTGGTTTTTTGTTTTTTGTTTGATATTGAGTTATATGAGCCACTTACATATTTTTGATATTAACCCCTTATTGGTTATATTCACAAGTATTTTTTCCCATTCAGTAGGTCGTCTTTTCATTTTGTTGATGGTTTCCTTTGCTGTGCAAGAGATTTTTAAGTTTAATTAGGCCCCACTTGTTTATTTTTGCTTTTATTTCTTTTGTCTTAAGAGACAGATCCAAAAAATATTGCTACAATTTATGTCAAAGAATGTTTTGCCTATGTTCTCTTCCAGGAGTTTTATGGTTTCAAGTCTTTCATTTAGGTCTCTAACCCATTTTGAGTTTATTTCTGTATATGGTATGAGGAAATGTTCTAGTCTCGTTCTTTTACATGTAGCTCTCCAGTTTTCCCAGCACCACTTATTGAAGAGAGTGTCTTTTCTCCATTGTGTATTCTTCCCTCTTTTGTCCATAAATTAATTGACCATAAGTGCATGGGTTTATTTCAAGGCTCTCTAGCCTGTTCCATCAATCCTTATGTCTGTTTCTGTGCCAGGACCATGCTACTTTTTAAAAAATTATTTTAAAGTAAAAAAAAAAAATTCTTTTTGAAGTATAGTTAATTTACAATGTTGTGTCTATTTCTGGTATGCAGCATAATGATACAGTTAGGCATATATTCTTTTCATATTTTTTTGTTATAGGCTATTACAAGATGTTGAATATAATTCTCCATGCTAAATAGTAGGACCTTGTTGTTTATTTTATATATAGTACTTAGTATCTGCAAATCCTAAAACACCCTGTTTAATCCCTCCAGTCCCCCTTCCCCCTCCACCCTCCTTCCCCCCTGGTAACCATAGGTTTGTTTTCTACGTCAGTGAGTCTGTTTCTGTCTTATAAAGAAGTTCACTTTTCTTTTTTGTTAGATTCCACATATAAGTGATATCATATGATATTTTTCTTTCTCTTTCTGGCTTACTTCACTTAGTATGACAATTTCCAGGTCCATCTATGTTCCTGCAAATGGCATTATTTTATTATTTTTTATGGCTGAGTAGTATTCCATTGTGTGTATGTGTGTGTATATATATATATATATATAGGCATGTGTATGTATGTGTGTGTATGTATATGTATGTGTATATACATACACATATACATATACATGTATATGTGTATATATGTATCACATCTTCTTTATCCAATCATCTGTCGATGGACATTTAGGTTGCTTCCATGTTTTGCCTATTGTAAATAGTGCTGCTATAAACATTGAGGTACATGTATCTTTTCAAATTAGAGTTTCCTCCAGATATATGCCCAGGAATGGGATTTCTGGATCATATGGTAACTCCATTTTTAGTTTTTTAAGGAATCTCCATATGTTTTCCATAGTGGCTGCACTAAACTACATTCACACCAACAGTGTAGGAGGGTTCCCTTTTCTCCACACCCTCTCCAGCATTTATCATTTGTGGAGTTTTTAATGATGGCCATCCTCACTGGTGTGAGGTGGTACCATGCTGTTTTGATTACTGTAGCTTTGTAGTATAGGCTGAGGTCAGGGAGCATGATATCTCCAGCTTTTTTTTTTTTCTTCCTCAGAGTTGCTTTGGCAATTCAGGGTCTTTTGTTCCATATAAATTTTAGGATTATTTGTTATAGTTCTGTGAAAAATGTCATGGTTGTTTTGATAGGGGTTGCATTAAATCTGTGGATTGCTTTGGGTAGTATGGTCATTTTAACAATATTAGTGCTTTGAGTCCAAGAACACAGGATATCTTTCCATTTCTTTGCATTATTTTCAAATTTCTCCATCAGTATTTTATAGTTTTCAGAGTGTAGGTCTTTCACCTCCTTGGTTAAGTTTATTCTTCCTTGGTGTTTTATTCTTTTTGATGTGATTGTAAATGAGATTGTTTCCTTAATTTCTCTTTTGTTCATTATTTGTATTTGGAGAGCAATAGATTTCTGTGTGTTAATCTTGTATCCCCAGCATTACTGAATTCATTTATTAGTTCTGATAGTTTTTTGGTGGGGATTTTAGTTTTCTATATATAGTTATCATGTCATCTGCAGATAGTGACAGTTTTACTTTTCCCCTTCCAATTTGGATGCCTTTTATTTCTTTTTCTTGTATTATTCCTGTGACTAGGACTTTCAATACTATGTTAAGTAGAAGTGGCAAGAGTGGGCATCCTTGTCTTGTTTCTGATATTAGAGGCAAAGCTTTCAGCTTTTCACGATGGAGTATGATGTTAGTTGTGGGTTTGTCATAAATGGCCTTAATTATGTTGAGATATGTTTCCTGTATACCAACTTTGATGAGGATTTTTATCATAAATGGGTGAATTCTATTAGATGCTTTTTCTGTGTCTACTGACGTAATCATGTGATTTTTATCTTTCCATTTGTTAATGTGGTGTATCACATTGATTGATTTGTGAATGTTGAACCATCTTTGCATACCTGGAATAAGTCCCTCTTAATCATGTTGTATGATCTTTTTTGTATATTGTTGGATTTGGTTTGCTAATATTTTGTTGAGGATTTTTACATCTATATTCATCAGAGATATTGGCCTGTAATTTTATTTTTTTTGTAGTATCTTTGTCTGGCTTTGTATAGACATATACCAAATGTCTCATACAATGTATCTGAGATTCCCTCATACAATGATTTTGGGATTATTCCGTTGTCTTTAAATTTTTGGAATAATTTGAGAAGGATAGGTATAATTCCCCTGTGTGAAGCCATCTGGTCCTGGCCTTTTGTTTGCTGGGAGTTTTTTGTTTTTGTTTTTTTAATACAAATTCAGTTTCACTACTTGTGATCATTCTTTTCAGATTGTCTATTTTTTTCTGATTCAGAACTGATAGTTTTTAAAGACCCTAAAAGGCATTCATTTATCCAACAAATAGATGTTGAAATCTGATTTTGTGTCTAGCTCTCTGCTCAGAACTATGAGAGGGGTAAGATGCTTAAGACGTGGTTCTCACTTTTCAGAACCCTTCAGTTAAATTAGGAAGAGAAGACAAATGTGAAAAATAGTCAGAAAATATTATAGTTATACAACAGTCAAAGACAATAAGCAGTACCAGTGATATGTAATTAGATCCTAGAAAAATGACACAGAAAGAGCTGTGACATAAAAAAGGAAAGAGATCTTTGGTAGCTGCATTTTACCAGATCACGTATTTTCCCTCAGATTTGTTTCCTCTGTGTAAAGAAGGGGCCTTTAAGCCTGGTCAGTTGAGACAAAATATGTACTGCATACTGCGTTTATCTGGGACTTGGTCCAAAGAGTGTTCTCTTCAAAAGCGTAGTTGTCCAAATCCTCCCAATGATTCTTTGGGGATTGTTGGAGGTGCAGGGAAAGAACAGTGGATCAGAAGGGCTGCTAGTCCCTCTCAGATGAGAAGGGCCCCAGCAAGGCATCCTTCTGAAGTAAGTGGCAGATGGGACAGGCTTGAAAGGGGAGAAGAATACTTGTCCACAGTTAGCATCTTGCACATCTGCTGGGATGGAGGTGTTTGGTGTACCTCGTCTTCAAGGAAGGGCCTCACCAGAGGCATAGAGTGGCCTCGGAGTGCCGGTTGAGATGCTTCTCTGCAAGACCAGAAGCCTCACCTCAGTGCATGGGATGTGAGACCGGATTATTTTCTTGTTGCACGCCAAGGCTGTGAAGGTGAATAACCAGGAGAAGTGGACTCTTTCTACATACTCTACCTGTTGTCATTTTGTCCACGGGAGATGGTTATCCAAGGGAGATGGTTGATAAAATACATCTCTGTGTGCTCCAGTGAGCAGTCCTGGCTTTTTTTTTTTTTTAAACAAAAGAAAAAGGCCCAGAAGGAAACCCAGATTGGAGACGGCTCAACCATGTTCCTGAGACCTGGTGGCACAGTGTCCACTGTCTGCTGCCCACCCCATTCATACACTCACTGTTGTGTATTGAGTAAGTAGGAATAAGCATCTGAAGGCAAAAGGATGATGAATTTCAGATTCTTTGATTTGTGATTAATTTCCAGGGGCTTCTAAAGAGTTGATTAATGGCAATTGTGATACTGAAACTAAGCAACTCATTTGCATCTTTGCCTTACCTTCTCTAGGCAAATGCCCCCAAGGGCATTTGAGGGTCACCTTTGGTACTTGACAGTGACTTCAAGGAAGAAAGGCTTCATGTAATGCTTCACCTTCCTCAAGGCCCAGTGGACTTTCTGCCCTGTGATCCTTCCCTGAGCATTTTAATCAAAATCAGTGGTCTTTTATATCTTTCCATAGCAATTTGTTCATATCTCTTATGACCACGTATCTGGTTATTCACATGTGTCTACTTCTTCCATTGCATTTTAAGGTCCTTAAGGACAGATTCCATATATTGATTTTTTATACTCAGAAGCTAGAACTAGTAGGCACTCAGTGCTGTATGCTGATTGAAAAGAAGTTTATTTAGAGGACAGCCAGTGTAGTTCAATATTGTCATCGAGAAGTACTGCCATCCCTGTGCGTCATGTTTAGATATTTTCTCAGCTTTTGTAAAAAAAAAAAAAATACTAGGTTTTAATGATTATGGGAATGTAAGTTTTATTAAATCCAGGCAGACTTTAAATGGGATTTCATAGTACACAAAACAGAACTCAACATCTTCCTCTTTAAAAAGCTCCTTAAAGCTTTTCCTCTATCCGGGAGGCAAAGTGGTCTGATGAAAGAAGCATGGAGTTTAAAGTTGACCAGATGGATGACTTGGGTAAGCTGCTCTCCTCGCCTGTGCCGGTTTCCTCAGCTGTAAGATGGCAGTGATTCTGCTTCCCTGCACAATTCTAAGACACAAGGTTGGCATGTGAGGTTAGCCTTTGTCACTGAATGCCTTCATCCGCACCCCCATCACGTCTCATGTGGATGTTTCACTGGAAGGTAACTGTTCTGTCCTTTCAAGCCATTCTCTACCCTGGTGTTGGGGACTGTAGCTCTGTCACCACTTCCCTGTAGCTCAGTGCTTCTCTGTCACCTCCAGAATAAAAGTCAAATTTCTTAGCATAGTACTGGGGGCTCTGACTCCTGTTTCACACTCCAGCACTGTATCTTTTTGCTCTCATGTTGGTTGATTCCTCCAGGAAGACACCAACACAGAGTTACAAAAGCAAGGGATTTACAGGGGATGAGGGTAGGGTGGGGAGGGACACATGTCTGTGAAAGATAATGGGGAGAGGGAGCAGGAGCAGGAAGGGAAAGCTTTAGACTGCGATGCTGGTCTGAGACCTGGAAAAGAAAGGGGGAAGGAAGGACAGTTGGGTAGGATGAGCCTCAGACTTAGGTACAACTCCAAGGTCTTGTCTGACCCAACAAGAAGCTTTGGGGCAAAAATTTACCTGTAGGGTGTCCCCACTGGTGAGGAATGGTAAGCCTCACTCAGTCATTGGCTGGAACTGCATGAGGAGAGAGAACCTCAGCTTAAAAGTTGAGGCAGAGCCTAAAGACAGCTGAGAGCCATCAGCTAACTGTGCTCCTTGGGGCAGATTCTCCCTCGAAAATAAATCTGAGCAGCGCCCCTCAGGACATCTGCAGTCTGCTTTGTATTGTCGCCTCTGACGTGCCACATGCCTTCAACCACCGTTCAGCAGACAGGAGTGCCCACTTTGTGCCCTTAACCAAGCTCGCTGAGCAAAACCAGGCTCCTCTGGAGCCTGCGGTCTAACGGGGGAAATAAGTGCGAGGCAGATGTTCACAGTGACAGGGGCATGACTCCCAACCGCACTGAGTGCTCTGGAGGAGAGGAAGACCTTCCCCTGGGAGCAGGTGACAGACGAACCTGAATTTCTCTTGCCTCTCCCTGCATACATTGTCCTTCTGCCATAACATCCTTCCCCTGCTGCTTTGCTTGGCCAACATCCTTCACAAATAACATCCATGAACACGTCTTTAGGGTGACCAGTTGTCCCGTTTGCTTGGCTAATTCTAGTTGATTCCTTCTGTTCCAGTGTACGTATTAGCATTACCCACTCATACTCAGAATATCTCAGTTTGGACAATATATTATATGGTCATTTATTTACCAAGAATTTATATTTTCCTAGACATTTATGCAGAATATTCATTTAAAGCTCAGTGTGCCTTTAGAATAGTAACTTTTTTAAAAACCAGTTTTACATTGTGAAAGTGAGACACAGGTTAAGTAACTCGAGCAAGGTCACAGAACCAGTGATGCTGGGATTCACACCTAAGCAGCCTGGCCCTGAGGCTGCGCTCTGAACCACCAGGCTGTTTTGCCTCTCGGGAAGCCCTCCTCTGATGCCCTGTTCCACCCCTCAGCCAGCGTGACTGTGTCTGTGTGACCCCTTTGTACCCTGTACGAGCCCTGTCGTAGCACACTGTGAGGGGCCCAGATACTGCCTCTCACTCCTCATCCCCTCACCCCCAGCGCCTCACACAGACCGAGCTCGGTGAGTCTGTTGAATGACTCAACTAAGACGGATGAGCGGGTCATCGATGTGTGCCACCTGGACTGTTAACTGGAACAAGCCCTCAGGTGAGTTATTTTGCTCCTTTTTATGTGTTTCCCCCCTTATCCAACCTTCACACGTTATGTACCTTCACCCTCTGGCTTAATACTGGTCCCACACCTGCCCAGTTAAGACAACTGTGGACTAAAAAGGGACATCTTTGAAAGAAGTGTATTCCGTAGTTCTTTGTTTTGTTTAATTCTCCTTGTGATGTCGAATTCATTGGGCAATTTATATTTCTTTTCATGTCCCTGAAGTAGTGTTTTATTTTTAGGTATTTCTAACCCAGAGGGCACTCCAAAGACAATGATATTCTGGGTTTGTTATAAAGGAATATATAATTTTTTTAAAAAAATCATATTTGGCATCTTGCTAAGAGACTTTCAAAGGGAGGAGACAGTTGAATAATTGAGAGATGATGGTGTTTTTCTCACCTTGCTTTACCTTCTCACGTTCCACAGGGGCTAGTCCTGAGGAAATGTAAAAAGAGGACAGACATATAGTAATTCTAAAAGCTTCACGCTACCTTTGCGTTCTTAGTTAAGACCTTAGTAAATAAATAAAATTTCTTAAGCTATTGGAGATGGAGCGCTGAAGCTCTTGACATGGTTACAGAGAGCAGAGGAAAGGCAGCCAAGAGATTACTCTTCAGCCAGAAGTTCCCGGTCATCTGTGCAGTGCATACCCCAGTATCAGGGAGGATATGATTTTATTTTTGACCATTATATTTTTTAAAATTTCATAGATTAAAAATTATTAGGGAGTTTCAACTGATAAAAACAAAGAGAACAGTATCATGAACTGCATATACCCAGCTTTAACATTTATCTTATAACCAGACTTGCCTACTTGAGTCAAGAACGCTACTCTCTCTAGTCAGTTTTTCTCCCAGTGTCAGTGTTCCCTTTGGTTAGGCTCCTATTACTCTCATTAAAAAAAAATCAATCTGTTAGGCCTATTCCAGCCACTCCTCCCTTCTCTCCTTACTCTAGAGAAAAAATGACCTTACATCATGGTTTGGAGCAGGCTGCTGTGAAGTTACTTATCCTGAAATGCTGTAGACATCCCGAAGCTGTCATAGGAGAAGAAGGGAGGGAGGCAGGGGCAATTCCTGCTGGAATGATGAGGCATCAGAGCTGCCCTTTGAAAGATTATTAACTTTTGAAGAAGATTTTGGATGGATAACAAAAGAACTAATACTTGCAATTTTTAATTACTGTAATGACAACAATAGCTAACATGTTCGGCATGCTTACTCTATGCCAGGCGCTGTTCCAAGCAGTTTTTTATCTGTATATATATTTTTTTGGACTATAGTCAGTTTACAATGTTGTGTCAGTTTCTGGTGTACAGCATAATGCTTCAGTCATACATGAATATACATGTATTCATTTTCATATTCTCTTTCACCGTAAGTTACTACAAGATGTTGAATGTAGTTCCCTGTGCTATACAGTATGAACTTATTTATCTATTTTATATATATTAGTTAGTATCTGCAAATCTCAAACTCCCAATTTATCCCTTCCTACTCCCTTCCCACCTGCTAGCCATAAGTTTATTTTCTACGTCTGTGAGTCTGTTTCTGTTTTGTAAAGAAGTTCATTTTTCTCTCTCTCTCTTTTTTGTTTTTAGGTTCCACATATGAGTAATATCACATGATATTTATCTTTCTCCTTCTGGCTACTTCACTTAGAATGACAATCTCCAGGTCCATCCATGTTGCTGCAAATTGCATTAGTGTATTCTTTTTTATGGCCAAGTAGTATTCCATTGTTTAAATGTACCACAAGTTCTTTATCCATTCATCTGTCCATAGACATTTAGTTTGTTTCCATCTCTTGGCTATTGTAAATAGTGCTGCTATGAACCAAGCCCTTTTCATATATTATCTCATTAATTCTCATAGCAGCTGAGAGAGGTGCAGGAACTGTTACCATTTCCATTTTACAAATGAGGAACCTGAGGCACAGGGGAGTTAACTCATCCAAGGGCATACATAGCACAAGGGGAGGGAAGCGCAGACATTCATGGGGTCATAGGGTGGGAGTGGAGGTCATGGAGACTGACTCCTTTGTTGAGAGAGCCATAACTCAAGGGGAAAGGAGCTTCTCCAGGACACACAGCCAGTGGGTGGCAGGGTTGAGACTCTCGTCCAGGGACGCTGACTCGGGCCTGCTGAGTTTCAGATTTCCACGCAGCTGTCTCCACTGCCAGACCCTCCTCAAGAGGTCTCATAAGACCAGTTCTTTGCCTCTCAGCTTTTGTTAGTATTGACTCTTCTCTTCCTATCTCCTCCTTCCAGGAATATTTCTTGCTTTGTATACTTTTTTATCTTAGCTCTGCAAATCATTGAGCTTTGCAAACAGTTAGAGAATACGAGCTGTTCAAGACATAGTACAAAGCCAATGTAAACGTGGGGGAAGAATCTCCTGCCTCCTTCTGTGAAACCGTAAATATAAAGCAAATTGTTTTCATTGCTTTTATCCATTTCCTCCACCTTATAGCCTCAAAGGTGTCTGAAGGATAATTTCTTTCTGTGCCATGAAAAGCACTGCCCACCGTGGTGCTTATTCACTTTATTTTCCTTTTATAATGGAAAAGTAAAAATGCAATGTAAGAGGACCACTGCAGCACAGCACTGATTCTCAAATCAGAGGCGGCAACAAGAAATGGCAATAGATTGAGTTATAAGGATTTCCCTTCTCCTTTTTATTTTTTAATGCATGTTACTATATACTCATAGGTTTTTACCTATTCACTATGTTACAATCATAGTCTTTTTTTTTAAACTAAATTTGTCCACTGGAAGTCTCTTTAATCTGGTTCCTGTGTCTTTTTGATATAACCCTATTAATCTTTAAGTTGTTGCTTGCCTTCTGTGACAGTGGGATGTCACAATAAGATGTCATGGTGTATATTCTTGCTAGTTCTTTTTTGGGGGGGGTAATTATTTCAGTTTTTTATTCTGTGGAAGAATAGAAGGAGTAGTCTAGAGTGTATGGATTTTAGAACTCCTTGAAAAAGTTTGAAAGCCATTAGTTAGATCACTGTGCCATTTGTGACTTCAAAAAAAAACTACTTAAATCTTCAGGAGCAATATTTTTAGAGTCTTATTCTGGAAACGGAATTTATAAGTTTTCTAAATCAAGAGTTTCTATTTTTCACTAATTTCATCTTTTCTCCCTTTCAACTCTTCCACTTACTCTTCTCTTTGCTGAGTCACATTTTTAAAAAAGAGAAGAGAAGAGAAAGAATACACTGGTAATTGCTTACTAAGGAAACTTCACAAGAAAAGAAATAGCATTCTCAGATACTGATCCCGCCCAGAGAGTGGTGACAGAGATAGCATACCCAGACGTCCGCTGTCCTCGGTGACCGTCTTTGCTCGGAGGGCCATCCCTCCGGCCTGTCCAGCGTCGGCTAGAGGCAAAAGCAGCTTTTGCACTTCAGGGCCGGCGTGCCTGGACTCACACTTTAGCCCTCCCCTTGCTTAATTTCTGTAATGTTCGCGTTTTCCTCCCTCCAGCACCAATCGTTGAAGTGAGGCAAAACCAGCCTTGTAATTTGGAGGTGAGGATTAAATGACAAATTCTACACAGTGTAAGCACAGGACCTGAGGCAAAGCAAGGGTTCAGCAGTTGTTGAATTCCTTCTGCCTTGTATTAAATTTGCACATGCGGGCTGTGTATCTGCCTCATTTCTGTAAATTTTTTAAACTAAATATAAGACAACTACAACAACTACATAAAATACAGTTTGATGAACTGTCATGGATGAGCATTCTTTGAAACATCACCCACATGAAACAGGCCTCGTCTTCCTCCACTGGACGACGTACGTGCTGGAGAGCAGGACACAGCCTTGCTTCCATAGAGTGGATGATTCTATATCACCTTGCACTGCCAGAGGTCAGACATGCCAATGAGAGAAGACACTGCATTTAGCTAAATTAAGTTGTCCCAAATCCAGCAAAGACTTTGCTAGCAAAACGGAGAGCTCTTTGTCCAGGACGGTGTGGCCCGGGCATTGATGTGAGTTAGCGGCACAATTCCATACCCTGCTCCTGTGGCCATGGAAGGAGTGGCCTGCTTTGTAGTTTTTAAATCACAGTATGACTAGGAAAAATGCAGATGTTTAGAAATCTTTGTGCTCATCCCAGGAGTCCTGAGCTCCCACTTGTAAAAAGGAAGTTCATAATGTTGGGAGTCCCTGAGGAGGAAGACGCAGCTTTAGGATCTTGGCTCTTTCGACCTTCAGTCAGTGGTGGTGACCGGTGGTTGGCTGCAATCCTAATGCCGACATACCGGGCTCCCCTGGCCTCCCTCTTCTCTGGCTCCTCCCCGTTACACTCTTTGGCTGTGGCTCTGCTTTGTGTCTCCGTGACCTGCTGTCCACTTTCCAGGTCTCTGGGCTGGCTAGAAATTCTTGGCAAGTTCTGAACACTGCCTCCAGGAGTTCCCTCACACCTTAACCAAGGGAATGTCTTTTTTCTTCTCTCTGTTCTTTTTTTTTTTTTTTTTCTGTTTTGTCTTCTTTCTGTTTGCTTTTTTTGTTTGTTTTTTGTTTTTTTTTCTTATGCTAGACTTTTAAAAAATTTCATGAAGCTATGACATTATGACAATCTTGGTATTGCTTTTTGGAACCAGGTAAGGGAGGCTTACTTCTGTTATTAAGACTGGTTGTGCCAGGCTCACACTGTCCACCTCAGAGCACACCCTGGCACTGCTGATTAGCTTGCTCTGCACCTTGTCTCTCTAACAAGACTGTAGGTACCTTGAGAGTAGGGAGCATGTCTGTCTTTCTTTCTTGACACCTGAGCACTGGGCGTTGCCATCCATCTACCATGTGTGGCAACAGCCAGAGAAGAGCCTTGAGTTTGCCATTTTGTTTTGCCCAGCCATCATGTAGCAGGTCAGGTCACAGCCGATCTAGCTGTCATTAGAGTCAAGGTCTAACTAGCTGGTGCTTTTGAGAAATAATGCCTTCATTAGAAAGGAACGTCTTCCCTCTCTCATTAGAGAACTTTCAGAGAGCTGCAGAAAAATAATCATAATCTTCATAGTGTTTGGTGAAGAGGAACAGATTGTTACCAGAGTGTTGAAATTGACTTTAGGGCATTCTTTCTCAATCAAGGCTCAAATATTTTGACCTGTGGTAGACAGCTGAGGCAGTACAAGGGTGGCCATGGTCCTTGCTCCTGAAGTGTCTGTAGTCTTGTTGGAGAGACAGGCCCAGAGCAAGACAACCAGCAATGCTAGAGCATCTGAGAAGGGTGCTCTGGGACAGACAGCATGTGCTACAAGGTTGATAGAGGGAGGGAGAACGTGAAGGTCTTAAATTGGACCTTCATGAATGGGAGGATTCCTAAGAGCAGAGAGGAGGGCTGTGGAGGAGGAGACCAAGGTGTGAACAAACTAATGTGCAGGATGTATCTGAAGGAACTGAGTAGGGAAATTCATCTGGAGTAGACAGAGGGTAAGACGAAGAAGTAATGATAGGCAAATTGAGAAGGGTTTGTCATAGATCATAGCGGGCAATAAATACCAACCTAAGGGGTTTGGAGGTGAGAAAGAGTGTTCTAATGAAGGTGATGTTCTCGGATTAGCCTTGGAAGAACCCGCAGCGTATTAGGAGTGGAGTGGTGCTGAGAATAGTGTCGCTGACGTGGGCACAGATTGCTGCTGGGGCTGCTTTTTTGAGTAGCAAAGCTTAGGCCACTGTGTTCTCCTCCTAAACTAATTCTGCACTATTTTTATAGATCTGTGCTAGCAGTTCATCACACAAAGAGTTTTTGCATCATTCATGGTGCCAGGCAGTACATTAACACTGTATTTTAATGTTTGACTTGGAATAAATATTGACATCAATAACTCTTTTTAAGGACATTTCTGATTGATAATAGACATCTCAATAGCTGCTTACTAGATTGAGTCCAAGAGTCATGTGGCTGTGGCATATGTGACAACCTTTGACATTGCTGTTTGAGACCAATGAGGGAAGCCTGTCATTAAGATTGGCTGTGCCGTGGCCACAAATGCCATGAGCAGCCACCCTATGTGTGCAGCCCTGGTTGCCCAGCACACTGATGCATGGGAAGGGCACCTTCAGAATGATGTCATGATGTCAGTCGTCTGGTCAATTTGCCAGCATATGTTCTGTGCCTTTTCTATAATTTTAATGTATCATATTTGAATTTTTTATTAAAAATAGGTTTTAGTTTGTTCTTCTAAAGTAAATGCATCTGAATCATATTTTTAGCTGTAGTTAATTCATTTTTGGTCCACTTTAATCTGAATGTGCCTCATGACCTTTGGTGGTGCTCTGTGGTCAGATAAGTTTGGAGACACCAGTATAGTTTGTCGCTTCATATGGATAGTGACTGAGTAAGCAGTGAACTTGACAAGGAGAGGAGAAAGAGGTTTAGGAGCCTCAGAGAGTCTGGCTCTATGAGTATCTACCTTCCTTAATCCCAGATTTGTACTAGACCACATGGTTCAGAGGTATAAACTAGCTTTATTTGAAAAAGCTAATGGTCTGGTTAGAAATCTTGTTTATTCATAAGCTGACCTGCTGAAGGTAGGTCTAAGTATCTTGAATAGATGGAAAATGGGCCTGTTGGCTGACTGCATACCAGCATTTGTTAAGTATTCCAAGTTCAATCAAATGTCAGTTTAGAGTGTGTTCAATATGTAGATTAAGTCCTGAACCAAAATACACAAAAATGAAAGGCTCAACTAATAGAATTTAAAGGCAAGTTGATACTCTGCCAACTTTGTGAGTTGAGCATAAGCAGAAGATTAAAATGAGACCAGTGAAGATGGAGAATGTGGTAGAGATGGAAGAAGATGACCAGTGATGATCAGGCTTGTTACTGAAACCCTGGAGAGCTTGTTGCAAGTTACTAATTACAAGCGAAACATTCACTACCCAAGAAGATTACAGCTTTTAGAACACGTAAATCCCTAACGTCCTTCATGTACAACATGAGCCAGGCAAAAGGTGGCAGTGAGCATTTCTAAAGTTTCAGACATCTCAAGACAGTGATATGATTTTCATTGCTTGATAAATACAATTCTTCAGGAGAATCTTTCCCCCTGACTTAATAAAGAGGGGATTTCACATAGCTGCTGTTGGAGTCCAGTGAATAAGGGTTTTGTGTTCCATGTATCATTGGCTCTTTCTCATATCAGCTCTGGGAAGGATGACTTTGGTACAAAGCTGTCAATATGCGTCAATAAGGCATTTCCCACTTTAAATTATAAAGATATACTCATATATTGCCAAATAAGTCTTGATAAATCAAATGCACTACCATTTTTGTATTGATTCCATAAGACATTCTGAAGTTTCATTGTAAGAGTGAGGTGAAGCAATCTTCCAGAGAAATCCAACGGTTAATAGTTTGGAGTTTTTCCTTCCAGTATAACTTACATGCATATAGGTATGTATTTTTTATTTTATAAAGTTGAGATCATACAGTATATAAGAATATATGCCCTACTTTTTCACACGTCATATAATTTACCATGTTATTAAGTGTTCTTCGAGAACATGAACTTTTAAGGACTGAATAGTTTTCTATTATTGGATGTCCTAGAATTTATTTACTAACATTCCCTTTTTGTTAAATGATCATTATCTGCTGTTTTTTCACTTGTATAAAAACAATGATGGTTATCCTTGCACGTCAGACAAGTGTTTGTGAATTTTTTAGGATAAATTAATGTAAGTTAAGTTATTGGTTAAAATACATTTTTAAAATAAACGTCACTAAAATGCTTCCAAAAAGCTGACTCCTGTTTCTGTTTTGTCTAAGACTATGAAAAAAATGGCTATTTCAGTGTGCTCCACCAACACTAAGTGTTACTGTTAAAAATTATTTTGCAGATTCATAGATAAAACATGGTATCTTATTTTAATTTATGTTTATTTTTCCAAGAAATTGAATTTCTCCATATATTTGTGTCCTTGTATTTACTGCTTTGGGTAATTCTGAGCTCTAGAAAGTGACCCTCTTTGCAGATTGGCTTCAGTATGAGCATGAGTGATGGGGCAGCAGTTATAGTTTGTAACTAACCACAAACCCAGGCGAAGGACAGCCATTCTCATAGACTGATTAGATCAGCAAATATATATCTACTTAATGCACACTTGTCATAGCTTTGTGTTCCTTATTAATTCTTTCCCTGACATTTATTGATTATGGTTCATAATATGGTTTGGTAATTCATTAAAAAATAACTGTGTGATGGGTGGAATAGTTTTTCTTATTATGGATTTACAGATTCATTAGTATCATACTTTAAAAACTGCATATTCACCACCAGTATTTCAATTTATTCACCACCAACCTATGCAAATTCTTCGGCTTGAGGAATACTTGGAGAGACCATCCGGATCATTTTTCTGCCCTGAGACACAGCCTAATCAAATTAGGCTGGAAGAGGCCATAGAGGGAAAGTACTATGTTAAATCGGGAAGCTTGGTTTTGAATCCTGGCCCTCTGAGGGACCTTGGCCAAGCCAAACTTCTCCATCTAAGCCAAGCCTTCAAGTCTCCATCTGTAAAGTACGAATAACAATCCCAGCTTTACTTACCATAAAATGTGTTCATTGAAAAATAAAAGATACATATAACATACAAAACACTTTGTAAACTTATAAAGTATGGAAATGTAAAGTATTGTAGAATGTATTTCATTAAAGGACTCAGTCATGAGCTGAGTAAATATTGATTAACATGGATTAATTATTTTGTACATGGCCTTTTTGTTTCTAGGCCCCAAAGTTTTACACAAAGTTTGGCTCATACCTGAAAGAGCGTACTCCCTGACTCTCTCTATGCATACTAATTTTCTCTTTCTAAAAACTGATAGAAACGTCTCTGATTTGAGGACATCTAAGAACCATCATGGTAGCATAAACACATGAATGTTTCGTGCTTGTTTTGAGCCTCTCTGAAAATACTCATTATTTGGTACCTCCTCTTGTTAAGTTTCAAGTCTTTTCTTTTCTTGTCTGAGAAAATACTGAGTCTATAAAGTTAGTGATTTCAGCAATACCTACATCTTCAAAATTACAAGGCATGCTTTGGGAGGAGGCTTGCAGCTTCTTCCTCTGATGCGAACTAAGGCATTCTTCTTTGATAACTGTCGAAATGGCAGGGAGGGTAGCCAGGAGGAAACAGTCCATCATTTGAGGCTTGAATTAATAAACAATTAAGTGATGGAAATAAATCAGCTTCATTTCAGATCTAGGCTGACAAGAAACCAGCTATGAAAATTCAGCAGATTTCTAGAATATTCTTTCACACTGATTAGTTGGCACACTCACAGTGCTGTGAGGCATGGCCATTATTTCCTAAATTCCAGGGTCTGGGAACTGCAGCTGGTAGTATCCTCTAGTCTCTTTCACACAATTGATAGTTAAAAGTTTTCTATTTCTATCAAATTTTAAATTTATAATTTGCTTTGAGTTGTACAACATTAAATGTATCGAAATATTATAATACTTTACTTTTTAGAATCTTAGAAGCTTTTAAAATAGCATTTGCTCATAATTCTACAACTGCAACACAATGGCCATTATTATTTTAATTAATTTTTAACCTTTTAAAAGCATGGTTTTACAAAGTGTAATCACAGATTATATTCAGTAGTAACTTTTCATTTAGCACTAAATTCTAAACAGTTTTCCTAATTCACAGTGTAGATTTTATGTTAATTATCAAGATGTTAGTTGCAAATTCATTTTCCATCAAGTGATCATACTCTTAACCTTTCTCCATCGTAGGACATGTCCATAGCTTCTAATTCTATAGTTCTCTCCGAAGGTATATTTATATTATAATACATTAATTCATAGAAACATCAAATACTTAAAAGTGGAAAGGGAAATTATGTAGAAGGAAGTGGTACAAAACTATGGAAATATCTAAAAAAGTTCACGTAGACTTACCTGAAAAAGTTACTCTCACACCAGAGGCTTGCGAGGAGAAAGATAGTCTCACTTTTAGTATTTTATGTTTGTAGATGAGGATTTGAGAGGTTGGAATGAAGTCCCACTTGAGGTGGGGAGCTGGAACTGTCCCTGGTTGACGCCTGAACCCTCAGCACACTGTACTCGTGGTAAGGGGAGTAGGATCCTACTCCCACCTGAGCAACAAGGAGAACAGCAATGAAAACAGCAGGAAAGCTCCTTCCTTGGGCCCTAGGTGAGCAAAGTCTGGAGGTGGAAGATCTGCTTCTGGGACTGGTTCTATATCTTTATTATGTGTATGATCTTGGCCAAGTCACTGTTTCCCTGGTCTGGTTCCATCTTTGGAATCAGATCAGATAACTTCTAAGATGCTTGCCTGCATTCTCTAATTTTGTTATTTGTAAACATTCTGTCTACTCAGCGCTGCTCTGAGCTGTCTGGAATTATGGGAAATTAATGTGATTTGCAAAGCAGAGGAAATTTAGTTCTGATGGAGGCAGAAATTTCTTAGAACAGATAGAAGGCCCAATGCAACTAACTTTAAAATATTTTCATGTCTTTCTTGGCATTTCAGTTTTCCTGTTAAGACAGCATATCTTTCTGAATTGGAAATCTGGCTATGAATAGAGATGCTTTCAATTTATTGAAAATGCAAGGGCTGTGACTCCTTTTCTGCTTATTCCATTTTATCCTGCTGAGAAGTCAGTCCTTGGCCATTCATGAACCTTCCATTTACATTTCTAACAATGAGAGGGGAGTTGACATGTGAACTAGGTATCTTGCTGGCAAAGGTCTTAAAAGCTTGAGTTGTTATAGTTCATAGGCCAGCTGTTGCATAGATGGAAACTATTGCAGCCCAAATTTCCAGTTAAGTCAGCTTCTCTCATGATGTGAAAATTTGCAGGTCTGTGTTTCTTACCCCCTCATTTCCTTTGTCCCTCCTGGTTAACCTCAGAGTCAGTCATTTTCTCCTCCCTCTACTTCCATGTGCACAGCAAACATGCACGAGAGATGCTGCCAGCTAGCTTGATAACCTTGGCACAAATGGGAAAAAAATCTACTTTCATTCATTTCAGGGCAATTTGGTCATACTCTCAAAATAGCCACTTGCTAGATCTGTGGCCTTGGCTAATTTATCAGACTTGTTTTTCTCTTCTGTAAAATGAAGGCTTTTTGGCTAGAGAATCTCCAAGATCCACAAAATTATACTTTCAGAAGAATAAGGCCTGAGACATAAGTAAATGCAGGCCTGGCTCCAGGCACATTGGTAAAGCAAGACATGCCGTCTGCCTCTGGAATTTCTTCCCTTTTTGCACACCTCATCATCACTTTCCCTCCATCCATTCTGCCAACATCTGGCACCTAGCAGACTTCTGCTGTCTCCTGCTGGCTGGCTCCATTAAGCAGTGGGTTAGCATTTTATGCCATTCCCTCTGCCATCTCTCCCACTTGGCATATTCATTTGCTAGCCATCCTTTAACTTTCAGGTTAAGTGCCTCCTCCATGAAGCCATATTTGATCATCTCATCTGTATTAATCTCTCTGATCTACTAACTTCCATACTAATAGCATTTTTAAAAAATTCATGGTATTTATTCTTGCCTTGTAAATAAAAATAAAATTTCTTTTACTGGCTTATAGTCCATCTGAAGGCAGAATATATATCCCAATTCTTGGTATAAAATCTGTTGAATGAATGAATGAATGTAAATGAGGGAGGCAGTGAGTGAGTGAATGAGTGAATGAATTCGTCACTGTATTCCCATTTGGTATCATGGTGTTCAGTTAGCAGACCCTCAATAAATGTTGATAAATGAATAATTTCACTTTTCTCATTATTCCCTTAGGCCCTTTCTAGATAACTAGCTTCTTAATTTCTGATTAATGAAGAGCTTATTAATAGCTGATAGCCTGATACGTTGCTGCTCAGAAAGGAATTTGTGTTCCAATAGCAGATTCAAAAGCATGACTCATTAATGGTGTACATTTCAGATAATGGACTAGAAGAGGTTCGTGGGATGTGTGGTTACATGGAGTCAGAGACAGGAGGTGGTTCCATCTACTATGCAGGTGCCTGCCTCCTAGCCTCTGCATAAAATGGATTTACATGTATTAACTTTTAATTTATTATGCAAAACAAAAATTCTCCATAGAACACTTAATAATTGTGGCAAAGCTGACAGCCAGCTGCTGTTTTGTTCCCTTGCAAATATTCTTGCTATTCAACTGCAGTGTTCTCACGTTGGCCATCTTGGCCATGAATCTGTGAGCTGCACTAAAGAAGGAGGGCTGTCTAAGATTATCCCAAAGAAAGACGATCTGGTCTTCAGAACTTCTTCCACACTATCTTCCTGGAGTTCATGAGCAGTGCTCCCTTACATTCACTCTTGAGGATGCAGAAGGTGGCTTTTTGCAATGTGACTGGGAGATGAGAGAGACTCTTAGGATGTTTCTACTAATGAACAGCACAGTCTTTCTTGTTTCTTTGAGTGTATGTGAGTGGCCTTACCTCATCCAAGCACACAATGCTAATGGCTCTGCCTCACCCACCACCATGGACTGTGTCTTTCCTATAATGTACTTCAAAAGAGACGATCACTGGTAAAGAGCAGTGCAAATGTTGAAGGCCTCCTTGTTTTGTGATTGCTTAGCCTCTTACTTAATTCAGTCCCTGCAGTTTCCCATAGATTATATTTGTCACATTTTAGAAGACCAAGTATATCTAAATAATCTGGTATAATGCCCAGCAAAGTACCATGAGTGAACTGACAGTGAATAAACGACTAGTGAGGGTAAAGTGGAGGTTTGCAAATATAACAATCAAGAAACCAGGGCAAAATTCAACTTACCTTGTGCATTTGGCCCCGAGAGGAAACATCTAGGTGCCTCAGTGGAGGAGATGCCATTGTCTGTATTTGTACTGAAAGTATCTTCCCCATTCTTTTCTCCATCAGCCCTGCTGCATGTTAGAAACATTGTGTATACCTGGGGAGGGGGGGCGCTAAAACTTGATTGAATTGGCTATTCCAAATAATGTTAAAGTTAGTAGAGCCCAAGACTGTGGGTCATTGTAAGAGCAAAATACAGCCTTTGATCTGTCTGCAGAAAGCAGTGTGTTTACAAAAGCAATCACTCAAGGTTAATAGCTCTGCATCTGTGGTGTTTGGTATTTAAAGAATCAGTTTAATGTCTTTTATTCAAAGAAAAGCCGTAACAATGTTCTGTGGTAGTTAATGCATTTCAAGTATACTTGAGATTTAAGGAGTAGACAAAAAAGAAAAGAAATAGGTTTCTCATGGTTGAGACTTCTGATGGTGAAAACAACCATTAAAAAAATCTAATTTCTTTTCTTGAAAATCTTTATTCAGTGTATTTAAAAAAAAAAAGTTCACCCATTTCTCCCACGCCTTACTCTCTGCCCCTTGCCAACTACCAATCTGTTCTCTGTATCTATGAGCTTGGTTTTGTTTTTGTTTTTTAAATTCCACATGTAAGAGAGCTCGTATGGTATTTGTCTTTCTCTGACTTATTTCACTTAGCATAATGCCCTTGAGGCCCATCCATTTTGTCCCTGCTGTTGGAAATGGCAAGCTTTTATTCTTTTTTATAGTTGAATAATATTCTTGCCCCCTTCACACACATTCATACACACTACAATTTCTTAATCCATTCATCCATTGATGGACGCTTAGATTGGTTCCATATCTTGGCTATTGTAGATAATGCTGCGATGAGCATGAGGGTACACATATTTTTTTAATTAGTGTTTACATTTTCTTTAAATAAATGCCCATAAGTGAAATTTCTAGATCATACAGTAGTTCTATTTTTGATTTTTTTGAGGAAAATCCATGCTGTTTTCCATATTGCATGTACCAATTTATGTTCCCACCCACAGTGTACGAGGGTTTCCTTTTTGCCACATCCTTGCTGGTACTTGTTATTTCTTGACAATTTGATGATAACCATTCTAAGAGGTGTGAGATAATAACTCATTGTGGTTTTAATTGGCATTTCTCTGATGATTAATGATGCTGAGCACCTTTTCATGGACCTGTTGGCCATCTGTATGTCTTCTTTGGCAAAATGTCTGTTCTTATGCCCATGTTTTTAATGGATTTTTTTTTTTTTTGCACTATTGAGTTGTATGAGTTCTTTATGTATTTTGGATATTAGCCCCTCTTATCAGATACATGATTCACAAACATTTTCTTCCATTCTGTAGGTTCCCTTTTCATTTTGTTGGTGGTTTCTTTTTGCTATGCAGAAGCTTTTTATTTAATATACTCCCACTTGTTTATTTTTGCTTTTGGTGTAGATTCAAAAAATCATCTATAAGACCTATGTCAAGGAGCTTACCACCTATGTTTTCTTCTAGGAGTTTTATGATGTCAGTTCTTACATTCAAGTATTTAATCTGTTTAGAGTTAATTTTTGTGTGGTGTAAAATAGTTGTCCAGTTTCATTCTTTTGTGTGTGGTTGTCCAGTTTTACCAGCATCTTTTATTGAAAAGATTATCCTCTCCCCTTGTATATTTTTGGCTCCTTTGTTGTAATTGACCACATATGTATGGATTTATTTTTGGACTCTCTATTCCATTCTATTGGTCTATATGTCTGTTTTCATTGCAAATACCATCCCGTTTTAATTACTATAGCTTTATAAGATAGTTTGAAATCAGGCCATGTGATTCTTCTAGCTTTGTTCATCTTAAGACTGCTTTGGCTATTTGGTGTCTTGTGTTTCCATACAAATTTTAAGATAATGGAGGTTTTAGGGTTTTCTATATATAGTATCATGTCATCTGCAAATAGAGACAAATTCTACTTCTTCCTTTTCAATTTGGGTGCCCTTGACTTTTTTTCTGGCCTAACTGCTCTGGCTAAAACTTCCAATACTATATTGAATAAAAGTGGTGAGAGTGGATATCCTTGTCTTTTTCCTGGTATTAGTGGAAAAGCTTTTGCTTTTTGCTGGTGGGTATGATGTTAGTTGTGGGCTTGCCATTTATGGCCTTTATTATGTTCAGGTATGTTCCTTCTCTTACTCACTTTGTTGAGAGTTTTTATCCTAAGTGGATGTTGATGTTTGTCAGATGCTTTTTCTGCATCTGTTGAGATGATCACATGATTTTTATCCTTCATTTTGTCAATGTGATGTATCACATTGACTTGCAGATGTTTGCAACATCTATGCATCCCTGGAATAAACCACACTTGATCACTGTGTATGATCCTTTTAATGTGTTGTGGAATTCAGTTTGCTAATATTTTGTTGAGGAGTCTCATCTATGTTTATCAGGGGTTTGAGCCTATAATTTTCTTTTTTGTGTACTATTCTTGTTTGATTTTGGTATGAGGGTAATGCTGACCTTGTAAATGTGTTTGGAAGAGTTCCTCCATATTTTTCAGAAGAGTTTGAGGAAGGTGGGCATTAATTCTTTGAATGTTTAATAGAATTCACCAGTGAAGCCATCGGTTCTGGTCTTAGATTTGTAGGAGTTTTTTGATTACTGATTCAGTCTCCTTGCTAGTAACTGATCTGTTCATATTTTCTATTTCATCACGATTTAGTCTTGGTAGATTGTATATTTCTAGAAGTTTATGTGTCTCATAGGTTGTTCAATTTATTGGCATGTCATTCTTCATAGTAGTCTCTTATGATTGTTTGTATTTCTGTTGTAGTATCTCTCATTTCTGATTTGAGTCCTCTTCTTCTCTTGGTGAGCCTAGCTAAATGTCAGTTTTCCTTATCTTTTCAATGAACCAACTCTGTCACTTTAAGATAGTTTCTTTGATCTTTTCTGTGATCTCTTCTGTTGTCTTTTTAGTTGCTACTTCATTTATTTCTGCCCTAAGCATTGTTATTCTTTGCTTCTACAAACTTTGGGCTTTGTTTGTTCATCTTTTTCTAGTTCTTTGTGGTGTAAAATTAGGTTGTTTATTTGAAACTTTTCTTGTTTCTTGAAGTAGGGATTCATTGCTGTGACCTTCCGTCTTAGGGTTGCTTTTGCTGCATCACATAGATTTTGGATCATTGTGTTTCCATTTTCATTTGCCTCCAGGTATTTTTAAAAATTTCTTCTTCAATTTCTTCAGTGACCCATTGGTTGTTTAGTAGCATATCTTTTAGCCTCCACGTGCTTGTATTTTTTGCAGTTTTTTTTCTTGTAGTTGATTTATAGTCTTATACCATTGTGGTCAGAAAGGATCCTTGATATGATTAAAATCTTTTTAAATTTTTTGAGACTTCTTTTGTGTCTTAGCATCTTATCTATCCTGGAGAATGTTCCATGTGCACTTGAAAAGAATGTATATTCTGCTGCTTTTGGATGGAATGTTCTATTTATATCTATTAAGTCTACTTGGTATAATGTGTGATTTAAGATCAGTGTTTTCCTATTGATTTTCTGTCTGGGTGATCAGTCCATTGATGTTAGTGAGGTGTTAAAGCCCCTACTATTACTATGTTGGTATCAATTTCTCCCTTATATTTGTCTATATTTGCTTTATCTATTTAGGTTCCTATGTTGAATGCATATATATTTACAATTATTATTATATCTTCTTGAACTGATCCCTTTATCGTTATGTAATGTCCTTCTTTGTCTCTTATTAGAGTCTTTGTTTTAAAGTCTATGTTGTCTGACATCAGTGTTGCTACCCCAGCTTTTTTGTTTGTTTCCATTTGCATGGAATACCTTTTGCTACCCCCTCACTTTTAGTCTGTGTCTTTAGATCTGAATTGTGTCTCTTGTAAGTAGTATTTAGGTGGGTCTTGTTTTTTTAATCCATTCAGCCATTTTGTCTTTTGATTGGAGAATTCAGTGTGTTTACATTTAAAGTATTGATGGGTATGTCATTATTGCCATGTTGTTGTTTTGTAATTGTTTTTGTAGTTCTTCTCTGTTCCTTTCTTTTTTTCTTTCTCTCTTCATTTGTGATTTGACTTTCTTTAGTGGTATGCTTATATTTATTTCTATTTATCTTTTGTGTGTTTACTATAGGTTTTTGCTTGTGGTTAACATAAGGTTTACAACTTATACCGTCTATCATAAGTGATAACAACTTAGTGTGTTACCACATTAGACTGAATATCTTTACTCTCTTCCCCCAGCACGTTTTATGTTTTTGATGTCATATTTTACATCTTTTATTTTGTGTATCCCATAACTAATTATTGGAATCAGTTACTTTTAATACTTTTGGTTTTTAAGCTTTACAATAGCTTTATAAGTAATTAATTTACTATCTTTACAATATATTTACTTTTCCCGTGAAATTTATTCTTTCACATGTGTTATTGTTACTAATTAACTCCCTTAATTTTTCAGCTTAAAGAAGTCCTTTTAACGTTTCTTGTAAGGCCATTTAGTGATGTTTAGTGATGATGAACTCATTTAGTTTTTGCTTAACTAGAAAAATTTTTGTCTTCGATTCTGAATAGTAACTTTGCTGGGTGGAGTGTTCTTGGTTGGAAGTTTTTTTTTGTTTCAGAATATATTGTGCCACTCCCTCTGGCCTGCAGAGTTTGTGCTGAAAGATCTGCTTATAGTCCTATGGGAGTTGCTTAGTCTATGGGGTTCCTTAGTCCCTGGGGATTTTGACTTCTGATGAAAGTCTAACATAACCATTTTTTAATGTCTTAATATTCTTTCTGTGGCAATCCCAGGAGACATTTATTGTGGATTGTGCTGTAAGTATAAGGACAGAGGAGTTGTTGATAATAACCCAAATCTGGATGCTTTTACCAAGCAGTATGAGTTGATTTTCAGTTGTAGACTCTCTGCATGTTCATAACCTACCACCCGTCAACTTACCATTTTTGAAGGAATTAGAAAAAACAAAACTGGTGGTGTTTTGAAAGGATAAAATTAGAAAACACTATATACTGTAATACAGTTTTTTTCACCTATAAAATATGATAATGTCTTCATCATAGGAGTTAAATGAACTAATAAATGTATGTGAAGCCAGTTTATAAATTATCAGCAACTTTATAACTTTGTTTTTATTATAAAGTGGCAATATCCTTTCCTCTCCAGTTTTGGTCACTTTGCATGTTTATCTAGTAATCATATATGTAGATAGGGGGTACTGAGAAGTTTGCTTTAAAATTACCATTATATTGCTTTATTAATATCTATGGTACTAATACCTACTTTATTGTTTTTCTGCATCTGAATGTTAGACTTCTGTGTAGAATTTATTTGTAGTTTGGCATCATTTAGTAATTATCCAGAGAGACAGAAAGGTGGTTTAATGTTACTTTTTTATGACTAGATCTGTTAGTAAAGGAGGATAAGCCTCATCATATCCATTACTGTATATGGATCCTGCAGCTAACTCATCCAAGACTTTATAAAGAACTAGCAGTGGAATTCCCAGCGTAGGAATACTTGCTTTAGGTTTCCTCCCTCAGCCTTCTGGTTTCAGTTTGATTCAGTCTGAGAAAGGCCAAGTAAATTAAGGACAGAGAAGGGCTGCATTGTGAAGATGGATTGAAAAAAAATGAGAATTTCAGCCTAGATACTTACCTATGGAGGTGTGTGATGTAATCGATTAAATGGTGAAGGGTTAGGATTTGTACAGTACCCCTGAAAGAGTACTCTTTAAAACTTTAAATAAACATTAGACTTAGATACCACTATCCATTTCATCAAACATGAAACCTGGAAGTAATTTTTTTCTAATACTTTTCTGATTATGGAAGTAATATGTTAATTGTAGACAATCTAGGAAATATAGTAAAGAAAATAATCCTATAACCCCATGTCATAAAGGTCTGTTAATCAGAACTATAATCACTGTGACTAGCCTTACAAGCTTTGTTTTGTGTGTGTGTTTATATCTATATTTAGATATCCATTCCTAGTTGTGTAATAAGTTTTGATTTTCAAAGTTGAAATCATAGTGTTCTTATTATCTTAATTAAGAATATTTCCTCATTGTCACATGCATGTATATGAAATTGTCACAATTTAGATGAACCATAATTTATCTGTACCCTGTTTTTGGACATTCCAAGTTGCCTCCCAGTTGTTGCTCTCATTCATAATGGGGCAATGAAAACACTCTTGTGTGTAAAAATTGGTGTGAAACTTTCTAATTATTTTATTATGGACAGTGCCTAAAAATGGACTAGCTGGGCCAAAGGTGCCCATAGTTTTAAGGATTTTTGAAACATACTGCCAGATTGTGGTCCAAAAGAGTACAGTGAGGGCTCCCAGTGTCACATCACTTCACCATTGTCTTACCAGCTCACCAAATGCTGCTGACTTTATGCACTGACTGCAAATTATGTTCCCTTCATTATCCTAGCCTTAGCTAAAGCCTCATCACTTCTTCATAGGTTTACTTCAGCAGCCTCTAGTCTTGATTCTCCAAAGTGTGTTTCCAGCGTGATCTTTCTCAATCAGGAATCTTACCACATCAGTGGCTCCTCTGTAGTCTGTATGTGAACCTCCGTGTTCCGGCTTGTATGCAGAGTCTCTGCAGTTCCCAACCCTGCTAGCCTCATCTGTAGATACTTGCCCACTTACAGTCCTGGCTTCAGTCCTTTTAAACTGTGGTAAAAGCCTCCGATCTAAGGCATGATTTTTTTAAATAAAAATATTGGTTAAAATAGGGAGACATAAAAATGACATATTTAATTTTTTTTTATTTTAACTTAAAACATATGTTCACGTTTGTTCACAAATCTTCCAATGTAGGGCCAAGGCCTTTTTTTTTAATGTGGTTCTACTTGTCAAGGTCCCTTTCTTGTGTAACCAGACATGTAATATGTCACTTACGAGTTCCAGTTTGGGTTTCTTTCAAATGAAATGAATACAAGAGCAGAATCTTCTAGGTTGTTATGGTATATTTCCCAAACTTTTACAGCTGTCTTATTCACTCGTAACTTGACAGTAATTTTTTTTTTTTTTTGGTGGCTAGTCTTTTTGAGTCCTTCTAAAAGACTCAGCCTAGTTTTCATAGAAACAATAACTCTTTGGGTTCACACTCATATTTCATTGGCTTATATAATATTGAATTATCTAATATTTAATTAGATTAATTAGATTATAAGACCATGCAAAACTGGCATACACATGTTGGGAACCAACATAAGTGACTCCTAGTGAGCATTATCCCTGAGGGGAGGCATTAAGGTTTGTGTGTCAATGAGCGTATCTTTCAGAGAAAATGGTGAATATTTGTTAATTCAGTAGAAATCAGTAAAAGAAGTTTTTCACTGACAGTTTTTCACTATGTTTATGGTCCCTGAAATAAGTCATAGTCTCTCCCTTCCATTTCTTCATCCTGCTGTTTGCTCTGAGCTTTGCAAGTTCAACCCTGGTATCATGGCTTCTTCCAGAAAGCTTTTTTTCATAGCCCCTCCCCTTGCAGCCAGTTGCCACTCCTATATGCTCACTTAGCACCACATGCTTTCCCCTATTAAAATGTGATATTGCAAGGGGAAGGGTATAGCTCAAGTGGTACCATGCATGCTTAGCATGCATGAGGTCCTGCGTTCAATCCCCAGCACCTCCTCTAAAATAAATAAATCAATAAGCAAACCTAATTACCCCACACCAAAAAAAACCAAAACAAAATGTGTACAGCAATTCAGTTGGTTAAAGTGTCCCTATATTCGACTGTGAGCCCAGTCAAACCAGGGGCCATACCATTTATCTCTGATTCCACAGTCTTGACTTTTAGAAAGGATTCATTACATGAATCCAAATTTGTATTTTTTTTTTCAGGAAGGTGGGATGAGCTGAAAATGTGAATACACATCCTTGTTATTAAAGTACATTTAATGTTTCTGAAATTAGAATAGGACTTGTAAAAAATGTTTATAACCTCAGTAGCTGTTACTAATTAATGATGTATCTTAAACATCAAAGAAATGAAAGTGGGTTAAGAAAAGTGAGAGCACTTCAGGGACAGCTAAATCTTAATGAGCACAGTCATCAAGAATAACAGTATTCTTCCACAAATACCCCTTTGCGCTGCTGTCAGAATCTCTGGGCCTGAGTAACCCATGCAGTGTTTCTCTTTGACTTCTAAGTCCTAAGGATGGCTCAGGGTAGGGATGCTGTGCAGCTCGTGGGTAAGAACATGAAGACTGGAGTCAGTGCCTTGGTTCAGAACTCAGTCCTGCCTCTTACTCTGTGCCCTCGAATAATCAGGTTCTCACTTTTATCATCTATAAAATGGAGAAAGTCACAAAATCACAATTTTAAATGATCCATGAAAACCACTTAGAGCTACTTGGCACGCAGTATGCCTTCAAGGTAAGTAACAGTTGTTAGTGCTATTATTGTGGTAGCAAAGAATTCATAAAAATGGTCTTTAAATAGTCTAATCATAGAAGGATCTATAACAATGCTTTTATAAATAGTAGCATCCCTTCTGCACACTCACTGCAGGGAATTCAAAGAGGGAGCACTAGGTGGGTGGATATTTGAATCTGGAATTGACCATTTGCCTGTTGTAACATTCTGGACCATTTTCTTAACGTCTCTTAGTCTTGATTTCTCTACCTGTAAAATAGAGATGATAACACAAAACTCAGAGGGTTATTATGGATATTAAATTATAGGATGCATATAAAGATAATAACTGCTCAATAAATGGTATCTATCACAGTCACAGACTTGGTACGCAAAGTAGAATTTTTTTGTTTACAACTGAATTTTTCTCACCTCTTGAGCCTCCATTTTCTCCATTGGCAGAAAATGCAGTGTTGCCAGCTTATGGTAAATCTGGAGACTTCCAGGCATTGCCCCTCAATCTCTAGGTGAGTAAGGACTCAGCTGATTGGGGGTTCTCTCCTTCTGCCTTCCACTTTGCCTCTCCCTTAGAGTGAGGTTCCGGGGATTAGGTGTTATTCTGACACCTGTGACACTTCCACCACATGGAGGGTTTCCGGTGGTCTTTGGCTCCGCTGAGTGCGCAGCCGAAAGTTTGCATTCTGCCTCCTGGGCTCCAAATCCTGATGTTACCTCTGGTTCCATGGAGCCTGGGGCATCTGCTTCATCTCTGTTACTTTGGGGGAAATTCTTGGTGTTCTCCAACACCTCACTGTGCAGGCGCCCCCATGCATGCCCATGCCCCACCCCCATGCTGCCATGGCTCTTCCATCCCTCCACACCTGCCAGGTGCTGAGCTTCTCTCACTTCTGAATTCCGCTAGGGTCTCTGTTCATTCATCCCCCATCCACAGGGGCTGGGCTCAGAGTGCAGATGGGAAGAGAAAGGCTCTGTTTCCTTCTCAGAAGCCCACATTTAACTCTTACTCTTTACATTAGTTTTCTATTGCTGCTATAACAAATCCCAGGACGTTTAGCAGCTCAAACCACCACACATTGGTTATCTCACAGTCTACAGGTTGGAAGTCCAGGGTGACTTGGCTGACTTTTCAGACTCAGGTTTTACGAGGCCAAAATCAGGTTCACTTCAGGATTAACAGGTTGTTGGCGGAATCCAGTTTCTTGCCTGTGTAGGACTGAGATCCCCATTTCCTTGCTGACTGTCACCTGGGGTGATTCTCAGCTTCTAGAAGCCACCCACATTCCTTGGGATGTGGCCCCTTCTTCCATCTTCAAAGGCAGCAGTGGTGGATTGAGTCCTCACATTTTGAATCTCTCTGACCTCCCCTTCTGTCTCATCTTTTCTGTCTTCCTTTTCCCATGGCTCTCTCTGACTCCTCTGCTTTTCAGGGCTCAGGTGATAACACTGGACCCACCCAGAGAGTCTCCTTGTCTTCAGATCAGCTGATGAGTAACCTTAATTCCATCTGTGAAGTCCCTTCAGCACAATACCGAGACTAATGCCTAAGAATCTCATTTTTATTTTGTAAGAATGAGGGAGACACTGAAGGATTTTGAACAGTAGAGCACTTGAAAAAAATAGGCTATTGGAAAGTCTCTTGCATGTGGAATATTTACAAATTAACTGACTTCCATGCCATTTGGGCCTGAAAAGCAGTCACTAAGGGATCACTCACCTTCTGAATACTTCTGTCTCATCTTTTTCTGAGTCTGAAAATCTTCAGATCTATGACTCTGAATCCTAGGAATCATATTTTGTTTTTATTTTTCTAATTGGTGGAGAGCTTCCTACTTCCAGTGTTCCTGCAAGGCTGGCATGAGCCCCTGAAAGACAAAATGATTTGTCCTAAGAGGGCTAGAGACAAACCTGTGGGTAACCACCGGGAGGAAGTGTACATGGTGTGTAAGCATGTGATGATCAGATTTCAGCCGAGCACAGGCTTAGGGAAAAGTGTGTAGCAGGGAAGCTCTGATCTGGAGCCTCTATTCTCGGGCCTTCTGGTGGAGTCAGATCCCCAGCTGGCTCTATTGAAGTCTGGAGGCAGAATGAAACAGTGGAAAGGACAGTATATTGGAGAGTGCGGAGAAGAAAGTGCTAGTTCTCACTGTGCCACTGATGACCAGCGTGATTGTGGGCAAATACTGAATCCCCTGGGCCTCAATAACTCTGCCCATAAAATGAGGGAGCGTTGGATTAGGTGATTCCCAAGGTTCATTCTAATTACAACATTCTGTGACTGGTGTTTCCTTTTATGGGCTATCTCCACCAAAATTGAGATACCATGTATCTCTGGGGAGAGTTTAGAGTGATAAGCTATTTCTAAAGGGAATAGGACAAATATTATAACTAAAAATGTTCCTTGGAAACTTTTGCACTGTTTTTAGGCAGATGTATATCCATTTGCTTTAGTTTTCTCTGTAACATGAGAATTCCTTTGTAATTGTGAGAAATATTTAATTTCTAAAACTCATAAAGGTTATAGTGGAAAAAATTAGAAAAGCTGCCCACTATTGTATGCATTAATAATGCATCAGTAAGTGAGTCTGTGCCATAGATACTGTTCAGTGAGTTTTATATTCTGTTTAATAATTGCAATTTTAATCGATTATTGTGACTTATACCATCATGTAGGAGGTGCAGACTCCTCCCTACTAATTGGACTGATCTTAGTTTTGGTGCAACATTAACAGAGAATAGGATGCTTGGGAATTGTGTTTTGTAGCTATTACAGATTTTCTTCCCAGGATTGGTAAGCAGAGACAGCACTCCTTACAGAACCCTGCAGGATAACAGAGTCCACTAAGTAATCACAAACCCTGTATTTTAGCTTCCATTGTAATTGCAACTCTTCTTCACCAAGCCTATTTTGCCTACTTTTTTTTCTTTCTATCCCCCTCCCCTGCACCAATCGATCTTTCAAAAGATTGTTGAAAATGCAATGAGATGAGCAAGAAGGTAAATGAAAAAGCAGAAAATCAAGGAACCTAGATGTTGTAAGAACTATGTAAACTCGAACTCCGGTGATTCTGAAGTTGATTTGAGTGCGGGCAGGGGACGGGAGGGAGGGGGTCCCCAAGTACAGCAGCTTGCCCTGTTTGAGCATGCAACCCCAACTCCAGACTCTGAGCAGACAGGATGACAGCCAGAAATAAGTAATTGGTGCTGGGTATGTGAAAGGAAGTGTTTTCGCATCAGTCCTTCCACTGTGGACCCTATTTACACAGTTCAGTAGGTTATTTTTTCCTTTTTCTACACTCCTTTCATTCTAAGAGGATTACATCCTTCATTGCTTTCTGTCCACAAATCCTCCAGTGCCATTTGGTTGGCATGTTTGTGACAATTCTGTTTGGATCAAGATTTGACCATACCTCTAATGGCCTGAGGAAGTGGCAAGCAGTGCTGGGTGACCTTAGGATAGTCAGAGGATGGTGTGAATTCATTGCTAAATTGTAGAACAGGGCTGCTAGGAATCTTTTATTAAGTCAGACCTCTTCAAAACTCTTGACTTAAAAGCGATAAAAACTCCTGAATCTACTGAAGTAAAACTTATCTGCTAAGGCTGTGGTTCTTAAACTTGAGTTACGACCGCAGAAACCCAGACTTGCTGTTCAGTAAGTATGAAATAAGGCCTGATAATTTTCATTTCTAGCCAGTCCCCAGGTTATGTGGATGCTGTTGGTCCAGGGACAACATTTTGGAGACAGCTGTCCTAAAAGTTCTCCCAGCCTGGAGTGATTGGAAATCAAGCGACAGTCCCCATTGGGTTTCTCAGCTCTTTCTCTCCTTTGAGCCAGCTTGGCTCTGACCCCTGCCCCGTGGGTCTGCGGGTCCTGGTGTGTGCTCATATCCTGTCCTCCAGATCCAGTGTCCCAGACAGCTGAGAACTCTGGGACTCTCAACCATCTGAATTTCTGAACACAGTATAAAACCAGAGATTTAGGGCAGAATTTGTGATCCCCTGTGACCCTAGGAACATTGTCATTTAATCTTGAAAAGAATACACTAGATGGGGTGTATTCTCACTTTTATCAGTGAAGAATTGAAATTCAAAAAGTTGAAATTACTTGTCCAGCAAGTAAATGGCTGAACTGGTAATTTGAACCCAGAATTCTGGCTTCAGTACCTGATTTTCCTTCACCTAAGGCTCTCTTTCTCTTGGATTCCACTTTGATCTCGTTCCTCATTTTTATGTAGCTAAGATTATAAAGACTCTCTTTAATTAGGAGTTGAATTATGACTTACATATACCTATATGTTTATATATATATGTATACATGCATCTCCTTTGCTTCATTTTTATTATTTTGCATGTATTTTTATTATAGTATATAATATACATGTTTGAAGTTGCCCTTAAAGAAGTTTAGGTACAGGGAAAGGAATGTACGTATACTCTCAAGTCTAGTGAGCACACATGTACATACACATTACTCATTCACACACACACTGGCTTTTCCTCCATATCTCACATTAAGTCTAAGAACATGTGTCTCTTTGGTTGCCATAGACTTATACTAAGTTCCAGCCACGCCCTTGACTGCTATCAGTAAATAGAGTTGAAACCACCTTTGCTGCACGCCCCCGCCAACTCTCCCCAGTACTGTCCATAAAGGGGATTTAGGGCATCATTTAGTTCTGGTGGGAGACTGTTGGCAGGTCTGTATTGAAAAATCCACTTTGTTGCAAAACAAGAACAAGCCCTGAGGGCTTTGAGAGTGTGTCTGCAGTGAGAGTTTATATGCTTTGCCCACATTAGTAGCAATGTCAGAATTGGTTTTTTTTTTTCTTTTATAAGGTAAACAGCTTTTTTTCACTGAGGGAAGAAAACAAACCAAAAAACAAAAATTCTGACGTCTGCTGTTGAAGGCTATAGTGAACAAGGAGCTGGATTGCAGCAGGAATGGTGATAAGAAGGAAACACTGGTGGTCATGGGTATCCTCAGGAGTGAAATGATTGGGAAAATACAAAATCACCTGTTTTCAAGTTTGCTTGTGGAAGTGAGCATTGGGAAGGTTGCAGCTTGTGAGTTACTGTAAGTAGTAGAAGGAAGCTTATTTGAAATCTGAAAGAAAATCGTAAGAGCAAATGTGGATGGGTGACGTATCACCTGGTTAACTAGGTGGCTGGTAGGGGTTAGAGGTGTGTGCACATTTGTGGATATACTTTGATTCAGCTGCATATGGTTTTCTGCAGTCTCCTAGTGTTACTCATGGTTGCAATTACGAGCAAACACAAAATTTGCGTTATGCTCAGATTGTTCCCTAATACATCAATTGCATTGAAACAAATGTGTGTTTTCAAAGAAGCATTATAGCAGAACCGGCTTTACATGGCAAGTCTGTCTCAGGGGATTCCCTGCTTCCCTTGTTATTAGAATATCTGATGGCCATCTGTGAGATGAGGAGCATGTAAAGATGGCTCTTTTATACATATCTACTTCCCCTTATCAAATTTTAGATAATATTAAAAAATACAAAATAATGAGTAAAGTACCCCTCCCAGCCTCACAAAACAATGTTAATTTTTTTTTAATTTCCCATGTGGCAAGATGGCTTTGTCAAGATGGCATGTTCTCACCCCATCCCACCCTACCACTGCCTTTGAGCCAAGCCAAGTGGGGCTGAGTCACTGATGACTGGATGTTGTTCATCTCTCCCCCTGATTGCTTTCCTTGATGGATAGCCTGGAGAGGGACCTGTCGAAGTGGCTCTGTATTGTTTGGTGAAGTATATATACTCATTTGTTCCAGATCTCACAGCATTTCCCAGGGTCTTATTTATTAATTTCAGGATATCGCTGTGTGTATTAGATACTTTTCAGCAGTCCTGCATGCAGAATATTTGTGATGGTTAATTCTAGGGTCCTCTGGGTGTTTTATCCTTTTTAGGTCTACCTTGGGGAAAAGAGCAATCCATGCAGAGAAGGAAGTAGCTTCACACCTTTGAGGCTATGTTTGCAGGGGAGCCATGTCTGGGAAAAGCATAGTCAAAATGCTGTTTTTGGAAGGAGCACCTGATTATTTTCAACAGGTTCAAATTCTCTTTTCCAATTAGATGTGACGGCTGGATTCTCATGTGTGCATTCAAATTACAGAGAGATAAACATTGCACCACTGACATGATTGCTGGGATAGGTAGTATCCATATAAACATGTTTTAAAGGTTTTAAAAATCTAGATGTAGGAATAAGCTATAAGGTCCTAGAATTTCAGGCTTGAGGGAAACGTGGGGAGAGGGGAGATTTTGCCCCATATTTCCTCTTATTATAAGGAATGTGAGGCCCACAGAAGCAGCACAACTAGCCAGGAGATCCTGGCTTGTTATAACGTAACAGAAACAGGACTTAAACACTGGGGCCCCCAGCTCTTGTCTTTGTCCCATGGTATTGATTTTTGTAGTTCAGTAAATTCTGACCACTTACTTAAGATTCCAGGCAGCCCTCATTCTGTTGCTGCTGCGCCCCTTAACCCGAGTATTTGTCACACCTGCTTGATTTGATTCCCTTGCTGCCCACTTCCATTTTATTTTATTTCTTAAAGCTGAAAAAAAGGAGGGTTGCTTGTATTCAGGCCATAGCTACCACTAACTTCTTTATTTCTTTAGTTGATATCCTTTCTTACCTCAGTGGATAGAAATGTGAGTAATAATAATCCTTGTACCAGGAGAACAGAAGTACTAGCCTGCTTCGTCTGGAGGCCCATTTTCCAACAACTTTGTTTCACCTAGTGAGAGAGGTCCTCAGATGTCTTACTATGAGGACTTGGGGGAAAAAAAAAACACTTCAGAAAGTTTCAGTAAAAAAATGTTTCCCTCCTCAAGATATTTTTTAAGCCAAATTATAAAAAAAAAAGTTTGAAAAATGTCTAGAATGAAATACAGTTTTTCAGATATAAAGTGTTCATATACTGTTATGTGGCTTTAATCCTTCAAAATGAATTTCTCAAAACTTTGTAATTGGAGGATGTATATGAAAGACTTTTATGGTGTCAATTTAGTACAATCTCCACACCACAACGGCAAGCTAAGTAATAATGTTAATATTAACAGCAGCAGCTAACACTCACTAAGCACTTACTGGGTACCAGGCATTGTTGTGCATGGCTTACAGGGAATCATTCATTTAATCCTCGATACAACACCATGAAGCAAATGCCGTGATTATCATTCCATTTGATGGGGTGAAACTGAGGCGCAAAGAAGTGGCTTGATTTACCTAACGCCACACACTAATAGGTTGAGCTGGGATGCAAATCGAGTCTGTCTGCTTTCAAGCTTACACTCCCAGTAGAAATGAAGGGAGAAGCTAGAAGCACCTGTCTTAGTCATGGTTCTCTCACTCTTCAGTGAGACATTCGCCCAGGCAGTTTTGTTCTCCATTAAAGGGGAATAAAACTAATGCACAGTGTTCCTTTCTCACAGATTTGTTGTGATAAGCTAAGACGATAAGGGAAGGAAGTAGTGTTCAATGAGCATCTACTCTGAGGGACCATAGGGGATATGTTTCACATAGCATCGTTCACCCTGCTGTCCCTGCTAATGTTAGAGCAGGCAGATAGCTAGATATAAGCAGAGAAAGGGAGACACAGACCAAATGGCAGGAATTGGGCAGAAAGGAAGGGCACGGGCCAAATGCAGGAAACCATACATCATGTAAACACCAGGAGTCCCTGGGCAGAGAAAAAAAAAGCAGGAACCTCTGTGCTGATAAGTGGTCACACCTTTGGAGGTAATAAGTGGCCCAGAGGCCAATAAAGAAAGATGGGAAAAGGCAGGAATTTCCAGTGTCCAAATGTAACCGCTTGCTCATTATGCCCTCATTTCAATAAAATTAGTCATGCAGATTACAAGTACCCATCATGCACTGACACCGTGACACTTCCGATCCATACTAAATAAGGACAAAAATCCCTCCTCCCTTCGGGAAGGTGGAGTTGGGATGAAAATCAGAGAATGTGACCCCAGACCCTTCCCTCCCTAATGAATATTCCACCCATTCATTTTTACACCCTATTAAACAACTTATCAAAGAAACTCAGGGCAGCTGCTCACCTGAGCCTGCATGCTCTCCCCTGGAGTGTACTATCCATCGTTTAATAAATTGTCACTTTACTTTTTTAACCACTACGTCTTGTCTCTGAATTCTTTCTGGGACGGGACAAGAACTTGGAACGCTGCTTACATCCACCAGCAACACTAACACTCTCGTGCAGTTCTCAAATTCTGCCGTTATCCAGAAGATGGATTAACTGCCATCTGTTCTCATGTGTGGGTTTTCTTATTGCCTCTCTTGCTTGTCTTGTCCAACTGATTTCACTGGGGGCGGGAGATTATTTTTAAAGTGATACATGTTATTTGTAGGAAATTTGGGGAAAGGATTTGAAAAGGCAGTTTAAGAGGAGGAAACTCAAAAGGCCATCATGCATTAGAAAAGATACTCCAAGTCACTAGTGATGAGAGAAATGCAAATTAAATCAATAATGATGTGTATTGTATAGCATTTTTAGAGAGCTTAGTTATTCCCAGTGTTTCTGGGGCTGTGGAGACCTCCATGCATTGCTAATAGGAGATAGACTGACGCTACCATTTTGGAGAGCCTACGGCACCACTTGTCCAAATTAGGGCCAGCAATTACACTCCTGGAGATGTATGAAAATATCTCTTTTCTGTATTTGCTTATATATATATACACATACATATATACATACATACACACACACATATACATGCATACATATACATATGTATTTACATGTGTATATACATATATTACAAAACACCATAATAGAACATAGAGGATATTCACACAAGGTTATTGTGGTGGTAAGAGAGAGTTGGAGGTAACTGGGTGTCCTTCACTAGGAAAGTGGTCAGTTCAAATTTAGTAGAATGAACATAAAGGAGTACTGTGCAGCTGTTAGAAGCAGTTGATTAGATGAACATTTATCAACATGGATGGATCTTAAGGGCATAGTACCAAGTAAAAAACGTAAGAAAAACAAGATACAGTACAAAAGCATTTCCCCAAGTTAAAATACATGCCCACAAAAGAGGTACCCGTTAAACCCCTCAGAGTGGTTGTATGAGGGATGAGGGACAGAAGTGGGGAGATAAAAGGGGAAACAACAGAGCAAAAGAGAGTCTTGCAGGAACAATGATAATAATGTGCCATAAACAAGGTAACAATGCAACCCCCCGAAAAGAGAAAAAAGTTAGAAAATACAAGTCAGAACAAAACAAGAAAATAAAGTTATCCGTAATTCCACTCAGAGATAAATGTTAAAACTTCAGTGTACATTCTTATATTTCATATGCATGTATATGTGTGTATATATATGTTTTTTTTTATATATTGACACATATATTTACATAAGTCAGTGAAATGTACTTTTTTTGTGTTCCAGCTATGAAGATGTACTAGTTACCTCTAAAATGCCTCCTAATTCTCAGACACTCTCCCTTTAGGGTGAATACTACGTCATCTCATTCAGTCAAATTTTAAACTGACTTGTGTTCAGCATAGCCCAAAACACATTTTGCTAAATACTTTTAGTGTCAGCCATGAGATACTAGTCATTCAAAGGAAATTTTATCTGTATCTGTATTTAATTCAAACAGTACTTATTTGGGCTTGATTGCTAGAGAGTGTTTAAGTGTATTCAGAGCATTTCACAGGCTGACAGTTTAAAGTTAGATCACAGCATCAGATGAGTGTTGGCTCTGAATGGAACAAGTGAGGTTGAAACTTGGTCTAGTGTATCAGGGAATCATCCCATGTGAGTGGCTGAATGGCTTTTAATAGGCTACAGCTGAATCGTTTCTGATGACTGTTCAAAAACAAATAAATTAGCAAATAATAGAGTTCTGAACCTTTAATCTTTGTTTTGTATGTGGACAGTGAGCAACCTTTAGTAAAGAGTACATTCCTTTCTGTCAGAGACAAAAGCAAACAAGAGTCTCTCTAGGCCTCTTACAAAAGCCAACAGAAACCTCCTAAGGGAGACTCATCTTAAATCATTGCACCAGGAGCTGGAAATGACAGGGTGCCTGTTGGCTGTTGTTGCCATGGTAATCATTGCTGACCTCATAGGTCCTTCCTAATGATATTCTCAACAGGTTCACTTGTAGGTTTGTTTGCATGTGGCTAAACTGTTGTATTTTACTCTGAATCCAAAGTCAGAAGGCAGCAGGCACCAATGCCTTGCACATAATAAATACTGAATGAAGATTTCTGAGGTTGGCTTCAGTGCACTGGGTTTGGAAAAATCAAAGGTATGAGGAGTTTCACAAGTCTCTTAGGAGTTCTTAAATGCAGTCCTTGAAGCCCATGTTGCTGGCTACTTTTCTCTCTTAAACAGTTCCATCTGTTCATTAGAGTAATCAGCAAATGTGTAATGTTTCAACTCTCCAACCCTCAAAGCCCCTCACATAGTCAAGAGAGGGTAGCTATTTTAAAACTGCCTTTTTTAGGATTTATCATCAAGTTTTTTCTGGGAGAGATAACAGCATGGACTTAACAGGCTACTGGCTACTCAACAGGCTGCCTGGTCTCTGGGGGTTGGTTCTCACATCCAGCTGAGTATAAACCCGTCTGTGGGACTCTGATGCCATCCAGGTGTGGGAACCACCCAATGGTATAATCTTGAGACTGTCTTAAGACTTTCCAGTTCTGAGATTTCCCCAAACCTAAACTGATATTATAATTTTATCAGATTTTTGCTATGCTTCTGATGAAAAAAATAATCTCCCCTTGTTAATATATTACTTATGGTTGTAGAGTGTCATGAGCCATAAATGGAGTCATTCTTTCCAAAAAGGAAGGGAATGAGAACATCCAAAGTTTTGGAGGTAATTTAATTAAGCATTTATTAAGTTTTGTGTTTGCGAAATACTTTTCAGTTGCCTCTCATTTACTCTTCCTGTGTAGCCACTACTGCCCCCAGTGTACATCTGAGCTTTACTAAGAAATTAAAAATTCAGAACCACAGATAATTTTCCTTGGACATTGCCCCAAACTGTGTTTTTCACTAGGAAAGTTGCAAATGCAGATAAAACTGTACTTGACATCTGAAAAGTAGTTGTTCCAGAACCTAATAAGTCCCTTGTGAAATCACAGTGAGGCCGAAGGCCATGAACCACCAGTTCTTTTCCACCCAAGATTGTGCTTCCCACAGATATAAAAGCTCAGTGCCAGGGGTTGTCAGTTTACCATAGTGGGTGTGCAAAAAAAGCCTCGATAAGTACTAGGCAGTGTGGTGTGGGGACACCACCGTGGACCAGGAGTGGGAGGACTGGACTCCATGCTGGGCTCTATCGTTTTCTAACAGTGTGGCCTTGATCACATCAGTAACTTACCTCTCTTTCTTGTAACATGAAGACATCTGCCTCTCTTGTCTCAGAGGTGGTTATGCCAGATGAGTAACACAGATCATTCTCTGCAGCTTCTGGAGTGCTTTGGACATGTGCTAGCTCCATTCACCAAGGTCTGATGATTCTACACTGGCTGCAAAAGGCATTTGCACATGTGCTTTTCCTGAGTCCAGTTTATCAGGCTCCTTAGGCTCCTCTGAGCAAATCGGAGTGTATACTGGAATACCAGATAGGAGAGGAAAGAAAAAAATAACATAGCAAAGAAGGGAAAAAGGGTAGTACTCCCCTCCACCCACTCTCCCGCTCCATTCAGCACACTCATTTCATTCAGAGTCCTTTTCTGCTTTGTATGAAGACAGAGCCTCTTGTGATAGCATGCATGACAGTGGAGTATAAACACTTATTTAAAAATTCAGACATAGTTGGCTTCAGCCAACTGACAGAGCCCTGGGTCTTTCTTCAGCAGTGTCATCCACTTGTACCCCATTAATTCATGGTCTTTACATTTCTTCATGGGAAGTTTAAAGTCTACTTTGTTTTATCAATGAAGAAAGAAAGGACCCACCGAGCAAATGAATAATGAAAATAAATTTGCTAGGAAACCTGCTTAAGAGAAGGGGCTGTTTTCAGATGCCTCACTTGCATCTATTTGCATCCTAACTATGTACTGATTATGAGGGATCCTAGTCATTAAAGTGGCCCTGCGAGGGTTTCTACTTGGTAATATTTGATTAGCATTTAATTTGAATTACTCTAATAAAACTCCACTTCTTTAAAACTCGTCCATAATTCAATATTGTCATGCATATCTTCCTTCCATCAGTATGAATTTGTTGTAAGGTATTATTGTAATTAATTACAGGCCCCTAAATCCCTTGGAAGCTGTCTGGTATAATTATATCCTTTGAACAAGACTTTCAATTTTCCCTTGATTTCTTAAGATAAAAAAATCTTGACACTTCAATGGCATTGCTAAAGTCTGGGTGCAGAGAAGAGTTGCCTATAGAAGCAAACTAGGGATGTAGGTCATTAGTTATCTCCACTGTGTCTGGATTCCAGTCCAAGATAGAGGCCAACTTCTTCCCCTGAAAACTTGGTTAGATTTCTAAAATTGCATAAGCAAACCTTTATTCATAAAACAACATCTGCTCTGTGCCTGACCTATAGTGAACATTGAGTAGATGCTTAATAAATGAAGGTATGAGAATATATACATCTTTGGGGTTTTCCTTTTTCTTTCATGTAGACTGTCACAATATTGTGCAGTTTGTATTGCAGTAGAAACTGCAAGGGGATTGAATTGAAAGCACTCTCTGTGTTCGTCACATACATCCATTTACCCATCTTTCCAATTTTGGGGGGGGAACCTTCTATGGAACCAGCCAGGAATAAATAAGATATTACTGAGTTGAAGCTTGTACTATTCACCACACAACAGGCCAGTAAATCAAGAGAAGAGCTGTTGGGGCAAGGAACAGTGACTTTATTCAGGAAACCAGCAGACTGAGAAGATGATGGACTGGTGTCCCAAGGAACCATCTTACCCAAGTTAGAATTCAGGCTTCTTTTATACTAAAAGGGGAGGGAGTAGGGCTGGTTGTTGCAAAACCCTTGGTGCAGAATCCTTCATTCTTACAGCTGTCCACTTAGGTCTGGCGACAATGTTCCTACAAACCTCCAACAAGACAAATGTTATTCTCTGTTCTGCAACTTTTTATCTCTGTATGAATGGAAAAGTGTCTTTAAAGGTCAAAGCCTTGAGAATGGGTCGTCCTGTTTATTTCAGGCTGTACACAACATTCTTTTACAAAGGTGCAGAGCCAGCATGACTCAGCACAGGCAACAGAGCACAAAGGTTAGAGCTAGAGGACTAGATTCAGTATGGAGTCATATTGAATCATTGTTCTTCTCTATTACAAAGAGACAAAATCTCTGCCCCTGTGCATGTCATATTTAATGTACAAGCCACTTAACCTTTAGTAGAGAGATTTGTAGTCTTTTGCCTCTCAGTATACCTGTAGTTGCTGTGTGCTTAGTCCAAGTCCTAACCCAGCCATTCTTCTGTGGTTATTGCTTTGTGCCTGATTGGGCCATTAATTACAAGGAAGGTGCCGTGGGTAATAGCTGATTCCTTCTTTATGTCTGTGTCTCATATTTTTCACTTTAATACTATGATTATGTAACATCTAGGTTTTCTCCAGTACTAGGGATCCACAGTTCTAAATAAAGTAGCTTTATGCTAAAGGTAATAGCTAATATTTTGAGTGTTTGCTCTGTCTCTGCCAGCACTCTTCTAAGAACAATTCATATGTTTTCTAATTTAATCTTCAGAGTATCCATGAAATGAGCATCATTATTATTCCCATTTACAAATAAGGAAACCGAGTCACACAGCAATATATTTGTATAAGACAATTTTACAAAGGCAAACTCTTGGTCTCTTTAATAGTAAAACCATTTTAGCATCCCACTTTTTAAGATTGTTTCCATGTTACCTCACTTGGTCTGACACCTCCATCCCCATTCACTGACATGGGAAAAGTGAGGCAAATGAGAATAAGTTCCTGCTTTCCATGGCTCTACAGGTCAAAGACTGTATAGTATGTAACCTGCGGCTTCAGAATCCTGGTCCAAGACCCTTCCACTAGAAACATGGTGGCTTCTCTCTGCTCATCTGACCAGATCTTTCCTGAAGACTTGGGCCTCTCAGTTGTCATGGGAAATTTGGAATTTTGGTGACTTTAAGCAGTTATTAGGACAGCATTATAATGTAATGTGGAGAAAAAGGAATCCACTTATACTGGTGGTGGGAATGTAGTTTGGTGCAGCCACTATGGAGAATAGTGTGGAGGTTCCTTAAAAAACTAGAAGTAGACTTATCATATGATTCTGCCATCTCACTCCTGGGCATATATCTGGAGAAAACTGTAATTCAGAAAGATACATGCACCCCAGTGTTCATAGCAGCACTATTTACAGTAGCCAAGATATTGAAGCAACCTAAATGTCCATCAACAAATAAATGGATAAAGAATATACGGTATACATATACAATGAAATATTACTCAGACATAAAAAAGAATGAAATAATGCCATTTGCAGTAGCATAGGTGAACCTAAGAGTGTCATACTAAGTGAAGTAAGTCAGACAGAGAAAGACAGATATCATATATCACTTATATGTTTAATCTAAAAAGAAAGATACAAACAGATGTATTTATAAAACAGAAATAGATTCACAGACATAGAAAACAAACTTACAGTTACCAAAAGGGAAAGTGGTGGGGGCCAGGAGGAGGGATAGATTAGGAGTTTGGGATTAACATATACATACTAATATACATAAAACAGATAAACAACAAGGTCCTATTGTATAGCACAGGAAACTATATTAGATGTCTTGTAATAACGTATAATGGAATCTGAAATATATATATATATATATATATATATAACTGAATCACTGTACACCTGAAACTAACACAACATTGTAAATTAATTATACTCCAATTTAAACAGTTATTTAAAAAATAATGTGTTTTATAAAAACTGTGTTTAGTTGAGGCTTTCGCACCAAGTCCCAACCTTTTTTTCCTGCTTCTTTGTTGGATTAATATCAGGAACCAGCCCTTAACAGCTCTAGAGTAAAAAGCCAGTTCTATGACCAAAAAATCAGTACTAATTGGGAAATTAATCACATGGTTTGGTATGGCTAGAAGGGGAAAACTCCCACAAATGCATCTGTCATTTTGATTCATTCTTTCATCCTTTATAGTACATTTTCAGGGTCTCCAAGACGCTCCTCTGCCTATAAAGGTGCTTGTTGAAGCATCTTGTTTTACATGTGATGAAAATGGAGACAGCACTTCTTTTGACAGGAAACTTCACTTCTTGTTACTGAAAACCGTCACAACAGTCATTATGTCTGGCTTTCAGAGATTTCCTGGAGTTAGGAGAACAATAGACAGTTAAAATGGCACTGTCAAGAGCATTCTGGGGTTTTGTAGTGAGTACCACGGGAAATTTCTTCTCTTGAGTTTGTAAGAAAAAGTAGGACTATTTGGGAGGGTGGAATAATGTGGAAATGAACTTTAATGCTCTATTTTTTTTAACGGAGTGTTCTTTCTAACCTTTGGTAGTGGCAAAAAAAAAATTCTTTTTATACCGTGGTTCCTGTTTTCTTGTGACCAAGTTGAAAATAGCTAAGGGAAATTTCTCTTCAGCTGTTCCCTCTCTGCGTTTTAGGTACTCTTCCAAAAAAAGACACATTTGCAGTGTTCTGTCTTTTTATTTGATTAAACATCATTTAGAATTCTTGGATCCAGTTTATTGGTTCTTAATTTTTATATGTGTTCAGGGCTTCTGAGGTTTATGATTTCTTATTTAGCGTCAGGAGTTATCCTCTGCTTCCTCCGCCTCTTCTACCTCCCTCCTCTCCCAAAAAAAGACCCAAGCTTTAGGAAGAGATATTTATTTTGTCTTATTTCTTATTTTTTGTGTACTACAATGTGTTTTTGACAATTTTTACCCTACTTTATATAGCTCTAATTGGTTCTTAATTGCTAATAATGTTTTGATATAGTCACCATTTCCAGCACATTAAAAGCACAAGCTTTGTAGTTTCTGTGAGCTGCTGCTTCCACTTCTGCAGTTTCTCACTTACCACAACAGATACGGGTGGTTTGAGAGATTCCCGTAGTAGTTACACGGTATACCTTAATAGTAAAAACAACCTGCTGGCTTTATTTAAAAAAAAAAAAACAAACTAATAATATGAAAGCAATTATGGATTACTAACATTTTTAAGATTACGAGTAAGAGTTTGTTTTAAATTGGGAACTATATACAATATCCTGTTATAATCTTTAATGAAAAAGAATATATGTATATATATGCATGACTGGGACATTGTGCTGTACATCAGAAATTGACACATTGTAACTGATTTTACTTCAATTAAATAAATAAGTAAATAAATCTAAAAAAAAAAAAAGAGTTCCAACAGGTTTTTTGGGGGAGGGCCAGTGGGCTCAGAAAAATGATAATGACTTTCATTTGTAAAAATAAATTGATAACTTTATGCTTTAAAGAAACAAAGAAGAATATATTTTTTAAAATTTAATCAACATTTTTAAAAAGCTATAAAGTGAAAATGTCTTCCTCCCTATTCTCTGCTTGCTAAATATTATTATTATTATTTAAAGGTAACTACTGTTAAGTTTCTGCAAATCTTTACAAAAATGATCCAATATTTCATTCATCCTCAAACACACATATACACATAAAGATACATATATATATATACATACATATATACCCATGCACATCCATACTTAACATACATGTATATATACTTGTATGTGTGTGTGTGTATATATATACACAAAAAACATATATGGATTCTGTTGTGCAATATGCTTTCCTTAGCAATATATCTTGGATATCTGCCCATATAAGTACATTTTAATATTCTAATAATCTACCTCATTGTAATGACTCTGTAGTATTCCATTGTGCTGGCATGCCATAATTTAACTTACCTTCTATTTATCAACATTTGGGTTGTTTCCAGATTTATCCTCTTGCAAACAATACTGCAGTAAACATCCTTGGACATAACCTTTTACATTATTTTTTGGTAAATATACCTGTAGGATACATTCAAAGCAGAAGAATTACTAATAAAAGTGTGTGCATTTTGAGTGTCACTAAGTAGTGCCAAATTGTCCTCCAGAATTACTGCACCGATTTATACTTACACCAACGAACAGTATAATATGTTTTATTTCAGGAAGTGCTTACTGAGCACTTACTATGTGTCTTCATTGAAATAGAATCTCAGGATCAAAAATTGTTCTTGTTGAGTCATGGAAGTAAATAAGAAGCCTCTTTTTAGAAGAAATCCAAAGGTCACAGGAATAGAGAAGTGGATCTTTTGCTCCTCGCTAGCAGAAGGAGGTTGTCTCGTAAAGAATGGACAGTGTCCGCCAGTGTTGACTTTCAGTTCTATGCCTGGCCTAAATTGGCAACTCCCCATTTCTGTGTCAGTGGCCTTGCTTTCCTTGTGGAAGGCAGTAGCTTTTGCTTTCCTCCAGGACCTGGCTTGATGATCTTGTTAGTTGTTCTTAGGAGCTAGCATCCACTGATGGCCTCTGTTCCGAAAAGGCACCAGTCAAGCATGGACTCGTAGCAGCAGAACAGCACAAGGGGAGGAGAAACACAGTTTACTCATTTTTGAAACTCTATCACCTCTGTGGTTCTCAGGGAAAGTATTTCACTTTAAGGCATTCAAATTATATTATAGACACTGAGTATTTCTTCAGAACTCACTGAGGGGAGAATACAGATAACAGCACAGTCATCTGAGTGTCACTCAGGTGGTATCTGATACCCAAATTATCTAATGAGTAAAGTATAATCTGTAAGTTAAAACATCTGGTTCCTAGCTTGTTAAATAAATCAGTAAATCAGTAGGTGCTTCCTAAGTACACAACATAATAATGAATGGATAAACCTCATTTTCTAAATGGAGGCAAATACACAAATAATTCAACTTTTATAGCTGAGGATGAGTGAGACCTGAAGTTCTCTTAGAATTGAAATTTCCCTGGAGCTAGCCCAGAGTGAGCCCCTCAGAGCCATCCACTCTTGGGCCATTGCCTTGAGCTCGCAGACATTATTTTACCCTGGGGCAAGATGAGGCTGTAGTTTGCCCATAGCTTTGTGTGTCCCAGGCCAGTGCCCATGGAGGCTGCCTTGGCAGCTGCCCTTTCCGCAGTCAGTCATCCAGCCCCTAAGTGTGTTCTAAAAGATAAAGAAAAAAAAAATAGTAATCCCCTTCAGAGGGGCTGGAACAGGCTACTAGTTGCTAGGCAAGTTAAAGTAATTCAGTGTTCTTGGCAAACGTCTGCCGTGCAAATAGGGAATTTCAGGGAAGGGGAGTGAGATGGTGGTGCATGTTGGTTGCCATAGGAATGTTTCCCTGATTGGAACAAGACCACAGAGTGGAGAGAGCGAGACGGCTGCATCTATGGTTCTTTCTGCTTGGGAGTGGGAGCCCAGAATGGGCGCTGGAGCAGAGGTAAGCCATGGGGAGGAAGGAGCGAAACCCAAGGCTCTCTAAGGGTAAGGGTGTGGGAAAGAATGAAGGACGGTGCATCCTGTGAAGGGAAGAGGGGCCCTAGCAGATGAGACCATAGACTATGCCCTGTGAAACTGACAGTTTCCAAAGCTAAAAACAGGGGGAGGAGAAAGAATAGATTAATTTAGGAAAATTAATGATGAACTCTTACACTATTCTGAAGACCTGAAACTTCCTGGGGAAATTACAATCCATAATTAAGTCGGGGATAATTCCTGTTAGACTCTGGAATGAACCCAGGTTTGAATTAGATGTAGATTTAAAATAGTAAAATTTAGTGAGAAGAGATACTTAATTTGAAGGTATTTTTTAATTTATGTAAATATTATGCTAGATTATTTTTAATTCAAGAAACAAAAGTAGTGATTAAAGATTTGTTAATTATGCTGCTATATTTATTGAGTTCTGTTTTTATAAGGGAAAAAAAGCACAATTGACCAAATTGTGCTACTGGTATCAAACCTTAAAGAGACCCTCTGAGATGGGCTTACTGCACCTTTTGCATCTGGTGGCAGTTTCCAGAATGACAGCTCAGGGTCCAAGCAGAAATAACTAGCTTTTAGCAAACGTTGGACCTTAAATGTGCTATTTAACTTCTCTATGACTAATCGATTACCAGCTCTTAAAATGGAGGTGATAGCTAATTCTTGCTTCTCTGGAATGTTGTGAGCATGAATGCTGTCACTGAATACAATTTTGGGGGATGTTATAAGATCCCAAGGTGCCTTGGATGGTAAGGACAGGCTTAGTTTGTCATGGTGATTTAGATCAAAGATTTCCTGTTTTTTAGATTATAATCTTAAGGGGAACTTGTTTAACTGATAAAAGTTTTACTTGTACACAGAAGTGTATACAGTTATTATCCTTTGCCATGTAGTTGAATCATGCTCAGAGGATATTTAAAATATTTTCTTCTTAAGAATATAAGTATGTATATATACTGGGATTATATATAATTTTTTTTTTTACTTTTAATGTGGCTTCTTCCAGCAGTCACGTAAAAGACTAACAGTGTGATGTTTATCCTCAAATACTTAAATTCTAGTGACACATAAAAACAAAGGCTGCCATAGGACCCAGATTGTGGGTCACTGTGTTCTGTTTCAGGGCTCACTTCCTTCATCAGTTTCTTTGGTCTGCAATTTTAATGTCATTTTTACTTTAGAATTGATCAGATGCTGATTGATTGACACAAATTAAATAATTTGAGGCAAATTTGTAAGCCAAATGTCAAATTTTAATTTACTGGGGGAGTATCTTTAGGCTCTTCAAATGGTATAAACTTTCCCTAATTTAATTTTGACAAAGAAGCCAAAATATGTACTGATTATAATTTTTAAATGGTATTTTTATCTAGACCCTCTAGAATCTAGAGTAGCAAAAATATTTTTAGTAAATGTTTAGTAAAATATATAATTTGAACCTCAAATATGAGTTTTGTATGTAATTTTAAATCTACTAGTAGCCACTTAAGAGTAAAAGGAAACAACATTAATTTAAATATGTATTGCCCAAAATATCTCCAAATCATCATTTTTAACAGTAATTAATGTAACTAGTTGTTGATGAGATATTTTGCTTTTTTTCCATATTAAATCTTGAACTCCAGTGTACATTTTACACTCAGAGTATGTCTTACTAAATTTTCATAAAAAACAGATGATCTGCAGTTAGATTAAAGTTTACAGTTGAAAAAGTGGATTCATATACCCAAGTCATTCATTCCACACACGCATATCAGTTTTCCAATAACTGAATCAATGTCTATATTTCTAAATTTAAATTTGACCAAAGTTAAGTAAAATTTAAAATAAAATCCAGTTCCTCCCTCACACTGGCCATGTTTCAAGCACTCAGGGACCACGTGGCTGGTAGTGGCTACCATACTGGGCAGCAGAGAGAGGGCTGCTGTTCTCTAGCTCCCTTTCTTGGGCGACCTGTTTGAGGACTCTAATGGAGACAGAATCTCACTTTGGAAGCACAGAACCACAGATGAAGATATGCCCTTAAAAGCCCTTTATGCCCTTAAAAGGAAATTTCCACTCAAGCTCTTATTAGAACCTGCCTGGCAAGGAGTTATTTGTCTGGTTGACTGTGCTATCTCCACCCTCGCTCCCAAATGCACCCCTCATTGTCTTTCTAGCAGATAAAAATGTGCCAGCATTGACAGTGTGCCTCCCTCAGGCTCCTCTGGTCCTGTGCTCCATATGGGCTTATTTCCATTACATCAGTGCATTTCCTGGTTCTAGTCCCTCCTTTACCTTTCTCATTGTTTCATTTGCCACATTTGGCTTTAATTTCTGTTTTACGTTAATGAAGGATTCAGGTGTTCAAATTCTAGTTTAGTTCTTAGTTAAGGTCATAGTGTTGGCTTGTGTTGTTTGTTTTCTGAGGGGGAGGTAATTAGATTTTTTCATTGATTTCCGCTTGGAGGAGGTACTGGGAATTGAACCCGGGACCTCTTAGGTGCTGAGCACGCGCTCTGCCACTTGAGCTATACCCTTCCCCTAAGGTCATAGTGTTTGATTTACATTAATTTGGATTTTAAAATATCCTCCTTTGCCCCTTGCTCCCAACTTCTAGAGTGGCTGGGCCAAGAAACCGCACTCTCCCCTCTCCCCATGAAAGTATCTTTTCTTCAGGCAAATCAGAGTTCTTCAGCATAGTCACCTGTGGTCAGACCTGTTCATTTTTAAGAACCTCTCTTTTCCCTGGATAGGAGGAATTAAGAAATATGTAGGCAGATAATGATTTAGAAGATGAAGGACCTCCCCCACACCGGCTTTAGCCTTGTCAGAATTTTTTGCCCTGCACCTTGCTTGGGGCTGAACCTTGTTTGGCACACAGCATAATAGACCCCATCACCAGAAGGATACAGAGCGCAGACTTCATCGGCTCTCATTGGGTGCTTGCCGCTTTTGAGGGGCATCACCGATGACAGTGCTGAAATTCACCCTTCATGTTCTGGAACATAGAAAGTGAAAAGTACCTACAGAGGCTCTCCAGGCCTAGAGAATAATGTGTTATCCAAGACAGTAACAAATCCTCCCCTGGCAAGAAAAGCTAGCTCAGAAATTAGGAAATACTCAACCTGTTGAGTCATTTTGAACTAATTTGCATATGGATGCATATTGTGCCCCTTCCTCATTACCATCAGAATCAAATAATTTTAAGTGGGACTTTGTGGACTGAGTAGCAGTTGCAGCAGAAAAACCTTAGGTGTCAATCTCTAGTCTATGAGCGGTGACATCAGGAAAGCCATTGAATTGATCTGGGCCTCATTTCTCACCTGTCAAGTGAGAGTGTTAGACCAGGTGGTCCTGAGGCCCCTCTCAGCCATCACATGTTTTGATCACTTAGTCTAATCCCACAGCTTCCCAGATGAAGAATCAGAGGCCTGCAAACTCACTTGCTCATATCACGTAGCAAGTGGTAGACAGGTCTCTGGTTTTCAGTCATGTGCTTTGTCCACCCTGGGAGCTTGCTTCATCGTGCATGTAGAGGCTGAGCATGAACCAGATGAGGATACCCAGAAGAATGGCTGGTTCTGTGTTTCCTCATAACATCATTTACTTTTGTCTGCTCATAGTTTGAGGTTGCTGGCCAGAACCTCTAAGATGCCTGAGTTGCCTGTTTTTTGCCACCTTCATGTGAGAGGTCAGTAATTCAGCTCAGACATCTCTATGGCATAAAGTCCCCCACTGACCTCTAAAGGAGAAAAAAAATATGTATATATATATATATATATATGTATGTATGTATGTATGTATATATGTGTGTGTGTGTGTATGTGTGTGTGTGTGTGTGTGTGTGTATCAGTTCTTGGTTGCTGCAGATGCATGATAACAAAGGAGGAAGCAGGAGCTGGAATGCAGAGTTAAATTTGCTCAAATGTTTAGAATTCAAACATCAACTACCACAAACGAAGCAAAGCAGAACAGAGGGCCCCAGTGAAGTGCTTCTGTTGAAGTTCTCAGTGTAGGTTGGAGACCCAGTTCCAAGTGCTGGAGCAGCACTCAGAGATTGGAAGCTGACCTGACTTTCTCGGGAGGGCTGCTTTTAGCTGGGAAAAACCAGGGACCTTCATACTCCTTTAGCCTGTCATTCAGTTAAAAAACAAACAAACAAAAACCCCCCAAAAACAGAGGTGTCAAGGAAAGGAAACTTACTGATTGCCTATTAGGTGTAAAAAGCATGCCAAGTATTTTTATATATTGGCTCATTTAATTCTATAACCACCCTGCAATATAGATAGGTATTATTTCCATTTTACAGATCAGTAAATGTACTCAGGAAAGTTATGTAGCTTGCCTTGGGTCACAGAGTAAGTGAGCATGGATTTTATTTGGCTCTAAAATCTAATTACTTTCCACTAATTCCACTAACATCCAATAGAAGTGATTATATTTTGTTTCCACTGAGTTTGAGGAGGACACCTGATGCCATGCTGTAGACACCAATGTTAAATAGACTAAAATGAAAGTTGGATACAGTAATGGAGTCAATTTCATTTATAAGCAGAGGTTGTTAACCTGCATCTCAGAGATCCCTTGAAGATATTAGAAACAAAAATATTAAAGAATTTTTTTTTTGCAAATAACAGCTTTATAAAGAGACCCACTAATCAGTATCATTGATCAGTGACAAAAAGTATAATCCTAAATCAAATTTAACTTTCAGAGGGGGTGCCTACTGCTTTGGGGGTGAAATACAGTGCCATCATTTTGGTTTTTAAGATGCTGTTTTGTTTGGGTTGGTGGTTCTGTCTTTTATCCTTTGGGTAAATGAGAGGATGACATTTGCATTCAGTGTCCTTCCCAGAGCTATGACAACAGTTATCTAAACCTGCAAAACAAAGTTAGTGTCTTAAAGCAACAACTGTATTTATTATGTTCACAGATCTGCAATTTGGGCAGGGCTCAATGGGGACGGTTCATCTCTGCTCCACTTAGCATCAGCAGGGTTGGCATCTGAAGCTCACTCACTCAACATGTCTGGAGCCCAGACTGAGAGGACTAGCACAGCTGGGCTCCCCCGGCATCTTTATTTCTTTGTGGTCTCTCAGCATGACTGCTTCAGGGTAGCCAGACTTCTATGCTAGTTCAGTGCTCTCAAAGCACATGACCCAAGACAGAAAGTCAGGCGCAGATCTTCTCTTTTATGGCTCACCCTAGGAAGTCACACAGCATCCCTACAGTGCATTCTGTGCATTGAAGCAATGATAAAGGCCATTCAGGTTCAGTGGGAGTGGAAATAGATTCCATCTCTTGATAGGGAAGTGGAAAGTTTCTGGAAGAGTATGTAGAGCTGGAAATATTGCAGTGGCCACTTTCGGAAAATACAGTCTGCTACACAGATGAGCCAGTCTATAGATTATAAGCTGGTGCCCAAGCCAGGTGATCTCTGGGCATTTCTCTCCTACCAAAGGGAGCATATTGGCAGGCAAATGAAATATAATTTATTTCCCTATAATTTAACCCACTGTAATTTACACTCTTCAAAAAAGTAAATCATCTGCAAAATTTTGGCACTTTCTCCACTGTTAGAAATAAATTACTTGTAAAACACAAGTGGATTTGGCTAATGAGGTAGATAGGTTGACTCTCCTTAAATTTTCCATCCTTGTTGAGCTGATGGCTGTTTAATGTTCCTGAATTGTCATTGTGTTTCTGCTTCTCTACCTTGTTTGCAGAGGAGGGCAGCTGAATATTTATGTAAACACCTTTGCATAGAAACCTTTCCATTTAAAACTAAAAAGTGAAGACAATTACACTTAAAATTGAATGTTTCCTAAAGGGGTTTGTTCTAGCATTTTATAGCACCTGCTGCCTCCTTTCTTGGAGATTAAATGATTATTCAAGACACATTTCTCAAAGTTTACAAAATTAGTATCTTCTCTCAAGCTCTCCTTATAAGTGTGGGAATCCTGTGGCGTGGCACACAACAGACTTACGTACTTTTTGCATTAATAGGGCTGTTTGTTCTAGACCTTTTTTTAAAAAAATTGAAGTATAGTAGGTTACAATGTGTCAATTTCTGGTGTACATAGACCTTTTTTAAAACTAAGATATTTCATCCATGTGAAATAGAATATGAAATTTATAGGTACATTTTAAGGAATTAGAAACATGAATACTTGTGTACACACTATCCAAGTTAAGAAGTAAACACTCTCCTTCCTTACCCCTGGAGGTCAGATCATCTTGATTTTTGTGTTAATTACCCCCTTTCTTTCCTTATATGGTATTACCATATCTATAGTAAAATCCTTTATTTGGATCTTCATACCATGTTTTTCACTTCAATTAAAAACATTTTATATAAAAAGACTTCCACATCTTTTGTTAGATTTACAGTTGACCCTTGAACACAACGGGTTTGAACTGCACACATCCACCTATATATGGATTTTTTTTAATAAATATGTGCTCCAGGACTACATGACCTGCAGTTGGTTAAATTCGAAGATGCAGAACTGTGGATACAGAGCACCAACTGTAAAGTTATCTTTGGATTTTAAACTACTCAGGGGTCAGTGCCCCAACCCTCATGTTGCTCGAGGGTCAACTGTATTCATAGGTACTTTTAATTTTTGTTACTGTGGTTAATGGTGTCATTCTAACTGATTATTGCCAAGTATAAGCATGCAGTTGATTTCTACATATTGGTTTTGTGAAAATCGAATTTGCTAAATCATACTACAAGCATACTTCTTTTTATTGTGTTTCACTTTATTGCACTTTATAGGTATTGTGTTTTTTTACAAATTGAAGGTTTGTGGCAAGTCTTTATCAAGGTGGCACCATTTTTCCAATAGCATTCAGTCACTTGGTGGCTCTGTGTCACATTTTGGTAATTCTTGCAATATTTCCAACTTTTTCATTATTATTATGTTTGTTATGGTGATCTGTGATCTTTCATGTTACCACTGTAATTGTTTTGAGGGACCACAAACTGCACTCCTATAAAATGGTGAACTTAACTGATAAATGTGTGTGTTCTGTCTGCTCCATTGATCCACCATTCCCCATCTTTCTTCCTCTCCTTGGGCCCCCCATTCCCTGAGACACAACAATACTGAAATTAGGTCAGTTCATAGCCCTACACTGGCCTCTATGTGTTCAAGTGAAAGGAAGAGTTTCTCACCTCTCATTTTAAATCAAAAGCTAGAAATGATTTAGTAAGGAAAGCATGTCAAAAGCCAAGATACGCCTCTTGCGCCAGTTAGCCTAGTTGTGAATGCAAAGGAAACGTTCTTAAAGGAAGTTAAAGTGCTCCTCCAGTGAACACATGAATAATGAGAAAACAAAACAGCCTTACTGCTGATGTGGACAATGTCTGAGTGGTCTGGATAGAAGATCAAAGCAGCCACAAGATTCCCTTCAGCCAAAGCATAATCCAGAGCAAGGCTGTAACCCTCTTTACTTCTGTGAAGGCTGAAAGAGGTGAGGAAGCTGCACGAGAAAAGTTTGAAGCTAAATGTTGGAAGCTAAAAGGTTTTCCACTTCTTATGCCCAGATCCATCAGAGGAATCACTATCTATGGCAGCTCTAGCCTTGTGAAGTGCATTTCTTGAAGTTACTCCTTGATCCATCCAGACCACAGAATGGGTGCTGTGTTGCAGGCATGACAACAGCATGAATCTCGCCGTCCCTCTCCATCAGAGCTCTTGGGAGACCAGGTGCACTGTCAAGGAGCAGTCATATTTTGAAAGGAATCGTCTTTTCTGAGCAACAGTGTACTTAAAATATTCACTAAACCATGTTTTAAATAGGTATGCTGTCATGGGGCCTTTTTGTTCCATTTCCAGAGCATACATGGAATAGATTAAGCATAATTCTTAGGGCTCTAGGATTTTCAGAATGGTAAATGGGCACTGGCTTCAACTTCAGGTCACCACTGGCATTAAATTAGCCCCTAACAGCCTGTCCTTTGAAGCTTTGAAGCCAGGCACTGACTTCTCCTCTCTAGCTATGGAAGTCCTAGATGGCGTCTCCTTCCATATAAGGCTGTTTCAACTACATTGAAAATCTGTCATTTAGGGTAGCCACCTTCGCTGACTACCTTAGCGAGGTCTTCCGGAGAACTTGCTGCAGCTTCTGTATCAGCGCCCGTTACTTCCCCTCGCACTTTTACGTTATGGAGACGGCTTCTCTCCTTAAAACTCATGAACCAACCTCTCAACCTCAGTCAATGTGGTAACCTTCATTGTTGTCTTAAGAAATTGCCACAGCCAACGCAGCCTTCAGCAGCCACCACCCTGATTAGTCGGCAGCCATCAGCATCAAAGAAAGACCCTGTACCAGCAAACAGATTAGGGCTTGCTGAAGGCTGACAATGGTAGCATTTTTTAATAGTATTAATAATTTAATAAAGTATTTTTTATTTAATATTTAATTTTAATTTAATGTAGTATTTTTAAATTAAGGCATGTACAGTTTTTTTAGACATAATGTTATTACACACTTAGACTACAGTATGGTGTAACCATAACTTTTATATGCACTAGGAAACCAAAAACTTCATGTGACTCGCTTTGCTGTTTTGCTCGCTTTATCATTTAAATCTCATCTATCTATCCTAACTGATTTTTATCTGCTGAAACTGTCAATTACTAGAAGAATTGTACTGTGGTTTCTCTCTCCAGTGGTTTGTCCATTTCTCTAGTTACCACGTCAGTTTTTGTCTTGCATATTTTCAGATAATATTACTAGGTACATACAGATTTATAAACCTTATGTATGTGTGTTGTTTCCATATTTTAGGTGGGTCTTTTATAAGCAGCATATCACTAGGTTTTTTTACTTTTAATTGGAAAGTGGGGTCTTTTGCATTTATTGTAATTGATGATATATTTAAATTTATTTCTATCACTGTTTTATGTAGTTTTCTCTTTCTTTTCCCCTCTCTCTTCTTTCTGTCTTTTGAATTGATATTTTTTTCTCCCAGTTCCAGCTTCACCCCCTACTTCTTTGGACGTTATATGCTTTATGTATGTTCCCTTAATAGCTATGTCAACAGACATACTTTAAAAAGTTTCTATGTCTTAAGTATGTTACCACTCATACTCCAAAATTCAAAAGCTTACCTCTCCTCGGCTTCCCTATTTTTCCTCCACAAATTGCACATTTTTCTTACAGTTTTAAATAAAGTTAGCTTGGTTTTATTCATCTATTTGTCAATACTTTCCCTCACTACTTTCTTCCAGTTCAGGGTTCCCAGATGCAGTCATTTTCCTTCTTTCTGAAGTATGTCCTTTAGAATTTCTTTAAGTGAGTCTTGTTTTAATAGTGGACTCTCCACTACATATCAGCGCTAGAGAGATGAGTAAGAAACACTCCCATAAAGTATATAATTGCGGAGTGACTAAGTACAGAATTTGAGATAAGGATACGGTACTGAGAACACGGGGGGGAGGCCAAGTATTAAGAGCACGGGGAGCAGGGGGCATCTCAGGAAAGGCTGAGATGTGAAGTGTGGAGAACTCTGGGTACGTTCATGGAACATTCATCAATGCAGCGGAATGGAGCTTAGGAGCGGGTCGGTGCCAGATGGAGCTGGGGAGGTTAGCTAGCTAGCTAGTGGGTCGTGAAGAGCCGTAAATGCCAAACTGAAAGCAGCAGAGAGTTGGGGGAGGTTTAAAGCAGTGGAGTGACATGATTAGATGCATTACTGATGAGTAAAATACACTATTGCCTGGTGGGCCATGAGTTGCAGTGATCACCTGGGAGGAGGCTGAGTACCTAAACCAAAGGCAAAGCAAAGGTAATGCAGAGAAGAAATGATATTTCAAAAGACTTTGGCAAGATAAAAATCTTAACAGTAGATTTAAAGCAGAGAGATTAGAGGATGTACTCCAGTGTCTCTAATTTAGAAAGCTGGCAAGACTGAGAAGCACAGAGGTGATGCGCATGTCTGCGGGGCTGGTGAAAGTCCCGTTGCAGGGAGAGAAGGAGTTTAGTTTGTTACACAAACCATTTGACGTGTTTTCAGGACAAATGGTGAGTTGGTTTTAGGAGAATCAGTATTTAATATATTAGGGATACCTCTGTGCTGAGAACTCAGCATTTTCTGATTATATCTGGTGGTTCTGATCTTCACTTCTTTTGCTTCCTGAGTTAGAATATAGATCCCTATTTCAGGATGCAAAGGGTCTATTTTCAGCAATAAATAAAATATAATTAACTAATTGTTAGATTTCGGTTAAATTTTAGGTCAGGAATTTGAAATGTAGAACTGCCTTCACTGCTTCTTGCAAAATGATTGTTACTGAGCAGTGCTTGCTCTTGGCTGAGGGAACCTCTTGTTGGGGGTCTATTTGTGTCGTAGCAGGCTGGCAGATGTGACCCAGAGTGTCTAAGAGCATCTGGTAAGACAGGAGGGAATGGAAAGAAGAAAGAGGCAGAACAAGGGAAGAGGGAAGGGGAAAAAAAAAATCTTCCATTTAATTAAAAAAGTATTTGCAAGGCTTATCCTTCTTACCTGCTGTTTTTAGCTAGCAAGGCCAGATTCTCCCCTTGGAGATTCCTTCCTGGCCTCTCAGAGGAGCCCAGATGGGGGCTTTGTTTTCGATGCATGAGTCATCGCAGTGATTCAGTGACTTATTCGTCACTCGCATGGAGTGACTGGTGGTCCCTGCTGAGAGTTGAGAGGAGCTTCTCCCTGCCAGGGTGGTAAGTCGCTTTGACAGCAGGTTTGGTGTGTCAGTTGGAAACCTGAGTAACTCCCTGCCTTCTGCCTGGTGCTGTCATGGAGTTCTCTGGACTCGAGCATGCACAGGGTCCCATTTTATCCAGGCATTTCTTGACAGAGGAGGGAGCTGGCCAGGGAGTTTTGGGGGGAAAAAAGTTATTCAAAGTATCTTCTTTGAGGAGCTGTACTCTATTTGTCAACATCACAATCTGAAATAATTCCTAGCCTATTTATGTTCGTGGTGGTGGCTGACCCATGGGATCCTGCTGCGTGGTTCAGCTGCTGTTAAAATATCTGATCTTTTAGAAGTGGCTCAGGAAGAACAGTGTCAAGTAAGAGTTACTCATTTTATCCTGCCCACCCCCGAGAAAAGAATTTGAGTTATTAAATTGCAGAATGAGTTCTATCATTTGTATTGTTGCTCTCAGAAATTACAATTATGACAATAAAATGAATTCCTTTATCTGCAGACAGATGAGTTTGTCACTCTTAGCACCTGCCTCTGGATGGCACTGGTAAGAAGGAAAGTAGGTGACACAGGCAAGCACGTATGAACAGTGTTTTACCTGAATGTTACCTAAATTATCTAATTTAATCAATTGTGCTGTTCAGGGAACTCAGAGAAGCTCAGAGAGTAAAGAAAGTGCCCAGGGTCACTAAGCAGGTTGATGGTGGCCGCAGTTCAAACCCAGGTATAATTGGTAGCAAAGTTCATACCACGCTGCCTCCGGACACATTTTGATATTTTTTTTTCTCATTTGAAAGAACAGATATGGTTTTTGTGAATAATTAGCCTCACCCAGGTGTTTTCCCTTGATAGAGACGCTCCATACCCACCCCAGATTCAAGCCTTCTATCCGCAATGCTGTCTTCAAGTAACAAAAATAGGAAAAAAAAAAACTGAGGAAGGGGCTCAGTCCACAGTGCAACAGCCAGCCCTACTGTATTCTTTGCTTTGCACTCTTTCCTGTATGCTGGTTAGGCTATTTGTCAGTAATGTTTTTAGACTGTTAAAATTTCTGCTTCTCCTTATCACAAAGACAGACAAGACAAGGTTCTGATCAGCAGATGTCAGCTATAAACACAGGGATTTATTCCTTATTATTCCTAGCAATATAAAATTGAATTCCAAGGATGAGCCAAATGTCAAGCCATCAGAAACAGCAAGGACATACAGAGGTTGTCTTGGGAGCAGGATTCCTTGGTACCAAACTGAAGTAGCTTCCTGCATTCTTCCAAGCTCTGGGGAATCAGAGGCTTGAATGCACATGGAGTGTTCTGTTGTCTTCAAGGGAACTTATAATTACTTGCTTAAACAAGCAGAATTTACAGTAAGAAAACTTAAGGACATGCATTGATAGCCTTTTATTATGGAAAAAAAGCTGTGTTGTAAAGATGAAAATGTTAATAGTTTGGGGTGGCAGTTGGAAGTGGAGCATATATCTCTGTCATAGTCATTTTCCCTGAGACTTGCTGGTAGTCAACCAAAAGACTGCAGTATTTTTAGCATTGATTGTCACCCGCAAAACACACAAAATGAAGAGCTCGAACCAGGAGCCAGGAGTTGTGGCAAACTGGAACAGAAGGGAAGAGGATCAGTTAAGAGCAGCGGCCATAACGTGGATCATCATCCATAGACTAGGTGTGAGCCATTTTTCAGTGCAGGGTTTATCACCTGTTAGCAAGCCCACAAGAGTGATTCCCAAGGAACCGCTTAGAGTCTCTTCCTTCAAAAAAATTCTCAAAAGAAAAGAATAAAACAAAGGGAAGGGAGACCAAACACAGTATAAAGATTGAGGAAGATTTTTATGTATATTTGATACAGGTACTCCAAACTTACCAGACCACTTTTTTTGTTTAATTGTGTCAACTTTTTGCAGGTAAATGAACTTTTAACAAACCCTAAGGAGCTATTTGAAACTAACCTCTGTTGAGTTTCTACTAACTTTTTAGAAACTCATGTTCTTAGACTGCTCAGAGGCCTTGGTTTTACCATCTGTGTAGTAAAGGAGGCAGCGCAGATGGTCTGTAACGTCTTATGATATGTGACCACAGTGGGTAGGTATAAATGAGTTTAGCTGTCATTTGATGTGCTAGACACACAATGAATGACTAGGGGAAAATCAGCCAAGGACAAGTGGCACGTAGCTCATTAGAATCCTGTCTGGTCTCTGCTGAGCACGCACAGCTTTCTAGGCCAGAGCTAAGGGGGCTCTCGGCCAGGCTCTCTTTGGTTGTTTCCTTCCCTGGGTCTCCTTGTTAAATTTCTGGCTCATCTGCTGTTTTGTGCTTGTCCCGACCAGTATCGAGACCTCAGGCAGCTCATGATGTTAGCCTTTCCTTATTGTTTGCCACCGAGATAACTATTGTTTCCAGCAGTGCCCAGACAGGAATTTTTCCATGCTCTGCTCCAAATAAAGTCAGCCCCCTGCAGCAGGGCAGAGAACTGCCAGTTCCCACAGCCTTCTCCATCTGCTGAGGCTTGAGTAGAATTTTCAGGTAATGAAGCTGAGATGGGCGGGGGCAAGAGATGGGACAATCCCTGGCTAAAATGTCACAGACGCCCACTGTTCTTACTGAGATTTAATAGGTTTTCTTGAATGAATCTTTAACTTGTATTAAATTTCCAGAATCTTTTTTTTTTTTTCAGCTTGGACATTCCTCTTTATTGTTCACATTCTAACCCAGTTTTGGTTTTTTACTTTGTTTTGTTTTATTGTTTACTAATTTCCAGAATCTTTAAATGGTCATTTTGTTTTGTTTTTATTTTTTATTGAGATACAATTGACACGTAAATTGTATTAGTTTCAGGTATACAAGATAGTGATTTGATTTGTGTATAAGTATATATTTTGAAATGATTACCACAATGTTTATTTAACATCCATCACCACACATAGTTATATTTTTTTCTTGTAATGAGAACTTTTAACATTTTTCCTCTTAGCTTACTTTCAAATATACAAAGAGATAGTGTTAAGTATAGTTACCATGCTGTACATTACACCCCCAAGACCTATTTATCTTATACCTAGAAGTTTGTACCTTTTCACCACCATGACTCATTTGTCCCATCCCTACCCTATACATACACCCTGCCTTTGGTAACCACAAATCTGTTCTCTGAATCCATGAGTTTTTTTCCCTTTAGATTCAACATGTGAATGATTATACAGTATTTGTCTTTCTCTGACTTATTTTACTTAGCATAATGCCCTCAAGGTATATCCATGTTATCACAAGTGGCAAGATTTATTTTTTTTTTTGGCTGAATAATACTTCTATATGTGTGTGTGTGTGTGTGTGTGTGTGTGTGTCACAGTTTCTTTACGCATTCATCAATTGATGGACCCTTAGGTTGTTTCCATGCCTTGGCTATAATAAATAATTCTGCAGTGAACATAAAGGGGTAGAAATCTTTTTGAACTAGTGTTTCCATTTTCAGTTAAATACCCAGAAGAGGAATTGCTGGACCATATGGTGGTTCTGTTTTTAACTTTTTGAGGAATCTTCACATCGTTTTCTATAGTGACTGCACCAATTTATATTCCCACCAACAATGCACAAGGGTTCCCTTTTCTTGATATCCTTGCTAACACTTGTTATTTCTTGTCTTTTTGATGATAGCCATTCTGACAGGTGTGAGATGATATCACCTCAGTGAAATCTCACTGTGGTTTTGATTTTCCTTTCCATTATGATTAGTGATGTAGTGATGTTGAGCATTTTTTTCATGTATTTGTTGACCATGTGTACATCCTCTTTGAAAAAATGTCTATTTGGATCTTCTGCCCATTTTTAATCAGATTATTTGTTTTTTTTCTATTGGTTTTTATGAGTTCTTTATACTTTTTGGATATTAGCCTCTTATAAGATATGATTTTCAAATATTTTCTCCCATTCTATAGGTTGCCTTTTAATTTTGTTGATGGTTCCCTTTGCTGTGCAGAAGCATTTTGGTTTGATGTAGTCCCATTTGGTTGTTTTTGCTTTTTATTGTCTTTGCTTTTGGTAACAAATCCAAAAATCATTGCCAAGACCAGTGTCTAAGAGTTTATCCCTTATTTTTTTTTCCTAGTTTTATGGTTTCAGATCTTACATTTAAGTCTTTAATTCATTTTGTGTATAGTGTAAGATGGTGGTCCTGTTTTTCATTATTTTGCATGTGGCTGTCCAGTTTTTTCCAACACCATTTAATGGAGGAACTGTTCTTTCCCCATTATGTGTTCTTGGCTCCTTTGTCTTCAGTTAATTGACCATGTAGGCATGCTTTCCCCCCGAGCTTTCTATTCTTTTCCATTGATCTATGTGTCTGTTTTTATGCCAATACTATACTGTTTTGATTACTAGCTTTGTAGTATAGTTTGAAATCAGGAAGTGTGGTATCTCCAGCTTTGTTCCTCTTTTGCAAGACAGCCTTAACTATTTGGGGTCTTTCGTGGTTCCATTTAAATTTTAGGACTGTTTGTTCTATTTCTGAGAAAAATGCCATTGGAATTTTGATAGGGATTACACTGAATCTGTGTATTTCTTTGGGTAGTGTGACCATTTAATATTCTTTCAATCCATTATTATGGACTATCTTCGAATTTATTTCTATCTTCTTCAGTGCCTTATAGTTTTCAGTGTACAGGTCTTTCACATCCTTGGTTAAATTTATTCCTAGGTGTTTTATTCTTTTTTGAATCTTATTCAAAATATTATTCTGCTTTTGTATCCTGCAACCTTACTGAATTTATTAGCTCTAACAGTTTTTTGCTGGAGTTTAGATTTTGTGTATATAATATCATGTCATCTACAAATGGAGAGAAGTTTTACTTCTTCCTTTCTGATTTGAATGCCTTTAATTTCTTTTTCTTGCCTAATTGCTGTGGCTATGACTACCAATAGTATGATGAATAAAAATGCCAACAATGTCTTGTTTCTAATCATACAGGAAAAGCTTTCAGCTTTTTACCATTGAAGATGATGTTAGCTGTGGGTTTGTCATATATAACCTCTTTTATGTTGGAGGTGCATTTCTTCTATAACCACTTTGTTGAAAGTTTTTTTATCATGAATGGATGTTAAATTTCTCAAATACTTCTTCTGCAGCTATTAAGATGATCATCTGATTTGAAGCCTTCATTTTGATAATGTGGTGAAATCACATTGATTGTGATTGACTGATTGATCTGTGGATGTTGAACTATCCTTACATCCCTGGAATAAATCTCACTTGATCATGGTGTATGAGCCTTTTAATGTATTGTTAAATTCAATTTGCTAACATTTTGATCAGGATTTTTACACTTATGTTCATTAGGATATTGGTCTGTAATTTTCTTTTCTGATAGTGTCCTTGTCTGGTTTTAATATCAGTGTAATGTTGGCCTCATAAAATAAGCTTAGATGTGTTCCCTTCTCTTCCATTTTTTTGGACAAGTTTAAGAATGATTTGTATTGATTCTTCTTTAAATGTTTGGTAGAATTTTCCAGTGAAGTCATCTGGTCATGGATTTTTGTTTGTTGAAAGATTTTTGATTATTGATTTAATCCTCTTGCTAGTAATCAGTGTGTTCGGATTTTCTATTTCTTCATGATTCAGTCTTGGTAGGTTATATGTTTCTAAGAACTTATCCATTTCTTATAGGTTGTGCAGTTTGTTGGTGCTCATACTAGTTTCTTATGATTTTGTATTTCTGTGGTATCAGTTGTAACATCTAGCTTTCATTTCTCATTTTATTTGAGTCTTCTTTTTTCTTGGTGAGTCTAGCTAAAGGTTTGTCTATTTTTTTTAAATTTTTTTAAAAAAAACAGCTCTTCATTGATCTTTTCTATTGTCTTCTTAGTCTCTATTTCATTTATTTCCACTCTGATTTTTGCTATTTTAATAAGTTTCAACAAATTTGGTTGTTTTCAACAATTTGCCCAGGTTTATCTTTGCTTTCTGGGGCAAATATTCACTGAGCTCATCACTCAAGCATTCCAGAAATCCTACCTTTTCTTCATATATTTATATAATTTTCTTAAAAATATATTTTATAGTTATATATCTTGGAATTGGTGCATATACACTCTAGTTGTAAACGTCTGAGTTCCTTCAGTTGTCTCTATGAGCCCTGCAGGTGCAGATCACCATGACTTGGTCATAAACCATACTGATTTAATGCAAGTAATCAATTATGTATATTACCTCATATCTATTGGTAACTTGAAATATTATGTCCATAGGCATTATCCTGTGAATGGTAGAATATCTGAATTTTTAAATTCAGAGACTAGGTTGCTTTGAAAAAATATTATTAGCTGGGCAATTTTGTACTTTATAACTCTGACAAGTTTGTAAGTTTTTTTGTTTGTTTTTGAGGATAACGTTTGAGCAGGATACAGGTAAGGGGTGGTAAAGAGTCTTAAAAAACACCTCCACAAAATAGAAATTAAGTGCAAAATTGATTGCTCTGATCTCAGTCTATTCCTTTTATTTACTCCATCCATTTTCTGTAGTGCATAAAAAGTCTTAAGCCATGATCACATTTGAGTGATGGAAACATATCACATTACCCGGAGACAGAAAATTCAAATGAAATAAGGCTCTGAGAATGAGATAGCAACTTGTAATGATTCATTTATTTTGTTTTCTGTAATCATTATATATTGTGCTAAGAAGCTTTTAAAAGTATTTGCGTATGTCCCTTTTCCTCACCAAAAACATTTTACATGTGCCATCTTGGGCTCCATGTCAGTAGTGGAATGAGCTGTACTTATCACAGTAGTTTGGGGACAGGCCCTCACTATAGAGGTTCATTCAAAGTATCCAGCTGACCCGATCATGATGGTACTGCTCAAATCTTTTAGGATCAAAATTATTTAAAATGAAGGTTAAGGAATCTAAGAAAAAAAAAAAGACAAATGAACTTATTTACAAAACAGAAACAGACTCACAGACATAGAATACAGACTTGTGGTTGCCAGCAGGGAGATGGGTAGGAAGGGATAAACTGGGAGTTCGAGATTTGCAGATACTGACTGGTATATATAAAATAAACAAGTTTATACTGTATAGCACAGGGAAATTCAATATCTTGTAGTAGCTTACAGTGAAAAAGAATATGAAAATGAACGTTATGTATATTCATGTATGACTGAAGACTTGTGCTGTACACCAGAAACTGACACAACATTGTAAACTGACTATAACTCAATATAAGTAAATAAATAAATAAATGTTAAAATCATACCATCTATAGTGGAACAGTTGATATCCAGGAAGATTTGAGGACAGGTGGTCTAAGCTGTTGAGGAAAGCAGGCACAGATCTTGCTAGCGGTCAGGCTAGTTCCAAGGCTATGGTGCCAGCAAGGCCATTGTGGTGGAAACAGGCTCACGGCCAGTGACTGAGGTACTGGGAGCAGAGCCCATCCCCTGGGAACTGGACAAGTCTGGTGGTTGGTAAGAAAAAACTGCAATGAGGTGGACATATTGGTGGCCTAGAGACCACTCTAGTCCCCGTAGATACACCTGGGCAAGAGCAACAAAATCAACCTCGGGCCCCACCTGCCCAGGGGATGGGCTGCTGATATCCAAGAAGTAATCTGGGCTGAGGCTGCTGGTAAACAGCCTTCAGAGCCTATGGCTGTGCTGAGGCAGGAGGCCAGGACTGACGTATATAGTCATCTTCTCAATGCCAAGGAGATGTCATTGTCTTTATTCATAGTGAGAATTAACAGTCACTGCTGCTGATGCCACTGAGGGTGACACAAATACTACAAGGCCCAAACAACATAAAGACAAAATATTCCCTCTTGTTTTCATGATTATTATTGCTGGTAATAAGGCACCCCAGGTTAGTGGGTATGACTTTGGAATGGAAGTTGAGAGTTAGTGCTTAGCTCATTGAGATATTACAGAAAAAAAAATCACAAAATTAGAATGAATCTTATTTTTCCACTGTCCTGGATACTGTTGGGCAGAAGTTTCTCAACCTTGGCACAAAGAATATTTTGAACCAGAAAATTCTTTGTTACAGAAGAGGACCGACTGTCCTGTGCATTTTGAGTTGTTTTGCAGCATCTCTGGTCTCTACCCACCAGACGCAGGTAACACCTCACTCCCTCAGTTGTATAACCAAAAATCTCTCCAGTTATTACCAAAGGTTACATGGGGCCAAAATCATCTCCTGTTGAGAACCACTGCTGAAGGCTACACAATAAGGCTGTGTAAGACACGGCTCTGTTCTCAAGGAAGTCACAGTCCAGTTGGGTGGACACTCCTAACATACATGGATACTTCAGTTAAAAAAAATTATATTTGGAATGGTGTGCTTCTCAGCACGCATATGAAGAGAGTTAAAAACAGAGGTTGGGGTTGGCTGACATGAAGAAAGATTCTGAAGAGGGGTTAGAAGTGGAAGTAGATTTAAGGATGGACAGCATTTATCCTGTGAGGAGAGTTGGGAGGGCAGTTCAGCTGGTGGAGTAAGGGTGGGTTTCAGTGTCAGGAGACCAAGCACACAGCGCTGCTCAGGGTGGGGGCATGTGTTGGGAAGCAGAGGGACAGAGGCTGGGCCAGGGAGCTGCTGCCCAGAAGCAGAATCCCAAACTCCGTATTTCCCTGCTCCTTGAAAGTCACATTCTCAGCATGAAGTTAGTTCTAAGAAACAAGCTTTACCTGTATTCAGTGTGATTCTGCTCTTCCCCTCTCCTCGTGTGATTAGATAAGATAATAAAATGTCTCCAGTACTTTGAACTAACAACCTGTGCCCCCTCATTAGGAACTCTACTTGATAAGGTTACTAGTGAAGTGCAATTACATCTAACACTTACTGGGTTTTCACCATGTTCCTGGCACTGCTCTAAATGCTTTATGTATGTCTATTCACTGACTTTCAAAACAGCCCTAGTTGTATTACGTTGTCATTTTCTTGATTTTACGTTATGAGGAAACAGGCATGGAGAAATTATATAAAGTTGTACAACTAATAAGTGAAATAGACAGGATTTGAAAACAGATGATTTGGCTCCATTGTCTGTGCTTTTAATCTGTACTGTACTCCCTCTCTGCCCATGCTAATAGCTTGTCATGTGTGACACAGACAGCGAAAAACAGCAGTAGTAAAAAGAAGCATGTGGCACTCCTATGCAGAGCCTCTGGCCTCCTGGAAATCCAGAACTCTTCCTGAGGCATGGACTTGTCTTCTGGGAGTTTATATTCCAGGGCTGAATTTAAAAGGAGCTCAGCATTTGGAATTAATATCACACACTACTTGCATATGTTAAAAGTACTAGAAACATATCTTGCTTTAGTCATTTTTTACAATGGGATCTTTTGAGTTTGTCTCATTTCCAGATTTTATAGACTGATATAATCGATTAATACTTCCCATGATATTAAAGTGCATTGTGTTCATCTAGACCTGTTATAAAAGAATGTTGTGTGTTTATAAAGTGCATTTTCTATTACATTATTTATTTAGCCTTATAACAGCTCCAGAAACAAAACCATTTATGAAGTAGAAGAGTTTACATTCATATTTTCATTCCTTTACCTTTTATTATTGCCTGGTATGCTAAAAAGATGCAACTGTTTTCCAGATAAGGAAACAGAGGTACAGAGAGATGAAGCCAATTACCCAAGGAGGCAGAAGCAGGGCTTAGGTATGGAATTTCCTTTAGTCCCTGGGTAAATCCTCACTGTGCTGCACTGTACTGGGGAGTAGAGTGCCAGTACTCTGCCTCAACCAGGAGGATGTCCTGCCAGCCCCAGTGCGTGCTCCTCTGCCTTCACTCATTGTATTTTCCTGGTCTGGAGAGCTCCCTCTCCTCTCCTCTCCTCTGGTATGCCAAGTTATGAACATCCCACAGGTAGGGGAAGTCTTCCCTCTTACCAGTATCGTAGATACTGGCCATGTTCCTTGACCTCCCTGGAGTCCCACTTTTCTCACCTATAAAATGTATGCAATATGACCTGCTACCACCTGCTGAGAAGATTTTAATCAAAGAAACTCAATTAATGACCATTCTGGTGTTTTCACCTCTCAGCCTGGCCTATTTTGAGAAATCTTTCTTTGATTAAAACTTTTCTCTAAGAAAAATACCATATGATATCACTCATATGTGGAATCTTAAAAAAAAAAAAGACAAAGGAACTTCTTTACAAAACAGAAACAGATTCACAGACATAGAAAACAAACCTATGGTTACTGGGGGGAAAGGGGTGGGAAGGGATAAATTGGGAGTTTGAGATTTGCAGAAACTGACTGGTATATATAAAATAGATAAACAAGTTTATACTGTATAGCGCAGGGAACTATGTTCGATATCTTGTAGTGGCTAACGGTGAAAAAGAATATGAAAACAAGTATGTGTAATTCGTGTATGACTGCAGCATTGTGCTATATACCAGAAATTGACACAACATTGTAAACTTACTATACTTCAATTTAAAAAAAAAAAAAAAACTTTCTCTGATTAGAAACTCCTCTCCTGTGAATGCTTAAATGAGTCCTTTGGCGTTGGTTTAAAGTTGGATGTAACAGTATGAGCAGTATGAAGTTAATATACATAGATTTTCTAGCTCTGTTTCCTGAGAAGGCCTAGGAATGGCAGAATCCCTCTAGCAATGAGTGTACCTAGTGTCCAGATCTTGGTTTCTAAATACCCTTTTCTGGTAAAACGAGCCAGTGCTCCTTGGAGAAATGGCTCATTCTAAATCTGGGAAAGGAAAATATCAGATAAACCTAGAGCATCTTGTAATGCCAGAAAGTAAGAAAATGGTCAAGGAAAAAAAAGAGATAAAGACCATCTTAAAAAGACACAGAAGCAAATCTAAAAGAACCTCCAGTGGCCAAAGCTGGAGTAATTTTAGCAAGAAAATAAACCAATATCGTATTGTGTAATCCAAAGAAAAGAATAAGTGTCAATGATACCATAGTAATATTAATAAATAAGTGAGGAGAGAGGATAAATATTCCTTAAAAAAGAATCTCAATTATTAAATATAGAAAATATAGAGATAAATAGAAAATCATCATTAGAACACCAGAGTAAATTGCTGTAGGCAAGATCAAGGAATACTAAAATTCAGGCAAGACTTTGAGAGATGGTGTATTTGCATAGATTCAAAGTATCTCTCCCCAGATAGTTATTACTGTGGTGGTTTTAGCATATGTTGAAGTTCTTTGAGACTTCTTCCTCTAGTAGGTGAAGGTCAGTTCCTCTCCCCTGGAGTGTGGGCTGGGCTAGTGACTCACTTCGAATGAAGAGAGAATGGAAAGGGAACGTTAGTAATTTTCCAGTGGAGAAACCTGGCAGACCTGAACACCACCTTACCTGAATAATCAAGGTGAACTCCACCAGTAATAAGTCATGTTAACATCGTGTACACCCTGATATCACGCGACGAAGAGAATCCTTCACCTCTGTGGTGCTCTTCCCTCAAATTCACAACCCCACATCCAGGAGCATTCTACAAAATGCCTGCGCCGTGCCCTTGAACAGTAACAAGGACATGAAAGAGTGAAGGCAAGGAAAGACTGAGAAACTGTAATGGAGGGAAGGAGACTAAGGAGGTGACAACTAAATGCAATGTGGGACCCTGGGTTGGAGCCAGGAACAGAAAAAGGATATAGGGGAGGAAAAATTCCCCTTTACCCACTTAGGATCTTTGGCTGGACTTAAGGATTACACTGACATAAAACTGTTAACAGAAGAAAAGCATACAAGTTTTATTCAATTTCTGCATGTAGATGAGGGCCTTCACAGGAGAATGAAGAGCTTGAAGAAATGACCAGAGCAGGAAGGTTTTCCACCTTTTAAGCAAATGGTAGATTTGTGATGAAAAGACAGCACAAAGGGGTTGGACTGGGGGCAGTAGGTCGTGGGGAAGGCAGTGGGACATAGATGGGGTGGGAGGGAAACCAGTGGACATAAAAGTTATTTCAGTCAGTTTGTACAGACCCATTTCAGCCTTGATTCTCAGTCTCTGTGGATAAAGATGCTCTTCTCATCCTGATCCAGGGAGGGTACCTTTCCCATGAGAAGCTTTATGGCCTGTTTTTAGGTAGAAAAGGAGAGGTCAGAGAGTCCTTCTGCATTTACTCTTTCCTAAGTGCCTTTAGTTCTTAATAATCATTTGCCAAAGTGGCGTATTTTTGAGAAGCATGTCCTGAACTCCTTCAAGGACATTAGTTAAAAAAAAAAAAAAAAAAAAAAAAAAGACAGGGAAATTCAAATGGAGTGGGACTTTAGTCAGTAATACCGTACCAATGTTAACTGCTTAGTTTATAATTATACCATGGTTATATAAGATGTTAGCATTAAGAGAATGGTATACAGGAACTCAGTACTATGTTTGCAGCTCTTCTGTAAATCTAAAATTATTTCAAAGTTAAAAGTTTAAAGCTTTTCTCCTGTATTTTTCTTGCTTTGCATTTTTTTCAGCACTTGCATTTACAGACTCCACGGGGCCGCAGTCCACTTACTTATATCTTAATTAGGGATTATGTTCTTTCAAATAAATACGTATGTTGCCCCGGATTTTATAGTAAGCAGTACAAAAAATAAACTTTTCTGTAACCTCCTTGGTTCCGATGATAATTCTTTTAAAATAGACACTTCCTTAATGAATGGATAAGCAAATGAACAGAAACTGATTGAGAAAACTGGAAAATTACTGTATATACCCAGTAAATATCCAGTGCATGCAGGTTTGTTATTTTTTTCAAGGCATTTCTCAACCATGCCTTCCTCGGAGGATGAGTTAGCCTCTTTGGTAGGTGATTTTTAAGCAAACAGGGCACAGTTTTCTCAACTACGCTCATATGGTAAACTGTAGAGCAATGTCCTCAAGGGCGGAGTCTTAGAAGCCTGTGGGCTACAGTTTATATGTATTATTTCACTACAGAAAAAAAAAATCAGGATCTAACATTTGCCTGTGTTTTCCCAATTTTAAAATTATTCAGGGTCTTTTAAGTTAAGGTTACAAACATGGCATGGCCTGTTTGAATTTCTAGCCAAATGTTTCCCCAGGTTATAAAACTCAGCCTTCCGTGCTGTAATTAAACTATGCTTGTGGGATATACATTACCCTCCAAGTTTATGGCTACTACTTTAGTTTTCAGGTAATCTTTAGTTAAAATCTGTATAATAGCTGTTTTTCTTGGGGCAGTTGAGAAATGCGTGGGATAACTTTGGAGCCAGAGAGCCCACTTTTGCTGAGGTGGTGATGTTGTCCTTTTGTTTCTAGGGGTATTCATTTAAAAAAAAAATTATCTTCTGTGACGATACTGCTTGTAGCATATGATTATGCTTCTAATTAGATGATTCTACCATTGGACAAAGTCCTGAGGTTTCATTTAAAGGTCTTCTATGCATTCAAAGTATAAATCTACATTATTAGCAGGGCTGCATCATAGTATTTCATATATTACATTCCTAATGAAGATCATTCAGGAGCACTCCTCAGCTTTCATATGTACTGGTTAAGGTTAAAAAATTCATTTAACCCAGCTTATATAATAATAAGGATGTCTAAGTCAGTCAGACAGACTTCATTATCTGATACTGCTACGGAGAGGGATGTCCACCAGGAACTTGGGTTTTGGGCTTCGCTCATCCTTCAGCACCCACAGACCCTCAGATGAGACAGTGCACCTTTCTTAACCTTGGTTTCTTTACCTGAAAAGTGTGAAGGGTTAGAATGTATGACCTCTCAAGTCCCTTCTAGATCAAGGACATGATACACTAATAGCTTAGCTTTTTAATTTTAACAAAGGTGTTATTTTATACCAAAGAAAAATTTGTTAAGTGGTTTTGAAATGTCTAGTTTCAAAGAGGGGTGGTACTAGGGATGTAATATACAACACGATAAAGAATTAACATTGCTGCATGTTATACGTGAACGTTGTTAAAAGAGTAAATCTAAGTTCTCATCACAAGGAAACTTTTTTTTCTATTTAATTTTTATCTGTAAAAGATGATGGATGTTCACTAAACTTATTGTAATCATTTCATGATGTATCCAGGTCAAACTGTTATGCTGCACACCTTAAACTTATACAGTGCTGTATGTCAGTTATATCTCAATAAAACCAGAAGACAAAGAAAAGTAAAATAAGGAATGAAGTCCTGCCAATTTTTTTTTAATTGAAAAAAAAAGTTGGGTGGGGCAAGTGGCATTATCTATGAGAAGAGGTAGTCTGATAGCACAGGCCATCCATTGTTGCTCCAGCGGGTACCAAGATGGCAGGAAACCATAGTCCAAGAACACTCCCACCTTCCTCTCTAAAATCCTATAATGCCTCCCTTGTACTTTTAGACTGAAGTCAAACACCTTCACCTGGCTTCCACAGCCTTTCATAATCCAGCCCCAGTTTGCTTCTCTTGACCTCATTATCCAAACCCAACTGTATCAATAGTGGATTTCTCGCTTTTCTTTCAGTTGCCCTGTCCTCTCTCTTCTCAGCCTGTGTTCCTGACACCCCCTCTCCCAAGAACGCTTTTCTACTATATCTTCACCTCTTCTGTTTTATCACCATTTCTTCTATAAAGTCTTTCCTGAGATCCCTCTGGGTCTGGGTCAGGGTGCCTCGCCAGGTGCCCCTATAGCATCGACCTTCCTCTCTCATTAGCTCTCGACATGCTGCATTCTAAGTGGCTGGTAATTTTCTGTTGCCCTCTTGGGACTGTAAGCCTAAGGGGAGGGAATATGTTTATCTTGACTGCATCCTTAGCACCTAAGTCAGTTCCTGGCATCAAGATGCTCAATACATACGTGTTGAATGAATCGAAGGGATGAATGAGAATTAAATCTGAACTAGGTTACTGAGGAGACTTTCCAAAGTCCACTCCAGAGATATTCAGTGGGAAAACCACCATAGAAATCAAATTACTGTCTACCTTTGAAGGTCTTTTTGTCATATGTTCCAAGAAAAGTCTGATAGAAACTTGGAGTTGGAGTGAGGGGAGGTCATTGGCGTTAAGCCAGGATTTTAAGCAGTGGAAATAAGTAACAGGAACAAAGAGCCTATTGCGCTGCAACAAAACAAGTCTTATAGTTTGAGCTAACTTAATGAGGTATTTGAGTGCCAAATCTTACTTTTGTGTTTGTTTAATAGCAATAGAGCAACTATATAGCAGTTCCCAAATATTTTTAATTGCAGATTGTCATTAAATTTTGTGACAACTTCTCTCTACAAGTAAAAGTTTGTTAACCATTCCATGGTATCTTGGTTGCCTCATAAATCAGTTATCTCTTTTAGCGCTAATGGCAGCACAGAACAAGAGGCTGGGTAAGAGAATGGCGAGTTGAATGACACGGTAGATACCAACCAGAGTAGACGAGGTGCTGTTGTGTGTCTGCAGCTGACCTGCACAAATAGAATGAGTATGTGTTTACTAATTGATAGAGGCTCCCATTGATCAAAATGGCATCTGACTCCTTAACTTCAGGGCAAACTTCGTCAGTTGAGTGAGTCCTTCCAAGATGCCAGTAGAGTATTCTTTTTAATCAGAGAGTCAACTCTCTGCTTCTGAAGTCACACTTCTGATACAAGAGACAGAAGAAGCTAGCTCTCCATTCACAGTGCCTTTGAGAATGGCATTGGTTGCTTAGGAATAGCAATAGCATGTTCTTGTGCAAACAGTTGGTCTGCTGGGAATTCATATTACTGTTTCAACGAGGCTCTCTCCCCAGGAGGAGGCGATATCTCTTTTTTGCTTCCCAGTGTGATAGCCACAGGCTGACTTCAGCCCACTTCATCTATTTGGGTCAGAAGGTATCTCAGGTGAACCTTCCTAAGGCAAAGGGGAAGCTAGGATAGAACACCTGCTCTCCAGTGAACACTGATTTGATTTTGGAAAGAAAGAATAAAAAGAGTACATCCACCTTTATAGCTGTTTTGGAAATTGCCACCATCTATTTGGGTAATTCCTTTGTCTCATGGCTCCTCTGTGTCTCCCTCTGGGTTACAAGAGTCATGATTTCTATTTCACAGATAAAAAAAAATTCAGTGGCTTACTTTGGAGGAACTGGAATTTAACTGTCAAGAGTCTGAAGAGTCTGGAAACTTGTAGGAATTTCCAGATCCTCATTACCTGGAGAAACACTTTAAAGTTGTTTGCTGAAATGCCCTTATCTAAGCCTTTTAAAAGAGAACCAGTTCAAATTATTTCACTAGAAAATACATTGTAACACAGCAAGCATCTCTGTTAGCTCTTAAAATTCATGCGGTGTAACAGTTAAGGGCGACTTAATTAAGAAACAACTGACAGTGTCATTAAACTGGTGAGCAAAAGGGAACTAATTTCAAACTAGAGTCCTACCTCTAGGCTGCGGAGAGCTTTGATTTAATATTTGGGTTTGTTTCCCTTTGTACTCAAGACAGAATTTAACAGTGATGGGAATCAGTGTGTCCTCTGTTTTTAACTATAGATGGATTTTCAGAAGAAGTGAAAACTAACCAAAATAAATCAACTTTGATGCATGCAGAATCAAATAGACAGCTTCTTTATTGTGTCAAACTCCATTCTAAATGAGTCATTGCTCCTAAACATAAAATTACAGTCAGGAGACCCAGACTCCATCTTGGCTCTGCCATAAACTCTGTGATCCCAGGCAAATCTCTTGAATTTCTCTGGAGCAGGTGGATTCCAATGTCCTTCTCAGCCCTAGAATTTCCTTATATGTAAATATCTGAGCTCAGCCATCTCAAGTGGAAGCATTTGACAAAATTCAAAGGAAAGTAATAACCAACCTTTAGTGAGTGCCTGCCATGTATTAAGCTTGCTCTAAGTGGTTTTTTTTGCATTACCTCATCCAATCCCACAACAACCCGATGAAGTAAGTACCATGATTATTCCACTTTTACAAACAAGGAAATTGAGAAGAGTTAAGCAGTATGTCCTGGGAGAGTTCAGTCTGTGGTTATATGAAGGCAAAATAGACAAGCTAGTGGAGAACTGCTTTCACCATTATCACCTCTGCTTTTTGTTCAGACTTGGGTACTCATCCAGCACTTGGTTTTTGAGTCTTCCCATCCTACCCTGCATACAGGGGAACTACATTCATTCCAGTGTTTTCAGAAGAAATTCTGCCCGTGGGGATCTATGGAAATAGCATTGTGTTGGCAAAATGACTTTTAGTGAATTCACAAAGAGAGGAACTTTCAGGATCAAAACAGAGGCAAGTGGAAGTCTGTGCAAATCTGTGGAGGCTGTTGTAAGAGTGATGTATTGTCAGCAGTGTGTGGTGTGATATGATGGATGACAAAGGGAAGCATGTGCAGGTCACATTTCACACCTGTGACATCTGTACCTGTCACGGCAGGTAGCATCTGGAGGGCATCTCCAAATGGAGCAGCCTGAAGTTCTCCGTAACAATAATGTAGTTGATTGAATTTATCTAATTGGCATCTTTCTTCTGTGATGTCCAAAGCACAGCCTTGATGTTCAGAAAATACAGAAATTCTGTAGATGTTCTACAAGTCAAACAAGACACACAAATATATTGACTTTTACAATTCTTGAGTGGCTGAGATGCTGTGGAGAATACAAAGAAGTATATGACTATATGTCCTCAGGAAATACATTATTTAGAGGTACAGTACATGTATAATATACATGAGGAGAAATGTCAGAATATGTGTTTGATGATTAAATAGTGCAAATAAATAGCAAATTGGACTGTACTGCAAATTATGGGTGCAAAGATTGTACCTCAGTAGCTTTTTAAATAAAAGATTAACATTTGGAGTTCCAAAAACTGTTTGAATTAACTATTTATGTGATTTAAGCAAGTCTTAATCTCTGTGAGCTGTGGTTAGTTTATTTGTAGAAAGGATGCTGATAGAATCCTAACTATTAAGGGTGGAGTAGAAATAAATGAGATAATGAGTGTGAAAGGCCTTTGCAAGTTCTTAGATAAGGTTGTCACTTGAGATAGTGATTAACGATGTCCACCAGAAGTATCCAGCTTGGTGCCTTTCAGACATATGATAGAATTGTACAGCCTTGCTCCCTATGAAAGTAGGTATGGCCGTGTGACTTACTCTGGTCAATGAAATGTGAGCCCAAGTGGACAATTTGTCAGTTCCAGGTAGAAACTTTAACACCCTGTGTATGTTCACTACTTTCTCCCTTCTTGCTCTGCCACTGTGATTGTGGAAGCATCACTGGGTCTTAAATCAACATGGTCCCTTGAGTGGCCATGATGAGCAGAACCGTCAGCCTACTAATGCTGAGCATTGAGCATGAGCAAGAAATACATTTGTGTCATATGAAAGTAATAAGATCTGGGGTTGTTACTGTAGCATCATCTTCTTGTACACTCTGACCAGACCGTGTATCATTCATCCTTAGTATTACTTGAGTACCTGTGTGTTCAGAGTCTAGGTATGTCGTACTGGCACTGTCTGTTTCCTGTTGGAGTTGTTTACATCTTTGCTAACTCCACTTTTTCACAAAAGATGCTGGTCTCAAACCAGTCATGCCTTTCTTTTTTCTTTTTTTCATCTTTCCTGTCAGGTATTTAAGGTATCTACATAACAAGAACAAAACTGGGCTTTTCTGTTTATTTTTCAAAACAGAATAGTTTAATTGACAGTAAGTTACTGGTCAGGACAAAATATCTATTTGACTATAACGCTATTTTGAAGAGTAGCTGAAAAATAACAAAAGGCAGTTCACCTTTATTGTATATATTTATTTCTTTAAAAAAGTTTAGTCTGTAGTTACTACTACAAGAGTGGGTCTTCTTTTAGGCAAAGTGTACTCTTACTTGGGTTTCAAGTTCTTACTTTACCTGACATGCTTTCCTCTCTTTGTGAGAGAAAATCGGGCCCATTTTAGACCACCTGAGTGAGCCTGTGCTTGAGAGCCATGCAAGGAATGGCGTTTTGAATAAGAGGACTTTTAAGAACCTCAATATGACAAACCTCTTGGATGGTGCCTAAGACAGTGCAGCTTGACACTGAGCTTTTTTCTGTGTGAAAGAATTTAGTCAGCATGTGGTACTGTTGTCCCTAGCCCTGGGGGTCCCAGCCATCGATGGGAATGAGGACTCGAGTGCTCTCCACGGAATATTGCTTTCTCTAGGTGTGCGTGAGTCGGGTGAATGAGGCTTCTCTTCGGCTTTGGATGAACTTTTAGCCCATCCCTGGGCAGCGTGCATCTGTTGGAAGACTGTCGGTGCCAGCACTGGAGGTAGAGCCATGGGCATTTTGAGTGCTTAGTCTTTTTAGACTGAACAGAGTAACTCATTTTAGGGGAGCAGATTCTACATGTCATATGCCAGGTACTGGAGTATGGTACTGGTACTTTCAAATGGGCTGTCTCTTTTAATCCTTTTAACAATCCTGTGAGTCTTATCAACTCCCTTCATTTGTAGATTCAAATGCAAAGGGGAGGGTGTAGCTCAAATGGTAGAGTCATACTTGGAATGCACGAGGTCCTGGGTTCAATCCCCAGTAGTTCCTCTAAAAATAAATAATAAACCTAATCACCCTCCCCTCCCAAAAAAACCCCAAACACACAAAAAGTTCTGCCCTCCACATTTCTCTCTATTGTGCTTCATATGTCTTAGTGATTAGTTAGATGTGAAGTAGGTTGGCCTACGGAAGCAAACTTTTCAGTCCTTTTTTTTTAACATCACAGAAGTGACATTTGACATTTAACATCACAGAACTGACAATTTTTTCATAGACAATTTTTTTTAAATGCTGAAGAGTTAATAGGAGAGAAATTTGCCTATAATTCAACCATGCCTGGAGAGCGGTTGTTGACACTTTGGCAGGCCACCCCCAAGTGTGTGCAGCGTTGTGTGGAAGGAAATGAGAGAGAGCATGTCCCTCTTCCAGCACTACTGGGACACTGAGTGAGAATTAGCTCAGTAAATAGGCAGTCATAAGAGATGCTATCACAGGGCCCGTGTCCCTGGTTACTGTCTTGTCTCCTGTTGACCTTTCCCATGGCTGGCTAATGTCAGCCAGCTGCTAATCAAGGCGTGTGAAAAGCTGGCTAAAACAGCAGAGTAGAGCTCAGCCCATAGATATATTTACCAGGCTGTAAACACCACCAGCCTTTCCCTTTCAGGGAGAGTGTGACGGTTATGCTGTATCTGTCGGAGCAGGTGATGAATCACTTGGAAAAGGACAGCAAAAATGCAGGCTTGCCATACACGAAGGAAAAACATTCATTTTCCCCCAGAGTGCATTCGTCTTCTCCCCAGATCTTCACTTGTGACATCCCGCTGTTTCAGATAGATTGTCCTCCACGTTTGTCTCTTGTTTAAGCCAGGTGGTGAAGCGCACCACATGGTTATCATACCAGTTGACAGTGATGAGTAGGAGCTCATCACAATGACTATTTTGTGGTTTCCACCTGTAAATTAGTTTTTATTCTAGTTTTCTTAATTAAGTTAGGTAAATCCCCACAGCCCATTTTCCTGGAATTTAGATATTTTAAAGCATTTGTACACCTGTGCAGTTCCCTCAGGACTCCTTGGAGGCATTTGTCCATGCCCTAAATGTCTATTTTATTTTCCTCCATCTGCTCAAGGGGTTCCACCCCTCCGACTACTTAATCTTTGAGGGTTCTGGTACCTTACTTGGCATATTTATGGTATAATTCTTTCCAAGAATAGTACAACAAGTTTATGTTCAGTTTTTTTTTGAATTATAGTCAGTTTACAATGTTGTGTCAATTTCTGGTGTACAGCACACTGCTTCAGTCATATAGGAACATACATATATTCATTTTCATACTCTTTTTCACCGTGGTTTACTACAAGATACTGAATATAGTTCCCTGTGCTATACAGCAGGACCTTGTGGTTTATATATTTTATGTATATTAGTATCTACAACTCCCAATTTATCCCTTACTACCCTCTTACCCCCTCAATAACCATAAGTTTGTTTTCTGTGTCTGTGAGTCTGTTTCTATTTTGTGAATAAAGGTTTTTTTTGATTTTTAGATTCCACATATAAGTGATATCATATGATATTTTTATTTCTTTCTGGCTTACTCCACTTAGAATGATATTCTCCAGGTCCATCCAAATGGCATTGTTTTATTATTTTTCATGGCTGAGTAGTATTCTATTGAATAAATATACCACTGCTTCTTTATCCAGCCATCTGTCGATGGACATTCAGGTTGTTTCCATGTCCTGGCTATTGTTAGGTTCGGTTTTAAGAAACCGCAGTGATGATGATGAGGAACACGTACAAGCTCTAGCTCTGGGCCAGGCATTGTTCCACATGTTCTTGTTAACTTACTTCTTACAACAACCCTATGAGTGAGTACTGTTGCATTCCCATTTTTCAGATGAGGAAACTGAGTCATGGAGAGGTTCAATAAGTTACCCAGTGTCATGTGGCCAATACTGGCAGAGCTGGGACTCAGACCCAGGCCATGTGGCTCTGGGGCCTCTTTCCTTTAACTGCTGTCTGTACCCTTTCATTATGCCTCCACTTTTCTCTTTTTCTGAATTCTTTCTCAATCTAGGTGAAGTCTCTTTCTGTTTCATTTGGCAGAAGGCATCCTCCAGGGTAGGTAGACTTGCCTGAGGGCCCGCTTCACCTTAGGTGCATCACTCAGCTTCAGGTTAAAGTCCTTGAGCTCATGAGGGTCTAATGCGCAGGGGAATCAGTGTTTGCCGGCTGGAGTCAGGAGTTCCCAGCACTCCATGATGAAGGAGGAGCTGGTTCTGGCAAGTGGAGCTGTTGGGGAAGAGGAACTGGCAGCATTCAGTGGAATCACGTGAAGAAACAACTGTGTTTGGTTGGTTAGTGGGTCCGGGTGTGAGAGTGCAGGAACACGTTACGTGGTTCCAGTTTTTAAACCATAGCCACGCCTGAAGAGTTGGGCGTGGGTCTAAAACAACACTCCATTTTTATTCTGGGTTGTTTATGCAGTTTTAGCAAGTGAGAATGCATTTTGCTGAGCGGTTTTGCATATTTTCACTTCCATTATCCAAATCCCGGGCACTTGCAGGGCAAGAGCGGGTAGAGACTGACCATCTTGCAGTAGGTATGGACCTTGGGATGAAAGAAAAGAATGGAGCAGCTTTGAGTGAGGTAGTTGTATCAGCATTCCATCTCTCCCCTCCACCCCCTCACCCGGATTTATGATGTTGTGCAAAGGACCTCTGTTAGCGTCTGGTCAGGGCACCCAAGATGGCTGCTCTCTTGCTCCCTGTCTCCTGCTTCAGCTACACCTACTCACGTGACTGACCTTCCCTCTTTATCAAGGATCCCAATCAGTAAATGCCTACATACTTGCCCCAGCCCCAGCTAGTGACAGTTCTAATCTTTAGATCAGAACATCTCTGCCATGATAGCTTATCAAAGGGGCAGTGAAGGACCTGCTGCTCAGCTAGTTTCCCTGGTAACCGATGAGCCAACCTGACTGACGTCAATTCCCACTATAACTGGTAACCACCCTCTCCCCCTCCCCCGGGAATGAAGCCTGCTGCCAAGTCCTGCCCGCTGTCTGCTACACACAGTAGGGTGTCGCTCCAGGACATTGCTTCAGACATGTAAGACCCCACCCCACCCCCTGCCTCCACCATTAAACCGTCTATGTATCTGTCACCGACTCCGGGCTTTTCTGTCTTGAGACTGACAAGTGCAGAGCTTTCAGTCCTGCGGGGTGCAGCTCAACGGTTAGAAGCCTAAAGCTTAAACAGGAGTAACTCCATATATATTAAACCACTTGTCATCTGTAATCTCCATTTCACATGTTCCTTGACTTTAAAAGAATACTCAGATCCTTTTTAAGGCTAGAATTGAATTTAGGGAGCACCTTGGCCTGGCTCCCTTGTTACATAAGCCAGGAAACAAAGGTCTGGAGGGCTGGAGAGATTTGCGCAAGCCCTCACAAGTAATTGTCAGAGCCACAGCTCTGATTTTTGACCTGCCAGCCCCGTGTTCTCTTCTACAACTTCATTGCCAACTTCTGCTTATTGTAGGAGGGAACACATGTTAGCTGGAGTGCTTTGAAGGTTGACATGTCATTTGCTAGAATTTTTTTAACCTAAATTATATTTTAATATAACTTGCTTAACTGTGAACAAAATCAGATTTTGAGATAGGCCTCTGAATTGACCCAACCCTCTCCCTTCATTTCTCTACATCCATTTAAACAGGCATAGGATCTGGAATCCTAGATTGAAAGAAACCTTTTTCTGGCATGATTGACATTACTTACTGTTGGCTTAAGGAGGGTGAGGGAAGAGAAAGGAGAGGGAGGGAAGGCAAGGGGGGAGAGAGAGAGAGATGGAGAGAGGGGATAAGAAGGGAAGGAGGAAGACAGAGGAAGGAAGTAAAGAAACAAGCAAACAAAGTAATAGGTCTTCCCAACTTTGTGGCTTGGGGAGCATGGTGACTTCTCAACATGTAATTAACATACTAGACTTGGACTGCCTCAGTAATTAACTTTTGTTCCCATTTACTTGGTGTCACTCATTTAACATTGAAACACCAGCCTCAGCAGGAAGCTGAGGTTTTTGTGAAAACTGAAGCAATGAAAGGGGAAGGTACCTAAAAGGGGCACCATGGCCTTTAACTATAGATTTTAGGTCTTTGTCACGGGAAGAAAAGTTTCAGGAAGGAACTTGGGAAAAGGGCGTCCAGAGGGTACTCCATTCTGCCACCAGGAAGCAAACAAGGCCTGGTTCGCATACTGAGGTCCTGGAAGTCCCCAAGCCCCAGGACTCATTCAGTGAGGTTGAACACTGCTCCCCCAGACACAGATTAAAAATATTTTAGCTAGCCCTGGACCCTGGGGTCAGGAGCCCTAGTGAGAGTAAGGCTGGGCTGGCCGCCTTGGGCTGCCATCTTTGAATGTTTTCCACGTGTAGAAAAACAAATGGAGCTTCTTCCAGGGGGGACGTCATCAGCTGACCACGCTTTGCTGTCACTAATCGCCTGGCCATGCCTCCAGACTTCTGTTGCCCTTACAGACCTGTCAGCCTGCGCTTGCCAGCCCCTCAGCCCAGCCCTCCTGCCCTGCTTCTGTATCTGGGTCGGTCCAGCACTAGCCTTATGCCAAGCCCTAGTCCTTGTGTGATTTCATATACCTTTTTGGGCGACTGAGGAGTTAATGAACAGCAGGCATGGAAAGCATGGCATGTGACATTAAGGCTACCCTGTCACCTGGGTCTCTATAATGGTTGCCTACCTGGCCTTCCTGCTTTCACCCTGCCCCCCCCCCCCGAAAGCTATTTTCTGTATAAAACCCAATATGATCTTCTAAAAATGAAAATTATATCTCATCACTTCCTTGCTTAAAGTCCTCCAGTGACTTCTCAATTTTGCCACACAAAACCCAACTGTGTGGCCTCACCCCTGCCTTTGTAGCCTGATCTGGACCCTGCCTCCATCCCAGATGTCATATTTTACAGTCTTGTCCCCTTTGCTCAGCCACACCGACCTTCTGCCTCCTTTAATACTCCAAGTACCTGCTGACATCGGCCCTTGTGTACGAGCTGTTTCTGCTTCCTGAGGTGCTCACTCACTGACCTTCACGTGACTGAGCTCTTCACAGCATTAGAGCCCAGCTTAACGTCCTCAAAGAGGCATTCTTTAATTGCCCAGAGTCTAAAAGGCCCTCTTTTTGTCTCTTGTTTACTCACCTTTTCATTCTCTCTCTTCTCCCATTAGAAAATCACTCCATGAAGACAGGGACCTTTTGTGGCCTGTTCTTCTTGTTTCCCCAGAGCCTAGAATAGGGTCCAGAACATAGTAGGTGGGAAGTTAATATTTACTGAATGAATGACACGTGGTAAGTGCCCAATAAATGTTCACTGTTATTATAAATTATATTACTGAAAAACAAACAGGTGGGACCTTAATATAACTGAAGTTCCATTTGGTCCTGATTCTGTGCGGTGACATGCTCAGAGAAGCAGATACCCAGCAGAATAATATGACTGAAAGCAACTAAAAACTTCACTCCTACCCTCAAGAAAATGGCCAAGGTTGGAGGGTATATTTTTATAATACTAATATAATTGATAATAATAATACGTTAAAATCCTGTCTTGCCGTCTCTGTTGCTCACAGCATCTGACACTCATGACAGCCACGCCACCCATTTTCTCTTCCTCTCCCCTGGCCAACTCCCAACCAAAGAGCGCTCCTTAAAGGCCTGTGGCCTGGCTGAGCACCTCCAGGTGTTGGACCCATTTTCTGAATCAGCATCACAAAAAGGCAGGAGTCAGACAGGCAGGCTTGAAACCTGGGATGGGGGTGGCGGAGGTGAGACTGGGGTTATCACAGATGAACAGTTTTGTAACTGCTACACACACAGTGAAAAAGGGAAACCGAATAAAGATCTTAGTCACTTCTGAACGGAATGGTGCTTAAGAAAGACTGTGCTAAATAGCTCTACTTGGGTAGCATTGAATCACAGGAGCTTTTATGAGGAACTTAATACACAGGCGGTAAATACCCTCATTCTTGGTGTCCTGCTACAAAGCTCTGGACCCAGGACTGGAGGAGGTGTCTCCTATCACAGAGCTCATCCTCTCTCAGAACCTCACTGGCTCTGATTAAAGGTAGCTCTTCACTCACTTTATTATTTCATTTTTAACTACTGTGGATTAAAAACTGAACCTAAAAGGGAAGGGGAACAGTTAGAGGCAGAGAAAAGAACGTGATGCCAGGGAGCCTGACAGACCGAGGTGAAGAGCGATCTGACTGCCCAGTCCTAACAGCGACCCTGGTCCCTCCAGCCGGGCCGGGTCCCACTTTACCTCCTGACTTTTTCTCCAGTAGTGGGTTCCAGCTTTGAGGGCCATCAGTGCTCTCTGTTCAGCTCCCTCGGTTCCAGCACATGTTGCAAGACCCTTGAGGTGACAGGGCATGGTTGGGGAAGCAGGGCTCTACCCTGCAAATGGCCAGGTCTGCCAGAGCAGCTTCCCGGAGCCCACACTGCTCCAACCGGATGACCTCAACTGACTCATCAGGTTATGAGAGGAGTTGGGACTAGAAATCATTTCCCTGGGGGATCCCGGCTGGATAATAGCTATCATTTGTATGCAGTTGAATGACTTGCAGAAGAGCACGGCTCAGAGCTCCCAGCTGCATTCTATTTCTGGCAGCATATGAAACAGTTGGGAATGTGGATTCCAAAAGGTGATGTGGGCATTATCGTAACATCTGGGGCTGGGGTTTTCTTCCACCCCATCTAGATTTTGGCCAGAGGTCTGCATCCAAAGAAGCTGTGGCCTGCCTTCCAATCACATGCCTGACACTTCTCCCCCATTTCTACCTGCCACAGTCCTGAGCCTCTTGGCAGCCGTCCCCCAGAGAGTGCCAAGGGAGGAAGTTAGACATAAATATTCATGAGGGGAAGAGAGACTAGAAGACAGAGGTCGGGGACCCTTTTTCTGAAATGGGCTACTGGCTTCTTGCCTTGCTTTCCTTTTCTTCTCACCCATCCTCTTAGAGTAAATGGACATTTAAAGTGGCCATTATCTTCCTCATCCAGTGGGGAAGAGGCCAGACAAGGAAGGTGACAGCCAGGAGAGGTGTGGGAACCACACATGATCCCCTGGATGGCAGAGGGCTTCGCAGCCCAGCTTACACCAGCGCTGGGTAACTTGCCCCACGTTCCTCATACATGCACGTCAAGGAGGGTTGGGTAAGGAGGGCAGAGAATTGCAGGGGGCAATTCTCTGGAGGGGTAGGGGCAGAAAGGCTGTTCCTGTTCACCCTGGCCAGGCCATCTGGGACTCCAGCCTGGGGACAGTCATTCAGGAGCTCACACTGCTGCCCCTGATCCCCCAAGCCTCTCTGCACCAGGCAAATCAGATCAGGAGGATCAATAAGCCACAGCGTTGAAGGCTGTAGGAGAGGGAGGGTATTTCAGCCCGTTGCCTCCAGGAGCGGTCAGGGGTGATGCTTGGTGGCCTGAATCTATGAGTCTTTGAAGAAGTTTGCTCCCAGATGGAGCATTCTCCTCTGCTCTCACCTTTCTCCTCTCTGAGTCAAATCAGCACTGATCACCAGGTTTCCGAAGCATGGGCAGCTGGCAAAAGCCCCATTTTGACCCTTACCAGGGGTCTCTTCTCTGACAGCTATGTGTTTCAGCTTCAAGCTCCTGCTCTTCAGTTATCTCACTATCCCAAGCTAGGATTTTCCCTATTTCTGGTTACCCTCACCTAGGTTTTATCTTGTAACTTGCAATCAGAGAGGCACAGTTTAACTGTCTCTACATAACGTTCCTTTCCCTTTCCTTGCACTAGAATTGGTCTCTCAAATCAGATTAATTTATAGAGCAGCCGTCACAACTATCTTGATGTGCCTGCTTTTGCGTGAACTCTATTTAGTGCCTTTTTCTACTGTGTGGCAAGAATAATTTTACTAATCTCAACAGACAAGACCAAGTGTCAAGTCACAGCAAGGGGTGTAGACTTCTCCCTGACTTGATCTAACACCACAATGAGTTTCTTGTCTCCTCTAAGGGCTAGTTCTTCAGGTAACAGAACACATCAATGGTTTAACACAGCCTTTGACCCAACCAGTCTCATGAGCCATGTATAGGAAGGCTGACACGTTGACTCAGGGGAGTCCCTGAACTGAACAGTGAAGCCTCTTACTGGTGAGAATGAATGAAGAGCTTTGTACGTATTAGAGCTTAAGGGGCCAGCAGGAGGCAGTGTGGCATAAAAGGAACACTGAACTTGTAGTGAGAGTCCTAGCTTGGGGAGCATCCTAACTCTGCAACTCACTGGCCACATGACATGGACAAAACCTTTAACCTGATACTGTTCAGCTGTTAATGATTACTGTGTACCAGGTACCACACTTGGCATTGCTGATACATTGTGGATGTGACCAGGTTTTGCAGCTAAGTGTGACAACCCTGGTTATTTTAGGGGGGTCTTGTGAGAGTCACTTCTTTTTGTTAATTTTGCTTTCACAATGCAAGCATTTCTACTGAAAATATCATTAGTAACAAATATATTTTAAAGTCCACGTAGGAGATCATTAATGTATCCAGCCAGGATACCAAATTGAAAAAAGTACATAGCAGTGTACACAGGGAATGCACATTATCTTGTGGGAAAAATTTTTTTATGCATTTATACAGAGTAAGATGTAAAAACGCTTCTGCCGTTGATACAAGTTACTTATTAACAATAAATTGCATGAGGATACATACACCCCACTGTTCATAGCAGCATTATTTACAATAGCCAAGATATGGAAGCAACCTGAGTGCCCATCAACAGATGACTGGATAAAGAAGATGTGGTATACATATACAATGGAATACTACTCAGCCATAATAAAAGAATGGAATTTTGCCATTTGCAGCAACATGGGTGGATTTGGAGGGCATTATGCTAAGTGAAATAAGTCAGACAGAGAAAGACAAATACTGTATGATATCACTTATATGTGGAAAATAAAAAATACAACAAACTAGTGAATATAACAAAAGGAAGCAGACTCACAGATATAGAGAACAAACCAGTGGTTACCAATCAGGAGAGGGAAGCAGGGAGGGGCAGTATAGGGGCAGGGGACTAAGAGGAGCAAAGTATTAGGTATAAAATAAGCTACAAGGATATATTGTACAACATGGAGAATATAGCCAATATTTTGTAATAACTATAAAAGGCATATATTGTGAGCCTCTATATTGTACACCTGTAACTTATATAATATTGTACATCAACTATACTTTAATTAAAAATAATAATAAAATAAAATAAACTTTAATTAAAAAATAAATTTCATAGAATTCCACTTGATCCTCTTAAAAGCCATTTTTCTATGTTCTTATTGAACTCCTGGGAAGACTGGAGGCTCATAAAGAACAACCTCTATTTATATGGCGTATTTCCATATCACTCCTAAAAGGGTCAAAGCCACAGAGTAGAGTGGCTGGAAAGGATGGATTGAGGACAGTCTTCAGATCACCATTTCACGAAGATGAAGAGGCTTCGTGAGGGCTTCTTTGCTTGTTTGGAACCCAAACGACAGCCCCTGGGATCCCCCTGAAAGAATAAATACCAAAAGGATATTGGACCTGAGCAGACTTAGATTCGGTTCGCATTGGAAGGTTTTAAGTAATTGAGAAGAGCATTTTAAAATCAATAACTGTAACGAGAATTTACAAATCAATAAAAAGATAGTATCCTATTAAAAACTCCTCGTGACATACTGGTAAGTGAAAAACAGAAAGAGTAACTGTCTTCTACATATAATCTTACATTTTGGAAAAGAAGTATTTACAGGTGTATATAGGATATTAACTGTGTGATTATCATTGAATGGTGTGGTTCTGGGCCTAACTTAAGGCTTTTCTGTTTTCCAAGCTTTCTGCAATAGGCATGAAAGAAATATCTTTTATACTCAGAAAAGTGATTATAAACAAAATGCCCGAGTATTATCTATGCAGGAAAGGGACTGTGTGCTCGTCACTATTTTATCCCCAGTGTCAGGGCTGGATGCTGGAATCGCCTGAGAGGGCTTGTGAACTATGCAGCTTTCTAAGCCTGGAGATGCTGACTCGATTTAACTGGTAGGAGACGAGGCTGCCAAGGAAAGTGGAAGCAGATTCTTGGCTAAGTCGTACTAAAGAGTTTTACCAGAACCGTCATTTCCCATATAAACTCCAGGCTTATTGTAACATTGGGCAGAATCTGTGCTTCGGTTGAAAAAGATCACTGTACGCTCCCTTCCATCTTGGCTCCATTCCTTGCTCTACCTGGGACAGATCATCTAGTTCAGTTTCCCCTGAGATGCTTCCCGGGCTCCTGGGACTTGGAAAGGCAATTATCTATCAAATACCAGATGGCTGTGTCTATTAGCCCCATGAGGAAAAACAGTGATGTGAACAAAAGACGTGATTAGCTGGCTGACTAACAACAGGCCATCTCAGCACAGATGTACTGGAAACAAAGGTGGGGTTGGATACAAAAGTTTTTATTTTCTTGGGTTTATTAACAATGCATTCGTTATTTCAGTAGGACTCTGATGTTAATAGTGGGGAGACATGGAGAGAGGACTAACTTTTACATCACAGCATTCTCATTTTTATTAAAATAACAGTGTTCTTAAAATTGCATGGTAAGAGATGATTTAATGTTATTTTCCATCCACTTGTAAAAAGTGGTAATGTGGCTTCCCGGGAGATTTTTTTTTTTTAGTTTAAGAATTCCAAACTAAGCGTTTTTAGCTCCATTTATGACTACTATGGAAAACTAATATTCACACTGTTTACCTCTACATACACAGGCCTATACTGCATAAAAAAGAAAAAGACAGTTGAGGCTACCCACCATTCCATTTCTGCTTAGGTGAAAAAACAAACAGCAAATTTTCTGAGATGCTGCCTATTGAGCAACCCCACATAGACTCTGGGATCTCCCAGCTCTCAGTTAACTAAGGTGTAAGTGGGGAGAGGAACGATCACAGATAATTTAAAGCATAATTAAACCAAAACTAGGCAAAATAAGGTACTAAAATTTTAGTTCTGTTAATTCTGTTAAAATATACTGCTGGGGGGGGGGGTTTGTTGTTTTACAGAGAGATGTCCCCAGGATACAAGAAATCATATTTACTTGTTAGTATGTATTTCTAACAAAGACACATTCAAAGACATAGATATTCATGCTGAATTGTGATGATTTTATTTTTTGACAAAGGCATTATCATGCATACTTTCTGGGCACGGCTAATCTTCAGACTGATTTGTTTGCCACCCCTACATAATGAACAATTAAACCTCCTATCACCCGGACCCATGTTCCTAACATGTAGGTAAGTGAGGAAGAGTAGGAACATGGATGTGCTTTTAGAGATTAACGAGTTTACTTGAGGATACTGGGGGCAAAATAATGTAAACAAGTTTTATTAATGATAAATAACTTTAAAATTATTTTTAAATTAAAATACATTGTACATATTACAGAATATAAAGCAAAATGTATATGATTTTTAAAGACAAAACAGAAGACTTGAAAGAAATTTCCTGCTTAGAGAGACCATTTTCCACTGTACCCTGAGACTCCAGAAGGTGGGACTAGGGTGGAGGTGGATGATATATATATATTTTTTTCTCATTTTATATTAGATGTTCTTCTGTGAAAAGATTGAGAAACGTTTGATGAGGGCATCAGGAAAAATAGCATAAGATTTAGTTAAATAGATGTCCATTTAGTTATGAAGGGATTCTATTCAGTAACACTTTTTCTGAAAAAGCCTGCCTCTTAAATGAGCCAAGCATGAATACTAATTACCCTGCTTATGAGAAGTCAACACTTAGTTTAAAGAAATACGAACGGCTAGATTCTCACAATTTCCTGATAGAGAACCATTCGTTTTCTCATTTACCTACTTTAACATCTCATTTGCCACTTTTGTTGTTAAAAATTCCCATGACTTATGCATGGAACCTGGCCTTTTGCTGCTGAAGATTTTCTAAAACTCTAACGATGATATTAGTCAACACCTACATAGTGCTTACTGAGTGTGCCAGGCACTGCTCTAAGTGCTTTTCATTTAACCATCACCAGCCACCCTATATGACACAGTTATCCCCATTTTCCCATTTTACAGATGAGGAAACTGAGGCACAGAGAGTTCAGAAATTTCCCCAAAGGCATGTGGCTTAGAAATGTCTTGGTTCGCAAGACTGGACCCTGGGTGATCTGGCTCCAAATCTACCCCATCTAGTATTCTACCTGGTAGATCTCACCCTGTCTAAGCAACCTCGCTTAGTTTGATCTGCCACCAAGCTGCCAAATGTGTCAAGGAAGGTCTGATAGTTTCCACATGCACTGACTGCAGGATTTTCATTCCAATTTTAATGGAAGCAGAATCCTTTCTTCCCAGCGGTAGATCAATTAACCAGACTGCACTGGGGCCAGGGAAGGTTGACTTCTCTTTTCAGGACTGATAGCAGAATATAAAAGATTAAATTTTGCTTTTATCTAGGCAAATGCACAGATTGGGGTCTCCCCAGAGACCTTCTCTAAGCTTAAGCGAGAGTAGACTCTAAAAAGACCTCTGGGGCTCACCCTTTGGAGAGAACAGCCTGAGACTCCCCGTATAGAATTATCACTGGGCACATGCACGCATTAGCAGGTCATGAGAAGGGAACCCTAGGAGTCCCAGGGTCGTTAGGTAGGGGTATGCTCCTGTCACGATGTGGTTTTTATGTCTGCTGCTTTGAGGGTTCATAAGGCATTTTCTTTCCGCATTTTAATAGTCTTGTAGCCTTAAACACACTGCCTTCTGCCTTTATTTGCCTATGTGTGCTAGAGAAACTGCTTCAGCCAAGAAACCTCATTCTTCCATAGGGCCCAAGTGTCCTTTCAGTGAAGCCTTCTGGAGTGCAGGGAAGACACCTCTCGTGACAGAGCACCCAGACCAAATATGCCTTGATAAGATGGTGTTTCTGTAAGAGGTGCCCCGACTCAGTTTTTTTTTTTTAATTTTTTTTATTTGTTTGGGAGGGTTATTAGGTTTTTTATTTATTTATGTATTTTTATTTTAATGGAAGTACTAGGGATTGAACCCAGGACCTTATGCATGCTAAGTGTGCACTCTACCACTGAGCTATACCCTCTCCTCAGATTCAGTTTTGTCCTCTCTGGTGCCAGCATCCTGACTGTATTGTCCAGTCCAGACATCTGTGTGGAGCAACAGCAGGTGTTAATCCTTAGCTGGAGGTAGAGGAACCTTAATAACAGAAGTATTCATTGGGAATGCTTGAATCCTCACTCTGGAATGATAAGTAAATACATAAATAAAAACAAGTAAGTATATGTATGTCTTCACAGACATTAAACCGGTACATCTCCTCCTCCTCTTAGAGTCCTGTCTCATCACAGCACATCACTCCCACTCCTGAGGCGCAGTGGGGTCTTTAGTGCGGGAGACTGGCAAGATGGTGGGCTCGAAAGCAGGCATTGCGGGATGGGAAGGGCCACTGAGTTCCTTTACCTGCTCCTTAGGTCAAGAGAGGACCAGTCTGGAGGGCCCAGCTCACAGGGCTCTCCCACAGTGTGGAGGGTGGAGTCAGGAAGAAGATAAGATGATATAAGAGGAAATGGAAAGAGGGAGGGAGACAGAAGCAAGCACAAGAGGGGCATCTCCAGAGTTCTCTCTGAGATCTGGTGTTGGGAGACTGAAGAATTCAGGGAAGTGCCCCGGCACAGGGTTCTAGCCCTGTGCTCTGGTTGGGACTGGGGAGTGGGGAGGAGCGCTGCCGGAGGTCCTCCAAACCAGCGTGGAGCAGCTTGGTTTCCACACGGCAAGGATGCCGAAAGAAGAAACAGAAGCATCATAGCAGGTGTTGGGGTGGACCGTGGAGCCAGGGGTGAGTGGTGCTGGGGCACACTGTGGGGTCTGCGGCCGGCTGAGGAAAAGCTGAACAGCAAAGGGGAGCTGGCCAGGCTTACCTCGGAGCATGGCTGGAGGTGAAAGAAGGGGACGGTCTCGTTCTTCACCATCAGAAGCCACAGGCGACAGGGAAACAAGGGGCGTTACTGCAGAGCAGCGGGTGCCAGGCAGTGCGTGTACCAGGACCAGCACGGTGCCCGATGCCCCTCCCCGCCCCCATCAGACCCTGGGGGGGCTGGCGCCATCATAGGAAGAGGGAAAGCTACCAGGCAACCTGAATATTTTCTAAAGGAACTTTTAAAATTACTTTATTGAACTAAAATTTAAGCTAGATTGGACATTTAGTTACAGTAAAATGTGTTACATTAGAAGTAATTAGAACTAATTTTTTTACAAAGTGATTAAAACAGAGAATCATGAAGAGTTATATATGTACATATTTAAACATTTAATTCTAGTTTAACGTAAATGTACACTCACACAGCACTCTTTTCTTTTTCTTTTTTTATTGCGGTACAGTCAGTTTATAATGTGTCAATTGCTGGTATACAGCACAAGTCTTCAGTCATACATGAACATACATATATTCATTTTCACATACAGCACTCTTAATATGGATAAAAGACCTTTTCTTTACCTATTGACCTTCCAATTAGAGTTCTGCTGCTTATTTCTGGCGTTAATCACCCCCATAATGCTTTGTCGACAATTTCTACTTGTATTTTCTTTATTGGGTCAATTACTTTTTGAGACACTTGCAAAGAAATTTGAGCGTAGGATCTTAGATTTTTTTACAGTTTAAAAAAACACTTCACAATTGCCTTGATACCTAATTGAAAGCATCGTTAAAGGAAACTTGCCTAACTAAGCCTATTCAAAGCATTTGATTTAGTTTTCATACAGACAACTCTTTTTAGTCATTTTTTTTGTCATTACTAAAATAACACATAAAATGGACATAAACATATTTGGAGACACAACTGACTCTTGAAACAAAGTGGAAGACACCTCAGAGAGAACTTGTTCCCTGTGAGTTCTCAGTGTCCACGGGCATCAGTCTGTATGATGTGATGAAGGAATGGTGGGTACTGGTTAATTCAGCAAGTCAGTTAAATGGCGACGGGTTAAGAGTGTGAATAGTGGACCGTTTTCTCTCTAACAGCACATGAGGGATCAAAAGGAAGGCAGGTTATTCATAGATGACATTTTAAAAACTGTTCACCCCAGAACTTCTAGGTTACAGGCACTATGAGTTAAACTTTGAAAGCCAAGTGCATATGTTCTGTAATAAATTAACCAAACCATATATGTATGTAGCTAATTTGTCAAAGGACATTCAATGGAACACTAATTTTTTATCCTGCTAAGTCTTTTCCATGATATTCTTGATTGCACAATAGTAAACCAATATTTTGTTCCTCGTCTATAGAGTTTATCCTAGTTTCTGCTTACACAACTTCTGAAAAGTCTCTTAAAATATGATCTTCATTGCTGTATTTGTAAAGAAGCTTGTATCTTGCTATAAATGCTCCAGAATCATAGCCGCCTGATCTACCACTTAATTCAGGTTTGGCTTGGCTTTGTTGCTCTGGCCCTGTCTGTTTCTCTGATCTGTATCCTCTCTCAAGGCAATGACATCATTACTCTGACTATAGACTAAATAGGAGAGAATGTTTTCAGCTTCTTTTGGTTGGAAAAGTAACTTCCTGATTGGGGGTCCCAGCTCCAAATAGTTTCTCCCCTATTACATGGACACATGGGTGCTTTCAGTTTAACTGTTAGATTTCACTCTGCCCTTTACCCTGTCTACACTTCCTGTCTCCGAAGGTGCCTGATGAGCAATTTCATGTCTAGTGCCACACAGGCCTCTCTTGTTCCGTGCCCAGGCACTACCTACCTATGCAGTAGTCTAATCCCAGCTCCCCATGGTCCTCTGAGCCGGCGGCAGAGCAGGTTGAAGGGAGAGTTGGTGAGCTCTTCCTTGACACTATGCCCATGTGTGCATTCCCCTTCGTGTTTGCAGAGCCAGAGGGACCCTACAGGCTAACTCCTGGCAGTGGAGCAGGGGGCCGTGAGTGCTCACTGATTTCTCCAGCTGTAGGAAAACTCTCCCCCAAGAATGAACGGGTGCCTCCACTGCCTGTAGCTGATGAGTTGAGGACCTTCCCAGCCTGTCAGAGGATGCAGGCTCCAAAACGGGGATGACTTCCTCAGGTTGGAGGGTCAAGAATAATACCCATTTTTGGTTTCGTTTTGTTATTGTTTTCTCTAAAGCCAGCACTGTCTGCTTTATCAGGAGCTGTTAAGTGTTGCTTCACAGGGTTGGTAACTCTTTGTGATCTGTTTGCGGCAAATTTCTGAATCTTCCTTTTAAAACGTTGGAGGTGGGAGTTGGTTAACTTCCCTCAAATCATTTGAACTGATATACTGTCCTGTTCCTGCTATAAACACAGCTTGTAATTTATTTCTTACTGTCCTAGCTCTGAACTGTACCTGCAAAGACATGTCATGTGAAATCATTTTTAAAATGCGTAGCATCAACTGCTGTGCTGGGGTCAATTTTTAATACTCTGGAAAGGCTTAGGGATCAAAATTCAGCTGCAAACTAAGTCTGTCCTCTGTGAGTAGAAACAGAAGTGTCAGTCAAGAGCATATTGTGACAAATCTCTGGGAAATGTGTCCTCCATTGATTGTGTGGTTATCCCTGGAAAGAGCATATAATGAAATAAGTCCTCCCAATCCAAACTTCCTTTTGATGAAACCTTGGCAACAAAATTGACAACAGCTTTGCTAATCCTCGGTTTCAAGTCTTTAAGAATAATTTTGCTGGATGATGCATGCTTTGAGGATATGATATTTTAAAGATTCTCATACTGCTTCCAGACATCTGAGGTTTTAACATGCAAATTGGTATATCATTTCTCGTCTCCCTGTGTGTGCACATGTGTGCATGTGTGTGTGTATGAGTGTGTGTATCCTATCATATCAAATCAGTTGGTCATATCACAGAACCAGACCCTGGGCATGTTAGCCTCTCTGAGCTATCTTCTCCCATTGTAAAGGGAAGGACTATGAATGTCCTTGTAATGGGCAACAGTATATTTTATTTTAAGCATGCCACAGTTATAACATTCTTTCATTCTAATGGTAGAGAATTTTGAAATCACATGCTTATGTGTGTCCTGCACATGCAGATAACATAAAATAAAGTTTTATCTCCAAGTACCTGGACTGATTTGAATCACATATATATAGAGAGACTGTTTCTTAACTTTTGTTTTATATTTTAATATAGATAAACTGGGGGGGGGGCAGTTTAAAAAGATTAAAATTGTTTTGAGTGAATATTAGATCTACCCCTAAACCAGTCTTCACCATCAGCCCACCACGACCAACCCCAGTGCTGGAAGTTATATAATGGAATGGTGGTATATGGGGCCACCGCAGGGTTGAGAGGTTGGGGGAGGAATTCTGGGCCTGAGCCTCCTGGGGGACTCACTAACTCATTAACTTCAGTAGTCATTTTGAGTGCCATCTAACAGGACAGCATAGGTTTCCCAGCAATTTCCTATTCAGGAAATTCGGGGGAGTGTCCTGGCTTACTCTAAGCTTTGCATGTATTAAGGCACCAAACTCTGGAAAAGGAAAAAGACAGGAACAAATAATCAATAGGCTTTAAAAAAAAAAATCTGATGCCTCATGTGCCACGTCTTCCTCACCGCCATTAAAGACTGTCTTTTAGACTTAATTCTCTATTTCTAACCTGCTAAGATGAGAACCATAGCTGGTCCTCGCCTCCTTTCTCAATCTTCACACCCCATTAAGATTGAAGCTAATTTGTCGCGTTGACACTGAGGAAAGTTATTATTCAAAGCTGAATTAAAAAGAGAATTTATACAGAACAAAACCAGTAAGCCAAGCAGCCTTGACATTTAATTTTCTTGGAAACCTTTCCCATCGAACCAGGAAAGTCTGCACACTACACATTTGCAAAATGAAAAGTGGTGTTGGAGGGGGATAATCTCCCCATAGAAACGATGAGTGAATAAAGTGAAAGAGATTGGATGTTATAGATGGTCCTTTCTCCTTCCCTTGTCCTTCCCATCCTTACCCTGAAATGACATTTGTGAGCTCAGGCTTTTAGAGGCAATCTTATTTATTTTTTGCCTTTTTTTCATAGACGTGGAGAGTTTGGGAAAGTAAAGAAGGAGAAATTTTATTTATGTTTTTGGCCATCGAGTCCAGGTTTGCACTATTAACTATTGTTGCTTCTTCATCCTTATGCTCAGAGGATTAATCAACAGTGTCCATCTCCCGAGAGTTGCCTCAAAATTCTAATGTGAATTATTAAAGATTAGTTCAAGATACTGTTTGACTCCTTAACGGGGGCTGCACATACAGAAAGAACCATATTTCAGGATCCATTTAGCTGCCTTTTTCAGTCAGGGTAGGTAATGTTGGCTGCTTTAACAAAAATCTCACTGGTTTGACATGATAAAAATGCATCCATCACTCACATGCTGACCAAGTGTAGATTGGCAAGAGGTGAGGTGGAGAAGGGTCCTATTCCCTTCAGGGACCTAGAATTTCTCTACAATTTGTCTTCCTTCTTCACAGATTGAGCATCCATCCCCTGGGTTCTCTGTATTCACCTGGCAGCAGAGTGAGAGAGAGAGTAGAGGCTCACACAGCACAGACACAGGTGGGTCTGTATCCAGGACACTGACTAGAACTACTCAGTCACGTGGCCCCACCTAACTGCTGGGGAGCTTTGGACCTGTAGTTAAGCTCCATGACCTGCAGAAGGAAGAAGTGAGTTTGGTGAACCCACAGTACTGGCTCTGCCTTGGTTCTCTTTCCTTTTGCTACCCATACAGGTGCATGCCATCCTACTCCTAGGGTGGTTTACCTCTTATGACACCAGCACGCTTAAACTGACTGGTCCACTGGTTAGGCATGTGTTCGTTTGATCCTATTTCATTCCACTTACTTGCCTCTGGAAGGAGATCGTTACACATAGAGCAGGATTTTTCTCCTGTCAGCGATATAAACATGTGTACATACACACCCTGCTTGAATCACCATATTTTTAAAGTGGGTTCTACAGGTCGTGGCTGCTGACTGTTTTAATACATACCTGTGGGAAGTTGGAGGAGGTGTCATCCATTCGTCTGTTATATTGGGAAAAGCTTTAAATGATTGTTCCTCTCCACCAACCTGTTCCTCTGTGGGGAAGAAGAAAACATTCTAGGACTTTAAGATGAACAAATGATCAAAAGAAAAGCAAAGCCAGAGAGGTTTCAGCTCAGATGACAATGGAATGAAGTAGCACCAAGATGTCAAGTAGAAGATCACTTGATTGCAAATTTGAGGCACAGTGTTCTAGAGAGATTCATTTATGCCATTTAATTTTACTCCAAAATTCAGAGACTAAGGAATTCTCACCTCAAGTTGGTTCTTGATTAAGAAGCAATTCAGATCTAAAAGAAAAGAAAAGAAAAAGACAAATGAACATAAATGTAAAACAGAAACAGACTCATCGACATAGAATACAAACTTGTGGTTGCTAAGGTGTGGGGGTGGGAAGGGACAGACTGGGAGTTTGAAATTTGTAGATACTGACAGGCATATGCAGAATAGATAAACAAGATTATACTGTATAGCACAGGGAAATGTATACAAGATCTTGTGGTAGCTCATGGTGAAAAGGACTGTGAGACTGAATATAAGTATGTTCATGTATGACTGAAAAATTGTGTTCTACACTGGAAATTGACACAACATTGTGAAGTGACTATAACTAAATAAAATAAAATTTTGAAAAAAAGAAGCAATTCAGACATATGAAGGACTCATTAGATGGGGCCAAAAGAGGTAGAGGAACATACTGACAAGGAACTGGTAAGAGTCTGGGGTTTGCCTGTTTGCTTTGACTTTTGGTGAACCCTTTGATGAAGCCATAGACTGGGCCTTCTAGTATTTCACAGGGAAAATTTCTACCCATGGACATTTAGGCCCTGTCAAATATGGTTCTGTATGCTTTTGCTTAGAATTCTGTCCTCAAGAGGGATGTGGGAAAGTACTGTTTTCTATTGATTATAGTACTAGCTTCATCTGCCAGCAAAAGGCCAGCACGACAAGAAAAATCCCATCTCCATGGCAACAGAGATCTCAACTTTTAGCTTGATATCCCATGAAAAAGAAATTATTTTTTTCTCTAGCCTTAAAGATTGTGGTTTTGTGAATGCAGGAGTGACCTTTGGCAAGAGGGTTTTGTTAGAGCATCTGGGCCAAAGGGCTGATACCCAGGGTGAAAGCCTTTAGGACTTTTAATATGTCAACCCTGATTTTATTTACATCAGGGCAAGAAGGGATCCTTAAGCCACGTTAGGTAACGTTTTCCTACTCAGGAACAATGACCTTTTCTTTTTTAATTCCAGAGGTATCTCAACAGTAGAGAGTGAAAAATCTAATTTGTTGAATTCCCCTGATTACTGTCATTAAACCTCTTAAGGCACTGGAGCCAGTCCTGTGAGGGACGCCTGATCACCTTGGTCTAGAAAACTGAGCTTCCCTAAAAGCTGTGCTGTAGAGGAGTCACCTGCCATCCCTGTTTGAAAACCTTAAAGTGACAGTAAATCTGATCCGCCAGATCTTTTCAGTAAGGAGGCAAGGAGGAGCCTGGGCACGAGTGCTCACAAGCTCTGTGCCAGGCACAGCGCTGGCTGCTCGGGGTACTCAGACCAGGGTGTGTCCAGTCTTCCTTGCTCTTCTGAATAAAGAAGAACATTCTTTTATGCTGGTGTCATTAGAGGCAGTCACTTCTATCTGAGGATCTAACTAAGGGGTTCAGCACAACATTCTGTCACTGTTGGTATCAAATATGTTATGATTACATCAGAGTTGTTGACGGAGATGGTATTTCAATTAAACAGTGGTTCATTGCAGAGAACAGAAACATCCTAAATGCACCAATCTGGCTTATTTTTACTCTTAATGACCAAGGCCATTAGATCTTTTTTCATTTAGAATTCATTAGAGGAAGCGACAGAATCTGTTTTTGAGTGGTATCATTGTGAATGGAATTTGAGGATGGGGGTAAGGGGTACCATAAGCAAGACAGCCATGCAGAATTTGTTTTGTTTTTTAAGAAAAATGTGGGGTGTGACGAGGCAAAAATCAAGAGAAGGGAATCAGCTTCAACAAAGCATAGTCCCCAACAGAATCTTAATAACTAGGTTTTAAATTCACCAGTTTTCTCTTCCACTATTCGCTATTGTTGACTAGTGAGCAAACTTTCACCTCTCTTAGTAGGAAATAGGCCTGTTATCCTTTGAAGCTGTGAGAGAGGTTTTTAAGTCATCATGTCTGTCCGGGTAGGCTGCCCTACGCTGTGGTAGCAGACAGCCTCACAAGTTAATTTCTCATTCATGGTACATGCCAGCAAGGAAGGGCTGTAATTCTGCCTACTGTCATGTTTACTCCGAGTCCCAGGCTGATGGTGTAGCCTCTGTCTGGAACACTGCCAGTCTTGTGGTGGAGGGGAAGGGGGAATTAACTTCCTGTTAATTGTGCACAGGCTGTTAAAGCTTCCGTCCAGAATCGACACGCATCACTCCTGCTCATGACTCATTAGCCAAACAGATCACATCACCAGGCTTGGGCAGAGAAGGAAATCCTTCTTCTCTCTCTAAACTTAATCTTATGTTCTTAAACTTTGGGGAAGACACCTTTAGTCTCTTTTTCCCAGACCTTTTAAAGGAGACACCCCTAGTCTTTTTCCTGGGCCATTTTGTCCACCTGGAGACCACTTTAAGTCATTCAGAGGGGTTTTTTTTAAAGGTTATGAAGTCCACATCATTAATTTGGTCCTTGCCCTGAGACTGAGATGGTTCAAAGGTCTCCTTAGTTTTTTCTGCTACATTTTGGATTGTAAAAACGTTGCTTCTTCTAATTCTGTAAGAATAAGACTTGGAATTTCTGGGCTCTCAGTCCCTTTTATTTCTGTTTTATAGAGTGTTCATTTCTTTTTGTAAAGCATCTCTTTCTCATGATACCTTGTCAGATGCAGCCAACAGCAATCAGAGGATGCTGTTATCATTCCATTTTTCACCCTCTTCACCTAAAGCAACAAATTCATTAGGTGCATTATGTATATTCTAAGTTGTCACAGGTGACAGTTTTAGCAAATGTTTTCCTGCTACAGAATGGATTGCCATTCTTCCAGACTCTACCAGGTTTCCTTACGGGACCACTGCCTGGCCCCAAGTCATTGCCCTGAATTTTAGGGCTTTTTGTTGTTACAGAAGCACCCCATTCCTGATAATAACTACTTTATTAGTCAGGATATGCTAAGTTATGCTATGGTAACAAAAGACCCCCAGATCTGAGTAACTTAAAACAAAAATTTATTGTTCCCTAACACTACATGCCTATCACAGATCATCAGTGTCTTTACTCCTCCAAGAAAGGGCTATGGATATTTAATAATATAGTTAACTATAATTATTGATTCAAAATATTATTTAGCTCAAAAAATCTGATTTTGCCCCATCTTCATATACTTTTACTAATTCATGACCTCAATGAGTGTTTATTGATTACCAGCTGTGTGCAAGACTTTGTTCTTAAGCCCTGGGGAAATAGCAGAGACCAAGGTAGACAAGAACCCTGCTCTCAGATCAGTCTACCTTTCTATCCCATTGACTCTGCTTTAACAAAGGTGCTTTCCTTTTCCTTCCTGTCCCATGAAACTGTTTTGATCAAGGTCCACAGAAGAGATGATGTTTAAACCAGCCCTTGAAAAATGAGTGGAGTTTGGACAGGCAAAGGAAGAACAGAGTAGAGCCCAGCACTCTAGGCAGAGGGACCAGAAGGAATGGAGTTGTGAAAGTGTGAGCCCTGCTCAGGGAGCTGCTCCTGGGCTTTTCTCTTTCACAGGTCATGGAAGTGCCTCTGATGGGTGGGCATCTAACGGGAATCCCAATGACAAGGGCCTCTGAGAAATGTCGTTTCCAGGCTTTATGCCCCTGAGAGACAAGGGAGAGCTCAGAAGGGTGGAGGTTGTCCTGAATATCAACACATGCTATCTGGCCCCGCAACAACTGATGAATTACTTATGAAGAGTTTACTAAAACACGTAGAACATGTTTGAATCACTTCCTGTCCACTTCCTTGGTGAGGGAGGGGGTCCCAGGAGGGATCCCACCCTAGGGGTTCGGGGATGGCCAGACACGCACCCAGTGCTGGATTGATGAGGTTGACAGCAGCTGAACAGTCATGTCTCTCAGCTGAACTCGGAGCTGGGAGAAGAGGACAGGGCATGCCACGCAGGGCCACACAGGAGCTGCATTCTGGAGAAGCGTGAACAACCAAAGGCTGTGGGAGGCAGTCTTTGTGGAGTCAAGAGGCTGGGAGCCTCCTGGTTCCTGCGGACGATGGGATTGGCTTGTTTGAATAACTCCACTTGCTTCCAGGGAACTGGAGCCTGCTACTGAGGGGTGAGCAGGAGCTACGCCTGGTCCCTTTGATAAGGAGAGTTGCTTGTCTAGGAGGCCTTGACCAGTGGAGCAGAGAGGGAAGGGGAACTTGCAGGTAGGCCACTGAAGTCCTTCCCGATTGTACCAGATGTCAAGGCAGCATATAATAGCAAGCCTTAATTTGAGATCTTATACCACATAAATGACAAGCAGTCTCCACTAGTTTAGGCAGAGAAAAAAGGGCGTAACTTTTTAAAATTAAGATTAAATGGCTCTTATGTAATCATCTCCGTTTGCAAGGCAGCCCTTTCTTCCCAGGATTTCTTCTATTTGTGGCAAGCCCAAGAACCTCAAGGCCTGACCCGATTCCAAGGGGCAGTCCGTGGTAGAGCATCCCCAGAGAGCGGAAACCGAGAAAGCAGGGCCTGGCTCTTAGTGAAGATGCTGAAGTTACTTGAATGAGTGACAATGATTGGATGAATGAGCACGTGAACCAGCAAGCAAGCCAAGCCAAGAGGGAAGCCCTGCGCACATCACTGCCTTTGCTCCTACAGACACTGGTGTCCTTTGCCGTCCAGCAGCCAGTCTTCCACCAGCTGTTGTGTCCATGGATTCAAAACCACTTTGTCCCTGGTGGGAGAGGAGTGAAGACTCTTCTCCTTAGATCTGAAACCCAGTCTTTCCTGCTTCAGCAGCTGCACACAGCCTCTAGTGGGTTGGAGGGAAGGGGGGTAGAATCTGGAGCCCAGGAAGCGTTGCCCACCCAGCCTGCCCTTACCTGAACCACTTCCCAGGGTCAGCATCATAGACAATAAGTTTTCTGCGCTACACACTCATTGTTTTTCTTTTCTTTTATTGTTTTTCTCACACACACATTTTCCCCAGCCTCTGTAACCATGTGTCCAATATCGCAGCCAATTCAATTTAAATTTCATGCCCCAGCTACACCAGCCACATTTTAAGTGTTCAATAGCCACCTGTAGCTAGTGGCTGTTGTACTGGGCAACACAACTTACAGAACATTTGTATCATCACAGAAAATTCTGTTTGACAGTACCACAGTTTTGTGCACAGTACATCAATTTTGAAGGATCATTCATGCAGTTATTTAATATGCTGAATGCTAGCTATTCCCTGTCTGAGCCTGTCCCTATTCTAAGCACTGAGGATATGGCAGTGGTCAAGTTAGACAGAATTTCTGCCTCCCCAGAACTTACATTTTAATTTACAAAGCCTGCATCCAAATGTCAATGTGTATCAACAGCTTGAGGAAGGACAGCCCTGGAAAAGAGATGGCTAATGGTTTTTTAAATCCTGGCTCATCCCCAGTCTGATTTCCTTGAAATGTAGCTCAATTTTCTTCAACTTTTAGACCCTTAAATTTTAGACTTTTGGTTTGGGCTGATTTGCAAGGCACAGTTGGCTTACACATTTGATTTACCTTTAAGTATTGGCTGTCATTGTTACGTCTTTTATGTTCTAGATGAAAGGTTTATTTGAATGTAGTTGTTCTAGGATTTAATTGTTTAAATCAATTCTGGCTGCCTGTGTCTAGGATTTTAATTCAGTGAAAGGTCTAGTTCTTACTGGTTGTGTATAACCACAGCAGAGACAACTACATTGCAGTCATTTTGTTGGTTTTCCTGCCGCAGAGTCCATGTGTTAATATGCTCCCCACCCCACGCGGGGGTCACCCACAGAGCATTAATAATACTAGCCTAAAAAGTCAAATAAGGGAAATGTGTGGGATTTCTACATTAGCCAGTAGAATTCAGACACACTGTGCCAATGCTCCCAACAAGAGCTGCAAACACCAACAATCTGAACTAACGAACTACAAACACTGTCCCCGCTGGGGAACTGATGAGTTACGGTCTGTTACAGTTGAAAGAGACCTTGGAAGTGGGTCTTTCTGCTCCAACTCTCCCCTCCCTCACTTACTGGTTCTTTGAAGATGTAAATGATTTAAAGCCCTGCTATAGCGTAATAAAGGGGTCCAGAACTTCACCTGGGCAAAACATTAGTGTGCATCCTGGAGGGCCTGTTGAGGTGCAGACTGCTGGGCCCCATCCCCAGAGTTTCTGAATCAGTGGGTGTAGGGTGGAGCTTGATACTTTGCATTTCTCACACCGTCCTGGGTGCTGCTGGTGGTCTGAGGAGCACATTTTGAGAACCCCATTTTGTAAACCATGCAGTTACATTACTATGGAATTGATGAGATGACCAGAGTGCCTACCTGGGTAGCCTAGAGATCTTAGGATCCAGCTGCATGATCTAGTTCTAGCCAGGTGTAAACTTGGGTCTGGCACCAGCTAGTGGTGGTCATCTAGTGTAAACACTGATGGGGACAATTCTGGGTCCTGTAGCTATCGGGGACTTCCAGGGGAGTAACATTCCAGCTATCTCATGGTTAGTAAGCATTTGTTTTGTTTTATTGTTTGGATCTGGGAAGACTGAGACTTGGGAACCCAGCCTCCATCTCTGCTTCCCAACTACTGCCTGCCGCTTCCCTGTCAGTCCTGTCCTCTCCTCCACACCTCCTCCCCTACCCACCACCCCTAGAAGGTGAGAACTCTGGCCCAACCCTGTTTGAGAAGCTGGAGAGCCAGTCACATGATATCCAAAACTACACTGCTTAGAGATTCGAAAGCAGCCAGTCATAGCTTTCCTGTTGTTTAATGAATTCATCCAGACTCCCGCCTTACTGTCCTCACTCAGCACATTTACCAATCAAAATCCTTCTTAGCTTTGAAAGTTTACAGCAGATTCCATCTCCTTCAAAAACCTTACTGGTACTCCCCAGAACATGTCGTTTTTCCTTCTTCTAAAGGGAAAGGAATGTTATTTCATTCTCAAAACCACCTTTCCATGTAGGTGTGATGCCTGTTTTACAGATACGGGTGCTGAGACAGGAAGGGTAACACATTTTCTAATTTGTTATCATTTGCTGTAACATAATGTAAGAATTTGTGTAATTCGCCTGGTGGAGCCAAAGCCGGCTGTAGAGTGATCTTTGACACGATGGTCTCTCCCCGTGCTGGACTGCAGGCTGCTGGAGGGCAGTGACTGTGCCTCACTTGCTTTTCTCCCCGGCCCCTGCTACTAGCACGTGCTTGTTACACGGTGGCACTCAGTGTTTTCCCAAGACTGGATCTCCAGGCTCACTGCTGCTTGTCCTGTATCTTCCTGCCCCGCTTCTCTCTGCTCGGTTGGCTGTGGTCCTTCAGGGTGGCCCTCGCCCTGCTCCCACCTCAGAATTTGCAGCCTCAGCCCCTCACTCTATTTCCTCTGTGAATGCAGTGCTCAGGAGCAGGAACGTCACTCCACCTTGGGAACAGGCGATTTGGAGATGATGGTGGTTTTGGCTGAGTGCCAGACTCTCAGTCCGCATACAGCTTCCACACCCTCTTCGACGAACCTCAGTCTCTCTTCCTTCCAGTCCTAATCTCTTAATCTTGGGCATCCCTAAGAAACAAAAAGCAGGGACATGTGAGAGATTTATCAAAGAGAGACTGAGGAAAAGATCAGAAAGAGTTCATGTTGCTTAAAACTTGAATTGCATGAGAGGCTGTGGATCTAAATATTTAAGAAACATTGAATCATTCATTTTCTGTTTTGAATATAACTTGCAAATGTGACTTCATGTACCATTCCACTTCCTCCATCTCTCAGAAAACTGCCAGTTTCAGGAAGAAGAACACGGGGACTGGCTTCACTGTGGCTCCAGTGCTGTCTCCAGCGGGGGCAGGGATCCCTCAGTCTCCAGCAGCTGGTGCTCCCCCAGGGTTCCGATGTGTAGTCTGGGTTAGAGCTGCTAGATTTGGTCTTGGTATCCATCCCTGGCTTATCATGAGAGCTGACCTGAGAGCCTTTTAAAATTGTCCCATCTAAGAATCTGGAATTAGAATTCCTTAGGGAAAGACCGAGGAATTTATTTTTAAAATAGATTCTGACCATCAGCTGGTTTAGGGAACACCAGTCTTGGTACTTCGAGATACTTCTTCTAGCATTTGCAGTCATCAGAGGAAGGTTGAATTATCAACATAGTTAAATGAGCTATTCGATATTTCAGGTGAGGTCAAATGTATTACTTTATTCATGCTTCCTAGCACAAGGAGTAAGGCTGAGAATCATCAGAAATGCTTGGAATACCCCATGAACTGAACTTGTCTACACTGGTCTTAACCCGTGACCTTAATCCTCGCTCTTCAAGTGGCAGCTCCCCCTGTTCTGCACTGGCCAACCCCACTCTTGACCACATAATTTTTCATTTCATTATAATTTTTATTCCAAGTGCACATTCAACAGACTCTACCTATCCTGTGGAATCGCTTGACATAAATTAGATATTTTGAAAGATTAAACCAGAGCCACAAATTAAAACTGTCTTCCTAGTAGTTCAAGAATTAGAGAAGCTTTTATGTGGACTTAAATGGGATGGAAGGAACTAACGAAGGGGAATGGAAAAAATAGAGAGTTTGAAGTTAAAGGTCAAAATTAAAATTTAGCGATGACTATGATTTTGTGAATAATTGCACACCCTGGAATACGTTGCCTATTCAACACACGCATCATGGGTTTAAATGCTCTTTCCACATATAAAATGTTCTGATGAGAGTGTTGCCTGTTTCATGAGGCCCTGCCTCCCTTTCCATTATAAAACTTGGCACATCTTTCAGAACAAATGTCTGCTACCCAAAGGAAATGCACATATTTTTTTAGATCCCCAAATTCAATTGCTAAGGATGTTTTTCAGGCACTGTGAAAGGGAAATATACACAAAATGTTATGATAACTCACAGAGAAAAAAATGTGACAATGAGTGTGTATATGTCCATGAATAACTGAAAAATTGTGCTGAACACTGGAATTTGAAACAACATTGTAAAATGATTATAAATCAATAAAAAATGTTAAAAAAAAAAAACAAGAAAAAAGAAAAAGGCATGAGTTTGCTTTGGACAAGAAATAATCTTTTTCATAAGCAGTGCAGTCAAAATGACAGAACGTGGCCCTTTAGTATTTGGCAGTGCTACAGTATCGTTTAATTCCTTGACCTCAGTGTTCAGTCTTTAATATCAAAGCCATAAAAACAGAAGTGCGATGTGTATTCTTTACCTCACACAAGCACCCTTCTGTCTCCTCAAATGAGATAAATGGTCTTAATACACTTTAAGGCCGGAAGGAGGAGGTCTGTGTCATTCTCATATGCCTCAAACTTCTGGTTCTATTTTTACCCTGTTGCTGACTTCAGTGGCTGTGGACAGCAGAACGCCCTCCTCCAACAAACGCAGATAAACTCCAGCTGGTCTTGAGGAACGTTCAGGCAGTTACCAGCTCAATCCTCCAGGCAGAATCCACGTCAATTGATCCCCTTTTGTAGGAATTTTCCTTCGCAGGAGACAAATAATTTTTGACCTTTTGTTTGGAATTCAGCATCTCAGTGGATCTGACAACCTCCAATATTTTCTTTTCTTTTTCAGAGAAGGAAATATGAATAGGAGGAGAGGAAAGGAGCTGTATTGAAGGTGTTTTTGTTTTGTTTTGTTTTGTTTGTTTTCAATTGTGTATGTATTTTTATTGACGTATAGTCAGTTTACAATGTTGTGTCAATTTCTGGTGTACAGCACAATGCTTCAGTCATACTGTTACTGAGTCCAAACTCGTTTTGCTTGCCACACGACAGGCCAGTAAATCCAGAGATAAGGTGTTGGGGCAAGGAATGGTGACTTTATTCAGAAAGCTGACAGATGAGTGGATGGCAGACGAATGTCTTGGAGAACCATCCTCCCCCAGTCAGAATACAAGTTCCTTTTATACAAAGGGGAGGGGATGGTTGGTTGTTGCAAATGTCTTGGTGTACGAATTCTTTGTTCTTGCAGCTGACCACGTGGGCCAGCTCATGGTGCTCCTACAAAACTTCCAACAAAATAAATGTTACTCTCTATTCTGCAACTTGTTATCTTTACATGAGTGCAGAGCTAGCAAGACTAAGCCTAGAAAACAGGGCACAGCGTTAAAGCCAAAGGAACAGATCTAATATGGAGTCAGATTTGTTCTTTTCTGTTACAGTACATGAATATACATATATTCGTTTTCATCTTCTTTTCACCATAGGTTACTGCAAGATATTGAATGTAGTTCCCTGTGCTATACAGTAGAAACTTGTTTATCTTCTTTATATATAGTAGTAAGTATCTGCAAATCTCAAACTCCCAATTTATCCCTCCCCACACCCTGCCCTCCTGGTAACCATAAGTTTGTTTTCTATGTCTGTAAGTATGTTTCTGTCTTGTAAATAAGTTTGTTTGTCTTTTTTTTTTTTTTAAGATTCCACATATGAATGACATCATATGGTATTTTTCTTTCTTTCTGGCTTACTTCACTTAGAATGACAATCTCCAGGTCCATCCGTGTTGCTGAAGGTGTTTTTTTTTGTTAGCGTTTAAAGTTTACGGGACCTCAGGGTTCCTGGACGGCAAGTGGAATGGAGAGAAGGTGGGAGGCAGAGCCCCAGGGCTTCCTGTCCGCAGCCCTGCACTCTGCCCCTCAGCTCGCTAGGAGAGCGCTCCTGCAGGTTCTGTGTCAGGAGAGACTTCAGAAGTCAGAGATCACACGGCCCTATTTCTCTGTGGCTTGACCCACATGAATTGCTAGTATTTTTAAATAGGGAGATTTCTCTAAAATGTCTGGCCTCTCAAAAAATTTAGGGGAAACGTTTTTTTGAGATTTTCCGTGTCTTAAAGAAAAAAAACAGACCCGTTTTCCTGCTGACAACTGGCTGTAGACAAAAACCACTGTTTTCTCGTGCTTTGTAGTTCACTATCGTCCAACTACTTCCTATAAACTCCCAGAACTGAGACAAAGTGCAGTCACTGTAATCACGCTCACACCGTTGATCACAGGTTCAGAGGAAAGTGAACTGCTTCTTGCACAAAAGTGAGAGAATTTGGAAGAAAGGCTAGGAGGGCTACAATTTTCAAGAAAAAAATGAGAGAATATCTATTTCTTTATGGAAGTGGAGGATATTCCTGTGTTTAATATGCAAAGCATCTGTGTCAAAAGAATTTGGCAGAAATCACCATTGTAACCCAAACCCAGCCCCGTGGACAGTTGCATCCATTTGTGACTTACGGGGTAAGTGAACCTGAGAAACCTTCACACTTGCCTTCCTGAAGTTACCCAGTGCTCCTGGTGCTCAGGCCTTGGGCTGACTTGCTGAATATCAGCTCCTCCTGTTTACCTCGTTCTCTCTCCCCAGATGACCAGAAGCAGCATTTCTGTGCACTATCAGCTTAGGAGAAAGGGAGAGACACATATAATATACCTTTTTCATTTCTGACTTTATTAATTTGCCATTGCATCTTTTGGTAAAATGAATTCCCCCTTTCTCCACATAATTCTGGATCTCTCTTTCTGAAGTCATGAATGTGCTTTGATATGTTAATAATTCTATTGTCCAAGCTGCGTCTAGTAGTAAGCTTCCTCAGGTCCTTTTTAAGGAAGACAAAGGTATAAATTATAAATAAAAACCTTAAGGTTCAACATATACCCCTATGAGTAATTTCTAAATCCAATTTCAGTAAGACACTGGATTTAAGAAAGGGGGATATTAGGGGAGTAGCCCAAAAGCCTTTGGTTCATTTCTAGCTTAGGGGAAGTAAAGTTAAGAGGTAGTTGGTGAGTTCTGGCCTGATGTGTCCTTATCTTACCTTCAGCTCTTGAGCAAAAGCTGTTCACTCGCACTGAGCCCGTACTGTGCGCCAAGCACTGGGACAAGTGCTTTGCAGGCATTGTCTGTCTTTGCAGCGGGCATATCAAGTACTCTGCTTACCCTTTTTACAAACAAGAAATTCAAGGAGCAGAGAAGTCAAGAAGCTAGCTCAAGATCTTACAGCCAGTGGGTTTGATCTTGAGCAATTGAGCAAAGACTGTGACTTCTTGGTGTCTGAACCCTTACGTGTAAAACAGAGGAGTATGCTCCCGTCCAAACTTCTTTGCAGGCCTGGGATATTAGTAGATATGTGTACTTTCTTATTCCTCGCCCCCCTCATCCTCCCAGAGGGCACTCTAAGGTATGATGGCCATCAGCTTAATCAGATCTTCCTTTGTCCTAAAGAGATGGAGAGTCGTTGTTGTGTTTTGTTCAAGCTCTACTATTGGCCTGGATTGTTGATCATCTTCATTTTTTGCCTCGCAAAATATTTTAAAGCTCAACTCAAATACAGTTGGTTCTTATTATTCATAGTAGTTATGTTCTATAAAGTGTTCCAAATACTGGGTGAATGAATATTTAACCACTGCTCCTAGGGGAAATACAGAATTAGGTTCCTAAGAGCTCTGGTCACATTTTTGTCCACTGATCTTGTTTAGTCTTATTTTATATGTGTTTCTGTTTAAAGACACCTTATGTAATATACATTGTTTGTTCATTACCTTTGAACTCATGGCCAAACTATAACTCATGCCTGAACAAATCTTACCTACTTCAGCACTCTGCTTGGGGGTGATTTCAAACAGGGATATCAATGAGAAGCCCAAAAATGATAATAAAAAAATTGCATGAGATAATCTGTAGAAAGGTCTCTGTTCACAGTATGAAAGCTGAAACAAGAGGACAGCCTTGCCTTGTTTTACCTTCACTGGAAATATGAGTGTTGAACAACTCAAATGTTTTGCCATTTTGCACATGTATGCAAATGACTGCTAAAGCACCATGAGTATTGATTTGGGGTTTGCAACTAAATTTTAGGGATAATAGCTCGTTGCTTATTGTAAGTTGGACACTTTTTCTAGTTTTTCATTTGTATCTTTACTTAATTGTAGTTTTTTCTATGAAATTTTTTTGTGTAATAAATATTTGGAATGAGTACAGTTTTATCTTTTTCCTTATTGCTTCAAACTTTGATTCAGAGTTAGCAAAGCTTCTCTATCCCCACGTAACAAAAGAATTACTCATATTTTCTTCTAGTATTTGCACAGTTTACATTTTTACATGTAAACCTCAGCCTCATTCAGAATTTATGCTGGTGTGTGATGTTTGGAATGAGTCATTTTATCTCTTTCCATATTACTCTGCCGTTATCTGAAAATGCTTATTTAAAAGCTCATCTTTTTGCCCACCAATTGAATAATGCTGCCTTTATTATATACTAAATTTCCATATGTAATTTGGTCTATTCATGAGTCAGTTTCAAATTGCCTTAATTATAGAGGCTTTCAAGTAAGTTTTAATGTCTGATAGGCCTGGCAGTCCCTGTCTACCCTGACTCCAACTTGTCAAGGTTTTTTTGTTTTTGTTTCCCAGGATTTTCCTGGCTATTCTTCCTTATTTGTTCTCTGTGAACTTGTCATTTCAAGTCAATTTGCATATCAGAGATCAGAGCTTTTCACTGGGCTCTTTATTACTTCTTCCCTGCGACATGGACATTTCTAACTGGAACATTTCAAGTGGCCTATGAAAGAGAAATTTCCCTCCTGTTCCATTTAAGCCAAAGGGAGAGGCAGGATTCTGTGAAGCTCGCTTTCATTAAGAAAGGGTTCAGGTTGCTTGCACCCCCTCAAACCCCCCTCCCCAGCTAATAATCAGCAAGACCCCCTCCTGGGCCACTGTCTCTGCATGTTTGGTCAAGTGTTTTCACCATCCTCCTCTCTTACTTTTCTTCAGCCTTTTGGCTATAAAACTGTGTACTTTCTTAGGATTTCATCCCAGAATTTGTCGTCATCCCTGGAGCTCCTAAATTATCCCCTGAGGGTCCAGATACAATTAATGTTTCCCACTATATGTTTAAAAAGAAGCTTTTGATGGACTCTCACTGTGCCTCTCCAACTCAACAAAGCAGCACAGTTGACCCAAAAGACTCAGCTGAGAAACCATCATTAGAACTCTGAGTGAGTTCAGTTAGGTCACAAAATGAATACATAAAACTGAGTCATTTCCATATGGAGGCAATTAGAAAATAGAATGGAAATAGAAATTCCATCACCGTGGCATAAATAAATAAATAAATAAATAAATGTAAAATGCCTAGGGATTAACTCCACAGAACTGTAGAACTTAAATGAAGGAAAAATATTGCAGAACTTCACAGAAAGACCTAAATAAGGATTAATTTTGAATAAACACTAGGCCATATGGTGCTTGTTGTTAGGATAGCCCTGTGCAGCCAAGATGATCTCGTGTCCCAGATTGATGTGCTCAGGTCTTTGACATATAGATGACATGGCTGTATTCCATGTGTTGTGGCAAGTCTTAACAGTTTCTCAAAAATCTCTAAGCATTTCCAGAGATGATTAAGGGTCTTATGTTCCCCTTGATCAATATCAACTGCAACTATTTCTCTGCTCTCCTATTACTTGATTATTCATTTATTCACTCATTCATTTGTTTATTCACAACACACTATATTGAGTGCTTACCATGTCCTGAGCACTCTACTCCGTGGATGCCCACCAACCATTGCTTATGGCCCCTGTGGCTCCTACCTTTGTTCCCTGTCACCCTTGTCTTGGGACACAGTCTCTTCTCTTTCATTGATTGCACAGCTGAACATTGCTAATGCAAGGCTATTTTGTGCAAGACCTTTGCTGAGATTTTGAGGGTCTTAGTAGTGGGTAAGCATTGTGGGGGAAGAGGAGGACAGATGTGGTGTGTAAGTAAAAACAGCGTAAAACAAGAAGCAAGGGAAAATTAAATATCACAAACCATCAAGTTCAGGGGGAATTCCTTCCTTTATCTTTTATTCTTGGGTCCCACCTGCTGCTGTCTTTAGGAATTGCCGCTTTCTCTCAGCATCTCTTGTTTAACATCTCCTCAGCCTCTCTGATTTCTGGACCCTTAACCTCTCTTTCCTCACCTTTGGGAATTCAAACTTCCTCTTATTTTATAATGGAAAGAAGTCTGACTCTCTCTCTCCCTCTTACTCATCTGAATCACACTGGGGATGGAAAGAGGGGAGCTTTAATTTGCCTAACCAAAGAAGTCACTGAGCTGTTGTGTACCACCCCCAAACAAGAGTACTTCTCTTCCTCTGAAAGTTTTTCTCATCTCCAGAGCTCTAATCTTTAAAATAGTATTTTTTCATCACACGTGGATTTTTGAAGAGATCAATCTCTCCCAAATTAATAAAGTAAATAGAAGATAATTCCAACTATAATCCCAATGACATTTTTTTCTGAAATTTGATAAAATGATCTTACAGTTAGTTTGGGGGTGGGGCTGGAACAGCTCAGAGAATAAGGTAAATCTTAAAAAGAAGAGTAATAATGGAGGACTAATTCTACCAAGAGTTTTAATTTAAACAACACATATTGTTATAATGAAGAATGAGCAAACAGAGAAGTGAAACATAACACAAAGTCCAAAATCAGATCTAAATGAAATTTTAAAAAACACCAGAGGAAACTATTTATGTAATCCTGAACTAAGTAAGGGAGGCCTTTCTAACCATGGTAATACGTGTGTGCATGTGTGTCAGTCTTACAAAAAAATAAATAAATAGAGACAAAAACAGTGTGCTCTACAACATGGATGAACCTTAAAAACATTATGCTAAGTGGAAGAGCCAAGCACAAAAGGCCATGTATTACATCTTTCTGTTACTAAATTGGTGGACTGACCCCCACCAGGGTCCTAGGCCTGGTCTTGTCTTGGCCAGAGAGATTCGGTTTCCTCTCAGATTCCACAGCCAGGAATGAAAATGAGACTGGAACAGCACAAGCTTTATTCAGTGGCCAAAGAATGGAGAAACAGGAACTTAGTTTGCAAATCAACTTCCACCAGAGACACCATGTATCTAGGAGGGTCTAGTTAAAAGGGAAGGAATTGGAAAGAGTGGGAGGAATTTCCATGACTTATCCGAGAACAGGGGTGTGGTTTGTACCTGGAACTGATGCAACACTCCTTTTCGGTCCTTGTATGGGCTTTTCCAATTGTTTTCATGGCAGTTGTTAACTGTCTTGTGCTGGTGGGTGTGTCATTTATCATGCTAACGTATTACAGTGAGCTCAAGGTCTATTGGACATCATCTTCCGCCATCTTGGGCCTAGTTGGTTCTACCCAGTTCTTGTTTTTTCTCTTTGCTGCTTCCTCCTGAAACTTAGATAACAGCAACTGGTTTCCATTTGAGGGAAGCTCAGGGGTATGATTTTTGAGGCAACAGCCTTGGTAACAATTCTATATACGTGAAATGCACAGAATAGGCAAACCCATCGTAGTGGTTGCCAGGAGCTGGCACAATGGGCGAGGGCACGATGGGAAGTAACTTCCAATAAACATGGGAATTCTTTCTAGAGTGATGAAAATGTTCTGGAATTAGGTACTGATTAGAGTTGTACAACTTTTGAATATGCTAGTAACCATGGAATTATATACTTAACATATACAGGGCTAAATTTTATGATACATGAATTATATCTCAAAAAATCCTTAAAGATAAATCAGTTCCACTTGAGGTATTCTAAGAAAAAAACCCAGCATGCCAGTAGAGAATGGTTAAAGAATGTCTTAAAAAATATTCAGTGACACAATGACACTTGTTAAAGAAGGCATACTTTATTCAGGGCCATCTGGATAGGTGCAGGGGCCACTGGAGTGGGATTTTACAATGAGGGAGGGAAAGAGATTAGGTTCAGCTCTGAATACAGCATGGGCAAGTGGGAATTTATAGCCAGGGAATAGGGTGGCAGTCAGGGGATAGAAGATTACTAAGAGGAAGCATCAGGGTAAAGGGTTTGGCTAATTTAACCTAACAGGGTTGTTACTGAAGACAGGCCATGGTGTCATCACCTAGGGGATGGCAGAGGTCAAGGAACCTGATCAGATATTGAGGGTGGTTATATATTGATGGTGAGGAGCTCCAGTTAAGCTGACTTAGCAGTGTTCTTGCTAAAACTAGGTTTTACAAGGAAGTGCACAAAGAGGCCTAGAGAAGGTTTGGGAGCCTGACTTTGTCAAATGTGAACTTAAAATTTTAAAAAGACAAATGACTAATAAACCTATAAAATGCAAATTAAAGCAATGAGAAGGAATATGTGCTTATTTACGTGGCAAAGATGGAAAGAAAGTACAAATTTCCATTACTCAGTACGTTGTAGTCTAACGGAGAGTCTCATAATGTGGTGTTGATGAAGGACAATCTGGCAGTGTATTTCAAGAGACTTAAATTGTATCCTTGTGATTTCATTTCTAGGAATTTATCTTGAAAAAATACTGTGTGCCATTAAAATTAAAAAGTGAAGTATAGTAACAATGCAGGAAGATGTTTCTACCACTAGGGAGAAAAATTAGAATGTATAATACATAATGAAACAGACCAATAGACATGTACACTTGAAAGGCTGGAGAGATGGGTAATTTGCATCTTCTTATATATTCTTATCTATATTTGGTTTAGCTATATTTTCTGAACATTCTAAACTGAAGGTGTCTTTTATAATCAGAAAATAATAGAAAAATTGTTTAATATAATGCAATTTCAAGTGTAGTGAAGCTTTTGGGGATGTTTTGTCTTTTTTGGTGAGCACCATAGTAGATATGAGATTAGAAATTTCTTGTTTCTCCTGTTTCAAGACTAGATTCAGGGGAGATGAACTGGACATCCTCAGAAGTTCCAGAGCCAGATACTCACTCTCTGGTTGCCCATATGAGTTTGCTTCAGTGGTGTGTATAGTTTCAAGATCTAACCGACTGATTAATTGGTAGTTTTATAACATAGACTGTACTGTGGTATATTCAATCCCAAGAATTTTTCCCTTCGAATCTGGTATTTTAGGCTTTATAACCAGGATCGTGTTGAGTGGACTTGCTTCTGATCATTAGCTTGAATTATGTTCCCCAGATGTAACGATTTTCTTCTCCCAATTTCCTAGACAGAATCATGAATAAACTGGAGGACACGCAGGACCAGATGATACCATGAAGAGAAGTTTACAGGCCCTCTATTGCCAACTGTTAAGTAAGTTGATGTCACATTTCTTCTTTCCTAGAATAGACCAATGTTTTTATGTGTCCAGTGCTGGAAACTTACACACTTTCTGGAGGAAGACCAGAGTTTGATCAGTAAGGGAGGATGGTAAATTTTCCATCTGCTTCCTCTAGGTACTTGAAGTATCAAGCATTAAGTCATTCTGTTGCCCTGGGCATCAGTTACTGTACATAATTGCTATAGACCTCATTTTGATAATTCTAAATTGGCATGTTAGGGACGTTTTGAAAAAGAGTGTCAAAAACATGATTCCTCTTGGTTTTGTGGCGGAGTAAGGGATACTCCAGCATGATCCTCTCTGGTTTTCTCATGGAGAGGAAATGGTGGGTGGTGGGATTTTGTCACATAGAACTAGAACCTGGTACCATTCAGTGACTGTACAGCTTTGACGTGGAATGTTTTGCATAGTTACGCGTGTTCTTAGATAATGAATGGTGAAAATGTGGTTCATTTAGGTTGGTGGTAGAATGAAGAGTGTTCAGTTACGATTGTCTCCGTATGGCACTCGTGTGTTTTGGGGACTGTGCCACAAAACTCCAGTTGCTGCTTACAGACTGCATAGTCCTTAGGATTGGATTGTTACTGAATGAATGCAAAAACCAGTACCAGTTGGTAGGTTTGATATTTAGATTGACTCATTCAGGACAATAGTCAGTGCCCGCTCAGGGTCAAATCAAGCCATTGAGTTGGAAAAACTTGAAGTTCATTGTGCTTGTCTGGTTCTTGCTGAGGTAGAGGACCGATCTTTCCTAGGCTGAGTGGCTCCTTGTTAACTTTTGCCAAGAAAGTAACAAGAAAAGAGATTGAGATGCAAATCACCAGTCAGCCTTTAGAATTTAGCAATTCAAGTTAATGTTGCACCCCCAGTGCAAAGCACTTTATCTACAGACAGCATTCTGGTTGGGTGTTTTAATTGACTCATTTTTGCTATTGAATTCTAATCCCTGAAACACAGATCACGTCAGCCTGGTTTCAGCCTGGTGGAACATAGCCAAGAGTTACAGAGACTCTCATGTTCTTTCTCCATGTATTCTGTAGGGTTTGTTGCATTTTTTTTTTTAATGATAAGCTTACTTTTTAGAGAAAAGGCATTATGGATTGAAGAAGCAATGTCATCAAGGAATGATTAACTCTGCCTTGATGGGAGAGGAAACATTTGAAGGATAAATAGGATTACACACACACACACACACACACACACACACACATTCCCTCAAGAAAGTGAGGCATGTTTTGCAGACAAAAGAAACAAGATATGAAAGAAAGCGTAGTAGATTTGGAAGGCAGCAGAACGTTTGTTGAATTCATCTATGCTGACTCTGTGCCCCAAAGTTTGCATAATATCATAAGGTCAAATATTATCTGAAAGGCACCAGAAAAGTATTTCGTGTCCAGAGTCAAGTCTTATGGTGTAACAGGCCCATCCTCCCACGCTCACAGTGTTGGAAAGCTGAAGGGATTTTGCTCAGACATTATCTGGCTAGCTGCAGAAATCAGCCTTGCCTTAACACTTTCATTGTTTGCAAACTTGCCTAGAAATAAAGGCCAGCAGCCGAGAGTAGATAGTTTCCTGCTAGTTAGGAGGTACGTAGCGGCCCTGGATAAACCACCCCGATGGCTAGAGAGCTGATTATGGGCTAGAGCCCGGCTTTGTACAGAGCTGAGAGGGTGAAGCACTTGGGCACTAGATCAGTTAGTCTGACTTCAGGGAATGGTTTTCACAAGTTCATTGAGATGACGGGCTATTATTTGTAGCATTTTTTTCCTCATGAGAGGAATTACATATTTAGTAAAGTCCTAGATAACGTAAACCCCTGCATACATAGACACACAATATCATATATGTCATTGGTCAACCAGTTGTTAAGTTATGCCTGGACTAACATTGTCCACAAACAAAATGTTTTTTCAGTGTCTAAAACAGACTTGAGAACTGCAGAGTCAACATAAACTTATTATGTTACTTTACGTCACTCAGAAAACTGATGTTTTTAATTTGGGGGGAAAAACTGATAGAGGGTTCTGGTTATCTTTTGTTGCATAACAAATCACCACAAAGTTTGTAGCTTAAAGCAGCAACAATGATTCATTTTGCTCATGAATCTGCAGTTTGGTCGGGCATTGGCAGACTGCTCCACAGTGGCGAGGATCTGGGCTGGAATAACTCCAGCACCCGGAGGCTGGAACAGCTGGGGCTGGCCCAACATCTTTTTTTTTTCCCCTCAGGGCTTTTCACAGAACAAAGTGAGGTTTCCTCACAGCATGGTGGCCTCAGGGTGGTCAGACTTCTTACACAACAGCTCGCGGCTATGAGGCCAGGGCAAAATCTACAAGGCTTCTTAAGAATTAGACTTGGAAACCCCAGAGCAATACTTCAGCCACATTGTGTTGGCCAAGGAAGTCACTAAGGCCAATCCTGATCCCGGGGGAGAGGGGTTGGACGGCACCTCTGAAAGGGAGTTGAGTAGAAGGAGTTTATGGTCAACTTTAGCCTACCAGAGAGTATCTGCTTACAAAGGAAGAAAATTCAAGCAATTACTCACTAGAGGACATGAGCCAGTCCAAGAGTCTCATTATCAGCTAAGCTGCTCCCTCCTGTGTGCCTACTGTGTTCACAGGCATCTGCTGATCAGTTTGCCTGAATCTTCTCATTCATCCCAGAGGTAAATGCTTCAAGATGAAGACATGTTAGTGATGCGTACGTTAAGGAGTGGCCCAGGGTGACCAGGTGGTGAATGATGGAAAATTCACACTCAGGTTTCTCTCTACCTCTTTAAGCTGTTTTTCCATGCTGCCTGGTGCCTGCACCACACAGGGGAGAAATCAGCAGGGTGGCTTCTGTGCCTCGCCCTGTGACTAGATGGGGGTGGTTCTGACCCATGAGGGGTAAAGTTTGTGTCTTATTAATGATGTCAGGTAGGGCTAAAAAAAATCTAGGCTCTCTCTGGATCACTGCATTGCAGTCACTGGGGCTTCTGTGTGCCTGATGGGGGCTGAGGGATGCAGTCTTTGGCAGGCAGGGCAATTGAGGTTTTAATATTTTACTTTTATTACAACTGAGTGTCTCTGCCTCTATTTTATTTCCTGGGCTGCATTCCACAGTTTAGTCCTGAGTGTTTCATCCTGGCAGCTTTGGCCCTTTGGGAAACTTTAACACATTTTATACGATACCTTGGACTGACTGAGAGCTTGAGGATTTAGGTGGTGATGAGAGCTTTATGGTTATGTGAGAAATAAATGTTTATATTCATTTTCCCTTTTTAGACCTGAATAGTAAAGTAGGTGCAAAGTTACTGCCAGGAATCCTGGATTTTGGGGCTGCGAACCAGGGTTCAAATTCTGTCCCCACCACTTAGTAGGTGCCTTATGTTAGGTAAGTCACTTAACCTCCATGTGCCTCATATGCAAAAGGGGATATGACCACCCACTGCATAAGATGTGTTGAGTGAGATAACGTGGCACATAGAAGACCTACCATAAATGCCTGTCCCTCGCTGCGCCTTCCTGTCTGTGGGAGAAGGGTACAGCCTCCTCGGGAGCTCTACTCTAATCCCTGCATGGGGTTTTTGATTCATGAAACATTTCCTTCCACGATTTGATCCTTACAAACCTTATAAGGCAAACGGGGCTTTAATTATCACTGATCTCATTCTACAGAGGAGGGAGTTTACATAATCAAGGCTGCCTTTCCCAGGCCATGTCACACTTTTTTAAAAGTAATAATGGAAAATAAGGACATCATCACAAACTTAAGAACACGACGTCACTGAGGAGGCACTGAGTCCTGAGTTAACAGATTTGGTCTTTGCCTGGGTGCTGTGTGCTGGAAATTCATTGTTACTGCATTTTGAAGAAGACTAAGATAATTATTTTAAGCTTATGAAGATAAGGTTTTTTAAAATGCTGATATCTATTTAAATCAAAGATGTTTCGATACTTAGGAGTTAGGGAGTGATTCTGTCAATAAGTTAAGCATTTGCTCTACACGCAGGCATTTGTATTTCTTAAATCGTGCTCTGTATCATCGGTATCTCACTTGCTCTTGCATCCTCTGCATATACTGGACGGTGGGACCATACAAAGTAACCCTCTGCTCAACCCAGAGAACCGTCCATGGGTCCCTATCTTACCCAGGAGGTGGAAGAGAAGGAAAACACCTAGTGTAGATGTGGGCCTCTAACCTGCAGAATTTAGAAGGTGAAGGAGACACCTCCGCTGCCCTCTTTACCTGGAGCCTGGGGATTGTGCCTCTGTCTCAGACCTGAATTACCTACACACAACCCCAAATCCTCATTACTCACCACTCTAGTCTCTCCCAGGCGTAGTGAGAAGCCGCTTGCGTGTGGGGTTTATTTCTGATGGGATGTTCTGCCTCTCATCTGATCTCTGGAACTGAGCAGAAGCCCCAGAAAATACTTTAAAGTGAGCGAAATGTCTTTGGTGCCCGTCTCAGCTCTAACTAGCCATGTTTGCCAGCCAGCCACCCAGTGACTTTATTCTTCCCTCCAGTCACTTCTTAAACTAGTAATGTCCACATAGTAATATCTTCCACAAGGGAGTAACACTTTCCCCTCTGTTTTCTCCATGCTTAGCCTTATCCCATAGTAGACCCAGAGTCCCACCGTGGTACCTCCCCAGGCCGGTTGTGGTCCTGAGGTCTGTGATCTGAAGTTCTTGTGTGTTCCATTAAGGTACAAAGCAATCTGACTAAATTAATTAATGCCAAGGTGTACTTTATTGGCTAAGAAGAGTTAAGGAGCTTCTCCATAACTTTCATGGATATTTGCATATTAAAAGAAATTAATTTTACCTTCTCAAGGTAAATGCAATGTTGATGTCATTTGAAACTGTATTGAGTATAGCAGTTTAAACAGGTAAGTTTCCCAGGGCCCATCCATTTGTCTGGATCTCCTTGAGTCAATGGTCTTAAATCTTCAGATCATTTCTCTTTCTGCCTCATCTTTTGCCTCTTGGCCAGCTAAAACCAGAAATGATCTTCTTATGCCTTATCTGTACCCTGTCATCACTATCCAGCCAGATTTCCAACCCTGAATACCTGAAGTCATCCCGACTTATTCTCTACCCCAGCCTGGGTGCATTTGGATCCCAGCTTCCGTGGACTCTAACTTGTGAATCCATTCATTTCTCTGCATCCCCACTGTCTCTGCTTGGTGAAGGGCTTCCCGTGGTCTCGCCTGGACCCTTTTAATAGTCTCCCTGCTTGTTGCCCTAATCTCAGGCCTCCTCCTTCTAATTCGTCCTCACATAGCTGCAGAATCAGCTGCCTGTCCTCTTCTGATGATCTTCTGATGGCTTTGCATTGCCAGGAGCAGCAGTCACAATGTGGTCCCGGAACCTCTGGGGAACCCTAAGACCTTTGCAGAAAGTCTGTGAGGCTCTCCCTTTTCCAATTACATATCTTTACGAAGCCAGCTTTTCTTCATATTCTTCAATCATATTGCCACACATTGAATGCAGAAGCTGAGAGCCAGCTAGCTGTCTTTCCTAAGCCAGATATTAAGGAGATTTACAAAACTATAAAACAATGGCACCTTTCTCACTAATTTTTCTGTTTTAGAAAATACGGTCATTTTTTATTTAAAATGTTATTTGTTAACATGTAATGAGTTTGTTGTTATTTTAATGGATTAATTTTTATTTCTCAGCTTTAAATTTTAGTATGGTAAATAGTAGTAGGTATAGCCCATATAAAGAAAGACTCTTTGTGGTTGTCAGTAATGTTTAAGATATTAAAAATGTCATGAGACCAAAGTGTCTGAGAACCACTGATCTAGGGTTTAAGCCTAAATTCCTTAGGTTAGCATTCAAGACTGGTTAACAGTCTGGTCCCAGACTACCCCTTCCTCCTCGCCTCAAGCCACTTCTCTCCTTCACAAGCATACACACGTATACACACCCCCCCACACACACTACTCCATGCAGTGGACGCCCAGTGTGCTCCAGCCACCACAACTGACATTCCATCCCCCACAAAATACAGTTATCCCTCAGTGTCCATGAGGGGTTGGTTCCAGGACCTCCTGTGGATACCAACTTCCATGAATGCTCAAGTCCCTTACAGTCAGCCCTGTGCATTCGTACAGTGGGATAAGAGTGTATATTTATTTATTGAAAAAAAAATCCACATGTAAGTGAACCCGTGCAGTTCAAACCTGTGTTGTTCCAGGATCGGCTGTATTTAGCTCTGGGTGTCCGTGTGCTTGTTTTCAGGTTGTCCAGCTCCGCAGCACGGGGACTCCAATTCTTTCATTCCCCCATCTCCAGTCTAATCTAGAGCTTGAATCATAGTGGGCCTCAATATATATTTAATGTAATGACCATATGTCAGCAAATATAAGATGTCATTAATCATAAGATACACTGTTATTTTATGAACCACTGAGAAGGAATAAATGCTTCAACTGTAAAACCATCATACACCATCAATTAGACCTTACAATGTGGAAGCACGTGTGTGGATAAAATACAGAACTATTAGGGTGGATTGTAGGTAACTGGGTAACATGGTCCCTGGGTTTTTGCCACTAAATTGTTTAGGACCAAGTCTCAGCGAACTGGTCTGTATCGCCATCTCCTACCTAGGTAGGCCCTATATTACAAAGGAACTTCCCTTTGGAGCTGGAGAGAGATCAGAGTGGCTGAAGCTGGTGAGTGTGTTCTGTGTGCATGGTTCGTTTTTCCTGATAAGTGAGAGGAAGTTTTCCCTGAGGTTAATGAGGGAGAGTTGATATAAATCATAACGAACATGGAATTTAGGTCCAAACAAGTGTTGACTCCAGAAATGTAGGCTCTTTTAGACGTTACAGGCAATCATAAAGATACTACATTATGTTTATGTGTGAAATGAAGAGTTTTCATTTCCTCCCCCACCCCTGGAGGTGTCTTCCCCCTCCCACACTGTCTGGCCACAACCTCCTTGGAGAGTGACAGTGTGGCAACCATGTTAAAGACTCAGATTCTGGATTAAGACTGCTTGGGTTCAAATCTTGGTTTGCCATGAATTCTTTTCCAGTAATTTTTATATTTATTGAAATATAAAAAAGGGAAAAAAAGGAGAACAGACTGGATTACTCTGATTGGCCTTCATCAGTATTTCGCAAACCTGGATTACATTAGAGTCACCTGGAGAGCGTTTAACAAATCTTCTTGCCCAGACCCCACCCCAGATCAATTAGAATCTTTGGGAGAGAGGGTAGGGAGTGGGGACGCCTGGGTTTCAGGTGATTCTAATGTTCAACCAGGGTTGAAAAATCACTTGCTTAGAGCAGTGGTTTTAAACTTAATCATGGAACAGAATCACCTGGAAGGCCTGTTTAAACACAGACTGCCGGGCAAGACCCTGGAGTTCCTGATTCGGTTGATCTGGGGTGGGGACAATCGTTTGCATTTCTAAGTTTTCGGTGATGCTGAAGCTTTGGTCCAGGGACCACACTTTGAGAATCACTGTCATAGACTAAAGAAGGGCTATCCTGGAGCTGAAGATGCTTTCAGCTTCCCTCTACCACGTGAGCTGCCTGGTGATAAAATGAATCTTGGAACAAAATCAAGGTCAGTTAGGAAGGAAGAGGAGGAGAGAAGATACCGTGAAGGGAACCAGCAGAATCACAGTGCTGTTGGGTTAGGAACTGGCAGAACTTTCATGTTCCTCTTCAGGATACACTGGAAGTCCGTTTTTACTCTTTTAAGAAAGGGCACAAGGAATGAACCAGCCAAGATTATAAAGCAAAGAGAAAACACAAGAGTGGCCCTTGGTCCTGACTGTTCACTGCAGTGGGCCCATTTTAGAACTTGATTTTCTAAGTAAGACTATTTCTTCCTCATTACGTGCTGGATAATTCTTTTGCAAATCAAGAATTTGAGGCTGGATTTTTTTTTATTATGAAAAAAATTGCAAATATTCTCTAGGGAGAACAGGTCTCTTGGGTTCTAAAGTTTAATTCATTCACACAGAAAAAAATTGAGGCGGTAACACTTTGAAGTGTGATGGGAAGTTTATGCATCCTAAGTCCTTGAAAGTGTCATATTGATTTAATGTCTTTTACATTCTAAGTTATGATTTTTAAATTTATGTAAGTCAACAGCTGTCTTACATAGACTGAACAAACCTTAGTAAGATATTCTCATTATAAGCAATGCCAGTGAAGACTGAGGAACAAACTAGCTTAAAGAAACTCCATTTTATGACTTTGGAGTATATTCCATTACATAGTTGGCAGGAATGTAGGTGAAGAAAGTCATGTTCACACTTAGGAGAGCTGTTGACTCATGCAGATTTAAATGTTAACTCTTAATGAGTAAATTCAGTTTTATATATGAAAGGACTTTTGCTAAAACATATGGTGGAAGAGAGCATGGAATTTGGATTTGAAGAATGTACTTTGAGCTCGCCCGTCTTCTCTTAGTAGTTCTGTGACTCTACACAGAGTGCTTAACTTCCCAGAGCTGCCTCATTTGCCTTAACTGCGGTACACAGATGACGAGTATAATGTCTCCCCTGAGGACTGTTGCAAGAGTTAGGTGATCAGGGCATAAAATCATTTCATAAGTTGTAAAATGCCTTCCAAACATGAATTGTCATTTTACTACTGTTTTTAAATAACTTAATTATTTATTTTGTTACTAAATTGTACTATTATTTAGTAAATTCCATTTAAAATTTCTGAAAAAGGAAATGTGAAGGACAGTCTAGCTTGTCCTCACCCAGCCCTTCTGTGTGCATCTCAGCCTGGCCTCTACATCAGTCCTGACCTGGCAGCGCTACGTCTCCCCAGTTGCCAGGGAACTTAATGATGCAGGGGGAAGACCTGTTGTTTCTCACAGTTTTGCCCCACTTGGCTACGAGGCCTGGACATCATGCTGCTGGCTGATTCCACTAGCAGCTCCAAAGGAAACTTTCATGACATGCACATCTCTTGGGATAAGAACACGAGTCAGTGTTACATTCTGAAACACCGGATGTCACAGGCTTCTGTCATGGCTCTAAGTTAATTACCAAGTGATAGTTCTTTTCTACTAAGAACATTAGCAGATAATTCTGATTGAGATATCCAGGGCACAGATGCCCAGATAGGCAAGGTGCCTGAGAAGCAGACAAAATCTAAATTTTGTCGTGGGGAAAACTCTCACATAAATTCTTAAATCGCAAGCAATTTGCAGGTAGAGCTCTTCCCGAATGAATGAGCTATCGAGAATGGAATTCTTAGGAGACATCCCTGCTTTAAACCCCTGTCCACAACCCCGGGGTAGATCATTTGGTACCCCTCTGTTTTCATTATCTTTTGACTCGTGTTCACAAAGAATCTACTATGTTCCAGGTAGTGTCCTAGGTACTGGGAATGAAAGGATGTGAGCCTTTCCCTCCACGAGCTCCAGGCTAGTGTAGAGAGAGGCTCCACCCAGAAAACTGAGTACGAACATGATTCATTGTGACCCCTTATCAGACAGAGTGCCTGCTTCATGTATGGCTTTGGGGAAAATTCTGTGGATTAAAAAGAGATATAAGGCCTAACCTTTATAAAAAATGTTAAAAAAAAAAAAAAAAGACCTAACCTTTACTCTCAGGAAGCTTACTGTATAATCAAGAAGACAGGTACAGAAGATAAAAAGAAGATAGTATGTTTTAGGGTATAATAAGGAACCACGGATCAAGCCATGTTCTTAAGTACAGCTTAACTAGTAATAAAAGTGATGTTTTGATTCAACTTCTGACTCCTCTATGTGTGTATGTGTTTTAATGGATTCCAAGCTTGGAGCAAGGCAGTGATTCGTCCCTGTAATCAGCACTGCAACCAAAAGAGACTAGTGAAAACAAGCTGTTCATATTTCACAAAGCGTTTCCCCATCCTGACAACCCCGTTACTGGGCGCCATTTGTATCACCACGTTGCCACTAAGGAAATGGAAACACAAAGGAGCCAAGTGTTGTGCCCAAGATCCTGCAAGGAACCTGGACCCAGGTCTTCTTACTCCCAGTCCAATATCTTTTCCCACAGCCTAGCCTCCCATGTTTTATCTAAATCGCCAGCCTTGTCCTGGGAATACTGTACGACCCACTGAGGAAAGTTGTGTCATCGGATCGTGTGTTTCTTCTTGGAGTGTTTCAACTTCAGTCGGTGAACTCCTGTAGCCTTTCCCTCGCAATATGCCTCATCTTGTTCTAGCAGCTTTGGTGATTGGTCTTTTTGTCATCCCCACCCTCACCTCACCCTCAGTCTGTTTAAACAAATAAAACAAACAGTAGCAGGATTGGGGTGTTGGCTCCCAGTTCAGACATTGGCTGGGTAATATTTGGGAAAGGAAATGTTGCGCTCCATTGAGGCAGTGGGCCATTCCTTTCATAAGCCGATGAATCGAGTCCATTTACCCTCATTATTCCTTAGTTAGCAAGCTCTGGTTGTGCCCTCCTTATGGCTATATTTTTAGAAGTCTTAGATTATTATAGCAACTGTGAAAAGGGATGGGAAAAGAAATCTGGCTCCCAATATACATCTGCTTAATTGTTTCTTGAATTAAATGTGTCTTCATCTAGCCCTCAAAGAATGCTGCACCCATTCCTGCTGCTGATTGAAAGCCGCTCCCTTGTGTGGTTGCTGAGGGGCTACCAGATGATGAGAGATGCTTCAGGCTGCTGCAGGTCCTCCCCCTCCTCCAGCTGTTTATTCTGGGTACCAGGTGGGACCAGGAGGGTAGAGGTGGACAAGGCCAGATAGAATGCGTCGATAACTATGACATGACATCTCCCTCACAGTGCCAAGTGAAACATTAGCAATTTGTGTTGAGTCTGATATTCTAAGTCATGGCGTTTAAGCCTCATTCCAGCTGATGAGGCTGTAATGGGACAGCCCCGCTGTGCATTGGAGAGTGACAAGGGATTCAGGAATAAACAAATATGACACACTGTTGGGCAGCAGAGGGCAGGGAATGTGAGCCCTCACACGGTTTCTCTCACACTGTGGTTAATTATAGAAAATCTCTGAAGGCATTGTAGAGGGAATAGCCAGAGTAGGTAATACTCGGAGCAGGAAGGGTGTAAACTGATGTTTTACTGCCACCTCCAAGGTCCTGCTGCAGCTATCTCTCCCCCACCTGCCCTGCTGCTGTCCTGAGGGCCTCGCTTTCTGTCTCCTCCCCACCCCTGCCTCAGACTTCTACCTTGGTTTCTCTACCTGGCACTCCAATTTTCTGCAGTTTCCCCTGCCATTTCCAGTCTCCCCTGCCATAAACCCACCTCTGAGGGTTGCCCACTGAGCTTCTGCCAGCATCTTCCCCTACAGAACTGGATTCTGTTTCCCACAAGCCCCCAGCACCGAGGGCCTGCCCAGACTGGTCACCCAGAGCTGAGACAGGGAAGCAGACTGGCCTGAAGTTTTAGGTATTTCTAGGGTGCAGGGCCAAGCTCTCATGACCTGTCCAGGCTGAGGCCAATATGACATATTCCACTGTGCTTGCCAAGTTGTCCACAGCAGCGTTGTCTGTATCTTCTGCGTTTTCTCCTGCCCCTTCTGCCCAGACTTGGCTCTTCTTTCACATCATCACTGATTCCCGGCTGAGGGACCACCATGCCTTCCTGCCAAGCCCACCCAACATAGCTCATTTTCTTTCAGCACTGGCAGTATTTCAAGAGAAAAAAATTGCAAGATTTGGTCATGGGACCAGTGAAGAAACCCATTTTGTGTTTTGTTTCCCTGGAAGAAAGATGATACAGCCCAGTGAGGAGAAGGAAGGTGATAAAAATATTTTGAAGGTGGTTAGAATCCTGGAGTAATAAAGAATGAAGAAATGCAGATAACGGAGTACAAGGAGTTAGAAAAATGGTCATAGTTGAGTCCAGAGATATGAAGATATGAGGAAATGAGATCAGGGTGGCAGAAGGCTAGAGAAAGAGGAAGAGAAATGAGGAATGGAAAATTAGAGTTGAAAGGATAGAGAAGTTTTTTAATCAACCCCTTATCCTGTGGTTATAGATCATAATGATGTGGGCAGTTTTAATTCATTATATTATATCTGCTATTTAATACAGTTTTCATAATAGAGTAAAAGTCCCCAAAAGCCCAACATACGGTACTCTGAAAACCCCATTGATTTGCAAATATCCTGCAAAATCCTGTTGTTTAGCTACTAAGACTGTCTACCAGCTGCACAAGTAGACTGTTCGGGTGAATTTCAACAGGGGTTTGGGGTATCAAAAAAACATAATCAAGGAAGCAGCCAGACCTTAGTGATGAGTTTTCCAGTTCATCGGAGACTCCTCCAATAGTGACATCAACTGTTGAGCCTTAGTTGTCGCCATGGCTACTTAGATGCCACTGGGATAACCCTGATCATCTTTATCCCATGACTGATGACGTTTTAGAGGTATGTTCATCTGATTCGGAACCCAGCTATAAGAAGCACCATCATGTTAAATTAATTCTGTAGCAATCAATTTTCTTCACATTAAAGAATAAAGAGCTTTTCAATTTTTTGAATAATACGTTAAGTAACTGTAATGTGTACAGTAGAAAACTTTTTAATAAGAAAAGGAAATTTTATTTTATGACAAATGCAGTAGTTATATGTATTTTTCTAGCTTTATTGAGATATAATTGACATATAACATTGTATAAGTTTAAAGTGTACGTGTTGGTTTGATAAACCTATATTGCAAAATGATCACTACTATAGTGCTAGTTATACTTGCATTATGACATATAATTACCATTTCTTTTTTTAGGATGAGACTAGACTATTTAAGATCTACTTATTCTCTTAGCAAATTTCAAGTATATAATAGAGTATTATTAACTATAATCACCATGCTATATGTTAGTTTCTCAGAATTTATTTATCTTATAACTGGAAGTTTGTGCTCTTTAACCAACATCACCTCCTTTCTCCCAGACCCCTGGTAACCACTGTTCTAGTCTCTGTTTCTATGACTTCAGCATTTTAGATTCCACATATAAGTGAGATCATGCAAGTATTTGTCTTTCTCTGACTTTTTTCACTTAATTTAGTGTCCTCAAGTTCCATCCGTTTCATCACAAATGGCAGGATGTCTTTCTTTCTCATAGCTGAATAATATTCCATTGTGTGGATATAGATACATACACTATATACATTTATTTATATATATATATTTTTATATATATAGTATATTCTTTATCTATTCATCCATTGACAGACATTTAGGTTGTTTCCATATCTTAGGTATTATGAATAATGCTGCAGTGAACATGGGAGTACAGATATCTCTTTGAGATTCTGTTATTTTCTTTGGATGTGTTCCTTTACATGACATGTTTAGGACCCCTTCAGTGCTGCAGCCAGGTTTACAATTTAGTTCTTAAAATCACCTTTCCAGTTACCTACTTCTCATACCTAGTGGAATTAACCAGCATCTCTATGAGATCACACCCATTATATTTTTCCTTTTATTTTCTTTAATACTCACAGTGACCATAAAAGCATAGTATGCACAGAAGATGCTGAGGACACTGTCTTCAGTGCTGGCCTCCAGGACCATCACAGAAGGGAGAAAGATATTGGATACTTACCCTTCTCTGCCTAGAAGTAATACACATGAATTTCTACTCCCATCCCATTGGCTCAGTTTAGTCGTATGGCCCCATCTAGATGCAGGGAGACTGGGAAATGCTGTGTGTAGCTGTGCAGCCACTTCCCGGGAACAAGTACACACTGTGGGAGGGAAGCATGAATCTTGTATAGTCGATGAGTCATCTCTGTGTTCTTGGCTCTATGCTTAAAACCCTAGGTGGAAGGATAACGAACTAATGAAACAAGACAGCCTGACAAGCATTTGCTCCTTCCGACAGCCTGCAGTATAGAGTAAAATAAAGGCAGTAGGCATGCTTCTTAGAAATAATTAGTTCTAACCACCCTTGCTGTGTAACTCCCACAGCACTGTTTCACTAACAGTTTTCTATTGTGGAGTTCTGTTACCATCACTGCCATCCTCTGCTGATGTGAGTGCCCTTGAAGTAAATGAGTTAGTGACCAGAACCACATTAATTTCAGGTTTTGATAGACTCATGGGAGTAAATATTGCTGTTCACAGATTGAGAAGGATGAAAGGAAAGTAAAACATGATTCATTTCAACTCCCTGCCATGCTAGTATTAATAGAGCTGAAAAAGTCTGGGTCTGTGAGATGAATGGAAACAGGGCTATTATTTAAGGTTATTCAGGCTGTGAACTGCACAGAGGTAGGGGCACTATTCACATGTAGACTGTGTTAATGCTGTCCTCCTGGAATTATGTGGCTATTCTGTAAAGGACTGAAGGAAATTTTTAGCAATGTAATAGTAAGAAAAAAGTGTTTTAAACACAGTTTATGATGCTTTAACTCAAAGTTCACATTGGGACCCAGCAGATCACTTTCTTTTTAGATTTTTCTGATTTAAGTTCTGATCAAGTTTTTCTTGAAATAGTATATAAGGAAGTCTTGACTCATAAGCAAATATTTCATGTTTCTGTGAACAAATAGAAAATAAAATCAAGGAGAGAGCTGAGAACATAATGAAAGGCAGAGAAACGGAAGATGGAAGGGTCAAGTAGCTATGACATTTTGTAATTTAAATGAGTAGAAGGGGAGCCTCTCTGAGGCTCTGATCATTCATCTGTGAAACAGGAGGCTTAAACCAGGAGGTCTCTGACATCCTTTCCTGTGTACGGTATTCAGAGAAACAGAATGTAGAGTGATCTACTGCAGAAGTTTCTATTTTACGCAAGAAATATCTCATATAACAAGAAGAATAGTTCCGTAACAGGGACATTGATCTGTGCGTCGGAAAAGCTGGATTCTGATACTGACTCTGCTACTAATACTGCTCTAACACTGCTGTCAATTATTTCATCTTGCCAAGCCTCAGTGTACCCATTTCTAAGGAATCTCAGTTTATCTACCTATAAAAAGAATATTTAAAAAAGACCATCAAATTTTCTACAAGATTGTTCCTACTCTTAATATTCTCTGTTTCTAGAATCTAAAATTGGGTGGATGTTTTTGCCCTAAAATAAAGAAAAAGATCCTAAGTGTCATTAAATCTCCACACTGAGTCGGATTACGTGGGAAAAGCTCACTAAAGAAGAATAGAAGTAAGGGCCGTGTGTGGTCTTTTCTGTTAGCCCATCCCTGGTGTTACTGCTTATCAAACATGTACTAAACTACTTAACTCTTTAGGTATGATCAGATTTATACAGACAAGTGAGATGCATGCCACCCTTCTGATAGGCTTTTTGAGTTCTAATCTGTCTGTAGGAATACTTCTTTTGCGAGAGATCCATTTAATTTCACCTGTTTTCATTGTTGACCAAGCTTTCCTTGACTGGCTGATAGTCATCTTTCAAAATGTGTTTTGTATATTTGAAATTTGCTAAAAGAACAGATCTTAAACATTCTCGCCACCAAAAAAAGAAAAAGGTATTTGAGATGATGAATAGATTAATTAGCTTGACTGTGGTGCTTATTTCACAAAATATGAAAATATCATGGTGTATACTTTAAATCCATACAATTTTCGTTTGTCTTGTGTACCTCAGTAAAGCTGGGTTAAAATACAAAAACAAAATAAAAAATGTGTCCTCAGCATCTTCTGTGCATACTAGGCTTTTATGGTCACTGTGAGTATTAAAGAAAATAAAAGGAAAAATATAATAGGTGTGATCTCATAGAGATACTGGTTAATTCCACTAGGTATGAGAAGTAGGTAACTGGAGAGGTGATTTTAAGAACTAAATTGTAAACCTGGCTGCAGCACTGAAGGGGTCCTAAACATGTCATGTAAAGGAACACGAGCCATATGCCCATAAAGGAACATATAAAAGATATTTATTAAATATTTGTAGTTTGGATCAATGTGCTTAGGAAATATCCACCTGCAGCAAAGGCGGTCAGTAAACAAACTTATCAGTCACTGTTATGGCTATAAGTGGAGCAAATAGTAGTAAAAGCTGCCTCCCTTGAGAAAATTTCTAGCCACAGTCTTGTTTCCTTACAGTTTGGATTTTGAATTCATATTACATGTTCCGTATGGGTTACTCTGACAGGAGATATAAATAAAAATAATTCCAATGATAGCACCTTCTGGGAGCCAGCCAAAGCAAATGGAAATTCTCTTGGTAGGAAAGCATCCTCAACCAAAGGGCCTCAGGACACCTACAGATTAACTTTAGCCAAATACAAGATCTCAATGACAATGTTGTCAAATATATAAGGAAACGAGCTGTGATAGTGGGAGTCAGCAAAAGAGAGACTCTGGAGGGAAAGGAAAGGGAAGGAGGGTGGGGGGAGAGAGATTGATTTAGATTGCCAAGAATTTTAGCTATTGGAAAGATGAGATACTGAGTATGAACTCACTGGTATTCTCATAATCTGTCAGTGTTTAGTAAATTACCCCAGAATTCAGTGGCATAAAACAGCCATTTGTTATGTTCATGGAGTCTGTGGGTCAGGAACTCAGGATCCAGGCGGAGTGGTCTGTGTCTGCTCTGTGTTGTCTGGGTCCACGGCTGGATGGCTGGAAGCCTGGAAGCCTGGAAGGACTCAGCCACTGGCTGCTGCCATACTCTGAAAGCTCCTTCACTCTGTTTCCCATGGTTCATGGTAGTTGTGATTGAGACCTTAGCTGGAGTTATCAGGCAGGACATCCAAATGTGGCCTCGCCTCATGGCCTGGGCTTCCTCACAGCCTGGTGTCTAGTCTCCAGAGCATCTGCAGAGAGAGCCAGGCAGAAGCTGTATCACTGTTTCTAACCTAGCCCCAGAGTCCTGACGCATGACTTCCCCAGCATCCTTTTCGTCAAGGAAATCACAAAGGCCTGGCCGGGTTTGAGGGAAGGGGAAATAGACTTCACCTCCTGATGAGGGTTGGCAAGGTTCTGAGAGGGAATTTGATACTAGAAATATTGTTGCACCCATTTTAGGAGAAGATAATATGTCACAATAGGTAAAAATATTTGAACAAATAAGAGATGAAAAATGGGGTAGGGGGTTCATGAGATAATAGACTATTAAAATTGACCAGTTAAATTTGAAAAAAGAACCAGCTGGAACTTACAAAATTACAGACTATGTAATCATTGGAATTTGAAACTCAGCAGATGGATTAAATAGCAGATTAAATATCTTTCAAAAAGGATTAATGCACTGGAACACGGAGCTTAAGAAATCACCTGAAATATGTTATGGAGAAATAGTAAGGTACAAAATTTGAAAGATAGATTGAGACATGGAAGATAGCTTACGAAGGCCTAATTGGTATGATTAAGGCTTTGGGAAGGAGAGAATAGAGTCAGTGAGGGAGAAGAAATATTGGAAGACATAATAGCTCAGAATATTTTCTAGGATGTATGCAAGGTGTAAATACCAAGATTCTGGGAGTACTGTAAGTGGGAAGCAAAAAATCAAAGGACTCCACACCTGAATATGCAAACAATGAGACTGCAGATAAAGTGATGATCTTAAAAGTAGACAGAGAAGAAGTTTACTTATAAAGGCATAACACTTAAACTGACAGTTGACTTCTCTACGGCCATTACAGCATCCACGAAACAGTAAAATAATCTCTCTAAAATGCTGATGAATAACTGTCAATTTAAAATTATGGATACAGTGAAACGATCTTTACAGCATCAAAGCAAAATAAAAACATTTTCAAATTTTTGGCAAATAGAGCATTTCACAGATTGACCCTCATTTACAGAATTTCCAAAATATGTGCTTCAGGAAGAAGAAAAATTTTCTCAGAAGGAGGGTCTTAAATATAGGAAGGAATAGTCACCAAAGAAACTGGCAAACAATTTTCTGCATTAAACAACATAATAATGTCTAATTTGTAAGGTCAAAAAACAGAACAAAACAAAACTGAAGAAACATACTGGAAAATAGTAGCATTTAAGTTGAGAGGGATTGAACAGAATCAAAGTCTTTTTAATTCCTTTATGGTATTTGAGAAGAAGGAAAATTCATCAGTTAACGTAGACATTGTCAAGTAAAGTAGTCATGGCAGAATTTTAAGGCAACCACTAAAAGAATAGAAATGACAAACAAACAGAGTTAAAAAAAATGTGATAAGAAAACAATATAGTCCAAAGGAAAGCAATTAGAAATGAACATAGAGATCAGAATGGCCATCATTCAAAAGTCCACAAATGACAAATGCTGGAGAGGCTGTGGAGAAAAGGGAACCCTCCTACACTGCTGGTGGGAATGCAGTTTGGTGCAGCCACTGTGGAAAACAGTATGGAGATTCCTCAAAAGACTAGGAAATAGACTTACCATATGACCCAGGAATCCTGCTCCTGGGCATATATCCAGAAGGAACACTACTTCAAAATGACACCTGCACCCCAATGTTCATAGCAGCACTATTTACAATAGCCAAAATGTGGAAACAGCCTAAATGTCCATCAACAGAGGACTGGATAAAGAAGTAGTGGTATATTTATACAATGGAATACTATTCAGCCATAAAAACTGACAACATAATGCCATTTGCAGCAACATGGATGTTCCTGGAGAATGTCATTCTAAGTGAAGTAAGCCAGAAAGAGAAAGAAAAATACCATATGAGGTCGCTCATATGCAGAATTTTAAAAAAAACAGAAATACAAAACAGAAATAGACTCATAGACATAGAATACAAACTTGTGGTTGCCAGGGGGTTGGGGTCTGGGAAGGGAAAGACTGGGATTTGAAAATGTAGAATAGATAAACAAGATTGTACTGTGTAGCACAGGGAAATATATACAGGATCTTGTGGTGGCTCACAGCGAAAGAGAATGTGACAATGAATGTATGTATGTTCATGTATAACTGAAAAATTGTGCTCTACACTAGAATTTGACACAACATTGTAAAATGACTATAACTCAATAAAAAATGTTAAAAAAAAATGAACATAGAGAAAGTTGTATAAATAGGACAAGGTAGCAATAAATACAAATATCAGTAGGAGCAATAAATGTCAATTGATAAAACTAACCAGTTAAGTGCTTCACAATCCACTTTAAGAGATTACTATATGTTTAATGCAAAAGCCAGAAAAGGATAATATGAGGAAGGAGAATTCCTAGGTTGATCTTATGCCCAACAACATAATTGTCAGTCATGGCTTGGTGAGAGGGATGGCAACCATGAAAGCTGCAAAGGACACAGTGCCTGCACCTGTCATTCCTGCTTTCAGAATACCTCCAAGGACAGACAGTGCCTTTTCTGGTTTATTTCTTGGGGGAGGTTGGCAGGAAGCTCTTTAAGATCAACTCATTTGAGGCTGTCTCTTAATATTCATGACCTGAAGCTGCTACACAGCGCCTGTGTTATATAACAGCACCTCTTTTACGACCCAAGATGTCACAGTCTGACGAGTAATGAAGTGCTCACAGGAGTTATTGAAAGATTAACTGTAGACTCTTAACCAACCCAAGAGTTGCAGAAGATGAGGCGCCATCATAAAGAATTTATCAAAGTGATTCGTCTCTGTTGCTGTGGACAGATTACACTCTCATTCTGTCTCTGAAAGTTTATAACCAGCCTCTGAGTAGTTACAAATGTATTATTAATAGTCCTTAAAAACGGAATACATTTGAGCATGGTTTAAGCATTGCTCATGTCCAGAAATTTGCAACAGTCGGATCTGACCTTAGAATATCACTGCATCTTAAAACTTGACCGTCCTGAAACAAAACGTATGTTTCTCCCTGTGAATGCAGAGGCTCTCTCTACCTGTCGTCTATTCAGTGGTTGGTTAAAGCTTGAGTTGGTAAATTAGGTTAAAGGTAAAAGCTTGGATTTGCCTGCCCTCCTTCCTCTCTTTGTGAGAGCTGTTATTGAGTAAAGAGCAAATGAAAAGGGATGAAAATCACTCGTAGGATTAGATTGTGTGTCTGAACTGGGCAGAGAAGAGGCTGCCTAACTGTAAATTTCGGTCACTTCCAGGTGATGAGCGAGACGAGTGCAGGGACTTTTCTTCCCGGTACTGATCTACTTACTGAGCTGATGCACAAGCCCTGAGCTCGGCCTGTTGTGAAGGAGTCAGAGGCCCAGGCAGTTTTCACTAGAGGAAAGAACCCCCACAATACGAGGGGCTCCAGCAGGAGCTGTTCCGTGTGTTTCCCTCAGGGACCTCAGTGGAAGGGTGGGACGGGATTCAGATGCCCCTGAATCCCATGGTAAAATACCATCCATACCCCACCCCCCACCACTGTTTCCATCAAGCTACAGGAGGGCATTTTGTGAAGGCAGCAAAGCACACTAGGGGCTCCTCCAGAGCCTGGTTTGGAAGGCTGTGGCGGGGATTCAGGGCAGGAGGAGCTGGCTGCGGGGCCCTGCTCCCTCCCAGCAAGAGCGGATGAACTAGAGTGCGAGTGCAGAGGGGCCCTTGGGGACTCCAGCATCACGTCCTTGTGTCTGAGGCAGCGGTTGCCATCCCGCCTCCCAGTCCCGGGGGCAGAGGTGCAGCACTCACACTGCCCCGTGTGAACGAGGGATGGAGGACTCCCACCTCTCCATCCTCTTCAGACCTGCCCCCTTGGCAGTAGGCATCCTCAACACTTTGAGGAAAGCAAAATGAACTCCTCGTCTGGAGCAGACGGGGAGGAGAGCGGTGGTGAGGCAGAGAGAGAGGTGAAACACGGAATTGGAAAACATCGTCTCCTGCTATGAACAACGGTCAAAACATTGCGTAGGGACACTTTTTTTCTTTTTTTTGTTTTAGAGTGACAACTCTACTGACAAGAAAAGATGATGTCATTTAAGTCTCTTGGACTAAATTTGGAATATGAAGAGCATTTTCAGGATTAGCTGATTGTTAGTATAGCTGAGAAGGCACTAAGAAAAAGTCCCATTCTGTGCCAGCAGACCCTGTGGACATGCCTGAAGATAGTTGGAGATTTTACTTTTTCTGTTGGCTTTTGACTTACAAGTCAATGTGAAATGCTAAGCTACTCATTTGCTATGTTTTCAGAATTCTTCTGCCTGATTTTTAGATTGCAGAAGCTGCAGATACTGGTGGTTCAAAGAAGCAATTGAGTTTTACAGAAGAATTGTGTTGAACATTTTCCAGCAATATCATTATTCTGTACATCTACCTGTTGTAGCATGACTAGAGGAGGTGAGAGGCAAAACCAAACTCTAATATTATGCTAAATCAATCTGACCTTTAATTTTGCTGTTTATGCTGTCAGGTATCCAAGATGTCAGTATTAATTTGGTTTATATGTGCTGATTGTGAGCTGTATGAAATAATGACTAGAAGGACAAGCATGGATTCAAATCTTGGCCCTGTCCTTTACTAGCTGCCTCAGTGTCCTCATTGGTCCATGCAGGGGGTCGTGAGGATTAAGGGAGATTACTTATCACCAGTTCCAGGCACAATGCCTGGTACCTAATAGATGCGAAATAAATAATAGAAATTATTTATTTTTCACATAGCTCTCTAGTAAACAGATCTGGGCTTGATGACTGTGGTTTAAGGTTGGATGACAAACTTTGAGGGAAAGAAACAGCCTAATTCTCTTTCAGACAGAAGTCTAGGTGGTATCTGGTGAGGTTCACGCCCTGCGAGCAGCCTGCAAGGTGTGAAGCTGCCAATGAGAACAACCCGAGAGTTAAATTCCTTTCTATTTTTTTTTCCCTCCTTCTGACTCCTAAATCTAATAAATTAGACTGGGAATGTCAATAATCTGAGTTACGTGAGGCCATAGGACCAGGAGCTTTCTGGTGCCGGCTCTGCCGATTGGCAGTCGGGGGCTTTAGTTTGTCTCCTCACTTACTGAATGCGAAGAAGTGTCGCTCCTCCTCTGCAGTCCAGTGAGGTTGTTGCCGGGGGATATGGCAGCAAGTGATAGATGCACCGCGCCTGGCATCCACATCCCTGTTCTCACCCACCCAAACTGCCGCACCCACCTCTGGCTCCTCTTTTGTGGTGGAAAATCTGGTGCTTTTTAGCGGATTGCCAGTTTGGTGTAGCTTCTTGGTGACCTCAGGGCATTTTGTTGAGCACCCCTGGAGCAGAGAGCTCCACCCACCACAGACGTGCCTTACGGGCGACCAGGTGTGCCCATCACATAGGCGGAAGGACTTTTTCTAAGAGAAAGGTTTCTACTCTTTTTCTTTTTTGAAGTGTCCACATTTTAATTTTAAGATTAGAGGGGACAATATAGCTCAAGTGGTAGAGCGCATGCTTAGCATGCACAAGGTCTTGGGTTCAATCCCCAGCACCTCCTCTAAAAAATAAAACAAATGAGTAAACCTAATTGCCTCCCCCCCAAAAAAAAACTTTTTAATAAAATAAATAAATAATTTTAAGGTTGGCAAGCTTTCAGTGGACCCTCCATCATGGTAGCAAACTGCACATAAAGCTATTACAGAATGAACTGTTTTGAGAAAAGTCTTTCTTCTTACAGTTGTTGCTTAGGAAACAGTAGGTTGATCTCTGCCCCCAAGTGGCTTAAAATTCGCTGACAAAATGTAGAAAAATTTAAATGTGAGATTGGAAGAAGAAAAGTTTGCACTCATATAAATAATTGTGAGCAGATTCTTGGTCATTATTTGGGGATGATTATTTTGTTATTTTAGTCTTTACAACCTTGACTTTTCCCTTGGTCTAGTCTTCAGTCTCAGCCTGTCCTGATGGATAGCATTTTAATATAGGATAGTAGGTCCAGGAGAATTCCTCCGTCTCACCAACAAGACCTTCCTGGCACTTAGCGCATTCCTGGCACTTAGTCAGAGTCTTACATAATTCGGTGTCATCATCTGCCTGTCTTTGTACTTTAATAATAAACCTGGTCTGATTCCTTCCTTTTGCTTTTAATGCTTCTGTAGCCTGTGGTTAGACATCATCCTTTCCTTTATGATAACTGTGTTTTGATGACCAAAGAAGTGTTTGGGGGGTTCTGAAGCTCCCCTGATGGAGCTGTGAAAGAATCTTTTCTCCTTGCTATGAACGCTTGAGGAAGCACCAGAGGAAGGCACTGAGAGGTGGACAGGTCCACGAGCTCTGCACTCGCCGCCCTCCTGGGCTCGGGTTTGTCTTGCCTACAGAGTGCAAGCCCCGGTGCTTTCATGTATTTATTTAACAGGTAGATAGTAGTATCCCCTTTATGTGGATGAGAAAACTGAGGCTCAGTGAGGTGAAATCATATACCCAGGCTACAGGCTACAAGTGAATAATAGAATTAGGATTTAATCCCTGGATTCTGACTTCAAGCCCGGTATTCCTTTACCTATTCCACATGAACAGTTAGGGGAAATAATGGATTACCAGAAAGGAAATGTAAGTTTTGCAACAGGAGAAAGAGTGTCTTTGAGTCCTGATACAGTACCAAGTGGCCACTAGTGAGGACAACTTGCACAGGGAGCAAAGGAAGTTCTTCAATACCTAGAGAGTGGATGTGGTTCTTATAAATAGGCTAGGTGTCAGGAGAATGAGTTGGCAGATCAGATCAGTCCTTTGGATTGCCCAGACAGTCAAGGAGGCAGTTCCTGATTTGCCACAGAACAGGAAGATGCCCGCAGCAGACTCTCCAGATAAGTGAACGCCCGGTGGAGACAGAGCCTAGAGCCAAGGATGCCAAGAATTGGTTTTGTGGGTACAAGGGGTGAGTAAAATTCTCTTCGGATGTGAAAGCAACTACACCAACTCAGCTATACCTAAGCCAGGTGTTGAGTATCTTTGCTTAGCTTGGTTCAGGAATCTGCATTCAGCAAAGTAGTTTCTTGCTTGCAAACTACTCAACTGTGACTGTTTTAGACGTGCTTTTTGTTTTTACTCAGAGTATTAGGCTTCTACTATGTGCTGGGCATCATTCTTGATCGTGAATAATGTGAATAGTATCTCTGCCTTCCTGGAGCTTCCGACCCAGACAATAAGGGAATTTAAAAATATCATAAAGAGAACCGTACTATGTGGAAATCTAACAAGGTTGTTGTGATAATGGGTGACTGGGTAGCTAGTTTGACTTAGTGGTCAAGAAAGGCATCTCATAGTGTCCTTTTCTTTCTTTCTTTCTTTCTTTCTTTTTTTTTTTAGATTCCACAGAAACAGACTGGCAGACATAATAAACAATCTTATGGTTACCAGGGAAAGGGGGTGGGAAGGGATAAATTTGAGAGTCTGAGATTTGCAAATGTTAACCACTATATATAAAAATAGATTTTAAAAAGAGTTTCTTCTGTGTAGCACAGGGAACTGTATTCAATATCTTGTAGTAACCTATAATGAAAAAGAATATGAAAACGAATATATGTATGTATATTTAAGACTGGGACATTGTGCTGAACACCAGAAATTGACACATTGTAACTGACTGTACTTCAATTAAAAAAAAAAAAAAAGAAAGGCATCTCAGAGTAGGTAACATTAGACTGAAATCTGAGTGAAAAGAAGCAACCTGCCCTGCCAAGGTAAATAAAAAAGAACATCCCAGCTAGAAGGACAAAAAGGACAAAGGCCCTGAGGTGGGGACACACTTGTCATTGTTAATGAACAGCAAGATGGCCAGTTGTGGCTGGAGTGTGGAGAGTGGGAGGCCCAGTGGAACGAGGTAAGGTACACAGAAGTGAACAAGAGCAAGAAGTTTGGGTTAAACCCCCATTAATTGTTTGAGCTACTTGAATTGATAAAGAAAGGGATGAGTGAGACTTTGTTGAGTTTGGTGCTGATGGCAATAACCACATCAGCTCTAGATCCTGGGATAGTCTGAATGAATGGACAGCGAGAAACCACAAGGAAGGAATTAGGGCTCTCTTTGGAAGTGGTGGCTGTTTCATTCATTTATTCAGCAAATAAATGTGTTAGTATATGCTAGATGTAGCTAGGTGCTGTGCATACAGAAAGATGAGTGAGAGCTACTTAGGAAGCCCATATCCCTTTGTCCTCACAGATATCTTCACAAACAGCCCCTCTGAAAGTTACATCCTTGAATTACCATCTCTATGGATACCAAGTCTGCAGTAGACACAGCAGCCCTTTGATCTCTGAGCTGGTTGTCATCTCTAAGCAGGAACAATTTCCTTTTCCTTCATGCATTTCTGAAAGTGTGCCGGCATCCCCACTCTTCCTGGCTGAGAGTTGTCTTTGTTCTCTTCATGCTCTCACTTACCTCTTCTCACCTACTCGTTCCTGATACTTACTAGTTTATAGTGGTAGAAAGGACTACTCTTCCTGGAGGAATATAAAGGGTGCCTAAAGTGTCCTATTTTTCCCCCTCTCACAAGATTCAAGCTGCATGCATTTATCACTGAATATTTCCATTTTAAGAAGCTGTTAATTCCAATAAACGTTGATGGAGGTTTGAAGCCCAAACATTTTAATGAAGTCATAAATCAAGAAGCCACAGCAGCCTTCTTCCTATGTCCTCACACAACATTATCTGCAGGATAGAAGGTTTCCTAAGGCATTATAGCGCCTAATTCTGGTGGGCAGAAGCATTGCCCGCTTGGGTTTTAATAAACTGCCTTCAGCCCAGTGCAGTAGTATGGAGAAACTGGACTTTGTTCCTCAAGCGTCAGTCACCACATGCCCTTTTCTCGTCCCCATCTCTACACAGCCTTACAGTTGCACATGTCGAGGAAAAGAATCACTAACAGAGGCCTTTGTTTCAGTGGTTTTTCCCTGCCCTTTTGACTGCAGTAACCAGTGTGCTCACCGTTCAGATCAGGTGCCAGGCTCACGTCCAGCCTCCACTGAGCGTAGCCTCATGTTCTCATCTTTGGAATTCCACAGCTGTGACCTTTACATGCCGAAATGAGAAAATGTCTTATCTATGGACTAAATTCCTTCTGGTATTTTTTTCAAATGTCTTAAAATATTCACTTACTTATAATCTCCTACTTAATGCAGTTTTCCTGGGTTCAGTGGGTCTCTGTTTCAACATATTGTATCTGCTTTATATAGTGTCATGTATTATTTAAATGCATTTATTATAAAATGGGACATGCACAAGCTTTGCAGATTGCCAAAGGTTGCCCTCTGGGCAGATTTCTCTATGAACTGCATCACTCATGAGCTCCTCCTTCCCACTTTCATTTACAGAGCATCCTGATACAGGCGTTACCATAGTAACAAAGAAAGATTGTTCAAACAAAAACGGGGAAAGAGAGACAGCACTGAGCTTTCCTCTTCACTGCTTTAGGTTTTTGTGAGCCCACCAACCCAGACAGTGGGCCTGGGGAAAGCAGGGAGCCCTATCCCCAAGGTTACTGACTATAGTTAGAGAGGTAAGAGTGTTCTAATACTTGTGGATTCTGAGAATTCAGTTTATCAGATATTTAGTAAGTACTCACAGTGTGTCATACAAGCAGGCGATGTGGTTGCTGCCTTCAGAGAACTTGCAGTCCAGTCATCATACCCCTTTCACACAAGAGTTGTTTTGCAGAAATCAACAAAATTTCCAAATAGAATCCTTTTATTACCAAGCATGTTGTTTCTAAATCTCTTGAGAATGGACGCTTGGTTTATGGTTATAAAACAAATTGTCCTGAATACCTTGCTAATGGGATGAAAATGAGATCCTCCATTTGAAATACTTAAGCCTTCTGCATTTTTGTTAAGTTCTTTGATGACTTACATCATAGCTGATGGTTTATGAAAAGCCAATTGCTTTTTGCCCCCATGCAGTTTCTGACCTGTTGAGAATACCCTAGATGAGGTAAAGAGCACAGAAGTTACAGGAACTCCAGACAGTGGCAAACTAGAAATGCTTATAGTTTCTTGAGAATAATAATCAAAATGCTATGGTGGTAAATCAGAGGGAATGAATTGGAGTGACAAGTGAGAAATGAGCTGAGTTCCATTTTCTGCATAAGCAAGTAAGTAGCAAGGAACATTTGTGACATCTGAAGCTAAGTTATTTCTTGAATGTTTGCTGCCTTTGAAAGCCCTTTCAGTTCTTCTGGTGTGCTATATATGGTGCTGTTTACTACATGACCGTTCTGTTCTAATTGCAGTTAGTGTAAGGTAAGCCTTTACAGTGCTTGGAGAATCTGGCTTACGAGTTTAACGGTGAAATTTCTTCGTGGATCTGAAAGTGTCCTGGTTCATAGATGAATTCACAAAATTGAGTTATTAAAAGAGAAACATGGAAGAGTATTTACTGATAATAACAGCTGATTCATTGGTTTAAATGAGTAGTTTATAATCTTGTGTTTACTTCCCTCAAAGAATTTCTGTGTAATAGTATCTTTCACTTAAATTTGAAAATGACTCAATTCCATGTAGATTTTTGTGGTGAAAAAGAAAAAGCCAAACAAAAATGGAATCTTATAAATTCTTAAAATTTGACCTTCCCCAAGCCCCTGAATACTGCATCCTTACTATTTGACTCATTAGGAGGATGAAAAGAAGCTCTCAGAGTGACATATTTAGAGGACCCTAATGATACTAAAAAGTCAAATTCACTGGTTTAAGTTTGAATTCTGTTATTCATGAATTCCAGCCTCTGGAAGGATAGACTTTTAAACAATCAAATGGCCCAAAGTTAGCAACAGAAGGGTGAGAAGGATACAGATAATCCACAAATGGTAATCAAAGCTTGCAGGCAGCGTTTGGCCAAGTTGGAGAAGTCAGTCTGTCGTGCTAACCTTCAGATCACACGACCACTTTTAGAGGGTGAGTGGGGAGAGCCGCTACCAAGTCACAGCCAGTCTAGCAACGGTTGTTTTCCTCCTCTCAAGCCTGAAAAAGAACTGTTTCAGAGCAGGTACTCGTTATGTCCACGGAGTGGTCAATAGCTCATCCTACAAAGAGAATAACTGGTGAGCTATGGAGTATTGGGGATCTGGAGGTGAAAATTCACAGAGTTTAGATACTCGACTTTATTGAAATAGGTAACAGTACTGATTCACCCAAAGAAGGCTGTCCTTTAGGTTGGCCTCCCAGGTGGTCTTAGGTCACTTGAGCCGTCCACATTCTGTTGTCCAGGTTGCTCTTAAGCAAGAACCTCATTTGTAGCTGCATGTCTATGGTTAGAGACTTCCTCTATGAACTGGGAGCTCTGACTCTCTCAGTAGGGACACAGCTAACTTGGGACTGAATTCATGTCCACAGGTGACAGCACCATGTTCTACCAAAGATAACATCATCCTCTTCAAGTTGCCATTACATTTTGTCCCTTTCTTTTTGGGGTACAAATTCATCACAAAAAGAAGCATTGATGTTCTAAGAACACACCCTGCTTTATATATATATATAGTTTATGATATAGGTCTAGATTGGTTTGGAGAAAAAGATGAGACCATGAATGTGCAAAGCACTTATCACAAACAGAACTGGACTTGATGATTATCTGTAGAACAGGCAATGTGAAGTAACCTACCTTAGAGGGTAGCTGGGGGCACTAAATGAGATAATGCAGGTGTGCTGATCAGGAAGACAGTGCAGGGAGCAGACATCACTGTAGTAGTTCAAGCAGAAAGGAACTGCATATAAACAATTAAGTGCTTGCTAAACTATTGGAAAGCTGGGACAGTAGAAGTCAGGAACTGTTAGGTCCAAAGACACACCAGTGTAGCAGCAATCCAGGGGTCAGAGACCACCACAGCATCCACCATAGTCATTTCTACGGACCAACAAAGCAGCTACCAGGATACTGAAATGTTGAATGCAGCTGCCTCCCTGCTTCTCATTCTGAGCAGGAGCTGACCTGCCAGCAGCTGTAGAAACAGCACAGTGGCCTCTCGGTCTCTTCTGCCTCCCAGGTCTTCCACAAGCATGTAGCACACATCCAGAGCACTGCCACGCACAGGAGCCTGGGAAACATGATTACAAGCTCTTGAACCTCTCCAGCTAGGAGGAAGGTGGAATGCAGGTTGGGAAAACCAAGTCACATTATTAACGACAACAGGAAAGTACTTACCACAGTGCCTGCTGAAGTCTAGTTATGTTTCTGCTGCTTTTGCTGTTCAGATGTAAGGTAGTATTTTTAACTCTGATGTCTCTGTCCTCATTTCCTAGCGATCTTTCGACAAATTGATTTTTAATGGCACCCAGAGACCCAGGACAGCTGAAGGGTTGCTCTCCCCCAAGGCTTGAAGTTATTTGATCAGGACCACTGCCAAAGCTCTCAGGGCACACATCACGACCAGGTCCTCCGTGGAACATGTAGACTTACTTGGGGTAAACCCTCACCCAGCAGATGAAGTCAAGAGCCTTACTTAGCCTCCCCAGAGGAGAGGCAGTTTGGTCTACACCAGATGGAATTGTGCTGTCCAGTATGAGAACCACTTACACACGTGTGGTGATCGAAATTTAGATGAACTGAAGTTAAGTACAGTTTGGAATTCTCAGTAGCCTCATGTCACTAGCAGCATCATATCAGACACTGTGAGCATAGACTAGGTCTATCAGTCGCAGCAAGTTCTATCGGACGGCCCTGCCAGAATGTCCCTTCACATGTGAATCAGAACTTGCAAGCATATCTCTGAACTCCCCAACCTTTGCAAGCTTTCTGAAATATTAATGGCACAGAGTATCTTTTTAGGACCCCAGTCATTTCCCAGTCTGCACCTAGAGTCCTAGCGCTTTTCTGTGATGCCCAAAGCTGCCCTTTGTGTTTGGCAAAGAGAACCATGAGTGTGGTGGCTGGCTGTTTGACACCTCACTGACCACTTGACCATTATTCAAAGTTTGAGTATCCCTGGATGGACCAAATTGGCATGGATCCCTTAGGAGTCATCACAGCCAGACAGGCAAGGCAGGCTCCTTTGCTTATATGTTCTTTTTTCAACTTACTCCCTCTAGACAGCTGCTCCTTCCTGTCCCTAATATTCTGTATGCCCATGAGGTTTGATGCTTTACCTTGAAGTTTTGAAGTAATTCAATTTAAAAACTTGTCCTTGAGCTCCCAACCTGTTGGTAGACAAAACACGTGCTTGGGTTGGATGTGGTCACTGTGGCCTGGGCTACAGTGCAGCACTCATAGATGTAGTATATCTATCCTTGCATCACTTGCTGACACTGCAGTGCAGTGATCCTGAGCCCTGGGTGTAGGAGCCTTTGTGAACCAAGGTGGTTAGCGTTCATTCCATACCTACACATTCTGTCTCCACCATCCATCCTTGGCAAGCAGAGCTGCGTCGGGAGAATATCCCAAGTTTGGACTTAGGGAGTAGAGAGATGCTGAGCTCCTACAAAAAGCCCAAGTAAGACTATTGAAAATGAATGGGTGGAAAGGGATAAATTTGGGAGTTTGAGATTTGCAAATGTTAATCACTATATATAAAAATAGATTAAAAAATAAATTTCTTCTGTATACCACAGGGAGCTATATTCAGTATCTTATAATAACCTTTAATGAAAAAGAATATGAAAATGAATATATGTATGTATATGCATGACTGGGACACTGTGCTGTACACCAGAAATTGACACATTGTAACTGACTACTTCAATTTAAAAAAAAAAAGAAAGAAAATTAATGGGATGGGAAAATTAATGGGTTTTGTGATTTTCTTACATCAAGGCAGATGACAAGGTAGCTACATATTTTATTATTTGGCTCTTCATAGAGATACCTTCACCACCCTAGAATTTAACATTATGCTTTTGGCTTTTGTTGAAAGTAGCTGTGTGCAAAAGTTTCCTTCCCTTTTTGTTTTAAGGAAAAAGTATCAAAGACTTTGCTCATTGAGTTGTACAATGCCTCTTATGTAAAGACGTGTGAGATAATTCCTCTTATAATTCAATACCAGGGTAAAAGTTGTCTTTACTGACAAATTCATACGCAGACAGTTGTGTAATCCATTCAAATCTCTTTTTGTCTTGGCTCCAAGGAAGCTCTAAAAAATGTTTTGGTTAACTTGCAGTAGTTTCCCTAGCCTAGATTTCCAGGTGTTATATTCATTCCCTACCATCACTTGTTCTTATTCCCTATATTTAAGAGTTTGGGGTTTTTTATTGTTGGTTTGTTTTAGTAATCTTATGTTCTTGTAACCTCCATTTTGCATATAAATTCAACATCAGTAAATTAGTGGATATCAACTTGGGTATGAAAAGTCACCTCTGGAGACTTTTAAAATGTGCATGTCTGGAGCTCACCTCATAACGAGTGGATCAGAATCTCTGGGGGCAGGACTGGAATACATATCATGTATATACGATATAGGTGTGTGAAAAATGTGGAGACTAAACAATATGCTACAAAACAACCAATGGATCACTGAAGAAATCAAAGAGGAAATCAAAAAACACCTAGAGACAAATGAAAATGAAAACATGGTGATCCAAAACCTCGGGCACACAGCAAAAGTAGTTCTAAGAGGGAAGTTTAGAGTGATTGGATTGGAAGAATCAATATAGTTAAAATGACCACTTTACCCAAGACAATCTACAGATTCAGTGCAATCCCTATCAAATTACCAATGACATTTTTCACAGAACTAGGACAAAAAAAGACCCCAAAAGCCAAACAATCTTGAGAAAGAAGAATGGAGCTGAAGGAATCATGCTCCCTGACTTCAGACTATACTACAAAGCTACAGTAAAGAAAACAGTATGGTACTGGCACAAAAAAAAAACAGACACATAGATCAATAGAACAGGATAGAAAGACCAGAAATAAATCCACGTGTTTATGGTCAATTAATCTACAGCAAAGAAGGCAAGAATATACAATGGCGAGTAGACAGTCTCTTCAATAAAGTGGTTGTGGGAAAATTGGACAGCTACACGTAAAAGAATGAAATTACAACATTCTCTAGCACCGTATACTAATATCAACTCAAAATGGATTAAAGACTTACATGTAAGACTGGATACTCTAAAACTCCTAGAGGAAAACATAAGCAGAATACTCTTTGACATAAATTGCAGCAATATATTTTTGATCCATCTCCTAGAGTAATGGAAATAGAAGCAAAAATAAATAAATGGGGCCTACGTAAACTTATAAGCTTTTGCCCAGCAAAGGAAAAGACAACCTATGGAATGGGAGAAAATATTTGCAAATAATGTGATCAACAAGAGATTAATTTCCAAAATATACAAATTGTTCATAGAAGTTAATTATCAGAAAAGCAAATAACTCAATCAAAAAATGGGCAGAAGACTTAAACAAGAAATTCTCCAATGAAGACATACAAATATCCAATAGACATATGACAAGATGCTCAGTCTTGCTAATTATCAAGAGAAATGCAAATGAAAACCACAATGAGGTATCCCCTCACACCAGTCAGAATGGCCATCATTAAAAAGTCCACAAATGGTAAATGCTAGAGAGGATGTAGAGAAAAGGGAACCCTCTTACACTGTTGGTGGGAATGTAAATTGGTTCAGCCACTATGGAGGACAGTATGGAGGTGGAGGTTTCTTAAAAAACTAAAAATAAACTACCATATAATCCAGCAGTCCTACTCCTGGACATATATCAAGAGGAAACTAACTCAAAAAGACATACGCACTCCAATGTTTATAGCAGTACTATTTACAGTAGCCAAGACATGGAAGCAACCTAAATGTCCATCAGCAGATAAATGGATAAAGAGGATATGGGATGGGTGTGTGTGTGTAATGGACCTAGAGATTATCATATTAAGTGAAAGAAGTCAGACAGGGAAAGATGAGCATATAAAATCAGTATATGTGGATTCTAAAAAAAAAAAAATAGTACAAATGAACTTATTTCTAAAACAGAAATAGACTCACAGACATAGAAAAAAACCTTATGGTTACCAAAGGGGAAAGGGAGGGAAGGGATAAATTATGATTTGGGGTTTAACAGACGCAAACTACTATATACAAAATAGATAAATAAGGTCCTATTGCATAGCACAGGGAACTACATTCAATATCTTGTAATAATATATAATAGAAAAGAATATATATACATGAATCACTTTGCTGTACACCTGAAACTAACACAATGTTAAATCAACTATAATAAAAGTAAAAAAATAATAATTTTTAAATAATAAAGTATAACAAAAAAAGAGATGTATGTATTCTTTTAAATCTCCACATGTGATTCTGATGTGATCTTCTGGTTAAGAGCCACTGAAGTGACTCAGTGGATGAGTGATGTGGTAAAAAACTGGAAATTAAGCAGTCAGTGGATTGAGTCATAGCTGGTGTGTGTGAGATGGGAGGTCAAGCAAGTAGTGGCGGGTGCTTAAAGAACTTCCAAGGTGAAAGGATATAAAGTCATGATTCCAGGGCAGTTGACATTTGATCATTTGTTCATTCCAACATATATACATGCCTACTATGTTCCAGGTGCTATGATTAGCACTCAGGATACCACAATGGCACAGTCCTCTGCCTCTAAGGAGCTCACCGTCTAGTGGGACATATAAATAATGACTAGACATTATGATAAATACAGGGACGGAGACATGTCTACAGCATCATGGCAGCCCTAAGAAGAGGCATCTGGCCATATCTTGAGGGGAGAGGTCACAGAAGCTTTCCTGAAGGAAGCCTTCCTGGAGGAAGCATCTGCAGATCTGGGTCTCAAAGGATGAATAGAAGTTATCCAGATGAAAAGTTTTCCTAAAAAGGGGGCCAGCATATAGCTGCACAACAAATTACCCCCAAAACTTAGTGGCTTAAAGCAACAAATACTTATGATCTCACAGTTTCTGTGAGTTAGGAATTTGAGAGTGACTTATCTAAAGGGTTCTAGCTCAAAGCCCCTCCTCTGGTTGCAGTCAAGGCATCAGCTGGGGCTGCAGGTATCTGAAGGCTTTACTGCAGCTGGAGGATCTGCTTCTGAAATGTTTCGCTCACGTGGCTGTTGGCAGGAGGCCTCAGTTCCATACCATGTGAGTTTCTAGATAGGCCTGCCCATGTGTCCTCATGACACAACATATGCTTCTCTAGGAGTAAATGATCCCAGAGAAAGGAACGCAAAAGCTAAAATATCTTTCATGACCTAATCTTAGAAGTCACACAAAATTCTAGTGATTACACAAGCTAACCCTGTGCAAGATGGGAGGGGACTACACAAGGGCGTGAGACAGGGATCACTGAGGAGACCCGGGAAGCTGGCTACTGCACAACAGGATTAAGATACAGAGCGACAGACACTGGCAAGGTGCAGGGCCTGCAGGAAGGAGCCCACTGGCCATCATTAAGGAGCTGAGACCTCATCTGTAGGTACCAGGGAGCCACTGAAGGAAGCAGTAAGAAGAGAAAGATGGGGTCAGGTTTATTTTTTAGAAAGGCCTCTTGGACAGTATGAAGAAAGAGTTCACAAAAGGGCCAGGGAGCTGTCACGAAAGCCCAGCGAGATGATGCAGGTCCAGATCAGGGCAGCTGTGATACGGAAAGGTACCCTCTGCTCCTCAGAACATGTTCCATGGACCACAATGCCAAGTAGTCTTGGTGTCTCCTGAGAGCTTGTGGAAATGCGGAGTCCCAGGCATCACCCTAAACATGCTGAATAGAATCAGACTCATATGGACCTAAAAGTTTGAGAAGTACTGTTGTAGAGAATGCAGTGGAATCCATTAAGAATATGAGTGTGGAGGGGAAAAAGAGGACAGAAGAGGGGAGGGTGTAGCTCGGTGGTAAAGGGCATGCTTAGCATGCAGGAGGTCCTGGGTTCGATCCCTAGTACCTCTGTTAAATCAAAAATAGTAATACTAAATAAACAACTAACCCTAATTACCTCCCCCGAGAAAACAAAAACAAAGAGGACAGAAGATTGACTGATTCCTAAGTCATATCTGCTTCACTTCAAAACTAGGAAGCGTATTCTAAACATTTTTACCTGAATCTGCCAAATGAGTCCAGAGAGCTGTGAATATTCACAGTCTCACTAATGATGTGATATGATCTAATAACAAGACTTTTTCTTTTATTATGAACTGTAGTCATATTAACGGTGCCAACAAAAGAAACCTACTGAATACTCACTTCCCTGTTGTAAAGCTTCACATTTTTTTCCAGTCAGCTTATTTGTTTTGTCTCTGAATCTGAAGAACAGATACCCAAATTTTCAGAAAAGAGGCCATGAGGAATGGAATAAGATGATAAACTGGCATTTGGAAAGCTACAAGATAATGTACATTCTGGAAATTGTCCTAATTTCCAGATGACCTTTCCAAGCATTGTCTTTTCTGGGATCAGATTTGGGAGCCAATTAACTACTGGGCCTCACACAATAAATGTCTGCCAGGAAATCCATTACCTGCATTATGGTCAACAGGAGTCCCCACCCAGTGGCTTTTGCACTTGTTAAGTACGAGTGCATACTGTGATGTCTGCCGGCCGGCAAGCACCAACTGTCATCATGTGCCATGTGTCAGCCTTTGCTTTTGTCCTTCCTTCCTTCCTCTACCCAGGTCTTTACAATTAGGAAAATTATATAAGTAAATTAGCTCTGGATCTCAGAACTCAAATAAATATGTTAGCCAGTTCTGCAAAAAAAAAAAAAAAAAAAGAGGGATGGAGAAAATGAATATATGTGAATGAGTGAATGAATGGATGGTGAAACCTCCAAAAAACTTATAACCAAGCATTTGCACGATAAGAGTATTCATGGCGGAGGGAGAGTTTCCAGTGAGTTACTGATCATTTATTGAGTCATTTTTAGTTGGCTTCTCACAATGATGTGAAATTATCCATTGCCATGTAGAGTGACTAGGCAGGTCCCTGACTAGTAAATCTGAGGCTACTAGTAATTACAGAGCCTTAAGTACTAAATCTCTAAGCCTCTTGTCACCTATAACTTCCACCTGTGGATTTCTAAGGATCCCAAATTGTGACTAGGAAGTTTTCAATAGTACTGGGCCCCTCCTGAGCTCTGGGACTTCCATGTCAATGACTGCCAACCCAAACCCTTAGTGAGTGTTGAAAAGGAGATCCACCGTCTCCTCATGAAAATGAGCTAGATTAGAGGTCTGAGATGCTAATTAAGATCATTCCCAAATCTTGTGATAAACCTCATTTTCCTCTTTTTGATTATGTCAACTCAACAGGCATCTATCCCTCTATTCCTCAGAAGATTTACTTATGAATGCATTTCTTTGAGATTCCAGAAAATCATGTATCAGAAAATTTGCGACTTCACCTCTCCCCCAGCCCCTGACTTCAGCATTTCTGGTCCTCCTTTACCTACTCTGCTCTGTTTCATCCCATAATATTGATCACCTTCTAAACTACAATATAATGGACTTACTTACCTTTATTATCAAGCTCCCTCCATTATAACATAAGCTGCATGAGGACAGGGATTTTAGTCTTTTGTGTTTACTGCTGTATCCCTCGCACCTGAAAAGTACCTGACATATAGTAGGTACTCAATAAATATTTTTGAATGAATTTAAGATTCTAAAGGACCTTGAAATCTGGAGTGCCTTTGTTTAGAGAAGAAACTCAAACCCTAATAGTCTGTGACTTGCCCAAGGTCACAGAGCTAGTTTGCAGAGGCAGATGTAAAACTCAAACCCAGATCTTCCTCTCAAGCCTGTGTTTTCTCTACCCGCTGCTGCTTTTGGCTGGTGAAGCTGGGTTGGAGACAGGAGCTACTGGTCCTAATACACAAGAAAAGACGTTCTGAGGCCTGCCCCGAAATAGGCAGGTGTCATGGGCAGCTTCTGCTCTCAAGAAGACTTTGGTAGTTCGATGTGACTGCGGTGTTTAGTTTCTCGGTCCTATTAGCCAATTTCTGCTGATAGGAATTTCTCCTGGTTGAAGAATGGCCCCATATGAACATACACAATTCTCTAGCCTCCCCAGTCACATAGCTCTGTTAAGAAGAGTCATAACCTTGGAGCAGCTTGAGCAGAGGGGCTAGTAAATGGAGTCAGAGGAACTGAAGCCACTGCTAAGCCATCATCTTCAAACAAGCACTGTTCTAACCTTTGAACCACTGCCGGACACCACCTTCTGCGACTCTGGTTTTTCCCACTCCTAGTCACTTCAGATGCTCACACAGCCCGGCTCTGGCAGTCTTGCCTGCACTTTTCCCTTACCCCATACCACCCTCACCATCCCCCAGGGGCCAAAAAGGAGACTTGTAGAAACCAGGCAAGAGCGAGCTCACTGACTGAGGGAGAAGGTCAAGAGTTCTACCGTCGAAGGGTTAAAACCAGGAAACAGGAAGGAGACCAGGAAATAGTCAGGGCTTCCTGCCCTGCAGAGGAAAATTGTCTGAGGAGTTGGATCAACTATATCATATTGTCATTAGAAAATACTAGCTTTTACCCACTGAATACTCTGTTCAAAACCTCTCCCACAAGGCCCACAAATGTCCCTACTGCGGGGCTGCCATTTTTCAATATATTTCGAATTCAGCAATTCAGAAGTGATTGGTTGGAAATAATTTCTTAAATCTCTAGAGGAAAATGTAGAAGATCTTTCTGCCCATTAGATGCTGTTCATGAAAGAGAGGGGGACAGCAGGAATTAACAGTATGGTTCCTTTGACTTCACAGGACCGCCTAGCTAGTGTGTGAGTTCAGGAAGTGTCTCATTTGCAGGGAGAGAGTGATTAACACACCGGGCGCTGCTCTGACCCCGCTGAGAGACAGCGGAGACAGAACTGGAAGGCTGCATTCACAGGCCATCATGGGCCAGCCCCACCTAGAAGCCAGCCGGGCTTGTTTTTGTCATTTCTTCCCTCTAGTGCACAGGCCAGCCTTATTCCTGTGCATTCATTTATCTGAATCCTTGCTGTGTGTCAGGCTCCGGGCTAGGTATGCTCCAAGGTGGCAAAGATGAGTCCTATGCAACCTGTCTTCAAAGACTTCAAATGCTTGGTTGTAAGGAGGTGAACAAATAATCAGCAGCTATTGGCAAAATTAATGCATCATAATCAAATGCACTGACATTACTCTACTGCAGGAGCTCTGAGAGTAGTTACCACCTAAACCTGGTGCCTCACAGTTTCCCTTAAGGCCGTCACACTCCCAGAATCTCATCAATAAGCCCAACCAGGGTATCCCCTCCCCTAGGACTTTTTCTGTTTTTTTTTTTTTTTTTTTTTTTTCTTTACTAGACATCTGATTTGTGTGGTCTAACACTTTGGGCATTGAAGGAGCATGCTGGGTTCTCTGCATCTAACAACCTTGTAGGAGCACCATACACTTTTTTTCCAAAGAGGAAGTTTGTTATAATATCTGAAAGGAGACTTCTGGGAACTTCCTTGAGGCACAGGAAATCCCATAGACCCTACTTTCATTACCACATAGAATCATGCAACTTTAGAGCTGAAGTGACTCTCTAGATCACCTCATCCCATTTACAGTTGATGGCCATCAGCCTAAGGAGGCTCCAGGACTGCCTGGAGGCACACAGCTCACCCCAGGAAGGCCAAGTCTAGGACCAGGCCATGGGTCTGTACTTTTTTTGGTACCTTGTACTTCCCTCCAAGGAGCAAACAGCTGTCGGCATCGTGAGGTGAATAGGAACAAGCATGACACTCAGAGAAGTGGTGTTGTGTGTGAGGTATCCTTGAATCATAGAGCTGGAAAGGACCCCAGAGGTCCTCCTTCCACCTCCTTCATTTTCCTGATGAAGAAAGAGAAGCAGGGAAGGTGAACTTAATCGTACCAACCAGGGGAGGTACTGCCCTCTAAGGGGGATTTAAAAATGTGTGTGATCAGTTTTGTTTGTCACAATGACTAGGAGTGATACTGGCATTTAATGGGCAGGTACCAGGGATGTTGAACATATTAAAGCAAGTGGAATAGTCTTACCCACTCATGACTCGCCCAGCCCTAGATGTCAGCAGCACCTTGAGAACCACAGGATTAAAGTGACTTTGCTTATAGCAAAAAGGAGTGCAGAAGGAACTGGCTCACGGTAGTTTACAGCATAGTAGTTCATCATTGTGTGTGTATTTGGGAGTGGGTCACCAGCCCCTCCGAGAACTGATTAAAAACCTCTTCTTCATGGAAACCACATACACATGTACTTTGGACTTAATTTTAATGGGCTACAAGCCCCTTTAAGCCCATCCATGAGCCCCAGGTTAATAACTCTGGTCTAACTACCAAAAAAGAATATGACAGGCCAGTATCTTTGATGAATATAGATGCAAAAATTCTCAACAAAATATTAGCAAACAAAATCCAACAACACATGAAAAAGATCATACAGCATGATCAAGTTGGATTTATCCCAGGGACACAAAGATGGTTCAACATATGCAAATCAACCAATGTAAATCAATGAAGTTACAACACTCCCACACACTATTCACAAAAATAAACTCAAAATGGCTTAAAGACTTAAACATAAGACAAGACACTATAAACCTCTTAGAAGAAAACATAGGCAAAACATTTTCTGACATAAATCTTAGCAATGTTCTCCTAGGGCAGTCTACCCAGGCAGTAGAAATCAGAGCAAAAATAAACAAATGGGACCTAATTAAGTTTATAAGCTTTTGCACAGAAAAGGAAACCATAAAAAAAATGAAAAAACCTACGGGTTGGGAGAAAATGTTTTCAAATGATGTGACTGACAAGGGTTTAATTTTCAGAATATATAAACAGCTCATACAGCTTAATAACAAAAAACACAAGCAACCCAATCCAAAAATGGGCAGAAGACCTAAACAAGAAATTCTCCAATGAAGACATACAAATAGCCTATAGGTACATGAAAAAATACTCAGTATTGCTAATTATCAGAGAAATGCAAATCAAAACTACAATGAGGTATCACCTCACACCAGTCAGAATGGCCATCATTCAAAAGTCCACAAATGATAAATGCTAGAGAGGGTGTGGAGAAAAGGGAACCCTCCTACACTGTTAGTAGGAATGTAGTTTGGTGCAGCCATTATGGAAAACAGAATTGAGATTCATTAAAAAACTAAAAATAGACTTACCCTATGATACAGCAGTCCTACTCCTGGGCATATATCTGGAGGGAACTCTAATTCAAAAAGATACATGAACCCCAGTGTTCATAGTACCACTGTTTACAATTGCCAAGACATGGAAGCAATCCAAATGACTGGATAAAGAAATTGTGGTGTACATATACAATAGAATACTACTCAGCCATAAAAAAGAACAAAATTTGCAACAACATGGATGGACCTGAGATAGTCATACCAAGTAAGTAAGCCAGAAAAAGAAAGAAAAATACCATATGATATCACTTATATGTAGGATCTTTAAGAAAAAAAGACATAAATGGACTTATTTATAAAACAGAGATGGACTCACAGACATAAAAAACAAATGTATGCTTATCAGGGTGGGGAGGAGAGGGTGGAGTGATAAATTGGGAGCTTGGGATTCATAGATTCTAACTACTATATATAAAATAAATGAACAACAAAGACCTACTGTATAGCACAGGGACCTATATTCAGTATCTTATAATGGCCTATAATGAGAAAGACTATGAAACGGAATATAAATATATATATAAATGAATCACTATGCTGTACACCAGAAATTAACACAACATTGTAAATTGACTATACTTCAATTTAAAAAACAAACTGGTCTAGAAAGAAACATACAGGTAGAAGAAATCAAATATGTATGTATTTTCTTATAGGTTAAAGAGTGTCTCCCTAATAGAATGAATAATAGATGTGTCTTTTTTTTCCTATCAAGTGGGCATAGTGCTATCCAGACTATTAGATACTCTTTCTTTTTTTCATTCATCAGAAGCCCTGGATTTTATCCATTACTTGAAAATTATGGCTAATGTTTCCTAGTGAGAGCCAACTGAACACCAAATCTGGTTCCAGCATCTTCCTTCGCTTTCTTGTCCCCACATTAGAAGTGCTGGGAGCAGGACAGAGGTGGGAGAGGGTACTTACTTCAAAGGGTCCCTCTCTGTGCCCTGTGAAGAGTCTCTTCTGTGATAGTGTATGTCCTGGCTGACTGCAGGTTTTAACTATTAGTCAAGCTGTAAATCATACACTGTGTTTTGTAAATTTTCTAAGTGGGCAATTTGAGACTCATTAAATCAGTTAAATGGCAAAATGTGCCATTTCAGGATGCTCTCTTCCTTCCTTTTGCAGCAGGTCGTGGGTTGTCAAGCCTCTCTGGTGCTGCTTTGGAGAAGAGAGGAGGGGAGGGATGAGGGCAGGAGAGAGAGAGGAAGGAAGGGCAGGCAGCTCGCTGGCACTCTGTGGGAGGGGACTTAGGGTCAAGTGTAAATTCAGAGCCAGACAGATATTTCAAATAGTTAACTCTTCAAGAACTTTAACTCACTTACACCTGCCGGAACCCTCTGGGGCATATTTTCTTGTCTGTCTTACTAATGAAGAAACTGTGGCTCAGAGAGATTAAGTAACTTTTTCACAGTTAAGTAAAATCCCACTCCAGCCTTGCGTGATTCCAAGGCCAAGTTCTCCCCACCCCAGTGCTTCCCAGACTCCCAGCTAGTTTGTGCAAATGAGCAAACGCAGCTAATGATGCTTTCAAGCAGCTAAAATGATCTGCACAGCGGGGGCCTCCATGCCTTCAAATCTTAGCAGCTCCCAGATGCAGGACCCTTCTCAGCTCGCTCTGGGTGGTTCCAGGATGCTGAGGACGAGGCTGCTGACTTTCATTTAGTTTTGTTTGTTTGTTTGTTTTTTGAGGGGGTTGCATAGGGGGAGGGAGATACTTAGATTGATTTATTTATTTACTTTTTAGAGGTGGTACTGAGGATTGAACCCAGGATGTCATGCATGATAAGCATGCACACTGCCGCTTTGAGCTATATACCCTTCCCCACTTATTTAGTTTTTTGATGATCCATCAAGGCCACACAGAGTCCTGTCCAGGCAGTATCTCATGGGCTTCCTTCCTTCTTCTTCTTGACTTTGAACGTTTCCTTCTAGACTGATGGGAGAGGCAGGGCCCTACCAATGCACAGTGCCTGGGAATGGCAGCCCCTGAGAGCTTCCCAGTCCTGGCTCCAACATATCACAAGGGGGTCTGCATCTACTTTCACTTAACTGGTGGCTTGCTCGGTCCCCCAGAGTTCTTGGTGCTGCTCCCCTCGGGGATTGGTTTTTCCCTGAGTTCGGTCAAATATACTGAATGCTGATGGGCAAGAGGTCCTTTCCCACTGCCCCCTGTCAGGGGGATTGTAGTTACTGCTGAACAAGTGATTCCCTTCCCACTGTAACAGTGCTTCCGTTCCCCCGGGTGGCTAGCATCTTCTTCTGAATACCTTGTGTCTAGAAGGCCTGCTTTCTGAAGATAGTGGGCCCTTGTTTGTACCATTTGTCCACCAGAGTAAGCACATCCCCCACCTTCCCTGCTAGGTGTGACTTTCCACCCCTGACCCATCTCCCAACAGAGTTGATGAAGGAGCTTAGGTGTGATCAGAGTCTGCGTGAAACTCCACTGCCTCTCCTGTCCTGAACCTGCTGAGAAATATTGCATCAAATGGAACTAAGTGACCTAAAAATCTTTCTTATTTTCTCATAAGTCTCATCCTGTTGTGCATGAAACCATTGTTTGCAAGTTGGTGTTTGATTTTCCTATTTCCATCAGCAAGAACCACCAATAGTCAATCAAACCCTAAAATTGGTCTTAGAAATCCACTGTCAAATATAGAGCCCAAAGAATGCTGACAGACTCATCATTTGAGGATTTTCCTTCTGGAATTAGGTCTTTTGGAGGGGAAGCTGAACGAGCACTAAGCCAGGAGTCAGAAGACCGAAGGTTTAGCCTGGACTCAGCAACAAATTGCCCACGTGACCCAAGTCACTTTCTCATCCAGTTTCTCCAACTGTAGAAAATAGTTTTACACTTAGATACTCTCTAAAGCATTGTAATTCTAAATTTTCACTTAAGTAATTCTAAATTTCTAAAAATAGAAAAAAAAGAAAATTAATTTTCATGATGTATTTTATATGACCTAATATGTTTTAAAAATGTTATCTCAATGTATAGTCTTATATTTCATATTCATTTTTCCTATGAAGTTTTTGAAATCCAGTCGTGTGTGTTACAGTAACAGTGCATCTCAATTCAGACTAGACACATTTCAGATGTTCAATGTAACCAACATCTGGCTAATGGCTACTATATTGGACAAGCAGTTTTCAAGTCTTTCCCGGCAATTAATTTTTAAATCTGCCACAGTTCTTTATTTGAAACTTTTGAGGTCAGTTGTAGAATTCAGAATTTTTCACATTTTAATAGGTAATATAATGTTTATCACATATAATGTAATACCCCTAGGGGTCTGGAGCAGCCTTCCATGATCAAACAAATATTTCTGTAGCAAAAAATATGACAATTCACACTGAGTTAAATGAAGACAATAAAACATCATGTAGGTTGAATGTTGCTGCCAAGTGACTTAAATTAAAAGCTTCTGTTTTCAGTCAAAGTTACAGAAAACGAATTTGGATCTGTACCATGAAAACTGCTTGGATCCAGTATTTACTTTGTTGTTTCATTCATCACAAATCAGCCCAGCATTAATATGGCAACACGGCTGTCTGTTCGCTAGCCGTGGACGTGGTAAAATGGTTGAGTCTTCTCCCTTATCTTGAGTCTCAGTAGTGACATTGTCCCCAGCAAGCTTAAAAAGGTGATCCTGGGACCCTAGACTTAGGATTGCCAGAGAAAATACAGGACGCTCAGTTAAATTTGAATTTCAGATAAACATCGAACAATTTTTTATTATAAGTATGTTCCACATGATACCTGGCCGTCCTCTATTTTTACGTACTAACTCTGGCAGGTTAAAAGCTATGTCAGCAAGTAAGACCACTGCTTCTTGCGGACCGGCCAAGGCAGCGTAAAGGAAGACTCTTTCTTATCTTTCATCACTTTCAGACAAAATATACAAAGCAGCCTGAATGGTTAAGGAGATTAGAGATCTGGTTTTTAAATTCCAGAATCCAAAAAATCCAGAATGACAAAGAATTCAGTTACAGGTGTGGCGTTTGCAGTCCTCATGGAAAAGGTCATCGTGAGGGAACTTTGATGAGCCAAAGGCTAATCTGACATTCTTCACTGACTGTCTTAACTGAAAACCCATCATGCTGCCCCCGATTTAGGGGCTTCTTAATCCACCATGGATTCCAGAAAGAAAAGCAAGGAGGGTAAATTAGGAACTGTCTCTGCTTTATTAAGTGGTGGGGGGGGGCAGTGGTGGGCGTTTGTTGAGAGCATAACTCCCTCTCTAAATGCCTCAGAAATTAAGAGGTGCCAAGAGGAAGTGCTGCTTTAAGAGCCATCTGGCTCACCCAGGGGCAGGGATGGGGAGGCTCGACACTTGCATCAAAAGTGGGCTTCAGCTCCTGTAAACAGCATCATTCCCAGCTCGCCCTGCCAAGCTGGGGGCTTTATGTCTCTCAGAGCATCAGCAGAGCAGGTGGCAAATGTGACAGACTCAGGAGAGGCCGGCATGGTACCCTCTGGTTCAGTGATGTGCACTCAGCATCTCCTGAATTCAGGTGACTTCCTTCCCAGGGACTTGGGCTGGGCCCCCAGCAGCAGCCTGACTGAGGAACAGCTCCACATTAAAGGAGACCAAAGGGACGTGACAAGCAAACACACTGAAGCACCTTGGATTGAACCCTAGATCAGAAAAAAAAAAAAAAAGTTGCTGTGAAGGACATTATTGAGACAATTGGTAAAATTTGAATATGTCATTTATTCGACAGCAGTTTTGTCATTGTTAAAATTCCTCATCATAGCCGTACTGTGGATGAGAGAATGCCTTTGTTCCTAGTTTTTAAGAGTAAAGATTTTATGGTTTCAAATGGTTAGGAAAAAAATACGTAGTATTCTCTCACACATGTACACGGAAATGGAGCGAAAGTTAACTATTGGTAAATCCATGTGAAGGGTTCAGAAGTTCATCTTACTATTCCTGTAACTTTTTATTAAGAATTTTTTTAATACGAAAGGAGAAAAGATGGTAGCCTAACACAATCAGAAAACAGAGGTTCCAAAGGGGTAACTGTGGGAGAGGGTGAGGGCCCTGCCTCCCTGGCCCAGGGGCTGCGGGGTTAGGGCAGGGGTGGTCTCTCTGCCCTTTACCTTCACTGACTTTCAGCTTCAGAGGTCATGTGGAAGGGTGGCGAGAGCCCACGCCGCAGGCACACTCAGCCCTGTGTTCAGTCGGCCTGCAGCACCCACGCTCAGCTACCACGCTGAGTCCCCGCTTCCTGACCTGTAGAGGCGGGCGACTGTAACTTACCTCCCAGCCTTGCTGGTAGGACTGGAGGTGATGACTGCAGAGCACCTGGCTGAGCAGCTGACGTGGAATAGGTACTCCCCCCAAATTCAATATGACTTTAAAAAAAATTTTTTTTGAAGTTTTTGTTTGTCCTTCTGTGGGGGAAGGTAATTAGGTCTGTTGTTTGTTTGTTTATTTATTTAATTTTATTTTTTTTAACAGAGGTCCTGGAGATTGAATCCATGACCTCATGCATGCTAAGCACGTGCTTTACCACGGACCTGTACCCTCCCCACTTCAATATATCTCTGTTTCCACAGAACGACCGTGGCCAGCCGGCTCCACAGTCTTTCACTGTTGTTGGAACAGAAGGCAGCAGTCTGTCACCAAGTCTGCAGACCTGAGACTCAGGCTCTGCCCCCTTGAAACCCCCTGACTGCAAACCCTGATGGAAAGCCTATTCCTTTAACGGCCCCAAGCAGTGTTTCCAAGCATGATTGGTTTCCTAGCAGGCGTAATCGTTTCAGACAAAACCACTGCAAGCCCTCTCTAGACCGCTTCTGAAACTCTTCCCTTCCCCAGCTGCCACATAGCATGAGAAGCAAGATCAGGGTATCAGCTCAAAGGTTTGAAAAGGGTGAAATTAACTCTGGACTTTAACCTTGAGACAGATGACCTCACAGGACACGGGACAGAAAAGTAAAAAGAAAAGTGTCTTGGGCTGTGAGTGAGTGGCAGTGATGCTAAACTGGAAATCAGAAGCCTGGTTAGCATGCCGGCTCTGCCACTTACTAGCTGGCGGTTCTAGGCAAGCCACTCAGAGCCTATGGCCCTACTTGTGAGACGGGGATGCTATGCTTCACAGAAATGGTGAATTAATCAAGTGAGACAAAGGATGTGGAGGTGCTCGGTAAACTGTAAGGGGCTATCCCACATAAGCCCTGCTCAAAGTGTAGTTCAACATCGACTTTACAGAGACTGTTAGAGATGCAGACTCTTGGGTCCCACCCCAGACCTACTGAGTCAGAATTTGAATTTTAACACCATTCCCAGGGCATTCCAGTGCACAGGAAAGTTTGAGAAGCTAAGGTAAAACATCGCACTTGAGTTGATCCTTAAAGTAGTACCTTTAAAGAGACCTGAGGGGCTTACGTAAAACCAGACCTTCTAAATGGCCTGATGATTGCTGGAACCTCAGGAGCTACTTGAATGGTCAGTGTTTTTGCTTGTGGAGGCTATGATGTATTTTGCATATTTATATTTTGCAAGGGCCTGGTGAGGTTCTGGTGAACCTTAAACACACACCGAACACTCTGACAGCTTTTGCCTCAACACAGGGCTGAGTGCAAGGACTTTGTCCTCTGAGCCACCCCCACCATCACCCCCATAAGTCAGCACTGAGTCTGGGGACACCAGTTACTCCCAAGTCCTGCCTTTAGCCTGGAGATCACCATGTCCGTCCTGAGACCACCCTGGCTTTGGGAGGGAAGGAGTGTAAGGACTTGGCCCAAGGTCAGCTGCGGTAGGAATTAGGGCTGTCTGCCCAGTCTCCCTTTGCCACCAGAGGTGGAAGGTGGTGATGGCCCCAAATGACCTCTGCTCACCCTTATGGTGGATTAAAGGAAAGGCCCCAGATGCAGCTCCTAACTCCACAATGCTTTCCATCTGCTTTGTTCTGGGCCAAGGCTTGGCTCACTCAGAGCCCTCAAGGGCAGGAGCTGAGAGGCCTTTGCCCTGGTTCTGAGCACGTAGTGCGGTAGCTGGGCATGGTAGATGGCTGCCCAGTGAGTGGCTTTGAATAAGACTTCAGCACAATGCTTTGTAGATACCGGTGCTCAGGAAATAACTACTGGTGGATTGACAAGGCCAGGGCCACTTGCCTGCTAGGTACCTGTAGGCACAGAGCCCAGAACCGGTGAATTCTTCAGAAGCCCAGGAAAATGTTTCAGACCTGAAGACCAACAACAAAATTAGTCCCTCCAAATACAGAAAAAAAGACTGTCAACATTAAAATGTGTAGTTAGCCGGCTATAATATATAACATAATGCCAACTGGTCTAGTTGACCCTGAGAGTTCTGTATAAATTATATTAAATTGTGGGATGCGGGCACATTTTAACCCGTTAAATGTGGCGTAGGTGGAGCCTCCAGAAGTTAGCTAGTGTCTAGGGCCTAAGAAAGGTTTAAAACAGCACTGGTCATAGAGAGCCTGGAGCAGGCATGGATGAGCTGAGGCCTTTCAGAAGGCCCGAGGCAGGCTCAAGGTTAAGGCCCTAAGACAGTGGCAGAGAAATGGCACAGCAAAAATCCGGGAAGGCAGGAGGTTTGGGAAATTATAGTGTTTTCACCCTGTCCCCAGATAACTTTCTTAGTACATTTTTTTGTAAGGAGAAGATCTCTTGTAAAGAGAGGATTTTCTGCTGTGTGCCATACTATCCTAGAATTGATTAATGACATGCCTTACATCCTGTGGATTTCTATTTATTTCCTTAATCACAGGCTGTAAAGATTGGGGTGGGCTGAGTGTAGAGGGAAAGTGGAAATCAAATTTTCATCCATTTTTCCCGTTTCCCTATTCCCCTCAAGAGAATCATTTTTGTTCTAAATTTCTATGAAGTTACTCATCTAGGTACTGTACAGAGCTAAGTGGGAAATGGTCCTTTTGCTCTGAGAGGCCCAATTCAATAAACATTCCTGCAGACAGGAGTAAAGGGATCTATATCAGTAGGCTTTGCTGCATGATAACCCCCCTCCCCCCTCCAGAAAGAAAACTTAATAATTTAAAACAACCATCATTTATTTAGTTCACAGTCCTGTCAGTCAGCTGCATAGCTGGACTCTGCTGAGCGGTTCTTCTAGTTTTGGCTGGACTCATTCACGCCTTAGTGCCCAGCTACCAAGTGGGTCAGCGGGGCTGGCTGATCTGGGATGGCCTCATTTGGGACTGCTCATCTCTGCTCCCTATCGTCTCACAGGCTCCAGCAGGCAAGTGCAGGCTTGTTTGCATGGACACTGAGCAGGTGTCCAAGAGACAAACAGAAATGTACAAGACCTCTGGAAGTCCACCCTCAGAGCTGGCACACTGTCACTTCCACCTCATTCTGTCGGGCAAAGCCAGTCACACAGCATCCCAGATTAAAGAGGTGGGGAAATAAACGTCACCTCATAATGGGAAGAGCTTCAAAGTGGCGTGCAAGGGGGGCAGATACTGTGAAGGGAAGAACTGCAGCCATTTTTGCAATCGACCAGAGTCACAGTGAAAAAGACACAGCCCTGAAAGAAATCAGTAAATAGGTTTAAACTGCTGAGGCAAAAGAAGAGAAGATGGAGGATGGGGGAGGCAGTTGTCAGAGGAGTCACAAATTTAAATGCAGTCAGACCAAGGAGGTCAGGAAATGAGAGCCAGAGCGTGGTCATTGCATTAGAGTTTGCAGAATTGGTTTTGATGGGGAAATGACTGACCCCTTTAGGAAAGGTGAGTGGGGGTGTGGTTCTGCCAGACAGCTGTACTTCAAAGGTATGCAGAAGATAAAATTTAACATCCGATAAAAATTAACCTTGCAGTAGACACTGTGGACAGCTGAGAACAACCACGGCTGACTAAGCACCTTTCTCTGTGCTCTGTAAGGACAGAGAGATTTAAAAGTGTTATGTCATGTGGCTGAGAAAGTGGCACCCGGAGGTGACACTTCCAGGCAGAAGCACCAGAGCAGTTGGCACGTGGGGCAGTGATGGAGGGGATACTGTGGCGAGCAGCAGGGGGCTGGTTCAGGGTAACTCTGCTCCTGGTCCTGGCTCTGCCACCGACCAGCTCCGTGACATTGTCCAAGTCACCTCTCCTCTCTGGGTTGCAGTTACCTTCTCTACCAAATATTAGAATGGGTTTTGTTATCTCTGTGGTTCCTTCCAAGAGTGGGATTAGGATTCTTGGGCTGACTGCTCCAACACGTAATGGCTTATCCCTAAAGCGATACAGGGGGAAAAAGAGTGTTCACAGACCACTTTAATCCTGGGCACTAGCGGAGTTTTCCTGGCCATGAGCCTTGCTGCCAAACCCAATTAGCTTCTTCTCTTTGAGGTAAGAGAGTACTTACGCAAACAAGAATCAGAAGGGATGCTGCAGAAATTCAGAAGGTCCTTTCTTCCCCTAGTTTTCACAGTGGCATTTTAGGCTACTCAGGGCTCCCTGCTGGAGTCAGAGATGCAGGACCACGGTCCCACTGACGTTGCCCCCCACCCCCGCGGCACGTCCACAACTTCTTATCACAGTCATCTTGTTGCTGAGATCATTGCATAAACTCTTCACAGCTGGCATGCTCAGAAAACTTTCTTTGCCTTGGCATTTTAATTCGCTGATGAATCGGGTCACCCACAAGTCTTCAGATGGTAGCAAAGAAGGCTCTTCTGTGCCCGGCACTGATTAGACCATATACCCTTGTCCTGCTGTTGTACACTTCCAGTTGCCCATGTGATTTCATTTCTTTCTCTACTGTTGTGAAGTTAAGATTGTGTTTACCGTCCTCATCTCCATTCAGCCTTTTTTCAGCCGTTTTATAAAGGGTGAAGTTCATTGCAGCAGTATTTACAATAGTGAAAAGTGCAACAAACCTAAATGCCCATAGAGAGAGGAATGGTTTAATAAAACAGCTGTCTGAGGGAATGCAATGCAGCAGTGAAAAGGAGCAAGGTTTATTGGTATTAACATGAAACATTTTCCAAAAGATATGGAGAAATGGGGAAACCAGAACATTGTGTCTCATATGGTATTATTTATGGAAAGGTTAACTTACACGATGTATTTCAGGGTAGGTGTGGACATGTGTACACCAGGTGACATTGCTCAGGAAGGACACGTGAATAGGTGACAGCAGTTTCCCTGGGTCAGCAGAGTAGATGGGAGTAGGGAGAGTAATGAGAATGTTTGCTTATCTGCATTACTTAGATTTTTAACATTAAGCATATAATCATATGTATTTGTGAAATTTAAAAAAAAGTTTTAAACAGAACTTTTGTAAAGACTTAGATGGTGATGGTTTACTTTCACCTCTGGATGTAAGAAAATAAAAGGTAGGAAAAAATTGCTTGCTCTTTCTCAGATTAATAACCCAGCACCCTATACGTGGAGATGTCATAAGCTTTCTGACCCACCAGTGTGAGGGAAAATAACACAACAAGCGTTGCAGGAAATAAAATAAAAACCTGTGTATTCCAACCCAGACAAGAATTATCTGAAGATGTCTTGCATTTCAGATTTTAATTACTCTATCATTTCAGTTTTGTTCTCAGAGCTAATTCCGAGAAGTGACAGCTCTTCTCAAATAGTATGCAATTTAATTACAATTAACTCCTTACAGTTTAATTACAGGAGAGTACCATTTCTTCAGAATCTGGGCAACCGGAAAGCTCACATCATCAGCAGCTTTTCTTTCTACTCTGCTTTTTGAAAGTGAGACAAATAAGAGCCTTAAATTGGGGAACTCTTCCAAAAACACCTTTCAGGTTCTGTCATGCGGTCAGTCCAGATGACGCTTAATTTCTCACGCCTTCAGCAATTATAGTGCCACATGCAGGTAACTGATGTCGCTAACAGTGGCAGTGAGATACTTACTGCAAGACCCTAATGGAACTTTGGACCCCCATGGGGTCAACCCTTTCCTCCACCCTCCCACCTGCCGTGGCTCCCCTGGCTCCCACCACTTCGCAGAAGTCCCATCAGTGTCCGCACAGAATACATCCTTTGTTCAAGGGGCTGATGTGGTTCAGGGCTCCTGCCTCCATGTCGTTGACCCACTTCTCTCAGATGAGCTATTTCTAAACGCTGGCAACAGATTCTCCCTGTTCCTTCAGTCCCCCTCAAAGGGCTGCCTGCACTAGGTGATAGCCCTCCTGGACTCTCTTGTTATGAGGCAGGTGCTGCCGCCTTCAGATCCCGTGGCTGCTGAGGCCACCAGCTGACTGCCTAGTGACTGGCCAGTGTTTTAAGTCCCCCTCTTTCAAAAAATGGCTTCTGTCTCCTCTCCCATGTTGGTTTTCTGAACTGCTGCCTTTGCTGTTCAGGCCATCCCAGATCAATGCCAAAACCCTGATTTATTCAAGTCAAGAATGATCTAAAACCCTCCTTTTCTACTGGTTTTTGTAAGAACATTTTGCTCTGTCTTTTGTGCTCCACCTGGCTTCATTCTTCAGTTTTGTTTTCTGATTCACTAATTGCTAAATCACCGTATCACTGTCTAGAGTTTATTCTATGCATCATTTTTTTTAATTTGATAAGCATATACATTTTTAAAATTTCCTCCTTTTTTATTGAAGTATAGTCAGTTTACAATGTTGTGTCAATTTCTGGTGTACAGCATAAAGTTTCAGTCATACATACACATACATATATTCTCATATTCGTTTTCATTATAGGTTATTACAAGATGTTGAATGTAGTTCCCTGTGCTATACAGTAAGACCTTGTTGTTCGTCTATTTTATATACAGTAGTTAGTATCTGCCAATCTCGAGCTCCCAATTTATCCCTTCCCCCACTGGCAACCACAAGTTTGTTTTCTATGTTATGAGTATATATTCAATTACCAACATTTTAATGAGTAAATTTTCTTATTCTTATTTTTGCATTCTCTGTTTTTCACGTGGAAGGTACTACTTCATTATCTTTTGAGCATCATAAACATATATATTTTAAAATCTTTGTTAGACTGACTCATAAAATATAGTTCATCTGGAGTAGCACTGTCCAATAGAACTTTCTGTAGTGAAGGAATGATTTATGTCTGCACTGTCCAATATGATAGCCACTAAACACATGTGGCGATTGAGAATTGGAATTTTCTTTGATTTTGTCTAACTTTTTTAAACTATTTTTTTAAACCAGACACTTTTATTCTGCTTTTTTAAACTGAAGTATAGCTGATTTATTATGTTGAGTTTTTTGTTTGTTTGTTTGTTTGTTTAATTGAAGTACAGGGGATTGAACCCAGGACCTCGTGCATGCTAAGCATGTACTCTTCCCCTGAGCTATATACTACCTCCCCACTCTTCAGCTAACTTTTATTTCAATTTAAATATTCCGTGTGGCTAGTAGCTACCATAATGGGTAACACAGCTCCAGAATAAATTTAAAACCTAATTGCTAGGGGGAGGGTTTAGCTCAGTGGTAGTGTACACAAAGTCCTGGGTTCAGTCCCTAGGACGTCCACTAAAAAATAAACAAATAAAATTAAAAATTAATTTAAAAATACATAAAGAAACCTAATTACCCCACCCCACCCCCCAGAAAAACCCTAATTGCTGATTAGGGTTTTGTGTTAGGTTTCCTCTTGTGTTTTGGAATTTTTGATTTGAAGGTTCATTTTAAGTGAGAGAGAGCTTATTTGTTCTCTTTGTGCGTGTGCTCCTCCTTCCCTCTTTAGTGTTTTCAGTCATCTCTGAACACAGAGACACATAGAACTAGGTCTTAAAATGTGTGCTGAAGCTCCTGCTCCGAAGATAGATCGTGAATGTGGGGAGACCTGAGGGTGGTGTGGTTTGGCCCTAATCAGACCATAACTTCGGTCTTCCTCCTCCCTGGACTTTCCACCTACTAAAAGCTGCAGCCCCAGCTAGTAGCCTGAAATGATACATTTATTACTCTACTCTCACCAGTAGGAGAACCCCACTTCAGCCCCTGCCCTAGGCACCCACCCCCTCGGCCCTGTGAGCACCATTAATCCCTCTTTCTTACCAGAACTGGACTGTTGCCCCTGCCTGCCTGCCTGCCTCCACGTGGACGCCCTGCTGGCCTGCGGCTTCAGCTCTCTTCTCCGCTTTACCTTTTTCTTCCTTTTCTGGCTGGTGGATATGTTTATCTTGTTTTTTAAGTTCAGCTCTGTCTTTTCAGTTTTCTATTTTTATGTTACAGCTGGCATTGCTCTGTGCCTGAGGCGGGGGCAAAGAGGGGGATATATCAGAACATGAACTTGCAAGGCCACCTTGACCAGTGTGTCCCCTCCAATAACATTTCTCATCATACCACAGAAGGAAAGACTTTTTCACTCCTACCTTCATTATTCCTCACACATTGGGTCACAAGTCAGAAAGAACACAGTATAGTGGGCTCTCACTGAATACTTGCTGAGTGATGATATGAAATATCAAATCTAAAGACAATTATCTCCAGAGCGAAACCAACAACATGAACTTTCAATAAGGCCCTTCCGTGTTATCTCACTGGGATGATACAAAGCATGTTCAAAACTGTCTTCCACTGAGCCACACTGGCCCTGAGAAACAGGGGAGGCACATAATTAATTTATTGTGCAAAACCAGACACTTTTGAGAGTGAAAGAGAACGATCTTAATAATCACCCAAGAAAAACAGGCTTAAATTGGGACTTTCTCAAGCAAGTCAGAGTGAAGGGTCACCTTATCCTGTGACCAACTCGGGAGTGTTTAGTTTGACGGGACTCCCACATGAAGCCAGGTGTCATCTTCTGGCCCACTTTTCTGTTGATATTCCAGGTGAGGAGCCATAGCAGTGATTTTATACCCTCTTTTCTAAGGCCCCCATCCTTCCCTTCTTCTCCAAAAAGACAGTCAACATTTTAAAAAATTCAGTGTCCAAAATAGGGAATTCAGATTATTTTTCTGGATCTTTCTCTCCCGGTACCTCCTCTAAATCACTAAAGTAATCTATTTTGTACAGCCCTCAAACAAAACCCCCACATTCAGATTCCTCTTGAATACTCCTTCACAACCCTCATGGGTCTTGGTTTTCTTTCAACAAAGCCATCAAAGCCGTCTCCTCCAGACCAGCCATGACCCTGAGAGCCGTTGGCTGACCCAGTTCACTGGTCATTCAACAGCATGCCAGCCATTCTCCCCCAAGGCCAGCTGGCTCTAATTCTAGGAGTGGCGGTTATGCTGCAAGGCCATACTACTGCTGTGTAACAAACCACCCTAAAACTCTGCAGCTTCAAACAACCACCATTTTATTGCACTTCATGGTTTAATAGGTCAGCAAGTGGAGGGCAGGGTTCAGCTGGGTGATTCTCCTGCTCCACACGGCATTAACCAAGAATGCTTGGTGATGTCTGATGACCTGCTCACATATATTAGCAGGGACCTCTGGAAAGCTGAGCTCAGCCTCCTGCACTGGCACTGACTGTCAGCTGGAGCGCCTGCATCTGACCACGCCTGCAGAGCCAGTCTCTGGGCAGCTGGCTTTCTTACGTGGCAGCTCTGGGCAACCAGAGAGACTATCTCAGGACAGCCAGGCAGAAGCTGCAAAGCTTCTTATGACCTAGCCCTGGAGGTCCCAGGAGTCACTCAAATTGCATTTTATGCAAGTTAAAGCAAATCACATATATTCATTTTCATATTCTTTTTCATTAAAGGTTGTTATAAGATAGTGAATATACTTTCCTGTATTATACAGAAGAAATTTATTTTTTATCTATTTTTCTATATAGTGGTTAACATTTTCAAATCTCAAACTCCCAGACTTATCCCTTCCCACCCCCTTTCCCTTGGTAACCATAAAATTGTTTACTGTGTCTGAGAGGCTGTTTCTGTTTTGTAGATGAGTTCATTAGTATCCTCTTTTTTTTTTTTTCAGATTCCACATATTAGTGATATCATATGGTATTTTTCTTTCTCTGTCTGGTTTTCTTCACTTAGAATGACGATCTCCAGGTCTATCCATGTTGCTGAAAATGGCATTATTTTATTTTTTGACTTAGTAGTTTTCCATTGTATAAATATACCACAACTACTTTATCCAGTCATCTGTCAATGGACACACCTGACTGTTCAATGATCCTGAAAGGGACTCTGAAATGCACCGCACACATTCTCCGTGTATCAGTCTGGGGCTATAATAGGAGGGCAGCAAGAGGAACAGAGCAGTAGTGAAACCTCTGGCCCTTGGCCGCTGAATCGTCCTGAGCACGCTTGGCTAGCCAGTGAGCACACAGGTCGATTTTGTAGCTCTATACCCTCTGCCTTGGTCTCCGAGAAAGCTTCTCTTATCAGAAAAGCAGGGGGCAGACCAAATATGATAGGGATTGGATTTTTCTTCAAGTTGACTGTTATCTGCTTCTCTGACCCTGTGGTTGTCTTAGATTTTTATCTAATTAATACTCACATTTGAGTATTCTCTATTTTTCCGGTTCCAGTATTGAACCCCGTGCTCTTTTTGCTCTATGAGCAGGCTGGTAGGCTGGGCAAGTAAGAGGCTCAGGTCCCTCAAAGTCCTGCCTCCCTGTCGCTGGAATTGAGGGTGTAGCTGGGGAAAAGGCTCTTGGTAATTTTAATAATTCACCTGCTCCAGATAGTCTTGTAGAGTGAGGTTCAAGAGATAATGAGTGGATCACTGATGAAGAATATGCATTAAAATTCTCCTAAAACCTTATTTAGAAAGCCTTTTTAGAAATATATCAAGGCTGAGTACATTTCTGGGTATGCGTGACCTCAATGAGTGATTCCATTAACCCAGGAAAAACTGTTTAAACAAAGCACCATGCATTATTCAAGTATATGATACAATAACGCATGTGTACTTACCTGAACAAGCTGACAAATATGATTTTATTGAATTCCTACCCTCCTAAGTTGTACGGAGGTTAGTAGAATTACTGCAAGCCAGCCAGTTCACTCTGTTTTTCAGAATGTTTTTATTTTCTCCTTTGCATAAGATTCCTGGTTGTCTTTGGGAGGAGCCAGATTGAAAATACGATGTAATGTTGATAGATTATAATAAAATGAATGCTGTGAGAGAGAGTGTGCGGATGAGATTCCAAAGCAACTTCCCAGTCTAAGGTATGAGCTCAGTGCCCAAAAGAAATAGATGCTGGTTATAGATGGTTTAGTTGTAAATTTTGCCCTTGGGCTAAATAAAACCCAAAGAATTTTAGTTAGAGCCTCTCTCGGCTCAGGAAGCCAAACAGACTGTGAATCAGAAAGTACAGATCAATAATTTGTTCAACTTTGTTGAACACAGATAATCACTTACGTTCCACAGCAGACAAATTCAGGAGAGCTGAATGGAGAATTTCGCCACTATGGCTAAAAGTCACAGGAGTGCTTAATGTTCCCAGCATCCTCCCACGCTCACTCAGGCGCCTCAGGCTGGGTTGGGGATGGCGGACCCAGAGACCCCAAGATGGGAACCATTTAAGTTACATTTTAATCAAGCCCCAGGAGGGAAGAGAGAATTATGTGTAATCGTTAACAGAAGATAGCCATTGTTTCTCACCCTCCTAGTCACGTGTATACCTCGTGTCTGAACAGCTGGATAGATTGGCAGATGTGCCCCTCACAGTCAGCTGTGTATGTGGGCAGTTATGTGAAGGGTGAACCTCTCACCCCAAACTGATTTCTTTCCTTAGCTCTTTCAAAATGGTGCTATCCTAGATTAGCAGCATTCTGACAGAATTAACGTGGCAAAACCCCACTGCATCCCAAACACCAGGCGGTAAGAAAGAGCTTAATCTTCTCCCTTATTCAGGGGACATTTCTACTCAGAACCAGCAAATCAGAGTAAACTTGAGGTGGTTTGTTTCTTTATGAAAAGCATCTGATGCCATTTGCATGTCAGTGAATTCCCTAAGGTGGACACTCAGTTTCCTTGTGAAGAGAATGTTTGCTGAAACCTGCGAGGGGGGTGGGGGGTGCACTGGCAGCCGCCCTGTTCCCTGTGATGGTGGGTACCCCTCTGTACTGGGGAGAGTGACATGGAACACAGCACTCTGTACCTCTGTGGGGCATCCCGGAGGGGAGCGGAGTGCTTCCGTGTGGTAAAGCTGTGGGTGCCGAGATGGCAGTGCTGACAGTACCCGACCCTTCGGGAGGCTCAGCCCGCTGGATTCACTTATTTAATTCATTCAGTTCTCACGAGAAACCTAACAGGTGTTGAAATATTTACAGATGAAACTGGGGATTTCTGTCTCAGTTTTGGGGAACAGAGTATACCGGGTGTGGCTGGAGCAGGGTTGGCCTTGAGTGAGTGGTTCTTGGGTCTTCGTGATGGGATAGGTTTAATTCTGTAGGCTTTTATGAAGGTTTGAAATTTCTTCGTAATAAAAAGCAAAACAAAAAACTATGGAGTAGATACTGTTATTTTTTCTTTTTAATAGCTGGGAAATCTGGAGCAAGGGTTTGCATTCAGCCACTTTCCCTGTGGTTCTGAATCTGCACCCCGGCTCCCCAGGGCACAGCAGAGGACGCCTGGGGGCTGTAGGATACTTAAGTTGCGGGTGAAAGCAGCACCCGGCACCTGTCAGAGAGCAGCTGAACTACAAGCCCAGATTCACAGCGTGAATCAGATCCCACTGCATCCCTGTGAGGATGCATATCCTGGTGAAGCTGGCTTTTCAGCACTTACTGTGATAAAACGCAAGGACCGTATGAAAAATCAATGTGGAACAAGAATGGGGGGTACTGGTGTCCAGTCTGATTCTGAGGCTTGAGAAGTCGTGCCGTCCCTAACAGGTGCACACATCCCATTAGCACGTACTGGCGGTATTAAAGAATAAAATGAAAATATTTTTCTTTCAGTGTATGTTTTCTTTTCAGTGTATGTTTTCAATTCTTTTCAAATGGCTGTTAAGTTGCTAGGACATAAATGCTTCTTGAGTTTTTTGATCTAACAAAGTGCCCTCTGAACCCAAATTTTGGGAAGCCCTGCAGTATATTGGACTGCCTCAGGTGTGGAAGCTAAAACATGGAGCATCTGAATGTTCCCTCTGCTAGCTCAGCTGCCTTATTAAAAGAAAGACAGGTTCATTGACTTATTCATTCACCCGCACTTATTAAACACCTACTACTTGCCAAGTGCAGTGCTAGGCACAGGGGATACGGCAGTGAACAAGACAGACAAAAATGCCTCCCTGTTGGGGCTTATATGCTAATGAGAAAATGGACAGTAGTCAGAACCAGGCATGCATTATGTTAGATTTGATACGTGCTAGGAAGGGCGCAGAAGGAGCCCAGGAGCACAGGAAATGCGGTAGGGCAGGAGGAGGTGACATTTAGACAGGTGGCCAGTTTAGTAAAGACCTAGAAGAGGTAAGAGAACTATCAGCCACTTAGTTATCTCTTAACACAAATAAATAAAAAAACTAAGTCATAAACAGAGCCCTGAAGTTAAGTTGTACAACAAACAGGAAACAAATGAGAACTGGCATGCATCAGGTAGACTAATTCATAAAAAAGCAAAGGAAAAATGGTATATAACCTTTCTTCTCTGTGGACTACCTCACATCACTGTTTTCAGTGGAACCTGAACTTGGAGGATGAGGGAACACAGGTAATAAATAATCCCACCAGCTCAGTACTGTACCTCAATCACAGTGAGAAAGGAAGGAGGGCCCGGAGATTTTATGCAAATAAGAAATCATGTTCTCGTGATTCGAGATGCTAAATGACAACCAGCGAAAATGCTTAGCTGTTTTAAGTGGGATCTACACTACACTAACACCACCTGTTCACATAATAACAACTAAATAATATTTTTGCTTTCGTACATAGATGTTTTATGAAGATGGGAGTGGAGGGCCAGGAGGGGATTTTTTTTTTAATTGAACTACGAGTAACTTATAGAAGTCAGTATCAAAAATGTTTACAGCAGTTAGAACCATCAGTCATCCAAGCAGTAGGTTTTTTCCTTCTGGAACCCTTTAAAAAACCTTGTAAATGGAAATATTAGGAGCAAAAAAAGCTTAAATGATCACCACTGAATATTTTTTATGGGACACGTGCAACTTTCATGGAGCTGTGGGATTTCCCCGAGCCTCGCCCAGGAGAAAATTGCAGATTCACTGATTACAAGCCCCTGGCTGTCCTGTGTTCCTCAACTTGCTTTTTGTCTCCCTTCTGGGTCCTGATTGAAGGCATCAAACTCAGAGGGCAGGGTTCCTGGAGGGTCTTGAGCCATTTTCAGCCCCTGGCTTTCCTCTTTGGCCTTCCTCAGCAGCGGACTCTTGGCAAGGTATAGGCCCAGATTATTTCTGCCGCTGCCTCCTCCCCTTCCCAGAAACCTTGGAGTTAATCCCTCTGTAAATCATCTTGTTCAAACCAATTTGCAGAGCAGGATCAGCAGTGGCTTCCAATCCTGACTGCACATCTGAGTTCCCCCAGGAGCTTAGGAAGCGCAGAAATCTGTGTTTAGTGCACATGCGATGTGCCCGGTGAATCTGAATGTTGAAACAAGTGCCTCAGATGATTCTGTCAGAAAACACATCATAGGAATCTTGAAGGGTGAGTAGAAGTTTCCCAGACTGGCAAAGGGAAGGACTCTTTTCACTGTGGATATAAAGCGCCCTGTATACAAGGGTGGGCAAAGGCGTGTGTGTGGCAAGTTCAAGGAAGTTTTTTTCTTTTTTTTTGGAAGTTCAAACTCCAAAGAAGTGTTCGGGTGACAAGCAATTTTATAAACATCAGGGTTCTTAATAAGATTTCTTTTAAGAAGGGTCTCACCGCCAAGCTCCTCTCCAGTTCTTCTGTTTGCACCTTACTGGTGGTGGGTTCCCTGCCCAGTCCTCGTAGACCCGGTCCAGGGTCTGGGTTGTTCTCAGGCTTTCCCTTGATCCCACCACGGCTACCTCTTGCTTGTCCTTTGCTTTGGCACGGATTGTCATCATAAGGGAGCCAAACAACGTGGCTGAAACGTGGAACTCAGCTGCTTATAAAATGCCTCAGGCGAGAGCAGCAGCCCTCCCCACAGAGTTCTCTGCAGTTGGCAGTGAGTTTGTGTGGCTTGTAACCTGCCCACTGTGGGAACCCCAGAGACAATTTTCATCAATTTTTTTCCCAAGCATCTATCCCATTCCCTCAAGCGCCAAGGTCCTCTTCTCTTTTGTTCTGAAAGACGGACAAATGCCCTAGCCACAGTTCCCCCATTGTAGAACTTTGAATTTATTATCAATTTGATCAAACAAAACTGTGTGGAGAGCTCTGGGCTTGAGAGAGGTGACTCTGAGCTTCCTGTTCAATTTCATATGCTATTTACTTGTCTAACCTGAGCCAAATCACCTGGCCGAACAAAACACTCTCCTGTTTGGGTTCCCCTTGCTATAAAATTAGTATAATAGCATGCTTTGCATACTTTGTGCAGCCAGAAAAAATGGAGAGCTCATGTGAATGGAGTTTTGAGAAAAGGGATACATGCTACAAATGTGGTCCTGAATAGCAGGGAACAGGACCTCGCACATTTCAGCCTTGTAAGACAGACTGCTTTTTCTGAGACAGAGAAGAATCAGTTTAACAGTAGGCACCTTTCAGGAAATGTTAACTCTCACTGATGGCGTTTACATTTAGACAGTCTGCCAGTCATCAGAGGACCTGGCCCACAGCTTTCTTCAACACTGAATCTGCAGCTGGAGTCAGGCCTCCCATTCCTGGGGTTCCCACTGAGGTTAGCACTTCCCTCCCTGAAAGCCTTTATCACTCTTCTCAAGGGCAGAAACTGTCTTTGTATCTGTCCCCAAGCCTAACACAGGGCCTTGCACATAGTAAGCCCTAACAAATGTCAGTTATTAAATGAATGAGCTTGGACACTGTCCAGCATTGGATTAGATGCACTTCAGGCCAAAGATTAGCACAATACACATTCCTGAACTGGAAAGGATCTTAAGGATTCCTCTTACCAACTTCCTGTCCTTAGCCAGAGCCTAACAAATTAAGGCCCTTTATTGTCAGTTCCTTCCTAAGAAGGATGTTGTGTGGTGTTTTGCTGGCTAACTCGTTAAGCATCCTTTGTGCAGCTGAACTCCATTTCCTCTTTCTCCACTTAAATGGAAGGGGTAGAACATGCCCACAGTTTGTATATAAGGGTTTTTTGAACATAACTGAAGACTTTTCTTATATCATAGAGTCTGATCTAGTTTAGGTTGGAAACAGGGGACCATCATCTCAATTAGAGTACAACAAAAGAGCTAAGAAACTGTCAACTTGCAGTTTAGCATTCCTTCCAATGGCAGCTGGTAACACGGAAATAAGCTTCAGCGCTCCGAGGGGAGATGCTGTAGCTTGGAGGACTGCCATCCTTTTGCCAAAGATAGACCAGACTGGTATGCAGAAGATCTTGGATTTGTTATGTCTGAATATTAATTTTCTACTCTCTGAAGTGTTTAGTTCTCTGTAATGTGATTTGAGTGAATTTAATTTACTAGAAGTGCTTTTTGGATAATGAACATTTGTATTTCTCCTCTTTCTAAAAAATATAGGGCATCTTCAGGCACAAGGAAACTGATAGTATTAAACGTAAAGAAGAAAATTTTATTGTCCAGTAAAAATCTTCCAACCCTAGAGCTGTTTTGAGCTGACAGCAACATAGCTCTAAAATTTTTTGAACTTCTAGAAGAATGTGGTAATAAAAAGTGAAACTGTCATTTCTGCTATTTGCTTTACTTTTTAAAAAAAATCCAATTTAGAGTTGAGAACCCAAAGAAAACTATAAAACCATAGAAATATATACAGTGTTGTCACAGAGCCATCACCTCATGACGATTCATCTCAGGATGTTTTCTCTACTTCCTTCAAATATGATTATTTCCAATTATTTCCTTCAAGTATGGTTATTTAATTTAAATACTGGTGTAATTATTTCTGGAGATGGGGGTTTTGCCTCCTGTGATAATTCTCTTATTTTCAGAACGATAGAATCAATTTGATTCCCAAGTAGCAATACTGAGATGTATTTTTATCAATTTGCTTGATTATTTTTAAATTTCTATCACTATTGATGGAAACTAGTTAAAACTAAGCGCACATCAGCTTTTATTAAATGACTGCTTCCAAAATAGTGCAGTTCAGGAGATAACAGGCCAGCTCATTCCCTTTAACAATGTTGGCCGATTCACAATTGGGATAATTTCAGATTTATGAGATTTCAAGCATCCATATGTCTTGACTGTTTCCTGAAGAATTCTTTTTAAAGAAATGAATGTATGTGCCATTTGAATCTAATGAGATTAGAACCACAAACGGAATAATGTACATTCCTTGCCTAAAATAAAATTTCACCAGTAACACTAGGAGTGTTACTGTGAGTCAAAGCATCTGGGGTTTATCTACCAAGTTAAAGGCTATTTTCAGCTACTTCCCACTATGTACTTTTGAACAACAAATTATAGGAAAATGATGAATTTAGATAAAACTTATGATACTAATGTCACATATCAGTAACAGATCATAAGCTTTTTTCCCAGGTTTGCTTCAGTAAAAGGACAAGTTTAGAGACTGGTATGTGTCGATGAAAAATTAATCAGTCAATCTAAGAAAGAAATGGAAAATTTTATTCGAGCCGGATTTGAGGATTATAACCCAGGTAGAGCATCTCGGAAGGCTCTGAGAACTGTTCCACCGGTTAGAAATCAAGGCACAGTTTTATAAGTTTTTTGAGACAGAGGGCTGTACATCAGATGACGTATTATTGACAGTTTACGCAATCCAGATCTAAGCGTCATCCTGATGGATCATGCAACCCCTTACAAGATCAAGAAAGAATGTTATCTTTTAAGGAGTTGGCGTGTTGATGTCGGAGGATTGTTGCTCTTTACGGTTGAGCATCGGTTCCTGCCGATAGGGGCGGTTTGGTCCACGCCTAACGCAGATACACAATGCACAGTGTGAAGAGAGAGGAGGCCGAAGGGCAGAGAAGAATTTCTCATGTTTAAAATTTTCTTGTCTGGCCACAAAATATGAATTTGATTTCACATAAGTTATCCAAAATTTTTGATGCCAAAACTAGACAAGAGTTTGCCTCAAACTCTGAGAATCATAACATTTCAGATCTGAAAGGAGTCGTTGAGAGCAGCTCCCCTGGAGTTGAGGGGTGGAGAAGCGGGCAGAACAGAGCTCTGGGTCCATACCTGCTTACCAGTGTCTAGCCATGGGACCTTGGGCCCATTAGGTAACCCCTTGGTCCACGGTTTCCTTATCTGTAAATGGAAATGGTGATAACACCTGTGCCTACCTGGAAAGTTGTGAGCACGAAATGAAGTCTGAAAGCACGTGAACAACACAGCCCAGTGTCAGGGTCAGTCCTTGTTACTTATTATCTAGAAAATTCCCCCACTTTTCCGATGCAGAGTAGAAGTATGCGTGCCTTGCCCAAGAGCGTTCTGTGCCAGAATCAGGCCTGGGATCCAGGATGTCCTAACATCCAGACCAGGTTCTGCCTACCCTCTAGGGACGCCGAGAGAAGGAACGAGAGCAACGTCAGGGCCACGACTGGCCGCTGGGCCGCTTGGTGACGCTGCTTCTCCTCCTTGTCCACTGCGGAGGGATAAACGGTTCCAGGCCAGAGGCAATGCTGCTGGATAAGCGACACCAGCATTGCAGCTGGGCCACTAAAGACAGAGCCACATAGTGTGGGACTGCACAGCTCCCCACGGCCCCTGGGATGGAAACAGCTCATAACCAACAAAGGGAAATGGGGCTGTCTCTAGGGCAACAACCTCTCCTGCCAAAATGAATGAACAAGACAGGGTATTTTAGGGCTGAGAAGCGCTCTTGTCCAAACTATTTCTCCAAAACTCTCCCATCTTTTCATTCCTGCTGTTTCTAGTACATCTGATGTCCGAGTGTGTGTCCACCTTTAACCCCCTGGTTCAGATACTAACAAAAGTCCCTTTTTTTTTCTTGGTTTTCTCTTAGTCATGCTTAAGTTTTTAAAAGAATTTTACTAAATACTAAAGGCAGGCAAAAAACTAAGCCAAAGTAATAAAAGAAACATTAAAGCTATCAAGGCAGTGAAGTTGGAATGTAAATCTCAGGGTATCTGTGCCCAAAGGCCTTGCTTTTTTGAGTTCGTTAAACATAAAATAACCATTACATCGTTAGAACAGGAATTACACATAGGAGGTAAGGTGCTCAGAACTCTCACGGGGATTTATATTTACATACAAAGTGCACGAAATATCAGATGCACAGGAAAATCATGTTATGTGCCTGTGTTTCCAGAACTCAAAATATCATGTAGCCAGGCAACCAAGAAGTACCCTGTAAACATAAATTTTTAATACCTGGTTATGAGGCTGCTCAAAAAACACTAGCAAAAAGCAGTACTCTGACATTTTCATTGAACTTTTTATTTATCCAGATTTCTGCCCCACCCCTCGTGCAGAGAGGGACAGGTTGGAGGAGGGACCTGCCTGAACAAAGACCACCAGCATGGCAAGGGCCAGTGAGGCAGGACAAGGGGTTGTTGGGGCCATTGGTGGATAGTGGGGCCAGAGGCCAGCACAGAAAGGTCAGGAGAAAACATGGGGGGCGTGTCAGGATGACTGCCAGACACCAGATTTGGATGAAAATGTGTCTGATTCAAAGGTATAGAGTCTAAGCAAACGGCGTTCTCATTCGGCGGGAGGAAGAACAGAGAGTACGAACCAGTGAGGATGATGGACCCCTGGTGACGTCGGCTGTTCCCACTCTCTTGGGGCAGCTAGTCCTCAGATACCCAATCAGGACAAAAGACCGAGGCCCTCAGGTCTGCGCCGAGTCTCAGCCCCTCTTTCTGATGAAGGTCAGAACAGTATCAGGCTAACAGTAGCTTCTCCTTAAGTGCATGCGGATACACTAATAATGCTCATTAGGCGTGGAGCTCACTCATTTAACTTAGGGGGTCTCATTGTGTCCCTGCTCTGTTGCCAGGACACACGTGTGTGGCTCAGGCAAACTTCTCTCTGCCTGGGACAGATGTTGGGATACAGGGCCGCGATGGAACCATGCCAGTGTGTTTCTGGTGACAATAGATCGTCAGCCTCCCTTCCCCCCAGCTGAGGTTCTCATTTTTGTCGTTAAAGTGCCAGTCCCAGCTCAGGAAAAGAAAGATTTTGAGAGAGGCAGAGGAAGAAGGAAGGTGAAGGTGGGAAAGACAATAGAAAGTGACCGAGGGGTAGAAGAAAAAGGGGAAGCTTTGGGTCAGTTGTTTCCTGTCACTGAATGACCTAGGTGGTTTATGATCCCCACGCATGGCAGAGATTCACTTCAGAGGTAGGGAGAGATTAAAAAAAGCAGAATCCTGGGCAGGGGGCTGTACAGCTCAGTGGTAAAGCAGGTCCTTAGCATGCATGAGGTCCTGGGTTCAATCCTCAGAACCTCCATTTAAATGAATACATAAATAAACCTAATTACCTCACCCCCCAAAAAACATTTTTTTTAATTTTAAACATAAAATTAAAATTTAAAAAATGCAGACTCCTGGCCCCACCCCAGAGCTACTACTTCTTAAAGCCCAGGGACCTGTATATGTTTAAATTCCCCAGGAGTAGGCTGTGGGCCAGTCTTGAGAGCCACTGGCTGAGGCATTCGCTAAGATTTCGTTCTATCATTGAGAATCTTCTCTTAGAAGGGAGGAAAAGGGGGGATGGGGTTGAACACAGAAGGCAGGACTGCTGTATCCAAGTTGCTTTATCCTGAGGAAGAGGCTGCCCTCCTGATAAAGGGGGATAAGATACCGAGGTCAGAGGAGGAGAGGGAGGTTGCTTGGTCTTGGTGTTGGTGTTGATTTCTTTTGCTGAAGTTGCTTATTTCACTAACTGTGGACAAGTCCCTGATAAATGAGGGTATTTTAGCCCTACCTTGTGAGTCTCAAATGCTTTGATCTCTTTGATGTCTTTGTCCATCAAACTTGCCAGGATGCTGTGAGCTCCCGTCCTCCCCTGATGGACCTCATCACTAGCGAATCAGAGAGCAGGCAGAAAGGAAGTACCCGCCCACTGATGTTAGTCCCTCCTCCTCTCTCCTAGCTGCTGAAACCTCTCCTCCTCCAATGATCTCCCTCTTTGAGGACATTCTTGTGAGTAGGTTTCTGTTAACTCTTGGTAGAGCAGACAGCCCTCCAGCTCTGCCTGAAGGACCAAGTGATTCATTCCAACCAGGGGCCCAGGAAGAATGTTTGCCTCCCACCGCCCCTCACAAACCTTGCCAAACTCCCTTAAAACTTACAAAAGCTATACAGAATGTCTGGAAAACAGAAGGTTCTCCTCAATCTCAGCACAGCTGTTTTTATTTTATGTAGTCCCTCGATGAATTTTCATATTCATATTTTATAGAGAGTACTTGTGGTTTTGTGGGACCTTTTCTATAATAAGCATTTTCCTCATTGATGTATAAACTTGACCATGATCTTTGTAACAGCTCAAAATTCTCCATCTAGAAAAGGTGCCACTTTGTTTATCAAATACTTACCTAGTGCTTCCCATGTACCAGGGACATAAATATTATAATACATATTAACCCATTTCCTCCTCATAATATTTATCAGCATAAACTCATTTCACACTCCCAACAACTCTACTGTGCTCATGTTACAGATGAGGAAATTGGGGGTTAGATAACCTGCTCAGGGTCAGAGTGAGCGAGCGGCCGAGACGGGCACACGTGCCTGTCTGTGCTCACACCGCTCTGTGATGCTGACGTTTTAGTTGACTGTCTTTCTACTGTTTCTCACTTAGTCTGCTTATAGTTTGGGGGTTTTGGTTTTTGTTTTTTTGTTTGTTTGTTTGTTTGTTTTAGAATTACAGATAACTGCAAAGAGCATTAGGCTTTTTCATTCTTTCAGATGATTTGTTTAGGGTAGGTTTCCAGGAGAGCTGCCTGTCCCGCTCCCCGCTTTGAGCTGACAGAGAGGTGGCAGTCCTACACAAACCCCTGTTGGGGAAGTCTGAACTCTAGGGGAAAAGGGCACTTTCCTGTGAGGTTGTCAGTGCTTGGTTCATGGCCAGTATAATCCTGGGAACAACACGGGGAGACTGAAGCTTGCAGCTAGTGAAGGTGGAGCCTCCCAGGCGACCAGGGGGCTACAAAGCCAGCCTTCAACAAGAGAAACAAAGTGTCTTTATTTCAGTGGGAGAAATAACAGGATAGCTCTTCAGTGGCAAATACATTAACCAACCAGTCAGTGAAACTAATCTTTCTCTTTGAGTCTGGAAGTTTTTACAACCTGTAAACACAAGTCAATTTGGCAGTCCAGCCTAAATCTCCAGAATTTCTGTATAGATGGTGATGAGGATTGGCAGTCTTTTTGGAATGGAGTGCTAAGGGCATCCTGCCTTAAAGCTCCATTTGAATAACAAGAACAATTTTTCCTTCTGCAGCACATTTGTTTAGAGGGTGTCTTGGAGCTCCTGGAAATTATGCCCCCTCTACCCTTGGTCCACCACTGGGTCTGTCAACTCACGCTTAAGAGTTTTGGATGACATTAGACCAAAACCATCAGAGACCTTTATGGATCCATAGGGCATTTCTTTGCTTTTTCTCCATTATGACACAGGCCCATTGTTCTTCTTTGCCTAGGATGATACTATAAATATCAAAACTGAAAATGATCTGCATTCCCCCAGGCCAGTGTATATCTTCATCCTGACGTGCACACTCGAATGCCTGACCACCCCAACGTTACCAGTCAGACATCTGTTCCCCGTTCTCCCCAATTATAAATGTAATTATCATATCTCATTAGCACGTTTTATTAAAATGGTATTCCCATCACATAGAAGTGATAAATCTGAACACCAGAGATAAGATCAGTGGAATGTTAGTGTGAGAAGGAAATAGGAATAGCCAATGTTTTGCCCTAAGTTTCTGGGAAATTGCAGTGAGCCAATGAGGCCTGAGTGAAGTGTGTTAATGGCATAGTTAGAATCGGTAGGTTACTTCACAGGTCTGTGACCTCTCTTGCTCCATAGCTCACTGTATCATTTCTCAAGCCTTTGAAAGTCTCAAAAAAAAGTGTTTGTTCAAAAGATGAAGAACGTTTTTTGGTGGGGTGGGGAGGGAGGAAGGGGAGGTTGATCCTGATCACAGTTTGAGAACATAGTATAATGGCCTGAGTAAATGCATCCTGAAGGAGAGTGATTAATGTCCAGGGGCTCTAGCGGCACACCTGACGGTGTTGCCTGGCAACCCCAGCCGTTCCTGGAGGAACGGAGTCCCAGGCAAAGAGGGAAGTTGAAGATGCATTCAGAGAGCTAATCTAATGCCCCTGCCCCTGTTTGCTGGCGATGAATACAGTTGGGTAAGGGAATCTGTTTAAAATGTACCCAGGATTTGTTTCAATCAGGTATGGTGAGACACACATAGAAATTCTGTCATGAAGGAATGTTTCACAGATCCCTAGACACAGGAGGTATGGCATACCACACAAGGCCACACGGGGCAGCACCAGGGTCAATCATTGGGATGGGGGGACAAGGGAAGCGTGGGCTAGAATCTTTATTGTGGCTTTTATGGGAAAGAGAGAGCGAGGCAGGGTAAGCAGGGTAGACAGGTTTAGGGATTGGCTAGTTTAGATAAGTTTAGTGGGCTCTGGCTGATACCTGGCTCTGGGGTGATTAGGGCAGAGATACAGTGTCCCATACTTCAGGGACCTGCTACTGGAGGGGAGAGGCAAGTATGGACTCAGGATTGGCTGGTCTGCATGTCAAAGGCAGACTCACAGGTAAATGTGCTGTCTAAAAATTAGATTACCCTAAGAGGGTCCGTCCTTCCTCAGGTCTGCAAGGCTCCAGATGCCAGAGCTTAAGAATACAAAAAATAAGGGGGAGGGTATAGCTCAGTGTTAGAGTGTATGTCTTGCATGCACAAGGTCCTGGATTCAATCCCCAGTGCCTCTGTTTAAGAAAATAAACAAAAAACCTCAAATTTCCTCCCCCTATTAAAAAAAATTTTTTTAAACATTAAGAAATACAGAAAATAAGAAAATATAGTTGATACAGACCTTGATACACACATAGGCAAAAGGTATACTGTCTGTTTTGTGATGTAAGTGGTGCCTGTTTTAGGGGCTGGCTTCCCAGAGCAAGAGAGGAACCTTAAAGAGCAACATTAGAAGGATCTCCTGTCCCCTGTCCCTTTGATGCCCAACTACACGGTGAGCAAACCTACTTCAGTTCTAATGCCAAAAAGGTGCCTCAAGAAAAGCCATTTTTCTTTCGAGATGTGCACTTAGAACCTAAAGAACCTTAAAGCATTTTATGCAGTACCTGCGTGTAGGCCATGAACTGCAGGCTTGGAAGGATAACTCCAAGGAGTGTAGGATTGAGATCAGGGTCATTCTGATCATCTCAACGCAGAAAAATGGAGAATGCATTTTCCTCGGCTCACCTGACAGGTTTAACCAGGGTTCAGGCATGAACTGTGTCATTTCTATCATGCAGTGAGCATTGCTAAGAAGTGTTATCTGGGAGTACTATATTATGCCGTTGTTGAATTAGTTTCAGTAATGAAAATAAACATTTGCAGAGTGTTTTGTGTTTGTAAAATGGTTTATGAGCACCGGCTGGCTCCTTGTTAATAATTACTTTGGGGGATTCTTAACAATGCTTGTTTAGAAGATAGAAGTGATGATTCGGTTGGGATTAAGGGTAAAGACAAGTAATAGAAAAGCATTTAGCAGAGGCATTTTCAGTTTCGTAGTCTCTACATGCCTGTGCTATCATCTTCACTGCATTTGGTTGCACATTTCTAATATTCAGTGCCCAGCACAAGTGCACACACAGTGGGTAAAACCATGTTTTAAGCTTTATCTTATCCACTCTAACTCATTGCCCGTTGGCACCTTGATTTGCACGTAACATAGGCGCAACCAGGAAGCACTCTGAGTGCACCCGAGCCTCCCCCACCCACTGTGGGGCAGGACAGCTGGCCCCAGCCCTGTTTCTGCCTCTGTGTGATGGAGGACCCTGAGAACTTCCCTCCGTCTCTAAGCCTCAGTGTTCTCAGCTGCAAAGCGGCTGAGAAAAGGACGTACACAGGGCACAGGGGATGTGTAAGGTCCTGGTTCTTACATCCATTGAATCCATAACCTTGCCACTTGCATTGTTTGATGCTCAGGTGTGTGATTTCAGGCGTCTCTTGCTCATTATCTCACTAAAACCGAAAGGGACACATCAGTGGGACCACAAAAGCACATACGCATGTACACACACACTACTTACATACCGGAATTTACACTCTTGGTGGGCTGAAGACATATTCCAAAGCCACCCATTAAAAAAGTAAACTTTCGGTGGGGGAGAGAGGCCAAGATGGCAGAGTAGAAAGACCCTGAGCTCACCTCCTCTCATGAGCACACCAAAATCACAACTATCTGCAGAACAGCCATCGATGATATAAAGGCTGGAACCCACCAGAAAAGATCTTCTACAACTAAAAACAGAAAGAAAGAACTACAACAAGATAGGTGCAGGGGTGGACTCACGTTATAATCAAATCCCATACCCCACCGGGTGGGTGACCCACAGACTGGAGAGAATATTATATTGCAGAATATTATATTGCAGGAGTGAGATTCTGAGCCCCACGTCAGGCTCCCCAGCCTGGGGTCTGGCACTGGAAAGATGAGCTGCCAGAGGGAGCATTTGGCTCTGAAAGCCAGCGGGGCTTAATTGCAGAAGCCCCACGAGAATGGCGGAAGTAGAGCATTTCACTCCTAAAGGGTGCACACAAAGTCTCACACACACTGAGACCCAGGGCAAAGGCGGTAATTTGATGGGCGCCTGGACCAGACCTGCCTGCTGCGCACTCTGCAGCTCACTCTGGAGACACAGACGCTGGTGGTGGAGATTCAGCCATGTGAACGCTCCTGGCGGCTGACATCTTGGCCCATTAACACCAAGACCTGGCCCCACCCAACAGCCTGTAGGCTCCAGTGCTGGGACGCCTCAGGTCAGACAACTAGCTTGGTGGGGACACAGCCCCACCCATCAGCAGACAGGCTGCCTAAAGATTTCCTGAGCCCACAGCTGCCTCTTGACATGTCCCTAGACAAGGCCCTGCTCACCAGAGGGCCAAGACACAACTCTACCCACCAGTGGGCAGGCACTGGCCCTGCCCACCAGGAAGCCTGCACAAGCCTCTAGACCAGCCTCACCCATTACGGGCAGACACCAGAAGTAAGAACGCTACAATTCCACAGCCTATGGAACAAGTCTGCCAGCACAGGCCAGACTCTACCCCAGGACCAGCTGGGCCCTGGCCTAGCCCACTAGCAGGCCAGTGCACCCTTCAGGACACCCAGGACCCCATATCCAACTGTGCCAGGAACCAGTCCCCCTGCCACCAACAATCTAAAATGAGCTCCAGGGTCCCTGGGCCCTGCAGCAGACTCAAGGAACCAACTCCACCTGCCAGTAGTCAGGCATTAACCCCAGAATCTGGATTCACCGGCTTCACTAGTCACCTGGTTGCTGGGTGGGCAGCAAACCCAGAGTCTTCAGGGCCCTGACTCTGCCCACCAGTGAGCCAGCACTAGCCCCAGGGCCCACTAGGGTTCTACAACCAGCCACCTTGTGACCAAGCCCCACTAAACAGCAGCCAGCAGCATCCACACAAGGCAGGGCCTAGCAACCAACCAGACTAAGGGCCAACCAAGCCCACCAGACTGCCCATAGTCAGCCCGCCACAACAGAAGGACCTACACAGCCCTTGTAGGGGAAACCCTAGAGCATATAAATTGGGTGACAAGAAGGGAGTGCACTACTGGAACACATAGGACATCCTCTACAGAGGGCCACCTCTCCAAGGTTGAGAAACATAACTAACATACCACATAAAAATACAAATAGAAATTTAGACAAAATGAGGCAGCAGAGGAATATGTTCCAGATGAAGGAACAAGATAAAATCCCAGAAGAACTAAGTGAAGTGGAAATAGGCAATCTATCCAAGAAAGATTTCAGAGTAGTGCTCATAAAGATAATCAAAGAACTCAGGAGGAGAATGGATGCAGAGTGAGAAGTTTTAACAAAGAGTTAGAAAATATAAAGAACAACCAAACAGAGTTGAAGAATACAATACCTAAAGCGGGAAATACACTAGAAGGAATCGTTAGAATAAATGAGACAGAAGAATGGATCAGTGAGCTGGAAGACAGAGTAGTGGAAATTACTACCACAGAACAGAAAAAAGAAAAAAAGAATGAAAAGAAATGAAGACAGTTTAAGAGAACTTTGGGACAATATCAAGCATCTAACATTCACATTATAGGGGTCCTAGAAGGAGAAGAGAGAGAGAAAGGGCCTGAGAAAATATTTAAAAAGATAATAGCTGAAAACTAACCTAGCCTGGAAAAGGAAACAGTCACCCAAGTTCAGGAAGCACAGAGAGTACCATATAGGATAAACCCAAAGAGAAACACACCAAGACACATGGTAATCAAACTGACAAAAATATTACAGTTTTAACTCTTAAATTTATATGCCATGTTCAGTTAATTTTTTTGTGTAATGTGAGATAAGGATCTAAGTTCATTGTTTTTGCATGAGGCTATCCAGTTGTCTCGGCATCATTTGTTGAAAATACTCTTTGCCCCAACCCTGTTGAATTGTCCTGACATCTTTACCAAAAATCAATTAACCATAAATAAAAAGACTTATTTCTAAACTCTAACTTATGTTGCATTGATTTATATGCCTATCCATGTGCCAGTACCACATTGTCTTAATTACTGTGACTTTATAGTAAGTTTTGAAATCAGGTGGTGTTAGTCCTCTAACATTGTTCTTTTTTCCAGATTGTTTTGGCTATTTTAAGTCCTTTGCATTTCCATATAAATATTAGTATGAGTTTGTTAATTTCTACTAAAATCCTACTAAGATTTTGATAGGATTTACATGAAATGTACAGATGAGTTTTGGGAGAATTGACATCTTGACATAATTGAGTAGCTTTAAAACAGCTTTTTATTTGTAAGTAAATTCAAACGTCAAGAAAATTTTGTGCAGGGGGAAGGTGTAGCTCAAGTGGTAGAGTGCATGCTTAGCATGCATGACGTCCTGGGTTCAATCCCTTGTGCCGTCTCTAAGAATGAATGAATGAATGAACAAATAAATAAACAAACAAACAAACAAACCTAATTACCTCCCCCACTAAAAATAAAAAAAAGTTAAAGAGAAAGAAAATTTTGTAAGGATAGTACAAAGAAAACACATATACCCGTTATTCAGATTCACTAAATGTTGACAGTTTGCCCATTTGCTTTATTATTCTCTCTCTGAATCTATATATGTAATTATCTGCAAACCATTTGAGGATAAGTTGCATGTATCATGCCCTTTACCCCTAAGGACTTCAGTGTGCATTTCCTAAGGACGACATTCTCTTACATAACCACAGTACAGTTACCAGCTTCCCTAGATACGCTTTCCTCTGACCGTCAATTACCTATATTCCAATTTCGCCCATTGGAACGTGCTTCATAGCATGTTTTCCTCCTGAACAGGATCCAGTCTAGAAGCACATGATTCATTTGTAGTTGTCACATCTCCTTAATCTGGAACACTTCCTCAGCCTTTCTTTGCCTTTTATATTATAATATTGGAAGTTTTGAAAATACACTTTCAAAAAACATTAGACAATACATACATATTCATAGTTTTGAATATAATTTTTAACATTATTTTAAAGTACGCCTTAAAGTAGATGTGCTTCGCTTTTTCTTTGTCTGAAGCTTCCTCCTGATTCCCTTCATGCTGTGCTTTTCAAGTAGGAATACCACTTAGGTGATGGTGTGGCCTTCTACAGGGTCCAGCTGCTCCTCACTGATACTAATTTTCATCAGCTAATCAAGGTGGTGTCCAGTTTCTCCACTATTTAACTACCATTTTCCCCTTACATTTAGTAAGTCCTCTGATTTATTTTTGGACCAGCATTTTGGATTTTTCTCTAGTGGGGAAAAAAGGTGCTCCTCTCCTGGCAGTGCTACAAGTAATTGCTACCCCCTGTGAAGAGAGCATTAATAATGGCATTAAAGCCCGAAGACCTTTTTAATGTGTATTTAAGGCTTTTCACTAATGCATGGATGATTAGAATTAGAGAAAGCTGCTACCAAATGGATGACAGTTTTCTTATCCACTGTAATCTAATACAAGATTAACTCCTTTCCGCTGTTCTATTAATATCTCCAGGCAAAAACTTCCCTGATTTGATCCCTGCCATGCCTGTTCATGAATAAATGGATGGAGCTGTGTTCCTGTAGGGATTTTTAAGGGTCTTTTTTTTTTTTCCTATTCCATCAACTCAAGGTAAACGAACAGCTCAAAAGAAAAGAAATGGCTCAGAATTTATTGGAAAGCATAATACTTGGAGAAAAAAACATTTTTTAATAGCTTGGGAAAGTAAAAACCTGTGCCACCTCTTCATCATTATCTCTGCATCCAGTTACTAGGAGAGGATGACAGCTTTGTTATTAAATTATGTCGATGCTAATTGAAGGCATAGCCAAATAGGAGGCTCAGTTGCCTTCAAAAGCACTTTCAGATTATTAGCTGTGATTTCAGTGATGGAACTCATTTTCTAGACTCATTTCCAATGCTCAAACTGAAGCATGTTCTCCTAGGAACATGCTTGCTTTTGTTGTACAGGTAGTCTTCACAGAGAACCTTCATAATCCAAGTCACTTTTGCATCTGAAGATCTAAGCACAGAAGAGCTGTAACCAGCACACTAAAGCCGTTTCTCTACCTGCTCACACAGAGGTCAAGGGCCAGTGTTTTGTAGCATGGAATCCATCTGGTGATTAGTGGATGGATTAGACATTGCCTAAAAGTCTGTGGAGCCAGGACAGGTAGCATCAACTTAGGATCTGAAATGGCTCAGCCCAACCCCAAAGCTTATTACTGCTGATATATCTCTCGGAGAGAAATAACAGTGACAATGACCATCTAATTTGCTTAGCCCTTTGCCCTTTCAAAGCACTATTGGAAATATCCCCTTTGAGGATATTTACACAAATGCCTTGGTGTAAATCTTGGCATCACCATCTCCTGACGGTATAATCTTAAACTTATCTAACCTTGCTGTGTCTCAGTTTCCTTACGTGCAACGTGGAGATAACAGTGATTCCCTGCTCATACGTGGTCGTGGGAACAAAGTGAGATAGTATGGATCAAGTGATGTGGGCAGGAGCAATACAACCAGCCCCCTCCCCCCACCGCAGCCCCTCCCGGAACCCAGCAACCCCAGCAGGAAATCTCCCTGATGTGCTGGCTCTACCAAGTCCAACAGTCACAGTGGCCATAGCAAATGTAGAGAGTTAAGCCTCTCTCAGAAGTAAAGATCAAGGAAATATCTGAGAGGATTTTGTAACTTCAGATCTTTAGGGAATGAAAATTAAATCTGACTCAACTTTGACAGTGGACACCACAGAAGCACTTGTTTGCAAAATCACTTTCATTTTTGCATTACGCATTAACATGGAAAGAAAAAAGCAGAATGCATAATTAAGTGAGCACGTGTCATCCGGTTATGAAGAGAGATAAAAAGCGTACACACATACTCTGCAGCTTTAGCAAGCACCTGCTCGGAGAGCAGCCCACCCTACTACGGAGATCCAGGGACAGCTTAAAGCCCTGCAGCTCACACTGATGACAAAACTGTCCCGAAACTCACACGGATGACAGAAAGAGAGGAGGGGCTGATAAGAAGACAAACACTGCTTCCAGTAATCAGCTGTCCTGGAGGCCCTGTCCCATTAGTAATTCCATTAATCATGTGAAATGGAAAGAATAAAAGTAAATGCATATTTGGGAGAGAGGAGAAAAGGACTTAAAAAATAGAAAAGAACTATACTTCTCATATTCTTCCCCCAAAAAAAAGAAGAAGAAGAAGACTGGAAGAAATGTACCAAAGGGTTGAATGATTCCTTTTGCAACTTGACATTGTGGGGATTCAGGTTGGTACTGCTTCTTTCTATAGGTATCCTCCGAATTATGACTGTATTTTACAGTGGAAACTGAAGAAAGCAATCTCTTTAGATCTCTTTAAAAGAAAATCAGTCTCCACTGGGCCCCTTTGTAAAGGTATAGACTGCAGAACCTGCGTCTCTGGCATCATCACTAAGGGAGCTGTGTGGTCCTAGGTTTCCATCCTGTTGAAGACTGCTGCGCCCTGAACCGCGTTATGCCTGCTAACTTAATTCGAGAGGTCTGAAGCTTAGACGCTGAGGACTTGTCATTATGAGGAGAGGTCGGGAGTATTACAATATGAGTGAATATCTTTTCTTTTTGGATAAAGAGATGTAGCCAAATCCTGTCTCTTACCGGTATCTCTGGAATGATTTGAAAATGAGCCGAAGTGTCAGATTCCTCCTCTTGTCCAAACAGGTCCCAGCTGGCACGTCCCCAGGGACCCGAGTCAGAAGTAAGGTGGGTATGTTTGGCCCTCCATTTTACAGTATGCAAGGCCAGGGGGCAAGCTGAAAAACAGGGTTTGGGGGAAGGGCCGAATCAAAGAGGCAGAAGGCTGTCCAAGTGAGTGGTTATAGACAGAGCGCGAAAAGCTGGACACGGAACCAGAGGACAGCCCAGGGCGCCAAGGCCCCCAGGGATCAAGTTGAGGAGGGGAGAAGGTTCTGTGTGGGAAGGGGACCCACAGCAGCCTCTCTCACCATAGGCTGGGAGAGCAGCGCCACTGAAAATGCCAGTGTGGCCCGGATGGGATGGCTTGTAAACTCTTTGGAGCTTGTCAAAGTGAGGATGGATTCAAAGATGAACTGCAACTGTGTAACTCTGAGTGACTGAAAAGCATTCCAGGCTAGTGAGCTGACAAACATTCTCTGTGTTTCCGTAGCTGTATTATTGTCCATCTAAATCTGATGACAGGGAAATTGAAAGGGATTTGTATTTCAAAGAATACATGCATTGCTGTTACCGTAGTACTATGATGCCTTAAAAAAAGATGCATGCCACTCCCTTGACACTAGATGCTTGATGGGCTCTTGGTAAAAATGCCAAACTTTTACCACCTTCACTAAGGAAGCAATAAACATTATCTCAAAGGGAGGAAAAATAAGATTTTGGCCAAATCTTGAAGATCTTGGCAGGTATCAATAATATGATTTTCATAAGAAACAAGATTCTCCAAGTTGTGGGTAAATGGATTTACAAATTGCCCAGATGGCTTAGTGAGTAAGAGATTGGAAACAGAACATAAATTATAGGCAGAAACATAAACACCAAACCAAATTTGGAGAAAAAGCAGAATAGAAACCTGAAGAACATTAACAAATAGTAATTGCTTGTAACTTTCATGTTGTCTTGGCTAGAGATATTTGGTGTGGATGCTCCCAAATAGCAACTGAAAAGGCTTTTTTCAACATAGCTCAATCCAGCAGATGTGAATTGAGTGACACCATTCTAGGAGTTGGGGACACAGAAGCAACCAAACAGTCCAAGTCCCTGCCCTGACAAAGCTAACATTCTAGTAGGGAAAGACTAAGAAACAGGAATAAATAAGCAAAATATACGGTGTGTTAGACGGGGATACATGCAATGAAGAAATCTAAAGCCAAAAAGGTGAGTAGATGTGTTGAAGGATGGTGCTTCTGCTTGGAAAGGGGAGAAATGTGCCAGAGGCCCTAATTCGGGGATAGAAATGGTTTCCAGGCAGAAGGCAGGAGGCTCCAGCCACACACCTCACTCTCTGGATTGCCATTTCCCCACTGATAGTTGGAGACTTAGACTGTGATTTTTGTGATCTTTTTCATAAGCAAGCTCTCACAGCTCTGGGCGATGGTGGTACTCTGATATATGACACAAGGGAAATTAAGAAACAGATTGAATTTCAAACTTGCAGAGTGATTCACCAAGTAGTGTTTCTTCGTGCCAGGGAAGCAAAGCCCTAGGTGGCGCAGAGGGAGGCTTCTGCCTCAGGTGAGCGCTCCCAGAAGTCACCTCCCACTCCCGTGCTGGCGGGTGGGAAGGAGAAATGGGGATAAATGTTTTACATCTTGAGGATATTACATATTTGTCCAGGTTGCCTCTTCAACCTCTTTTTCTTAAACATTCACCACTTGGGGGAGGGGTGGGGTTTATAGCTCAGTGGTAGAGTGCATGCCTAGCATGCATGAGGTCCTGGGTTCAATCCCCAGTACCTCCATTAAAAATAAGAAAATAAATCTAATTACTCTGCCCCCCACCAAAAAATTCACCACCTATTAGGGCCTGTCATTCTTCAACCCCATTTTGTAAGTTAGAAAAATGGAAAATAAAGATTAAGAGCTTGCTTAAATTTATAGTTAGTTGCAGTTTGAGGATTTAAATTCAGATCTCTCTGATCCAGAATCTCTAATCTTTCACTACACCTGGCCACGTTCTTGTAAGTGCCTCATTCTTTACCCTAAAAATCAGGGTAGGGGAAGGGTATAGCTCAGTGGTAGGGTATATGCTAGGGCATGCACAAGGTCCTGGGTTCGATCCCCAGTATTTCCAATAAAAATAAATAAATGAATAAACCTAATTACTCCCCACCAACAAAAATAAATAAATAAAAAGACAAATTAAAAAATAAATATTTCCCAGATGTAGATGCACTCAGCAAAATCCAGAATGTGGAACACTATGCAGGACAAATTACCTGATTTATTCAGCAAATAAATTACAAGAAAAAGAGAGTGAGAAATAACCTATAGATTAAAAGTGACTTAAGAGACAACCAGTTGCATTGTCTGGACCTTATTTGGATCCCGATTCGTACAAACTATTTTAAATTAATGATATATTGGGCAGGGGGAGGGTATAGCTCAATGGTAGAGTGCCTGCTTAGCATGCACGAGGTCCTGGGTTCAATCCCCAGTACCTCCGTTAAAAGAATATTTTAAAAATAACATAAAATAAAATAAAAATACAAAATGAAGTTGATGACATACCTTCAGGAATTTGAATACTAACAGGATATTTGATAATCTTAAAGAATTATTTTTATTTTTTTCAGGTGTGATAATAATATTGTGGCTGTTTTTAAAAGAGTGGTTTTAGAAGTGCATATTTACATATTTCCAGAGGAAATGATCTGGTGTCTGGGATCAAGTGTAGGAGAATGCATTGGAGGGGTTTAAATAAGCAAGACTGGCCATGTGTTGGTCACCATTGTAGCAGTTTATTATACTGTTCTCTTCAGTTGTGTATATGCTTAAAATTTTCCACAATAAAAAATAAAACCAAAGCAAACACCCCTGCCGTGGTGAATGTAGGACTGGTTGCACTGACCACCTGCCACTTTCTTAGGCTCGCAGGCTCCTCCATTAGACTAGAGGCAAAAGCCACGGCTAATGATCAGAACACATCTGCCTTGTCTGGCGCTGCCTGGGTTTATAGAGGTGGCTCAATGTTGGACTTCCTGCCCGTGGTAGACCCTCCTGTCCCAGGCTTGTATACAATTAGCCACATGGACCACCTCACCCAAGGAACCAGGAGGTAATGTGATCTAATGAAAAGAAGTCTAGCCTTACCCTTTAGTTGCTGCATCATCTTGAGCAAAGCCCTTCACCTTGCTGAGCCTTGAGGAGTCGTAGTGACCGAATGGAATAGCATTAAGCATAATAGAACCACATAAACCCTGAAAATCCCTCCCAAGAATCTGGGCTCCCCAGTGCACCAGTCAGCTAAGACCCGGCAGTGGATCAGGGGGAGGAGTGGTCCCTAGAGAGGGAGTGACTGACATTTTCTCTCTCCCCCACCATTGGACTGCACCCCCTGAGGGAAGGAACTTACCTTGTGCTTCTTTGTGTTCCCAGGGCAGTGAGGTGGGAAGAACATGGCCTTGGGGTTTAGAGAGTCCTGGGTTTAAATTCTGTATCTATCGCTTACCTACCACGGAGACTTTGGCAAGTATTTTAACCTCCTTATCTGTGATACAGCAATAATAATGCCCACTAAGGGGACTTAATGAAAGAAGACATTCAATGCCCAGCTTATAGTTGGGGCTCAGGACTGGTAAGTTTCCCACTGCCTTCAAGTGCCCTCCTGATGCTCGGTGAATGAACGAGTGTAAGTGGATGTTTCTCTGCAATGTGGGTGTCTCAGCAGCAGGGTCACCAGGTACGGTTGCACAGGTTTTTCACTGCACAGGGGCTGACTGGCTAGATTCCTCAAGCTGCGACCTGAGCGTGGGGCTGTTTGCCCAGAAGAAGCGTGCCTTTGTCTATTTTGTGCAAAGCCGCTGAAGGGGCTGTCAGTGTCCCTGCTTGGGAGAAAAATGCCAGTCATCCAGAGAAAGGAATTTGTTTTCATGATGCATGATTCAGACTACTGCCAGGAGTCAAGAGGAAGAATGACTCCAACTGATACTGTCAGAGCACCAGGCCTTCTTTGGAGGAAATCACATTTTGAGACCATGTTAAAATTTCTTGTTGGTAGGTTCAGGTCCCTAGCCTGGGCATCATGGTAACAAGGTTATTATGAAGACAGAAGCGTGAAAATGCTAGTATCCAAATGGGCCAATAAAGGCGGCCAGCCGTGGGCCTGGCTGCATGTTAGGACTGATGTCCCCCAGGCTAGCCTCAGGTCACAGTCAGCTCTGCATGTTCATATTGATGCCAGTGAATCTTAAATAGTGATAGATGTCCTCTGGGCAAGTGTCTCCGAGGGCTGATGCTACATTTGAAGTGTTTAAAGAGGTGCTGCCTCTCCAAAGCGGTGTCAAGGTCAGTGTGGTCCAGATGAGCATTTACTCTGGCGGAGCATCTTCTCTGCCCCTTAACGGTCTTGTTACTTCATCTCAAGTTCAAGGCCATAGAGGCTCAGGGGCAAGGGTCTGACCTTCTGAAAGGAAAGGTTAGAGGCAAGGCCCATTTCTGGAGATGTGTTTGTAGGGGAGGTCAAAATGATTCTAAGAAATGATACAAATCTTATTTACAAACCAAAAACAGACTCACAGATATAGAAAACAAACTATGATTACCAAAGGGGAAAGGGAGGGGGAGGGATAAATTAGGAGTTTAGGATTAATAGACACCCATTACTATATATAAAATAAATAAACAATAAAGACCTACTCTATAGCAGAGGGAACTATATTCAATATCTTGTAATAACATATAATAGAAAAGAATCTAAAAAAAAATCTATTTATTTGTAGCTGTATAACTGAATCGCTTCTCTATATACCTGAAACTAACATTGTAAATCAACTACACTTAAATAAAAAACAAAATTTTAGAAAATGATTCTGAAGTCTGTTAGGACAAGCAAGGGGCAAAGAAGAGCAGTGAGGGTCAGTGAAGGGAGCAGGGAAGGCAGAGGGCAGGCAGGCTTAAGTGTACGGTGTGAAGTACGTGTAGACATCAGTTCTCTCCTAAGTGCTTAACTGGTTGTCTCAGTACCACTTATTGTAAACTCCTTTTTCTTCTTTCCCAATACCACCTTTGTAGGCTAATTTTTCATCTTTTAGGGGTTTTCTGTTTAGTTTCATTAATCTCACTGATCTCATGCCAGTGTCTCTAGTTGGCAGCTAAGAATGCTGATATCCAAGGGGAGGTTGTAACCACATTCAGAATTAAAGTTAGATGTGTGCTTCCTTAAACAGGGAACGATACCATTTTGCATTTTGGAACCTCACATCATGAGGTCAGACGGAGCCATTTCTGACAGTGGTGTGTATATAATAGGGGATTAATCATTTGTTCCGGAGTGTAAGATCACGCCATGACTCCCTGACCACAAGGGAAGAACTCAAAGCTTGTCACCTGTAATTAAAAATCTGGTGGTGATCAGTGACACTCCCTATAATTTGACCCTTTTTTCCTTTTTCTACAATTAACACAACTGTGTGAGGGCTCACTGACCTGCTTATGTCTGAAGCCCCCAGCCTGGGTCAGCGGGTGTCTTCCCACCATCACCCTGTGAGAAGCAGGGGGTGCTTGTTGTTTCTGCCCAGGCAGGTGAGAACAGTGTTACAGGCATTTAGCCAAGAACAGAGGTGGGTTTTTCCTAACCCCATCCTATCCCCCTCCCCTCCTGCTGCCCGGAGTCAGGCCACTCTCTCAGAGAAGTAGACAGGAAACCAGGATGAGTTTTACTTTATTCTCCAGGTTTGTAGCAGGCTAAGTGCAAATTGGCCTGAACCCTGAACAATACTTTCTGAACCTCTGTGCCACAGGTCCCCCAAATAATTGGGGGTAGGAGGAAGGAATAAAGGAGGGAAGTGTTCAGAGGTCTCACATCTCCCATTTCAGTCTCACTGTGTTAAGCCTATGATTCTGTTTAACCCTTAGCACAGTGTGATGGTGTTTATTTATTTATCTGTATGTATGTCCCCCACCCACTACCCCACCTTGAGCTGCCTAAGAGTGTCAGGACTCTCTTAACCATGTTCATAATCTAGTATGGTGTCTGGAGTATAGTAGGTGGTAAAGAAGTGTTGGGGAAATTATCAAGTGAGAGCATCTTGGAGTGTTGTGTCAACACTAGTATTTGGTGAAAACCCCCATTCCTGTGTTCAATCCAGCAATGTTGTGTGTATAATGGGGGGAATATGAGGGGAAGGAAGGCATCTCCTTTAAAAAAAAAAATTAGCCACTGTGGCCTGATGCCTTGGAACATTTTCCAGGTCCATGTCACTAAAATCAGAGAAGGAATCTGGGAAATGAAGTTGGGGCTCTTTGCTGAGAAAGATAAATACTGTTCTCTAAGCAGGTGACACATTGCTACATCAATGCCTGGAGCCTGTGACAGCCTGGCAGTGACTGGCAGAGCTTTTCTGGGTCTTGTCTCTGCAGACAGGATCGTGAGGCCTCACAGAAAAGCCCAAACGGAAAAGAGGAGGGAAATCCTGGAAGTGGAGGACACCCAGCCTCCAATCACTCCTTACCCTGCGTTTCAACTCTGGGCTGCTTTGCTAATCACATGGGAAAGCCATGGCGGGAGGTTTTACTTACCCTTCCCTTTACTTGGTTAGCCTCATTTTTTAAAATTTAAGCGTAGTCAATTACAATGTGTCAATTTCTGGTGTACACCACAATGTCCCAGTCATGCATACATATATATACACATATTCATTTTCATTAAAGGTTATTACAAGATATTGAATATATTTCCCTGTGCTATACAGAAGAAATTTGTTTTTTATCTGTTTTTATATATATAGTAGCCTAATTTTTATTTATTGTTTTCTTTTAAGGCAAAGAAAAAGTTCACATAATTCTTATGACAGCTCTCAGGCACACGAAGTGAAGGCCCAGGGCCCTGTGCTCAGCTCCTCCCAGAACAGCACACACAGGCGCACCCACCTCAGAACGACCTGGGAGGGGGTGGTTACTTGCTAATAAACATGCGTCCAGGCTGTGACCAGGGTTTCCTGGGGGAAGGTTAGAGGGCAGTGTGTCCTTACATCCTCTCCACAGAAAGAGGATTAAAATTCCCCAGAAAAAGGAACTGGATGCTGGGAAAGATGTAGGTCCTCCAAGGAGTTTCCCTGTCTTTTCATCCATTGTATCTGGCAGTTTTGCTTTTGAAAAGAAACTCACAATGATGTGAAGGAGGAAGAGGAACATTAAAAATGTCATCAATACCATCGTACAGATATACAGATAAATACAGACATACAGATACATAAACACCATCACACTGTAGGTAGCTATTTACCTACCCTGAAATGTGCTGGGTATACACAATTCCTTTTGCGAAAACAACTTTTTAAAAATAAGTAAGTCGCCTTTTGATGAGAAGCTTTCTCTTTGCTAGTTCTGCTTCCCGTGCAGAAGCCTGCAGTGCATTGGCCAGCCGTGCTGGATGTGAGCCTTCCATGTTGCTATGGAGAGTGGCTGCAGCCAAGAGACTCCACGGGGGAGGCAGAGAGGTGGGAGGAAGCTAAATCTAGAGTCTCCACAGGGAAAGATTGAGCAGAGAGGAACAATATTCAAGTTGTGTATGTGTGTGTGAGAATATGAGAGGGGGTGAGGGGCACAGAGAAACAAAGAAAGAGTATGTTGTTTGTAACATGTGGGTTATAGTTAGCTCTCTTGGAAACGTCCTTCTCCAGAATGACATAGGTGAGAATCTTGGGCAATAAAACCATCTGGTTTTACAGGAAAGCATCTGATCAGACAGAGTATAACTTGGGTTTTTCCTTTTTTAAAAAGTTTTTGTTGTTGTTGCTGGACATAGGATTGTTGCTTTGTTTTGTTGCTTTTGCTAAAATGAAATACAGAACTGTGCCTTCCTGCTAAAGTGAGCCTTTTCTAGAGAATGGAGCTTGCTTTGTTGATTGGGTTCTAACTCATGCTTTCTATGCTGACCAGGTCACACCTGTGTTTTTAACGTGTTCAGTTTATTTAAAAATAATGAACAAATAACTTGATAACATATTGGGCTGGGGGACAAAAAGGATCCCTAAAAAGTATGATATTTGGGATTCACTTCAGAATTAAACATTAGAGGTGAGAAGTAGACAAGGTAAATATCAGGCACAGGGGATAAGAGAGATCCCTAAGAAATAGCTGTAATTGTATAACGTCTAGAAATTTACCTCAGAGCAGTGGGAGAAAGGAGGGAAGGGGATGGGGGTTTTGATGAAACAGGACTGGCCAGGAGTTGATCATTGTTGGCACGTGGAAGGTTCCTAATACTGTTTTGCCTACTTTTATACAGGTTTACATTTGTCTGTAATGAAAGGTAAACAGTTGCACACATGTCCCTCAGCTCTTAGGTTTGGAAGAAATCACAGTAAAAGAAGTCAGGCTGCAGGCTACCAAGAGATTTTACTAAAAGAAAGATACTGGCATTTAGTGTGGGTGGTTGCTTTATTTGGGGGTGCTCACTGTCGTCAAATGTCTCAGTGGTGATGAAAAAAAGGCTGGAATAAAGAACTCCTGGTTATGGATTTGATCCAGACTTAATAGGGCTCATCCATTGCTGATGACTTTATGGAGCAATTCACCATCCTAACGAAACATTCCTCTGATGGAACATTCTAATAAAGGCACAGAAACCAGACAAATGACTCTGTTTCCTAAAACCAACAACAAAACATCCAGTGCAGGCTGCAGTGTGCATTGAACAGCCAAAATATTGCCTTTCTTCATCTGTCAGAACCCTCTGGGGAGCAGAAGGCACATGGAATCTGCCTTTAGTTACTGTATCAGTGCCATTTATGGACTGTGAGTTACATGTCTGTGAGGTTCCCCCAAGGATCCATATTGATTTTCTTCTCTTCTAGTTTCCCCAGAAGCATGACCCCCTGTGTTCCATGATACATGTATTTCCCTGGGGACAAACCTAATTAAATCTCAAGAATCATAGGATGCAATCTTATTAATATTTGTCAGGGGAATTCTAGTGATGGAGAATGGGGACGTCTCAAGAACCTAGAGACTAACCCAGAAGTCAATTTGTGTCAAAAATACATACTGAAACCTGGAATTCAATTTACTGGCTGAGGGTTTTATCCTTAGAGGGAGCTGAGTTGTCCAGTTTGCCCCTGGAATAGCTACTTTTTGTACTGGGAAAGGCAGCGTATGAGAGAGAAAAATCATTTCTCTGTTGAATCGTCTCATCTCTTGGAGGCTTGAGGAAGCTACAGCTTCAGCTTAGAGATCCCACAAGGAGGAATTCTATTGAAGGGGGATGCTGAATATCTGGAAAAGTCTCTGTAGCCATGTCAAAAATTGACAGGAGAAAACTTCTGGGAAAATAGGCACCAAATGTGAATCAACATATTCACTCCCACCAGCTCCAGAGGATGGTTGTCATGCTCAACAAACAGGGAACGCTGGAAGAGTTGAGTGCGTGGCAGGAGACATCAATAGTGAGATACCAAGACCAGAGGGCTCCTTCTCACTGAGGGTGCTCCCTAGAGGCGGGTAGATGCCATAGTGTTAAAATAAAATCTTCCTGATTCTATGATAATCAGCCTGTTTGGGAAATGCTTTTGGTCCAAATTAAATCTCGAGCCAGGTTCTGGTGTATTTCAATACTTTCTGAAGATGGGGGAGGGCGGGGACCTGTACATCTTAAAGCCCTTCAGTTTTAGCCATTATCAATCACCTAGATTCAGTCTTCTTTCTATCCTGTAAGCTGATTAGTTACATTGCATAGCATATTCCCCTAACCAAGGAACCATTAGGAAAATGGGTGACCATTAGTGTCACATTTGTAAACTATTTCCGGCAGATAAATTGAGAGAAGAGAATCTATCCTAGTAGTGCTCCAGGTGTCAAATCCCTGAGCATTTGTCATAGAATCAGATCACCTTCTCAGTCCCTGACACTAATTCATCAAGACCTCATCTGAAGCCAGATTCGAATGACTGCATATGCCATGACAGCAAAGTCCTGGGGAGCTCTCCGCGTGTGCGGCACTCCTTCCTGTGGGGTGAGGTCCTCTTCTCTGGGAGCCTGTGGCTTATTTGCAGTGCCTCTAATTCTGTAAAGAAAGATCTAGAACAGTACCTTCCAGTATGGAAAGTCTGTTACATGTATGCTTCTGACATGTGAGCAGGTTAATATTCCAAGAGGCAGGCACCCTTTCACTAAGGAAGAGTCAGTGAAAAGATTTTCCCTCTTCTGTCCCTTGGAAGGATAGTAAGATACATTCTACTTGCTCTCCCAAGGATCCTCAGCAAGACTGCACCCTAGTTGTCCACAGTGGTGATCAGCTCAACTACATATCCTTGAATATTCTTCTTCTTCGCTTTTTCACTCTTTCCAATCCCCTACACCTGTTCCCTGATATCACTCTCCACCATAAATTACGTATATTTAAGTTATATCTCAGCCTGCCTTTGCGGGAAGCCAGAGTTAAAACATCCCCTCTCCTTTCGCCATCCTTACTCTGCTCCTGCCTCTTCATTCAGAAAAGAAAATCAAATAATCTTAGAGTCAGAATGGCTTTTAAAGAACATTCATTTCGACAGCTTTTGGTTACAGATAAGGAGACAGAAGTCCAAAGAGATTATATGCCTCTGTTGTAACTTGTCTTTCCGTGAAACAGATAAGGGCAAGTGGAAAATCAGAAACATGTAAGGGACAACAGAGCTTGGCAGACAGTTCCAGAGTTAGGAATAAGTCTTGTTTAACAGGAAATAGGGCTAATCTTTGACATGGCATAAAAGGAATCAGCACCTAGGAGTTGAAATGGAGAAGTAATTGTACAATTTTGTAATAAATAAATAGTAAATGTTTAAGACTGTTCAAAGTTTGTGGTCAGTTGCATCTTTCTGGAGAGTTAATTTCTTAGGAAGTCAATCCATATGTTTTCATTGAGCATCATCTTATTGAGGTCCGTGCTGGTGTTTTGAGAGAGTCAAGGGGCGTCCTGAAATGGTTCCCAGAAGGCTCGAGATCAGGAAATTGAACTTCTTAATTATATTTTGGCCATCAATTAACTCTGTTAACCTGAGCAAGTCATTTTCTCTCTATGGGCTCGGGGTCAGTTCCTTTTTTTATAAAATAACTATTGGTCTTATCATCAAGTCATAGAATGTTGACTTTTGAAGTGGCTTGGAGCTCATCCTCACTTTGCAGTTTCAAAGAAATGAAGTGAGTCTTTGGAAGTCATTGATTTAGAATCAGACCTGGCACTGTAACCCTGGTCTTCCGGATCCTCAGTCTATAAATGAGATTTGAGATTCTTCCCAACCGTGAAATCCTATAATTCCAAGATTGAAATATAAGACAGTATTTCTGCCCTGAAGGACCCCATAATCAAACTGAGGAGACACTTGACACACAAAAATAGTTATTATAAGACAACAGATAAGATTCAATAAGCAGAGCAACCCTCCACTTCTTTGGCCATTCAGAGAAGCAAGTTGTCAAGAAAATCACTGAGATTTGAGCTGAGATTTGAAAAGATGCTGGATGGAAAAGGTCATTATGGATGTAGGAAAATAGCCAGAGAAAAGTCATGGGCCTGGGATCAACCAGGAGGACAGCAAAACTGGATCTGTCCAGCAGGAGAGGGTGGGTGAGATGGTGGGGGTGAGTAAGGTCCTGGGAGAGAAAGAGTTCTTGGTGTTGCTCTTCGGTTCCTTAAGGCTGATCTGAAGTTATATGTCGTGAGGGGATCTGACTTATTTCATCTATAACAGAGGGAACTAAAATGTGGAAACTGACTAAGATCTCTTGTAATTACACAAAGAGTTAAATCTGATACTTTCTGATTTGTCCTCAGGCAGTTTTATTTATATCTTTTAAATTAAAAATCATTTTAATCTAGGAGACAATATTATGGTCAATATGTATCTAAATCCAGTCACATCAGATCTAACAATATGACAAGAGATGAAATAACCTAATGTAATTTCTGTTTATGTTGAGAGGCTTGATAAAAAGGATCATTTTTTTTCTATTTGAATAAGAAACACAGTAGAGATGAGAAAGCTTAATTACAACCTTAATTTTGTTGTTGTTGTTGTTGTTGTTGTTGTTGTTGAAATCAAATGTGTGGTTTTTTTAAGCAGTTTTATTTTTTAAACAATATTTTAAACATAAATGATACCCAGTGTCACTGGCACCAGGGGTAGTTAGAAAATTCAATTAGTAGGATAATGAACAAATGACTTTTTTTTTTTCTGGTGGTAGTTGTTTGGAACAGATTGTTTAAATAAGTACAATTGTTTAGAAACAGAAATGGATAAGACCCATTCAGCTTGATAAATTACCTGTTTAAGTGGGATTGGTGTAAAGGTGAGGAGGAGATTCAAAGTTTCATGTTTGGCTTGGATAATTAGAGAAATGTAATTATAGCAAGGTAATAACAGTATATATACTTTAAAAACAAATAAACAAGTGAAAAAACATCAAAACAACAAACAATAAAATAGAAATCATAAAGCAATACGGGAGAATTAAGACCCAACATTCATGTGCATAAATGTAAAGTCCTTTATTAGATGACAAAGACACACACAGACTGAAAGGGAAAGGATGGAATAAGATATTTCATGCAAATGCAGCAAAAGCAGTTCTAAGAGAGAAGTTCATAGCAATACAGGCCTTCCTCAAGAAACAAGCAAAAAACAGGAAAGAAACAAGAAAGATCACAAATAAACAACTGAACCTACCACTTAAACAAACTAGGAAAAGAAGAACAAAGCCCAAAGTCAGCAGAAGAAAGGAAATAATAAAGATCAGAGAGGAAATAAAGAGAATAGAGATAAAAATAGAAAAGATCAATGAAACCAAGAGCTGTTTTTTTTAAAAATAAGCAAAACTGATAAGCCTTTAGCCAAGTTCACTGAGAAGAAAATAGAGAGGACCAAAGTAAAATAAGAAATGAAAGAGGAGAAATAACAACCAATACCACAGGGATACAAAAAATCATAAGAAAATACTATGAACAATTATATGCCAACAAGTTGGAGAACCAAGGAGAAATGGACACGTTCCTAGAAATATACAACCTGTCAAGACAGAATCAAGAAGAAATAGAAATTTGAGCACTGATCACTAGTTGTGAAACTGAATTTGAAGTTTTTAAAAACTCCAGAAAACAAAAGTCCAGGACCAGACTGCTTCACAGGGGAATTCTACCAAACATATAAAGAAGAACTAATACCTATCCTTCTCAAACTATTCTAAAAAGTTGAAGAGGATGGAAGGTTCCCAGATTCACTCTATGAGGCCACCATTACCCTAATACCAAAACCAGACAAAGACACTACAAAAAACTAATAATAAAATTATAGTCCAATATCTTTAATGAATATAGATGGGAAATTCCTCAACAAAATACTAGCAAAGTGAATTCAACAATGTATAAAAAGGATCATACACTATGATCAAGATGGATCACACACTATGATTTGATGTATTCCAAGATCACAAAGATGGTTCAAAATTTGCAAATCAATCAATGTAATATACTAACAAAAGGAAGAATAAAAATCACATGATCATCTCAATAGACATAGAAAAAGCATTTGACAAAATTCAACATCCCATTTATGATAAAAATTCATCAAAGTGAGTATGGAGGGAACATAACATAATAAAGGCCATTTATGACAAACCCACAGCCAATATTGTACTCAATGGTGAAAAGCTGAAAGCATTTCCCCCAAATTCAGGAACAAGACAGGGATCTCCACTCTTGCCACTTCTATTTAACATGGTGTTGGAAATCTTAGCCACAGCAATCAGACAAGAAAAATAAATAAAAACCATCCAAATTGGAAAGGAAGAGGTAAAACTGTCACTATTTGCAGATAACATGATACTTTATATAGAAAACCCTAAGGTTTCCACCCAGAAACTTTTAGAACCAATACATGAATTCAGCAAAGTTGTAGGATACAAAATTAATATACAGAAGTCTGCTGTGTTTCTATATACTAATAATGAAATATCAGAAAGAGAACATTTTTAAAAATCCTGTATAAAATCACATCAAAAATAATCAAATACTTAGGAATAAACTTAATCTATCTGATTGCAAGACCTCATTGTTTCTGCCACCTCAGTTCCTCTCAGCCTCCATTCAATGAGGTGGGTTATGGAGACCACAGCAGAAGACTTTGTGTGCAGTTCTTACTAGATTTATCCAGGGAGGTTTTTCTTTGTTTGTTTGTTTTTTCAATCCTGTTGGTTTTAGTGAGAAGCCAATGTGGAGAACTATTTATTAGATGCACACAAAGAATACCCTAGAATACAGAGTTGGCATCGTGTTAAAAGCCAATGTTACCCGCTCCTTATACTTTAAGGAGATTGTGTCCATTGGATGATCCTGTGACTACTTTGAGCATTTTGCTTACAACTTTATTTTCATATTAACCTAACAGAAATGGTAACTAAAGAGACACATGAAACATAGCTTCTTCAGTAGGTTTAAAAATGTTAGGTATTAAAATTCAGCAAATTGTACATCTGAAATATATGTAGTTTACTGTACAGAAATTATACCACAATAAAGTTGTTTTTTAAAAATGTCAGGTATTGACATGCATCCTCCTGTGTGGTGGGGAGTCATAGTTCCGATCAGAGTTGGAAAACCCAGCTCTTACCACCTATGTGATTTGATCTTGGAATTTCTCCTTAAACTAGAAGGAAGCCAACTAGATTTTTGAACAGCAAAATGACATGCTGGGCTACAGGGCAGGGGTACCTCTTTCCAGACTACCAAAAGTTCTGAGACAAAGATGTTGTTTAAAGGATACCAGGGTATTGATAATGCTGCCTTCACCACCCACCCCCATGAAGTTGAATGTATGGGGAGCAATGTGATGCTGATTTGGGCTCAAGAGTTAGGGAACACCTGTTTTTGTAAGGATTCCTTAAACAGAACCATATGTTATGTTAATCTTAGTTCTTCCAAAATGAAGATCTAAGACTCAAACCTACCAGAGCAGTGACATAACCAGAATCTGGTGTGACTTCAGATATCCTAAGAACCTATCCATCAGGGAACTGGAAGCCAGGGGTCCCACGCCAAGGACTGCTGTATCTGCTTCTGCCCTTGTAGTCTTCTCATCTCTGACACCATAAATTAGGACCTGAATCTAACTCAAAGTGGGCATGTGAGGTCTGTCACAACTCTATCACCCTTGTGCTTGACAGAGACTTACTAGGTGTGAGACATGAACTGGGAGAAAGGCAGTGCAGTGGGAAGAAATGATCACTTCTTACACACAGGGAGGCAGCCTAGGAGCCAGCCAGGAACCTCGCTGTCTGCTCCGGTGGCTACGTTCACGCCCTCCCTTTCAGAAAAAGAATAGTGCTGTGTCTTGCCTACTATCCCTTTTAATCAAACAGCCTGTTTCCCACTCTTTCCTTCACAAGCACCAGGCACGTGATTTCTCCCAGATTTTGTGCCTTGACATTCTGGAGGAGCACTGGTTTGCTTGTGTCCTTTAAGGTTGCTTAGCAATGAGACCACAGGAGGCAGGGCGAGCAGCATGGGGTTTCCCAGGTGGCTCTGCTTCTCCCTCTTGCGTTTGTTGCCACCCTCTCCTTCAGCTCATTTTCATCTTCTGATCCCTCGGTAAAGTTTCAATCTCAGTTTTTATGTTACAAGACTTATGCTTGCGCCCATCTTGTAAACCACCTTGAAGCCATTTTGAAAGTATGAACGGCATACATCAGCAACAAATTACATCATTTCAGACCTCCATGTCTGTGGTGGGGGCGTGGCACTCACCACATCACGTGTGTGCCAGTGACCCTCTGAGTGGGAGGCACATCTGGAGACTGACTGACATGCAGGCATCTGAGAGCCGCCTGCCGTGCTGGAGGGCACAGAAGGGTGAGCTAGTCCCCTGGAACGTCGCTCAGCCCCATCTCCAAGGGAGCTTGGCCAGGAAGCTTGTTTACTACAATGAGCTGTACAGAATAGAAATATTAGGGTTTTGATGTGGATTCTAGCAGCCCATTTTTTAAATAGCATGTCATGGAAGGAACAGGATTTTGGGGTTAGACAGACCTGGGTCTGAACCTCAGACAGCAGAGAGATACAAGATCCTTAACGTAGAGAAGAGGCCCACAGTATGGCATTGCCTTCCCTGCCATGCCAACAGGCACCCACGCCTCACCAGATCCCCACATCCCCCCACCCTGCCAAACAGAACCTGGCAAGCCCGGCTCAGAGAGGGCTTTAAGGAGCCAAGAGCCTCCTTCACTCTAGCAGTAGTTGTCAGATCTTACTTTAAATGTCATATAACCATTTTTTTTACATGGATATAAATTTCTAATTTGGCTTTTTCCTTTACACATTCCTTTGGCATATGTGCTAAGCACATGTTTGAAAAAAAATAACTATAGTTTAATTCTGATTTTCTTCCTTTAAAATGATCAGCACTTCACGCTCATATACATAATTCATTATGTAAACCAGAAGATTTGCTTTTGAGCTCACGGGAGGGGGAGGGCAAGTGTGAAGATACAGTTTTGTGGGTCATACCAAGTTAGCACCTGCAGGAGTTCCATAGTTAGACCTGTTTGCATCCGGGTGGCTGCCAGTGCACAGATATCCAGCTGGAGTGTCTGAATAGCACTACGCAGCACTTGGAAAGGGTTGCAAAGGATGAAAATGCTACAACATCCTGCTTCGAGGGAGTTGGTTTTTTTCTTTACCTCCTACAGTTTGAAAGTAGGACTTTGTTTAAGCACACATCTTCTTCTAGATTTACATTGTTAGAGAAGCTTCTGTTGATTTTAACATCTCTGAGACCAGTATTCATCTTACGGTCGCCGTCAGCCAGACAGCACTCACACGTGGTTCTCACTGCCCACACCAGGGCGGGTGTCGGTTGTAGTTGCTCATCTCATCTCTCTATTTGAGGCACATGCATCGTTGGTACTATGCACCTTCAACTGCCATGTTCAAGTCTTCACAAGGATTCACTGTGACTCAGCATTGAAACAAAAGGTGGTTGTGTGTGCAGAGCTGCGGGGCAGAAATTGGATATCTGTGGAACAAATGTTCACTCATTGCAGGAATGGTCTCCATTCCATACTCCAAAGCAGCAACCAAGTTCTAGGTGGGACTAAAGGAAAGACGACCTCGTAAAGCGGATGAAACTGGGTTGTGTTTTGTCGCTGAGATGCTTGCGAAAGGATTGGCAATTATGCACCGTGTGGTATAAGCGATAAAAATTTCTAGGTAAGACCAAAGGGGCTCTTTCAATAGTATAGAACAAACATTGTAAATGTAAGAAAGCACTGTGTTCTAGATTAATTGGCAGTATTTTTTTTCCTTACAGGTTCATAAAACAATAGTATGTTGCTTCTTAGGTTTGATGAAATACAGTGCTTAAAACAGAAGAGCTAGAATTTCCTGAGATAACTGTTATACCTATTGCCTGGTTGTTAGCATGAGGGAACTTATAAAATTCACTCCCAGAATCACATGTCTGACCACAGGCAGACACATCCTCAGATGGTTGCAATGAGAGCAACGGAAATTGCATGGAATCCTAGAGTGAGGAAGCTGTGAAGGAGTCCTGGGGATTCCATGGTCTTTCAGAGGGAGACGCTGAAGCCAGATTCCAGAAGCCTCCATTCAGTCTCTGGTCATTCATTTATTCCAGTGGACCATGAGCATGTGAAGCATGGATGCCCTTTTCCCAGTGCCCCAGATGGACACTTGGGCTCAGTGGGGAGTAGGGAGGGTAGAGGAGAGGGAGAGGAGAGGAATCATGGGAAGGGATGAGGTTCCAGACTGGGCAGCATCCTTTAGCCCTTAGCAGTGTTTGTTTTCCGTGGATGCCTTCTCCACAATTCCCTCTCACCTCTCTCTTCTCCCCACCCACCCACCCCCCTCAACCTCGTCTTCTCCCTCTGCTTTTGTCCCCTCCTCTCCTCCCTTCCTGTCCTCCTCAAGATGGCAGATTAGTTGGCGTGGTGAGGGGATTGGGGCATGCAAGGAGAAAGCACAAACGGGAGACTGTGAAGAAGCACTTTAAAAACGTCACTGGAACCTTTTCCATCTCACTACCATACACTAGAGAAGGAGTTGGCAAACTACAACCTTCTGGCTCTTTTTGTTAATAAAGTTTTACTGAGTCACAACTGCACCTGTTCATTTGCATCTTATCTAGGTTTGCTTTCACCCCGCAGGGGCAGGATTGAGTATCCTCAAGGCCTAAAATGTATACAAGTGCAGTCTAGATTCGTGCTTCCCCAAGAGTATTCTTCAGAATTCTAGTTCTGCAAAATGTTAAATAGGTGTTGCTGGAAAGAAAAAGATGATAAGGTCTAAGTTTTTTGGAAACTCGGGTTTTTAATCAGAGAACTTCTTAGCACCTTTAATAAACTAACGTGTTTTGTGAATTACTGGGACATAACTGAAGTATGCAGCATTTTCCCAAGTTTATCGGGGAACCCTTTTCTTTCAGAGCACCTGATGGGTATAGAGTTCCTAAGAACACATTTTGGAAAATGGCTCTTTAATAGTATCCAAGATATATTATTAATGGAGGAAAGCCAGGTGTGTCCATTACACACTCCTCTGTATAAAGAGTGAGACGGGAAATATACTTAAGCGTTTGCTTGTGAATGTTTCAATTATCTCTTGAAAAGCCCACAATGAAGTGGTAACACCACTCACCTTGAGGTGCATTGAAGCTGGGAGAGACACTTTTCACTGTACTGATTTTGACTTTTGGGTCATGCCAGTATTCTTCATGACCTATATAATCAGTCTGTCGATCAATGTAATTAAATAAAAATGTAAAATGGTAAACCACGTTGGAAAACAGTTTGGCAGTTTTCAACAAAGTTAAATATACACTTACCGTATGTCCCAGCAGTTCTAGTCCTAGGTATTTACCCAAAAGAAATGAAAACATATGTCCGTGCAAAGACTTGTAAACAAATGTTCATAGCAGCTTTATTTATGATGGTCCTAAACTGGAAACAACCCAAATATTTATCAGCAGATGAATGAATATACAAATCGAGGCAGATCCCTGTGATGGAATACTACTCAGCAGTGAAGAAGGAACACACCACTGAGACATGCGGCAAGTAGATACATTTCATAGAAGTTACACTGAGTGAAAGACACAAGAGGTTCTCTCTAAATCCACTTATGTGAAAATCTAGAACACAAGAAACAGACCTATAATGATGGAAATCAGATCATTGGTTGCCTGGAGTGGGTATAGAGGAGGAGACTTGACTGCAAAGGGACACAAGGGAACTTTCTAGGGAGATGGAAACATCAAAGGGAGCAATGGAAGAGGAAGGAGTATTTGGTCATGAGAAGTTGGATCAGGTTAGCCCTCCAGTATGGTTGAAAGTCTCTGCCCTACAGTCTGGGAACCCCTGCGAGATAGACAGAACTGAGCAGACTCTGCCTGCCTTGCTCGCTTCTTGGTTTGCCAGCTAAGGGTTCTGGTCTAGAAGCCAGCTCTGCAGGAGCAAAGCTGCTCTCTCTGGTTGATGGTCCCTGTTCCCATCAGTGAGGCTGGTGACCCTTTCTCCCACTTGCCATGCACAGGGTCAAACTATGCTTTATGCTGTCCCTGGTGGTGTTCCCTCTGTTTCTGGGACTTTGCCAATTCCAAGGGTAGCTGCAAAGTCATTTTGGGTGTAGTGGCTATTGAAAATGTAAGTAATGCATCTGATTGTGCTACAGTCCTGAAAGATTATCCCAAATGGGCTATCTCCAGCTTACAAACTAATTAGACTCCAAAGTAAGACAACAAAAAGCCATATGACTTTTAGAACACATCTCTTTATTAAAATACTATTAGGGACAGTAAAAACAATAATAAAACCAACCAACCTCTAAAAGTTCACTGAAGTGGACTAGACTATCACAGCCTTAATCTAACTTCAAGGCATCCAACATGCTTTGTTTCCATTCTCACTTCAAAGCCAAGTCTTTTCTTCATACTGGGCAAAGGAAACAGCCTTATCCACAGACCTTTGAAGATCCTTACCTGTTACATAGTAAAAGACCCAGTTGTCTTCTTTGTTCACAGATGTCCACGTGTGATCCAGCAGACACGTCTCGGCAGGGTACAGACCCTCTGGGGACTGTAGCACATGAATGAGGTGTGTAGCCAAGGCTGGGTGGAGGGTGACTCGGAGCCTGCCTACAGAGCAAGACACACCTGGTTTGCACCTTGACTCTGCCACATACCAGCTGTGAGATCTCAGGCAAATTATATAACCTCTTTGCTTGTTTCTTCATCTGTAAGGGAGCTGCGATAAGTAACACCTAGCTTGAAGGCTTATTGTGTGAGTTACATGAGACAGTGTAGGAGTTCCACTTGCTATTGCTGTGTAACAAACCACCCCAAAACTTAGAGGCTTAAAACAATGATACCATTTGTTTTGTTTATAAACCTGCATTCTGGACAGGACTTGGTGGGGACAGTTCATCTCTGCTTCACTTGGGATCAACTGGGCTAAAGTCTCCGGAGGCTCACATATCTGGCAGTTGATGCTGAGGGGACTCCTACAGCAGGGGAGCTTAAAGAGCTGGGACCTTTGGGCATCTCCCTCCATCTCCGATGTCATCCACCCAGAATGGCGGCTTCAGGGAAGCCAGACTTACTACAGGTCACGTTTTATGACCTCTAGTGGACCTTGGAACTCATAGTGTCTCTTCTGCCATTGTCACAGGTCTGCCAGATGCAGGGCGAGGGAACACGGACCCCATCTCTGGATGAATGTCAATATCACACTGTAGGAAGAACCTGTGGGGTGAGATATTTTGGTGTAGTCATGTAGGAAATACAGTCTGGCATAGTAGTCACATACATAACATAGTACCTGGATCAGAGTAGGACCAAATAAATGATACTTACCTGACCACTACTACCACCACCACCACGGTTACTGTAATCACTTCTATTATTAATATTATGGGTTATATGTACCTGTCACCATTGATGTTCTGGCGATGTTCTGGCAAGCACCTTTCCCACATTGGTTGAGATCCACAGACTCAAAGCTATTTCCAAGAAATCATTTAATGGAAACCGTGCTGTTGGCCCAAAATTTCTGCAGCAAAATTTGCAGTGAGTGAAGGTGATATCGTCATTGTGAGTGGAGATTGGCTGTGGATACACAAGCTGTAAATAAAATGAAATCGAGGTTGGGGGAGCAGAGAGCTTCCATATAAAGGCTTCCATATAAAGTTGAGTTTGTCAGGTACCCGCATCTTCCTCCGCAATGATGACACCCCGTGGAGACCCCTGTTCCCAGCACTCCCATCCCACTCTCTTAGGGAAAGAAATGCAGCATTAGCTTAGCAGGTCCTTTAATTCACAGCAGGGCCTACCCACACCGCAATGCATGGAATTCTGTGGACTGGCATGCCTCGGTGCGACCCCACTGAAGACCAAGCGCAGAATTTGGACTTCATCCATTGAAAGGCATCAGCTTGGAAAGAGCCCCGGAGAAAATAAAGACCAGTGAATCCAAAGTGCAAAATCATGGAGTCAGCATGGACTCTTTTCCTAATGGAAAAGGATCTCTACAGCCACCCCTAATCCTCCGCTGGCTTAGGGTGCTCTGGGGAGCAGCTGCATTTAGAAGCTGACCCACTTGTCACCGGCTGCCTCCTGAGCGGCTGCCTCTGCTCTCTTGCAGTCTGTTTCTGGACCTGGGCTGCCCAGTCCCAGTCGTCTCCACAGGCAGCTGGTGGCGCACACAACCCAGGGATAACAAACACATCTTTTGAGGCTGTGCTTTACAAATGCAAATTGGTTACACTGCAGGCAATGCAAATTGGTTACACCACGGGCAGACAGTTCAGATTCCATTTGTTCCTGGCTCACTTTAGGTTAAAAAGGTGCAGGGGACAGGGAATCCAGCCAGGCCAGAGGGCATTGTTTCCAGAAAAAGCAGCATCTGAAGGAGCAGAGCAGAGTGGGATGGAGCACTGCTGTAGCTCATCTGTTTTTATCTCAAACTTCCTAAATGCCTGGACCATTTTCTGCATGGCGTCCCCACCCTACCTGTTCTCCATAATAGTAATCAGGTGGATGACATGGTCTTCCCTAACAAAATGAATCGCTGATCCTCTGCAGGCCCTTAGGGCAGGGCCTCTCAGAAACTTTGATGAGATCAGAATCACCTGAAGGCTTTATTTAAAACAAACAAAAAAAGACACAAATTGCCTAGCCTGTTCCCCGGGTTTCTGATTCAGTAGGTCTGAAATAGGGAGTCAAGAGTCTGTCTCTACCAAGTTCCCAGGGGATGCTGATGCTGGGGGTCACACTCAGAGCAGCTCCTCTGGCAGTACATCTCCCTCTATGGTGGTATCGTTAGATTCTGTTTTTCATTGTTATTTTTATAGCGAAGACTTAGATCAGTACGGTCCAATGGAAATATGAGCCACAAATATAATTTAAATTTTATAGTAGCCACATTAATAAAAGAATTAAATTAATTTTGATGACATATTTTATTTAATCAAGTATATTCAAAATATTATCATTTCAGTATGGCATCCGTACAAAAAATTATTCATAGGATAATCTACACTTTTTGTACTAAGTCTTCAAAATTAGGTATGGATTTTACACCTACAGCACATCTCAATTTGGACTAACCACATGTGGAGTGCTTTACAGCCACATGTGGCCCAGTGGCTACCAGATTGGGTGGTGCAGACATAGATAATGCTTACTGTGTACTAGACAGTGTTATAAACCCTATATATGTTAACTCATTTAATCCTCACAATAATCCTAGTGTTATTCCACAAGGGGAAGGGAAAAGACCCCAGTTCTTGTCAAAAATAAGAATTCAGACAGGAGACAAAGCGTTGTGTAGCAAAAACTTTTAAAGGTTTTATTAGCATAAGGAAACTACACCTCCAAGAACAGGAGGCAGGTTGATCCAAGAGCGGATAGCAAGGGTCTTTCTTCGCCTCTTTTCTTATACCCTGGCTTAGAGGCGGTCTCTTGATTGACTGACGGCATTTGCCCCCGGAGTGCTGAGTCACGCTCGTCCCTTTTTGTGCCTGGGCTTGCCCATGATGCACACAGAAAAACCCACTGGCAAGGGAGGAGAGACTAAACCGCAATGCTGATTATATTACAGTGAGCATTGGGTCCTGTCCGGTTAGGTCCTTGTCGCCAGTGCGCAACTGCAGCTGTTGGGTTCTAACCAGTTTCTTGCTGGCACTCATTTAGAGGAAGTAAAGCCCCTTTATGCTGAAGGCGGGCATACTGCCATCTTCCGGACCATTCCCCCTCTCCTCCACCTTACCTGCCCAGTGCCCCTGCTTATCTAACTACCTAGCACTAAGAGGTAGATAGTGTTATTAGTCCCATCTTACAGGTGAGGAAACTAAGGCACAGAGAGCTTCAGTAACTTTCCCAAGATCACTGAGCTAGAAAGTGGAGGCAGAGGTTTGAACCTTGGCAGTCTGGCTTCAGGGTCAGCCACCTTACCGCAAGGCTCTCCTGCTCAACAACAACTCCCGGAGGGTAGGGAGGAAGCATTAATCTGTGTGTCCCCATAGCTCAGACAGGACCCCCAGTAAGTGTGTGCTGAATGAGTTATTGAGAGAGAGAGGCAAGTGAGGAGGGATTTGTCAGACGTTCAGCCAACAGGACTGAGTAGCCTCCACTCATCATTCTCCGTGACTGGGTAAGAGGGAATATTTTAAAACTGAACTTGAACATAGTCCCCTGTGCTGTACAAAAGAAACATTTTTAAAATCTATTTTTATGTATAATGGCTAATATTTGTAAATCTCAAACTCCCAAATTTATCCCCTCCCATCCCCTTTCCCTGGTAACCATGATTGTTTTACTAAGTCTGCAAATCTTTTTCTGTTTTGTAGATAAGTTCATAGTGTCCTTTTTTCTTTTTTAGATTCCACATATGAGTGTAATAACCTTTAATGGAAAAAATATGAAAATGTATGTACATGCATGACTGGGACATTGTGCTGTGCATCAGAGACTGACACATTGTAACTGACTGTACTTCAATTTAAAAAACATTAAATTTGAAATGATCTATTCTCAAGGAGCTTTCAGGAAAGATGTGAGAAAATACACAATGTCAAGAATAAAAGTCTTACCTGTGACCATTTAGAGTGGCATCCACAATTAGGGTGCCTGGAGCCAGGAAGGGGTACCCAGAGAGAGGGTACCCAGAAGCAGTGGATCGTTAAAGGGATGTTAAGTGAAGTGGAAGGAACCCTGTGGAGTGAGACACAGGAAAGGATTGAGAAGAAGGGAGACTCGTCATCATCCCTGCATCAGCAGCACTGACAGGATGCCGTAACTTGCAGACATAGCTCCCGGGAAGCAGACCATGAGCTGCAGATTTGCATTCAGCACCGGTAGGGGTGTAAGGCATCAGGAGTGGGCACAGGGAGAAGCTGGGCTGCGATGCAGTCACACTGAAGGCCTCAGCCCACCCTGAGTTGGGGTGGCCCTTTACAGTCCTTCCAAATTGAGGCAAGTCCTTTAACCCCACGTGGACCAGTCACTGGATGTGGGTTTCCCAGGAAGAAGGTGTCACCTTGAGACGAGAGCAGCTCCTGAAGAGAAACTTGGCTGTGTGTCCTCAGCTGCCAGCCCTCCTAGCAGTGATGGAGCAGAGGCCTCCTTGCTATGGGGCAGAAAGAGGAACCTGGCTGGTGGACAACAGTGTCCACTACACCAACTCAGTGCAAAATGTAAAGAACCAACAAGAGGGCATCCTGGCGAATGGAAGTCACGGGACCGAATCCCAACATAGCCAGCTTGCATGGGGAATGGTTGCAAGGCCACACAATTAGGGAGTGAGTTTACCCCTAGTTCTGTTTGGTTCCAGTGCCCATGTTCTCTCCACACTTCTCCAGGAAAGAGAAGTAGAGAGGTGAAGAATAGAACGTAAACCCCCATATTACCAAGCGTCCTAGTCCTAGATCTGTGGTATTCAAACACTGTATGTTCTAGATTCTAAAAGAAATCTGGACCACATTTGGGGGCCACGTTTGCCTGTGTACCTTGGTCACCTGACTCGTTGGCTGCTGGGGCTGGAGTAAGGGGGAGAGCGGCTAAGGAAGTTTCAGTGACAGGGACCATCCCCGCTTCTCCCCTACCTGGGAGGTCAGGGCAGCTACCTTCCTACTGCTAGGAGGGTGTCCACAAAAGACAACATTCCCAAGTTGGGCTATGGTGGTGGCTGTCACACCACCCCCAGTCTTGGCCTGGGGATCAGCGCCTTTCAGGCATGTGCCTCAGTTTTTATCCTAGTCTTATTTTCTGGGTCCAGATCAGAGGCAGGGTATGGACTGTGTGCATGAAGTAGAGCCGGATCAGAGTGGAACAGCCTTTGCAAGCCTGACTCTTTAATCATCCGCTTGTCCTCTCTCTCCAAGGTCTGCTGAAACCAAGAGTCCTTTGATCAGGTGGTGACCTCACTGGGAGCAAAAGAAATCAAGCATTCCCACTAAAGGGTTTTTGCAACCAGTGGTGTCCGCAGTTGAAAATAGAAAAAGACAGAGAAGGGGCAAGGTGCAGCTCAGTGGTAGAGTGCGTGCTTAGCATGCACAAGGTTGTGGGTTCAATCCCCAGTACCTCCATTAAAATAAAAATAAAAATTTAAATAAAAAAAAAAGACAGAGAAGGAGGATAGAGAAAAGCAGGAATATACTTACATGTGCATCCTTGAATAAATCTCTCTGAACCTCAGTTTTAGGGAACAAGACCCAGCTCACAAACGCTTTTTTGAATATTGAATCAGTTTGCAGGAGTGAAATATTTGCTAATATAATAATACGTGTTTAATAAGTATGTATTCTTATTTCAAACATTAGCACACAATAAAGTGTTTCCCACCTATGGATAAACTTACCTTTACAGAATTTGCCAGAATTTTCTTGGCCAATATGCACTGTATTACCCATGGTGGGAGATAGGGTGTGAGCTGTCATCTCCATGGCTGAGACCAGGAAGGCAGTTTATCAGAGAACAAAGCCGCACTCAGCTTAGCCCTCAGTAAATGTTGACTGTATGACTGAAGAAATGAATAACTGTGGAATGGTAGTGAGAGGAGGCAGGTTTTCCTCCAGGAAGCCTTCCTGGGTGCCTCTGGCTTCCGTGGGTTCCCTGGCAAGCTGCCGCACATAAAAGCTGCTCCATCCAATGTAGTCCTGAGTTACAGACCACCTTCCATTGTCCTCTCCTTGCTCTGCGTGTGTATTCCTCTCCTCAGCTTGATGTGGACAAGATGGTTTTATTATTCTTTTCCTCTAGAAATCTCCCTCCAAGTCCACATTGAGTTATTCAGGTACCTAAATCCACAAATTTATATCCCAAAAGAGAATAATAAAGAGGTGGAGGGTGTGTACCCTTATAATTATATAGGACACCAGTTGAGGGTTTTTTTTTTTTATATCCTAAGATTTTGTGAAGATTGACTAAAATGATATACAAAAATTTCTCAGTAGAGTGCCTGGCACGTAGTAGGTGCTCAGTAAACAGAAGTTTAGCATGAGTGCCAGTATCAGTGTCAGTAATAGGGAGAAGGAGGGACAAGGTCAGAGGAAAGCTTTAATCCCCAAGCACGCACAGCCTGGAGGCTGAGTTTCAGAATTCAATTGTGAATCTAGTAACACTTGCCCAAAACCTAAATTATACCTTGGAGTGTGGGCATCCTGCCTTGAAATGGGAAATTAGACAGTTTCAGAAGGCTGCACAGCTGTGTTGCCTGAGCCGTTTTGTTCCAGGCTAACTGGAACAGGCGGTGAACCTTTGGCAACCGAGGAGAGCAGTGCCAGGAGCCTGTAGCCTGCTGTTAGGACCTGGGCAAGAATACCAAGCAGGGCTCCGAGCCGCCTGTGAGCGGGTGCGGGAGAGAGCAGACGCCCTTCCTGAGTCTGCCCCGCCCTGCCCGCCCCTCCCCCCAGACACTCTGCCACCATCCATCCCTGCCACATCCCTGCCAGCCTCCTCTTCTCCTCTGTCCTCGGCAAGCTCTCATGAGGCAGGGCGGCTGCAGACAGATGATGCTTCAGACTGTCAGTAAGCCCAGAAGGATGTTAGGTCAAAAGCCCCAATGTGTTTTTGTTTTTTTGGTTTTTTTAACTGAAGTATAGTCAGTTACAGTGTGTCAGTTTCTGGTATACAGAATAATGTCCCAGTCATGCATATATATACATATATTTGTTTTCATATTCTTTTTCATTAAAGGTTATTACAAGATATTGAATATAATTTCCTGTGCTATACAAAAGAAATTTATTTTTTATCTATTTTTATATATAGTGGTTAACATTTGCAAATCTCAAACTCCCAAATTTCCCCCTTCCCAACCCCTTTCCCCGGGTAACCATAAGATTGTTTACTATGTTGAGTCTGTTTCTGTTTTGTAGGTGAGTTCATTAGTGTCCTCTTTTTCCTTTTTTCTTTTGTTTAGATTCCACCTATGAGTGCTATCTTTCTCTTTCTGGCTTACTTCAGTTAGAATGACAATCTCCAGGTCCATCCATGTTGCTGCAAATGGCATTATTTTATTCTTTTTCATGGCTGAGTAGTATTCCATTGTATACATATACCACAACTTATTTCCCTAACCCTAACCAAATGCCCTTTTTAGGTAAGTGACTTTCAGGCACGATCAGGCCAGAACTCTGTTTCTTCTCCCCCTGGCTTTGGAGAATTTGGAGCTTAGGGTAGACAGGTGCCGGTGTGCTCAGCTTCTTTAGTCAGGTCTCAGGACTCTCCAGGGCTTCCTTTGGGGTCTGAAAGATCTCATTACAGTTGCTGAGAAGCCCACTTGGCCAGACGCCAAACTGTGGGGGTGTTGTTTCCTTTGGGTTTGTAGGAGCCAAGCACTGAGAGATACCATGGCTTCTCTAGGGATGCTGAGCCCATCACAGGCTGCCCTGTCACCTGCCACCCACAAAAGTCCTCCTGCTTTTCCTACTTCCTTACTGCTCTCATCAGAACCTCCCCAGAGCACATGCCTTGAGTCAGGAAGCCAAAGCTGAGACTTGTCTCTATAAAGCCCAAATCCTGGCGAACGCTCTCACACAACACATGAGAACTTTGGAAAGCAATGGAGGCTGACTTGCTTCTGTAATGAGGAGCGGAACTGGCAGTGGTGGGTACAGTGGTGGGAGGGGACCTTGGGAGGGAGGAGTCTGCAAGAAGCAGGTTCCATGCATCTCAGCCTTCTCCTGCTTCCCCGTGTTATGGATGTGTGTGTGTATGTATGCATTTGAACCTATTCGTGTTAATCACTGAAACAAGCAAAGACTGAGATGCTTACACACATGCACCATGTGGCCACGTCACAGGGCTCACAGTCCTTCCTGCTTTCTTGTGTTGATTTTGTCTTCAAAGACATACACATCTATAATTTTGTGGTAAGCATCCAACTGCAAATACCTTGAATGTGTGGAATTATTTAAGTATTCTTTGATTCTCCTACTTTTTTCAGAAAACATTACAAAGCTCACGGCCCCCCGGGGACCTAAGTGTAGTAGAAACTAAAAACACCAGTTTCCACCTTCTGATTGGCAGGCACTGTGTGGGGTCTCTAGGCCTCTTAGACTCATATTCCCTCCCCCAAAAGCACTCTGAAGTGAGGCGGTATCTTCCTTATTGTACAGCCAAGGAAAACAAAGCTGAGAAAACTTGCTTGAGGTCCCACAGCTAGCAAGTTACAGAACCAGTGTTATTACCGAGGCCAAACTCATTCTGCTCGCCGCACAGCAGGCCAGTAAATTGGGAGACAAGGTGTTGGGTCAAGGAAGAGTGACTTTATTTGGAAAGCCAGTAGACCAAGAGATGGCAGACTAATGTCTTGGAGAACTATCTTCCCCAAGTTAGAGTTCAGGCTCCTTTTATACTAAAAGGGGAGGGTAGTATGCTTGGTTGTTGCAAACTTCTTGGTCTAGGAATTCTTTGTTCTTGGAATCCTTTGTTCCTGCAGCTGTCCACGTGGGTCAGGTCATGGTGCCTCTGTAAACCTCCAACAAAACAAATGTTATTTTCTATTCTGCAACTTGTTATCTTTATATGAATGGAAAAGTGTTAATATCCTTAAAGCATAGAGCCTTAAAAATGGGCTGTTCTGTATATTTCAGGCTACGGGCAACATTTTTTTACAAAAGGTGCAGAACCAGCAAAACTAAGCCCAGGAAACAGAGCACAGGGTTAAAGCCAAAGAAACAGATCTAATATGGAGTCAGGCTTGTTCTTTTCTATTACACCAAGATGAACCTAAAACCCACCGACCCCAGGTCCAGGCCTTCCCACCACGCCCTGGGCTGAAGGGCTCTGTGGGAAGCAGGGCCACGTGTGAGCAGAGTGCCCTGGGAGCACTGAGCAGGGAGCTGCCGTCTTTGACTGGATGAACTGAGAAGCCATGATCCCATCAAGACAAGGTGACAGTCGGGTTGGGGTTTTGGAGATACCCCAACATCATCTACTGACTACATTGTCACCTAGCAAGAAAGGGGTAGGGGCAGAAAATATGCATGTGAATGGATACATCCACGTCCAACACCTCATACGGCTTTCATGTTCAGCGGGCAGGGCGATCTAGCCCCGTGCTAATGATAAATAAGCTTTTATGTTCATGCAGCCTGCTTCCTTGGTCAAGAGTGTTTCTATTATGCAAGGTGGCATTTACCCTGGCCCCTCAGTTGGAATTTGAACAGGTTAAAATACAATGTGTGCAGGTTGTTAGTCTCCCTGACCCTTTCACCTCCAAGCTCCACACTTTGACTCTAAATGAGAATATTTTAGATGGTGAGAATCAGAGGAAATATCAATAGATACACCAAGAGTCGGAATTTTCCTCCCCTCTCTCTCTAAGTGGGCTCCCAGGTGTATCCGTGGCTGCATGCTCTCACTCCAGGGTGCTGAGAAGTTAAGGAATCAGTATTGACACATTATTAACTGAAGTCCATACTTTATTCAGATTTCCTTCATTGCCCCTACTGTCCTTTGTCTATTCCAGGGTCCCAGCCAGGATACCACGTGATGTTTAGTTGTCATGTCTCCTTCGGTACCTTTTGGCTGTGAGTTTCTCAAACTCACAAGACTTTCCTTGTCTTTGATGACCTCAGTGAGGAGTCCTGATCAGATATTTCACAGAATATTGGGATTTTCCAGATGTTTTTCTTATTAGACTGGGGATGTAGGTTTGGGGAAGGAAAGCTACAGAGGTCAAGTGCCATCTCCATATCCAGGGTACCTACCATCACCATGACTTTATCACTGTTGATGCTGACCTTGGTCGCCTGGCTGAGGCAGTGTTTGTCGGGGTCTCTAATGTAAAGCATGGAACATTTTTACAAGCTTTGTCCTTTTAGTTCGGGAGAGTACAAAGCAGTCTGGGCCAATGCATTTGTGTTCTTCCCCATGATGTCAGCGAGACGTTACCTGAATATTAATGATCCTGTTATTTTATCAGAAGCTGAGCTAACCTTTTCATCCACCTAATTCTGACTCTCATTTTTGTTTGGAGGAAGTCTTTAAGAGAATGTCTTTAGTGTGTAGGTTTGTTCCCCTGTCACAGCTGATTTTCCTCCCTTCTAGAATGGCAGCTCCTTGAAGGAAATGATCATGTCTTCAATAAATAGGCACCATATACTACATAAATTCCACAGTGCAGTCACATCTTCGGTATGTGGTCACCTTATAACAGCCTCCACCTTTAGTCCATCTGTCCCCCAGCCCACAAATTACATGTGTGCCAAGGGGCTTCATGGCACTGCTAGTAAGCATTTGTTCCCTCCTTTCTTTGGGGGAACTTGGGGCTATAGATCAGAGAACTCATCATGTTACAGAAAGAGCCAGAATTGAGATGTTTCCCTTTCCTTGAATCTGGGTAGTAGACAAAGACAGTAAAGGAGCCCAAGACAAAATCACCAGCACTTAGAAGCCCCTGATGTTTAAACCCAGAATGGTCATTGAAAAAGCTTTAATTTCACTTCTACGTTGATGGTATTCAAGTAACTATTACTGCTTAACAAACCACCTCTAAAAATCTTAGTGGCTTAAAAACAACAACAATCATTCATTTTACTTATAAATCTACAGTTTGGGTAGGAATCACTTGTCTCTGCTCCCCGCAGACTGGGCTAGGGCAGCTTGAGTGGGGCTGGAAGACCCACTTTCAAGATCGCTCACTCCCCTGGCTAGCAAGTCGGTGCTGGCTGTCATCTGGAAGTTCAGCTGGGACTGAAGGCCAGGGGCCTCAGTTCCTTTCCACATTGCTCCCCGCCATGGACGACTCAGGCTTCCTCACAGCGTGGCAGCTGACTTCTGAGAGTAAGCACCCGACAGTAAGTACTAGGAGGCAGCTATACCATCTTTTATGACTTGGTCTCAGAAGTCACATAGCATCACTTCAACTGCAGTCACAGACCCACCCAGGCTCCAGGGGATGGGACATAGACCTCACCTCTCCATAGGAATGCTGAAGTCACATTTAGGAAGAATAAGTTGGTTGGCATGTGTTAAGGTGGTTATTTTTGGAAAATATAAGCTGTCACAGCTGGTTAGTGATTTGATTTAGAAGAATTTATTTTTTTCCCAGTTTTATTTAGATGCAGTTGACATACAACATTGTATTACAAGATAATGATTTGTGTCTATATTGTGAAATGATTATCGCAATGTTTAGTTAACATCAAGCACTTCACATAGTTTGAATTTTTTGTGTGTGATGTGAACTTTTAAAATTTACTCTCTTAGCAACTTTCAAATATGCAATACATATCGTGAACAATAGGCACCATGTTGTACATTATGCCCCAAACTTACTTATTATAACTGGAAGTTTGTACATTTTGACCACCTTCACCCATTTCCCCTACTCCCTACACCCCACCTCTGGGAACCACCAATGTGTTCTCTGCTTCTAAAGCTTGACTTTTTTTTAATTCCACATGTAAATGAGATCATAAGTATTTGTCTTTCTCTGTCTGACTTATTTCACTTAGCATAATGCCCTCAAGGTCCATCCAAGTTGTTGCAAATGGCAGGATTGCCTTCTTTTTTGTGGCTGAGTAATATTCTTGTGTGTGTGTGTGTGTGTGTGTGTCCCACATTCTCTTTATCCATTCATCTATCAGTAGACATTTAGATTGTCTCCATGTCTTGGCTACTGTAAATAATGCTGCAGTGAACACGGGGGAGCAGATACCTCTTCAAGATAGTGATTTTGTTTCTTTCAGATACGTACCCAGAAGTGGGATTGCTGGATCACATGGTAGCTCTATTTTTAATTTTTTGAGGACCCTCCATACTGTTTTCCACAGCAGCTATACCAACTTCCATTCCCATCAGCTGTGCACAAGGGTTCCCTTTCCTCCACATCCTCACCAAAACCAGTTCTCTCTTATCTGTTTGATAACAGTCATTATAGCAGGTCTGAGGTATTATCTCACTATGGTTTTGATTTGCATTTCTCTGATGATTAGTGATATCGAGCACATTTTCTTGTACCTGTTGGCCATTTGTATGTCTTTGGAAAAATGTCCATTCAGACCCTTTGCCCCATTTTTAAATGGATTATTTGGCTTTTTCTTTTTCTTTTCTTTTCTTTTCTTTTCTTTTTTTTTTTTTTTTTTTTGCTAATTGAGTTGTATAAGTTCTTTATATATTTATGTTTGTTGTGGCCAAGGTGCTGGACTGCGTATAGGGAATAACCTTGAACCAGACAGTCTCTGGCCTCTTAACAGCACAGAGTTGAGACAGGGAAACATAAGACACTGGGCATTTCCATTCAGAGATGAGGCCTGGAATAGGGGTCAGCTTAGAGGTTACCAGCCCACAAGGAGGGACTCCTAACAAAGTCTTCAAGGCCCAGCAGGAGTTCTAGGTGGAAAACGCTTGCCCCAGTTGGAACGGAATGACTAAGGCAAAGAAGCAAAAGCTGAAGGTGAAAGTCAGCGTGGTTGCCCAAGTGTTTCTTCTTCAGGGGGACGTTTTGCTTTTTGATTGTGGCCATCACAGCTGTTACTGTTGTTATGTCATTGCCTGTCTTCATGAAGTGTCCTCCTCCTCATGTAGGACATTTTCCTGGATCAAAAATTGCTCAGTACCTGAGGTCTCAAGCAGCCTAATCAGAGAAACCTGGGTTTAAATCCTGGTACTGCTACACGGTGGCCGTTTTGACCTTAAACAAATGGCTTAATGTTAGCATGGAGGTGATGGGAGGACTCAGACTGCAAATTTGTCATTCTTGCCTGTTCCCCGCTCCCAAGAAAGGACCTGGACTGTGGGTGCGTGCACATGTGAGTGCAGTCTTTGTTAGGAAGCTGTGGTCTGTCAGCCTCCCAGAGCTGCGGCACGGGGTGGATCCATGCCAGCTGGAGACCTTGAGTGTGTCTGGGGCACCCACGCCTCATCTCACATGCTTTTCTTGCCTGCATTTGTTCTAGAGATTGTACTCTGAGCGGTAATTCCCAGTGGAGTCATGGGCCTCACCAGCCTAGCTGTTGAACCCATGATCTGCAGACATTCCTGGAACCCACCAGGTGATGGCCTCAGGTGTCTCTAAGAGCTAAGCAGGACCCTCTGTCCTTGAGCCCTGTGGCCTGAGGCATGTCCCAGCAGGGCCTTGATGGGAGGGAACATTTGGAATGTGGCTTCCTGGAAAGAGAGTAGCAGCTAAGATGTGCACCCCAAACTCCTCTTTTTCTTTATAAAAAGACTCCCTTTCACAAAACGAGTACCTGTTAAGAGCAGCCGCCCAGCTCACCCTAAAGCCCGCGATGCATGTTTGTTTGAGTGAGGGAACCGTGCTCTGAGGAGTGAGGGGGGTTTGATCTTAAAACAAAAGGGCTCACTGGAGTTCAGAGGATGGAGCACCTGAATCCCAGGACCACATAAAGAGATCCCTGTGGATTTGGAACATCCATGGGACTGGCCGGGGAGTGTGTGGCCCAGGGTAAGGATTCCACTTTGTTCGGCCTCAGCCTTCTCATTTGGAAAGTGGACGAGTTAGATGCCAGAGGGCCCTAGGATCCCTTCCAGTTAAAAGACAGTAACCCGGAAATGAGAAGAGCTGTTTCCCGGCAAGATGGTATGTTACTGCCCATGCAGAAAACAGACTCCCTGATGGCCAGGCTTGGTAGGCCTGGATTCTCCTTCTTCTTGTTGAAACATCGGATGCAGAAGCTAAATTCCCAAGTGTTCCAAATATCTATTGCTGCAAAACACCCTCTCCCCCCGACTGTGGATTAAAGCAGTAACAATTGTTTTTTGTGCCCCTGATTGTTAGGTTGACTGGGCTCAGCTGGGCAGCTCTGACTTGGGGTCTGTGTGGCTGTGGCCAGCAGTGGCCAGGCCAGGCTCGTCTCCCGGGCTCCTCTCTCATGTCGATGCCCGGCTGGACCTGAAACAGCTGGGGCTCCTCCTCTCTCTCTCTCTCTCTCCCCAAGGGCTGACCTTGACTTCTTACACAGAACGGAAGGCCCCCAAGAAACACCTGCAGAAGCTTCATGACCTTTTCTACCCCTGGCCTTGGAAGCCACGTGGTGTCATTTCTACCCCATTCTGTTCACAAAGGCTCACTTAGGCTCAGAGGGAAGAGGAAACAGACCCCTCTGCTTGCTGGGAGGAGTGTCCGAGAACTTGCAGGCAGGATTTTAAATCATCACCCCCAGCATCCAGGCTGGCCATCGTGCTTAGTGACAGGGGATGGCTGAGAAGGCATCTCAGACCCTGCTGTTCTGTCACAGGGTTTTGAGGCATTGGAGCAAATATCTGGCAGTGGAAACCTGGTTGAATGGGGAGGGAAGCTCTCCTTAGAAGAAGATATTTAAAAGTACAAGGAAAATGAGATAGAATTCTGTATGTGCAGGAGAAAATGTATCCATATAATAAATGTGTCCTGTGTGTGTAAGCGATTTTAAGAGCAAAATTATACAATTAATTGAATTAGTGAAACGATTGTGTGCACCAGATGCCAGGATTAGGGAAGAGGAGAGAATGAGAGTGGGGATACCCAGCTTGTACTGCTTCAAGTTTCCCCCGTTACTTACAAAAGAAAGTTAATTGAATAACTTGTTAAAAGCACCCTAAATGTATAATATAGAACCCTGAAATGGAGAGAGACGAAAACAGGATTAAGAGGGAAGGAAAATGAAAAGACCAATAATAGAAAATCAGTTCTTAAGAGACTGTGGACCATTGCTTCTGAAGGTGCAGAGCAGGGCAGTGAGTGAACGTGGCTGAGTGTAGACTCTGGGGCCGAGCTGCCGGGTTCAAATCACGGCTCCCCGTCCCCAGCTGTGTGGTAGGAGGGAGCGTTCTGTGCCTCTCTGTGCTGCTTCTCCTCGGTCACAACAAGGAGCTAATAATAGGACCTGCCTCATCGGGTGGTTGGGAGGATTAAAGGTGTCAGGACAGCCCTCGCCCTCCTAGCACGCATGTTCTCAGGAAGCGCTCAGGACGGATTGGCCATTTCGCTCGTCACGAATTTCCTCCTTGCCTTTGCCAGATGCAAGTATCCTGCCCAATGGGAGCTGTGGGCAGCCAGCCGAGTAAACAGAAGGAGGAAGGCCTTTCTTTTCCTTGGGTCCTGGGATCACGTATGCATTGGAATTCAAGGGAGGAGGAGGCCTTCCTGCGCCATCTAGGCACCCATCAATCTGCAGGATTTCCACCCTCTACACTTGTCCTTATTCCAACATGCTTTAAAAATCGGTTCCATATTTAAAACATGTCAAGTTAGATTTTAGTTATAGATTCTCTGACATATTTGGAATCAGAGCCTCAGGAGTCTATTATGCAAATCCATGCAAATGATATGCAAAGAGGAGGTAGTCCCAGATTGTGAGGAGGGGAGTGAGCAGGCCAGCACAAAGGGCCTGGAGTGAAAATTTGCATCTGTTAGGGGAGCCCTGGGTTGAAGGCCTTGCACAGTTATTGTGACAGTCTGTGCCTTGCATTCAGTCCTTAACCTTTTGTGCCAAGGATAGACATTGTCCACAGTGAAGGTGACGGTGCAGGTTGAAGGGGATGTTTGGGCAGCAATGTTGCAGCAGTTTTTATGACACAAATGAAGTTGCTTTGAAATAATGGCTGTGATCCAGGCTGTGTCTCCAACCAGCTGTGTGTTCTTGGACAAATCACTTCACTCCTTCCGTTGCCTGCTCTGTGAAATGAGGGTATTGGGTTAAGTTGCCTGTAGGGCCCCAGTCACTGTGTGACAGCGAAATGTCACCCTCCAGGTGAAAACCCTTTGCATCTATGATGGTGGTATCCATTCATTGCACCAAAGGCTAAGGGGTAACTTAACAGTCCTCCTAGAGAGAAAAATAACTTCAGGGGATGCTGGCAACTCAAAAGAGCCCCAGCAAGGGCAACTGTGTTCACTTCCACTGTCAGTCTTATCAGAGAACTCCAGTCATACGCTTCCAAGCTGGAAGGATTTGAGCCCCTGGGATGCTCGTGGGGGAATTTCTTTCCCTGAGTAATTTGAAGACCAGGATGCATTAAGCCCTCTGCCTCTAGAGTCTGCAGAAGTTCTCCCATAGGCCAAGTGGTTTCCCCTGCCTGTCCCTGGGGTCCTGTCTGACAGCTCTGTGCCACCCTTGATGCTGCTGCCAGAAGAAGGCAGGGCCCTTAGTCTCAGCCTCATTGTACTGAACACACCTGTGGGCCCTTCACTTGAACTCCAGCTGTCTGTCAGGGCACCACCAGCCGGGCACAGGTGTGAGCTGACAGCCTCTCTGCCCAGGGCTTCTGTAATTCAGCCACATGGGTCTCGTGGAGGAGCGGGGAGTCAGGTGGAGCGAGCACCGGCATGGGGAGGGGGGGCTGCCTGTGCGTTGTGCTCCGCTCACAGACAGTTCCAGGTGCGTCTGCTCAGCTCCTCAGCCATCCCCAGTAGATGTGAGTTGCCCAACCTGCCCTGGGGTTGATTTTCCCTGTTTCACTCATCTCAGACCCCCATGGCTGTCCCCTCAGGTCACTCCCCAAAATAAACTCCCGGCACACAAGCCCTGGTCTCCGCACTCTCCTTTTTCGGGGATCTCTAACTGAAGACACTTACTTCAGTCTGCTCGGGCTGCTGTGCCCAGTGGCATCACGGGCTAGGGGTTTAAACAACAGAAATTCATCTCCGCATAGTTCTGGAAGTCCAAGATCAAGGTGCCAGCAGGGCTGGAATCCCCTGAGGTCTCTCTTCTTGGCTTACAGACATCTGGACTCTCACTGTGTCCTGTCAAGGCCTCTTCTCTGTGCCCGAGCATTCCTGGTGTCTTTCTCTGTGTCCTAAGCTCCTGTTCTGCTAAGGATACCAGTCAGATTGGATTAGGACCCACCCCAGTGGCTTCATTTTGCCCTAATCACCTCTTCAAAGGCCCCATCTAACATACAGTCCCATTCTGTGGCTAGGGATTCAGCACATGGATTTGAGAGGATCACAGTTCCACCCATAACAACACATATTGAACCAGGATGCTCATGAACCAAACAGAGGCTTATAAAGGAGTGTCCCTCAACACCCCAGTGGTCATGACCACCAGCCCTAGAAATAGATTGTCCCTGTGGAGTTAAACTGCCAGGGAGGGGCTGGAATGACCCTGAACCGGTCACAGCCCAGAGGCACACATTCCCTCTGTGGCTGTAACTTGTCCTCTTCCCGCCTCATTGATGGCAGGGTCCAGGAACAGCACTGTGTTTGGGATACAGCCCGGGTGTCACATACTTCTGCTATTGCGGGAGTTTGAACATGTTACTTAATCTCCCTGAGCCTCAATTTCCTGCCCTATCAAGTGGTTATGAGGGTTCAACTGAGCTTGAAAGACAGGCCAGAGCAGAGGCTCAGTTAATGGTTTTTACGATTAACCCAGATAAGCAGAAAACACTGTTGGTGTATGGGCAATACCATGAATGAAAGTTTACAAAAAAATAGGTTTATAGGACAAATTGTTGGTCCTGGAGAAGTGGGTGCTATGGTTTCTGTTCAATCTGTAGTCCCTCAGCCTCCCCCACCCACTAAGGTAGATGTGCAGGGTGAGGGGACACTGGTCCACTCAGACCCCACCCCACAACTAAGCTGGAGGAGGCCTCAGTGGTCCTGGGCCTTGTTTCAAAGGTGTGTCAAGAGAGCTCCTCCTCCTCTCTGCTTCTAGAAACTCACCAGGGCCCCTGCCTTCTCCTGTCAACTTTGCTGACCACCTCGGACCCCCCAGAAGTCACCGCCAGGGCCCCTGCTTTGACCATTGTCCTGCTGCAATCTGGTGGGGGAGGGAGACTCCAAGAGAGTTAGCAGAGACAGAGCTTTACCACTGTCTGGGCAGCTAACAGGGCTGAAGGAAGGGCCTGAGAGCAACCAGGCAGGGGTTCATGTGAACAAGGAGGAGCTCACAGGTCAGAATCAGGCCTTAGAGGTCTTTCCAGCACTCCTCTGTGACAGACACTCTTCCCTGCCCATGTGCTGTACGCTGGGGAGGAGGGGTGGGGCGGCCTTCTGGTCTATAACCCAGATAGGTCCTACATCTCACATTTACACGAGGTATTATTTTTAAAGATAGGCACATGCTGTTGTGATTAATAAAAATCCACACGTATTAAGAAGAGGTGTTAAATGCATAGGTTTTTGTCCTTGTGCACTTTCTCGGTGAACTAAAAGCATACACACTGACCATCATGCGCAGTCCAAGGTTTTTTTTTAATGCCCAGAAGGGTTCTTCCTACTCAGAAAGGCTAGGCTGTGGTTTTCACAGAGTTCAGCCTCACGAGCATCGTCGGAGAAGCAGTTAAAATGACAATGGAACACACCTTCTCTTCCAGGCTCCGCGCTGTGTGCTTTACAGGTGCCAGATCTGGTCTCTGGACCCCTGTCCCCTTCTGCCTGTCACTCTCCAGTGACACTGAGATGTCTGCCTGGTTTTAGGATCGTTTGTGGATTTGTACAGTGCTCACCCGGGGCCACAGACTGCCCTGTTCATTTTGGTGTTCTCCGGGGTCAAGGAGAGGGTAGACCCTCCTTAACTGTTTGGTAGGTGGGCCTGAATGAGCAGACATCTGTCGTCTGTACCTTTGTCTCGTTCATAAATGGAAGATTCAGAAAAGGCGTGGGAGCTGGTCAGCTCTGCCCACCCGAGTCCTCCTCACTGGCTCAGGGCAGCCCACGCAGAGCTGCCGGCTTCCCTGTGGTCAGGCCGGCCTCGACCGCTCCCTGGTTCACTGGGCCAGCAGGCACCGGGAGGCCACAAGCCCTTCCACACCCCCCACCCCTCCAGCCTGTTCCGAGAAGCTGCCCTTGGACGGGGGGCCATGGCATTTCAGATGCATTTGGGAAAGGGCCCCTTTAGCCGACTCTGGTTCCCCTGCAGCTGGGTTCAACCCCAAACAGGGGCTGGGTGGCACCCACCTGATGGACCTAACCCCAACTCCACATGGCCCTGTGTCTGCTGAGCATGGGCCTTGGGGAGGCTCCCGGTGTTTCCCATGAGTTCCCAGGCGTTCCAGGTTCGTGGGTAAGGAAGGCCCTGGGCTGAGCTGCTCCCAGGTGTTTCACCTCTGCTCTCTGTCTCCCTCTCAAGGCTTCCTCCTGATCTTGGCACTGACCGAAGCACCGGTGTTTGCTGCCCAGGAACCATCTCCCAGGGAATCTCTTCAAGTCTTCCCCTCAGGCACCACCCCAGGCACCATGCTGACAGCACCCCTCAGCTTCACCAGACACTCCTCCATGGTGGCTGCCCCTGCCTCCATGGTAACACGGACCCCTCATCCCGACAGACCCTCCTCACAGGCCACGGCTCCCATGGCAACGATGACGCCCCATCTGGACGGACACCCTCCTACAAACACTGTCTCCACCATCATGGCAACAGCAACCACTCCCCAACCTGAAGGCCCCCTGTCCACAGGGCCACCTCCTGCTGCCATGGCAACCACATCCTCCCACTCAGAAGGCCGCCCCCCAGGGGAGGCTACACCCACCATCCTGCCGACAAAGCAGAGGAGAGCCACCAGCCGCTCCCCCACAGCACCCTCCCGGGTGACCACACGTAGGCCCCCCAGGCCTCCAGGCTCTTCCCGAAAGGGAACTGGCAGGTTCACGCCCTGTCCCGCCTGCGCCCAGCGGTCACTCTGTGAGGAAGGAAGGCCAGCGGGGACGAAATCAGAGTTCCACACATCTGGGGCAGAAGCGGCCCCTGGGGAAAATCTTCCAGATTTACAAAGGCAACTTCACAGGATCTGTGGAGCCTGACCCCTCCACCCTCACCCCCCGGAACCCACTCTGGGGTTACTCCTCCTCGCCACAGCCCCAGACAGTGGCCACAACCTTGGCACCCAGCAGGACCTCGTGGGTACCACCCACCACCCCCCTGGTGCCTGCAGAGGACAAGCCCAGCCTTAGCAGAGCAGACCAGGGGGGTGGTTCCACCTTCACCAGCCAAGGAGGGGAGCCGGACACCACACCAGCCTCAGGCACCCCTGCCGGTCCACAGCCTGCCCCAGTGCCTTCTCAGCACCCCCGCGGTGACCCGCAGGACAGCCCCAGCCACAGTGACTCCTGGCTTACTGTCACCCCGGGCATTAGCAGACCTCCATCTGCTAGCTCTGGGGTCTTCACGGCTGCCACGGGGCCCACCCAGGCTGCCTTTGACGCCAGTGTCTCAGCCCCTTCTAAGGGGCTTCCTCAGGGAACATCCTCAGCCCCTCAGGCTCCAGCCAGCTCCCCCGGGGTTTCAGGAAGCACTGTTTCCCAAGCCGAGGAAGAGGCTTTGGCCACCACCACCATGGCTGGCAGGGTGCCCAGTCCTCTCTCCACGGTGGTGTCCACGGCCACAGGAAACTTTCTCAACCGTCTGGTCCCCGCCGGGACCTGGAAGCCAGGAACAGCAGGGAACATCTCCCATGTGGCTGAAGGGGACAAACCCCAGCACAGAGCCACCATCTGCCTGAGCAAGATGGACATCGCCTGGGTGATTCTGGCCATCAGCGTGCCCATCTCCTCCTGCTGTAAGTGCCTCGCCCCTCCCCACGCCCCCCACTTCTACCTCCACGATGGCAACTTGCCCATCCCTACAATTCCTTTGCCCCAGAGCTGGGCAGTCCCTGCCAAGTGGGCTACAACACCCCCCAGAATCCCGGGAACGAGGTAACAGGACAAGAGTCATGGGTTATCACTCCCCACGTCCTCGGCTCTGCCAGGCCGTGGCTCAGGTGCCCACTGAGCATGAAGGCACGACTCCCAGGAGCTGGGGAGAACCTTACAGGTAGTCCGGTCCAATTCTGCATTTTGCAGAAAGAAACACCAAGCTGGACAGGGGACATGGCTCCCCCAGGACCCCCGAGTTAGTGAGACGCAGGGCTGGGAGGAGCGCTCAGAGCCTGTCTTCCAGGCCAGGGCTCTTGTCATGACACCACCCAGCCTGCTCACACATGGAGCGATGGGGCCCCAACACACCATCAGGGAAAGTTGGTGCTTTCAAACTTACAGCCTCCAATTAGCAGAGCCCTCACCTTCCTCCCCAGCCTCCCTTCTGGCTCCGCTGCAGTCCAGCCTTTCCTCTCTCACTTCTTCCCTTCCTCCTGTCTGTCTTCCCCCTCAGAAAGAAGAAGAGATGAAGCTTTGATCTTGCAGGAAGTTCTGTTAGTCTTGACAAAAACAGAGTTCCTGTAGTTCAGTTGAGGCTTGAGAGCTCCGTGTGAATTCAGCTATTCTCCTCCGCTGCCTGTTTTATTTGCTCATGGGTGGTGGGAGCTGATGCTCTGTGGACCCCACGTCATCTTTTGCTCTCACTGGTATGTGGGGAAGGGCTCTCCCCAGGCCACCAGCGCCTCCTGCTGCTGCCCGTCACTCCTTTCAAGACAAGTCGAGAGGCTTTCTCCCTGAAGAGCCTGGTGCAGTCACCTGGGACCTGAGGGCTTCCTTTATGCCTTCCCCACATACTTGATCCTTGGTCTTTAGGGATTCTCTGTTTGCCTCACAGGAATCCTCACTGTACGCAGCCCCACACCAGCCCACACAGCCATCATCCAGGCACCCTCTGAACCCTTCTGGGGGTGAGAAGCCCCCTGTCTTCTCCACTCACCAGCTTGTTCCCCTGTGACCCTCAGATTGTTTCCTGGTTCTCTTGGGGGCCTGAAATCTGCCTCCTCATAATTTCCACTCTTTGGTCCTAACCTGTGCCCTCTGAAACCATACAGAGCAAGTCTGTCTGCCAACCCCTGGAATATCTGAACTGGCTCTCAAGGGCAGCCTTTTCTTTTTTCCAAGCTGCTCATCCCTGTCCCTTCAAGTCTCTTCATAGGGCCGCCCTGCCCCGGCCCTGCCCCTATCTGCCCCTTCGGATGGCCTCCAGTTCCTGCCTGCACCCCACACATGCCTGGCTGTGGCAGAGGACAGCAGGTGGCAGTTCCTCTTTCTGGATCCTTTGGTCACATTCAGGCAGCCTGCACCGGCATCAGCCCCATTGGTTGTAAGGCCTCACGTCATGCCATGGGCTTGGCCTGATCCCAAGAGGAACGAAGCCCAGAAGTTTCCACAGAGGAGGCTGTTAGGCCAGGTCTCATGCTTTTCCTCATGCTGTGAGTCAACTGTCAGTGCAGGGCGTGTGTGCCTTTAACACAAACCTGATTTCTGCTTGGCCTTGTTCTCCAGCAAGATCCTTTGTAACCTGGAGTCCAGACTCTTTCCAGGAGCCACCTCTCCCAGTTCTCTGTCTCCTTCTAGTTGAAAAGCAAAGCAAACTTTCCGTGCCAGGGTGGACAGTCTACTTCTGCTCAAGGACCCACTTCAGGAAAAGTGAAATTGTTGGCAGGTTGTATATTTCATTCTTTCGTTAAGCAGCTCGATTGTCGCTCATGGAAACACACAGGTATTCCTAAAGCTGTGACTGCCCACTTCTAACACAGAAGAGTGATAATGAGAAAGTGCAGCACTATTAGCCAATAAATTATTAATAATGGTCCTATTTGAGAAGTAACCACATTAGGGACAGCTTTCCAATTTTCCATTCGTTCCATGTGTCCAGAGACTTCAGTTTACAGAGTGTGTTCCCATTTTTTTTAAATCATTCCTCCTTCAAGCAGACTAGCCAAAGTATAAAATAAAAACAAAAAAGTAAACACAGTGTCCAAGGAACACACCATAGACGTGGGGAGTAAGTCCCCAAGTGAAATGACTTGCCCAGGGTTCCAATCACAGGTGAGTCAGCCCAGGTCTGGGGATAGAATCTGTTGGGTTCTCCCCAGTATATCCAGAGCGCCCACTGTGTGCCAAGCACTGCTGCACGCACTAGGGACTCAGGGAATCGGAGATGTGTGGTGCGGCCCCCTCCCCAGCTGCCAGCGCCCTCTCCAGCCTCCACCCCCACAGGCCACACCCACCTGGGTTTGCAGTTCTAAAAGGATTCCTCTGGCCCTTTTGCTATGTATGAGTTTGAAATTAGATTTTACTGCAGAGCGGAAAACCCATGGGCTGCCTGAACCATGCCTACCCCATCAGCCAAGACAGAGGCAAGGACACAGCCCGGAGCTGCACCTCCAGGACGCTTCTGGCACAGACAGGAGCCTTCAGCTGCTGGGATGGAGCAAGTTACTTCGTAAAGGAAGATTGCCCCTGGGAACCACAACCCCCTCCTTTGGTGTCCCTCTGGCATTTCCAGTCTGAGGGAGGCTCTCCTGAGCCCTCACTCACCCAGGTTCCTGGCTCCCTCCATGTCCACCTCCCTGTCCTTATTCATGGCCCCGTGGGACCATCCTTAATCCTATGAAGGCCCAGATGAGGGGGACACTGAGCTGGAAGAACACTGGTCCAGCTTCAAAGCGCTGTGCTCTTTCCAAGCACAGCTGAGTAAATACGCAGGCTGTTTTCCTGACCCAGCCCCACTCCAGCCATCAGGCAAGCAGGCTTCCTCCAGGTGTGAGAGCCCCACATTTCAGACCCTCCCGGCAGCCACATTTGTCCTAATAAGCACACTCTACAGCCCTCGAAGAGGGGTCTCCTCCTGGCTAGTTTGCCAGCTATTTCAGGCCATCTGCGCTGGTAGCAAAGTGCGTGCACAGATTTCCTCATCTGGCTTTTCAGACCAGCCCCGGCTCTGGCTCTGCTTTTCTCCATCGAGCAGAAGCCAGACTCCAGATGGGGAGCTGCTGGGCAGGTGCGCAAATCCCTGGCCTCCAGTGGGAGCAGTGGGCGGTCAGAGCGAACCTCAGGCCTGCCCAAGAAGGGGTGTCAGCACTTCCACCTGCCCTTCCAGGTCAGGGGCCCCGCTCAGCGGCTGGGAGGATGTCTGTTGTACCAGGTCCGAGAAATGCTTTGTCTCCTGAGCCCCCCAGGGGACAGCCACATACATTTTCAGATGTGCCGAGAGCTGAAATTGATTGGATCCAGGCCACATTTGGCTGGGGCTGGGGAGCCATGAGGCTGAGCTGGTCTCTGCTGCCACCATCTGGATGCACAGCCCACCACCTCCTGCTACGAGCCTGTGGGCCTGAAGCCAAAGCGGTCCATCCTCACTCGTGGCTGTCTGGGCTCTGGGTTCTCATCAGGAGGTCATTGTGTGGCTCTGTCAGGCTCCCTGACCTGTCCCGCACATGCCACACCCATTCTTGAGAATGTCCTCATCCAGCCTCCCTGAAAAAGATGGGGGTTTATGGGTGAAAGAAGGAAACATCCACAGCTGGCCTTCATCAATCCATGTTGAGCTGTCCAAAGCAGAGTAGGCCTCTCTCTGAGCCCAGGATGTGCCCCTTGCCCGGAGCAGGCTGGCTTCCTTCCAGACGTACAGTAAATGCCATGCAAGCGTCAGCGCCGCCTTCAGAGATAACACATCCTTGTGCTCATGCGGCCCTTGGCCGTGTTACATGTTGTTCTGTGAGGGTTACTCAGATCTGAATGTCTGTGAGTATCTTTTACTCACAGACCCCAATGACTTTGTAGTTATCATATAAGAAAACCTGGGTCAGAAGTATTTCTTTTTAATTGCTCTTTCCTTTTTTAAAAAAAAAACAAAAAAACAAAAAAAACTTTTCATCTTGACTTGTTTTGGGAGGAGGGGTAACTAGGTTTATTTGTTCATTTATTTAAATGGAGGTACTGGGGATTGAACCCAGGACCTTGTGCATGCTAAGCACGCGCTCTACCACTGAGCTATACCCTCCCTTAAGAAGTACTCTTTCCAGCAAAAAGAACAGGAGAGATGAGGACAGGAAGGCACTAACACCAGGTTTGTCTCCTTGGGGCTTATGAGCCAACTGAAGGGAGGCATGGCCTTGGGGCACGGCAGGCTTGGGAGGGGGAACGGGGGTGTCCCCGTGGCTGGACCACAGTGTCCTAGACACACTCTCAGGGTTCTTCTCTGTGCTTCCCAACAGCGCCCCCTGCAGGAACCTTGTGGCCCTTCCTCAGGCCCATTCTCACCAGCCAGATGGGGAGTCAGTGAGCCCCCAAATCTGGTTTCCCCAGACCTGTGGCCTCGTGTCCAGCCTGGCCTCCTTCCATACCCTGAGGCCTCCCCTGGTCTCCTCCCCCAGCCTCCAGAGGAGGGAAGTGATGGTCCACAGCTGGGCTGGCGCCACCGGACAAATTCTTCCCTCCAGAGTCTCCGGTGTCTCACCTACAAAATGAGGGGCCAACCTGACATCTGTCAAAGATGCCTGCCTCTCTCACTTTCCTAACATTCACCCTGCATGACTCACTCAAGACAGACCCTGGTGTGACAGAAAGGCTTGGCTTGGGAATCAAACACACCTGGGTGTGACCCCAGCTCTCCCACTCGTCACCTGTGGAACTTGGACAAGTTGGTCCAATGCTTTCTCGCCTGTGGAAATAGGACTCAGCGTTCACTGTGTTAGCTTGGGGCCTCCAGGAGGCAGATCCCTAAACAGAATTCAGCCTGCAAGAGATGTACTGGGGAAACACCTGCGAAGTATAACGGAAGCGGCTGGAGGAGGCGGGGAGAGCCTCAGGGCAGTGTGCGTGTGGCACGTTGCAGGGGAGGATTGGGAGGGAGAGGCTTGGACCGCAGGGCAGCCCTACGGAAGTTTCTGCCAGGCTGAGGGTAGTCCTCAGACCATTAAGAGGAGGCCCCTGTCCCACAGGAACAGGCCTGCTCTTGTAGCCCTGCCACGGCTGGAAGCAGCCCAGGAAACGTGGCCTGGGCACACACGTGGTGGTGAATCAGAGGGTAGTGGCCGGGCCCGGCCCTCCACTGTGCCTGTCCCTCCGCTGTGCCCCCGCCACAGGAGGTCTGAGCCAGCACTCCCGCGGCTGCAGCCGTCCCCCACCCCACAAAGACTTGTGCACAGCAGAGCTGATGCATCTGAGGTCCTACCACAGAGTCCGCCGTGGAGAGGTGCCCGGTGAGGGCAGCGGGCAGATAGCATGTTCACATAATAGGACTGGCCATGTGTTCTCCAGCAGGCCACGGAGGGCGCACTTTCCGCAGGTGTTTGAAAAGGCTGCGCCTTCGGGCTACCATAGGCTCTCATTTCCATTTCCCATCACACAGCGGGTCCCAGCCCTGAAACCAGGCCCCTCTCAGAAATGTCAGCACAGTCCTCAGGGCTCCATCTTCCAATCGGCGACCCTCCTCCTTCCTGACATAGCTCTGACAAGCCATGGCTGATCCCCACTGACATGCCTGGGAAGCAGAGAGAGCTTGCTGAACTCACACTCATTTTAAAACTGGAGGGATTAGGGATGCCCTTGACCTCCTCTAAGAGCCTTGAGGCTGTTGCGTTGGGAGAAGCAGAGCAGTGGGAGCTTTCAAGAGAGCATCGGAGAGGGGGCGGCTCCCACCCTGTATGTGCACAGAGCCTGTGGTCCACGCAGTGCTTCCTCAGGCACGCCCCCACCGGCAATCAGGACAAGTTAGGACGACCGGCAGCCAGAGGTCACTGAGACCCAGGTTCCAGTTCCAGTAATTAGCTGGCTGACCAGGGTTACTTCTGTTAACCTCCACGAGCTTCAGTTGCCTCTTCGGTGAATGGAAAGAGTGCCAGCTCCTCCCTCAGGCGGTTATTTTGTGGGTTAAATCAGACCATGAAGCCCCTGGGGACATACTAGAGACTCCCTAAGTCTGATCATACTTTTCTTTCTGGGATGAAAAGGTTTAATATGAAATAACGAAAGTGCTAAATCACAGGTGGAGCCTTGGCCTTGAACCACCCAACAGCTGTGCAGCCCAGTTTTCCTTTCAGGAAACTCTTACTCATTAAGCACTTGTTGTGCGTCAGGCAGTGCACTTGGAATCTTGTATTCATGATCTCGGACTCCTTACAACCCTGCCAAGTCCATAGGGATCAGCATCAAGAAGTGGCTTCCCTAGGGGGAGGGCAGAGCTCAGAGGTAGTGAGTGCTTAGCAGGTAGCAGGTCCTGGGTTCCATCCCCAGCACCTCCATTAGTAAATAAATAAATAAACCCAATTACCTCCCCCGCCAAAAAAAAGAACCAAAGAATGGAAAAAAAAAGTGACTCACCTAGTGTGATACACAGCAGAGTCACACCTGCACCTTTGGCATGTGGTCTCCAAGGCCATGCTTTTCCTGCAGCTGGGCTGGCTTCTGGTGTGTCAATGAAATGGTGTTTGAGAGGCCCCAGGAGCTCCCCGTTAGGCATGTGATCAGGCCAGGAGCACCAACAACGTGTGAAGGCGAGAATGCAAGGAACAGAGCTCTCCGTGCCCTTCCTGCAGGGCAGGACCCCAGTCCTGTGTCCTAATCAGGCCCAGGCTCACAGCAGTGGCAGTGTGGGCTCAGCCCAACCCTCTCCTTATGGTTTGGGTTTCTGCAGCTTGAATTCCCCCACCCCCACCTCACCACCCCAGGAGCAGGGTGAAAAGTAGTGACAGTGAGGAACAAAGACTCCAGAAAAGGGGCAGAGGACTTAGGGCCTTGCCCCAGGCCCTGACACTTACTGTGACCTGCGGCAGTTAAGCCAGAGTCTTTGCACCCTAGTCTTCTGGTCTGTAGGATGCGGAGGGTGCCCTAAATGAGCAGAATTTCAGGCTGATTCTGCAGCCTCCCTCCTCACTCCCATTCCTCCTTCAACCAGTTGAAGAAAGGGTTCTTGAGAAGGAAAGGAGACCCACAAAATTTGAAGAAGTCTCTACCAGCCAGTCTAAAATTCCTTTGAGCTCAAATATTCAGAAATCGCCTTTCTATTTTGAAAATGTTTGTAAGGGGACCTGGAAGAAGGGTAAGCAAATCAGAAGTTTTACTGATAGAAACAGATTGGATGGAATGGAAACTTGCCTGATGGCTTGAATGGAAATTCGTCTGGAAGGCTTGTCAGGTCAAGATGCCAGCGAGGCCAGCAGCAGGGAAGAGCATTCCAGGATTCTTCAGCCCACAGGGCTCTAGGCTGTGGGCCCCGAGGTCTCAGCCTGTGAGGTGCCAGGTTTGCAGCTACCCTACACCCTGGCACACTCGGGCCCCCGGATGCGGGCCAGACCTTCAGGGTGCTGTGGACAGAACTGGGCCTCCACTGCCCCCTGGTGGCCACTGCCACCACGGTGCTGGCCTCTGTGCACGGCTCAGCCTGGGCGTCCCCATAGCTCTGCCCACCCCTGGCCCAATTTCAGCCACCCTTTGGGCTCTGGTGATGGCGAGCCTGGGCAGGAGGTACCCAGTCTCCATTTACTGGCTTTTCCCCCAGAGGGCTTCTGTTACCCTGGTCACTGCATCACCCGTTCCACTGTGTGACCCTGGACAGGCCAGCACACTTCTCCGACCTCAGAAGCCTTCCAAGTCGGCATGTCCGAGCCACTCTGCGTCTGAGCCACTCTGCTCACAGAGTGGTTTATCAGCAACATACAATGCTCCCTCCTCCCAGGGCCTTCGAGTCTCCGGGACTGAACAGACAGGGTGTCATATCGCACGGTGGAAAGCCCCCGGCAATCCCATTTGTGCAGCGCGGGCTCCCCGTCGGCATTTGGCATGCCTTTGTGAGGCAGACTTCGGGGAGGGCTGAGAGCACAGACTCTGGACTCCAGATGTCTGGGTTTGCTCTTGGGCAAGTCACTTCACCTGAGTCTCCTTTTCCCTGTCTATAAAATGGGGGCCCTACTGGTACCAACCTCGTGGAGTTACGTGGAGGATTAAGTGAATTAATATTCAAAAGCACTTGGAACCCTGCCTGGCATATAAATGCTATATACTGTTAGTGGCTTTTTTTTTCGTGATGATGGTGGTAATGCTGATGATGCCAGAGCAGCTGTCTTTTCAGGGTCCGGGACCTCTGCCACCAAGGCCCTCTGTGGAAGGCAAGGGCTCATTGTGTAAAGTTCCCTGGGCTCCATCCCTCTCTGCCATGCTCCTGCTCCGACTGAGAAGGCCCCTCTTCAGTCCAGCAGTGCAGCTCAGCACACATGCCATTCTTTGCAGCCAAGCTGGGGGAAGCCCTCCCACCAAGTGAGCAAAGCCTCTCCTTGGAGCAAACTTAGGGGCGACCCTGCAGCCACCACAGCTAGCCGAAATTACAACCATGCCTCTTGCTCCTGAGCCCGTGAGTGCAGCCTCTAAATAGCGCTCTGGCCTCACCTACCTCACTGCCCAACACCTACCTCACTCCAGCCACACTGCTCACCCACATTGTTTGTCCCCCACCCCCCACCTCAGGCCCTTTGCACATGCTGTTTTCTCCACCTGGGACACACTGCCCAGCTCCTTCCCCATGTTCTAGTCTCAGCTCTAAGGTCACTGCTCAGGGAAGCCCTTCGCGACGGCTCTAAAGCAGCCTCTCCCCCAGCTCCCCTCCGTTATCTTTCTCACTTGGCCATGTTTTATGTTCTTTGAGCAAGTTAGCTTTCATGTTGTCTGGTCCCTCTGCACCGTCCATACACATGCTAGGAGGGAAGCTCGGGAGAGGAGAGCAGCCGTGTCTTTCTCTTCTCTCCCTGTCTCCCAGCACCTGGCACAAAAGTAGAAGCTCAACATAAATTAGACATTTTTGAACAAATGAACAAATGAATTAAGGGGGCAAGTGGCTGCGAGCGCGCCCATCACCGCCCCATCTCTAACTCGGCTCTCCCCGCAGCCGTCCTGCTGACCGTGTGCTGCCTGAGGAGGAAGAAGAAGCCGGCCAACCCCGAGAACAGCCTGAGCTACTGGAACAACGCCATCACCATGGACTACTTCAGCAAGCATGCTGTGGAGCTTCCGAGGGAGATCCAGTCCCTTGAAACCTCTGAGGTAACAAGCCCCCCACCAAAGAGCAGCCCCGGCAAGGGCTGCCGCTGCGGGGAAGGCGCAGGTTCGCAGGAGAGCACGGCGCATGCGCTCACGTCTTAGTGCCTGGCTCCTCCCAGCGTGGTCCCTGGGCCAGCGGCAGTAGCGCCCCGCCCCAGCGCACCTGAATCAGGATCTGAATTATCTAGAATCCCCAGGTGAAGGATGAGTATTTGCCCAAAACTCCTAACCCAGCTGGCCACTGAGAGAGCTGGGCTTTGAACCCAGGTCTCTGTGGCTGCCAAGTCCTTGCTCCTTTCCACTCTCACGTGGAAGGTGGGGCAGAGGTAGCTGGATTAGACACGGCCTTGCGTGGGGTTGAATGGAGTTTGTACTTTAGTCTTAGTTCGCGGAGGGTCATTGAAAGCTTTGAGCTTTGTGTGACCTAGTTTTAGATCTAAAAGAGTGTCCTGATAGCCTGGTGAGGGCACTCTACACATGATCAAGGAATGGATAGGAGGGAAAGGGGGGGTAGTTTAGTGGATGGATGAGTGTATGAGAGGACAGACAGAAAGCCTAGGAATAGGTAGGTCACCTAGGAAGCAGGTGAGATGGCCCAGGAGAGATGGTGGACACCTGGGTAAAGGCAGGGGGTGGAGGCTGAGAGTTCTGGAGGTACAGCCCCCTCTCCTCAGCAGATCCATCCCCCCGGCAGCCAGATGACCTTTTATAAACATAAATGTGATCACATCATTCCTGTGCCTCAAACCCTTCAGTAGTTCCCCGTTGCTTGTAAGTTAGAGTTCTAAGTCTTTGCAGGTGGGCCTGTCCCCACCCAACCCTCCAGCCTCCTCCAGGCCCCCCCCCATTTGCTAAACTCCAGCCACACCCATCACTGCATCAGGTGACATCACACTCCAGGCTGTGTGAGCTGTTCCCTGTCCTAGGGGTCTTCTGTTCCTCCCTGGCCCCCTTCACTTTCCACCTTGGCAACTCCGCCCCATCACCCGGGGCCCAGTGTAGCTGTCACTGCCTTGGAGAGGCCTCCCCTGACTGCCAGGCTGGCTTCACTCTCCTATGGCGTGGTCTCAGCTCCCTGTGCTTTTCTGACATGGCACTTATCTGGGTTGGAGTTATGCAGCTGTTGGTTTGATAGTGTAGTTGAATAACTGGCGGCCCCCACATTGCTAAATGCAAGGGGGCAGTTCTGGGCACTCATTCCACACGATCTACAAGCAGCGTCCGCACATTTTCTCTAGTGGCATCTGGTGCCCCACCCTGCCCTGTCTGTTCCTCCCCCAGCTTCCAGCTCCTCCTGTCTGCAGCGTTGGTTCCCTGTCCTTTCCCCGCCTCCAGTCACCGGAGGGTCCCAGCCCAAGCCTCCCACTGCCTCTCTTCTCCTTCTGCTCGGTTCCATGACTTTAAATCCCATCTTCAAAGTTGACTAGTTTCTGCTCCAGCCTTGTCTCCCCGAGGTCCAGACCCATGGGCCCAGCTTCGACCGTACGTCTAAAAATTCAGGAGCCTGAGACTGAACTCTTGGCTCCCCCTCCCACCCCAACACCTGGAAGCCCCCCACCCCGGTGTTTCTCAGTATTAGATGGCACTGCTGGCGCCTCTTCTGCCCCCACACCCCACATCCAGAATGTTAGCACACCATGGGGTCTTCCTCCCTGCGAGCATCTCTCACCACCGGCCCTGCAGCGCCTCGCCCAGGCTGCCAGCTGCCTTCATCCCCGGAACCCTGGATTGCTCCAGTCCCTTCCCCTACGGTCTGCTGGACCTCAGGCAGCCACAGCTCCTCCCAAGCCCCAGAGGGCTCCACTTCACACCTTGGGCAAAACCCAGATTCCTCTCAGCAGGCGCTTCCCTGGGTGGCCCCGCCCCCCTCCTCCCCACCTGCCAGACCATAAGCACCTGCCCCCGCCGCACTGGCCTTTTGGCCCTTCATCCGAAGTAGTGAGCTTGTCCCCACCTGAGAGCTGGCCCTTGCGCCTGTCTGAAATGCTCTTCTGGTTGCCTCCATCCCTCACTCCCTCCAAGACTCTGCTGCAATGCCACCTCCTCAGGGAGGTCCTCCCTGACTGCTCTATACAGGTTAGAACCTCACCCTCCACCCCTTGGTGCTCTGTCCCTGGCCCTGCTTTGCTTTTCTTCAGAGCACTTCTCACTGCCTGACATTGCACCCTTCTCGCTGCTGACTGCTGTGCTGTCTGTCTCATCTGCTAGACCATAAGCTGCCCGAGGGCAGGAGGCTTTTTGCTCTGTTCACTGCCCTATGCCCAGCCCATGGTAGCTGTTCGGTAAATGGTTATCACATGGGTGAACTATAAGCTTTGCTCACAATTTACCCATCACCCAGCCCAAAGCCTAACACACAGTGGACACTCAGTAAAAAAATCTTAGCTGAAGGACAGAAGGACAGGCCTCACGAAGGATTGACCTTTAGCATGGCCAGGGCACACTTGGCGTGGCAGAAGTGTTCCTGAGAACTGTGACAGTGTGTGAAAAAGTAGATTATTTGGCCACCGGGCTTGCCCACTTTGAGTGTGGGCTGTGAACCCCTGGACTCTGAATTCCTCGTAGTCTCTTTACCAACTGGTGAATGAAACCCGAAGCCAGAGGACGGTGCTGGTGAGCGCACCATCGGAAGGGCCCGGCTAGCACAGAACCCACCAGATGTCCCGACCCAGAGCACCAGGACACGTGGGACACAGGCCAGAGGCCCTGGCAAAGCGGCCACCACAGCAGGTCACACCCCAGGATCAGGGGGCCATGGTGGCTCCAGCGTGGGTTTACCACCGGCCCCTCCCAGCCGGCCCACTCCCCTGTTCTGCTCCATTCCCAGCCACAGCAGTTGTCCTCTCCCTGTGCTCAGGGGCCCTGCCACACCCACGCAGCCACCGCAGTCACAGGACACATTCCAGCATCCGCGTCCCCCTGATCCCGGGCCATGAGCTCACCTCCCGCCCAGCTGCCAGCTTTGGAGGCTGCCAAGTGCTTTGCCTAAGCAAGTTTCTCTGGTGCCCTGCTCCCTTTCTGGGCTGATGAAAGCAGCAGAACGGAATCCGGGCTGTATGGGCAAAATTGTGATGCCCAGAGGCACTTGGAAACATTTCTGTGCTTTCTTGTCTTTTTCCTTCCCCTCCTCCCTTTTCCTTCTTTCTTGCCTTACTTATTTCCTACAGAACTTTCGATTTTTTACCCAGTGAAATTTCCCTCATGCGGTTTACCCTTGGTGAACTCTTGCTTTGTGAGAACGGTAAAACCACAAGCCAGATCTCAGCCACCAAAATTCTCATCCGCAGCTCAACCCAAAAACCCAGTGCAGAAAGAGGACTTCTGTCCCCTTGCTGGCACACCACGCTGTTCTCCTTACTCAGACCCACGTCCACCCCTTGGATGCGCACTCAGCTGATTCCAGACAGTGAAGGAAACTCTTGTCTTTTGAAAAGTCATTTTACCAACAAATGGCCTTTCTTCCTTTTTCTCCTTATTACCCATAAAGCAATGCATACTTGTCAAAAATTGCATGTTTCGTTTAAGAGTCAACTTCAGAGTATTAATTGTGGCTTCTTAAAGTGAAGCCGTTTCTAAGCTGGTCTGGCCTAAGCCGGGTGCACTGAGGCCTGCTGCCCCATCTTTGTCCCGAAATAGCTGCAGACTCTGAGGCTTCCCATGTGGATCTGGGACAGGCTGTGACTTATTCTCCAGACGTATTCTGGGCCTGAGTCTGAGAACAGCCGTTTCGTGGCCCGCAGATGCTTGCAGTCCTTGGTAGTTGAGGCCAAAGCCATTCAGATGCCCTGAGCACATGGCCCATTTCTGGGCTTTTCCACTCCTGGGGCCGCGTAGACGGACTGAATTTTTCATTCACTACCTGTTTATTGTGCAGTCACACAGAGATTCAAATCTGTTCAGCTCAGCACATCCTGTGCTACAAGAAACAGGGTGAGAATTCTGACCAGGCTCTGGGAGGACCCAGGAACGGGAAGAATGAGCCGTGGAAGGCTCTGACGGGTGGGTGGCAGGAGAGGAGAGGGGCAGCGTTCGGGAAGGAAGAGCCGCGAGGCCTCCCAGAGGTCTGTGAGACCCAGGCAGGAAGGAGAGTGGACCCGGTTTTGCCCACTAAGGCAATGAGCCATGCTCTTATGTGAGTCTTGCATGGAGGGCAGTTCCATCCTGGCACCCTGAGATGGAGGTGGCTTAGGAAGCAGGACATCTTTTTTGGAAGCTGCTATAAAAATCTGAAAGACAAGCAGACAAAGCTCTACCTCAGTATCAGCAGTGAGGATGATGAAAAATGAGGTCAGGGGTGTGGAATAGGCGACGGGGATTAAGAGGTACAGACCTCCAGCTGTAAAATAAATAAGCCCCATGGGTGTAATGCAGAGCGTAAGGACCGTGGTCCATAGAGCTGTAATAACTTTGTATGAGGACACATGTCACTACACATGTCACGTGATCATTTCATAATGTATGTGGATGTCAAATCTCCACGTAGTACACCTGAAACTCACATGATATTGTGTGTCAACTATATTTCAATACTTTTTAAAAAATGTTTACCAAGCAATCCCAGGTGGAAATAAACATCCCTGTGAGTACACGGTTCTTCTTTGAGAATGGCCACCCATGAGCCCTCTGCTGCTCACAACATCCCTTCCTCTCCCCCCCAGGACCAGCTCTCGGAGCCCCGGTCCCCAGCCAACGGCGACTACAGAGACACCGGGATGGTCCTCGTTAACCCCTTCTGCCAAGAAACGCTGTTTGTGGGAAACGATCAAGTGTCGGAGATCTAAGTGCAGCAGCCCTCGCTTTGCCGTTCCTTCCTTTTGTCTCTAAATTATCCACGTACAAATATATATTATAAATGTCATCTTTGTGTAACCCTGACTTGATGATAAAAAGTTTTCAGCTTTTTTTTTTCCTAAGAATTGTCAACATCTTTTTTATAAGTGTGGATTAGAAAAAAAAAATTTACAGAACGATCCGTGGCTTTATAAAATAAAGGTATCTCTAAGCAAAGCAGTTGCATTGATTGCTTCTCTTAATAACTTGTCCCAGCAGCCCCAGGCAGGGGAGGGAAGAGACTGACTGCACCAGTGGATGTTACAATGGCCTCTGAGCACTTCTTAAAGCTCTGGTTCCTCTCCACTCAGTGTGAGGGATCCCATTTCTGCCCCTTCGTATGCACACCAACGGAGGGAGCTGGGCCACCTAGAGGGACGCGACAGACTCATGTGCAAAGCAGGAAGAGGGAGCATCTCATCACCCCAAGGACGAGCACCCTGAACCTCGCTGTTGGCTGTCGAGTGTCATTCCATCCAAGGTTTGGACGCAGGCAGCAGTATGCAGCCCACAGGAATGCACCGAGGACGTCAGGCATCCTCGAGCCACGTCCCCCTAACATCCCACAACAGGGAGCTTCCACTGTGCTCTCAGCAGGACTGCTTTCCCTGGCGACAGAAGGCTCCCCTCCAAGCACATCCCTGTGTCCTCTCCACCACCCACATCTGCAGTGGACACTCGTGCCTTCTCTGGAGAGGGTTTGGATGTGGGTCCCAGCACTGGAGCTTTGGAATACTCACCCTGCTTCAAGGATCCAAGGTTTATTAGGGTTCACCTTGTTTCCTGGAAAGGCCATCACATCACGCTCTTGAGGAACGTGTTTGTGGAAGAAACCTTGACGTGTGGAGCTGTCGTTTCTAAACCTGCCTCCTGCGATCTTAAAAAAACAAGACTGCCAAAGGTGATGGCTCAGGAGAAGACATCACTGTATCCATGCTCAGGGCTGCAGACCTGCTTGGGGGTCACAGCGGGACGTCTCCCTCATTGTCCCCTCCATCGGTGGTCGCCTGCTGCCTCCCTCACCCAAGCTGCGTTCAACTCAGCTCAGCCAGCAGGGATCAGACCCTCAGAGATGCTAGAGGGGCTTCCAGAGATGGCTGTTCTCCACTTTTTCCCTAATAGATAGTGGCTGGGAGAGATGGTAACTGCTTTGACACTTCCTTTCTCTAAAAGAAAAATAGTTTGATAGTATATTTTGAATATAGATGTTCTTATAGTCAGATTGGGACCTGAACTTGAATGTTGACTCTTACATCCGTGTTGTTGCTGTGGTCTTTTTATCATATCTCTTTTCTTTCTTCCTACGTTTTCCTTAAAAAAAAAAAAAAGATGGCCTTCAAAAATGTGTGTTCTCAATGTCCTATGAACCTACTCAACGTTCAGTTTGGTAATTGTCTTTCTTCAGAGACTCTTCAGCCCACGAGAAGCAGGTTATGTGTTGCTCTGAGACTCATTTCCCAGTCTGCTCCTGTCTGCCCCTCAACCTTATCATAATATTTCTGTCAGTGATTGCATTTAATATATCAATGTGTGTGTGTGTGTATAAAGATATCTGTTTGTAAAGTAAAACGTATATATAATATATGTAATCAGAGGTACATATGTTATATATACATACGTGGGATGTGTGACTTATTTTTCCTTATCCACAGAATTCAGCTCCCATGTATATATAAATAAACCTATTTTATTAGCCAGAGGATTAAGTTGCTAATACCTTTTGCATTCTTTTCATTTTTAAATAACTTTTTCGCCTTCCTTAAGTACCTGCACCACCAGTCCTGTAGTTTTTAATCGATTTTAACAGTAAGTTGGGTTTTATGAGAGTGATGAGCTAATAAGATTAGCCATTTATCATTTGATAAAACAAATCTTTTGGAACATGTTTGAGATTTTTTCCCCCCAAAACTCATTTGTCTTCAGGTCCTTGGAGACATTGATGTTAATTAAGATACACCGCTCCTCCCCCTCCCCTTCCCCGTGCTCGGGCTGTATTGTAAATATCTTTGGTCAGAGAAATCTGAGTTAACCTGATCCCCAAGTGTCACATCCCGTCCAGTAACAGTGCCTCAACCTGGCACCTTTGCAAACAACTTAGTCAGTGGCTTGAGCCCTCATTTAGCCTTGGACGATAGATGCTGGAATTCTTGCAGCTCCTGGGACCCCGGCAGTGTCACCTGTGTTCAAAGGATGTTATTATAACACTGTCTCCTGGGCACCATGGCCCTTCAGGGGGCACCAGAGGCAGTGTTCACAGCAGGAAAGCCACTTCTAAATAAACAAGAGACGCTACCAGCCTTTACTTGTTCAGGCTAGTTCCTTAATCTGTTCATCATATAACCAACACTGATATTTATAAAGTACCCTGCATGTCATCTCAAATAGACAAAGTAGAAGGGGGGGGGAAATGGAAGAGTACGTAGAATATTCCAGTAGGTGACCAGGGCTCTTAACCCTGCTGGTGTGAACTTGGGCAGGCACCCTGTTCTCTGGGTGCTGGGAGACAGCGGGGGTCCTAGATACACCATGGCCTAGGAGTCAGAAGAGGCTTTCTCATCCAAGCTTGCTGCTTTCTAGACAGGGGACCTTGGGCAAGTCACTGCAGCTCTCCGGGCCCTCAGCACACAAGGGAGAAGCGCCGATCACAGGGCGTGTGACGATACTCTGGAGTTGTGCAGTGCGCAGCCCACAGGGCAGTGCACGTCCACCCTGAGCCTATCTCCTCGGGTGGAACTGAGAACTCAGTGAAGGATGGAAATCTGCACAGCACCAGATGGAGTCAGTCCTCACTAGCAGCTGACCCCCTGCCCCTTCTCTCCTGGAGGCTGCTCCCACGTTGCATGATCTGGGATAAATATCCATCTGTGTGTTTTGGTCACTTTGTATATCTAAGACAGAACTTAAATGCAGTGGGTTTAAGGTGCATTTTGTTATCCTGGGGCCACAAGATCCTTTCTGGATACTGAGGGCATGAATTAAAGCCCAGGGAGGGGGTGTCATCAAATCCTAACTTGGAGCACCCTTTAAGCTCTTACTGGAAAGCCTCTTTGTTTTTATTTATGAGTTTTCTGGCAGACAGGGAAACAGAGGTGTAGGGAACATCTGATACATAATAAGTGACCAACGTGTGTGGGACCAGAATTTACCCACGGTCCCTTGTCTAGTGGGTGTTGGTTAGAGCCCAGGTCAGTCCAGAAAGGTGGAGCAACATGGCCAAGGTCAAGCAGCTGCTGAACACAGTGCTGGAGGGAGGAAAGGTGCTAGGGAGGGACCTGAAGCTGCTGCCTGGACGGAGGGAGGGTGAAGGAACCAACAGGCTTAGTTTGTTTCTCTTGAGTCCCTGGGGCTGCTGCCCACCAAGGCGGGTTCACAGCCATCTCTGTCCACACTTACACATTCACGCGTTCACACACACAGCACAGGTAAGGATGTAGAAAGCCCTAACATCAGCCCTGGAACACCTGGAGCCAGTCCTGGCTCAGCCACACTCTGTACTTGCAATCTAAGCTCTCTGAGCCTCAGTTTACTCATCTGTGAAATGGGGCTGCTGGCTGCCTGCCTAACCCTCTCTTAGCTCGTGAAATACACAAGCAGATGAGCCACCCCAATGGCCTGCACTGATCCAACCTCCCCACCACCCGCAGAAAAATCTGGGAGGTCAGGCACATGACCCTGCGGAGAATGCATGAGCGCCTCTCTGCACACAGCCCTGGGCGGGCCGTTTCCCTTTCAGCTTGGTGAATGGTGGAAACTCATAGAAAACAGCAGACAAAGCAGCCTTGGCATAGGGAAGCTTCCAGAGAGGCCCAGTCACGGGGACACTGGGGCTGGAAACCAAAAGCCACTGGGCTCTGTAAACCCACTAGGCACAGCAGAGGCAGAAGGGGTGATGAGCGCGAGGCGAGTGGTGGTGGAAGTGCCCGCGGGCACCAGCTCCAGCATGTCCCTCCAGAGGCACAAGGCATCCTTCAGGGGAGCACAGTCACCATCCTCCCTGGACAGCCTCCCGGCCTCCAGGACCATCACCGTGGGTGGTCTCGTCCGAGCACCCAGGGTCTATGTAGGGATGACACCCAGTGGGCCCACAAGTGGCCTGGGTGCCCGTGTGACCCGCCGGGCCCTGGGCATCAGCAGTGTCTTCCTGCAGGGCCTGCGGAGCTCAGGCCTGGCCACGGCACCCGCTCCTGGCCTGGAGAGGGACCTCAGTGCCGTTGAGGACCTGGGGGGTTGCCTGGTGGAATACATGGCCAAGGTGCACGCCCTGGAGAAAGTCAGCCAGGAGCTGGAGGCACAGCTGCGGATGCACCTGGAGAGCAAGGCTACGCGCTCAGAAAGCTGGGGTGCCCTCCGGGCCTCGTGGGCCAGCAGCTGCCAGCAGGTGAGTGCCTGGGAAAGGATGCTGACAGCTGCCTGCTGCACCATCTCCGGGGGGTCAGTATCAGAGAGCAAGAGTGCTGAGGCAAGGGACAGGGGAGTGAGTGGTCTGAGGCCAGAGAAATTGACCCTTACACTCTCATGCCAAAAATATCAATGACAGTGATAGCAACGATGACAATGGCTACCATTTTACTGAGCTGTATGCAGGGCCAGGCCCACGCCAGGCCCTCTGCAGACACTACCTCCTCCAGCGTTCAAAGCGATGCCACGCAGTGGTTCAGTCATAGATTGCGTCTTTAGAGGAGAAAACTGAGACACAAAGAAGTAATGTGCCCCAAATCTCACAGCCAGAAGGGGGATGGGGCTGAAATTTGAACCTGAATTCTTTTGGCTCCCGAGTTTGCTTTTGTCCCATCAGCCTGGGCTGGCTCTGTAACTTTTGTGTTAAGAAAGAGTTTTTATAGCCATCATCAAACGGAACACCAGCGAATGGGTGTGGTGTTAAAAATGATGGATAAACGGAGGTGGTTTCTGTACCCATCTTTACAGCACTGTCCGATAGAAATCTGAGCCATGTAGGTAATTGACAAGTTTGCTACCCACAGTAATAAAAGTAAAGAGAAACAGGTGAAGTTAGTATATCTTATTTAGCTCAATATAGTTTAAAGGTTATTTCAATATGTAATCAATAGAAAAAGTACCAATGAGATAACTTACATTCAAATAGAACTTCCTGCAAAGATGGAACTGTCCCATGTCCGCACCGTCTGGCCTGGTGGCAACCTATGGCTATTGAGCACTTGACATGTGGCTAACGAGACTGAGGAACTAAGATTTTCTTTTCTTTCAAATTTCATTCATTTAAATTTAAATAGCCGCATGTGGCCAGGGGCTATGTTATCGGCCAGAGCAGGACGCAGATGTTTCCCCTCTGCCCTTGCTTGGGCAGGACCTGCTCTCCAGGGTGGTTCTGCAGGGCACCGTGTTCATCCGTCATGTCTGCCCTGCAGCCTGTGGTTCTGATGCTGGGGCTTCAGCCAGCTTTGCACATCTCATCTGTCTCTTTGTGGGCGGCTTCTCCTCCCCTCCTCCCACAAGTGCTGGCCTTGGCATCCCTCTGAGCTAAATCAGCCTCTAGCCCAGCTGGGAACTGCCAGCTCAGACCCTCTGCACCCTGGGGCCCAGCACGCAGCCCCCAGTGGAGGTCATGGAACTTTGTGTGTGGCTGGGTACTGCTGGACAGACATGCTCAGGGGCTCCCCATTTGTCCTTCCTAGCTCCCATTTCACCCCAGGTTGCTTCTCCCTCCCCACCGGCTGGTGCCTGGCTGATAGCACAGGACACATGACATCCGATATTGTCCCGTCCACTTTACCCCCGGAGCTGCTGTTCTGCCTACGTCCATCTGCACTGTCAAGAGAGCCATCTTAGAGCAGTCTGGGGCCTGAAAGCAGGCAAATCTCAGGCAGCCATTCCTCCAGGGTTCTCTCCAACAGTGCTAGTTCCAAATATTTGTATCCTGTAGCCCATCAGAACATCCCCAGATCTTCCAATATTCAGCATCTGTCAGACAATTTCTTGCATTCAGATGCCACACAGACTTTTCATGAGAAGTCAAGCATCTCAATTTCTAGGTCAATAAGTATGGCCACAAAACATAGTCCATACTCAACAGAGATTGACTTGGTTTGGCTCCAAGGGCTTGGGCAACTTACACAACTTCTCTGAGCCCTCAGTTTCCTTTCCTGTGAAATGGGTACCATAATGCTGTGGGTAATCTAGCAAATCTGCAGATAAGTAAGTTGCATGGGTCCTGCGTGCAGGTAGACACAGACTGGGAAACTACAACTTGACAGCAGTATATACACAGAGCTGCGGGCTGGACGCCAAGACATTCAACCCCCACCACCAGTGTCAGAATCCCAAATGCGGGTCATTTTCCTTTTAAGGGACTCTAAGTGAAATCCTAGGTATGAATACAGAGTTCTCTTTTTCTTCATTTTTTTTTTTAAAAACATGGACTTGAAGATACAGTTAGACCAACCTGTAAAATGGACTTATTTCTGTATCTCACGGTCCAGTCTTCCAGCCATGTTTAGATCTTTTCCCTCCAAAAGAACGAAAGAAAATTCTACATATCTGAGAAATACACAGGATTTTTCCCTCTTTGCTGTTGCAAAACTGACCCACACTGCCTGCCCGCCTCCAGGTCTGCACATAGGGCTGTAAGAGGGCTTTGCTGGTATCTGCTCTCCACCCTGTCTCTCCACCCAGTCACCAGAATCATCTTTTGGACACATGGGATCTGACTGCATTATGTCCCTGCCCCAAACCCTCTGGCTCCTCATCACTGATAGGACATAATCCACAACTCTGGGCTCAGTCCACAGGGCCCTTCCGAAGCCACCCCTGTCCCAGCCTCACCACCCACCTGGGAGTCCGTGAACACATCACTCACCTTCAGCCTCACTGCTCCTCTGAGACGCCTTCCTGCTCCTTCTATGATCTTGTGACAGCCTGTGCATGCATCCACTGTGGCAGTTACCGTGTTGTCCGTTGCATTTGCGTGTCTAGGACCTCACACTCCAGGCTCACTTAGGCAAGTGAAAAGGGCAGAAGCTGGGAGTCAGGGGAACTAGCATTGGGATGTTGGCTCTGCTGCCTACTAGCTGGGTGGCTTTAGTTCAGTGACTTAACTTCTCTGAGCTTGTTTCCTCATTTGCAATTTGGAGATCTCTGTATCTACCGTGCAGGACTGTTAAGGGGGGTTTAGTAAAATCAGCGGCTAACAGCCTAGAAAGACAGTTCCTTCCTGGCATTGCAGATACCTAGAGCCATGTATACCATCGACGCCCAACAATGGTGGGACCTCCCTTCAAATCCAAGCAAATGCCACTTGCTTAGACCAACCACTCATCTGCTTCGTGTCTGCCTTTCCCCATCTTCAAAAAGGATACACACCTCTCAGGGTCACTCTGAGCATGAAATGAAATAAGATGTGAAGAGGGAGGGGCTGCAGGCTGTGAAGGGCTGTGCACATGCAACGTGGCGTCCCCCGTCAGAGGGCCCATCCCCTGAGGGCTGGGCCTCAGGCCAAGGGCTGGTCCCCCTTTGGAGCCTTAATGGGACCCCTTCCCCCCCACCCCTAACAGCGCCCTCGTCACCCAAGATCTTTGTGGAGACAGCTTCCCCCTTAGCCCTATCCATCCCCAAATGGCAGGCGCAACTGAGAAACAAGGCCCTTCCCACTGGGCAGTGGGGCCCCTGCCTTCCTGGGCGCTGGTCATGAAGCCCTAGACCTGCCCACCAGCAGGTCCCCACAGAGCTCAGGAAGGACCCACCCCACGCGGGCCCCTCCCCCTTCCCGGCCTAGAGAACAGCACCCCCCTCATCGCCCTCCCCACACTGCCCCCCACCATCTATTTCAGAAAGTGCTGCCTCCTGCTCACAGGGCCTCGGGGGCAGCCACTGTGCTGAGTGTTCCTGGGCTCCAGGATCCCAAAGCTCCCCTTCCTCTACCCTCACTTGGACCTCTGGGCTTGGAGCTTCCCACCCATCTTTCCAAACTCCTGGCCCCAGCATTCCTTACCCTTCACAGCACTCCCTTACCCACTCCCCTTGGCAGCCCATTTTCCTCCTTCTGCAACCAACCCCCCGCCCCTTGCGCACCTGGCAGAACTCCTCCTCATCCCTCAAGTCCAGTTCAAGGGCACCTCCACTGTGAAGCCCTCCCTGATCTTCTTTGCTTCTTCAGGGTCCACACTGTGCCTGAGGCTTGGGATAAGTTCTCAGTAACTGAACCCTGATGGGTCCCAGAGAGACATGTCACCTCCTCCTTTAGGCGGGGCTCAAACAGAGGAGCGAACAGGGACCTCTGTCACTTGAGAGCAGGTTGGGCTGGGAAGTCCACGTCAGCTGGGGAGCAGTGGGGAAATTCAGAGTAAGGGACAAGCATAACTTCCTTGTATGTCTACTTCTGTAGTTCTTCAAGAAAAGCGACAAAAGGGTTGGACAGGGATAGGGTCTGCCCTCCTGGCGAACACAGAGACAGCCCCGAGCCCTCCTGGGAAGGGGCCCTGCCCTGGAATCTCCCGCAGCCCTGCCCGCCCCCACCAAGAGCTTCCACCCACCTACTGTGAGGACACAAAGGCACACTTCCAGAAAAACAAGGAAAAGGGTGAGGGGGGAGAAGGGATTGCTGTCACTGTGCAAAAAGCCACAGCATAGAAAGCAACCCAGCTCCGGGCGCAGGGGGTTTACACCAACTGGGTCCGGAGAGCAGCCCTGGGGACACCATCTCCACCCCCATTCACTGTAGACGCGTACGAGCCTTTAGAGGACCTGGGGTCAGAGTCAGGGCCAGCTGCGTGGCCTGAACCCACGTGGCCCTGTGGGGCCCCAGCTCCTTGGGGTTTAAGGCTCTGCAGCCACCATCTTGAAGCTCTCACTAGCTGTGTCTCTGCATTTGTGTTTTGTAAGTGAAGTCCAACGGCACAGTGGAGCCTGTGTCGGGGAGTTGAAGCCTCGACTCAAATGGGGTCCCATTTCCCACTCTCCCTGGGACAGCCCAGTCCCACTCCCACAGAAGCCCCAGGCCCTTCTGGATCTCCACTCCTTACCCCACTCCCAGCAAAGCTTTGGTCGCAGGTGCAGGGAGGGCCAGGGAAGCAGCTTAGGGTGGGGCGTGGATCCAGGGTTGGCAGCGCTACAGTGCATCCAGCAGGGAGAGGGAGCACTTCTTGCCCACCTTTGATCCAGAGGCCTACAGAGTGGCACTGAGGTTCAGTACTCTTGGGGGTCACTTGTCCTCCATGAGTTAGGGTGGCTGGTCTGTGGGGAAGGAAGATGTCTGGCTGGACTTCCCCGCCCTGGCCAGGACCTGGCACATCGTCCAGTGGCTGGAGGGAAGGGAAACCCAGTAGTGGTGGGCCACACGCACCCCAGATCATGGGGCATGGCCCCCCAGGTGCTTACAAGGGTCACACCTGCCCCCTGAGTATCCCTGTGCCCGAGGGACTGCGAGATTAAATAGCAAAAATTACCATGACAGGTCAAGAGAAAGACCAAGAAGAAAGGAACAGGCTGTATATTTTAGCACCTTAAAAGACCCCATTTTTTCCTGTTTTTTGAATGAGAAGCTTGTATTTTATTTTGCACTGGGGCCCACAAAATTATGGTCCTGGTTAGAGTTAAATGTACACAAAGTTCCTTTTCAAGTCCAAACCGCTCTCTCCACTCCTCAGCTATGTTAGAACTTCTCAGCCACTTCTGCTAAGCAGTAAAAACAGACGGAGAAACTCACAGGTGGTGGCCACAGAGGCCAAGGACGACCCGGGCAGCAGCCCCCTGCTGGGCAGAAGGTGGCCCTTTCTCTGACTATTCTTGCCAAATGAGCGATACCGATGATGTGTTCTAGCCACCATATCAGGCCCTTTCATCCTTGAATAGGCCAAATGCAAGCTTGGAATTAGTCAGCCTCCCTGCCTCGGAACCACAGATAAAAGGAGAGTGGAGACGGAGGTTAGCCACAGAGTCTCCAAGCACAGGGGGCAGCGGAGTCCAGGGCCCGGAAGATGCTAAGCCTGACTTGAATATTTTCCCTGCCACTCACAGTCCCTCTTTCTGTCCTTGCGGGGTGGGGGTGGGGGGCATATTCTGGGGATCCGCCTATTTGGGGAAACTGCTGGAAAAGGCAATCTAGATCAGAGCCAGGTTTCTCTCCCCATAACACCTGTGGTCCTCACAGGTTTAAAAAAAAAAAAAAAAAAAGGCACAAGAACTAATCTCTCCTTCCTGCATAAAATGAAAGGCAGCAGGGTCATTGTTCATGATTCAGAAACTGGTGTCCTTGCAAGGGAGAGGGAGAAAGAACCATGAACGGTTTCAGTGTCTGCAAAAGCCGGAAGACATTTACCCAAGACAAACTACTCGGTCTATTTCTCCACAAATACAATTTGTCTGGTGAGAGCAGGCCAGTAAAGTAGTTACTCCGTTAGCCAATCTATAAAGGACACTGAAATATCATTAGAAATGTAACTACACAGAGAGAAATGGATTGAGGAGAATTCCTCTGAGGGCAAGTGGTGTATGAGATTGGAAGAAATACTCAGACGGACAGAGCAGGGGAGGGGAAGGAGGTCTGAGGCTCTTGGTCGAGGAATACAGGTGGTCACTAAGCTGCTTTTGAAGCTGATTTCCTGGGGGCTCTTCTTTTGCTCCATACAGTGTCTGGGAGAGAGCAAAACTGCTCAAGGAAAGAGGGGAGAGACTGAGTCCTGTCACTCGAGGCCTCTTTCTTTGCCCTCCCCAGATGCCAAGCTCAGACAGTCTTAAACCTCTTAAGAGCTCTTAAAACGTAAGGTCCATGCTGAGGAAGAGGACGGGGAGTCTAGGAGGTGTGCTGCAAAGGCGGGAGACTTTGAAGCCAGAGAGCCCGGAGGTCAAACTCAGGCCCCTCATGACCCCGAGGCCAGCTCTTCCTTGATCTCTCTCTGTCTTGATTCCTCATCTGGATGAGGAGGATGTTTGGAGACTTCCTTGAATGATAAATTATCTCTAAGAAGAAAAGTCACTAGTGGCCTTCCTGCAGAAATTAAAAAGAAAGATGCAATAACCTATAATGACAAAGAATATGAAAACGAATGTATGTATGCACAAGTATGCGGTAGAACAGAAACTGACTCTAATTCAATTAAAAATAAGTAAATAAATAAATAGATAAGTAGAGAGAGAAGAAAGAAGAAAGAAAGAAAGAAAGAAAGAAAGAAAGAAAGAAAGAAAGAAAGAAAGAAAGAAAGAAAGAAAGAAAGAAAGAAAGAAAGGAAAGGAAAGGAAAGAAAAGGATGCCTACTCTCTCTACCAGTATGTAACAGTGATCAGAGGTAGTAGTCAATGCAATTAGACAAGAGAAAGCAATTGGAAAACACCAAGAATTGAAACAAAAGAAGGAAAACATTGGTCTTTCTGGAAAGCCGAAAAGGATCCACGTGAAAACTGCACAATAAGCAACCGCATGATTTCAGTAAAGTAGCAGGTTATAAAAACACATTAAAGATCAAAGCCCCTCATATCTATAAACATCCCCAAAAAATATAATGGAAGGGGAAATCTCATTTATGATAGCAAAAAATAAATAAATAAATAAAATGCCTTTAAATACACTTAACAGGAAATGTCCATCATCTGTATGAGGCCACCATAAACCCCTCCTGACGGACACAATTGGAAAGAAGTACCATGTGCTCAAATATAAAGACTCAATAGCATAAAGATGTCAGTTCTCTCTATTAATTTATAAACTTCATGCAATCCTAATTTTAAAAATACCATAGTTGGGACTTTTCTTTTTTTTTAGAATTAGATGGGCTTATTATAAATTTCATTTGTAAAAACAAAAAGGCAAGAAGAACCAAAAAGGAAAACTGAAAAAGAAGAGCCTGGGGAGTGGGAGGCCATATAGCTCAGTGGTAGGGCATGTGCTTAGCGTGCACCAGGTCCTGGGTTCAATCCTCAGTTCCTCCGTTAACCCCCTCACTGAAAAAAAAGGTTAAAAAAATTTCTTTAATTTAAAAAAAAAAACAGAAGAGCAAGGGGAAGGGGAGTTCTCCCAGATAATAAAATATACTAGGAAGTCTTGATCATTAAGGCAGTTTTGTACTGGCACATGAAGGACAGAAAGGCCAATGGGACAGAAGACAAGATTCAAAAGTAGGCACCACTGCTGATGGAAATTTAGTATTGATAGAGGCAGCATTTGGAACCAACAGAGGATTCTTCAGTAAGTGGTATTCAGACAACTGGATATATTTTTTATATATAAAAAAATATATATTATTTTCGTCATAACAAAAATAATAAAATTGGATCTATCCCTCACTGTACCCTCAGATCAATTCCAAGTGTATCCTAGATTTAAAAGTAAAACAGGAAGTCATACAAGTAGAAAGTATGGGTGAATTCCTTTATAACCTGGGGTGGGAACATTTTTCCTTGATATAGTTCAAAGTCCAAAAGTAATTTGTTGATTCTGTTTTAAACATTGTTATCAATATTTAAAATTTGATTACCAAAAATAAACATGATTACCAAAAACTTTCGAATTTGCATTGCAAAATAACACCATAAGCAAAACTAAAAGATAAATGACAAACTAAAAAAGAAGTATTTGCAACTTAGAATACGAAGGGTTAATATCCCTGATCTATAAGCAGCATTTAAAATCTGAGGTTTAAAAAAAATGCCAGCAACATTCTTATTTTTAAATAGGCTAGAGATATGAACAGACAGTTGACATAAAAATAAATGAAGATGATTCTTAACCATATAAAAGGATGCTCAACTTCACTCATAACAGAGAAATACAAAAAATAAAACAAAACAAAAACTTACTTGAGATACCATTGTCAAAACTCCACAAGTAGGTCAATCTATTTTGTGGGTGAAGCCGTAGGGAAATAGGCAAGGTCATACAGTTCTGATGAGAATAAAATGTTACCACCTCTAGTGGAGAGGAGTTTGACAATATCGAGACAAATTTATATTCATTTCTGTATATGTAATTTGATCCAGCAGTCCCACTTCTAAGAATCTCTCCCACTGACATGCTGGCGAAAACCTGAACAAGAAGTATGCATAAGACCATTTATTTCAGTTCTATGAATGATGGCAAAAGACTGGAAACACCCCAAATACCTATCAATAGAGGGCTAGTTGAATAAAACAATGATATATCTGCAAAAGGAATGAGGACTAGCTCTATAACTATTATGGAGTGATAATCTCCAGGATATGCTGTTGAGATAAAAAGCAAGGTGGAGTGGGATGTCATTTTACCACTTATCTAAGAAAGAGGAAGGGATATGACTATATGCATATGTATTTGCTTATAATTGAAAAAGTGGAAAAATCAAACTATGAATGTTTTTAAATGATCACTTACAGGAGAAGAGTAGAGGGAAAAGAAATAGACACTAAAGTTGTTTTAATCTCTCTTGTTATGTGGAGGTGACTTTGGAACCATGCAAACATTTTACAGAATTCTAAAACAAAATTAAATCTGAAAAAGCAAGCCCTAAAAATCAAAAAGAGAAGGCAACAAATGAATCCAACTATGTATCAAACTGATGGTATAATCACACAGAGAAGAACTATTCCAAGTGACTTTTTAAACCATGGTAATTTTTACTGTACATCCCTCGTGGGATGCAAAAGAGGACTGCAAAAAGGATCTTACATCATTTCAGTAATTATGTTGTGGGTGGTAGGTTAGTATTATTCATTCTGACACTGGGATATGTGTGTGTGTGTCTTTGTGTGCGAGCATGCTGTGGGACAGAGCAAAAGAATCATTATATTTGTGTCATTGAGAACTGAGACTTTTAATGTGAGTGAAAGGGGACAGTTGTGAGACTGATAAAGTTTAGTGACAATTCTTTAGTCCAGAATTTGAATTGGAATTATCAGTATAAAATCACAATGTATGTCAATATAAAATAAATAAATATATACATATATATATATATATATATATATATATATGTGTATATATATATATACACACACTCATTTCCTAGCCCTAGTTAGTTAAAGACCTAGAAACGACAGTCAGCCCAGTGGTACTGAGCATTTTTAGCCTGAGATTTTGCTCTAAGCACCATCTTTCACTACAAGAACAGAAACTCCATAAGGAAATAGCTGGATTTAGGTTTGGGGGCAGGAAATATATAAGAGGAGTCTGAGAAACCAAGAAAACTATAAAGAACTACTAGAGAAACATTTAAGGACTTAAGAGCCATTAGAACAAACTCACACTAGTTAAAGATGGCTAATAGTCAATAAGAATATTAACTACGATAGATTGAAACACATCAAATATGTTGAAATCTCTGAGTTCAGTATAACACCCCTCCCCCAAAATCTCACTAATTAGTTACCTTGGAGTCAGCTGGGAAACCATCTCATTTTTTATGAAAACTGGTAGATAATGAGGAAGAACCAGGCATTTTTCCTGTCTTTCCTATAAGACTTGTAATTACATCATGGTTAAAAAAATAAAACAGAGTGGAAAAAAGGAAATGTCTTTTTATAAACTATTACAGCCAAAGAACAGGTAATAATGTAATTATGAGTTTTATTTACATTTATCATTAAAATGAATTCATAAAACAAGCTTTGAATATCACCATTTTGAAACCATAATAAAATACTAGATCTAGGCAATAGCAATCATCAAATGGATGCTAATATCACGAAAAGAGGGACCAGCAGACACACACCCTCTGGTGGAGCACAAAACATCACCTATGAAGTAGTCATGCCAAGAGGAAAAAAAAGTAAAAAGTAAAAAGAAAAAAGAAAATTACAAGTGATTAAGCCTCAAGATAGAACTCCTAGTTTACAGGAAACACAGAGATCAGATGAATGCGTAAACTGGCAGCACAGAGATGCAATCAGCACATTCAGACTGTGAGAAACTACAGGACCAAACATCCAATTTTTTCAACAAGCAAAAATCGCAAGAGGGAAAAAAGGGAGATGGGGAAATCTACAAGTTGAAAGAGATTAATTTGACATATCAACCCACTGAAATGGGCTTTATTTGGACCACTATTCAAAGAAATTGTTAAAAAAAAATACATCAACTGAGGGAAGAGAAACTGGGTACCTGATGATACTGAGGAACTGCTGTTAACTTTAAGATGCAATATAACTTTTAGATTTGTAGAAGTTATATGGTTTTTTAAAAGAATTTTTATAATTTAGCAATTCATACTGAAATATCTGAAGAAGAAATAATATGTCTAGGATTTGTTTAAAATAATCTGGGGCTGAATGGAAATGTGAGGGGATTTTGGTGAAACAAAACAGGCCATGTGTTTATAACCACTGAAACTGGCGATGGGTATACGAGGGTTCATTATACCATTCGCTCTCTTCATATATGTTTGAACTTCTCATAATAAAAATCAAGAGAGAATATCTACCTCATAGGATTGGTCCATGGGTATTAAATGAAATAATGTATGTAAATTACTGGGTGCATAATCAAAATCCAATTAAAGTCTGTGGAATTGAATAAATGAGAAGACGCAGACGTGAAGAGAATAGTAACACAAATGACTGTTTACCTATATGAATTCATGGGTGGCTCAACCCCCAGATGCTGCAGCAGTTTAGAGAAGGAGTGGGGTCTTGATCAGGTCTCAGTGAGGCTGCCTCAGAAAATGGAGATGGAATGTGAGACCCAAGGAATGTGCCAGAGGGTGGCCCTTCACCCCGGGGCCCAGCGGGGACCAAGTTGGGAGTCAGGACCAGGCATGACCAGTCTGCAGGGCAATCTGCACGGGGTTGACTTCCCACTTGTTAAAATCAGCACGATGGGTTTTATTCAGACTACGGCAGTAGTGGGTAGGGACTTCAGAGGAGAACTGAGCTCACCTCTGCTGAAACAGAGGCTTTTGTTAGTGTCTAGGCACGCTGGGGTGTGCTAAAGGAAAGCGCTGAAGGAGGGTAAGCTGGGTGGTCTGTGTGATCCAGCTGTTGGTGTTTGCTGATCGGCGCTTAACCAGAGGAGAAACACCCTTCTCCCATCTTTGTAACAGGAGCAAACTGGAACAAGGAGACCTCCGCCACTCCCTGCAAAGCATCGTACCCTCCCCCAGGAACCCGGAGATGGGGGCGCTATCTCCCCAGGTGTCTGCATTGCACAGAGATGGCTCCCAGGTCCTAGAGGATACATTCTGGGTTGTAGGAGATTTCTATCTCAAAGGGGTAGAGAAAGGGTTTACAATTCCAAGTTTGCCTAAGAAAATGTAGCTCAGGGGCCTCTTGTCAGGTTTTGGCCAGAACAGTAAATTCTTTTGGCAGCCTGAGCTTTCTTGGGCAGGCATTTTAAGGGAGCTGGGGTCATCCTAGGGACATGGTCTGGATGGACAGAAGCCAGCTAGAGTTCGGTCAGGTCCCCTAGCGCCGGGGCTGGGTGGTGTAGGCTTTTAGTTCTCAGCACAAGCACCAAGCTCTCCCTGGGCTCTGCCCCGCCTCCCTCACTCTCTCATCCGAGAGTCTGGTGCTGAGCTGAGTGTGCACAGCACACAACAGGCAGCCAACAGCGGCTGCGCTGCGAGGGCTGAATACAGACGCCGGACAGGCGCAAGGTTTCAAACCAGAACCCTGAAGTTAGGGGCAAAGAGGGTCCTTCAAACCCCACACCAGAAGTGAAATACTGGAAACAGCCTAAATGCCCACAAAGCTAATGACACAGCAGAATCCTCTACAGCCGGAAGACACAAGGAAGCTCATTATGTACTGATGGGGAAAGAGCACCCATATATATGTTTTCCAGTTAAAAAGCAGGCTGTAAAATCCATCTATGCTGTGCTGCTCTTTGAGGTTTGAAAGAAAGAAAGGAAAGATGGGAGGGCAGACTGTCTGAAAGCACACACAACATGGTCACAGGGTGTGATTGTGATGAGAGAGCTGGTGACTGGGGACAGGGATAGGTGCAAGCTCGCTTTGGCTCTATACTTTTTTGCACGGTTAGAATGTTTTACCTGAAAAGAAAATGAGATTATTATGCTGTATACCAGAAACTGACACATTGTAACTAACTATACTTCAAGGAAAGAAAGAAAGAAAGAAAGAAAGAAAGAAAGAAAGAAAGAAAGAAAGAAAGAAAAGAAAGAAAGAAAGAAAGAAAGAAAGAAAGAAAGAAAGAAAGAAAGAAAGAAAGAAAGAAAGAAAGAAAGAAAGAAAGAAAGGGAAAGAAATTAAGAAAGGAAGGAAGGGAGGGAGGGAGGGAGGGAGAAAGGAAGGGAGAAAATGAAATTGGAAATAAGGCTCCTGCCATGACTTGTGACTGAGGACCCCAGAGGGTGTGGAGGATGTTCCAGCAGGTCCAGGGCCGGCGAAGGTCACACAGCCTCACAGAAGCACCAAACCTTTCTACTCCCCATGGAGGGGTTAGGGGGGAGACGGCTCTTCCCAAAACAAAAACCTGACAAAATTTAATCCCCCTGTACAAGAGCAACAGGAAAGAGCTCCTAATGGCCTGCACTCTCCAGAAGAGCTAAATTAGCACTTAATCCAGGCAGGTGCCGAGGACAGATGCGGTGCCTCTTTCAGGGGAGTTCTCGAAAGAACGGCTGAACCCAGCAGAACATAATCCAGGGGGCCCCGTGCGTCCCCCAGGGGATGGTTTATGCTGATCCACCAAAGTTGAGGACTCAATTTAGGAAAATAAAACCTAGTTTATAGTCATCATCTGGCTGGGGAAAAGCGCATAGACTCATTTATCTGCCTGTAAACGCTGGTAGAGCTGACTGTCACAAATGCATTATTCAGCAGAAGTGAGAAGTTATTTCAGCCGTTATCAGTAGGTAATGAAAAGCCAGGCACTGGGAGTGGGAACGCCATCACAAAACCGACCTGCTATTGGAAAACAACGGGTAATTTTTATTTATTTATTTCCAGGACTAGTGAATAACCATCTAAGTAAGTCTTAGGGGAAACACTACAGCGTGGAGAGAGAAATGACATTAGAAAGGCCCCTCAACCCAGGAGACTTCGGGAAAAGTTCCACAGGAGGCAAAGTACCCACCTGCTGGGAGTTCTCACTGCCCACCTGCCCGCCTCCCGCCCTCAGCACCCAGCCCACCCTCACTCCCCATTCCCTGCTGCTCAGAGCGCATCCAGGGCTCACCCCCAGCCTCTAACGGTGCCTCTGCATCAGCTCCCACCCCTCCAGGTAAGGGCCCACTCACTGTTCAGGCCCCGACTCAGAAGAAGGTTATCTGACAAATGAACTGATTGTTACCTGGGGCGGGCATGGTTCTTACCAGCACTGGTTTATAGACACAGTGAAGGTGAGCGTGGCTCTCCCCTGGGTGACTGTGAGGTGTGAAGTCCCTGTCCCTGCCCCTTAGGAGCTCTGTCTGCAGACCGAATTGCTCCTGGTGGGAGGTGGGCTCCTGCAGGTACCTGGGAGCAGGCCTGTGGGCCCTCACCTGAGTCCACACCCCAGGGTGAGCCAGGCCCTGCACTGAATGCCGTGGGCAGCCCCTAACCCCTGGGTGACTTGCCCAGCTCCCAGCCACCCCCTGGGGCAGGCACAGGCACTGTGGGGTTCTACACGTTCCCCTCCAGTGTCTCCTCACAGAATCCTGCCCTCTGCTAAGACTCATGGAGGTTAACGTGCACCTTTACTGTGAATAGGCCGCAGGTACAACCCTGGAGTCCATATGACAGCAGCAAGTATTAACAAGAACTGTCACCCACCGTTTCATTGGATCCTCTCCACAATGTCTGTGTTCCCAGAAAGATGGGGGTGTGCCCACTGTCCAGTCCACTAGGGCCACCATAACCAAGTACCACGGACTGGGGGCTTAAATAACAGGAACTTATTTTCTCAGCCCTGGAGGCTGGACGGCTGAGATCAAGGCGGCTGCAGGTTCCCTCTGTGGCCTCACTCCTTGCCTTAGAGATGGCTGTCTTCTCCCTGTATCTTCACATGGTTTTCTCTCTACATCTGTGTCCAAATTTCCTCTTCTTATAAGGACACCATTCATATCAGACTGGGGCCCACACTCATGGCCTCATTTTGACTTAATCTTCTCTTTAGAGGCCCTCTCTCCAAATGCAGTCACATTCTGAGGTACTCGGGGTTAGGATTTCAACATACAAATTGGGGTAGAGGATACCCATTTTATAGACAAAAAACCCTGAGGGCCACAGAAATTAATTAATTTTGAGTTAATGTTTCAGCCAGACCAATTCAGAGTTGTATCTGCCCCCAAAACATTATTAGAAGCCTCCTGTTAAACTAATTATTTTTAATTGAAATATAGTCAGTTATAATGTGTCAATATCTGGTGTATAGTATAATGTTCCAGTCATACATATATATATGTATATATATACATATATTTGTTTTCATATTCTTTTTCATTATAGGTTATTACAAGATATTGAATATAGTTCCCTGTGCTATACAGAAGAAATCTGATTTTTATCTATTTTTATATATTGTGGTTAACATTTGCAAATCTCAAACTCTCAGATTTATCCCTTCCCACCCTGTTTCCCCCAGTAACCATAAGATTGTTTACTATGTCTGTGAGTCTGTTTCTGTTTTGTAGATGAGCTCATTAGTGTCCTCTTTTTTCTTTCTTTCTTTCTTTCTTTTTTAAGATCCCACATATAAGTGATACCATATAGCATTTTTCTTTCTCTATCTGGCTTACTTCACTTAGAATAATAATCTCCAGGTCCATCCATGTTGCTGCAAATAGCATTATTTTATTCTTTTTTATGGCTGAGTAGTATTCCATTGTATAAATATACCACAGCTTCTTTATCCAGTCATCCATTGATGAACATTTGGGTTGTTTCCATGTCTTGGCTATTGTATATGGTGCTGCTGTGAACATTGAGGTGCAGGTGTCTTTTTGGTTTGAGGCTATTTTTTTCATTTCATGTCTTTTTTTTTTTTTTTTAAGATTCTACCTATAAGTGATATCATATGGCATTTTTCTTTCTCTTTCCAGCCCACTTTACTTAGAATGACGATTTTCAGGTCCATCCATGTTGCTGAAAATGGCATTATTTTATACTTTTTTATGGCTGAGTAGTGTTCCATTGCATGTATCTTCTTTATCCAGCCATCTGTTGATGGACATTTGGGTTGTTTCCATGTCTTGGCTCTTGTAAGCAATGCTGCTATAAGACATTGGGGTGCATGTGTCTTTTTGAATTTTATTATTCTCCAGGTATATGCCCAGGAATGGGATTGCTGGATTACATGGTAAGTCTATTTTCAGTTTTTTAAGGAGCCTCCATACTGTCCTCCATAGTGGCGTGTATGTATCTTTCTTTTTTAATTACAGTTCGACTGCATATACACATTATATATGTATCTTTTTGAATGTATGTTTTTGAATTAGGGTTCCCTCTGAATATATGCCCAGGAGTGGGATTGCCGGGTCATATAGTAACTCTGCTTTTAGTTTTCTGAGGAATCTCCATACTGTTTTCCATAATGGCTGCACCAAACTACATTCCCACCAGCAGTGTAGGAGGGTTCCCTTTTCTCCACAGCCTCTCCAGCATTTATCGCTTGTGAACTTTTGAATGATGGCCATTCTGACTGGTGTGAGGTGATAACTCATTATAGTTTTGATCTGCATTTCTCTGACAATTAGCGATGCTGAGCATTTTTTCATGTGCCTATTGGCCATTTGTATGTCTTCACTGGAGAATCACTTGTTTAGATCTTCTGCCCATTTTTGGACTGGGTTGTTTTGTTTTGTTGCTATTTAATTGTATGAACTGTTTATATAAAAGACTGCAGACCCTAAAGAGTAAACAGGACCTGGGGATAACTTGAGTGCCGACTGTTCGATAAGAGAGTCATAATCAGCAAGGGCCGATCTCTGTGAGGAGTTTAAACTCTGGGATGTGCCTTCTTTTTCTCTGCTTCTCTGCCTCTTTTAATTTGGGAGAAACTGCCAAAAAAAAAAAAAATGATTGATCGTCACCCGAGCTCGCTCTAACTGGAACTAACTGCCGTAGCGAGGACACGAGAGGTTGGGCGCCTTCCAGCTCATCAGACAGCTCAGCACTGCGACTTGAAAGTTTAATAGCCTGGCTGCCAGGAATGGTGCAGCCCCCCCAGGGGCTCCTATTTTTCTTTTTCAGTGACTTTTAATGCTCAGAAAAAAATGTGCTGAGCAGTCAGCCCTGGAGGCAGAACCTCTATCTGAGCAGAGTTGAGGAGCTCCCCGCTGTGTTCCTCCGCATCACAGGGAGTCGGGGTCCTCCAGAAATGCACACCTTCGTCAGAGGTTCCTCTGGGCTGGGGTGCCGGTTCCCTGCAGAGGTGATCACCTCCCATCACTGCCTAGATCCACAGGCCCCTTGAAGAGCTGAGGGTTTATCCATAGGTGAGAGGCCACACCCAGTGGGAGGGGCCCCCAGTGCTGACCCCCAAGGGGTCACCTGTTACAGCCAGGCAGACCACTGGGAGACACTGGTAGGGAGACAAACTTTATTCACTTGCTGCAGCAAGAGAGAATCCCTCTGGGGGAACCTGGGACATGTCAGACAGAGGGATTGGAGGCGCTTGCTGTGAGGTTTGGGCTCGTGCTGAGAGATTCAGGGGAAGTTAAGAACAAGGACTGGTTCTGCATTTGATGCTGTCAGGAACTGGAGGCACGTTGACGACTGGGTATCACAGTTTCTACCCAGTGAACAGGAGGATGAAACAGGCCTAGAGCCGTCCTTGGTGAACAGTAGTCCCCCTCGCTGCCAGCTGGAAGGGGGTGTTGAGTGTGTTTGCAGAGCATCCTTGCCTCTGTTCAGATACGATCCCCAACTGGGCTTCCGTAGCCTCCTTGCCCTTGGCTGCAGGAGGGAGAGGGGGCTTGGAGACAGAGCTGCCGTGCCCGGGGTCCCACACGTGGCTCTGCAGGGCCCCTCCAGGCCAGGGCCAAGGCGCAGTTTCTTTTGGAGGCAGGGCCCACCCTGTCCTCAGAGATGCTGGGGCCCCACACTCCTCCCTGTCTCGCCTTCTCTCCCCGGGAAGCAGAAATGCACCTGAGCTGTAAATGAGATAGAACAGTGATGGAGAAGGACCAGGTGGTGGCCACAGACCCAGCCCAGTCCAGGCCCTGCTTTGTCCTGACCAGACGTGAGGTCCTGGCCTGGCTGCTAACCCCCAAGTGTCAATTTCCTTATTTCCAGTTGAGGGGGGATGAGCCCGGTTTCACAGAACTGTTGTGAGGACCCTGGGGGCTAGTGCAAGGGAGTTAGAAAGTAAGCTTCAGGAAGGCAGGAACTTGACCGCTACTCCCCGATCTTTCTCTGGTGCCCCGGACAGCGCCTGGCACAGAGGAGACGCACAGTAAAAACTGATTAAATCCACAAACAGCCGTGCCCAGCAAGGTCATTAGTTCATAAGAGGTAGCTTATATGTGTGTGCTGGGCTTGCCCATAGCAAAGTACCACCAATGGGGTGGCTTCAAACAACAGAAACTTACTCCCTCATGGTTCTGGAGGCTGGACGTTGGAAATCTAGGTGTCAGCAGAGTTGGATCCTTCTGTGGGCTTCTGGTGGCAGCCGGCCATCCTTGGCATTTCTTGGCTTGTAGATGTTATTACTTCAATCTCTGCCTTCCTTCTCCCTGGTGTCTGGGTTTGAATATTCCTTTTATGCAAACACGGAGTCACACTGACCTAGGGCCCACCCTGATGACCTCATCTTAACTTGACTACATCTGCAAAAAATCTTATTTCCAAATACGGTTGCCTATATGGGTATTCACTGGAGGTTAGGACTTCAACGTATTTTGGGGGCGGTACACAATTCAACCCACAACAGCAGCTATTATTTTTATCACATTATAGTCATGATTTCCAACAGTTTATCCTATTTCCTCAAATGTCATTTTTAAAGGTTCCAGAAATGCCAAAATTTCTGCACTTTATCCACTTCACCCTCACTCCCTTTTTCACTTGATATCAGATCCCAGATCCTATGAAACCACACAGAGCTTGGGGTTCAGACAGGAACGCCTTGGTACAGAGACCAGAGAGAGTACTGTTCATATAGTGGAGACAGTATATGCCATTGTTGGACAGTAAATGTCACTAAATGACTCCGTGATCTTAGACAAGTTACTCCACCTTTCTGAACCTCAGTTTCCCCGGCTGTTAAATGAAGAGATTGGGTCAAACTGGCATCTCCCTGCAGACACACAGGGAATCGTCCAGATTCCCTCTCATGACTCCAGAGAGCAGGGTGTTACTTTACCAGGCCCTCCGTGGACATGCAGAGGCCAGTACAGCTTGTTGCTAATTGGCTGTGTGCCCGGCAGCAAATCCCTTTTGCTCTGGGCTCCTCATCTATAAAATGAGAGGGTGGAACGCTCTGACCTCCCAAGCCTTGGGCCCTGGGTCTTTCTGTCACCGTTCCTCATCACCCCGACACAGCGGAGGGAACGAAGGAGCAGCCGTCCCTGGAGGCTGGTTCTCTAATCCTCCGTGGCTCTGCTGGTTGGCCCACTGCAACAGGAATGTTCAGCACACCACTGGCCGCCTCCCTCATTTCAGAAGGTCGGGCGGTGGCCTGTGCCCCAGCACTGATAAAGCAGTTTTATTGACACTGCCCCCCATATACCTGCCAGAATTTGCCCCAGGTCTTGCTAACTGGCAGTGAAGGGAGAAGCTGGCTAGACAGAGGGCCACTGAGAGAACTCAAAGCTCACACCTGATTCCAGATTTCAAAACCCAGATTAAATTAAACCAATGGACACCTGGAAGTTCCAACTTGAGCAGCCCCCAGCATCTTGCCTGACCTAAAGGTGGTGCCTGATCCAAGTGAACCCTCTTTCCATTTTCAGGCAGACCGCCATGGCAGCTCCCACCACCCGCGGTGCTCATTAATTCCCAGGAGCGGGATGTGGTCTGAAGGACCGGTTCTGAATCTAGTACCCGGCACAGTTCCAGACACATGGCAGGGAGGGAGAGAGGGAGGAAGACAGAGATAGTACATCACAGTGATTAATGTAAAAGCTACAGAATCTGAAAGAACCAAATTCAAATTCTGACTTTGCCACTGACCAACTTTATAATGTAAAACAAATTTCTTAACTTCTCTGAATTTCAACGTTCTCATCTGTAAAAGATGGATAATAATATTTACTCTACAAGATTGTCCTGGGAATTAAATAATTCACTTAGAGCACGTAGCATAGCGCCTGGCCACGGCAAGCATGAGATAAGCTGTGGGAGTAATTAAGGTCTTTGTTTGTAGTGGTTAAAATGGTAACAACTGCTTGGATTGCAAGGCCCTCCTGTTACCATCTGCCCAGCCAACTCTGCAGCATCTGGAGTGAAGGAATTAGCAGTTACACAGGGGCAATCAGAAATGGACCCTTGGTGTCTGGGCAGCATCCCACTTTGTGGCAGAAATCCAAGAGTGGTCTCCAGGCCAAATCAGAACGGCCCCGTGGAGGTGGGGGAGTCCCAGGTGCTGCCTCTGACTGGGTTCTCTTGGCAAGTGGCGCCACCTTCTGGCTGCTCCAGAAACTGTCTTGCATACCTGGTCACCCAGCTGCAAAACGCGGTTTGTGCCAAGTTCTGGATGCATATAATTATCCCTTCACTGCCGAAGCCACCCTGATCCTGAGAGGCCAGCCACGCGCTGCATGCCGCCCCGCAGTCACTCCATTCATGTCAGAATTTCCACGGCAGCTCCCATTTTCCTAAGGATTATAAACCAACCATAAAATTTCACTTTGCCCTGAGACTGCATATATTCTCCAGCAAGTCTTATTCTCTCCTGCTTCCAGTTGTGATGGGAGAACCCACCCCCTCCTTTTCCCTCTCAGATGCATCTTCTATGGCTTCGGGTTTTAGGTGAGCACTTGAGTTTGGAGTCAGGGGTCCTGAGTCCCATCCAGTCTCACCAAATACTTTGCACGGGTCTCTAATCTCTCCCACCTTCAGCCTCCATATCTGCTAAGAAGCGGGAGATAATTACACCTGCCATCATGGCTCTGACCCTTTTGAAATTTAAGGAGAATAACATGAGTGGGAAATGGCTTTGTCAGTGTAGGAGATTAGGCTGCAGCTCCTCAGCCTGTGGGTGTAATTAGTGTCACATGTAAGTACAGAATCTTAGTGATGCTGGCGTGTGCCGGCCCCACCCCCTTCCTCACCAGCAGGCTCCACAGTGTAACCTTTGTCATAGCAGCTGCCAGGGGCTGGCCCAGAATTCAGTTTCATTCTGTTCATTCATCAGGCATTGAATGTGGGTCTACTCTGCACCAGGCACTATGGAATTCAGATATTAAAGGGGTCAAGATTCTCGGCCTCCAGGACCTGGAGGTCCAAGAGGGATGAGGAGTAAATAAATAAATCCACACATTGTTGAGTGCCTGCTGTGTTCCAAGCACAGTGATGGGCGTGCGATGGATGTCAGCCGTGATGCGTTGAACAGGAGGGACCCACGAGGTATAGTTACAGAAGCAGCTTTGGTTTGGAAGGAACCTCTTCCAAAGTCCCTTTTAACATGTTCAGTGGGAGGTAAATACTGTTTCCTGCCCCTGGTTGAAAACATGGAATGGTCTCAGGATTTTTCTGACCACTTGTAAGTAATTAAAAATCCCATGCTCAATACTAACTACTATATATAAAATAGACAAACAATAAGTTTCTTCTGTAGAGCACAGGGAACTATATTCAATATCTCATAGTAACCTATAATGAAAAAGAATACAAAAACAAATAGATGTCTTATGTATTTAAACATTATACTGTACGCCAGGAATTGACACTGACTATACATCAATTAAAAAAAAAATCCCATGCTCGTTTTAAGTCATTAAACACAGTCCCAGTCGGGTAAATAGCATGTCTAGTCAACATGGTATTCCCGTGGACCTTCCATTTCTCCCCTCTCCGAGGCAGGGCCCTTCCCAACCCCCACTCCCCGCTGCCTTTTCTAACCCAGCTGGAGTGTGAGCAGGAAGGAGGGAGAGACAGGGAAAGCGGGAAGTTCCCTTTCTGAGCGATGCTGTTGTGATATGGCTTCGCAGGATATGGGGCTGGCTGAAGTTTAAACCAGATTCCTTCTCCTGGGGATACTTCCCTGGGTTCTTCTGAGACCCCTTGCTCGGGCAGCTGCAGGGAGAAGCCCTCCTTCAGCTGATGCCCCACTGCACCCCTACCTTGAAGGCGGCCTCTTAGGCGGGACGTTCTCAGTGGAGCCCAGGCCACCATGCCTGTTGCAGGCTCCACCTCCTTTGCCCAGGACCTTGGTGACACTGACAGAGGAGGGAGTGGCTTCCCGGTCTCGGCTAGGGCAGAATAATATTGTGTCACACATGCACGACTTTTAATCATCTTGCAGCCCTGGGGAGAAAGTTTCCTTATCCCTGCTACAAAGAGGGACTTTTAGAGCATCACACATCCCCAGGTAACAAAGACAGGGTTTAAAGCCCTGTCTTTCCAGTCAAGGCCCTCAGTTTTCCCATGAGTCCTCGCTGTGGACACTAAAGGGCCGAGGGTGGGCCTTGGGGCTTGGGAGGGGCCGTCACGCCTCTCTGCCTTGGTTCTTCCTCTTGCATGAGCTTTCATGATCTCCGAGAGCCCTTTGCATTCTAAAACCGTGTCATGAAATTTTTCAGTGGAGGTTTCCTAGAAGCAGAGAAATCTGCAGGGCCTCACCTCCAGTGGGGGAGGTAGCCAGGCAGCTGAACTCTCTCTTTCCTGCTCTAAAACCCTGCGTCTCATTGGGGCTTGTACCTGAAGCCAGTGTCGGGGAGACAGAAACACCACTTAAGTGGTACCGGGGTTCCACCCCCTCAGTGAGGATGTGTCCTGCGCGGGGCTTCAGACAGGCTCCTTCCCACGGGCCTCTCCGGGTGGAAGGTTGTGCCGTCCTGAGCCTGAGGACGGTGTGTCAAGAGAGGAACTTCCCAGATAACATGACTCCTAGTTTAAGACTCTCTCATCTGGAAAAGCCCCAGCTGTGCTGCACTCACTGACTGTGGATCCCCAAGATGGGGATTCTAAGGGATTTCCAAGGATAATCTGGGCTGTGCATCGGCAGGGTCTTCCTAACACCCCACTTTGGTGCCATATGTGGGACCACAGTGCACAGCACTTCCTCCACTGTGTTTCCCTAGATCCTCACAGCCTCCCTGTGGAGTAAATGGAACAGGGGTTATTACGTCCTGTTTACAGACGGGGAAACTGAGGCTCAGAGGTGAGAAACAGATGTCTAGTGAAAACGAGAGCCAAGGCTTCAACCTCAGCTTCCTGTTCCAAGCCTAATACTTTGACTTCTGTCCTCTCTTGCTGATGTTCACACGGGCGTTTCCCCGCCCTTCCCTAAATGGCTCCCTATCAAACTCCCATTCCTGGACCTGAGCCCGCACCCACCTTCCTGCTCCCCGGCCAGCACCGCGGGTAGGAGGTGCGATGAGGTCACACGCAAAGGAAGAATGAGGATTCTCCCATAATTTCCGACAGACCATTAGCCACATCCGCCACGCCAATCTACTGACTGGCTTATTCTGTCCCACTGTAATAAATCGAGGTTACATGTCCACATAACAGAAAAGGGTTTGTCTCGTTTGTTACATTAGCCTGGGTTTGTAGACTCAGACTCAAGGGTTATGCATATTAATTCCTGCTTGCCCTTAAATGTCCCTGGAGTTTCGGTGGCAAGTAACAAAGCTAACCTTTATTTGGGTGGGGGGGATGTACTTAGGTTTATTTATTTATTAATGGAGGTGCTGGGGATTGAACCCAGGACCTCGTGCATGCTAAGCATGCACTCTACCACTGAGCTGTACCCTCCCCACAAAACTAACATTTATTGAGCACTTACTACATGCCAGAATTTCATCCTGTGGTTCTTGCCTATCGTAACACATTTAACCTCACAACAACCCTATGAGGCTGATACTTTTATGGACCTACTTTTTAAAGAGGAGGAAACTGAAGCTCTGAGCAGTTCAGTAACTTTTGCTCGGAGGTAATAGAAACAAGACTTTCAACTTGGGTAGTTTGATTCCACAGCCCATGTGCCCAGCAACCCTCTAGACAGACTAAGGCGCAAAGCATCCTGACCCCAGGGGGTTTCTGAGATGAGAAGCACACGTGTCTTGGATGGATTCCCAAGAGGCAGAGCCCAGGGCTTGAGCAGGTGATGTTATCATGGAGCTGTTCCCGGGGAAACCTGTGAGGGAGGAATGAGCAAGAAAACCATGTCAGGCCAAGTCCCAGCTTCAGGGGGACTCAGGAGGGTAAGTTCCACCTCAGAGCAGTCCCAGCCCCGAGCAAGTGAGCTGGGCTCTCACACCCCACACCTGGCGGTCATTCCCAAAGGACCTGCCAGATGGGGGGCACTGAAAAGTGGGCTCTGCTAGCCTGAGGGTCCTGCTCCAAAAAGAGCCCCCAGTGCTGACTGTGGGAAATGGAAGCACAGGGAATGGGGAGAAGGTGGGGCAGGCAAAAATGGTGGCGAATAAAAGAGAACAACTAATCCAAAGGGATGTGGCTGAGCATTGACAGTGTCTGTTCTAGCAGGCGCACCTGAAATCGTCTCCTAGAGCTTGTAATTTGGTTTAAGCCTCCTTAAGTCCCCAGCATATTTCTGAGCAATAGGCACTCTCCCTTCCCCCAACATATTTGCCTCCCACCGTCTCTGACCTGCCTTCTCCATGCCCGCCCCCCCGCCGCCCCTGTCCCAGCCAGCCTCACTCTACATGTTAGGGGCCTGCGGTGGGCGTGCCATTCACTGCACTGGTCTTCTTCTCCTAGTTTTGTGATGTTGTCTCATTTTATTCTTCTTGATTATGAAATAGGTCGAACATATAAAAAGGAGTACCCACCATCCAGAATTGTCAACCTGAATGTTATTTTGCTACAGACCTCTTTTTAAACATACAATCAAAGATTTCAGACACAATTGAAACCCTCTTTGTACTTCGTCCTGATTCCATTCCCCTCCCCAGTGCCACCCTGCTATAAATTTGGCATCAATCACTCCCACCAATATTGTTCCAGTTTTACTATGTATGTGTATGAATCCTTGATCAGATGGTTTCATGTGATTTTAAACTTTATATTCAATTGCATTGTACTGTGTATTAGGCAGGGTTCTCCAGAGAAGCAGAACCAATAGGATGTTTCTAGAAAGACAAAGAGACAAAGAATTGGCTCACACTATAATGGAGGCTAGAAGTCCCAGATCAAGATGTCAGCAGGTTGGAAATCCAAGGAAGAGCTGACATTCCAGTCCAAGTCCAAAGGCCATCTGCTGGCCAAGTCTTCTCTTTCTGGAAGACCTCAGTCTTTGTCTCAATAAAGCCTTCAACTGATTAGATAAGGCCCACCCACATTATGGAAGGCAGTCCACTTTACTCAAAGTCACCAGTTCAAATGTTAATCTCATCTAAAAACACCCTCACAGAAACACCCAGACGAATGTATGACCAAATATCTGAGCATCATGACACAGCCAAGATGATACATATAATTAACCATCACACAGTATTTCCCTCTGCAACTTGCTTTCTTCACTCCTCATTTTGTGTTTGAGATTTATCTATGTTGTCTCATGTAGGATTTCATCGTATTTATACCATAGGTTATGAATTTTTCTGTTGATGGCTGTAGATGGCTTTCAGTCTTCATTATCACCAGCAGGAGGGGCCTAAACGTTCTCATGCACCGGTGCCAGAGTTTCTCTAGGCCAGACAAACAGTAGGCAGCCAAATCCAATGAGGTGCCTGTTTTTGTAAATAATGTTTGCCTGGAACACAGTCACACCCACCCATGTACTAATTGTCTACAGCTGATTTCATATTGCCGGGCCGAGCTGTGTAGTTGCAACAAAGATTGTAAAGTCCACAAAGCGTAAGGTATTTCCTACCCGGCCCTCTTTGGAAAGGGTTTCTTACCCGGCTCCAGGTCCGTGCCGAGGAGCAGACGGGGCTGTGTCCAGCGTCAGCTTTTACATGGCAGTGCCAAACGGCTCCCCAAAGTGGCCACACATACTTATTCCCCCAGAAACAGTGTGAGAGAACCCCACTTTCTTCATATCCTCCCCTCCCAATAGTTTGCCAATCTGATGCTTCTGAATTCATTTCTTGTTTGTTATTTCACGCATTTGGCTCTTTAAATGTGTATCACTGATTTCATTCAACAAACATCTATTCAGGGATTACTGTGTGCCTGGTGCTGTCAAGATAAAGCCACCCCATTTTACAGCAGAAAAAACTGAGCTACTTAATGTCAGAATCGCGATCCAAACATGATAATAAGACAAGATATGGGTTTTGCAGGCGTGCCCCGGAGAAGGCAGTACCATGAAAAATCATCAAATAGCCGACATTCTTCTGCAGGCCTGCGAATGCTGGGTTGGGAAGTAAAACAACAATTTGTCTCTCTGCCCGCAGCTTCTGACAGTCAGGGGCACCTCCATCGTAATTCTTAGCAGAAAGGACCTATATTTCACACGGGCATCAGTAGACGAGTTTAGTAATTAAACTGGTTGTCAGTCTTCTTTTTTGACCTCAGAAAATAAAACATCTGTGATTATTAGAGAGAGAGTGTGAGAAGGAAACCGTCCACAATGGATTCAGCAAGAAATAGAGCTTTAGTATTTAAAGTTACCAAAACAGTCAATAAATAGAGGAAAAGGGAGGTGGGGCGTGAGTGAGCTAAACCTTCATTTGTCCGCTGGGAATCAATAAATAATGTCTCCAGCTGATAACACAGAGAGTCAAGACATTTGTAGAAATACGGGGCAGGCTCTGTACAAACAGACAGCTGAAACTGCGGGGGACCGGGGCGTGGGGAGAGAAAGGGTGGGGCAGGGACATGCTTGTCTTTACAAGCCTTTATAAGCATTTCTTTTTAGTATTCTTTAGTTTTTTAAACCAATGTATGTCCTGCTTTGGTAACGTTTAAATTGAAATATAAGAAGTATGGAAGAGAACACCTGAAATAGTTACGGATGAAGTGATAATGTATGTAATAATCTCAGAGACGGGGCAGAGGTCAGTGGGAATAGAGGGGTTTTAATTACCCATGAGATTTTAGTTGTCAAAGTGAGGAGATGGCAGGGACCGGGGGCATCACTGTATTCTCTCTCTGCCTTTATACGTAGTTTTATGTAGTTGAAATTTCCCTTAATAAAACTTTAAAAATAAAAAAAGGGTAGGGGGGGAAGGCATGGGCTAGTGGGTCAGACAGATGTGGATTAAATTCAGCTGGGCCACCTAGTCCTATAGCAAGTTCCTGAACTGTCTGGGCCTCAGTTTCCTCCTCTGTATAATGGAACTTCTACAGAGGCATCCACTTTATATGACTATTCACATCGGGTGCAGGAATTAAATGAGATCTTGCCTGTGAAGGGCTTATCATGGCATAAAACATGGTAAGTAAGTACTTAAACAAGTGTTTGGGCTTGACACATTTGGTTGCCTCTGTTTTGAGTTTTATAAATTTGACTCTAAATTTTGAGTTCTGTTTCTCAGGCATCTTATACTCAGTTCTACACATCAAACTATGTTCTGCCTTATATGTCTGGGGTAATTTGCTCTCCTCCACTGCCTTAGTTCATCTACTCGGTTAACAAACATTTATTGGGGGGAGGGTATAGCTCAGTAGTAGAGCGTGTGCTTAGCATGCATGAGGTTCTGGGTCCAATCCCCAGTGCCTCCATTAAAATAAATAAATAAATAACCAAACCTAATTACCTCCTTCCCCCAAACAAACAAAATAATGATACATAAATAAAGTAAATAAAATTTTTAAAAAATTTATTGAGCACCAGTGTGCCAGGCACTGAGCTGGGTACTGAGGAAGCAGAGATGAGGGACTGTCTCTGTGTCAGGGACACACAGGTCAGTAGTGAGGAAAGACAGAAAAAGATCAGAATAAAGTCCAGCATGACAACTACAGTGAGAGAGATATACATACCCACAAGGGATATAGGGAGTCCAAAGGATGCCTAGGGCAGCCTGGACTGGGTTTTGAAGGATGAGTAGGAGTTCACCTGGCAGAGACGGCAAACATGGACGCCAGGTGGCCTAGTTAGGTCATGACATGCAGAGGTAGCAGCATGAGTCAAGGTCTGGAACCTGGAAAGACCTGAATCTGTTCAGAAAAATGGTTCAGTTCAAAGCAGGGGAGAGAAGAAGAGAGAAACTAGAATGAAAAGCAGGGCCCAAGGTGTGAGGGTTTCTTCCAGAGTGCACCCCTGAGTAGATTCAAATTTGCATCTTAGTAAATTCATCCCAGCAGGAAGAGGAACGGGGAGTTGGAAAGCAGTTGCTCCAAATAGAGAAAGCAGAGAGAGAGAGACAGATGTCAGAGGAAGACAGGCCCACACACAGCCTCCCAGGTTCACCGGATCTCACTGTGCCTGGTGCTCAAAGCTCAGATGTGACAGGAGAATCTGTAGAAAATCAGGCCGGGAAGGGCCGGCTCATGATGAAGAAACCCTTCTAACATGTGCACCCAGGATCACATCCTGACATACAGTGGAGGTTCTACTCTTTAGTGCCCAATGCAAGCCCTTCAATTTGCAGGGCAGCTGGAGGCAGGATTCTGGGTGCGGCCAGAACCAGAACTGGGAGGGGTGGAGAGGCTTTCGGGGAAGGTGAAGCCGAGGGAACTTAGTCCTCATCACAGCAGAAGGCACCCTCGAGGGACCAGGTTCTCCTGACCGCCCAGCACTGGTGAACAGCCCCACCCACCGGTTCTGGCCTCTCACTCCAGGCTCGTCTGACCTCTCCTACAGAGGCCGTCTTCCCTCAGCAGAGCACGGTGTGACGATGAGGTCAAGGCTTATTTGCAGTACATTCTCAGAAGTGTCCACCGTCCCAGTCTTCCCCAGTAAGACCCAACCTTCGCCCTCGGTTCCCTGGTTCTCCCTGGACCCCAGTGGCTGTGGCTGTGCCTGGGGTGAACTGTCTGGGAGGTGGCACCCTCGCCACTACCTGATGACACGTTCCCTAACTCCACTTGCAGACGCAACCTGAACTCACCACGTGAGCTTTGTATTTTCCAGCCCCAGGGAACAGCTCTCAGGTTAAACCAGAAAAGAGATGATTAGGGCTTGAAGCAAGGCTGGATAACGGACGGGATTGATCTGAGGCACATCAGTGTGGGGACTGACATGCTTAGACTAGGGGGTGATGGGGGAGGGGCTGAAGGTGATTCTCAGGTAGGAACTCAGTAGGAACCTGGGTGTCCCCTGGTGGGAGGAACCGGGTCCCCTGCCCTGGTTCTCAGGAAGAGGCAGCACTACTGCAGGACTCAGTCCAGCTGTACCTCCTGCACCAGACACTGTGCTGGGGACGGACCAGCGGGACAGAAAGGCAACTCCTGGCCTCAAGGAGTTTATATTCTCGTGGCAAATACAGAGATAACAACTAATAAGCCAATCAACAAAATTGGTAAAATTGCAAGCTGCGTAAGTAAGAAAGCTGACAAGGCAGAGAGCAGCAGGGGGCGAGGAGGCCCTGCCCTAGGCGAGGTGATCAGGATCGGGGAGCCACCCGTGCAGAGAGGTGGGGAGAGCGGCTGGAAGACCAGACAGCAGCCAGCGGAGCCTCGTGAGCAGCTGGGAAGATTGACTCAAAAGCGGGGCCTGGAGGCCCCCAGTGTGTGCAGCCTCCCTCCCGCAGGGGTCTACCGTTCCCAGGCCTTCCCCACCCATAAAGTGGCCTTTGCCTGCGTTTCTAACTGCATCTCCTACAATAGCAGTGGTTCCCCCCAAATCAGCACAGAGCCTGGCACAGAGGAAACAATTATCATGCTAAAGACATGAAGGTAGGAGCGAGTGAGTGAAGGACTAAAGACGCATGTTTGAGATGAGCCCTAAGGTGGGGCAGGGTTTCTCAGGAGGCCAGGGCTCAAGGTATGAGTTGGGAAGGGCAGATGTTCTAGATAGAGGCAACAGGTGGGCCAGGGCCAGGAGGAAGTCCAGGAGCAGCTGGGAGGAAGAGGGCAGCCTGAGCAGGACTGGAGGCGGGTCTGTGCAAAGCAGAGGCTAAGTCAAGTGTGCGTCGTAAGCCTCTGGAAAGCGTGTTAAAACACAGATTGTCAGGACCCACTCCAGAGATTCTGACTCAGACATCTGAGGTCGGGTCTGAGAATTTACACTTCTCACAAGTCTTGGCAGGGTGCTGCTGCTGCCACTGGTCCAGAGACCACACTTTGAGAACCATGGGTATCACGTCCTCTAAGGAAGCCTCCACGCGGAGGCGCAGAGGACGTCAAATGAGGCGGCTACAGGCACAGCTGAGGGCAGTCAGAGCGGACGCAGCCAGGGGTCAGCGCCCCCTTCCCCTCCCTGCACCATCCCTCCCAGAACACAGCCCTGGCCACTGCGACCTCTGACTGCCATCCCCCAGGACTTACCCACCGCTGCTCATCCACAGCATTTTACGCTTTGAAGGCTGACTTTTGTTTCTGGCTCTAGCAAAATTAACGCATCCTTATCCTTCAAGACCAGCTAATCTCATATAGCAATTCGCACTAATGCTGCTACGATAATGTCTCTTTTTAACAGGAGGCCTGGTGTTAAGTTACATAGCCCTGATGGTAGGAGCCCAGGGGCTTTTTGGGCAGAAGGAGAGAGAGAATGAGAGGACGTCGTCTGCTGGTGTCCCACCCGCCACGTGCAAACTGCCAGCCTGCTCGCCCTTAAATCCGCCCTTGAGCACGATGGTGTGCTCAATTTATACTTTCCTCTACTTGAAATTGGGCAGGTGTGGCCCCGGGGCCACGAGTAAGTGTGCATTCACAGCATCAGTCAGTGACGCTCGTCTTAGCGTTTCGTATTTTATCACCTGCTCCCCTGGAAAGAAGAGGTGAGCAGAGAAGTGAGGTTAATTTGCATCCACTTCAACCATAAATCCAGGAGGACCAGGCAGCTACTGCACACCCCCAGGGCCTGACGGCAGGTGCTCAGCAGCATGAGCCCCTGGGCCTCGGAGTCAGACCCCCAGGTCTGCCCCAGCTCATCTCGGCTTATGGGGCTCAGAAACGGAAGCCCAGGGACTCAGAGCGGGAAATGGTTTGGTCTGATGGGTTAGCGTCCTCACACCCGGTGGGGAAGATATCTGCTCATCTTCATGATGCAGCCCAGATAGGAACCAGGAGTCAGGACTCCTCTATGCTACAGCAAAAACAAAAATCAAAAAACCAGAAAGCAATCTTCCACAACAGAGTCTCTCTTGATTCTGATGTTCCTTTCCGTTTCCGAAGCTGATGACAAAGACCTGCACACTTTTGAGTCACGGTGACCTGGTTTGGCCTTCTGGCTCTGCCGCTTTCCAGCTGTGCGATTTGAGCTGAGCTCAAATCACTCTCGGAGCCTCAGCCTCCTCACCCGTAAAGTAGGTGTGTTGATATCTGCATCAGAGGGGTACCGTGAGCATTTAGGGAAGTCATGAATGCTGAGTATTTAGTGGGGGGTCGGGCCCCATCAGTGAGCTGGTGTCTGCATACCAGGTGGCTCCTTGTGGATGAAAGGCTCTGCTTTCGAGCGGTGACCAGTTGCTCTTGTGTAAATACTCTGACCACAGCTGATTTCAAGCTACCAACGTCTGATCGCTGAATGCGGAGTTGGGAAGAGATGCATTGTAGCATGCCTTTATATACCGCTCTCATCTGTCAACTGAAGGAAAACGCACAACCTAAAAGTTGAGAGTTAAGTTTTATTGGGGACCTTACTGAGAACTGTAGCCCAGGAGATAGCCTCTCAGATGGCTCTGAGGAACTGCTCCAGAGAGGGAAGGTAAGAGCCAGAATGTATAGGAGTATGAGGCTGGAAAAAAACATGTAGTGGAACATCAAAAGATGACTGCTAATCACACACAAAAAAAACAAAGAGCAAACAAACCAAAAAACCCAGACATCGCAAGCTAATGATGTCAGATGCAAGGGTCTGGGCTCATTGAAATTGCTCCTTTGATGTGCACCTTAACTATCTAGGGCCAGCATCCAAAGCACAGAACGCTTCCTGTTTTTCTCCATCCTGAACTGTCCTCAGGCTGCTCCATGGGGGTGGGGGGTTGATGGCTTTGTCCTCATAGAAGATTCTTTGTTTCCTGGAACCAAAGGCAGTGTTCCCTGTCAGCACGTCACACAGCACAACAGAAGCAAATAACCTCAAAAGCAGGGATGACAGTCAAACACAGTAGAACAGTTAGGGAGTGATGAGTATCCATTACCCTTGCATTTTGAGCATTTATTACCTTTGTTTTAAATAAAATTTTATTTAATTTTAAGTTCACATAATTAACATTTTCCTGATGGCTGTGTTTAGCAACCAGCTCACGAAACTCCTGAAATATTTAACCATCTGCCCTGGCAAGCCAGGACAATCCCACATGAGCCAGCTCCAGCACATGGGCTGGGCACACCTGTAGGTGGGCAGTAAGTCTGACTTCCCCTCTGACCCAGAGGACGTCGCCTCTGCAGGGCTGAGGGGCCGCAGGAGGCTAGAGGAAGGCCCTCTGCGGCTCAAGGGTGGACCGGAGGTCTATTTTAGGATGCACGGCCAGCAAACTGCGCTTTGGCAAGTTGGAGCCTATAATTAGCCTCCGCTTGAGGCTCCAATAGAGCCCTGGTTTTTAACTAAACAACAGCAAAACCAGGGAGGCCCCCAGCTTCCCTGAGCCCAGAGCTGCCCGGGCCTCTGGACAGACACTGGGCCGAACTACTCCATCTGCTGGGCAGCGTCCAAAGGGTCCCAGACAGCCTCCTGTCCTCAACCCCGAGGGACAAGTCGGAGCAAGGACAGAGCCCCAGCCTCGCCTCCCTCACCTCCGCGCAGCCTGCGTTTCCCACCCCCTCCCTTGCCGGCAGCCTCTTATTTATGAGTAGTCTGCGGTCCGCTGGGGAGACGTTACAGATTCACAAAGGCCAAGCCAAAAGGCAGCAAAGCCAAGCGCTAGCGTGTTTACTCTGGACAGCGGGACGTAGGTGGCTGCGTTCCCAGCCATCTTTCTGCTTTTCCAGAATTGTGTGCCTCTGAATACAGTTCACCTATTCCGCCCCTCCACCACTCCAGGTTTGGTTTTGCTTTTTACTTTTTCTGTCTACCCCCTGGGTTCCAAGCTTTTAACAGCAGAAACAAAACAAAGCTGTACCCAGGTGAAGAGTTTAAGCCTCAAGCTCCCTGACGTGCACACCCTCCTCTGCATTAGTAATTTTTGATTCTTTTTCTTAAAGGCCATCTCCCAAATGGCACACGTGCCAGGCCATCCCTGCCCGCATCTGGCCCTACACGGCCACCTAGTTGGTCTAGAGCACTTTTGAAGCCGTCTGCTCTGCAGCGGTGGCTTTTGAGCCCACGATCTGGACACCTGTTATGACTCGGGGTCCCACACGAGGGCATGATTGTGAGAAATCAAGCAGGGTAATTGCCTTGGGCTTCAAATTTGTCATCTGTAAAATGGCATCACTGAGTGTCCGAAGACTAGGAAAGGGGGCTCCTGAATGTGAGGGCGGCAATGTATGAGGAGGATGTAGAGGGGGTTCGGCCAGGCAGCCAGAGGTCCTCAGAGAGGCCTCAGGTAGCCAGAGCCCTTGAATGAACTATATTCAGTGATGTTAAGTGTAGTTCCTTGTTTTCTGTATTCTTGATTCTCTGCAGCTGGGCCTCAGTGACAAGGAGGGACTTCCGCATGCAGGACTAGCAAACCCTAGAGGCAGTGACCACTTACTGTGAGAGCATCTTTGAGGCGCAAACCAACCAATCCCAAGTCAGTGCCCCAGCCCTGACTCCCAGCCTCCCCTCTCTGGCTCTCACACTCCAGGAGGCAACATCCCTCTGCCCTAGTCACCTCCAGACCAGGTACCAGACAGCTAGGAACCACCCCTACAGCCCAGAGACCGCAGAAATTATTCAAACCAGCCGATCCCAGCTGCTTACCCCACCTCGCCCATTCCTTCCCGTGAAAACCACAGCAAAGCCTTTAGCCCCTGTTTTCTCCTCAGCCCTTCTGCTTCCTGACCACCCCTGGTCCTTCCCGACATGGCCCTGTGTGGAGTGGCTGCCCCTCCTCGTGGGTAACAAAAGATCTTTTCAACATCAGTCATCACCTGATCTGCTGGCCTCACCATACCTGAATAAGAGCAGGGTACATTTTAAAACACCCTTTGTGGGGGCTTCCAGAAAATGACCTCCAGACCTGGGATGGGGGAGGCTGGGAATGGCTCACCATGGTCACACCATTCATTCATGCATGCCTTCATTCAACGGGTGTTGATGGAACGTCCACCACACGCAGAGCTTGGGGACACAGCAACGAACAGGGAGCTGACCCTGGGGAAGGGCCATGTCTGTGTGGTGGATGAGGGGTCTGCTGGGGGAACCGAGGGAGCACAGTGTGGGCACGTCCCAGCTACGGCTGGGAAAAGTGATGGTACTCCCCCGTTCCAGCAGGGTCATCCTCTGCTGTTTGTCTATTTCGTTGATTTTCCCACTAGCAACCTCATCTTCACACACTGGGGAGGCAGCACCTAGGGCCCCTCCCTCTCCCCATCCTTTCCATCTCTCTCTGGTCTATGACCTCTGGTGCTGGAAGTCGTCCACCGAGTCAACGAAGAACTTGCTGCTCACTGACATTCAAGTGTAAAGGACTGATAAGACCTTAAAACAGTGATTTGCATCTTTCTTTTTTCAAATTGTGTATATTTTTATTAAACATGATTTACATATAGTAAAACACAAATCTGAAAGGTACTGCTTAACAGATTTTTGGCACTTATATATCAGTGTAATCACCAGATCCAGACAGGGAATGTCTTTATCATTCCAGAAAGCCTCCTCAGATTTGCAGATCCTTCTTTTAAAGTAACGGTTATTTTATCCCTACCCCAAACCGAAGATTATAGAAAAGCCAGGATGTAAAAGATATTTTTAAAGGAAGCTTCTCGGGTTAAGAAGAGAACCATCCCCCCCATTGCCCACCTGAAGGTATTGGGGGCCAAGTTAGAGAAATCATTCTTCTGGGCTCCATGAAACCCCAGAACTGTATGTACAGGGTTTATATCCACATGCATGTTTTGAGGCTGGACAGAATTCTAGAGCCGTGCTGTTCAGCACAGTGGCCACTGGCCACCTGTGGCTATTTAAATTTAAATTTAAATTTATTAAGTTTCAATAAAATTAAATGTTCAGTTCTTTAGTCTCCTTTACCACCTTTTGAGTGTTCAGTAGCCACATGTGGCCACCGTCTTAGAGAACGCAGATACAGAACAGAAAGTTCTGCTGGACAGCACTGGTCCAGAAATTTCATCAGCTTCTCAAAGGCATCCATGGCCAGAAATGGTAAGAGCCACTAAATCAAGCCAGTGAAACTTCATTTAAAGAGCCAGAAATTTTGCCGGAGGGATGAAAGCTTATCATTGTGACAGGCTATGAGCAAGTCTGTCTTGGCTAATCTTTTTGCCCCAAAAATCCAACCCCAAAAGCTCTTAAAAGATATCCAGATTTTATGCTTTATTGTCCAACTCCTCCCCCTTTATTAGAGAGGGACACTTGAATTCTAGAAATATTTGCCGTGAGAAAGGTGCTCTCAGTTCCCCAGAGCCTCTGTGCCCAGCGCTGGGGGCAAGGGGGAGCAGGGAAGGCATTGCAGTGACCTTGTCCTTTGGTGTGTGGTCATTCTAGGTGGGCGAGGCTGTCTTGGAAAATGCGAGGCTCATGCTGCAGACGGAGAACATCCAGGCGGGCGCAGACGACTTTAAGGAGAGGTAACACCCCATAGCAGAGGGGACTGTCCCTCAGCGCTCCAGACTCCTGGGCCACTCGGGTAATGCGGTTCCCGAGTCCGCAGCACTCACCTCCAGCCTCATGGAAGGCTGGGGGGAGTGACAGAGGTCCTAGGAGAACCCAGAGCTAAGATGGTCTGGCTCAAACCTCCTTGGAGACATAAACTGGGTCTCAGGGCCTCAGAGATCTTGCCAGCGTCACTGGGTTTAGAGCAGGGGTCTCAAAACCTCATGTGCATCAGAGTCACCCGAGGTGCTGAAAGAAAAGCGCAGATTGCTGTGCCCACCCTTAGAGCTTCTGATTCAACAGGTCTCAGGAGGGACCCAAAACTTAATGTTTCTAACAAGTCCCCAATGATGCTGATCCTACGGGTCCCAGGACCACACTTTGAAAACTACTGGTTTAAAGCAATACATCTCAGTGTAGGGACTATATATTACAATTACATGTGCACTTAAAAATGCCAGCACACAACCCCCACAGACTAGTTAAACCAGAGTCCCGGGTGGGAAGAGGGCAAGGTGGGGAGGGCAGGCTACAGTATTTTTAAAGCTGACCAGGTTCTCTTAGTATCCACCTAGCCTTGAGAACCACCTCTTTGGAGCCTAATACAATGTTTTGTTTCCCTAAAGTGTGATGTGTAGACCATTGATGAAGATCATTTTACCTGGTATAAAGATAAACATTTTATTTTTAATAGTCATGTATTCATTTTTATAGTTACCTTCTATTATATGGCCCATGGAACTTTACCATGTATAGTAACAATTTAAATTTTATTTAATATAAAGAGCTTTTAAGGTTGATTAAGATTTACTCTTTAAGCAGACGAATTTAAGGAACAATATAAAGTAAATGATACAGGAGATACACATTTAGGGCAAAATCATGAAGGTGAGTGAGGTCTGAGAAACATTAGCCTTATGGAGAAGCAAAATGAAGACCTTTTTACGGATGGGCACAGTGATTTTGAGAATATTTTGTGGGAAGGATGTCCTGGGGGTTGAGCAACTGGGTGGGCGATGGGATTGTTAGTCCCTAAATCGGCAAAGATGAGGAGGAAAGGCATACAGTTGGGAATCTTTGGGGAAGACCACGGTCCCACAGCCATTCTTAGGACTAAGAAGGGTATCATGATGGAAACAGCGATCTCTGCATCTCCCCAGACCCCTCGTCATGTCCTTTCTCTAAGACTAAGCTTCTCCACCTGCTACAAGACTCTCCATTAGTGGCCACTCTGGAGTCAAGGAGACTCTCAACCAGCCGGGGTTGCCGTCCTGCCCAGCACTGGTAGCCAAGGTCACAGGTACACAGAGAAGTGAAGCCAGCATCCAGCCACTGACAGCTCCCTGCGCAATTAAAGACAGGTGCCAACAGACATGAAGCCATTCACACTAAGTTTAAGGTAGAATGTATTTAGGAGTGAAATTAAGGTAGGACCTGCCTGAAATTTCTTTCACTCATTCATTCAGTTCATTTGTTTCTGCATTTGATCATTCATACATTATTTTGCCTACCTGGAAACCAATGTATATGAAGAATGGAGGAAGGAACTGGGAATGCATAACCTGAGGAAGAAAAGGCTTGGAGGAGTGGAGGGGATGGAGCTAGGGGGATGAGAGTGTCTCCAAATATTTGTAGGACTGGCCAGAGAAAGGACTAGACAGACTTTGGGTGTTCCAGCTGGTGGAACTCAGACTCTTACAGGAGTGGAGACTAAAGGTCTCAAAGGAAGAAATTTGCAGTAGTTAGAGCTGTCCAAAAAGTGGCATGGCGGCCTTGGGAGGTGATGAGTCCCCATCTCTGGAAGTACTGAAGCAGGGACCACATGATCACCTATCAACAGTGCCATCAAGGGATTGTCACCGGGCAGGAGTTTGGATAGTTGAATGCTAGTCCCTTAAAATTCTAAGACCTTAAGATGCTTTCTGGAATGGGAGGTGTGAGATTTCTCCCTTCTGTGCATGGATGAAGGTAAGGGGTGAGATGTGGCTGAGTGGAAGGCCATGGGAGGAAAGGAAGGACACTGGGAGAAACTGGCAAAGATGCTGGGTAGTTGTTAGGGAAAAGGGCCTGGGCAAACCAGAGATTGAGACAACTCAGAGGGGCCAGTTTCAGACTTGCATCTGCGTGTGAACATGTGCCTGTGTTAGCGCATATTTCACACTCGAATCCAGGTTTCCGGTTTCCCTTGAAGAGATGCTCACAGCCCTTCCCACACAGCGGTGGAGGAGGTGGGGTGCTGGGCAGCAGCAGTCCCTTTCGGTGAAGCACGCACTGTCCTTCGCACATCCCCACCTCTCCCTGTTGCCTGGACTTCGTCCCTCCTCTGCATTCCCCACACGGTCCCTGAAGGCATTTGGGTTTGCAGCTTGGGTCCTGAAATTTTACGCGGGCTCTTTGGAGATAAGAATCACGTTCTTCATTTGGGGATCACCAGCACGGAGCCTTGGACTCGGCAGATTCTCAGTAATGTTCGTCAAACGATTCTCAGGTGAAAAGGATGGCAAATCAGAATAATGATGACAGTGCCAGTCCCCTTGCCTGGATCAGAACTCTTGGAGATGCTTTCTCTAGAGCTCTGTGCTTCCCACTAGGGGGAACGAGGCTGGCACCCTGTTAAGCCAGGTTATCAGAAGCTGGCTGCAATCACTTTCATTTTAATAAATCAACATGTAACAATTGTATGAACAGCACCCTCTTGGAACAGGGACTTTTAGCTTTCATTGCCTAACTATCCCCAAATTGGCCTGTTGGTCACATTTAAAATCTGATTATCTTTCTCTGAGGTTGCCCCGCTTTGCTGATTGAGTTCCCTTACCTGCAGGTATGAGAATGAGCAGCCGTTCCGGAAGGCAGCGGAAGAGGAAATTAACTCTCTCTATAAAGTCATCGATGAAGCCAGTTCGACCAAAATGGATCTGGAGAGTCAGATAGAAAGCCTGAAAGAAGAACTTTGCTTTCTGTCAAGGAGCTATGAAGAGGTAGGTGGGGGCTGGTGGCCACGAGACGGGAGGTGCTCACCTTTCTGGCTGAGCTTCACTGCACAGGCCACGACATCCTCCCTGCGTCTCTTGCCCAGAGCTGCAGGCAACACGCCAGTAAAATCCTTCCAAATCCTTGTAGTGGGTGAGGGTACCCTGAGTCTCAAACTCAGACAGCTTCAGGGGCCAGGCTGGTACCTAAATGGGTTCTTTGGAGATAAGAAGGTAACTGGTCCAAGCAGTAGTGAGTGATGGAACCGGTATTGAATCGGTGGGAGCTTCCCCTAGACTTTCTATTTCAGACTTTTTTTTTCCCAGACTTTTTTTTTTTAAACACTCTATAGGACAAACAAAATAACTCTGAAAGTAGATCTAGACTTTGGTGTGTACACACTTGTCAGTGAAATTAGGTCGGATCCCTGAGTGACAGGACTGAAGGGGACCTCCAGGGGTGATGTGGTCCAGCATCCCACAGAACTGCACTGGGCCTAAACCACCTCACACCCGTCACTGATCCACCATCTAAAGTGCTTGCAGCTGAAAAAGTCAAAACTCACTTCACCCTGTTCACATGGGGAAGTTCCTCTTTTTGTCTAACCTTAAGCTAAGCAGGAACCAATAAGCCCACTTCCTCCCATTCTTAGCTCCATGGTTTGTTACCACTCTCTGACAGTAACCTTTTAAAAACCCCACCGTTATCTTTAAATCTCTTTCCACCTACTCTGACTTGATGACATTCACACAGTTCATCCTGCTGCTGTTGCTCACTCAGTGTTGTTATTTTGTTATTTATTTCTTTTTATTTTTACTTTGGGTGGGCCTGGGCTTGTGAAGACCAGCCTAGGAAATGCATCCTGGGAAAAGAATATGGCGCCTGCGCTGGGAAGAGCACCTGGGCGTTTGCATGTCTCTGTGAAGCCCTATGTTTGGCAGCAGCAGAACAAGAAGCAAAGTATTGCCCACAGAGCTGGGCTTCGGCTGGCTAGAATTTCTCCTCTGGAACTCACTTGAGGTTTATGTTGTCATTTTCAGGATGTGAAAATGCTGTACAAACAGCTGGCAGGATCTGAGCTGGAACAAATGAATGTTCCCATTGGCACTGGGCTGGATGACATCCTTGAGACGATCAGAATTCACTGGGAGAGAGATGTCGAAAAGAACAGAGTGGAGGCGGGAGCCTTGCTCCAAGCCAAGGTGAGAGGCAGGACCGGCATCCTCACTCTGCCCTGTGCAGGAGGAAGCCAAGCAAAGATGAATAGCAGCCAAACTGCAAAAGAAGGAATGCAACCGTTTCAGCCTCATCAGACAGAAAAGAAACGTGATTTAAAACAATAGCTTTTTATCTGTCTCAAATCAGAAAATGTTTAAAATGGTAATAATGTTGGCCAGTATGTGGAGAAGTGGGTGCTCTGCTGTGTTATGGGGGAGCACAAAGTAGTGTGACATCTTTGAGGAAGGGATTTGATCAAGTGTATCAAGAGTCTTAAAATGTTCCTACTTACCAGTTGAATGATCTGGACCCCATCCTAAAGATATAATTGAAAATACAGGTAAAGTATACATCCAAATATACTCGATGAAGCATTTATTATTAGAAGAGTGAAAAAATTGGGAGGAAAAACAGATAAATGTCTTTTTTTTTAATTGAAGTATAGTCAATTATAATGTATCAGTTTCTGGTGTACAGCACAATGTCCCAGTCATGCATAGACATACATATATTTGTTTTTATATTCTTTTTCATTAAAGGTTATTATAAAATATTGAATATAGTTCCCTGTGCTATACAGAAGAAACTTGTTTTTTTTAATCTATTTTTATATATAGTGGCTAACATTTGCAAATCTTAAACTCTCAAATTTATCCCTTTACACTCCCTTTCCCCCAGTAACCATTAGATTGTTTACTATGTCTGCAAGTCTGTTTCTGTTTTGTAGATGAGTTCATTAGTGTCCTCTTTTTTCTTTTTTTAGATTCCGCATATGAATGATATGGTATTTTTCTTTCTCTCTCTGGTTTACTTCACTTAACAATGACAATCTCTAGGTCTATCCATGTTGCTGCAAATGGCATTATTTTATCCTTTTTTATGGCTGGATAGTATTCCATTGTATAAATATACCACAACTTCTTTATCTAGTCATCTGTTGATGGACATTTAGGTTGCTTCCTTGTCTTAGCTTTTGTAAATAGTACTGCTATGAACATTGGGGTGCATGTATCTTTTCGAATTAGAGTTCCCTCTGGATACGTGCCCAGGGGTGGGATTGCAGGATCATATGGTAAGAATGTTTTCAGTTTTTTGAGGAAAAATGTTTAGTAATAGGAGAAAGATTAAACAACACCTAACCATGCAATGAAATATCAGGCAGTTATTAGAAATGATATTTATGAAGCATTTACAGCAATATGGGAAATGCTCTTGCAATAAAGTGAAATGGGGAGGGGGGAGAGTGCAGGTTGGCATGTGGCAGAGGCCAGCAAACTTGTTCCGTAAAGGACAAGATAGTAAATAGTGAGGTTTCCTGGGTCAGATGCCTCTGCTGCAGTACTCAGCTCTGCCACTGTGGTGTGAAAGCTGCCATGGACAGAAGGTAACCAGTGAGCGCGGCTATGTTCCAATAAACTTTATTTACAGAAACGGGAGGTGAGCTGGCTTTGGCTCTCGGGCTGCAGTTGCCAATCCTTGCTATAAACATTAGGTAAAGCATTCAAGCAAAAAAAGTAGGCATCAAGAAAAGATCAGAAAGCAGTTTATTGTACTTCAGTTATACCTCAATAAAGCTGAAAACAAAAGTTCTCTCTAAAAAATTTTTTTAAATTTAAAAATCAGAAAGAAAACACTAAAATGTAAAGGTGTTACATGAGCAGTGGTTGTCTGTAAATGAGGAACCCATTCCACGTGGAGATGTTTTCTCTTGCTTTTGAGTATTTCTCCAGTTTTTCGTAAGTAGCCTGAATTTCTTAAGTAGTCAGGGAGAGAAAGCACCTTTTATCAAACCTCATAAGTAAGAAAGGAATTAATCAGAAGACCGAATGCACGGGTCTGTTCTTCCCTGTCCGCCTCCCACCCATTCGTGACTTTGGCATTCTGAGGCAGTGGAAGAAATGAACAGACAAGGCAGGAAGGTGTGAAGAAAGTGGGAAAAATTAGGTAGCATTTGAAAGAAGGCAAGACAGCTGATCCTGAGCTCTGGGTGACCCCTGAGTGCATCTCAATCCTGGCTGCACAGCAAAATTATTTCAGAACACTTTCAAAAACACTCAGGCCCAAGACCAATTCAATCAGAAGGAGGAAAGGTTTTTAAGCTCTCTGATGAGTCTAACACACAGCCAAGGTTGGGAACATGCGAGTTGAGAAAACTCAACCTTTTCTAGAAAGGGGAACCTTTTCTATTCTTTCTGTTCCCAGACCCCCTTAACCTCTTCCCCTCAAGGATCAACAGGAAATTTCCCCACCGGTCTTTACAAGTCTGGATCCCCCAGTGTTCTCCAGCCCAGAAAACGTATTCCACTCTCCAATTCTCCATCTCCTACCCCTTTCCAACAGTTTTTCTGTCTAATCTTCAGTTCCTTGGGCCAGGTCACAACAATTTCCATGGCAAACTAGAAACTCCACGAAATGCAGCCGCCACAACCAGTGAGAGGTGGAACAACACAGAGAGAAAGTGAAACCAACCAGAGATTTGATTTGGGCTGATTGCTTCTCAAGGGATTACAAATATTTATAATTAATGACCCTAGGGACCATCAACCCATTCTCTGATTTTAGAGGTGAGCAAACTGAGTCCCAGAGGGGGCAATTGATGTCCTGAGGTCACACAGCTTGTTGTGGCAGCACCGTTCAGCTATGCTGGCTCTCAGTCCAGGGACATTTTCTCTGCATTGGGCTGTCACTTCTCCTTGGCTCTGTTCCCAAAGCTAAATCACAGTGGCCCAGCCATTTGCAAAGTTTCTTCTGTCCCAACACTCCTGGGGGTCTATACTGCACCATAGTTATTATCTCTTTGGGAAATCGGGGAGGGGCATTGTAATCAACAGCAATGAATCCTGCATAGCGTGCAAAAGAAAAAAAAAAACTGGTCATTATTGTTCACCCCTCACCCTCCCGAGAATCATCACCGGCCCAACAGTCACTCAAACATTAATTCTGAACAGATTCATTGGTGTTTCATTAATAGAGTAATCTGAAAGCTGCATCTCAGAGAAAACAGACAGTACTTGTTTCATTTTGGCTGATGCTGCCCAGACCTCTTGCAGAGAGGCAGAGCTGAGAAAATATTTGCAGAATGAGTGAATTCCTCTGATCATCAGCAGAGATCAGAACTGACAGCCAGAAATCCTCCAATAAATAGTTTTGTCAGCTGCCATCATGCCCTGGGGGCTGACTCCTGCCCAGCCCAGCCCCAGCATCCCTTGTCGGTTTCTTGGCGGCCAAGCATAAATGCGAAACGGCTCAGCACACGCTGCTTTCGAAACCTTTTACAGAGAGAATATAAACATGTAGTTAATTAGCTCTTAGCCCGCAGAGACTGAACATTAATTGACGTGACTAATTTATATCTTCATTTAGATTCCCCCAGAAACTGATCCTGAGACAAATATTGAAGTGTAGGTGGTTTGTTTGGAAGTTGGGGGAAGTGGAAATGTGAACCAACAAAGAACTCGTTATCCAACCACTCTGTCTGTAGGAGCCTGGAGCACCCCCGGGGGCGTCTGGGGAACAGCACAGAATAATGGGAGAGGGGAGAGGCGAGGGAGCTGGGGTAATAATACCATCTCCCCTCAGTCATCTGCTATCTGCTAGCAGAGTGACCTTTCAAGGACTTACTTCTGAGAGAGCCCACAGGCAGAGGTGTGGAATCTGACCATGGGAAGGAAGCCGGGGAGAACTAACACATTAAGGCCCCAGGGGATGAGGGTGGATGCCATCAGCCTCTGCTCCCATTTGTCTGCCAACTTTTCTTGTTTCTTAATGAGCAAAAGCCTGTAAAGAGGCTCCGCTAGGTTCTCTCCAGCCAGGATGTTATAGATGTCGGGGACCTCAGTGGTCTGGTTTTTGGAGAATCTCAAGTTGCAGGATTCAGTGGTTAAGGGATCATGTGGGTCTGGAGAATTTCCAGAGGGTCTTAAAGTCTAGTCCTTCCTTTCCTGTTTTTTGTGATTACCTGACTCAGGGTATTTAGGGATGCTTCAGGAACCTCTGACGGCATGCCACACCACGCTCCGGACCTCCTGGTGAACCATGGAACACACTCCCCAGTCTCAACTAATAGACCTTAAAAAGGCCACCTTGGGGAATACTGAAGGGCCACTGTTACTCACCTGTTTCCTAGATTCATACACTGAGATATTTCCATTCTGGGGAGCCACAAACAAAAAAAAGACAGTCCTAGGTGCAAGTATGCTCCACCCTGACCTTGGTCGGATTAAGATCTCTCAGTGCCCTTCTTCCTTAAAACTTTGGTGGAACTTATGGGTGCGTTGAAGTCATCCGTCAGTCATTGATAGAAGTCCCAGAATTCAAAAATAAAACAGCTATCCATTTGTGCCGGCTAGACCTTTGGCATCCTGTCTGCTCATTCAATTTTCATAACAGCCTCAAAAGCAGGAACTATTGTTAGTCCCATTTTACAGATGTGTTTCCTGCTACAGGAAGGAAGGAAGAAAGGAAGAGAGGAAAGGAGGGAAAGAGGCGAGAGCTTCTAGTTTCTCTGTGGCCAGGCTATTTCCACTAAGTTCTTTCACAGATGCAACCGTTTCAAAGGTCCTTTATCATCAACAGGAAAATGATGTTCTGGGTAGCCAAAAAGACACTTTCAAGAATATTACATAGTAGGGGGAGGGTATAGCTGAGTGGTAGAGTGCAGGCTTGGCGTGCATGAGGTCCTGAGTTCAATCCCCAGTACCTCTGTTAACATAAATAAATAAACCTAATTGCTTCCCCATCCAAAAAACAAACAAAACAGTAAAAAAAAAAAATTTTAAGAATATTATACAATTATAGTTTTTTATGATCTTTTCCTTACAATATACGACCCTCCTGGAAACAGAGCCAGGCTGCAGGCTAAGGGCTCCCAAAGTTTCTGAATCAAGCTGCTTAGGGTTCAAAAGGTAGACCTTCCCCATGTCAGTTGCCCATTGATGGGATTGGAGGCTCTCCCCACAAATCCCAGAAGCCGCATCTCTGTCCCCTGTTGACTGCAGCTGGGTGATGTGTAGGATAACCAAAGGCTTATTCAATTACCAGCATGAGCTGGTGTCGGGGATGGGAGGCGCCGGTGAGTCCCTCAGGGCCAGTAACTCCACAGCAAATAGATTGCTTCCTGACTACCTGCCCTGCTCCGACAGTAGGTCTGCACTTGCCTCAGATCAGTTTAAGGCATTTGTGGTCAGAAACTTGAACTGAGCCGTAACCATCATGCCTCAGATGGTCAGGATGACAGACTGTGGAGACGGCTAAGAGTGAAGAGAGGTGAACAGATAGAGATGAATTGTGAGGTTTCTGGTTATTGATAATCTTAGGGCTGGAAGAGACATCAGAGACTGAATTTCATCAAAGGCAGTGCCTTCTTATAGAAACTTCTGCAGTGGTGGAACGTTCTATAATCTGGGCAGCAGTCCAGTGTGCTAGCTTGGCTGCATGTGGTTATTGAGTGTCTGAAATGTGCCTAATACTACTGAGAAACTGAACTTCCAATTTAACTTAATTTAATTTAATTTTGTTTAAATAGCAACACGTGGCTAGTGGGCAGCATAGGTCTAGATCTACCCATGAAGAGGCTAGAGACCTTGGATAGCATGTCACCCTGTCATTCATATTTGCAAACAATAACTTGTCCTGTTGGGGCAAATGCAGGCTGCTGTGTCTATGCCTTTTCTTTGCTTGCTTTTACCAAAAAAAGTCTGTTTTCTAGGAGATGTAGAAATTGTATTAAATGGATTTCTGCCACTCTGAGGTGACTGGCTCTAGGCTGCAAGATGGCCTGATGTGATAGTACCATGACGGCCACCCAGGAGAGCTCCTTTCAAGGAGATGGAAACCATGTGGTCTGCTAATCCTAAAATATTTACTGTCTGGCCCTTTCTAGAAAAAGATGCCAACCCTTGTTCCAGCTAATGGGTATGCCATGCCCCCCCGATGAATATTTAGGTGGCTTCCAATGTTTTGCTATTATAGATAAGACTAGTCACTAGCTTTGTATGTCCCTCATTTCCCAAAAGAGAAATGGATCTGTTGGATAAATGTATAGATACGGAATTGCTAGGACAAAAATTATGTGCACAGGCAATATTGATACATATTGCCAAATTTCCCTCTGTAAAGGTTACAGCAATTTACATTCTCATCAGAAATGTTTGCGGGCACCCATTCCCCACACCCTCACCTGCGCTGTGAATTCTAACCCTTTGTGATCACTTGGTGAGCTTTGCCGACATTAGACGTAAAAAATGGGTTTTCAGTGTCCTTTTATTTGCACTTCTCATGTTATAAGGAAGGTGGAACGTCTTTTTGCTGGATTTCATCCATATGTGTTTCCTCACGTACTATCACATCGTATCTGTTGCCCATTTGTATTTGGTCTCGGACTCCTTATTACTGGCTTGTAGTGGCTCTTTGTACATTAGAGAAATTAGTCCTCTCTCTCTGATGTAAGTTGCAAATATACCCCCCAGCTTGTCATTTGTCTTTTTGCTTAATTTATGAAGGTTCTGGCTAGCTTTCCAAAAGATGTTGTTAGGCAGGAAGGAAGGGTTATTACAGGAGCCAGGAGGCCAGGATTTGATTCCTGTCTCTGTGTGGTGCAGCCCAGCTGGTGCTGTTGGGGGAAGGGGGTGGGGAATCAGAGTAGGGAAAATAAAGAGACTGTCTCACTGAGGGAGGCCTGTCCTTTGCCTGTTCTGACCCCACCACCCGGCTCAGCCACATGCATCGTAGAAGGATTCCCAGGTCCTCATCTTCTGTAGTGTGTTTTCAGCCCCACGACTGGTCAACAACCAGTTGTCTATCAATGCCAGGGGCCACCCACCACTGCAGCCTTGTCCTCACACCTTCTGCCGGGGACTCTTGACTCACTGCCTCATTCAGACTCCATTTGCCAAGCACAGACCAGGCTCCTGGCCCTGCGCTTGGCGCTGTGGACATGAAGCCCACCTGATTCTGCTGATCTCAAAGCTGTCTTAGATATTTCTTAACAGGAGCTCTTTTCCATGAAAGGCATAGGGCCCTTACTTCTAAACTGAGAGATCTTCAAAGACAAAACAACCCAAACCCCTGAGAAATTCAGGTAGGGTGGCTTGTATTCAACAGAGTAGCCTCCTGGCAGGGATGAAGCAGAGGCGTCCCTTCTCAGGAACGGGATAGTCTCCACGAACCAGAACGAAACTGCTGTCAAGTAGACTCTGATAATTATTTTCAGAAGCAAATGTGCCTTTCCCCTCAGAATAACCCCCACTGCAGAGCCTCCCCCGCCCCTTTCATCGGCAGGGCGAGCTTGCTCATGACCAAGAGGGCAGCCAGTCCACCAAGCCACGTGCTCCTCTGTTTCTTTTGGCAGCTTCGACCGAGGCTGGGAATTGGTCCTGCACCCTAAAGAGAGCAGCTTCAGCAGCCAAGCAGTTCTCATGTAAATTCAAGGAGAGACTTGGCTCAGCCTCCCCTGGCCAGCTCTTCCGTCAGTGTTGATGTTTCACTGAGACATCTGCTTCTTTTTTAATTCCCTGTAAGGAGATCTTAGGTCTCTGGTGAAGACGGGATGGCATCCAGCCTTCTCCCCCATAAATCCTCCATCCGGCTGGGGTCGTTCAGGTGTGTGTGCCGCCTGTCAAAAGCCATCCTCAGCTAAACAACACCAGGTGACTGTCAAGTACCTTATAATCGTTAGAATAATGACAGCCAATCCACCTAAACATTAGATTTGATTTAATTCCATTGCTGGTAGCCCTTTCTCCTCCGTGGTCGCTGGCATGTGCCCGGGACACATTGTAGACCCTCAATAAACGATGCTGGGCATGTTCTAGGTGTGAAAACCATGTCGGGTCCCCAAAAGGGGTGAGTAGAAAGTTGTTCCTGCCCACCAGGTACTACAGTCTCGTGTGAGGGTGGCTGGGGGGCAGGCGCAAGGCAATGGACAGAGAGACCACTGCTCCAGAAGGACAAGCGGGACCAGCAGAGCATTTCTAAGTGTTTACCACGTGACAGACAGTGTCCTGAGCTCTTGACAGGTCTGTTCTCATTTCATCTTCCCAATATGAGCTAGGAATTGCGACTTTATCCACTTTACAGAGGAGGAAACTGAGGCTCGGTGAGGTTGGCTATGTTACCCACGATCACACAGGTAGAAAGTGGCAGAGCTGGGATTCAAACAACACGTTCTGACTATAGAATCAACACTCGTACCTGCAGGGCTGACCTGGAAAATCACATGAAGTGGAGGGAGCCTTGATTCATCCTCTTTTCTAAGGATGAGCCAAGGACATCTTGTGTGAGGTTGGGAGGGCTGCGCCCTGAGGGGCCAAAAGGTTATGCCAGACTCCCGTCAGGATCTCTCCAGACCACAAATCTGCGCCTTCTGTGTGGATAAGAGCAGGGACCCCTGTGTCCCCTCAGGGCCCACTGCTTTCCCTTTCTCCGTGACAGTGACCATAATGAGGTCAGTGTGATCCTGTGGGGTCTGAGAAACTTAAGAGCAAGGCAGTTAGCTGTACTCTGCATTGGAGCAAGGCTCTTATAAAGCTGTTCACCAGCTGCAAAACCAGTGAGCCTGTGACTTCATGTGCACCAACACACCCATTTGTACATTTTAACTTGAAAATTTTTACCGTATTTCAAAATGTCAGCATGCTCCCCTGCCCAAGAAACATAGATGGAGTGCAAACCTGGGCAGTCTAGCTCCTGCACAGTGGAGCCAAGATTTTGAGCTGGTTTGAAAGTCTGGGGACTAACGTATCCATATGTCACCACACATCCTAGCAACTGCCCTGAGAACAGTACACAGCCTTACCTTCCCTGCTCGGGGGCTAGAACCACACACCTACTATTTGGTGTGTGAGGGGACACCTGAAGGCATTGCGTTGAAATGGAAACAAAGGTAGAGTTATTATAAAAACGAGGAAACATAAATCTGAAAAGCCATTGGGGAAGAATACGTAATACTTTTAGGTGAGTTAAAGCAATGAACTGTCCCCAGATGAAAGGCAAATGTCACTTGTGGCAAGCTGATCTGAGGTTTGGGACATGCTCTAAAACAGCACTGACACTCATAGTGATCAAATTCATTTCTTCTTCTCTTTCAAGCTGAATTAAACAGTATAAGAAAGTTTCCATTTGGTGCTGGGAGGTTATTAACCCTTCTCTTATACTCATTAATCTCACCTTTCAACAAAGAGAAAGCCAGCTTTGAGACTCAGCAGCTTGGCAGGCAACATTCGTCATCAAATAATACAGTGTTTTGTTTTCATTTTATTAATTTTTCAGTTATCTTCTATCTATGGCAAGTGATACAGTTTTATCAGTTTATGCAGCAATCCAGAACTTGGCTTTCAAAGACCAGTCATCACGTGGAAGTTTTAAATGCAGATCCTTGGGCCCCACTCAGGATCCCCTGAATCAGAACCTGCATTTTCATAAGATGCCCCAAATGATGCTGACGCATATTTAAATTTGAGAACTTACCTACAGTTTCTGTTACAAACAAACAAAAAAAAAGTGAACTGGTTTAAATAAAAATAGTTTGAATTTGTATTCAGATATGTGACAGACCATGCTGGGTGTCCCAGAATGTTTGGGAAGCACTTGGGTACGGCGTCTTGCTAATGGAATTAAGACATGGGGATTCATCCCTCCAGAGACTAGTACACACCACTGAGCCGCGGTGCACAAGACAATGTCTGGGTGAGAGGAGGGGCAGAGCATACTGGGCTGGGGCTGGGGCTATGGCCTTGGCCAGCAGCTTCACCCCAGACCTGTCCACCAAGGCTTTGAAACGTGCTTGCACGGGACCGACTCCCCTTCGTGCCCAGTTGTACCTATGCTGTGCTGGTGACGTTTCACAGCTGCTCTCTGCCGGAAATGTAAGCATACGTACTTATGTGCCAGTCAAATTCACGATGCTACCTAAAGGCAACATAAAAGTTTCTGTTGACATTTTCTTTATACAATTTTAGAAATAGCAAATTTTAAAATAAAAATACCTTGTTTTTCCACTTGCACCTATAACTTCAGTGTGACTTGCTGTTTCTTTGGAAATCCACCAACCATTTTTACAATCCTGTCATCAACAGTAATGTCACAAGATCAGACTACAGAAAAGTGCTCGATTATTAATGTCTGACTAAGCAAAAAGTCACTCACATCACTGATGAATGAGGAAAGCTCTGCTGTGAATTTTCGCTGACCTTAATGTGTTCACTCATCAGTGATGTGAGTGACTGCTTTGTGAATCAGATAATAATTTTAAAATGCTGGAAGAACATTCCCTAATTCTGGTGCGATCCACAATGCAATAGCCACAGAAATCACCCACTTTTAAGTTCTATCTGCATTATTAACATTTTCTGCATCCCTTTCTTAAGTCTAGACAATCAACAAAATAGTCATTCAATCCCTGATTTGTAGTGTTTGCCTATTTCAATGGTGTAAATTTTGGCTGATTTCAAACTACTAACTTGATGTAAATGAGCAGAATGGAGAAGAAATGTGCAGGGCACAGCATAATGTGTTATTTCCACCACACGGGTACCATGGATGTAAAAAACCTCAACAGCATAGGTAAGGATAAAATGGAAAATAATTAGCCAGTGATATGTTTATTTATTACCATTTTAATTTAAAAATTTTTTATTTTTGTGGGGAAAGGGTAATAGATTTATTTATTTTTTTTTTTAGTGGAGGCACTGGGGACTGAACCCAGGACCTCGTGCATACAAAACAAGCACTCTACCACTGAGCTATATCCTCCCCCCATTAATTACCATTTTTAATATAACTTATTTGATTGTAAGTTGATATAATTCAATTTTGAATGATGGCCGTGTAACAACCAGGGCGCAAAATTTCTGAGAACGCAGCACTCGGCTCTTGTGAGTGTTAGGAGCCAGCTCTAGCTCATGGCTCCCCCTGGCCACTCTGACTCCATCCGTCTGCCAGGATACCCACCGCGCTTGCCTCCCAGCACCCGCACAACCCATCCGGCCAGGCCCCAACCCCAGAGAGAGGGAGAAGAACAAGGCTACTGATCACAGGACTTGACCAAAAATGGGGGTATTAGCGTGATCCAGCTTCACGTCGGGGGAGACAGCTCTAATGTGGGGAGTCTGAAGTCGACGCATAGGTGGGAGTGGCAGCCTTAAGTGCTGGTTAATGCCGAGCTCTGGGGTCTGCTGCTGGCCTTGAGTCCCAGCTCTGCCCCTTGTAGGCCATACGATCTTGAGTAAATAGCTCCATCTCTCTGTGCCTGTTTCCTCAAGTCAAATGGAATTAACAATGACACCTGAGATTTACAAATGCTAGCCACTATATATAAAAATACAATTTTTTAAAAAGTTTCTTTCGTACAGCACAGGAAACTATGTTCAGTATCTTGTAATAAACTTTAATGGAAAAAAGATGAAAACGAATATATGCATGCATATGCGTGACTGGGACATTGTGCTGTACACCAGAGACTGACACATTGTAATTGACTGTACTTCAATCAAAATAAATAAATAAAAAATAAATAAATGGCTTTATTTTCCCAAAAGGGGAAAAAAAAACAGTGACATTTGCTTCACGGGGTTGTAAAGGCTAAATGACATGTGGACTTAAAGCAGTTAACAGAGTGCTTGGCACAAAGTAAGTGCTTAACACATACTAGTTATGGTTGTAGTGTTCAGCTCCTGGTGGCTTTTGCAAACTCATTTGTTGGCTGCTATTCCTTGCTACACACAGAAAATATAGACAGCCAGTATTTGCCTGCTTTTGAGGTTCTAAAGTTTCCACATGATTGACCTGATATGGAAGCCTCGTAGTGACCCCCAGAGGCAGTTTCAAATGATTATCACTTCCCACTCGCTGTCATCTGTGGGCAAGGACAGGGACTCAGGGAGGCTGAGCGCTGGCCCAGAGACACACAGCCACGGGCCAACCAGTCAGAGCGCGGCCCGCGGCGTCTGTTCTCCTTCAGCTGCTCCCAGGCCTTTAAGGGACATTTGTGTTGAGTCTTTACAGCCTTCAAACAGCAAGAACTGGCAGAACTGCTCCTGCGATGTGAGCCTTTTGACTCGGGGTGTCTCAGCCAGTCAATTAGGTTGGACTTTTTTGCATAAGTCTGTAAATAAGTATTCCTAGGTGGTAAAAATACCAAATCCAGCAAGCCAGTGACGTAGGAGAGAAAGCAATTTATTTTCTCCTACATCAGTGGCTTGGAGACACTTATTTCCCCAGACTGGGCTGCAGATAAATGAGGGCGATCCCTTGCGCTTCCCCTTCTCCCCAGCAAAGAGGAGCAGCAGTGACCTGCTGCCCTGAGTGTGTGCGGAGGAGTCAGATTATGTCCAGCTTGCCCTGGGGAGAAGGTCCAAACCACAGACCTTCCGTTGTGCTCACAACTGTGGCCAGACAGGTTTTTACAGAGAGTCAGGGACTGTCGGATCAAGTTGGTTCACTCCTTGTTTGAGGAAGGTTATTACTAGTGCTGGAGCGGGTTACAAATCCTTTGGAGGGCAATTTAGAAACGTTCATCACAATTACAAATGCCTACATTTTTCAGCAGTTCCATACAGGAATCTACCCCTTAGAGATGGTCCCTTGTATGGAAGATGAGGGATTGCGCCGTTGTTCGTAACAGGCCAAGACTGGAAACAATCTAAGTGTCCGTCACTGGGGAACTTCCAAATAATTACGTCTAAAC